>NC_090438.1:348256151-353256151 GCF_031143425.1 Pleurodeles waltl
CATGTAAGAAAAGGGAAGGTTTACACCTGGCAAGTGGGTACACTTGCCAAGTCGAATTTACAGTGTAAAAATACACTTACAGACACTGCAGTGGCAGGTCTGAGACATGATTACAGAGCTACTTATGTGGGTGGCACAACCAGTGCTGCAGGCCCACTAGTAGCATTTGATTTACAGGTCCTGGCACCTCTAGTGCACCTTACTAGGGACTTACTAGTAAATCAAATATGCCAATCATGGATAAACCAATTACATACAATTTACACGGAGAGCATATGCACTTTAGCACTGGTTAGCAGTGGAAAAGTGCTCAGAGTTGAAAAGCCAACAGCAACAGGTCAGAAAAAAATAGGAGGCAGGAAGCAAAAAGACTGGCGATGACCCTGCATAAGCAAAAGTCCAACACGACCCCCTACCAGCCTAAAGCCAGGGGAGAACAATCAATACCTTGATGTACTTCCCTGATTGGGGCGATAGAACAAGGACCCAGGCCCACAACAGCAGGGGCATGTTCCAGTTCTACACCTTCCTGACTCCAGTTGGATCCCTCCATCCATACTCTCAGGGTCCACTAAGCTAACCCATGGGGAACCCTTCTCCACATCTACAGACACCATCTGTGCAGCACCTAACTTTACTTTGCTCACAGATGTATTGCAATGGGCAGATAGTACCACCAGGGCCAACACAGTGGTGTTGCCCACTCCACCCCCGGGGTGTGACTCTCATCCCCCACCCAGGGGCAACTCTGTCCACCAGGACAGCAAGCCACAGTGGCCCCAGATAATTGTCAGGGATGAGAGCCCGACCTCAGGCCTCTCCAAGCACTGTGACTGTGGAGAGTGGGGGGCAGTAGCCCCAGGTGCCTGACACCCTTTGACCACTCTCCCTTCCACCAGGTCAGAGAAGATAACCTGACCCTGGTCCTCCCCTCTGGGGCTCTGTACCCTCCCTCCAGGAGCGGCACCCCCAGAGTAAAAAAATTGTCAGGGTGCTTGTAGAAGCAGTCCTGCACAATTCTTCCACCATTGCAGGGATGTTAACCTGCAACTGATCCTCCATCCTGGGGTCTGTACCTTCAGGTTGGACCAGGGGTGAGGCTTCCCTCCCCCTGCCCTCTCTTCTGGGGTCCTGAACCACCCAACTAAGAGTGCCCCCCCCAGAAGACAACATGGTAGGGCACTGTTAGCAGTAGCCCCTTCCTCCAGGTCAGGGGGGACACCCTGAGCCTGACCTTCCAATCCAGGGTCTCTACCCTTAGATTGCTCTGGGGTCAGGGGTGAGTCTTTCTCTCCCATTCCCCTACTCTCAGGGTTCTGCACCCACCCCTCAGGGAGAGTACCCCTTGAAATCACACCAGGGGGGGTGATTGGGCAAACCCCCCCCCCTTCAGGTCAGGGTTTATCCCCTGCACCTGATCCTTCAGTCCAGGGTCTGTACCCACAGACTGGACCACTGCCTGGCAACCCAGGAATTCCTGGGGGGCATACCTACCCCCCACCAGGTCAGAGTTTACCCTCTGAACCTGGTCATCCAACCCAGGGTCACCACCCTGCGGTTGAACCACTGCCTGGCGCACCAGGCCTTCCTTAGGAGCACACTTACCCCCCACCAGGTCAGAGTTTACCTCCTGAACCTGATCATTCAACCCAGAGTCACCACCCTGCGGTTGAACCACTGCCTGGCACACCAGGACTTCCAGGGGGGCACACTTACCCCCCTCAAGGGACACACTGTCCCCAAGGGCCACACAAGAGTCTGGCTGGCGCAGGTCTCCTGACCTCTGCTCATCTGACAGAGTCTGGATTCCCCCCAACCCAGAAATGGTCTCACCAAGGTCATTCCTGGGGGGCTCTGCTCTCAGAGCTGACCCCTGACCCTCCAGGTTCTCCACTGGGGTCCGCAACCCGCTCTCAACCCTCTGTCTGGACTTCTGCACCCCCTCACTAGGAGTGGTACTGCCAGACACCTGAACTGGTGGGACGCTGGCTACAGCCGCCCCCCCAAGTTCTCCTGACACTGTGGGATCTCCCTCAACGGATGGCCCTATGGTACATGCTAGGCTCCCCTCCTGGTGTTCCCTCATGGAACCCTCCAGGACCTGGGACCGGATCTCTGGCACCTTGGACCTCAGCCCATCCCCATTCCCTCTCCTCAGAGACTGGACTTGGGGTCCCTCACCCATCCCACTACACTGGGACCTACCTGGGACATTACAATCTTTCCCTACCTCACCTGGTTGGGAAATTCCTAGACCACTCCTCTCAGGAGCGCCCCCAAATGCCTCTTCAGACTCTCTGGTACTCACCAAGAGGTCTGCCTCCATTGTAAGCTCCCTGGGGTCAGAGAACTCACACTCCACCTGGTGTTGGCGTAGCTCTGGAAAATAAGGACTAGACATATGCTCTCCAGCAATTACATCACTCAGCCCCTTACATGAATTAACCAAAGTACCCTTCACCCAACCATCCAGTGACTCTGCTTTGGAAAAGCACCCCACATCGCCCTCCTGAGACTGGTGAGACAGTACCTGACTGTCCCTGACACTCAACCCACACTCTTCTGGGATGTCTTCACACTCCATAACCAGGACTTCTACCTTGGGGGAACCCTTCTCCCTGTCACTCTCACCTAGAGTCAGTAGAGTGTCCCTCCCACCAGTAGGAATATGACTCCCCCTGCCAGTTCCCCAATCCAACTCAGGGACCATGTACATCTCTTGAGCTACCTTATACCCCTGAACCTCCTGGTGTGTGTTAACTCCCTCCTTCAAGTAGGGCACCACATCTCTGGGCATGTGCACTTCTTCAGCAGCACTATATATAAAATTGTTGCTGCCACCATTCCAGCTGGATTCAGCCCTCATGACTTCCAGCTCCTTCATTTTGAGCTCATAAGCCCAAATCCTCTTTTTGATCTCTAAGTCCCTCCTCCTTTCTTCCAACTCCTTCTCCCTTTGCATCCTCAACTCCTTGAACCGGCGAGCCCTCTCTGCCTGTCTGTTCTGTAACTCTTCAGGAGTCAGACCCTTGGATGACACCCTGCTATCCCTCCTGGGGACCCTCCCCCCAGGCGTAACAGGTACCTCCACTACACCACTGTGTATCCTCTGCACTTCCCCACCCACATTCTCCTCCTCTGTGTGCCCTCCAGCCTTCTTGATTGTCACCCAGGCCCTCTGTGCCTTTTGCAGCTCCCCCTCCCTGGTGGAGCTCTCAGTGGGACAGTCAAGATCTTTAAGGAACTGTTTCAATTGAGCAACTGAGTACTCCTTCAGTTTCTCTATTTCAAACACAGCTCCAGCTGTTGCATCTCCAGATTGAGACATGATGGTCACAAGTGCAAAGTTCCAAAGGCAGAAAATAAGTTCCCAATGAAGTAAAAAGAATCAGTCAAGGGATCAGCAAAATCATGGAAGTAAAATAAAAAGAGTCCCAAAGAGGAAAAATCGAAGATCACCAAACAAGTAGTATGTGGTCACGTAGTGGTCTGAACTCAAACAGTAGTGTACACTTAATTACTGTATGTCAAGTACAAATACAAGTCCAAATCCCAACCGCTGATCACCAATGTTAGAAATGGGGTCTTTGGTTGACAGTCAGGTTACCCCCTGTTCAAGCAAGGACCCTCACTCTAGTCAGGGTAAAAGAGAATCACCCTCAGCTAACCCCTGCTTACCCCCTTGGTAGCTTGGCAGAGCAGTAGGCTTAACTTCAGAGCACTAGGTGTAAAGTATTTGTACCAACACACACAGTAACTTAATTAAAACACTACAAAATGACACAACACTGGTTTAGAAAAATAGGAAATATTTATCTAAACAAAACAAGACCAAAACGACAAAAATACGACATACACAAGTCAAGTTATGAATTTTTAGAGATTAAACTCAAAAATAGCGCTTAGAAACAAGAATGCTTCGATGAGATGTTAACACGGCGTTGTGACGGAGTCGTTCCCAACAAGCCGACACCAGCGGCGCCGGACACGGAGTCGTGTAGACCCCCAAGTACAGTACCTTTGGTGAAGAGTGAAAACAAGCCGATGCGCGAAGTCGGGAATCGCGGCGTCTGTACGAAACGTTGAATCCGTGCACTTCGAGCGGCGTCGGTCACGACGTGGTGCGCCGACTTCCACGGAGTCGTAGACTTCAGCGGGGCTGCTGCGGCGTCGGGCCTGCGAAGAGCGTCGCGTTCCAGCGAATGTCACGGCATCAGGTGCAGGCGGCGTTACCGGATTCAGCAGCGGCGTCGGTCCGAAGTCGTCCGAAGTCGATTTCCTTGGATTGCACCAGCTTTCCTTTCAAGGGCCCAGGGACTGGATAGGGTACCACTTGTCAGAGCAGGAGTCTCTCCAGAGACTCCAGGTGCTGGCAGAGACAAGTCTTTGCTGTCCCTGAGACTTCAAACAACAATAACTGATAACCCCACCCCCCAAAAGGGAAACATATAAGCACTGATAAACACATGCACAACCACAAATTAACTATAATTCAAAGAAAAGAATGTGAGAGAGAATCAGTCATTTTTATGTCTTTCTGAATGATTCAACATAATATAAATTTGTTATACAAGGTATTAGCAGGAATGGCTGCTTTAAAATTATTCTGCTTCAGTTTTGTTGTTCAGGGATGTTACTAACATATTATTTCTTTTACCCTTTGCT
This sequence comes from Pleurodeles waltl, assembly GCF_031143425.1. Classification (NCBI taxonomy): domain Eukaryota; kingdom Metazoa; phylum Chordata; class Amphibia; order Caudata; family Salamandridae; genus Pleurodeles; species Pleurodeles waltl. The sequence goes on from NC_090438.1 coordinate 348,260,817, forward strand.
TCCAATTTTGTGTGCTTCGATTAAATGCAGGTTTTGACGCATATTTAAGAATAATCAAATAATTTTATACATTGTATAGACTCTTCAAATATTAAAACCATGCTAGATCTTTCGGCCATTTTTAATTATTTCACTCATTGCTGAGATGGCTTGGTCATACGAGTCTTGCCTACAATATACTACCGCATTTACCCTTTGATATATCAGCCCACTTTTCTAACAGTCAGTGTTGATAGAAAGTGAACTGCCAAACAGTGCAGGCTTTAAACATTCAATGGAAGGTTTAGTCACAAGTACATGTGAAAAGAATGTTTTCACCACAGACATGGAGAAGTGGTAAAAACATCACATTAGACTTTCCACATGCTAGCTAAATTCACAGATGCAGGGTGCCTTATTGTTATATGTTATATCTTTAGTTAATCCTGGCTTTTAACTCAACGGCATGTTACTACTGGGGTTTTTGAGCCAATAGTTACAATTTTAACAGCAAACCCTAAAGTCCCAGACACAATATGATGTCTGTTAAAAGGTCAGGGCTGACTTACATTGAGACATTTGCCATGGGGACACTAAGCAGTTATGATTGTCCACACAACGTCAGCACCACCTTAATGTAGTTAGGGAAAGCCTGCTGAACACCAGGGTGAAGCATGCTTAAAGCATCAAGTTTCGGTTGCCTTAAAATGCAGGGTTACAATAAATCTGGTCCAATTCAATATGTTAAAACTTTCACAAGGTACTATGCTGTTGGTAGGGTTGACCACCTTTCAAAACATAAACATAATCATATTTAGTAAGGAGTAGGTAAATGACCCCCAACAATGTCCAGGAATGTGTTTGTTAAAACAGTTGAAGATATCACCCTTACTATTTTAAGCCATAAATAGTACTGTAAACCAGAGTCCTGTGAGAGTGACTGTGAGAAATAATGAGATATGAGAGGGGTTGATGAGATGTGATGATTTAACAGTTTAACATAATCTATTGGGCACACTGACAATGGGAAGACGGTATGCAGACGTTGTGTGAGTAAAAAAGAAAGCAGCAATCATCTCAGGATGAACACCGGCGTCAAAAGAGAGTCAGTGTTTGCCCATGATGAAATGTCCACAGATCTGGGAAGACACTACATACCCCATATTAAATCTCCTTTAAATAAAGCATGTGCTTTACTACAATCAGTGCAACAAAACAGCATGTTTGGAAGTGATCTGAGTGTCATCGAGGATCTCTGATTATCTATGTTTGGTCCTCTATGACTGTCACAGAGGCAGCCATGGGTAGCTCAGGATTGTTAATGTACTTCAGAAGGCAGCAAAGGGCTGACTAACGGTTGGCTGAGGTCTAGCTTAATATTTTTCTAGCTGAAGGTCTTGAAGGGCTGGCTGATCATATATGAATCACAAATGTCTGTGCGAACTGTCGCAGGTAATGCAAGGGTCAGGTAACGACCCTTGAGAGCCGCCAGTAGATTATGTGCAATGGCAAATTGAGTGTTCACTTAGTAGCTGGTTCAGGGTGACTAAGTGTAGGCTGAGGGACTGGTAGGCTGATACATATAGACCACACTTTCTGAATTTTCTTTTTTCGGTTGGATAATTCTTTTGAATTAAGTACAGTGATGAGAAAAAAGAGCAAACTAATGTTTCATACACTTTTCTGTAATATATCCATTTTTAGAACAGGAAACAACGTCTTTCCAAAATATCCACCACCCAACCTTTGGTTCTTTCTTGTTCAGCTCAGTTTGTTCTGTTTGTTGTGTTCAGTTTGTTCTACATGTCAAGACAATTATCTGTAAATAGAATGGGGCCCAAGTAAAGATAGCAATTCAACCTGTAATTTGGTGTCATGTCTGGTCACATTATATTGGTTTGGGTCCGAAATATTGAGTGGTAAATATCATTTTATTTATCACAACATTGAGGTCTAAATATCAAAGGCAAAAGTATTGATAATTATTTGGATATGGGTAAGTGTAGGTTTACAATACACTACCTGCACATATACACGTTGATGATATATATATCCTCAGGGAACGCGATTGTTGAATTAAGAGTAAATCTATAATTATCTATATGTACTTGACTCCTCATAATATTTGTATTTGATATTTAGGCCTTAAGATTGTGGTCAAATGGTATACACAATGCAATTTTCCGAGTTACAACCCTTAGCACCTAGTTTTAGTCATCAGATTACCAATGTCAGTTCATGGGCTACAAAAGAACACAGAAGCACTTATATGAGACAATTACGACCTGAATGGCCAACTATTTAATAGAGAGATGTCAAAACATTGGACCCTGGAAGCTGGAGTCATGCCAGATTTCCAGATCATTCTTGATATAAATGTATATAAAATCAATGCAAATGAAAATTAAATTCTTAGTGAGAGATCATCCAATAAATATGTATTGGTTCTGCCCCACACCAGCCATCGTTGGACAACATTAGTTTAATATTCATATACTTGTAGATCTTTACTACCACAACCAAGAGGTGCACTGGTTAGGGCCGGTGCTCATAGGACCACTCCTAGAACAGATGAGCACCTATTCGTGCCGGCAAAAACGCTGCATCAACAGCTTGTGTTTCTTGCACAGGTCCTATTTGTCAGCCCATCAGAGGGCAGTGGCAGCCACTTGACCATGCCCACAATGATTGTGAGGTGTCATTTTATTTACAGTTCTTGGTTCTCTGACATCCTGTCTCTCTCTTACAAGCCTCGCATGATATGTGGATTCCACAGTGAAATGAGATAGTCTAAGGATTCGGGTTAAGAAAAACAAAACAGGAAGCTTCCCCCGTCACCTCTTGTAATTCAGTGTCACTGGAGTGATGCAAGGATGGAGGGACGAATTCTCTGCATCTTCAGTGTCTCCTGCTGCCACGACAAATGAAGAAATGCAATTTGACACAGATGAAAGAGAATCAGAAGCTGACTTCTTGCTCACTCAGAGCTCCTATTATTTATGTTTGTCAGTTTTTCTGGCCTTGTGAGTGGTAGCAATTGTCAGTATGGACAGCAGGAGCTGGGAAAAGGCTGAAGATGACAATAGGCACACGGGTTTTTAAATTCTTTGTGTCTCCAAGGACACTTTTTTTAATTAGTACATTCCGCCTTACAGAACGAAGTAAATTAATAGCTTTATAACACACCCCAGAGAACTATGCTGGCCAGTCAAGTCATTTACGTCAGAACAATAATGCTGGTAGAGACTGCTGCAACAGTCTATAAGGTCATAACCTACTCCCTAGCAGTGAACACGCTGTAGAAGATCTTCTTAAAATCTTCCTGATACTCAGCACATATTACCCTCCACGAAAGATTGAATACATCTCTTCATAATCCCTGGTTTACAAAAAATCATGGCCTCCTGCAAAATCAAGACTCTACTTCACATAAATATTGGTGGAACGCTCTCAATGTGAACAGTTGGCTTTACAACTCCCAGAAAAGAATCCAGAATATACAAAGAAAATCAATTAGCCTATGTAACCCTCTCCACATTTTCAAGAATAAAGATCATTTGCAGGCCATATTTGACGATCATCAGAAGGCAGCCAACAAATTCTGATATAGTGGACCCAATTATTTTTGGCAGTTGTTCACCCAAATTTAATAAACTCTATAAAAAGGTATTTTTTTTACAATTCCAAGTTCATGGTTACAATTGACAAGCATGAATTTGCACTTGTGAAAAACGTCTAGTCATAAATTACGGACAATAATTCTTAAGGAGAACTTTAATAGTTGGTAAATCCCACTGCAGCAGGCTGTATTCTTCTTCCTAACAGTTAATTAGCTCTGAAAGAGCTTTGTAAAATCACACTGAAATATAAATCTCTGTTAGAAATTGGGTCTTTGATTGGCAGTTAGGTTACCCCCTGTCCAAGCAAGGACCCTCACTCTAGTCAGGGTAAATCACACACAATCCAAATTATCCTGTGCCCACCCTCTGGTAGCTTGGCACTGAGCAGTCAGGCTTAACTTAGACAGCAATGTGTAAAGTATTTGTGCAATAAATCATGCAATAACACAGTATAGCACCACAAAAATACACCACACAGTGTTTAGAAAAACATACAATATTTATCTTATAAGATAAAGGTCAAAACGATTACTATGCTATAAGTATATGTTGAGATATCACTGAAAAGTGATATAAAGTGTCTTTCAAGCACAAAGTACCTGGTTCGAGTGAAAAATCTTCGCAAAGAAATGCAGAGGAGAAGATGCGTGGAAACAAAGGGGTGTGTGTTAATTTCTCGGGCCGCACACGCCAATGCGTCATTTCGTTTTCACACAGGGATGGATGTGCGTCGATTTCCGGTGCTTGGTTGTGGATCCATTTCGGGTTGCGGGTTTTTCAGACGCCCAGGGGGTGATGCGTGGATTTCCTGCGCTGACAGGACAAAGTCACTGGAGCTGAGTCGATCCGGTGGGCGTTGCATCAAATTTTCTACCGCACGCAGGCGCTTCGGCGATTCCTCTCTGGAAGTCAGGCTGCATTGTTCCGGATCAGCTGTGCGTCAATCCAGTGGCCCGTGTGTCGAATTTTCCATCGCTACACTGGTGCTGCATCGATCTTTTCGTTGCGAAGTAGGGCTGCGTCATTCCAGTTCGTCATGCAGTGAAATTTTCACTGCAGTGCAGGCTATGCGTCGTTTCTGGCAGGCAGTGCATCGAATTTCACAGCACAAGGAGCCCTTCTTGTAGAGATAAAGGTGGTCAATACAGCATTGGCGGTAAAAGCCGCTTACCGCCGTGCAGAAGACCGCCAACACACCGCCGCGGCTGCGGAATTCCGCCACAGCTCTTATGACCCACAGTTCGGAATCCGCCAAAACCTAGACACCCTCACAAGTCCGCCACACCAAAGGTCAGTGATAAACTGGCGAAAACAAAATCTCCACCGTCACACGAACAGAAGTACGCCCACACTATCACGACACATGAATCCACGCGGCGGTCTTTCAACCACGGCATTCCATTGGGGGGACACACTGCCACGCTCAAAAGACACACACTTAAACAAAAAACATCCACATTGGACAATTCCAAATACACACACCTGATACACATACACACACCACTCCCACACACCCATTACAATATAAAACATACACCCACATCACCCACAAACCCCTACGACCAAAAATTCCGAAAGAAGGCCAGAGAGAGACAGCACCAGCAAGATCAACAGCATCCACAGGCACACAACACCATCACCCACAGAACTTCCACGCACCTCACACAACACATCATCACATATCAGCACACTTATCACCACACACTCCACCCCACACATCACCTACACCACCCCATGGCACGGCAAAGACACCCCAGGTTCTCGGAGGAGGAGCTCAGGGTCATGGTGGAGGAAATCGTCCGGGTAGAGCCACAGCTATTCGGATCACAGGTGCAGCACACCTCCATTGCAAGGAAGATGGAGCTATGGCGAAGAATAGTGGACAGGGTCAACGCAGTGGGACAGCACCCAAGAAATCGGGAGGACATCAGGAAGAGATGGAACGACCTATGGGGGAAGGTGCATTCCGTGGTCTCAAGACACCACCTGGCGGTGCAGCAGACTGGCGGCGGACCCCCACCTCCTCACCCACAACTAACAACATGGGAGGAGCAGGTCTTGGCGATTCTGCACCCTGAGGGCCTCGCAGGAGTAGGTGGAGGAATGGACTCTGGTAAGTCAAATCTTAACTATTACATCCCCCACCCTACCTGCATGCCAGCACATACATCCCATCCTCACCCTCACCCCCAGCACTCCAACTCCTCACATATGTCCCACTATCACAAACCACCCATCCCAACACCAAGCCCTGCATGCAACAACAAAGCATGGACACCCATCACAAAAGCATGCCCACTGCACATACCCATACAACCCCCTAAACCATCATCACACAAGGTCCCACACAGGAATGCAAGCACTGGGGTACACGGTCACCCACCCATTGCACACCATGGCACACACAGATGCAATAATCATGCTTTTATACCCCTGCAGGACCCCTACCCAACATCACCGGACAGGAGGGTCAACACATGTCCACAGCTCCAACAGAAGAGGCCCACAGTGATGACAGCACCTCTGTCCAACTGGATCTAGATGACAAGCCCGGCCCATCTGGGACCTCAGGATAGTCGTTCCCCTCACCTAGTCACAGGCCACCACAGACCTTCCCCCCTCTGGAAACACCAGCACAGCACCCACCCAGCGGGCCCATACCTCTGTCCCCAGGACACGTCAATCAGCTGTGTGTCCACACTACAGAGAACCCAGGCTAACCCACCACCCTAACAACAACAGAGACCTGGGGGCAGTGGCAGTGGGCACACGCTCCAGGGGACAGAGGCCCAGGAACACAGAGGAACTGGGAGGGCTGCTGTGCGACAGGGGGCGGACAGGCCAAGGGAACCCACTCTCCACGAGGCCCTCTCCTCCATCATGGGAGCCTACCACCACTCCCAGGAGACGATGGCAATTGTACTGGCCAAGTTTCAGGAGACCCAGTGCCTGCAGGAGGAACAGTATATGGGCTTCAGGGAGGAACTCAGAACCATCAGCTCCACCCTGGGCACCATCGTAGGGCTGCTGAAGGAACTTGTCAACACCAGCAGGGACACTGTGGCACTACAAGGGGCCCCTGACACTAGCATGGACAATGAACTGCCCACCACCTCCGCTGGCGCTAGTGGACAGGACGCCCCGCCACAGGACCACCACACCAGCACCCCACCCCCTGCAGAGGGAGAACCACCCCGCAAACAGTACCTGAGATCCAGGAACAAGACAGAGCACGATGCCAAGACCCCCGCCAAGAAATGAGACCACCCTGATTGTCATCCTACTGTCCCACTTTGTCACCCTGTCCATACTTAAACTGCCCCAGCTCCACTTCCTATGCCCACATCGGCAATGCACCTGTGAGACTAATAGACTGGACTCTGCCATGAACATTCCTCCGCCATCACTCCTCACCATTTCACTACCCCCTCCAATATTGAGCACTTAAATAAACACCCTTAAAGCGCAAAACAATCTGGAGTCTGTCTGTGATTTCGAAATAGTGTATTAGCAATTACAGTGACAAAATGCTCTTTCAATTGTAATGTCAACATACCTATGTCACACAGCTCTAGTCCATGAGGAATCTAAGCAGATGTCACACAGTGGGACCCACATCTGTGAAATCGTAAGGGAAAGTGACAACTCAGTGACCATACACTGGATGAAAACGACAGACAGTAGAGAGGTAGTAGTGTTAAAGTACATGTAGTAGGCAGGTCTGTACTCTTACCTGTGTCTCACTGGAAATATTGCTGGATCACTGAGTCCCTGTTGTTCAAGTCTTCTTCCTCTGCTTCCTCGTCTTCACTGTCCACAGGCTCCACAGCTGCCACAACACCGCCATCTGGACCATCCTCCTGCAGAAAAGGCACCTGTCGTCGCAAAGCCAAGTTGTGAAGCATACAGCAGGCCACGATAATCTGGCACACCTTATTTGGTAAGTAGAATAGGGATCCACCTGTCATACGGAGGCACCTGAACCTAGCCTTCAGGAGGCCGAAGGTCCGCTTGATCACCCTCCTAGTTCGCCCATGGGCCTCATTGTAGCATTCCTCTGCCCTTGTCCTGGGATTCCTCACTGGGGTCAGTAGCCATGACAAGTTGGGGTAACCAGAGTTGCCTGAAAATGGTGAGGGACAACTGTTAGACACGCACTGACCTGTAGGGATATCCCCAGACCCAGACAACCATTCCCACTGTTTTGCTTCCAGGTGCTCACCTAATAGCCACACACGGTGCCTCTGGAGTTGAACCATCACATAAGGGATGCTGCTATTCCGCAGGATGTAGGCGTCATGCACTGAGCCAGGGAACATGGCATTCACATGGGAGATGTACTGGTCTGCCAAACATACCATCTGTACATTCATTGAATGATAACTCTTCTGGTTTCTGTACACCTGTTCACTCCTGCGGGGGGGTCCAAAGCCACACGTGTCCCATCAATGGCACCTATGAAGTTGGGGATGTGTCCCAGGGCATAGAAATCACCTTTCACTGTAGGCAAATCCTCCACCTGAGGAAAAAACGATGTAGCTCCACATGTGTTTCAGAAGGGTAGACAACACTCTGGACAATACGTTGGAAAATATAGGCTGGGACATCCCTGATGCTATGGCCACTGTAGTTTGAAAAGACCCACTTGCAAGGAAATGGAGCACTGACAGCACCTGCACTTGAGAGGGGATTCCTGTGGGATGGCGGATTGCTGACATCAGGTCTCGCTCCAACTGGGTACACAGTTCCTGGATTGTGGCACGGTCAAGCCTGTATGTGATAATCACATGTCGCTCCTCCATTGTCGACAGGTCCACTAACGGTCGGTACACCGGAGGATGCCGCCATCTCCTCACATGTCCCAGCGGATGGTGCCTATGAAGGACAACAGTGAGCACAGAGTCAAACAACTCAGAGGTACGTACCCACAGTTTACCCAGAACACCATTCATACACAAAAGGTGGCCTGTATGTGTGTTGAGTCTAGGCCTAGGTATGTGTGACGCAGTTGAAAATGGAGCCATGTGGGCCCCTGAAATGGGGCTGCCTGACCTCTAAAGTGGGACAATGGGATGTGAGGTAACTGCGCTGGTGTTGTACACCGTCGCGGTAGGCGGTCGAAGACCGCAGCACAATGCTGCATTGGTTAACATTGGACCCAATGGGTCCCAGGAGCCAATGACAATGTACGCCAGCGGTGACGGTACGCTCCGCTGCGGACGTGACCGCCATTTTCTATCTGTTCAATCACTCGATGCCTGATCTTCGACAGGAGAGGACCTACACTGCAAGTGCTGCTGTGACCTCAGTCTGGAAGAGACAATGTCTCCAGTGTCTGGGGAAAGGGCCCCTGCCTTCACATCGGAGGAGTTGGAGAAACTCGTGGATGGGGTCCTCCCCCAGTACACGCTACTCTGCGGTCCTCCAGACAAACAGGTAAGTACACAGGGAGCATGTTGTATGGGCTATGCCTGTGTGGAGAGGGCTGGATGGAAGAAGGAAGGGTGGAGAGTGCTGTGTGCATGAAAGACGGTGAATGCATGTGCCACATGGCAAGGGTAGGGATGGGGGCCAATCTGTTTGACGGTGCAGTTGGTAATTACTTACTCTTCCCCCTGTACATTTCATGTAGGTCAGCGCCCACCAGAAAAAAGATATTTGGCTTGCCATCGCCAAGGACGTCCGGACCCTGGGGGTCTACCACAGATGGAGCACCAACTGCTGGAAAAGATGGGAGGACATTCGCCGCTGGAGCAAGAAGACGGCGGAGGCTCAGCTGGGGATGACCTCCCTATGTGGGAGGGGTGCCTGTCGCACAATGACCCCCCTGATGTTCAGGATCCTGGCGGTGGCCTACCCGGAGTTGGATGGGCGCTTGAGGGCATCACTGCAGCCACAAGGGGGTGAGTACACTCTCATTCTGCTGACATTGCACGCAGTGGAGGTGTCTGGGTGGGGGAGGTGGGCTTTGAGTTCCCATAGGCCAGGGCGAGTTCCGTAGGCAAGGTCCCTCTGTAAAGCAGGCCATGTGGCACCCCACCCCACCTCTGTAGAGTGCCAAGTACACCTAGTCATGCCCCTGTGTCATCTATGTGTGCAGATGTCGTCCGTAGACTTGTAGGCCATTTCCCAGGAATTGAACAGTGGAGCCCAAGAGCGTGGCGTAGTGCAGGGGGCTTCTGTGTCTGTCGTGTCCGCCAACAGTAGTGGTGATGCATGCACTCAACATGTCTGTCTTCTGTCGTTCTCCCCCTTTTGTGGTCTCCCTGTTCTTGTGTGCATTAGCATCATCAGGCGGAGGAGCAGTGGCACCGGAGCAGGAGGGAGCTGCATCCGACATGGCCCTGGAGGGCGACACAACGGAGTCAGAAGCCACCAGTGGGATGGAGGGCGAGGGGAGCTCCACGGCGGGGACAGGAGCTGACACCAGTGACACGGACTCGTCCTCTGATGGGAGCTCCCTTGTGGTGGCGGCAACATCTGTGCCAACCCCATCTACAGGTACAGCCGCCACCCCCACTTCCAACACCGCCCTCCCAGCAGCCCCTCAGCCTTCGCCCCGTGCCCGCTCACCCGGGAGGGTGGGCATCACCTTCGCCCCAGGCACCTCAGGCCCTGCCCCAGTCACCCCTGCTGTCCTCAGTGAGGAGGCCAAAGACCTCCTCAGGTCCCTCACTGTTGGGCAGTCTACCATTTTGAATGCCATCCAGGGTGTAGAAAGGCAGTTGCAACAAACCAATGGATTCCTGGAGTACATTCATTCTGGTCAGGCGGCCCTTCAGCGAGCTTTTCAGACTCTGGCCTCAGCACTGATGGCAGCCATTATCCCTGTGTCTAGCCGGGAGGCCAACTTCCTCCACCCCTATCCAATCCCCTGTACCTCAGCCTATCCCAAGCACACCTTCAGACCAGCATGCACACACGTCAACACACAAGGGAAGCTCAGGCAAACATAAGCACCACACATCCCACAGGCACTCACGCAAGCATCACACACATGCAGACACACCAACATCCACTGCCTCCACTGTGTCCCCCTCCTCATCGTCTCCCTCCTCCCTCCCAGTCTCGTCTACACTCACACCTGCATGTATTACCTCTACAGCCACTACGTCCCTCTCCAGCACACCCACCACCACACCCTGCTCATGTGCAGTCACCACCCCCACTACCATTCACACGTCCCCTGTGTCCTCTCCCAGTGTGTCTCTGACGCCCCCTCCCAAGATACACAAACGCAGGCACACACCCTACCAACAGCCATCCACCTCCAGCGCATACACCTTCACCCAAAGTCAGCAAACGAACACCTCCTAAAACCACCACCACATCCTCTACTCCCAAACCCCCTCCAGCTACCCGTCCCAGTGTGTCCAAAAAACTGTTCCTGTCCAACCTTGACCTCTTTCCCACAACTCCCCCACCCCGTCGGTCTCATAGGTCCCAAACTAGCACCTCAGCCACAACATCTCCAGGACCAGTGGTGCCTGTAGTCACCTGAATCTGGAGTGCACCAGCCACCAGGGCAGCCAGTGTGGCACAGAGCCACAGCACAGAGAGTCCCCCACCTGTAAAGCATCAGAAATTGGCCAGTGCCCGGCAGGAGAGGGGGAAGACTCCAGCCACCAAAGCCGCTCCCAGGGGTCCCGGTGGGAGTGTGGAGTCAGCTGTGACACCATCCAAGGTGGGGAAGGGCCACAAGAAACCCAGCAAGTCTGGGAAGAGCAGCACGGCAGAGAAGACCGCCATCATCCCCGCTGCCCAGGAGGCCACCTCCAGCACCAGCCCAGCTGCCCAGGATAGGCCCGCCAGCACAAGCCCAGCTGCCCAAGGCCGGACCGCCAGCACCAGCCCAGCTGCCCAGGACAGGCCCGCCAGCACAGGCCCAGCTGCCCAGGACCGGACCGCCAGCACCAGCCCAGCTGCCTAGGACAGGTCCGCCAGCACAAGCCCAGCTGCCCTGGACCGGACCGCCAGCACAAGCCCATCTGCCCAGGAGGGGCCCGCCAGCACCTGCCCACCTGCCCAGGAGGCCACCGCCAGCACAAGCCCACCTGCCCAGGAGGCCACCGCCAGCACAAGCCCCGTTGGGCCATGAAGGACTGCCAGCACAAGCCCCGCTGGGCCATGATGGACCGCCAGCAAAAGCCCCGCTGGGCCATGAAGGACCCCCAGCAGCTGAGTCCCTGCAATGGAGACCGCCATCTCAAGCACCGCTGAACAGGGCACCACCATCTCAAGCACTGCTGAACAGGGCACCGCCATCACAAGCACCGCTGAACAGGGCATCCCCATCTCAAGCTCCGCTGGCCCATGAGCGGCAAGGGCACTGATGCAACTGAGTCCGTCACAGGGTGAATGATGCACTCTGGGCGCCATGCCCCATCCAGAACCAGTGGATACTGTCATCCACTACCTCTGTCCTTAGCAGGATGAAGCACTCTGGGCACCATGCCCCCTCCAGAACCTGTGGAGACTGTCATCCACCACCTCTGTCCTTAGCAGGATGAAGCGCTCTGGGCACCATGCCCCCTCCAGAAACCAGTGGAGACTGTTATCTACTTGAGAGACTGTGGCTTTGCACTCCCCAGGATTGAACAGTGGGCAAACCACCCACTGTAGAGACTTGAGAGACTGTGGCTTTGCACTCCCCAGGATTGAACAGTGGGCAAACCACCCACTGTAGAGCCTTGAGAGACTGTGGCTTTTCACTCCCCAGGATTGAACAGTGGGCAAACCACCCACTGTAGAGACTTGAGAGACTCCGGCTTTGCACTCCCCAGGATTGAACAGTGGGCAAACCACCCACTTGTGAGACTTGAGGAACTGTGGCTTTGCACTCCCCAGGATTGAACAGTGGGCAAACCACCCACTGTAGAGACTTGAGAGACTGTGGCTTTGCACTCCCCAGGATGGAACAGTGGGCATGTGCCCCCTTGTGGATTTGGCGTTGTGCACTCAAGCGGCTGAGGTGCCCCCCCTTTCCCTCCCCCTGAGGTGCCTGTTTAGTTGCTCTCTGATGCCCCTGCAGTGTTCTCTCCGTCATGGTCGGGCATCTTGTGTGGGCCTCACCCATACCGTGTGGTCCCAGTGTTCCACGGACTTTATTAGAGCACTACCTGGACTACTATGCTTGGTATATATTTTATCAATGGTGTATATATATATTTCTGCCTACTTCCTTTAAATATATTACAATGGTTACACTCATTTTCTATTGTCTTTGCATTCTTCCAAGGGGTTTGGGGGGTGTAACTGTGATGTATTGATATTAATTAGTGTGTGTGTTGTAGTGGGTGGGGGTGTTGCGTGTGTGTGTCCCTGTTTTTTGCCTCCCCCCCTCCCCTGTGTCGTAGGTGCAGTACTCACCGTGGTCTTCGCCGCCAGCGCTGGTGCTCCTGGTAGAGGAGCTGGAAGACTATTGCAGGGAGAATTTGGAGTTCCGGATCCATGGCGTCCTCGTTCCTCGTGGGGTGTGTAGAGGTGAGCATTTTTCCTTCGGGATTCCTGTTTCCTCCGTGTTTTTTTCTGCAGTGAATCCGCCCCGGAAAAGGTGGCGAATTGGCCTGTCATAATAGTGTGGGCGGTACATTGTCTCCCGCCTGTTTGTTGGCGGTGACCGCCGCGCTGTTTGTTTGTACCGCCGTGGTGGTCGGTGTGTTAAAGTGGCTGTCTTTGTTGGCGGTTTCCGCCATGGTCGTAATTGCAATTTTTTTACCACCGGCCTGTTGGCGGTCTTACCGCTGCTTTATCACCGTCCGCCAGGGTTGTAATGACCACGAAAGTCTTTTTGGTCTTGAGACTTCAGCAAACAGGAGGCAAGCTCTATCCAAGGCCTTGGAAAGCAATTCTTCGCCAGAGACCAGCAAGGCAGCAGGGCAACAGCAAGGCAGCAGTCCTTCACAGAAAGCAGACAGGTGAGTCCTTTGGGCAGCCAGGCAGTTCTTCTTGGCAGGATGCAGGTTCTGGTTCCAGTTTCTTCTGAAGTTGGCACTATCACAACCTACCTAGGGATGAATAAATATCAGAAAATCAGATTACCAGCTTTTCACTAGCACTTGTAGTGAGTGCACATAACATAGAGAGCACAAGAACTTTTCAAAATATCTATCACAGTAATCTACTGCCTAAACATGAAAGTCAGCATGTAGAAGTGTCCAAAGCAACAGGGTATGGCCAACATTTGCAATGACATGGAGAAATGGATGATGCATGTGTAAACCAATAGTCAACTGTATATACAACACATATTGTTAAATACTGTAAGAAATGTGTATGAGTTAGTCAGTAAATCAAAATAATATACACAAGATTCCAAAAAGGAAAAAAGAGGTTCTCTAGAACAAGGGTTTCCAAGAAAAAGAAAAGGAAAAGCAATATGCTTGAAGCAAGAGCCCTCACTCACCTTCCGGTGACATGCTTCATCATAGGGCAATGCTCCTCGTCAGGCCGGCGCTGCAATGCCTGACGGGCCCCACAAGGGGGATCTTTGCCGGAGATCTTTTGAAAATGATGTGCAACCGGTCAAAACGTGAAAAAGGATTGGAATAATAATAGTTAAAAATGCCTAGAGGTAAAAGTTAAGTATTTATTCTGAAATTAATTCCCCTGACATGATTAAAAACAATGTATAGGGATATGGTAAAATGATGTCTACACTCCCCAGACAAAAAAATAATATATACAATTTACTAAATCTCGTAGTGAAAATTAGTACAAAAGGAGAAAACCCAGAACCCCTGTGTCACTCAATCATGTGGGTCAACATGTTTCTCGCTATTTTTAGTCAATAATGATCTTATGCGATTCGTCAGGACCTTAGTACGTACCTAATCCTTATGGAGAAATGTTTATGAAAAAATTATTTTGAGTCCCCTACTAGGGAAGTCAGAAACCTAAAGGGTAGAAAGGAAACCATTATCAAAGAGTTACGTAATCATCAACAGTAGTGCGTATACACTATCCTAAACAGTTATCCCATACACTCGTGGAGGATCCCAAAATGTGCCAAGTGACAAAGGTACCACGGTGCTAAATTAAAAATAATCAGCTGGTGTAGGTAATTCAATGCTTACCCTCCAAATTCTAATGGTAGGGCCCCATCGGGGAAACATCAGGCTTGGAAAATCCACTATGGTCTAAATATATACATAGAAAAAGAAACTTTAAATGACATGTAAACTGCAAAGGTTATTATACTGTCAGAAACCATGAATGGCATGATGTAGAACAAACACCTAAACTTCCTATAAAAATAGGTAGTGAGCAGTACTCCTATAATGCTGCAGGAGAGGAGGCTGAGAGAGAAGAAATATAAACAGTTGTCAAATATTGCTGACAGAATACTCAAATCGGGAAAAAGCCAAAACAGTGAGACAGTTTCATAATCATATACAACAGGTAATATAATGTAGGAGCAGTCACAGACACTGCATCTCATTATGGAAAGATATGTCAGCACACAAAGCCTCCGTGAAATGAATACAGTATAGCTGTGTAATCGGCAGTCTGAGAAAGCTGAACACACCCCCTAACAAAAGCAGACAAAGAAAGTGAGCATGCGGGAATCCCAGCGCGTTTCCCACATGTTCAGTTAATGGCCGGCACTTAATAGTGTCCCTGCGCTATCTCAAAATATAGAGATAGATCGGCCCATCAAATGCGAACCGGGTAAAAAGTATTTAATTAAAAACCTAATCAAAAAAGGGGCGAGGAAGATGGGAGCGCGCAGAATCAGCAGCGCGTCTCACCTCGCCGAAACATCAATAAAACTCGCCCGGCTCACTGAGCCGGCCATGTGAGCAGATGCTTTTCCTTTTCTTTTTCTTGGAAACCCTTGTTCTAGAGAACCTCTTTTTGCCTTTTTGGAACCTTGTGTATATTATTTTGATTTATCTATTATTGGGAGACTTACACACGGGACCAGGAGTCTTTCTCTCCGAATCTCCCACATTGCCCCTCTTTTGTTGTTGTTTGATGATTTAGGGTAGCTTTCTGGCTACGGGGCTTTTTTTCCAGTACACTCCGATAGACTATATCTGGTGGTGAATATGTCTGACCTACAAGGTCTTAGTTTTGATGACGGCATGGTGCAGGCAATCCTACAAACTCCTTCAATCCTAGGGGATGAGGACAGCGGACCCTCTAGTGGTACAAAAGAAGACTGGACGAAGCTGTCGGCCTTGAAGAAGGAACTCATCAAGACCGTCCTACACGGTACGATTATGACAGAATATCTGAGGGCCAATATTTCACCGAATGGTCTAATTGTCACTAATGCCCCTAGGATTTTCCTACAAGACTTACAATTCCGAGTAGATTGGTCACAGATTTCATAGAAATGTACTCGTGATTGGCTGATCCTGATCATCAATACATCTAAACGCTTGGCAGACTCCATTACTATTCAGATCTCCATCACTGAGGCGGCCATGAAGACTACAGTCCAACTTTCCCAGTTTAAGTCTCGCTTGGCTGAAATCAACTTGGAACTTAACGAGACTAAGGAATACCTTACAAGACAAAAGATCAATAAACTGCAGAAAGATATTAAGCGTTTCAGTAGGGAGAAAATCTACCCCTACACGAAAGATGATTATCATTGTGAGGGAACTTCCGAAACTTCAGAGGATTCTGATGTCCCACAACGGAAGACCCGTACACCACAGTATAGTTCGAGCTCAGATGATTGGAATAGTGATGAGGGACAGAGGACAAACCGGAATCGTTATATTCCACCTCCTCACTATAACTCCACTTTCCGTACCAGCAGATTCCACCATGGCAACCCATGCCCATGCCTTTTTTTCAGCCTCAGACACAATACAATTTTAAATCCTTTTTTAGGAAGAGGCCGGGGCAGAGGCAGAGGCAGAAACAGAAGGAGAGGAAGAAATGTTCACTGGGCACAGGAAGAACCACAGATGGTGACCAGAAGCCGCAGTGTGACAACACAAAAGAAACCTTAGTTGTCAATCTTTCCAGTTCCACCCTCACCCCTCCAGAGATGGCAGTCTTAGAGAAAGGCCTGGGTTTTGTGCCTACTCCAAAGGAAGATCAGTTTGGACTGAACTGCGAGATGGCAGCTCTATTTTGCAAGATTAGATTACATTTCTTCTTCAAAGACCGGCCACCACAGGAGTGATACCAACTTAAGGAATCCCTCTACCTTCACGCCCCCCTTGACCTCGGTCCTGATAGAGGTACTTACTTTTGAGAAGGCGGTCCGTCATGAGATTCAACATCTAGAACCCCCTCAAGCTTTTCAAAAATGTGTCCAGTTTGGAACGTGCAGCCATACATTCTTTATCACACAATTCTGACATTACTTTAAAACCTGCAGATAAAGGAGGGGCGATTGTGGTTAAGGACACAACTTACTATAGACAGGCATGCCTTAGACTGCTTAGTGATGAATCTTATTACCAACATATTTTGACCGATCCAACTCCCCGTCTACAGCGTATGATCCGCGGGATGATAATTGAAGCAGAATCAGCAGGGTGGGTCACCCAACAGGAAGCCGAGTTCCTGGACACTAAAAATCCCAGGATTCCGTACTTTTATTGTCTCCCCAAAATCCAGAAAGGCATCCCACCCCCGGGTCGTCCGATAGTGTCTGGGATTGGCTCTCTTTTGAAACCCTTGTCCAAATTCTGTGACTTCTTTCTGCAACCTATTGTCCAAAAAACATCTACTTTTCTTAAAGACACTAAAGACACCCTGGTTTTACTCAATAATGTCAACGATGCAGACACCACAGACATATTGATATGTCTAGACGTGGAAGCCCTGTACACGAATATCCCAGAAGAAGCAACTCTTGCTGCAGTAGAGGAACTACTTCTGGCCGAGACTTGGACCTACAACACCCCAGTGAGTTTTTATTATGCAAAGTGCAAGTGTGGCCCTTAAAGAAAATTTCTTTCAGTTCGAAACACGTCTCTTCCACCAGATACAGGGCACTTCCATGGGGAGTACCTTCGCGCATAGTCTGGCCTGTTTATACATGTTTGCCTTCGAGCAGCGCTACATACTTACTCCTGGGCAACCGTTTTTTTCCAACATTAGACTATGGCGTCGATATATTGACGACATATTAGTAATCTGGAAGGGCAGTATAGAACTAGCAGTAGCCTTCACACAATGGGTGAATACTTTGGATACCCAACTTCGTTTCAGTTCCAATATTTCTGACCAAGAGGTGTCCTTCCTTGATTTACGAATCACACTTAGAGACGGGTACCTCCATTCCTCTGTGTTCCATAAACCCACAGATAGGAACAGTCTTTTACTCTACAACAGCCACCATCCCAAGGCATTGCGAGATAACCTTCCGTTTGGGCAGTTCCTCAGGATACGACGAAACTGCTCAGATACAAACGACTTTCATCTCCAAGCCAGTACCCTGTGTCAGAAACTTGGCGAACGCAACTATCCAGTAAGGAATGTGAGACAAACAAAGAAGAGAGCCAGCAATATCCCTAGGGAAACTCTATTGGCTAGCAATACTCATACACAACAATCCAGACTTACATGTGTGACTACGTATACCCCTCTGAGCAACCGGATTAAGGGCATTGTCTGGAGATTGTGGCCTATTCTCAATAGTGCAGGCGAAACATTAGAATGCCCCTTATTCGCCTTTAAAAGAACTCACAACATCAAAGACCTGGTAGTTCACACAAGACCCATACATCACCAACCTACTGACGATCCCAGTCGGAGCCAGTGGTTGAAAGTCAAAGGTCACCACCCGTGTGGTGGTTGTAACATTTGCCCGATGACAAGCAGTACTTATGAAGTGGACCTCGGTGAATCTAAGAAATGGCAATTGAGATCACATACCAATTGTCGCACAAAGGACTCTATTTACATGATTACTTGTCCATGCGATTTGAAGTGTATAGGTATGACAACCAGAATGGTGAAAATACGAATTAACGAACATCGGAGCACCGTTGGATGCAAGAGGTCTGCCACAAAACTGACTAACCACTATATTGAAAAACAACACACTCCAGATGATATCAGATGGGTCATACTAGAAACTATTAGAGACAACAAAGATTGCACGACTAGACTTTTTGAGAAGGAACAACGATGGGTTTTTAGGTTAAAGACCCATGTGTTTGGACTGAACGATGAGATCCTGTGGACCAATTCTATCCATCAATAAATCAGTCCCCTCAGGCCCTTGTAATTCTCATTCCGTTTTTTTCAGAATGTTTTTTTCACAATGTATACTATCAGCTTTTGTTGATATTCAGGTCTCCTAATGCGGACCCATTTTTATAAATATTGGGTATACTTTCCCTAAACTACCACATGGCAACTCTGGTAGACTGCCGAAAACATCTTAATAAATGGCTGACATAGTTTTTGTCCTTTTTCTATTTTCGACATACTCTCGAATCCATGAGTCCTTCTTTTCTTTCCAATTTCCTTAAATGATCCCCATTTGGACATTCCCCTGAGTTCCGGGGACTGACAGCGCTCTTAGGTGGACCAACACTCTTGGTCCCACTCCAAGTAAGTGCCTTCTTGGGGACCTTTAACCCCTCACCGGTGATGCCTTTGTTGCTGTTTCCCCCCCTTGTTCTCAACCTTTTAAAACAAGCTGCTTTTCTTTGATGCGGCTCGGACTGAATACCGGCCAGCCCGCGTCTGCTCACATGGCCGGCTCAGTGAGCCGTGCGTGTTTTATTGATGTTTCGGCAAGGTGAGACGCGCTGCTGATTCTGCGCGCTCCCACCTTCCTCGCCCCTTTTGCTTAGGTTTTTAATTAAATACATTTTACCCGGCTCGCATTTGATGGGCCAATCTATCTCTATATTTTGAGATAGCGCAGGGACACTATTAAGTGCCGGCCATTAACTGAACATGTGGAAAACGCGCTGGGATTCCCGCGCGCCCACTTTCTTTGTCTGCTTTTGTTAGGGGGTGTGTTCAGCTTTCTCAGACTGACGATTACACAGCTATACTGTATTCATTTCACGGAGGCTTTGTGTGCTGAAATATCTTTCCATAATGAGATGCAGTGTCTGTGACTGCTCCTACATTATATTACCTCTTGTATATGATTATGAAACTGTCTCACTGTTTTGGCTTTTTCCCGTTTTGAGTATTCTGTCAGCAATATTTGACAACTGTTTATATTTCTTCTCTCTCAGCCTCCTCTCCTGCAGCATTATAGGAGTACTGCTCACTACCTATTTTTATAGGAAGTTTAGGTGTTTCATGCCAGTCATGGTTTCTGACAGTATGATAACCTTTGCAGTTTACATGTCATTTAAAGTTTCTTTTTCTATGTATATATTTAGACCATAGTGGATTTTCCAAGCCTGATGTTTCCCTGATGGTGCCCTACCATTATAATTTGGAGGGTAAGCATTGAATTACCTACACCAGCTGATTCTTTTTAATTTAGCACTGTGGTACCTTTGTCACTTGGCACCTTTTGGGATCCTCCACGAGTGTATGGGATAACTGTTTAGGATAGTGTATACGCACTACTGTTGATGATTACATAACTCTTTGATAATGGTTTCCTTTCTACCCTTTAGGTTTCTGACTTCCCTAGTAGGGGACTCGAAATATTTTTTTCATAAATATTTCTCCATAAGGATTAGGTACGTACTAAGGTCCTGACGAATCGCATAAGAACATTATTGACTAAAAATAGCGAGAAACATGTTGACCCACATGATTGAGTGACACAGGGATTCTGTGTTTTCTCCTTTTGTACTAATTTTCACTACGAGATTTAGTAAATTGTATATATTATTTTTTTGTCTGGGGAGTGTAGACATCATTTTACCATATCCCTATACATTGTTTTTAATCATGTCAGGGGTATTAATATCAGAATAAATACTTAACTTTTACCTCTAGGCATTTTTAACTATTCTTATACCAATCCTTTTTCACGTTTTGACTGGTTGCACATCATTTTCAAAAGATCTCCGGCAAAGAGCCCCCTTGTGGGGCCCGTCAGCCATTGCAGCGCCGGCCTGACGAGGAGCATGGCCCTATGATGAAGCATGTCACCGGAAGGTGAGTGAGGGCTCTTGCTTCAAGCATATTGCTTTTCCTTTTCTTTTTCTTGGAAACCCTTGTTCTAGAGAACCTCTTTTTGCCTTTTTGGAACCTTGTGTATATTATTTTGATTTATCTATTATTGGGAGACTTACACACAGGACCAGGAGTCTTTCTCTCCGAATCTCCCACATTGCCCCTCTTTTGTTGTTGTTTGATGAGTTAGTCAGTACACATAACACACAGGTAGGGCTCTGTAACAATTAACATATTTATTTTTCCTACTTTCAGCTGACAAAGGATATGATCTGCAGCCATGGGTCATGACACCAATGGCTCATTCCTAGACGGAGGCAGAAAGACAATACAACCAGGCACTTATCAAGATCAGGAATGTAGTAGAACGGACCATTGGTGTACTGAAGTCCAGGTTCCAAAGCCTGGACATGTCACTGGGAAGACTTTTGAACTTGTCCCCTATGGGTGGTTAAAATCATACTTATCTGTGCAATCCTCCACAACATTTGTGTGAGAATCAATGTCCCGTGGGACTCGGAGCCTGAAGACACTGTGGGGCATATTTAAGAGCCCCTAGTGCCATTCCAGACCCACATTAGTGTCATTTTTGTACGCTATTGTGGGGTTAGAAGCATGCATTGCGCCACTTTGTAACCTTTTGTGCTACATTAGGCCTGCACCGGGCATAATGTATGCAAAGGGGGTGTTCCCACGTTGGGTGGGCGCTGAAAACTGGTGCAAGGAAATCTAACAGATTTCGTTGTCATTTTTTTGGGCACTTTTAACGCCTGCTCAGGCGTTAAAAGGGGGCATTCCATTCAATACAATGGGCCCTATGTACTCTGCAGGAGTTGAACCGAAATTTTGGCACTACTCCTGCTCCTGCAGAGTACATCAATAGCGTAAAAAAATTATCCTATTGCTCCTGTACCCTCTACCATATTTTAAATACGGTGCACACATGATGGCGCTAGTGCGGGGTGCTAAAGGGTGCAATAAAAGTGGCGCTGCACTGTGTGTAGCTCCACTTTTCTTAAATAATTAAGAAAATATGCCAGTTTTCTTAAACATGCCCCTGAGTTTGAGGCAGCACTTTCTGGTTGGCTGAGCCGAAGTCCTAGCTGGGTAGAACCTACCACCCCATCATGGGTTGGTGATTACCCTCACTGTATAACCTGCGCACACCCAGATAGATTGGCACAGAGCAGTCGGGCTTATCATAGGGGCCATATGTAAAGCAATGTAACAGCACTTTCACACAATTACACTGAGGGTCACAAAAGACTTCACACGAGGTTATTGAAATAAAATTTGTATACCACACACACATTATTAACACAGCATGATCATTGTGTAAATCTGGGCATAAATCACAATTAGAATTATTACTCTCAGGCCCCATTGTGATAACACCATAAATAGTATGTACATGTGAGAAAAATAATACTTTCCCTCCCCTCACCCTCATGTGGTGCCAAACGTTGTCAGCACGAGACCCATCCTAGAGATTACCCCAATTCACTAACACACTATTGCAGGGTGCACCTCAGTTCACAAAGTTAGCAGCAATAAGTACACACTAAAACTTGCAGTATTTTTATTAGCTCCATGGCCTGGGCCACACCAGCAAAACTCAATGTCAACCTTGAGAGGCCTCTGGCAAGAAATAACATGCACGGAAAAACCACCATGTTGTTCTATCAATCACCCTCACTCATTCCCTTACATTCACTCTTCACCGCTACACAGTGCCACTGATATCAGGCAGCTCGTACCCACACACTTGCATGCACTCGCTTCTAGCACCCTAATGTGGTGCACTGATATCCGGTTGGTTGCTCACACCAACCAGTTCCTGCTGCCCCACACTACCCACAAGCTGAGGATGAAGCAACCTTTCCCTGGAGACTAGGCTGCTCACGGCTGAAGTCACACTTCTCAGGATCCCAGGGACAAAGTGGGTTGAAGACAGAGATAATGGCTGATCAGACAACAGTTAACATATAGAGGTTTGGAAACCAATGAGGAGGTTCACTCAGAGGTCTGCAAAGCATGGGGGAGGGTTACTGCAGCCACATGCTAGTCCATGCGGCACCCAGCTTAGCCAAGAACTCCAATAGCAAAATAGTTACCAAATCCGCACCTTCCGGCAAGTAGGCACACTTATGAAGCGTGATAACTTGTGCCGCCTTGACAGTTCCGATTGTACACGAAGAGTTACCACATACGTATGTCTGGGGAAGAAGGCCCAATATCTGGTGTGGAATGACTTGGACACACCAGACGATTCCAATCCCACATGTAGAGTGCTCAATATTGTGCATCCCTGGAATGAGGCACAATGTCTGGTGCGCAATGACTAACATCCCCCCAGACAAATCCATCACACACAAAAAGGTTTGTAATGCAGTACCTCCCTGTAATGAGGCACTAGTTGGTGCACAATGGCTAGCGTGGCACCAGACAACTCTAGGCAATCACACGAAGAACTCTGATGCTGTGCCTCCCTGGAATGAGGCACAATGCCTGTGTGTGATGACTTGAGTCGCACATGACAAATGGTCACACACAAGGAGTTCCAATTCCGTACCTTCCTGGAATGAGGTACAACATCCGGTGCATGATTACTTGAGCCACACCAGAAAATCTGGTCACACACAAAGAACTTCAATTCCATACCTTGCTGGAATGAAGCTCAATGTCTGGTATGCAATGACTTGAGTCACACCAGACCATTTGACCACACAGAAAGAGACAAGTTCAGCGGTGCCACAAGCGGTAGAAAGTGGTGCTGCTTTGGATGCACCCCCACCTCTGAAGGTCGCAACCTATGAATCTGGCACCACACACAATGAGCATGGAGTCTGGTGTCGCACGAGAGAAATGCGACATGCTCGACAAAAGCGGGGCAAGCTGGTTCCCACAGCCGGTGAACCCTCTCACAGCAAACAAGACCTTGATGCGTGCAGTTGCCCCACGATGAAGGGACACACTCTGTGGGTACAGGCAGTACTTTGAAGGCACCACATCATACAATTCTAGTCTCCAGGCACAATAATCAATCAATCAGAGCATTTGTGAAGCGCACTACTCACCTGTGAGGATCTTAAGGCTCTGATTGGGGGCTGCTACTGCTCGAACAGCCATGTCTTGAGGTGTCTCCTGAAGATAAGTAGGTCCTGTGTCTGTCACGGGTGGGTGAGAAGAGTGTTCCACTTCTTGGAGGAGAGGTGGGAGAATGATCTGCCACCGGTGGTCATTCTGTGGATGCATGGGACAGTGGCGAGGGCAAGGTCGGTGGAACAAAGCTGTTGGGTCGGGGTGTAGAAGGAGAGCTGTCTGTTGAAGTATTCTGGTCTGGTGTTGTGCAGTACCTTGTGAGCGTGGGTGAGGAGTGTGAACATGATTTTCTTGTTGATGGGGAGCCAGTGTGGGTCTCTCAGGTGGGCAGTGAAGTGGCAGTGGATGTCCAGGATGAGGCCTGTGGAGGCGTTCTGAGTGTGTTGCAGTCTTTTCTGGAGCTTGGCTGTGGTTTCTGCGTAGAAGGCATTGCTGTAATCCAGTTTGCTGCTTACGAGGGCTTGGGTGAGTGTCCTTTTGGTTTCAGTGGGGATCCATTTGTAGATCTTCTGAAGCATGCGGAGGGTGTTGAAGCAGGAGGAAGAGATGGCGTTGACTTGCTGGGTCATTGATAATTATGAGTCCAGGATGAATCACACGTTGCATGCGTGGTTGGCGGGTGTCAGTGCGGTTCCCAGTGTGGCAGGCCACTACGAGTCATCCCATGCGGAGGGGTTGGAGCCGAGTATGACGACCTCAGTTTTGTCGGCATTCAGGTGCAGGCAGTTGCTCTTCATCCATTTGGCAATGGGCTTCATTCCTTCGTGGAGGTTGGTTTTGGCTATGGTGGGGTCCTTGGTGAGGGAGAGGATCACCTGGGTGTCATCAGTATATGAGACGATGTTGAGGTTGTGAGATCGGGTGATATTTACCAGCGGAACCATGTAGACATTAAAGAGGGTCTGGCTGAAGGACGATCCCGGGGGTAGGCCGCAGATGATTTTGGTGGCTTCAGAGCGGAATGGAGGGAGGCGGACTCTCTGACTTCTGCCGGTGAGGAAGGAGATGATCCAGTCCAGGGCTCCGTCGGGGATCCCTGCGTCGTTGAGGTGTGTGCATAGGGAGTGGTGGCAGACGGTGTCAAATGCGGCTAAGAGGCCCAGGAGGAGGAGGACTGCGGTTTCGCTGTTGTCAAGTATGGTCCTGAAATTGTCAGTTGTGACAATGATGGCGGTTTTGATGCTGTGGTTGCTGCAGAATTTGGATTGGGACGAGTCCAGATTGTTATTCTCTTCGAGGAAACTGGTCAGTTGTTTGTTGACAATTTTCTCTATCACTTTTGCTGGGAAGGGGAGCAGGGAGATGGGCCAGAAGCTCTTGAGGTCCTTTGGGTCCGCCTTGGGTTTCTTGAGGAGGGCGTTGATCTTGTTGTGTTTCCAGCTCTCCAGGAAGGTAGCAGTCTCAAAGGAACTGTTGATGATCTTCTGGAGTTGGGGTGCGATGACGGAGCTTGCTTTGTTGAAGATGTGGTGAGGGCAGGGGTCGGATGGTGAGCCAGAGTGGATGGTATTCATGATTTTGATGGTGTCGTCATCCTTGATATGGGTCCAGGAGAGTAGGAGGCTGGTGAGCAGTGAGTCTGTGGTGTCGGTGGTTGATGGGGGTGTGAATATTGGAGCTGTCATGGATGTCTGCGATCTTGTGGTAGAAGAAGATGGCTAGGGAGTCACAGAGGTCTTGTGATGGCAGGATGTCATTGATATTGGAGCCAGGGTTGGAGAGCTAATTCACTATGTTGAAGAGCTCCCTGTAGCTGTGTGCGTTGTTGTTGATGCGTTCTTTGAAGGCGGTTATTTTGGCAGTTTGGATGAGTTGGTGGTGTCTGCAGATGGCGTTCTTGAAGACTGTGTGGTTATCCGGTGTCTGATCTTGGCGCCACTTCTTCTCAAGTCTTCGGCATGTTTGCTTGGATTCTAGGAGGTGGGCGGTGAACCGGGAGGCCTTTCTGTCGGTGTATCTGTTAAAAGGTTTCTTGATCGGGCGAGATTGTTGGCACAGTCATCGATCCATTGCCTGAGGTTGCGGGCTGCTGTGTCGGTGGTGTTGATAGGTGGGTTCTGTGAGAGGTTAGTGATCAGCTGGTCTTCGGTGACCTTGTTCCATCTGCGGTGGGGAATCCTTTGCGGGTGATGGTGTGTTGTGGGTTTATCGAAGGAGATGTGGATGCAGCGGTGGTCGGTCCAGTGGAGTTCAGTGGTGTGGCTGAAGGAGACGTGTTTGCTGGTGGAGAAAATGGGGTTGAGCGTGTGTCCTGCAGAGTAGGTGGGTGTTGTGACGAGCTGCTTGAGGTAGAGGTTGACGAGGTTGGCGAGCAGGGTGGTAAAGTTGTTGTCGTTGGTGTTCTCGAGGTGGAAGTTCAGGTCTCTGAGGAGTATGTAGTCTGTGGATGCAAGGGTGTGCCTGCTGATGACTTCGGTGATGGAGTCAGTGAACTGCTGTCAGGGGTCAGGGGGTCTGTAAACGAGGGTCCCTCTGAGGATGGTGTTAGGGTTGGTGTGGATCTGGAAGTGCAGGTGTTCGGCAGTGCCGACGGTGTCTTCGGTGCTTGTCATGATTCTGAGGGTATTCTTGTGGACGATGGCGATGCCTCCTCCTGGTCTGTTGGTGCGGTCCCTGAGGGTGATCTTGTAGCCGTCCAGGATGGCTATGGCAATTTTGGGTGCTGAGGAGGGGTTCATCCAGGTCTCGGTCAGGAAGGCAACGTCTGGGGAGGCTGAGTCAAGTAGATTCCAGAGTTCGACGGCATGTTTGTGGACGGACCAGGTGTTGAGTAGGATGCATCTGAGATGGTTGCTTATATCATTATTCTACACTCACTGCTGTGACTATGTGGATTACAGCAGACAATGTAGGCATAGAGGAGAGCACGGCTCTCCAGGTAATACCAGCATATGGTGTAGGTCCCTCGCAGAAGGTCGTTGATGTCCCTGAGACCTCTTGACAGAACAGCGGGCAAGCCAACAAGCCCTTGGAGAGCACACTTTAGAGTGCCACACAGCAACAGGCAATCTGCCCAGGCCGGCCGCGATGCAGGAAGGATGCTTGGATCCCTTCCAAGGATAATAAATGCTCCTGTGCACAACAGATTCTTTTGGCTATGTGCACCAAGTGGTCCAGCAGTACCGGTCCCACATCCCTGCTAGTGTATCTCTAAGTTCCTGAAGTATGGTATTTGTAGTTATACTCATGTGTGCCTTTTGAACCACAGATGTCTCCCCAAAATTTCCGTCCTGTCTATATGGGGCTGTGGAATGCAAATTGTTAGAAATGGGTTTTCTGGTTGGCTAGGGTATGCACCTACGCCAGGCACAACCCACCCACTCTAGTCAGGGCAAGGGAGTTACACGTCCAAGATAACCCCAACTCAGCCCCTTGGTAGCTTGGCATGAGCAGCCAGGCCTAACCCGGAGGCAATGTGCAAAGCATTTGCACAACACACGCAACACACATGACACTCTATCCTCACCACAAAGGAAACACAACACCAAGTTATATGAAAATGTACTGTATTTTACACAACGCAAATATTAGTCCAAACATCACATATCAGTAATATCCTGCTACATTAGCAGTTGTCAGAATGTTACACATTAGTTACTCTGCAAAACTAGCAGTAGTTGCATATAACACACAGGTTACTTAGTATTCTGCAACATAAGTAGTAGTCAGGAAACACGTTATTACACTAAAGCACTTGTCATAGAAATATCATAAACACCCATACTAGGAACATTATAAAACGTACGGCAAGTCAGAAAAATATATTAGCATGTTTTGCCCATAAAAGGAACATTTGCATACACATATGAAACATCCTCAAAACAGGTGGGCAACATATAAATCAATAACGTCTTTAAAAATAACTTATGTTGGATACCTGGTTTAAGATGAAGGCACCTCCAGCGAATGAAAAAGGGGGCCCCTGGCACACCTCTGCGCCAAACAGGGGCCTCCTGAGAGTTCTGGGGTAGTGGGGGGTTGCACGCACCCCTTCTGTATTAATGACAGGCCCCTCCTGGGGCCCGTGATCGCTGAGGACCCTCCTGGGCCTCCACTGGCCCTCACGAGGGGGTCCAAAGTCAGCCAATACTTCCAGAAGGAGGAGGGCACCACGCACTCCTTCTGTTTTATTAACAGGCCCCTCCTGGGGCCCGCGATCTCTGGGAGCCCCCCCCAGGCCTTCAAAAGCCCTCAAACAAGGGGGGACCAATATACTGGCACCGGCCCACAAGGGGCCACAAAAATGGGACCGGTGGTGCGGGGGCCTATGATGAGGCTTCCACCCCACCCGCAGTCCTGAAGCAAACTCTTTTGGGGCTCCAGTGGGGCAGGGAGAGACTTCCTTCTCCCCTGCCCTTCCCAGAACCAAAGAGAAAGGGGCCTGGTGGGGCGGGGGAGCCTACGATGAGGCCTCCTTCCCCGCCTGATGTCTCCAGCCACACTTGGCATGCCACCCAGCCGTCCGAGAGGGCAGGCACCAGAGTATGCCTGCCTGTGCCCTTGGGACACTCCTCAGAGCGCGTTTCACCCCGGGGGCACGATAGGAGCACGCTCGCTCCAAACTTCTTTTTAGGCAGTCTTCCTTGTGCCCTGGTGGCACAGAAGTGCAGCACGACTCCTGTGTTGCACCGTTCACTGCCCGGGTCGCGACTGTGATTTCTCCCTGGCACCAGCGCTTCACAAAGCGCTTTACTGGTCTGAAAACCCTGGGTTGTGGCAGTGATGCCCCCACAGCTGTAGAGCACTTTTCAAAGTGCTAAAAGAATGAAAGGAGCAGCGATTTCCCCCCAAGCGCTAATTCTATAAAATGTGAAGCGCTTTCCAAAGCGCTAGTTCTAGGGGTCAGGGGCCACAGCACCCTGCCCCTGGGGGACAGAGTTTAAGAAAAAGGCCCACAGGTGAAGGGGCCCAGCAGTAGGCCAGCACAAAGAAGATGCAAGCAAGTGGCAGTTCCTTATAGTGATCTAGCAGGTCATAGTTTAGCACAGCAGCAGCAGCCCATGGCGGTTCCTGGTGAGTCTTTCCAGCCTTCTGTGTCCAGTTCCAAAAATGTCTCCAAGAGTCTCCAAAATGTGGGTAAACTCCCCTGTACTTCATTTTTACATTGTCTTACAATGGAAGGGGAGAGGAGGTTCCAACCAGTTACAACTGGTTCTGGGAGTGCCCCTTCCCTCCTCCAGCACAGGCTCCAAACATCAGTTGGGGGGTAATGGCCCTATTGTGTGAGGCCAGGGCACAGTCTTTACAAATTTAGGTGTGCCCGCCTCTCCCTTCTCTCAGCCTGGGAAGACTATTCAGTGTGCAGATGCACCTCTGTGACACCTCCACCCTCCCTGTGTACAGGCTGACTGAAAAGTTTGCACAAAGCCCAACTGTCATTCTGTCCAGACGTGGGTTGGAATCAAGCTGCAAAACACCAGAGTCATAAGCACAGAGAAATGCTGACTTTCTAGAAGTGGCATTTCTGTAACAGTAATAGAAAATACACCTACACTAGTACGCAGCATTTCTTATCATCATTACAACCATACCAAACATGCCTAGGCTACCCCTCATAAATCAGACAATACCCCCTACATATAAAGTAGGGCATTTCTAATGCAATCCTATGAGAAGGCAACACTGAGACACCAAGTTAGGCTGTTTGTCACTACCAGGACAGGCTACGCTACCTGGCACGTGTTCTGCCTTCTACATACATAGCACCCTGCCCATAGGGCTAGCTAGGGCCTGCCTTAGGGGTGACTTATATGTAGTAAAAGTGGAGTTCTGGGCCTGGCAAGTACATTTAGATGCCAGGTCCCTGTGGCAGAAAACTGTACACACAGGCCCTGCGCTAGCAGGCCTGAGAAATGTTTGAAAGGCTACTTCAGTGGGTGGTGCAAGCAGCGCTGCAGGCCCACTAGTAGCATTTAATTTACAGGCCCTGTGTTAGACTTTTCATCCTTGGCGTGGTCTCCCTAAGCATTTTGCCTCTGTTCCCTAGGTATTTGATTTACTAGTAAGTCCCTAGTACAGTGCACCAGAGGTGCCCAGGGCCTGGAAATCAAATGTTACTAGTGGGCCTGCAGCACTGGTTGTGCCACCCACATAAGTAGCTCTGTAATCATGTCTCATACCTGCCACTGCAGTGTCTGTGTGTGCAGTTTTTAACTGTAAATTCAACTTGGCAAGTGTACCCACTTGCCAGGCCTAAACCTTCCCTTTTCTTACATGTAAAGCACCCCTAAGGTAGGCTCTACGTAGCACCAAGGGCAGGGCGCAGTGTACGGTTAAGGTAGGACTCATGGTAATGTGTTTTATATGTCCTGACAGTGAAATATTGCTAAATGTGTTTTTCACTGTTGCAAGGCCTGTCCCTCTCATAGGTTAACATAGGGGCAACCTTTAAATATGATTAAAGAGTAGATTCCCTTTGGGAGCGGATAGATATGTGGAGTTTGGGGTCTCTGATCTCACAATTTAAAAATACATCTTTTAGTAGAGTTGATTTTAAGATTGAGCGTTTGAAAATGCCACTTTTAGAAAGTGGGCATTTTCTTGCTTAAGCCATTTCTGTGACTCTGCCTGTTTGTGGATTCCTTGTCTGGGTCAATTTGATAGCTGGGCTGGTTGCCCCTCTCACTAGGCAGTGACCAAAGGGAGCTGGGGTGTAGTCAGCATTTTCTGATGAGCCATCTGTGCTAGGAGGGAGGGGGGGAGTGGTCACTAACACCTGAAAGGGCTGTGCCTGCCCTCACACAATGCAGTCTCCAACCCCATGGTGTGTGTCTGGGGCCTGGCCTGGGCAAGGCAGGATTTAACAATCAAGAGAGACTTTCCTTTTAAGTAAGCCTACTTCAAAGGGCAAAATGGGTAAAAGAAGGGCACCCAAATCTACAGAGTTTAGAACACTTCTGGAAACCAAGAGGAACCTCTGCCTGGAGAAGAGCTGAAGAGCTGAGGAAGAAGAGCTGCCCTGCATGTGACTGTGCTTTGTGGAGCTATCCTGCAGTTGCTGCTTCTGCCTGTGCTAGAGGACAAATAATGGACTTTGTGTTGCCTTATTTCTTGTGAAGATCTCCAAGGTCTTGATTTAGAGCTTACCTCCTGATGTTTGAAGTCTCAGGGACAGCAAAGACTTCTCTTGGTCAGCACCTGGAGCCTCTGGAGAGAGTCCTTCTCTGCCAAGTGGTGCCCATCCAGTTCCTGGGGCCCTGAGAAGAGAAGCTAGCAGCCCAAGAGTGAGAAATGCACACACAGACCACCGTGCGGGGAATAGATCGACGCAACTCTGATCTGCGGCTGAAAAATTGATGCGCCGCCGGCTTCACAGCTGAAAAAAAATTGACAATAGCCTGCAATGCGACCGGAAGATCGACGCTTGTGGCTGGAGAAACGACAAGCAGCATCGCTGACGGAGGCTGGTGAGATCGCAACCTGCGCTACGTGGTTTTCGGACCATCGTGCAGCTGAATTTCTGACACAAACACTGCTGGGCCTGTAAAAACGACGCAAGGCCTGCCTGGACCCGAGAGTACTGACTGGATCGACGCATCCCTCTCCTGCGGAGAGGAGAAACAACGCATGATAAAGTGATCAGAGTCCTAGAGTGAGAGGTCAGAAAAAATAGGAGGAATTAGGCAAAAGGTCAGGGGGTGAACCTGCCACAAGGGCCAGGTCCAACACAACTCCCCACCAGCCTAAAGCCAGGGGAGAACAATCAAAACCTTGATGGGCTTCCCTGATTGGGGTGATAGAAGATGGACCCTGGCCCGCCACTGCAGGGGCACGCTCCAGTTCTACGCAAACCTGATCTCAGTTGAGTCTCTCTGTCAATGCTTCCCAGGCAACCTAGACTAACCCACGGGGGCTCCCTAGCTGTCAATGGCCAGAACCAGACCCCAGGCAATCAAGGAGCCTCTGGTCTCTGAAACCATAATGAGTGAGAGGCGGTGGCCCCAGGTGCATAGCAACCTATCTCCACTCCACTTCCAATCAGTTCAGGAAGTCTAACCTGCCACTGATTCACCAACCGAGGGTCCTCACCCATAGGTTCCACAGGGGCTAGAGGCGAGGCTCTCCTCCCTCTATCCCTCCTTCTAGGATCCCGCCCTCCTCTCCTCGGAGGGTTATCTCCAGAATCCATAACTGCCAGGGTGTTGGGTACAGCAGTCCTACACAACTCTCTCACCAGCCCAGGATCACTACCTGACAACTGACCACCCAACCTAGGGATGATACCCTTGGGTTGCAACGGGGTCCGGAACGAGCTTACCCCTCCCTGGACCCCACTTTCAGAGTTCCGCTTTCCCCACCTTGGGAGATGCCACCAGACTTTCCACACGGGGGTGAGCACACCTACCCCATGCCAGATCAGAGTTTACCCCCTGAACCTGACCTTCCAACCCAGAGTCACCACCCTACAGTTTAACCACTGCCTGGCGCACCACCAGGACGTCCTTGGGAGCACACCTACTCCCCATCAGGTCAAAGGTTACCCCCTGAACCTGATCATCCAACCCAGAGTCACCACCCTGCGGTTGAACCATTGCCTGGCACACCAGGACTTCCTGAGGGGCACAACTACCCCCCACAAGGGAAACACCTTCCCCAAGGGCCACACAGGACTCTGGCTGGTGCAGGTCTCCTGACCCCTGCCCATCTGACAGAGTCTTGATTCCCCCCAGCCCAGAAATGGTATCACCAATGTCATTCTTGGAGGGCTCTATTTGCAGAGCTGACCCCTGACCCTCCAGGTTTTCCACTGGGTCCCGCAGACCCCGTCTCAACCCTATGCCTGGATTTCCGCCTCCTCCACTCTGGAGTGAGACTACCAGACAACAGGACCGGCAGAACGCTATCACCAGCCACCGCCCAAGACCTACTGGCTAAATGGGATCCCTCTGAGAAGCTGACCTACGGTGCAGGCTAGGCTCCCCTCCTAGCGTCCACTCATGGAACCAACCAGGCTATGAGACTGGGTCTCGGACATCCTGGGACACAGCCCACCCCCACTCCCTCTCCTCTGAGACAAGACATGGGATCCTGAAATGCTCTCATTACACTGGGAACTACCTGGGACACAAGCCTTTCCCACCACACCTGGTTGGGAAACACCTAGACCACTCTCATTAGGAACACCCCCTAATGCTATACCAGACCACACAGATCTTGATCTTTAGTGGTGCCATGATCTGTCTCAGGAGGTCAAGTGTCAGAACTCTTCCTCCATTCTCTCCAGCAAGGAGGCCTTCAAATGGTAGAGGTCTGTCATTCCAGGTGTGTATGTTTTAGAGCTATTGCTGGAGAATGCACAGATGTTCTGTTCCCTAGCTTTGAGTGGAATGACGCTAACTTAAAAGACACACAAATAGAGCCTTTAGAGCATAGAAATGTCCACTTTGTAGAAGTGGCAATTCTAGAGTATTGTTGACAAAACCACCTTTACCATGAGAAGGGGTTTGTCATTGAGAATCCAATGATAGTAAACACCATGAGGCTGCTCCACTGCAATCCATGATTGCAGTCATGATTAATTATACATTTCCTTGCATTTTAACCTATGGGAAGAGCAGCTGTCATGAGCAGTGAGACCATACATGGGAATTCTGTACTCCCTGGGCACATGTGCCCTGTGGCATGCACAAACCTGAAGGGGCAGGCTAAACACAAGTTTAGGATCACCAAAAAGGAGCGAGTGCGCTGCCACAGGCCTGCTGTGACAGGCTCAGTATATTTAAAAACACCAGTGTGCAAGTGTGCACACACTGGCAAGTTGTGCCAGACTCAGTATATAGGAAAACACCACTGTGCATGTGTGCACATATTGGCCAGCTGTACCAGGCTCATGATATGTGTGAAAACACCATTGTGCAATTGTGCACACATTGGAAAGGGATGCAGGCTCAGTATATATGAAACCACCACTGTGCAAGTGTGCCCCACTGGGACACAGTGGCAGGATCAGTATCTTATTGAACACATGTGTGCAAGTGTATATAGAGTGGCCTGCAATGACAGGCTCAGCACATAGTATCAATGCTATTGTGCAAGAGCGCACACACTGACCTGCTGCAGCAAGTACTGTACCCCCTGGTTAGCACCACTTCCTAACCAGTGGTGAAAGGGTGCATGCATTTCTACCCTGTACATGCAGGGTGATTGTTCCAAGGGCCCTTAGGCCACTGCAAGAGATTCAGCCTACCTTATGGGAAAGACCGACCCCCTTCGTAGGGAAATGCCTTAAGAGATGCCACCCTGAGCACAGGTGCATATTCACCTCCACAGGGCTGCATTGTCAGGCATAAGACATGATTGACAGGCTCTTTTAGGGGGTGGCACACTCAATATAGCTTCCCCTTAGTAGCCAGGGTATACCCACCCTGGGTATGTGGTGTACCTTTTTACACAGACCTCCTGGATACAGCACTGCAACCATGCCGATGAGTACCCCTTCCTAATATGTGTAGGAAGGGTACATCCACTTTCCCAATGCAGTACATTGGGAAAGTGCAGAGAGTCCTAAAGTCGCACAAAAAGAGTG
This sequence comes from Pleurodeles waltl, assembly GCF_031143425.1. NCBI lineage: Eukaryota > Metazoa > Chordata > Amphibia > Caudata > Salamandridae > Pleurodeles > Pleurodeles waltl. The sequence continues at coordinate 348,295,116 of NC_090438.1, forward strand.
AGCAAAAAACTGGGAGAAAGAAGCAAATAGGTTCTGGGAAATCACCTAACAAGGCCATGCCCAAAACTGACTCAATGGAGGGGGAGGAGGTTGGAGGGGAGACCCACCACACAAAGAGACTGTTGCAAATTTATTTTTGAAAATTATCAGACCTAATGGACAAATTGTTCAACATGAGAATACATGTTCGAACTCATTCATTGTGTTGCTTTTTATGTCACAGGCAACATAAACATTAGGTCACTCACATCTTCTCAAATAGAAGTGGGCCTCAATATGTAACAATGATGTTGTCAGAACCTTGAGCAACATGGGGCCGTGGCTTAAAATATTTACTCCACCAACACAGCATTGCAGTGTGATACAGTAAACTGCATTAAATGGACCGACCAGGATCACATCCACATGTGTTAGCATGTAAAATGGCAGCACTTCGCAGGAACAGATGTTGTTGCAAGTACCATCACAGATCATGAGTGACAGTTCTCATGGTCAAAGGCCAAGTAGCATGTGAACATGTAAAAATTTAGGGCCATATTTATACTTTTCGACGCACAACTGCGCCAACGCAGTTGTGCGTCAAAAAATGTAACGCCGGCTAACGCCATTCTGAAGCGCCATGCGGGCGCCGTATTTATTCAATGACGTTAGCCGGCGTTAGCCGGCGGAGCTGCCTGGTGTGCGTCAAAAACAATGACGTACACCAGGCAGCGCCGGCGTAGGGGAATATGGAGCTTGGGAGTAAAAAAATGGGGAAAGTCAGGCTGAGGCAAAATTTTCGCCTCAACCCGATTTGCGCCATTTTGTTTTTACTCCCAACCCCCATTGAAATGACTCCTGTCTTAGCAAAGACAGGAGTCATGCCCCCTTGCCCAATGGCCATGCCCAGGGGACTTCTGTCCCCTGGGCATGGTCATTGGGCATAGTGGCATGTAGGGGGGCACAAATCAGGCCCCCCTATGCCACGAAAAAAAAAAAAAAAATGACTTACCTGAACTTACCTTATGTTCCCTGGGATGGGTCCCTCCATCCTTAGGCGTCCTCCTGGGGTGGGCAAGGGTGACAGGGGTGGTCCCTGGGGGAATGGGAGGGCACCTCTGGGCTCCTTCCGAGCACACAGGTCCCTTAACGCCTGCCCTGACCAGGTGCTAAAAAACGACGCAAAAGCGGCTGGACGTAATTTTTTTTGACCCGCCCACTCCCGGGCGTCATTTTTGCCCAGGAGTGTAAATACGGCGCACATGCCTCGGAGTCAATTTTTTAGACGGGAACGCCTACCTTGCATATCATTAACGCAAAGTAGGTGTCCACGCTAAAAAATTACGCAAACTCCATGGACTTTGGTGCTAGACGCGTCTAACGCCAGAGTATAAATATGGAGTTCGTTTTGCGTAGAATTTGCGTAAAAAAAAACAACGCTAATCCGGCGCAAACGGAGTATAAATATGGCCCTTAATTTGTAAACAAGGCATACATGCATGTGTGGCAATCCTCAAAACACTACACATGTGACTCAATTTCTGGGCAGATTGTTAGGTATACCACATCAAGCCACAGTTGACAATTCACATTTTCAATGCATTGCACAGCAATGCAATTAGGTCAAAGGCCCTGTAACACTATACTAGGAATAGATGAGCTTGCAATGTGTTGCATTACCCAGAGAAATAATACAGTGCAGATGTTCGTACAAACATCACATCACCCGAAGAATACAAAAAAGGCAACAGTGAGAAGTGTGCATTTAAAAAAATCACATACAAATGTGTGTGTAAAAACACTATCTCCTTGAACATGGTGCAATGGAGGGTCAATCAATCAATCACTGTATTTGTAAAGCGCGCTACATACCCGCGAGGGTCTCAAGGCGCTGGGGAGGGGGGGTGCTACTGGTCGAAGAGCCAGGTCTTGAGGAGTCTTCTGAAGGCCAGCAGGTCCTGGGTCTGTCGTAGGATGGTGGGGAGAGTGTTCCAGGTCTTGGCGGCGAGGTAGAAGAAGGATCTGCTGCCAGCGGTGCTTTTTCAGATGCGGGGGACTGTGGCGAGGGCGAGGTTGGCTGAGCGGAGGCTTCGGGTGGGGGTGTGGAAGCTGAGTCAGTTGTTGAGGTAGGTGGGTCCGTTGTTGTGCAGTGCTTTGTGTGCGTGGATCAGGAGCTTGAAGGTGATCCTTTTGTTGACGGGGAGCCAGTGCAGGCCTCTCAGGTGGAGTGTGATGTGGCTGCGGCGGGGGACATCGAGGATGAGTCGGGCCGAGGCGTTCTGGATGCGTTGGAGTCGCCTCAGGAGCTTGTTTGTAATTCCTGAATAGAGGGCATTCCCGTAGTCGAGTCTGTTGGTGATGAGGGCCTGGGTAACAGTTTTTCTTGTGTCGAGGGGGATCCATTTGAAGATCCTGCGGAGCATACGGAGGGTTTTGAAGCAGGACGCGGCGACGGGTTGACTTGCCTGGTCATGGAGAGAGTGGAGTCGAGGATGACCCCCAGGTTGCGTGCGTGGTCTGTGGGTTCCGGGGCTGTGCCTAGTGACGTGGGCCACCAAGAGACGTCCCATGCTGATGGGGTGGGTCCGAGAATGAGGACCTCTGTCTTGTCTGAGTTCAGCTTCAGTCTGCTGTCCTTCATCCAGTCCGCTATGGCCTTCATTCCTCGGTGGAGGTTAGCTTTGGCGGTGTGGGGATCTTCGGTGAGGGATATGATCAGCTGGGTGTCGTCGGCGTAGGAGATGGTGTTGAGGTTGTGTTGTCGTGCGACGTGGGCGAGGGGGGCCATGTAGATATTGAACAGTGTCGGGCTGAGGGAGGATCCCTGTGGGACGCCGCAGATGATCTCGGTGGTTTTAGAGCGGAAGGGTGGGAGGCAGACGCTCTGGGTTCTGCCGGAGAGGAAGGATGTGGTCCAGGCCAGGGCCTTCTCTTGGATACCGGCGTCATGGAGGCGTGCTGATAGGGTGCGGTGGCAGACCGTGTCAAAGACTGCTGATAGGTCCAGGAGGATGAGGGCGGCTGTTTCTCCTTTGTCCATCAGGGTCTGGATGTCGTCAGTGGCGGCGATGAGGGCGGTCTCGGTGCTGTGGTTACTGCGAAAACGGGATTGGGAAGGGTCCAGGATGTTGTTGACTTCGAGGTAGCGGGTCAGCTGTTTGTTGACAATCTTCTCTGTCACTTTTGCCGGGAAAGGGAGCAGGGAGATGGGCCGGAAGTTCTTGAGGTCCTTGGGGTCTGCCTTAGGCTTCTTCATAAGGGTGTTGATCTCGGCGTGCTTCCAGCTTTCTGGGAAGGTTGCTGTCTCGAAGGAACAGTTGATTGTTTTCCGGAGGTGGGGCGCGATGGCTGCGCTGGCTTTGTTGAAGACGTGGTGAGGGCAGGGGTCCAATGGGGATCCGGAGAGGATGGAGTTTATGGTTTTGATGGTGTCTTCGTCGCTGATGCTGGACCAGATGGTCAGGCGACTGGTGCGAGTGGTAGTCACAGGTGTAGTGGACTCGGTGGTGGGTGCGGGGGGGTCGGGGTTGAAGCTGTCATGGATGTGGGTGATCTTGCAGTGGAAGAAGGTGGCCAGGGAGTCGCACAGGTCTTGAGATGGCGGGATGTCGTTGGTGATGGAGCTGGGGTTGGAGAGTTCTTTCACGATGCTGAAGAGCTCTTTGGTGTTGTGTGCGTTGTTGTCTAGGCGGTCCTTGAAGGCGGTCTTCTTGGCGGTCCTGATGAGTTGGTGATGTCTGCGGATGGCGCTCTTGAGGGCTGTGTGGTTGTCTGGTGTTCGGTCGTGGAGCCATTTCTTCTCCAGCTTCCGACAGGTGTGCTTAGAGATCCGGAGATCCTCTGTGAACCAGGCTGCTTTCTTATTGGTGTGGTTGGTTGTAAAGGTTTTGAGAGGGGCGAGGGTGTTGGCGCAGTCGTTGATCCACTGTGTGAGGTAGGTCGCGGCGGTATCTGGTTCGGTGGGGTCGGTGGGTGGTCTCAGGGCGAGGGCGGTAGTCAGTTGGTCCTCAGTGACCTTGCCCCAGCAGCGGCGTGGTAGCTGGTGGGTGCGGTGGTGTGTGGTGGGTTTTCTGAAGGTGAAGTGGACGCATCTGTGGTCGGTCCAGTGTGGTTCGGTGGTGTGGTTGAAGGAGACGTGGGGGCTTGCGGAGAAGATGGGGTCGAGCGTGTGTCCAGCGGCGTGAGTGGGTGTCGTTACGAGCTGTTTGAGTCCGAGGTTGGCAAGGTTGTCGATCAGGGCGGTGGAGTTGGCGTTGTTGTTGTTCTCGAGGTGGAAGTTCAGGTCCCCGAGGAGGGTGTAGTCCGTGGAAGCGAGGGCGTGGGTGCTGATGAGGTCGGCGATGGTGTCACTGAACTGTGGGCGGGGTCCGGGAGGTCTGTAGATGAGAGTTCCTCTGAGGGTGGTGTTGGGGTCGGTGTGGATCTGGAAGTGCATGTGCTCGGCGGTGGTCAGGGTGTCATCGGTGTTCGTTGAGATTTTGATGGAGTCTTTGTGGATGATGGCGATTCCTCCTCCCACTCCGTTGGTGCGGTCTCTGCGGGAGATCTTGTAGCCCTGTGGGATGGCTATGGCGATGTCTGGTGCTGAGGTGGCATTCAGCCAGGTCTCCGTCAGGAAGGCGACGTCGGGCGGTGGACTCTAGGAGGTCCCAAAGTTCGATGGCGTGCTTGCGAGCGGAGCGGGTGTTGAGGAGGATGCAGCGGAGGTGGTTGGGTTCTCTGGCTGGTGGTGTGGAGGGTTGGATGCTGGTGAATCTGCAGTTCCGGCAGGTGAAAGGCCCCTGGGTGCGTTTCGGGGTGGCCCGGTAGCAGGGGTGGTCAAGTCTGGTGTTGAGTGCGTGGAGGGTGCTTGCGTCGTAGTGCACTCTGGCGTTGTAGGAGGTGCGGGTTCCAGGGGTTCTGGTGCTGGGTGCGGTCCAGGCACGGCCGGGCGCAGACGGGCTTGCCTTAGGCGCGGCCTCAATATGAGGGCAGAGGGAGGGAGGAGCAGCTGGGAGGTGGGAGCGGCGGCCAATGGGAGTGAAGGGGGGCGGGGCAGCAGGGGCTCAGCAGCAAGGGAAAAACACAGGGAAAAACCCGGGGAAAAAACGGCGGGAAAAGACAGCGGGAGAGGGACAACAGAGCACAGGGGTACATAAAGCAAAAAACAGGGGCACAGAATGAAAAAACACACAGAAGCCAAGCGCAGGGGTACAGAAAAAAGGGAGCGAGTAGTCAGGCGGCAAAAGCGGCAACGGAGGTTCAACCCACAGGGGGCTGCGTGGCAGATGGGGGGAGCGACCTGCCTGGGGCGACCAGGGTGTTGGATAAGAACTCAACTCTTCATGGTAAGAGTAGTCTGCCCCTGACCCGAGCGTATATGAGCGTAGTTGAGGGAATCACAAATCTTGTACCATCCCTAAGGTAATATGGCTATTGAGTATGTGTCATAACATAGGCCATAGATTGCAGTCTTCCTGAACCCGGAAGGGCCACAGAAAGTCCTTCCTCAGAGTAGATGTATTGCTACTGTCTTTGCCAGGAGTCAGGCAGGGCTAAAGTGGGGATGCCAGCATGATTTGTAGAGAACCGCATTACTGTATTTGGCCACGTAACCCTGGTTCACTGCAGTGAGGTCTACTGGCTAACTCACCTCCTCAAATGTTCTGTTGCTGTATGTTACACTCACCCCTGCCTAACATCATGATTGATCAAAAATATGTGCTGGAAAAAAGTATGTTCAGAATGCATGGGCCAGTGCAAGGCATAAACAACATATAGCTTCAAATGTAGAACAGTGTGCACGTGGTGAATGTGTGTGTGGTGGTAGTGTGTTCACCTTGACACAGTAGCACAGTCCAAAGTGAGTGTAGAACCAAAAAGTGTGCAGTCACTGAGTGTGTGCGCTGCATTTCATAATGTTGGTCGCAGCCTGATACATGTGGATCACAGTTTTGCTCCCCTATTGTCCTATGACTGTAAACACAGGGGGCATCTGATGAGCAGGGTCACACCGTGCAGCACAGATAGTCACCCTACTGCATGGCTATGTGTGAAAACAAAAGGGAAATAATGTACTGTATCCAATAGAAAACAAATCATTCCTGACTTCTACCCTGCACTGGTGTGTTATTGTCTGCCTAGGGCCAGCACAGACACCATCCTTGCACCATGGAGCAAGGGCTACCTATGTCACGTGCAGGAATGTATTTGTGCATGAAGGTGCAGAAAAATATCCTGTGCACCATATTTTGCCATCTATGTGTGCTGCACAACACAGCACACATTGAAAGATGAAGGGCCTGATTTAGATCTTGACAGGAGTTTCGCTCTCCCTCTGTGGTGCAGTTCCAAGCACTCCATCAAGGTGACGGAGTTCCAACCACTGTATTTTGATACATGGCGGCAGAACCACCATCCGGGTCCACAGAGTGTAGTCCATTGTTGTGTAGCCATTTTAGTTAAATCTCCATTCACGTTATTTTAGCATACCAGGCCTGCCGCTGTGCACTTTAAACTAGATATGTTTTATTCAGCTTCATTTTATTTTTCTTACAATAACCACTTTTGCGGTCTTGTTTTATTTCTCTCTATCTAGCTGTTTTTGCCTATGCCAGCACTACGTTCTCAAACAAGACATTCGTGCTCCCTCTGTGCTTCTTTCAAGGCTGTAGTAAGATAGGTTGCTGGTGAACGGGGTACAAGTTTTGTCTCTGACATTCATAGAAAAAGACACATCCTTACGCAGGGACATTTTCTTACAACATCAGCCGTTTTATTAAAGAAACACTTCCCTGTCCCTTACACGTTAGAGGGAGATTCCAGCCAGAGAACCATGACTGTATGCTGATTGCTGAACGCTTCACTACAGCTGCTTATGCAGACTTCAGGCCTTTGCTCAGGTATGGGTGATAATGTCTTCCCAGGGGAACCAGAAGGGCAGAATTAGAGCTTAATACGCTGTGCTCTATAAACAGCCTAGGTAGGAATTAGTCTATTGACTCTAGTGACAATATGGTAGCATTATTTTTATGCTTTACTCGCCTTGTCACAATTTTAATCTTGTCATGCTGTATCGTCCTGGTTATTGCAGCACATGCTTTGCTATCTATGATGCAGTCACTTCATTAAAATCTTATTGAAATATATACTGCCTCTGTTTGTCATTGTGTATGTGAGGCTAATGTAACTGAGAAATATGGATGAGACCTGAGTGACCACGGTTTCCCTGAGAAATTAATTATGTCATGCGCTCGGCTGCCCAATCATCCCTCCCCTTGGGTAGAGATGAGACACTGCTAGTTAGCTGGAGCAAAACCCGGATTGGGGTGACAGGTGTCAACTGTAGTGGGTCAGACTCAGTCTCCCACACCCCAGGTCATTCTGCTGCTCAAAATCCAGTAGTCTCATTAGAATAATGAGAGCCTACACAACACCATCATGTAAGCAGTTTCCCGCTGCTGACGTAGCAGACCCCTATGCTGGCTATCAGTACTCTGTCACTGTCAAGATGGTGGGATTGCACCAAGCATATTTAGATTTCACCATTGTGCTGGTGTTGTACTAGAGGTGGGATCCTGATAGTGGGAGTCCCTCAGCATTGAATTATGTCTGTGACTATTGGATGGATACTAGCAGCACACCTGATGTCTGTTTGCTAATTGTGAACACCTGCATATCACTCTAAAAAACACACTGCATTGCAGACAATGATCCTTTGATATTCACTGCACAATACCATTTTGCTGCACAGAAGTCAGGTTATTTCCTTCTTCTCTTCTGTTAATTTTTTACTTTCTTTTTTACCTTTACTTGTGGGTCCTCTATTACATCAAATTTTATTGACTCATAATGGCAGTGAGGAGAAATCCTTATTTTACAGAAAGAAAATTGTCAGTCATGGTGAATGAAATCATTAGAGCAGAGCCGCAATTGTTTGGAGCCCAAGTACAAAATACAATCATATCTCAGAAAAGGCAAATGTGGCCCAGAATAGTTGGCAGAGTGAATGTTGTAGCCAACCTGTGCACACAGGAGGAAATTAGGAAGAGGTTGAATGACCTGTGGGGGAGAGTGTGTTCCCTGGACTCCAAGAGTCATCTAGAGGTCCAGAGGAATGGTGGTGGTACTCCCAGTCCCCCAATACATCTACTTCCTTGGGAGGAGGAGGTCTTACAGATCCTACATCCCGAAGGCTTGACAGGAATCCCTGGTGGAGTGGAGACTGGTAAGTTAGACTTATGTATGTCTCACTAAACACAAATGTAGCTTGTGCTCTTAAGTTAACTGTTACAGTAATTTGTGTTCCACCTTTTTAAAACATATAAGCACAATTTTAAAATTCACATACCAATTGTCATCATCTCATTAGTAGCATTATGGAGCCATCACTTCTTTTACTACTAGGCAACATATGTGGCCAATATATGTGTTCTTCATTGATCATTTCTTGTATTTGCTTGTTTGTTTGAATGCATTTGTGATAGTTAAGATAACTGCTTCAAACCCCCATCTATTATACCATGAAGGTATGGTGCTTGTAAGTCATTTTTTACCTTTTAACATATTACACATATGTCATAATTTAGTAAATGTGTGTACTGTATATATTTTACTAAGAATGTTTAAGTTACAATATTCCAAGTGTTGGATATGTCAAATGGAAAGGACTACAACTACCATGATGCCCTGTGTTTGTACATAGAAAATATGTGATGTTGGTCATTCTCTCTTTTCTTCCAAATATTCACATATGTCAAAATGTCAGACATTTACTAAACCCCATTTTATGCAATGAATAAAAATTGGATTATTTCACGTAATATTGTATATTGTCACTTTCATGTCATTTCATTGAAGTGGTGTAATTGGTTTAACAACTCAAATTATGTTGATTTAAGAATTTAAATCATGTTATGTTGTGTGCAGAATTTAAGTTGTAATGATAATAAATTTACTTGGGAAAGTTTATATGATGACCGATGCCGTTAATCCTACTAAATTGTATAATAGTCTGAATTTTAGCCTGCTAGGCCCTGGAATTGTTTACTTTTCATTTCACCTCTTTACTGAGTTGGGTTGAGTGTGTGGAATCATTTATGTACACTTCCTGAGTAATCTTTTTCTTTTCAGGACATCTCTTCACATGCCTTTTTTGAATTTGCATGTGTGTAATTTATACTGTTTTGGTAATTGGCAAGAAAAGGTTGAAACCTACCATTAATACTGTTTTAATTTTAGTTTGCTTCATGTGTATTTCAAAACACATTTTCTGCAAAAGCTAAACTTTTACAATTAGTTTTCTTGTAATTTATATTGGGTCCTACATCCAGAGTATGTGGATACCATCTGTCACTGAGGATACCTCCATTCCTCACCAAAATCAAGCCCTCACTGAGGACTCCACTCCTGCAAGTCCTAATGATGTGGAGCAGCCCGGTCCACCTGGTCTGTCTGGGTAGACAGCTCCAGGGAGTCACACTCGGCCCACAACTACTCCTACCACACCAGCTAATACAATACCTCAACCAATGACCACCTCCACTTCCTGTGTGCAAAGGAACCTCCTCCCGTTCTTGTGCCCCGCAGTCCTGGCTACGGTTGAGTCAACACCACCACCAGCACTTCCAGTTCAGCCAGGATACAGTGGAATGGGGCACACTGGTACAAGGACATAGGGTGGTGGGGGGAGGGAACATAGGAAGGAATCTGTGGGCCAGCAAAGTGAGGTTCACTGTTACCCAGACCACCATTGAGCAAGTCCTGGGATCCCTACATCAGTCCCAAGACATTATAGGCCAGGTCCGTATAGAGCACTTCAACTTTAAGCAGTTGCAGAGGGATCACAATGTAGAGATGCAGACTTTTAACTCAAATTTGAGCTCCCTGTCTAAGGCACTGTTTGACATTTACCACTATATGTATGGGGCTTTCCCAGCAACATCGGCCCCTTTCACTGCACCATAAAACATCTTGGCCGACTACACCTGCCTCAGTTACAGAAAGGAAGGCCTTGTCACAAGCACAAACACCTGCAACCACCTTAGCCCCTACAACTGTGGATTCCCTCCTCCCCTCATGAGGAGACCCTCATTCGGACCATCAGGAAAGGATGGCAAGACCCCCATCACCACCAGCAACAGACAAATAACCTAATTCCCTCTAGTGTGCGACTAGCATTCACTCCATGGACTAGATTCTAGACACATTAAGCTTTTAGATGTCAGTTGTATTTTGTACATTGTACTCCAAACATTTTTGCCTCTAAAATATTTGTTTTGGTTTTCAACTTTATTATTTGTTTTTCATCCTGTATCAGTATATGTGTGTTTGTAAAATACATTTTAAAAACAGTCAAAGACTGGTGTTGTATTTCATGTGGTATTTTACTTTTTTATTTTTTATTTCCATCATTATTTTAAATGCAAATAATAAAAAATTTACATTTAGGTATTGTTTCTCCCATTTTCAAAAAAGTTAAATATAACAAACATCACAAATCTTAGGCCCTCATTACAACATTGGCGGCAAAAGCCGTTTACCGCTGTGCAGAAGACCACCAACACACCGCCGCGGCAGCGGAATTCCGCCACGGTCATTATGACCCACTGCTCGTAATCCGCCAAAATTGAGACACCCACACAATTCCGCCACACCAAAGGTCAGTGATAAACAGGCGAAAACAAAACCTCCACCGTCACGCCAAGAGAAATACGCCCACACTATCACGACCCAGGAATCCACTCGGCGCTCTGTCAACGGCAGTATTCCATTGGCGGTACACACCGCTGTGCTCAAAATACACACAGATTTACAAAACACTGTCACATTGGACAATTCAAAATACACACACCCGATACACATACACGCACCACACCAACACACCCATTACAATATAAAATACACACCCACGTCACCCACATACTCCTATGACAAAAACACCGAAAGAAGGCCAGAGAGAGACACTACAAATTACTACCAAGCATCCACAGGCACACAATACCATCACCCACATAACTTCCAAGCACCTCACACAACACACCACTAAATATCAACCCACTTATCACTACACACACCACCCCACACATCACCCACACCACCCCATGGCACGGCAAAGACACCCCAGGTTCTCTGAGGAGGAGCTCAGGGTCATGGTGGAGGAAATCGTCTGGGTAGAGCCACAGCTATTCGGATCACAGGTGCAGCACACATCCATAGCTCGGAAGATGGAGCTATGGCGAAGAATAGTGGACAGGGTTAACGCAGTGGGACAGCACCCAAGAAATAGGGATGACATCAGGAAGAGGTGGAATGACCTACGGGGGAAGGGGCGTTCCGGGGTCTCAAGATACCACCTTGCGGTTCAGCAGACTGGCGGCGGACCCCCACCTCCTCCCAAACAACTAACAACATGGGAGGAGCAAGTCTTGGCGATTCTGCATCCTGAGGGCCTCGCAGGATTAGATGGAGGAATGGACTCTGGTAAGTCACCTCTTAACTATTACATCCCCCACCGTACTAGCATGCTATCACATACCCCCACCCTCACCCCCATCACTCCAACTCCTCACAAATGTCCCAACATCACAAACCACACATCCCAACACCAAGACCTGCATGCAACAACAAAGTATGGACACCCATCACCAAAGCATGGCCACTGCACATACCCATACACCCCACTAAACCACCATCACACAAGGTCCCACACAGGAATGCAAGTACTGGGGTACACGGTAACCCACCCATTGCACACCATGGTACACACAGATGTAATAAACATCCTTGTATACCCCTGCAGGACCCCTACCCCAATTCATCGGACAAGAGGGTCCACACATGTCCACACCACCAACAGAAGAGGCTCACAGTGATGACAGCAGCTCTGTCCAACTGGATCTAGATGACCAGCCCGGCCAATCTGGGACCTCTGGACAGTTGGTTCCCCTGACACAGTCACAGGCCACCACAGAGCTTTCCCCCTCTGGGAACACCAGCACAGCACCCACCCAGCAGGCCCATACCTCTGTCCCAGGACACGTCAAGCAGCAGTGTGTCCACCACTACAGGGAACCCAGGCTAACCCACCACCCCAACAGCAACAGGGACCTGGGGGCAGTGGCAGTGGGCACACGGTCCAGGGGACGGAGGCCCAGGAACACAGGGGAACTGGGAGGGCTGCTGTGCGACAGGGGGAGGACAGGCCCAGGGAACCCACTCTCCACAAGGCCCTCTCCAACATCATGGGAGCCTACCACCATTCCCAGGAGACAATGGCAACGGTACTGGGCAAGTTTCAGGAGACCCAGTGGCTGCAGGAGGAACAGTATTTGGGCTTCATGGAGGAACTCAGATCCATCAATTCCACCCTGGGCACCATCGTAGGGGTGCTGAAGGAAATACTCAACACCAGGAGGGACACTGTGGCACAACAAGGGGCCCCTGACACTAGCCTGGACGATGAACTGCCCACCACCTCCGCCGGTGCTAGGGGACAGGAGGCACCGCCACAGGACCACCACACCAGCACCCCTCCCCCTGCAGAGGGAGAACCACCTCGCAGACGGTCCCTGAGATCCAGGACAAAGAGAGAGAACGATGCCAAGACCCCCACCAAGAAATGAGACCATCATGATTGTCATCCTTCTGTCCCACCTTGTCACCCTGTCCATCCTCAAACTGCCCCAGCTAGACTTCCTATGCCCATTTGGGCAATGCACCTGTGAGACTAATAGACTGGACTCTGCCATGGACATTCCTCCACCACCACCCCTCACCATTTTACAGCACCCTCCAATATTGAGCATTTAAATAAACACCCTTAAAGCACAAAACAATCTGGAGTCTGTCTGTGATTTCGAAATAGTGTATTAGCAATTACAGTGTCAAAATGCTCTTTCAATTATAATGTCAGCATACCTATGTCACACAGCTCTAGTCCATGAGGAAACAAAGCAGATGTCACACAGTGGGACCCACATCTGTGAAATTGTAAGAGAAAGTGACACCTCAGTGACCATACACTGGGTGAAAACGACAGATAGTAGAGAGGTAGTAGTGTTAAAGTACATGTAGTAGGCAGGTTTGTATTCTTACCTGTGTCTCACTGGAAGTATTGCAGGATCACAGAGTCCCTGTTGTCGACGTCCTCTTCTTCTGCTTCCTCGTCTTAGCTGTCCACAGGCTCCACAGCTGCCACAACACCTCCATCTGGACCATCCTCCTGCAGAAAAGTCACCTGTCGTCGCAAAGCTAAGTTGTGAAGCATACAGCAGGCCACAATGATCTGGCACACCTTCTTTGATGAGTAGAATAGGGATCCACCTGTCATATGGAGACACCTGAACCTGACCATCTGCACATTCATCGAATGATAACTCTTCCGGTCTCTGTACACCTGTTCACTCATGCGGGGGGGGTACCAAAGCCACATGTGTCCCATCAATGGCACCTACAATGTTGGGGATATGTCCCAGGGCATAGAAATCACCTTTCACTGTAAGCAAATCCTCCACCTGAGGGAAACCGATGTAGCTCCGCATGTGTTTCAGCAGGGCAGACAACACTCTGGACAACACGTTGGAAAACATAGTCTGGGACATCCCTGATGCTATGGCCACAGTTGTTTGAAATGACCCACTTGCAAGGAAATGGAGTACTGAGAGCACCTGCACTAGAGGGGGGATTCCTGTGGGATGGCAGATAGCTGACATCAGGTCTGGCTCCAACTGGGCACACAGTTCCAGGATTGTGGCACGATCAAGCCTGTAGGTGATGAACACATGTCTTTCCTCCATTGTCGACAGGTCCACCAGTGGTCTGTACACCGGAGGATGCCGCCATCTCCTCACATGTCCCAGCGGACAGTGCCCATGAAGGACAACAGCGAGCACAGAGTCAACCAACTCAGAGGTACGATTCAGAACCCAAAATTTGCATGTATGAGTGTTGAGGCAAGGCCTAGGTATGTGTGATGCAGTTAAAAATTAAGCCATGTGGGCCCCTGAAATGGCTGCTGCCTGACCTGTAAAGTGGGACAATGGGATGTGAGGTAACTGCGCTGGCGTTGTACACCGTTGCGGTAGGCGGTTGAAGACCGCGGCGCAATTCTGCATTGGTTAACATTGGGCCATATGGGTCCCAGGAGCCAATGACGATGTACGCTGGCGGTGACGGTACGCACCGCCGTGGACTTGACTGCCATTTTCTATCTGTTCAATCACTCGATAGCTGATCTTCGACAGGAGAGGACCTACAGTGCAAGCGCTGCTGTGACCTCAGTCTGGAAGAGACAATGGCTCGTGCGTCTGGGGAAAGGGCCCCTGCCTTCACATCGGAGGAGTTGGAGAAACTCGTGGATGGGGTCCTCCCCCAGTACACGCTACTCTACGGTCTTCCAGACAAACAGGTAAGTACACTGGGAACATGCTGTATGGGCTATGCCTGTGTGGAGTGGGGTGGATGAAAGATGGGGGGGGGATTGAAGCGTGCATGAAACGACAGTGAGTGCATGTGCCACATGGCAAGGGTAGGGATGGGGGCCAATGACTGTGACGGTGCAGTTGGTAATAACTTTTTTTTTTTTCCTGTACAATTCATGTAGGTCAGCGCCCACCAGAAGAAGGACATCTGGCGTGCCATCGCCAAGGACGTCCGGACCCTGGGGGTCTATCACAGACGGAGCACCCACTGTCGTAAGAGATAGGAGGACATTCGCCGCTGGAGCAAGAAGACGGCGGAGGCCCAGCTGGGGATGGCCTCCCAATGTGGGAGGGGTGCCCGTCGCACCATGACCCCCCTGATGTTCAGGATCCTGGCAGTGGCGTACCTGGAGTTGGATGGGCGCTTGAGGGCATCACAGCAGCCACAAGGGGGGGAGTACACTCTCATTCTGCTGACTTTGCGTGCAGTGGAGGTGTCTGGGTGGGGGAGGTGGGCTGTGGGTTTCCCTAGGCCAGGGTGAGTGTGCTAGTTAGGTCCCCTTCTTCTGGCAGACCCTGTGGCACCCCACCCTACCTGTGTACAGTGCCAACTACTGCTAGTCAGGCTCCTGTGACATCCATTGAACAGTGGACCCCAAGTGCGCGGCGTAGTGCAGGGGGCTTCTGTGTCTGTTGTGTCCGTCAACGGTAGCGGCAATGCATGCACTCAACATATCTTTCTTTTGTCGTTCCCCCCCTTTTGTGGTCTCCCTGTTCTTGTGTGCATTAGCATCATCAGGTGGAGGAGCAGTGGCTACGGAGCAGGAGGGAGCTGCATCCCACATGGCCATGGAGGGCGAGACTACGGACTCGGAATTCACCAGTGGGACGGAGGGCGAGGGGAGCTCCACAGCGGGGACAGGAGCTGACACCAGTGACACGGACTCGTCCTCTGATGGGAGCTCCCTTGTGGTGGCGGCAACATCTATGCCAACCCCATCTACAGGTACAGCCGCCACCCCCCCTTCCAGCACCGCCCTCCCAGCAGCCCCTCAGCCTTTGCCCCGTGCCCGATCACACAGGAGGGTGGGCATCACCTTCGCCCCAGACACCTCAGGCCCTGCCCCAGTCACCCCTGCTGCCCTCATTGAGGAGGCCATTGACCTCCTCAGGTCCCTCACTGTTGGGCAGTCTACCATTTTGAATGCCATCCAGGGTGTAGAGAGGCAGTTGCAACAAAAAATGCATTCCTGGAGGGCATTCATTCTGGTCAGGCAGCCCTATAGCGAGCTTTTCAGACTCTGGCCTCAGCACTGATGGCAGCTATTGTCCCTGTCTCTAGCCTCCCCCCTCCAACTTCCTCCACCCAGACCCAATTCCCTGTACCTCAGCCTATCCCAAGCACACCATCAGACCAGCATGCACACACCTCAACACACAAAGAAAGCTCAGGCAAACATAAGCACCACACATCCCACAGGCACTCACGCAAGCATCACACACATGCAGACACACCGACATCCACTGCCTCCACTGTGTCCCCCTCCTCCTCGTCTCTCTCCTCCCTCCCAGTCTCGTCTCCACTCACACCTGAAGCCACAACTTCCATCACCAGCACACCCACCACCATACCCACGTGCAGTCACCACCCCTACTACCATTCCCACGTCCCCTGTGTCCTCTCCCAATGTGTCTGTGACGCCACCTCCCAAGGTACACAAACGCAGGCACACACCCACCCAACAGCCATCCACCTTTCGGCAGCCTCCAGCGCATGCACCTTCACCCAAAGTCACCAAACGTACACCTCCTACAACCACAACCTCTTCCACCACTCCCAAACCCCCTCCAGCTACCCGTCCCAGTGTTCCCAAGAAACTTTTCCTGTCCACCCTTGATCTCTTTCCCTCACCTCCTCCACCCCGTCAGTCTCCTAGGGCCCGACTCTCCAGGTCCCAACCTAGCACCTCAGCCACAACATCTATGGGACCAGTGGTGCCAGTCGTCAGCGGATTCTGGAGTGCACCAGGCTGCAGGGCAGCCAGTGTGGCAAGGAGCCACAGCACGGACAGTCCCCCACCTGTCAAGCATCAAAAGTTGGCCAGTGCCCGGCGGGAGAGGGGGAAGACTCCAGCCACTAAAGCCGCTCCCAGGGGTATAGATGGGAGTGTGGAGTCCGCTGCGACACCTTCCAAGGTGGGGAAGGGACACAAGAAACTCAGCAAGTCTGGGAAGAGCACCATGGCGGAGAAGACTGCCATCAGCCCCGCTGCCCAGTAGGCCACCGCCATCAGCCCCGCTGCCCAGGAGGCCACCACCATCAGCCCCGCTGCCCAGGAGGCCACCACCAGCACCAGCCCCGCTGGGCCAGAAAAGACTGCCAGCACCAGCCCCGCTGGGCCAGAAAAGACCACCAGCACCAGCCCCGCTTGGCCAAACAGAACCGCCAGCACCAGCCCCGCTGGGCCTGAAAGGACCACCAGCACCGGCCCCGCTGGTCCAGACAGGACCGCCAGCCCCAACCCCGCTGGGCCTGAAAGGACCGCCAGCACCAGCCCCGCTGGGCCAGACAGGAACGCCAGCACCAGCCCCGCTGGGCCTGAAAGGACCGCCAGCACCAGTCCCGCTGGGCCTGAAAGGACTGCCAGCACCAGCCCCGCTGGGCCAGACAGGACCGGCAGCACCAGCCCCGCTGGCCCAGAAAGGACCGCCAGCAGCTGAGTCGCTGGGCCAGAAAGGACCGCCAGCAGCTGAGTCGCTGCCAAAGACCCCGCCGCAACAAGCACCGCTGAACAGGACACCACCGCCACAAGCACCGCTGAACAGGACACCTCCGCCACAAGCACCGCTGAACAGGACACCGCCGCCACAAGCACCGCTGGCCCATGAGCGCCAAGGGCACTGACGCTGCTGAGTCCGCCACGAGCAGGATGAAGCACTCTGGGCATAAAGCCCCCTCCAGAACCAGTGGAGAAAGGCATCCACTACCTCTGTCCTTGGCAGGATGAAGCACTCTGGGCACAAAGCCCCCTCCAGAACCAGTGGAGACTGTTATCCACTTGAGACTCTGTGGCTTTGCACTCCCCAGGATTGAAAAGTGGGCAAACCACCCACTGGAGAGACTTGAGAGACTGTGGCTTTGCACTCCCCAGGATTGAACAGTGGTCAAACCACCCACTGGAGAGACTTGAGAGACTGTGGCTTTGCAGTCCCCGGGATTGAACAGTGGGCAAACCACCCACTGGAGAGACTTGAGAGACTGTGGCTTTGCACTCCCCAGGATTGAACAGTGGGCAAACCACCCATGGTAGAGACTTGAGAGACTGTGGCTTTGCTCTCCCCAGGATTGAACAGTGGGCAAACCACCCACTGGAGAGACTTGAGAGACTGTGGCTTTGCACTCCCCAGGATTGAACAGTGGGCAACCCACCCACTGTAGAGACTTGAGAGACTGTGGCTTTGCACTCCCCAAGATTGAACAGTGGGCAAACCACCCACTGTAGAGACTTGAGAGACAGTGGCTTTGCACTCCCCAGGATTGAACAGTGGGCATGGGGTCCCCTTGTGGATTTGGCGTTGTGCACTCAACCGGCTGAGGTGCCCCCCCTTTCCCTTCCCCCTGAGGTGCCTGTTTTATTTCTATCTGATGCCCCTGCAGTGTTCTCTCCGTCATGTTCGGGTATTAAGTGTGGGCCTCGCCCATGCAGTGTGGGCCCAGTGTTCCACGGACTTCAATGGAGCAATACCTGGACTACTATTCTTGCTGTATATATCTGTTTCTAGTGTATATATATTTTTGCGTACTGGATTTTAATAGATTACAATGGTTACACTAATTTCCTTTTGTCTTTGCATTCTTCCCGTGGATTTTTGGGGTGTAACTGTAATGTATCATGCTGTATTAGTGTGTGTGTTGTGGTGGGTGAGGGTGGGGGTGTTGTGTGTTGCGTGTGGGTGTCCTGTTTTTTCCCTACCCCCTCCCCTGTGTCGTAGGTGCAGTACTCACTGTGGTCTCCGCCACCGGCATTCGTGCTCCTGGTAGAGGAGCAAGAAGATAAGGGCAGGGAAAATGTGAAGCTCGGGTTCCATGGCGTCCTGGTTCCTCGTGGGGTGTGTAGAGGTGAGCGTTTTCCCTTCGAAGTCTTGTTTCCGCCGTGTTTTTGTTTGCGGTGAATCCGCCCCAGAAAAGGTGGCGGATTGGTATGTTGTGATACTGTGGGCGGTACATTGTCTCCCGCCTGTCTGTTAGCGGTGACTGCTGCGCTGTTTGTTTGTACCGACGTGGCGGTCGGAGTGTTAAAGTGGCTGTCTTTGTTGGCGGTTTCCGCCACGGTCGTGATTCCATTTTTTTTTTTTGCCGGCCTGTTGGCGGTCTTACCGCCACTTTAACACCGACCGCCAGGGTTGTAATGACCACCTTAGTCTATTAATTTCAGACATTAGTACATAAGAATTGTTTGTCAAATGATGAAAACCGTTAGAACCCATTCATAACCAAAACAGTTTGTGTTATTTTAATTTTTACAGTTACAGGCCTTGACACATGAAAGAACGTGATATAATCATAAACAATTAGATTCAGTAGGCAAACTATCATTGATTCATGTCATCAATGAGCCAGAACTCCTTCATCACAATAGAAATCCCACATCAATAACACAAATAGTCAAAATCATGGGAGTACTCCATTTTGTGGCCACTGATCCTTCCAATACACTATGGCAGTTATCTGGTGGCATGTCACAACTAACTTCAAGTGGTGTGCTACACAAAAAGTCCTTTGACACTGATGAGATACACCCACAGCTTCATATACTTTACATAAAATAAGGATTTTGTAAATGTGAAGGGAGATGATGTTTCTATGGGTGGACTCACACGTGGTTAGAGCAAGTGAAGCAGAACATATTGCCTTCGTGGCAACATTCAACTGAAAAGAAGTCTAATGCAAACTCAAACACGTCCATTCAATCACTGTGCATGTTGTCTGTATAAGATATTTATATCTAAAGTGTGTGTGTCGTTCACAGACTAAATCCATGTTCTCTTTGCACTCTGCAACAGTAGCACATATCTGCAAATGTCACAACTTTGAAATGTCCAAATGAAGATGACATAGTGAAGGATTCTAAAACCGATTAACAAGACTAAATTAATGATCTTAAATGACATACCAGACACATCACAAATTACAAATTATGAGGACACATTTAGAGCAATCAAGAGAAACAATGTAAATGCATACAGTAGTCTATGTGTCAAAGCTTTGATCAACAAACACTTTTGCCATGGAATGCTCATTCCTAAAAAAAATCCCAGCACTGACTGGCATGCTCAGTATGTTACAAGTTGTTTTAATATTGAATGTAACATTATTCAAAGATATACTTACATTCACATGAAGACGTTGTCAATAATGTCTTGATGTACATTAATTCCTTCCTCTCACCACTATCATCTTCATTTGGCATTTTAAGATCCTCACTCAGTGGCTCATCATGGCCTCCATTCTCTGCAATGAATGGGATCTTCCGTCGCAGGGCTATGTTGTGTAATATGCAGCAGGCCATGGTGATTTTGCACACCTTATCGGGAGAGTAGAGGATGGCTCCACCAGTTTTATCCAGACAATGAAATTTGGCTTTCAGGAGCCCGCTCCACTTGCCTCTGTGTTCTTCCATGGACCTCACTGAAGCAGACTTCCCCTGGCGTTGTTAGATTCCTCAGTGGAGCTCACAACCATGGTCGGTTAGTGTTAGAAATGGGGTCTCTAGTTGGCAGTGGTTTGCACCCTGTCCAAGTAGGGACCCTCCCTCTAGTCAGGGTAAGAGAGCAACACAGCTAGGATAACCCCTGCTCACCCCCTTGGTAGCTTGGCGCAAGCAGTCAGGTTTATCTCAGAGGCAATGTGCAAAGTATTTGTACACACACAGTGAAAACACCACAAAAGTACTTCACAGCAGGTTAGGAAAATAGCCAATATTGACTTGAGTAAAGAAAATATGAAAATGACAAAAATCCAACATACACAAGTGAAGATATCACTTTACCTGGGGTGCATCAAAAACAAAGATGATAAGGGCCGCAGGGGAGGTGAAGTGCTGAAAGCAAAGCGATGCATTGGTTCCTCACTGCAAGAGGAGCTGCATCAATTCTTTACTCGCAGGAAAGGCGATGCATTGATTTCTGGACAAACAGCCTTAGTTCCTTACTGAGATGCGAGGTCAATGAGAAATTGATGTCCCGGGAACAATGTAATGGGATGCATCAAAAACAAAGATGATGCAGGCCACAGGGGAGGTTAGGTGCTGAAAGCAAAGCGATGCATTGGTTCGTTACTGCTCAGGAGATGAGATGTATCAATTCTTTACTCACAGGAAAGGCGGTGCGTTGATTTCTGAACAAACAGCCTCAGTTCCTTACTGACATGCGGGGTCGATCAGAAATTGATGTCACGGGGACAATGTTGGAAAATCCAAATGTGCTGTGTTGATGGAGCCGCAATGAAAACAGGTGCTGCGTCAATTCTCCAGCTGCGGGACAGGTGCTGTGCCAATCTCCAGCCGCGGTATTCCTGGGGTCTGAGAGTTTTATATGAAGATAGTGCCAACCAGGCATGTCATCTTTTGGCAAGTGTGTTCTTGGCAGTAATGAGTGACAGTGACTGGGTTGCAGCGTTGGCCATCCAGTAGAACTCCCCTTTGCTCAAACTCATGTCCCAGACAGTGTCCAGGCCCAAGTCCTTTATTGAGTTGTTTAGATGGTTTCCCCATGAGCCAATAATATTAAGGTGCTGTTGTTCCTTGATTGCAAGCCAGCATAAGTTACTTATTGATCCTGTTTCTGCAGGTTGCAATCACCAGCAGAGTTTTATGTAGGCATTCTTGATCTGGAAAATGTAGTTTCTAGGCAAACCTGAGCTGGTGAGGCTGAGTTGGGAATGTGGAACACAACTTTGTACGCCTTTGTTTGAATTTGATCAAAGACTGCTGCTACTTTGCCCAGCATTATCTCGGCTCCATAAGTGACTGTTGGCATTAACCGTGCTGTCATAACGGAGAGCAGATGATTATATGATGGACAGGTCAGTTTTTCTTTTAATGTCTTAAATCTATATGTCAGAGCTTGTGCTTTTGCACGAACAGGGACCAGCTGGGGTTTGGAAGACATATTTTTATCTGCTATGAAGCCTAGATATTTATAGGCAGCAACAACCTCCACCTTAATCCCATCAATAAACCATGATCCAGATTAGTGTTTTGAATCCACCAGTCTGACCACTTTGGTTTTAGTCAGATTCAGTTCTAGACCTTGTTTGGTGTTGCAACTAGTAAGAGCATCAATACTGCGCTGCAGGCCAATTGGAGTTGGACTAAGAAGCACAATGTTGTCTGCATACTGTAACCATGCAACTGTACCCTGAGCCAGGACCAGCGGATGGTTTGATATTGAGGAGAGAGCCTTGGCAAGTTTGGCTAGGTATAGGTTAAAGAGCTTTAGACCGTTTGAAGTATATACTCTATTGGTGACATGGCTGCCTGCTCCGATCTTAACTTGCGCCCAGATGCCCAGGTGCCTGTGTACAGTTCCATCATAGCGGTCAGCAGGCAGCTGGGTATACCCCAACTTTTCAATTTATCCCACAGTCGGGCTCTCTGGACCCGATGAAACGCTGACTAAAGGTCAATGACACAGGCAAATAGCCAACTTTTCTTGAATCTGGACTTGAAACCTAACAAGGCCAGGGCAGTCAGGTTGGTTGAGGTTCCCATGCCAGTTCTGAAACCAGTCTGGCTTTGTGGTAAAAGGTGTCTCTCTTGGATCCAACCCGATAGTTCTAGTAGCAGTCATGATGCAGAAAGCTTAGCTTCGACGTCAATCAGGGCTATTAGTCTATAGTTCGTTGGAGAAGCATGATTGCCCATTTTGTAGATACGGTGGAATATGCTGCCTTTCCAGGCGTCTGGAAGGGTCTTAGAGCCATGGAGATCGTCGAAAAGGAGCATCAGATAGTAGGTAACATCACCTTTAAATAGGGTATTAGGGATACTATTCTGTCCTGCAGCACCTGCTATTTTTAGCTTCTTTAAGATGCCAATTAGCTGCTCAATATCAAAGTCCTTGATGACGTTGGCTTGGTCAGGGTTTACCTTGGTCTTGATTCTAAAGCCAAAATCAGGTGGCCTTGAAATTCTCCAGTTAGTTGATAGTAGATCCCCTGGTATCCCCATATGTGCTGGGGTTGAGTACAGTGCCAAAACGTGTGCTTCCCAAGAGGCAGCATCGATGCCTGCATTGGAGTGCCGTTGTTTCCGATGTACCAGCCCATTCACCAAGTTCCAAAATTTACTACTGTTCTTCGTTTAATTGGACATCAAGAGCTTGCCCCGCAGGTCTTCAAAGTACTGTCTTTTTTCCTTCCAGCAGGTCTTCTTGTAAAGTGATCTCAAATTCAAACGTATTGAGTTCTCAGGGGTCTTATTCTTGCGTGTTTCCTTAGCCACTGTTTTGGATTCACATGAAACTTGTTTTTTTAAATTGCGCATGGCTCTATTGTATCATAGCTACTCTTTAGTGGCAACTTTTTGCTTTTTCTTTACAACAACTGCAGAGCTCAGACTGGATGATTTGATGGGAAATTCATGCAGCAGAAAATCACATAAGTGCTTCCAAGCCATTACCCGAGCTCCTGGACACAAAGCTGTACCTTCCTGATTTTTTAATTCATTTTTTAGCTCTTCCTGTGACCCCTCGTCACAATGTACTGCTTCCATCACTTTCTCAATGCCTTATCCGTGCCATTTGAATTTCTTTGGATTCTTAGTCCTTGGGGCAGCAATGATGATGTTTGGAGTTGGTAATCGCTTACATGCCTGTCTTACCAGTATGGCTTCAGGAAAATTGTCACTTTCTGGGCATGCAAGTATTATATAAATAGCAACAAGTGACAATGCTTCATCGTTTATTAGTATAAAGTCAATTGTTGATTTCGTAGCACCATTTGTAAAGGTTACCGGAGGGCTCTCCCCCTGGGTGTGTCTTCAAGAGACTAAGTCCCAGTTTTTCAAGCCAGTTGTTTAGATAAGGGCCATAATGTTTTTCCCCTGTCTTGGGTGGCTTGCTACATCCACGTTGAAGTCACCGGACACAATATGAGTGGTCTCCTCATACTGCCTTATCACTATTTTTAGTATGTTGAACAAAGTTTCCAAATGTTCACCGTGTAACTTTTTGTTCGGATGAATATAAACATTAGTCAACAGTAATGAGTTTGCAGTCCCAGATGGCTCTAGGGAATCCAACTTTAGTGGCAGCAGCCAGTCGATTCCAAGCTCGATTTGTGTAATGGTCCAGCTGAACTTAATTGAGCATAGTGTGGTAAGGCCACCTTTCGCATGCCTGAAATTCTGGAGCCTAACTGCTGGGACATGCCAGCCAAAGAAGCCGGAGATTTGAATAGGGTCAGTGCACCATGTTTCCTGGAACATAATTATATCAAATGTATGTAAGAACTTCAGTGTCGCTTCATCCTTGACCAGTTGTTTTAGACCATGGCATTTCCAAGTGCATATGCATAACTGATCCTCAGTCGTAGTTTCCCCAACATCAGGACCAATTGCTATGGTGGAACTTGGTGGACTGTCACATTATCCCATTATTCATTCTTTACCTAGAAATTAACCAAATAATTATAATGACAGATTGTAATTACCAACAAGCCAGGTCCTCTCAGGTCCAAGTTGTTACGTTTGCAGGGGTATGCTGCTGTTCCGTAGTACAAAGGAATCATTGTGTTGATCTCAGGAAATGGGCACACGCTTGAGATGTATAAATCAGGTAAGCAGACAACTTGCACATTGATTCAATGGATTTTCATCTAGTTGTGGTAGACCTGTTCTCTGTTTTGTGGTGGCACTAAAGCAATTTGTGTGCCATCAATTGTTCCAACCACATATGAGATACCACCCAAAGCATAAAATCTCAATTCACATTGGCAAAAACCTCATTTCTTGCTAAATAGATGAAGCTGTTGATGGGTCTCATCATTGAAGAAAGAACTTCTTGTAGCACACCACCTCAAAGTTGGTTGTGACATGCCACCAGATACTGCATGTGGCCACAAAATGGAGTACTTCCGTGATTTTGACTATTGGTGTTATTGTTGTGGGATTCCTATTGTGAGGCAGAAGATCTGGCTCCAACTGATGACATAAATCAAGAATAGTTTCCCTAGTCAATCTGGATTTTATGATAATATCCCATTCTTCCATGGTGGCAGGGTTCGCAAATTGTCTAAACACTTGAGACTGTTGTCTTCTAACTCTCCCTGGGTTCATTTATCTGCATTTAAGAAAAAAGGCAAATATCTCTTTAAATGGGCAAACATATCTTTGATAATCAACACACATCTGATGTCTTTGTAAAATTCCATATGTTTTTGTGACATGTGTAAACATCATTTATTTAGTGATGTTGAATCTTAAAATAACAAGTTTTTACATGTCTGATATTTTTTCATATAATGGGTAAATTACACATCTTAATTGTATTATTTAGACTTTTTTAAATAAAATAAACCATGTCACTATCTCATTTAAACACAGTAGTGCATTACATTATACTGTTTCATTTATTTTTAAAAATGTAATGTACACATTTTGCATAAGTAAACAAAGTAGCCACCATTTTGAGTGGTGGTGACGCACCTAACATTTAAAAATACACTGGTTCACATTCTAAAATGGCAGTCATCTGACCTTGCAATCAGGACATTTTCAACTAGACGGCTGTCAGTGAAAGTTGACCATGTAGTGGGAGTAAAACTCCACGATGGACACAGCCGCAGGCTAACGTGTGTGACAGCAAAGTACGAAAGACAATGGCTGTGTCCATCTCCATTTACAATTGCGTGCATTGTGTACTTGTGCGTGGCATTATGAAAAGAGCTCACTTGCCTCCTAACACTGCAGCCAATAACACCTACTCCACTTTTGCTGCTGATACCGACCTCTGGGAGCCGCGTTGCATAGCAAAGCAGGTGACACGGCCCCTGACTTCTTGGCAGAGGAGTTGGAACTGCTGACCACAGAGGTCCTGTCCCTCTATAGCCAGCTGTATGGGAACCCAGTGGAACAGGCACATGTTTGAATGGAAAATGTATTTCTAACTAACTTGTGTTTTTTTAAACACAGGCTAAATTGTCCCATTTAGTTCCTTAGTGAAGGGTTGTGATTGGAGTGAAGTCAACTCAGTAATTTGCCTGTGAACACAATTATGTTTAATAATGTTTTAATGTCTATAAACTGAAATGAAAATTCATTTCAATTTACTCACAATACAAAATTTTCCATTTGCAAACTGCATGTCCCTTACGTCCAGTGGCAGGTAGACACTGTGCCATAAGTAAAAGTGAAAAATGCAGCCTCATGTTGAAATGTGAGAAAGGTGAAGTGCAGGAAAAATAATGGAAAGTGATGAACTGGTCTGAATATATTTTTTGCACTTTAAATATATCCCATTCTTGAGAATAATAAGTATCTTTATGCATTATACATGTAATGGTGTCACCTATGGGGAAAGGTATTTCCTGTACATCAAGCCCATATGACACAGGCTCTTAGTGATCCACACAAATATGTTCCATTCCTACACACATGTTCATATATCACCAAAAACTATGTTCTCACTGATACACATGGCAGCCCTCAAATACTGCCCTTATGGATAGTATATGGTTCTACCCATAATATCTGGCTCTAAAAACATTAGGCATTAAGCCAATGAAGCTGGGCATGGGTGTGTGTAATGTGCAAGTTGTTTGGCCTTCGGTAGCTCACAATGATTTGTCCTGATGAGAAGTAACTCTCACTATAGGAAACGTTTCAGACCTTTGGCCTAGATGACGTTAGTGGCATGGATGTGTAAAATTAGGAAATGAAAAGTGATGAGGGTACTCAACAGGTCACTACAAATTAATTTTTTCAAGAAAAGCAATACATTTTAGAAAATAATCTGTACTAACCTTCTGAAAATGCTTGTGATAGATGTTTTTAAATTGTGTTACAGCAATAAAATCAAACGAAACCTCACAAAACATTTATTTCTCTCTTTTTTCATATTCATACAGTTTACCTGGATGGGACGACGTCACGGACGATGCGCTGATGCAAATTACACAACTGTAGTGCAAGGAAATGCAACCAAGCAGACACTCGTGGGCGACGTACAGGTGCCATTTGGAGTAGCAGCATATAACAATAGATGGTAACACGCCACCCAAGAAACACACGTCCCCTCCCAGCAAGACATAGGAAGTCACCTGGGGACCGTGGCGAAACGAGGAAGATGTGGCGAGGACGCAGCAGACTGTTGTTGCTGATGCTGGAAAAAATCAGCCCTGAAGAAGTCCTGTTGTGTGGACGAAACGCGTTGGCTGTTGCTGTTATGAATATGGCTGTTGCTGTTATGAACATGTGTCCTTTTAAAAAAAAAAAAAGAAAGATGAATAAAAAGAAGATCTAGATGGACTGATATTATTAATTGAACACTGGGCCCGAGTGAAGACCGGGCCAAGATGGGCCCGTCTTCGTCCGTCATCACCCAGAAGAGGCTGGGCTGGGCCTATCACCTTGGTTGGTAAAGAAGGGACACATAAATAAGTAAGAGGTGTGATTTGTCTCTTTACGGTTGCCCGATCACTTATTATCTTGGGGAAAAGGAAGACTGCTGATCTACCAGTGCCAGCAAAAGGCACAAAAAAACCTAAAAAACATCTAAGCAAAGAGGTGAAATTGGCATCTGTTTGTGGACCGAACCCTTTTGATGAAATTGATCTTTTATTCGGAGAAGTAGAGGCTATTTTGAATATTTGCTCAACTGGGAGCTAACCTGTCAAAAAGGATTTGCTTTGAGATAGGAACATCCCGGACATTTTACTAAAAAGAGGAGGAGGAAGCTACCAGACACTACTTCAGAGGATGTTGGTCTAGAGGAATTGCACACTCCAAGGAACATTGCTAGATCCCCATTGTCGGTAACATCTTGTAGTGCCCCTAGCTCTCCTCCTCACCAGAAGGGCAATTTCCCTGAGACAGTAACGCCCCCTCCTCTCCCGTTAAGTCCAGCAGTAAGGGTGATCCCAAATATAGTGTGTACCAACTGATTCGACCTACTGTCAGAGGAAGGAGATTCGCTTTTGGGCACGTCCTAATCTGTGCCCGGAGAAGTAATCTATGATAACACTCTGTCTAAGTCCCAACCCGATTACAAAGGATTGGAATCGTTAGATAATGGGACAAATATGGCTCTTATTCTGCAGAGGGTGGATGAAGTTAGGAGCCTGGTCCTAGCATTAACAGGTTTAATGAAGAAGAAAGCGACCCACCAATGCAGTTGCAAATGTCAGCAGGTTGGTGAGGAGGTAAGGGGGGACGAAAACTTTGCTATGACCAAATCAAATACATCAATTGATACCCGCCCAAGGGGGCCAGTAAGACCCCCCGTTTGCGATCAATTGTCTGCTTCTGGAGCTGATGGTCACCAGTTAAGTTCCACAAGTGATCACATTAGTTACAGAGGAGGGTGCAATAGAGCGCCTAATTGCAGGGATCTTCCAGGAGATCGGATATGCAACATTACTAACCCTGAGGTTCCCAAAGATAGTAACTATATACAGGTACACTGTTCCAAATTGAAAAAGAAAAAGGAAACAGGGAAAAACCTGTGATCTCAGGAGCGAGAGCCCTCAAGCATCACTATGGATGACTAGCATCATCATTGGGAATCGCTCCTCACTAGGCCGGCACTGCAATGCCTAGTGGGCACCCCGTAATGGGGGCTCTCAGCCGAATTTTGAGATAGTGACTAGAAAATTCAAAAGTGCAAAACAGAGGTGCTATAAGTCACCATCGGAGAAAGAAGAGGGATTTAAAATTGGTTAATCATCCATAAACTTCATCATTTAATCGGTCAAGTATAGCAAGGATGAAGACCAAGGTTAAAAACAATTTTGAAAGTGAGGTTGAGGGTTATGCTCATACGTCTTTCAAAAAATACATAAATAAATTAGAGAGTCCTTAAAATTATAAGGCACCTCTATAATCTGGTCGACATGTTTCGCGTCTATTGGTCTATACCGATCCACTGACGCTTCATCAGGACCCATATAACTAAATAACAGACCTCTTTAGAAATATATGGAAACCAGTCACTTACTCAGGTTGACTGGTAAAACAGGTACCCTGAAACACACAGAAAAAAAGAGAAAAAAAAAAAAAACGCCAAAAGGCTATCAAACAAATGTCACTGTTATAATGTATCACAGAAATAAGAAATGGCGCAACCACACTTTGGTTAATAACAATGAAAGGGATATCACACAAGGAAGATGCTTACCACCCCCTACTTGAGAACGGGTTCCATGGGTAAGGCGTCTCTAGGACTCATGGTGACACTGATTGTAAATAAAGGTAAAAATGTGAATGACAGATAACTGTCCAAGAGTTCAGAAGTACCTTAGAAATATTATAGAATGTCTTAGGTTGGCTATAAGGTACTTCAAATGACATTGTTGGTGATCAAAGATAGATTTACACTCAAATATGTAGTCAGCAAAAAGCAAATGCGGTCACAATGTTAAAATTAAACCATATATATATTATTCAAAGTAACCCCAGAGAGGATTATGAACAAGAGGGCACATTATGAGTTAATAAAAAAACAAATGTGAAAGGTCTGATAGTCATAACAGACAATATGCTCATGGTGCTCGTACTGGTAAATATACGTGCACTTGCCATGCCGCCGAAAATAGTGTCGGAGTGAAGAAAAACATACCAAGTGAAAACGGCCCTGACGTTCTCACTCGAGCGTCAGGACCAGTACTTACATATTGGCTCACCGGTCCTGCACTCGGACCTACCCTTCGGAGACTACAACCCGACAACAACCGGGTCGGGAGTTCTCCGGACTCTTAAATAGACGCTGTTAGATTCAGCGCGTCTGTTTCCAACGCGTCTTTGTAAGCGAAATAAAGAAAGGACTATGGGCGTCCAAAGTAGAATGAAGGTCGAAGAAGGACTGCAAGTGCTGGAGCACTTGTAGTTCAGGACCTCAAGACGCTATAATAGAAAGTGGGCAAAGTCACCACTGCATACTAATGTTAATTTCGGACCCAGGGAAGAATATTTCATTGGACAGTACTAATCAAGCTCGTGGAACCAGAGTAATAATCATATATGTTGTGCACTCCTCTGACCATGACACGAAAAGGGATACTAGTCATAATAGTTATAATGTAAGGCCAAGGGAGACATAAATCAATGAGCTGTGTCTCTCAGGCTCAAAAAGGCCCATATTGAAGAGAGTCTTTGGCGAAAAATGTAGTGTAGAAGAAGAAAAAGATCCAGGAATAACACATCAAACACTGGATCTGCCACATTGGAGTAAAGAATAGAGAATACACCGGTTAGGTACAGAAACTTAGGGTGAAAGAGAGGTCCAAGGAATGTCATCATTAAGGCCTCGTAAATGGGTCCCCAATTTAAACACCCACTTTTGTTCAATTCTGAAAAGAGCTCTGGAATCATTAGGGCGAATAAATGGGGCTTCAATTACCACCCACCATAGATCATCTGGAGAATGGTGAACCTCCAGGAAATGTACACTTAGCTTAGTGGTAAGCTTTTTGCACCTAATGTTGCTTCTGTGTTCATTGATACGAGTCTTGACAGATCTTGATGTCATGCCAATGTATCGTAGATCACAAGGACAAGTGATCATGTAGATACAATTTTTTGTATTGCAGTTGGTATGTTTTTTGAGATACCAAGGGCCAATAGAGTCAAAATCAAGTTTAGATGTCTGGTAAGGCCACAGACGTTACAGTGGCCACAAGGGTAATGTCCCACAACAGGTGGGAGGTCCCATAAAGTTGTTTGATTAGAAGAGTTATATGAAATACGTGGACGTGTGTGTACCACTAAGTCTTTCATATTGGCAGTTCGTTTGAAAGCGAAAAGAGGTTTCGGTAAACTATGGCCTCCACTAGTAAGGATGGACCATCGCTTATTAATCAGCTTCTTAATAGAGTTTGACAATGGAGTATAAGTTGAGACACATATCAACATAGCCTGAGGGCGATGTTCTCTAGGCGTCAGTAGTGCTTCTCTATTGTTATTCCTAGCTCTTTTACGTGCTTGGTTGACGATCTTAGATGGATAATTCCGTTCGCATAGTTTGTGCTGAAGAGTTTCAGATTGTAGGTCGAATTCAGTGAGTGAACTACAGTTCCGTCTTAATCGTAGAAATTGACCAAAGGGTAGGTTGTCCCATAAGGCCTTTGTGTGGTGGCTCTGATAGAGTAGCAACGAGTTACGATCTGTGGGTTTATGATACACACTGGTCTGCAGTTTCCCGTTATTTATAGAGATCATCAGATCTAAAAACGGTAATTGATGATCAGAAACAGTGGCTGTGAATTTCAAGAAAGGATCAAGGGTATTGATCCAGATTACAAGCTCCTCTGCCTTCATTATCGGCCCTTGCCAAAGAATCAAAATATCATCTATATAGCGGCGCCATAGCCTAATAGAATTGAAGAACGGATTAGTTGGCAACAAAATGTATTTCTTCTCAAAGTCGTACATGTAAAGACATGCCAGGCTAGGAGCAAATGTGCTCCCCATTGAGGTACCTTGAATTTGGTGGTAAAATTGGTCCTCGAAAAGAAAAAAGTTCTCAGTCAAGGCTAATCTGGCACACTGTAGGATGAAAGCTGCAGGGGAGGACAGGGTTGGTGATATTTCATATAAGGCAGTCTCTATAACTTGTAAGGTGGCTTCTTGAGGAATATTGGTATAGAGAGCCTCTACATCAAGTGTGATGATCGCTTGTGTACTATCGCCTTCATTAATGGTTTCGATCAAATTAAGCACCTCCTTGGTGTCTTTCAAGTAAGTAGAAGAATTTCTTACTAAAGGTTGTAAGAAATGATCGCAAAAAATGGAAAGTGGTTCCAAAATTGAGCCCAATCCTGATACTATAGGACGTCCAGGGGGAGGGTTCCTTCGTTTATGAATTTTTGGAAGACAATAGAAATAAGGTGTCTGGGGATTCTGTGTGTCCAAAAAAGCTGCTTCCCTGGGAGAAATCCACATATTATTCTTTGCTTCTTCAATCATAGTTCTAATTTGTGTCTGAAGTCTCTCTGTGGGGTCGCGATTAATTTTCGCATAGTAAGTGAAATCACTTAGAAGGTGCAAACATTCACTTCTGTAGTCAGCAGTATTCATAACCACGATAGCTCCTCCCTTATCAGCAGGTTTTATTGTTATCTCAGGGTCGGATGCTAGCGAGGTCAGAGCTCTCCTTTCTTTAGTCGAATATTGATAAAGGTTTTTTTTAGGATGAAGGTTGTTAACGTCAGATAGCACTGCTTTCTCAAAAGTTAAGACTTCATTGGGCATTACTGCAGGAGATGGAACAAAGGTCGAAGATTTTTTGAGACCAGAATCGAGGGCTTGAGGTTCCTCTGTTTTGTCTCTAAAGAAAAATTGCAAACGGATCTTCCGGAAAAATTGTGCCAATTCAATTTGTTGGCGAAAAGAATCGTCTTGAGGGGTTGGGACAAAACCCAACCCTTTATTTAGTACAGAAATTTCATCCTCTGAGAGTTGTTTAGATGAGAGGTTAACAACTAAGTCTTCAGTGGGTTTTTTTTTTGACTGGCTTCTGGTGATCATCTGGGGTTCGTCTCTGGACCATTGGACGCGTCTGCCTCTTCCTCTCCTTCTGCCTCTGCCTCTGCCCCGGCCTCGGCCTAAAAAAGGGGGGGCAAAAGGCATCATGGGTCGTGGTTGGAAGAAGGGAAAGGGTGCTTGCCACGGCATCGCTTGGTGTATCGGGTACGGAGAATAATTGTAATAAGGTTGTTGTGGTAAATTCTCGTCTGTGCTCCATCCATCAGATGAGGATCCACTGCTGTAATTACGAGGTTTTCTGAGTGGTATAGGAGCTTCATCAGATGACAGGGATCGGTTATCTCCTTCAAAATCGTCTTTAATATAGGGGTAGATTTTTCCCCGGCTGAATCTCGTGATGTCTTTTTGGAGTTTGGAGACCTTTTGCTGAGTTAAAAATTCTTTAGTTTCATTTAACTCAGCCGTAATTTCAGCGAGACGACACTTAAATGCAGTTATGGAAATCGTAGTTTTCAAAGTATTCTTAATGGTATTAATCTGGATAGTGATTGTGTCTGCCAACCTTTTGGAAGTATTGATAATCAATACTAACCAATCTCTCGTACACTTCCAGGCTATTTGAGCCCAGTCTTTTCTGAAGGCTAGATCTTGCAGGAAAATGCGTGGTATGTTCGATAATAGGAGACCATTTGGAGCGATGTTGGCACGGAGGTATTCGGTCATAATTGTTCCGTGCATTACGGTCTTAATCAGTTCTCGTTTCAAGGTGGATAATTTGTCCCATTCAGTTTTAAGACTGCCCGACGGGGCAGAGCCATCATTGTCTAATATAGAAGGTGTTTGTAAAATTGCTGTTACCATTTCATCATCATAGCTCAGACCCTGAAAATTATCCATGATGCGGGTCTCTTAACCACAGTTCCGGGAGGGTGTGAAAAACCAGGGGTAACAGTCAAATTAGTCCCACAGCTAAGCTGCTGTACATGAAATGCTAACACGAAAGGAGGGACTGGGAGAGTTGCTGGTCCAGTGTACAATATCCCTATAATAGTAACTATATACAGGTACACTGTTCCAAATTGAAAAAGAAAAAGGAAACAGGGAAAAACCTGTGATCTCAGGAGCGAGAGCCCTCAAGCATCACTATGGATGACTAGCATCATCATCGGGAATCGCTCCTCACTAGGCTGGCACTGCAATGCCTAGTGGGCACCCCGTAATGGGGGCTCTCAGCCGAATTTTGAGATAGTGACTAGAAAATTCAAAAGTGCAAAACAGAGGTGCTATAAGTCACCATCGGAGAAAGAAGAGGGATTTAAAATAGGTTAATCATCCATAAACTTAATCATTTAATCGGTCAAGTATAGCAAGGATGAAGACCAAGGTTAAAAACAATTTTGAAAGTGAGGTTGAGGGTTATGCTCATACGTCTTTCAAAAAATACATAAATAAATTAGAGAGTCCTAAAAATTATAAGGCACCTCTATAATCTGGTCGACATGTTTCGCGTCTATTGGTCTATACCGATCCACTGATGCTTCATCAGGACCCATATAACTAAATAACAGACCTCTTTAGAAATATATGGAAACCAGTCACTTACTCAGGTTGACTGGTAAAACAGGTACCCTGAAACACACAGAAAAAAAGAGAAAAAAAACCGCCAAAAGGCTATCAAACAAATATCACTGTTATAATGTATCACAGAAATAAGAAATGGCGCAACCACACTTTGGTTAATAACAATGAAAGGGATATCACACAAGGAAGATGCTTACCACCCCCTACTTGAGAACGGGTTCCATGGGTAAGGCGTCTCTAGGACTCATGGTGACACTGATTGTAAATAAAGGTAAAAATGTGAATGACAGATAACTGTTCAAGAGTTCAGAAGTACCTTAGAAATATTATAGAATGTCTTAGGTTGGCTATAAGGTACTTCAAATGACATTGTTGGTGATCAAAGATAGATTTACACTCAAATATGTAGTCAGCAAAAAGCAGATCACAGGTTTTTCCCTGTTTCCTTTTTCTTTTTCAATTTGGAACAGTGTACCTGTATATAGTTACTATTATAGGGAGATTGTACTCTGGACCAGCAACTCTCCCAGTCCCTCCTTTCGTGTTAGCGTTCCCAAAGATAGGCAAAGAGTAAGGGGGCATGATGTCTCTAAAAAAGCAGGCAGGGTTATTCTCCCCCCCGATTAAGCCACTGGAATCCTTGACCAATAGTAGTATTCCCTTTTGTAAGGTTACCAGTGGTTTAGCAACTAGGGCCCAGGATCTGAGCCTAAAAAGTGGAGATAATATAATTCACATGATTAACGTCCCAAAATTGGCACCAGGATCTGTTGAGGATCTAACTCTCTGATTAATAAGGTAATACATGGGATACGTATCCGACAAGACTGTCTCTCAGTTATCCGTTTGGATATTCTTGCAGCAGAAAGATGTAGTATCCCAGGTTTAAATCTTGATACAATTTCTGTTTACCTTACTGATAAGATTATGGTGGACCAATTTATGGCCTTTGACTTACGCACCCGCCAGTACAGGGAGTCAAGTAGCGGGGCATTAGACTTACACTGAAACGAACTGATGGTTGCCCAACTGCTACCCAGGGTAGTTCAAATTCTCTGCAGGGAAATGATCCATCTATGAGGACAAAAATTCCCTGTTTGCTGTCAAATCGTGTACTTTTAAACAAGAAATTGCAATGTGAACACGTGATATTAGATATTGATTGTGTTGATCTAATGGGCATACAAATTTTGTTTCAGGAGGATTTTAAAATCATTGTTATTAATGTCTATGCTCGGTCTGTCTCACGCAGGGTTGAGTCACAAACCCTAGTTGCATTGTCTGAATTTTCAGACACCCTACAATCTTCAATTTTTTTAATTATAGCAGGTGATTTGAATTGCACATTTGAGCCTTCTGCCTTGCTTAGCGGTTTAACAGATGAAGAGGATGAACTTTGGGGAATCCCACAGATAACAAATTCTCAGCATTGTTCTTGCTCTTGTGTGGCTTCCCAACTGGCCTCTTTTTGTTTAAAGTACGGACTTAGGGCTTGCAATGGTCATACACCTTCTGACATAAACCTTGCGCCGACATTCAAACGAGGTATGTCCACAAGTGTTATTGACTATTTTTTAGTGGACGTTAGGTTATGGCCTCTTCTGAGGGATATGAGGGTGGATGGGATATGCGAGAGCGACCATTTTCCCCTGATTCTCACTCTTGCAGGGGAGGTGTCTAGGAGAACAATTAATAATCAATACACAGGGGTTCCAACCCCATGCCTGAGTAATAATTCTACTACGGTTGGTTGGCCAATGGTAATGTCTAACCCCCATTTGATAGGAGGGATCTATCAACTATTCATAGATAACCTGGCTGTTTATGAAGAACAGGATTCTGATAACATCCCAACACTTAGTATACATGATAGTCTGGCTATGGAATTGCAGAGCTTTTTTTTTTACAAAAAGGTTGGTTCTAGGCCTTGTGGTGGAAATAAGCCCAGTAATGGATGGTTTGATGAGACCTGCTCAATGGCAAAGTCTGAGTTAAAAACAGCTATTATGACTGGTTGCTTGGGGGAGATTCAACAAGCCAGACGCATATACAAGGAGTCTATATTAATAGCAAAAAGATCATGGGAAGATTCTATATGACAGGAATTATTAGATGCCTCAAAAGCGAATAATAATATGCTATTCTGGGAATTGTTGTCCAAAAGACAAAGAGAGGGTACGATTATTATTAGAAATCATATACAACCTGAAAGTTGGGTCGATCATTTCTCTCATCTTTATGCTATATCTCTTGATGTTTCAGCGCATGATCCACATGCTGGAGATTACGCTCTTTCATCGAGGTCCACTGTGAATTTCAGTCTTGATTCACCTGGGGAGGGTGTTAACACCCCCGAGGATTGTATATTTTTTTTATGGAAGAAACCCTCGATGCAATCAACTCATTAAAATCTGGAAAAGCTCCCGGGCCGGATAAGTTACCAGGAGATCTTTATAGATCTGAGCCAATTAGATGTTCCTGGTATATAAATTTGATCTCAAATAGAATTGCTGCAGGGGGTCAAATTCCAGGTACGTGAAAAGGGGCTGAAATCATTCCTTTTTATAAAAAGGGCAATGCAAATCTCCCAATTAATTATAGACCAATCAGCCTCATTGATAACATACAAAAAGTTTCTGCCAAAGAACTCTTAGAGAGGCTAACTAGCTAGGTCCAAGATCATCAGATTCTCTCTCCACTTCAGGTGGGGTTTCGCCCAAAATCCAGTATGGTAGATCAGGTTATTAGGCCTGCTATTCTATACTGGAGATATGTAGTCCTCGCCAAGCAACATTTTTTATGTTGTCTTTGTAGATCTACGATCAGCTTTTGATTTGGTCCCAAGAGAAAATTTTGGGCAGTGTTGCATAGATTGGGAACCACATTCAACATATTACAATTGTTAAAACGATTGCATGAAAACACATATGCTCAAGTGCGTTGGGGCAATCAAGGTAAGCTGACTGAAAAAAAAAAACATTTTAAGGGGAGTTCATCAAGGCTGTGTGATGGCTCCACTATTATTTTCTTTATTTATTAATGAGGTGGTGCAGACCTTGATTTCTTGCCAGAACGATGCCCCTTCCTTGAATGCACAGAAAATTCCTATTCTTCTCTTTGCTGATGATTCACTTCTAATCTCAAAGACACCGATGGGTCTACAAATTCTTGTTGATAGATTCAATTCATTTTGTAGGGAATAAAGGTTGGAGGTGAATATTAGTAAAACCAAACTGATGGTGTTTAGCTCAAGTCCTGGTAAAAGATGCATTATTAAATTGGATGGAGTTCCCTTGAGCAAGGTTAGCTCAATTGATTATAGTGGCTCCAGCAGTTAAGATTTATATGGCTAAGGCGCAGGGAGCTGCTGTTAATGGTGCGGAGGTATGGGGATCCTCCAATAGTATTAAGTTAACTGTGGGAGAAAACAATTTTGCGAGGGCTTTGATAGCGTGCCCCTGCAGTACACCACTGATCCCAATGTTTTTTAATTTGGGGCTAAACCGAGGAGCTGATTTAATTTCCCTAAGACCTCTATTATACTGGATAAGGATTTGGACCACCCCTGAATTGGATTTATATAAGGCCTCATTGCTCGACCTGTTAAAGAGACCAAATGCAGCTATTATTCCCTGGATTAAACATGTGTCCAATTGGTTTCGTATTTTGGGGTTGGGAGATTATTGGGAAAATCCCCAAAAATTAGTGAAATCCCATAAAACTGTTTTGAAATCAGCTTACTGGTCCCATGTATGGAACAATGATATTTGTTGTAAATATCATGGTCGATTAACTAATCTTTTTATTGATTTTAAGTGGTACCCGCAGTATGAACCTTATTTAGATATTATACCAGATTTACAGGGTAAAGGTTTATAGGCTAGATTCCATTTTGGGTCCTTACCATTGTTGTCTTACACCTGCAGCTGGGGGCCAATTACTACCTCAGATATATGTCCGGCTTGTGTGGTGCCCTGAAAACAGTTGAACATTTTATGTTTTTTTGCCCTGCATATTTTATTCCGTGGTCAAAATGGATTTGAAAAACCTGTCAAATAATGGGGCTGAAAAATTGCAGTATAGCAATAAGGGTTTTCAAAATCCATAGTTCAAATGAATTAATTTTAGCAATTAGCAAGTTTTTAGTTGCAGCATGACATATACATCACCGCCTTTTAAATAAGGACTCATGAAGCGTGCCCAGGCAGGATTTTAGATGAGTAGTTTGATATTACACGTATGTATTTATTCATGTGTTCTTTTTTTGACAAATTATTTAATTACTGTACAGATTATAAAATGAGATGATTTTGTTTCCTTTTAATGTATGTGATGCTTTGATGGTTAATTGACTGAATAAAGCTTGATTTGATTTGAAACCCATTGGAAATAGGCCATCACCAACAACATGTGGACCCTGGGGGGTCTATAAGCAGTGCAGAATTCACTGCTGAAAGAGGTGGGAGGACCTACAATGCTGTGTTCAAAAGTCATCTGACATCTAGCTTGGCCAGTCCTCCCAATGTTCGAACCACGAGGTTCACACTCTCACCCCCTCTAATGGGCTGCTTACTTGTAGTTGCCTATTACGACATTGATGGACAGTTGAGAGCCCAAAAGCAGCATCAAGGGAGTAAGTTATTATTGGGGTTTGTATTGCTAGTTACCTTTTTTTGTTACAGCAATTATTCATGGAATCAACATAAAGGGTGACACACATCCAACACACAATAAGAGTCCTGGAAGGTGTGGGTTTTGCACAAGGTGTATGATGATGTGTTTTGTGCATTGATTTGTGGTAAATGTTGCCACTAGATTGCCTGCCTAAGAAAAAACAGGTAAGTGGATTATGTCTATGTTATGAGGGACAGTTGTTCCATACAGAGCACAATTTATGATTCTGTCAAGTGTGATGCTCCATCACAATTGTGAAGAAGCTATGTTGGCCCTTTTCAGGTGACATAGCATACAATGCACTTATGATACAGTGGATGTTCCAAACTTCACATTAGTGAGTTGGTATACTGATCACAAAATATTGAGCATGTGATCCAAAATGACTAGGAACATGAGAGCAGCGGCAACATTTCTTAGGAAAATACATTTGATAAATATGTTTTCATTACTAAATTCAAGTCAGTTGCAGAGTGGCATCAAGCCTTACTCCTTCACCAATGCACATGTAATCCAGTCTGTTTCAACAAACATGAATTTAGTATGAAACATTGTTAATTTAAACAGACAAGAATGTGTACACATTGGTGACAGATTAACAGATACCCAAAATAACATTTTGTATTCTTTGTTATGTTCAGATGATAAATCAATATTGAAGCAAAGGGGGTATTGAAAGGGAACTCTGAAGATGGATAATGTACATGGTACAAAGATTTCTTGCTAGATATTTATTTGTGTGACATGAGTTCACTATTCAAAACAACTAAACTGTAAAATTCAGAGGTGTTAAACAGTTCCATGAGAAATTTGAAGTGCTTAAGAGAAATGATCTAAAGTGGAATGGGAGTAATGATGATAATTTACAAAGCTGTGACCAAATGAGGCCATATTATGTTGCCTACATGCTTGGGGTAATGTTAAGTATACACATGTTTTATAGTCATGAAGTAGGTGAAATATTAAAATTAAGAAATATTTTGTTAAAGAACATTATGATCATTTTTATTTACACAGATATAGTAAAAGTGTTGTTTATGTCTTTTCAGCATCTTCAGGAGCAGTGGAAGGAGACATTGGTCACAATGTCAGGTAAGCAACTGGCCACTGTGTGTTGGGAGAAGAAATGTCAGACATCGATGAACACAGTGGCATGGAGGGTGAGGGGACTGGCACGAAGGCCTCAAGTTTGAAATCTTCTTTGGAAGCCTCCACAAGTGACCAGTCCCAAGGGGTGGCAGACCATATAAGACTTGTTCTATCTTCATTGTTGTCCGCCACTCAGATTCCTATCTCCACCCTCCCTCGCCTACCCTAGTTGGTCAAACCTACCCCCCTAAAAGGGCTAGGGTCTCCTTTGCTGCAAGCACCCCCTCCCTTTTCCCCATGGGTTATGCTCAGTGAAGAGGCTATTGACCTCTTATGCACCAGACAATGATTGTGAATGGTATCCAAGGGCTTAGTTCCCAAATGCAACAGATGGTTGCATTTCTGGATAACATTCAGAGTTCAATGCCTGGCATGCAGAGATCACTTGCAAGAATAGCCTCTGCACTGACCACAGCCCCCAACCAGCCCAACCATGTGCTCCTACTCTGGACCCTTCTTCATCACAAATACCAATTCCCACCATTATCCCAAGTACACTCACTTCTTTGTTTGCACCCACTCTACAGACACAAGCAGCACACCCACACATAAGCACAAACACCAAGAAACACAAGCATACACCAATCTAACATAACAAACTGCTGCCATTGCACCCATAGGCACCACATCCACCACTACAACCACAACACTCACCACCACATACATGCGCACCCCCACCACAACCACCACCACGCAAACAACCATCATCACACCTACAAGCACCACGACCACAACATCCACCTCTACAGCACAATCATTCAAACAAAACAGTCACCTACATGCACACCTACATGGAAAAAAACACCCACCAAACCCACACCCACAGTCACCTGGATACAAAACACCTACAAAATCACACACATCCAAACACACTGCAGACATGCATCTACACCTACAGACACACTCACCACAACCACACCAACCACCTCTACAGCACACTTATCCAAACATACACACTCACAGAAAAGCACATCCACAACACCCACCAAACGCAAATGCACACACTCACCTGAACACCACACACTTTCCAAGAAGCACACACCGAAACCTACACCACATACACCAAACCCACATGCTCCTGCAAAACAGACATACACTCACACATCACCCACTCAAGGTCCCTCTAGCCCCTAAGCCAATCTTCTCTCAACTCTTCTACCCACTCTCTCCCCCTATTACACTGCTTACCTGTCCCTGACTCCCAAGGAACCCAAACCCACCTCTCCTAAGAAGGATCCTTCAGGTGCCTGCTCTGTGTCGACTAGATGCCCTTTCTTGAAGAGATTGTCCCTTGGCAGTGTCATTAGGAGGCAAATTCCTCTGCATGATCACAGACATTGATGGAGTGCATCTTGTGTTTGATTTTTTATAATTGATAAATAAAGCATTATATTGAGAGATGGATCTCATTATGAAATAGATAAGAAATCTTTTCATAAATGTTATTGTGACATTATTTAGTAACCAAAAGTTGATTGATGACAATGTTATTTATGAAATTGTCAGTAACATGAACTAAATTTAATGTATGACAGTGAGCAAAACATGCTTTTATTTTTGACTTATTTGTGTAATGTATACATTAGTGATGAAAATTTGTTACGGACACGTTCATTTCGGTACAAGCATTTGTTATGATATTGGACACTCACACCAAAATGAAAAATGTGTTATTTATTTTGGCATGTTGTGGCAGATGTGTTTATTTAAAAATGATAATTGTTACAAACAAAACCATATGTGTTACACATAAAAAAAATGTTGAGTTTAATGTAATGGTATACAGAAAATTTACTAGACAAGGGGAATTGTGACATTAATGCATATATGAAATGTCCTAAGTTTAAACGTTACATTTCATGTACATTTCTTGAAAGCCCACTTGTTGTACTGTGTAGTGCAATTACTGCATTTTATTAGAATAATGTTGTTCAAATTATGTGAAATACATATGTTTCTGATTTGATTCTGAAAATATACAAGTATGTTTCTTTAAATTTAAATGTCTTAAACCACCACATTACATTATGCACATATGCATTGGACATTATTATACTATTGCTTGTACATATTTATTAAAAGCATGAGTCCATAGCTAATGTGAACACACAATTCTGATGGTAACTGTTAAAAAAAGACACTTACCTTCAATTCTGGCCACAGCAGGGTTGATTTGCATACCGGTCCAGTATCAGCAGCAAAGGCACGACTTGTACGATCGGGTCCATGGCATCAAGGGAAGTGAAATGAAGGGAAAAAAGGTTAGTTTCTAGCTTATATCCTTTTGAATTCATCAACTCGTGTTTCGAGGTTTAGCAACCACAGTTACATTGTACTTCCTGTTGCACTCCCAGGTTCTGCTATTTTTGTAAGGCTGGGAAAGCATCTAAAACCATGGGATGTGAGTGACTACCCCCATACAAAGCTCATGGAACCACTCTCTCTGGTGTAGTATAAGGCAATGCAGTTATGTGCAATGCAGTGTGTCACTCAAGATTCACTACACAAGGTGACCATGGGTGGGTCAACAAATATAGATTTACATTTCACATGTACCATGTTGTGTTGTGCAAGTACCACACATATTGGGACATAAGTATGGCCTTGAGTGCAGACGTGTCTTTGCCATCACATTACATGGAGGACCTTGCCTAGCTTTATGAGTGAGACATGGCTGCCTGACAACCTCTTGTGCAATATTGGATTCATATCAGATGGATTACAAAACTCCAGTAAATCTTCATGCTGTGTGGCACGTACACTGTGGTTTGGGTGAGCCAGCTTGTCTGTGTCATTCCCTAAGTGTGTATTGCATTTGTGACACTTCACGTGGAAGGATTCCTGACACATTGCACATATGAAGAGATTAGACAGAATAAGAAATACAATAGAGTGGATCTTAGGCCCCAGGAGCAATCTTCACATGCAGATATGTCTATGGAGGACATCCAGGTGTGTGTCCTGGTAACTGCTGTGACAACTGACATGTGATCATACAGCTCATGAGTCCTGCCTTGCCGTGCTGACACACTGCATGCTGTTACCCTGCCTGGGTGATGAGGAATGCATATGCATTTCTTTAGCCATACTGACTCCACGGGCAGTCTGCCTGACCACCAGTCATGAAGTGGTAGACACATGCAGGACTTATG
Organism: Pleurodeles waltl; assembly: GCF_031143425.1. Classification (NCBI taxonomy): domain Eukaryota; kingdom Metazoa; phylum Chordata; class Amphibia; order Caudata; family Salamandridae; genus Pleurodeles; species Pleurodeles waltl. The sequence continues at coordinate 348,337,749 of NC_090438.1, forward strand.
ACCACCCAGATTCACCACCTGGACACTGCCCTATGTCACACAGATCTGCCAAGTAGTGCCTCCCCAGTCCTGGACCTAGGGAAGTGTGCCCAATGTCTGTAATCCAGCATTACCCAGGCCCCCTACAGTGCATCCTACACCATTTTCCAAGTTGCTAATACACTGTGTGTTCATCACTCAATGGTCATTTCAATAGTGATGTGTCATAAAAAACAATGCAATTGTCAAAAATGGGCAGTATACATCCAGGAAATGACTTAATGAGTATGGCAGGCTGCATACTAGGATGTGTGAAGCTACTTTCGCTTTCTCCTACTCTCTGTTAGATTGTGCTGCGTATTGGAGGTGTTTCTGAGAGTCTCTGGGGTGAATTTAGGTCTTGTCAGTGTGTGATCTTTCCCTGTCTTATGTGTCTTTAATACCTATTTGTCAGTTACTATTGTTTTGTCTGTATATTTGTCTCGGTATTGTTGTGAGCTTGCCTTTTTGGGTTTACACTTTTTTGGTAGTTCTAGTTATAAGGGGTGTTATTTTGGGTTTTATTGTATCTGGGAGGGATGGGTACATGTTAGGCAGGGGGAAGAACTTTTCAGAGGGAGAGCTGGGTGGCCTACTGTGGCTAATAGTCCATTACATGCCCAGGATGATGGCATCTGAGGTAGGGTCAGCCAGGGCTACCCAGCCGAGGTCAAAAAGGAAAGGTGGGAGCATGCCCGTTGCCCTCATAATCAGACATGAAGCCTGGTTCAAACCATCGTACAACTTAAACATCGTTGGGCTGAAGTGGGTGTGCGGCAGGTTGAGCTCATCAACCACCTTGGACTAGAGATCAGAGGGACAGTAGGTATTTATGTATATTCGATCTGTATGAATTAATATAACTATAGCAGTATTGCAAAACATAAACAAGGAAAGTACATTATTTAGCAGTATTTTCCCATTATTATGTGCAACATGTACATAAAATTAACTTACTGGAAGGAAATTAAGCTACCTAAGAGAATTGTGTGTGCCTCAGAGTGGCTACATTAAGCAAGCATAAAGCAAGCACAGTGACAATAGCTGCATTGCCATACCTTGGCACAAGGGCCTGTTCAGTGGATTGTAGGTAGTTTTTATCAGTGAAAATGCATGGAATTAAGAGCATTCCCTTATTTAACATAAATGACTGTCCAGGGAATACTCTTAAATTGCCAGAGCACCACTGTTGATGGCTAAGCTTGAGATATATGTCCAAAATCCAGTTATGTAAAATGTTTCAGATTAATATGCCTTATAAAAATGTACATATGCAGAACTGTGGGTTTTATAGGGCAACACCAAATCATAGTACCTGCTGACAAGGCATGCATCCTTAAAAATAATTGAAAGGTACAAAGATTTTCTGCTAGTCTGCACGCTATATTCTGTGCACCAGTGCAAGTATGCCCTTATATGGCTTTTACAATGTCACCAGTGAGGTATGCCTGTCCTTTCCCATTATAGCACTACTCAGTTCTGCCGAGGGTCAACGGTGTCACCCATGTGTCATGGTAAAATGGAGTCTGACATGATGCTGGCCACATTACTAAATACCTCACATGCCTGAAGCAATCCAACCTTCTCAGGCCTGCAACCTGGGTGGCCGCAACCCATATTAATGTACTATAGAGATATGTGTGTCTAAGCTGTTGAGTATATCTGAAATACTTGGATGACATAGTTTGTATGATATAAATGTAACCATATGTAACTGCACTATTTACAGTGCAATGTCCAAAATGTTGTCTTTTAGGTGGACATCGACCATTCACCCGAGGTGAGGTGGGCAGTTTCCAGGACCCTAATGCTACCAGGAAGTGTCATAAGTACATATAGTAGCATTTTGACACCGGTGTGTGATCTATGTGAATTGTCACATTTTGATCCAGGCCTTCAAAGCCCGCCATAACCTAAGACCTGCATACAGCAAACAACAACTGAATTCGCACCTCTAGTCCAGACACCTGTGCTACTCCTCCCTCTTTCTCGCCCACAACCCCTACATCCACCACTGCAACAGTGGAGTACATTCCTTCTCCCGCATTGCAACAAAGTCCTGGAGTGCCCTCCCACTCCACCTACGGACCTCACTCATCCTTCTAGAATTCAAAAATGGAATCAAGGCCTGGTTATTCGAATGAGCCCTGGCAGCAGTACCCACAGAGTCGGGATACCTTCACAGGTGATTGTTACACGTTACAAGTCTATCTAGATTAAATTGGAACACTTTGATGTGTTCTGGCATGTCAACACAACAAGAACCTGTCCACAGATTCAATTGCAATGAACAAGGAGGAATTTCATTGACATTGTAGGATGTAAGCATTTTTACATTTATGTTAATGTTAGCCAATCTATAGTCATGCTGCTTTTGGCACAGTAACCATCATCTGATGCATAATCTGCATGTGTTCAACGCAACCACATTAGGCTGTATAACAATTGGCATGAACCAAATGAATGATGTTTTTACATATGTAGTAGCACATTCAAATGGATTTTACTTAGCTTGTCTAGGCAGGTTTCTGTTGCACATAACTAAAATTGTGTATTCCACATACCTGCTGTGTTACACTTAATTTGTTTGATTCCGTATACCTGTCCATGTAGCAGTATGTCAAACCAATTACCAAATAGTAAAAACATGTGTGATAGTGTCAGCAGGGTAGCCATGACAATCCAACCATTTTGAATAGAATAGATGTTGCATATGATGTTGTGATGGGCCAAAATCTTCATATTTAATGGATTTGACCCATGATGGACAATAAAAGACATGACTACCTGTGTGTCTGTAATGTGTTTGTACATTATCAGGCGAACTTCTAGATCTTCAATTTCTTAGCCAGCCAAAAGGTTTAGATGTTGCAAGCCAACCTCAAGGGTACTCGAGCCTCCCTCAGAGTAGGCCATGTCATCCCTATATGAAACAGAGTGACAAAGTAACTTTACACCTCCCCTGGAGGCTGTAGGGATATAGTCCTGCTTCTCTAGGTTACCATGATGTTGTCGAGATAATTGCCTGAATTACTGACTGATACATAATATGAATGTATTGGTACACATGGCAATGTTGTGGTCATGTTGTTTTCCAGGTCTTAACTGGATCTCAGCCTTCTGCCCTCTGGGCAATGTGTATTTTTCATGCCTCGTTGTGCAATTGCAATTGTTGTTGAACCTATAGGGTGCCAGTAGGCATCATTGCATGGATTTGGTCTAATTAGTACGGCATGGCCAGCTGGACAAATCCACTAGTCTGCACATAGACTGGTCTTTAAATGTCAAACTCATGCCCCGTATATATATCCCTTATGTCCCATTTCTGGTAGGCAGTCAGACACTGCAAGTTAAACAGTAATGTTGCTGCACTGTGTAAAAGTTGGCATGCAGGAATGCACATACTGGTGGGCTAAGTGAGACTGAATAGCACCAGCTTTGATAACCTGTATCATGGTGCAAGGATCCCTGCATTATATGACACAAAATACTTGCTCAGATGAGTACTCCAGCATGCCTACACACACTACTAAGATGCATTTTGTAACTTAAAATGTCTGCAGAAAAATGCAGCCCTGGGATTATGTATGTACAGAAACATGTTTAAGTAAGACTCTAAAAGTTTTTGGCTACAAATGTGAACCAGAAGCTATATGTCACATTTCAGTACATTTGCCCGAGAGTAAATTGTTGAAATGTATAGCAGTCATATTTTGCCGGAGATGAATGACAAGCCCCTGTCCATGTATTGGCTGCCTGGAGTCACCAGTGTGTGCTGCCTTGTGTGATGCCAGATAGGGTATGCAACGGATAGGCATACTACCTGGACTGTTTCACCTTAACCACCTTCACATGTGTAGATGAGCAAGTCTCAGCCCACTTACATGATGCAGTCCCAAAACCCAACGTTTCAATTTCTGGACCATGTGCCCTATTTAAAATCAGCACATCATCATGAGTGTGAATCATTGTTCTGTATGATATGGTTGTAATCGCTTTGTGACTACTTTTGATATGGTGCACCAACACAGACATCTGACTCAGTTTTCCATCTTAAGTAGGGGATGTCTTTGTAGTGACGCTATATTTTCCATATATCCATCTCAAGTTCTAGGCCTGGTTTGGGCAAGCACATATGTTTGTGTTACAATGTCAGCCTATTTTCACACACATCTTGTACATGTACAGCTTAAGCAAAAACGTTTTTTATGTTACCACCCTAGATAACATGACAGCTGAAGACGCCAACATGTTTGCTATATGCAGGGATGGTTAACACCACATATGAAAAGTCTCTAAGGGATATTGAAAGATAGGTAAGGTTTCAAAGCAGGCCAAATCATTGGGGTCCCAGAAAATCCATGACAAATTGGAGAAAGCAGCCACTACATCAGCCACAAAACTACAACATAATGGTTAAAGTAAGAAAATACCATATTTCTAAAAGTGGCATTTTCAGACTTGCAACTCAAAATCCAACTTTACCAAAAGTTGTTGTTTTAAATTGTGAGCCCAGAGACACCAAACTCGAAATATCTATCTTTTCCCAACTAGACATTACATGTATAAAATGCTATAAGTCAACCCCAATGTTAACCTAGGTCAGTGATAGGCATTGCAGCAGTGACTAACAAGTTAAGGGGGTTTTCACTTCCTAGACATGTAAAACTAAAAAGTACATGTCCAACTTTTTAAATGCATTGCACCCTGCCCTTGGGTTGTCGTCCAGGACCTCCCTTAGGGGTGACATATGTATTAAAAAGGAAGCTTTGGGCCTGGCAAGAGGGTTAACTTGCCAGATCGACTTAGCAGTTTAAAACTGCACCCACGGGCTCTGCATTGGGACGCCTGAGTCATGTGTAAGGGGCTACTGAAGTAGGTGGCAAAATCAGTGCTGCAGGCCCACTAGGAGCTTTTAATTTATAGGCCCTGGACACATGTAGTACAGTTTACTAGGGACTTATGAGTAAGTTAAATATGCCAACTGTGGGAAAGCCAGTGTTACCATTCTTTAAGCAAAGAGTTCATGCACTTTAGCACTGGTTAGCAGTGGTAACATGCCCTGAGTCCTAAAGCCAGCAAAACCTAGGTCAGCAAAACAGAAGGTCAGAGGGCAAAAAGGTTAGGGGAACCACACCAAGGATGCTAGGCCTAACACATGTCCCGCCCTGCTAAAAGTAGTGAAACCTACCGAACCCCTTGGGAGTTCTCTTCACTAAGGTGGAAGAACATGGCGAGATTTTCAGCACTGGAGTGGTCTGTTCCAGGATGGTGTTCACAGTAAAGTGTATTCCCTGTAGGGAGATGGACCCCCTCAACATTTTGGAATTCTCACCTTTCATCTGCATTACCATCTGAGGGGCCTGTGGTCTATCTAAACCCGTTAGGCAGTGCTAAACAGGTTTGGCCTTAGGTTTTTCAGCTCCTAGACCACAGCAAAGGCTTTCCTTTCTATTGGGCTCCCCCTCTGTTCCCTGGGCAGTAACCTTCTACTGAGAAGGCTGCAGGTTGATCGAGTCCCACTACATTTAGTTGTAAGAGCATGGCCCCCACACAATGCTGAGAGACATCTGTTTGGATAATACATTATTAGGAGAAATCAGTGCCTTGAGTATGGGTGCTGTGCACATGGCCTCCTTCAGGGTGTCAAAAGATTTCTGGCTTCCTGGAAGTCAGTTTTGTCAAGGTGGTAACAATGGTGCCATATCCCTTGACAGATCTCTTACAGTAACCAGTGAGGCCTAAGAAGGCCTGGGTATTGGAGAGATTCCCAAGCCAGGATGAGTTCAGTTTTGGCCTGGGGGGCTGCACCTTGCCACCTACCACTTGGTGACCCAAATAGACCACAGAGCCTTGCGTCTCTGGCACTACTGGCTTTGAAAGTTAGGCCTGCACTCTGCAGAGCTTAAGCTCTTCCCTGAGGTGACATAGGTAGTCCTCCTAGCTAGAACTGAAGTTCGCAATGTCGTCCAAGTTGGTGGCACTGAAGTTCCCTAACCCAGCCAGGACCTGATGACCAACCTCTGGAAAGTGGCAGGGACATCCCTCAGCCTGAAGGGCATGAACCAGACCTGGAAGTGCCCTTCTAATGTAGGGAAAGCAGACCTCTCTTTTGCCATCATGGTCATGACAATCTGCCAGTTCCTAGACGTCAAGTCGAACGTGCTGAGGAAGTTGGCATCTCGATCCCGATCTATGAGTTCATCAGCTTGGGAGACGGAGTGTACATGAGTCTTGGTGACCACATTGAGCTCATGGTAGTCCACACAGAACCTAAGTTCAGGTGTGACACCTTAAGGGGCAGCCTTTGGGACCAATGCTACTGGGCTACACCAACGATTATTTGAGGGCTTAATTACCCCTAACACCAACATCTTGGAGACCTCCTCCTTGATGCTCCCACGTTATCAGACAACCTGTAATTTCTTTTATTTACAAGTATGCTGTCCTCAGTATCAATTTCATTGGTACACTATGTAGTGAGACCTGGGGTAAGGGAGAACAAATAGGCAAACTACCCCAGCAACAGGTTTCAGTCTGTCTGTTTGTCTAGAGTCAGTGCAGAAGAGAGACTGACACCCTCCACTGACCCATCCTGCTCCTTGGAAGACAGGAGGTCAGGGAGAGGTTCCCTCTCCTTTTTCACCCCTCATCTGTAACCAGGAGCATGATAATCTCGGACCTCTTGAAGTGGGTTTTGAGGCGATAAACATGCAGGATCCTCAAATGTTCCTTAGAGTCTTGAGATTGACCAGGTAGGTGACCTTGCTCTTGTACTCCTTTATGTCTTAGGGCACAGACCAGCGGTCCACAGGCTCCATTACCCACACTTTTTGGCCAGGCTGAAACTCAACCAGAGTGGCATTCTGGTCATATCAGTGCTTTATGTCCTCTTGGCTGACTTCCAGATTCTCCTGGGTGAGTTTCTGGAAGCGTGCTGTTTGGTTGTGAAGGGCCAGCATGTAGCTGACCACATCCTGGGGGGCACTCCTGGGAGGTTGCTCCCAGCTCCCATTCACCAAACTGAGATGCCCTCTTATAGAGTGCCCATGCAAAAGTTCAAAAGGGCTGAGACCAGACCCCTTCTGCTGTACCTCCCTGTATGCAAACAAAAGACATGGCAGGAGGATGAACCACTTATGCCTCATGGGTCAGGTAGACCCATAATCATGCCTTTGAGAGTTCAGTTGAACCTTTCAACCAACCCATTGGTTTGGTGGTGGTAAGGAGTGTAGAAATTGTAGGTTGCACAACACTTCTTTCATGTGGCCTTCATATAACTGGACATTAAGTTGGTACCTCATCAGATACCACCTCCTTGGGAAAACCCACACAGATAAAGATCCCAATCAGTGCCCTGGCTACCACAGAACCAGTCACAGAACTTAGAGGGATAGCTTCCGCATACCGGGTGGCATGGTCCACCAAGACCAGAACAAATTGTTGCCCATGGCTGTCTTGGGGTCCAGAGGCCCAGAAATGTCAATGCCCACCTGCTCAAAGGGGGTGTCAATGACAGGAAAAGGTTGAAAGTGCACCCTGCATTTCTCCCTATCCTGCCACTCACCTAGAGGTAGGACAAGACCTACAGAACACATCTGAGGCCTTCCTCATTTGAGGCCAATAGAAGTGAGTGACAAGCATCTCAATGGTCTTGTCTTTCCCCAAATGACCTGCTAGTGGCACATCATGAGCCAGGACCCCATAGGAAGACCATGTAGGACTGGGGGACCACTAACACATGTGTTACACCACACTCAGCTCTAGATGAGATGCTGCCCCCTGCCCTAGTGGGAACCTCTACTCTATTGGCTCCCTGCCCCACATAAGGCTCCAGGTACTCTAGTGAATCCTGGCCCAGCTCCACATCATCCTCCTTTTTCTTATTCTCCTCCTAAGAGGTAACATGTGCATCTCAAGCTTCTGACCAGGCATTCAGCACCTTTTGCAGTACCAGCTTCATGGTGAAGCATTTTGTAGAAATCCCAAACCTCTTGTAGAAATCCTTGAGTTGGGCCACAGTGTAACTCTTCAGCTTATAGCCTATTTTTGCAGGTGCAGATGTAGGACATCCAGTCATAGGCATGATGTTAGAGAAAAACAAAATTGTCAATCAGGGAGAATAGAGAAATTACAATGTTGATCAGAGAGAGTATGGAAATAATGCCAATGAGTATCAAAGACAATTGATTCAAATTGGACTGCTATGTGGCTGGTGATGTAGACCAAATTACTGTAAGGCACTACAGAAACACAAGTCCTATCCCACTGCTGCCACCAATGATAACAATTGGGTGTCTAGTTTGCGGGGGTAGGCACCTTGTCCAAGTAGAGACCACAATCCAAGTCAGTGTGAGTCATTTACACACCATAAGTTAACTTGTGCTCACCCTCTGGTTATTTGGCATGAACCAGGCAGGCTTAGCTTAGGAGGCAATTTGTAAAGTATTTGTACAACATTTAAAACCCTAAAACAGTGAAACACCACACAAAACAGATACTATACCTTGTTAGAATAATAGATCTAAATGTATTAAATAAAACAAGCCAAAATGACAAAATGACACATGTCCAATAAGTAGAAGTCAAGTTGGGAATTTTTAAAGAATATCTGAATATTGTGCTTAAAAGCATAACGCGCCAATCAGGGCTATCTGGTCATGCTAGACTGGGTGAAATCTGAAAGGTCAGGCCTACCACAATGGACCATTGGTCCAATAAAGGGAGCAGCCTTTTCCCATAGAAAAAGTACCTTGTATAAAGGGTTGTGTTGATGTTGAAGACCCATTGTGAGGACCAGGGGAGGCAATGGGGAGGCACTGATCCCTTTGGATGTAGGCAAAGTGTTGGTTCTGATCCGTGCACTTGGAGTTGCGTCGTCATTGAGTTGTGAAGCCATAGATGCAATATCCTTGAACAGCATAGCATCGGTGAACAAGTTTGCGAAGAATGCAATGTGTTATCGACACGCCTCGTGGTGTATTTGTCCTCAGCAGAAATTTTTCAGTGTCAATGGGAAATACCCTGGTTTCGACCGGAGCAACAACAGTGGTGCATTGGTTTTACAGTTGCAGCACTCTGTACCCACTTCCAAGGGCCCAGGACTGGATTGGCACAGGTGGTATATGCACTTTAGCACTGGTTAGCAGTGGTAGAGAGCCTAGAGTCCTAAAGGCAGTTAAAAAGAGGGCTGCAAAACAGGAGGTCAGAGGACAAATAGTTTAAGGGAACCACACCAAGGAAGCCATGTCTAACAAATCTTCACAAGTAATAGTTCCAAAAACATGTTACTGGTAACAATGCACCCCATTGTAGCACTTGTCTCTCTCAGGGTAGAGAGGAAGTGCAGCCCAAGGCCTACTCAGGAGAGGTGGTGTGGGCTGGTAATCACCATTCACTGGTATGTAACAATAACCCTCAATAAATGATTGTCCAGTCACTACTTTTGTTTTTTAGAAAAAGAAGAAGTACATGTATCCAAATCACACTACTAAATACTATGCAATAATTTACAAACATGTACATTGGAGGATGGAAAATAACTCATAGTACATTGTATGATTCCCTTTGACCTCCTAACAGGGTCACAAAAACATATCAAGGGAGTCTATTGGTTTTGTTAAGGTTCAAGAGCAACAAACCACATGATAAAATCATCAATTAGTATTTGTGAGAAATTGGGTTGTTGGTTGATGGGGTGTGTGAGCCCTGGTCAAGCAACAGCTACAATCCCTTACAGGGTGAACCAGAAAAGGTCACTAATTTAAGCCCTGATTTATACTTTTAGTTGCAAAACTGCACTAACGCAGTTTTGCACCAAAAGTTTGGCACCAGCTTGCACCATTTCTGTACATCAGCCAGGCACCATATTTATGGAATGGTGCAAGCCGGTGCAAAGAGTAGGCTAGCGTAAAAAAAATGACATTAGTGTGGTGTGGCTGGCGGTATGGAAGAAGGGGGTTCTGCACCAAAAAATGACGTTAGGCAGGTTAGAGTCAAAACAATGACTCTAACCAAATGGTTTTCTGACGCAAAACCATCCATACCACATGACTCCTGTCTTAGAAAAAACAGGAGTCATGCCCATCACCCCAGTGGCCAGCACAGGGGACAAGGGTTCCCTGGGCATGGCCATTGCACCCTATGTCATGTATGGGGGCCCATTTCAGGGCCCCCATGGCACTTTAAAAAATAAAGTTACATTCCTTTTTATATTTAATAAGCTTTCATTCCCAAAACAGAGTTGGTAGATATGTCATGTTTGGTATCTATGAACTTGTAATGATATACCCTCTTTAATGGTAAAATCAGATTTATCATTACAAAAGTAATACTCCTGCATGAATGCACTTATTAATATTGATAAAACAGATATAATCAGAGTATAAATCATTATCATCACTATGGGGAAAAAGTAAAGCATTTTGAATGAGTAAAGTGTGTGTATGTGTAGTTTTTATACATCTGTAACTATCACACTGCAATTATGAAAGCAGCCCCTAGCAGTATCAAATTGTAATGACATTGCAGCCATACAATGGGTCCCTAGAGAGCACGTCAATGCATGTATTTCCCTTAACCCCCTTTGGCCTTTCAGGCCGTAGTGAATGCAACCATTCACATAGCCCCTAGAGGGTGCAGCTCTTCCAGGTGAAGAGCAAAAGCTTCAGCTTCAGAAAGTATGTGCGAAATCCAGTGAAGGTTACTGTTTTTGGATTCCACCCAACTTAGAGTAGGGACTTCTTATTTCCTTTGTGGGGAAAGTCTGTGTCTTCCTGATATTGTTGGTGGTGGCCCAGTCATCCTAGAGCTACCACAAGGGGAAACACATCCCAAAATTAGGTTGAAAATAGTCAGCCCCACAGGGCATTATGGCGCACTCCTTCAGAGCTGTGCATATTAGATTAATGTCTCCCCTTCTGCACAGAAGAGTGCTGCGTCTTGCCTTTCCTTTGTTTTTTTGTTTTTTGATTTTCAGCCTTGTGACATGCCTTTTTCCTCTTGGGGTGCCCAGTTCTACTGGGGCACACCACATTCAAAGTCACACTTTGGGAGACAGCCCAGGAAACCTACTCCTGGCTATCTCTGCCACCGCCCGCACCGGCAGCACTCTAACGGGGTCCCTTGAAAGATGGCAGCACTCTTCTGGCCTCCCTGCTCCTGCAGGCAGGCACGTAGACTGCGTCTGGCCTCCCACTCTTTCCAGTCACAGACACGGGGAGTGGAGTGGGCCAGTCATGCAGGGGAGTGTAGGGTATTCTCCCCTTTCTCCTTGACATCGGGGCTCTGGGGTCTTAATATTGCTGTGGAGCGTGACGCCACTTCTTCAACCCTCTTCCTCTTCGGGGCCCAGGAATGGAGTCCTGTGGTCTTGGGGCCCTTGCCAATTCAGTCGGGGGAACCTCTTAACGGGGCCCAGGGGTGGAGTCCTGGGCCCTTCCCCTTCTGGTGGGAAAAGTGCAACAGCGCTTCCCCACGTTCTTCCTTCATTAAGGCACCCCTTGGGCCCTGGCCCACCCCCGGGGAGGGGTTGAAATTGACCAGGCAGAAGGGCTCCACTTATTACGAGGCAGGAAACGGTCAAAGGTTAACAAACTTAAAAATGCCACAACTCAGGCCCCGTTTAGCCTATTTGGATGGTTCTGGGCTCATTTCACTCCAGGTGGCAAACTCTAGTCACCAGTAGTAGTTGCACCAACCCTCCTCACCTCCAAAGTAGTTCAGTCCTTAAAGAGCTGGTTCTCCTGGATCCCTGCACAAGCTTACCTCCTGATCTTGGTTTATGGCACACAAAATGTCCAGGGTTTTCACCCATCTGGTTATCAGGTGGTGTGAGGGGGCCAGCCTCACTGGTCCTTGGGGAGATCCACTTGTCCTGGGACCAACTGGCCAGAGTCCTTAGTCCTGAGTGGGGGTTCCTCCTTCTAGTTCTCCATGGCGGTCCCAGGATCCAGCAGTGGAGTGTAGAAAAATCCAGAGGCAAGAGAGTGTCTCCTCCTTCTGCAAGAGTTTTTAAAGGTGAGAAGAAGATTCCAGAACACACGCAACCCTGGCCAATCCTACGGTGCCATGTCACCTCTCCACCCCTGTCCCAACCCTCCTACACAGCATGCTGTGACAGTCCAAAATGGGGTCATCCAGGAGTCAATGGTCACATCAGCTCCTGGGGGTCGGAGCTTCACCACTCGCTGACATCACTGCCAGAGACTTGAACACTAGAAGTTCAAAGACAGACACCCCTGTGGGTTAGCCCCAGTTGTCTGGGCACTCTCCTTTGCTCAGTGAGATCAAGCAGGCCCATCTGTGGTACAGTATGACAGCTGGGTGATTGGTGAGGATCATTCCACCCCACCCCTTTCCTCCTCAGGAGCTGGTTAAAGAGCTGTTAATCGCTCCCTCTTTTTGGAGATGCCTGTGTTCCTGCTGCTGGAGAGAAATTCTAATAACTGGGCACAGCAGGATGACAAAAGGCCTGGGCTGTGATCATGACCTGAGCCAGAGAAATATGAAAACACTGGCTGACCCACAAAGTGTACAGTTATCATTTTTTGAAGTTACATACTTGATTTTCGCTCACAGATTACACTCCAATTCAAGACGTTGATGGGCTCTGTAGGCCAAAGGGGAGCAAAACTGCACTCTATGGCAGTTCTCTCTGTATGTTTATAATAAAGGGTTGCTGTAGACAAAAGTCAATTACACTGACTTTCCCTATTAGTGTACACTAAAATTAAAAGGTCTATCCTAAGTGAATGTCTAATCCTGCAGAGTCCCTTTTGAGCCACACTACCTGTGTCCTGTTTCCGGCCATGCAAAACAGCACTCTTCCACACACAGCCTGCACATGTGTGCACACGCATGTGCACATGTTCACGTGTAACCAGCTAAGTGCCACTTCCCCTTGCTGCATCGCAGTGGTATTATCTTAAAAGGCAGACATTGGCAGTAAACATGTGCAGTCCATATGCCATGCGCTTACCATGGGTGAGACACCAGTAGTGAGACTCACCCACAGTAAAAAGTCCAAAACCAGGTAATCCAAAAAGCAAAAATGTATGGGCATACTGAATAAGCAGAACCCATTTGCAACAATAGCCAAATGACAAAATGCATCTCCAGCCAACTTTCAGGCCCAGTAGACCAACTTTAGAGCATGACATGAGCCATGGTATAGTGAATTGCATTCCAAATCCTATAGGAGGAGTGACATGTAGAACTTTGCATTTCCATGCATGGACTTTTGACCCTCATTACGAGTTGTGGTATTTCACCCAGAGTAGTAATCCATGTTAAATTCCCCATCTACCAGTTCCAAGTATCTCTGGGTCCAGAATGATATTATCCACAAACTCTGGAATGAATAATTCTGGGCCTGGAAAAACCGGGCCTATTTGTACTGCTACAGGGGCAGGACTGACAATGCTGACCGGTGCTAGCACAAAGCTTCCTTCACCCCTGTTCACCACATCTCACCCCAAACCCCTCATCAGACCTTCCAAAGATAATTCTCACCTTCTCCAAGGAGGCAGGAAATGTCACTAGTTTTTCCCCAGGATTGAGGGAAATCTGTGTGAAAATGTAAATTGTTTTATCAAGTCTGCCCAGGTTTTCACCATTCTGAGAACAAAAGACATAAGTGCATATGTAGCAAGGATTCCGGATGGAATAGTGAATTCTGGACGGACAGTATCCTTTCAATAAATATTCATAATGAAGACCTGTGGGACACGTGCAGTGAAATATTCTTTCTCACAAATGTGGATTGAGCAGCATGTACACTGTCAACAGGGTCCTTCTCTCGGCATGCAGATCGCCTTGTGACTCACAATGTAAATGCAGAGAAAATGTTTTCACAGATTTGTGAGAATTGGCTATACTCTTAAAAAAATAAACTACTGAATGTTTATGACTCAGTCCCCAATTTCAGTAAAAACTTACAAATGAATGAAGTTTTTGAGATTTAACTACATGCAGAAAGTACATGTAAAACATACCTCGACACATAACCTGCTTTCAAAGAATTCACTCAAAAGTTACACTCAGTCAGTCCAGTTTGTTTTGTAGCACGCCAAATGAAGGGGAAACATTTACAGTAGAGGGTAAAAAGTGCATTAGTAAATATAAACACAATATCACATTTGCCATAGATTATACATATGTTGGGTGTTATAAATGGGCATGTGTCCCATTTATGTGAAGATCATAACTACAGGCATGCAAAATGACATGACAGACAATTTTTGCATAAGCATCACGGAAATGTATGTGAATACTCTAGTATTCATGAGATAGTTTAAATTTCTGATAGCTTGATTCAGAGTGTCACTGTCAATGTTCCTGCTAATTTTTTAACAAACTAGGGTATCTAGTAATGCAGTTACGCTGTAGTGAGCTTTTAAATGTTTATGGTAAATATTTCATCGCCTTATGAATATGTCTAATACTCTGTACATGCAAGGGTCCCCGGGGATAATCGTTTATGCTTGCTAGGCAGCAAATTGTTAAGATAATTGCTGCCTAGATCTCAGATATAGTGAATATTTGTAAATCAATAAAGTTCATAACTAAGCCAGACCTTAGAGGTATAAATCTACTCAATCAAAACAGAAGCCTTAGCATCCAGATGGGTTCACAAACTCAAGTAAATCAATGTCAATTAAAAAACTTGACATTTCTGACCCTATTATAGGAATTCTGAGGGCCATCATTAGTACAACTAATGATGCAGAGAAACCCCACTGTTGCCTACTCAATAGATATGCATAACGATACAGTTCAAGAATAAAAATGACAAATGTACTGGGAGACAATAATTATGTTTAGTTAAATCTCAACTAGACACACTTGGAAGCGATCAAAAAATTAATTTTCACAGATGGGGTAGCTCTTTCGATACATAAGAGCTCCACTCCATTGTAAACCTATTGAATTCCACAATGATTAGAAAATAGCTTAAGTCCATTTTCATTATACCTACAAGCTTGCCTTTATGAAGAAATTTATATTTTTTAGTTCTATTAGAAATTCTAGAGAAAATGATACACTATATTACTGTCAAAGGCATGACATTGTCATATTTACCTCCAGGCTACAGACTGGTAGACCTGTTGAGGGTTAGGCTCAGCCCCTTACCCATGATTTGATGGGTTTGTTGTCTATCCCAGGTGTCTGTTTTTTATTTCAATGATCTTACTCCCTATTCTTGTGCTTATCCCACCAAGGAGGCCTTTAGTCTCACAATCTCAGTGAACTCATTTGGTGAGATGTCTACTTCCAGTCCTTATTTGAGGGCAATCTCACTGCTTGCTCTTTCCCCTTTTTCATTTTATTCCCCAGCAAACTCTCCCTTTACTCCCTATGTTCCCCGACCCTGATCGGTTCGCTCCAAGTTTCACATCCCATCCCAATCCCCATAATAATTCATGCTTCAGCATGACCTGAAAGAAAGCCAATGTTTAATTCACTGAACTAGCAGGTTTTCAACAGATTTGCACACTCATATATTTGGGGCAATAGGAAGGGACGTAACAGAGAACCTTTAGAATATCTACTAGGATTCGGTTGCAGACTGCGTTGAAGTTTTATAAGTCATATAGGGTTGGATCTCATTTTTAACTGATCGATTTTGAATGATCACAGTGGCCACGGAGGAAGCTGTTTGAAGTGATATATTTTTCTCATTATTCTACTTCTCATGAATGTCATCATGGTGCTTATTGCCTGAGGAGTTCAGAGAAGATTGCTCAGGGAAGAATATTCAACAGGATGTGCCTGTGAACTTGGCAGGATGCTGTAGCAGGCAGGTTCAATGCTCATTCTGCATACACCAGAGTGATGTTAGGTTTGGAAAGCTGAGGAAGAAAAGTGAAAGGCGTACGGGTGAGAATACTAGTGCAGCTCAAATAAACTGTAACAACTGATTACACCAGAATGTTGGTGTTTCGAGAGAGGTTTTACTCCTTACCGCAGAAGAGGCCATCTGTAAAAATAGTGTTGCACACTTGATATTGAGTAAATATGCTTTTAGAAAAGAAAAGAAACATTTGAGTAGTATGCATGAGAGTTACTCTCTGCCATACTTGACATTTTTACTTTTCCCTTATCAGATTGCTGGAAATCAGTTTTTTTTAACTTTTGGCAACAATTTGCTGAAACCCTTGACTTGAACATTTGCTGAATCTCTGTGTCACAGTTGGGTGGTGTGCCCTCAGACAGCGAAGCGCTCCATTTATCTCTGCACCTTTTTCTCTCTATAGTGTAGCTCCTTCAATTCACCCTGCACTTGCCCTGGGAGGTGGCAGCGCTTGCAATTTTTACGAGTGCATGTCTAGTGAACTCCTAATATAAACTGCCCAGTGGCTTTAAACAGATGGGGGCTCCTACGGGATTGTTTTTTTGCACGCTCCACAGTTAATATGTTCATGGGCATAATGTGCATATTGTTGGCAATATTTATTGTGAACTCTGCAAAATGTGCACGCTTAGCAATTACTAGCAGGGTACCTCACATCAGGGTTACCCCAAAGTTATTGTGAACATACATCTTTTTGTAAGCATGGCAGTTACAAAATGAAGGATGGATAACGAGCAAAGAGGGCAACAAGGACAGAATCGTCTCCCACATCTTCCTCTTTTGTTTCTTAGCTTTTGGGCCCTCTGTAGGGAATACAAAAAGGGTCAGATTTAAGAGCCTCTTGTGCCACTTTAGCATCATTTTTTTAATGCTAAGGTGGCCTTTTCCCTGCGCCACATTTACAAAGTGGCGCAATGCATGCATTGCACCAGTTTGTAACCCTTGCGCCACATATTGTCTGTGCCAGGGGGGCGCAAGAAAAGCAGCGCTGCGTTAGATGCAGTGCCACATTTCTTAAATTCTGCAGAAACTTTTCAACTTTTCCAAGATCTTAAATGTTTAACTTGGCAAAATAGTCTCAGATTCCCAGGTTTACTAAACCAAATGAATCCCTGCTCATGTTAGTGTTTACAGAAAATGGAGCTACTACTCCCTCTACGCTGCTGAACTGTCGAATAATCCCTTTGAGTTTAGCTTTTACCTTTATACATTTCTTATGAGTGCAAAGCAAGAGGTCAAGTGGCATGCAATGTCTTCTCACAACGCTGCTTATTTAAGAGAAAGATTGGCCTTTACTCTTCCTCTTCTTCACTAGATAGTAAGGGGATTTTGTAATGAGAAAGAAGTGACAATCCTGCTGGGACCTGAAATCATGGCAGGAAAGCCTACAAGATATCAAGTCTTTCTAGCAAAAAAAATGCATTTAGATATTTGGAAATCAACATATTTTTCAAAATATATCTGCAACAAGAAAACTCCAAATGAGGCACATAACTTTTCTTTTAATTCTGATCGCAACAAAGATATTAATTAATACGATCAACCAAACCAAACTTCATTCATCTAATGAACAAATAATAAATCTATGCAGCAGCAATGTGATTTCATTGTGTTAATATCTGTGCGCTATATAGGTTTGTCAGTAAAACTGCTTGACTGCAAGTAAATATAGTGGCCATTTCAATGGAAAAAGTGGTCTTTGTAATAAAAGTCAATGCCAAAGCGCACCATGCTTTAGTAATTTATTTAGGGAAATGTGTTACAAAATTCACAAATGAACGCACAGCATTGGCCCACCATTCTTTTGTCAAATGGGGTGACTTATTTGTTAACTTTTTGTAACACTTGGTTACTGCTAAGCAGTACTTAATTTGTAAATAAAAATGTGCCTGTGTCCAAAGCTTCCTGTTAAACACGCGGCTGCTGCAATTATATGTGCGAACATGGAATACAGAGCGTAATCCTGAAGCTATCTCGGGCCTCTTTAATTTAAAGCCACTCCATGCCCCTTCTCTCTTCCAGCTTTCTACATTCCCCCATTGTGGCGCTTTTTGGTGTTTTTGGTGTTTCTCTTCCTCCATCTTTCCCATAATTGTCTTTTACCCGCGATAAATGCTTGAGGCAGAAAAATAAGCGGCGGCTCTCAAAAATAAGTGTCGGTGCTCCGCACCGGAAACAACAGGCACTGCTACCATTGTTTTACTAACATAACATTAAGTCAACGCTCCAGCTCAGAACAATGTTCCCGCACCACTGTGTAGTTTCGCTGGTCGGTGACGTAACCGACCAGTGGACACTGTGTTGAGGTGTGGGGGTGTTTCTGTAATAGGAAGTTGTGGTGGAATCCCCGGATGTATCCGGATGGATTCCACCTCCGTTTTTGTTCCCTTTTGGTTTGCTCCGTGGCCTCCGGCCCGGAGCTATAAATAAAGCAGGGCGTGGCCGGAGGGCAGGGACACGCTCGCCGCTAGCAGCAGGAGACCCGTGCTGCTGTGACTAAGGCGTGCCTGGCCGTTCCGACCACGCCGACACTCGAAAACAAAACAACTGCGTGGCGTGAGTCTTTTCCCGCAGCGCGCTGCATTTCATTCATTGTGTTGTGGCTGACCCGGCCACAACACAACAAATTGGCAACGAGGTTGTGCGGCCCCTCGCCCCTGGGCGTGCCCCGCGGTGGCCGCATGTTAAACGCGGTGCTCGTGCGGCGGGTGCACGGCCCAAAATAAAAATAAATTTTAAAAAACGACGAAGAAAAACAGATCGGCGGCCGTGTACAACACAGTGCTCGTGCAGTTTCTGTGTTTTCCTGTCATACCAAGTGGCAGAGCGGTGGCCGTGTAATACACGGTGCTCGTGCCGTTCTCCGTGTGTTTCTGCCATCTGGACTGAGCCAAATTGGCCACCCAAAAAAAAAAAAAGAGAGAGAAAACACAGAAGATCCCTAGGAGCCCTAACAAGGACCCCAAACCGCAGTGTCAAAGGCAAGGACACAGAGAACAAAACAGTGGTCCCCATAAGCGGTGCCTAGATCCCTCTGACACCTGACAGTGTGTTCCATTACCTGCATTGCTAATATCAAGCCCAACGCAGCTCCTCAGCACCACAAGCCATAATGTCCGCAATACCTCCGGTAGAACCATTCATTGTAGAAGGAGCACCATCTGCCCAAGCTCCAAAGTGGAAAGAATGGGTGGAAAGAGTACTCCTATTCTTCGAGGCCACCAAGGTAGCAAATGACCAGAAGCGTGCTCTGCTCATTCATATAGGAGGGAAAGACATATACAAAATATCAAAAAACCTGGTGGAGGATGCACCCAAGACACATGCAAAGCTGATAGCAGCTCTCAATAGGCATTTTGAACCTATGGTCAACACGGACTATGAAAGGTTCGTATTTAGACAAGCGAGGCAACAAATGGAAGAGTCGTTAGATGCATTCCACCTAAGACTGAAAGAGTTGGCGAGTACGTGCAGATTCAATGACGAAACGGAAGAGGTGAGAGGACAGTTAATTCAAGGGTGTGCATCGCTAAAGCTCCGAGAGCGTATCTTAGAGGAATCTGGAAAGTCCTTGCCGGATATTTTGCAGCTGGGGCGCACGAAAGAGCTGCCGAGAGCCCAAGCCTCGCACATGGAGGCTGCCTTACAACGACCCATAAAGGAAGAGGTGGTCAATGTAGTCACGGTGCAAATGAACAGACCAAAACCAAGACTGAACAAAGCCCGAATGAGGCAATGTGGGTATTTTGGGGGAACACCGCACAGATCATCTGAGTGCCCAGCAAAAGGAAAAGTATGTTCTAGCTGTGGAAAGATGAATCATTTTGCAAAGGTTTGCCGATCCAAGGGAGCTGCAAGTGCGTCCGTCAACGTCGCGCTGGAAGAGGCTCCTCCCGAAAAATCAGAGCGGGGGAGTGACATGGATGACGACGAAGCGATGATTTATGTTGTCCATTCCCTATTTGCTGTCAAGCCTTCTAACCCTCGACAAGCGCCACTTCCAAAGTGCCAAATCATGATGGGCGAACACAAGGTTGTTGCTGTGGTAGACACAGGAGCGTCCATAAATTTTTTGGCCGCAGAGGAATATAATAGGATGGTGCCGGCTCCAGCACTGACCCAGACAAACATCAAGGTGTATGCATACGGGCAAAGCACCCCTTTGGCTTTGAGAGGCATGTCCCAAACCCTTCTCACCCACGGGTCACAGTCCACCTCCACAAAAATCTATGTGACGGAAGGAGGAACAGGAATGCTGTTGGGCTGCAAAGCGGCAGAAGAGTTGGCGATTCTGTCTTTTGCTTTCAGCATTCATCAAGAGTCCATAGTTGAACTGGTGGCCCGATATGCAGGAGTGTTCAAAGGAATTGGATGTCTCTGAGGCCGAGAAATAAAGCTCCACATTGATCCCACAGTACAACCAGTAGCTCTTCGTCATCGGCGAGTGGCGTTCCACCTTCGGCCACAAGTAGAGAGGGAACTGGAGAACTTGGAAAAAGCTGGAATCATTGAGAAGGTATCTGGACCTACTCCATGGGTTTCCCCCATCGTGGTAGCAAGGAAGCCCAAACAGCCTGGCGAAGTGAGAATCTGTGTGGACATGCGCCTCCCGAACGCTGCCATAAAAAGGGAAAGGCATCTAACGCCGATGATTGACGACATCCTGGGGGAGCTAAGCAAGTCCAGATGGTTCTCGAAACTGGATCTCAGGTCCGGATACCACCAGTTGGTATTGGCCAAAGACTCCCGGTACATTACGACTTTCTTTACACATGTCGGGCTCCGAAGGTATAAACGGTTGAGTTTTGGGGTATCCAGTGCTGCAGAGGTATTCCAAAATGTCATCCAGGAGTTGTTGATTGGATTGCCTGGGACTATCAATGTCAGTGACGGCATTCTTGTCCATGCGCCCACCATTGCAGAACACCATTCCCGACTCCAGAAGGTCCTACAACGTATTCAGGAGTCAGGGCTCACGCTCCATCGAGAGAAATGTGAATTCTTAAAGGACAAGATACAGTTTTTTGGTTACACGTTTTCCTCGAGTGGGGTAGCCCTGATCCGGCCAAAGTCAATGACATTAAAAAGGCGCCCCCCCCACCAACATCACTGAGGTCCGGAGTTTTCTAGGAATGGTAAATTACTGCGGCCGATTTATTAAGGATTTGTCTAACCTCACGCAGCCTCTGCGGAATCTTACCAAAGCCTCTGAGCCTTGGAGGTGGGGAGTCCTGGAGCAATCCGCGTTTGATATGATCAAAGATGCACTTTCCAGCGAGACCATTTTGAAGTATTTCGACCCAAAACGAAGCACCAAAATCGCCGTGGATGCTGGACCAAAAGGACTGGGGGCAGTTTTACTGCAAGAACACACCGAAGGGGTGTGGTCCCCTGTTGCCTATGCCAGCCGATCGCTGACTGAAACTGAACAGCGTTATTCGCAGATAGAAAAGGAGGCGATTGCAGTGCATTGGGGCTGCAAACACTTCCATATTTATGTGTCTGGCCGCCCATTTATCGTAACTACTGACCACAAGCCGTTACTCCCTCTTTTCAATGGCACTGCTTCCAAACCCCCACCGAGGATTGAGAAGTGGATGTTACAATTGCAAGATTATCGGTGCCAGTTAGAATATTGTCCGGGATCTGAAAATCCGGCAGACTATTTGTCGAGACATCCCCGAGCTGCGTCTGCTGTGGAGATGGAAGAGGCACAAGTGACAGAGGAATATGTAAGATACATCACGGACTGGTCCAGACCAATACCGATGACGATGAGTGACATTGTTCAGGCTACCAAGCGGAATGACTGTCTACAGAAGGTCATGGTGGCAATGCAAAAAATTCAGTGGCGCTGGCTTAAAGGGCAACTACCTCTGCTGACTTCAGAGTCTCAATGCATTATCGGGAGTCTGTACAACGTGAGGGATGAGCTCACAACTGGTGTCGAGGGGTGCCTGTTGAGAGGAAATCGTTTGGTCATTCCTTCTTCCCTCACTCCCAGAGTGGTGGAGTTGGCCCACAATGGTCACCAAGGGATAGTTAAGACAAAGAGCCGTCTCCGGTCGAAAGTGTGGTTTCCTCTTATGGACTAACAAGTGGAGAGTCTGGTGAGGTCTTGTAGATGGTGTCAGGCCACTGGTGAGTCGAGCAGGCCCAATCCGATTGAGACTGAGCCATCCCCGATTGTCAGCTAGTTTGGACTTTGGAAGCTTACTTGATGGTCGTCACACCATGGTCCTCATCAATGATTTCTCAAAGTACCCTGAAGTGGAGATCATCTTTGCCCTGACAGCTGATGTTGTGATTGCTGGCTTAGAGAAGGCAATGGCTACCCATGGTCTCATATCCGAGATAAAGACAGATAATGGACCCCCATTCCAAAGTAGAGAACTAGCTGAGTATCTTAACGTCACCGGCACGCGTCACCGCCGTATTACACCGCATTGGCCTCAAGCTAACGGTGAGGTAGAAAGATTCATGAGGACTCTGAACAAGGTTATTCGCATCGCTGTAGCTGGTGGTCAAGCTGTTGAATATGCTATCTTTTCTTTCTGAGGAATTACCTGCAAACACCCCATTCCACCACGAACACTCACCTTGCATTTGGGAGGGCGTTGATGGATGCAATTCCTCATCATTCTTCTTGGATTCCTCCCGCTGTGTCTATTGATGTAGTTCAGGAGAAAAGGCGTGTGTCCAACCAGCGGGCAAGCCATGCTCGCCGAGCAATCCCATCCGACCTGCGAGTGGTGATCAAGTATTACTGAAGCAGGTGCTGCCGGGGAGCAAGTTTCGTACACCATTCAGTTCTGTTCCTTGGACAGTTGTGCAACGAAATGGATCTGCTGTTGTTGCCCGGCGTGGGAATGAGACGGTGACCCGCAACATCTCTTTGTTCAAAAGGTTTTATTCTTCTGGAGCTGCAGTTGATGACAGTTTCCGTGAGGCTGATGATGTGGGTCCGCTGTGTCCAGGACTTGGTGTGGGTAGTTCACCGTCCAGCTCTGATGATCAGCCTGAAGATGGTCCTGGTCCTGTTCTGACTGAGTGGGTGTCTGGGGACGTGAGTCCTGGTGTACCTCCTCATCGCTCAGGGTCTACCAGATATAATTTGCGTAGCAATCCTTGCCCTTCTGTTCGGCTGCGTGACCACCTGTATGACTAGTGGACAGTAATTTGTGTGATTTCTGTTGTATTGGTTTTTCACATTTTTGGGGAGGAATGTAGTGGCGCTGGTCGGTGACGTAACCGACCAGTGGACACTGTGTTGAGGTGTGGGGGTGTTTCTATAATAGGAAGTTGTAGTGGAATCCCCGGATGTATCCGGATGGATTCCACCTCCGTTTTTGTTTGCTCCGTGGCCTCCGGCCCGGAGCTATAAATAAAGCAGGGCGTGGCCAGAGGGCAGGGACACGCTCGCCGCTAGCAGCAGGAGACCCGTGCTGCTGTGCCTAAGGCATGCCTGGCCGTTCCGACCGCGCCGACACTCGAAAACAAAACAACTGTGTGGCGTGAGTCTTTTCCAGCAGCGCGCTGCATTTCATTCATTGTGTTGTGGCTGACCCGGCCACAACACAACACACTGCACGGGGAGACAGCTGCATTTCTAGAGTTTAAAGGGCCAGCACTAAGACTAACCTTCAATCTGGAGATACTCTTATGTAGCTTACCACAGTATCTCGTTTTCCAGAACTCCAAGATCCTATTCATCTCATTTGCAGGTTACATAAAACAGTGTATTTAGGTGTTTCCTTTTTTCAGAATGTTTCCAAAGATCGCGATTAGTGGCATCATGAATAAAGTGTGCAAACCCAATACAAAGTATATATATATATATATATATATATATATATATATATATATATATATATATATATATATATATATATATATGTATATAGATAGATAGATAGATAGATAGATAAATAGATAGATAGATAGATAGATAGATAGATAGATAGATAGATAGATAGATAGATAGATAGATAGATAGATAGATAGATAGATAGATATCAGAGTTTTTAGCCAAACGACCTGGATTTAACATGAATGGTGCTGCATTACAGTTTTCTTGTGCGGTTTTATTTGCATTTGTTCACTATTTGATCCTTATTCGTACATTTAAATGTGTTTACATATCTTAAGATATTAATGTGTTTATCTGTACAAAAATGCACGAGTCTGGCTGGACTTTCACATCTTTATTGTAACTGCTCTACTGGTATTGTTCTGTAACCCAGTAATTGCACCACCTCCTTTGAGGCGGCTCACCATAGCTACCTAGAGAGTCAGTGAGGTTTAGAAGTTGAACTTTCCATTGTAGACGGAGTGTTCAGTGTTCATGTTAGAGGAGACTATGAGCCCTCTCCCTTTTGATAGTGCATTGATTTGTATGTGCCTGCACTGACAAGGAAAAAGAATGGCATGAGAACCTACTACAGTGTACCACGGTGTGCCACTAAATAGCATTTGAGACATCGTTCTCCTGTGATTTAGGGGGTTATTTGGAGCTTGGCAAAAGCAGGGCATCTGCATATTTAGAGTGTATAACTAAGTATAGACTCTAAATCGGGTGGATCCATTAAACTCCAAATAACAAATTAGGTTCTCATTGCAAGAGCCCCAAAAATAGGACGGATTATTGCTACCCTGGAACTACCGTACAAGGGGAACCAGTAACTCCAGCTCTTTAAGAGTTGTCCCCAGAAAGTCTGCTAAAAAAGGAGGGATTATCGGGCTAATCAGTAATTCCAAATTAAAATGCCCTGGTAACAGTGGCGTAGCGTGGGTTGTCAGCACCCGGGGCAAGGTAAGTAATTTGCGCCCCCTAACCCGGGGCAAGGCAAGTAATTTGCGCCTCCTAACCCGTGGATTTTAGCACTCGAGTCTCTTCCAAGATGTTGCGCCCGGTGCGGCCGGCCCCCCCTGCACCCTCCACGCTACGCCACTGCCTGGTAATTCCTCACTTTCCCTGGAGTTTCACACAACGTTTGTTGGCTGGTTGCAACAGATGAAATCTCTATGTGAAAATAAAAAAAACCTGTAAATCCTATGTGGCTAATAACTGCTATTAACAGCCCCATCAGAATTTCAGAGGTCATTCTTAACAAGCTATAGTAACTTATAGTTTGGTAAAAGCTAGTACAAGGACTAGTAAACTACACTCAATCTACAGGAGTTAGAAGTTTAAACATTTTATAAATATTTGACATGCTCCATAAAAACATGACAATCATAACTATGGAGACTATTTTTGTGCGATATAGTCTTTTCTAATCCACAAAATGGTACTTCTGACATATATTTCACAGGAAACCAATATAGATTGAAAATGATCACCATGTTACCTCTACATGCAACGTGGTGACCATGTTGTAAGCATATATAATAACAATCCAGGATGGCAGCCCATCACTATTGGTTTTGCCAGTTCTTGTTGTAATTTTACAAGCACTAATGCTTTTTCTTGGAATTAGCAGAACTCCAGGCACAAGCACATGCCATCTTCAATTTTTGACGTTTTGAGCCTTTGAAGTGTTTTGTTTATAACTCGTCCTTACTTAGCACTCATTGGTACTTGCTGTTTTTTTAACAAGATGACGGAAAAAGTCTTTTACATTTAAAACTGTTTTTTTGTCAGGTTTTCTGAAGAGAAGGGGTTATCACTGGTTAATTGTGACCAGGGGCGTAGGTACTTGAATACTTTCAGAGGTCTATTCACAAACTGCATTTTGTAGTTGGTTTAGTATTACTACAATTGTACTACTCACTAACTACAAAATGCTTTTCATTCATTTAAGTGTGGATGTCTCCATCTTTGCCTCGCCTTTCCATGTGGAGATCCCCACCCTCACTGCAGAGATCTCCAAACACATAGGCCTACGTTTTAGTAGTAAATGTGGGATGGACAGGAAAAAGTGTCTAGAAAAGAAGAATACTTAGTACAAAATGGAGGGGTAAAAGGAAGAGTAAGTAGGGGTTAATAGAGGGTTAAAGAGGGGTTAAGAAAGACATGCACTCACCCACAAAAGAGTAAACCAGTTGATATTCCCTAATTACACTTCTATAGTTACTACAGCCAAAAGGACCCAAAATACTTGTAAACATAATTCAGCTCAGACCTAAAGTAAGACCAACTCCACACAAGGCTAACCACTGATAATGTATCACCATACCATAGAAAATTATGGAGGTAGGGGTTTAAAATAGAACCCAATATGAAAGAATGTTAACATAAATTAATATATTGTGACTTTTCAAATATATATAAATATATACAAATGTAGTTTAATGCCAAAAATACATAAACATTAAGTAAATGTTCAAACAATTAAAATTAAAATTTAAAATTAAATGTAACTTTATTTTTTAAAGAATTAAATTAAATTAATATATACATTTGCCAACTTTTAAAACACAATAATTAGCTATAAACATTTTACTTCAGGTGGGTATTTTCTTTGCCTAAATCTTTAGAAAAAAAATAATGTAATTTAATATATTTATATTAAATAAATAATGAATGCAAAATGTAGATTTTCCCAGTATTTATGACAGAAAGTCTTAATTTTATTAAAGACACGGAGGCGAGTATTATGCTAATACTTCTCTTGCTTTAAGAAATATCAGGAGTCAAGAAACAGAACAAACTACAAATCCCATGCGGCCGGGAACAAAGGCCAATGGGATCAACAAAAAACAGAGTACAGACATCCAATCAGGGACCAGGCAATGGGTCTTATACCTAACTTGACAGCAAGCAGCCCTTTTTTCTTGAGCGAGAAGTAAGGTTAAGTAGAAAACATTGGAAAGATTAAACAAATAACAATCACAGCCAGAATCCAAGTAAAACAATACTGGAGGAGAAGAATCCGGGAAAGGAGAGGGATCCTCTTGACAGCTTGGAGGCATGAAGACAAAGATATCCACTCAAATGAAGACAAAGTCGTCAGCTGATCGGGAGACACTTTCTTCATAAGTGGATGATGCAGTTGGTGTAGAAACAGCTGTAGGGTGGTAAAAAACGTAGCATAAGCAAGTTTGTGGAGGGTTAATACTTGTCTCCATGTCTTTAATGAAATTTAGACTTTCCGTTATATATACAAGGAAAATCTTTTGTGGCAAGACTGGAGGCTCATATTATGCTTGTTTAAAGCATATCAGCTACCAGAGACAAAGCTTACTACAACTTTACAATAAAGGTTCTAAATGTCGAATCATTAGACTAATCTGTGGATCTCAGTAAGTCCTCCAAATGGGAGCCTGACCAAAAGGCTTTGGAAGCCATGGCAGTGCAAGTAGAATGGGCTCCAAAGACAGAGGTGTCAATACCAACTAAGGACATTACTCCTTTGCCCACCAGGACAATGTGAGGGAGGAGACAGGAGCATGAGGTCTTTGGAAAGAAATAAGGAGTTGTGTTTGGAAAGACGTTCTGAGATGCGCCATTCTTTGTTCATAAACCTTAAGGCAATTACCCACACAGAGGTTAGCTTGTGAAGGAAAATAAGGGTAAAATACAGAAGACAAATTTGTCTTAGTACACCTATGGATGTTGAACGAGATACCTATGGGAGTAAAAAAGCGAGAGGGAATATCTAAAGCTCTAACATCAGATAAACGTTTAATAGAAATTAAACACAAAAGCATAGTTAACTTGGCTGAAAGTTTTTTCAACGGAAGGAGTTGGTTAGATAGCCAAGAGATAAACAGTTGCAAAACTAAATTAACATCCCACACTTACCTATATTTAGGAATGGGAGGATTAGAAAACTTTACTACCTTTAACAGGCGACAGATGAGTGGGTGTTCACCCACCGGTTTTCCATTGATGTATTTGTGATTAATAGAGATAGTCAAATTGTAGAGGTTTACAGTACGATAAGACTTACCTTCTCCTGCTTGGGACGCAAGAAAATTGACTATGAATGAGATATCTGTTGAAAAGGAATTGACAGATTTTCCCAAACACCAACTAGACCAAAGAGATCAGGTGGATCTGTAGGCCTTGGTAGTGTCTGTTGCCCAAGATTTGCTAATATATTGAGAGGCTTCCTCCGAATTGTCTGGATGATAGAGGAAACCCCAAAATCCTCCAGGCTGTTAAAGATAGGGAATTGTTGAGAATCAATTCATGCCTGTGTCCCTTTGGATTGAGAAGGATGTCCAGGAAAGACAGGAGGGGAAGAGGAAAGTCCGTTGACAGTTCCAGTAGAGGAGAAAACCATACCTGGGACTGCCAAAATGGGACTACAATAACCATTGAGGCCTTTTAGCTACAAATTTGGGCCAGAACTCTGTTGATCATTATTAACGGGGGAAAGGCATAATTGAGAGATTGGGACCAGTCTCAAAGAAAAGCATCCGTTGCTGAGGCTTGAGGGTGTGGGCGCCAGCTGAAGAACCAAGGAAGTTGTCGGTTGAGACAGGATGCAAAGAGGTCTATCAGGAAGGGGCCCCACTTGTGATGAAGAAGTTCGAAGAATGAAGCTTCCAATCTCTGCAGTCGTGTAGATGACGAGAATGCAATGGAACTGAGAGAGCCTGGTAAGTATTCTGCGTGAACCGACAGTTTGCAAGGAAGACAGTTTTCCCAAAAGCTCTTTGCTAGCTCTGCTAGGAGATTTGACTTGGTCCCCCCTATGTGGTTTATGTAATGAACTGCTGACAAGTTGTCCATGCTGAGAAGGATGAAGCATTGGATTCTGTTCTTTGTGAAGCTTTTGATGGCAAAGGAACCTGCAAGCATCTCTAAACAGTTGATGTGCAGAGAGGACTCTGAAGGAGACCATGAACCTCCAGTCGATATCAGACGACACGGGGCGCCCCAACCTGTCAGGCCTGCATTGGATTCTAACACAAGATGTGGGGCCGAAGTGAAGATGGCTCTGCCATCCCAAGCATCTATATGGTCTAGCCACCACTGAAGTTCTATTTTGAAGTCCTGGTCCAGGGGAACGGAGTCTGAATAGGCAAGACCTTTGTGGAGATGACAAATCTTCAGCCTCCAAATTGCTCAATAGTGTAAAGGACCCGAGAAAATGGCTGGAATTAATGAGGAAAGCAGACCGACAATCCTTGCAAGAGATCTGAGGGAAATACTTGTTAATTTCCGAGTGTGACAGATTTCTAGTTTGATGGCGATGACTTTGGATTGTGGAAGATGTCAAGTGGCATCTGTAGAATTTATAAGGAATCCAAGGATTTCTATTTTAAGACCAACTTTTCCGTGTTTATAAGGAATCCTAGAGCCGCTAAGTGAGAGGAGGTGAGAGAAATCAGATCTCAGAGAGATTGAGTATTTTGACACATCCAGTGAATGTCATCCAGGTAAATGATAAATCTCATGCCTTGGGCCCTGGGAAAGGATACTATCAGCTTCCTAAGTTTGGTGAAGCACCAAGTGGTCGATGAAAGGCCAAAAGGAAGGGAAGAAAATTGATATGTTTTCCCTTGCCACTGAAATTGAAGAAATTTCCTGTAATCATAATGGATGGGAACTGTAAGATATGCGTCCTGAAGATCAAAGCAAACCATCCAATCGTACTGAAGCAAAGAATCCCGCAGATGAATGACAGTCTCTATCTTGATGTGTCTGTAGACAACAAACTGAGTGAAGGCTTTGAGGTTTATTGCTGGTCTGAATTTCTTGTTTTTCTTTTTTACCAAGAAAAGCATGCTTAAGAAGCCTAAAGGCTGGGGCTTAGAGATTTGAATTGCTCTTTTCTGTAGAAGAGAGGACATTTCCTGAGAAACTAGAAGGGATATCTCTTTTGAAAATTTAAGGGGGAAGAGGAGGCATAGACTGATGAGGAATTTCGTACAGTTCTATAGAATATCCTTAGACTGTGGCTAACACCCAGGGGTCTGATGTAATCATAGGCCCTTTGTGTAGGAAGAACTTTAACCAACCCCCTATTTAAGGAGGGCCAGAAACTGGACTTACCTGCGGATTGAGAAAATGTGGAATATTTCTGCTGATGACCTTGGAAGCCTCTTGAACGTTGTGGGTAGAACTGAGGACGGAAGTCCTTGGTTGAGGCTACAAAGGAATCTCTAAATCCTTGATTTCTGGGATAACAGTGGATAGAGAGCTTCCTGCCTTTACCGGCCCTGGTGAAAACCCTGTTAAAAAAACACTTTTTGAGTGATTGCTGAGCTTTGTCGAGAGGGGCAAAGGCTGTAACACATTTGCTTAACTCCTTAAGAAGGAGTCAACGAACAAGAGCCCATTTGCCTTTAGACCAGGATCTAAAGAAGCCAGGTTAGCTAGTTTGGGATCCAACTTTAACAGCAAGCCCTTGCGAAGCTTATGAGTAAGGGCGGAATTTGCGTTCCCCAGCAAACAAAAAGCTCTCTGGGTCCACATTGCAAGTTCCCCGGTATCACTATCAACTTTTTCCAACCTTGCAGTTTCTGTAATGTCAAAAATACATGACAATGGGCCCACAATATCCAGTTGTTTATCTTGATATGTGGTCCAGGACCCGTCCACACCTTTACAAGGGTCCTTCCCAAACTTAGAAAAGAAAGTCAGCAAGTTGGAATCCATGGAAGGGGATAGAAGCAATATGGAAGGGCAGTAAAGGTCTGGGACATTCCAATTTAAGCTTTGTCTTGGTCTATTTATCCAGAGGAAGGCGTAACTTAGAAGCAATATATTTGCCAACATGGTCCACAGAGATCCACTCAATGTAATTCAGGTGATGTAGGAACTGGGGCTCAAACATGGGATTACACTCAGAATCCGAAATAGTCTTGGAGATAGAAGTCTCCTGGGAGGAGGATTTCGGAATCTCTGATTTTACAACCAGACCAGAAATCTAAGGAATCCCCAGCATTAAAATCATCACCGGATTCAAGGTCTGCCACGTCCTCATCTGTATCATGGATTTTAGTTATCACAACTTTTTTGTGACTGTTTTATAAATTCTTTGTTTTGGTTTTTGATTTGAAACCAGAGGTAGATGGAGAATTCCCCTCCTTGGAAGGAGGCCTTGGAGGATCGTCGTCCCCTGTCACATGTGAGGCATGATCATGAATCCCAAGCGCAGTCTTTTTAGTATTAATATTTTTGTGGTAAAGGCTTCCACAGCCGTGCGCTTTCTGCTTTCCCCCACAGACAGGGCCATATTGGATTGAGACATCGAATTCAAAACAGTTGTTCCAAAATGTTTGGTAACCTTGCTCATAGATGCTGACACAACTTTGGACACAGAAGCTTGGATGAAGTCATTAAGACTATTTCCAAGCTCCTCATCATTTTCCTCAAAATCCTGGGGAAAAAAGAGGATTGTGCGACCCCATTTGTCATATATTAATTTAGTATAAATGTATTTAATGAAGCAAAATAGGAATAAATTAAAGGAATGAACTAGGGCCCTAACTTGAATAACCCCACACATTCTCAAAGCCCAAAACTGGTGAAAAAAAAAAGATTTAAACGTGAGGATGGTTGCCTCCTCCACAAAAGGGAAATACAAGCTGAGGAAGGCGTGTAAGGGGCTGGAGGCCATGCCCCTAGAAATGCAGACAGGGAAACGGGAGGAGTCATGCTTCGCTTCAGAGGGAAAGGAGACAGAAGTGGCGGGAAGAAGCATATATTGATGGTGAGCAGGAAAGAAGGACCGTGGAAGGACAAAGGGCAATGCTTGGTCGTCGAATGAGGTATAGGAAAGAGCGCTGCGCCACACATGGAGAACTCGGGCGAGCACCATGAGAAAAATGCTAAAGGGGATGAAAGCACGCACTCACACAATGCATCTTGTAGAATCGGTCGCAAGCAGAATAAATTTATCATAACGTTAACAAACAATAATCAATAAATGAATCCACATTGAAACTAGAAATGGGGTATACTTATCTTGACTGCGAGCAGCAAGAAAAGAGGGCTGCTTGCAGTCAAGTTAGGTATAAGACCCGTTGCCTGGTCCCTGATAGGACCTATGCACTCTTTTTTTCTCGATCCAATTGGCCTTTGTTCCAGGTAGCATGGGGTTTGTAGTTAGTTCTGTTTCTTGACTGCTGCTATTCATTGAAGCAAGAGAAGTATTAGCATAATATGAGTCTCCGGTCTTGCCATAAAATTAAGTTGATAGTGGTGCATCATTGTTTTATTATGTTCTACATTAAAAAATAAATGTATACAATTCATTTACATTAAGATTTATCATAAAACAATGTTACTGTTTTTTTAAAGTTTAATAAACATTTTTTTACTTTTCCCTGTACTTGTTGTTGAAACTTTACGCTCATAAATGAATCTTGTGTAAGCCCACAGTTTTTAGTAAATTTACCCTTGTAAATGGTGAATAGACAAAAGGAGTATATTTACTACAAAGAATAAGAATGCATTTACATGTATGGATTCATTCACATGTAAGATAACCTTTGTTACTAGTTTGCACAATGACAAAATGTGTTTGCTGTGATATGAAGGAGAACTGTATTGTAATTGGCAATGGTCTTCCTTTCAGCAACTCTGTTGTGTTTTGCGACAGAGGAATGGGAGAATCAGCAAATCAAGTCAAGACCCCTGCTTGCATTTTAATATTATCTTTAGCAGAGACAGATGGGAAGCTAAATGCAGTCCTGGAAAGCATTTAAATCCCAGTCCTTTATCGCAGCAAGTATGAACAGCAAAAGATCCTGACCTGCTCTAGGAAGGTTTGGCTCGCCCACCAAAAAATTGTGAAGCTAATACTTTCCAAATATATGTATTGTGCAAAATGTATATTTTACTGAATAGACTGGTATGGTACCCAGAAATAGGATCTCTCAAGCGTTTTATCCATGAAAACAACCCTTGTCCTTCAGCATGATGGAGCTTTTTATTGGTCTTGAAGGAAATATAGATCTACCTAGAGCCATCCATATTTCTGTTCATATTTCCCAAACGTTCCTCTTTAGCAACAGAAGCCTGGCTTTCAGTTATATTTGGTAAATGCGTATATATTGTAATGCAATCTTTCTTGTTAAAAATCCATTCTTCCAAATGTTATAAGCCACCTTTTAATATTCGTAGCGAGTGCATCCATGTAACAGGTAGCATGTTAAGTGACCACAGGCTCCTATGTACTACCTCACAACTCGAGAAATGGCTCAAAAAAAAGTTAGTGTCTTCTAACTCCCCATCACATTTCATTGTTTGTAATATGAGTTTAACAAAACCTCACAAAATACTGGCCTGTGTTCAGCATCTCAAGTCTGAGATGCTCCTGCTGATATTAAAATAATATCTGTGAAGTGCTCTACTTCTTCTTGGATTAGATACAATCTGTGTCAAACACTATACAAAACACCTAACTATAAATAAATATAAGCTTGAACGTGTACTCTTCCACACACACACACACACACACACACACACACATTTTCCAGAGCTGTCTTATTCGAATTGGAGAATGAAGTCTGCACATTACATAGTCCCTGTGGCATGTTGTCAATGTGCCAATGTATTCTCGAGCTTTTCTACACATTACCAGAGAGCTCAATGCTTGAATGGAATTGAATGGCTTAAAAAATGTTACAGTATGTTACAGAAGTATTGAGAATGCTCAGCGGCAGAATTAGCCATAGTGAAATACCTGTTGGTTAATATTTCTGAACTTGGATGCTTAATGCCAGGAGATTACTATTGTGATCCATCAAATTCCAATAAGGAAGTAATTATTTTCAAACCAAAATTGAGTCAGAAATGTATTCCCTGGGTCTGGAGATAAGAGTGTCATATTACTGCTCTAGACTATGGGCCTGATTCACTTTTGGATAAGTTTATGATTGTTTGCTATTCACAAAGGGATTTACGAGTGGTATCTTTATGAGTGCAAATTCTTCGCATATAAAAAGACCTATCTTTGTGTGCATGGAGACTCAGCATTCATAAAGATACTGCTCTAAATCCCTTTGATAATAACAAACAAGTGTAAATGTACACAAAGTGTAAGTTTACCTTTGTGGATCAGACCCCATATGTTTGATTGGATCTCCATGGAAATTGCACATTATGATCTATGAGACATAGATTCTTCCCACCTGGCTCACAGGCATTATGTGCGATTTCCCATAGTTCGTTATCATGTCCAAATTACCCATAAAAGAAACAAAGTTTCTACCAAGGTATGCAAGGTACTAAGGGCCAGATGTAGGAAAGGTTTAGCGACTCGCAAACGGCGAAAAACGCCGTTTGCGAGTCGCTAAACCCCATCTGGTATGTAGAAATGCATTTTGCGAGTTGGAACTGACTCGCAAAATGCATTTCCGAGTCGCAAATAGGAAGGGGTGTTCCCTTCCTATTTGCGAGTTGCAGTGGTATGCAATTCCATTCACGGTCGCAAATGGACTCGCAGTTACCATCCACTTGAAGTGGATGGTAACCCACTCGCAAACGGGAAGGGGTCCCTAGGGGACCCCTTCCCCTTTGTGACTGGACCTAATAATAATTTTTCAGATCAGGCAGTGGTCCAATGGACCACTACCTGCCCTGAAAAATACCGAAACAAAAGGTTTCGGTTTATTTTTCAAAGTGCAGCTCGTTTTCCTTTAAGGAAAACGGGTTGCACTTTGAAAAAAAAAACTGCTTTATTTCCCAGCAGGCCTCCATCCCCGTGAGTGACCTGAGTCACTATGGGGTCGCAAATTGCGACCCACCTCATTAATATTAATGAGGTGGGTCTTTGCGACCCCATAGCGACTCGCAGAAGGTGTCTGAGACACCTTTCTGCATCCCAAATTGCGACTTGCAATTTGCGAGTCGCAGGGACTCGCAAATTGCAAGTCGCAATTTGGGAGTTTCCTACATCTGGCCCTAGGTGTCCTAGCCATTAAAACAGCATTATCAGCATATAATAATGCTGGGAGGAATAGATTAACAATTTTCGGTATGTCCTTGTAGAAATAGACAGGTCTGTGCATAATTCAGTGATGTAGATCATAAAAAGCAGGGATGTCAATATGTAACTCTGGCACACTCCACTAGCTAAGAGGAAGACATCTGAAAGTTTTCCTTAGCGGTCACATCACACTGTGGCCCCTAGATTTCGTGGAGGGAGTAAAGGAAGTTTACCAAGTGAACTTCTACCCTCAGGTTGAGAAGGATCAACCAAAGCTTGGCCCTGATCACGGAGTCAAAAGCTGAAGATATATTGATAAAAGCCAGGAACAGCAGGCAGTGCCAGGCTATGGTGTATTTACAGACAATAAAGCGCAGATTCAGGCACTGATCCATTGTACCTATCCCTGGGAAGAAGCCATATTGCCAAGGGGACACGATGGTATTGTCACTAACCCAAGACTGCAGGTGATTAAATATGACCCTCCCAATGATTTACACTTAGCTATCAATAAGGGATATTGCTCTATAACATTTGGGGGACACTCTAGCTCTCTTTTTAAAAATCGGGACTATTAAAGAGAGGGCCCATGATTTCGGGATCCTACTGCACAAAGAATTATTAAATAAACTGGTAAGCAAGGCTCCTCAAAGAACTAAATTTCATTTCATGAAATCCTTTGGAATACCAACAGGACCCAGAGCTTTAATGCATGAGCTCTGAATAATGGCTTCCTCCACTTCCTGGAGCAAAATCTGGAGGGGGTGGTGTTATCAAGATGCGCAAGCAACCTATTGTTGCACGCCTTAGCTATGGACAGCTGGTAAAATGCTTAACCCACTACTGGCGAGAAACATTATAGACCAAAAGTGGGTTAAGAGGGGCATCATGCTGGTGAAACCTGTTGACTACCTCCCGGAATACTGTACTGCTCTTCTGGGCTGCTGCTAATTCCAACATTTTCTAATTTTTCTTGTCCAGAAAATACTTCCTGTCCCTGAGAGACCACTTATAGTCCCACTTAGCCTCCTGAACCTCCCTAGCATCTCCTGGTCACTCCACCAAGGCCACCCTCAAACGGCAGTTAGCCGCTGAACAGATGGCATCAAACCAGTGCTCTGCCGCAGAGTGGCATGGTTTCAGCAGATGATTCTTAATGGAGGAACAGAGATGCTGACAAAAGGTAGCTAATGCTTTCCCAGTAGTTTCAATTAGCAGACTACAGAAAGGAGGTTGAGACAGTCAATCTACTTCCAATAAAACATCATATCGATTCCCAACAGGTATAGTAAAACAAGCATCAGAACGGACACATGGGGCAGCAGCGAAACTGGTTGGTCCCAACCCCGAAGAAGCTTCAACCAATCCCCCACCTGTAACCAGAGGCTGTGAGTGAAGGTGTACAGAAGCAGTGTGTGGTTGTTAGAAAAACAAAAGGGGAACCAGGACTACAGAACTCTCTAGGACAGTCCTACTAGGATTTCAACCCAATATAGCCTGTACCACAGACGGGGATCTAAAATTAATGATAACACAGTTCCTTTGAGCAGCAATAGTGCTAGGGCCCATTCAACTGATCCTTTGGGGAAACAGGATTTCACCGGAAAAAGCTGTGTTGTACTAACTGTTAGACCTGACAGCCTTAGGGTGGTCACCCCTAACTTTTTGACTGCCTCCCTCCACCTTTAAGATACTGTTTTTGCTACTAGTGGGCCTGCAGCACTGGTTGTGCCTCCCACTTAAGTAGCTCCTTAACCTTGTCTCAGCCCTGCCATTGCAAGGCCTGTGTATGTAGTTTCTGTGCTAAATTCGACTTGGCATTTAAAAGTACTTGCCAAGCCTAAAACCTCCCTTTTTCTACATATAAGTCACCCCTAAGGAATGTCCTAGGTAAGCCATAGGACAGGGTGCTGTGTAGGCAAAAGGCAGGGAATATACCTGTGTAGTTTACATGTCCTGGTAGTGTAAAACTCCTAAATTTGTTTTTACGCTGCTGTGAGGCCTGCTCCCTTCATAGGCTAACATTGGGGCCACCCTCATATATTGATTGAGTGGTAGCTGCTGATCTGAAAGTAGTAGGAAGGTCATATTTAGTATGGCTAGAAAGGTGATACAAAATCCTGCTGACTGGCGAAGTTGGATTTAATATTACTAAATGACCCATCGACATGTGCGGCCCAAGAAATCGACACACACCCCTTTGTTTCTATGCATCTCCTCCTCTGCGGTTCTTTGCAGAGATTTTGCATGCAAACCAGGTACTTTGTGCTTGAAAGAGACATTTATTGCTTTTAAAAGACTTAAGACACTTTGGGGGTCATTCTGACCCCGGCCGGCGGCGGAAGCCAGAATACCGCTGCGCGGTCAAAAGACCGCCGCGGGTATTCTGGGTTTCCCGCTGGGCTGGCGGGCGACCGCCAGAAGGCCACCCGCCAGCCCAGCGGGAAACACCCTTCCATGAGGCTGCCGGCTCCGAATGGAGCCGGCGGAGTGGAAGGGGTGCGACGGGTGCAGTTGCACCCGTCGCGATTTTCAGTGTCTGCATGGCAGACACTGAAAATCTTGGTGGGGCCCTGTTACGGGGGCCCCTGCAGTGCCCATGCCACTGGCATGGGCACTGCTGGGACCCCCAGGGGCCCCATGACACCCCATACCGCCATCCTCTGCCTGGCGGCCAACACCGCCAGGAACAGAATGGCGGTATGGGGGTCGGAATCCCCATGGCGGTGCAGCAAGCTGCGCCGCCATGGAGGATTCCCCAGGGCAGCGGAAAACCGGCGGTACACCGCCGGTTTTCCGTTTCTGACCGCGGCTGTACCGCCGCGGTCAGAATGCCCAAGGGAGCACCGCCAGCCTGTTGGCGGTGCTCCCGCGGTCGTTGGCCCTGGCGGATTTTACCGCCAGGGTCAGAATGACCCCCTTTGTATCACTTTTACAGTGATATCTCAACGTATACTTATTGCATTTTAATCGTTTTGACCTGCATTTATCCAGATAAATATTATATATTTTTCTAAACAGTGTGTGGTGTATTTTTGTGGTGCTATATTGTGTTATTCCTTGATTTATTGCACAAATACTTTACACATTGCCTTCTAAGTTAAGCCTGACTGCTCAGTGCCAAGCTACCTGAGGGTGGGCACAGGATAATGTGGATTGTATGTGACTTACCCTGACTAGAGTGAGGGTCCTTGCTTGGACAGGGGGTTACCTGACTGCCAACCAAAGACCCCATTTCTAACATTGGTGATCAGTAGGGATCAGCGGTGAGGATAGGACTTGTATTTGTGCAGTGACATACAGTAGCTAAGTGTTCACTACCTACTCACAGTTAAAGGTCAACTTGATTTTTTTTTATCTTTTATGCAATTTCGTTTTTCCTGACAATTTTCTAACTAAAATCCTCACTCAACATGTCTCAGGCTGGGTCTCAAGCTGGAAATTAAGATTTTGATCTAGCCCTTTTGGGGACATGTGCTGTCAAACAGCTAAAAGGGTTCTGCAGGGATATGGGAATACCCACCCAAGGTGCCTCCAGAAAGGAGGAATTTCAAATGGCACTGTGAGCCACGGCAGAAGCCCATTCAGGGGAGGATGCTGAGGAAGAGGGTCCAGAGGATGGCCCCTCAGAGGATTTTTTGCCATCAGTGGATGATGTTGCCACTGCAATTGTGCCCCCTGCCAAACCAGGGAGCAGTGTCTCTGACTAGGGCCTGGCCTCAGAGGAAATGAGAGAGGAAAGGGAATTTCAAATGCAAATGGCAAGGTTGAAAATTGAAGCTCAACAGGAGGGAAGGAGGGCAGAGATAGTAGCAAAGGCAGCCGAGAGAGCCTTGGCTGAGAAGAAACGTTTGTTGGCTCATGAACTGAGTCTCAAGGAGCTGGTGATCAAGGTGAGACAGTGTGAGTCCAGCAGTGATGGTGGCAGCATACATGCAGGACCTGTTGGGGAGAAAAAGGTTTGTATACCCAAGAATGTGGTGCCAAGTTATGTGGTGGGAGATGACATTGATAAGTGGTTGGCTGCCTATGAAGTTGCACTAAGGGCTCATGGGACCTCTGAGGAGCGATGGGGGGTGGCCTTGTGGTTTTATGTACCAGTTGTGGGGAGGGACACACTCCTTACACTAGATCCCCAGGATCAGAATGTCTATGCACCCATGAAAGACGCTTTACTGGCCACGTTTGTGCTGACCCCTCAAAAATACAGTCAGAGGTTTAGGGATACCACCACACTTTCCACACAAACTTGGGTAGACTGTTTTGATTTTACTAATAAGGCACTGAATGGATGGGTGTAGGGCAGCAAAGTAAATGATCACAAAGGGTTACATGATTTGATTCTGAGAGAGCATATGCTCAGTATTTCTTGTACAGAGTTGCACCAGCACTTAGTAGACAGTAAGCTGACTGATCCCAGGAAGCTTGCTGAGGAGGCGGACCTCTGGGTTAGCACCAGAGTGTCCAAAAAGGTATCTGGTGGGGACAGCCACAAGGATGGTCAGGGTTCCCAAAAGAAGAAAAAGAGGGGAGAAAAACTTAAAGATAAGGAACTCTCAAAAGGCCCCCATAACAATTTTCAAGGAGGGAGGTGGTAATCATTCCTCTTATAAGTTTAGGAAGAAACCAGGGTACTTCGATAAGAAAATAGGGAAGTTCATCCCCAAATGCTTAGAGTGCTACCAGCACGGACACTCTAAGGGTGGCTCCTAGTGTTCCAAAAGAGCACAGCCCACCACTGGAGGGCAGACACCTGGGTTGGCTAGTGTAGCGCTCGGTGGGGGGAGACAGTCCCAGTTAGCTTTGGGGCAGACAGAGGTGTCCCTAGTATCCCTGGGAGATAAGGAGATGGTGCCTAAAGCCCACATGCCTGACAATACCTCCAAGTATAGGCAGTGGGTCACCATTGATGGGCAAAGGGTTTAGGCTCTGCGTGACACAGGAGCCAGTATGAGTACTGTCAAGAGTCAGCTGGTGTCAGCAGAGCAGATAGTCCCTAATACATTCCACCAGGTCATAGTCACTGACAATCGTGAACGTCACCTACCAGTGGCTCTGGTTCCCTTTGAGTGGGGGGGTCTCTGGTACTCTGAAAGTAGCTGTGAGTTCTGCCATACCTGTAGATTGTCTGTTAGGCAATGATCTAGAGCATACTGCTTGGAAAGAGGTAGAGCTCAGATCCCACTTGGAGATGTTAGGTTTGCCTGAGTGGGTCAGCATGAACACAAGGTTCATGGTTGCCCGGGAAGGGAGTCAAGGGCGTCTGGAGCCTGGAACAATGGCCCAGAAAGCTGCAAAGAGGAAGGGCAAGATGCACGGGAAACCCTCCTCAGATGTTTCCACAGTGGTGGATGGGGTCCCTGAGGAGGAGGAGGCCCCTGAGCCAACCAGAGAGGACATTGCTGACCTGGGCAACCTACCAGAACTTGCTGGCTGGCAAGTAGAGAGTGGGCCAACCAGAGCACAATTCTGCAAAGCGCAAAAGGAATGCCCCACCCTTGAAGGTCTGAGGCAACAGGCCGCAGCCCAAGCAGCTGGTGAAGCCTCTGGCGATCACCACATCTACTGGGAGAATG
This sequence comes from Pleurodeles waltl, assembly GCF_031143425.1. Lineage (NCBI taxonomy): Eukaryota > Metazoa > Chordata > Amphibia > Caudata > Salamandridae > Pleurodeles > Pleurodeles waltl. Next base: position 348,378,029 of record NC_090438.1, read on the forward strand.
ATCTCCTTTACAGTGAGCTCAAGGCTCTGCCATTGGGGCAGCACGTGTTACCAGGCCTTCCTACTGGCCTTCCTACTGGCTCTGGCTCACGACATCCCCCTGGCAGGATATTCAGGCCAAGACAAGACCTTTGCCAGGCTTGTCACCCACTTCCATTGGCCTAGAATACGGGTAACCTCATATAATTTCTGCAGGGCCTGCCCCACCTGCCAGGCTAGTGGGAAGACAGGGAAAAGGCTTAAGGCCCCCCTGATCCCACTCCCTGTTGTTGGCACCCCCTTTGAAATGGTGGGGATCAACGTCATTGGTTCCTTGGACCCCAAAACTGCCTTGGGCAACAGGTTTATCCTGGTTTTGGTAGACCATGCCACCGGCTATCCAGAGGCAATCCCTCTGAGAACAGTGACTGCACTGGTGGTGACCAGAGCCCTGATGGGAATATTTACTCATGTGGGATTCCCTAAGGAAGTTGTGTCTGACAGAGGCACAAACTTCATGTCTGCGTACATGAAGTCCATGTGGTATGAGTATGGGGAGACCTACCGGTTTACCACCCCTTATCATTCTCAATCCAATGGGCTTGTTGAGAGATTAAACAAGACCCTTAAAGGCATGATCACTGGCCTACCTGAGGCCATGAGGCATAAGTGGGATGTCCTCTTGCCATGCCTGCTCTTTGCTTACAGAGAGGTGCCCCAGAAAGGGGTGGGGTTCAGCCCCTTTGAGCTTCTCTATGGTCATCCTGTCAGGGGACTGCTATGCATAGTAAAAGAGGGCAGGGAGAAAGCTCCCACAACACCTCCCCAGGATGTGGTCAGCTACATGCTGACCCTCCGTAACCAAACCCAACGCTTCTGGAAGCAGGCCAAAAGTAACCTTAAGGTCAGTCAAGAGGTGATGAAAGAGTGGTATTACCGGAAGGCCATTCTGGTCGAGTTCTCACCTGGAGACAAGGTTTGGGTAATGGAGCCAGTAGAGCCTAGAGTTCTCCAGGACCACTGGTCTGGCCCATTTGAAGTCAAGGAGCGAAAGGGGGAGGCCACTTACCTAGTGGATCTCAAGACCCCTAGACATCCCCTAAGGGTTCTCCACCATAACCGACTCAAGCCTCATTTTGAGAGGTCTGAGGTCAGTATGCTCCTTGTGACGGATGAGGGCATTGAACAGGAGAGTGAACCTCTTCCCGACCTCCTCTCTGCCAAAGAAGGTGATGGGTCAGTGGAGGGTGTCAATCTCTCTGACTCCCTGACTCTGAATCAGAGAGGAGACTGCTATGAGTTGTTACAGCAGTTATCTTCCCTGTTTTCACTTACTCCTGGACTCACCCACTTGTGTGTTCATGATATTGACACGGAGACAGTCCCCCTGTAAAGAACAAAATGTACAGGTTGTCAGATAAGGTGAAGGCCAGCATCAAGGAGAAGATCTCCAAGATGTTGACCTAGGGGTTATTGAGAAGTCCAGAAGCCCCTGGGTCAGCCCTGTGGTGCTTGTACCCAAGGCTGCTACACCCAGTGCCAAGCCAGAACTCGCCTCTGTGTGGACTACCCGGGTCTCAACTCAGTCGCGCGGACTGACGCTCACCCCATCCCCCGTGCTGATGAGCTCGTAGACAGGCTAGGTGCTGCTAAATTCCTCAGTACTTTTGATCTCACATCAGGGTGCTGGCAGATCGCCTTGACATTAGGGGGCTAAAGAGAGATCTGCATTTTCCACACCTGATGGCCATTACCAGTTTTGGGTGATGCCCTTTGGGTTGAAAAATGCCCCCGCTACCTTCCAACAGTTGGTCAACGGGGTCCTAGCTGGTAAGAATGCCCTCTGCGCAGCCTAGCTAGATGACATAGCCGTCTATAGTTCCAGCTGGGAGGAACACCTGCTCCACCTCAAGGAGTTGCTTCAGGCTCTGCAACAGGCAAGTCTGACCATCAAGGCCAGTAAGTGCCAGATTGGGCAGGGTTCCGTGGTGTACTTGGGACACCTAGTAGGTGGTGGCAAGGTGCAGCCACTCCAGGCCAAGATTGAGCCTTTCAAGGCCTGGCAACCACCTAGAGCACAGACTGAAATGCGAGCCTTCTTAGGCCTCATGGGATACTACTGTAGGTCCGTCAAGGGCTATGGTTCCATTGTGACACCCTTGACAGAACTTACCTCCAAAAAGCAACTTAGGTTGGTGAATTGGACAGAGGCTTGTCAGAAAGCCTTTGACTCCCTGAAGGAAGCCATGTGCACGGCCCCCGTGCTCAAGGCCCCTGACTACTCCCAGGAATTTATTGTTCAGACAGTTGCTTCAGATCATGGCATAGGGGCTGTTCTAGCACAGCTAAATGAGGACAGCCATGACCAACCGGTAGTCTTTATTAACAGAAGAATATTACCACGGGAACAGAGGTGGAGTGCTATTGAAAGAGAAGCATTTGCTGTGGTCTGGGCACTGAAGAAGCTAAGACCATATCTATTTGAGACCGACTTCCGGGTTCAGACAGACCACAGGCCCCTCAGATGGCTCTGAGATGGGTGAGAATCCTAAACTCTTGAGGTGGTCCAATTTCCTACAGGGGATGAACTTTACGTTGGAGCATTGCCCGGAGATTGACCATGCCAACGCTGATGGTCTCTCCAGATACTTCTGCCTTAGTGATGAGAACGCCCAGGAGGTTGGGTTGCTCTCCCCACTTTCAGTTGGGGAGGACACATGTCAGACCTGACAGCCTTAGGGTGGTCACCCCTAACTTTTTGCCTGCCTCCCTCCACTTTTTAGATACTGTTTTTGCTGGTTTTCCGGTTCTGCGCACTTTACCACTGCTAACCAGTGCTGAAGTGCATATGCTCTCTCCCTTTTAAACATGGTAACATTGGATCATACCCAATTGGATTATTTAATTTACTTGTAAGTCCTTAGTAAAGCGCACTATATGTGCACCGGGGCTGTAGATTAAGTGCTACTAGTGGGCCTGCAGCACTGGTTGTGCCACCCACTTAAGTAGCTCCTTAACCTTGTCTCAGGCCTGCTATTGCAAGGCCTGTGTGTGGAGTTACACTGCCAAACTCAAATTGGTATTTAAAAGTACTTGTCAAGCCTAAAACTCCCCTTTTTCTACATATAAGTCACCCCTAAGGTATGCCCTAGGTAACCCATAATGCAGGGTGCTGTGTAGGCAAAAGGCAGGACATGTACCTGTGTAGTTTACATGTCCTGGTAGTGTAAAACTCCTAAATCAGTTTTTACACTGCTGTGAGGCCTGCTCCCTTCCTAGGCTAACATTGGGGCTACCCTCATATACTGTTTGAGCAGTAGCTGCTGATTTGAAAGGAGTAAGAAGGTCATATTTAGTGTGGCCAGAATGGTGAAACAAAATCCTGCTGACTGGTAAAGTTGGATTTAATATTACTATTTTAGAAATGCCACTTTTAGAAAGTGAGCATTTTTCTGCACTTAAATCCTTCTGTGCTTTACAATTCACGTCTGGCTGGGTTTAATTGACAGCTCCCTTGTGCATTCACTCAGACACACCCCAAACACAGGATACTCAGCCTCACTTGCATACATCTGCATTTTGAATGGGTCTTTCTGGGCTGGGAGGGTGGAAGCCTGACACTTACATGTCAAAGGACTGTAGCCTGGCCTCACACAAAGGACTGCCACTCCCCCTACTGGGACCCTGGCAGACAGGATTGAACTGAAAGGGGACCTGGTGCACTTCTAAGCCACTCTTTGAAGTCTCCCCACTTCAAAGGCACATTCGGGTATTTAAACAGGGCCTCTGCCCCTAACAACTCAGACACTTCCTGGAGAAAAGAACCTGAACCAGAACCTGCATCCTGCCAAGAAGAACTGCCTGGCTGCCCAAAGGACTCACCTGACTGCTTTCTGTGAAGGACTGCTGCCGTGCTGTTGCCCTCTTCCTTTCTGCTCTCTGGCTTTGGTGAGAAGTGCTTTCCAAGGGCTTGGATAGAGCTTGCATCCTGTTCCCCGAAGTCTCATTACCAAAAAGACTTCAATTCAACAAGTAGGATCCCTTGTGCGTCAAAATTCAACACACAGACTGCCAGTAACGACGCACAGCCTGCACCGTGGTGAATAAATCACAGTTCACCGATCCAGAATGACACAGCCTGACTTCATATCAAGAAGATTGATGCAGCAGCAGTGTAGCAACTGGAAATTCGATGCATGGCCCAATGGATCAATGCCCCGCTGAGCCGGAGCGACGCAGCCCAACTTCCAGAGAGGAATTGACGCAGCGCCTGCTGTGTGGTAGAAACTTCGACGCAACACCCACCGAATCGATGCAGCTCCTGTGACTTCATCCTGCCAGTGCAGGAAATTCACACATCGTCCCTGGGGCATCCGAAAATCCCGCAACCCGAAGAGGATCCATGACCGAGCAACAGAAATCAACGCACATCCATCCCAGCGTGAAAACTAAACGATGCATTGCCATGTGCAGCCCGAGGAATCGACGCACACCCTTTTGTTTCCACACATCTCCTCCTCTGCAGTTCTTTGCGGAGATTTTGCACCCGAACCAGGTACTTTGTGCTTGAAATAGACATTTATTGCTTTTAAAAGACTTAAGACGCTTTATATCACTTTTACAGTGATATCTCAATGTATACTTATTGCATTTTAATCGTTTTGACCTGCATTTATCCAGATAAATATTATATTTTTTTCTAAACACAGTGTGGTGTATTTTTGTGGTGCTATACTGGGTTATTCATTGATTTGTTGCACAAATACTTTACACATTGCCTTCTAAGTTAAGCCTGACTGCTCAGTGCCAAGCTACCCGAGGTTGGGCACAGGATCATTTGGATTGTGTGAGACTTACCCTGACTAGGGTGAGGGTCCTTGCTTGGACAGGGGGAAACGTGACTGCCAACCAAAGACCTCATTTCTAACACTAACCAATCCAAAACATTATTACACAACCCTCTATATGCCTACCCACAATGTTTACGTGGGGAGAGTATACCACTCAAACCACTACTTATGAACATTGCTGAGGGAAGATCTAAGATGGTCCTTCTCAATTACATGGCAAGATACAAGTGGGAAACGCTAGCCCATCATTATGGATATACAAGATTGCAATCGTATGTGTAATTCAGCTAGAAGTCCGGCATACATCATAATGGAGGGTGAGGAGCGAGTATGACAGAGGCTGAGGAGTCAGGGACAAAATATGTAACAGACCCGCATTTGGTGAGAAAAAACTGGGGTCTAGCAGACTGTTAGTCTATTAATTCTTGCGAAGTTGTGAGCCTTCGCAGTTAATGCCACTAAAATGTGCTTCAACAAAACTCTTAATTAAACCACTACTTATTCTGAAATGATTCTTTTCTCACAATATTCAACATAACTCTACAGGACATTCTAGTATTTCCAGCTTGTTTGTCGTGGTGCAAACACCTGGCTCGTCAGTGGCTACTCTTTTCTCCAGCAAATACTTAAGGCTAAATGTGATTCACATAACTCAGTTCCAATATGACCTTCACAGGGTTCGTGGGAAACTGTGAATCCACTTGAGCCCATGTCATAAAATTATTAGGTAAATTAGGTCTATACTAGACAACAATTCGTTGATGCTTTGTGTCACCTGAACAACAGTATATTGTGGCATGGAGCATCAAATGCACTCATTTCTACCACAGGGCATAAAGTCCACAAGAAAAACCGTATAGGTTAAGGAAAGTGTTTCTGCAAAAACATTTTTATTAACCTATGTTCACTATATTATTATGTGCCTATACGTTTGCATACTTTGAAAGTATCAGCAAGATCTCGGTTTGTATTAAATACATTGTGAAAGGAGCATAACAGGCAATCGCACCAATCTTTGCGCTCCCTGGGCAACTTGGTGTTATAGAAAAGCATGTATTCCTGCCTCAAGAAAATGAGGGGATCCCATTTGTTCTTTCATTAGGGATGCAATCTGTAGTGGTATGTGATCCTCTTAAAGCAGGCGGGATATATATGCTCCAGTCACAATCGGAGGGGCCCTGACCCGCTTCTAAATGAGGCTATTGGGCCCATATAAACAGCTCTTAAGAGTTAACAGTTTATCCTTAGGACGCCTTCAAGGCAACCTCTATGTTTAGGATATCCTCCCAACATGGAATCACAGTATTTTTCTTTTAAATATGGCGATGGTTGCCACATTGTGCTGCAATTTGGTCATGTAGAAAAGGCCCCTGTGAGCCTTGTCTGTCACATGGGCCTGATGTTGAGTCGAGGCTAAATGCGTCAAATAATCCTGCTGTTCTGGTACAGTGTTGCAAATCCAAAAATAACTTGGGTTGTGTGACACAAAATCATATAATAAGTAGAGTCGGGCAAAAGTAAAACCTTCTCCAATTAATATCAGCAAATTTCAAAACTGCATCTGCGACTGCAAGCGAAATGTGTTGACCTTACCATTGAAAAGTTGACCTGTCCGCAGGAGCACACTACTGCGCTGTTTTCTAGCTGCAAGATATGGCTGTGAACATGGAGTCATTTAGGGGTCGCAGTGCCCTTTGCACCCCTGGGAGGGCCTTTGCTTCCCCTGGCCTCAGGGGTGGCATATTCAGTGCCAGGAACACAAGGGCAGCTCTTCCTAAAGGACGTCAGTTGAGGCTTCACTCTTTGTTGTATGTCAACTTATAGTGCCGTCATTGTGAATAATAGTATATTATTCACTATTAGTGTAATAAAATGGGCTGCAATTAGCTGGGAATATGCCCTCCATGGCAGCTGAGGTAAGTGAAAATGCTTTTAAATGTATGTGTGCGTAGTTGTGAGTGTGTGTGTAAGTGTGAAGGTGTGTGTATATGTAATTATGTGTGTGTGAGTGAAAGTGGAGGTCAAAAGATAGGTGATGTCACTTCTGCTACCCCAGGCATTTTGGTGAATTGACGACCATGGTTATAAAGGGGGAAACAGCACAACATTTGTGGCTGACAGGGCAGGTGCCGCTCGCGTGGCTGGCGCAGGGTCGTGTGGGGGTGGGGTTGGGGGGTGGAGGTGTTCGCGGAGGGTGCAGGGAAAAAAAACACAGTTTTGCACACCCATAACTGAAAAAAATATGCTAGGTTGGTGAGGGTTTGTAACAAAAGTCTTTGGTCTCTGGGGTTTACCTCCAAGGACATTTTTTATTTGCAGTCTTATAAAGCGGGAACACGTGTCGTTAGAAAATCAGCCTATTTGCTCTTTTTAGGCATTTGGGATATTACATGGCCTGCCGAAGATCAAATAAAGTTGTGATGAAGTCAGGATTCGAACCTAGTTACCCATATCCGAGGTCAGTAGCTGTAGCACTAGGTCACATCTGAACCCGTTTGCAAAATTGGTATTTTGGCCCACGGAGTTTTGAATTCCAAAGCATTAAAAATAATAATTATTCAAAGCCACAAAGACTTGCCATATATAAACAAAACTCTATAAATACTGTGTTACTGGTTGTTTTAGTAGAAATAATTTTGCATAAATTATATTTTTTGGGCTTCTTGAGAAAAGAAGACTAGTTATTTACCCTAATGTTTGCTTTACTGGCAATACTTTATTTCATATTGCAAGTCAGATAGCACCGCATAGCAAAGTCAATGGGAATACGTCTTCATATAGCATAAGCAATTTTCTGCGACTTTTAATACAATATAATATTTTGTCCTATGCATTTCTCGCCACCAGGTAATTTTAGGATAGGCTGCCGTTACTTTTTGTAAGAGACAGCTTGCCAATTCATGGTCCACTAATTTCACAGCCATTCATTTCTATCTCAGCATTTGTATAGAGTTCCCAGTGCTCAGCCTGCGGGTGTCATTAGGATTCAAATTGCTTATGGTAATCTTAATTGTTCAAATACAGCTCTTCACTGTCACAGCCTCAGTTTCTGGAAGATGATCCCTTATGTGGAAGACAAGCAACCCGCTCGATCTAAATGTCCAATCTGTTGAACTTCTATTTATAAATATATTGGTGCCTTACACGAGATGTGGAATTTATCAAGGCCAGTATGCCCATCCAGGTGAGTTGTGTGCTATACAAATAAACCTAACATATAGCAGTTAAATGCAATCAAAGGCTCAACTACAGAAAAGGGGTAGGTATAGAGAAATACAATATTGCTGCAGGTGATGCAGAGGTGTGCACATTGAACATCGAAGCCAGACCGAAAAGGGAAGCAAATATCGTGGACAAAATATTGAATCCAAAACTTCAAAAGGTAAGTATAGATTTTCTGTATCTAACTCCACATGTGTACCTTGATGATATATATTTACCTTTATCCACATACATCTATGCATCTTCAAGGTATGTAGATGTGGAGTTAGTGATGGTAAATCTATACTGCCAGTAATGCACTTGCCTTTCCTTTCGATTTTTTGGTCTTCGATATCTTGTTAACAGTATTTTTGTACCATAATATACAAAGCCTTGATATTTAGTAGTACAATCCGGAGCAGAACCTAATACTCATAACTCAGTTGCACTGTTTGATGTTATATTGATATGTGTAAGGGCAAGAAGGCCATTGAGAGGCACAATAAATGTGCACCATCTAGGTCGTGTTGCACAGTTACTGTTCCTCAAAAGGATGCACTTGAGGGTAAAAAGAAAGGCAACAGTAAATCTATATATTCACTCACAGAATCAGTACTGATGGAATTGACTTTTGCAAATTGCACTTACGAATCTGTTTTAAAGACGGAGTGATGGATGCTCTGCATTCGGAATGCAGGAAGGCATGTGTGAGCACCCCAAGGGAGTGACTGCCTGTGCTTGGGTGGGGTCTAATAAATTGCACATGTTTTGGGAGGAATACAGGCCTAATCCTAAATGACATGGTGTAGAACGTTTTAATTCATATTCTGACATTAGACAATGGTTGCTATGTATCAACCTAACACTCTATCATCTTACAAATAATATATAGTTTCTCCATATATGTTCATGTTTGCACATATCCATCATTTAGTTGTTGTGTGCAACTTGCGTAAATATATGCTACTTAAATATTTGTACAATTATGTGATGTAAATTCCCAAATGAGATCTAATACCATATTTGACCCAATACTTTGTGTGTATTTAATTTCTCAGACTTCTTGCAACTAGAACGTACAAAGTGAAGCCCCTGTTGTTCACCGATGCTCTTTCGTAAGGATATGTTTGCAAAATGTAAATGTAATTAATGTAACATTACCTCAGGAATATGTAACTGGTATTCAACATATTGTGGAAAAACCTTTAATGGGCACTATAGCCCACTGCTAGCTGGTTATATGGCTACTGGAACATTCTACCCTATGATGGTGAAATGTGTGCATGTTGAAAAAGTATCCATCTACCATTGTATCTGCATACCAGTGTGATACCGAGATATTCTTCTCCTTTCCAAAGTTGGCACTTCTTGTGACTGTCTCACAGGTATCCATCACTGGATGGCACTATGGTAATTGTTCTACCAAAGCGGAAGTGTTATCCTTCCCTACCTCTTCAAGCATCCACCACTCTAGTTGATGCCATCTCATTTACCCAGCCTCACTAAAATTCATCTCATCATCCATCAACCTGTCAGTAAAGACGGAGGGCTTCATCACCAATATTGCCACAGCAGCATGGAACCAGCTACTTAACACTCCCTGATCATGTTCAACATTGCAAAATCACTTTTCAACACCTTGGTTTTCAGCAGGCTGGATTGCTTCAGTAGTCCAATGGCTGGTTTCTTAAAGACTTCTAAACTCTTTTAGATACGGTTTCTACATTTGCAATCCAAACATTAACCTATCTCCAAGGCCTACCACCACTACAGCCTACGGAAATCAAAAAGGAACTAAAGACATAAAACTGAGCATTAATTAACAATCTGGGCCCGCTATCTTGCAGACTCCCTATCATGTTACTCACCACCATGTTAAGCATGGTCTGCTAATCACAACATTCTGACTACGCCTAAATCAGTTTGTGCCTCATTTACTTTTCGTGCCTTTTGCTTGCTGTAACTACTCTATTAGAACACCTAACCATTAGCTATATAAAGCTCCAGTTGGACCCCTTCTGGGCACAATTAAATGTTTGATGGCCTTGAGATGACAGATTCTGCAACTTTAGTGAGTGAAAGATCTAGGCAAATGATCCATCAGAATAAGTTTGTTTTGAGAAACTGAAACTTCAGGAAGACTGACAACTCATTTTTACAAAATTATTAATCCCAGTCATAAGGTAACATTTTTGTCCTAAACGTACATTTGATATCTTTGTATGCTTAGCCACAAGTGGCCAAATATTTGCACAGTTCTTCTAAGAACATATCTCTTAACATAGCTCTTAAACGTTTGGATTCCTTTTTGACTAACAGATGGACCACTGTCAGCTGTGGCAATTTTTGATCCACGGCTTATTTATTACCCTGTGGGGTTCCTCAGGGTTCCTCACTGAGCCCCACTTTGTTTAACATGTATGTCGTCCCGCTGGCCAATTTGATTCAGTCCTTTGGATTCATTCCCACCTCCTATGCGGATGACACACAGTTGATTATCCCAGTTAACAAGAACTGGGAGGAAGTGGCGGATCATTTTAACAACTGTATGCAGGCAGTTAGCAACTGGATGAGGACTAACTGGCTTAAACTGAACGTTGCCAAAACCGATATTCTTTGTTTCGGGTTGGGCAACGAGCGATGGAATTCACGATGGTGGCCGACAGACTGTGGTACTCTCCCAATCCCTACTACCGCAAGTAAGAATTTAGTAATCATCTTTGACGATCGCCTATGTTCAAAAGTCAGGTGAATCTCACAGTGAAAACGTGCCTATGGTTTTTAAAAATGTTAAGGAAAGTTTTTCCCTATCTTCAACAGGAATGGAAAATCTCAGCTACCTTAGCTTTGGTTATGTTCAAAATGGAGTATTGTAATGCCCTTATACTTAATCTGGACAAAGTTCAGCTGAATAAGCTACAACTGATCCAGAATCTGGCTGCTAGAGCTATCCTCAATCTTCCCCGCTTTGCCCCAATCAGAAATAGCCTTAACAAGTACACTGGCTCCCAGTGTCTCAGCGCATTACTTTTAAAACGCTCTGCTTGACTCACAAAGCTGTTCATGGCATCGGTCCTCAATATCTGATCACCAAGCTCTGTTGGTATAGACCCAAGAGACATCCTAGGTCATCCGAGGCCTACAGAATTCAGGTTCCTCGTACCAACAAAGTGAAATGGGGTGGTAAAGCCTTCACCACGGGCACGGCAAAATATTGGAACTTGCTTCCCCTGAATATTGGGAAAGAACCTAGTTATTTAAGTTTCAGGAAACTGATCAAAACCTGGCTCTTCCCACGCTAGTCATTGGCTTTGCTTTCCTTTCTTGTCGCCCTTTCCTTCGATCTCTGCGTCTCTCACCTTCTGTCAGCGCTTCAATGCTTTCTGAGCTGGAATGCCCTTTATAAATTTCACATACATACATACATATCATCTCTAAAAAAAAATTATGCAGATTCTTGGTTTCTCTGTTTTTGTTCTCTAAGTGCCTTTGTATAAGGCGTTATTTTTAAAACTGCCAGAAACTGACATTAATGCTTGAATGAAATTGTGTTTTGCAATTCTGCTTGTGTTACTGCACCATATTTTGTTCCTGAGGTTTGACTGATAAATCGTTTTCCTTAGTCTTGTTAAAGACACACTTTTCTCCATTGCTGCAGAAAAAACGGGCCTTTCGTAATCGGGAAAATCATCCACCAAGCAAACTCAAAATACTTCTAGCAAGTTTGAAATGATAGATCCAAAACATATTTGGCTCGGTATGTTCTCACTTGAAGCATATGTTGGTGGTGGTATCCAACTCAGGTCTGACTAACAAAGAGTGCATTCGAGATGACACCAAGCAGTTCCATTACCGCAGAAAGTGGATAATGATCAATTACCTTTGTGGCAATTACCAAGAAGTGTTTGATTGCTTTCCATTTGTTTATCGGAGCCAATATAATCAGTTGTGTAACTTGTGCCAAAGGACCGACAAGGCAGGATAGTCATTAAGAAACTGGAAGTTCAAATCTAATAACTTGACCATAGAGTTGCCAGCAATAGATGGACAAGCCAATGGAGGTTGACCCTTTTAGTCAAATGTGCGATCATCAGTAATCACTACTGGGATGCCCTGTGCAATTCCTATGTCACAGTCAAACCATGGAATCACAATTTCAAATTTTGAAGTCACCTACAATCAAAAAAAGACAAATTTGACTTGTTGCTGTGGTATCCACAGTTATTAGAATGTCCACATGTTCATACAGCTGACTCAAATATATAACCACATTCGACTACAAACAATTATTATAAACATTTACAATAACTAAAACTGACGCCAGTCTAAATATCTTTTGTATTTCTTGAATATTGTCATAAACAACACCTAAACCGTAACAGAGAAGCCAGATGCATAACCCACCTCTTGGCCTTACCTGCCCTGGCAGATTTCGATGAAGTCTGATCTGTGGCAAGCATGCAGTATCCATCAAGATAAAATGTGGTTCTGACTAAGGGTTCCTAGGCATCAATATATGAAAATATTTGGTAACTGTAAGAAATTGGGCCTCTAATTGGCAGAGATATGCACCCTAGCCAAGTAGGAACCAAAATCCTAGTCAGGGTAAGTCAAATACACACCCTAAATTAACCTGTGCTCACCCTTTGGTAGCTTCACACAGAGCAGTTAGGCTTAATTTAAGAGGCAATGTGAAAGTATTTGTGCAACACCTAAAGTACAGAAGCACAATGAAAATACCACAAAAAGAATCCACCCGGTTTAGAAAAATAAGGAATATTTATCTGAGTAAAACAAGACCAAAACAACAAAAATGCACTAAGTAGAACTTAAGATATGACCTTTTAAATAATAAACTGCAATATAGTGCTTAGAACTCAATAGCACTAAAAGTTTACTTGAGGTTGTGCTAGGCTGGGGTAAATTCAAAGTTCAGTCTGACTGCCATGGAGGGCAGGCCGGCTACAGGGCCTGCTGAAAAGTACCTTGGATGGAGGGTTGCGTTGACTTCGAGGAGGCGGTGCGGAGGTGATGTGTCAGTTCAGATACACACAGTCTAGGGTATACTTGTTGAGCCGTGCAGTTGTCAAAGTGGTGTCCTCCAAGTGCGTTGTCAAACCCCTTGCGATGAAGCTGATGCATTGTCATCGAGCCGGGCAGTAAAGGCGATGCACTGGAGCTGGTGGTGATACGTCGATCCTGAGGCGTGCAGTCAGCTATGAGTCCTTGACCTTAGCTGCTATGGATCAGCGTCTAGGGAGAAAGCAGTGATTCTGATTGGTGAAACTGTGTCGAGTTGATTTTTTGCAGAAAAACAGTTGCGTAGAACCCTGTCAAGGCCGAGGACTGGATTGGCATCTCTTGGCAGAACCGGACTCATGGTTGGTAGTGTCCATAAGCAGAAGCAGAGTTGGAGGAAGTCTTTGATGGTCCTGAGACTTCAGAACAAGAGGCATGCCAGAAATCCCTTTGGGGAAATTTAGCATGATGTTAAAGGTGTATTAAAACACAATCACTGTATCACATGGGTTTCCTGAGGTGTAATAGGGGTTCATTATTTAATGGGATTTACATGCATGTTTAGTTTTTGGTGGGTTATCCTATAGGGCGTCATAGTTACAAATTAAATCTGGAGAAGGACAGTGGCATAGACTAAAGTTAATTATTGAAACAGATGAAAGCGGATGACTTGCTTTACAACATGTTGTTCACTGCTGAAGCTGCTATGGTTTCTTTTTATGTTTCATATTACAGTTACCCCTGAGGAAGGGACATTTCTCTCAATGCATTGGGTTGATGTCATTATTGTAGTCATGAATCTCGAAAAATGATATGTTGGAGCAACTTTGTCATGGTTTACCCTATGTTGAAAAAGGAATTATTGTGTCTTAAATAAAATATTGAAGTTCAAAACTTGGATGAGTATGAACTAATTGATTAAGTAAGACTGTTTTGGTCTATGTGCTTTAGTAGTGCACCTTGGGTCTCATGCACCATGTGGTGCACTTGCCAAGTTAATCTGGCAGTTTAAACTGCACACACAGTCTCTGTAGTGGCAGGCCTGAGACCGGTTTAAAGGGCTACTGTAGTGGGTGGCACAATCAGTGTTGCAGGCTCACTAGTAGCATTTATTTTACCGGTCGTGGGCACATATAGCGCACTTTACTAGAAACTTACAAGTAAATTAAATAAGCCAATTGTGGATAAGTCAATGTCACCATGTTTAGAGTACAAAGCCTCTGCACTGTAGCACTGGTTAGGAGAGGTAAAGTGCACAGAATCCTAAAGCCAGCAAAAATCAAAATAAATTCAGCAAAAAGTGGAGGGAAAAGGCAAAAAGTCTGGGGATGAACCTGCAGAGAGGGCCACGTCCAACAGTAACATCTACCCAATCAAGGAAAATGAACTTCAGCTTCATTCCTGCAACTTTTGTTCAATGACAACATCATTATACACAACCTTGCTGTGGAGGAATCACAAGATCCTGCAGTTTGTGTTATTTTCTCACCAGGATGAATATGATCTTGTTTTCATGTAGTGTGTGTCTTTCATTAATGCTAAAATTTCATAAATTGGAGGTGCTCCCACTCCAATAAATTGATGGTACCTCTGCTCTGTTTAGAACAAGTGAAGCACAGAGTTTACGCTACAAGTACCCACTAGAGTTTACAATAAACAAAGCTAAAAGTGTTTACCCCATCAGTGTAAATGCTTGTCGTAACAGACCCTTTACCAGTGGGCCACAGGTTACAGTGGTGCTAGCCCCATTTTTATTAAGAGGCGGCAACCATTGCTTGTTTTCTCTGCCAGAGACCATCTTGTTTTACATGGCAGTCCTGCACATGAAAAATGGACACTGAACCCTATGTACAGGGAGCATGTAAGGGTCCCTGCATGTAAGGGTCATTGTTATGTGGTCCTTTGAATATAAACTACGATTGCAGGAGTTTGTTTTTAGAAAATGAAAAAAGTGACCCCTCAAATATGGCAGTGCTCTGCAAAGTTTGTTGTCTTTAATTGAGCTGTGTTAGCAGCCTCTCCATTCAAGGCATAGCAATCTCCACTTATCTGGCAAAGATCTCTAAGTATGGTTAGACATCATCCAACAAGAGAGTGGAAGACATCAGCCTCACTGACCTGGCATGTTGGTGGGCCATGCACAAGCCTATAAATGAGTCCCTGAATCCATCTAGATATTCAGTATTATCAAAAATCACTCTAGAGTCTTCAGTTTATTCGGAATAGTGCTAGAGAATTTAGTATTTCCCCCTTGATTCATGTAATCATTATATGGGATGGTCGTCTCAATATGGCATCTGCTCAAGGCACAGTACAACTTTAATTGTCTTACATTTCAAACCACTTCTAAGCAGGTCAACCCTTGTTCACTACATCTTATTTTTACAATAAGAAAGTTAACATTTATTTTTCTAACGTTGCCCCCAGAGAACCAATATCCATCTTCCCATCCTTAGACACCCTTCAGATCCATGCAATGCTAATGGGATCTTTTACATAGCCTTTCCTTTTAGTGTCTTTCTCAAAGGTTGCAAAGAAAAGGCACCATGGTTAGCATCAACCTGAATAATATCTGCAAAATATAATAGCACATTCGTTTTCACAGAAATCAATGTTCTTTCCAAGACAGGGAGCTGAAAATAGTCACCCCAAGAGATTTATAGATTAGAACCTGCATGCCTCAAAGACCATTAGTGTGATTTGTTTGACATTAATTGTTAGTCTATAGGTATTGCAGTAAGCCTGAAGAGCGTATATTGTCTTTTTGAAGTCTTACAGATGCATAGCCTTCCAAAACAAGGTAATTGCATACAACAGACAATTGAAATAGGCATTGCCTACAGTAGAAAAAAACAGGTTTTTGAGTGGTCCCTACCCAGCTTTTATATGAACTAAGTTAGCAATGCTCATGTTTTCTGTTGTTGTTTACAACAACAGTGCTAAACATCAGCAACGTTTCCCTTTGACATTTTATTGTTCTGTATTTCTATTCTTAGTCCTGTGAGCTTGTGGACTTGTAAAATGGACCACTCCTCTTTCTGTGCCTCTTGCACTGCTTTCCATTGCTGTCACAATTATGCCAGAGAAACAACCAAAAACTATCCCAAGCAGCAAATGTCAAGCCATCTTACATTTTTCGTTTGTCTTGATTAAAGAAACACAACAGATATTGGTTGATTATTTCAGAGAATGTGGCCAAGAGCCAAAATGTCAGTCATGACAATTGTTGATTTTGACAAACAAATATGATATGTCATTGGATGGAACCTAGGAAAGGTTGAAAAGTGATATTTCCCTTTCCAAATGACAGTCTGAAGTCCACATTAGCAGCTGCAAATTGGCTTCCCTCATCCTTTGAACAAATTTGTCTTTGATACCAATGAAGTCACAATAGCCACCATCATCAAGTGGTAATATTGTAAAATAAAAGTAGAATAACTTTAGTTCTTATACTTACCTGTCCTTTGTCCTTAAGGCTTATTATCATGCAGTGACTGTGGACAGGACCCAGAAGAAACCTTGAGATACCCTGAGCCAAGGAAAAGAAAAGAAGAGAAGGAACTTAAAGAACAGAAAGACCTTTATAACATATTTTTGTTTTATTGATTCATTTCCTCCCTTTCTTCTCTTCTTTTCTCCATCTGAATAATTAAAATGAGTGGAACTGATTGGCATCTTTATGATTGACAATGAAGAATATTTTAATACTGAGTTCAAGTTTGTCTGAGCAAAGTGAAGTCTCAGGTTTTTCTGACAAAAAAGAGGATGGTAAATGAAAAACCAAGTACAGAAAGTATGACGACAGGAATCTAGATTATGGTTTCACTTGTGTACGGCTAAATAACAAGGAGCATCCTCAATGTGTAATCTGTTAACAAGTTTTTGATGTAGAATCCATGCTTCTAAATAAACTAAAGCGTCATCTTGAAAGTCTTCACACAAATGTGTTTGCAAAACCAAGGGAATTTTTCATAAGAAAACTTACAAAAGCCAAACTACAAAAGTCCACTTTCTCAAAACAAGTCAAAGTTAATAGTAATGCCCCCTTTCTTCTTATAAAGTGCCCTATCGTGTTGCACAGTCTAAAAACACACAATTGCAGAAGAGCTGATTTTCCTTGCTGCTGTTGACATCATAGCAATTCATGCTCGGCAAAACAGCTGCTCAATTTGCCTCTTTCCAATAATACTATTAGCCAGAGGATAAATGATATGGCTGAAGATATCAATGATCAGCTCATCTGTAATCTAAAATGCAAAGACTTAGCACACCAGTTGTATCCTGCAACAGACAACCAAAAAGACACCCATCTTATTTGCTATGTCGGGTTTGTTACTGAAAAAAATTTTTTTTAGGGTGTGTTGTGCTGTAAAGAAATGAAAAGTGGAACTACAGATGAAGACTTGTTTGCAGTTGTGGACAATGTTATGGACAGAATAAAATTGATTGGGGAAGATGTGTTGCAGTTTGTACAGGTAGTGGTCACTCAATGGCAGGATCCTACCAAGGACGTCAAGCTCGCATACAGTCTAAAGCACCTACTGATGTAAAGAACCACATGGTATTCTGAAAAAAGTCATCAAAGTGATCCATTTTATTAAAACAAGACCAATGAAAGCAACGTTTTTTGCTAATCTGTGTGATGACATGGGTGCTCAGCACTGATGCCTCTTGTTCTACAGCAGTTCTCAATGGCTGTCTCTCGGTAAACCCCCACATAGAGGGAATTAAATATACTCATCTCTACACAGTGATGAACATTGTTTCACTGATAAATTTATTGATGCAAATCTTCTAATACAAATGGCTTTTCTTTCTGATCTTTTTGAAAAACTGAGTGATCTGAAGTCCTTGCACAGTAATACTAATATCTTGCAGCTCTCAGACAAAGTGTCATGCTTTGAGAAAAAAGTGATCCTTTGGAAAAGCAGTGTAAGCAAAGTTGACTATAAATGTTTTCCTTCACTGGACCAGTTTCTGCAAGACAATGAGATGATATTAAAGGTGGAACTGAGGACAGATTTTATCATGTATTTGTCACAACTGCATTTTTACCTTGAGAAATATTTCCCAGAGGATGAAGTGGAGCCAAAAAGATGGGTGTGAGATGCCTTCAATGCTGAGATACCTGAGCATTTCAACAGCGAGGAAGCAGAACAGCTCATTGACATGTCAGGTGACTGAACATTGAAAGTACAGTTCCAGTGTCAGTCACTGCTTGAGTTTTGGTGCCAAATTGAAGATAAATACCCAGTGATAAGCAAGAGAGCCCGTCTGTATTGATCCTATTTGTTACTTCTTCCCTTTGTGAACTGGTTTCTTAGCAGTTGCAGTGATAAGTCAAAATCTAGGGAAAAAAATTCACCTTGAAAAATAAATGCATTTTGCAATTTCAAAAATGTCACTAAGGGCCTTATTACAACCCTGGCGGTATTAAGACTGCCAGGGTCGCGGGGCAGTCAGTCTGCCGCCAATGTGGCGGTCCGACCGCCACATTACGTCCGGGGAGTAGCACCCCAGTCGGACAGCCAGCACCACCAATTTTCCTCCATAGGAGGGACTGGTGGTCCTGGCGGTCCTAAATTGTCAGGGCTGGGGGATTACGACCCCCTCTCTGCCAGCTTTTACATGGAAGTAGCACTGCCATGTAAAGGCTGGCAGAGACTGGGTCCACTTGGGGGGCCCTGCACTGCCCATGCACTTGGCATGGGTAGTGCAGAGACCCCCTGGTCAGCTCCATCACGATGTTCACTGTCTGCTTTGCAGACAGTGAACATCACGACTGGTGCTGGTGTAGCCTGTGCACTACAGCATTGCCACCAGCTCTATTATGACCTGGCGTCAATGTCGTAGGGAGTTCCCCGCTGAGCCAATATGGTTTGGATTTTAGCCTGGAGAGGTTGTACATGGCCTCCATGTAACTAACCAGTTCCAAATCTTGTTTTGACCAAAATGACCTGCCAAGGGGATGTCATGGCTCAAAGTGAAGAGGAGCTCTCTATACTTTTGCGGTACCTCCAACCTACTGGTGGCCCCCACCTTGAGGTCTCTGGCTTCAGTGTATAGGTCTCCCTCCCTCAGTGTATAGAACTCCATCATCCCAGTAAACTATATGGGCTCCACTAATTTCACCCTCCTCTTGCCTAGAGGCAGACTGCCGCAGGCTCTCAAGAGTTGGACACTTTTTTGTCCCCAGCAAGCCTCCTCTCTGGTGAGTCCACTAGCTCCTGTCAATTCTGCCAAGTCAGACAGATTTTGCAGGGGTGGAATTCCACCCTCAGAGGTCAGATCTTCCCCCTCAGGTTAGGATTCTTCCTGCACCTCTGGAGTTCTCTGGGTAGGCTCACCAGACCCAGTGCCCTTTCTAGTGTCATTGGACGCTTAGCCCATTGTTCCAGAGTAAAAGTGTCCAGTCTTTCCCTGCTGAGCAGCCTGTGACCTGGTCACAGCACATACCCACTCAGGGAGATCCAGCATGAGGCACAGCTACCTGCTTAGGGCCTATCACACCTTCCCATTGCCCAAAGGATGGAGTTTGGTTCTGTTGTTTGCATGGGTTACCTGGTGGTACACACCAGGTATGATCTGCTCTAGAGAAACCAGCTTCTCTGTGACCATAGTCACACTGGCGCCTGTATCTCTCAGAGGTTCAACCTCAGTGCCATTCATTTTAGGCCACTGTCTATAACTCTGCATTCTGGGAAGCAAGGGGGTCTGTGTTGCAATTTCCACCCCACCTAGGGACACTAAGGTTGCCAATGTTAACTCCTTCCCTATTGCTGGGACACCCTCCAACCCCACACATACACTTGCAATCCCTGTGGACTGCCCACTAGTGGGGGGGGGGGCTTCTTTGTGCAAACAGCATCTCCTCTCTTGTGTCCTGGCTAATGACAGTGAAAACACTGACCTGCCTTCATCAAGTCACAAAACCTTCCTGCCTTTGTAGGATCAAAGTTCTTCCCCAAATACCCCTTCTTATAGAAAGTGGCATGGCTTGGGCAGATTTTGTGGGCCTTGTGAAGACTCTGTTTTTGACCTTCTTTCCCCTGGGCTTTCCCCTAGGAGGGGACCTGTCCTTCTATAATTTGTTGACCTTTGGTACTGATTAGAAACCAGGGTTCTCATCCACTCATAAGCGGTCTCCATCAGTTTCCTGGGACCAGACAACTTTGAGTTTGCTAGATACTGGTGTAATGTCTCTTGTACACAATGAGTCAGGATGTGCTCTTTATGAATAAAATTATACCGCTCCTCATAGGCACCCACTTGGTTACTCTTAAGCCAACCCTCTAGTACCTTCACTGAGATGTCCACAAAGTCCACCAAGGACTGTGTGCTCACCTTCTGGGTGCCCTGGAACTTCACCCTGAACTGTTCTGAAGCCAGATCAAATGTCTTGACTAAACATTGCTTAATGTGGGAGTAAGACTTTGCTTCATCCCCCTGTAGGGCTGGGACCCTATCCCTCCCAGCTATTGGAATCAGTTCCCAAAGGAGTGGACCTCTTTCATCTCAAGGGCAGTGTAAATTGGAAGTATTCCCTTGGGAAGCCTGGGATTACCCCTACCCCCTTTGACATCTCAGCACTTTCTTCATTGTTGCTGCCACCCTTTCTTCTCTCTTCTCCCAATTCCTCTTCAGCTCTAGCATCTCCTTTCTATAGCTAGGGCTTCCAAATGAGCCTGAAGCTTTCTTTCTTCAAGAGGCAGTTTTGGTTCCCCTCTGGGGTAGACTTCCGTCTCTCCCCTAACTGGAAGTGCAAATTTAAAACTAGAAGTGGTGGACAGGGTGCCATCCTCCTCCTTCTGGTGGAGGTTTTTTCACGGGCTACCTTCCCCCTTCCCTTCGTTCTCTGGAGCTGCATGTGCCCAGGACTTAAGGGACCTAATCAACTCTGCCTTCCTGATTGTGTTGCTATTAGTAACCCTCTGGATCTACACTGAACCCTACACTCCTTCACTTTGAGTTTGTTTAGTTTAGCCAGGTCCAGTTCCATGGTATCTATTTTTGGGTCACACACACTTCACAATCGGAAATAAAACAAACTTAGAAAAATTATAGATTAAAAATTAGTTTTAGTCAAAATTTCAAAAATCCAAAATCAAAAGTTTTGTTCTAAGTCAATTTAGCGGATTTTTACTGATCTCAACTCACTTTACTGTATGGTGAAATTCAAACAAAAGGCCACATCCACACCGCTGAACACCAACTATTTTGGAGGCTGGTTATTAGTAGAGGTAAGTACATAAGTACCACTAGCAATAATGTCCCAAGACAATGTTAGGTCCAGTCAAGGTCTCAAAACATTAGCCCTTGGTTTGTTGTGTAGCCATTTTTAGCTATAGTTTTATACATGTTATTTTAGCAAACTAGGCCTGCCACTGTGCACTTTAATCTATATATATTTTATTATAGCTTTGTGATATTATTTTAATGTTAGCCACATGTGCTGTCTTATTTTATTTTCTCTATCTAGCTGTCCTTCGCCTAGGTCAGCACTGCGTTCTTAAATAAGACATTTCTTTCACTCTGTTCTTTTCTCAAGGCTACAGTAAGATAGGTTGCCGGCAAAAGTGGCACGCTTTGTTTCCAATGTTCACAGAAACATACACACTCTTACGTGGGGATCCATTCTTGGAACATCAGATGTTTTACTATAAAAACCCTACTTTGACCCATGTATGTTAGAATAAGATTCCAGCCAGATGACCACGACTGTATGCTGATTTCTTCGTTGCAGCTACTTATGTAGACTACAGGCCTCTTGCTTAGGTATGAGGGACGATGTCTTCCCAGGGGGAACCTTAAAGGCAGAATTAGAGCTTAACTTAACATGCTGTGCTCTAGCATAGCTTAGGTAGAAACTATCCCTACAAACCTTAGTGACAGTATGGTAGTGTTATTCTTGTGTTTTACTCTTCTTGTCACATTTTTAATCTTATTGTGCTTCATCGTCCTAGTTATTGAAATACATGCTTTATTATCTTAGATGCAGTTACTTCAATAAAACCTTATTGAATTTTACTCTGCCTTTGATTGTCTCTGCATACGTGAGACTATTGTAACTGAGAGAAACAGATGAGATTTGAGTGACCACGATTCCCTGAGGAGTCATGTATGTCATGCGCCCGGTTGCCCCAATCATTTCCGCTCTCGGGTGGAGATGAGGAACTGCTAGCTAGCCGGAACAAACCAGGATTAGGCAGACAGGTGTCACATGGTGCGGGATCAGACTCAGTCCCCGCAGTGATTCTGGCACCCAAATCCAGTAGTCTCATTAGGATAATGAGAACCTATGCGACAGGCTCAACCCCTGATAGCTTGGCAACAAGCAGGCAGGCTTAACGTAGGTGTCTAAAGCATTTAAATACACCAATACAGTAAATAAGTAAGACACAACACATAAGAAAAACCCCACCCCATTTATAAAAATAGTAAATATTTTTATCTTTAAAATGACACTAAAACAACAAACATCCAACATAAGGAACCAGAGTTATGAATTTTTAAATATTACATTACAAATGTGCTTTCTAGTGCTTAGAAATCAATAGCACCAACCAGGTGCAAACTGGGACAAATTTAAAGTTTGAAGCCGACCGCGATGGAGCCCTGCTCAGATACACTGAGTAGGAGGCCTTAGTCAAAATGTTACCTTTGAACTTAGAAACGTTTCTGGAGTTTTTTTCTCTCGACGTTGTGCGATCCTCTCCAGCAAGTCGATTTCGATGTAACATCGTTGGATTGCTTTTCCCTAAGGCTCCGGTTAAATTGCGGAAGTCTGAAGCTCCAGGGCTTTCAGCAGGATGAACCTGAATTACAGTCTGGGTCACGGTTAAAGGTGGTCGACTTGACTCACGACGTTGGGTCAGTCCACTTCTGGATATTTTTCTTAAAGTTGCTCAAATTGTCCAAAACACAAATCCAAGGGTCTATAGGCTCTGAGATAGTCCTTGGAAGTTTAAGACTACAATCCCCACAATGTACCTGGCCAAATCCTTAAGAGTCCAATGGATGCAGTCCAGGCTGGGGACTTTTGTGATAGTTGGTGCAGGCAAGCTCTGTTAACCTGTTGCATTCATGTATTCCACTCCAGAGTCCTTTTTGAAGCAAGGCAAGGTCCTTAGTGCTGTTGTTCCAGTGTAATACAGGAGCAGTAATTCAGAGTGCAGTCCCCTGGTTTGCTGACCAGGGTTCCAGCAGGGCAGTCATACTTCTTGTGATTTGAGGCAGCAAATCCAAGTAGCAATGCAGCTCATCCACTTTCATTCAAACATCTTGGGGGACAAGTAGGGGGGGAACTCTGGTCCAATAAGCTGTAGGGTGCCACCCAAAAACATGACAGCTTGCTCCAAAGTGTGGCATTTTCTTGTCCCATAAAGCACTGCACTTTACAATCGAAGATGGCCAATTATCCTCCAAATGATTAGGTCCTGGTTAAACCAACATACTCATGTGGCTCATTGCCATTAACACTTCCCCTCTAGAAATGTGCAAATTCCTTTTCTGGGCCTGCTATCTATCTGTGGGGTTCAGGGTCCGAGGGCAGGCCTGACTGGCATTCATTTCTGCCCCCTTCCTTGCCTGGCCTGGGCTCTGCAGCTGCAGACCTCCCCCATCAGATAACCACTGCTCAGTGCAGGTCACGTATCACTTTATCAAAGCAGCCTGGCTAATCCTGTTAAGGCTTACCAATCAAGAGAGGCCACTAGCAGGCTTGAATTTGGCTTACAGAAAGGAAAGTCTTATAACATATTTCTGCATTAGTTATGACACATTCAACAGTGGCAAGTGTTGGATTTATCATTACCAATCTTTTGAGTCTTTTCATCACACATTTAGCTTCTTCCTAGGAATTCGTATGCTTATGAAAAATATTCCCATATAAGCCTATGGAGCTAAGTATCTAAAATGAGGAAAAATGAAAGGCACAGTTTTTCTCTCACCAGGGCACATAACACGTCTTTTATAATGTCCCTGCTTATACTTACATGGTGCCCCACCCCTGGGGCACCTAGGGAAGACCTTAGGGGTGACATAAGTAAAAATGAGGTAGATTATCACTTTGGAAGTACCTTTAATTCCAAAGTCGAATTTGCACACATTTTACTTTTTAAAGACAGTCTGCAAGGCAGGGCTGACTGTAAAAATGCAAGCAGGCAACACAATAGCACACACTCCAGTGCAGGGAATCTCCTGGGCCCCTAAACGTCCCTGCCCTATTATATACTAGAGACTTATAGGTAGTTTTCCCCCCCCTCCCTTCCCCTATTATTCACTAGGGACTTACAGGAGTCTGTCATTGCTAATTGTAGTTGTGCCACTTTCCCACTTACCTTTTACTCAGAGAACTGGTCCTGGGCCTGTTTAGCAGAGCCCAGGGCACAGTCAGGGACATTTATGACTAGAATCAGTCAGAAAACATTCGGGTGAACATGCTAAGAGGATGACTTTCTCACATAATTGTTTTGCAATGGATTGAACGAAACAGGAATAACCAATGCAATCTTGAAATTAAGGGCCAGATGTAGCAAAGCTTTAAAAAAATAATTTTTCAGGGCAGGCAGTGGTCCAATGGACCACTACCTGCCCTGAAAAATACCGAAACTAAAGGTTTTGTTTATTTAAAAGCAGTCACGGACATGGTGGTCTGCTGTTCCCAGCAGGCCACCATCCCCGTGAGTGCCCTGAATCGCTATGGGGTCGCAAATTGCGACCCACCTCATTAATATTAATGAGGTGGTTCTTTTCGACCCCATAGCGACTCGCAGAAGGTGTCTGAGACACCTTTCTGCATTCCAAATTGTGAGTTGCAATTTGCGAGTCGCTGGGACTCGCAAATTGCAAATCGCAATTTGGAACCTTGCTACATCTGGCCCTAAGTGCCTTGATCTATATATAATGTTACTAATATTCTAAAAGTGTAATTTTCAGAACTGTAACTTAAAATCCGACTTTACAGCCAAAGAGGGTTTTAAATTAAAATTCCTTTGACTCCAAACTTTGTTTTTGGCATTCCTGTTTCCATTCAAAAGTTTGCATTTGATAAATATAATAAGGTAACCAAATGTTATCCAATGGGACAAATAGATTTGCAGTAATGAAAAAGGAATATAAAACAGGAAGGGTGAAAGCAAAGAATTTGGGGAAACACTGTAGAGAGTGCCAGGTCTAACGGATGTAGTTGGCCCAGTTTTCATTTCAGAACCATAGAAGGCCAGACTTTAAGACACTAGTGGCAATAAAACTTGGGACCCAGCACCACAATCTGAAACCCTGTCTTCTGGAGAAATCTTCTGATTTCTACTGTGCATTTTTGTCTTTTTATTATTATAACACAAGAAGAGAGTATTGGGAGTGTATCAACCCCACACAAACTCCCGTACCCAAGGAACTATAACACAATGAGTGTGGGGGATATCAAGGAAAGGTCTCTTATGGCCTGTGTAGGCTAAGAGTAGGACGCCGGTTAGGTGATCTCCTTCATGGACATGGGAAGCGAAAGTGGCAGATAAGTGTATGAGGGCGTTCCCTTTATGGACTAGGTGGTCTCACACACATTACAGTGTCATGCTTCATCGTATGACCACCTAGCCCCACCCAGGTAAGGTAATACTACCTGGGTGGACTCAACCTCATTGTTAAATGAACTCTGAGGGAGTGATGACATTTTTATCTTCCTGGATAAGTCAAGGGATCCAGTTGAAAAGTGAAATAGATGAAAAAATTACCTCACAAATCACCTATTAGATATAATGCTTTAATGGAGGTGTTTGTTGGTAAGATTGAAAGAACAATAGGGATAAATTTGAATATAATGATTCAAAATGTCATACAAAAAGTGGGGACCAACATGTTTCTGCCCTCTCCAAGAGCCGAAGGGTCTGGGGCATTCTTCAGGGTCAAGGATCCCTAATATATAAAGGGCTAGATAGGTATGCCTACCTGGTTAAACTGTTTAGGTAAGGCCTTAGGGAGAAGAGGTGATTAGCCTCGAGTCTGGGAACATGCAGCGGGGAGTTGCCCCTTGTATTCACACTTACTCCAAAGGCGGCATCTCCTTGACACACCTAAGCGTTCTGCGTCCCAGCTGCTTGCTTTTTTTGTTTTTAACCATTCATCAGTCTGTGCAACCCATGTATGTTCCACAAAAGCTGACCACGGGTTTGGGCAATGGGGAGTTATCCACAGGGGTGTCAGGGTGGTGACCCACTGACACAGCACTGCTTCATTCTGTAACTGACTGCCTGTTTTGTTACACCTTTTATATGAAAACATAAACCTTGCTGATTGTTTACTACATGATAGCTGTACTATCACTTTGGCAGCGGAAGAGGGATCCATGGGCTCTATGGACATGATTACAAGGCTGGTGGTCTTGAAACCCCCAGCCTTTGCAGTGGCGGTGAGGACCACCGCTGCTGTGGTGGTCCGACTGCCACATCACGACCCTAGTGGTCAGACCGCCAGTGTACCGCCGGGATCATTGATCCCGGTGGGCTGACAGTAGCGGAGGTCGGAATCAGCCAGGGCAGCACTGCATGCAGTGCCACCCTGCTGATTACGACCTGGTCACCACCAGTCTTTTCATAGCAGTATCACCACCATGAAAAAACTGGCGGAGAACAGGTGAAAGGGGCCTCAGGAGGGGGGCCCTGTACTGCCCATGCACTTGGCATCGGCGGTGCAGGGGTTCCCCTGCCCAGCACCCTTGCAATGCTCACGGTCTGCTTTGTGTTTTTGAGCCGATGACAATGCTGTGCCACGTTTTCGCTAGGCTGATGGGCAGAAACCTTGTTTTCTTCCCGTCAGCCCAGTGGGAGAGTCGTAATGGACCTGGCAGGGAGGTAGCCAGCATGGCGGCAACCTCCCTATCGGAAGCGTGGCAGACGGGGCTTCCCGTCCACCTAACTTGTAATGAGGCTCTGTTGGACAGGGCCCTTTTTACAGGGTCATCCCCAAACTTTTTGCCTCCTTCCTCCTATTTTTCCTGACCTGTTTTTGTTGGCTTTTGAACTCTGAGCACTTTACCGCTGCTAACAGTGCTAAAGTGCATATGCTCTCTGTGTAAATTGTACTGTTGATTGGTTTATCCAGGATTGGCATATTTGATTTACTAGTAAGTCCCTAGTAAAGTGCACTAGAGGTGCCCAGGGCCTGTAAATCAAATGATACTCGTGGGCCTGCAGCACTGATTATGCCACCCACATGAGTAGCACTGTAATCATGTCTCAGACCTGCCACTGAAGTGTCTGTGTGTGCGGTTTCAAACTGTAAATTCGACTTGGCAAATGTCCCCACTTGCCAGCCTAACCCTTCCCTTTTCCTACATGTAAGACACCCCTAAGGTATGCCCTAAGAAGGCTCATGGACAGGGTGCAGTGTATGGTTAGGGTAGGACATATAATAATGTGTTTTACATGTCCTGACAGTGAAATACTGTCAAATTCGGTTTTCACTGCTGCAAGGCCTATTGCTCTCATAGGTTAACCTGTGGGCTGCCTTTAAACACGATTAAAGCGTAGCTTCCCTTTGAGAGTAAATAGACATGTGGAGATTGGGACCTCTGAGCTCACAATTTAAAAATACATCTTTTAGTAAAGCTGGTTTTAAGATTGTGTGTTTGAAAATGCCACTTTTAGAAAGTGGGCATTTTCTTGCTTGAACCATTTTTGTGACTCTGCCTGTTTGTAGATTCCCTGTCTGGGTTAGTTTGACAGTAGGGCTGTTTGTGTCTCTCTCCAGACAGTGACACAAAGGGGGCTGGGGTGTAGCCTGCGTATTTCAATGAGACATCTGTGCTAGGAGGGAGGGGAGGAGTGTTCACTCTCACCTGAAAGGACTGTGCCTGCCCTCACACAATGCAGACTCCAAACCCCTGGTGTGTGTCTGGGGCCTTGCGTGGGCAAGGCAGGATTTCACAATCAAGTGAGACTTTCCTTAGAAGTAATCCTACTTTAAAGGCCAAAATGGGTATAAAAAGAGGACCCAAAACTACAGACTTTAGACACTTCTTGGGGTAGACACTCTACCTCACAGACACATCTGGACAAGAAACCTGCTGGTTAAGAATCCCTGAACCAGACCTGCCAAGAGGAACTGCCTGGCTGCCCAAAGAACTCACCGGGACTGCTTTTCTGATAAGGACTGCTGCCTTGCTGTTGCCCTGCTGCCTTGCTGCTCCCTGGCTGTGCTGAGAAGTGCACTCCAAGGGCTTGGATAGGGCTTGCCTCCTTTTCCCTGAAGTCTCACGACCAGGAAGGGTTCACTCCTGCAACTGGACTCCTTGTGCAGCGAAAATCCGACACACAGCCTGCCCTGTGGTGAGAAATTCACTGCACGCCGAACCGGAACATTGCAGCGCAACTTTGCAAGGAGAAGATCGACGCAGTGCCTGCGTTGCAACCGGCACTTCGACACAAGGCCCACTGGATCGACGCACAGCCGACCCAGGACGACGCAGCCTGACTTCCAGAGAGAAGATCTACGTGGCACCTGCCGTGTGGGAGAAATTTCCCCGCAACGCACACTGGATCGACGCATCGCTTGTGACTTCGCTCTGCAAGCCCAGGATTCCACACACAGACCCGGGGGCACCAGAAAACCTGCAACCCGCAGAGGAACCCACGCACCAGAAATCGATGCACAGCCTTCCCCTGTGTGGAAAATAACTACGTAAGTCCGTGTGCGAAGGGGCAAAACCGACGCACACCTCTCCGTCTTCCAACCATCACCTCCTCGGCGGTCCCTTGTGGAGATTTTGCACATGAACCAGGTACTTTGTGCTTGCAAGAGACCTTTATTATTTTTAAGAGACATTTACTTGTTTTTAAAAGACCTAAGACACTTTATATCACTTTTACAGTGATATCTCAACATCTACTTATTGCATTTTAATCCTTTTGATCTGCTTGTTATCAGATAAATATTATATATTTTTCTAAACACTGTGTGGTGTATTTTTGTGGTGCTATATGGTGTTATTGTATTATTTTTTTGCACAAATACTTTACACATTGCCTTCTAAGTTAAGCCTGACTGCTCAGTGCCAAGCTACCAGAGGGTGGGCACAGGATAATTTGGATTCTGTGTGACTTACCCTGACTAGAGTGAGGGTCCTTGCTTGGACAGTGGGGACCTGGCTGCCAACCAAAGACCCCATTTCTAACAGGCCCTATGTCATGTTTGAGAATTACTGCTGGACTGCTCAGCCTCACAGACTCACAATCAATAGCTTCCCGCTTGCTCTAGATTCAGTCAGTGCACCATGGCAGCTAATGAAACTTAGGTAGGGGCTTGTCAAACATAAGCCCTGACTGAAGTCAGTGTAAAGGAAAATGCCTCACCTCCAGCATTACTGTTAGTTGTATTTCGGTATAATGACTACTAAAATACAAACAAAGATATAGAAGAACAAAATATTGCGGCTGAAAGAATGTACATTTACTATCCTTAACGCAACATACATGTACACCTTGAAAATATATATATATCCATGGTGGAGCTGAGTATAGTAGGACTCTTCATAATCATATTTGCTTATATTGTTGACAATTTTGCTACATTATTTTTATATTAGAATATTCAAAACTCAATATTCTGGTACCTTTCAGAGTGCTTGAGTAATAATTTTACTGTAAATTAATGAGGGACCTTCGTAGCAATTGTAGCAATCATATACTCTCTAATAAACTGATTTTATCGTCAGATTATCGTGCTTCTCCCAAATTCTGTATTTCTTTGGAGAGACATAGCAACTGGGGTTTCCACTAGTTTTAAGCTGTTTCTCTTTTATTGTTCGATTTTTGTTTTATTCGAGAGCTGTACATGAGCAATAAAGTAATTTAATTACATATACATAATGCCAGTAGACAATATATGTGTCAAACATACTGCTTCGTTTTTTCTGATCTAATATTATCCTTCTGCAAATTCGTTGATATAGAGGTTTCAGACATTTAGGGGTTGCCAGTGGTCGCAGCTGTGACCCTTGGATTGCCCTTTGCGACCCCTGGCACTCAGAAGTGGCAAATTCAGTGCTAGGAACACAGCTGCAGCTCGTCCTTATGGATGTCAGTTTTGGGTTTTGGCTCCTCTTTCTTTGTTTTCTGTCATTTTTCTACTACTTTAACACTGAATAATAATGTATTTTTCACTATTAATGTACTAAAAATGGAGTACCAATAGCTGGAATATGCCCTTCCATGGCAGCTGAGGTAAGTAAAAAATGCTTTTAAATGTATGTTGTGTGTGTGCTTGCGGGTGAAGGTGTGTTTATGTGAGAGAGTGTATGTAAGGGCCAGATGTAGCAAACTTTTGCGAGTCGCAAATGGCCCGAATCGCTATTTGCGACCCCGCAAAATCGGAAATGGGATGCAAAAATCCCATTTCCGACTCGCGAAATGCGATGCGAGCCGGTACCGACTCGCAAAATTTGCGACTCCATTTTGCGACCCGCTAATAGGCAGTCGCAATTTGCGAGTCGCAAACCATATGCAATTGCAACTCGCAAATTGCGACTAGTCGCAAAAAGCCCATTTTGCATGTCCAATTTACCACTAACTCAGAGCAGGTGGGAACCATTACCAAAGTATAAAAGGAGACCCAGAAGGCATCTGGGTTACTCAAGATGGCGGAGTTATACCTGATAGCAGTGAGGAGGAGAGCCCACGCAGCCCAGCAGAGGAGGAGGAGGAGCCAGAGGCAGGAGAAGATTTACAGAACAAGGCAGACACTCTTCCAGCAAACTGAGGAGGAAATATATGACAAATACAGACTTAGCAGCGCAGCTATACTAGATTTAATAGATTTACTCAAACCACAGCTAGAACGCCAGACTGTGCGCGGCTGCGCCATCCCTACACATGTGCAAGTGCTATGCTCACTGCACCTCTTGGCCTCGGGGAGCTATCAGGGGGTCATTGCTGTGGCAGGTGGGGTATCCCAAAGTGCACTATCAAGGTTCCTCAGGGCATTCCTAGATGCCTTACTCACACACATGTCCCAATACATATACCTACCCAGGAATGAGGCAGAAATTAACAGCACCAAGTTAGACTTTTACCGGATTGCCAACTTTCCCCATGTCATAGGGTGTGTAGATGGGACACATATTCAAATATGCCCTCCTGCAAACCTGGAATATCTGTTCCGCAATAGGAAGTGTACCCACTCACTCAATATTCAGGTTGTTTGTGACACCCATTATGTCATCTCTGACATGGTTGCTAAATTTCCAGGCAGTACTCATGACTCCTACATTTTTAGGCACAGTAGAATACACCAACGCCTGGAACGTGGGGAGTTCGGGAGACGGATACCTCCTAGGTAGAGCTGCATACACCTTGTAGACATGCACACAGATCAATGTGCAAACCAACCATGACTTGCTAACAGTTTACGTTTTGTGCCCAACAGGTGACAGTGCATATGCACTACGGCCATGGATACTGACTCCGTACCTAACACCCAGCAATGAATGTGAGAGGCGATACAACAGTGCACATAAGAGGACCAGGAACATTGTAGAAAGAACCTTCGGACTGCTGAAAGCACAGTTCAGATGCCTCCACCGAAGTGGAGGTGCCCTCCAGTATACCCCCATAATGGCTTTCAAAATAGTTGTCGCATGCGCTATCCTGCACAACATTGCCACCCGACGTGGCCTACCTCTCACCCCTGCAGACCCAGATTCGGAGGATGATGAGCAAGAGCAACCACATCGCCATCATGGTGATAGGAGCATCGCAAATCAAGGCAGACTGAGACGGGAACACATCACAACCCAATACTTTGGAAGGTATGTGCCAACTTCTACCATACTCACCAATAGAACAAACACTCCATGTGTTAAGTGTAACGAACAAATGATTTAATATGTGCAAAAAACCAAACTATATACAAGGAAATACTGTTCAGGGACTTCAAGAGTCCACCTGGCATGGGACACATTGCCATCATGTGCCCCAACATCAGGGACAGTGTTTAGCTCACAGCCTACGGCGAGCTGGGCCAGCCTGGCTGGTACCAGGTGGCTCAGCAGTGCTCTGCCTTGTACTCCCACTCCGTAGCACCCTGGTGTCACCAGCAGAGACACTGCTGACAGTGGAGCCCTCCTCACTGTCTTGTGGGGTGTCACCTGTACCCCTGGACACCTGCCGTGCCTCCATGAGGTCTATTGCATGGGTGATCCGGCCCAGTCCCCGTGCCACATCACCCGCAAAGTGGCCCATGTCAACCTGGATGCTGACTGTTCTCCTAGACAGCCCAGTTGTGTTCACTGCCAGTCTGACGATAGAGGAGGCCATCCTGTCCAGCCTTTGCAGCACCTGGCGGTCCCTGCGCCGCGCACCCTCACTCTGCGTTAGCAGTCCAGCCACCAGTTCGCGCATTGACAGGGCTAGGTCACCAGTGTTGTTCCCAATGACCTCCAGTTGTGCATGCACCTGCTGCATGCTGTTGGCATGGTTCCTCTCGAAGCGTTGCAAAACCCTACTAATCTGCCCTAACTGTTGATTTTGCAGGCGCTGACCCCGTAGCAGTTGTGCCTCCATTGGTGTTGTGGATGGAAGCCCTGACTCTGCCTGCTGCCCTGCTCTCATCATCCTGCGTCGCCTGAGCAGCGGTGGAGGCCCTGTGATGACTGATGTGGCACTCTGGCTTATAGCTGGTGCAGGATCCAAGACCACTGTTGCAACAGGTGTTGTCAGAGAGGGGATGGTGTTGGTGGTGCAGGTGGGAGTGGTGGCTGGTCCTGTTGTCTCCTCTCGGGGCTGGCTGACCATTGGCACCTGGCTGCTTTGGCTGGTGGGGGTGTCTTGTGGGAGACCTGTGGGACATGGGGAAAACACTGTCAGTGTCTACTATCAGTTAACAACTTCCTAATAAACAATAGCCTATGAACTGCCTACTTGACTACATTGCCCATAATGCATCATTCTGGTGTTGGCTACTCTGAAATGGAGCTATCTATGGGGGTACAGGCATATCACATGGTACTCACCGGTTGATGGTCCGGGCTCAGAGGTGTCCAGTTCTCCAAATCCAGTTACAGCCTCCGGCTCCAGGGTCTCCTCAACCCTTTCCTCCAGGGGTGTGGGTGGTGGTATGGTAGATGGTCCCCCTCCTGTGCCTCTCATCTCCCGGAGCCTTTCTGCCACCCTCTCCTTGGTCCGGGAGCGGAGGTCGTACCACCTCTTCTTTAGTTCGTCCACACTCCTGTGGCTGACCCCCAGGGAGTTTACCTTCTCCTGGATTTCCTGCCAAATTCGTTTTTTGTTAGAGTCTGGCACATTGAGGGCTGCCTTGCCAAACAGCTCATCATGGTGCAGACAGCACTCATCCGTTAGCACCTCCAGCTCCTTCTCTGCAAACTTGAGCTTTCTCTTCCTGGGAGTGTCAGCCATGGTTGCTGGTGCTCTGTTAGCTATGCTGCAGTTAAAAAGGGTGTGGTCCTCCCTCCTCCCAGGTGTATTTGTAAACTTCCTGGCTGTGATGTATTCATCATGTGCCAGGAAGTGTTTTCCTGAGTGTTCTGGAGTGGTTTCTGGAGTGTTCTGCAGCACCTGCTTTCAATTTTCAGCACAGTCGCAATTTGCGACACCCACTCGCAAATTGCAAGTCCGTTTTTTGCGCGATCGCAAAAAGCGACCTCGCAAACAGCGGACTCGCTATCTGCGGTGCGACTCCGGGTGCGAGTCGCAATTTGTCCGTGCACTTTCTACCTGCATTGCAGTTAGCGACACGCAATTTGCGAGTCGCACATGCTCGCAAATTGCGAGTCGCTAATTTTTTCCTACCTACATCTGGCCCAAAGTGCGACTTTGGGCATATGTGCAAGTATGTGTGTGTGAGCGAAAGTGAATTGGCGTCCATGGTTTCAGATCCAAATTACATAAATAATACACATTAGCACCCCACTGATGTTAGGTTATCATTAAAATGCTACTTCATTCATCTGAAACATTATTGATACACCAACTGCCAGATCATTCATCTTGTCTTAGCCAGTCCACCACCCCACATTCGTTCTCTATTTATTCGCCAGCAGTGCCCAAATCAAGGTTCCTTGCTTTCTCGCCCTGCTGCTGCCTTTACCATTATACAGATTTGTCTTAAGATTATATATTGACAGTGTTGGAGCAGATATGCTAATACGAGAAATTTCTAATGATTTGCGTATACATACTAATGAGAAATATTGATAAAAGAAACTAATAATTGAAAATAAACGTGTATGAGTAAAATGTGCCCACAGGAAGTGGTCACCATGTGTGTTAACAATGCTAAAATAATGAAAAATATTAAAAATGATGTACTAATATGTCTAATTTGAATTCATAACTTAGCCAAACTAGAGGCCTGGTGGGCGCTTGGCCTTTCTTGCTTAAACGGGGAGACGTGATGTGCTGCAGAGTACTGGAACTGGAGGAATGGACCTTGAACTGCACAGAGTTCAGACGGACTCTTCTAGAAATAGCTGCAAATGTACCAAAGGACAGGAAAATGATGAGGACAAATTGATACAATTATATGTAGAGTAGGCTAAATGTACTTCCCAGGACTTGAACAATAGAGGCACTGACTAATAGACTGTGGGCAACAATTTCGTTACCTGAAGAGCCGGATGATGTTCTCATCGACAGAAGGACCAATCACATTAATGGAACTTGATGCTTGAACCGACTCAAACAAGTGGTAAACAAAAACTAGAGGTTATAATCATAACCCCTGATGAGGTTGACCAATTAGCAATTTGTGGGACGGACTGAGAGACCCTAATAAAAAGTCATGACAAGGGAAGGAAAATCAGAGCGGAGAGGCGAAAGTTGATGACGTCAGGAGACACTGTCCAAAGTGCTGATAATTGGGCTTACTCTCTGTGAGCCTGATACTTGCTGATGACTGATAATCTTGAGATGAAGACTGACACGTTGCTGATCTATCTTGGATAGGTAGCTATAACAGTGTGACTGACTAAGGTGTGCTTTTTCTTCTAGGTACCAACTGCACTGTTTTAAATTGTTTTTTTTTCTCTCTAGATAGATTTTTCTAAATTAATGAACTTTGTCTAAATTGTTTTCACATGCAGACCCACATGCTGATGCTAGTTCGAGTTAGGTAGGCTGACAAGGGTGACTTAACGGTGACAGTTGACTGACTGACTTGCATTGCTGAATTATTAAATTTTTTAAAGAATTTGCTGACTTATGTTAATGCTTGTTTTTGCTTATCAGTAAAGTCTTGGTGAATATTTGCTTATGATGCTAATAAAGTTTGATAAACAATAAAGTTGAAAAAAGGTTTTGATTAGAATTTTAACTAATAGGGAATAAAAATGATTAACCTTTTTGAGAGTGATGGTCTTATTCGATAGGGCTTTTCATGGTGGTTTTTATTGATTGAAATATATATTGATGATCCATTGGTTACCACTTGACTGGGATACTCCATGTGATCAAAAAAGTTCATCGACCTATAGGGGTCCCCTTGTAAGTTTACTTACTAAGGACTAGGCGCGCTAGCAGTTTTTGATAGCAGCTTAATGGTTAGTTTCCTTGGAGAACTAGTTAAGTAGTGACTAGTGGTTATGGTAGTAGTTTAAATTAGGTACAGTTGTTTAACTTTTTCATGAGATTTGAATTTTGTTTTTCTGAAATGGCAATGGTAGCAAAGATGATGTCCCCTTAAACCAAGAATTGACTTTCCCAGATCCTAGATCCCATTGGTAAGATTGGGTATGTTTTTGGCGTATTTTGGGATAGAATGAGATTTATAGGTTGCGCTTGCACAAGCTTGAGCATATCGCAGGTGAATTGTGATGTATGTGAGGTAAAAGTAGGGAGTATGCATACTCCAGTTAAGGATTAGTAGGAGTGTGCGTACTCTAAAGTGTGAGAGTAGGGAAGTTGTTGAACTTCATGAGTATGTGGCGCTTTGTGCTCAAAAGTTGCCCACGTGGTTCTTGGTAATGTACGGACCCTGCGTGGTCTAAGACTCCGGAGTATATTGACAAGTGTAGGAGACACTTGTATATATGTTGTAATCTGTCTGATTTAGTAGGTTGATTGGGCTTGGTCAACAAGTCGGAGTGAATGTCAGACGAATGAAAGAAGCTTTAACTGAGATTTGGCGAGTCCTATGTGCACCAGGACAGACCCATTGATCAGTTGAGAGTAAAGTTTGCGGGTCGAATTTTACTTGCGAATGTGGGGTACTGAGAAAGAGGAATAGCTAAAGAGCCGGAAAGAGCCATTTGTGAAAATCTGTAAGGTCCCTGAAGCGATTGTATCCTTCCTGTAATAAACCAGCAGGTTTGTTATAATTATTATTTGGTGAAGGCGCTCGCAATAAATTGCATTAGTTGAGTGAAATTGAGTTGAGGAGGACAAGCCACAAGACTTTGTTAGCCGATGTGTGTCAGTGTGACGTCAGAGTGTGCTGCGATGGGATAGGTCGGTTAGTGAGAAGAGCCGCGACCGGATTGGTAGCTGCCCGTAAAAGGCAATTGGTGGAGCAAACGGGTGAAGGGAATCTCGGGAGTGAAAGTCATTTCATTTATTGAATTAGTACTACACAAAAAACAGGCAAAATGAAGTTTTTCAAGGCGTTTAAGAGTGCAATGAGAGGCGATTATTAGATTAAGGCGTCAGTGGGGGAGCCAACTTGTGATGACAGAGAAAGGCATAGCTCTGTGTCTTTGGTTAAAGCAATGGAGTAAATTGACTAGGAATCAAGGGACATTAGCTTTTCCGGAGCATGGAACATTTAACTTGAGAATTTTGGACCAGTTGAGATTATCATTGTATGACATGAAGCCATTGCAGAGACCAGCACAGTTTGAGGCTTTAGCAGTTTGGGAGCTAGTGGCCAGACAGCAGTAAGAGCTGAAGTTCAATTGAAGGATGAAGAAGGTAGAAAAGTCACTAGCGGAAGCTAAATGGTATTGGTTCAGACAGACCCGGCACCAATGTTATTACCCCCAGCACAGACGCAGGGTATGATGAAGTTTACCCCATTGACCGGGACTTCGGTGGATTTCACACCAGTTATGAATCAGGCAATGGGAGTACCACTCACACAGGGTGCAGGTGCCAGGGCAGCTCCAGATGCAATATCGCTACCAATTACTGTTGATCCAGTTGTACCTTTATATGCGCAGAAGAAAACGGAAGCAGGGGAACAGACTGAGATGTCACAGAGTTTGGTGAGAAGGGGAGCGGGAGATTCAACGGAATTGACACTATCTGCAGGACAGGGTCCTGGTGAGCTTAGATCTCCTATGGGTTTTAGTCCTCTTGTTACATTGCCGGATGCAGCAAACGTCTCTAGTGCAAATCAGAGCTTGAGACTCCTGACACCGCAAGCCTCGGGTACAGTGGCACAGCAGCTGCCAGTCCAGAATGCGAGTAATATCTCCTTGCAAAGATTAACAACTCAGCAGTTAACTAGTTGGCTGGATTGTTTACAGTAAATTCTTCACAAGGTGCATCAAAAGGGGAAGATCAGCTGAACCGAGTGGGATTAAATACCGAGGCAAATGCGTTAGTCGAGGGAACAATGGGACTGAATAGGTTAGAATCCCACACTAAATAGGAGCTGAGGTATTTATGTCCAAGGATCACAAAAGAGGTAGGGAAAATACACCAGAAATTATCGGAAGTGGCAGAGAAGCATGACATTGATCTTAAAACAACGAAGCATTTGAGACAAAGTTACAGATTAGATTTCGAAGCAAAGGATTTTGAACACATGAGATCAGCTGGAATTAAGTCACATTTGAGGGACTTGCTGCAGAGTGCACAAATCTGGGAAGCATTAGAGAAGTGGGAAGGCAGATGGACAAGGAAAAAAGAGAAATGAAAACGAGATTCCCAAGAAGAAGCAGAGGGACCCAAGAAAGGGGAATCAGTTAAAATGCTTCAGATGAGAGCGATTACAGGGGGTCAGTTTGTTCATGTCCCTTGGCACAGAAGTGACATAGGCCCTCATTCTGACCTTGGCGGGCGGCGGAGGCCGCCCGCCAAAGTCCCGCCATCAGGTTACCATTCCGCGGTCGAAAGACCGCTGCGGTAATTCTGACATTCCCGCTGGGCTGGCGGGCGGCCGCCTTCAGGCCGCCCGCCAGCCCAGCGGGAAAGAGGCTTCCACGATGAAGCCGGCTCGGAATCGAGCCGGCGGAGTGGAAGCTGTGCGACGGGTGCAGTTGCACCCGTTGCGTATTTCACTGTCTGCGCAGCAGACAGTGAAATACATTTAGGGGCCCTCTTACGGGGCATGGGCACTGCAGGGGCCCCCAGGGGCCCCGCGACCCCCCCTACCGCCATCCGGTTCCCAGCGGGCGGACCGCCGGGAACTGGATGGTGGTAGGGGGGGTCGGAATCCCCTCGGCGGCGCAGCAAGCTACGCCGCCTTGGAGGATTCCAACGGGCAGCGGAAAACCGGCGGGAGACCGCCGGTTTTCCTGCACTGACCGCAGCCAAAGCGCTGCGGTCAGAATGCCCTGCGGGGCACCGCCGGGCTGTCGGCGGTGCTCCCGCCAACCGCGAGCCTGGCGGTCACAGACCGCCAGGCTTGTAATGAGGGCCATATTGTCTTTTACAAATGATTATCCCAGATTGAGAGAGAAGCCAGTTGAATGGTATTGGCAGACTGAGAGGTTCGTGAAACTCTCTAAGTCTTTGTGAGAAGACTTGAGTACCTTCTTTGAGATAGTTGTGCCAGCCGACTTATGGGTTGAATGTAAGAGGGCAGTAGACTGGCCAATGAGTGAACCTGAAAGGAACAAGATTACAGGCGCACCATCACCTGAGGTAATGAAAAATTATTTTAAGGTGATTGAGCTCCTGAAGATTAGGATTTCTCCTAAAAACATTGATTGGCAGAGGATTGACAGGAGAGTCCAGGAGACTAAAGAGTCAATACATACTTACTATGAAAGGTTGTTAAAGGCCTTCAAGGAGTACAATGGCAAGGAAGCGGTCGAACCAAAAGACATGTTGCATTTCGTGTTTAGATTTGTTGAAGGGTTGAGATCTGAAGTAGGGCAGATGATTAAGAATCATTTGATTTGCTGCCAGGCAAAGCCGATTGATGAGGTGCTGCAGTATGCTAAATATTGTAGTGATGAGATTGAATTAAAACAAAAGAAGTTGAAAGAAAAGTCAATGGTAATGCAGATTAAGGCAGCACAATCAGTAGTACAAGGAGTTTTAGTGCCGCCGATGCCGCCACAACAGAGAGCTGTCATGTTTCAACCTCCAGTTAGGGGTAGAGGATGCGAAATGGATATGATGCGTTTTCTGGATCTAAGCACTATGATTGTTCAGAATGACATGCAGGGCATGAAAAGGATGTTGCCATGTCATTTGTGCGGAAACGTGGGACACTGGAAGAAGAAGTTCCCATTGCTGGTACAGGAAGGAATGGTTCAGCAAAGTGATGTTGGTGCGGCTCAAACTGTAAGGGTCCCAAGAATGAGAGGCATATTTCCGAATGCTCACAATCGAGGTCAGGATTTCTTGCCTGTACAACAGTTGCAGGTGCCTCAAGCACAATTTACTTCTTTAACACCAGTACAGCAGCAGGTTTCTATGGTGCCTAGACAGCAAATGCACATACCCCAAGCACCGATGGAGCAGCAACAAGTTATGATTACTTAACAGGTCACAGGTCAGAGACCAGACAATAATAACAATACAGTACACCAGTTCCCATTTCACAGTGAGGATGAAATAAAGGATGAATGAATGAGTGACAGTTCGGATGAAGGAGCATGCATTCTTGCTGCGTCCCTAGAGGTAGATTAGAGAGGGCCTTTTATGAAGGGAAAAGTAATGGGACATAAGGTCTCGTTCTTGGTTGACACTGGAGCCACGCGCTCCACAGTGAGGAGTGTGGAAGTACAGAATTTTCCCCTTTCTGGCTGGACAGTTCGTGTGAGTGGAGAATCCGCAGTTAACGAACCCTATTACAGAACAAGTGCAAGTTGAAATTGGAAATTATTTGGGACTGCATAGATTTGTGGTGTGTGACTCAAGTCCTGTGTCCTTGTTAGGCAGAGATTTGTTGTGCAAGACCAAATGTTCTATAAATTGCAAAGATGTAGGGAT
Source organism: Pleurodeles waltl (assembly GCF_031143425.1). Classification (NCBI taxonomy): domain Eukaryota; kingdom Metazoa; phylum Chordata; class Amphibia; order Caudata; family Salamandridae; genus Pleurodeles; species Pleurodeles waltl. Next base: position 348,418,190 of record NC_090438.1, read on the forward strand.
AAAGTCCAAACAAATAGTGATGATGAGGAGGAACAGGCGTTGGCCATGGTACTCATTAATGCTTATGAAGAATAAGCATTGATTGAAATTTTTCCGATGTTCACTATAAAGGAATTGCATGCAGACCTGCAGGGAACCGTAAAGGAGAAGGTTTGAGATTTGACAGGAAAGGAAGTGGGATTGATCAAAGGAGTGGAACCTTTTAAAGTCACTTTGAAGCCGAATGTGAGTTTCTGAAACTTCCACAGTACAACATGGCACAGGATGTGATGATGAAAGTGGCAGATAATTGGAGATTTCCTAAAGCAGGGAGTTCTAAAGGAAGTGTTGAGCAGCCCATGTAATTCACCGATAATGGGACTGAAAAAGCCATGTGGGAAGGTACGGGTTGTGCAGGACTTGCGAAAAGTGAATGACGTGGTGGTTAAGTGCTGTCCAATTGTACCAAATCCAGTAGTGATACTGTTTCAGATTCCTTGTGAGGCAGAGTGGTTCACGGTGGTTGACTTGTCACAAGCTTTCTTTTCGGTGCCACTTCATGAGGATAGTCAGTTTTTTTTCAGTTTCAAATTCCTAGATAAAGTCTATAGCTGGTGCAGGCTTCTACAAGGGTATACAGAGTCACCATCTTTGTTCAATCAGATTCTAAAGAAGAAATTGGAATTACCCTGCCAAACAACTTTTGTGCAGTACATTGATGACTTATTGATTGCATCCAGAACAAGGGACGAGTGTAAGCACGACTCGATTGCCCTGTTGAATCATTTGGGAGAGTTTGGACACAAGGTCTCACCTGTGAAATTGCAGTATTGCCAGAAGTCCGTCATATAAATGGGTCATCAGATTGAAAAAGGGTTGAGAAGAATTTCCTGAAAGAGGATTACAATGATTTTGCAGAGAAGTCTCCCGACTTCCCAGAAGGATGTGCGCATGTTTCTGGGAATGGTAGGGTACTGTAGACAATGGATTCCGAATGTTGCTGAGATAGCACAACCCCTACAGCAGTTGACACACAAAGGAGTTACAGATCCCATTAGCCTAGATGAGGATCAGATGAGAGCTTTCACTGAATTGAGAGAGAGTTTGTGTAGAGCTCCAGCATTAGGAATGCCTGATTACACAAAGCCTTTCACACTGTTTTGTCATGAACGTGATGCTTCTTCTTTATCTGTTTTGACACAGGTCCATGGAGGTGCTTATCACCTAGTAGCTTATTTTTCTGCTACCTTGGCCCGGTTGCAGCAGCTTTACCGGGTTGTCTGCGAGCAGTAGCCGCAGTTGGTCAAAGTCTTTCCCAATGTGAAGGGCTGGTCATGGGATACCCAGTGACGGTAATGATACCACATTCTGTTGAGATTTTACTGACAAGAACGAAAACACAACATTTGACGGGGGCAAGACTGACAAGGTATGAGACGAGCATATTGGGAGCTCCAAATGTAACTTTGAAAAGATGTACAGTATTAAATCCAGCAACATTATTGCCAAGTGATACTGTTGAAATTGAAAAGGAGGAGATAGAGCATGATTGTCTTGAAGTAACTGAGCTATGTACAAAGCCTAGACCTGATATCAGAGATATTCGGTTAGAAGAAAATGACCAAATTGTTTTTGTTGATGGTACATGTCTTAGAGATGGAACGGGCACTTTGAGAGCAGGATATGCTGTATGTACTATTACAGGAACCCTAGAAGCATCATGGCTTCCTGGTGTATATTTAGCACAAGTAGCGGAACTGGTGGCTCTTACCAGAGCTTGTTATGTCTCTACTTGGCTGCGAGTGACAATATACACTGATAGTCAGTATGGATTTGGAATTGTTCATGATTTTGGCCAATTGTGGTCGCAAAGAGGTTTTATGACCTCCAGTGGAACCCCAGTACGAAATGGTGACAGGAGAAAAGAATTACTGTATGCAATCCAAATTCCTGAGAAAATTGCTGTAGTGAAATGCAGTGCACACTAAAAAACGCAAGATTACATTTCCTTGGGAAATGGACATGCAGATCAGGTTGCAAGGTTTTGTGCTCTGAACTGTATATCGTTCAAAGACAAGTGGGAATTGATGGCAGAAGAAGAGACCAGTTGTGCAAATTTTGCATTGAAAATAATCGATACACTAGAAGAATTTAAAACATTGCAAGAAAATGTAGACAAGGAAGAGAAAAAGCTGTGGGCAAAGCTGACGTGTGTACAGAGACTAGATGAGATCTGGGTATCTGAGGAGGGTCAGATGCTATTGCCGAATTGTCTGATGACTCAGATGGTTCGGTATTACCATGGTCAGGCACACATTGGAAGAGATGCCATGATTAGGCTGTTCAAGGTTGATTGGTTAAATCCAGAATTTAGGCAAGCAGCTGAAGCAGTGTGTCACAGATGTGTGAACTGTCAGCAGTTAAATGTGGGAAAAGGGACAGTGGTAAATCTGAGCCACATTGGAAGACCAGGTGGACCGTTCAGCAGAATGCAATTGGATTTCATTGAGATGCCTGCATGTGGTGGATTGAAGTACGTGTTGGTGATTGTGTGTGTGTTTAGTCATTGGATTGAAGCATACCCCACATGCAGAAATGATAGTCTTACAATAACAAAGTTGCTACTTAGAGAGTTGATACCAAGGTTCGGATTTCCAATCTCTTTAGAAACAGATAGGGGAACGCACTTCAATAACGAAGTGATTAAGCTCCTATGTGCAGCACTGAACATTGAACAGAACCTCCACTGCAGCTATCGTCCAGAGGCGTCAGGACTCGTAGAGCAAATGAATGGTACTCTGAAATCAAGAATTGCCAAAATGTGCGCTGCCACAAATCTGAAATGGCCGGACTCATTGCCTCTAGTGTTGATGTCAATGATAAATATACCTGACAGAAAGACAGGGCTGTCCCCACATGAGATTCTTATGGGAAGAGCAATGAGGTTGCCAGCAATACCAGCCAATGCTCTTGTCAATATTACAGATGATATGGTGTTGGACTACTGCAAGGGTCTAGCTGATGTGGTTCAATCTTTTTCTCAGCAGGTACAAGCTGTTACCCTGCCACCTATCCATGACCCAGGTCACAATCTAAGAGCGGGAGATTGGGTCGTGATCAAGAAGCATGTGCGAAAGTCTTGCCTAGAGCCACGTTGGAGAGGTCCATATCAAGTGGTGCTGACAACTACAACAGCTGTGAAGTGTGCAGGTTTACCTTACTGGATACATGCGAGCCATACAAAGAAAGTGGTGAGTCCTCAGGATCATGAAGAAGTGTTGTTGAGGACGCCAACAGCAGCAAAGCAAATAGTTCTACCTGAACCAGAACTGGAGCAGGTCGAGCCGGAAGTAGATCCAGAATTGGCAGAAGAAGGATCGATCACCGTAGTAAGAGACGAAGGTGTGGAAATTCAGGAGACAGAACGAGAGATCAACCCAGCAGAAGTGACAAGAGATCCATTCACAGGAGAGGTTGTCACAGAAGCAAAGAGTGCTGAACCGCAAAGAGACCAAGTGCCAGAGCCTGAGGGGGAGAGAGTTGAGACAGGTCAAAGCCAAAATGATCTGACTCCTCCTGAACCCATTTCAGGTCCCTCAAGAGAAGGCACTACAGATAAGGTGAAGGAGAAGAGTCCAATATTGAAGAGATTGTTGACAGAAGGGGCAAGAAAAGGAGACCACTGGCCTGAATCGCAAATAGGCAAGAAAAAGAACTTGGTTATAAATGAGACAATAGAGGAAGAAATAGACACCACATGAAAGATGAATTGAGTGATGGAAAACTGACAGGAGAGAGGAGGTTAAAAAGAAAGAAGGTATCAAGTTGAAGATATGCAGGACCAGAGTGGGCATATGCCGCAACAAGTGATTGGCAAAACGAGTTTATGTTTTTTTGCTTTGACAGAGAAGTTCTGAATCAGTATTTTGATGCAACCTGAAGGAGAAAATCAGTAGACTGAGTCGTGAGCAAAGGAAAAAGAAACTGAGATTATTGATTTTACCGGAAGAGACACTGATAGCCTGATATGACACTTAGAACCCCGGAGGTGACCAGTTGCTAACCGATTTTTGACAAAGGAAGAAAAAGGGGTCTTGTTGTGTGAAACTGAAGCGTGAAAAAGAAGTATTTTTTTTATTTATTTTTTTCGAATTGCATATTAATTAAGAGTTAAATTCCGCTTTCTGATTCTTTACAGACGGACTAGGTGATAACATTAGGAACATTAGGTATTTTAGATATTTGAGTGTAGAAATGGCAATTGTGTGTGGAATGTTGTTTATAATAATGATTGTTGGAATGTCAATTCATGAGATGAGAGAGGCTAAAGTTACATCTGTACTTGAGACCACTACACTAACAGCTATAGAGAAGTTTAAGTTGGATGAGCAATAGTTGCATGATTATACTAACGCAAATGGAGAGTTGTCTTCTAACGTCTTTTATTGTTTATTGAGTGAGTATGTGGAAACAATAGATGCGAGGTGTTGTCTTGTGTGTACGAAAATACCTTCCTCTGTGGAAGAAGGGGTCACTTACCGTAGTCTATCTCTGACTTACGGTATAACTTGTAGTTTGCTACTAACTCGATTTTATAATCAGGAGTAAATACTATATTTTTATTCAAATTATGACATGGTATTTTCTTTTGTTCTCATAATTAGATATTTGAGTAAGATGGCTAAGGATCATGATATAGTATTATTTAGAGGATTCTTTGAGCCTACACTGACCTTTGGCATGTCTTAGGCGCATCGTAACAATTTAACCTGCTTATTAACACCTATGGAAAAGTGCTTTATTGGGCATACTGACGACAGGAGAAAAGCACTGAAAGAGAAACTAGAGAAAGGGTTAGAGAAAAGAACATACAAAATGATTATGCTTACACTACTATTAAAACACAAGGGAAATTAGCCTTAGACGCATTGCATGTAGGGAAGCTTTGTATATATACTGTAGGCCAAAATCACGCACGGACACTTTATTTGTGGGTACGAGTGAATGTAGGCATGTGTTTTTGTTTCAGAGTAAATGGACATTTATGCTGAATGGTGCAGACCCTGTGATTTCTGGAATTTATTATATTTGTGGACTTAATGCTAATTACTGTCTTCGTAGAGGATGGTATGGGACATGTTACTTGGGAATAGTTTTTCCTAAGATTTATCAAATAGATGATTTGAAAAAGATACCGAAAATGACTGAGTTGCACCAGATAAGAAAAAGGAGAGGGACAGCCTCTGCAATTGTAGGGGATATTTTTGGAGCAATAAGTCCTTCTGTAGGAGTTATATTGAATGCAAATAAGATATGAAAACTATCTACTATAGTAGATAATATGTTAACCAATTTTACAGGAGCCATACTTTTACTAAACACTGAATTAGCTGCGGATAGAGCTATGACGCTTCAAAATAGGCTTGCTTCAGACATAATATTAGTGAAGGACGGAGGAGTCTGTAAAATGATTAATGCAAGGCATTGCTGTTCGTATATACCTGAGAACGAGAAAGAGATAAAGGATCTGCTTACTAATTTAACTAACGCAAGTGAAGATTTGAAAGAATTGAAGGAACCAGGAGTTTAGGAAAAGGTTGGACATGGATTTGGTACTGTGGGAAATTGGTTTAGTCAAATTTGGGGTGGGATACTGTGGAATATTGTCCAAGGAATATTAATTGTGATCATTGCTATATTAGGATTATGGGGGACATGTAAATTATGGCAGAAAATTCAATTAAATAGGGCTAAAAACGATCAGAGGAGGGAAGAACAACCCAGAAGAAGAATCTATAGGGAAAATGTAAGGAGAAGAGATCAAAATGTAGCTGAAAGTAATTTGTAAAATGATTGACATGGTAAAGGTGTGATGACATATTTAGTCATCAGAGGAGGGACTGTTGGAGCAGATATGCTAATACGAGAAATTTCTAATGATTTCCGTATACATACTAATTAGAAATATTGATAAAAGAAACTGATAATTGAAAATAAACATGTATGAATAAAATGTGCCCACGGGGAGTGGTCACCATGTGTGTTAACAATGCTAAAATAATGAAAATTATTAAAAATGATGTACTAATATGTCACATTTGAATGTATAACCTATGTTTTATGGTGCTTCATATTCTTAACTTAGCCAAACTAGAGGTCTGGTCGGCGCTGGGCCTTGCTTGCTTAAACGTGGAGACGCGATGAGCTGCCGAGGACTGGAACTGGGGAAAAGGACCTTGAACTGCAGAGTTCAGACAGACTCTTCTAGAAATTTCTGCAAATGTACCAGAGGACAGGAAAATGATGAGTACAAATTGATACAATTATATGTAGAGTAGGCTAAATGTACTTCCCAGGACTTGAACAATAGAGGCACTGACTAAAAGACTGTGGGCAACAATTTTGTTTCCTGAAGAGCCGGATGATGTTCTCATCGACAGAAGGACCAATAACATTAATGGAACTCGATGCTTGATCCGACGCAAACAAGTAGTAAACAAAAACTATAGGTTTGAATCATAACCCCTGATGAGGTTGACCAATTAGCAATTTGTGGGATGGACTGAGAGACCCTAATAAAAAGTCATGACAAGGGAAGGAAAATCAGAGCGGAGAGGCGAAAGTTGATGACGTCAGGAGACACTGTCCGAAGTGCTAATAATTGGGCTTACCCTCTGTGAGCCTGATACTTGCTGATGACTGATGACCTGGAGACGAAGACTGACTCGTTGCTGATCTATCTTGGATAGGTAGCTATAACAATGTGACTGACTAACGTGTGCTTTTTCTTCTAGGTACCAACTGCGCTGTTTTAAATAGTTTTTTTTCTCTCTAGATAGATTTTTCTAAATTATTGAATTTTGTATAAATTGTTTTCGCATGCAGACCCACATGCTGGTGCTAATTCGAGTTAGGTAGGCTGACAAGGGTGACAGTTGACTGACTGACTTGCATTGCTGAATTATTCAAAATGTTAAAGAATTTGCTGACATGTTGATGCTTCTTGTTGCTTATCAATAAAATCAATAAATTCTTGGTGAATAGTTGCTTATGATGCTAATAAAGTTTGATTAACAATAAAGTTGAATAAAGGTTTTGATTAGAATTGTAACTAATAGGGAATAAAAATGATTAACCTTTTTGAGAGTGATGGTATTTTCTTATTCGATAGGGCTTTTCATGGTGGTTTTTATTGATTGAAATGTATGTAGATGATCCACTGGTTACTGCTTGACTAGGATACTCCATGCGATCCAAAAGGTTAATCGACCTATACGCGTCCCCTTGTAAGTTTACTTACTAAGGACTAGGGGCCAGATGTACAAAAGGATTTTACCCATTCTGTGTCTATGGGAAAAAGCTTTCGTAAATATGGCCCTAGGCGCGCTAGCAACAGCAATCTCGACAGCCGTTGGTGGTATGTTGGGGATTCAAAATGAAACCGCGCTCTACACATGCAAGCCACTGCCATTGCTACAAGTATGAAGTAGAGCTTCCCTTTCTCTTTCACAAAACGATTATCAATTCCAAATATCGTCAGTTGGTGGGGTTAGCATCTCGACTTGTAGTTTAGGAACAGTGCTTAAAAAAGCCCCAATTCCGTTCCTCAAAGCCCCTAGCCCCGGGCACATGCAGTATCTATGTGCTATATCGCCTTTCTCCTTCCCAACCCAGAGGCAGCAAGAGTCAGGTCTCGTGCCCCACCAGAACACTTTGGAAGGTCTATAATAAAGATTGAATATGGGTTTGTAGTGCTGGCTCTTCAAACCTACTGATAATAATGCCATATGACCCACTTCCAGTGATTTCTGCAGATTTATATGGTAGACCCCGAGACTAGTCTACTATGTTGCTAGTTGAGTTCCTGCCCCTGGACCCAGTCCGGGACCTGCTCCCCGTGCACAGTGTATTGTGCTGAGGGGGTCCCCTGGAAATCGCCCCCACCCCACACTGTGAGACCCTTTCTTACGCCACTGGGTCGCTCCCTATATTACAAACTGTGTCCTTGAATATAGTAGGAAGAATAAGCGACCTCCAGAGCAGACTGTAGTTGTTATATTTTGTTATTCAAATTTTTGCCTTAAGCTGCTTCCAAAATGTATATGCCGTGCTAATGGGCAGATTTAAGAAAAGTAACGCTGCATCCAATGAAGCACCATTTTTCTTGCACCCCTTAGTGGCCCCTAACGCCTCCATCCGTATGCCATAATTAACATATGGCGCACCATGGTGGTAGTTAGGGAACTAGCGTCAAAAGTGTTGGTGCTTTGCAGGATTAGTGCCAAAAATGTTGATGCTAATCCTGCAAAGCACATTGAGGCCTATTGAAAACAATGATGTGCCTCCTTTTAACAGCTGCTCTGTGCAGGCGTTAAAAATGCTGCTAGAAATGTTGCAAAGAATCTTTTAGATTTAATAGCGGCATTTTCGTGGACCCCTTAACAAGGTGAGTACCCTCTTGCACCACATTGTGCCTGGCGCAGGCATAATGTGGTGCAAGGGGTTACAAAGTGGGGCAATGCATGCATTGCGCATCTTTCTAAATATGACACAGCATTTTTGCCATAATGTCACCACATTAGCATAAAAAAATGCCCCAAACGTGGCGATATATGGCTCTAGGCCCCCCTAAATAAGGGACTAAGGGCCAGATGTAGCAAACGTTAGCGAGTCGCAAATGGCCCGATTCGCAATTTGCGACCCTGCAGAATCGGAAATGGGATGCAATAATCCCATTTCCGACTCGCAAAATGCGACGCGAGCCGTTACCGACTCGCAAAATTTGCGACCCCATTTTGCGACCTGTAAATAGCAAGTCGCAATTTGCGAGTCGCAAACCATATGCAATAGCAACTCGCAAATTGCGACTAGTCGCAAAAAGCCCATTTTGCACTTCCAATTTTCCACTAACTCAGAGCAGGTGGTAACCATTACCAAAGTATAAAAGGGGACCCAGAAGGCATCTGGGTTACTCAAGATGGCGGAGATATACCTGATAGTAGTGAGGAGGAGAGCCCACGCCGCCCAGCAGAGGAGGAGGAGGAGCCAGAGACAGGAGAAGATATACAGAACAAGGCAGACACTCTTCCAGCAAACTGAGGAGGAAATATATGATAAATACTGACTTAGCAGCGCAGCTATACTAGATGTAATAGAATTAGTCAAACCACAGCTAGAACGCCAGACTGTGCACGGATGCGCCATCCCTACGCATGTGCAAGTGCTATGCTCACTGCACCTCTTGGCCACAGGTAGCTATCAGGGGGTCATTGCTGTGGCAGGTGGGGTATCCCAAAGTGCACTATCACGGTTCTTTAGGGCATTCCTAGACGCCTTACTCACACACATGTCCCGATACATATACCTACCCAGGAATGAGGCAGAAATCAACAGCACCAAGTTGGAATTTTACAGGATTGCCAACTTCCCCCATGCCATAGGGTGTGTAGATGGGACACATATTCAAATATGCCCTCCTGCAAACCTGGAATATCTGTTCCGCAATAGGAAGTGTACCCACTCACTCAACATACAGGTGGTATGTGACACCCATTATGTCATCACTAACATGGTTGCCAAATTTCCAGGCAGTACTCATGACTCAGGCAAAATTAACCTGTGGATAGTAGCTGGGTTGGGACGCCCATTGTGACATTTCATCAAGCACCAGAGCAAACAATTAAGAAATTGTGATGCTTGAGGGCTCCTGCTCCTGAAGAGTCAGGTCTCCCTGTTTTTCTATTCTAGAACAGTGTACTCTTTTGGTTTTTGCGATTAACGACTTTGGGAGACTGTACACTGGACCACTAACCTCCCGGCCCCCGCCCTTTTTGTTCTTTGTTCCCTTTTCATACACACATCATTCAGGACTCTGCCACTGCAGAGAAAATGCAGCACCTGTCTCCCTATGGTTGCACGAGAATGGCTCAATCCGGTCATATCCAAAAACTACCTCACTACACTCCAAAAACAACAACAGCTGCATCCAACAATCATGCTCCAGGAGGAGTGGCTTCAGTTGTGAGTGATCGGCTCTGGAGACGGGGAAAGCCACGCACAGCCATCTCACATGGCTGCCATCTTGCTCCTCCCAATCGGAACACTCTTCTTTGATAGCTTTTAGTAGTTTCTCAAAGCATCACAAGGTCCTGTGCTTTTGGAGGTTGCTTTTAGTGCTGTTGCACAAAATGGGCTTTGATTACACTGCTTTTAGCTTCAACCTTAACACAAGGCACAATTCATGTTATGCCTGGGCCAAAAGAATGCGACAAGGTGGAGGGTAGAAAGGACTTGATGATGAGTATGCTCTTTATTGAGCGTTCCTCACCGCACTATGATTACGGAGGATGAGGCTAGGAGAGATAAAAGAGTTGCAAGAAAGGGAGTTAATGCTTGGTCCCACTGAGAGTATATTATACATAGGTTTCCATAAATCACCAGATTGCCTAGACATGACATGTCTGAATGTGCACATTGTATCCACAGTCTACCTAGCTTAACCCTTTTATTGCAGCAATTGACTAGTAGTTGACAGGCACACTCCCTTCCCGGTGCATCTGTCAGCCATTGGCTGACACATGGGATGGTTACAAGGGATCCTCTGAGCTTCCACCGGAACATTCCTCTTTAGGTAGTAAGGGGCAGGAGTGACACAGAATCACTTCCGTGTCAGTCCCCCATTCTGCCATCTCCGGCGTGACAGATTTCTCACCGGAGCAGCCAAATAGAGAAAGTGAGTGCTGTCCCCCACTCTGAAGGGGACATAATACCAAAAACAGCCTTGCCAGGTCTCGTGGATGCCTCATTTGAAAAGAGAGAATGGCCTCCTTCATCTGAGGCTTTCCTGAAACCTTTCCTGAAACCTGTTTCCTGGCTGATGATCGCACCGCAATCTACAGTCAGGAAACCATAAGGCCACCAGGAATGGTTGTTTGAGGGATGGCCTTCTTGTTAACAGGCCTCCCTTCCCCGGGGGATATTTAAATAAAATAAAATGTAGTTTTCACCTGGGGGTTTAACTGTGCCCTGAGGGGAATGAAAACAAAAGATAAAAAAAAAAATATATATATATATATATATATATATATATATATATATATATATATATATATATATATATATATATATATATATACACACAATAAAATGAAATTGAAAGGTGGTCAGCCCTCCTTGTTCATGGGCCAAATCCCTGTGGCCCCCAAGCCAATTTTTGGGAAATGTGTGATTCCCTGGGGGTGCAACACACTTAAGAAAAAATAGGTGGGGAGGTTGATCCTCAACTCATGGGACAACATAAAAAAGTAGGTGGGGGTTGACCCTCAACACATGGGGCGACCTCCTTTTTCAATCTTGTCTCATAATTTGGTGCTCTCCTTCCAGTGACCTTGGTGATAGCAGTGTGAGATTACAGAAGGAGCACACATGGGCACAAGTTGCCGGGGCTACTATATGAATGTGTGCTTCTTGAAATCAAAGGTAGATTTGTACCTTCAGGAAACAACCTTTATACTGGCAGTCATCTAGCATATCCCCACCAAGAAAGTTGTGCTTAAGCCATGGCAAAAGAATGCTGCAGAAATGGGTTTGTGGGGGGAAGAATGTGTCTTTTTTGTATTTTTTAGTGTTTTTAGAGAACCTGCAGATTTATCAAAAAAGTTTGTTTTTCTTTATTTACAGTTGCACACATTTCACAGACACACAAACCCAATGACATTTGTCTTTTATGTGGGATAGTGTTTTAGAAAGAATGTTTTAGCCGGTCAGCAGAGATGGAGTCTCAGTGGATGACTACTGCCCAGGCCCTAACTCGGGTTATGGAGGACAGCTCTAAAGCAGGATCAGACACTGAGATAGTGGATACTGAGACAGCACTTGAGGGATAGGGAAATGGAGCAGAATCTGGATGTGATTATTCAGTCAGTGGAGTTCTCTCTTGTCTTCCACCAACTAGTGTTCCAGCAATTCTGAGGGACATGCTGATTGCAGTCATGCTGCCTGTTTGCAAGCACACTCAGTACAGCAGAGCAATCATAGCAGGGTAAACCAACCCAGAGAGTGGGCACATGCAATGGCAAGCACAGTGGTAGTGCTCTCTTGGCAGCCCCCAAATTTAGTTTAGCCCCAAATTCTACCGTTCACTGGCAATGCTGAACATAAAGTTGATATGGCCAATTTCTTTGCTAATTAACTTTGTTCATATTTTTTGGAAGTTAACTTCCTTGAGCAAATTATGCAGCAAACATTTTTGTGTACCACACAATTTCTGAGGGAGCATGGAGGCACTGTATGTCTCTTTCTAGGGTACACCAGTGGACTCCCACTTCACTTAAGGAGTTGAAGATATTTTTAGCCTTATGCTCAAAATGGGCGTTAGTGCACAAACAAAGCTTGCAGTCCTACTGATCTACTCGCATGGTCTGGGTAACACCCATCTTAGAACAGTAAATGAGGAGAGATTGGTTTTTGCTATTGCAGCGTATGATAAAATTTGAAAGACAATTCTGCTGCATTGCCCCGGGACCATCCAGACCATGACAGGCTGTTCAAAAGTTTGCCTGTTGCACAACATTTGTCTGCCAGGATTCAAGAGATATATAATCCTGGAAAATATATATATTGATGAGTCCTTGATCCTTTACAAAGAGAGGCTGCTGATCATGCAGTACATTGCGAACAAAAGAGCTTGCTATGGAAACAAATCGTATATGGTGTGTGAGAGCCCTACTGGCTATGTGTGTAGTTTGAGAGTGTATACAGGTAAAGCCTAAACTCTAGACCCTGTAGGCTGCCCTCCCATTCTAGGAGGCACAAAAAAGATTGTATGGGAGCTTGTTCAGCCGCTTCTTCACAAAGGTTATAACATTTATGTGGACAACTTCTATACAGGAGTAGAGCTATTCAATGCGCTGTATAAAGCAGGCACAGTGGCACAGGTATAGTTTGTTGTTGTTGCAAAGGATTTACATAAGAGCTTGCTTGTAAGAAGCTCCAAACAAGAACACTGCATTGCTATACAATGAACAGCTTACTCTTGATAGGCGTGATGTATATATGCTTACTAGAATTCATGATGAGAGTATATCTCCTGTCACAATATGGGGTCAGATGGCCTAAATTCACAAGCCCACCTGTATACTTTATTAGGACAAGTATATCGCCAGATTGGATAAGAATGACCAGGTTCTTCAGCCATACAATGCAAGTCTCAAAACTTGCACTTGGTAAAGTAAGCTGTTTATCTGCCTGATCTAGATAGCAGCATAAGTACGTATGTTGTTTACCATCAGACCACCACCAGGAGACTCATTCTTTCCTTTACTTCCAGATGACCATCATTGAAAGAATTGCTGCTACAGAAGCAGCAGCCTCCACTTCAAATGCTCTGGAGGATGTGGCAAAGCTGCAAGATTGGCTCTTTGCTGACACATTCCTGAAACACCTAAGAGTCTGCTCTAAGCAAGGAAAGTGCCAAAAGAGTTGTATTTACAGTTGACAGTGCCAATTGCAGCCAGCCCTTTGTTTTCCTAAATTGACTGAGGTGGAGCTGCTGTAGGGTAAACTTCTCAATGGATATATGTGGATTTTTGCTTTACTTAAGAAAATCATTGACCTAATTTTGGTCTTCTGGACAACTTCATTCACTGTCAGAGAGTGGCAGATGTTCTGGTCAACAACCACCCTGATTGCCCACTAGAACCAGAGTAAGTCAAACAAATGCCCTTTGGGACTTACCAACACTTCTACTTGTAAACTCAATTAGTAGTGTTATGGAAAAAAGGTGCAGGGCACAATATGTTGTATGATGATGATTTTTATATTTTTAGTCTAAGGACCACATACATTTCATTATGTATCAAAATTAGTGTGGACGACAAAAAAACACAGTGCTCAGACACTGAATAAGTGTGTATATATATATATATATATATATATATATGTCAAAAACGAAGTTGTCCTCATGTGAAAGCGCACTCCCAACAGGTTATATAAACGGGAAGAAAAAGCAAAGCCAGCAACTCACAGTGAATTCTTTAAGCAGTTTCATTATTCCAGGCCTTAAGTTATAAAATCATCTCTGGACACGTGTTTCTAGGTCAATCCTTTCTTCAGCAGAGAAAAATATAAAAGTGTTTCACCCTCATAGGTGCAGCCAGTGCTGGAAGTGTTCCAGGCATTTCTTTCCAACTGAAAAGACCGGCATGGCTTCAGCTTGTCTAATTACAGGCACCTGATTAGTCTCTTTAAATACCAGTCCGCCCCAGTGGGCCTCTCAAGTGAGCAGTGCATGCTGGTTGTGGTGGTCCTGCAATTTTTTCATTTTGCCCCAAGTGGGTTGCTGGAGCCAAACGAAATAATGAACCAAAGTGCAAAATCTTTGTAGGCGAATCCAAAGTAAAATTGTCAGATTTGCTGTGAATATCCCAACCTGACTGCTCTTATGTGACAATCCATTTTTAGTCACACAGACCTGCTACGATGTGCAGTGGTGCTGCTTTCCCGACTGGACAGGCCGGTTAAATATCAAAAACCAAGTTGTCCTCATGTGAAAGCGCACTCCCAACAGGTTATATAAACGGGAAGAAAAAGCAAAGCCAGCAACTCACAGTGAATTCTTTAAGCAGTTTCATTATTCCAGGCCTTAAGTTATAAAATCATCTCTGGACACGTGTTTCTAGGTCAATCCTTTCTTCAGCAGAGAAAAATATAAAAGTGTTTCACCCTCATAGGTGCAGCCAGTGCTGGAAGTGTTCCAGGCATTTCTTTCCAACTGAAAAGACCGGCATGGCTTCAGCTTGTCTAATTACAGGCACCTGATTAGTCTCTTTAAATACCAGTCCGCCCCAGTGGGCCTCTCAAGTGAGCAGTGCATGCTGGTTGTGGTGGTCCTGCAATTTTTTCATTTTGCCCCAAGTGGGTTGCTGGAGCCAAACAAAATAATAAACCACAGTGCAAAACCTTTGTAGGCGAATCCAAAGTAAAATTGTCAGATTTGCTGTGAATATCCAAACCTGACTGCTCTTATGTGACAATCCATTTTTAGTCACACAGACCTGCTACGATGTGCAGTGGTGCTGCTTTCCCGACTGGACAGGCCGGTTAAATATCAAAAACCAAGTTGTCCTCATGTGAAAGCGCACTCCCAACAGGTTATATAAACGGGAAGAAAAAGCAAAGCCAGCAACTCACAGTGAATTCTTTAAGCAGTTTCATTATTCCAGGCCTTAAGTTATAAAATCATCTCTGGACACGTGTTTCTAGGTCAATACTTTCTTCAGCAGAGAAAAATATAAAAGTGTTTCACCCTCATAGGTGCAGCCAGTGCTGGAAGTGTTCCAGGCATTTCTTTCCAACTGAAAAGACCGGCATGGCTTAAGCTTGTCTAATTACAGGCACCTGATTAGTCTCTTTAAATACCAGTCCGCCCCAGTGGGCCTCTCAAGTGAGCAGTGCATGCTGGTTGTGGTGGTCCTGCAATT
Organism: Pleurodeles waltl; assembly: GCF_031143425.1. Lineage (NCBI taxonomy): Eukaryota > Metazoa > Chordata > Amphibia > Caudata > Salamandridae > Pleurodeles > Pleurodeles waltl. Next base: position 348,433,648 of record NC_090438.1, read on the forward strand.
TTTTCATTTTGCCCCAAGTGGGTTGCTGGAGCCAAACGAAATAATGAACCAAAGTGCAAAACCTTTGTAGGCGAATCCAAAGTAAAATTGTCAGATTTGCTGTGAATATCCCAACCTGACTGCTCTTATGTGACAATCCATTTTTAGTCACACAGACCTGCTACGATGTGCAGTGGTGCTGCTTTCCCGACTGGACAGGCCGGTTAAATATCAAAAACGAAGTTGTCCTCATGTGAAAGCGCACTCCCAACAGGTTATATAAACGGGAAGAAAAAGCAAAGCCAGCAACTCACATACACATACACATACATAAGTATATTCACTACAAATAAGTATATTCACTACAAAACCAAAGGTTACAGGGTAGTTATAGTTAGGTTCAGATTTTACAGTGATCCTTCCAGACATGCCTATGACAGTCAACCCACCCATATGATTGGAAAGAAACATGAATGTTCTATCACTAGGAAGGTTTAACGTCAGGACACTAGTAAATAAACAAACACACTGCCAAGCGATACTAGGATTGGAACCTTCAGCCTACCGAGTGACAGCACAAGACCTTGACGATTAGGCCAGAAGTGACTCTGTTCCACTCTGCATCCAAACGTAACTATAACTTTCGTACCAAACCTCTTGGTAGTCCGATTCTCCGAAGTCATTGTATGGAAAGACCATTGCAATTACAATCTCTCTCTCTCTTCCATCCGTTTCTGGGACTGAAGAGAGAGAGAGAGAGAAAGAGAGAGAGTGACAGGACCGCAGGGGAGCCTCAAAGCCCCTGCAGTCCTAGCCGGCTCTCCATGTCTTGTGGGAGATGCCATTGCTCCTGCAAGCAGGGAGCTGCTTTAAATAACCCTGGAAGGTGGTGTCCCCTGGGGCTGTGTGTGAGGCTGCTGCCCCACACTGTATTTGATTTGAGCCCCATGGAGGTGGTGGTCCCTGGGCTGCAGGGGAGCTGCACAACTCCCAGCGCTGTATCTTATTAGAACACTTGAGAGGTGGGGTCTTCAGAGCTGTGGGAGGGCCTGGCAGCCCCCCTGCCTTATATTTGATTACCCCCACATTCAAAATGTAAGTGCCCCTGGGACCTGGCCCACCCAGGGACTTCACTGAAACAAGTGCAGGTGTCTGCGCTTGGCTTTTTTTTTTCATTTTGAGAGGATCCACGGATCCTCCCCGTTTCCTGCTAAGAATTAAAAAAAAAATTTGCTTGGGGGAGTCCCTCTGTGACTCCAGCACCAGAACTAAGTGGGGAAGGTGTCCCTTTCCTGGCCCCTTTGCTTTTTGTACTTTATGTTCTGGGACTCAGCTGAAGCCAAGCCACAACATGGCTGTCAACATTTCCTTGTTCTGTGTTGGCAACTAATCAGATCTCAGCACAGATCAGGAGGGTTTGCAGACCCTTTGCTTCCATATATATGGATATATCTGGATACATAACAACATTTTGATTTTCTTTAATTTATCAAAAACTATTGAGCGGACTTACACCAAATAATAAAAAGGTCTCTTTCTGGACCAAGAACTACCTTTCTGCCAAATTTGGCGTAATCCTGTTCAGTGCTTCTGGGACTATTCCTGTTCAGAATCCCTCAAGAAAAGGGCATGGGGAAAAAGCATTGTGGGACCCCCATTTTTCTCAGCCCCCACTTGACAGATCACCTTGAAAATTTCAAGACCGACACTGAAGTGAGTGTTTTCTTGTGTTTTCTTGGAAAATTTATCAAATGGGGCCAAAGTTATCAGCAAAACAAAAAACACTTTTTTATGGAAACTAAGCCCTAATTATAACTACCTAGAGGACTTGATGAAAGAACTGGAAAAAGTATCCAATCAGGAAGAAGTGCAAGAGTTATTAAATAAGATGGAAGAACGAATTACGAAACAGGAGGAGATTAAAACACAAAAGGCACATAAATTCAATTAGAGATAAATTGGATTAGGAACATGGTAGAATCTATACATTTGCACGTAAATATGATACTCTGAGGATCAAAGAAATGATGAACACTGGCGGAGAGATGGCTGTGAATTATAGCAATACGGATGTGAGCTCAGATCCGGGAACATAAGCAGATGAGGCACCACAAAACAAACTGGATTTTCGAGGAGAGATGCGCCTCATGCAAATGCCTATGCCACAATCGGGCAGAAGCAGAGGACGAGGTCGGGGAAGTACAAGATGAGGCGGGGGAAGGGAAAGAGACACAAAACTCAAAGATTAGATATATGTTCCAATTTATGGACTAATTCTATGAACATCAATAAAATTGTGAGTATTTCCCAGAGTACAATGACAATGAATCAAGAAAGAATTTTGAATTTAGGGCTCAGTTTTTGTCCAACTATTGACTGGGATTATGCAAAAACACGAATTGAAATGTATAAATTTATGCAGAAACTATGACTTATCAAATTTTATGCAGGAAAAATCCCAGCCTTGAGACCAGTAAAAGAACCACTGACCTTGTAGTTATCAACGATCTAGTGGATGAGAACGCAGCAGAGAATCCAATCACAGATATTAGTGACTATACAGATGCAACAAAAGTAGAGATGATGGGTTTCACTACTGATTTGTCCATATCTAGCTCCTTGAAATTATCGAGCAGATGTAATCCTCAGCTGCCCAGTGGAATCTTAATTGACACTTTCAATTAATGGTAGTAGGAGACATTGATAAATTACATATGAAACTACAGATACAAATATAAGATTGAGAAATTTCACTCCCAAAGACTGGAAAGATCTGAATACACTTAAAGAGAACAAATCCATTATTATTAAACTGGGATTATGCAAAACCTCATATTAGTACATATGGTCTGATGTACTCAGTCATAAACCAGCCACAAACTGGTTTATGATTGCTAAATCAACATTTAACAATGTACTGAGATCCTAATAAACATGTGATTTAAAAAACAAACAAAGCTAATTGATTAAATAATAATTGCTATTTTATGACTGTCAGGATTCTGCCATCCTGGCACTAAATGTCACTAATAAGGTCAGTATATGAATGCAGTGCAGAGAATTCCATACCTCCCCTGCCCTGACTCCAAGCTGGCTAATGTGACAAAGCAAGGTTTATAAGCCCTTTGTGTTGAGACAGGACACAGCCTATTCAGATGTAAGTGAGGCTGGCCCCTGTTCCTCCCTCACATTGTGCCAGTGATGGCCCATCCAGTCACACCTAGGTTCCCATTGTGTGGGGCTGTAGAGGAGGAAAACACAAAGCTCAACTGCCAACTCCAGTCAGTCATGTGATCAGAGACAGACTGCAGGGATTAAATGGCTAAATCAAGAAAATGCCAACTTTCTAAATGTAGATTTTTCAGAACAGTGCTTCTTGGAAATGGCCCTCTCTTCAAGGTCACTGCCAAACTTGTAGCCTTTTTCCCTCCACTTTTTGAAGAATTCATTTTTGTTGGCCCTAGGATTCTGTTTTTACCACTGCTAACCAGTGCTAAAGTGCTTGTTCTGTCTATCAAAAACATGGATTGATTGGCACATACTCAACTGGCCTATTTAATTTACTTCTAAGTTCCTAGTGAAGTGCACTATGGCTGCCCAGGGCCTATAAAGTAAATGCTACTAGTAGGCATGCAGCACTATTTGTGCTACCCAGTTGAGTATCACTTTAAGACACTTCCCAGGCCTGCCATTGCAACCCCATTGCAGTGTTACACTGCCATGTGGACATGGCATTTAAAACCACTTACTAAGCCTTAAACTCCCCCTTTATTATATAAAAGTCACCCCTAAGGTAAGCCCTAGGTAGTCCATAATGCAAAGTGTTGTGTAAATAAAAGGCACAACATATACTTTTAAGTTTTACATGTCCTGGTGGTGAAAAACACTCAGATTTGTTTTTCACTACTGTGAGGCCTACTCCTCTCATAGGATAACATTGGGGATTCCTATTTCATTTAATAAGCTGTAATTTCTGATTGGGAATGGGTAGACTGCCATATTCAGTACTTATGGAATTGTAATGATATAATGCGAGCATCACTGCTAGGGTACTTTTGCTCCTGGAGGCACTCCCTTTGTCAAACCTGTCAGGTAAGGAGCTTGCTGATAAGCGCTATAAAGCACAATATGATACCCCACTGTGCGGGACGCCCGCATTGAGGCCAACCTCACTGCAAGGGTACTCATGGGTCCTGGACCCGTAACTCCAAGAGGCGCTCCCTTTGCCACACCTGTTGGGCTGAGGAGCTTGTTGATAAGTATCATAAAGCACAACAAGGTACTACACTGAACGGGACACCCGCATTGGTGCCAGCATCATTGCAAGAGGCTACCTCCCTTGATAGGTGCGGCCCGACTTCCACCAGCATTGTATATGGACTGAAGATAGTGAATCGTGACCTCATGGAGGGGCTAGTATCGCTTTAACAGAGATTCAGGTCCCGGATAACATCACAAATAAGGGTCAAGTTAAACATTCCATTCACGCTTCCAGAACAACTCAGTGGAATCAAACAAAAAGACTCAGTGCATCATTGCTCCCACCTTCAAAATCATGAATCTCCAGATGTTTTATCGGAGGCTGACTGAATGAAAGGGCCACAGGTAGATAGGTTGGGTATTATTATTATTTTTTAATAAAGATGTTTTATTGTTTTTCAAAAAGAGATTTACAAAAACAATGCCAAGCGAAGTGGTACACATTATGGCATAGCGCCCTACTGTGCGCATAAAACTTATTTCGGATTTAATAGGATCACTTGAGATGGGTAAAACAATACAGAAGAAACAAACCCAGGGGAAAAGATGTGAGAGCTGAGTAAAGGGAAAAGAGAAAAGAGTGAGAAGAATGAAAAGAGTGTCTCCTGTCCACGGGTGATTTGTGATGTGAGTTGTAAATTTTGGGGGCATTTTTGGCGCCCAGCGGCCAGTCTCGCTCGTGAGTTTACCCTCTGTTAATCAAACCCACTTAGTTATGTGGGGTAGGGCTCCCCTGGATCCAGAACGAGATTGAACAGGAGGACCAGGTCCGGAAGTGTTTGGATCCGTCAATGGATTTGGCTTTTGGAATGAAAGTGTAATTTGGGATCCCATGTAACCTAGTCCTCTCCCCAGGCCTCCCAACCCCCCCAAATCTTATCGTATTTGCCCGGGCACCCCCTGGCCTCGTACACCACTGTCTCTTGTTGTGCACACCAGTCCATCCCCCGTTTCCATTTATTTAGGGACGGGGCTCCCTCTGTCATCCATTTGGTCATGATATCCCTCTTGGCAACCAGACACGCTGTTCCCACAAAGGATCTCTTCATTCTTCCCAAATCTGTGTCTCCTGCCACCCCTAGTAGGAACAGGAGTGGTTCGGGGGGAAGGTTTGTTTGCAGGGCCCCAGAGATTTGTGCTGCAATCTCTTTCCAGTAGTCTGCTATGATTGGGCATAACCATGTCATGTGGTAAAAATCTGCTCCCGGCTGGGAGCATCTGGGACAGGCAGCTGTGGAGCGGAGGCCCACCTCGCATAGTCTCTTGGGTGTCATGTATATGGCGTGTAAAAAGTAGGATTGTATCAAACGGAGCCTGGAGGATATAGTTAGGGTACCAGGGGCTGCCAGGGCATCGTTCCAATCCCTTTCCTCCATTCTTCCCACCCACCCCTCCCACTTGTTGCGAAGCCTGGTCATTGGACTGAGGGTGTTGGAGATCAGTGAGCGGTATATTTGTGAGATTCCTCCTTTGCCCAGGTTGCCCATTAGTACTTTGGCCTCCATCGGTGAGTGGTCTGGTGTGGGTGTGTCAGTACGCATGTGTGTCATTAGAGCATAACGGATCTGAAGGTATCTATAGAACTGCAACCTGTTCATGGAGAAGGTGCTCTGGAGGCCCTCAAAGGATTTCAAGTGTGAACCCTCCCAGACATCTCCAAGTGTGGAGATTCAGTTTTCGTCCCATTTCCGGAATCCCTGCAGTCTCCTGACCTGAGTCAGGAGATTACAGTGCCATAATGGGGTTTGACCGGTGATTCGTTTCCACCAACCAGTAATCCTCTGGGCCTCTCTCCATCCCAGGAGCGTCACCTTGGTCACCTCCGGGGTACAGTTGGGAATTGGACTTCCATAAAGGGCGTCAAATACTCCCACGTATTGCAGCGTGCCAAGCTCAAGTCTATAGGCCAGATCCGGCCAGCCTCCACTAATCCAGTCGTTCACCACGATGAGTTGCATCGCAAGGTGGTAGTAGTATAGGTTTGACATCGCGAGACCCTCCTCACACAAGCCACGTTGGCATGTAGCGAGTGCCAGCCGCGGGCGGGCGTTTTTCCATAAAAATTGGTGGATCATTGAGTCCAGGTTTTTAAACCATTTCTTGGGGATTCGGAATGGGAAATTCTGCAGCAGATAGAGAAATTTGGGGAGGACCATCATTTTGAAAAGAGCGACTCGCCCAAGTAAGTTAATGGGCAGGGTTTGCAAACGCAGAAGGTCTGTCTTGGCTTTAGCTACGAGGGGTGCCACATTGAGTTTCCATGCTAACTCTGGTACAAGGGAGACAGAGATCCCCAGGTATTTAAAACTGTTTCGCCAAATGGGGATGGTTTGCTGCCAATCTATGCAATCCCGCGCCAGGTGTAACAGAACAAGTAGGGACTTACGGTGGTTCAGAGTGAGGCCGGATGCCTCTGAGAAAAGATCAAGCAACTGCAGAATACACGGACCGCTCGTGGCTGGGTTCGCGACATATACGAGAACGTCATCCGCGTAGAGGGCCACGCGGTCTTCAGAGCCAGAGGGCCAGGACCATCCCTCAATCAGAGGGTCCTTTCTGAGCAGTATGGCGAGCGGTTCTATTACTAGCGCGAAAAGGAGTGGGGACAGGGGGCAACCCTGGCGCGTGCCTCTTCCTATGTGAAAAGAGTCCGACACTGTTCCATTCACCTGCACTCTGGCCGTCGGCTGTGAGTACAAGAGTTTCACGAGTCTCCTAAATCTGGGGCCAATCCTGTTGCCCTTCAGGACCTGATGTAGGTATGACCAATCCACTGTGTCAAACTCCTTCTTGAAATCGAGGAGGAGAAGAGCTTTCGATGAGTCGGCTAGGGTATCACGGTGCGCCAGGGCCAGGTGAAGGCGTCTAATGCAGTGCCTGGTGCTCCTGTTTGGCATGAGGCCGCATTGGTCCGGGTGGATCAGCATTGAGAGGGCAGGTTTTAGCCTTGCTGCGAAGATGGAAGAGAGTATCTTAACTTCAACGTTTAAAAGGGAGATAGGGCGATAGTCCGCACAGTTCCGCGATGGTGGCTGGGTTTTAGGGATCACGGTAATTGTGGCTTGGTCGATACCTAGTGGAAAATGGCCCCTGTTCTCGGCCTCCTCATACATGTTAAGGAGGTGTTGCCCCACTGTGTCACTGCAGCTTTTATATAACTCTACTGGTAAGCCGTCTGGTCCGGGAGTCTTACCCGAAGCTAGTGCGGTTATTGCAGTTGTCACTTCCTCCAGGGTTAGTGGCTCGTCGAGCGCATCCTTGACTGTGGATGACACCTTGGGAAGGGTAATTTCGTCGAGGAGGAGAGAGTCCCTCTCTGTTTGTGTCCGTGGGTGCTCTTTGTACAGGCGCGCGTAGTAAACAGCGAAGCTCTGTGCAATTTCCCTAAGAGCTCTAGAGAGCCCTCCGGACCCGTCCGAGATCTCGGGTATAATTCTGTTAGCCATAGGACGTGTGGCCAGCCAGTGCAGGAGTTTCCCACTTTTGTCCCCCCATCCATATACTCGGGCGGTGGAGGCCCTCCACATGAGCTTGGCTGATTCTAGGGTGAGGGCCTTGACCTCTTCGCGCAGTTTCAGGAGCTGGCGAAGGCCCTGGGCCGAAGGAGAGGCCAGATGCCTGCGTTCGTGGTGTAGTGTCCGCGATTCTAGTTCGGCTATTTGGGAGATACGGGCTCGTTCCCTCACTCGGATGAGGTGTTTGGCATGGCCTCTAATTGTTGCCTTGCTTGCTGCCCAGACCGTGCCCGGCGACTGCACTGAGCCTACATTATCTTCAAAGTACTGTGTCAATCAGGTTCTCACTGCCTCTTTATAATCCTCCTCCTGTAGGTACCAAGCATTCAGCCTCCAAGTGGGCCTGTTAGTCGGGTCGGCATTGCCTAGGCGCGCCTGTACAGGTGCATGATTGGACACCCCATGCGGAAGGATCTCTGCTCCCGTAACGTTAACTATGTCTAGCGCTGGGGTGAATAGGAGGTCTATTCTGTCATGTGACCCATGTGCCGCTGACGTGTGTGTGTATTGCCTAGTGTTGGGGTGCCAGGTACGCCATATGTCACACAAACCGAGGCTATCCGCCCAGTCTCTGAGCGTCGACGTTCTGGACGAGCGGCCTGCTGTTTTGTTTCCTGATACATCTAACTCAGGGTGTAGTACTGCATCGAAGTCCCCTCCTATTAATGTGGTACCCTGGGGAAGGTCAGCTATAATCTGTTTGAGGGAGGCCAGAAAGGTCTCCAATCCCCCCGGAGGGGCATACACACTTACTAGGTTTATGGGTTTCCCATGTCTCAGCCCAGCCACCACTATGGCCCTCATTCTGACCTTGGCGGGCGGCGGAGGCCGCCCGCCAAAGTCCCGCCGTCAGGTTACCGTTCCGCGGTCGAAAGACCGCGGCGGTAATTCTGACTTTCCCGCTGGGCTGGCGGGCGGTCTCCTTCAGACCGCCAGCCAGCCCAGCGGGAAAGAGGCTTCCACGATGAAGCCGGCTCGGAATCGAGCCGGCGGAGTGGAAGCTGTGCGACGGGTGCAGTTGCACCCGTCGCGTATTTCACTGTCTGCGCAGCAGACAGTGAAATACATTTAGGGGCCCTCTTACGGGGGCCCCTGCAATGCCCATGCCAGTGGCATGGGCACTGCAGGGGCCCCCAGGGGCCCCGCGACCCCCCCTACCGCCATCCGGATCTCGGCGGTCCGACCGCCGGGATCTGGATGGCGGTAGGGGGGGTCAGAATCCCCGCGGCGGTGCAGCAAGCTGCGCCGCCGCGGAGGATTCAATGGGGCCGCGGTACACTGGCGGGACCCCGCCAGTGGTGCTGGTCCGACCGCGGCTTTACCGCCGCGGTCGGAATCCCCATTGGAGCACCGCCGGCTTGTCGGCGGTGCTCCCGCGGTCCTCCGCCCTGGCGGTCAAAGACCGCCAGGGTCAGAATGAGGGCCTATGTATCTACCCTGTGTGTCGGCACGTGTGGTTGTTATTGTGATTGGCAGAGAGCGGTGAAGCAGTATAGCCACACCCCTGGAGCCTCTAGAGAAGCCAGCGTGATGGACCCTGTTGTATCCCCCTCTGGCGAGCATGGGGCATTTGGTACCGAGGAGATGCGTCTCTTGTAGCATAATCGCTGCGGGGGCATGCCTGCGCAGGGTACTATATATCGCTGATCTCTTAAATTTGTCCAGGAGGCCGTTTACATTCCAGGACAGAATTTTAATCATTGGAAGCGGCATGTGAGTGGGGCTAAGTGTGTGTGCGCTGGGCCATGCCAAAGGGGTGCCTCTCCAGGTGTTTTGCGGCGTGGAACAGGAAAGAAGAGGAAAGGAAGGAGAAAGGAAAAAAAGGAACTCTCACGGGTCAAGAAACCTAAGCGTACATTAATTTGTAACTGTGGTGTAAACATAACTCCTCCCAACTCCCCCCCACCCCATACTTCCACCCAAGAAGCATCTGTCACCCTAACACCCATTCTAACCAGTTTTATCTACTAAACCTGGCGTTAGTGTGGAGTGATGGACCCCTCCTGAAACACGGATTTCTTGCAATGTTTGTTTAGAAGGTTAGCCTAAGGCATCAGAACTTAGTCTCGCAGCAAATATTCAGTATATACTCGGCGAGCCCCCGACAAGCACCCTTCCAGCAGGGCCCCGCCGTCCGGCTCAAACCAAATAGGTTCCTCAGCCCAGCGCCTAGGACAGGCCCGGGTCGTCGCCGCTAGGCCCCCGGCTGATGTCTCTCTTTTCCGGTGTGAATCCCGTCGCTGCCTCAGTGTTCGACTCTGGTGTGACCTTCCGATCTTCACCCATCCGGGTCGCAGGTTCTGCTCCGCCTCGGCCTCCGCGTCTTCGGCTTCTCCTCCTCTCCCTCCGGGGGAGCGAATGGTCCCCGGGCGAAGCTTCTGCCTGCTCCTTAGGCTCCCTGCTAGGCCTCGGAGTCTCTTCCGTTAGCCATGTCCATGCCTCCTCCGGTGAGTCAAAGAAGTGAGCTTTTCCGTTTAGGATGACCTTCAAGCGTGCGGGGAACAACAACATGTAAGAGAGCTACATGGCTCTTAGCTTCTGCTTAACTCGCTTGTAGGACCGGCGTCTGTTCTGTACCTCGCAGGTGTAATCCGATAGGTTGGGTATTAAGATCTGCATACCAGATAATTCAGCTAACTTACTCCACTTTTGTCCTCTAGAGAAGGAGAATGAGGTAACATCCACTTACCTAGGGGGTCCTCAGAAACTTATAGTAACAGATGTGAGCAGCAAAATAATAACCTTGGGCATGCAGCTGGGAGGGAGAGTTAGATGGGGATATAATTAAGTAACTTTCATGGAATGTGGCTGGAATCAGAGTGAAACTTAGCAACTTAGGATGGTGCAGTTATATAAATCAACACCACATTATTTTATTACAAAAAACCTGGGCAATTAAATTAGTATTTAGACCTAGTTTTTTCTGATTAATGCTCACGCTGTTCCTTCACCTTCAGGGTGAACATCAGGTGGGTTGATAATTTGGTTGAAGCAGGACCTATTCCCAATGGTTAAGGGCATACCCACAAAGTATAGGGATGTTTTGGCCATTGAACTTAAAATTGTTCACAGAGAGACCAAGCATTAGCCATTGTGTACATATATTTTATATCTGTTCCGATAAATACACAATCAATAACAGTGTTGCCGACAGTGACCATCAAGCGGCAAATGTGGACTTCAATGCTTGCCCGTTTAAATGTAATTGCTTGGCCCCAAAAGCAGTGACAAACAATATTGTAGTAACAAACAACAAAAAAATATGTAAAATGGTCAGTGGTAGCAAATGACAAGAATGTTTAAACCCAAATTTACAATTTGGCCCCAGTGGAGTATTGTCATATATAAAAGGAGGATATTGCCACCCTATGCTGTGAACTGATGGAGCAAATGAGGCCTCTCTTTATGGAAGTAAGGCGGTGTGGGAGTGGCACAAACAAACCCACTAGATGGTATTCAAAAACATGCTGAGTTGCTAACAATTATCTTTGAGCAGCAATACAAAAAGAGAACAGTACTGCAAAAAGATCTGTACAAGCTAAGGGATATTTATAAAGTTACACTATGAGACGCTAAAGGGGATTAGGGGGTTGAAAAACGGGCAGGTTTAACTTAAGCCATGCAGGAGTAAGATATAAAACTATTATGGAAATTGGTGGCTGATGGTATATTGACCGCTGACAGCAATCGCGATCCAGTAATTCAGCCTGAGCTGTGGGTAAAACACTTTGAGGATCTCTACATAGAATGGCCAAGTGATATAGTACAGTCATTAACTCACAAGGACTTAAATGCTGTTTCTTCTTCTGGAGATAAGACCGAGGAGGATCTTAGAATGCCAAGTCATGCCAATCCAGTCTTGGGCCCTTAGAAGTGGGTATTAAGTGCTGCAGCTACTAGAACCTGCGCATTGACGCCATGGTGCCAATTGGAACTGGCACATCTCCCTTGATGCTGATGCATTGCTGCTTCCTGAACAAGGATCGCAGAGAGCATATCGCTGACTGCTCGACATATCACAATCAGTTTCCAATGCATCTCCAACTTTGCACAGCTCAGAACTCGTGCATCGCCTACCTCTGAAGGATCAACGCATCACTTCCTCTGCTCCCCACATCTCCGGTTCGACGTCCACACATCTAAACAAGCATTTACAATGCAACGGGTCTCGCGTTTGCTCATGTTAGAGCTGATCGCGTTGTAAACTCTTAACCCGACTTTTCACCTATCGGGCAAAAGTGCATTTATGTACATAACCCGAAAAAGTGAAATCAAGTATGTAAAGCGCTTGACTTCTGCAAAGCGAGATCGCGCTCGTAAATTAGAGAAAAAAAAGTCCACGAGCCCGATGGAAAACAGCGAGTCTCGCATGTTTTCTGTACTTGGTCGCTGCGCTCGAGGAGGGCTAGCCACCGGAAAGGCATGACATATGGGTGCCTTCGACTAATGAAAGCAAGCAGATTTTATTAGGGAAGCCCACGAACCAATAAAAAACACTAGCGTGAAGTTGACAGCGCTCCGAGCCCTTTTCTAAATACAAAAGAGTCTTGCTGCGATACGCATGCGCGAGCGCATGCAACGCCGGCTCGACCCTAAAAATGAAGGAACATTTTCAGTGGACCAAGGCTGGTACCTCTATCCGACTCGCGCTCTATATCAGTCAACCCGAACTTTTGGATTTACCCCTGTCTAGCACAACCAGGTAGCCCTGGTTGGCGCTTTAAGCTTTTAAGTAGTACACATTTTCTCATTTTGGTATTGTTTCATTCATAAAAGTGGAATCCATTTTTCTATGCTTTTGTGGAGTCTGTTTGTGGTGTTTTCTCTGTGTTACCTTTTGAAGTTTTGCACAAATACTTTACACATTGCCTCTTAAGTTAAGTCTGCCTGCTCTGTGCTAAGCTACCAGTGAGCAAGCATAGGTTATTTTAGGGTGTGTATCTGACTTACCCCTACTAGGTTTATGGATCTTGCTTGGACAGGGTGCATACCTCTTCCAACTAGAAACCCAATTTCTAACACAAGTGGAGGTATTTCATAAGAATAATCTGTGTTGAAGGCCTGGGTGTAACACTGGAATAAGGGTCTGATTTAGATTTTGGTGGGTAGGATACTATGTGGCAAATAAAAGACCCCGTTTGCTGCACTTTAGTTCATCATATTATCCTATGCAATGTCTACTGTAATACGACAGAAGGGATATCCATTATCAGCCAAGAGTGTCCCATGTGGCAGACTATCATCCTAAACCTATAACCTGGGTTTGCACTTAGGGTAGTAGAATGGAGGAGGGAGTTGGAGAATAGAAGGGGTATTTGAATTATAAGTTCACATAACATGGTGCAGCTGGCCTGCCCCAAAAACATGCTAGAGGGATAGTGACCAGACCCACCAACATGGCTCCATTATGTTGCATAGTCAAGTATTAATTGTGCAGCATACATACTTGTATGCCTTGCTCATTAATGGCAGGAAAGGTAATTAAAATTTTCTAAAGCACAACATGTGTGTTCTGCTTCACTGTGAAATGAAATTCTTGAAACAAAAAAATCACATTTTATTTTCTTTCTTTTGATTATTTGTTGGTGTTCTGGCTTATAATTATTCCTTGCAGTCAGTGCAATGATTGATTACCTAGCTATGATGTGATGCGTGGGCAGAAAAATCTTGGCCCTGGGTGTGTGTGATTGACTAGTAGCACTACCAATATCATCAATCATCACATCCAAATAAATGGAACTCAGGGAACAGCAATGTTCTCCTGCTGTACTGTGCCACTGTAGACAGTATAAACAAGTGTTTGAGCTGAGCAGCACAATTTGTGTTTTTGTATTTTGTTCTTCTCTTACCTTCTATATATTTATACTCCTTCTGATGTCGACAGGCAGCAACTAGTGCTGGCCCGCCCACGAACACAATAGGAGAGAGCTGTCCAGCTACGGTAGCAAAAGTTGGAGGCAGTCGCTGCTGAATATAACTGCCCTTGTGCTACCGCCTGTAACTATTTGCCCAGTAAGGGTCTGCCAACATAGAAAAAATTTAATGTATCTCTCGTTCCAGAGAACAAATTAATTACTAAGTTAACAAGTACTTCTGGTTCTTTCTTACCTGAATTGATTGGGCAATGGTACCTCTCAAAAATCTTCCCAAGCCTTATTGCAGGGTTTCTCACAAGGGCCTTCTTATTAATGGTGGTGGTATTAGTGTTCTCTTTGTGTGCTATCGTAGAAGACCAATTCCAATTAGATGAATTTGAACTGTTGGATTCATCAGAAAGATTATGTATGTGTCATAGGCAACTAGGCTGACAGAAAACATAGAGTTAAAGGGTTATTATCAAAGATTAAGACCAGCCCACTTTGACAAAAAACTCTTGGACTAGTGTGCACTATTGGAGGACACTGGAACAGGGTCAGACATTGTTCTGACTCTTCTGCACTATAATGATATATTATAATGTTATCTCTTTCATGGACTGGGTTGGAAAGTGGGGCTGCAGCAGGCTATTATGTTGTTTAGGTAAGAAGATCCCACAGTGAGTTGGTGTCCCTTTCACCACATTTGCCCCACCAAATGTGTGATTGATTTATGATGCAAATTAAGTCATACCTCAATAAATCACACAGCCTGAGGGAAGAAGGTTAGGGGTTTGATGAATGTATGGGATTGGGGAGTTGAGGAAAGGTACAAACATTATATGACAATATTCATCAGGTCGATGAACAGCACAGCATCAAATCTGTTGTGAAAGGAAATGAATAACAAAGTTCAATTAAATACATTACAAACTGCCCTTCAGCCCCAGAGATTCAAGTTATTATTATACCTCTCAATGTTCTGTCACCCAGAGAGTTCTAAAAACATGACTGTTTAAAGAAAGTCTGAGTAACAAATCAGTCTGACTCCTGACCCAAATGAGTTTGAGAGAAATAGACCTGTAGTGCACTTCTGTTGATGAACGAGTAGAGCAAAATAATTTGAGCATTTGATATAGATTTGTATTTGTTAACTAAACTGACTGGTCTGGTCTCTGAAGAATAACCTGAAAAAAGTCAAATAGGGAGTGGACCATGCAAGTAAATTTAGCTAAGTGTGAAAGGGTCAATCACCTTCAGGAAAATCACCCATCAACTCTCAAACATTACAAGTAATTGAAATCAAGTTTACAAATTAGTTGAACACCCTCACTGTCTGCCACCAAATGAATCATCATCAGTCACACTCACTCAATAATATATCACTCATTGGTGCAATAGTTACCTGTTCCAATCCAATCCAAGCACAGTGGTAGGTACTGCTGTATTGTAGCTCCTCTTTTGCCATGGAAGTAACACATCGTCAGTCTTTCAAATGAATGCTCTTTCCTGGATCAGCCCTGCTAGGGAATGAAAGAAAGAAAGAAAGGTATGGGAAGGAGTCTGGCATTGTCTCCAAAGTCCTTGAAGGTAATGGGGAGGCTCCTTCACTGCACAGTGGTCTAACTCCAGTCAAGCCATACATGTGAATAAATGGTGTGGCTGCAAAATTCAGACAGAAAATAATGTTCCTGGAGCTATATATATATATATATATATATATATATTTTTGTTTTTTGCAAAGCAGTTTTTCAATAATCTGAAAGGGCTATGGTGGCCTACTCCGTCAGAGAAGTAGAGTTTGTCCTCAAGCTCACAGGGTCCACCCATAAGTTGGTCAAATAATGTACTTGAGTTTGACCAATCACCCTCATCCTCTTCTCATGGTAAGAGAGCAACAGTGTAATGGTGTGGTTTGAATTTTGGTTAATTTTAATCATGGTCAGTTTCTCCATGTTTTGAGGAGAAAGACTGGTTATTTTGACTGTGCCAACTGTGCCAACTGTGCCAGCTGCACAGTATACATGCTCAGCAGATACACTAGCAATCAGACAAGCTAGATAATTTATTGCCAGCCTTCTGAGCTCTAGCCATAGGGGTATCTTTCCATACCAATAGACCAATGAAAGATGCCTTTGGGGTTGTACAGATAGTCTTGGACCATCCTCTGAATGGTCCTTGGTGCTACCACTTGCCCACCGTCTGTTGCCTTTACATCTGCACTCAATTTAGCCCTGCCACTTGAAACAAAGCCATTGCAGAGGTTAGGTATGATTCTTCTGTTGCTGGTGTCATTGCAGGAGTTGGCTGCTTGAGACAACAGCACTGTCCTCTCTGGAGGTTGAAGGCTGCATGCTAGAACTTCTGCCCAGGACTCTAACTTCAAGACATTCTTCTTCCAGGTCTCTTGCTTGCTCAACAATCCACTTCTCTTATTGTTAAACATCCCCTTCTGAAACTGGAATGAAAATGTCTAGTATTATTTGTATTGTGGATCAAGTGCTATGGCACAGATGTACTCTATGGTGAAAACAATCTTTTTGCAGCCTTGTACTAAAAACCAAGCAAAGGATTAAGCTCTCAACCAACGTAGGCATTTCTTCATTCACACCGGTGAACCTTTGCAACACCTTATTAGCTGGACATACTGTCCTACTTGCTGACTTCCCGTGTGAAAATCTCAAAAGACATTAGCATTTGTGCATGCATTTGACTAGGCTCCATTTGTCTATCTCCATGGTCATGCTTTTCCCACTTGATCCCCTACTCTTTGAAGAGCATAGTAGTAGGTAGAGTTCCAACGTGTTGGCACCCCCTGTATGAGGGCTTTACCTGGTACTTTATTAGCACACTGACTTACCCTCAACTGCTTTCAAGCTTTAAAAGAATGGCTGAAATGAGTTCACATTCTTCGGCAGATGGTCAGTATCCCATGAAAATACACTTTTGCAGAAAAAAACATAAAATGCAAAGCAAACATTAACATTAATCCAATGCTGTTCCTAGTCTAAATAATAATAGATGTTTTAAAACAACATGTACCACACAAAATGGTGCTTTCTTATACCTAGTGACTAGTACTGGATGGGTGACCCATGGGCAAACTACGTTACATGTTAAAATAAATGAATCATGCAAATTTAACAAACATGTATAAAATGCACTAACTCTTGAACATTCTTCCCTTATAAAAGATTTAAAAAAAAGGAAATGGATAGAAATACTAGGCCGCTACTGCAAGTCCTTGCCACCCACAACGACCACAATCAAATTCACAAATTGAATAAAAGTACAAATAAAACATGGTTAATGCCCTCTATCAAACAACACCCTTATCCAAAGGTTTTTAAACTTGCTTGTTGTGATGTTCCAAAAACAAACTTCTTAAAATCCAATAGTATCTATGCAGCAGAAATTGTATCATCGTATACCAGATCCAGGTACCCCCCTATTCGGTGGTGCAGCAGTGGGATAAGCACTTGCAATTGCCTAACCACTCAGTCACTTGGTGCTTTCCACAGGAAAGACCATTTCTTAACTAGGGGTACACACTGTACTTATTATCAGGGATCTAATCTCCTAAATTTGGGTAAGCTAACGGTTTGGCATAGCCCTTGCTACAAAGTTCTGCAGAGAGACTTAGGGGCATATTTATACTCTGTTTGTGCCGGATTTGTGTCACTTTTTTGTAAGCAAATACGGGGCAAATTCAACTCCATATTTATACTTTGGCGCTATACCCGTCTATTATGGAGTTTGAGTCATTTTTTACTGTGGAAACCTACTTTGCGTTAATGAGATGCAAGGTAGGCGTTCCAGGGGAAAAAATGACTCTAAGGCCTTTGTGCCTTATTTACACTCCCGTGCAAAAATGATGCACGGGAGGGGGAGGACCTTAAAAAATTACTCTAAACCAGTTTAGAGACATTTGTTAATGCCTGGGTCAGGGCAGGCATTAAGGGACCATTCTTTGATGCACAACCCCCATTCTTCCCTACGCCTCCACTGCCCGGTTAGTGTCATTTATTTTGACGCTAACCAGGCCGCAGCGCCGGGTAATGTCATTCCATAAATAAGGGGCCCAGCTGGTGCTTTGCAATGGGGTTAGCCGGCGGTAAACTTTTTGACGCAAATCTGTGCTAGTGCACCAAAAAGTATAAATATGGGCCTAAGTTAGAATAGTTAGGAACATCTACACCACTCTAACCACACACCATGTCTTCAGTAGAGAACACTTCTCAGGCTTTGGACTCACCATATGTGGGCCTCTCTTTTAAAGAATTCAGGGAGCTGTGTTCAGATAGAAAACTGAAGACAGGTAGGAACCCTAATAGGAGTCTGCTTCTGGGCCTGCTTCTGACCAAGACACTGCTGGCAGCCAGGAGGAGGAGGAGGAAGATCCAGAATCTAACCCCCATTGTGAGAAAGAGTAGATCTAGACTCTGAGGTGGGTCAAGGGGGTCCAATGGAGGATCAGGTAGCACCTAGGAAACCCTACAGCCCTGCTAGGAGCACTACTGGTAGAGGGAGGGGAAGCCATACAAGCCAAGCAGCCCCCCCTTTGTGCCCAGAGGGTTGGTTGAGAGGGTAACAAAGAACTGGGACAGATCATCTTCTGTCCACTCTCATGTTTCCTCAGTATCTGAAGGGACACACTGCTCAACTTCAGGTGAGGAATCCCTAGTTAGGGAATTCAGGCAACTGAGACTGGAGGAGGCCAGGCTAAGGCTCAAACAGCAACAGCTAGCCCTAGATAGGGAGGCCTTGGCAGTGGAGAGAGAGAGAGGCTGGGTATGGGGTTAGCATCCCATGGTGGCAGCAGTTTTAGTTAGAGAGCCTAGGGTCAGGGAGGATTTTTTGACTCTAGGAACTTGAACAAAGTAGTCCTCCCTTACAAAGTGGGGGGTGACATTTACAAGTGGTTCACTGCTTTGGAGAGGGCCTGTAAGGTACAGAGGGTACCCCGAAGGCAGTGGGAAGCTATTTTGTGGCTCTCCTTCTCTGACGAGGGTATGCACAAACTCCTGATTGTCAGAGAAGAGGATGCAGACAATTACTCAGTTCTCAAAACAGCTCTTTGAGATGGGTTTGGTCTAACCACTGAACAATATAGGATACATTTCAGGGAGACCAGGAAAGAGTCCGCCCAAGATTGGGTAGATTTTGTGGACTGTTCTGTGATGGCTCTGGAAGGCTAGTTGCATGGAAACAAAGTTGGTGATTATCAGGGCTTGTACAACCTAATCTTGAGAGAGCACATTTTGAACAACTGTGTATCTGACATGTTGAATCAGTACCTGGAGGACTCTGATCTGACCTCTCCACATGAATTGAGAAAGAAGACAGACAAATGAGTCCTCACCAGGGTGAGTAGGAAAGCTCACACAGGGGGTGACCACAAAAAGAAAGAGACAGGTAAGGCTTGGGACAAAGAAACATCTAAAGAGTTTTCACTAGGACCACAAAGTTCCTTTGGTGGTGGGGGCAAATCCTCTTCATCTAGCTTCAAGAAGCCTTGGTGCGGTATCTGTAAAAACAAAGGTCATTGGTCAGGAGACAGCTCCTGCTCTAAGAAAGGCACCAAGCCAGCTACCACTACTAATCCCACTCCCACTCCTAGTGCTCCTAGCAATAACAGTAGTGGTGGGATTTCTAACAATAGTCAATCCAAGTGTGTAGCTGGGCTCACTTTAGGATCTGGAGTAGGATCTGGGCTGGCTAGAGAGACCGCTGAGGCAGTGTTAGTTTCTGATGGGGGCATTGACCTTGCAACCCTGGCTGACTGTCCCCTTCACATGGGTAAGAATAGGCAGCATCCTCTGATAAGTGGTTTTGAGGCAGAGGCGTACAGGGACACAGGGCCTAGTGTCACCATGGTGACTGAAAAACTGGTGTCTCCTGAGAAACACCTACTTGGTCCCAGACATGACTGATGCTCATAACAATACTGTTTGGCACCCCATGGCAGTTGTTGATTTCAGCTGGTAGGGGGGTTACTGGTCATAAAAAAGTTGTAGTTTCTACAAACCTACCTGTCGAGTGTCTAATAGGGAACGACTTGCAGATGCTAGCTTGGGCTGAAGTGGGGTGGGAAGCCCATGCAGCAATGCTAGCCATCCCAGGGCATACTTTTGCCCTTCAAGAGCACAGTCCAAAAAGCTGAAAAAGCAGGGAAACTAGGAGCCTGGAACAATGGCCCAAGATCTTCCCAAACCCAAAAGTAGAAAGGGCAAGAAAGTGCCACCTTCTCCAACCTCCAGTGAGGATTCAACCCCTGAGGAGAAAGAATTCACTCCCCTGATAGAACCTATGCCAGAGGAGCTGCAAGCTGACCCAGCTGAGCTCTTGGGAGCAGGAGGGCCTGCCAGGGAGGAATTCAGTAGGGCACAAAAGACTTGTCCCACTCTGGACGGCTTGAGGCAGCAAGCTGTCACTCAAGAGGCAGGGGATGTTAGTCGCGCCCACAGGGTGTACTGGGAAGATATTCTCTTGTATTCAGAGCCAAGGGACCCCAAAGCTGGTGCCACCAGGAGGTTGGTGGTTGTTCTGCAGTACATAGAATTTCTGTTAACCCTAGCACATGACATTCCCCTAGGAGGTCACTTGGGGCAAAGTAAAACTTGGGACAGGCTTGTCCCTCGCTTTCACGTGGCCCCACATGTCAGAAGACACAAAGGGGTTTTGTCGCTTCTGTGTCACCTGTCAAGCCAGTGGCAAGACAGGTGGCACCCCAAACGCCCGCTTAATTCCACCTCCAGTGGTTGGGGTACCCTTTGAGAGGGATGGGGTGGATATTGTTGCCCCCCTAAACCCTCCCACAGCCTCTGGGAACAGATCCATTCTGGTGATGGACCTGCCACCCTGCCACTGAGTACCCAGAAGCTATTCCTCTTAAGACCACTACAGCTCCACTAGTGGCCAACGCCCTTCTTGGAAGGTTTTTCTAAAGACGTAATATCAGACAGAGATGCAAACTTCATTTCTGCATACCTAAAAGCAATGTGGAAGGAATGTTGTGTTACTTATAAGTTCACCCCCTCTTACCACCCCCAAACCAATGGTTTGGTAGAAAGGTTCAACAAAACTCTGAAAGGTATGATCATGGGACTCTAAGAAAAGCTCAGAAAGAGATCGAATGTCCTATTGCCATGCCTCCTCTTCACCTATAGGGAGGTCCCTCAGAAGGGTGTGGTGCATAGCCTATTTGAACTTCTGTTTGGGCACCCTGTTAGGGGTACTCTTGCTCTTGTGAGAGAAGGCTGGGAACAACCTCTCAAGCCCCCAAAGCAAGACATAGGGGGTCATTCTGACCCTGGCGGCCGGTGACCGCCAGGGTCACCGACCACGGGAGCACCGCCAACAGGCTGGCGGTGCTCCCAAGGGCATTCTGACCGTGGCGGTTCAGCCGCGGTCAGAAAGGGTAAACCGGCGGTCTCCCGACGGTTTACCGCTGCCCCATTGAATCCTCCATGGTGGCGGAGCGCGCTCCGCCGCCATGGGGATTCAGACACCCCCTACCGCCATCCTGTTCATGGCGGGAAACCCGCCATGAACAGGATGGCGGTAGGGGGTGCCGCGGGGCCCCTGCAGTGCCCATGCCAATGGCATGGGCACTGCAGGGGCCCCCGTAAGAGGGCCCCACAAAGTATTTCAGTGTCTGCTTTGCAGACACTGAAATACGCGACGGGTGCAACTGCACCCGTCGCACCCCTGCAACTACGCCGGCTCAATTCTGAGCCGGCGTCCTCGTTGCAGGGGCATTTCCGCTGGGCCGGCGGGCGCTCTTTTGGAGAGCGCCCGCCGGCCCAGCGGAAATGTTTGAATGGCCGCCGCGGTCTTTTGACCGCGGTGCGGTCATTTGTCGGCGGTACCTTGGCGGACGGCGGAGACCCAATAGTGGACTGTGTGCTTGGCCTCAGATCAAGGACGACTGAGTATATAAAGAAGGGCACTAAAAACCTTTAGGCTAGCCAGGAGCTGCAATAGCAATGGCATGACCAGAAGACTGTACTGACTGTATGCCAGCCAAAACTAAAAGTGTGGGTCCTGGAGCCTGCGGCTTCTAGGGCACTCCAAGACAAATGAAGTGGTTCCCACACAATAGTGGAGAAAAAGGGTGAGGTTACCTACCTGGTGCACCTGGGCACTCCCAGAAGACCCCTCAGGGTGCTTCATGTGAACTGCCTAAAATCCTACTATGACGGGTCTGATATGACTCTGCTCATGGCCACTGATGAGGGAAAGAAAGAAGAAAGTGACCCTATCCCTGAGCTCTTCACCCACACTGCAGCAAATGGCTCAGTTGATGGGGTACTTCTTGCTGACTGCCTCTCTGAGTCACAAAAAGTAGACTACAGGAATCTCCTGGGACAGTTCTCAGAACTATTTTTATGGACACATGGTCAAACAACTTGAAGTGAACTCACCATTGGCACAAGGGACAGTTTGCCAATCAAAAGTACATTTTTTTGATTGTCAGAGACCTCATCAAGTCTGATGTTCAGAAGATGCTAGACTTGGTCAGTCATTGGGCACGCAGACAGCCCTTGGGCTAGTCCTGTGGTTCTGGCCCCAAAAACTCACTCCCAAAATGGCAAGAGAGAAATTAGGTTTTGTGTTGACTATAGAGGGCTCATCACTGTTACAAAAACAGATGCTCATCCTATCCCTAGGGCAGATGAGCTAATAGATACAATGGCATCTGCCAAGTATGTAAGCACCTTTGATTTAACTGCTTGCAATTAGAGGATTAACTTATCAAAGGATGCAAAGAAAAAACATCATTTTCAACCATTGGTGGGCACTATCACTTTACAGTGATGCTCTTTGGGCTGACAAATGTACCTGCCACATTTCAGAGACTGGTGAATATAGTTCTCCAAGGATTGGCCTATAGTGCAGCTTATCTTGATGATATAGCTGTCTTTAGCTCTACCAGGGTGGATCACCTTGTCCACCTATGGAATGTTTTGGAGGCTCTACAGAAATCAGGCCTCACTATCAAGGCCTCTAAGTGCAAGATAGTGCAGGGGAAGAGTGTATATCTGGGCCACCTGGTAGGTGGAGGCCAGGCTCAGCCACTGCAGGGTAAAATCCAAACCATTTTGTATTGGAATCCCACTACTACCCACACCCAGGTTACAGCCTGTTTAGGCCTTACTGGGTTCTACAGGAGGTTCATTAAGAACTATGGCTCCATTCTAGCCCCTCTTAATGACCTCACCCCAAAAAGAATGCCCAAGAAAGTTTTATGGACAACTAGCTGACAAAAATAATTTCAGGGTCTGAAACAGATCATGTGTTCTGCACCTATTTTGAGAAGCCCTGACTACTTCAAGCAGTTCATAGTTCAGATGGATGTTTCTGATGTAGAGGTTGGGTCATTACTGTCACAACTTAATACAGGGGGACAGGACCAACCTGTAGCTTTCAGAAGCAGAAGGTTGACCCCCGGCGAAAAGCGTTGGTCAGCCATAGAAAGGAAGGCCTTTGCTGTGGTTTGGGTTTGAAGAAGCTGAGGCCATACTTGTTTGGCACTCACTTCCTTGTTTAAACAGACCACAAGCCCCTTTGATGGTTAAAACAAATGAAAGGTGAAAATCCCAAACTTTTGAGGTGGCCCATCTCTCTAGTGGGAATGAACTATACAGTGGAACACAGACTTGGGAGTAACCACTCTAATGCAGATGGACTACAATAAAGACTCATCTGAACAAGATTAGGGTTATGTAGGAAAGTACCCTCATTGCATGGTTACACCCACGTTTTTGCCTGTTGTCAGTAAGTTTTGACTGTGTTCACTTTAATCTTGCTAACTAGGAGCCCAGTGACTATGCCCTCACCCTTTCAGCTTGGTTGCTTGGACCACAAACACCCCACATTTGGCATACTGGTGCCCCTTATAAGTCCCTAGTATATGGTACACAGGTACCCAGAACATTGGGGTACCAGGGGTTCCCCATGGGAGCCCATGTAAAATGTGTCTGCAGGCCTGCCATTGCAGCCTGCGTGAAAAGGTGCTTACACCCTTTCACTTCAGGTCACTGCACCAGGTCACTGTAATTCACCCCTATGGTAGGCCCTCCTAGCACAGAGAGCAGGGCAGGGTAGAGGTACCTGTGTGTGAGGGCACCCCTGCATGAGCAGAGGTGCCCCCACAAACCCCAGCTCCATTTTGCTGGACTTTGTGAGTGTGCAGGGATGCTATTTTACGAGTGTACTGGCCATAGGTCACTACCCATGTCCAGCTCCATAATATTAACTCCGAACCTAGGCAAGTTTGGTATCAAACATGTCAAAATTATACCCCAATACTGTTGGCAGTATTGGCTGTATGATCCCATGCACTCTGGGGGCTCCTTAGAGGACCCCCAGAATTGGTCCTAGCAGGTTTCTGGGGTTTTCCAGGCAGCCCACGCTGCTGCCACCCTCAGATGGGTTTCTGCCTTCTTGCTGCTTGACAAGCTCAAGCCCAGGAAGGCAGAACTAAGGATTTATTTTGGGAGAGGGGGGTAACACCCTCTCCCTTTGGAAATAGGTGTTATATTTCTTGGAAGGGGTAGTCTCCCCAATCCACTGGTATGCTTTGAAGGACAGAGTTGGTGCCCTCCTTGCATAAACCAGTCTGCACCGGTTCAGGGACTTCCAGTCCCTGCTCTGGAATGAAACTGGACAATGGAAAGGGGAGTAACCACTTCCCTGTCCATCACCACCCCAGGTGTGGTGCCCAGAGCTCCTCCAGATGGCCCCTTGATTCTGCCATCTTAAATAAAAGGTGGGCAGAGGCCTCTAGGAGTATCTGAGTGACCAGGCTAGGCAGGTGATGTCACCCTCCCCTCCTGATAGGTGATAACCTGGCTAGGTGACAATCCCCCTTCCAGGGCTATTTAGGTTTGTCGTGTAGGCTCTCATTATTCTAACCGGACTACTGGATTTGGGCGGCAGAATCACTTGCACTGTGGGGGACTGAGTCTAACCCACTACAAGTGACACCTGTCATCCTAATCCAGGTTTTGTTCCAGCTAACTAGCAGTGCTTCATCTCTACCCAAGAGCAGAGATGATTGGTCAGCCGAGCGCATGACACAATTGATTCCTCAGGGAAATCGTGGTCACTCAGATCGCATCCGTTTCTCTCAGTTACATTAGTCTCACATATACAAAGACAATCAGAGGCAGTATGTGTTTCAATAAGGTTTTAATGAAGCAACTTTATCTTAGATAATAAAGCATGAACTGCAATAACCAGGATGATAAAACATCACAGGATTAAAATAGTGACGAGGAGTGTAAACCATAAAAATAACACTACTATATTGTCACTAAAATCCATAAAATAATTCCTACCCAGGCTATTAGAGCACAGCATGTTAAGCCCTAGTTTTGCCCTTCTGGTTCCCCTGGGAAGACATCATTCCTCATATCAGAGCAAGAGGCCTGCAGTCTACATAAGCACCTGCAGCGAAGTGTTCAGCAATCAACATACAGTCGTGGTCATCTGGCTGGAATCTCCCTCTAGCGTGTATGGGACAGAGAAGTGTTTTTATATCAAAACAGCTGATTTTCTGAGAAAATGTCCCTACGTAAGGATGTGTATTTTTCTATGAACACTAGAGACAAAGTGTTTCCACGTTTACTGTCAACCTATTTTACTAGAACCTAGAGAAAAGCACAGAGTGAAAGAAATGTCTTGTTTAAGAACGCACTGCTGACCTAGGCATAGAACAACTAAATAGAGAGAAATAAAACAAAACCGCAAATGTGGCTATTGTTAAAATAATAAATGAGGCTGAATAAAACATATCTAGGTTGAAGTGCACAGCGGCAGGCCTAGTTTTGCTAAAATAACATGTATGGAGCTATAACTAAAATGGTTACACAACAGGGTCTCCCTCTTGTGTGGGTCCCCAGATTCGACATGCAAGACTGCAGGAGGAATCCTCCCTCTGCAATGTTTACTTTGACTTCTGGCCACTGGAACCGCAACTGGAGTCCACAGGAACCTACATCCTGCAGCTACAGCAACAACTCAGCTCTGCAACATTGTTTCTCTGGCTCCTTCCAGCAACTGAAACATTTCCCCAGCTGTGCATCCTCTGAGGGTGGCAGGTCTTCAGTCTGCAGAAGAAGCAAAAAGGAATCTCCCTTGGGGTGAAGGAGTCACTTTCCTGCCTCCGCAGGCACCAACAGCAACAACGATCAGCTGTGTGTGTCCCCTCTCATCCTGAGCTGCATTGACCTGCATCACAGGTGGTAGTTTGGAGTGGTCCTCTTGGTCCTCTCTACCAGCTGTCCAACTTTGGTGAAGGTAAGCCCTTGCCTTCCCACGCAGGATAGTACCCCCATGCACTGCGTCTCTTGCACCTACCAAGACTTGTTGCCATCTCCTCCAAGGAATCTTATGTAGCCCTAGCCCCCAGCACTCTCCCCTGTGACGCACAGTCCTCTGTGTGTTTCTCCTGCAATGTGGGACCTTTCTTCATGTGTGCTGCGTGGGCCTCTCTGCAACGTCTGGGCTTCTTGCCTGTGGGTCTTCTGTGGGGGCTGCCTCTTCTTGAGACTATCTGCACTGCTGAGGGTTGCCTGGGACTCCCCCGTAAGTTCAGTCTCTCTGGACCTTGCTGGTCCCCGGCAGCTCCACCTTTCAACCAACCGCAACACTTGCCTTTGCCATGGCCTGTTGGTGGTTTTTTCACACTGCAAACTGTCTGCAATCCTTTATCCAGCATGGGACATCGACTGCATCACCCAGGAACTCTCCATCTGCTCCCGTGCTGCATTGCTGACTGTCTTTGTCTCACCATCGATCAACTCCTCAGACAGGTGGGTAGTGGATCCTGCCACCACCGGACACTCCAACGTGAACTGGACTTTGTCCCTTACTTTCCAGGTCTTCCTTTTTCAGGACCCACCTTTGGTTGATGGCAGTCTTGTCTGGGTCTTGCAATATCCTTCTCTGAAGTCCTTTGGGTTGGTTTGGATAGAGCCAGTAACTTACCTCTTCTCTCCTGGTCGCTGGGGGGCACTCTGGTACTTATCTTGTGGATTTCCTAGTTCCTCCAGCTCCCCTCTACTGATTCAACTTCCTTGGCAGGGCCTGACTTTCGCATTCTACTTTCTTAGTATATGGTTTGGTCCCCCAGGCCATCACTATTGCCTGTTGCTTTTCACTGTTTTCTACTGCTTTATATGCCTTATTCTGATTGCTACTGTACATATATAGTGTGTTCATTTACCTCCTTTTGGAGTACTGCCCATCTTGTATTTTTAGTACTTATGTCACTAAAATAAAGTACCTTTACTTTTGTAACACTGTGTGGTTCTTTCATGTGTGTAAGTGTTGTGTGACTACAGTGGTATTGCATAAGCTTTGAATGTCTCCTAGATAAGTCATGGCTGCCCATCCACAGCTATCTCTAAAGCCTGGCTACTAGACATCGCCTACACTTCATTAATAAGGGGATACCTGGACCTGGCATAAGGTGATAATACCATAGGTACTCACCACACTGCAGGCCAGCTCCCTACAGCAGACAAAGAGAATGATCCTTTCACATTGAAATTCAAATGACAATTGACCAGGAGATGGACAAAACACTGGGAGGAGCCTTCTGGACAGAAAGAGGAATTTTAAGTCTCTGGGGCACTTACGTCCTGTTAAAAAAAAAGTAAAATAAAAAATGCTTTTCACATTAAAAAACAACTTCAACCATCCATTTGAGTAGAATGTCAACTCGAAAAGGTATGTTCAAGTTTATGTAGCTGCTTCACAAGTAAAAAATCTGCCCAAGAAGCAGCCGCAGCCCCCACAATTGCTGGTGTCATAAAACACTCTGTGGCAGCTGCCAAGCTGGAAATCATGCTATTGGGGCAGCAAATTTCATTCAGGCATGCAAGCTTGCATTTAAAGTACCTCGTGTGCATAAACCGGAATATAATTCCGCCAATGCACTGGATGGTGGAATTTGGCAGGAACTCCGTGTTACACATATAACTCAAGCTGAATGCATTTTTCCACCCTGGCCTAATCACAAAGAGGTTTCATGATATCTTCCAGTTCACTAATCAGAAATGGTGAGGATGTGAGAAGACTATTGGAAGCTTTGCCACTCCCAACTGAAATTGCCACTGTTAAATGTGCAGCTCACATGAGTGATAATGTTTTTGTAACCGTCAGCAACAGATATGAAGACGAAGTGGCACACTATTGTGCAGTTGTGACTTGACCAGTTAGTAGAACATTCACAGATGAATTTAAAGAAGACTCTGTCTTTTCAGTGTTGATGTCTGTAGCTGATTCATGGGAAAACCAAAAGGTTTGCAGGAAAATGTTTCAGAAACAGAACAACAGCGCTAGATCTGAGCAGGATCTGGAAAGGATGCAAATGACATTTGGATTTCAGCAGATAGGAGACCAGTGTTGCCAGAAAGTCTATTATCTCCTATGACACGACATTTCCATGGCCCCACACATTTAGGTAGGGATGCAATGGTCAGGCCCTTTAGACAGAATTGGCTTAACCCCTGATTTAGAACTCAGGCAGAAAAACTGTGTCAGCGATATGTAACATGTCAACAGATGTATGTAGGGACAGGTACACCAGTTGCACTGAGTCACATAGGGAAGTCAGGTGGTTGTTTCAACCGGGTGCAGAAGGATTTCATTGAAATGCCACCATTGTTATGGGCTGAGATACGTCCTAGTTATAGTGTGCATTTTCTCTCGATGGGTGGAAGCCTACCCAACAAGGAGAAATGACAGTCTCACTGTAGCTAAATTGTTGTTAAGGGAACTGGTACCGAGGTACAGAATGCAGGTTTCTCTGGAGTCAGATTGAGGAACACACTTTAGCAGTGAGATCCTTAAGATGTTGTGTGCAGCATTACAAGTGGAGCAGAGACTGCATTGTAGCTATCGACCAGAGGCTTCTGGTATAGTTGAGGAGATCAATAGTACAATCAAACTCCAACTGGCAAAAGTCTGTGCGTTCAATGCACTGAAATACCCTTATGCTTTGCCTTTGGTGTTGATAAGCCTTTGTAGTACACCTGACAGCATTCATCTTCTCATGAGATCCTCATGTGAATGGCAATGAGACTGCCTGCTGTACCTACCTCTCACCCAACCATTCAGTGCCCTGTGGCAGTAGTTCATAAAATCTACTCAGGACTGGTTGCGGAGCTTCTGACCATCCCTGAACCTCTGGAGGTTCTGTTCAGGGGTGTAGGAGGCTGGCCTGGCTCATAGTGGGTACCTGATGATACTTACACCTTGTGCCAGGTCCAGTTATCCCTTATTAGGTGATTAGTAGTGTTCTAGCAGCTTAGGCTGATAGAGGTAGCTATAGCAGAGCAGCTTAGGCTGAACTAGGAGACATGCAAAGCTCCTACTATACCATTTATATAATATAGGTACTATATCATAATAATCACAATACTCAGGGTTACTAAAAATAAAGGTAATTTATTTTAGTGACAATGTCCCAAAAATATCTCAGAGGATATATTCCCTTAGGAGGTAAGTAAAATACACAAAATATACACACAAACCAAAATCAGGTAAGTAATACAGTCAGAAAGTAGTGCAAACACTGTAGAATACAATAGGATGCAATAGGCCTAGGGGCAACACAAACCATATACTAAGAAAGTGGAATGCGAACCACGAATGGACCCCTAGGCTAGTGTAGTGTGTAGAGGGTAGCTGGGAGTGTAAGAAAACACTTAGGGTGTCCAAGATACCCCACCCCAAGACCCTGGAAAGTAGGAATAAAGTACTACTATTTCCTCAGAAAAACACTAAACTTGTGATAGAGGATTTTGCAAAGACCATAACAGACTGCAAAGCACTGAAGACGGATTACTGGATCTGAGGACCTGCAAAGGAAGGAGACCAAGTCAAAGAGTCATGAAAGTATCCGGGGAGGGGGCAGGAGCCCACTAAACCCCGGATGAAGGTGCAAAATGGCTGCCTCCACATCGAAGAAGCTGAAGATTCTGCAACAACGAAAGATGCTAGGAACTTCTCCTTCATGCAGAAGATGTCCCACAGAGTGATGGAGGATACAGAGTTGACTCTTTGGCAAACAACTGTAAACAAGCCTTGCTAGCCGCAAGAGTCACACTTGAAGAAAAAGGGTGCTGCCCAGGCCCAGGAAGGACCAGGATGTCGCCACTTGGGAGAGGAGCCAGAGGGGGCCCTCAGCAATGCAGAGAGCCCATGCACAGGAAGGAAGCACCCGCAGAAGTCCTTGAACAGGGGTTCAAGAAGCCTGAAAACAGCGGTCATCTCAACACTGCAAAGAAGGTCCCACGAAGCCGGAGATCAACTCAGGGAGTTGAGCAATGCAGGACAGAGTGCTGGGGACCTGGGCTTGGCTGTACATGAAGGCTTATGTGGAAATGTGCACAGAAGCTCTAGCAGCTGCAGTTCAGGCCATGCAAAGGATTACTGTCTGGAGAGGGGAGGCAAGGACTTACCTCCTCCAGATTTGGACAGTTGGACCACTGGGCAGTCTTAATCACTTGGGTCCACCACCTGTGTTCCAGGGGACACGCTCATCAGGATGAGAGGGGCCCCAGAGTACTGGTGATGCTGAAGTTTGGTGCCTGTTGAAGCAGGGGGAAGATTCTGTCGACCCACAGGAGATTTCTTTGTGGCTTCCAGTGCAGGATGAAGGCAGGCAGCCCCCAAAGCATGCACCACCAGGAAACAGTTGAGAAAGCCGGCAGGATTAGGCACTATAATGTTGCTGGTAGTCTTCTTGCTACTTTGTTGCAGTTCTGCAGGCATCCTGGAGCAGTCAGCGGTCGATCCTTGGCAGAAGTCGAAGAGAGAGGTGCAGAGAAACTCTGGTGAATTCTTGCAAATTGTTATCTGAAGAAAAGCCCACTGGAGAGACCCTAAATATCCCTCAGAGGAGGTTTGCCCACCTATTCAGGTAAGCACCTATCAGGAGGCGTCTCTGACATTACCTGCTGGCATTACCCACTCAGAGTCCTCCAGAGTGCCCTCCCACCTCTGGATCCAAGATGGAAGAGGTCTGGGACACACTGGAGGAGCTCTGGGCAGCACCCCTGGGGTGGTGATGGACAGGGGAGTGGTTAGTCCCCTTTCCTTTGTCCAGTTTCGCACCAGAGCAGGAACTGTGGGTTCCCTGAACCGGTGTAGACTGGCTTATGCAAGGAGGGCACCATCTGTGCCCTTCAAAGCATTTCCAGAGGCTGGGGGAGGCTACACCTCCCTAGCCTTCAACACCTATTTCCAAAGGGAGAGGGAGTAACACCCTCTCTCAGAGGAAATCCTTTGTTCTGCCTTCCTGGGACTGGGCTGCCCAGACCCAGGAGGGCAGAACCCTGTCTGTGGGGTGGCAGCAGTGGTAGCTGCAGAGAAAACCCCAGAGAGCTGGTTTGGCAGTACCCAGGGTCTATAGTGGAGCCCCGGGGATGCATGGGATTGGCACGCCAATACCAGGTTTGGCATGGGGGGGACAATTCCATGACCTTAGACATGGTACATTGCCATATTCGGAGTTACCATTGTGAAGCTACATATAGGAATTGACCTATATGTAGTGCATGCGTGTAATGACGGCTCCGCACTCACAAATTCCGGGGAAATGGCCCTGAACTATGTGGGGGCACCTTTGCTAGTGTAAGGGTGCCCCCATACTTAGTAACTTTGCACCTAACCATCAGCAAGTGAAGGGTAGACATATAGGTGACTTATAAATTACTTAAGTGCAGTGAAAATGGCTGTGAAATAACGTGTGCGTTATTTCACTCAGGCTGCAGTGGCAGTCCTGTGTAAGATTTGTCTGAGCTCCCAATGGGTGGCAAAAGAAATGCTGCAGCCCATAGGGATCTCTTGGAACCCCAATACCCTGGGTACCTAGGTACCATATACTAGGGAATTATAAGGGTGTTCCAGTGTGCCAATTAGAATTGGTAAAAATGGTCACTAGCCTCTAGTGACAATTTTAAACGTGGAGAGAGCATAAGCACTGAGGTTCTGGTTAGCAGAGCCTCAGTGGCACAGTTAGTCACTACCCAGGTACACACATTCAGGCCACAAACTATGAGCACTGGGGTCCTGGCTAGCAGGATCCCAGTGAGACAGGCAAAAACAAACTTACATACATGTAAAAATGGGGATAACAAGCCGGGCAAGATGGCACTTTTCTACAAGGGGTCAGTCCAAACATAGCAATCAAGATGGCTTTCATGGCGGTGTACCTGGTTTGGTCCTCAACCTCTAGAGTAAGAAGTATGTCCCATCCACTGTAAGGCATGTGTTTCAATCCCCCTCTCCCATGGTCATCTGGGATCTTGTGCACCCTCAAGTTTATTTTATAGGCATACACCCATTTGTAAATGTCACACCCCGTCACATATCTAGGAACCAGACCCTCTGGGATGCAGACCGTTTTGTCTCCTTCAGACCCTATGGAACTGTTGCCACCATCACTGCTGAACTCTTCCTGTCTGGACATGATGTCTAGCTCCTTAAGGCTTCTTCATGAGCCAAATGCTCCAAGGTGACCTTCTCTTCCATGGCCATTTTTCTCTCTTACATGGGCAGCTTCCTTTCTTCTAATTTCAACTAGGCCAACTGCAGTTTAAACTTTATCTCTACCTTCCTTTCCACCAACTCCTCTGGGGACAGGCTGTGAGAGGACACACTGCTTCCTGCATAGAAGAGAACTTCCGGTCTTGGGAGTAGGTTACCCCCTCCTCAACAGGTTGCAATCCAAGACCCTCCTGTGGGACCCGCTCTGATCCTTCTGCATCCTCCTCTTCTTCCTTCTGGTCATCTGTTACAACGAATGGGCCTCTTGGAGCTCCATTGTCTTATTACCCCTCTTGGTAGGCAAACCCCTCACCTGGTAAAATTCCTTGAGCTCAGCCAGTGTGTACTTCTCCAGGTTGGCATGCTCAAAATCCATCTTTGTAGGTGAGGTTGTAGACACAACCCATCAGGCAGAGTAAGAATGAATTTGGTTAAAAAAAAAAAAGGCCAATCAGGGAGAATTTAAAACTCAAATTCGTCAAAGATATGGGATGGAAGTATATACCTAATATCTAGGACATGGCACAAACACAGGTCCTGTCCTCACCACTGATCACCAATGTCAGAAATTGGGTTACTGGTTGACTGGGGTGTGAGCCCTAGTCAAGCCGCAACTACGGTTCTACGGTAAGGCACAAGCACACCCCAATTCAACCTGTGCTCAACCCCCTGCTAGTTTGGCAAAGAGCTGACAGGCTTAACTTAGAGGCAATTTGTAAAGTACCTGTGCAACACTTCAAACAGTAGTACAGCAAAAGCAATACACAAAAAGATCACACACCAGGTTAGAAAAATAGAGCTTAATTTAATAAACAAAACTTAACAAAAACAACAAATGTCCAATGAGTAGAAACAGAGTAATTAATTTTTAGGCAAGTAACTGCAATATAGTGCCTAAAAGCATTAAGCGCCAACCCCAGCTATGTTATTGCACTGGATCAGGTCAAAGTCAATAGTTCCAGCAGACCGTGATAGGGTGCGAGTCGGATACAATATCAAGTTAGTCCCACTGAAGGCTTACCTTCTCAAGTTTCGTGCTAAGGGTTCCCTACATGTTAGAGAGGGTCGCGAGAAGCAAGATCAATGCGGGTGATGATTGCTTTGCAGCAAGGAGCAGCCGGGGGTCATTGATGGGTGGGCTAGTGTTTTGCACCTGCTATCCCTCATGAGTGGTCAATGTTGCTGTGTGAAGAGACAAGCTGGCAGTGACTTGCTCTGATTTTTGGTGCAAACAGCGCGGTTCAAGTGCAAACGGGCCCATTCACAGTTGCAAAGATGCCATTTGTGAAGGCAAAAATGCTTTTCCAAATGTACAAATACCAAAGCTGAGATTCTCAAGAATCACAGTTGGGTGTAGATATCGCTATTTGGAAGTGGCGTATTTAGGGCGTCCCTTCCAAATAGCGATTTCTACTGTTGTGTACAAAGGTTTTGTGGCTGAAATGCAGTTACAAAACCTTGATCTTTTACTATCAACTCA
This sequence comes from Pleurodeles waltl, assembly GCF_031143425.1. Lineage (NCBI taxonomy): Eukaryota > Metazoa > Chordata > Amphibia > Caudata > Salamandridae > Pleurodeles > Pleurodeles waltl. Next base: position 348,467,304 of record NC_090438.1, read on the forward strand.
AAGTTGGATGTAATGCATTCTCAAATTTGAAGGGGTCCCCATGGGACCCCTTTCCCTTGGTGAATGTTGGAAAAATAGTTTTTAAGAGCAGGCAGTGCTTCCATGGACTACTGCTTATTCTTAAAAATGAAACTTCATAGTTTCATTGTTTTCTTTTTAAACATATCCTGTTTTCCCAGAAGAAAAATGGGCTGCGTTTAAAAACAAAAATGGTTGCTTTATTTTAAAGCAATCACAGGCATGGTGGTCTGCTGACCACAGTAGGACACTATCCCTGTGATGGCAGTAATTCATAATGGGTTGCAAATTGTGACCTACTTCATTAATATTCATGAGGTAGGTCAATTTGCAACTCACTAGAAATCGCAAGTCTGAAACAAAAAGTTTCATACATAAGGAATAGCGATTTCCAAATAGCGATTCGAATAAAATAGCTATTTTGAAATCGCTATTCTTTCTCTTTATACATCTGGCCCTTAGGTTCCCTAGTCTGTCTGTGCTGCTCCTGATCATCCCTGTTCACACCTGTACTGCTCCAGCTCCAATTGCACCCAGCTAGTTCCCTGACAGATTCCAAGCCCAACCTATACCACTCTTGTCAGTATGTTTAGTGTATTAAAACAAAGAAGCCTACGTATGCAGATAAACACCCTTTTATTAAGCAGCACAATTCTTTTCAGACAGTTAGAGCATTTGCGTGAAAGATCACCTCATGAAATAAAATGGACATTTACTTGCTGAATATTATTTCCTGTTGTTAGCTGACTCTTCCATGTTAGATTTTTTCTCTTTCCGTGCTCCTTTCCCTGTGCTGATGTCAGCTGGAGAACTGCAAGATGAAAATTAATTTCTACAAACTATGTTAGCAGCAGAAAGGCACAATGGTTATTCACACTGTGGTACTGTAAAGAGTACTTTCTTTGAGTTGGCACCCCAGAAATCAGTACCGGGAGTTTAAACACTTGAAGATAATTCCCAGCCATTGCATATTGAGGTATGTCATCAACCCTGTGGTCTAACCCCATAGGTTTTGTACTACTGTTAGAATTCCTTTGTTGCATACCAATGATTCCAGACAGCTGTTGTCTGATCATATTTTTCATTCTGGCACAGCTATGTAAGTTAGGTTCTTTAGTCGTAAGCTTATCCATTCCGCAACCCCTGTGAATCAAGCCAAGAAACTAAAGAAACAATTTCACAGGCCCAAAAGGGACTGGGACATATTGGGCTATGTCTGTTGTACAATTAACAGAGGATTCTGTATACAAAGAGTCGGTTATTGCTTATATTAATACAACTAAACTTTATGCTGTTGCGAGATAGATCATGGACGAGTTTGAAATCTATGCCAGTCTACATTGCAAAAAAGTTTTACTAAGGATACATTTCCTCCCAGACTAATCACTGTCCTTCTGAACTAGAGATTCTTTAATTGATTATCAGCACTATAAATAATACATTTGAGGCAGATATTTTTAAGCAATACTTCATAAAACAAAAGGAGGAGCTTGAGTAACAATTGGCCTGCGAGATACAAATTAACTAGACACACTTTTTTCCCTGCTCCAAAGAATGAACAAACTTCAAGACCATGAAACACTAAGGGTCCTTATTACAAGGTTTCTACCAGCCTGGCCTGGCTGACCGTTAGAAACCCTGAAATAGAGTGTTCCTGCCAGTCAGACTGGTCGGAACAGTGCTATGAGACAGCACTCAGCTCCCTTAAGGGTGATGCTGGGAGTGACATCTTGTAGCATAGAGTGGGCAGACCAGCACCCTCGGAATGCACACAGTCTGCAAAACAGACAGCATGCATTCCAAGGGTGCAGGGACGGGAGTCCGGGGGGGCCCGCACTGCTGATGCATTGGCAGTGCAGGTGAACCCCCCATGAAAAGGCTGGCGGAGAACAAGGTTGTAATCAGCAGGGTGACGCTAAGTTCAATTCCGTCGTGGCGGATTACAACCAAGACCGCCGTTACCCCTTTTAGGATCTGTGATCCTGGAGGGAACGGTGGTCTTTAGGCAAGTCTGCCTGCCTAACTCGTAATGTTGCAGTCAGACCACCACAGCCGGGGTGGGCCGCGCACCACTGCGAGGCTGGCGGTCCAAAGACCGCCCACCTCATAATGAGGCTGTAAAACTCCTGAAATGAGCGATCACAGAATTACAGAGTCTACCTTAATCTCTGCTTTAGTGAAAAACACTGTCAGGGTCAATTGCTGAGTCCACTTCAGCTGTTCCTATTGTCTTTGGCAAAATCTCTGTGTTGAAGCCAGCCCAGGATTCTGGTAAAGACAAAGAAAGTATCTTGGTCCGTTAGAGCAGAAAGGATTGCCTTTGATCTGCAAACAGGAAGAAGCCACAACATCAGCACCACTTGATTCTCTACCTATGCTTCTTACTATTTCATAGCAGAGACATTGAACCCATTTCTGAAACAGAGAGTACTTTCAACATTTGCCAAATAACAACTCTGTGCATGACTCTGAAGCATGCCAGTCAGGAATATGTTTTGCACCTTCAAAAATAAGAACTCTGAGACTGTATACAATTTCAATCTGCCTTTGAGAAATACTTTATTTTTAACCCTGAAATTGAAGATCTGCAAATAAGTACTGTACTCAGCATCTTCCTGCTCGATATTGTAGATCATTGACAGCTTGTCCACAACTTCGCTGAGAATTTCAAATAAGACTTTCTGTTATGGAAGGCTTCCCAGTGCTGATTTATGAAGGAATAGAGCAGAGAAACATTGCGTTCAGGAGACAGCATTGTGTTCCAGTGGCAACGTCTAAGAAGACATTGCAAAATGAAGAAATGGCACACAAGACCATGAGGAGTCTGTACTGTCAACGATGAACAAGTGTGGCCCTCACATCACAGAAAACAATCCTGTACCATCTTTGATTCCAGACATCTTTCCTCAGAAGCAGATACTTATACCAATGCCTGTAGCTGATCATGAGAACAGCCTGGACCCTAAAAAGAGGCTTGCTGTGTTGCCTGTATCTTTACCAGACGACTATCTGAGCTCAAACAAAATGCTCAGCTTGAGGTTTGTGTCCTCTTCACAGGACAGCATGGGTCTCAAGGAGCTCTCATCGATGCAAATGTCCTGGCCTGATGGGAACCTGGGTTTTATGAATTACAACACTGCTAACTACTCGAGACCACAATTTTGTCTGCATGAAAATCCCATCAATGCATTCTGAAAAGAAATCTCTTGACAATCTGCTGCTTTCTCAAGATTCTATCATCCTTTCACCAGAAGTTCCAAGAAACAGCTCCCTAAAGGGATCTGGAAACCTATCAATATCCAGTATATTTAAAGGAAGAGAATCTTCAAGCGCCTGATCCAGAAAAACCTTGCAGCATTCCACAGAGACTTTCAGGCAGGTGGAACATTATGGACAATGGCCCTCATTACAACCCTGGCGGTCGGTGATAAAGCAGCGGTAATACCGCCAACAGGCCGGCGGTAACAAAAATGGAATTATGACCACAGCGGAAACCGCTCAGACAGACAGCCAGTTTCACAAATGGACCGCCACGGCAGTATCAACAAGCACCATGGTGGTAACCGCCAACAGCCAGGCGGAAGACAATGTACCGCCCACACTATTACAACAGGCCTATCCGCCACCTTTTCCGGGGCTGTACCAATGACATCAAAAGCACGACAGAAACAGAACACAGAAGTCAAAGGACTCACCTCTGGAGACTCAGGGAACAACCACAACGCCATGGAGCCTGAGCTGCACATATTTACCATGCTTGTTTACCTTTTCCTGCATTATGAGCAGCAACACCAGCGAAGACAACCACAGTGGGTACTGACGCCTAGCTCACAAGGGAGGGGGAGGAAAAAGAGAGTGACACACACACGCAACACACAACACCCCCACCCCCAACACCATACACACAATCAGATGCACTAACATTACATATCCACCCCATACCCCACAGGAATAATGCACGGACAAAATGATTGGAAGAAAGTGAGTGTAATACAATAAAATAACATGAATAAGTGCATCAAAATACAAAAGTATATACATTTTTACAAATGGAGGGACACTGCCCAGTCCTCAATGTCCGTGGGCCACAGGGACACATCACATAGGCCAAGGTGCTACCTCACTCCTGTAACAACACGGAGAGAACACTGCACGGGCATCAGGTCGAAAATACACAGACACCTCAGGGTGATGAGGAATGGGGGGCACCTCAGCTGGAAGATAGTACAACACCACTGGTCCTGAAGGGGGCTACATGCCCTGTGAGATGTCCTGGGGAGTGCAAGGCCACAGTCTCCCAAGTGGGTGGTTTGCCCACTGCTTGGTCCTGGGGAGTGCATGGCCACAGTCTCTCAAGTAGGTGGTTTGCCCACATGCTCTGGAGGGGGCAACATGCCCTGCGCTTGGTCCTGGGAGTGTAAGGCCACAGTCTCTCAAGTGGGTGGTTTGCCCACTGTTTGATCCTGGGGAGTGTAAGGCCACAGTCTCAAAAGTGGGTGGTTTGCCCACTGCTTGGTCCTGGGAGTGCTAGGCCACAGTCTATCTAGTGGGTGGTTTGCTCAATGCTTGGTCCTGGGGAATGCAAGGCCACAGTCTCTCTAGTGGGTGGTTTGCCCACTGCTTGGTCCTGGGGAGAGCAAGGACGCAGTCTCTCTAGTGGATGGCTTCTCCACTAGTTCTGGAGGGGGACTTATGCCCAGTGTGCTTCATCCTGGGAAGGATTGGGTGAGTGGGTGGCTTCTTCCACTGGTTCTGGAGGGGGCCTTGTGCCAGGTGTGCTTTATTCTGGGAAGGATGGGGTGAGTGAATGGCTTCTTCCATTGGTTCTGGAGGGGGTCTTGTGCCCAGTGTGCTTCATCCTGGGAAGGATGGGGTGAGTGGATGGTTTCTCCACTGGTTCTGGAGGGAGCATTGTGCCCTGTGATGCAGATCTTGGGGAGTGCAAGGTCACAGTCTCTCACCTGGGTGTCAAACCTGCAGGTTTTTCTGGGGCAAGGACGCACAACAGCCCATGGAGACAGGACTACACACAGTCTGCCGGCAGTGATGGCTGCTCAGTGGTGGCAGTGGCGGTGCTGGTGTTGGAGCTGGCAGTCCCCTGCAGTCTTGGACGGGTACCCACCGGGGCTGCTGCTGCTGGCAGTGGTGCTGGTGGCGGTGCTGGCAGTGGTGGGGGTAGGCTGCAGCTTCGGACGGCTGCCCACTGGGGTTGCTGCTGCTGGCAGTGGTGCTGGTGGCAGGGCTGGCAGTGGTGGAGGGAGGCTCCAGCCGATCCCCTGCAGCCTCGGACGGCTGCCAATTGGGCCTGCTGCTGGCAGTGGTGCTGGTGGCAGTGCTGACAGTGGTGGGGGGAGGCTCCAGCCCATCCTCTGCAGCCTTGGACGGCTACCCACTGGGGCTGCTGCTGCTGGCAGTGGTGCTGGTGGCGGTGCTGGTTGCAGTGCTGGCAGTGGTGGGGAGACTCCAGCCCTTCCCCTGCAGCCTCGGACAGCTGAACCACCATGGTTGGTGGTGGGGGCTCCAAATGAGTCCCAGCACCAGGCCTCTTCTCCTTCCTGCCTGCTGGTGCAGGCCCCTTGCCCTTCCTGTCAGCAGCCAGGGATTGCCCCTCACCCTTTCCTCCTGCAGCTGGTGGTGCCTCCTTGCCCTTCCCTGTCGTAGCTGTTGGTGCCTCCTTGCCCTTCCTTGATGCACCTGGTGCAGGCACTGTAGGATGCTGACCTGGCTTATAGTGGGTACCTGATGGTACTTTCACCTTGTGCCAGGTCCAGTTATCCCTTATTAGTAGATTAGTAGTGTTCTAGCAGCTTAGGCTGATAGAGGTAGCTATAGCAGAGCAGCTTAGGCTGAATCAGGGGACATGCAAAGCTCCTACTATCCCACTTATATCATATAGCACTATATCATAAGAATCACAATACTCAGCGTTACTAAAAATAAAGGTACTTTATTTTAGTGACAATGTGTCAGAAATATGTCAGAGGATATACTCCCTTAGGAGGTAAATAAAATACACAAAATATACACACAAACCAAAATCAGGTAAGTAAACAATTAGAAAAGTAGTGCAAACACTGTAGAATACAATAGGATGCAATAGGCCTAGGGGCAACACAAACCATATACTAAGAAAGTGGAATGCAAACCACTTAGGGACCCCAGGCCTAGTGTAGTGTGTAGAGGGTCGCTGGGAGTGTGTTCTCGATACCCCACCCAAGACCCTGAAAAGTAGGAGTAAAGTTACCCTACTTCCCCAGAAACACACTAAAGTTGTGATAGGAGGTTCTGCAAGGACAACAACTGACTGCAAAGCACTGAAGATGGATTCCTGGACCTGAGGACCTGCAAAAGAAGGGGACTAAGTCCAAGAGACACGAAAGTGTCCAGGGGGGGGCGGGAGCCCACTAAACCCGGGATGAAGGTGCACAATGGCTGCCTGCGGGTTGAAGAAGCTGAAGATTCTGCAACACCGGAAGATGCCAGGAACTTCTCCTTTGCACAGAAGATGTCCTGAGGCGTGCTGGAGGATGCAGAGTTGTTTGCACACAGAAATATGACAAACAAGCCTTGCTAGCTGCAAAGGTTGGGGTTGAAGAAAATGGGTGCAGCCCGGGCACAGGAAGGACCAGGAGGTCGCCCCTTGGAGGAGGAGACAGAGGGGGCGCTCAGCAGTACAGAGAGCCCACGCAGAAGCAGGCAACACCCGCAAAAGCACTTGAACAGGCGTTCAAGAAATCTGAGCATGGCAGTTGTCTCAACACTACAAAGGAGGGTCCCACGAAGCCGGTGGTCAACTCTGCAAGTTGAACAATGCAGGACGTAGTGTTGGGGACCTGGGCTGTGCTGTGCACGAAGGATTCCTTGCAAAAGTGCACAGAAGCCCTAGCAGCTTCAGTTCACGCAGTACACAGGATTACTGTCCGGCGTGGGGAGGCAAGGACTTATCTCCACCAAATTTGGACAGATGGACCACTGAACTGTCGGGGTCACTTGGATCCCGCTCCTGTGTTCCAGGGACCACGCTCGTCAAGATGAGAGGGGACCCAGAGGACCGGTGAAGCAGACGTTTGGTGCCTGCGTTAGCAGGGGGAAGATTCCGCCGACCCATGGGAGATTTCTTCTTGGCTTCCAGTGCAGGGTGAAGGCAGACAGCCCTCAGAGCATGAACCACCAGGAAACAGTCAAGAAATCTGGCAGGATTCGGTGACACAATGTTGCTGGTAGTCTCCTTGCTACTTTGTTGCAGTTTTGCAGGCATCCTCGAGCAGTCAGCGGTCGATCCTGGGCAGCAGTCAAAGAGGGAGATGCAGAGGAACTCTGGTGAGCTCTTGCATTTGTTATCAGACGAGAAACCCACAGGAGAGACCCTAAATAGCCCACAGAGGAGGATTGGCCACCTAACCAGGTAAGCACCTATCAGAAGGAATAGCGATTTCCAAATAGCGATTCGAATAAAATAGCTATTTTGAAGTCGCTATTCTTTCTCTTTATACATCTGGCCCTTAGGTTCCCTAGTCTGTCTGTGCTGCTCCTGATCATCCCTGTTCACACCTGTACTGCTCCAGCTCCAATTGCACCCAGCTAGTTCCCTGACAGATTCCAAGCCCAACCTATACCACTCTTGTCAGTATGTTTAGTGTATTAAAACAAAGAAGCCTACGTATGCAGATAAACACCCTTTTATTAAGCAGCACAATTCTTTTCAGACAATTAGAGCATTTGCGTGAAAGATCAACTCATGAAATAAAATGGACATTTACTTGCTGAATATTATTTCCTGTTGTTAGCTGACTCTTCCATGTTAGATTTTTTCTCTTTCCGTGCTCCTTTCCCTGTGCTGATGTCAGCTGGAGAACTGCAAGATGAAAATTAATTTCTACAAACTATGTTAGCAGCAGAAAGGCACAATGGTTATTCACACTGTGGTACTGTAAAGAGTGCTTTCTTTGAGTTGGCAACCCCAGAAATCAGCACCGGGAGTTTAAACACTTGAAGATAATTCCCAGCCATTGCATATTGAGGTATGTCATCAACCCTGTGGTCTAACCCCATAGGTTTTGTACTACTGTTAGAATTCCTTTGTTGCATACCAATGATTCCAGACAGCTGTTGTCTGATCATATTTTTCATTCTGGCACAGCTATGTAAGTTAGGTTCTTTAGTCCGTAAGCTTATCCATTCCGCAACCCCTGTGAATCAAGCCAAGAAACTAAAGAAACAATTTCACAGGCCCAAAAGGGACTGGGACATATTGGGCTATGTCTGTTGTACAATTAACAGAGGATTCTGTATACAAAGAGTCGGTTATTGCTTATATTAATACAACTAAACTTTATGCTCTTGCGAGATAGATCATGGACAAGTTTGAAATCTATGCCAGTCTACATTGCAAAAATGTTTTTACTAAGGATACATTTCCTCCCAGACTAATCCCTGTCCTTCTGAACTAGAGATTCTTTAATTGATTATCAGCATTATAAATAATACATTTGAGGCAGATATTTTTAAGCAATACTTCATAAAACAAAAGGAGGAGCTTGAGTAACAATTGGCCTGCGAGATACAAATTAACTAGACACACTTTTTTCCCTGCTGCAAAGAATGAACAAACTTCAAGACCATGAAACACTAAGGGTCCTTATTACAAGGTTTCTACCAGCCTGGCCTGGCTGACCGTTAGAAACCCTAAAATAGAGTGTTCCTGCCAGTCAGACTGGTCCGAACAGTGCTATTAGACAGCACTCAGCTCCCTTACGGGTGATGCTGGGAGTGACATCTTGTAGCATAGAGTGGGCAGACCAGCACCCTCGCAATGCACACAGTCTGCAAAACAGACAGCATGCATTCCAAGGGTGCAGGGACGGGGGTCCGGAGGGGCCCGCACTGCTGATGCATTGGCAGTGCAGGTGAACCCCCCATGAAAAGGCTGGCGGAGAACAAGGTTGTAATCAGCAGGGTGACGCTAAGTTCAATTCCGTCGTGGCGGATTACAACCAAGACCGCCGTTACCCCTTTTAGGATCTGTGATCCTGGAGGGAACGGTGGTCTTTAGGCAAGTCTGCCTGCCTAACTCGTAATGTTGCAGTCAGACCACCACAGCCGGGGTGGGCCGACCACCACTGCGAGGCTGGCGGTCCAAGGACCGCCCACCTCATAATGAGGCTGTAAAACTCCTGAAATGAGCGATCACAGAATTACAGAGTCTACCTTAATCTCTGCTTTAGTGAAAAACACTGTCAGGGTCAATTGCTGAGTCCACTTCAGCTGTTCCTATTGTCTTTGGCAAAATCTCTGTGTTGAAGCCAGCCCAGGATTCTGGTAAAGACAAAGAAAGTATCTTAGTCCGTTAGAGCAGAAAGGATTGCCTTTGATCTGCAAACAGGAAGAAGCCACAACATCAGCACCACTTGATTCTCTACCTATGCTTCTTACTATTTCATAGCAGAGACATTGAACCCATTTCTGAAACAGAGAGTACTTTCAACATTTGCCAAGTAATAACTCTGTGCATGACTCTGAAGCATGCCAGTCAGGAATATGTTTTGCACCTTCAAAAATAAGAACTCTGAGACTGTATACAATTTCAATCTGCCTTTGAGAAATACTTTATTTTTAACCCTGAAATTGAAGATCTGCAAATAAGTACTGTACTCAGCATCTTCCTGCTTGATATTGTAGATCATTGACAGCTTGTCCACAACTTCGCTGAGAATTTCAAATAAGACTTTCTGTTATGGAAGGCTTCCCAGTGCTGATTTATGAAGGAATAGAGCAGAGAAACATTGCGTTCAGGAGACAGCATTGTGTTCCAGTGGCAACGTCTAAGAAGACATTGCAAAATGAAGAAATGGCACACAAGACCATGAGGAGTCTGTACTGTCAACGATGAACAAGTGTGGCCCTCACATCACAGAAAACAATCCTGTACCATCTTTGATTCCAGACATCTTTCCTCAGAAGCAGATACTTATACCAATGCCTGTAGCTGATCATGAGTACAGCCTGGACCCTAAAAAGAGGCTTGCTGTGTTGCCTGTATCTTTACCAGACGACTATCTGAGCTCAAACAAAATGCTCAGCTTGAGGTTTGTGTCCTCTTCACAGGACAGCATGGGTCTCAAGGAGCTCTCATCGATGCAAATGTCCTGGCCTGATGGGAACCTGGGTATTATGAATTACAACACTGCTAACTACTCGAGACCACAATTTTGTCTGCATGAAAATCCCATCAATGCATTCTGAAAAGAAATCTCTTGACAATCTGCTGCTTTCTCAAGATTCTATCATCCTTTCAACAGAAGTTCCAAGAAACAGCTCCCTAAAGGGATCTGGAAACCTATCAATATCCAGTATATTTCAAGGAAGAGAATCCAATGCTATTCTTCAAGCGCCTGATCCAGAAAAACCTTGCAGCATTCCACAGAGACTTTCAGGCAGGTGGAACATTATGGACAATGGCCCTCATTACAACCCTGGCGGTCGGTGATAAAGCAGCGGTAATACCGCCAACAGGCCGGCGGTAACAAAAATTGAATTATGACCACAGCGGAAACCGCTCAGACAGACAGCCAGTTTAACACATGGACCGCCACGGCAGTATCAACAAGCACCATGGTGGTAACCGCCAACAGCCAGGCGGAAGACAATGTACCGCCCACACTATTACAACAGGCCTATCCGCCACCTTTTCCGGGGCGGTACCAATGACATCAAAAGCACAACAGAAACAGAACACAGAAGTCAAAGGACTCACCTCTGGAGACTCAGGGAACAACCACGACGCCATGGAGCCTGAGCTGCACATATTTACCATGCTCGTTTACCTTTTCCTGCATTATGAGCAGCAACACCAGCGAAAACAACCACGGTGGGTACTGCCGCCTAGCTCACAAGGGAGGGGGAGGAAAAAGAGAGTGACACACACACGCAACACACAACACCCCCACCCCCAACACCATATACACAATCAGATGCACTAACATTACATATCCACCCCGTACCCCACAGGAATAATGCAAGGACAAAATGATTGGAAGAAAGTGAGTGTAATACAATAAAATAACATGAATAAGTGCATCAAAATACAAAAGTATATACATTTTTAAAAATGGAGGGACACTGCCCAGTCCTCAATGTCCGTGGGCCACAGGGACACATCACATAGGCCAAGGTGCTACCTCACTCCTGTAACAACACGGAGAGAACACTGCAGGGGCATCAGGTCGAAAATACACAGACACCTCAGGGTGATGAGGAATGGGGGGCACCTCAGCTGGAAGATAGTACAACACCACTGGTCCTGAAGGGGGCTACATGCCCTGTGAGATGTCCTGGGGAGTGCAAGGCCACAGTCTCCCAAGTGGGTGGTTTACCCACTGCTTGGTCCTGGGGAGTGCAAGGCCACAGTCTCTCAAGTAGGTGGTTTGCCCACATGCTCTGGAGAGGGCAACATGCCCTGTGCTTGGTCCTGGGGAGTGTAAGGCCACAGTCTCTCAAGTGGGTGGTTTGCCCACTGTTTGATCCTGGGGAGTGTAAGGCCACAGTCTCAAAAGTGGGTGGTTTGCCCACTGCTTGGTCCTGGGAGTGCAAGGCCACAGTCTATCTAGTGGGTGGTTTGCTCACTGCTTGGTCCTGGGGAATGCAAGGCCACAGTCTCTCTAGTGGGTGGTTTGCCCACTGCTTGGTCCTGGGGAGAGCAAGGACGCAGTCTCTCTAGTGGATGGCTTCTCCACTAGTTCTGGAGGGGGACTTGTGCCCAGTGTGCTTCATCCTGGGAAGGATTGGGTGAGTGGATGGCTTCTTCCACTGGTTCTCGAGGGGGCCTTGTGCCAGGTGTGCTTTATCCTGGGAAGGATGGGGTGAGTGAATGGCTTCTTCCATTGGTTCTGGAGGGGGTCTTGTGCCCAGTGTGCTTCATCCTGGGAAGGATGGGGTGAGTGGATAGCTTCTCCACTGGTTCTGGAGGGAGCATTGTGCCCTGTGATGCAGATCTTGGGGAGTGCAAGGTCACAGTCTCTCACCTGGGTGTCAAACCCACAGGTTTTTCTGGGGCAAGGACGCAAAACAGCCCATGGAGGCAGGACTACACACAGTCTGCCGGCAGTGATGGCTGCTCAGTGGTGGCAGTGGCGGTGCTGGTGTTGGGGCTGGCAGTCCCCTGCAGTCTTGGACGGGTGCCCACCGGGGCTGCTGCTGCTGGCAGTGGTGCTGGTGGCGGTGCTGGCAGTGGTGGGGGTAGGCTGCAGCCTCAGACGGCTGCCCACTGTGGTTGCTGCTGCTGGCAGTGGTGCTGGTGGTGCTGCTGGCAGTGGTGCTGGTGGCAGGGCTGGCAGTGGTGGGGGGAGGCTCCAGCCGATCCCCTGCAGCCTCGGACGGCTGCCAATTGGGGCTGCTGACAGTGGGGGGGGAGGCTCCAGCCCATCCCCTGCAGCCTTGGACGGCTACTCACTGGGGCTGCTGCTGCTGGCAGTGCTGCTGGTGGCGGTGCTGGTTGCAGTGCTGGCAGTGGTGGGGGAGGCTCCAGCCCTTCCCCTGCAGCCTCGGACGGCTGAACAACCATGGTTGGTGGTGGGGGCTCCAAATGAGTCCCAGCACCAGGCCTTTTCTCCTTCCTGCCTGCTGGTGCAGGCCCCTTGCCCTTCCTGTCAGCAGCCAGGGATTGCCCCTCACCCTTTCCTCCTGCAGCTGGTGGTGCCTCCTTGCCCTTCCCTGTCGTAGCTGTTGGTGCCTCCTTGCCCTTCCTTGATGCACCTGGTGCAGGCACTGTAGGATACTGACCTTGCTTATAGTGGGTACCTGATGGTACTTTCACCTTGTGCCAGGTCCAGTTATCCCTTATTAGTAGATTAGTAGTGTTCTAGCAGCTTAGACTGATAGAGGTAGATATAGCAGAGCAGCTTAGGCTGAATCAGGGGACATGCAAAGCTCCTACTATCCCACTTATATCATATAGCACTATATCATAATAATAATAATATCATAGTGACAATGTGCCAGAAATATGTCAGAGGATATACTCCCTTAGGAGGTAAATAAAATACACAAAATATACACACAAACCAAAATCAGGTAAGTAACAATTAGAAAAGTAGTGCAAACACTGTAGAATACAATAGGATGCAATAGGCCTAGGGGCAACACAAACCATATACTAAGAAAGTGGAATGCAAACCACTTAGGGACCCCAGGCCTAGTGTAGTGTGTAGAGGGTCGCTGGGAGTGTGTTCTCGATACCCCACCCAAGACCCTGAAAAGTAGGAGTAAAGTTACCCTACTTCCCCAGAAACACACTAAAGTTGTGATAGGAGGTTCTGCAAGGACAACAACTGACTGCAAAGCACTGAAGATGGATTCCTGGACCTGAGGACCTGCAAAAGAAGGGGACTAAGTCCAAGAGACACAAAAGTGTCCAGGGGGGGCGGGAGCCCACTAAACCCGGGATGAAGGTGCACAATGGCTGCCTGCCTGCGGGTTGAAGAAGCTGAAGATTCTGCAACACCGGAAGATGCCAGGAACATCTCCTTTGCACAGAAGATGTCCCAAGGCGTGCTGGAGGATGCAGAGTTGTTTACACACAGAAATATGACAAACAAGCCTTGCTAGCTCCAAAGGTTGGGGTTGAAGAAAATGGGTGCAGCCCGGGCACAGGAAGGACCAGGAGGTCGCCCCTTTGCGCTCAGCAGTACAGAGAGCCCACGCAGAAGCAGGCAACACCCGCAAAAGCACTTGAACAGGCGTTCAAGAAATCTGAGCATGGCAGTTGTCTCAACACTACAAAGGAGGGTCCCACGAAGCCGGTGGTCAACTCAGCAAGTTGAACAATGCAGGATGTAGTGTTGGATACCTGGGATGTGCTGTGCACGAAGGATTCCTTGCAAAAGTGCACAGAAGCCCTAGCAGCTTCAGTTCATGCAGTACACAGGATTACTGTCTGGCGTGGGGAGGCAAGGACTTACCTCCACCAAATTTGGGCAGATGGACCACTGGACTGTCGGGGTCACTTGGATCCAGCTCCTGTGTTCCAGGGACCACGCTCGTCAAGATGAGAGGGGACCCAGAGGACCGGTGAAGCAGACGTTTGGTGCCTGCGTTAGCAGAGGGAAGATTCCGCCGACCCACAGGAGATTTCTTCTTGGCTTCCAGTGCAGGGTGAAGGCAGACAGCCCTCAGAGCATGAACCACCAGGAAACAGTCAAGAAATCTGGCAGGATTCGGTGACACAATGTTGCTGGTAGTCTCCTTGCTACTTTGTTGCAGTTTTGCAGGCATCCTGGAGCAGTCAGCGGTCGATCCTTGGCAGCAGTCAAAGAGGGAGATGCAGAGGAACTCTGGTGAGCTCTTGCATTTGTTATCAGACGAGAAACCCACAGGAGAGACCCTAAATAGCCCACAGAGGAGGATTGGCCACCTAACCAGCTAAGCACCTATCAGGAGGGGTCTCTGATGTCACCTGCTAGCACTGGCCACTCAGAGGCCTCCATTGTGCCCTCACACCTCTGCATTCAAGATGGCAGAGGTCTGGGACTCACTGGAGGAGCACTGTGCACCACCCCTGGGGTGGTGATGAACAGGGGATTGGTCATTCCCCTTTCCTTTGTCCACTTTCGCACCAGAGCAGGGGCTGGGGGATCCCTGAACCGGTGTAGACTGGCTTATGCAAGGAGGACACCATCTGTGCCCTTCAAAGCATTTCCAGAGGCTGGGGGAGGCTACTCCTCCCCAGTCCTTAACACCTATTTCCAAAGGGAGAGGGTGTAACACCCTCTTTCAGAGGAAACCCTTTGTTCTGCCCTCCTGGGACTGGGCTGTCCAGACCCCAGGAGGGCAGAAGCCTGTCTGTGGGTTGGCAGCGGCGGTAGCTGCAGTGAAAACCCCAAAGAGCTAGTTTGGCAGTACCTGGGGTCCATGCTCGAGCCCCAGGGATGCATGGGATTGGCACCCCAATACCAGATTTGGCATGGGGGGACAATTCCATGATCTTAGACATGTTACATGGCCATATTTGGAGTTACCATTGTGAAGCTTCATATAGGCATTGACCTATCTGTCTTGCACGCGTGTAATGGTGTTCCCGCACTTACAAAGTCCGGGGAAATTGCCCTGAACAATGTGGGGGCAGCTTGGCTAGTGCCACGGTGCCCTCACACTTAGTAACTGTGCACCTAGCCTTCACTAGGTGAGGGTTAGACATATAAGTGACTTATAAGTTACTTAAGTGCAGTGTAAAATGGCTGTGAAATAACGTGGATGTTATTTCACTCAGGCCGCAGTGGCAGTCCTGTGTAAGAATTGTCAGAGCTCCCTATGGGTGGCAAAAGAAATGCTGCAGCCCATAGGGATCTCCTGGAACCCCAGTACCCTGAGTACCTAGGTACCACATACTAGGGAATTATAAGGGTGTTCCAGTGTGCCAATCAGAATTGGTGAAAATGGTCACTAGCCTGCAGTGACAATTTTAAAAGCAGAGAGAGCATAAGCACTGAGGTTCTGGTTAGCAGAGCCTCAGTGACACAGTTAGGCACCACACAGGGACCACATTCATGCTACAAACTATGAGCACTAGCGTCCTGGCTAGCAGTATCCCAGTGAGACAGGCAAAAACAAACTGGCACACATGTAAAAATGGGGATAACATGCCAGGCAAGATGGTACTTTCCTACAGGCACCCTGTCAGTGTTGCTGCCTGGTGCCTGGGATCCTCTCCCAAATGCAGTAGCTGTCGACACTACTATGGCCATGGACTGGGTGGCTGAGGTGTTCGCCTGGGTTCTGACCACCCTGGCCCGACGAGAAGGACAGGGGGACTGTTAGGGAAGGTGGAGAGGAAAAGCTTCTTAGGGACATTGGGGTAGGAAGAGGGTGAAGGTTTGGGAGTGGAGGAAGTGGTTGTTGGAGGTGTCTGTCTGCTATGTTTGGTTGCAGGTGCATGGGCTGGATGCTGTTGTGAGGTGGATGGCTGTGGGGTGTTTGAGTGCTTGCGTTTGTGTACTTTGGGAGGAGGGGCACAGACACAGTGGGAGAGGACACAGGGTATGTGTGCATGAATGTGGGGAGGTGACTGCCAGTGTGGGGCATGTAGTGATAGACGTGATGGTGATGGTGGGAGTGGATGAGGATGTAATGCCTGCAGGTGTGAGTGGAGGCGCAACAGGGAGGGAGGCGGACGACGAGGAGGAGGGGGACACAGTGGAGGCAGTGGATGCTGTATGTATGCATCTGGATGGTGTTGTCCTGGGTGCATGCTGGTCTGCCTGTTTGCTTGGGATAGTCTGGGATTGAGGGGAATGGGATTGGGCAAAGGAAGTTGGAGTGGTGAAGCTAGAAACAGGGACAATGGCTGTCATCAGGGAGGAGGCCAGAGCCTGTATTGATCTCTGTTGGGCCGCCATGCGTGAGGGAATGCCTTTGTTTGTTGCAAATGTGCTGCCAGCCCCTGGATGACATTCACAAAGGCTGACTGCCCAACAGAGATGGATCGCAGCAGGTCAATAGCCTCCTCACTTAGGGCAGCGTGGCTAACTGGGGCATGGCCTGAGGTGCCTGGGGCAAAGGAGAAGGGTGGTGGGCACTGGAAACACGCTGAGGGGCTGCTGGGAGGACGTTGCTGGTACCAGGGTGGCGGCTGTACCTGTAGTTGAGGTGGGCACAATGGTGTCCGCCACCACTAGGGAGCTTCCATTGGAGGAAGTATCACTGTCAGAACTGTCCACTCCAGTCTCCGCCGTGGTGCTCCCCTCACCCTCTGTCCCACTGGTGCGCTCACTGTCGGTGAATTCGGCCTCCTGGGCCCTGTGGGATGCAGCTCTCCCCTTCGTCGGTGCCTCTGCTCCTTCGCCAGATGATGCAAATGCACATTAGGATAGGGTGACAAAAAAAAGGGGGGAGAGACAAAGGATACACTTGGTCAATGGCGCCAACAGCACCACCGTTGGCGTACACGACACACACAGGGAACAGCCCTATGCACTAGGCAATGCCCTAACAGTCACAATGCTAGTCACCAGCCCATGGACAGGGGTACTTAACGCCAATTGCAGCATACCTGAGACCCACAGACCCCTGCCCAGTAGTGGATGCCTACTAGCTTGGTTGGAAGAGGTGTACATCAAACTCTGCCCAACATGGAAACCTACCCTTCAATGTCCAGCCTGGCCTAGGGGCACCCACAGGCTCACATCCCCCACCCAGATGCCACCCCACCACGCGCAAGTAGTATATTGGGGCACTGTACTCACCCCCTTGTGGCTGCTGTGATTCCCCCAAGCGCCCATGCAGCTCCAGATAGGCCACTGCCAGTAGGCAGGCCACCAGGGGGTGTCAGGCATCGTGCTCACAGTGTACTCACCTGTTGGTCTGGAGGACCATACAGCATTCGGTACTGGGGTAGGACCCCATCCACTAGTCTCTCCAACTCTGCAGCGGTGAAGTCAGAGGCCCTTACCCCAGTGACACGAGCCATGGTCGGTTCCAGACACAGGTCACAGCAGCACTTGCAGTGTAGGTCCTCTCCTGTTGAAGGTCAGGTAGCAAGTGAGTGAACAGATAGAAAATGGTGGTCACGTCCGCAGCAGTACGTACCGTCCCCGACGGCCTACATCACCATTGGCCACTGTAACCCATAGGGCCCAATATTATCCAATGGGGAGTTGCAGGGCGGTTCTCGACCGCCTCCCGCAATGGCACACAACGTAAGCGAAATTGCCTCATTTCCATCTGTCCTTCCATACAGAACAGGTAGATGCCACTTCAGGGGGGGCAGCCCATGGCACCTAACTGCATCACAGTACACATAGGCACCATTTGGGCCTATCCAACTATATACTGTCACAATATGCAATGAAGTGTAGTGTTTTGAAATATGTAATACTGACCAGCTGCTCACCGTTTGCCCCCTAGATTGCAACCGCTGCGGATGAATAGGAGATGGAGACATCCTCCGCGTACAGGCCCCTGATGGACTTAGCAACATTGGAGGACAGGCACATTATCCTCACCTATAGACTGGACACGGCCACAATCACAGAGCTGTGTGCCCAATTGGGACCTGACCTGATATCTGCTATCCATCAGCCCGCCGGGATCCCCCCTCTTGTGCAAATGCTATCAGTGCTCCATTTCCTGGCAACTGGCTCCTTCCAAGTGACAGTGGGCTTGACAGCAGGAATGTCTCAGCCAATGTTCTCAATAGTGCTGACCAGAGTGTTGTCTGCCCTAATTAAACACATGCACAGCTACATCGTTTTCCCCAGGTGGAGAATTTGGCCACAGTGAAAGCAGATTTCTATGCAAAATCATTGGGGCAATAGATGGTACACATAGTACATTTGTCCCCCCCCACCACCCCCCCCCCCGGAGAAATGAACAGGTGTTCAGAAATTGAAAGAGCTTTCAGTCCATGAATGTGCAGATAGTGTGCCTGGCAGACCAGTACATCTCCCATGTCAATGCAAAGTATCCTGGGTCTGTGCATGATGCCTTTATCCTGAGGAATAGCAGCATCCCATATGTGATGGCTCAACTCCAGAGGCACAGGGTGTGGCTAATAGGTGAGCCCTGGTTCCCACCCAGTAGGTGTTGGTGTATGGGTATAGTGTGGGCCCTAAGGGTTTGTGTGTGTCTTACAGTTGCCCCTCGATATTTGCAGGTGACTCTGGTTACCCCAACCTCTCATGGCTACTGACCCCTGTGACGAATCCCAGGACAAGGGCAGAGGAACGTTACAATAAGGTACATGGGTGAACAAGAAGAATTTGGCTTCCTGAAGGCCAGGTTTAGTTGCCTCCATCTAACAGGTAGATCCCTATACTACTCTCCCAGGAAGGTGTGCCAGATCATCGTGGCATGTTATATGTTGCACAACCTTGCCTTACGTCGACAGGTGCCTTTTCTTCAGGAGGATGAGGCTGGAGATGGGCGTGTGGCAGCAGTGGACCCTGTGGGCAGTGAAGATGAGGAGGCAGAGGATGAGGACAGCAGAAGTGCTATAATATGACAATACTTCCAATGACACACAGGTAAGACACTGTAATTTCACTTTACATTGACAGTTTTGCCATTTTCACTGGCAGGCTGATTTTCCCACTTCTATGGCCACTTACTGTACCCTTTGGCATCTCTATTTTCAGATATTTGTGCCCCACTATTGCTCCTGGTGTGTTGACTGCAGCCAACTACAAGTCATTCCTATGTATACATTACAGTACAGTTGTATTGCAGTGTTTATAACTTGTTAAACTTGTTAAACAAATACATAGTTCAATCATTTGACACACTCCATACTTGTATTTATTCAAATGGTGTTTATTTAAGTGCTAATAAGTTGAGGGGGGTGTGTAATGGGCTGGAGTGATGGTGGAGGAATGTCCAGGTAAGAGTCCAGTCTATTTGTATCATAGGTGTATGGCCAAGGGGGCATAGGAAGTGGAGCAATGGCAGTTCAAGGTGGACAGGGTGACAGAGTGGGACAGAAGGGTGACAATCAGGAGAGTCTTATTACCTGGTGGGAGTCTTGGCAATAGTCTCTGGCTTCTGCCTGGATCGCAGGGACCATTTGAGGGGTGGTTCTCCTTCTGCAGGGGTGCTGGTGGCCTGTTGCTCCTGTAGCGGGGCCTCCTGTCCACTAGCGGCGGCAGAGGTGGAAGGCTGTTCATCGGTTTGGCTAGTGTCAGGGGCCCGCTGGTGTGCCACTGCCTCCCTCATGGTGTTGGCAATGTCTGCCAGCACCCTTGCAATGGTGACCAGGGTGGTGTTTATGTCCTTCAAGTCCTCCCTGATCCCCAGGTACTGTCCCTCATGCAGCCACTGGGTCTCCTGAAACTTGTCCAGTATCTGGCCCATCGTCTCCTGTGAATGGTGGTATGCTCCCAGGATGTTGGTGAGTGCCTCCTGGAGAGTCGGTTCCCTGGACCTATCCTCCCCCTGTCGCACAGCAGTCCTTCCAGCTTCCCTGTTGTCCTGTGCCTCTGTCCCCTGAACCGTGTGCCCACTGCCACTGATCCGAGGTCCCTGATCGTCCTGTGTTTGTGGGGTGGTCTGGGGTCCCTGTAGTAGTGGACGCACTGCTGACTGACGTGTCCTGGGGACAGAGGTATGGGCCCGCTGGGTGGGTACTGTGCTGGTGTTTCCTGAGGGGATAGGCTCCGTGGTGGTATGGGACTGTGCCTGGGTAACCGACTGTCCAGAGATCCCTGATGGGCCAGGTTGATCATGCAAATCCAGGCGTCCAGAGCTGCTGTCATCACTGTGGGTCTCTTCTGGGTGGGGACTGGATTTTGCTGGCACCTCCTCTCTGGTGACGCTGGGTGGGGGAATTGTGGGGATGTAAATGCAGTGTTATTGTTTCTGTGTGTGTCATCTTGTGCATGGGTGTGTTGCCCTCTATGGTTGTTATTGCCCTGTCAGCTTTGCCTTGTGTGAGTAGTTATTTTGTGGGCTAGGTGATTCTCTCTATTGTGCATGCAGTGGTGATAGGTGTCCATGCAGGTCTGTGAGTGGTGTCCATACATTGGTGTTATATGCAGGGCTTGGTATTGGGATCAGTGGGTTGTGAAGATGGGGTATGTGGGAGGTGGTGCAGTGATGGGAGTGAGGGTAGGGGTGGGGGGTGTGATGGCATGCAGGTGGAAGGGTGATAGTAATAGAGATTTGACTTACCAGAGTCCAGTCCTCCTCCTACTCCTGCCAGGCCCTCAGGATGCATGATTGCCATGACTTGCTCCTCTCATGTTGTTAGTTGTGGGGGAGGAGGTGGGGGACCACCGCCAGTCCTCTGTACAGCTATTTGGTGTCTTGCTGCTGTGGAACGCACCTTCCCCCGTAGGGGGGGTTTCCTAAACAAAAGCTGTCCCTGCCTAATCCAGGCCTCAGACCCTGAGCTCCCTTCTTTCCCAACCTTCAGGTACTTATTTGTACATGTTTTACCCCAGCACCGAAATCCCCTTTCCCTACAGAGAGCTGTATATTCCAGTCTTTCCCCAATCTCAACCAGCTAGTTCCCTGACAGTGACCTGAAAATAGTGACTCCAAAAAAGGGTTTTTCAAATCTTGATTTGTCAACACTATGCACAATGAAAATGGTCACAAAACTTGCATTTGCAAAATACAATCAAGTGGAAGAATGGGCAGTAATCAGGACCAAAGTATGAAGGTGGGTCAAAATGCATTGCAAAGGTTCCTAATGGCACTTCTATCTCAGTCGTGAACATGATGTGCATACTAGCAGCCCAGCAGATCCGAAGGAGGGAAACTGAGAGAATGTTCAGACAAAGGGTGACTCTACTTGATCAGAAAGAGGACATATGCTATGCTATCTAGGCAGGAGATTATTGATTTGGCAGATGAACTGCAACCCATGCTAGGCAGGCACAGTACACATAGGCAGCAACCAGATACATTCTCTGTTTTCTCACATTTACTTGATAGAGAAGGTACAAGAGCATTGCAGTGGTTGGTAATGGCATATCACAGAGATCCCTATCAAGAGTGTTGCATACCTTTCTTGATACCATGTTGTCTAGTATACACTTGTATTACGTTCATCAATACCCCTGCAGAGTTGTAGAATACAAAGGTTCAAATTGATGTCATAGCATATTTGTGTTATGTAATATGGTGTACAGGTGCTACCCACATACAATTATGCCTCCTTTGGAATAGGATATCTCCATAGGAACAAGTAAACATTTGCCTAGCATACAGGGGGTTTCTAATGGTATGTGCATACTAACAAACATGGTAGCACTATACCCTGGGAATAGACATGTCTCATATGTTTCAATACTCAGCTGAGTATGACTGGATAGCAAGAGACATTGGAGGCAGGTTGTTACTTGGAAAGTCATTATACTGCATTTACATTTTTGATTGACATTTTATTGAAAATGTTTTACAATATTGTGATGTTTTTTGGTCACATTGTTAATGTCCTATGTCCATGGATCATGATGCTGCATCTAAAGCTTTGTACACCAAGGGAACAGAGCTATGATGCACCTCACATACAAACCAGAAGCAATACTGAAAGGGCATTGAAGCCCAAAAGGGAGATTCAGGTGTATACACAAATAGGGAGGGCACTTGAATATAATCTAGACATGTTGCAAGATAATAGGTGCATGCACAATATTGTGTAACACGGGCATGAGACAAATAATCCCAACAACCGGAAAATGATAAATCTGTTAATGTCCCCTCCACAGCACCCATCCCATAGACAGGATAGAGGAAGAGCCCAACAGCTGCCCATCAATCCAGCAAGCTGGATTGATGTGACAATAAATTGACATAATTTTTCGCTATAGCAAAGCATAAATGAAAATCATCACTTAATATTTTGTAATTACCCTTTATTATTGCTTGTCCACCATTCAAGATGCAAAACATGAAGGTGAAAAATAAATGAAACCCACAAGGAGAGATCACTCAAAACCCAACGGCATATATATCCAACAGAACACTCTAATGCCTCTATTTGGTGATCTGTGTGTCTCTGTCTAAGCACGTGTGGCAGAGTCAGCAGCAACAATATCATAAAGGTTTGCAATTTCATTTGTTAGTTTGCACAAACCTCACCTGATACCTAATGTACCTCTGCACACACTTTCCGTGCTTTCTACTCTCCTATGAAGCTCACTGTGGCCCTGTGTTGCTTACGTTGGATCATCAGCACAGATTTTCAAGGCAATTAAACTGAGTAGCCAGTAGTGATACCTAATGGTATGTGAGGATTCAAGTGATGGTCAACTTACCTGTTGTGTCTGTCCTGTTCAGCTACTTATGGTGGTGTCTCTTTGCCCTTCAATGGCTGCTCTGTAATTGAAATGGTTGTTGGAAGCGTAGGTAGGGTGGTACACCTTCTTAGCACATTTGCAGGTATCATCATAGGTTCTGCTGGCCCTGTTAGGGTTGGTTCAACACGTCTGATGTTCTTCTTACTGGTGAAAGTAACTCATCATGATGGATGTCCCTCTGTCTCTGTCTGGCTTTCCAGGGCAGATGATTCTGTGAGAGAAGGCAGAATCCCAGGTATCATCATAGGTTCTGCTGGCCATGTTAGGGTTGGTTCAGCACGCCTGATGTTCTTCTCGCTGGTGAAAGTAACTCATCATGATGGATGTCCCTCTGTCTCGGTCTGGCTTTCCAGGGCAGATGATTCTGTGAGAGAAGGCAGAATCTGTTTCTATATTTATGTGCTTTGATACTTTATTTAGAGGTTGAATTAATAAGTGAACTTGTCACAAAGGTGACAGCTAACATTCAGATGCAATTTCTGCTGATTGTAGTAATGATAATATTTGAAATAAACATTGGGAAATCACTGTCAATTGAGCACCACATCCAAATGGGGCATATGGAGGACGCAGTTATTTCATTACCAATAATGCATCGTTGTTCCTATGAATAAAATTCAGAATGGGTTACTAAGCCCATTAGAGCTGTTTGTATGATGACAATGTGTTTGCAATAAAATATGCTATTTTCAGTGGAACTGCGATTGATAAGAACCATGCTTCATTTCTGGCATTATTATCATCTATAAGCTCAATGTCCTTTTTCATTTTGAATGACTTCACTGGGTAATCTATGTGCAGGAGCTAATGTGCAGATCTTTTCAACTCCAGTCAGTGCTTCTGGTTTTAGGGGTGAATCTCTCAGAATATCCTTAGTTGTTGGATGCAGCTTAATGCTGGGTCCTCCTTCTCCTGTTGTGCCTGTATTTGTTTCTCTCAGTTTGGTCCTGAAACAGAGGGTCAATCCGTTGCTTCCTAGTTTCTTCAATAATCCAGTTTGTCACTCCCACTGCATTTATAAAGTCTTGTACCTGCTAACTCACCCATTTTTAGTGGACTCAAGTATTGTCAGTGATGCCTTTCCTTAAAGATTGCCATTTATGGCCAAACATTCCTCAGCTAGAATCTCCAATTCAAGGTCTCTGAATTTCCATTCTCTCTTTCTCTGCCTGCCCCATGAAGCTTTTGACTTGCCAGTGGGTTTGATCTATATTTTCACTTATCAGTTGCAGTTTTTGAAAAATGAGAAGCTTTTAAATATTGTTTTGAAATTCTGAAATTTTGATGTGTTAATTTTTGCGCTTTCCAAATTGCAAATTTATGGGTTTGTACATTCTAACCCAAAATTGAGGATACAAGAACCAAACGTTTTACTGCAATAAAGAGGTTTAAATATTGTTTACTCTAATGTCATTTTTTATTATGATGTTTAATTATATTGCTTTCAGTTTAAGTTTATTTATTACAGTTTATCTTTTTATCGTTACTTATATTTTCAAGTTAATACATTTTTTATTATGTACTGAGAACCAGATTTATCAAGGTTTCCCGCAACACAATGCATCAAGGCAACTTTCTGCGCTGAGTTAAAGGGATAGGGCAGCAATGCACCATATTTACCAACATATAGAGCATTCCTGCTCTCTGCTTGCACTGGCACATAATCTGCTGCCAAGCGCCAATACAGGCAGGATTGTTTTTGTGCAGCAATGAACACCTTCCTGCATAAAAAAAAATCTTCTAATACCTTTTTCCCTTTCTAAATCTGCTGCAGAGTTCTATCACACTTAGAAAGAGGGAATAACAAACAGAAATGAAGATATTGCTCCTTGTTGTGCCTCCCCTGGGATGGTGCAGCATTTTGATGGATTTCCCAAGTTTACCAATGTTGGTAAATCTGAAAATGTGCCAAAATCCAGGACAAAGCAACGCAAGCCAACGTAAGCCAGTGACTAGTGGCACCCAAATGCCTCCTGCACTAGGAGAGCACCCATGCTCCACCCATAGAAAACCTTCTCAGGGCAGAGCAATGCAAGCCAGTGACTAGTGCTGCCTAGCGATGCTCCAGATTTATCAAGCAATGCAGGGCCACCCAACATGGCATTACATTGCCTGGCATATCTGACATAGGGATTGCATTGCCCTTGCAACATCCTGTATGACACAAGGGCAAAGCAATACCTTGATAAATATGGCCCTGGCTTTTAATTTCAAGTTGTGTTTATTGAAGTATTGGGTGTGTAGAACTTTTTGCTCATTACGTACTGATTGATGTTAATTGATTCATTTGTTGATTATGTTATATATTGTTTTGTAATTTATTTGTTTAATTAAATATTTTTTTATTTATATATTAAATTTTAAGCTCAGGTGTTAGTTTTATTGGAGTATTACATGGGCAGTTGTCCTACAATACATGTTCATGTTCATTGATTAAAATGTTAATTTTTAAAATATATAAATTAATACATTTATTCATTTGTTTAACTTAGTTATTGTTTGTTATCTTATTTATTGCATTTTAAATTTGCATGTTGGGGCTTATTGCGGGCTTGGGTGGTTTGTTTTTAAAAAAAATATTGAAATACTGAGATTAATTGGATAATAATTATACAGATGTTTAAATCAGCAGTATTTAATTGTTGATGTAATTAGTATTAATGTAACAATATGATTTATACGATTGTTTAAAATATTGTTATTATTTTTAATGGGTTTTGTGGGTTTGATTGCATGTTTTTGTTGATAATTATGTCGGAACTAATTACATCTTTTTTAGTTGTTACATTTTGAAAGAAAAGTCTTGTAAATAACTATTTCATAATATAGATATTTTTATTGTTGTTGTTTATATATTAATTTGTATATCACAAAATAAAATAATATATTGTAATGATTTTTATTTTTTGCTAAGATTTTTATAAGGAAATTATTTTAGTTGGGTATTATGTGTCTGTGAAATATGTGCTCTTTACCTAATGATTGTTAGACTACAGTTAGAATAGTAAATCTGAATTTTGTCAATGTATGCACTTTTCCCAATGTTTGTTGGATTGGAATTAGAATATGAAATCTTACCCTCACTAGTTTATGTACTTTTCCCTCCATACTAGATTGAAGTTAGAATAGTAACTCTGATTCTCCCAATGTATACACTTTCCCCAACATTTGTTAGGCTGTAATTAGAATAGTAAAGCTGACTCCCCCACACCTCATATATAGACTTTATTCAATATTTGTCATAATGGAGTTAGAATAGTAACTCTGAGCCACATTAATGTATGCACTTTCCATAACATTTGTTATGAAGTTACAGTTGTAAATCTGACTTCTCTTCCCACCCCTGTCCACAATCTTTGTTACACCAGAGTTAGAATAGTAAATCTAACCCAACTGACGACCCGATCCCATGTGTACGCTTTTCCTAATATTTGTTAGACAGAAGTTAAAGTAGTATATTTGATCCCCTATACTATGTATTTTCCTTAACATCTGTGAAAATGGACTTACAATAGCACCTTCAGTTCACTACCCCATGTGTAGGCTTCTCCTAATATTTGTAAGACAGAAGTTAGAGTAGTATATTTGAGCACCTCTAGTATGTATTTTCCCTAACGTCAGTTAAAATGGATTCACAATAGCACCTTCAGTTCCTTCTCCCCTCCCAAAATGTTTATTATTTTTTCTAATATTTTGTAGGATTTCATTTACAATGGTATGTAAAGTATATTTGAATAGTTTCTTATTTTTTTATGTTTTGGATTGGAGTTTTGTTGCTATGTTTTATTTCTTTCAATATTTGTTTATAAATGTTTTGAGTGTATTTAAATTAAAAGTGGATATTTGTTGAGTTATATTTAGTTTCCTCTATAATTTTGTATTGCATTATTTTTCTTGTGTTTTAGTCTTTATTATTTATTAGTTTTGTAACTTTCTAAAATAGATTTTTATTGGTTTATTGATTCTAGGGTTTCATTTTAAGTTTTTTTACACTTGATAATAATGCATGTGTCACAGTCACCAGATCCTCGTGGTCTGTGCACGTTCTCAACACTTCCACCACAAGACAGCTCCAATACTCTGATTAGAATTGTCACAGAGTCTAAGAGAGTCCAAGTGGGGAAAAGGGGATTAGGAAGGGAACAGCTGGGAAGGAGACCTGTAGGAAGCAAAAAGGTTAAAACACACAATATCAAAATTATATCATATTAATCAGTACTAGACTATGACTCTAAGCATTGTCATTCTGAAAACATGGACAACCTAAGCATAGACTTAAATAACTAGGGGCCATATGTATGAAAACATGAGCTTGCGAATCGCAAATAGCGATTTTTAAGAAATCGCTATTTCCGAGTCGCAATTGGCCATGTAACAAAATTGCGATTCGGAAATAGCGATTTCTTAAAAATCGCTATTTGTGGTTTGCGAGGCCCATTTACCGAATCACAATTTGCATTCTCGCAATTTGCGATTTTTTTGCGATTCTGTAAAAAATCGCAAATTGCGAGAAAGTTCGAGAATGCACACCTGGAGGAGCCTGATGACATCACCAGCAGGAAATGAGTCATCCCAGGCAGTTTCAGGTGCCACACCCAAACCAGCATCCTGAGAGAGAGCAGCCCAGCCACACAGAGCAGCACCAGCAGGAGCAGAAACACCTGAGCCAGGATGGAGACCGCAGGGCCAGCACAGGAGAAGGCAGAAAGGAAGCGCAAGCTTAAATTTAGTGAACAGGAGCTTGAGGTCCTGACTGAGGAGGTGGTGAGGACCCATGACCGCCTGTTCGGGAAAACTTCACTCCAGGTTCCTGAGAGTGAAAAGAGAAGATTATGGCTGGACATTCAATCAAAACTCTGCGCCATTGGAGTGGCACAGTGCTCCATCGAGGAAATAAAAAAAAGGTGGTACGACCTGCGCTCCCGTGCAAAGGAGAGGGTGGCAAGGAGACTTGCGGAGGCCAGGGGTACGGGTGGCGGACCACCAACAGAAGCACCATCCACACCATTGGAGGACCTGGTGGAATCCACACTCCTCCCTGAAGCTGTGACTGGGGTCACAGACATCGACACCTCTGGCACACCGAGTACCAGCCAAGGTAAGTGCAATGATGTTTGGGAACCCGATATGTGTATGCACAAAAGCCCCTTAGGAATTAGCATGTAATGTGAAGCAGTGTGTGAAGTAGTCCAGTCCACATCTTAGAAGCAGCACAACATTGCATTATGGGAGTGGCAGTCCACAAACTACTACAGACAGTAGCATAACAATGTAATGAAGTATAGTGACACCCAAGGTAACACAACACATACAACACCTTGTAGAGCAGTACCTGTACCTTTATTGACATTTTCTGACAGATAATGTAACATACAGAACTGACATGCTGCATATTGTTGTTGCAGGTGGGCCAGGCCCGGCATCCACACACAGTACATGTGTAGGAGAGACGGACACCCATCAGCCCTCGGACACCAACACCAGTGGGTCCCTCCACATGTCCACTGACCGCCGCAGGCCCAGGGCACTACCACTGCCAGAGTTCAGCGGCGACTCGGATGAGCACATGGAAGGGCCAAGCACACCGTCTGCTTCAGACAGGCGCAGCCAGATTCTGGAGGGCAGGGGTCAGCCAGCACCACGCAGGATTGCAACAGAGTCCCAGCAGCAACATCATGAGGTAGGTGAGGGTCTGTCCTTATTCGGGGGCCTTGAGGCTGCTATGTTGCAGCAGCAGCATCTGCAAAACAAGCGGATCCTCAGTTTAGACCGGAACCTGCGAGTGCACAACTGAAACATGATGGGCCTGCATCGCCAACTGGATGCACTAAATGGCAATATTTTACAGCTGCGGGAGGGACAGGTGCAGGCTTCAGAGGACACCAGGGACCTAACTAGTGCTGTCCGTGACCTCTGCCAGGAGCTGCGCCATGAAAGGGTTAGCCGGCGCAGACAGGAACACAGATTCCGGACAATGTTTGGCAGCTACTGCAGCTCCTCCAACAGGATGGCTGATTCCACTGCACTAATCGCCCGTCGCGCAGTGGCGGCACAAGTGGAGGCTGCACATAGCAGCAGGGACGTTGTCCAGGGACTAGTTCACATCACAAATGTGATTGAACACATAATGGGACAGAGATCTTGGGGGACACTGAGGACAGTTCAAGCCTCAGTAGTGTTGCCGTACCAGCAGCAGACACCAGACGGCGCAGTGCCAGGCACAGCACTGCCACTGAAGGTGACAATCGAGGTGCCAGTGACTTAACTGGGCACCCGAGTGGTGTGCGTGGGAGAAGAAAGTGACTCTTGCCGCCATTACACTGCTGTTGCCACTATGAGGGAATAGTGCGTGACTCTGTTCATTAGTTCATTTGCGTTTGTAACAAAACCTGTTTCATTTATTTCTCAATCATTCATTACCTGACGTAAGGTAATAAATTTATATCACTACAGGTACAGTTGTCAGTGGATTTTTGTCATTTATACTCATGTCTGAAATGGTTGTGTGTGATGTTGGCACGCCTTTGCCTTCCCTCTGCTGCACTGGTCCTGTCTGCTGGCTGTAGAGGTGGTATGGGATCGTCATCCTCATCTGATTCAATGTCACTGATTTCTATAGGTATGCCCCTGGTTGTAGCTATATTGTGCAAGATTGCACAAGTAGCCACTATTCTACATGTGGTCTCTGGACTGTACTGTAGTGCCCCTCCACTTTTGTGGAGGCAACGGAAGCAACTCTTCAGCAGTCCAAATGTGCGCTCCACCACGTTGCGGGTTTCCCTGTGTGCTGCATTGTATCTCCGTTCTGCTGGTGTTGTGGGATTGAGGTAGGGCGTCATCATGTAGGTGCGCACTGCGTAGGCACTGTCTCCTGGAAGGGACAGAAGGTGTGATGAGTAACTGAGCCATCTGACATGGGTTCGCAATCTATGCACCAGTGTACAGAGTGACATTACCTAGTAGATATCCTTCACCAAACTCCCCAGCTAGCAGTCTTGTGTGAATCCCGCTGTGGCGAAAGATGTACGAATCATGTGTGCTCCCTGAGTACCTGGCCACGAGATCAGTTATGATATAGGAGGCATTGCATATCACCTGAATATTCATGGAATGTTGGTATTTACGGTTTCAGTACACACACTCTGTGGCTGATGGTGGACAGATTGCCACATGTGTGCCATCTATGGCACCTAGGACGTGGGGGAACTGTGCTATCTGGTAAAACTCTATTTTTGTCTGCTGTATTTCCTGTGGGGTGTGGGGCTGCTGCTATGACCCCTTGATAGCTCCCTGAGGCAAGTAGGTGTAGGGAGCATAATACCTGCACAAGGGTTGGTATGCTGTGAGTCCTTAGTGTTCTGCGCTGCAGGATGGGTTGTAGCTCAGCTATCAGATCAAGTATCATGGCTGAGTTCAACCTATACCTCTCATATACTTCCTCCTCTGTCAGGTCAAAAAGTGTAATGCGCACTCTGAAAATGCGCTCCTGTCTCCTCCTCCCTCTCTTCAAACCTGCCAAGATCCTCATCCTCCTCGCCATGACGTAAAGTGCAGCCATTGTGGAAAAGAGTCTGAGGCATTCTGGGCCTCTTTATATAGGTCGCACCTGGTTACCACCTGGTTTCACTTAGTGGTATTTTGCATGTGCAATATGCCATTCTGCGAAAAATGCATCTATTTGCGACTTGGATTTTGCAAATCCATTTTGAGCCTCGCAATTTCCTACTGGAAATACCGAATCGCAAAATGCGACTCGCAAAACCAGGTCGCAACGCAAAAATTCGCAATTTTTGCGTTTTCATATTTTTGGTCTGCGAATGCCTTTCATGCATCGCAGACCACGTTTTTGCACTCGCAAACGGCCGATTTTTGCGATTCGCACCCTTTGCGAATGCAAAAACTTTTGATACATCTGGCCCTAGGCTTCAAGATTACTGGATACCTGTGAGTGAATCAAGAAAGGTTAATGCAACTTTCAAATTCAAGTATTATCTTTTGCATGAGGATCAGGAAATAATCTGAATGATTTCTAAACCATCATATGAATCGTGTTTGAGAAACTTATTATGTACATACAACATTACATCTAGAACTCTAGCATTTTCTTGTTTTCACAAAAAATGGCGGAACATGAATTGCGCACATTGCAGATTTTCACAAAGGTTGTAAATACCATGGAATGATTGTGCACCATGAGTAACATAAATTAGACTCGAGAAATAAATCACGCGTCTTGCCAACTCGAAAGCTACCAAGTAAATGCCATGAAGTGGTAGCGCTTAATGAACACCGTGATTTTAAACACAAGAAATGAATTGCGCGTATTGCCGATTCGAGCACCCCCAAGTAAATGCCATGAAATGGTAACGCTCGCTGAAATAGAATGAATTCAACACAAGTAATGAATCGCGCGTACTGCTGATTCGAATGTCAGCCAATAAATGTCATGAAATGGTAACACACAATGAATATCATGAATTAGACACAAGAAAAGGAATCGCGTGACTTGCCGATTCGAATGTCACCATATGAATGTCAGGAAATGGTAACGCACAATGAATAACATGAATTACACACAAGAAATGAATTGCGCGTCTTGCCGATTCGAATGCCACCATGTAACTGCCAAGAAATGGTAGCGCACAATGAATATCAAGGGTTAAAGCACGAGGAAGGAATCACGCGTCTTGCCGATACGAATGCCACCATGTAACTGCCAAGAAATGGTAGCGCACAATGAATATCAAGGGTTAAAGCACGAGAAACGAATTGCGCGTCTTGCCGATTCGAATGCCACCATGAAACTGCCAAGAAATGGTAGCGTACAAAGAATATCAAGGGTTAAAGCACGAGAAATGAATCGCGCGTCTTGCCTGTTCGAATATTAACATGTAAATGCCAGAAAAACCCAGAGCACATTCACACACGCAAGGTAAAATCTCTCAACATTAAAATTAGGCCCAAGAACTCGGATGTCTTTGAAAACGGAACAGGAGCTCAGGAAGTTGCTGCTGCTCTGCACCGGGACCTCTGAATAGTGAGCACGTGGAGCTGGGCTGGCTCCCTTTTATAGAGTCTTAGATCCGCCCACCAACCACACCCAGGCATGCTGCAGGGAAAGCTTCTAGAAGGCCCTGGAAGGGGACCACACCCTGACACAGTCTGAAAGCCTGCAGCAGTACATTACATGTGAACAGTATTTATATGCATGCTGAACATAAGTCTTCAGGATTAAACTCTGCAATGCAAAAGGTTAAACAACATCATATCAGCACAATGCATAAATTATGTTAGCTTGAAATTGTTAGGTTTTTGCATTCTAGTCACCCGTAGAGCGGGCTTAGCACTGCCTTGTAAATATGGCACAGTGCACAGCTCCTGTTGCAGTAAGAGCTTGTAAATTTGCCCCCAAATTCCTTTAAATTGCCTTCTTCCTCAAAGGCAGAACAGACAGTAACCGTCAAACAGATGCAAAAGTGAAATAAAAAACAAATTATTTTTAAACAAAGTGCATGGTATAAGAAGCAGAAGTTGAGCCCTTGCAATTGCAAGGGCAGTAGATGTATTATCATGAGCCAACTAAAGA
Source organism: Pleurodeles waltl (assembly GCF_031143425.1). NCBI lineage: Eukaryota > Metazoa > Chordata > Amphibia > Caudata > Salamandridae > Pleurodeles > Pleurodeles waltl. The sequence goes on from NC_090438.1 coordinate 348,499,695, forward strand.
TTGGGGCAGGGTATTCTAGTGCCATTTCTTTCAGAGTCATGTGAATTCCTATGGGCTTTCATACTTTTCACTGCTCTCTGATAGCATGTTTATCAGGGTTGCTGCAAAGCGTCAATCATGTCATGAGTGTGCAGGTGGTAATCATTGGGAGGTGTGAGCTTCACGTTGCATGGTTTGATGAACTGTGCAACCAAGAGTCTTTTGACAATGTGTTGACCACCTGTCAAGCCCCATGCCACATATTTCATCATGTTTTTTCTGTTTCTTCACTTTATATGGTCTTACTTTGGTCAACATTCTGTGTCACAACAATTGATGTTCTTTTTAAAGATTGGGAACTACCATGAACAACACTGTGGTTTATTAGTTCCCTGTCTTTTCCACCCAAAAACTCACACCCCCCCTAAACACCCCTTACGCTCCAAAACCCATACTTCCTAAATCCTAAAAATGCTCTTAACATCCAAAATACCATACCCACCCTAAACCCTAAACAACCTCATGACCCAAAAAACAATATCCAATCTAAAGCCTAAAATGCTCTTACCATACCATAAACCCATACTGGTCCTGTTAGAAATGGGGTATTTGGTTGGCAGTCAGGTTACTCCCTGTCCAATCAAGGACCCCCACTCTAGTCAGAGTAAGTTACACACAATCCAAATTATCCTGTGCTCACCCTCTGATAGCTTGGTACTGAGCAGCTCGGCTTAATTTATAAGGCAATGTGTAAAGTATTTGTGCAATAAATCATGCAATAACACAGTATAACACCACTAAAATACACCACACAGGTTTAGAAAAATACAGAATATTTATATGAGTAGGTAAGGGTCGAAACAATCAAGATTTGATAAATACAATTTGAAATATCACTTTTGTAATGATAGAGTCTTTAGTTCTTAAAAACAAAAAAGGTCTCTTGAGAGCGCAAAGTACCTGGTTTGCGTCTAAGTTATCCGCACCGGATCGCAGAGGAGGAGATGCGTGGAGAACGGGGAGGTGTGCATCGGTTTCTCAGGGTGCACACAGACACTGCATCAATGCTTTTTCACGCAGCAAGGGCTTTGCGTTGATTTCCGGCACGCAGACTTGGATCCTCTTCGGGTTGTGGGGTAGTCGGATGCTCCAGGGATGATGCAGGGAACTCCTGGGCATGCAGGACGAAGTCACAGGAGCTGCATCCATCTGGTGGGCGATGCGGGGAAATTTCTGCTGCATGGCAGGCGCTGCATCAAGGGAAGTCGGGCTGTGTTGTTCCTAGTTGGCGATGCGTCGATCCGGTGGGCCGTGCATCCAAGTTCTGGCCGCAATGCTGGTGCTGCATCGATCTCCGCTCGGGTGCCAGGCTGCGTCATTACAGTTTGACGATGCAGCGATTTTCTCATTGTAGTGTAGGCTGTGCGTCGTGTCCAGCAGGCTGTGCATCAAATTTCGCCGCACAAGGAGTTCTTTACAGAGATGAAGTCTTTTTGGCCCTGAGACTTCAGAAAACTGGAGGCAAGCTCAATCCAAGCCCTTGGAGAGCACTTCTCAGCAGAGCTAGAGGGCAGCAAGGCAGCAGGGCAACAGCAAGGCAGCAGTCCTTTACAGCAAAGCAGTCAGGTAAGTTCTTTGGGAAGCCAGGGAGCTTCTCTTAGCAGGTTGCAGGTTCTGGTTCAAAGTTCCTCCCTGTAGGTATCTTGTCAAGAAGTGTCTGAGTTGATGGGTCAGAGGCCCGGTTTAAATACTCAAATGTGCCTTTGAAGTGGGGGAGACTTCAAAGAGTGGCTTAGAAGTGCACAAGGTCCCCTTTTAGTTCCATCCTGTCTGCCAGGGTTCCAGTAGGGGGTTTAGCAGTCCATTGTGTGTGGGCAGGCCACTGTCCTTTGAAATGTAAGTGTCAGGCCCTCCACCCTTCCAGCCCAGGAAGACCCATTCAGTATGCAGATGTGTGCAGGTGTGACTGAGCATCCTATGTTTGGGGTTGTCTGGGTGAAATGCACAAGGGAGCTGTCAATCAACACAGTCCAGATGTGGATTGTAAGGCACATAAGATTTAAGTGCAGAGAAATGCTCATTTTATAAAAGTGGCATTTCTGAAATAGTAATATAAAATCCAACTTCACTAGTCAGCAGGATTTTGTATTACCATTCTGGCCATACTAAACCACTCAAACAGTTTATGAGGGTAGCCTTAATGTTAGCCAATGAAAAGAGCAGGCCTCACAGTAGTGGAAAACAAATTTAGGAGTTTTACACTACCAGGACATATAAACTGCACAGGTACATGTCCTGCCTTATACCTACATAGCACCCTGCCCTGTGGGTTACCTAGGGCCTACCTTAGGGTTGACTTATATGTAGAAAAAGGGGAGTTTAAGGCTTAGAAAGTACTTTTAAATGCCAAGTCGAATTGACAGTGAACATGCATACACAGGCCTTGCAATGGCAGGCCTGAGACATGGTTAAGGGGCTACTTATGTGGGTGGCATAATCAGTGCTGCAGGCTCACTAGTAGCATTTAATCTACAGGCCCCGGGCACATGCAGTGTACTTTACTAGGGACTTATAAGAAAATTAAATAAGCCAATTGGGTATGAGCCAATGTCACCTTGTTTTAATTAGAGAGGATATACACTTTAGCACTGGTTAGCAGTGGTGAAGTGTGCAGAGTCCTAAAACCAGCAAAAACAGTGTCAAAAAGTGGAGGGAGACAGGCAAAATGTTGTGGGTGACCACCCTAAGGCTGTCAGGTCTATCACATCCTTAAATCTAAAAATGCCCTTGCCACCCCAAAGCTCATACCCACCCTAAACACTAAAAATGCCCTTACCACAAAAAATCCCATACCCACCCTAAACCCTAAACACCCCTTACCACCCAAAAACCCATACCCACCGTAACACCTAAAAATGCCCTTACCACCCCAAAACCCATATTCACCCTAAAACCTAAGAATGCCCTTACCACCCCAAAACCCATACCCACCCTGAAACCTGAAAATGCCCTTACCACCCAAAAACAATTACCCACTCCAAACCCTCAAAACCCTATACTCTCACCCTCTCCCTCACCATGCACTACCAATTACCCCTCAAATTACGGCACTCATGACATCCTTGTAAACATCATTGATAATATTAATGTAATATTATTTTTGCCGTAAAAACTGTGCATGGCGGGGCGCAAGTTATAGTTACCTTCAGGCACGAGTTATAGTTACTTGAGATCACTCTAACTATAACAGGTGAATTTCTATGGTTTTTTACATTTAAACCATGAGCCTTACTGTTACATCCCTGTAACCTTTGGTTTATATATATATATATATATATATACATATATATATATATATATATATATATATATATACCTATATACACACTCAAACCACTTAATACTTACCTTTAAAACCTCTATCACGCATACAACTTTACTGTTCATGCCTTTACAATGCAATTCTTTGTAAGGGCATGCGTGGTAAAGATATATTAATAGAAAAGACATGCGTAGTAAAGTCATGCGTGGTAAATGCATATGCGTGGTAAAGGCATCGTGGTGAATGCATTGTGTTTTATTTGCTGCATTGTAAGTGATGTTTCCCACTCAATAAGTGCTCCACATATTCTTGAGAGAGATTTCCGCTGCACCAAACGTATAAAATTAAAGGAAGAAAATTTGAGCCTCGTACCTTTTGCACCGTTATTTCCGAGTACAGTGCGGTTGTGGTAAATAAGTATTAAAATAATCTTGTTTCATTTTCTTCAAAAACAGTGCTAGTTAAGACTGTAGTCCTTTGTATGAGCGTGCCAGTCCTGCAAAAGACATCTTATCTCGCAGGGGCTATAATACACCTCAATTAGAATTCAACGATCAATACACTTGGCTGACGTTTGCAATATCCAGATCTCTTTGAGCCATATTTCCTCTTATACATTGTTGCTTGCATTTCGAAAACACGATTGTGTTTATTCCCGATGTCCTGGAGGCACCTGTGACATGCTGTAACTTTCATATCCTGCCAGTCGAAATGAGTTATTACCCCGTGTCTCCGCAAGTGTAATGACACACCCTTTGGGAGATTCGTTCTTGCTATTTTCCAATTTATCTTTTATTCCACCCACTTTTCAAGAGACGTTCTGACTCATATTAAGGTCTCGAATTGATCAGAACTAACCCAATTCTGTTTTTTGCTCTATTTACTGCTCTCCATAGCTTCATTTGTTCTGTGAAGAAAACATGCATGTACTTATTGTATTTTCTATTTGAGTTTGCTTCGTATTAATGCTGCTTCTACCCAATTACTAATAGGAAGAGCAGATATCTAGATAGAAAAACTTTGGACTGGTTCTAGATGGTCCGAATTTGTACGCTCTAAATACCTACCCATCATTAGAAACATTTAATAAACTACTGTGCGCCTTTGGCTTTATTTCACGCTTATTTGACAACTAGAATATTATTTTGATGTTAGACTCGAAGATCTAATAAAACATTGTCACAATGATGTGGTTGTACATGGAACGTAAAAGCATTTATTAAAATGTCCAGTTAAAAGATCCCTTGTCTTTGAAAATCAACGCACGACGCTGGGCCAGCTGTGGAAACGTATTGTGTAATTGTAAAGCCAGAAAAATAGACTGCAATAACATAATACTTGTATCCTGTCACCGTATCAGTGATAGAACAAAAAGGTCTCAATTAGGAGAATCAGTTAAGAAGGATTTTAAAATGTATTCCGTACTAGGGGTAGAATTAAAACGATTCCTTACAAAGTTCAGTATTGTGGACTCCAGACGGGGTGCTGCTCTAGACGTTTAAGTATCTTCTGTGATTGGGACAAGGTCAAGGTGTTTTTTTTCCTTTCATGTCCCTCCTGTGTTTCCCAGTCTGTAATGGTAGGGTTCGTCCCCATCTTAGAAGAATTAAAATTATATACAAGTCCAAAATATTAGACGAAATTCTTTATTTGAAAATCAGTTAGACTTTCCAGAGCTTGTCGTTTGTCTTTTGGGTGTCAGTCAGTAGTCAATTAGCTTAGTGCTCGTCACTCGTTGACACATCACTGACACTCTACATTACCTTACAATAATTTTGTAGGGCAGGATGCTGAGTTGTAGGGGCTGGGCATCAGACAGGCATCCTCATGACACAGGGGCAAGCGTGGCCTGTCTGACCTTGCATAGACATCTGCTGAAATAATAAGTAGTCTCCAAAATCTTTCATATGCAGTTACATCAGCGAAAGAGTACCGAGTACCAAGTACCAAGTGCACTTCATGAGTACTTACGTCAACACGATTTGAATCACTGCACGAAACTTGTATAGGCCAGGATGCAGAATTAAGGAGGCTGGACATAAAACAGCCTTTCATGTTACTGGGTGGAGGGCAGGGGATGAAATGAATGTAGCAGGGCTAACCCTACTTGCACAGGCACCGCCAAAGCAGTAACCTCCGAGCTGTACAGAAGCAAAGTAAAACTAAGGTCCATATGTATACTTTTTAGCGCTGCATTTGCGTCATTTCTTTACGCAAAAGCAGCACAAACTTGCAAAATACAATTCTATGTCAGGGCAGGAGGCGAGGATTATGCATTACTCTCTTCACTTTATTTAAACAGCATATTTAAAGGGAAAAAACGTAATAAAGTAAAAAAACACATAAAGACTACAAGTCCCATGAGTCAAAGGTGTAGAGGATGTCACGGTCCAATCACAGTACAGTACAGTATATAAATATAAATGACGTCCCTTCCTGTTCCTCTTTCTTCACTGCTCGTCAGTTAAGTACCCTCCTAACATTATCCTTTTCTTAACTGTCAAGTTTCGTTTATATATTTATATTGGGAATTTCTTTTCCATTCGTATTATTCTTAGAACGTATATATTGCGCGGTAGGCTTCAAGCCCGAGAGCTCTTGTTTTTTTTTTTCCTCATCGCAGCCGGGCAGAGGCGCGCACGCGCACTCTCTCCCGGCCTGTCAGGCGCGTCAGCTGTTTGCCTGAGGCGACTCCCTCGGAGCGCCTCAGCTGACCGCGACGCGTGTTTCGGCATTATCGCCTACAGGAAATTCTTTGAATTCCTGTCACGCGTTCAGCGCTCGAACCAACCCTCGCAGCTTAATGCTGCCTAGCAGTTTTATAGACAAATAACACCATCTAGTGGCAGTATATTTTTTATATTCTGCCTATATATTTTTTGTTCGCTACATTGAACAACTGCAAAGGGGCTGCCCTTTTATATCTTTTAGGGAGTTTATATATTTTTACATTTGTAAAAAATATAGTTAAAAAAATAATAATAATAATAATAAATAAAAAGACAGAAAAATAAATAATTTAAATTAAATAATAATATTCATGATAAGAGATTAGATCATTTTTCTTCAATACTCCTTTTGAGTTTGGTGCGCTCATCCTTATCTGCTGGTCATGAATCGGCTCCTTTCCAGGATGCACAATAAGATTGGCCTCCCCAACGTCTTCCCCCAGAGGTGAGCCAAGCGCTCTCTTTTGCTATTTCAAATGCGCTTGCACCTCTTAGGGAGCAGGTTTGTAAGCTCGCGAGGAGCATTAGTTTTTTTTTTTTCTGATCCAGTTCAACCTACCCTGGGCCCTAGTGGGGTTAGATCAGGGAGTAAAAAGGCCTCTAAGCGTGACGCGGGGCACCTGGAAGGTTTTGATAAGCTTACCGAAACCTTCCATAAGAGTGTGCGCATGCTTAAAAATGTACCCTTCCGGGAGGAAGATAACTCCAGAGGAACCAGCGACTTTGTCGCAAAAAAATGTAATCCCTTTATCAGGGTTCCCCCTTGGAGGGGAGGGTGATTCCTATGATGATCTGTCCTCAGATGAGGATCAGGAAATGGGTAGACCTTGGCGTCCTAACCCTGGTTCCCCAGATTCCCCTGAAGAGGATTCTGATATGTTTAATCCTTTGGATATTTATCACCCCAGGACTTCTGAATGGGTCCCTGACACTAAAGTGGCAGACTATGTGGCGGATAAAATTTGTCAGCCTTTAGAAAATGAGGTCCGAGCTAAACTTAGGGCAGAATGTCCAAGACCCTCTCTGCCCGGCAAAGTGGCTCTCACTCCCATTATTGACCCTAAACTGTGCACCTTTTTTGGCAACTACATGAATGACCCTAAGAAGGGTACTGACAGATCTTGGAGGAGCTGTCAGGACAAACTCCTAGATGTAGTGGGACAGCTTACGCAGATTATCCAGCTAGCGGTTGAGATTGTGCCTGGTTGGGCTCAGAGAGCGATTTGTCTCCTTGGTAATGCCAACTGTGCCTTGGCTGCTGAAGGCAGACGATCCCTGCTTATTAAGATCGATCCCAAGTTGGGCGAGTTAGCCACAGAGCTATTGCCCAGGGAAACCTCTTTGAGGAACCCTTTGTTAAGGAGCTGGGCAAATTTGTTGCAACCTTTTCAGCTTTAGACAAAGCTCAAACTTCCATCAAAAAGATCTTTCCTGCTAAGGTTTTTGCTGGGGCCGGACGAGGAAGGGGTCGCTCCTCCAGCCGCCTTTACCACCAAGACCCCTTTAGAGGATATCCGAAGAGAAACAACAGCTGGAATGATGGTCGCAAGGGACATTCTACCCTTCCAGAGGTTCTGGCAAAGCCAAAGGCAATCGCATCAGGGGAGGAGCTAACACACCAGAAGGAGCTTCTGGTAAGCATTATCTCTTCTTTCCCGGGACGGCTTCACAGATTTGCTCACAATTGGATCACGATTACAAGGGATCCTTGGGTCCTTCAAACTATTTGAGGTTTTCATATAGAGTTCTACGGCACTCCAATTCAGCAGTCGCGCCCCAGACCTTTAGTTTTCCCATCTCACGAGATGAACCTCATAGATCTGGAAATTCGGGATCTCCTATCCAAAAAAGCCATTTGCAGATCGTCCCTTCATCCAAAAGGATTTTTAAGCAACATTTTTCTGGTAGAGAAAAAAGAAAAGGGTTTTCGTTCGGTAATAAATTTGAGAGATTTCAACGAGTGGCTAGTGTATCGACACTTCAAAATGGAAGGCATTCATCTATTGAGGGACATCCTGCTTCCAAACGATTGGATGATCAGACTGGATTTCAAGGATGCTTACCTTTCTGTCCCCATTTTTTCCCCTCATCGGAGATTGCTTCAATTCTCAGGGAGAGATCAGATTTACGAATTCCAAACTCTCCCTTTTGGGCTCTCCTCAGCCCCTTGGTGTTTCATCAAACTTATGAAACCGGTTGTAGAATTTCTTTGTACCAGGGGAATAAGGATGATAATTTACCTGGACGATATTCCTATGATGGATCAGTCCCTATCCCAGCTCAAATCCAATCTGAGCATAACTATTGCTCTTCTTCACAATCTGGGGTTTGTGATCAACGAATCCAAATCAGAGTTAATTCCAACTCAGAAAATAGTATTTCTAGGTTTTCTTATCAACTCTGTTGCAGCGTCTCTCAGCCTTCCCTTATCCAAGCTTTCCAAGATTCGGAAAGACCTCAGCAAGGTCCTCAGAAGGGAGAGGATTTCACTTCGTCAGTTGGCCAGGATTGTGGGTCTCCTCTCCTCTTCAATTCAAGCCATCTTTCCCGGTCCTCTTCACTACCATGCATTGCAAAGATTAAAAGCATCTCATCTGAGAAAAGGTCTTACTTATTCCGAGATGATTTCTTTATCTCCAGAGGCCAGAACAGAACTCCAATGGTGGATAGACCAAATGGAAGCATGGAATGGCACAGCGATTTTCGGCACAGCCCCATACATGACTATAGAATCGGACGCCAGTCATCTGGGATGGGGAGCCAGATGTGGGACAGTCTCCATGGGAGGCAGGTGGTCACAGGAGGAACTCTCCCTTCATATCAATTGTCTTGAACTCCTAGCGGGATCTTTTGCAATCAAGTCCCTCACAAGGGAGAAAGTGTGCTGTTCCATTCTTCTGAGGATGGACAACATATCCGCTGTCCAGTATATAAATCGCCTGGGGGGCACTCGTTCCAAAGCTCTCTCCGAAATAGTGAACGATTTCTGGCATTGCTGCCTTCAAAAACAGATCTCAGTAGTGGCGGAGTATCTGCTGGGGACCAACAACGTAGTAGCGGATTGGAACTCCAGAAACTTCACGGACAGCATCGATTGGAAATTAAATCCACAGGTTTTTCAAGCCCTGATGGACAGATGGGGTCCTTGCGATCTGGATCTCTTAGCATCCCGTCTCAATCACCAACTGACCAAATATGTCAGCTGGGGACCGGATCCAGGAGTAGTAGCGATAGATGCTTTCCTCCAAGATTGGTCAAAGAGCCTTCCCTATATCTTTCCCCCCTTCATAATGATTTCCAGAGTAGCAGCTCAGGTGAGACGTCAAATTGCGACCTTAATTCTGGTGACTCCGATTTGGATATCCCAGGCCTGGTTCCCGACCCTCATGGAGCTGTCCTGGGAATTTCCAATTTGCTTACCGTCATTCCCTTCAATCCTTCTCAATCACCAGGGATCTCCTAACCCCCTGGTTCTCCCGGGCCATCTTCTGCTCATGGCATGGAGGATTTCCGGAGACGCTGGAAGAACAGACTCCTTTCTAAGGAAGCTAATGACTTCATCCAACAGGCCTGGTCCTCTAGTACCACCAAAACATACAGACTGGCATGGAACTGATGGAATTGTTGGTGTATGGCGAAATCTATTGATCCCTTGGGGGCACATCTTACATATATCTTAAATTTCTTGGCAGAACTTGCCCACTCTGGCCTTGCTTATCGTAACATTAGTACCTTTAGGTCATCTATTTCAGTAGGACAATATACCATTAACAACAAACCAGTGTGTGAACATCTATGGGTGTGTAAACTTATGAAGGGCATTCGCCTTTCTAAATCCCCTGAACCCAGATATTCGGGTCTATGGGATGTGAATGTTATCTTAAATTTCTTCTCCCATTGGCATGACAATCATCTTCTATCCCATAAGCAAATTTCAGCTAAATTAGCGATCCTTCTCTGTCTTATTTCTTGCAAAAGAGTATTGGATGTTAGAGCCCTGGATCTCTCAGCTAGAACTTTTACCCCAGAGGGTATAACTTTTACTATTTCTAGAAGAACCAAAACCAATATCAGAGTGGTTTCTTAGCCCGCTTTTCCCGACCATCACCGATTATGTGTAGTAAACTGTATTAAAGCATCTGAGGACATGACTTTAGGTGTCAGACTTGCAGGTGAGAATCAACTTCTTAGTGCCTTGCAGAAACCCTTGAAAGCGGTCTCATCTCCTACTATTGCTAGATGGGTTAGATGGATCATGGCTGAGGCAGAAAGTGACATACGTAGATTCGGAGCTCACTCTACCAGAGGTGCAATGACTTCTAAAGCCATTCAGGTAGGTGGTAGGCTTGAAGATATTATGAATGCAGCGGATTGGTCTTCCAAATCCACTTTTAAAATGTTCTATTTTAAACCTATCCTAGAACCTGCATCTCTAGTTGTCAGTAAGCTTTAAACATGCATAATCCCCGCCTCCTGTCCTGACATAGAATGAAAAATTTCCTAGCTAACAAGAAGGAAAGTTTAAATTCTATTAAGGACACGGAGGCGAGATTATCCCACCCAGGCTTTCACCTTCGTAGCCTCTCCCGCCCGGCTACTGGCGTTTGGTTTTACCATAAGTAAGTAACTGCTATTGTTGTTCTATTCATGCTTAAGATTTGTTTATGATGCCTTGCATTTCATTTGATGCATATCTTTCTCTAACGTCTGCTTATCTTGCCTACAACTTTGTTTTTCTCTGATGACACTTATCATTGTCATAATATGGGCCTAAGTACTTCATATGTGAAGGGCACAGTGTGTGAAGATGTATTTGAGTCCTTGAAATTGCAAGGACAGTTGATGGGTAATTGTGAGACAACCAAAGATCAGGGCAAGGTATTTTAGTGGCATTGTTTCAGTCGTGTGAATCCCTTTGACTTTCATACTTATTCGCTGACCTAATAGAGCATTTTTGTTAATGTGTGTGCTAAAAGGGGCCAGCCATGCATTAAGTGCGCTGGTGATAGGCACTGAAAGATGTAGTACAAAAAGCCATTTTGCGAAACAGAAAAGCAGTTCTGATTCACGAAATGGCTTTTGCAACCTGTTATGAATTGCAAGGAGGAGAAGGTGTGCAAAGAGACTTCCACATAAGCTTCAGAGTTCAAACGTAGCAATGAACTGTGTCCCACAATTAAATTCACAAATTAATCATGTTACAGACAACTAAATTGGGGAGCTAACTGATACATAAAGGAAATTGCAAAGGCATGGACGTTAAATCACTGAAATGCCAGTGCTTCCGGAAGTGACATCACATGCCCTTCGATCTCCACTTTCACTCACACATATTTACACGTACATGCAAATTCACACTTACATAAATCTCTATCGCATAAACACACTCTCACCCACAAGCACTCACACAACACACACTTAAAAGTTTTTTTTACTTACCTCAACTGCTATGGCAGGGCATGTTCCAGTGAACTGCATTCCCGCTTATTACAACAAAAGTGAATAATAGTATACTATTCACTATTCGTGTAATAAAAAATTGACAGAAAATAAAGAGACTAGAACCCCAGCTGATGTCCAAAAGGACGAGATGTTACTGTCACTGGAGCTGAATTTGCCACCTCTGAAGTCAGAGGGCGCAAAGGCAGTGTCAGAGGTCACAAAGGGTAAGCCAGGGGTTGCAGCTGCGACCCATGAGATCCCTTAATGACATCCATGTGCAAAGGCTCCCACAGCTTGGGTTGATTTCAAGGCACTCTCCGCTCTGCTCTACACACTGCAGCTTGCAGCTTGAGCCTCTACAAGCCGCACCAAGTATATCTAGCCCGAACCGAGCTAGCATGATGGACGTCATTTAGAGGTCTCCAGGGGTTGCTGGCCTCAGAGGTGGCAAAATCAGTGGCAAATGCACAGGAGCAGCTCGTCCCAATGGACATCAGTTGGGCTGCAATCTGCTTTTGTGTCAATTTGTATTACACTAAGGGCCATATTTATACTTTTTGATGCAAAACTGCGCAGACGCAGTTTTGCATAAAAAAATTTACCGCCGGCTAACGGCATTTATTTGGCCATTTTTTTTTTACTCAAACCAATGCGTCACATCATAAAGAAAAACAACGTTAACGCAGCTAAAATGACTGTGAGCCGGTTTACGACGTCACAAACCGGATACGCACCTTTTGCGTCAAAAAGCGGCACAAACACAGCAAAATGTGCTAAGGAGAGCCAAAATGGATCCCAGATGCTTGGGTAGACTCCAGGAAGATGAAAACAGACCAGGAACCATCCAGGAGGACCCACACAAGACCCAGGAGAGGGAGAAGAAGAAAATAAAGTGTTGCTTCAGTGCAGAGGAGCAGGAAATTCTGGTAAAAGAAGTGACGGAACACCAGCACCAACTTTTTGTCACCTCAAAGTTGACAATTAGTAGGAGAGAGGCAATATGGCAACAACTTGTTGAAAAGATAAACAGTGTGGCAGAAGTACGGAGAACAGTCATTGAGTGCAAGAAACACTGACATGACTGCAAGCGCAGGACCAAGGAAAAGATGGCCAGGAACAGGAAGGCAGCACTGCAGACTGGAGGTGGGTGTCCAGCACAGCAGGAGACTCTGGACCACATGAAGGAGATGGTGGCAGCTGTCATCCCTGAGGAGATCGTCACAGGGATTAAAGGACAGGACTGCACAGACTACCAGGAGACAACACAGATGCAGGTTAAGTCGCATGGGGAATTAAAATGCACAAATGTCAACTGCAAATGGGGGGACATACCTACTACACAATGCATGTAAGTCATGATATTCAGGGAGTGACATGGGTAAAGGGGCATGGCACGGGGTATGGGCTGTTCAGAGGAAACCTGGGGCACAGTACTACACTACACCAACAACCTTTGCATGGGGGTATGCTGTCATGCCAAGGATGTTGGAAAGGTAAAGCCAGTCCAGAAGGGTAGGGTACATGTAAAACTGGCCTGCTGTCATACGACAGCTAGTATTCTCCCTCCATGAACTAAGGTTCAATTAACAGTCTCAGGCCATAACAGCAAGTGGAATTTAACATTGACAACAGTTGCCACTACCACCTCTGCTGTGTGTGCAGGTCAAGTAGCTAATGACAGTAACGTCCCCATGGATCAAACACACCCAAATTAGAGGGTTCAGGATGACAACGTTATCAATCCCGTGTAATCAATAAAAATGTTCTAATCCTGTCAAATGTGAATGTCCATAGTTGCTACAGTGTACCATCATCTGCCCTACCAAAATTATTGTCTTCAATTTTTTCTTCAAGACAATCTTTATGTATGTGCAATTTGACCCAAAATTTTCCTCACACACACTATACAGCAGGAATGGATGTGTATGAGTGGGCGTACAGGTAAGTAACCTGGCTGAACAATGTAACAAATGATAGTTGTGAGTTATGTATACCATACTACATGAGATCATACCACCACTCACCTTATAAGGCTTCACTTGATCATCAGGCTGCTGGCAGACGTAACACAGTGTCCTCAATACCAAATCTGGTCCCGAAGTATGTGAGATTGAAAACATGCATCAAAAATTAACACATTGAGATTCATACTAACCTTGAGTGCTGGGTGCAATGGACGGCAAAGTAGCTCTGGTGTAGCTGCCAATGTAACAGCTCAATTGGGAATTGGTTGCAGGATGGGACACAAATGCAAATACTAAAGAGACACTCTTCAGCCATGGCAAGGCCCTGATCCCCAAGCATTTGACACATACTGTAAAGGAGTACCTAAATATTTATTTAACAGTAAAAAGGAAGATAAAACCTGGGGAAACACCTTAACTAACCTAACCTATCCTAGCTACACATTACCCACAATAGGCCCTAACTAACCTAAGCTAAACTTACTTATCACATTTAACTAAACACTCTAAACATCAACCCTCTGCCCCCCTTATAAGACGGGGCACATGGAGGACAACATATACTAACCTAAACACATACTATCTTATACTAAACAAATATATATTTTTTTGTATTTTTATATTTTATTTTATTTTTTTCATTTATTTTTTAAACACCAAAACCTATACATAATCTCCCACCCATCCATCAGCACACATAATAAAAAATGTTTTTAAAGTATCATACTCCCACCCCCAACCCACTACTACTAACTAAACTAACAGCCTTTTCTAACCTAACACTAAGCCCCCTAAACCCACTAATTAAAAGAACCAGGAAAGAGGAGGGAGCGGAGGGATTCAAGGCAGAGAGTATAATTTTCACAAGTTCACCATCTTCTTGATGGCACGCACCTTCTTATTAATTTGTGACACCTCCTGCTGCAGCCTGTTCATTCTCCTCAACATACGATGCATGTCACGTTGCATCCTTTGGAGATCTGCAGGGTCAATGACTGATGCAGGGGTGGTCTGGTTGCCAGTTGTAGATGTTGGTCCAGTTGTTGGTGCCATGCTTGTTGGGGGAGGTGCAGATGGTGCTGTCATTGGTCCGGGAGCAGTGGCGGTCGATGGGCCTGCAGTGGTGCCTGATATGCTTGGTGTCACTTGGGTGGTAGTAGTGGTGCTGGTGGTGGCGGCTGTTGTGGACACCGAAGGCCCCCTTGGGCAAATGCCCTCCACACTCCTGAGGCTCTTTCATGGCGATTACGCTGTGCCATGGTGTGGGACCCAGTCTCCACATCCAGAATGTGGCGGTAACGCATCGTCCGGCTCTGAAACTCCCGAATCTGGATGGCATTCATTTTGGCTACTGTTAAAAAAGATAAAGCCAAACGTTAGGTACTTCATTGTGTGATATAGCTACTGATGAGAATCAGACAATACATCTAATGTAGCTGAAAAAGGTCATATCACCATACAGATCACAGATTCGCTCTGAGGAAGTACTTGCCAACGGAGCCTACACTTGTCCTATCTCACAGTACAGCAATGCTCAAAAAAATGTGTAACAACTTAAAGAACCTATGCATCATTGTTCAGCCATTTGTAACGTAAAAAATGCTGCAAGTACTCCACATGTGACAGGCCAACTAATGACTATCTTTTCGATGACAATCAAGGGCCACAAGATCTGTGATTTCTAAATGCAATTGCCAGGATGGAATGCAGTTTCTAATCATGAGTGGGTCCCATCCACATTTGTGTTTGTAAATGTAGGCAATTGTCAACATCATTTAAGACCACTAATACCTGTCTTACAACAAGCAGTTAGATGCAAGCACACATCTGGCCATGAGCTGCATGCACACCTATGACATTGTACTCAAGTGCCACATACACGTAGCACAACATGTGGAGCTACATGCTGCTAGGAAGTCTAACATACAGTCGAACATGTTCATTAGTGAACAGAGAGGCTCAAGTCTGTGGGTAAGACTTTGGCATCCCTATTCTGTGAGATTCAGGGCCTGACTTGCTGACTAAATCATAAATATGGCCCGCTGCTAATTTCACCCTATTTACATGGCCATGCCTACAGGGCTGCACTACAATCCCAAAATATGACTATACGCTAATGATTGTCCAACTCAAAGATGGAAAAAAAGTGATACTCCACTCAAGTAACATATCCAATCATTTACCAGCACATCATACCTTGCTATGTGTTCAACACACAGGAGTCAATCACACAACAGTTGCAAACACAACACAGAACTGATATATCAACACTTACTGGATATGTCTGGGTCTGAAAATCTAGCCACCTCTCTGATTGTGTAGGGGACAGGTCGACCTGTAAAGCATGGAAGGGAGAAATGTGCTCAATGTCTGTGCACTGAACAACACTTCCAAATAAAATTATTGTGTGTAACATTGAATCTGAAAGTCCAGCCTCTCAGGCATGATGATACTGCAACCGACATACCACTGCAAACATGTACAGACCCGGTCACTCCAGTGAGTGATACACACATATCTGCACACATGCAGTGGCCCTAACTATCATGTGGTGACAAACATGCTCCATCAATTGTTTGCAGACTCATTTATGGAGTGTACTCCTCTCATCATTTGTAGTAATGAGAGACATGCAAAGCCACTTTCCTGGAGCACTGCAATACCAGTCACTCAGGTATTGTGGCTTGTGCATCAAGGGACAATCATTTACTGTGTGATGCACCAGTAGGTTGATTTAAGGCCATGATTTATCATGCTTTCTATGGCCCCTAACATGTAGTGCCTGTGTTGTGTCTAGGATACATATGCTACATTAACAGTGTACCCTGAGCCACATATGCCCCCTATGACACCATAATGGCAGGGATCCTGTGCATTAATTGCCAACAGTTTGAGGCTAGCCATGGATTGACCAGTTTTAATATTTGGATACAACAAGGAGATATATGTTGACAGTGTATATTGTAGTCATCCATGACAGACTGCATGGGCACCTGAAATGTGTCACTCATTGCTCTGTGTACCCATTATGGATTTTGGAAATCACAGTGAGCCACATTCAACATCTTACATTTGACAAGTTGGTTGATCAGCGGGTTTACAGCAAACTGACACTTTCATATTATTAACACATGGTTTAGCAAATGTACCACTGAGTCAATCATAATGACGTAGGTTTCAATTTGTATGGACCTTCGGAATGGCAGCTGTCACAGGAATGCTGGTCTTCTGATCTTAGCATACACCCATGTCTGTGAAGTTTGTTATTAAACATATGCTGCACTGGATCAGCAGGGGTGTGCCAAACTAAACTAGCAAAGTATTAGTGAACTTTAAATGTATGATGGAATTGGTCAGAGGTCTCTTGCACGACATCATGCATGTAATACATTGTGATCATGCATTTCCCAACGTCAGGTATCCCACGATGATGCCATAACTTATGAGAAGTTCATGGCTATAGAGTAACACAGATGGCAAATGCATTAGCTCTGTTCCAGCTATTGTGCCCAAGACCAATGTAAAACACACAAGTACAATAACCAGAGGGCCATGGATAGTTGTTACCCCTCAATTTGTATCATTTGCTTCATTTTATGTGCCACAGCTATGGAAAGTAGCACCAAACATTTAGATATGATCCCGTGTGCATTACATTTGGCATCCATCCTTAATGTAATTGCGGCACAACCAAGTCACACTATAAGCCCAAGATGTTACCTGAGTTTAGAAATAACTTGGTACGTATGTGTCAGAATCCAGTTCAGACATGTACCAGAAATAATTGGGGGACACATTCATTCTTGAAAATATCTGGATTAAAAACATGTCTTTACTGGTACACTCACAAACCATGCCTAAAACATATGTTAGAGCCACATTTACATCATCTATTGACGTGAAGGCAGCACTAATTTACAGGCTCCAGTTGTGTTTTGTAACTCAGTGCAGCTGTTGCGTCAACAAATGACGGTAATGTGTAGCAATTATTGTATAACTCACGGCCACTGTATGTTTAACTTGCATTCCACATGTCCAAAAACATTGCCTGCAGTATATGAACAAATCTGCTACTGTCACTACAGAGCATTTAAATGTGCACATTACTTTGAATTATACTCACCAACAGGGCCACCAATCACAATCCCCTGGTGGTCCAGCAGGTCTTGCTCCCTGGCAACAAGGTCAGCACAATGGTGCTTTAGCTGGTGGTCGTTGCGCGGTGTGTTGTATTTGCATTGCAGATGTGGTGTAGGACCTTTGCCCACCAGAGCCCCCTTGCCTCTGTGTGATACCCCTGTATCACCAGGCCACCTGCTTCTATCATCAATGGGAGGAAGTGGCACACCAGCCAAGTGAATCCCCAGAGCTCTTCCTCTCCCATTTTAAACAAGAGATGTGGCCTACGCAACATACTTGAAATAATAAAGGAATTAAGGGCTACAGAGGATAATGAAGGGAAAGGAGGAGAGGGAAATGAAAAGTAATTAACACTAAAACAGCCCAACTATCCCCAAACTAACACTACCCACAACAGACTCCCAACAGTACAAAGACAAAATTAGACACCAGAAATGACAAAAATACACTTACACAGGATACCACAGACACTTAGAAAACACCAAAAGACAATATAAAGAGCACACAGGAGACACATTCACAATATTCACGGAGAGACAAGTCCAAACATAGCCACACAGTCAAGAAAATTCACAGACTGCAAAGTGAAAGTGAAAGTACACCCACTGTACCAATTCTGTAAACAGGATATCCTATTACATCACTTCCTGCCTCAAAGGGGGTGCGTTTTTATTATGATGTGACAAAAGATTATAAAGCTTACAGTCTGTGCGTCATTTTTTTTTACATACATACTTAGAAATTACCTTGCATCCATATTTTCAAATATTTTTCATAGTTAACCAATTTCATGGGGTACAGTGTGGGAATTACAGCTCAGGGCCAATGGATGTATTATGGCAGTGAACGTCATTTTTCTATGCATTTGCAGTGTTTTTTGACGCATGTGCATCTTTTTTGATGCGCATGCGTCAAAATGTATGTATTTTACTGGGTTTGGGTCATTTCTCACATTTGTATGGTACATGACAGCTGTCACTATACAGAGATAGGCTGTTTGCACCTACATTGTGCATTCCAGTGTATGGGAACATGTGGCAGATCACACTACTGCGGACCATGATCCTCTAGTTGTTGTACTGGATTTGCACTCTTCACTGACGCAATAGATCCACAAACTTTTGGAATACAAATTGGTATTACCAAGTTTGAGCAGGTTGTGCGTCAAGAGGGGATTGCAAGGCTACGCAACTCAATACAGTAACTCATTGCCTGTGTGTCAATGTGTGTGAATTAGCTCTTACAATTTTAGTTGTCCCACTGTGTGAACATCACAAGACGTGTTTTCATAAATGTGCTTCTATGCATGTGTTGTCAAAGGGGACAACCATCAGATGCTATTCAGTGTGGAAATGAGTTATTGTAAGAGGAATTTTGTGTGTCTTTGCGTCTGGAGAGCATTTTGGCCCATGGTGGATGTTTGGTGGATGGTGTTAGTTCTGTTTGTCTGTTTTTAGGCCAAAGGATAGCATGCCAGGTGGTGTAAGGAAGGTCTTCAAGTGCGCAAGGGCAGAGGTTGATTTGGAGGCATTGATGCGCAGGATGAATGCCATGGACGAAATTTTGACCCTTCTGCATCTGCAGGCAGCTAAAGGCCAGGCCTGTAAACTGGGGACTACAGCAGAGAGGGCTAGACAAACAGGGGTGGCACCCAGGGTGGCATTTCCCTGGGGCAGAAGTGGGCTAGTGGTCATGGACCTGCTAAGGAAGGAAGTGGTGGTAAGGGACTCACTGGGGAGGAGGGTGTGACTTCTGGGACCCCTCATAGTCTCCCCCAGTGGCCAGCACTGACAATGTAGTAACACAAGGTGGGAAGTTTGACAGTGATGGTGTCACAGCGAGCGGTAGTATTGTCCAAAATGGGAATAGTTGCATGGCGATTGGGGCTACACCTACGGGTAATGTTGCCCGGTCTGATCTGGTGGCTAATTTAGCAAGTGTCCTGCCCTGGCTATCCAAGGTGGGGAGGTTGTCTTTTTCCATGATGGGTGGGGCTTTGGCGGGTGTGGCCAAGATTGGCAATATTGAGAAGGCCAGGAGACTGGTGGCTCACCTTTATGGTTTGGGAGGGCCAGGAGTACAGGCTCAGGCAGGCATTGCTCCCGCAATAAGGGCCAGCGGGCCATCCCAAGTTGGTTATGCAATGCAGGTGGCACAGGGGACGACTGGGTCAGTTAATACTGTTACCCGGTGGCCAGCTGCATGCCCCTCATGGTTCCAGTGGTGACGGGGGCCATACCCCCAGCTCCAGAGATGGCAGTGACAGGTATGGGGCCATTATTGCCAAGCATTGGGCTGGGATATGTTCATCCAGAGCATGCCCAGTTAGGAAGAAATCATCCACTGGATGTAAAAGAGAAAATTTGGAAGGGGAATTATGTTGATATGTGTAAATTGACTGTGGATAGGCTCGAATGAGAGGGGGACAAGCTGCGCAAGTAGTGCTTTCACTCTAGGGATTGTAGTCATTGGCTTTACAAAAAGAGGATGGAGGAGACACTCATGATCTGGGTGAAGGGTTTCACAATTTTTCAAGCTGTGATAGCGTAACGTTTCCCAAACATGGACATTCAATTGACCTGCTACCAGAACATGCTAGTGTGTGCGCTTGATGTGTTTGGTGGTACGGCTTGAAGGGACTATAATAAGGAATTTCATAGAATTAAGCCCACTAGACCCATGTTAGCATTTGACCAGATATATGTAAACACCTGGTTGTGCTTTATGAAGGTGCAGCACCTTGAGGCCACCCCTAGGCAGTCATTTTGGGCCTGCGCAGGGGCGAGCAGAAGCCCTGGTTGAGGGGTGGGGAGAATGGCTCTTGTTGGGATTTCAACAAAAGATCTAGCACCAGATCCCCAGGGACATGTAAGTTTAAGCATTGTTTTTTCCTTCTGTGGCTTGCCATCCCACCCTGAGATAAAAGAAATCTATGAACAGAAGTACCAAAAAGCAGGAATGGCAGCACACTTATGACCAAGGCTCCCCAATTAATTGGCAGGCAATGGTGTCATGGCTAAATGTCTACACTAACCCTGTGACAGCACAGGTGCTGTACGAGGGTTCTAAGGATGGCTTTAGGGTACAGTTGAAGGATGCATTGGGGTAGCATACTACAAGAATCAACAATCTCTAAGGTCCAATCACAGCATTTCTAGGGCTAAGATTCTCAGAGAAATCAACCTGGGGAAGGTGTTAGGCACATTCTCAGCTGTCCTTTTTGAGAACTTTGTATGCTTTCCCCTGGGGGCAATCCCTAAGAAAGAGCCAGGGGAATACAGATTGATACACAACCTTTCTGCTCCCAAGGACAGTCAGTGAATGAGGCAATTGATGGGACCTTATGCTCAGTTAGGTACTCCTCTCTTGAACAGGCAATCAGGATGTTGTAGGAGCTGGGGCTGGGTACACTGCTGGCAAAATCGGATATTAATTATTGTAGTTAGCTGGCTCTCTAGATAATGCACTAAAATAAAGTATACTGTGCAGAGAGTCCAGTGGATCCACAATTGGTATTAAAGAGGCAAAAGCAGATAGGACTAATGGTCTGTTTGTGGTAGTGTGGGTGAGCAGTTAGGCTTATCAGAGGGTAGTGCTAAGAATTTGTTGCACTCACAGAGGCAATCAATAAGACACATGTTCAAAGAAGATATCTGCGATCAATTTAGAAAAATAACAATTATTTTTATATATGTTTCAGACCCAAGAACTTCATAGTCAGGTAAGTAGACTTTTAAGCATAAATAATTTACAGTTTGAAAAATGGACACAGTGCAATTTTCAGAGTTCTCTCAATGTTATCCTCTGGAGGAAAAACAATATTCAGCAAACCCAAGGTTAACGACATATAAAGCCATTCTCAGGGAGTTAAGGTAAGTACTGGTATTTGATCAGAACCACACTAACAAGTTACACCGGGCGACACTGGGGTAGCCAGGTGCAGTAAGTCGTTGGGTGCATAATTGTTTCCTATAGGAGTTTGGTCCTCATGAAGACAGGTTGCAGGGACAACAAACTGGTAGGTAGTAGACTTGTGGTGCTCGGGGACGTGGGTGCTTCTTTGGTCCTCTTCTCCGGTGCCCAGGGGCAACGGATGCAGGGGTATTCTTAGGCATTGGGTTTTCACGTCCAGGAGCACTCGTGGTCAGGGGTCCTCTGTGTTGAGGCTGCAGGCTTCGTTATGGAGTCCGGCAGGGTGGGTCCAAGGTGGACTCAAGCTCTTAGGAGTCGAGGGACACCGTTAGCATCGATGACCCACCTCAGCTGGGGTCAGGAGTTCCGGGTGCAGTTGTTGTTGGAGGTGTCAGATTTTCTCCCTTCACATGCCTGTGGAAGAAGGGACCTATGTGCAGAGGCTGCAGATGTCTCAGAAGAGTCCAAGATGGGTGAGACCACACTGAACCTGGTCTCTCGGAAGCTGGGAACATGCGTTGGCACCATCGGTTGGCTGCACCTCGGGTCGTGGACTTTGGGTGCAGAGGCCCCTTCTGGTATCAGGTTTCTGGGGTTCCAGTAGCAACAGAGTTTTTTCTTTAGAGTCCCATGCCCAGGGTAGACTTGAGTCTTTATTGAAGGCTGGACGAGTTTGCTTTGTGTGCAGGATCTTTTGAGGTCAGCAGGGTGGCCGGAGTGGCTGGGTCCAGGTCAGCTGTTTCTTCTTGTGCTCTTCTGCAGGTGCAACTCTTCTTTGTCCTGTTCTTCTTAGGTTGTCAAAATTGTTGTTCTAGGGTTCAGGGTTGCCACCCAAATACTCACGTTAAGGGTGTTACAGGGAGTGCCAGATGGCAGCCAATGGGCTGACCACCTTGAGGCTGATTGCACCCTTCTTACGACCACTTCCACTGGTAAGTAGGCATAACTCTAGCCCTGGTGGTCCAATTCCTTCCCAGCAAGAGGGAGGAATTTGAAAAGTTGTGTCCACTTCAGCTTGTCCACCTTAGGGGTAGGACTGGCATGAAGTGGGCACTCCTCTGAATTTAACTCATTTTCCCACCTGTGCTGCCACAAAAAGTGGGGACAGGACATGGGGGCTGGTCATCTCCACCATCTGGAGAGACCTGGGTCACATTACAAAGGTGGCAAGGCCTTTGAAGCTCCCCGCCCTGAAATGTCTGTCCTGCCTGGGAGAGGAGGTCACACCTCTGCCCAGAGCAGGACTTTGTCCCAGGCCCTCAAGAGCTCTGGCTCTGATCTTGGGGGCAGAAACACGTCTGTGGTGGCTGAACTGGTCAGGACCAGTTACTCAACACACTAGTAGTTGGTAGGTTTTCAGGGTGCATCTCTAAGGTTCCCTCTGTGTACATTTCTTAATAAATCCATCACAGGAATCAGTGAGGTTTATTATTCTGAGAAGTTTGATGCTAAACATCCCAGGGTTCAGACAAGCCGTCATGTAGCTGGGAACTCATAGTGACCAGTGTCCAGCACATGCATTTAATATGGATTCCCTGTACACTTACTATGTCTAGGAATTGACAAAGACATAGTAGTGGCATATTTGCTCATGCATATATGCCCTCACATGTAATATAATGCACCCTGCCTAGGGGCTTTAAGGCCTGCTAGAGGGATGACATACATATATTGTATGCAGTGTTAGGGGACATGGCACACAGGCTGTGTGCCATGTTATGTTTTCAATTTTGGGAGCACCTTGTCAAGCAGCCTGCAATGGCAATCTGCATAAGGTCGGTGCTATGTCCTGCATAATGACACTGGTTGTGCTGCAGCTCTTAGGGGACCTCTTTAGTTCCCATGCCCTAGGTACCTAGGGTGCTATTTACTAGGGACAGATAGGGGGCTGAAGGGCCAAGTCGCTTGGGGATCGAGTAACCAGGTCACTTGTTTTAGGGAAGGGACACTGGCACTGGGGACCTGATTAGCAGAAACCCAGTGCAATTCAGTCAAAGTTGCATCTATACTGTGGGGGTTAGTGCAGCGAGAACCCAGCTCGGCACAAAACTGCTTCCCAGCTGCTTCCTGTGCACCAAGACAAATTACACCTCCTGGATTTTCAGTTTGGAGGCCTCATTTACTTTGACAAATGTATGCCCATGGGCTGCTCGTCTCCTGTGCATACTCTGAAAAGTTCAGCACTTTCTTGGAATGGGTCTTTAGACAGAGGTCAGGGCATCATTACTTCTGGTTTGTGGGCCCTCCCAGTACAGAAGAGTGTGCGTCAGTGCTGCAGTTGTTTCAGGATTTGATGGGAATATTTGGTGTGCCCCTGGTGCAGGGTAATACCTGTGATACAGGCGCAACTATCAAATTCCTCAGTATTAAGTTGAATCTGGGCTCCTCAAGGAAAAAGTTACATCTTTTTCCAAGAACCTAAGGACTGTTTGGGGTGTAACAAAGTGACCTGCATCAGTTACAGGTAGTGGTCACATAGATGAATGTCCATCTTTGCATCATCCCCATGGGCTGCCCATTCTCCAGATCAATTGTGCAAGCAATGCCTGGATTGAAAGAAAAACATAACCATGATAAGTTATCATCAGAGGTGCACCAGGACATGATGATATGGGAGGCATTTTTGCGTGACTTCAGTAGGACAGTAGTGTGGCCTAACCCTTCCAGGTCTAAGAGGAGATAGGTCTGTTTACAGATGCAGCGGGCAGTGAGGGTTTCAGCTCCAGAGTGGTGTGCTAAGCGCTGGCCGAAAGATTGGGTTGACTCCAATTTGGAGCCCAACATTGGTTTTCTTAAACCCTTCCCCATCTTGGTGGCCCTCAGGGTATGGCCAGAACAATTCTGTGACCAGTCCATGGTGTTCTGGTCCAACATGTCTGCAGTAGGTAGTCAGGTGCAAAATGATCCTTTGCTTATTGAAAGAAATTGTATTGCTGGGCTTAAGACTGAATGTCATTTTTAAAGCTAAACATGTCCCGGCTGTACTGAACAATGCAGCTGATGCTCAGGCCTTCAGGTACCATCACCCAGGAGAAGAGGAGTTCCCAACTGGTCTTCAGGTGTCCCGATGACACAGTCCTGCTTGCGGCTAACATGTCTAGCCTTGGGAACATTTGTACGTCTTTAGATGAGGTCCGCCTTTTGAGAACAGCCTTTCCACTAGCATTCTATTGCACTTTAAGGATAGGTGAGCTAGTGGTGAAAAACAAGAGGGATAGGACCAGGGGACTGCAAGATGCAGACGTTCAACAGCCAAATGGTTCCCTGAAAATAACAATTGCTTGTCCCAAGACCAACCAGATGGGAAGGGGTGAACACATTCGGCTCCACAGGGCTCCAGGCAATGCATGGTGCCCCGTGGCAAATCTGGAAGCTTTTTTTGCTCACCATACTCAGGGGACCAGCGGGTCTCCTGTTGGCACATGCAAATGGTACACCACTCACAAGATATCAGTTCGGTAGGTTATTGGATAGGGCCCTGAGGGCAATGGGTTTGGATTTGTCTGAGTATGGCTCTCATTCCTTTAGAATGGGGGCTGCTACTGCTTCAGCATATATGGAGTGGCTGGGCCCGCAGTGCAAAGGATTGGCAAGTGAAGGTCGTACTGTTACAAGCGCCATGTAAGATTGAATTTGTTGTGGCTGCATTACACTAACAACTTTCTCCTACTTCCCACTATTTCTGTTCTCCTGTTCACACATGCAGATTTTGGGCCACTCCTTCATGAGGCAAGCAAAGGCTCTCTATTCTGAAGGTGCTACACAGCCATAGTGGAGGCGAAGGGTTATTGTTTAATTTTCAGTGGTCAAGGGGGTTTGTGCCTGGCTAACCTAAGGACTGATTTGGACATCTCAGCCGCAATGATCTGATTGAGATTGGTAGGAAGGACTTGTTCATGCTTGTTATCTTGGAGATAGGCTGGCATGCAAGCAAGTTCTCTGACTACTAGCATGGTCAAACATTGTTTACAGGCTGGTTTGGAGAATTGGTAAGTCGGCCAAAGCCCTCATTGACTCTATGAAGCAGGTGAACAGTAAGATTGGTAAGTTGTTCAGGTCAGCTAGGTTACCATCCATAGCTCATGGCTGTATCAAGGGTGAGCGTTTTCTCTTGCAGGATGGTGTGCATCTGCCTAAGGTGAGTAATTAATTGTTTCCTGAGGATTTGTTGGTCTGGACTGATCCCATGGGAGCAGGGTCAAGACTGATTTGCATATGACTGGGTCCAAACTAGGGTGGCATGGTGGCCAAAAAAAGGTATGGATTGCGATGTGGCCCTGAGTGATTGGCAGTAGCCATGATGAATTCAAGTATTCCATCGATCACCTTGTTGTTTTTGTATTTGCTGCCCTAAGTGTGCTGGGTATGCTCAGATGTAGGTTCCGAGCTCACTTTACCACTGGATTCAAGTTAGCCTGGCTGATGAAGGGTGATAACCCAAAACTAGTCCCAGGATGCTTCTTTGTGGTACAGGCAGGACCAGACCCAGCAGTTCGGCTGGACTGTTCCCATGGGGAGCAGGGACAAGGCTGATTTGCATATGGCTTGGTCCAAACTGGGATGACATCTTGGGCAAAAAGAATGATTGATTAGGATGCCGCCCTGAGCGTCTAGCAGTTGCTGAGCTTAATTCTAGCATTTCATCTCTCACCTTGTTGTTTTTGTATTTGCTGCTCTAAGTGCACCAGGTATGACCAGACGTGGTCCCGACGCTCAGTGTACCACTGGAATCAAGCTAGCCTGGCTGATGGGAGGTGATACCCTGAAACCAGTCCCCGGATGCTTGTTTCTGGTACAAGGAAGACCCGGTCTGGCAGCCCTGGCTGGGCTGTTACCATGGGGAGCAGACTCATAAATTATTTGCATATGGGTGGGTCCAAACTGGGGTGGCACGTGGGCAAAAAAATTATGGATTGCAATGTGGCCCTGAGTGATTGGAATTAGCATTCATCACCTTGTTGTTTTTATATTTGCTGCCCTAAGTGCGCCGGGTATGCCCAGACGTGGGTCCCAAGCTCACTGTACCACAGGATTCAAGTTAGGCTGGCTGATGGGGTGATACCCCAAAACCCGTCCTAGGATGCTTGTTTCTGGTACAGGGAGGTCCTGGCCCGGCAATTCAGGCTGGACTGTTTCCATGGGGAGCAAGGTCAAGACTGATTTGCATATGGCTTGGTCCAAACTGTGGTGGCCTGGTGGGCAAAAAAAAGGATGGACTGGGGTGTGGCCCTGAGCGACTGGCAGTTGCTGAAATTAATTCAAGCATTCCATCTGTCAGCTTGTTGTTTTTGTATTTGTTGCCCTAAGTGCATCAGGTATGCTAAGATATGACTCCGAGCTCACTGTTCCACTGGTCAAGCTAGCCTGTCTGATGAGAGGTGATACCCCGAAACCGGTCTTAGGATGCTTATTTCCAGTCCAGGGAGGACCTGGCCTGGCAGTCCGTGCTGGAAGCAGGGACATGACTGATTTGCATATGACTGGGTTCAAATTGAGGTGACATGGTGGGCAAAAAAATGATGGATTGTGATGAAGCCCTGAGTGATCCATCACCTTGTTGTTTTTAGGCTAAGCGCGCAAGAGCTCTGACCTGTTGTATTCTATTTGTTGGCTCTTAACCATGCCCACCGCACACCCATCATTATCACTTGTTGGTGGGCTTGCCTTTAAAAAATCATTTCTTATCATTGGTAAATGCTTTACGTTTGTCCCTCCTCGAGGCGGTTTAGTTACCATCTTGGACATCGACCCTGTTACATGGATAATTGCACGTTTCCGAAACGTTTGACAGCAAGCAAACTTTTTTTTCCTTTTGTGTGTCTCTACTTCACGCTCATGCTTATGGCAGCCATGGCGCTTTGAATCGTCTGGCTTATGTCAACTGTTATACTTTTCATTTTCAATTTAAGTTGCAAGAAAAGTCCAGTTAGGAATTTATGTTAACAGCTCTAACTCGAGCAAATGCAAGACCCATTGCATTGCAAATACTTGTTGTATTTGCTGCTCTAAGTGTGCCGGGTATGCTCTGACATTCGTCCAGAGTTCACTGTACTACTGGATTCAAGCTAGCCTGTCTGATGAAAGGGGATACCCCAATCCTGGTCCCAGGATGCCTGTTTCTGGTACAGGAAGGACCTGGTCCGGCAGCTCAGACTGGACTGTTCTCATGGGCATCAGGGTCAACACTGATGTGCATATGGCTAGGTCCAAACTGGGGTGGCATGGTGGGCACAAAATGATGGATTGGGCTGCAGCCCTGAGCAATTGCCAGTGTGGCTGAGATTAATCTGAGATTAATACGTTGTTATTTTAGTATTTTCCGCCCTAAGTGTGCCCAGTATTCTCAGACGTGAGTCCCCAACAAGCATGTTTCTGGTACAGGAAGGACCTGGTCTGGCAAGTGTGGGCTGGACTTGGCTGATGATCGGTGATACCCCAATACTGGTCCCAGGATGCTTGTTTCTGGTACAGGGAGCATCTGGTCTGGCAGTTTGAGCTGGACTATTCCGATGGGGAGCAGGGTCAAGACTGATTTGTATATGGCTGTATTCCAACTGCGGTGGCATAGTGGACAAAAAAATGATTGATTAGGATGCAGCCTTGAGCAATTGCCAGTGGCTGAGATTAATTTAAGCATTCCATCAACACCTTGTTGTTTTTGCATTTGCTGCCCTCAGTGCACCAGGTATGCCTAGACGTGAGCCCCTGGCTCCCTGTTCCATTGAATCCAAGCTAGCCTGGCTGATGATGTGAAATACACCAAAGCCAGTCCCAGGATGCTTGTTTCCGGTCTGGGGGAGGACCTGGGCTGGCATTTTGGGCTGACGTGTTCCCATGGGGAGCAGGATCAAGACTTATTTGCATACAGTTGGGTCCAAACTGGGCTAGCATGGTGGGCAAAAAAAATATGGATTGGAATGCAGCCCTGAGCAATCACCAGTGGCTGAGTTTAATTCAAGCATTCCATCCATTGCCTTGTTTTTGCACTAATGGGCCTGTGGCATTCATTGTACCACCCACTAACATAGCACTTTAAAACATGCCTCAGGCCTGTAGTGCAGTTTTAAACTGCATTTTTGAGCTGGCAAAATAAACCTTTTGCCAGGCCTAAACCTTCCTTTTTAATACATATAGGGGGTCATTATGACCCAGGCGGTCGGAGATAATTAGCAATCCGACCAGCCCTGCGGCCACTATTGTGCCACCGGCGGTAACATGACTCTGCCTACCGCTATGATTTCCGTTGCGTTCGTAACATCACGAAAACTATAGTTGTAGGCCCTATCAGTTTAGTTTAGTTTAGTTTTGTAGATTTATAAAGCACATAGTTACCGAAGGGCATCCCAGCGCTGACAATACATAACTACTCGAGAGAACAGAAAATAGTAAATTAGCTGCAGAAAAGAATAGTTTTTATCTTCTTCCTGAAAAGTTGTTCTCAAGGTTCATGACGGAGCTCAGAGGGGAGAGCATTCCAGAGGCAGGCGGCCTTGCTGGAAAAGGAATTGCTTCCCCAGGATCTCTTGGACCAGAGTATATGAACATTCCGGAGAGAATATGATCTCAGGCTTCTGGATGGAGTATAGATAAAGATCAGTTTTCTGAAAAAGGTCGGACCCCCACCATGTAAGGCCCTATGAACAATACAAAGTGCTTTAAAATGGATCCGCTCCTTAATAGGGAGCCAGTGAAGTGTTGAAATAGCTGGCTTTGCAGATGAGTGTTTGGGTAGCTGGATGAGAAGCCTGGCTGCTGCATTTTGCACTCTCTGCAACTTCTTTATCACATAGAACGGGGAGCTAAGAAACAAAGAATTCCCATAGTCAAGGCGGGAAAGAATCAAGGTTTGAATGAGAATTCTTCTGGCCGTGAAAGGTAAAAGATTGAGGATCTTCCTGAGATCTCTTAAGGGAATTTCTTCCCTGTCACTGATAGGAGGTCCCCTCCCCCCAACACTCCCCAGACACCCTTACCCCCCTTCATCCATGCTCCCCCTCTCTTCCAACCTCGCCTTATACACACACTCACGCAGACACACACTCATCCACACAGACATACGCACATACATACACGCAGGCATTCATTCATTGACGCACACATACGCACACACATCCAGACACGCACTCACATTTCCATTCATACACCCACTCACACACATTCATGAACGCACTCACACAACTTCATACACGCAGGCTAACAACACTAAACACACAATCACTTTCATGCACACACTCACACATACATGCACACACCCACACCCACACACACACACACAATACCCCCACCCCTTCCCCTGTCTAAAACCCGACTTACCTGTATTAAGGGTGCCAAAGGGGTCTTCCGGCAGGGGATGGGGCGCTGCTACCGCCAGCAGCGCCCGCCAGCAGAACACCACCAGGCCGTATTATTTCACATAATACGGCTGGCGGCGATCTACTGGCGTGGCACTGCTGCTGGTAGCAGCACCACCTTACCACCATACCCCAGTATGGCCACAGCTGGATTTCCGCCCTTCTTGTGGTGGAAATCCAGATGTGGTCGTAATTCAGTGAACGGATGGTAGCCGCGGCAATGGTCTTTTGGTGGCTGTCGCCACAGCGGTAGGCATTTTTTACCGCCATTATCATAATGAGGGCCTTAGTTCTCTCCGAAAGTAGGCCTTAAATGCCCACAGGACAGGATGCATTGTATCTAAAATGGTGGACTTGTGGGTTTAAGTTATGCATGTCCTTGTAGTGAGAATCTCCTAAATTCGTATTTCACTACTGTGAGACCTATTTCTCCAACGGGAAAACATTGGGTTACCTTATTACATTTATTAAGTGCTAGCTTGTAATTGGGAGCTGTTGCACTTGTCATTCTTGGTGTGGTTGACCCCCAAATGTTTTCCTTCTCCCCTGTTATTTTCTGAAATTCATTTTTGTTGGCATTAGGACTTTATGAACTGTATCAATATTAACCAGTGCTGAAGAGCTTGTGCTCTCTCCTGAAAACATGGTAAAATTGGCCTACTTCTGATTGGCACGTTTAATTTACTTTAATGTCCCTAGTATATGATACACCATGTACCCAGGGCCTTTATTTTAAAGGCTACTAGTGGACCTGCAGCACTCATTGGGCCCCCCACTAACCTAGCACTTTAAAACATGTCTCAGGCCAGCCATTGCAGCCTGTAGTGTAGGCTTAAAACAGTCAATTTGATCTCGAAAATAAACCTTTGGCAAGGCCGAAACGTCTCTTTTTCATACATATAAGTCACTCCTTAGGTAGGCCATGAAAGGCCCATAGGGCAGGGTGCATTGTATTTAGAAGGTAGAATATATGTGTTTAGGTTTTACATGTTCTGGTAGTGAAAAACTCCCACATTTGTTTCTCGCTTATGTGACACCTAATTCTCTCTTAGGATAACATTGTGTTGCCTCATTATATTTAATATATGCTACATCTTGATTGGAAACAGCTAGAAATGTCATGATTGGTCTCAAAGTAATTGTAATTTAAAATCTTCTTTAATGGTAAAGTCCTATTTTAAGTTACAATTCTGAATATGCTACTTTTAGAAACTTGGCATTTTCTTGCCTCATTCATTTGGTGCCTGCAGTCAGTGTCCTGGGTTACATAACTATGAATAGCTTAGCAGTTGGGCTTTGTGTATTCTCCTCAATAGTGAAACAAAGGAGGACTTAGTCCCTCATTATGACAATGGCTGTGAAAACCGCCTACCACAATGGCGACGGCCACCAAAAGACCGTCGCCGTGGTTACCAGCCGACTGCCATTTTATGACCGTAACCGGAATACCTCCAGAAGGATGGAGGAATTCCGGCTATGGCCATGGCGGCGGACAACGGTAAGGTGGCGCTGCTGCCAGCAGCGCCACATCACGCGAGTAGACTGGCGTAGACCGTATAATGACCCATGATATGGTCTGGCGGTGTTCTGTTGGCAGATGCTGCTGCTGGCAGCAGCGCCAAGTTCCATCTCCTGCCAGAAGACCCCCTGAAATCAGGTAAGTTGGGTGCTCCGACAGGGGAGAGGGGGTGTTGTGTGTGTGTGTGTGTGGGGGTGTGTGTATATGTCTGCATGTTTGTGAATGCGGGTGTGCGTTGCATGTGGTATGTGTGTGCATGTGTGGATGTGTGAGCATGTGTATGTTGTGTTGTGTGAATTTGTGTGTGCTTGTTTGTATGTCAGTGTGTTTGGTTGTGTGTGTGAATGGATGAATGCATGAGTGGGTGCATGTGTATATAAGTGTGTGTATGAGTGTGTGTGACGGTGCCTGAAGGTGCGTGTGTGTTAATGGGTGGGTCTGGAGAGGAGGGAGTGGTGGGGGAAATCTGGGGAGGGGAGGGGGTAAGACCCCTATCAGAGACAGGGAACAGATTCCCTGTCACTGATCATGCCTACCGCCATGGTTTTCGTGGCAGTAAGGAGGCCACAAAAACTATAGCGGTAGGCGGGGTCATTATCTTGCAGGTGGGCTAGTGATGGCCGCCTGGCTGAAGACTGAAGTCTCCAGCCCGGCGGCTTTTACCACTGTGGCAGATGGAGTGGTACATTGGTGGTTTGGCTTGGGCCAAACCACCAATGTCATATTATGGGGAAAATTACTGCCAGCCTGTTGGCAGTACTTTACCGCCATCTGCCACGTCATAATGAGGGCCTTAGTGTTGGCAGGATGGGTGGGGTGGAGCTGTTCGCTGTTCGCTGTCCCACTTATATTTCAAAGAACTGCCTCCAGCCCACTCATAAAGGAATGTGACACCAGTCTATTGTTACTCCAGACTACATCAAGACTTGACAGGGAAAGGGAAGAACTTTTTATAACCAGATGTGGGAGCAGACAGGATGTCACCCCCACATCAAATCTGGCACCAGGTGTACATATTGGACCTCTTGAACCAACTCTTCAGAACACTTCTAGACTAGTGGATGAGGCAGAAGGTCTGCCTGCTTCTCTGCTGCCAGAAGGACTGTTTTGCTGCCCTGCTGCCCTGCTACTGGAAGAGCTGTGTGGCTTCCCTTCTGACTGAAGAAGGACTGGACTTGCGCCTTGAACTCAGGACCACCAGAGTGACTCCAATGGCTAGTTGGTTGGCCTCCTGTGTGAGCTATAGGGACACAACAAGTTCCAGAGATCTTGAACTCTAGACGTTATCTCTGCTGGACAGAGTCCTAACGCCCCAAGTGGTTCCTCCTAGAACCCTTGGTAATGGTATTAGAGGGGCTGCTCCTGCCTAACTCTAAAAGTTTGGACTTAGAAAAGATTTAACCAAAACCTGCCCTTGGAACCAACTGAAGACTGGGACCTACGTGCCAGCCAATCTGCCCAAGGTGCTTTGCCAGTCAGCCTTATTTTGCTGTAGCTTCTACTACAGTCTACTCTGCAGCAGAAAATCCTGTTTAGCAGGACCTCCCGGAGATAGTATTGGGACTCGTGGAACCCTCTTCGGCTATAGCCTGCAGCTTCGCCCCCCTGGAGGTTTTCAACTTTCGAAAAGTTGTCTAAATCTGGAGGTAAAAATCTACGCTGGACTCACTGTTGACCAGCTCCCTATCAATGACATCGACCTCCTTATCTCAAAACCCAGCTTTTCTCACTCTGAGCTTTTCCTGCCATCATTGACAGATTCACTGTGACCTTGCCCAGTAGCTCTCTGGCAATGATGATTTCTCCTTGGCACAGCCTTCTGCCTTGCCCCGCTGAACTTTACGTTCTCATGATCTTTTCTACAAACTGTCTAGCAAGTCTGAAAGTAAGCCAAGACTGGGCCTAATCCACCTTGTATATCTGATCTGCACTCCATCGCGGTCCGCCCTAACTTTTGACTTTGCTCCTGTTTTGCATGACTACATACCAGCGGTTGATGCTTTGAAATTTTAGGTGTTATTTTATACTAAAAACTTTAAAAATTCATAACTCCAGTTCTAATTGTAGGATTAAATTCATGTTGATGTTATTTTATTTATTGAAATTGTTAGAAACTGGGGCCCATATTTACTAGAAAATGATTCAGCATGGCTGCGCAAGCCAACTTGCAGCACCACACTGCAATGTGCCATTAAGAAAGTGCAGGGATGCTTCATATTTACCGTAATACGTTGTGTTAAGTACATCCCTGTACTTTTCTCTGTGGTGGCGCACAATCGGCTGAGTAGCACCAATGCAGGCACCCTTGCACCATGCTACAAGGATGCCTGTATTGCAGGGATTATTGTTTAGGTTGGAAGGTGTCTCTTCTTCCACAAATACTGTCAAATGGTGTTTTCCTCCTTCTATGTATGCTGTAGAATGCAGCACACATAGAAAGAGCAAAAATTTAGGAGAAATAAAGGTATTCCCCTTGATGTGCCACTTTTACGCCACCTCTGGGGTGCGGTAAGAATCTGACGTATTCCCTGGTTTACGAAACCTTGTAGGTCTGGAGATGTGTCAGCTTCCATGGGTATTGCATGTGTGCTGTATTCTGCAGCACACACAATAAAGAGGAAAACTCCTCTCAGGATTGTTTTTGTTCAGGAAGGTGTCCTTTCCTGCACAAAAACAATCCTGCCTGCAATGCAGACACCCTTGCATCATGGTGCAAGGGTGGCTGCATTGATGCTAGGCAGCAAATTGTGCACCAGTGCAGGGGCAAAAGACAGAAATGCAGACACCCTTGCATCATGGTGCAATGGTGGCTGCATTGATGCTAGGCAGCAAATTGTGCACCAGTGCAGGGGCAAAAGACAGAAATGCTCTGCATCTTGTAAATATTGTTAATTTCTCCCCTTTCGAATTGGCGTAAAGCAGAGCAGCAAAAAGACTTGTGGCACTGTCCTATGCCAATTCCTTGATTAATGTGAAAACAATGCTTAGAAGTCAATAGCGGTCAAAAGGTTACTTGAGGTCGTGAGGGATCGTTGAAAAGCCAGGGGCATACTTACAAGGAGCTTGCACCGCCGTTGCATTATTATTTTTGATGCTCCAGTGGTGCATTCAGTATTCCATATTTATAAGGCAACGCATTTGGCCCAGTCCGTCTCTTTTTGTCGGCCTGCGTCAGAAAATACCTGCGCTAGAATTGGCTGCACGCACAGCTATTAATGTATGCAGGGTAGATGTTCCTTTGTAAAATCTGACTTACAACTGATGCAGTGATATTTACAAGTGTGTCAATGTGTGAATCTTCTTTTAGATGTGTTGTGCTAATCCTGGAATGCGTCAAAATTCCTATGCCTTGGTAAATCAGGCATAGGGAATGACACAGTGGCTGTGGAATGGCAATCAGACCAGCTGAAGTCACTTAACACACAGTAATAAGTCATTAAATCACATCCCCTCAACTAGTAGTAGGCCTACAAATGTAACAATCATGTTGTAGGAGCACATACTTAAGTTTCTTTGTACACTTAATTAGACAAAGCCCACTGTAATGAGACACATAGCCTTACTACACATGATGCTTTACATCCAGGATTAATGTGATATAGGCCAAGGTGAGTTTCCCACCATTTCATACTCTATTTCATTGGTCCCCACACATTAGGCTACTTGCATCAGTCAGAAACAACATCACCTCTGTTTTTTAATGCATTGCTGAAGTTGCGCTTGTCATAAGCCCAACTACAGCAATGGACCATTTTTGGGGCAGATGCATTGCAGCATGCTTCCCAAAGATGTGTCAAAATTCGGACGCATCCTTGGGACCTTACGCAGTGGTGTATCATCTTGTAAATATGATACATCCAAGGCGTTTCAAACTGCTGTTACGAAGCACAGGTTTTTCTCACGCATCACTGCCTTAACGCAGCCATGCATTAGTCCCTATAAAAAAACCTCCAATGTTCAGTCCAACCACGATGGATGGTAGGCCAGCTACAGAACCTATGCAGTGTCTGCTGAAACACTACCTTAGAAGGAGCAAAGCACTGCAGGCATGATGCTTCAGTTTTTGTAGAAATCAGCTGCAGAAATCACTTCTGAGACCCAGGACTTAAGGAGACACTTCATGCAAGGATATGACTCACACCTTGCAGAGTCCAGCAGCACCAGGAGAGTTGCAGGCAGTCTTTTATGTCCCTGTGACTGCTGAGAACAGGGGAAAGCGAACAAACCCTTGGGTTCAAGGATGTAGAGAACAGGTCCAGACCTTCTCATTCCCAGCAAGAAGCAGCAGATCAACACAGCAAAGTAAGTAGGAAAACTCAGGCACAGACATCACCATCGCTATCCCTCAAGAGTACAAGATTACCCAGAAAGACCACCCCAGCCGCCCTGGGGGAGGGGGATCGCCATTGTCCACTGTTCCCACCTCTACCTGAACACACACTCCGAAGACTCCAAAGAAGCCGCTAACTTGATGGAACACCTCCACTTCAAGCTACACACCAGCCCGAAATCCACCATCGGGGGAACCATCATCTACTGCTCTCCCAGACCCTGCACACCCTTTGCCGATATCCATCACGGACTTCAACTCCACATAAGCCATCGCAGCCACACACTACACCTTGCTGGGAGACCTCAACTTCCACCTCGAGAAACCACAAGACCCCAACACCACTTCCCTCCTAGACAACCTCCACAACATAGAACTTTGACAGATCATGACAGAGCCAACACACTCAGCAGGACTCTCCCTCGACCCCATCTTCACTACAGGAACCGCCGCTACATTTAGCCACACCACGGAACTCACCGCCACCCTCTCCATCACCACACCCACAATCGCATGCAACGAGGATCCAAACACCACAGCACGCTTCTTCCACAAGTGGGTCACTGACTGTGCCAATACTATAGCCTCACCTCAAAAAAAAAAACAACAACACCCACACAAAGAGATCCTGCTGGTTCACCCCCGAACTCTGGGAATCAAGACACACTGTCGCCGGCTTGAGGCAATCTGGAGAAACAGTAAATCCCCAGAAGCCCACTGCAACTTCAAACCCGCCACCACAGCAGACTACCAACTCATAAGAAACACTAGAAAGAAGGCTATCCAAGACAGGATCTTCTCTCAACCACAGAACAGCAAGGAACTCTTCAACATCATCAAGGAGTTCGCCCTACCCAACAGCAAGACATCGGACATCCCACCCTCACAGGACCTACGCGACAGACCCAACACCTATTTCCACCACAAAATCAAGACCATCTACAACAGTTTCAACAAGGACAACCCACCCACCGAATCCCCGTCCAACAACCAACACCAACAAACCCACTCTCTCCACCTGGACACCCCTCTCCACTTAAGATACATTGAAAACCATGAAGTCGGACCCATGTCCTCATCACTTCTTCAACAGAGTTGCAGACACCATCGCCCCCAAGCTCTGCCTCACCATCAATTGCTCATTAGCTGCCACCACCTTCTCCGACGACTGGAAACATGCCGAGATCAACCCCCTCCTCAAGAAACCATCGGCTGACCCCACCGACCTCAAAAACTTCAGGCCCATCTCCCTACTTTCATTTCCTGTGAAAGTCATAGAAACAGCAGTCAATAGCCAACTCACCATGTTTTTGGAAAGCTACATCTTCGACATCTCCCAATCCGTATTCAGTTCAAACTACAGCACAGAAACAGCCCTCCTGTCCACAACAGATGACATCTGCTCCCTACTGGACAAGGGAGAGACGGCGGCACTCATCCTACTTGACCTCTCAGCAGCGTTCAACACAGTCTCCCATCACACCCTGATAAGAACACACCACGAAGCCGGCATTAGAGATTAGGCCCTCTCCGGCAGAACGCAATGAGTGAAACTCACCCCCTTCCACGCGGAACCCACACCCACCACCTGCAGAGTGACCCAAGGATCCTCCCTCAGCCCCACGCTGTTCAACGTCTACATGGCCCCGCTAGCCACCATTGTCAGAAGGTACAGAACAAACATCATCTCCTACGCTGACGACAGCCAACTTATCCTCTCCCACTCCAGTGAACCAGACAAGGCCAGACTCAACTTCCACGAGGGCATGAAAGCAGTTGCCAACTGGATGAGAGATAGCTGCCTTCAACTGAACACAAACAAGACCGAGGTACTCATCCTGGGCCCCCAACCCAATGCATGGAGCAACTGCTGGTGGTCACCCACCCTCGGAAACCATCCCAGCCCAGCTAGCCATGTCCACAACCTCGGAATCATCCTGGAACCCGACCTCAGCATGACCCATCAGATCAACGCAGTCACCTCTACCTGCTTTCACACCCTCCGCCTCCTACGCAAGACCTTCAAATGGATCCCCCTTGAGTAGAGAAAGACCGTCATACATGCCCTCATCACCAGCAGACTGGACCATGGCAATGCACTCTATGCCGGAATCACCAAAAATCTCACCCACAAATTGCAAAACATACAGAACGCCGTCACCAGAATGCAGCCGCCAGATTGATCCTTGACCCACTCCGACACTGCCACATTTCACAACACCTAAGCACACTGCACTGGCTCCCTATTGAAAAAGGAATCACTTTCAAAATCCTCACCTACGCACACAAAGCCCTCCATAACACCAGACCTGCCTATTTTAACCAGCGACTCAACTTCCATGTACCACATAGGACCCTACGCTCAGCCCAGCTCTCTCTCGCAGAAATACCCCACATCAGGAAAACCAGAACAGGAGGACACTCATTCTCCTACCTTGCCGCCACCACCTGGAACACCCTACCCATCCACATCAGACAAACCACCTCCCTCCCCAGCTTCACGAAGGAACTGACAACATGGCTTTTCTATTCCACCTCCGGTACACGCTTACACCCCCACCAGCGCCTTGTGACCCTAACGGGTGAGTAGCTGCGCTCTATAAACTCTGACTGATTGGCTGATTGATTGAAAGTGTCAGTCCCTCCAACAGCACAGCACACGGCAAGAGATAGGCCAACTGTTAGGACGCGCTCATTGTGCGTTGTCTGTGTCCCTTTGTACAAAACTCTCCATCAAAAGGTGTAGGAAAATATAGGATATTGTACTGTTCTTATGGTTAGGACTTGTCCCTTCTAGTACACCTTCTACACCTTCTGAAGTATAGAGAATCCTTCTTTGTTATTGTTTTGGTGTGAGTGTTTGTGTTGCTGATTATATAGAAAACACGCTGGTTCTTTCTCAGTGCACCAACCATGCTAAATTCTTCCCCACAAACAAAGTCTTCAAACGTGATATTGGCGACTCATCATCCTCGGCACATGTGTTTCCACCTGATTGGCTCCAGTGTCTAACAACTTGAGTGCAACATGATTAAAAAGCTATTTAAGCCAATGCAATCATCATTTCCTTGCTTGGCTTCTAGAGTTCTTGCTCTTGTGTTAGAGTGTTCCTGTGACGAGCCTTACTGTGAGTGAGCAGATTTCCTGCAAAAACGGAGATGGTTCATCTCTTCTTTCAATCTGGGAAACTTATCACGCCCCCTGTGCCTCTGGGTGCTTCAAGGTCAGTGTTATCAGGTTTCTTTTAGAGAGAAAAAGATAAAAAGATAAAAATGACTGCGACTTTCTCAGGGAAAGACTGTTTATAAAAGCGAATCAAAGAAACTGCTGTCTTTTATTTTTGAACTTTGGAACATAATGGTAAAAGTTAACAAAGACACGTTTTTGAACTGACTATGCAATAATAGTATTTTTTTTTTTACTTGCTCCGTTGGTAATTTGGTAACTCATAAAGGATCCTGGAATTCTGTTGTAAGAATAGAGAGAAATGGAAAGAAAATAGTGCTTACGTCAATGAAAAGAAGTGAACATTAATGCAACTTTAATTGTACCTGTCAGCACTCATTGCCAGCATTGACTACAGCATTGACTACGGTGTGTGAATGTGTGTTTTGATTTATGTTACATTGTTTTCCACACACTAAGGGGCTATACTTATTTTTGTTCATTGTCTCTCATATAGGCATTGCGATATACCATAAAAGACGCGCGTTCCTTTGGATTGGATGTCATAGGAGATTCTGATACCAGTTTATCTCTTCCCTCTCCCATCTTCCCTATCCCTCCCCTCCCCCAGAGTTATTTTCTCCGTAGCTTGTTAGAACTGACAGCCTTAGGGTGGTCACCCTTAAACTTTTGCCTGCCTCCCTCCACTTTTTAGATACTGATTTTGCTGGTTTTAAAACTCTGCGCACTTTACCACTGCTAACCACTGCTAAAGTCCATATGCTCTCTCCCTTTAAACATGGTATCATTGAATCATACCCAATTGGATTGTTTAATTTAGTATAAATCCCTGGTAAAGTGCACTATGTGTGCCCAGGGCCTATAGATTAAATGCTACTAGTGGGCCTGAAGCACTGATTGTGCCACTCACTTAAGTAGCCCCTTAACCTTGTCTCAGGCCTGCCATCGCAAGGCCTGTGTGTGCAGTTTCACTGCCAATTCGACTTGGAATTTGAAAGAGTACTTGCCCAGCCTAAAACTCCCCTTTTTCTACATATAAGCCATCCCCAAGGTACGCCCTAGGTAACCCATAGGGCAGGATGCTGTGTAGGCAAAAGGCAGGAGATGTACCTGTGTAGTTTAAATGTCCTGGTAGTGTAAAACTGCTAAATTTGTTTGTATACTCCTGTGAGGCCTGCTCCCTTCATAGCCTAACATTGGGGCTGCCCTCATTGTTTGAGTGGTAGCTGCTGATCTGAACGGAGTAGGAAGGTTATATTTAGTATGGCCAGAATGGTGATACAAAATCCTATTGACTGGTGAAAATGGATTTAATATTACTTTTTTAGCAATGCCACTTTTAGAAAGTGAGCATTGCTATGCACTTAAATCCTTCTGCGTCTTACTATCCACGTCTGGCTGGGTTTAGTTGACATCTCCCTTGTGCATTCTCTCAGACATACCCCAAACACAGGATATGCAGCCTCACTTGCATACATTTTCATTTTGAATGAGTCTTCCTGGGCTGCGCGGGTGGAGGGCCTGACACTTACATGTCAAAGGAGTAGTATGCCCTCACACAAAGGACTGCCACACCCCCTACTGGGACCCTGGCAGACAGGATTGAACTGAAAGGGGACCTTTTGCATTTCTAAGCCACTCTTTGAAGTCTCCCCCACTTCAAAGGCACATTTGGGTATTTAAACAGGGCCTCTGCCCCTACCAACGAAGACACTTCCTGGAGAAACTTGAACCAGAATCTGCATCCTGCCAAGAAGAACTGCCTGGCTGCCCAAAGGACTCATCTGTCTGCTTTCTGTGAAGGACTGCTGCCTTGCTGTTGCCCTGCTGCCTTGCTGCTCTCTGGCTAAGGTGAAGAAGTGCTCTACAAGGGCTTGGATAGAGCTTGCCTCCTGTTCCCTGAAGTCTCAGGACCAAAAAGACCTCATCTCTACAAGAAGGACTCCTTGGGCGGCGAAATTCAACGCACAGCCTGCACCACTGTGAAAAATTCACCACACGCCGAAACTGACCTACACATCCTGACTTTGCATCGAGAAGTTCGACACAGTGCCAGCGTAGCGACTGGAATTCGATGCACGGCCCACCGGATCGACGCACAGCTGAGTCAGAACGACGCAGCCTGACTTCAAGAGAGGAATCAACACAGCGCCAGCCATGCGGTAGAAAATTCGACGCATCGCCCACCGTATCAATGCAGCTCCTGTGACTGCTTTTAAAAGACTTAATACACTTTACATCACTTTTACAGTGATATCTCAACATATACTTATTGCATTTTAATCGTTTTGACCTGTATTTATTCAGATAAATATTATATATTTTTCTAAACATTGTGTGGTGTATTTTTGTGGTGCTATACTGTGTTGTTGTATGATTTATTCCACAAATACTTTACACATTGCCTTCCAAGTTAAGCCTGACTGCTCAGAGCCATGCTACTAGACGGTGGGCACAGGATCATTTGGATTGTGTTGTGACTGAAGCCGTCTAGGATTGTTGTCCCTACTTGGACAAGGGGGAATACCTCTGCCACAGTCTGCAGAGTCCTTCCAGCAGCGTTAGAGGCCAGCAGGCAACACAGCAACAAGCAGGGCAGCAGTCCTTCTGAGCAAAGCAGTCCAGATGAGTCCTTTGGATAGACAGGCAGTTGCTTTGACAAATGCAAATTTTCTGTTATTACTTTTGTTTAAAATATAATATCCACATATGAGGCACGCGATGAGTGGTACACATTGAGTGAAGTACTGGTTGGATGAGCACAGAGCGACACACTCGCTCACTGGAAGGCACAGCTTGAATACACAATGCGCTGAATTCCCCGCTTTCTAATGTAGGAAAATATTGTGGTGCACAGAGGTACACGTAAGATGTGTGATAAAAAGTAGGGGTGGACGGAGCTCACGGACTTTCACTCCGTGGAGTTCCACAGAGGCGCAGACAAACTACGTGGAATTCTGCGGAGTTCCGCATGCAGGCGGAGCTAGTACTCAGCCACGTTCTGACAAAGCCCTTTCACCAAGACAGGGGTGCTTTGAACCACGCCAGCAAACAGATCAGGCCATCATGTGCTTAGATGCAGGCATGCAGTGAGCTAGAAAATGCTTCACAGACACTATCACCAAACAATAAGATTAACATCTCAGGCCTGCTCCCTCGTCACAGATGACATTCGCTTGAATGCTTAGAAATCAATCAATCATTCATAGAATTTGTAAAGTGCACTACTCACCTGTGAGGGTCTCTAGGCGCGAAGGTGGGGGGGAGGACGAGCTGCTACTGCTCGAACAGGCATGTCTTCAGAAGTCTCCTGAAGGTAAGTAGGTCCTTAGTCTGACACAGATGGGTGGGAAGAGTGTTCCACATCTTGGCAGCGAGATGGGAGAATGATCTGCCACCAGCATTTCTTCTGTGGGTGCATGGGACGGTGACAAGGACAAGGTCAGCGGAGCGAAACTGTTGGGTTGGGGTGTAGAAGGTGAGCCGTCTGTTGAGGTATTCTGGTCCGGTGTTGTGCAGTGCCTTATGAGCGTGGGTTACGAATTTGAACGTGATTCTTTTGTTGACGGGGAGCCAGTGTAGGTTTCTCAGGTGGGCTGTGATGTGGCAGTGGCAGGGGATGTTGAGGATGA
The DNA here is from genome assembly GCF_031143425.1 of Pleurodeles waltl. Classification (NCBI taxonomy): domain Eukaryota; kingdom Metazoa; phylum Chordata; class Amphibia; order Caudata; family Salamandridae; genus Pleurodeles; species Pleurodeles waltl. The sequence continues at coordinate 348,542,201 of NC_090438.1, forward strand.
GGCGTGCGGAGGTGTTCTGGATGCGTTGCAGTCTTTCTGGAGTTTAGCCATGGTTCCTGCATGGATGGCATTGCCATAGTCCAGTTTGCTGCTTACGAGGGCTTGGGTGACTGTTCTTATGGTTTCAGTGGGGATCCATTTGTAGATCTTCCGAAGCATGTGGAGGGTGTTGAGGCAGGAGGAGGAGATGGCGTTGACTTGCTGGGTCATAGATAGTGAAGAGTCTAGGATGAATCCCAGGACAAATCCCAGGTTGTGTGCGTGGTCGGTGGGTGTGGGTGCGGTTCTCAGTGTGGCAGTGTGGCAGGCCACCAGGAGTTGTCCTATGCGGAGGGGGTGGAGCCAAAGATGAGGACCACAGTCTTGTTGGAATTCCATTTCAGGCAGCTGTTCTTCATCCATTCGGCAATGGCCTTCATTCCTTCGTGGAAGTTGGTATTGGCAGTGGTGGGGTCCTTGGTGAGGGAGATGATCAGCTGGATGTCATTGGTGTATGAGATGATGTTGAGGTTGTGAGATTGGGTGATGTTAGCGAGTAGGGCCATGTATACGTTGAAGAGGGTCGGCCTGAGGGACGACCCCTGGGGTACGCCGCAGATGATTTTGGTGGCTTCAGAGCAGAATGGAGGGAGGTGGACTCTCTGAGTTCTGCCGGTGAGGAAGGAGGTGATCCAGTCCAGGGCCCTGCCGTGGATTCTTGCATTGTTGAGGCGTGTGCGTAGGGTGTGGTGGCAGATGGTGTAGAAGAAAAAAAAACAGAAAGGGCACATTATTTGCAATGACAAAATGGTTGATCATATTCCCGAACATTACTACCATTTCTTGCTTTTTGGCTAAATAAGGCGTGTGCGTAGGGTGTGGTGGCAGATGGTGTTGAACACAGCTGAGAGGTCCAGGAGGATGAGGGCCGCGGCTTTGCCGCTGTCCAGTATGGTCCTGATGTCGTAGGTTGCGGCAATGAGAGCAGTTTCGGTGCTGTGGTTGCTGTGGAATCCGGATTGGGATGGGTCCAGAGTGTTGTTCTCCTCGAGGAAATGGGTCAGTTGTTTGTTGACAATTTTCTCTATGATTTTTGCTGGGAAGGGGAGGAGGGAGATGGGCCGGAAGTTCTTGAGGTCCTCTGGGTCCGCCTTGGGTTTCTTGAGGTGGGCGTGGATCTTGGCATGTTTCCAGCTCTTTGGGAAGGAGGAGGTCTCGAAGGAACTGTTGATGATCTTCTGGAGTTGGGGTGCGATGACAGAGCTTGCTTTGTTGAATATGTGGTGAGGGCAGGGGTCGGATACTGAGACAGAGTGGATGGTGTTCATGATTTCGATGGTGTTGTTGTCATTGATATGGGTCCAGGAGAGTTTGAGGCTGATGGGTGGTGACTCTGTGGTGGCGGTGACTGACGGGGGTATGAGTACTGAAGCTATCAGTGATGTCTGCGATCTTGTGGTAGAAGAAGGTGGCTAGGGAGTCGCAGAGGTCTTTTGATGGTGGGATGTCATTGACGTTGGAGCCGGGGTTGGAGAGCTCTTTCACAATGTTGAAGAGCTCCTTGTGGCTGTGTGTATTGTTGTTGATACGTTATTTGAAGGTAGCAAGAAGGAAGAGAGAGGTTTTCACGGAGAGCATGTTTCTGACACAAAGAATGACTGGCAGTTACCCCGTACCGCAGCACTCACTCCCTTCCCAGGCCAGACCTGGAAGGGGCTACCTCGGGGCATTTCTTGTGTAGGCCAGGACACAGCACCTGGGCTACTCACCGTAAGAAACCATAAGTGACACTAAGGATTCTGAGGTGCCTTCCTGCTGCTTGCCAACATGCTTCTGGCAGCAGCCTTGTGGGCATTTGGTGAACCTGGCTCTTCCTGCGGTCATGCAGCTAGCTTTGTGGGCACCTTTGGAGGAGCACCGCTCCTGCGTCGCGTCACCTTTCGTTCACAACGTGTGTGTGGGTGTTTTATCATACGGTAAACACCATAATGCTGCCTCTTTCATCCCCCATACCGGCTTGTTCTCGTTTGCAGGAGGCATTGACGGTGCAGGCATGCTCCTGCATCACGGTGAAATAAGCATCTGTGCTTCTGTGAAGGCTCACCACTATCCAAGCGACTTGAGTCATTGAGCAGGACTGAGTCACGAATTTCTGCCACACTAGGAGAATGGGTTCATGCCATCCTAGTCCCTGGTAATTGGCCAATTTTAAAGGAAGGTAGAGGCAATATACTGCCCCCTTCTGATAACATTGTTGGCACTTGCCTGAATTGCCCATGAAACAGCCCTGTAGTCCAGGCTGCCCTTATTAAATATTCATTTTTCAGATGCCAGTAGGATTAGCGGATAAATTGCCCTCTCCTCTGGATGGAAACCAGTGACCAGGTGTTCAATGACATAGAAAGGATGCCAGGAGCCCTGGTGCAAACCAGGGAAAAGTTCTCTTTGGCCCATGTTGAGATAGTAAAATACAGCACTGGACCCTCAGGGCTCTGAGCCCTGGTCCCACTGCACCTGCTGCACCATTGATAGGTATGCCCCTGCAGGAGGTTGCCACATACGAAGAGCTCTATGCCACTAAGCTATCTCATTACTTCCAGTCATGTCCCTGGCTGTAACTTTGCTGTTCCTGCTCCAGTAATTTGCAGGCTTTCCAGCATGTGACAGGGGTGATGCAGGATCCATGACTGCAGAAGCATAACCAAGCACACCCTCTGGCTGTACCTGAATCATGGCATTCCGGAGCAGTGCACTCAGCGCCTCGTTCTTGAGCATCTCCTGAGCCTTCTGCTTGTTCAGTCCAATGGCTGTGAACAGGGACCTGCTCTCTGCCACCATCTTGCAGCCGGCAAAAAAGGAAAGGAAGTTTCAGGCAATCACAAACATGATCCAGTCACTTGTGAAGGGGCGTATGCGGAAGAATGGTCTGGCCAACCAGAAAACGTGATTGGAGCATTGGAGCCTATGAACAAGGGAGGAATCAGTTCCGTTGTTCAAAAAATTAAGTCTGAGCACGGGCTCTGTTCCACCATGGTAGGCGGAGTTTTTTGCTAAACTCCAAGCTCCGAAGGAAAGTGCGGAGTAGGAAAGACTCTGAGCAGAGTTTGCCACCCACCCTTAGATGAAAGATGTATAGCTGAGATTTATACTCACACACACAGCGTAGTGCATGCATAAACAAAAGACATGTTGCACGTCCAACGAGAGACGCATGCGTACAGACGTCATCACAAAGTGGAGAGGAGTGTAAAGGAGTGTGAAATTTTCCAACATTCAATGTGCCTTTTTTCCAAGAGCTGGAAAAGTGGATACATTTCCATTTTGGCTTTTGGACCTTCACCTACTTTTTACACTTTTATTTATGTATCCTTTGCTAATCCTTTCTGTGTCCCCAATAGCATATACATTAGCAGAAGTCGTAGAATCATCTGTTGCTAACGTTTTTAGTGGTATTTGAAGAGAGTTCAATGACTTTGGCAATAGCTTCAACCTCTTACAAAGCAATGTTGCTGCACCCTAAAAATCATTCTTGAATTTATTTTTAAGTGTAATTAAAAACAAACTGATCTCTAAAACTCTGGAGAGTTCTATTGAGAAAAAGATGAGGTAACGTACAATGTTGCACTCGTGGTTTATAGAGCCAGTTGCTATTTAAAAACATGAATACTGATGAAGCACTGAGCAATGCAGCATTGCGTCAGAAATTCCTGCACTCTGTTGCGGCAATTCTTTGCATCATAGATGTGCCATATTTATGGGATGGCGCACCATGGAGCAAGGCCCAAAGATGTTTCAAAAATGTTGATTAAACAATGGCATGAATAGGGCAAAGTGGTGCAAGGCAAGTGCCTCCTAAATGGCACAAAGTTTATTTGCCTGCCGTAAAGCACCTAAATGAGGATTTTTTCACGTAGGAGTATTTAGCGATGAGGATGAAATTATGAAAGCTACACAATCTACACAACAATACTCCTCAAGACAGGGAAGCCTCGAAGGAGCCCGAGAAAGCCAGGAGGCTAGCCACGCCAACCCAGAAGACTTGCCAACAGCCCTGTTGAAGAGGAACACGAAGACCACCTTCAGTGAGGAGGAGAACCAGATACTAATCAATAAGGTGAAAAAAAAGTTAACACCTCTTATTTATCACCCCATAATTGCCATGATCAAGAAAGGATGAAATATGGCAAATCATAGTTGACAAGATGAACTGTGTTGCACAAACAAATAGGACAATCATGAATTGTAAGAAGAGGTGGTATGAATTCAACCGTATGACAAAAGTAGAACTAGCCAGGAACCTTAAGGCAGCCATGAGGACCAGAGGAGGACCTGATACCTAGGAAGAGCCTGCCCATTAGAGGAGCAGGTGGCATCCCTCATCCCAATGGAGTTGGTAGCTGGAGTGGAATGTTCTAACAGTGTTGAAGAAGGGGGTCAGCAATAACCACAGGGTGTGTACAAACAAGACACCATATTGTTCAACGTGTCGTGCAGTGCAAGAGGCAAAACATTTTGCTGCACTACTCCATGCTGTGTGAAAGGGAAAGGACAGGAATTCCCCATATGTTAAATCATCCATCACATAACTGCCCTTTCCTTGGGCAATCACAATGGTTCCAGCTCTGACAACTTTCACAGTTCCATGCATGATGTGCTGCCTCAGTTTCTCAGGTTTTTCATTTGAATACTGGGACTTTTAGTGTATTGTAGTACACCAAAATTTGAACGGGAGCAGCATATCAAGCATGGACCTTTGAAACTTGGCAGATATGACAATGCAGGCTCCCCTGCACCATGGCCCATGGGTGCTTGTGTTGGGGCTAGCAGCCAAAGTGGAAGTATAGATGGTGGGTGATCTAGGTGGGTCCAAGGTAGTGTAGTGCATTGTAAGTGTGGATGAGCATCTGCAGCTGACAGTGCGTCTGAATGTGCAGACATATTTTCCTGAGGTGAGGTGCGATATGCGTGCTGCAGGGTAAGTTGAGTAACAATTTGGCTTTGGTGTGTTGGATAGTTTGCCTCTTGTGTAGCAGGTGTGCAGGGATGCTGTAGTGAAAGACATTGGTGTAGTACATTCTACATATGATGAGGGGGCCTGGATGATGATGTTACAGGTGTCCTGAGGGAGCCATGTTAAGAAATGTCTGAACATGCAAAATATGTGAGTGGAGGTAATAGTGGTAATTTAATGTCTTATGGTGAGTCTGGTGTCCTGGAAGATGGGCATGTTTCTGGGGTGCTGGGAGGGTAAGGAGTTTGGGCCTACTTCTCTGGGCAACCACGGTGAGTTTATTTTTCAGAATATCATCACTTCCTTCTTGTCAGGTAGAGTATGAGCAACTAATCTCACATAGAGTTAGCCATGCTGGTCAATGGCATGATTTAACTACTTTTGGCTGTTGTTTTGGTGGTGTCGGTGTCCCCTGAGAGTTAATGTATGAACTGTGTGTCATCACTGTAAGCAATAATGTTGAGTCCCTCAGTATAAACGATGCTTGCAGAGACACATATGTTCCACATATCCCTGTGTACTTAAAACTGAACATAAATACTGACCGAATGTAAAAAAACACATATGTGATATTCAGTCATGTAATCTCAGTGACAAATTTCTGATTCTTTATAGAAGGTCAAACAACATTTCCGGGAGATCAAACTGTCCATGCTGCCTAACCTGTTGAGAACATCACCCTGTCCCCCAATAGATGAAGGCACATTCCAACAGTAGTAAAACTTCTCCTCCGGCACTGGCAAGGGAAGATGGCATTGTTGGGTCTCCCATCTGCTTGACAACTTTACTGGTGTCAGATGTAGAAGGCTTTTGTTGTTTTTCCTCCCGCATCATGACACCAGTTGGACATGGACCATCAACTGGTCACATAACAGCTTGGGACTCTGAGGACCCTTAAGTTATTTTCCAATGGCAAATACTAGGAGTCCAGCAGCAAATGGCTGAGGACTTCCGGTTGGGGGTGGAGACCATAGGGGGCACTCTTACAGGAGTTCGTAGGTATCTTATTCCAAATAAGGGGTTGACTAAGACAATTACAGACACATACTCTTGACTCTGTGGGATTCATGAATTCTTAGCTGACATCACTGCTGTTATGATGCAGAAAGAAAAGCAACAACAGCCTTCTACATCGGTCACCAGAGAAGTCATCAGGCAGCTGGGAAGCATCAATATATCCATCAAGTTTCTGGAGGTCAAGATTGACTCCTTCATAGCATTGAGTGAACTCCATAGCAACGTTGTTGCTCTGTTGGCTAACCAGCAAACCCTTGCCAAGGACTACCATGCTGTCTTACTGGCACTCACAAATGTTGTTGAGAACATGGGATTTACATCTTCTGTCTCTGATGTGTGTGTCTGAGTCTAGTCACATCTATCAGATGCCTCCCATTACAGCACCACAACTTCTAGGGGACGCAGAACATGTATCAGAGGAAGTAGATGTAGAGTTCCCCAGTGTTTGATGAAGAACATCCCGATAAACATTTGTAAATGCCCCTTGCCAGTTTTCCTATCAGTCCTGTGTAAAACACCATGCCACCTTCCTTGGAATCCAGTATGGTACTCTTTGTTTTTGCATTAGTTTGTTTTGTCCATTTGTGCTCCTAAATAATCTGCTACATTTGTTAATGGCAAAGTTTTCCTCCTCACTGATCTCACTACACACACATAAATATGAAGTCATATGTGTAACCAAAAGTATGGTTACACACAATACATAAAATTTGACATCTGTGTTATTTGTGAAAAAAATCTACTCACATGTTGTAATGTAAGGACACAAATATCTGGAATATTAAAATTATTATTGTTAGAAACCATGACGAGACTTGTATGGTTGTTCAGCTAAAGGCTACATATATAATATAACACCAAAAGTAACTTTTATGAAGCTCTAGAAGAGTGAGCGCAAGGTAATTGCACATGCTTTATTTGTATGTGCCTCTACACCCATTGCATCCATTGGAATGATATGATGATCAAATGTGTAGTTCATCAATGTAATGGTAGTGTATCAACGAGATGCATTTTCTTGATAGACTCACAGTGAGGTTCTTTACACACAATACATTAAATTTGACATGTGTTGTTTTAGAAGAAAAAACTACATGTTGTAATGTGAGGATATGGATCTCTGGAATATTACAACTATTATTAATAGAAACCATTATGAGACTTGTATGGTTGTGCCTCAAAAGACTACAGGGCATATTTAAGAGCGCCTAGCACAACCGGGGCGTCACTGTTTTTACAAGGTGGCATTAAGCCCCTTTTTTGTGGCTTAACACCACCTTGTTAATACGGCTCTTTCACACGCAGCACTGTGTGAGGGACATGTAATGGGTGTTGCTGTGGGCATGCCACAGCAACACCCATTGCATTTTGATGCTGCCCCAGATTTACGGGTTTTCATAATGATTATGTATAATATAACTATAACACCCAAAGTCACCATTTTAAAGCCTAAAAAAAGTGAGTTCAAGGTAATTGCGCATGCTGTATTTGTATGTGCATCTACACCAATTACATCCATTGGAATGGTATGATGATCAATGTGTAGTTCATCAATGTAATGTCAGAGTGTATCAACAAGTTGCATTTCCTTGATAGACCCACAATGAGAAGGATCTTGCTAAGTACACACAAACCTACCACCTATACATGGGATGTGCGAACTATGTGAGGCCAAAACACTGTTACAATGATCCACATAAATGTTGCAAAATTAAGATGACAACATCATTAACAAATATTTTTTTTAAAAACTCTGCTATAGAAAAGATAAGCAACAATGCATAACTCCAGATGGTTGTATCAATACTAGCAAGATATGGATGCCCATATTCCTCATGGATCAAAAAGCATTTTAGAAGTGTATTTATGCAGGCACCTGTTATTACCTCCCCAATAACTGGTTTCCCTACAGGGCAGACCCTCTTGCACCATGATATAAGTGTTCCTGCGTTGGTGCTAGGCAGGCAAAAGTATGCCACCAGTAGGAAAGGATCGGAATGTGCTGTACCATGGAATTACTGTGATCCCTGTGCTTTCCCACAGTGCAACAAAGTGGCTTGCAACGTTCTACTGCATGAAAGCCTGACAAATGCTACATAGGTTAGATACTCCCCTTGACGCTGGCATTAATATGACAATTTATGGTAAATCTAGAGACTTTGGCCCTCATTATGACCCTGGCGGGCAGCTACAGCCGCCCGCCAAGATCTGACTGCCGGGTGGCCGCCAATGCGGCCGCACCCCCGCCGCGGTCATTATGAGATCCCTGCTAGGCCGGCGGGGATCTCGGCTGCAACATAGGAGCCGGCTCCAAATGGAGCTGGCGGTGTTGCGGCCATGCGACGGGTGCAGTTGCACCCGTTGCGCTTTTCACTGTCTGCCTAGCAGACAGTGAAAAGCCGCATGGGGCCCTGTCAGGGGGCCCTGCACTGCCCATGCCAGTGGCATGGGCAGTGCAGGGGCCTCCGCGACTCCCCGTACCGCCAGCCTTTTCTTGGCGGTTCAAACCACCAGGAAAAGGCTGGCGGTACAGGGACTCGTAATCCCCTGGGCAGCGCTGCCCTGGCGGATTATCACGGCCGGGGCAAATTTGGCTGGAAACCGCCGCAATCGTAATCCCGATTCGTAATCCCGTCTGAAGCACCGCCAGTCCAAGACCGCCAGGGTTGTAATGAGGGCCTTTGTCTTGGTGGTCAAATGTAGGCCAATAACTTTCTATCCATGCAGTCAGAACTACTGGGTCAGTATATGCTTTTCAACAATGATATTGCCATTCTGTGCTCAACAGATACATATTACTGAGATATGCAGGTGGTAATCCATGGTGCAACTGCTAGGCCACATCACAAGTTCCCTGCCATGTCAGCATCTACCCTCACAATGTGCATTAGACAGGCTGAGAGCTATTGTGTTGAATCACTCCTTGGTTTAATACATGAGCTGCCCTACTTCCACACAGCCATCCAGGACATCCGTGTAATGGGGCCACTGCCACTCCATTCTAAACTGGTCTGACATGGACACCGCAGATGGACAGTCACCCCAGAGTGAGGATTACAACAGCTATACCTCAGGTAAGTATTAATACAGAGGGAATGTTTAAATGTTATATAATTGAATCACACGCCTTGAGTAACCCATGTTGAGATGTCAATTGTTCCTTTTCAGGGGTTGTTTCGTGATACAACTAAAGTTGGGATGTAACTGGCACATTTCCAAGCTCTGTCTGTTGTGCAATGATTGCAATATGATCCATAAGCTGGTAGCACTGTCATGAATGTTTATGCAAAGTGTTGTTAGGCATGACACACAGGTACTCCCACAGGTCCACCATACCCGCCATATATGAAGTGGGGTACTGGATGAAACGTTACCCACATTTATGTTGACACTACATTTAAATTAAGATGCCTCCTTTTTTCTTTACCATCTGTTGACATGTGATGTTGTGTTTGCTCAATGATTCTGAGTGATTTGTTGGGAGGTGATGTATTACTCACTATACACATCACACTGTTGCAATTATCATAGATCTAACACACAGACCAACAAACATGGAGTCATGGCACTTATTTTCCACATCACTATCCACGAAGCGGTCAACTTTGCCTTGAGTGAATGGACAATGTCCACCTGCAAAATAAAAATGGAGACATTGCATCAAATATAGAGCAACTACCCACACTTTCACATTGGAACTAAGCTCTATGGCATTCCAGTGTCATGAAACATTTAGACACCTTTGCACACATATGCATACATTTTCAGACTATGGAATGCAGCAAATCACCTCGCACGGCTGATCTATCAGCGCGGTGAAAGGTCAGAAATGTCTTACATCATATGTCAACATCAGGCCCCATGCATGTGATGTTGTAAGAACTGCTGGCCAGCTTCATTACAAGTCACCTTGCACCATGAAGGAAGGGTATAAGCATTGGCACTAGGGAGTCAGAAGTGTGCCAGTGCTAGGAAAGCACATGAATGCACAGTAGAAAGTTAAATACAATACATTCCTGCCCTTTCACTTTAACGCAGAGCAGCAAGGTGACTTGCTGTGCTGTGCTGCATGAATATTTGATAGATGTGTCCCTTGGTACATACATACTAGCCTTGCTACACAGAAATACCTAATACCTTGTGCAGTGTGGCTAGTGATCAGTATTGTAAATCTAGTCATGAAGGCTGATATGAGTCCCAAACATTGCACATTATGTGGCTATGATTGAGTGAAAACAACAATAAATGGTTGTTCCAATCACATTTAAATGCCCACACTTTCTTCAGTGCTGGAAATTGCTAAATGGTTACCCCTATTTGGACGAAGGGCTGCTTTGCATTGCTTAGCATCAAGAATGGTAGCTCCCTGTAACGCAACACAGTAGTTATGCCAGGTGTGCTGCTTTCCGTGACAGTTTGATACACCTGCCACATAGAGTCACTCTGTTTTATCTTGTGTGTCACAAGGCATCTACACATTGCAAATGACTAGTGATATTCATATGTACCTTGACAAATGTATCTACATTATTACATGTGGATGGAACAGTAACACATACCTACTGGGCCTCCAAACTCCACTCCCAGCAGGTTCAGCACATCTGCTTCCCGGAAAATTAAGTCAGCTCAATAATGTTTATTTTAGAAGACAATACGCTCCTAATGGCCCACCTTGGCCAAGTACTACCACACCTGCTCCCATCGATTGTTCTGATCTTGGGCTCTGTATGCCTTGCTCTCCCTCCCCCTGCAGGCAGCATCAATGGCAGCAAGTACTTGACCAGCCATATGAGACTGCTTACCTCTGTCTGTAAAATTCTTTCCTCTCCCCTACCAGGATAGGGCCACATTACCACAAGCCTTACCTATCCTTAGCACCCCCAAAAATCTATAACTTCTTAAACCCCTAACTACACCTAGTTAACTATTACACCTAAAAAGGCACACATCCAACAATGTAAATACAATAACAATTACAAAAATCAACACTTAGACACATAGACTACACAAAATATGGTAAACAGGGACAGGGCAGACACAGACAACACCAAAAACAGCCAAAATACTCCCCCAACCTCTTACAGCACTGCAAAAAAGAACTAGCACTAACAAAAGACACCAACAGAAAGTGAAAGTGAAGCTTATCCTTCCTACTTCCTAGTATGCAGTCGCACCCATTGCTTCATTTACTGTGTGTGATACGTAGGTTCTCAACATTTTCATAGATTTTACTAATGCATTGCTGCACAAATGTGCATTGCGTGATGCAGTGCGCAGTTGCACTCATGCTGAGACAATAAGGGCCACGCAATGGCAATGAAGCATTGGTTTCAACCCACTGAACCGAAGCAATGGACCGGTTCCAACTAGCGCAACAGAGGTGATGTGCCAGTTCTGACCCACATAACAGAGGCGATGCAGCAGTTCAAAAGAAGGTACGTGGCTTCAGCTGGGGCAAACACCCTAGGCCGACTTCCAAGGGTTCAGGACGGGGGTAGCACCACTAGGCAGGCAGTCTGACAGATGGCAGCATCCAGGATGAGAAGCAGGTTGTTTGGAAGTCATTTATGATCCTAACACTTCAGATGAGGAGGCCAGCCGCATCGGCCTTGGAGTCATTCTGGGTTTAAGGGATGCATGTGCAACCCTACTCACCCAGGCAGGGGAACAGCTAGCAGCAGGGTAGCACAGCAAGCAAGACTGCAAAGCTGATTGAGCCCACAAGATTCATGAGAGTTACCAAGGTACACACCTGGATGTCAATCACAGTCATATGTGCATTACAAGGTTGATCTTGGCCCCCCTGCCTCACTCTTTTTGATTCCCTTTTTAACTCAGTCCCTCCAGGACTCTTCCTTGTGATCTACCACTAAATCATAAAGCACTTAGGAAGAGGCAGAGACAGCCTGGTTCTCCCACCCCATCTCCCATGCAGCTTTGCTGGACTATCAAACTCGGAATGGTGAGATTCCTCTACCTCTCGTGTTTTCCCCGGCAACCATGGCATTACCCAAATAGGAACCCAGGTCCTCCATGTTATGTAGCAGTCCTGGAACATCCGCACTTAGGTGGTCATTACAACATTGGCGGTATAAGGCGCTTACCGCCGTGCAGAAGACCGCCAACACACCGCCGCGACCGCGGTAGACCGCCACAGCTATTATGACACATATCACGGAATCCGCTGAAATTCAGACACCCACACAGCACCGCCACACCAAAGGTCAGCGATAAACTGGCGGTAACAAATCCTCCACCTCCACGCCAACAGAAACACGTCCATGCTATTACGACACACGAATCCACGCGGCGGTCTTTCAACCGCGGTATTCCATTGGCGGTACACACCGCCGCGCTCAAAATACACACACATCTCCAAAACAACGCCACATTGGACAATTCAAAATACACACACCTGATACACATACACACAACACTCCCACACACCCAATACTATATAAAACACACACACACATCACCCACAAACCCCTACGACCAGAAATTCTGAGAGAAGGCCAGAGATACAGCACAGCTATTGACAACCCCAACACACAGAGGCACACAACACCATCACCCACACAACATCCACGCACAAAACACCACATACCACTACACTCATCCACACTCATCAACACATACACCACCCCACACATCACACAGAACACCCCATGTCACGCCAAAGACACCCCCGCTTCTCCGAGGAGGAGCTCAGGGTCATGGTGGAGGAAATCCTACGGGTAGAGCCACAGCTATTTGGCTCACAGGTACAGCACACATCAGTAGCCAGGAAGATGGAGCTATGGCGCAGAATAGTGGACAGGGTCAACGCAGTGGGACAGCACCCAAGAAATAGGGAGGACATCAGGAAGAGGTGGAATGACCTACGGGGGAAGGTGCGTTCGACGGTATCCAGGCACAACATCGCGGACCCCCACCTCCTCCCCCACAACTAACAACATGGGAGGAGCAAGTCCTGACCATCTTGCATCCTGAGGGCCTCAGAGGAGTCGGTGGAGGATGGGACACTGGTAAGTCAAATCTTAACCATCACATCCCCCACCCTACCTGCATGCTATCACACACCCCCACCCTCACACCCTCCCCTATCACCCCAGATCCTCACCAATCTACCCATGATACCAAGCACCCATCCCAACACCAAGCCCTGCATGACACAACTAAGCATGGGCACCCATCACTAAAGCATGCCCACTGCACATACCCAGAACACCCCCCCAACCATCACCACAAAAGCCCCACACAGGGATGCCTGCACTGGGGATCACGCACACCCAACCATTGCACGCCATTACACACACACATGCAATAATCATGTGCCTATACCCCTGCAGGAACCCGAAGGAACGTCACCACACCAGAGGGTCCAGACAACACCACTCCACCCCCAGAAGAGGCCCACAGTGACGACAGCAGCTCTGCCCCACTGGATCCGGATGACCAGCCCGGACCATCGTGGGCCTCAGGACAGTCGGTTCCCCTTGCCAAGCCACAGCCCAACACCGAGCTGCCACCCTCTGGTAACACCAGCACAGCACCCACCCAGCGGGCCCAAACCTCCCTACCCAGGACAGGTCAATCAGCGGTGTGTCCACCACTACAGGGCACCCAGGCTAACCCACCACCCCAACAACAACAGGGACCTGTTGGCAGTGGTAGTGGGCACACGGACCAGGGGACGGAGGCACAGGAACACCGTGGAACTGGGAGGGCTGCTGTGCGACAGAGGGAGGACAGGCCAAGGGAACCAACTCTCCACGAGGCCCTCTCCTCCATCATGGGAGCATACCACCACTCCCAGGAGACGATGGCCACGGTCCTGGACAAGTTGCAAGAGACCCTGCGTCTGCAGGACAAACTGTATTTAGGGTTCAGGGAGGAGCTCAGGACCATCAGCTCCGCCCTGGGCACCATCGTAGGGGTGCTGATGGACATTCAAAAGACCTTGAGGGACACCATGGCACTCCAAGGGGCCCCTGACACTAGCCAGGACGACGAACTGCCCACCACCTGAGCCGGCGCTAGTGGACAGGACGGCCCGCCACAGGACCAACACACCAGCACCCCATCCCGTGCAGATGGACAACCACCATGCAAGCGGTCCCTGAGATCCAGGAACAGGACAGAGAAAGATGGCAAGACACCCGCCAGGAAATAAGACCACCCTGATTGTCCCCCCACTGTCCCACTTTGTCACCCTGTCCAGATAGGAACTGCCCCAGCTCCACTTCCAATGCCCAGATGGGCAGTGCCCCTGTGAGACGAATAGACTGGACTCTGCCATGGACATTCCTCCACCATCACCCATCACCATTTTACAACCTTCCTAGATTTCTTTAGCACTTAAATAAACACCCTTGAAAGCCAAAAAAACTTGAGTCAGTCTATGATTTGGAACTTTGTATTATCAATTACAGTGTCATAATGGGTTACCCATTGTAAGGCTAACATACCAATGTCACACATCACAAGCCCTTGATGGATGCAAGCAGTTGACACGTAGGTTACCACACTTGTGAAACTGAAATGGTAGGGTACAACTCAATTAACAAATAGTGAGTGAAATGTAGGTACAGGATAGAGGTAGACGTGTGAAAGTTAATGTAATGTTAAACCTGAAAATGTCCTCACCTGTGTGTCACTGGAAATATTGCTGTATGACTGACTCCCTGTTGTCGTTTCCTTCATCCTCAGCTTCATCCTCATCACTGTCCACTGGATCCACAGGCTCCACAGCTGCCACAACACCGTCATCTGGATCATCCTCCTGCAGAAAAGGCACCTGGCGTCGCAATGCCAAATTATGGAGCATGGAGCAGGCGATGATGATGTCACACACCTTCTTCGTTAGTAGTATAGGGATCCACCTGTCATATGGAGGCACCTGAACCTGGCCTTAAGAAGGCCGAAGGTGCGTTCGATTACCCTCCTGGTCCGCCCATGGGCATCATTGTACCGTTCCTCTCCCTGGTCCTGGGATTCCTCACTGGGGTCAATAGCCACGAAAGGTTGGGGTAACCAGAGTCCCCCAATAGCCATACCCGGTGCCTCTGGAGTTGACCCATCATATCAGGGATGCTGCTATTCCGCAGGATGTAGGCGTCATGCACAGAGCCAGGGAACATTGCATTTACCTGCGAGATGTACTGTCTGCCAAACAGACCATCTGGACATTCATGGAATGATAACTCTTCCGGTTTCTGTACACCTGTTCACTCCTGCGGGGGGACCAGAGCTACATGGGTCCCATCAATGGCACCTATGACGTTGGGGATATGTCCAAGGGCATAGAAGTCACCTTTCACTGTAGGCAAATCCTCAACCTCAGGGAAAATGATGTATCTCCTTACGTGTTTCAGCAGGGCAGACAACACTCTGGACAGCACGTTGGAAAACATAGGCTGGGACATCCCTGATGCCATGGCCACTGTTGTCTGAAATGACCCACTTGCAAGGAAATGGAGCACTGACAGCACCTGCACGTCAGGGGGGATTCCAATCGGATGGCGGATTGGTGA
Source organism: Pleurodeles waltl (assembly GCF_031143425.1). NCBI lineage: Eukaryota > Metazoa > Chordata > Amphibia > Caudata > Salamandridae > Pleurodeles > Pleurodeles waltl. Next base: position 348,557,744 of record NC_090438.1, read on the forward strand.
CATCAGGTCTGGCTCCAACTGGGTACATAGTTCCTGGATTGTGGCACGGTCAAACCGGTAGGTGACGATGATATGTCTTTCTTCCATTGTCAACAGGTCCACCAGCGGTCGGTACACCGGAGGATTCCGCCATCTTCTCATATGTCCCAGCTGACGGTGCCTAAGAAGGACAACAGCGAAGAACCTGTCAATATTCCTCCAGGTATGTACCCACAGTTACACACAAGACTACACCAGACAAAAAAGCCTTCCTGTATGTGTGTTGAGTATAGGCCTAGCTATGCGTGACGCAGTAGTAAATGAAGGCATGTGGGCCCCTGAAATGGCGGCTGCCTGACCTCACAACTGGGACAATGGGATTGTGGGGTAACTGCACTGGCGTTGCACACCGTCGCAGTAGGCGGTCGTAGACCGCGGCGCAATGCTGCATTGGTTAAAATTGGACCCTATGGGTCCCAGGAGCCAATGAACAGGTGCGCCGGCGATGATGATGCGCACTGCTGCGGACGTCACCGCCATTTTCTATCTGTTCACTCACTAGATACCTGACCTTCGACAGGAGAGGACCTACACTGCTAGTGCTGGTGTGACCTCGGTCTGGAAGCGACGATGGCTGCTGCGTCTGGGGAAAGTGCCCCTGCCTTCACTGCACAGGAGTTGGAGAAACTTGTGGATGGTGTCCTCCCCCAGTACACGCTACTCTACGGTCCTCCAGACCAACAGGTTAGTACACAGGGAGCACGTTGTATGGGCTAGGCCTGGGTGGAGAGGGCTGGTTGGAAGAGGGAAGGGGGCAGAGTTCATAGAACATCAATGCATGGGAATTAATAGGCCACATGGCCAGAGTAGGGAGGGGGCCACTCACAACGACGGTGCAGTTGGTAATGACTGTTCCTCTTTCCTTGTGCATGTCATGTAGGTCAGAGCCCACCAGAAGAGGGACATTTGGCGTTCCATCGCCAATGAGGTCCGGACCCTGGGGGCCCACCAGAGACGGGACATCCACTGCCGTAAGAGATGGGAGGACATCCGCCGCTGCAGCAAGAAGACGGCGGAGGTTCAGCTGGGGATGGCCTCCCAACGTGGGAGGGGTGCCTGTTGCATCATGACCCCCCTGATGTTCCGGATCCTGGCGGTGGCCTACCCGGAGTTGGATGGGCGCTTTAGGACATCACAGCAGACACAAGGGGGTGAGTACAACCTCATTCAGCGGAGTTAGCGTGCAGTGGAGGGCTCTGGGTGGGGGAGGTGGGCTGTGGGTGTCCCTAGGCCAGGGCGAGATAGGTAGGCAAGGCACCTCCGTTATGTAGGCCATGTGGCACTCAACCCCACCTCAGCAGAGTGCCAAGTTGAGGTATAGTTGCCCCTGTGGCATCCATGTGCGCAGATTCCCACCATTGCCATGTAGGCCATGACCCAGAAATTGCATGTGCAGAGGTCAGGATAACGGCGTAATGCAGGGGGCTGCTGCGTCTGTCTTGTCCGCCAACGGTAGTGGCATGCCATGCACTAAAACTCTCTTTGTTCTGTCTCCCCCCCTTTTCCTGCTCTCCCTGTCCTTTTGTACATCAGCATCATCAGGCGGAGGTACAGTGGCACTGGAGCATGAGGGAACTGCAGCCCACATGGCCATGGAGGGCCACACCACAGACTCTGAATGCACCAGTGGGACGGAGGGCGAGGGGAGCTTCACATCGGCCACCGGATCACAAACCAGCGACACGGACTCATCCGCCGATGGGAGCTCCCCTGTGGTGGCGGTACCACCTGTGCGCGCCACTTCTACAGGTACAGCCGCCACCCCCCCTACCAGCACCGCCCTCCCAGCAGCCCCTCAGCCTTCACCCCGTGCCCGCTCACCCAGGAGGGTGGGCATCACCTTCGCCCCAGGCACCTCAGGCCCTGCCCCTGTCACCCCTGCTGCCCTCAGTGAGGAGGACATTGACCTCCTCAGGTCACTCACTGTTGGGCAGTCTACCATTGTGAATGCCATCCAGGGTGTAGAGAGGGAGTTGCAACAAAGTAATGCATTCCTGGAGGGCATTCATTCTGGTCAGGCTGTCCTTCAGCGAACCCTGCAATTTCTGGCCTCAGCACTGATGGCAGCCATTGTCCCTGTGTCTAGCCTCCCCCCTCCAACTTCCTCCACCCAGACCCAATCTCCTGTACCCCAGCCCATCCCAAGCACACCTACAGACAGCATGCAGACAAGTCAACACACCCAAGTAGCTCAAGGAAACATAGGCACCACACACACCACAGGCACTTACGCAAGCCTCACCCACTTACAGACACAGCAACATCTACTGCCTCCACTGTGTCCCCCTCCTCCTCTTCTCCCTCCTCCCTCCCAGTCTCGTCTACACACACACCTGCATGCACCACATCTACAGGCACTAGGACTCTCACCAGGACACCCAGCACCACAAGCCGCTCACCTGCACTCACCACCTCCACTGCCATTTACACGTCCCCTGTGTCCTCTCCCAATGTGTCTGTGACGCCCCCTCCCAAAGTACCCAAACGCCGCCAATCACTCACCCAACATCCATCCACCTCACGACAGCCTCCAGTACCTGCACCTGCACCCAAAACAGCTAAAGTGACACCTCCTACAACCACCTCCTCTTCCTCCACTCCCAGACCCCCTCCAGCTACCCATCCCAGTGTTCGTCAGAAACTGTCCCTCTGTCAAATTGACCTTTTTGCCCCCCCCTCCAATTCATCAGTCCCGTCGTAGCGCCTCAGTCAAAAAGCCTCCAGTACCAGTGGTGCGTGTTCCAGGTTTTTGGAGTGCACCGGCCACCAGGGCAGGCAGTAGGACCCAGAGCCAAGGCAGTGGCAGCCCACCCCCTGGAAAGGCTCCGAAACTGGAGAGTGGACGACGGGACCGTCTTAAGACTCCTGGTGGGACAACAAGTGACATGGGATCGAAGGCGATTGGTGAGTCAGCTGTAACTCCAACAAAGGTGGGGAAGGTCCAGAGGAAGTCTGCCCAGCCTGTTGTGAGTGTCACGGCGGAGAAGTGCGCCATCATATCCGGCGGTCCAGACACAACCGCCAGCACCGTCGTCACTGGTCCAGAGACCACCGCCAGAGTCACAGCCCAGGAGGGCCCAAGTATCGTCACTGGTCCAGAGACCCCCGCCAGAGTCACAGCCCAGGAGGGCCCAAGTATTGTCACTGGTCCAGAGACCACCGCCAGAGTCACAGCCCAGGAGGGCCCAAGTATCGTCACTGGTCCAGAGACCATCGCCGGGGTCACAGCCCATGAGGGGCCAGGATGCCACAGCCCCGCTGGTCAATGATGGAACGTCATACCACACACCAATGTCCGTATCAGAACCGCCATGGCAAAGCACAGCTGAACAGGGCAAAGACCGCCATGGCAAAGCACCGCTGAACAGGGCAAAGACCGCCATGGCAAAGCACCGCTGAACAGTCCTGAAACGCCATGGCAAAGCACCGCTGAACAGGGCAAAGACCGCCATGTCAAAGCACCGCTGAACAGGGCAAAGACCGCCATGGCAAAGCACCGCTGAACAGTCCTGAAACGCCATGGCAAAGCACTGCTGAACAGTCCTGAACCGCCATGGCAAGGCACCGCTGAACATGGCAAAGACCGCCATGGCAAAGCACCGCTGAACAGTCCTGAACCGCCATGGCAAAGCACCGCTGAACAGGGCAAAGACCGACATGGCAAAGCACCGCTGAACAGGGCAAAGACCGCCATGGCAAAGCACCGCTGAACAGGGCAAAGACCGCCATGGCAAAGCACCGCTGAACAGTTCTGAAACGCCATGGCAAAGCACCGCTGAACAGGGCAAAGACCGCCATGTCAAAGCACCGCTGAACAGGGCAAAGACCGCCATGGCAAAGCACCGCTGAACAGTCCTGAAACGCCATGGCAAAGCACCGCTGAACAGGGCAAAGACCGCCATGGCAAAGCACCGCTGAACAGGGCATGCACCGTCTAGGAATGAATGGACCGCCACATCAGGCATCCTTATCCCATGTGCATCAGGGACAGTGACAGGACAGGTACTTTCACGTGGAGACTCATCCAGTCTGGGCACCAGTCCCCCTCCAGAACCAGTGGAGACCTGCATCTACTTGAGAGACTGTGGCTTTGCACTCCCCAGGATGGCACAGTGGGCAAACCACCCACTGTAGTGACTTGAGAGACTGTGGCTTTGCACTCCCCAGGATACATCAATGGGCATGGAGCCCCGTTGTGGATCTGGCTTCGCATTCATCTGGCTGAGGTGCCCCCCTTCCCTTCCCCCTGAGGTGCCTGTAGTGTTTCTATCTGATGCCCCGGCAGTGTTCTCTCCGATTTTGGTCAGGTATCTATTGTGGGCCTCGCCCATGCTTTTTTGGACTGTTGGTGCACGGACATTGTTGTGTACATATCTGCACTACTTCTCGGATTGTATGTGTAAATAAGAGTGATTTTTAGATAGGTATATCTGTATATTTTTGAATGACATTTATATTGGCACATTACAAGGTTTGCCCGATTTTTGCATTGTCTTTGCATTCTTCCGGGGGGATTGTGGGCTGTTCTTGTGATTTTTGTGACTGCATTGGTGTGCATGTTGTGATATGCGAGGGTGGGGGTGGGGGTGTTTGGTGGGTGTCCCCCTAACTTTTGCCTCCCCCCTCCCCCGTGTCGTAGGTGCAGTACTCACCGGTATCTTCTGCGCCTACGTAGCTGTTGATCGTAAAGGAGCAGATAAACAAGGGCAGGTAGGATTTGTAATTCGGGCTCCATGGTGTCCTCCTTCCTCGTGAGATGTGTTGAGGTGAGCGTTTTCCCATAGCAAAAGCTGTTTCCGCCATGTTTTTATCCGCGGTGCATCCGCCCCGGAAAAGGTGGCGGATTGGCGGGTTGTAATAGTGTGGGTGGTACATTGTCTCCCGTCTGTCTGTTGGTGGTAACCGCAGCGCTGCTTGTCTGTACCGCCGTGGCGGTCGGAGTGTTAAGGTGGCTGTCTTTGTTGGCAGTTTCCGCCAGGGTCATGATTCCCTTTTTTTGTCTGCCGGCCGGTTTGCGGTATTACCGCACCTTTAACACCGTCCGCCAGGGTTGTAATGACCACCTTAGTGTACAATCACATTCAGTGCCAAGTACGTTAATCCTCATGTATCATGCTACCACCAGCATACTCCCATGCAGCACACACAGACACTCAGACTGTGCACACTATTCAGTACTACTCTCCCTCTGTACTGTACTAGAGTTTGTCACTTTCACACACACTACCGGCACACACACCTTTTCCATGTGCACACTGTTCACATATTTCACCCTATGTATAGTGAATGTATTGCATGGACATAGGCCTTCAGCACCTGATTTACTCAAGCATGCACTTCCAGATCAAACTGCTATTGGTGAGGGATGAGTTAAACACACAACAGCAGAACTTTAGAAGAGGTGAGTGAGCCTTTAAACCTCAATTCAGTGACATAAGCAAAAATGATCATGTTCATTACTACTGATCACTACACGGTATGCTGCCACTACCACGCGTGTGCTGTTTTACTCCTGGTGAAAGCAGTAGCATAAAAAACTATGCAGGTAGCTCTTTGTGTGCCCCTTCTGGTCCACCAAGACCACAATTCCTGACATAGGCCTATGTCCTGGCATACAAGCATATTCCATGTTCTCCTGTGGGGAGATATACACATTAATGATCCAGAATACAATTCAGTTGGTGTTGGAAATGGCCCTTTCTGCAGGGTCACCCTCAAACCTTTTGTCTTTTTTCCTCATCTTTATGCTGACCTCTTTTTGTTGGCCTTAGGAATCTGGGCACTTTACCACTGCTAACCAGTGCTAAAGTGCATGTGCTCACTTCCCTAAATCATGGTAACATTGGTGTATCCACAATTGGCATATTTAATTTAGTTATGAGCCCCCAGTAAAGTGCACTGTAGGTGCCCAGGGCCGATATGTTAATTGGTGCTAGTGGGCCTGCAGCTCTAATTGTGCCACTCACTTAACTAGCCCTTTAAACATGTTTCAGGCCTGCCACTAAAGAGCTTGTAAGTGCAGTTCATTACCATTGCAGCTTGGCATTTAAAACTTCTTGCCAAGTCTTAAACACCCCTGTATATTACACCTACAACACACATAATGTAGGGCCTAGGTAGCCCATAGGGCAGGGTGCAGTATAAGTAAAAGGCAGGACATGTGCTTCTTAGTTTTACATGGCCTGGTAGTGAAAAACTCTCAAAGTCATTTTTCACTACTGTGAGGCCTACCCCTCTCATAGCATAGCACTGGAGATTGCTTAATACCTTTATTAAGTGTAATTCCTGATTGAAAAGGGGTAGGACTATTGTTTTTTTGTACCTATGGACTTGCAATAATAAATCCTCTTTAATGGTAAAGCTGGATATATTTGATTACAACTTTAAAAATGCCACATTTAGAAAGTTGGCATTTTTCTGCTCTTACGCCCTGTGTGCCTGTTGCTTGCCTCCAGTACATGTCTGGGTTGGGTGACAGCTAGGCTTTGTGCATTCTCAAGGGAGCTGAGGTGTGCATTTACATCCTGATGGCCCATCACCAAGGCCTTCCTGAGCTAGATGGGAGAAAGGAGCTGACACATGCCCCTAAATAGGGCTGTGCCCGTCCCCACACAAAAAGCTGCCTACCCTCATGTGATATTCTGGAGATAGGGCAGGGAAGGGAGGATCTGTGTGTACTTTAAAGCCTCCCTTTGAAGTCACCTCCTTTTTGAAGGCACTACTGGGTATAAGACCTGGACTTCTGATCCTATCAAATCAGTTTACTTCTGGACCTGAGGACACTCTCCTAGGTAGATGGTTTGCTGTGATACTGAAAGGACAGCCACTCTGCTGGGACTTTGCTGGACTCCTTCTTTGCTGTGCCTGCCCTGCTGTCTGCTGTCCTCCTTTCCTGAGAGTGAGAAGTTCTGGACCTGCATCTCTTCATCCCCAGAACAAAGTGAGTCCAAGGGCTTGCTGGCTTGCCTCCTGTTCTGAAGTCTCAGGGCCATCAAAAACTTCACTCAAACTCTGCTGCAGCTCCTGGACTCTTACAACTCTGAATCATATGGTTCCTACCCTGCCAACTTGTGCCAACCCAGCCCTGGCCATTGGAAGTGGGTTCTTCAGTTGCTTTCTGCTAAAACCAATGCATCAAATGCCATTACGTCAGAACCGCAGTATCCTACCTCAATACTGAAGTATCACCCCCGCTGCTGAGGTCCAGCACTTAGCATCACAGACTGCACAGCTCAGGATTGATGCATCACGAAAAAGTCTCAAAAAATCGCCTTTGCATTGCCAACTGTGTGACTCAACGACAACACATCGCCTTCATCGTAAATGGTTAGATGCTGCATCCTTGCTCAGAGTTTGTTAACTGCACAGCTCCATGACGGTGCATCCCCGGGCTGTACAGATTGAAACAGATTGAAACAGATGCATTGCCTTTGCATCGCCTCCTCCGCTCCTCTCATCGGATTTCAATGTCTACCCATCCCTCCATTCAAGGTACTGTTTAAGCGGGACAAGGTTGGTCCCTGTAGCCAGCCCGTGCTCAATCGCAGTCAGCTTGAACTTTACCTCAGTCTAGCGCGACCACATAGCCCTGGTTGGCACTTTAAGTTTCTAAGCACTACACTTGTAGATATTCTTTAAAAATTAATAGCTCAACTTCTACTTCTTGGATGTTTGCTGTTTTTTTTTTTTTTGTTCATTAAATTAAGATCTATTATTTCTAACTTGGCGTGGATTATCTTTGTGTGGTGTTTTTTACTGTTTTACTGTTTTAAGTGTTGCAAGTGTTGCACAAATACTTTACAAATTGCCACTGAAGTGAAGTCAGACTGCTCTGTGCCAAGCTACTAGAGGGTGAACACAGGTTAATTTAGGGAGCGTAATTGACTTACCGTGACTAGGGTTGTGGTCCCTACGTGGCCAGGGTACATACCTCTGCCAACTAAAGACCCAATTTGTAACAGTTGGGTACGCAGGGCAGTGGTACACATCTCTCACCTTGCAGGGGAAAATTCCCACCACTGCACCACATTTCCAGTATTTGTGTATGTACACATCCATTTGTGCTTCCATTATGACATCACACACAACAAGTCTGCATTCGTGAAAGGAAGCGATGCTTGGCAAACATCTCCCTTGTCTTACTTTTCAGACAAACTCTACACATTGTTACTACATAAGTTTACTATATCTTGGCCTGGGAGATTGAGTCTCCATGCATTGCTCTGCAAAGCATAGTAAATATATGTTTTATCAAATGTGGACAAATAGAGACTTTGTATCAATCAGCCCTGGGAAGGTATCACATGTGTGTTTTGGAGATCCCCACACATGCACGAATTCCAATTTCACAAATTACATTTCGACATCTACACCAGAGCAATGGACTTTGGCCATGATAGAGATCTCCCGTGATCAGTGATGGTATCTGCGACAGCATTTGTTCCTGCAAAGTGCTGACACTCTGCATGATAGTCGATATCTGCAACACAATTCAACTTGAAGAGTGCCTCAATGACTGACTTATAGGGGAAATTGTGATCTAGCATATTTTGAGGGCCAAATTGAACACACCTTGATACAACAGAAAACAGCTGGCTGTGCTACACTGTACTGCTTAATAAAGGGAGGGCAGGAATGCCACATATTTATCTAAATATAGGTTAATCCTGCCCTCTTGTTTTCATGCAGTACACTGCATTACATTGGCTTGCTGCATTCTTTTTTCTTAGATTGAGATATGCCACCATGTTTTGCAGTAGCGCAAAAATCTAGATTCATACATGTTGAGGCCTACATGAAGTTGAGAAGATATGAGTGGGTATATATGTACTTTGACATAAACACAAACACCACACAATTAATGGGTTCAATAAAGTGATTTTTTCAATGATAGGTTCACACAATTTTAGTGTCCCTTCTCTGATGACTGACCATAGTGAGGATCACCTCTCCCTCAGAGTCTTCATAATCTTCCTGTCAAGTGGGATTGCACCCTCATAGTCGCAGGGAACATTTGTCCTTAGACAGTTATTGTGTAGTATTGCAGAGACTAAGGTGCTTTTGCCAACCATGGTAGGTTAATACAGTAGTCAGCTGCCTGATTTGTCCAGGCACTGAAGCGGTACTTTAGTACCACAAACACGCTCCACCATAATGCGCAATTGTGACAGAGTTGCATTGTATTTCTTCTGGCTATCCTTCTGGGATTTGTAAATGGGGTCATCAGCCATGACTGTAAAGCATATCCCTGGTCACCTGGTAAGAGAAAACATGACAAGACAATGTATTCTTTGTCACTTCTACATAACTACCTATGTGTCATATGTATGCAGGCAATGTCAAATACATTTCGAATTACTTCACACTGATATTTATTGAACATTTCTTTTCATGTACTTGTTAGGATGTTTTGCTCAATTGTACATATTCTACAGCATATAAAGGATGGTAGACTTTAACATGAGGATTATTGTGTTTAGACAGAAGATAGTAAGGATAAGCAACTTTGATTATGTGTATAAGCTATGTGCGAATTGGGGATTATATGCATGTAATTTAGCCAACTTTAGATGGAACTATCTTGCAGTCATTTAGAGATATATAGGTTATAATGGTGACAGTGAATTTGACACACTTACATTTAGTCATATTTACAACTATGATGATCTTGCTTGCCTACATGGTATTGTACAGCCTTATATAGTTAGTCATTGGTTTGTATGTGTACTGATTAAACACATTTCCCATTGTTTCACATATGGCATGGATATTTACATATGAATAAATTATCCTTTAGGTAGACATTTGGGCATAGCAAGTTGTCTAGATGGACTTTTGAAATGGAGCCCTTTTATTTAGACCAAACTATGTATGAAAGATTGACTTGGTTCAACAGACCTGTTCAGTACACTTTATTAGAAAATATATGTATGTCATTTTTATATGTTTTTGATTCAGGGTATGCAGCTTCTGCTTTATCAACAGAAAGGAGTACCTTTGTATCTGCACCCTGCATGTGTAGTCGAGAAAAATTTAGATGGTATGTCTTCCAAACCGAGGATTATCCTGTATTCAGGTACATTTGTAGAATACATTCTCTGTCCATGTAATAAAGTAATTTGTCAATGAGTGCTCTCAGGCCCCCCTGGGGGAAGGCACGGGGCCAGCGCCTTAGTGGGCACTTTCAATCACAAAGAATGCGGATGAGAGTCCATAATATTGGTGAGCCACTTTTCCAGAAAGGATCATCTCCTTCCTTTTGTTCAGAGAAACCCACAAAATGGAAATTGCACTTCTGTGAGCTGTGCTCTGAACCCTTGAAGCAATTGTCCAGGTGCTGTCCCCTCTCTGGCAATGATCAGACTGTTGTTTGCAGATACCCCAACTCTTTGATCAGGCCCTTCACGTTTTCCCCCATTTCCAGAAAGTGCTCTAAGGCCTTCCGTAGGTCTGTTCTCAGCAGGGTGACCTCTATTGATACTGAGTTCATCTTGTGCTCCAAAGTTTGTTTCGAGCTTTCAATGGCAGTAAGGATATGGGTGCTCGTGGGCTCTGGCACAGCCTGCATGAGTTGGCCGTCACCCTGTTCTGCCTGCTGGGTGGTTGCCCTGCTTGTGCCAGTTCACTGGTCCATACATGTCTGTTGTGATTGCCTGATAGTTTTCCCAAACTATATCCACTCCCACCACTGCACCCTCAGAGTGCAGCACCAAGAAAGCACCAGGCAAGCACAGCAAGTTGAGGCAGAGGGGAAGGGGGAATTCTGTGCTTTTCAGAGGTACAGCAGAGATCCATGGATCCTGTTGGCTTTCAGAGATTCCAGCTGTCTCATTCACCTTGTGCAGCAGGAGAATGTCCCTCAGGTATGCTGCACACGGGCCCAGCGACTACTCCCTGTACGGAGATGCAATTAAGCAAAGCAAGCGAGGACTTCCTGCTGCTTTATGGACTGCCAAGTGGCCCGGTCTACTATACTGAAGCTCCCTGAAAGTCTGCGCCCAGCCACCCTCTGGCCACACCACCTCAATTCCTGATATCAGCACTCTGTCTGATGCAAGGTGTCAGAGGCCACCTCCAATTGCCGGTGAACTAATGCACGTCATTGTACAAGGGGCACTTCAAGTTTCCAAGTGCACTGTGTCTCAGACCCTGGCTGCCATCACAGGCAGTGAAGCCACCAGTTTTGAGACTTCTCGTGGCTGTCTAGCTTATGCCCCTGTGATCAAACATGTCACCCACTGGGGCATCGCACTGCTATGTGAGCTGTAGCACAGTGGGGCTCTCTCCACTCATTCTCCTCCTGAGTCCACAGCCAGCCGCCTGCCAGCCCTACCTCCTTGTCTCTGAATGTCAGGGCCTGTCTCAGGCCTGGGGCCAGTGGCCACCTCCAAATGCGAGCAAGGAAATGCTCATCATGACCCAGGTACTTCAAGAGTTACTGGGCGCTCTGTGTGCCAGCACCCCGGTCCAACTGCCATCTTGCTCACTCCCCGGTCATCCGAACCACAGGTATTCCAGCGGCACAACCACCAACTCTTGACCTGTTTTCATTCATCTAACTTATGCCCTTGTGGTTGGGTTTGTACCACCACTGTAGTGGCATCTTAGATGGCAGCAGGAACATAGGATGCCAGTCGATGTCATTGGGTCTACTGGAGACTCCTCTTAGAGATTGTAGTCAACCATCTTGCTTTGTCACAGCCCCCATGCTCCTGTAAGCTTACTATTTTGCATGTCATGGTTTTGCTGCAAGGAAAGAGAATGAAGATCCCATAAAGCACTTCTTTTGTTACAGGGGTGGGCCTGAGGAACAGGAACATTGCGCAACTGTTTTTCAAACTTCAGCTTTAAGTACGATGGTCCTGTTCCATGGGAGGCTCTGTGAAAGACGTAGAGAGCATTTAACAGTGATCGCCTAGCTGTCGGTAGCCAATGAAGTACTTGTAAGGCTGCCGTTGTGTTCCCTGGATGTACAGAGAGGATACGTCATACAGCGTATTCTGTACTTTGTTTACTTTCCATATATGGAGGCCCAGGGCCCTTTGAGAATATTAGCATAGTTGGAGTTCACAAGGGCAGGGATAGTTTATAGATTTTGTTTGAATTCAAGGTATTGAAATGTGAGTCCAGTTCGAGTTTAAAAGCTTTTATTGTGTGATTATTTAAAATCTTTACAATCAAAGGAAATCGTTCTCAGTAAGAAGCATATACGATGATTCATAATTACTATTGTGCAAAACCTAAATCAAGGCAGCAGTGATTGCTTAAAATCATGACGTGTTAATATTTTAAAATTAGAAAGTTAATTCCTCAGTAGTGCAAATTTTTACAAAGGAAATCATTCCCAATGAAAAAACATTAACTATTATTGAGCTAAACCTAAATCTGATCAGCAGTGCAAATCATCAGTCTATTATATCATTATTTTCTGGCAATACATTTAGGCCCTCATTACGACCTTGGCGGTAGGTGGTAAAGCGGCGGTAAGACCGCAAACAGGCCGGCGGAAAAAAAAAGTGAATTATGACCGCCACGGTCATCCGCCACTTTACCATTCCGACCGCCATGGCGGTGAGAAGCGCTTGGCTGGAGATTGCGGTCTCCAGCCCGGCGGTCGTCACTAGACTGCCGACGGTATCAGGATCCTGCATACCGCCATGGATTTCGGGTGGTTGGGAACTGCCTTGAGATCCATGGCGGTAGGCACTATCAGTGCAAGGGAATTCCTTCCCTGGCACTGATAGGGGTCTCCCCCACCCCCGCTACCCCCCACGCATCCTACCCCAACACCCCCCACCCCCTTCTACCCCCCAAAGGTGGCAAAACCCCCCCACCCCGACCCCAAGCATGCACATATGCACACCCCTACATGCACACACCCCCAACATGCACATATACACACCCCTACACGCACATATATACCCCAACAACACATACCCGCACACATACAAACAGACATGCACACCGTCCGACCCGCATACATTTTCCATACACACAGCACCCCCGCACGCATACACTCACTCACTCACCCCCTCTACACTCTCACACGCACACCCCCATGCACATACACAACACACACAACACACAATACCCCTCCACCCCCTTCCTTAACAGACGATCAACTTACCTTGTCAGTTGATCCTCCGGGAGGGGACGGGATCCATGGCCCATGGGGGCAGCTCCGCCACCAGAACACCGTCACCAGAACACCGCCACACCGAATCATGGGATGTGATTCAGTGGGCAGTGTTCTGTTGACGTGGCGGTGGAGGTTGAGCAACCTCTACTTTCCCGCCGTCCGCCAGTATGGCTGCTGGCGGCTTTCCGTACGAAAAAGGACGACAGCCTGCCAGCGGTCATAATACGCGGCGCGGAAGACCGCCACCACTGACGGTCTTCAGCACGGCGGTACCTCGGCGGTCTTGCGAAAAGACCGCCGAGGTCGTAATGACCCCATTAGTCCCCAAAAGGAGGCCTAAGCACACAGCACAAATAACATTTGCAAAATCCCACATACAAGGTAATAGGACAGCATCAATAGGGCAGTAGAAGTGGTGAATTGCTAAACCATTTAGTGACATGTGGAAGTTATGCATTAAATACTGCTACACCCTTCTGCTTTATGGGATAGTAGACTGGTCAGTCTTAATGCTTTCATTCAACTGCTTTTGAAGCTGGTACATATACTTTCCAAATTTGGCCAGATCAGATGGCTCCTTCAGTGTGAATAGAAGATTGTTAGCCTCATTACAAGTTCTTAAAAAGACGGGTTTTAAAAAAAAATGCGACCTGCATTCATCAATGATAGGCGGCAGCATAACAGGTGATTATATGGTTCAGTTTTAAATCCACAAACCCTAACTTTGACAATCATGGAAAGGGAGTGTGATTTTGGGTTCATCTCCTTGATTCTGAGGGCTAACAACCTTGCAGCCATGATTTGTGTCAAGCAGGTTTTCCCAATCACGCACTTTGCGTACGGCTTCACAGACTGAAGGTGTAAGCAATTAACATAAGATGATGCCACACCTGCCAACACAGGTGTGCTGTTCAATTTTGCAAGAGCAGTTGTAATGGACAGTGTTTTTATCTGCCTCTTCAGCACAGTTTTAAAAGCAGTATGATAAAGCACCATCTTAGTTAATTCTGTGTTATCTATTTTGAGGGAGTCGAGTGCTTTAGTTAAGTGCTGCAACCAAGGGTTTGTTTTTTAATCAAAAATGGTGTAAAGGTCTAATTTCAGTGAATTGGGTGGATTGGTTAATCCTATAATAGAATTTCAAATAAGAGCCCACATTGGCCCACTTCTATCCTTCCAGGCTGAGTTCCAATCTTTTTAGAAACCCTCTTATGTATTGAGGCACCTTGAATAATCTCATATAGGGCTTGACTTGAAATGTTTCCACTGATTTAGTGAGTTGCCTCGGGAAGGCTTTGTGGCTGTAGTTTAATGCTGGTAGGAGGGATGCACTGAGCACTCGTCGGATGGGCACTGAGGAGGGGCTTTCTATTAAATTGTTGAGCTGACATAGGGGGTCATTCAGACCTTGGCGGACGGCGGAGGCCGTCCGCCAAGGTACCGCCGACAAATGACCACACCGCGGTTAAAAGACCGCGGCGGCCATTCAAACATTTCCGCTGGGCCGGCGGGCGCTCTCCAAAAGAGCGCCCGCCGGCCCAGCGGAAATGCCCCTGCAACGAGGACAGCGGCTCAGAATTGAGCCGGCGTAGTTGCAGGGGTGCGACGGGTGCAGTTGCACCCGTCGCGTATTTCAGTGTCTGCAAAGCAGACACTGAAATACTTTGTGGGGCCCTCTTACGGGGGCCCCTGCAGTGCCCATGCCATTGGCATGGGCACTGCAGGGGCCCCCAGGGGCCCCGCGGCACCCCCTACCGCCATCCTGTTCATGGCGGGTTTCCCGCCATGAACAGGATGGCGGTAGGGGGTGTCTGAATCCCCATGGCGGCGGAGCGGATTCAATGGGGCAGCGGTAAACCGGCGGGAGACCGCCGGTTTACCCTTTCTGACCGCGGCTGAACCGCCGAGGTCAGAATGCCCTTCGGAGCACCGCCAGCCTGTTGGCGGTGCTCCCGTGGTCGGTGACCCTGGCGGTCACCGGCCGCCAGGGTCAGAATGACCCCCATAATCTTGTAGCTATGAGTTCAGCCTTTGCTTTGAGACGGCGCAGATTAATTTTAGAGTTTCCGTTCGCAGTCAGCCTCACTCCTAAGTAATTATACAGTGTTGTCCCGCTGATCTTAAGGGGACCCATATTCCAATGATAATTCAGTTTTTTTTTGCATCCATCCAAAAGTTATTACTTTAGTTTTTGATGCATTTTTTTCATTTCATTTGTGACTTTATATTCATGAAGGGTAGTTGGTGCTTATTGGAACCCAATTCTCAGGTGATCTAGCAAAACAATATCACCTGCATATTGTAGCAGCGTGAGTTTGAGGTTCCAGATGTTTGGTAGTATTAAGTTAGCACGTCTTAAGGCTGTGGACATGTCTGCTGTGTACAAGTTAAATAGAAGTGGGGCAAGGACACACCCTTGCTTTAAGCAAGTATCTATGGTGATTGTCCTGCTAACAGCTGTTTGTGACAACTTGACTCACACCCACGTTGATGTGTAGGGTGGAATTATCACCCTTAACAATTTGTTTGGAATACCCCAACCTTGTAGCTTCCTCCATAAATGTTTTCTATCCTCTGCATCCAATGCGGTGGAATAATCCACAAAGCAAGCATGAAGAGGGGGTGACTTCTTGGTGGAGCCCTGATGTATTAGGTAGGAGAGGTCCACTATGTTACATGTAGTCACATAATTCGCCCTGAATCTTGTTTGACTAAAAGGGACCATCCCATTGGCTTCCACCCAATTTTCCAACTCTTTTAGTAGAACAGAGGCAAAAACCTTGGCTTCGATGTTGAGAAGGACGATAAGACGGTAATTAGTTAGGTTCTGCCTGTCCTCTTTCTTATATATATTGGGTGTAGAATAGAGCCCCTCTAACTGTTGGGTACCTCCTAAGTCTCTATGCATGTGTGGTACAGTGTTGAAAGAGTTGACGACCATAGATCAGTATCATCCTTGAAGACTTGTTCTGGGACACCATTAGGGCCTGGGGCGCCTGTAGCCCTAATGCTACTCAAAATAGTTCAGATTTGCCTGGCAGTAGGGACTAGCTCATGTTTCAGTTGTGTATCTTGTATGCAGGATTTATACCAGAAACTGGCAAAGCTGGCAGTAATGGATACATATAATTTATTCACATGATTTATCCAGTTGCGTTCATTGATCACTTTAATTCTGAGCTATTCTTGACTCAACTTTTTTTACGTAGCTCCATAGCTCTGCCTGGTTATGTTTACCCAACAGTGAATAACTATATAGCCACTTTTTCTCTACATGCTTACACTCTAGGGACCAGATCAATTTGCTTGTATTGTTTAGATAGAACCCGAAACTTTGATAATAGATCCGATTTGGTTGAGGGATTTCTTGTTTTGTGGCACAATGTCTGCAACCTATGGAATCTCTGCTTATTCTCCATTATGGGGCGCATCTGAAGACAATTTGCAAAGGACCTCTGAGAGGGTGACGTAGGGCCTAGACTCCGGAGGACATCCTTAATAATTTCTGGCCAGTTACACCACAGATTTCTGCAACAAGAAGGAGCAAACCGTGGAGGCTTTCCAGATTTTCAGAATTTTAGAAGAGATTGAGCCACATTTTATTTGCTTAATTAGCTGTAAGTTTTCATCTCCTTGTGAAGTCCCCAGTGTCTTCTGAGAATCTAGGCAACTTAGATGTGTATTCAATTTTATGAGGAGAGATAAGTGATCGCTAGCTCCGAAAAAAAGATATAATCAAGAGTGCTTTTCCCCTGGAAGGTTTTTGAATACTTTTGTGCCTGGAAGTTCTTTTGGAGTGTGTGCTGGATAGAGGCAAGGCCATGTTTAGTCTATGAAGCAGCTTAGTTGCTGGGCATACTGGATGGGAGTCATCCACACCTGTCCAGAGGTGTCTGAGGTTAAAGTTGCACAGACGATAATCTTATATCCAACGTGATCACAAAGCCCTCCCAGGTCTGAAGGAGTTATAATAAAGATTGCTTAACACAACCTTTATCTAGCAAACTTCAGATTTTAAGCCTTCCAATGTAAGTAATTGCATCATGTCATCCTGGGCAACAACCTTATTCACTTTTGAGTCCAAGCTGATGTTAAAGTATATTGGGGGTTATTACAACTTTGGAGGAGGTGTTAATCCGTCCCAAAAGTGACGGTAAAGTGACGGATATACCACCAGCCGTATTACAAGTCCATTATATCCTCTGGAACTCGTAATACGGCTGGTTGTATATCCGTCACTTTACCGTCACTTTTGGGACTGATTAACACCTCCTCCAAAGTTGTAATAATCCCCATTGTAAGGCCGCCAGATGGCCTCCCAGAGATGTTTTTTATTACTGATTAATACACTTAATAGAACCCAGGGATTGCCAAAGGGATTTGTTAGCCAAGTTTCTTGAAAGCAAAGTGTGTCAGCACCCATCAAAAACTGATAAATTGAATCAGCTTTAAGCAGTCTAGTCAGCCCAGCAACGTTCCAGGACAGGATTTTTCGCTGACATTTCCTTTCAAGTGCTTGATTGCTAATGCTAGGAACAATTCTGTGAGCTGCTAGTAAGACAGATGGTAACCAAGCCCAATCAGATGTGCTATTTGCTTCGCCAGACTCTGAAGTGACTCTTCTAGTGAGGTCCATTGAGCTTAAGTAAGATTGAGATATACATATTTTATTGTTGGACCAGTTTGATTTAAAACACCCTACCACCTCAAGAATACTGTAAATGCAAGCTTTCAAGTTTGAAGATTAATTTTGTCTTTTTAATGGGAGAGGGTATTTAGGTGTCCTTATTTTAACAATCTCTATTCCCCATTCCTCCAAGATCCGCTTGTTTGCTAGGATTTGTTCAGCCTTTGCCAAAGTTCATAATGCCAATATTGTTGATTCTTGATCTTTATTATGCTCTGGTAATATTTTAAATGCTACACTTAAAATATCTTCAGATTTTATATTGATGGGGGATGGATAGTACCTCAAAAAGCTGAAGCAAATTTGAAGGATTCAGGATGTTGTGGTTGCTTTCTGTTTGATATTGGGGTATAAGTACCAGCTTGGTGAGCATTGTCTTACTCGCCAGTTCATTCGACACATCAAAATTATTTAAATGAGTGACTTTTTGTTGCTCAAGGGTAAACCCATCTGCACTGCTGTCATTGACCCCAGTAAATGCTGAAACTGCTGATGTATATCAGTTGATCTCTTGGGGCCTAGCTAAAGAGCTAGTTAGCTTGGGTGATACTGGCTGAAGAGTATCACTGTTTGCAAGATGGTAAAAGTGCTGCTAAAATATGGTGTCCTGGAGGCACACTGAGCTTCGGGGATGCGATGTCAGTATTGTACGCATTGGCCTGGTTTGACTCATGGTGTCTTATGGTGTTCAATGCAGGCTGAGGTTCTGGCAAGTGGGACACTTTGACATTCCAAATACTTCTTGCCTGTCTTCTTATCCCTGAAGATAGGGTATACGTTAGTTTTGTTGGGGTCCACCGACCTTTGTTTGAGTACTGGATTTGCAGTTGTTCTTTTGCAACCTTGTTCTTCGCCTTTTTAAATTTCTTTTTGACTCTCTTTGATAAAGCCCTTGCCCAATGCAAATCCATTCTGTTTGTATTATACTGAGTGTTACAATCAGAGTTTGTCTTTCCGTACATACTGTATTGGGGCTCAGTTGGGGCTTATTACACAATGAGTGGGCCTCAATAAGGGCATCCACCCCAGGGGGATTAGAGTAATTGGGTATTTTATCCTGCTGGAGGGCAGCCTTCACAGGTGCAATTGGCACTGAAAGTTCAAGGCCTCCCTAGCTTATTGTAGGTTTGATTGTGGATGCTGGAATCCGGTTTGACAAATTTGGTGATGCAGATTCGGGCAGTTGCTGCCTGGCAAAAGCTGAGGTGTAAAGAGCTAGTTTCCATTCAAAGATCATGGATGTCAATACTTCTGGCAAGGTAGATAATTTGTTAACAATTAGGAGCCAGGTACATGTTGGTGTACCATTACTGGCAGTGGTGGTGCTGGTGTTGAACCCTCTTCATTCCAGAGCGGTGGGTTTAGCCTCCATCTTACTGACAGATGTAGCTAAGGCTTGTATAAGATTCAATTGCATCTCTAACTTATCCGATCGACAAGTGAGGGCATTTATTGTGGCAACCAGGGTACTATTAAGGCCAGCAGATTGCTCAGACCACATTCAGATTGAGGCAATGGTGAATCTGTCCTCCGATGGACACTTGAGTAGTCCATATGGCTGAGGTCCTGGGCAGGATGTGACTTTTCTTGAAAAGGATCTATACTGGTTTTGTCAGTGGAGTCCACCTCGCCACATTTAGAAACAGTGAAGATGGCCTGCTTGAAAGCTTGAGGCCCCATTAACTCCTCCATGGGGCCGGATGGAGCAGCTTATTCCACAGGTGCCTGGTTTCCTATATTGGCACCCTCAGAGGAAGTGCTGTGCCCTTGTTCTGTTAGTTTAAAAGGCCAGGCCAATGGGTCAATTGAAGTGGTTACGGCAGCCGGAGGGGCCCATATCTCCTGTAATTGTAAGTCCAGCAAAGAGGCAAAGAGGCTTGGAGTGATAGTCATGCTGCTGCTGCCTGTGCCTTTTTGTAGCCGTTCCCCACAATTTGAATCAGGGTCAGTGGAGAGCTCAGCTATCATGCCGTCTGTGAGGATTTTAGATGATATTTCTATAATTCTGTTATGCCCTGGCTGTACGGCACCATTTTCTGTTTGCTCAAAGAGAATTAATTATGGTAAATTGGTGCCCTTCATGTTGCTTGAGATGACTGCAAAATCAGCAGGAGGTTGGCGTGGTACCAGATCAAAGGGTGCAATTGGCTATTTTCTAAAGAAGTCCAAAACTGATGTTAGTGTTGGTGCGGCTTTTGTTTTATAATTTTTCTGGATTTTGCTGAACTTGTTACCAAGCACTGTAACAGATGGCCGTGCTGGACTGGGATCGGCTGTGCGAAGAACACCTTCAGGCCGCCTGTGGGCCTGAGAGGCCATCCTCGAGACACATGCAACCCTTAAGTTCTGAGCCATTTGAGACTGTCAAAACTCTGCACGTATGTTCCCCTAGGCTGCTTTCTCCTTTGTGGAACTGGAAGACTGTGTGCTGTTAAGATGCGCTCTCCTCCTTGTCATTGTCTTGAGTCACTAGTGAAAGGATAGTAGATGGAATATCCTCCACACCGCTGGGAGTGCGCTTGATATATTCGTTAAGGTTGTTAGCTTCCTTGCTCTATTGTCCAGATCTTTGGATGCTGCTACTGTTAGTCCAAGGGCAACAGATCCACCATAGGTGGATCAGTATGGTATTGTAGACATCAATGGGCCAACGTTAGTGAGCATCAATAGGTGAGCGTTCTTTTTTTAGCTTCCGTTGGTGCTTTGAACAACACTGGTCACAATTGGCTAGGTGATTCCGAGCAGGGAGATGCCACTGCTAGCCAGACAGAGAAGGTGAGACCAAATGGAAGCTGGGGGAAAGGCTGGAGCGAGGTTCATCAGCCCTCTGCAAGCTGTACCCAGCACTAGTTGGGCCGCATCTGCAGGGTTTGGGGCACATTCTTAGCGGTGGCTGCCTACAGCCACTGCTCTCCACCCTCTAAGACACTACAGGCACCCAAGACTCCAGGGGCTCACAAGCACTGGGGGAGTCCAAAAACTTCAAGGTGCTTCTTAAGGTTAGAGGGAGTTCTACAGGGGACGGGGGTCCAATACACTCTGTGTGCCACAACACACCTCACTTTGGCCCACCACACTCTTTCCCAAGGCTTTCCAGATGGCACTCGGCCTCACCTCCGCAGGAGTTACTCCACTCCTGCTCCTGTTCCTGCTCCTGTGTTTGCACGTCCTCCGCGAGCCAGGAGCCGACAGCAGGACCAACGGTAAAATGCAGACAACTGCAGGCAGCTCAATAGAGGCACTCAACAGTCCGCTGGTTCGCGGGCCTTACGATGGCTCCCCCCCCAGTGAGTCCATCTGGCTCTGTCCGGCTCACGGCCCCTCAGCCTGACTCACGGTCCAAATCGCGGCTCCTCCTTCAATGTCTCCAATGTCTGATGTGCCCCTTTGCCTTGTCTCTCATCCTCCAGTTAGCAAAGAGTTTTCATTGTATTAAAGATGTTCATAGTGACTTTGTTGACATGTGGATCAGGGACAATTCTACATCCATGATTACCCTGGGGTTCCTCATTTCTCATGATGCGACTGATGGACCCCTAGGGAATAGGGTGGTGTTTATGCCACTGTCCATAGTTCATGATCTCAGTTTTGTGCTGTTGAGTTTAAGTGGTAATTTGTCATTTACATGTCTAAGGTGCTGGGGTTACTCATCATTTTACAATTGATTGTGTCATGTGCAAAGTTGTACTATGTCAGGGTGCAGAATTTGATCATATCCAGCAAAGGGTTTATGTAGAATTTGAAAAGAAGAAGAGCGATGATGGATCCATGTGGGATGCTGCAATGCAAGCTGCAAAGTGCTGCTATGAAGATGTAAAAAACATCAGGCCAACTCTGTCTCCGAGGTAGGAGGCAATCCTTTTCTGAATGTTGTCATGTTTGCCATAATGTTACATTCAAGCTAGTAGCATGTGATGTAGGGCCATGTAGAATGGTGCCAATAGGCTCAGTATTAGCAATGCTGCCATGCCATTTTTGTCAACCATAAATTAAAGGTCATCCCATGGTAGTATGATAGCTGATTTTGCATCTCGGTTGTGTCTGAATCCAGACTGGTGATACAACAAGTTATCGCCTGCTGGTTGGATGGGTCTTCTTCTTGGGAAGCGGCCTAATGTAGGAAGACTTCAGCTCAAATGGGAAGTAGCCTTGCTGTAAGGATATATTTAGTAAATATATGGCTACTTCCCTTGCACATGTTGTCAAAAGGACACCTGAAAGTCTTTAGGGGGCAGAGTACAGCAGTGAGCCTGATGACCTGCTTTCTTTGACAATGTAATGGAATTCTTATTCACAGAGTTTGTTGAAAGGGTTAACAGATGGTTGGTGGCGTGTCTGTCTCTGTGGTAGTCTTGTTGCTTGGAAGATGAAAAAGAAGAGGACTGTTAGCTTGTTATTCTTACTGACGTACTCTAATTTTAAAATTTTGCCATAGAATCCTTTAGACCATGGCATCTCCAAGTTGCTGCAAATTGGGTTTCTGTGTCTTTCTAGGATCCTAAAAATCTTCTTTGATGGGCAGCCTGTATTTGTTATGGTTATAGAGTTGTCAAGTCTATTAGTATATAGTTGTCAAGTCTATTTGAAGGGGGAAGTAGGTCGGCTTGTGAGTAAAAGAATTTTAAATAGACAAATGCATATCCACCTGTATTTTTTTGTGGTTTTTTTTTTTGCCTTTATCAAATGTCACTTTATGCTGAAAAAAAACAATCAATCATTTGTCTTTAAAGGTGCTCCAGTACTGGTAACAATCTAATTATTGGAATATCAGAACACATGCTCCTGAACCTCTAGTTTTGAAAAACATTTAAACTACAAATCCATCAGTACTCTACCTTTACAGCACCCAGCTCAACAAATTGATATGTTTTGATACAACTGTAAAACACTTGACACAAATCAAGATATAGATTCTAATGTTGGAGTGTGGCAGACTGCATATTGTAAGATTCTCATTGTGTACATATTTACACAGCTAACTTATCTGTGACATAATGTTGCATAAATCAGACATTGTCCAGAGGGGAGGTCATATATTTCTGACATTTTTTCAAAAGATATGAGATGGTGAGAGTCATAGAGATTGGCTATTCAATTTATCTTCATGTAATGAATTGCGCTTCACTGCTAGGGCTGGTGGGCGAGTCCAGTTTTCCTTTTTCTTCTTTTATGGTATTCTTTCATTTCTTTCCTTCTTTTTTAATTTATTTTATTTTAATGGAGCAACCAGCAGCCCCTCAGACAATGCTACTGAACCACTTGTTGCTGATCATTTAATCTCAGTGCACTGCATTATAGACCTCCTAAGCCTAATCTCCTCCTAAACTGTGTTAAATATTAATTTCAACACATTATTAACTTTAACATGAGTTATATTTATTTCAATATTCATTTCACTATTCCTCTCAGTGCATGTCATGATCACTTTAATTTATGTCATAATCTTAATAGCACTTGGATATTAATTTCATCATGTCATTAATTTCAATACATAATGATTTTTTGCATTCATTGCAACACGTGCTATGCCTATTTTAATGTGCATCACACTTACTTTAATTGATTACCAATGTGAAAGACTATCATATGTATTTGAACATGGATATAAATCAAATTGTAATATTTACTTCAACGTGTCACCCTAGTTTCAATGCACAGTATATTAATGTCAATGTACATCATTTTACTTTCAAAGTGTGTCATTTTACTTTCATTCCTTTCATATTCTGTTCAGTACATGGCATATTAATTTCAGCCGTTTTGCTCATTTTAACAAATGCCATATTCTTTACACTGTGGGCCATGTTCATTTGAATTTCTATCACTTTACTTTCAACCCATAGCATATTTATTTTGACATGCTATGCTCATTTGAAGGTAAATCTTGTTTGTTGTAACACTTGCCATATTCCTTTCAATGCATGTCATAAAAATCTCTGTGCATATTGCTTTTTTATTTCAGTGTGTCATTTTCTAATACATGTCATTTTAATTCCATGTGTGACAGTTAGTCATTCATTGTACAGTAAGTCAGGTGCATGTAAAAGTAAGTCCTATTCATTTTGACCCATGTCTTAGTCTTTAAATGCAAACTACATTAATTAAAATCTTGGCAATATTCATTTAAGGACATACCATATTAATTTAAGCACAGATTACATTCCATTTTACATACCGATCTCAAAGCATTTCATGTTCATTTCTTTGAGTTTCAGATTCTAGAAATTAATTTGAGTAAACCTCATGTGTTTCAATGCAAGATTTATTAATTTAAGTGCATATGGCATTCATTTTACTGCAAATCATCACTATTTTTACATTGTCATAGTCATTGTAACACATCTCCTATTCATTTTAATGTATAACATAGTCATTCACTGTGGTTTATATTCATTTTAATGCACAACTTTAGTGCCCATATGTATCCTATTGATTTGAGCTTGTGTCATATAAGGTTCAAAAAGTCTCATTCTCATTTCATTGTGGGTCATATTCATTTCCATGCAGCCATATTCTTTACGATGTGTGTAATGTTCATTCAAGTTGTGACATTCTTGTAAACGTGTATTGTATTAATATCAGCATGCATATATGAATTGTAAAACATGCCATATACATTTTAATGACTATTTTATATATTTGTTAATTTCAGAATATCATATTCATTTTATTTTTGTTGTATTCCCCTTGACACTTGTCTATCATGTAAGTGAATTTCATATTCTTTTCAACATGTCAATTATGTCAGTGCTTTTTCTATTTTTGAAGGGGTATATATTATTTTCAGTATGGTTGTTTTACATTCATGAACATTACTTAAGGTATGATTTGGAGTTTGACGGATGGTTTACTTTATCACAAATGTGACGGATATTCTGTTCACCCTATCACAAGTGGATCATATGCTATGGCTCTTCTAGCAATAATAATATACAATTATAATAATACTATTCTCCAATATTCATACTGCCATGTATAACATTTGCTGTGCTACTTTGTAGTGATTCCACTTTGCATTACATTTGTTTTGACATTTGTTATATTAATTCTGCTGTTTTTATATCAATCTCAAGATAATATTAATTTCCATAGGTCCCTTATTTGAATTTATGTAATTTGAACATGAATGGATTACAATACATAAGGACAGTGCACACAAAAACGGATCCATTACTAGAATGCTGACAAGGCAACAGAAGCAGATGGCATCATGAGATGCAATGAGCAAAGTCACAACAGAATACCCTGCAAATGCACTTAACATATCTGCACGAAATACAGCAACACATTACAATGGGTAGCCATGCAGGTAATGTACAGCCATATTCCCCTGTTGTAGTAGATGCACAGTAGTGTAGTACTTATCTCCAATAATCCAGTGTTGCTATCTGTAGCTTAGCGTTTGGGTGAGCAAACAAACAGGCATTTGCAGTAGGTAGTAAAACAAAAACATTCTTAAATTAGATACAACTTAAATCCCTTCTCCTGCTTCTCATAAATCTTAGTGAGAGCAGAAAAAAAGAAAGTATATAACACTTTAATAGTGCTTGCACTGTAGTACAATAGTCTGTTTGCGAGTACTTCATACACATTGTAAGTTCTGATACCAACTGTTGATTGGGTACAATTCTCAATGAAGCTTGAAGTTCAATTAAAGGTCACTTTAATGTCGGTAACAAGGGGGCTACAATGAAGATGGTTGCTGTGCTTTCCTCCTACATTGTGTGTGACTACAAGGGTCCCTGAGCCCTTTCTCCATGTGGCACAGATGACCAACATTTAGGGTAAAAGGAATGTGAGCTGGCCTCATCATTGTAATAAGGAATGGGTGATACACGAGTGCACTGCCACACTACAATTGTGCATGTAAATGTGCATGTTCAGTGTTTGTGTCTTTCAACCTATCATTTTTAAATATTGTGTGTGTTTGTTATCTTCTAGGTACTGAAGGACCTAGGAAAGTGCAGGACAACAAGGTCAGCCTGAATTTAAAATGGCACTAATAGGGGTATATGCCACAATATGATCCTGTGTTCCATCCTGATGAATGTCATGGACTCTTGTGAGCCAAGAGGCAGAAATATGTTGACAGTCTATGTGGGATGCGGTATTGGTTCCGCTAGTATTCACATTGTTTTTTCAGCACCAAGTGATATCTCATTTAAATTAAGATAGTTTTAATTTATTACATTGGTTTTTAACATATTCATATCACAAGTTCAGTAGGTAGAAGAGCCTCCTCTACTATAAAGTGTAGACCAGCTCTTCATCAAGCAGGGTTTTTGAAGAGCGAGGGGAGTCCTTATTTTAATTCCAAAAGTAAGCAGAGACCGGGTCCAATCCACCTTGTGTATCCAACCCACTCTCCATCGTGGTCAGCCATAACCTTCGACTTTGGCCCAGTCATGTGCAACTTCATGTCCACGGTTGGCACTTTAATCTTTTAGGCACCAGTATTTACTAAAAACTTTAAAATGTTTATAACTATGTGTTGAGAATGGCCCTCTCTGCAGGGTCACCCCCAAATGTTTTTTCCTTTTCCCTTCCACTTTTTGCTGAGTTAGTTACTTAGTGAGCTATTGGTACAACTGCAGTACCTCGCAATGATAAGGCATAATTTGATTTGCTAATGATGACTTCTCAATACCCTCATGGAAGCCATGTTTAATCCAGCAGTTTGACTGTGTTTTTGAATAGGTATTATGAGTGAATGTTTCTAAATGGTTTAGGCTTTCAATTGTAACTGTACTCAGGACGCTGTAGTTGGCATATGAGCTGCAGAAGAGTTTTGAGCTGTATTAATATGTTTTTTAAAATGTAAAGGTTAACGTGGTACAGCCACATGGGACTCTAGATAGTACCACAGTACCGCAAAAGTATATATATTTTTTTCAAAACATAGGGGTCATTCTGACCCTGGTGGTCCGAGACCGGCAGGGAAAAAATGAGCAAAGCAACGCCAACAGGCTGGAGGTGCTTTTTTCCATATTCTGACTGCGGCGGTACCGCCGCGGTCGCACCGCCGGGGCTGGCGGTTTCCCGCCGTTTATGCCCCGGCGGGGATAATCGCTGCCCTGGGGATTATGACCTCCTTGTACCGCCAGGAAGAGGCTGGCGGTAAGGGGTGTCCTGGGGCTCCTGGGGGCCAGTGGCATGGGCAGTGCAGGGGCCCCCTAACAGGGCCCCAGCCAGCTTTTCACTGTCTGCATAGCAGACAGTGAAAAGCGTGACGGGTGCAACTGCACCCGTCGCACGGCCGCAACAC
Source organism: Pleurodeles waltl (assembly GCF_031143425.1). Lineage (NCBI taxonomy): Eukaryota > Metazoa > Chordata > Amphibia > Caudata > Salamandridae > Pleurodeles > Pleurodeles waltl. Next base: position 348,584,873 of record NC_090438.1, read on the forward strand.
CGCCGGCTCCATTAGGAGCCGGCTCCTGTGTTGCGGCCTCATTCCCGCTGGGCCGGCGGGAATGTCGGAATGGGGGCCACGTGAGTGTGGCCGCATCGGCGGCCGCATGGCGGTTTCCGCCTGGCAGGCGGCGGTAGCCGCCCGCCAAGGTCGGAATGACCCCCATAGTTATTTGTATACATTAATGCTCCTGTTGGGTTGGCTCTTAAAATAGCCTTTTATTATGAGTAATTATGTGGAGTTTAGACATGTTGTAGTAAGAGCTGATGCATGTTGTTAATGAGGACGTTATTGCAAGTTTTAGTTAAAGGGACACCATCAGCACAAAAAAGGGAGCTATCTGAAAACCATGGGGCATATTTACAGGCCCCATGCACCACCAGTGCCTCACTTTTTTCGATGCTCTGGCTTCACAGGGCAGACCCATATCTACAAGGCTACACAAAGCCACTTAGGCGGTCATTCTGACCGCCCGCCCGCCATGCGGTCACCGCCATTTGGCCGCTCCGCGGTCAAAAGACCGCGGAGGCCATTCTGGCTTTCCCGCTGGGCCGGCGGGCGCCCGCCAAAGGAGCGCCCGCCGGCCCAGCGGGAAAGGCCCTGCAACATAGAAGCCGGCTCCGAATGGAGCCGGCGGTGTTGCAGGGGTGCGACAGGTGCAGTTGCAGCCGTCGCGATTTTCACTGTCTGCCATGCAGACAGTGAAAATCATGCTGGGGCCCTTTTAGGGGGGCCCTGCACTGCCCATGCCAGTGGCATGGGCAGTGCAGGGGCCCCCACGGGCCCCACGACACCCTTTCCCGCCATCCTGTTCCTGGCGGTAAAAACCGCCAGGAACAGGCTGGCGGGAAGGGGGTCGGAATCCCCATGGCGGCGCTGGATTCTCCCAGCCGGGGAAAATCCGGCGGGAAACCGCCGGACCCGGCTGGGCGACCGCGGCTGTAATCCCAAATGAAGCACCGCCAGCCTGTTTTCGGTGCTTCGGTGCTTCGTGGTCATCCACCCTGGCGGTCGATGACCGCCAGAGTTGGAATGACCCCCTAAGTGTGGCTTTTCATGACGTCATACATATGGGTTAAGGCAAGGAAGCGCAAGTCTGTGCGTTGCCTTACTCTGCATCGGGGGCTTTCCATGGGCATTGAGGTGGGTTTTCCCATGCAGCACCCAGGAGTTTTGATGCAGTTCCAGATTTACAAGGATGTGTAAACCTTAGAATGCGTCAAAACTGTACTCCTCTGCAGGGGAGGCATAAGGAGGAGAAATATTTTTGTTTCTCCTAATATTTCCCTCTTTCCACATATGCTGCCTTTTGCAGGACACATAGAATGAGGAAAACACATCCATAGATTGTTCTTGTGCAGGAAGGTGGCCCTTCCTGCACAAAACCAAACCTGCATGCTACACAGGCACCCTTGCACCTGGTGCTAGGCAGCCGATCATATGCCAGCGCAGGGGGAAGGGACAGAAATGCACTGTATTTCATAAATATAGTTAATTTATGTCCTTTCCGTGTGGTGCAGGGCAGCGTAGCAAGGTGACTTGCTGCGCTGCCCTGCGCCACTATTGCTGTAACTATGCCTCATAATTTTGAGGTGATACATGGAGGACATGTTGTGATCTATTAGGAATGCAGACATGTTATTTTGCATGTTTTTTCATTATTCGCAGTATTTTTGACAGAGTATTTGTATTCAATCATTTGGCAAATACTGGATAGATAAAATGCAAGTCAGGAAATAAACTCATTAAAGATGTAAAAGTTACTTTCATGTCAGTTAAATTTTTACACCTATAAGGTGACCAATATAATTGCCTCCACAATAAATAATCGTAACATGGAGATGCTGACAAAGTGATGAAATTAGAGGTAGGATGTTATTCCACTGCCCTGCAGTGGATCCACAGGTCCTTGTGCACCTGAAAAAATCATTTTGGGCAATTTCTTGCCAGTGAGGGATCCCTCACAGATTCCTCCATCAGTCCCATCGGATACCTCTATTCTGACCCCTTGTATCTTATTTACACATTATTACCCCCTAGAAACTATGTTGCAATTCACAAAATGGTGGTGGCCGCAACTTTTCTCACATGTTGCAGCCAGCCAATCACAGCATTGTTGTTGGTGCGTGAGTCCACTGATCCACCTCTATGGATCCACAGTGGATCCATGTCCCTAGATATACATAAATCTACTTTATTTTTTAACTGCAAAATTACTGAACAGATTTATCCCAAAGTACAAAAAAAGCACTCTTTCTGGATCAAGATCTAGCTTTCTGCCAAATTTGGTGTAATTCCATCCAGTGGTTCGGAATATAGTCGTGCTAAAACCCCAATGGGAAATTGCATGGGGAAAATACGTTTTAGGATCCCAAATTTCTCTGCTCCCTCTTGAGGAATCACTTTCCAGACATCAGCTAAAATGAGAGGTAAACTAGTTTTGAAAATGTTGTGAAGATTTGTCAAATGGCACCAAAGTTACTGGCAAAACAAAAAATGCTTTTCCAATGGAAACTAGGTCTTGACTATAACTACCTACTGGTGACCACCAGCTGATAATACATACTGGCAGCCAACGGCCGTGCATGGTGGCGGTTGGATTAATGTATGGTAAATGTTACCTTAGGGCACACACTGTTGTTTCTTGAGATAACTATAATTCTTGAATTTCTATGGTTTTATGCGTGTGAAATCTAAACCTAACTATGACGTACCTTAAATGTTTTTTTTTACTCTCTCTGTCTGTCTGTCTGTCTGTCTGTCTGTCTGTCTGTCTGTCTGTCTGTCTGTCTGTCTCTCTCTCTCTATATATATACATATATATATATACACACACATACACACATGCAAGGAAGACAGATGAAAACATTGCAAGCAGGGAGCTGCTATTAGAACCAGCTTCTTGCTTGCTGCAGCAATTCCGGTTCATGTAGGAGGCGGGAGCCAGCTGGGACCATGGTGGAGGCCTTAAGGTCCCCCTGCAGTACCAAGTAACCTGTAAAGGCCACAAAATGGGGGGAAAAAAGCAATGGCATAATGGTTAAGATCACAGATCCTCACACGGAAAGTTGAGGGCTCTACTTCAGGCATGTCCATGATCATTTCATTCCTTTCATTTTTTTAAACTTCAAGGGACATATTTAAGAAAAGTGGTGCTGCATCCAATGCAGTGCCACTTTTCTGGCGCCCTTTACCGCCACAATGTGTGCGCTGTATTTAATATACGGTGCACCATGGTGCAAGGTAGAGGCAATAGCATTAACATTTTTGACACAATTGATGTACATTGCAGGACTAGCACCACAAATGTTGGCGCTAGTCTTGCAAAGTACACAAAGGCCTATTTTAAAAAATGATGTGCTTCCTTTTAAAGCCTGCTCAGAGCAGGCGTTAAAAAAATGACGCTAAAAATGGAGCAAAGAAATGTTTTAGGTTTCATTGCGCCATTTTTTCGGCCCCCCTTAATGGAGGAATACCCCTCTTGCATATATTAAGCCTTGTGCAGGCATAATGTGGCACAAGGGGTTACAAAGTTGCGCAATGCATTGTAACTATGACACTGTGATTTATGAAGCCTAATACCACATTATCATAAACAAATGACACTAATGTGGTGCTAGAGCTTCTTAAATCTGGGCACAAATGTTTAAGGCTCATACTGAACGGTGATCTCACTCTAGTTAATTGACAAATACATTCTTCTTTTCAATTTGTCCAGAAATATCTCATTTTAAGTATATCATCCATCAAAGCCTAAAACACACTCTGTGCTTGATTCACAAAGATAAACTTAGACCAAAAGTCTTTTTGTGTACGTTTAGACCAAAAGTCTAAACTTAAACCAAAAGTCGGACTTTAATTGTAGCAAAGTTAGACTCATGGTGTAAGTTTAGGCCGAAATTCTAAACTTAGACCAAAAGTCTAACTTTACTATGAGTAAAGTTAGACTATAGGTCCAAACTTAGGCTTTTGGTGTATACTTAGACTTTTGGTCTAAGTTTATCTTTGTGAATCGGGCCATAGGTTTACACCAAAGTCTAAGTTTCGAACTAAAGTCTAACATTTCTTGTAGTAAAGTTAGGCTTGTGGTCTAAGTTTAGACTTTTGTGAATCCGGCCATCTATCTCTCTCTCTCTCTCTCTCTCTCTCTCTCTTTTTCAATTTCTTTCTCCCATTTACACACCCACTCAGACCCTCACGCACCCACTCACAGACCTACTCAAACACTCATGCTGACAGACCCACTCAGACCCTCATGCGTCCACTCACAGCTCCAGTCAGACCCTCATGACAACTTTGTAAACATATTGATAATATCAATGTAATATTTTCAATAACATTTTGGATGAAAAAACTGTGCATGGCGGGGGCACGAGTTATACTTACCTTAGGACACGAGTTATAGTTACTTGAGATAACTCTAACTGTAACAGGTGAATTTCCATGGTTTGGTACGTTTAAAATGTGAGCCTAACTATAACGTCACTTTTTTTTCAGTGAATTTTTTTAAAAAAATACAATAAAAATGTATATATATATATATATATTTCAAGGCTACGGCTGAAATGCATTGGGAGGAGGCATCATTTTACTTAAAAACATATCCAATTACAAACCTGTCCGAGCATTTCCTTTTTATATTGAGGATTTTATGCGTTATTTATTTGGATTCCCGGGTCCACGATCGAACAACAACTGAATTGAGCCTCAGGACTCTGGTATTTGTGTTAGATGATATATATATATATATATATATATATATTTTGCCCAGTGGTGGTCACCACCAGGTTGTTATAGTTAGGTTTGTGTTTCCATAGCGAGTGCATTTGTGTTGCTGATAACTTTGACACCGTTTGACGAATCTATACAAATCCTCTAAAAAGTGCTACTTTTGGCTAGCCTGCATATGAAATGTTTTGGGGTGATGTGTCAAGTGGGAGTTGTGACGAAAGGGGGTCCCAAAACGTGTTTTCCCCATTCATTTTTCCTTAGGAACTTTAGACACAGCTACAGCCTAAAATGCAGAACAGATATACACCAACTTTGGCAGAAAGCTAGATCTTGGTCCAGAAAAAGTGTTTTGTATGATTTGGTGTGACTCTGTTCAGAAGTTTTTGTTTTGAGAAGTTAATGCTCAAACATTTTGTATAACTAAGGACGCGGAGATTCCATGGATAGTGAAAGATCTCAAGTTGAGATCCGATTGGCTGCCACCACCTCAACCAGAAATAATGAGGCATGGTAGGGATACCCTGATCCCGTAGGCCTGGTGGTAGTGTCCCAGAGGGACACCGCCTGGGCCCAAACCCATATGTTTTGTGAATCAGCTGCAAAATAGAAAAAAAAAACAAGTGCAGGCTCCCGCGCTTGTGTTATGAACTCTCCCCTGGGGTGTGCCAGGGCCCGGGGATATAATTGGTTCTATTTTTTTAGGATAAGAGGGCATGTACCCCCCACCCAGGCTGTAGTCGGTCCTGTGGACCCCATCCCCCAGGCCCCACTGTATTTTTAAAAGGGAGGAGGCCACAACACCCCTTTAACCAAGCTTTCTCTGGGGACCCATTCACAAGAGCCAGCACACTAGCTATGTCTCGGGGAGCCCAACCACGGGACATAGCTATTTTCCTGCTGGCATCTGCGTGAGCAGGGAAACTTCTGTTTGCTCCCTTTTGGCATGAGCATTTTGTAATCTCCCTCCAAGTGAGATAAAATATCTGCTCCCAGTCAGCAGTAGCTTTTGAAAATGCTTCCACAAGCTGGGAGCAGACTTTTGATATAATTATTGCCTGCAGGTGAGAGAAATGCCATCTCCTGTTGTATGCAGTGAACTGGCTGGGGCCACAGGGTTCTTGGGGCTTTTCCTGTAACCCCAAACAAGTATATGGTGGGTGTCCTGGGTGGGCACCTACATCTAAGTAAAGCAAGCCCTGGGGGATAGGGTCCACAGGGCCGATAACGGCTCAGGGAGGGGGCCCGCGCAGTCCTCCTCCCCTGTATTTTAACTAATGGACCAGGGTGATGGCGTCCCCAGGGTCTAATAAGGCTTGGGGAGGGGGACTATATGGACCTCCTGTCATTTAATTAAAATAAAAAGCTCTGAGGAATGGGGTCCCCATGACCTAATAAGGGGATGGGTCCCCAGGGCTCATAAGGCTCAGGGAGGGTGGCCACATGCCCCCACCTCCCCTTTATGATAAGAAGCGACCCTGAGGGAGTGGTGTTCCTAGGGCCTGATAGGGCTTCGAGATGAGGGCATGTGGCCCTCCTCCCCTTTAACTAAAAAAGCAGCCCAGGAGGGTAGGGTCCCCAGGGCCTAATAAGGCAGGGAGAGGGGGCCATACTGTCCCTATCATTTATTGTAAGTAGTGACCATAGGGGTGGGGTCCCCATGGCTTTGGGAGGAGGGTCCCGCAGCCCCACAGCCCCGCTTCCCTTTAATTAAAAAAGAAGCCCTGGATGATGGGGTCCCCAGGGCCAAATAAGGCCGGGATAAGGGTCACGTGGACCCCCTCCTCTTTAAAATAAATAAGGCCCTGGAGGATTGGGTCCCCAGGGTCTAATGGAGCTTGGGGAGGAGGCCCCTCCGTTTTAAAATGTATTTGGCCCTGGGGAATAGGGTCCCAAGGTCCACAAATAGTTTGGAGAGGTTTGAAAAAAATGTCATGGAGATGGGGCCCCCAGGGTGAGGCCCAGTGGCAAATGTGAGAAAAGGCTTCTTTTTGACATGGATAGTCCCCACTTTTTTCCTGATGCATGATGTAGCCTAGAAAATGATAGCACCCAGGGCCCTGTTAACCTGGTTCCCTGGGCCAGAGCTCTTTCCCTAAAAACTGTTGTGATGCATTGGTAAACTTGGATACACCTTTAGCTATCACCATAAGTCCCTAGTTAAAGGTACTTAGGTACCCAGGGCATGGGGTACTATGGGTAGGACCCTGAGGGCAGCGGCACTGATTGTGCCACCCTCTAGGGCCATGCATTCAGATGCCACCAGCACTGCCATTGCAGGCTGGAAGTACTGCTGCAAACCTAAAACACAAACTCGGCATAGCACAATGTCCGTGTGCCCTGTCCACCATATCCTGCACATACTATGGGAAAGACACCCCTCTGGCAGGCCTTACAGTCCTAAGGCAGGCTGCACCATATCATATGTGACGGCATAACTGCATGATCAATATGCCCCCACTCTGTCCTTGCCAAACCTGGGACATAGTGAGTGAACAGAGGAGCCATTTTAATACATGTGCTGGACACTGGTCAACATGAGTTTACCAGCTACATGATGGCCACTCTGAACTGGTACCAGTATTGGATTTTTCCCTAAAGGTACCCATGGGTCACCTTAGAGGTGCCCCCTGCAAAAGCTAACTACCCTGGCATGGTTGCTGACTGGTTCTATCCAGCCTGTCACCTCGAGACACCCAATCTACAAACCTTGAGGGAGAGGTATGTCTCTCTGGTTTGTAGAACAATGCCCTTCCTGTGCGGAGGTGCTAACACCCCCTCCCTCAGGAATGTGCACTGCCTTGGCAGAGAGCTTCAAAGGGCTTACTACCTTTGAAACTCAACCTCCAGGCTTGCTGCTAGCAGCAGATGGCCAACCCCTTTGCAAACTGCCACTTTTGGCAGGAGCAAAGGCAGGAAACTACACAAAGGGTAGGAGGAGTGGCCCCACCTACCATGCACTCCCCCTAAGGTGGTGCCTGCAAGGTGGACCCTCCATTTAATTCTCGTCTATCTTAGATGGAGGATAAATAGCCAATCATGGATAGGGAGGTGACCTTCCCCACAGGAAGTGGTCACTATAGTGGGTGTAGCCACCCAAAGGTAGGTGTCCCATTGGACACTGCCAGGTTCCTCCTAAAAAGCCCACTAAATTCAGTATTTAGTGGGCATCGTTAGACCAAGAAATCAGATTTGAAGGACACAAAGAAGACCACCACCAAGAAGATCCGAGGCACGAGAACTGTGGACCTGCTGCACAAAGAAAAGACACCAAACCCTGTCTGCTACACCAACTACCTGACAATCACCGCTGTGGAACTGTTGAGCAACTGGACTAACCTTAAGAACTCGAGAGGACCGCCAGGCTTTACCAATCACCCAACAACTCCCTCCAGAGTGGAGGAACCACTCTGCAACAAAGAAGAAACCAGCAACCCAGTGAGGGTCACTTTACTGACCAACCACTAGCTCCCGAACCAGAAGTCACAGCTGGACCTGACAAAAACTAATGACTGCGAGAACAAATCCTGCAAGTGTGCCAAGTTCGGTGTCACTGCACAGTCCAGTGGTTGAACCATACCAATACGCTAAGTATTGGTCAGCTTACTTCTGACACTGGGAGAACTAGCCCCCCAGAGCTGAAAAAAGACCAGGAGGAAGCCCCAGTCAAGGGACTTCAGGAACACCCTGGACCTCCTGCCAGAGTGCCCTGTTGTTCTTCAAATGACCCTTGAACCAACTTATCTCCAGCTCCAAAGGGCATATTTGCCCACAGTGCCTGGCTCACCAATTCGATCTGCACCAGCCGCCCTGTGCCCTGCAATTAAGAACCTGCTGTGTCCTAAGGGTCCTTTACCCCTTGCTACCTCAACACTCCAATGAGACCCCAAAGAACCACCTCTAAACTTACCTGCACAGACCTTTTCCAAGTGGCCCCTCACAGTGGCCCTGCACCAGGTTCCGTGACCTTTCACCACTGCTCATGCCGGAACCGGGAGCCGCCTGAACTTCTCCAGCAGGCACAGTGTGCCCACTGTTGATCTCGACCAAAGTGCAAAAGAAGAACTTGGTAAAGCAACTGTGTGATTTTATATATATTTGGAAAGGTGACTTTCCATTGATTCCTATAGTGCGTAATTATCCACAAAAAGACTATTTTTATTCAACTTCAAAAATCCATATCTCCTAAAGTACTTAATCAATTTTGATAATCTTGGTCTTAGAAATTACATAACAATCTAAAGTATTTTTATCAATTGGTCTTGAGTTATTCCTTTGTGTGTGTGAATTGCAAGATTGATACTGTGTGTACAACAAATGCTTTGCTATTCTCCAAGATTGGCCTAACTACTTGACTAAGCTACCGTAAAAATTAGAGCATTAGGTGATTTAGTCTTTACCTCTGTAAACCAACATGTGGTTGCCTGGACCCCCTGCACAGTGTGCCTAGCTTTGCACACTACATAGACAGCCAGCCTCCTACATATCGTGGATCAGCAGTAGGAGAAAGACTTTAAATTTGCTGATATCCCTTTTTGATTTTTAATTGACTAAATATTTTTTGCAAAAATTTAAAATAGTTGTAATGGCCCTGGTTAGGTCCTTACAACTTTAGTAAAATGTTTTTAAAAAATCCTTCTTTTAGTTGGCCTATCCAAAAAGGGGATTCTAAATTTCTAAAAAGGTCCCAACTTTAGTAAAGTAAAAATGACAGATGCAGAGACCAAGACCCAGGAGCTCAACCTGGTACCCTATGAGACATATAGCTATGCCCAATTAAGGAGACTCTGTTGGCTGTACCAAATTTGTACTGGAAAAGCCCCAGTGCAGAGAAACGTATGTTTCTGGTGGCTCAGTATGAAAAATATAATTCCCCAGATGATGGAGAAGATGATGCATCTGTGGTGGGTGAAGAAGATTCAGTGGATAATGGGGATGAGGATAGCTCCTCTTCTACTAGAAGCTCTGGAGCACCCACAGAAACAGAACTGGCCCTTGTCAGGCTGACCAAGAGACTGGCCTTAGAGAGTCAGCTCTTGGAAAAAGAGAAACAGAGAAAGGAGTTGGGCTTAGGACCCATCTCTGGTGGCAACGTACAAGCATTGAGAGATAGATCTTTCAACATTAAACTTCCAAAAGGAGTTGTCCCTCCCTTCACTGAAGGGGATGATACAGAAAAATGTTTGTCTGCCTTTTAAAGGGTCTGCATTGGGTGGGAAATTGAGAAAAAGCATTGGGGCACACTGCTGCAGGAGTTTTTCTCAAGAACGTGCAGATATAGGCTTCTGGCACTGAATGGGGCAGATTCTAAATCCTATGACCTCATGAGCGGTACCCTGATTGAGGGCTTTGGATTTACAACTGAAGAGTACAGAATAACATTCAGGGAGGCTTGAAAAAACCCATAGTCACACCTGGGTAAACTTTGTGGACTATTCAGTAAACATGCTGGGTGGTTGGTTAGCTGGAAACAAGGAACAAGATTGTGATGGGCTATATAACCTGTTCATGAAAGAGCATCTGCTGAGTAATTGTTTCAGTGATAGGCTACATCAACATCTGGTAGACATGGGCCCACTTTCCCCTCAAGAATTGGGGAGGACGGCAGACCATTGGGTGAAAACAAGGGTAACTAAGACTACCACTGGTGGGGGAGACCAAAAGAAAGGCTAAAAAGTTCCCACAATGGAAAGATGGGAGCCAAAGCAAAAGTAAAAACAGAGTCTTCTCAAGGCCCACTAAAACCTGCACAGGAGGGTGGACCCAGAGGCTCTTCACAGTGTAGGGGTGGGTACAAAGGTAGACACTTTGATCCCAGTAAGACTTGGTGCCATGACTGCACAACTAAAGGGCACCAAACTGGAGACTCTGGCTGAAAAAACCAAAATAATGCCTCTAGTCAGTCTGCAGTAAATGCTGTTGCCAATCTCCAGATGGGATCAGAAGTGTGGACTGACCATGTCAGTGACCCCACAGAGGCAACATTAGTAACCAAGGGTGGGGTAGAATTATCCTGTGCTGCTTGGCCGAGTAATATGCAAAAATACAGGGAGCACCCATTGATTAATGTGGAGAAAGTAGAAGCACTGAGGGACACAGGAGCATGGTAACTCAGCACTTGGTCCACTCAAATCAGTTCCTGGTAGGGAAGTCTTATCCTGTCACCAGTGCTGACAATGAGACAAAATTCCATCCAATGACTATGGTAATCTTTGATTTGGGGGAGTAGTAGGGCAAAAAGAAGTGGTTGTGTCCTCATCCATCCTTGTAGTTTGCCTCTTTGGAAATAACCTGGAACATTCCCCCTGGGCTGATGTAGAACTGAAGACCCATGCAGCAATGCTAGGGATCACTGAGTGGGCATGTGTCAAGACAAGGGCACAGAGTAAACTTCAGACAGAAAAGGGAGAGCTGGATCCTGAAATAGTGGACCAGCCACTCAAGAAAAACTGCAAGAAGACTGGGACACCATCTTCAAAACAGATCCCAAATCAGAACCCCTCTTCTCCAGAAGAGTAGTCAACCTTCTTGGGGGGAACTGGACCTGAAGAGCTTGGGCCTTACCACCCAGAGCTCTTGGGCCCTGGAGGACTCTCTAGGGAAGATCTCTGCCAGGGGCAGAGGACCTTCCCCACTCTTGAAGGCCGGAGGCAGCAAGCTGCACAGCAAGAGTTGGGGAATGTCAGTGGTACCAACAGGGTTTATTGAGAGGAGGCACTCAAACCTGGAGGTTGGTAGTGCCCCAGCAGTTCAGATAATTTCTCCTCACTCTAGCCCATGACATTCCACTGGCTGGGCATCTGAGCCACAACAAAACTTGGAGTAGGTTAGTTAACCAGTTTTATTGGCCAGAAATGTCCCAAAAAGTGAAGGACTTTTGCCAGTCCTGCCCCACCTGCCAGGCCAGTGGCAAAGCAGGTAGGCACTTAAAGGCCCTCTGTGATTGGGGTACCCTTTGAAAGGGTAGGTGTCAACATTGTTGCCCCCCTTGACCCTCAAACAGTATCAGGACACAAATATGTACTAGTGGTAGTTGATCATGCCACTAGATAGCCTTAGGCTGTGCCTCTTAGGACCATCACTGCACCTGCAGTTGCCAAAGCCCTCTTGGTTATCTTCACCAGGGTAGGGTTCCCTACAGAGTAGTATCAGACAGAGGCTCAAACTTCATGTCTGCATACTTAAAACACATGTGGAAGAAATGTAGGGTGACCTAAAGTTCACCACCCCATACCATCCTCAAACAAATAGACTGGGTAAGAGAATTAACCAAACCCTAAAAGGCGTGATTGGATGACTCCCTGAAAAGCTCAGAAGGAGATGGGATGTCCTACTTCATTGCTTGCTGTTTGCCTACAGGGAAGTGCCACAAAATGGAGTAGGTTTTTCTCCATTTGAACTTTTGTTTGGGCACCCTGTTAGGGGACCAACGCGTCTTGTTAGGGAAGGCTGGGAGAAACCTCTCAAAGAGCCCAAGCAAGATATTGTGGAGTATGTGCTTGGCATGCTTTCAAGAATGGCTGAGTACATAGAGAAAGGCAGCAAAAATCTTCAGGCCAGCCAGGAGCTCCAAAAGCTCTGGTATGACAACAAAGCTGATATGGTGGAGTTCCAACCAGGGCAGAAAGTTTAGGTGTTGGAGCCTGTTGTTCCAAGGGCCCTCCAGGACAAATGGTTTGGGCCCTATCCCATACTTGAGAGAAAAGGGGAGGTCACTAATCTAGTTGATCTAGGAAGTTGCAAAACCCAAAAAGAATCATACATGTCAACTGCCTAAAGCCCTACTATGATAGAGCTGATGCTCATGGTTACAGATGGGGGATAGGAGGATAAGCATGAGCCTTGCCCTGATCTCCTCTCCAGCGACTCACAAGATGGTTCTGTGGATGGAGTGGTCTTATCAGACAATCTCACAGAACAGCAATCTCATTGCAGGCAAGTCCTTAACCAGTATGCTGAGTTGTTCTCTCTGACACTGGGAAAGACGAACTGGTGTACCGATTTTGTGGACACTGGTGACAGCTTGCCTGTCAAGAATAAGATTTACAGACAGTCAGACCATGCCAGGGACAGTATTCAAGCTGAAGTTAAAAAGATGCTGGATCTGGGTGTCTTTGAACCCTCTGAGAGTCCCTGGGCTAGCCCAGTAGTTTTAGTCCCCAAAACTCAATCCCAAGAACAGAAAAAGGAAATGACGTTCTCTGAGGACTACAGGGGCCTCAATTCTGTTACAAAAACTGATGCATACCCACTTCCAAGAGCTGATAAGTTCATAGACAGACTAGGGGCAGCCAAATATCTTAGTACTTTTGATTTAACATCTGGGTACTGGCAGATTGGCTTTACCCCAGGAGCAAAAGAGAGGTCAGCATTTTCTATCTACTCCTAGTGGGCATTATCAGTTCACTGTTATGTCCTTTGGATTAAAAAAGGTACCTGACACCTTCCAGAGGTTGGTGACCCAAGTCCTTGCTGGACTGGAAACGTTGAGTGCAGCTTATCTGTAGGACATAGCTGTCTATAGTTCTACCTGGCAGGATAACCTGATACACATAGGGAAGATCTTTGAGGCTCTGAGAAAGTAGGCCTTACTATCAAGGTCACTAAGTGCTCGATGGGGCAGGGAAAAAGTTGTTTACTTGGGCAACCTGGTTGGGGGAGGCCAAGTGCAACCCTTCTAATCCAAGATTCAGACTATTCTGGCTTGGGAAGCTCCCACAATCCAGACAAGTCAAGGCATTCCTAGGCTTGATTGGGTACTATAGGATATTTTTGAAGGATCATAGCACTATAGTTGTCCCCCTCACAGAGCTAACCTCCAAGAAAAATGCCCAAAAAGGTTAACTGCACAGTGAGTTGTCAAAAGGCTCTTGACACTCTGAAGGAGGCTATGTGTTCTGCTCCAGTCCTACAAGAACCAGACTACTCCAAGCAATTTATAGTCCAAACAGATACTTCTGAAATGGGGATAGGAGCCGCCCTTTCCCAGACAAATGATGATGGACATGACCAGCCAGTTGCTTTTATAAGCAAAACACTACTCCCTAGGGAAAAGAATTGGAGTGCCACAGAGAGGGAAGCCTTTACTGTGGTTCAGGCCCTGAAGAAGCTGAGGCCCTACCTGTTTGTCTCTCACTTCATGGTCCAGACTGACCACAGGCCTCTCAGATGGCTACACAGACGAAGGGTGAAACCCCCAAACTGCTTAGGTGGTCCATTTCCCTACAGGAACTGGACTTTCAAGTGGAACATAGACCTGGGACTGCCCATGCAAATTACCTTTCCAGGTTCTTCCACTTAGATGATGAAGACTCACTAGGGAAAGGGTAGTCTCATCCTCTTTCATTTTTGGGGGGGGAGGGGTAGTGTGAGAAAAGGCCTATTTTTGACATGGTTAGCCCCTACTTTTAGCCTGATGTATAATGAAGCCTAGAAGTTGATAATGTGCTAGGCCCCTGCAAACCGGTTTCCCTGGACCAGAGCTCTTTTCCTAAAACTGTTGTGTTGCATTGTCAAAATTGAATAACCTTTAGTTACCACTATAAATCCCTAGTAAAAGGTACTTAGGTGCCTAGGGCATGGGGTACTATGGGTAGGACCCTGAGAGCAGCAGCACTAATTGTGCCACCTTCTAGGGCCATGCATCCAGATGCCCCCATTACTGCCAGAATGGGAGTACTGGTGCAAACCTAAAACACAAACTTGACAGGGCATACTACCTGTGTGCCCTGTCCACCATACACTGCATATCCTATGGGTAAGACACCCCTCTGGCAGGCCTTACAGCTCTAAGGTAGGGTGCATCATATCATGTGTAAGGGCATAACTGCATGAGCAATATGCCCCCACTGTGTCTTTGCCAAACCTGGGACATGGTGAGTGAAGAGAGCAGCCATTTTAATACATGTGGTAGACACTGGTCAACGTACGCTTTCCAGCTACATGATGGTCACTGAACCCTGGGTTGTTTGGTATCAAAATAATCAGAATGATGAATCCAAACTGATACCAGTATTGGATTTATCCCTAAATGTACCCAGGGGCCACCTTAGAGGTGCCCCCTGCAAAAGCTAACTACCCTGGCATGATTGCTGACTGGTTCTATCCAGCCTGCCACCTCCAGACACCCAATCTACAAGCCTTTGGGGAGAGGTATGTCTCTCCAGTTTGTAGAACAATGCCCTTCCTGCGTGGAGGTGCTAACACCACCTCCCTCAGGAATGTGCACTGCCTTTGCAGCGAGCTTCAAAGGGCTTACAACCTTTGAAACTCAACCCCAAGCCTGCTGCTAGCAGCAGATGGCCAACCCTTTTGCAAACTGCCATTTTTGGCAGGAGCAAAGACAGGAAAATAGACAAAGGGTAGGAGGAGTGGCCCCACCTGCCATGCACCATCCCTAAGGTGTTGCCTGCAAGGTGGGCCCTCCATTTCATTTTCGTCTATCTTAGATGGAAGGAAAATAGCCAGTCATGGATAGGGAAGTGACCTTTCCCACAGGAAGTGGTCATTATAGTGGGTGTAGCCACCCAAAGGTAAGTGTCCATTGGACACTACCAGGTTCCCCCTAAAACACCCACTAAATTCAGTATTTAGTGGGCATCCCTAGACTAAGAAATCAGATTTTGGAGGACACAAAGAAGACCAGCGCAAAGAAGATCCAGGGCACGAGAACTGTGGACCTGTTACACAAAGAAATGGCACCAAACCCTGCCTGCTACACACAGGCCCTGACAATCACTGCTGCAGAGCTTCTGGGAAACTGGAGTGACCTCAAGAACCCCAGAGGATCTCCAGGTTTCACCAATCACCCAAGAACTCCCTCCAGAGTGGAGGTACCACTCTGCAACAAGGAAGAAACCAGCAACCTAGTGAGGGTCACTTCACTGACCAGACGCTAACTCCTGAACTGGAAGTTACAGCTGGACCCAACAACACACCAACAACCATGAGGACAAATCCTGCAAATGTGATAGCTTTGGTGGCACTGCCCCCTCCAGTGTTTGAACCATACTAACATATTTGTTATTGGTCAGCTGACATGGGACACCAGGAGAACTAGCCCGTATTGAGCTGAAAAAGGATCAGGAGGAAGCCCCAGTCAAGGGTTTTCAGGAACACCCTTGACCTCCCCCAGAGTACTTCGATTGTCCTGCAAACAACCCTTGAACTGACTTACCTCCAGCTTCAAAGGGTAACTTTGCGCACAACTCCTGGCTCACCAATTTGCTCTGCACCCAGCCGCCCTATGCCCTTCAACGAAGAACCTGATGTGCCCTAAGGGCCTCTCACCCGTTGAGATCTCCACACTCCAAGGGAACCCCAAAGAACCACCTCTAAATTTGCCTGCACAGACCTTTTCCAAGTGGTCCTCCGCAGTGGCCCTGCACCAGCTCCAGCGACCTTTCACCACCACTCCTGCTGGAACCGGGAGCTGCCGAACGTCTCCAGCTGGCACAGTGTGCCCACTGATGTCCTTAACCAACCTGCAAAAGGAGAACTTGGTAAAGAAACTGTGTGATTTTGTATGTATTTTTAAAGATGACTTTCCATTGGTTCCTATGGTGGACAATTACGCACAAAAAGACTATTTTTATTAAACTGGGCAATAATCCATATCTTAAAAAGTACCAAACCAATTTTGATAATCTTGGTCTTAAAAATTACATAAAAATCTGAAGTATTTTTGTAAATTGGTCTTGAGTTATTCCTTTGTGTGCGTGAGTTGTAAGATTGGTACTGTGAGTGAAACAAATGCTTGCACTTCAAATAAAAACTGAATTAAAAAAATACATAATATTTTTTATTTAAAACAAAAAAATAGTAATGAGTCCAGTAGCCTAACTGCTCGACAAAGCTACCTTAAAAATTAGAGCATTAGGTGATCTAGTTTTTACCTCTGTAAACCAATCTGTGGTTGCCTGGAACCTCTGCACAGTGTGCTTAGCTTTGCTCACCACATAGAGGGCCAGCCTCCTACAGCGAACCCCCACTACACATGACTAAAGGCTGTGCACTGCGTGGGGTTGGCTGCATGAGGAAGATTGGTTATAGTTGCATTAGGGAAGAAGTTATAACTGGTGAATTTCAGTGGGTTTTTTATATTAGCATTTAACATATTACATTGTTATTGAACATTTCACCTAAGTATAACATTATTTTAACCTTTGTTTCAGCATGTGTATATATATATATATATATATATATTGATATATATATTGATATAAATATTGATATATATTTATATATATTCCCTCCTATCAAGAAAGGCAAGTCGCACTCACAAAGTTGCAGTAAATCTGATTTATTTTCTTGACAGCGTCTGACAAGTCCTTGATCTTTTCATCCAAAACAGGCAATCCTGACGCATTTTGGTCCTCACGACCTTGTTCAGAGGAATAAACTGCCAAGTATTTGCTGCAGCTGAGAGTAGAACCACGCTTTATGTTTTTAAATATGTTGTGGCCCCATAGTGGACCCCCATAATGGTAAAGAAATCACAGCGCTAATATCTGCCATCAGTCACAAACATTCCTTGCCATGATGTAGATACTTCTCATGCGCTTAAAAGATAAAATACATATACATAAAAATAAAATACATGTAAATACATACTTTTTTAGAAGCTTTGTGTGCATTTGTCAAATGGTGCCAAGGATATTAGCAACACAAAAAATGCATTTGCTACGGAAACACAATCCTAACTATAACAACCTGGTGACAAATGCCACTGGGTAAAAAAAAAAAAAAAAGAAATATATATATATATATATATATATATATGTATATATATAGATAGATAGATAGATAGATAGATAGATAGATAGATAGATAGATAGATAGATATAGATATAGATATATAGATATAGATATAGATATTTTTTTTTCTATTAAAACACCAAAGTTACAGGGATGTTATAATTAGGCTCCCACGTTATATGCACAAAACCATAGAAATTCACCTGTTAGAGTTATATCAAGTAACTATAACGTGTGACGTAAGGAAACTAACTCGTGCCCCCCATGCACAGTTCTTTTATCGAACATTTTACTGCAAATATTACATTAATATTATCAATGATGCTATCAAAGATCTCATAAGTGCCATAATTTGTGGGATAATTACCAGTGCATGGCGAGGAAGCAAGTTATAGTTACCTTAGGGCACGTTTTATAGTTATTGAGATAACTCTAACTTGCAAATTTCTAAGGTTTTGTATGTTTAAAATGAGAGCTTAACTATTATGTCCCTGTAACCTTTGTTTTATTTCAGTGAATTTCTATGGTTTTTTTTTCATTGTATTTCTGAACTATAACATCCATGTAACCTTTGTTTTTTTCAGTGAATTTCTATGTTTTTTTAACGTATTGTAATTTTCATTACTATATGTTAATCCAACCAGCGCCACGCATGGCCTTTAGCCGTGCATGGTTGCGGTTGGCCGCAAGGACTGGCCTGCGGCCAGACCCTGTTGCCAAAACCATATAAGCACCCAACTTATACCGTTCATGGCATTCACTCATGTGTACTAGAGGTTGCCCTCAAGAGCTGGCCTGCAGCCAGATACTGTGGCCAACCTCCCTAACCACCTAACCCCATGCTGTGCATTGCCCTTTGGTCATGCTTGGCAGGAGTTGTACATGCCCTCTCTGGGTGTGAGAATAGATGTGAGAGGGTCTATCTGGGGGTGAAAGTGGCTGTCAGATTGTTTGTCTGGGTGTGAGAGTGCCTACATCAGTGTTTTAGTGGGTACGTCAATGTGTTTGCGGGTCTGTGAGTTGGTGCATGAGGGTTCCAGTGAGTCTAGGGTGGGTGTGTGAGTGGGTACGTGACTATCTGAGTGGATCTGTGAGTGGGTGCGTAAGTGTCTGGGTGGGTGTGTGAGTGGGAGAATTGATCGAAAAAGAGATGGAGAGAGAGAAAGAGAGAGGGAGAGATATATAGTTTTTAGGCTTTGATGTCTGACATACTTAGAATCTGATATTTGTATTCAATTTCAAATAAAAACTTAATTAAAAAAATACATAATATTTTTTATTTAAAACAAAAAAATGGTAATGAGTCCAGCTGGACTCGAACCTCCAAAGCTCAGTGTGAACACTTAACACTAAGCTACGTGTTTTTTTTTTTTTTCTTTTTTAAACATTTTTTTAACAAACATTGTTAGCCCTTTTTGGGCTTTCTGAGACTGGTAGGGAGCCTTCAAGGGCTCCCCCGCAGTCCCTTTTATTTTATTTTTTTAAATGAAAATACTTCATGGGCTATCTGGCACTGTGGGGGAAGCCGTAAGGCTTCCCTCGCAGTGCCAATGCTTCAGCAAGCACGTAGCTGCTTTGACGGCAGCTTTGTGCTTCCTGAAGCATTTCATCTTTGTCACCTGCACACGGGGCATAGATGAAAGCTTCAGATTTTGTCAGCGGGACCTACTTTATAGGTCCTGCTGTCAAAACCCAAAGTGTTTGCTTTGACTTGGCTGCAGCTTCAGAGCTGCAGCCAAGCCAAAGCAAACAGCTATAGCAGGAGCCGGCCCAGGAGGGGTGGGGGCCGTCCCCAGGGCCATCTGTGGCTCCTCGAGGGGTGCCGTGCTGCCCCCTTCCAACAAGAAAAACCCTCTGTGGTGGTGGTTCCCAGGGTGCGGGAGTTTCAAAGGAACAACCTTTCTTTTTTTAAATATTTGCCCCGGGGTGGGGGTTCCCAAAGCAGCTGGGGGCCAGAGGGCCCCTTGCATTAATCACATTTATTGCCCTGTGGGTGGTGGTCCCCAGGCCATGGGGGGCCATGGGGGGGCCACAGGCCCACCTGCATAAATTACATTAATCGTCCAGGGAAGGTAGTGGTCCCCAGGGTAGCAGGAGGGGTCCGGGCGGGCTCCCCCGCATATTCAAGACACAGGCCTTGGGTGGTGGCGGTCCCCGGGGCAGTGGGGGGCACGCGGTCCCATGCACAGCAATTATAAGTCTCTGGAGGTGGCGGTCCCTGAGGCAGCAGGACTTGGCCCACCCGGGGGCTTTATGATAATATGATAATGAAGCACGGGAGACCATGCTTAGTTTATTTTACAGCGGATCTGCAGAAAAAACAATTTAATCAAATCAATATTTTATCATTACACTATCCATAATTGATACAAATGATGATACAGTGTTAACGTGCAAATGTCCTATAAAAACTGAGCATGTTTTCAATACAAAACGCAGCAACCCAGAATTTCTGGACATGACTGTCAATACATCATGTGCCTTACATGCAGAGAGCATTGATGAGTTGCAAAGCACTGGTTTCAGTCTAGTACCGTTCTTGATTTTTGTATGTCAGTGTCCCGCCCATCAGGAACTGTTATAGCTTGACTCTTGCTCTAGACAAGACTGCTGCTTTAAGGATGACAGTACTTATGTTTGTAGGCGACTATGCCAATCCTACAACAAGTCGCAACTGCCCTTCCAACCCTCCCGGCTCACTAGCACCACCTCACCAAAAACCCAAACAGTAAAAGGTGATTTGTGGCAGCCTATATGCATGGACTCAAGAGTGTGACATCTCAGGGAATGTCGTGGTTAAACACAGATTACCCCTTTCTCATATTAACAACATGGATAAGTCAAACACAGGCAACGAATGAGATGCAGTAAGGTTTCAGTAGGTTTTATTTAACAAAACTGCAATCTACGATAAGTTGCATGGGCTGCAATGATTAGGATAATGAATAATGCAAGAAACAGAATGGTAAAGATGAGAGTCATTAATACAAAGACCCCCACCATCTTGTAATGACATGAAATGAGATGAGATGTGAAATATGTCCTAATACCCTAATGTCATGTACCTAATCTCTAACCTAAGAGAGAGCTAGGTGTGTTAAACCTAATCTGCCATTGCCATGTCCTTGAGCAGAGTGCCCCAACCCTCGTTACCTTGGAATGAGGGATTTAGCTCAGACTTCATAGGGACACAAAGACTGGGTCAGCGTCAAGGTGACATGCAGCATTGATAGCAGCAATGGCATCTGGTCGGAATCCCTCTGACTATCTAAGTGAGGTGCATTTATACAGTTCTGCTCGGACCCCTGACTTAGGTCTGTTTCCAAACAATAGATAACAAATCATGCTTGGGACGGCATTTTATGTAAACAATCCCTTGAAGGCATGAAGAAGGAAAGTACCTAATCTGAACACTTACAGTTTGTTTAGCTTTGTCACTTGATATTGACTCCTTAGCACAGTGGCACTGATAATGTGAAACTAAAACATTGGCCTAACTAGAAATAAGGCAGCCATATTAAAAGATATAATTAAATGAGTGTGCTAAAGCTGAGCCAACTTAATAGGGTAAAAGGTGACGGGGGCATGAGTCTGCAAGCCAAAGGCTAAGCTAACTCCTGTTTCCCATTACAACAAACTAGGATTCACTACAGAAACATTCTAGGTGCTGCACGCACAACCTATGACATATCAACAAAGCTCTAGAATCCTTTAATCATACAAAATTAAAGGGCTAATGTGCTGTAAAACTGAGTATGTTTTCAATACATAATGCCCGACTCATAATTTCTGAACATTATTATCAATACATCATGTGCCTTACATTACGAAAGACTTGTTCAGTCTGCAGGAGGAGGGAAAGTAAGAGACTGAAATATTGGATATTCTGGAGAATTAAATGAATAAACATAAATATAGCATTTTTTTCTATTTTTATTTATTTATTTTATAAAGCGCATGGCTACCTAATGGGCTTCCCAGATTTACTGCCACTATTAGGTCCAAAAAAACAGCCAGCTACACCAAGTACCTGGAAAAGAAAAAGGTTTTCAATTTTTTCCTAAAACTTGTAGAGTTCTCCATTCTCAAGTCCATAGGTAGAGCATTCAAAGTTTTTGGGCCCAAAAATCTAAGTGACCGACTGCCCCCTGGAATTCTTCTAATTCTGGGAACTATTAAGAGGTCACGATCATTGGACCAGAGATCTCTGTTAGATTGATAAGGAGTGATCAGTTGTTGTAAAATGGGTGGACCCAGATTATGTTTGGCTTGGTGCGCAAGGCACAGAGCCTTAAACTGTATTCTGCAGTTGATCGGAAAGCAGTGCAAAGCTTGCATTTTAGGGACATCCATCAAAAGTTGTGCAGCTGCGTTCTGAATTACTTCCAACCTTGCAGTAACACATTGTGGACTTCTCAGGTATAGCAATCTTAGAGAAAAATCACAATATTATCCATCCCTTTCACCTGGTAATAAAATTTATATTTCTGCAGAACTAGTTCACTCAGATCTGAAGAAAGTGAAAAAACAAACACATCATGGGAAACAGAAAACGTATCTCAAAATGAACGTACCGCAATTGAAAAATCTAGCAGAGAATACCTTTATTATCATAAAGTCAGGGGACAAAGGAGGCAACATTGTCATCCTGAACACAGAGGACAGTATGGATAGGACCACACTTCCATAAGAAATATATTTTTGAGTTGTTTATTGGTGCCATATTTAATATTCAAAATTAGGTTCATTTACTGCTAAAAAAAACTATTTTGACATATTCACATGAAGGTTTAACATCTACAGCAGTAAGGCTATAAAGATAGGTCCAAAGACATGATTTAATTTTCGGCCTAGTAGATGTCAACTTTTGCTGCAGTCCACAGGTTGTTGCATTTTCTATACTTTTGTTGTATATACGGCCTCCAGTTCTAGTTCATTTCCTGGAAGTCAGTGTGCTCCTTTGGTCATTTACACTATGGCGTCACTGGAAAGTTAAATATGCCAATTAGGAATTAGCAAATGTTGTCTTGCTTTAGGGGTCAGAGCACGTAAAGTAGAACCTGGAAAACAGTGCCTTGGTGTGCAAAGTTAAAAAAACAGTAGTATCAGTCCACAAAAATGAGATTGATTATCCAAAAACAGACTTTTCTCACATATACTACAGCACAAATGATATAACCAGCCTTAGAAATTGCAAACTATGTGATGTGCAGAGAGCATAAAATTGGGTACACACAATTCAAAAGGCTCCCTGGTGCACTTGACTGGAGAAGAAAATCACCCATTCCTGAAGGCCAGACCCAATATTTTGGATGTGGGCTGGATTACATTTGGCTGGGGCAAACTTTCATCAACCCACTACTTGTCGAGACGGTGCCACTCACCTGAAAAGCAGGATATCTGCAGAGGCGATGGTATGCCCCCCGACGGCATGGAACACCTCTTGCCACTTCCTGGTGGACACAGAAACCCCGGCAGGTGTCCCAAAAGGAAAGGGGGAGTGGAAGAGAAAGAGACAAAAGACTGCTACGTCTTGCCTGTCCAGCCAGGCACCCTGTATCTTCAGGGGGGCAGGTCGTTGTTGACAGAGTGATATCGTTTTTGCACTCAACTTCCTTGAAACTGAATCTCTCTTTCTGAAATGGGCACGGGAGCGGTAGAAGAACACCGAGATGCTCCAGCAATTTTCTTGGATAATAATAACTCTTGGCACAATTACTAACTCTGCATTACCAAAAACCCAAACTGTGTACCATAACAATAAGTACTGCAACACTAGGGCTGGCTCCACAAAGATTCACTGTTGCACACTACAATTAGAGCTGTGGCTGCACTTATCATGCACAAGAAAGACAAACAAGGGCATTATTTATATCACGTATAACTTTTCTGCATGCATAGGGTTAAACTAAAAGGAACAAAAACAGTCCAAGAAATACACATGTCCACCCTCTGTTTAAACAGTTAGGGTGGCACAGTTTGGTTTAGTTTCACTGTGCGTGTGAAAAACCCTTCAAAAGCAAATTCCTCAAACCTGAAACATAGGCATGAATGATACAATTTAAATCTAAGAGTTATGCTATTAGAGAAAGAAAAGTCATGTAAATGCTCTTTTAAAATTGCACTGTCACTTTTTGTAGTACTTGAGCTCAAGCAGATTTCCTGAAGCACATTTAGGCAAGTAACTACAATAATAATGTAGAATGTTCAGAAATGCATTTGTCTCTTCAAGATAAGCACTCTGCCAAAATACAAGGTCTGAAATACACCAGCTGTTCTAGGAAAGCACGGCGTGCAAAGAACAAACTCCCTGGAGAATACTAGTCACTTAGCTGCAGTCTTTTCCGGAGTGCTGGAGGAATGCCTGGTGTCAGCTGGTACAGGAACGTAGTAAAGAATTGCCTCAAAAGTCCTGAATACGAGGATGACAGCAGGGGCTGGACTGCCAAATCAGATGCTGAGATCAGGAAGCAAAACAAAGCCAAGCAGGGAGGCATGCTTCACTCTGCTATTTTTAGTCAATCAGGAAAGCAGTTGAGTTTCCACATGTGGATGAGTCACCACACCAAATTAGAAGCACATGTCTACACCACACCCAGTTAGAAGCACATGTCTACACCTGCTCACATTAGCAAACAAGCCTTGGTAAAACAAGCATTGATAAAACCAATTGAGTAACACAGCACATTATGTTTACTTAAAAAAATGAAGGTTTAACCAAGAACAGAGATATGATTTAACCCTATTCCCTGGTGATGCTGACAGACAACGCAGGAGGCACCTTGGGGATTCCTGACACTACCCATGCAAAAATGAGGCAATTGAAGGTGTAACTCATCTCTTTTTTAGCTTCCACCTGCTTTGAAATTCTAGGAACACAAACTGGTCCATTTCTGAGGGTGGAGGTTCTTCTCAGAAGCCAAAAGGTCAGCTTGACATTTCTTTTCAGTGATATTAATCAAAGAGAAGCGTGGTGGTAACTTTCTACATCAATGAACTAATAAAAGCATGGAACAGATTAGCCTGCAACTCCTCCAGGATGAACACTTAGCAAGACTCAAAGCAACTTTTCCCACCAACTCCAACACAGATCACATTACTCAGTAGATTTATTTTCCAAAAGCACCACCTATTCCTAATACCACCTATTTCTATTAACTCACTTTGAACAAAAGGGCAATTGAACTAAACACCCCAGTTGCCCTAACTGCAGGAGATCATCACATAGTAGTCATGGCTCATTGGAAACCGGGGGTCTGACTGATGTTCTCAAAGAAATGACAGCCATTTGGGACCAATTGGCCTGAACTAACAAAGAAAATAATTGCAAATCATAATTAGTGAAAAATAATGAATCAGAAATTAAGATTCAGAATTTGGTATGTGTGGCTATGTCCTGGTTTAAAATAGCAAATCAGTAATATTTTCAATTGCAAATTCCCAATTTACTAATATAGATTTAGATCAGATTTGGTAGGAATCGTGGCCATCACAGCCTTGTACGGACATGACATCATAGAAAGCAGGAAGTATATAGAGGGAATGATCCTGAGGTTTTGCAGTGCAGAGAGGGGCAGGATAGGAGGTTGGCAAACAAAAATTTCAGAATTACAATTCAGAAGGTACATGGAGGAGATTAATCCACCAGGAAAAGGAGGCATCAAATTTGTGACACTGAATTAGCAATTCTAGTAAAACAAATGTGTCCAAGAAGATGACAGTTCCTGAAATCACTAAGAAAATAATGTAGACTTACGCTAAAAAGTATTATTGCTGTTGGTGTACTAATTAAAGTATAGATGAACTAAGAAGGAGATGGCATGACTCGGGTCCTTCTACCAAGGAGAGATTGGCCACCAGAAGGCAGGAGGTATCAGCAAAAAGTGGTGGACCAAGCAGAAAAACAGCATCCACACCCTTGAACAAATGATCAAACCTGCTTTTAATCTTGGTGCTATAGCTGGTGTCAGCAGTATAGACAAAAATAGATACATCTGCACCAACTGCATGAGGTACGAGTTCCTACCTTTAACAAGACCACATGAAATTAAAAATCATCAAACATCTTCCTTACATGAGCCATTATATTTCACATGAGAAATTCTCAGAATGTGTTGGGAGGAGCCAGGATGGCTGCCTCAGAGGATGTGCCTATGCATTGCTCCAACTAATCACCAGTTTGGGACCCCCCCCTTAGGCCCAAACTTAACCTCAACAGTGATCACCGGGGATGTGCCCCATGCATACAGGACTGGTGGGAAGCGTGCTGGTCCTTGAATAATAAAAGTGGGTCACAAGGCTTGGGCTGCAGACAGAGGGGCCTTGTGGACCACAGAGAGATGATGAGGGAGAAGGATACAGCGGGCTGGCAGCCCTGAGGACACAACAACAGCGGAGGGGGCAAGAATGGCTTAACTGTATGTATCATGCATTGCAGAGTGAGTGGCAGGCTCCGGCATGGGCAGGGAGCCAGCTAGGTGATGGCCAGCTGAGGAGCAGAGGACTAGGCGGACATCCGCTGATGACCGGAGCACGGGAGGAGGCTCTGGTTATGCGAGCCCACAGAAGGTGAGCCATTGGAACACTGGTCGGGTTGGGGGGCCACACAAGAGGGATATGTGCTTGGAGCACTACCGAGTGCACGCACTCAGCACCTCTTCCCCCCACAGAAAAACCTGGCTTGACATAGGAAAATTGACCTAAGCGCATGGGAATCACATTCGAATAACAGGCCTGAAGTTTAACCCTGCACAACGAGGAACCACTTAAAGGGGCAATTTACACATTATTTGAGAGATTGAAAGGCATCAATCAAACAAACTGATTTACAGGGTAATGATACAGGGACACAGGATAATGCATTGGTCATGGGGCCTTCCTAAATAAAAAAACAGAAAGAGAAAAAGCAAATGATAACTGAGCTGAAGTGATACCTGGGGTCCTCCCATAGCAGTCCCCCATTGATGCAATAAGCTGACACAGTGATCATGGTCAGAACTCACTGTTAGAAATTGGGTCTTTGGTTGGTAGTCAGGTTACCCCCGTCCAAGCAAGGACACTCACTCTAGTCAGGATAAAGGAGAATCACCCTCAGCTAACCCCCACTCACCCCCTTGGTAGCTTGGCACGAGCAGGCAGGCTTAACTTCAGAAGCAATGTGTAAAGTATTTGCACCAACACACACAGTAACTCAGTGAAAACACTACAAAATGACACAACACAGGTTTAGGCAAATAGGTGATATTTATCTAAACAAAATAAGACTAAAACAACAAAGATCCAACATGTACTGTCAAGTTATGAATTAAAAAGCAAAAGAGTCTTAAATCCTTGAGAAAACATTGAGAACGCTGCTAGCATGCATAAATACAAGGGTAGCATCGAAAATAAAGCCACTCGGGCGGGTGTGTGTCGAAAAAGGGCAGCGATGCGTTGATTTCTCACCCGCAAGCAAGAACGTGCATTGTTCCTTCTCTGGTGGGGTCAGCATGCGTTGTTTCTTCTCTCCCACAAGGGAGCAACGCATCAATCTGGATGGGAACCTCAGGTCTGGGCAGGCTTTGTATTGATGTTGCGTCGAAATCCGGTCGCACGGTGTCAAGAAACTGCACTGCATGGGGGCTTGCGTCATTAACAGCAGCTGCTGCAGGTGTTGCACGTCGTTTCTCTAGCCGCATTGCGTTGATCTCCCAGCTGCAATGCAGGTGGAGTGTCGATTTTAGCTGCGAGGTTGGCAGTGTGTTGTTTTTCAGTCATGAGGTGGGTGGTACATCAAAAGTTTCCCCACACAGCGGTCTTTGCGTGGATTTCTGTCCTTTTCCACCAGCTGCACCTTTCAAGGGCCCAGAGACAGGTTAGGGCACCACTTGGCAGGCGGGACTCACAGCAGAAAGCCCAAGTGCTGACAGAGAGAAGTCTTTGATGTCCCTGAGACTTCAACAACAGGAGGGAAGCTCAGTTCAAGCCTTTGGAGATTCTTCACCAGCGGGAAGTCACACAAAAGTCAGTCTTTTTCCTCTCTCAGGCAGAAGCAGCTAGGGCAGGACACCCCAGCAAAGCATAGTCACAGGCAAAGAGGCAATACTCCTCCTCCAGCTTTCAGCTCTTCTCCTTGGCTGAGGTTCCTCTTGGTTCCAGAAGTAATCTGATTTTCAGGGATTTGGGTGGTCTACTTATCCCCTTTTTTTCCTTTGAAGTAGGCATACTTCAAAGACAAGTCTCTGTTGTTTTCAAGATCCTGCCTTGCCCAGGCCAAGCCCCAGACACACAACAGGGGGTTGGTTTTGGAGACTGCATTGTGTGAGGGCAGGCACAGCCCTTTCAGGTGTTAGTGACCACTCGTCCCCTCACTCCTAGCACAGATGGCTCATCGGGATATGCAGGCTACACCTCAACTCCCTTTGCGTCACTGTCTAGAGAGAGGTGCAAACAGCCCAACTGTCAAACTGACCCAGACAGAGAATCCACAAACAAGCAGAGTCACAGAGTGGTGTAAGCAAGAAAATGCCTACTTTCTAAAAGTGAAATACCTAGGAACCAGAGCAGATGGAGTGGATGAGTTACTCGGGAAGCACAGTACCAAATTACTGACCATGTATGTCGCCTACAAATGCAAGAAGCCAAACTAGCGGACTTGGAGGATAGGTCGCAACACAGTAATGTCCGCATATTGGGGCTGACTGAGGAGACGGAGACTACGCCAGTGGAACGAATTCTGAAGTCTTGGTTGCCAACCATCCTGCTGGGCCTTGAGAGTGAGGGGAACTGCAGGAGGACAGAGCTCATAGAACTCCAGGGGGTAAAGCCCCAACACTGGGACGTGCATGAGCAGCGCACAATGTTGGGTAAGTTTGTTGTTACTTAGGGGGAACTGGGTGGACACAAATTGTGTCAATTGTGAAATCCAGGTTGGGGTGGGCCACACAGGTGGGGGTTCAGTTTTGGGAACTTGTGGAGGAAAGTATATGAACTGAGCAGAGTAGTTACTTCATGACATAGGAAGGGCACCGGACAAGAGAGGATTTCATATTCCTTACATGGGGGTGAAAATAATATCATGGAATATTGAGGGAATACAGAATCCAACCAAGTGACAGAGAATATGGTCATATCTATGCAAACAACAAGCAAAGATAGTAATACTACAAGAAACACCTCTTACCACACAAACATGAAAAGATCTGATGGAAATTGGGGGGCAATTAAGGTATACCAATTGTACTTCCTCAGCACAAGGGGTCCTACTGTGGGTGGGTGCTAGTGTTCCCCTTAAGGCAGCCACGATTTAAAAGCAGCACATTGTTGCTATATAGGAGTGGTGGGTGAAATTGGCGGTAGAGGCACAGTGTTCTTCAATACATATGCACCGAATATAGACACCGGATTTCTATGAAAGGGTAACACCTACTGACACCATACGCAAACTATGGTATCATATGGATGGGTTATTGCAACTGTGTACTGAACAAGGAATTAGATAGTTTGAGATCTGCAATGCGACCACTGGGTAGATCCCCATGAGCACTGTTGGAGGGAATGGATACATTACATCTGGTGGAACTGTGGCAAGTAAGACAGGGGCAGACGAGGCACTACTCCTTTTATTCCCCACCACACAGGACATTCTCCAGAATAGATTGTATGTTCCTACACTATCGGCTGGCAGCACAATTTGGGGGCATACAATACCTAGATCGCACTTTATCGGTTCATGCTCTGCTTGCGTGGAGCTACATGACCAGACCAATGCGACCCCTGTGCCACAGTGGTGCTTCCATCCTAGGGCATTACATGAACAGGCATATATAGAGAGGAATTCCAAGAGGCAATACAGGAATATTTTCACCTGAACACCGGTACAGTACAATCTGCTGGCATATAATGCGAGTCCTTTAAGATGACTATCAAAGCGAAAGAAATGGCTTTGACATATGGAGTGCGAAGGTCACTGTGCGAAATGGTAACACGCCTAGAAAAGCAGATAGCAAACATAGACAAGCAGGCTCCACATACTGACGAGGTTTGGGAAGTAAGACACAAACTGCTAGCTGACCTGGATGAGGCTTGATATACCCTGGGAAAACATGACTATTGCTCATAACGGGAAACACAACACGAACAAGGTGATACTGCTGGTTGGCTACTGGCAGGGCTTGTTAACAAAGAGAGCGAGGGTGACACAGTAGTAGCCCTCCAGGATGCAAATGGTGGTATACTGACATCCCAGGAAGCAATTTTGGGTTGCTATGCAAAGCAGGACCAGAGCACCTAAGTAGAAAGAGATCATTCTTCACAAGGCGTAACTACCCCGGGTTGATGAGGAAACAAAGGTCCAATTGAGTGCACCACTAGAGGAAGCAAACATTAGGTGGGCTATTAGGCACACGAACACAGGTAGGGCACCGGGTAATGATGGACTGACAGTAGAATTTTACCAAACATATGTAGACTGATTCTGCGCACCACTGCTAGCCATGTATAGGGAAGCATTTGAAATAGGAGTGGTGCCTGAATCACTAAGGAAAGCACATATAGGGGGTGATTCTGACCGCGGCGGTCGGCGGTCGCCGCCCGCCAAGCGGTTCCCGCCGAAAGACCGCGGCAGTCATTCTGGCTTTCCCGCGGGGCCGGCGGGCGACCGCCAGAAGACCGCCGGCCGGCCCAGCGGGAAAGCCCCGTCAACAAGGAAGCCGGCTCAGAATTGAGCCGGCGGAATTGAAGGGGTGCGACGGGTGCAGTGGCACCCGTCGCGATTTTCACTGTCTGCAAAGCAGACAGTGAAAATCTTTGTGGGGCCCTCTTACGGGGGCCCCTGCAGTGCCCATGCCATTGGCATGGGCACTGCAGGGGCCCCCAGGGGCCCCTCGACACCCCATACCGCCATCCTGTTCCTGGCGGGCGAACCGCCAGGAACAGGATGGCGGTATGGGGTGTCAGAATCCCCATGGCGGCGCAGCAAGCTGCGCCGCCATGGCGGATTCCCATGGGCAGCGGAAAGTCGGCGGTACACCGCCGGCTTTCCGCTTCTGGCCGCGGCTGTACCGCCGCGGTCAGAATGCCCGGCGGAGCACCGCCAGCCTGTTGGCGGTGCTACCGCCAACCTCCGCCCTGGCGGTAATTACCGCCAGGGTCAGAATGACCCCCATAGTGACCTTACCTAAAACTGGGAGAGATCCTGCCGACTGAATCATACCGACCACCATCAATGATCATGGTAGATGATAAAATATTGGGGAAGATATTGGCCCAGAGATTAGTGAAGACAGCAGAAAAAGGCACACATACAGACCAGGCAGGCTTTGAGGAGGGCCGCAACACCTTCACCAATAATCAGAAAGCATTCCTCATCTCAGAGCAAGCTGTGATGAGAGGGGAGCCATGTGCGCTAGTTAGCGTGGATGCCCATAAGGCGTTCAACACAGTTGACTGGCTGGTTATGGATAGGACACTGTGGAGATATATATACTGGAAGAGGACTAGCCATGATGGGTGAAGCTGCTTTACACTGATAGTACGGCTAGAGTGAAAGTGGGTAAGAGAATATCTGGTGCCTGGCCGACATAGAAGAGGACCTGACAAGGATGTTCCCTCTCTCTCCTGATATTTGCAATGGTTATAGAACCATTGACACTGATCATACACCACAGACAAACGGATGCTGGTTTTTTGATAGAGAACAGGAGAGAGGTCATATCTTTATATGCAGGTGACATCTTATTGACCCGTGGGAACTCAGCAGCCAATTGGACACCTCAGAATGACACTATAGCTGAAGTGGGGGCTCATTCAGGTTTTATCTTGAATGTGGAAAACTCAGTGCTTTATCTTCCAGGATCAGGATAATGGATCAGGAAGGGGTTGAGGCCACGCACACTATAAAAATTCAGACCAAACTGATTAAATGCTTAAAGGTATACCTGAGCACTGACATAACTGAAACCTATGAATCAAACATGGGCAACCTACTGGTGAGCCTGGGGCAGAGTGTGCATACATGGCTGTCATTCGTCATGGCCCTGATGGGGGGGGCATAGCTCTAAATAAAATAATTATGTTACCCAGAGTTTTATATGTATTATAACATATGCCAATGCGCATTCCAGAAACATGCTTCTGCAAACTGGATGAATTAGTGAGACTACTTTACTGGGGAACTGACGGGCAAGCATAAGTTTAGATGTATTGAAGTTGCCCTGGGAACGTGAAGGGTTGCAGGCCCCAGACGTTCGAGATTATTATTGGGCCTCCCACATGCAATACATAGTGAGGTGGTTCGAGTGGGAGGGCACTGATCTAGTGGTTGATATACTGAAAGATCTGGCCCTCCAACGAGAGCTGCTGGCATTGCCCCAAGTCCCTTGGGATGAAAGGGTCACATTACCTCTCCAAGTTAGATTTCTCCTGGCGATATGGAAATGGTTAACTAGAAGGAAGGACGACATGTATATTTATATGCACAACCTGATCCCATGCGGCACGGGTGTTAGTCCTCAGATACTGTCATTTATGAGAACTAGAGAAGGGAGGAATGCACCACAGAATATGGGAGATTTGTACGGTCAGCTATGCAGATTTCTGTGCTAGATGGGGAGTAGGAGGTAGCAGCTTTCTACCATATTCACAAGGCCTGGGAGGGGTTCCCTCAGGAGCCTGAGAGCATATAATTAACCAAA
This sequence comes from Pleurodeles waltl, assembly GCF_031143425.1. Classification (NCBI taxonomy): domain Eukaryota; kingdom Metazoa; phylum Chordata; class Amphibia; order Caudata; family Salamandridae; genus Pleurodeles; species Pleurodeles waltl. The sequence goes on from NC_090438.1 coordinate 348,617,029, forward strand.
CACTCCCAGATTTGCAGAAAAGTGGTAAACATATCACACAACTCTATTTGTTGTTGCTGCCAAGTATGGTTGGCAGAATGGAAAGGTTGAATACACAATGGGAAAGTGACCTGAGGATGGAGCTGGGGGAGTGAGGGTGGTTAACCAGGCTAAGCAACTGCAAGAAAGTAACACGAAATGCTTGAGTCAAATGAATACAGTATAAATGCACACACAGGGATTAATCACGCCGCAATGGCTGCACAGGCTTGATCCATCCAACAGAAGCAATGCCATAAATGTAAGACAGCGACAGGCACATATGTACATATGTGGTGGACGTGTCCCGGGTTGGGCACTTTTTGAAGGAAGTGATCAACACATTGAGGGAATTGACTGAATTCACAATTCAGCCGACAGTTCGGCTATGTTTGATGGGAATTGGAACTCGAACCGGCATGCCAAATGCATTGTGAAAGTAATAGAGTGGGGCACGAGGTGGCCAAAAAAATGTGTCGCACTAAAGTGGATGGCAAACAAGACACCCACTAAAAAACAATGGATGTAGGAATTTGCTAAGTGGATACGGGCGGAGTGTGGGCCCCCCCACAGACAAATATATAGCAGTATTAACCAGGAAGGCCTGGCGGAGTGGGACGTGGTAGAGGTGTGTTTGCAGGGGGAAATGGAGGAAACTGTAGAGACACAAGCACAGAAACTGACAGATACTTTGTTGGACGAGAGGGGAAAGGAAATGTAGGGGATTACAATGATTGCGTATTGGAACAAAGAAACATATGGAATGCGCGGTAGCTATTCTGAAGAATGCAACGAAATGTAACGAATGTAACTGCTATAACTTGCTCCTCATTGTGGGGTAGGGATGGACATCTAAATGTAGATGTAAGTTTAACTATTTTTGAAATCAATAAAAGAAATATGGAAAAAAAGAAATTCTCAGAATGTACATTAGAGCATGATTTGTTTCCTATATTCTTACATATAGACATGTTGCATTGTGCGTTTTTGTAGTTTGAAACAGCTAAAATGGTGTTTATTTCCATAAGTGATTTCGAATCATTAAAATGCGAACAGGAATGTATAATATGTCCATGGGATACGACAGTTATCTGCTCTCTCACCAGCATGCATATTTTATTCATGTTTTAAATATAATGCTACAAAATGTTTAATGTCAGCAAGGTAATCATGTTTTACTCTATCGAATTCTAAGAAGAAACAATGAAGCGTCCATACCTTCATGTTAGGATGTCAACATTTTACCAAACAGAGTCACTACATGTAACAAACTTCCTGAGATACCTTATGTATCTTATGTTCAAAAAGCTTATCGTTGTAAGTAACGTATTGTCTACTGAGAAGGCAATAGAAATTGAGACTCAAGAAGAGGACAGTGGAACAAAAGACAGAAGGGATAGTGGCAGAGGTCCAACTTCTTCAGTAACATCTGTTCCAGCAACAAGACTAGACTGTGATACTACAGACCCCTCATCAACTAGCCATGACATCTTGTCATGATGCAATGCCAACAGTGCCCTTCAGCTTAGAGACCCAGGCTAACCATAATAGGACATGTTTCTGTGACTTCTGATTTTGAAGGTGGAACACCAAGGACCAGAAAATGTAGACAAACCGAATCTACCTTAGGGAAAGTCCAGCAGATACTCAGGGACTACTCGACTAATGTGTAGGGGAGTGTTGGTTATAAACAATACAACGAGTGATGGTTTCGAGACTGAATGACATTGACACATACAGTCAGTAAAATGTCAGAGTGTCTAATTGCACTTAGTTCAGCAGTGCATGATGAATCACACAGCATCACGATGTTGAAGCATGCCTTCAAACATTTGGAAGATTTGTGATCCTGAGGAGGGGTTTATGCCTAAGAAGCACTTCAATTGTAGGTATAAAAATATGGCACTCAAGATGTTAATCTGAAGGAAGTGTAAGAGAAGCATACTATTAGCCTTAGGAGAAGTTGGTAAGATGTTGAATGGACACATATATGTTTTACGTTTTTCATTTTATGATCATTTGTTAAGATAATGATTCATAATTTTTATTATGAGATACTGTGATGTGAAAAATATTACAGTACTATGTGAATATGTAGCAAACATGATTTTTGCATTGCATTTGGTTGTCTATTTATTTACGTTCTCTCAATAATAAAATGGGGGTAGGGATAAGAATGATTCTCTTTGTTTCATACCCAAGTGACTTACATGTGTGCTCTTCTTCTTTTAAATGGTTATGAAGTAAAATGTTATAAATTACTTAATTTTGCACAGGGTTGCCACCTACATCCATTAGATGCTCAATTGTGAGTGCAAAATGGTCCTTTGGTGAATAATCACAATTTACAATTCTTTCATATAGTTTATAATTCATTATGTGGTATTCGTTTTAGTAAATCACTATTTTCATGTGCAATTTAGCAATTCCTTATTTTGATAAATCAATATACTAATTTTAGAACTCCTTCTTAAAAATTTGGTATATCATATAGGGCTATTTTAGCACCCACAAACCAGTTTGCAATTGATTTGTGACTTGTGATCAATAAACATGAGTTTGCGCCAGAATGATGTGACTACCCAAAGCTGCCGTAACAAGGATAAATGTTTTCCTCTTTGCATGTGTGCTGCATTCTGTATGTAATGGTATATTAAGTGTTTTTATAGCACGCTCATCACTCATGAGGGTGCCCAAGCACTTCACAGAAGGAGTATGAATTCAGCCTTGGAGGGCTTACGTTAAAAGGCAGGTCTTCAGCTACTTGCTAAAGTCAAGAGAGGAGGAGGCGCTGATGTGTTGTTGGAGGTTGCTCCAGGCTTTACAAGCCAGATATGAGAAGGTGCAGCCCTTTGCTCATGAGAAATACAACTCTAAGAATAGCTTTTGTGTATTATGGGATCCACTGCTGCAAAAAACTATTCCGACCACAATGCAGGCACCCTTGCAACATGACACAAAGGTCAGTGTGCCAGCGCTATAAGAGAAGAACTGTGGCATGTCTTTGTAAATATGGCGCAGTTCTGATTTCTCCCTTTTACACAGCTCAGTGCAGCAACTTCCCTTGCTATGCTGCCTTGCATAAAATGTAAGTAAATATGTCCATAAGTACTCTTTAGTGACACTCCTGGTATACCTGCAATTGGTAATATCCGAATTGACCACTGCACTCAGAAGTCCTGAGATCTTTGCCCCACCATTTGCTTTTTGCTTGGGTATTATCTGATGACAACATTTATTATTTTTTGAAGACCAGAAGCAACAGCTGAGATTGATGACTACTGACCTCCTCATGCAAAGTAATTGTTTTAAGAATGTTGGTGATCACCAACACGAAACGGACCACATTTAAAATGAGGAAAGTAAAAAAATCGGAATGACTGAAGACAAAAGATTAATCACATGCCGTTAGTGTTGCCTTCAGAAGGTAGCAAACAATTTTAGTAAGAAATGGTGAGTGTTTTATGGAGAATGGCTACTGCCAAGCCTCTACTCCCAGCGTCGGCCTGCCGGCAGTGTGTGGGCCGTACTTAGCTGTTTGTGGGCCTGTTTTATGGTCCTCTGGGTACGTTTTTACGATTGATTTTGCTGATATTAAAACCAACATTGCACGCAGCAAGCTCAAATTCCGGCGATTTTCCATGCCATGCAGAACAATTCTTTACAAGCTCAAAAGTGTCCCTATTTGCAAACATGGGCCACTGTTTTCATCTGACAACAGGCCATCATTGCTAAAGGGAAATGGTGTGGAGGTGTTATTGATGTACCTTCCGCTGCAATATTTCTGCACTGTAAGAATAAGTATGGTGTCACGTATGCTGTTCTTAAACTGCAGTGAGTATTTTTTTTCATTGCCTGCTCTTTTCAATTAAACTGAATTAGAAAAATTAAGGAGAAAAAATATCTTAGGGTATGTTGCTTATTTTGTAGTCAATTCCCCCAAAGTGCTACATTTTGTAGTAGATTTACTAATCAACATCCATTTAGGATCAAAGTTAAACAAGCATTTGCAATGCAATAGGTCTTGCATTTGTGACAGAGCTGTGGGTACTGGAAATAATGTATTTTATCTATGTCTTTTGGTTTGGAGTGTAGTGGATGTATGACAGGTGCCATAACAACACTCCCAGGCCTTTTGCTACAGGAGACAGGACACAACAAGACCGCCATATTAGGAGTGTTTTTGCCTCATTCCTACACAGTGGCTGTGATACCCTAGAGATGCAGACCTTTCAAGTGGTTTTACCCAAACTTTTATAGTACTAAACAAGCCACAAAGAGGCACCTTCATGGCATTTAAACCAGAGAATTAGGGGGTCAAAAGAGTTAGGAGCAAAGAAAGGTGGGCAGCCAATATTTCTTTTAAAGGCATTATTTCTCTAGATTGGCCATACCCGCCAAACTTAAAAAAAACATTGACTCCATACAAAGAGACCACAGAAGAAGCAGCTGAACTGCAAATGAATTATACCAATTTTGTTAAGAATGGCACCTGCTTTGCAGCACTATGAAATGACAGAACCTGTATTACCATGCACTATATCAGAAAAAACAAGTTATTACCAGTCTGGCCCAACATGCACCAGACAAAGAACTCTAGGGGAGAGGGTGTTGCGTAAGTGCCATAGCTGCTGACGTTGGAGCGAGGTAACATGGTTCGACTCAGCACTGGCTCAACATCCTGCGATTCTGGGCTATTAGGAAGGGGCATGACAAGGGCGTCCCTTCCTAATACCGAATCCAGATGGTATGTATGATTGTTTTGTGACCACGAATGCTGTCGTATAACAATCGCATTTAGCACCATTTTCAAACTGGTGCAAACCCATTCGAAAATGGGAAGGGGTCCCCATGGGACCCCTTCCCCTTTGTGAATGGTAGCGAAAATATTTTTTCACAGCAGGCAGTGGTCCCACGGACCACTGCCTGCTCTGAAAAAATGAAAAGATAACTTTTAATTTTTTATTTTAAAATGCATCTAGTCTTCCTTTAGGGAAAACGGGCTGCATTTAAAAAAAAAAACTGCTTTTTTAAAAGCAGTCACAGACATGGTAGTCTGCTATCTACAGCAGGCCACCATCCCTGTGAGGGCGGCCATTCCCAATGGGGTCGCAAATTGCAACCATCCCCACGAATATTCATGAGGTAGGTCATTTGCGACCCCATTGGGAATCGCAAACAGTGTCATTGACACTGTTGTACATCAGGTTTTGCGAGTCGCAAATTGCGAGTCGCAAAACCTGATTTTTCTACATGTGGCCCTTAATCTCCCCCTGCTACCAAAAATGAATGTGTTTTTGGGTAATGTAACTGGTGCTCATGTAATGTGCTGTAATACCTTTGTATTGGGTTTGCGCTATCTGAATTCTATTAGAAGAGGTCCAATATATATCAAAAGGCTAGATGTTTTTTGCTACCAAGCTTGAGGCTGTGAAGTGCTTGGGTCTTGAGTCACAACACCTTCTCCACCATTTTGGAGACAGCACCTTTTGCCAACTTCTTTCCTAGAGATAACCTATGTGCTTGGTTGGTGACCCTCCAGAGGTTATCAAGAGCACATACTATCACCTAGTGTTAAGCTCTACTCAAGTCAATTGGCTAATGCACCCACTGCAGAGAGCTTGACAGAACAAGAATGTCACAGATTACAATCCTGACATAGCTTTTTCACCTCTTCATCACTGCAAGGTTGATACAAATGAATTATAGCAATTTTGTTAAGAATGGCACCTGCTTTGAAGCGCTATGAAATGGCAGAACCTGTATTATCAAGTACTATATAAAAAAAATTACAAAAACTTTATTCCCAGACTGCTCCAACATGCACCCGAGAAAGAACCCTAGAGGAGAGGATGTGGTGTACGGGCCAGAACTGCTGACTTTGGAGCTGGAGAACACCAGTGCCTGCTCAACATCCTGTGATTCTGGGCGAATCACTTAATCTCCCCTTGCTACCAAAGATGAATGTGTTCTTGTGTAATGTAACCGGTGCTTATGAAAAGCTCTGTAATACCTTTGTATCGAGTTCACAATATATTAAACTGTAAAAAAAAAAAGTTAAATAAAGCAATTCAATACCTTTGCGTCGAGTTTGCGATACGTAAAACTGCAAAAACAATAAAAAAGCTCCCACAGATATCGAAAAGAAACAGCAAGATGCCAGAAAACAAGGAAGACAAAGAAACATACCGCCATGAGCGAAGCAGTCAGGTAAAAGAAAAAATGGTGTGCCACACTAGGGTACCTTCCCTATCATGCAATAATCCATGTAACAGGGTCAATCTCCAACGGGTTAACAAAACAGCCTCAAGGAGGGGCAAAAGTAAAGCATGTACCAAGGATATCAAGGGGTTTTTGAAAGGGGGTCCCAGGAAGGAGTGAAAGTGATGGGTGGGAGATGTGTGTGGCCATTTGTACGAACACTTTTTCCCATAGACACAGAATGGGTAAAAACCTTTGCTACATCTGGCCAAAAATGTGGAAAAGAGCAGTTCTTGCGCACCGCTATGCTCGACCTAAAAATAAAATTGAAAATACTCCAATTGAAAATAGTCCAACATGGACAAGAGGTCAGGGATCACAAGTGTGCTGTTAATACCAACTATATGCAGGATTGCATGACAGATCTTTGATAGGAATATTTTTAATGACGGAAAGGGAAATATGATGTCATACTTTATCCTACTTATCATTTATTTCGTTTTCTAATGCGTTTTAAAGACAGTTTATTTCTAAAATCCACGGTAAAACCCTTTTCCTTGCGTGTATGATTATTCCGCTCACACGCACACGCAACAGGAATAGTTTCATTGCTAACCAATAAATCCCTATATTTATCAGCTCCACGCTGTGCTTCTCCATTCTCAGCTAAAACGATAATCCTATCTTTTAAAAACCAATTGAAGGTTTTGCTAAAACTCACAGTAAACGAATCAGTGTCCCTACAGATTGCAGCGACGTATGCATGGAAGTGAAAGACGGATTATGAATCACTCGCAGATGACAGGCCGTCTACTGTCAGGGGAAATGAGCGGGAACCGCCAATAAAATCACCAATGAGTCACTCCCAGTTATTTCAGAATGGATACATTCTGTAAGAGAACACTGAATATAATAATTACAAACACGGTATGCAGCCCCTGCAGTAACTGCAATAGCTTTCATTCGACAAAGGAGCAGCCAGTTTTCTGCGTCGCATCACCGACCTTTCAGGAAAGCAAACGCTAGTATCCCTGCTCGAAATAAAATGATTTGACTTGAACGACGCTCAGAAAATTAGGCGCAGGCCTCGTCCTAGTCAACATTAAACAGGACGATTCTTTTGCAAAAGTCGTTAACAAAGTGAATGTGAATTTTAAATTACGCGTTCCTCATTTGTATATCTCAGTGCAGTACCTTTAAGATCACTCCTACTGATTTAAGCAAAACCGTGGCATAGTCAAGTTAAGTGCATTCCAAAGTGTATCAGTATGTATACTAAATGGAAGTGTGTAAGGAATTGGGTTACTGGGGGACCAGGGGGTGAAACCCACTCAAACAGAAACCAAAATTCCATTCAGGGTGAGGTCACAAGCAAACCCCAAATTAACCTGTGCCCCACTGTCTGGTAGCTTGGCACAGAGCAATAAGGCTTAATTTAGAGACAAGGTGTAAAGTATACATGCAGCAATTCAAACAGTAGTAGAGTGAACACACCACAAGAAAAATCCCACACCAATGTAGAAAACGTAAATTAAAAAAAATAAATTTAAAACCAAAAAACAAATATCCAATCAGTAGAACTGGAGATATTCAGTTGTAAAGATTTAAGTGAAAATAGTGCCTAAAACATGAAGCGCCAACTGTGGTCAGCTGGTCCCACTAGACTGAAGCAAAGTCACAAGTTCAGGCTGACAAACATACAGCCCCGCCTGGTTACACAGACCCAGTTAGCCCCACTTTATAGTAGATTTAATATTCAACATCTACTTAGGTTCAAAGTTAGAAAAGAAAACTAAAGGGACTCTAACATGGACAAAGGGTCAGGGGTCACAAGTGCGTGGCTAATGCCAACTATATGCATGACAGATGATAGGAATGTTTTCAATGACGGAAAAGGAAATACAGTATCACACTTTATCCTCCTTATCATTTATTTCATTTTGCAATGCGTTTTAAAGATAGTTAATTTCTAAAATCCACGGGTAGAGTACCTTAAATCCTGGTTGAGAACAGGTCCAGAGTCTGGCGACAAGAATTAGCTGCGCAACTGAGGCAATGCAAGGTACTGATTAGAGATGCATTGCAACTCCTCTGAACCATTGCAATTGGTTCAGAGGAGTTGAGAGGCTGTGATGAGAGGTTGTGCATTGTTGCCGAGGAGGCTGTTGACGAGGGGCTTGTGATGTATAGTCCGATGTCAAGAATGTGTTGCACATCGTGTGGTTCTGAAGAAGCTGCAGGTCTTGCGATGTGAAGGCCTGTGTCATGGTCAAGGCTGCCATGGATGAGAGGCTTGCAATGTGAGGGCTTGCATCAGGGATGTGTTGCGCAGCCACAGTTCTGATGACATTGTGGGCTGAGAGGATGACCCAAAGTCCTTGCACCAGGAATGTCCATGCAGCGGAGATGATGCACCAGTTCTGCTCAGTGTTGCGCAGCAAAGAAGATGCATCCGCTCTGCTGGGCCACAGATGGGCTGGCAGAGCACCTTCAGGCTCACTTCCTAGGATCCATTTCTGGGGTGGCACCTCTTGGCAGGGAAGGACTCACAGATGGCAGAGTCCAGGTGCTGGGTTCAAGGTTGTAGGAAATCTGTTATGTCCCCGAGGCTTCTGATCAATAGGCCAGCTAACTAGCCCTTGGGGTCAGTCTGGTATCCTGGGTTCAGAGATACAGGTCCAGTCCTTTTAACCCAGGCAATAGAGCAGTAGGGCAGCAGTTAGCACAGCAGAGCAGCAGTCCTTCAAAGCAGCAGTCCACCAGCGCAGCAGACCTTTCTGCAGCACAGCAGTCCCTCCTGGCAGAGCTCACAGATCCAGAAGTGTATTGAAGAGTTCATGTTTTTAGGTCCACTATTTATACCTGGTGCCCACTTTGAAGTGGGGGAAGTTGCCCCCCTTCCCTGGACCCAAATTTTCTGAGTCACAAAAGACTAGGGTCTAACTCCTTTCTGAGAGTGCTCAGGCAGGGCCTTTTTGATGTGCAAGTGTAATAGGTGAAAGCTTCCCCCTCGTTATCTCATACCGGACCATCCCTTCAACCTCTAACTTCACTTTCTCTCAATGTTTGAGAGCAATACACAAACCCCAACTGTCAACTACACCTAGTCACGTGACCCAGGTTACAGACAGCAGAAACCCAATTGTTGGGACAAGAAAATGCCATCTTTCTAAAAATGGATTGTGATTAAAAATCCAACTTTACTAATAACGAGGGCTTTTGATTAAAATTCTTTAGACATCATACTCTACCTGTCTACCTGCTCCCAATTGGAAGTCACAGCCCGCATAATGTAATAAGGTAGCTCCAGTGTTATCCTATGGGAGAGGTAAACCTTGAAGTAGTGAAAAACAAACATGTAAAACTTAAAACTACATGTCCTACTTTTGTAAATTCACTGCACCTGCCCTCTGGGCTTTTCAAGGCCTACCCCAGGGAGGGAGGGGGGCATAGTTACTTAAAAGAAAGGTTTGGGTGTACCAAAATACTTTTTTGCCAGGTGAAACTGGCAGTTTAAAAACTGCACACAGGCTGCAATGGCAGGCTTGAGACATGTTTAAAGGGCTATATAAGTGTGTGGCTCCATCAGTGCTGCAGGCCTACTAGTAGCATTTAATTTAAAGGCTCTAGGTAGACAAGGAACCACTGTACTAGGGACTGTAATAGGGACTTAAATGTGGTAATTGGGTATAAGCCAATTCTACCATGTTTAGGGACAAGAGCACAAACATTTTAACACTGGTTAGAGGTTTTAAAGTGCACAGAGTCCTAATGCCAACACAAAAGAGATCAGCAAAAATAGGAGGAGTGAAGGCAAAAGGTTTTGGAGACCACTCCAAGGCTGACAGGTCTAACAGGTTGCATAGATTGCCAGTGCTTAATTTGTGAGCGAAAGAGTGCCGATACCTGAACCTCTGCTTGGAAGCTTGCAGCCGGTGCAATTATGCACCAGCATGAGGAATATCAAAGCTGTTTTTTTTTCTAAACCACTTCATACCTTTTTAATTCGCTATAGGACCCACCCTCTCCCTTTACCTCACTCCTGCAGGCTCCTGTATTCTCTTTTTGTGAAATTTTTGCCATCCGATATGTTTAATTTCCATCTCTTGTGCTCGATAAATGCACGATGCAGAAAAATCAGTGCTGGTCCCCAAAAATAAGTGCTGGTGCCCCCATCAGCAACCACTAGCTCAAATTAAGCTCTGTATATTGCACATCTTACAGTAATATAGAAAGCCATATTTCACAGGGACCTGAGACCATAACATTAATTTACTCATTATTATGGGGGCCAGTGAAAATAAATGTGGTCAAGCAAAACATTTAGGTCCTCATTTCGAACACGGCGGGAATTCCCGGCGTGTTCAGGCTGGCGGTCTTTCCATCGACCTCCAGCCTCCTGGAAAACCTGCCGGCAGTATAATGATCTCCCCGCCAGGCCGGCACTGTCTCTGCCCGCCGGCCTGGCAGGGAACACGGCCGCAACATTGAGGGCGCCGCCAATGTTGTTGTGCGGCGGGTGCAGCAGCACCCGTTGCGCATGTCACTGCCTGCAAATCGGGCAGTGACATGTGCGACGGGTGCCTGCACGGGGGCCCCTGCACTGCCCATGCAAAGTGCATGGGCAGTGCAGGGGCCCCCAGGGGTGCCCCGGGGCAACCCCTCTGCCCGCCTTTTCCAGGCGGGATATTCCACCAGGAAAAGGCTAGCGGCATTTGAAACATTATCCGCAGGGTAGCGCAGCTACCCTGGCGGATGGTGTTTCCTCCCGCCGCCAGGCAGCCAGGGAGCATGGCTGTGGGTGATGGCTGCCGCTGGCGGCCGTCACCCTGTTCCTTATATGGTGGTTTGGCCCGCCATGTCGGCTGGCGGCTTTAGCCGCCACTGCCGGCATGGCGGGCCGAACCGCCATGTTCGAAATGACCGCCTTAATTTGGAGCATGTGTATTAGTAACTAAGGGGTGTAAAAAAACATGTAATTTATGCAAAATGTCAAAGATATACAAAGTTACATGCAATTATGCAAAATGCATCTCTGGCACCTCACATCAAAAAATTACACTAGAGACGGATTTTACCTCCAAAAATAGTGCAAATGTGTTGTTCAAGACTGTGGCCATTTTGGTTTCTCCAACCTGCTTCTGCCTAAGTATCTCTCATGTTTCTGTTCCCAAGGCCCCTTCCACCTATATTGATCCCATTCTGGTCCACCTCTCTCCTTTGTCAACTTTATTTTCACTTTTATTTGCATCTTGATTTGATTTTCCCTTTTCGTTAAGCTATCCCCCTTTCCACTTCCCAGCTATAGCAGCAACAAGCAGCCCTGTCATCTCCAAGTGCCACACCCATTGTGGCTTGTGATGGTGCAATGAGGTAACACCCTACGCATTTAAAAAAAGGCAAAGGTGGCAGCGCTGATTTTTGTTTTAACAGCACCAATTCCTCAGCATGCAGCAGGTCCAGGCTCAAGCTACATTGAGGAATATTGTGGAGCAGCATGCACCTTCCATGGCAAATTCTCCTACAGCCAGTGCTGGGCTCACTTTGTAGACCAGAAGCAGGACCTGCTCAAGTTGATTGGTGTGGAAAAGTGCCTGTGCTAAGTGATGTTGTTTTACATTTTTTTTAATTCCAGGTTTTATATTTATTACTTTTCAGTAGGCCTTTGTTGGACTTTTGCTTATGCAGGGTCATCCCCAGTCTTTTTGCCTCCTGCCTCCTATTTTTTTCTGACCTGTTGCTGTTGGCTTTTCAACTCTGAGCACTTTACCACTGCTAACCAGTGCTAAAGTGCCTATGCTCTCCGTGTAAAATTTTTACGTAATTGGTTCTCCATGATTGGCATATTTTTTTTACTGTTAAGTCCCTAGTAAAGTGCACTAGAGGTGCCCAGGGCCTGTAAATCAAATGTTACTAGTGGGCCTGCAGCACTGGTTGTGCCACCCACACAAGTAACCCTGTAATCATGTCTCAGACCTGCCACTGCAGTGTCTGTAAGTGTATTTTTACACTGTAAATTTGACTTGGCTAGTGTACCCACTTGCCAGGCCTAAACCTTCCCTTTTCTTACATGTAAGGCACCCCTAAGGTAGGCCCTAGGTAGCCCCAAGGGCAGGGTGCAGTGTATGGATAAGGTGGGACATATAGTAATGTGGTTTATATGTCCTGACAGTGAAATACTGCCAATTTCGTTTTTCACTGTTGCAAGGCCTGTCACTCTCATAGGATAACATGGGGGGTACCTTTAAATATGATTAAAGTGTAGATTCCCATAGAGAGTAGATGGGCATGTGGAGTTTGGGGTCCCTGAACTCACAATTTAAAAATACATATTTTAGTAAAGTTGATTTTAAGATTGTGCGTTTGAAAATGCCACTTTTAGAAAGTGAGCATTTTCTTGCTTAAACCATTCTGTGACTCTGCCTTGTTTGTGGATTCCCTGTCTGGGTCAGTTTGACAGTTGGGTTGTTTTTCACCTCACACTAGACAGTGACACAAAGGGGGCTGGGGTGTAACCTGCATTTCCTGATTAGCCATCTCTGCTAGGAGGGAGGGGTGGAGTGGTCACTCTCATCTGAAAGGACTGTGCCTGCCTCTGACAATGCCGGCTCCAACCCCCTGCTGTGTGTCTGATGCCTTGCCTGGGCAAGGCAGGATTTCACAAGTAGGTGTGAGTCCCCTTTGAAGAAAGGTGACTTCAAAGACTAAAATGGGTATAAGAAGGGCACCCAAATTTACAGACTTTAGAAACACTTCTGGAACCAAGAGGAACCTCTGCCTGGAGAAGAGCTGATAGCTGAGGAAGAAGTGCTGCCCTGCCTGTGACTGTGCTTTGTGGAGCTTTTCTGCAGTGCTGCTTCTGCCAGAGTAAGAGGGCAAAGACTGGACTTTGTGTGCCTTCCATCTTGTGAAGAAATCTCCAAGGGCTTGAGTTAGAGCTTGCCTCCTGTTGTTTGAAGTCTCAGGGACAGCAAAGACTTCTCTATGCCAGCACCTGGAGTCTCTGGAGAGACTCCTGCTCCGACAAGTGGTGCCCTATACAGTCCCTGGGCCCTTGAAAGGAAAGCTGGTGGAATCCAAGGAAATCGACTTCGGACCGACGCCGCTGCTGAATCCGGTAACGCCGCCTGCACCTGACGCCGTGACGTTTGCTGGAACGCGACGCTCTTCGCAGGCCCGACGCCGCCGCAGCCCCGCTGAAGTCCGCGACTCCGCGGAAGTCCCGCACCACGTCGTGACCGACGCCGCTCGAAGTGCACGGATTCAACGTTTTGCACAAACGCCGCGATCCCCGACTTCGCGCATCAGCTTGTTTTCACTCTTCACCAAAGGTACTGTACTTGGGGGTCTACACGACTCCGTGTCCGGCGCCGCTGGTGTCGGCTTGTTGGGAACGACTCCGTCACGATGCCGTGTTAACATCTCATCGAAACATTTTTGTTTCTAAGCGCTATTTTTGAGTTTAATCTTTAAAAATTCATAACTTGACTTGTGCATCTCGGATTTTTGTCGTTTTGGTCTTGTTTTGTTTAGATAAATATTTCCTATTTTTCTAAACCAGTGTTGTGTCATTTTGTAGTGTTTTCATGAAGTTACTGTGTGTGTTGGTACAAATACTTTACACCTAGCGCTCTGAAGTTAAGCCTACTGCTCTGCCAAGCTACCAAGGGGGTAAGCAGGGGTTAGCTGAGGGTGATTCTCTTTTACCCTGACTAGAGTGAGGGTCCTTGCTTGAACAGGGGGTAACCTGACTGTCAACCAAAGACCCCATTTCTAACAGCCTTACATCACTGGTAAGGTCATATATATATATATATATATATCAATGTTACAGTGACATTATAGTTAGATGAAAGTGTCAGATAAAACGTAACATTTTAAACCACACAAAAAACACTGAAATTAAAATTTACCAATTATAGATTACCGAGCCAACTAGAACCATGCCCAGTGTTCTCAGTGTTTTCATTTCACATGTTATCAATGAATTAATTAATGATGACACTGAACAAGTTAGTAGTGGTGCAATCAGTGAGGTCATGAGCAGAGCAAGGTGGGGCACATCTTGTAGTTAGCTCAGTAAACTATGACTGCTGAATTTCTGCATTTAGTTTTAAGTTTAAAATGTTAAACTTTAACTGATATTTTCCCCTAACTATACCGTCACTTTAACCTTTGCTTTTTTTCAGTCAATTTCTGAGTTTTTTTTAATGCGAAGTTGGATATTATTTTCTTATAGAAAATTCTTTATGAGTGATTAAGCAAATACTTCAGATTGGTGAAGCAATCATTACAAAAGCAACATTATGATCATGCAGTAAATACAAGGTAGACATGTGTCTATGCCAATTAGCAGTGCTGACCAGTGTTACATAACATTATAGCATGCTCCCAATGTCCACCTGACCTGCAAGTGAGTGACAATTGTCCTAGTGAGGGCAGTGACACTCTTCATTGCTTGACAGGATCCCAACATCACTGGTCCATAAGCTTGCCCAACAGGGGCTGGAACAACTTAGCGTGTGGAATTAAAAAGCTAATTTGTTACTTGTGCCGCAGGGGGGGTACACCTTCCCAGTAATATCTCCTGACTACCCACAATCAGAAGCCATAATGGCATGGGGAGTTATGCTACTGATCTTACTGTGCAACCAGGAATGGGGGGAGATAGGGCCATGCAGGGGGTCATGTCAACTCATCTGCAAGAAGCTATGAAGCGTGGATCTTTCACATATTTGATGGGAATGCATCGAGAGCTTCTCTAAACCAGGCCCCACTGGTTGGGGGAATGTATTAAAGTTCATAAAGGTCTGACATCAGATTTAGACATTTAGGGGCAGATTTAAGAGCCCCTAGTGCCACTTCATCATCACCATAGAGACATTTTTTTTTACGATAAGGAGGCGCTATATTGGCATTTTACCACGCCATATTTACATAGTGGTGTAATGCATGCATTGTGCCACTTTCTAAACCCTTGCGCCATATTATGCCTGAGCCAGGCATAATATATGCAAGGGGTGTGTTCCCCCATTAGGGTGGCCAATAAAATGGCGCAAGGAAATGTAAAAGATTTCCTTGTGCCATTTGTTTGGCACTTTTAGCGCCTGTTCACAGGAGGCCTTTAAAGGGGGCATGCCATTATTTATAATGGACCCCTATCTACTCTACAGGAGTAGCAGCAAAACGTTGGTGCTGCTTCTGCAGAGTACATGAACAATGTAAAATAAATGATGCTGTTGCCCCCTACCTTGCACCATGGTGCGCTGTATTTTAAATACGGTGCACACATGGTGGCGTTGAGAGGGGCGCAAGGAAAATGGCGCTGGTGGCCATAGGAGTGTGGGGGGTGATGCAAAGAAAATGGCACTGTACTGAGTGCAGCGCCAATTTTCTTAAATCTGCCCCTTAGTTTTTTCCAGTATACGTCCCATGTGTCTAAATGTGGGGCAGTCCTCTAGTGTAATTCCTGAGTGTGCCAAGCCATGATCTCTGCCTTTGCCCATTTGTGCAGGTCTTGAACTAGAGTTGTTGAGGGGGGCCTCTAGAGATTTCCAAGCTATGGCAATGGTATTTTTTGCTAGGGCATACATCAGGTTATTAATCCATAGAGTGTACCTGTTTTTGCCTGTGTGCCCTGAAATTCCCAGGAGGCACCACAGGGGCTCACTCGGCAGTGTCTGGCCAGTGATGTCGATCAGTGTTACTGTCACCACCCACCAGAATTGCCCAATGGTGGGGCAGGACCATTCCATGTGAAGGAAATCTGCCTCCAGGCATGGGCAGCAGAAGCATGGAGATGTCTCCTCAGGGAACATCCGATTAATGCATGCAGGAGTGAAGTATGTCTTGTGTAGGCAGTTAAATTGAATGTATTTCAATCGGGGATTCCTTGACGCCTGTATGCAGTGTCCCACTGTCTATCCACAAAGATAAGACCCAGCAAAGTAGTCCAACATCCCTCAGGGTTGGGAAGGTCATAACACGGGTGTCCACCAATGCTCTGTAGGGTGCTGTAATCACACACCTATCATGGCTATGGGCAAGCAGGGTGTGTAGGTTCGGTGAATAAGGAGGTGGGTGATGTTTGAGCTGAACATAAAAATGCCAGTATTGCCTAGCCGTCTTGAACAGGTAAACGGACCGACATGTGTACCGCTGTGCAGCTGCATAGTACAACTCATAGTCTGGGGCCCGAGGCATAGAGTTGGCATAGCACTTCTCTCTTCCAATCCTGTCCCCAGATTATGTCTGAGAAGATACTTACAGTTACAAAAAAAAAACTCCAGGGCAGGCAAGCTGGGAGGGTGGATACCAGCTTTTTCGATATTGCCACTCTGCCCACTGGGAAGAACAGCTGGGAGTTCCAAAAAACAAGTGATCCACGGATGTTGGCTACTTCTGATCCCAGATTACCCTGAATGAGATTATCGTCAGTGTGACAGGTGTTTACTCCCAAGTACCAAAAGGTGTCAGGGTGCCACTCCACTGCCAGAGTGGGCATCGCATCCTGTTCCAGCTGTGTAAGGCAGCACATAGGGAATAAGCAGGGCTTTGCTCAGTTCACTTTTAGGCCTGAAGCCCTACCGAACTCCTCCAGCACAGCCATTACTCAGGGAGGTCTGTATTTGTATCTCAGAGGTAAACCAACATGTTCTCTTCACATAGAGATAGCTTCCCAGGTTTGGCCCTTCGGTATTCCCCTCTGTGGGCCCTGTAGATGGAATAAGCCCACAAGAGGCTCCAGAGCCATCATAAAAATGGCTGGCAATTGCGGACATCCCTGCCTACTATTCCAGGGTACTGTAAACTGGGACAAGATCTCTGCCTGTACAAACCCATGCTAATTGTTAAGTGTAGGGCAGGGCTATCTAGCACAGTATCTCCAGGCTCAGCCTTATTCTCCTCAATCCTTCCATCAGGTAGGGCTAGTCCAAGGTGTCAAACACCTTTTCAATACCAAGCAAAAGGGCAGTATGTGGTGGGAATGCATGTGGATTTTCCTTCATTAGTAGAAAAAGATGTTTGCGGTTCAAGAATGTATTCCTCCCCATTATAAAACCATTCTGATCATGTTGAACCAGAGTGGGGAGTTATAACAGAAGTCTATTGACAATGACCTTATAGGCTGTATTCAGATGGGTCAGAGGTCTGTAGGATCGCAATTCCAATGGGTCTCTTCCTGGTTTGTGCAGGACTACAATCAACACCTCTCACATAGAAAGTGGGAGTGCACCATTGTCCCTAACCTATGGGTACACCCAGAGAAGTTGCAGGGTGAGTGTGCGTCACAATGTCCTTTCCTCGTGATCTGCACATTGCTGAACAAAAGGCCCACCTCCCGGCGTCACCAACTCAGAAAGCTATTATAGCACAGAGTTATGATGAAGCCAGTTGGGGGGGAAGGAATTAGGGTAGGGAACAGCAGGGAGAGAGATCTGAAAAGAAAAAGGTTAGAACAAATATGCACTTACTCATTCATAGCAGTACAACTCATCAATAGACTCTTGACTAAATGCGTCTCAGTGATATCAGATGGAGACCCCTTTTTAAGTGAGGGCAAAACCCTTTCTTTGAATCATGGAACAAGAACAAACTAAAACCTCAGAAGCAAGAGATGGCAAGAGCTTTGGACTATGATCATACTCTGAATAACAATCCTGTAACATCTATGCATTCATAACATAAACCTTTGATCATGACCTAGAAAATCTTGAAGAATTAAATATGCTTTTCACGTATTATGCTTTCCAAAAAACAATGAAAACTATAAGTTGCTTATCTCCAAAAATACTTTCACATTCACAACTACAAGGCCGGAAAGCTTTTACTCATTGAACTTGAAACGCTTTGTTCCTTATGCCAGATATCGCTTTCATTTGTTTCCTCTGAAGCGCTACGCTCCGCTCGTTATGCTAAGGGGCGCCTTCTTTGATTGCGGTGCCAAGGGTGCTTTCCTTATATGGACTGAAGCAATTTGATTGCTGCATCAAGAGCGCTTTACTCATGTGGACTTGAGTGCTTTGATTGCTGTGCCAAGGGCACTTTACTCATGTGAACTGAAGCGCTTTAATTGCTGTGCCAAGGGCGCTTTACTCATGTGGACTGAAGCACTTTGATTGTTTTGCCAAGGGCGCTTTACTCATGTGGACTAAAGCGCTTTGATTGTTTTGCCAAGGGCTCTTTAATCATATGGACTGAAGCTCTTTAATTGTTTTGCCAAGGGCACTTTACTCATATGGACTGAAGCGCTTTAATTGTTTTGCCAAGGGCGCTTTACTGATGTGGACTGAAGCACTTTAATTACAATGCCAAGGACGCTTTCTTCATGTGGACTGAAACGCTTTAATTACCGTGCCAAAGATGCTTTCCTCATGTGGACTAAAGTGCTTTAATTACCATGCCAAGAATGCTTTCCTCATGTGGACTGAAGCACTTTGATTGCCGTGCTAAGGGCGCTTTACTCTGAAAACTGAAAACGCTTTGCTCATTGTGCTAAGGGGCACTTTACCTTTTGGAAGTACAACTCCCTTCAAGGTTTGGCTCATCTAAACCTTACCTCTACGAGTACGACCTACTAGTATCTGAATTCACCATGGAAACAAGGATACTCCGATTTGCCGTCAATCTGCCATGCAGGAAATCTGCTCTTCTTCAGAGGAATCTCCACGAGGTCTGACTGCATCGAAGTCTTCAAAATAGTGAGCAACGTGTTTGGGTGTGGCTGGGCTTTATAGGCCTGCCACACCCCAAGAGGGCTGCTGCCTCTAAAAACATGGGAATTGTAGTCCCTTCATGGAATAGCACTGATAAGTGCATCTTGACCACCAATGTCCTGAACCTGCAGCTCTATGAGCTTTACCACAGGGCAGACAACCCTGATAGCCACCTTTGGAACAAGAGGGGATTACAAGTAGTGTGCATAAAGCGCCGCAGAGCCGTGCAGCAGAGTTTCGGGCGGGACCTGGACCACGGATGGTCTTATTCCTGACAGTGTGACCCCTTAGGCAGAATATAACTCCACTGGGAGCCCATCAGTCCCAGGCATTTTATTGCATGCTAACTGTTCAATTACTAGGAGGACCTCTTCTACAGATAGTTCTTCATCTTTAGTATGACGCTGCAAGGGATTGAGTCGTGGGATGGGGAGGTGTCCATATAAGCTAACAATAAGGCACCCACTTGCCCCGGATCGGCTGGATAGAGCACAGCATAATAGTCTAGGAAGGCCTGATTGATGACAGTCTGAGTACAGGTTTTCCCTGTAGGGGATCGAAGAGCATTCACTTGGGACATAGGGGTTGCAGACTTCAATAGCCTCTCCAAAACCCACCCAAACTGCCCCCCTCCACGGGCACCTTGGCCACAAACTCCACATAGTGCAGGTTACTGAGCCTGGCCTCTGCCTTTCTGTGCTCCTTCCTGAGTGGAGTAACCTCTGCCTCATTCCCCAGTCTGGTCCCCGCTTTGCACCTCTACCCCTCATATAACATCTTAAAGATCAATGAAATGCATTCACAGCGTGTGATGTACCCCGTAGGTGGTTTTGATACATAGATACAGTATAATGACGACACATGCAACCCACTCCAGCCCTGTGCTGGAAGCAGCCGTCCCGTCATTCTCTTCAAAATAGTGAATAACATATGTATCTATGGTGTTGCAGAATATCCCATCCAGTAGGGCTGGGGAAAACAATTTCCAAGTCAGTATAGTGACTTTCTGCCCACCCCATTGCAGTGTCTGTTTAAAGGGGTTGTGGTCAGACAACATGCAGCCTAGGTAATTAGAGGCTAGTACACAAGATGTCATGGAGGAGTTGCCTAGGAGCCTATCTATCCTCTTATTGAGTTGGTGCAAGGGAGCAAAAAAGGAGTATTCTCTAGTGGTGGGATGCATGGACCTCCAGATGTCTTGTAGTTGCCAGTGTTATCCAGTCCCTTGGGTGCTGACCACTATAATCACTGTGGTCCCTTGGAGGGGGAGCTGTCAAGTGATGTGTCATGGATATTATTGAAGTCCCCACATCAAAGAATACAGTGTCTCCAGATTTTGTAATAATGTTGGAGTTAATTGTGTTAAGAATTGCTGTTGGTTACAATTGGGTGTGTAAAGCACCACCAAAGTAATTGGTACTCACTCCAGTGCCCTCTCCACCACTACATATCTGCCCCCTGGATCCACTAGGGCATGACTGGGTATCAATGGGATCTTTGGAGCTACTCAAATTAGATCCCCTCTTGCTTATGCCGAATAGGAAGTAACAATACTTTTCCCTCACCACCTCCCTTGCAATTTAGTTCTGGGTCGGTCATGTGGGTTTCTTGTAAGAAAGCGATACGAGTTTGCCTGTGTCATACTTAGGCGTAGATCAAATGGCGATGCCTAGGAGTGGTGGTTCCCCATATGTTCCAGGAGTATGTGGGTAATTGTTCCAATGTGTGTGTTGTCATGGTACATCAAAAGTCCAAACCACTCCTCCCACAGTTGTACAACCCCTGTGGAGCCGATTGGAAGACTCCCTGCAGATTATGACAGTGTAAAGATAGTGTAGCTCTTCAGTGTGTAAAATCAAAACAAATACCCCAACCTTATGTCCCTGGTCAGGACAATAACCATTCATCAACCAAGCTGAAGCTGTAACAGGTAACCAAACAGGTTTTTCTATATGTAAACAGTGGGGGGGGGGGGAATACAGGTAATAGTGAAGAGTTTGTTACATGAAGAAAGAGGAGAGTCCCAAACTCAAAGGCATTGTCCTAGGGCCTCAAATCATATGGTCAGAAGTCATCTGGGTAAGTTCAGGATCTGCACAAAGTTCTACCAGGGTGTGCTCCATGGCCAGCTTCAGGGCTGGCTGATGATTGAGACAGACTACATAGAGACTCCTGCTCCGCTACAGGAATTGTAATTTCCTGTGTTGCCTGCTCACTTGTGAGCTTGCTACTGGGTGGCTTGCGCAGACAATGCCAAGGTCTCAGCATGCCTTTTCCCCCACCCGCATGGGTCGTACAAGGTGACGCGTACCCTCCTTTTATCTCTAGCCATTCCCAGGCTGCGTATGATGTAAAGAAGTGTGTAGTACCAGCTTCCACCACCTGTAATTTGGCAGGGAACATAAGGAAGTACTTGGGGCCAAATTGCCACAGCAACTGCTTGACCAGCATGAAGGACCCTTTAAGTCTCTGCACTTAAATGGTGTAGTCTGGATAAATGTTCACCAGACCGTTTGCCAGCTGCTAGAGGACCTTAGTCCTTGTGACCTGCAGGATATGGTTACGGTCTCTATAGTTGAAAAGGTGGCCCCCCACTGGCACCAGAGGGAGGGGCCTGAACTCTGTGGACCCTCTCCACAGAAATTAATATGGATCTCTTGACCTCCAGCACTGTCTGCACGAGCCAGTCCTCTAGAAAGAGGCCCATGTTGGGGCTTTCAGCCACTTCCAAAAAGCACTCCAATCGGATATTATTCCGGAGTGACCAACCTTCCATATACTCTGCTCTGTCATGCAGTTGGGAGATCTCAGTCTGCAAGGCTGTGATATGGAATTGAATCCCCCACACCATGGGATGTAGGTCCACCAGCGTAGTTACGTGCTAGTCCACCTTATCCCTAAGGGTGGCTTGATCATCCTGCTGAAGAATAATGTCGATAACTAATGCATCCAAGTTGGGCTCTAGAGAGTTTTGCACATCCTTGATACAGTGAAGCATTTGATCAAAATGCTCTCCTTGAACCCAGGCAAGCAGGGGGTGACCCCTCCATAATCTCTCAGGCAGGCAAGATAGATGGGACAAGTGAGGCTCATCCTCCCAAGCAGTGCCCCATTTGACAGGGTGTTACTTCACCATGATCATGTTCAATGTTAGTATGGGATAGCTGAGAAGTGGCCCTGCGCTCTCACCCACAAGAGTCAGTTTATCCCCGACTGAATATTCCACTATACCACAGAATTGTGGGGAGAAAAACTCAATACTAGAAACATTTACACAAAAACAAAATAAATACACCACAAATATTAAATCATTGAAAACTAATTATTATATTAGTCAATTAATGCAAATTCATTGTAACAAAAAGACAAGACAAATCACTATGTCTATCATCTATCTGATCATGAGAGTTGTTTCCCATATAACATTTTCAGCAGTGAAATGCACCAATAATATTCATAACATGTACATCATAATTGCACCTATAACGTTCAAAGCATGTACGTCATAAATTGATTATAGTTGCCAAAATGTATCCATCCACAAGATGTAGTTGAAGTTGCCATCCATTGCAGTTGCCAACACGTGTTTCGCAGGATATCTGCTTCTTCAGGGATATACATAGATGGCACAAGAACAAAAAGAATAAATAAAAAAACACAACTCAGAACACCTAGAAAAGTTTGAAAAGGTATATCATTGAATTCAGACCTAAAATCTTCAACTAACTATCTATCTTGCACAACGTCTTATAGATAGTACATCATAAGGAGCATATACTAGTCAATAGCACAGGAGACAAATATGTAATGACAATATAGAGAAGCAAAGGTAGAATATAAGAATATCAATCTGTCTGTGTATTAATCATTAATGAAAAAGGAAAAAAGAGAAAAGGAAAAATAGCAGAATTTCAAAAGGCTGTATTAGTGAATGAATATTCAACCAAAATAGGCACCTAAGCAAAAGCAACCTAATAATTCATTAAAATATGAAAATTGCCAAAATATATCTAAAAACATTTGGGAGCGATTTGACATGCTGACCTTATATCTCCTTTCGCAATACACTTTAGGGATAACCATCAGTTGGATCAATTACGTTAAATTACACTTATGGCAGTTGTTCATATTGTAGTTAATCATCGGGGTGGAGATAGAAATCTTTAAAAAGAGTTGGTGGATTAATTACTTGCAAACTGTGCAACATGGGTTAAATGTTGATTCTGAAATGTACGCGTCTTTGATAGGTTAACTGGACACTTTAATGGTACACATGTCCTAAGAGGAGGACATGGATATAGAACTTATCATTGTGATGATGGAAGATAGAAGGTTCTTACCCTATTTGAACTCATTATTGGGGCAGTGGGGGAGGTAAGTACAGTTTAGTTATTACGGTAAGTAAAGTACTCACAAGTTCAGTCTCTGGGGCATAGGTGGCTCACTGTTGGGGGTTAAAGTCAACCCGAAACACCCAGCACTAGCAACACAGGGCCGGTCAGGTGGAGAGGTCAAAGAGGAGCCAAAATAACATGGTTGCCTATGAGACAAGGGGTGCTCCGGTTCTGGTCTGCTGGCACGTAAGTACCCCCGTCCTCTGAGGGCAGGTCAAGGGAGTTTGGTAGAGCACTGGGGGGGGCCTAAGTAGGCTCACAAAACACACCCTCAGCGGCACAGAGGCGACCGGGTGCAGTGAGCAAACAGAGCGTCGAGTCTTCAATAGGATTCAATGGGCGGACCCGGGGGTCACTCAGACGTTGAAAGAAAGGCCACAGGGGTGCTTCTCGGGCCAGCCACTGACTTGGCAAGGGTGAGGGCCACCTGCTGGTCACTGTTCCACCGGTGCTTGGTTTCTCATGGGCCTAGGGTCTGCGGATGCAGTGCTTGGTCCAGGCGTCGGGTTCCTTTGTCACTAGGCAGTCAGGGTCACGGGGAGCCTCTGGGGCACTGTAACATGAAGCCTGAGCCTTTGAGACTAACTGCTAGGTGTTACAGTTCCTGCCGGGAGGAGGTGTGAAGCACCTCCACCCAGTGCAGGCTTTCTTTCTGGCCTCAGAGAGCACAAAGGCTCTCACCCCATGGGGTCAGAAACTCGTCTCAGTGGCAGGCTGGCACAGACCAGTCAGCCCTGCACTGAAAGATTGGGTAAAATACAGGGGGCAAGATGCCCTCTGTGTGCATTTTGTAATAAATTCAGCACTGGCATCAGTGTGGGTTTATTATTCTGAGAAGTTTGATGCCAAACTTCCCAGTGTTCAGTGTAGCCATTAAGGAACTGCGGAGTTCATTTTGACAAACTCCCAGACCATATACTTAACATGGCTACACTGTACTTACAATGTCTAAGAATAAACTTAGACACTGTAGGGGCATAGTGCTCATGCAGCTATGCCCTCACCTGTGGTATAGTGCACCCTGCCTTAGGGCTTTAAGGCCTGCTAGATGGGTGACTTACCTATGCCACAGGCAGTATTTTGTGGGCATGGCATCCTGAGGGGTATTCCATATCGACTTTGCCTTTTCTCCCCACCAACACACACAATCTGCAATGGCAGTGTGAATGTGTTAGGTGAGGGGTCCCTTAGGGTGGCACAACACATACTGCAGCCCTTAGGGACCTTCCCTGGTCACAGGGCCCTTGGTACCACTGTAACCTTTTACAAGGGACATATCTGTGTGCCAGGGATGTGCCAATTGTGGGACAATGGTACATTTTTAAGTGAAAGAACACTGGTGCTGGGGCCTGGTTAGCAGGGTCTCAGCACATCTCTCAGTCAAGTCAGCATCAATATCAGGCAAAAGGTGGGGAGTAACTGCAACAGGGAGCCATTTTCCTACACAGTGACAACTGGAAGTTGTGGGACTTTTCTTGGGACAGTCCTTGTCTCCAGTTGGGTGTCCATGCTGTCTACGGGTGTGACACCAGGCTTTCTTGGGATCAAATGTTTTACCCCTGTACCCACTTGAGGACTGTGAAGAGGCTCCGGGCCCACCCTCCTGAGCAGGCTTTTGGGGCCCTTGAGTAGCCTCTTTAGTTTTGTCCTTGGATGTCTCACCACCCTTCCCCTGGGGAGGCTTTGTGACCTCTTTTTTTAGGTCACCCCCTGTGGAAGTCTTGGTCACCCTTGTCTTGACCCAATGATCTGTCTTCTTTTCCAATTCTTGGGGAGAAATTGGACCTAGGTCTACCAGATGTTGACGCAACTTGTCATTGAAGCAGTTACTTAACAGATGTTCTTTCATAAATAAATTATACTGCCCCGTAGTCATGCACTCCACTGCCAGTTATCCAACCATCTAGTGTTTTGACTGAGAAGTCAACACAATCAACCCAGGACTGGCTTGAGGTTTTCTGAGCCCCCCTGAACCTAATTCTATACTCCTCAGTTGGGAATCCAAAGCCCCCAGTCAGGGTGAAGAACCAGAACCTTATGGGCCTGGCGGCGCAGGGTACGCCTGAAATCTCCTTGGATTCACCTGCCTCAACTAACAGAGACACGGGACACTCTGTCAGGCATAAAAGATCAGATTTTATTAGCTGCAGCTAGTACAGTTGTCCAAGAAGTACACAAGGTATGTTCTCAGGAGACTGCCCCTTTACTTTGTGGCGCACAATCTTATATACCGTATAAAAACCATTTATTAACTACATACACTCCCAGAACACATAGAAAGGAGCCAGTAAGAATAATGTAAAGATAGAACAGAGCCAATAGAAATGTCGGAAAACAAGACAGCACCAATAGAAGGAATTGGAAAACAAAGTATCAAGTGACTTAAGGTTGCCTCCCCTCCAGCTGTGTTTGTCACCCCTCCCTTGAACTAATTCATTAACCGATCCACAACGAAGTTGCATGTGGTGCGATAAGTTTGTGTGCGTTTGGAGGACAGTTGTGAAATGAGAGAATACTAGCAAAGGACAGCGAAGGCCAGACGATAAGATAAGATCGGCGGAGAATAGTGTGAGCCTACAGATAGTTGAAACAAGGATTAGAAAACCAGACAGGGATTAGTGTACTCGGTCAGACCTTAATACCAGCCTTGTAAAGATAGAGGCAGAAGGCTGTTTTGAACACCATGTTGCAGAATAAGCAGAAAAGGCAGAATGGACTTCGTTCGCTGTGCTGCCTGAGTGAAGGCAACATAAAATGGCGGCGGGCCACAAAATGGCGGGTCGATACGATCGTATTAAAAATCGAATTTCCTCAGACCCTCCTTTTGCCAGAACTCAGGCAAGATACACAAACTCATGTTAATCTGAGTCGATGTCTATGGCCATGAGGTCATCAAGCTGTTGCTGTACCATCATTTTGATATTCTCTGCTCTTTGTGACTTGGGTTTGGGAATACATGCAGTAGCACATAGGTTGCAGATGGCAGGACCGCAGTGCATACAAAGACAACAAGAGAATATAAAAGCTAAAATTACTCCAAAGAATGTCAATACCTTCCAACCCCATTTGGACAGTAATCCCCAAAACCACTCTGAAAAGGACCAATCTCCTTCGTCCTGATGAATCGATTCGGAGATTATGTGTAACTTAGAGATAGCTTGGTATACTGTCGGAGCGTCATTAGGTATGAAAATACAGCAACTTGATCCGATCAATTTGCATACTCCACCACGGTCCGCAAGGACAAAGTCTAAGGCAACACGGTTCTGCAAGGTCATAAGACGATCAGCCTGTAGTTCAGCTGTAATGTTACTTAAAGCTCCTACAGTGATGTCTATGGTGGTTTCTACGACACGAACCAATTGCCTTATATTTCTGCTGTTGGCCATTGGACCCCAGAAGGGAAGAAATCCTTTGAGGAAATCTCCTCCCTCTTGTCCTGCTGTGTCTTTCGAATCCACAATCCCTCTGCCATATCTATTTTTATGATGGTTCGCAGGAGCGGTGTATGTAGGGGGAAGAAGAAAGGCTATATAACAAGTACCAGAGAAATCAGCTGGCAACCATGTATAAGCCCTATCGTGGCAAACGAAGTATGTACCTTGAGATGGTACTAACGGCAGTGAATTCAGGGCTGAATAAACATATGTATGGGAACATAAACTTTCTCTTTGTCCGGTGTTTGGAGTTCTACCATTTATTTGCAGACAGAAATTTCCTTGTTGGGGTATGACCCGTATCGGAGGAGATTTTCCTTGCTTAACCTTATCATTGAGGCTGGAAATGTAATTAGTTATGTTCCAATTGGTATATGCTTTTCTTTCATCTATGGAAGCTTCACTTTTTTCCATGATTTTAGCCATAGCTACCATTCCCTTTATCAATAAACTATGACTGAAATTTGAACCAACACTATGTGAACTGACAGGTTGTTTAATTTTACTTTGATATGCATTATTGAAAATGACAAAATAAGCCCAAGCGGAACCTTCATAGGAGAATGGAAGAACTAAATATGGCATTCCTTTTTCTACCGTATGTGGTATGAGTCCACACACCCAACAGTCAGTTGTATTGATCACTAACTGATGTTGATGTAACAACTGGACGAAGGAATTGTTAAAGTATTCAGTTCTTCTGATGAGTTCATGCTGGGGAAGAGTGTGAAATAGGTGCGGAGAGATAGTAGAAGAAGATGTAGAGGTAGGAGAAGAGACAACTTTTTGCTGCAGAGTAATAATGATCCAGTTTACAGATGCCAAAAGAATACACGACAATATAATGACGCATAGAGCAATACTACAACGACTACATATTTCTTTACAATTATTCTTTACATTTTTACTTTCTCTTTTATCTAATGTAGCCTCCATCTTTCTAAGTGGATGCTCACGGCAATCTTCCTCAATCACTGTAGTCACGATTATCTACCGTCCTATGACACTGTGAGGTCCTGCAGGCCTATTGCCACTTACTCAGGTCGTAACTAAGACTCCTACCGTGACCCTGCAACCGGGATAGAGTACTACATAGGAGAGAAATTTACAAGTTCTTTGGTCTTGGTCTCAAATTATAGCGTTCCTGTCCAGAGGCAGTCTGGTTTTGAAACAATGTTCCTGGATTTGTCGTGTTCAAGCGACGATGCGATGGTATTGCTTCTTGAAGGATGTCGTCGTCCTCTTTCTCAGAAAGTGTTCCAATTAGACGCGCATCACTGAATGGTACAAATTGCGGAACTTTCTCACTTTCAGAGTCACTGATGCCTCTACGGACCCACTGATCGAAAGGCAAGGGCAAAGGCACTTTCTTGCAGTGCACGGCATGCACCCAGTTTTTCTTTCCTTCGACTTTAACTGCTGTTCTTGTGGTCAAAAGAACCAGGCGTGGCTCTCTCCATCTGGGCTCCAAATTTCTCTGTCGTTGGAAATTTTTCGTGCAGACCCAGTCACCTGGTCGGATGGAATGACCTGGGTCTGTGGAAGCCTCTGGTAGAGCACTCTGAACCTGTTGATGTAGAACACGCAATTTAGTTGTAAGGTCATGCAAGTAGTCAATCAACATCGGGTATGGCAAGTCTGAGTATTTCTTAGGGCGAGGAACTCCCCATACATTAGCTGGGCGACCAAATATCACTTCGTAAGGGCTAAGCCCCAAACGAGAGTGTACTGCTGTTCTGGTGGACAGAAGAGCCAATGGTAAAGCATCAGGCCAATTAAGTCCTGTGCTAGCTTGCACCTTAGCAATTTTAAGCTTCAAGGTTCCATTGTAGCATTCTACTAAACCAGCCGACTGTGGGTGATTCGCCGCGTGGAACTTCTGTTTTATGCCAAGACCTGCACAAACTTTTTGCATGACTTGACCCACAAATTCGCTCCCATTGTCACTCCAGACAATGCGCGGCAAACCAAACCTAGGGAAGAATTCTTTCAAAAGTATTTTGGCAGTTGATAAAGCAGTATTGTCCTTCAGAGGGTAGGCTTCTACCCATCTAGAAAAAGCACATACTACCACCAGAACATATTTGAGGTTGTTGCATCGTTCCATGTGAATATAATCGATCTGCAACACCTCAAATGGATATGTTGGAGGAGCAAAATGACCTGCTGGAGTTGGGGTTCCCTTTCCCGGATTGTACATCAAGCAAACAATACAATGTTTTACTACATTATTTGCACACTTTGGGATCCCCTCATTTTGCCACACTGGAGCCAGAAGTTTACATATTCCTTTTGCACTTAGGTGAGCTGGACCATGTGCCATAGTAACTACAGGTAGTACATAAGCATCTGGTAACAGCCAACGTTGATGTTCTGATAATTCAACCCAACATCCCATCTCATCTAACATTCCTGTACTTTCCTTCCACTTTCTCAACTCATTCTCCGTAGCCTCTCCTTGAATTGATTTCACACTCTCTACTGTATCTTCACACATTCCCTTTTCTCTTACGCAGTTTGCGGGACCTGCAACATACATTCGACTTGTGTTGTCTCTGGCTGTCTTTTTCGCTACCTCATCTGCAAATGCATTTCCTCGACCAACATCGTCCACAATCTTTTTGTGTGCACTACACTTCACGATCGCTATCTGAGTAGGCATTGTAAGTGACTCAAGAAGTTCAGTCACTAATTGACCATGTTGTATCTTAGTACCATGGGAAGTAAAGAATCCTCTTTCCTTCCATAAGCGCCCAAAGTTAAACGCTACACCAAAAGCGTATTGGCTATCAGTGTACACGTTTACTCTTTTTCCTTTGGATAACACACACGCTCTAGTTAAGGCTATCAATTCAGCTGCCTGAGCTGAATTATGTCTAATGCGTGCTGTCTCCACAATCGTATGCAAAGTAGTAATAGCGTAGGCTGAAACTGTATCTCCATTCGGGAGCTTGAAACAAGAACCATCTACCCATAGTGTTCCATCTGGATTCACTGATGGCGTGTCTTTTAGGTCAATTCTACCCTTAGTCTCTTCTTCAGTACGGAGAAAACAATCATGCTGTTCAGAGACATCTCTCTCTTCTGGAAGAGGCAACAAAGTTGCTGGATTCAGGGTATTACATCGTTTGATGTGTATGTGACTAGCCAAAAGCGTCAGCTCATATCCGGACAACCGAGCACTCGTAAGATGCTGCGTTTTTGTCCTATTTAGTAAAGTATCCACTGCATGTGGCACCATAACAATGAGAGTATTATCTAGCACTACTCCAGCAGACTGTCGAATAGAAATTGCTGCTGCCGCTGTTGCCTTAAGACAACTAGGCAATGCTTTAGCTACTGGATCTAACGTAGCTGAGAAATATGCGCATGGTCGCTGTTGATCTCCAAAACGCTGCGTTAAGACTGACAATGCACAACCCTCTCTTTCGTGGACATAGAGCGTAAAGGGCTTACTGTAATCAGGAGTACCCAATACAGGAGCAGAACACAAAGCAATACGCAAATCAGTAAAACTCTTCTGACACTCGTCAGTCCACGGAAGAGGCTGAGGCGTATCTTTTAAAGTTAGCGCCAACAGCGGTTTAGCCAATAAAGAGAAACTCGGAATCCACTGTCTACAATAAGAAGTAATGCCCAAAAAGGCACGTACCTCTCTTTGTGTGGATGGCACTGACATTTGTGCAATTGCCTGAATTCGTTCGGGGGTCAATCGTCGTCCCTCCTTTGACAAGAGATGACCCAAATAAGTCACCTCGCGACAGACATATTGTAATTTAGAAGGAGAAACCTTGTGATTCAGATCAAACAAATGACGCAACAGTGCAACGGTCACGTTTTTGCAAATCTCCTCTGAATCAGCTGCAACTAATAAGTCATCCGTGTACTGAATGAGAGCGGCACCGGACGGTAAGGAAAAGGCATCAAGATGACATTTTAGAGCTTGACTGTAAATAGAGGGACTTTCACAATAACCTTGAGGTGCGCGTTTAAACCGGAAGCTTCGGCCTCCGAGGGAAAAACCAAAAATATCTCTACTCTCTTCGGCGATGGGAATACTAAAGAAAGCATTCTTTAGATCAATAACTGAAAACCAAGTCGCTGTAGAAGGTATCATCGTCAACAGAGCAGTGATATCTGGGACTACAGGAAACTGCGGTACGACAATCTTGTTTACCTCCCGAAGATCAATTACAAAACGATAAACAGGAGGCTGAGAAGGATCAGTGCGTTTAAGAACCGGAAGAACAGGACTGTTACATGTATTTCCTCTCGTTTCCTCAACCACACCCTTCTGAATCAAATCATGGACAATTTCCAGAAGTGCTTTCTCACCTTCAGTAGAGATTCTGTATTGCGGAATACGTGGCATTTCAGCATTGGGCTTAAGAGTAACAACATAAGGTGGGATCTCAAGACAACCAACGTCATTCGGACCCGTAGCCCAAAGCGTTTCGGGAAGAGAAAGCAATTCAGGTGGGAATTGATCTTTTGATAAGTACATTGGACTAGTCATTTTCTGTCCTAGAGTGAGGTATACACCAGAAGGTGAACAATATATCGTAGCATGCATTCTTTTTAATAGATCTAAACCCAACAGATTTTCACCACAACCATTCGTCAGAAGAAGCGGAGCTTCTAAATCATAAGGGCCTATTGAAACAGGCAAAGGGCAAGAAACTGGATTGCGAACAGGGGCGCCAGAAAATCCTACAGATACATTCGTTAAGCCAGACAAAGGTGCGCCAGGGAGTTTAGAATGAATGATAGAGCTTCTCATGGCACCAGTATCTAAAAGAAATGGCTCTGAAACACCCATTGTAGTGACATTAACATAAGGTCCATTCTGATCCACTGGAATTGACGTAACCCCCTTACTTTGTCCATGGCTGTCCTATTCAAAATGAAGACTTTCATTCCCTCCTTCAATATACTGATCCTCACTGTAATACTGTGTAGACCTAACATTTTGCTGGTCAAAGTAATTTCCGGAATTTGGAGGAACAAAAGAACGCTGCTCTTGGGTTAACACACCTCGACCTCTACCTCTATTTGCTGACTGAGGACCACCACGACCTCGTGAAGCAGATGTTGCTCCATTACGCTGCAACAATGCCGGACAACTGTTCTTAAAATGACCTTCCTCCCTACAATAAGCACATTGATTGGGACCTAGCAAAGGTCTTGAAATGAATGGTTCAGGCTTTTGATACAACCTCTGAAACTGCGGAGGCTGTTGAAACTGAGGCTGAACATAACGAGGAGGATAAGCCTGTTGCAAGAGAACTTTAGTTTTTAATTCTTTCGTCTTTTTCTCTTGTTTTTCCCTTTCTTCTTTGTCTCTATTTTCATAATATTGTGCAGTAGCCAATATCTGGGCGGAAGAAGAAACTGCCCATGAACTCTCGGAGTCTTTTAGCTTGTGTGATAGTTCAGGAAGCAAGTTATATACGAACTTATCCACAAATAATCGCTGTCCCCCTTCTATAGCCATATCTTGACCACTGTGATCAATGAATGTCTCCTCGAATCGGGTAAAGAAATCGGAAACACTTTCATCTTTCTTTTGTTTACATGCTGCTAGCTTATCCCAATTAACTCTCAAAGCAGGCATCATTGTTTTCATTAATGTAATAATCCTACCAGGGAGTTCTGAGATCAAAGCGTCGGGCTTTGCACCACCTACTTGACCTCTATCTGCGGCAATAATAGCGTTCCAATCGCCGCCTAATTCTTGAGCGTGATCCTCTCTACGAATTTTAGCCCATATTGTCTGTGGAACTACATTTCCCATCAACATGTCAATATCTGCTAGATTCATAGTACATGCATCAACTGTTTGCGACAACTCTTTATAGTAACCAGCAGGATTTTTGCGTGAATCTGGTAGTGACTGTTTAAGTGCTAAAACTTCAGACCTTTTCCAGGGGACATGTATCCATATGCGCTGAAAATGCGCAGGAATAGCTGGATTAGCACCTGCTGCTGCAACTTCTTCCTTCCATATTGGAGAAACCTCTCTCATGGGATAGTTTTTCAGTGCTGTCCTAACTGAAGGATCAGAATCAGGAAAAGTCTGTGAGAACAATAGGGATCTGAAAGAAATAAGTGTTCTGACAGCGTTTTCAACCTTAGGACCCACAATAAGTCCTTTGTCAAAGTCAGCCTGAACATCTAACAGATCCTTTGGGACCGAACCCAAATTCATATCCTCCCATTCTTTAGCGAGAGTATCGCACATAACTTTAAAAACATATCTCTGCGTAGGTGCATTCCATTGCAGAAAGGTGGACATAATATCAGACGTACTATATTGGGGACCCTTCTTGATCCATCTACAAGCAAGTGAGTCCAATTTTTCTCGCTCTTCGGAGTCTGGGAATTGACTACGAGACTGTCTTCGAGAAAAAGCTGGAGACACATTTAAAGCTTCAAAGAAAGGTGATAAGAGACCAGAGACAGTATCTACAAATCGCTTACGCATAGATGGAGAATTTGACATAAGGATAGGGGACAAGGTATTAGGTGAATTAACTAAAAGAGCATTAGGAATTGCCAAAGGAGCAGAAGGCAAAGGAGTTAAAGGCAAAGCTGGCATAGGCAATACTTGAGGAGGCAATTGTGGAAAAGCTGGAGCAGGCGGAAGCACAACTGGCGGCTGAACAGGCTGTAACATCGGGGGTGCATTAGCACCTTGTACATAGGGCGGAGGCAATTTCAATAAGTGGGACATTAAGGAATCTTCCTCAAAATCTTTTCTCTTATCAAGGGAAGAGATAGGCAACGTCGGATAGCATTTATCTATTGCCATTCGATGCTGTCTGTCTGAAATTTCCATTGCATTATCTATTTCATCATCTTTGAATTGCTGAGCAGCCTGTATAATCGTCATTCCCTGTGTTTTCCTATCTCGTTTCGCTTGTTTAATTTCTCTCTGTTTGGCTTCCTTACGCCAAAGGCGAAAAGAGTCAAACATTGCCGGCCGGGCTTTTCTTTTAAATAACGTTGCTTCTAAATTATCTAGCACATCAGTTTCGAAACTACCATTTTCTGGCCATTTTAAAACACCATCTTTCTTTGTATATCGGGTCCATGTCTTATTAAAGGCAATAGGACCAACACCATGTTTAGAATAGAGCTCATATGTGGGAGTTCCAACCGAAGGAATCGGACAGGAGTCCTCAAGCTGGGAGTCCCTATTACAACCAAAGCAACAAAGTTTTCCAAACTTAGTCAGACCAGACATCTCACGATTTTTACTGGCTGTTCACAAACATCAAGGGGGTAAAACTTTCAGTTTACACAGCACAAATGCGCTTACCCCTCGGCTTTGGCCACTGCAATGGCCAAATCTAAGGACCTAAGGACAAAACAAAGACCAAAATTTGTGGGCGCGACCCACCAAATACTTAACTAAGGATGTCTTCTTACACCAACAGAGGCCCGTCTATCGTCTCGCTTTACCATACATCATCAAAGAAAGGGCCAAGGCAGGGCGGCAGTCAGGGCAGCAGTCGTCAGTAGCCGTCAGGAAGGAGTAACCGCGCTGAAAAAGACCTTCGGACCACTTCGACATACAGGGGTCGCTTGACGTGGCTCGCGATTCCTCCAGAATTTTCTTGCGGGGTTCCTCACGACCTTCAGGCAGAACCGGTACCGCTGAAGCCGCCCCACGTTGGGCGCCAGTTGAAGAACCAGAACCTTATGGGCCTGGCGGCGCAGGGTACGCCTGAAATCTCCTTGGATTCACCTGCCTCAACTAACAGAGACACGGGACACTCTGTCAGGCGTAAAAGATCAGATTTTATTAGCTGCAGCTAGTACAGTTGTCCAAGAAGTACACAAGGTATGTTCTCAGGAGACTGCCCCTTTACTTTGTGGCGCACAATCTTATATACCGTATAAAAACCATTTATTAACTACATACACTCCCAGAACACATAGAAAGGAGCCAGTAAGAATAATGTAAAGATAGAACAGAGCCAATAGAAATGTCGGAAAACAAGACAGCACCAATAGAAGGAATTGGAAAACAAAGTATCAAGTGACTTAAGGTTGCCTCCCCTCCAGCTGTGTTTGTCACCCCTCCCTTGAACTAATTCATTAACCGATCCACAACGAAGTTGCATGTGGTGCGATAAGTTTGTGTGCGTTTGGAGGACAGTTGTGAAATGAGAGAATACTAGCAAAGGACAGCGAAGGCCAGACGATAAGATAAGATCGGCGGAGAATAGTGTGAGCCTACAGATAGTTGAAACAAGGATTAGAAAACCAGACAGGGATTAGTGTACTCGGTCAGACCTTAATACCAGCCTTGTAAAGATAGAGGCAGAAGGCTGTTTTGAACACCATGTTGCAGAATAAGCAGAAAAGGCAGAATGGACTTCGTTCGCTGTGCTGCCTGAGTGAAGGCAACATAAAATGGCGGCGGGCCACAAAATGGCGGGTCGATACGATCGTATTAAAAATCGAATTTCCTCAAGGGTAGCCTTCATGAGGACATAGGATTCTGCATCCTTACCAGAGAGTGTGAGGAGTTTATCTCTACACTTACCAGTGAACACTTCCCACAGGAGAGCTCCCCAGTGAGATCTGTTCACTTTTAAGGCTGAACAAGCCCTCTCAAAGGCTGTGAACCATTTGGTGATATCATCACCTTCTTCATATTTTGAAACAATCCCTTTGGGGATTTTTAGTATGTCAGTATTCTCTTTGACCCTCTTTATGTTACTTCCACCATGTATGGGTGCTAAGCCCATTTCATGTCTCTCCCTTTCTATAGCTAGGAGCTGTTTCTCCAAAGCTAATCTTTTGGCCATCCTTGCTAAAAGGATGTCCTCCTCATTGAGGCTGCCCTCAATGTTCACAGAGGAACTGGACTCCCTTGTGGAAGAACCAGCATCTCTGAGTCTGATCTGTACAGACAGGGGTCTTGGAACCCTGGTCTCCCTAGTTAGGGTAGGAGGGGGGAGTTCTTCCTCCAGATCCCCAACTTCTACCCCATCTGAGGGGAGGTCTTCCCCTTCAGTAGGATGGTCCCTAGTATACTCTCCCAAGAGCTCCTGGAGCTTGACCTTAGGGGGGGGGTTGGACCCAGTTTTGATTTTTCTAACTTATAGAGGGACCTTAGCTCTGTCATCCCTAGATGCATGTAATGGGTGAGGTTGAGTTCTATCACCACCTCCTCTGAGTTACTCATTATGTCTCTAAAAGTTGGGATTACTTTTCTAAGAAACTAAACAT
The DNA here is from genome assembly GCF_031143425.1 of Pleurodeles waltl. NCBI lineage: Eukaryota > Metazoa > Chordata > Amphibia > Caudata > Salamandridae > Pleurodeles > Pleurodeles waltl. The sequence goes on from NC_090438.1 coordinate 348,653,038, forward strand.
TCCTTCTAGTATTTAAATCCTAACTTTTATAAAACCTTTGAACTTAAAAAAGAGATGCTAAGGGTGACTTACACAAGGCCCTAGCAGGAATTTTGAAAATTTGGAAAAACTGACAAAATTCTAAAATCGATTTTCTAATGACACTTTTGGAATTTAATTGTGTGATCAGGTATTGGCTGAGTAGTCCAGCAAATGCAAAGTCTTAGATCCCACCGCTGCTGCCAATGTAGGAAGCTGGTTCTGTATATACTATATCAAGATGAGATATAGTGTGCACAGAGTCCAGGGGTTCACCAAGAGGCTTGACAGAGGCAATAATAGATAATACTAATGCTCTATTTGTGGTAGTGTGGTCGAGCAGTTAGGCTTATCAGAGGGTAGTGTTAAGAATTTGCTGTACACACACAAGCAATAAGTGATAACACACACTCAATGACGTAACTCCAGGCTGTTAGACCTGACAGCCTTAGGGTGGTCACCCCTAACATTTTGCCTGCCTCCCTCCACTTTTTAGATACTGTTTTTGCTGGTTTTTAGACTCTGCACGCTTTACCACTTCTAACCAGTGCAAAGTGCATATGCTCTCTCCCTTTAAACATGGTGACATTGGATCATACCCAATTGGACTATTTAATTTACTTATAGGTCCCTAGTAAAGTACACTATATGTGACCAGGGCCTGTAGATTAAATGCTACTAGTGGGCCTGCAGCACTGATTGTGTCTCCCACTTCAGTAGCCCCTTAACCTTGTCCCAGGCCTGCCATTGCAAGGCCTGTGTGTGAAGTTTGACTTGGCATTTAAAAGTACTTGCCAAGCCTAAACCCCCCCTTTTTCTACATATAAGACAACCCTAAGGCATGCCCTAGATAGCCCATAGGGCAGGGTGCTGTGTATGCAAAAGGCAGGACATGTACATGTGTAGTTTACATGTCCTGGTAGTGTAAAACTCCTAAATTCATTTTTACACTGCTGTGACGCCTGCTCCCTTCATAGACTAACATTAGGGCTGCCCTCATACATTGTTTGAGTGCTAGCTGCTGATCTGAAAGCAGTAGGAAGGTCATGTTTAGTATGGCCAGAATGGTGATAACAAACTCCTGCTGACTGGTGAAGTTGGTTTTAATGTTGCTATTTTAGAAATGCCTCTTTTAGAAAGTGAGCATTTCTCTGTGCCTTACAATCCATGTCTGGCTGGGTTTAGTTTACAGCTCCTTGTGCATTCACTCAGACACACCCCAAACACAGATACTCAGCCTCACTTGCATACATCTGCATTTTCAATGGGTTTTCCTGGGCTGGGAGGGTGGAGGGTCTGCCTTCACACAGAGGATTGCCACACCCCCCTACTGGGACCCTGGCAGACAGGAGTGAACTGAAAGGGGACCTGGTACACTTCTAAGCCACTCTTTGAAGTTTCCCCCACTTCAACGGCACATTTGGGTATAAAAACAGGGCCTCTGCCCCCCCTCCCAAGTCAGACATGTCTGAGGTAGAGACTCTACCTTAAAGACACTTCCTGGAGAAGAAACTTGAACCAGAACCTGCATCCTGCCAAGAAGAACTGCTTGGCTGCCCAAATGACTCACCTGTCTGCTTTCTGTGAAGGACTGCTGCCTTTCTGTTGCCCTGCTGCCTTGCTGCTCTCTGGCTGTGGTGAAGAAGTGTTCTCCAAGGGCTTGGATAGAGCTTGCCTCCTGTTCCCTGAAGTCTCAGGACCAAAAAGACTTCATCTCTACAAGAAGGACTCCTTGTGTGGCGAAATTCGATGCACAGCCTGCCAGAAACAACGCACAGCCTGCACTGTGGTGAAAATTTCACTGCACACAGAACAGGAACGTAGCAGCCCGACTTCTCAACGAGAAGATCGTTGCAGCGCCAGCATAGCAACCGGAAATTCGACGCACGGCCCACTGGATCGACGCACAGCCAAGCCGGAATGGCGCAGCCCGACTTCCAGAGAGGAATCGACGGAGCACCTGCCATGTGGTAGAAAATTAAACGTAAATCCGACCGGATCGACGCAGCTCCTGTGACTTCGTCCTGTCAGCGCAGGAAATCTGCGCATCGTCCCTGGGGCATCTGAAAACCCCGCAACCCAAAGAAGTTCCACGACCGAGCGCCGGAAATCGACGCACAGCCGTCCCTGCCTGAAAACTAAATGACGTATCGCCATGTGCGGCCTGAGAAATCGCTGCACATCCCTTTGTTTCCACGCATCTCCTCCTCTGTGGTACTTTGCAGAGATTTTTCACACAAACCAGATACTTTCTGCTTGAAAGAGACTTTGTTTGCTTTTAAAAGACTTAAGACACTTTACATCACTTTTCAGTTATATCTCAACATACACTTATTGCATTTTAATCGTTTTGACCTGCATCTTATCCGATAAATATTATATATTTTTCTAAACACTGTGTGGTGTATTTTTGTGGTGCTATATGGTGTTATTGTATGATTTATTGCACAAATACTTTACACACTGTCTTCTAAGTTAAGCCTGACTGCTCAATGCCAAGCTACCAGAGGGTGAGCACAGGATAATTTGGATTGTGTGTGACTTACCCTGAATAGAGTGAGGATCCTTGCTTGGACGGGGGTAACCTGACTGCCAACCAAAGACTCCATTAGTAACACAGACCAATAGGTTTTTATAGAGAAAAATATGATTTTGTTAATTTATTTTTAAAACCACAAGATTCAGATTGCAGGTAAGTACATTAAATGTAAGGTACTTTGCATAGTAATACTTAGAACTTTGAACCAAAACAGTAATGTACACAGTTTTTCATAAAATGACAATAAGCTATTTTAAAAGTGGACACTGCAGTTTTCTACAGGTCATGGAGGAGGTAAGTACTGTTTAGTTAATACGGTAAGTAAAGCACTTACAAGTTCAGTCTCCGGGGCATAGATGGCCCACTGTTGGGGGTTCAAGCCAACCCCAAACACCCAGCACCAGCAACACAGGGTCGGTCAGGTGCATAGGTCAGTGAGGAGCCAAAATAACATGGGCGCCTATGGAGACAGGGGGTGCTCCAGTTCCGGTCTGCTGGCAGGTAAGTACCCGCGTCGTTGGAGGGCAGACCAGGGGTGTTTGGTAGAGCATTGCGGGGGCCCCAAGCAGGCACACAAAACACACCCTCAGTGGCATAGAGGCGGCCAGGTGCAGTGGGCAAACAGGGCATCGGGTCTCCATTAGGATTAAAAGGAGGGACCTAGGGGTCACTCAGACCTTGCAGGCTGGGCTCTGGGGGGCTTCTCTGACCAGCCACTGACTAGGCAAGGGTGAGAGCCGCCTACTGGTCACTGCTGCACCGGTGGTCTGTTACTCATGGGCCTGGGGGCTGCGGGTGCAGTGCTTCTCCAGGTGTCGGATATCTTCATCCCGGATAGTTGCGATCAGGGGGAGTCCTCGGGATTCCCTCTGTAGGCATCGTTGTGGGGGTTCAGGAAGGTCAGCCCAGGGTGGACACATCATTAGAGTCACCTGGGGATCCTCTCTGGGTCATCGGTTTCTCTGGACACGGGCCAGGCGCGTCTGATGTAGAGTGTTGGGGACTCATGCTTCTGGTGTGAGGTGGGAGACCGTTTAAAGATTGTTTCTTCTTTCTTGGTTGGACAGGTCCGCTGTCTACAGGAGTTCTTGATCCTTCTTAGGTGCAGGGCAGTCCTCTGAGTCAGCAGAGGTTGCTGGGCCCGCAGGATGCAGGTTCTCTGAAGTAGGAGACAGGCCGGTAGGGCTGGGGCCAAAGCAGTTGTCGTCTTCCTTCTTCTCTGTGGGGTTTTTCAGCTAAGCAGTCCTTTTTTTTTGTAGGTCGTCAGGAATCTAAAATCCTGGGTTCAGGGTCGCCCCAAAATACTGAATTTAGGTATGTGTTAAGTTCACATGCAGTAGCTACTGTCCTTGTGCTCCTTCCCTCTGGGGAGGGGACACAACCCTATCCCGATTGGGCTAAATCCTCCAAAGCATTATGGAGGATTTTCCAAGGAGGGGGTCACTTCAGCTCTAGTCACTTTAGGGGTGGACGTGGCTGAGGGGGTGTCTCCCCCTTGTTTTTCTCATTATGTCCCCGGACTTGCTGCCAAAGGTGGGGGCTGTGTCCGGGGGGGGTGGGCATCTCCACTAGCTGGAGTGCCCTGGGGGGCTGTAACACCAGGCTTGAGCCTTTGAGGCTCACCGCCAGGTGTTACAGTTCCTGCCGGGGGAGGTGAGAACCACCTCCACCCAGTGCAGGCTTTGTTCCTGGCCACAGAGTGACAAAGGCACTCACCCCATGTGGCAGAAACCCGTCTGGATGTGGCAGGCTGGCAGAAACTGGTCAGCCTACCACTAGTAGTTGGAGTGGTATGCAGGGGGCACCTCTAAGATGCCTCTGTCTGCATTTCTCAATAAATCCCACAATGGCTCAGTGTGGGTTTATTCTACTGAGAAGTTTGATACCAAACTTCTCAGTATTCAGTGTAGCCATTATGTAACTGTGGAGTTTGTTTTTGCCAAACTCTCAAACCATATACTCAGTATGGCTTCCCTGCACTGACAATGTCTAAGAATTGACTGAGACACTGTAGGGGCATAGTGCTCATGCAGCTATGCCCTCACCTGTAGTATAGTGCACCCTGCCTTAGGGCTGTAAGGCCTGCTAGAGGCGTGACTTACCTATGCCCCAGGCAGTAGGTTGTGGCAATGGCACTATGAGGGGAGTGTCATGTCGACTTAGTCTTTTTCTCCCTGCCAGCACACACAGGCTGTGAGGCAGTGTGCATATGCTGAGTGAGGGGTCCCCAGGGTGGCATAGTACATGCTGCAGCCCTTAGAGACCTTCCCGGGGTACCTCTTATATGGGAATTAACTATGTGCCAGGGCTATCCCTATTGGGGAGACAAAGGTACAGTTTTAGGGAAAGAACACTGGTGCTGGGACCTAGTTAGCAGGGTCCCGGCACACTTTCAATCAAAGCTGTCATCAACAAAAGGCAAAAGGTTGGGGGTAACCATGCCAACAGTGGCATTTTCCTACAACAGCCCACCAAGCGATGCAGGGTCCACGGGGTCCTAGACAGTGCTGCCACTCCAGAATAGGGTAAATATGTAGATTTCTGCCAAATCTGGTGTAATTTCGTTTTGCTGCTTTAGCTGTAGCTCTGTCTAGAATTCCTGATGGAAACTGTCTGGGGACATTACATATCCCCAGAGGACCCCTCACTTTTTCTCGGCCTAGCTTTATGTATCACCCTGAACCTTTCCAGGAGGAGCTTTTTTAAGTTTTGTGAGGATTCTGTAAATGGTACAAATGTTAGTGGTTCTTAACCAGTGGTCCAGGAGCCCACGAGTCCTACTCAGGGGGCCTGCAACTGAAAAATTAAGTAATATTAAAATTGATAAATTTAAATTAGTAAATTATGTACAAATAAAGAAGCAATATTGAAAATGTGCAAAAATATATATGTTTGACTGTGGATTAATCAAAATATTTCAAGATTTGAGCATTTGTTTGGTATATACTTGTTTTTGTGTATTGTCTTGAGGTTCAAATCATAGAAACTTCTAATGCCAGGGGTCCCAGGCTTCCAGTCATGACTCAGTGGGTGGTCCTACGATTCCAATAAATATTCAGTGAGGGTCTTTAAATTTCAAAAGATTAAGAACTGCTAGACTAGACCATGGCATCAGTACCTCAATTTCATTGTCACTTGTAATGGACTGCTGAGGTGCTAATACCTGATCACATTTTTTTAGCATTGCTATGAGATGTGAAGTAATACGTGCTTCTAATATTATTTTCCTTCTCCTTTAGCTTTCTAGTTCTAGTGCTGCTGTATCATTTAATCAGCAAGGGATTCACAAATACCTCAGGGAATAAATAATCACCTTACCCCAAAAACTAGTGTTTTGCTCTTTTTGTTACAAAAATGAAACACTGTGTGGTGAACAGGAGATAGCCTACCACTCTCTCGCCTCTGTAAATTTAAGTGGCCCAGAGTTGCTGCTATAACCCACAAAGGACAACATGTGAGTAACATAGATTGGTGTATATTACTTAGTATGAACGTGTTTCTCATTGTGCCTCTGATTCAATTCTGTTTTATTTACTCTGGGTGGTGAACAAGCTAAGCCATACACACATGCTTACCTAAATAATAATCCCATTCTGTTAGACCTGTCAGCTTTATGGTGGTTTTCCCCCAAACCTTTTGCCTTACTTCTACATTTTTTGCTGATCTTGTTTTTGTTTGCCTTAGGACTCTGTGCACTTTGCCACTGCTGACCAGTGCGAAAGTGAGTGTGCTCACTCTCTAAAACATGATGAAATTGGCTTGCACCCAATTGGTACATTTAATTTACTTTTAAGTCCCTAGTGAAGTGGTAGTAAATGTACCCAAGATCTGTAAATTAAGGGGCATATTTATACTTGTTTTGTGCCAAATTTGCGGCATTTGTTCTTACACAAATTCGGTGCAAAACTAACTCCATATTTATACTTTGATGCTAGACCACTCTACCGCCAAAGTCATTTTTTGAACGTGAAAACCTACCTTGAGTCAATGAGATGCAAGGTAGCCTTTCCCGTGCAAAAAAATTACTCTATGGCCTTAGCGCCATATTTATCCCCCCTGCTAAACTCACGCACGGGGGGAGGAGGGGTCAAATAATGGTGCAAAGCTTCCTTTGCACCATTTTTTAATGCCTGGGTCAAGGCAGGCGTTAGGGGCCTGTGGGCCTATTTCCATGGTTTTCCCGTGCAAAAAAATGACTCTATGGCCTTAGCGCCATATTTATCCCCCCTGCTAAACTCACGCACGGAGGAGGAGGGGTCAAATAATGGTGCAAAGCTTGCTTTGCACCATTATTTAATGCCTGGGTCAAGGCAGGCATTAGGGGACCTGTGGGCCTATTTCCATGGTGGAACACCATGGAATAAGCCCACAGGGGCCCTCCCCAGGCCCCAGGGAGACCTCCACCCACACCAGAGGGACAGCGGAGGATGGGGGACCCGATCCCAGATAAGTTTAGGTAAGTACAGGTAATTTTTTTATTTGTTTTTAAAGTGCCATTGGGGGCCCTGAAATGGGCACTCCTACATAGCACAGGGTGCAATGGCCATGCCCAGGGAACCCTGGTCCCCTGTGCTGGCCATTGGGGTGGTGGGCATGACTCCTGTCTTTGGTAAGACAGGAGTCATGTGGTATGGATGGTTTTGCGTCAGAAAAATGATGCTAGGTTGCTTAGAGTATTATTTTTTTTACTCTAACCTGCCTAACGTCATTTTTTTGGTGCAAAAAACCCTTCTCCCATACCGCCACCCCCACCCAGCTAACGTAATTTTGTTTTACGCTAGCCTACCCTTTGCGCCGGCTTGCACCACTCCATAAATATGGTGCCGGCTGGCGCTCAAGAATGGTCCAAGCCGGTGCAAAACCTTTTGATGCAAAACTGCGTTAGTGCAGTTTTGCACCAAAAAAGTATAAATATGCCGCTAAATGCTACCAGTGAGCCATGCAGCAGTGATTAGGCAACCCATTTAAGTAGTCATGCCTCATGCCTGCCATTGCAGCCTGTGTGCACAGTTTTAAACTGAGTGTATTCTTTGTTGTTTGATTAGTTGAAATCATCACACTGTACATGATTACAAATATTATAAACCACAATAAAAGAACCTTCCATTGGTAGGCTAAAAGTCCAAAGTGTAAGGTGCAAAGCATAAGACATGTATAGAATCTAAAATCATGCTCTTCTCTCATTGTAGAAAGCTAAAATGCTTTGTGTTGATCTCATTCAATCACTAATGGAAGCATAATTGAAGAAACCCATACTACGGCATGATAGCTCATAAAGATTTGACCAGCAGGCCCCTTCTGTGCAGGTGTTGTATTTGGGCCAAAAAGTGCTAATGCTTATCCAATAGCCCACTGGGCTACTTCCCAGCTCTTGCCCCAGGTACCACATGCCCCTGGAAACCTCAAATGCATAGATGTAGAAAACAAAGATAATAAAAGCAACATGAAGAAATCCTCAGGGTGCACGGTGGACACAAGCAAACCAACCAAACCATAAAGGTGGTGGTGCATAAATAAAGAATGACAACTAGGCCCCCTGACACCAGGCCTCTCCCAATGAAAGGACCTGACCCCTCACCCAGTTAAGCAATGTCAGTGCTCTTCTATCTGTTTATATGCATTGGTCAGGAACATCACTACCTTGCAAGACAGTTGAACTGAGGTTCCATTTAGAAGATCAATGACAGCCAGTGGCATGACCTGACCTGTAGGGCTCTTAAAGCTGGCTATAGGTTTGTTCACCTTTGGGCTAAGAGGGCCTGGCACACACAAAGCAGATGCAATTAAGCTTTCTGGTTTGTATCCGCATAGATGATAGTCATTGTTTGACCAAGACTGCTTCCATGTTGGGACCATGTCCTTTTCTGGAAGGACACCAAGAAGTAAATGCAGCAAGGCATATTGAACTGCCCACGTGTGACATTTAAGTGCAAATTCTGCCTTTGCAAGAACTTGTGATAGACGTTTGGCAAATCTGTTGGTGATCTGCTTGAAGGCAGCATACTCCATTAGTGTATCCCAGGCATCCTCTAGTTTTAAAACTTTAATTGATCGTTGCAAAGCAGAGGGCCAGGAAGCCTCACTAAGAAGCTGTTTTCCCATTTCCTCCCAACACACTGTGGGACACTGTGTTAGGTTGCGCAGATCAAAGCCTCCAGCATAATTTTTCTAGGGCCCCATTCCGTACCAGGCCCTGGTTGAAGCAGGCTGAACTGCAGCCTGGCTTGTGCTTGTGAGACATGTCGCGGTATCCCAAACAGCTCTTTGAAAAGGTTTGACTATAACAGGTTAAGTATGGCAGCATCTTTCCCCATCAGCAGTTCGGAGCCATAGGTGATGGATGGCACAAACTTTGCATTCATGACCTGAAGTAGATGGTGGTTCCGTGTATTGCATGTATCTGTGTGTATTGTTTTGAATGGAAACAAAAGTTTAGTTGTTGTTACTCTTCTGTTAAATGGGAGTCCATATTGACACAGAGGTACTTGTAAGATTTTGACCAATTCTAACACTGTTTGTCCGCCAGGTGAATGTGAACTTTGGATTGTTAGAAGAATGAGAAACAGGCCACATTGATTTTGCTATAGTTGAGATCCAGGCGCAGGTCTTGAATATAATTATTATTAATATAACTATTCAATTGATCAACTAGGAGCTGTGAGCCTATTAGCGTTTGGCTGAGCTGGACGATGTCAGCAGAATACTAGAGGCATTGTTGTTGTTCCTGGACCAGCCTGGGTTTGGAGGGGGAGAGGCCACCACTTGAGCCACATGGCTATCTAGGTCAGCCATATAGATGTTTAACAAACAGTGGACGTGTTTTAGGTCTATATTGGTGCTGATTGTACATGCGGTTCTCCGACCATCTCTGACTTTGATTTGCACCTACGTGTGGGTTTATAGATTAAAAATTGCATCCAATAATTTCAGCAGCACCCCCCAGTGGGCCATATTTTCCCTCTGTTTCCCTCTGGACCTTGCTGAAGGCTGACTTCAGATCGATGAAGCAAGCAAAGGGCTTGTGTTATTTTGCCTTAAGCTTTTCTACGTTGATTGCAACTGCCAGAAGGTTTGTAGTAGTGCTCATGCCTTCTCTAAAGCCAGTCTGTATTTTCAGAATGATGTTTGCCTGCTTGACCCAGGCTTAAGATCAGTTTTGAGGACTAAAGTTTTGCCTCTATGTCGATTAAGGTAATTAATCAGTAGTTTTCAGGATCTGAGTGAGCACCTGACTTATAAATTTAGTGGACTATGCGGCTACGCCAGGATTCTGGAATGGAGTTCTTTAAATATGCATAGTTGATCAGTGGTGTTAAATGGGTGACCCAAAATGAGGGATCTTTTTTAAATAAGGTGTTTGGGAGGCTGTTTGGCCCTGGTGCCCCCTCAGGCCCAAGCTTTTTTAGAATACATAGAGCCTCTGAGTGGTTCAGTGTGGGTGAGACTCCTCTGAAGATGCACAGAAAGGTTGAGATGGTGTACCACTTGTAACATTGATGACTGGTTCTGTTGTGCTGAAGTATAAACTGCGGCTTTGTAGATTGACTCTGCAGACTCTGTGATGTCTGCATTGTGATGTTGAAGGGATCCATTGATTAGTTTATTGATTTCGGCCCATAACAGTTTGGAGTTTTTTTGTTTGCTCGTTTGTAGCAGTTTGAGTCAAATGCCCATCAGCAAGTTGGATATGGATGTCAAAATTGCTCTTTAGTAAGAGACTTGGGTTTTGAAGATTTGCACTTCTTACACAAATGGATATAAAATCAACAGTAACAATGTGAAATTCTGCTCTAGAGGCATGATGGATGAGAGATTGACACATTGGATCCAGGATACGTCCAGTCTAGATTTTCTTAGACCCACAGCATGTCCGTGGCAATGCAAAGAGACCACTTTTTGCTTTTCCAATGCACTTAAAAAGTTGGACATGTACTTTTGGATATGTGCTTTTAGGTTTTACATGTTCTTGTAGTAAAAAAAAGTCTTGCATTTGTCTTTCAGTTCTGCAGAGGATAACATTGGGGTACCTTAATACATTTAATAAGTGATAACTTTTAATGGGAGTATGCAGGGAAGTTGAGTTTGGTTGTTAAAGAATTGTAATGTAAAACTCTCTTTAATTATAAAGTTGGATTTTAAGTCACAATTCCGAAAATACCACTTTTAGAAAGTTGGCATTTTCTTATCCTAAACATTTGGTGTCTACAGCCTGTTTCCTGGGTCTTGTGACTAGGTGTAGCTGCCAGTTTGCTTCTGTGTATTTATTCTTCAAAAATGTATGTCTGGTTCTAGTGATTGGATTTTTGTTGTTTGGGTCTCAAGTAATTTATTAACTTTTATCCTATTTTTACAATTGGTGTGGGTTTTTTCTCAGGTTGTGTTGTCACTTTGTTACTGTTTGAAGTGTTGCAGAAATACTTTACACATTAGCTTTATGTTAAGTCGGATTGCTTTGTTGCCAAGCTACCAGAGGGTTGAGCACAGGCTAATGTGGTGTTTGCTTGTGTTTCACCCTGACAGGACCTGTGGTTACTGCTTCAGTAGGGTTTCACCCCACCTCAAAGAATAACCCAATTTGCTACAGTAAGGGACAGGTTTTCATTTTTTGCTGTGGTTGAGTCTCCTGTGCTTTATTTAGGGCTGCTGCTAATCATCGCCCATCATCACTTTTTTGACCATCTATTTAAATAGGTTGTTGGTAGTCTCTGTAGCCTAAATGTGTTTCTTTCTACACTTTCCATGAAATTTGGCCTTCAGGTTTGATAAATTGGTCCAAGTGTTGGGGTTGAGTTTGAGCCAAATAAAGATTTAAAGCGAACTAGAGTGTTTTGTAGATTATTCTTGGGTTTAGTTTTTTTGCCTCTTCGGAATCCTGGGGTAATCTCCCTTTAAACTAGTAGGGTTTTTATGCCCCAATGTGCCAGCAGTTCTTAGTTGACCAATATAGTTTTAACATAGTATCGCTAGGACATAGGAGCTCAGTTGAATCATCTCTTGAACTTTTATCCGAGAATTGTACTCTTGATATATAATTTGAGGATATGTTTCAGGCTTGGCAAGAATTTATGTAATTTCAAGATGGTTTTCCTCTTTAAAATATCATGAAATCCTCCCAGCCCCCAAGAGGCATACAATGGGGTGAAATAATGGTGTTACTTTGTTCATTTTCAGCGGTGTATTTGTTGCTAGTATAGGCTATTATATTTTGTGGGTTGTCATTTGATTGTTCCCGATTTGTGCGTTGGAATAAATCAGTGTTAGAGGATTTTAGGTCATGAATGTAGATTCTCCTTTGAGAGTTTCACTCCCCTTACAATTGAGTGTGGCTTCCTTTTCCCAATTTGTGTTTTGCGTTATCCGGTCATTCCTTTGTTGCTTAACTAAATCTAACCGGAAGGTGTCTACTTCGCAATATAGATGTGAGGTTAACGCAACACACTTCTTTTCATCATATATCTCCATTTCTGATGCAATTTCTGTAGGCGGCTGGGCTACCCTAATTGGGTTTTCTCCTGTAGGCCCTGGTTAGAATAACTATTGGTAACAGTTCTCTCCTGGTAATAATCAGAGTCCCTGTTCAAGCAGATTTCAGGGTCTGAACTTTTTGTGATTTAGTACGTCTTTTTTCATGTATGCAGCTTACGTGTATTGTCACATAGTAGCGCAGAGCTGGTGTTCACAAAAGCAGGGCAGCCCTTCTCAACTGTAACCTCCTGAGGTGCAGGTATTTCCTCCCATAGCAGTTCACTTCACTCATCTGTATAGGAGAAGTTGGCTGCCATGAATCATGATGGTTTCCTGTGATCGTCGAATTTTCTGTGATTTTAGCCCAGGATTGCTGTGGAGAAATTCTTCATGCCCTCGACTAGAAGACTTAGGCCCATATTTATACATTTTTTGCGCTGCATTTGCGTCATATTTTGACGCAAAAGTGGCGCAAATTTAGAAAATACAGGCCCATATTTATACGTTTTTAACGCCGCATTTGCGCCGCTTTTTGACGCAAAAACGTCACAAACGTACAAAATACAATTGTATTTTGCAAGTTTGTGCCACTTTTGCGGCAAAAAATGGCGCAAATGCGGTGCTAAAAAAGTATAAATATGGGCCACAATTGTATTTTGTAAGTTTGCGCCGCTTTTGCGTCAAAACAAAAACAACAAGTGATGGACGGAATGTTGAACATTGTCAAACATTCACCCCCAGTACAGTGATCTGGGCCTAAATCCATCGTTTTTTTGCTGCCCATGCCATTCCAGTTTGGACCCAGCCATATGCAAATCAGTCTTGACCCTGTTCCCCATGGGAACAGTCCAGCCCCAACTGCTAGGCCAGGTCTTCCCTGGACTGGAAACAAGCATCCTGGGACCGGTTTCGGGGTTTCACCCCTCATCAGCCAGGGTAGCTTGAATCCAGTGGCATGGGAAGCACGGGACCCACGTCTGGGCATACCCTTCCCACTTAGGGCGACAAAGCCAAAACAACAAGTGATGGACGGAATGTTGAACATTGTCAAACATTCACCCCCAGTACAGTGATCTGGGCCTAAATCCATTGTTTTTTTGCTGCCCATGCCATTCCAGTTTGGACCCAGCCATATGCAAATCAGTCTTGACCCTGTTCCCCATGGGAACAGTCCAGCCCGAACTGCTAGGCCAGGTCTTCCCTGGACTGGAAACAAGCATCCTGGGACCGGTTTCGGGGTTTCACCCCTCATCAGCCAGGGTAGCTTGAATCCAGTGGCATGGGAAGCACGGGACCCACGTCTGGGCATACCCTTCCCACTTAGGGCGACAAAGCAAAAACAACAAGTGATGGACGGAATGTTGAACATTGTCAAACATTCACCCCCAGTACAGTGATCTGGGCCTAAATCCATCGTTTTTTTGCTGCCCATGCCATTCCAGTTTGGACCCAGCCATATGCAAATCAGTCTTGACCCTGTTCCCCATGGGAACGGTCCAGCCCGAACTGCTAGGCCAGGTCTTCCCTGGACTGGAAACAAGCATCCTGGGACCGGTTTCGGGGTTTCACCCCTCATCAGCCAGGGTAGCTTGAATCCAGTGGCATGGGAAGCACTGGACCCACGTCTGGGCATACCCTTCCCACTTAGGGCGACAAAGCAAAAACAACAAGTGATGGACGGAATGTTGAACATTGTCAAACATTCACCCCCAGTCAAGCTAGCCTGGCTGATGAGGGGTGAAACCCCGAAACCGGTCCCAGGATGCTTGTTTCCGGTCCAGTGAGGACCTGGCTTGGCAGTTCGGGCTGGACTGTTCCCATGAGGAACAGGGTCAAGACTGATTTGCATATGGCTGGGTCCAAACTGGGGTGGCATGGTGAGCAAAAGAACGATGGATTAAACCCAGATCTGTGACTGGGGGTGAGTGTTTGACAATGTTCAGCATTCCGTCCATCACTTGTTGTTTTTGCTTTGTCGCCCTAAGTGGGAAGGGTATGCCCAGACGTGGGTCCCGTGCTTCCCATGCCACTGGATTCAAGCTAGCCTGGCTGATGAGGGGTGAAACCTCGAAACCGGTCCCAGGATGCTTGTTTCCGGTCCAGTGAGGACCTGGCTTGGCAGTTTGGGCTGGACTGTTCCCATGAGGAACAGGGTCAAGACTGATTTGCATATGGCTGCGTCCAAACTGGGGTGGCATGGTGAGCAAAAGAACGATGGATTAAACCCAGATCTGTGACTGGGGGTGAGTGTTTTGCCAATGTTCAGCATTCCGTCCATCACTTGTTGTTTTTGCTTTGTCGCCCTAAGTGGGAAGGGTATGCCCAGACGTGGGTCCCGTGCTTCCCATGCCACTGGATTCAAGCTAGCCTGGCTGATGAGGGGTGAAACCCCGAAACCGGTCCCAGGATGCTTGTTTCCGGTCCAGTGAGGACCTGGCTTGGCAGTTCGGGCTGGACTGTTCCCATGAGGAACAGGGTCAAGACTGATTTGCATATGGCTGGGTCCAAACTGGGGTGGCATGGTGAGCAAAAGAACGATGGATTAAACCCAGATCTGTGACTGGGGGTGAGTGTTTGACAATGTTCAGCATTCCGTCCATCACTTGTTGTTTTTGCTTTGTCGCCCTAAGTGGGAAGGGTATGCCCAGACGTGGGTCCCGTGCTTCCCATGCCACTGGATTCAAGCTAGCCTGGCTGATGAGGGGTGAAACCCCGAAACCGGTCCCAGGATGCTTGTTTCCGGTCCAGTGAGGACCTGGCTTGGCAGTTCGGGCTGGACTGTTCCCATGAGGAACAGGGTCAAGACTGATTTGCATATGGCTGGGTCCAAACTGGGGTGGCATGGTGAGCAAAAGAACGATGGATTAAACCCAGGTCTGTGACTGGGGGTGAGTGTTTGACAATGTTCAGCATTCCGTCCATCACTTGTTGTTTTTGCTTTGTCGCCCTAAGTGGGAAGGGTATGCCCAGACGTGGGTCCCGTGCTTCCCATGCCACTGGATTCAAGCTAGCCTGGCTGATGAGGGGTGAAACCCCGAAACCGGTCCCAGGATGCTTGTTTCCGGTCCAGTGAGGACCTGGCTTGGCAGTTCGGGCTGGACTGTTCCCATGAGGAACAGGGTCAAGACTGATTTGCATATGGCTGGGTCCAAACTGGGGTGGCATGGTGAGCAAAAGAACGATGGATTAAACCCAGATCTGTGACTGGGGGTGAGTGTTTGACAATGTTCAGCATTCCGTCCATCACTTGTTGTTTTTGCTTTGTCGCCCTAAGTGGGAAGGGTATGCCCAGACGTGGGTCCCGTGCTTCCCATGCCACTGGATTCAAGCTAGCCTGGCTGATGAGGGGTGAAACCCCGAAACCGGTCCCAGGATGCTTGTTTCCGGTCCAGTGAGGCCCTGGCTTGGCAGTTCGGGCTGGACTGTTCCCATGAGGAACAGGGTCAAGACTGATTTGAATATGGCTGGGTCCAAACTGGGGTGGCATGGTGAGAAAAAGAACGATGGATTAAACCCAGATCTGTGACTGGGGGTGAGTGTTTGACAATGTTCAGCATTCCGTCCATCACTTGTTGTTTTTGCTTTGTCGCCCTAAGTGGGAAGGGTATGCCCAGACGTGGGTCCCGTGCTTCCCATGTCACTGGATTCAAGCTAGCCTGGCTGATGAGGGGTGAAACCCCGAAACCGGTCCCAGGATGCTTGTTTCCGGTCCAGTGAGGACCTGGCTTGGCAGTTCGGGCTGGACTGTTCCCATGAGGAACAGGGTCAAGACTGATTTGCATATGGCTGGGTCCAAACTGGGGTGGCATGGTGAGCAAAAGAACAATGGATTAAACCCAGATCTGTGACTGGGGGTGAGTGTTTGACAATGTTCAGCATTCCGTCCATCACTTGTTGTTTTTGCTTTGTCGTCCTAAGTGGGAAGGGTATGCCCAGACGTGGGTCCCGTGCTTCCCATGCCACTGGATTCAAGCTAGCCTGGCTGATGAGAGGTGAAACCCCGAAACCGGTCCCAGGATGCTTGTTTCCGGTCCAGTGAGGACCTGGCTTGGCAGTTCGGTCTGGACTGTTCCCATGAGGAACAGGGTCAAGACTGATTTGCATATGGCTGGGTCCAAACTGGGGTGGCATGGTGAGCAAAAGAACGATGGATTAAACCCAGATCTGTGACTGGGAGTGAGTGTTTGACAATGTTCAGCATTCCGTCCATCACTTGTTGTTTTTGCTTTGTCGCCCTAAGTGGGAAGGGTATGCCCAGACGTGGGTCCTGTGCTTCCCATGCCACTGGATTCAAGCTAGCCTGGCTGATGAGGGGTGAAACCCCGAAACCGGTCCCAGGATGCTTGTTTCCGGTCCAGTGAGGACCTGGCTTGGCAGTTCGGGCTGGACTGTTCCCATGAGGAACAGGGTCAAGACTGATTTGCATATGGCTGGGTCCAAACTGGGGTGGCATGGTGAGCAAAAGAACGATGGATTAAACCCAGATCTGTGACTGGGGGTGAGTGTTTGACAATGTTCAGCATTCCGTCCATCACTTGTTGTTTTTGCTTTTGCTTCAAAAAGCAGCGCAAATGCGGCACTAAACAAGTATAAAAATGGGCCTTAATGTCATTGTTTTATAGATGTTTTGTCTTCTCCTTTGGCTATGGGTGAAGGGTAGAGAGAGTGTTGGTGCCATTGCCGTTATTAGCTGAGTTAAGTAGAGGACTTTCCGCTACAGTTTGCTCATATTGATTGTATAACTTCAGGTACTTCTCCCAACATAGTTAATATTGTCGTTTGATTGCAGAGATCATTTTGAATGACGCAGTTTGTCAGTGAATCTGTTACAACATCCCCCATAAGTCGCATTGTTCTATAAATGGTAGCAATACACAAAGCCATTTTTGCTAAACCATGGTTTGGGCATTCATCCTCCGTACCTGCGATGTTAAGGCACCAGCAATTATGGCCAAAGTTCTGCACATGGACCCCATTAAGTAGAGCACTGTCCAGTTTGCTGTCTCTTCTGTTATTATTTATATTGTCTTCATAAAGATGATAATAATAGGATGATTTTAGGTGCTGCTCGTAGTATTAGCCATAGAAGGACCAAAGGAGGCATACTTATCCATCATTGCCTTCTTGTCTTCATCTCTATGAAATCAGTCATCTACCCTGTTAGCTTCCTCGATGTTGTCACTGGATGAATCCCTAAACCAAGACACACCAGTTAGGCTAAAGCTTGAAAACGACCTTCCTACATTAGATAGGGGGCTGTGTGATAAAACAAAAAGTGAGAGTCTGATTCAGCCTTGTTGGAATGTCATAAATATCAGCTATGACTATGGGCCAGATGTATCATCACGGCCCCCTTGCGATTCGGTAATAGCGATTTTTAAGAAACCGCTATTACCGACTCGCAAAGTGCCATGTATCACATTTGCGATTCGGTAATAGTGATTTCTTAAAAATCGCAAATGCCATTACCGAATCGCAAATTGTGATACTGGACCCATTCGCAGCTATGGGCCTGTTGGCCCATAGCTGCGAATTTTTTGCAATTCCAAAATTGCGATTTCTGAACCAGAAATCGTAATTTTGGAAATGCAAATCCCCAGGGTGCTGGGGGCCTATGGCCCCCTCTGCTGCACCCCAAAAATGTTTTGGGGGACATGTAAAGTACACACATGCCATAAGGGCATGTGTGCTTTACATGTTCAATTTAAAAATGCATTTTAAATGCATTTTAAAATTTTGCACCAGGTTACCACCTGGTTGCAGTCCATGGTATTTTGCATGTTCAAAATGCCATTCTGCGAAAAATCGCAATTTGTGATCTTTTGCAGCATTGCCTTGCGACCTGGAATTTGCAAATCGCAAATTGCGACTCGCAATTTCCAGGTCGCAACGCAAGAAATCGCAATTTTAGTGATTTCTTATTTATGGTCTGCGAATGCCTTTCATGCATTGCAGACCACTGTTTTGCACTTGCAAACGGCCGAATTTACCGATTCCCACCGTTTGCGAGTGCAAAACCTTTTCATACATATGGCCCATAGTCACGTGCTGTTGTATGATTAACATGCACTGGGCAACTGATTGACTGGGATTGTATTCCCTGGTTCTCTTTTAATGTATTTCATGTCTGTTGAGGGGGGATAACTGTGTCAAGACTACTTTCTCAGTATGTTTCAATTGGTCATTTGGAAGTTCAATATTTGTTAAATCTGATTCTGTGCTAGTCGATCTTTCACATTTAAAGTATACTGTTACTTCATTTTTATTTTGCGAGATCTTTAATACTAGTTGTAGTTCTATATTTGAAGAGGGTGACTGAGTTGGACCTTGCAGGATCGCTTCCACTGCGTGGGATGGCGGTGTAGGCTCAATGGAAGCAATATCTGGGAAAGTATCTTCTTCACTTGAGGCTTCAATCCACAACTATAGGCATATGTTGCCCATAAATGGATGAAAATAAAATACTTTGCGTCATACTCTAGGGAGGCTGCCTTATGATTCATAACACATTTGACTTTAAGACTAAGGCCACATACACAGACCCAGCGGGTAGGTATTTGACTGCGTAATGACAACTGTTGGACAATCTAGTCCCTTTTACAAACAATTGTAGACCAAATATAAACATGGCAGTCTTTTGCAACCCGATACACACAATGTGTAGAACGATTGTAACAAACATGATCATATAGTGCAACTGTTGGACAATCTAGTCCCTTTTACAAACAATTGTAGACCAAATATAAACATGGCAGTCTTTTGCAACCCGATACACACAATGTGTAGAACGATTGTAACAAACATGATCATATAGTGCAACTGTTGGACAATCTAGTCCCTTTTACAAACAATTGTAGACCAAATATAAACATGGCAGTCTTTTGCAACCCGATACACACAATGTGTAGAACGATTGTAACAAACATGATCATATAGTGCGGTCATCTATACCCTAATAGATACAAATCTAAACCGGTGACTTGAGACACTAGCATGCGACCAAGATCCAAGTCATGGTATGCTAGGAATGGAAGATGTCTGGAGATTCTGACATGGTTCAAATAAGATTTATTCATGCTAGTCGTCAGTGCATTACTTGCACCCGTGTACAGACTGCTGCTTCCTTTCTTGAGAAATATTATGGGTGACATAAATTGAATACTTATCTAACAGACTGCAGCAGCTTCTATGTTGGCCTAAGAAAAACTTCAGCTTCACTCACTCAAAGAGTATGAGGGACTCGGCACAGGGGGTTGCTACTTGACATGGCTGTTTTCCTTTCATCTGTGAAGCCTGCGAGTGTCTTCCCAGGAGAAAAGGCTGTTTGGGAGACACGCCCAGTTACAACTCATAGCAGGTTAGCAAAAACTTCCCTGCGGTTAACCTAGGAGCTGGTGGCCCTGAACTGGAGGGCAAGGTGATCTCACACGCTTCCTGCTTGCAGTGTCTGGTAGCACCAATTTGTCAGAGGACCATCCATCACAGTCACATCCATGCTAGCTTTGGGCAGGCACTTCTTTCTTCTGGCAGTTCGTGATTGGTAAGTCGATGCAGCAAGGTAGCAGACCAAAGGGGTGAGAATGAGCACAGGCAAAGACTGGTGAGAGAACGGAGAGCCAGCGTTCCCAAGAACACTTCTACTGTGTGCTGGGGACCATGAATGATGTCAGTGATGCCGCAAGCATCTCTCCTGCCCACAGATGCCGCTTTTCCACCCGTAGGCAATGGCTATTGAGAGAAATGGTACCTATGCGCCTTCATTGCAGTAACTGCACATGTAACTGTTCACCCATTGCATTGGAAGCACTTTTTTGTTTCAACAAAGAACGTATGTGTGTGTATGCCCCTGCGAAAACAGTCACAACATCCAATGTTTGTAATATAGGCTGATCAAATTGTGAATGAAGGTTTAACAGCGCAATGGTAACCTGGTCTGAACGACTGGCCGCCTCTTTGTGTATTCTATTGATGATCTAAATTCTTTAGACACCTAAACCTGTCTCTATCCAAACACAAAGTTGTTGTTTTCATTCAGTCTTGACATTTCATTTCAGATTACAAGCGATTAATCTCATCTCCTAGGTGACAGGGAGCAAAAACTCAGTTTAGGAGGATGAATAGTACCACAGGGTCTGCTTCCATTGCATGTATTGCACTTGTTGAAGCAGCAGTCGGAGTGAAATCCTGATAACAATATAAAGAAGCTGAACTTTTTGGACACATGTTTCTCCAAAGTAGAAAACAAATGATCAAACAAGCGGTAGGCATTGCTGGAAGAGATAAACATTAAAATCAAGCCATTAATCAAATCCAGTGGAACAGACACTGAAAGCTAACAGACATAGTGCAACCAAGGAGAATGAAATGTCTTTGACTTAACAATATATCATTGAAGTGATGTGCGATTTTAAGTTTATATTTATACTTGCGACAGAAATACCTATCAGAATGCGCACTTATACTAAATTCTGATCAGTTCACAACAGAATGACGTAACGGGTCCCGCAACCACTTAGAAAGCCTCAATATTCTAAACATCGCACGCGAGATTCATCATTCGCACCCCTCCTGCCACACACGCACACACACCCACACAGAAAAGGAACGAAAGAAAGGGTAGGAAAGAAATACCCACAAGGCTACAGCTATCACAAGCACAACTATAAATGCAAGCAATGTGAAAAGTGTAGACAGTGAACACTCTAATACTGTTCTTACTCCTGCTTTCAGGAAACCCACAAGCAAAGCAAAAATCTTTGATTTATCACTCCAGAATTACACAAGGATTTGAGATTGACTCCTTAAATGTTAACCGGTGGGAACGTTTTGCCATTCATTTCTGCGAGTTTGAAAACCCATTAGAACCAAGTTGCACCATTTTATTGCAACTTCTCCGTTAAAGTACATTTTTACGAACGTGTATCTTTTATTGTAGTTTTAAATAGTGCAAACTTCCCTTAATGGCACCAGAATACGTTACATAAGCACCCAATCAGATTCAATAATTTAATTATTTTGGCACCGAGTGATTAAGCGTTGTACCAATTCCACAGTTCCTACCTGATGCCAAGGCCCCAAGCCAACTGCTTTGGCCTTTAGTCCACATCTCCTCCAGTTGGTTCAGTTTTAAATATGGAATTGTTTACTTCTCTCTGTATCTTAAACTCATACAGTATAAACTATATTTGCGATTTTAAAAAGCTGTATTGAAAAGTGAACAATATAGCGTTCTTATTAGATTTTAGAAACCACGCAAGTCATCAACAAATGGTGAAGGGGCAGAGCCCTCTGCTCTGAGTGCACAGCTAAAGGAAAATAGTCTGTAAAAATATATTAGCCACTTTATCAACCACGAAAGCACTTCATTGGGAAACAGAGGAGGGACCATTTTTAGTTACTGGGACAGCAACATATTTGAAGTAGACAAAGATCGCCCATTGTCCTCTTTCTCTCTACTTCCACAGAGTCTAGTGCCAGGGCAAATAAAGACCCTCTGTTAATGAAGGGGAGTGCAGTTATATTACATACCCCAGCCCACAAACATACAGCCATGGCCAGTGGTACTGGAACAATTTTCAGTAGGGGTGTTGCCATCAATGTTACATCACTGAAGTTACAGGGATAGTAAAAAATCCAAATGGCACACAAAGAAAAAGTGTAGCAAATGAGTCACTCCGTGCAGGTGAGTGGTAAGGATTGGTATCTAGCTAGTGGTGCATTTTAGAGCACGCTGTTGTAAATATATTACTAAAGCATGATGTGGTAGCACACTGTCATTTACAGGTAGCACATTTTCCATTGGAATTGCCATCCAGTTTAGACAGACATGTATTTGTACTAATAAAACTATATAGCACACAAAAAATGTATGCTAGGGTTCAAGCAATTTGTATCATATGCACAGCACTACGTAAAGTGTCTATTTGTTTTGATCCTATTCAAATCTGCTCCCATCACACTTAAAAATTACAAAAAACATACTTCATTTGTGCTTTCCTAACTGCTTATATATTTGAAATATTTGTACAGTTCATTTACAGGAAATGATACAAGATAATGCATCTTTATTTCTCATTCAACTTCTGAACCTCAGCACGATTATTTCGGTAACGTGCTTCAGCACCCAATGCACCTTACTTCCAGCACCTATGGTCATGGCTGACCATGCATACAAGAGCTATGTTATACCATAGATGGGGAACATGCATCAGATCTCCAAAAATGGATTCAGACTGCTTCCGATGGAGTGGGGCAGGGGCCACATTCACCCCACATGTGTATGCTGTGTAAAATGTCCTTTACTCCACGGGTGAGCACCTACTGCATGCACTAACAGCGTGTCACTGCCACCTGACAGGATGTGCATACTTAGCTCACTTCTTAATAGCCTCTTTGTCCCTATGCCCACATTAGCAATATGAAGTATTTGCAAAAACAAAAGTGTTCCATCATTTGCAGGGGGGTATGCTCATATACCAGTAAGAGAATGCCCCCAGGACGTAGCATGGGACTCAAATTGATTCTCGGGCAATGGGAATTACACAAGGGACAATGCAAGGCTCTCCAGACCCTTCTAGAATAGGGAAGAGCACCAGGGTTGCAAACAGAAGGCACAACACGTGGTGACATAATATGGAGTGTGCTCTAGTCTATAGGACATAAGGATAACAACCACATTGAAATAAACCATATGTATGAGTTTTGTTGGCAATTGTTTACTCACTGTAGGAAGCTGGCTCTGTATATACTATCTGTGCACAGAGTCCAAGGGTTCCCCTTAGAGGTTGATAGTGGCAAAATGAGATAATACCAATGCTCTATTTTGTGGTAGTGTGGTCGAGCAGTAGGCTTATCAGAGGGTAGTGTTAAGCATTTGTTGTACACACACAGGCAATGAATGAGGAACACACACTCAACGACTTAACTCCAGGCCAATAGTTTTTATATAGAAAAATACCTTTTCTTAAATTATTTTAGAACCACAAGATTCAAGATTTGAGGTAAGTACATAAAATGCAAGGTACTTCACACAGGTAAGTATAGAACTTTGAAAAAACAGTAGTGCACACAGTTTAGGTTAAAATGGCAACAAGCTATTTTAAAATTGGACACTGCAAAAATCAACAGTTCCTGGGGAAGGTAAGTTTGGTTAAGTTTCTCAGGTAAATAAAGCACGTACACAATCAGTCTCCTGGGCATAGGCACCAGCAACACAGGGCCGGTCATGTGCAGAGGTCAAAGGAGGGCCCAAAACACATAGGCACCTATGGAGAGCAGGGGTGCTCCGGTTCCGATCTGCTGGCAGGTAAGTACCTGTATCCTCGGGGAGCAGACCAGGAGGGTTTTGTAGAGCACTGAGGGGGGACACAAACATTACACAAAACACACCCTCAGCGGCACAGGGGCGGCCGGGTGAAATGTGCAAAGTAGGTGTCTGGTTTGCTATTGAAAGCAATGGAGGGACCCGGGGGTCACTTAGGAGATGCAGGCAGGGCACAGGGGGGCTTCCCGGGCCAGCCAATGACTGGGCTAGGAAGAGGGCTGCCTGTTGGTCACTCCTGTGCTGGTGGGTGGTTCCTCTTGGTTCTGGGGGCTGCGGATGCAGTGCTTGGTCCAGGCGTCAGGTTCCTTGTTACCAGGCAGTCGCGGTCAGGGGGAGCCTCTGGATCCTCTCTGCAGGGGGTTCGACTCGGGTTACTCATGTCGTCATAGTCACCTGGGAGTCCTCTCTGCAGTGTTTGTTCTCTGGAGCTCGAGTCGGTGAAATCGGGTGCAAAGTGAGAAGGAAGAGAGAGTTCTTTGGGAAGTTGTTAAAAAGTTGCAAAGTTGTTGCTGTTTTTGAACAGTGCCGGTGATTCTCTGGAGTTTCTTGGTACTTTGGGTTCAGGGCAGTCCTCTGAGTCCTCAGAGGTCGCTGGTCCCTGTTGGATGCACCGCTGTGCAGGTTCTTTGAGTCTGGAGACAGGCCGGTAGGGCTGGGGCCAAGTCAGTTGGTGTCTCCGTCGTCTCTGCGGGGCTTTCAGGTCAGCAGTCCTTCTTCTTGTTGTAGGTTGCAGGAATCTGATTTCCTGGGTTCTGCGTGACCCCTAAATACTAAATTTAAGGGAGTGTTTAGGTCAGGGGGGCAGTAGCCAATGACTACAGTCCTGGAGAGTGGCTACACCCTCTTTGTGCCTCCTCCCTGAGGGGAGTGGGGCACATCCCTAATCCTATTGGGGGAATCCTCCAAAACCAAGATGGAGGATTTCTAAAGGCAGGAGTCACCTCAGCTCAGGGCACCTTAAGGGCTGTCCTGACTGGTGGGTGGCTACTCCTTGTTTTCCTCATTATCTCCTCCAGCCTTGCCGCCAAAAGTGGGGGCAGTGGCCAGAGGGGCGGGCATCTCCACTAGATGGGATGTTGTGGGGTGCTGTAACAAATGGCATGAGCCTTTGAGGCTCACCGCCAGGTGTTACAGTTCCTACAGGGGGAGGTGAGTAGCACCTCCACCCAGTACAGGCTTTGTTCTTGGCCACAGAGTGACAAAGGCACTCACCCCATGTGGCCAGAAACTCGTCTGGTTGTGGCAGGCTGTCAGAAACTGGTCAGCCTAGCACTAGGAGTCAGACTGGTATTCAGGGGGCATCTCTAAGATGCCCTCTGGGTGTATTTTACAATAAATCCCACACTGGCATCAGTGTGCATTTATTGTGCTGAGAAGTTTGATACCAAACTTCCCAGATTTCAGAGTAGCCATTATGGAACTGTGGAGTCCGTGTTTGACAAACTTGCAGACCATATACACTTTATGGCTACCCTGCACTTAAAATGTCTAAGGTTTTGCTTAGACACTGTAGGGCCATAGTGCTCATGCACATTTGCCCTCACCTGTGGTATAGTGCAGCCTGCTTTAGGGGTGTAAGCCTGCTAGAGAGGTGACTTACCTATGCCACAGGCAGTGGGAGATGGGCATGGCACTCTGAGGGGAGTGCCATGTCGACTTAGTCATTTTCTCCCCACCAGCACACACAAGCTGTGAGGCAGTGTGCATATGCTGAGTGAGGGGTCCCCAGGGTGGCATAAGACATGCTGCATCCCTTAGAGACCTTCCCTGGCAACAGGGCCCTTGGTACCAGGGGTACCATTTACAAGGGACTTATCTGTGTGCCAGGGCTGTGCCAATTGTGGGAAAAAAGGTACAGTTTAGGGAAAGAACACTGGTGCTGGTGCCTGGTTAGCAGGGTCCTAGCACACTTCCAATCATAACTGGCATCAACAAAAGGCAAAAAGTCAGGGGGTAACCATGCAAAGGAAGGCATTTCCTTACACTCACTGTTAGCCTTTGTTAACAATCGAGCAGCATGTGTGTGTTATTGAGTCCCTGGAATAACTGCATATTACCAAAAGGCATGCTCCAAGATGCAACTCAGCTATTTCCGAAGCAGATATAGACATTCTGTGCACGACAGGTTATGGTGTTAATAGTCTTTTCTCATGAATTAGCAGGAAGAGGTTGTTCACATAGATGGATGCATTTTTTCCAGACATGGACTGAAGGAGTTTATTGTCAATGCCTATGGCTGTCCTCAAGACATTCAGACTCTTTCTTCTTTAAAATGAGTATAAGACATGTCTTATACTTAATGCCATGGATTATGAGCCAGGCAGTACTACTGTTGGTCTTCATCTATTGGTCTTTTTCTATTTTACGTCACATGATATGTGTCTATTTTTTCAGTGTTGGCTATAAAGAGAAGCTTCTATGCAGTTGAAGATGCTTCGTAAATTCGCTTGCTTCTTATGTGTTTATATGTTTATAGTTATTTTACATGATATGTTGCAAATCAAGTCTATCCATCGTTTGTCCCTATGTGTGTTGCACTGAAATTACTGAGTTTCCCTGAGTTTTTCATCCACAGGCACTATTATGGACACTGCAAAATGTGCATGGTCAGCACATAAATGTAAGGGCAGGTTTGACATTATAAAACATAACTGAATGAAACACTCACACAGTGTAGGAAGAGGCTTCTAGCTTGGCAACTTTACCTGGTCTTCACTTAAGAACTCTAAAGTTTGTGACATCTAAGAACAGAGAAACTAATATAAAGTAATTATAAACAGGGAGAAAACAAGGGATAGTGCTTAGCTGGAAATAAGAAAAACGGAAGGCAAACACTCAGTTGCAAGCAACTGGGCCTGGCCTCCTGGACTAAATGGTCAAGAATAGGCTTGCAAAATTGAAGTCAGATCAGAAACACACTCCTTAACAGCGCTGTTTCCGGAAACAAGAGCGCACGGCTTAAAGGGAATGGGAGAATCGCTACATTGTGCTGTTCCAAACACACAGATTTTCAGCAGTGGAAGGTAAAGTTCAGGAAAAAGCAGCACACAGGAACACATAAGGTCAAGTACTCTTTCAAAAAAGAGTGTTAGTCAAACGGAAGGTCATTCTATCAGCAAAGCTGCACCAATGACTAACTAAGAAATAATGATACCAGAGCCTTTTGAGAGCATATTAATGATCAATTTCAAACAGTGTGATCAATCAGAATTTACCTCTACTAATCTCATGCCTAATTTATTTTAAATATTCTAACGTGTGTTGGCTTGTTGAGCCGGGAAGTTTTCTTTCTGTCTGGTTCAGAAACCACTAACACACTGGTGAGACACCATCGCTATTCTCACCAATAGAGGTAGACCAGATCGTTGAACTTGGTGTAGAGTGTAGTTGTCGGATTAATTCAATTACAAATCAATTACATAAGACCATCAACAATTCAGGATACCATATACAATTTAACACTAATGCAAACTAAATAAAATATCAAGCTTAATTACAATCCCAAAATTAATGTCATGTATGTGGTGTGCAAAACTAAGTTATAAACATATATGAAGACCATAGACTGAACAAAGCATCTAAAAAGATTTAACCTACTAAACATCAATACTGTTAAGCACTTCAAAAGAATAGTGTAGATTAACAGCAACACAATATGCACATTATTTTCAGATTTCGAAGCAGATGATGGTGACATCAGTATATCATCAAATACAATTTGAGCATTCAGATTTCAGGACTGGGCTGGGGCTGTCCCTGTCACTAACACAAATTTAGACTGGCATGTGTGGGGACGGGCTAACCTGTGGGCAAAAGCAAAAGGAAATAGAAAGACAAAAATAATATGGAAACTCATCTAACATGGGCAACTCGCTATAAAAATATGCTGGTGTAGTTATCTAAACTGAAAAGGAAACAAGAAACCACAATTGTTATATCTTTCCTCATTGGACAGTAGACAGCTAGACTTCATCAGCCAGAATGGTCACTTTCTTCCAGGGTTAGTTGTCAGCAGCCATCAGGATGGTGAGGAATACGAGCTGCTAATAGGACAAATCAGCAGTTCAGAATTAGTTGGGCTTATTAGTACTGAAGAGCATACAGACGAGGCAATTAAACTAGGGGCCTTATTATGACTTCAGCAGACAGAAAAGGCCGCCTGCAGAAGTCCCAACAGGTAGGTTGCCGCCAGTGTGGCTGACTCCCCACCAGGCCCATTACAAGTTTCCCGCTGGCCCAGGGGGAGGAAACTCAGTTTCTGCCCACTGGGACAGTGGGAAAATGCCTATAGCATTGTAATCGGCTCATAATAGAGCCGGTGGCAATGCTGTAGTTGGTAGGGTGCACCAGCACCAGTTGCAATGTTCACTGTCTGAACACTGCGATTGGGCTGGCCAGGGGGGCCCCTGCACTACTCATGCCAAGTGCATGGGCAGTGCAGGGCCCCCCTGTGGCCCCCTGAACCCTGCCTCTGCCAGCCTTTTCATGGCAGTGCTACCGCAATGAAGCCGCTGGATAACAAGGGTGTTGTAATCCCCTGGACAGCGCTGCTTGCAGTGCTGCCCTGGCAGATTAGGACCACCAGCAGCGCCAAGCTGATGTTAAATCGTAATCTGGCGGTGCTAATGGTGTGACCTCTGCGTTACCGCCGCAGTCGCAACATGGCACTCAGACCGAGCATTGGAGGCGGTCTGACCGCCACCATGATATTAGACCCCGAGGGCCGTAATGAGGCCCTAAGACTTTTCTCATCCGAAGAAAACTAAGGGTTAAAGGGATTCAGATAAAGAAGAGAACAGCTGGAGATCTTCAGCACATCAGGACCAACTCAAACTCACACCAACACAAATTAGGACTATCTCCAGATTTCCAAAGTTCCTCAATAATTAGAAATATGTATGATCCATTCATAGGTCCTTCAGGTGGGCATCAGATTCAGTGTCCAATGGCTGTCAATGGCATGATCAAATTTGCAACTATTTAGGCTTTTCTCAGCAAAAATGCATTGTCATTTCAATAATTTCATACAGATCCCACAGTTCAGACAAACGTTTACATTATCTAATTGTTTGAAACATCAGGATCTTCTCTCACAGTACACTAAATGACCTAATACAATTTCTCATGAGATTCATAACTTTTCTGACTTGTTCAACACCTAGAACAAATAATGCAACATTGTTGTTGACAAACATGTTCTTCGCCTTCAATACAATAGGACATACAACATCACATCAACAGCCTAGGAAAAAAGAATTCAGGTCAAAGGGTGCAGAATAAAAGTAATTTTCTTCTACAACTGCAAAATGAATCTTTCAGACCTAGTCAAGCTAAGAAAGCCTAAATACACATTAATACATGTAATGCACTAATAAACCTGTTGAGTACCTTGCAATTCAACTCAAATATGTAAAGCAAAAATGTAATCGCAAACATTATTTATAAAATGTTAGAATAATTTTGAACATGCATTTATTTTTCTGCACACAAGTAACTCACATTAATAAAATCTATTTTAATCAATAAAATATGATTAATTCATGTTCATCTGATACTTCAATTATAATATTCATTTTAATAAAACACTCAATGTTAACTCAATTTAATACTTCATTTAATATGAATTCAAAAAATTTCATGTTAAAATGTAGTATTTAACACAAATGCCAGCCACATGTCCACCATATTCCAAATGTGCACAGTTTACAACTCATGTTATTTTCTCTGTTAGGCTTTTAAATGTAGAATAATTAGTCACAATATCATATGTTAACGTCTGTGCCACTAATATAGTAATACAATTTGGTCTCTTTCAGTCCCTCCTCTGACTGCAATCTATGCTGTTACAAAATAACTTTTCTATTTTACATCAATATAAGTCAGAACCTTGTAATTTGACAACAATGCATAGGTCTAGGCTTGCGGTAATTGTCAATTCTCTTCATCGTCTGATAATATCTGTTTCTCATAATCTCCATTTCTATTTCTTCCCTCCTTTGTTTATTCTTTACTGTTTTTCCTTTTTCCAGAAATTGTAAGCCTTGTGAAATCCAAGTGAACAAATTATGCAAACTTTCACAATCAATAAAAGTTTCAGGATCATTCTCACAAAGCCATATCCCAAGTTTCCAAACCAAGATCCTACTTTTGAGAATCCTTCACCTCTTGTCTCCCAAACACTTGTCTGTTGTCAGATCATTCAAGTAATTTTTCAGACTTGCCAAATTAGATAAGTATCTCCTTATCTCCCTTCTTTTTTCCGTAATATATGTGCAGCAATGCTGTGACTTTAAAACTTAGTAGACTTTGCCTTCCTTTGCTAAAAGAAAGCTTAATGCAAGGTGATTCTACAAAATCATAGACCTTGCTGCAACAATTTCTGTGTCCTTTAGGAGCATTGCACCTGAAAAATCAGTTAACATCTCATCTCCAATCGTTAATAACTTCCTTATCTTTATGTCATTCAAGATCACACCACCTGATAGCATAAAAGCACCCAAAAATATCTCCTGTAATCTCTGAACCACTTGCTCCTCTTTTAAGTCTCACTTTACATTTTTTTTAATCCCTGCTGGATTGTCAATGTTGTCTACTTGGTAAATTTTCAGACAAAAACACTCTGAAATAACATGTGTCATATTAGCCTTTCGGCAACTTTTAATGAGTATTCTGACCACAGATGTAATAGACACCAGGTACAGCAGGGTCTTGTCCATTTAGCATAAAATCCCATACACGTTTAAAGAAAAACAAGTCTACATTCAGTCATTCCCGCAAACTTATTGTCAGCTTTTGATTGCGACCTATATATACAAAGCCTCCCTACATGTTGTCAATCTAAAGCAAAGAGTCCTTGTGTGTTAGGTGTGTTGTGAACTGTTTTCTTCTTGGTAACTATACCCTTCTTTATCTTCTCTTTTGTTGCTTTTCTTCTATTGTCTACTTGATATATGAAATCATTTTCTACCTGTGAAAGCAAACATGTTAAGTTATTCCGGTGTGTATATGCTGTGCCAAACGTCAGTGTAGGTTCAAAGAATCCTTCTACTATACTGATATTTCTAACTTTTTCAATGCTGCGCAAATGCTGATTAATGGGAACAAAGGAGAAAACTAAATTATAGAATGGAAGTACTTAATGTACTCTTGATTGTACAAACGGGCAAATAATAAACTGCAACTAATTCCATAAGTTAATGGTAAGCTATGATATGTGATTCCTTCTTGTACTGACGAAGGAATTTGTGTACATTCATAACAATCACGCACATTCTTTGTGTTGACTAATTCATACAGCAAACTACAAAAAACATTGAAAGACAAATCTCTCTTTGTGTGATCTAATTGAAGCAAACCCTCATCCTTATAAAACCTATCCTGCTTGGGTGTTTTCATTCTCTGCACTGGAGTTGCTGTGCTTTACATCTCTCTTTTCATTGAAACACTCATTCCTGCAATCAACAAAATGCACGCAATCATACATTCTATAATTAAACCAATGCACACATACGTATACTTACTGTGTTTGCCCAGCCATGGATTCATGGCTTCTGTAGAACCGAAGGAGAAAAGAAAAAAAAGAGAAATATATAATAGAAAGCAAAAAAGAGAACAAATCGAAAAATAAAGCAATTTTCAAAGTCTTTGCACTATTTGCAGCAATTCTCGATGTTCAAGATGGTTCTTCAAGATTCAACTAAAAGCTCCCAAATATAGTTCAAATGTTCATATTCAGTAAAACACAGTCTGGTGATCGCTTATGGTTACCTGCAGAGTGTAATGTCTTTGTTGATCAATTGGCACAGTTATTTCAAAACTCAGTTCAAATGCGATTTCAAGTTCCAGAATATTAAAATTAATTCTCATGGTCAAAACAAAAAACTATACTCTTGTTCTCCCATTCATTTGTGACAAGGTAGATAAATTCAGGTGAAGACTATCTTCGACTTGGCACTCTTTTCCTTTTTGTTCTCCTTACAGCACCATCTCTATCTTCATTCTGATTTGACTCTTCAGCTGCTTCTGTTATTGATGGGAGTTTATCAGTATCCAGTTAATGTGCAGCTGCAGGCCATTTATCTCCTTTCACAGTTCTCTTCTTTGGTGCAACTGTGTTCACAACGTTTGCTGTACTGGTAGGAATCAGTTGACTTTGACTTTGCTCTCCTGCACCTTTGTCTTTATGCAGGCTGCTTGCACCTTCACCACTTTGCATGATTTCTGCTTCAGCCACTTGTTCAGTCCTTACAGCTTGGTCAAGAGGACATGGAACTTTGTGTGTATGGCTTGCGTGGAACCAGTTTGGAAGACCAGCACACTTCACAGATGTTGTCATCACCAAGATAACTTGAAACGGTCCTTTCCACCTTGACTCTAGACAGATCTTCCTGACGTGCTTCTTGATTACAATCCAATCACTAGCTTTCAAGCTATGGCACTGTTCATGAGCTATTTGAAATGTTTTTTCTTCAACCTGATGAGACAAAGAGCGAACAATATCATCCAGACCGTTGCAATAATCCAGCACTAAGTCATCAGTTATGTTCAAAACTAAATTCACAGGTATTGCTAGTAGCCTCATTGCACGACCCATAAGAATCTCCTAAGGAGACAGTCCTGTCTTCCTGTCAGGGGTGCTACGCATGCTCATCAGGACAAGTGGCAATGTATTAGGCCATTTCAATGATGAAAAGGCACAAACCTTTGCCAATCAAGCTTTCAGTGTTCCATTCATTTGTTCCACCAATCCAGATGCCTCTGGTCTGTAACTGCAGTGCAGTTTTTGTTCAATGTTCAGTGGTGCACACAACAACTTTATGATCTCATTATTAAAATGAGTTCCTTGATTTGATTCCAAAGAAGTCGGGAACCCATACCTGGGCTTCAGTTCCCTGACAAGCAGCTTAGCTACAATAATACTATTATTCCTACGTGTTGGAAATACTTCAATCCAGTGGGAGAACATGCATACAACAACTAATACGTACTTCAATCCATTACAGGCAAGCATCTCAATGAAATAAAGTTGCATTTCTGCCGTGATAAACCTGAGCATGATAATATCTTGCCATTGAATTCAACAAACAATCTAGTAACACTACTTTCCCTTCATTTGAATTCCAAACATCATCTCCTTCTTTTTGAACACAACCTGCTTTTATCCAACCTCTGTGTTCTTCCTCAGTTGCCCCTTCCTGAAACCTATTAATTTCATCCCAGGTATCAACCACTGACACCAAGAAATTTTGATTTGTCTCACCATTGTTACTTCCACAACCCCACTCCTCATAGAAGGTGATGCAATGTTGTGCAAAATGTCTTGCAATTTGGTCAGCATAGGCATTGCCCAACAATACAAAATCATTCAACTTTTGGCATGCTATAGACTTCACAACCACAGTCTTCTCGGGTAACGGTAAAGCATTCAACAAATTATGAATTCTTTCACCATTTTGAGTGAGTGATCCTGACGATGTCATGAAACCTCGCTGGTGCCATAACTGACCAAAATCATGCACAACACAAAATCCATTTTGACTATCTGTGAATATTGTCACTTTGAGCAGCCCTGATACACAACACATTCTTGAAGGAGCAACCAATTTGGGCAGAAAGGACTCTTTGAAGCCATGAGGCTTCAACCACTCCTGAGAGGGTGCAAACGGCATAACCAGCTCTCAAAATACGATCACTGCCTCTATAACAGCCAGCCATAAACAAATACAACTGGATCATTCTCTTCTAAAGGAGTGTCCCAAATAACAGCTCTGGGTTTGGTGCATGGTTCAGTGACATCGAGGCAGTCATGTTCCACTTCATTAGTATCATTTGAATCATTAACATTTATTGGCAATAATGTGGCAGGATTTAGTATGGCACACCTTTTAACAGTCACATTGGCTGACCGAAGGATCAATAACTCATAACGGATAAGACAAGTACTGGTCAAATATTGGGTTTTGGACCTTGTTAAAAGTACTTCAACTGAATGTGGGACATAAACAATTAAAGGGTGTTCATCACAATGCCTTCGCATTGGCCTATGTTTACGCTAGCAGCAGCCACAACTTTTAAACAATTGGGCAAAGCAGCAGCAACAGGATCCAATGTGATGGAAAAATATGCCACTGGCCTGCTTGTTTCTCCTTGCAATTGTGTCAAAATAGAAAGTGCACAACCATCATATTCATGACAAAACAATGAAAAACCTTTCATGTAATCAGGCATTCCCAAAGTTGGAGCTCTGTACAGGCTCTCTATCAGCTCAGTGAAAGCTTTCATACATTCTTCATTAAAGGAGACTGGGTCTGTGACTTCCTTGTGTGTTAACTTCTGCAATGGTATTCAAATGACTGAAAAATTCAGATTCTATTGTGGACAGTAATATACCATGCCTAAAAACATTCTGACATCTCTCTGTAATTTGCATAATTGCTGCAACTCTTTCTCTGGAAATTTTTCTCGCACCTTACGGAATTGGGTGATCAAAATACTTTACTTCTCTCTGGCAATACTGTAACATGGGTGGGGGAAACCTTATGCCCATTTTCACCCAAATGACTCAATAACGCTATGTTATCTTGTCTGCAAGCTTCATGAGTATTGGATACAACAATCAGATCACCAATGTACTGCATTAAAGCAGATTGAAATGGCATGTTCAAAGACTCTTAAGTTATTTTTCAAAATCTGATTAAAATAGACAGAGATTCTGAAAACTCCTGTGGAGTGTGGCACCATGAATACACACGGTTGCCATGTCAGAATGAAAAGAGGAATTGACTATCCTTATGCAAAGGCACTGGGAAAAATGACTGTGACAAATCAATAACTGAAAACCACTCCATTACACATGGAATCTGTAATAAAATCACTGCTGGATTTGGCACTAAGGGACAACAGGATACCACAATCTTGTTCACTTTTCTCAAATCCTGAACTATGTGGTATTTTTCATTGGCTTTTGCAATCCCATAATTGGTGAATTACATCGGCTGCTCATCCCTTCTTTTAAGGCCCCCCTGTTCAACAAAGTCGCAATTTACTTGGGTCATACCTTCAACCATTTCTGGGGTCATACTACATCGTGGCGTTCTGGGGAAAACTGTATTTGGATTTAAAGATACCTTGACTGGTTCAACACCTCGAATAAGTCCAATTTCTTTTACAGAAAGATCCCAAACTCTCAGCGTTACTGTCTCCTGTAATTCATCAGGCAGGTCTTTAACTAACATGGCAGGGAACAATGTAATGAAAGGATATAACTCACCAGTATGACTGGAAGTCTCATCATCACTATTGATTTGAATTGTTATCCCTTCACGGGTTTAAGTAATGGAACATTTCAATTTACATAGTAAGTCTCTTCCTAACAGAATCACAGGACCTGAATCGCAAACTACTAATCAGTGCAAATCCTCAAATGTTCCTATCTTAACTGGAATGGAGTCAGTAAAGGTTTGCTACTCCTACAACCTGAACTGTTCTTTCAGAAGAGGGCACATTAGGGACTTTCGCAGATCTGACCGTGGAACAAGATGCTCCAGTGTCAACCAGGAATGAAACATCAGGACCCATAACACTCGCATTCACATAAGGACCACGCTGATCTAACTTCAATGAGGCAGCCAATACACATTCCTCCTCTTCTGAACTTTCATTCTTCTATTCTTCACTAATTGTATCATCACTGAAATCAATCAATTGGTATTGTGTGATTATGTGATTTACATTTGCATTTCTTCTTTGACTCACGCTCTCCTGAGGAATCATTACCTGTTGCTGTGCCATCAGAGCTTGTGGTATCTGCATTTGCTGTTTGGTTTGAATCTGCTGTTGGGGAAATTGTACTTGTTTCTGGGGAACCTGCATTTGGACTGCTCTAGTAGGAACATTCATGTTTTGATTTCAGGGCCTTTGAACTCTTTTATTTTGAAACTGACTGTTCTCAACCATCTGTGCAACACCACTACCTTGTACCAAATTTGTTACATTGCTAAAAGGACACTCCCGTTTCCAATGTTGCCGCATAATTGACAAGGAAGCATTTTCTTCATGTTCTGAACATCAGCCACATTTGCATTTAGATCTACTTGAATTCCATGACCTCTACCTCTATACTGAGGAACCATGTTGCCCTTCTGTTGTGTTCCCTGCATACCTCCTACACTCACCATTCACTGCCCTACCTGTATTCCTGCTGCCTGAGCAGACTTGATTTGCATCACCATTGCCTTTTCCTTTAACCTTTTCTGCTACAAATCAATTTTATCACAACAGTATTTGGTGTAATGCAATACTGCATCAATCAGCTTTCCTTGTCTGCAAATCAAGTGATTCTTAATTATTTTGCTAATTTCAGGCTTCAATCCTTGAACAAATCTAACCACAAAATGAATCACGTCTCTCGGTTCAATAATTTCTGTGCCAGTGTATAGCTTGAACGCTTGCAACAATCTCTCATAATAAGCATGAACCAATTCCTTTGTCTCCCTAGATGTCCTTTCAATCCTTTGCCAATCATTGTCTTTAGGGGAAACCCTAATTTTCAGAAATTCAATCACCTTGTAATAGGTTTCCATCACTTCTTCAGATGGCGCACCTGTTACTGCATCCCTTGTCTGTTCATTTGTTGGCCAATCAACACTCCTCTTGCACTCAACCCATAAAACTGCTGGAACCACAGTCTCAAACAAAGTGTTCATATCTTCCCACAAACACTTTGCCAGCTTGACAAACTTCTCTCTTTGTTGGTACTAATCCACTGGTTTCTTCCTCAACTTTGTGTAATCATTTGTAAGTGGCAGTACGTCACTTCTGCTCCATGGAACATAAACAGAATTCCTTCCCGAAATTTCTCTAATTAACATCACTTTTACAGCTCCCTCAGCCTGCTGTACATCATTTGAATATGCAGCCGGCTTTTTCTTCTGCCCTCTTTTCTTTGCCCATCTGCTGTTCTGTGCAAGCCACTCATCTGAATTCCAGGTGTTCCGATAGGGCAATGCCAATTCCCCAATCCCGGTGAGGACTAACGTGACAGCGATAAAGAGTACATTGCCCTCTCGGAAGACCTCAAGGGGAAGGGGGTTTTAGAAAGAGAAAAATTGAAAATAACAGCTTCTACTTCGTGGACTGCAGAATCGGACTGCTGGACCCTGGACTGCGTGTTGTGTTGGGCGTCAGGACTGCTGATTTCTCACTGTGTCCTTGGTTTTTAGGATTCTGGGCTGCAAAAAAATACTTCATTATACATTGAACTTTCAATTAACCAATGCAATATTTTACATTGTTGACACATTGTCATTAGTATCTATAAGTCTGAATAAGTATCTTCCTCTTTTTACATTTTCAGTGTCTCTGAAGCAATGTCCAAACTCAAAAACAATCAACTTGAGTATAGGTCTTGTTTGTGTTCTGGTGTAACCTCTTGCCAATATTATTTTTGATAAACTTGTTCTATTCTCAATCTCCTAATTTTCAGGGGAGCACCTGTGATAGGAAATACATCCTTCCTTAATGTCTGTTTAGCAGTATCTTGGCTTCCCTCCCAAATGATAAATCAAGCTAGTTCTTATTGTCATAAATTATTTAAAAGACAGAGCTCTGTTTTGTTTAATTTAAGCGATTAATCTGTCTTTACCTTGAAATTAAATTACTTGCTAGAAAAGTTCTGAACCCAAACTGGGTTTTTCACCTTTCTCATTTTCTCTCTTTTACAGAAAATACAGGATCATCATCAGAAAATGGAAGAGGAGAGCCGGGACCCAGCAGGAAGCCGACCGGAGGGCGAGGATCAACAGAACTCGACCAGAGGCTGCCTGGAGGATGAGAAATGCTCTAATACAACTGGAAGCTGGTCAGTGAATGAGGAAATCTGGAACTCGACTGGAGGCAGGCTGGAGAACAAGGAACTTGACTTGCACTGGAACTCAACTGGAGGTAGACTGGATGACAAGGAACTTGACTGAAAAAGATTGGCAGAGCAATAGGTACGAATCCAAGCGAGACCTCAGACTCACAAGCATCCTTAAATAATAAAATGTGCACATGTGCCTTTAGGCAGTTGATTGCTTGTTAAGGAAATGAGCAATTATCCTTCTGATTGTGGCACATGTTCAATATAGATCACATTGTAAAGAGAGCATGCCTTCACAGCTATACCTGGAGCAGGTGGAAAAGCAGTTGGTTGCTGGTTAAGGAAATTAGCAATTATCCTACTAATTGTGGCACATGTACAATACAGATCACATTATGAAGAGCAAATTTTGGCAGGTACAGTTGGAGCAAGTGGAATACAGTGTGCATAATCAACAAGCATTGGTTACAATAAATGAGACATTTAACAAGCATTGGTTATTGCAAATCTGATATTCAAGGATGTAATGAATGTACACAAATAAGTCTGAATGTTGCAAGCAACAGCATCTTACTGTAATTGAGCTCTTGATTATGCTAGTGTACCTACAACATCTGCCTTCCCATTCATCTAATTCTCCCCATGTTTGAATGCTCTGAATCAACTCCTTAATGTGAATTTTCATTCCAGGTGATATCATGTTTGAATGTCTCTTGAATCAAATTCTAATCTGTAACTCTTTTTCAATTGTTTGGATTTATTCATTTCAATTTCATATTTCTCAGCCAAATTGGTTAATTTCTCATAAACCTTTCCTGCTTGTAGGGTAACATCCTTGCAAATGAAACACAATTAATTTTCATTGTACAAATCTAATCTGTCCAATTCAAGGGTTCCCCCAATCACCTCCCTAATTCCAATTTTAATCCAGCCTTGTTTAATGTCTTTTCTCCCTCTGGCAAGTTGCCTGGAACTGATGCTCCACTCAAGTTGTCTAACCATTCAGTCAGTTGTTGTGCTGATAGCCCTTGCAAACTAATGTTGTTACCTTGAGAGAGGGGCTGTGGGTGAATATAGAATGTTCTCATAGCCTGCTCTTGAGCTAACACATATAAGCCTGTAGAGTGTTGGGGACATGTCACATCAATCAGTGGACCCACTCTATCATATGTCTGGTTCGA
This sequence comes from Pleurodeles waltl, assembly GCF_031143425.1. Classification (NCBI taxonomy): domain Eukaryota; kingdom Metazoa; phylum Chordata; class Amphibia; order Caudata; family Salamandridae; genus Pleurodeles; species Pleurodeles waltl. The sequence goes on from NC_090438.1 coordinate 348,691,422, forward strand.
ACCAAATGAATTCATAGGGATCATAGCTAGCACAGTAGTGCTCAGTCTCTCCATTTCTGCATTAGTTGCAAAAGGTGAATTCATTGCTGATACTGGATTTGGAATCTGGGAACCACTCTGATTATTACCCTGACATACAACAGGACTACTGGACCTATGGTTACAGGCACTGTTAATGCTTCTGGTCCTGACATATTTGTCTGACTTGGCGGGAACATTAATCCTTTACTTTGACCAGGTAATACTGTACCAAAAGATTTATTTGACTGATTCCGGGCAATTTTCTGCAGTTTCATTACTAGGGAATACATCGGCATTGTCTTGCATTGTCTGTCTCTGGTTCACAAATTGTGCAGGTGTCTGTGCATTAGGTGTGGACTCAAATTGAGTCGTTCCTGTATTCTCAACTGGCTGTGGCATAACTGTAACTGGAACATTCTGAACTGTATTAACATTTAGAACTGTTGGAGAAACTGCTGGCACCTGTGCAACATTAGCAGTAGGTACGTTTGAAATTATCTGAACCTGCCTTTGTGCAACTGGAGCTGTGGCATCACTTGGGACTATATTCTGGCTTAATGATGCAACTACATTATATGGTGGGGGACAATTCTGCAACAGCTGAGTTATACATTCATCTTCTGAATCACTTTCGATGTCTGCTATCTTTTTATTTTCACTCAATTTCTGTTCTGTATCTCCCTCAGATTTCTTTTTGGCTTGAGGATTAACACTTCCATCACCATCCTGTGTAATTGCTGGAAATAACTTCACTGCATATAATGTATCTGCTCTCCACATTCTCTGCGTTGCATCCCATCTAGCTTTCGCTAACGTCTTCTCTGCTTTCCTCATTCTTCTTTGGAATTTCTGAGCCTCTTTTTGTCTCACAACAAATTGCTAGATAGCAAGTGTTTCAAATTGTGCAGGAACACCCTCCTCTAATTCTCAAAAATTCTCAAATTAAAGGATCCATAACAAGGAAAAGCTAAATTACCTTTTTTCTCAGTTATTTTGCACCACTGATTTACCCAAAGACATGCTGGAGCTCCTCTCTCTTTCATTACCTCGAATGCTGGTGCGCCCCCCTCCCCGGTGGAACTGGCTCTCCCTCTCTAACTGGAATAAATCCCCTCTCAACACACTCCTAAAAGCTTTCCAAAAACTTCATTTTTACAACATTTTAATTCACAAACACAAAATCTACAAAACCATGAATTAATTTTCAATCCCACAATCCTTTTCACAAGCTGTCCTCAACCTAAAGCAGCGCACTCTTGTCCACCAATCAGTGTGTGACTTTTCTCTCCAACCGACCTATTCCAGCGCAGACCAAATGACATCACACTCACTTCGCTCAGCAGCTGCAACTCACTTCAGAGCCATCTCATGGACCTCTCACACAAAACCTAAATGCAAATATTGCAAGCACAAAAACCAAACCTGTCTGCTCACCACTGGTAGGACTCAAATGCTTTGAAAGCTGTACAGAACTTTCGACTGTGGCCTTTCTCACAAACAGCTACTTTTCCGGCTATGGCTTTCTCACAAATGCAAGCAAGATTTTACCCGCAAACCTCACTCCTATTGATACTGATTCTCCCTTTGCACTCAGGACTCACCTAATGCCAACTAACGAACACACACTCTCAGGGGAAATCTACTGGTATTGCCGGCATCGCTCAATTGACCAAAACCTCCCCTGCGGACAATAATTGAACCAAGTTTCTCCATACACTTTTACAATACTCTGGAGTCTTAGGCCTCACAGGACCCATAAACAACAAGAACCAAATGGGCAATTTGTTTTGCACAAAGGGCAACATTCACTTGGAGTACCCCAACTGTCTATTCTCTTACCTGGAGAACGCAAACTCCCTACTCACTTCATAGATCACACTTCACCGCGATTTAGCCAAAGCATTGCAAGCGCAAACCTTACTCAAACTCATACCATACACTTGTAACTCAATGCTGGAATTTCATCAACCCTTACACTACACCAAGAACAGCTCACAACGTGGGCAAATTCTGACTCTCCTCCTCACAAGACACACCTATAACTATGCTACCAAACTGTTGGCACCTTGTACTGGGAAGGTTTTCTTCCTGCCTCGGGTTCAGAAATCACTAACGTGCTGATGAGACACCATTGCTAATCTCATCCAATAGAGGTTGACTAGATCTTTGAACTTGGAGGGGAGTGTAGTAGTCAGATTCATTCAATTACAAATCAATTACATAAAACCATCAACAATTCTGAATACCATGAATAATTTAACACTAAAGCAAACTGAATTAAGTTTCAAAGTGTTATAACAATCCCCAAATCAATAGAACTTATAGGGTGCACAAAACTAAGGCCCTCATTACAACCCTGGTGGTCGGTGTTAAAGCGGCAGTAAGACCGCCAACAGCCGGCGGTAAAAAAAAATGGAATCAAGACCTTGGCGGAAACCGCCAACATAGACAGCCACTTTAAAACTCCGACCGCCATGGCGGTACAGAAAACAGCTTGGCAGTCATCGCCAACAGACAGGCGGAAGACAATGTACTGCCCACACTAATATGAGAGGCCAATCCGCCACCTTTTCCGGGGCGGAACCAACGTGAACACAAACACAGTGGTAACAGGACTTGGAAGGGAAAACACTCACCTCTACACATTCCATGAGGAACCAGGACGCCATGGAGCCAGAACTCCAAATACTCCCTGCAATAGTATTCCTGCTCCTCTACCAGGAGCACGAAAGACAGCGGTGACGACCAAGGTGAGTACTGCACCTACAACACAGGGGAGGGGGAAGAGAAAAGAGAGTGTCACACACACGCAACACGCAAAACCCCCACCCCCACCCTCACCCACAACAACATACACACAAATACATGCTGCAACATTACATTTACAATGGAAGAATACAAGGACAAAAGGAAATGAGTTAAACGATTGTAAGAACTAAAAATCCATTAGTCAAAACTTGAAATACAGTATAAACAGTTATGTACACCAACTACACAAGTCCGGATAGTGCACCATTCATAGTCCGTGGACCACTGGGCCCAAAATGCATGGGCGAAGCCCACACTCGATCCCAGACTCCAAACGGAGAGAACACTGCAGGGGCATCAGATCGAAATGAAACAGGCACCTCAGGGGGAAGGGATGGGGGCACCTTAGCCTGATGAGTGCATGACGCCAGCTCCACGAGGGGGCTCCATGCCCATTGATGTAGCCTGGTGAGTGCAAAGCCACAGTCTCTCAAATCTCTCCAGTGGGTGGTTTGCCCAATGCCCTATCCTGGGGAGTGCAAAGCCACAGTCTCTCAAGTCTCGCCAGTGAGTGGTTTGCCCACTGCTCTATCCTGGGGAGTGCAAAGCCACAGTCTCTCAAGTCTCTCCAGTGGGTGGTTTGTCCACTGCTCTATCCTGGGGAGTACAAAGCCACAGTCTCTTAAGTCTCTCCAGTGGGTGGTTTGCTCACTGCTCCAACCTGGGGAGTGCAAAGCCACAGTCTCTCAAGTGGATAACAGTCTCCACTGGTTCTGGAGGGGGGTTGGTGCCCAGAGTGCTTCATCCTGTCAAGGACTGAGGTAGTGGATGTGATTCTCCACTGGTTCTGGAGGGGGCTTTGTACCCAGAGTGCTTCATCCTGCCAAGGACTGAGGTAGTGGATGCCTTTCTCCACTGGTTCTGGAGGGGGCTTGGTGCCCAGAGTGCTTCATCCTGCCAAGGACTGAGCTAGTGGATGTGATACTCCACTGGTTCTGGAGGGGGTTTGGTGCCCAGAGTGCTTCATCCTGCCAAGGACTGAGCTGATGGATGTGATACTCCACTGGTTCTGTAGGGGGCTTGGTGCCCAGAGTGCTTACTTCTGCCAAGGACTGAGGTATTGGATGCCTTTCTCCACTGGTTCTGGAGGGGGCTTGGTGCCCAGAGTGCTTCATCCTACCAAGGACTGACCTAGTGGATGTGATACTCCACTGGTTCTGGAGGGGGCTTGGTGCCCAGAGTGCTTCATCCTGCCAAGGACTGAGGTAGTGGATGTGATACTCCACTGGTTCTGGAGGGGGCTTGGTGCCCAGAGTGCTTCATCCTGCCAAGGACTGAGGTAATGGATGTAATACTCCACTGACGGTGGTGCAACATGCAAGCTGCCCAGGCTCCTGGAACTGACCACCAGCCTCGGATGACTGACCACTGGGGATGACAACCATGTCTGCGGTGGTGCCACTGGCTCAGGATGTCGCGGGGCCGCTGGCGGTGCTGGCGGCGGTGTCAGTAGCGGCGGTGCTTGTGGCTGCCTCAGTGGCATCGGTACTGGCGGCGGTGTCAGTAGTGGCGGTGCTTGCGGTGGACTCTGTGGCATCGGTGCTGGCAGTGGGCTCTGTGGCATTGGTGCTGGTGGCGGGCTCAGTAACTGCGGTGCTGGTGGCGGGCTCAGTGACTGCGGTGCTGGTGGCGGGCTCAGTGACTGCGGTGCTGGTGGTGGGCTCAGTGACTGCGGTGCTGGTGGCGGGCTCAGTGACTGCGGTGCTGGTGGTGGTGCAGGTGGCGGTGCTGGTGGCAATCTTGTCCGGCGTGCAGGATGGTGTCGACGTGGACCTGCCCTTGATTTTCTGGCCCTTCCCCACCTTGGATGGTGGCGCAGCTGTCTTGCCACTATCCACTTTTGTTTTGCCTGAGCCCTTGGTGGCAGGTGTTTACGCCTTCTCCCTCTGGGATGTGGGCACCTTTTTTACTTTTGGGGGCGGCGGAATGTCCTTGCCCTCGCTCCGTGGAACACTGGCAGCCCTGTTGCTTGGTGCATTCCAAAAGCCCGCAGTTGCTGGCACCACTGTGCCCAGTGATGTGGTGGCTGAGGTGCTGGGTTGGGACCTGGAAAGGCGGGCCATAGGGGACGGACGGGGGGAGGTGTAGGGAAGAGGTCAACATTAGATAGGAAAAGCTTTTTAGACACACTGGGACGGGTAGATGGAGGGGGTTTGGGAGTGGAGGAAGAGGTAGTGGTTGTAGGAGGTGTACGTTTGCTGACTTTGCGTGAAGGTGCATGGGCTGGAGGCTGTTGTGAGGTGGATGGCTGTTGGGTGGGTGTGTGGCTGCGTTTGTGTACTATGGGAGGAGGGCTGACAGACACACTGGTAGAGGACACAGGGGATGTGTGAATGGTAGTGGGGGTGGTGAGTGCACGTGAGCGGTGTGTGGTGATGGGCGTGCTGGTGATGGAGGTAGTGGCTGAAGATGTAGTGCATGCAGGTGTGAGACGAGACTGGGAGTGAGGAGGACTGTAGGAGGCTGGACTGGCTTGTAGTGAGTACCAAGGGGTACTTACATCTTGCACCAGGCCCAGTTATCCCTTATTAGTGTATAGGGTGTCTAGCAGCATAGGCTGATAGATAATGGTAGCTTAGCAGAGCAGCTTAGGCTGAACTAGGAGACGAGTGAAGCTCCTACAGTACCACTAGTGTCATATGCACAATATCATAAGAAAACACAATACACAGATATACTAAAAATAAAGGTACTTTATTTTTATGACAATATGCCAAAAGTATCTCAGTGAGTACCCTCAGTATGAGGATAGCAAATATACACAAGATATATGTACACAATACCAAAATATGCAGTAATAGTATTAGAAAACAGTGCAAACAATGTATAGTTACAATAGGATGCAATGGGGACACATAGGGAAAAGGGCAACACAAACCATATACTCCAAAAGTGGAATGCGAATCATGAATGGACCCCAAACCTATGTGACCTTGTAGAGGGGACTGTAAGAAAACAGTTAGGGTTAGAAAAATAGCCCACCCCAAGACCCTGAAAAGTGAGTGCAAAGTGCACTAAAGTTCCCCAAAGGACATAGAAGTCGTGATAGGGGAATTCTGCAGGAAAGACACAAATCAGCAATGCAACAACAATGGATTTCCAAACATGGGTACCTATGGAACAAGGGGACCAAGTCCAAAAGTCACAAGCAAGTCGGAGATGGGCAGATGCCCAGGAAATGCCAGCTGTGGGTGCAAAGAAGCTGCTACTGGACAGTAGAAGCTGAAGATTCTGCAGGAACGACAAGGGCTAGGAACTTTCCCTTTGGAGGAATTATCCCTCACGCTGTGGAGAGTTGTGCAGAAGTGTTTTCCTGAAGAAAGACCGCCAACAAGCCTTGCTAGCTGCAAATCGTGCAGTTAGGGTTTTTGGATGCTACTGTGGCCCAGGATGGACCAGGATGTCGCCAATTGCATCCGGGGACAGAGGGGGCGTCGAGCAAGACAAGGAGCCCTCTCAGAAGCAGGCAGCACCCGCAGAAGTGCCAGAACAGGCACTACGAAGTGGAGTGAAACAGTGCTCACCCAAAGTCGCACAAAGGAGTCCCACGTCGCCAGAGGACAACTTAGGAGGTTGTGCAATGCAGGTTAGAGTGCCGTGGACCCAGGCTGGACTGTGCACAAAGGATTTCTGCCGGAAGTGCACGGAGGCCGGAGTAGCTGCAAAAGTCGCGGTTCCCAGCAATGCAGTCTGGCGTGGGGAGGCAAGGACTTACCTCCACCAAACTTGGACTGAAGAGTCACTGGACTGTGGGAGTCACTTGGACAGAGTTGCTGGATTCAAGGGACCTCGCTCGTCGTGCTGAGAGGAGACCCAAGGTACCGTTGATGCAGTTCTTTGGTGCCTGCGGTTGCAGGGGGACGATTCCGTCGACCCACGGGAGATTTCTTCGGAGCTTCTAGTGCTACTTTGTTGCAGTTTTGCAGGCTTCCAGCGCGGTCAGCAGTCGATTCCTTGGCAGAAGGTGAAGAGAGAGATGCAGAGGAACTCGGATGAGCTCTTGCATTCGTTATCTAAGGAAATCCCCAAAGCAGAGACCCTAAATAGCCAGAAAAGAGGGTTTGGCTACTTAGGAGAGAAGATAGGCTAGCAACACCTGAAGGAGCCTATCAGAAGGAGTCTCTGACGTCACCTGCTGGCACTGGCCACTCAGAGCAGTCCAGTGTGCCAGCAGCACCTCTGTTTCCAAGATGGCAGAGGTCTGGAGCACACTGGAGGAGCTCTGGGCACCTCCCAGGGGAGGTGCAGGTCAGGGGAGTGGTCACTCCCCTTTCCTTTGTCCAGTTTCGCGCCAGAGCAGGGCTGAGGGGTCCCTGAACCGGTGTAGACTGGCTTATGCAGAAATGGGCACCATGTGTGCCCATGAAAGCATTTCCAGAGGCTGGGGGAGGCTACTCCTCCCCTGCCTTCACACCATTTTCCAAAGGGAGAGGGTGTAACACCCTCTCTCAGAGGAAGTCCTTTGTTCTGCCATCCTGGGCCAGGCCTGGCTGGACCCCAGGAGGGCAGAAGCCTGTCTGAGGGGTTGGCAGCAGCTGCAGTGAAACCCCGGGAAAGGCAGTTTGGCAGTACCAGGGTCTGTGCTACGTACCACTGGGATCATGGGATTGTGCCAACTATGCCAGGATGGCATAGAGGGGGCAATTCCATGATCATAGACATGTTACATGGCCATATTCGGAGTTACCATTGTGAAGCTACATATAGGTAGTGACCTATATGTAGTGCACACGTGTAATGGTGTCCCCGCACTCACAAAGTCCGGGGAATTGGCCCTGAACAATGTGGGGGCACCTTGGCTAGTGCCAGGGTGCCCTCACACTAAGTAACTTTGCACCTAACCTTTACCAGGTAAAGGTTAGACATATAGGTGACTTATAAGTTACTTAAGTGCAGTGTAAAATGGCTGTGAAATAACGTGGGCGTTATTTCACTCAGGCTGCAGTGGCAGGCCTGTGTAAGAATTGTCAGAGCTTCCTATGGGTGGCAAAATAATTGCTGCAGCCCATAGGGATCTCCTGGAACCCCAATACCCTGGGTACCTCAGTACCATATACTAGGGAATTATAAGGGTGTTCCAGTAAGCCAATATAAATTGGTAATATTGGTCACTAGCCTGTTAGTGACAATTTGAAAGAAATGAGAGAGCATAACCACTGAGGTTCTGATTAGCAGAGCCTCAGTGAGACAGTTAGTCATAACACAGGTAACACATTCAGGCACACTTATGAGCACTGGGGCCCTGGCTGGCAGGGTCCCAGTGACACATACAGCTAAAACAACATATATACAGTGAAATATGGGGGTAACATGCCAGGCAAGATGGTACTTTCCTACAAGGACGACGTGGAGGAGGGGGACACAGTGGAGGCAGTGGATGTTGGTATGTGTGCATGGGTATGATGCTTGTGTGAGTGCCTGTGGGATCTGTGGTGCTTATGTTTGCCAGAGCTACCCTTGTGTGTTGAGGTGTGTGCATGCTGGTCTGATGGTGTGCTTGGGATAGGCTGAGGTACAGGGGATTGGGTCTGGGTGGAGGAAGTTGAAGGGGAGAGGCTGGACATAGGGACAATGGCTACCATCAGTGCTGAGGCCAGAGCCTGAAATGCTCTCTGTTGGGCTGCCTGGCCAGAATGAATGCCCTCCAGGTATGCATTTGTTTGTTGCAAATGCCTCTCGACACCCTGGATGGCATTCAGAATGGTATACTGCCCAACAGTGAGGGATCTCATGAGGCCAATAGCCTCCTCACTGAGGGCAGCTGGGCTGATGGGGGCAGGGCCTGAGGTGCCTGGGGCGAAGGAGATGCCTACCCTCCTGGGTGAGCGGCCACGGGACACACGCTGAGGGGCTGCTTGGAGGGCGGTGCTGGTAGGGGGGCTGTCAGCTGTACCTGTTGATGCGGGGGGCACAGAGGGGCCCGCCACCACAAGGGAGCTCCCATCAGAGGAAGAGTCGCTGTCGCTGATGTCAACTCCTGTCCCCGCCGTGGAGCTCCCCTCACCCTCCGTCCCACTGGTGGCCTCATTGTCTCGCCCTCCAGGGCCATGTGGGATGCAGCTCCCTCCTGCTCTAGTGCCACTGCTCCTCCGCCTGACAATGCTAATGCACACAAGAACAGGGAGACTACAAAAAGTGGGGGGTGGGAGACAGAAGAAAGACATGTTCAGTTCATGCAATACCGCTACCGTTGGCGGACACTACAGACACCGCAGCCCTCTGCACTACGCCATTCACTTAGAGTTCCCTAATTAATCACAGGGACATGGGTACAAGGCCTATGCCTGATTGCTGCACACGTGGAAGTCAGAGGAGCCTGACTAGGTGTAGTTGGCTCTTACCACTGGTGGGGTTGGGGTGCCACATAGCCTGCCTCACAAAGGGACCTTGCCTACAAACCTCGCCCTGGCCTAGGGGAATCCACTGCCCACCTCCCCCACCCAGACACCTCGTAATGCACGCAGAGTCAGATGGATGTGACTGTACTCACCCCCTTGTGGCTGCTGTGATGCCCTCAAGCACCCATCCAACTCCGGATAGGCCACAGCCAGGATCTGGAACATCAGGGGGGTCATGGTGCAACGGGAACCCCTCCCGCGTTGGGAGTCTATCCCCAGCTGGGCCTCCGCAGTCTTCTTGCTCCAGCGGTGAATGTCCTCCCATCTTTTACGGCTGTGGGTGCTCCGTCTCTGGTGGACCCCCAGGGTCCGGACGTCCTTGGCGATGGCACACCAAATATCCTTCTTCTGGTGGGCGCTGACCTAGAGGAATAGTACAGGGGAAAAAGATAATCTTTACCCGTCCGGACCGTCACAGTCATTGACCCACATTCCCACCCTTGCCCTGACGCACCTACACTCACCGTCTTCTCATGCAGGCCTCAGTCCTCCCCCTGTATCTTCCATCCACACCACTCCAAACAGGCATTGCCCATACAGCATGCTCACAGTGTACTCACATGTTTGTCTGGAGGACCGTTGAGTAGCGTGTACTGGGGGAGGACCCCATCCACTAACTTCTCCATCTCCTCCGAAGTGAAGGCAGGGGCCCTTTCCCCAGACACATGAGCCATCGTCGCTTCCAGACTGAGGTCAGAGCAGCACTTGCAGTGTAGGTCCTCTCCTGTCGAAGGTCAGGTATCAAGTGAGCGAACAGACATAAAATGGCGGTCACGTACGCGGCGGTGCATACCGTCACCACAGGCGTACATCGTCATTGGCTCCTGGGACCCATAGGGTCCAATGTTAACCAATGCAGGATTGCGCTGCGGTCTTCAACCGCCTACCGCGACGGTGTACAACGCCAGCGCAGTTACCTCATATCCCCTTGTCCCACCTTACAGGTCAGGCAGCCGCCATTTCAGGGGGCCACATGGCATTAATTTTAAATGCGTCACACCTATCTAGGCCTTGCATACATGCAGTGACAGGCACATTGCGGATTGACAAATGTGTGCAATAAATATTTTTTTTAATACCTCAGTGTTGGCTGACTCTCTGCTCGCTGTTCTCGTCCATAGGGCACATCCGATGGGGCAGGTGAGGAGATGGCGGCATCCTCCGGTGTACAGACCACTAGTGGACCTGTCGACAAAGGAAGGGAGACACGTAATATTCACCTACAGACTTGATTGTGCAACAATCCATGAACTGTGTGCCCAGTTGGAGCCAGACCTGATGTCAGCTATCCGCCATCCCACAGGAATCCCCGTCTAGTGCAGGTCCTGTCAGTCTCCATTTCCTGGCAAGTGGGTCTTTTCAAGCAACAGTGGCCATTGCATCAGGGATGTCCCAGCCAATGTTCTCAAACGTGTTGTCCAGAGTGTTGTCTGCCCTGCTGAAACACATGCACAGCTACATCGTTTTCCCTCAGGTGGAGGATTTGCCCACAGTGAAAGGTGACTTCTATGCCCTGGGACATATCCCCAACATCATAGGTGCCATTGATGGGACACATGTGGCATTGGTACCCACCCAGGAGTGAACAGGTGTACAGAAACTGGAAGAGCTACCATTCAATGAATGTGCAGATGGTGGGTTGGCCGACCAGTACATCTCCCATGTGAATGCCAAGTTTCCAGGCTCAGTGCATGACGCTTACATTTTGAGGAATAGCAGCATCCCTTATGTGATGGGGCAACTCCAGAGGCACTGTGTGTGGCTAATAGGTGAGGACAAGGACCCTATACCATGTGAATAGTTGTCTGGTGTTGTCCCTTAGGGTTAGTGTGTGTCTAACAGTTGTCCCTCGACATTTGCAGGTGACTCTGGATACCCCATCCTGTCATGGCTACTGACCCCAGTGAGAAATCCCAGGACAAGGGCAGATGAACGCTACAATGAGGCACATGGGCGAACTAGGAGAGTGATCGAAAGGACCTTCGGCCTCCTGAAGGCCAGGTTCCGGTGCCTCCATATGACAAGTGGTTCTCTCTACTACTCACCAACGATGGTGTGCCAGATCACCGTGGCCTGCTGTATGCTGCACCACCTGGCTTTGCTACGACAGGTGCCTTTTCTACATGAGGATGGTCCAGAAGGAGGTCTTTTGGCAGCTGTGGAGCCTGTGGACAGTGAAGAAAAGGAGGCAGAAGTAGAGGATATCGACAACAGAAACAACAGTATCCAGCAATACTTCCAGTGAGACACAGGTAAGAAGATGTCACTGGCTCACACATCTCATACAATTGTTAGACCTATCATATGGCTGTCACTTTCAACCAGTGTATGGACCCTGACTTGTCACTTTGCCTTTCCATTTCACAGATTTGGGTCCCACTCTGTTACCTCTGCTATATTACCTCATGGACTAGAGCTGTGTGATATAGGTATGTTGACAATACAATCAACATTGCTATTTTCCTTAGTTATTGCAAATACACATTTGTGAAAGCACAGACTGACTCCAGCTTGTTTTGTGATTCAAGGGTGTTTATTTCAGTGCAAAATAGTGGAGGGGGTTGTAAAATGGACAGGGGTGATGGTGGAGGATTGTCCATGGCAGAGTCCAGTCTATTTGTTTCACAGGTGCATTGTCCAAAGGGGCATAGGAAGTGGAGCTAGGGCAGTTGATGGATGGACAGGGTGGCGAAGTGGGACAGAAGGATGACATTCAGGGTGGTCTCATTTCCTGGCGGGGGTCTTGGCATTGTTCTCTGTCTTTGTCCTGGATCTCAGGGACCGTTTGCGGGGTGGTTCTCCATGTGCAGGGGGTGGGGTGCTGGTGTCGTGGTCCTGTGGCGGTGCCTCCTGTCCACTAGCGCCGGCAGAGGTGGTGGGCTGTTCATCATCCAGGCTAGTGTCAGGGGCCCCTTGTTGTGCCACAGTATCCCTCCTGGTGTTCACAAGGTCCTTCAGCACCCCTACAATGGTGACCAGGGTGGTGCTGATGGACTTGAGTTTCTCCCTGATCCCCAAATACTGTTCCTCCTGCAGCCGCTGGGTCTCCTGGAAATGATGGTACGCTCCCATGATGTTGGAGAGGGCCTTGTGGAGAGTGGATTCCCTGGGCCTGTCCTCCCCCTGTTGCACAGCAGTCTTCCCAGTTCCCCTGTTTTCTTGTTCCTCTGTCCCCTGAACTGTGTGCCCACTGCCACTGCCCCCAGGCACCCTGATTTTCTTGGGGTGGTTGGTTTGCATGGGTTCCCTGAAGTGGTGGACACACTGCTGCTTGACGTGTCCTGGGGACAGAGGGATGGGCCCGCTGGGTGGGTGCTGTGCTGTTGTTTCCTGAGGGGGGAGGCTCTGTGGTGCCATGTGCCAGTGTCAGGGGAACCGACTGCCCTGAGGTCCCAGATGGGCCGGGCTGGTCATCTTGATCCAGTTGGACAGAGCTGCTGTCATCACTGTGGGCCTCTTCTGTGGGGGGAGTGGACATGTCTGGATCCTCCTGTCCGGTGACGTTGGGTAGGAGTCCTGCAGGGGTGTAAAGGAATAATTATTGCATCTGTGTGTGCCATTGTGTGCAATAGGTGGGTGACCCTGTACTCCAGTGCTTGCATTCTTGTGTAGGACCTTTGTGATAATTGGTTTGGGGTCTGTGGGGGTATCTGTAGTGGACATGCTTTGGTGATGGTGTCCATGCTTTGTTTTTGCATGCAGGGCTTGGTATTGGGATGTGTGGTTTGTGATAGTGGGGCATATGTGAGGTGTTGGAGTGATGGGGTGAGGGTGAGAGTGGGGTATGTGATAGCATGCAGGTAGGGTGGGGGATTTAATAGTTAAGATTTGACTTACCAGAGTCCATTCCTCCTGCTACTCCTGCAAGGCCCTCAGGATGCAGTATAGCCAAGACCTGCTCCTCCCATGTTGTTAGTTGTGGGGGAGGAGGTGGGGGTCCACCGCCAGTCCTCTGAACTGCAATCTGGTGTCTTGAGACCACTGAACGCACCTTCCGCCGTTGGTCGCACCACCTCTTCCTGATGTCAACCCTGTCTACAATTCTGCACCATAGTTCCATCTTCCTTGCCATGGAGGTGTGCTGCACCTGTGATCCAAATAGCTGTGGCTCTACCCAGATGATTTCCTCCACCATGACCCTGAGCTCCTCCTCAGAGAACCTGGGATGTCTTTGTTGGGCCATGGTGTGGTGTGGGTGATGTGTGGGGTGGTGTGTGTTGTGATGTGTGAGGGGATGTTTCGTGTGTGTTGTCTGAGGTGCGTGGATGTTGTGTGAGTGATGGTGTTGTGTGCCTGTGGATGCCAGTATTGTTGATATTGTTGATGGTGGTGTCTCTCTCTGTGCTTCTTTCTGAATTTTTGGTAGTAAGGGTTTGTGGGTGATGTGGGTGTGTGTTTTATATTGGATTGGGTGTGTGGGAGTGGTGTGTGTATGTGTATCAGGTGTGTGTATTTCGAATTGTCCAATGTGGTTGTGTTTTGTATATGTGTGTGTATTTTGAGCACGGCGGTGTGTACAGCCAATGGAATACCGCAGTTGAAAGTCCGCTACGTGGATTCGTGCGTTGTGATAGTGTGGGCGTATTCCTGTTGGCGTGACGGTGTCGGTTTTGTTATCGCCAGTTTATCACTGACCTTTGGTGTGGCGGACTTGTGTGGGTGCCTGGATTTTGGCGGATTCTGGCCTGTGGGTCGTAATAGCTGTAGCGAATTTCCGCCGCCGCAGCAGTGTGTTGGCGGTCTTCTGCACGGCGATAAGCGGGATTTACTGCCAATGTTGTAATGAGGGCCTGAGTTAGAAACATACATGAAAACTACAGGATGACCAAAGCATCTAAAAAGATTTAACCTACTAAACATCAATACTGTTAAATATTCCAAGAGAATAATATAGCTTAACAACAACACAATATGCACATTATTTTCAGATGTCGAAGCAGATGATGGTGACATCAATAAATCATCAAATGCAGTTTGAACATTCCGATTTTGGGGCTGGGCAATCCCTGTCACCAACACAAATTTAGACTGGCATATGTTTGGACGGCCTAACACATGCAGGCAAAAGCAAAAGGAAAAAAGAAGACAAAAAGAATTTGGAAAATCATCTAACTAGGGCAACTTACTATTAAAATACACTAGTGTAATTATCTAAACTGAAAAGAAAACAAGAAACCACAATTAGTTATACCTTTCTTCAGAGGACAGAAGACAGCTATACTTCATCAGCCAGAATGGTCACTTTCTTCCGGCGTTAGTTGCTAGCAGTATAAGGACAGTGCAGAACACAAGCTGCACATAGGACAAATCAGCAATTCAGAATTAGTTTGCCTTATTAGTAGTGAACAGCATACAGATGGGGCAATTAAGACTAAGGGCCTGATTACTATGCTGACAGTCTTGAGACTGCTCTGGCAGTCCGACTGGCACATTTCATTACAACTCTGGTGGTCAGACCACCAGGGTACCACAGTCTCCGCCGCGATTGGTGATCCCAACAGCCTGACGGTGGCCGTGGTTGGAATCAACCAGGGCGGTACTGCATGCAGTGCCACCCTGCTGATTATGACTTGGGCCCTCATTACAACCCTGGTGGTCGGTGATACAGCGGCAGTAACCCCAGCCAACAAGCTGGAGGTAAAAAGAATGGAATTATGACCATGGTGGAACACCACTCACACAGGCAGCCACTTTAACACACCGACCGCCACGGCAGTAGCAACAAGCACTGCGGCTGTAACCGACAACTCTATTATGACAGGGCTATCGGCCACCTTTTCCGGGGCGGTACCAACGACATCAAAAGCACAGTGGAAACAGAACACAGAAGGGAAACGCCTCACCTCTGGACACTCAGGGAAGAACCACGCCGCCATGGAGCCCGAACTGCAGGTGTTCCCCATGCTGGTCTACCTCCTCCTACACCATGAATACCAACACCGGCGCAGACGACCATGGTGTGTACTGCCGCCTAGCACACACGGAAAGGGGGAGGCAAAAGAGAGTGACACACATACGCAAAATGCAACACCCCCACCCCCAACACCATACACACAACCGGATGCAGTAACATTACATATTCACCCCGTACCGCTCAGGAATAGTGCAAGGACAAAAGGAAGTGCTTAAAGTGAGTGTAATAAGATAAAATTCTAGAAATACGTCCTCAAAAATCAAAACAGTATATACATATATACAAATGGAAGGACACTGCCCAGTCCACAATGTCCATGGGCCACAGGGCCACATCACATAGGCCAAGGCCCCACTTGGCTCCTGCATCAACACGGAGAGAACACTGCAGGGGCATCAGTTTGAAAATACACAGGCTCCTCAGGGGGATGAAGAACGAGGGGGGCACCTCAGCCGGAAGATGGTACAACACCACTGGTCCTGGAGGGGGCCACATGCTCTGTGTGATGTCCTGGGGAGTGCAAAGCCACAGTCTGTCAAGTGGGTGGTTTACCCACTGCTTTGTCCTGGGGAGTGCAAGGCCACAGTCTCTCAAGTGGGTGGTTTGCCCACTGTTTGGTCCTGGGAGTGCAAAGCCACAGTCTCTCAAGTGGGTGGTTTTTCCCACTGCTTGGTCCACGGGAGTGCAAGGCCACAGTCTCTTTAGTGGATGGTTTGTCCATTGGTTCTGGAGGGGGCTTTGTGCCCAGTGTGCTTCATCCTGGCAAGGAGGGGGTGAGAGGATGCTTTCTTCCACTGGTTCTGGAGGGGGCTTTGTGCCCAGTGTGCTTCATCCTGGCAAGGATGGGGTGAGTGGATGCCTTCTCCACTGGTTCTGGAGGGGGCATTGTGCCCTGTGATGCAGTTCTTGGGGAATGCAAGGTCACAGTCTCTCCCCTGGATGTCACACCCACATGATTTGCAGGGCTTAGGATGCATTACAGTCCATGGAGTCAGGACTACACACTGCCCACCAGCGGCAACGGTTGCTCAGTGGTAGCAGTGGCGGTGCTGGTGTCAGGGCTGGCAGTGGTGGGCTGAGGCTCCAGCCCTACCCCGAAGCCTCAGATGGCTGCCCACTGGGGCTGCTGCTGCTGCCGGCGCTGCTGGTGGCTGTGCTGGCAGTGGTGGGGGGAGGCTCCAGCCGTTCCCCTGCAGCCTCGGACGGCTGAACCACCATGGTTGGTGGTGGGGGCTCAGAATCAGTCCCAGCACCAGGCCTCCTGTCCTTCCTGCCTGTAGGTGCAGGCCCTTTGGTCTTGCCCTTGTAGGCTGGTTTTGCCTCCTTGCCCTTGCCAGCTGGTGGTGCCTCCTTGCCCTTGCTCTTACCAGCTTGTGGTGCCTCCTTTCCCTTGCCCTTGCCAGCTGGCGGTGCATCCTTGCCTTTCCCCTTGGCAGCTGGTGGAGGCACACTTCCAGTGCTGATCGGTGGTTCCTTGGAGCCTCTCACACCTGCAGTAGCTGCCGACACTACTGTGGCCGTGGACTGGGTGGCTGAGATGCTAGCCTGGGTTCCGACCACCCTGGCCCAATGTGAAGGACGGGGTAGGAGGGGTAGGGAAGAGGTCAACGGCGGAGAGGAAAAGCTTTTTAGGGACACTGGGGCAGGAGGAGGATGAAGGTTTGGGAGTGGAGGAAGAGGGAGTGCTTGTAGGAGGTGTCTGTCTGCTGTGTTTGGGTGCAGGTTCATTTGGCTGGATGTTGTTGTAAGGCGGATGGCTGTTGGGTGTCTGAGTGCTTGTGTTTGTATACTTTGGGAGGAGGGGGCACAGACACAGTGGGAGAGGACACAAGGGACGTGTGCATGGATGTGGGGGTGGTGACTGCCAGTGAGGGGTGTGTAGTGATAGGCATGATGGTGATGGAAGCAGTGGATGAGGATGTAGTGCATGCAGGTGTGAGTGGAGACGCTACTGGGAAGGAGGTGGACGAGGAGGAGGAGGGGGACACAGTGGAGGAAGTGGATGTTGTTGTGTCTGCATCTGGATGGTGTTTGTGTGAGTGCCTGTGGGATGATGTGTGGTGCTTGTGTTTGCTTGAGCCACTCCTGTGTGTTGTCTTGGGTGCATGCTGGTCTGAATGTGTGCTTGGGATAGTTTGGGGTTCAGGGGAATGGGACTAGGCAGAGGAAGTTGGTGAGGGGAGGCTAGAGACAGGAACAATGTGTCAGTGAGACCGGATCCTCTGGGTTTCACCTGTTCCCAATATGTCCACCTCTTGGCAGCTCCAAACTCTGATAGCTATCATAGCACAGAATTAAAGAATTGCCAAGTGGGGGATGGGTTTTAGGTTGGGAACAGTGGGGAAGGAGACCTGTGGAAGCAAGAGTTAAGAAAACAATAGCAAGGTTATTTACATTAATCTTCATGAACTTTGTTTTTAATTCTTTATGCTCTAACAACATGAGAGATCAAGAACTTTTCAATAACGTGACCTTTTTATATTCATATGCTCTGAACATTGAATTCACTCAAGTTAATCCATAGCATAGCAATTACATCACAACAAGAATCAATTAGTACTTTTGTTCCCAAAGAATTAACTGCTATAGGATTCATGAATAATACTGTAGCTTATACAAACTGACTAAACTTGTTTTGTCTAGAAAGATCACACTCTGTTCTAGATTTCAAGATTCAGTTGCCCATAAGTTATTGCGCACCTTATTGCCAGACTGCACATCATGATTCAAATACCTGGAATGATTGCGCGCTTTGTGGATCTGAACTGCAAAGGTTAATTGCCAAAAATTAATCTTGCACACTGTTGCCGATTCAACCATCAAGATTCAAAGGCCTTGAAATGAACGCGCACTCTGCCGATCTGAACTGCAAGGGTTAATTGCCAAGAATGAATCGCGCACACTGTTGCCGATTCAACCATCAAGATTCAAATGTCTTGAAATGATTGTGCACTCTGCCGATCCGAACTGCAAGGGTTAATTTCTGAGAATGAATCGCGCACACTGTTGCTGATTCAACCATCAAGATTCATAGACCTTGAAATGATTGCGCACTCTGCCGATCCGAACTGCAAGGGTTAATTGCCGAGAATGAATCGCACACACTGTTGCCATTTCAACCATCAAGATTAAAATTCCTTGAAATGATTGCGCACTCTGCCGATCCAAACTGCAAGGGTTAATTGCCAATAATGAATCGCGCACACTGTAAATCGCAAAGCCAAAACTCAAGATTTGAAGACTTGAAGATCAGCAAGATAATGAGGACAGGGCCAGGAAATGTCCAAGTAGGCCTCTGGAACCGGAGCCCAGGAAAATGCTGCTGCCCTGCACCGGGACCTCTGAATAGTGAGCACGTGGAGCTGGGCTGGGTTCCTTAAATAGACCCAAGCCTCGCCCACATGCCACACCCAGCCAGGTTGCAGGAAAGGTTTGAAAATGAACAAGCTTGAAAATGAACAATACATTACACACAGCATTAATGACAGTTCAAGATAAATACCTGCAATGCAAAAAGTTAATATGCAATATCAGCACACAATGCATGAATTATTACATTGCATACGGTTTGTCATTTTGCATTATGTTGCCCGTAGAGCGCGCACTGTCCTGGTGTTCACACAATGGCTGCCATCAGGGAGGAGGCCAGAGCCTGGATTGATCTCCGTTGGGCCGCCATGCTAGAGTGAATGCCCTCCAGGAATGCATTTGTTTGTTGCAAATGGCCTGCCAGCCCCTGGATGGCATTCACTATGGATGACTGCCCAACAGAGATGGATCGCAGGAGGTCAATAGCCTCCTCACTCAGGGCAGCAGGGCTGACTGGGGCAGGGCCCGAGGTGCCTGGGGCTGCTGTGATGCCCTCCAGCTCCAGATAGTCCACTGCCAGTATGTGGAACATCAGGGGGGTCAGGGTTCGACGGGCACCCCTTCCTCATTGAGAGGCCATCCCCAGCTGGGCCTCCGCCTTCTTCCTTGCCCAGCACCTATGGTCCTCCCACCGTTTGCGACAGTGGGTGCTCCACCTGCCATAGACCCCCAGGATCCGCACATCCTTGGCGATGGCATGCCATATACCCTTTTTCTGATGAGCGGTGACCTGCATAGAAATACACATAGTAAAAAGGTATCAGTCGTACCGTATGGCCTGTTGCACTCATGGCCCCCCATATCCTTTCCATCCCCTTACGCACAGACATTGCACACCATACATGGAGCACACTGCCCAGGACCCTTCAACCACACCCCCATACAAGAGGCCCTCCCATACAGCACTCCATGCATTCATGTCCCATGCATCGTGCTCGCATTGCACTCACCGGTTGGTCTGGAGTCCCATACAGCATTCGGTACTGGGGTAGGACCCCATCCACCAATCTCTCCAACTCCGCAGCGGTGAAGGCAGGGGCCCTTTCCCCAGTGACACGAGCCATGGTCGGTTCCAGACACAGGTCACAGCAGCACTTGCAGTGTAGGTCCTCTCCTGTTGAAGGTCAGGTAGCAAGTGAGCGAACAGACAGAAAATGGCGGTCACATCCGCGGCGGTGGGTACCGTCACCGCCAGTGTACATCACCATTGGCCACTGTAACACATAGGGCCCAATTAAAACCAATGAGGAGTTGCAGAGTGGTACTCACCCGCCTCCCACAACGGCGCACAATGGCAGCAGCATTACCTCATTTCCACCTGTCCATCCACACAGTACAGGCGGATGCCATTTCAGGGGGGGCAGGCCATGGCACCTAACTGCGTCAAAGCACACATAGGCACCATTTGGGCCTATACAACAACATGCTGTTTCAGTCACAACATACAACACACTGTACATTTTGGAAATGTTGAATACTGACAAGATGCTCAACGTTTTGCCCCCTAGATTGCAACCGCTGAAGATGAATAGGAGATGGAGACACCCCCGTGCACAGACCCCTGGTGGACATTACAACTATGGAGGACAGGCACATTATCCTCACCTACAGACTTGACAGGGCCACAATCCAAGAGCTGTGTGCCCAATTGGAGCCAGACCTGATCTCTGCTATCTGTCACCCCACTGGGACCCTCCCCTCTTGTGCAAGTGCTATCTGTGCTCCATTTCTCGCAAATGGTTCTTTCCAAGTGACAGTGGGCTTGGCAGCAGGAATGTCACAGCCAATGTTCTCAATAGTGCTAACAAGAGTGTTATCTCATGAAACACATGCACAGCTACATTGTTTTCCCCCAGGTGGAGGATTTGGCCCAAGTGAAAGCTGACTTCTATGCAATGGGACATATCCCCAACATCATTGGGGCAATTGATGGTACACATGTTGCCTTTGTGTCCCCCCGGAGAAATGAACAGGTGTTCAGAAATTGAAAGAGCTTTCACTCGATGAATGTGGAGATTGTGTGCCTGGCGGACCAGTTCATCACCCATGTCATTGCAAAGTATCCTGGGTCTGTGCATGATGCCTTTACCCTGAGGAATAGCAGCATCCCATATCTGATGGCTCAACTCCAGAGGCACCGGGTGTGGTTAATAGGTGAGCCCGTGGTTCCCACCCAGTATATATTGGTGTATGGGTGTGGGGGTGGCCCTAAGGGTTAGTGTTTGGCTAACAGGTATCCCTCGATATTTGCATGTGACTCTGGTTACCCCAACCTCTCATGGCTACTGACCCCATTGAGGAATCCCAGGACAAGGGCAGAGGAATGTTACAATGAGGCACATGGGCGAACAAGAAGAATTATAGAGCGAACATTCGGCCTCCTGAAGGCCAGGTTTCGGTGCCTCTATCTAACAGGTGGTTCCCTGTGCTACTCACCCAAGAAGGTGTGCCAGATCATCGTGGCATGTTGCCTGTTGCACAACCTCGTCTTACGTCGCCAGGTGCCTTTTCTGCAGGAGGATGAGGCTGGAGATGGACGTGT
Organism: Pleurodeles waltl; assembly: GCF_031143425.1. NCBI lineage: Eukaryota > Metazoa > Chordata > Amphibia > Caudata > Salamandridae > Pleurodeles > Pleurodeles waltl. The sequence continues at coordinate 348,712,474 of NC_090438.1, forward strand.
GGCAGCGGTGGAGCCTGTGGACAGTGATGAAGAGGAGGCTGAGAATGAGGAGGTGGACAATAGAACATCAATCATACGACAGTACTTCCAGTGACACACAGATAAGACACTGTAACTTCACCTTCGTTGACAGTTTTGTATTGGATATTGTCACTGGCTGGCTGATACTCCCACTACTATGGTCACTTACTGTACCCTTTGGCATGTCTATTTTCAGATATATGTGCCCCACTCAGGCTCCTGGTGTGTTGACTGCAGCAAACTACAGGTCATACCTATGTATACGTTACTGTACAGTTAAATTGCATTGTTTACAGATTGTTATACAAATACATAGTTCGATCAATTGACAGACTCAATACTTATATTTTTTACAAGGGTGTTTATTTATGTGCTAATAAGTGGATGGGGTACTGCTATAGGCTGGGGTGGTGGTGGAGGAGAGTCCAGGGAAAAGTTCCATTCTATTTGTATCACAGGTGCACTGTCCAAGGGGGCATAGGAAGTGGAGCAATGGCAGTTCAAGGTGGACAGGGTGACATAGTGGGACACAAGGGTGACATTTAGGAGAGTTTTATTTCCTGGCAGGGGTCTTGGCAATGTTCTCTGGCTTCTGCCTGGATCGCAGGGACCGTTTGCGTGGTGGTTCTCCTTCTGCAGGGGGAGGGGTGCTGATGGCCTGTTGTTCCTGTGGCGGGGCCTCCTGTCCACTAGCGTCAGCGGAAGTGGAGGGCTGTTCATGGGTGTGGCTAGTGACAGGGGCCCGGTGGTGTGCCACTGCCTTCCTCATGGTGTTGGCCATGTCTGCCAGCACCCCTGCAATGGTGACCAGGGTAGTGTGGATGTCCGTCAGGTCCTCCCTGATCCCCAGGTACTGTCCCTCCTGCAGCCACTGGGTCTCCTGCAACTTGGCCAGTATCTGGCCCATCATCTCCTGGGAATGGTGGTATGCTCCCAGGATGTTGGTGAGTGCCTAGTGGGGAGTTGTTTCCCTGGGCCTGTTCTCCTCCTGTCACACAGCAGTCCTACCAGCTTCCCTGTTCTCCTGTGCCTCTGTCCCCTGAACCGTGTGCCCTCTGCCACTGACCCCAGGTCCCTGATCGTCCTGTGTTTGTGGGGTTGCCTGGGGTCCCTTTAGTGGTGGACACACTGCTGATTGACGTTTCCTGGGGACAGAGGTATGGGCCCGCTGGGTGGGTGCTGTGGTGGTGTTTCCTGAGGGGGGAGGCTCTGTGGTGGTATGGGACTGTGCCTCCGTAACCGACTGTCCGGAGGTCCCTGATGGGCAAAGTTGGTCATCCTGATCCAGGTGTGCTGCTGGCTGCTGTCATCACTGTGGGCCTTTTCTGGGGGGGGACTGGATGATGCTGGCACCCCCTCTCCGGTGACGTTGTGTGGGGGACCTGTGGGGATGTAAATGCAGTGTTGTTGTTTCTGCGTGTGACATCTTGTACAAGGGTATGTTGCCCTGATGGTTGTGATTGCCCTGGCAGCTTAGGCTTGTGTGAGTGGTGATTTGGTTGGATAGGTGATTGTCTCAAGTGTGTGTGCTTTGGTGATGGGTGTCCATGCAGGTCTGTGATGGGTGTCTACGCATTGGTGTTGCATGCAGGGCTTAGTAGTGGGAGGGGTGGCTTGTGATGGTGGGGTGTATGTGAGGTGGTGTATTGAATGGGCTGAGGGTAAGGGTGGGGGTTTGGGATGGCATGCAGATAAGGGGGTGAGAGTAATAGAGATTTGACTTACCAGAGTCCAGTCCTCTTGCTACTCCTGCCAGGCCCTCAGGATGCAGCATTGCCAAGACTTGCTTATCCCATGTTGTTAGTTGTGGGGGAGGAGCAGGGGTCCACCGGCAGTCCTCTGTACTGCAATCTGGTGTCTTGCTTCCACGGAACATACCTTCCCCCTAGGTCATTCCACATCTTCCTGATGTCATCCCTTGTTCTGGGGTGCTGTCCCACAGCATTGACCCTGTCCACGATCCTCCGCCTTGGCTCCATCTTCCTAGCAATGGATGACTGCTGCACCTGTGATCCAAATAGCTGTGGCTCTACCCAGATAATTTCCTCCACCATGACCCTTAGCTCCTCCTCTGAGAACCTGGGGTGTCTTTGTGGTGCCATGGGTGTAGTGTGAGTGGTGTGTGTGAGGGTGTGTGGGGTGATGTGTTGGGGTGTGTGCTGTGAGATGCGTGGATGGTGTATGGGTGATGGTGTTCTGTGGCTCTGGATCTATGGTTGCTCTTGGTGTGTCTCTCCCTCAGTTATCAATTTTCTGGAGTTGTAAAGGATTGTGGGTAATGTGTGTGTGTGTTTTATAGTGGTGTGGGTGTGTGGGTGTGATGTTTGTATGTGTGTCAGGTGTGTGTTATTCAAAATGTCCAATGTGGTGTTGTTTTGTTAGGTTGTGTGTATTTTGAGCGTGTGGTATGTACCGCCAATGGTTTAGCACCATTGAATGTCCGCTGTGGTGATTCATGGGTCATAATGCTGTGGGTGTAGTTCTGTTGGCATAACGTGTGGGTTTTGCTACTGCCATTTTTTCACTGACCTTTGGGCTGGCAGACTTGTGTGTGTGTCTGTATAGTGACTGATTGCTATGTGCGTGTCATAATATGGGTAGCGGTAAACCGCCGCAGCAGCGGTATGTTGGCAGCTGGTGGCATGGGGGTAAGCGGGACTTACTGCAAATGTCATAATGAAGACCTTGGTTCTCTGCCAGCCTTTTCATGGAGGTATCACTGTCATGAAAGGGTTCATGGAGAACAGGTACAGGGGGCAACAGGGGGGACACTGCAATTGGCATGGGCTGCCCCCTGCCCAGCACCCTCACAATGCTCACTGTCTGCTGTGCAGACAGTGAGCTTTTCGAGGGTGCAGGTACACCCTGTAGCCGCAGCATTGTCGCCCCAACTTTCATACAGGGCTCACTGAAAGAATTCTTGGTTTTTGCCCATCAGCCCAGCAGGAAACTCCTAATGGGGCCAGTAGGGAGGTAGGCAGCATGGCTGCAACCTCGCTATCAGAAGTTCGGTGGACGGGTTATCCCGTCCGCCAATCTCATAATGAGGCCCATAAGACTTTATTCATCAGAAGACAACTAATGGTTAAAGGGATTCAGATGAAGCAGAGATCAGCTAGACATCTTCAGCACATCAGGACCGAATCAAACTCACACCAACATGAACTAGCTAAGACTCACTCCAGATTTCCAAAGTTCCTCAATAATTAGAAATATGCACAGTACATTTATTGGTCCTTCAGGCGGTCTCATTTCAGGCATCAGATTCAGTGTCCATAGCTGTCGATGGCACATTCAAATTTCAAGCTATTCTGGATTTTCTCAACAAAAGTGCATTGTCATTTCAATAATTTCACACAGTTCCAACAAAATATTACATTATCTAATAGTTTGCAACATCAGGATCTTCTCTCACAGTACACTAAGGCCTTCATTACGACAGGTCGTGGTGGCAGTCGGACAGTGGCGGTAGCTCCAGGGTCGGAGTGCCAGCACTGTCACTTTTAGTCATAGGATGGACTGGCAGTGCTGGCGGTCGTAAACCACCAGGGCAGCACTGCAAGCAGCACTGCCCTGGGGATTACAACTCTCCGTCAGTGGTTTCTTGGCAGCAGCACCGCTATGAAACTGCTGGCAGAGACAGTGTGAAGGGGGCATTAGGGGGCCCCTGCACTGCCTATGCAGTAGGCATGGGCAGTGTAGGGTCCCCCCTGGCTAGCCCTGTCGCAATGTTTGCAGATAGTGAACGTCGCAACAGGTTCTCGTGCACCCTACGGACTACAGCATTACCGCCGGCTCTATTATGAGCCAGAGAAAATACTGTAGGCCGTTTCCCGCTGGGCCAGGTAACTCACAATCAACCCTGAAACTTTGCTGCCAAGCAAGGTATCAATTTCTCTCAAAACTGGGGCTCAGTTGAACCATACGGTTACAGCAAAAATGACCAATCAGCCAGTTTATTTCAGATTTAGTTTTACTTAAAAACACAATCCATATAAATTCTAAAGTACAATATATTTTATAACTAGAATAAAAATAAATATATCAAATATAATATAGAGTAATAAAAACTTCCAGTAATCATATTTCATTATACAGAATAAAAAAACTAATATAACAAGTTGGACAATAAAATCAATTAAAAGTGTTCCAGTACCTTCCATAACGTGCAAGATTTGATTCCTTTGACACTAGTACTTTTCTCAGTGCACCCTCTAATCAACCACGGTGACATAAAAAATCGTGAGACACAATGTATAACAATTGCACTTGTGTCGCTACTAAGCATTCTAAGGGCCTCCATATATCTGGTTATACCAATTCTAGGGCACAGTGGGACTATCCAATTGTCCTCTGGATCGAATAGACCCTGTTTTTTACTACTGATTGTTCTTCAACACTACCAGAGGGACAGAGTAGAGAGGCATCTCACAACTTTAACAGTTTTTTGCAGAATGATTTTGTATTTAAAGTGCCACATCTGAGCTGAAGAAAGAGTTTTTTTTTGCTGTGACCGTGAAACAGAGCCCATAATTCCCTCAAATAATAGAAAATATTTGAATCCAAGAAATGTTTGATCCGACCCTCCTGCTTGCATGATCAAAATATTTCCTCCATCTCATAGTTGCAAAAGATTTCTTTGTTGGCATGTCTAGAAGTAGAAATCAAATTCTTGGGCTGATACCAGAATCTTCCAAGGCCCAGTTTTAGTTGAGATGACTTCACAACGCAGCCAAGGAATCTTAAAACTGTCAGCTTCAATAATTCTTGAATCCCCGCTCTATAAGATAAAAGTTCTTCACTTGTCCACAGTTAAGAATAAAATAGAGATTGGCTACATATTTTTGATTTCATCCACATTTGGGCCAAGTCTAGGCAAAGAGGAGTAGAGAGGTACCCTGAGATATGAAAGAAGAGATTTCAAAAATGTATTCTCTGCAACTCTTAACAATCTGCAAGATTACAATGAGCATAACACCATATTTCTGCCTCATATAGAATTGCCCCTTGGGTCTTGATATTATAGATTTCAATTCCTGGAGATATGGCTTTCTACTATGTGACTTTGAACATTTTCACTATACTGGACGAGTAATGCAACAAACCTGCCATTTTTGTATTTCAGGAAGCCAAGTTAAACCATTAGAGAGAGTTAGCCCAGATGCTTGAAGTTTTCCACCAGCTCAATCTCTGCCTTACCCATGCTCAACTTGACTCTAGGGGCTTTTGCTGTATTAAAGATCATAAACTTAGTTTTGAGCTATTAAGCTCCATTCCCCTCTCATGTTGAAACTCTCTTAACAGCTCCTGCAGGCCATGAGGAGACTTTGATAACAGGAAGGTGTATTATCAAACAGGAGGGCAGGAATTCTCTGGTATCCTAGCCTGGGTGTGTTGCAGACATCTTTATCAAGATATTTCACTACCCCAATAATGTACAATGGTTGGGGCTAAGACACTCCCTGGCATACACTTGGTTAACTGGCCATCCTTGCCCCGCCTAACTTGGGCATAGTTTAGTGAGTATAGCCGGATTAGTATAGATAGCAGTTTTCCTGGCAGACCTATCTCATCCAGAACAGCCCACAGCTTTTGCTTCAGTATCAAGTCAAAGACCGAGTGCAGATCAACAAAGGTCACATATAGCCTGCCTCCATTGATCAAGACTGTTTTTCAAAAGGTGGGACAAAATTGGAAGATATGATCAATTGTGCTTGTACCCAACCTGAACCCCGTCTGGAAATCTGACAGGTAGTGTATGGGTAAAGTTGCGGGGCTGGGGAGGGGGGGCTCAAACCAGAAACCATTAGAGAGAGTTAGCCCAGCACTGCACTGTGCTTGGTAAATATGACTCTGTGCCACATTTGTCAGCAGGCACAATGCAGCTGTTTTTTACACTGGGCTGTCATCTTAGGAAATCTACCCAGGAAGACTTATGTTTTAACATTGCTTTGTTTTTGCATTTGTGTATGCATATGCTTAAGGGAGAATCATGGCTCAAAAGATATGACCTTGTTCTTCACAAATACCTCAGGTAATAATTTATAATTATCACTCAAGAGTCTGGTGAAATATAGAAAGAGAACAACTCCCTTTGGGTAAAGGTCATACTTCAAACATTTCCAGAACTACTCAGGTTTGGAACATTACTGTCACATGCTTACCAATAAACCCACAATACACATTACTAGTTGTGCTAGATTGACAAGGAGAAAGAAGAAGAATGGCTTCTTACACTCATTAAGTTTAGAAGAATGGAGAATCTACAAATACTGGATGTGGAAGGTGTGCAGAGTAGCTGGGTTATAAAGTTTTAGAGTAGGAGAGTTCATGCAAAGCTCAGAAGGATAGAGAATCTACAAATACTGGATAAGGAAGGTATGCACGTTTGCTGTGTTATGAACCCCTACTGTAGGGGAGTTCATGTAAGACTGATGATGACAAAGGAGTGAAACATATGAGGGGAGAAGAAGAAAAATCCAAATCACCATGATGCTTTCCAGGCATATTGGTAGTTGTCTTGGAAAGGCTACAAGCTGTGACAAATCCTATATGCCTTGGTGTGTGCTACCAGACTTTAAATGTGTTAAATTGTGTGTTGTCTAGGCCTGCTTGATGCACATTTGGGTTCAAAGACCGGCAATGAACTGAACTTGACTAAAGTAACATATTATTGCCCTCACACTGAAAATGCATGAATACTGCTACAGTCATGTAATTCACAAAAGTATAATTCAACTACTCACTGAGCAAAGGCTGTTTGACATTCATTTATGCAGCCCAATCCCCTTCCTCTGCAACAGTATATGAAAGGCCACACTGACCACTACAAGTCAAGGACAGCGTTTGTGGAGAATAACAGCTGTGCCAAATATAAAACAAGTCAGATCTTTATTAGTTAAAATGTAAACATATAAGCACATCTGGACTAAGGGAGCAGTGGCACTATCTCTATATGTGCATTGGAAATTAGGGGTGATATTTAGAGGGTAATTCAGCAGAAGCTGCAGTAGTGTTGTGTAGCCATTTTAGTTATAGCTCCATGCATGTTAGTTTAATACACTAGGCCGCTGTGCACTTTGATCTAGATATGTTTTATTCGGCTTTGCATTGTTATTTTTACAATAACCGGTTTTACGGTCTTGTTTTAATTTCTTCTATCTAACTGTTTTGTTTAGCCCAGCACTGTGTTCTCAAACAAGACATTCTTGATCACTTTGTGCTTCAGTCAATGCTACAGTTTGGCACATTGCCAGTGAACGTGGTAGAAGTTTAGTCTCCAACATTTGTAGAAAATACACATCCTTACGTAGGGACATTTTCTTAGAACATTAGCTGTGATATAAAAAAACAGTTCCTAGTACCATTACACGTCAAGAGGGAGATTCCAGCCAGGGAACCACAACTGTATGCTGATTGCTGAATGCTTCGCTGCAGATGCTAACGCAGACTACAGGCCTTTGCTCAGGTATAAGGGTCGATGTCCTCCAGGGGGAACCTGAAAGGCAGGATTAGAGCTTAACATGCTGAGCTGAAATTATGATTCAGATAGAAAATAGTCCATCGATTCTAGTGGCCATATGATAGCGTTATTCTTATGCTTCACTCTCATCGTCACCATTTTAATATTGTCATGTTGTGTCCTTCTGGTTATTGCAGCTCACGCTTTGCTATCTAAAATGCAGTTGTTTTATTAAACCAATCTTTAAAACCTATGCTGCTTTCATTGTCATTTATATATGAGATGGAATTGTGAATGAGAGAACTGGATGCGACCTGAGTGACCACGAATTCCCTGAGAAGTATGATATATCATGCGCTTGGCTGCCCAATCATCTCTACCTTTCGGGAGAGACGAGGCACTGCTAGTTAGCCGGTGCAAAACCCAGGTTTCGATCGACAGGTGTCACCCACAGTGGGACAGACTCAGTCTCCCACACCGTGGATGATCTTGCTACTCAAAAATCCAGTAGTCTCATTAGAATAATGAGAGCATACGCAACAGTAGTGGCAGATGGTAGCTTGCCTACATCCAACCCGAATTCCCTCATCTTCATGGCACTAGCCACCTGTTACTCTTTCCTCTCAGCATCATCTCATGACATCCTTTCTCTCTCTCCTGTTGCTGTAGTCCATTTCTCTGCAACTCATTATCACTGTCCTTCTCATTCTCTCTGATGTTTGACTTACGAATGGCCATTCAAATCCGATGGAACTGTAGGAGGTCCTCACAGAGGAAATAACAAGGACAAAAGCCACTGGGAAATGAAGACACACGTAGGGAAGATGTAGTGGGACAGAGTTAGTTGTGAATCCTCCATTGGGGGAAGGAAACTATTTCTACCATGTCCTGTAAGGTCTCTATGTTACCAGCAGGGCCTGGCTCGTAGAACATATCATACATCAACAAGTATATCATTAGGCAGTTGGTGGTTACTGAGCAGTATTATGTGTATGTACTGTGACAGCACTGGTATCCAAGGACCACCCATACTATTGCGTTGCATGGTTGCATGGTAAAGTTATTCCCTTCACGCACATAACTCCTTGGGGATAGTGAAATGGAGGAGTCAACGCTTATTTAATGAGGCAGCAGGGCTTTGAAACTAAATACAACATGACAGGGTAAACTGTACTGCATTGGCATTTATGTGGTATGTTAGAAATGGGGTTTCTGGTTGACTAAAGTATGCACCTCAGCCAGTCAGAACCCATCCATCTAGTCAGGGTGAGGGAGTTACACACCCAAGATAAACTCTGTTCACCCCCTTGGTAGCTTGGCACGAGCAGTCAGGCTTATCCCAGAGGCAAGGTGTAAAGCGACTGCACAACACTTATAACAGATGTGATCCACTAAATACACCACAAAGGAAACACAACAATAAGTTATATAAAAATAAACTGTATTGCATAAAATATCATTAGACCAAACACAACATGTCAATAATACTCTGCTGCACAAGCAGTTGTCAGAACATCACACAGTTACTAGTACTCTGCAAAAGCCAGCAGTAGTCATATAAACCATATAGGTTACTGGTATGCTGCAACACATGCAGTAGTTTGGTCATTATTATTACCAAAAATGCACCAGTCAGAGTTTCTGAGTAAAGACGTTAGCTGGAGGGCCAAGAAGCTATCATGTATGTACATAAAATGAAACAGTCCCATCTGGCATGTGTTAGGCACCAAAACCAAGCAATATATGTATTATCATCAGCAGGGCTAATCATATAAATGTTACTAAACAAGGCACCGCACGTATTTTACTTACAGTGAAATCACAGTGCACGTTAGATAACAGGTTATATGGTAATCCAACTGAAACTGGGCCGTAGGAACACCAGTGCACCTACTACACATCTTACGGTAATTTCCTACAGCACCTTCATTAGGACTGAGGGGTTTGCCAATGGACCGGGACATCTGTTGAGGTTTCCCCCTCCCATCTCCCACGTAAGGCAAACATCTCCCTTTTTGGATAATAATGCTAGCGCGTCTGTGCATCCAAGATGTGATATCAGGTGAGCAAAACTCACCACGTTGCCAAAGGAGCTCCCCAGCTCTTCTTATGGTAAATTTGGTAGTTATCCCTGAAAAGAAACAAGGGGGGGGTCGGCAGGGACAGGACAAGGTCTCCTTCCTGCCCTGCGAGCCACGTCAATGACTTTCCCAGACTGGCAGCCTGCCAAAGGTATGGGCATTTTTACAACTCCTTTGCCAGCTGGGCGATCTCTTCCAGATATCCCTGTGGGGAAAACAATAGTCCAGCTGCTGGGGCCACTATAGACTCTCCTCTGGCCTTCAAGGGCTATGGTGACCTCACGGGGCTCTGGTGCGAAGGCTGGGACCACGGCGGCATGAGCACACAGCTACTCAGAGCACCACAGCATGAGTCAGGATTACGGCGATGGAGGCACAGGCTTGCTGGTGCTCAGGGGGCACTAAAGGTTCTCTCTGTTCACGCTGCTCGGGAGTGGCATTTTACACCCTTGGCAGTGACAACATACAGGTTCCTCATAACTGGGAGTGCACCGTTCACACCAGCTTCTTCCAAAGGTAGCACCTCTCAGGCACTGCCAACCACAGGTCTCTCCACATGCTAAAGCAGGAATGAAGCACTCTTCCGTGCGATGAGGAAAAATAAAACAAGAAGCTACGCACAGCCCTCCCCCTGCCATGGGCTCCACGGAAGCACTCAGGGGGACACAAAGGCAGGTGGTAGTGGACAGGGAGACCTGCACCCAATGGGCAGGTAGGGCCGATCACCACAAACAGCCCAGCCAAGCCAGTCCAGTTCAAGCCTTGAGGTCAGTTGGTCAGTAGGGCAACAAACAGAAAAGCAATTGTGATGAGTCTAGCATAAGCAAGGTAGCAGGGCAACAACCAGAAGGGCAGTCCAGATAAGTCCTTTGTGCAGTCCAGTAGCCTCTCTGGCAGAGGTTCGGTTCCAGTTCCACAAATGCTCTAACAATATGGGGGGCAACCCCCTGTAGTCATACTTATTTTGCGCAGCCTCCATAAAAGGGGGAGAGGGGGCCCCAACCAGGACTAACCATTTCCAGGAATGTCCACTCTCTCCACAGAACTGGTTCCAGACACCAGCGGGGGGGGAGTAAGCAAGCACTTTTTGTGAGGCCAGGGCTCATCCTTTAAAAATGCAGGTGTGACCTGCCTCTCCTTCTTCCAGCCCAGGAAGACCATTCAGTATGCAGATGCACTCTTGTGACACCTCCACCCTCCCTCTGTAGTGGCTGTCTGAAAAGTATGCACAAAGCCCAGCTGTCACTCTGCCCTAGACGTGGATTGGAGGAAAGCTGCAAAACACTAGTCATATGAGAAATGCTCACTTCAAATATGGCATTTCTATAGTGGCAATACAAAATCCACCTCCACCAGTAAGCAGCATTTCTCACTACCATTACAACCATACAAAACATGCCTAAGTCACCCATCATAAATTAGACAATACCACTTAGACATATGTTAGGGTATTTCCAATGCAATACTATGAGAGAGGCAGCACTCACAGTAGTGAGGAACCAAATAGGCTGTTTGTCACTACTAGGAAATCTCGTACATAAAGACATATGTTCTACCTTTTACATACATAGCACCCTGCCCATAGGGCTAGCTAGGGCCTACCTTAGGGTGACTTATGTGTAGTAAAAGTGGAGTTCTAGGCCTGACAAGTAAATTTAGATGCCAGGTCCCTGTAGCAGTAAACTGTGCATGCAGGCCTCTCTGAAACAGGTTTGAAAGGCTCCTTCTGTGAGTGGTGCAAGCTGCGCTGCAGGTTCACTAGTAGCATTTAACTTACAGGCACTGGGTATAGTGATACCACTGTACAAGGGACTTACAGATAAATTAAATGTGCTAATCAGGTGTAAGCCAATCATACCAAGTTTAGAAGGGAGAGCACATGCACTTTAGCACTGATCAGCAGTGGTAAAGGGGTCAGAGTCCTAATGTCTACAAAAAGGGGTCATAAAAATACGAGGAGGAAGGAAAAATGTTTGGGGATGACCCTGTAATAAGGGCCAGGTCCAACTTCATGCTTTCCATACCACTTTCAAGGCGTATCACTCTTTCTGACTGTTCTAATTGCATCATTTATATTGTGTTTCATACATCTGTTGAGGTTGTGAAGCACTCTTTTGACTATGTGGCTTAAAATACGTTTTTCGTTCTGTTACCTATTTAGGACATGCTGGGTGAAGTGCATTGCCATAAAGTATCAAACAATATAGTGGAAGTAAAGAGTGAGTGGTGCGAGGGGAACAAGGTCACCTAATTTATTTAAGGCTCAAGAAGGTCCTAACACAGAAGATGCCACAGACACATGCCATTGAATTTGCTGACTCTGCCTGGATTCCCAGACTGCACAGGTTAACAGGGATCAAGTGAAATGGGCTGAGAAGACCTTCTAACACGACATCCAGGAAAGAGATCAAGGGAGTAACTGCAAGTGAAGGGCCAAAGGGCATGGTCAGCTTCCACAGTCAGCGCGGCACGACTGGCTGAGAGTGCCAATAAAAATAAAAAGCTTTGAAGAAGGTCTTATTCCCAGGTAAATAAAATTAAAGATTAAAATAATGATACCCAGAGGAGGTTCACATGGTAATAGCAACATTTGTGAGGACCACTGTCTCTGTGTCCAATGGAAGCCTTTGAGGGTGCACATAGGTGAGATTGGAAGACGTCTGGGTACATCTGGTTTTGGTGCAATGTTCACAGACAAAGTTTCGTTCAATTGAGCAGAGATGTACGGACAAAAAAATAGAATTTGCCAGGTTTCATATGTTTTGTTAAGTCCTCTACAATAATAGTATCGGGCTCGGAAAGAAATACTGAACAACTTGGTGGGCTAAAGCCTCAGTTGCTTTGTTTTCTGTAAATGTAGTATACTCCCTTTGTTCCAAAAAATCTTTGTTTTTTGCAGATGCTTTTTTAACCAATGCTGTTCAGCATCGCCATCAAGCATAGGGAAATCCGAAAAGCCAGCTAATGGCTTTCAATGGCTAGACCTATTGGCTTTACCAAATCTTGTTCGGTGGTCTTGGTAGTACAACAAAACGAGATTTCCTGAAGAAACATTTGTTAGTGATTACTGTGATTAGTTATTTTTAGACAGATGTATTAAACACTGTGAGAACAAAGCAAAAAACACAGCATTTTGAAGATTGAGAGATCCCTCTCTTTTCACTCAGTTTTTTCTCTTTAATCAGTTATTGTTCTCACATGCACACATACGCTGCAAACATCTATTGAATGATCATTTTAATATGAAAAATATAACAGGAGAGTTAAGGGGCAACACATTTATCTCATTCCTTGGGCTCAATTACTATAATGAATGGTAACAAAAAATAAGCATTGTGGGTTGCATGCGAACCTTAAATGAGCTAACTTTGATACATTATGAGTGCAAGCCTGAAAATAATAAAAGACCATTTACAAATGCAAATGTGATTGTGAAGAACGACAAAGCATGCTGAACAGCTAATCGAGAGGCCTCATTTAAAATGAGGTTATGTCATTGCGCCTAATAGGCCACCGCGTTATAAAACATGAGCTTTGTGGAGCGAAATCATTTCTAGAACAGTAAAAATGTTGGCAACGCCTTAACAACTGCAGCAGTACACTCAAAATGTAATCAGGGAAGGGCTTCACATTTCAGTGTGTCACGGAATAAATTAAGAAATCTAAAGGGGGCAGCAAAATTGTAAGGTTATTTACAAAGCCTTAGGCTAAGGAGATTTAGCAAATTGTACCATTGTGGCATTAGACAAATGTACCAAGGGGCAGATTTAAGAGCCCAAAAGGAGCTATAATATCGCCATATTAGTGCCATTTTTTTTACGCTAATGTGGCGATATTATGGCAAAAACGCAGTGCCATATTTACAAAGTGGTGCAATGCATGCATTGCACCACTCTGTAACCCCTTGCACCACATTATGCCTACGCCAGGCATAATGTATGCAAGGGGGCGTTCCCCGTTTAGGGGGGCTGAAAAAATGGCACGAAGGAATCTAAAAGATTTCTTTGTTTAATTTTTTCCAGAATTTTTAATGCATGCTCAGAGCAGGCTTTCAAAGGGGAAACACCATTGGTTACAATTGGCTCCAATGTACTGTTCAGGGTTAGCACCAACATTTTGGCACTAACCCTGAACAGTACATCAATAGCGTCAAAAATTCATATGCTATTGACCCTATCCTGAGCCATGGTGCACCGTACTTTAAATAAGGCACACACATGGTGGTGGTAGTCGGGCACTTATGGCTGCAAGGAAAGTGGCCCTGCAGTGGGTGCAGCACCACTTTTCTTAAATCTGCCCCCTTGAATTTTGTACAACTGGCTGAGGATTTCACTAGAATGCATCATTTTTGCTGTAAGGCGTAACATTGCTCAAACTGGGTGTTTCTTGCAATTATTAAAATAAGTACAGATGATGGTTTCAGAATTCGACCCCCTAAAAGTTATTTACTGTAGAGCTTCAGATCAGTCCTCTAGTTAAACTCAAAGATATTAGAAAATAGAAGAAGCTCTTATTTATTTTTTGTTGGGAATTTCACTGATTCCAAGCATCTGTGAGTAACAATTTTTGCTGTGATATTTGTAATGATAAAAATTTTAAAAATGTGACTTTAGTTTCCAATTTATTCATTCAAATCTCTGTCTTTTCTTGTTTTAAAACGTCAACCTGTATTCTCACAAACATCATCTGGTACCAGTGAGTTGGCAGAAATATTTGATCACTGTGGTACATCTTAAAAAAGGATTTCCATTCACAGAGCCCTCGTGACCATCTGTAGGAAGCGGGCCCTCTGTGTAGTTTGCAAAGCTAGGCACACTGTGCAGAGGGTCCGGGCAACCAAAAGTTGGTTCACAGAGGCAAAAACTAGACCACCTAATGCTCTGATTTTTATAGTTGCAAAACCAACAGATGATTGACAGAATGCAGAGCAAATCAAACATTCACCCCAGTCACTGATCTGGGTATAATCCATCAGTTTTTTTACTTGCGCTGCCATTCCAGTTTGGATCCAGACATATGCAAATCAGTCTTGACCTTGTTCCCCATGAGAACAGTCCAGCCCAAACTGCCAGGCCAGGTCCACCCTGAACCAGAAACAAGCATCCTGGGACCGGTTTAAGGGAATCACCCTTCATCAGCCAGGCTAGCTTGAATCTGGTGGTATAGCAAGCACAGGACCCACGTCTGGGCATATCCTTCCCATCTGGGGCGACAAATCCAAAAACAACAGATGATGGACGGGATGCAGCGCAAATCAAACATTAACCCAAGTCAGAGATCTGGGTTTAATCCATCAGATTTTTTGCTTTGCTTGGCAGTTCGGACTGGACTGTTCCCATGAGGAACAGGGTCAAGACTGATTTGCATATGGCTGGGTCCAAACTGGGGTGGCATGGTGAGCAAAAATAATTATGGATTCAACCCAGATCTTTGCGACTGGGGGTGGGTCATTGCATTGTTCAGCATTCCGTCCATCATTTGTTCTTTTTGCTTATGTCACCATAGGTGCACTGGGTATGCCCAGACGTCAGTCCCGGGCTCACTATGCCACTAGAATCAAGCTAGCATGGCTGATGAAGGGTGATACCCTGAAACCGGTCCTAGGATGCTTGTTTATGGTCCAGTAAGGACCTGGCTTGGCAGTTCAGGCTGGACATGAGAAACAGGGTCAACACTGATTTGCATATGGCTGATTCCAAATCGACGTGGCATGGTGAGCAAAAAAACAATGGATAAAACTCAGATCCTTGCAACTGGGGGTGAGTGTTTGCATTGTTCATCATTCCGTCCATCATTTGTTCTTCTTGCTCTAATTTTTACAGTACCTTGATCAAGAAGTTAGGCTAATCTTGGGGAACTGCAAAGCATTTGTTGTGCATACAGGCCCACATTACAACCCTGGCGGTCGGTGTTGAACCGGCGTTAAGACCGGCAACAGGCCGGCGGTAAAAAAAAAGGAATTATGACCCTGGTGGAAACTGCCAACATAGTCAGCGACTTTAACACTCTGACCGCCACGGTGGTAGAAACAAACAGGACTTGGAAGGGAAAACTCTCACCTCTTCACACCCCACGAGGAACCAGGGTGCCATGGAGCCGGAACTCCAAATTCTCCCTGCAATAGTCTTCCTGCTCCTCTACCAGGATCACGACTGACGGCGGCGACGACCACGGTGATTACTGCACCTACAACACAGGGGAGGGGGGATGGAAAAGAGAGTGACACACACACGCAACATCCCCACCCCCACCCTCACACACACACCAATACATACTGAAACGTTACATTTCCACCACCAACCCCTCCTGCAAGAACGCAAGGACAAAAGGAAATAATTTGAACAATTGTAATCATGAAAAATCCATTACTCAAAAATATACATACACTATTACCAAATATGTACACCAAGAATTCAAGTCCATGTACTGCACCTACATAGTCCGTGGACCACTGGGCTAAAAAATGCATGGGCGAGGCCCACACAAGATACCGATCCAAACGGAGAGAACACTGCAGGGGCATCAGATCAAAATAAAACAGGCACCTCAGGGGGAAGGGAAGGGGGGTACCTCAGCCGGATGAGTGCATGACGCCAGCTCCATGAGGGGGCTCCATGCCCATTGATGTATCCTGGGGAGTGCAAAGCCACAGTCTCTCATGTCCCTCCAGTGAATGGTTTGCCCACTGCTTTATCCTGGGGAGTGCAAAAGCCACAGTCTCACAAGTCTCTCCAGTGGGTGGTTTGCCCACTGCTTTATCCTGGGGAGTGCAAAGCCACAGTCTCACACGTCTCTCCAGTGGGTGGTTTGCCCACTGCATGACCCTGGGGAGTGCAAAGCCACAGTCTCACAAGTCTCTCCAGTGGGTGGTTTGCCCACTACTTTATCCTGGGGAGTGCAAAGCCACAGTCTCACAAGTCTCTCCAGTGGGTGGTTTGCCCACTTCTTTATCCTGGGGAGTGCAAAGCCACAGTCTCACAAGTCTCTCCAGTGGGTGGTTTGCCTACTGCTTTATCCTGGGGAGTGCAAAGCCACAGTCTCTCAAGTGGATAACAGTCTCCACTGGTTCTGGAGGGGGCTATGTGCCCAGAGTGCTTCATCTTGCCAAGGACTGAGGTAGTGGATGCCTTTCTCCACTGGTTCTGGAGTGGGCTTTGTGCCCAGAGTGCTTCATCCTGCCAAGGACTGAGGTAGTGGATGCCTTTCTCCACTGGTTCTGGAGGGGGCTATGTGCCCAGAGTGCTTCATCCTGCCAAGGACTGAGGTAGTGGATGTGACACTCCACTGACGTGGGGCAACATGGAAGCTGACCAGGCCCCTGGAACTGACCACCAGCCTCATACAAATGACCACTGGGGATGGTAGCCATGTCGGCGGTGGTGCCACTTGCACAGGATGTGGCGTGGCCGCTGGCGGTGTGCTCAGTAGTGACGGTGCTTGTGGCGGTGATTGGGCAGAGGTGCTGGTGGCGGCCTCACTGAGCTTGCTGCTGGCGGCAGTGTCCTGAGCGACGGTGCTGGTGTGCGGCTCACAGAGCTTGCTGCTGGCGGCGGTGTCCTGAGTGGCGGTGCTGGTGGGGGGCTCACAGAGCATGCTGCTGGCGGCGGTGTCCTGAGCGGCGGTGCTGGTGGCGGCCTCACAGAGCTTGCTGCTGGCGGCGGTGTCTTGAGCGGAGGTGCTGGTGGCGGCCTCACTGAGCTTGCTGCTGGCGGCGGTGTCCTGAGTGGCGGTGCTGGTGGCGGTCTCACTGAGCTTGCTGCTGCTGAAGAACACAGTGTCTGCGGTGCAGGTGAAGGGCACAGTATCCTGGGTGCTGGCGGCGGTGCCAGTGGCGGCGGTGCATGTGGCGGTGCCGGTGGCAGTCTTGTCCACCGTGCAGGATGGCGACGACTTGCCTTTCTTTCTCTGGCCCTTCCCCACCTTGGATGGTGGCGCAGCTGTCTTGCCACTCTCAACTGTTCTGGCTGAGCCCTTGGTGACAGGTGTTTTGGCCTTCTCCCTCCAGGATGTGAGCAACTTCTTTTGTTTTGGAGGTGGGGGAATGTCCTTGGCCTCACTCCTTGGGACACTGGTTGCATGCTGCTTGGCGCACTCCAGAAGCCGGTTACTGCTGGCACCACTGTTCCCGGTGATGTGGTGGCTGAGGTGCTGGGTTGGGACCTGGAAAGGCGGGCCCTAGGGGACGGAGGGGTTGGGGAGGTGAAGGGAAGAGGTCAAGGTCTGACAGGAAAAGTTTTTTAGACACACTGGGACGGGTAGATGGAGGGAGTTTGGGAGTGGAGGAAGAGGTAGTGGTTGTAGGAGGTGTTCGTTTGCTGACTTTGGGTGAAGGTGCATGGGCTGGAGGCTGTCGTGAGATGGATGGCTGTTGGGTGGGTGTGTGACTGCGTTTGTGTAGTTTGGGAGGAGGGCTCACAGACACACTGGGAGAGGATGCAGGGGATGTGTGAATGGTAGTGGGGGTGGTGAGTGCACGTGAGCGGTGTGTGGTGAAGGGTGTGCTGGTGATGGAGGTAGTGGCTCAAGATGTAGTGCATGCAGGTGTGAGTGGAGATGTGATAGGGAGGGAGATGTGGAGGAGGGGGACACAGTGGAGGCAGTGGATGTTGGTATGTGTGCATGGGTATGATGCTTGTGTGAGTGCCTGTGGGATGTGTGGTGCTTATGTTTGCCAGAGCTACCCTTGTGTGTTGAGGTGTGTGCATGCTGGTCTGATGGTGTGCTTGGGATAGGCTGAGGTACTGGGGATTGGGTCTGGGTGGAGGAAGTTGGAGGGGGGAGGTTGGACACAGGGACAATGGCTGCCATCAGTGCTGAGGCCAGAGTCTGAAATGCTCGCTGTTGGGCTGCCTGGCCAAAATGAATGCCCTCCAGGTATGCATTTGTCTGTTGCAACTGCCTCTCTACACCCTGGATGGCATTCAGAATGGTAGACTGTCCAACAGTGAGGGATCTGAAGAGGTCAATGGCCTCCTCACTGAGGGCAGCAGGGCTTACTAGGGCAGGGCCTGAGGTGCCTGGGAAAAAGGAGATGCCCACCATCCTGGGTGAGCGGCCACGGGGCACACGCTGAGGGGCTGCTGGAGGGCGGTGCTGGTAGTTGGGGTGGCGGCTGTACCTGTAGATGCGGTGGGCACAGAAAGGCCTGCCACTGCAAGGGAGCTTCCATCAGAGGAGGAGTCGGTGTCACTGGTCTCAGCTCCTGTCCCCGCTGTGGAGATCCCCTCCGTCCCACTAGTGAATTCTGAGCCCGTAGTCTCCCCCTCCAGGGCCATGTGGGATGCAGCTCCCTCCTGCTCCGGTGCCACTGCTCCTCCGCCTGATGATGCTAATGCACAAAAGAACAGGGAGAGCACAAAGAGGGGGGGAAAGAAAGTAGAAAGACATGTTCAGTGCATGCAATACCGCTACCGTTGATGGACACTACAGACACAGCAGCCCTCTGCACTACGCCATGCACTTCGAGTTCCCTAACTGATCACAGGGACATGGGGTACAAGGCCTATGCCCGATTGCTGCACACATGAAAGTCACAGGAGCCTGACTAGGTGTAGTTGGCTCTTACCACTGGTGGGGATGGGGTGCCACTGAGCCTGCGTCACAAAGGGTCCTTGCCTATAAGGCTTGCCCTAGCCTAGGGGAACCCACAGCCCACCTGCCCCACCCAGACACCTCCAATGCACACTGAATCAGATGGATGTGAGTGTACTCACCCCCTTGTGGCTGCTGTGATGCCCTCAAGCACCCATCCAACTCTGGATACGCCACCGCCAGGATCCGGAACATCAGGGGGGTCATGGTGCGATGGGCACCCCTCCCACGTTGGGAGGCCAACCCCAGCTGGGACCCTCCGTCTTCTTGCTCCAGCAGTGAATGTCTTCCCATCTTTTACGGCAGTATGTGCTTCATCTGTGGTGGACCCCCAGGGCCCGGATGTCCTTGGGGATGGCACACCAAATACCCTTCTTCTGGTGGGCGCTGACCTACAGGAATAATACAGAGGAAAAGGTACAACATTAACTGTCCGGACCGTCACAGTCATTGGCCCACATTCCCACCCTTGCCCTGACGCACATACACTCAACGTCGTATCATGCACGCCTCATTCCCACCCCCATCTCCCGTCCACACCACTCCAAACAGGCATTGCCCATACAGCATGCTCACAGTGCACTCACCCGTTTGTCTGGAGGACCGTAGAGTAGCGTGTACGGGGAGGACCCCATCCACTAGTTTCTCCAACTCCTCCGATGTGAAGGCAGGGGCCCTTTCCCCAGACACTTAAGCCATTGTCGCTTCCAGACTGAGGTCACAGCAGCACTTGCAGTGTAGGTCCTCTCCTGTCGAAGAACAGGTAGCAAGTGAGTGAACAGACAGAAAATGGCGGTCACTTCTGCAGCGGTGCGTACCGTCACCGCCGGCGTACATCGTCATTGGCTCCTGGGACCCATAGGGTCCAATGTTAACCAATGCAGGATTGTGCCGCGGTCTTCGGCCGCCTACTGCGACGGTGTACAACGCCAGCGCAGTTACCTCATATCCCCTTGTTCCACATTACATGTCAGGCAGCCGCCATTTCAGGGGGCCACATGGCATTAATTTTACATGCGTCACACATATCTAGGCCTTGCATACACACAGAGACAAGCACATAGCGGATTGACAAATGTGTGCAATAAAGTTCTTTATTTTGAACCTTAGTGTTG
Source organism: Pleurodeles waltl (assembly GCF_031143425.1). Lineage (NCBI taxonomy): Eukaryota > Metazoa > Chordata > Amphibia > Caudata > Salamandridae > Pleurodeles > Pleurodeles waltl. Next base: position 348,732,744 of record NC_090438.1, read on the forward strand.
GCTGACCCTCTGCTCGCTGTTCTCATCCATAGAGCACATCCGCTGGGGCAGGTGAGGAGATGGCTGCATCCTCCAGTGTACAGACCGCTGGTGGACCTGTCGACAATGGAAGAGCGACATGTAATTGTCACCTACAGACTTGATCATGCCACAATCCAGGAACTGTGTGCCCAGTTGGAGCCAGACCTTATGTCAGCTATCCGCCATCCACCAGGAATCCCCCCTCTAGTGCAGGTCCTGTCAGTACTCCATTTCCTGGCAAGTGGGTCTTTTCAAACTACAGTGGCCATTGCATCAGGGATGTCCCAGCCAATGTTCTCTAACGTGTTGTCCAGAGTGTTGTCTGCCCTGTTGAAAAACATGTGCAGCTACATCATTTTCCCTCAGGTGGAGGATTTGCCTACAGTGAAAGGTGACTTCTATGCCCTGGGACATATCCCCAACATCATAGGTGCCATTGATGGGACACATGTGGCCTTTTGTCCCCCCCGCAGGAGTGAACAGGTGTACAGAAACCGGAAGAGTTACCACCATTCTATGAATGTGCAGATGGTGTGTTTGGCCGACCAGTACATCTCCCATGTGAAGGCCAAGTTTCCTGGCTCAGTGCATGATGCCTACATTCTGAGGAATAGCAGCATCCCTTAAGTGATGGAGCAACTCCAGAGGCACCGTGTGTGGCTATTAGGTGAGGACATATTCCCTATACAGTGTGTATAGTTGTCTGGGTCTGGGGTTGTCCCTAAGGGTTAGTGTGTGTCTAACAGTTGTCCCTCAACATTTGCAGGTGACTTTGGCTACCCCAACCTGTCATGGCTACTGACCCCAGTGAGGAATGCCAGGACAAGGGCAGAGGAACGCTACAATGAGGCACATGGGCAAACTAGGAAGGTTATAGAGAGGACCTTCGGCCTCCTGAAGGCCAGGTTCCGATGCCTCCATATGACAGGTGGTTCCCTATACTACTCACCAAAGAAGGTGTGCCAGATCATCGTGGCCTGCAGTAAGCTGCACAACTTGGCTTTGCGATGACAGGTTCCTTTTCTGCAGGAGGATGGTCCTAAAGGAGGTGCTGTGGCAGCTGTGGAGCCTGTGGACAGTGAAGAAGAGGAGGCAGAAGAAGAGGACACAGACAACAGAAACACTGAGATCCATCAATACTTCCAGTGAGACACAGGTAAGAAGACATCACTGCCTCCTACATCTGATAAGATTGCTCTACCTCTCAGCTATCTGTCACTTTCACCCAGTGTATGGACCCTGACCTGTCACTTTGCCTTTCCATTTCACAGATGTAGGTCCCACTGTGTGACCTCTGCTATGTTACCTCATGGACTAGAGCTGTGTGACATAGGTATGTTGACAATACAATGGACATTGCTATTTCCCTCAGTTATTGCAAATACACAATTGTGAAAGCACAGACTGACTCCAGAATGTTTTGTGATTTAAGGCTGTTTATGTAAGTGCTAAATAGTGGAGGGGGTTGTAAAATGGTCAGGGGTTATGGTGAAGGAATGCCCATGGCAGAGTCCAGTCTATTAGTCTCACAGGTGCATTGTCCAAAGGGGCATAGGAAGTAGAGTTAGGGCAGTTTAAGGATGGACAAGGTGACAAAGTGGGACAGAAGGATGACATTCAGGGTGGTCTCATTTCTTGGTGGGGGTCTTGGCATTGTTCTCTGTCATTGTCCTGGATCTCAGGGACCACTTGTGGGATGGTTCTCCATCTGCAGGGGGTGGGGTGCTGGTGTTGTGGTCCTGTAGCGGTGCCTCCTGTCCACTAGCGCCGGCAGAGGATTGGGCAGTTCATCGTCCAGGATAGTGTCAGGGGCCCCTTGTTGTGCCACAGTGTCCCTCCTGGTGTTCGCAAGGACCTTCAGCACCCCTACAATGTTGCCCAGGGTGGTATTGATGGATTTGAGTTCCTCCCTGAACCCCAAATACTGTTCCTCCTGCAGCCGCTGGGTCTCCTGAAACTTGGCCAGTACCGTTGCCATCGTCTCCTGGGAATGATGGTGGGCTCCCATGATGTTGGAGAGGGCCTCGTGGAGAGTGGGTTCCCTGGGCCTGTCCTCCCCCTGTCGCACAGCAGCCCTCTCAGTTCCCCAGTTTTCCTGGGCCTCTGTCCCTTGAACCGTGTGCCCACTACCACTTCCCCCAGGTCCCAGCTGTTCTTGGGGTGGTGGGTTATCCTGGGTTCCCTGTAGTGGTGGACACACTGCTGCTTGACGTGTCCTGGGGACTGAGGTAAGGGCCCGCTGGGTGGGTGCTGTGCTGTTGTTTCCTGAGGGGGAGGCTTTGTGGTGGTCTGTGACTGTGTGAGGGGAACCGACTGTCCCGAGGTCCCAGATTGGCCAAGCTGGTCATCTAGATCCAGTTGGACAGAGCTGCTCTCATCACAATGGGCCTCTTCTGTGGGGGGAGTGGACATGTCTGGAACCTCCTGTCCGGTGACGTTGGGTAGGGGTCCTGCAGGGGTGTAAAGGCATGATTATTGCATATGTGTGTGCCATGGTGTGCAATGGGTGGGTGACCCTGTACCCCAGTGCTTACTTTCTTGTCTAGGACCTTGTGTGATAATTGTTTAGGGGTCTGTGTGGGTATGTGTAGTGGACAGGCATTGGTGATGGGTTTCCATGCTTTGTTATTGCATGCAGGGCTTGGTGTTGGGATGTGTGGTTTGTGATAGTGGGACACATGTGAGGAGTTGGAATGAGGGTGGGGGTATGTGATAGCATGCAGGTAGGGTGGGGGATGAAGTAGTTAAAGATTTAACTTACCAAAGCCCATTCCTCCAGCTACTCCTGCGAGGCCCTCAGGATGCAGTATAGCCAAGGCCTGCTCCACCTATGTTGTTAGTTGTGGGGGAGGAGGTGGGGGTCCGCCGTCAGTCCTCTGAACCGCAATGTGGTGTCTTGAGACCACGGAATGCACCTTCCCCACAGGTCGTTCCACCTCTTCCTGATGTCATCCCGTGTTCTTGGGTGCTGTCCCACTGCTTTGACCCTGTCCACGATTTTGCGCCATAGCTCCATCTTCCTAGCTATGGTGGTGTGCTGCACCTGTGATCCGAATAGCTGTGGCTCTACCCGGATGATTTCCTCTACCATGACCCTGAGCTCCTCCTCAGAAAACCTGGGGTGTCTTTGTGGTGCCATGGGGTGGTGTGGGTGATGTGTGAGGTGGTGTGTGTTGTGATGTGTGGGGTGATGTTTAGGGGTGTGTATTGTTTTGTGCGTGGATGTGTATGTGTGATGGTGTTGTGTGCCTCTGTATGCTGGTGTTGTCTTTGCTTTGCTGTCTCTCTGGGCTTCTTCAACGTTTTTGGTGGTAAGGGTTTGTGGGTAATGTGTGTGCGTGTTTTATATTGTATTGGGTGTGTGGGAGTGGTGTGTGTATGTGTATCAGGTGTGTGTATTTCGATTTGTCCAATGTGGTTGTGTTTTGGAAATGTGTGTGTATTTTGAGCGCAGCGGTGTGTACCGCCAATGGAATACCGCGGTTGAAAGACCGCCACGTGGATTCGTGGGTTGTGATAGTGTTGGTGTATTCCTGTTGGCGTGACGGTGGAGGTTTTGTCATCGCCAGTTTATCACTGACCTTTGGTGTGGCGGACTTGTGTGGGTGTCTAGATTTTGGCAGATTCCGAGCTGTGGGTTGTAATAGCTGTGGTGGAATTCCACGGCCGTGGCGGAGTGTTGGCAGTCTTCTGCACGGTGGATAGTGACATTTAACGCTAATGTTGTAATGAGGGCCACTGTATCAATAAATGAGACCACACACTCAAAAGAATAACTTGAGACTAAAATACTTTTATTTAAAATAAATTATTCATAAAATGGTTCCGATTTTTTTAGAAATTTTAGAACCAAGATCATGAAAATCGGGTAAGAACTTTTTAAGTTATGAATTTTTTAAGTTTAATAAAATTAGCCTGTTTGTGCATAATTACTCACCATAGGAATCAATTAAAAATACTTTGAAAATGTATATAAAATCAGGCAGTGCGATTACCAATATCTCCTTTTGGATATAGGCTGAGGTCATCAGTGGGCACTATGGAGCAGCTGTACAAGTTTGGGCGCTCCCAGTTTTGGCAGGAGCAGGTGCAAAAAAACATTAGAGCTGGTGTCAGACCACAGCAGAGGACCACTTGGAAAAGCACTGCACAGGAGGGATTAAAGGTAAGTCTGGTGGGTTCCCTTGGAGTGGCGAGGTCACAAGGGGTGAGGGACCCCTAGGGCACAGCTGGATCTTTGGTGCAGGGCACAGGGCAGCCGGGTGCAGAGCAAATAGGTGAGCCAGGTGCTGTGCGCACAGGTGCCTTGGAAGCAGGAGGTAGGTCACTTTGAGAGTCGCTTGCAGGTCAACAGGGCACTCTGGTAGGAGATCCTGGTGGTTTCTGAAGTCCCTTGACTAGGGCTTCCTTCTGGTCCTTTTATAGTTCAGGGTGGACTATCTTTCTTGGTGTTCAATGTGAGCTGACTTGTATCTAGGGCTATTAAACGGTTTGGCCATTGGAGGGTGCAGTTTCACCAAGCTTGACACATTTTCAGGGTTTGTCTTCACGGTGCATTGGGTAGAGTTTGGTCTAGCTGCACTATCTGGTTCCTTGGTCAGCAGCCGGTCAGTGAAGTGGCCTTCAGTGGTTCTTTGGTTCCTTGCTGCTGTAGAGTGACGTCTTCACTCTGGAGGGAGATCTTTGTCGGTTTTTGAAGAGTGGAGGTCCTTTGGGGGTTTGCAGAGTCAGTCCAGCATTCAAGCAAACCCTCAGCTGCTAATATTGAGTCCTGGGTTCAGCAGGCAGGGTTTGGCACCTTTTCTTGGTGCAGCGGGACTCAAGTTCTCAAGCCTTGGGTGTTCTTTGTTGCTGGTCTTCTTTTGTCCTTGGAATTTGATTCCTTGGTCTAGGATGCCTACTAAATACTATATACAGAGGGTGTATTAGGGGTGTACCTGGTAGTGACAAATGGGTCATCTACCTCAGGGTGGCTACACCCATTAAATGACCACTTCCTGTGGGAAGAAGTCACTTCCCTACACCTGATTGGCTATTTTTGTTCCATGCAAGATGGAAGAAAATGAAATGGAGGGGTCACCTCACATGTAACACCTTGATGTGTGGTGCAAGCCAAGACTGACACTCCTCCTGTCCTTTGTCTGGTTTCCTGTCATTGCGGCCGCCAAAAGTGGGGGTTTGCAACTGCAGCGACCATCTGCTGCTAGCAGCATGCCTTGAGGTCAAGTTTCAAGGGTGGTAAGCTCCTTGAAGCTTACTAGCACAGCAATGCACACTCCTGAGGGGGGGTTTTAGCACCTCCACCTAGGAAGGGCTTTGTTCTGAGTCCCAGAGAGCAGGATCTCTCAGGTCAGCAGCTCAGAATATTGTCAGGCAGCCAGCAACTAGGCCAGTGTAGTTAGCTTTTTCAGGGGGCACCTCTAAGGTGACCCCCTTGGTACATTTTGTAATAAATCCAATAATGGTAACAGTTTGGATTTAGAATTCTGAGTTGTTTGATACCAAACAACCCAGGGTTCAGAGTTGCCATCATGTATCTGTGAAACTCATACTGACCAGTGTCCAGCACATGTATTAAAATGGCTGCTCTGTTCACTTACTATGTTCCAGGTTTGGCAAGGATACAGTAGGGCCACAATGCTCATTCATCTATGCCCACAGATACAATATAGTGCACCCTGCCTTAGGGAAGAAAGGCCTGCCAGCCGAGTGACTTATCTATAGTGCATTCAGTGAGTAGTGCAAAGGACAAACAGGCTGAGTGCTATATTGAGTTTGTCTTTTAGGATTGTATCAGAACACTCAGCCTGCAATGGCAGTGCTGGGTGTTTCTGGATGCATGGCCATAGAGGGTGGCACAATATGTGCTGCTGCCCTCAGGGCCTAACCTTAGTACCCCATGCCCTGTGTACCTAAGTACGAGTTACTAGGGACTTATTAGCGGCACCTGAAAGTGTTGCCAATTGTGCCAGTGTGTCACAACAGTTTTAGACAGAGATCTGGCCCAGAGAACTTAGTTAGCAGTGCCCTGGACACTAACAACTTTGAAACTACATAGAGTACCAGGCAAAACGTGGGGCTAACCATGACAAAAGAGACCTATTCTCACACCTTCTCGTTGGTTAAAGCATAAATGAAAAAAGTTTGAATTTGAGGCATTTCCATTGTTGCTTCCCATATGCCTCAGTAGAAATATATGTACATGTGCATAAAAAACAGTTTTTGCACTTAAATCCATCTCAAAAGTTCTAGAAAGGACAGCTACAACACAGCTTCTGAAGCATATTAAGCTCAACTGTATTTTGAGTGACAACCTGTCAGGATTTAATTTGCACAGATAAACAGAGATGTGTGCTGTCTCTTGGATGCCCCGGCACGGTCAGCCTAAGACTGCGGGTAAAACTGCAATGGAGTGGGCCGCAGCACATGTACACAGTGACCTGCACTGAGACGACCAGAGTGCCACAGGCTCCCAACACTTTATTTACTATACAGGGATGAGCCCCACTTGAAGGAGGATCCAGTGAGCTGAATTGTGGTGCCATGCTTTATTTGTTTGAAGAACACCAGACCACTCATGCACACACAAGTCATGCTCTAGGATTTGTACTGTCATGTGAGTATGAATGGCAGAAACCTTTTGGATACTGAAGGGCTCAATAGAACTGTGATGTATTGGTACATGGTGAAGTGTGTGCAGGTTTAGAATGTTGAGTTTGCAGTTGCACGCAGATGAATAAAGACGCGTAATACATAGCTCCTTGTGTGGCATATTCAATGGTGGGTACCCAGGCTGGGGAAGACGCCACAACTGGCGACGAGATAGGGGATATGTATCCCAAAGATCGACAGTGCTCTCTCAGAGAGTTTGCTGTAGTCCAAGGAAAGTGCTTGTGTGTGCCACGTGTGCCTCAAAGTGCAGAATCAATGTTTGGCGTATGTGGAGTCAAAGCGCAACTCCAGCCAGTGTGAAGCTGTTGATAGAGATTACAATGATGTAAATGTATGCAATGATATGCATGCGTATTAACAACAAACTTGAATCACTGTTGTCAATGCCACCCGATGTTACCTCCTCATCAACCAAGACTCAGAAATACATGGTCAAGAAAGCCCTGTAACCTAGGCCTGAAGCAACTGATTGACAGATCACAAGTGGGATAGCACGTAGCCCATAGACAAACATGCTGTAGGAGGCTGGCCTGGTGTGTGGTGGGTAACTATGGAACTTACTCCTTATTCCAGGTCCAGGCATCCCTTATTAGTGTAGTGTAGTCAGTGTCTAGAAGCCAGGCTCTCCAGAGGTAGCTGTGGGTGAGCAGCCATGCAATATTACTGTAGTCATACTTAGGCCCATAATTATACTTTTTTAGCGCTGCTTTTGCGTTGCTTTTTTATGCAATAAGGCGCAAACGTACAAAATACAATTGTAGTTTGCAAGTTTGCGCTGTTTTTGCGTTAAAAAATGACGCAAATGCAGCGCTAAAAAAGTATAAATATGGGCCTTAGTACTTACACACATGAAAGAAAACACTCAGTGTCACAAAAAAAAAGGTACTTTATTTTGGTGACACAAATACCCAAAATACCATAGAAGCTATACTCCCTTAGGAGGTAAGTAATACGCAAATTATATACACTAGTATGCAGAAATAGGCATAAAACAGTTAAGAAAACAGTGCAATTAGTGAAAATCACAATAGAGAGAAATAGCCCTAGGGGGAGCACAAACCATATACTAAAAAATGGAATGTGAAAGTTCGTCCCCCACCAGGTAAGTGGAGTGTGTAGAAGGGAGCTGGGAGTACTAGGAAAGCCCAAAGATAAGTACCACAACCGCCCCAGCGACCAGGAAAGCAGGAGTAAATCACAGTAAATTCCCCAGAACACCACTTGGAAGGAAAGAAGAAGAATGCAAAACCCAGAAGAGACTACATGACACCAACAATGGATTCCTGGACAAGAGGACCTGTGGAAAAAGGGGACCAAGTCCAAGAAACACAGTACAGTCCAGGAAGGGCAGGAGCCTCTTCCCACTAGACTGAAGGTGCAAAAGGTGAGTTGACGATGAAGAAGGAGATTCAGCACTGAACCCAAGAAGATGGAGTTCCTAGAGGATACAGGTGATGTCCCATGACGGAATGAGGATTGCAGTCAGATTTGCATCTTCGGATTCTGCCAACAAAGCTTGACACATGCAAAACTCGTAGTTAGCGGAAAGTGGAGCTACCGGGGTCCAGGAAGGACCAGGTGGACTCTACCCAGGAGGGCGTGTCAAAGGGGGCCCTCAGCAATACAGACAGCCCAGAGAAGCTCAGGCAGCACCCACCGGAGTCCCTAGGGTGGGGACACAAAAGTCGAGGAAGAGGCCCATGCAGCACCACAAAAAAGGTTCCCACGCTGCCAGAGACCCACCCACAGAGCTGTACATCACTGGATGGAGTGCTGGGGGCTGGAGCTTCAGGATGTCCAAAGATTTTGTGGGAAAGTTGCCAAAAAACCTTGGCAGCTGCAAAGGACATGGTGCAAGGGGGTACTGTCCTGCATGGGCAGGCAAGGGCTTACCTCCACCCATGTTGGACAGCTGGAAGAGAGGACCTTCGGGACCACTTCAGTCCACCACTCATGATGCAGGATCCACGCAGCTCAGCAGGAGAGAGGATCCATGCAGCCGGTCGTTGTAGCAGTTGGTACCTGCAGAAACAGGGGCGTAGCTTCTTCAATGCAAGGGAGATACCTCCTTTCTTCTGATGCAGGCTGAAGACAAGCTGTCCTCAGAGGATGCACGACCAGGGAAATGTTGCAGTTGTTGGAAGGAGCTGGAGATACAATGTTGCAGGAGGCGTCTTGTTTGTTTGTTGCACCTTGTAGGGTCCTGAAGAGTCCAGATGCAGTTTCTTCAGTCATAACTCGAAGTGGAGAGTGCAAAGGATTCCTGCTGGAGTCTTGCAATCCGAATCTGAGGAACCACCCAAGAGAGAGGCTCTAAATAGCCATGAAAGGGGGATTGGTCACCTAGCTGGGTGACCACCTCTAAGGAGGGGGCTCTGATGTCACCTGCTGGCACTGGCCACTCAGATACTCCCAGAGTTCCCTGCCAACCTTGAATCCAAGATGGCAAAACCCAGGGACCCTCTGGAGGAACTCTGAGAACCACCCCTGGGGTGGTGATAGACAGGGGAGTGGTCACTCCCATTTCCTCTGTCCAGTTTCATGCCAGAGCAGGGACTGGGGGTCGCTGAACCAGTGTAGACTGGGTTTATGCAAGGAGGTCACCAAATGTACCCTTCAAAGCATTGCCAGTGGCTTGCGTAGGCTACCCCTCCCAAGCCTGTCACATCCTTTTTAAAAAGGAAGAGGGTGTAACACCCCTCTCCAAAAGGAAATTCTTTGTTCTTCCTTTCTGGGCTTGAGCTTCTCAAGCAGCAGGAGGGCAGAAACCTGTCTGGGAAGTGGCAGCAGTTTGGGGTGCCTTGAAACACTCAGAAGGCTGTAATGGCAATACTGGGGGTCCTCTAAGGAGCTCCCAGAGTGCATGGAATCATACAACCAATGCTTGCAAAAGCATTGGGGTATGATTCCAACATGTTTGATACCACACATACCTATGTTCAGAGTTACTCTTATGTAGCGGGAAATAGGTATTGGCATATGTCCACTACACAAGTAAAATGGCATTCCGCAATCACAAAGCCCAGGAAAATGGGCGTGAATTCAGGGGGGGCACCTCTGCTAGTACAGGGGTGCCATCATACACAGGTACTTTGCACCCTGCCCCCTGGGCAAGAAGGCCTGCTAAAGGGGTGACCTATAAGTGGCCTGGTGCAGTGGAAAGTGGCAGTATAAGGGTGCTTGCACCTTTTCAAGCAGGCTGCAATGGCAATTCCACAGAACTATTTGCTTGGGCTTCCTATGGATGGCAAAATATATGCTGCAGCCCATAGGGATCCCCTGCAACCACAATGACCTGGGTACCGAGGTACCATAAACTAGGGACTTATAATGGGGCACCAGTGTGCCAATTGCGTTGAAATACAGAGTTTTGGGAGAAAGAGCATAATCACTGGGGTCCTGGTTAGCAGGATCCCAGTGAACACAGTCAAACACACTGACACCAGGCAGGAAAAGGGGGTAACCATGCCAAGAAAGAGGGTACTTTCCTACACAATACCCCACCCCCCAAACGATGGACAAGAAGGTTAACCTTGCCCAGATGAGCTTTCCTTGTCTAAGTGGAAATATCTGGAGAGTCCATATGCATTGGAGTGGTTATCCCAGGTCTATGTTCACTGTAAAGTCCATGGCCTGTAGGGAAATGGACCATCTTACCAATTTGGGGTTTTCTCCTTGTATCTGTTTAAGCCATAAGAGAGGTTTGTGGTCTATCTGAACAATGAAGTGAGTACCAAAGAGGTAAGGTCTCAGCTTCTTCAAGGCACAGAACACAGGAAAGGCCTCCCTCTCTATGGCTGGCCAGCGCTTTTCTCTGTGGGCAATCTTCTGCTAATGAAAGTTAATGGTTGATCCTTGCACTCTGTATTAAGGTGAGAGAGAACTGCCCCAACCACTACCTCCGAAGCATCGGTCTGAACTATGAACTTCCTGGACTAGTTATTGCACTTTATAACAGGTGCAGAGCACATGGCCTGTTTGAGTTCCTCAAAAGCTTTTTGACAGCTGGCTGTCCACCATACCTTTTTAGGCATTTTCTTGGAAGTGAGGCCATTAAGAGGGGCAACAACAGAGCCAGTGAGGCCTAAGAAGGCTTTGATCTGGGTTTGTGTAGTAGGGGGAGTTCAATCCAAAATGGTTTGGATCTTCCACTGTAGTGGCTGAATCTGTTCTCCATCTACTAGGTGTCCCAGATAAACCACCTGTCCCTGTCCTATCTGGCACTTTCAAGCCTTGATAGTAAGGCCTGCTTTTTGCAGAGCCTTGAAAACAGTCCAGTGGTGGACCAGGTTATCATCCCAAGTGGAACTAAAGACAGCTATATCCTCTAGACCTTGGGAGACTGTGTTCACCAGCCTCTGAAAAGTGTCAGGCGCATTTTTCCAACCAAAGGGCATTACTGTAAATTGTGAGTGCCCTACAATGGTAGAGAATGCAGTTTTTGGTTTAGCATCTTCTGACAACTTAATCTGCCAATAGCCAGCAGTAAGGTCAAAAGTGCTAAGATACTTGGCAGATGGCAGTGTATCTATGAGCTCATCTGCCCTGGGGATAGGATGAGCATCAGTTTTGGTAAGTGTATTGAGCCCTCTATAGTCAACATAAAACCTCATCTCTCTTTTCCCATACTGAAAGTGGAGCTTTGGGGCCAGAACTACTGGGCTATCCTAGGGGCTATCAGAGTGCTCAATGACTCCTAGGTCCTGCATCTTTTGTAACTCTCCTTTAATACAGTCCCTTACATGGTCAGGCTGCCTGTAGATTTTACTCTTCATGGGTAGGCTGTCCGCTGGATCAATGGTGTGTGGTATGGTTTGGCCAGGTGTAAGGGAAAACAGTTCTGAGAACTGCCCTAGGGAGGTTTCTGCAGTCCTCCTTTTGAGACTCAGAAAGGCGATCTGCTAAGACTACCCCCTCAACTGAGCTATCAGCTGCATAATTTGAGAAGAGGTCAGGGAGAGGGTCGCTCTCTTCTTCCTGTCCTTCATCAGTGGCCATGAGCAGGGTTAAGTCAGCCCTGTCAAAGTAGGGCTTTAGGCGGTTCACATGAAGTACCATGAGGGGACTTCTTGGAGTACCAAGGTCTACTAAGTAAGTGACCTCACCCTTTTTCTCCACTATGATGTGTGGTCATTTCACTTGTCTTGGAATGTTCTGGGTGCCAAAGGCTCCAGGACCCACACTTTCTGTCCTGGTTGGTACACAGTCTCAACAGCCTTCTGTTCATGCCATTGCTTTTGCAATTCTTGGCTTGCCTGAAGGTTCTTCCTGGCCTTCTTCATGTACTCGGCTATACTTGAAGTACATAATCCACTATATCTTGATTAGGGGGCTTCAGGGGTTGTTCCCAGCCCACCTTCACAAGAGCAAGTGGACCCCTCACAGGGTGACCAAAGAGGAGTTCAAAGGGGCTGTAGCCAACTCCTTTTGGGGTACCTACCTGCAGGCAAATAAGAGGCATGGTAATAGGACATCCCATCTCCTCCTGAGTTTTTCAGACAGTCTCATAATCATGCCTCTGTGTGTTCTGTTAAAACGCTCAACCAGCCCATTTGTTTGGGGATAGTAAGGTGTATTGAATTTATAAGTTACACCACACTCTTTCCACATAGCTTTTAAGTATACAGACATGCAGTTACTACCTCTGTCTCATACAACCTCTTTTAAGAAACCCACCCTGGAAAAGATTTCCAGGAGGGCCTTGGCCACTGCAGGAGCTGTAGTGGTCCTAAGAGGTATGGCTTCTGGATACCTGGTGGCATGGTCTACTGTCAAGCTGCGGTCCGCTGCGGCCTGAGCAGAAAGATCGGCATGGGATGCGGCTGGAGCCACGGTTCATTTTCTTGCCCCTTTTTTCCGACCTTATCTTGCACAAGGCCCTAGATTGGGCATCGGGCATCGGCGAGTTCAGGGCGAGGCGTGCCCTCAAAATTAGGAATGGGCACCCCCCAAGCTCTCACTTGTTACCTGTTCTTTTCTTTGTCTTCTTCTCTCTTCTTTCTCCTTTTCTTCTTTCCTTCATTTCTAGGTCGAGCTGTTGCTTCTGCAGGCTCAGCCTGGTCTCCTCCAGTCTCAGTTTCCTGTGTTCTTTATCTATAGAGTCATCCCCTGGAATTGTGCAGTGTGATCCTTCAGACACAGAAATGATGTGAAAGTGAGCAGAGGGGAATCTATTCCTAGTTTTGGTGATCCTTTTTACTTGCCCTATGGGTGTGAAGGGAGCCCTACCAGTGTGACTTCCCTTCCCACTACCAGCTATGCTATTGATCTGCTAAGAATATAATGATCATTTGAGGAACCCTCCCCAAGACCTAGAATGTTGTTTTCTACTTCAGTGGGGTTAGGGTCTACTTCTTCCTCCTCCTCCTCCTCCTGGCTACCAGCTTGGTACTGGTCATCCTGGAAGAGGAGACCCAGGAGTAAAGTCTTAATAGGGTTCCTCCCCAAGTCCAACTTCCTCTCTACACACAGCCCCTTTAATTACTTGAAAGTCAGGTTCTCACATGGATAGTCAATGACCTCAGAGTTATGTCCAGCTGCAGACATGGTGTGTGTTAGGATAGTGTAAGGTGTACCTAACCTACCTAGCTCCTGGTCTCTCGGAAAGACTATTAGAGCAAGGGTTATGCCTATGCCCTAGCTTGCCTAAATTTAGAGTCTAGATTTCTGCACTAGGTATTATGTATACCTCTAGGTAAGGTGTTGTCTTTCTTGTGGAAAGCACCAGGTGACAGAGTGATAAGGCAATTGCAAGTACTTATCCCACCATTGCACCACCAACGTAGGAGGCTTGCCTGATGTGTTACTTACAACAGGTCCAGGTATCCCTTATTGTGTAGTGTAGTCAGTGTCAAAAAGCCAGGCTCTCTAGAGGTAGCTGTGGATGAGCAGCCAAAGCTTATCTAGGAGACATGCAAAGCTCATACAATACCACTGTAGTCACACTTAGGGCCAGATGTAGCAACGTTTTTGCACGTCGGAATCAGAGAAGTCTGCTGTTTGCGACTTGCAAAAAGCACATTGCGATGCCCAATCCCCGTTTTGCGAGTCGGTAACCTGGTTACCGACTCGCAAAACGGGATTGCGAGTCACAATTAGGAAGGGGTGTTCCCCTTACTAATTGTGAGTCGCAGCACGATGCTGCATTGCTTTGTGACCGCAAACGCGATCGCAAAGCAATCGCAGTTACCACCAGTGTCACACTGGTGGTAACCCATTCACAAAAGGGAAGGGGTCCCTGCGGGACCCCTTCCACTTTGTGAATGGCATGAAAAGATGAAACGAAAACCTTTAATTTTTTCGTTTTGTAATGCATCTCGTTTTCCTTTAAGGAAAACGGGCTGCATTACTAAAAAAAACTGCTTTATTTAAAAGCAGTCACAGACATGGGGGTCTGCTGTCTCCAGCAGGTCACCATCCCTGTGAGTGATGCGAGTCTCAAGGGGGTTGCAAATTGCGACCCACCTCATTAATATTAATGAGGTGGGCCTTTGCGACCCCCTTGTGAGTCGCAGATGGTGTCAGGGACACCATCATGCATACTGAATTGCGACTCGCAAATTGTGAGTCTCTCTGACTCACAATTTGCGAGTCGCAATTCAGGAATTACGTACAGCCCTTAGTACTTACACATGTGAAAGAAAACACTCAGGCACTCATTATGACATTGGCGGTAAGTCCCGCTTACCGCCATGCTGACTGCCTCCAACATACCACCGGCGTGGTGGTTTACCGCTACCCATATTATGACACACACATAGCAATCCGTTACTATACAGCCACACACATAAGTCTGCAAGCCCAAAGTTCAGTGATAAACTGGCGGTATCCACACCGGTATGCCAATAGAACTACGCCCACAGCATTATGACCCACAAATCACCTCGGCGGACATACAGTGGCGGACAATTCAAACGACACACACCTGACACACAGACACACACCACACCCACACCAATATAAAACACACATCCACATTACCCACAACCCTTTATGACTAGAAGGAATTGCCATCAGAGAGCGAGAGACACTAAGAGCACCCACAGAACCAGAGCCACCATCACCCATACACCATGCACACAACTTACAGCACACACCCCAACACATCACCCCACACACCCTCACACACACTACACCCATGGCACCACAAAGACACCCCAGATTCTCTGAGGAGGAGCTAATGGTCATGGTTGAGGAAATCATCCGGGTAGTGCCACAGCTATTTGGAACACAGATGCAGCCGACATCCATTGCTAGGAAGATGGAGCTATGGTGGAGGATCGTGGACAGGGTCAATGCCGTGGGACAGCTACCCAGAACAAGGGATGAAATCACGAAGCGGTGGAATGACCTATAGGAGAAGGTGCGTTCCGTGGTAGCAAGACACCAGATAGCAGTACAGAGGACTGGTAGTGGACCCCCACCTCCTCCCCCACAACTAACAACATGGGAGGAGCAAGTCTTGGTAATACTGCTTCCTGAGGGCCTGGAAGGAGTACTAGACTCTGGTAAGTAAACTCTTTACTTCTTTCACCCCCCTACCTGCATTCCATCACATACCCCTACCCCTACCCTCATACCCATCACTCCACCACCTCACATACACCCCATCACAACCCACCCATCCCAATACCAAGCCCTGCATGCACCACCAATGCATGAACATCACTCACAGCCGTGCATGGACACCCATCACTAAAGCATGCACAATAGAGAGACTCACCTAGCCCACAAAATCACTACTCACACAATGCAAAGCTGACAGGGCAATCACAACCATAGAGGGCAACACACCCATGCACAAGATGTCACACATAGAAACAATAACACTGCATTTACATCCCCACAGGTCCCCCACACAACGTCACCGGAGAGGAGGTGCCAGCAACATCGAGTCCCCCCACAGAAGAGGCCCACAGTGATGACAGCAGCTCTGGACACCTGGATCTGGCTGACCAACCTGGTCCATCAGGGATCTCTGGACAGTCGGTTACTCAAACACAGTCCCATACCACCACAGAGCCTCCCCATCAGAAAACACCACCACAGCATCCACCCAGCAGGCCCCTACCCCTGTCCCCAGGAAACGCCAATCAGCAGTGTGTCCACCACTATAGGGACCCCAGGGCACACCACAAACACAGGACGATCAGGGACCTAGAGTCAGTGGCAGTGGGCACACGGCTCATGGGACAGAGGCACTGGACAACAGGGAAGCTAGGAGGACTGCTGTGCGACAGGGGGAGGACAGGCCCAGGGAACCGACTCTCCAGGAGGCACCCACCAACATCCTGGGAGCATACCACCATTCCCAGGAGACGATGGTCCAGACACTGGCCAAGTTGCAGGAGACCCAGCAGCTGCAGGAGGGACAGCACCTGGGGATCAGGGATGACCCTAACAACATCCACACCACCCTGGTCACCATTGCAGGGGTGCTGGCAGACATGGGCAACACCATGAGTTAGGCAGTGGCACACCACCGGGCCGCTGACACTAGCCAAACGATGAACAACACTCCACCTCCGCTGCCACTAGTGGACAGGCGGCCCCGCCAAAGGAACAACAGGCCACATGCACCCCTCCCCTGAAGAAGGAGAACCACCCCGCAAACGGTCCCTGCGATCCAGGCAGAAGCCAGTGAACATTGCCAAGACCTTCGCAAGGAAATAAGACTGTCCTGATTGTCACCCTTGTTGTCCTGTTGTCCTCATCCTCTGCCTCCTCATCTTCACTGTCCACAGGGTCCTCTGCTGCCACACGACAATCTCCAGCCTCCTCCTCCTGCAGAAAAGGCCCCTGGCGTCTCAAGGCAAGGTCACGCAACATGGAGCATGCCATGATTATCTGGCAGACCTTCTTGGGTGAGTAGTACTGGGATCCAACAGTTAGATAGAGGCAACCAAACCTGGCCTTCAGGAGGCCGAATGTCCTTTCAATTCTTCTTCTTGTTTGCCCATGTGCCTCATTGTAACGTTCCTCTGCCCTTGTCCAAAGATCCTCACAGGGGTCAGTTGCCATGATAGGTTGGGGTCACCAGAGTCACCTGCAAATATCGAGGGATACCTGTTAGCCACACACTGACCCTTATGGCCAACACCATACCCATACACTAACACACACTTGGTGGGAACCAGGGCTCACCTGTTAGCCACACCCGGTGCCTCTGGAGTTGAACCATCACATAATTCCTCAGGATAAAGGCATCATGCACAGGCCCAGGATACTTTGCATTGACGTGGGAAATGTACTGGTCCGCAGGGCAAACTATCCGCACATTCATGGAGTGAAAGCTCTTTCGATTTCTGAACACCTGTTCATTTCTCTGGGAGGGGACAAATGCAATATGTGTACCATTGATTTCCCCAATGATGTTGGGGATATGTCCCATTGCATAGAAGTCAGCTTTCACTGTGGCCAAATCCTCCACCTGGGGGAAAACAATGTAGCTGTGCATGTGTTTAATCAGGGCAGACAACACTCTGGTCAGCACTATTGAGAACATTGGCTGTGACATTGTTGCTGCCAAGCCCACTGCCACTTGGAAGGAGCCAGTTGCCAAGAAATGGGACACAGATAGGACTTGCACAAGAGGGGGGATCCCAGTGGGGTGACGGATAGCAGATATAAGGTAAGGATCCAATTGGCCACACAGCTCTGTGATTGTGGCACTGTGCAGTCTGTAGGTAAGGATATTGTGCCTGTCCTCCATTGTTGCCAAGTTCACCAGGGGTCTGTGCACGGGGTGATGTCTCCATCTCCTATTCATCCTCAGCAGTTGTAATCTAGGGGGCAAAATGGGGAACAGCTTGTCAGTATTGCACATCTCCAAACACTACACTGCATTGCATGTTTTGACTGTAACAGTATTTTTTTGGATAGGCCCAAAGGGTGCCTATGTGTACTTTGACGCAGTTAGGTGCCATGGCCTGCCCCTCCTGAAATGGCGTCCACCTGTCCTGTGTGGATGGACATGTGGAAATTAGGTAATGCCGCTGACATTGTGTGCTGTTGTGGAAGGTGGTCGAGTACCCCCGTGCAACTCCTCATTGGTTGTCATTGGGCTCTATGGGTTACAGTGGCCAACGGTGATGTACACCAGCAGTGACGGTACGCACCGCCACGGACATGACCTCCATTTTCTATCTGTTCACTCACTTGCTACCTGACCTTCAACAGGAGAGGACCTACACTGCAAGTGCTGCTGTGACCTGGGTCTGGAACCAACCATGGATTGTGTCACTGGGGAAAGGGCCCCTACCTTTACCGCTGCGAAGTTGGAGAGACTGGTGGATGGGATCCTACCCCAGTAGTGAATGCTGTATGGGACTCCAGACCAACAGGTGAGTACACTGTGAGCACGATGCACAGGGCATGAATACAAGGAGTGCTGTGTGTGAGGGCCTCGTGTGGGGGGGGGTTGGTGAAAGGGTTCTAGGAAGCGTGATACATGTATGGAGGGCAATGTCTGTGAGTAAGGGGTTGGGAGGGCTATGGGTGGGTATGAGTGTAACAGGCCGGAGGGTCTGACTGATATCTTTTTCTAGGTTTATTTTTCTGCAGGTCAGTGCCTATCAAAAGAAGGGTAAATGGCGTGCCATCGCCAAGGACATGCAGACCCTGGGGGCCTACGGCAGGTGAAGCACCCACTGCCGCAAACGGTGGGAGGACCTGAGACGCTGGGCAAGGAAGACGGTGGAGGCCCAGCTGGGGATGGCCTCCCAATGAGGAAGGGGTACCCGTCAAACCCTGACCCCCCTGATGGCCCGCATACTGGCAGTGGCCTATCCGGAGCTGGATGGGCACTTGAGGACATCACAGCAGCCACAAGGGGGAGAGTACAGTTTCTCTGTGTACTAACTGCACGTGGTGGGGTGGTCTCTGGGTAGGGGATGTGGGCCTGTGGGTACCCCTAGGCCAGGCTGGACATTGCAGAGTAGGTCCCATGTTGGGCAGGGGCTGATGAACACCACCTCCTACCAAGCTAGTAGGCATCCACTACTGGGAAGGGGTCTGTGGGTGCCAAGTATGCTGCTACTGGCGTTAGGTATTCCTGTCCATGGCCTGGTGACTAGCATTGTGACTGGTAGTGCATTGCCTAGTGCGTAGGGCTGTTCCCTGTGTGTGTGTTTGTCGTGTACACCAAGGGTGGTGGTGTTGGCACCATTGACCAAGTGTATCCTTTGTCTCTTCCCTCCCCATTTTGTTTTGTCACTCTGTCCTTATGTGTATTAGCATCATCTGGCTGAGTAGAAGAGGCACCAACGACGGAGGGAGCTGCATTCCACAGGGTCCATGAGGCCGAATCCACCGGCGGTGAGGGCACCAGAGGGATGGGGGTGAGGGGAGCACCACGGCGGAGACAGGATGGGACAGTTCTGACAGTGATACCTCCTTTGATGGAAGCTCTCTGGTGGTGGCGGACACCTCTGTGCCCACCCCAACTACAGGTACAGCTGCCACCCCTGTACCAACACTGCCCTCCCAGCAGCCCCTCAGTGAGTTTTCTGTGCCCGCTCACCCAGGAGGGTGGACATCTCCTTCGCCCCAGGCACCTCAGGCCCTGCCCCAGTAAGCCCTCCTGCCCTGAGTAAGGAGGCTATTGACCTCCTGCAATCCATTTCTGTTGGGCAGTCAACCATAGTGAATGCCATCCAGGGACTGGCAGGCCATTTGCAACAAACAAATGCATTCCTTGTGGGAATTCACTCTGGCATGGCAGCGCAGCAGAGATCAATCCAGGCTCTGGCCTCTTCCCTGATGGCAGCCATTGTCCCTGTTTCTAGCCTCCCCCCTCCAACCTCCTCTACCCAGTCCCATTCCCCTCAGCCCCAACCTATCCCAAGCACACAGGCAGACCAGCATGCACACAAGACAACACACAAGAGTGGACATGGCAAACAGAAGCACCACACATCATCCCATAGGCTCTCACACAAACACCATCCAGAATCGGACATACCACCATCCACTGCCTCCACTGTCTCCCCCTCCTCCTCGTCCACCACCTGCCTCCCAGTAGCGTCTCCACTCACACCTGCATGCACTAAAATCCTCATCCATCACCACCATCACACCTTTCAATGCACACCCCTCACTGGCAGTCACCACCCCCACAACCATGCACAACCCCTGTGTCCTCTCCCACTGTGTATGTGTCCCCTTCTCCCAAAGTACACAAACGCAAGCACTCAGACACCCAATAGCCATCTACCTCACAACAGAATCCAGCCCATGCACCTGCACCCAAAATCAGCAGACAGAAACCTCCTACAACCACTCCCTCTTCCTCCACTCCCAAACCTTCACCCTCTTCCTGCCCCAATGTCCCTAAGAAGCTTTTCCTCTCCACCGTTGACATCTTCCCTACCCCTCCCCCCGTCCTTCACGTCAGGCCAATGTGGTCAGAACCCAGGCGAGCACCTCAGCCACCCAGTCCATGGCCACAGTAATGTAGACAGCTACTGCAGGTGGGAGAGGCTCCAAGGAACCAGCCATCAGCACTGAAAGTGGGCCTGCACCAGCTGCCAAAGGGAAGGGCACGGAGGCATCACCAGCTGCCAAAGGGAAGGGCAAGGAGGCACCACCAGCTGCCCCAGGGAAGGGCAAGGAGGCACCACCAACTGCCAAGGGGAAGGGCAAGGAGGCACCACCAGCTGCCAAGGGGAAGGTCAAGGACGCACTACCAGCTGGCAAGGGGAAGGGCGACGAGGCACCACCAGCTGCCAAAGGGAAGGGCAAGAGGCTTCCACCAGCAGGTAGGAAGGACAGGAGGCCTGGGGCTGGGACTGATTCTGTGCCCCCACCACCTACCATGGCGGTTCAGCCATCTGAGGCTGCAGGGGATGGGCTGGAGCCTCCCCCCACCACTGCCTGCACTGCCACCAGCACCACCACCAGCAGCAGCAGCCCCAGTGGGCAGCCGTCCAAGGCTGCAGGGGAAGGGCTGGAGCCTCTCCCCACCGCCACCAGCACAGCCATCAGCACTGCCAGCATCAGCACTGCCAGCATCATCAGCCCCAGTGGGCAGTCGTCCGAGGCTGCAGGGGATGGGCTGGAGCCTCCCACCACCACTGCCAGTCCCAACACCAGCCCTGCCACTGCCACCACTGAGCAGCCGTCACCGGCGGCGAGCAGTGTGTAGTCCTGCCTCCATGGGCTGTAGTGCATCCTGAACCCTGCAAATCCTGTAGGTGTGACACCCAAGTGAGGGACTGTGACCTTGCACTCCCCAAGTGCTGCATCACAGGGCACAATGCCCTCTCCAGAACCAGTGGAAGAACCCATCCACTCACCGCATTCTTGCCAGGATGAGGCACACTGGGCACAAGGCCCCCTCCAGAACCAGTGGAGAAGCCATCCACTTACCGCATCCTTGCCAGGATGAAGCACACTGGGCCCAAGGCCCCCTCCAGAACCAGTGGGAGAAATTATCCACTCACTGCATCCTTGCCAGGATGAAGAACACTGGGCATTATGCCCCCTCCAGAACCAGTGGAGTAGCCATCCACTTGAGAGACTGTGGTCTTGCACTCCCCAGGACCAAGCAGTGGGCAAACCACCCACTTGAGATACTGTGGCCTTGCACTCCCCAGGACCAAGCAGTGGGCAAACCACCCACTTGAGAGACTGTGGCCTTGCACTCCTCAGGACCAAGCAGTGGGAAAACCACCCACTTGAGAACCTGTGGCCTTGCAGCCCCAGGACCAAGCAGTGGGCAAACCACCCACTAGAGAGACTATGGCCTTGCACTCTCCAGGACCAAGCAGTGGGCAAACCACCCACTAGAGAGACTGTGGCCTTGAACTCCCCAGGACCAAGCAGTGGGAAAACCACCCACTTGAGAGACTGTGACCTTGCACTCCCTAGGACATTTCACAGGGCATGTAGCCCCCTCCAGGACCAGTGGTGTTGTACCATCTTTCGGCTGAGGTGCACCCCTATTCACCATCCCCCTGAGGTGCCTGTGTATTTTTGACCTGATGCCCCTGCAGTGTTCTCTCCGTGTTGTTGCAGAAGTGAGGTGGGGCCTTGGCCTATGTGTTGTGGCTCTGTGGCCCACGGATATTGAGGACTGGGCAGTGATCCTCCATTTGTATATATGTATATACTGTTTTGATTTAGAAGCACATATTTCTACTATTTTATCTTATTACACTCACTTGATCAATTTCTTTTGTCCTTGCTTTATTCCTGAAGAGTACGGGGTGGATCCGTAATGTTATTGATTCTGTTTGTGTGTATGGTGTTGGGGGTGTTGCGTGTTGGGTGTTGCGTGTGTGTGTCACTCTATGTTTCCTCCCCCCTTCCTTGTGTGCTAGGCAGCACTACTCACCATGGTTGTTTTTGCCGGCGTTGCTGCTCGTAATGCAGAAGAGGTAGACAAGCATGGGGAAAATGTGCAACTTGGGCTCCATGGCGTCGTGGTTGTTCCCTGAGTGTCCGGAGGTGAGTCCTTTGACTTCTGTGTTCTGTTTCTGCCGTGCTTATGATGTCGTTGGTACCGCCCCGGAAAAGGTGGCAGATAGGCCTGTCTTAACACAGTGGGCGGAACATTGTCTTCTGCCTAGCTGTTGGCGGTTACCACCATGGTATTGTTGCTACCGCCGTGGCGTTCGGTGTGTTAAAGTGGCTGTCTGTCTGATCGGTTTCCGCCGTGGTCATAATTCCATGACACCCAACCTATGGGGACACAACAAAATGGAGCACAGGGAGGTAGGGCCCAGCAGCAGGCCAGCACACATGGAAGGAGGTAAGTGGGAGTTCCTCTTGGGGGTCACAGGTCATCACAGCAGCAGCAGCCACTGGCAGTCCCTGGTGAGTCCTTCCAGCAGTATTCTGTGTCCAGTTGCAAGTAGGTTTCTTGTCCAAATTGTAGGGAAACATCCCCTGTACTTATACTCACTTTTGCAAAGCATTTCCAATGAAGAGGAGACGGGGTTTCAACCATCTTCAACTGGTTTTGGGAGTGTCCCCTTTCTCCTCCGGCATAGGCTCCAAACATCAGTTGGGGGTAACTGACCCTTTTGTGTGAGGCCAGGGCACAGCCTTTACAGATGCATGTGTGCCCCGCATCCCCCTTCTGTCAGCCCAGAAAGACTATTCAAAATGCAGATGCACCTCTATGACACATCCACCCTCCCTGTGTACAGGCTGAACTGAGAAGTATGCACAAGGCCCAACTGTCACTGCCCAGACGGGGATTGGAGTCAAGATGCAAAACACCAGAGTCAGAAGCACAGAGAAATGCTCACTTTCTAGAAGTGGCATTTCTCTAATGATAATAAAAATCCACTTACACCAGTAAGCAGCATTTCTCACTACCCTAACCACCATACCAAACATGCCTACGCTACCCCTCATAAATCAGACAATACATCCTAGACATAAGGCAGGGCATTTCCAGTGCAATCCTAGGAGATGGCAGCACTCACAGCAGTGAGAAACCAAACAGGCTGCTTGTCACTGCCAGGACAGGCCACGCTACTAGGCAGATGTCCTGTCTTCTACATACATGGCACCCTGTCCATAGGGCTACCTGAGTTCTACCTTAGGGGTAACTTACATGTAGTAAAATGGGATTTCTGAGCCTGACAAGTAGATTTAGCTGCCAGGTCCCTGTGACAGCAAACTGTGCACACAGGTCCTGCGCTAGCAGGCTTGAGACAGGTTTGAAAGGCTACTTCAGTGGGTGACACAAGTATCGCTGCAGGCCCACTGGTAGCATTAAATTTACAAGCCCTGGGTATAAAGATACCACTGTACAAGAGGCTTATAAGTAAATTAAATGTGACAATCAGGTATAAGCCAATCACACCAAGTTTACAAGGGAGAGCACACGCACCATAGCATTGATTAGCAGTGGTAAAGTGCCCAGACTCACAACATCAGCCAAAAAGGGTCAGAAAAATAAGGAGGAGAAAGCAAAAAGTTTTGGGAATGACCCTGTAGAAAGGGCCAAGTCCAACAGTATGTTTGATCCCTGAGTGTGAGATAGGGATGAGGTCTCAACGTTTGGACACCTGAGTGTGACACAGATGGTATGCATAAATTCTGGGTGAGAGATAGGGCCAACACCTTAATCTTATTTTTCAATCTAAAAGGATTTCTTAGCACTAATCGGTCGCTTAAACACTAGTGATGTTTGAAAGAAGTGAGAGGTGTTATTCGATTGGACCACTGTGCATGACACAGATGGTATGCTAAATCCTTGGGTGTTAAGCATGGTGCAATTCGGATATTAGGGAATAGATTTGGATCTTGGAGATTAGATGTAGCTTGTGCTTCGCCGAGGAGTTTCTGCAGTTGTTGAGTTGTTCCTTTTTCTCCGTGTAAAATTGTTGCTATCTTTGTCACTGAGCCGATATTGACAGACTATGAGGCTCACTTAGTCCTGTGCACCGCACAGAGCCTCCCCTTGAAATTGGGCTGCACACATTAGGAGTGGGCTTCTTTGTCATTTTTTTCTCTTTTTTCCTCTCTCTCTTCCTTTTTCTGTCTCTTCTCTCTTTACTTCCATTGTGGTTTTTCAATTGATGCATTGTTGATGTTGTGGTGCTGACAACCTCTTGCAACTATATTCATATTTAATTGCTATGTCTCATGAAATGTTTTAATGTGAGTATGAAGAAATTGTTATCTTAAATCATTATGCCATATCTGCTGTTCAGCTGCTAAAAACAGTTTACAATGTTTGCACTAAACATTGCACAGCGTTTCAGGTTGTGGCCCTTTATATGCGTTGTCTTATGTATTGTGAAATGTCTGTCTTATGCATCTCTTTCTAAAGTTGAGCTTATATCTGGTAGATAATGTCGGCATAATCCTGTGTACATATTTCCCCACAATGAGCATAGAATCTCGGATTGTTTGAAACTCAAGATAGGTAGAACAATACCAGTCCTTAAAAAGGTTCCCAACCCATCGTGGAGTCGCCATTAAGCCACATGCAAACTAAAGACCCCACACAGGCTAAAAAGATAGAAAGATACAGCTGTGAATGGCACGCACATACTAAGGCACATGCATTTCCCTGGCCAGAGGGTGGAACCTTCAACATCAACACAATAGAGCACATTAGAACACGCATTCAGACCAAATTTATAGGGCGAAAAAGGCTCAAAGAGAGGCACTGCTAGAACTTTGGGGCAATCTTTGAGGTGGCCCCGATCTGCAACTACCCAGGGCCCACAAGCAAGGCTTCTGCACCTCCCTCACAATATGTAGATACAGAGGTGATCTCTCTGATGCCTGCCATCCTAGTTGTTCCAGCACTAGGCCACCCCATTCCACTGGTTGTGGGGCCTGGAGGGTCCCCACTAGTCAACAAGCTGTTGGCTCCAGACCTGGGGAGATGCCAGTCACAGTTGGTGCTGGAGTTCCTTAACCCCCCGTCTGCCACACTCCATCTTCCAAACTCCAATACTGCAGGGAACATACACTCCAACCTATCTGATAGAGGGCTCTCAGGTGACTGAGAAGTTCATAACGTCCCTGGACAGTGGCTCCATTAGTACAGGAGGGGAAAAGGCTTTCAACCTTCCAAGGTATACTGGCAAGGTTGGCCACTTCCAAACCCAAGCAAATGGTGACTACTGGCTGAGCCTGAGAGAGATAATAGTGAAATATGAAGGGAACGCTTTGCCCATTCAGTCTGCAACCTGCTAGCAGATTGGATCAGGGTGAAGAACAGGTTCAGGCGGTCATTGCCTGGGGGGTCCTTTGAACTAGAGGGCATAGCATATTGCATTAGATATGGGAAAGAAAATCCTGATTGGGGTTCACCTACATGTAGCAATTCCTCTTAAGGTGGAAGAGAAAAAAAGTTGAGGGAAGAAAGGAATTGAAAGTAAATAGGAAGAATCCAGAACGGGACCAGGACGCTGCTACAGAATCAATGAACAGGGAACAGGCGACCCTGGTCAGAGCAGCTGTAGCCACAATGGTGAAGAAGGTGGCTGCACCAATGAGGGTATCACCGCAGAGTTTTGAGAAGGATCCAGCATGGGGAGATGGGAAAGGAGGAAGCTGTATAGAAAACCCCGAAGGCCATGACCAAATCATATTCCCCTCTCCTTTCACTGAACCAAATAGGCAGCAGGGCTGACGTGAGTCAACCCGATGCCCGATGGGTGAGACCCACACCCCCACTCTCATGTGTCCCATACTATCGGTAACCCGATGATCCGATGAGGATTCCATTGTAACAATATTAATAAATAGGATACCCTACAGCTTCCTAATTGACACAGGGCAAAGAAGTCCAAGGACTTCAGGGACATGTAGGGGTTCTCGGGTATGGTCGTCAGTGTTCCCTTTACAAAACTTCCAGTGCTGATGTGGGAGGCACTGTGTGAAGGGGAAACTGCTATATCACCCCTCATCCGTGACTAAACTTAAAGGAAGAGAATTGATGGGCAAACTAAACATGACCATTCATTTTTCAGAGGATGGGACAATGACGTACTTGACCCATGAGATTGCCCCGGCAAGACTGTCCTTGATTCACCCACATTGCACAGACAGTCCAGCAAGGGCAGGAAGGAAGCTGCAACTGCCCCATGAATTTATGTTCCACCAAGAAGGTCACCCCGATGCGGGACCCCAAAGGTAAACACACCTCTTCCTGGAAGCCATCGAAATACAGCCCGATACGGGATCTTGCGGGCAACAGTTCAAGCAGATGCAATGTGAGCATATTTTATCTTGGCCTCACCCAGTTTCAGCGTATGGGAGAGGACTGATGATCAGTTGTCCGGCAAGTGCCCGAGTGCCTGGGAAATTATCTTCGCTGACCCCATTCAGGTTAGGGTGGACTCATGGAATGGGGCCCGACACTCATAGTGGTACGAACAACATGGCAGGAACAAGATTTGACCGCAGTACCACCACAGCTGTGGTTCACGGGGGTCCTATGTTGTGGGGCTCATCAACACCGTTGAACCCGTGAGGATGACACTGCGAGAATGAGCTATCCTAGTCCGGGTACACCAGTACCTGCTCTCCAAGGAGGCAGATGGAGGTATAGCGCCCACGATCCAAGCACTAATTGATCTAGAGGTCCTCCAAGTAGGAGTCTCTCCCTGCAGTACGTCAATCCTCCCGTTCAAAAAGAGCAAGGGAGGGACATGGTGCAAGGTGCAGGATCTGCATCCCCTCAATGACATTGTGGTCCCAGAGTTCCCTGTGGTACCAGACTGATCTGTCCTACTAACAAGCATACCCACAGACGCCTGCTTTACTTTCATGATAGACATAAAAAATGCATTCTTTAGCATTTTACTGCATCCTAACAGTCAGTATCTGACTGTATACACCTTCCGAGGGGTCAAGCTGTTATACCAGAGACTGCCTCAGGGGTACTGTGAATCTCCCAGTGTTTTAAACAGAATACTGAGGAAACACCTTGCCAACATTCTATCCAGCAGCACTACTATTCAGTACACTGACGACATCTTGATTTGCAGTCCCTTTGAGGACCTGTATAGCCAGAGACAATAGTCCTCCTGACTACCCTTGCCACAAGACGATACAAGGTGGAAAAGGGGAAGGTGCTCTATGTACAACCAGAGGTTAGCTATCTGGGCCAATTAATCTCAGTGGCCGGCCGGCCAGCCGGCAGATCACACTGGAATGTGCACACTCTATCATGGCTGTGCCCCCCAAAAACTAAAAAGGGTTTGCAAAAGTTTTTAGGCCTCTGCAGCTACATCCAACAATGGGTCTTTGACTACAGCACACTCATCACCCCCTTACTGAGGGCAATGAAGAAGGCGAGGGTGAGCCATGAGGAACTAGCGTGAATGCCTGTGATGCATGAGGCTTTTGAAAAACTGAAAACAGAGATATGGCACTCCCCTGTGCTAGGAATGCCTGACTACAAGAAGGGATTTTTCTTATTTAGCCACTGTGATGGGCAAGTCATGACAGTTGACCTATCCTAAAAGAACCACCTGGCACACAAACCGTTTACGTATTACAGCAGGATCTTCAACTCAGTCATGGTTTGTTTCCCATACCGACAGATGCTAGCAGCAGGGGCCTTTGCGGTCGACAAAAGCAACTCCATAATGATCGGGGGCACCACTAACACCAGATCATAACAGACAGTCTGTCCCAAAGATATGGACCAAATTAAGCGATGAGGCGAGTTCTCAGGTACTATGGGACGAGTTGCATGTATATTTCTCTAAATTATCTGTAATCCAATAGAGATGTGCTGTTCTAGAAAGACAGACTCTGTACTGCCAATTAGAGTAGGATTCTTGATGGTCCCCCTAACGCATTTGTCTTGCAGGAACAAGAGCCCTCAATAACTAGTGGGTAACATGCTTCATCACTGGGCCATGCTCCTTATTAGGCTGGCACTGTAATGCCTGATGGGCCCTACTAAAAGGGTTCTTTGCTGGAGTTCTTTTGACGCACAATTGCTGGTAATGAATGGATGTGACAGGGACTGGAGCAAAAACAGTTAAAATTGAGTATGGGTGCCAAAGTTAGCTATCCATGTCAAGCTTAAAAACAAAAAGCAGGAAAGCCCAGGGTCTAATGGTTTCATTTCCTGCGAAAATCAAAATGTGTCTACTACTCAATTCAGTCGTGTAAATGTTGAAGGCCTGTGTGTGGGAAATTCCTACACTACAGATTTATTGATCTTGGTCGACATGTCTATATCCTTTTAAGTCAGGGAACCCTCATAGATAAGGTATCAGATCTGCTTGGGGATAGCTACTCCTCTATTTCGATAAGTCGTCCATAGTGCACCATGGTCCATATGACCTTCCCCATTGTTGTACCATCTTACACTGCACCAGATTGTAACAGTCAATCTGTTCAGAAGACATGTACCAAATTAAGCACTGAGGTGAGTTCTCAGGTACTAGGGGATGAGTTGCATGTATATCTCTCTGTGTTAACCAAAACCACAAAGTTCCTTTCTTAACAGGTCAGCCACTGGAACTCTAAGTGAACCACCACTAAACTGCCCTACCAAACACCTCAATCTGGCAGGAAGATTACATCCACAACTTCATGAGGAAATGGATATAGACCAAGTTTGAAGGGCCTTACAAAGTAATATTCACAGCACCTACTGTCCTTAAAGTAGAAGGAAGGGAAGCCTGGGTCTACCACTCTGATGATCGACTAAAATCCTCACTGGCAAATCCTCCATGAATTATACCACAGACTGTTTTTCTTAATGATTATTCCCTCTACAAACTCTTTTTTCCAAAAGCAAAGACAACCCTGGTACCACAGCACCTTTGGCAAAGAGCAGAGACACCCCGGCCACCAGAATACTGCAGATGTTTCCCAGCAAACCATCCCAAGACCTAGAACATTCCGTAAGTTATTTATTTTTGCATCATTGTATATCCTCTGTTTGTGGGCGTAGCCAGAAATCTGCCTAGTCACACGGAGTCCACCTCAACATTACTATAGCGCTTGCGTAGGGGCCTTTCCCACATCACTCACAATTACACTGAAACTAATGTCACTATTCCATAAGAACTACACAGCGCACTCTTACATAACACATGGTATCAGCACATGACCACTGTGGGCACCCAAACATCAGCCAGACCATGATACATCTGTACACTGATACCACATGCTCTAGGAACAGATAGGCTTTTTTATCACAGAACATAGCCATGAGAAAGCACAATTTCTCATCCACCTGTATCTACAGTATGTAAGATTAGAGCCTAGCTGGATGGAACTTCATAGCGTGGTAGTAAACGTCACTCAATATGAGACCAATCCCACCATACTGTACCTTTACACCAAGCCTAGCGATATTGAAACCAGGCTAGACAGGATGCGCAGGTGGTGTGCTAGAAGGGAGGACACTGTTTGGCCCCAAGACTTTCCATAAAATAGGTTCTTGGAGGTAGCAAAAACACTGCACCAGTGCATAATCACGTATGCTCCTGCCTCCCTCTGTGGTACCAGAGTGAACCTTAGCATGTCCGGTACAGTCTTATTTAATAACAAATGGACCCCAGAGATGAAGTTCCTATGTAGCGCCATCCACCTTAACGATACAAGGGGAAACAAGTCTCATAGGAGAGGGTTGAATACCAGCATAGATATCCCATGTCAGGAAATATAGGATGCTGAGATAGATGATCATATCACATGATTGGAGGGGAAGGGGCAACGCTTAAATGTACAGAAACTTATACTGTATTCCTTGTGTTTGAGAGGAAAAGGGACAATCCCACTCAGCATAAATGAGAACTGCAAAGTAATACTGCACGTATCAGACATGCACTGGGGTACCACCGCGCTGATAGACTTTTACTGGAACTGTGAAGAATTTGCCCGTCACTGGATGGCAGGGTCTCTGCTCCCTCCTGACCATACACACCCCTACCCTGGTCATCCCTGGAGAAGAATTATGAGTTGTTTCAGCATCCGCTATAGAACAAAACAAGACCTGCCAATCATTTTGGCTGGGCTCAGTACAAGGACATTCTGGAAGAATTCAGACTGTTCACTGACGCTCAAGTAAACACTGGAGGGTCCATATTCTTCTTCACCCTACAGACTAGCAAACACCCACTGGTTGCAATTAAGGGGGAAATGGTGAAAAAGATCAACAACACTGAGCTTGACCTAAATTCCATCAAGGAGGTATTAAATGCCATCTAACTCATGTTAGTGCAACATCGGTATGTGTTGGATTTGATGATCGCGATGGAGGATGGGGTTTTGCACAAACATCCGTGCATCCTGTTGTATGTTTATCTCCAGTAAGGACCTGAACAATGGACACTGACTTTTACTTCCATGCACTGCATTGTATACAAACTGACATAAAGAAGGAGGGCTGTGCCCTTGAGCAGGGCTTGTTACTTGATCGGGTTTCTTGGTTTCCCCGGTGGGTGACCCGACTGTGCATGTCATTGCTTCTGATCTTCAGTCATGTGCTATTTTTGCTTTGTTTCCTACAAGTGGGGGTTTTCTGCTGTAAAAGTGCAGTCCCCAAATTAGGTAGAATGCAAAACAACAGGGAAATAGTAATAGACAAAACAGAAACAAGCCAAACTTCAAACAATGTGATTGTCATGAAATATGGGGTAGATAGTGTAGTTGAAAATTCAACTGGGGGGTAATGTCTATAGAGATAAAAACAATGTCAGTGTATGCCATGATATGTGTGCACATAACAACAAACTTGCATCGCTGTTATTGATTCCACCTGATGTGACCTCCTCATCAATCCTGAGTCAGAAATACTTTGCCAGGCAACTCTAAGACCTAGGACTGAAGCAACTGATTGACAGATAGCAGGTGGGGTGACACATAGCCAGTATACAAACGTACAAACTGGAAACACACAGATTGATCCCTCAGATAGGCAGTGACACCACAATAGTTGTAGGACATTGGCCCCAATAAAACACATTTGGCCGGAGGGGTGCAGGTTCCCAAAACACCATAAAGTTAGATGCTGCATGAAGCTAGGAACACTCAGCCAATCAGAACACAACACACACACAAAACGCATTGATCACGGGCTCCCCATGCCAGACATCTGGACATGTTACCTACGAGCCAGCATTTTGTTCACGTAAAGTCAAGACCCAACTGAGCACTTTTATCAGATCCAGATTTCTTTCTGTAAATAATGCCTAGAATTGATTTGTAACTCTTCAAGAATTGTATAAAAGGGCACTCAGAACTCTATAACTTTGAGAGATAGTCATCAGACCCCGACTCTGTACTGCACTCTCCCGTCCGCTGTGTTTAATTAAGCAAACTGTTTCTGTTTTGCCAAACGCCTCTTGTCTTTCATTTCTTTAAGGTGAGCTTCACTGAGAAGTCTATGCATCAATGGCCAAGAACTTGCTATCAGGGCCATACAGAGAGGCACCGTGCTACTACGCAATATAAAACTATGCGGTACACAATAACGTTTCCGATGAAAAGTTCTGCGAGGCAGAGATCAATGAGGTGTCAAAAAGTGCAAAAGAAACACTGAAAATGCAGCAATTCAGATATAAGGAAACGTCACCTACTTACCGGAACTGATTAGAGAGAAGCATCGTGCAGCAGAATTCAGAAGTGGCCCAAGGAGAAGTGCCCAGGGTTGTGCTTACAGAACCATCCATATCTGAAGCAGCAGTCAGAACAGTAGAAGGCTGTTCTTCCAGTGGAGACGAAGAAGAGGCCACATTTCTTGCAGTTATAAAAGATGACCCAGAACCCAACACCTTACAGGGTTTGGATGGTGGTATGAATGGAACAGGTCCTAATAGATAGCAGATGACGCTGGAGAGGACTCGGATAATAACGTCAGTACGTCTCACAAATGGTTATAATGCTGACACCTTCCTGAAACCACCACCACCATTTGATAGTGCCAAAAATCAAAATATTGGCTATAGATGGACTGCCTGGATAGAGACATTTGATGCTTTCATTGATGGATTAGAACAGATAACAAAAAGATTAGCAAATACCTGAAGAATCTTTCTGCTGTAGGTGGGAAAGAAGTCATAAAGACCATGCTGTGAGCATGTTACGTACTACGTACTAGTTACCTACTATCAAATTAAAGAAGCCTCGAATCTTGAAGTCAATCCAGTGCTAAATGTAGATTACGAAAGCTACGTTTTCAGTCAAGAACAAGAAAGAGTTGATGAAACCATAGACGTATTTGTTGAGAGACTGTCTGCACTCATCAAACACTGTAAGTTCAATGAATTTATTGATGAGGAAGGAATACGTCTCAGAGTTATTGACGGATGCCTATCAGATACATTCAGAAGACAATGCTGAGAGAAACTCTTAGGTGGTCATTATGAACATGGCGGTCTGGACCGCCGCACCGATGGTGGCGGTCATTACTGCCAGCGGCATGGTGGTCCAGACTGCTATATTCTGAACACAGTAGTGAACTGGCTGCAAAGCAGCCAGTTCATTACCACCCACCGCCAGGCCAGAATCGACCGCCGGGATAACTGTGGACACATTCAACCCTACGGTGGAGGCTGGACAGGGGGTGGGATTCTGATCCCATTTCCACCAGAGATTCCCTGGCGAGTTACCCCACCAGGTAATCCCTGGTGGAAAACATACGTGTGACAGGAGTAATCATTGTTGACATCTGTATGTGACACGCCAGGCCCCTCCCCCCTTCCAATAACACTTACCCACCCCCAAGCCCCTATCACAGCCCCCACCCCTGAACCTTGAAAACCAACCCTCCAACCCCAAAACCCCAAGTAGGTCCCCCCACCCAGACGTTCACCATCCCCCAACCCCACCCCTACATACAGGTCCCCCCACACCCCAACCCCCCACATTCACATGCACCCATTCACGTACATGAACAGACGCATAATCCACTCAGACACATATTCCCCCATACACTCACGCACACCCCCATGCACTCACACTCACACACAGATCCTCCGACCCCCTTCCCTCTCGGACAGCACTTACCTTTTCCATCACGCTGCTCCAGGAGGGAACGGGTTCCCTGGATGCTGCTCCACCACCATTGTCGCCTCTCTGTATACCGTCACGCCTATACCTGCTTCATTATAGGCACAGCAGTGTATGGAGTGACGTGGCGGTGAGGGTGGAGCAGCATCCACCCCCACCACCGAACGTCAGCATGGCGCATGGTGGGCATCACCTCCATCAATGGCGGTGAGGCACCATGCGTTATTATTTGGCGGGATGCCGGCCGCCAACACTAGTGGTCTTGCATTGACTTCCGGCACGGTTGGAGACGGGGCATCCTGCCAAAACATAATGAGGCCCTTAGTCTTGAGGGACTTCTCATGGCTGCCAGAGCTGAAAAACATGCCGATCGAGAAGCCGCTGACATCGAGGCAGGTGGTGCCCAAAGTGAGTCAGTCCTGAACGTCAAAAGCAAGAAGAAACACATGGCTGAAGAACCCAAAGTGATGTCTCAGAGGAAAAAGAGTTTTAGGTGTGGATTGTAATTTTCACAAGGAAGTTAAATATCCCACCATTGGACATATTTGCAAAGGCTGTGGGAAGGAGAACCATTTTGCAGCGCTTTGCAAGGCTAGTGAAAAAGAAAGTGTGTCACTGCAAGAACACTAAGGGCCATATTTATATTTTTTTAGCGCCACCTTGCGCCGCTTTTTGACGCAAAAACGGTGCAAACTTACAAAATACAACTGTATTTTGTAAGTTAGCACCGATTTTGCGTCAAAAAATGACACAAATGCGGCGCTAAAAAAGTATAAATATGGCCCTAAATGGCTGACCTAAGGTTCCAGAAGCGACGTTTGACACACTCTCACAAGGCCAAGCGGCAACATCAGTTGAGACAAATCAACCCCCAGCAAAGTCAATCACCATCTAAATCATCATCAAAACGTTTATCAGTATCAATATCAGTTCAAAATGAAGATGATTGTGAAATGTTGATGTTTACCTCAGAAACATGTGCACCTGCTGGACTGGCCACATGTGAAGAGAAATACAAATCAAAGAAAAGTCAACATGAAACAGTACCAACGGCATTCAAACATTGTCTGAAAATTACACTGAAAGTAAATGATTGTTCAACACCTTTCATTATTGACAGTGGTGAATCAATAAACAGATAAATATTATGTCTGAGGAGAAACATAATGAACTATCTCCATTGCCAAGCCTGACGCCATCAAAAACAAAAGTGTACACATGGGCTGCATCGACCCAATTGAAAAGTAAAGGTTCATTTGTAGCGACGATGAAGCACAAGACAACAAAAGTGACAGCCCCAATTCACATGCTTCAAGGTACGGTGTCAAGTGCCTGTTTACTCATTTTCAGCACAGCTGCTGATACAGGACTGATCTCAGTGAATACAGCATGAATGTTCATCACAAAATAGTATGCCAATTCCCTTCATTGTTTCATGGGTTAGGAAAACGTAAGCCTATGAAAGTACAATGACATATTAATGAAGCTGTCCATCCTGTTACTCATAGACACAGACAAATTGCATTTCATTTACAACAAGATGTTGAAAAGGAACTCAAACTATTACTTAAACATGATGTAATTTAGGGTTCTACTGGTCTGATGCCATGGGTTTCTCCCATAGTAGTAGTACCCAAAATGGACAGTGAATGGGCTGTATGCATCTGTGTCAAGCTAACAAGGTAATTGAAAGAGAACGACATACAGATCCACAATCCTGCCCAAAATGCAGACATCCTTGCACTCTGGTGCTAGAGTGCCTGTGAGGTGCTAGGGAGCACACTGCACCAGCTCAAGGTTGGAGCTGGAATTCTCCATATGTTTGCAAACAAGGAGCATGTTTGCTCTCTCCCTTTTGCGCAATGCAGCACAGCCTGGTTGGTTGCTATGCAGCGTTGCATGAAATATTATTAAATGTGCCCCTCCACCCCGATTTCCCCTATGCTTCAGAGCAGTTTAATTAACCTGTGGATCCGCAGACCTGAGATAACAGGCAGAGATCTCATCAAACACTTCCTCTCCTACCCCACAGTTGCTGTGGTTGACAAGGAAGGATCTGTATGGAGACAGTCAAAGACCTGCCAAGAGTCAATAAATTTAGACATGCTGAATCCCCATTTTGTTCTGGGAAGCTAAAAATAAGCAGTATTACATTATTTCAAGCCTTTTGACCTAGGCATAGACCAAATAAGATGCAGGTTTATTACAGTAAAAATGAGTAAAACATTGGCAGAGGCAAACATTAGAAATGTAAACAGATAATAAATACCTAGTGGTCCTCTCTGAATGGTCACCCCAAACTTTTTGCCTTTCTCCTCCTCTTTTGTGTCCTCGTTTTTGTTGGCTTTAGGACTCTGAGCACTTTACCACTGCTAACCAGTGCTAAAGTATATGCGCTCTCGCCTTCAAGCGGGGTAGAATTGGCTCATACCCAATCGACCTATGTAATTTACCTGTAAGTCCTTATATAGTGATATACCATATACCCAGGGCCTGTAACTTAAATGCTACTAGAGGGTCTGCAGCACTGCTTGTCCACACACAAGTAGCCCTTTGAGCATGTCTCAGGCCTGCCACTGCAGAACCTGTATGTGTGCAATTTTACTGCCACTTCGACTAGGCATTTAAAACCC
This sequence comes from Pleurodeles waltl, assembly GCF_031143425.1. Lineage (NCBI taxonomy): Eukaryota > Metazoa > Chordata > Amphibia > Caudata > Salamandridae > Pleurodeles > Pleurodeles waltl. The sequence goes on from NC_090438.1 coordinate 348,768,527, forward strand.
TTGGTCAAGCCTAAACGTCCCCTTTTATTACACATAAGGAATCCCAAGGTAGGCCCAGGTAGCCTATAGGGCAAGGGGGCTGTCTTAGTAAAAGGTAGGGAATGTACTTTTAAGTTTTGCATGTCCTAGTAATGAAAAACCTCTAACTTCAGTTTTTTTTATTACTGTGAGGCTTATCCTCTCACAGGTTATGATTGGGAATTTCTCATTACACTTTTAAGCTGTAATTCCTGGATGTGAAGGAGTAGCTCTGTCATGTTTCATATCATTGGAATGGTAATGATAAATTCTGTTCACTGGTAAATTTGGATTTAACATTACTATTCTATTTTAGAAATGCCACTTTTAGAAAGAGGGCATTTCTCTGCTCTTAAAGCTTGGCGTGCCTGCAGCCTGTCTCTAATACATGTCTGGGGTGGGTGACAACTACACTTTGTGCATTCCCTCTAGAATGTTAGGTCTTTCTGAGTGCTCATCTGTATTCATTTGCCATCTGATGGCTCTTCCGGGGTATGAAGGGCAGGATATGGAGGACACTTACACCTGAATAGGCAGTGCCTGTCCCCCTACAAAGGGCTGATTACTACCTACTGATATTCGGAAGCCAGGGCTAAGGAAGAAAGGATACTTGTGTACACAAAGACTTTTCTTTGAAGCTACCCCCACTTCAAAGGCACATTTGAGTATAAGTACTGGGTGTCTGACTGATTTGGTCTCTGACCTTACCAAATCAGTCAGACACCCAGTGGCGCGGAGGAACGTCGCCCCCCTGCTTGCAGCAGAAAGAAAAATAAAATTATAGTATCATTTTATTTTCGCTGAGACAAGATAGTGAGGGGCGGAGCGGGCTGGAGGGGGCCTGAGGAAGACTGGTTTGTGCGCCATAGGTGTGCATGTGTGTTTGGACCACCAGGTTGGGATGGCCAAACGCACTACACTTTGCATTTCTTCTCCCGGCTGTATTGCACAGCCAGGGGGACAAAGTTCACAGGCCTTCACTTCCTCTGAGAGAGGCAAAGCAGGCCACTCACACCAATCATGACTTAGCTGTCATTCTGGTGACAGCATCTTATTGATTGGCTAAGGGGAGTCTTGGAGCCTGTGTGCTTCCCAACAAGGACTGAGACGACAAACCTGTCTCCCGATGGACACAGTAAGTGGGTTTTTTTTTATCCCTGCCCCGCCATCCCTGTTTAGTGGCAGCCGCCACTACAGACACCTCTGGATCTACAACTGGACTCTACCAGAAAAACTGCTGTGCTGCATCAAGAACTGTCACTATGCTGGACTGCTCCCCTTAAAGGACTGCTTTTCTGCTGCCCTGCTGCCTGCAGCTCTTTGACCTTGTCAAGGGAGAGCTGGACTCTGCCTTGCACCTCAAAGCGATCGCCAAAGGCTTGATGGCTTGTCTCCTGTTGCCAGAGAATCAGGGATATCAAAGTATTTACCCCTGCTCCTCTGCCTGGTTCACAGGAAGTGGACCAGATACTTGCACCATTGAAATCAACTTACTTCCTGCTTGCTGGAAGCAGCAACCAATGCATTGATCCTGTTGCTGTAGTAAAACCGCTGCATTGCACTTGGGGCCTGAGCAGCATCTTCAGATTTGGCACATTGATGCAGCACTGAAGCCACTGCATCGCTGAAGGAAGATCAATGCATTGCTTCCACAGCATGGAGAAACCCGGCTCATGGGCTTCAGAATCAATACATTTCAGCTTCAGTGCTTTTCTTCGGAAACCAGCACATTACCATCAACGCATGTGAAAAATCAATACATCCTTCAACTGTGGGAGTGATATCGACGCTTCCACCGACCCTGCATCTCATGTTTAAAACCAAGATCAAGGTACTCTGTTCCCCTGGCCTGCGTGGCTCCTGTACCCAACCTGTGCTACATTGCGCTTGGCTTAAACTGTTGAGTTTGCTCAGGTCCAGCCCAACCTCAAGTAAACCCTAAAGCGCTATTTGCTTTTAAGCTCTAGCGTTCTTTTATTCTTCTAAAATGCGTAACTTGACTTCTATTTATTGCATTTTTTTTTGTTTTGGTCTTGATTTTTTATTATGTTCCTGTGTGTGTATGTGTGCGTTGCACACATACTTTGTACATTGCCTCTTTAAATAAGCCTGGCTGCTCTGTGCAAAGCTACCAGAGGGTGAGCGCAGGTTATCTTTTAGTGTGCATCTGACTAACCTTGACAAGTGTGGTGGCCCTTCTTGTTCTGAGCATACCCTGCCATCTAGGCCATTCCTAACACCTGGCAATTGGTCAAAGGCTAAACCGTTAGAAATGAAAACCCCAAAATGCTTTTAAATGGTGTTTCTTTGTTTACGCTCAACCAACCCATACAAGTAGACCAAAACATATAAAAATAAAAAATGTCATTAACATATAATGTAAAAGAACATTTGTGAATTCTTCTTTTAAAATGTAAAAACCAGCAACCTTTTAAAGCAGATAGATAATGTAAGAGGAGTTAGTGAATGCAAGCATGAGACCCAGGTCTAGTAGAATTGCAGGCCAGAAAGATATATGAGGCTACCTGCTTAAACAAACATTGGCAAAGCCAATAGGTCTGCCTATGAATGCACCGACAAGCAAAACCTAAAATCCATGTAGGTCAATGACTGCCCTTCTCACATCTGTGGTGCTGCCAGAGACAATTATCTAGGTATCTAAAACACTTTAATAACATTACAAGGCATGTGTGTACCCCTGAACTTTCAAGCTCAGGCAGCTGGGCAAATAAACAAAATTGCCACAGCTGTGTGGAGGGCAAGCACTTATTTTTGTGAAAGCACACAACTTCTGCTCAATCAAAACATGTCCTCCTGGCTCCCAGCTTGTGGATGGAGCCAAAGCCCCTCCCCTAGTACAGCCCACATAATTGCCTGGCAAAAGCTGCACTGTCAAGTCAGACCATGGAAAGGCATCTGAGTCCTACTAGAGACAAGGTGGCATTGCCTCACTACATCACCTTATTTTGTGGTTTTTTTAAAAGAGGTTGAAGAAATCATCTCCTCACCTGTAGGGAAATAGCACATAGGGAGCATAAAAGGTAGCGGTTTCTTGTCCAACCACTGTCAAGTTGCAAAGATCTGTGCAAGTCTTGTTGTTGCTCCACATTTTTGGTAAAAGCCAGAGGGTGATAGTAATACTACCAGTCTAAAGTTGATATACAGGCTCTTTTTGTATCAGGAAATTGGCTGTTTATGTATATTTTGTGGTAAACTAGGCTTCTGACACTCACATTTTGCATTAGGAGACAACCTCCCTTTCTTCAGTGTGCAGCGATAGTATAGTCACTGTAATGTATTTTCTATTTTTCAATATCTCAAGTCTTGTTCTATTTATTTGCTCAGGGTTCTCCAGATATTTGGTGCATCCTATTTCAATTAATGTCCTGACAATATTATCCAGTCAATTTGGTTTTGAGGGAAGTTTGGTGAAGCAAATACCTAGAAAAGCCAATACAGGATGTATTTGATGGAGATCAGGGCCTTGATGCTGTGGAGACCAAGTTTGGCCCTTAGAGCCTTCAATGGAATACTAGGACCAAGATGTAACAGATACCCCAGGAATGTCTTCTCACTTTTTCAACCCCTTGGACCTTCCTGATGCCCCACAGTTCAGCTCAGTAGGAGCCAACAGCCACTGCTTACATTTTATTGGCAGTGGGGACAGATTCAATCGATCCTAAATAAAAATTATTTCAAAATTGTGGAGCACCTGTGTTGTGTTGCTCATGATGGACTCATTTTTGTGGTTTGTTCTACCGAGGTCAATTTACTGTAGATACGAATTCCTAAGTAGTCAAATAATTTGGCATGTTCCAAAATGGTCCAGTAGATTTTGAATGTTGATTTTAAGTTTTTCATTGAATTTAATACAATGAATTTACTTTTTTTCCGGTATTAATAATAACGTATTTGAAGCTGCAATACGTTGTGATGCCTTTCAGCAGACAGTGTATTGGCAGGTCAGTTCATCTCACAAGGACTGCATCACTAGCCAAGATTATTAGAGGTAGTTCCTCGCTGCCCATCAAAGGCACATGTAGGTTCAAGTCCATGAGCCATTTGCTCATATTGTCTTTGAATATGTTGAATATTTTCAACTACATAGGGGCAAGTACACAACCTGGCCCTACGCCAGATTCAATCTTGAATTCAGGTGTGCATTCCTCTCTTGTGCTTTGGTCTGACCTTGGCAGTGTTTCCCCAATAAAGTTGTTGTAAGGCAATCATAAACTTGCTGGGAACACCAAATGACATTCAATTCTGCCTCAAGCGGTATTCTCGTCCAAATCAAAGGCTGTCTTCAGGTCTATGAAGACCATAAATAGAAGCAATTTTTCAAAGACTGTATACCTAATGATAGTGAAGTACAGTCTCGCTGTTTGGTTGATGGTCACTACTCTCTTCATGAAACCAGAATGAAGGTCGGATAGTATACTGTTTTCTTCAGCACAGTTCTGGAGGCAATTTAGGAGTAGTGTGCTATAAATTTTCCCAGCTTCATACAACAAATAAATTGGTTAATAGTTATTAGCCAGGTTGTTGTGAGAGCTTTTTTTGTGAATTGTAATTACGTTAGCTGTTCTCCAGGAGGGTGGAAGTTTTCCATGCTATCAAATAGTATAATAAGCTGTTTTTTGAACAGGTGCCCAGGTTAGAAAGTTATACAGAAAATGTCTGGTGAGATTTGATTAGGTCCTGGAGCTTTTGGATTTGATTAACTCATTATTTGCTGACTTCTTTCTCTCTTAACCCTGGAGTAGACTCTAGGGCTAGGGCTGAAGTTGGGGCTCTGGCTGGCTCTGCAATATAATTGTCATGTCTGATCTGTTTTACCGAGGCTCATTCCATTGCTAGACCACATCTGGATCCATCTTGATACCCTGTGGAAAAATAATTTGCTCACTCAGTGGAGTTGGTTCCTGACCCTAAGTTCTTTGGGGAGGGCCTTCACATCCCGATCTGATCAAGTCCCAAACTTTTGTTGTGTTTTTATTCTTGATTGCCAATTGGAGTGCCGTATTAAGTTCTATGTCCTAACTGCCCCTTATTGTGCTTAATTATTCATTTGTAACTTTGTCTTGAATTTTTGAGTATGTCTTTTCCGCCCATTGTGCTATGCCTTAGTCTGATATTATTTGTTAGAGCCTGCTTCTGTTTTAGACATTCATCATCAAACCAGTCTACAGTTCTCTACAAAGGTTTGACTGATGATTCACTCCAGTTACCACGATTAGTGGAAGTTGAGTTGGATAGAGGCTTCAGAACCATCTTTGCCACTTTATAACCACTCTAGTTGTATGAGTTCCTGATGTTTTAGTTTTCAGGTTGTGATTGCCTTGTAGCTTTATCGCTCATGGGTTTTGCCTTCCCAAATGAATTTCTCATGGTTCGGATTGAGGGGTAAATTTCTAGGCTCCAAGAGCCACAATTATTTAGATATACAGAGTTCTTGATCAAGCAAGAGCAATGTTACAATTAATGATCACTTTTGATTACATCTTTCAATTTTCTTGTCAGTTACCAAGTGCCATGATTCTAGGCTTATCACAATGTAATCCATTAGACTAGCAATGGCAGCTGGTGACACTTGAATGTGGTGGAGTGTAAAAGTTGGGTATTTCTTTTATACAGCGAGCGAAGCACCCAAGCTTAATAGACAAACGTGGGGTTTTGAGGAAGGGGTCCTTGTTTGACCTGTTATCCTTAGGGTGGTCTTCCCCAAAACTTTTTGCCTGCTTGCCTCCATCTTGTTTGGATTTTTGCTCTGTTGGCCGTAGGACTCTGTGCACTTTACCACTGCTAACCAGTGCAAAGGTTTATGTGTTCAATGCTATAATTATGGTTTGATTGACATATACTTGATTGGCCTACTTAATTTTCATGTAAGTCCTTTGTAGAGTGGTATACCATATACCCAGGGCCTGTACATTAAATGCTACGAGTGGGCCTGCATCACTTATTGTGCCACCCACTTAAGCAGCACCTTAATACCTGTCCCAGGCCTGCCATGTTGACTTAGCATTTAAAACCCCTTGTCAAGCCTTAAACTCCCCTGTTATTACATATAGGTCACCCCTTAGGAAGGCCCTAGGGAGCCCATAGGGCAGGGTGCTGTGTAAATAAAAAGTAGGACATGTACCTTTCAGTTTTATGTGCCCCAGTAGCAAAAAACCTCTTAATTTGTTTTCTCATTACTGAGAGACCTACCCAAAGGGTAAAATTGGGGATTCCTTATTAAAATTAATAAGTTGTAATTCCTAAACCAGAGGCAGTATATATATATATATATATATATATATATATATATATATATATATATATATATATATATATATATGTCATGTTTGGTATCTATGAACTTGTAATAATAAGCTCTCTTGAATGGTAAATAAGGATTTATCATTACAAGTTTGACAATGCCACTTTTGAAAAGTTGCCATTTTTCTACCCTTAGCCTTCTGTGCCTGTAACGTGCCCGAGGTCACATGACTGAACTGACATTTGGGACTTTGTGAATTCACTCCAGACAGTCACACAACAGGGGGATTAGCAGAGCCTGAAAAAGCCATTAACTGACTTGATGGGGGTGTGGCTAAGCATAGATCCACTTGCAACTGAATAGGCTGGGCTCTGCCACCACACAATAGGCTTAACAACCCTGTATTTTCAGTGCATCCAGCTAGGAGCCAGGGCAGGGGATGCAGGAAATTCCTAGAACTTCAGAGAACCCTACTGGAAACTTCTCCCACCAGGGCACCAGGGTATACAAATAGGGCTGGAAACTTCTCCCAGCAGGCCATCAGGGTATAAAAATAGGACTCTCAGACCTGCTCCTCAGTTCACTACTGAACCTGCCGAAGGACTCCCAGAGGACTGCTTGCTGCTGTGACCTGCTGTGCAATCTGCCAGACTGCTGCTGCACATGGAAGGACTGCTTTACTGCCTGCTTGGAAACCTCAAGAGGCCAGCCGTGCATCACCACCTGCTCAGTACTTCGAAAGTAACTCCAAGGGCTAGTTTAGCTGGACTCCTGTTCTGAGCCACAGGGACAATACAGGCTTCCACCATCTTAAGCTTGAACCTGGACCCAGCCTCAGTGAGTCATGAATTCCCAAGAGCTCTTCATTCACTCCTGGGCCCTCGGTTGTGGTGCTAAATGTTCCCAGATGGCCATTTTTTAAAACTGATGACTATTTGGACCTTAAACTTTAACCATTTATAACTCCGGTTCCACTAATTGGATTTTGATGGTTTTGGTGTCAAATAATTTATTTATATTTTCTCTATTCTTCTAAATTGGTTTGGGATTTTCATTTTTATTGTGTTGTGTTTTCACTGTGTTGCTGTTTGTGTACTGCATAAATACTTAACATATTGCCTCTAAGTTTAGCCTGACTGCTTCTTGTGCAAAGCTACCTAAGGGATAAGCACAGTTTAAATTAGTGACTTTTTGTGGTTCACCCTGCAAGGGATTGTGGCTGTTGCTTGACCAGGGCTCACACCGCAGTCAAAAAACAACCCAATTTCTCACTTTCCTCATTTTGAGAAAATGTTTAAAAAAAAGATTGGCTAATAGTCCAATTTAAGGCAAATTAACTCAGGTTAAAAGCAAGGTTTATAAAGCCTTTGGAACGTATTGTCTTGAAATATTAAAGACATTAAAATCTGCCCCATATCTGACTGTGTTAATATGTCCAACAGTTAGTGAAATTTGCAAATTGTACAGTGTGACATTTACAGGACCTTTAAAGTTGAGCTTGACCAGTGTCTTGCACTGCATTCAATATCAACTTCGGAAGAAAATGATCTAACTGGGCTTTGGGAAGCCCCTATAACTGCTGGCTGCAATAAGTCATATAGAAATATGTGCAGACAGGTCTTTAAGTGAGATGAAAAAAGTTAGGGCTCTCTAGAAGGGAACACATAAAATGCATTTCTGTAATTCCCACAGTGTGCCCACCTTACCGGTATTCTGCTGTCTCCCGCAGATGTTATTGCATCCAGATATATATATATATATATATATATATATATATATATATATATATATATATATATAGATATATATATATATATAGATAGATATATATATATATAATATATATCAACTGACATACACCCCAAACCTGCCAGTAATATTGGCTTTGTCAAAGGCTGTTAACTGTTTAAGATAAATGAGTAACAACAATGATTTGTTACAAATAATTAACATTGGAAATGTTTCAATTCTGAAAATGTGAGACTGTGAATTAAATATCATTGAAGGCTGTGTAAGGCGTATTGACCTTCAGGTGTTTGTGCTTCATGTTAGAAATGCATGCCTTTTATTTCTGCATATTTTGTCCATCTACACATCTACAACCTCATCTCTTTTGTCTGCAGAGAGGCCAACTCAATGACAGGAACCTTGCTGTGCCTCCAGCCTCAGCACCAGAGGTCTCAATCAAAGCCTCTCATAAACACCTGGCATGACTCAAAGTATGCAAAAATATAGAAGAGTAATAAGATGCACAAAAAATACAGAAACACAACATGATGAGATAGCTAACACTCTTGGGGAATGAGAGATTAAGTAAAATGTGAAATAAAAGAGGAACTAAATCCCTAACATGCACTGCCTTAACATTTTCAACACTCATTGTTCATAAATCAATCCATGTTTTTCACATTAATGTTAAAGGCATGAAGATAGGGCCAGATTTAACACCATACATCATTTACTTCACTCAGATATTTGGATCTACTTCGCAAAGGAACAAAAAATATGCCTGTCTTTTGGATCAATTTCAAAGGAGATCAAATGCAGCAGCTACACTTATAAAGCGACCATAGACCTGCAGTCAGGGCTTTGGTCACAGTGGGAGAGGTTAGCGTGACCAGGGGTCTCAGTACAATAAACATAACACAAGATTAGCATCATAACACTTCCCATTACAGAGGAGAAAGTGCCAAATTAAACGTGCTTGCATCTAACCCTATCGTGCTACTAGTGGTAAAGAGAGGGATCTATGTCTGTGAATGACAGATGCCTGGCCTCACATAGGGATGCAGACTCCAATACTTGAAACCATGGTGCTGAGAGCGTCACTGGCCTACAGTGGATACCACCATAGACTACAATGGCAATGAAGGGCTTTAGAAAGATATGCCATGCCTTGTGCGTCACATTGCAGAAAGTTCACTTGCTGCCTGCCTTCCTTCTCCTGCTTTACAGCGAGACAGGACAGGCAGCCTGAGACAGACAGCCCAAACGTAAATACATCAATTTGTTTTAGCGATACAATTTTATCTCTAAATAAATCAATCAATTTAATATTTTTGAGGTAAACGTGTAGGAATTTTAGAAGGGCGCGGCCCCAAAGTTCTAACAAAGAAAACATTCCTGCAGACTGGCATGTTTTCCAAATGTAAAATAATTTTTGGCCGGTGTATCTGAGGAAGTACATCCAGTGACCTGTGCAGAGCACTGACTACCATCATTGCTCAATTTCTCTACTAAGATGGTTCTCCTGAAATCAGTTATATCAATACTAGGAATGGGACATGTGGATTCCGTGTTTAGTATCTCTTGATCCAACATGATGAGATGAAGTTTGATGTTACAGTCACTGCAGACCAATATTGATTTGGAGCCATCATTAATTTTAGTTTGATTCTTGAAAAACACTTAAAGCCTGTTTTGACATGGTGTTGTAAAGCTCGAGGTAATTTTAGCAGAGCCAACCTACGTGTTTGTTCTCTGTTGGAATATAAACATTAACGATTTCTAGTGACCAAATGTAATATTTTCAACTTCAGGTTTTGTATGTTATTGTTATTTTTGTACTAGATTGAATTCTGACTGGGAAGTGCATCAAGACCCAATTAGTTAATGCTGCTTTTGCTCTTCCCCTGATCTATTTTATTGTTGGACTCCCAAGTCTCTTGTAGGCAGCTAATTAGATGGCATTTAATAAAGGAGACCTAATCTTCGTCATCTATTAAGCAATGTTCTAACTTAATATTGCACATGTTAGGCCAGGATCAGCTCATTTATTGTCCTGTGGTAGACAGCTCGGTTGTCTCAGTAATGTTGTGGGTAGCCAACACCAAGTTTCACTGTGAATTTGAGTTCGTGGGCTAGGAATATAATTGGATTTTCCAAAGTAGGAAGGGTGTCCCTTCCTTCTGGATTGATGGAATTGAATTTTCAAAATTTGCAAATCTCTGTGTGCTAAATAATTTGTTGATGGACGACATGGTGATCTGCAGGCGATTTGGGGATTGTGTGATACAGTATTTTAATTTGCTTCACTCATATCTTCCAAGATTCTATGATAGGGCTTGTCTGTGCAGATTATGATATCCCATTTTCCTAGTTTGTCAGAATGACTCTAAATTAGGTCTATTATGTTCTGGTATACCACAATGTTCCTGTTCTCTTTCAATCTTCTCTCCATGGAGGATCTAGGAATCTTACCCATAGTAAGTCTCTGTTGGAAACAAAGTCAAGCCTCAATAGGGATTTCATTATTTGGAGTTTATTTCACCTATTCAGGATTTCTTAGTGTTCCCTAGACCAGATTTTGGGGTGAAGATATGAAGTTGGTTTCTCTCTTCTTCAGGGAGTCGAAGTTTTCTACTGACATCAGGCCTTTTGCCACTGAACAAATAACGCCAGTGCTAGATTGTCCTCTCCAGCAGTGAACCTCGACTAGTTCAACACATCTTTCTTATCACTGTTGAGAGGTTCAATTAACCTATGTGTCTGTTTAATTTCGAACACATGGGATTGTAAGTACAGTTCTTAGGGTAAATCAATTGCACTGCGTAGAGTTACTTTGTATTCTGGCAGCTTTACTATATCTCACCTAGGGTCATGATGGTATGCAGTAGTTGTAGGAAAATGCCACTGTTGGTATGGTTATCCCCCCACCTTTTGCTTAGTGTTAATGCCAACTTTGATTGAAAGTGTGCTGGGACCCTGCTAACCAGGCCCCAGCACCAGGGTTCTTTTCCTAAAACTATCCATTTGTTCCCACAATTGGCACAGCCTTGGCACACAGTTAAGTCCCTTGTAAAAGGTACCAAGGCTCTGTGGCAAGGGAAGGTCTCTAACGGCTGCAACAGGTATCATGCCACCCTGGGGACCCCTAACTCAACACATGCACACTACCTTGCAGCTTGTCTGTGCTGGTGGGGAGAAAAAGGCTACCTCTCAGGGTGCCATGCCCAAAAACCACTGCCTAGGGCATAGGTAAGTCACCCCCTCTAGCAGGCCTTACAGCCCTAAGGCAGTTTGCACTATACCACAGATGAGGGCATAGCTGCAGGAGCAATATGTCCCTACAGTGTCTAAGTCCATTCTTAGACATTGTAAGGGCAGTGTAGCCATATTATTAACTATATGGTCTGGGAGTTTGTCATTACAAACTCCACAGCACCATAATGGCTTCACTAAATACTGGGAAGTTTGGTATCAAGCTTCTCAACACAATAAACCGACACTGATGCCAGTGTGGGTTTTATTGAAAAATGCACACAGAGGGCATCTTAAAGATGCCCCCTGTATGTTAGCCCAACTGCTATTTTAAGACTGACCAGTCTGTGTAAGCCTGCAACTTTCAGACGAGTTTCTGACCACATGTGGTGCGTGCCTTTGTGCACTATGTGGTCAGAAACAAAGGACAACACCTGTCCTGGGCGGAGGTGCTTCACACCTCCCCCTGCAGGAACTGTAACACCTGGCGGTGAGCCTGTAACACCTGGCGGTAGCCTCCAGCTAGTGAAGATGCCCACCCCCCGGACACAGCCCCACTTTTGGCAGCAAGTCCAGAGGGAAAATTTGGAAAAACAAAGGCGACCCTTTGTACCCCTCAGCCAGGACCACGTCTAAGGTGTCCAGAGCTGAAGAGACCCCCTCCTTGAGAAATCCTCCATATTGCTTTGGAGGATTAGGACCAATAGGGATAAGAATAGTAATGTGCCCCCCTCCCCAAAGGGAGTGGGCACAAGGATGGTGTAGCCACCCTCAGAGGCAGTAGCCATTGGCTACTGCCCCTGACCCTAACACGCCTCTAAATTTAGAATTTAAGGGCCCGCTGAACCCAGCTCTTCAGATTCCTGATGATCTCAAGAAAGAAGAAGGACTGCTGAGCTGAAAACCCCGCATAGAAGAGAAGGAGACAACAACAGACTCAGCCCCAGCCCTACAGGCCCGTCTCCTGCTTCAAAAAGCTGCAAAAGAAGAGTGACGCGTTCTGCAAGTCCAGGAAAAGCCTCCAGGGGACTGCCTGCATCACAGGGGACCAAGAAACTCCCATGGACAGCGGACCTGTTCAACCAAAGGAAGAAGAAACTGCTTCTAAACGACTCCCGCCTCACTCTAGAAGCATGAGTCCTAAACCACTTTGCACCTGACACCCACGGCCCTTGTCCAGGTGGCCCAACTAGCCAGAGAGGATCCCCAGGTGATTCTGATCGAGTGTCCACCCTGTGCTGACCTCTCTATCCCTCAACGACGACAGCTGCAGAGGGAATCTCGAGGACCCCCTAACTGCGGCTGCCCAGGAAAAAGATATCCAATGCCAAGACAGGCACTGCACCTGCAGTCCTCAGACTCGACAGAAACTGACTACCAGTGCAGCTACGACCAGCAGGCAGCCCTCCTCCCTATCCAGTCAGTGGCTTGCCCAAGAAGCCCCCCTGTGCCTTGCCTGCAGCACCTAAGTGACCCCCACGGTCCCCCCCATAGAGTTCCACTGGAAACCCGACGCCCTGTTTGCACTCTGTACCCGGCCGCCCCTTTGCTGCTGACGGTGTGGCGTTGGTGCTTAGTTGGGGCCCCTCCAGTGCTCCTCTAAGGGCCCTGGTCTGCACTGTGACAATACAGATTCTTATCTGCAAGCAGACCAGAACCGGAGTAACCCCTGTCTCTATAAGGGCCCACGTTATTTTGGCTCTTGTTTGACCTCTGCACCTAACCGGCCTCGTATTGCTGGTGCTGGGTGCTTGGAGTTAACTTGAACCCCCAACGGTGGGCTACCTATACCCCAGAGACTGAACCTGTAAGTTTGTTACTCACCTCAGAAGCTGTACTTTACTTACCTCGCTCAGGAACTGTTGAAAATTGCAATGTGTCCACTTTAAAATAGCTTTTTGCCATTTTAAAGAAAACTGTATGGATTGTCGATTTGATTCAAAGTCCTGAACTTACCTGTGCAAAGTACCTTTAATTTAATGTACTTACCTGCAAACTGAATCGTGTGGTTCTAGAAATAAATTAACAAAATATATTTTTCTATATAAAAACATTGGTCTGGAGTTTAGTCATTGAGTGTGTGTTTCTTCTATTGCTTGTGTGTGTACAACAAATGCTTAACACTATCTTCTGATAAGCCTAACTGCTCGACCACACTACCACAAATAGAACATTGATATTAGCTATTATTGCCTCTGTCAAGCCTCTGGGGAACCCCTGGACTCTGTGCACACTGTGGCCCTCATTACAACATTGGTGGGCGGCAACCGCCGCCTGCCAAGTTGTAACCGTCGTGCGGCCGCCAATGCTGGGTCCCTGCTGGGTCGGCTGACTGGGCCAGCGGGGATGTGGGGCGCAACATGGGAGCCGGCGGTGTTGCGGCCGTGCGACAGGTGCAGTTGCACCCGTCGCGCTTTTCACTGTCTGCAGAGCAGACGGTGAAAAGCCGCATGGGGCCCTGTCAGGGGCCCCTGCACTGCCCATGTCTGTGCAGGGGCCCCCAGGGGCCTTGCGACTCCCCGTACCACCAGCCTTTTCCTGGCGGTTCAAACCGCCAGGAAAAGGCTGGTGGTAGGGGGGCTCGTAATCCCCTGGGCAGCACTGCCCTGGCGGATTACTACCGCCGGGGCCATTGTGGCGGGAAAACGCAGTCATAATGACCCTGGAAGCACCGCCAGCCTGTTGGCGGTGCTTCCGTCATTTCAGCCCTGGCGGTCCTGTAACACCAGGGTTGAAATGACCCCCTATATCTCATTTTGATATAGTATATACAAAGCCAGCTTCCTACAGTAGTTTAATATTATTATCTTGGATATATGTTACTGTATTTTGAGGTAATGTTTTAGGCGTAAATCATTATTGGGATTTGTGCCAGGGTAGCCAGTGTGATGGGATAATACCCTTGATGAGAAGCCAATATGTCAGAGCAATAGGTTCTAGTTTTGTTGGTCCTATAGATGGCTTCTTCCATAAAATTAGCCTTGTCCTGACCGTGAGTGAATTCTAGTAGAGATTGGTTGATTAATTTGCTGGTTTCAGTATGATGAACTAGATATGATGTAGAGCAGATATTGCTGTGTTCATCTGTTGTCAGGTTTCTTGGCTGTGCTAGTATAGGAGGTAGCGGCATACTTTACAAATTTATTGTATTATATCTTTTAGGCCTGTTTAAATTCGCCGTGCTTAAGTGTGGTTTCTGCACAACAAGTTGTACAGTAGTCCTGGATTCTTATTCACAAAATGTTTGTATCCTAGTTTTTACAGACAGACAGGTGCCCGCGTAATCACAATGCAGGTTGGGATGTAGACTCCTCGTCAGGGTGCTCAGTGAAGGCTTTTATGTTTTGTATCTTCTCACATATTCTTTTTGCACCCTTTATACCCCATAATTTTTTTGTTGTTTTGTAGATTTTTCCCAGTAAAACAGGTTGCTAGATGGACTCCCTGGTTGTTAGAAGACCATCCTCCTCTGACATAATCTCCAAGTGTCCTGATAGAGCGACTGTTGTAGGCTCATGAATAGAAGTGATCTGTATTTCAGATTTGCCATCCTCCATGACCAGTGACTTATGGGGACCATCTTTTCAGACGTGATACCCCTCTTGCAGTCTGCTAGTATCAACTGTATAACCTCTGGAACGTCTTACTTGTCTAAGATTGCTAAACAGCCACAAAATTAATGAAAAGCAGGATGCTTTTTCTTTGATTTCCTCACTGCCTTATCCATTGCCTTCATTCTGTTTTTTTATTATGACAATATTTGTTGATGTTTCCTGAAATACCACAGTTTAGGCTTCCCAGATTTGATCTCCAAGTTTTTCAGGACCCCAGCTGTTACATCCCAGATCCAGCACGTTGTTCTCATTATTGCGAGTATCGGTTGAACCAGAGGAGTTTCTGGTGTTTGTTGGTGTCCAATGAGCCCTGCAGTAGACTTATACTGATGGGGTCATTAAGAGTGCTATTGAGATTAATGATGCTTATGGGATCTAAACCACGGTGGGAGAGACAGGTATCTACTGCTGGAACGCACATGGAAGCAGTGTTCAGTCTACTTCTGGATGTTTTCAGAGTGCTGGGAGACAAAGGAGTTAGCTTCAAATCCACATTTACAATTCTGTGAAGCCTATTTGGCTACACAAAGAAGGCCAGGAACTGATATTTAGGTTTGAAGGTTTATCATAAGTTAGTATTCACTTCAATTTATGAACACATCCAAACCAGATTATAAAGGTACAGAATCAAAATCCGCAAACTGAAGTGTTGAAACAAGTTAAATCTCTTCAGTATAAAGCATATAAAGATTACAGTCACAGCAATGCAAAAACTAAGAAATATGAATCAATATTCGATAAAGGGATGTAGTTACCTTGTATTCAGCAAGAATACAAGTAGGGGCATTTAGCTAGGTTCTAAGATAGATTGGACTAGATTTAAGGGTCTCAGGACAGAGTAAGGTAGGTGGCAGCATTGTAAGGACTTCAGTAGAAGTCTTCAGAAAATAAAGAATCTAGTGTTAGCATGAAGCTTTGCACTGTAGGAACAAGGGGCCAGATGTAGCAAAGTTTTGCGAGTCACTAATGGCCCGATTCGCTATTTGCGACATTGCAAAATCCGCAATGGGATGCAAAAATCCCATTTACGAAATGCAAATATCGATGCGACCCATTACCGACTCACAAAAATTGCGACCTGATTTTGCGACCCACAAATAGGAAGTCGCAAACCATATGCAAAAGCCAGAGTACTGGCATCAGTGTCGGTTTATTGTGTTGAGAAGCTTGATACCAAACTTCCCAGTATTTAGTGAAGCCATTATGGTGCTGTGGAGTTTGTAATGACAAACTCCCAGACCATATAGTTAATAATATGGCTACACTGCCCTTACAATGTCTAAGAATGGACTTAGACACTGTAGGGACATATTGCTCCTGCAGCTATGCCCTCATCTGTGGTATAGTGCAAACTGCCTTAGGGCTGTAAGGCCTGCTAGAGGGGGTGACTTACCTATGCCCTAGGCAGTGGTAGGTGGGAACCAGAACCAAAGTATAAAAGGAGACCCAGAAGGCATCTGGGTGGCTCAAAATGGCTGAACTGTACGTGATAGCATGGAGGAGGAGAGTCAAGGCCGCCCGCAGAGGAGGAGGAGGCAGAGACAGGAGAGGATATACCAAGCCAGGCAGACACTATTTCAACAAACTGAGGAGGAGATATATGACAAATATAGATTGAGCAGTGCTGCAATCTTAGAATTAATCGAACTACTGAATCCTCAGCTTGAACGACAGACAATGCGCCGCAGCGCCATCCCTACACATGTGCAAGTGCTATGCTCACTGCACCTCTTGGCCTCGGGTAGCTATCAGGGGGTGATTGCTGTGGCAGGTGGGGTATCCCAAAGTGCACTCTTACGATTCTTCAGATGTTTCCTAGATGCCATACTCACACACATGTCCAGATATATATACCTTCCCAGGAATGAGGCAGAAATTAACAGCACCAAGTTGGACTTCTAAAGAATTGCCAACTTCCCCCATGTAATAGGGTGTGTGGACGGGACACATATACAAATTTGCCTTCCTGCAAATCTAGAATATGTGTTCCGCAATAGGAAATGTACCCACTCACTAAACATCCAGGTGGTATGTGACACCCATAATGTCATTACTGACATTGTAGCTAAATATCTAGGGAGTACACATGACTCATACATATTCAGGCACACTGGGATACACCAACTCCTAGAACGTGGGGAGTTTGGAGACAGATATCTATTAGGTATTGCTGACACCCTGAAGCTATACATACAGGTCACTGTGTAAACCATTCATGCCCTTCTAAATTTGGCTTTTTTGTCAAACAGGTGACAGTGCATATGCCCTGGGACCATGGATACTCACCCCGTACCTAACACCTGGCAATCAGAATGAGAGGCGATATAACAGTGCACATCGGCGGACCAGAACTGTCGTGGAGAGGACCTTTGGCTTGATAAAGGCAAGATTTAGATGCCTCCACAAAAGTGGAGGTGCACTCCAGTATGCCCCAGAAACAGCATGCAAGATCGTTGCTGCCTGTGCCATCCTACACAACATTGCCACCAGACGTGGGGTACATCTCACCCCTGAAGGCACAGACACGGATGATGAGGAGCAAGAGCTACCACACCAACAGCCCAGGGATAGAAGCATCGCAAATGAGGGCAGACAGAGACGGAACCACATTGCTACCCAATACTTTGGCAGGTATGTGACAACCGTCACCACACTCACTAATGTCAGACACACATAGGCAGGCCAGTTATGTAGTGAAACAAACAAAATCTTTTTATTTCTAAACTATGTGAAAGAAAAATTACTGCTGTATGTCACAGTCTGGAATTGTCCATTTGCGTTTAAAACACATTAAAATCATGTGCCTTATTTACAGTACAGTCTGGTGGCTCACACCCTCCTCCTAGTGCGGCCACCATGGCTCATCCCTGCCCTGGTGGGTCCCCTGACCCCTGCCGTGCACTGCTACTCCGTAGCACACGGGACACGCTGGCAGACACACTACTAATGGTCGACCCCTCCTCGCTGTCCTGAGGGGTCTCCCCTGTGCCCCTTGCAGCCTGCCTGCTCTCCATAAGGTCCACCGCATGGCTGAGGCGGCCAAGTCCTCGCACCACATCCCCTGCGAAGTGGCCAAGTTCCACCTGGAGGCTGACTGTACGCCTTGACAGGCATGTTGTATTTGTGGCAAGACGCCCAATAGATGCTGCCAGTCGGTCAAAGCGTGCGGCAGTGTGGCGCTCCCTGCGCCTTGCATGTGCTCTGTCTGCCACAAGTCACCAAATGTTGAATGGCCTGTGTTAAGTCCCCCAGATGTTGATTCATGCGGTTGAACTGACTGTCCACATTTGCCATCCCATTTGTCATTGAGGTCTGCAATGTTTTGAGGGTTCTGGTGATGGACCTTAATTATCTGTTTTGCAGGCGCTGACCCTGCATGAGCGATGCATCCAAGCCCGCAAACGCTGCTTCTCCTACATCATCCTGGGGCACCAACTGAACTCTGCGCCGGAGTCTGCGCACTGGTCCAGCTGCTGACTCTGTGCGCCTCTCTGTGGGGCTGGGCCCTGGTGGTATTTCTGCTGCCCCCATGTCCTGTGTTTGCTCTTCAATGGACCCTGGTGGTGTTCTGCGGGGCCCTGCAATGTCACCGGCAGCCTCCTGCAGTGGGTCTGACCCATGTTCTTCTCCCTGCCTTATGTCGCTTCTGGGGGTGTCTTGTGGGAGACCTGTGGGACATAGGGGATACACCGTCAGTCTCGCACATCTGTTTTATGCCTCATAATAAACATTTGCCTATATTTGGACTACTGTACTATATTGCCCATAATGCACTATTCTAGAGGTTGCTAGACTGGAATGGAGCTAGTCTGGTGGTGCCTGCTGCTGTGTACTGGGATAGTGTGTATACTGCATTTGTGGGTGTCAAAGCAAATCTCACAGTACTCACTTTTTGATGTCCCAGGTGCTGAACTGTCCAGTTCTCCCATGCCCAGTACGGCCTCTGGCTCCAATGTCTGCTCCACCATGCTTTCTAGGGCTGTGGGTGGTGGGATGGTGGATGGGCCTCCTCCGGTGCATCTCATCTCCCTCATGCGCTCCGCAACCCTCTCCTTGGTCCTGGAGCGCAGGTCATACAACCTTTTGTGGATTTCCTTGAGGGTGCGGTGGCTCACCCCTATGGCATTGATTTTATCCTGTATCTGCTGCCATGATCTTTTCTTCTGAGTGTCTGGGATACTCATAGCTGCCTTTCCAAAAAGTTAATCATGGTGCAGGCAGCATTCTTCTGTCAGCATCTCCAACTCCTTGTCAGAAAATTGCATTTTCCTCCTTCTACCAGCACTCCCTGTCTCCTCCATGGTTGCTGCAGATCCTCACCCCTGGGTGTGGCTCAGCAGTTTGAAATGAGTGTGGCCCTCCCTCCACCCAGGTCTATTTGATGACTTCCTGGTTCTGATGCCATCACCAAAAGCCAAGAAATGGGTTTCCCAACTGTTGTGCTGCACCTGCAGGCAATTTGTGAGTCAGTCGCAATTTGCGACACCCTTCTCACAAATTGCGACCTCGCTAAAAGTGAAGGTCGCAAATTGCGGTGCGACACCTCTGCGACTCGCAAGTTGGTATCGCAAGTCTTTATTGCATTTGATTTTGCGAGTCGGAAATAGAGATTCGCATGGAGTCGCTATTTCCGAATCGCAAACTTTTTCCTACCTACATCTGCCCCAAGATGTCTAAGAAGTCTGCACCTCTCAAAGTCTAAAATAATTCTGTTGTTACTCTAACAGTGTAAACACTAAATTAATGTGGTAAGTTCCAGGAGCATCAGGAACACATAATCCGAAACCCAATTATTTCTCCTTCTCAGGGAGTGATTCTCCCATCCCACAGAATACTAACAAAAATATCAACCTTGAGTTTCTTCTTCCTGGATAGACAATGAATAGGAGGCACACCTCATCATCCTGTCCCTGCCAAGGTCTTCTTGCTTGGCCTGTCTATCTCCAATATATAATGCTCCTTTTATTAGCTAAATAATCAAGAATGTGCACCTATAAAGAAATATCCTGCAAAATAAAAAGAATACATTTAACACGTTATGCAGGCCTGCTCATGCTAACTTAATAAGCCACAAATAATAATCACTTTTAAACACTATGTTATAATTGCAAACATAATATTAAATAAATGCAACTTGAACGATAAATCATCAAAATATGAGCATGGCTCCTTTCGATAAATGCAGTACTTCAAAATACAAGTGTAATTATGAATGAGAACTATAATTTTCAAATTAGAGCTAAACATTAGAACTTATACACATACATGAAAACCCTAATTTCTAGAGTGAATCCATTTGATAATGTAGATTGATGCTTCACTTTACATTAATAAAGTTAAGGCCCTCAGTATATATGATATTGATTACATTGTCAAGTAACTTCTTTAACATGGAGGGGAATAGACAAAATTGTGCTGTTCCACCACAATGGCTAAATGTTTTTCCATTATTTGGAAAACATTCTCCACATTAATTGAACTCTCAGATCCTTGGAATTTACCTGAAAATGTATTTAACTAATTATAATTCATGTTGTCCATTTGTGCCGTAAACTGGGGGCTACACAGGAAGAAGCTGAGTAGTCTGTCTGCTTCAACAGGTGCCTTGTGTATTTCTGCAAATTCTAAATTGTTGGTAATTGTGTGGCTGGGGAAAGTGAATGATCTAGAAATGCCCAAATTCTGAGAAGAAATTGATGGTGAGTCTGCTGCATGGGGTGTTCAGTCTAATGGAATCACACACAGGAATATGAGGCAGGTCTTCTGAGGCATTTATGGTATATAATACTTCAGCCTTACTTTGCTGTAATCCATTATTTTAAATAGTCTGTGATTTTATTTTTGAATACATCTTTAGAGAAAGAGGCAAGTCCTGGAACTGCAGAGCAGGTTCAGTGAGTAAGGTGAATCTTCCCTTTAGTAGGGGTTCAGGACGATTACAGTATTAATACTGTTCATGAATAGGGGAGTCACTTTCCCCATGCCTAGTTACAGCTCTTTATCATTGTGTTTCCTTTTGGCTATTAGTATATCATGCTCTTCGACAGTCTTACCCTTATTGTAGTCCAGTTTAGCCAACGCTTTCAGTTTGGATCTTGTAAATCTCATGGTTTCTGGAGATTTGGGACCATCGAAGATACTTTTTTTAGTTTTGGGGTAGGACGTTTTTCATTTACAATTAATTGTTGTGAGAAAGTCGTCCTTTTAACATGTTCACCGACATTTCTTCTGACTTCTACTGGTGGAAACTGACCCTGGAGGTCTTTCTCTGCTGGAGAGAAATCGTCCATTTTGGATTTTATGGCGCAGTGCTATGTGGGACAAGAATGTGCCACACTTTGGAGGAAGCTGACATGTATTTGGGTGGCACCCTGCTTCTTATTGGACAAGGGTGCCCCCCTCCCTGTCCCCCAACACGATTGAATAAATATCTGGGAGCTGCATTGCAACTCAGATCTGCTGCCTGAAAAAACCAAGAGAAGAAGAACTTGCTTGCTGGAATCCTGGTCTGCAACCCAAAGGACTGTACTCTGAAGGACTGTTTCTGTTGCACACTGGATCAACAGCCCTAAGGAATTTGCCTTGCTTTAAAAAGGACTAAGGAGTGGACTCCCTGAAAACAACAGGTTAACAAAGCTTGCCTGCACCAACTGTCACAAACGTCCCCAGCCTGGAATGCGTCCAGTAGACTTTGAAACATTTGGACAGGTGCATTGTATGAATTGTGGTCCCAACTTCCAAGGACCATCTCAGAGCTTCTAAACCCTTGGATTTGTGTTCCGGACACTTTGAAACCTCAAGAGAAACTTAAGGAAGAAGTTTCAGAAGTTTGGTGAAGTCTGGAGAACCTTTGTGAAAAAGCTCCATAAGGTGACTGACCCGTAGACTAGAGGCAAGCCACCACCGCCAAACCATGACCTAGCTTGAATTTCAGGCTCATCCTGCTGAAGCTCCAGAGCTCTTGCACTCCAGAGCTCCTCCCTGACAATGAGGCTTCCAGGAGTCGACTGGGGCTTTTCAGAAACTCAAGCCAACAACTTTGCATCTGATCCTGGCCTGAAAAGGAGCCTCGCCTAATGACAAGAGAAAAAGCTCCAGAAAAATGACAAAGTCCGAAGGTAAGATTTTGATCAACGCCTCTCACTCAGTGTATTCGGGCAGGGCTCCATCGCAGTCGGCCTCAAATTGTGAATTGGTCTAGCGCGAACAGATGTCCCTGGTTGGTGCTGTTGATTTCTAAGCATTAGAAAGCACATTTTTCTATTTAATCTTTTAACATTCATGTTCCCTTATATTGGATTCTTGTCATTTAGGTGTCATTTTAAAGATAAAAGTATTTCCTATTTTTATAAACTGGTGTGGGATCTTTATTGTGTGTTGTGCCTCACTTATTTACGGTATTGTTCTATTTAAATGCTTTTTCATACCTGTCTTCTAAGTCAAGCCTGCCTGCTCGTTGCCGAGCTACCAAGGGTTGAGCCAGGGGTTAACGTTTTGGCCTAACACTGTCCAGGGGCATTAGTACTAGTGGTAGGTGTCTACGTACCCCTATTGATAGTCCAACTTCCAACAGTTCTCCTTCTAGTTCCAAACTTCTGTGATTTCTTAATGGCTTGTGAGATTAAAATGATGGCTTTGTTTCTCTCTGAGTCCATTAATTGACTGAGCATTGAACAATGTGATCTCTTTTAGTGCAACTAGACTGTCTGACGCCTGAAAGTGAGGCAATAATACTTCTTGTCCTTGTTGCTTTAAGATTATTATTAGTGGGTTTACTGACTATCATGTGCCTTGTGTCTGGGATTATACTCTTGATTTCAGCGAAGGGATACCTAAGTCTAACGTAGATAAGTTGCAAGTGTTGCAGAACTCCACTGTTAGAGAAGTTCTGAATCTATTTAAGCATTCATGGGCCTCCAGAAATTGCAACAACTTCTGCTTGTTGTGCGAATTCAAGACACTGACTCAGGCACTTTTGGTAACGCTCCTGGTTACTTGAATCACTATTGTACTCCTTAGTGCCCTAGCAGAAATATGAGATTATCCAGAAAGCATATCTTCGCCCTCCCACAGATTATCAGGACAAAGTCAGACGGATCCTGCTCAGTTACTGCCATCAGCTTGCGAAAAAGCCCTTAGGGAGGCCTTTGACATATTCATCTACTTCCCCCATAACAGAAAGTAGTAAATACTCACTTGTTGCAATAATTCTTCTCTTTCAGGACAGCACCTTGGCACACTTGAAACAGTTTTGTTGCTATAGAAATGTTTGCTTGATTGATCGATTTCACAGCCAACTCACTTGAATAAATAAAAACGTTACCAACGTTATTGTTGATCATTTCTTTCACCATTGTCACTTTGGCTCTACTTTGCATCAGCTGGTATTTTAAATAAATATGAACTAATATCTAATTGTTAAATTCTATTTTCTAAATTAAGATCTAAAAAGTTGAAAGAATAGGCATTATTTTATTAAAAAAGTCAATTTGTTTGATGTAATTTATACAGCATACAATATTTTTTTTGAAGAGACTGAATTATTCTAAAAGATACTAAACATTGGTACGTTGTATGAATGACCACAGAGATGATATTGAGTGAGTCAAGTTGTAACTATGTGTTTATAAACAAAACCGGGGCGGAGGGGTTTAAAATATATAAATTGCAGGTAAACATAAATATGGAAAAAAGTACAATATTGCTGCTCAAAATCGCAATACAATAGAGTAACCATCAGCATATTTACATGCTGAATGTCACGATGAATCACAGGTACTCAGGCCCACATTTATACTTTTTGACGCAAACCAGCGTCGGCACTGGTTTGCGTAAAAAAATTTACCGCCGGCTAACACCATTCCAACGCACCATGCGGGCGCCTTATTGAAGGATTGACGTTAGAGTAGGGGAAAATGGGGGTTGTGCGTCAAAAAATGGTGCAAGTCAGATTTGAGTCAAAAATCATTGCTCAAACCGGACTTGTGCCATTTTTTGACGCACAACCTCTATTGAAATGACTCCTGTCTTAGCAAAGACAGGAGTCATGCCCCCTTGCCCAATGGCCATGCCCAGTGGACTTTTGTCCCCCTGGGCATGGCCTTTGGGCACAGTGGCATGTAGGGGGGGGGGCAAATTAGGCCCCCCTTTGCCAGTTAAAAAAATAAAAAAATAATACTTACCTCAACTTACCTGTTCTTACCTGGGATGGGTCCCCCCATCCATGGGTGTCCTCCAGGGGTGGGCGAGGGTGGAAGGGGGTGTCCCTGGGGGCAGGGAAGGGCACCTCTAGACTGCTTCCATGGTCTGAGACCATGGAAGTGAGCCCACGGGTCCCTTAAAGCCTGCCCTCACCCAGACGTTAAAAAATGGCGCACATCAGGCTGTGCGCCGTTTTTTAAGGCCCGCCCCGTCCTGTGCTTCAAAATGATGCAGGAGTATAAATAAGACGCACAGGCCTTAAAGTCATTTTTTGGACGTGAACGCCTACCTTGCATGTCATTAACGCAAGGCGGTTTCCTGCATCCACAAAACGACGCACACTGAGGTTTTTTGACATCCGCGGGGTCGGGCGTCATAGTTTAAATATGGGGCAAGGTTTGCGCTGAATGTGCGTCAAAATTTTTGATGCACATTCGGTGCAAACAGAGTATAAAAATGCCCCTCAGTATATAACATCAAGAAGAAATTACTTTTTAATCCATTAACATGTGGTCCAATAAAATATAGTTGTATATTTTGTACAACGTTTTAGGAAGTAGAATAAAATATGAGATTTACCAATTACTAGATAGAGATTATTTACGTGAATTACGAATTGACTCAACAGAAAAGATAATGGCTACGTGGTACTTTGAATTATTGGTGTTTACCACCTTGACAAATCAAAAGAGCTATGAAACACTCTTTTACTGGGACATAGTCATAGACTGGTACCTGAACTAATTTAGAAAAATTAAGGCCCATATTTATACCATTCTGAAGCGCCATGCGGGCGCCGTATTTATTGAATGACGTTAGCCGGCGTTAGCCGCCGGCGCTGTCTGGTGTGCGTTAAAAAAAAACGCGTACACCAGGCAGCGCCGGCGTAGGGGGAAAATGGCGTATGGGCGTCCACAAATGGTGCAAGTCAGGTTGAGGCAAAAAAATCGCCTCAACCCGATTTGCGCAATTTTTTTTTCACTCCCAACCCCCATTGAAATGACTCCTGTCTTAGCAAAGACAGGAGTCATGCCCCCTTGCCCAATGGCCATGCCCAGGGGACTTTTGTCCCCTGGGCATGGACATTGGGCATAGTGGCATGTAGGGGGGCACAAATCAGGCCCCCCTATGCCACAAAAAAAACTTACAAAAATTAATGTCCCTGGGATGGGTCCCTCCTGCCTTGGGTGTCCTCCTGGGGTGGGCATGGGTGACAGGGGGTGTCCCTGGGGATATGGGGGGGCACCTCTGGGCTCATTCTGAGCCCACAGGTCCCTTAACGCCTGCCCTGACCCAGGTGTTAAAAAACGGCGCTAATGCGGGTTTTTTAGACCCGCCCACTCCCGGGCGTGATTTTTGCCCGGGAGTATAAATCCCACGCATATGCATCGGAGTCATTTTTTAAGACGGGAACGCCTACCTTGCATATCATTAACGCAAGGAAGGTGTTCACGCCAAAAAATTACGCTAACTCCATGAACTTTGGCGCTAGACGCGTCTAACGCCAAAATATAAATATGGAGTTAGTTTTGCGTCGAATTTGCGTCGAAAAAAATGATGCAAATTCGGCGCAAACGGAGTATAAATATGCCCATAAATACTCATTTTAATGAAACACTGATAAATTCACCCTAACCGTTTTTTCCAAAAAATCACATAAGGGTACACCCAACAGGGTTAATTGTTTACAGTGCAGAACACTTATGTGTGCACTGGATGATATCTCCTGCCGATTGTGATGTGTAAAAGCAGGGCTCCTCGTGTGCTCAGCAGTTTCAAGGCAACAATAAAAGTGTCAAGATAACTCTGGTGATTATTGTTCCTTTGGAGAGAGATCTTTTGTGGAGTGGCTATTGTGAGTCATCATAAAGTATCTCAGAGGGCTATTTTGCCAGCTGCAAACAACCTGTACCATGCAGCTCATACAACTGTATGTTATAAGGCTAGTTCAGTGGGTTACTGCTTTTGCCACAGAGATCTGTTGTTACTCGTGGTTTATAGGTGACATATGAACTGTCATCAAAAGGCTGAATGGAAACTGCATGTTACAGATTAAAACGGTATCTTTTTCGCCAGTCTTTCATTAAGTTAATGATAAAAAAAAGTTTGGGTAGAAATACATTTTTATTAGTAAAGTCAAATCCAAACCCTATGGTCCGTTTTAAAAGCTTAGGCCCATATTTATACTTTTTTAGCGCCACATTGGCGTCATTTTTTGATGCCAAAACAGCGCAAACGTCAAAAAACGACGCAAATGCGGCGCTAAAAAAGTATAAATATGGGCCTTCGTTTATGCTTCTCCAGACAAAACACTCCTAAAATACACTGCCTATTAGTGTGGATGACGTAATTCCTACAACTTGTACTCTTCATTGTTTTATTTTACATTCTCCATAGACTGATTTACACAAATATGATTCATTGTGTCTGTATCACTTGTGTGTGATGCAGAGTTCTCTGACACCCTGCACCGGTATGAGTTCCACCATAAAACAAATGACATTCAAATGGTAAAGGCACTCTTGAGAGATAAAGGCCACTTTTGAAGGGTGGCATTGAGTTAAAGAGTGGAGATGGAGGTCATAGGAGATGCCCAAAAAAATGTCAAGCTGGACGCCAACGGCGCTAAAGCAGGTGTGTAAAAGTAAGTGTGATATGAGCAGCTTCATTATCTGCAAAAAATATGCAGTACGGGTCCAACTTCAAATAATTTCATGTTAAAATAGAAAAAAAATGTATTCAAATAAATTCTTGTTAAAACTGAGAAAAAAAATGTTTGCCCTAAAAAGAAAGAAATACGCTCCAACTAAACCCTGAAGCGGTTAAGACAGACAACTATCACGGGATTGTAAGTGATAGACAGGAGGTAACTACATTGTCAATTATAAAAAACCGTTAGATGGCAGTAGAGGGCAAGGAATACAAATCCAAAAGGTCTTTTGCAATTAAATGAATTCGTTCCTTCTTTAGTAGAAACATTCGATGTCATGATTTGATGTTTTAAGTAAATGTATGACATTGAAAATGTATCCTGATTCTGCTGGAACCATGTTAAACATCTATGGAAGACAGGCGGCCAAGGGTTAAGGTGAAGCCGAAAAAGACGTCGGGGGTAGCGGGGCGCAGCGTGTCTACCCCGCCAGCCCCTGGGAAGGACCTGGGGAGGCGGCAAAGTCAGTGGAAAGGCCGGGAGGAGAGTGTGGATGGCCCTGGGGCAGCTGGGGCCCAGTGTGAGGGAGGATTAGCCCCAGAACAGGGAGACATGGCTTCAATAGTCAATGTGAGGGAGCAAGGGCAAGCAGATGCCTACAGTGAGGAGCTGCCCTTAGATTTTACCATTGCGACATACAGGAGAATGGGGTTGAAAACCAGCAAGGCTATGAGGGGCAAAATGAAGGCAAAATGTGACAGGCGGGTGGGGGGAACCAGAAAGGGAATGCTGGACACCTGTTGCAGAGGGGAGGCTGTATGCAATTGTCAGGAATGGGCCTGGGAGTCAAGAAGAGCAGGCACAGTGCATAAGTGACACAGGGGGAAAAGGCGAAACAGTCAGCGGCCACTGATTGGTCTAAGGTGGACATTGGGGCCAGAATTCTGGAACAGTGCAGATTGGTGGCGGAGACAAAGCACCAATGGGTGCTACTGTGTAAGGACAGAGAGGACACTTGGGCTGGGGCGGGGCGACTAAATAGAAAGAATAGTGCGGAAGGCCCATGTGAGGGCATGGACCCTGAAGGACAGACAGAAGACAAAGGATGTTGGGTTTGAGTACCTCATGATGGTGGCAGAGCAGAATCAGAGGCCAGTGCGGCCTATGGGGCTGGCAGTGCAAGAAGCACATGTGGCAAGGGTGGCCAAGTGCACAAGGAGCAGCAGAGCCAGTAGTTGAGATTGGCAGATAGGTGGTGATGCCAACAGGTGCAAGACAGCCCCTGGACATTGGTCTGAAGAACTAGGGGGGCCAGCGGCTGCCTTCCCTATGGAGAAGGAACATTCACGATCTCAGAATTGCAGGCACCATGTGGTAGATGGAGAGGAGACACAGTAAGGTGGTTTAGATGTGGAGTATGCGGAAGTGAGGCACGAAAGGGAGGTAGAGGATGAAGTGGAACTTGATTATGATGATTACAGCGATGATTGGGAAGAGGGGGAGATATGGGAGGCAGAGGTGAGCGGGATGTTTTACAGGTGCCCAGTGTAGACAAAGGAGCCATGGTGGACAACCGCAAAGTAGACCGTGGACAGAGGTGCAGGATGGTGCATAAACCAGAGAGGAGCCTCAAAGGTGAGTGAGAGTGGTGGTTAGTGTGGGAAACCGCTCAGCGTGACTCAAAACAAGTCCAATACAAATCCATTGGAGTGGGGGAGGGGACAATATATGAGGTGAAGGTAATGGGGAGGTACTGCGGGGAAGAGCCAGGAGGTCAAAACGACCAAGGAGATGTGGGGATAGATGTGGAAGCGGGGAAGAAAAGTGACAGAGACACAGAGGTTGAGGATAAGGACCATGGGGGCACAAGAAAAGGCTCCCCTACATGGGTTTGGTGATGCCCCTCGCATCTCATGTGTCTGAAAAAACTAAAGCTAGAATATGGAAGCACCAATACGTGGTTGTGTTTAAGCTGTTACAGAGGGACATACAGGCTAAGGAAGGATCCAAGGAAGAGGAGTGGAAGCTAGCGCGCAGACCCGAGTCCCTATCGCAATGAAGAATTAGACATCTGCTTTCCTTATATATGCGAGCATTTACTGTAACAAATACTCGGATAGAGCTATTGCTCTGTTTAAGTCCATGGACATCATCCATAAGGCTCAAATGCATTTGGGTGGTTACCCATGGCTTAGCTATGATGAGGAGTTCTGGGCACAGGTGAGCGTGAATCCCGATAAACCTTGGGGGCATGTAGACTCCAAATTGTGGATGCAGTGGATGTCATCCTCCCTGTCATAGACCCACAGAGCAAGTGGTCTGCCTGTGATTTATAAGCCTTCTTATCCTTGTCCTGCCCAGACGGGGCGGGTAGCACGCAGCCTCTCTCAGTATCTAATGCAGGAGCCAGCTGGAATTTCAAGAAAGGTTTCTGCTCATGATACCCCTGCAAAATAAAGCACAAGTGCTCAAAATGCAGAGGGAAGCACCCAGTTATGCAGTGATTCGTGCTGGCCAGTCCGGCGGAGCAACATTGCCAGTAGAGGATGAGGGGCTCAAGGCACTGCTGGACCAAAGGGGACCTATGCCAATTAAGGTTAACAAGTTGCTGTCCTGGTTGAATCTGTATCCTGATAGAGAAACAGCGCTGAGGTTGGAGTGGGGTTTCAGGGAAGGTTTCTGGGTGGGATACCAGGGACTGAGTGTCAAGCGTTGGCCCAGCAATTTGCAGTCAGCCAGAACATTGCCAGGAGTGGTAACAGACAAGCTGCGTAAGAAGGTCAGCAAGGGGAGGATTGTGGGCCCTTTCTACGGGTGACTCATGGAGGAATAGATGATCTTGCCTTTGGGTGTGGTGCCAAAAGAGAAGAAAGGGGAGTTTTGCCTCATATGTTACTTGTCCTGGCCAGAGGGGCCATTGGTGAACGATTTAATCTCACCAGAGGACACACAAGTGATCTATGCTTCGGTAGACAATGCCATTCGCCTTATTCGTAGGTGCAGAAGGGGATCAGATCTGGCCAAGTGTGATATCAAGGTGGCTTTTCAGCTGCTGCTCATTCACCCAGCTGATTTTATTTTATTGGGCATGCAGATGGATGGGGCTATATATGTGGACAGGCGGACAAGGTGGATGAGATTGTGTTTTTTCTCTGACAACTCTGCTTTTGAACAAGGTTGAGTTGGAGGGGGTGCAGCAGCTACTTGGCTTCCTGAAATTTGCCTGCAGAGTGGTGCGGGGGGGCAGGGCTTTTTGCCGACAGATGGGCCTCGCTATGGCAGGTGCGTCACTACCACATCACCCGATATGGATTTCCATGGGCATGAGGGAGGACATCAGGGTCTGGATGCTTTCCTTACAAGTTTCAATGGGGTGTCCATGGATTTTCGTGAAGAAGACACTGTGAAGCAGGTTCAGGTTTTTTCTTATGCAGCAGGAGCTTCTGGTTTTGGTTTATTCTGAGATGGCAGGTGGTGTGCGGAAGCATGGCCTCAGTGGTGGTTGGACCATGTTGCGCTTGCGGTTTGGGGACAACATGACAGTTGTTGAATTGGTGAACAAGCAAAGAGCCAGAGATATGAGGGTAATGCGGCCTCTGTGACCTTTCATGCTCCGCTATCTAAGTCTGAATGTCATTTTTAAGGCAGCAAATATCTCAGGGGTCAACAATTCCATTGTGGATTCACTGTCTCGTTCGCAGAGGCAACGTTTTTGCAGCCTGGCCCTGGCGCAGATGATCACAAGATGGCTGGCCAAACGGTAAGTCCTTCAAGTGGACTCAGCTAATGACTTCTCAATGAGCGTAACAACTGTCTTGACCCCAAATCCCAAATCACTGCTGGGACCGCCATCTTGTGCTCGTTTGCACCAGATGCCAGGCTGTGAAAATGTTGCCTGGCTCCTGGCCGCTTGACCTGGTTGGAATTTCAATCTTCTGAGGGGATCGAGGAACAGTGGGGGAGTCAGGATCAGGGAGTGTAGAGGCGAGAGTAATACAAGTTTTGATTCACAAAGGTTTGTCATCTGTGACAATGAGGGGTGAGTTAGCAGGCGTATCATTCTATTTTATATTGTTTTTTGGTTTCGATCCAGCTAGGGACAATATTCTAGGTTGATGTTAAAAAGGTGGAGGAGAGAAAAGTCAGGGCAGGGCTTAGTTTTGAGAGAGGCTATCACTTTTGAATTACTATTGGAATTGTTACACTTGCTGCCTGTCTGCCGTAGGGACGGCTATGAAGTGGCACTTTTTAGGCTTTGCATGATATGGATATTTTTTGGGGCCTTTCAAGTGTCTGAATTGTTGGGTGTGGGCAAGGCTGTAAGTGTGCGGCATGGGAAGACAAGATTGGCCGATGAGAAATTTGGCATCTGGCTGAGGAGATCCAAGACGGACCAGCTTGGGAGGGGAAAATGGGTATGGCTGATGAAAGTGAGAAATGGCAAAGCATGCCCGGTCCGTGAGCGATGCAGTTTACAGAAATGGGTGGTTGCCACGAACGAGGCGTTACTTTGTCACGCGAATGGTGAGAAGCTTACCTCATTTCAGTTATTGGCAGTTGCGAGGATGACTTTGAGACTGATTGGGAGACAGGTACGTAGCTTTAGGACCAACTCATTTAGGATTGGGGCAGCAACTGCAGCTGCTCGTTTGGTGTGGGACTGGGCACAGATTCGGCAGAGTGATAGGTGGCGCTCAAGGTGCTGTGAGAGGTATGAGACTGTTATGAGGGTTGTGACAAGGGGCTTGGGGGGGCTGCTGTGGTGCACTACTGAATTATGTTTCTTTTTGCAGGTTATACGAGCGGCCCAGAGTGGTACAAGGTGGTCATGTGGCTGGTGCGACAGTCCTTTATCAATTGGGCAGTGAGTACGCAGAGAAACAGATTTATGGATGCTCCCTTGATTTTCCAGGCAGCCATGAGGTTCTGTGGTGGGGAAAGAGTGGGATGAGATAGAAAAACCAGCTACCTTTCTTAACGTCTGTGATACCAAATTGGAGTTGTCCTGATGTTATGGGAGACAATGATCTGCTGAGCCTATCAGGGCTCACCCTACTGCAACACATGCAACGGGACCTTTTATCACTTCGGCAGCACGTGGTGGGGACTTGCTTATTGTGGACTGAATTTGTGCCTCGTAGGAAATGGAGGTCAGCAATGAAACATGGGGCAATCGACAGAGCTAGAAGAAAGCTCAACCGGGTGATGAGGGTTTTTGTTGGGCACACAACATCAAGGTGCTGGCACATGAGTGGATTACTGAAGGAGAAGCGTTACTTATTCCTGATGATGGGGTACATCTTTTGGACTTGGGCAATGTATATTACATTGTGGAATTGCAGGATATGTTGGGTGAGCTGTGGGGTGAAAACATTTGGTTCAGGGGGCACTGATTGAAGGAGGCAGTGTTTCAGTGCGTTCGCTGGTGGGGCAGATAA
The DNA here is from genome assembly GCF_031143425.1 of Pleurodeles waltl. Lineage (NCBI taxonomy): Eukaryota > Metazoa > Chordata > Amphibia > Caudata > Salamandridae > Pleurodeles > Pleurodeles waltl. The sequence goes on from NC_090438.1 coordinate 348,800,690, forward strand.
ACGTCCTCAGGGTTTTTCTGGGGGGCATTAACTGGGAGGGTGGAGAATAAGATGCAGACCTGTCCACCCGTCCAGGAGGGAAGAAGCACAGCTGAAGGATGACAGGGTGTGGGATGCCCGAAGGAGGCGGGGTATGGAAGGAAAGTGTGGATAGTGAATGGAAGGTGGGAACTGGGTGAACATAGGTAAAAGCTGGGATACAAAAGGGATAGCGCTGAATGTTAAAGTTGCTCAGATATTTGGAAGTTACTTGCAATTCTGTCCTAATAAATGGCCTTTTACACTGTAGCGGACTGTAGTGGTGATAGTGTCACGATCATCCTCAGTGGTACATGGTGTTATCCTTGACAATAAAACAGTATGATGCCACGTGAACCAAGTTGGGGCCACCTTGGTATGCTTAGAACGTACCTCCCTTGTACATTGAAGCCAACCTATTTGCACATATACGTATACCTGTATTAGGATGAGGAACAAAATGAAAAGTCATAAGATCCAAGATATGTGAGCCTCATCATAAAGATATGTGGCTTTAATTGCCCAGTTTTTAATAATTTTCGGTTTATCGTTGTGTTCATACTCAGAAGTGTGGGACTGTTTACAACTTTGATAACTACACCAGAACATGGACGTCTAATCTTCAGAACACCAAAGGTACTGGAAGTGACATCTTTTTTTCAAACTTTTATGCAGCATTGGTGATTTAGACCTTTGTGTTCAAAGCATAAAAAGTCTTATAAAAGTGAGATGAGAAGAGAGGGATATTGGGGCCCATTTTTATACTTTATGACGTTTGCGTCAAAATTTTTACCGCTGGCTAACGCCATACATACGCACCATGCCGGCACCTTATTTAAGGAATGACGTTAGCCGGCACTGCAGACCGGTCTGAGTAAAAAAAAAAGACTCAAATAAGGCAGCGCCGGCGTAAGGGAAAATGGGAGTTGTGCATCAAAAAATGGTGCAAGTCAGGTTTGAGGCAAAAATCATGCCTCAAACCGGACTTGCAACATTTTTTGACGCACAACCCCCATTGAAATGACTCCTGTCTTAGCAAAGACAGGAGTCATGCCCCCTTGCCCAATGGCCATGCCCAGGTGACTTCTGTCCCCTGGGCATGGTCACTGGGCACAGTGGTATGTAGGGGGGCCCAAATTAGGCCCCCCTATGCGACTTTAAAAAAACAAAAAAAAATACTTACCTCAACTTACCTGTACTTACCTGGGATGGGTCCCCCCATCAATGGGGGTCCTCCAGGGGTGGGCGAGGGTGGAAGTGGGTGTCCCTGGGGGCAGGTAAGGGCACCTCTGGACTCCTTCCATGGTCAGAGACATCAGGCTGTGTGCTGTTTTTTAAAGCCTTACTAGTGTTTTGACAGTTACACCTTCCTAGTGATGGAACATTCATGTTTCTTTCCAATCACATGAGTGGGTTGACTGTCATAGGTATGTTTGGAAGCGTCACAGTAAGGAGTCACCTATGGCCTAAAGGTTAAGGTCACAGACCCTCACAGTGAGAGTTCTACTTCAGGTGAGCCCGTGGTAATTTTCTTTCTTTCATTTCTTTTAAACTTCAAAAGTTTAAGGTTCACACTGAAAGGTGATCTCACTCTTTTTAATTGACAAATACATATTTTCAGTATATCATTCAGCAGCTTTAGCTCTCTCACTCTCTTTCTCTCTCAATTCCTCTTTTTCAGTCTCCTTTTTCCACTCAAACACCCACTCAGACCCTTACACACAAACTCACAGACCCACTCAGACACTCACGCACTCACTCACAGACACACTCATGCTGTCACACACCCAATCACAGACCCACTGAAACCCTCACACCCCCACTCACAGACTCACACAGACACTGAAGCACACACTAAGACATTGATACACCCTCTCTGACACCCAGACAGAACCTGTCACAGCCACTCTCACCCCCAGATACACCCTCTCACACCTATTCTCACACCTAGAGAGACAGACAATGGCCAACTCCTGCTGTGCACAGCCAAAGGGCCGTGCGCAGCTTGGGAGTGGATGGTTAGGGGTTTGGCTGCAGGGTCTGGCCACAGACCAGGCCTTGCAGGCAACCTGTGCCGCTCACAGCCAAAGGCCATGCACGACGCAAGGTTGGATGCTTATAGGGGTTTGGCTTTATGAACTGACCGCAGACCAACCGCTGCCACACACTGCCGAAGGCCATTCACGGCAGTGGTTGGATAAACATGCAGTAATGAAAATTACAATACATAAAAAAAAAAATGAAATTTACTAAAAAAAACAAAGGTTACAGGGATGTTATACTTAGGAAATGTAATTAAAAAAACATGGAAATTCACTTAAAAATCAGAGGTGACAGGGATGTTATAGTTAGGCTCGCATTTTAAATGTACCAAACCATAGAAATTCACCTGTTAGAGTTATGTCAAGTAACTATAACTCATGTCCACATCTGAAATATTTAGGCTGTGCCTCAGGGGATGGAGTCCCTGGGGCCGAGATCGACCTGGGGGGGCCATGCAGCTCACCCAAACTAAAACTATTAGAAGGCCATGCCCTGGGGGAAGGGGTCCACTGGGTGGAAATTAGCTGGGAAAGTGGAGCATGTGGAGCTGCGGGCAACTGCTGCTGTGCATGGCGAAAAGCAAAGGCCATGCCCACCATGTGTTGGGTGGTTATAGGAGGTGGCTGTAGGCCAGGCCTTGAGGTGGCAGTCCTAGGGGTTTTGGGGGCAAGCAGCCCCCTGCATTGGATTTAGAAGGTGTGCCCTGAGGAGGTCGCAGTCCCTGGGTCTGTGGGAGACCCAGATGCCCCCCGCATTTGATGTTAAGTTGGCCCCAGGGAGGTGGCAGACCCCAGGGCTGCAGGGGGGCCAATGGGGCCCCTCTGCATATCAATAGAAGTTGGCCCCAGGGAGGTGGCTGTCCCTCGGACTGCAGGGGGACCGAGCAGCCCCCTCATATCAATACAAATTCTGCCCGAGGGAGAAGGCTCTGTGTATCAATAGAAAAAAGGGGCCCCAGGGAGGTGGCTTTCCCCGGGGCTCCAGGGGGAGCCGAGCAGCCCCGCATATCAATAGAAATTCTGCTCCAGGGAAGTGGCAGTCCAGGGGCTGCAGTTAAACAAGCACGGGAGGTTGCACTTGTTTTTTTTTTCTGTGGTTTCCAGGCTCCGCCACAGCTCCTGCCACAAATTCAATAAAAAATGCTTTTCTGCTCTGGGGGAGAGTATCCTTCTGGGACCATAGCACCAGAGCTAAGGTGTCAGGTCTTTTTTTCAGTAACTCGGCTGAAGCCAAGTCCCTACCTAGCTGCTAATACTTCCTTGCTGAAGTATTGGCAGCCAGTCAGATACAAATTAGTTTTTCCTTAAATATTTCACAAATACTAAAAAGGGTGCTTTCTGGACCAAGAGCTACCTTCCTGCTAAGTTTGATGTATTCCGGCCAGTGGTTCGGGCTGTAGACCTGTACAAAATCCCTTTAGAAATTAACACTGGAAACGCACCTTTTTTTACCCCCCCTTCTTCTCAGCCCCTGCTTGATGGATCACCCTAAAACTTTCCAGATACAAGCTGATGTGAGCATCACATTTTTTGGGAACATTTTGTGAAGATTCATCAAGTGGCGCCAAAGATAAAGGCAAGTCTAAAAACGCTTTGTTTACAATTGATGGTGTGAGGCTACTGAAACCAAAGGAGGCACCCATCTGCTAGAGTTCAGCATTTCATCAGTGACTTTGTGGGACATTTAAAATAAATGACAGAACCACCACTGCCAGAAGGAAGACTATATCGGCTGACAGGATGTCAATTATTACTATAATGGTAAGGTCCCGGGTACTAAGTATGGCGCTTTGTGGGTACATAGCAACTATTAAATGGCAATTGCGGTATGCCGAGGAACGCATCACAAGTTTATTTATTACAATGAAGCACTCCTCAAGAAATAATGAAATGTGCACATTATCCATCATGCGAGCAATTTGTGTCCAGCATGGGAAATATTCCTATGGAAACAAAATGATTACTACAATCATCAAAGTGACTAACATCAATATAAACAATATTAATGGAATGATGATGGCAATTTTAGGAACTGCAAGTATAAGGTCTAGCCTGTTTTAGTGGTCTTTATTTATTATTCAATAGGGATGTGCAGACTGATTTAAAAACTGATCATGTGATATCTGCTGTTTTGTGTGCAATCAACATTGGGAAAGGCAGCACTTGCTGAAATGCATCTGTTCTATCAATCAATCAATCATGGATTTGTAAAGCACAGCTAATCACCCATAAGGGCTCAAGGCATCTGTTGGATGGCACTAATAATGCAACCCCGAAGTGCTCCTATTTTTGTTTTACTATATTTACATATAAATATATATATATGTGTGTGTATGTATATATATATATATATATATATATATATATATATATATATATATATATATACATGTATTCACACAGAAAAACAAAGGTGACTGATATAGTTAGGTAGTTAGGTTCACATTCTACGCACACAAAACCGTAGAAATACAGCAGTTCGACAGGTATAGTTATACTTATTTGAAGAAACTATAACTCATGTTGTAAAGTAATTTTAGACCACAAGTTATAGTTTCAAAATATAAGTATAACTGTGAAAGGACGGTTCTGACTAGCTGGTCCGCCCTGATTTTTTGTTTTTGGATCACCTGGTTTTTGACCTTTTACTGTGAGGGAGCCTCATAGTTTGGGACTCACCCACGGTAAACCCATGGCAAAATGGACTGCACATGTTTACCACCAGTGCTGCCTTGTTAAGCAAAGTCTGATGTGATGCAGAAAGGGTAGGAGGCCTAGGGCTAGTTACACGTGATCACATGTGCACACGCGCATGCACCTGTGCGAGGGCTGTGCGGGAAGAAATCCTGGCGTGCGCAGCCAAAGAACTGCACTTAGGTAGCCTCGTACAGAATGGACCAAGCGGAGTGGGTGGTGACCTGGTATAGGCCATATGAGATAGGTGTACACATGTGAGGGATAGTCAGTATGCTTTACTGTCTTGACTGAAGTAATACACCATTATATGTCAATAGGAAAGGCTGGCCTAGGCCACAACTCCAGTTCCTAAGGGTCCACAGACTCCAGAGTCGCACCAATGTACACTGTGACCTGTATTAAAAGAATAATGCAGTAGGTTACAAAAGCATATTGATCAGTATAGGGAAAGGTGCGGAAGACATTGTGACGCAAAGGGTTAATTAGCTTGAGCAGTGTAGATGAGCGTGATGCCTGCTGAAACCCTGTAACAACGTGGAAAACTTCATGATATTACTTTCAAGCTTGTTTGTGAAGGAGACTCCGTCTCAACCTTGAGAACGAGAGTACAGGGAGAAGATGGAATGAAAACAAAGGCTGGGGAAGGGCAGAGCAGCCAAGAGACGAGTGCTGATAACATAGCTAGAAAATGCCAGAAAGAGATAGAATCCAAGCTTCGAGTTATTTAAGCACTGAAGTGCGGGTGAGGGATTTGAAGCTCGCAGATGGGGTTGTGAAAGCTGCCATGGCCCAGCGCTGCCTCCCTGTTTTGCTGTTCAGAGATCGTGACACTCGAGGGGGAGAGAGGTCCAAGCAGGTGGTAGAGGGCTTCCCAGCATTTCGTGGACTAAGTTAAGTTCCAAACAGGGATGAAAGGCCTTTGTTTCTCTGCTCTATTATTATGATTGATTATTATGCTTGCACTGTGTTTATAATCTGAAGTATTCAGCTCGTTTATATTCTGCTTTCTGAACATCGTTGTGTGAGCTTGCTGCAGTAATTGAAACATGCATTTTGGTGTGCAGTAAATCAAAGCATATGTGAAGTATTCAACTCATTTATATTTTGCTTCCTGAACATCGTAGTGTGATGCATTTTGGTATACAGTTAATCAAAGCTTATATCTGTCAATGAACTCTTTGCTTATATATATATATATGCATAGATGCTCTTTGTAGTGTACTCATATATAAATAGATGCTTTTCATTGCTATTCTTATTCTACTATTGTTGACGTGCTAAATGCATACATTTATCTGAAATTCTAGTAAAGCTAAATTGTATTCATAATTGGCGTGTGGTCCTTCATTGAGCGTCATTGTTGACTTATACCGAACAGGTGTCAACCAGTCACCTGGATAAGACACATATTTGTACAGCTTATGGGTCACCCAGGAATGTCATCTTTCTCTGACTCAGCTCAGGATTAGGGCCAATTACTGCTCTGTCCAGGTGCATGCCCAGGCCCCTCAGCAAGGAGGAGCTCCTTTGAGGAATTGCTGGGAGAGGTCCTGGCAGGAATGTCAGGGAGGTTGGGCTGAGTCTCTCAAAGCACATGTGGCAAGTGACTCCTGGACAATGCCATTTTGAGCTATACCAGAAGACTGCAGGAAGGTTGAGACGGGGGCGGAAAAGTGATGTGGCATATCAGGATAGGCTAGAGGCGCAGCCTTGCTGGACACTTCTGCCCCCACTTAAAAGGTCTTGCAGAGGAGAGGGCTCTCTCTCTCTTGGATGTGCTTCTCTGCAGAACACTGAGACTGAAGAAGGGCATCATGGAGAACTGGAAAGAAACTCCTACTGGGCCAGGGACTCTGCCCCTGAATGACCCTAGACCCAGTGGGTACACTCCAGGGCCAGGTAAGCTGGCCCCTTTACACCCAATTGGGGGAAAGACTGGGCCTTGGCTCAAGGAGAATGAGCTACCCAGAAAATAAGAAGGCACCCAGAGGAAAGGCTGGTGCAGGGAGTTAGTGGGTCTGGCTCCCTACCAATTTGGGAACATTCTAGGCCAGGGGCCGTAAAGAGAGTGCTCCCGGTGGCACGGGCCCACCAACAGGAGTAAAATGAGCTGAAGGTTGTCAAAAACCGCCAAACGGAACCTGAGATATCACAATGTGAAGTCTGGCAACCTTTTACCAGCTGATGACGGTGGGGCTCTACCGCTGACTGAGAATATACCTCTGGGGTGGGTCAGGACCCAGCGCTGCCCCCTGAACAATGGAGCCTGGGAGCGTCATTGCGCGTCCCTAGTGGGAAGAGGCTGAGTGAAGGGAGTGCCGTCACGACCACATACCTGGGCCCTGGCGGCAGGAAAATAAGCCAGGGGACACTGTTGCACCCCTTCGAGGATGGCAAGAGGGCCCTGAAACCCATCCCAGGGCTTCACAAGGAAGTAAAGATGGGGGACATCGTAGCACCCCCACAAAGATGGACCGAGTGGCACGGGACCCCATCCTGGGGCTCCACCAAAAAGCAAAGCTGGGGACTGCTGTCACACTTCCCGCGAAGATAGCCACCAGCCCCGTCGGGCGGGGCCAACAGCTGGAGCAGAAGTCGGGGACCACTGTTACGCAGCACCCAACACATCTCTCTGCTGCAACGGGCAGACTCTCAAGTAGGAGCCTGCTCCCACAGCAGCACGGGAAGGTGCTAGCCTTGAGGGGAGCTGGTGTGAGCTGCCGGGGTAGGCTCCCTGCGCCACTCCTAAGCGGTCCTTACTTGTTGAAGGGGGGGGTCTAGACACCCTCAAGGGGGTGATCATATACCAGGTGCAAGGTGGCTCTCCCCAGCGCAGCGGGAGAGACGCTAATAAAATATGCACGCTCCAGAGGCACAACAACTTGGCCCTAAAATGTGCTCCTTTTCAGCTTGTGGTGGCCCCAGGCAGATGGGGTCCCCACCAACGTAAAGCAAATGGATAGGGGGAGCTGCAGGAGCAGTGCAGCTTCTCCCAACAGGAAGTTTGTTTCCCCACCCTAGGTTGGGTGGGACTTGAAAATGATAACCCCCCAAAGTTTCGAACATATTTAAACCAAGAACCAGCTGGAACTTTTGTTTCTAGTTGACTGAACTGCACCCTCTAGGGTGAAAATCCTGGCTGCAATTCTTGTGCATCGTTGTAATGGTGAACACTCCCTAGGGGTGAAATTCTGTAATTACAGGTGTTTTTACAGAAATTAAGTCTGTTAGGGAATGTGGTTCAAATGGTAGCAGGTTATGCTGTGTTTTAAAAATGTATGGCCACAGTGTTGTGGCTAATAGTATGACTTGTGTAAGGTCATATGAAAAGGCACTTCTAGAAGGTATTACATCATGATTAATAACCAAGCGATGGCCTTTAGGGACTGTCAACTGTGTATAATTGTTATGTTGAATAGTTCAATGTGGATTATGATGAACCTTGGCCCACATCCTCTAGGGTGCGTAGATCATGCTGAGAGTAATCCTAGCAATGCCGACTACTCCAGCCTGCTTTGACATGTTCCTTGTTGATGTTTATTTGAATAATGAGTCTGACAGCCACTAGTGATCAAAGTAGATCTACTTTATTGCCACTTCAGGTTCCTCACAGGCACCAGCGCTGGTTTAGTAACCCCCTCTTGCCAGTATGGTAATGTTGATTTAGTGCCAGCAGACATGATCCACCTTTTTGGGTGCAGTGGTTCTGGAAGCATTCAATTTCACGCTTCCTCCAAATGCCACCTTCAGACTGCCGTACTGTTTGCTCAAATGGGTGCCACCCTAGTGATAGATGGCATTTCATGTAATTAATTCAAACACCAATGCTTCCTCAAGGAGCTTAAGGAGCACTCAGTGGGTTTACAACTTCACTTTATTATTCATTCAACAGGCAAATTTTGACAACCGCCTTTTAAATGCTGGTTCACAGAAAGAGGCTTTGATCTGAATGGGGTGCTTGGTTCCCAATGGTGGTCAAGTGTGGGCCCATTACTTGTGCAGGCCACACAACTACCGACCCACCCTCAAACAATAACTATAACTGCTGAATTTCTATGGTGATGTTTCCATAAAATGTGAACCTGACTATAATGTCTCTGTAACCTTAGCTTTTTTTCAGTGAATTTTCGTTTAAAAAAAATTCTATTTCCTAACTTTAACGTCACAAACCCTCCTGATCTTGTGCCGAGATTTGATTGGCTGGCAACACTTAGCTCTGGTCCTGGGGTTTCAGAGGGGCCCCAAAAGCTAAAAAAGCATTTTTTTTTTCATAAGTCTTGGTGGATCCAGCAATTTTTTTTAAAAAAGTGCTTGCTCCCTCACTTACTTTAACTACAGCCCCCGGATGTGCAAGGTCCCAGGGCAATTTATATTTTAATGCGGGGGGCCTTTGGCCCCCCGCAGTCCTGAGGACCACCACCTCTCCAGGGCTAATGTTTTTGAAAATGCGAGGGAGGTGACTGGCCACCCCACTGCCATGGGAACGCCATCTCCCTGGGGCTATAATTAAATTAAATGCTGGGGGGGCCACTGAACCCCCCCCACCCAGATATCACCAACCTCCTGGGGCACTTATTACAAATTAAATGGGAGGGCTCTTAGCACCCCTGCAGCCCCAGGGACCACCACCTCCTCAGGGCCCTCATTATAAATCAAATGTGAGGGGCAGCCTTCTGCCCGAGCAACCCGGGGGTCTGCCACCTCCCTGGGGCACATATTCAAATCAGATGTGTGGGGGGGGGTCACTCAGTCCCCCCACAGCCCTTGGGATTGCCACCTCCCTGGGCCACATATTCAAATCATATATGGGGTGGCACTAGCCCTCTCTCCCACAGCCCCAGGGACCACCCACCTCCCTGGGGCAATTATGAAAAAGAAGGAAAAGGGTCCATTTTGGACCCTCACAGCCCCGGGGACCGTCACCTTTCCCGGGCGAAATGCAGAGTTGGATGGCCCCCCTGTGGAGCCATAGATGGCCCTGGGACTGCCACCCCCTGGGCCGGCTTCTGTCATGTCCTGGGGTGCCCACCCCCGGGACATAGCCATTTGCTTTTGCTTGGTAGGAGCTGACAGCTCCCACCAAGCAAAGCAAAGGCCGCCTTTTGAAAGTGAGAGCAGTCAAGCAGCATAGGGTTGGGTGGCTATGGGAGGTTGGCTGCAGGGTCTGGCCATAGGCCAGGCCAACCGCCACTGCGTACGGCCTAAGGTCATGTGCGGTGGTGGTTGGATTAACGTATGGTAATGAAAATTACTTTACATTAAAAAAAAACATAGAAAGTCACTGAAAAAAACAAAGGTTACAGGGATGCTCACATTTTAAATGTACCAAACCATAGAAACCCACCAGTTATAATAAGAGTTATCTCAAGTACCTATAACTTGTGCCCTAAGGTAACTGTATCTCGCGCCCTCGCCATGCACTGCTAATTACACCACAAATTACAGCACTCATGACATCTTTGATAACATCATTGATAATGTCACTGTAACATCTGCAGTAAAATTATTGATCAGATAACTGCATGGAGGGGGTGCAAGTTCTAGTTACTTTAGGGTACACGTTATAGTTACTTTAGTTAACTGTAACAATGACAGGTGAATATTTATGGTTTTGTATGAGTAAATTCAGAACATAACTATAACGACCCTGTAACCTTTGTTTTTTTTGTGTGAAAAAAACAAACAAAAAAAATAATATATATATATATATATATATATATATATATATATATGTATATATATATCTATATTTATTTTTTTCACAAAAAAAAACAAAGGTTACAGGGACGTCATAGTTATGTTCTGAATTTACCCATACAAAACCAAACAGACAGTGCAAAAAAAATAATATCTATATATATATATATATATATATATATATATATATATATACACACACATATGTATTAGGGTACGAGTTATAGCTACTTTAGTTAACTGTAACAATAACAGGTGAATATCTATGGTTTTGTATGAGTAAATTCAGAACATAACTATAACGTCCCTGTAACCTTTGTTTTTTTTAGTGAAAAAAACAACAAGAAAAAAAAAAATATATATACCTCTAATTCTTCCATTCTATCTACTCTCTATAGCGCTCACCACTATCTTTTCACTATGCCACATAATTCTAAGACACCAATACACTACACAACACACAATTAAAAACCACACAAATAAACAACTAACAATATCAGTACAACACACATAATTCCACTGACACCACATGCATCCACTAAATTACAAAACACATAGATAAAAGGGGTTATCATTTACAATTCCAATAGCTCCAACTCTCACAAAAGCGAGACCTATTGCATTGCAAATGCTTGTTTGTTTTTTCCAATAACTTTGGGGCCGCTTGACGAACCCTCCCAAAATTTTCAAAAGTTATATTTTAGCCGGTTCAGCTGCTGTCTTGACGGTTTCGGGTGCTCCTTTAAGCAGGAGCTGTGAAAAAGGAGGGTCCCAAAACACTTTTTCCCCATTCATTGTTCCATACGGTATTTAGACATGCCTACAGCCCAAACCACTGAACGGAATTACACCAAATGTGGCAGGAAGCTAGATCCTATTCCACAGATTGTGCTTTTTGGGATATGGTGTAAACCTGTTCAGTAGTTTTGGAGATATGGAAGGTTAAAAATATTGATATCTAGGGACTCCACTGATCTAAGTGTCCCCAGGCTGCTATCTGATTGGCTGCCTACACATCAACAAGGAATTGTTAGCAGCCATTTTGGGGCTCGGCTTCAGCCGAGTCCAATAAAAAAGATAAAAAAAAGAAAAGGGCCCAGGGTAAGGACACCCTGAGCTCCTAACCTTGGTGCAGGGGTCCCCAAAGTGTGGACATCTCCCCGGGCCATTCTCACCCCAGGAGACCACCACCTCCCAAGGGTGACCTGTGCAAACAAAAGGCTCCTCTTGGAGCCAATAATGGCCTCATGGGTCCACCGTCCCCCAGGGCTGGCTCCTGCTATGTCTCGGGGTGCCCACCCCTGGGACATAGCTGTTTGATTTTGCTTGGAGGGAGCTTTGACAGCTCCCACCAAGTAAACTAAACACTCCAGTTCCAGCAGGCGGGAGGTGTCAAAGTGCTCCCACCTGCTGGAAGTGGAGGTTTCATCTCTTTCCCTACCCACAGACATGCAAGCAGGGAAATAGATGAAATTATTGCTTTTGCACACAGGGAGCTGCATTTCCAGCAGCTTCCAGTGTGCAGTAGCAATGACGTCTCCTGCAGGAGGTGGGGAGCCAACTGGGACCACGGGGCCTTGATGCTCCCATGTGGTCCCAGTCCTGCACACTGTGTGCAAAAAGGCACCCAAGAGACATGGCCAGGTCCCAGGGTATGTGGTCCCTGGGGCCAAAATCCACCTGGAAAGCAGCGCAGCACAACACCCTAACCCCATTAATTAAGTTTTTTCAGTGATTCCATAGTGAAAAATTATCTGCAATCCTTTGTGGAGGTCAATGCATCATTGATCTATTGAAGCTCAATCTGTATGTGATTGTGACAAGTGGGTTCTTTTTTGTCCTTTCCTGATGAGAGCCGAGTCCATGGTTCTCCCTTTAAATTGCTATGAGTATGCAAATGTGCAAATCACCTGGAAGCTCAGCCCGCTTGGCTGCTCACTGTCCACCTTAGTAGTATGCAAAGGTCTTCCTGCCTTTTGCCAGGAGGATGGACAGCTTACCAAAGTGTGTTTCCTGTGACCCCCTCAGGGTTGGCCACCTCCCTGGGGCCTTAATGAAATTCACTGTGGGGGCCAAGTCCCACTGTAGTCCCGGGGACTGCCACCTCCCCAGGGCTTGAAACAAAATGGATGCAGGGGGCTGCCCAGCCCCCCCACCACAGCCAACATATTGGTTTTATGACTGTATGATGAGGTTTCTTAGTGTCTATGTAAGTGTGTGAGTCGGTGTATGAGTAGCTGTATGGAGTTTATGTGGCTCTCTGACTGTGCCAGTGGGTGTATGTGTTTTTTTAATTGTACTCCTAAACACCCTCACAATACGAAGTAATATAACAAGGCTGGAAGGATTAATTTGTAAACCACATTACTCCACTAAACGGTGACATTCGTCTGTATGAAAAATAGAAAAAAATAAATATTAATTAGTTTAAAAACAAAAAAAATTATAAAATAAACGGAGATTTTTTAACAATTCATAACTTAATAATAGCAACAAATCACTACACATTCCCCATGCTCTAATGCTATGTTCCAATAAGTATACACATTTTATTTTTCCTTTTTGTACTGTTCTCAGCTTTGATACTTGTACAATATAAATGAAGTAATAATATATAAAGAATCCACCTTGAACAGTGAAGAAAAAGCAATTGTATAGACTGTATAAAAATAAACCCAAAAGTGCACAGTATATCACTGTAAGCGAGCAACACTGTGCATTACACTCACTATAAATGTTTAAATGATCACTTAACACATATTGCAGCACTAATCTAAAGAAACATATTCGGAAAATTAGAACTTCATTGTTAGACTTACTACTTAGTATATAAGGCTCATCAGCAAAGGCAGATCTTATAAAAACATCACTCTTGGTAGGCTGCGTGATATCATAAATCCTGATAATGCAACTATAATAACTACACTATTCTACTATTATAACTGTGACGCTCTTTAAAATTTTGCTTCCAAAAACAAAAGATAGAATTTTGGTAACTTCTAAGGCAATCTTTGTCTAAGTGTACAGTTCATATCATTACATTCTGTCCTGCTTTAAAGCTAGTAATTTCAGTATGTAATTTACTACCATCTACTCTGCATCATTGTTTCACTAAAATTACATACTTCTCAGTTCTTCCTATATGTAAAGTTGATAGAACATCTGTTAAACAATTTGTTTGATTTTTTTTAAACTTTATTTTTAGTAGTTTAGTAGTTTCCAGTGCAAATGAAAAGCGTACATTCCATATTGGTATATGTTTAATATAACCAGACAGTTTGAGGAAGTAGTTGTGCATTTTATAAAGAGGCAGCATACTGAGACATGCTAGCTTTAATGGTTGCCATACAACAAGTATGTCTTCCTAAAGTTCAGTTCTTTGATTGGAAATGGGAGAATCAAGCTATCTACATATAGACCAAGATGTCTAGCCAAAGCAGGTCTCTGGTCACCTCCAAGGAGGCTAACACCCATTTGCTTATCACAATAGTTATGCATATACCATCCTATTTTGTTTTTCACTCCTCCTCATCTAGGGGGGAATCTGAACTGAAACCCTATCACTCTGTAAATTGCTCAAGTAGCTGTCCCCACGCAAGTATTTCAGCCTGGTGCCTTCTCATCTGTGTGTGTTAATCGCATGTGTTTTTTCTCCGCAGCCCCCACTCTATTAGGTCTGTCATCCATTGATGCACTAGGGGCCTCTGGGTGCCCATCCACTCAATAGCCACCCTCCTCTTTACCAGCAGCAGGGCTAGCTGGGCAATATTTTATGGAATTCCATCCCTTTGGTCTGACTATCCCCCCCAACATGCAAGCTTTCGGGGAATGTCCGAGAGTCAGCTCTGTAGCTGCCATTATTTTAGGTACTACCTCCAGAACGCTTACAGTCCCAGGCTAGATGCAAAAAAGTAGCCCCTATTTCACCACAACGCTCTCATCGAGTTTCCCTGGTCAGATCTATCTTATTTAGTAAGTGTGGTCTCACGTAGGTGCAGTGTAAATAATTAAAATGCATCAATTTAAACCTATTATTACATAAGATAGTGCGTACCAATTGCAAGGCTTGACTGTGTTCCTTATTGGTAATCTCTACCCCATGTCTCTCTCCCAGGTGCTCCATGCAACCCACGCTGTGGTTTGCCTGTCACTCCTGAGCACTGTAAGGAACAAAGAGATCAGTGATGTCCCTCTCCCCACCTGATGAGTCCCCTCAGTATATGTGAAGCCTGTGGGGCCTCTGGGAAGTCATACCATAGTTCCTGTGCCACCTTTTCCAACTTGGCACATTGCAAAAAGTGCCCTCATCCTATTCTAAATGACTCCTGTGCCTTCTGGAAAGAGATATAATGTTCCCCCGGATAGATGTTTCCCACATAATACAACAACCTGCCTGCCATTGTTTCATGGACATACATTCCTCAATGGTTCTGAAGGGTGGCGGATCTCATAATTTAAATTTCCTGTCAAGAGGTGCTCAACTGATAATCTTCTGAACCACCTGTTCCCATAAAGAGGCCGTGGCTTTCACTAAGCACGGGATCGGGTGCATCGATCTGCCCCTCTTCATCAAAAGTTGTGGCAGTGTATCCCTTCCCAGTGTTGAGAGGAAAACCTTGCTGTAGAGTCCTGCCCAAATCAGCAAAATTAGTAGCCCATCCAGTTTACGGAACAGGGTGAGAGTGAGTGGAAATAAGGTATTCTGTACGAGATATAGACAGAAAGGAAGGAAAACCATCTTTGCTATCACTGCCCTACCTATTGCAAAAAGAGGAAGTATTTTCCAAAGAGCGACAGAGTTCACCAGGCCACTGACCACTCTTTCTATGTTGAGACCTTTATAAGCCTTCTCATTGTCAGTGATTGATATGCCCAGGTATCTGAAACCCTCCAAATCCCATTGCAGCCCCACAGCTGGTAGTTGGTCTGCTTGCTTACTCCTAAGTCTCCCAAAGGAAAACATCAATGACTTTCGGACATTAATTTTAAGTCCTGAGAAATGACCAAATGTTACCACCAACTGCATCAGCAATGACACCGATTCCTCCGGGGATATAAGATAAATCAGTGCATCATCTGCATATAGTGAGATGACGTGGGTCTGCATCCCTTTTTGTATCCCATGGTGGTGCAGGTGTCAGCACATCAGTGTTGCAAGAGGCTCAGCCACCAGTGCAAACAGGAGTGGCTATAGGGGACATCCCTGTCATCCCCCTACCCATCTCCCATGCCTCAGAGAGCTGGCCCTCCCTTTTAATTCAAACAGTGGGGTCTGCATAAAGGCCACCCAACTAAGCACAAAAATTCAGCCAAAAGCCCATAGTATGCAACACTGTCATCAGGTAATTCCACTCCACTCCACAGTTTTGAAATCTAATGACACTAAGGCTATATCTCAGAGGTCTCATGCAAGACATGTGCAACACAGCGTAGATTAAGAGTAGTACTGCATGCTGGTATAAATCTGCATTGATCATCATGGACCAAGTCCCACATCACATCCCTCAAGCGGGTTGCTAGGACCTTACAAAGGAAAACCTTCAGCAGCCTAGATAGGATTGGGGCCCTAAAAGACTGAAAGAACTCCACCAGGAACCCATTGCCTCCAGGTGCTTTAGATTTACATCGCTTTAATGGCCTCTCATATTTCTTCTAGTGATATATCCATCCTTCAGCTGCTGCTGCTGATTAGGGCTCAGCCGGGGTAGGTTGACTCCCCCACACAAAGTCATTGAATTCCCGTTCCATGCTGGGAGGATCTGCCTTATATACAGCCCGGAGATGTTCAACGAAAACAGACAGAATATCCTCTCTGCTGGAGACTCCCCACCCGCGGCATTTCTAAAGTACAAAATGGGGCAGGCTTCTTTTCACTCCAAATTATCCAAGTCATAAACACCCTGACTTATCCCCCCATGCAACTTCTGTCGATATGAGCTTAACCACTTCTGTGCCTTGGACGAGATGATCTCGTCCAAGGCTACAGTTCCCCTGTGCCTTGGACGAGATCATCTCATCCATGGCACAGGGGAACTTGGGGGCGCGCTAGCGCGCCCCCCGTGCACCCCCCCTCCCCCCCCCCATGTCGGGGATGGAAGGGGAAGACCTTCCCCTTCCACCCCCGACCCCCCCCACCCCCCCCTGTGACGTCAGCGCGCGCGCTGATTAGTCACAGGTGGCCTCCCTCGTCGCGCTGGAAGCTCTGCTTCCAGCGCGATTGAAAAAGAAATGCAAAAGCATTTCTCTTTCAATCACTTGGGAGGCCCGGAGGGGCTTCAAAGGGAAGGAAAAGTATTTCCTTCCCTTTGAAGTCTCTCCGAGGGTTTCAAAAGCCGGATTGCTTGCAATCCGGCTTTTGAAACCCCACTAGACACCAGGTATTTTTTATTTTTTATTGTTATTGACAAAAGGGAGCGACCGCTTGGGCAAGGGTCGCTCCCAGGGGGGGCATATTTTCGGGAAGGCCTTTTCTGCCCCCCCTGGGGGCAGATCGGCCTATTATTAGGCCGATCTGCCCCCAGGGGGGGCAGAAACCTCTAGGCACCAGGGAGTTTTTTCTTTGCGTGAATTTCACGCAAAGGGAGCGACCCCTTAGGCAAGGGTCGCTCCCTGGGGGGGAGGGCAATTTATTTTAGGCCATTTCTGCCCCCCCTGGGGGCAGATCGGCCTATTATTAGGCCGATCTGCCCCCAGGGGGGGCAGAAACCTCTAGGCGCCAGGGCAAATTTTTTTTGTGTGTTTTTTTTTTTGTTGTTTCTTTTTTTAGAGATGGGGAGCGACCCATCAGGCAAAACGTTGTGTTTTGTGGCTCCTCTCAGATTCCATAACTTTCTGCCACAGAAATGTGAGGAACATGTGTTTTTTTAGCCAAATTTTGAAGTTTGCAAAGGATTCTGGGTAACAGAACCTGGTCCGTGCCCCGCAAGTCACCCCTCCTTGGATTCCCCTAGGTCTCTAGTTTTCAGAAATGCACAGGTTTGGTAGGTTTCCCTAGGTGCCGGCTGAGCTAGAGGCCAAAATCTACAGGTAGGCACTTCGCAAAAAACACCTCTGTTTTCTTCCAAAATTTTGGACGTGTCCACGTTGCGCTTTGGGGTGTTTCCTGTCGCCGGCGCTAGGCCTACCCACGCAAGTGAGGTATCATTTTTATCGGGAGACTTGGGGGAACGCTGGGTGGAAGGAAATTTGTGGCTCCTCTCAGATTCCAGAACTTTCTGCCACAGAAATGTGAGGAACATGTGTTTTTTGAGCCAAATTTTTAGGTTTGCAAAGGATTCTGGGTAACAGAACCTGGTCCGAGCCCCGCAAGTCACCCCTCTTTGGATTCCCCTAGGTCTCTAGTTTTCAGAAATGCACAGGTTTGGTAGGTTTCCCTAGGTGCCGGCTGAGCTATAGGCCAAAATCCAGAGGTAGGCACTGTTTTCTTTCAAAAAATGTGATGTGTCCACGTTGCGTTTTGGGGCGTATCCTGTCGCGGGCGCTAGGCCTACCCACGCAAGTAAGGTATCATTTTTATCGGGAGACTTGGGGGAACGCTGGGTGGAAGGAAAATTGTGGCTCCTCTCCGATTCCAGAACTTTCTGCCACAGAAATGTGAGGAACATGTGTTTTTTGAGCCAAATTTTGAGGTTTGCAAAGGATTCTGGGTAAGAGAACCTGGTCCGAGCCCCGCAAGTCACCCCATCTTGGATTCCCCTAGGTCTCTAGTTTTCAGAAATGCACAGGTTTGGTAGGTTTCCCTAGGTGCCGGCTGAGCCAAAGGCCAAAATCTACAGGTAGGCACTTCGCAAAAAACACCTCTGTTTTCTTCCAAAATTTTGGATGTGTCCACGTTGCGCTTTGGGGCGTTTCCTGTCGCTGGCGCTAGGCCTACCCACGCAAGTGAGGTATCATTTTTATCGGGAGACTTGGGGGAACGCTGGGTGGAAGGAAATTTGTGGCTCCTCTCAGATTCCAGAACTTTCTGCCACAGAAATGTGAGGAACATGTGTTTTTTTACCCAAATTTTGAGGTTTGCAAAGGATTCTGGGTAACAGAACCTGGTCTGAGCCCCGCAAGTCACCCCATCTTGGATTCCCCTAGGTCTCTAGTTTTCAGAAATGCACAGGTTTGGTAGGTTTCCCTAGGTGCCGGCTGAGCTAGAGGCCAAAATCTACAGGTAGGCACTTCGCAAAAAACACCTCTGTTTTCTTCCAAAATTTTGGACGTGTCCACGTTGCGCTTTGGGGTGATTCCTGTCGCCGGCGCTAGGCCTACCCACGCAAGTGAGGTATCATTTTTATCGGGAGACTTGGGGGAACGCTGGGTGGAAGGAAATTTGTGGCTCCTCTCAGATTCCAGAACTTTCTGCCACAGAAATGTGAGGAACATGTGTTTATTTACCCAAATTTTGAGGTTTGCAAAGGATTCTGGGTAACAGAACCTGGTCCGAGCCCCGCTAGTCACCCCATCTTGGATTCCCCTAGGTCTCTAGTTTTCAGAAATGCACAGGTTTGGTAGGTTTCCCTAGGTGCCGGCTGAGCTAGAGGCCAAAATCTACAGGTAGGCACTTCGCAAAAAACACCTCTGTTTTCTTCCAAAATTTTGGATGTGTCCACGTTGCGCTTTGGGGTGTTTCCTGTCGCCGGCGCTAGGCCTACCCACGCAAGTGAGGTATCATTTTTATCGGGAGACTTGGGTGAACGCTGGGTGGAAGGAAATTTGTGGCTCCTCTCAGATTCCAGAACTTTCTGCCACAGAAATGTGAGGAACATGTGTTTTTTTAGCCAAATTTTGAGGTTTGCAAAGGATTCTGGGTAACAGAACCTGGTCCGGGCCCCGCAAGTCACCCCTCCTTGGATTCCCCTAGGTCTCTAGTTTTCAGAAATGCACAGGTTTGGTAGGTTTCCCTAGGTGCCGGCTGAGCTAGAGGCCAAAATCTACAGGTAGGCACTTCGCAAAAAACACCTCTGTTTTCTTCCAAAATTTTGGATGTGTCCACGTTGCGCTTTGGGGCGTTTCCTGTCGCGGGCGCTAGGCCTACCCACGCAAGTGAGGTATCATTTTTATCGGGAGACTTGGGGGAACGCTGGGTGGAAGGAAATTTGTGGCTCCTCTCAGATTCCAGAACTTTCTGCCACAGAAATGTGAGGAACATGTGTTTTTTTAGCCAAATTTTGAGGTTTGCAAAGGATTCTGGGTAACAGAACCTGGTCAGAGCCCCGCAAGTCACCCCATCTTGGATTCCCCTAGGTCTCTAGTTTTCAGAAATGCACAGGTTTGGTAGGTTTCCCTAGGTGCCGGCTGAGCTAGAGGCCAAAATCTACAGGTAGGCACTTCGCAAAAAACACCTCTGTTTTCTTCCAAAATTTTGGACGTGTCCACGTTGCGCTTTGGGGTGTTTCCTGTCGCCGGCGCTAGGCCTACCCACGCAAGTGAGGTATCATTTTTATCGGGAGACTTGGGGGAACGCTGGGTGGAAGGAAATGTGTGGCTCCTCTCAGATTCCAGAACTTTCTGCCACAGAAATGTGAGGAACATGTGTTTTTTTAGCCAAATTTTGAGGTTTGCAAAGGATTCTGGGTAACAGAACCTGGTCCGAGCCCCGCAAGTCACCCCTCCTTGGATTCCCCTAGGTTTCTAGTTTTCAGAAATGCACAGGTTTGGTTGGTTTCCCTAGGTGCCGGCTGAGCTAGAGGCCAAAATCTACAGGTAGGCACTTCGCAAAAAACACCTCTGTTTTCTTCCAAAATTTTGGATGTGTCCACGTTGCGCTTTGGGGTGTTTCCTGTCGCCGGCGCTAGGCCTACCCACGCAAGTGAGGTATCATTTTTATCGGGAGACTTGGGTGAACGCTGGGTGGAAGGAAATTTGTGGCTCCTCTCAGATTCCAGAACTTTCTGCCACAGAAATGTGAGGAACATGTGTATTTTTAGCCAAATTTTGAGGTTTGCAAAGGATTCTGGGTAACAGAACCTGGTCCGAGCCCCGCAAGTCACCCCTCCTTGGATTCCCCTAGGTCTCTAGTTTTCAGAAATGCACAGGTTTGGTAGGTTTCCCTAGGTGCCGGCTGAGCTAGAGGCCAAAATCTACAGGTAGGCACTTCGCAAAAAACACCTCTGTTTTCTTCCAAAATTTTGGATGTGTCCACGTTGCGCTTTGGGGCGTTTCCTGTCGCGGGCGCTAGGCCTACCCACGCAAGTGAGGTATCATTTTTATCGGGAGACTTGGGGGAACGCTGGGTGGAAGGAAATTTGTGGCTCCTCTCAGATTCCAGAACTTTCTGCCACAGAAATGTGAGGAACATGTGTTTTTTTAGCCAAATTTTGAGGTTTGCAAAGGATTCTGGGTAACAGAACCTGGTCAGAGCCCCGCAAGTCACCCCATCTTGGATTCCCCTAGGTCTCTAGTTTTCAGAAATGCACAGGTTTGGTAGGTTTCCCTAGGTGCCGGCTGAGCTAGAGGCCAAAATCTACAGGTAGGCACTTCGCAAAAAACACCTCTGTTTTCTTCCAAAATTTTGGACGTGTCCACGTTGCGCTTTGGGGTGTTTCCTGTCGCCGGCGCTAGGCCTACCCACGCAAGTGAGGTATCATTTTTATCGGGAGACTTGGGGGAACGCTGGGTGGAAGGAAATGTGTGGCTCCTCTCAGATTCCAGAACTTTCTGCCACAGAAATGTGAGGAACATGTGTTTATTTACCCAAATTTTGAGGTTTGCAAAGGATTCTGGGTAACAGAACCTGGTCCGAGCCCCGCAAGTCACCCCATCTTGGATTCCCCTAGGTCTCTAGTTTTCAGAAATGCACAGGTTTGGTAGGTTTCCCTAGGTGCCGGCTGAGCTAGAGGCCAAAATCTACAGGTAGGCACTTCGCAAAAAACACCTCTGTTTTCTTCCAAAATTTTGGACGTGTCCACGTTGCGCTTTGGGGTGTTTCCTGTCGCCGGCGCTAGGCCTACCCACGCAAGTGAGGTATCATTTTTATCGGGAGACTTGGGGGAACGCTGGGTGGAAGGAAATTTGTGGCTCTTCTCAGATTCCAGAACTTTCTGCCACAGAAATGTGAGGAACATGTGTTTTTTTAGCCAAATTTTGAGGTTTGCAAAGGATTCTGGGTAACAGAACCTGGTCCGAGCCCCGCAAGTCACCCCTCCTTGGATTCCCCTAAGTTTCTAGTTTTCAGAAATGCACAGGTTTGGTTGGTTTCCCTAGGTGCCGGCTGAGCTAGAGGCCAAAATCTACAGGTAGGCACTTCGCAAAAAACACCTCTGTTTTCTTCCAAAATTTTGGACGTGTCCACGTTGCGCTTTGGGGCGTTTCCTGCCGCGGGCGCTAGGCCTACCCACGCAAGTGAGGTATCATTTTTATCGGGAGACTTGGTTGAACGCTGGGTGGAAGGAAATTTGTGGCTCCTCTCAGATTCCAGAACTTTCTGCCACAGAAATGTGAGGAACATGTGTTTTTTTAGCCAAATTTTGAGGTTTGCAAAGGATTCTGGGTAACAGAACCTGGTCCGAGCCCCGCAAGTCACCCCTCCTTGGATTCCCCTAGGTCTCTAGTTTTCAGAAATGCACAGGTTTGGTAGGTTTCCCTAGGTGCCGGCTGGGCTAGAGGCCAAAATCTACAGGTAGGCACTTCGCAAAAAACACCTCTGTTTTCTTCCAAAATTTTGGATGTGTCCACGTTGCGCTTTGGGGCGTTTCCTGTCGCGGGCGCTAGGCCTACCCACGCAAGTGAGGTATCATTTTTATCGGGAGACTTGGGGGAACGCTGGGTGGAAGGAAATTTGTGGCTCCTCTCAGATTCCAGAACTTTCTGCCACAGAAATGTGAGGAACATGTGTTTTTTTAGCCAAATTTTGAGGTTTGCAAAGGATTCTGGGTAACAGAACCTGGTCAGAGCCCCGCAAGTCACCCCATCTTGGATTCCCCTAGGTCTCTAGTTTTCAGAAATGCACAGGTTTGGTAGGTTTCCCTAGGTGCCGGCTGAGCTAGAGGCCAAAATCTACAGGTAGGCACTTCGCAAAAAACACCTCTGTTTTCTTCCAAAATTTTGGACGTGTCCACGTTGCGCTTTGGGGTGTTTCCTGTCGCCGGCGCTAGGCCTACCCACGCAAGTGAGGTATCATTTTTATCGGGAGACTTGGGGGAACGCTGGGTGGAAGGAAATGTGTGGCTCCTCTCAGATTCCAGAACTTTCTGCCACAGAAATGTGAGGAACATGTGTTTATTTACCCAAATTTTGAGGTTTGCAAAGGATTCTGGGTAACAGAACCTGGTCCGAGCCCTGCAAGTCACCCCATCTTGGATTCCCCTAGGTCTCTAGTTTTCAGAAATGCACAGGTTTGGTAGGTTTCCCTAGGTGCCGGCTGAGCTAGAGGCCAAAATCTACAGGTAGGCACTTCGCAAAAAACACCTCTGTTTTCTTCCAAAATTTTGGACGTGTCCACGTTGCGCTTTGGGGCGTTTCCTGCCGCGGGCGCTAGGCCTACCCACGCAAGTGAGGTATCATTTTTATCGGGAGACTTGGGTGAACGCTGGGTGGAAGGAAATTTGTGGCTCCTCTCAGATTCCAGAACTTTCTGCCACAGAAATGTGAGGAACATGTGTTTTTTTAGCCAAATTTTGAGGTTTGCAAAGGATTCTGGGTAACAGAACCTGGTCCGAGCCCCGCAAGTCACCCCTCCTTGGATTCCCCTAGGTCTCTAGTTTTCAGAAATGCACAGGTTTGGTAGGTTTCCCTAGGTGCCGGCTGGGCTAGAGGCCAAAATCTACAGGTAGGCACTTCGCAAAAAACACCTCTGTTTTCTTCCAAAATTTTGGATGTGTCCACGTTGCGCTTTGGGGCGTTTCCTGTCGCGGGCGCTAGGCCTACCCACGCAAGTGAGGTATCATTTTTATCGGGAGACTTGGGGGAACGCTGGGTGGAAGGAAATTTGTGGCTCCTCTCAGATTCCAGAACTTTCTGCCACAGAAATGTGAGGAACATGTGTTTTTTTAGCCAAATTTTGAGGTTTGCAAAGGATTCTGGGTAACAGAACCTGGTCAGAGCCCCGCAAGTCACCCCATCTTGGATTCCCCTAGGTCTCTAGTTTTCAGAAATGCACAGGTTTGGTAGGTTTCCCTAGGTGCCGGCTGAGCTAGAGGCCAAAATCTACAGGTAGGCACTTCGCAAAAAACACCTCTGTTTTCTTCCAAAATTTTGGACGTGTCCACGTTGCGCTTTGGGGTGTTTCCTGTCGCCGGCGCTAGGCCTACCCACGCAAGTGAGGTATCATTTTTATCGGGAGACTTGGGGGAACGCTGGGTGGAAGGAAATGTGTGGCTCCTCTCAGATTCCAGAACTTTCTGCCACAGAAATGTGAGGAACATGTGTTTATTTACCCAAATTTTGAGGTTTGCAAAGGATTCTGGGTAACAGAACCTGGTCCGAGCCCTGCAAGTCACCCCATCTTGGATTCCCCTAGGTCTCTAGTTTTCAGAAATGCACAGGTTTGGTAGGTTTCCCTAGGTGCCGGCTGAGCTAGAATCCAAAATCTACAGGTAGGCACTTCGCAAAAAACACCTCTGTTTTCTTCCAAAATTTTGGACGTGTCCACGTTGCGCTTTGGGGTGTTTCCTGTCGCCGGCGCTAGGCCTACCCACGCAAGTGAGGTATCATTTTTATCGGGAGACTTGGGGGAACGCTGGGTGGAAGGAAATTTGTGGCTCTTCTCAGATTCCAGAACTTTCTGCCACAGAAATGTGAGGAACATGTGTTTTTTTAGCCAAATTTTGAGGTTTGCAAAGGATTCTGGGTAACAGAACCTGGTCCGAGCCCCGCAAGTCACCCCTCCTTGGATTCCCCTAGGTTTCTAGTTTTCAGAAATGCACAGGTTTGGTTGGTTTCCCTAGGTGCCGGCTGAGCTAGAGGCCAAAATCTACAGGTAGGCACTTCGCAAAAAACACCTCTGTTTTCTTCCAAAATTTTGGACGTGTCCACGTTGCACTTTGGGGCGTTTCCTGCCGCGGGCGCTAGGCCTACCCACGCAAGTGAGGTATCATTTTTATCGGGAGACTTGGGTGAACGCTGGGTGGAAGGAAATTTGTGGCTCCTCTCAGATTCCAGAACTTTCTGCCACAGAAATGTGAGGAACATGTGTTTTTTTAGCCAAATTTTGAGGTTTGCAAAGGATTCTGGGTAACAGAACCTGGTCCGAGCCCCGCAAGTCACCCCATCTTGGATTCCCCTAGGTCTCTAGTTTTCAGAAATGCACAGGTTTGGTAGGTTTCCCTAGGTTCCGGCTGAGCTAGAGGCCAAAATCTACAGGTAGGCACTTCGCAAAAAACACCTCTGTTTTCTTCCAAAAATTTGGATGTGTCCACGTTGCGCTTTGGGGTGTTTCCTGTCGCGGGCGCTAGGCCTACCCACACAAGTGAGGTATCATTTTTATTGGGAGACTTGGGGGAACATAGATTAGCAAAACAAGTGTTATTGCCCCTTGTCTTTCTCTACATTTTTTCCTTCCAAATATAGGAGAGTGTGTAAAAAAGACATCTATTTGAGAAATGCCCTGTAATTCACATGCTAGTTTGGTCACCCCGGAATTCAGATATGTGCAAATAACCACTGCTCCTCAACACCTTATCTTGTGCCCTTTTTGGAAATACAAAGGTTTTCTTGATAGCAATTTTTTACTCTTTATATTTCAGCAAATGAATTGCTGTATACCCGGTATAGAATGAAAACGCACGTCAGGGTGCAGCTCATTTATTGGCTCTGGGTTCCTTGGGTTCTTGATGAACCTACAAGCCCTATATATCCCCGCAACCAGAGGAGTCCAGCAGACGTAACGGTATATTGCTTTCGATAATCTGACATTGCAGGGAAAAGTTACAGAGTAAAACGTAGAGAAACATTTATGTTTTTTTCACCTCAATTTCAATATTTTTCTTTTTCAGTTGTTATTTTCTGTAGGAAACCCTTGTAGGATCTACACAAATGACCCCTTGCTGAATTCAGAATTTTGTCTACTTTTCAGAAATGTTTAGGTTTCTGGGATCCAGCATTGGTTTCATGCCCATTTCTGTCACTGACTGGAAGGAGGCTGAAAGCACAAAAAATTGCAAAAATGGGGTATGTCCCAGTAAAATGCCAAAATTGTGTTGAAAAATTGTTTTTTCTGATTCAAGTCTGCCTGTTCCTGAAAGCTGGGAAGCTGCTGAGTTTAGCACCGCAAACCCTTTGTTGATGCCATTTTCAGGGGAAAAACCACAAGCCTTCTTCTGCAGCCACTTTTTCCAATTTTTTTGAAAAAAATGAAATTTTCACTGTATTTTGGCCAATTTCTTGGCCTCCTTCAAGGGAACCCACAAAGTCTGGGTACCTCTAGAATCCCTAGGATGTTGGAAAAAAAGGACACAAATTTGGCTTGGTTAGCTTATGTGGACAAAAAGTTATGAGGGCCTAAGCGCGAACTGCCCCAAATAGGCAAAAAAAGGCCTGGCACAGGAGGGGGAAAAGGCCTGGCAGCGAAGGGGTTAAAGTCATCTTGTCGAGCCTATCCCAGAGCTCGCTTAAGTCCGTATGCGCCTTCAGTAACTCTGCATGTATGTCAGAATGTGTCTCTTCCTCCTGCAGGTTAGCAAATCTATTTTCAAGTATCTTAAGCTCAGCTTTAAGCTGGCGTCCCACTCCACATGTAGTCCCCATACATGCTCCTCTAAAACAGTCTTTAAGGCTTCCCATTCCACCGTTTTGTTCCGCATTGTGCCCCAATTCAGTTCTAGATAGTCGTGTAAGGAAGTTGCCAATGCATCATGGATCACAGCATCCTTAGAGAAGTCTGCAGGTATACGCCGCTTTCAATGCCCATCCCTTCTGGGTTCTCAATGTAGTGCTAGCAATACTGGTGTGTGAACTGATAGGAACCTACCCAAATGTTTAACTGTGGACATTTGTGTGGCAGTTAATCCCCCCAGGAGAAAACAATCCAAAAGATTGTGGCCCTCATTACAACCCTGGCGGTTGGTGTTAAAGTGGCAGTAATACAGCCAATAGCTGGCGGTATCTACTGCCAAATTATGACCATGGCGGTGTCATCTCTGATAGACAGCCAGTGTTGCACACCACTCGCCATGGCGGAAATAACAGCCACCACTGCTGTAGCTGCCTACTGCCAGGCATAAGTCAATGTTCCACCCAACATATTAAGACACAGCAAACCGCCACCTTTTCTGGGGCGGTACCTACAACATCAAAAGCTTGGTGGAAACACTGCACAGAAGTGAAAGGACTCACAATTGAAGACACAGGGAAAAACCACGCCACCATGGAACCAGAACTGCATGGCTTCCCCATGATCTTCTATGTTCTGCTCCACCACGAACACCAACACCGGCGAAGACGATGAAAGTGAGTACAGCCGCCTAGCACACAAAGGAGGGGGGGTGAAAAAGAGAGTGACACACATGCACAACACACACCCCCACACACACACACCATACACACAACCAGATGCATTATAAAAACAATTTTACCCCGTCACTGGGATGAATAATGCAAGGACAAAACAATTTCGAAAATGTGAATGTAATGAGATCAACACAGCATGAAAAACAAGTTAGGCAAGATAATAGATATATAAATATGTACACAAAAAGGGACACAGCCCAGTCCACAATGTTCGTAGGCCACATGGCCACAGGCCAAAATCCAAGGCCACACATGTCACCTACCTCAACACGGAGAGAACACTGCAGAGGTAAATAGGCAGGCACCTCAGGTGGCGGAGGACAGGGGGGCACCTCAGCCGGGAGATGGAACAAGACCACAGGTTCCAGAGGGGACAACATGCCCTGTGCTTGGTCCTGGGGAGTGCAAGGCCACAGTCTCTTGAGTGGGTGACTTGTCCACTTGCTCTGGAGGAGGCAACATGCCCTGTGCTTGGTCTTGGGGAGTGCAAGGCCACAGTCTCTCAAGTGGGTGACTTGCCCCCTTACTCTGGAGAGTGCAACATGCCCTGGCCTTGGTCCTGGGAAGTGCAAGGCCACAGTCTCTCGAGTGGGTGACATTGCCACTGGTTCTGGAGGGGTCCTAGTGACCTCTGCTCTTGATCCTGGGCAGTGTTGGGTATGTGGGTGTCTTATCCAATGGTTCTGGAGGGGGCCTTGTGCCCTGTGTGCTTGATCCTGGGGAGTGTTGGGTATGTGGGAGTCTTACCCACTGGTTCTGGAGGGGGCCTAGTGACCTCTGCTCTTGATACTGGGCAGTGTTGGGTATGTGGGTGTCTTACCCAATGGTTCTGGAGGGGGCCTTGTGCCCTGTGCTCTTTATCCTGGGGAGTGTTGGGTATGTGGGTGACATGCCCACTAGTTCTGGAGGGGCCTCATGCCCTGTGCTCTTGATCCTGGGGAGTGCAAGGTCACAGTCTCTCAGGTGGGTGTCATACCCACTGGATTTGCAGGGGGCAGACCGCACAGCAGCCCATGGAGGCAGGATTTCATACCATCCGCCGGCGGTGACGGCTGCTCAGTGGAGGTGGTGGTGCTGATGGGGGGAATTGCAACCTCTGACTGCTGCACAACCATGGTTGGTGGTAGGGGCTCCATCACAGTTCCTGCCCCAGACCCCTTGCTCTTCCTGTCTGCTGGTGCAGTCTCCTTGCTCTTCCTGTCAGTTGGGGCAGGCTCCTTTCCCTTCTTATCAGCTACTGCAGGCCCCTTTGTCTTCCTGGCAGCTGGGGCAGGCTCCTTTACCTTCTTGCCTGCTGGGGCAGGCTCCTTGCTCTTACTGGCAGCTGGGGCAGGCTTATTTCCCTTGATGCTCCCTGGAGCAGGCACCTTCACCTTCAGGACATGTGGCCTGGACCCTTTTCCACCACGAGTGGGTGTGGTGACGACTGGGCCCATGGACTGGGTGGCTGAGGTGCTTGGCTGGGTTCTTTCTACCCTGGCCATACATGCAGGGTGGGGGGGAGGGGTAGGGAAGAGGTTAATGGTGGATAGGAACAGTTTTTTAGGGACATTGGGGCGGTAAGAGGGAGAAGGAATGGGAGTGGAGGAAGAGGGAGTGGTTGTTGGAGGTGTCTGCTGATTTTGGATGCAGGTGCATGGGCTGTATGCTTTTGTGAGGTGGATGGTTGTTGGGCATCTGACTGCTTGCGTTTGTGTACCGTAGGAGGGGGGGACAGACACAGTGGGAGAGGACACAGGGGACATTTGCATGGTTGTGTGGAGGTGTCTATCAGTGAGGTGTGTCTTCTGCTTGGTGTGGTGATGCTGGTAGTGGACGATAATGTAGTGCATGCAGGTGTGAGTGTAGACGGAACTGGGAGGGAGGTGGAAGAGGATGAGGAGGGGCAGACAGTGGAAATAGGGGATGTTGATGTGTCTGCATCTGGATGGTGTTTGTGTGAGTGCCTGTGGGATGAAGTGTGGTGCTTGTGCTTGCCTGTACCACTTATGTGGGTTGTCTTGTGTGCATGCTCGTCTGGCTGTGTGCTTGGGATGGGTTGAGGTTGAGGAGAATGGGACTGGGAACAGGAAGTTGGAAGGGGGAGGGTAGAAACAGGGACAATGGCTGCCATCAGAGAGGAACCCAGAGCCTGGATCGATCTCTGGTGGGCCGCCAATCCAGTGTGAATGCCCTCCAGGAATGCATTAGTCTGTTGCATTTGGGCTGCCAGCCCCTGGATGGCATTCACAATGTTTGACTGCCCTACAGAGATGGATCTCAGGAGGTCAATAGCCTCCTCACTCAGGGCAGCAGGGCTCACTGGGACAGGGCCTGAGGTGCCTGGGGCAAAAGAGATGCCCACCCTCCTGGGTGAGTGGGCACAAACAACTCGATGAGGGGCTACTGGTAGGGTGGCACTGGTACGGGGGCTGGTGGCTGTAGCTGGGGTGGTCACAGAGGTGTCCGCAACCACCAGGGAGCTTCCATCAGGGGAGGTATCTGTGTCAGAACTGTCCCCTCCAGTCTCTGTCATGGTGCTCCTCTCACCCTCTGGCCCACTGGTGTCCTCACCGTTGGTGGACTCTTCCTCCTGGGTACTGTGGGATGCAGCTCCGTCTGTTGCCGGTGCCTCTGCTTCTCCGCCAGATGATGCTAATGCACATAAGGACATGGTGACAAAACAAAAAGGGGGGCAAGAGATAAAGGATACACTTGGTCAATAGCTGCACCAACACCACCGTTGGCATAAAGTGCACCCTCACACACAGGGAACAGCCCTACGCAATATGCCATAGCACTACCAGAGAAATAGTTAGCAGCCAAGGCATAGGGAGAGGTACACACCACCAAATGCAGCACGCCTGGGACAAACGCAGCCCTGACCAGTAGTGGAGGCCTACAAGCTAGGTTGCAAGATTTTCCCTTCTGAACCCTAGCCACCAGGGGACCTACGCTGCAATGTCAGACCTGGCATAGGGGCACCCACTGACCCCCCCCCCCCACCCAGATACCACCCTATCATGTGTAAGGTGTAATTATGGGCACTGCACTCACCCCCTGTGATGCCCTCAAGCGCCCATCCAGCTCAGGATAGTCCACCGCCAGTATGTGGACCATCAGGGGGTCAGGGTTCAATGGGCACCCCTTCATCATTGTTAGGCCATCCCCAGCAGGGCCTCCGCCGTCTTCGGTGCCCAGCATCTCAGGTCCTCCCACCGTTTGTGACAGTGGGTGCTCCGCCTGCCGTAGACCCCCAGGATCCTCATGTCCTTGGCGATGGCACACCATATACCCTTCTTTTGATGGGCGCTGACCTGCAGATGCAATACACACAGGAAAACGGAATTAGTCAAACAGTCCTGCCTGTTACACTTATGGCCCACCATACCACTTCACATCACCATTTCCACACACATGGCCCAGCACACAACCTATAGGCCGCCCAGAGGACATCCACATACCCCCTTACACGAGGCCTTCACACACACCACTCTATGCATTCATGCCACTGCATCGTGCCCACAGTGTACTCACCTGCTGGTCTGGAGGCCCATACAGCAATCCGTACTGGGGTAGGACCCCATCCAGTAGTCTCTCCAACTCCGCCGAAGTGAAGGCTGGGGCCCTTTCCCCCTGTTCCCAGGGCCATGGTAGGTTTGAGACAGGTCACAGCAGCACATGCAGTGTAGGTCCTCTCCTGTTGAAGATCAGGTAGCAAGTGAGGGATAAGATAGAAAATGGCAGTCACGTCCATGGCGGTGCATACCGTCACCACCGACGTAGATCACCATTGGCCACTGTAACCCATAGGACCCAATGTTAGCCAATGAGGAGTTGCACAGCGGTTCCCGATCGCCTCCTGCAATGGCGCACAACGTCAGCGGAATTACCTCACTTCAACCTGTCCCTCCACACAGGATAGGCGGACGCCATTTCAGGGGGCAGGCAAGCCCTGGAAAATTGCTGCGGCACTGATCAAATTAGGACATACTGGACGAATCACACTTACCCATTACATGTTAACAGCATTCAAACTTCTGTTGTAGCTCCATTGTTCAGTTTGTGACCGGATCCTTACTATTTTGCCCCACAGCTTCCTACCACTGTGGATGAATAGGAGATGAAGACATACCCTCATGTACAGACCCCTTGTGGACTTGGCAACAATGGGGGGGGGGCAGGCATATCATCCTCACCTATAGATTGGACAGGGCCACAATCACCAATCTGTGTGCCCAATTGGAGCCTGACCTGATATCTGCTATCTGTCACCCCACTGGGATTCCCCCTCTTGTGCAAGTTTATCGGTGCTCCATTTCCTGGCAACTGGTTCTTTCCAGGTGACAGTGGGCTTGGCAGCAGGAATGTCACAGCCAATGTTCTCAATAGTGCTAACAAGAGTGTTGTCTGCCCTGATTAAACACATGTGCAGCTACATTGTATTTCCCCAGGGTGAAGATTTGGCCACAGTGAAGGCCTATTTCTATGCAATGGGACATATCACCAACATAATTGGGGCAATTGATGGAACACATATTGCATTTGTTCCCCCGTCAGAAAGAACAGGGTTTCTGAAATCGTAAGAGTTTCCACTCTATGAATGTACAGATGGTGTTCTTGGCGGACTAGTACATCTCCCACGTCAATGCTAAGTATTCTGGGTTGGTGCATGATGCCTTTGTCCTGAGGAAAAGCAGCATCCCAAATGTGACTGGCCAGCTACAGAGGCACAGGGTGTGGCTAATAGGTGAGCCCTGGTTCCCACCCAGTATATGTTGGTGTATGGGTATGGTGTGGGCCATATAGGATAGTGTGTGGCTAAATGTTGTCCCTCAATATTTGCAGGTGACTCCGGTTACCCAAACCTATCATGGCTGCTGACCCATGTGAGGAGTGCCAGGACAAGGGCAGAAGAGCATTATAATGAAGCTCATGGGCTTACCAGTAGGATCATTGAAAGAACCTTTGGCCTCCTGAAGGCCAGGTTCAGGTGCCTCCATCTAACAGGTGGATCCCTGTGCTACTCACCCAAGAAGGTATGCCAGATAGTAGTGGCATGCTGCATGTGCATAACCTGGCCCTCAGACTCCATGTTCCATTCCTGCAGGAGGAGGAGGCTAGAGATGCCTGTGTGCCAGCAGTGGACCCTGTAGACAGTGACGATGAGGAGGCAGACGATGAGGATGAGGACAACAGAACATCAGTGATCAGACAATACTTCCAATGACACAGGTAGGACAGTGTTACTTCACATTTCAATGACATTTGTTTGAATTGCTGCTGCATTGGGATGCTGATATTTCCCACATCTATGCCCACTTACTGTTCCCTATGGCAATTCATTTTGCAGATGTTGGTGACCAGACATATGCGCCTGGTGTGATCATTGTAGCCAGCTACAGGTCATTAATCTATGCTCATTTCAGTACAGTTGAATTGCAATGTTTGTACCTGTTTCAATGAATACATATTTGAACAATATGACATACATCAAACTTCTTTAATTTCGAAGGGTGTTTTTTGAAGTGCTAAAATATAGAGGGGCAAGTGCAATGGGATGGGTGATGATGGAGGAAAGTCCAGGTCATTGTTCCAGTCTGTTTGTAGCATTGGTGCATTGTCCAAGGGGACATAGGAAGGGGAGCAATGGCAGTTCAAGGTGGACAAGGTGACTGAGTGGGGTCACAAGGGTGACAATCAGGAGAGTCTCATTTCCTGGCGGGGGTCTTTGCAAGTGTCTCTGGCTTCTGTCTGAATCTCAGGGAATGTTTGCGGGGTGGTTCTCCTTCTGCACGGCGAGGGGTGTGGTGGCCTGTGAGTCCTGTGGTGGGGCCTCCTGGCCACTAGCGGCAGCAGAGGTGGAAGACTGTTCAGATGTCTGGCTAGTGGCAGGGGCCCACTATTGTGAGACTGCCCCCCTCATAATGTGGGCCATGTCTGCCAGCACTTCTGCAATGGAGATCAGGGTGTTGTTGATGACCTCCAAGTCCTCCCTGATCCCCTGGTACTGTACCTCCTGCAGCCACCTGTTCTCCTGCACATTGTCCAGGATCTAGCCCATCATGTCCTGGGACTGTTGGTAGGCTCCCAAGTGCCTCCTGGAGAGTCGGTTCCCTGGGCCTGTTCTCCCCCTGGTGCACAGCAGTCCCCCCAGTGTCCCTGGTGGCCTGTGCCTCTGTCCCCTGAACCGTGTACCCACTGACCCCAGGTCCCTGATTGTCTTGGGTATGAGGTGTGGCCTGGGGTCCCCGTAGAGGAGGACACACTGCTGATTGACGTGTCCTGGGGAGAGAGGTGTTGGTACGCTGGGAGGGTGCTGTGGTGGTGTTTCCTGATGGGGGAGGCTCTGGGGTGGTGTGTGACTGGGTCTGGGTAACCGGCTGTCCAGAGGTCCCTGGTGGGCCAGGTTGGTCATCCACATCCTGAAGACCAGAGTTGCTGTCATCACTGTGGGCCTGTTCAGTTGGGGGACTGGATATTGCTGGCACCTCCTCTCCACTAACATTGGCTGGGATACCTGTGGGGATGTAAAGGATGTGTTACAGTTTCTGTGTCTAACATATTGTGCATCCGTGGCTTGCCCTCTTTGTATTTGCCCTGGCAGCTTCCACTTGTGTACATTGGTGTATGGTGGGATGATTAGTTTTCTATAGTGTGCATTCTTTAGTGATGAGGGTCCATGCAGGGCTGTGAGGAATGTCCATGCATTGTTAAGCATGGAAGGCGTGGCATTGGGATAAGTGAGATGTGATGGTGGGGTGTGTGGGAGGTGGTGGAGTGATGGGAGTGAGGGTGAGGGTGGAGGTATGTGATGGCATGCAGGTAGGGGGATAGTAGTAGTAGAGAGTTGACTTACCAGAGTCCAGTCCTCCTCCTACTCCGGCCAGGCCCTCAGGATGCAAGATTGCCAGACTTGCTCCTCCCATGCTGTTAGTTGTGGGGGAGGAGGTGGGGGTCCACCACCAGTCCTCTGTACAGCAGGCTGGTGTCTTGATGCAATAGAACGTACCTTCCTCCATGAGGTGTGAAGGTGAGGATGTGTTGGGTAACGTGTTAGGGTGTGTGATGTGGGGTACGTGAGCAGTGTAGAGGTGGGAATGGTGTGTGGCTCTGGTTGTGTCTGTGGTCTTGTTGTCTCTCTGCTGGCAATTGTTCGCAATGGTAAAGGGTTGTGGGCTATGTGAGTGTATGTTTCATAGTGGTTTCGGTGTGTGGTCTGGGTATGGGTGTCAGGTGTGTGTTGTTTGAATTGTCCAATGTGATGTTATTTTGTTTGTGGTTGTCCATTTTGAGCGCGGCGGTATGTAACGCCAATGGTTTACCACAGTTGAATGTCAGCTGTGGTGATTCATGGGTCATAATGTGATGGGTGTTGTTCTGTTGGCGTAACGGTGTGGGTTTTGATACCACCAGTTTATCACTGACCTTTGGTGTGGCAGATTTTTATGTGTGGCTGAATACTGACGGATTGGTGTGTGTGTGTCATAATATGGTGAACGGATATCCGCGGCAGCAGCAGTAAGTTGGTGGCAGTAAGTTGGCGGCAGTCAGCGTCGCAGTAAGTGGGATTTACCCCCAATGTTATTATGAGGGCCTATATGTATTGTGTGTTTTCGAGTGGCATGTAAATTCCTGGTTATCTTGGTGTAACTCCCTCCAGCCACCTGCAGTCCCAAATAGTCCATGACTCTTTGAGTGATCTTACCATGAGAGGCTTAGTACTTGTTTAGGAGGACTGAGGTCTCTCTCACCATCTAACACGCAATTAAAATATCCAACCCAAATTATGGGATCCCCCATCGCTATCTTAAGCAAGTCTAGCATTTTGTCATAAAACATGCAATCATCTGAATTTGCCACATAAGGGTTTCCTGTCTACTGTATCCTGTAAAAGTATTTAACAACCCTCCACGTTGGCGTCACTTTAGTTGTGCCGAAATGGAAGCCCTGGTGCCACCCATATCGCCACTCCCCAAGCATAAGCAGAGTATGTGTACGTGAATAATTGCCCATGCCATTTCTTCCTCAGTTTTTGTGTTTCCTCACCCATTATATGTAGTTCCTTTATACAGGCAATCTGTATTCCCTGTCTACGGAGAAGCTAGTGTACTCTCTAGTGTATTTCCTGAGCCCTCTGACATTCCTAGAGATTACCCTCAATAAGTCTATTATAAGCTTGCATGCCTCCATCCCAGTCTAGAACCCTTCCCCCAACGGTTCCGCCCTGCAGGGTTGAAATTTTATGCTGTGGCCCCTCCCATGAACACTGTATCAACAAACATAAACATGGTTTCAACTGTATCCAAACAGTAAAAATAAATCCTTCCTCTCCCTCCCCAGATGTGTAGTAACACAACAAACATTCCTGCAAATCCAAAGTTACTAATGCTCTCGGGACACCCAGCCTAGCTCTAACTTTCTCAACCATGCCTACCACATATGTGTTAGGGCATTCACCAAAACCCCATTTCAGGGTAAATTACCATGTCGGATATGAAGGAAATACATAACAGAATATTAACAGTCATATTCTGAAAGGATGTATGCTCAGTTTAGCTGAAGCAGCTGTTGAGCGATCATAGTCTCCGTCCCTGCAAACATAAAGCAATCAGTGATGTATAGTACCCATATCGCCATATCACCAAACTGATCTGCCAAGCATTAGTTAAGAAGATGGGGACCCAGGCATCTCTTCCTGATCAGGATCTTGTGATTTCACCTACGCAGGTGTCGTCTGAGCTGAAATGATCGCCATCATGGGGTCGTCCTGGATAACCACTCTCTGTGGTTTGTCTTTCTCCGAGGGGAGGCTATTTTCCGCTGCAGTGTCATCTTTGCACCTCTAGGTCAATCCCCGCAGTCCTAGCGCTTTAGAAGAGTTGGTGCTCCTGGACTTGACCCTGTCTTTGGGGACCTTGTCCCAGATATCCAGTGACCACCAGATATCCTCCGGAGTATTGAAGAAGTGTGATTTGCCCCCAGAGATCACACAGAGCTTGGTGGGGTACACCAGCATATCTCTTATGCCCATGGACCTGAGTTTGGCCTTGACATCCAGGAAGCCCTTCCTTGAGTTTTGCACCTTGTTAGTATAATCAGGATAAATAGAGATCTTTTGATTTTCAAAGCAGTCAGTCTCCCTAGCAGCCTGCAGGGTACAGCAACAATCTTCACAATTTAAAATGCGGGCAATAATGGCTTGAGGAGAAGCACCCGGCCTTGTGGGTGCCACGAGCACTTGATGTGACCTCTCGATTGCGAATATGCGAGAGAGGTCCTTTGGTTTCAAAGTTGAGCGGATCCAGTTTTCTATAAAGTGCTCGGTGGAGATCCCTTCTGCTCCTTCCAAGAAACCCAAAGCTTGACATTGTTGTGTTCTGATCTCCCCTCCGCTTCCTCCACTCATGCTTCAAGTACTCCATTCCTGGATGTTATCACTGCTACCTGCTTCCAAAGGGCTGCCATCTCCGACTGTAGGTCACCTATGGATCCCTCTGTGACTCGCACTTTGCCAGAGACCTTGTGCAGGTCCGTGCATAGAAAGTTTACCTTTATTGCTACTGATTCAATCTTTTCTTCTACTAACTCTATAGAGCGATGTATAGCATCAAGCAGTTCCACCCTTGAAGGTTCCTCTCCTCCTCTGATCCAGAACCCTTTTTGTCAGATATGTGCCCGAGGCCTGCTGTGTTGGGGTAGCTCGCATTGCATATTGATCTATGGTGTTGCCCTGCGATGTCCCGGCCTGCCTCTGTTTGCCCATTATTGGTGCTACTCTTCAACTAGGTGAGTCAAGTATTCAATTTATCCTGGTAATCAGGAGTTGGTCTCTTTAGTAGTCTTTTAGCAGGCAGGATTAGTGTGGCTCCCCTCTAGGCCCTTGATATGCGTTGTGGCTACTGGATACTGGCCAGGGGACTTAGCAGCAGTTAAAAGGGCCCAGGATGCCCTAGTTCCCAAGAGCAGCTATGTCCACTTAGGATGCCCAGCTAATGCTTTGTATATCAGGGAGAGGGGTAGATCTTATCTGCCAAGGTCTCCAAGCCTGCACGGTGACTCAATGTTTTGGGCCTCTCTGGCCGCTGGGACTTTTTTCCCCCCAAGCCTCACTGCTCTCACCCCTGATTGGCCTGGGTGACCTAATAATAGAAGGAGTTTTCATTCATTTGGTCCCAGTGATAGTGCGAGCCTCCCCCTCCTGTAACTCTTC
Organism: Pleurodeles waltl; assembly: GCF_031143425.1. Taxonomy (NCBI): domain Eukaryota; kingdom Metazoa; phylum Chordata; class Amphibia; order Caudata; family Salamandridae; genus Pleurodeles; species Pleurodeles waltl. The sequence goes on from NC_090438.1 coordinate 348,837,767, forward strand.
CGGGGGGCCCCATCAGTCACCATGTGAGCCTATGTAGTTTAATTCTCTGGTCTGGGGGCCCCCTGCAGACAATCTCAAGGAGCAGAGCCCCCTGTGTCCTGTAGGGCTGCAGCGCGGTCCTCTAGTTCTTTCTGAGGCCTACAGGCTCAAGGGCATCAGAAGGGCCCGCAACTGCCACCTCGTGGCTCTTGCCTCCCTTTCAGGCCTTAACTTCCTATGCTCCCCCACAGTCTCTGGTCCTTTCACAGTGTTCCCCACACATCAGCTCCGCAGGGCCGGACCCCACAAAAGCTGTCTGCAAAACATTGAGCCGCCCAACCGTGACTCACAGGATAGACCGCGTCACCCTGGAGTGGACAAGTCAGCCTGCTGCTCTCCTGGGATCAGCCAGGCAGGGGGGCCCTGTGTTGGACCCAGGTTGGGTAACCACCGGTGTTGGCCTTCAGCCCTCGCTAAGAGTCTCAGGAACACTGCAGTCCCCTCAGCACTCCCGACTGCATACCCCACAAGCAGGAAGACTGGGCATCCTCATCGTCCCTGTAGATCCGGGGGCAACTCTGTGCCCATCTACTGCACAATATCCTCTGTTGCCTGCTGATTCATGAGAGATCGCACTCTCAGCTCACTCCAGTATCCTAATTGTCATAAATATGCGACAATGGGCAGGAGTTTGCGGGGTCAGAAAGGAGCCTCTTAGGAGTGTATTGCGTTGGCCATCTCGGTTAAGCCACACCCCATCTGTTCAACAATTTAGACATACATTGTTATGAGTAGCTTTTTCACTAATGTGTCAAAACTTTTACTTTTGGAATCTGCTAACTTTAAATAAATAAAATGCTCCAATTCTATTTCTGTAGTTGATGAGTATGAGCAATCTTCACATTCGTAGTGCCACTAGTAACTTTGTCCAAACAAGTCATGTTCAGGTATCTCTTCTTCTTCTAAGACACAAAATATCACCATTAAAACCTCCAGTGCATCCTCTTAAGTATTTCGAGTAAACTGTACAGATCCACTCTATAGATCTACAGTGTCTTGAATTACTGATGAAGAATCAATTTTCATTATTTCAGTAAGCAAACGGTTCAACAAACTGCACAATGCAGAACACAATACCTTCTGTTGTTTTTCTTGACTTGCTCTTACAGCACAAGGTAATGAAAACAAAATGTTTACCCCAACATTAGCACAGCAGTTCACACCAGAGGGTTTTGTCAAATGGTAACCTAAAATATCTCCATTATTTTAATTTTTTTGTTTCCTAACTTCCTTCTTCACTTTAATTTCCTTCTTTGCAACACCGTCACCGCACTACTTTGAAACTTTCTGTCTCGGACAGATGGAGGGTTTCTCATGAACGGGATACTGTTTTAAATGCGGAGCATAAGCACTTCTTAATCAGTTGTATTCTGTATGACAACTGGAGTCTGCATTTACTCTGTTCTCATCAAATGCAACTAGATACAAACCAGACAATGCCCTAACTGAAGACTAAGCTCCTTCTGACATGCCTTCCTTAAACACTGTACTAATAATATTAATAATTTCTGGATCTAAACTTAAACCTTGTGTTTATGAATAGTAAAAGCATATGTTAGAGATACTGGAAACTGTTTTAGTGGAATATATGAATCTTTTACAAGAAATATTTACAATAGACTGTCCTATCTGCTCTGCATTGTCAATCTGATCAAATGTATTCACAAAGTGTTCTACCTTATTCTTATTAGGAAAATTAATAAAATCAACAACTTTACTCATAGCACCATTAACTAAACCTTCCTCAACATTTAAATTTCAACACAAACTCACCCTACAGATTTTGCATAGACTTAAACCTTTCCTGCAGTTTGTGAAACAGGTTTTCTAATGAATCCACTTTTGCTCGTACATTAACAACCTGGTTTTCCATTTTAACCATCTCCTTGTGCTGAAAAATGTCTTCTTTGTCCAATTTCAGCAATTCCTTGTTGAAAGAGGCACGCTCCTTTGATGAAGGCATTAGGCACACAATATGGTTACATTCTTGTATCAAAGTGAGCATTAGTTCTGCTGTTTTTTTCGTTGATGGAAACAGTTTTTAATATGACTTTCTAGAACACACCTTCCGTCTTTTGAAAGAACAGCTACTCTAATCTCTTTCAAAATATTTCCATATTGAATGTGCAATTTCAAACTTAACCAAATGTTTTCAATTCTTCTCAAAGAATTCCTAGTTTCCTCATAGAACATTGTTTTTGATACAGGCTGACTATTCACAGATGTAAGTTGAAGTAGAAACTATTAAATGTTTTCCTCCAAATAGGATATCATAATCCGTGTTCAAAACCTCTTGCATTTTCAAATGTTCAAAGGCAGGTATTGAGTTTGAGACTATGCTCACCTCACCAGTGATCAAATGCTTTACAGTTTTTAACATTCTTGACACTTCATACCAAGCTTCACTAGACAGCTTTTGGTATTCCAGTTTATTTGCATGCTAAGCAGCATCATAGTCTTCCATAGGAAAGTGGTAAGAACTTGTATTAAGAAACTTTCACTATGAGTAGCTTGACCGCTGACATACAACAGTACAGGGTTAAATGTTGGGCAACACACTGTTTGTTGTCATGAAGCTATCCATGCTCATCTGTGGCTTTCACTTCCATATATATTTCCATTTGCTCATCATTTAGTAGGCTACCTAAATCTGCCAAATCACATTGCTTGCAACATTGCAGTCTCCACTTCTTTCATTGCAATATAAGCCTCATGTTCAATTATAGGGTGTCAAAGTAGGTCCTGACTTTCAGGACCTGAACTTTGGCTGCTTTGTAAAGTATCCTTAGCTAACTTCAACCACCTTCAACGTATTGTGTATTGCTCTGGCAGGCATTTTGTTGTCCTCTAATTTGTCATAGCAAAACGTACACACAATCTGGGGTGTAGACAAATCAAAACGTTCCTCCACAACTGAATACTCTGCAAATTCTTGCCACTTTTCTCTGTTTTCTTGTTCAGTTTTCAACAACACATCAACATTTCGTATTTGGCCTTCGGACTGAGTGTGCCAACAGCAGATATAAGCATAGTTTGGTTTCTCTGTAGAAACTGTATTAAACTTTGCTCTTTCTTGTGCAATGTTGTCAGTACTAATATCTGTGTTTTGTTCCTCTACACCTGAACATACCAACTCCTCATTTTGCCCAGACTCCCCTTTTATTCTTCGCTCTTACTGTTGTGTAGAACCTACACATTTTCTTTCAGCTTATGTACACTCATAACTTTTTATTTATATATATGTTTTAAAAGTACACCCTAATTCACACACCTGTGAAATATCTTTGTTGTTCTCCAATATTTATTTCAATATCACTTAATATTTCTTGTCAGTGAAAATCTCAAGTCAGAAATATAGCAATGCTCTTCCGCTCGCAGGACAAAAGTACCAATAATGGCTACTCTTCCCACTGTGCTTTCACTGATGCTTCTGTACTTAGCAAATCAGAACCTTCCTTTCATCTTTAATTTTGTTATACAACTTCTAAATGGTCTGTATTTTTAATCCTCTCTAGGTCTCTCTCCTGTAAAGAAGCTCAATTTGGCATTGATTTTGGGCTGATCCATCGGCGTGCTAAGTGCAGCCTCCCATGTATATTCACGGAGGGTCCCCTGATCAACACTGAAGCCCGTAAAAGCTTTAACAATCTGCTGTTAATGCTTTGCATTTATATTTTACTTTGTAAAAAGCTACTCAATTAGAAGCCAAACACTACCTAAAAAGCAAAGTTTTTACACAACTTTGCGATTGACTTTCACAGTGCAGTCTCTTTGGTTCCCTTCCCTCTACACTCTCTTAACTCAATTTCCATAGTAACTATATTTCGAACACTCTCTGCTATAGCTAGGTCAAAGGTTCACAAGACTTTCCCTGAGCAGCATACTAGCTTCAAATTAAACTGTAGATGTGGAGTTGACTGCTTGCAATGCTAAGCATATCCCAAACACCATAACATGTTTATTTTCCAAAGCCAATCAGAGTTACTTATTTTTTTTCTTAAAATCAGTGCCTATATTTACTTCCCTGCACATCCCACCATCCAATTAAATATGCTCTCTTATATTTTAGGTCCTGTGCTCCATTCTAACTGTCTTTCGTCTTCAAAACTGCCTCATTGTGCTGCAGCCTTTTCGTGTGTACTTCTCCTGCTTGTCTCCAAAATGGTCAGAGTGTAGTTTGTAGGCCATAGTTTTGTGTTTTGGGCCAGAGAGAGTGTTAAAAGGAGTGGCATTGACAGGGACCTAGGTTTACCTAAAGTAGACACTACCTGGGTTGGCCAGGGAGGGTTAAAGTGGCATCAATTGCTATCTGTGGCTCAAAGCATTGCAGATTGCCAACATCTAGACCTCATGATTATGCACTGCGGCAGCAGTGACCTAGGCACAATTACTGGGGTAGGACTGGACAACCTAATGAAGGACATCTCTGGTAACATTAGGACACTTTTCCCATATACTGCCTTGGTGTTCTCCACCATTTACCAAAGAGAGAAGTGGCAGTGGTCAAATGAATTTTGTCCAGAGATAGAGAAATCTAGGAAACATGTCAATAAAACTGTTTCTGCATTCCACTGCGACCTCATCATGAGCTGTGTGAGTAGCTGTGAGTAGGTATGAGAGGGGTTGTGTGGGGCTGTAAGTGAGTGTGAGAATGGGTCTGTGAGTGAGTGTATGTTTTTTTTTTATTGGGTCTGGATCCATGGGTTTACATGGGGGGCCACGTTGAGCGCTGCAATGGATTTGCAGATTTCTGCGCACAAAAAACATTTTTTTAGGAATTTCTTCAACATGAGGAGTCTGCCACCAAAACCCTCTATCAAACCCATGGAGTAACACCTTTATTAAATGTAATGTTTTATTTTTGCTCCCTGGGACCGAGCCCTGTTATATAAGATGGTGGTTGCAACTTTCCTGTCAGGTTGCAGCCAGCCAATGATGGAAGCTGTCCAAGTTCCCCACCAGAGTTCCACCTGAGAGTGTAAGAAGGATTTTTAGGAGGTCAGATGGGATGCCATATGAGTCAAGAACTGTCCAGAGGTTTTCTCTTGAGACCAGGATGAATTTCGCCCACAAAATCAATCAAGGCGACATAAAGATTGTCCCATCTGATGGTGACATACTTCAAGCATATCACACAAATTGAAATACCTGGTCAAAGGTACTGACCTTTGGCCTGAAGCCAGCTTGGCAGTCAGAGAGGATTTTATTATCATGAATCCAGGTCGGAAGCCTTGCTAACACCTGCCTTCAAAATATTTATTTGCCTATTATCAGTCAAGGTGATTTATCTGCAGTTAAATGGGACATCAATGTGAAGATAGTAGCTACTTTCCAGTCTCTTCACTTTCTACAATGACATTTCCCAAAGTGTTCAGATAGGGGACCCAGATTTCTGGTTGTGACATATAAAGGTCACCTGGAATACCATCAAAGCCAGTGGCTTTCTCTCTTTTCATTAGTTTTAAAGCCTGAGCTGTTTCTGCTAAGTCAAAGGTCAGTACATCTCCAGGGCTACTTCCTGACAGGGGTGCTATGTGAGAGGTTAAGGGAACTGCATCCCTGTGGGTTGTTTCAGTACATCCCCCTACAAGGACCCTGTCTTTAGGGCCTGGTAGATGGAATTGGGTGTCAGGGGTGGAATTCTCTGTTTTTCATCATTGGACCATTCTGCATATAAGTCTCCAAAATCGGCAACCACAGCCTCTGGTTGTATCACTGTACCCAGGTGGCAATCAATAGTGTGGGTCCCAGCAGCCATCAACTTCCAGAATGCCTTACTATTTGTGTTCGATAAGGGATCTGCTAGTTCCTTTCACTGTTCTTTCTTTAATTGTGTTTTTGCTTGGGACATAGTAATCCTACCCTTTTCGTGGCGGCACAGATCACTCTTCACGCCCTGCTTTTTTACTGCTTCTAAAAAGTTAGCTTTAGCTCTCCTATAATCTCCTGTGTACCACCTGGAAGAATCACTGTATAATGCCCCCTTTTGCCCACTTTTGGGAAGGGAAATTTTAAGTATGATATGAGATCATAATGAATGCTGACTAGATTTATCATAGTCTTGCCCAAGTCCTTTAGTGGAGCTATCGTGTCTCTGAATATTGTATATTTGTAGCTCATTTTACATTCCTTTTGTTATTAATAGTTTCTATTGGGCTTATTGATTTATTACGTGGGAACTTTACATTCAGGAGCATAAAAGTCAGTGCACATAGCTCCATGGTCACTGTCTGATCTGGGTGTTACTTTCATATCAATCAAAGAGGATCAAAGTGTACTATCTAAAAAGATGTAATCAATTGTACTCGTACACAGGCTGAAAGTTAGTTGTCCTGGAAAAGCAGAGAAAGTAGAACCATTTGCTACCTTTAGTCCCTGTGATTTCAATAGGACCACCATTTGTGCAGAAACTTTTGACTGTATATATTCAAATCCATGTAGTGCATAAGACGATCTCTCGGTATCACTTAAAGGATCTGTTTGGTCTAAATTGTTATGTCCTAAAGGTATATATGTATTGCGGTCTCCGGCGATAATTTTTAGCTGGCAATGATGTAGCTGCTCGATCATATTTGAGAGGCAGTCTACAGTACCTGACTGCGCATCAGGAGGTATTGAAAGCAAATATATATTTACAATAGCATTGAATCTAGTCCCCCGCATAGGACCAGTCTTAATGACCATGCACAGTAAATCCCTACATTTGCTTGAATTATCTTTGTTGTGGCAAATAAGTCCATCATCAGCCAGATCAGCAGCTCTCCTGAGGCCCTCCCTGCCCATGAGTGTACAGCGTTAGAATAAAAGGAAGCATTCTCTGATCTAAAGGCCGGCTCCATCACCCATGTCTCTTGTAGTAAAATAATGTGATGTTGATCACTGTATAAGCCCCATTCAGGATCCCCCAGCTTAGAACTAATCCCTGCAACATTCCAGGACAGTAATTTTAATGCATTCTTTTTGCACAAGTTCATATCATATTTATGCTTTTGTGGGTGGGATGTTTGACTCATTTGCATTGTCAGAGTTTTAAAGCTGCTAGGGTTTATTTCATTTTTGCCCAGCTGTTCAGACAAGTCATTTGGTGTCTTTCACATCATAATATTAGGTGGGGATTGGGCTGCTGTCCCTGGGGATGTAGTTGCTCCGCTCTGGCATGGTATCAGTCAGTCAATATCCAATAGATTTGATACTGATGCCTCAGACGGAGCGATAGATTGTAAAGGAATAAGTGTGTGATTGGTATTTGAAAGAACAATTAAATCATATCATTAACTTTATAGGAAGGAGTGGTATGTCTATGGAGATCAATATGTTTCTTGTAATCAGCTTTTGCTATCATGAAATTCGTATTTGCTACCTTTTGGGGCTTTCTCACGGTATGTAATGAGGAATGTACAATAGTGAAAGAGGACTGAGTGAAGGGAGCCATTCTGACTCCTGTTCCTGGGGATCCACTAGAAAGCAGTGTGAGTTTTGTCCAGAGATTAACTTTTTCTCTCTGACCATCATTCTGTAGATGGTAACTGAGAGAGTGGTAATGAGTCATTCCTATCTGCTGTAATATTTGCTTCTAAAATTGATCATGGAATTGTAGCGCCCTGTCTTGGAGTCATAGTTAGACATTTGGCATAATATCTCTTTCAGACATTGGTGATCCAACTCAAGTGCAGTGGGAATTCGGATGACAGGAAAGAAATGTGGTCTCTTGGTAAAATAGACTATCACAACTATGATAATGGCAAATTAATTGGACTCTGAAATTGACAATGCAGTCTAAGGAAAGGTTGGAAGTGTGTTGTAGGAGTACACATTGGGCAATCGTCACTCAGTTAAGCAATACTGCGGTTCGTGCACATATAATGCATTGCTTCATGTATTTCTTTACATCCTGAACGATTCTTTCCCACAAAATATTTTTGGGGGTGAATTTGAAAGATTTACTATGAACTGCTTCTGAAGTAGCAAGGCCACAGTATAAAGTCATAGCTGGAAACTCTTTTCTGGAATTCATAAAAGATTTGTGTGCATAATAGATTGTTCAGTTTTTTCCTGTTTTGGGAAACCTTCACAGCCCATTCCTGGTGAGTGTCACTTGATGGACTTCACTTCTGTTAGGCATACACCGGCATCACCTCAGAACTTGGTTTGGATGCCACAATGGTATGTTTGTGGTTAGAAGTCAGTGAAACATCCCTGATGCCTCAAATGGACTCCTTCCTAATAGTTCTTCTCTTCCTCTGTTTGGGTATCCATGCTCGTTGTTTGAATTATTTTAATCAATGAAACATTCTAAGGCCCCAGCATCAATAAAGGGCAGTGCTAAAAGGGGCCATGCAGGTGGGGAAAATTCAACTGGTAAATAAAAAGGAGCCTTGGCGGTGACAAATCTCTTTCTCTGAATTATTCTCAACCTGGATTGACCCATCAAGATTGAGCACTGGCGGTTCATGGCTGGTGTGAGAAATCTTTGACATTGTGAACAACGTTTCCAGTGTATATGCATAGCCCTCCACATCGCCTTCCCTCTGATCTCTTCAAAGAAATGGCATTATGAAGTTGCCCCAGAGAATGCCCTCTCCCGCTCCACTGCACTCTCCGGCTAGAATGATAGCTGTGCGCTTCCCAATTTCTTCATCAATGTTGTTTTTGTTGACCGCGTTCTACAAGGCCACAATGTGCTCATTCTTTTGTAACGTTCTGAGAATGTGTCACAAGCACATTGCCAATTTGGCTTGTATGACACAAAATTGTTCTACATATATATAATTTCCAAAACAGAGCATGTAAATATATCATTTTCAGCATGTGCTATGATTTGTACCATAAAACTGTCTGCACTCCAACCATATGACAATATTTTGCTTTTGGTATATAGTTATGATACAAGTGTAGACACTGTAACAGTAAAACACTTAGGCCCATATTTATACTTTTTGACGCAAAACTGCGCTAACGCCACCATTTACCAAAGAGAGAAGTGGCAGTGGTCAAATGAATTTTGTCCAGAGATAGAGAAATCTAGGAAACATGTCAATAAAACTGTTTCTGCATTCCACTGCGACCTCATCATGAGCTGTGTGAGTAGCTATGAGTAGGTATGAGAGGGGTTGTCTGGGGCTGTAAGTGAGTGTGAGAATGGGTCTGTGAGTGAGCGTATGTGTTTTTTTTTTATTGGGTCTGGATCCATGGGTTTACATGGGGGGCCACGTTGAGCGCTGCAATGGATTTGCACATTTCTGCGCACAAAAAACATTTTTTTAGGAATTTCTTCAACATGAGGAGTCTGCCACCAAAACCTTCTATCAAACCCATGGAGTAACACCTTTATTAAATGTAATGTTTTATTTTTGCTCCCTGGGACCGAGCCCTGTTATATAAGATGGTGGTTGCAACTTTCCTGTCAGGTTGCAGCCAGCCAATGATGGAAGCTGTCCAAGTTCCCCACCAGAGTTCCACCTGAGAGTGTAAGAAGGATTTTTAGGAGGTCAGATGGGATGCCATATGAGTCAAGAACTGTCCAGAGGTTTTCTCTTGAGACCAGGATGAATTTCACCCACAAAATCAATCAAGGCGACATAAAGATTGTCCCATCTGATGGTGACATACTTCAAGCATATCACACAAATTGAAATACCTGGTCAAAGGTACTGACCTTTGGCCTGAAGCCAGCTTGGCAGTCAGAGAGGATTTTATTATCATGAATCCAGGTCGGAAGCCTTGCTAACACCTGCCTTCAAAATATTTTTTTGCCTATTATCAGTCAAGGTGATTTATCTGCAGTTAAATGGGACATCAATGTGAAGATAGTAGCTACTTTCCAGTCTCTTCACTTTCTACAATGACATTTCCCAAAGTGTTCAGATAGGGGACCCAGATTTCTGGTTGTGACATATAAAGGTCACCTGGAATACCATCAAAGCCAGTGGCTTTCTCTCTTTTCATTAGTTTTAAAGCCTGAGCTGTTTCTGCTAAGTCAAAGGTCAGTACATCTCCAGGGCTACTTCCTGACAGGGGTGCTATGTGAGAGGTTAAGGGAACTGCATCCCTGTGGGTTGTTTCAGTACATCCCCCTACAAGGACCCTGTCTTTAGGGCCTGGTAGATGGAATTGGGTGTCAGGGGTGGAATTCTCTGTTTTTCATCATTGGACCATTCTGCATATAAGTCTCCAAAATCGGCAACCACAGCCTCTGGTTGTATCACTGTACCCAGGTGGCAATCAATAGTGTGGGTCCCAGCAGCCATCAACTTCCAGAATGCCTTACTATTTGTGTTCGATAAGGGATCTGCTAGTTCCTTTCACTGTTCTTTCTTTAATTGTGTTTTTGCTTGGGACATAGTAATCCTACCCTTTTCGTGGCGGCACAGATCACTCTTCACACCCTGCTTTTTTACTGCTTCTAAAAAGTTAGCTTTAGCTCTCCTTTAATCTCCTGTGTACCACCTGGAAGAATCACTGTATAATGCCCCCTTTTGCCCACTTTTGGGAAGGGAAATTTTAAGTATGATATGAGATCATAATGAATGCTGACTAGATTTATCATAGTCTTGCCCAAGTCCTTTAGTGGAGCTATCGTGTCTCTGAATATTGTATATTTGTAGCCCATTTTACATTCCTTTTGTTATTAATAGTTTCTATTGGGCTTATTGATTTATTACGTGGGAACTTTACATTCAGGAGCATAAAAGTCAGTGCACATAGCTCCATGGTCACTGTCTGATCTGGGTGTTACTTTCATATCAATCAAAGAGGATCAAAGTTTACTATCTAAAAAGATGTAATCAATTGTACTCGTACACAGGCTGAAAGTTAGTTGTCCTGGAAAAGCAGAGAAAGTAGAACCATTTGCTACCTTTAGTCCCTGTGATTTCAATAGGACCACCATTTGTGCAGAAACTTTTGACTGTATATATTCAAATCCATGTAGTGCATAAGACGATCTCTCAGTATCACTTAAAGGATCTGTTTGGTCTAAATTGTTATGTCCTAAAGGTATATATGTATTGCGGTCTCCGGCGATAATTTTTAGCTGGCAATGATGTAGCTGCTCGGTCATATTTGAGAGGCAGTCTACAGTACCTGACTGCACATCAGGAGGTATTGAAAGCAAATATATATTTATAATAGCATTGAATCTAGTCCCCCGCATAGGACCAGTCTTAATGACCATGCACAGTAAATCCCTACATTTGCTTGAATTATCTTTGTTGTGGCAAATAAGTCCATCATCAGCCAGATCAGAAGCTCTCCTGAGGCCCTCCCTGCCCATGAGTGTACAGCGTTAGAATAAAAGGAAGCATTCTCTGATCTAAAGGCCGGCTCCATCACCCATGTCTCTTGTAGTAAAATAATGTGATGTTGATCACTGTATAAGCCCCATTCAGGATCCCCCAGCTTAGAACTAATCCCTGCAACAGTCCAGGACAGTAATTTTAATGCATTCTTTTTGCACCAGTTCATATCATATTTATGCTTTTGTGGGTGGGATGTTTGACTCATTTGCATTGTCAGAGTTTTAAAGCTGCTAGGGTTTATTTCATTTTTGTCCAGCTGTTCAGACAAGTCATTTGGTGTCTTTCAAATCATAATATTAGGTGGGGATTGGGCTGCTGTCCCTGGGGATGTAGTTGCTCCGCTCTGGCATGGTATCAGTCAGTCAATATCCAATAGATTTGATACTGATGCCTCAGACGGAGGATAGATTGTAAAGGAATAAGTGTGTGATTGGTATTTGAAAGAACAATTAAATCATATCATTAACTTTATAGGAAGGAGTGGTATGTCTATGGAGATCAATATGTTTCTTGTAATCAGCTTTTGCTATCATGAAATTCGTTTTTGCTACCTTTTGGGGCTTTCTCACGGTATGTAATGAGGAATGTACAATAGTGAAAGAGGACTGAGTCAAGGGAGCCATTCTGACTCCTGTTCCTGGGGATCCACTAGAAAGCAGTGTGAGTTTTGTCCAGAGATTAACTTTTTCTCTCTGACCATCATTCTGTAGATGGTAACTGAGAGAGTGGTAATGAGTCATTCCTATCTGCTGTAATATTTGCTTCTAAAATTGATCATGGAATTGTAGCACCCTGTCTTGGAGTCATAGTTAGACATTTGGCATAATATCTCTTTCAGACATTGGTGATCCAACTCAAGTGCAGTGGGAATTCGGATGACAGGAAAGAAATGTGGTCTCTTGGTAAAATAGACTATCACAACTATGATAATGGCAAATTAATTGGACTCTGAAATTGACAATGCAGTCTAAGAAAAGGTTGGAAGTGTGTTGTAGGAGTACACATTGGGCAATCGTCACTCAGTTAAGCAATACTGCGGTTCGTGCACATATAATGCATTGCTTCATGTATTTCTTTACATCCTGATCGATTTTTTCCCATAAAATATTTTTGGGGGTGAATTTGAAAGATTTACTATGAACTGCTTCTGAAGTAGCAAGGCCACAGTATAAAGTCATAGCTGGAAACTCTTTTCTGGAATTCATAAAAGATTTGTGTGCATAATAGATTGTTCAGTTTTTTCCTGTTTTGGGAAACCTTCACAGCCCATTCCTGGTGAGTGTCACTTGATGGACTTCACTTCTGTTAGGCATACACCGGCATCATCTCAGAACTTGGTTTGGATGCCACAATGGTATGTTTGTGGTTAGAAGTCAGTGAAACATCCCTGATGCCTCAAATGGACTCCTTCCTAATAGTTCTTCTCTTCCTCTGTTTGGGTATCCATGCTCGTTGTTTGAATTATTTTAATCAATGAAACATTCTAAGGCCCCAGCATCAATAAAGGGCAGTGCTAAAAGGGGCCATGCAGGTGGGGAAAATTCAACTGGTAAATAAAAAGGAGCCTTGGCGGTGACAAATCTCTTTCTCTGAATTATTCTCAACCTGGATTGACCCATCAAGATTGAGCACTGGCGGTTCATGGCTGGTGTGAGAAATCTTTGACATTGTGAACAACGTTTCCAGTGTATATGCATAGCCCTCCACATCGCCTTCCCTCTGATCTCTTCAAAGAAATGGCATTATGAAGTTGCCCCAGAGAATGCCCTCTCCCGCTCCACTGCACTCTCCGGCTAGAATGATAGCTGTGCGCTTCCCAATTTCTTCATCAATGTTGTTTTTGTTGACCGCGTTCTACAAGGCCACAATGTGCTCATTCTTTTGTAACGTTCTGAGAATGTGTCACAAGCACATTGCCAATTTGGCTTGTATGACACAAAATTGTTCTACATATATATAATTTCCAAAACAGAGCATGTAAATATATCATTTTCAGCATGTGCTATGATTTGTACCATAAAACTGTCTGCACTCCAACCATATGACAATATTTTGCTTTTGGTATATAGTTATGATACAAGTGTAGACACTGTAACAGTAAAACACTTAGGCCCATATTTATACTTTTTGACGCAAAACTGCGCTAACGCCACCATTTACCAAAGAGAGAAGTGGCAGTGGTCAAATGAATTTTGTCCAGAGATAGAGAAATCTAGGAAACATGTCAATAAAACTGTTTCTGCATTCCACTGCGACCTCATCATGAGCTGTGTGAGTAGCTGTGAGTAGGTATGAGAGGGGTTGTGTGGGGCTGTAAGTGAGTGTGAGAATGGGTCTGTGAGTGAGCGTATGTGTTTTTTTTTTATTGGGTCTGGATCCATGGGTTTACATGGGGGGCCACGTTGAGCGCTGCAATGGATTTGCACATTTCTGCGCACAAAAAACATTTTTTTAGGAATTTCTTCAACATGAGGAGTCTGCCACCAAATCCTTCTATCAAACCCATGGAGTAACACCTTTATTAAATGTAATGTTTTATTTTTGCTCCCAGGGACCGAGCCCTGTTATATAAGATGGTGGTTGCAACTTTCCTGTCAGGTTGCAGCCAGCCAATGATGGAAGCTGTCCAAGTTCCCCACCAGAGTTCCACCTGAGAGTGTAAGAAGGATTTTTAGGAGGTCAGATGGGATGCCATATGAGTCAAGAACTGTCCAGAGGTTTTCTCTTGAGACCAGGATGAATTTCGCCCACAAAATCAATCAAGGCGACATAAAGATTGTCCCATCTGATGGTGACATACTTCAAGCATATCACACAAATTTAAATACCTGGTCAAAGGTACTGACCTTTGGCCTGAAGCCAGCTTGGCAGTCAGAGAGGATTTTATTATCATGAATCCAGGTCGGAAGCCTTGCTAACACCTGCCTTCAAAATATTTTTTTGCCTATTATCAGTCAAGGTGATTTATCTGCAGTTAAATGGGACATCAATGTGAAGATAGTAGCTACTTTCCAGTCTCTTCACTTTCTACAATGACATTTCCCAAAGTGTTCAGATAGGGGACCCAGATTTCTGGTTGTGACATATAAAGGTCACCTGGAATACCATCAAAGCCAGTGGCTTTCTCTCTTTTCATTAGTTTTAAAGCCTGAGCTGTTTCTGCTAAGTCAAAGGTCAGTATATCTCCAGGGCTACTTCCTGACAGGGGTGCTATGTGAGAGGTTAAGGGAACTGCATCCCTGTGGGTTGTTTCAGTACATCCCCCTACAAGGACCCTGTCTTTAGGGCCTGGTAGATGGAATTGGGTGTCAGGGGTGGAATTCTCTGTTTTTCATCATTGGACCATTCTGCATATAAGTCTCCAAAATCGGCAACCACAGCCTCTGGTTGTATCACTGTACCCAGGTGGCAATCAATAGTGTGGGTCCCAGCAGCCATCAACTTCCAGAATGCCTTACTATTTGTGTTCGATAAGGGATCTGCTAGTTCCTTTCACTGTTCTTTCTTTAATTGTGTTTTTGCTTGGGACATAGTAATCCTATCCTTTTCGTGGCGGCACAGATCACTCTTCACGCCCTGCTTTTTTACTGCTTCTAAAAAGTTAGCTTTAGCTCTCCTATAATCTCCTGTGTACCACCTGGAAGAATCACTGTATAATGCCCCCTTTTGCCCACTTTTGGGAAGGGAAATTTTAAGTATGATATGAGATCATAATGAATGCTGACTAGATTTATCATAGTCTTGCCCAAGTCCTTTAGTGGAGCTATCGTGTCTCTGAATATTGTATATTTGTAGCCCATTTTACATTCCTTTTGTTATTAATAGTTTCTATTGGGCTTATTGATTTATTACGTGGGAACTTTACATTCAGGAGCATAAAAGTCAGTGCACATAGCTCCATGGTCACTGTCTGATCTGGGTGTTACTTTCATATCAATCAAAGAGGATCAAAGTGTACTATCTAAAAAGATGTAATCAATTGTACTCGTACACAGGCTGAAAGTTAGTTGTCCTGGAAAAGCAGAGAAAGTAGAACCATTTGCTACCTTTAGTCCCTGTGATTTCAATAGGACCACCATTTGTGCAGAAACTTTTGACTGTATATATTCAAATCCATGTAGTGCATAAGACGATCTCTCGGTATCACTTAAAGGATCTGTTTGGTCTAAATTGTTATGTCCTAAAGGTATATATGTATTGCGGTCTCCGGCGATAATTTTTAGCTGGCAATGATGTAGCTGCTCGATCATATTTGAGAGGCAGTCTACAGTACCTGACTGCGCATCAGGAGGTATTGAAAGCAAATATATATTTATAATAGCATTGAATCTAGTCCCCCGCATAGGACCAGTCTTAATGACCATGCACAGTAAATCCCTACATTTGCTTGAATTATCTTTGTTGTGGCAAATAAGTCCATCATCAGCCAGATCAGCAGCTCTCCTGAGGCCCTCCCTGCCCATGAGTGTACAGCGTTAGAATAAAAGGAAGCATTCTCTGATCTAAAGGCCGGCTCCATCACCCATGTCTCTTGTAGTAAAATAATGTGATGTTGATCACTGTATAAGCCCCATTCAGGATCCCCCAGCTTAGAACTAATCCCTGCAACATTCCAGGACAGTAATTTTAATGCATTCTTTTTGCACAAGTTCATATCATATTTATGCTTTTGTGGGTGGGATGTTTGACTCATTTGCATTGTCAGAGTTTTAAAGCTGCTAGGGTTTATTTCATTTTTGCCCAGCTGTTCAGACAAGTCATTTGGTGTCTTTCACATCATAATATTAGGTGGGGATTGGGCTGCTGTCCCTGGGGATGTAGTTGCTCCGCTCTGGCATGGTATCAGTCAGTCAATATCCAATAGATTTGATACTGATGCCTCAGACGGAGCGATAGATTGAAAAGGAATAAGTGTGTGATTGGTATTTGAAAGAACAATTAAATCATATCATTAACTTTATAGGAAGGAGTGGTATGTCTATGGAGATCAATATGTTTCTTGTAATCAGCTTTTGCTATCATGAAATTAGTATTTGCTACCTTTTGGGGCTTTCTCACGGTATGTAATGAGGAATGTACAATAGTGAAAGAGGACTGAGTGAAGGGAGCCATTCTGACTCCTGTTCCTGGGGATCCATTAGAAAGCAGTGTGAGTTTTGTCCAGAGATTAACTTTTTCTCTCTGACCATCATTCTGTAGATGGTAACTGAGAGAGTGGTAATGAGTCATTCCTATCTGCTGTAATATTTGCTTCTAAAATTGATCATGGAATTGTAGCGCCCTGTCTTGGAGTCATAGTTAGACATTTGGCATAATATCTCTTTCAGACATTGGTGATCCAACTCAAGTGCAGTGGGAATTCGGATGACAGGAAAGAAATGTGGTCTCTTGGTAAAATAGACTATCACAACTATGATAATGGCAAATTAATTGGACTCTGAAATTGACAATGCAGTCTAAGGAAAGGTTGGAAGTGTGTTGTAGGAGTACACATTGGGCAATCGTCACTCATTTAAGCAATACTGCGGTTCGTGCACATATAATGCATTGCTTCATGTATTTCTTTACATCCTGATCGATTCTTTCCCACAAAATATTTTTGGGGGTGAATTTGAAAGATTTACTATGAACTGCTTCTGAAGTAGCAAGGCCACAGTATAAAGTCATAGCTGGAAACTCTTTTCTGGAATTCATAAAAGATTTGTATGCATAATAGATTGTTCAGTTTCTTCCTGTTTTGGGAAACCTTCACAGCCCATTCCTGGTGAGTGTCACTTGATGGACTTCACTTCTGTTAGGCATACACCGGCATCATCTCAGAACTTGGTTTGGATGCCACAATGGTATGTTTGTGGTTAGAAGTCAGTGAAACATCCCTGATGCCTCAAATGGACTCCTTCCTAATAGTTCTTCTCTTCCTCTGTTTGGGTATCCATGCTCGTTGTTTGAATTATTTTAATCAATGAAACATTCTAAGGCCCCAGCATCAATAAAGGGCAGTACTAAAAGGGGCCATGCAGGTGGGGAAAATTCAACTGTTAAATAAAAAGGAGCCTTGGCGGTGACAAATCTCTTTCTCTGAATTATTCTCAACCTGGATTGACCCATCAAGATTGAGCACTGGCGGTTCATGGCTGGTGTGAGAAATCTTTGACATTGTGAACAACGTTTCCAGTGTATATGCATAGCCCTCCACATCGCCTTCCCTCTGATCTCTTCAAAGAAATGGCATCATGAAGTTGCCCCAGAGAATGCCCTCTCCCGCTCCACTGCACTCTCCGGCTAGAATGATAGCTGTGCGCTTCCCAATTTCTTCATCAATGTTGTTTTTGTTGACCGCGTTCTACAAGGCCACAATGTGCTCATTCTTTTGTAACGTTCTGAGAATGTGTCACAAGCACATTGCCAATTTGGCTTGTATGACACAAAATTGTTCTACATATATATAATTTCCAAAACAGAGCATGTAAATATATCATTTTCAGCATGTGCTATGATTTGTACCATAAAACTGTCTGCACTCCAACCATATGACAATATTTTGCTTTTGGTATATAGTTATGATACAAGTGTAGACACTGTAACAGTAAAACACTTAGGCCCATATTTATACTTTTTGACGCAAAACTGCGCTAACGCAGTTTTGCGTCAAAAAAATTAGCGCCGGCTAACGCCATTCTGAAGCGCCATGCGGGCGCCGTATTTATTGAATGACGTTAGCCGGCGTTAGCCGCCGGCACCATCTGTTGTGCGTTAAAAAAAACGACGTACACCAGGCAGCGCCGGCGTAGGGGGATATGGGGCTTGGGCGTCAAGAAATGGGGCAAGTCAGGTTGAGGCAATTTTTTCGCCTCAACCCGATTTGCGCCATTTTTTTTTCACTCCCAACCCCCATAGAAATGACTCCTGTCTTAGCAAAGACAGGAGTCATGCCCCCTTGCCCAATGGCCATGCCCAGGGGACTTCGGTCCCCTGGGCATGGTCATTGGGCATAGTGGCATGTAGGGGGGCACAAATCAGGCCCCCCTATGCCACATTTTTTTTTTTTTTTTAACTTACCTGAACTTACCTTAATGTCCCTGGGATGGGTCCCTCCAGCCTTGGGTGTCCTCCTGGGGTGGGCAAGGGTGACAGGGGGTGTCCCTGGGGGCATGGGAGGGCACCTCTGGGCTCCTTCAGAGCCCACAGGTCCCTTAACGCCTGCCTTTTGCAGGCGCTAAAAGACGGCGCAAAAGCGGCCGTACGTCATTTTTTTTGACCCGCTCACTCCCGGGCGTGAATTTTGCCCGGGAGTATAAATCTGACGCACATGCCTCGGAGTCGATTTTTTAGACGGGAACGCCTACCTTGCATATAATTAACGCAAAGTAGGTGTCCACGCTAAAAAATTACGCTAACTCCATGGTCTTTGGTGCTAGACGCGTCTAACGCCAAAGTATAAATATGGAGTTAGTTTTGCATCGGAATTGCGTAAAAAAAAACGACGCAATTCCAGCGCAAACGGAGTATAAATATGCCCCTTAGAACAGACTAAATATAAAAGAGGGAAACTAGCTCTAATCGTAGCTGTAGATCTAGCCCCAACTCTTACCCTAGCTCTGAACTGATCCAAACAATTGAACCTAACACTAGCCCTGAACATAATCATACTCCACCAAATCAGACTCTTCTGGACCTACACCTGCAACCTGTCAAGAGGAACTGCCAGGCTGCCCAAATGACTCATCTGGACTGCTTTGCTGAGGACTGCTGCCCTGCTGTCATGCTGTTGCCCTGCTGCCCTCTGACTTTGTTGAGAAGTGCTCTTCAAGGGCTTGGATTGAGCTTGCCTCCTATTTTCTGAAGTCTCAGGGCCAAAAAGACTTCATCACTTTAAATGAACTCCTTGTGCACCACAAATTATAGCACAGCCTGCCGGAAACGACACACAGCTGTGGTGCGATCAAGAAATCGCCGCACAGTCGAACCGGAACGATGCAGCCTGACTTCCTGAGTGAAAGATTAAAGCAACGCCTGCCTTGCGACTGGATATTCAACGCACAGCCCTACCAGATCAACGCACAGCTGAACTGGAATGATGGAGCCCGACTTCCCCAAAGAATCGACACAGCACTTGCAGTGTGACAGAAAATTATACGCATCGCCTACCAGATGGACGTAACACCTGTGACTTCGTCCCACACGCCCAGGATTTCCACGCATCGTCCCTGGGTATCAAAAAGATCCCCACATGGCAGTGAGGAACCAAGACTGAATGCCGGAAATCAACACAAAGCCCCTTGCAGCATGGAAAGAAACAACACATCATCTGTGCCGCTCTGGAAATTCCGATGCACACCCTATTTTTCAACGCACGTCCTCCTCTGCGGTCTCTGTGCGTGTTATTTTTTACGCAAACCAGGTACTTTGTGCAAACAAGAGACAACTGTTGATTTCCAAGATTTAAGACTCTTTTTAATCTTGCAAAAGTTGTGCTTATTGAATCTTAATCATTTTTTTACCTTAATTTAACCAGATAAACATCTTATATTTTTCTAAACCTGTGTGATGTATTTTTGTGGTGCTTTCACTGTGTTATTGCATGATTTATTGCAAAACTACTTTTCACATTGCCTTCTAAATGAGGCCTTATTGCTCAGTGCCAAACTCCCAAAGGGTGGGCACAGGATAATTTGGATTCTGTGTGACTTACTCTGACTAGGATTGTGGTCCATATTTGGACAAAGATGAATACCTCTGCCAACTAGAGACCCCATTTCTAATATTACCCATGATACTTTAGTAGTACGATATATTACAGTCGACACTGTGGTAGGTTACTGTGGGTTGTAACTACACATGGGCAGTTAACATACACACAATCACGCATAAGGACACACACCCACAAGTACATGCACGAATCCACGCACAGAGTGACACAGATGTATACATCAGCGCATATACAGACGCAAAAATGCACAACACAAGTGTTCATAGTGGCATAGTTACACACAGACAAATGTTAAAGAGATGAGTACCCATCTTGAAGCAACCTTGATACTCTGTGTGAACATTGAGTTTCAGACTTGTATTGAGCATGAGCAATCAGTACTCAAGTACAGAACCTAAAATGACAAATGATAAACAGCTCGAAACACAGCCCTAGCATCCACACAAAAATGACAGTGTATAGCATTGGGAAGCTTCCCTCCCATGCAAAAGAGCCTCAGAATAGGCAAATTAACTGCAGTGCAGGCATCACTTATACACACAGGCCCAGATTTACAAAGATGTTGCATCAGGTTTACATAAGTCTCAACGCAAACCAACGCAAAGTGTAGTGATGGTATTGACAGTTCAAAGCAGTGTGCTGCCTTCCATTTCTTTGTATCAAGGGTGGAGTTCCAAGGATGGTGTATGGACATTCCCATGCAACAGCTCATGGGATTTTACACAAAGTCAAATCTACGAAGAATTATAGACAGGGATTTGCTCCCAAATCAGGCACCTCCTTGAGGCAGGATGCCAGAGGCTGGCCCTCTATGTAGTGTGCAAAACCAGGCACAATATGCAGGGGGTCCAGGCAACTGCATCTCGGTTTCCAGAGGTAAAAATTAGACCACCTAATGCTCCAATTTTTAAGGTTGCTTTGTTGAGCATTTCGGCTTATCCAGAAGATGTGCTAAGAATTTTCAGAACTCACAAATCCAATCATGCACCACAAACACTCAATGAATAACTTGACACTAGATTTTATAAAAATACTTCAGACTTTTATATACATTTTAAGACCAAGATCTTTAGAATACGTTGGGTACTTTTTGAAAAATGACTTATCAACATTTTGGCAAAGTTGGTATTTCTGTGCGTAATTACGCACCATTGGAATCAATGCACAGTCACCTTTAAAAATACATTAACAATCGGACATTTGAGTTACCAGTCTCTTCTTTTGCAGGATGGTCGCAGCAGTTGGTGGGCACCTTGTGCCAGCTGGAGAGCCTCGGGCGACTCCTGGGTCTCAGTGGGAGCACTTCTGAAAAGTCGCTTGGCACAGGCACATGGCCATCTGGAGGGGCCACTTGGAAAAGGAGCTGGTTTGCAGATTTAAAGATAGTGCCTTGGAGTCCCCTTGGGCTGTTGAGGTTGCAAGGGGTTGGGGACCTGGGGCACACAGCAGATCCCACAATGCACGGCTCAGGGTGGCCAGGTGCAGGGTGAGTTGGAGATCCAGGAGCTGTGCGCAATGGAGTCCTTTGGAGCTTGAGGTGAGTCTCTTTGAGGGCTGCTTACAGGTCAACGGGAGCATCCTGGTTGGAAGTCCAGGGTGTTCCTGAAGTCCCTTGACTGGGGCTTACTCCTGATCCTTTTTCAGCTCAGAGGGAGCTGGTTTTCTGGTTGCCCAACGTCAGTTGGCCAGTACCAGGGCATTAGTGTAGCTCATCCACTGGAGAGTGCAGTGCCGCCAAACTTGGCACACTTGTAGGTCGTGTCTGGGTAGTTGTAAGTGTTTCATCAAGTCTTACTGCAACTTCTGGTTGCCGAGATATTTACCAATCAGTGAATTGGCCCTCACCAGTTTGTTGGTTCTTGCTTGGTTTTTTAGTGGTGCCTCCACTTAGAAGAGAGATCTGGGGAGATTCTCAAAGCCTGGAGGTCCCCTGGGTTTCTTGGGGTTGGTCCAGTGTCCAGCTCCTCCTCAGCAACGATGTTCGGGTTCTGGGTTCAGCATGCAGGGTTTGGCACCTTTTCTTGTGCAGCAGGTCCACAGTTCTCCTGTTTTGGATCTTCCTTGGTGCTGGCCTTCTTCATTGTTTCCAATCTGATTTCTTGGTCTAGGGGAGCCCACTAAATACTGCTTAAGCTAAAAGTGTTGGTTATTTGAGATTGATCTGCCTGCTGCCTTTGATGCACCCGCTGTGTGCCTGAGGTAGATGTGCACTGTTTTACAGTTCTGTAACTGTTCGCTACTGAACCACCAGTTGTGATATATAGTTTGAGACAGGAGGATCTGCTTGGCTGCGTACCCTTTCTCTCTGTGTGTGATTGTGTACAGAACGAGTAGCAACAGAGCATCAATGATGGCTACACACACGCGCATGCAAGGTAGAGCGCACGCAGAGGTCATCACACGCTTAAAGTTGTAACATAGGTAGCAGCAGTACTAACTTCTTTCACACTAGGAGAATAGGTGCAGTGTGGAAAGCAGCATTGCGACTTCACTAATCCCGACAGAACATGCAGCAGAAGAAGCTTTACATGCGTACAATAGAAACAGCATCGATGCAAAAGTAATGCTCCTTTTAAATACAAACCTAAAGATTCATCTCAGCAGTTGCAGCGTAAGATTACATGTGAAAAATAGCAGCAGCCGTGTAAGATTCCCTGTCATCTGTAAACTAAGTATAGCAAGAATAGGACAGCACAGTGACTTATGCAATGCAAGTTTTTTCTACACACATAATACCAGTACAGCATGGGCACCATCGGTGTGAACTTCACTAATCCACTCCGATTCCACTCAAAGACCATGCATTCCAAGGCAGTATCAGTGCAAAATATTCCCCTAACCAATACTGCAACAGGCTTTCACAAAGACGCAGATCGGTTTCAACACAGACAACAACAGTTTGCCTCACGCATGACACTCTATAGAATTATCCAAACGCAATATTGTGGTAAAGTATTTCCGGGTGACCAAGGACATAATCAGCAGTGGTACTATCAAAAGGAAATTGAAACTCATGTTCTTGCCTCGCAACGCTTATGGTTTGGTCTTGGTTATGTTCTATTTGCCCTTGCACCTCACTTCCTTGTTTCTCTAAGGTTCGAAATTCTATATTTGTCATTTATCTGCTTATTTTAGGTATTTATTGTTATAGTGCATACTCTCTTTTTATTTTTTGTTACGTTTTCCTTGTGTACTTTTTTGGAGGGGTTTTGTACATTGTTGCTTTTTCCCCTCTTAAGGTACCACCTTTGCAAAGAACATTTTGATCATCTTTCTGCAAGATGCTGATTTCTTTTTCGTGCCTATGCAGCATATCCTTTCTGTTCATCCAGAAATTCTGGAGATCAATATTGTGGGGTCTGGAGAAGGCTGCCCTCATCACCTTCCCACCAGAAAGAAGGCAAACATGAGGAAAGTGAGGCCCAAAGTTGCCAATTAAGACGGTTTACCTATTTCTCAGCAAATATTGGAAAATAATGTGCAACTTCACACAACCCAAACACTGAATAGTTATCTGACAGAGTAATACAAAAACATCCCAATGTCACTAACCCTAGGTAACCCATTAAGGTAGCTGATCACTGGGTGAGCACTGACATGTTTAAATACTTTGACAGTAGAGGACAAAGAGTTTTTCCAAGGTACACTTCATTAGTGTTTTAAGTGGGGTGAAAAAGGAGGCGATGTTTGAAGAGGGTGTGGCTAAACAAACATAACTAGTAATCCCTTCTAAGTGGTGTATTCTATGCAATATAGGATGTATGTGAACTAAAATCTGATAAGTGAGTAAAAATGGTTTTTTGTGAATAATTATAATTGGAAATGTTTTGAATCTTATCATTACCAAAGTCTGTGAAAGGGGAAGTGGTCTTTGTAGTTTCTTTATCACTCCCCTTCTCACTCCACTCTTAGACAACTATTCCCCTTTTCTCTTTTTTCCCAGTGGTTCGGTGTTGCGGCAAATCGGCTGTGGCCGACGGCCCAGTGGCATAACAAAACTTGAAGGTGCCCCCCTGCAAAGTACCTGGAGGGGGGCCCCTCCCACCTGGACCCAGTCAGGGGCCTGCCGTCCGTGCACAGTGTACTGTGCAGAGGGCACCCCTTGGAGCTCGACCCCCGCAATGCAGAGGACTTTGTTACGCCACTGCTGCAGCTCCTGACGGAGGTGAGTCGAGGTTGCTTTAAACACATCGCTGCCTAAGCTAACCACATCCCCTAAGTGGCAGACTGTTGAGAAGCTGTAGGGTTTATCGATCGGAGTTGTACCCAGGGTTTTTAGGTTTGCCTGAAACAACTTGTCCTGGTATTGCCCTAGAAAAGCCCTAAAAATGCCAGCAAACACCAGCAAAATGCAGACGTTCCCCATCCTAGAAGCTGAGGGAAACGATGAGGACCATAGTGGGCATTGTGGGCAGTGGACAGCCAGAAGACCCGAAAGCACTGGGGGACAAGCCTCAATGGCCTCAAAGGCGTTTGTTGGCTTGATCAGGGTAAACACTGGATGCACGGAGATGGCTGGGCTAGGTCCCAGTGCAGGTTGTGTCTCATGGTCCCCTTGCCCTCTCTTTCTTCTCTCACCCCTCACATCCTTATGTGTTTGCTGTGTGGTCACGGAACAACAGGCCAACAGGACAATAGTGATTCAGCAGGTGGGAGTAGTGAAGCAGCAGAGATAGCAGTGCTAATGTTGAGTGACTTCAGTATGATATATAGGCAAGCTAGGAGTAAGGCCCTGGTCCTAACTGGAGAGGAGGGTCCCCGTAAGGTGACATCGAAAAGGGCATTGATTTTCTGCCCGTGACTGAATCTGCAGTGATTTTGTAATGCAGCCTTCCCCTAGCAGTCGGTGTTCAGTGGACGTAGGACTCCCATAATTGGAACAAGACTGCAGGATTTGGGCCGGCAGCACAACCATTTGTGAGTGACTGATTCAATACCACACGTCTTGGCAGCTGTCATCCCAACCCTTTCAGCTAGCTAGCAGCACCTCACCCAAACCTGAAAGAAAAGGTGATTTGTGACCGCCTGACGCATGACTCTGTGGCTTCTAGGGGGAAGTCAGGCTCGATAAGTCTCACACCTTTCTCTCAAGACATAACAGGGTTAGAATGGTGGTGACCAGCAAGAAGAAAATAAACAGTCCCAACATATTGGAATAACAGACATAGATAAATTCTACATAACCCGTAACTCCAAAGCGAAAGCATAGTGGTGATAGTCCATCTGTCTGTACTTAGTCCAGGGTTGGTTGTAGAGACATGGCAGCAGTCAGCAATGAAATGGCATGCAGCATGGTTGGAATCCTGACCAGAATGATCTCCCTGTTGTTCCTTGTCCTGTACAGTCTTTTTATATGAAAAGTATTTCTGTTCTGTGAAAAGGCCTGACGTGGGCATGTGTCCAAGTGTCGGACTGTTTACATAATCTTGTGAAAACAATTGCTAGCTCTATTATCATGTCTTTGGTGAAATTCTGTGCACAGAATAATCATAATAAACAGAATAATCATAATAATGCTTTTGCAGAATCCCAGAGTTAGAGCTGATTAGAAATAAAAACATTCCCACTTGAAGCAGGCTAACTAAAAATGAATAAAACTGAATAAAAAAAATCAGAGCACATATTTAGGTGAAAGGGTAAAGACCGCAGGCCTAAACAAAGCTAAAATATGTGTTCCCAAGTAGAGTGTAAAATGAATCCACAACACTTTCAGTTGTCCTCATACAGTTGATTTTGTTTGGTACGGAGGACCAGTTGTTCATTACTTAGGGGTGCACATGCCAACCAGGAGATTGTATTATGTGGTTTTTCCCCTTTTGTGGCAGGCCCCAACTATTTTTCTAGAGTATTTTGGATAAGATGACACTGAAGAAATTGCTTTCTGGGCATATGTTATGCCATTAATTGTGTTTGACCAATGACTTTGTGTTTCACCACTGTGCATATTAGTTGTTCAATGTTCATCAGGAGCACGTTACATTCTGTATTCAGTTTAGCTGCCTATTGGCTTTAACGTGGCATTAGACATTACATTTGGTATTTAGGTTAGCTGCCTATTGGCTTTAACATGGCATTAGACACTACATACTGTATTCAGTTTAGCTGCCTATTGGCTTTAACATGGCATTAGACATTACATTTGGTATTTAGGTTAGCTGCCTATTGGCTTTAACGTGGAGTTAGACATTGCAGTTGAGACATTGCAGATAAGCTGTGTTTTTCCAAGCTGTTTTTCCACATGGTAGACCAAGCTGTGTTTTTCGCATTGAATTCACACCAAACCCTAGCTGATAAGAGAGCGTAGATTTTGTGTTTACCTCTCAATCCAGCCTGGGAACGAGTGAAGTTTGGAGACTTGGCCACTCTCCAAACTTGTTCGGTTCCCACACTGAGTGAGCATTTTTGCTTTTAATGGTGGCCCTGGGCAGCAGCAAGGGGAGTTTCTCCAGGACTTCAGTCAGGAGCGGACGTCAGCTGCCTGGCCTCCTGTTTGGGTGGAAAATCTCCTTCTCGCAGTTGAACAGGAGTCATCAACTGGCAGGCATGAGAAGGATAACGAACAGTGATAGGACCTACGGTGATGAAATTTTGACTTTTATTCTTTGCTTTGAAATTATGCTATAATATAATCACATGTATTTGCAGTGTACATTGCAATTGAGAAGTACTTTGATGTATTTTGCTTTCATTGCTGACTACTTTTAAACGTGTGCTTCCAACCTACTAATCTCGTCTTTCAGGACCTCGTGATGAAGTAATAATAATAAATGTCTTCTTTAAACTAAGAAGTGCATTCCAGAGAAGTTTTGTAAGCTCGGTCATAAGATAAGGAAAGCAAAACATTTTGGCGTTAGTCAACAGTCTGGGAGTCGAATTGGGGCTTGGAGGTGCACTATTTAAAAGTGAAATTGCTTTTGTTGTTTAGAGAATTAAAGAAGCACAGCAGACCATGTTTGAAAATGCATGTGAAGTTAAACTGCCTTATGGTGCTGTGAGAAACATGTTTTCTTGTTTATCAGGACTTTGTGAGTCTTGGGATGAGTGCTTTGATAAAGCAAAAGTGTTTTCATATGTAGAAAATGTGCTTTTTGAAAGAAATGATGTCCTTTTTCTTCTTGACAGAAGGGTTTGGATACTTTTGTCTGCTTACAGAAAATGCATGAGAGATGTAGGCAGTTAGAACGTGAAAATAAGAGTTTACGTGAGCAAATTAGCCAGAACAAATTATTGCAAGATAATGCTGAAATCTATAAAACTATTTTAGGAGACTCTGGCTTTTTCCATTCCAGTAAAGAGGAGGTTAAAAAAGGTGGGGGCCCGTGTGAGCCTCTTCAGAAGAGCGTAGATCACTGTGTGCAGAGCAGCCCAGGGTTGTTGGCAGTTGAAGTGCATTCTTTAAAAGATTACACTGAGCACAAAGTTGAGAATGTTATTTTCAGACCGCTTTTGCAAAGTACTTTGTTTAAAATTAATTCAGACAATGCAGCAGTACTGTCGCAAAATGTGCAGTTTCTGGGAATTCAGTGGAATCCAGAAAATAGACAGATGTTGTCACAGATAAAACAAAAGATTTTAGAGTTTCTTACTATTTGCACTAAGCAAGAGACCCGAGTTTCATGAGCTTGTTTGATTTTTGGAAACAGCATAGCCCTCATCTGAGTAAAATCTTAACACTTTGATACAAAGTAACTAGGAAAAAACATGAGTTTAAATGGAGTGATAAGCAGCTGCATGCTTTTCATTTGGCAAATGAAATAATTCAACAGACTTTAGATTTGTGCGCAGTGCAAGAGGGAAACACTGATTTACATGTACATTAGGAACAGGGGATGACAAGAGTGCCCCTGGAATTTTGGATTAGAAAACTATCTGACTTTGTGGAGCGCTGTACTCCTTTTGAAAAACAGCTTTTGACTTGTTATTGGGCTCTAGTGAATACTGAGTAAATGACATTAAATGATAATGTAATTTTGAAACCTGAACTGCCAATCATGCACTGGGTGATAAGTTCACCTAAATCTCGCAGTTTAGGACAGGCACAAGAGGCTAGTATCATACACTGGATCTGGTACATACAAAACAGGGCTAGAGTCATTGCAGCCCTACATGAACAGGTGTCACAAGCCCCTGTACATGATGAGGAGAGGGTGCAGAAGGTACCACAGGTAAAAGAGTCACTAGTGAAATTCAGTACACAATTTGAATTCTTGTCCCCCTGAGGATAGAAAGCATGTTTGTTTGACTAATGGTTCATTGAAATGCATGAGTACTAAAGGACAATGGAAAGCAGTGCCATACAATTCAGTTATTGAAAAGTTGTTGTCTACCACAGGAGAAGGAAAAAGTAACCTATATGCAGAGTTGTACAATGTGTGTCAGACTTTAAAGCAAGAGCTGCTTGAGATGTGTCATTTTTACACTGATTCTTGGTTCACTGCCAATGGATTAGTCGTTTGGCTTTCCACATGGCTTGTACATAACTGGTTCAATTCCCTTGCAGATGTTAAAGCCAAAATTTTAGAGACAGAAGTGTCCACCCAGAATTCTGACTTAGTGGGGATGGCTAAGTGTGTGCACCAGAAATGTGGACATCTGGGAGAAAAAGCCACTTCCAGGTGGGCAGAGATTAGAGAGATTTCACATTCCCCTAGATTTGATAAAAAAAAATTGATTTTGCAATGTCCTATTTGTCAGCACACACAACAGAGATCTGTCCCACAAACAGTAAAAGATCAGTTGGGGAGAGGAAAGTCACCAGGACAGATATGGCAAATTGATCAGGTTTTAGGGGGAGTGATTGCTGTAGATTACCAAGTCGAAATCAAAATGATGCTGAAAACTAGAGGAGAATTTGATTCATTCATACAGATTGGAGACAGAATTGCCCAACTTGTCATAAGTGCAGTGAATGGAGGTTTGGTAAAGAAGGAGTCTGTCCCAGTCCTTCTGACAGTGTAAGGAAAGGGAAGCTGTGGTACAGCAGATAAAAACATCAGTGCTAAGGTTTGGGTTGAATCCCCAAATGACCCTCCAGAACCTGCAGCAATCATAACAAAGGGCCCCACTAACGTCCTGCTGATTATAAAACAAGGAAAAGAAGAAGAAGGGCACATTTCAGATGACAAATGTTATTTGCAAGAAAAGTCATACTTTTTTCTTTTGCAGATCCTACCACGACTCGCCACTGACCATGAGTGTGCTCTCCCTTTGGGTGTGCACGTGTGGGGTCGGGGGAGGGACTGCCCCCCCAACCTGAAACTGATTGATTAATGTACAAACCCATGGATCAATTTTGCGCAACTGGCGCCTTCAGTTCAAGTTCTACATGGGATCAATATAAAGTTTGTCAACTTGTTTGATTACATTCTTCCACTGGAACTAAGCAACATTGCCAGTTAACTGTCGGTGTTTTTTCGTGTGGAACTCTGACTTTCACTTACAATCCAGCAAACCTTTCAGGTGGACCGTGCACCTTTACATGAGTAGAACTCATGCTACATCAACTTGCTGTTTTAGAGACACTATTATCCAAATCAGAGTATATAAGCTTCAGTCTTTTCATTGTAGATGTATCTGATTTGAAAGGTTGTGAGATCAATATGTTAATCCACTTCCATTGCTTTAAAGTGATTGTTTTTATAATTCAAATCTGATTTGATTTTGTTGTTGTTTTTTGTTGTTGTTTTTTTTTTTTTTAAATAAGAGGTATGGAAACAAAAGTCTTTGGTCATAGGGTGGAGATGTTATGCCATTAATTGTGTTTGACCAATGACTTTGTGTTTCACCACTGTGCATATTAGTTGTTCAATGTTCATCAGGAGCACATTATATTCTGTATTCAGTTTAGCTGCCTATTGGCTTTAACATAGGATTAGACATTACATTTTGTATTTAGGTTAGCTGCCTATTGGCTTTAACATAGCATTAGACATTACGGGCCAGATGTATGAAAAGTTTTTGCACTCACAAACGGTGCGAATCGCAAAAATCGGCCGTTTGCGAGTGCAAAAACGTGGTCTGCGATGCATGGAAGGCATTCACAGACCAAAAATAAGAAACCGCAAAAATTGTGTTTTTTTGCGGTGCGACCGGGTTTTGCGAGTCTCATTTTGCGATTCGGTATTTCCAGTCGGAAATTGCGTGGTGCAAAGTGCGGATCGCAAAATCCAAATCGCAAAGAGATGCATCAAAAAATCGCAATTAGCGATTTTTCACAGAATGGCATTTTGCACATGCAAAATACCACTAAGTGAAAGCAGGTGGTAATCAGGTGCAACCTATATAAAGAGGCCCAGAATGCCTCAGACTCTTTTCCACAATGGCTGCACTCTACGTCATGGCGAGGAGGATGAGGATCCTGGCAGGTTTGAGGAGAGGGAGGAGGAGACAGGAGCGCATTTTCAGAGTGCGCATTGCACTTTTTGACCTGACAGAGGAGGAAATATTTGAGAGGTATAGGTTGAACTCAGCCATGATACTTGACCTGATAGCTGAGCTAAAACCCCTACTGCAGCGCAGAAAACTAAGGACACATAGGGCCTGATTCTGACCCTGGCGGCCGGTGACCGCCAGGGTCACAGGCCACGGGAGCACCGCCGACAGGCTGGCGGTGCTCCGAAGGGCATTCTGACCGCGGCGGTTCAGCCGCGGTCAGAAAGGGTAAACCGGCGGTCACCCGCCGGTTTGCCGCTGCCCTTCTGAATCCTCCATGGCGGCGGAGCGCGCTCCGCCGCCATGGGGATTCAGACACCCCCTACCGCCATCCTGTTCATGGCGGGAAACCC
Source organism: Pleurodeles waltl (assembly GCF_031143425.1). Lineage (NCBI taxonomy): Eukaryota > Metazoa > Chordata > Amphibia > Caudata > Salamandridae > Pleurodeles > Pleurodeles waltl. The sequence goes on from NC_090438.1 coordinate 348,868,597, forward strand.
GCCATGAACAGGATGGCGGTAGGGGGTGCCGCGGGGCCCCTGGGGGCCCCTGCAGTGCCCATGCCAATGGCATGGCCACTGCAGGGGCCCCCGTAAGAGGGCCCCGCAAAGTATTTCAGTGTCTGCTATGCAGACACTGAAATACGCGACGGGTGCCACTGCACCCGTCGCACCTTCCCACTACGCCGGCTCAATTCTGAGCCGGCGTCCTCGTGGGAAGGTTGATTTTCCCTGGGCTGGCGGGCGGCCTTTTGGCGGCCGCCCGCCAGCCCAGGGCAAATCTCAGAATCACCGCAGCGGTCTTTCGACCGCGGTGCGGTGTTCTGACGGGGTTACTTTGGCGGGCGGCCTCCGCCGCCCGCCAAAGTAAGAATGACCCCCATAGTATCCCCACCCATGTGCAGGTATTATGCTCCTTACACCTACTCGCCTCAGGTAGCTATCAAGGGGTCATAGCAGCGGCTGGGGGGGTGTCACAGAGCACCCTCTCCAGATTCTTCAATGCATTTATCAACGCCATGCTAAGCAAACTCCAACAGTACATCCGATTCCCCCATACCCCACAGGAAATACAGCAGACAAAAATTGAGTTTTATCAGATAGCACAGTTCCCCCACGTCCTAGGTGCCATAGATGGCACACATGTGGCAATATGTCCACCTTCTGTCACAGAGTATGTGTACCGAAACCGTAAACACCAACATTCCATGAAAATACAGGTGATATGCAATGCCTCCTACATCATAACTGATCTTGTGGCCAGGTACCCAGGGAGCACACATGATTCATCCATCTTTCGCCACAGCGGAATTCACACAAGACTGCTAGCTGGGGAGTTTGGTGAAGGATATCTACTAGGTAATGCCACTCTTTACACTGGCGCATAGATAACAAACCCTTGTCAGGTGGCTGAGGTACTCATCAAACCTTCTGTCCCTTCCAGGAGACAGTGCCCATGCAGTGCGCACCTACATGATGACGCCCTACCTCAATCCCACCACACCGGCAGAACAGGGATACAATGCAGCACACAGGGCAACCCGCAACGTGGTGGAGCGCACATTTGCCCTCCTGAAGAGTCGCTTCCGTTGCCTCCACAAGAGTGGAGGGGCACTACAGTACAGTCCAGAAACCACATGTAGAATAGTGGCTACTTGTGCAATCTTGCACAATATAGCTACAACCAGGGGCATACCTATAGAAATTAGTGACACAGAATCAGATGAGGATGACGATCCCATACCACCTCTACAGCCAGCAGACAGGACCAGTGCAGCAGAGGGACGGCAAAGGCGTGCTGACATCACACACAACCATTTCAGACGTGAGTATGTATAACTAAACTCCACTGACAACTGTAGCTGTAGTGATAGAAATATTTATTACCTTATGTCAGGTTATTAATTGTGATGAAAGAAGTGTAAAGGTGAATGAGAGAAACGAAAATAAACAAATGAATTGAGTCCCACACTATTACTTCATAGTGGGGACACCAGTGTCAATGCGGCAAGAGTCACTTCCTCCTCCCTCGCACACCACTGGGGTGCCCAGTTGACTCACTGGCACCCTGAATGTCACCCTCAGTGGCAGTGCTGCACCTGGCACTGCGCCGTCTGGTGTCTGAAGCAGATACTTGCACACTACTGAGGCTCGAACTGTCCTCCGTGTCCCCCAAGGCAACCTCACTGGGAGTGGCCGACCTCTGTCCCATTACTAGTTCAATCACATTGGTGATTTGGACAAGGCCCTGGACCACATCCCTGCTGGTGTGTGCAGCCTCAACCTGGGCCGCCACAGCACGATGGGCGATGAGGGCGGTGGAGATGGCCATCCGATTTGAGGACCTGCAGTAGTTCGCAAACATGGTTCGGAAACGGTGATCATGTCTGCGTCGACTCACTCTTTCGTGCCGCAGCTCCTCACACAGGTCACACACTGCAGTGGTCAGCTCCCTGGTGTCCTGAGAGGCCTGCACCTGTCCCTCATGCAGCTGGTTGATATTTTCGTTCAGGATGTCAATTCTCCGATGCAGGCCAACCATATGTCTGTTGTGGACTCTAAGGTTCCTGTCCAGACTCAGTATTCTCCTGTTTTGCAGGCGCTGTTGCTGCAACATAGCAGCCTCAAGTCCACCAAACAAGGATGTACCCTCAGCTGCCTCCTGCAGTTGCTGCTGGGACACTGTGGCACTTCTACGATGTGCTGAATGACCCCTGTCCTCTGGTATCTGGCTGCGCCTATCGGGTGCAGATGGTGTGCCTGGTCCCTCCTGCTGCACATCGGAGTCACCACTGAGGTCCGGAAGTGGCAATGGCCTGGACCTGCGGCGCACAGTTGAGACATTGATGGACCCACTGGTGTTGGTGTCAGAGGGCAGCTGTGTGTCCGTCTCCCCTACACACGCTATTTCTGTGGCTGCTGTGCTAGGCCCACCTGCAACAACAATATGCAGCATGTCAGTTCAGTATGTTACATTCTCTGTCCAGAAATGGCAATAAAGCTATAGGTACTGCTCTACATGGTGTAGTGTGTGTTGTGTTACCTTGGTTGTCACTATGCTTGCTTACATTGTCATGCCACTGTCTGTACTAGTTTGTGGACCACAACTCCTATAATGCATTGTTGTGCTGCTACTAAGATGTGGAATGGACTACTTCACACACTACTTCACATTACATGCTAATTCCTAAGGGGCTTTTATGCATGCACATATTGGGTTCACACGACAACATTGCACTTACCTTGGCTGGTACTTGGTTGTGCGGAGGTGTCGATATCTGTGACCCCTGTCACTGCTTCCGGTAGGAGTGTTGATTCCACCAGGTCCTCCAGTGGTGTCACAGGTGGCTCGGTTGGTGGTCCTCCTCCTGTGCTCCTGGCCTCTGCAAGTCGCCTTGCCACCCTCTCCTTTGCCCGGGACCGCAGGTCATACCAGCGTTTCTTGATTTCCTCAATGGAGCGCTGTGCCACTCCAATTGCGCAGATTTTACTTTGGATCACAAGCCAAAGTCTTCTCTTCTCACTCTCTGGCACCTGGAGGGATGATTTGCCAAACAGGCGGTCATGGCTCCTCACCACCTCTTCTGTTAAGACCTCCAGCTCCTGCTCACTGAACTTCAGTTTGCACTTCCTCTCCTGCTTCTCAAGTCCTGGACCTTGGGGCTCCATTGTGGCTCAGGTAATGCTGCTCCTTCAGAGTGCTGCTCAATGTGGCTGGGCTGCTCTCACTTGGGATGCTGGTTTGGGTGTGGCACCTGTAACTGCCTGGGATGACTCATTTCCTGCTGGTGATGTCATCAGGCTCCTCCAGGTGTGCATTCTCGAACCTTCTCGCAATTTGCGATTTTTTACCGAATCGCAAAAAAATCGCAAATTTTGAGAATGTAAATTGAGATTTGGTAAATGGGCCTCGCAAACCACAAATTGCAATTTTTAAGAAATCGCTAATTACGAATCGCAATTTTGTTACATGGCCAATTGCGACGCGGAAATAGCGATTTATTAAAAATCGCATTTTGCGATTCACAGACCCCAGTTTTCATACATCTGGCCCTTAATTTGGTATTTAGGTTAGCTGCCTATTGGCTTTAACGTGGAGTTAGACATTGCAGTTGAGACATTGCAGATGAGCTGTGTTTTTCCAAGCTGTGTTTTTCCACATGGTAGACCAAGCTGTGTTTTTCGTATTGAATTCACACCAAACCCTAGCTGATAAGAGAGCGTAGATTTTGTGTTTACCTCTCAATCCAGCCTGGGAACGAGTGAAGTTTAGAGACTTGGCCACTCTCCAAACTTGTTCGGTTCCCACACTGAGCGAGCATTTTTGCTTTTAATGGTGGCCCTGGGCAGCAGCAAGGGGAGATTCTCCAGGACTTCAGTCAGAAGCGGACGTCAGCTGCCTGGCCTCCTATTTGGGTGGAAAATCTCCTTCTCGCAGTTGAACAGGAGTCATCAACTGGCAGGCATGAGAAGGATGACGAGCAGTGATAGGCCCTACGGTGATGACATTTTGACTTTTATTCTTTGCTTTGAAGTTATGCTATAATATAATCACATGTATTTGCTGTGTACATTGCAATTGAGAAGTACTTAGATATATTTTGCTTTCATTGCTGTGACTACTTTTAAACGTGTGCTTCCAACCTACTAATCTCGTCTTTCAGGAACCTCATGGTGAAGTAATAATAATAAATGTCTTCTTTAAACTAAGAAGTGCATTCCAGAGAAGTTTTGTAAGCTCGGTCATAAGATAAGGAAAGCAAAACAGCATATCATTGTCAAATCAGTCTTTGAAGGTAAAAAATGTGATTACTCGCAATGAAAGATCCCAATAACTACACTTCAAATCCTATCCAGCAATTTCCGATTTATTTGCTAAATCCAACAAAGAAGTCACAGAAGTGGTAGACGCTACTGGTCCTCTCTTAGTTTTGGTTAGTTCTTGAGGCCTGTCAAACCCTTATTTGAACTTGAGCGTGGTCATAACTACATCACCCATGGCTATTGGTCAAGAATGACGTGAGGATACCCACCTTACTGCTTCTTTGCTAATATCTTCTTGGAAGGAGGGAAAGGTAGGGGATCAAAGAAATCTGACCCCGTTCTGGAATTGCTGTCACTGATACAGGTCAGTGCCAAAGAAAAAGAGCTGGGTGGAACTCCTGCGTGATTGCTTCCACAAGTTATTCTTTACAACAGGAGGATATTCTGTGACCTAAGTAAGGTGGATGACTTTACATTGCCAGGCATAGAGCTAACTTTGAGAGTTTCGTTGGAGGTGGGGGTTATGCCAAAGTCCCCTGACATAGTTCCAAGTGAAGGTCTGGGACTTCCCCCTCAAAAATCAAATATTCAGCCCTCTTTGCATATTTTATATAGCGGCACTACCACAAAGCCTTCATCATGTCTAATGTACAGTGGAAGCTGGAGCCATCAGTTCTGGTGGGGAAGGGATGCCATTAGAGGCATTATTTTGCTTTGAGAAAGTTTTATCCTCTATTTTATCTTTTTTTGAAAAACCAGCAGCAAATTCAGATCATGTCTTAGACATTGTCCTCATTACTAATGGAGGTTCAAAACCTCACTCTGCCTAGAATTGCCAGGATGTTCCCCCAAAATGTTAAGGAGTCAAAATCAAGTGTAATTGTTGTTACAAATGAGGTTTGTAATGCTGCTGTTTAAGTGGATAAACCCAGTATGGTTGAGGGTTTTTATAAGCATGACAGACTTGAGTAACTCTAAATTAATGCATGAGCAAGTATACTGTTTAAAATCATATTTTGAAGAACGTAAGTAAGAGGCATCTTTAAAATTCACTGGGGTAGAGTGGTTTCCAATTTTTAAGGAAGGGTTAAAATCAAATGTTTTTGTAAAGTCTCCAGCTGCATCCATGGATGCTCCTGATTGTCTAAAGGGTGAGTAATGTATGGAGAGTAATATAAAAAGATCCTCAGGCAATATGCAAAAGAAAGGGAAAAGTAAGAAGAAAAAAGGTGCATTATAAAATGAGAGGCAACGAAAATTAGATTTGAGAATCTATCAAGTTTGGATAATCCTGAACGAGCTTCTCTACTGTCTCCCTCAACTGCTTTGGCCAGTATTTCGATTGTGGCATCCCATATTGTTTACAGTCAAAATCATCCTGCTATGCCTGAGGTGGTCATCTCTAAAGTTTATATTGACATTCAGAAAAGCTCAACATTGCAGCCTAATAATGGGTTGGTACTTCATAATGTTTCAGGGTATTCTTCAAATTCTCAACGTGGTGTTGGGGACAATAGGATCGTCCCAGATTCTTCAAGCATTGATGTTGATGCAATAGCTAGTCATGAAATGGCTTGCAAAGTACAGCTGGAGTATAAGAATTTTCAGTGTGAAGATGTTTCCATCCAATAGGTCCCTGCAGAGAATGATGGTAATATGGTTCCAAATACTCCAGGTGCTTCTTCGGCAAGGTGTTCCAGCCTGGAAAGATCCAAGGCCTTCAGATCTATTAAATCATGGAGCAAATGTTTTTGGCCCACACGTGCATTGACCAGTATCCAGAAATGTTTCTTGTATTTCAATTAGTGGTCATCTTTATCTAGATCTTAAGACAAATAAGTTCAATTGTTTAATCATGAAATGTATCCTTTTATTAGAAGTTTAATTTTGCAAGCTCGGGTGGAAATTAAGACACTGAAATTAGTGAAAAATAGTTATAGTGAAAATGTCAAGAGAAATTCATCAGGCCCTGTACCTAGTATTAGAAATGGAACTGTTGTGGGTCAATGATAATCGTACATCTAATAATGCAGCACTGTTATTACTATTATTTCCGCAAGAGGGGTATTGATGTAATTCCTGTTGTGCATGGAATGGATTTAAATTGTAACATGTCTAAATTGTGAAGTCAGTGTAAGAATAAGACAGTGTTGTTGCCAGGGCTTGATAAGGTCATATTGCAAGGAAACCACAAGGATGTTGTTTTATCAATAGGCCAGGTGAGTAGAGCTATACCATTTCTGTAGCCTGGTCAATACTACATTCAGGCATTAGAGCGACCCTTGACCCTCGGGTAGGTCGCTCCCCCCGCCGCTGCAGCTCCACCTTCCCAGGCCCCTGCCACCGGTGTATAGATCTCTGACTCACCTCTGCGCTTGCCACTGAGTTGCCTTCTTATTCTCTCCTGTTGCCTCGTTCTTGTTTCTGCGTAAAGCTAATTGACCTCTCTCATTTCTCTGCCCTTCTCGCTCTTTCTGCCCCCTTGCGCTCTTCGCCTTTATTGCTCTGTTTTCGTGACCGCTCACTGCCTTTTCTAGCTCCTTCTGCCTTTATTGCTCTGTTTTCGTGACCACTCTCTGCCTTTTCTCGCTCCTTCTGCCTTTATTGCGTTTTTGCTCTTTTTGCCTTTTTCGCGCCTCTGCCTATAACGCTGGTCTGCCTTTCCCTCTCTCTTAAACTTGACCGCTCTTTTGCATTCTTTCTCTCCCGCCGTCCCGCTCCCTGCATCCCGCTTTCCCGCAGCTGCCCCCTTGCGGCCCCGCACCCCCCTGCTCCCATTCGCTGTCCCCCTTCCGCCTCCCACCTCCCAGCTGATCCCTCCTCCCCCCCTTCCCTCTTATGGCGGCCGTTGTGTGGCCGCGTGCAACGGGCGCGCCGGCGCGCCAAAGGCAAGCCCGTCTGCACCCGTCCGCACCTGGACCGCACCCAGCGCCAGAACCCCTGGCCCCCACCGCACCCAAAACCCGCATCTCAGATACGACACCGCCTCCCTCAACGCACTCTACCCCGGACAAACTGCCAACTTCTACCAAGCCAGCCCCAACCGCACTCATGGACCCTTCGCCTGTCAAGCCTGCAAGCACACCTTCCACCGAGCCTGCAGTTCTTCCACCGGCCCACGCACCAACAACCACCTCAAGTGCATCCTCCTAAACACACGCTCCGTCCACAAGCACGCCATCGAATTATGGCAACTCCTGGACACAACAGCACCTGACGTCGCCTTCATCACAGAGACCTGGATGAACGCCTCATCGGCTCCTGACATCGCCATAGCCATCCCCGACGGCTACAAGATCGCCTGGAAAGAGAGCACCAACAAAATCGGGGGAGGAATCGCCATCATCCACAAGAACTCCATCAACACCACGACCTCCACCGAAGACACCCCCCTCGCCGCCGAACACATGCACTTCCAGATCCCCACCGACCCCAGGACCACCCTCAGAGGTACTCTTGTCTACAGGCCCCCTGGCCCACGCTCCCCATTCAGCGAATCCATCACTGACTTCATCTCCTCGCACGCCATAGCCTTGCCTGACTACATCCTCCTCGGGGACCTGAATTTCCACCTGGAGAAGAACAACGACCCCAACACCGCCACCCTGCTCGACAACCTCGCCAACCTCGGACTCAAGCAACTAGTGGACATCCCCACCCACGCCGCCGGCCACACACTCGACCCCATCTTCTCCGCCAGCAACCATATATCCTTCAGCCACTCCTCTGAGCTACACTGGACCGACCACAGATGTGTCCATTTCACCTTCAAACGTGAGACCCACCACCTTCGCACACAACAAATCCCCTTCAGACCCTGGAACAAAATCTCCACAGACCAGCTACTCTCAACTCTAATCCACAACCAACCAGCGGCCACCACCGATGCCAACAAGGCCACCCTCAGCCTCACAAAATGGATCACCATCAGTGCTGACAACCTCGCCCCTCTCAGAAGCCACCCAAGAGAGACCAACATCAAGAAACCCCAGTGGTTCACAGACGCCCTCAAAGAATCCAAGAAATCCTGCCGTACCCTCGAGAAAACCTGGCGCAAAGAACACACCGCAGAAAACATGTCAGCCCTCAAGATCGCCACTCGTAAACATCACCAGCTGATCCGCTCCACCAAAAGGGCATCTTTCAAAGAGAGACTTGACAATAACACCCACAACAGCAAAGAACTCTTCAACATTGTCAAAGAGCTCTCCAACCCCAATGCCAGCTCCAACACCATCACGCCCTCACAAGAACTCTGCAACTCCCTTGCTACTTTCTTCCATCGAAAGATCACCGACCTACACGACAGCTTCGGACCCCAAACCCCGCCACCCACCATTGAACCTACAGCCCCAGCCGCTATCCTCAACGCCTGGACCCCCATCAGTTCCAAAGATACCAGAACCACCATGAACACCATCCACTCCGGCTCCCCCTCGGACCCTTGCCCCCACCACATCTTCAACAAAGCCGACGCAATCATCGCCCCCTATCTCCAGAGCATCATCAACAGCTCGTTCTCATCTGCCACTTTCCCCGAGAACTGGAAACACGCAGAAGTCAACGCTCTCCTGAAGAAACCCACGGCTGACCCCAACGACCTGAAGAACTTCCGCCCCATCTCTCTTCTCCTCTTCCCGGCCAAGGTCATCGAGAAGGCCGCCAACAAGCAACTGACCACCTTCCTTGAAGATAACAACCTGCTCGACCCCTCCCAATCTGGCTTTCGGGCCAACCACAGCACAGAAACCGCCCTCATCGCAGTCACCGACGACATCAGAACTCTGATGGACAACGGAGAAACAACCTTCGACACCGTGTGCCACCGCACCCTAATAACCCGCCTCCGCTCCACTGGAATCCAAGGACAGGCCCTGAACTGGATCATCTCATTCCTCTCTGACCGAACCCAAAGAGTCTACCTCCCGCCCTTCCGCTCAGAACCCACCGAGATCATCTGCGGCGTTCCACAAGGCTCTTCGCTCAGCCCCACCCTCTTCAATATCTACATGAGCCCCATCGCCAACATCGCTCGCAAACACAACATAAACATCATCTCCTACGCCGATGACACCCAGCTGATACTCTCCCTCACCAAAGACCCAGCCACCGCCAAAGCCAACCTGCAGGATGGAATGAAAGACGTCGCAGAATGGATGAAGCTCAGCCGCCTAAAGCTAAACTCTGACAAGACGGAGGTCCTCATCCTTGGACACTCCCCGTCCGCCTGGAACGACTCTTGGTGGCCCACGGCCCTGGGCACCGCCCCAACCCCTTCAGACCACGCACGCAACCTCGGATTCATCCTGGATCCCCTCCTCACCATGACCAAGCAAGTCAACGCCATCTCGTCATCTTGCTTCCACACCCTTCGCATGCTCCGAAAAATCTTCCACTGGATCCCCGCCGAAACTAGAAAAACTGTTACCCACGCCCTCGTCACAAGCCGCCTGGACTACGGAAAAACCCTATACGCTGGAACCACCACCAAGCTATAGAATCGTCTTGAGCGCATACAGAACGCCTCCGCTCGCCTCATCCTCGACATACCGCGCCACAGCCACATATCCGCCCACCTGAAACACCTGCACTGGCTCCCCGTCAACAAAAGGATCACCTTCAGGCTCCTCACCCACGCACATAAAGCCCTCCACAAAAAGGGCCCAGAATATCTCAACAGTCACCTCTCGTTCTACACACCCACCCGTCAACTTCGCTCAGCCAGCCTCGCTCTCGCCACCATCCTTTGCATCCGCAGATCCACCACTGGAGGGAAATCCTTCTCCTACCTGCCAGCCAAGACATGGAACTCCCTACCAGTCCACCTAAGAACCACCCAGGACCACCTCACCTTCAGGAGGAGCCTCAAGACTTGGCTCATCGAGCAGCAGCACCCCCCCCCCAGCGCCTTGAGACCCTCACGGGTGAGTAGTGCGCTCTATAAATGCCTTGATTGATTGATTGATTGATTAGAGGAAGGGGACAAGTTTGTGAAATGGAGTTGGGTGACAGGAAGTTTGAACTGCAGCCACCCTAAATTGTTGGAGTCACCGAGGTAGCTCCCTTGAAACAATGATATTTCTAGAATCTGGCAGGTTTAGGCAAACATAATGCAAAATGTAATTGTTTTGAGTCCTTTAATCCAGCAATTATATATCTGCAGGAAACGTGGTCCTGTTTTAGGTTCACCCATGAAAATTATTATGTTTTTTCTCATGAGGCAAAGCCTGCTTCTAAATGGCATGCTAGTGGGGAAGTAGCAATTTTGTTACGTAATAATGTCAACTGGAATCATGGATTGTTTATTCACCCCTCGAATTTATGCCTTTGTCTGAAACTAAAACTGCCTACAAAGAAGGTTTTGGGAGTTCCTCTTTTTTCCTGCTCACTAATATATGTATCCTGACCGTAAAATAATATGACTATCTAGTAAGCTCTATATTTATGTTTATCCGTGACATTAGTGTTTCAGAGGATTGCCCAAAGGTAATATTTATAGGTGACCTAAATGCAAAATGCAAACAGTTTCCAACTCAGCATGTTTGTTCTTTGCAAATTTGGAAAAAGAGGAAGCCTGGGCAATCTCTTAGATAATTTCTCCTTCTAAGAATTTTTCACTTTTCTCTCCCATTCTTGGTCATTCTCTGATTTATTACATGATTGCGTCATATCAGATGTCTGGGGACTGTTCTAATTTAAATGTGTATTCATCTGCACTGAGTGATCATTGTATCATGAGTCTGAATGTTGAACTAACGATACAGGTCTTAAAGCCATGGACCTGTTGATGAGTGATGTTGTGTCAAATGGATGCACCTTCTGGGGCTTTAGCAGTATAAAGTGTTTAGACTCCAAAGCGTTTGAAGTCACTAATGGTGTTTTGGTGATAGCACTTAGGGATCCAATAACTTGGTATGAAAGGTGTGTGATAAAGTTTTCTAGTATAGGTAGAAATCCTAGGTTACACAAAAAAATTAACCAGAACTTTAGGTCAGTCATTTAGGAAATAGATCAGCTGGTAAGGAAACAATTTTTCCTTTTCTCCATCTCCAAACAAAGTGAAATTTGTCAACTTAAACGAAAAAGATATAGATTGAAGGCCTTAAATCAGAGAAGGGAATCTGACAATAAATGGATTAATATAAGCGAAGTTTCAGCTGCAAACGATCTTAGAAAGTGTTGGTGTTTAGTAGCACTGTATTGTGACTATAGAGAGTGAGTGCTCAAGCAATTCCCATATCTGATGATGATTGAACAAATTATATTTCCAACCTTTGCACCGGTAAGTATAGTGTTAGTGACTCTTTAGATATAAGAGTAGACGCAGAGTTGAATGAATTATATGAGCTGCCTTCAGCCCAGGAGATCGTGAGACCTATTAGAAGCACCAGAGCTTTGGGTGCAATTGGCCTCAATGAAATCCCAATTATTACACAGGCTGATACACTCTGGGAAGCTTTTTTGTGCCCCTTACTTGATTATTTCAACCTTTTAAGAAATATCCCCTGGCTTTGAAAGGTAGCATTATTGTGCTTCTTTATAAAAGGGGTCAAACATATTCTCCTGCAAGCTACCGGCAAATATCACTATTAGATGCAGTAGGCAAACTTTTTGCCAAAAGCATTTTAGGACACATTCAACATTGGATAACTCAAAATAACATTATTCACAGAGAACAGGATGAACTGCAGGACTTTAGATAACATTGCAGCATTACAGGCAATTATAGAAAAGTACCCCCAGTCATGGTGAATGCCTGTGTACATGGCCTTTATCAACTTTTTCACAGTGTTAATAGAGATGATAATTGGACATTGTGGAGAAAGCTGTCTCAGTTGGGCATGCCTTCTCATTTGCTGAGACTAGTAATGTTAATGTTAATATTTATATATTTATAAAGTGCGTGAATACCAAAAAAAAGACATATTGGTGCTATTTCAGAAACAATATGGGACCCGGGGCGGGAAAAAGTTTGAGCCTAACTAATTACTAGCCAGAGGGGAACAGCTGAGTCTTTACTTGTTTTCTAAAACAAAGTAAGTTGGGCTGTGCTCTGAGATAATCCAGGAGAGCATTCCATCATTCACAGGTAATGTGGGAGAAACTTCTTCCTCTCCAGTCGGCTTTCTTAATCCTAGGGACCACTACCATATTGGAGGTTGAAGTATGCAGAGTAAGAGTGGTTGTATACCACTTAAAGGACTTTTGGAGGGAGAGTGGGCCAACCCTGTGAAGAGTCTCATTGGCCCAGCACAGGGCCTTAAATTTTACCCACTCCCTAAAAGGCAGCCAGTGCAAATCAAGAATATTCTGTGAGATAGAGCAGAATTTAGGAAGATTCAGCAGCACTCGAGCTGCAGCATTTAAGAGCGTTTGCAACTTGCTGAGAGCCTACATACAACACGTTGCAATAATCAAGCCTTGATATTACCAAGGCTGAAAATGCAGTTTTCTTCAGCTCTGGGGGAAGAAAGGGAAGGGTTTTCTTTAAGACTTTCAGGGTAAAGAAACAGGCCAAGCTAATCTGTTCATGTGTTTGGAAAACTCCAGCCTGGTATCAAAAATGACCCTTAGATTCTTTACTTTCAGACATGAACATGGAAGAGGGCCTAAAGTAGAAGGCCACCATGCTGTACTCCAAAAGGAGGTGTAATTACCAAAAGGTACTACCTCAGTTTTCTCCTAATTGATATTCAAACTGTTTTTCTGCATCCATTCAACAATGTTTCTCATGTTTATATTAAACTGTTTAGCTCAAGTTTCGGGGTTTGAGGAGACTGAGAATACAATGTGAGTGTTGTCTGCATATGAGGGAACTGAGAAACCAAATGATCTGATGAGATCAATAAGGGGGGTTGTGTATACATTAAAAAGAGTATGACTCAGCGCGGACCCCTGAGGGACTCCACAGGGAAGAGTGAAAGAGTCAGAGGTGACATTTCCAAGGGTTAATACTTGCTCGCGATTGGAAAGAAAGGAGCTAAGTAGTTCCAGTGCTCGATCACGGATGCCTCTATACGTTTTAGACGGTTTATGAAAAGAGTTCAGTCAGCCCATTATCAACAATGGCATACATTTTCTCTTTAGCATCTAAAAGAGCTGATTCTGTAGAGTGATCAGGTCTAAAGCCATGTTGAAATGGGTCAAGGATACTCATGGAATCCAGAAAGGCCATGGTATCCATGTTCAGGCTTTTTTCTAGAATGTTTGCTGGAAGTGGAAGCCAAGAAATAGGCCTATAGCTCTTGACCTCAAACGGATCCAGTGGCGTTTTTTTTTTGGGCAGTGGTAATGTAGATGCTTTCCTTCAAAGCCAATGGAAAACATCCAGAGGACAGTATTTTATTTAAAAGTGTCACCAGATGAACTGATATGGTACTAGCTATTGGATGAAGAACATGCGGAGGGCAGGGGGTCTGATGGGGTACCAGATTTTGAACCTTGAATTAATGTAATCACCTTATTTTCTGTAAAAGGACTAAAGGTAGTAAACAGTACTGGCCTTTGTTCTTTGTTGGATGAAAGACTATTCTCTGATATCTCCTCACTCATTAAAATCTCAGGGGCATATTTATACTCTGTTTCCACCTGATTAGTGTCATTTTTTTTTACTCTAATTCGGTGCAAAACTAACTCCATATTTAAACTTTGGTGCTAGACCCCTCTAGCGCCAAATTTATGGAGTTAAAGTCATTTTTTGAAAGTGGAGACCTACCTTGCCTTAATGAGATGCAAGGTAGGCGTTCCCATGCAAAAAATGACTCTATGGCCTTAATGCCATTTTTAGGGGCATATTTATACTCTGCAGCATATTTATACTCTGTTTGCACCAAATTAGCGTCATTTTTTTTACTCTAATTCGGTGCAAATCTACTCCATATTTATACTTTGGTGCTAGACCCGTCTAGCACCAAGGCCCTGATTTATACTTTTTTTGCGCCGCATTTACGTCATTTTTTGACGCAAAAGTGGTGCAAACTTACAAAATATTGGCCCTTATTTATACTTTTTGCTGCAAAACTGCACTAACTCAGTTTTGCACCAAAATGTTTAGCACTGGCTTGCATCATTTCTGTGCACCAGCCGGGCACCATATTTATGGAATGGTGCAAGTCGGTGCAAAGGGTAGGCTAGAGTAAAAAAAAATGACTTTAGTCGGGTGGGGCTGGCAGTATAGAAAAAGAGGGTTTAGCACAAAAAAATGACTTTAGGCAGGTTAGAGTAAAAAAAAATGACTCTAACCAGATTAGCGCCATTTTATGGTGCTAAACCTACCATGCCCATTTTAGGGCCCCCTATGGCACTTTAAAAAAATAAATAAAATTAAATGCAATCTTACCTGTACTTACCTGGGATAGGGTCCCCCATCCTCCGCAGTCCCTCTGGTGTGGGTGCACCTGGGGCCTGGGGAGGGCACCTGTGGGCTTATTCCATGGTGTTCCACAATGGAAATAGGCCCACAGGTCCACTAACGCCTGCCCTGACCCAGGTCTTAAAAAATGGGGCAAAGCAAGCTTTGCCCCATTTTTTGACCCCTCCTCCCTCCCTTGCACCATTTTTGCATGGGAGTATAAATATGGCGTTAAGGCCATAGAGTCATTTTTTGCACAGGGACGCCTACCGTGCATTTCATTAAGGCAAGGTAGGTTTCCACTTCCAAAAAATGACTTTAACTCCATACATTTGGCACTAGACAGGTCTAGCACCAAAGTATAAATATGGAGTTAGTTTTGCACTGAATTAGAGTAAAAAAGAAATGAAGCTAATTCAGTGCAAACAGAGTATAAATATGCCCCTTAGCGTCAAAAAATGATGCTAATCTGGTCAGAATCATTTATTTTAACTCAAACATGCCTAACGTGATTTTTTTTTAAGCTAGCCTACCCTTTGCACCGGCTTGCACCATTCCATAAATATGGTGCCCAGCTGGTGCTAAAAAATGGTGCAAGCCGGTGCAAAACCTTTTGGTGCAAAACTGCGTTAGTGCAGTTTTGCACCAAAAAGTATAAATAAGGCCCTCAGTATTTCCTGTCAGATTGGTAAACTCCTTAAATATAATAATGACTTTAGAAAGGAAACAATCTGCTAGTTTATCACGTAATGACTGATCTGGAATCATGGAGTCCTTAATACAGCACTTGTATAGAGATTTAACAGTATTAAAAAGATCTTTCGATTAGTTTTTTGCTGAATTGATATTTTCTGTAAAAAAAATTGCTTTGGCTGCCTTTATTTTCTTTTTATAATCTTTGATCATGGTCTTATATTTAATTTTCTTGTCAGAGCCATAGTTTGGTCTCTTCAGCTGTTCCTGCCAGCTCCATTTCTGTCTCTACATTCTGAGGTCTTGAGAAAACCATGGTGCAGATGGCGAAACTCTGGAATTGATCTTGAGGGACCAATTGTGTGATCGCCGTATGGATCCAGCCAGTAAATTTAGTTGCTCTCAAACACAGGCTGACATTTCAACAGTACATTGTTTAATTCAGAGCAGTCTAGTTTATTCCACTGGCAATATTTTAATGTTGTTGATGCTTTTAGGGCTAGAAGTATTAGTGATGGAATTCTTAATTTGCAAATTATAGCCCTATGATCAGTCCAGGCTAACGACATAACATTCTCAACTGACAAATTTGGGTTGTTGGGAAAAATACTGTTCATTGTGTGGCCTGCTTGATGCGTTGGTAATTTAACCAATTGTATCATATCAAAATCCCTAAGGGTGTCAGTTAGTATTTTTGTGTCCTTATCCTGTAGTTGCTCTAAATAAAAATTAAAGTCACCCAGAATTGTAAGATTTGGGAGAATTATACATGATTCAATGGTGTTTAATAGAGATTGAGTAAAGGATTCCCTTGTGCCAGGAGATGGTAAATCAGGATACCATTCAAAGTGCATGTATTACTGATCTTCAAAGCGCCCAGTTCGGAAGTGGGAGGAACTTGAAAGTGGCCTTAAGGTGATTGCGATAGACCATTGCTATCCCTCCTTCTCGCATATTAGCTCTATCAACTTGGATTACCTAATAACCTTCCTAAATAGCAATAATAAAATAAGGGTCAGATGCCCCAGAAACCCAGGTTTTAGTAAGAATCTGGTCTCACTTACTCTAAAAGATCCACAATTTCCTGACTAGTTTTTATAAGAGACCTCATATTTAAGAGCAAGCATGAAAGTGAGTTATTAGAATGCCCAAAATGCACGGAGTGCGAGACTGGGCATACTGGAGGTAGAGAGCCCTACTTCAAACAACAAGGTTGCAAACTAGAATTAAGAACAAAATCACAATTGGGGCATGCAGACCTAACATCCAGTAGCTAGAGACTGAAGGCTACACACCAGGCTTATTTTTGTTCCCAAAAGACAATAATTCAGATCTAGAGTAGGCATGGAAGGTATAAAAACCAGGGGTCCCTGTGCATGATGCAGTCCGGCCAAGGACTAACACAGGCAGGCTTGCCTTTGGCAAACAAATTTGATTTAGAAAATGCAAAATCTCCCCCCCCCCACATTTCCCTGTGCAAATGAGCAATGTAGCAAACAGCCAAAGAGCATTTACAGTTTCTGCGCCATAGGTTGCACCAGCTTCCAACTTTTGTAGCCCTTCCTATGACATATGAAAAAACTAGACCACTTACCCCTAAAGTGGTGATGGCATCTGTCAAGTGGCCTTTGAGTAGGGAGGGAATTGTGCCACAAAGCTCAATACCCTTCAAAAACAGGTATTGTTGTGCAAAAATGGGTAGTTTTAAAGAACCAGATAAGGAACAAATTTGATTTAAAAAAAGCAAATGCTTCCCCTTGCTTCCCTGCGCAAATAAGCAATGTAGCAAACAGCCAAAGGGCATTTACCAATAAGTTATGCGTGGTCATGCATGCTTTCTACTTTTGTAGCTCTTCCTGTGACTTATGAAAAAACAAGTAGACCCCTCACCCCTAAAGTGGTGATGGCGGCCATCAAGTGGCCTTTCCGTCGGAAAGGAACAGTGCCCCAAGTGCAATACCCTTCAAAAAACAGGTATTTTTGTGCAAAAATGGTTAGTTTTAAAGAATCATATTAAGAACAAATTTGATTTTTTTTTTAAACAAATTTTTCCCCCCCGTTTCTCTTTGCAAATGAACAATGTAGCAAACAGTCAAAGGGCATTTACTGATGGTTAATAGCACTTCATACCTCAACTTCGAGTCAGGTGTTGATGGGCAGAAATCATGGTTTATCTCAAAAACATCTGAGGCATAATGATCTGAAAGAAGGCTGTCTATTGGCGCTTTTCCTGTTTTGTTTATATATTAAGGATCTCCCACGTAGGGTAGGAATGGTAAACGGGATGCCCCCACAGTTGGTAATATGAACATATACTCTCTCTTGTATGAGGATGATGTTGTTTTGATAGATTTAAATCCTGTTGGGCTTCAAAATGTTAGAACGTTATGCAGAACATTACATTAAAAAAAAATATCTTGAAGAGTAAGATTTTCACTTTCCGGAAGAAGAATTCTAGATTAGGCGGGGAGAGTTCATTGTTTTTTAGAACATGAAAAAATTGAGAAGGTCCAACTCTATCCATATTAAGGTAATTGTTTTCTAGCAACTGTGGAGAGTATGATGATATAAATCACTTTTTTTAGCAAGGCTATGTCACACACAACCACTATTAATAGATTATATAAAGTTTGTGGAAAAGGGCTCTTTGCACATGCACTATCAAGCTTTATGGTAAATATTCCTCCTTTCCTAAGCTATAGTTGTGAGGGAATGGACATGAGTTATTGGAGTTTCATTGATGTAATCGAAGGACATATTTTGCATTATATTTGTGATATGAACTCAATGGCAGCTCCATATGTTTTATGTCTGGAGTTTGAACTTTTGGCAACTTTTTTTTACAGTTCTACCATCACTATTGAAGTGGGGGAACTGCCTACTTAGTGGGGAAGAGAGGTCAGTAAGTGCCGCTTTGGGGCATGAAATCTTTACGCTAAGAAAAAAAAGTGCATTCTTTTGTTCTTTTGTAAAAGATAGAGACCTTTTTGGGATAGATTATTTTAATAGATTTCCTTTGCCTAAATCCTTTTAGAGTAAGCTTGAATTGGGATATGTTACTATGTCAGCACCACAAAAGAAGTTAGGTTATACAAGAATGTTGTGTATGGAAAAAAATGCAGCCCTATCTTACTTGGAAAACACCACATGGGTACAAAGATACATTTTACTGTTGAGATTAAATTTGTTACCTTTGCTGATATTATTAGGAGTGACAGAGTTTGTAATTTATGTAATCTCAATGTACAAGATCTAACTCATGTAATCTTTGCATTACCTTCCTTGCACTTTGCACGGCTGCACTTTTTAAGATCATTTTTTTTTAAATATGGGCCCTCATTATGACCTAGGTGGTAAATGCCGCCAACTGCCACGGCGACGGCCTCCAAAAGACCATCGCCATGGCTACCTACCGTCTGCCATATTATGCCAGTAGCCGGAATTCCGCCAGAAGGCTGGTGGGATTCCTGCTACGGTCATGGCGGCGGACGGCGGGAGGTGGCACTGGTGCCAGCAGCAGCACCATGTCAGTAGAACGCCGCCGACCATATCATGACACATGATACAGACTGTCGGTGTTCCGCTGGTGTCTGCGCTAGGGACCATAAGCTGAAACAGTGGGTGATTGTGGAATGGCCTTCTTTAAATTCCCCTTGTTCCGGCGGTACAATATGATTTAACTCTGCCCATTCCTTAAGACTACTCAGTATGATTTTAGTGAAAAGATTTTCATCCACAACTAATGGGTTGAATAACTTGTGGGGCCTTCACATCCCCCCTCTTATGTACAGATCTAATGATAGCCCCTTCACAGTTGTCTTGGAATTGGCCCTTCCTAATCTGGAAGGACTATCTGTGCTGACTTTGAGATATCAGAGAGGAGACTCACTGCAGCCAGACCCCCTTTTATACATGGGAGAAATGTGCAGCCTTAAGGATCTGTGCTGTGACTGCCTTGGGAGTCCTGGATGACAAGGCATATATCCAAGGTGGAATTCCTGAGGTAAATTAAGTGAGGGTCTTCAGTTTGAGGCTAAAGCAGTGATCATCTAGAAGTCTGCAGGTTCTATGGAGGTTTCCTGTGGCTGCCTACTGAGGACAGAGCATTTTATTCATACTTAGGAGCATCATGAGCTGCCTGAACTACACCCAGAGGATAGTCAGACAGATTACATGACGCTCCCAGTCCATGGATGACAACACAGTCCTGACCTCTCACAGAAGGGGAAAGGCTATTCTAGGGATGGTGTCTTGTGACGAAGGCACCCAGGATGGGGTCATAGCTTTTCTTCAGGTTGAAGAAATCAAGCCTTTTCAACCCACTGATGTTGTGGAAAGAATTTTACATATTTTTTGTAATCCTGGTTAGACCCAGCCTACTCCTGTACACTCACAAAATGTTACCTTAATGTATAATGAAGGATGGTTACTACTATTGAGTTAATCTATATCTGTGTTACAGGTTTTCATCATAAACAGCTTTATGTGGAACTTTTCACATGGATTTCCATTGTGGCTGGACAACAATGAAGATATAAAAAAGGTCAGTAGCTGTTGTCTTAGGAAAACACCTTCTTGGCACTTGCATTTGTAACTATTGATAACGTTTATTAAAGTATGTACAAAATGATACTTAGGAGTGACAACTACAAAATAGATTTTGGAACTTGGCTATCAGAAAAACTCTTGAATGTGTTCTGATTTCTCCTTGGAAGCCAATTTTGTACATAACCCTTAATCCGCTCAGTGTTCTGTCTCAAAGCATTTTACAGCAGCCAAGGAAGATGCTCTCTCTTTGCTTTTTCTTACAAGAGAGCAATTTATTTCCTTCATAATTCTCATTTTTAAGTGGCCACTTTGTCTTTCATCGCTCTATATTTTGTTTTTCTGACACATCTTGATGTTTATAACACTTCTGTGAAGACACACCTACCGACAAATGGAAAAAAAGGTTTCCAAAAACTAAAAACCAATGGACCTCTAATTAAATATTCATTTTAGAAAACCAATGAAAGGATCAATTAGCTTCTAACTACATGTAAGAACCAAATGACTTCTGCTAATAAGTAGAGAAAAAATACTTTACAAAAATATAAGCACTCCCTCCCACAAATGAAAAAGAGAGAGCAACTGCACTCAATGTCATTATTAAGCAATGTGAGGCTTTTTAAATGTGGCTTTTAAGAGTCCTGAGTTATACTTAAAAAAAGGCTATTGCTGATGCTATTGTTAATGCTCTTTAACATGTGCAAGATCAAACACGGAAAATAACGTATTACATTACATATATTTTTATTTATTCTATTTATTTAAAGAACCATGATTTTGGCAGTATCGAAATACATGCAACCCTAAGTTATAGTAAAAACATAAATGTGGAAAAAAGACAATATGAGGCATTAAAAAGGAAAATTTACATAAGATATAGAGAAGACTTATTTGGGAGGAGTGGTTGGTGATCAGTTTAAAATCTCACTGAAACAGTGAGCTGTGATAAATTTTCAGAAGTTTGATAGCGCTGGAGCTTTCCTGGTGACACTAGTAAAGCTATATTCAATTTATTTTTTTTGTTTTTTTAAAACAGTCTATAGCTCTTGTTGAATGAAACAAGATAAACATATATAATAAAAAACAAGGGCCTGGGCCCAATAGTTAAAGGTTGAGGTTTACAACATTGGTGCTGTGCTTAAAATTAGGCTGAGGGGTATGTTTATGAGAGTCTTGCGCCGGCGTTGCACCATAAATTGTGACACAATGTCGGCGCATATTTTCAAAACTACGCATTTGCCAAAATGCGTCCGTTTTTATGGGATGCTTGGGGCAAAAGCTGTGCTGAAGGAAATTTAATATAAGCAATATAGGCCTTCCCCCACAACATCTGTTGCAAATGTAACACAGTGATATTTATGGGTATATCAATGCTTCACACATCATTTGCAAGCACAGAGCAAGGCCTGAAATGCACCAGTATTGCTGCGCATCAGGCGTTCCTATGGGGTGATGACAATTCCCTAATCCTGGTTAGGACTAACGTGACCGGGATGAAGAGTACATTACCCTCCCGCAAGTCCTCAAGGGTGGGGGGGTTTGGAAGAGAAAATACCAGCTTCTGCCTCGTGAACCGCAGAGTCGGACTGCTGGACCCTGGACTGCGTGTCGGGCGTCAGGACTTCTGATTTCTCAAATTACTGGGTTCTGGTTTTCAGGATTCGGGGCTGCAAAATAATTACCTTAGAGCTCTGTTTTGTTTCATTTAAGCAATTAATCTTTCTTTACCTTGAAATGAATTTACTTGCTTGAAAATTTCACAAGAAGACAAACTGGGTTTTTTCACCTTTCTTATTTTCTATCTCTTACAGGAAATGCAAGATCGTCGGCAGAAGATGGTACAGTAGAGATGAGACTCCGCTGGAAGCCGACCAGAGGACAAGGATCATGGGAAGTCAACTGGAGGCTGTCCGGAGGACAAAAAAATGATGGACCTCGACTAGAAGTTGGTCGGAGAACAAGGAACACTGGAACTTGACTGGGGACTTGCACTAGAACTCGTCAAGAGGCAGGCTGGAGGACAAGGAACTTGACTTGACTGGAAACAGGTGAGCAGAGCAATAGGTATGAAGCCAGGCAAGGCCTCAGACTCACAAGAATCCTTAAATAATCAAATGGGAAATATGAGAATGGGCTACTTATTGGTAAGACATGTGTCTTTTGGCAGTTGATTGCTTGTTAATGTGTTTACAAGTGTATTGTGTATGTGTATGTGTTTAATGTGTTTACATAAGTGTTTTATTTGAAACAAAGTTATTGAAAGTTATTGTGATTAATCTTGCAATTGTGTTGTTTAACTCTTGCTTCCACAGGTTTCCTTCCCCACTGCTCCCAACCCAAAACCCATTCCCCCACTTGGCCATTCTTTAACTCTGTGCTATATAACTAGTGGAGTTTGGAGCTGCCAAGAGGTGGACATTTTGGGAACATTCGCAAGCCCTGAGGATCTGGTCTCCTTGACAGTTAAGGGAATTAGCAATTATCCTACTGATTGTGGCACATGTTCAATCCAGATCACATTGCGAAGAGCGTATGTTTTGGTGGTTACAGTAGGAGCAGATGGAAAGGCAGTTGGCTGCTTGTTAAGGAAATGAGCAATTATCCTCCTGATTGTGGCACATGTTCTATACAGATCACATTGTGAAGAACACATGTTTTGGCAGTTACAGTTGGCACAAGTTTAGCAGGTGGGTGTGAGAAAACAGGGCTGATTGCAGAGGCCCCATAACTTTTTGCCCCCATTTTCCACTTTTTGCTGGTGTTTTCCTGACTTTGATGGTGCCCTGGGTACTGCTAACCAGTCCCAGGGCCTGTGCTCTGAGTAAAATAGATATGCAAATTAGGCTAATTATAATTGGCTAAGTTAACCTACCTATAAGTCCCTAGTATATGGTAGGGCATGTAGGTTTAGGGACCACAGCATAGGTGGTGCACACCTAGGTGCACTGCTGAGGTGCCCAGGGTCATTTTAAAGGCAGGCCTGCTTTGCTGGCTGCTTTTAAATTAAAGTTATATGCAAATTCGACTTTGGAATTAAAGGTACTTCCAAAGTCTTAAACTACCTTATTTTTACATATAAGTCACCCCTAAGGTGTGCCCTATGTGCCCCTAGGGCTGGGTGCCATGTAACTATAAGCAGGGACTTTATAAAAATAGATTTATAAGCCCTGGTGAGGTAAAAACAGCCAAATTCGTTTTTCCCTCATTGAAGTAAATGGCCTTCATGGGCTAGAATGGGCAGACTTTATTTTAAATTTTAAAGTCTCCTTAAATGTTGCATACCAAGAATTTGGTATCAAATTAATTGTTGTAATAAATCCTACAACTTCCAGTTGTTGGATTTAATATAACTAGTTCAGGTAAAAAGTTTAGACTTTACCTAAAAAGTTGCCAATTTCAGCTCTGCATTGTTTTTGCTGCTGTGCTCTGATTGGCCAGCCTGCAGCAGCTTCTGCCAGGCTGCCTTGATGAGGTGTGAAGTGGCCAGGCTTCACACAAAGGAATGTGCTTGGGGGAGAGAATCTCCCCTCAGCAGATGGTGAGGCAGGAAGGGGGAGGGCTGCCAAACTGGTCTTCAAAGGCAGAGAAGGACATTTGCAGCACCCAGCAACACCCCCACCTCCTGCAACCCCAGACAGCTAGGTGCCCCCTTGATTAGATTAGGAGAGGGCAGGAGAGGGGTGTGTTTATGATTTTTAGCCACACCAGTGGGTGGGCTCAGCCAGATGTAACCTCCAAAAATCAGATTCATCCATGTTGGATTTTTAGAGACTGTTGCCTTCTGGGATGGATTTTTGCCACACTTCCTAGGAAGTGGTCATCACAGGGGGACGACCCTGTCCCTGATTGGAGAACCAGGGCCCCCCTGCTTTTCACCCAGGAGCAAGGATAAAACTGGCAGACCTGCACCCACACCTCAGATCCCCTCCAGAATTCAACAAGATAGGAACTAAAGAAGAAGAAGGACTGCCCTGCTGGACCCCTGGCCTGCACCTGGAACCTGCACTCAGAAGGACTGCACCAGCTGCACACTTGGGCTTCACCACAAGAAGGACTTTGCCTGGCTTCAACTGGTTCAAGGAGAGACTCCCTGTTTGCTACAGGTGAAAAATTGCTAACCAGAGTCCCCTGCACCAACTCCTGAAGAAAGCGACCAGCTGACCACTGTCCAGTGGCCAAAAAGGAGTTTGCGCCAGGTGCATTCTGGGAGTTGAAGTCCGCACCCCCCCAAGGACATTCACAGAACTTCTGGACCCTTGGGGTGAGCTGTGGACCCCAAAAGAACCTTAAAAGAACATCTGGGTGAAGCCCCAGAAGTTTGGAGAAGATTTGACACATTTTGTAAAAAAGCTCCAGAGAGGGACCGACCCGCTGCGGAAATTCTAGCCGGCTTGCCTCAACCGCGACCCGTCCTGACTTCGTGGTTCGTCCCGGTAAAGAAAAACATCCAAAAAAGAGACTAAGGTGGTCATTCTGACCTCGGCGGTAAAAGGCGCCTACCGCAGGTCAGAAATCCTCCATAATTCCGCCGCGGTAACCCGCCACGGTCATTCTGACCCGCAGCAGCCAAACCTCCGAAAATCCGACAGCCACAACAGACCGCCAGACCAGCGGTCGGCGGAAAAGTGGAGGTGACCAAACCTCCACCGTCACGCCAACAGAAATACGCCCATGCCATTTCGACCCACGAATCCACGCGGCGGTCTTTCAAACGCGGTTTTCCATTGGCGGTACACACCGCCGCGGTCAGAATACACACAAACGAACAAAACTCAGCCACATTGGCCGATTTGAATTCCACACACCTGATACACATACACACACCACTCCCACACACACAATACAATATAAAACACACACCCACATCACCCACAACCCCCTACGACAAAAAATTCAGAAAGAAGCACTGAGAGACACATCAGCGATCACAGAATAGCATCACACAGAGGCACACTACACCATCACCCACACAATATCCACACACAAAACAACACACACCACCACACTCAACACACTTAACTACACATACTCCACCCCACACATCATACACACCACTCCATGGCACCCCAAAGACACCCCCGCTTCTCAGACGAAGAACTCAGGGTCATGGTGGAGGAAATCGTTCGGGTAGAGCCCCAGCTCTTCGGCACACAGGTCCAATACACCAGCATTGCCCGGAGGACGGAGCTATGGCAGAGGATTGTCGACAGGGTCAACGCTGTGGGACAGCACCCCAGAAATCGGGAAGACATCAGGAAGCGATGGAACGACCTACGGGGGAAGGTGCGTTCCATGGTATCCAGGCACAACATCGCCGTGCAGAAGACTGGCGGAGGACCCCCACCTCAACCCCCACAATTTACAACATGGGAGGAGGAAGTCTTGAACATCCTGCATCCTGACGGCCTCACAGGAGTCGGCGGAGGAATGGATACTGGTAAGTTGAAGCTTCACTACTGCTTCCCCCCCACCTGCATGCCAATTCATACCCCAACCCTCACCCCCATCCTCGAACCCCACCCTCACCCCCACCCCCATCCTCACCCCCACCCTCACCCCCACCACCATCCTCACCCCCACCACCATCCCCACCCCCACCCCCAGCACACCTATTCCCTGCCAATGTCTCACCATCACAACCCACACATCCCAAAACCTAGGCCTGCATGCGTCCACTAAGCATGGACACCCATCACCAAAGCATGCCCAATGCATATACACATCCCCCCCACAAGCCACCCTCACCAAAGCCCCCACACACGAATGCCAGCACTTGGGGACACGGGAACCCACAGATACACCCATATGCCACACATTGAAACTATAACCATACCTCTATACCCCTGCAGGACCCGACCGTCAACACACCGCCATGGAGGGCCCAGAATTCTCCACACCCCCACCCAAGAGGCCGTCAGCGATGACAGCAGCTCTGTCGACCTGGACACCGATGACCAGCCCGGACCATCGGGGACCTCTGGACAGTCGGTTCCCCTCACACAGGCACAGGCCACTACAGACCCAAACCCCTCTGGGAACACCAGCACAGCTCCCACCCAGCGGGCCCATGCCTCTGTCTCCAGGGCGCGTCAATCTGCGGTGTGTCTACCACTACAGGGCACCCAGGATAACCCACCACCCCAACAACAACAGGGACCTGGGGGCAGTGGTAGTGGGCACACCGGCCAGGGGGCAGAGGCCCAGGGAAACAGGGCAACTCGGAGGGCAGCTGTGCGACAGGGGGGGGACGGGCCCAGGGAACCCACTCTCCACGAGGCCCTCACCACCATCATGGGAGCATACAACCGCTCCCAGGAGACGATGGCGACGGTACTGGCCCGGTTCCAGGAGATCCAGGTACTGCAGGAGGAACACTATCGGGGGTACAGGGAGGACATCAGAGCCCTCACCTCCACCCTGGTTACCATGGTAGGGCTGCTGCAGGACCTCATCAACACCAGGACGGACACTCAACAACAACAAAGGGCCCCTGCCACTAGCCTGGACCAAGAACAGCCAACCACCTCCGCCGGCGCTAGTGGACAGGAGGCCCCCGCACAACAGCAGCCCACCAGACCCCCACCTCCTGCAGGAGAAGAACCACCCCGCAAGAGGGCCCTGAGATCTCGCAAGAAGACAGAGTAGGATGTCAAGACCCCCGCCAGCAAAGGATACCACCTGATGTCATCCCACTGTCCCACATTGTCACCCTGTCCCTCCTTGAACTGCCCATGCTCCATCTCTCCACAGGCCTCTGGACAATGCACCTGTGTGACTGTTACTCTGGACTCTGCCATGGACATTCCTTCACCATAGCCCCCACCCACTTGAAACCACCCATCCCATTTTGAGCACTGAAATAAACACCTATTTTGCACAAAACTATCTGGAGTCTGGCTGTGATTTCAAAATATTGTAATTGACATGACAGTGCAAATATGTCCATGTACATAGTGAAGTCAACAAACAGCTGCCACAAAGCTGTAGTCCATGGGGAAACGAAGCACAGGACTCGTAGTGGGGACCCCAGATCTGAAATAGGGAGGGAAAAGCCACAACTCAGTCATCATACACTGGGGCAAATAGACAGGCAGCAGAGATGCAGGAGAGTAGTTCACATTTACTAAATTATGTTTGAATTGTTACCTGTGTCCTATTGGAAGTACTGTTCAATGATTCTGTCCCTGTTGTCTGTTTCAGCCCCGTCGTCTTCCTCCTCGTCACTCTCCACAGGTTCCACAGCTGCCACAACACCACCGTCTCGACCATCCTCCTGCAGGAAAGGCACCTGGCGGCGCAAAGCCAGGTTGTGAAGCATGCAGCAGGCCACGATGATGTGACACACCTTCTTAGGTGAGTACATTAGGGATCCACCTGTCATATGCAGGCACCGAAACCTGGCCTTTAAGAGGCCAAAGGTGCGTTCGATCACCCTCCTAGTACGCCCATGGGCCTCATTGTACCGTTCCTCTGCCCTGGTCCGGGGATTCCTTACTGGGGTCAGTAGCCACGACAGGTTGGGGTACCCAGAGTCCCCCAATAGCCATACACGGTGTCTCTCTAGCTGTTCCATCACGTAAGGGATGCTGCTATTCCTCAGGATGTAGGCGTCATGCACTGACCCTGGGAATTTGGCATTTACATGCGAGATGTACTGGTCAGCCAAACACACCACCTGGATGTTCATGGAATGGTAACTTTTTCTGTTCCTGTACACCTGCTCCCTGTCTCTTGGGGGAACCAAAGCCACATGGGTCCCATCAATGGCACCAATGACGTTGGGAATATGTCCAAGGGCGTAGAAATCACCCTTCACTGTAGCCAATTCGCCCACCTCAGGGAAAATGATGTAGCTCCTCACGTATTTCATAAGGGCAGACAACACTCTGGATAACACCTTCGAAAACATGGGCTGAGACATCCCAGAAGCAATTCCCACTGTTGTCTGAAATGACCCACTTGCCAGGAAATGGAGTACTGACAGGACCTGCACCAGAGGGGGAATCCCTGTGGGTTGGCGGATGGGGGACATCAGGTCGGGCTCCAGATGGGCACACAGTTCATGTATAGTGGCACGGTCAAGCCGGTAGGTCAGGATAATGTGGCGTTCTTCCATTGTCGACAGGTCCACCAGCGGTCGGTACACGCGAGGATTCATCCGTCTCCTCGCCAAACCCAGCGGACGGTGCCTAGGAAGGACAACATGGAGCACAGAGTCAAGCAACCCACAGGTACGTACTCACAGCTTGCACAGTAAACGATTCTCTATGCAGTGAATGGCGTGTCTGAGTGGCTATGCAAGGCCTAGGCCTGTGTGACGCAGTTGAAATTGAGCCATGTGGACCCTCGAAATGGCGGCTGCCTGACCTGTGAAGTGTGACAATGGGATGTGAGGTCAATGCGCTGGCGTAGCACACCGCGGCGGTCGGCGGTCGAAGACCGCGGCGCGAAGCAGCATTGGTTAACATTGAAGCCTATGGGTTTCAGGAGCCAATGGCGAAGGGCGCCGGCGGTGGCGGTACGCACCGCCGCGGTACGCACCGCCGCGGACGTGACCGCCATTTCCTATCTACTTATCCACTTGCGACTTGAACTTTCACAGGAGAGGACCTATACTGCAAGTGTTGCTGTGACCTCGGTCTGGAAGGGACAATGGCTGTTGCGACTGGGGAAAGGGCCCCTGCCTTCACTGGAGAGGAGTTGGAGAAACTTGTGGATGGGGTCCTCCCCCAGTATTCGCTACTCTACGGTCCTCCAGACCAACAAGTGAGTTTAATTCCATATGGATTTGGGGCCACTGGCTGGCTTGGGGGCCTGGCGGGGGGCCTGGCGGGGATGGGGGGCATGTTGGGGCTGGCGGGGGGCCTGGCGGGGGGCCTGGCGGGGGGCCTGGCGGGGGGCCTGGCGGGGATGGGGGGCATGTTGGGCCTGGCGGGGGGCCTGGCGGGGATGGGGGGCATGTTGGGCCTGGCGGGGGGCCTGGCGGGGGGCCTGGCGGGGATGGGGGGCATGTTGGGCCTGGCGGGGGGCCTGGCGGGGATGGGGGGCATGTTGGGCCTGGCGGGGGGCCTGGCGGGGATGGGGGGCATGTTGGGCCTGGCGGGGGGCCTGGCGGGGATGGGGGGCGTTGGGCCAATGGCAACGAAAATGCAGACAAACTTGAACGTGGTATTTCTCCCTCCCTGTACGTGTCACATAGGTCCGCGCCCATGAGAAGATCGGGATTTGGCGTGCCATCGCCAAGGAAGTCCGGACCCTGGGGGTCCACCATCGACGGGGCACCCACTGCCGCAAGAGGTGGGAGGACATCCGCCGCGGGACCAAGAAGACCGCCGAGTCTCTGCTGGGGATGGCCTCCCAACGTAGGCGGGGTGCCTGCCGTCAACTGACCCCCCTGATGTTCCGGATCCTGGCCGTGGCCTACCCTGATTTGGATGGGCGCGTGAGGGCAGCACAGCAGACACAAGGGGGTGAGTACAAGCATTATCTACTCTGTTGTCGCGCAGTGGAGGTGTCTGGGTGGGGGAGGAGGGCTGTGGGTCCCCCTAGGCCAGGGCGATATCTGTAGGCTGGGCACCCCCGTAAGCCCCTGTGTCCCCAGCCACCACCCTCAGTAGTGTGTCAGTACAGCCATCCCTGGGCCGTGTCATCCATGGGTGCAGTTGTCAACTCTAGGCGTGTAGGGCATGTTCCACGGAATGCGTAGCGGACCCCAAGTGCGCAACTTAGTGCAGGGGGCATCTGTGTCTGTCATGTCCGCTAACTGTACCGGTGATCCATGTACTCAAAATCTCTTTATTTCTCTCTCCCCCCCCCTTTTTGTTTGTCTTTCTGTGCTTGTGTGCATCAGCATCATCAGGCGGAGGAGAAGTGGCATCGGGGCAGGAGGGAGCTGCATCTCACATGGCCCAGGAGGGCCATGCCACAGAGTCTGACTGGACCAGTGAGACGGAGGGCGAGGGGAGCTCCACAACGGGGACGACTGGACCCTGCAGCGACACGGACACGTCCTGGGAAGGGAGCTCCCTTGCGGGGGTGGCACCATCCGTGCCCCCCGCCATTACAGGTACAGCCGCCACCCAGCGCACCATCTCCGCCCTCCCAGCAGCCCCTCAGCGTTCGCCCCGTGCCCGCTCTGCCAGGAAGCCGGGCATCTCCTTCGCCCCAGGCACCTCAGGCCCTGCCCCTGTTACCCCCGCTGCCCTCAGTGAGGAGGTCATTGACCTCCTCCGAACGCTCATTGTTGGGCAGACTACCCTTTTGAATGCCATCCAGGGGGTGGAGAGGGAGGTTCATCGCAGCAATGCGTACCTGGAGGGCATTCATTCGGGTCAGGCTGCCCATCAGCGATCGTTCCAGGCTCTGGCCTCAGCACTGACGGCAGCCATTGTCCCTGTCTCCTGCCTCCCTCTACTAAATCCCTCCTCCCTGTCTCCTGTTCCTCTGCCTGTCCCACCCACACCATCAGACCAGCCTGCACACACCTCAACACCCAAGAGCAGCTCATCTAAACATAAGCACCACAGATCACGCAGACATTCACACAAGCAACATTCCGATGCAGACATGCCAACAGTCACTACCACCTCTGTGACCCCCACCTCCTCGTCTCCCTCCTCCCTCCCTGTGACGTCTACACTCACACCTTCATTCACCTCACCATCAGCCAGTGTTTCCATCACCAGCATACCCTCCACTCCAGTCCGCACACGTGCAGTCACCACCCCCACTGCCATTTACACGTCCCCTGTGTCCTCTCCCACTGTGTCTGTCACCCCCTCTTCCACACCACACAAACACAGCCACCCACCCACCCAACAGCCATCCACCTCACGACAGCCTCCCGCTCCTGCACCTGCACCCAAAGACAGCAAACTTGTCTCGCCTACAACCACATCCTCTCCCTCCACTCCCATACCCACTGTACCTACCACTCTCCATTGTCCCAAGAAAATCTATCTTTCTACTGCTACCTTCTTTCCTGACCCTGAGCCCCCCCCTCCTTCTCGTCGGGGTAAAAAGAGCACCTCAGCCACCACCAGCCCTGCAGCCCCCTTGACAAGGGTGCAGGGGTATTGGAGCCCACCAGCCCGCAGATCTGGATCTTTGCCCAGCAGCAAGGGGACAGCCAGCCCACCCCCTGGGAAGAGGAGCAGAAGGCGGAAGGGCCGCCGCCGGAGCCCGGATTCGATATCCCCCCAGGACACTAGCCAGCCACTGTCAACAGCCACAGCTCCAAAGGGAGGAAAGGGCCACAGACTCCCGACTAAGGAGGGCAAGGGCAGCAAGGCGGAGAAGTCAGGCAGCAGGCCTGCTGCCCATGGAGGACCCGTCACAGCTGCCCAGGAGGAGCCCGCAACCCCCATGGCCGCTGCCCCGGGAGGAACCGGCACAGCTGCCCCGGGAGAGCCCACCACCCCCATAGCCGCTGCCCAGGGAGGACCCAGCCCAGCTGGCCAGGAGGGCCCCACCACCCACAGCCCAGGTGGGCATTGAAGGAGCACCATCCCCGCTGCCCAGGAGGGCACCACCAGGCAATGAGCAGTTGGCCATAGAATGGCCGCCGTCTCCAGCACCGCTCCGCTGGGGACCGCCGTCTCAAGGACCGCTGAACTGGGCCCTTCAAGGCAAGAACCGGTGAACTGGGCCCCGCCGTCTCCAGCACCGCTCCGCTGGGGACCGCCGTCTCAAGAACCGCTGAACTGGGCCCTTCAAGGCAAGAACCGCTGAACTGGGCCCCGCCGTCTCCAGCACCGCTCCGCTGGGGACCGCCGTCTCAAGAACCGCTGAACTGGGCCCTTCAAGGCAAGAACCGCTGAACTGGGCCCTTCAAGGCAAGAACCGCTGAACTGGGCCCTTCAAGGCAAGAACCGCTGAACTGGGCCCCGCCGTCTCCAGCACCGCTCCGCTGGGGACCGCCGTCTCAAGAACCGCTGAACTGGGCCCTTCAAGGCAGGAACCGCTGAACTGGGCCCCGCCGTCTCCAGCACCGCTCCGCTGGGGACCGCCGTCTCAAGAACCGCTGAACTGGGCCCTTCAAGGCAAGAACCGCTGAACTGGGCCCTTCCAGGCAGGAACCGCTGGCCCTTTGGCAGACGTGGCAGGGCAGGGTCTGTCTCGGGCAGGGCTGCAGGATGTCCTCTGGCCAACATGCCTCCTCCAGTGGCAGTGGAGTCTGTTATGGACTGTTTGGACTGTGGCTTTGCTCTCCCCAGGATGGCCCAGTGGGCAGGCCACCCACTGTATGGACTGTATGGACTGTGGCTTTGCTCTCCCCAGGATGGCCCAGTGGGCAGGCCACCCACTGTATGGACTGTTTGGACTGTGGCTTTGCTCTCCCCAGGATGGCCCAGTGGGCAGGCCACCCACTGTATGGACTGTATGGACTGTGGCTTTGCTCTCCCCAGGATGGCCCAGTGGGCAGGCCACCCACTGTATGGACTGTTTGGACTGTGGCTTTGCTCTCCCCAGGATGGCCCAGTGGGCAGGCCACCCACTGTATGGACTGTTTGGACTGTGGCTTTGCTCTCCCCAGGATGGCCCAGTGGGCAGGCCACCCACTGTATGGACTGTATGGACTGTGGCTTTGCTCTCCCCAGGATGGCCCAGTGGGCAGGCCACCCACTGTATGGACTGTTTGGACTGTGGCTTTGCTCTCCCCAGGATGGCCCAGTGGGCAGGCCACCCACTGTATGGACTGTTTGGACTGTGGCTTTGCTCTCCCCAGGATGGCCCAGTGGGCAGGCCACCCACTGTATGGACTGTATGGACTGTGGCTTTGCTCTCCCCAGGATGGCCCAGTGGGCAGGCCACCCACTGTATGGACTGTTTGGACTGTGGCTTTGCTCTCCCCAGGATGGCCCAGTGGGCAGGCCACCCACTGTATGGACTGTTTGGACTGTGGCTTTGCTCTCCCCAGGATGGCCCAGTGGGCAGGCCACCCACTGTATGGACTGTATGGACTGTGGCTTTGCTCTCCCCAGGATGGCCCAGTGGGCAGGCCACCCACTGTATGGACAGGCCACCCACTGTATGGACTGTTTGGACTGTGGCTTTGCTCTCCCCAGGATGGGCCAGTGGTCATGGAGTCCCCTCGTGGATCTGGCGTCGTGTACTCAAGTGGCTGAGGTGCCCCCCCTTCCCTTCCCCCTGAGGTGCCTGTCCTTTTTTCTTTCTGATGCCCCTGCAGTGTTCTCTCCGTGGAGTTCTTGTCGTGGGACTGGTCCTTGCCCCTTTGCTCAGGACCCCTGTGGTCCACGGACAGTGGTTGGACTACATTTAGTAGCTGTATATATTTTGTACATAGTTTATTTATTTATTTGGATTACTGCTGTCCATTTTTCAATATATCTGCCCGTTTGAAATCTCTTCGTTTGGTCTTTGCATTATTTCGGAAGGGGGGGGTTTGTGGGTTGTGACAGTGATCTGTGGGAATGCATTGATGTGTGTGTTGTAGTGGGTGTGGGTGGGTGGGTGTGTGCCGGGAATCTTTTCCCTCCCCTGTGTCGTAGGTGCAGTACTCACCTATGTCTTCTGCGCCGCCGGGCATGCTCCTGGTACAGGAGCAGGTATAGGAGTGCGGGGATGACCTGCAACTCGGGTTCCATACTGCCGGAATCTCGCGTGGTGTATGTGGAGGTGAGCGTTTTCCCGTTCGTAGTCTGTTTCCGCCGTGTTTTTATCGGCGGTGCTCCCGCCCCGGAAAAGGTGGCGGATTGGTGGGTCGTGATAGGGTGGGCGGTACATTGTCTGCCGCCTGGCTGTTGGCGGGGACCGCCGCGCTGTTTGTTTGTTCCGCCGTGGCGGGCGGAGTGTTAATG
This sequence comes from Pleurodeles waltl, assembly GCF_031143425.1. Lineage (NCBI taxonomy): Eukaryota > Metazoa > Chordata > Amphibia > Caudata > Salamandridae > Pleurodeles > Pleurodeles waltl. Next base: position 348,902,272 of record NC_090438.1, read on the forward strand.
CGGCGGGCTGTGTTGGCGGTTCCCGCCAGGGTCAGAATTGCATATTTTGGACCGCCGGCCTGTTGGCGGGTTGGCCACCGCTTTATCACCGACCGCCAGGGTCAGAATGAGGGCCTAAGTCCGAACGTAAAAAGTTGACCGGGACCTCCCAGCCATCGTATCCGAGAAGGGCTCCATGGACGTCGGATCAAGATCCAGGTTTACCCCGGTCGAAGGATTTTCATCTCGAAAAAACGACTAAGTCCGAAGGTAAAAGTCTCCACCGAGGAAACCCACATCGCGTATCCGGACAAGGGCTCCAGGAGGTCGGATTCAACTGGCAGGTTCGTCCCGGTGAAGAAAAACTTCAAAATAAAGACTAAGTCAGAAGGTAACTTTTTAACCGAGGCCTCCCGCGACCTGTAGCCGAGCAGGGCTCCATCGCGGTCGGCCTGAAAGTTTGACTTTGCCCCGGTCGAGGTGCAACCAGATGACCCGATTGGCGCTTTTTGTTTCTAAGCGCTAGAAAAGTAATAATTCTTTAAAAATTCATATCTCCGGTTCCCCTGAACCGATTTTAATCGTTTTTGTGTCATTTTAAAGATAAAAATATAAACTATTTGTATAAATTGGTTTTGGATTTTTAAACTGTTTCCTGTGTTTTATTTAATTACTGTTTTGTGATATTTGAATGCTTTACACTTTGTCTCCTAAGTTAAGCCTTGACGCTCGTTGCCAAGCTACCAAGGGTTGAGCTGGGATTAATTTACTGAGACCTAACTGTACCTACGTGGAAGTTAGTGGCTTGTTGCTAGGTGTAGGTACCTACCTGCCCTACCAAGAACCCATTTTCCAACAGTGGGATACTGTTAGCCCTGACAACCTTAGGCTGTTCATCCCCCAACTTTTTGCCTGCCTCCCTCCATTTTTCTGACCCAGTTCTTTCTGGTTTTAGGACTGTGCACACTTTACCATTGCTGACCAGTGCTAAAGTGCATTTGCTCTCTCCCCTAAATATGGTAACATTTGTTCCTACGCAATTTGCATATTTAATGTACATGTAAGTCCCTAGTAAAGTGAACTACTTTGCACAGGGGCTCTAAATTAAATGCTACTAGTAGGCACTGGTTGTGCCACCTACATAAGTAGCCCCATAACCATGTCAGAGGCCTGCCACTGTAAGGCCTGTTTGTGCAGTTCCACTAGCACTTCAACTTGGCATTTAAAAATACTGTGAGACCTGCTCCTCTCATAGACTAGCATTAGAACTGCCCTCATATACTTTTAAGTGTAGATTCTGATCTGGAAGGAGTATCCTTGTTATGTTTAGTATTGCCAGAATGCTAATAGAAAATCCTGCTTACTGGTGAAGGTGGATTTAAAATTGCTATTTTAGAAATGCCACTTTTAGAAAGTGGGCATTTCTCTGCACTTACTGCCATCTGCGCCTTACAGCCTGTCTCCAATCCACGTCTGGTTTGTGCTGGTTGACTGATCCCTTGGTGCATCCCACCCAGACAGCCATAAACACAGGACAGTCAGTCACATCTGCATGCATCTGCACACTGAATGGGTCTCCCTGGGCAGGAAGGGTGGAGGGGCTCTCTCTTACACTTCAAAGGCCAGTGGCCAGCCCTCACACAAAGGACTGATAGCCCCCACAGGGATCCTGACAGACAGGACTGGACTGAAAGGGGAACTTGTGCACTTCAAAACTACTCTGTGAAGTTTCCCCCACTTCAAAGGAATTTTGGATCATGTAAACTGGGTCTCTGACCCCACCAAATCAGACACTTCTGGACCTACACCTAGACTCTGTCTGCCCAAACGACTCAACTGGACTGCTTTGCTGAAGGACTGCTTTCCTGCTTATTGCCCTGCTGACTGGTACTTCTGACTCTGCTAGAAGGACTGTGCCTTCCTCCAAAAGTGCTCTCCAAGTGCTTTGATTGAGCTGGCCTCCTGTTTTTGAAGTCTCAGGGCCAGTAAAGACTTAACCCCTTCAGGAAATCCTAGTGTGTTGGACAAGCGATTCAATGCCTGCAGAAATCGATGCAGCACCTGCATTGCAGGTAGAAATTTGCCACACCGCCAACAGGAAGTACGCTGCTCCAGACTCACAACTGGAAATCAACGCAGTACCTGCCAGATCGATACAGCACCTGCTCCTTTCTACCAGCACATCCAGGATTTTCAACACATCGTCCCTGGGTGTCAAAATATCCATGCATCGCAGGTAGGAACCAAGCTTTCGCTCCTGGAAATTGATGGATCACCTTATAGCGTGGAAAGAAACAACGCATCATCTGTGCTGCACCGGAAAATGCAATGCTGTGCCTTATTTTTCAATGAATCTCCTCCACTGCGGCCCCCGTGTGTCGTTATTTTTGACACATCCCGGGTACTGTGTGTTACAAAGATATAACAACTGATTCTCAAAGATTGAGACTCTTTTAAACTTTTAAAAAGTGATATGTTGAATTGTGCATAATGGATTTATATTGTTTTAATGTTATTTATTCAGAAAAACATTATCTATTTTTCTAAATCTCTGTGGTGTATTTTTGTGGTGTTTACACTGTGTTACTGTATGAGTTATTGCACAAATACTTTACATATTGCCTTCTAAGTTAAGCCTGCCTGCTCAGCGCCAAGCTACCAGACGGTGAGCACAGGATAATTTGCGTTGTGTTGTGACTTACCCTAACTAGGATTGTGGTCCCTACTTGGGCACAGGTGTAAACCTCTGCCAACTAGAGACCCAATTTCTAACAGATACAATGTGCATAATCAACAAGTATTGGTTATAATAAATGAGACATTTAACAAGCATTGGTTATTGCAAACTTGACATTCAAGGATGTAATTAATATACCCAAATAAGTCTGAATGTTGCAAGCAACAGCATCTTACTATAATCGAGCTTGTGGAAGTGCTAATGTAGCCACAAAACCACTTTTGTTGCACAAGTTGGCTACATTTCCCACATTTACGTCCATCAACCTAAACTTATAAAGTCAATCAATATGCTGAAAAAACATGTAATACACAGGTACCTAACATATAATAAAAATGCAACCTTGGTAAGGTATCATAGTGTACCCAGGATCACAATCTCAACACTTTCTTGCCACATCAATGATGTCATATTCAAGACATATAAGTCACTGATTCACCTACAAGTCACAATCACATGTTTACATGTGAAATCTTAAAGTGTTGTGTCCATGTCTGTAGTAGAAAGCTACTAGTATCTACATCAGTTTTCCCCATATAAAAATGGCCTACATTGCCATACATTTGTGTCAATTTAAGTTCACCATTACACCTTGCCCTACCAAAAGCATTAGCTGTTGGTTGAACATAAATTATATAACTATCCATGTCACATGTTAGAAATTTACTACATGTACTAAGCAAATAGCCATGTTAAATTAAGTGAACAAATGAAAGGCTTTGCTAATGTCATGTAGACAAGCAACAACATCAGAGGTGTCAAAAGGACAAATGTATGTGTGCGTGTCAAACATGTCAGCACTGTTGCAACCTACCTATGCCTATGCCAGATAATCTGATCATAATTTTGTCACTTTGGACACAGTGAGTTAAAATAACATGAAGATGTCCAGAATATTCCAAAATACCTATCATAGTAATCTACTGATTAAACATGAACATCAGCATGTAGAAGTGTCCAAAGTAATGGTTAACATTTGCAATGACAACTAAACTTAAAGATACATGTGTAAAGCAATGGTCAACAGAATCTAATACATATTGTTCAAAACTGTATAAATTGTGCACGAGTTAGCCAGCATTCATAACACACAAGGACAGTTATATCTTTGTAAGAATGTGCATAATCATTTACTGTTGTGCTTTTATATTTTCGGATGACCAAGGATATGGGTTGCAGCCATGGGTCATGACCCCATTCACCAATCTCTAGATGAAGGCTGAAAAACAGTGTAACACAGCACACAGAAAGACGAAGAATGTTGTGGAGAGGAGTTTTGGAGTCCTAATGCCCACATTCAGATGCCTGGATATGTCAGAGGGAAGACTGTTGTACAAACAAACAAACAAAATCCTCATCTGTGCTATATTGTACGACCTCTGTGTAAAAACAAAAGTCCAGTGGGACTATGAGACACTATATATGGATGGATTGGACAAGTATAAAGACAAAGAAGGAGACATCCAGCACACATTGGCCAGTCAGCAGAGACATGACCAGATTATGGCTAATTTCTTTAGCTAATCTATATCACTTGATGGTAAAATAGGTAGAAAATATGTCAATTTATCAACATATAAATAAATGTTTGAACTCATTCATTGAGTTGTCTCTACGTAAAAGTCAATGTAAAAGTCAACTCACTTAGGCCCATATTTATACTTTTTTAGTGCTGCATTTGCGCCGCTTTTTGACGCAAAAGCGGGGCAAATTTACAAAATACAATTGTACTTTGTAAGTTTGTGCCAATTTTGCATCAATAAATGATGCAAATGCAGCACTAAAAAAGTATAAATATGGGTCTTATATTGTCTCAACTAGCTGTAGGTCTCAACTAGCAACAGTCAAGTTGTCTGAGCTGTTGATCAACATGGAGCCCTAACTCAAAATAAGAATTCAATCAATGCAGTAAGCCAATGTGATGCAGTACATTTCATGGAAGGTATAGGACAGGATTTCCACATATCTGCATATCAATGGTCCATTCCCATCCTCACACAATTAAACAGTGCAGTGCAGCACCGCTAGCAGTCTTGTTGTGTTCTACAGCAGCAAATTGTGTTTCATATTGTTGTCTATGATAGATGGAAGACAAATCTTTCAATATGTCATTACCTGAGGCAATCCCCTCATTGTCGTTTGTCTCTCCAAAGGACTAGAATGCAGAATTGCAGCACTTTGCAGAAGCAAATTCTCTCACAAATACCATCACAGATCATGAGTGAAAGTTGTCTTGAACAAAGACTTAGGGCCAGATGTAGGAAACTTTTGCGAGTCGCAAATGGCCCAAATTGCAATTTGCGACCCCGCAAAATCGGATGTGGGATGCAAAAATCCCATTTCCGACTCGCAAAATGCAACGCAAGCCATTACCGACTCGCAAAATTTGCGACCCGCAAATAGGAAGTTGCAATTTATGAGTCGCAAACCATATGCAATAGCAATTCGCAAATTGTGACTAGTCGCAAAAAGCCCATTTTGCACTTCCAATTTACCACTAATTCAGAGCAGGTGGTAACCATTACCAAAGTATAAAAGGAGACCCAGAAGGCATCTGGGTTACCCAAGATGGCGGAGATATATGTGATAGGAATGAGGAGGAGAGCCCACGCCGCACAGCAGAGGAGGAGGAGGAGCCAGAGACAGGAGAAGATATACAGAACCAGGCAGACACTTTTCCAACAAACTGAGGAGGAGATTTATGACAAATATAGACTCAGCAGTGCAGCTATACTAGATTTAATAGAATTACTCAAACCACAGCTACAACGCCAGACTGTGCGCGGCTGCGCCATCCCTACGCATGTGCAAGTGCTATGCTCACTGCTCACTTGGCCTCGGGTAGCTATCAGGGGGTCATTGCTGTGGCAAGTGGGGTATCCCAAAATTCACTCTCACGGTTCTTTAGGGCATTCCTTGACGCCTTACTCACACACATGTCCAGATACATATACCTACCCAGGAATGAGGCAGAAATCAACAACACCAAGTTGGAATTCTACAGGATTGCCAACTTCCCCCATGTCATAGGGTGTGTAGACGGGACACATATACAAATATGCCCTCCTGCAAACCTGGAATATCTGTTCCGCAATCGGAAGTGTACCCACTCACTCAACATCCAGGTGGTATGTGACGCCCATTATGTCATCACTGACATGGTTGCCAAATTTCCAGGGAGTACTCATGACTCCTACATTTTTAGACACAGTGGGATACACCAACGCCAAGAACGTGGGGAGTTTGGAGACGGATACCTCCTAGTATAGCTGAAAACACCTTGCAGTCATACACACAGGTCAATGTGGAAACCATCCATGCCCAGCTAACATTGTACATTTTTTGCCAAACAGGTGACAGTGCATATGCACTCCAACCATGGATACTTACCCCGTACTTAACACCCAGCAATGAGACAGAGAGGCGATACAACAGTGCACATTAGAGGACCAGGAATATCATTGAACGGACCTTTGGACTGCTGAAAGCAAGATTCAGATGCCTCCACAGAAGTGGAGGTGCCCTCCAGTATACCCCAATAACAGCTTTCAAGATCATTGTTGCATGTGCTATACTGCACAACATTGCCACCATTGCTACCTCTCACCCCTGAAGACCCTGATTCTGAGGATGAAGAGCAAGAGCTACCACATCGCCATCATGGGGATAGAAGCATAGCAAATCAAGGCAGACTGAGACGGGAACACATTGCAAACCAATACTTTGGAAGGTACGTGCTAACTGTTACCATACTCACTAATGTCACACACAAAGAGTCCATGTGTTAAGTGGAAAGAACAAGTGATTTAATTAGTGCAAACAAAAAAACTATATACATTTTGAACAGGTCAGGTGCTGTAAAAGTCCACCTGGCATGGGACACATTGACTTCATGTGCCCCAACCCCAGGACTGTGTGGAGCTCAAACCCTACGCCGGCCTCGGCCAGCATGGCTGGTACTTGGGGGGTCAGCAGTGCCCTGCCTTGCGCTTCCACTGCGCAGCACCCTGGTGTCACCGGCAGAGACACTGCTGACGGTGGAGCACTCCTCGCTATCTTGCGGCGTTTCGCCTGCGCCCCTGGCCACCTGCCGTGCCTCCATTAAATCAACAGCGTGGCTGAGACGGCCCAGTCCACGTGCCACGTCACTGGCAAAGTGGCCCATGTCCACTTGGAGGCTGACCGTGCGCCTAGGAAGACCAGTAGTGTTCACAGCCAGCCTTACAATGGATGCTGACATTCTGTCCAGGCAGTTCAGTAGCTGCCTGTCCCAACGCCGTGCACTCTCTGTCTGCGTTAGCAGTCCAGCCACAAGTTGACGCATGGAGAGTGCAAGGTCGCCCATGTGTGTATTTATTTGTTGCAACTCTGTTTGTACAAGCTGCATGCTCTTGCCTTGATTGCGCTCCATGCCCCGCAATGCCCCTGTAATCCTCCTGATCTCTTGTGTCTGCAGGCGCTGACCCCGTAGGAGTGCGGCCTCAGTATGTGACATGGAGGCATCCCCTGACTCTGCCTGCCGCTGTGATGATGAATTTCCACGTCGGCTGCGACGCAGTGGAGGCTCTGTGACGTCTACCGTGGCACTGTGGCTGGGACCTGGTGCAGGCTCACACACCAATATGCCAACTGGTGTCTCGTGCGGGGAAAGGGTGTTGGTGGTGCATGTCGCAGTGGTGGCTGGTCCTGATCCCTCTGTTGGCTGCTGGCTGACCAGTGGCCCCTGGCTGCTTTGGCTGGTGGGGGTGTCTTGTGGGAGACCTGTGGGACATAGGGAACACACTGTCAGTATCTACTATCTGTTGTCAACTTCCTAATAAACTGTTGCCTATAAACTGCCTACTTGACTACATTGCCCATAATGCACCATTCTGGTGATTGCTACTCTGAAATGGAGCTATTTTGGTTGTGCATGCTCCTGTGTACAAGGTGGGTGGGGGTATGGCATTAATGAGGGTACATGCATGTCTCATGGTACTCACCGGTTGATGGTCCTGGCTCAGATGTGTCCAGCTCTCCCATCCCGCATACTGCCTCAGGCTCAAGGGTCTCCTCTACCCTTTCCTCCAGGGGTGTGGGTGGTGGTAATGTTGATGGTCCCCCTCCGGTGCCCCTCATCTCCCGGAGCCGCTCTGCCACCCTCTCCTTGGTCCAGGAGCGCAGGTCGTACCACCTTTTCTTGAGTTCTTCGATACTTCGGTGGCTGACACCCAGGGAGTTCACTTTTTCTTGGATGTCCATCCATAGTCTTCTTTTCTCCAACTCTGGCACGGTGAGGGCTGCCCTTCCAAACAGTTGGTCATGGTGCTGACAACACTCCTCGGTCAACACCTCCAGCTTTCTCTGCAAACTTCAGTTTCCGCTTCCTTGGTGTCTCTGCCATGGTAGCTGCTGTTCTGTCTGTTTGCAGTTCTGCTGTTGAAATGGGTGTGGTCCTCCCTCCTCCCAGGTGTATTTGTAAACTTCCTGGCTGTGATGTCATCATCATGTGCCAGGAAGTGTTTTCCAGAGTGTTCTGCAGCACCTGCATTCAATTTGCGGCACAGTCGCAATTTGCCACACCCACTCTCAAATTGCGTGTCCGTTTTTCAGCGGACTCGCTATCTGCGGTGCGACTTCATTTGCGAGTCGCAAATTGTCGTCGTGTTTTCTTCTTGCATTACATTTAGCGATTCGGAAATTGCGAGTGGCAACGACTCACAATTTCAGACTCGCTAATTTTTCCCTACCTACATCTGGCCCTTAATCCCAGGTGTAGATGTTAGATTGTCATATGTAAAGAAGGCATACATGCATAGGTTGAGATATACTAAACACTACACATGTGACACCTTTCTGGAGTGGATTGATGTAAATACCATGATTCGCCACAGTTGACAAAATACACATTTACAGTGCTTTTCACAGCAATGCAAGCAGGCCACAGATGTCATTTAGGGGTTGCCAGAGGCTGCAGCTGTGACCCCTGGTGTGCCCCTTACATCCCCTGGTACTGCTTTTGTGACTCCTGGCCTCAGAAGGGGGCAAAATCAGTGCCAGGAACGCAGTGGCAGCTCGTCCTTGTGGACTCCCATTGGGGCTCCACTCAATTGTTTTCTTGTAACTTTTTTAAACACTAATAGTGAATAATATTACATTGTTCACTTTTAGTGTTATAAAACATGGAGTACAATTGGGTGAAATACAACCTTCCCTGGCATCTGAGGTAAGTACAACATGTTTTTAAATGTGTATTGTGTGCATACTTGTGGGTGAGAGTGTGTTTATGTGAGAGAGAGAGTGTAAGTGTGAATGTGTGTGTATGAGTGAAAGTCAAAGGGCATGTGATGTCACTTCATCTTCCCCCGGCATTTTGGTGAACTGACACCCATGACATAACACAATAACCAGATGAAGTAGCAATGTGATACATTAACCAGAGAAATAATACAATGGAGATCTTTGCCAAGCATCACATCACCTCAAGAATACAGAAATGGTAAATGTGTGAAGCGTCCATTTCAAAAGCCAAGCACAAATGTATGTGTACATACACTGAATATGGTGCAATGGCGATGTAGTGTATGAAATTACCCCTGCCTATTAAGAGTACTATACCCCTGCCCTGAGGCTCAAATGTGAACAGGGAATATGCATTTGTGCCATGACTTAGACCTGTTTTAAGGATTGCAGTCTGCTTGGACCAGGATGGCCACAAAAACCCTGCCATCATAAAAGATGTACGCTATGGCCTTTGCTATGATTAAGACAGAGATAAAGTGGGGATAGCAGCATGTTGTGTTGTAAACAGTAGTAGTGGAAATTAGCATTCACTCCTGGTTCACTGCAGTGAGGCCTACTGGATCACACTCCCCTTCAAAAGGTCCAGTGGTGTGTGTTACATTCAACGCTGCACAACAGCAGGTTATTCAGGAAATGTGAGCATGACAAACACATAGTTTGAAATGTAAAACAGTGTGCACATGTATAATGTGTGTCTGCTGGTGCGTTGTGTTCTATGTGGAACACTCTAAAACAGTTCAAAGTTAGTGTTGAATTAAACAGTGGTGCAGATTATTCAGTATTGTCACACAATTCTGAAACTCACCTTGCTGCACTGCAGTGCGTGACAGGGAAATGGCAGGAATGTGCTGTATTTAAAATATTACTGCGTATTCCCGCTGTTTTACCTGAGCTAGTGCCATTTTGGCTGCCTAGTGCCAACTCAGACAGCCTTGTACCATGGTGCAAGGGTGCTTGTTTTGTATGCAGGAATGCTTTTTATGCATGAGGAGGCATCGTCAAGCAAATATAAAATCATGATAGACTTATTCTTTGAGCTACATGTGTGGCTGAATGCAGCACACATTGAAAGACAAAAGAACAAAGATATTTACATTTATTAATCCTTGTTATGCCTCTCCTGGAAAGGGATATCTTTCTTGTGCATTCCCAGGTCTACCAGTTCTGACTAATCTGGGAATGCGTCTAAAACCATGGGAGTAGCATGGGAACACCCATGGAACGCTTTCCCAGAGCAGAGTAAAGCAACGCTATGCATTGGGCTGCATTGCTTTACCTCTGATTTATGGTGCCTCCCAAAGTGGTGCCTTCATAAATCTCTTTTAGAACTTGCACTGCTATTGCAGCACCTTGAGTGGTGCAAAAGAGATGATATTATGCTTGTAAATAGACCCGACATGTCAGGGACATGAAAGACTACAAACCACCCTGCTTCAGCACATGAACACTGCCATATGTCACTCTGACCTACCAAGTGGTGCCACCTCAGTCCAAAAACAATGGAAGTGGTCCTAAGGTGTTTGATCTAGCAGAAGCCGTGCTTCAGCTGTAGATCCAGTCCATTCTCTCTATTGCACCTCTCCTAACCCATGCATCACCCCTGTTGCACTGCTCTGAACCCGCACATTGCCCCTGTTGTGTGGGTCTGTACCCCACATCGCCTGCATTGCATGGAACTAACTGTACTGCAGAGGTACTACTGTGCAGTGTATTCATCACTCAATGTCCATTTGCATAGCAATGCGTCAGAAAAATCGACCAAATGTCTGAAAAGTACCCACACCGAGAAATGTTGCAATGGATGTGGCAGCCTGCATATTAGGAAGTGTGAAAGTTAGTTTCACTTTCTCTTACAGTCTGATTGTTTGTGCTGGGTGTTGGGGGTGTTTTTGAGAGTGCCTGATGGATTGGAGCGATTTTTGGTTTTGTCGGTGTCAGATCCGTCCCTGTCTTGTGTGAATTGCTTACCTTTTATGTCCTTTTGCGTTTGTATTTTATTAATGTTTGTCTTTGTATTGTTGGGTGTACATCTTTTTAGAGGTTTTAAAATTGGGGTAGGTATAGGTGTAAGGGGTGTTTGTTTAGGGTGTTGAATGTCAGGGAGGGATAGGGACATGTCTGGAAGGGGCAGGGGTAAGAATTTTTCAGAGGGAGAGTTGGGGGCCTCCTATGGCTAATTTTGCACTACCTGCTCAGGATGCTGGCCTTTGGGGGTAGGGTAAGCCAGGGATACCCTCCCAAGGACAGGAAAGACATGTGGGAGCATGTGCATTGGCATCTGATTAAATATTTTGAAGTGGATTGCACCGTCACCCAAATTAAACATTGTTGAGCTGACGTAGTGACATGGGAGGCTGATCGGGAAGGCTTGTTTGGACTGAAGATCGGAGGCCCCTTAGGTATGTATGTATGTATTTACCATCTGCATGTAGTAATGTAGCTATAGCAGTCATGCTAAATCTAAGCATTAAATGGACATAATTTGAAATGTTGTAGTTTTACACTGCATCATGCAACTTGCAGCATGTGCATTGTAATGAATAAAGTGAAAATGTTGAAGCTACATAAAAGCAATTTGTGTGCCTCAGAGAGGCTACATAAAGCCAGCGCAAAGCAACACAGAGCCACTAGCTGTATTGCCATACTCTAGCCCATGGGGCTGATCAATGGGTTGTGTGTGGTTGAATACACAAAACACACATAGAATTATAAGCATTACCTGATTTAACATATGTGAATGACAAGGGAGTGGTCCAAACATGCCAGATCTCCACAGTTGATGGCTAAGCAAAAAATCTCCATTTATGTTAAATGTCCCATTCAGTATGCAGCACACATACACAGATTTATATGCCTCAGACAAATGTAAATGTGCAGGAATGTGCCCCTTACAGGACAAAACAAAACAAATCTGCTTGCAAGGCATGCACCCTTGCACCATTTTGCAAGGTAGTATGCATTGCAGCTAGTCAGCACTCTGTGCACCAGCCCCATGATAACTCTGATATGGCCCTTACAATGTAACATACGTTGTATACTTGGCCTTTCCCATCACAGCGCAACTTCGTTCTGCCTAGGACCAATGGTATCACCTATGTGTCATGGTGATAGGGGGGCAGCCATGATGCTGACCAGCAGTACTAAAAACTTCACATGCCTGAGGCATGCTTCTGGCATGTGATGATAGATACCTCTGACATTCAACATCCAGCCCGGTCAGCCCTGCAAGTTGACTAGGTGCATCCTCTGTTCATACAATGTATTCACATGTATGTCAAGCATGTTGATTACAATGGCTACTGGTGACTTCTGAAGTGGTGGGGCATAAAAGTCGGTGCAGAGTGTTAAGCAAGCCCAACCAACAACTTTGGGCACATGGCATCCCTATCCTGTGGAAAGTTTGACAAAATATTGGCAGATTGTGCATTTTAAAGCAAAACTATTTAACATGCAGTTAGATCTGGGGTCGAGAATTAAAAAATGTTCAAAGAACTCCTTCCTTAAATTGACCTACTTTTGTGCCCAATGGTACCTTCTACAACTTGAGATAGCAGCACATATTTCATTCTATGAGAAGCAACACAATGAAGGCATTCAATGCAATTAAGCACAGTTACGGATCACATGAGTAAATATGCTAGGAATGGATGTATTAGGAAAAATGGAAAGGCTCTGTAAGAGTGTGTTTGGTCGTTCATTAAATTAAATATATCATTCATCTGAACTTGTCACGGACTTGGGTGCAGGTGGGCAAATTGGGTTCAGGCGGCAGCCTCACTGGACACTTTACGCCAGTCACTACTCCCAATAAATCTCCAAGATCTTGCAGCTTGCTCGATGTGCCACCTTAAGTCGCAGGGCTATGGGCACCGGTGAGCCCATCCTAAAGATGCTGATCTCTCTTCGGGGGCGAGTGCTCTGTAAGATATTTAGGACAAAAATAAGGAGTTCCTATTCTAAAGCATTACATACTAATGTTATTTTAGTGCAAATGTAATATCTAACTCCACCTGCAAATAACTCATATGTGTGCATTTTTAAACACTGGGAGCCAGGCTTGTTGGGTTGGCCGCTGATCACACTTTTTTTCATTTTATAGTTTTATATAGAGCAAAATCGACCCAAAGGGACTGAAGCACTGTTAATGGGCACAAGTTACATTAAACAAGGTTATATTAATTTTTGTAGGCAAGGGGAGCAGAGACGTTTTAAGGCATGGGCAAAGTTGGCTGTGGCCCAAGGCCTCAGCCTTTCAAGGGGCCACACTGATAGAGCCAGCTCTGTTCTCCAGATGACCCTGAATAATTCACAGAGGTATCGTTTTAAATACTGTATTCTCCAAGTTTATTTTTGATGTGAATGATGTGTGAGAGTCTATTACAGATATTCTGCAGAGAAATGTTGTGTATATGTCATATGCACCATCCATTAAAAAAGTTATTTTAGATCAAAAGAGGAACTCGCATATGAGAACTGGGAGGGTGTAACAGAGATTATTTGCAGCAATATTAGTGAGTTGCTGCTGTGTAACAATATTGAAAACATATGTCACTATCCCTAAAAACTAGATGTAAACAAATTTAAATGTGTACAAGTGTGGTTGTGCACTATCATAGACCTGGCCAGAGAGGGAATACAAGAACTGAAATTGGATCATAAATGCAAAGCTGTTCCGAATATGTTTGGGCCAAGGCCCCCCAAAATCTTTAATATATCTCTGATGGGAATATTAAATTATTTGCCCAGGATCACAGGTTGTTGAGCCGATGCCAAGACTCAAACCTGATTCCTCAGTTCCTTAGTCGGTAGCCCCTTTTGAATGCCATATTCCGACTTCTCCCTTGGTATGCAAATATGAATGAATAATAAAGAAAAGTATTCCTGACAAAAGAAGAGGATGAGCACAAGTTGCTGAGCAACTGATCAAAACAAAAGGGTCATTCTCTCCCAATGTTTCTTTCATAACTATGAGCCAGGTGTAGGAGGGTTTGGTTCCTGTTGCTACAAGCAAGTATATATTACAAATTGTTTAAACCTGGTCAGTTGTGATTCGTAGGTACTCACAGGTGAAGGATCATTGGCCCAGATTTAAGAGGGCCTAGCGCCATTCTAATGCCACATTAGCATCATTTTTCTATGCTAATGTGGCGTTGGAAGGCCAAAAACTCCACACCATATTTACAAAGTGGTGCAATGCTTGTAAATAATTGCATCACATTATGCCTGTGCTAGGCATAATATATGCAAGGTGGGCGTTCCAGCACTAGGGGAGCCGAAATAATGGTGCAGAGAAATCTAAGAGATTTATTTGCGTCATTTTTATTGGCATCTTTAAGAGCAGGCGTTAAAGGGAGGCTCCCATTGTTTTCAAAGGGCTTCTGGGTGCTTTGCAGGATTAGCATTTTTTATGCTAATCCTGCAATGCACCGGACTAGTGTAAAAAATTATGACACTAGTACCCCTGACTACCGCCATGGTGCACAGTATTTTAAATATGGCGCACACATGGTGGCTTTAGAGGGGTGCTAAGGGGCGCAAGAAACGTGGCCCTGCACTAGGTGCTGCACCACTTTTCATAAATCTGCCCCATTATGTTTATAATAAAATGCCTCTTTGACCCTCAGTTGGCGCAGAAACAGCAAATGAAAGGTGACATTCTGTTGGAATTATTAACACATAGTTCACGCTGGGTGGTTCAGGGTACCTCTCCAATGTGGAGCAAAGAAGCCCTCGGGTCAGAGTTAGTTTAAGGCCTGTGACCTGCCACACTCCCATTTAGTGACCTATAAGGAAGGAATCTACACAATGCTGTGTTTTTACCATGAGAAAAATATAGAAATACATACCACATTTCAGGCCTAGGATACTTCAGAAAGGAATAAGAGTTTAATAATCACTTACTATATTTTTGGGATCTAATCAGATGCCCATTGAGAGCTGGCCACGACGTTGCCTACTTTAAGTAGGCCTGGACAGACATGACCACAACCATCACTGGCTTACATGTGCCCAGAGTGTGGGCCTAAGATGCATGAGATAGTGACTGCTATCTCTAATCTCCACATGCACAATGCCGTCACTTGCGCTGTGCAGGTGGAGAAAGCAGTGCCATAGTGCCAACATTAAAGAAATGTGGCCAATCACTGTGTGAATATAAAATAAAGTCACACAGTGGTTGGTTATGTCTTTAATGATTCCACCAGTGCTGACTTGAAAGTGGGGCCTGCAAGGACAAGCTTGTCTGCCCAAACCAATCCAGGCTTTGTTATCATACTTAAACCTGCATGAGAGCAAATCATGGATTGATTTGGACAGGTGAAACCAGTGCTAACAAAGAGACTGGAGGGGCTATGCTGTGTACCCTCAGCTCCTAAACAGAGTGAGCACTGGATTGAGACCTGAGTGCACATGTCTGGTTGGCCACTGCAAGAGACCTTTCTAATCTGACATGTGACTTGGACTTCACCTTGCTGGTATTTCCAATGCCCCGGATTGGCCATCCTTGTAGAATTACACTGCCCTCCCCTATGGGCCACGCTACTTAACACAGGGAGCAGCCACAGGCCCAGTAGTCCTTAAATAGGACTTTTTTTAATTATGCCACTGGAGCGTCGGATACAGAGGCAATGCTCTTACGTCCCACAGGAATAACTGCCCTTGGTTGAATACATCCTAAACACTGGGATGACATATTATTTATTATGGAATGTCCAAAACTTTGTCTTCGGTGTGGAGATCTCCCATTCAGTCAGGGTGAGGTCGACAACTTTCAGGACCCTACTGCAACTAGTAAGTCTAATAAGTACATTGATGTAGATTATTGACGTATGTTTGTGATCTATGTGATTTATACACTGTGATGTGTTTCGGGAGGTATCAATCGCCTACAACCAATTTACAGTCAGTGTGCCAACACAACAGAACCTAGCCACAGATTCATTTGGAATTGACAAGGAGGCATTTCATTGTGAATGTAGGGACAATATAAGCAAGTACACAGGATAGCTGCATGTTTACATCTGTGGTGATGTTAGCATATCTATAGTCTTGATACATTTGGTACATGAACCATTATCTGGTGCATAATCTGCAGATGTTCAACAACAAACAAATGGCATATACATAACAAATCATGTTTCAACAGATGTAGCAGTGGGCCACACGTGCCAGGAGGACATTACTCTTCCCTTTTTTCATTATGTTGTTTGTATTTTATGGTTATTAGGCAATGGTTTTGGGTAGGGTTTAGCATAGGTATTAGGTAGTTAGATGTCAGTTTTTATTAATTTTATAGGTAATTGTTTTAAGTCTGTTTTTATACTCTTAGTTTTTTAAGTAGGTGGGGTTTGAGGTTTAGTGTTTTGGAAAAATATATATAAATACCAAATAAATATATATTTGTTTAGGATTACATGAATAGTTAGTATATGTTTATGTGTAGGTGTTGTTTGTATTGTACCAATCTATGGGCCTGATTTACAAAGTTTACGACTTTTGGTATTCACAAAGGTAAGTTACAAGTAGTATCTGTGAGTCGGCATTCAGGGCGGAAACCCCACACTTAGGGCAGAGACTCCACACCCAGGGCAGAATCTCCATACTTGGGGCAGAATCTCTTCACTCTGGGTGGAGATTTTGCACTCGGAGCAGAGTCATTGCAATTACAGCCACCTGAGGACAATTGATACCACCTGCAACCCTGCACTACAAAGCATATAAGAGCAGCAAACATTCACGGCTCTGGTCTTTCAACGCCTGTGTTGCTCTACTTTAAACTAAGAGGAGACAATGCCAAAGAATGCAGCACCTCTAGTCTAAGTAATTACTTTATTAAAGCACTGTCCAGATATCGAATAAAAGCACTTGAAAATATGAACGTACGCACTTAACTTGAATGCAGTGAAACGTGTGTAAATGCCAACATACTCACAGCAGTCAAACAATGATAGATAGAAAATGTGCAATGCATCAACAATGAATATATGCAGTGAATATATAAATAGTCAAGCTAAATAATTACGAAATAAAATGCATCACCATGGGGGTGGAATTTATCATCCTTGCCAGCGTCAAGCCGAGAATCCCTGAACGGCTGAGGTAGGGGGTCTTCCCAACATGGGATATTGTCCCTGAACCATGTGTCCACGTTCAGACAAGCTCCTTCTATCTCAGTGTCAAGTTTCCCCACCTTATATACCTTAAACAAACTCAAAAGGAAGATTCTAGCAATCTCCCCCTTCCTTCAGTTATGAAATTCAAGCACTGGCTATACTTGGTCTGCTTCAAAAACACGCAAAGGAACGGGCCCTGCCCCACTGCGCAATCCAGAGACAGAGGAGCTGTACTTTTCCTTGATGAAAACATTCCCAGGCTTAGACTCTCTTATCACGTCTACCTTCCACATCACCCATGTTTTGTTCCAATACGGTGCAACCCTGTGCTGGTGAGAAAAGCACAAAGAGGATCTGTGTGGAAAACAAGCTCAGTGTGGAAGGACCCCATGCCGCCACTGTGACAGCACCTGAAGCTAAGTATAAAATGGAGTCAGTGGTCAAGATGGAGTCAGTGGTCAAATACACATAGCATTACAACACCAAACACTGTGTCTGACTGCTCTGAACCTTGCAACCTTTTGCCATGCTACTTTTGGGGAGGAAGGGGAAATATACAGAGAAGAAGACAAACATGATTATCACCTTTCTAGTGAGAATCTAAAAGAGGTTGCATGGTCTTCCACTCTCCTATACCAGTGCAATGCAGAAGGCAGCCCTACGACAGCAGTTGGTAACTGCAGTTACTGCATTGGGGGAGAATTTCCACGCTGTTACTGACATAAAGAGGAAGTGGCAGGATGGGAAGAGGAAGGTGAAGGAGAAGTACACCAGGGTAGAGGTGGCCAGAGCTCTCCCTTGTGGACCAACTGGACCCTGCCTCTGACTCACCCCACGTGAGATAGACATCTTCTCCACCACAAACCTCCAACTGCTACATGGGCTGTCTGAGACTGATGAACAGAATGTGGTGCTAGTTAATATGTCAAGAATTAAACAATGATCTAAAATGTTCAATTTGTATGATGCACTGCAAATGTGGCTATGAAAGTCAGTCTGAGATTGTGCAAATATGCATAGTAAGGTAAACTCTCATTTCTCTCTTTTTGTCTATTTTATTACAAGTCCAAGAATCCTCTGTGACAGAAATGGTAACAATTTCTCATTCACAAACAGTGGTCCATCAGTGCTGGTCAATTAATTTCACACTAGTAAACGGCACTAGAACAATGGCCTGAGTTAGTAACCATCACTGTTGTCTTGTACATGCAACTGAGTAAACATGTGAATAGTTGTACACAATCATCATTTATTGGTATTATCTGTTGACTTCTCATTTCCATTGCCACATACAGCCAGAAAAGATTGACCCACCAGAGCAGAGGTCCCTGCACTAGCAGAGAGGCAATGTCATAGGACACATCAACCCATTCCACCAGCACAAACTGGTACATACATATCCCTGAAGAGGGTCCCTTCTACTATGATCTGACAACCCATAGATATTTTACATAGCTTCCATCAATAGTATCAAAAATGTGAACTGAACTAGGAAATGTGGCACATTATATGTGTCAGCTTCACTGTAAACTAAGCTGCTCATATCATTTTAGGCCCTGTGATGTTGGCCAGAAAAACATCAACTGCAGTGCTCTCTGCTCCATGGGCAGGTGTGACATCTGGTCAGGCATCATACACTCGGAGGATCGCAGATCTTGGCAAGTATACTTAATAAAGAATGTATAAAAATATAATGCTCTTAAATATTGGATATGTTAGTAGAAAGTGATGTGTGTCACATCCCTGTTACCGCTCATCTCCATATGCTCAAATATGGCTTATAAGAGTATACTGCTTCATAACATGTTGGGTAATGAAAGGATGACTCTACATTTATACCATATTCATATAGTATGTACCAAATTGCCTAAATTGACTCATCTAAAGAGCTGTAGCCACAACTGGCTTGAAAGTATATACTATGGATACTCTCAAAATATTTTCTCATTGACATATATGTGTGGTCAGTGTTGTGGCCGAGGCCCACACTGATGCCATCAGGGTGGCAGTTGGTGTTTGGGGGAGGAGGGGTTTGACGATAAGGTGGGACTAGGTGAAGCTAAGCATAGCATAAACATCTGGTGGCTGAACTGCACAACGTGAAACCTGAAAATGGTTGATTTATCCCTGTTTCCCCACGTAAACAAAATTTGTGATCGTAGGCAATTGTTTCATTTCACTTTCCCTTCTCAATCGTCATGATCACATATCAGAGAATCCTGAAATACATGGCTTTAGGATGTGTGTTGTCCAAAACCTTCTCCAATGTTTAATTTAAAAACCGTGATGGTTATGTTTAATAGGAACACCGGCCACCCAAGGAATGCATGTTACAACTGATGAACTTCTTACTTTACTATTGGCTATGTTGTCAGTGGGGGTGTCGGAAGTTGAACAATGAATGTTACCAAATTCATCTCAGAAAACTATCTCTTTTAAAAACTACTCTGCAGTGCACCAATATAATCTGATGTACTAAGGTGAAACAGCTTTGCATGCCAATGAATTTCCCTATTAGAATATTGAAGATACTTTTCCATACTTTTGCATGTGTGCTGTAAGATCTCTTTACAATTGAAAGTGTTTCTAATACTGAGCGATGTAGGATACCCCAGTTACTTCCTTTCTTTAACCCACATTTACCTTCAGATACATATCCCTATGTATTTCACATCTCTTCAATGTCACTACTATGTTGAGTTAACAGAAGACCAGTGCTGCTGTTGACCATGGTGGCCGCATGTAAAGGTCAGGAAGGACGATTGTGGTTCCTGCGATGTACTTAGGGTATGACTGGTCTATACCTATGACATATACATGTAAATTGATTACCATCTTCCATTGTATCGAAATGTGGATATGTATGCCACATTACAGCTGCTATGAGGACCTCCTCTGTGATATAAACAGCACCATCCAGAGGTCTGGGAGATATCCTGGCTGCAGCAGTCAAACCCACTACCATCCATCCGTCAGGTACGTGTGCCATATAGTGTTGTAAACTACTGATTGTCAACCTGTGCCCATAAACTAACTCCCTGTGAAAGGATATTAGCAGATTTTGCTCCTTTTTTTACAGCATCTGAGGTTGGCGTGTAATATGTTACCAACATAATCAGGAATGTCTGTGTTACATTTGGATGTACACATCATCATTAATTTAGGTGTCACTTCTTCCTCAAGTTGCTGAATTGAGGACCACATCTTCTGCAACACACTCAAGGAGCCAGGCTCAGCAGCTGACATGAACGAACGATCTCAAGACCACACAGAGCTGTGTATGGCGCTGGTGAGTTTGATTTTGCATTCCATGTCTGCATTGAACACCCAGTGCTACAGTATTAGTTGTCACGTGGAGCTTTACGCAAACAGGGTCACATGTGGAACATCAGATCGATGCAAAGATTGTTTTACCCAGCCTTTGAATTGTAGCACATGATATACTAAGGCAAATACTTATCCTGTTGCAACCTCTGTACTTCAGGTGCTGAGGACGATGAGTCACTTGAGATAGCTGAACCATCCACCAATGGAGGGCAGCGGGCAATCTGAGAAGAGAACCCAATCATCCTCCAAGCAGCTATGTCTGCGATCAGCACCACAATAGAAGAGAAGGATGATAAGGGAGTAGAGGAGGAAGAAGTGGATCTGGTGGTGGTCGAGGAGGAGGAGTCTCCTGAGTGCATTGCTGGCTCACAGGGCAAAAGACCAAAGCCACCACCAGTTCCAGCCAATATTGCACCTCCAACTTTACCTCTGAGGATAGCCCATTTCCAGCAGTCAGCCAACCAGCTACAGCATTCCACTTCCCCAACACAACCATCACCTCCTCACAGCCCTCACATCCAAGCTAGACGTGTTTGTTTCCCTACATACTCCTCCCTCCGAGGCCTTCTCACAAGAATCTGAGAGACCCAACACACAGAGTGAGGAGCAGTTATCCCTAGGTGCCAATCACCTACCCACAGCCTCCCACATGCCACCCCTCCCCATACTGGTAGACCTGATGGTCAGAACAGAGCTAGTCCCATGTGGAGGGGGCGAGCAGATGATCTTGGTGGCCAGTAGGAGGATGAGTTTTTCCAAACTTGGCAGATAGACCCATGTATTGGACAGCATTGAGCAAACTTGCCAAGACATGGCAAGGAGGCAACATGACCTCTTAGCTATCTATCGGGAACAGAGTGGAAGACACCATACCTAGGCATTGAAGATAATGGAGGGCATGTTGAGGTTGTTCCAAAGTCTTCCTTCAAAGTCAATGCATGGAGGGGACCCAAAACACCTACCTGAACCACACCCCACCCACCACCCTGTGCCACAACCTGCATAGACACCCCCCAATGTCCACAGGCACCACCCCTCCTGCAAAGGCCCCCCCACCACCCAGTCACATATCCTACCTGTTCATGCACCCTCACCCACTGAACATACAACTCCACTACCTGTGTAGCCACCCTCATACCTTGTACAGATACCGCCAGCACTTGTACAGGCACCCTCACCACCTGTACAGGCACCCTCGCCCCCTGGACAGGCACTTCCACCACCTGTACACTAACCCTCACCCCCTGCCCAGTCACATCCCCCACCTGTACAGCCACCCTCACTCTCTGTACATACACCTCCACCACCTATATAGACAGATGCACCTCACCCACTTACACTTCTGCACCGACACAGCACTGACACAGTAAATGCACTGACTCACAGAGATTCTCACCACCACTACGGGAAAGTCTCAGGAGAGATTT
The DNA here is from genome assembly GCF_031143425.1 of Pleurodeles waltl. Taxonomy (NCBI): domain Eukaryota; kingdom Metazoa; phylum Chordata; class Amphibia; order Caudata; family Salamandridae; genus Pleurodeles; species Pleurodeles waltl. The sequence goes on from NC_090438.1 coordinate 348,924,135, forward strand.
CGATGATCACAGTACTATATCTTTTCACTATACTTTGTAAATAAAAAGATATCTTTTACATTTCAATTGAGTCAACCAAGTCCTAGACTATCACTGAGCTTATCAACCTTGGTACACTGTGTAGGGTATTGGCAGGAAGGAGGATGCTGTTTGTGGTCTGATTCTACACCACAGTGGTTAGATGAACAGTGCTTTGCAGCCAACTGCATACTGAGAAATGTGTTGACTGTTGTTCCTAGGGTTGGTGCTGTGGTCCGAGACTCATGTCAAGCATATAAATCTGCCAGTAAGTCCAGGAAAGATGGATTATATGGAAAGTGCAGCAGTAAGGAATAATAGTAAGCAATTTTGGAATTTGGTAAAGAAAACCAGTGCAAGGAATGTCCCAGTTAATTCTCTTTTGCAGAGTAACTTCATTGGTTCTGATATGGCCTGGCATTTTTCAGCAATCTATGACCTGAAAGAGGACCAGATCTTGGTGCGTGCACTCAGAGATAGATTGTTGGACTCTCCTCCCTTTCATATTTCACTATTAGAAGTGGTTTTAGCTATACAGCAAAGTAAAGGAGGAAAAGCGCCTGGTCCCGATGGTGTCCCAATCTATCTTTTAAAATGTATGCTTGACTTATGTTGCCCCTGGTTACTAATGTACTCAATAGCTTCTTAAATGTAAACATTCCTCATTCCTGGTCTTTGTCCCCTATAGTCCCAATATTCAAAAAGGGAGACCACTCATATCCGAAGGGCTATCGACCTAGCTCACTTATCGACAGCACAATTAAAGTTATTGGACGAGTGGTCTACAATTGTTTGATAGTCTGGGTACAAGCTAACAATATACTTTCACCTTTCCAGTTTGGTTTTCGCACAGCAAGGGGCATGATTGAGCAGTGCCTAAATGTGAGCCTGCTTGTCAGTAAATATACCTATTTCAGGCGTACTCCTATCTGTCTGGCATTCATGGATTTGTCCACTGGTTCAACTCGGTTAATAGGACCATGTTGTGGACCATGTTGTTGTATTTAGGGGTGGACTTCCCACTAGTGAATTTCCTATTTTCGGTGCGCAATGAACTAGCAGCTAGAGTGCCCTTAAATTACCATGGTGAACTGTCCTTAAAGTTTTCTTTAAAGCAAGGAGTCAGACAAGGATGTGTCTTGGCACCTTCGTTGTTCATTCTTTATATCAGTGATTTGTGTGCCTTTTTGATTTCGAAACTAGTGGACATTCCGAGGATTGCGGGCTAGCAGGTGCCCGCGTTACTTTATACTGACTACACGGTCCTGCTAGCTCGCACTCCAAACTCCTTGAAGACCCTAGTCAATCACTTTGTCTTGTTGATGAATAGTTTGGATCTTACTATTAATTATGGCGAATCACACATCATGGCTTGTGGTCCCAGTAAATCAACATTAAACAGGCTTGTAATTAATGCCCAGCCCCTAGTTAGCATTGGCGATTTTAGCTATTAAGGCCTAACATTTAACTCTTCGGGGTCCTGGCAGTCTCATTTCAAGAACTCCTGCCTTAAACTTAATAAATCGGCGGGCGCGCTGCGTAATCTTATTAGAGTGAGTGCTAAAGGGTCCATCCTCCCACTATTAAAAATATACAACGTGCAGTGTGTTGCCGCCAAGGTGTAAGGGACTGGGGTATGGGGCTTTCATAACACATCACCTCTCCAAATGGCAGAAAATCGAATCCTCTGTAGGCTACTTGTATTTGCCTCCGTCCACTTCCAGTTGCATTATTTACACAGAGATCAAACAAGATTACATTTCAGACAAGGTGCAGTTGGCTCATCTGTTGTTGTAGGTTAGCGTATGGTCCATTCGAGAGGCTAAATTTCACAGAGATATAGGGGGTCATTACAACCCTGGCGGACGGTGTTAAAGCTGCAGTAATACCGCAAACAGGCCGGCGGACAAAAAAAGGGAATCATGACCGTGGCGGAAACTGCCAACATAGACAGCCACTTTAACACTCCGACCGCCACAGCGGTACAGACAAGCAGCGCGGCGGTCACCGCCAACAGACAGGCGGGAGACAACGTACCGCCCACAGTATCACAACCCGCCAATCCGCCAACGTTTCCGGGGCGGATTCACCGTGGATAAAAACACAGCAGAAACAGCTTTTGCAATGGGAAAACGCTCACCTTCTACACATCCCACGAGGAAGGAGGACACCATGGAGCCGGAATTACAAATCCTACCTGCCCTTGTCTTCCTGCTCATTTACGAACACCAGCAACGGCGGCGGCGAAGACAACGGTGAGTACTGCACCTACGACATAGGGGAGGGGGGAGGGGGAGGCAAAAGTCAGGGGAACACAGACGCAACACCCCCACCCCCACCCTCACCCTCACACATTACAACACACACACCAATGCATTTCCAAACATCACAGGAACAACCCCCCCGGAAGAATGCAAAGACCAAAGGAAATCAGTTAAACAATTGTAATGTATCAAAATACAGTTACCAAATATAAACAGATATATATACACATTCCAGATTTCATACATTACGAGAAGTAGTGCAGGTATGCACATATCAATGTCCAGGCACCACTGGGCCAAAAATGCATGGGCGAGGCCCACACACGATACCTGTCCACAAACAGAGAGAACACTGCTGGGGCATCAGATAGAAATACAACAGGCACCTCAGGGGGAAGGTAAGGGGGGGGCACCTCAGCCGGATTACAGCACCACGCCAGATCCACGACAGGGCTCCATGCCCACTGTTCCATCCTGGGGAGTGCAAAGCCACAGTCTTTCAAGTCTCTACAGTGGGTGGGTTGCCCACTGCCATATCCTGGGGAATGCAAAGCCACAGTCTCTCAAGTCTTTACAGTGGGTGGGTTGCCCACTGTTCAATCCTGGGGAGTGCAAAGCCACAGTCTCTCAAGTCTCTACAGTGGGTGGGTTGCCCACTGCCATATCCTGGGGAGTGGAAAGCCACAGTCTCTCAAGTCTCTACAGTGGGTGGGTTGCCCACTGCCATATCCTGGGGAGTGCAAAGCCACAGTCTCTCAAGTCTCTACAGTGGGTGGGTTGCCTACTGCCATATCCTGGGGAGTGCAAAGCCACAATCTCTCAAGTCTCTACAGTGGGTGGGTTGCCCACTGCCATATCCTGGGGAGTGCAAAGCCACAGTCTCTCAAGTCTCTACAGTGGGTGGGTTGCCCACTGCCATATCCTGGGGAGTGCAAAGCCACAGTCTCTCAAGTCTCTCCAGTGGGTGGTTTGCCCACTGATTGGTCCTGGGGAGTGCAAAGCCACAGACTCTCAAGTGGATAACAGTCTCCACTGGTTCTGGGGGGGGGACTGGTGCCCAGAGTGCTTCATCCTGTTAAGGACAGACGGAGTGGATGCATGTCTCCACTGGTTCTGGAGGGGGAATGGTGCCCACACTGCATTAGGCTCCCCGTGATGGTTCCTGTTCTGTCACTGTCCCAGCTGTACATGGGATAACAATGCTTGATGTGGCGGTGTTTTCCTTCTTCAGCGGTGCTCTGCCCTGTTCAGCGGTGCTTTGCCCTGTTCAGCGGTCTTCACCATGGCGGTGAGTTCCTTGTTCAGCGGTGCTTTGCCATGGCGGTCTCTGACCTGTTCAGCGGTGCTTTACCCTGTTCAGCGGTCTTCACCATGGTGGTGAGTTCCTTGTTCAGCGGTGCTTTGCCATGGCGGTGTCTGACCTGTGCATTGGTGTGTGGCATGACAGTTCCTCATTGCCCAGCGGGGCTGTGGCAGCCGGGGCCCTCCTGGGCACTGACTCCGGCGGTGGTCTCCTGACCAGTGACGACGGTGCTGGTGGTGGCGTCTCGGCCGCCGGGGAGGATGGCGCCCTTCTCCGCCGTGCTGCTCTTACCACACTGTGCAGACTTCTTCTGGCACTTCACCACCTTTGGAGGAGTCACAGCTGACTCTGCAATCCCCCTGGGACCCTTGTGAGCAGTTTTGCCACCAGGAGTCTTCACCCTGTCCCGTCAGCCACTTTCCAACTTTAGGTGCTTTACAGGGGGTGGACTGGCAGTGCTTTGGCTCCGTGTCACACTGCCTGCCCTGGTGGCCGGTGCACTCCACACACCTGTATCACGCACCACTGGTACTGGAGTCTTTTTGGCTGAGGCGCTACTACGGGACTTATGAATTGGAGGGGTGGGGACAAAGAGGTCAACATTGCTGAGGGAGAGTTTCTGACGAACACTGGGATGGGTAGCTGGAGGGGGTCTGGGAGTGGAGGAAGAGGAAGTGGTTGTAGGAGGTGTCACTTTATGTGTTTTGGGTGCAGGTGCAGGTACTGGAGGCTGTCGTGAGGTGGATGGATGTTGGGTGTGTGGGTGCCCGTGTTTGTGTACTTTGGGAGGAGGCGTCACAGACACACTGGGAGAGGACACAGGGGACGTGTAAATGGTAGTGGGGGTGGTGAGTGCAGGTGAGCGGGGTGTGGTGCTGGGTGTTCTGGTGCGAGTCCTAGTGCCTGTAGATGTACTGCATGCAGGTGAGAGTGTAGACGAGACTGGTAGGGAGGAGGGAGACGACGTGGAGGGGGACACAGTGGAGGCAGTGGATGTTGGTGTGTCTGTATGTGGGTGATGCTTGTGTGAGTGCCTGTGGGATGTGTGGTGCCTATGTTTGCCTGAGCTACTTTTGTGTGTTGAGATGTATGCATGCTTGTCTGATGGTGTGCTTGGGATAGGCTGGGGTACAGGGGATTGGGTCTGGGTGGAGGAAGTTGGAGGGGGGAGGCTAGACACAGGGACAATGGCTGCCATCAGTGCTGAGGCCAGAGATTGCAGGGTTCGATGAAGGGCAGCCTGACCAGAATTAATGACCTCCAGGAATGCATTACCGTGTCGCAACTCCCTTTCTACACCCTGGATGGCATTCACAATGGTAGACTGCCCAACAGTGAGTGACCTGAGGAGGTCAATGGCCTCCTCACTGAGGGCAGCAGGGGTGACAGGGGCAGGGCCTGAGGTGCCTGGGGCGAAGGTGATGCCCACCCTTCTGGGTGAGCGGGCACGGGGCGAACGCTGAGGGGCTGCTGGGAGGGCAGTGCTGGTAGGGGAGGTGGCGGCTGTACCTGTAGAAGGTGGGGGCACAGATGGTGCCACCACCACAAGGGAGCTCCCATCGGCGGACGATTCTGTGTCGCTGGTTGGTGATCCGGTGACCGACGTGTAGCTCCCCTCGCCCTCCGTCCCACTGGTGCATTCTGAGTCCGTGGTGTGGCCCTCCATGGCCATGTGGGATGCAGCTCCCTCGTGCCCCGGTGCCACTGTACCTCCGCCGGATGATGCTGATGCACAAAAGAACAGGGAGAGCAGAAAAGGGGGGGGATGACAGAAGAAAGAGAGGTTGAGTGCATGGCTTACCGCTACCGTTGGCGGACAATACAGACACAGCAGCCCCCTGCACTACACCGTGCTCTTGGCCTCTACAGTAGCAATTCCTGGGATCTGCCCTACATGGCTATGGTGGTCATCTGCACACATAGATGACACAGGGGCATGTATACCTGTACTTGGCACTCTACTGAGGTGGAGTGGCACATGGCCTGCATTACGGAGGGGCCTAGCCTACGGAAGTCGCCCTGGCCTAGGGAAACCCACAGCCCTCCTCCCACACCCAGACCCCTCAACTGTGCTCAAAGTCCCCAGAATGAGGGTGTACTCACCCCCTTGTGTCTGCTGTGATGCCCTCAAGCGCCCATCCAACTCCGGGTAGGCCACCGCCAGGATCCGGAACATCAGGGGGGTCATGGGGCGACGGGCACCCCTCCCACGTTGGGAGGCCATCCCCAGCTGAGCCTCCGCTGTCTCCTTGCTCCAGCGGCGAATGTCCTCCCATCTTTTCTGGTAGTGGGTGCCCCGTCTCTGGTGGACCCCCAGGGTCGCTACGTCCTTGGCGATGGCACGCAAATGTCCTTCTTCTGGTGGGCGCTGACTTACATGACATGCACAGGGAAGAAGAGAAGTCATTACCAACTGCACCGTCGAAGTGAGTGGCCCACATCCCTGCCCTTGCCATGTGGCACATGCATTCACACTCATTCATGTTCCCTGAACTCTGCCCCCTTCCCTCTTACAACCAGCCCTCTCCACCCAGGCATAGCCCATACAACGTGCTCCCTGTGTACTCACCTGTTGGTCTGGAGGACCGTAGAGTAGCGTGTATTGGGGGAGGACCCCGTCAACTAGCTTCTCCAACTCCTGAGCAGTGAAGGCAGGGGCCCTTTCCCCAGACGCAGCAGCCATTGTCTCTTCCGGACCGAAGTCACAGCAGCACTTGCAGTGTAGGTCCTCTCCTGTCGAAGATCAGGTATTGAGTGATTGAACAGATAGAAAATGGCGGTCACGTCCGCGGCGGTGAAGTCCGCGGCGGTGCGTATCATCACCACCGGCGCATCATTGGCTCCTGGGACCCATAGGGCCCAATGTTAACCAATGCAGCATTGCGCCGCGGTCTACGACCGCCTACCGCGACGGTGTACAACGCCAGCGCAGATACCTCACATCCCATTGTCCCAGTTTAGAGGTCAGGCAGCCGCCATTTCAGGGGCCCACATGGCTTCATTTACTAATGCGTCACACATACCTAGGCCTACACTCAACACACATACAGGAAGATTTTTGTCTTTGGTGTCGTGTTCTGTGTATCTGTGGGTACATACCTAGGATTTTTTTGACTCTGTGGTCGCTGTTGTCCTTCCTAGGCACCGTCAGCTGGGACATTTGAGAAGATGGCGGAATCCTCCGGTGTACCGACCGCTGGTAGACCTGTTGACAATGGAGGAGCGACATTTAATCATCACCTACAGGTTTGACCGTGCCACTATCCTGGAACTATGTACCCAGTTGGAGCTAGACCTGATGTCACCAATCCGCCATCCCACAGGAATCCCCCCTGACGTGCAGGTGCTGTCAGTGCTCAATTTCCTTGCAAGTGGGTCTTTTCAGACAACAGTGGCCATGGCATCAGGGATGTCCCAGCCTATGTTTTCCAACGTGTTGTACAGAGTGTTGTCTGCCCTGCTGAAACACGTAAGGAGCTACATCGTTTTCCTTCAGGTGGAGGATTTGGCTACAGTGAAAGGTGACTTCTATGTCCTTGGACATATCCCCAACATCGTAGGTGCTATTGATGGGACCCATGTAGCTCTGGTCCCCCCCCACAGGAGTGAACAGGTGTGCAGGAACAGGAAGAGTTATCATTCCATGAATGTACAGATGGTATGTTTGGCAGACCAGTACATCTCGCAGGTAAATGCTATGTTCCCTGGCTCAGTGCATGACGCCTACATCCTGCACAATAGCAGCATCCCTTATATGATGGGTCAACTCCAGAGGCACCGTGTGTGGCTATTAGGGGACTCTGGTTACCCCAACCTGTCCTGGCTATTGACCCCAGTGAGGAATCCCAGGACCAGGGCAGAGGACAGGTGGTTCCCTATTCTACTCACCGAAGAAGTTGTGCCAGATCATCATCGCCTGCTCGATGCTTCACAATCTTGCTTTGCGACGCCAGGTGCCTTTTCTGCAGGAGGATGGTCCAGATGGCGGTGTTGTGGCAGCTGTGGAGCCTGTGGAGCCTGTGGACAGTGATGAGGAGAACGCTGAGGAAGAAGACATAGACAACAGGGAGTCAGTCATACAGCAATATTTCCAGTGACACACAGGTGAGAACAGTTTTCTTTTTACCATTACATTCCCTTTCACACTTCTACCTCTATCCTGTCTGTCATTTCATAGCAGTATTTGGTCACTTAGTTGTACCTTTCCATTACGGTTTCACAGGTGTGGTTAGCAACGTGTGTCATCTGCTTGCATCCTTCAAGTACTTGTGATGTGTGACATAGGTATGTTGGCTTTACAATTGGAAACGCTTTTTGACACTGTCATTGATAATACATATTTACCAAATCACAGACTGACTCCAGATTGTTTTGTGGTTCAAGGGTGTTTATTTAAGTGCCGAAAAATGGAGGGGGGTAGTAATTTGGTGATGGGGGACGGTGGAGGAATGTCCATGGCAGAGTCCAGTCCATTGGTCACACAGGTGCACTGCCCATATGGGCATAGGAAGTGGAGCTGGGGCAGTTTCAGTATGGACAGGGTAACAAAGTGGGACATTTGGGAGGACAATCAGGGTGGTCTCATTTCCTGGCGGGGGTCTTGGCATCTTGCTCTCTTCTGTTCCTGGATCTCAGGGACCGCTTCCTCCCTGAACCCCAAATACTGCTCCTCCTGCAGGCGCTGGGTCTCCTGAAACTTGGCCAGGACCGTCGCCATTGTCTCCTGGGAGTGGTGGTAGGCTCCCATGATGGAGGATAGGGCCTCGTGGAGAGTGGGTTCCCTTGGCCTGTCGGCCCACTGTCGCACAGCAGCCCTCCCAGTTCCCCTGTGTTCCTGTGCCTCCGTCCACTGGACCGTGTGCCCACTACCACTGCCCCCAGGTCCCTGTTGTTGTTGGGGTGGTGGGTTATCCTGGGTTCCATGTAGTGGTGGACACACCGCTGATTGACGTGTCCTGGGTACGGAGGTATGGGCCCGCTGGGTGGGTGCTGTGCTGGTGTTACCAGAGGGTGGAAAGTCAGTGTTGGGCTGTGCCTGTGCAAGGGGAACCGACTGTCCCGAGGCCCACGATGGTCCGGGCTGGTCATCAGGATCCAGTAGGGCAGAGCTGCTGTTGTCACTGTGGGCCTCTTCTGTGGGTGGAGTGGAGTTGTCTGGACCCTCCGGTGTGGTGACATTCCTTAGTGGTCCTGCAGGGATATAAGAGCATGATTATTGCATGTGTGTGTAATGGTGTGCAATGGGTGGGTGTTTGTGTACCCCAGTGCAAGCATTCCTGTGTGTGGGTTTGTGTGATGATGGTTAGGGGGTTGTTCTAGGTATGTGCAGTGAGCATGCTTTGGTGAGGGGTGACCATGCTTAGTTGTGTCATGCAGGGCTTGGTGTTGGGATGAGTGGTTTGTGTTATTAGGACATTAGTGAGGAGTGTGAGTGTTAGGGGAGGGGGTGAGGGTGGGGGTGTGTGATAGCATGCAGGTAGGGTAGGGGATATGATAGTTGAGATTTAACTTACCAGTGTCCATTCCTCCACCGACTCCTCCGAGGCCCTCTGGATGCATGATGGTCAAGACTTGCTCCTCCCATGTTGTTAGTTGTGGGGGAGGAGGTGGGGGTCCGCCGCCAGTCGGCTGTACTGCGATGTTGTGCCTGGAGACCACTGAACGCACCTTCCCCCGTAGGTCGTTCCACCTCTTCCTGATGTCCTCCCGATTTCTTGGATGCTGTCCCACAGCGTTGACCCTGTCCACGATTCTTTGCCATAGCTCCATCTTCCTGGCTATGGATGTGTGCTGCACCTGTGAGCCAAATAGCTGTGGCTCTACTCGTAGGATTTCCTCCACCATGACCCTGAGCTCCTCCTCGGAAAACCGGGGGTGTCTTTGGCGTGACATGTGGAGGTGTGGGTGATGTGTGGGGTGCTGTAAGTGTTGATATGTGTGTTGATGTGTAGTGGTGTGTGGTGTTTTGTGCGTGTAATGTTGTATGGGTGATGGTGTTGTGTGCCTCTGTGTGGTGGGGTTCTCAGTTGCTGTGCTCTCTGTCTATCTGGCCTTCGTCCGTGAATTGTGGTCGTAGGGGTTTGTGGGTGATGTGGGTGTGTGTTTTATATTGTGTTGGGTGTGTGGGAGTGGTGTTTGTATGCCTATCAGGTGTGTGTATTTGAAATTGGCCAATGAGGCGGTGTTTTGGAGCTGTGTGTGTATTTTGAGCGCGGCGGTGTGTACCGCCAATGGAATACCGCAGTTGAAAGACCGCCACATGGATTCGTGGGTCGTGATAGCATGGGCGTGTTTCTGTTGGCGTGACGGTGGAGGATTTGTTTTCACCAGTTTATCACTGACCTTTGGTGTGGCGGAGTTGTGTGGGTGTCTGAATTTCGGCAGATTCCGAGATGTGTGTCATAATAGCTGTGGCGGAATTCCGCGGCCGCGGCGGTGTTTTGGCGGTCTTCTGCATGGCGGTAAGCGCCATTTACCGCCAATGTTGTAATGAGGGCCATAATCTCGCACTGTGCTAATCTGGAGAGAGTTTGGGCCTGACTTCTTTATGTAGTGACACTGGAAGTATAAGCAAACTGGATAAATAAAAGATGACAAATCTCTCTCAGGTTTCATGAGGAAGAGAGACAGAAAGTAGAGCCATCAAAGTGCCCCCTATTTAACTCTCCCTTTTTCACACTGGGATAGATCGCTTCTTTTTTGTTTCAGATAAGATACGTTCTGGCGGCTTCTTCGATTTAAAAAAGTTTGTTGAATTAGAAGGGGACGTGGCATTGTTTTGCCCTTGTGATAATCTATCAGAACAGTCCCTACTACATTTCGTTTTCTTTTGTCGTTTTTATAATTGTCCTCGTAAACATTTGTTGTCACCTTTACTAAATAAGGTAAGAGTGGCATTATTCTATATGCAATTGCTTAATTCTCCCTAAGTGCGAATTTTTGAAAATTCCTTTTTCAATTCAGCAATTCGAAAGTCAATGGATGGGTAATTGTTTTATTTGTATGTATTCACATATTTTTGAGGATGGAATTTGATTATTTTATTAACTTGACTATTTTGAGTGAGTTTAGATTACTTTTCATATTATTTTACGTTGAGTGTTGTTTGTTTTATATATTTTATTGTGTACTGTGATATTCGTTTTTTTTTCCTTTATGACCCATTTTAGGTCGAATAAAGATTGAGTATTGACTGATTGGGTTGAGTAATAGTTGATGGTCAATTGGTTATTCGGTTGTAGGCTGATAAATATGTGAGTAAGACACTATAGGGGGTTATTCTAACTTTGGAGGAGTGTTAATCTGTTCCAAAAGTGACGGTAAAGTGACGGATATACCACCAGCCGTATTACGAGTTCCATAGGATATAATGGACTCGTAATACGGCTGGTGGTAAATCCGTCACTTTTCCGTCACTTTTGGGACGGATTAACACCTCCTCCAAAGTTAGAATAACCCCCTATATTTGAAGAATCATCGGTGTACCAAGGTGTCATGTTGAAACCATAGCTAAACACTTACTTATGTAACTTTAATAACAGAGCAAATATAATGAAACACACAACACAGAGATGTAGATTTTTTTTAATTTTATCTGTGGTCATAATCAAAGTAAAAAAACTGTCTGTTGGAAAGGGAGAAAGGGAATCAAATAGAATTTTAAATCAGATTCGTCAAGGAGACTTGAAGGATGGTGGACAAAAATGTATAGCACGTCAGGAAGCATCAGGGGAACCAGTCTATGTACAAGCGGCTAACAAAAAAGTCTCCAGTCCAAGCAGTGTCCAGTCACTGGCCATCCTCATTGTCCTTAGCAACAATGTTCAAGTCCTCTGCTCCTGTGCACTTTTCTTGGATGGCCGATGCAGGGCCAGAAACCCCTCAGGAGCTTTCAATAGGAGTGTTATAAGGGGTAGCAGTTGGAATGTAGGAAACTGGCTATCTATGTAGAGTACCAAATGCAAGGGTACACTATGCAGATAGTACCGGCGACCCTTATTGGTTTACAGGGCTAAAAATGACAATCCCAAATGCTCTCTTTTGTGATAGTGGGGGCGAGCAGTTAGACTTATCAGAGGGTAGTGCTAAGCATTTGTTGAACATACTGAGTCAAGAAATGAGACACACACTCAAGAAGGAACTCGAGACCAATTGTTTAGAAAAATAGTTACTTTGTTTATATGTTTCAATACCAGAATATGTTCAAGTCAATAAGTACTGTTGCAGTTTTATGAAGATTTGCAAGTGAGTAACACTTTTACTCAAGTGCGTTTTTACATGGTAAAAGTACCAAGACACCTTTACTGCATAGGGGCCTTGCAATCAGTTCTCGAGGCTCCCCTGTGGGTAGTAGGGTGCTAGAGAGGTACAGTCACAAACAGGACCAGCAATTCAGTTTTACCTGCCCTGGAGCATCCAGGTGCAGTGGTGCTAGTTGAGGCAAGATTCTGTGCACCAAACTCTTGGCGACAAGGGGGTCACCTAAAAGAAGGTGCAAGGGGGTACTTGGATACATGTCTGGGAGCTCCCAACAGGGGGACTCAGTTGGTGGGCATCCGGGGAGCAAGGGGACACTGTTAGAAGTCATGGACTCAGGCCGGGGAACTGGGGTGCAGAGGACCTTAAGCACTGTGTTCCTGCATCAAGGAGCATACTATTCCTTGGGTGATCTCCAAGGGTAGAGACAAAACAAAGCAGATGGATGACTGAGAAAGATGTCCTCAGTGCTGCTGATGTCCCTTATTGGCAGAACTTTGAATGCGCTGTTGGATTCTGGGATGGGCTTCAACGAGTCTTGGAGGATGCAAGGGGTACAGTACCCCAGATATTAGTACAGCTCAACTCTGGTTGGTCCTGATATCTTTTTACTTGGAGGGGATATGGAAATGGTCTCTTAGAGAACACTGACCTCCTCCTGGATAGCTGCTGTGTTGGTGGACGCTGTGGTCAGCATAACGGTGGACCGGACATTGAGGTTTGTGCCTGCAGGAAGCAGAGAAATGCCTCCTCCACTCCAAGGGAGATGCTGACAGGATGGTGAAGTGCAGGAGAACCTCTGAGGCTTTTGGATTGTTGATATTGGACTGGTTAAAGACGATTCACACGACAACAAGACATTCTTGTACATGAACGATACATTTCCATACACAAATGAAGTCGCATCACTACTGTTAGATTCACCCATCATGAACGCTCCATCAACCCCATGTAGGTATGTGATCAGGCAGGCTCTTAAACCTAGGCCTGAAGGTTAATGACTGGCAGGTCACAGGTGGTATTAGAGTTAGCTGACAGCCAAATGCACAGAGATTCAAAGTTAAAACAGATCCCACAGATGGGCAGCAACACTACAACGGAGATTAGATAATAAAGCATACATGGCCATAGGGATGCGTGTATTCCCAAAACACCATAAAGTTAGATACCAGCCGTCGTCACAAGGATAAGAGACTACATCAGAGCCTTAGTCCTAGCATAAGCATAATCCACAGAAGCTACTTTCTTGACTGTTAGCGTGGGGAAAGGTGATTGTTTGCACTACTGGGCATAACACATCTGATGCCCTTGACCCCTGGGTGTAATACAGGGTTTTTGGGTTGTTGGCCGCTTGGACCGCTGGGCGTGACACAGATAGTACCCATTGGCTTTCATTGTGACATAGGGCCAGCTCTCTCTTTTAAGAGGTGTCTTCGCTTGGAATGCTGGGGGTGATGCAGTCGGTATGCATAGGCTGTGGGTGCTATATAGGGCCCACATCTTGTTCTTGTAAGGCTAGCCTCGTGTTCTCAGTGCCACTAGTTTCTTAACACTAGTGGCATTTGAAAGAAGTGAGAGGAGTGTTTCACTTGGACTACTGGGCATGACACAGAGGGTATGCAGGACCCCTGGGTGTGACATAGGGGGAATTTGGACATTAAGGTACTAGAATGATTGGGATCCAGGTGATTTGGCAGAGCTTCTATTTTGCCTAGAAGGGTCTATGGCCATTGAAGTAAGTCCCTTCTTTCTCCACTTAAATTGTTGCAATAATTTCCCTCATGCTGGTATTGACAACATTATCAGCAGGCTCCCCTAGTCCCATGCAGCACAGTGCTTCCCTTGTTCATAGGATTACATGCGCAAGTAGTGGGCAGAGCTAAGGTATTGCAGGTGGGCCATTCCCCTGATTTTTGGGGCCTAGACTGCATATCCCCTGCCAGTTGAAATGGTGGTGTTTTGATATTATGATGCTGGTAGACCAGCATGATGCTGTTTGTCTTAAATGTTGAATGTTGTGTTTTTGTCAATGTTTATTGTATTAATGAAGATATTGTTGATTCGCACAAATTCTTATTTTGATGCCAAAGTAAGCCACACTATTTTGTCACCAAAGTGCAAGCTGTTGTGAATTTAGGAGTCCCAGTGTGTATATCCAACCACCCCAGATAAGAGACGGTGAACCCCTTGCATATATATTTTGCACTACCAGAGTGATCCAGTAATACCCTTGTACACATTCTCCTGACACCTGAGTAAAATTTAGAAAACTATAAAAAGGGAAAAGTTAGCAATGTAGAAACGAAAACCCTATAAAAATAGAAGGTTAGTATGTGTGTACCTTAAAAAAAGAACCTAAAAACTTGAATCTAGAAGAGTAACTATCCTCTAAAAAGATGACCAAATTCCACCTTGTGATCACCTGTAGAGCACATGCAGAGTAAGTTCCCCACTTAGGCCAAAAAGCTTAGCAAGCTTTGACATGAGTTATGCACACACAACAAGGCACAACAAGGCACACACATTCCTCTGGCCAAAAGAAGCAATATTCAACACCAATATCATTGAACACACAAGAACACACATACAAACAACATACACATGGATAAAGAAGGACAAAAGGGAAGCGATGCTAGAACTGTGGGCCACCTTTGAGGACATACAGGCCAATAGCATTGACTCACTGGTGACAATCATGGCATCTGCGCCTCCCCCTCTATTGGTAGGTATGGAGGTGCTCTCCCCGATGCCTGCTACACTAAACCCCCAGTCGAGGGAGCTCAAGGGGCCCTTACCGAACAGCAGGCTGTTAGGTCCAGGTATGGCGGACCAACAGGCCCACAGGCCCCGATACTCCCTGCACCACACCAGTCTAGCACTAGAGCACCTCAAAACTCAACCCCCCCATCAATTTAGGTGAGCAGACGAAACCTCAGTGGCACGAGGAACACACACCTTGCTGGTTCCGGGGAACGAACGTGAGTAAACGGAAGGTTTATAGCCATCTTGAATAGTGTGATAGCTAGCGAGAGTGACCCAGCCCTCCGAGATGTGGCAATGAGGAGAGACCCACAGGGTAGGCTCAGGTAGGCAAGGAGACCACAGAGAGTGAGCATGAGTGTGTGTCCTGATTTAGGAGGACAGCGCATAGCTTTGAGCGAAGGAGACAATCTAGAATGGAGTCAGAGCAAAAGTATAAACTGAGGAGAGAGAGAGAGAAAGCTCTCAACTTGGAAGTCCAGCGACAGAGTAGCATAGTGTGCCCTCCACCAGAGGAGAGCGAGAGTAGGTATGGAGCCCTAGTCACCGAAGAATCTGAGATAGAGTCAAAAGAGAAGACTCCATACCTCATCAAAGTGCCAGTGAAGGACAGGGAGTGACCAAGAGGGTAAGTACCAAGGCAGCCTGGTGCGGAACCACTTAGACACAGGAGGACCAAATTGGCACCACTGCATGCTCACCGGGAGAGCAGTGAAGAGGACATCTGGTGCTCCCCCCGAACGGACGGGGCAGGTAAACCAACCCCAAGCGACATAGTAGCTCAGGAGGAAGGCAAAATTTTCACCTGACCCCTTTGTCACCTGCTATCCCGCTAGACCAAGAGAAGCTATCTATATGATAGGCCCTGGCCGGAGGATGGATCCTCCAAAAGAGAAGACATACCAAGTGCAGAAGACTGTCTCCAGCACGGAGGGGAAGATCCCAAGTGAAACTTCCCTTACATGCAGGAGTGTCTAACAAGATGGAAATGTTATGTAGAAGGAAAACCAGTAGAGATGTCCAGAGCAAGAATATGCCCATTACTACAGAAGGGCATGTTAGGGACCATCTATGCTTCCTGGGCCCAGAGGGATAAGGAGGGACTAAGAGTCAAGCTGCTGCTGTTGCTGGATGGGGCTGGGAAATGGATCATGCTTTGAGAAGAACACTGCAGGGATAACTCTATTGATAGGCAATGTTAAAAGTCTGCTAAACAGCATTATCGCTGAGCAGACCAACAATGTGTTTGCCCATGTTTGCATTCGAGCGGTCACATTGACCAACTCAGAGCATGACAGGCCGCATTTGATTCATACAGGCACCAGATATGGAGATTCCTGACAAAAATATTCCCTGACTGTCCAGATGTAGGTGGGTTATTGGCAGAAACCATGAAACCTGGGGAGACCATAATAGACTTCCTAGACAGGATAAGAGAACAGTGGGGATAGGAGGCAGGACAGCCGTGGACAGACATGGCCCTTCAATTAATTTCTTTTTATAACATCTTCAAGAAGGGGCTGCCCACCAAAATACAAAGTGGGTTGGATAGTGTAGTAGGACTATAGATTAAACCCTGGTAAGAAATACAAGCACACATACTGCACTTCCACAAGAGAATACAAGAGAAGGATAAGGAGAAGCAGGAACAAGCCCAGAGGGACAACGCTAAGTTGATCCAACATAAGCTGAAGAAGACCACCCTTGAGGTGGCCACATTGGCCCAAAGCGTGCAGATGGCACCAGTTATGAAGGGAACTCCACTGCAGAACCCCTGAGGGTTCCAAAATGGCTACAGTGCTAGAAACTAGGGGGGTTGGTAGCAGCTAAACCCCATACAATGCTACTATTGCCATAGAATGAGCCACATGGCCAACAGATGCCGACAAAGGGCACAACACATGCAGACGTCAATAAGCTGAGGCCAGGCCCTTCAGAACTCCCATCCACAGAATCAGGCCCAGGGAAATGTAACTGCACCTTATACTCAGCCGCATGGAAATTAGTCCACTGCCACACCACTGCAGCAGGGGTCAGGTAGATGGGCCAGTGCATGGCCTCAGCAGCTGCACCAAGAGAATCAGGTCCAACATGGACCGAGGCCACAGCAGGGAGGGGTAACCATTTCTCTCTTCCATGGACATTCCTCCACCATCACCCCTGCCCATTTTCAACCTCCTCTACTATTTAGCACTTAAATTACAAAACTTTCTGGAGTCAGTCTGTGCTTTCACAAATGTGTATTTGCAATAACTGAGGAAAATAGCAATATCCATTGTATTGTCAACATACCTATGTCACACAGCTCTAGTCCATGAGGAAACATAGCAGAGGTCACACAGTGGGACCCACATCTGTGAAATCGAAAGGGAAAGTGACAAATCAGGATCCATACACTGGGTGAAAGTGACAGACAGATGAGAGGTAGAGCAAGTGTATCAGATGTAGCAGGCAGTGATGTCTTTTACCTGTGTCTCACTGGAAGTATTGATGAATCACGGTGTTTCTGTTGTCGATATCCTCTTCTTCTGCTTCCTCTTCTTCACTGTCCACAGGCTCCACAGCTGCCACAACACCTCCTTCAGGACCATCCTCCTGCAGAAAAGGCACCTGTTGTCGCAAAGCCAAGTTGTGCAGCATACAGCAGGCCACGATGATCTGGCACACCTTCTTTGGTGAGTAGAATAGGGAACCACCTGTCATATGGAGGCACCTGAACCTGGCCTTCAGGAGGCCGAAGGTCCTCTCTATAACCCCCCTAGTTCACCCATGTGCCTCATTGTAGCGTTCCTCTGCCCTTGTCCTGGGATTCCTCACTGGGGTCAGTATCCATGACAGGTTGGGGTACCCAGAGTCACCTGCAACTGTCAAGGGACAACTGTTAGACACACACTAATCCTTAGGGATAACCCCAGACAACGATTCACACTGTATAGGGTCCATGTCCTCACCTAATAGCCACACACGGTGCCTCTGGAGTTGCACCATCACAAAAGGGATGCTGCTATTCTTCAAAATATAAGCATCATGCACTGAGCCATGAAATTTGGCATTCACATGGGAGATGTACTGGTCGGCCAAACATACCATCTGCACATTCATAGAATGGTAACTCTTCCGGTTTCTGTACACCTGTTCACTCCTGCGGGGGGGACCAAGGCGACATGTGTCCCATCAATGGCACCTATGATGTTGGGGATACGTCCCAAAGCATACAAGTCACCTTTCACTGTAGGCAAATCCTCCACCTGAGGGAACACGATGTAGCTGCACATGTGTTTCAGCAGGGCAGACAACACTGGGGACAACACGTTGGAGAACATAGGCTAGGACATCCCTGATGCTATGGCCACTGTCGTCTGAAAAGACCCACTTGCAAGGAAATGGAGTACTGACAGCACCTGCACTAGACGGGGTATCCCTGTGGGATGGCGGATAGCTGACATCAGGTCTGGCTCCAACTGGGCACACAGTTCATGGATTGTGGCACGGTCCAGTCTGTAGGTGACAATTACATGTCGCTCTTCCATTGTCAACAGGTCCACCAGCGGTCTGTACACCCGAGGATGCCGCCATCTCCTCACCTGCCCCAGCGGACGTGCTCTATGGAGGAGAACAGCGAGCAGAGGGTCAGCCAACACTGAGGTACGAAAACACAACTTTATTGCACACATTTTTCAATCCGCTATTGGCCTGTCTTAGTGTGTATGCAAGGCCTAGATATGTGTGACGCAATAAAAAATAATGCCATGTGGCCCCCTGAAATGGTGGCTGCCTGACCTGTAAGGTGGGACAATGGTAAATGAGGTAGCTGCGCTGGCATTGGACACCGTCGCGGTAGGCGGTCAAAGACCGCAGCGCAATTCTGCATTGGTTAACATTGGGCCCTATGGGTCCCAGGAGCCAATGACGATGTACGCCGGCGGTGACGGTACGCACTGCAGCGGACGTGACCGCCAATTTCTATCTGTTCACTCACTTGATACCTGATCTTCGACAGGAGAGGACCTACACTGCAAGTGCTGCTGTGACCTCAGTCTGGAAGCGACAATGGCTCATGTGTCTGGGGAAAGGGCCCCTGCCTTCACCATGGAGGAGTTGGAGAAACTAGTGAATGGGGTCCTCCCCCAGTACACACTACTCTACGGTCCTCCAGACAAACAGGTAAGTACACTGCGAGCATGCTGTATGGGCAATGCCTGTGTGGAGTGTTATGGATGAAAGATACGGGGGGAGAATGAGGCGTGCATGAAACGACGGTGAGTGTATGTGCGTCATGGCAAGGGGAGGAACGCGGGCCAATGACTGTGACAGTCCGGACGGTTATATCTTCTCCTTTTCCCCTGTACTATTCCTGTGGGTCACCACCCACCAGAAGAAGGATATTTGATGTGCCATCACCAAGGAAGTCCGGACCCTAGGGGTCCACCACAGACGGAGCACCCACTGCCGGAAAAGTTGGGAGGACATTCACCGCTGGAGCAAGAAGACGGCGGAGGCCCAGCTGGGGATGGCCTCCCAACGTGGGAGGCGTGCCCGTCGCACTATGACCCCCCTGATGTTCCGGATCCTGGCGGTGGCGTACCTGGAGTTGGATGGGCGCTTGAGAGCATCACAGCAGCCACAAGGGGGTGAGTACACTCTCATTCAGCTGAATCAGCACGCATTGGAGGTGTCTGGGTGGGGAAGGTGGGCTGTAGGTACCCCTAGGCCAGGGCGAGTTTTATAAGCAAGGTCCCTTCATAAGGCGGGCCATGTGGCACCCCACCCCACCAGTGTTAAGAGCCAACTACACCTAGTCAGGCTCCTGTGACTTCCATGTGTGCAGCAATCGGGCATAGGCCTTGTACCCCATGTCCCTGTGATTAATTAGGGAACTCTAAGTGCATGGCGTAGTGCAGAGGGCTGCTTTGTCTGTAGTGTCCGCCAACAGTAGCGGTATTGCATGCACTGAACTTGTCTTTCTTCTGTCTCCCCCCCCTTTTTGTGGTCTCCCTGTTCTTGTGTGCAATAGCATCATCAGGCGAAGGAGCAGTGGCACCGTAGCAGGAGGGAGCTGCATCCCACATGGCCCTGGAGGGCGAGACTACAGACTCCGAATTCACCAGTGGGACAAAGGGTGAGGGGAGCTCCACGGCGAGGACAGGAGCTGAGACCAGCGACAGGGACTCCTCCTCTGATGGGAGCTCCCTTGCGGTGACAGGCCCCTCTGTGCCCCCCGCATCTACAGGTACAGTCGCCACCCCCCTACCAGCACCAACCTCCCAGCAGCCCCTCAGCGTGTGCCCCGTGGCCGCTCACCCAGGAGGGTGGGCATCTCCTTCACCCCAGGCACCTCAGCCTCTGCCCCTGTCAGCCCTCCTGCCCTCAGTGAGGACACCATTGACCTCCTCAGATCCCTCACTGTTGGGCAGTCTACAATTCTGAATGCCATTCATGGTGTAGAGAGGCAGTTGCAACAGATGAATGCATACCTGGAGGGCATTCATTCTGGTCAGGCAGCCCAACAGCGAGCTTTTCAGACTCTGGCCTCAGCACTGACGACAGCCATTGTCCCTGTGTCCAGCCTCCCCCCTCCAACTTCCTCCACCCAGCCCCAATCCCCTGTCCCTCAGCCTATCCCAAGCACACCATCAGACCAGCATGCACACACATCAACACACAAGGGTAGCTCTGGCAAACATAAGCACCACACATCCCACAGGCACTCACACAAACATCATACCCGTGCACACATACCAACATCCACTGCCTCCACTGTGTCCCCCTCCACCTCGTCTCCCTCCTCCCTCCCTGTCACATCTCCACTCACACCTGCATGCACGACATCTTCAGCCACTACGTCCATCACCAGCACGCCCATCACCACACACCGCTCACGTGCACTCACCACGCCTACTACCATTCACACATCCTTTGTCCTCTCCAAGTGTGTCTGTGAGCTCACCTCCCAAAGTGCACAAACGCAGTCACACACCCACCCAACAGCCATCCACCTCACAACAGCCTCCAGCCCATGCACCTTCACCCAAAGTCAGCAAACTTACACCTCCTACAACCAGTACCTCTTCCTCCACTCCCAAACCCCCTCCATCTACCCGTCCCAGTGTGTCTAAAACACTTTTCCTCTCAAATGTTGACCTCTTCCCTACACCTCACCCACCCCTTCCATCCCCTAGGGCACACCTTTCCAGGTCCCAACCCATCACCTCAGCCACCACATCACCGGGAACAGTGGTGCCAGCAGTAACCGGCTTCTGGAGTGCACCAAGCAGCAGGGCAGCCAGTGTGCCAAGGAGCCAGACCATGGACAGTTCCCCACCTCAGAAACATAAGAAGTTGGCCACAGCCCGGAGGGAGAAGGGCAAAACACCTGCCACCAAGGGCTCTCCCAGGACTACAGTTGGGAGGGGCAAGACAGCTGCACCACCATCCAAGGTGGGGAAGGGGCAGAGAAAGAAAGGGAAGTCTCTGCCAACCTGCACTGCGGACAAGACAGCTGCCAAGGACACTGCCACCACCAGCACCGCTGCCCAGGACACTGCCGCCACCAGCACCGCTGCCCAGGACACAGCCGCCACCAGCACCGCTGCCAAGGACACCGCCAGCACCGCTGCCAAGGACACCGCCGCCACCAGCACCGCTGCCAAGGACACCGCCGCCACCAGCACCGCTGCCAAGGACACCACCAGCACCGCTGCCAAGGACACCGCCGCCACCAGCACCGCTGCCCAGGATACCGCAGCCACCAGCACCACTGCCAAGGACACCGCCGCCACCAGCACAGCTGCCAAGGACACCACCAGCACCGCTTCCCAAGACACTGCCGCCACCAGCACCGCTTCCCAGGACACCGCCGCCACCAGCACCGCTGCCAAGGACACCGCCACCACTAGCACGCTCAATGAGCCACCCACAAGCACTGCAGGCCAATGAGCACCACACAAGCACTGCCGCTACTGAGGCCACCGCAAGCATCGCCAGCGGCCACGCCACATCATGTGCCAGTGGCACCACTGCAGACATGGCTGCCATCCCCAGTTTTCAGTCGTACGAAGCTGGTGGTCAGTTTCAGGGGCCTGGACAGCTTCCATGTTGGCCCACCGTCAGTGGAGAAAGACATCCACTACCTCAGTCCTTGGCAGGATGAAGCATTCTGGGCACAAAGCCCCCTCCAGAACCAGTGGAGAAAGGCATTCACTACCTCAGTCCTTGGCAGGATGAAGCACTCTGGGCACAAAGCCTCCTCCAGAACCAGTGGAGACTGTTATCCACTTGTGAGACTGTGGCTTTGCACTCCCCAGGATGCAGCAATGGGCAAACCACCCTCTTTGGGCACAAAGCCCCCTCCAGAATCATTAGAGAAAGGCATCCACTACCTCAGTCCTTGGCAGGCCAATAAGCACCACGCAAGCACCACCGCTACTGAGGCCGCCGCAAGCATCGCCGGCGGCCACGCCACATCATGTGCCAGTGGCACCACCGCAGACATGGCTGCGATCCCCAGTGGTCAGTCGTACGAAGCTGGTGGTCAGTTTCAGGGGCCTGGACAGCGTCCATGTAGGCCCACCATCAGTGGAGAAAGACATCCACTACCTCAGTCCTTGGCAGGATGAAGCACTCTGGGCACAAAGCCTCCTCCAGAACCAGTGGAGACTGTTATCCACTTGTGAGACTGTGGCTTTGCACTCCCCAGGATGCAGCAGTGGGCAAACCACCCACTGTAAAGACTTGTGAGACTGTGGCTTTGCACTCCCCAGGATTCAGCAGTGGGAAAACCACCCACTGTAAAGACTTGTGAGACTGTGGCTTTGCACAACCCAGGATACATCAATGGGCATGGAACCCCCTCGTGGATCTGGCATCGTGCACTCATCCGGCTGAGGTGCCCCCCCTTCCCTTCCCCCTGAGGTGCCTGTTTTATTTCGATCTGATGCCCCTGCAGTGTTCTCTCCATTTTGATCGGGTATCTTGTGTGGGCCTCACCCATGCGTTTTGGGACCAGTGGTCCACGGACTATGTAGGTGCAGTACATAGACTTGAGTTCTTGGTGTATATATTTGTTAATAGTGTATATATATTTTTGAGTAATGGATTTTTATTGATTACACTCATTCAACTCATTTCCTTTTGTCCTTGCATTCTTCCAGAGGGGTTTGGGGGGTGTAAATGTAATGAATTAACATGTACTTGTTCTCTTTTCCCTCCCCCTCCCCTGTGTCGTAGGTGCAGTACTCACTGTGGTCTTCGCCGCCGGCGTTCGTGCTCCTGGTAGAGGAGCAGGAAGACAATGGCAGGTAGAATATTTAGTTCTGGCTCCATGGTGTCCTGGTTCCTCGTGGGGTGTGTAGAGGTGAGCGTTTCCCCTTCCAAGTCCTGTTTCCGCCGTGTTTTTGTTCGCGGTGAATCCGCCACCGGAAAAGGTGGCGGATTGGCCTCTCATGATACTGTGGGCTGTACATTGTCTTCCGCCTGTCTGTTGGCGGTGACCGCCATGCTGATTCTTTGTACCGCCGTGGCGGTAGGAGTGTTAAAGTGGCTGTCTATGTTGGCGGTTTCCGCCACGGTCGTGATTCCATTTTTTTTATACCACCGGCCTGTTGGCGGTTTTACCGCCGCTTTAACACCGACCGCCAGGGTTGTAGACCACCATAGTAATGTGTTTTACATGTCCTCACCGTGAAATATTGCTAAATTCGGTTTTCACTGTTGCAAGGCCTGTCACTCTCATAGGTTAACATGGGGGCTACCTTTAAATCTGATTAAAGTGTAGATTCCCTTTGGGAGCGGATAGACATGTGGAGTTTGGGATCTCTGAGCTCACAATTTAAAAATACATATTTTAATAAAGTTGATTTTAAGATTGTGTATTTGAAAATGCCACCTTTAGAAAGTTAGCATTTTCTTGCTTAAACCATTTCTGTGACTCTGCCTGTTTGTGGATTCATTGTCTGGGTCAGTTTGACCATTGTGTAGTCTGCATTTCCTGATGAGACATCTGTGCTAGGAGGGAGTGGAGGAGTGGTCACTCTCACCTGAAAGGGCTGTGCCTGCCCTCACACAATGCAGTCTCCAACCCCCTGGTGTTTGTGTGTCTGGGGCCAGGCCTGGGCAAGGCAGGATTTCACAATCAAGAGAGACTTTCCTTTGAAGTAAACCTACTTCAAATGGCAAAATGGGTATAAGAAGGGCACCCAAAACCACAGACTTTAGAACACTTCTAGAAACCAAGAAGAACCTCTGCCTAGAGAAGAGCTGAAGAGCTGAGGAAGAAGAGCTGCCCTGCCTGTGACTGTGCTTTGTGGAGTTATCCTGCAGTTGCTGCTTCTGCCAGAGTAAGAGGGCAAAGACTAGACTTTGTGTGCCTTCCATCTTGTGCCGATCTCCAAGGTCTTGATTTAGAGCTTGCCTCCTGTTGTTTGAAGTCTCAGGGACAGCAAAGACTTCTCTCTGCCAGCACCTGGAATCTCTGGAGAGACTCCTACTCTGCCAAGTGGTGCCTATCCAGTTCACGGGCCCCTGAAAGGAGAAGCTGGCAGGCCAAGAGTGAGAAATCCACGCACAGAATGGCATGCAGGGAAAAGATTGATGCAACTCCTGCTTCGCAGCTGAAAATCGGCACTCGCCTGCAACGCGAACCGAAGATCCACACCTGGGGCTGAAGAAACGATGCACAGCATCACTGACGGAGGATGGTGAGATCGCAACCTGCGCTGCATGGTTTTCAGATCATCGTGCAGCTGGATTTCCGATGCAAACATCACTGGGTGTGTAAAAACAACACAAGTCCTGCCCGGACCCGAGAGTGCTGACCGGATCGACACATCGATCTCCTGCAGAGAGAAGAAACGACGCACACCGACCCGACTAAAGGAGAAATGACACAAGGACTCGCTCATGAGTGATATCGGCACATCAGAAGCCCTTTTTGACGCACACTCGCCCGTGTGGGGTTATTTTGACGCACCCAAGGTACATTTTCACGCTAGCAGTGTTATTGTGTGTTTAAAATTACATGACAACTCTTTTTGCATTTTTAGTGATAACTTGACTTGGGTATTGTGGATTTTTGTTGTTTTGGTTTTGTTTTATTCAGATAAATATTTCCTATTTTTCTAAACCTGTGTTGTGTCATTTTGTTTTCAGTAAGTTAATGTCTGTGTTGGTACAAATACTTTTCACCTAGCACTCTGAAGTTAAGCCTACTGCTCGTGCCAAGCTACCAAGAGGGTGAGCATGTGTTACCTGATGGTGATTCTCTTCCACCCTGACTAGATTGAGGGTCCTTGCTTGGACAGTGGGTAACCTGACTGCCAACCAAAGACCCCATTTCTAACAGACATGTTTGAGAGAAACCTAGGAATCTGATGTTTGTTCATAGATTTAGAGTGGTATATTACATGAACAATTTGACTGTTTGTGGAATGCTTTATATACCCCATGCTTGTGGGTTACATGTGAAACTGTAGAGAAGATGTTTTATTGAACTTATACAGTTTTTCAGCATTAACGTAGTGGTGTGTGTTTTTGATTGAACATTTACCACTGCAATACACGCCCTACACATCCACATATGTAATTGCCCAGTGCATACATGTAGCTATTTCATATTGTCAGTGATGTATCATATGCTATTTTGGTTGTACTTTTAGAGATTTTTGTGTTTCGGCCTAAGTGCGGAATCTCCATCCCGGGTATGGGGATTCCACCCCAAGTGTGGAGTTTCCACCCCGAGTGTGGAAACTCTGCCCTGAGTTTGAATGTGAAGATAACTTTACTCATAACTTTACTTTGTGAATACCAAAATTCATAAACTTAGACTTTTGGTCTAAGTTTACCTTTGTGAATCAGGCCCTTTGTGTATTAAGGGGGGAGTGGTTGATGTTTAACTTGTCATTGTGTATAGTGCTTAAGATAGTTTAAGATACGTTAAGATAATCTAAGCTAATGTTAAGGTTAGTTAGTGTAGGCTAGGTAGGTGTAGGTAGTTTAAGTGCAAGGAAGTGTTAACAGTATTTAGTGTAGGTTAGGTAGGTGCAAGTATTGTCATAATTTCATAATTAAGATTTGGTACCAATGAGTAAATTGAATTGAGTTCATGACATATCTGTTGAGTCTTTGAAGGTATATTCTACTTTGTCAGAGGCCTGTGGACAAGTGTTAGTCCACCTCACATTTGAGTCATGTATGGACCCTTTATCATTCTTTAGGCAGTACAAGTGGGCTTCATTCAGTAATTTTACACAAGCACAACCCAGGTAGTCTTCTACTGTAGCACTCTGTATGAAATTGATCGGGCAGCTATAGTTGGGACAGTTTTGCCATTACAAATTGCAGATCCATGGCTATGCTGAGACACAAACTGGTGCCTGCCAATGCTGCATACACCCTTGCACCATTGTGCAAGTGACTCATTGTTGTTGGCTGGTTATAAATTTTGAATGCATCCACACCTGCCTGGACAGCCTTCATCATCATTGGCATTGACGACTTGCTAATTGTGCCCCTTCATGCAGCTCACTTTGGTTAACTACAGTCAAAGTTTCATACATCTCCCATGTCTTCTCCCACTGGGGAGGTGTTGCATTGTTTCTGGCACCATGGCCTGGCTCTTATGAAAAAAAGTTTCTACAATGTACAATGTACAATAGATGTAATGTGTGGTTGTGCTCACATTCAACATATATGAGGCCTCTCAAGGGCAGAGGGACACATTTACCCTTCTTATCCCAGTGTAGCATTAGTCACTATTTATCAGTTGACACAGGGTTCTGACAAGAAGTCCTCGCATTTCTTGCTTACTGACATTAAATGTATTGGATTATCCTTGATGCTAATTCTTGAGGAGTACAGGAATGAGTATGCAGCTATTATTAGTAGTACAAACATGAAAATGTATGTACTGTAGAATACCTTCAGTGTTAATATTGATGTCATCACGTTAGGGTGATTACATTGCCATGTTCACTGAGCTAGATATATGTGGATGAGTGGAACAGTGTTATGCCCTCGCATGCCTCACACATCCAATTTATAGCAGGTAAGTACTTGTGTGTTTAGAAAGAGTTTCTCACTGTGTGTCATTCAAGTAACTGCAACCTTTTGTCACACTTTGATGTTCCATTGGGAGATAACACATTCCTCCTTTTGCCATGGCAGTGGATGGATGTACTTGGTGTAGGTGCATATCTAAAGACAGCATTTGCAACTGACTTTAGCTCACCTTTCTTGAGATAAAAATAAGTGGTTTATGATTGTACACTTTCACCACTGTATATGTAGTGCTTTCAGCAAAAACAAATGCAATATTATTTGTGGTTTTGGACACACTGGTGATTAAACATTATTCCTATTAGGAGACTGTAGGGTCTGCAAATTGTTTACCAGGACTATAAGTGTTTAATTTTAGTAAACACTAAAACTTATTGAAAGCTTAGATGACTTTAGAAGAAGTGTAATGAGACATGTTGAGGTGAGGAGTATTTCTGTGAGGAAGTGCAAATTGCAATTAGGAAAGGTAGGGTTATTAGAAAGTCCATAACTGAATAAGATCAATATGCGCACAAAGAGTACAGTACTGGGTGACAAAGGAGATGGCATGATGTTAAACACAGGACCACTAGGAAATTGTCCAGGAGACACAGACAAATGTTATCTGGCATTTTACTGATGGAAACTGGGGCACTCTACATCTTTCTCCTCTGATGGGTCTTGTGCCTCCCCTGCAGTTTGTCATGTTTGCATGGGAGGCACCTGAGGTACACACACATCAGTGGCAGAAGATGTGACTCCCCTGTCCCAAACAGCATTTGTCTGTGCCAGTAAGGCAGCCCCCAAATCCCAGACAAGGGTGTGTTGGCTTGTAAACAAAGCAACAATGTTGTGATTGAGGTCACTCATTGTTATGTGGGAGTCCGTCTTGCGTTCCATGGATTACATTATGTTACGGGTGGCCTTTAGCTGCGTGACTACTTCACTAGTGTCAGAAGTAGAGGGCTGATGTTGTTACCTCTGCATCATGACACCAGTGATATCAACTAGAGACTCAACTTTCAAATGGAGCCAAGTCTAGGTATCTGTAATAGCCTTAGCCATGCCCTTACTAAGGCTCAGGCACTTTTAGTGCTATGTTCTCCATTGCTGCCTGCATCTTATCTTCCATTCGCTGCTGGACTCCTACCATTCACAGTTTAAATTTAACTAGGGAGTCCTCAGCTGGAATTGCACAGCTGGATGGGGCCTCTCCTGTGGATGGCGGTTCCTCTAGAGACTGCAATGTCACTTTCACTTGCCAAGATTCAGTAGAGTCTAGGAGTTGTCAGAAGGTGTCATCATCCATGGTGGGGCAGGATGGTGTTCTCAACAGGTTGGTCATCAGGGACAGGCTGCTGTACAGAAGTGTTGTTTGTCCCTTTGGAAAGAGAAAGGAATATGTCAATAATGATCCATTATAGATATAGATATAAGTGAATTTTGTGACATTCAGACAGATATTTCAAGTACACATGGATATGTGGAACATATGTTACTAGACGTAGATAAGGCCATGTTAGACTACTGGTGTCTCTCATGTGGCAATACCTTAGCACTGTTCACACAACCTCTGTATGAACAAGGGGGGCTATTGGTTTACTGACACACATTGCGACACAGCTCGGCAGCTTGCTGGCCTGCCCTGCATGAAAGAGTGAGTACAGGTAAGGGGTCCATTTTACATGTTGCATTGTTGTTCTGGTTTGTGCCGACAGTGATGTTACATTAGTTTCTTTACACCACTGTTGAGATCATTGCACCATTTCATCAGGGTGCCAGTGTTCCCTCTAGCCATCAGATATCACAACAGAATTATCCAAGCTATGTTATTTTGCTATGTTTTACAAATTAAACATTCACTGTACCTTTCACATAGTAAAGACATCTGCCTTGCTGTACTGTCTTGCATGCAATTGTACCAACTTACGTGGCCTTGTGGTCATACTAGTCACCCATCCACGTAACTCTACACAGCAAGTAACCTTGCTACACTACAGGAATGGGTAAGCACATATATATACCATACTTAAATTTTTGTGAAATCCAGTAGTTTCCTAGCACACATTCATCTCCGGACCCCAGAGCAGTAGACACTGGGAACCATCTCTGAAGGGTGATAGCCACCATCACAAGTGAAAACATCTCAAGCTCACTCCATTCCCTCAGAAGCCAAGATGGTAATTCGCAGAGTCATGCTAATCTCTTCACTCAGCCCCACTAAGTAGTACATGACTCCTTTGGTGATCATCATTCAGACCTACGATCTCCACTTATTCTCACACACTCATGTCACCATGATCATACATTAACTCTCAGAAGACACTAACACTACTAGCATTTGTTACATTTTGCTATTGTCCAGCATTCCTACCTGTATGTGAGAGTAATGTGTCATGCTGAACCTCACTAGATGTTAGTGGGGATATTCTGCAAAATGTACCTACCACGGTTGCCCACAATACTAGGCCCAAGCACCTCAACCTGCGACCATCCCAGACACATGCCAATCATCCTGGATACCTAGCTCACCATGACACGTCAAAGTTCCCTGTTTCACCTCCACCTGCTTTCACAAATGTTGCATGTTCAGACTTCTATTGTTCTGGCGCCCTTCTGTCACCCATGACAGCATCTCACTTGCCCTATCCACATGTAGCTGTAGTACACCAATACCCTCTACCACAGCTTCTCTACACAACTGCAACACAAGTGGCAAAATATCATAAGCAGCAGCCACTGACTATTACTCAGACTACTTTGCAGCACATATATTACCCCTCACCTCCTTGAGATGCAATATTTACCCATTCAGACTCAATATGCTCCACCACACCTACAAGGCACTACACTACATGTACCCCACCTAGACCACACATCATTTATGCTTCCAAACTACTATCATGAACCTCTGCTGTGCATTACTTGCATTAACCCCAACCCTCAATATCCACATGAGCAAGACAGGAGGTAAGGTGGTCTCTTACATTACACCTGAAGAAACCTAACACAGCACATCAGGACAGCTGTGTGCAATATGGTTCTGTGCTAGTGACTGTATACCTGGCTCTTCAAGTAATCCTACATGGATAGCCAGCACATACACAGCTCATGGATACCCTCTAGGATGAGAAGTTAGCCCCCTGGCAAAAGCACATTACTTTACATTACAGTACATTCCACTTTTGGCTGTGTAGTCCCAAGACAACACCCTTGCTTCATGATGCGAGGGGGGCAGCATTGCCACTGACATTTCTGCACAATTTCCAAGGTTTATGCATGGTGTGCTGCTCCAGTTCTATTTTTTTTGCTTTGTATTGTGGGACTTGTAGTCCTACTGTATCATGATGTAGATTTTACTACAAGTCCTAGGATTAAATGGACAACCTGGTCTAGGACAACCCATCACACATAGATCAGAGAAACTTGACAGGGCTGGATAGAAACATATGTGACTGGACAAATAATTCACAGTTATGTCTTACATATATTCAAATATGAGACATCCCTGCCCTTTCACATGCATGCAGCGCAGAGCAGCAAAGTGTCTTGCTGAGCTGCATGACAGTTTTAATCACATGGTCGGTCCCTTGCCCTTGCTTACCCTGTAGTTGTTCCTGGTCCTTTACAACAGCACTGTCCTGTCTGGCAATTCCTGCCAACTCTTTTGGGATGTGTGACACCACCTATTTCTCCAATGAGTCCAACTCCTCCTGGACATCAGGCCCTCCTTCCATCCTGACGGCTGCCCTAAGGTTCCTGGAAAGTGTCTCTTTGGTCCTGCACTTGTAGTTATCCAGTTTCTTCTTTAACTCCAGCACTGCCCTTTTTGTTTCTCCCACACTGTTGATTTTATACAATATGGTTTGCCAAATGGCTTCCTGGCAATTTGAAAATGATAAAGAGAAAGTGTTCATTTTTGTCACTTAAGATGTTAATATTTGGTTCTCCTCCTCACTGAATTTGGTCTTCCTCTTCCCAAGGACTGCTGTCTGGTAATCTTGGCTGGGGTTGGTGTTGATACCCTCCTGACTGGTGGATGATACTTCTTCCATTTTTGTACTTTATTTAGGTCTGCTGTTCTGTGTTTTTTAATGTGTGTCAGTTTTTTCATGTTTCCTGCCATGCAACACACTCCTAAGTGATCCAATTCTGATTTGCGGCACTTACAAGTGATTTAGGACATGCAATTCAGCTTCGCGTCACTTTGTACCATTTTTCTCAAAGATGTGTCAGAAATTTGGATGCAGCTTCGGACCTTGCAACATGGTGCACTGTACAAAAAATATGGCACATTCATGTAGCAAGTAAATTATGTTACACAGTGCAAGTCTGCTGCAACACAGCATTGTGTCAAAATTCATTAATGTGCCCCTTAGTACTGGTGCAGGGGTTTCAAGGCTCCGTGGTTGACCTGTGAATGTGGATGATGTTATTGCCCATGTAAGGTTGAGAGTGGTGTTCCCAATGCACCTGAGGCCTACAAAGCCACGAGAACCCTTCACATGCTGAACATTTCTGTTCAGCTAGGGGATTGAGAACGAGATGAGAACAAGGTTTGTCTCTGTCTTCTTGATTGATGCCATAATACTAGGATGTGTGTTTCCACAGTGCTAAGTGAACCTAAACAGCTTGGAATCTGTCTGTACTGGCAACAGAAGCCTGCATTCAAACCCTGTCCCACACATAGGGTAGAAGACCTGCCTCTGTAGGATCCTCGCCATGTACATTCAACAGCAGTTTGAAAGTGTCTGTATAATTTTTCTTAACTGAGAACAAGGCTATTAGCCCTGACACTGCACTAGCAGACCTTTGCTTTCAACCCTCTTGTTAGATCTCTCTGATATGGGTGTACATGAAATGATGTTAAATGTCAGAATTACCCACGGTGCATTGTTAATGTATGGGATAGGTTCATTGCAGGATATGGCTGAGGTCAGGCTAGAGTTGACTCCCTCATGGTGGTGTTTCTGGAGATGGACAAGTCAACAAATGGTTAAATTTGGTTTTCTGAACAGGAATTAGAGGTGATGTCCTAGATTTCCTGCTAACACACAGCACTGGCAGTCATCATGCTTAGGCTCGAAAAAAGGAAGGGTATAAAATAAATGTTAAATATCAAGATGATTTGCTTTTTTAAATAGGTGTGTCCATAATTTCTTATTATTTTAGTGCAATTTTGAGCCATTTCCTGATGAGTCCCAGTGAGGCATTCTCCGTTTAAACCAGTGACCTACTGTTGGAAATGGCCCTTTCTGCAGTGTAAGCCCCAAACTTGTTGCCTTCACTCCTCCTATTTTTGCTGAATTCTTTCTCTGTGTACTTTACCACTGCTAACCAATGCTAAAGTGATTGTGCTCTCTCCTCAAACCCTGTCCCACACATAGGGTAGAAGACCTGCCTCTGTAGGATCCTCGCCATGTACATTCAACAGCAGTTTGAAAGTGTCTGTATAATTTTTCTTAACTGAGAACAAGGCTATTAGCCCTGACACTGCACTAGCAGACCTTTGCTTTCAACCCTCTTGTTAGATCTCTCTGATATGGGTGTACATGAAATGATGTTAAATGTCAGAATTACCCACGGTGCATTGTTAATGTATGGGATAGGTTCATTGCAGGATATGGCTGAGGTCAGGCTAGAGTTGACTCCCTCATGGTGGTGTTTCTGGAGATGGACAAGTCAACAAATGGTTACATTTGGTTTTCTGAACAGGAATTAGAGGTGATGTCTTAGATTTCCTGCTAACACACAGCACTGGCAGTCATCATGCTTAGGCTCGAAAAAAGGAAGGGTATAAAATAAATGTTAAATATCAAGATGATTTGCTTTTTTAAATAGGTGTGTCCATAATTTCTTATTATTTTAGTGCAATTTTGAGCCATTTCCTGAGGAGTCCCAGTGAGGCATTCTCCGTTTAAACCAGTGACCTACTGTTGGAAATGGCCCTTTCTGCAGTGTAAGCCCCAAACTTGTTGCCTTCACTCCTCCTATTTTTGCTGAATTCTTTCTCTGTGTACTTTACCACTGCTAACCAATGCTAAAGTGATTGTGCTCTCTCCTCTAAACATGGTAAAATGTACTTATACCCAAGTGGCATATTAAAGTAAATTAAATGCTATTAGTGGGCCTGCAGCACTGGTCGTGCCACCCATTTAAGTAGCCCTTAAACATGTCTCAGGTGTGCCATTGCAGACCCTCTGTGGGCAGTTTAAACTGCTATCTCAACCTTGCAAAATACTACCTTTGCCAGGCCCAAATCTTCCTTTCGAATAAATATAAGCCACCCCTAAACTAGGCCCTGGACAGCCCAAGGGCAAGGTGCATTGCATTAAATAAAACAGACATGTACTTTTAAGTTTTACATGTCCTGGTACTGAAAGACTCTTTACTTTGTTTTTCACTACATTTCTTCCATGGGATAGCAGTGGAGTTGCCTTATTACATTTTATATGTGTAATTTCCAAATGGGAAGAGCTCATTCTTTCAGGTATGGTGTCTCTGGAATCTAATTTAAAATTCTAACTTATTTTAAAGATGAATTTTAAGTTGCAATTCTAAAAATGGCAATTTTAGAAGTTGGCATTTTCTTTCCTTAGCCATTTGGTGCATACAGCCTGTCTCTGGTCACATGACTGGGTATAGTTGGAAATTGGGTTATGTGTATTCCTCCTATGCAGCCACACACAATGGGAGCTTAGGTGTGAATTAATGGGCCACTACTGGTAGGATGGGGGAGGGCCTTGACCAAGCCTCACTTACACCTGAATAGGCTGTGTCCTGTCTGAACATAAAGAGAAGCATACCCACTGCTTTTAGTCTTCAAAGACTTCAAAGGCACTGCTGTGTAACTGTGTATAAAAGGAGAACCACAGACATCACCACTTCAGTACACTTCTGGACCTGTGGATACTCTGCCAGGAAGGACTGCTGTGCTGCTGAAAGGACTTTTACTCTGCTGGACTACCACTCTGAAGGAGCTGCTGCCTTACTGTGCTGATCTTCCGCTTGCTCTCCTCTTGCCTGGAGAGGAAGAACTGGAGCTGCAATTTCATCGTGAACCCAGGACCCCAGAGTGGCTCAAAGGGCTAGCCTGCTGACCTCCTGATCTGAGCTTCAGGGACATAAGAGACTCCCCGCAGCTCCTGGACCAGTCTTGATTAAGTTCCCAACCCCCAAGATGTGTCTCTCAGAGCCGGGGTCCCTGGTGTGGTTCTCGTGTTCTTAAAGTCAAGATTATGGGTTCTTTGTGACCGTGAACAGGCCCGTTCAATCTGGAACTGTGCTTCTCACAAGGAAAATCGATGAAGCAGCCGCAAGTCCTTCTCTTCACACAGAAAGCATTGTCCACCCGCATTGATCACCAATGCAAGGCTCCAGAACGTCTGTCCAGTACACCTGGCCTGGTCTTTGTGCCACATGGACTATCACCAGGGGCGCTCTCCTTGTTCTCGGCAAACTTCTTCCACATGAACCAGACTCTTGGCACAAATCTTGAGAAGGTAAAACTTCAACTGGACTAATTTGGGATAGTATCTGACCTGCGCTCCATTGCGATCGGCTTAAACGTTTGACTTTGACCCGGTCCAGTATGACCAGATATCGCCGGTTGGTGCATCATGCTATATTGCAGTATAATCTTTAAAAATTCACAACTCCGGTTCTACAGATTGGGTTTTTGTTGTTTTGGTCTTATTTTGTTCATTAAATTAAGCTCTATTGTATAACCACATGTGGGATGCTTTTTGTGTGGTGTTCTCACTTTTGTACCGTTTGCAGTGCTGCATAAATACTTAAAACATTGCACTTAAGTTAAGCCTGACAGCTCTGTGCCACGCTGCCAGGGGGTGGAGCACACATTAATTGTTGCTTGAGCCTTCACCCTTACTGGGATTGTGGTTACTGCTTGACCAGGGCTCACACCCCAGTCAACCAGTAACCCAATTTCTAACACTCACGATCAAAAAATGATCCACAATTTACTCAATTTCATGGATTCAAGTAGCAAGAAATTTATGAATTTCACACGCATAATTCAAAATTCAGCCAAGCATACTTTTAAACTAAACCATGGGTTGAAGCTTAATGACTGTCAAAGCTCGGATCACCACAAGACTGTGATTGAGTTTTACTGTGGGAGCTGTGTTGATTGTTTTTTTGCACTCCTGTAAGAACTCTGCATTTGTGAGTGTACACAGAGAAGGGAAGTGGAAGCAAAAACCGAGTTCAGAAGTAATTGTCACTTTCTTTGGCACTTAATGGGTTCTGTCCTCACTCTGTCCTAGTGTCATGGTAAGAATGTGCCTGAGACCCAGCAGAGGGTTCTATTTATAGGGCCATATTTATGGCCAAATCATGCAGTGCAGCAAATCACCTGGGAAAGGGCAGGACTGCACTGTTTTTAAAAGAATATGGTGCATTCCTTCCCTTCTCCCTGCACTGGCATTGTATTGGCACCCTAGCGCCAATGCAGGTACCCTTGCACCATGCTGCAAGGGTGCGTCCGTTGTAAGGAGGATTGCTTTTGTGCAAAAACAACCCCCTAAGGCTTATTCCTCTTTCGTTGTCAGGCTTACCAGTTCTGGTAAATCTGGAAATGCTTCAAAAGCCATGGAGGTTGCGTGGGAACACCCACGCAATGCCCATGGACCGCCTTTCCAGGGCAGACTAATACAACAAAGTGATTTATGCTGCATTGTGTTACTCCAGATTGATGAAGCCACACAAGGCCACTTTAGGGTAGCTTTGCGTGGCTTCATAAATCTGCCTTAAGAGTTGCAGTGCATGCACCACATTGCGTGGCGCAAGCATGACGCAACTCGGGCCATAAATATGGCCCATACTGTGCAGTGAAAGGGAGCATAATTACACATTGAACTGAATATTCAAACTCATTCCAAACAGTTTTCTGAATGCCTTGCCCAATAACTGTTTTTGTGGTCCCATCTGCTGAAGCAAACACACCATGAGGATATCCCTACTGGATCCTTAAACAGAAACAACTCAGTTTACAGTGTTAAATGTGCTGTGTCCCTATTATGACAATCGGTACCTGTTACACAGACTTGCCAACATTCTGTGACAAAAGAAAGTAGGATTGTTAAGTTTTAAAACTATTTTGGCATAATAATGAAATCACCAGAACATTCTTTCATATGACTATTAGCCATATCATGACAACAAAGGGAATTGCATCACATGAGACCAAAATTAGAGGAAAGAGCTGTGTGTGGCTTTTGACCCAGGTAGCATCAAGAGGCATAAATAACAGGGCCTAAATAAGTGACCTTTGTGTGCGGCCAAAATCCTTGTGATCACAAATGTTTGTATCAAAAAACACTGAGACCAGAGAAGCCCATCCATCCAACTGGGCCACATTGTATGGTCGAATCAATGTGCCGTCTTGTGCTTCAGGTTCACAATCTGTCAAAAGTGAAAGTGCTTAAAAACAGTGTAATGGTTAGTTTGCAAGGAATGGATATTTACCCTCATTTTGCAATTGACGACTTGGCGAGTTGAGTAAAAGAATTGATTGCATCAAGCGCCAATAAACATAAATACATTGCCTAATTTAGGGGATTTTGAATAAGAAAGAATCTTTGTGTCTGATTTGTTTTCATACCAAAACATTTCGGAATCCTGAGAAATGTCCTATAGGTTAGTAATAAGAACCATATAAGGTACCAGGCATTTCCATTTAATTTGCAAACAGAAACTGATGAAAGCAAGGGATAACAAGCATTGGCAAAGCCAATAGGTCTCGCCTATGGGTAAGATATTGTCTTTGGCAATCGTATGGAGGATGGTTAAAGGAAGGAGGAGAGGGTTGGTTTAGCACACATGCAAACCTGCTTCTGGTAACTTCCATTTAACTCCAAGAACTGGACTTAGGCCCTCATTACGACTTTGGCGGTCTTGAATAAAGACCGCTGAAGTCCCGGGCGCCATAATGCCGCCAGTGCTAGCAGTATGCGTGGCACCCTATTTTGACATTTCCGCTGGCCCAGTGGAAAAGTCACATCAACATTGAAGCCGGCTCATAATAGAGCTGGCGGCAATGTTGATGTGCAGCGGGTGCAGCAGCACCTGTCGCGCATTTCACTTGTTGAAATTCCACGAAATGCGCGATGGGGCTGTGCCTGGGGACCCCTGCACTGCCCATGCCAAGTGCATGGGCAGTGCAGGGGCCCCCAGGGGCACCCCGAGTTCCCTTTACCGCCAGCATTTCCATGGCGGTAAACCGCCATGGACAGGCTGGCAGTTGGGGGCTCATAATCCCCTGGGCAGCACTGCCCTGGGGATTATGACCGCCTGGCGGAAGATTGGCGGTATAGTGGAGGGGCCGGTGGTATGGCCATGGCTAATGCGCCACGGTCATAATACACTGATGGAACACCGCCAGCCTGTTGGCAGTGTTACCGCCAGTGTTCCGCCGGCTGCCAGGGTCTTAATGACCCCCTTAGTGTTTAGTGGTTCTGGTTTCAATTTGTAGTTTCCCTTGGCACTCAATGTGATCTTGGCCAAGTTCATGCAGTGTAACTTCTTGTAGTAGAGCTGACAGTTGTTCTATAGTTAGAAAATACAGAGCTGGCCGTGCTGTTTCTGCCAAGTCTGCAGCAGAAACCTACATGTCATTTCAACCTAGTGGGTGGCCCCCACCCATGCTTGCATTATTCAGCAAGTCATGTGTGGTTTTATTACATGTCATTTCTATGCTGTTAAAAGCATGCACTTAAAAATCCCAGAATACATAAAGATGCTAGGCCTTGCTCAAGAAGACACAGTATACTTGCCAGCCACGGCACAGAAAACATAACCTGATAAAGTAACCATGCCATAAGCATGTGATTCCAAAGATCAAATAAAGACATATGTTGCAAAATTACTGTGTTAATGTTAGAAATTGGGTTTCTGGTTGGCTAGGGTATGCACCTCAGCCAGGCAGAACTTGCCCACTCTAGTCAGGGCAAGGGAGTTACATGTCCAAGATAACCCCTGCTCACCCCCTTGAAAGCTTGGCACGAGCAGTCAGGCTTATCCCAGAGGCAATGTGTAAAGCGTAAAGCACAACACACACAACACACGTGACGCAATATCCCCACCACAAACGAAACACAACACCAGATTATATGAAAATATACTGTATTGTACACAACGCAATTATTAGACCAAACATCACATATCAGTACCATCCTGCTACCTTACCAGTTGTCAGAACATTAAACATTAGTTACTCTGCAAACGAGCAGTAGTCACACCTAGCACACAGGTTACTTAGTATTCTGCAACATAAGCAGTAGTCAGGAAACACGTTATTACACTAAAGCACTTGTCATAAGAATATCATACAATGCCCATAATAGGAACATTAGAAAACATATGGCAAGTTAGAAGAACATATTAGCAAGCATGTCCATAAAAGGAACATTTGCATGTGCACACAGAAACATCATAAAACAGGTAGGCAATATATCAATCAGCCAAAGTCTGTAGGAAGAACTTTAGATTATATATATGGACCCCTTTTAGTGAGTACCTGTTTTGATGGCAAAGGCACCTCTGGTGCCTGAGGTACGAAGAAGGTAAAAAATGGGGCCCCCGGCGCTCCTCTGCGCCGAACAGGGGCCTCCCTGCTCCTTAAACCAGAGGAGGGCGGCACACACCTCCTCTCTTTTATAGACGGGCCCCTCTGGGGACCCGTGATCATTAGGGGCCCCTCTGGTCCTCAACCAGCCCTCCCACAAGGGGGGGCACAATTACGTGCTCAGAGATCCTACCACAAATGGGGGGCCCAGTGTCAACCGGGGCGCCTTGGTGCAGTAGGGACCCTCACCTCGGGTCCGTACTGCAGATCGAGCGCGATGGTAGTGTGGGGCGAGAGGGGTGACTCCAGCCAGCCCTAGAGTTGGAGACCACGTGTCCCGGGTCTCAGTACACCGGGGAGCCGCGCTAACTCAAGGCCCCACACGGCCTTGGCATGGAGGGCTCCGGTAGGGAGATCCTCCCGTCTTCCTTCTGGACCTCTTCAGCAAGGTGCAGCACTCGACCCGGGCTGTGGCGGTGATTCACGGGAGATGGGGCCTGCCCGAGCCCCGGGGGAACTGATTACAGCGACCCCATTCCCCGGGGGCACCACAACATTGGTCTTCCTTTCTCCACCTGTTCTTTGTGCCCCTGGGGCACACCAGGCAGCGTGTTTCGACACGCTCGTCGTTGTCCTCGCACTCGGGTCGCGGTGGTGATTAACAAGGGCAGAAGCGCTGATCTTACAGCAGCGCTCTCAAAGCTCTTAACTCCACTTTCAACAGAGCGCTCCCCAGGCATTTGTGCATGGCAGAGAACGAGCGCTCTCCAGGCGCTTTGAGGAACAGAGGCAAGACACCAGCAGCACTCCTTGTGCTAGAAATGGATGCAGGGGTCAGGGGCCACAGCACCCTGCCCCTGGGGGACAATATCCTGGAAGAAGGTCCACAGGTAAAGGTGCCCAGCAACAGGCCAGCACATAAAAGATGCAAGTAGGGGTCAAGCCCTTTCAGTGACCAAGCAGGTCACAGGTCAGCACAGCAGCAGCAGTCCATGGCGGTTCCTGGTGAGTCCCTTCAGCCTTTGGTGTCCAGATCCAAGATCTTACAAAGAGTCTCCAAATTGTGGGGAAAATTCCCCTATACTTATACTCAGTCCTTACAATGTTTTGCAATGGTAGGGAGAGGAGGTTCCAGCCAGTTACAACTGGTTCTGGGAGTGCCCCCTCTCTCCTTTCAGCACAGGCTCCAAACATCAGTGGGGGGTTAACAACCCTATTGTGTGAGGCCAGGGCACAGCCTTTACAAATGTAGGTGTGCCCCCCCTCTCCCTTCTCTCAGCCCAGGAAGACTATTCAGTATGCAGATGTACCTCTGTGACACCTCCACCTTCCCTGTGTACAGGCTGTCTGAAAAGTATGCACAAAGCTTCAACTGTCACTCTGCCCAGAGGTGGATTGGAGTCAAGGTGCAAAACACCAGAGTCATAAGCACAGATAAATGCGCTCTTTCTAGAAGTGGCATTTCTGTGATAGTAATAAAAAACACACCCACAACAGTAAGCAGTATTTATTATCACCATCACAACCATACCAAACGCGCCTACGCTACCCCTCATAAATCAGACAATACCCCTTACACATAAGGCAGGGCATTTCTAATGCAATCCTATGAGAAGGCAGCACTCACAGCAGTGAGACACCAAGTTAGGCTGTTTGTCACTACTAGAACAGGCCATGCAACCTGGCACATGTCCTGCCTTTCTACACACATGGCACCCTGCACATAGGGCTAGCTAGGGTGTACCTTAGGGGTGACTTACATGTAGTAAAAGGGGAGTTCTGGGCCTGGTAAGTAAATTTAGATGCCAGGTCCCTGTGGCAGAAAACTGCGCACACAGGCCCTGCGCTAGCAGGCATAAGACAGGTTTGAAAGTCTACTTCAGTGGGTGGCCCAAGCAGCGCTGCAGGCCCACTAGTAGTATTTAATTTACAGGCCCTGGGTATAGAGATACCACTGTACAAGGGACTTATGGGTAAATTAAATATGCCAATTAGGTATAAGCCAATCATACCAACTTTAGATGGGAGAGCACCTGCACTTTAGCAGTGGTCAGCAGTGATAAAGTGCTCAGAGTCCTAGAGCCAACAGCGAGAGGTCAGAAAAACCAGGAGGAAGGAGGCAAAAAGACTGGGGATGACCCTGCGTAAGGGGAAAAGTCCAACTGTTAGGATTGTGCAGATTTATTTTTGTGTGGTTATGAATGAAAGACTGTGATGGAGGTGTGGGTGTTTACAAAACGGGTTTCTAAAATGTACTTCTTAATTTGAGTTCCTACCAAATCCTGCTTCTGCAAGCCAATCAAAATATAACTCAGTTTGTAGTTGCAGAGCAGTCCTGATTTGCAAAGAGATAAATGGCATAAGGTACAGAAATTACACTAACTCGTAATTGAAGGAGAGCGTGATTGTACATTACAACATATTGTCCATGTGAAAACCTCCGGTGCTGAAGTTTTAGCAGTACTTTCTCAAGATAATCAAGTCGAGGCATAATTGACCTTGATTTATTTGAGCTATTCTTCAATTTAGTTATCCAAGAGGAGCCCACTGCATGGTATTGTAATACCCGAAAGAGTCTGCCCCCTCGCGCTCAGGCTTCTTTCCCATGTGACACTTCATGACTTTACCATTTAAATCAGAATGGGAGGAAAAAAAGCTAAATACGGGAGGTACTTTTTTCTTTTTAGTTACCGATCTGAGGTGGCTCAGTAACCAGAAAGAATAAAAAATCATGCAAATGCATTGGTTTATTTTTTTTATGGGAATGTGGTACGGGTAGGGGTGGAGAACGGAAGCAATGGGGGGGCCGAGGCATCAAGTGAGGAATGTGGAAACAACAGGAGGGCAGAAAGGCCATGGTTTAAGCAACACGGAGTGCTCGGGTGGGAGGAGGCAAAACTTTAAACAAGAATAAATACATAACCAGTTGTGTTCCCAGCACAGCCACTCAGCCACTTCCGTAGTGCATCTCTTGACCACCTCTGGCAGTTTATAAATGCACACACATGTGATGAAGCAGAAAAAGAAAGACTAACAAACATTCATATATCATGTAACAAAATCGTATAAGGCAATGTGATTTTAGCAAACAAAAAAATAATGTATGTAGAAAATGTGCCCACGAAGTAGATCTCCATTTAGTATAAACAAGCTTAATTAATCATGAAAATCGACAAATGGATGAATATGTCATAATTGCAGCTATATTTTATGATTTTCTTGTTAAACTGTTATATGCTTAACTTAAATTTAGCAGAGGCTTTGGCCTAGTTGCCTGGTCTCAATTTTAACTGCGTAGTTTTCACTTGTATTAACAAAGACATGTTTTAAACCTTTAAAAGCTGTATTTTTCCAGTAGAATGACTAATACCCTTATCTCAAGGTTGCGTGCTAGGCTACTTTCATCCCCTTTGAAGCAAGGTCAGTTTCTGCAGGTGCAGACAATAAAGACACTGATGCAGAATTAATTGGCAACTTTGTTGCTACTTGTGTTCCAAAACTCCAAGGACACCTTACACGTAGATGAGTATTAAGAGAAAAGACACTATTCATTGGTCAAAAATAAATCACCCCATGAATCCTCCAATGGAAGAACCTGAAGAATTTGGAACTTTTCTTACTTAATCCCATAGGACGGAGAGAAGCCAGCCATTTTCTTGATGCCATTTTGAAGCCAGATTCGAGAATCCATTTTGATGACACTTTGATGCTTTTTCTCTATCCCAGAGAGAGAGACTTTAAATAATTCTCACCCTAGAGACTTTAACTTTAACTTTACCCCATCTTGCCCATTCAATAACTTTGTTCCCCCATTTTCCTTGCTGCTGCAAGGAAAACTTGCCTTTAACTTTGCCCTCCTTTGGAAAAAACCCATGCTGATTGAACTGGTACCTGAAGGACAAAGACTTATCTTGAATGCTGATTGTATTTGGTAATTATGAAAGG
Organism: Pleurodeles waltl; assembly: GCF_031143425.1. NCBI lineage: Eukaryota > Metazoa > Chordata > Amphibia > Caudata > Salamandridae > Pleurodeles > Pleurodeles waltl. The sequence goes on from NC_090438.1 coordinate 348,966,295, forward strand.
ATAAATGTATTATTCATTGTATTTTCCTTCTTAGGTACCAACTGCTTATTTTGACAGAGCCCAAGCTAGAAGTTTTCTAAATTTATGTTGACTAAATTCGTTTTGCATGAAGCCCCACATGCCAATGCTAATCAGAGGTTAGTTGAGGTATTCATTTGATGCACCATGCTGAATTGAGATCTTGTTATGCTGACAAATGTATGCAATTAGTCAAATTCAGTTACTTTTATTAGTGATTTGCATTGCTATAGCCAAGTGCATTATAATCCAAGTTTTGCGTAGATTGCGTTTCTTCCGTCGTTATGGACAGCCAGTAATGTTCGTATACGTATATCATTTGATTTTGAGACTTACTTATATTGTGTTAGCTTTGTTAATATAGGGAAATAACTCATTAACTTTTAATAAACAGGTGTGGTTATTCATGACTGAAAGGTCATGGTGTGTCTAATTACTGATTTTCTGTTTAACTAATTTGTTGATTGATTACTAATAGAGTATTGGTCATTGATTATAAATGATTATTGATTATTGATTTGAGGGATCCGAAAATTCTTTGCATGAGGAGAACTCAACCCGGTCAAAAGGTTCACCGACCTCCGGCGTGTCCAAGCATAAGTAATTTATAAGAACTGGACGCGCTATCAGTAGATGGTAGCAGAGCTTGATGGTTTGGCCCTTTGGGACACCATCCGAACAATAGACGGATTCAAGTTAAAATTTTCTTTAACAAAACAAGTCGGAGAGATGATGATGCCCTTAATCCCCAATGACTTTCCTGGAATCTCGGAGCTTGCGAATGGAGGAAATGGAGGTGTGAGGATGTTTTCGGCGTTTCTAGTGACGGTATGAGTGAAGTTAGGGTTTTGCGCTTGCATAGCTTATGCCGCAGATGAATTGTGAAGTTTGTGAAGATTTTAGGGGGTTACAAACTCCAATTAAAATTTTAGAGGAGTGGTACTCCATAGTGTGAAAGTAGGGAAGTCGTCGAACTTTATATGTGTGTGTAGCGCCTTGTGCAGGACAATTGTCCACGTGGTTGTTGATGTTGAGACGGGCCCTGAGAGGTCAAGAGACTCCGGAGTATGTTAAAAAGTGTATGAGACACTTGATTGATGTTGTAATTTGTTCGGTTTAATATGTTGATTGGGTGTGGTCAACAAGTCAGTATGAATGTTGAGGAATAAAAGAAAATCTTTGACTTTGAGATTTGACGACTTCTAAGGTGCACTAGAATAGTTCATTTATCAGTTGAGAGTATAGTTTGCAGGTCAAATTTTGCTTGCGAAAGTCGGAAACCGAGAAAGATGGAATAACTGCCGAGGCTAGTGAAAAATCCCTAAGGTTTCTGAAGCGATTGTATTACCTTTCCTGTAGTAAACCGACAGATTTGTTTTCTTTTTTTTTATTAGTGCTCGCGATATATTGCAGAAATTAGTTTTGAGTGAAGCTGAATGAAGGAGGACAAGCCGCAAGACTTTGTCAGCCGCAGTGTGTGAGTGTGACGTCACTAGGAGCTGCGCTGGGATAGGTTGGTGGGTGAGAAGGGTCGCGCACGGATTGGACGCAGTCCGTGAAGCGCAATTGGTGGGGAAAGGCAAGCGATGAGTATTCTAGGAATTAAAGTAACTTATTGATTACATTTTGAGAAAATAAAGGACGAAAAGATGACATTTTTCAAAGCACTTAAGAGTGCCTTGAGGGGAGATGTATATATTAAAGCAAATGTAGGAGAAGAAACACCGCCTGAGGGTACACCAGCTTACATCGTAATTGAAGAAAAGGGTGTTGCACCATGTCTTTGGTTAAAACGATGGTGCAAATTAACAGAAAAGCATGGAAGTGTAGCATTTCCTATCCATGGGACGTTTAATTTGAGAGTTTTGGAGAATTTAAGAATTGCGCTATATGACATGAAAATACCTCCAAGACCAGTACAGTTTGAAGCATTAGCAATTTAGGAACAAATGGCTAGAAGGCAACTACAAAGGAAATTTGAGACAAGAGTGAGAAAAGTAGAAAAGACACTAGCGGATGCTAGATGGGATAGTGCTCAAGAGGTTTGGAGATCAGATATATTGCAGGGAGTCAAATTGTTTCCAGCAATTACTGACGAAGCAGAGATGGAAGGGAAGAAAGCTACCCATAAAACAAACAGGAGTCAGTCCAAAGATAGAGAAAATAAGAGAACCTCGAAAAGGTCAGACGAATCAGACGATGAGGAGTTCATTCTGCGATTGTTAAATGACCGTCCACCACCATATGTGGAAAACGAAAATTGCCCAAGCACTAGTACTGCCCCTCCAGAACCGATACAGGGTACTGTAACACTGAATTTGAAAAAATTGCAGAGGCAAAGTAGTCCTGATATGCCTTTTACACAAGAAATACCACAAGTTCAGAGAATATATCCTGACATGACTAAACTGGAACCTGTTAATAATTATCAGCCACAGGTCCAAAGACGCAATTATGATGAACATAATTTGGAAATAAATTCTAATTTAATGGTGCAGAGAGGACAGGATTACCAAAGACCGACATTGATTCAAACAGAACCAACACAAATTTTGATGCCTCAAAAGCAGATACAAGAAATGCCAAAGTACATTCAAACAGCAGAAACACAGTTAGACATGTCAGCAATGATGAACCATAATGTGGGAATTAACATGCCACAGAATTTGGGTAACAGACAGAATCCGGACGCAATATCTTTGCCTATCACTGTAGGTCCACCAGTACCATTATATATACAAGCAAAGCCAAGTGTATGAGATCAAGGTTTAATGACACAGAATGAGACAGGAAGGAGATACATAGAAATTACTCAAGAAATGACTCCTGTAGGAACACTGTCAAATAGATCTGGGTCTTTGTTGGAATTTAGTCCGATTCCAATTTGTGTTCCGGCAACTGTGGTAAGGTCGAATCCACCACTAATAATACCGCAAACCTCAAAAACTGAAACATTACAGAAACCATCAGTAGCAGTAGACGTAGATGCTACATTAAGGGGACTAAACGCACAACAGTTAACACAATGGTTGAACAGTCTGAATACCCCACAGAGTACACCCAAGGGGAAAGGAGAAGAATATTTGAATCAAATAAGATTGGGCATGGAAGCAGGTGAACTCGTAGATGGAACGGTGCGTCTGAACAGGTTACAATCATACACTGCTGAGATACATTTGCCCTAGAATTACAAGAGAAGTAAGCAGCATACATAAGAGGTTACAAGAAATTGCAGACAGACACAAAATAGACATAAACAAAACCAAGCACTTGAGCAGAAGTTACAGGTTAGACTTTGAGGCAAAGGATTTTGAACACATGAGGTCTGCAGGAATGAAAACACACCTTAAAGAAATATTGCAAAGCGCGCAGGTTTGGAGATGTTTAGACAAGTGGGAGAGTAAGTGGGTTAAGAAAAAGGATAAGAAGAAAGAAAGTACCCCAAATCAAAATGTTAAAACACAACAGAATGATGATCTTATAACCATGTTACCAATGAGAGAAACAGCAGGGGGAAAACTTATCCATGTTCCATGGCACAGGTGTGACATTCAATCTTTTACGGATGATTACCCTAAATTAAGAGAGAAACCGATTGAATGGTATCAACAAACAGAGAGATTTGTGAAACTGGCAAAGTGTCTTTGGGAAGACCTGAATACTTTGTTCGAAATTGTAGTTCCAGCAGATTTGTGGGAAGATTGTAAAAGGGCTGTAGATTGGCCAACAATTGAACCAGAAAGAGATAAGGACACAGGTGCACCATCGCCTAGGGTAATGAGCATATACCATAAAGTGATTAAGTATTTGAAAACAAAGGTTGCGTCGAAAAATGTAGATTGGCAGAAAATTGACAGAACAGCACAGGAAGTTAAGGAGTCGATACATGCATACTATGAGAGATTGTTGAAAGCATTTAAACATTATAGTGGCACTGAAACGATTGAAGCAAAAGACATGCTCCATTTTGTATTCAGATTTGTGGAAGGATTGAGACCAGAAATTAGCCAGATGATTAAAATGCATTTGATTTGTTGGCAGTCAAAATCGATTGATGAAGTGTTGAACTATGCAAAATACTGCAGTGATGAGATTGAGACAAAGCAGAAAAGGTTGAAAGAAAAAGTGATGGTGATGCAGATTAGAGCAGCTCAGACAGGTTTGCAAGGTTTCCAACAACAGTTGCTGCAGCAGCAGCAGCAGGGAAATGCTATGTTTCAGCCACAGATGAGCGGCAGAGGCCGAGGAGGTTTTGTGAATAATGGTCCTGAATTGAATACTGTCGTGATTCCTAATGGTATACAGGCAATGAAGAAAGTGATGCCATGTCACACGTGCGGAATCGTCGGACATTGGAAACGGGAGTGCCCAATGTTGGTGCAGGAAGGTGTAGGTCAGCAAAACAATGATGTCAATACATTTCAGAATATGAGAGGACCAAAATTGAGAGGTCCAAACCCTAATTTCCAAAATAATGTAAATCATATGCAGGGTCTACAACCCATGCAACAACAGCAGGTGCAAATGCCCCGTGTACAAATGGTACAATCACAGTCAATACAACAGCAGTTTCCTATGGTACCTAATCAGCAAATGCAAGTACCCTTAGCACCAATGAATCAGCAACAAGTAATGCTTTGTCAACAGGTAACAGGTCAAGGAATGAATCAAAGTAACACAGTACATCAATTCCCGTTACACAGTGAGAATGGAATAAACAATGAATGGGAGAGTGAAAGTTCAGATGAGGGGGGAAATTGTATGCTTGCAGCATCTTTGTAAGTTGATCAAAAGGGACCATTAGTGGAAGGAAGAGTTATGGGTAACAGCGTTTCATTTTTGGTTGACACAGGAGCTACACGCTCTACAGTTAGAAGTATTGAAGTACCAAATTTGCCACTTTCTGGGAGAACAGTTCAAGTAGTGGGAGTAGCAAATCGGTATCTGACAAACCGAATTACAGATCCAGTGCAAGTCAAAATTGGTAACTTTCAAGGGTTGCATAAATTTGTGGTGTGTGACTGAAGTCCAATATCCCTATTAGGAAGAGATTTATTATGCAAACTAGGATGCTCGATTATATACTCACATAATGGAATTAAAATTCAGACAAACAGTGATGAGGAAGAAGAGGACAGGTTAGAAGAAGAGGAACTGGAAACTGTTGATGAAGAGTATCGCCTGATTACTCTTTATCCTATGCTCACTGAAGCAGATATTCCAGCTGATTTACAAGAAACTGATCAAAAGGAAGTGTGGGATATGACAGGGAAAGAAGTAGGATTGATCAAAGGAGCAGAACCAGTGAAAGTGACTGTAAAACCTAATGTAAATTTTCCCCACACTCCACAATACCATACGCCACAAGATACTCTCATGAAAGTCGCCCTACTCATTGACGAATTTGTGAAACAGGGAGTACTGAAAGAAGTACTAAGTAGTCCATGTAATTCACCAATCATGGGACTAATAAAGCCAAGTGGAAAGGTCCGAATTGTTCAAGATTTGAGAAAAATAAATGACATAATAGTCAAATGTTGTCCCGTAGTACCAAATCCAGCTGTAATAATGTTTCAAATTCCCTGTGATGCAGAGTGGTTCACAGTCACCGATTTGTCACAAGCATTCTTTTCTGTGCCTATTCATGAGGACAGCCAATTTCTCTTTTGTTTCAAATTCCTGGACAGAGTCTACAGTTGGTGTCGAATTCCTCAAGGGTTTTCGGAGTCACCATCAATTTTCAATCAGATTCTAAAGAAAAATCTGGAATCATTGGAATTACCTTTTGAATCAACCTTAGTACAGTATATTGACGATTTACTGATTGCATCCAAAACAGAAAATGACTGTACAGTTGATACTATTGCCTTACTGAACAATTTGGGAAGGAATGGACACAAAGTGTCTCCTTCAAAATTGCAATACTGCCAAAAGAAAATGAAATATTTGGGTCACCAAATAGAAAAAGGGTCGAGAAAAATCATGAAAGAAAGAATAACGAGTGTACTTCAAATGAGTCCACCCAAAACAAGAAAAGAGGTGAGAAAGTTTTTGGGAATGGTAGGCTACTGTCGCCAATGGAATCCCAATTTCTCAACTCTAGCCAAACATTTACTGAAACTGACCCAGAAAGATGCGCAGGATGAAATAATGTTGAAAAGAGATGAAATGGATGCTTTTATTGAATTAAAGGAATGCATGTGCAGAGCTCCAGCTTTAGGTATGCCTGATTACACAAAGCCTTTTACATTGTTTTGTCATGAACGAAATGCATGTTCTTTGTCTGTCTTGACTCAAGCCCATGGAGGTGTAAACAGACCAGTAGCATATTTTTCAGCTACTTTGGATCCAGTCGCAGCAGCCTTACCAGGATGCTTGTGTGCTGTAGCAGCAGTTGGTATGAGCCTGAATCAGAGTGAAGGAATAGTGATGGGACATCTTTTAACAGTTATGGTCCCTCACTCAGTCGAAATACTTTTGACACGTTCCCGAACACAGCACATGACTGGTGCTAGGCTTACAAGGTACGAGACAATAATTTTGGGATCACCTAATGTGCAATTAAAAAGGTGCACTACATTGAATCCAGCAACTTTGTTTCCCAGTGAAAATGTTGAAGTTGAAAATGCCGAAGACATCGAACACGACTGTTTTCAAGTGACTGAATTTTGTACTAAACCAAGACCTGATATCAAAGATACTCGATTGGAAGAAAATGATCAGATTATTTTTGTTGATGGTTCATGTTTGAGAGATGCACAAGAAATATTGAAAGCAGGATATGCTGTATGTACAATAACTGGTGTTCTAGAAGCATCTTGGCTTCAAGGAATTTACTCTGCACAAGTAGCAGAACTAGTAGCCCTTACTAGAGCTTGCCAACTTTCGGCATTAATGAAAGTCACCATTTACACTGACAGTCAGTACGGATTTGGAATAGTGCATGATTTTGGACAATTGTGGTCACAAAGAGGCTTTATGACCTCTTCAGGATCACCAGTGAAAAATGGTGAAAGAATAAGAGAATTGTTACATGCTATCCAGTTACCAGGAGAAGTAGCAGTGGTAAAATGCAGTGCACACTCGAAATCACAAGACTTTGTTTCTTTGGGAAATGGATATGCAGATCAAGTCGCAAGGTTTTGCGCATTGAACTGTATATTGCTCAGAGATGAATGGAGTTTGATAAGTGAGCCAGAACTTGGACCAAATGAAGCCTTTGCTCTAAAATTTGTAGACACAATAGAAGAATTGAAATTCCTACAAAATAATGTTAGTAAGGATGAAAAACTCTCATGGAGTAAATTACAATGCGTAAAAAAAACAGATGATTTGTGGGTTTCAAGTGAAGGGATATTGGTTTTGCCAGACAGTCTTTTGACACAAATAGCTAGGCTATATCATGGACAAGCACACATTGGAAGAGATGCCAGGATTAGATTATTCAAAATTGATTGGTTTAATCTCAAATTTCGCCAAGTTGCTGAAGCAGTTTGCCATCGCTGCGTCATTTGCCAACAAATGAACGCAGGGAAGGGAACAGTAGTAAATTTGAGCCACATTGGAAGAGCAGGTGGGCCGTTCAGCAGGATGCAAATAGATTTCATTGAGATGCCTATGCATGCAGGCTTGAAATATGTGTTGGTGATTGTGTGTATTTTTAGTCACTGGATTGAAGCGTACCCTACACGAAGAAATGACAGTCTCACCGTTGCAAAACTACTCTTGAGAGAACTAATACCACGTTTCAGATTTCCGATCTCTTTAGAATCAGATAGGGGAAGTCACTTCAATAACAAAGTAATCAAATTACTATGTGCAGCATTGAACATTGAACAAAAATTGCATTGTAGCTACCGCCCTGAAGCGTCAGGACTAGTGGAGCAAATGAATGGCACGCTGAAATCAAGAATGGCGAAAATATGCGCATCCACAAACTTGAAATGGCCTGACGCATTGCCTTTGGTGTTAATGTCAATGAGAAACACACCTGATAGAAAAACTGGACTATCACCACATGAAATTCTCATGGGCAGAGCCATGAGACTTCCAGCAGTTCCTGTGAATGCCCTTGTAAATATTACAGATGATATGGTATTGGACTACTGCAAAGGTCTGTCTGGTGTGGTCCGTTCTTTTTCTCACCAGGTAGAGGCAACCACCTTGCCACAGATCCAAGGTCCAGGACATGCCATGAAAGCAGGTGACTGGGTTGTGGTAAAGAAGCACGTGAGAAAGTCGTGTTTGGAACCCCGTTGAAAAGGACCTTTTCAAGTGATTCTGACAACTACCACCGCTGTGAAGTGTGCGGGAGTTCCCAATTGGATCCACGCCAGTCACACGAAAAGGGTGACGTGTCCCACAGAAGAGGAAATTGAAGCACTGAAATTACCAACAGCTAACAGAAAAGTACCAGGCACTGAGACAGAACGAAGAGAGTCTGAAAGCGAACAAGAAGAAATTGAGACAGAAGAAATATTCTCTGAAGAAGACGCAGTCAATCCTTTTGAGGACAACAGAGAAGAAGCCTCAGGAGGTGACAAAGATCCTATCTCAGGTGAAGAAGCAGGAGAGTCTAATAAGAGGAGGGCTTTCCCAGAAGCAGACGATACAGAAAAAGAAAGAGAAAACCTGACTGGCCTCCCAGGTGAAGGAGGCAAGACAGAACAAAGTGAAATCGTTCCAATTCTTCCAGAACCGGTTGAAGGTCCATCAGGTGAAAACAAAGTGAAACGGAGACAAAGCATATCACCAGTGAAATCAAAGACTAAAGAAACATTAAACAAAAACAAATGGCCAAAATTGAAGGAGAAAAGAAAAGAAGTGTCTATCACAACCACATCGAATGAAGAAAAAGACACAGCCAAAGAACAAGACATAAGCGAAAGGGAATCGAAAGGAGATGCAAAATTGAAAAGAAAAAGAATAGCGAGCAGAAGATATTCTGGTCCAGAATGGGCATACACAGCCACTAATGATTGGTCAGACGAATGTCTATCTCTTAGTCTTGAAAATGAAGAAGCAGAACAAAACTTTGGTACTTGAAAAGTGAAATTTCATGAACATTACGGAATAAGACATTGATAACCTGATTGACTTTTGAAACCAATTTTGAGACAAAGCTGCTAAACCGAGAAGAGACTAAGCTGCTAAAGAAAACCGTGTGAACTTTGACCTGGTTGATCCTTTATATATATATCAGCAAATTTGATTTGATAAAGTATCTTCAACTTTCTGATTCTCCAAAGATCATGACAGACAATACTACACAAGGACATAAAATGAAGTATTGTAAATACATGTGTATAGGTCTAATAATTGCATGTGTAATAATAATTATGGCAATGATTCTTGGAATGCATGGAAGGAATGAAAGAGACGCAAATTATGCTTCTACTTTTAAAACTACTACTGAATTAACTCCTTTGGAGAAACTCGAACAAGACGAAAAATATTTACATGACGATACTAACGACAAGAAACAACTCTCATCTAATGTCTTCTATCGCTTGTTGAGTGAGTATGTTGAGACAATGGACGCAAAAGATTGTTATATATGTACACAAATTCCTACCTCAGTAATAGAAGGGGTGACATATCATAGCATGCCCCTTACGTATGGAATAACATGTAGTTTGTTGCTAACCAGATTTTATGGCCAGGAGTATATTCAATACTTCTATTCCAATCATGATGTCGTATTTTCATATGTCCCTATAATTGAGTACTTAAGTAAAGTAGCAAGAGATTATTATATAAAATTAGTTAGGGGTTTCTTTGAACCATTATCACCTTTTTCCACAGTTCACGCTCATAAAGAAAAACTTACATGCTCACTTTCACCCGTAGAGAAAAGCTTTTTAGATCACACTGAAGAAAGAAGGAAAATGATAAAGGAGAAATTAGAAAAAGAATTACATAAAAGGACATCTGTAGATAACTATGCTTTTTCCGCAATAAAGACGCAAGGGAAACTAGCTTTAGATGCATTACACAAAGGGAAACTTTGTATATATAGACCTAAATCATACTGTGACACAATCTTTGTAGGAACGAGTGAATGTAAACATGTGTTTTTATTCCAGAGTAAATGGACGTTCATGTTAAATGGACTAGATCCAGCTACTCCAGGAGTGTACTATATTTGTGGACTTAATGCCTAATATCGTCTTCCAAAGGGATGGTATGGGAGATGTTATTTGGGAATAATATTTCCAAAGATATATCAACTAGAAGACTTAAAGAGATTTCCAAAGCTGTCCGAATTACATCGTATTCAGAAAAGGGAGACAGCTTCTGGTGTGGTAGGAGACATATTTGGAGCAATAATTCCTTCAGTAGGAGTTATATTGAATTCAATCAAAATACGAAAGTTGTCTACTATTGTGGATAACATGCTGACAAATTTCTCAGGAGCAATGATCCTGATGGATACTGAACTTGCTGCAGAAAGAGCTATGACTCTTCAAAACTGGCTTGCTTTAGACATTCTTTTAGCAAAGAATGGCGGCGTTTGCAAAATGCTTAGTGCACGTCACTGTAGTTCATATATACCAGACAACAGTAAACAAATTAGAAATATGCTTACAAATTTAACAAACAATAGTACAGATTTGAAAGAATTGAAAGAACCAGGAGTATAGGAGAAAGTTGGAAAAGGATTTGCTTCCGTGGGAAATTGGCTCAGCAACATTTGGAACGGAATATTATTGAAAATAGTAAAAGGAATATTAATAATACTAATTTGCTTAATAGGTATTTGGGGAATATGGAAAGCTAATAAAATATTGAAATCAAGAAACAAGAGAAGAACAAAAGGAAATGGTAAAATTATACAGGAAAAAATCAAAGGGAGTAAAAAGGAAAAGGGAAATGATTGAAATGCAAAATTATTGAAACAGAATTTTAATGAAAACATTTTTGAGGGAAGATTTCATGTGATGACATAATTAGTCATCAGAGGAGGGATTGATGAAGCAGAAAAAGAAAGACTAACACACATTCATATATCATGTAACAAAATCGTATAAGGCAATGTGATTTTAGCAAACAAAAATAATGTATGTAGAAAATGTGCCCACGAAGTAGATTGCCATTTAGTATAAACAAGCTTAATCATGAAAATCGACAAATGCATGAATATGTCATAATTGCAGCTATATTTTATGATTTTCTTGTTAAACTGTTATATGCTTAACTTAAATTTAGCAGAGGCTTTGCCCTAATTGCCTGGTCTCAATTTTAACTGCATAGTTTTCACTTGTATTAACAAAGACGTGTTTTAAAGCTTTTAAAGCTGTATTTTTCCAGTAGAATGACTAATACCCTTATCTCAAGGTTGCGTGCTTGGCAACTTTCATCCCCTTTGAAGCAAGGTCAGTTTCTGCAGGTGCAGACAATAAAGACACTGATGCAGAATTAATTGGCAACTTTGTTGCTACTTGTGGTCCAAAACTCCAAGGACACCTTACACGTAGATGAGTATTAAGAGAAAAGACACTATTCATTGGTCAAAAAGAAATCACCCCATGAACCCTCCAATGGAAGTACCTGAAGAATTTTGAATTTTTCTTACTTAATCCCATCGGACAGAGAGAAGCCAGACATTTTCTTGATGCCATTTTGAAGCCAGATTCGAGAATCCATTTTGATGACACTTTGATGTTTTTTCTCTATCCCAGAGAGAGAGACTTTAAATAATTCTCACCCTAGAGACTTTAACTTTAACTTTACCCCGTCTTGCCCATTCAATAACTTTGTTCCCCCATTTTCCTTGCTGCTGCAAGGAAAACTTGCCTTTAACTTTGCCCTCCTTTTGAGAAGCCCCATGCTGATCGAACTGGTACCTGAAGGATGAAGACTTATGCTGGTAATATTCCACCAGGGAGCGCGGCAAAGGAATGTTGGGATGACATGCTGCTGGCAGCTCCTTTTCATGCCAGCTCCAAACAGGCTGCGGACACCAACAAGGTGATTTAACAAATATGAACAAATTACCCTTAACTTCCCTCTCCAGATGTGGCAAGAAGAGACCCCCATCGTCAGTGCCCCCAGTCTACTGATGCAGCTCTCCAGACATCTCAGAAGAAGCAGCCGTTAACAGCGGGGACGCCCGGCTCCCTTTCTTCCTATAGCTGTGCAGCCATCTCCCAGCACACCCTTTTGAGTTGAGCAATGATTTAACGCGAGCACTCCATGAACAACACAACTCTCTCACAAACAAACAACAATGGCAGCCTGGTAAAATGACAGACTCCATGCCATAAATCAGGGATGGTGAGAAAACAGGCTCTGACTGGGGGAGAGAGAAGGCATACTTAAAAAAAAAATGTTTAAAAGCAACAAAGTGACTGCTATCGATAAACCACACATGCGAACTGCACTGCTCCTGCAAAGATTTTATGACAATAACATTTATAACAAAGAAATAATTGTAATGGACACACAGGCACAGGATACCCTGATACTTACAGTGCTCATTTGCCCACTGCAGCGTCTGTTGATGTGCACCTGCACCCCTTTGCTGCATGATAAAGTGCTGTGCAGTGTTAATCAAAAGATAGCAACTTTTAAAAACAAGCATTTGCAATGCAAACGGTCATGCGTTTGCTTGAGCTTGAGCTATTAGCATTTTAAACTCCTAACCGGACTTTTCTTGCCTCATAAATTAAAAATGAAAATAAAACAGTTTCACATAACTAACTGGACTTTTCTTGCTATATAAACTGAAAAGTAAAAGTTTCACATAAGCGAGCTGACGGCTGCCATCTGTGCAATGCAGACACACAAACGGAAATAACAGTTCACTCGTAGTGAAACCTTTCAGCAAAAGAGCAATTATCTACGTAACTGGCAAAAGTGCAATTAACCATGTAACAGGGTCGATGTCATGCAAAGCGCTCTTGTTAGAAATGGGGTCTTTGGTTGACAGTCAGGTTACCCCCTGTTCAAGCAAGGACCCTCACTCTAGTTAGGATAAAAGAGAATCACCCTCAGCTAACCCCTGCTTACCCCCTTGGTAGCTTGGCAGAGCAGTAGGCTTAACCTCAGAGTGCTGGGCGTAAAGTATTTGTACCAACACATACAGTAACTTAATGAAAACACTACAAAATGACACAACACCAGTTTAGAAAAATAGGAAATATTTATCTAGACAAAACAAGACCAAAACGACAAAAATCCAACATACACAAGTCAAGTTATGATTTTTAAAAGGTTTAAAATAAAAAGAGTCTTTAGGTAGTTGTAACAACACACTAGCGCTGCTAGCGTGTAAATGTACCTGGTTTGCGTCAAAAATAACCCCGCACGGGCGGTGTGCGTCGAAAATAACCCTGCACGGTTATATGCGTCGAAAACAGCTCGGCACGGCGATGCGCGTCGAAAAAGCCAGCCCCGCGACGGTCCGAAAGTCCCGCGGCGCAGGTTGCGATCTCTCAGCCTTCGTCAGCGATGCTGCGCGTCGTTTCTCCTGCTCCGGGCGTCGATTCTTCGGTCGCGTTTCCTGCGGCGTCGTTTCTCAGCTGCGGAGCCGGCGTCGCGTCGTTTTCTCAGCCGCGATCGGATTCGCGTCGATCTTTTCTCCGCACGGCGCTCGGTGCGTGTATTTTTGTCCTTAGGCTGCCAGCCTCTCCTTTCAGGGTCCCAGGAACTGGCAGGGCACCACAGAGCAGAGTAGGGGTCTCTCCAGAGACTCCAGGTGCTGGCAGGAAGAAGTCTTTGCTATCCCTGAGACTTCAACAACAGGAGGCAAGCTCTACATCAAGCCCTTGGAGATTTCTTCTTCAAGATGGAAGGCACACAAAGTCCAGTCTTTGCCCTCTTACTCTGGCAGAAGCAGCACTGCAGGAAAGCTCCACAAAGCACAGTCACAGGCAGGGCAGCACTTGTTCCTCAGCGATCAGCTCTTCTCCAGGCAGAGGTTCCCCTTGATTCCAGAAGTGTTTCTAAAGTTTGTAAGTTTGGGTGCCCTTCTTATACCCATTTTAGTCTTTGAAGTCACCTTTCTTCAAAGGGGACTCACACCTTCTTGTGAAATCCTGCCTTGCCCAGGCAAGGCCTCAGACACACACCAGGGGGTTGGAGACAGCATTGTCAGAGGCAGGCACAGTCCTTTCAGATGAGAGTGACCACTCCACCCCTCCCTCCTAGCAGAGATGGCTAATCAGGAAATGCAGATTACACCCCAGCTCCCTTTGTGTCACTGTCTGGTGTGAGGTGAAAAACAACCCAACTGTCAAACTGACCCAGACAGGGAATCCACAAACAAGGCAGAGTCACAGAATGGTTTAAGCAAGAAAATGCTCACTTTCTAAAAGTGGCATTTCCAAACTCACAATCTTAAAATCAACTTTACTAAAAGATGTATTTTTAAATTGTGAGTTCAGGGATCCCAAACTCCACATGTCCATCTACTCTCTAGGGGAATCTACACTTTAATCATATTTAAAGGTAGCCCCCATATTATCCTATGAGAGAGAGACAGACCTTGCAACAGTGAAAACGAAATTGGCAGTATTTCACTGTCAGGACATATAAACCACATTACTATATGTCCTACCTTATCCATACACTGCACCCTGCCCTTGGGGCTACCTAGGGCATACCTTAGGGGTGCCTTACATGTAAGGAAAGGGAAGGTTTAGGCCTGGCAAGTGGGTACACTTGCCAAGTCGAATTTACAGTGTAAAAATACACATACAGACACTGCAGTGGCAGGTCTGAGACATGATTACAGAGCTACTTATGTGGGTGGCACAACCAGTGCTGCAGGCCCACTAGTAGCATTTGTTTTACAGGCCCTGGCACCTCTAGTGCACCTTACTAGGGACTTACTAGTAAATCAAATATGCCAATCATGGATAAACCACTTACATACAATTTAAACAGGAGAGCATATGCACTTTAGCACTGGTTAGCAGTGGTAAAGTGCTCAGAGTTGAAAAGCCAACAGCAACATGTCAGAAAAATATAGGAGGCAGGAGGCAAAAAAGTCTGGGGATGACCCTGCATAAGCAAAAGTCCAACAGCTCTACTTCTGCAAAGCGAGATCATGCTGCGAAAAAAGGAAAAAGATAGTCCACAAACCAGACAGAAAACAGCGGGTCTCGTATGTTTTTAGTACTTAGTCGCTGCACTCGAGGAGGCTTAACCACCGGAAAAGGCATGACGTATGCATGCCTTCCACTAATGAAAGCAAGCAGATTTTAAAAGGCAAGCCCACGAACCAATGAAAGACACTGACATGACATGGGCGTGGTTTGAAGCCCAAAGAGAGATAACAACATGGAACGGAGTGCTTTGTGCTTGCCCGTGATGAGGCACCCTCTGAAAACAGCTGATCTCGATCTTTGAATCTTCAGCAAATGTCATGAGATAAGAATCTAATTTACAGCCCTGTTTACTGAAACGGCTTGGTGCATAGGAACCAGTGAAAACACATGCGCATTTGAGGACGGCTCTGGGTATAACTCAAGCCCTCATGTCCACGGCTGTTGCCCAAAGGAAAAGGTACTCCCTTTTCCAGTCACTATAATGGGACAAGCGGAAGGCTACACTGTGCTCCGTGGGAGTGAACAACGGATGAAAAGGAGGTGACAAAGAAGACAAATTAACCACTTGGAAGCAAGGATTTTAAAGGACACAGAAATAGACAAATGAAACAAATAGGCAGAGTTGAAGCCCACAAAGCTAGGCTCCACCTACAAAATGTTTTTTCTCCTACATGTCCTATGATTTTTATCTCGAAATTGGTTGGCAATTCTCTGTCTCTCAAACTGTAGTACAAGTGGAATGAGCTCAGAGGGAAGGAGTTCTCTAGTTGATGAGAAGTTGCATGGTGTAGTAGTTAACATGTTCAAAACCAAGAGACTCCAACTTAAATCCTGGCATCGCAACTTGAAAGAATGGTGGGATCTTGGACTCATCACTTTATACGACTTGTCTTCCAGTCACTTTAACTTACATGAATTGTGAACTTTTATAGGAGTCAGTTCCCTAGTTCGGTGTTTTACAAGATTCTGATGCAGAGATGTGCTGGAGAAGGAATAAAACAAATTGCCTAACTCACAGCTTGCACCTGCTTGTTTAAACTCTGCTGGGGCTCTACTGAAATTGAGTGCAAGACGAATATGTTCCTCCCAGAACCAATAAAAACCTGTGAGGGCATAATCGCCTTGATCCTCTCTGCTCTGCCATCACCCTAAAACTCCCCTTGCTCTCAATGCCTCTTCTCCCCTCTAAATTCTTAGATATCTCTCCCCACCTTCACTAATTGCCTTGACAACAGTCTGTCTAGGTAGTGTGTGTAAGCACAGAGCTCACATCACTTCTGCACACTCCCTCCTCTGCTAAACTCGCCCGAACAGAAGAATGTTATGGGGCGGAGGAGGAAAGGAGGAAAGGACAGGGTGCAGGGACCAGTGTCATGGGTACCCAGAGGCACATATTTACAAACAGGAATCTAAAGAATTGCATTATTTTTTCTGTACAGTGGCCGATGAATGTGACGGCTCAGCGATCCCAGGCGGCCTGTTTATATTTTTGAAAAAAGCCCAGCGGCACCAAGAACTCCAGGAAGTTCCTTGATTCGTGGCAGCCAGAAGCCTGTCAACAGTCTGTAGCATTAGGTCCGCGAGCCGTAGGAGTGGATGGAATGCCTTAGCTTAATTTGCTAGGGTTTACATACAGTATTGCACATGCATTAATATGGAGTTCTTCAAATGAAGTTTGTTGCATACTAACAGCCGTGAGGTCAGTCGCCTCACGCGCATTGTGCACTGGCTTGATATTTCTGCTAGGGTGTTGTGCACACAGCTAACGCAGCTACAATGTGGCTTCCTTCACTTCACGGTTTATTTCGGAAAATTACAGAGTAAAAACAAGCTAAATCGTTAGTCATAATAGTGTACTTGTGCATTACGTGGAAGAGCAGAGTGCAACATAATCATGACAATGTGATATTGAATTACATGTAGGATATGATTCATATTACTATATTAAAAACAATAAAAAGAGAAAGGAGGAGGGTCTAGTAGCCTTGTATTCAGTAATATACCTATTTAAACTATTCGTGCATCATTACTGTTTAAATATTCTTTGTTTGTATCATATAAGTCTCGTAACAATAAGTGCACTTGTACACAAAAGGGCTGGGGAGATCACAGTTGGTCACCATTTATAGGAGGCACTTCATTATGGTAGTATCATGCAACTATGGATCTAATTCAAAGTTGCCTTTCTTAATTTTGTCGATTAAAATTATGGTTGACGATGAACCAGAGTTGCAGAGGGGAGGAACAGTACGACTGTTTGCAGAGCGAGGTATACACATGCTGTATCTGCACTCAGTGTTTTTCCTCTGTACTTTCCCCAAGCCCGTGACGTCTTAAGGATTTTTTGGGGTTAAGGGCAACACACCTTTTAGCGCCCCTTGTTGATAATAACTTTGAATATTAGTACCCACTTTTTTGCTAATTGCAGCCTGCATGGTGCCAAACAAACTTTTGGAAATGGGTTTCATACAAATAGAATTGAAATATGGCTTTCCGAGGACCCCAAAAATCCTTAATATGACAAAGAGCAAAGGAAGACAGAGGCAGGGAAAGACAGAAGAAGAGAGGTACAGCTATAGAAATAGATGGCGTTGAGCTAAAGACAGAGAAAGAATATTTACTTTCCCAAGTGGGACCTTAGAAGGTGCGGTCTCTGGGCAATTGCCCACTTTGTCCATGCCTTAAAACGTCTCTGCCTCAGGCGCCTAAGTACTGCAGAGATGTAAAGAAAGACTGGTGGAGCAGACAAGGGAAGAACACAGTTTGGTTACTGTGATTCTCGGAGGAGCTTCAGACATCAGGCCCTGCGGTATCCGTAATCTCCAGACCCTAGGGAACTGGAAAGGGTTTAAATAGACAGCCATGCCCAAAATAGAAGTAATAGGACAAACCCTCAACACCGCCCTTTTGAGACCCAGTCCTCAAGGAAGACCCACATGCATGCGTCAGGATCATATATACTAAGTACTAAGACAGCAGATGCAAGAACAGAGTCAGATGATTAGGGAAATTAAGGGGCCTGATAAAGGTAAAAGTATACTTTTGTTTAAGTTTACTGTTTTTCGGTATTCGCAAACTATAATCTAATAGTAAATTATGACTGGGGAGACTGTACTTAAGGGGGAGAAATCTGAACATAAAAATTTAGGGCAGGCCTATCTTTTTTCTCGTCCAGATTGCAGAATATTCCTATTCGTAAAGTTACTATTAAATCGTAGTTTGTGAATACCGAAAAAGAGTAAACTTACACAAAAGTATAGGTTCACCTTTGTGAATCAAGCCCTTAAATATCTGCCTCACGGTTTGCACTGGTGCCCGTGTGCCTGTTTAAGAACCTCAGGAGCACTCCTGGAGCACAGAGAAGAGAAACAATGCACAACAGCCAGCCAGTTGGGGGCCACCACAAAGTTAGCCATGAGTCAGACTAGGCCGCTGCCACTTTATGCTAATGCAGAATGATGTTTTCTTCACTTCAAGTACAACCTCTCTTAATAAATGACTGCCTGGTATTTTGATAGAAGGGTAATGTATTGGGGAAATGATAACTATTGTGAAAATCTCAGTCAATTAAGAGAATATTTTGCAATAGGGACACATTTCTTTAAGAAATCAAACCCCACTTCTATGAAGCAAGTATACGACAAATAATCAACAAGTGAGTTTTTGTTTCGAATTGGCATTACTCTTAGGAAATATATTGAACAAGATGCATAGCAGTGTGCTGACACGTAGCTTGCCTGCACTTAGCTTTTGGATTGCGAAAGACTGATACTACAGGTGATTATACCTGACACCAGAAACGAACAGAGGTATTCAAAATGTTCCTCGTCCTGAAATATATTGTTTCTGTTCTGCAACGTGCAAGCACGAAAAGTATTTGTTAGTGATTAAAGTAACTAGGAATGCGGGGGATTTTACAAACACACCCTAACGTGAGCAGGAGATTAATTGCTGCAATGGAATTTATGCGAAAACAGAACGCAGCTCTCTGGTGGTTTCAGGAGTTACCACCATGAGAAAATCACTGATAGCTCATGGAGGGCCGGCTTTAGCACTGGTGGTGGCAGGTGCGACATTCTTTTTTGGCGCTCCCCCCTCATGACTTTCTCTCGGTTTCCCGCACCACCACCCGGCAAGAGTGCCCCTCATCCTTCCATAGGCTCTCTTCCACATACATTACATTTGTTTTAAGGCTCTGATAAAAACTAACTTTACTAATTCACTCAGTTATCCACATAAAATACTGATTTCTTTGTAGCATGCGTATTAACCCACTGTTAGTTAGTGAGAGTCAAAACTGCCACTAAACAAAACTCCGATCTCTCTATGTAAGGAACATTAATCGCAAGAGTTATCTAGACATTTTTATTGTTGCCTGAACAGCTGGTGCACAACGAGGAAAGTCAAGGTCCAGATTTTACTTCCTGTGTAAAATGCCACCTTATCAAAGTGGTTAAGTGAGAGTGGGAGCTCAAAAACCAAGGGGATTGGACCTTAGTCCCCTGTATATATGAAAATCAAATAACAAAGGTGAGTTCCCATAAATTCATACTCTTGGTTAGGGCATCAATGAACCATAGATTTAATCCAGTAAGCAAGGAAACGTGTATGTTCTGGTTGGTAAGTGTTTAATTCACCATATATGTCCGAAATCAACATAGCACGTTGAAGAAGTGCAGTGAACAGCCACAAGATTTCAGGATGTGGCACCCTAGCAAACTCGGTTAAAATACTAGCAAACTTGTGAGTCAAATACCACAGGTATTGAAAGAAAAATATATATAAAGTCTTGGAAAGGAAAGCCTGTACAGTGGTTACCTATGGCACTAAACGTGCCGAAAAAATTGAAAAAGGAAAGTTAGTCATCAAATACACATCGGGCTGGAAATGCCAGAGCATAGGGTTGACCCGGTCTCCAGACACGAGACGGGCTAGAGAATAATAGAAGATATTAAGAAAATATAAGGTATGTAAGGATGAAACCGTTTAGGTTGTATGCAGCTTACCCGATTGAAAAGGAGAAAGCAGTCAAAAATAGGAATAACGGGTTCAATCCCTCGCGTCCTCGGCCGCGCCATTGAGGAATGCGTATAAAACAAAAGGTCCTTCTTTTATGTTGCTAAGGCTGATACGGGTAGTAACAGCGAAAAAAGGCTATCAGAAGGCTAGAGTCGCACTTAATAGTGAGCGCCATCTTGGAAAAGGACAAAAAAAGCGGTTACGGGACCAATAAGGTCCGTGTAAATAAGATGTAAGAACTCCAGGAAGGGAGTGTGAAAGTATATGAAGATATGCATGGAAAAGTGCACGGTACTCGATAGAATAACTAGAGTACCTATGTGTAAATAGATTCGTAAGTCTGAAGTGTATGTGGCAATGCATAGAGATGAGCGCCATCTTAGGTCTGGCCGCATGTATTGGTCAGGGTAACCACTGGTGAAATGGGGGAAAACGGGTGCACAATGAATTTGGCTTCAGGTGCTTTAAAACTGCTAGTTATTGCTAAACACAGCGCCCCCTCCAGGTCAGCGCCCAGTGCGGCTGCACCAGGCGCACCCCACTAAAGCCAGTCCTGAGCTCATGTGCATATGTGGGGGCAGGGCAGTGTAATGCTGCAGAGATGGCCTAGTCGGGTGATTGGCAATACCAGCAATGTGAAGTCCATGAAGCATGTCAAGTTAGACAGATCGCTCGCTGTTGCCAACCAGACATGCATGCTCAGGCACGGCAGGTCCTATGATTTTTGGGGCCCCTGGCAAAGTAGGAACATGAGAGCCCCCTATCTCCCAGAAAGTGCCATCACGGAAAGTGATATCAATTGTCACTTAATTCTCTGGCTTCACGGAACCAACTTTGCAAGAAGCTACTTACCTACTGTGGATAACAGTAAAATGGCTAAAAATATAAATAATATTCCTAATAAAAAAAGTATGAATAATTTCTCTAAATTTCTATTAAGTGGAAATACATTACATTAATCAGACTAGATGGGAAACCTAGCCCTACGTCTCTCCAAAACTAATATAATTACTGCAATGTTCACTGATTGTTTCCGGATTAGTGCATGATTACAATTCCAATACAGATTGTTCCAGAGATATAGTGCACAACTTCAAATGACACCCCAAACCTCCCTTTATGCCAGTAAGATGATGGATAAGGTATTTTGGTTTTCAGCAGGCAAGGGGAATCAGCACAAGGAGATACATGCTAGACGAGATGAGGTGAATGGACTCCAAATTCTGCAGCAGAGAACCGAAAGCACAGATTGGCTGAGCTAACAGGAGGTAGCACAGATGTCCTACAAAGGCGGGGTGGTTGATATATTGGAAGGCAAAAGCATCAAATGCTGAACCACAGCAACACACAGAGCCCTGACAGAGCCCAGAGCCCTACAGCCTTGCTGTATTTTAAAACCACAACAGAAGTCAAAGGGGCCATTTTCCTTGCTTGCATCAAGGCTTGTGACATCCTTGCTAGCTAATACTTTCTCTCAGCCTTTTCTTCCTTTCTCTCACTGATTCTACCAGTTCCATTCACCTCTTTCATCTCCCTGCAGCCATGGGCATAGCTTCAGGGGAGGTGTTTGGGGTGCTACACCTCTCTAAGAAATCTATTTTGTGAATAATAGTTGGGTACAGGTGCATTCAGTTGGATATGGTGCAGTGTCAGATTTCACTGAGAATTTTACACACGGCCACAAAAACGCACATGCTCTCTCAGTCTCAGTTTGGAAAGACTTCAAAAATGTTGGTTGTTTCACAAAATATTGTGTTTTCTCTCACTTAGTACTCCTACTAACCTGCAGTTCTCTCCCTTGCCCTGCCCCTTAAGGCCCTGTTGTGCACCCTGCTTGTCATATAATGTATTTTAACATTATATGCCAGCGTGATTGTTGGGAAATCTGAAGCTCACATCCCTCTGTCTGACAGGACAAACTACGCCCCTACCCCTTCCATTTCCTCCAGCCGCCTCCTCTTTGATGATTCTGCCTATCTTTCCTACTGCAGTGCCGCCTGTCAGCTTTCCCCACTCCTTAATCCTTCTAATATTTGTTTTACACATTCTACAATCAACTCTCCTGACTAAGCTCTTCTCTACTCCCTTTCCCTTCATTTTTGGAGAGCAGTGCCCATTGTGATGCAACGTCATGCTTTCTTTTGAGTGTGAGCCCTGCGGTATACCCCTGCATTTTTTTATGCAGGGGCAGTAAACACTTAACACTTTGAGTACCCATATAAAGAATAGCTGTTATAATGCAGATGGAACGATTCATCCCGGAGAGAGGGGCCAGCAGGATAAGGTCATAAAAAACAAAAAGAAATTCCAAACTTGTTGAGCTGAATTCTCTCTGTTAGGTAATAAAAGGCTTCTCAATAGAATACCAGCCAGCAGCCCAGCCCAGTCATACCTAAAGCCCTTTTTCTACATGACCTCTGGGCTCAGTGGAGGGGCTATACAGCACCTACCCATGGTTGAGGACCCAGAGGAAGGGGCTATGACTGTCCCCTGGGCCTCGTAATACTGAAATTCCTGAAAACGTGGCACAGTGCTGCGAGGCGCCCATGATTGCGAGCAGGCGCGGGACACTGGACAGTTGCCCACACTGCCCATGCCTAGCACCGACCCTGCACTAAGGTTCCAATCCAGCGCTCACCCTATTTAGGGGCTCAGGGTACACAGTATAGCCCTTCTAGTCCCTTTGTGAGCACTGGTTTCATTTGTCCAAACCAATCCATGCTTTGCTCCCATGCAGGTTTAAGTATAAGAACAAAGACTGGATTCGTTTGGGCAGACAAGCCTGTCTCTTTAGGACGCACTTTCACGTCATCACTGGTAGCGGAATCATTAAAGACACGACAAATCACTGTGAGCTGTATTTTAAAGTCACACACTGATTGGTCGCGCTTCTTCAATGTTGGTGTGATGGCATTGCTTTCCCCACCTGCACAGCAACAGTGATGGCATTGTGCACGCGAAGAGTAGATATAGCAGTCACCATCTTGCGCATCTTAGGCCCACACTCTGAGCACACATAACCAGGCTGGTGATGGTTGTGGTCCTGTCCGTCCAGGCCTGCTTGAAGTAGGCATTGTCGTGGTCAGTTCTCGATGGGTATCTGATTGGATCCAAAGTATAAAGTGAGAAGATATTGAACTCTTAATCCATTCCAAAGTATCCTAGGCCTGAAATGTGGTTTATATTTCTATATTTTTCTCATAGTAAAAACCCAGCATTGTGTGGATTCCTTCCTTATAGGCCGCCAAATTGGAGTGTGCAGGTCAGGACTTAAACTAACTCTGGCCCGTGGGGTTGTTTGGTCTCATGCTCCAAATCAGAGAGGTACCCTAAATCACCGGAGCGTGAACCTCTGGTAGAACATTGAAAATGTGTTAATAATTCCTCCAGAATATCATCTTTCATTTACTATTTCTGTGCAATGTGAGAGTCGAGACAACATCTTGTTATAAACTGGGCAGGTTTAATAATTTCAGGGGTGCATCATCTGTAATACATGCTGCTTGTAGCAACAGGAGCAGCACCCTCCTATACTCAACTGTAGGAAGGTAGCCTCTTTCTAGCCTTGTTACCCCCACTTTTGGCCTGTTTGTGAGTATAGTGCTCATAGTTTGTGGCCTATATGTGTTCCCTGTGTGGTGCCTAACTGTATCACCGAGGCTCTGCTAACCAGAACCTCAGTTTTTATGCTCTCTCTGCTTTTAAAATTGTCACTGCAGGCTAGTGACCATTTTCACCAAATCTGATTGGCACACTGGAACACCCTTATAATTCCCTAGTATATGGTACCTAGGTACCCAGGGAATTGGGGTTCCAGGAGATCCCTATGGGCTGCAGCATTTCTTTTGCCACCGATAGGGAGCTCAGACCAATATTACACAGGACTGCCACTGCAGCCAGAGTGAAATAACGTCCATGTTATTCCACAGCCATTTTACACTGCACTTAAGTATCTTATAAGTCACCTATATGTCTAACCCTCACCTAGTGAAGGTTAGGTGCAAAGTTACTAAGTCTGAGGGCACCCTGGCACTAGCCAAGGTACCCCCCACATTGTTCAGGGCAATTTCCCCAGACTTTGTGAGTGCGGGGACACCATTACACACGTGCACTACATATAGGTCAATACCTATGTGTAGCTTCACAATGGTAACTCCGAATATGGCCATGTAACATGTCTAAGATCATGGAATTTGTCCCCCCCCATGACAAATCTGGTATTGGGGTCCCAATCCCATGCATCCCTGGGGCTCCAGCATGGACCCCGGGTACTGCCAAACCAGCTCTCTGGGGTTTTCACTGCACCTATCGCTGCTGCCAACCCACAGACAGGCTTCTGCCCTCCTGGGGTCTGGGCAGCCCAGTCCCAGGAAGGCAGAACAAAGGATTTCCTCTGAGAGAGGGTGTTACACCCTCTCCCTTTTGGAAATAGGTGTTAAGGGCTGGGGAGGAGTAGCCTCCCCAGCCTCTGGAAATGCTTCGAAGGGCACATATGGTGCCCTCCTTGCATAAGCCAGTCTACACCAGTTCAGGGATTCCCCCAGCCCCTGCTCTGGTGCAAAACTGGACAAATGAAAGGGGAGTCGTCACTCCCCTGTCCATCACCACCCCAGGGGTGGTGCCCAGAGCTCCTCCAGTGTGTCCCAGACCTCTGCGATCTTGAATGCAGAGGTGTGAGGGCACAATGGAGGCCTCTGAGTGGCCAGAGCCAGTAGGTGACGTCAGAGACCCCTCCTGATAGGTGCTTACCTGGTTACGTGGCCAATCCTCCTCTGAGGGCTATTTATGGTCTCTCCTCAGGGTTTCTCTTCAAATAACGAATGCAAGAGCTCACCAGAGTTCCTCTGCATCTCCCTCTTCGACTTCTGCCAAGGATCGACCGCTGACTGCTCCAGGACGCCTGCAAAACCGCAACAAAGTAGCAAGACGACTACCAGCAACATTTTAGCGCCTAATCCTGCCGGCTTTCTCGACTGTTTCCTGGTGGTGCATGCTCTGAGGGCTGTCTGCCTTCACTCTGCACTGGAAGCCAAGAAGAAATCTCCAGAGGGTCGACGGAATCTTCCCCCTGCTAACACAGGCACCATACGTCTGCATCACCGGTCCTCTGCGTCACCTCTCATCTTGACGTGCGTGGTCCCTGGAACACAGGAGCTAGATCCAAGTGACCCTGACAGTCCAGTGGTCCTTCTGTCCAAATTTAGTGGAGGTAAGTCCTTGCCTCCCCACGCCAGACAGTAATCCTGTATACTGCATGCACTGCAGCTGCTATGGCTTCTGTGCACTTTTGCAAGGAATCCTTCATGCACAGCATAGCACAGGTCCCCAGCACTCCATCCTGCATTGCTCAACTCGCTGAGTTGACCACCGACTTCTTGGGACCCTCCTTTGTAGTGTTGAGACGACAGCTGTGCTCAGATTTCTTGAACGCTTGTTCAAGTGCTTCTGCAGGTGCTGCCTGCTTGTGTGTGGGCTCTCTGTCTTGCTGAGCGCCCCTCTGTCTCCTCCTCCAAGGGGCAACCTCCTGGTCCTTCCTGGGCCCGGGCAGCACCCATTTTCTTCAACCACAACTCTTGCAGCTAGCAAGGCTTGTTTGCAGTCTTTCTGCGTGGAAACAACCATGCATCCTCCACCACACCGTGGGACATCTTCTGTGCAAAGGAGAAGTTCCTGGCATCTTCCATTGTTGCAGAATCTTCAGCTTCTTCCACCCAGAGGCAGCCCTTTTGCACCTTCATCCGGGGTTTAGTGGGCTCCTGCCCCCGGACACTTGCATGACTCTTGGACTTGGGCCCCTTCCTTTACAGGTCCTCAGGTCCATGAATCCATCTTCAGTGCTTTGCAGTCAGTTGTTGCCTTTGCAGAATCCCCTATCATGACTTTATTGTGTTTCTGGGATAGTAGGGTAACTTTACTATTACTTTTCAGGGTCTTGGGATGGGGTTTCTTGGACACCCTTAGTGTTTTCTTACACTCCCAGTGACCCTCTACACACTACACTAGGCATGGGGTCCATTCGTGGTTCGCATTCCACTTTTGGAGTATATGGTTTGTGTTGCCCCTAGGCCTATTGTATCCTTTTGCATCCTATTGTATTTTACAGTGTTTGCATTACTTTTCTAACTGTGTTCTTACCTGATTTTGGTTTGTGTGTATATTTTGTGTATTTTACTTACCTCCTAAGGGAGTATATACTCTGAGATATTTTTGTCACATTGTCACTAAACTAAAGTACCTTTATTTTCAGTAACTCTGAGTGTTGTGTTTCTTGTGATATAGTGCCTTATGATATAAGTGGTATAGTAGGAGCTTTGCATGTCTCCTAGTTCAGCCCAAGCTGCTCTGCTATAGCTACCTCTATCAGCGTAAGCTGCTAGAACACTACTAATCTACTAATAAGGGATAACTGGACCTGGCACAAGGTGTAAGTACCATCAGGTACCCACTAAAAGCCAGGCCAGCCTCCTACACCAACTCATAATTAAAAAAGAAACATTGGAAGAGAATAACCCATTTGTCTAGATAAATTGCTCAACAACTTGCACTCATCCACTTCTTTGGTCAGGAATACTTTTTTAAATATTTAATCATATTTGCATACCGAGGGAAAGTGAGAATATTGCTGCAAATGAGGTCAGTTACACCCTCCCAATTCTCATATGGGAGTTCCTGTTTTGATCTGTTTTTTTATATTGAGCAGAATCAGAGTTAACCATAATTTCATAAAGGATCCAACAATTCAGTTAGACTTTTGCCTTCAGGGCACACAATAATTCATTATCAGTTCATAGATACTTAATAAATTATTTCCATATTTGTAGCCCATTACATTTGTGCATTAAAAGTTGGCAATTGTGAGCAATACTCTACTAAGCATGTCTAGCAACATAAATCCTGGGCGACAGCATAGATTTTACTTATAACTCAAGAGCTAGCCAATCACTGCAGCCATAGCTCTCTGCAGTTCACTCAGTCATGGGGGACCCAATCTTCACCCCCCGTTTCCTAGCAGTTCTACCCTTGCAATATTATACATATTGACTAGCCTAGAAAACCGCTGCTGTGTAGTGGTGGGTCAGAGTCCTTCCAGGAAGTTGCTTTTAAAAGATGTGCCACTGCCGTCGACATAAACATAAAGTAAAGCTGTCCTATATCTCCTACCCCCCGCCCCCGTAAGAGAAGGGTCAACCCGAAACAACTTCAGGGATGGACTTCATAAAACCTCTTTTTAAAAAAAGATTGCTCCACCACTCCTCAATACCTTCCCTAAATGGAATCAGTTTAGCAAGGTCATAGAACGTGTGTTCCAAATCGGCAGAGCTGTTCCCACATCGAGTGCAATTATTATCAGCCCATCTACCCCAACTCAATCATTCAGCAGGAGTATAGTACAGAATAAAGGTTGTTTTGTAATGTTGGGTTTTTAAACTTGCAGTCATCAGCACTTTCGTTGCTACATCTATTGAAACCCCAAATTTCAAAATCCTGATTCTCCAATTTTTCAGCCCACTTATCCCCTTGATGATCTAAATCGTCCTGTGCCATATTGCTAAGAGTGCATAGATTTCACCAATCTTAACATCGGACGCAGTAGCAGCTCCACAAGAACAATTTTCTCGAGGGACAGCTGATTTTTCTGGAGTTTCATCAAACAATTTCTAATCTGCAGATATTTTAAAAAGAATCCCTCTTCCACACCAGAGCTTGCTGTAGATCTACAAAGGAGCACATTTGGCCTTGTGAGTACAGATCACACATCTGTACTATCCCTGTATTTTCCAACCTCCTGCAAGTACCATCGTGAAAAACTATTCGAAATAGCAGGAAATGCCACAGTGCGGTATATCGATTATATTTGGGAATTTCCATCATTTTTTAACCTTGAACCAAATCTTCGTGACTGCCTCAATCATCTTAAACTTATCCTTTTTGTAATAACTGGGCTCGATCTGTCCTAAAAAAACACCCAGGTACTACTCCAGCTGGCACCAGTTAATATATACACGTGGGGTTATCTAGCGAACCATGCAAGCTAATCTGGTCTTTGGCTACAAGTAAGACTTCTATCTGTTGCAGTTACGCAGCCCAGTAGTTGCAGGACACTGCCCATACTACCGGTGTCGTGAGGGAACCATATATTTCAAGGCCCGTCTAGCCCTGGAATACTGCCACATAATTTTGGTCCAAATAACTTCAAGTTTTTTAAGTCACTTTCCTTCAAGTTCCAGAGGAACAGATCTAAACAAATGCAATATTATTGGCAAAACCATCATTTTCAAGACATAACACTTACCAACTAATGTTAGATGTAATCCATTAACTCTTTTAAAGTCCTGGCTAATTTTTCCTAAAAGCTGCTCTATATTCAATCTACAAATAGAATTCACCGGTGCTGTAATGCCCACTCCCAAATATGTGGCACTATCCACCCAGTGATTATCTACCAATTCCATGTTGCTCATACTAATAAATTGAGTCTTCCTCCTATTACTTAAATTAATACCCTGAGATTGTTCCAAATTCCTCCTCTGTTTTTTCCACTTCCTGGAGGGCTGCGTGAGGCTCGAGCATTAGCAACGCAATTTCATCTGCGTATGCTACTATCTTCATTTCGAATCCATTCAAACTAACTGGTTGAAGCGCTTGGTTATTTATTATCAGTCTTATCAGAGTATTGATATACATAGCAAATAAAATCCGTATCATTGCTGATTCTTGTGCCATACTCTGAAGCTGTGCATAGGGATGGTAATATAAACTATCAGGCCTAAATCCCTTATGCTCAAGAACCCTCCAGAGATAACCCCATGCCACTCGATCTAATTCCTTCTCGGCAACAAGAAGTATCATTGCCAAGTTGGCTCCTGCGGTTGCTGCATTGGCAAACAAAGTAATAGCATGTTTCACATGATCAGCTGTACCCCTACCTGGAATTAACCAGTGCTGTCAAGATGAGAATAGTTTTCCTATAACCTTCCCCAGGTGTGTTGCTAAAGTCTTGGAGTACACCTTGGTATCCTCAATAATTTAAGATATTGGCCTATACAGCCCAGGTTTTTCTGAAGGTTTCCCTTTGTTCCTGAAGACTACACTATTAGTTCCCTGCCAGAAATCTGGGGAGACTACATTTTGTTGAACCCCACAGATCAGGTCCCACAAATCTTTAGCAAGCACAAAAAATAATGTTTTAAATAAGTCTAGCAGAATTTTATCCGGACCTGCCGCTTTTTCAGAGGCCAATGTCCCTACAGCTCTCTCTACCTCACTCATTGCAATACCAGTATCTAGAAGCTCCGTTTCCCCATTATCTAAGAAACCAAGATCTCCAATTCATAAAAATTCTTCTTCTTGCTCTTCGGAGATTTGTGTGTCTTTTGTGTATAACTTTGTATAGTACTCCTCATAGACCTTCGTAATACCTTCCGGTATAGTTACCTTCATGCCATCACTCTCTTCCATAGCCTCAATTGCTTGATCCACCTCATATTCGACGCATGCGGAGAGCCAGCGTCCTCCCCACTGATTGACTATACTTATGTTTCAGATTTATAAGTCTGACATTTCCTTGCCAAAATTCTTGAATAATAACTATTAATCACAACTTTTTTAATAGCAGTTGTCTGCTGGATCTCATGCTGATTTTGACCTACCTTAACCAAGCCCATATTCTGCATCTTTAAACATGCCAAGTCAACACTTAGGCCCTCATTACAACCCTGGTGATCGTTGGTAAAAACAATGGGATCACAACCATGGCGGAAACCGCTAACATATACAGCCTCTTTAACACTCCGACCACCACGGCGGTAGCAACAAACACTGTGGCGGTAATCGCCAACAGACAGGCAGAAGTCAATGTACCGCCCACACCATCACAACCCGCCCATCCGCCGGCTTTTCCAGAGCGGTACCAACGCCATCAAAAGCACGGTGGAAACAGTACCCAGAAGGGGAACCACTCACCTTTCGACACTCAACGAAGAACCAGGACGCCATGGAGCCCTAGCTGCTGGTCCTCCCCATGCTGGTCTACCTCCTCATCTTCCATGAGTACGAATGGCGGCGGCGACGACCACGGTGAGTATTGCACCTAGTACATAGGGGAGGGAGGGAGGAAAAAGAGAGTGACACACACACGCAACACGCAACATCCCCACCCTCACCCACAACACAATACACACAAACACATGCATCTACATTACATTTATACCCAGTAACCCCCTGGAAGAACACAAGGACAAAAGGAATAGAGTCAAATCAGTGATATTTTAGAAATAGTCAGATATACGTAATAATTTTAAAAACAGTATTTACAAAAATATATAATATATACATAAGGCGGTACATTGTCCACTCAAAATGTCC
Source organism: Pleurodeles waltl (assembly GCF_031143425.1). NCBI lineage: Eukaryota > Metazoa > Chordata > Amphibia > Caudata > Salamandridae > Pleurodeles > Pleurodeles waltl. Next base: position 348,996,750 of record NC_090438.1, read on the forward strand.
GTGGGCCACTAGGCCAAAGCTCATAGGTCATTCCACACTTGACTCCTGCCTCAGTACGGAGAGAACACTGCAGGGGCATCAGGTCAAAAACACACAGGCACCTCAGGGGGACGGGGAAGATGGGGGCACCTCAGCCGGAAGATGGAATAATGCCACTGCTCCTGGAGGGGGATCCATGCCCACAGCAATGTCCTGGGAAGTGCAAGGCCACAGTCTCTCAAGTGGGTGGTTTGCCCACTGCTTGGTCCTGGGGAGTGCAAGGCCATACCGCAGTCTCTCAAGTGGGTAGTTTGCCCACTGCTTGGTCCTGGGGAGTGCAAGGCCACAGTCTCTCAAGTGCGTGGTTTGCCCACTGCTTGGTCCTGGGGAGTGCAAGGCCACAGTCTCTCAAGTGGGTGGTTTGCCCACTACTTGGTCCTGGGGAGTGCAAAGCCACAGTCTCTCTAGTGGGTGGTTTGCCCACTGCTTGGTCCTGGGAAGTGCAAGGCCACAGTCTCTCAAGTGGATGGCTTCTCCACTGGTTCTGGAGGGTGCCTTGTGCCCAGTGTGCTTCATTCTGCCAAGGAGGGGCTGAGTGGATGCCTTCTTCCACTGGTTCGGGGGGGGGGTTGTGTCCAGTGTGCTTCATCCTGCCAAGGATAGGGTGAGTGGATGTCTTTCTCCACTGGTTCTGGAGGGTGCCTTGTGCCCAGTGTGCTTCATCCTGCCAAGGAGGGGCTGAGTGGATGCCTTCTTCCACTGGTTCTGGGGGGGGGGGTTGTGTCCAGTGTGCTTCATCCTGCCAAGGATAGGGTGAGTGGATGCCTTTCTCCACTGGTTCTGGAGGGGGCTTTGTGCCCAGTCTGCTTCATCCTGCCAAGGATAGGGTGAGTGGATGCCTTTCTCCACTGGTTCTGGATGGGGCATTTGTGCCCAGTCTGCTTCATCCTTCCAAGGATAGGGTGAGTGGATGCCTTTCTCCACTGGTTTTGGAGGGGGCCCTGTGCCCAGTCTGCTTTATCCTGCCAAGGATAGGGTGAGTGGATGCCTTTCTCCACTGGTTCTGGAGGGGGCTTTGTGCCCAGTCTGCTTCATCCTGCCAAGGATAGGGTGAGTGGATGCCTTTCTCCACTAGTTCTGGAGGGAGCTTTGTGCCCAGTCTGATTCATCCTGCCAAGGATAGGGTGAGTGGATGCCTTTCTCCACTGGTTCTGGAGGGGGCTTTGTGCCCAGTGATGCAACACTTGGGGTGTGGCAGTTCACAGTACCTCACCTGGGTGTCGAGATTTGCAGGGACTAGGTTGCGTGATAGTCCATGGAGGCAGGGCTAGACTCTCCGGTGGCGGCTATGGCTGCAAACTGATGGTAGTGCCGGTGCTGGTGGGGGTGCTGTCAGTGGTGGAGGGAGGCTCCAGCCCTTCTCCTGCAGCCTTGGACGGCTGCCCACTAGGGCTGCTGCTGCTGGTAGGGGTGCTACTGTCAGCGGTGCAGGTGGCGGTGCTTGAGGCGGTGCCTGCGGCGGTGCTAGCGGCAGTGCTAGTGGCAGTGCAGGTGGCGGTGCTGGTCCGAGGGGAAGGATGGGGGGTAGGGAACAGGTCAATGTTTGCCAGGAAAAGCTTCTTAGGGACACTGAGGCGGGAAGAGGGAGATGGTTTGGGAGTGGAGAAAGAGGGAGTGGTTGTAGGAGGTGTCTGTCTGCTGAGTTTGGGAGCAGGTGCATGGCCTGGATGCTGTTGTGAGGTGGATGGCTGTTGGGTGGGTGGGTGCTTGTGTTTGTGTACTTTGGGAGGAGAGGTCACAGACACACTGGGAGAGGACACAGGGGACGTGTGCATGGATATGGGGGTGGTGACTGTCAGTGAGGGGTGTATTGTGATGGGCGTGCTGGTGATGGAGGTAGTGGATGAGGATGTAGTACATGCAGGTGTGAGTGGAGACTCTACTGGGAGGGAGGTGGATGATGAATAGGACGGGGACACAGCGGAGGCAGTGGATGTTGGTGTGTCTGCATGGGGATGGTGCTTGTGTGAGTGCCTGTGAGATGAAGTGTGGTGCTTGTGTTTGCCTGAGCCACTTTTGTGTGTTGGTTTGGGTGAATGCTGGTCTGAAGGTGTGCTTGGGATAGGTTGGGGTTGAGGGGATTGGGACTGGGTAGAGGAAGTTGGAGGGGGAGGCTGGAGACAGGGACAATGGCTGCCATCAATGCAGAGGCCAGAGCCTGAAATGCTGTCTGTTCGACCGCCATGCCAGAGTGAATGCCCTCCAGGTATGCATTTGTTTGTTGCAAGTGCCTCTCGACACCCTGGATGGCATTTAGAATGGATGACTGCCCAACAGTGAGGGATCTCAGGAGGTCAATAGCCTCCTCACTGAGGGCAGCGGGGCTGACTGGGGCAGGGCCTAAGGTGACTGGGGCTAAGGAGATGCCCAACCTCCTGGATGAGCGGGCACGGGAAACAAACTGAGGGGCTGCTGGGAGAGCGGTGCTGGTAGGGGGTGTGGCGGCTGTACCTGTTGTTGGGGTGGGTACAGAGGTGTCTGCCACCGCCAGGGAGCTTCTATCGGAGGAGGAGTCGCTGTCTGTGGTGTCCCCTCCCGTCCCTGTCATGGTGCTCCCCTCGCCCTCCGTCCCACTGGTGCCCTCACTGTCGTTGGATTTGGCCGCCAGGCCCATGTGGGATGCAGCTCCATCCATCGCCGGTGCCTCTGCTCCTCCGCCAGATGATGCTCATGCACTCAAGGACAGGGTGACAAAACAAAAACGGGGGGAGAGACAGAGGATACACTTGGTCAATGCCAGCAACACCACTACCGTTGGCGTACACAACACACAGGGAGCAGCCCTATGCAGTAGGCCATGCATTGCCAGTTACTAAGACAGTCACCAGCCCATGGGGTACAATGCCTAACACCATTAGCTGCACACCTGAAACCCACAGACCTTGCCCAGTAGTAGATGCCCACTAAAACTATTGGGGTTGGAGTGCTTCAGAGCCTGCCCAACAAGAGACATACGCTGCCATGTTCTCCCTGGCCTAGGGGCACCCACAGCCCACATCCCCAACCCAGGTAAACCTTGACCTTCACAGACATGATTCTGAATCTGTACTCACCCCCTTGTGGCTGCTGTGATGCCTTCAAGCACCCATCCAACTCCGGATAGGCCACCGCCAGGATGCGAACATCAGGGGGGTCAGGTAACGACGGGCAACCCCTTCCTCGTTGGGAGGCCAGCCCCAGCTGTGCCTCCACTGTCTTCCTTGCCCAGCGGCGCAGGTCCTCCCACCGTTTGCAGCAGTGGGTGCTCTGCCTGTCAAAGACCCCCAGGGTCCACGCCTCCTTGGGGATGGCACGCCAAATACCCTTTTTCTGATGGGAGCTGACCTGCATGGAAAAGACAGCAGAAAAGGGAATTAGTTAACCGTCCAGGCTGTCACACTCATGGCACACCAGATCCTTCCCATCCCCTGACACACATACATTGACCACCATACTTGCAGCACTCTGGCCAGGGCGCCTCAGCCCCCCCCACATGTGGCTTACACACACAGGAATCCATACATTCATGGCCCACGCGTCATGTTCACAGTGTACTCACATGTTTGTCTGGAGGACCGTAGAGTAACGTGTCCTGGGGTAGGACCCCATCCACCAGTTTCTCCAACTCCTCAGCAGTGAAGGCAGTGGCCCCTTCCCCAGACACATGAGCCATTGTCGCTTCCAGACACAGGTCACAGCAGCACTTGCAGTGTAGGTCCTCTCCTGTTGAAGGTCAGGTAGCAAGTGAGTGAATAGATAGAAAATGGTGGTCACGTCCGTGCCGGTGCGTACTGTCATCGCCGACGTACATCGCGATTGGCTCCAGGAACCCATAGGGCCCAATGATAACCAATGCGAAGATGTCCCGGCGGTTGTCAACTGCCTATCGCAACGGCACACAACGCCAGCAGAATTACCTCATTTCCACTTGTCCCTCCTCACAGGTCAGGCAGCCGCCATTTCAGGGGGGCACAGGACATGGCACCGAACTGCGTCACAGGAGACATTGGCACATCAACTGACTCTCGAGTTCACATACTGTTTCTGTAAATTAAACAAATCAACATTAGTGCAAAAGACGTGAGAATATGACCCTCTGCTCACGGTTCTCTTCCATAGGCTTCAACCGCTGAGGCAGAATATGAGATGGCGGCATCCTCCAGTGTACAGACCCCTGGTGGACCTTGTGACAATGGAGGACAGACATATTATCATTACCTACAGACATGATCGTGCCACAATTCAAGAACTGTGTGCCCAATTGGAGCCAGACCTGATGTCAGCTATCCACCAGCCCACAGGAATCCCCCTCTAGTGCAGTTCCTGTCAGTGCTCCATTTCCGGGCAAATGGTTCCTTCCAAACAACAGTGGCCATGGCATCAGGGATGTCTCAGCCAATGTTCTCCAATGTGTTGACCAGAATGTTATCAGCCCTGCTGAAACACATGCGCATCTACATTGTATTCCCCCAGGTGGAGGATTTGGCCACAGTGAAAGCTGACTATTATGCCCTGAGACATATCCCCAACATCATTGGTGCCACTGATGGTACACATGTGGCATTTGTTCCCCCCCGGAAAAATGAACAAGTATACATGAATAGAAAAAGCTATCACTCTATGAATGTGCAGATGGTATGTTTGGCGGACCAGTACATCTCCCATGTGAATGCCAAGTATCCTGGCTCTGTGCATGACGCATTTATCTTGAGGAATAGCAGCATCCCATATGTGATGGGCCAACTCCAGTGCCACCAGGTGTGGCTAATAGGTGAGCCCAAGGTCCCCACCCAGTATAAGTTGGTGTCTGGGTACGGGATTGTCCCTAATGGTTAGTGTGTGTCTAACAGGTATCCCTCAATATTTGCAGGTGACTCAGGTTACCCCAACCTCTCATGGCTACTTACCCCAGTGAGGAATGCCAGAACAAGGGCAGAGGAACGTTACAATGAGGCACATGGGCGAACAAGGAGGATAATTGAAAGAATCTTTGGCCTCCTGAAGGCCAGGTTCTGGTGCCTCCATCTGACAGGTGGATCCCTGTACTACTCACCCAAGAAGGTGTGCCAGATCATCGATGCATGTTGCATGTTGCATAACCTGGCCTTGAGATGCCAGGTGCCTTTTCTGCATGAGGATGAGCCTGGAGATGGTCTTGTGGCAGAGTGGGGCCTGTGGACAGTGAGGAAGAGGAGGCCCGAGGAAGAAGATGTGGACAACAGAAGTAATATAATACAGCAGTACTTCCAGTTTCACACAGGTAAGACACTGTAACTACACTTTACATTTCAGTTTTCTGTTGGACATTGCACATGGCAGCCTGATTTCCCTATGTCTATGGCCACTTACTGTACCCTTTGGCATCTCTATTTTCAGATCTCTGTGGCCCACTCTGGCTCCTGGTATGTTTCCTGCTGCCCACTAAAGGTCATACCAATGTATATATAACTGTACATATGACTTGCAATGTTTTCAGAATGTTGTACTAATACATATTTCAATCATTTGACAGACTCCAGATTTGTATTTGTTCCAAGGGTGTTTATTTAAGTGCTCATAAGTAGAGGGGGGTGTGCAATGGGCTGGGGTGATGGAGGAGGAATGTCCAGTTAGAGTCCAGTCTCTTGGTATCACAGGTGCATTGTCCAATAGGGCATAGGAAGGGGAGTAATGGCAGTTCAAGGTGGACAGGGTGACAGAGTGGGACAGAAGGGTGACAATCAGGAGAGCCCTATTTCCTGGTTGGGGTTTCAGCAATGTTCTCTGGCTTCTGCCTAGATCACAGGGACCGTTTGCAAGGTGGTTCTCCTTCTGCAGGGGGTGGGGTGCTGGTGGCCTGTTGTTCCTGTGGTGGGGCCTCCTGTCCACTAGCGCCAGCGGAGGTGGAGGGCTATTCTTCAGTGTGGCTAGTGTCAGGGGTCTGTTGGTGTGTCACTGCCTCCCTCATGGTGTTGCCCATGTCAGCCAGCACCCCTGCAATAGTGACCAGGATGGTGTAGATATTTTTAGGTCCTCCCTGATCCCCAGATACTGTCCCTCCTGCAGCCGCTGGGTGTCCTGCAGCTTGTACAGTATCTGGCCCATGGTCTCCTGGGAATGGTGGTATGCTCCCAGGATGTTGGTGAGTGGCTCCTGGAGAGTCGGTTCCCTGGACCTATCCTCCCCCTGTCGCACAGCAGTCCTCCCAGTTTCCCTGTTTTCCTGTGCCTCTGTCCTCTGAACCATGTTCCCACTGCCACTGACCCCAGGTCCCTGATTCTGGGGTTGCCTGGGGTCCCTGTAGTGGTGGACACACTGCTGATTGATGTGTCCTGGGGACAGTGGCATGGGCCCGCTGGATGGGTGCTGTGCTGGTGTTTCCTGATAGGGGAGGCTCTGGGGTGGGTTGGGACTGTGGCAAGGTAACCGACTGTCCAGAGGTCCCTGATGGGACAGGTTGGTCATTATGATCCAGGCATGCAGAGCTGCTGTCATCACTGTGGGCCTGGATGTTGCTGGCAACTCCTCTCCGGTGATGCTGAGTAGGGGTCCTATGGGGATGAAAATGCAGTGTTATTGTATCTGCATGTGCCATCTTGTGCATGGGTGTGTTTCCCTGTATGGTTGGGATTGCCCTGTCAGCTTTCCCTTGTGTGCATGGTGATTTTATGGGCTAGGTGATTCTCTCTAATGGGCATGCTGTGGTGATGGGTGTCCATGCAGGTCTCTGAAGGGGGTCCATGGATTGGTGTTACATGCAGGGCTTGGTTTTGGGATGGGTGGGTTGTGATAGTGGGTTATATGTGAGGTGGTGGAGTGATGGTGGTGAGGGTAGGTGTAGGAGTTTGTGATGGCATGCAGGTAGGGTGGGGGGTATAGTAGTAAAGAATTGACTTACCTGAGTACATTCCTCCTGCTACTCCTGCGAGGCCCTCAGGATGCATTATTGCCAAGACATGCTCCTCCCATGTTGTTAGTTGTGGGGGAGGAGGTGGGGGTCCACCGCCAGTCCTCTGTACAGCTACCTGGTGTCTTGCAACCACGGAACGCACCTTCCCCCATAGGTCGTTCCACCTCTTCCTGATGTCATCCCTTGTTCTTGAGTGCTGTACCACGGCGTTGACCCTGTCCACGATTCCCCGCCATAGCTCCATCTTCCTAGCAATGGACGCCTGCTGCACCTGTGATCCAAATAGCTGTGGCTCTACCCAGGTGATTTCCTCCACCATGACCCTTAGCTCCTCCTCTGAAAACCTGGGGAGTCTTTGGGTGCCATGGATGTGGTGTGAGTGATATATGTGAGGATGTGTGGGGTGATGTGTTGTGGTGTGTGCTGTGAGGTGCGTGGATGGTGGATGTTGACAATTTATTTATCGTTGAAAGGGTTGTGGGTAATGTTGGTGTGTGCTTTATAGTGGTGTGAGTGTGTGGGTGTCGTATGTGTATGTGTCAGGTGTGTGTAATTTGAATTGTCCAATGTGGTGTAGTTTTGTAAGTGTGTGTATTTTGAGCGCAGCAGTGTGTACCTCCAATGGTTTACCGCGGTTGAAAGACCGCTGCAGCGATTCGTGGGTCCTGATACTGTGGGCATATTCCTGTTGCCGTAACGGTGTGGGTTTTGCTACCGCCAATTTATCACTGACCATTGGTCTGGCGGACTTGTGTGGGTGTCTGTATAGTGGCGGATTTCTCAGTGTGGGTCATAATACCCGTAGCGGAATACTGCCACGGTCACGGTATGTAGGCAGCCGTGAGCACGGCCGTAGGTGCCATTTACCGCCAGGGTTGTAATGAGGGCCTAAGTTCCCTTATCTCCTTCTCTTGCTGCCTGTGGGAGTGGGCAACAAAGCTAATGGTCTTGCCTCTAACAGCTGCCTTGAATGAGTCCCACTCCACACATTTAGGAGCACTATACCTGTTTATATTCATAATTTAAAATATCCACTTTTTCATATGCTCTACATAGGTCACATCTAGAAGCAGTTTTCTATCAAATGTCCTTTTTCCCCTAGATCGACCCGTACCCAACCATGTAATCTCCAACACTGCTGTTTTGACCTAAAAGAAAATTTTTAATGGATGTTGCATGTGACATAAACACAACATTTCTTTGAAAAATGTCTGTAATAGACACACATCATTCGCATTAAAAGAAATATGAATTTAAAGCAATACATTTAAGAATTATTCAGGGTCATCTGCAGAACAGAGCTGACTCTATCAGGGTGGCTCCTTGAAAGCCTGGGGCCCTGGGCTAGAGACCAATTTGCCCATGCCTTAAAACATCTCTGCTCCCCGTACCTACGAAAATGAATATAACCTTGTGTGATGTAACTGGTGCTCATGAAAAGTGTTTCAAAACCTTTGGGTCGATTTTGCGCTATATAAAACTGTAAAAAGAAAAAAATGCATGAAAACGGCCAACCCAACAAGCATGACTCCCAGTGTATTCAAATGGGCACATTTGAGTTATTTGCAGCGGAGAGTTAGATATTAAATTTGCACTAAAATAATATTAGTATGTAATGCTTTAGAATAGGAACTCCTTTTTTCTGTCCTAAATATCTCACAGAGCACTCGGCCCAGAGTAGAGATCACCATCTTTAGGATGGACTCACTGGTGCCAATAGCACTGGGACTCAAGGTGGCCCATCAAGCAAGCTGTGTGATCTCAGAGATTTTTGGGGAGTAATGACTGGTGTAAAGTGTCCAGTGAGGCCGCCGCATCAACTTAATTTGCCTGCCTGGACCCAAATCTATGACAGGCTCAGATGAATGTTATATTTAATTCAATTAAAGACCAAACACACTGTCTCAGAGAACCAATAACCAATGCTCTTCATTTTTCCAAATAAATCTATTCCTGGCATATTTACTCATATCACGCGATCCCTAACTGTGCTTTATGACTATGAATGGCTTCTTTGTGTTGCTTCTCATAGAATGAAATGTGTGCTGCTATCCCAAGTTGTAAAATGTACCATTGGTCCATTTAAGGAAGGAGTTCTTCGAACATTTTTGAATTCTCGACCTCAGGTCTAATTGCACGTAAAATAGTTTTCCTTTAAAATGCACAATTTGCCAATATTTGTTTTAATTTTCACAAGACAGGGAACCCCCTGTGCCCCCATTTTGTTGGTTGGGCCAACCAACTGCCACTGGATGGTAGTAAGTGACTAGCATGCATAAATAAAACCTTCCTCCATCAAGTGAATTGGTATTGGGATTTTATGGTGGCTGCTTCTTGTGAGCAGTATTTAATTTATAAAGCATAGGTGTCATGGCCAAAGTCTAATGTGTCCCCGCTGCCTCTCCCTCATCCAAAACAAAATCCTTTAGCCTCCTATTAAATGTGCTTCAAAATACGGCACACTTAGAAAGGGGAATCAACAAAGAGAAATAAAGATATTTCTCTTTATTGCATCTTTATTAGAAAGGCGTACAATTTTAACGCAATTCCAGGTTCAATACTCTTAGTAAATCTGAAAATATGGCAAAAACATGGGTGTGTGCATGGGAATACCCACTCTCCACTCATGTAACGCCTTCCTGATGCAGTGTAATGCAAGGCAGCAACTTGTGCTGCCTTACTTTACTCTAGATTTTCCGGACCATGCAAGGTCAAGCAAATTGGCTTTGCATGGCATGGTAAATCTGACTTAAGGATTGTGTTGCCTTGGTGTCATCTTGCATGCCACAAGGGAAACACAGTCTTTAGGTAAATCTGGCCCTAAGTCTTTTACGGCTATTCAGAAATAATTACCTTTTGAACATAGGCCTGGATACCTCCCTATGAAAGAGAGTACATCTCAATCAGTCAATCAATCAGGATTTACAAAGCGTGGCTAATCACCCAATAGGGTATCCAGGTGCTTGCAGGTCCCAGAGGCTTATTCAAACAGCCAGGTATTGAGGGCCATTCAGAATTCCAGAAGTAAGGTGATGGTCCAGAGGTGTGTGGGGAGGCTTTTCCAGGTTTTTGCTGCAATGAGAGAGAAGGAGCGTCCTTAACTTCTGCTTCAGTAGATGCGGGGAGTATGGATAAGTGAAAGGGAGGCAGAGTGTAGTCTTCTCGACAGTTGATGGACGTTTAGGTGGTGTGCAATGTACTTGGGTCCTTGGTTGTGTAGAGCCTTGTGTTCAGGGATATGCAACCTGAATTTGCGTCTCTTCTGTATGCAATGGAGTTGCCTGAGGTGATGTGTTAAAGGGGCTCGCAGGAGAAGGCCGAAGATGAGTCTGGATGTGGTGTTTTGTATGGTCTGAAGTCTCTGTAGGAAGTGTGCAGCGATTTCTATGTTGAGGGTGTTGCCATAGTCCATTCCGCTGGTGATGACGGTCTGTGTCACAGTGCATCGCATGTGTAGGGGTAGCAACTTGAAGATCTTATGTAGCATGTGCAAAGTGTGGAAGCAGGTGGAGGAAACTGCGTTAATCTGTGATTTAATGGTGAGCTTGCTTGTATGATCTGGTTAGATTGTTCACTGTGAAAGACTTAGAGCAAACATAGATAAAGAGGGTCCACCAAAATCACCCCAAACTTAGTGGTTGAGGTCATTAGGCACTGGTGTCTATGCAGTGTAGGCCAAGTACTACTCTTTCCGTACTTTACTCTCACTGTAGCGAGGAAAAGGAGTCATAGGCTTCTCATGGAGATAATATGGTAGGAAGGAGCGCAGATCTCAACAGCCAGTCAACAGACAGAATAATCTAATGTCCAGCCAGTGTTGATCTTTTAAGGCAAAACGTGGTTTAATCACGTCAAATCTAAATACCTATACAACATGATGAAACCATTATACAGGGTTGCAATAAGGGTTGTAATGATGATGAGCTATACCCACCTTTTTGCTAGCACCACTCTCCTTTCCATTATGGCAAAGCCTTTTCTATGCAGTTCCAACACTATATAGAGTAGATGAGCATTAGGTTCAGGTGCAGATATCTCAAAGCAGTCTCACTTGTTTGTGAAGTAATTCAGTTCAATGTCTTTAATTTTTTTGACCATTGGTTAAATGGGTTGGTGGTCTTGGTCTCTGTTCTGGTATGCAGGCTAAGCCTATTTACTTGCTCTTGTTTGCATTGCAATTCAGGCTGCTCAGCAGGTGAGGGTTTCAGCCCTACTTTTACAGTGCTGGTCCTTTCTTTGGGTGGGTGAGCAAGCACAGCGACAATTTTGTGTGGGTATTTGCAGAGTGGATTTGCTGGTCAGGTCTACATGGTCACACTAATCTTCAGCAGTCGCAGACCACATGGCTTCCTGCAGGCATGTGATTGAATGTAACAGTATCAACTCCTGGCCAACTTTCTTCAAAATAAAGTCTTATTGGCGGTTTCAGCCTCTTGGCCAATGCCAACTTTCTGCTTCAGAGGCGGCATAACTTTTGTTTTCTCCACAGACAGAAGCAGTACCAATACTGTAAGCCCATGGTGGGCAGATGAGTGAGACAAGAATCTTCACTCAAGTGCAATCCTAATGGAGTACACTGAGGAACTGTGTAGCAACACAGGTCACTTCCTGCTCACTATTTGTGTTCACCAGCTTTTTCTGGGCCCTCCACACATCAGGAACATGATGGGTTTCTCCTCCTGAACAGCCTGTCCTCCCTTAGAGCCAGTCACACTCAGCATCCAGACAGGCATCTAGACTCTTTAGGCAAATCCTCAGCTCTTCCAGAAAAAAGTGCTGACTTCAAGGGCTGTTCCCTCACCTCTCAAGACTACATGGGTTGCAAACACTAGCCCTGGTAATACAACAGCTTTTTAAGTACTCTGTGGAACACTCCACTCCTTGGGCAAGAAGATGTGACTGCAACAAAGTAAGGGGGTTTTGTTCCCACTTTTATACACATTTTCCAGACAGGGGATGTGGATCCAGTGTCTAAAGCTTCAAAACTGGTTTGGGTTGGATCTCTTTCAAATATCATTTCCAGGCTGTTCTCCAGACACAGTATTAGTGCTAAGTGATGTTTCTCATAGCGGGTAGCAATAGTAAGGAAGGGAACTGAACAGGGGTAGTATGTGGTGGGGGAGTTATCTGCAGCAGGCTATCATCAACCTTCCTAAAGCTGTAATCAGAGACAGACAAAAAGGCAGGCCAAGTCTAGAGACCTTTTAACCTTCAACGACAAACACTTAGGCCCAATCCTCACCCCTATCATATACCAAATGGCAGTGTTCAGGAAGAACTAATCAGCAGTCATTTGCTTATAGAGACTTTGTGGAATTTCTAAAAGAAGACCAGTTTCTACCCTCATCACTTCAGTGTCTGAATCACCACCCTCCAGCCAGCGCAATCTATGCAAAACATTTCGATTGTCTGGGGAAGTTGTCCTCATCCTCCATATTTTGTTATGTAAAACCAGGGTTATCCAAAATGGACCCCACTGACCCCAGTCTCAGTCTCACACAGCAGAGGCCTACAACTATGCATGTGCTCCACATGCACTGCACTCACACATACTTGACAAACATTCAGGATGCCACTGTGAGGTTCTGGGTTTCAATTAGCAGCTGATCTTTACATACAAGTGGTCAGTACACTGCACTCTCACTGGCACACAGAAAAACGTCTGGTCTCATTACTTGTTCACAAACCATAGTACGCTGCCACCACCGCTTTATGTGATATACCCAGGTAGGAGATAATAGTCTGCTGCCTAACATGAGGGCACATTTTGTATATTCCTTCAGGTCACAGAACAGTTTCTTAGCTTCACACCAATCAGAAACGGCCCTCGGACTATGTGCAGATGCTAAATCATTGTGATGCCAGGGCCAAAATAAAACTCATAATACAATTTTCACATGCTGTTGGACACTCAAGGCAGGACTACACCTCTGTTTATCATACATGAGAATTTGCAGCCCAGCAGAAAATCATCCCTTATTGAAGGTGAAGTCTTTCTAGCTTCACTCTTGAAATGAGCTGAAAACTTTAAAATTGTGGCTTTTGCCCTACGGCTCTGTTTTTCTATTCATTCTTTTAAGTAGTTTGATGGGATTGAGTATTGCATGTTCATGATACACAAATAAAACAACTTACCAGCCTTGCAAAGAAAAATGTTTGGCAGAAGTACACCTTTTAAAATTCTACTAGCCAGAAGTTCCTCTAAATGATTTTACAGAGCATCCCAGGGCACTGAAAAATAGACATTATTCAATCAAACAATCAAACAAATTTCTTAAGCGCACTATTCACCCGGTAAGGTCTCAAGCCGTCTAGATGTGATGCTATTTGTCTGCTCCTTCCCATTTAACATTTAGAATTTTTTGTTTTATCTCCAACGATTTACAGGCTGAGACAGAAATGTAATGGAGGGAACTAGGAAGAATACTGCTACTCTTGACTTCTACAAAACGGAAACTAAAATAGACAATTACTCTTAACATCAATACTTGAGTGCCCATGGTACAAATCTTGTGCGTGTGTTTCCTATGACAACACACTGTGCGGAGGAGTTCCAAAGCATGTCTAAGCTTGGATGGCAGATGCTTCATAACAAATAATCACTTTTACTCTGTCATAAGGAATTTTATTCCTTTATTACTTTCTTTTGATCAACTCTGTCTTAGCTGCAACAGTTGTCCCTAAAGTTGTATTGCTAATTATAAGCCCTTTGGTTACACTGAATATCTTATATTAGACATTAAAAACTATTGATGTCCGTTTGAAAGGTATTTTTCTCATGATTCTAATAAATTAAAATGCATTTGATATCGGCTGTCCTAGTGCCACAGGGAATGTTATAGTTTGGGGGGCTCGCACTTTCTCAGAAATGCAACGGACATCCCATCCACCTCATTATGAGGTCATTGTAGCCTAATGCACCTGTAATAACATTTGTGATGGACTACCTGCCCTTGAATTCGAAATCAGGGCGTAAGGGTTGAAAGTGGAGGTATATCTGCCTAATGAGGAAAATAGTAATTACATAGATCAGCAGAGTAGGACTGACATCTGTGTGAGGTTCTCTTCTGGAACGTCTAAAATAATTACTACCCCTCATGACTGATGATACATACTATTTTCTGACTTTCCGTTTCGCAAAGGATTTGAAGTTGGAAGTATAATGTATGACCAGAGAAGGTTGAATTTGCTATTGCAGTTCATAAATCCAGTTTTGTCAAATCGAGGTTCGCACAATTTTCTGATTACAAATTCCACTTACTACTGCTGACATTCAGTCCCTAATTTGGAAAAGTATGAATGCCGGTGCCCAAATCTCTGCTCAGATACCCGTGGCTGGTGCAATTAAATGTTGGCACATCAAATATCAAGACTGAATAGTCTTCAATCTTTCACAGGCCTCTTTAATCCATTACCAGACACTCCCTGTTTCTTTATCTCGCAGGTTCCTGCTTTATTCGTTTGTGACATTTTTTCTGTGTTTTCCTTCTCTTTTTCTCCGGCTAAATGCTGTTTATGTTCAGTTATATTAAGTGCCATTTTGGATGCAAGGGTACATTTTGTACTAAGAAGCTAGTGCTAAATGCAAGAAGTAAGCTGGGGGGAATTCTACCCCAAATCCACACTTAGTAAGCATTAGCAGTTGCTCACACTGCTATTCATGTCTATTTAGGGCACCAGGGGGCACTTTAGCTGTAAGAAAACAGAGTTAAATGCAGAATTATACTCCTCACATAATTCAGCGTAACATTGCAGAATTTTGGGGTAATTCTGCATGATTATACTACATGAAATGATGCAAGTTACACCCAGCACTGGGTTTAACACTGCACCCAACACATCCATCGGTGGTCCCTTCTGCTAGCTCACTGTACTGCATTCCTTCACAATAGTTTTCAGCTTTTCTTGTAAATAGTTTGCCCTGGCATATTCAGATCACATTAACATACTGTAGAGTACACAGAATCAATGTTCATGTGATGGGATTGTGCTTAGACAGTACAACAATACGAGATGCTATGATCTACTCACAGTCTAATTCTTTTGCTCACGCCATGCTAATTCTGCAGAAACAAATGTTATCCTGTGCAAGATAACTGCAAGATTACTTCCTATTAATCTCAGATTTTGGGGGTGAGCCAGAAGACTTTTCAATGCTACTAAAGATACTGCCCGATGTCTTATTGATTTTGCTGCCATTGAAACTTAGGTTATTTCTTTATTATGAGCATATTTCTGTATTGTCCTACTACTGAGATGGCCCTCATGGCGTTTATTCTTTATTCATCTGCACCTTATAATTTCTGTATTATGCCTTCCTTCCCTTCCTACAGCAACTACATTCCAGAATCTTGTGTAAGTTTACCATTGTTTGCTATTCACAAAGATATTTTTACTAGTATTATATTTATGACTGCAGAGTCTCCACACATAAAAAGATATGACAGTCCTATCTTTTTATATGTGGAGACTCCTTAGTCGTAAAGATACAGCTCGTAAAATACCTTTGTGAATAGCAAATAATTGTAAACTTACACAAAAGTGCAAGTTTACATTTGTGAATCGGGCCCAGTGTCTGCACCTGGTTATTCTTGTGTAATATTCACTTTGCCCTTAAAAAGGATATGAATGTATTGAAGTAGGTATGCGCACTACCACTCCAGCTTGTCAGTGTTTTACACATGTTAATATTGAATCAATAGATGTACATGACAAGACACCTTTATACGTGAATGATACATTTTCATACACGAACAAAGTCATATCCCTCCATATCCCTCCCTAGTCATAAACTCTCTGTCAACCCCAACACATAGGTACATGGCCAGGCAGACTCTGCGGCCCAGGCCTGAAGGTTAATGACTGACAGGTTACAGGAGGGGTAACACTTGGCCGACAGCCAAACACAGGCTTAAATTAGATCCCACATATAGGCAGCAATACTTCAAACATCCCCAGAGATTGGCTCCGATAAAGCACAAATGGCCAGAGGGACCATGCGTTCCCAAAACACCATAAAGTCAGATGCAACATGTAGTAAGGTACACTTAGCCAATCAGGACATGACATACACAGCACTGTCAGCGACCACACACCCCTCAGGTTGGACATCTGGACACATACTCGCTCACCCACAAAGTGTCAACGCCAGGTTGAGGCCCACCTGAACTCCCTATTTGGAAATTGTATCTGGACCTCCTTATCAATAGTTTGCATATTTCACCAAGGAAAGAATGCTTTGTGTTTATTGCGCCCAGAAAAATGTGTAAAACGTGGGTCATTTTGATGTTCTAGGAGAGACAATCCCAAGACCCCACTGCTGTAACTGCTCTCCCCGCCGTAATGTTTAATTAAATGAACGTTCTTGTTTTACCAGATGCCTGTCTCTTGTTTTTTAAGGTAAATCCTCATTCAAGCTACACACATCTTATTTAGGTCGAACGTTTGAGAAAGAATGCATCAACCATCTAATTTGAAGAGTAATTCTTTGAGGAACCAAAATGGTGAGCCTTTAAAATGCATCTGAATGCTTGAAATAAATATAACAAACCGGTCTGTAGGGCACCGAACATTGGTAACACATGGACAATGCTATACAATGTAGTATGTCTGCTTTTCTGCAACCATAAGCAGTATAAACGTATGAAGGTTTACTGATATGGATTCTTCATTCACATCTTATTTAAACTAGAAAACTTGTTTGGGTCAAGTTCAGTGTATTGTTTAGTTGACCCTTGTGGGACTAAAAAAATTATGTATATATATATAAGGTATTCAGTCACTGAGTTGCTGCCTACATAAATCTACATCTTTGACCCACTAATGCTCTATGGGTCCCATGATGAACAGTGCAACAGGCAATAATAGAAATATCATTAAGGCTAAGGCATTTTGACATCTATTCCATCTGAGAAGGAAATAGCATTAGGCACTGTTAGAAATGGGGTCTTTGGTTGGCAGTCAGGTTACCCCCTGTCCAAGCAAGGACCCTCACTCTAGCCAGGGTAAGTCACACACAATCCAAATTATCCTGTGCCCACCCTCTGGTAGCTTGGCACTGAGTAGTCAGGCTTAAATTAGAAGGCAATGTGTAAAGTATTTGTGTAATAAATCATGCAATAACACAGTAGAATACCACAAAAATACACCACACAGTTTTTAGAAAAATATATAATATTTATCTGATAAGATGCAGGTCAAAACGATCAAGATGCAATAAGTATATGTTGAAATATCACTGTGAAAATAATATAAAGTGTCTTTACTCTTTTGAAAGCAACAAATGTCTCTTGCAAACACAAAGTATCTTGTTTGCGTTCAAATTCTCCGGAAGGGACTGCAGAGGATGAGATGCGTGGAAAACGGGGAGGTGTGCATCGATTTTTCTGGTGCACACAGACGAATCATCGTTGAATTTTCACGCAGGGCATGCTTTGCGTCGATTTCCGGTGCGTCGACTGGGATCCTCTTCGGGTTGCAGGGTTTTTCGATGCCCCGGGGACGATGCGTTGAAATACGGCACTTGCAGGACGAAGTCACATAGGCTGCGTCGATCTGGTGGATGTTGTGTGGAAGTTTCTACCGCACGGCAGGCGCAGCATCAATTCTTCTCAGAAAGTCAGGCTGCGTCGTTCTGGCTCGGCTTTGCGTCGATCCAGTGGCCAGTGCGTTGAATTTCCGGTCGTTACGCTGGTGCTGCATCGATCTTCTCCTTGCGAAGTCAGGCTGCGTCATCCTGGTATGGCGTGTGTTGATTTTCTCACTGCAATGCAGAATGTGCGTTGTTTCTTGCAGGCTGTGCGTTGATTTTCGCCGCATAGGGAGTTCCCTTGCAGGAATGAAGTCTTTTTGGTCCTGAGACTTCAGGGAACAGGAGGCAAGCTCTATCCAAGCCCTTGGAGAGAACTTCTCAGAACAGCCAGAGAGAATCAAGGAAGCAGGGCAGCAGTCCTTTACAGAAAAACAGTCACGTGAGTCCTTCGGGCAGCCAGCAGTTCTTCTTGGCAGGTTGCAGGTTCTGGTTCAGGGTTTCTTCTCCAGGAAGTGTCTGTGAGGTAGAGTGTCTACCCCAGAAGTGTCTGAGTTGATATGGGCAGAGGCCTTGTTTAAATATCCAAATGTGCCTGTGAAGTGGGGGAGATTCAAAGAGTGGCTTAGAAGTGCACAAGGTCCCCTTTCAGTTTAATCCTGTCTGCCAGGGCCCCAGTAGGGGGTGTGGCAGTCCTTTGTGTGAGGGCAGGCTACTGTCCTTTAACATGTAAGTGTCAGGCCATTCACCCTCCCAGCCCAGGAAGACCCATTTAATTTGCAGATGTATGCAAGTGAGATTGAGCATCCTGTGTTTGGGGTTTGAATGAGTGAATGCACAAGGAAGCTGTCATCTGAACCTAGCCAGACGTGGATTTTAAGGCACATAAGGATTTAAGTGCAGAGAAATGCTCACTTTCTAAAAGTGGCATTTCTAAAATAGTAATGTTGAATCCAACTTCACCAGTCAGCAGGATTTTGTATTACCATTCTGGCTATACTAAACATGACCTTCCTTCTCCTTTCAGATCAGCGGCCAGCACTCAAACAGTATATGAGGGCAGCCCTAATGTTAGCCTATGAAAGGAGCAGGCCTCACAGCAGTGCAAAACGAATTTAGGAGTTTTACCCTACCAGGACATGTAAACTACATAGGTACATGTCCTGCCTTTTGTCTACACAGCACCCTGCCCTAGGGATTACCTAGGGCCTACCTTAGGGGTGACTTATATGTAGAAAAAGGGGAGTTTTAGGCTTGGCAAGTACTTTTAAATGCCAAAACGACTTTGGCAGTGCAACTGCACACACAAGCCTTACAATGGCAGGCCTGAGACATGGTTAAGGGGCTACTTAAGTGGGTGGCACAATCAGTGCTGCAGGCCCACTAGTAGCAATTAATCTACAGGCTGTGGGCACATATCGTGCACTTTACTTGGGACTTACAAGTAGTTTAAATAATCCAATTGGGTATGATCCAGTGTCATCATGTTTAAGGGGAGAGAGCATAAACACTTTAGCACTGGTTAGCAGTGGTAAGGTGTGCAGAGTCCTAAAACCAGCAAAAATAGTGTCCAAAAAGTGAAGGGAGGCAGGCAAAAAGTTAGGGGTGACCACCCTAAAGCTATCAGGTCTAACAGGCACTTATCCTTGGAACTGGGGAACAGCCCAATGAATTGTCTTGTTGATCAGCCATTCTTGTAGTAAACCATAAGAGGAGACATCACACAGATGAATTCTCTATCAGCATTTCTTTAGACTGAGGCCTTAAATGCGGATACGAGTGAGAATCATTCTATTGATACACTCTCCATTCCCTTTTTACAGGAGTATAATTTGGAGGGCCTCTAGGACAGTAATGGAAGGAATTAGCAATATGACGTTGCCTTTGGGAAAATGGTGCAAAAAATATATATATAAAAGGACACCCTCTGAAAGAGTACTTGACCTGAACTGGGAATCATGTTAGCCACAAATATGTATGCAAACATTTTCAAGAGGTATTGATAAAGGACATCTATGTACCACGTTAAATTCTTGCCAGTGAGGGCAAAACATGCTGGATTTGTTCATGGCTAGTAAAGTTGCATGCAATAAAGCTGCAATAAGATTTTTTCAAAAGTTTGTTTCAGATCGTTCATAACACAGTCAGGTTTTATTGCGTATATATAATCATATGTGCACTATATTGTGCAACTTATTCTGTGCAAAAGCTTAAAACTGACTTGTGACATAGTTTTTACTTTGGGTCGTCTAGTAGAGAAACTCTGTTTCATGAAGTTTTATCTGAGTGTTCACATTTCAAATGTAAAATATGAAACCGTTATAGCAGGCTGTGATCGGAATCTTTTTAACATGCCCACAAATCTCTCTAAGACAAACGTCCAAAAAACTCAGGAAACTTAGGGCTTGGGGCCAGATGTAGGAAGGGTTTTGCGACTCGCAAACGGCGAAAAACGCCGTTTGCGAGGTGCAAAAGCCTCTCCGCGATGCAGAAATGCATTTTGCGAGTCGGATCAGACTCGCAAAATGCGTTTCCGACTCGCAAATAGGAAGGGGTGTACCCTTCCTATTTGAGACTCGCAACACTATGCAAGTTCATTTGCGACCGCAAAAGCGGTCGCAAATGAACTCGCAGTTACCATCCACTTGAAGTGGATGGTAACTCATTCGCAAACGGGAAGGGGTCCCCATGGGACCCCTTCCCCTTTGTGAATGATCACAAAAATATTTTTTCAGAGCAGGTAGTGGTCCTATGGACCACTGCCTGCTCTGAAAAAAAACGAAACAAAAGGTTTCGCTATTTTTTTCCAAGTGCAGCTCGTTTTCCTTTAAGGAAAACGGGCTGCAGATGGAAAAAAAAAAACTGCTTAATTGAAAAGCAGTCACGGACATGGTGGTCTGCTGGCTCCAGCAGACCACCATCCCCGTGAGTGCCCAGACTCTAATATTAATGAGGTGGGGCTTTGCAACCCCATTGCGAGTCGCAGAAGGTGTCTGAGACACCTTTCTTCATAGCAAATTGCGAGTTGCAATTTGTGAGTCGCTCGGACTCGCGAATTGCAACTCGCAATTTGCCACCTACCTACATCTGGCCCTTAGTGTCACCATTTACAACGCAAGTTCCATCTTCTGATGTCTTTTGTTATAATACTCGTCTTTGAGGGGACAGTTTACCTGTGCTAATATAATCTGTTCAGCAATAGGATTCTACTGCCAGCTTCCATTTTGTTGTAGCTCAAAATGTTGTTAAATTATGGATTTGTTTTTTCTAGGACAGACGGGGGTAACACGCACAAAGTCACGGCCCATTGCCAAACACTTACCCTAGCAAAGCGTCAGACCTGTTGGCTTTGTCAATGCTTCGCAGATATTATTTCCAAGTGCCTTAATCAAAATATACCCAGAGTACACCTTAGACACATGTGTCACGCAATCCTACTGGGAATGACCGGACTTCCTTTCGATCCAGCCTTTATGGAATTTTTACTTAATTTGCATTTTGACAGGTACTTTAACACGTTCAGTGAAGTATAACGTGTTTTCATGGTGTTATGTAAATGAGTAACTGAGTGACAGGTTTTCAAAGGGACTACAGACATCATTTCACTATACATGTGATAGAGCGGTCCGTACTAATAATTTACCTGTATTCGGACGCTCTTTAGGCCGATGAATCTTTTCACTAAGTGGGAACTCTCCGTACTCCTATATCGATCAATTGCATCAAATCAATAATCAATAACGAACATAAGCAATACCCTGTTCAACATAACACTTAACAATTAATCCAGAATACATTTCGGCGAACCCTGACCTTTCAGTCAGGAAGAACCACACCAGTTTATTGCAAAGTTAGTGAATTTATTTCCCTATATTAACAAAGCTAGCACAATATAAATGTGTCTCAACACCAAATGATAAACATAAATGAACATTAATAGCTGTCCATAGCGGCGAAACAAGTGCAATCTATGCAGCATTTGAATCACAAGGCATTCGATAATAGCAATGCAAATCACTAATACAATAATCTGTAATGAGCTAATTGCATACATTTAGTCAGCATAACAAGGTCTCAAATTGCATCGTGCAACAAAAGGAATCCTCATCTAACCTCAAATTAGCATCGGCATGTGGGACTTCATGCAAAAACAATTTAGCAACATTAATTTAGAAAAACTCCTAACTAGGGATCTTGTCAAAAATCAGCAGTTGGTTACCTAAAAGAAACACAATGCAATTTTACAATTTCCTTTCATATTTACCAATTACGATCAGCATACAAGGAAGTCTTCGTCTCACAGGTACCGTTTCTCGATCAGCATTGGTACCGTTTCGATCAGCATGGGACGGGGCAAAGGGGCAGGGGTAAACGGGGCAATTGCCTCACGGCGGCAAGGTAAAACTACTACTTCATGCAAAGGGATCAAAGTTAAAGTCTCTAGGGCAAGAATCATTTAAAGTCTCTTTCTCTCGATTAGAGAAAGCATCAAAGTCTCTTTCAAAATGGCGTCGCAGCAAAGTGGGCCATAATAGCTACGAAGTCTGCAAAATGGCGGGTATCGAGCTGGTAATAGCCTAATTTCTTCTTGTGCACCTGGTTTTTATAGACAACAGTTCAAATCCAGTAGGGTCTTCCATTGGAGGGTTCATAGGTTAGCTTCAAATTGTCCAATCAAAAACAACAGTTCTCAAGCTTTTACTTAAGCATACATTATCCTTGGAGATGGGTACGCAAGTTGCAACATTTTATACCAATTAACTCACTTTCAGAGCTTCCATTGTCCGCACCTGCAGATCGACCTTGGAGTAAAGAGAAAATATGCCAGGCTGGCACGAAACTTTAAGATAAGCATGTGAACGATCTCAGTGGAAAAGTACAGCTTCAAGCAAAAATACACATTTAATAGCACATTAGAAAAATACGAGCATCTAAACCGTGAGACCAGGCAACTAGGCCAAAGCCTCCACTAAAGTTATGCTAAGCTAAAGCATTTCAAACAAGCAAATCGTAGCACACGTTTATGATTATGTCGGATTAGTGCAATTCTAATACACCACGTTATATAAAGCACGCTTATAAATGTTGGCAAACTACTCTGAGGGCACATTTTGTCCCCGTACAATCTTTATTAGTTCGGTTAAAGTCACACATGATTATTTCACACTACGTTTATGCGTTAATGAATGTAAAACCTTCATTTCTGCTTCATCAATCCCTCCTCTGATGACTACTTGTCATCACACCAAACCATGCCCACAAATTTTATTCCATTA
Organism: Pleurodeles waltl; assembly: GCF_031143425.1. NCBI lineage: Eukaryota > Metazoa > Chordata > Amphibia > Caudata > Salamandridae > Pleurodeles > Pleurodeles waltl. Next base: position 349,019,461 of record NC_090438.1, read on the forward strand.
AAATTCTGTCAGTTCTCTTTTCCTTTTAGTTCCCCTAGTTTGCGCTTTGTATTCTTCTGCCATTCTTTTCATAATTTTCTCTTCTTTTCTTCTCTTAATTCTTTCCATAATCATTATTATTCCCCTTTTTATTCCCCAAATTCCAAATATGCAAATTATCACTATTAAAATTCCCTCCATTATTTTTAGCAATATTCCATTCCAAATTCCCCCAATCCAATGTCCCACTGAAGCAAGTCCTTTTCCAACCTTCTCCCACACTCCTGGTTCTTTCAGTTCCTTCAAATCTGCACTTTCTTTTGTTAGATTAGCAAGCATAGTTTTAATTTTCACACTATTGTCAGGAATATATGTACAACAGTGTCGTGCACCAAGCATTTTGCAAACGCCACCATCCTTTGCTAAAAGAATGTCTAAAGCAAGCCTATTTTGAAGAGTCATAGCTCTTTCCGCTGCAAGTTCAGCATCTATCAGGATTATAGCACCTGAAAACTTTGTCAACATGTTATCCACTATAGTAGACAATTTTCTTATTTTGATGGAATTCAGCACAACTCCCAATGAAGGAATCATGGCTCCAAATATATCTCCTACCACAGCAGCTGCGGTCTCTCGCTTCTGGATACGATGGGATCCAGATGTCTTTTGAATCATCGATAGGTCATCCAGTTGATAAACCTTTGGGAACACTATACCCAAATAACATCTCCCCCACCATCCCTTTGGAAGACGATCATAGGCATTATACCCACAAATGTAATATACACCTGGAATGACAGGGTCAAGTCCGTTCATCATGAATGTCCATTTGGCCTTAAAGATAAACGTATGTTTACACTCACTCGCTCCTACAAAAATGTTGTCATAATAAGATTCACCTCGATATATACAAAATTTACCTACATGCCAAGCATCTAAAGCTATTTTCCCTTGTGTTTTTATTGCAGCAAAATCATAATTATCTACTGAAGCCCTCTTATGTAGCTCCTTTTCTAATTTCGCATTCATTTGTGCCCTTCTATCATCTGTGCGATCTAAAAAGCTTATCTCTACTGCAGAGAGCGAGCAGGTAAGATTTTCCCTATGAGCGTGAGCCGTTTCAAAAGGTTGCATTGGCTCGAAAAATTCCCTCATTATCTTAGCATCCCAATCCTTAGCAATCTGGCTTAGCTGCGCTATTATAGGAACATATGCAAAGGTAACATCATAATTTGAGTAAAAATACTGTATGTTAGTTTGACCATAAAACCTAGACATTACTATACTACATGTAATCCCGTATGTAAGAGGCATGTGGTGATATGTCACCCCTTCCTTCACTGATGTCGGTATCTGTGTACACACATAACAATCTTTCGCATCCATAGTCTCAACATATTCTGTTAGCAAGCGATAGAAAACGTTATATGAAAGTTCTTTCTTATCATGCAAGAGCCTCTCATCTAATTCTAGTCTTTTCAATGCGGTTAGTTCAGTGACAGTAACAGGAGCAAAAGTAGAAGCAGCAATTCTCTCATTCTCACCCTTTCCATGCATTCCAAGCACAATTGCCATTATTATTAGTACACATGCAATTATCAAGCCTATACACACATATTTACAATATTTCTTTCTATTGTTTTGCGTCATGATCTGTATAGAATCAGAGAGCTAGAAGCACCTATAAAGAAACTATTTAGCAATTCAGTTACAAAGCTGAACGAGCGCAATGTTCACATGGTCTTCTTCAAGAGGCCAGTCACTTATCGGTTAGCAGCATTTGTCTCAATTCGGCAATAACTCAGTCTTTATCGGTTTAGCAAATGTCTCATCCGGTTTAGCAATGTCTCAGCTGGTTGTTTGTATCACGTTAGATTGTAGCAAGCAATATCATTTATCACCCTTTCAATCAACACTGTCCATAAAACTTTTCTTTTCTATTGGTATCTCTTCCTCTTCTTCGTTCTCGATGCTTAGAGATACAAACTCGTCAGTCCAATCGTCATTGACTGCATATGCCCATTCAGGACCGGAATATCTCCTGTTTGGTATCCTTTTCCTTTTCAATTTTGCTTCTCTTTTTAATTCTGCTTCGCTGGTACTTTCCTCTTTTGTCAAGTCCTTTTCTTCACTTGAGGTTGGTACTACGACAGACACTTCCTTTCTTTTCTCTTTCACTTTTGGCCTTTCTCCGTCGTTCAAACCTTCTTCAGTCCTTTGTTTTACTGGTGATATACTTAGTCTCCTCTTTGCACCATGTCCATTTGTTGGACCTGCGACCTTTTCTGTAGAAGTTTGAACTGTTTCGTTCTGTTCTGCCTTGTCCCCTCCTTCTGGGGAATCGATCACGTTCTCTTTTTCTTTTTCTGTATCGTCTGCTTCTGGGAAAGCCCTCCTCTGATCAGGCTCTCCTGCTTTTTCACCTTCTTCGAGCCCTTCGTCACCGTTACTTTCGTCAGGCTCTGTATCACTTTCAGCTGCTTCAGGTTCCTTGTCACCTTCGGCTGCTTCAGGCTTTTTGCTACCCTCAGCTGCTTCAGGCTCTTTGTCACCTTCAGCTTCTTTGTCGCTGTCTGAACTTTCTCCTTGGTCTTCCCCAAGTGAGTCGGACTCTTCGCCCTCCAATAATATCTCTCTCTCTCCTGCTTCTGCCTGTCCGCTTTCAGTTCGGTTTTGTTCTGTCTCAGCACTCAGCACTGTTTTATCAGGCACTGGCAGTTTTAGCGCTTCAACTTCCTCATCTGTGGGACACAACACCTTCTTTGTGTGACTGGCGTGAATCCAGTTGGGAACCCCCGCACACTTCACAGCGGTAGTTGTCGTCAGGATCACTTGGAAAGGGCCTTTCCAACGGGGTTCCAGACACGACTTTCTCACGTGCTTCTTTACCACGACCCAGTCACCTGCTTTCAGTGCGTGTCCTGGACCTTGGATCGGTGGCAAGGTGGTCGCTTCCACCTGGTGAGAGAAAGAGCGAACCACGTCAGCCAGACCCTTGCAGTAGTCTAACACCATATCATCTGTAATATTCAAAAGCGCGTTTGCGGGAACTGCAGGAAGTCTCATAGCCCTGCCCATGAGTCTTTCTATCAGGGGTGTTTCTCATTGACATTAGCACTAAGGGCAATGCGTCAGGCCATTTCAAGTTTGTCGATGCACATATTTTCGCCATTCTTGATTTCAGTGTACCATTCATCTGCTCCACCAATCCTGATGCTTCAGGGCGATAGCTACAATGCAGTTTCTGCTCAATGTTCAGCGCTTCGCAAAGTAACTTTATCACCTCGTTATTGAAGTGACTTCCCCTATCTGATTCTAAAGAGATCGGGAATCCGAAACGTGGTATTAACTCTCTCAACAATAGCTTTGCAACTGTAAGGCTGTCATTTCTACGTGTGGGGTATGCCTCAATCCAGTGACTAAAAATGCACACAATCACCAACACATACTTTAGACCTCCATGCACGGGCATCTCAATGAAGTCCATCTGCATACGACTAAAAGGCCCGCTTGCCCTACAAATGTGGCTCGCGTTCACAACTGTTCCCTTTCCTGGGTTCATCTGCTGGCAAGTGACACATCGATGGCAAACTGCTTCTGCAGCTTGACGAAATCTGGGGTTAAACCAATCAGTTTTGAACAATCTTATCATGGCATCTCTCCCTAGGTGAGCTTGCCCATGATAGAACCGTGCAAGCTGTGATAAGAGACTGTTTGGCAAAACAAATTTTCCCTCATTTGAAACCCATAACTCGTCTGGTCTCTTTATACACTGTGATTTAATCCAGGAATCTCTTTCATCCTCCCTGACGTTATTCTGTAGTGCTTTTAATCCATCTATTGTATCTACAACCTTCAAGGCAAATGCTTCAGCTGGTTCGAGTTCTGGTTCACTTATTGAATTCCATTCATCCCTGAGTAATATACAGTTCAAGGCACAAAATCTTGCGACTTGATCCGCATATGCATTTCCCAGAGAAACATAGTCCTGTCCTTTTGTATGAGCACTGCACTTTACCACTGCAACTTCGGCTGGCATTTGAATGGCGTGTAACAATTCCCTTATCCTCTCCCCGTTCTTCACTGGGGATCCTGAAGAAGTCAGGAAACCTCTCTGTGACCATAGTTGTCCAAAGTCATGCACAATCCCAAACCCGTATTGACTATCAGTGTAAATGGTGACTTTCATCAATGCAGACAGTTGACATGCTCTTGTAAGGGCTACAAGTTCTGCTACTTGTGCAGAATAGACTCCTTGAAGCCATCCCGCTTCCAAGACCCCTGTTACAGTACATACAGCGTATCCTGCTTTCAAAATCCCCATCCCGTCTCTTAGACATGAACAATCAACAAAAAGAATTTGGTCATTTTCATCAAGCTTAGTATCCTTAATGTCCGGTCGAGGTTTTGTGCAAAATTCAGTCACCTAAAGGCAGTCATGCTCGACGTCTTCAGCGTTCTCAATTTCAGCATTTTCTCCAGGGTGCAAGGTTGCTGGATTCAACGTAGTGCACCTTTTCAGCTGCACATTCGGTGAGCCCAGAATTATCGTTTCATACCTTGTGAGTCTTGCTCCAGTCATGTGCTGCGTTCGGGAGCGGGTCAAAAGTATCTCAACTGAGTGAGGGACCATGACTGTTACTGGGTGTCCCATCACTATTCCTTCACTCTGAGTGAGGCTGATACCAACTGCTGCTACGGCGCGCAAACACCCTGGGAGTGCTGCTGCGACCGGATCCAAAGTAGCTGAAAAATACGCTACTGGTCTGTTTACGCCACCATGGGCTTGTGTCAAGACAGACAAAGAACATGCATCACGTTCATGGCAAAACAATGTGAAAGGCTTTGTGTAATCAGGCATACCTAAAGCTGGAGCCCTGCACACGCACTCTTTCAATTCAACAAAAGCATCCATCTCATCTCCCTTCAGCTCAATTTGATCCAAGGCATCCTTCTGGGTCAGTTTCAGTAAAGGCTTCGCTAAAGTTGAGAAGTTGGGAATCCACTGGCGACAGTAGCCCACCATTCCCAAAAACTTCCTCACCTCCTTCCTCGTCTTGGGCGGACTCATTTGAAGTACACTCGTTATTCTTTCCTTCATTATTCTCCGTGACCCTTTCTCTATCTGGTGACCCAAGTATTTCACTTTCTTCTGACAGAACTGCAATTTGGAAGGAGACACCTTGTGTCCATTCCTTCCCAAATGGTTCAACAGAGCAATGGTATCGGCTGTGCAGCCACTTTCTGTCTTTGATGCAACCAGTAAGTCGTCAATGTACTGTACTAGGGTTGACTCGAATGGCAATTCTAACTCTTCCAAGTCTTTCTTTAGGATCTGATTGAAGATTGACGGTGACTCAGAAAACCCTTGAGGAATTCGACACCAACTGTACACTCTGTCTAGGAATTTGAAACAAAAGAGGAATTGGCTGTCCTCATGAAGAGGCACAGAAAAGAATGCTTGTGACAAATCGATGACTAAGAACCACTCAGCATCGCAAGGGACCTGGAACATTATCACAGCTGGATTCGGTACTACTGGGCAACATTTGACTATGATGTCATTTATTTTCCTCAAGTCCTGCACAAGTCGGACCTTTCCACTCGGCTTTATTAGTCCCATTATTGGTGAATTACATGGACTGCTTAACACCTCTTTCAGTACTCCCTGTTTTACAAATTCGTCAATAAGTTGAGCAACTTTCATGAGGGTGTCTTGTGCCATGTGATATTGTGGGGTCTGGGGAAAGATTGCATTGGGCTTTACAGTCACTTTCACTGGTTCCACTCCTTTCATCAATCCCACCTCTTTCCCTGTCATGTCCCACACTTCCTTTCCGACTGTCTCCCGTAATTCAGCTGGAATATCTTCTTCAGTTATCATCGGGAAAAGACAAATCAGAGGATACTCTTCATCTACCTTTTCCATCTCATCCCCCTCTACACTGTCCTCTTCTTCCCCATCACTGCTCGTCTGGATTGTTATTCCTTCGTTCGAACACATGATCGAACAACCCAATTTGCACAATAGGTCTCTTCCTAACAGTGCTATCGGGCTTGAGTCACATACCACAAACTGATGTACCCCTTGATAGTTACCGATGCTGACTGGTACCGGATCTGTTATTGGGTTCGTCAGGTGCCTGTTTGCTACTCCCACCACTTGAACTGTCCTCCCTGAGAGTGGCAAATTTGGTACTTCACTGCTCTTAACAGTTGAACGTGTGGCTCCTGTGTCAACCAAGAATGAGACACGATGACCCATTACTCTTCCCTCTACGTACGGACCCTTTTGATCAACTTCCAAGGATGCTGCAAGCACACAATCTCCTTCTTCTTCTGAACTTTCACTCTCCCATACATTGTTTATTCCACTCTCACTGTGTAGTGGGAACTGTTGTACGGTGCCATTTGTACTCATTACCTGACCCGAGACCTGTGGAGGAACCATCACTTGCTGCTGACTCATTGGTGCCAAGGGTATTTGCATTTGCTGATTAGGTACCATGGGTAACTGCTGTTGCATTGGCTGCATTTGCGTCACCTGCATACGGGGCATCTGCATCTGCTGCGGCTGCATAGGTTGTAATCCCTGCAACTGATTTACGGTCTGAAAATTTGGGTTTGGACCTCTCATTTTCGGTCCCCTCATTGTCTGAAATGCATTGACATCATTGTTTTGCTGACCAACACCTGCACCTTCCTGCACCACCATTGGGCACTCGCGTTTCCAATGACCGACAATTCCGCACACGTGACACGGCATCACCTTCTTCATTGCCTGCACACCAGTCACAACAGTGTTCAAATCCGGTCCATTATTCACGAAACCTCCTCTGCCTCTGCCTCTGACCTGTGGCTGAAACGCCATGTTTCCCTGCAACTGCGGCTGCGGTTGCGGTACCTGCTGTTGGAACCCTTGCATCCCTTGCAAACCTTGTAAACCTGTCTGAGCTGCTTTAAGCTGCATCATCATCACCTTTTCTTTCAACCTTTTCTGTTTCACTTCAATTTCGTCGCTACAGTATTTCGCATAATTCAACACCTCATCAATCGGTTTCGACTGCCAGCAAATCAAATGCGACTTTATCATCTGACTTATCTCTGGTCTCAGCCCTTCCACAAATCTAAACACAAAATGAAGCATGTCCTTCGCCTCTATCGTTTCCGTGCCGCTGTAGTTCTTAAACGCCTTCAACAACCTCTCATAGTAACTATGAATCGACTCTTTAGCCTCTTGGGCAGTTCGATCGATCTTCTGCCAATCCACATTTTTCGCGCCAACCTTCGTCTTCAAATGCTCGATCACCTTATAGTACAGGCTCATCACCATAGGTGATGGTGCACCCGTCTCCCTGTCTCTTTCTGGTTCACTTGTCGGCCAACCTACAGCTCTTTTGCAATCCTCCCACAAATCTGCTGGAACTACAATCTCGAAGAGAGTGTTCAGGTCTTCCCAGAGACATTTTGCAAGCTTAACAAACCTATCAGTCTGTTGATACCATTCAATCGGCTTCTCTCTCAGTTTGGGAAAATCATCCGTAAAAGACTGAATGTCGCTTCTGTGCCATGGTACATGTATTAGTTTTCCCCCTGCTGTCTCCCTCATTGGTAACATGGTTACTGTCTCGCTGCTTTGTGGTCTTTTCTCATTATGCTCTGTAGCACTGTCCCTCCTCTTTTCCTTTCTCTTTACCCACCTGCTTTCCCACTTGTCTAAGCACCTCCATACTTGTGCACTCTGCAGCAATTCTCTAAGGTGTGCCTTCATGCCTGCTGACCTCATGTGTTCAAAATCTGTGGCCCCAAAATCCAACCTGTAGCTTCTGCTCAAGTGTTTCATCTTGTCTATGTCAACCCCGTTTCTGTCAGCTACTTCCTGCAAACTTTTATGTACCTTGTTCACTTCTTTCGTAATCTTTGGACATAGGTATCTCAGCTCTTCTTCCGAGTAGGACTCTAACCTATTCACACCCATAGTCCCTTCCACCAATTCTTGTGCTTCTATGTTCAGCCTCATCCTATTCAGATAATCTTCTCCCTTCTCACTATCTGAACTTTGTGTGGAATTTAGACTGTTGAACCACTGTGTCAGCTGTTGCGCATTCAACCCCATCAGTGTAGCATTCACATCGACTGCCATTGATGGTTGCAGCAACTTTTCAGTGTTCGATGACAGAGGTATTATCAGTGGGGGACTTGACCTCACCAGTGTTGACTGAGCACATATGGGACTAAACTCCATCAAGGACCCAGATCCAGTTGGCTGAGCCGCTATCGGAGTTATCCCTGGAGTGTTTTCTATGCACCTCCTCTCTGTCCCATTCTGCAGCATTGATCCCTGACCGCTCATCCCTAAATTAGGCTGACTGTACAGAGGTACCGGTGGACCTACAGTAATGGGTAGCGATATCGCATCTGGGTTTTGTCCATTTCCCATGTTCTGAGACATGTTAATTCCCACACTATGGGTCATCATTGCCGGCATGCCCATTTGACTCCCCGTCATCTGAGCATGTGCATTTCCCCCCTGCATCTGCTTTTGAGGCATCAGAAACTGAGCCGATTCGGCTTGTGCCATTGTCGGGTTGTGACCATTCTGCACTCCCCTTACGGTTGGATCTAGAATCATTCCTGCACCGTTGTCACTGCTGTAGTACCCTGGCATCTGCGGCTGATAATTTTCTGCTGGTTTCAACATGGGCACATCTGGATATATTCTCCTAACCTGCGGTATTTGCGGGGTGAACAGTAGACTCGGGTCCTTAGATCCCGATGAAGCTCCTGAACTCTGACTTTCACTGTTCTGTACCGATGCCGGGGGGGCAGAACTGGTACTTGGACCTTGTCCACTCTCCGCATAAGGTGGTGGACGGTCGTTTAGCAATTGCATTATCAACTCCTCATCCTCTAACTCCTCTTCTCTTCTCAACTTTTCCTCGTCCTCTCCATCCTTGGAACACCTCCTGTTTGTCTTACAGGTAGCTTTCTTACCTGTCTCCTCTTCTTCCTTAGTAATTGCGGGAAACAATTTTATCCCCTGCAATACATCTGACCTCCACACCTTCTGTGCATTATCCCACCTAGCGTCCGCTTTCGTCTTTTCTACCTTTCTTATCCTGTTCTCGAACTTATTTTGCTGTTGCTGTCTGGCCATCAGTTCCCAAATCGCTAGAGCCTCAAACTGTGCTGGCCTTGGAGGTACCTTCATGTCGTACATCGTGAATCTCAAATTCTCTAGGATCCTTATATTGAATGTCCCATGTATCGGGAACGCTACGCTCCCATGTTTCTCTGTCAGTTTGTGCCATTGCTTTAGCCAAAGGCACGGAGCACCCCCTTCTCTTCCATTACAATGTAAGCTGGTGTACCTTCGGGCAGCGTCTCCTCTCCTACGCTCGCTTTAATGTAAGACTCCCCCTTCATCGCACTCCTCAATGCTTTAAAGAATTTCATTTTCTCGTCTTTTATTTCACAAAGTTTGTAATCAATAGGTGACTTTAATTCCCGGAATACTCTTCGCTTGCCTTTCCCCTTCCAATCGAGCCCCACGGACTGCGTCCAATCCGTGCGCGACCCTTCTCTACAACCAACCTATCCCAGCGCGGCTCCTAGTGACGTCACACTCACACACACTGCGGCTGACAAAGCCTCCTTCACTCAGCTCCTCTCGTAACAACTTTTGCATGTATCGCGAGCTACCAAAAAATAAAACAGATCTGTCAGTTTACTACAGGAAGGGTAACACAATCGCTTCAGGACCTTAGGGACTTTTCACTAGCCTCGGCCGCTATTCCGTCTTTCTCGGTCCCCACGTTCGCAAGCAAATCTGACCCCCAGACCTACTCTCAACTTGTCAATGATCTGTTCTAGTGCACTTAGAATCTTGTCAAAGCCCGAAGTCGAAGTTTCTTTCACTCCCTTAACACTCGTACCGACTTGTTGACCACGCCCGATCAACCTACTAAACCGCCCAGACCACAACATAGATCAACATACTCCGGAGTCTCTTGACCTCGTAGGGCCCGTCTCAACAACAACAACCACGTGGACCTTTTTATGCACAAAGCGCCACACGCACATGAAGTTCGACGACTTCCCTACTCTCACACTCGGAGTCGCACCTCCGCTATTTCTATGAAGTTCGACGACTTCTCTACTTCTACACTCGGAGTCGCACCTCCGCTATCTTCTAGAAAGAAAAAAATTCCTCGCAACCTTTTCACACACCCTGCGGCAATAAGCTGCGCAAGCGCAAAACCCTAACTTCACTCAAACCATCACTAGTATCGCCAACGCCGATTCCACACCTCCATTCTCTTCATTCGCAAGCTCCGAGATCCCGGGAAAGTCGCGGTGGACCTAGCCCATCATCATTTTCTCAATCTATTTTATCCAAGAAAAATCTATTTCAACTTCTCGAGTGGGGTCTCAAAATGCGTAACCGTTAATTCAACACCATGTACTTTAAGAGTACAGGGTCTCAAAAGACGAAACCGTCCTCTGCTACCATCTACTGATAGAGCGGTCCGTACTAATAATTTACCTGTATTCGGACGCTCTTTAGGCCGATGAATCTTTTGACTAAGTGGGAACTCTCCGTACTCCTATATCGATCAATTGCATCAAATCAATAATCAATAACGAACATAAGCAATACCCTGTTCAACATAACACTTAACAATTAATCCAGAATTCATTTCGCCGAACCCTGACCTTTCAGTCAGGAAGAACCACACCAGTTTATTGCAAAGTTAGTGAATTTATTTCCCTATATTAACAAAGCTAGCACAATATAAATGTGTCTCAACACCAAATGATAAACATAAATGAACATTAATAGCTGTCCATAGCGGCGAAACAAGTGCAATCTATGCAGCATTTGAATCACAAGGCATTCGATAATAGCAATGCAAATCACTAATACAATAATCTGTAATGAGCTAATTGCATACATTTAGTCAGCATAACAAGGTCTCAAATTGCATCGTGCAACAAAAGGAATCCTCATCTAACCTCAAATTAGCATCGGCATGTGGGACTTCATGCAAAAACAATTTAGCAACATTAATTTAGAAAAACTCCTAACTAGGGATCTTGTCAAAAATCAGCAGTTGGTTACCTAAAAGAAACACAATGCAATTTTACAATTTCCTTTCATATTTACCAATTACGATCAGCATACAAGGAAGTCTTCGTCTCACAGGTACCGTTTCTCGATCAGCATTGGTACCGTTTCGATCAGCATGGGACGGGGCAAAGGGGCAGGGGTAAACGGGGCAATTGCCTCACGGCGGCAAGGTAAAACTACTACTTCATGCAAAGGGATCAAAGTTAAAGTCTCTAGGGCAAGAATCATTTAAAGTCTCTTTCTCTCGATTAGAGAAAGCATCAAAGTCTCTTTCAAAATGGCGTCGCAGCAAAGTGGGCCATAATAGCTACGAAGTCTGCAAAATGGCGGGTATCGAGCTGGTAATAGCCTAATTTCTTCTCGTGCACCTGGTTTTTATAGACAACAGTTCAAATCCAGTAGGGTCTTCCATTGGAGGGTTCATAGGTTAGCTTCAAATTGTCCAATCAAAAACAACAGTTCTCAAGCTTTTACTTAAGCATACATTATCCTTGGAGATGGGTACGCAAGTTGCAACATTTTATACCAATTAACTCACTTTCAGAGCTTCCATTGTCCGCACCTGCAGATCGACCTTGGAGTAAAGAGAAAATATGCCAGGCTGGCACGAAACTTTAAGATAAGCATGTGAACGATCTCAGTGGAAAAGTACAGCTTCAAGCAAAAATACACGTTTAATAGCACATTAGAAAAATACGAGCATCTAAACCGTGAGACCAGGCAACTAGGCCAAAGCCTCCACTAAAGTTATGCTAAGCTAAAGCATTTCAAACAAGCAAATCGTAGCACACGTTTATGATTATGTCAGATTAGTGCAATTCTAATACACCACGTTATATAAAGCACGCTTATAAATGTTGGCAAACTACTCTGAGGGCACATTTTGTCCCCGTACAATCTTTATTAGTTCGGTTAAAGTCACACATGATTATTTCACACTACGTTTATGCGTTAATGAATGTAAAACCTTCATTTCTGCTTCATCACATGTGCACTATTAGAGGTATTCGTTAAGGCATAGCCTTAAAAGTAACCGTTGCAATTGCAATGTTCTCATGGTAAACACTGAGGGGAGTCCATTGAGCGCAAGACTCCATTCCAAATAACACAATCGTATTAAATCGCCTATCCAGAAGAAAGAGAGCACTTACTGCACATACTGTGAACTCTTCACGTATGGCTGCAGAACAAAACCTGGCAAGGGAAAAACAGTGAGAATGCGGAAAGCTGCAGTGGGTGAAAGTGCGCTATACCACAAGCATTTCAAAGAACGTGACTTGCAAGATACAAACAAGAGTAATCTTAAACAGTACCTGCCTTCCTAGCTAGGGAAATCCCCTTTGTGGGGAAAAAAATCAAGTGAGGAATTACCAGATTCAGGGGCTTCCGTGTTTTTAGTAATTCACTTCCGCCCATATGGCCAAGGTACCGAAATAAGGCTGGTTTGTTGAAAATACTTTTCTGAGGAGCATATTTTCAATTTTGTTTTGCATAATGATCTGAGGCACGACAGTGCATATTTTATCAATCTCGTGTCCATCAGGGGGAATCGTGGGATGAGTCACATGTATGATATAGCTAAGGTGTAAATTGAAAACCCTAGCAAAGTTAAAACTGTTCTTGTGATGTAACCGTAGGGTATCCATTTGACTGAATTTCTACGCAGTACAGTAGCGGTACTACTTTAGTTTAATTAGATTCCATTAGCAGGACGACCCTTGTGCCTCTGAGCATCTTCGCAAAGCAACAAAGATCAAGGAGGGGCTAATTGGAGCTGGTTGGGTCATGCGCCAATATCCAAAGTTTCAAGTACTGACTGAGTTCTGTATTAAAGATTCTGGTTAGGCCATAACCATAAAAGGAATTGGCACACATCTGAAAGGTATACATAATCACTAGGAGAATGAGAGGAGCATGCGGTCAGTTTACCATTAACTCTAAATCATGTTATGTGTATTTGTAAAACACACTATCACCCATGAGGGTAACCTGGCGCTGAGTAGGTGTGTGCACCTAGCCCCAATTATGGCTGGTTGGTTAATTGAAAAGCCATCTCTTCGGCTTTTTGCAGAATCAAGAAGAGAGGAGAAGCCTCTGATGTGGAGAGGGAGATCATTTCATGCTTTAGGAGCTGTGTAAGAGAAGCCTCGCCCTCCTGATCTGGTTCTGTGTATATGTGGGATGTATTTAACAGTAAATACTAAAATAATATTTTGTTGATCCCACCTACACAGTCTCTACTATACTGAGTGCTCTAGAACCTGTCAGGTCACCTCAAGGACCACATACTTTGCGTTACTTTTGTTGTTAAAACGAGGCATATGTTTGATTGTTTCCAAAGACTGTTGGCTGTTTCTCTTCTGCATAGGTAGGCTTAACTGAGCCTGAGCAAACCTGAATTCCACTGCAAAGGCTGCATCATGAGTTCAATTTGCGTTCCCATGAATAGACAGCACTGATCAAGCATTTCCCACTTCAGTAATGCCTTTCTGAGGATTGCTGACAGTAAGCATTGTATGACTGAGAGACAGCTCAGAGTGCGGTCTTACTGACTCACTGCTTGTTGACCCTGCTGCTGTCAAAAACCAGTGCAGCCACTCAATTCATAGTCATACCTCCTGTTAGATTGTGATCCTGTCTCCTTCATCATGGTCAGCCCCCACTGGGCATGACACCTTATTCCTGGAATTGCTAGGACCAGGGCAGGCTTTAGGGTGGTGTGACCGGTGTGGCTGCACCGGGTTCTGACCTGGATTGGGGCGGATGGCGCTGACCTTATGGGGCGCTGTGTTTAGCAATAACTCACAAAACGTGCAATTTAAAAGCACCTGCTGAAAAGTCCCTTGTGCGTCCAGCCTTCAGGAAGCAATTAAAGTGTCAAGAAAACTGTTGTGATTAATGTTCTTGCTAGAGCCAGAGATCGGCCTTTTGTCCAGTGGCAGTTTTAACACCCCATAAAGTAGCGCAGAGGGTTAATATCGCTGCCGTCAAGAACAGCCTTCACAAGCGTTTAAAACAAATAAAATGTATGTGAGAGTGGGGCCATGGCGAGATGAGGGGCACTTTTGCTGGGTTGTAGTGAGGGAACCTGGGGAGATGGTCATGGGATGGGGGGGCGCCAAAAAAGATTGCTGCACCGGGTGCCACCAGCCCTAAAGCTGGAACTGGCTAGGATCCACATGTCACAATATAGTGTTTTTCCTGCATATTGTTATTACACAAAACAAGAGCATTTTAATTATTGTCAGGTAACTCTAAAAGCATATGGGGGCGGAGCTAGCCAGCGGCAAGATGGCCGGCACTCCGTGAGGCTCTGCTCCGGCGGGGGCCCAGTTTGCTAAATTCTCCGGTCAGGACGGAGCTGGCCGAGCGATGAGAGGGTGGGGGAACGCCTGATGTTGACGGCTTCCCCCCGTTGTAGCGGCGGCAGTTGCGGTGCGGAGCGAGGGGTCGAGCTGGCCTCTTAAGGTCACGGCGTGCTCCCGGCCGCTGCGCTGAATGGGACTGGCCTGCGCTTTCCCCCAGGGACCTGGATGGCCTCCGAGGCAACGATCATTAGGGTGCTCTGGGGGGGCCATATCAGCGGTGGTGTCGTGCAGCAGACCCCCCCTTTCTCCTCCACGATTGAGGGCCCTCTCTAGGACGGTCGTGGGGACGGTGCCGGGCGTTGGGTGGCCCGAGAGCCCCTCCTGCCGGGAAAGACTAGCGGCATAGTCGGCCGCCTTTGGAGGGGAGTGTCGCAGGGGTCGAGGGGGTTCCGGGGAGCCGCTCGACGGTCGGGTCGGACCGCGGGGGGCCCTGCTTTCCCCCCTTCCCTCCCTCTGAGTGACCTTGGCTGACCTGGTGGTTGGCTGCCGGTGTAGGACCTGATCTACTGGGGTCAGTGTGGATACAAGGTACGGCGGACTGGTGAGATTTTGACCCTGCGTCCTGGGCCCTGACTCTGGAGGTTGGTGAGGCCGCTGTGTCTCCCTGCTGTGCGGATGTTTGAGATGCTGGTGTGACGGACTCGATTGTGCGGCCTGGGGGGCACAATCAAAGACGATTAAACAAGTGGAGGTGGCGGGATCGTGGCCGAGGTCCGGAGGTGCGGTGGTGGCGAAGGAAAAGTTTGGAGTGGGAACTGGTGTAGTGGTGCTCTGGCCTAGTGCCATTGACGCAGAGGCTTATCTGATGCCGGACATTGGCGAGATTCATAACACCGCTGACGCTGGATAAAGCTGATTAGCAGGAGCCGGGTGGACTTTGTGAAGGTGGATTGAATATCTGGCCTCCCCTCCTGGACTTCCAGCGGGGTCAGCGGAGTGTGTTTGTCAACGACAGACTGGCTGAGTGATGGGGAAGGCGGAGCAGAGACAGGCTAAGCTCTCCTTTGAGGGGGCCGACGGAAGGGGGGTGCACCCGCATCCCAGTCGGAGGGTCCTGCGACGGATGAAGAGAATTCAGATGGTTCGTTAAAGGCTATGTTTCTGGACCTCAAAACCAGCCTGGCTGGAATAGATGGGAAGCTAGATCACGTGACAGAGCAACTTGATTGTATCAAGACTCGGGTGGACGAGCATGACGCCCGCCTTGACCAGTTGGAAGCGCGTACCTCTGGTCTGGAAGACACGCAGCGAGGTGAAAGTGAACAATTGCTGCGCATGGAGAGGATGTTGGAGGTCATCCGGGCAAAGAACGAAGATCTGGAGGCCCAATCGCGCTGGAATAACCTCAGGTTAATGGGGCTCCCCGAGACCACTGACATGGGCAGAATAGAGGATTTTGTGGAGGAGATGCTATCTGATCTGTTCTCCGGCCAGCTGTCCCGTTTGCTGGTAGTGGAGAGGGCGCATAGATTGCTGGGGCCGCGGCCCCCACCTGGAGCTCCCCCGCGTCCTATCATTATTCGGCTCCTGAACTATCGAGGCCGTGACACGATTCTGCGACTGGCCAGGGAGCGCCGCTCGGTGATATATAAAAACGCTGAATTGAACTTTTTTCCAGACTACACCCCTGCCATGCAGGCGGCGTGCAGGGCGTTCTTGCCGGCGAAGCGCTCGCTGGCCCAGACTGCTGCTAGGTTCTCGCTCATATAGCTGGCAAAACTAAAGGTGCAACATGGTGGGTCTCTACAATTCTTTACGGACCCGAATCTGGCGGCGAGATATGGCAAGTCTCTTCCTCGGAAGCCTGAAGCGATGCCGCAGGCTGGGAGTGCCGCAGAACGAGAGTCGCTGAGCGATAATCACTGATTATTTTTGTTTTTTCAGCAGAGAAGGCGCCACTGCAACTAGTTGTGAGATGCATTTCTTTTTGTGCCGCTCATCCTGAAGACACTCCTTTTGTGCTGGGCCCCGCCTGCCCTCCCTGCCTGATATTAGGCGGGTTGGGCGGCTAGCCTCCGCCCTCTGGATGAGTCCCCGTTATTTGCATATTTGGGTAATTGTGGTTTTTGGGGGGAGGGATATATCTTTGACCCGTTTGGGGGGTCTGTGTGGGTGGGGGGGGAGTTGGTCTTTGGGGTTGTTGTATTGTGTGCTTTTTTGTTTTTCATTTTGTGTTTTGTGGTTTTGGGAGATTGGCCGGGATGGAGGAGTGATGGAATTGCGCTGTATGTTCGCTGAGGAGAATAGATGACACAAATGAGAGAGTCTTTTATTCGCTGCTTAACATGGAATGTGCGTGGCTTGAATGATAGACGGAAGATGCGCCTTATGTCGGCATACGTCAAGAGGCAGAATATAGATATATGCATGCTACAGGAGACACACATGGTGGAGAGTACCCTACATTATTTAAAGGCGGGATGGATTGGGGAATGCCACGGTCTGTGTATTCGAGTTATGCTAGAGGCTTGGCGATTTTGTTACGCAAGGGATTGCAGTGGCGCACTCGCAGGATGATTGTTGACCCATTGGGGCGGTATGTTCTGCTTAGAGGAGTGCTGATGGATAGGCTGTGTCGCCTCGCGTCGGTGTACGGGCCTAATTCGGAAGACCCTGAGTTCTTTAGTGAGGTCTGGCGCCTGATCGAGTCTCTGGGGGGCGGAACTGTGCTTTGGGGAGGAGACTTCAATGTGATCCTTGATCCCGTTTTGGATAGAGAAAGCTCGGCTCGGACACAGCGTACTTCTGCCGCTCGCATTTTATCTGCGATTATGGACGATGCGTCGCTGGTAGATTTGTGGCAGATGAAACACCCTGCGAGACGGGAAGGCACTTGTGTTAATTATGTACACAGTAGCTGGTCGCATCTTGACCGTTGGATAGGCTCTCGCGATGTGGCTTTATGGACCCGCTCGGCCGATCATATGGCACGCACGCTGTCTGACCACACCCCGGTGCGCGTGGAGCTGGAGATACCCGGCGGACCTGCTCAGGCCTATTTGTGGAGGTTGCCGCCTGGGGCACTTAGAGACGAGTTGTTCCGTGAGGAACTGCGTCGCAATATCAATCTTTACTTTGAACAGAATGTGGGCACGGTGAGGTCGGCTGGTATGCTTTGGGAAGCCTTTAAGGTGGTTGTACGTGGGATATGCATTGCAAAGCAGCACAGCGTGCTGCGGGCGTTGCGTCGGGAGCTGGCTGAGTTAGAGGGCCGGATTGCAGATCTGGAGGCTCGATTGGTGTTGGACTGGTCCGGAGCCACATTGGCGGCCTTGAGGGCTGCGGTCTCCGCGTATGAAGAGGCTTCCTTGAGAGAAGTACATTTTTGGGGGAAATTTGCACGGTCCAGGCGATATGGAGAGGGTGATAGAGCCGGACGCACTTTGGCGAATCTATTCCGTAGGCCGTGGGCTAGTGGCTATGTGACTGAAATGGATGATTCAAGTGGGGAGTGAGTGGCGGGTACGTCTGAGGTCCTGAGGGTCTTTACTACCTTTTTCCAGGATCTTTATTCTGCTCCCTCTGCGGTGCCTATGGAGGTGATTCGGGGATATTTCTCTGACATTAGCCTCCTCTGGTTTGACAGGGTACACAGGGAGTACTTTGATGCTCCTTTTACTATAGAAGAGGTGAAGGCTGCTATTCAGAGCCACCCTGGAGACAAGGCCCCTGGGTTGGATGGATTAACTTCGGCATTTTAGAAATAATTCGCAGTCATTTTGGCGCCTTATCTGCTGGAGTTTTAGGACGAGGCATTGCGGAATGGAGTGCTCCCAGCCTCTTTGCGCGAGGCGCTTATTGTCACGATTCTCAAGCCTGGGAAGGCTGCAGCTAGCTGCGATTTGTACCGGCCCCTGTCGATGATTAACATTGGTAATAAGATATTAGCCAACATGATCACGGCGTGACTGTGGCCTCTTATGATGAAATTGGTGCTGCCGGATCAGTCGGGGTTCATACCGGGGCGGTCCGCGGCACAAAACTTACGTACATTCTTTGCTGTTGCTGGCTCAGTTCCCGTCGATGATGGGGCTGTGGCGGTGTTTTTGGACGCTACTAAGGTGTTCGACTCATTGCTGTGGCAATATCTGTTTGCGCTCCTGGAGAGAGTGGGGATGAGTAGTTATTTTGTGAACTGGATACGTTTGCTATATTCACAGCCAGTGGCTCGCTTGAGGGTGAATGGATGCGTATCAGAGCCTTTCAAGGTGGCACGTGGAACTAGGCAGGGTTGCCCAGTCACCATTGCTTTTTGCGATTGCGATGGAGCCGCTGGCAGCCTTTATGAGACAGCACCACAGTGATCGGGGGCTGCAGTTCCGCCAGAGAGTGATTCTGATTTCCATGTACGCTGATGAAGTGGCGCTGTATGTGCGAGATCCTGTGCAAAACCTCGATGTACTGCTGGACGAAATCGTCAGGTTCGGAGACGAATCTGGAGTGGCAATAAATTGGTCTAAGTCGGTTGTACTGCCTCTGACGTCTGGAACGGCGGAGTGTCGGTCCCGCTACCCTATTGTGTGGGCGGACGGTCCTGTTAAATATTTGGGCATCTGGTTGAGCTGTGATGTAGACACGCTCTGGCTTGCCAACTATGGAAGGGCCATGGCTTGGCTGGACGATAGAGTCACGGCATGGCGCTCCTTGCCATTGTCCCTGACTGGACGGATTGCGGTGGCTAAGATGCTTGTGCTGCCCAAGTTTTTGTATCTGTTTCTCAACCTTCCGCTGGTGCTTACAGCTAGTTGTTTGCAGCGCATTCGTTCCGCGCTGATTAAATTGGTATGGGCGGGTGGTCAGCCTCGCATAGCCTGGAAAACACTAGTGCTGCCGTTTGAGCTGGGTGGTCTTGCGGCCCCTGATCTGGAGCTCTATTATCTCTGCACGCAGGCTCTGTTTGCCTATTACTGGATCAACCCGATACGCTATCTGCCACACCTGGCTCCCGAGAGCGATGCGGTGTGGCTGGATGGGCTCGAACAAGTGTTGGGCAATCTGGACAGAGCTCGCCCTCGGGGCATTGATACGGTGGCCTCCACGGTCTGGGCTTGGTCGGGTTTGCTGAAGCGTTCAGGGATAGATGTGCCGTTTGCACCGTCTATGCAAGTGGTGGCGGCGGGAGATGAGGTGATGTTTCAGGACTCGCAGCTGCAGAGCTTCTTACGGGACTTTGATCTGATAACCCTCGATGATTGGTTTGTTGATTACAGGTTGATGTCCCCGGGGGAGATCCTGGGGGATAGACTGGCCACTGCTCTCCACCGGTTCTACGTGTTGAGGATATGCGCTATGCTGCGCGCTCGCTATTCCTGCTTGCCCGCGACCCCAAGTTCTTGCCGCGCGTTGGAAGTGTTTTGGAGTGTGCGGACGCCTGAGAGGCTGATCACTAAGCTGTATGGCAGTACGCAGGGGCAGGGAGAGGGGACGGGGCTGTCTGTAAGGATGAAATGGGCCGAAGATGTGGGTGAGAACATCGCAGAAGATGTTTGGAGGTTGTGCTGTACGCATATGAAGGAGTTGTCACCAAACTATAGATTACGCCTTATACATTTTAAGTTTTTGCACCTTCTGTACTACACCCCCAGAAGTTTATGTGCTATGGGACTGCCAACGGATGATACCTGTGTAAGATGCCGGGCCCCTGCTGCTGATTTTATGCACTTGGCGTGGACCTGTCCGGCAGTATGTGCCTATTGGGGAAGGGTCTTTTGTGTACTTTCTGAGATGATTGGGCTGGAGATTCCTCCGTCTCCCTTGATGGCGCTGCTGGGAGGGGTGAATGAGGTGCAGACTACAGTGCGGCGCCTGGTTGGCATGATGTTATTGTTAGCTAAGCGCAGGGTGGCAATCTGTTGGGGCCGGGCCCGGTCTCCCCAGATATCAGATTGGGTGTGAGATGCTGCTTTTTGCCAGGAACAATTAACAAATTACTGGGAGTTGACTCCGGTTGGCTCCAGGCCACAGACATCTGGGCACCGATTCGATCCTATCTCGAATCTGCGTCTGTCTAAAGAACCTGCTGCGGATGGGTATGTTGAGGTGATGAGTGCTGTTCACTCTACAATGGGATAAGGTTGTACAGAATGGTTGCTGAGAATTGTGCTTGCTCCTCCCGGCTTTCTCTATCCTTTTATTTTTGAAGTTTCTGTTTTCTTTTTTCTCTTTTTCTGCCACATCTGTTTGGTCCTGCCCTTGGACTTGATGACCTGCTGGGTTCTTCCGGCAGGGGCATACTACTATATGGACATCCGGCAATGTTTTTTGGTCTTCCCCTGCCTGATTCATAAGAGTCACTGAGACTTGGGGAGCTTGGAGAGCCGAAGATAGATTAAAGTAGCTGACTGATCTATCACTGTAAGGACCAAGGTGGCATTTCATTTTATGTTGTATGTTGTTCACATAAAACTATAAATAAATTAAAAAAATAAATAAAATAAAAACTCTAAGAGCATAACTAGAGGTTGTGGGTGGGGATGGGGGCTTGTGGCCCTAGGTGACGTGATTGCACAGGGTAAGAATCACCCCTGCCATCCAATTATGTGTTTGTTAAATTTCTGGGGTTCTGGTTTAGGTAGAGACCGTGGCCAGTATTTTACAGCTACTACTTTGGGAAGGAGGATCACAATCCACTATGTTCTCCTTTGTTTATGAATTATATAGCAAGTAGTGAGCACAAACAGTGTATTTAGAGGCTGAGAGCCTGATTTAGAGTTTGGCAGATGAGTTACTTTGTCAAAACTGTGACAGATATCCTGTTCACCCTGCTACAAATACATTATATTCAATAGTACGTGTAAGATGATGGACAGGATATTCCTCACAGTTGTGATGGAGTAGTCTGTTCGCTGAACTCTAAATAAGGCCTGAGTCACAAACTAATTACCACTCGTAACCCTATGTATGAGCGTAAATGCCTGGACTTATGAGTGCAAGGTATTCAGAAAGGGATAGATTGCACTGGTATATCCTTTTACTTAGCATATTACCTCACACTTGAGTAACTCTCGACAGGAGTAAATCCCAAATAAGGGGTGAACAAAAGGTGTTTCAAGGCATGGGATACCTTGAAAGTCTGTGAATGCCCACAAACACATCTGTTTGAGAGCATTCACAAACTTTTCTCTGACCCTTTCCCACCCTAGAAATGGATCAAACCAAACTCTCTGGGGTGTACGGGAATGGGTTTCTGCTCGGGGAAAAATATTTTCTAAATGGAGTGAAAAATGTAGAAAAGAAAAATATGTGAGTGCTCAATGGCACGGGACACCTTGAAAGTCTGTGAATGCCCACAAACATGTCTGTTTGAGAGCATTCACAAACTTTTCTATGACTCTTTCCCACCCTAGAAATGGATCAAACCAAACTCTCTGGGGTGTACGGGAAGGGGTTTCTGCTCGGGGAAAAATATTTTCTCACTGGAGTGAAAAATGTAGAAAAGGAAAATATGTCAGTGCTCAATGGCATTCGATAGTGGCAATTATGCCCTACGTTCAATGCAGCATTGTGTGAAAAATAGTGTCTATGCACAAAACACTACTGACAAACTTGAAATCTGTGATCGATGCAGTGCGTAGGCATACTCTTAGTCAAGTCTGTGAACAGATAAAAACTGTGAGTCTGCACTCTTGCATAGACAGACTTCTACAGATGCAGATTTTCAACTATTTTGGAGACCAGCAGAGGGAGGTTAAAAAATGGGAGCTTGCTTGCACAGTTGACATGGTGCAGGAGGACCGCCAAGTGCCTTCTACTAGTGGTCACTCAGTAGCCCAATCAGTGGGGGCTGATGACAATATTAAGTGGTAGGGTGAGCAAACCGGTACTGAGAGACATCAGCAATGCCTTTGGGCTCAGTGCCAAAGCTCTCAATTGTGGCTTGTTATAAACAGGGTTTATAACAAGCCACGACTAAGATCTCTGGAGCTGAGGCTCAACGCAGTGCAAGTTTCTCCCAGTGCCTGACAGTGGGTCAAAGAGATGCCACTTCCAACTAGAACAAAAATTGGCTTGCATGCTATAAACAGTCACTAAATCACTGTCATGCATTACATTACCATTTTAAATTTAAACTTAAAGTTAACTTTGAAACCTTACTGTAATGCATGTTGGCAATTTAGTTACTGTTTATACTATTTTAATATGTGAAATAAAAATGTAATATTTGCATACCTATTGCCTACACGAACTCTGGTCCTGGAGTTCTCCTCCAATCATCTGGGGCTCCATAGCCAGCTCCCCTAGAAAATCCAGACGCTGCTCTCATGCTGTTGATCAGCATGAGAGAAGCACAAGAATTGGTTAGAGCGGGTTGACTCAGTCTTCTTTCAGGTGCTGGGTGCCTGTGCCTTATCTCCATCCGGCTGTCTACAACAGCTTGGGTTGGAGAGGTTTAGAAAATACAAACAAAAAGAAAATCAGTACAAAACAGCAACGTCCCCAAAATATATATATTTATAACAAAAAATAAAATAACAGCTTGGGTTAGAGAGGTTTAAAGTGTGCTGTTGCAAGACAGGTGGCCAAAGTGACATGCATACTTTAAACTCCTGTCATCAGTCCTCCCTGCTGCCGATCTGTCAAGGGCAAACATGGATTATGCATCTGTTCCATGATGTTGGCCTGTTTCATGGATTGCTGTCATGATGGACTAGGAGGGGCACCCCAAGAGTCATCTTTCATAAAGGAAGATGAAAAGGAGAAGTTCCTACTTCAAAACAGAACCCCAACATAAACTTCAAAGACTTGGAACCTAAATCACATTTGGTGTCTGGAAAAAGACTATAATAAAGGGAGAATGAGTCCCCATTTGCCAAGTAGCCAGACAGACTGTGTGAAAAGGGGAAGCTTTGCAAGACTTCTGCCTGTGAATAAGATTGGGGACCAAGGTCTGCTAGTCTTCCTCCTGAGTGAGGGGACTTCATCTAGGGAAACTAAGAACCCCTGCTCAGGAGCCTGGAGCACCAGCGCTTGCCACTTGCCAAGATCAGTGTGCCCTGTGTGGAAGAGAAGAATATTGGAGTGAGCAAGGTACAGTGGGCAGCCTTACCATGAGGACTCCATATGCGAGGTGTGAGGATTAGGCTGTGCACTGATTGAACACTAGCCCATGTGCAAGACTGTTTTTTGGTGACCCCCTTATGCCCTGAGAGGGCTGCCTTTCACTGACCCAAGTATCGAGTGCAGTGCGGAGGGCTCCACATCGATACAGCCAAGTTGCAGTGATATTGAAATGTCAAAGGGGGCCACTGTGAAGAAGTTGCATGACCAGCATGCCAGAACTCATAAACGACCTAAGCGGTGACCCCATTGCAAAGAGGGGCCACTGTAGTATGAACAATTCTACCTGAGTAGTCTACATTGCGTCCGGAAGGTATCGCAGCATTCCCGTTTTCCAGGAGGGGCTGCTGAGGCCAAATTATCAAAGACTTTTGGCTGTTGCCTGGGACTGGAGTGAAGCTGTGACCAGTGGGTCTAGTCACACCAAAGGATCTGCCCTGACTTACCCAAGTGGACCAGGAGAATGCTGAAAAGAATGACACACCATCACAGGTCTCAAGTCAGGAGTTAAGGGACTGAGTTCCCCCGCCAGTGAGCACTTAACTTACCACTTTGCTAGAGCTGAAAGCTGCTCCGATCGCTGTGGAGTGTGGCTGCGCCACTCTGGAGAGTGAGACCGTGCCCACCTGATGCTGAGGCATTCACCGTGAGCAGCCCAAATTCTGTAAGCAGGATCTGATATTGCGCGTGCCCATGCTGAGGATGCTTCTGTAACACCTAATGCTTCTGTGCTGCAGGAGTGGATACGACTTCGACTAGGGCCTTTAAGGACGTGGGGGACTGGGGGCTGTAGGTTCAGCGGCACCATAGACACATTGCACTAAAATCCTGAAGCG
The DNA here is from genome assembly GCF_031143425.1 of Pleurodeles waltl. NCBI lineage: Eukaryota > Metazoa > Chordata > Amphibia > Caudata > Salamandridae > Pleurodeles > Pleurodeles waltl. Next base: position 349,043,832 of record NC_090438.1, read on the forward strand.
TCAAAGGAAACTCTTGAGCATGGCTTAATGGTTTGCATTCCCTGATGTGACCACCAGTGAATGAGGAATTACCCTGAACAATTTATACAAAGGAGGGAGGAACAGGGATTCATCTGACAGCTACTCCTGGGGAGATTGTGTTGTTGCCTTTGAATGTCACATGTGTTGATTTAGAAATAAAATGCTACTTTTCTTTAAAAAAGCAGATTTTTGGCTTGGTGTTGATTTATTATTCATACGGTTTGCACTTTGAGTTATGAGTCATGTTCACTGATCTGCATCTACATCCCATCCAAGGGAGCTTTCACTGTTCGACCACAGCTACTACTGAAAGTCAAGTGCAGAATGGGGTGCTTAGCCCAGTTGAGCAGCTGAGCAGGATCCATAGTGGTCCCCGGGACAATAGGGGTAAAAGGGTTAAACCACTATGGTTGGGCATAGCAACCCCTGCATACCCCATGGCCCTTTGAAAGGGGTCTGACAGTACAATACATGGATGACTGTCAACTCCATTTTATGAGACCCAATGCTGACTGAAGGAGCATTGGGAGGCACCAGTGTGCCCTGTGAGGAGGAGGAAAGAGCTTGGAGGGAACAATACATGGATGACTGTCAATTCCATTTTATGAGACCCAGGGCTGACTGAAACAACATTAGAAGGCACCAGTGTGCCGTGTGAGTAAGAGGAGAGAGCTTGGAAGGGGCAAGTTCCAGCAGAGCATCCTGGGTCATCACTGTGTGCAGATATAAGTTGGCAATCCCATATGCAAGAGGGTGCCACTGTGAATTTAGCCATGGTTACATCACTATCTTGCTGATCGAGCTGGAGCCACTGTGCAGAGTTTAGTTGGAAACCCTGTATGCCAGAGGGGGCCACAGTGAAGATTGCATGGCTTCTGTGTCGATCAGGCCGTAGCTCATGTGCAGCATGAAGTTGGCAAGCCCATATGCCAGAGTGGATGTCATGAAGAGGAAGTTACTACCATTCCGATCGGCCGTAGCGTCGTGCACAGAATGAAGTCAGTGACCCTGAATGCCAGAGGGGGCCAATGTGAAGAGGAAATTACTGCCACACCGATCTGACCATCATCCATGTATGGAGTAAGGTTGGTTACCCAATATGCTGGAGGGGGCCACTGTCAAGGACAACTAACTTTGCCTGTTTCCACCATCGTTAGGAGCAGAGGATGCTGTGGTGACCTGTTCATTTCTGGTCGCCAGCTGAGGACAGGAACCAGAGCAATCGTCTCCTTCACCTGTGAGAAGGGTCAGAGGATTTTTTTGTCTCACCGGAGGAAGGACCGTAGGTGCTCAGCCACTGCCCCTGCAGAGTTGCAAATGCTAGCCAATGTCTGCGCAGCTGCGACATTGAATTGTGAAAAGCTCATGGGGACTCCGAGAGCACAACTCCTGCAGGAGCAGGTAAAATTGATCGTTGGGTTGGAAGGTGCTGGGATAAGTTGTTCCACATAGCACTTTTGTCACTGGAACACTTTTGACTTTTGAAGAGTTGAGTATGACTCCTGAGACTTGGACTACTACAGAAGCTTAACCAGAATGCTGCATATTGTGAATGGGGAATAACCACTACGTTAGTGAGAGTTAGTGCCGATTCGATTTGGCATTTAAAAGTACTTGCCAAGCCTTAAACCCTCCTTTTTCTACATATAAGTCACCCCCAAGGTAGACCCTAGGTAACCCCTAGGACAGGGTGCTATGTAGATAAAAGGCAGGACATGTACCTGTGCAGTTTACTTGTTCTGGTAGTGTAAAACTCCTAAATTCATTTTTACACTGCTGTGAGGCCTGCTCCTTTGATAGGCTAACATTAGGGCTACCCTCATATACTGTTTGAGTGGTATAAAAGGAGTATTTGATCTGATCTGAAAGGAGTAACAAGGTCATATTTAGTATGGACAGAATGGTAATACAAAATCCTGCTGACTGGTGAAGTTGGATTTAATTTTACTATTTTAGAAATGCTACTTTTACACTTAAATCCTTCTGTGCCTTACAATCCACGTCTGCCTAGCTACTTGACAGCTCCCATGTGCATTTCACTCAGACACCCACAAACACAGGATGCTCAGTCACACCTGCACACATCTGCATACTGAATGGGTCTTCCTGGGCTCTGAGGGTGGAGGGCCTGACACTTACATTTGAAAGGACAGTAGCCTACCCTCACACAATGGACTGCCAGACCCCCTACTGGGATCCTGGCAGACAGGATGGAACTGAAGGGGGACCTGGTGCTTCTAAGCCACTCTTTGAAGTCTCCCCCACTTCAAAGACACATTTGAGTATTTAAACAGAGCCTCTGACCCTACCAACTCAGGCACTTCTAGACAAGATACCACTGGTGAAGAAACTCTAAACCAGAACCTGCCACCTGCCAAGGGGAACTGCCTGGCTGCCCAAAGGACTTATCTGACTGCATTTCTGCAAAGGACTGCTGCCCTGCTGTTGCCCTGCTGCCTTACTGCCCTCTGGCCCTGCTGAGAAGTGCTCTCCAAGGGCTTTGATAGAGCTTGCCTCCTTTTACTTGAAGTCTTAGGACCAAAAAGATTTCCTCCTGCAAAGAACTCCTTGTGCAGCGAAAATCAGATGCACAGCCTGCCAGAAACGATGCACAGCCTGCATCGCGGTGAGAAATCACTGCACGCCGAACTGGAACAACACAGCCCAGTTCCCTGAGAGGAGATCGACGCAGGGCCAGCGATGCGACCAGACCTTCGACACACGCCCCAGTGGATTGACGCAAAGTTGAGCCGGAACGATGCAGCCCGACTTCCTGCGAGAAGAATCGACAGAGCACCTCCTGTGCGACAGAAATTTCCACGCACCACCCACCAGATCGACGCAGCTCCTGTGACTTCGTCCTGCATGCCCAGGATTTCTTTGCATCGCGCCCGGCGTCTTTAAACCCCACAACCCGAAGAGAATCCAAGTCAGCGCTCCGGAAATCGACATAAAGCTTTCCCTGCGTGGAAAATTATCGATGCATCATCTGTGTGCGCCCGGAGAAACCGACACTCACCTTCCCGTTTTCCACACATTTCATCCTCTGTGGTCCCTTGCGAAGAACTGGAACGCAAACCAGGTACTTTGTGCTTGCAAGAGACAGTTGTTGCTTTTTAAAAACTAAAGACTCTTTTTATCATTCTCTGAAGTGATAATTTAACTTGTGCCTCACTATGACTTTGGCGGTCTTTTGGGAAGATTGCCGTGGAGGAGGGCGCCAAAAGACCGCCATGTTGGTGGTAATCTGACCACCGTATTAAGAGTCACAATGTGAAGTCGGCCAAATTCCCGAAACTGCCAGGACACTGGAGGACAGAAAAGAGGCTGTTCCAACAGCAGCACCGCCAGTCTGACACAATTCAACCCACCAAATTACGATCCACAAATCACCACAGTAGTTCTTCCATGGCAGAAATGCATTGGCGGTCCAAAACGCAGCAGTCACAGCTCACTTCTATCAGAACACAACACCACATTGAATAGTTTGAATACCCCACACCTGACACACATACACACAACAGACACAAAAACTCAGTGCACCATATAATGCACCCCTACACAACCAATAATCATTTGCATCCAGAACGCCATACTCAAACTCTGAGAAGGCTAAAATATTAGATTTAGCTCTTGTTCACTATAGTCACACATACACATTTAACTGAGCACACAACCCACATCATCACAACTATCACAATACAAACATCACTAGCACACACAATCCACTAAGGCTGTCTCCAACTCACAGCGCTGCACCCACAGCACACCAATTACCTAACACTGCACCATAACTCTCACAACATCCCCAAACACCGTCTACACGACTACAACCATGTCCCCACAAAAACACCCATGTTTTACAGATGAGGAGTTGAGGCTCATGGTGGATGAAATTGTCAGGGTAACGCCACACCTGTTTGGAGCACAGGTCCAACAAACATCTATTGCCAGGAAAATTGAGATGTGGCAAAGGATAGTCAACAAGGTAAGTTCTGAAGGCAGTCATCCTCGCACAAGGGAGGACATCAGGAAGAGGTGTAACAACCTAAGGGGGAGCGTACGTTCCATGGCATCCAGGCACCAGATAGCCATACAGAAGACTGGTGGTGGGCTCCCACCTCCTCCCCCTACCTTTATATCATGGGAGAAGAAGGTCTTGAACATACTGCACCCAGAGGGCCTCTTAGGCATACCGGGGGGACTGGAATCTGGTAAGTACCCACAACATTTATGTCACACAACTGTCTTGTGCTGCATGCTCCAACACCACCCAATCCCACCAATTTTCACAATATAAGCCACTACACCTCTCACCAAATCACCTAATACCCCTCTCTGTAATGCCACCTTTCCACCAAGCCCAACTGCCCTCACAGCCCTTGGAAATGGCATGTTAACTACAGGCCAATGATATCACTACGACTCCCAGAATGCACTAATCCATCATTGTGAAAACCATGAATGTGCACAACACATCATATGTAATGCAAGTACAACTCAATCACAATCTATACCATTTACATTGTACCAGTAAGGACCAGTACGTGGCAATGACAGCAATGCAATGGCACACTCACAATAACGACCAAAGCAAAAAACAGCTACAGCTGAGTGACCATTCCTAATGGCCACAAATAAGATTTTTAAAACCAAGAATTGACTGACCTGGTTTGGAAAGGAAGAAGGCTGAGTCAAAGCACATGCACAACATTGACATACAGGACAATTTCCCTGGCATACCTACATCCTGTGTTCCCACTAGGACACGTTTGTTCATTGTGCATCTCTCATGTGTGACATCTAGCAATCCTGACTATTCACCAGGTAGCAGAGATTAACAATAATGTCAACATTGAAAGTAACATATCCCATCTGCAGTGCAACATTTACCATCCTAGTATAACAACTAAAAAATAGAGCATAGAAATCTAGTCACAGAGTTGTATGTGAAATGAAGGTATGCTGTGCAGCTGCTGTCAATGTCATTGCAGGAAATAACATTATGAACTCAACTCTGTGTCCCACTCCCTTCACAGGCAAACTTGCCATTGTCACCATGGAAAGGATACTTGAGACTGTCAGTCTGCCTCATGATGAGGGCCCCAATGAGGACAACAGCTTTGGATGTCCAGACACTGATGAGCAACCTGGCCCATTTGGCACAGCTGGTCAGTCAACAACACTCAGCCTCACCCTGCCCACAGCAACTGCTACCAACCTTCTAGCATTGACATCACAGGCAACATTTGCCCCAAACCTGTGTCCCAAGGGCAGTGTCTTCTATCCTATCCTAAGTACAGGTACCTGAGTCTCCTGTTGTGATCCCAGACAATGAAGGACCCGCAACCACTGGGAGTGGGCAAGCCGTGCCCGTGGCACAGGATTGTGGGGTTAGGGTACATTGGAAGTCTTGGGGAATACCAAAGTTCTCAAGACAGAATGGGCCAAATCATCACGATGTTGGGGGAAAATCAAAGGCTGTAGAGGGACCACCACCAGGAAGTCATGCAATAGTGGCAGGCAGAAAACACCCACATGGCTACCATTGCAGGGGTGCCTACGCACAATACCAGCCTGATCAGTTTCTCCACACAACATCAGGCACCTTCCATTAGCAATGTAACTTCTGCTCCTTCAACATCAGCAGCTGCTAGTGGAATGTAGGCCTTGCCAGGGGAACCTCATGCCTCAGACACCCCTCTCTCTGTAGCTGAAGACCTCCCTCCCACAAACCTGGATATCCACCCAAACATCCAGCAGGAACAGATGCCAAGACCAAACCCACTGCCTGGAAGTGAACCTCTCCTGATTAGTCCCCCTTGTGTTACACCAATACACCCTGTTGACTGTTCTGCAACCTAACTCCATTTTCATATGGTACAAGGACACTGGACTTGTGTTACCAACTGGTGTAGCAGCTACCCTGATGAAATCATCCACCATGACTTCACCCATCGTTGTTCTATACATATTCGTCAGTATTAGGTTTACACTTTAATCTTTCTGTGCACAATAAAACACACTGAGCCACAGGTACTGTGTATGTGTCCTTTATAATCCATTCACAATAGTAATGCATGCCTATTTGTTTGTGGTAATCCCCCCAGTTTTGAACAGACATTGAAATGGATATCAAATGGAGACACCTTCAGCAGGAGAATCTTAACCACCGAAATTTCACAGGACAGACATTAAACAGGTCGAAATCCAGGTCTATACAAAAGTATAGTCAATACTGCAAACAACATCTACAGTATAGTATGACAGAGAGAGTACCATCAGGATGTATCCAATGCTGTCATAAAATGCATAGACACAGGATATAGAAGTCAGGTTCATGAGAATCGAAATACATAGCAGGGCCTAACTGATAGATCCTCTGTACGACCTGATATAGGCTCTTCACATATCCATACCATAGTTCAAAGTTCACATATTCCATGGAACATACAAAGATCAGAACAGAGGAACCCAATACTGAAAGCATAAACAAACATTGGTCCCATACCTGCAAGTTAGTCACTCACCTATGTCAGTCTACAGTGACATGCATCTTGGACTGCAAAATCAGAACAATACGAAAACTATGTACAATGGTGATCACAATTTACTCCATCAATAGTGAAGTGAGATTCTAAGATCCATACTCAACACATGTGCCAGCCACTCCTCCAGACACATGATACATCATTTGACATCCTCCCCCACATCACAGGTGAAAGAAGAGGAGAAACCATTTACCACCCCAGTCTTATGATGGTTAAACTATTAACCTGACACCCCATTTACATTAAACCTATATTACCAGGTATGTCACCTACAGTTCTCATGTCTGTCAGAAATTCCCAGCTGCTTCTGTCACAGTATTCCTCAAGCCAAGATTGCAGAGCCAAACAGATCCCAGCCATATCTGTGAGTGAAAGTGAAAGAAGATAGAACGTTGCACATAACACACATCACATCTGTGAATTCAGTACCAGAAGTGTAACTTACCTTCTGCCACAAGATATATGAATCCAGAAGAATCTTTCCTGTACACAATACAAACTTCCAGTCTGCATTCATAACTCACACATAGGCACTGGAGGTCTGATGGTAGTAATAAACATCTGGTTGGCCACAAACAACTGTACAATAGGTTTATTCCACATACCTGTGTGTCAGTTGAAGTACTGATTTATGAGATCAGCCCTAGAGTCACCTGCTCCATCTTCCTCTGGCTCATCATCACTTGGTATTTCGGTATTACGAGCCACAGCTTCAGCTGCCTCCCCCTCATCTGCTATCAATGGAATCTGACATCTCAGGGCTAGATTGTGGAGCATGCAGCAGGCAACTATTATCTGACATACCTTGTGGGGCGAGTAGAGGAGGGCACCTCCAGATAAGTCCAGGCACCTAAATGTTGCCTTTAGAAGGCCAAATGTCCGCTTTACTATACTCTGTGTTCTCCTGTGGGCCTTATTGTAGTGGATTTCCCCTGGCGTGGTTGGGTACCTCACTGGTTTCAACAGGCAAGCCAGGTTTGGATAGCCAGAATCACCTGTTAATACAATGTGAAAACAACACAAATATGTATATCTGACATGATAAAATGTGATGACACGAGACAAGATCAGGGATACTTGGCTGTGGCTTGTGAGATGTACTGGTTTGCTAAACACACCACCTGAACGTTGATTGAGTGGTAGTTATTCCTGTTCATGTACACCTGTTCATTTGCACTGGGAGGGACCAAGACTACATGGGTGCCATCAATGGCTCCTACCACATGTGGAATGTTTGCTAGCTCATAAAAGTCTGCCTTCACATAGGCCAAATCTGCTCTGTGGGGAACCCTGATGTAGCTGTCCAGGTGTTTCAACAATGCACACAGTACATCCTTCAAAACCAAACTGACCATGGGTTGACACATTCCTGCTGTAAAAGCCACTGTATTCTGGAAGGACCCTGTGGCCAAGAAGTGTAGCACTGACAAAACTTGAACGATGGGAGGTATGCTATATTGATTGCGAATGGCAGGCATCAGATCTGGCTCCAACTGATCACATGATGGCATGACGATTCAGTTGATATGCCTTTATGGCATGCCTTTCCTCCATGGTGTGCAGGTCTACCAGTGGTTGGTACACTGGTGGTTGTCTTACTCTCCTCATGGCAGGAAAACTAGGTGAAAAAAGTAAACATAGTATGAGAAATGTCGAACGCATATATCTATTACAACTATTTACATCCCTCACACCTAACAGCTGTCGAGGACGGCTACTACATGTGACATCTACTGAACCGCACATTACTATGGCCTTCATTACAACCCTGGCAGTTGGTGTTAAAGTGGCGGAAATACCGCTAACAGGCTGGAGGTAACTAACGCCAAATTATGACCATGGCGGAAAGATCTCCAAAAGACAGCCAATGTACCACACCCACGGCTAGGGTGGAAACAACAGCCACCATGGCGGTAGCCGCCTACAGCCAGGCAGAAGTCAATGTTCCGCCCATCCATTATGACCCTGCAGACCGCCACCTTTTTTGGCGGTACCAATGACATCAAAAGCCTGGCGGAAACTGAGCTCAGAAGGGAAAGGCCTCACTATTGGAGACACAGGGAACAACGACGCCGCCATGGAGCCTGAACTGCATGTCTTCCCCATGATCTTCTACGTTCTGCTCCACCACGAACACCAATGCCGGCAAATACGACGACGGTGAGTACAGCCGCCTAGCACACAAGGGAGGGAGGGAGGAAAAAGAGAGTGACACACACAAGCACAACACCCCCCAACACCATACACACAATCAGCTGCATTACAAAAACAATTTTACCCCGTAACTCGGATGAATAAACAATCTTGCAAAAGCGAATGTAATGAGATCAACATAGCATAAAAAATACGTTAGGCAAGATAATAGATACATACATATGTACAGAAAAAGGGACACAGCCCAGTCCACTATTTGCGTAGTCCACATGGCCACAGGCCAAAGTCCAAGGCCACACATGTCACCTGCTTCAACAAGGAGAGAACACTGGAGGGGCATCAGTTGGCAAATAGGCAGGCACCTCACGGGTACAGGGGACAGTGGGGCACCTCAGCCGGGAGATGTTACAAGACCACTGGTTCTGATGGGGGCAACATGCCCTGTGCTTGGCTCTGTGGAGTGCAAGGTCACAGTCTCTCATGTAGGTGTCTCACCCACTGGTTCTGGAGGGGATAACATGCCTTTTGCGTGGTCCTGGCGAGTGCAAGGTCACAGTCTCGCATGTGGGTGTCTCACCCACTGGTTCTGGAGGGTGCATCGTACCCTGTGCTCTTGATCCTGGGGAGTGTTGGGCATGTGGGTGTCTTACCCACTGGTTCTAGAGGGGGCATCGTCCCCTGTGCTCTTGATCCTGGGGAGTGTTGGACATGTGGGTGTCTTACCCACTGGTTCTGTAAGGGGTATTGTGCCCTGTGCTCTTGATCCTGGGGAGGGTTGAGCATTTGGGTGTCTTGCCCACTGGTTCTGGAGGGGGCATCGTGCCCTTTGCTCTTGATCCTGGGGAAGTGCAAGGTCACAGTCTCTCAGGTGAGTGTCATACTCACTGTATTTGCAGGGGGCAAGCCGAACAGCAGCCCATGGAGGCAGGATTACATACCGTCCACCTGCTGTGATGGCTACTCAGGGGTGGTGCTGCTGCTGCTGGGGGGAGGCTCCTGCCCATCCCCTGCAACCTCGGGTGGCTGCTCAGTGGTGGTGGTGCTGCTGGGGGGAGGCTCCTGCCCATCCCCTGCATCCTCGGATGGCTGCTCAGTGGTGGTGCTGCTGTTGGTGGGGGGAGGCTCCTGCCCATCCCCTGCAACCTTGGACGGCTGCTCAGTGGTGGTGGTGCTGCTGGGGGGGCTCCTGCCCATCCCCTGCAGCCTCGGACAGCTGCTCAGTGGTGGTGGTGCTGCTGGGGGGGAGGCTCCTGCCCATCCCCTGCCATCTCAGACGGCTGCACAACCATGGTTGGTGGTGGGGGCTCTGTCACAGTTCCTGACCCAGGCCCCTTGGTCTTCCTGCCTGCTGGTGCAGGCTCCTAGCTCTTCCTGGCAGCTGGGGCAGGCTCCTTTCCCTTTTTGCCTACAGGGGCAGGCTCCTTGGTCTTTCTGGCAGCTGGAGCAGGCTCCTTTCCCTTGAGGCTGCCTGGTGCAGGCTACTTCACCTTTGGGACATGTGGCCTGGATCCTTTTACACCACAAGTGGGTATGAGAATGACTAGGCCTGTGTACTGTGTGGCTGAGGTGCTTGGCTGGTTTCTTCCTACCCTGCCCATACGTGCAGGATGGGGGGAGGGGTAGGGAAGAGGCCAATGGTGGATAGGAACAGTTTTTTAAGGACATTGGGGCGGGAAGAGGGAGAAGGAATGGGAGAGAAGGAAGAGGGCTTGTTTGTTGGAAGTGTCTGTCTGCTGCTTTTGGGTGCAGGTGCATGGCCTGTATGCTGTTTTGAGGTGGATGGCTGTTAGGTGTCTGAGTGCTTGCGTTTGTGTACCTTAGGAGGGGGGGGCAGACACAGTGGGAGAGGACACAGGGGACCTGTGAATGGCTGTTGTGGAGCTGTCTGCCAGTGAGGTGTGTGTTCAGCTTGGTGTGGTGATGATGCTGGTAGTGGATGATGATGTAGTGCATGCAGGTGTGAGTGTAGATGGAACTAGGAGGGAGGTGGAAGAGGAGGAGGGGAGACAGTGGAAATAGTGGATGTTGGTGTGTCTGCATCTGGATGGTGTTTGTGTGAGTGCCTGTGGGATGAAGTGTGGTGCTTGTGTTTGCCTGTACCACTCTTGGGTGTTGTCTTGGGTGCATGCTCGTCTGGCTGTATGCTTAGGATGGATTGGGGTTGAGGAGAATGGGACTGGGAAGAGAAAGTTGGATTGGGGAGGGTAGAAACAGGGGCAATGGCTGCCATTACAGAGGAGGCCAGAGCCTGGATCGATCTCTGTTTGGCCACCAATCAAGTATGTATGCCCTCCAGGAATGTATTAGTCTGTTGCATCTGGGCTGCCAGCCCCTGGATGGCATTCACAATGGTTGACTACCCTACAGAGATGGATCTCAGGAGGTCAATAGCCTCCTCACTCAGGGCAACAGGGCTCTCTGGGGCATGGCCTGAAGTGACCGGGGCAAAGGAGATGCCCACCCTCCTGGGTGAGCAGGCACGGGCAACTCAATGAGGGGCTGCTGGAAGGGCGGGGCTGGTACAGGGGTGGCAGATGTACCTGTAGCTGGGGTGGTCACAGAAGTGTCCGCCACCACGAGGGAGCTTCCATCAGAGGAGGTATCTGTGTCAGAACTGTCCCCGCCAGTCTCCGCCATGGTGCTCCCCTCGCCCTCCGTCCCACTGGTGCCCTCTGTCCCACTGCCTCCTGGGTTCTGTGGGGTGCAGCTCCTTCCGTTGCCGGTGCCTCTGCTCCTCCACCAGTTGATGCTAATGCACATAAGGACAGGATGAAAAAACAAAAAGGGAGGGGAGAGACAAAGGATACACTAGGTCAATGGCTGTACCAACACCACCGTTGGCGTACACAGTACCCTTACACACAGGGAACAGGCCTACTCAATATGCCATTGCGCTAGCAGAGAAACAGCTTGCCACCAAGGCATGGGGAGGGGCCCGCACCGCCAAATGCAGCACACATGGGACCCACGCAGCCCTGACCAGTAGTGGATACCTATGAGCTAGGTAGCAGGATTATCACTTCAGAACCCTAGCCACCAGAGGACCTATGCTGCAATGTCAGGCCTGGCCTACGGTCACCTACTGACACACATCCCCTACCCTGATACCACCCTACCAGGCATAAGTTGTAATGATGGGCACTGTACTCACCCCCTCGTGACTGCTGTGATGCCCTCAAACGCCCATCCAGCTCTGGATAGGCCACCACCAGTATGCGGGCCATCGGGGGGTCAGGGTTCGACAGGTACCTCTTCCACGTTGGGAGGCCATCCCCAGCTGGGCCTCCACTGTATTCTGTGCCCAACATCTCAGGTCCTCCCACCTCCTTGGCGATGGCACGCAATATACCCTTCTTTTAATGGGCGTTGACCTGCAGAGGCAATAAACACAGGAAAATAGAATTTGACAAACAGTTCTGCCTGTTACACTTATGGTCCACCATACCCCTTCACATCACCGTTTACATACACATGGCCCACCACACAACCTATATGCCGCTCACAGGACATCCACCCACCCCCTTTACACAAGGCCTTCACACACACCACTCCATGAATTCCTGCCACATGCATCATGCCACAGTGTACTCACCTGTTGGTCTGGAGGCCCATACAGCAGTCCGTACTGGGGTAGGACCCCATCCAGCCAGTCACACGGGCCATGATTGGTTCCAGACACAGGTCACAGCAGCACATGCAGTGTAGGTCCTCTCCTGTGGAAATTCAGGTAGCAAGTGAGGGATCACATAGAAAATGGCAGTCATGTCCGCAGCAGTGCATACCGTCATCGCTGGCATAGATCACCATTGGCCACTGTTCCCCATAGGACCCAATGTTAACCACTGAGGAATTGCACAGCAGTTCCCAACCGCCTCCCGCAACGGCGCTCAACATCAGCGGAATTACCTCACTTCCACCTGTCCCTCCACACAGGACCGGCAGACGCCATTTTGTGGGGGGGGCATGCACAGGAAAATTGCTGTGACATTGCTGAAATTATGAGATACTGGACAAATCACACTGACCCTTTACAACTTAACAGCATGCAAAGTTCTGTTGTAGCTCCAATTTTCAGTTTGTGACCGGCTCCTCACTCTTTTGCACCATAGGCTCCCACTGCTGCGGATAAATAGGAGATGGAGACATACCCCCGTGTACAGACCCCTGGTGGACTAGGCTTCACTGGAGGACAGGCACATAATACTCACCTATAGACTTGACAGGGCCACAATCACTGAGCTGTGTGTCCGATTGTAGCCTGGCCTGATATCTGCTATCCGTCACCCCACTGAGATCCCCCCTCTTGTGCAAGTTCTATCAGTGCTCCATTTCCTGGCAACTGGTTCGTTCCAAGTGACAGTGGGCTTGGCAGCAAGAATGTCACAGCCAATGTTCTCAATAGTGCTGACAAGAGTGTTGTCTGGCCTGATTAAACACATGTGCAGCTACATTGTTTTCCCCCAGGTTGAAGATTTGGCAACAGTGAAGGCCGAGTTCTATGCGATGGTGCATATCCCCAACAGAATTGTGGTGATTGATGGAACACATATTGTATTTGTCCGCCCGTCAGAACGAAGAGGTGTTCAGAAATCGGAAGAGTTTCCACTCTATGAATGTACAGATGGTGTGCTTGGCAGACCAGTACATCTCCCACCTCAATGCTAAGCATCCTGGGTCGGTGCATGATGCCTTTGTCCTGAGGAATAGCAGCATCCCAAATGTGATGGGCCAACTACAGAGGCACAAGGTGTGGCTAAAAGGTGAGCCCTGGTTCCCATCCAGTAGATGTTGGTGTATGGGTATGGTGTGGGCCATATGGGATAGTGTATTGTCCCTCAATAATTCAGGTGACTCTGGTTACCCCAACGTATCATGGCTGCTGACCCCTGTGAGGAATGTCAGCACAAGGGCAGAAGAATGTTATAATGAGGCACTGTAGCCAGCAACAGGTCATGAATCTGTGCTCATTTTCTATCCAGTGAATTGCAATGTTCGTACCTGTTTCAATGAATACATAGTTGATAAACACGACGTACTCCAAACTTCTTTTTTTTCCAAGGGTGTTTATTGAAGTGCTAAAATATTGAGGGGCAAGTGCAATGGGATGGGGTGATGATGGAGGAAAGTCCAGGGTATTGTTCCAGTCTATTTGTAGCACAGGTTCATTGTCCAAGGGGACATAGGAAGGGGAGCAATGGCAGTTCAAAGTGGACAGGGTGAGTGAGTGGAACACAGGGGTGACAATCAGGAGAGTCTCATTTCCTGGCAGAGGTCTTGGCAAGTGTCTCTGGCTTCTGTCTGGATCGCAAGGAATGTTTGCGGGGTTGTTCTCCTCCTGCAGGGGGAGGGGTGCTGGTGGCCTGAGAGTCCTGTGGTGGGGCCTCCTGTCCACTAGCGGCAGCGGAAGGCTGTTCAGATGTCTGGCTAGTGGCAGGGGCCCTCTGTTGTGTGACTGCCTCCCTCATATTTTGGCCATGTCTGTCAGCACCCCTGCTATGGAGATCAGGGTGTTGTTGATGGCCTGCAAGTCCTCCCTGATTCCCTGGTACTGTCCCTCCTGCAGCAGCCTGTTCTCCTGCACATTGTCCCGGATCTGGCCCATTGTTTCCTGGGAATGTTGATAGGTTCCCAGGATCTCTGCAAGTGCCTCCTTGAGAGCTGGTTCCCTGGGCCGGTCCTCCCCCTAGTGCACAGCACTCCTCCCATTTTTCCTGTTAGCCTGTGCCTTTGATCCCTGAACCGTGTGCCCACTGCCACTGACCCCAGGTCCCTGATTGTCTTGGGTATGAGGTGTGGCCTGGGGTCCCTGTAAAGGTGGATACACTGCTGATTGACGTGTCCTGGTTCATGGTTTCTGTGTCTGACATATTATGCATTCGTGGCTTGCCCTCTTTGGTTGTATTTACCCTGGCAGCTTTCACTTGTGTATGTTAGTGTATAGTGGGATTGATAGTTCTCTATGGTGTGCATGCTTTAGTGATGAGTGTCCATGCAGGGCTGTGAGTGGTGTCCATGCATTGGTAGAGCATGCAGGGAACGGCACTGGGATGAGTGAGATGTGATGGTGGGGTGTTTGGGATGGAGTGGAGTGATGGGAGTGAGGGTGAGGGTGGAGGTATTTGATGGCATGCAGGTAGGGGGTAGTAGCAGTAGAGAGTTGACTTACCAGAGTCCAGTCCTCCTCCTACTCGCCAGGCCCTCAGGATGTAGGATTGCCAAGACTTGCTCCTCCCATGTAGTTAGTTGTGGGGGAAGAGGTGGGGGTCCACCGCCAGTCCTCTGTACAGCGAGCTGGTGTCTTGCTGCAATGGAATGTACCTTCCCCGTAGGTCATTCCACTTCTTCCTGATGTTATCCCTAGTTCTTGGGTGCTGTCCCACGGCATTGACCCTGTCCACGATTCTCTGCCATAGCTCCATCTTCCTAGCTATCAATATCTGCTGCACCTGTGCTCAAAATAGCTGTGGCTCTACCCTGATAATTTCCTCCACCATGACCCTTAGCTCCTCCTCTGTGAAACGGGGGTGTCTTTGTGGTGCCATGGGTGTTATGTGAGGTGTGTAGGTGAGGGTGTGTTGGGCAATGTGTTGGGGTGTGTGATGTGGGGTGAGTGAGTGGTGTAAAGGTGTGTATAGTGTGTGCCAATAGTTGTGTCTGTGGTCTTGATGTCTCTCTGTTGGCAATGAATAGTAATGGTAAAGGGTTGTGGGTAGTGTGGGTGTGTGTTTTATAGTGGTGTGGGTGTGTGGGTGTTGTTTGTGTATGGGTGTCAGGTGTGTGTTGTTTGAATTGTCCAATGTGGTGTTGTTTTGTATGTGAGTCTCCATTTTGAACTCAGCGGCATGTACCGCCAATGGTTTACCGCCGTTGAATGTCCGCCATGGTGTTTCGTCGGTCATAATGTGGTGGGCATTGTTCTGTTGGCGTAACAGTGTGGGTTTTGATACCGCCAGGTTATCACTGACCTTTGGTGTGGTGGATTTGTGTCTGTGGCTGAATACTGACGGATTGGTGTGTGTGCGTCATAATATGGTGAACAGATATCCGTTGCGCTGCGGTAAGTTGACGGCAGTCAGCGTGGTGGTAAGTGGGATTTACCGCCAATGTCATAATGAAGGCCTATGTGTCCTTTTAGGCCCTCCTTGTTGCACATAGGCAAAGTGTACAATGGGGTAATACTTTTGTAATACTGTAACTGACAATGTGTGAAATACATAGCACTTCTATATATATCACACATATATCAGGATTTATTTGTTACATTCTGACAAATAGTAACATTTGAGTACCTGTACAGAGCTTTAACCACATGTCTGCACACAGTACAGCTTATCTTGCACATATGCATAATATGTCACCCACACTGGAGGGCAGTACGTACAGATGTACAGCACTGTACAGCACTAAAGGGTGTGAAGTATATGACGCAGATTTGGAAACAGCACCATACATGATGTGCTCAAAATAGCAGGCGCCTGTCCTACTGTACTGAACAGGTGAAAGTGACCAGAGGCCGCCGGAAAAGTCTTCATGGTGGTAGGCGGAGACAACCACAGTGTAGGGCCAATGTCGATGTCCGCCAGTAGTGACGGTCATGTATGTGTCGGCCGTGAGTGCCATCTTATGCACTTTTTCTCACTTGACTCCTGACACTGCTGACAACAAGACCTCCAATACCTGAGCTGCTGTGTACTGCCTCTGGAAGCTACCATGCCATGTCCTGCAGGTGATAGGGCCCTAGCCTTCACCCCTGAAGAGCTAGACAATCTAGTGAGGAGGCCCTACCCCTGTATGGACAGCTATATGGAGGCTCAGAGGAGCAGATAAGTCCAATGTCATAGCTATGTGTGATAGGTGTTGTGTCATATGGTGTACTGTTGATGTGAACTTGTCAAGGTGTTTGTGCATGCAGATGGTATATTGTGGAGGCATTTGAGCTGAGAGAGCGGTTATGTGTGCCAACATGCTGTGACTGATGTGTACTGTCAACTCCTATTGGTATGTGGCATGTGGACATGACTTGTCTGTGTCATCCATGCAGGTCAACACCCATTAGGAGACTGGGATTTGGCGTGCCATAGCCAAGCAAGTGTGGACCCTGGGGGTCCACAGCCGGTGAAGCACCCATTGTAGAGATTGGTGGGAGGACCTGAGATGCTGAGCCCAGAAGACCAATGATGCCCATCTGGGGGTGTTCTCTCAATGAGGGACCCTAACCACCTAATTGCCCGCATTTTGGCGGTTCCCTACCCTGAGATGGATGGGAATTTGAGGGCAGCACAACAGTCACAAGGGGGTAGGTACTGACTGAATCCATGTACTTTACTCTGCTAGTCTGATGTATGCTGTCTCAGTATAGCAACAATGGCAATGTAGAATGTGCTATTGGTATGTTGACTAATGGAAATGCATAGTAGTCCAGTTGCCATTTTCAAAAATCTTTATCTTGCCTTTGGGTTGTGCATAGTACCATGTTGATAATCTATGTCCGGCAATATGTATGACTGCATGGAGATGCACATGTGACTGAGGCAAATGTATTACTCTACCCAGCCATATATATGTCAGTAAGGTGCAGTATCATCCTTTCCATCTAGTGTTACCAGGTTCAATAATCCTATTGCTGTTTCATGTACCTCTGAGCTGTAATACCACTCCCATTACAAGGAATCAGCTCTATGTGCAACACTGGCCCTGAACTATTAGTTACAGGATCGGGGGCCACATGTACAAAAATCAGGTTTTGTGACTTGCAATTTGCGAGTCACAAAACCTGATGTACAACACTATCAATGGCTCTGTTTGTGATTTCCAATGGGGTCGCAAATGACCTACCTCATGAATATTCATGAGGTAGGTCGCAAATAGCATTTTTCAAGTCGTAAATGGCCCGATTCACCGTTTGCGACTTGAAAACTGCTTCGTACATCTGGCCCCAGGTTATCCAGTGCCCAGAAACAGTTGTATGCTTCATATGAGGCAGGCATCCCATTCAGGGAATTGGTATGGCAAATATAATACTGTCCATGTGTCATTTGAGGAGGTGTCCCCAAAGTCAACTCAACATCATTCAATGGGGTACGTGGAGATTGTAACAGATGGACATCCAACAATGGGGGACTCATGTTGTGTTTTAGCCCTTTACATTTCTTGCCATTACAATGACATGTGGATGTATACATTGTGTCCCAAGGTCTTTGTTGTAGACAAGGTAAGTGGCTAGGTAGTATGAGCATTGTGCAATGTACTTTGTCCGTGCTAGATATGCCAATGCCATACCTATAAGAGTGCTACATATGGTATTACCTGCCTACATCATGACTCAAAGATATTTGGTGGCTGATACTTCATTGTGGTCTAATCATTGCTGCACTTTCTTTAGCTGATGTGCCCTGTTTTGACAGAATTAGATCTTAGCTCACCTGTTTAGAGCCACATATATAAGTTTAGCCGAACCTCCATGTAACTAGCACATGTTGTTGTAGTGGGATATGTAGTCAGTTATATAGCAGTTGTGTAGATGCATGTGTCAATCATGTGTAGATTACTTTTCTGTGGGGTAAGTGTTGTGCCATTACTTTTCTCATGAGTAGCACATCAGTTCAGCTGTAAGTTAAGTATGTGTATACAAGTTCTGATGTTGTGGCTCAGATTCAGCATTATAGGTGAAATAGTACGATCCCTCATGAGATTTGAACTGATCTCCATGGTTGTTAGTTGTAACTATGCTCTCTGTAATTGTCTGTGGATGTATCATGGGTGCTAGGTAGCCCACAGTTCTTGTACATGGACTCATGGTGTATTTGGCAATGTCTGTAAATAGTGACTGCAGTAAATCCTGTCAGAGTTGGTATATATATTGACATTGCTGTTCTCCAGACATGAAATATATACTTGTGATGGACACTGTAATTGACTGCCACATGTTGTGTATACATCAGTGTATGTAGCCATTGTGTCAGGTATTTGCATAAGGATCAGCTAGGCATGTGAATTGAAGGCTAGGTGCTGTCTTGTATGTTATGTGGAATGATATTCCTTGAATGGAACATATCTTTTGGTGATGGATTAGGCTTGTGTGTGGTCTGAGTAGGCATGCAATGGAAGTATCTGTCAACTGCATTACCTTTGACTGATAACTTGAAGGACAGTAATTTGTTGTAAGGTGTTGAACTATATGCTTTGGTTAGGCCTTGATGACCATGCTGCCTTTGAGTTACAGGTGATTTGATAGAATGGTACAGTGATGTTCAAATACTTGCTTTATGATTTCGGTGGCTGTTTGACCTGGCATCCTTGGCGTGGTCTCCCCTGTCTTTTTTGCCTCTGCTTCCCATGTTTTGATTGTTTTTGCTGTTTTTGGTACTTTGGGCACTTTACCACTGCTGACCAGTGCTAAAGTGCAAGTGCTCCCTAAGTAAAATATATGTGTGATTGGCTTTTCCATGATTGGCACATTCGATTTACTAGTAACTCCCTTGTATAGTGCACTAGAGGTGCCCAGGGCCTGTAAATCAAATTCTATCAGTGGGCTTGCAGCACTGGTTGTGCCATCCACATAAGTAGTCCTGTAAACCTGGCTCAGACCTGCCACTGCAGTGTCTGTGTATGCAGGTTTAAACTGCCAATTCGACCTGGCAAGTGCACCCATTTGCCAGGCCCAAAGCTTCCCTTTGTATGCATGTAAGGCACCACTAAAGTAGGCCCTAGGTAGCCCCATGGTCAGGGTGAAGTGTATGTTAAAGGTGGGACATGTACGGTTGTGTTTTACATGTCCTAACAGTAAAATACTGCTGAATTCGGTTTTCACTGTTGCAAGGCCTATCTGTCGCATAGGTTAACATAGGAGGTGCCTTTAAATCTCCTTAAAGTGCAGTTTCCCTTTGAGAGCAGGTAGAGATCTGAAGTTTGGGGTCTCTAAACTCACAATTTAAAAATAAATCTTTTGATAAAGTTGTTTTTTAAATGATCTATTTGAAAATGCCACTTTTAGAAAGTGGGCATTTTCTTGCTTACACCGTTCTGTGACTCTGCCTGCTTGTGAATTCCCTGTCTGGTCAGACTGACAATTGGGCTGTTTGTGGATCCCCTATAGACAATGACACAAAGGGAGCCAGGGTGTAGCCTGCCTATCCTGATGGGCCATCTGAGCTAGAGTTAAGGGAGAAGTGGTCACTTACACCTGAATGGGCTGTTCCTGTCCTCACACATTGCAGTCTCCAACCCCCTGGTGTGAGTCTGGAGCCAGGCCTGGGCAAGGCTGGATCTTGTGAACAACAGAGACTTTTCTTTGAAGTTTGCCTACTTCAAAGGCAGAAAGGGATATAAGTAGTGGACCCCAAACCCCAGATTTTTAGATTACTTCTGGAATCAAGAGTAACCTCTGCCAAGGAGAAGAGCTGAAGAGCTGGAGGAGGCATACTGCCCCTTTGCCTGTGACTGTGCTTTGCTGGGTTGGCCTGCAGTTGCTGCTTCTGCCTGAAAGAGGACAAAGGATGGACTTTGTAGAATTTTCCTGCTTGTAAAGGATCTCCAGGGGCTTGGATTGAGCTTGCCTCCTGTTTTGAAGGGTCAGGGCCATCAAAGATTTCCTCCATCAACACCTAGACTCTCTATTGAGACTCTTGCCCTGCCAAGTGGTGCCTTATCCAGTCCCCGGGCCCTTGAGAGGTGAAGTTGGCAGAAGAGGGACTGAAATCTCTGCACAGAACACTGTGGTGGGAAAAGTTTGACGCACCACCTGCTTCACGGCTGAAAAACAACAAGTCACCCACTTCGCTGCTAAAATCAACACCCCACCCGCAGCGCTGCGTGGGAGATCGACACATTGTGGCTGAAGACACAATGCAACATCTGCTTGCGGCTGCTGATAATGACGCAACCCCCACGCAGCATGGTTTTCCAACACTGTGTGACCGATTTCACATGCATCATCGCTGGGTGTAAAAAATCAATGCAAGCCTGCACGGATCCGAAGTGCCCCTCCCCGGGAATCAACGCATCACTCTCTTGCGGGAGAGAAAAACAACACCTCACCGACCTGACTGGAGAATAAAATGACGCAAGGGCTCACTTGTGAGTAAGGAATCAACGCATTGCTGACTTTTCCATCGCAAGCTCGCCAGGGTGGCTTTATTTTTTACGCGAACTAGGTACTTTGTTTAAAATCAACATTTAAATTGTTTTTTATGGAGTAAGACTCTTATTCTTTTAAAAATTCATATCTTGACTTGGGTATGTTGGATTTTTGTTGTTGTGGTCTTGTTTGTTTTAGATAAATATTACCTAGTTTTCTAAACTGGTGTGGTGATAGGGAAATCATCATATTGGAGCCCTCATGCAGGTAAGCATGTAGTGTTATGGCCAGTGAAGTATTTTCACCTGCAGTCAACATACAATAGCCCTTATTTTATGCTCCTAAAAAAGTAATCCAGAACACAAAAGAAGTGGTGAGTGTAGTTTATTTTATTTTTCTCACACTGTCATATAGAATGCAGATTATTCAGCCGACAGGTGATTCGTCCAGATAATCGAAAGGATGTAATACAACATTAGGACCAGGAATACGAGACAAATGCGCCTAATTCAAATGGCAGGCCCAGATAGTTTACAAATCTGACATAGCCAATAACCTGTTTTTTTGCTGTAAAGAGCTCCAAATGATAGTATTGCCCTTCATCAGTTGTTGCTTAGTTGCCTCCGAGCCGTTCTCCAATTTTTGAAGCCTAAGATTTGCCATTAGTACAGATATTTGGTCCAATTGCTTGTGTCAAATACACCTAGTCAATTCCCATCTTTTCATTTATAGGGAATCCACAACCAATATATGTCCAACCTTTCAAATCATAGTACATAAACTATAGGTAGGAGACCATTGCCTTGGACCTTAATAAGCCCCTTATGTATTGTATGGGCAGCTGAATTCTCACGTGTGTCCTACCTTGTCAAAAACTCCCACATCTAACACTAAAATCCAGTCTGAAGTTAGACCTGGACCCACAACAAACCAGGAGGCAGACTTCTCTTGAAACAAAACAGGGTCCCTCAGTGCCCAAAGAGAAAATAAACAATAATTGTTCTCTTTTCCTGTTTGATACCTTTCAGAGTGCAAACATTTTATATGAACTTCAGACATGTCTTTCAGGCAGGATTTGACAATGTTGTGCCAATAGGATGCCCACCACCCTCAACCTAAATATTCTGCTGAGCTCCGAGGAGTCATTTCTGCCCATTCAGGTTGACCTATCAATCAAGCTGACTTATTGTGCAGCTCCTACGAGGGATTTCACACTTCAGTCACACCTCATTCAGGCCAAGGTGTTGAGAGTTAATGCAGATTAGCCTCCATGCGCTTCAAGCAGGGTAAAAGTAACTGTTTGAAAGTGACCTTTCCTTAATATTAATAAAAAATCTGATTTTACTGTTCGACTGAATTGTTAATACTATTAAAAATAGTGGTTTAATACTTTTTTCTACCTGGTTCCTTTCCTGAGATGCAGCATTATTTTTTCAATTTGTACTGTGGTTGTCTACATAGGACAGCTAGGAACGCCACAGTGAAAATAGCTTTTTGGGCCTTGTCACAGTAGGGACATCATAATGTTAATTTTCTACATGTTTCATTTTTAAATACCATGCACCCGGGGGCGTGGCCAGGCCACGGCGGAAGATGGCCGCCTAGCTCAGGAGCTCCGTGCGGCAGTGGGCTCGGGACGGCGGCGGGGGTGCCGCAGTCGCCGCAAACCCCTCTCCATGAGCCTCGGAGGCTCTCTCTCCACACCGATCCTCTGCCTTCAATGGAGAGGTCCGAAATGAAGACGCGGTGAGGGCCACTACACCACTCGCCAGCGAGGGCCTGGAAAGGGTGCGGAGCTGCGTCCTTCAGGATCAGGACGAGAATTAACGGCTGCGACGGACAAAGGCACAATCGGCGGTCTCGCAGTGCAGCACTATCTCCCCTGTCTGCTTTCTCCCCTCCCCACCTCTGTGAACCGTGAACTGTGGCCTCCATTTACAAGGGGGGAGGCAGCTGCCCTCCTCAGAGGTAAGGGGCGGCAGGACAGGACATGATATAGGCCTGTATTGCCTGCCCCTCCCTGCTCAACCAACAGAGTGTCCGTAAATACTTTGGGGCACACAGGGCCCCAAGCTGAAAAAGGGGCCCCCAGGAGAAATCACATCAGGTCCTGGCAGAATAGGCACAGTGACGGGGAGCGCAGTGCTGAAATGCGGTCACCCGCCCCTTTTCTAAAGACTGGAAACTCAACAGCAACAATATTAAGCCTGCGGCATAAGTAACCAGAGGTCTATGCCTTCCGCCTTCACCCCTTGAGATCCCATATCCTCAGGTCCTCCCACCACAGATACTCAGCACCGACGAGAAGGACTTGCTCTAATCCCATCTCATGCTCCCCATCAGGGTACTATAACCGCCTGACGATGACGCCTTACTACCTAATTCCATCAGTCTCGTACTGCCACCTTTCCTTACTCTCTCCAACGCAGCTCTCCTAACCAGCGCTACTAGAGGTCCTCAGCGCGCTACAGAAGATAGCAGCTCCGCATAAGACTAAGAGAGGGGGACCGAGTGCCGACTGACCTCCGCACAATCAACCCCACCAGTTCTCGGGAGGGGAGAGTGGTCTGGTCTCCACAGGGCTTCTCCTACAAGCTGGCTTTGAGATGCCCAGTGGCAAAGCAGCGTACAAATCCACAGGCAGACAGGCGCGAAAACTGTTTTTCTCCGAGGCATTCCAACACAAGCGACCTGTCTCCCCCATAGTGGGATCCTGCCTACCCTCAACTCCTGCCCAGCCTCCTGCCATGTCTGACAAGGAACAGCCCACGACCATGGACCGGATACTTCAGGAGATCACCGCTGTCAGTCGTGGAATAGAGGGGATGGATGCTTCCATATCCTCCTTGACTCTGGAGACCAAATCTATGCGCTCAGACATAGCAGGCTTCCAATCCAGAGTGACGGGATTGGAACATCGCATGGGGACCTTGGAAGCTTACATGACTACAGTCCACGACAGGGGTCAGGACCTTCTCTACCTCCGTAGTAAAATAACGGAACTGGAAGACAGAAGTCGAAGAGACAATATCCGCCTCTTTGGATTCCTGTAAAATGAGGAAGGACCGGATGTCCAGGCCTTCCTCAGCTCTGTTCTCCCCAAGTTGACTTTGTTGACTTTTGATCTGCCACTGGAATTTCAGCACGCACATAGAGTTGGTCCAAAATGCCCTGATGGGGCCTCAAGACTCCGCCCAATCATCGCATGCCACTGCGACATGGTGAAGCCCGACAACTCCTTCAAGCAGCGCGAACCCATGAACTCTTTCGTACGGAAAGATACGATATCCGCATAACGGCTGACTATTCCAAAGACACTAATGAATGCAGGAAAGCCTTTCTGGCTCTACGGCCTCAGCTCTGCCAGCTGGAGATGAAATATGACGTTTTCGACTCAGCGAGAATGTGGGTCACCAAAAATGGAGTATCCAAAGACTTTTACGACACCGAGGACTTGAGACTTTTCTTGGACTCCTTTCAGCACCAACCCATGGACTCAGTTACTTTGACTGGGCCGCAAGAAAACCCAGGGGACAACAGCTATACCCCTCCCCAGGATTGGAGCGGGAGCGATACGACCCTGACAGCTGTTCCTGAGGCAGAGACCTGGAGAGGCTCACAAGGTCACATGACGATAGGGGCCAAGTCTTGCACACTGTGGCACTCCACACCCAGCTCTCAGAGAGGGACAAATCCCGCTCCCCTTTGAAACCGGCACCTGCCCCTCCTTGAGGTCTGACACAGAGGCTGTATGACATTCTTTCTTTTTTTGTTGTTGTTGATGATGTTGCTAACATGTTTATGCCTCTATAATGTAATACATGTTACCTTAAGCCTGCTGTCATGCATGTGTTGCCCGCACTTAGATTAGATTTTATTGCCATTTGTTGTTCACTCATAGGCCAGGGATACGCCTTATCATTTGATGTCCCTCATGTAATATTGTGATATTGCGTCATAGTGATACTGTCCATGACCTAGTAGCCCATAGATCTATCTTTAATGTCTTTTCCCGGCCCACTGTTACTCCACTTCTCCCGTTCACCCCCTTCTTCCCCCCGGCTCCCCTCACTGCCTCTCCCCCCCACTTCCCCTCCACTCTCCCCCCCACAAGCTATTACTTATATGGCACAGGCCCCGCATGATTGCGATAATCAGACCTAGTGGTTTTCCGTCGCACTATAGGGGGTATATTACCTCCCCGGCAGCAGGATGATCCCCCCTTATGTGCATCCATTTACTCCCCGCCACAATAGCATGATGTGATACTGCCAATGGACCGTCGATATTTTGCATCCTCTCCCTCGCTCAACTTCCTTACACAGGATATCTTAACCCTCTGCCGCCACCCTCTACTCTATCCCCCGCGACATCCCTCCCTCCGGAGACAGAGAGCATGCGCCTCTTAAGAAGCGGCGGTGGCAGGCGCCCCCGCACCCCCGGCCTGGGTCTGACCAGTCGGGCAGAAGAACTCCTATAGGATAGGACCCGCAGTCTACAGATCTGCCCCCAGGGAACTTTGTCCCCCAACTCTCCTAGTCTAGCCTTCTCCTCCTAATTCCTCCTCCCTTTCCCCTACCCTTTCCCTTCCTTTTCTTACCCCTCTTTCCCTCCTCTTATCCTTCTCTACTAATCACCTCATTTCCCCTCCTCCCCACATCCCTTTCTCACTTACTTTTCTTCACCCTCCCTCTTCCTCCTCTAAGGGATCACTCGACGTCAACCAGCTATTCACCCCCCACACCATTATACCGATCAGCAACATTGTCTTTGCTCCCTACGGTAAAAGACGTCCTCTCCCCCACTCTCTGAACTGCTAAGCCCTCACTTCAATAGCCAGCATGCTGGGAATCACCCCCCGCGTGACACATCCATTACGGATCCTTTCCTGGAATGTGCACAGCATGACGAACTACGTTAAACGAAAGAAGGTGCTGTCCTACCTCTAATCGAAAAGGGCGGACATAGCTCTAATCCTGGAGACCCATCTTGACAGTGTGGAAACCAACAAACTTCGTCGGGACTGGGTGGGAAGGGTCTTCTTTAGCTGCTGTCCAGTATCTCATGAGGTCGGAGGTGGTACCCCCCGCAAATGCAGAGTAGCGATACTACTACGTAAAACCCTCCCAGCTACGGTCATTAAAACATGGGATGACCCGGAGGGGAGATATGTATTTGCAAAACTGAAGGTGGGAGACACTTTTTTCTGCGTGGGCTCAGTGTACGCGCCGACCGGTATCAAGCGGCCTCTTCTCCTGCAACTAAACCGCCTCCTGACCGAAATCGGGACGACACGCTACATTATAGGGGGAGATTGGAACGTAGCCCGGGATGCGGTATTAGAAAGGACAGGCCCCATAGACACGGGTAACAACCATGACAGGGCGCTACTAGCCGATGTGATGAATGACGCGGGTTTAGTTGCTTACTGGAGATTAACTAAGCCAAAAGACAAGGAATACACCTTCCTCTCGCCTGTCCACGGCACTCAATCTTGCCTGGACTACTTTTTAGTATCACACACTGTAGTCGCCCAATTGCAAGACACCTGTATATTAGATAGCAGGTTCTCAGATCATTCCCCTATTCTACTTTTGATCCAAATGGGTCTCACATCTCCTGGTCGCAGAACATGGCGCTTTGCGGTACACAGGTCCGCTCTCCTCAAGGGAAAGAACAGCTGCGGACTCATGTGCCCACATACATGACCGACAACGCTGGCTCTGTGGCCTCCAAATGGGTTCTCTGGGCGGCGGCAACATGATGCATGATGCAACACTGGCCAACAGGGACAGGGAGACCCGCCAGCGGACCCTCGAAGACGACATCCGGAGCCTCACCAAGCAATACACTGCCCAGCCGTCCCTCGTGCTACGTCGTTCTCTTGTGCAAGCTTGAGTGGCACATAACGAGCTTTACACTTCACAGGCGGAATACACATTGCAACGCCTATGTGGCCGCCACCACGAACAAGGCGAGAAGGCTGGACGGCTGCTGGCGGCACAGCTCCATCAGAAAGAAGCCACCTCCGCTATCCCGGCCATTACGTCCTCCACAGGAGAAACACTAACGCGTCCACAAGATATCGTAAATGAATTTGCGGCCTTTTATCAACATCTCTATTCCCCAGAAACAGAGGCAAGCAACGCACAAATCGAGTCCTTCCTCACTGTAGCCAATCTACCCTGCCTCTCAGATGCGGGCCAAGCCCTCCTGGAAGGCGAAATAAGCAGGGTAGAAATAGCTCAAGCCATCTCGAATCTCCCTTACCACAAGTCTCCGGGCGAGGATGGCTTCCATGCAGAATTTTACAGATGGGCAGGTGAGGAAGCGGTCGTCGCTGTACACAAGGCGGTCGCAGAGGCGTGCCAAGAGAGTTCTCTGGGAGTACTGTCCAATAAGGCTACAATAGTTTTACCCAAACCGGGCAGGGACCCCCTACTCTGCGGCAGCTACCAACCTATATCTCTCCTGAATGGAGACATCAAGCTCTTGGCAAATGTCTTGGCGGCACGCTTACGCAAAGTCATTCCGTCCCTGATTCACAACACCCAGGTAGGGTTCGTACCGGGCCGCACCTCCAGAAACCACATACATAATCTTTGTCATACTCTGTACGAATCCTTAAATATGCCGGAAGAGGCTTTGGCCCTGTCCCTCGACGCAGAGAAGGCGTTCGACTGCATCGAATGGCCCTACTTGTTCACTACTATGAAGCACTTTGGCCTCGGAGAACAATTCATATCCAAAGTTCATTTACTATATGACCATCCCACGGCGCAAGTTAATTGCGGGGGCTTTTTATCGGATCCGTTCCCCATGGGAAGGGGAACGAGACAGGGTTGCCCCTTGTCGCCGATCTTGTTCCTACTGGCAATGGAGACCATGGCGGCCACCATTCAAAACTCCCAGCAGATATCAGGTATCCCTCTCATAGGCATCATCTCCAAAATCTGTCTTTATGCCGACGCCACCTTGTTAACCCTGACCGATCTGGAGCGATCTCTACTATTGTTACTGTCAGCCACAGATGGCTTTGCGCTCCTGTCCGGATACCGGGAGAATTGGGAGAAGTGCGAAGCGCTACCCCTCTCACGGTTAATGATGAGAGCAGCAATTCACGGTCTCCCATTTAGATGGACCCCGACTCGCCTCAAATATTTGGGAACACTTGTTAATCGGGGTCTGGAGCACATGATTAGGGACAACTTGGACCCCCTTGTGTCTCGAATAAAGCAGGACTTCGCAAAATGGTTCCTACTGGGTCTTTCTATGTGGGGTAGGGAGCAGGCAGTCAGAATGGTCACCCTACCACGCTCCACATACATACTGGGCATGCTTCCCCTACCCGTGCCCCTTCCCACGCTTCGGATGATAGATGCCTCAATAAGAGCTTTTGTTTGGGGTTATATGCGCCCACGGCTGAAGCTGGCAAAAATACTTGCGCGTTGATCCTGCCGGGGCTTAGGACTCCCCTCAGTGGAACACTATTTCCTAGCCCTACAGCTGTTACAATTGGCCTACATGCTTCCCGGAACACCGGATCCTCCACAGTGGGTGGCCACAGAGAAACTTTTACGGGTCCATCACGAAGGGCTAGGAGGACTATGCAGCGTAGGTTCCCAGCAGCTCCATCCAGTCCTCACGGCAACAAGTGCGGCATGGCGCAGAGCTCACTGCCTACTAGGATTGCATCCCTTTTTACATACCCAAGTCCCCATAGAGGGTAACAACAGCATCAAAATAGGGGGAACTCCTCTGAGATGGCCTCAATGGAGTGAAGCCGGTATCGGCTGTATAACCCAAATTATAGATGGGGACCAGTTCCGGTCATTTGACAACCTAGGAGAGGATTTCGATATCCATCGCAGTCAAGAATGGAGACACCTACAACTTAAGCATTGTCTGTATAGAGCGTTGGGAACCCTCCCGTGGGTGATCAAGGCCTCACCAATCGCCGCTTATCTACAGACATGGGGAAGCCACAGAGGTGTAATGGCCAGCCTATATGAAGTGCTAATGAGCCATCTCTATTCGCAACCTCTCCTCGAAAGGTTACATCATAAGTGGCAAAGCCGATTAGGGACCACCTACACTGAGGAGGACTGGTCAGATATCCTGGAATCCCTTGATAGATGCACTTGAGAAGCCCGACTGAAGTTTTGTCTTTTTAAAGTCCTTCAAGATTGGTACTGGACTCCGGTAAAACTCTATGGGGTGGGCCTTCTACCACACGCGAACTGCTGGCGCTGTGTAGAACCTCATTGTGACTTACTACATATCTTGGGCCACTGTCCATCGATACAACCCTTATGGGATGCTGTGCACCATACTCTGGCGCACTCCCTACCGCTACCACACCCGATTCCACCACCGCTCATCCTCCTCCACGACATGCGTCCATCCCCCCCCCGCCTGCCATGACCGCAACAGCGATTACTACACACGGCACTCGCCACGGCTAAAATCTGCATCTGCCAACACTGGAGATCCAGCACTGCCCCAACTCCAGCAGGATGGATGACCGCTATGATCCAAACTGCTCCGCACAAAAGGGTAATCTATAACCTACAGGACCAGGCGGTCCTGTTTACTGAAGTTTGGAGTCCTTTCCTAATAGGACTGTAACCATCATGGGTCTTTTCTCCCTTAATACTTACCCTCCCCTTCCATTCCCCCCCTCTTCCCATATCAGCTGGTGGACAGTCGACAGTTGGCGCCTTAGCCCCCCCTCCCCTTCCCTCCCTTCCTTTTTCTCCTCAATCACCGCTTACCTGCTTGCTTCTGTATTAACGCACACCTTCTTCTTTCCTGACTCCTAGACCACCTGCCTTTAGCAGAACTCTTTGGTTCTCTACTGTTTCTATATAGATTCATTCAACTTTATCCTCCTCAAGCCGTAGTTGCTTCTTCCTCTCCTCTATCCAGCGTTTATTAGCTCGACTGGTGTTGGACTGCCGGACTTGTTTTAAAGAGGACAAGCTTTCCTGGAGACCCACCCAGAATCTTCCCAATTCCTCCTTCCTTTAGTTAAGGAGGGGCAGGTCCTTGGGTATGGGCGATGCCACTAGTGGATAACCTAATCGTATTGCATTCTATATCCTATTGATCTACAGCATATTCGCCCCTCCCGGTTCTCCCTTACCCATCAGGACAGATAACATCAGAATGAGCTGGGGCGCCACTCTCCCGTAAGACAGCAATATTGGCCAGTGACAGCGTGTATAAACATTTATAAACTGGAGTTGCATACTCTCAATACCCCACGATATGCACTCTCATGCGCCTACCCTTCCAGACCCTCCTGGATACTCGAATAAAACGGAAAACATGTTCTGAATTACTGCTCAACCTACCCTGTTATGCCCTGGATACTCCACACTCTACAGCTTACACCTCACACTTTACATTTTATAATGTATCAAAAAAACTACCAGCATTTCCTCTCATCCATCTTGGTCCACCGACCCACTTCCCCTTTCCCTCCTCAAGTTTCCCTCTCTCTATCTCTATTTCTCCCCCCTCTTCCCTCTTTTTTTCACATCTCTCTCCATCTCTATTTCATATTTCCCCCGTTCCCCCATCCTCACTTATTTCATTTCATTCTACTTCATCTTACG
Source organism: Pleurodeles waltl (assembly GCF_031143425.1). Taxonomy (NCBI): domain Eukaryota; kingdom Metazoa; phylum Chordata; class Amphibia; order Caudata; family Salamandridae; genus Pleurodeles; species Pleurodeles waltl. The sequence continues at coordinate 349,074,254 of NC_090438.1, forward strand.
CAATTTATGTAGTCTCGGATGGCAACCAGCCTCCACATGTTGACCATAAAGCGGTACCTGTTATGAAGTGTATAGATGATATTCTGTAATGTACTCTGTAATGCCTCCTAATTTTCAACAAAGATTTTATTTTTATTTTTAAATACCATGCACCCTCCGTGCAGGCTACAAGGCCAGTCATAGGGGTGAGTAAATAAAATGTAAAAGGGAGAGCGTTAGAGCTTTACCTGTCAAAAAGTGTTATCTTGACAGGTTGCAATGAAAGTTTTACTCTATGAGGCTACACAGGGTAATCTTGTGGCCATGTATGCACTGCCACCGCTGTGGATGGTACAATAGGTGCTACAGTCCACAAGTGGCATTTACTTTCCAAGCCCTGGGTGCATTTCTACACTATATACTAAGGATGTACAGAAAAAGTAAGGGCCTGATTTAGATGTTGGTGGTAACCAACACGCTGTTGCTTTTTTGTCAGATTTCCAGCCCACCGACTTGGCGGCCTGCTCATCCTATTCAGATGTTGGTGGGACCGTCGATGAAAAAATGGCACAGACTCTGCCAGGCTTGGGATCCCACATTGGCGGAGTAATGTGAAACAGTGGTGGATGGCAGGACTGCAGCCACTGTCCCCACTGAGCAGATTCCGATCTGCCTTCCTGCCAGGCAGGAAAACCTCCAACCCAAGTCTGGTAGACTGGGGAAGAAAAAGTGTAAAAACCCTCTTTCCCCCACCGTTTCCTTTGGCCTTTTCCACAGGAACATGACTGGAGGACCCCAACCAATGCTGCTGACACTTGAGCACGAAGGGTACTGACCCTGTCATCGCAAAACACAAAGGTGACCAATACAAGGGACATGTACCCGAGGGGGTGACGATTTACCATTGAACACGACCTGACCATCAACATACATGTAAGTGTGTTTTTATTTTTGTTCTTGGGGTTGGAATATGTGTAGAAATAGGTTGTAGCATTCACTGTATGCATGACACATATATCAACTCAAATATGGGGGACACTCCCCTTCTGTCGCTAAACTCCCACCATCACACCGCCGGTATAGCAGGAACATCTTAATCAGGTCAACGGTACACTGCCAGTCTGACCATGGGGGAGTCCAATCGTCAGCAATGGGAAACCCCTGCCACAGTGGTTTGTTTCCCAACCACTAACATTTGAATTTAGCAGGAGGCAGAGAGCCGGCGTGACAGTCATTTCGGGCCCGCTGACAACGCGCCTTGGGGGTAATACTGTCAACATCTAAATCAGGCCCTAAATGGGCCAATAAGAAACAAGCCATGTTTAAAGGGGGTGGTGCAAGCACTTCACTACTGGTTAACAGGGGTAAAGTGCACAGAACTCTCAAGCCAGCAAAGCACATAGGGTAAAAACGCATTAGAATGTCACACAAAGATAGTCTTTTCTACAACACCCATATCAGAAAAAGTGGCAGGGGAAATAGTGATAGTCAGAATTTCACTTTGAATAAGCAATGGACCCTTAGTTAGCCTTGTGTACAATCTCCATCATGAAGATTAGTCACCACTGATGCTGTCTGTGACTCTTACTGACTGTCTTGCAGAGGAGTGCTCATGGACTAGTAGCTGTGGGTTAGGCAGCCCAATCCACCCCTTGCTGAAAACACAACTCACTAACACCTCCTATGGCACATAATTTTCAAAGCTCCATTCTTGCCAACCACAGTGGACTGAACCTTGACTGTGGAATCTGGAGTTGAAGTTGAATCCCCTAACTTCCCTGAACTTCCTTGTCAATTTTCATTCTCTTTCTGACTTCTCTCAAGAATGCTAGTTCAGGCTATGAGTGCTCAGCATTTAATGGAATAGACACTTGAGTCAACTCAAAATGTTCTCCATTTTCTATGTTTGACTCTGTGTTTGACTGAGAAAGGGTCTTGGACATTAGATGTACTTGTTGTGAAGCAAAGGCTTTTGTGGTCACATGTTCCAAAGCGTATTATTTATTTGAATTTGTTTCCATATTCTGTGTGACTGGGCAGCAATAAGCAGATCTGAAGATTGATTTCTCTATTGACAATTGTTTTTGGTATAGGTAGTGCAGGTCATATGGGTGATAAAATGTGTTTGCTTCGTCCTCTCAAACTTTCTGTATGCACTCAGGGTGTCCTCCTGAATAGTGCAGGAAAAGCTTGCTCAAGAGTAAGTGCTTGCTCAACAGACAGACATGGTAAGGCATGATAGGACATATTCTTACTCTGTACTGAAAAGAGGATGCACACTGACAGTGGTCAAAGGGCTCATTCAGAAGATTATCAGTTTGTATGAATCTATCCCTGTACAACTATCACTCTAATGTGCTCCCTACATGGAGCCAATTCACTGTGCTTTATTGTAATAGGTTTGGCTCCTTCTAATGATAAGAGACAACACAGTAACTCACAGTAATAGCATTAGATTTAACAGCCATGGTGTCCTGCACTCCTAAGCACTCAGCTTACAATGATTCTCATGGGTTGTGCTCCACCTTTTACAAGGGTAGTCTGAGAGCTTTGAGCTCCTAGCTATATAGTGTCGCCCTCATCAAACCCCTAATAAATCAGTGCCAGTATGGCTATGACATTGTGAGGCCTTATAATTGCTTGTGTTTGTCACTTACAGCTGGTCAGGTCCAGCAACTGCTATGCAACTTGCTGAAACCTCTATGCTGTGCACTGAAATTTGCCAGGACAGAAATGCTGAAGGCAAAAGAAGCAGCAGCGCAGCAACAGCAGTGAGCAGGTGGACCAATTGGCAGTCAGCATTGGAAATCGCAAAAATCACTGAGCTGTCATACATTGACAGGCTGAACCAGCAGTAACTCTGGCCACTTCTGCTAAATGTGACCACACTCGTATGCCAGGCTCTTAGGGCCAGATGTACAGTGTGTTTTGCATGGCGCAAACTATGAAATTCGCAGTTTGCGCCATGCAAAACGCGCATTGCGAGTCACATTCCCATTTTGCGAGTTGGTACTGACTCGCAAAATGGGAATGTGACTCGCAAATAGGAAGGGGTGTTCCCTTCCTATTTGCGATTCGCACCGCAATGCAGAATTGCTTTGTGACCGCAAACGCGGTCGCAAAGCAATTCGCAGTTAGCACCCATGTGAAGTGGGTGCTAACTCATTCGCAAAAGGGAAGGGGTCCCCATGGGGACCCCTTCCCTTTTGTGAATGTCGCCAAAAATATTTTTTCAGAGCAGGCAGTGGTCCAACGGACCACTGCCTACTCTGAAAAAATGAAACCAAATAGTTTCATTTTTTCGTTTGTATTGTAACTCGTTTTCCTTTAAGGAAAACAGGCTGCAAAAAAAAAAAAAACTGCTTTATTAAAAAAGCAGTCACAGACATGGTGGTCTGCTGTCTCCAGCAGGCCACCATCCCTGTGAGTGCAGGGAATTGCAAGGGGGTCGCAAATTGCGATCCACCTCATTAATATTAATTAAGTGGGTCTTTGCGACCCCCTTGCGATTCGCAGATGGTGTCAGGGACACCGTTCTGCATATGGTTTTGCGAGTCGCAAATTGCGAGTCGCTCCGACTCGCAATTTGCGAGTCGCAAAACCATCTCTTTCTACATCTGGCCCCTAGTGTGCTGACGCGTCTATCTTAATTATACACATTTCCCACAGAATATCTCAGCTGAACAAGTAGAAAACCCCAAAGTACACAAGCTTATAAGAACTAAGGATACATGCAACGTCACAACTCACCCATGAAAACACCTCTGTAGACTAGATCCTGAATAGACATATGAGTAGGATAAGGAGATTGGAAAAAAGAGCCAGAGCACAGTAACTTCCCATAAAAGCTCAGTATCAACTGCTCAGATTTAGAGACCCACAACTAAACTCCCCAGTGCTGTGGGAAGAAGAGCTATGCTATGCTAAATATTCATCATGATCCATTCCCCTATTGCCATAGGAAACTAGACACAAACAAATTATTCTTTTAAGTCTCACTGCTGTCATTTGAAAATATGATTTTGTCACACTTTACATATTGTGCTCTTCAAATTACCTAGCCTAGTGTTGTGTATCAGCAAAGAATGTCAAACGCATGGGTGGCTCCTCCATTAGGGCGGAGGAGCGTTGCCTCCCTGTCAGCAGCTTAATTTATTATCATTTTCTTTTAAAGATGGGATGACGAGCAGTGAAGGGAAGTGCACAGCACTCCCCCTCACTGAGCATGTTTGGTTGGATGGCCGTCTCGGGCCATCAGAACACAGATGCTCAGTGTGCTCTCTCCAGCCTGGCCACACAGTTGCCATGCTGGAGAGAGCCTGCACAGGCTCAGAATCTGCCTGGGAGTGTTCCCAGCCAATCCTGACGCTGCTCTGATCAGCGTTAGGATTGGCTGCAGGGCAGGCTGGGAGCCTGTGCCTGCCTGCAGCAGAGGAGCGGCGTGGCAGTGGAGAAGGTATGTGTGTTTTTTTAATTTAATAAATGTAATGTTTATTTCCTTCCTTACCCCCATGCTGCCACACACCTTCCGCGCCCGCGTGCTGCTCCTGGTTCAAAAGCTAATCATGTGTAAGTGTGGGGGTCTTTGCCTAATGTTACAACATTGCTGGAGAGGATAACTGAAAGAAGTAAGCCACCAAGAGTGGTGTAGAAAATCTGAGTGTTATGCTTCGGGTTGAGAGGAGAGGTCACAATTTGGAGGTGAGCTGTGACTAAGAGTGCAAAAAAACAAACAATCAGACTTCTATAAGATAAACTGGTTTCTTTGAGGAATGACAGCCTTTGCTTTGGTAGTTTGACTCAAGCAGTGAAGTCTTCCTCAGAGACATGGTATATGTGCACCAATAGCAAAAAAGTATAGTTATGAAATAACAAGCAAAATTAGAAATCAATGGGAAAGCTAAAAAGCAGAAGGGTCTGGTAGACCAGACCCATGCATTCTGCGCGGCCAACTTGCAGAGCAGTTAGGAAACTAACATGAAGAGCAGTTTTATAACCTGATCCAGCTGCAGTGCTCCACCACTGAAGATTCAAACTCCACTGTAAAAAGCTGCAGACAGAAACACACACTAAGATAAATTCACCAAGGTTGCATCTTTTTCAAGTAAACTGGGCACTTTGTTCCACCTTTAAGAAAATATCTGCACCTTTGTGTCCTGGATTCCAAACGTCTTTAAACTATAAAAAAATATTCCTGACACCAGTCCTCTTGTCCAGGTTCCAAAACATCTCCCTGCAACTCTTGTTCAGGTTCAGAGAAAATGTCTACTTTCAGTTAGTTCTTGGTTTTTTACTGTAGCTGCACCAGCTTCCTTTTTCTACAGGAACCCTGCACTCCTGTGTCATACTAGAGAAGACTAACAGGAGCAGACAGAAGAAATGTGCAGTGGCAGATGGTCCTTTGTTTTTCTTTCAGGTGGCCAGAGTACTTCTGTCGCCAAGTCAATCTGCAGTCTACTGCCACAGAACAGAAATTCCACATGGGCTAGCATGAGTTATTGCTAGTTCACAATCAGTCTGACCTTGTGGGTCAGCAAGAAGCTAGGTCTCAGCAGCCTTGCAGCTCCATAGAATCAAGACAGATATGGCCAAATATTTCTTCCACGCTTCATTATCACAACAGGAGGGAATGTTCTTTCTTCTTTGGTTCCAGTTCACTCTCTTCTGGAAGAGGGTTGTGCAGTGCAGTTTGGAAGTGTAACATCTGTTTGTGATTGGTGATGACCCTTAGTGAATCAAACTGCAATTATAATGCTTCCTCTTCCCAAGGTTCGCAACAAGGTCACTCAATTCCTGTTCCGGGGATATGATTTCTACCAAAACAATTGCCCTCTAACCCACTTCTAAAACTATCCCAGCTGCTCCCACCAAAATAAAAGAACCCCCGATACAGTTATGTATTTAAAATGCACTTAAATAAAGTATTTATTGAAGTATTCCTATATTTCTAAACTCAATTTCTCATGCATAGCAAAATTATATTTGCATGCATGCCACAATAAATTTAACAGTGAGATACATGAATTTGAAATAGGAACTTCTCAAAGGTGCTCACCAGGTAATGGTCTCATTATGATTTGTAAGACTCAGAAGAGATTTAATTAACATTGTCATCTGTTTCTTAACTGGTGACACCACAATAGGTATGCTATTTTTTCATAGGGTATTACCTGAACAGGAAGAGGATTGATTTATTGCACATCATATTGGAGGCACCATTGAGTTGGTGGTGGGCAAATGAACAGGATTGGCCACATGGTGATTCTTAACTGAGTCAATGCAACTTGCTGATTCTTAGTTTCACTGGGCTATGGAGACAATATGAAAGTACAGGTGGCAACTACCCAAATTACAAGTACAGGTGGTTGAAGATAGGCTAAATATCTGGTATCTTCCCTTTGAGTCTATACCCACCTAACCGCTAGCTTCCGCTTTTTGTTAGTCGGGGACAGCTGTTGACAGATGTATATGTGACTCTAACTTCCCCTGAGAAAGAAGGTCCTCTGGTATGTATAGTTGCATGCAAAATAACATTTCATAAAATGTATATTTTTTTTAAACACTTATGCCAGATTATTCAATGCTCTCTGAGCCTGATAACAATTATGAGGTCACGGCCCAACACCCTTAGGAACAAGGCTTGTTTTAGTTTCTATCTGCTCTCTCAAATACCCTGTTCAGCTGTGGATGAAATGGGTGTGAAAACAGCAGCTGGATTACCAGATTAGACATTACATCAGCAAAAGCTCCTTTCAGAATGAAAGGCCTAAATTGTTATCATTACTGTAAGGCACTGATGATTTTTCATAATCACAACCATGGTGGTATTCTACTGTGAATAGAATACAAAGGAATTTGGAGCAGGAATTGATGACAAGTAAAATGTTTACTGGTGGATTGAGATAAATGGCCCAATATAATGAGAGAGACAATTCTGTCTACTGGACAATGTTTTTCTACGTTTGCAAGAGGCATAGGAGTAGGTTTAGCAATTTAAGAATATTTTATAAGTTAAATAGGTATCACATTCTTGAGCATGTTTCTAACAGGAGAACCAGTGTCACTGCTGTAACAAGGTCATCTGCACATGCTGCAAAAGATTTCTTCTTTGTGTCTGCTGCAGGTTGCTCAGAACTGTCAGGTAAAAATATTTTCTTATATTTATTCAAAGGCAGTCTCTGTAGAGCATGTGGTAAACTTCATTGATATTTTAAAACCTCTTGAGACCTAAAGCACAATCATACTTACACTTTATGACTGAGGTACCTGTCTCAACACACATTGAACCCAATGAGGGTGAAGGGTTCGAAAAAGAGGAAGCTCACTTTAGTGCCTGCTTCTAAAGTAGGCATGGGAAAATCATTGTGTTTGTCTGTTTTTTTGTGTTACAGAAATATTTTAATAATGGCAGCCTGAAAAAAAGCACGAGAATTTTCTCAACGTCTGTTAATATTCCTTCCAATGCTGAGTACAAATGGGATTTGTAAGATATGGAGGTAGTCTATAAAAGTAGCCTGTGGTACTGGAAACAACCTAGTTAACCATGGTTAGTTTGTTACCTCTTATCAGTAGAGATTTAAGTTTGTATTTATGACCCATTGTTCTTGCGCCATGTGGAGTTAGAGCAATCCAAACCTTAAGTCAGATTTTTGAAGCCATGAAAGTAACTTTGCGTGGCTCTGAGTGGCTTAAAAAATCCGGAGTAAGAGTATGCAGCACAAATAGCTGCATTGCCTTACCCAGCACTACAGAGGGGTTTGAAGGGCACTGTGTCGGGGTTCCCAGACAACTCCCATTTATTTTGATGCATCCCCATATTTACAAAAACTTGTAAACCTGGGGATATGCCAAAATCAGGGGAGGACTAACAAGGAGAAATATCTTTATTTTTCTTTGTTTCTTCCTCTTTATATGTGTGCAGCATTTTTCAGCACACATAGAAAGAGGAATATGCCTCCCAGGAATACGTTTGTGCGGGAAGGTATCACTTCCTGCACAAAAATAACCCTGCACGCAACACAGACAGGCTTGCACCAAGGTGCAAGGGGGCCTGGGTTGGCGCTAGGCATCCCATTGTGCACCAGTGCAGAGGGAAAGGACAGGAATGCGTTGTATGCCCTAAATACAGTGTTTTCCTGCCCTTTTCCTGTCACGTAGTTCAGCACGTCAAGTTTACTTGCTGTACTGCGCTGCATTGCACTGCACTCCGGTGACTATCTGATAATTAGTTTCTAACAAGTTAATTTAGATACTGCATAAAATTATGATGGTGTTATACGTCGAATTCTCGTATGAAAAGTAGACAGGCCTAAGTTGTGGGTTAATCATTGACTGTGAAATGAAAGGTGCAACAACTACATTTCATGCCTTGGCCCAACCACTGCACCAGATATAGCCACAGCCATCCTGGACAGCTACCAAATCATCCACAAGGACAGAGCCAACTTGCCTGGAGGAGGCATTGCCATAGTCTACAAGATCAACCTCTGCCTGACAACCACCAACGAGTCGCAGTCTCAGTCAACCCAGGAGCAACTACACTTCCAGATTCAGACCAACCCAAACACCTCCCTCTAGGGAACCCTCATCAACAGGCCTCCTGGACCCCGACCCCAGTTCTGCAAAGATATCGCCAACCGCATCGCCCCCAAAGTGCTCACCTCCTCTGACTACATCCTACACAGTAACCTCAGCTTCCACCTTGATACCGAAGATTACTCCAACACCACAAACCTCCTGGACAACCTTACAACTCTCTGACTCAAACTTGTTAACTTCCCCACCAATAGAGCCAGATGTATACTCGACCCTGTTTTCTCAGCAGGGGACAACATCACCATCAGTCACACCTCAGAACATCATTGGACTGACCACAAGTGTGCCCACTTTACCTACACAAAGAACACTGCACAACATTACACTCCCCTCCCCCAGATTGATTGATACCTTTTGTCTATAACAGATGCAGTCTAATTTGTTGATAGGTATGTACGAAGTCTTTCAACTTCACTTTAGATTCTGCAACATATAGTAAGTTCCAATCAGAATGGTGCATGTATCCCACCAACACGGGCCACACCTGTCCCTGTAACATCAGCTGTCCCATTCTAACAGGTGTTGTTATGTGTGTCAATTCTCCATTAAACCACATAATATACTGAGGATGTGTTAAAGGTATTCCTTGTTGGTATTTAGTGTACTTTAGTTGGGGTAGGATAGTATTATCTAAAGGAGTGGTGTGCTCGCCATACTACCTACACTCCCTTAAACTTTAAATGTGAGTAAAACATTTCTGTTGTGTATATCGGACTAGCAAAGATTAATAAATGAGCTCTCCTCCTGTCTTTGGGAAACTTTGTGAAATCTAATACTCAGTAAGTGGATCCCACACACTACCCCATTTTGTTACATTAATTTAACCTTATGTATAGTACTCTGGTGGCAACACCATCACCATAGATATGGTTATGTCAGAGTTTCCAAAGAAACTGCATATAATGACATTGGAGCTCTTTGACAAATCTGTACAAAACCTTCCAAAAAAGACACATTCACTTTGAGACCTTCATGCCAAGTTTCATGTAAACTCTCCAAGTGAGTGCCAAGAAAAGCTGGGTCTTTTATTTTTATGTAGTTTCTTTATATATTTCCAAGATATAGGGGGTCATTCCAACCCTGGCGGTCGGTGTTAAAGCGGCGGCTAACCCGCCAACAGGCTGGCGGTGTAAAAAATGGAATTCTGACCCTGGCGGAAACCGTCAACAGAGACTGCCACTTTAACACTCCAACCGCCACGGTGGGACAAACAAACAGCGCGGCGGTCACCGCCAACAGACAGGCGGGAGACAATGTACTGCCCACCCTATCACAACCCACCAATCCGCCACCTTTTCCGGGGCGGTAGCCCCGCCGATAAAAACACGGCGGAAACAGACATTTCAAACGGAAAACGCTCACCTCCATACACCCCACGAGGAATCTGGACAGCATGGAACCCGAACTACACATCCTACCAGCCATTGTCTTCCTGCTCCTCTACCAGGAGCACGAACGCCGGCGCAGAAGACTACGGTGAGTACTGCACCTACGACACAGGGGAGGGGGAAGGAGAAAATATTACGGGCACACATACGCTACACACCCACCACCACCCTCACCCACTACAACACACACATCAATGCATAGCAATACATCACTGTTACAACCCCCAAACCCCCCGGAAGAATGCAAAGACAAAATGAAATGATCATGAACAGTCGAATATATTGTATTATCGGCATATAAAAATATCACACATTTAAAACTAATATATACATAAATATTAAAAGTCCGATAATTTTAGCTGTCATTGTCTGTGGACCACTGGGCCCAAATCACATGGGCAAGGCCCACACAGGATACCTGACACCAACGGAGAGAACACTGGAGGGGCATCAGATAGAAAAACTACAGGCACCTCAGGGGGAAGGGAAGGGGGGGCACCTCAGAAACATGAGTACACGACGCCAGATCCACGAGGGGCCTCCATGGCCACTGTCCCATCCTGGGGAGTGCAAAGCCACAGTCTCTCAAGTCCATACAGTGGGTGGCTTGCCCACTGTACCATCCTGGGGAGTGCAAAGCCACAGTCTCTCAAGTCTCTACAGTGGGTGGTTTGCCCACTGTACCATCCTGGGGAGTGCAAAGCCACAGTCTTTCAAGTCCATACAGTGGGTGGCTTGCCCACTGTACCATCCTGGGGAGTGCAAAGCCACAGTCTCTCAAGTCTCTACAGTGGGTGGTTTGCCCACTGTACCATCCTGGGGAGTGCAAAGCCACAGTCTTTCAAGTCCATACAGTGGGTGGCTTGCTCACTGTACCATCCTGGGGAGTGCAAAGCCACAGTCTCTCAAGTCTCTACAGTGGGTGGTTTTCCCACTGTACTATCCTGGGGAGTGCAAAGCCACAGTCTCTCAAGTCCATACAGTGGGTGGCTTGCCCACTGTACCATCCTGGGGAGTGCAAAGCCACAGTCTCTTAAGTGGATGACAGTGTCCACTGGTTCTGGAGGGGGACTGGTGCCCAGAGTGCTTCGTGCAGCCCTGCCCGACACAGATGCGGCACTGCCCCTTCCGCCAATGGGCCAGCGGTGCTTGAGATGAAGGGCCCAGTGCAGCGGTGCTTGAGATGAAGGGCCCAGCGCAGCGGTGCTTGAGATGAAGGGCCCAGTGCAGCGGTGCTTGAGACGGTGGTGCCCAGCGGAGCGCTGCTTGAGATGAAGGGCCCAGCGGAGCGGTGCTTGAGATGAAGGGCCCAGCGCAGCGGTGCTTGAGACGGCGGTGCCCAGCGGAGCGGTGCTTGAGACGGCGGTGCTTGAGACGGCGGTGCCCAGCGGAGCGGTGCTTGAGATGAAGGGCCCAGTGCAGCGGTGCTTGAGATGAAGGGCCCAGCGCAGCAGTGCTTGAGATGAAGGGCCCAGCGGAGCGGTGCTTGAGACGGCGGTGCCCAGCGGAGCAGTGCCTGAGATGAAGGGCCCAGCTGAGCGGTGCTTGAGATAAAGGGCCCAGTTCAGCGGTGCTTGAGATGAAGGGCCCAGCGCAGCGGTGCTTGAGATGAAGGGCCCAGTGCAGCAGTGCTTGAGACGGCGGTGCCCAGCGGAGCGGTGCTTGAGACGGCGGTGCCCAGCGGAGCGGTGCTTGAGATGAAGGGCCCAGCGGAGCGGTGCTTGAGATGAAGGGCCCAGTGCAGCGGTGCTTGAGATGAAGGTCCCAGCGCAGCGGTGCTTGAGATGAAGGGCCCAGTGCAGCGGTGCTTGAGACGGCGGTGCCCAGCGGAGCGGTGCTTGAGATGAAGGGCCCAGTTCAGCGGTGCTTGAGATGAAGGGCCCAGCGGAGCGGTGCTTGAGATGAAGGGCCCAGTTCAGCGGTGCTTGAGATGAAGGGCCCAGCGGAGCGGTGCTTGAGATGAAGGGCCCAGTGCAGCGGTGCTTGAGACGGCGGTGCCCAGCGGAGCGGTGCTTGAGATGAAGGGCCCAGTGCAGCGGTTCTTGAGACGGCGGTGCCCAGCGGAGCGGCGCTTGAGATGAAGGGCCCAGTTCAGCGGTGCTTGAGATGAAGGGCCCAGCGGAGCGGTGCTTGAGACGGCGGTGCCCAGCGGAGCGGTGCTTGAGATGAAGGGCCCAGTTCAGCGGTGCTTGCCTTGGCAGTGCTTGCCCAGTTCAGCGGTGCTTGCCTTGGTGGTCCTTGCCCTGTTCAGCGGTCCTTGCCCAGTTCAGCGGTGCTTGCCTTGGCGGTCCTTGCACTGTTCAGCGGTCCTTGCCCTGTTCAGCGGTGCTTGCCTTGGCGGTGCTTGCCCAGTTCAGCGGTGCTTGCCTTGGCGGTCCTTGCCCTGTTCAGCGGTCCTTGCCCTGTTCAGCGGTGCTTGCCTTGGCGGTCCTTGCCCTGTTCAGCGGTGCTTGAGTTGGCGGTCCTTGCCCTGTTCAGCGGTGCTTGCCCAGTCCAGCGGTGCTTGCCTTGGCGGTCCTTGCCCTGTTCAGCGGTCCTTGCCCTGTTCAGCGGTGCTTGAGTTGGCGCTCCTTCATTGCCCAGCTGGGCTGTGGCTGGCGCTCCTTCATTGCCCAGCTGGGCTGTGGCTGGCGGGGCCCTCCTGGGCAGCTGGGCTGTGGCTGGCGGGGCCCTCCTTGGCAGCTGGGATGGGGCCCTCCTGGGCAGCTGGCTTGCTGCCGGACTTGTCGGGCGTGCTGCCCTTCCCACCCTTCCCTGGTCGTCTGTGGCCCTTTCCCACCTTTGGCGGTGTGCCAGGTGGCACCCCACTTCCAGACGGAGCCAGGGTAGGGATTTTGGTCCCTGGTGTCCTTGGCCTCTCGCGCCGGGCACTGGTGATCTTTGGGTGTTTTTCCGGGGGTGGGCTGGCCGTGCCTTGGCTCCTACCAGAACTAGTTGCCCTTGAGGGTGGGGGACTCCACAGTCCTTGGACAACAGTCCTGATAGGTCCTGGTTTGGTGGTGGCTGAGGTGCTGATTGCAGTCTTATTCGATGGACGGGGTGGGGGAGTTGTTGGAAAGAGGTCAAGTTTGGAAAGGAAAATCAATTTGGAAAGAGAGGGACGGCTAGGTGTAGTGGGTATGGGAGTGGAGGAAGAGGATGTGGTTGTAGGTGTGTGAAGTCTGGTGTCTTTTGGTGCAGGTGCTTGGGCTGGAGGCTGTCGTGAGGTGGATGGCTGTTGGGTGGGTGGCTGCCTGCGTTTGTGTGGTTTGGAAGAGGGGGTGACAGACACACTGGGAGAGGACACAGGGGACGTGTAAATGGTAGTGGGGGTGGTGACTGCACGTGTGCGGAGTGTTCTGGTGGGTGTGCTGGTGATGGACGTAGTGCATGCAAGTGTGAGTGGAGACGTCACAGGGAGGGAGGAGGGAGACGAGGAGGAGGGGGACACAGTGGAGGCAGTGGGTGTTGGTGTGTCTGCATGTGGATGTTGCTTGTGTGAATGCTTGTGTGAAGTGTGGTGCTTATGTCTGGATGAGCTTCCCTTGGGTGTTGAGGTGTGTGCAGGCTGGTCTGTAGGTGTGTCTGGGATAAGCAGAGGTACAGGGGATTGGGTCTGGGTGGAGGAAGTTGGAGGGGGAGGCTAGAGACAGGGACAATTGCTGCCGTCAGTGCTGAGGCCAGAGCGTTGAACGATCGCTGATGGGCAGCCTGACCAGAATGAATGCCCTCCAGGTATGCATTACTCCGGTGCACCTCCCTTTCTACACCCTGGATGGCATTCAAAAGGGTAGACTGCCCAACAATGATGGTCCTCAGGAGGTCAATGACCTCCTCACTGAGGGCAGCAGGGGTGACAGGGGCAGGGCCTGAGGTGCCTGGGGTGAAGGAGATGCCCACCTTCCTGGGTGAGCGGGCACGGGGCAAACGCTGAGGGGCTGCTGGGAGGGCAGTGCTGGTGCGCTGGGTGGCGGCTGTACCTGTTGTTGCTGGGGGCACGGATGTTGCCGCCACCACAAGGGAGCTCCCTTCAGAGGACGAGTCGCTGCCACTGACATCAGCACGAGTCCCCGCTGTGGAGCTCCCCTCGCCCTCAGTCTCACTGGTGCATGGCTCGCCATGGCCATGTGAGATGCAGCTCCCTCGTGCTCCGATGCCACTTCTCCTCCGCCTGATGATGCTAATGCACACTTGAACAGGAAGACCACAAAAAAGGGGGGGGGGAATAAAGACATGTTGAGTGCATGGATTACTGCTGCCGTTGGCGGAGAGGACGGACACAGAATCCCCCTGCACTACGCTGCGCACTTGGGGTCCACTACACAATCCGTGGGACATGGCCTACAAGCCTATGGACGACGACTGCACACATAGATGACACAGGGCCATGAATAGCTGTACTTGGCACCCTACAGAGGTGGGGGGCGGGGGCACAGGGCCATGCCTTACGGAGGGGCCTAGCCTACAGAAATCGCCCTGGCCTAGAGATACCCACAGCCCACCTCCTCCACCCAGACACCTCCACTGTGCGCAAAGTCACCAGAATGAGAGTGTACTCACCCCCTTGTGTCTGCTGTGATGTCCTCACGCGCCCATCCAAATCGGGGTAGGCCACCGCCAGGATCCGGGACATCAGGGGGGTCAATTGACGACTGGCACCCGCCTACGTTGGGAGGCCATCCCCAGCAGAGCCTCCGCCGTCTTCCTGCTCCCGCGTCGGATGTCCTCCCACCTCTTCCGGCAGTGGGTGCCCCGTCTGTTGTGGACCCCCAGGGTCCGGACGTCCTTGGCGATGGCACGCCAAATAGCGATTTTCTGGTGGGCGCTGACCTATGTGACATGTACAGGGGGAGAAAAAAAATCATCACCTTCTGCATGCTTGATGTGAGTGGCCCCCCATCCCCACCCTTGCCATGTGGCACATGCTCTCATCTGTCGTCTGATGCATGCCTCAATCGCTCCCCTCCCCACCATCTTTCATCCACCCGACTCAACCCAGGCATTGCCCACAAAGCTTGCTCCCAGTGTACTTACCTGTTGGTCTGGAGGACCGTAAAGTAGCGCATACTGGGGGAGGACCCCATCCACGAGTTTCTCCAATTCTTCAGAAGTGAAGGCAGGGGCCCTTTCCCCAGTTGCAGCAGCCATTGTCTCTTCCAGACCGAGGTCACAGTAGCACTTGCTGTGTAGGTCCTCTCCTGTGGAAGATCAGGTAACGAGTGATTAAGTAGATAGAAAATGGCGGTCACGCCCGCGGCGGTGCGTACCGCGGCGGTGTGTACCGCGACCGCCGGCGCACATCGTCATTGGCTCGTGTAACCCATATGATTGTATGTTAACCAATGTGGCTTTGCACCGCGGTCTTCGACCGCCTACCGCCACGGTGTGCCACGCCAGCGCATTGACCTCACATCCCATTGTCACACTTCACAGGTCAGGCAGCCGCCATTTCAAGGGCCCACATGGCTTAATTTCTACTGCGTCACACATACCTAGGCCTTTCCTCAACACTCATACAAACCATTCAATGCATAGTGAATCGTGTTGTGTGCAGGCTGTGGGAACGTACCTGTGGGTTGATTGACTCTGTGCTCGCTGTTGTCCTTCCTAGGCACCGTCCGCTGGGCAATGCGAGGAGATGGAGGAATCTTCCCGTGTGCAGACCGCTGGTGGACCTGTCGACAATGGAGGAAAGACATGTCATACTGACATACAGGCTTGACCGAGCCACTATACAGGAACTGTGTGCCCAGCTGGAGGCAGACCTGATGTCACCCATCCGCCAACCCACATGGATCTCCCCTCTAGTGCAGGTGCTGTCAGTGCTCCATTTCTTAGCAAGTGGGCCATTTCAAACAACAGTGGCCATATCATCAGGGATGTCTCAACCTATGTTTTCCAAGGTGTTGTCCAGAGTGTTGTCTGCCCTGCTGAAACACATGAGGAGCTACATCATTTTCCCTGAGGTGGGGGATTTGCCTACAGTGAAGGGTGATTTCTATGCCCTTGGACATATCCCCAACATCATAGGTGCCATTGATGGGACACATCTGGCTTTGGTACCCCCCAGCAGGAGTGAACAGGTGTACAGGAACAGGAAAAGTTATCATTCGATGAATGTACAGATGGTGTATTTGGCTGACCAGTACATCTCCCATGTTAATGCCAAGTTCCCTGAGTCAGTGCATGACGCCTACATCCTGCGGAATAGCAGCATCCCGTTTGTGATGGGTCAACTCCAGAGGCACCGGGTGTGGCTATTAGGGGACTCTGGTTACCCCAACCTGTCCTGGCTACTGACCCCAGTGAGGAATCCCAGGACCAGGGCAGAGGAACGTTACAATGAGGCCCATGTGCGGACTAGGAGGGTGATCGAGCGAACCTTTGGCCTCCTGAAGGCCAGGTTCAGGTGCCTCCATATGACAGGTGGATCCCTAATTTACTCACCAAAGAAGATGTGCCAGATCATCGTGGCCTGCTGTATGCTTCACAACCTGGCTTTGCGCCTCCAGGTGCCTTTTCTGCAGGAGGATGGTCCAGATGGTTGTGTTGCAGCAGCTGTGGAGCCTGTGGAGAGTGAAGAAGAGGAAGCCGGAGAAGACGACATAGACAACAGGAACACAGTAATAGAGCAATATTTTGAGTGACACACAGGTAAGAGTACACACCGGCATATTACATTTACTTAAAGACTCCTACCTCTCTACTGTCTGATTTTTTCCCCCAGTGTATGGTAACTGTGTTGTGACTTTCCCTTCCGTTTTCAGAGCTGTGGGCCCCACTGCGTGACATCTGCTTTGTTACCCCATGGACTACAGCTGTGTGACAGCGGTTTGTTGGCATTACAATGTGAATAACAATTTTGGCACTGTCATGTCTAATGCATTTGTTAAAATCAAAGACAGACTCCAGATTGTTTATGTGCAATAAGTGTGTTTATTCAAGTGCTCTAATTTGGATGGGTGGTTGCAAATCGGTGAGGGGTGATGGTGGAGGATTGTCCATGGCAGAGTCCAGACTATCAGGTTCACAGGTGCATTGTCCAAATGCCTGTGGGAAGTGGAGCAGGGGCAGTTTAAGGTTGGACAGGGTGACAATGTGGGACCGCTCAACCGCATGTATGGGGGGATTCAGGGAGTTCCCTCAAATGGGGTGAAATAGGTTCCCAGTAACAGTGGTTGAGAAAGCATTGTATGTGATCAGGATTCCCCATGTCTTGCATATAGAGGGTCTTGCAGTATGGGTGAAAGGCTTCTTGCTTATTCTTCTTGCTGAGCACCAAGTGCCTGCCTTTGTCTTGACACATGAGATATGGGTACTGGCATGTTTTGCCCTCAATTTGTTGTGAAGAATAGTGCCTACTTTGTTGCCTTCCTCATAAAAGCACTTCGGTATTGTCAAAAGAGTGCATTCAGCATGATTAGTTCTGTGACGTTTCAGTTGATGTCTGGTTATTGCCAGCTCTCTTCTAAGGTTTTTTGTTTGTCTAGGGCCTTTAACTCCTTTGTCTTTTTAGCCATACATTTTCTACGAGTCACAATTCCCTAGACTTGCTTTCCCAACGCCTATTATAGTGCATCGAATCGTAGCTTTAAAGGCATCCCGTAGCATTTGTGCTGGGACCTCTGAAGGGAGATTGCACATAAAGTAATCATTAATAGCTTCTAGAATGTCCAACCTTTTTACTGGGTCTCTAAATAATTGGGAGGTTTCTGCACCTGAGTTTGGGGCTGTCAGTGGGAGAGTGGGTCCCCATTTCAGGTGAGGTTTATATGAGCATGATCTGAGATGGAGATGTCAGATATGCCAGCAGACTCCAGAGTAGAAAGGACAGAATGTGTTATGAATAGGTAGTAAACTCACGATTTGGTGGTATGAACATGCAAGTAATATGTATAGTCTCTATTATCTGGGTAGAAATACCACCAGACCCATTTCAGCTATCTCTTTTTTAGGACTTACTGACATTGCCCCAGTTCCTTGGTATGTGTTGTGGTTTCCATCATTATCAGAGTCCCACACTAGGTTGAGGTAGCTTCCACTATGATGTTCCCTGTGCTGCTGCAGGATTGCTGTTTCAGTGTGGTGTGTAGAAATGCATTTTGGATTTGTTAGGGGTGTATATATTTGGCAGTGTGAGGGAAGTATTATCCAAGTGCGAAGTGACCTATAGAAACCTGCCTTCTGTGTCTCGTGCTTTGGAGGTTGTCTCTCTCCCCAAATGAGGTTAACATAGCATTGTATCTCCAGCCATTTTAGCAGGATGATGCCCATAATCGATGGGGGTAGCATTGATGGTGCATACAAAAGTGATCCTTGCATAGTAAATGGGTCTCCTGTAGAAAGATAACGGCAGGGTCCTGTTGGGACAAGTATCTCCAAACCTGTCTGTGTTTGATGAGGGAATTCAGGCCACTCACGTTGAGTGAAAGGCGCTACAACATATGTGGAGGTTCAGCAGATGTCAGGGGTGTTGTTGGTCAGGAATGCTGGTCATGAAAGTGACTCAGATGTCATCTGGGTGTAATTTGGTTGCAGGAGCAGCTCAGTTGAAGCCCACCCCCTTAGGCCCACCCCACCAGAAGACAGAGATAGAGAAGATAGGAAAAAAAGAAAGGGACGAAGTTAAGGGTAACTGGGTAACGAACCTGGATGAACAAAAATAATGTACCTCTCAAATGCATGGGCTAACAGATCATTGTCACTAGGGGTGTGAGCCCATTGTCAGTGACGCTGGGGAGGGCAAATGTCCCACCGGGATTTCTCAGGGTGATTTTCATACAAGAGAGGGGTGTTGTAATGTCTTCACTCCTCAGAGCTGCTCCTGGCCCCAGGTGGACTAACCGATGAGCCTTAAGATTTAGGATCCCCAGGGAGAGGGGGATCTCAGTAGGGAATCTTCGCTTGGTGGAGTGTCTTAATTCATTATTTAAAAATGAAAAATTATGTCAGCTTTAGCTGTTTCTGAATTGTTGGGGCCCCTTTACCAAAGGTTGTGAATGTTTGCCACTCAGGAAGTGACTTTTGGTCTAATTTTATACAAACATCTAAACTTAGACAAAATTCTAACTTTACTACAAGCAAAGTTAGACTTTAGGTTTAAACTTGGCTTTTGGTGTAAACTTAGACTTTTGGTCCAAGTTTACCTTTGTGGATTGGGCCCAATGTATTCTTGTCTGAGTGGCATATTGGGGGTGGGTCACTTTCAGCCTTGGAGGATGATGTTTTATGTGCCTTTTCTCCGGCGGTCTGATGGGTTCGCATCTCAGCAACCATGGCATCCTTACAGGTTTTGCCTTTTATCACTATGTTCTTCTAGTCACGGGAAAGAGGTGTCAGAGAGATCCAACTGGAGGTTTAGCAAAAGATGTGTATCCTCAAGGCTAGTCCCTCCCAGAGAGTTGAAAAATGCTTGGTTGCTCAGGAGTGAGGGCGCAATGACAGGGCTTGTGTCCTGAGGAGTAGGCAGTGTCCAGTCCTTGGGACCTGTGTGTTCTGTCTCCACTCAGCAGGCTTTTAGAGGCGATGGTAGCATACAGATGATTGGTTGCTTGTTTGGGGCGACTAAGCAGGTGTGAGGGGAAATCTGCTGCAGTTCGATAGTATGTCCTGAGTGTGAGTAACAGTAGTGCATCGGACCGAGCTCTGGGCCTGGCTAGAGCATGCACTGGGTGTCTATTTAGTCTTTGGCATGCTGTGTGATGCCTATTTCGATTCTCCTAAGCATCACCTGGGTCCACTCACTATAGGCTCACCTCCAAGTGCTGATCTTTGTTTTTTGGCGGTGCCCACTTTTGTGGTGTGATGGTTTGGCATAAGCCATTTGGATGGACTGGAGGGAACACTCACCACACAGTGTCTCAGACAATGGTCCGGCACCACCCGACAACACTCCAGTTGAACCACCGCTGTAAGAGCTGGCAAATCGATGGTGCCAAGCAGACCCCAGAGGTCTGGTTCAGGCCTCCTGGGAGAGGTGACGGGACCAATCAGACCCCAGAGTTCTGGTTCAGGCCTCCTGGGAGAGGTGATGGGGCATCTGCAAAGACGTTCAGGGCCAGGAGTCATGCCCTACTGCCCTCTGTGCTACAACCAATCTGGGAGGCTTGCCATCACACCCAAAAGTAACTGATTCTCTGCAGATCCAGTTTTCATACCAACCCAACAGGGAGGCTGTCGTATGCTGCATTTGGCTTCCAAACCCAGGTCGGCCCACCAGGTCGGCACTGCCACGACCTGACCAGGTGTAGTAAGCAACTTCAGGGCCATGGGCCGTGTCCCTGCCTCCTCAGCTCCACAGGCGCTCGATTGGGTCTGCAGATGTCAGCTGGGTGGGTTGGATGGCTCTTGAGTCAGACAACTTCCCATTCCTCCTCCGAGTTCTGGGATGTCAGAGGAGCAGGGCTGGTGAGTTGCCCCCTGGTCGAAGTCAAAGGCAGTTGGAAGCTAGTGGCTAAACTTCTATGTCTCTACACCATTTTGGCCGCCTGCAAAGAGGAGATGGTATTCATTCACCACTGTAGGAAAGTGCCCCTTTTGGCATGGTCCCCACCCCCATTTATTTGCCAGATATTGATGCTGAATTCACTAAGAATATGCTGGGATCCTGCTAATCAGGCCCCGGCACCAGTGTTCTTTCCCAAAAACTGTTTCATTGTTCCCACCATTGCCACACCCATGGCATACAGTTAACTCCCTTGTAAAAGGTACCCATGGTACCAAGGGCCCTGTGGCCAGGGAAGGCCCCCAAGGGCTAGAGCATGTATTATGCCACCATGGGGGACCACTCTCCAAGCAGATGCACACTGCCATTGCAGCATGTGAGTGTTGATAGGGAGAAAAAGACAAAGTCGACAGGGCATTCCTCTCAGGTTGCCATACCCACAAACCATTGCCTGTGACATAGGTAAGTCATCTCTCTAGCAGGCCTTATAGCCCTAAGGCAGGGTGCACTATACTACAGGTGAGGGCATAGCTGCATGAGCATTTACAACATTGTAAGTGCAGTGTAGCCATATAAAGTACATGCGCTGGAAAGTTGTCATAACAAACTCTACAGCTCCATGATGGCTCTACTGGAGTCTGGGAAGTTTGGTATCAAACTTCTCAGCACAATAAACCCACACTGATGTCAGAGATGCCCCCTGTATTTTAGCCAAACTTCTAGTGCAAGACTGACCAATCTGTGCCAGCCTGCCACTTCCAGACAAGTTTCTGACCACATGGGGTGAGAGTCTTTGTGCTCTCTGTGGCCAGAAACAAAGCCGCACCTGGCTGTGAGCCTCAAAGGTTCAGGCCTCTGGTTACAGTGCCCCAGGTCACTCCAGCTAGTGGAGATGCCTGTGCCCGGACAAAGCCCCACTTTTGGTGGCAAGGCTAGCGGGAAAATTAGGAAAAACAAGGAGGAGTGATCACTTCAGCTAGGACCACCCCTAAGGTGCCCAGAGCTGAAGTGACCCCTTCCTTGTAAAAACCTACATCCAGGTTTTGAGGAAAGGGATCGATAGGGTTAGGTCTGTGTCCCCCTCTCCAAAGGCAGAGGACACCGGAAGGGTGTAGTCACCATCAAGGACAACTGATTTGGCCCCAGCCCTACAGGCCTGTCTCCAGCTTCTGAAGCCCTGCTACAAAAAGGTGACGCATCCTGCAGGACCAGCGATCTCTTAAAAGCCTCAATAGAACTGCCCACACCCTAGAGGACCAAGATCTCTCATGGACAGTGGCCCTGTCCAGAAAGAAACTCCAGCAAAGGACTCCAGAGCTGCCCATGATCTGTGAGTCCAGCCCACTCATCACCCCATGCCAACGGCCCATGTATAGGTGGGCCACCAGTCCAGAGCAGGTCCCTAGATGATTCTGACCAAGTTTACACACAGGGTTGTCCCCTCCTGGCCAACACAACAACACCTGCAGCCTAAATCTGGAGTACCCCCTGAGCATGGGAGAACCGGACAAAGATTCCTGATGCCTAAAGGTACCCCTGCATCTGCAGCCCCCTGGCCTTGGGGAATCCGATCACAGGTCTGACTGGCTCCAGGCTCCATTGGAGCCCATGGTAAATCTTGCATCATCTTGAACCTCTGCAACCGGCCGGCCCTGTGTTGCTTGTGGTGGGTGTTTGGGGTTAACTGTGGGAAAATGTTGTTAACTTGAACCCCAACCTGTAGACATCCTAAATGCTGGAGACTGGAACTCCAACCTCCTTTTTAATCATTTGATATTACACTAAATGTGAAAAATAGTATATTATTCACTATTTGCACAATAAAACACGGAATAGCAGTATCTGGAATGTGACCTTCACTGGCATCTCAGGTAACTAAAATAAAATGCTTTTGAATATATGTTGTGTACACACTGGTGATTGTATGATTGTGTGAGAGAGCATGTGCAGAGTGAGAATGAAGGAGATTGATAAGTATGAGTGAGTCAGAGTGAGTTAGAGAAAGAGAGAGTGACAGAAAGGAAACGATTGAGGGAGTCTGAGTGACAATGAGAGCCAGTGACAGTAAGTGTAACTGTGAGAATGAGAGTTATACTGAATGAGAATAAGTCAGAATGAGTGACACTAAGAGTGAATGCAAGTGTGTGTGAGTGAGAAACAATGAGTGTGTTTAAGTAAGAGTGAGTGAGAAAGAGTGCAAATGAGTGATAGTTAGAGTAAGTGCAAGATAGTGAGTGAAAATGATTAAGTGCACATGAGTGAAAATGAGTGGGCAAGACTGAACGTGAGAAAATAACATGAGTGTGAGTAAATGACTGTAAGTGAACATGAGTGAAAATGGGTTGTTTTGCTTGCAAGTGTGTCACTGGACATGATATACTTACAGAGGCACTCATGACAAAATACTGACACTGGTCTGCTAGAGGAGATAAATGCAAATGGGATGTTCATGGCAAAATGTTGATGCTGGTGTTGGCACACTGTAGGAAATTCTTAGAAAAAGGGAGGACAACAGTAGCAAATGTCTGAAAGGCACCCATGACAGAATACCATCCCTGACATATTAGATGTAACTTATGACTTAAGGGTCGCCCATAGTACATGGCCACAGTAATGGTGAAATTCTGGCACTGACATATGTATGTAATCTTTTTAGAAAATGTATGCGATCCCATTTTTAAAAAATGTCCTCAGGGAAATATTTCCTCCACCCCTGATCCCCACCTGGAAGAGGTTGGACTCACTCGCTTCGCTCACTCACTACAATGTAGGTACATGTTTCCTTGTCTTATTATGTCGGCACTTAATATAGGTGCTATACAAATTAGATATTTTAGGTCAGGAGCACCAGTGCTTCTGACCTGTTGTTATCTATTCTTTGGGATTTAACCACACCCATCACTTTCATTTGTTCGTGGACTTGTGTTTCAAAATTCCCTTCATTTTATTTGTTAAAGGCATACATACCTTTTTCATGCCTTTTTTGGTGTTCAGCACTCCTTGAGAGCACCTGCCAACTACTGTAACATACACAGAGTCCATGTTTTACAGACGGTTTGTGGACTACTTTGTGGACTTTCTCTGGGTCAGCAGTATTGGAACGATTTGCATAACTAACAGTTACTTGTTATTGTTACTTTTTTCTGTCGCGCTCATGACACTTTTCACACAGCGGGAGCTCGATTGGCAATATTAGAGCGTTTATGCAAATCGCTCTTATACTGCTGATCTTGTTCCTGCTATATAAAAATTGAAAGCGCCATGAGCGCGACTAAAAAACAAAAGATACAATGACAAGTAACTGGTAGTTATGCAAATCACTCCAATACTGCCAATCGAGTTCCCGTAGTGGAACTGCAATGAGCAGTATTGGAGCGTTTTTCAAGAATACCACTTACTTCACATTGTTTCTTAGTTACCTCATGTCACAGTTACGGAGAGGACAATGCATCCCTGCACAGCTTACAAAACGTCAGTTCAAAGCTTCTTTCGACCTCCCGAACCAACACTACTTTCACAATGTATAACGCACACAACCTAGTGGTGATTACACTCAATGTCAGTCAATGTCAATGGACTAACTCATTATACTAAAAGAAGGAAACTATCAGTTTACCTTCACAACGTACCCCATAGACATCACCTCAGTGCAGGAAATACATCTCTCGAACACAGAAAAGGAGAAGCTTAAGAGAGAATGGTTGGAGGGAATACAATGCATGCAAGGACCTACAGACAGACAATGAAACCAACAACACCAGATTCTATTGCAAAGGGGGAATTTCCACCCCAGTTTGGAAAAGACTACCTCCTCAGAGTAGCACAGTCACAGGTGCATCCAGAGTGTCACAAAGATCACAAAGATAACTTACACTTTTTGAGTAATTTACATTTTAGAATATGTTTACTACTTTTGGCTATTCACAAAATACGTATATAAGTTGCTTTAATCTCATTTTTGAATTTAAAAAAAAGTAACATTAATTTATAACTTATTATAACTAAAATAATAATAATATTAATTAAATCTATACATCACTTTCAATAATTATGCATGCTTAAAATTAGCTAAACTATTGCTTTCTTTAGGTAGGAATTTATCTGTTAATTAGAACTTAGGTCCTCATTATGACATTGGCAGCCGGACCACTGCATTCCAGGCAGTCCGACAGCCACATTATGACCCTGACCATCAGACCTCCAGGGGACTGCCATCCCCGCCAATAACGTGGTTCCTGATGGGCTGACGGCAGTCAGAGTCGTGTTCAGCTACGGCGGCGCTGAGTTCAGCGCTACCATGCAGATCACAAGTCCAGTCTCCACTAGACTTTTCATGGCGAGGACCCCATCATGAAAAGGCTCTCAGAAACGCAGTGCTGGGGGACAAAGGGAGTCCCCTGCACTGCACACAAACATTGTGCTACGGTGATAGTGACTTAATGGTCATATAAAATCAAACTTTGAAATAGAATGGGGTACTAGGCAGGGTGGCTCAGAAGCTGGCGCTGGCAATTAGACAAGCTGCAGACATTAAGGGGGTCATTCTGACCTCGGCGGTAAAAGGCCCTTACCGCCGGTCAGAAGACCGCCATCATACCGCCGCGGCCGCGGTAAACCGCCACGGTCATTCTGACCTCCAACTGCCAAACCGCCGAAAACCCGACATCCACGGAAGGCCGCCTCATCAGCGGGCAGCGATAAACTGGAGATTACCAAACCTCCACCGCCACGCCAACACAAACACGCCCATGCCATTACGACCCACGAATCCACGCGGCGGTCTTTCAACCGCGGTATTCCATTGGCGGTAAACACAGCTGCGCTCAAAATACACACCCAGCTCCAAAACACAGCCACATTGGACAATTTGAAATACACACACCTGATACACATACAAACAACACTCCCACACATCCAAGCAACTATAAAACACACACCCACATCACCCACAAACCCCCACTACTAGAAAATTGGAGAGAAGGCGAGAGAGAGAGAGAGAGAGCACAGCTATCGAAAACCCCAACACACACAGGAACCCAACATCATCAACCACACCACATCTACGCACACATCACCACACACCACCACTCACATCACCACAAACACCACCCCACACCTCATCCACACCACCCCATGGCACCCCAAAGACACCCCAGGTTTTCGGACCAAGAACTCAGGGTCATGGTGGAGGAAATAATAAGGGTAGAGCCCCAGCTCTTCGGCACACAGGTGCAACACATCACAATAGCCAGGAAGGCGGAGCTATGGCAAAGGATCGTCGACAGGGTCAACGCTGTGGACAGCATCCCAGAAACCGGGAAGACATCCGAAAGCGCTGGAACGACCTACGGGGGAAGGTACGGTCGATGGTCTCAAGACACAACATCGCTGTGCAGAAGACTGGCGGCGGACCACCACCCACTCCTCCCGAATTCACTGCATGGGAGCAAGAGGTCTTGAACATCCTGCATCATGCGGGCCTCGCTGGAGTAGGCGGAGGAATGGACTCTGGTAAGTCTAATCTCAACTACTCCCCCCCCCAACCACCAGCATGCCAACCCACACCCCCACCCTCACCCCCAACTCCCCAGCACACATACTCCCTGCCAATGTCTCACCAGCACAACCCACCCAACCCAAAACCAAACCCTGAATGCCAACACAAACCATGGACACCCATCACCTATGCATGACCACTGCACATACCCATCCCCCCCCCACAAACCACCCTCACAACTCCTCCCACAAGGGAATGCCAGCACTGGGGGACAAGGGCACCCACAAATCGCACGCCATGGAACACACAGAAGCAATAACCATACTCTTTTACCCCTGCAGGGCCCGAACGCCAACACACCGGCCAGGAGGGTCCAGATTTGTCCATCCCACCCCCAGAACAGGCCCCCAGTGAGGACAGCAGCTCTGTCGACCTAGAACCTGATGACCAGCCCGGACCATCGGGGACCTCTGGACAGTCGGTTCCCCACACACAGACACAGGCCACAGCAGACCTAACCCCCTCTGGGAATATCAGCACAGCTCCCACCCAGCGGGCCCATGCCTCTGTCTCCAGGACAGGTCAATCAGTGGTGTGTCCGCCACTACAGGGCACCCAGGCTGACCCAACACCCCAACAACAACAGGGACCTGGGGGCATTGGTAGTGGGCACACCGTCCAGGGGACGGAGGCCCGGGGAAACAGGGCAACTGGGAGGGCTGCAGTGCGACAGGGGGGGGAGGACAGGCCCAGGGAACCGACTCTCCAAGAGGCCCTCACCACCATCATGGGAGCATACCACCACTCCCAGGAGACGATGGCGACGGTACTGGCCAGGTTCCAGGAGATCCAGGCACAGCAGGAGGAACGGTACATGGGGTACAGAGAGGAGCTCAGGAACATCGTCCTGGCCCTCAACCAAATAGTCACCACATTGCGGGACCATGTGGCACCCCAAAGGGCCCCTGTCACCAGCCTGGACCAGGAACAGCCTACCACCTCCGCGCGCGCTAGTGGACAGGAGGCCCCCACACAACAACAGGCCACCAGAACCCCACTTCCTGCTGAAGATCAACCACCCTGCAAGAGGAACCTGAGATCACAAAGGAAGACAGAGTAGGATGCCAAGACCCCCGCCAGCATAAGATACCCCCTGATGTCATTCCACTGTCCCACATTGTCACCCTGTCCAACCTTGAACTGCCCCTGCTCCATCCTTCCACAGGCATATGGACAATGCACCTGTGCGACTGAGAACTGGACTCTGCCATGGACATTACTCCACCCCCACCCATCACCGTTTTACTATCATGGACCTATATGTAGCACTTTAAATAAATCACTAATTGCACTTAAAACACTCAGGAGTCTGCTTGTATTCTTAACAAATGTATTACACATAACGGTTGAAAAATGTTCAGTTACATTGTGATGACAACATACCAATGTCAATGTGCTTTACTCCATGGGCAAACAAAGCAGAAGTCACGCAGTGGGTCATACAGCTCTGAAAAGGGAAGGGAAAGTCACAATTCAGTTGAAAGGAACTGGGGGGAAACACAGAAAGTAGAGATGCAGGAGGCCTGAAGTAAATGTAAAATGGCGTGGGGGATTCTTACCTGTGTGCTACTGAAAATACTGTTGTATAACTGTGTCCCTGTTGTCCGTGTCGTCCCCGTCGTCTTCCTCCTCTTCACTCTCCACAGGCTCCACAGCTGCTACAACACCACCATCTGGACCATCCTCCTGCAGGAAAGGCACCTGGCGTCGCAATGCAAGATTGTGAAGCATACAGCAGGCCACGATGATCTGGCACACCTTCTTTGGTGAGTACATTAGGGATCCACCTGTCATATGCAGGCACCTAAACCTGGCCTTCAGGAGGCCGAAGGTCCTTTCTATGATCCTCCTAGATCGCCCATGGGCCTCATTGTACCGTTCCTCTGCCCTGGTCTGGGGATTCCTCACTGGGGTCAGTAGCCACGGCAGGTTGGGGTAACCAGAGTCACCTATTAGCCACACACGTTGTCTCTGTAGCTGTTCCATCATATAGGGGATGCTGCTATTTCGCATAACATACGCGTCATGCACTGACCCAGGGAACTTGGCATTTACATGGGAGATGTACTGGTCAGCCAAACAGACCACCTGGACATTCATAGAATGATAACTTTTCCTGTTTCTGTACACCTGCTCATCGTCTTTTGGGGGTACTAAGGCCACATGGGTCCCATCAATGGCACCAATGATGTTGGGGATATGTCCAAGGGCATAGAAGTCACCCTTCACAGTGGCCAAATCACCCTCCTCAGGGAAAACAATGTAGCTCCGCATGTATTTCATCAGGGCAGACAACACTCTGGACAAAATCTTAGAAAACATAGGCTGAGACATCCCTGATGACATGGCCACTGTTGTCTGAAAAGACCCACTTGCCAAAAAATGGAGGACTGACAGAACCTGCACCAGAGGGGGAATTCCTGTGGGTTGGCGGATGGGGGACATCAGTGCTGGCTCCAGCTGGGCACACTGTTCATGTATAGTGGCTCGGTCAAGTCGGTATCGAAGTATTATATGACGTTCCTCCATTGTCGACAGGTCCACCAGCAGTCGGTACACGGGAGGATTCCTCCTTCTCCTCGCAAGTCCCAGCGGACGGTGCCTAGGAAGGAGAACATGGAGTACAGAGTCAAGCAACCCACAGGTACGTAACTACAGCTTGCACAGTACACGAATCGCTATGCATTGAATGGCTTGTATGAGTGGCAATGCAAGGCCTAGGCCTGTGTGACGCAGTAGAAATTAAGCCATGTGGGCCCTTGAAATGGCGGCTGCCTGACCTGAGAAGTGTGACAGTGGGATGTGAGGTCAATGCGCTGGCGTGACACACCGTGGCGGTCGAAGACCGCGGCGCCAAGCCGCATTGGTTAACATTGAACCCTATGGGTTTCACGAGCCAATGACTAGGTGCGCCGGCGGTCGCGGTACGCACCGCCGCGGTACGCACCGCCGCGGGCGTGACCGCCATTTTCTATCTGATTAATCACTCGAGACCTGATCATCCACAGGAGAGGACCCATACTGCAAGTGCTGCTGTGAACTCGGTCTGGAAGAGACAATGGCTGCTGCGACTGGGGAAAGGGCCCCTGCCTTCACTACAGAAGAGTTGGAGAAACTTGTAGATGGGGTCCTGCCCCAGTATGCGCTACTCTACGGTCCTCCAGACCAACAGGTAAGTACACTGTGTGCACGTTGAATGGGCTATGCCTGTGTTGAGTGGGGTAGATATAAGATGGTGGGCTGGGGAGAGAATGACGAGTGCAAGGCACGACAGATGAGAGCATGTGCCACATGGCAAGGTTGGGTATGGGGGGCCAATCACATCTAACATGCGGAAAAATGATGATATTTCCAATTCCACCCTGTACATGTCAAATAGGTCAGCGCCCATCAGAAAGTCGACATTTGGCGTGCCATCGCCAAGGAAGTCCGGAGCCTGGGGGTCCACAATAGACGGGGCACCCACTGCCGCAAGAGGTGGGAGGACATCCGCCGCGGGACCAGGAAGACCGCCGAGTCACTGCTGGGGATGGCCTCCCAACCTAGGAGGGGTGCCAGTTGTACCCTGACCCCCCTGATGTCGAGGATCCTGGCGGTGGCCTACCCCGATTTGGATGGGCGCGTGAGGACATCACAGCAGACACAAAGGGGTGAGTACCAGCACATTCAGCTATCTTTACGCGCAGTGGAGGTGCCTGGGTGGGGGAGGAGGGTCGTGGGTGACATTAGGCCAGGGCGCTTTCTGTAGTG
Organism: Pleurodeles waltl; assembly: GCF_031143425.1. NCBI lineage: Eukaryota > Metazoa > Chordata > Amphibia > Caudata > Salamandridae > Pleurodeles > Pleurodeles waltl. The sequence continues at coordinate 349,103,946 of NC_090438.1, forward strand.
TAGTCCTCTCCTTTAGCCATGTCCCTGTGCCCCCGCCCCCCACCTCTGTAGGGTGACAAGTACAGCTATCCATGGTCCTGCATCACCCATGTGCGCGTTTGTTGTCCCTAGACCTGTTGGCCTAGTCACAAGTACTGAGTAGTGTACCCCGATTGCGCGGCTTAGTGCATGAGGCTCCTGTGTCTGTCCTCTCCGCCAACGGTGTTGACAATGCATGCACTCAACCTGTTTTTATTTCTCCCCCCACCCTTTTTCTTTATCTTCTTGTGCATGTGTGCATTAGCATCATCAGGCGGAGGAGAATTGGCACCGGAGCACGAGGGAGCTGCAAATCACAAGGCCCCGGTGGGCCATGGCACAGACACCGAGGCCACCAGTGATACGGAGGGCGAGGGGAGCTTCACAACGGGGACCCGTGGTGACACCAGCGACACCGACACGTCCTCGGATGGGAGCTCCCTAGCGGTGGCGGCAACATCCGTGCCCCCCGCCTCTACAGGTACAGCCGCCACCCAGCGCACCAGCTCCGCCCTCCCAGCAGCCCCTCAGCCTTCGCTCCGTGCCCGCTCGCCCAAGAAGGCGGGCATCTCCTTCGCCCCAGGCACCTCAGGCCCTGCCCCTGTTATTGACCTCCTACAGACCATCATTGTTGGGCAGTCTACCCTTTTGAATGCCATCCAGGGGGTAGAGAGGGAGGTGCATCGTAGCAATGCATACCTGGAGGGCATTCATTCGGGTCAGGCTGCCCATCAACGATCGTTCAATTCTCTGGCCTCAGCACTGACGGCAGCCATTGTCCCTGTTTCCAGCCTCCCTCTTCTAACTGCCTCCACCCTGTCTCTGTCTCCTGTTCCTCAGCCTATCCCATCCACACCATCAGACCAGCCTGCACACACCTCAACACCCAAGGGCAGCTCATCCAGACATAAGCACCACAGATCACACAAACATTCACCCAAGCAACACCCAGATGCAGACATGCCAACAGCCACTACCACCTCTGTGTCCCCCACCTCCTCGTCTCCCTCCTCCATCCCTGTGACGTCTCCACTCACACCTGCATGCACACCACCAACAGCCAGTACTTCCATCACCAGCACACCCTCCAGTACAGTCCGCACACGTGCAGTCACCACCCCCACTGCCATTTACACGTCCCCTGTGTCCTCTCCCACTGTGTCTGTCACCCCCTCTTCCAAGACACACAAACGCAGGCAGCCACCCACCCAACAGCCAACCTCCTCACGACAGCCTCCAGCCCATGCACCTTCACCCAAGGACAGCACACCTGACTCTCCTACAACCACCTCCTCTTCCTCCACTCCCATAACCACTACACCTACCCTTTACCTTGGTCCTAAAAAAGTTTACCTCTCCAATCTTGACCTCTTTCCCTCACCTGACCCACCCCCTCCAACTGCTAAGAGTCCCAAGAGCACCTCAGCCACCACCAGCCCGGGTTCAAGTGTCACCGTAGTGCATGGATTTTGGAGTCCCCCTTTGCCAGCAGTGATACATCGGTCAGCAGCAAGGGGACAGCCAGCCCCCCCCCTGGAAAGAGGACCCGTAAAGTAAGGGGCCGCTGCGAGAAGACTGACACGGCTGCCCCCAAGGACCAAAGTTCTGCCACTTCACCTGCCACAACATCCAGGGGAGGCAAGGCCCAGAGAGCCACATCGAAGGAGGGCAAGGGCAGCAGGGCGGAGAAGTCAGCCAGCAGGAGCGCAGACCAGGAAGGCCCCACAAGCCCCATCCCGGGTGCGAGGGAGGACACCCAAGGGCCCAGGACATCATCACCGAAGGGTCCAGCAACTGCACGGTCGGAGGGCGACTGAGCAGGGAGTCCTGGCCAGGTTTGACTCCCTTGAATTACAGGACAAGCACCGCTGAAGAGGGCCCCGCCGTCCAGAAAGGCACCGCTGAACAGGGCCCCGCCGTGCAGAAAGGCACCGCTGAACAGGGCCCCGCCGTCCAGAAAGGCACCGCTGAACAGGGCCCCGCCGTGCAGAAAGGCACCGCTGAACAGGGCCCCGCCGTGCAGAAAGGCACCGCTGAACAGGGCCCCGCCGTCCAGAAAGGCACCGCTGAAGAGGGCCCGCCGCCCAGACAAGCACTGTTGAAGAGGGCCCCGCCGTGCAGAAATGCACCGCTGAACAGGGCCCCGCCGTCCAGAAAGGCACCGCTGAACAGGGCCCCGCCGTGCAGAAAGGCACCGCTGAACAGGGCCCCGCCGTGCAGAAAGGCACCGCTGAACAGGGCCCCGCCATGCAGTAAGGCACCGCTGAACAGGGCCCGCCAAGACAGGCACCGCTCCGCCGGGCCCTTCCTGTCAAGCACCGCTCCGCTGGGCCCCGCCGTCTCAAGCACCGCTCCGCTGGGCCCTTCATCTCAAGCACCGCTCCGCTGGGCCCCGCCGTCTCAAGCACCGCTCCGCTGGGCCCTTCATCTCAAGCACCGCTCCGCTGGGCCCTTCCTGTCAAGCACCGCTCCGCCGGGCCCCGCCGTCTCAAGCACCGCTCCGCTGGGCCCTTCATCTCAAGCACCGCTCCGCTGGGCCCCACCGTCTCAAGCACCGCTCCGCTGGGCCCCGCCGTCTCAAGCACCGCTCCGCTGGGCCCTTCATCTCAAGCACCGCTCCGCTGGGCCCTTCCTGTCAAGCACCGCTCCGCTGAGCCCCGCCGTCTCAAGCACCGCTGGCCCAATGACAGTGCCGGTTCTGTGTCGAGCTACTGTTCACGCTGCACTCGGGCCACTCTGCCTCCTCCATTGCCTGTGGAGACTGTTATCCACTTGATAGACTGTGGCTTTGCACTCCCCAGGATTGAACAGTGGGCAAGCCACCCACTGTAGAGACTTGAGAGACTGTGGCTTTGCACTGCCCAGGATATGGCAGTGGGTAAGCCACCCACTGTAGAGACTTGAGAGACTGTGGCTTTGCACTCCCCAGGATGGCACAGCGGGCATGGTGGCCCCTTCGTGGATCTGGCGTCGTGGACTCATGTGGCTGTGGTGCCCCCCTTCCCTTCCCCCTGAGGTGCCTTTAGTTTTATCATCTGATGCCCCTGCAGTGTTCTCTCCAACGGACTCAGGTCTCCTGTGTGGGCTTTGCCCATGTGTTGATACACTTTGGCCCACGGACAGTTGAAATTTCAGTGACTGTGCAGGACTTATTGCCTCTATTTCTCGGTTACGCAATGTTTTAACTTGATTTTTTTTAATTCATTTTCCTATTTTACCATGACTTCAATGAACCTATTTTATACATAAATTTAGTTTCTCACTTTACTTATATCTTTTCATTATTCTGGGGTGTTTGGGTGGTGTCACTTTGACTTGGTGCTCTGCATTGGTGTGTAGATAGTTGGGGGGTGGGTGTATTCCGTATGTGTGTGCCCGTAACCCTTCCTCCTCCCCCCTCCCCTGTGTCGTAGGTGCGCTACTAACCGTTGTCGTCTGCGCCGGAGTTCGTACTCGTGGTAGATGAGCAGGTAGACGAGAGCAGGTAGGATGTTCAATTCGGGTTCCATGCTGTCCTCCGTCCTCGTGGAGTGTATAGAGGTGAGCGTTTTCCCGTTCGTAGTCTGTTTCCGCCGTGTTTTTATCGGCGGTGCTCCCGCCCCGGAAAAGGTGGCGGATTGGTGAGTTGTGATAGGGTGGGCGGTACGTTGTCTGCCGCCTGCCTGTTGGCGGTGACCGCCGCGCTGTCTGTTTGTCCCGCCGTGGCGGTCGGAGTGTTAAAGTGGCGGTCTGTGTTGGCGGTTCCCGCCAGGGTCAGAATTCGTTTTTTTTTACCGCCTGCCTGTTGGCGGGTTGGCCGCCGCTTTATCACCGACCGCCAGGGTTGGAATGACCCCCTAAAGGAACAACTACACCAGTTGGAGACACAAATCCCTTTCTTTTGTGGGTGACATTTTGGTAATGCTGTTAGACACCGTGCACTCCATTGCTAGCTAATTTTCAGGGCCACTGGAATTATGCGGCAGGGAAAGGCCAAAATTATGCAGCAGGGTTGAGGAAATTATATGGCAAGAAAAGGCAAATTATGCAGCATCCATGCTGCACATTTTGTGGTATTATTGCTCATTATTTTGTCATTTTTAAACTTGTTAACACTGTCTGGGCATTGGTTGCACCTCATTAGTATCAGTTCAACATTGAAACATAGAAATAAGCAACAGAAAGGTGACCAGTCAACCTTTTTAAAAGGCTTTCCAATACACAGCAACACGTCACTGCATTTTTAGAAACTTTAGAACCATTTGAACTAAAATATTTTTGTTAAAATCTGCAGATTGTTCAGCAGATGCTGGATTATGTGCAAAATGCAGCCAAACTACAATTATGTGAAAACTGCAGCGACCACACAATCACATAATTCCAGTGACCTTGCTTTTATCACAATTCTCAGAATTCTCAGGATATCAAATTAATGTAAAAATTTGAGTCTCAACCGATGACTAGATCCGCCACAACCATGGCCCTGTGCTCAAGCCCCTTCCAATTGAGGGAGTCCATACTGAAATATCTAGGGATTTTCCTAAGTAGAGGTCTTGATAAGATCATGAAAGTCAACCTGAACCCCTTATTGGACAGAAGAAAAATGTACTGTAGTAAGTGTTTGGCCCTAAACTTGTCAATAAAGGGAAGAGTGCAAGTGAAAAAAAAAATTATGTGTTCCATGCCTTAAATGCATCTTTGCAATGTTGCCTTTAAAGATTCTGATAAAAATAACCAGATGGATTAACAAAGTGCAGAGCTATTTATCTGGGAAGGGAGATAAAAACTGGATAAACTATATGTAGCAATGGAATGTGGGGGCCTTAGATTGCTTCATTCAGAGAAATATCCTTGTAGTTGGCACAAATACGCTTTAAGATACACAAGATTCTAGAGAAACAAAGATGGATAAAATAAGAAAAGTGCTACTGTTTAAGGTCACCCCACTCCAAAAATAACCAAAAGTAGTGAACACTGATCCTATATGTTATGTTATGTTGAATGTGTGTGTGGAATACACTATCCCCTGAGATGGTATCCTGGCCCTGTGCAGGTGTGGAGTCTAGCCATGGGGGCAGATTCAGTAGAAGAGCTAGGTCTTCAGTTTCTTGTGGAAGTTAAGAAGTGTGGGTGTGGCTTTGATGTGTAGCAGGGTATTGTTCCATGCTTTAGGAATGATGTATGAGAAGGCTTGACCTCCGGTTATGTTTCTGTTTACTTGTGGTAGTGTAAAAGTATAAGTCCGACTGAGTACAGCTGCCTGAAGGGTCGATGGAAGGAGATCCAGTTGTTAAAGTAGGCTGGTACTGTGTTGTGTTGTGCTTTGAATGTGTGCTTGAGCAGTTTGAGCTCTGTGCTCGTGAATCAGGAGCTGTTTGAGCTCCCTCAGGTGTGCTGGTGATATGTGATCTGCATGGGAGGTTGAGGATCAGTCTGGCCGCCCTGCTTTGGATGATTTGTAGCTTTCTAGTGAGATGTTTGGTGATTCAAACATAGTAATAGATGCCTTAGTCCAACCTTCTAGTGATGAGTGAATGGCTGATGGAGGTTAGACTACTGTTAGTACTGCAATTTTCAGAGACAGTTCTCAGGGGGGAAGAGAAGTTAGTATAGTTTTGAGGTAAGTACAACACTTAAAGTTCCCAAACAATTGACAGTCATGTGAGCTCCTGTTTGGAAATTTTCAGGTTGATCCATCTAGCGGGGGCTGAAATAAAGGGGGGGAGAAATTCAGAGCCTTTCCAATGTTAATTCTCATAGGAAAAATTGAACAGTGATGGCGCAAAAACCACTGGACGGATTTACACCAACTTTGGCAGAAAGGTAGCTTTTGGTCCAGAAAGAGCCCTTTTTGCTATTTGGTGTAAATCTATTCAGTAGTTTTTGAGAAATTTAAAGAAATCCAAATTTGTATATATAGAGACACAAATGATTCACAAACCCTAACAATCTTGTGCAGATATCTGATTGGCTGATAACACTTCAACAACAAAAGTGTTGTCAGCCATCTTGGGACTCATCAGAAGCCGAGTCCCAGACAAAAAATATTTTAAAAAATGCAAACAGGACCAGGATACGAATATCCTGACCCCTTAGCTCTGGTGGTGGTGGGTTCCCAATGGGACCCCCCACGGCTAAAAAGATTTTTTTTTAATTTTATTGACGGAGCCGCAGCGGATCCATGAATCCACCATAAAATTGAAAAAAATGAAGTGTGGGCTCCCTTGCTTTATTATCATGAAGCCATCGGGTGGGCCAAGTCCCGGGGGCATTTCTTTAGAACTGCGGGGGGCACCACCTTCCCGGGGCATATATTAAAAAAAGAAAAGAGGGTCCCTTTGAGACCCGCATTATCCCCAGGGACCACCACTCCCCGGGGCTACACTGAAATTTGAGCGCGGACGCCATGCGGTCCGTCGCACCTTGGGTACCACCAACTTCTGGGGAAAATCTTTTTTTTAAAAAGGAGGCCACTATGGGTCCCTCTGAGCCCTGGGGACCACCACCCCTAGGGCATCTGTAAACATATGTGCGGGGGCAAACAGTAAAAAATTGAAAGAGTGTCTGTTTCTATCTTCATCTTGGCAGGGGCACACAGCCCCCCTCGTGGAGCCACAGATGGCCCTGGGGACGAACGCCACCCCTTAGGGCAAGCTCCTTCTGTGTACCGGGGGTGCCCACCCCCAGGACCTATCTGTTTGATGTGGCTTGGCTGCAACACTTCAGCCAAGCCACAGCAGACACTCTGTTGTTTGACAGCAGGGCCTTTAAAGCAGCTCCGTGCTTGCTGAAGCAATGTCAGGAAGCCCATAAAGGCTTTTATTGTAAAAAATGTTCAAATATATAAATAAAGAAAGAAAGAAAGAAGGCGGGACCACGGGGGAGCCCTTAAAGATAGCCCATAAAGGGCTTACATTTTTTTTAAAGAAAACATAACCCCCATATCTCAGTGTGAAGGTCACTAGACCTTCACAGTGAGCTTTGGAGTTTTGAGTCCAGCTGGACTCATTACCATTTTTTTTAAATAAAATAATTAATTTTTATATTTTAAATTGAACACAAATATCTCTTTCTAACTACATGAGATGTTAAAGACAAAAAAACTCTTTCCTTTTCACTTTCTTTCTCCCTTTGTCTCCTTCAAACAATGTCTTCCACTAAGACACTTACGCATCCACTCACACTCACGTAGACACTAACCCACCCACTCACAGACCCACTCACACCCTCATGTACTCACCCACAGACCCACACACACACTAAAACACTAATGTGAGCACTCTCACACCCGGACAGACAATCTGACAGCTATTCTCACCCTAGATACAACCTCTAACATCTATTCTCCCACCCAGAGAGGCCTTGGCCAACTCATGCCGTGCACGCAAAGGATTGAGTGATTGGGGGACTGCAGGGTCTGGTCTTGCGGGCAACCTCGCTTGCACACGGCTGAAGGCCCTGCATTGTGCAAGTTTGGGTGCTCATAGGGTGTTGGCCTCAGGGCCTGACCGGGGGCTATGCTCTGTGGTCAACCACACCCATTCATGAAGGTTGGATTACTATATAGTAATGGAAATTACTATATGCTAAAAAAACATAGAAATTCACTGAAAAAAATAAAGGTAATAGGGACATTATAGTTAGGAAAAAGTTTTTTTTAGAAAACACGGAAATTCACTGAATAAAACAAGGTTTAGAGGGACGTTATCGTTATCGTTAGGTTAACACTTCAAAACTACAAAACAAGTGAAATTCAGCAGTTATAGTCAACAGAGCTAACTATAACTTGTGCTGTCGCGTAGGCTCTCATTATTCTGATGAGACTACTGGATTTTGAGCGGCAGAACCGCCTGCGGTGTGGGAGACTGAGTCTAACCCACTGTGGGTGACACCTGTTGCTACAATCTGGGTTTTGCTCCGGCTAACTAGCAGTGCCTCACCCCTACCAAAGGATAGTGATGATTGGGCAGCCGAGCACATGACATATTAGACTTCTCAGGGAAGCCGTGGTCACTCAGGTCTCATCCGGTTCTCTCATTTGCACTTAAGTCTCATATATAAATGACAAACAGAAGCAGTATATGTTTCAATAATGAGTTTAATAAGAACGACTGCATCTTAGATAGCAAAGCGTGAGCGGCAATAACCAGGATGACACAACAGGACAGTATTAAAATTGTGACGAGAAGAGTGAATCATAAAAAACAACGCTATAATATTGTCACTATGATAAGTGGACTATTTCCTATCTAGGTTATAATTGAGCACAGCATGCTAAGCTCTAATTCTGCCTTTCAGGTTCCCATGGGAAGGCATCAACCCCCATACGTGAGCAAAGGCCTGTGGTCTGCTTTAGCATCTGTAGCGAGGCATTTAGCAATCAGCATATAGTCGTGGTTCCCTGGCTGGAATCTCCCTCTAACGTGTAATGGACAATGAAGTGTTTATATAATAACACAGCTGATATTCTGAGAAAGTGTCCCTACGTAAGGATGTGTATTTTCTACGAATGTTGGAGACTAAACTTCTACCAAGTTCACCGGCATTGTACTGAGCTGTAGCCTTGAAGGAAGCACAGAGTGATCAAGAATGTCTTGTTTGAGAACAGAGTGCTGGCCTAGGCACAAATAGTTAAATAGATAAAAATAAAACAAGACCGTAAAAATGGTTATTGTACTAATAATAAAACAAAGCTGAATAAAATATATCTAGGTTAAAGTGCACAGCGGCCTAGTGTGTTAAAACAACTTGCATGGAGCTATAACTAAAATGGCTACACAACAGTGCCACCCATAATGCACTGCTTATGACCTCACATATTACATCACTCGTGACATTGTCAGTGACATCACTGATGACATCACTAATGGCATCTAAAATTACATCAGTGATGACATCACTGATCACATCATCCAATAGCCATAGTTTGTTCAGATATTCGCTCAGCTCCAGACAAACTAACTAAAAGGCAACATAAGAGGGAAAGGCAGGGAATGCAGAAGCAATCCAAAATAATGAAGCAAGAGACCAAAGAAATGTATCCAATGTTCATTAAATGAAGCAAATCATTTCGGACAGTTCAGTTATTAATGCATCACAGGATCATGAAGTTAACAGAGACGACCCAGCAGAGTTATTCCAGACGCTGCCGACACAAGACCTGCCTAAAACATCAAATCCTGTTAAATTGCTTGCCAATTATCAAACATGGCAGAGCATCGAAACTCACGCCAAGTCAAGCAATATAATATTACAGAAGCTCACTTAGTCAGCAGAAGAGGATAACTGTTTAAGAGGGAAGAATAGTAAAAGCCAACTATGCCCACATAAAAACAGTAAAAGTGGCGGACAACCAGAAAATTTGGGCGATAGCCTTAACTCTAAGGATGCAAGATTTATTAACTATGGGGTATCACCTATGAATAATAGGAATCCCATACTAATCACAATAAATGCAAGCCAAGTGCAAAGTCAAAAAGAAGTCAGTCAGGACCAAGTATGGTTCACACAGCAGGATAAAGGACAAAGGGGTGGACAAGCAATAGCATGCAAAAAAAACGCACCAGAAATTCATCAACCAGCATCCTTTACTAGCTCCAAAAAACACTGACATGAATGTCATCCACCAGTATCATCTAGTAGCCCCAAAAATTATCTGACCAAGCTCATCTTCCAGCCTGACTATGCCTCCAGGTCCAAATGACACATTGAATAGAGGAAAGTTTCTAAAATTATTCAGGGAGATCCCTGAGCCAGGAGGTATAAGATCTACAGCCTTATTAGCAGTGGAATTGCGGCCAGCAGAGATCAGGCAACAGCCCAAACTAACACTGACAACTTGGAAATCTGAATATATTGTCCAGCAGATTTATGCCCATGCATTTGGGGAATAACATTGAAAAGACCAAAGCCCGCCAAATATCCATGTCCCCTGTTGCATAAAATGGATTGGATAATGCCAACTCCAACTAAACCTCCAGAGCCAAAATCAGTCCTGAGGGATGCAAGAAGTCATTCACCAGACCGGTTGATAAAACAGGACATCGCACACCAAAAGCCAGGCACCACCTAATGCAGTATAAATGGACGGAATTAGATAAGCAGGATTGGTCTGGGACTCCTGCAACTCTCAACACTTGTTTTTCTTGAGGGATTTGCTCAATCGAAAAGAAGCAGTGATCTAATAAACACAAGGCCACAGACAGAAAAAATGTGCACATCAATATTTGGTCATGGAATGTTCACGGTTTTAGAGCAATGCCGCAAGATCAAGAATAATATACTTCCTTCAAAAAGTTTACATAATTTTACTTCAGGAGATATGGAGCCTAACACCTAACCCCTTAGTTGGATTTGTGGAACATCACATACCCGCCATAAAGGCGGCAACCCACAGCCATCCAAAAGGGGGTATGCCTATCTACATCCCCACAAACTACAAGTGAAAGTCTGAAGCCATCGATTCAGGAGAAAACTGTTTCCAGCCTGTAAAACTGTGAGGCAAAACAGAGAAACAAGAAAGCTTGGATTTACTAACAGTCAATATATATATATATATATTCATTCAAACAACGCAACAAAACAAGAAAGATTCAAGCTTCTAATATATATGATAAAGCTATGACAAAATCTGTTTCAGGGGTGCCCAATGATCATCTCAGGGGAATTTAACTCCCATTTTTACAACTAGTGATTTGGGAACCTCACCAGCTACAGAAGGCAAGTGGGCTCAATAGAGGCGGGCAACTTGATAAAATTACTGGAGGAGCAGGGGCTGATGGTCCTGAATGGGAAAGAGAAGGCAGATTGCCCATCAGAAATCACATTTTCTAGTGGCAAATCCCTATCTACAACTGACTACACCTTTGTCAGCAATGAATTGCAGAGGAAACATGGACTGCTTACATACAGGAAATATACGCTTCTCAAAAATTGCCACTGGCTGATGAAGGGTGATACCCTGAAACCAGTCCCGGGATGCTTGTTTCCAGTCCAGGGAGGACATGGCTTGGCAGTTCAGGCTGGACTGTTCCCATGAGGAACAGGGTCAAGACTGATTTGCATACGGCTGGGTCCAACCTGGGGAGGGCATGGTGAGCAAAAGAACGATGGATTAAACCAAGATCTGTGACTGGGGGTGAGTGTTTGCATTGTTCAGCACTCCGTCCATCATCCTTTTGTGTCGCTTCTCAAAGCACCAGGTTTAGAACAAGGGTGTTTAGCCAACAGTCAGAACAAGAGGAGAAGCAGAATCAGGCCATAACACAGGGTGAGGAGAAGGCAAATTCAAAATGTATCAAGTCGTCAAGAGGACACCATCCCAAAGGACGGTAGAGAAACACATGGTGGTCAGAGATGTCAGGCAAGTCCATAAGAGTCAGCAGCCAGAGGATAAAACCATGGTGAGTTTAATCAATGCAAAACAACAGGAGAAGACCAATAAAAAACTGAAGTAAGAGGGAGTAGCAGGTCCAAATAGGCTACCAAATGCATTATCCAAACAAAATGTGAAAAACATGGGCCAAGTACTTAGCACCCATCTTTAACCTTATTTACACTAGTAACAATGTGGTAACATCTTGGAAAGGAAGCATCTTTCATCCAATATACAAAAATGGAAGTTACTCATCTCCAGTCAACTACAGATTAATTGCACTGATTGACGTGGAAGCCAAAACGTAGGCCTCCTGTATAACACAAGATCTTCTTGCATGAACAGAGAAAAAACAGCTGATACGAAAACCCAAATAGGGTTTAGGCCCAGCATGAGAACATCAACCAATCTAGCGTCCTTGGGGATCCTGACTGAAAATTTAATGAGGAGGAAATCCAGGCTGTTCGCCTGTTTTGTTGACGTTAATGCGGCCTTTGACCGAGTCCGACAAGACCGATTATGGGAAAAACTAGAAAGATGGGGCATCCTAGGAGATTTGCTTAAGGCAATCATCGCCCTATACTCCGACACGTGGACCCAGGAAAAAATTGGAGACGGCAGTACATTAACTGCAAAAATAAACACTAGTAAAGGGTTGAAACAAGGGTGCATCCAGGCCCCTAACCTACTTAATTTGTACCTTGCGGACATGAATAGTTATCTGAAGGAAGTCAATGGCCATTCTCCAAATCTGGCAAAGGAAACAATGACCTGTTTACAATATGCAGATTACATAGTCCTCCTCAGCCAAACACCAATAGAATTACAAAGTCTAATCAACGCACTGGCAAGTTATATTGAGACACAAGGTTTGGAGCTGAACTTGAGGAAAACCAAAATCATCTGCTTAGTGGAGTCAAAACACAAGGCATAAAAGTGGTTTATGAAAGGGGAACAAGCGGAGTCGGTTTATTCATACAAATACCTGGGTGTTACACTGGGGCTCCACCTGTTGTGTAAAAACCACTTCATGCATATGCCGGCAAAAACCCTTTCAATGACATTCGCCTTCAAGCTTCTGAAAAAAAACCTGAACGGTGCCCCTTATTCTTGTTTACTAACTATGATGACAGCTCAATTGTTACCCTCGTTGACGTATGGCTTCGAAATATGGCATGGCAAGGAAATAACTTTATTAAACCATCTACAAGAAAAAATGGATAAAGCAGTCTTCAGTCTCCCAAAGGCTTCCACACAGGCCCAGGACCGTTTTGAGTTTTGCCTTCAAAATCAGACCTATCAACGACTTAACACGTTTGTGAAATTGTGTTGGCAACTCAGAGCCGTGTAGCAAGGAACCCTGGGCAGCCTGTGTTGGGCAGAGATAAAAGACCAGCTTGAGCAAAAATGCCCAAACTCATGGGGCACACACCTAGATAATGCTCTAATGGCACTAGAGGTCCAGGTCGTCTGGGGTTGCAAAATGGGTCAGATGGCCTTCGCAAAGATATGTTGCCTCTCATCCAAAAAACAATCCTTTATGCAAGACAGGATGTTGTTGGCAAAGCGAAGATATGCCTGGGCAGTGATGAATTTATACACTAATTTGAATCCACAACCATATGTTAAAGCACACTTCCACAAGGCAATTAAACATAGTTGTATGCTCTTCTGATTTGAGTGCCTTCTACCAGCATGGAAGGGCGAGTTCATAGACCCAAGATGTTGATTATGTGGCTGCAAAATGGGATCAATAAGCCACTTTATCTGCATGTGCCCAAAGGTCATAAGTCAAAGGAAGATGATGCTTAAACCAGTTTTCCTCACTTTAAATGTACGATCTTGCCTCCAAGCAATTATAAGCTGGCTGGAGGGGACATCAATCCCTTTGGCTTGCAGAGGAGTAAGATTAATTAATCTAGTGAACAAGCTTTTGCATCAGACGGCTTGACATACAGGCCCATATTTATACTTTTTGACGCAAAACTGCGCTAACACAGTTTTGCGCCAAAAAAATTAGCGCCGGCTAACGCCATTCTGAAGCGCCATGCGGGCGCCGTATTTATTGAATGGCGTTAGCCGGCGTTAGCCGACCGGCGCTGCCTGGTGTGCGTGAAAAAAAAACACGTACACCAGGCAGCGCCGGCGTAGGGAAAAGTGGCGTTTGGGCGTCTAAAAATGGGGCTAGTCAGGCTGAGGCAAAAAAACGTCTTAACCCGATTCGCGCCATTTTTTTACGACGCCCATCCCCCATTGAAATGACTCCTGTCTTAGCAAAGACAGGAGTCATGCCCCCTTGCCCAATGGCCATGCCCAGGGGACTTCTGTCCCCTGGGCATGGTCATTGGGCATAGTGGCATGTGGCAATAAAAAAATACTTACCACAACTTACCTTCTCTTCCCTGGGGTGGGTCCCTCCATCCTTGGGTGTCCTCCTGGGGTGGGCAAGGGTGGCAGGGGGTGTCCCTGGGGGCTTGGGAGGGCACCTCTGGGCTCATTCTGAGCCCACAGGTCCCTTAACGCCTGCCCTGACCCAGGCGCTAAAATCCGGCGCAAATGCGGGTTTTTTAGACCCGCCCACTCCCGGGCGTCATTTTTGCCCGGGAGTATAAATCCGACGCAATAGCATCGCAGTCATTTTTTTAGACGGGAACGCCTACCTTGCATCTCATTAACGCAAGGAAGGTGTTCACGCAAAAAAATGACGCTAACTCCATGAACTTTGGCGCTAGACGCGTCTAACGCCAAAGTATAAATATGGAGTTAGTTTTGCGTCTAATTTGCGTCGAAAAAAATGATGCAAATTCGGCGCAAACGGAGTATAAATATGCCCCACAATGTGCACAAGACTCATCAAGGTAGCTCAAGGCGCACGTTAGCGGATATGCCTCGGGGTAGGGAGGGAAAAAACTTTATGAACATTGCACACCTTTCTAGATCACCTGCATGCATTTCGCACATATGTTCACGACCACACTTCAACCTCCGGGTTTTAGTTTCAGTTGCAGCATGACCAGAGTTGCATAAAATTATTTCATTTTTAAAGTATGTTTTATGGATGAATGTTATTCATAGTTCCTTTTATTTCTTGCTATTTTAAAGTATAACCGTTTTTATTAACTATGCACTGATAAATAAACTTGAACAGTCCTGCAGGCTTACCGCTTGAAGCATTTAATTTATAGGCCCTGGCCTAGATAGTTCCACTTTACTAGGGACTTACAAGTAAATTAAATATACCAGTTAGGTAGACGCCAAACTAACATGTTTTAAGGAGAGCACAAGCACTTTAGCACTGGTTAGCAGTGGTAAAGTGTGCAGAGTCCTAAGGCCAGCAAAAACAAAGTCAGCAAAAACAGAAGGTCTGAATGAATAAATAAAGTCGAGGGAAAACTTGCTAAGGATACCACGTCTCACAACCACTCACCCTGTTCCATCTGCCGTCCCTCTCCTCGCCACCCTCCCATCTTCAACTGTCATCAGCTTGTCCCTACTTCAGTCTCACACCCTCTGTTGTCAGCAGATTGCCTCCAGTCCTTCCCTCCCACCCTCTGTTTTCTGTGTTTTCCACTCAGACTCACCCTCCATGTTGCTTCCCACTCCAAACCCAAAATAAACATGGTAGTGTTTTTTACATACTATCTGTACATGCTGCCTACCTCCCACACAGCCCCCCTCCGTGTTGCCTCCCACCCTCTCAGAAATTAAAAAAGGCAAAATAAGGCGGCTAGCGTTTGAGACATCATAGCATTTCTTTGTTTACTTTTTGCAAATGCTTTTTTATAGCTGCTTTGCAACATGTGTCCATCCAGGTTTTGTGTACACGCAGCTTAAGAGAGTACAATAGGTATGCAATTTGCATGTTTTAAAATTAGAACACTAAAAAGAGTGGATAGGTATGAGGAACAGGAATGCAATTTTAGGAAGAATTTGAAAGAGTGAAGAGGAATCAGTTTCATTTGTTTTAATATGTCGTTTTCAGACATAGGCTTGGACTTAGTAGCTCTGTAAAAGGAATAATCATTATTATCCATGTGATGAACACATATTTTATTGACGTCAACGGGAAGAACAACTGAGCCAAGACCACTCTCATTCGAGCCTGCTACCTGAATTTTGTCTACCAATCTCTTCAACAGATAATTAAAACCATCAAGCTGTTTTTCCTTCTTAAAGCAGAGCACGCCACTCCAAAGAATGATAAATGGACCTACAGAAGCATACCTTCTTTCAAACTGTTGACACATAACTTTGAAAAGAGCTTAGCCTTCATGTGAGCAGATGTTACTCAGGTAAAATAGGTTAGCGAATTTCGAGGGTTGCATAGACGGGGAATGAATGCCGTGCTTCCTCCTAGCATCTTACACATAGATATAATAGCATGTGACTGACAAAAACATGTGTTGTGGAATCTGGTTGTGAGCCTCGGACACTTCATACCACCTGTATTGATTTGCAACTGGAAAGTACTATCTCAGCCAAAGAAAGCTTGAAGAAAATGTCAAAATATGAACACTGGATGAAATACAAGCTGGTCACCATTCAGTTACCATGAGGGAGGTTTGCAACTAACAGTTTATGTTGTAGACTATAAACGTGATCCGCATTTCACCAAGATGGTTGTCTAAAAAAAGAGCAAATCTGTTTGGGATAGACTGCTACCAAGCATTTGTGTAAACTGCGTGAATCCAGAAAATAACACCTACTTGAATACTTGAAGATAGGTGAAATGCACAAACAGATGTACAGGAAATACAGACCGAAAATATACATTTTAATTTATGAATGGTATGCCTCCCTCCATTGAGCTCTTTGCTCTCTGCACGTGTACAAATTACTCAATGAGGGTGTGAAGGGTTGTGTGCACTTCAAAAAGGTAATTACCCTCTCACTCTCTTACTCATAACTGTAACACCAGCAAGAAACACGATTAGTAAAAACATATGGCTGAAGAAGTGAGACATAAATGTTTGTGGTTGAGATGCATCTGATTGGACCCAGGTCTACTGATTTTTTAGGTCGAGTCTATTGGACAGTGGTTGCAAAAGACTTACTGTGAGCTTATCAAGAACTTGCCACCCACTGGTTGGCCTTATTGTCACTCTTGCTTCTTATTCAATGGGTTCCTGGGTCCAGTCCTTTCTATCTACTGTTCGTCTCTCGTCTGGAGAAAAAAACATTTTACCAGCTCTCTGATTAACTGGATTCTATCCTTCCATTGCTTTCTTTTAGGGAGTTTTATATATTTTTTGTTTACTTAAACATTGCAGGAGATTACATATGTTTTTCTACCTCTCTCACTGGTGTGCTCCCCCTCCTTCCAGAGCACTTTTCTGCTGCCGTACAATCAGACTTAGAAAAATCACTTTTGTTCTGATCTTTTTTTAATTTATCAATCCATGTCAGATCAGTTGATAAAAAATGGTGCATGTGTCATTTTGTAGGTGCGCATGTGTAATGAGGCATGTAACCACATGCCAACACATGTGCGCACCTACATAACAGCAAAGACACATCATCACACCTGTTTATTTTTTTCTTTTGCCCATTCTGCATGGCACATTGCCATTGCTGCATAGTGCTAGTGCACCTTGTCCTTAATAAGTAAACTTACAAGGGGGCGGATGTAGGTCGATGAATCTTTTGGATAGCATAGGGTATCCTAGTCAAGTATAGCGAGTAAAGACAGCTGCAACAATTCAATCCAAATCAACTATAATTATCTATGAACCAATCTAATAAGAAAAACCACCATCACTCATTTAGAAGTTAGTTCTGTTTTATTCCCTATTAGTTACAATTCTAATTAGAAAAAACATTATTCAACAATGATCAGGATTACCAATCTTTATTAGCAACATAAGTAATGAATTCTCTGCACTATTAATAAGCAACCAACGTTAAACAAAGCATAGCAATTCATGAGCAATCGAATAATTCAGAAAAGTAAGTCAGTCAGTCTAAGTCACCCTAAGTCACCCTTGTCAGCCTGCCTATCCTCGAATTAGCATCAGCATGTGGGGCTTTCTGCAAAAACAATTTAGTCAAAACCATTAATTTGGAAAAAATCTAACTAGAAGAGAAAAAAAACATTTTAAACAGCCCAGTTGGTACCCAGTCAGGTTATAGCTACCTATCCAAGATAGATCAGCAACAAGTCAGTCTTCGTCTCCAGGTCATCAGTCATCAACGTAGACTCAGGCTCAGAGGAATCAAGCCCAAGTTTCAGCACTTCGGACAGCATCTCCTGATGTCATCAACTTTCACCTCTCGTTCTCCGCCCTCTGTTCTCATTTTTCCCATGTCATGACTTTTTATTAGGGTCTCTCAGTCCGTCCCACAGTTTGCCCATTGGTCCACCTTATCAGGGGTTATGACTCTAACCTATAATTTCTGTTTACCACTTGTGTATGTTATTTTGAGAGTCAAGTTCCATTAACATGATTGGTCCTCTTGTCGATGAGCACATCATCCGGTTCTTCAGGTAACGAAATTGTTTCTCCTAACTCTCAGTCTGTAGCTCCATTATTCAAGTCCTGGGAAAGTACATTTAGCCTATTTTACACATAATTGTATCAACTTATTCTGATAGTCTCCTGTTCGCTCATGAGTTTGCAGTTTTCTCTAGCAGTGCTCATCATTGAACTCTGTACAGTTCACGGTCCTTTTCTCCAGTTCCAGTCTGCGGCGGCTCATCGCGTCTCCATGTTTAAGCAAGCAAGGCCCAGTGCCGACTAGGCCTCGGGCTAAGCTAAGAGCGTATGGCATTACAAAACATAGATTATATTGTTAATTATAATATATAAATACAAAAACCTTTAAACAATTCACATTATTTAGCACTGTTAACACATATGGTGACCACTCCCGTGGGCACATTTTGCACATTACACGTTATTTGCAATTACTGTTAATCAAATGTCAGATTTTCTCATTAGTCATATACGCAATTTATTAGCATAGTCTCTTATTAGCATATCTGCTGCAACAGTCCCTCCTCTGATGACTAAATATGTCATCACATCTTTCCTTGTCAAACATTACAAATTACTTTCAGTTACATTCTGATTTCTTTTGTTTCCATTTTCCCTATAGATTCTTCTTCTAGGTGATTCTTCCTTCCTCTGATTGTTCTTAGCTCTTTTCAATTGAATTTTGTGCCATAATTTGCATGTCCCCCATAATCCTAATATAATAAAGATCACAATTAATATTCCTTGAACGATTTTCCACAATATTCCACCCCAAATTTGACTAAACCAATTTCCTAACTTCACAAATCCCTTTCCCACTTTTTCCCAAACCCCTGGTTCTTTCAACTCTTTTAAATCCTTACTTGCATTAGCTAAATTAGTAAGCAATTATTTTACTTCTTTCTCATTAGCTGGAATATAAGAACAGCTCTTTTTCGTTAATCATTTTGCAGACTCCTCTGTCTTTTGCAAAAATTATGTCAAAAGCAAGCCTGTTTTGAAGCGTCATAGCTCTATCCGCAGCTAACTCAGTGTTTAGTAATAATATTGCTCCTGTAAAATTAGTTAACATATTAACTGCTATAGTTGACAACTTTCGTATCTTGTTTGCATCCAATATAACTCCGACTGAAGGAATTACTACTCCAAAAATATCCCCTGCTATTGCAGAGACTGTTTCTCTTCTTTGTCTCATTCAGTGTAACTCAGAAATTTTCAGTATCTTTTTCAAGTCATCTATTTGATAGATTTTAGGGAATACTATTCCCAAATAACATGTCCCATACCATCCCTTAGGAAGTGGGTGAAAAACATTAAGTGCACAAATGTAATAGATCCCAGGAATCACAGGGTCAGCACAATTTAGCATGAACGTCCATTTACTCTGAAACAAAAACACATGCCTACATTCACACATTCCCACAAATAAAGTGTCAGTGCGTGATTTTGGCCTTTATATACAAAGCTTCCCTACGTGTAATGCATCTAAAGCTAGCTTCCCTTGTGTTTTAATAGCCGTGTAAGCATAATCATTTTTGTAAGCCCTTTTCTCTAACCCTTTTTCTAATTTTTCTTTTAATGCTTTCCTTCTATCGTCAGTATGCCCCATAAAGCTCTTTTCCATGGGAGTTAATAAGCAAGTCAAATTGTTACCATGCGCATAAGCCGTGTCAAATGTTAGTGTAGGCTCAAAAAATCCTCTAACTAATACTACATCATGTTCTTTAGCTATCTTACTTAAGTATCTAATCATTGGAACAAAAGAAATTACTAAATCATAGTTAGAATAAAAGTAGTGTATATACTCTTGATTATAAAAGCGTGTTAGTAACAAACTGCAAGTTATACCATATGTTAGTGGTAGACTATGATAAGTAACCCCTTCTTCCACAGAGGAAGGTATTTGTGTACACACAGGACAATCCTTTGCATCCATCGTTTCCACATACTCACTCAATAAAAGAAAAAATACGTTAGAAGACAACTCTCCCTTTGCATTAGTATAATCATGTAAATATTGCTCATCCAATTTAAACCTCTCTATAGCTGTTAGTATATTAGTTTCATACACAGATGTATCTTTCATTTCTTTCATCTCATGAATTCACATTCCCACAATCATTATCACAAATAATATTCCACACACAATCGCCATTCCTACACTCAAATATCTACAATACCTAATATGCCTCACGTTATCTAAATTAGCCGTGATCTGTTAAGAATCACAAAGCAGAATTTTCAACTCTTAATTATTATGCAACACAAAAATAAAAAATAAAAATATATACTTCTTCCTTCACACTTGCAACTTCACACGACAAGACCCATTCTTCCTTGTCAAAATAGGTCAGCAGCTGGTCAAATCCAGGTTTCTAAGTGTCATATCAGGTTATCAATGTCTTTTCTGGTGAGTAATTTCAAACTTTTCTTTATCCAACAACACAGTCTACCTTTTCTTTCCTTCAGGTTGCGTCAAAATACTGATTCGTAACTTCTCTGTCAAAACAAAAGGACATAAACTCGTTCTGCCAATCACTCAGTTCATCTTTTGTTGTGGTATCTTGTTCTTCCTCTATTGTTTCATTTATTACCAAGTCCTTTTTCTTGCCGATTTGAGATTCAGGCCAATTATCCCCTTTTCTTACACCTTCGGTCAGCAATCTCTTTAAGATAGGATTTTTCTCCTTGACCTTGTCTGAAGTGCCCTCTTTTGATGGGACTGCAACGGGTTCAGGAGGAGTCAGATCACTTTTGCTTTGACCTGGCTCAACTCTTTCCCCCTCAGGCTCTGGCACCCTGTCTCCTTGTTTTTCAGTCTCTTTTGTTTGCGTCAGCACTTCTCCTGTGCATGGATCTCGTAACGTCTTTTCTGCACTGTCTGCACGTTCTGCCTCTTGATTTTCCACACCCTTGTCTCTTACTGGGGTGATCGATCCCTCTTCTGACAGTTCTGTGTCCACTTCCGGCTCAACTTGCTCTGGTTCAGGCAGAATTATTCGCTTCACTGCTGCTCCTGTTCTCAGCAACACTTCTAAATGATCCTGAGGACTCACCACCTTTTTGGTATGACTTGCATGTATCCAATTGGGCAATCCTGCACACTTTACAGCTGTGGAAGTCATCAACACCGCTTGGTATGGACCTCTCCGAATCGGTTCTAGGCAGGTTCTTCGCACATGCTTTTTGATCACGACCCAGTCTCCGGCTCTCAAGTTGTGACCTGGATCATTGATAGGTGGCAGTGTAACAGCTTGTACCTGCTGAGAAAAAAAGATCGAACCACATCAGCTAGACCTTTGCAGTAGTCTAACACCATATCATCTGTGATATTGACAAGAGCATTGGCTGGTATTGCTGGTAGTCTCATTGCTCTCCCCATGAGAATCTCGTGTGGAGATAAACCTGTCTTCCTGTCGGGTACATTTCTCATTGACATCAACACTAGAGGCAATGCATTTGGCCATTTCAAATTTGTGGCTGCGCACATTTTGGCAATTCTTGATTTCAGGGTACCATTCATTTGTTCTACCAATCCTGAAGCCTCTGGACGATAGCTGCAATGTAGCTTCTGTTCAATATTCAGTGCTGCACATAAGAGTTTGATCATCTCGTTATTGAAGTGTGTTCCCCTATTTGATTCTAAGGAGATCAGAAATCCGAACCTTGGTATTAGCTCTCTAAGCAATACCTTTGCAACTGTGAGACTGTCGTTTCTGCATGTTTGGTATGCTTCAATCCACACACACAATCACCAACACGTACTTCAGTCTACCACATGCAGGCATCTCAATAAAATCCAATTGCATTCTGCTGAATGGTCCTGCTCTTTTAATGTGGCTCAAATTTACCACTGTCCCTTTTCCCACATTCAATTGCTGGCAAATCACACATCTATGGCACACTGCTTCAGCTGCTTGTCTAAATTTCGGATTGTACACATTTCAACTTGATCCGCATCTTTTTCTCTTCCTTGTCTGCATTTTCTTGTAATGTTTTCAATTCCGCTAGAGTGCCAATTACTTTTAAGGCAAGATTTGCACAACTGGTCTCTTCTTCTTGCATTAATTCCCACTTATCCTTGTATGATATACAGTTCAGGGCACAAAATCTTGCTACCTGATCCGCATATCCATTTCCTAAGGACATGTCATCTGGTGTTTTCTGATGTGCACTACATTTTACTACAGCAATTTCCTCAGGTAACTTTATTGCGTAGAACAACTCTTTTATTCTGTCACCATTTCGTACTGGGGATCCATGAACCCTCTTCGTGACCACAATTGTCCAAAATTATGAACAATCCCAAATCCGTTTTGGCTATCTGTGTATATTTTCACTCTCAGCCTAGTAGAAACATAACATGCCCTGGTGAGAGCCACCAATTCTGCCACTTGTGCTGAATATACACCAGGGAGCCAAGATGCTTCTAGGGTCCCTGTAATTGTACACACAGCATATCCTGCTCTCAATGTACCTGCCCCATCTCTAAGGCATGAACCATCAACAAAAACAATTTGATCATTTTCTTCCAGTCGAGTGTCTCTAATTTCAGGTCTAGGCTTTGTACAGAGATCTGTAACTTCAAGACAATCATGCTCTATGTCTTCCTCTTTTTCGGCTTCAACAATATTGCTTGGCAGTAATGTTGCTGGATTCAAAACTGTACATCTTTTCAAAGTAACATTTGGAGCTCCCAATATACTTGTCTCATACCTTGTTAGTCGAGCCCCAGTCAAATGTTGTGTTTTTGTTCTTGTCAGCCAAATTTCAACTGAATGTGGCACCATTACCGTCACTGGGTATCCCATGACTACCCCTTCCCATTGGGAAAGACTTTGACCAACTGCAGCTACTGCTCGCAGACAACCTGGTAAAGCTGCTGCAACCGGGTCCAAGGTAGCTGAAAAATAGGCTACTGGATGATAAGCACCTCCATGGACCTATGTCAAGACAGACAAAGAACATGCATCACGTTCATGACAAAACAGTGTGAAAGGCTTTGTGTAATCAGGCATTCCCAACACTGGAGCTCTGCACAAACTCTCTCTTAATTCAATGAAAGCCCTCATTTGATCTTCATGGAGATTGATTGGGTCTGTAACTCCCTTGTGTGTCAATTGTTGTAAAGGTTTAGCAATCTCAGCAAAATTTGGGATCCATTGTCTACAGTATCCTACCATTGCCAAAAACATGGGTACATCCTTCTGGGAAGTTGGTGGATTTCTCTGCAAAATCATTGTAATTCTCTCTCTGGAGATTCTCTGCAACCCTTTCTCAATCTGATGACCCAAATATTTGACAGACTTCTGAAAGTACTGCAATTTTTCAGGTGAGACCTTGCGACCAAAGTCTCCCAAATGATTAAGTAAGACAATTGAATCATGTTTACACTCTTCTCTTGTCCTGGACGCAATCAATACGTCATCAATGTACTGTACAAGAGTCGACTGGCAAGGTAATTCCAATGATTCCAAATTCTTTTTCAAAATCTGGTTAAACGAGGACGGTGACTTCCTTGTGGAAGCCTACACCAGCTGTAGACTTTATCTACGAATTTGAAACTGAAAAGAAACTGACTATCCTCGTGAAGTGGTACTGCAAAGAAAGTTTGTGACAGATCGACTACTGTGAACCACTCTGCCTCGCATGGAATCTGAAACAGTATCACTGCTGGATTGGGCACAATCGGGCAATACTTAACTACCATGTTAATCGCTTTTCGCAAATCCTGCACAATTCGCACTTTCCCACAGGGCTTCGTCAATCACATTATTGGTGAATTACATGGACTGCTCAACACTTCCTGCAAAACACCCTGTTTCAAGAAATCCCCAATTATTTGTGCCGCATTCATCAACACATCCTGTGGCATATTATACGGTGAAAGTTTTGGAAACTCAGCATTCGGTTTCAAAGTGATTTTAATTGGCTCCACATCTTTGGTCAAGCCCACATCTTTTCCTGTCAAATTCCAAACCTTCTCTTTCACTGTACCCTTTAAATCTGCATGCAATTCCTTCAAAGTGAACATCGGGAAAACCTCAATCAGGGAATATTCTTCAAATGCTTCATTGAGAACCATGGCTGATGCTTGCTCTTTCTCATCATCACTGTTTGTCTGGACCTCTATTCCTGCATCAGTACAATTTATGGAACATTTGGTCTTGCATAATAAGTCTCTGCCTAACAAAGATACAGGACTTGAGTCGCACACTACAAATCTATGCAGTCCTATATAGTTCCCAATTTCAATCTGTACTGGTTCCATGAGAGGGTTCGTTAGTTGTCTATTCTCCACTCCCACAACCTGCACTGTTTTTCTGGAAAGGGGCAAATCTGGTACTTCGATACTCCTTACTGTGGAGTGGGTGGCTCCAGTATTGACCAAGGATGACACTTTATGTCCCATCACTTTTCCCTTCACAAAAGGGCCTCTCTGATCTACCTCCAGGGATGTGGCAAGTATACAGGCTCCTTCATCAGAACTGTCACTCATCCATTCATCGTTTATTTCATCCTCACTGTGAAATGGGAATTGGTGTACTGTATTGTTACTGTTATCTGATCTCTGGCCATTGACCTGCTGAATAAGCATGACCTGTTGCTGCTCCATCGGGGCTTGAGGTATGTTCATTTGCTGTCTAGGCAGCATAGAAATCTGCTGCTGTACCGGTGCTAAAGGAGTAAATTGTGCTCAGGGCACCGGCATCTGTTGAACTGGTAAAAAGTTTTGACCTCGAGTTTGAACATTCAGGACTTGGCCCCTCACTATGGGGACTCTTACTGTTTGTACTGTACTGACATCACCTTGCTGAATCATTCCCTCCTGCACCATTAACGAGCATTCCCGCTTCCAGTGTCTCACGTTTCCGCACAGGTGACATGGCAACATTCTTTTCATCCCCTGCATGTCATTCTGAACAACCACTGTATTCAGATCCGGACCACGCATCACATCCACACCATGTCCTTTACCCCTCACTTGAGGCTGAAACGCGATAGCTCTCTGTTGCAGAGGCACCCGCGGCACTAAAGTTCCTTGCACTCCTGATTGTGCTGCCTTAATCTGCATCACCATCGCCTTTTCCTTCAACTTCTTTTGTTTTAATTCAATCTCATCACTAAAATATTTTGCATACTGAAACACTTCATCAATTGGCTTTGCCTGCCAACAAATCAAATGATTTTTAATAATCTGCCCTATTTCAGGTCTCAACCCTTCAACAAACCTTAACACGAAATGCAACATGTTCGAATGCTTCATTACCACTATACTCCTCGAAAGCCTTTAGCAATCTTTCATAGTAGGTATGTATTGATTCCTTGGTTTCCTGAACCATTCTGTCAATTCTCTGCCAATCAATGTTTTTAGGAGAAACCCTAGTTTTCAAAAACTCAATCACTTTGTAATAATTTTTCATTACCTCAGGTGAAGGTGCACCTGTAACTTTGTGCCTCTCAGGTTCACTCGTTGGCCAATCTACTGCTCTTATGCACTCAACCCATAAGTCAGTTGGCACAACTATCTCAAACAAAGTGTTCAAGTCTTCCCACAAACACTTGGAGAGTTTCACGAACCTCTCAGTCTGTTGGTACCATTAAACTGGCTTTTCTCTCAATTTAGGATAATCATTGGTAAAAGACAGTAGGTCACTTCGATGCCAAGGAACATGAACAAACTGTCCCCCTGGAATTTCCCTCATCGGTAAGATCTTGACTGCTTCTCACTTTTCTACTCCCTCTGTTTCCCCTTCTGAATCTCGTTTCCGTTTATCTTTTCTTTTCGCCCATCTGCCTTCCCACTTCTCTAATGTTCCCCAAATCATCGCACTCCACAGTAAATCTCTCAAATGTGCCTTCATTCCTGCTGACCTCATGTGTTCAAAATCCTTTGCTTCAAAATCTAATCTGCAGCTTTGTCTCAAATGTTTCGTTGATTTAAGATCAATGTCATGTTTTCCTGTTACTTCTGCTAATTTCTGGTGTATTTTTCCCACTTCCTTTGTAATCCTCGGACATAAATACCTCAGCTCTTCTTCAGTATAGGATTCTAACCTGTTTAATCCCATTGTTCCCTCAACCAATTTGTTTGCCTCGATATTTAGTCCTAACCCCTGTAATGAGATATTACTCATACTAGCCACTGGCATCTGTTGTACCCCTGTCCCCACGACTTGTGGTGTAAAAAGTCTCATACTCTGATTTGCATCTGGTAATGCCATTAGAGGACTAAATCCCACAGGAGATTTAAGCTCACCCAGACAAGTACTTGATGATGTTGTTGACTGTACTAAGTCTTCCGTCCCTCTTCTCACCAAACTCTTTGATATCTCTGCCTGTCCTCCTGTTTCTATTTTCTTCTGAGCATATAAGGGTACAGCTGGACCAACAGTAATCAGTAGCGATATTGCATCTGGAGCTGTACTAGAGCCTGCACTTTGTGTAAGTGGTGCTCCCATTGCCTGATTCATATCTGGTGCGAGACCCACTGATGTCCCCATTAACTGATTAGGCCTTCTGTATCTGTGTTGGTGGCAGTAACATTGGTGTTGGGTCTGTCTGAACTAGAATTGACTGAGGATGCACCTGCTCCCTCAGCACCAAAATATTCAAAACGGTCTCAACTGTTGGTACATTCAGGTAAATCACTGGTGCTGAAGGTGTAGGTACCTGCACTTGAGCTTCCGCCCTCGCTCTTGCAACTGGTGTACTCTGTACTATCCCCGGTATCTGTCCTCCTTCTGTTTGTACAGCACCCACGGCTCCCTTGGATGTTCCAGGAGTAGCAGGAGGGGCTGTAGCAATATTCCCTGGACCCCCTGCATTAGTTGTCATAGGTGGAGGTCTATCCCTCAGCAACTGCGTAATATAATCCTCTACATGAGAATCGTCATCGTCTACATAAAACTTCTTCCCTTTTCTTTTTTCCTTATTCTCCTTTTCCTTGTTATCGTGTCCCTTCTCTGAATCCTCACCTTCCATGATTGCGGGGAACATCTTAACCTCCTTTATGGTTGACATTCTCCATCTTTTTTGTTCCCAGTCCCACCCAGCTTCAGCTAGTGACTTCTGTATCTTCTTTATCCTTCTATTGGTTTTCAGCTCGTGCTGCTGTCTGGCCACTAGCTCCCAAACTGCTAAAGCCTCAAACTGTGCTGGTCTCGGTAACGGTCTCATGTCATACAATGATAATCGCAACTGGTCTAGAACCTTTAGATTAAACGTTCCATGCTCTGGAAATGCTAAAGTTCCTTGATTCTTTGTCAACGCGCTCCATTGCTTTAACCAAAGACAAGAAGCTATGTCCTTTTCTGTCATTATGAGATGTGCTGGACTATCCTCTGGGGGGTTGGTTTCCCCACTGAAGCCTTAATGTAAGATTCACCCTTCATCGCATTTCTAAAAGCCTTGAAAAACTTCATTTTGCCTGTTTTATGTAATACAATTCAATAAGTGAAATGACTTTTACTCCCAAGATTCCCTTCACCCGTTCGCTCTACCAATTGCCTCTCGCGGACGGCTGCCAATCCGGTCGCGGCTCTTCTCAGTAACCGACAAATCCCAGCGCGGCTCACACTGACGTCACACTAACACACAGTGGCTGACAAAGTCTTGCGGCTTCGCTTGTCTCAACTCAAATTCATTTGACTAATGCAATTATATTGCGAGCGTCTTCACCAAACAATAACTAAAACAAATCTGCTGGTTTACTACAGGAAGGGACACAATCGCTTCAGGGTCCTTACAGATTTTCACTAAAAGGCGCACTCTGGGACCTTAGCTATTCCTCTTTCTCAGTCCCCCACATTCGCAAGTAAAATTCGACCTGCAAACTTCACTCTCAACTGATCCTTGGGTCTGTCCTGGTGCACATAGGACTTACCAAATTTCATTCGAAGCTTCTTTTATTCAATGCACATTCATTCAGACTTCTTGACCAAGCCCGATCAACCTACTAAACCAGACAGATTACAGCATATACCCAAGTGTCTCCTACACTTGTCAATATACTCCAGAGTCTTAGACCACGCAGGGTCCGTACATTACAAACAACCACATGGACAATTTTTTAGCACAAAGTGCCACACACATATGAAGTTTGACGACTTCCCTACTCGCACATCATTTTAGGAGTATGCACACTCCTACTAATTCTAAACTGGAGTACGCAAACTCCCTACTCTTTTCCTCACATACATCACAATTCACCTTCGATCTGCTTAAGCTTAGGCAAACGCAATTCTACCACTCTCATACTATCTCAAATACGCCGGGAACATACCCAACCCTATTCACAGGATCCAGGATCTGGGAAAGTCATTTCTGGGCTTTAAGGGAACATCATCTTTCCTACCATTGTCCTTTCAGAAAAACAAAATTCAAACCTCATGAAATCCAAACAACTACACTTCGAATTTATACTACCACCATAACCTTTACTCGTTACTTAACTAGTTCCCTAAGGAAACTAACCATCAAGCTGCTACCAAAAACTGCTAGCGCGCCTTGTCCTTAAGAAGTAAACTTACAAGGGGGGGCATATAGGTCAATGAATCTTTTGGATTGCATAGGGTATCCTAGTATAGCAAGTAAAGACAGCTACAACAATCCAATCCAAATCAACTATAATTATCTATGAACCAATCTAATCAGAAAAACCACCATCACTCATATAGAAGTTAGTTCTGTTTTATTCCCTATTAGTTACAATTCTAATCAGAAAAAACATTATTCAACAATGATCACTATTACCAATCTTTATTAGCAACATAAGTAATGAATTCTCTGCACTATTAATATGCAGCCAAAGTTAAACAAAGCATAGCAATTCATGAGCAATCAAATAATTCAGCAATATAAGTCAGTCACCCTAAGTCACCCTAAGTCACCCTTGTCAGCCTGCCTATCCAGGAATTAGCATCAGCATGTGGGGCTTTATGCGAAAATAATTTAGTTAAAATCATTAATTTGGAAAAAATCTAACTAGAAGAGAAAACATTTTAAAACAGCGCAGTTGGTACCTAGAAAGAAAAAGCATTCATTAGTCAGTCAGGTTATAGCTACCTATCCAAGATAGATCAGCAACAAGTCAGTCTTCGTCTCCAGGTCATCAGTCATCAATGTAGACTCGGGCTCACAGGAAGCAAGCCCAAGTTTCAGCACTTTGGACAGCGTCTCCTGACGTCATCAACTTTTGCCTCTCATTCTCCACCCTTTGTTCTCCCTCCGTTCTGGTTTTTCCCCTCATGTCATGACTTTTTATTAGGGTCTAACCTATAATTTTTGTTTACCACTTTTTTACATTATTTTGAGAGTCAAGTTCCATTAACATGATTTGTCCTCTTGTCGATGAGCACATCATCCGGTTCTTCAGGTAACAAAATTGTTTCTCCTAGCTCTCAGTCTGTAGCTCCATTTTTCAAGTCCTGGGAAAGTACATTGAGCCTACTCTACACATAATTGTATCAATTTATTCTGATCGTCTCCTGTTCGCTGGTGAGTTTGCAGTTTTCTCTAGCAGCGTTCATCATTGAACTCTGTACAGTTCAAGGTCCTTTTCTCCAGTTCCAGTCTGCGGCCGCTCATCGCGTCTCCACGTTTAAGCAAGCAAGGCCCAGTGCCGACTGGGCCTCTGGCTAAGCCAAGAGCGTATGGCATTACAAAACATACATTATATCGTTAATTATAATATATTAATACAAAAACTTTTAAACATTTCACATTATTTAGTACTGTTAACCCAGATGCTGACAACTCCCTGTGGGCACATTTTGCACATTACACATTATTTTCAATTGCTGTTAATCAAATGTCAGATTTTCTCATTAGTCATATAGCAATTCATTAGCATATTCTCTTATTAGCATATCTGCTGCAACAATAGCATCACGGAAAAGCATTGCCAAAGCCAATGTTACAGAAAGCAAGCCTTACTGGCTTTGTCAATGCTTGCTAGACTCTGTGTTTGTTGAAACCCATCACTTGTTCTAATTCTGTGAGCAAATGGTCGCAGCCGAGGACACCTTGATGTTTCAGCCTCAACTTCCTGCAGCACTAAGAAAAACTTTAAACTCTGTACTTTTATTTTCTAATTAGGTACTGCCGGTGGAAAGTGATGTAATAGGTTTTGGCATTTAACTTTGGTGGGTTGTGTTATAAACGTGTGGCCGTAAGTTCATTCTGTTCTATGTTTAGAAACTTTGGAATTGGAACTCATAGTCCTGGTTATGACGGGTGTGGCAGTTGCCGCTAGACACATTGTTGAGCGGGACGTGTTTTCCGTTGTGGGTATTTATGTTGAATAAATCTTATCTTACAACCGTCATCCTGTCCCATCTCCATACTTGATAAATTGCCAATGAGGGAAATTGGAGCAGTGCCCACAGATGAGCATCAGCAACAGAAGTCAGCGCGTGTAGTCAAGTTCAGGAGGTGTGTCCAGCTCTGTGTGTTTGGCAGGCACAGTTATGGACAAGAAGTGGCATTGGACTCCATGTGCACTGATACGTAAAGTGCAATGTCACACGTTTTCAGCCATGTTAAAGGAATAAAACTGGTGTTAAACTAATGCACACAGGAGTTATAACATCTAATAAACAGTGAGCAGCAATGATTTCTGAGGTACACTGGAACAGGTATTTAGCACAATCGTATTGTGCTCTGCATGATATTATTCAACTATTATTTTATTTTATCTATGTTGCTGTGATTATTCTATATTAACAGACATAGCCTCAAATGTTCATCAGTTACTCTGGGGAACTAGTGATGAATTGGAAACAATGGTTTAGATTATTGAGAAATACTTAGTGGTAATAGATGCCACAGGATAGTCACCTGCACAAAAGTTGAAATTATTATTTGGCAGTTTGGGTCATGTGATCATTTACCAGAACGTGTGGCTCCCGAGCCCAGTGAGGTGAGGGTAATTGGGACCAATGTAAGGAAGCTGTTGAAAGGCTAAAGAAACATTACTCAAATGAGCCAAGTGTTATGCTGAAAAGACATAGGGGGTCATTCTGACCCTGGCGGTCGGTGATAAAGCGGCGGCCAACCCGCCAACAGGCCGGCGGTCCAAAATATGCAATTCTGACCCTGGCGGGAACCGCCAACACAGCCCGCCGCATTAACACTCCGACCGCCACGGCGGAACAAACAAACAGCGCGGCAGTCACCGCCAACAGCCAGGAGGCAGACAATGTACCGCCCACCCTATCACGACCCACCAATCCGCCACCTTTTCCGGGGCGGGAGCACCGCCGATAAAAACACGGCGGAAACAGACTACAAACGGGAAAACGCTCACCTCCACATACTCCACGCGAGATTCCGGCAGTATGGAACCCGAGTTACAGGTCATCCCCGCACTCCTATACCTGCTCCTGTACCAGGAGCACGCCCGGCGGCGCGGAAGACATCGGTGTGTACTGCACCTACGACACAGGGGAGGGAAAAGATTACCGGCACACACCCACCCACCCACACCCACTACAACACACACATCAATGCATTCCCACAGATCACTGTCACAACCCACAAACCCCCCCCCTCCGAAATAATGCAAAGACCAAAAGAAGAGATCTTAAACGGGCAGATATATTGAAAAATGGACAGCAGTAATCCAAATAAATAAATAAACTATGTACAAAATATATACATCTACTATATGTAGTCCAACCACTGTCCGTGTACCACAGGGGTCCTGAGCAAAGGGGCAAGGCCCAGTCCCACGACAAGAACTCCACGGAGAGAACACTGCAGGGGCATCAGAAAGAAAAAAGGACAGGCACCTCAGGGGGAAGGGAAGGGGGGGCACCTCAGCCACTTGAGTACACGACGCCAGATCCACGAGGGGACTCCATGACCACTGGCCCATCCTGGGGAGTGCAAAGCCACAGTCCATACAGTCCATACAGTGGGTGGCCTGCCCACTGGGCCATCCTGGGGAGAGCAAAGCCACAGTCCATACAGTCCATACAGTGGGTGGCCTGCCCACTGGGCCATCCTGGGGAGTGCAAAGCCACAGTCCATACAGTCCATACAGTGGGTGGCCTGCCCACTGGGCCATCCTGGGGAGAGCAAAGCCACAGTCCATACAGTCCATACAGTGGGTGGCCTGCCCACTGGGCCATCCTGGGGAGTGCAAAGCCACAGTCCATACAGTCCATACAGTGGGTGGCCTGCCCACTGGGCCATCCTGGGGAGAGCAAAGCCACAGTCCATACAGTCCATACAGTGGGTGGCCTGCCCACTGGGCCATCCTGGGGAGAGCAAAGCCACAGTCCATACAGTCCATACAGTTGGTGGCCTGCCCACTGGGCCATCCTGGGGAGTGCAAAGCCACAGTCCATACAGTCCATACAGTGGGTGGCCTGCCCACTGGGCCATCCTGGGGAGAGCAAAGCCACAGTCCATACAGTCCATACAGTGGGTGGCCTGCCCACTGGGCCATCCTGGGGAGTGCAAAGCCACAGTCCAAACAGTCCATAACAGACTCCACTGCCACTGGAGGAGGCATGTTGGCCAGAGGACATACTGCAGCCCTGCCCGATACAGATCCTGCCCTGCCACGTCTGCCAAAGGGCCAGCGGTTCTTGCCTGGAAGGGCCCAGTTCAGCGGTTCTTGCCTTGAAGGGCCCAGTTCAGCGGTTCTTGCCTTGAAGGGCCCAGTTCAGCGGTTCTTGCCTTGAAGGGCCCATTTCAGCGGTTCTTGCCTTGAAGGGCCCAGTTCAGCGGTTCTTGAGACGGCGGTCCCCAGCGGAGCGGTGCTGGAGACGGCGGGCCCAGTTCAGCGGTTCTTGCCTTGAAGGGCCCAGTTCAGCGGTTCTTGAGACGGCGGTCCCCAGCGGAGCGGTGCTGGAGACGGCGGGGCCCAGTTCAGCGGTTCTTGCCTTGAAGGGCCCAGTTCAGCGGTTCTTGAGACGGCGGTCCCCAGCGGAGCGGTGCTGGAGACGGCGGGGCCCAGTTCAGCGGTTCTTGCCTTGAAGGGCCCAGTTCAGCGGTTCTTGCCTTGAAGGGCCCATTTCAGCGGTTCTTGCCTTGAAGGGCCCAGTTCAGCGGTTCTTGAGACGGCGGTCCCCAGCGGAGCGGTGCTGGAGACGGCGGGGCCCAGTTCAGCGGTTCTTGCCTTGAAGGGCCCAGTTCAGCGGTTCTTGAGACGGCGGTCCCCAGCGGAGCGGTGCTGGAGACGGCGGGGCCCAGTTCAGCGGTTCTTGCCTTGAAGGGCCCAGTTCAGCGGTTCTTGAGACGGCGGTCCCCAGCGGAGCGGTGCTGGAGACGGCGGGGCCCAGTTCAGCGGTTCTTGCCTTGAAGGGCCCAGTTCAGCGGTTCTTGCCTTGAAGGGCCCATTTCAGCGGTTCTTGCCTTGAAGGGCCGAGTTCAGCGGTTCTTGAGACGGCGGTCCCCAGCGGAGCGGTGCTGGAGACGGCGGGGCCCAGTTCAGCGGTTCTTGCCTTGAAGGGCCAGTTCAGCGGTTCTTGAGACGGCGGTCCCCAGCGGAGTGGTGCTGGAGACGGCGGCCATTCTATGGCCAACTGCTCATTGCCTGGTGGTGCCCTCCTGGGCAGCGGGGATGGTGCTCCTTCAATGCCCACCTGGGCTGTGGGTGGTGGGGCCCTCCTGGCCAGCTGGGCTGGGTCCTCCCTGGGCAGCGGCTATGTGGGTGGTGGGCTCTCCCTGGGCAGCTGTGACGGTTCCTCCCTGGGCAGCGGCGATGGGGGTTATGGGCTCCTCCTGGGCAGTTGTGACGGGTCCTCCATGGGCAGCAGGCCTGCTGCCTGACTTCTCCGCCTTGCTGCCCTTGCCCTCCTTAGTCGGGAGTCTGTGGCCCTTTCCTCCCTTTGGAGCTGTGGCTGTTGACGGTGGCTGGCTAGTGTCCTGGGGGGATATAGAACCAGGGCTCCTGCGGCGGCCCTTCCGCCTCCTGCTCCTCTTCCCAGGGGGTGGGCTGCCTGTCCCCTTGCTGCTGGGCGAAGATCCAGACATGCGGGCTGGTGGGCTCCAATAGCCCTGCACCCTTGTCAAGGGGGCTGCAGGGCTGGTGGTGGCTGAGGTGCTCTTCTTACCCCGACGAGAAGGAGGGGGGGGCTCAGGGTCAGAAAAGAAGTTAGCAGTAGCGAGAAAGATTTTCTTGGGACAATGGAGAGTGGTAGGTACAGTGGGAATGGGAGTGGAGGGAGAGGATGTGGTTGTAGGTGAGTCACGTTTGCTGTCTTTGGGTGCAGGTGCAGGAGGGATAGGCTGTCGTGAGGTGGATGGCTGTTGGGTGGGTGGGTGGCTGCATTTGTGTGGTGTGGAAGAGGGGGTGACAGACACAGTGGGAGAGGACACAGGGGACGTGTAAATGGCAGTGGGGGTGGTGACTGCACGTGTGCGGACTGTACTGGAGGGTGTGCTGGTGATGGAAACACTGGCTGATGGTGAGGTGAATGAAGGTGTGAGTGTAGACGTCACAGGGAGGGAGGAGGAAGACGAGGAGGTGGGGGTCACAGAGGTGGTAGTGACTGTTGGCATGTCTGCATCGGAATGTTGCTTGTGTGAATGTCTGCGTGATCTGTGGTGCTTATGTTTGGATGAGCTGCTCTTGGGTGTTGAGGTGTGTGCAGGCTGGTCTGATGGTGTGGGTGGGACAGGCAGAGGAACAGGAAACTGGGAGGAGGGAGTTAGTAGAGGGAGGCAGGAGACAGGGACAATGGCTGCCGTCAGTGCTGAGGCCAGAGCCTGGAACGATCGCTGATGGGCAGCCTGACCCGAATGAATGCCCTCCAGGTACGCATTGCTGCGATGAACCTCCCTCTCCACCCCCTGGATGGCATTCAAAAGGGTAGACTGCCCAACAATGAGCGTTCGGAGGAGGTCAATGACCTCCTCACTGAGGGCAGCGGGGGTAACAGGGGCAGGGCCTGAGGTGCCTGGGGCGAAGGAGATGCCCGGCTTCCTGGCAGAGCGGGCACGGGGCGAACGCTGAGGGGCTGCTGGGAGGGCGGAGATGGTGCGCTGGGTGGCGGCTGTACCTGTAATGGCGGGGGGCACGGATGGTGCCACCCCCGCAAGGGAGCTCCCTTCCGAGGACGTGTCCATGTCGCTGCAGGGTCCAGTCGTCCCCGTTGTGGAGCTCCCCTCGCCCTCCGTCTCACTGGTCCAGTCAGACTCTGTGGCATGGCCCTCCTGGGCCATGTGAGATGCAGCTCCCTCCTGCCCCGATGCCACTTCTCCTCCGCCTGATGATGCTGATGCACACAAGCACAGACCTGCCCTGGGACCACTCTGTTCTTTTACCCCCTACTTTGTTTCTATCCCCCTCACTCCCGTCAGCTTGCCATTTCTGCCTCCCCTTCCTTGTACTACATATCCATTTCTTTCCCTCTTCTTCGTTTCCCCCTCCCGATTTGCCCCTTTCATCTCCTGTTCTCTTCCCCTTAACCCTCCCCACTCTCTTTTTCTTTTCTCGCCTTTTTATTTTTATTTTTATTTTTATTTTTCTCCCCTTTTTTCCCCCCCCCTTTTTTCTACTGCCCCCCCCCCCTGGTTGTCACCCCCTCCCTCCCTCCCTTTTCCTTTTCTTCCCGTTCTGTCTCTCCCCCCCCCCCCCACGGTTGCATTTCTTCAACCACACCCAATCCCCCCCCCCTGTC
This sequence comes from Pleurodeles waltl, assembly GCF_031143425.1. Taxonomy (NCBI): domain Eukaryota; kingdom Metazoa; phylum Chordata; class Amphibia; order Caudata; family Salamandridae; genus Pleurodeles; species Pleurodeles waltl. The sequence goes on from NC_090438.1 coordinate 349,139,426, forward strand.
CGTTTTGTTCCCTCTTCTCCCTCCTCCCTTTCTTTCGTCCCCCCCTTTCCCCCCCCCTCCTTCCTTTTCTTCATCCTTTCCTTCTTTTTTCTTTTTTCTTTCTTGGCCCTTAGGGCCACGGGACCGCTGGGAACTACATTTCCCAGCGGCCACTGGAAACGCGAGGCTTCCGCTGGTGGCGCTCGGGCCAGAATCTTCCGGCTCGGGCTCCACCCTTGCACTCGCCCGCATTCATGCCGGCGCCCCGGCTCTGCTGGGGCTCCCGCGGGTGCGGTAAAGCACATCGAGGCCATCAACGTAAAGAGGCCCGCCCTTGCACTCGATCACATTCATGCCGGCGCCCCGGCTATGCCGGTGCGCCCGCCATTACGGCAATCATATCGAGGCTAGCAACGCAACGAGGCCCGCGGCGGTGATTAACCTCAATTGAACTCCAATTAACGCGCTAACAGGGCGCACCTGGAATATCTTACAGCCATAAATAGACCGTTCTCCCTCAGCCACTTGTCTCAAGCGGTCCAAGGAGAGGACGAAATAGGCGCACGGCGAGCGTCCCCTTTGATGTAGTGAGTGGCATACCGGATCACAGGCAGCACAGATAAGCCCTTATTGCTTTTAATCTTACTTTTTATGTTTATTGTCTATAGCCACTTCGGTTTCTCTTAACCAGTATTTTTCTACCAGCAATAGTGGGTTCCTAATGGGAACTTGCTCCCCCCCTAATGCTCCCTCTGTATCTATTCTGCCTACTTCTGTTCCTCTCCTCACTTCGTCTTTATGTTCATCTCTTTCCCTTAGTGTGTGACTATAAGGGGACACTCCCCCTCCTGGATACCAGAGGCTAGCAGCCTCTAAGAAAAGGGTAAGAACTATAATTCCCTGCAGTGATAGGACTGTCCACTTGTGTAGATATACCCACTCAGTCACTCCACGCATGTATTTTACCTTTTTGAACATATGTGTTTCGTGCATGAATGCATCCCCTTGACACGTGTGTAATTGGTTGGTTTTGCAGTGCTGTGTGCCACCAGTGTGCTAATTATTTGTTTTTCCCCCATAGGCCGCCTCAAGGTAATTCCTTGGGTAAGGTAGATCATTCATTTTTCATTTTTTCACTCTTTGATTTCCCCATAGAGTATTTTCCTCCAACGTGAGACGTAGGGATCCTAGGCCCTGACGAATGCCCCGAGACCTTCATTGGCTCACTTCTGAGGGCAGAAACATGTTGGCTATTAATTAGTTAGGTGACCCTGTGAGTCCTTGTCCTCACAGAGGTGTCCCAACCCCCCTTTTTAACTACACCAGTCAGACACCACCATTAAATTTGTTGCTCTTCACAGGTGTCTGCTTAGGTGTTTTTAGTTTTTTCAGTAGATTAGCTGGATCCCGATCTTTCCAGAAACAAGTTTATTTACGCACTCCCTCCTGTTCCTTTAACAGTGAGGTTGAGTCCGCCCAGGTGGCACTGTCCTACCTGGGTGGGTCTAGGTGGTCAAATGATGAAGCATGACACTATATAGTGTGTGAGACCACCTAGTCCGTAAAAGGAAATCCTTTTCTTCCCACCCCCCGTTGTTCCTCTCCGTATATGTACTCGGCAATTTCCAACTGACATTCCACTGACTTTACCCTTCCAAATAGGAATACATACAACCCAGGGCTACGCTAATATCCGCGACGTCCTCTTTTAGAGAACCCCGTACTTTCGTGTGTATTTTGAATTATAGGGAGCTAAGTACGGAGTGTTCCTCCATATTTATCCCCCCTCCTCCCTCTTCCTCTCTCCATGTGTAATCACAAGCACAGAAAGACAAACAAAAAGGGGGGGGGAGAGAGAAATAAAGAGATTTTGAGTACATGGATCACCGGTACAGTTAGCGGACATGACAGACACAGATGCCCCCTGCACTAAGTTGCGCACTTGGGGTCCGCTACGCATTCCGTGGAACATGCCCTACACGCCTAGAGTTGACAACTGCACCCATGGATGACACGGCCCAGGGATGGCTGTACTGGCACACTACTGAGGGTGGTGGCTGGGGACACAGGGGCTTACGGGGGTGCCCAGCCTACAGATATCGCCCTGGCCTAGGGGGACCCACAGCCCTCCTCCCCCACCCAGACACCTCCACTGCGCGACAACAGAGTATATTATGCTTGTACTCACCCCCTTGTGTCTGCTGTGCTGCCCTCACGCGCCCATCCAAATCAGGGTAGGCCACCGCCAGGATCCGGAACATCAGGGGGGTCAGTTGACGGCAGGCACCCCGCCTACGTTGGGAGGCCATCCCCAGCAGAGACTCAGCGGTCTTCTTGGTCCCGCGGCGGATGTCCTCCCACCTCTTGCGGCAGTGGGTGCCCCGTCGCTGGTGGACCCCCAGGGTCCGGACTTCCTTGGCTATGGCACGCCAAATCCCGATCTTCTCATGGGCGCGGACCTATGTGACACGTACAGGGAGGGAGAAATACCACGTTCAAGTTTGTCTGCATTTTCGTTGCCAGTGGCCCAACGCCCGCCATCCCCGCCAGGCCCCCCGCCAGGCCCCCCGCCAGGCCCAACATGCCCTCCATCCCCGCCAGGCCCCCCGCCAGGCCCCCCGCCAGTCCCAACATGCCCCCCATCCCCGCCATGCCCCCCGCCAGGCCCCCCGCCAGGCCCAACATGCCCCCCATCCCCGCCAGGCCCCCCGCCAGGCCCCCCGCCAGGCCCAACATGCCCCCCATCCCCGCCAGGCCTCCCGCCATGCCCCCCGCCAGGCCCAACATGCCCCCCATCCCCGCCAGGCCCCCCACCAGGCCCCCCGCCAGGCCCAACATGCCCCCCATCCCCGCCAGGCCCCCCGCCATGCCCCCCGCCAGGCCCAACATGCCCCCCATCCCCGCCAGGCCCCCCGCCAGGCCCCCCCACCAGGCCCAACATGCCCCCCATCCCCGCCATGCCCCCCGCCAGGCCCCCCGCCAGGCCCAACATGCCCCCCATCCCCGCCAGGCCCCCGCCAGGCCCAACATGCCCCCCATCCCCGCCAGGCCCCCCGCCAGGCCCCCCGCCAGGCCCCCCGCCAGGCCCAACATGCCCCCCATCCCCGCCAGGCCCCCAAGCCAGCCAGTGGCCCCAAATCCATATTGAATTAAACTCACTTGTTGGTCTGGAGGACCGTAGAGTAGCTCATACTGGGGGAGGACCCCATCCACAAGTTTCTCCAACTCTTCTCCAGTGGAGGCAGGGGCCCTTTCCCCAGGCGCAGCAGCCATTGTCCCTTCCAGACCGAGGTCACAGCAACACTTGCAGTATAGGTCCTCTCCTGTGAAAGTTCAAGTCGCGAGTGAATAAGTAGATAGAAAATGGCGGTCACGCCCGCGGCGGTGCGTACCGCTGCGGTGCGTACCGCCACCGCCGGCGCCCTTCGCCATTGGCTCCTGAAACCCATAGGCTTCAATGTTAACCAATGCGGCTTCGCGTCGCGGTCTTCGACCGCCGACCGCCGCGGTGTGCCACGCCAGCGCATTGACCTCACATCCCATTGTCACACTTCACAGGTCAGGCAGCCGCCATTTCGAGGGTCCACATGGCTCAATTTCAACTGCGTCACACAGGCCTAGGCCTTGCATAGCCACTCATACACGCCATTCACTGCATAGAGAATCGTTTACTGTGCAAGCTGTGAGTACGTACCTGTGGGTTGCTTGACTGTGTGCTCCATGTTGTCCTTCCTAGGCACCGTCCGCTGGGTTTGGCGAGGAGACGGATGAATCCTCCCGTGTACAGGCCGCTGGTGGACCTGTCGACAATGGAAGCACGCCACATTATCCTGACCTACCGGCTTGACCGTGCCACTATACATGAACTGTGTGCCCAGCTGGAGCCCGACCTGATGTCCCCCATCCGCCAACCCACAGGGATTCCCCCTCTGGTGCAGGTCCTGTCAGAACTCCATTTCATGGCAAGTGGGTCATTTCAGACAACAGTGGGAATTGCTTCTGGGATGTCTCAGCCCATGTTTTCGAAGGTGTTATCCAGAGTGTTGTCTGCCCTGATGAAATACATGAGGAGCTACATCCTTTTCCCTGAGGTGGGCGAATTGGCTACAGTGAAGGGTGATTTCTATGCCCTTGGACATATTCCCAACGTCATTGGTGCCATTGATGGGACCCATGTGGCTTTGGTTCCCCCAAGAGACAGTGAGCAGGTGTACAGGAACAGAAAAAGTTACCATTCCATGAACATCCAGGTGGTGTGTTTGGCTGACCAGTACATCTCGCATGTAAATGCCAAATTCCCTGGGTCAGTGCATGACGCCTACATCCTAAGGAATAGCAGCATCCCTTACGTGATGGAACAGCTAGAGAGACACCGTGTATGGCTATTGGGGGACTCTGGGTACCCCAACCTGTCGTGGCTACTGACCCCAGTAAGGAATCCCCGGACCAGGGCAGAGGAACGGTACAATGAGGCCCATGGGCGTACTAGGAGGGTGATCGAACGCACCTTCGGCCTCCTAAAGGCCAGGTTTCGGTGCCTGCATATGACAGGTGGATCCCTAATGTACTCACCTAAGAAGGTGTGTCACATCATCGTGGCCTGCTGCATGCTTCACAACCTGGCTTTGCGCCGCCAGGTGCCTTTCCTGCAGGAGGATGGTCGAGACGGTGGTGTTGTGGCAGCTGTGGAACCTGTGGAGAGTGAAGAGGAGGAAGACTACGGGGATGAAACAGACAACAGGGACAGAATCATTGCACAGTACTTCCAATAGGACACAGGTAACAATTCAAACATAATTTAGTAAATGTAAACTACTCTCCTGCATCTCTGCTGCCTGTCTATTTGCCCCAGTGTATGATGACTGAGTTGTGGCTTTTCCCTCCCTATTTCAGATCTGGGGTCCCCACTACGAGTCCTGTGCTTCGTTTCCCCATGGACTACAGCTTTGTGGCAGCTGTTTGTTGACTTCACTATGTACAAGGACATATTTGCACTGTCATGTCAATTACAATATTTTGAAATCACAGCCAGACTCCAGATAGTTTTGTGCAAAATAGGTGTTTATTTCAGTGCTCAAAATGGGATGGGTGGTTTCAAGTGGGTGGGGGCTATGGTGAAGGAATGTCCATGGCAGAGTCCAGAGTAACAGTCACACAGGTGCATTGTCCATAGGCCTGTGGAGAGATGGAGCATGGGCAGTTCAAGGATGGACAGGGTGACTATGTGGGACAGTGGGATGACATCAGGTGGTATCCTTTGCTGGCGGGGGTCTTGACATCCTACTCTGTCTTCTTGCGAGATCTCAGGGCCCTCTTGCGGGGTGGTTCTTCTCCTGCAGGAGGTGGGGGTCTGGTGGGCTGCTGTTGTGCGGGGGCCTCCTGTCCACTAGCGCCGGCGGAGGTGGTTGGCTGTTCTTGGTCCAGGCTAGTGGCAGGGGCCCTTTGTTGTTGTTGAGTGTCCGTCCTGGTGTTGATGAGTTCCTGCAGCAGCCCTACCATGGTAACCAGGGTGGAGGTGAGGGCTCTGATGTCCTCCCTGTACCCCCGATAGTGTTCCTCCTGAAGTACCTGGATCTCCTGGAACCTGGCCAGTACCGTTGCCATCGTCTCCTGGGAGCGGTTGTATGCTCCCATGATGGTGGTGAGGGCCTCGTGGAGAGTGGGTTCCCTGGGCCCGTCCCCCCCCTGTCGCACAGCTGCCCTCCCAGTTCCCCTGTTTCCCTGGGCCTCTGCCCCCTGGCCGGTGTGCCCACTACCACTGCCCCCAGGTCCCTGTTGTTGTTGGGGTGGTGGGTTATCCTGGTTGCCCTGTAGTGGTAGACACACCGCTGATTGACGCGCCCTGGAGACAGAGGCATGGGCCCGCTGGGTGGGAGCTGTGCTGGTGTTCCCAGAGGGGTTTGGGTCTGTAGTGGCCTGTGGCTGTCTGAGGGGAACCGACTGTCCAGAGGTCCCCGATGGTCCGGGCTGGTCATCAGTGTCCAGGTCGACAGAGCTGCTGTCATCGCTGACGGCCTCTTGGGTGGGGGGTGTGGAGAATTCTGGGCCCTCCGTGGCGGTGTGTTGGCGGTCGGGTCGTGCAGGGGTATAGAGGTATGGTTATAGTTTCAATGTGTGCCATATGGGTGTATCTGTGGGTTCCCGTGTCCCCAAGTGCTGGCATTCGTGTGTGGGGGCTTTGGTGAGGGTGGCTTGTGGGGGGGATGTGTATATGCATTGGGCATGCTTTGGTGATGGGTGTCCATGCTTAGTGGACGCATGCAGGCCTAGGTTTTGGGATGTGTGGGTTGTGATGGTGAGACATTGGCAGGGAATAGGTGTGCTGGGGGTGAGGATGGTGGTGGGGGTGAGGATGGTGGTGGGGGTGAGGGTGGGGGTGAGGATGGGGGTGGGGGTGAGGGTGGGGTTCGAGGATGGGGGTGAGGGTTGGGGTATGATTTGGCATGCAGGTGGGGGGGAAGCAGTATTGAAGCTTCAACTTACCAGAATCCATTCCTCCGCCGACTCCTGCGAGGCCGTCAGGATGCAGGATGTTCAAGACTTCCTCCTCCCATGTTGTAAATTGTGGGGGTTGAGGTGGGGGTCCTCCGCCAGTCTTCTGCACGGCGATGTTGTGCCTGGATACCATGGAACGCACCTTCCCCCGTAGGTTGTTCCATCGCTTCCTGATGTCTTCCCGATTTCTGGGGTGCTGTCCCACAGCGTTGACCCTGTCGACAATCCTCTGCCATAGCTCCGTCCTCCGGGCAATGCTGGTGTATTGGACCTGTGTGCCGAAGAGCTGGGGCTCTACCCGAACGATTTCCTCCACCATGACCCTGAGTTCTTCGTCTGAGAAGCGGGGGTGTCTTTGGGTTGCCATGGAGTGGTGTGTATGATGTGTGGGGTGGAGTATGTGTAGTTAAGTGTGTTGAGTGTGGTGGTGTGTGTTGTTTTGTGTGTGGATATTGTGTGGCTCTGTGTGATGGTGTTCTATGATCGCTGCTGTGTCTCTCAGTGCTTCTTTTTGGATTTTTGTCGAAGGGGTTTGTGGGTGATGTGGGTGTGTGTTTTATATTGTATTGTGTGTGTGGGAGTGGTGTGTGTATGTGTATCAGGTGTGTGGAATTCAAATCGTCCAATGTTGCTGAGTTTTGTTCGTTTGTGTGTATTCTGACCGCGGCGGTGTGTACCGCCAATGGAAAACCGCGTTTGAACGACCGCTGCGTGGATTCGTGGGTCAGAATGGCATGGGCGTATTTCTGTTGGCGTGACGGTGGAGGTTTGGTCACCTCCACTTTTCCGCCGACCGCTGGTCTGGCGGTCTGTTGTGGCTGTCTTATTTTCGGCGGTTTGGCTGCTGCGGGTCAGAATGACCGTGGCGGATTACCGCGACCGCTGCGGAATTATGGAGGATTTCTGACCGGCGGTAAGCGCCTTTTACCGCCGAGGTCAGAATGAGGGCCATAGACTTTTCAAACAGTCAGCATGTAGAGGAATCAGTGGTGGAGTTTAAATCAGCATTGAGAATTTCTGCTGCAACTTGTGAATTTGGTGCCAACATTGACATGTACATATAGTATACCAATTTGTGTTCAACTGTTATTCAAAGAAAATACATGAAAGGCTAATAGTGTGCCGCAATCCCACCCCTTCAGAGAATAGTGATTTAACAAAGATCATCGAGCATTCAATGGTGTCATCTAAAGCACTTAATAATGATATACTAGTCAACATGGTGGCTACTGATCAAACCAATGTAGAGACGGATAAAGAAGAGATATGAATGGTTAATAAGGGAGGAAACAAAGGAGGAAAAAGTTATTCTAAAAGGTTCAACACAGTGTGTTAAATATGGGGATCAAAAAATCATTTGAGCAAATATTTTAACTGTCTAGCAATTGGAAAGCGTTGTCTTCCATGTAAAAATGGAACGCTTTAAGATGGTGTGTAGGTCTAATAGAAGCAATGTGAACATTTACAGTATAGAAGTACCTGAAGATGCATGTGTTGAGATACTGAGCAATGTAGTTTTTGACAATTGATTGTAATTCTATTTCAGGCAAAACTGTAGTGAAAGGGCCAGTGGTGGAAGCGAACACTGAAAATGTGACCCTTTCAGTGATGGCGGATTCAGGATCTCCAATTACAAAATTGAGAGACTCCCCATATTTTGAGAATTGGAAAAATTTACATCTCATTCATTCTGATGTAAATCCAAAGGCTTTTGGAGAAAAAACGATTGAAATGGTATGCTGTATGGGGTTAAAATAATATAGGTTGGTAAGGTTAAACAAAAATGTGAATATACGTAATGTCAGTAGCAGAAAATCCAGTGATTCTTGGAAAATTACCAGAGGGATGCTGTGAAGAGATCAAAAGTGAACCTATAGCTACTATAACAGATGAATCTAAATAAATTGAACATATTATGAAAAAACATGAAAATATTTTCAGGGAACAGGTAGGAGAAGTGAAAGGATTCAAACACCCATATCAGATTTAAGCCAGGAGTTCAGCCAATTGTTCACAAACTGAGAAATGTACTGATAAATGTTAGGGGTGATTTGAAGAAGGTTCTAAATAGTGACACAACTGACACTTTCCAATGGGTTGCTCCTATTGCAGTAGCTAAAACAAAATGAATGAAACAGACTGTGTGTGGATTTACCCACATTGAACTCGAGTAAAGTAGTTGACTGTCATTTCATTCCTATAATCCTTGAACTGTTAGCTAACCTAGATGATGTCAGATGTTTTTCCATTATTGACTTATGCTTTGTATATCACAAAATTCCATTGAGAGCTAAATCGTAAGATCTCATGACTTTTATAAAACCTTCTGGGCCATACAAGTTTTTAAGACTTCCCTGTGGATTAGTGTCGGCTGCCAGTGTTTTCTCAGAAACTGATGAATATGTTATTTTATGATATGCAGGATTTGCAAGCATACCAGTTCACAACAGTGAGACTCTCCTATCTTATTCACAAAAATTCACATCAATAGTTCTGATATACTCTTAAAAAAAGATAATTTATTCAACATTTACAAAATGTAATACATTAACTGGCTCCCGGGAACGATTTCCTAAATGTAACTACTAGACAAAAATGTACAACATAAAACTAATGATGACCATACCAGGACAACATCCTAATTTTTGCCAAGGATATGGAAACCCATAATAGTATATTAAAGGATTTTTTGTTGATTCTGGAGCAGGTTAAAATGGCAATCAGATGGAACAAATGTTGTTTTGGTGTGCAATACCTTGGTCACCTCATTTCAGCTTCAGGAATAAAACCAATGTTTAATTAAAGTAGTCAGAAATGCAAAGCCGTCAAGTGACAGGGACAGCCTTAGTTATTCCCTGGGATTGGCTGAGTATTATGCACACTTTGTGCAGGGGTATGCTCAAGTAGTTGAAATTTTAAGATCCCATCAGAGAAAAGGAGCAAAATGTGTGTGGTCGAAGGAAGTAGAACGGGTATTATGTAAAACAAAACAGCTCATTATTGACGCTCCAGCATTACATGCCTACAAACCTGATGATAAATGTATGATTACTGTAGATGCAAGCTTGACAGGTCTTGGAGCTGTGCTTAGCCAATGGTCTGAAGGTAAAGAGCAAACAGTAGGTTTTGTATCAAGAACACTCAAACATTCGGAAAGGTTTTGTAGTAAGATTGACAGAGGCATTAGCTTGCATTTGGGCAGTACATAAATTTAGAGTGTACATATGGGGACACAGTTCTGATCTAAATACAGACCACAAGCCTTTAGTGAACATCCTTTATGACTTAGGTATGAATGCTTTGTCTGCCAGGCTGATAAGGTTGGTTTTGAAACTTCAAGAATACAATTTTGAGGTAAAATATCTTCCTGATGGAAAAGATTTTAGGGCTGACTGTCTGCTTTGCATGTATTTGGAGAGTGAAGAAAGGGGTGATGGTTTTGGTGATACTGAATGTGTGGTTGCTGCGGTGGATGCAGTACGAGGTGGTGAAAACAAAATTTTAGAAACTGAGTGATAGCAGGCATGTTGTGAGGGCAATACCATTCAAGAGGAAATAACATGTGTGCTTAATGGATGTTCACAGACGATGTGTTTGTCTAGTGAGTTGAAGATATTCTCACAAGTGGCTGATAAGATGTTTGTAGCAAATGGTATACTTATGTGTGGTGAGTAGTGTGTACCACCTGTGTGTTTCAGCCATGAATTGTTGATGATGGCACACCAGGGTCATCTGGGAATTTGTAAGACAGTGTAGAAATTGAAACAGTCCTATTTGTGGCCATCAATAGATGCATATGTGAAGTAGTTCATTGATGAATGTCCCAGTTGCTTGACTTCAGACAAACACTGAAAAAGAAGAAAAAAAGCTTTATGCCCTGTACCCTTTCCTGTTGCTCCCTGGGACAAAATGGGATTAGATTTCTCAGGCCCATACTCTCTACTTCCTAGCAACATAAGGTATTTGATATTAATGATTGATCATTATTCAAATTTTATTAATTTTTCATTTGTTGATTTACCAAGTACTAATGCAGCCATGTCATTCTTAGGAAATGTATTTGAGTTGGGGGAGCTCCGAGAGAGGTAGTTACAGATAATAGGACTCATTTTGTGTCTAATAGGGAACGTTCATTTTTTCAAACAACATGATGTGAAACATATTAAAGATGCCTCGTATTCACCTAGATCTAATGGCCTGGTGGGGAGGGCAAACAAATTGATGAAGGAATAGATACAGACATCCATTGTGTCAGGCCAGTAGGTACTGGTATTTTTAAAAAGAAAACTTTGGACTTACAATATAACCTCTCATAGTATGACAAAGTAAGCTACTTTTACATTGTGGAGAGGGTGCAAAGTACACAGCAGTTTGTGTCCAAAATGATTATAGAACTCAAATGTGTTACCAGTCTGAGGGGATTCAGAAATAAAAGAAAGATAAGTTAGCTGCCACAGTTGCTTTAGAGCAAATTGAGATAAAAAGGCACTATGACGAAAAATATAGGGGGTTATTCCAACTTTGGAGGAGGTGGTAATCCGTCCCAAATGTGACGGATTTACCACCAGCCGTATTACGAGTTCCATAGGATATAATGGACTCGTAATACGGCTGGTGGTATATCCGTCACTTTACCGTCACTTTTGGGACGGATTACCACTTCCTCCAAAGTTGGAATAACCCCCATAATGTTAGTGATAAAAAGTTAAGTGTGGCATATTGGCTTATGATTAAAAAAAAAACCTAGGAGTGTGGTCTAAGTTGAATCTAAGTTAACATTCCCTGTGAGAGGTGAAAATGTGCTGTTTCTGTGCAGAACAAAGGTTGATGGAACAGAAGACAACTAGTACAAGTATCTCCTGAAAAAGCAAACATCATTAGGAAGAGCAAGCTAGTTAAAGATGCTACAGGTTGGTAGTTATGGTTGCAATTAGATAATGCTGTTGATCAAGACTCTTATCAACACTCTCTTGCTCAAGATTCTTCTCAACGTTCAGCGGGTCAAGAACTAACAGATTGTAAGTCAATTACTAATGGGAAGAGATTCAGTTCACGTACTATTAAGGTATCAATCTGTTACAATGATTTTATTATTTATTAAGGTATGGTGTTTGGTATTTATATGTAATGGTTTATGCAAATGCTTTTTTTCCCTTCTTACTTGTTTTGGTTTCCTTTTATTATTTTGTTCATTGATGAGAGGGAAGGTGTTGTAATAGGTATTGGCATTTAACTTTGGTATGTTGTGTTATAAACTTGTGGACACAAGTTTATTCCTCTCTATGTTTAGAACCTCTGGAATTGGAACTCGTGGTCCAAGGGATGACGGGTGTGGCAGTTGCCGCTGAACACACCACTGATTCTAACGCATTCCAATCTATATAATTTATTCACTCTGGGACTCGTTTTAGGCCGATGAATCTTTTGACCCTGATTGAAGACACCTTAGAATGGGACAATTAATCAACATACCAATCAATTGATCAATAACATCATCGATATTCACCATAACAAATCGATTCAATCTAAATAATGGCATTAATGAGAATCGGAACACACCATGACCTTTCAGTCATGAATAACCACACAATATGTCATAAGATTTATGAAATGTATTCCCTATTGATTACACTCTACTAGCAAGTTTATTAGTCTCAAAACCATAACACACATCAACACTGTTATAATATGGCAACTCAAATAAGATTTCATCAAAGCAAGAATCATAAACATTAGAACAAAGCACGATTTCAACATGGGTTAACTTTAGCAGAGTATCATTAGCGCATTATTCAACAAAGCATAGATTCAGTAATTTGTCTATTTGAGTCCGTTTAGTGAATTCCTTAACTAACCTCGAATCAGCATTTAGCATGTTGGGCTTCATGCAAAATAATTTAGCATTACAAATTTCGAAAACATCTAACTATGGTCTCTATCACAAGAAGCAGTTGGTACCTAGAAAGAAAGGCAAACAGACAATTACAATTTCATCATCATATAGTCACCCTCCGTAATGGGTCAGCATACAGAGTCAGTCTTCGTCCTCAGGACATCAGTTGATTCGCCATCAGCCAGGAAACACAGCAAAGTTCAGCAAGACGGGCAATAAGGGATACCTCCCTCATAAGGAGGAAAAGTATAGAATGGGTAAGGCAAGGGTGAGGATGGTTTGAAGAGTCAAGCAGCAAAGTCTTTAAGACAGAGGGTCATAGTAACAGCATGCAATGGCAAAATGGCTAGGAATGGCTTATAATGGCTGATTTCTCCTTGTGTCCAAGAATGATATCGGTCTTGTTGTACAGTCCCCTAATTTCCAATTGGGCAAGTTTTGGCGCACCATTATCTCCATCCAATGGTTTACTTGTCGCCTCATTAAGATTGTCACCTCATAACAGTTTTCACGTAGTTTATTGGCTCCTGTAATTGACGTGTTCTCGCGGTCCTCTCACAGACCCAGTCAGTAGTTCCATTGTCTATACCAGTTCAGGTGACATTGTACCTGTTGCAAGTTTACACTGTTGCATTCGCCAAGAATGTCTCCTTGAGCAAGTTGAGTCTCATGAGAAAGAATCTACTACGGTTACGATTACATGTCCTTCAGCAAGTCAGCACACTGCACGTTAGAAAAACACATTTAATATGAAACCGGACAGCTAGGCCCCAATTCATGCTAACTAAGGCCTAGTGATTAATTAGCAAAACCTTAACGTATAACCCTTGATACCAATACAAATCATACATTAGTACATTAATATTTCATTATTAGTCAGTTTCAATTATCATAGTATAGGTTGCTGGCCACTCCCCGTGGGCACATTTCAAACACACGTTTAGTAAAAGCACATTAATACTTTTTCTATTCCGCATTATTATGCATTAATTCACAAACATTTCATGTTAATTTTGATCATAAAACTACACTCCAACACTGAGCAGGTCCTGGGCATTTATGTTTAATAAATCTTACCTTACAACCGTCATCCTATACCACGTCAATACTTGACCGAAGGCTGTCGTGATCGTATCTTTTCAGGGCAACTAAGCCAGTCTTCTGACTCACGCTTTGCTTTTATGTTATCTGGTGGAAATATATTATTGTTCGTTTGTTTGCAACCTGTATCGCAGCTTCTCGGGAGCCACGTCAGTAATGACTTCACTTATCCTGCATTAAAAAGGCTCTCCCTGTCTGTTCCTTATAAACGGACTACATAGCTAATAAAGTCAGCGTGCATATCAGCTGACAGGGAACCCGTTTTTCTGCCAGCACTTAACGCACACGCTGAGAGAACGATAGGAATCGCCACCCAAGGCGACCCACGCTCACCTGTTTGGCAGGAGATTGCACACCTCGGGCGTTCCCCGTTGAGAAAGGATTTCTGCCAAAGAGGGCGGCTCCCACAGTGCCAGGTGTGCAACTATGTCTCTAGCTGCCAACGACTGACTGCTTTATGCTTCCTGTTATAAAGACTCTGCCGACACAGTCTAGGAAATGTGACTGCATAGAATGCAAAACTTTGTAAGTATTTTATTTCACAATCATGTTTGTATTCGATAAAAAGCCCTGGACTAATTACCCTCACTTAATATGTAGGATGTCACTATCGAGCACAAGGAGCTCAGCGACCAGACACCCTTATCTATGCCAACTTTAACTTACGCACATGTTCAGGGCAGCATCACTTTTTCCACTTCCATTGTTCCCTTTTGGTAAGAGTTCTCACGCCAAAACCAACAGCAAGGTATTTCCAGGCTCTAACCTCAGAGCGAATGACATGTTATCAAACTGAAAACTTTGAAGCTTGGCATGTGCGGAGTTCAAGGCTGCCACTTATTCACAATACGAATAACATGTTCACAAAGTTGCCACACAATTACATCAAAAACCTGTTCCACTGTAATTGTGGATGCTCTTTCTTGGCCTTTGTGCGTATGTGTGGACAATCATACCTAAAATACGAAAGAACCTTTAAAAAAAAAAGCACATTAAAAAGTTGTGCAATACGGCGGATTAACAATTAGCCACACAGTGTGTGCTCTTCTGGCAGTTTCCCTTCCTTACTGTAGGTACTGTAAGCCATTTTTACTATAGGTACGACCACAAAGTTAGTGTTAGTAACTTTAAGACTGTATTTTAAAATCGGGATCTCTGCCTCGTAAAACTTAGGACTAAAAAGTATAGTGAAGCAGGATTCAGTGGGCCTAAATCACATACACACTTGACAAACTTTAAGCTTGCAAGCACATAACACAGGCAACGCCTTACGCTCTGCTTTCCCTCCTTGCACTGCATTAGTTTGTTCATTGCCAAGGATCTGCTCCAGTCTCCATGATGCAGCCTACACCACGTAAGAGGAACTTTACTGAGGAGAGAGACTTTGTTGTTGATCCCTACAGGAGCAACATGGTCTATCTACAAACATCCGCAGTGGAGCAAAGGAGGTGGGCCTCTGGGTAGGGTGGACTGGTTGTCAAATCATTAGCCATGGAAGTAGCACCCTGGGGAACCTGAATATGAGGTGGCAGAATGAGAGGTAGCGGGTGAGAGAGCAGTTTACAAGGATACAAATGGCAAAGTCTCTTCCTAGAGGGGGAGCCAAATTCTGTCTTTCTCTCTCCTCCTAATGGACATGTGCCCTTCATCATGCACCCTAGCCTGCTATGTAGCCTGACTGTTCCAAGAAATATCAACATAAGTCCAGGTAACAAACTAAACCACTGTATATTTTCACTTTATTACAACTCTACATTCATGTAACAATCTCCTGACACCTCATAGATAGGCATATATCTCACTTATCTCATTCATGCCCAGGTTTACTCCATGTTTCAGTGCATTCACTGACTCGTAGAGCAGGGTATAGAAGCATGAGGCTGTGACAGCATTGACTTGGGAGGGCATGTTGAATTTGTTGTCGATGAGGATCCCAAGGTTCTTGGTGTGAGTGATGGGCTGGGTGTCTACTAGCTCTTTTGACCATCAGGTGGAGTCCCACAGTGACATACTCTTCCTAAAGATAACAATTTCACTCTTGTTGATCTTCAGCTTTAGACAGTTGAACTTCATCCAGTGGACGCTTTCACTCATGCAGACATTGAACTTGATCTGAGTATTGAGCATCTTGTCCATGATGGAGAAAATGAGTTGTGTGTCATCGGCATAGAAGACGATGTTAATATCATGAGAGTG
Source organism: Pleurodeles waltl (assembly GCF_031143425.1). Taxonomy (NCBI): domain Eukaryota; kingdom Metazoa; phylum Chordata; class Amphibia; order Caudata; family Salamandridae; genus Pleurodeles; species Pleurodeles waltl. The sequence continues at coordinate 349,155,090 of NC_090438.1, forward strand.
TGTGATGTTGGCTAAAGGGATCATGTATGTATTGAAGAGGGTCAGGCTCAGGAGGAATCCTTGAAGAACTCTGCAGATAAGATTGCTGGTGTCGAGGTGTACAGTGCCAGGTTGACTGACTGGGTCCTTCCAGTCAAAAAGGAGCACATCCATCGGAGTACGTTTTCTTGGATTCCAATGTCTTGTAGGGATTGGATGAGGGTGTGGTGGGAGACTGTGTCAAATGCTGCGGGGAGATCCAGAAGGATGGGGGCCACCATATCTCCTCTGTCCAGAGTCATGTGGATGTCCTTTATTTCAGCAATGAAGGCAGTTTCTGAGCTGTGGTTGGGCCTGATCCTGACTGAGTTGTGTTGAAGAGTTGGTGGTCATTGAGGTATTTGGTGAGGTGTTGTTAGTCATGTCAGCCTTAGTGCGGTCTTCCTCTTCAAATTTTTGCCTTCCTCCTCCATTTACCTGACCTTGTCTTTGCTGGCCTTAAGGCTATGAGCACATTAAAGCTGCTTACCGGTACTAAAGTGCATGTGCTCTCTCCTCTAAACATGGCAATATTGGCGTATCCCCAACTGGCATATTTAATTTAAATCCTTAGTCAAATGATATGACATGTGCCCAGGGCCTCTAAATTAAATGCTACTGGGGGGCCTGCAGCACCGATAGTGCCACCCATTTAAATAGCTCTTTTAACATGTCTCAGGCCAGCCATTGCTGAGCCTGTGTGTGCAGCTTTAAACTGCTACTTTGACTTGGCAAAATAAACCCTTTGCCAGGCCTAAAACTCCCTTTTTAATATATAGAAGTCACCCTTAGGATAAGTCATGGACAGTCCAGAGAGCAGGGTGCAATGTATTTGCAAAGTAGAGCGTGTCATTTTAGGTTTTACATGTCCTATTAGTGAAAAACTCTTAATTTGTTGTTCACTACTGCAAGGCCTATTTCTGCCAGAGGATAACATTGGAGTTGCATGTTTGGTGCCTCTGGAATCAATTTAAAATCCTAACATGGTAAGGTCTGGTTTTAAATTGTAATTCTGAAAATGTCACCTTTAGAAAGCTGGCATTTTCTTGATTATCCAGTTGGTGCTTGCAGCCTGTCTCGGGTCACATGACGGGTTGTAGTTAGCAGTTAGGCTTTGAGTATTCTTCCTAGACAGCCACACACAATGGGTGCTTAGGTGTGACTGGATGGGCTATCACTGGCAGGATGGGAAGAAGAAGGTTGGCCAAGCCTCACTTACACCAGAATAGGCTGAGTCTCCACCCAAGGAGCTGCATACCCGCAGTAGTTAGTTTGGAGCCAGGGCAGAGAAGGCAGGGCATCAAACCAGGCTTTGAGAGGTCTGAATTAAACATGCTTCTTGTGACAGATGAGGGAGTGGAAGAGGAGAACAAGCCTTTCCTTAACCACCTGTCTGCCCAGGAACACGTTGGATCAGTGGAATGCATCAACCTCTGCCCTAGTAAGACTACAGAACAGCAAAGTGACAGTCATCAGTTACTGGGTCAGTTTGCTTCCCTGTTCTCCCTCACCTGTGAACACTTGTGTGTCCATGACATCGACATTGGAGGCAGTCCACCTGTTAAAAATCTAATTTATAGGTTGTCAGACAAGGTGAGGTCCAGTGTCAAGTAGGAAATCTCCAAGATGCCGGTGTTAGGGGTAATTGAGCTCCTGAACAGTCCCTGGTCCAGCCCTGTGATTCTGGTACCCGAGGCTGCCCCACCGGGTGCCACTATAGAACTTAGGTTTTGTGAGGAATACCGGGGTCTCAATTCTGACAGGATGACTAATGTACACCCCATCCCTAGAGCTGATGATCTCATTGCCAGGATGGGTGCTACCAAATTCCATAGTACCTTTGACCACACATCATGGTACTGGAAGATCAGTCTGACTAAAAGGGCGAAAGAGGGGGCGTGGCCAAGATGGTGGAGTGAGCGGACGCGTTGGTCCGAGCTCCGCCGCCCGGGCCTCTGAAATCGCCTTGCGACCACGGAACTTGCTGGCCCCGTGAGAGTCGGGGGCACCTGCGGCCGGGACCGCCGTTAGCGCGGAGTCGCGCACCCTGGGCCAGCGCCTGTTGCCGGCAGGCGTGGAGAGCCGCGGTTGGTGCTGCGGGGTGGGCCTGGGGCCCGGCGGCCTGTTGGCTGGGCGCGGGGGCGTGGTGGCAGCCTTGGAGGGGGCTGCGCCTTTGCGGTGAGGCAGGGCTCACGACGGGGGCCCGGTGATGGGCCGGGTGCTGGGGCCTCGGAGACGGTTGTGCCTGCCTTGCTTGGCCCTTTAGAGAGGAGCCCCAGAGGAGACGGCGAGCAGGCTGGGGCGCTCTTGAGCTCCCTGGCGCTAGTGTGGAGGAGTCTGCGGTGACTGACCTTAATTAAAGCAGAGGTGAGCTGTGTTGTGGAGGAGGCCCACGGATTGCCCTGCAGTGGAAGGGTCGGCGGCTGCTGGTGGGGGTGTGAGGTCAGGTGGACACGGTCCCCCGGTGACGACATAAAGAGGCCCAGTTAAGTTCCTTGTTCCTCGTGGTAAGAGGGCAGAGGTGATGGCGGCCTCCAAGCCCAAGCGGGACCGGACAGTAAGAGATATGCTGACCGGGGGCGCCCGATGCCGGGAGGGGCCCCTGAGGAGCCGCCGACCGCGAGGTCTCCTGAGGCAAGGAGGGAGATGGCAGAGGACGAAGCAGCTCCAGTCATGAAGGGCTTCCTCACCTCCGAATCGCTCCGGAGCGACCTGCAGGAACTCTGCAAAGACATATCTCAAGAGGTGAAGGAGTAGCGGGTTGAGCTTACATCGCTGGGTGAGCGGGTAGCACAGGTTGAGGATGGTGAAACTGCCCGCGGCGAGGAGGTGGCGGATCTGTAAAAGGAGGTTATACGCTTGCGGGAGCAGCAGGATCTGCTTCAGATGGCGGTGGAGGACCTGGAGAATCGGTCGTGCAGACATAATATCCTCATTAGAGGGGTGCCGATCGGGGCTGAGAAGGAGGACATTGGAGACTTTGTAGTGGCACTGTTCCGCTCGGTCCTTGACCTAGAGGAGTTCCGGGAGATCGTTCTGGATACAGTCCATTGTGTGGGCTGCGCTGGCAGAGCCGGGGATCGCCGGACGGATATTCTGGCATGTGTCCACAATTTTGGGCTGAAAGAAAGTATATTGCAAGGGGCACGCAATCTTCCGCAGGTCCACTTTAGAGGGCATCAGCTCCAATTATACCAGGACCTTTCGGTTCAGACTTTGCAACGGCGGCGTGAGTTTAAACCTATTACAGAGCATTTGCGTGCACATGCTGTGTCCTACTCGTGGGGTCACCCGTTCCACCTTGTTTTCCGCTGGGAAGATCAGCTTTGCCAGGTGAAGTCAATATCGGAGGCAAACAGGATCCTGGGCTTGGAGGGAGATAACCAGGATCCGGGTTCGAAACTGGGCCCGGTCGGCGGGGATCGGCCGCGCTGGCGGAGGAAGGAGAGAAGGAGGAAACAGCAGCGCCCTACTGCAGCGGAGCAATTCTCGGAACGTCAATCAGCAGTGAGTAGCGTGGCAGCTGGGACAAGTGCCTAAGGGAGGGGTGGCGGGAACCGCTGGACAGCTATGGGTCACTTAACCAAGGCCTACGGCCGTCTGCGAGGGGCCTGGGAGGCGGGGTCGATGGACTTGGTAGACGAACTTGTATGGTTCTACGGCCCTGCTGAGACTTTTTCCTCTTTGGGATGTGTGTGAGAGAACTTTTTTGTTATGAGCACCTGTTGTGCCCTATGGTTGCATGTTGGTGTGCTTCCCTGCGAGTCTGGTCATTAGGGGTCATAGCGGTTTGGCCATGTGATTTGGAGCGGCTGGGGTGCTGCTCTGGGTCTTGGTCCCTCCGTGGAACTCCTCCTCCCCTGAGCAATCTTCTCTTTGCGATGTATGACAGTTAAGTGTGAATGTTTGTGGGCTTAACAGTCCCACCAATCGGTTAGCGATTCTGTCGGGTCTAGAGAAATCCAGGAGTCATATCGGTTCATTACAAGAGACACACTTATTGCATAAAGACACATTTCATATGCATTCAAGGTGGTTCCCTAGACAATGTTGGTCTTCAGAAACTACGAAGCACGCGTGGGTGGCAATATTGCTTTCAAGGACCTTTGCTGGGGAGATATTGGGGAAAATACACGAAGTGCAAGGCAGGTTTCTGGCTATTAGAATAAGACTTGGGGCCTTCTCCTTCACTATTGCTTCCCTTTATGCTCCAAATGCCCTGCAGGAGGCCTTCCTGAGACAGGCGGTTTCCCCAATACTTAACTCGCCAGATAGTGCCATTTTAGTAGGAGGAGATTTTAATTTGGTGATGGATAACGAGCTCGAACGCTCGGGTCAACGCTTTGGGCAGGCGGGGGCATTATCGGAGGTGGGGTGTCAGTGGCTGGCTGAATGTGGGTTGGAGGATGTGTGGAGGAAGTCGCATCCCACGCTCCAGGATTACTCATTTTACTCAGCGGCGACCAAGAATTATGCTCGGCTCGATCTTTTTCTGGCCTCACAGGAGTTCATGTCCCGGGTTAGGGAGGCCACGATTGAACCTAGAGCCTTGACTGATCATGCTCCAATTACTGTAGAGGTTACCGTGGAGGTGGGCAGGGTGGGTACTCCGAGCTGGCGCTTTAGGGATACTTTGCTCCAGAGTGAGACAGTGGTGGAGTCACTCCGGTGCGCGATCACGGACTACCTTAGCTTTAATGACGATGGCAGCACTTCTTTGGAGACTGTGTGGGAGGCTCTGAAAGCAGTAGTGCGGGGCGAGGGGATGGCACTGTCCGCGAGAGATAATAAGGTAAGGAGAGAGATAAGGGAGGAGTTGGAGCAGAGGGTGGCTGTACTGGAGCGTTCCCGTAAATCTACTGGCACGTCTAGAATCTGGCGGGAATTAGAGAAGGTGAGGCAACAGCTGAAACAAGCTAGACTGAGACAAGGCGGAGTATGCGGTAGTGCGACGACTTAAGCATAAATACTACATTGGGAGCAATAGGTGTGGAAAGCTCCTGGCGCACCAGTTGCGAGCACAGTGCACAGCGTCGGCGATAAAACTGATCCGTTCCCCTTCCGGAAAGGAGGCACGTACGAGTGATCAGATTGCAGAGGCATTTGCGGAGTTCTACCGGGGGTTATACGCGGCGGATGAGCGGGACGGTACGGCCCTGGATTCTTTTTTAGAGGGCATAGCAATCACTCCTCTTGGTGAGAAAGAGGCGTCCCTGCTGGACCAACCGATAAGGTTGGAAGAGGTTATATCGGCGATTTCTCGCCTAAAAGTTGGGAAGTCCCCTGGCCCTGATGGTTTTACGGCACTATTCTATAAGCCTTTCTGTGTGTAACTCGCCCCGCTTTTGGTGCGGCTTTTCAATTCTTTTCGGACATCGGAGCCCTGGCGCCTAGTATGTTGGATGCTACCATTGCAGTTATACATAAGCCGGGCAAAGACCCAGGGGAGTGCACTTCATATAGGCCGATTTCGCTCCTGAATATAGATGCCAAGCTATTCACTGGAATTCTCGCTTACCGCCTTAATCTTTATTTGCCAGGTCTTATTGATCCGGATCAGTCAGGTTTTACACCAAGCCGACAATGTAGCGACAATACGAAGCGGCTTCTGCATTTGTTAGATAAAATAGATCGATCCCGTAGGGAAGCACTTTTCCTCTCTATTGATGCTGAAAAGGCGTTCGATAGGGTTCATTGGCCATATCTCTTTCGGGTACTGGAGCGTTTCGGACTGGGCCCCGGTTTTAGGTCTTGGATCCAATGTGCCTATCGGTCTCCCAGGGCGGCGGTTCGAGTTAATGGTGTGCTTTCCCTGTCGTTCCCGGTCAGGCGTGGGACTAGACAGGGATGCCCGCTCTCTCCCCTTCTGTTTGCGCTATATATGGAGCCTCTGGCGCAGTGTTTGCGGGAAAGCCCCTTGGTTTCCGATGTAAAATTCGGCAGAGACCACCATCTCATTATCCTGTATGCAGATGATGTGATCCTGACCATAGCGGAGCCCGCAACTTCGCTGCCTGCGCTTATGGAGATAATTGCCGAGTTTGGATAGGTTTCAGGATTTCGGGTGAACATGCAGAAGTCTCAGGTCCTTAGTTTGTCGGTAAGCTCGGATCATGAGGAAGACTTGAGAGCTAGATACCCCTTTCTTTGGTCGTCTTCGCGCCTTTCCTATCTAGGGGTTGAGCTGGCGACTTCTGCAGCAAAGACGGCGAGCTTGAATTATACGAAGTTGGTTCCTGAAGTACAGCGGGACCTGGAGTCGTGGGGGAGACACAAGCTGTCCTGGCTGGGCAGCGAGGCGGCGGTAAAGATGACAGTCTTGCCGCGTATACTTTATGTGTTTCAGGTGCTTCCGCTGACTCCACCCCATCAGACGATAGCCACTCTTTAATCGGCAGTTATGAGATTTGTATGGGAGGGTCGGCCAGCGCGTCTCCCGCGACGGGTTTTATATCGCCCTAAGAGTCGGGGGACTGGTGATTCCCTGTCTTCTGCGATATTTTCAGGTGACGCAGTTGTGCTTTCTTTTAGAGTGGAGTCGCCCACTCACTGAGAAACATTGGTGCTTTATGGATCAGGCGGTGGTGGGCTCTCATATATGGAAGGAGCCTTGGCTTCGACGTCGGCACAGGGCAGGAGGACTTTATTCTTCCCCAATCACAGGAGCAACACTACGCATTTGGGACGCGGTGGCCTGCCGATCGGGGCTGACATCTTTTCCGTCTCCGATGACCCCCATAGGCGCGAATCCTGACTTTGAGCCAGGGCTCCGTCTGGAAGGCCTGAGACGCTGGTACGATGGGGGCTGCAAGAGGGTAGGAAGCCTCTTTGATGAGCAAGGAGTGCTGTCCTTTGATCAGATGAGGGAGATGTTTGGCTTGTCGGAGGCGGATAGGCTGATGTTTATCAGATACGGCACTGGGCTTCTCTGCCGGCTAACAGAGCATTAATAGATAGGCCTCTTACGCCATTCGAGAAGTGGCTGTTGATAAAAAAGGATGATAAAAGAGTCATTTCAGAACTTTATCGGCTTCTGCAGGGAGAGAAGCACCCGCCTAAGTCTAGGGGACAGTTGAGATGGGAGAGGGAGCTGGAGAGGGAATTTCCGGATGAGGAGTGGGACAGTATATTTTATAGAATACATCACACAGCCTATAATGCAGCAGGGACGGAGACATCATATAAAGTGGCCTCCTACTGGTATTATACTCCAGCACGGATACGCACATGGGACCCCGTTAAGTCTAGCCTCTGCTGGAGGGGGTGTGGAGGCACGGGCACGCTTGTGCATTTACTCTGGCATTGTCCCAAGCTCCATCATTATTGGGAGAGCATTATAGATGATATCGATACGGCGTTCCATACTAAGATCCCTAGATTCCCATCATACATCTTGCTGGGGCTGCCCAATCCCCTTACTTTTCCCTTGAGGTCGCTAAAAGGGAGACAGATGGCCCTGGCACTCAACGCAGCGTTGCAGCTGATTCTAGCTGTGTGGGGTACGGATAGGGTTCCGACGCATGTCTTGTGGCTTCAGAAGCTGTGGTTTATCCTCACCATGGAAAAACTCCCCTTCGCCTCTGTAGTAAGTTGGCTCTGGATGCACTATTTCAAAGTAAGAAATAGCATGCACAAGGGTTCCCTTTACAGGTAAGATAGTGGCAAAAAGAGATAATTCTAATGCTCTATTTTGTGGTAGTGTGGTCGAGCAGTAGGCTTATCAGAGGGTAGTGTTAAGCATTTGTTGTACACACACAGGCAATAAATGAGGAACACACACTCAAAGACAATTCCAGGCCAATAGGTTTTTGTATAGAAAAATATATTTTCTTAGTTTATTTTAAGAACCACAGGTTCAAGATGTACAAGTAATACTTTAAATGAAAGGTATTTCACTTAGGTAACTTAGGAACTTTTAATCAGCAAAATAGCATGTACAGTTTTCACAAAAATGGCAATAAGCTATTTTAAAACTAGACACAGTGCAATTTTCAATAGTTCCTGGGGGAGGTAACTATTTGTTAGTTTTGCAGGTAAGTAAACCACCTACAGGGTTCAAAGTTGGGTCCAAGGTAGCCCACCATTGGGGGTTCAGGGCAACCCCAAAGTTACCACACCAGCAGCTCAGAGCCGGTTAGGTGCAGAGGTCAAAGTGGTGCCCAAAACACATAGGCTTCAATGGAGAAGGGGGTGCCCCGGTTCCAGTCTGCCAGCAGGTAGGTACCCGCGACTTCGGAGGGCAGACCAGTGGGGATTTGTAGGGCACCGGGGGGGACACAAGTCAGCACAAAAAGTACACCCTCAGCAGCAAGGGGGCGGCCGGGTGCAGAGTGCAAACAGGCGTCGGGTTTGTAATGGAGTTCAATGGGAGACCCAGGGGTCTCTTCAGCGAAGCAGGCAGGAAAGGGGGGGCTCCTCGGGGTAGCCACCACCTGGGCAAGGGAGAGGGCCACCTGGGGGTCGCTTCTGCACTGGAGGTCAGATCCTTCAGGTCCTGGGGGCTGCGGGTGCAGTGTCTTTACCAGGCGTCGGGTTCTTAGAAGCAGGCAGTCGCAGTCAGGGGGAGCCTCTGGATTCCCTCTGCAGGCGTCGCTGGGGGCGCTCAGGGGGGTCAACTCTGGCTACTCACAGGATCGCAGTCGCCGGGGAGTCCTCCCTGTAGTGTTGTTTCTCCGCAGGTCGAGCCGGGGGCGTCGGGTGCAGAGTGGAAAGTCTCACGCTTCCAGCGGGAAACGTGCAGTCCTTTAAAAGTTGTTTCTTTGTTTCAAAGTTGTTTCTTCTTTGGAGCAGAGCCGCTGTCCTCTGGAGTTCTTGGTCCTTTTAGATGCAGGGTAGTCCTCTGAGGCTTCAGAGGTTGCTGGACCCTGTGGAACGCGTCGCTGTTGCAGTTTTTCTTGAAGTGGGGAGACAGGCCGGTAGGGCTGGGGCCAAAGCAGTTGGTGTCTCCGTCTTCTCTGCAGGGCTTTCAGGTCAGCAGTCCTTCTTCGTCTTCAGGTTGCAGGAATCTATCTTGCTAGGTTCTGGGAGCCCCTAAATACTCAATTTAGGGGTGTGTTTAGGTCTGGGGGGTTAGTAGCCAATGGCTACTAGCCCTGAGGGTGGCTACACCCTCTTTGTGCCTCCTCCCTGAGGGGAGGGGGGCACATCCCTAATCCTATTGGGGGAGGATTTCTAAAAGTCAGAGTCACCTCAGCTCAGGACACCTTAGGGGCTGTCCTGACTGGCCAGTGACTCCTCCTTGTTTTTCTCATTATCTCCTCCGGCCTTGCCGCCAAAAGTTGGGCCGTGGCCGGAGGGGGTGGGCATCTCCACTAGCTGGAGTGCCCTGGGGCACTGTAACAAAGGGGGTGAGCCTTTGAGGCTCACCGACAGGTGTTGCAGTTCCTGCAGTGGGAGGTGAGAAGCACCTCCACCCAGTACAGGCTTTGTTACTAGCCACAGAGTGACAAAGGCACTCTCCCCATGTGGCCAGCAACATGTCTGGTGTGTGGCAGGCTGGTAAAAGTAGTCAGCCCACACTGCAAGTCAGGTATGTTTTCAGGGGGCATCTCTAAGATGCCCTCTGGGGTGTATTTCACAATAAAATGTAAACTGGCCTCAGTGTGCATTTATTGTGCTAAGAAGTTTGATACCAAAATTCCCAGTTTTCAGTGTAGCCATTATGGTGCTGTGGAGTTCGTGTATGACAGACTCCCAAACCATATACTCTTATGGCTACCCTGCACTTACAATGTCTAAGGTTTTGCTTTGACACTGTAGGGGCATAGTGCTCATGCACCTATGCCCTCACCTATGGTATAGTGCACCCTGCCTTAGGGCTGTAAGGCCTGCTAGAGGGGTGACTTATCTATGCATAGGCAGTGTGAGGTTGGTATGGCACCCTGAGGGGAGTGCCATGTCGACTTAGTCATTTTCTCCCCACCAGCACACACAAGCTGGCGTGTGTCTGTGCTGAGTGAGGGGTCCCCAGGGTGGCATAAGACATGCTGCAGCCCTTAGAGACCTTCCCTGGCATCAGGGCCCTTGGTACCAGGGGTACCAGTTACAAGGGACTTACCTGGATGCCAGGGTGTGCCAATTGCGGAAACAAAGGTACAGTTTTAGGGAAAGAACACAGGTGCTGGGGCCTGGTTATCAGGCCTCAGCACACTTTCAAATCATAACTTGGCATCAACAAAGGCAAAAAGTCAGGGGTAGCCATGCCAAGGAGGCATTTCCTTACAGCCTCTCAGCAGCGGATGGGAGACTTGGGTGTATTATGGAAGCCATTCCTTCAGATCCTATCCGTAGAATTTACAGAGTTGACATGCCCGGCTTATTTGAGAGTTCTGAGGCTGACTTGAACTTTGGTCAGAGTGCTATGTGGAGAGTTATTTGGGAGGGCTGGGACTGGATGGGGGGAGGGGTGGAGGAGCGGAGAGACAGGAGGACGACATGGACTCTGGAGGGGAAGCATTGTTGGTGTGTTTTTACTTATATGTTTACTTGGTTTCTCATATGCGGGACTCGCAGTTTGAAAGACTATTGGGCATTGCCCGCCTGCTTACTGCATCGCAAGGAGGTGGCTGGCGGCGAGGTCCCATTGGGCAAGGTTTAGAGATTAAATGGAGGGACTCCTATCTGTAGATCTGGAGCTTTTGCTGCGGTGATACTTTTCATTTACTGTGCTGCGATGTGCTGTATTTTGTATATTTATACGTTCAAAACAATAAACAGATTTGATCCATAAAAGGGCGAAAGAAAGGTCCACATTCTCAACATAAAGAGGGCCGCTTCCAGTTCAGGGTGATGCCCTTTGATTTGAAGAATAACTCTGCCACCTTTCAGAGGTTGGTCAAGAGGGTCCTGGCTGGGAAGGAAACATTCAATAGCTGTTTATACCTCAAGCTAGGAGGAACACCTGTACCGCCACCAGGAAGTGCTTCAGGCCCTGCAGCAGGCACACCTGACTAACAAGGCCAGTAGGTGCCAGAAAGTGCAGGGTTTTGTGGTTTATCTAGGCCACATGGTGGGCAGTACTCTCTAGGACAAGAATTAAAGTATCCTGACCTGGTAACACACAAAACACAGAGTGAGATGAGGGCCTTCCTGGTCCTCACAGGTTACTATAGGAAGTTTATTAAGGGTTATGACACCATTGCTTCCCCCTTAACAGAGCGGATTTCAAAGCAGCAGCCCAGACAAGTGAAAGTAGAAGCCCAGACAGGAGTTCGTAGTCTAGGCTGATGCTTAAGAGCACAGCATAGGGGTGGTCTTACCACAGTTAAATGAGGAGGGCCTAGACCAACTTGTAGCCTTCATTAACAGGAGGTGACTTCCACAGGAGCAGAGGTGGAGTGCAATTGAAAGGGAGACCTTTACTGTGGTCTGGGCACTGAACTAGCTGAGACCATACCTGTTTGATACTCACGAGTTGAGACAGACAACAGACCCCTCAGACGGTGCATGCAAATGAGGGGTGAAAATCCCAAATTGTTGAGGTGGTCCATCTTCCTACAGGTAAATAAACGCCCTGGGTCAGACCATGCCATTCTGATGGTCTATCCAGGTTCTTCTGCCTTAGAGAAGAAAACACCCAAGGGGTTGGTTAGTTCTCCCCACTTTCAGATGGGGCGGCATATTAGTACTGTCACTTTTTTGCCTTCCTCCTCCATTTTTCTGACCTCTTTTTTTGCTGGCCTTAGCACTTTACCGTTGGTAACCAGTGCTAAAGTGCATATACTCTCTCCTTTAAACACAGTACATTTAATTTACTTTTAAGGCCCTAGTCAAATGGTTATACATGTCCCCAGGGCCTGTAAGTTAAATACTACTAGTGGGCCTGTAGCACTGCTTGTGCCACCCACTTAAATAGCCCTTTAAACATATATCAGGCATGCCATTGCAGAGCCTGTGTGTTCTGTGCAAGCCACTCGCCTGAATTTCAGGCGTTCCAATGGGACAATGACAATTCCCCAATCCCGATGACAGCTAACGTGACCACATTGAAGAGTAAATTGCCCTCTTGCTGTTCCTCAAGGAGAAAGGGGATTGGGAAGAAAAAAAGAGGAAATACCAGCTTCTGCTTCATGGACTGCAAAATTGGACTGCTGGACCCTGGACTACGTGTTGTGTTGGGCGTCATGACTTCTGATTGCTCAAAATACTGTGTTCTTGGTTTTTAGGATTCTGGGCTGCAAAATAATGACTTCATTAATAAATTGGACTTGCATAAACTATTGCGGAATTATACATGCATTCTGTACATACATTTCAATAAGGCTGAACAAGTCTCTTCCTATTTTTACTATACTTTCACAGAGTCTCTGAAGCAATGTCCAAACTCAAAAACAATCAACTCGACTAAAGGGCTTCTTTGTGTTATAGCAAAATCTTTTGCCAATAATAGTTTTGAAAGACTTGCTCTATTTCCGATCTCCTAATCCTCTGGGGAGCACTTGTCTGAAATACGTCTTTCCTTAATGTCTGCATAGCTGTATCTTGTATTCCCACCCAAACGATAAATCACTCTAGTTCTTGTTGTTTTGTTTCATTGATTTTAGTGCAGTGCACATTAAGCCAATAATCTTTCTTTACCTTAAAGTGAAGTTACTTGCTTGGAAACTTTATAAGAACCCACACTGTTTTTTTTCACCTTTCTTATTTTCTCTCTTTTACAGGAAATATGGGATAGTCGGCCGAAGACAGAAGAAGAGAGCCGGGACTACACAGGACGCCAACCAGAGGGCGAGGATCACCGGAACTTGACTCAAGGCTGTCTGGAGGAGGGGGAATGCTGGAACTTGACTGGACGCTGGTCAGAGAATGAGGGACACTGGGACTCGACTGAAGGCAGGTCAGAGGACAAGGAACTTAACTTGCACTGGAACTTGACTTGAGGCCAGAACTTGACGTGACTGGAGACAGGTGAGCAGAGCAATGGGTACAAAGCCAAGCAAGCCCTTAGACTTGCAAGCATTCTTAAATAATCAAATGTGCACATGTGCCTTTTGGCAGTTGATTGCTTCTTAAGGAAATGAGCAACTATCCTCCTGATTTTGGCATATGTTCAATACAGATCACATTGTAAAGAGCACAAGTTTTGGCAGTTACAGTTGGAGCAGGAGGAAAGGCAGTTGGTTGCTTGTTAAGATAATGAGCATTTATCCCCCTGATTGTGGCATATGTTCAATACAAATCACAGTCTGAAAAGCACAAGTTTTGACAGTTACAGTTGGCACAAGTTTAGCAGGTGGAATACATTGTGCATAATCAAAAAGCACTGGTTATAAAACGAGACATTTAACAAGCATTGGTTATTGCAAACCCGATATTCAAGAATGTAATGAACATACACAAATAAGTCTGAATGCTGCAAGCAACAACACCTTACTGTAATCAAGCTCTTGTATGTGCTAGTGTACCCACAAAACCGTGTGTGCAGTTTTAAACGGCCACCTCCTACTGGCAAAATAAAGTTTTCTCTAGGCCAAAACCTTCCTTTTTAATGTATATAGATCACCCCTAGGGTAGGCCCTGGACAGCCCAGAGGGTAAGTTGCAATGTATTTTAAAAGTAGGACATGTCTTGGTAGTGAAAACACACTTTGGCCCATATTTAAACTTTTTGACGCACAACTGCGCTAACGCAGTTGTGCGTCAAAAGTTTTAACGCCGGCTAACGCCATTCCAAAGCGCCATGCGGGCGCCTTATTTATTGTATGACGTTAGCCGGCGCAGCTGACTGGTGTGTGTCAAAAAAAATGACTCACACCAGGCAGGGGCGGCGTAGGGGAAAATGGAGCTTGGGCGTCAAAAAATGGGGCAAGTCAGGTCTGAGGCAAAATTTTGGCCTCAACCTGATTTGCGCCATTTTATTTTACGCCCAACCCCCATTGAAATGACTCCTGTCTTAGCAAAGACAGGAGTCATGCCCCCTTGCCCAATGGCCATGCCCAGGGGACTTATGTCCCGTGGGCATGGTCATTGCGCATAGTGGCATGTAGGGGGGCACAAATCAGGCCCCCCCTATGCCACAAAAAAAATACGAAAAAAATACTTACCTGAACTTACCTTAACTTCCCTGGGATGGGTCCCTCCATCCTTGGGTGTCCTTCTGGGGTGGGCAAGGGTGGCAGGGGGTGTCCCTGGGGGCATGGGAGGGCACCTCTGGGCTCCTTCTGAGCCCACAGGTCCCTTAACGCCTGCCCTGACCCAGGTGTTAAAAAACGGCGCCCATCAGGCTGGGCGCCGTTTTTTAAGGCCTGCCCCCTCCTGTGCGTCAAAATGACGTCACAATATAAATAAGGCGCACAGGCCTTAAAGTCTTTTTTTGGAAGGGAACGCCTACCTTGCATATAATTAACGCAAGGCTGGTTTGCCCTTCTAAAAAATGACGCACATGGTGGAACTTTGACGCCCGCGGGGTCGGATGTCAAAGTATAAATATGGGGCAGTGTTTGCGCCGATTGTGCGTCAAAATGTTTAACGCACATTCGGCGCAAAGAGAGTATAAATATGCCCCTTACATTCTTATATTTGCTGTGCACTGCTGCAAGTCCTGTCTCTCCAATAGGATAATATTGGAGTTGTCTTATTACATATTATAAGTGTAATTTCCAAATGGGGAGACAAATATGTTTCATGTTTGACGTCTCTAGAATCACAATTTAAAATCCTAACTTATAGTTAAGTCAGATTTTAAATTGCAATTCTGAAAATGCCACTTTTAGAAAGCTGGCATTTTCTTGCCTTCACTACATGGTGCCTGCAGTCTGTCTCTGGTCATTTAACTGGGTGCAGTTAGCATTTGGGCTTTGTTTGTTCCTCCTAGACAGCCACACACAATGGGAATGTAGGTGTTATTGGGTGGGCCGTCACTGGCAGGATGGGAGGGAGGAACTGGACCAAGATTCACTTACACCTGAATAGGATGTGTCCTGTCTGCACACAAAGGGCTGCATACCTCCTGTAATTAGTCTGGAGCCAGGGCACGAAAGGCAGGGCATCTGTGTACTTCAAAGGCATGCCTCTAGAAGTTTCCCCCACACTTCAAAGTCACAAGTGGATATAAATACTGTTCCTCCAATACCAATACTTTAGTGCACTTTACTTGTGGATACTCTGCAGGAAGATGGACTACTGTGCTGCTGAAGGACTTCCACTTTTCTAAACTGCACTCTGCTGGACTCTTGCTTTGCTGTGCTAACCTGCTGCATTCTGCCTTGGTGGAGAGGACTTGACCTGCATCTCTTGAACCCAGATCCCAGACTTACTCCAAGGGCTAGTTGGCTGGCCTCCTGATCTGATGCTTCAGGAACATAACAGGCTTCCAACAACCTTACATCTGCACCGGGACTCTGCCATCTGTGAGTCTGCCCTGTCAAGTGGTGCCACCCCAGTAGTGGACCTTTCGAAGTGGCCCTAAGGTGCTCTGCCAGACTGTGGATCAAGCAGAGATGACATATCACCTCTGCTGCACAGCTCAAACATGAGCAGATCAGATGCATCACTGCCGATGCATGGATTAGACCCATTGCAAAGACTTGCATCCCCACCACAATCCGCATCACCTTTAGAACTGTTGCTGCATGACTCTTCCCCCATCACAGGCCTTCACATCTCACACTGACGGCAGCCTCGACTATGACACCAGACTCCACATCTCAGCCTCACAGCTCTTTGGAACCAATGCATCGCCCCAAGTGGGTGTTCACATTGCAGGACTCATTGATGGGACTTTCGATGTTCATCCAACAGAACCTCGCACCACAGTCTTGCTGCATCTCAGAACCAATGCACTGTCTTGGCTGCACATCGCATCTTAGACACTGATTCACATAACATTCCGTAAACCAAGATTGAAGGTACTTTTGTTTAGCCAACCTAACTGGGTCCCTGTAGCGAGCCCATGCTCCATCATGGTGGACATGAACTTGTGACTTTGTCGCAGGCCGGCTCAGCCAGATATCCACAATTAGCACTTTGTGCCTTTTGGCACTATTTTACCTAAAAACTTTAAAAATCAATATCTACGGTTCCACTGTGGGACAGCTCACTGCTGGCGTCAGCTTTCAGAAAAGCAGTTAACAAATCAGCTAGGATTCTAAGCCGGCTATAAGATATTGAAACTCTTTCAAAACGATCACATGGATGGCTAGTCCTAAACTCATATGCATTGGATAAGGAATCACATATCCTGTCCGCCATACTAGCCCAAAAAACTAAACAGAGCCTTTTACGGTTGAGGTTGGGAGATATACCAACTCTTGACTTCCTACCAAAATGGAAAAGAGAGGCCGGGTTGCAACCACAGGTATGCCGACTATGCCATCAGACCAGGGAGACCCTAATCCATGTGGTTTGCATATGTCGAGCTTTGAGAAACCAGAGAAGAGAACTACTGAAAAGAGAATTGAATACCCTAGGAGTTCGAGCCTGCAGGTAGGCTGTTATGACAGCTCTCGACCCAAGTAACAAAAAGTTAAATATCAGACTAATGCAGTTTCTGAGAATCTTTGCCACCGTGGTGGTCCTACCCAGTTCATCTAGTTCACTCTAGGTAAAGAAAGGGACTGTTCAGTTACTTAACGCCACAGCCTAGTCTATAGATATTAGGTGTTCCCAACATTAGGGTATTGTCCATTTTTTTATGCACTTTCAATAACAGGTTGCATTGCTGAAAAAGGTACTGAGGCCCTAGGTGTCCCTAATGTGATGGTGCCTTAGAATTGGAATTGGGTTTTCTGTGTCCTAATCATGAGGGCTCCTTTTAATTTGTGTTTACTTTTTATTGCCTATATACGTTTTAAGATTAATTGACACTGGAGTCTACTCAGCACAGTAGCACAGTACATCATATGGGAGGACCCAAAAACCCGCTACTGTATTGTGTAGATGTTTTTTATGGTTTTTATTAACCAATAAAGTATTTTACCTACTTTCCGGTTTCACTAATTGGATTTTTGTAATTTTAGTCTTGTTTTGTTTAGTAAATTAAGATCTATTTTCCTAACCTAACATGAGGTCCTTTTCGTGTGGTATTTTCACTGTTTTACTGTTTGAATTGCTGCACAAATGCTTTACACATTGCCTCTCTGTTAAGCCTGACTGCTCAGTGCAAAGCTACCAGGGAGTTCATCACAGGTTAATTTGGGGTTTGCTTATGCTTTACTCTGACAAGGACTGTGGTTGCTGCTTGCCCAGGAATTACACCCCAGTCAACCAACAACCCAATTTCTTGAAGGTGTCTGTTAAGGATTTTCTTTAAGTCCTTGGCCACTAATAGTAGATGGGAGATAGGTCTGTAGTTGGTGAGCATTGAAGGGTCCACAGCAGGTTTCTTCAGCAATAGGAGGACAGTTGCATGTTTCCAGACTTCTGGGAAGGTTGCAGAAGAAGTAGAGGCATGGGTGTGAGCATAAAGCTGATAGATTGCAGTCCTCTGCAGTATGGATGGTCGAGGTGGGTGCCTGAGGGGCCATGTGAACTTTATGGTGGCAGCGGTTTCTTCTGGGGTAATGACTAAGGATTGCTTCTTTGGATAAGATTGTGGCATGGTCTGTTGGGTCCAGTTGTGGATTCCTGAAATCTGTTTGGTCCTTCTTATTGTGGTTCTCTCTTTCAGGTTAGCTTTCTGCTTCCTCTTCAAGTGTATTAAGCCTCTTGTGTTTTTTTCAGTGCTCCCTTGACCCTTCTTAACCTTTTGGCTGGTAGAGCTTCCCCACAGGTGCTAATCCCTTTTTCGGTTGCTTGGGATAGGTCGCGTATAAACCTTCATAACCTTTTTTTTTTAGAAAAGGTATCCATGACACATTTGCTTTTTCCCAATATTCTGTGGATTATAAAGGTACCCAGGCTTTGTAGATTTCCCTGGAGGGAATTGAGAAGATCACCAAATACAGCTAAAGTTTGTTTTTTGTGGGAAAAATACTGTGCAAGAAAAACATGTTTTTTTGCTACAAATTGCTTCATCCATGGGTTTGCTGTGCTAGGATCACCATTGTCCCAGTTTTCAGGAACAAGAAGAGATGTACCCCAAAAAAAATTCCCCAACATGTTTGCATTTTTGTAAGAAGTTGTCATCTTTTTCTATTTTTTTTGGCTTTAGCTTACTTGCAGTTTGTGGTGGAAAAAGGTGTGAAACACATGGGTGATCCTCAAGAAAGCTATGCATTACAATTTAGCAAGGGGTCGTTTGTGTAGCTACCTCAAGGTTTTCCCAAATAAACTAACTGTTGAAATAAAGAAAAATATTGAAAATAAGTGGGGAAAAACTGCCATTTGTGGCAACATTTTTATATGTTGCTTCATGTCACAAGTGCTGTATTTCAAAAGCAATATATTGTTAAGTTCAACAGCCCATTCTGGGCAAAGGGATATATAGGGTTTATAGTTTTTTTTACAATACACAATATCCACAGCTAACCGCTGAATTACACCATACAGCAATTTTTGATTGTGTATTGTCTACACAGCAATTCATATGGTAAAATCTAAAGAATGAAAAATGGGTCCGTACGAAACATATGTATCTCTGAATTATACACAAAATATTGAGTTTAGGAACAGTAGTTATTTTTACACCTCTGAATTTATGGTTACCAATATTTTACATCAAACCTTGGCTAAAAACACAAATTTTCCTTGCATTTTTTGTAAGGAGATGCTCTGGGATCAGTAGGGAGCCACAATGTTCTTACCACACTGCGTTCTCAAAGGTATCCTGATAGAAATGGTACCCCACTTGTGTGGGTGGGACTAGAGCCTGAGACAGGAAAGGTCCAAACATGCAACATGGACAGATCACATTTTCACACTCAAAATCCCTTTTTTTCACAATGTGCCCTAGCTCAGACGGTACCCTGGGAAATCTACTAAATCTGGACTTTTCTGAAAAATAGACATCTGGGAAAGTCCAGAGTGCTGTGATGGGTAGAAATTACAAAATATTTCCTTGCCATTTCAAATCTCAAATATTAGCTAAAAACACACATTTTCTTCAGATTTCTGTGATGGAAAAGTTATGAAATCTTCAAGATCCACACATTTCCCACTGCCCAGCCTTCTTACATGCCTCACAATAAAAATGGTACCACACATGTGTGGGTGAGATTAACTTTTGCAGTAGGAAAGGCCCTAAGCAATACATAGGCAGATCAAATGTTTCCATTCAAAACTGACTCCTTTAGTTGCAATTTGGGTATCTGTGAGTTTTGGGCCTTGGCTCAGTTGGCACCCAGGGAAACCTATTTTTGGAGGCTGGCTCTCTATGTAGTGCACAAAAACCAAGTACACTATTCAGAGGTTCCGGACAAGCACATGTTAGTTTTCAGGGGTAAAAATCAGACCTTCTAATACTCTATTTTTAAGGTAGCTGGTCGAGCAGTTAGGCTAATCCACGAGATGTGCTAAGTATTTGTTGTACTCACAAATCCAATCATGCACCACACACACTCAATACATAACTCGAGACCAGATTTTATAAAAATACTTTAGACTTTTATATAATTTTTAAGACCAAAATATTTAGAATAGATTAAGTACTTTTCCCTTTAATGACTTTTTAAAGTTTTAGCAAAGTTAGTCTTTCTGTGCATAATTATGCACCATTGGAATCAATAGGCAGTCACTTTTAAAAATGCATTACAAATTTTACGTTGAGTTACCAGTCTCTTCTTTTGCAGGATAGTCGCAGAGGTCAGTGGGCACCTTGTGCCAGATGGAGAGCTTCAGGCAGCTCCCGGTTTCGGCGGGAGCAGCGTTGGCAAAGTTCTTGGCACAGGCACAGCGCCACCTGGATGGGCCACTTGGAAAAGGAGCTGGTTTGAAAATTCAAAGTGGTGCCTGGAGGTCCCCTTTGGCTGTTGAGGTCACACGGGGTTGGGGACCCTGGGCACACAGCAGAACCCACGATGCAAGGCCCAGGGTGGCCAGGTGCAAGCTGTTTTGGAGGTCTTGAATGCTTGTGCGCAACAGAGTGTTCTGGAGCTAGAGGTACGTCGCTTTGAGGGCCGCCTGCAGGACAACAGGGGCACTCTGGTTGGAGGTCCTGGGTGTTCCTGAAGTCCCTTGACTGGGACTTCCTCCCGGTCCTTTGTTAGCTCTGGGGGAGCTGGTTTTCTCCTGGTCCGATGTCAGCTGACCAGGACCCAGTGTATTGCTCCATCTCGGCCACCAGGGGTTGCAACGCCACCAAACTCAGTACAGTTTGGGGGCACTTTTGGACTGTCATCTGTATGTGCCATTGGGTCCAGATGTTACTTCTGGTTGCGGAGATATTGGAAATTCAGTGAAGTGTCCTTCACTGGTTTCTTGGTCTTTTGCAGTTTACTTGTTTTTCTTGAGTGGTGCCTCTACTCAGGAGGTAGATCTGGAGTGATCCTTGAAGCCTGGAGGTCCCTTGGATTTCCTGGGGTCAGTCCAGTGTTCAGCTCCTCCGCTGTCGTGATTGTCGGGACTCTGGTGCAGCGAGCAGGGGTCTTGGCGCCTCTTCTGGTGCAGCAGGTCCTCAGTTCTCGTCCTGGCGGTTTCTCTGGTGCTGGTTTTCTTATCTTCTTGGAATCTTCTTCGAGTCCTTTTCAAATCTTTTCCAAATCTAAATTCTTGGTCTAGGGGAGCCCACCAAATACTGAATTCAGTGGGCGTTTTAGGGGGAACCTGGTAGTGTCCAATGGGACACTTACCCTTGGGTGGCTACACCCACTATAGTGACCAATTCCTGTGGAAGGGTCACTTCCCTAAACCTGATTGGCTATTTTCCTCCATTCCAAGATGGAGAAAAATGAAATGAAGGGTCCACTTCACCTGCAAGCCCCTTAGGGGTGGTGCAGGCTAGGTGAGGCCACTCCTCCTACCCTTTGTGTGGTTTCCCGCCTTTGCTCCCTCCAAGAGCGGGGGTTTGCAAAGGGGGAGGTAATCTGCTGCTAGTAGCAGGCCTGTGGGTCGATTTCAAGGGTGGTAGCCCTTTGATGCTCACTGCCAAGGCAGTGCACATTCCTGAGGGAGGGGGGTTAGCCCCTCCACTCAGGAAGGGCTTAGTTTCACAAACCAGAGAGGGAGGGCTCTCCCCCAAGGTTTGTGGATTGGCTGTCTGGAGGCAGCAGGCTGGATGGAACCAGTCAGCAGCCATGGCAGAATATTTAGCTTTTTCAGGGGGCACCTCTAAGGTGACCCCTGGGTACTTTTTATAATAAATCCAGTACTGGTACCAGTTTGGATATATTATTCTGAGTTGTCTGATACCAAACAACCAAGGATTCAGAGTAGCCCTTATGTAGCTGGGAAACTTGTATTGACCAGTGTCCAGCACATATATTAAAATGGCTGCTCTGTTCACTCACTATGTCCCAGGTTTGCAAGGACACAGTAGGGGCATATTGCTCATGCAATTATGCCCTCAGATATAGTATGGTGCACCCTGCCTTAGGGCTGAAAGTCCTGCCAGAGGGGTGACTTACCCACAGAATATGCAGAGAGTGTGCCCTGTCGCGTTTGTATTTTAGGTTTACACCAGGACACTCTGCCTACTATGCAGTGCTGGGTTCATCTGGATGCATAGCCCTTGAGGGTGGCACAGTCAGTGCTGCTGCCCTCAGGGGCTTACCCATAGTACCCCGTGCCCTGGCTACCTAAGTACCTTTTACTAGGGACTTATAGTGGTAGCTAAAGTTATATCCAATTGCTTTTACCATGTTTTAGGGAAAGAATACTGGCACTGGGAACCTGGTTAGCAGGATCCTAGTGCACTCCAGTCCAAGCTGCATCCAGAAACCAGGCAAAAAGTGGGGGTAGGGGTACTGCAACAAGAAGCCAGTCTCCCACACCTACCAAACTCTGATCATTTCTGAAAACTCAACACCTGCGGGAGTCTATGGTGGTGTGGGTCATGTCGATACCATGATGTTTTCTTACCCACAATGCCCAGCCACACAAATGGGAGAGAATTTAGATTGGGAAAAGGTAGGTACGCTGAGTGGTAGGAATTTTGCTGATCTCTGCTGATTTCTTAAGTTTAAATCACAGAAATGCAGGAAGATGCATGAATTTACGCATATTTTTAGGTTTACAGGTATTGTGGGTAAAAAATCATCATGGGATCCATACAAGACCAGCACCCTAGACTCTCCAGTGTGTCTCGATTTCAGAAATGCCTGGGTTTGGTAGGTTTCCCTTGATGGTGGCCAAGTTTGGTCCCAATTACTACATTTACCCCATTGCCAAATAAGGGCCATTCTTTTGACAGGAAATGTTGATGGCTCCACATTGATTTTTGTCAAGTAAGCCAGGCACGCCCACACACGTAGAGTAGTATTTTTATCAGGTCAGGTTGGAGAATGCTGGGTTGTAGAAATTTTGTGGATCTCTGTGGATTCCAGAAGTTTATATCACAGAAGTCCAAGGAAAATGTGTGATTTTAGTCAAAGTTGATGTTTGCAGAGTATTATGGGTAAGAAAATGTTATGGAATCCACGTGAGGCACTGCACCCAGTCCTCAGGCATCTCTTGGTTTGGTAGGTTTTACTAGGTTGCAGGCAAGTCTAGGCCCAATTATCAAAGCTATGCCAATTTTCATTGGTACAAGTTGGGCAACACTGGGTGGTAAGAAGTGTGTGGATCACTGAGGATCCTAGAAGTTTACAGCACAAAAAATAAATACAAGGCACACCACCCTGAACTCTCCTCTGTATCTAGTTTTCAGAAATGGGTTTGGTAGGTCACCTCATGACAAATGGGATAATATCAAGATTCAGTCCCATTATGTTGGACCCTATATAAAAACAATGCCCAAAAGAATCACAATGTCCTGTCGCTTGCCATAAGGATGGGCATGCTTTAGTCCCAGGGGAGTGAAAGACTGTGGAGGCTTTAGAGTTGTGGTGGGTTTGATGTCAGGATGGGCCAGACACTAACACATTATTTTATTAAAAAAAAGATTCCTGCCATCCAGTGGGCTTTGTGACTCCCTGGGGGGCAAATTGGCGGCAAATTCTCTTTCTGACCCTGGGTGGGGCAGAGGTGGGGGTGGAGAAAGACATAAAGACTAGTTTGCCCCTTGTTTGGTGGGAATATGACACAATGCAAGGATGGGTCAACTGCACCCCTTTGCTTTGCCCAAATGTAAATTCCCTAGTGTCTAGTGAGCTTCTTAACTGTCCAGGGGACAGTTTAGGGGCAACCTCCGTAATTGGGGCAAATCTTCTACATGTCCCCATATGGGCATAACGACTCTGTAGCCCCTTCTGTGGTGGGGGTATTGCTCAAAGCCATGCCAAATTGTGGGGAACACTCCCTCAATGCCCTATCAGGGAGGCAGAAAGATTAGTTTGACCATTTTGGTGTGGATTATGGCCCAGTGTCCAGGTGAGATGCCTGACTCCCTTTCTTTTGCCCATATGTAATATTCCTGGTGTCTAGTGGGCTGTCTACCCCTGGTGGGGGGGTAATTAGGGTAATTACCTTAATTTGCTCGCCAGAGGGGACAGAAAGACTGTATTGCCCCTTTTGGAGTGGGGGAATGGCCATAGACAAGGGTTGGTCCTTCAACACCCTGTTCCTTTTTTATATTTCCCTGGAGTCTAGTGGGCTTTCTGCCCCTCCCGGTGGCAGATTAGGTCAAAACCCACAATCTGGGGAAGAAAGTTTGTTGTGCCCTATTTGGGGTGGGAGCATGGCCAGGCACATGGTGGGCTGCCCTGACCCCTTCGGTTTTTTCCTTCTAATCCTGTGTGTCTAGTGGGCTTTCTGCTTCCTTGGGGACAGACTGGGGGTGATATAGAGAGCAGTAAGACACCTTTTTTGTTAGATGGTGTAGGGAGCAAATTCTGTTGCCTAAGGGGCTGCTCCCCCTGCTAAAAATCTCTGGTGTCTATGGGGAGCTGAAGACGATCACATCCTACTGTGATTGCCTAGCACTGTGCAGGGAAAGGGAGATATCACTGGTAACCTGAGTTTCTCAGCTTTCCAGCGGTACCTCCCTTGCAGCACAATCCTCTGAGGACATTGAGAATGGGGCTGTTTTCATCCCACATTCCCAGAGAAAACAGGAAATGGTTTCCTAAGAGCCAACACACCAATTATGTGCTCAGGTCACTAACCAGCTTGTGTCATTTGCAGAAGAGTCACACCCTACTCTGCCAGAACAGGAGAGCCTCTCGCTCCAACCGGGTGGAGGAGGGAATGATAAGGAGGGGTGTTGGAGAAGCACAAAAGAGCTGCTGCTCCATTGCTGGGTGTGTGGACATGATCTCCACATGCATCATGCACAACTGGGAGTGCTATGGACTTGAAGATCACATCCATAGCACCCGTAGTGTTAAGTGCTCACACTTTTCATTTTCGTAATTCTCTCCATAACAGTAGTCTAAAAACATGCTTAAACTTTTAGATATTTGTGACCTCCTTTCTCCTTCCTCTTGTTTTTCCAAGAACATGAAAGTGATTGATTTAATAGTGCTCAGGCATTTCATTGCATTTTCCTACCACCTCACAACTACTACCATGAGACCAAAGTTTGTCTATTGATCTGTGGTTTGAGAAGACAGCAACTGTGGTTTGAGAGGACAGCAACTCTTTCTCCTACTGATGGGCATGATCAGATGGTACCCTCTCTCAATCACTGTGATTGTCTCTCCCTCTCCATTCCGGAGTTTGGAGCTCTGCCACCCTCTTTTTCTGGTTGTTTGGTCCTCCCTGTTGACTGCTTAATTCACATCTCCTCTTGTCTGTTCTTCAGACATTGTTCTTTTCATATGTCCTCTGGTTTCTCCCTGGACTTACCTCCTTCACTCCCCTTATCTCACTTGCCTGCTCCAACTGCTCTTGTTCAATCCCCCTATCTTCACTACTCATCTAAGCAAATCTTTTTCTCTCTTCTGGTCCTTCAGTTCTGTTTCGCTCTCCTTCTGGTAGGTGCTGCCCTCCACTGAATTCCAGTCTCTTGTAACCTTTACACACCTAGGTCCCTTGTGGACTCCTACATCACTGTTTCTAGAAGGTATTCTTCTACTTCTCTGCCCTCCATTCTGCCTTAACTTCAGGTAATGTTGTGCTGATCTTATCCTTCCTTTCACAGACTCCTACTCAACTCCGATTGGACCATGAATGTCCAAAACATCATGAAGGGAAGTCAACATTCTTTTGCTGAATTCCTCAGTGTTGTGTCTCAAAAGAGAAGGGTTAAAAAACCAAAAATGCCTTAGATTATGAGCATTGGTTTCTGTTATGCTAACCAAAGCGATACTGTACAGTAGCGTCTCAGCTAGCACTATTTTGATGCCTCCACAGCCTACCCAATAATCAAGCAATTTTCTCCATGGTGGAAAAATTTCTATGAAGTAAGTTTTGACTAATATATAGCACTAGATGTACATTTTTCTCTTCCTCATGATAATGCTGCCCCTAAACCCACATCTGAAGCATGTAAGAGAAAAGGCTTGCCAAAATGTGTGCAACTTAATATTGGATCCTGACACACACTTTATTACAGCTTCTGGAGTCTTTGCTTACGCAACTCACTTAGTGGTTTCAAATTATTATGTTCCCCTTTTTGTAATAAATTGGTTAACAGTTCTGCCAAATCTGAAACATAAGGAATAAACCTCTAGTAGATACATAGCCTAAGTAACATACCTCAATTTTGGCCATTTGCTCATTATGAGATGCTATGCTATGCTAGGGATTTGTAAAGCGCATGGCTACCCAATGGGCCTCCCAGTGCTAACATCACGTCAGTCACACAGTGATCAAGCAGGCCAAGCTTTGAAAGGGATAGGTCTTAAGAAGCTTCCGAACCCTTGTTTATTCCTTGGTCATTCTCAGAGCGAGAGGCAACAGATTCCAAAGGCAGGGTGCTAAATATGCAAATGAATGCCCTCCACTCATAGGTTTCTTTATTTTTGGTACAGTTAGTAGTATCTGATCTGCAGAGCATAGTGATCTTTTGGGGTTGTTGGAAATGAACAGTACTGAATTAAATGAGAACTTTTGTTGTGGATCACTCAATAAGCCAGGCAGAGAGATTTAAATTTGATTCTCTTAATAACCAGCGGCCAATGTAGCTCTTCCAGAGATGGAGACAGAGCGGTGCCCAGGAATCTTTAGAGGAATGTGGGCTTCAGAATTCTGGATGATTTGAAGACACCTGATAAGAGGCTCTCCAGGTATATGGAGTTGCAATAGTCAAGCCGGGAGAGCACTAGGCTTTGGACTATTATTTGTAAGGGTATTCTGGGGTAGCCAGCTATGTGCCTTCCTAGGGTTCTCAGTAACCCAAAGCAGCTTGCTGATAATTTCCTAGCTTGGACCTCCTTAGTGAGGTGGGAGTCAATCCAAAAGCCCAGACTTTGTATTTCCCTTTTTAGGGGAGGAAGACTCCTTGGTGAGGTGAGAATCAATCCAAAAGCCCAGACTTTGTATTTCAGTTTTTATGAGTGGAAGCTCCCCTAGATAGTTGGGCCATTGCAGTTGGGTCCAAAGGGAGGAATTATTTCCTACCATCAACACCTCCATCTTCTCTCCATTAAGTTTCAAACAATTACTGGACATACATAGCCTGTGACATCTCTGAGGCAGGCATCCAACTGGATGGAAAGGGCTGTAGTATCCGGTGTTAAGGAGATGGTTGTCTGGGTATCATTACCATATGATACCATTGAGAATCCATGTTGCATTATAATATCTGCCAATGGTTGAACACAGATATTGAACAGGGTAGGGCTCAAAGATTAGCCTTGTGGCACCTCGTGGTCCAAAACGTGCATCTGCGAAGTAAAATTATGTTTTCAAGATGAAGTCCGGGTTTTCAAGTTCAACATGAAAGTTAAAATCTCCCAGAACTAGATAGTTCACCTTGTGCATACATTTTTCAGCTACAGTATCAGGTAATGCTTGGAAGAACTGAGCTCCTGAAGTGTGTAGACTATAGAACACCAGTGCACAGGCAGCTGATGGACACAGTTAGGATCATAAAGTGTGCAAATGTGCACACAAGTATGCCTACCCTCATTTGCAAACTTGAAACATTTGCTTTTTCAAGAAGCACAGCAACTGAGCTTTAGTGCCAGTCCTCCCGAAATCTGCCCCTTTGTTTTATTTGCAATGATTTCAAAAGTGCAATTCTGATTCCCTTCTCTTCACACTCAGCTAGTTCTGCTTCTAGCAGTCCCAAAGCACACAACATGGTATGCCTTGCATCTTCCCTTTATCTTAACCAATATTAAACTAATTTCTTGTGTCTTCGTGTTTCAGGGTTAACCTACTTACCTGATCATTCTCACGTACTCACATCTGTTTGTGTGTGATGTACATTAAATAACCCTTAATTGAGCCAGGCAGAAAGTGAAGACACAGCATATCTCAGTTTTGAAAGCTAACGCAGATAGGGGCACATTTAAAAGTGGCACAGTGCGGCCGCAGGCATGTTCTAAAATACGGCGCATCCCTGTTTCCCCCTGTGCCAGTGCTGAATTAGCTGCCGAGCACAAACGCAGCCCCCCTTGCATCATGGCACAGGGATAGCTGCATTGTGGGGAGATTGTTTTTGTGCAGGGAGGGATTCCTTCCTCCACAGAAACAATCTTCAATGGTGATTTGCTCTTTCTGTGTGTGCTGCGAAATGCAGCACACATAGAAAGAACATGAAATGAGAAAAAATGAAAGCATTTCTCCGCGTTGAGCCATGATAACGCCACTCCTGGGGTTGCATTAGATTTTGGTGCTGCCTTAGGTTTATGAAATCTGGTAAATCTGGGGCACCATCAAAATGCAATGGGTGTTTCTAAGGAACTCCCACAGCAACACCCATTGCAAGCCCCTTCCACACAAAGTGCTGCTTGCGAAGGGGCTGTATTGACAAGGTGTCATTAAGCCACAAATAGTGGCTTAGCGCCACCTTGTAAATACGGTGCAGTGCACAGCTCCACCGGAGAGTCACAAAAAAGTGGCGCTCCGGTGGTGCTATATGCCCTATAGTATCGTACAGAGCAATGATCTGCTGGGAAGAGAGCTGACTAATATAAACATCCAATGTGACATCTACTATGATCTACAGATAAGGAGTTTGGGTCTTGCTAAGACAAATTCAGCCTTTCATCCTTCTAACAATGATCAGATAACATTCATAATTATGAGATGTAACATCTGCTCCCTTTGGTGCTTACAATCAGTGAAGTGCATGAAACTGTGGGTAATCCTTATGAGTTTTGATTCAGCATTTGATAAAGAGAGCAGGGATATTTTTTGCAGTTCAAAACGTATCACTTGGATCAAATGTATTTAAAAATGTGTATGCAAAAGTGAAGGATGATGTAGTAACAAAAAATGTTATACTTTGTTGTTTTTTTGTCCATGTGGCCTCGAAACTGCCTGGCCCCTGTGTTCAGGAAAATTATTTCTTTGGGGGGGGGGGACCATGTGTGATGAGGCATCCATCAACATCAAAGCTGTAAGGGCATGCTGGGCAGATAGGGCACAATTGAAACCTAAATACGCATTGCAAAACAGATGAGACCTGCGCATGGAAGGGAGTCAATGTAAATCAAACATTATTGCCAAAGTCACAGCTGTGGAAATGTTGTTCAGCACCCAGGAAGGTGGAGATAGATTTTTTTGTTATTTCTAATGGTCAAGGCCACAGAAATTATGCGAATATGCGGCTGCGGCATGTTTGCATACTTATCAATGTGCCGCATTTGCCACATTATCCATCACTTGCCTCGTAATCTGCAGATTTAAAAAAAAAAAATGTGTTTCAAGGTTAAGCGGTTCAAAAGTTACTAAAAATGGGAATGATCCGTCAATTCGTGTCAAGGTGTGCTGGGCAGTAGGGGCTAGAATAATAACATTTAGATTGACACTACATTGAGGGCAGGCTTTCAGGCTATCTTCGATGCACCAACATATCCCTTCAATAAAATGACATGTATCTGTAATATTGAGGGTTACGCTGGTGCATGTAAAATAGCTTGCAATCTTTCTAGCTTGCAATCTTTCATCAGCACAGATATTAATATTAGAACCTGTGAGTTAATTTAATTTGAGCACATGATGAACAGAACCAAAAAGTAATTCAATTTGTGAATACACAACTGTGCCAATACAGAAGATCTGTAGAGCATAGCATGTTACACATACCGAGAAAACACGGTGCTATGCACGTAGTACACACATGTAAAGAAATTAATAACGTGATTAATTGTGATTTGGTTTCCTTGCAATATAGCCAATGGCTCTTTTCTTGAAATCAGTGTAATTGGTCCATGGATTTCTATAGGGCATCGCTTACAACTTTCCATAAGTGTTGTTTCCAGATATAATCTCACTCTGGAACATTTCAGAATGTGTTTTAATTAAAAAATCCGTATCTTATTACCCAAAATGAGGCCAATGTTTCATGGTATCTAGCAACATTGCATCAAGTTTCTAATATACACATATACATTGTCCGGGTGGATTAGTAGGAATGATACAGAAAGGTTGGAATAAAGTGCAATAAAATCGTAACCCACCATTTCCAGATAAATGCATTGAGTTTTTTCAATTAGAATTCCCTGCTGGTTCATCTGTTCCTAATGGTACAATTTTTCAAAGATCACGTTCCATCAATAATGTACACACATGGGTGTAACTGAGCCTTTTTAACCTTAGTAGCGGAATTAAACTCTTGTGGTGCACTACAAGATCTCTCTCGCAACTCAAAGTATAGTTTAACAAGCAAGAGTGGCGAACCTATCACATTTTATTGAGATGTGGTTAGACTTGACTATTCACAAATGACTGAAAATATTTCATAAAGAGCGGCAAGACTATGATGAGACCGAATGACAAACTTGCTGTTTCACTAATTTCTTTGGCAAAGGTGTTGTAAAATGCAGTATTTTCCCTCCTTTTTAGGTCGAGCGTAGCGTTTGACGAGTTGCATACTTTTAAATATACTTATAATATGGGTTCAAGCAAATTCAAGCGATTTCATTTGTTGGTTCCAGTGTCCTTTAAAAATCCTTGAATGCTAGTGGTCAGTTCTGCCTCTTTGTCCTGCCTTTTTCTCTTTGGGAGCAGCACAAAGTACTGTAGAATTACGCTATGTCCTGTTTGTCTCCTCGGTAAGGGACTTTGGGCTAGATGTAGGAAACTCCCAAATTGCGACTTGCAATTTGGGAGGCAGAAAGGTGTCTCAGACACCTTCTGCGAGTCGCTATGGGGTCGCAAAGACCCACCTCATTAATATTAATGAGGTGGGTCGCAATTTGCGACCCCATAGCGACTCAGGGCACTCACGGGGATGGAGGCCTGCTGGGAACAGCAGACCTCCATGTCCGTGACTGCTTTTAAATAAAGCAGTTTTTTTTTTACAAAGTGCAACCCGTTTTCCTTAAAGGAAAATGAGCTGCACTTTGAAAAATAAACCGAAACCTTTTGTTTCGGTATTTTTCAGGGCAGGTAGTGGTCCATTGGACCACTGCCTGCTCTGAAAAATTATTATTAGGTCCAGTCTCAAAGGGGAAGGGGTCCCATGGGGACCCCTGGCCGTTTGCGAGTGGGTTACCATCCACTTCAAGTGGATGGTAACTGCGAGTCCATTTGCGACCGCTTTCGAGGTCGCAAATGGAATTGCATTCCACTGCGACTCGCAAATAGGAAGGGAACACCCCTTCCTATTTGCGACTCGGAAATGCATTTTGTGAGTCGGTTCCAACTCGCAAAATGCATTTCTACATACCAGATGGGGTTTAGCGACTCGCAAACGGCGTTTTTCGCCGTTTGAGAGTCGCTAAGCCTTTCCTACATCTGGCCCTTTATTTTTTAGTATTTGCCTGTTTGTCTTACACTGTGGGGGTGTGTTCAGACCCTTCTCCCCGCAAGCTCCCTCTATAAACAAAAACCAACATCAGAGGGGGGCTTTTCCAGGGCCAGCTCACCCTCCCTCTCTTTCCCTTGTTATTTTCAGTCTGTGTGGCAAGAAAAGTCCAGTCAGTAATTTACAACGCTAAGAGCTCTAACTTGAGCAAACACAAGGCCATTACATTCCAATATGCATCAGAGGGGGGCTTTTCCAGGGCCAGCTCGCCCTCGCTCTCTTTCTCTTGTTTTAAATGGCGCTTAAGAAAGAGATTGTCACGTTTCAATGTCTCCCACTCATTGCATTTCTCCACACCTTGTAGTAGTAATCTTAAAAAAATGCATAGACTGAATGACTCAAAGGAGGCAATTTGGTGCTTTATTCAAAATAGCCCACATTAACCTCACATGGCGGCAATGGCCATGTGAGAGTTTAAGTTTTAGGAATGTGCGAAGTACAGACGCACACCATTACTGTCTAACAAATACATGTACACACACTTTCTGGTGCAAGCTGGGTCATGCACGCGCACCCACACACGCACTTTATGGCACACAGTGACTCGTACACACACGCAAACACATGCACGCACATGCACACACTTTATGCACACGCTGACTTGTACACACACACACGTGGGCACACACTTCATGGCACATGCTGACTCGTACACACACACATACACATGTGCGCACGTGAGCACGTGCACATACTTTATGGCACACGCTGTCTCGCACACACACACACACACACACACTCTGTATGGCACACGCTGACTCATTTACACACACACATTTAAACAGACAAGGACGCATACAGAAACCGCTACATGGTGCGACTTCTGGGAAACTAAGAGTTCCCATGAACATCAAGATGCCAACCATTAGGGTGTAAAGGAGGAGGGGGCATCTTCCAAATGAAAACAGACTACAATCTGCATTTCTAACCTCGTAAATTAAAGAAAATATGCACCATGTAGCATTACTGATGACTAGGACTTACTGTTATTTAGTTTAATTACTGTGAACGTAATTTCTGAATATTTCAATAACTCCAAACACAGCGAGGATGATGGCTTGCAGGCAGACTTATCACATAAGCGTTTTTTACTCTTTCAAAATGGCTGCGTACATTTCACTTACAAAGAGAACCTGCAGTTTGATGTCTTGTTGGCCTCCTTTCTGTTCCATTGCTGTGAAACCTGGGGTTGTGTGATGTTAGCTCCTCGTGATCGGTGCCACAATGCAATGTTATGAGGTAAAACAAGGGGTGTCCAAAAACAGCAGGGTCTCTGTGCTGAAAGTGGGTTGGTAGCGATTTGCGCGCTTCATTTCTCTTAGGGGGTTTGCATACACTTACGTGTGTACCCCAAAACATTTTAAATTATGTGACATAGTTGCCAAGTTTTGATCTTGCTTATGTGCAACATTTCCATGTTTATATGGTGCTTAGGTGTGAGGTTTCAATTCCTATTCAGTATTCTAGCACCCATAAGTGTTTCCTGATTCAAGCATGTATTCCTGAATCAAACTGCATAACCCAGTGTGTAGTAATTGTGTGTCCCACTTCATGGCCACCACTTTTCTTTGTGTGCATTGGCACTCTTTCTCCTCTTCTGTCCCTAGTTCATTCATCACTTCCTAAAGAAACTATTATCCAATTCTAGCTTCTTTTCTATCTATTCTGTGCAACTCTCATGCCTACCCACCATGCCTCACACTTCCACTACACAAATACACTCCACACCACACAATTCCACATCATATAATTCCACAACTAACAATTCCAATACAACCCCCATAAATCCACTCCACACCACATACATCCACTGCACTCTAAACCAAAGCACATGAGTAAAAGACATTCTCATTTCCAGCGCCGATAGTTCAAACATGTTGCATTGCCGCTGGTTGTTAACAATTAGTGCTCAAAACATCCCTTTGCACTGGAGCGCATGTTTGAAACATGCTAGCTCTTATTTCATGTGTGCTGGTTCCTGTTTAATAACGCTGCGTTTTCGCTTCTTTGAAGCACCCATTGATGTATACGCTCACTACTCATGCCCCGGCTTGCTATTAATAAAAGCCATTTTTCGGGTCGAGCGCGTAAGCGCTCTAGCCTACTGTAATCTCTCTGTGGGCTTTTAACCATACCCATGTCACACCCATCACTTACGTTTGTTCGTGGGCTTGACTTTAAAAGTTCACTTGATTTCATTTATGAAATGCATGCATACTTCATACTTCTTCCGGTGTTTAGCCCTCCTCAAGAGCACTGGTAAACTACTGAAACCATACGTAGCTCCATGTTTTCCGCATGGCTTCAGGACTACTTTATCTTTTTATTTCCAACGCAGTGCGATCTCGCTGGGTAGTAGTTGAGCTCTTTGCATAACATCGACTGTTACATGGATAATTGTACTTACCCAGTTACATGGATAATTGCACTTTTGTGATACGTTTGACTGCAAGCGAATTTCTGTTTCCTTTTGTGTGTCTCCTTCATGCTCATGGTGGGTGTCAGATCGCTTTTGTGAAACTGTTTTACTTTTCATTTTCAGTTTATGAGGCAAGAAAAGTCCAGTTAGAAGTTTACAGCATTAATACCTCTAACTCGAACAAACACAAGACCCATTGCATTGCAAATGCTTGTTTTTCAAAGTTGTTTTGGGGGAGAACCACCACAAGCCCCTATTGCAAGATTCGGATTTACTAGTTTTACTCTTTTACTCATTACAATTGCGAAGTAGAGTTACACACCAACGCTTTCATATTTCTCCAGCCGCTACTGCCCTATGTACAAACTGTGAGGAAACAGCCACAATCCTTTGCATGGTGAACTACAAAAGGTCACGAAATTAGCCTGTGCTTAACCCTGGGTAGCTTGGCACAAAGAGCAGTCAGTATTAACTTAGAGGCAAACTGTAAAGTATTTATGCAGCACACAAACAGTAATAAAGGGGAAACACAGCACAAAAAATCCCAAACCGATAGAGAAAAATAACATTTTAATCAAATATTTGATACCAAAACTACAAAAACCCAATCAGTTGCTGGTATAGATGCAGGGCTCAACAGCAAGGCTGACATCTGAGGGTTCAAAGCAGACTTCAGGCAGCATAGCAGTCCTTCCAGGTACAGCAGCAGTTTGGCAGAGTGAACAGTAATTTACAGCAGCAAGCAGTCTTCTGAGACTCCTTCAGCAGGCCCAGTAGTAAACTGAAGAGTAGGTATTTTTATACCCTGAAGGTGAGAGAAGCTTCGGCCTCATTATGACCCTGGCGGCCGGCGGTAAGCTGGCGTTATCACCGCCAACAGGCTGGCGGTGTTCTGCCAGCTATTATGACCGTGGCGCAATAGCCACGGCCATACCGCCGGCCCCTCCACTATACCGCCTGACTTCCGCCTGGCGGTCATAATCCCCAGGGCAGCGGTGCAAGCACCACTGCCCTGGGGATTATGAGTCCCCAACTGCCAGCCTGTCCACTGCGGTAAACACCGCCATGGAAAGGCTGGTGGTAAGGGGGACTTGGGGTGCCCCTGGAGGCCCCTGCACTGACCATGCACCTGGCATGGGCAGTGCAGGGGCCCCCAGGCACAGCCTCATCGTGCATTTCACTGCCCGATTTTCAGGCAGTGAAATGCATGATAGGTGCTACTGCACCTGCTGCACATCAGCATTGCCGCCGGCACTATTACGAGCCGGCTGCAATGTTTATGTGACAGTCCAAATAGGGAGCCAGATATTCTGCCAGCACTAGCGGTATACTGGCGCCCGCAGTTTCGGCGGTCTTTGGCCTTGTGACCCAAGACAGCCTGCAGGTACAAAGTGCTATGAGCAGAAAAATAGCAATTTTCTAAAAGTTGCATTTTTATAATTGTAATGAAAAATCTGATTTTACTGTGAAAGAGGGCTTATCATTACAATTTCAGAGATACCAAACATATATCTATCTTCTCTCAATTAGGAATTACAGATTATTACATGTAATAAGGCATCCCCATAATTGTCCTGTGGGAGGGGTAGGCCTTGCTGTAGTGAAAAACAAATTTAGGAGTTTTTCACTTCAAGGACTTGTAAATCTTAAAAGTACATAACCAGGGGGGCGTGGCCGGGCCACGAAACAAGATGGCCGCTTAGAGCGAGAGCTCCGCGCCGAGGCGGTTCCGGAGGGGCGACGGGGGCGAGAAGACAGCCGGACAACACACCGGGTTCGGTGCCCCTCCACCCCTACAACAGCGGCGACACGGAACCATGTCCGGGGACCCCGTAGGAGCGGGACGCAAGGCAGGAAACTCGCGACTCGCCCCAGGCCGATAAGGCCTGGAAAAAGGGGGCGGAGTCGCGTCTTCGGAAGACCGCGGACGGCGTGCCCGTAGCGGCAAGGAGCAAGCTGAACAGGCCGCAGGGACTGCGGGAGTCGTGACGACCCGCATCCATCTCCCTACAACGCCAACAAACACCCGTGGACCTTCCCCCCCCCCCACAGGGAGACGGGAAGACACAGCAAAGGGGTGCGGCCCCTTCGACAGCCGGGAGAGAAACCCAAAGAGAGGTAGGATCGAATCTCTTCAAAATAAGAACGGCATCGCCGGAGGCAGAGGCACGACTTCTCCCCTCTTTTCCATCACAGAGGGACAACAAAAACCCTCCCGCTGAGATAATAAACTTTCTCCCCCCCCCTCCAGACAACTAATACTGAGGAGGGCAGAGGGGCACGACGGGAGGCACGTGGAGGCGAGGGGACGAGAGGGGTGAGCGACTGGGGGGGCACCGGGGATGAGGAGAGCCAGAGGGAGCCAAGAGAACAGAGATACAGGAGAAGGGAGTGGACTGACACCAGTGTAAGCCACCGAACATCTATATCCTTATCGGAATCTACGGAGGGAATCTCGGGCCCCACGTGGTCAGACTCTGTAGACAATTGAGGCGATGCCCGGCAACAAACTGAACCATAAACCTGTCAGCAAGCCTGCACGACAACTATTATTCTCAGAAGCGCTACAACACAAACGCCTAACCCCCACAAAGATAAACCCTCAAACATCGCCACCTTTAAACGAGTTCACCACGATGCCTGATAAAGATCAATCCACGACTATGGACAGGATACTACAAGAGATCACCACCGTCAGCCGCCGCATAGAGGGGATGGACGCCTCTATAACTTCATTGACACTAGAAACCAAATCCATGCGATCTGACATTGCCGGCTTTCAATCTAGAGTGACAGGGCTAGAACAACGCATGGGATCACTAGAGACGCAGATCAACACGTCTCAGGTGCGAGAACAAGACTTCATCTACCTCAGGAGCAAACTAACGGACATGGAGGACAGGAGCCGGAGAGACAATATCCGCATACTTGGGATCCCGGAAAACGAAGAAGGCTCGGATATGCAGACTTTTCTGACCTCCACTCTTCCAAAAATGATTTCATTGGACTTTGACCCGCCGCTAGAATTCCAACGGGCACACAGGATAGGCCCAAAACGCTCTGACAACTCCTCAAGGCCCCGCCCAATCATCGCATGCTTGCTGGGGCATAATCAAACCCGACAAATACTCCAAGTAGCACGCAACCACGGCCCTTTCCGAATAGACCAGCACGAGATCCGAATAACCGCCGATTACTCCAAGGAAACCAACGAACGTAGAAAGGCTTTCCTAGCCCTACGACCCCGGCTTCGCAAACTAGAGATGAAATACGGTCTCTTTGACCCTGCAAGAATGTGGGTTACAAAAAATGGAGTATCCAAGGACTTTTATAACCCCGACGAATTGAGACTCTTCCTTGACTCTTTCCAATCCCAGCCTATGGACTCTTACAACACAGACAGTGAGCATGACATTGTAGGAGGCAGTGATAGGGCCGAAACCCCCCACTCAGGAATAGAAAAGGTGAAGACGGCTCTACACGACACCGGAGCCAGTCATAGAGGTAGAGACATGGAGAGACTAACTAGATCATATGATGACAGGGGTCAGATTTTACACGCAGTAGTAACCCACACCCAATTATCGGAAAGAGACAAATCCCGCTCCCCTTTAAAGCCTACAACTGGGTCTTCTTGAGAAGGTAACGCGACAAGACGACTTATGGGACTATCGCCAGAGAGTCGAAAATAACAACTATAGACTCCGCGGAAGGATGAGTACCTTTCCAGATCATATGTGTATTACTATTGTAATTGTCTAAGACTGCTAGTATCAATGTTAAAACCAGATACATGAAAAATATATGCTCTTTATGACTAGAGCCGAGGCCCTATAATGGAAACTACCAGTAAATCGTTATTTGCCCTCAGTACACAACAGATGATGATTACTAGAACAGGGATCAGACCCCACCAACTCACTGTATGTTGAATAAGGGCCCAGTCCCGACCCTATAACCCTATAACAAGGTAACAAGGTAACAGGGGCATTAAACAGATAACAAAAAATAAACACTAATTAACTATCATGGAACTTACCTTACATTCCACACACTACAAAGTATCTCATGGTAGTAAACAACAAAGTATGTGAAACTTTCCTAATACACACCACACTCGACCAGCGCCGACATTAGAACCGTTTAGCCCCCATTATCACCCCAAGGGATGGGACTAGACAACATAAAGATAAATTAATTCCAATACAGGGACACACAATACGATATAACCTGAAACATATCAAAGCTCCCACTACTTGACTTTACCTTATTCTACAATAAGAAACTGGGGAAAAAAAAAAATAGAACACGAGGACATAATACAACATAATACCGCATAACAAAGCGAAATATTATGACATTCTACACTGCCACTCCACACCACATTATAACATCACAATGTAAATTATAAACTATTAGCTATTCTTTTCCCCAGATGTTCGTACCTACCCCCATCCTAATCATTATTACTATCTTAAACTATCACCAACAACAGAACGACTATGATGGTGGCACATACCAAGTAAGACCTTAGTAGGTCAGTATTATGATGTAATAATACACGGCAAGGAGTTAGTAATAGGATGAGATACGCACTATCCTCGCGTAACCCGGAGCTCAGCTACACTCATTACCTATCCTACGATTAATAGAGAGACGTTTGGCATAATGGCTCCTAACATGATAATGTGATAAGATGCCAGGATATGTTATGTTGATCAACCTAATATGTCATTGAACAGTTGTAAGGCGAGATGAGACGAGGCAGTGTTATAGTTGAAAAGAAATGCTCAGGAAGTATTATATTATACTGTATATTGGTATCTTTATGTACCCATGCATACGCGAGAACTATAATACTCTGTTTGAGCTCTCTCCCCCCCTCCTCTGCCCTGCCCCCCCCTCCCCTCGCCAGCCGGTCTCGGTCTTTCTGTCTGCCCAGTCCCTACTTTAATTTACGACCCTATCTTATGAACTCCTAAACACCCTACGATACCATACAACATCAAGTACTAGGCACAACATCCTAAACACCATACCCCATCAACACCCGACACCCCCTCCCTCCTCTCCAGCGCCGCTCAGGTACTATAGTTATTAACCGATCATTACTTCTGCCAATATACACTTTAGTTATATAACTAATACACTAGCCACTAACCACCGATGAACAGACCCACTTCCCGATACATAAACATAAGCACTGCTGTGTGCCCCCCCCCCACCCCTCCTTATCACCGACATATCAATAACTGGCTGTGTGCTGTTTCCCCCCTTCGCCCCCCCCGATCAAGACCGCCCAACGGCACGAGAGCTCCGAGAGAAATCGGTCCCGCCGTTTACAGACCTAACGAACGAAGGAGGTTGGACTCCTAACCTCCCTCATCCCTACCCTTCTCCACTTCTTCCCCCAAATTGCACGCTCTCTTGCTATACTCTCAATCTCAACGTCAGCACACGCATCCATCCCTTCCCCCCCTTCTCCCTCTTTTCTTCTCCCTCTCATTTCTCCTTGCCTTCTTTTTCCTCATATTTCCCCTCCATCTGGCTCTCGTCCTACTTATATTACCTCTCTTCCTTCACCCTCTCCTCTCTCTTCTCTTTCTTCTCCAGAGGATTCCCTTGGCCTCCACCAGCTACTAACCCCCGTATAAAATAAAATAAAATAAAACACTGTATCATATCGAAACACAACTCCCACTCTAACTACTAAGTCAATATCTCCCGCCCTCCCTCCCCCCCCCACCAACACCAGCCCCGGATCGAGGGTGCTTACTTACTCACAATTATCCAATATGTCGAAGCCCCACCCTCAAGCGACGCAACCATTACGCATACTCTCTTGGAATGTACACGGCATGACGAGCTATGTTAAGCGGAAAAAGATACTGTCCTATCTTCAATCCAAAAAAACAGATATAGCTCTGATTCAAGAGACTCACCTTGACACTCTGGAATCCAGTAAACTTAAACGGGATTGGGTAGGGAGGGTTGCCTTCAGCTGCCGTCCAACGAGTCAGGAATCTGGAAGTAACAGACCCCGCAAATGTGGAGTGGCGATACTAGTGCGTAAATCCCTCCCGGTCACTATCATTAAAACCTGGAATGATACGGAAGGAAGGTATATATTTGCTAAATTAAAACTAGGGGACACTGTTTTATGCGTGGGATCCGTTTACGCACCAACCGGCCCAAAACGCCCATTCCTTCTACAGCTAAATCGCCTCCTGACAGAAATCGGAACTACTCGATACATAATCGGGGGAGACTGGAATCTCGTCCAAGACGCCATAATGGATAGGACAGGCCCTGTCGATGTATGTAACAATCACGACAGAGCGCTTCTGACAGACCTGACCACTGACGTCGGTCTGGTGGACTGCTGGAGAATACAACACCCGAAAGATAAGGAATATACTTTCTTATCCACCGTCCATGGCACCCAATCGCGTCTGGATTATTTCTTAGTATCACACACTGTAATCCCTCATATACAAGACACCTGTATCCTAGACAGTGGGCTCTCAGATCACTCCCCAATACTAATCCGGATCCAGGTGGGACTCTCCTTCTCTGGTCGTAAACCATGGCGATTGGTTGTACACAGATATCGCTCTCCACAAGGGAAGGAACAATTAAAAGCTCATGTAACCACATACATGGCCGAGAATTCAGGCACTGTATCCTCAAAAAGGATCCTATGGGCGGCAGCAAAAGCAACCCTAAGAGGGAATATGATGCGAGATGCAGCACTGGCCAACAAAGACAGAATAGCCCGCCAAACCACCTTAGAGACCACGATACAGGACCTCACTAAACAATATACCGCCCAACCATCCCCTAGGCTGCGACACGCCTTAGAACAGGCCCGCATGGCACACAATGAACTCTATACATCTCAGGCGGAATACGCACTGCAAAAATTGCGAGGCCGCCATTACGAACAAGGGGAAAAAGCAGGTCGCCTCCTAGCGGCGCAGCTCCGACAAAGAGAGGCAGCCTCTGCCATTGCGGCCATAACATCTTCTTCAGGAGCAGTGCTAACTCGCCCACAAGACATTGTAAACGAGTTTGCCAAGTACTACCGACATTTGTACACTCCTGAAACAACGACAGATCAAACACAAATGGAGACATTCCTTGCCGCGGCCAATCTACCCCGTCTGTCTGAGGCAGGCAGGGCCATCTTGGACGGTAACATAAGCAAAGAAGAGATAACCCAAGTTATAACAAGCCTCCCCTACCATAAATCACCAGGAGAGGACGGATTCCCTGCGGAATTCTATAAATGGGCTGGGGAGGAGGCAATAACCGCAGTACATGAAGCACTGACGGAAGCATGTCAAGAAGGCTCCCTGGGCGCTCTATCCAATAAAGCCACGATTGTCATCTTGCCTAAGCCAGGGAGAGACCCCCTTCTTTGCGGCAGTTACCGTCCTATCTCCCTTTTGAATGGGGATGTCAAACTACTAGCCAGTGTTCTAGCAGCGCGGCTCCGCAAGGTGATACCATCGTTGATTCACAATACCCAAGTAGGATTTGTACCAGGCCGTACCTCCAGAAATCATATGCGAACTCTTTGCCATACACTGTTAGAATCCATACAATTACCTGACGAAGCCCTAGCCCTGTCCCTAGACGCGGAGAAAGCATTCGACCGCATTGAGTGGCCCTACCTATTCACAACCGTGAAGCATTTTGGCCTGGGGGAACAATTTATCTCTAAAGTACGTTTATTATATGACCACCCCACAGCACAGGTTAACTGTGGGGGCATCATGTCAGACCCTTTCCCTATCGGAAGGGGCACACGCCAGGGATGCCCCTTGTCGCCACTTCTATTTTTCTTGGCCATGGAACCCCTAGCTGCCACCATACGAAATTCTCACCAAATAAAAGGGATCCATATCACCGGGGGCATATCCAAAATATATCTCTACGCAGACGACATTCTGTTAACAATGTCCGATCTAGAAACCTCGCTCCCAGCACTACTTTCCACTATAGAAGACTTTGCATCCCTATCCGGATATCGGGTAAACTGGGATAAAAGTGAGGCACTACCATTATCCCGCATAACGACGAGGGCAGCGATACATGGCCTTCAATTCAAATGGACCCCGACCCGCCTTAAATATTTAGGAACGTTTATTAACAGAGGTCTAGAACATATGGTCAGGGACAACATAGACCCCCTTATATCTAAAATGAAACAAGACTTTGCCAAATGGTCCCTACTAGGCCTGTCCATGTGGGGCAGGACACAGGCGGTCAGAATGGTCACCTTACCACGCTTCACATACGTGTTAGGCATGCTTCCCCTACAGATACCTCTTTCCTCACTCCGATTAATAGACGCATCCATAAGGGCCTTCGTCTGGGGCTCCTCACGCCCAAGACTGAAACCTGCAATAATACTGGCACGACGGCTCTACGGAGGATTAGGACTACCCTCGGTAGAACAATACTCTCTGGCCCTACAACTCTCACAGCTAATATATACGCTTCCGGA
The DNA here is from genome assembly GCF_031143425.1 of Pleurodeles waltl. NCBI lineage: Eukaryota > Metazoa > Chordata > Amphibia > Caudata > Salamandridae > Pleurodeles > Pleurodeles waltl. Next base: position 349,196,870 of record NC_090438.1, read on the forward strand.
TATAGCCGATCCACCGCAATGGGTGATCACAGAGAAACTCCTATATGGACAGTATACGGAGATGGGAGGAACATACGCCGACCACGTTCCCTTAACTAACCCCATCCTCAAGGCTACAAACACAGCGTGGTGCAGAGCCCATCGACTACTAGGAGTACACCCCTCCCTGCATACTCAGGCTCCCATAGCAGGGAATAAAAGCATTAAAATAGGAGGGACTATTCTCAGATGGCCCCAATGGTCCGAGGCAGGTATCCACAATATATCTCACATAATAGATGGAGATAGCTTCCGCACATTCGCCTCCCTCCAGGAAGAATTCGGTATCCAAAGTAACCAGGAGTGGCGATATCTACAGCTCAAACACTGTATGCGGAGAACATTAGGAACCCCCCCGTGGCTGCTCAAAACCTCACCTATCGTCACCTATCTTCAGAAATGGGGCCGACAAAAAGGCGTCTTGGCTGGCCTCTATGCCGAATTAACTAACCACCTTTACTCTCAGCCTTTACTTGAACGACTACGCTTAAAGTGGCAGGACATACTAGAGATAACCTACACGGACGAAGAATGGCCAGACATACTAGAAGCCCTCGACAGGGGCGTACGTGAAGCACGCCTGAAATTTTGCCTATTTAAAATCCTTCAGGGATGGTACTGGACCCCCGTTAAACTCTTCAGGGCAGGGTTGATACCTCACGCGAACTGTTGGAGATGCACAGAGCCATATTGCGACCAACTTCATATCTTATGCCACTGCCCCACGGTACAGTCACTATGGGACGCGGTACGCCTCGCCTTATCGGACTTCATACAGATACCAAAACCGACCCCACCAGCATTTATCATTCTACATGACATTCGCCCGTATCCCTCCCTATCGCGGGCACATAAACGATTAATCCACACGGCGCTAGCCACGGCCAAAATATGCATACTCCGGCACTGGAGATCTAGCATTGCCCCCACACCCATGGAATGGATGACGGCCATGTACCAAACGGCTACCCATGAACGAGTGATTTATAACCTACAGGACCAAGCACAACAATTTGAGGAGGTCTGGCCCCCATTCTTGAAGAGACCATGAAGCGGCTGGTGGATGACCAACGGATGATCAATGTTCAATGATCAATGATTAGGGAATATTAATTACCAATCACCCTCTGAGAATCCTAGACTCCGGAAACACATTTAATCTCCTACTGCCCCCTCTCTCTCTCCCTAGCTACGCTATCCTCTCTTCTCTCTCTCTTTTTTCTCTCTCTCTATCAATCCACAGGCCTCTAATTTTGTCACATGCCCGAGACCCTGAACTACCCAACATAGTAATACAAGTCGCTTCCTAACACAAACAAGGACTGAGAAATCAACTCATATAAGACGTAGACACTCTCTAACCGACCTTACCATATCTATCATACATATTATCTACCTCTAGATAATAACTTGCTACAGACGGAGAAGTACAGAACGATCTACTCTTAGGCCTGAACAAGCTAGTCTCAGGATACAAAGACCCCCTGCCTACCTCGAGTCTCTTCATTCTACATTCCCCGCGATTACCCTTCCTCTTTCTCCCTCTTTCTTTCCCTTCTCTCCCCCTCCCCATTTCATATGACTATTTTGCCTCTCCCCTATACCAAGACCAACCCCTCCTACACAACCCTATCCTCGCTCCCCCTCCCCTTACCACCCCCCCATCCTGTTTTCCACTCTTCTTCTTCAAAATAAGGGTACACAACTCAACTATGCAACTGGGAATTTTTACTTACCTGACAGTACATGTATATATGCTTACAATGGAAATAATTGTGGTAAACGAACAAAAACAATGTTTTGAAAGCTAAACAGTTTGTTTATATGCTGTATGTACCGCCTTATATATTCTTAATAAAACTTTTGAAACTTAAAAAAAAAAAAAAAAGAAGTACATTACCAATCTTTTAATTACACATCATCCTGTCCTATGGGCTACCTGGGGCCTACGATAGGGGTAATTTATAATATGATAAGAGGGGAGATGAAGGCTTGGTAAGGGAGTTTAAATGCCAAGTTGACATGGCAGTTTAAAACTGCATTCATGCTAGAATGTTAAAAGTGGGACATGTTTTAAAGTACTACATAAGTGGGTAGCACAATAATTGCCACAGGCTCACTGGTATCATTTAATTTACAGGCCCAGGGTATATGGTATACCACTCTACAAAGGACTTAGAGTTAAATTAAATATGCCAAATAGGTATATGCCAATCAAACCTTAGAGTAGTTGAGTCTGTCTCCCACTGTTACCTGTGTCCGAGAGTCCAGTAGAGTCCAGGAGGCTGTCCCTTGCAGCTTCAAAACTTTAAGACAGGGATATAAAGTCAGCATGACTGAGTTATGATAGACAAATGACCTGATTTAGAGTTTGGAGGAGGAGTTTCTCCATCACAAATGTGACAGATATCCCAGACAATTATCACCCCAAGCTACCCCTTCCAAAGTTATAATTGAGTTCAATCACAAATCCTAGTACTCCAAAGTAATATGTGTTAATAGTCCAACTATTCCAAAAGACTTTTATTTCTTGTCTTCAGATTTGATCCAAAGGCATCCAAGTGTGACAAATATATCCATATAGATCATGTGCTCCTTACAGATCATGTAGCCAACACATGTTTCATTGTAGTGGCAATTATGCTGATAAATTTGACAGGACAATTCCTTGGTGGCAACGACTTGACACTACAGAGTAGGAGTACTCTTCTTTCTTCATTTATATATGAGTTTTTTTACTGGAGACATGAGACGGACGGTTATTATGCTGGATATAGATGGAATTTATTCTGAATACAGAAGGCTGTGACTTTTAAAGCCGTACATGGCATCAGTTTATGATTTAGGATTGTGATAGAATTTACTGATATTACTGAGGAATTGACCTGACAAAGTCATTGGCCTTATCGCCATTACGACGAACCATGTGTTGGCTACATGACCTATATGAATTTAATGAGCACAAGATCTATATGGATATATTTGTCACACTTGGATGCCTTTCGATCAAATCTGAAGACGACAAATAAAAGTCTTTTGGAATACTTGGACTATTGACACATATTACTTCGGAATACTAAGATTTGTGATGGAACTCATTTATAACTTTGAAAGGGGTAGCCTGGGGATTACTATTTACAATACTGGAGGCATACTACCTCTATGCGTAGTGTATGGTGGCTCTCAGAGCCTCCTTTCAGCTCCAGACATTTTGTATAACGTAGGTAGGAGTAATCTATTGGCACATGTGGGATAGTGCTGTTTAGACCTAGCCACCAAGTTGAGCGTTTCTGTGACGTTTAATCCATCTGCCATAATATGATCCCTTTATAGCCTATGAATATCATAATACGTGGATGGGATATCCATCACATTTGTGATGGTTAACCCGTCCGCCAAACTCTAAATCAGGCATAAGTATTGATGAACTGGAGGTGGGGTACTCGTGAAAATCATGCCAATGTGCTTTATTGGTAGAAATTAGAACATTAAACAATGGCAAAAACAAATTTATAGGAAGAAATACACTGATTTCAAAGACGAAGGAGGGATGCAAGGTAAATAATATATCAGTATGCACAATTATGTGCTGTCAAAGTTCCTGCCAAGTCACAGCAAACAGCCCCGGGACATAACAGGAGTTGGCCCTTTAAGTGTGGCAGCCATTATTGGCTCCTCCAGTGGCATAGTACAGCCCCTTCCATCATTTAAAATTTCCCCTGGGGAGGTAGACTTCTGCGGGGATGCAGGGATGCAACAGAGCCCATTCCTTATCTTTTTTCAGTCCTGGGAAGGTGGTCGTCCCTAGGTCTGTGGGGGGAGCTGCATGGCCCCCCTTAATGTCCAATTAATTTCCCCATGGAGGTGGCGGTCCCTTGGGCTGCGTGGGGCTGGGAGGGCCCCGCAGTGTTAATGAAATCTTTTGCCCTGGGTAGGTGGTGGTCCCCACGGAGCTGGGGCCTGCCCCCTCTACAAATTTGTCTGTGATCGCCTGTGGGAGATGGTGATCTCTGGGGCTAATACAAGCCCTCAGAGGGGGCCCCCTGTACTCCCCTCCTTTCTAAAGCACCCAATGCCCCTGAGACCTGGCCCACCCGGGGCAAAATAAAAGAGAGGGGTGGTAGACCCCCCTTTTTAAAAAACGAAATCTTCGAAAAATCAGCAGATCCATCCACAGTTTTTTCTGAGCTATATTTAAAAAAATACTTTTTAGCCCCGGCGGGGTCTGTGGGGGAACACTAGACCAAGGCAAGGGGCTCAGGGTGACTCTACCCTAGCCCCTTTCCTTTAAAAAAAAAATGTTTTCCTACCAAATATGGTGTAATTCTGTTCAGCAGTTCAGATTGTAGTCGTGTTCGAATATTTGACAAATTCCATTGACGTAGAATGGGGAAAAAGTGTTTTGGGACCCCCCCTTTTACTCGGCCCCTGCTTAACTGATCACCTCGAAACTTTCAACACAGAAGCTGAACCAAATGAACTATACGTTTTGAGAATTTCGTGAAGGTTGGTCAAATGGCACTAAAGTTATTAGCAAAACCAATAGCATTCTGCCTATGGAAAAAATGGTCCTAACTATAACTACCTAAAGGCGTCCGCTAGGTAATATATATATATATATATATATATATATATATATATATTTATGTCGATCTATAGCTGTATATATATATATAACTTATTGGAGATATATATATATATATATATATATATATATATATATATATATACCTATTGGCGCTCGCCAGTGCGTACGTATAGCTAGGACCATGTTTTCATACAAAAAACATTTCTTGACTTGCCTATACCTTTGGCAACCTTTGACGAATCTTCATGAATTTTTCCAAAAATAAGTGTCACAGTGATTCTTGTTGCGTACTGAATTTATCGGGGTTATCTGTGAAGCGGGGTCCAAGAAAAAAGGGGGGGGGTCAAAAAAGTTGTGTTTCCCAGGTTAATTTCCATGGGACCTTTAGACACGTCTGCAGCCTGAATAACTAGACGGAATTACACCAAATTTGGCAGAAAGCCAGCTGTTGGTACCCAGATTGATCGTATGCATATTTGGTGTGAATCTGTTCAGTAGTTTATGAGAAATGTAAGGAAATCCAAGTTTGTATATCTAGGGCCGTGAAGTATTCACAAAAATAGGATGAGCTTGTGCAGGGAAATGCACAGCTCTGATTCACTGTCAACACTTCAGCCAAGTCCCAGAAAAAAATACAAAAAAAGAAAAGAGGCCAGTGGTGGGGTCCCAGAAGGACCAACCCAAGCAAAAAAGTTTGTTATTAAAAAAATGTTGCCGCAAAATTACAATATTCAGGAATTTGCAGCAAAATAATTTAAAAAACAAGTGCTGGCACTTGCATTTGTTTTTTGATAAGCCCCCAGTTGGGCCAGGTCCCAGGGACATTGATAATTTTGAATGTGGGGGGGCTCATGGCCCCCAGTAGCCCCGGGGACCTCCATCTCCCCGTGGTCCCAGTTAGCCAAAAAAGGGCTAAAAAAATACCCAAAAAAAGAGTAGCTCAGAGTGAAGGTTAGGACCTTCATACGGAGCGGACTCATTTCCCTCCTTGTTTTATTTTTTTAATAGAAATGTTTAAGGCTCATGTAAAAGGTGATCTTGCTATTTTTAAATGATAAATACAATTTTCTTTTAAAATTGTGCAGCGATATCTCATTCCAAGTGTATCATAAACAAAGCCTGAAAAACTCTCTGTCTACCTCTCACTCTCTTTCTCTCTCACCCGCTCTCTTTTTCAATCTCTCCCACTCACACACCTACTCAAACACATAACCAACTTCTCACAGGCCCACTATGACACTCACACACCCACTCACAGACACACTCAGACCCTTGTGGACCCACTCACAGCCCCAGTCAGACACTCATGCACCCACTCACAACAAACTCAGACAGTTACACACCCACTCACAGACCCACGCCCCAAGGTAACTAAAACTTGTGTCCCTGCAATGCACAGTTTTCTTATCAATAATTTGATTGCAAATGTTGCAGAATCAATATCAATGATGCCATAGAAGGTGTCATCAGTGATGCTATATGTGGAGTAATTAGCTGTGCATGGCAAAGGCACAAGTTAAGTTACCTTAGGCTGTGAGTTATAGTTACTTTAGTTAACCATAACTATATCTGCTAAATGTCTAACGTTTTGTGTGAGTACATCCAGAACCTAACTATACCGTCCCTGTAACCTTTGTTTTTTTCAGTGAATTTCTGTTTTTTAGCACACATAGATGTAATTATAAGCAGTGCCATGCACAGCTTTCAGCTGTACTCGATGGGGTTGGCCACAGGGAAAACCCTTCTGCATGCACCCAAACCCAAACTACATGCAGCCTTTGGCAGTGGGCAGCATGAGTTTGGACACAGTGGGTTGGGTTTATTTAAAAAATTTCTCTTGATTCGTGGATCCACAAGTGGATTTGTGAATCTGGGATACATGGATCCACCTGTGAATCTGAGGATCTGCGAAACCGAGGAAAAAAAATAATAGGGGAGTTTTTGTCCATGAGTGGTCCCTAAGGGACCTTTGTATGTGTCCTATGGGGTCAGGATACCTGTATTCTGAACCTTTTGTGTTTTCTCACTCTTCTCTCCTCTCCCGAGCCGATGTGACAAACAAAATGCAGCCACAACCTTTCTGTCAGGTTTCCATCACCCAGTCAGGGCCTTGCTTTTCCGCAGCACTAGATATCTATATTTTTTAAACTCTGATATCTCAGAAACTACTGAACAGATTTAAACCATATCACAAAAAGTAAAATCTACAGACTAAGATCTAGCTTCCTGACAAATCTGGTGTAATTCTGTTTAGCGGTTAGGAATGTAGACTTGTCTAAAGAATGCAAAATCCCCATAGAGGCAGAGTGGGGAAAACGTGTTTTGGGACCCCACACTATTTTGGCCTCCGTTTTACGGATCACCCCAAAACTTTCAAGACAGCAGCTGAGTTGACCAAAATGTAAGTTTTGAACATTTTGTGAAGATTCATCAAACAACGCTAAAGTTATTGTCAAAATAATAAATGCTCCATCTATGGAAAAAAGACCCTAACTTTAACTACCTATATATATATATATATATCCCTCCCCTGGGTAGTCGTATAGTTTTGGCACATCCCCAAGTTTACAATATGTTGTAAATCTGGGGATGTGTCAAAGTCCATGGGTGTTGCGAAGGAACTCCCCCTTCAGAACACCCAATGAATATCTACCCAGGGCAGAGTAGCGCAAAGCAGCAACTTGTGTTGCATTGCGCTACTCCAAGTTTAGGACGCCACTCAAAGCCACACAAAGTTGCTTTGCGTGACTTTATACATTTGACTGAGAGCCTCGTAAATATGCCTCAAATCTATATTCCACACACACACACGTCATTCTAATTCTAGCCTCACATTACATCATTGCAACTGTCAGAGTGCTGTGATTCTGAACAATCATGTTTTTCTATTGGAGGTGCGATAGAATCTCAGTTACAATAAATTAGAGTTTCCAAGTTAGCAAGTCATTCCAACACTCAAGGGCATATTTATGAGAAATGTGGCGCAGGGCAGCACAACAAGTTACCTTACTGCATCACAGAGAAAGGGCAGGAATGCTCCATAACTAAGCAATACGGCAAATTCCTGTCCTTCCCTACTGCGCTGGTGCAGTTTTGGCAGCCTATAACCAACGCAGGCACCATGGTGAAAGGGTGCCTGTGTTGTAGGCAGGATCGTTTTTGTGCAGCAAGGGGCATCTTCTTGCACAAAAGCAATCTATATAGGCATTTTTCTCTTTCACATTTAAAGAGGAAAAAACAAGGAGAAATAATATTTCTGCTTGTTGCGCCTCCCCTATGGAGGTGTAAGGTTTTGACACATCCTGAGGTTTGGAAGGTCCTGAAAAATCTGGGGATGCATCAAGATCCGTAGGTGTTGCATTGGAACACCCACCGCAATACGTAACAAATGCCTATTCAGGGTAGAGGAGTGCAATGCAGTGACTTGCACTGTGTTGCACTACAACAGATTTATGTGGCCACACAAATCCACACAAAGTGCATGTACCACTTTGCATGGTGCAAACATGATGCAACAATCTCACAAATATTCCCCTCAGAGTGTAAAAAAATGCCAACCATGACGGCTAAAATGCAGTAGATAGTCAGAGTGGCCTAGTCATGTAGTATTTGCTTCTACTTGCACGTTTTTTCAGATGAGATTACATGCATCACAGAACACGGCATCATGGTTGCAGTGAAACCTGCCTTTTCCCCTTTTTCATGCACATGGGACATATCTTACTTCTTGGTAATGGTTTAAGAGGTAAATGGCATAGGGACCTTGTGGGTGTGAGATTGCAAATTTGTAGTTGCTTTGGCACATCATTACAGTGGCAAAGGGAAAAACAGTAGTTTCGATGTGAGCGCAGTGCTCTGGTCTGGGTCAGGCAGTGAATCTGCAGAAGGCAGCATACTGTAGTGTAAGGCGGTTCTTCATGTAAGAACAGGGATGATCTCAGCTCAGAAGGCAGTTTGTCTTCATCTCTGATTTCAGCAACAATAGGTTTTTTTACTCTACTTTTAGAATGTAGGCCCTGTTCTTTCTGAGTAGACAGAAAAACCTATTGTGCTTCATCCACCGACCTCCTTGAGGTGGAATGGTGAACTTGGATACTTGTCTAACAGAGCCAGCATATTCCTGAATAGATTGGCATTTGGACTCAAGGTAAGTTCTAACAAGCATTTGCAATGCTAGGGGTCTTGCGTTTGCTCGCGTTTGAGCTATTAGCATTGTGAACTCCTAACCGGACTTTTCTTGCCACATGAACTAATAATGAAAAGTAAAACAGTATCACATAGGCAAGTCGATGGTCACCATGAGCCTGAAGGAGACACAGAAAAGGAAACAGAAGGTCGCTCGCAGTGAAACTTATCGGCAAAAGTGCATTTATCCATGTAACCAGCAAAAGTGCAATTATCCATGTAATATGATCGATGTCATGCAAAGGGCTTGACATCTACCCAGCGAGATTGCACTGCGCAAGAAATGAAAAAATAAAGTAGTCCAGAAACCAGCTGAAAACACGGAGCCTCGTATGTTTTCAGTTTACTGGTGCGCTCAAGGAGTACTAAACACTGGAAAAGGCATGACGTATGCCTGCCTTTCACAAATGGAATCAATCGATTTTTAAAAGGCAAGCCCACGAACCAATGTAAATGATGGGCATGACATGGGCGTGGTTAGAAGCCTACAGAGAGATTACAACATGGTCCAGATCGTTTGCGTGCCTTCGACCCTAAAAAGGACTGAGTAACATTTTCCCAAAAATCTTTCACTGAGTTTGAGACAACATTAGGGGCTCTATTCTGTAGTGTACAATTTGGTTGCCTTCTCTTTCTGAAACAAAATACAATTGCTAAACACACGACTGCAAAAAGTACAAGTAGATGCAAGTCTTAAATGTCTAAAACTGTCTGATGATGTTTGTAGGCCCAAAAAAGTACTGCTTCAATCATTAATTTATTATATTCACAGTTAGACATCTATCAAGGTTATTATTGTGCTAGTAGGTATTGTATGTGGAAGGAGGGGGGTTACCTTAGGCGGTGGATCAAGGAAGCGTCGAGGATTATTCCGGCCACAGCTGGACGATGTATTCTACAAAACATGCTGGCTGTCTCGAATTCACCTTTTTCTTATCACTGTTTATCAGCAGTCGCGGCTCGCAGGGATTTCTGGGGGTGAGGTGGGGCGGCGCTCCAGGGGGAAGGGGGAAGGCAGTGGCACGGGAGGAATTAATAATAAAATACCATTATAAAAAACTTACCTCTGCTTCAGCGCCGAGCACCTCCTCTCCTCACCTTCATCCAGATGCTGCAGGCACAGGCTCTCAGCCAATACTGATGCTGCTCCTGGCTGGGAGCACTGTGTAGGCTCTCTCAAGCCTGGCAACTGTGCTGCCAGGCTTGGGAGAGCCTACTGCGCATGTATGTTTTGCCAGTCCAAGAAGACAGGCCAAACATACATGCACAGTGAAAGGTTTTGCAGGTGCCTCTGCTGGCGGGACGGCAATGCACCTCCGCCCTTATGGAGGAGCCGTCCCTGTTCATCAATCGTTTTTCAGTCCCTTACAGAGACGGAGTCGGCCGGAAATTAATGTTCATAAGTGCAACTATCATAAAATGTATGGATCACGTTTTTGTTTTGCTGTTGGGATCAAACCGCCAGGACCTGCTTTGGTAGTGTTTGTGGTACTGTTCCACGATTCGTTAAGTGTTATGGGAATGTTGAACAGAGTGGAAGTTAGAAAACAAATGTTGGCAAAACCAATAGGTCTCAGCAAGGAAACTCATTGGCTTTGGCAAATGAAAGACAGGAAGCACTCAGGACTGCCATCAAATTGTGGAACTCCCTACCACAAAATAAAAGAAAGAGAATGTCACACTACGCGTTCAGCTACACAAAGTAAACCAGCAGCAACAGCAAATAACAGCAAGATACCCTAGCGCATTAGCACCCAATGGAAAACTCACGAGAAACAAAATATTGCCCTCACCATGGTGCTACGTGAGTTCTCCATAACAGACCTTTCGATATGCCACTAGCTTAGCACTTACTCCATTATATAAAGCGTATATCCTGCCATTTGAGCCTTAATTACTATATGCATAGTACTGTACATTTTCTATATGGTAAAACCTTCCCATTACCTTGCAATTATGGGTAAAACACTTGGAATGAGGAATTACCATGTGAGGCTGATTGTTTTAGGCCTAAGCCACATGGCATTCCATATTTCATATGCTTTTACCGGAAATGGTAAATGCATGCTGTGACTGGAGTATTATTGGGGTTGAAAAAAGACATGAGCTCATGGGTAAAGAAAGGGGTCGTTTTTTGTAGCAGGGGTGATACACCTGACATTCTTGGTATGGTTCACCTCCAAACATTTTTCCTTCACTTCTCTTGTTTTGCTTAGTTTGTTTTTCTTGGCTTTAGGACTCTACACACTTTACCACTGCTAACATGTTAACCTTTGCTAAAAATGACTGTGCTCACTCCCATAAATATGGGAAGAATTGACTGACACCAAATGGGCATGTTAATTTACTTGTAAGTCCATAGGAAAGAGGTATTACATGTACCAAGATCCTGTAAATAAAGTGCTACCTGTGGGCATACAGCACTTAATGTGCCAGCTACTTAAGTAGCCTTTTAAAAAATAAACCTTTTGCTATGCCTATTTTTTCCCTTTTAATGCAGATAGGTCACCCCTAGAATATGCCCCAAACAGCCCATATGGCAGGGTGCATTGTATTTAGGAAGTTAGACATCTACTTTTAAGTTTAATATGTCCTTGTAGTAAAAAACCCTCACATTTGCATTATTGCAAGGCCCATCTCTCCCCTAGGATAAAATTGGGTTACCTTATTACATTTAATAAGTGGTAACTTTTATTGAGGAACAAGTAGGAATGTTATGTTTCATGTCTGAGGAATTTTAATTTAAAACCCTTTATAATGGTAAAGTTGGATTTTAAGTCATAAGTCCCTTTTAGAAAGTTGTCATTTTCTTATCCCACCATTTGGTGCCTGACTACTGCTTCTGGGTCAAATGACTAGGTGTAGTTGGCAGCTGGCCTTTGTGTATTCCTTCCAGACAGTATCACAATAGAGAGTCTCGGTGTTTGTAGGATGGGTCATGCTGGCTTAATGGGGGAGGCAGAACTTTCACATGACACATTGGCACTTCAAAGGTACCGGGCCAAGTTCACAGAGAGCTTGACAATGAACTATTGTGCCTTAGACAGACTGGGACCAGGGCAGGGAGGCAGGGAATCCCAGATACTTCTGTGAGGGAGGGGACTGCAGAAGCTTCTCCCACTTCAAATGAGGTGGCAGGTAAAAAAATGGGACCCTCACATCCATTCTTCAGTACACTCCTCGACCTGTGGCTGCTACAGAGGAAGGACTGCTCTGCTGTCAGAAAACTACTTTGCTGCCTAAGGCCTGTCCTACTCTCTGAGATTAAATACTGGACCTGCACTTTTCATCCCAGGCTGAAGTGACTCCAAACACCAGCTAATTGATCTTCTGTTTAGAGCTAAAGGGGTACACCAACCTCCAGAAGCGTCTCCAATTGCCCAGATGATCTGCTGCAACTAGACCTGCCTGAACCTGCAAATGGACATGCCAAGGCTCTACTGACCTCTGCTGGAGTTCCTGATTCCCCAGAGGTGCCTGCCAGGTCCTGGGCCCTTAGTATGCCATCAGTTGAACTCCTCCTTGGAGAATAGGAGGAATCATGAAGTTTTGGCCTCTTCGCACTAAGATCTTTTCACTCAAGCCGACTGCCACCGTGAAGACCCTGTGAACCCCACTATTCGGGTTACAGTGACCACCAGCAATGACCGGCAACACAAGATCTGCACTTCAAGTTACACCATTGAATTTACAGTAGTGACTGCCAAGTGAATCTCCACAAAGTCATCCACAACACCAGACAGGATCTTTGTGCTGCAGTGACCATCCCCAATGTCCAGCCTCTTCTGCACCACAGCGATAACCATCCAAAACGCTCTCCCTGTTCCTTGAAGACTTCTCCACCTCGAACAAAACTCTTCGTGCTGGATGTTAGAAGGTAACTGTTTCAGCAAGACTAACCTAGTCCCTGTACACAGCCCATCCTCCATTACGGTCGGCTTGAACTTGTGACATTCACCCAGTCTCACATGATCAGATAACTGCAGGTTTGTAGGGGCTATACTTATTGGAAATCTTTGAAATTGCAACTATCTGGTTCTACTGACTGGATTGTTGTCATTTTGGTGTCAAATAATTTGTTAGAAATTGGGTTTCCGGTTGGCAGGTGTAGGCCCCCGTTCCAAGCAGGAACCATCATTCTAGTCAGGGTAAGTCAGATACACACCATAAATCAACATGTGCTCAACCTTTGGTAGCTTGGCACAGAGCAAGCTGGCTTAAAATAGGAGGCAATGTGTAAAGTATTTGTGCACACCTAAAACAGTAAAACAGTGAAAACACAAGACAAAAATAATCCATACCAGGTTAGAAAAATAGGACCTAATTTAATAAACCAAAAAAGACCAAAACACCGAAACTCCAATAGGTAGAAGTTGAGCTATGAATTTTTAAAGAATATCTGCAGGTAAACTGCTTAGAAGCTTAAAGTGCCAACCAGGGCTATCTGGTTGCGCTAGATTATGGCAAATACATCAATGTCAATCCCCCTTAGGTGATGTGCCTTCGTCAAGCTGCACAGGCAATGCATTGTCCCTTGCAGCAGTGATACAGTGGCGTTGAATGGGTTTTTGTAGGGTACAGCTGAAGAACCCATTTTTAAGGGCCTAGGACTGGATTGGCACCGCTTGGCAGGGAAGGACTCCCGGTTGCCCCCTTAGATTCAGCCTCCTGCCAAACCGTGGGAGTCTCAGTAGTGGGTTTCTCACTCCCCTTGCCCTTCTTTTTTGGGCAGGACCTTGGGCCATTCTTCCAGGCTCCAGATACTTCTGATCACACTCTCGAGCTGCTATGGACTGTGTGATCAGGCACACCCACTCAGACAACCCTAACATTCCGAAGTGTGACCTGAGCTCCACCTCCTTCCAGACGGTATGTCCAGGTTGTTACCAAGCAGAAAATCCACAGGCATAGATGGATTCACAGCTACCCTTAAGGAACCTGAGACCCCCCCCAACTTTCAAAGGGAACCAGGAACACAGGGTAGTGATTGTCATGGCTATCAGCAGCAGCACCTTGGTGTAACATGTTAAGGACTACCTGCTCTGAAGACACCTGATGGCGATCATGCTGAATCCTGTGTGTCTTAGATCCCCCACATTCTGCCCATTGATGGTGACCCAATGACTGTACTTCTTAGTATTGTCAGGCATGTGGGTTCTCTGCACCATCGCTCCATCACACAGAAGCACTAGGATAAACTCTACCTAGTTCATCAGACTATCTGGGACAATCAATTCCCCAAGCGTCACACTAGCCAACCTCAGTGACTGTCCACCAGTAGGGGGCTTTGCCTGTTTGGGACACTTGGCATCTCTCTTAAAGTGCCCTTCGGCTGACACTTAAATCACTTTGGGGGTGCCTTCCCTGCAGTCTTACTGTCAGGGAACAATTTCCTCTTCTTCTCAGTAGGGGGATGGGAGCCCTGACCCTCAGAACTAGTTTGAGGCCCTTTAGAGAACAGGCAGTTTCAGTGAATCCTCGTCCACATCACATCATCCCTTTATTATTTGATCCTCCTCCTTTGGGGTCACAGTTGCATCCTGAGCTTCTAAGCAGGCCCCCAGCACCTTTTGCTCCTCCAGCTTCCTGGTGAAGCCTTTTGTAGAAAGCCCAAACCCCTTGCAGAAATCCTTGTGTTGGGCTATAGTGTAGCTCTCCAGCTTGGCCAGCTCACAGTCTATTTTTGGAGGTGCAGGTGCAGATGTAGGACCTCCAGTCAGAGACATGATTTTAGAAAAAAGCAAAATGCCAGTCAGGGAGAATAGAAAAATTAAACATGCTCATCAGAGAGAATAGGAATAATAAATGCCAATGAGGATCAGAGACAATTGATTTAAATTGGTCTCATATGTGTATGGTAGTGTACATCAAAAAGTCTATGAGGCACTGCACAAACGCAAGTCCTACCCACCCTGCTGATCACCAATATTATAAATTGGGTTTCTGGTTGGCAGAGGTATGCACCCTGTCCAAGCAGGAACTACAATCCTAATCAGGGTAATGCAGATACACACCATAAATTAACTTGGGCTCACCCTATGGTAGCTTGGGACAGGGCAAGCAGGCTTAACTGAGGAGACAATGTGTAAAATGTTTGTGCAACACTTAAAACAGTAAACAGTGAAAGCACTGCACAAAATAATCCACACCAGGTTAGAAAAATACAGTTTAATGTAATGAACAAAACAAGACCAAAATGATAAGCATCCTAGATGTAGAAGTCGAGATGTGAATTTATAAAGAATATCTGCAAACATGGTGGTTAGAAGCATAAAGTGCCAACAGGGGCTATCTGATCACACTAGACTCGGTGAAATCTGAAAAGTAAGGTCAACCGTGATGGAGCGTGGACTGGATATAGGAATCAATCTTGCCCCACTGAAATCAGTACCTTGGTCCAGGGTTGTGTCGATGTTGGTGAGCAATATGAGCAGTGATGTGAGAAAGAGCAGTGTTGATGCATTGTCATTGCTCCTGGTGGTGTAGGCAATGAATCAATTCCAAGCCGCACAATCAGAGATGCGTCAATGGCGAACCCTTTATATGGAGGTGATGCATCATCGTCGAGCCACACAGCTAGTGATGCAATGCCTCCTGCGATGACAATGCTGTGCAGTCCAAGGGGATGCTTCTCTTCTGACCGGTGCAATGATGGCGATGTGTGGGTTTTTGCAGAAAACATTTGAAAAACTCCCTTCCAAGGGCCTAGGATTGGATTAACACCACTTGGCAGGGTAGGGCCCACAGATGCCAGAGTCCAGAGGCTGCAGCAGAGTTGAGTGAAGTCTTTGATGTCACTGAGGTTTCAGAACAGGAGGCAAGCCTGTAAGCCTTGGAGTCACTTTGGTTCTGGGGATGTAGAGATGCAGGTCCAGTCCTTCTCACTCCCAGGAATGGAGGGCAGCAGGCAGCAGGGAAGGCACAGCAAAGCAGGATTTCTGCAAAGTCCAGAACTGTGACAGTCGTTTCAGCAGCATAACAGTCCTTCTTACTGGCAAAATATCCTCAGGTCCAGAAGTGTACTCATTTGGTAGGTTCAGAAGTCCAGCTCTTATACCCAGTGATGCCATTGAAGTGGGGGAGACTTCAAGAGAGGCCTGTGAGGTGCTTAAAGTCCCTGCCCTTCCTGCCCAGGGATGAGATGCACTACAGAGGGCTATGAGCCCTTTGTGAGGGCTCATGGCACAGCCTATTGAGGTGTGTCAGCTCCTCCCTATCATCCTGGGTCATCAGCGTGCAGTTGGCTCCTTGGTCACATCTAAGCTCCCTTTGTACATGGCTGTTTGGAGTGAATGCACAAAAGCCCAGCTGTCACACCCAGACTTGTGTTCAGAGACAGGCAGAATGCACTAGATGATTTAGAATGAGAACATGCCAACTTTCTAAAAGTGGTATTTTCAATATTACTATTTAAAATCCGACTGCACCAACAGTTGTGATTTTAAATTGTGATTCCAGAGACAGCAAACTTGGGGGTCCCATCTGTTTCTAATTGGAAATTAAACATATCAAATGTAATAAGATGATCCCAATGTTAACCTATGGAAAGGATAGGCCTCACGTTAGGGAAAATGAATTTAAGAGTTTTTCACTACGTGGAAATGCAAAACCTACAAGTACATGTCCAACTTTTTAAATACACTGTAACCTGCTCCTTGGGCTGTCTAGGGCCTACCTTAGAGGTGACATATATATTTAAAAGGAAGGCTTGTGCCTGGCAAGAGGGTTAACTTGCCAGGTCAACATGGAAGTTTAAAACTGTATACACAGGTTCTGCACTGGCCGGCCTGAGTTATGTTTAAAGGGCTACTTAAGTGGGTGGCACAATCAGTGCTGCAGGCCCACCACTAGCATTTAATGTACGGGTCCTGAGCACATGTAGCACCCTTTACTAATGACTTATAAGTAATTTAAATGTGCCAGCTGTGGATAAGCCAATAGGATCATGCTCTAAGGAAATAGTAAATGCACTTTAGCACTAGCAGTAATGATAAAGTGCCCTGAGTCCTGACGTCAGCAAAACCGAAATCAGCAAACAGGAGGTCAGAAGACAAAAAAGTCAGGGGAGACCATGACAAGAATGCTATGTCTAAACACATTTTTCAAAATTGATGTGGGATTTTTCTTGTGTTACGTTTTTACTTTATTGGTGTTTGTGTGCTGCATATATTGCCTCTAAGTTAAGCCTGACTGCTTTTGTGCCAAGTTATCAGAGGGTTAAGCACAGGTTCATTTAGTGACTTTTTGTGGTTCACACTAACAAGGATTGAAGTTGTTGATTTATTAGGGTTTCATCCCCATCAACCATCAACTCAATTTTTCACAAGGGGAGAGTAATGCTCACCCCCATTAGGAAACAAGCATTGGCATTGCCAATAGGTCTTGCATTTGCAAGAGTTAGTGATATTGGCATTGTAAGTGACTATGGCCCTCATTCCGACCCTGGTGGTCAGTGATAAAGTGGCAGTAATACCGCCAACAGGCTGGTGGTAAGTACCGCCAAATTATGACCATGGCAGTTAGATCTCCGAAAGACAGCCAATGTACCACACCGACTGCCAGGGCGGAAACAACAGTCACCATAGCGGTAGCCGCCTACAGCCAGGCGGAAGACAAAGTTCTGCCCACCATATAATGACATGGCAATCCGCCACCTTTTCTGGGCAGGTAGAAATGCCATCAAAAGCCTGGCAAAAAACAGATCACAGAAGTGGAAGGACTCACCATTGGAGACACAGAGAAGAACCACGCCGCCATGGAACCAGAACTGCAAGTATTCCCGATGATCTTCTATGTTATGCTCCACCACGAACACCAACGCCGGTGAAGACGATGATGGTGAGTACAGTCGCCTAGCACACAAGGGGCGTGAATGAGAGTGACACACACAAGCACCATACACCCCCATACACACACATCATACACACAACCACCTGCAGAAGAAAACAATTTATCCCTGTAAATTGGCTGAATAATACAAGGACAACAGGAATTGACTGAAGTGTTTGCAATAAGATCAACACAAAATGAATAATTCAATTTTGCAATGTAATTGATATGTACAAATGTACAAAAAAGGGACACTGCCCAGTCCTCAGTTCACAGGGGCCACATGGCCACAGGGCAAAGTCCAAGGCCCCACTTGTTCCCTGCACCAATACGGAGAAAACACTGCAGGGGCATCAGTTGGCAAATAGGCAGGCACCTCAAGTGGAGGAGGGAGCACCTCAGCCGGATGCGGAAACAAGACCACTAGTTCTGGAGGGGGCAAAATGCCCATTGCTTGGTCCTGGGGAGTGCAAGCCCACAGTCTCTCAAGTGGGGTGATTACTCCACTGGTCCTGGAGGGGGAAAAATGACCATTGCTTGATCCTGGGGACTGCAAGGCCACAATCTCTCAAGTGGGTGACTTGCCCACTGGTCCTAGAGTGGGCAACATGCCCATTGCTTGGTCCTGG
Organism: Pleurodeles waltl; assembly: GCF_031143425.1. Lineage (NCBI taxonomy): Eukaryota > Metazoa > Chordata > Amphibia > Caudata > Salamandridae > Pleurodeles > Pleurodeles waltl. Next base: position 349,215,140 of record NC_090438.1, read on the forward strand.
GGAGTGCAAGGCCACAGTCTCCCAAGTGGATGACTTGCCCACTGGTCCTGGAAGGGGCAACATGCCCATTGCCTGGTCCTGGCGAGTGCAAGGCCACAGTCTCTCGAGTGGGTGAATACTCCACTGGTCCTGGAGGGGGCAACATGCCCATTGCTTGGTCCTGGGGAGTGCAAGGCCACAGTCTCCCAAGTGGATGACTTTTCCACAGGTCCTAGAAGGGGCAACATGCCCATTGCTTGGTCCTGGGGAGTGCAAGGCCACAGTCTCTCGAGTGGGTGAATACTCCGCTGGTTCTGGAGGGGGCAACATGCCCATTGCGTGGTCCTGGGGAGTGCAAGGCCACAACCTCTCAAGTGGGTGAATACTCCACTGGTCCTGGAGCGGGCAACATGCCCATTGCCTGGTCCTGGCGAGTGCAAGGCCACAGTCTCTCGAGTGGGTGAATACTCCACTGGTCCTAGAGGGGGCAACATGCCCATTGCTTGGTCCTGGGGAGTGCAAGGCCAGAGTCTCACTAGTGGGTGAATACTGCACTGGTTCTGGAGGGGGCAACATGCCTATTGCTTGGTCCTGGTTAGTGCAAGGCCACAGTGTCTCAAGTTGGTGACTTTCCCACTGGTCCTGGAAGGGGCAACATGCCCTGTGCTTGGTCCTGGGAAGTACAAGGCCACAGTCTCTCGAGTGGGTGAATACTCCACTGGTTCTGGAAGGGGCAACATGCCCATTGCTTGGTCCTGGGGAGTGCAAGGCCAGAGTCTCACGAGTGGGTGAATACTGCACGGGTTCTGGAGGGAGCAACATGCTCTGTGCTTGGTCCTGGGGAGTGCAAGGCCACAGTCTCTCGAGTAGGTGAATACCCCACTGGTTCTGGAGGGGGCAACATGCCCTGTGCTTGGTCCTTGGGAGTGCAAGGCCACAGTCTCTCGAGTGGGTGAATACCCCACTGGTTCTGGAGGAGACAGGCCACACAACAGCCCATGGAGGCTGGAACATATGGCGTCTGCCGGCATTGACAGCTGTACTGTAATGGTGGTGGTAGTGGGAGGCACCTGCTCAGACTCTGCACCCTCTGATGGCTGCACTGTGGTGGTGGCAGTGGGAGGCACCTGCTCAGACTCTGTACCCTCCGATGGCTGCACTGTGGTGGTGGTGGTAGTGGGAGGCTCCTGCTCAGCCCCTGCACCCTACGATGGCTGCACTGTGGTGGTAGTGGGAGGGTCCTGCTCAGCCCCTGCACTCACTGATGGCTGCACAACCATGGCTGGTGGTGAGGGCTCTGTGACAGCTGCTGGTGCAGGCTCCTTCCCCTTTCTGCTGGCTGGTGCAGGCTCCTTCCCCTTTCTGCTGACTGGTGCAGGCTCCTTCCCCTTTCTGTTGGCTGTTGCAGGTTCCTTCCCCTTTGTTATGGCTGGTGCAGGCTCCTTCCCCTTTCAGCTGGCTGGTGCAGGCTCCTTCCCCTTTCTGCTGGCTGGTGCAGGCTCCTTCCCTTTTTTGATGGCTGGTGCAGGCTCCTTCCCCTTCAGTATTTGTGGCCTGGAATCCTTACCACCACGAGTAGGTGCTGATGAAACTGGGCCCGTGGACTGTTTGGTTGAGATGCTTGGCTGGGTTCTTGATACCCTGGCTATACTTGCAGGATGGAGGGGAAGGGTAGGGAAGAGGTCAATGGTGAAAAGGAAAAGCTTTTTAGGGGCATTGGGGTGGGAAGAGGGAGAATACATTGGAGTAGAGGATGAGGGAGTGGTTGTTGGAGGTGTTTGTCTGCTGGATTTGGGTGCAGGTGCACGGGTTGTATACTGTTGCGAGGTTAATGGTTGTTGGGTGTCTGAGTGCTTGCTTTATGTACTTTAGGAGGGGGGTACAGACACGGTGGTAGAGGACACAGGGGACGTGTGCATGGATGATGTGTAGGTGTCTGCCATTGAGGTGTGTTGAGGTGTGTGTTCTGTTTGGTATGGTGATGATGCAGGTAATGGATGATGATATAGTGCATGCAGGTGTGAGTATGGATGTATGTGGGTGGGAGGTGAAGGAGGATGAGGAGAGGGATACAGTGGAAATAGTGGATATTGTTGCATCTCCAACTGAATTGTGTTTGTGTGAGATGAAGTGTGGTGCTTGCGTTTGCCTGTGACACTTTTGGGTGTTGTCCTGTGTGCATGCTCGTCTGGCTGTGTGCTTGGGATGGGTTACGGTTGAGGAGAATGGGACTGGGAAGTGGTAGTTGGAGGGGGGACGGTTGAAACAGGGACAAAGGCTGCCATCAGAGAGGAGGCCAGAGCCTGGAACGATCTCTGTTGGACCGCCAATCTACTGTGAATGCCCTCCAGGAATGCATTAAATTGCTGCATCTGGGCTGCCAGCCCCTGGATGGCATTCACAATGGTTGATTTCCCTACAGAGATGGATCTCACGATGTCAATAGCCTTCTCACTCAGGGCAGCAGGGCTTACTGGGGCATGGTCTGAGTGCCTGAGGGGAAGAAGATACCCACCCTCCTGGGAGAGAGGACACGGGCAACTCATTCAGGGGCTGCTCGGAGGGCGGTGCTGAAAGGGGGGGTGGCTGCTGTACCTGTAGCTGGAGTGGTAAGAAAGGTGTCTGCCACCACCAGGGAGCTCCCATCGGTGGAGGTATCTGTAGGAGGCTGGCCTGGTTTGTAGTGGTACCAAGGGGTACTTACACTCCGCACCAGGTCCAGTTATCCCTTATTAGTGTAGAAGAGGTGTCTAGCAGCTTAGGATGATAGAAAAGGGTAGCTTAGCAGAGCAGATTAGGCTGAACTAGGAGACATGCAAAGCTCCCACTATACCACTGGTGTCATATGCACAATATCATAAGAAAACACAATACACAGATATACTAAAAATAAAGGTACTTTCTTTTTATGACAATATGCCAAAAGTATCTCAGTGAGTACCCTCAGTATGAGGATAGCAAATATACACAAGATATATGTTCACAATACAAAAGTTATGCAGTAATAGCAATAGAAAGCAATGCAAGCAATGTACAGTCACAATAGATTACAATGAGAGCACATAGGTATAGGAGCGACACAAACCATATACTCCAAAAGTGGAATGCGAACCACGAATGGACCCCAAACCTATGTGAGCTTGTAGAGGGTCGCTGGGACTGTAAGAAAACAGTGAGGGTTAGAAAAATAGCCCACCCCAAGACCCTGAAAAGTAGGTGTAAAGTGCACCAAAGTTCCCCAGAGAGCACAGAAGTCGTGATAGGGGAATTCTGCAAGGAAGACCAACATCAGCAATGCAACAACGATGGATTTCCGGACGAGAGTACCTGCGAAATAAGGGGACCAAGTCCAAGAGTCGCGACAAAGTCAAGATTGGGCAGATGCCCAGGAAATGGCAGCTGATAGTGCAAAGAAGCTGCCACCGGATGGTAAAAGCTGTGGATTCTGCAAGAACGAAGAGGACTAGGAACTTCCCCTTTGGAGGGTGGATGTCCCAAGTCGTGAAAAAGCTTGCAGGGGTGTTCCCACGCAGAAAGACCACAAACAAGCCTTGCTAGCTGCAAGGGTCGTGGTTAGGGTTTTTGGATGCTGCTGTGGCCCAGGAGGGACCAGGATGTCGCCAATTGCGTGAGGAGACAGAGGGGGCACCCAGCAAGATAGGAAGCCCTCACAGAAGCAGGCAGCACCCGTAGAAGTTCCGGAACAGGCACTACGAAGAGGAGTGATCCGGAGCTCACCCAAAGTCACAAAAAAAGGTCCCACGACGCCGGAGGACAACTCAGGAGGTTGTGCACTGCAGGTTAGAGTGTCGGGGACCCAGGCTTGGCTGTGCACAAAGGAAATCCTGGAAGAGTGCACAGGAGCCGGAGCAGCTGCAAATCACGCGGTACCCAGCAATGCAGTCTAGCGTGGTGAGGCAAGGACTTACCTCCACCAAACTTGGACTGAAGAGTCACTGGACTGTAGGAGTCACTTGGACAGAGTTGCTGAGTTCCAGGGACCACGTTCGTTGTGCTGAGAGAGGACCCAGAGGACCGGTGATGCAGTCTTTTGTTGCCTGCGGTTGCAGGGGGAAGATTCCATCGACCCACAGGAGATTTCTTCGGAGCTTCTAGTGCAGAGAGGAGGCAGACTACCCCCACAGCATGCACCACCAGGAAAACAGTTCAGAAGGCGGCCGGATCAGCAATACAAGGTTGCAGTAGTCGTCTTTGCTACTTTGTTGCGGTTTTGCAGGCGTCCAGAGCAGTCAGCGGTCGATTCCTTGGCAGAAGATGAGGAGAGAGATGCAGAGGAACTCTGCTGAGCTCTTGCATTCGTTATCTAAAGAATGCCCCAAAGCAGAGCCCCTAAATAGCCAGAAAAGGAGGTTTGGCTACCTAGGAAGGAGGATAGGCTAGCAACACAGGTAAGAGCCTATCAGAAGGAGTCTCTGACGTCACCTGCTGGCACTGGCCACTCAGAGCAGTCCAGTGTGCCAGCAGCACCTCTGTTTCCAAGATGCCAGAGGTCTGGAGCACACTGGAGGAGCTCTGGGCACCTCCCAGGGGAGGTGCAGGTCAGGAGAGTGGTCACTCCCCTTTCCTTTGTCCAGTCTCACGCCAGAGCAGGGCTGGGGGATCCCTGAACCGGTGTAGACTGGCTTATGCAGAGATGGGCACCATCTGTGCCCATCAAAGCATTTCCAGAGGCTGGGGGAGGTATCAGGTATCAGTCTCGTGCCAATGAATTGTAATTGTAAAGGGTTGCGGGTAGTGTGGTTGTGTGATTTATAGTGGTGTGGGTGTGTGGGTGTGGTGTGTGTATGGTTGTCAGGTGTGTGTTGTTTGAATTGTCCAATGTAGTATTGTTTTGTCTGTGGGTGTCCATTGTTAGTGCAGCGGTATGTACCGCCAATGGTTTACCGCTGTTGAATGTCCGTTGTGGTGATTTGTGGGTCATAATGTGGTGGGCATTTTCCTCTTGGCTTAACAGTGTTGTTTTTTATACCAACACTTATCACTGACCTTTGGTCTGGCAGATTTGTGTCTGTGGCTGTATTCTGTTTGATTGGTGTGTGGGTGTCATAATATGATGAACGGATATCCACCGCCACCGCGGTAATTTGGCGGCCATCAGCGTGGCGGTAAAGGATTAACCGACAATGTCATAACGAGGGCCAATGTCTTTTACCCATGTGTTATGTAGTGGAATGAATATATTCATGCTCATGAAATTAAGCACTTTTTAGAGTATGACACGGGGATTAATCAATGAGTTATAATTGTACAGAGTGAACTGTAATGAATAAAGTTGTCCATGATAAAAATAAAAAAATAAAGTAGAATTCATTAAGCATGTTCAAATTATATGAAGAATAATTTGGATGTAACATCTCTCCAATAAAACAAAGTGGTACCAATATAGGTATATGTGCTTCATTTACTCTACTGTACTGTATATATGATTGTTTCCTTTGAGTGTGAAATGGAAGTTGCATGTTTACATCCACCTTAAAGCATGCTGAAAGCAGCATGTAAGAGAAGGGACAGTGCACTAAAATAATTTGACTAAGCACGCAAAAAAGTACTTTGCATAGAAAATAAAGAGCAAGATGTTACACACCCTGCAGAAAGAGGTAAGCACTGGCAAAGTCTATAGGTCTGGTGAGGTTTGCCATCTATTTGAATTTGTCAGTGCTTTTGTTATCTCATGGTTTTGTAAAACTTTATAAGTGGGGCAGCTGTCAGGAAGAAAAGACACAGCACTCCAGAAGATTATACTGGCAGATTTAATTTCACGATCAGACAGCAATAGCCAGGCGGTATTGTCCAGACACCACAACACGTTTCAACATCTTGTCTTCTTCAAGTGGTTTCAATCTGTCTCCACGCTGTTGTATCAAGGCTGCCTTATAGGCTCCACAGAGGCATTTTGGGACTTTTAGTTTCAGGTTCCCCACCTGGGAACTTAATTGTCCTGGGAGCATAATCAATTACGAGCCAGGCAGGCACAAATCTTATTGAAACATTTGAGGTAAAATCAGTTCATATTTAGCATTATCTCCTTCACGATATCTGTGTAAGTATTGTTTATTTAATTGATTTCTACTCCATTGCGTTCCCGTTCATGCATTTGCTTTAATGCCTGCGATGTTAATCAATCACTTATTTTTGCATATTTGTATTGTACTCAGTAACATGCCGAAACGGGTTCCTGTTTGGAATAAATAAATGGCAAAATCTCACTCTCTCTTGGAGTGCCTGTCTTCCTTACAGCAGGAAGGGAGTGTGTATAAATATATATATATATATATATATATATATATATATATATATATATATATATATATATATATATATATATATATATAAATATATATATATACATACATATATATATATACATATATATATATATACATATATATATATTTATATATATATATATATATACATACATATGTATATATATATATATATATATTTATATATATATATATATATATAGCGCGCGGCACTCCAAACAACTGTAATCTTTAATTTATGATGTTCAACATAATGTTCAACAGAAAAAGCTTGCTTTCATCGGCTAACGCGTTGCAACCAAACGGTCTTCTTCAAAAGCCTCAGTTATTACAAATGGCCGCTTTCTTTTCCCAGTATGATATACCCTTCAATTTACTAAACATGGAAGAAATACTAACAAGTTCCTCCTTAGAGAAATTTACATTGCATGTTAAAGTCTTTCCACTATTTCTTACCATGTTCAGTCAATCAATACAAAAATAAATTCATTAAAAAAAGATACAATTCAACCCAATTATAAACCATTCAACAAAGATACTCAAAATCCAACTAAGAATATTCTTCTTCCATCAGAAACAATTTTACTACTCTCTAAATTACAAGGCCTATGTCAAAATTATCATACATTTTCTAACATCCCACCTATATATACACTACTGTCTAAATTCTTCTACCTTATTCAAATTATTCCATCAATTCCATAATTGATTTTTTTGTTTCATTATTTCTTTGGTATCTTATGAGCTTTTTAATATTCTTTTCATTTTTTTCAATTTCTTCAATTTTTTACAACGTCTTATACTGGCCAAGTGGCCATTCACATCCAATCATACTGTGAGTAGGACTGAATAACAAAATTAAAAATCAAGGATCCAAAAACAGATCATCAACTTCTTTCTAGATTCTAAACATTTTCCTTCTTTGAACCACAATAGAAACATTCTCTAGGCAAATCCAGAACCTTCAATTTAGCCCAAGTGTACAAAACGTTCCTTATCCTTGTTGAGACCCCATGGGTGTCTACTATTTAATCAAATTATATATTCAGATTCCATCCTTCTCAAAGTTTGTTCACTGTCGCCCCCTCTAGGTGTTGATAATACCTGGTCAATTCCACAAAACACCATATTCTCATCCTTTCCTTCATGTGCTTCAATTTATCTTGATCACTTTCTTCGCCTGTATGTATTCAATCTGGCATCATATTGTAGAGATAGTAAGGATTTAATTGCAAAGGTACACAATATACCATGGAAGGCTGATTACATCATGGTCACAATAGATGTGGTGTCTCTGTACACCCTTATCCCACATGATTTAGGCATTCAAGCCTGTGAGCACTTTTTTAGGGAGAAACCCATAAGAGTTTATGAGCACTCTAAATTACTTCTGAAAATATTGAGGTTTTGCCTGGAAAACAATTTTTTCTTATTTGACGATCAATGATATAGGCAGATTATGGGGACTGCGATGGGAAGTTCCTTTGCTCCGAACTATGGAAGTAATTACCTTCACTAAGTCCTTGTTGGCTAAATCAAATTTTGGTTTTCTTGTTGATTTATTGAACATAACGATTGATCTCCCCCCACTTTCTTCAGCGCAAGTGGACACACCAGAGTATTAGTATGGCTACATGCCTTCTGTGATCCCAGAAGCCTGCCTAGGTATACTGGTGTTTCAGTCCATAACAGAAAGTGACACAAATACCCAAACAATGAGAACCCCAACCTTTCTTTCAAAATATATGCATTTATATACCTTCCTTGTGTACATTCAGCATGAATGTGATATTTTTTAAACTGGTTTATTTTGATGATACCTAAAGGAGTGCTTTGTTTTTCAATTTTAAACACGTGTTTTATTTTCATCTTTGTCACTAGCTTCCGAAGTATTGTAGTAACTAACTGAACATACCACTTTCTACTCACTGTTTAATTTCTTCTAGGAGGAATATGAATAAGAATCTGTGCAGTAGTGAGAAAAGGAGGAGGGTGTGCTGCTTGGCCAGGAGGATTGCAGTTGAGGCAGTGATAGAGGGCACAAGTGGACCCCTCCCTCTGCCATCAATGAATTAGAGGGTCCTTGCTACCTGGGAGGCACCGTCTTTCAGACTCTGCTTTGTGTGCCCTCTGATCTACGAAGGAGGAAGAGCGTCCACTCCATGAGCTGCACAGCGCTGCTGGTGAGGGGAGTCCGCGCCGCTGAGGTGTGGATAAGCAATGATATATGAGAGGGGCCCACCCTGCCACTGAGAGAGACTTACATACTGCCATCTGCCATGCAATGGTGAAGCATCAAAGTGGTGCTGTGCTGCTAAAAGAAAAGTGTGTAAGATTTCTTGGGCCATTGGCACTCCAGCGACTTTAAACATGATCTCTCTAGTTCCCAAACAGCTGTTAAATTTGTAACTTGTAGATTTATATTGTACATGGTCCCTGATTTCAGGGAGGGATAAACACTGGAAGAGGCATGACAAATGCATGCCATCAACAAATAGGATGAAAGAATAGAAGAGTAACAATGAAGCCAACAAATAGAAAACCTGTGGGTGTAAATAGCAAACCTGTGGGGAGAATGTAAGCCCACAGAGTGAATACAGCATGTCTCAAAGAGGACAGAGCATGCGCTGCCTAGGCTCAACCTAAAAAGCAGCATGAGACTTAGCTGCTGTTGCAGCAAAATTCTGATCTGATTTTACTGATTGGTTTTTGGGACTAGAAGAATCTGGTAAGATTGTGCCACACCAGGAAGAACGTGGGTGCAGAAAAACCTCACCACTATAAATCAGGCAGAGTGAAATGTTGCAATCAGACCCCTGTAAGGCAGCACTTTTAGCTCAATCTGTGAAATGTCTATAAGTCTCCCTCTGAAATAGTTGTGTCATCATCATTTTTCGACCACAAGTTAAATTCTTCACCATTTTGTCAGTTCCTTACTTTTTCAGTCGAAGCTACAGCTTTCATGCACGCACGCAACAAAAAAAGCAACTGAGTGGTTGATGAGGGTGAGACAGAGTGACATCACAAGCCACCCTTTGATGATGCAAGCTGAAGCCCTAATCCCACAAAATGGCTCCAGAAACTAACTCACTTCTATGGCACAGCACAAACATCCCAGGCTACCTCAGATGAGGTCACAATATTATGCCCACTTAGATTACGGACTACAAAACATTTACCGTGTTACTGGATTATGATTTTGGGCACCGTACTAAGCTGTTTTTAGCTTGATTTAGTTTTCTGAAGCATCATTTGGGAGGCATGTAAGTGCGTTATTGAACCTTTCAACAAAAACATTACACAGCTTTGTAAGGTAAGGCACATAGCACAGCACCATCCTCTTGCTTGAAAAGAATAGATAGCAACAAACTTGATGGTCAGGAAGACAGTGGTCTTGATAGGGTCAAGTGACAAAAGAAAAAAGTACAGCTCGCAAAGAAAGCACTGCCATGTATTTGAAACTTAATCAGGTTTGACAACTAGCTCCAAAAAAAGTGGTGTCAAATGGGATATACCATTAAGAAGAGACTGAAAATCACCTGAGAAGCCCTGACTGATCTCTAGGGCACCCTGACTACGCCTGCCTGCTATGGAACACTGACCATTGCATATGGTGGCTGGGGCTGAAATGGAAACCAAAAAAAACTCTGTTAAGTTTTGTCACATCAACCTGTATACTATATTGAATGAGCGAGTCAACAACCACTGTGACAGCTAAGGGGTGGTTCTACCACAAAACAGTTTTTAGTTGTGCATTTTGCAACAAGAAAAAGATCTTAGATGCCATTAAACCCTCAATAAGGACAATAGGAAATTATGAGCACCTGGGAGGAAAGGTTAGGTACTCTGACGGTTAGATCCAGTGAACAGTTAGCAGGGGCCATACAGCTTAGGTACCAGGCCCAGTCAGGCATGTAATGTCACCATGTTCCAACCCATCACTACAAACACAATAAAACATAATAAAATACTATCTATTTAGCAGCTCTATGCATACTATAGCTAAAAAACAGTGTACAAGTGGGCAGTCAGCTGTTTCAGGTCATTAAAATATTTATTTTATCTCTGGAAAACAGCGTTTTGGTCCAAGGTTCAGGGCTACCTCGGCTGCTCCAGGGGTTCCTCTCCTTTCATCCATGAAAAAATCACATCAGTTCAGCTAACTTATAACTGGACAATCTGACAAGCAACACACACAGTGGTTCCTATGAGCATGACACAGACAGACATTCCATCACAAGACAAACCAACCCTACTCACTCTTGTGTACTCAAATTACCAGAGCAGTGCAGAAACATTCCTTGCAGACATCCTACAATATTGCAAGGCAATACCAATGAAATAGATGCAGTATATAAGTGTCAAAACTAAAAAAAGAGCAGTAGAACTGGGTCTATTTGTGCTGGAAGTGTTGCTATAACCTGAACATTACACAGACTTAAGGGTTGTGATTACTACTTTACACTTTGTATAATAAAATTATGATTTTACCCTCGCATGAGGGTAGTGAGGATGCAAAGAAGAAAATTGAGATACAGGCAGTGAGAGGAAACTGAGTGTCAATCCTATGAACTGATAATTAAAGGGAAACTGCAAACAAGAAAGAGGAGAGAAGAACAGAGTTTCCACCTGATGGCCCAACAGGAAACCACCCGCAGCATTGACAACGGCTCATAATTGAGCTGGCAGACATGTTGAGGTGCGTAGGGTCCACCAGCACCTGTTGCGCTTTTGCGCAATGGAGCTGGCTATGGGGACCCCTGCACTGCCCATGCAAGTGCATGGGCAGTGCAGGGATCCCCATGGGGCCCCCTGCACCCTGTCTCTGTCGCGTAAAACTTGGCAGAGAGGGGACTTGTAATCCCCAGCAGCGCTGCCCTGGGGTATCAGGACTGCTAGCACCACCAGCCCCTCCAGTGGAGGAGAAGTGGCGGTGATAGCAGTCTCACCGTGGAGCAACCACCACGGTTGTAATTGGGGATAACGGACCGCCACTGCGGCCCTGGCGGTCTTAAGACATGTCAAAACATTAAAATCCCTTCAAATCTGTGAGCAATCAACATAGTGAAATCCACTGTAAAATGTATACAAAATTGATGTAAAACTTTCAAGTTTATAACTTCCAATTCCCAGGCTAAAAATATTTCATCATACATAGGTAAACCACCACAGACTTATTTCCCTGGAGAAACACACTGTTTTTGGCTGACTCTCCATATTTCCAAGTATCTCTCATCGATTGGCTGGTATCTCATCTCTTGATCCTTAAGGCATCCTTGTGCTCCCTAATACCCATGTTTCAGTATTTCCAGCTCCTCCTACCGTTGGTACCGGCTGGGCAGAAAAACAGAACATGATCAATGTTTTTTTTTAGTGTTGTCACAAAACGCACACCACCAATCCTCGGCCCTGGGTACATGTGCCATTTTGCAGTAAATGAATGGAGGGGCAATCTCCCTTACTGAAACTGTAAATAAAAATTGCTGGCTAATGGTGGCTCTATCTCATCCAGGAAATCCTCTTTTAAGAAAGAATCATTCAGTGTAAGAAATGTATCAGTTAGTATGCTGAGTTTAGTCTGGGTACATAAAAGACACTCTTTATGTTGCCAGTAAGTAGATTTAATTTGTATCTTGGGGATCTTCCAGCCAACCCAGGAATGTTCCACAGTCTTTCTTCCCCAATCACTATCAGGGTGGCTTTTACATATCTAAGCCAAGATATATTACATTAGCTAGAAATGCGTAATATTTCCTCTAGACCTTGGTGATAGGAACACAACTCTGGGTTGGGACGCAATCCTATCCTATCAGATGTTGTTCTAAGCTCAAAGTCGAACCTGAGTGGGAGCAGGGAGGTACTTATGGGTAAGCCTGCCAACTGGCGCATGAATCGATTTTCTGTTGTAATTAGGGGAGTCACATCTATGTGCCCTCACAGTTCAGCAGTACAGTTCCACAAGGAGCTATTGTTAGGTCCTTGTGATTTTAGATCTGTATAGTCGGCAAAATGGGTTGAAACTGAACTTTGTGACAGCTTGGTCATTCCTCTGAATCCCTGTTCCATTTTTAATGTACGCTGGGTTATATGAGTATGCCACCCAAGATGTTCCATTATTGTACTGCCCAAATACTCAAAGGTTCACACACACTCTAGTTGCGTCCCTGCTAAACACCCTAAACATGGTATGCTCACAGCCAACTTGTAGTCGTGGATTTAGCTGTATCTTCTTTCAATTTCGACCGTGAGACAACTTTTGATAATATAATACCCCAGAGAGTGAGTAAAAATAGAAGATCCTTTTCTTCTGCTCTCTGGGTTTCTGCCACACTTAAAGCTGAAAAACAGAAGTGCAAAGTTCTAGAAAGGAAATGACAACATAACTTCCAGAGGAAGACAAATTTAGGTTTAAAATTGCTTGCAAACAGTTCAGAAAAAATATTTAAAAAAAGCTAAAGTGCCTTTATCCACCAAACAAATTTAACGAAGCAGAAGAATTGTTAACTCCCTAATATATCTTTGGGTTTTAAATCAATCTATACTTACTTCACAGGGGTTTGTTGATAACATTTTCCATGACAAGGCGGTTAACATCTATTCTAAATGTTCAAATTCTAAAGATACTAGGTTGATCACTTCTGGATCAACCTCCCAATTCTTGAACAGCAAATTGTCTTCCTTCAAAAAGATTAAATTGAAACATTCAGAGAGTTTGATCCTAAAAACGTACTCAGGCTCCCTGCTGGACCTTTGCCCACTATCCACATTCTCAAAAGGGCTTATCAGCCTTTGAATCCACAGATAAATGCACTCTTTAACCTTTTTCTTTAGTATGGCTAAGTGTCTCTGTGCTGGAAGGAGGCGTTGGTCCCTTCTCGCTTAAAAAACCTAATTTGGACTTCTCATGCCCAGCGAGCTACAGACCAATCTCACTTCTTCCTGCCTGTGGGAAGATGTTGGAATCTGTAGTTAGTCATCAGATTACTGATGTTATCAAGGTAAAAAATGTGCTGCATCCCTCGCAATCCGGCTTCTAATCGGGATTCAGTACAGAGACGGCTCTTCTAGAAGTAACTGAGTTTATCAAATCCTGCCTCGACTTGGGCACAAACACCATTGTGATCCTGTTAGACTTATCGGCAGCCTTTAACACATTGTCACATGGCATTCTCCTGCAGAGATTGGAAAAGGCAGGATTTGTTGACACTGTCTGGAAATGTATCAAATCTATTCTTTCTAACGGTAAGCAAGCAGTCTACCTCCCCCCCTTTTAAACCGGGGTTTCAAGAGGTCTTCTGTGGAGTACCACAGGGATCAGCTATGTGCCCATGTCTCTTAAACATCTACATGGTACCTTTTGATGTTATTGCTCAAGAATGGATTTCAATGTAATGTCCTACGAAAATGACACCCATCTGATAGTTGCATTTAAGCATCTAGATGCCTTGGTTTCAGCAAATTTCTAGAGAGGTTTATCGGCAGTAGCAGACTCAATGCATAAAAGCTGCCTTTTTTTTAACTCTGAAAAATCTGAACTTATGATATTTGACACCTCCTCTATATCGGACCTGACCCATCTGAGGCCTACTGAAATGGGACTCCATCTGCCTCTGTGCAAAATCTGGGGGTAAAGTTGGATAATGCCCTCTCATTTAAGACATTTGTCAATGCTACTGTAGGAGCTTGTTTTTTATGCGCTGAATCCTTTAAGAAAAACTCTCAAATTCCTGCCAGAATGAACCAGAAAGACGATTATTCATGAATTGATCACGCCCAGACTCGATCATGCCAATATACTGCTTCTGACATCCCCCTGTTGGACCTGACAGTAAAGGGTGGTCACCCCTTACTTTATGCCTGCCTCCCTCTGCTTTTTAGATACATTTTCTTCTGGTTTTAAGACTCTGCGCACTTTACCACTGCTAACCAATGCTACAGTGCATATGCTGTCTCCCTTCAAACATGATAACATTGGATCATACCCAAATGGATTATTTAATTTAATTATAGGTCCCTAGTAAAGTGCACTGTATGTGCCCAGGGCCTGTAAATTACATGCTTCTAGTGGGCCTGCAGCACTGATTGTGCCACCCACTTAAGTAGCTCCTTAACTTTGGCTCAGGCCTGCCATTGCAAGGCCTGTGTGTGCAGTTTCACTGCCAAATTCGACTTAGCATTTAAAAGTACTTGCCAAGCCTAAAACTCCCCTTTTTCTACATATAAGTCACCCCTAAGGTATGCCCTAGATAACCCATAGGGCAGGGTGCTGTGTAGGCAAAAGACAGGACATGTAGCTGTGTAGTTTACATGTCCTGGTAGTGTACAATTCCTAAATTAATTTTTACACTGATGTGAGGTCTGCCCTCTTCATAGGCTAATATTGGAGCTACCCTCATATAATGTTTGAGTGGTAGCTGCTGATCTGAAAGGAGTAGGAAGGTCATATTTAGTATGGCCAGAATGGTGATACAAAATCCTGCTGACTGGTGAAATTGGATTTAATATTACTATTTTAGAAATGCCACTTTTAGAAAGTGAGCATTTCTCTGCACTTAAATCCTTATGTGCCTTACAATCCACGTCTGGCTGGGTTCAGTTGACAGCTCCCTTGTGCATTCACTCAGATACACCCCAAACACAGGATACTTAGCCTCACTTGCATACATCTGCATTTTGAATGGGTCTTCCTGAGCTGGGAGGGTGGAGGGCCTGACACTTGCATGTCAAAGGACAGTAGCCTGTCTTCACATAAAGGACTGCCACACCCCCTAATGGGACCCTGGCATATAGGATTGAACTGAAAGGGGATCTTGTGCACTTCTATGCCACTCTTTGAGGTCTCCCCCTCTTCAAAGGCACATTTGGGTATTTAAACAGGGCCTCTGCCCCTACCAACTCAGACACTTCCTGGAGAAGAGAACTTGAACCAGAACCTGCATCCTGCCAAGAAGAACTGCCTGGCTGCCCAAAGGACTCACCTGACTGCTTTCTGTGAAGGAGTGCTGCCTTGCTGTTACCCTGCTGGCTTGCTGCTCTCTGGCTGTGGTGAGAAGTGCTCTCCAAGGGCTTGGATAGAGCTTGCCTCCTGTTCCCTGTTCCCTGACATCTCAGGATTAAAAAGACTTCATCTTTACAAGAAGGACTCCTTCTGCGGCAAAAATCGATGCACAGCCTGCCAGAAACGATGCACAGCCTACCCCGCAGTGAAAAATTCACTGCATGCCGAACCAGAACAACGCAGCCTGACTTCGCAACAAGAAGATCGACGCAGCGCCAGAGTAGCGACTGGAAATTTGACTCACGGCCCACTGGATTAACGTACAGCCAAGCTGGAATGACGCAGCCTGACTTCCAGAGAGGAATTGACGCAGCGCCTGCTGTGCGGTAGAGGTTTGCATGCAACGCCCACCAGATCGACGCAGCCCCTGTGACTTCGTCCTGTTAGAGCAGGAAATCCACGCATCGTCCCTGGGGCATCCGAAAACCCTGCAACTCGAAGAGGATCCACGATCGAACTCTGGAAATCGACGCACAGCCGTCTCTGCGTGATAACGAAATGATGCATCGTCATGTGCGGCCCGAGAAATCGACGCACACCTCCTTGTTTTCCACTCATTTCCTCTGCGGTTCTTTGCGGAGATTTTGAACTCGAACCAGGTACTTTGTGCTTGAAAGAGACATTTATTGTTTTTAAAAGAATCAAGACACTTTGGGGGTCATTCTGACCTCGGCGGTAAAAGGCCCTTACCGCCGGTCAGAAGTCCGCCATTCTACCGCCGCGGCCGCGGTAAACCGCCACGGTCATTCTGACCCACAACGGCGGAACCGCCAAAATCCCGACATCCAAGGAAGGCCGCCACATCAGCGGGCCGCGGAAAACTGGAGATGACCAAACCTCCACCGTCACGCCAACACAAGCACGCCCATGCCATTCTGACCCACAAATCCACGCGGTGGTCTTTCAACCGCGGTATTCCATTGGCGGGACACACCGCCGCGGTCAAAATACACACACAGCTCCAAAACACTGCCACATTGGACTATGTGAAATACACACACCTGACACACATACAAACAACACTCCCACACATTCAACCAACTATAAAACACACACCCACATCACCCACAAACCCCTACGACTGAAGATCAGAGACGAAGGAGAGAGAGACACATCACAGAATAGAGAGCTACATCACACAGAGGCACACTACACCATCACACACACCACATAGAAGCACAAAGCACCACACACCAACACACTCTTCACCATATACACCACCCCACACCTCATCCACACCACCCCATGGCACCCCAAAGGCACCCACGCTTTTCGGACCAAGAACTCCGGGTCATGGTGGAGGAGATCATAAGAGTCTAACCCCAGCTCTTCGGCTCACAGGTGCAGCACACCACTATAGCCAGGAAGGCAGAGCTATGGCAGCGGATCGTGGACAGGGTAAACGCGGTAGGACAGCATCCCAGAAATCGAGAGGACATCCGCAAACGTTGGAACGACTTACGGGGAAAGGTGCGCTCGATGGTCTCGCGACACAACATCGCAATGCAGAAGACTGGCGGGGGACCCCCACCCACACCACCCGAATTCACAGCATGGGAGCAAGAGGTACTAAACATCCTGCATCCTGATGGCCTCGCTGGAGTACACGGAGGAATGGACTCTGGTAAGTACAATCTCAACTACTTCACCCCCCCCCCCAGCATGCCAACCCCCACCACCACCCTCACCCCCAACCCCCCATCACACATCCTCCCTGAGAATGTCTCCCCAGCACAACCCACGCAACACCAACCCCTGCATGCCACCACAAACTATGGACACCCATCACCTAAGCATGACCACTGCACATACCCCCCCCAACACCCCCACAACACCTCCCCCAAGGGAATGACAGCACTGGGGGACAAGGGCACCCATAAATTGCACACAATAGCACACACAGAAACAATAACCATACTCTCTTACCCCATGCAGGACCCGAACGCCAACACACCGGCCAGGAGGGTCCAGAAATGTCCATCCCCCCTCCCCGGAAGAGGCACCCAGTGATGACAGCAGCTCTGTCGACCTGGAACCTGACGACCAGCCCGGACCATCGGGGACCTCTGGACAGTCGGTTCCCCACACACAGGCCACAGCAGACCCAACCCCCTCTGGGAACAACAGCACAGCTCCCACCCAGCGGGCCCATGGCTCTGTCTCTAGGACAGGTCAATCAGCGGTGTGTCTGCCACTACAGGGGCCCCAGGCTAACCCACCACCCCAACAACAACAGGGACCTGGGGGCAGTGGTAGTGGGCACACCGTCCAGGGGACAGAGTCCGGGGGAAACAGGGCAACTCGGAGGGCTGCTGTGCGACAGGGGGGGGAGGAGAGGCCCAGGGAACCCACTCTCCAAGAGGCCCTCACCACCATCATGGCAGCCTACCACCGCTCACAAGAGACGATGGCGACGGTACTGGCCAGGTTCCAGGAGATCCAGGCACAGCAGGAGGAACGCTACATGGGGTTCAACAATCATCTCACCAACATCTCTACCGCCATGGGGAGCCTAGTCCAGGCCCTCCACCGGATAGAAGACACGTTGCGGGACCATGTGGCACCACACAGGGCCCCTGTCACTAGCCCGGACCAGGAACAGCCTACCACCTCCGCCGGCGCTAGTGGACAGGAGGCCCCACCACAACGACAGGCCACCAGAACCCCACCTCCTGCTGAAGAACAACCACCCCGCAAGAGGAGACTGAGATCAAAAAAATTGACAGAGTAGGATGTCAAGACCCCCGCCAGCATGAGATACCCCCTGAAGTCATCCCACTGTCCCACATTGCCACCCTGTCCAACCTTGAACTGCCCCTGCTCCATCCTTCCACAGGCATATGGACAATGCACCTGTGAGACTGAGAACTGGACTCTGCCATGGCCATTACTCCACCCCCACCCATCACCGTGTTTATATCATGTACCATTATCTAGCACCAAAAATAAATCACTCAATGCACTGAAATCATGCTGGAGTCAGGCTGTATTATTTACAAATGTAAAACACATTACCGATCAATTATGTTCTGTAAACTTTGTGCTGAACACATACTGAGATCAATAAGCATTAGTCCATGGGCTAACCAAGCAGAAGTCACGCAGTGGGTCATACAGCACTGAAAAGGGAAGGGAGAATCAAACATCAGTTTCAAATAACTGGGGGGTCATAGACAAAGTTGAGAAAAACGAGGCAGTAAGGAAAATTAAAATGGCGTGTGTGATTCTTACCTGTGTGCTACTGAAAATACTGTTGGATAACTCTGTCCCTGTTGTCTGGGTCGTCCTCTGAGTCTTCCTCCTCTTCACTCTCCACAGGCTCTACAGCTGCTTCAACACCACCATCTGGACCATCCTCCTGCAGGAAAGGCACCTGACGTCGCAATGCCAGATTGTGAAGCATACAGCAGGCCACGATGATCTGGCACACCTTCTTTGGTGAGTACATCAGGGATCCCCCTGTCATATGCAGGCACCTAAACCTGGCCTTCAGGAGGCCAAAGGTTCTTTCAATGACCCTCCTAGTTCGCCCATGGGCCTCATTGTACCGTTCCTCAGCCCTGGTCCGGGGATTCCTCACTGGGGTCAATAGCCAAGGCAGGTTGGGGTAACCAGAGTCACCTATTAGCCACACACGTTGTCTCTGTAGCTGTTCCATCACAAAAGGGATGCTGCTATTACGCATCACATACGCGTCATGGACTGACCCAGGGAACTTGGCATTCACATGGGAGATGTACTGGTCAGCCAAACAGACCACCTGGACGTTCATAGAATGGTAACTCTTCCTGTTTCTGTACACCTGCTCATCGTCTTTTGGGGGGACTAAGGCTACATGGGTCCCATCAATGGCACCAATTATGTTGGGAATATGTCCAAGGGCATAAAAATCACCCTTCACAGTGGGCAAATCAACCTCCTCTGGGAATATAATGTAACTCCGCATGTGTTTCGTCAGGGCAGACAACACTCTAGACAACACCTTAGAAAACATTGGCTGAGACATTCCAGATGACATGGCCACTGTTGTCTGGAATGAGCCACTTGCAAGAAAATGGAGGACTGACAGCACCTGCACCAGAGGGGGAATTCCTGTGGGTTGGCGGATGGGGGACATCAGGGCTGGCTCCAGCTGGGCACACAGTTCATGGATGGTGGCACGGTCAAGTCGGTATCGTAGTATGATGTGGCGTTCTTCCATTGTCGACAGGTCCACCAGCGGTCGGTACACGCGAGGATTCATCCTTCTCCTCGCAAATCCCAGCGGACGGTGCCTAGGAAGGACAACATGGAGCACAGAGTCAAGATAATCACTGGTACGTTCACCAATGCTTGCATGGCACACGGTTATCTAGGTATTGAAAGGTGTGTATGTGTGGCAATGCCAGGCCTAGGCCTGTGTGTCGCAGTAGAGATTATGCCATGTGGGCCCTTGAAATGGCGGCTGCCTGACCTGTGAAGTGGGACAATGGGATGTGAGGTCACTGCGCTGGCGGAGCACACCGTGGCGGTAGGCGGTCGAAGACCGCTATATGTAGCCGCATTGGATAACATTGAAGCCTATGGGTTTCAGGAGCCAATGACGATGTGCGCCGGCGGTCGCGGTACGCACCGCCGCAGTACGCACCGCCGCGGGCGTGACTGCCATTTTCTATCTGCTTAATCACTCGAGACCTGATCATCCACAGGAGAGGCCTATACTGCAAGTGCTGCTGTGAACTCGGTCTGGAGGTGACAATGGCTGCTGCGACTGGGGAAAGGGCCCCTGCCTTCACGTCTGAAGAGTTGGAGAAGCTCGTGGATGGGGTCCTCCCCCAGTATGCGTTACTCTACGGTCCTCCAGACCAACAGGTGAGTACACCGGGTGCACATGGAATGGGCGATGCCTGTGTGGAGTGGGGTGGATGTAAGTTGGTGGGGTGGGGGGCGAATGAGGAGTGCAACGCACGACAGATGAGAGCATGTGCTATATTGCAAGGTTGGGGAGGGGGGGCCAATCACATTGAACATGCAGTAAGTTGATGATTGTTTCCTTCCCACCCTGTACATGTCACATAGGTCAGCGCCCATCAGAAAGTCGGGATTTGGCGTGCCATCGCCAAGGAAGTCCGGGCCCTGGGGGTCCACGTCAGACGGGGCACCCACTGCCGCAAGAGGTGGGAGGACATCCGCCGCGGAACCAGGAAGACCGCCGAGTCACTGCTGGGGATGGCCTCCCAACCTAGGAGGGGTGCCAGTCGTACCCTGACCCCCCTGATGTCCCGGATCCTGGCGGTGGCCTACCCAGAGTTGGATGGGCGCTTGAGAGCATCACAGCAGACACAAGGGGGTGAGTATCAGCACATTCAGCTATCTTTCTGCGCAGTGGAGGCGTCTGGGTGGGGGAGGAGGGTTGGGGGTGACATTAGGCCAGGGCGCTTTCTGTAGTGTAGTCCTCTCCCTTAGGCATGGCCCTGTGCTCCCGGCCCCCACCTCCGTAGGGTGACAAGTCCAGCTATTGATGGTCCAGCCTCACACATGTGCGCGCTTGTCGTCTCCTGACCTGTTGTCCGAGTCAGAATTACTGAGTAGTGTGCCCCGAATGCGCGGCTTAGTGCATGCGGCTCCTGTGTCTGTCCTCTCCGCCAACGGTGTTGACATTGCATGCACTCAACCAGGTCTTCTCTTTCTCCCCCCACCCTTCTTCTTCATCTTCTTGTGCATGTGTGCATTAGCATCATCAGGCGGAGGAGATTTGGCATCGGAGCACGAGGGAGCTGCGAGCCACAAGGCCCCGGTGGGCACAGGAACAGACACCGAGGGCCCAAGTGAGCCGGAGGGCGAGGGGAGCACCACAACGGGGACCGCTGGTGAGAGCAGCGACAGCGACACGTCCTCGGATGGGAGCTCCCTAGCGGTGGCGGCAACATCCGGGCCCCCCGCCTCTACAGGTACAGCCACCACCCAGCGCACCAGCCCCGCCCTCCCAGCAGCCCCTCAGCCTACGCTCCGTGCCCGCTCACCCAGGAAGGCGGGCGTCTCCTTCGCCCCAGGCACCTCAGCCCCTGCCCCTGTTACCCCTGCTGCCCTCAGTGAGGAGGTCATTGATCTCCTCAGGACACTCATTGTTGGGCAGACTACCCTTTTGAATGCCATCCAGGGGGTAGAAAGGGAGGTGCATCGGAGCAATGCCTACCTGGAGGGCATTCATTCGGGTCAGGCTGCCCATCAACGATCGTTCAATGCTCTGGCCTCAGCACTGACGGCAGCCATTGTCCCTGTTTCCAGCCTCCCTCTTCTGACTGCCTCCACCCTGTCTCTGTCTCCTGTTCCTCTGCCTATCCCATCCACACCATCTGACCAGCCTGCACACACCTCAACACCCAAGGGCAGCTCATCCAGACACAAGCACCACAGATCCCACAAACACTCACCCAAGCAACACACAGATGCAGACATACCAACAGTCACTACCACCCCTGTGTCCCCCTCCTCCTCGTCCCCCTCCTCCCTCCCTGTGACGTCTCCACTCACACCTGCATGCACACCAACATCAGCCAGTGCTTCCATCACCACCACACCCTCCTGTACAGTCCGCATGCGTGCAGTCACCACCCCCACTGCCATTTACACGTCCCCTGTGTCCTCTCCCACTGTGTCTGTCACCACCCCTTCCAAGACACACAAACGCAGGCAGACACCCACCCAACAGACATCCACCTCACAACAGCCTACAGCACCTGCACCTTCACCCAATGACAGCACACCTGACTCTCCTACAACCACATCCTCTTCCTCCACTTCCATCTCCACTTCTCCTACCTTTTACCTTGGCCCTAAAAAACTTTTCCTGGCTAATCTTGACCTCTTCCCCTCCGATGACCTACCCCCTCCATCTGCAAAGAGTCCCAAGAGCACCACAGCCACCACCAGCCCAACTTCGGGTGTCACTGTTGTGCATGGGTTCTGGAGCCCACCCTTTGCCAGCAGTGACACCTCCATCAGCAGCAAGGACACATCCAGCCCCCCCCCCGGCAAGAGGACCAGGAAACACAAGGGCCGCCGTGCGAAGACTGACACGGCTGCCCCCAAGGAGCAGAGTTCGCCCACTTCACCAGCCACAACGTCTAGGGGAGGCAAGGGCCCGAGAGCCCCATCTAAGGAGCGTAAGGGCAGCAGGGCGGAGACGTCAGCCAGCAGGAGCGCGGAGCAGGTGGGCCCCACATGCCACATCCCAGCTGGAAAGGAGGACACCAAAGGGCCCAGGACTCCGTCACCGAAGGGCCCAGGAACATCACGGCCGGAGGGCGTCTGAGCACGGAGTCCAGGCCAGGTCTGGCTCCCTTGAACCTACTGGATGTGCACCGCTGAACAGGGCCCGCCGTGCAGAAGAGCACCGCTGAACAGGGCCCGCCGTGCAGAAGAGCACCGCTGAACAGGGCCCGCCGTGCGGAAGAGCACCGCTGAACAGGGCCCGCCGTGCAGAAGAGCACCGCTGAACAGGGCCCGCCGTGAAGATAGGCACCGCTGAACAGGGCCCGCCGTGCAGAAGAGCACCGCTGAACAGGGCCCGCCGTGCAGAAGAGCACCGCTGAACAGGGCCCGCCGTGCAGAAGAGCACCGCTGAACAGGGCCCGCCGTGAAGATAGGCACCGCTGAACAGGGCCCGCCGTGCAGAAGAGCACCGCTGAACAGGGCCCGCCGTGCAGAAGAGCACCGCTGAACAGGGCCCGCCGTGCAGAAGGGCACCGCTGAACAGGGCCCGCCGTGCAGAAGAGCACCGCTGAACAGGGCCCGCCGTGCAGAAGAGCACCGCTGAACAGGGCCCGCCGTGCAGAAGAGCACCGCTGAACAGGGCCCGCCGTGCAGAAGAGCACCGCTGAACAGGGCCCGCCGTGAAGATAGGCACCGCTGAACAGGGCCCGCCGTGCAGAAGAGCACCGCTGAACAGGGCCCGCCGTGCAGAAGAGCACCGCTGAACAGGGCCCGCCGTGAAGATAGGCACCGCTGAACAGGGCCCGCCGTGCAGAAGAGCACCGCTGAACAGGGCCCGCCGTGAAGATAGGCACCGCTGAACAGGGCCCGCCGTGCAGAAGAGCACCACTGAACAGGGCCCGCCGTGCAGAAGAGCACCGCTGAACAGGGCCCGCCGTGCAGAAGAGCACCGCTGAACAGGGCCCGCCGTGAAGATAGGCACCGCTGAACTGGGCCCACCGTGCAGAAGAGCACCGCTCCGCTGGGCCCCTTCATCTCAAGCACCGCTCCGCTGGGCCCCGCCGTCTCAAGCACCGCTCCGCTGGGCCCCTTCATCTCAAGCACCGCTCCGCTGGGCCCCGCCGTCTCAAGCACCGCTCCGCTGGGCCCCTTCATCTCAAGCACCGCTCCGCTGGGCCCCTTCATCTCAAGCACCGCTCCGCTGGGCCCCTTAATCTCAAGCACCGCTCCGCTGGGCCCCGCCGTCTCAAGCACCGCTCCGCTGGGCCCCTTCATCTCAAGCACCACTCCGCTGGGCCCCTTCATCTCAAGCACCACTCCGCAGGGCCCCTTCATCTCAAGCACCGCTCCGCTGGGCCCCTTCATCTCAAGCACCGCTCCGCTGGGCCCCGCCGTCTCAAGCACCGCTCCGCTGGGCCCCTTCATCTCAAGCACCGCTCCGCTGTGCCCCTTCATCTCAAGCACCGCTCCGCTGGGCCCCTTCATCTCAAGCACCTCTCCGCTGGGCCCCGCCGTCTCAAGCACTGCTCCGCTGGGCCCCTTCATCTCAAGCACCGCTCCGCTGGGCCCTTCCTGTCAAGCACCGCTCCGCTGGGCCCCTTCATCTCAAGCACTGTTTATGGTTCACTGTGCCCACCATGCCTCCTCCTTGACCAGTGGAGACTGTTATCTACTTGAGAGACTGTGGCTTTGCACTCCCCAGGATGGCAGAGTGGGCAACCCACCCACTGTAGAGACTTGAGAGACTGTGGCTTTGCACTCCCCAGGATGGTACAGTGGGCAAGCCACCCACTGTAGAGACTTGAGAGACTGTGGCTTTGCACTCCCCAGGATGGTACAGTGGGCAAGCCACCCACTGTAGAGACTTGAGAGACTGTGGCTTTGCACTCCCCAGGATGGCAGAGTGGGCAACCCACCCACTGTAGAGACTTGAGAGACTGTGGCTTTGCACTCCCCAGGATGGTACAGTGGGCAACCCACCCACTGTAGAGACTTGAGAGACTGTGGCTTTGCACTCCCCAGGATGGCACAGTGGGCATGGTGGCCCCTTCGTGGATCTTGCGTCGTGGACTCATGTGGCTGTGGTGCTCCCCCCTTCCCTTCCCCCTGAGGTGCCTGTAGTATTTTCATCATGCCCCTGCAGTGTTCTCTCCAAAGGACTCAGGTCTCCTGTGTGGGCTTTGCCCTTGTGTCGCTACACTGTAGCCCACGGACTGTTCCATTTGACTTGGATGTAGCGGACTAATTGCCTCGGCTCGCCATGGCAGTGTGTATAGTAATATTTTGTTATGGATATTTTGCATAGTTGCCGATACGTCTCAGAGTCTATTTTTTATATAAAAATTTGGTTCACAATTTAATTATGTCTTTGCATTTTTCAGGGGGGTTTGGGTGGTGTCACTGTGCATTGTTGCTCTGCATTGGTGTGTACATAGTTTGGGGGGCTGGGGGTCGCATATGTGTGTGCCCGTAACCTTTCGTCCTCCCCCCTCCCGTGTGTCGTAGGTGCAGTACTCACCGTTGTCGTCTGCGCCGGAGTTCGTACTCGTGGTAGATGAGCAGGTAGACGAGTGCAGGTAGGATGTTTAATTCGGGTTCCATGCTGTCCTCCGTACTCGTGGAGTGTGTTTTGGTGAGCGTTTTCCCGTCCGTAGTCTGTTTCCGCCGTGTTTTTATCGGCGGGGCTCCCGCCCCGGAAAAGGTGGCGGATTGGTGAGTTGTGATAGTGTGGGCGGTACATTGTCTGCCGCCTGCCTGTTGGCGGTGACCGCCGCGCTGTTTGTCTGTACCGCCGTGGCGGTCGGAGTGTTAATGTGGCGGGCTGTGTTGGCGGTTCCCGCCAGGGTCAGAATTCCATTTTTTGGACCGCCGGCCTGTTGGCGGGTTGGCCGCCGCTTTATCACCGTCCGCCAGGGTTAGAATGACCCCCTTTATATCACTTTTACAGTGATATCTCAACATATACTTATTGCATTTTAATCGTTTTGACCTGCATCTTCCTAAATATTATATATTTTTCTGAACACAGTGTGGTGTATTTTTGTGGTGCTATACTGTGTTATTGCATGATTTATAGCACAAATACTTTACACATTGCCTTCTAAGTTAGTGCTCAGTGCCAAGCCACCAGAGGGTGGGCCCAGGATAATTTGGAATGTGTGTGACTTACCCTGACTAAAGTGAGGTTCCTTGCTTGGACAGGGGGTAACCTGACTGCCAACCAAAGACACCATTTCTAACACCCCCAACACTGTGAAACAGGTTGCAACATGTTCAAAATGCAGCTTCCATGCTGGTGCTGAATATTCCTAAAATGCAATCAATCCAAGATGGATTGAAATGACTCCATTGGCTCCCAGTCATATAAAGAATACGTTTCAAAGTTCAGGGCCACTCAGATGAAAGGCCCATCGTATTATAGCGACCAAATCAAAAGATTCCTTCCTAGCAGAGCATTGCGCTAAGCCAACCTCAACTTGCTTTGCATCCCTGAGTTTAAAAAGTGAAGAACTGGCGGGCGTTCCTTCCCTTATTTGGCCCTGATGCTTTGGAACCTTTTACCTGACCATATTAGATGCTATACCTCTGAGAAGTCATTCAAGAGCCTACTGAAAACTCACCTTTTTAGCGAGTCTTAATTTGGTTGGCCTTTCTTTCTTCTTTTTTAACTTCACCTTGCCAAAAACCAATATATTTCCTTGTTACACCTCCCTTGGGGAGGCATAGCATTTTGACTCATTCTCAGGTCTTCCACTCATGGTAAATCTGGGAATGTGCCAGAATCCATGGGTGGATGCGTGGGAACATCCATGGTCCACCATGGAGCACCTCCCTGGGGCAGGGTAATGCAAGGCAGCACCTTGCCCTGCCTTACATTACTTCAGATTTCCAAAGCCACATGGGGCCACGCAAGGTTGCCCTGCGTGGCTTAGTAAACCTCATTTTAGGTTTCGCATGGTGGAAGGGCGTGGCAAAACATTTCATAAACCTGGCCCCAAGCAGGAAGGATAGATCACCTAATCATTATATTGGGAGAGCCTGAAATGTTTCTGAGTGGGACAAACAGATGACTATCTGCTGGCTATCCAACAAGGAGCAGGGAGCTGCGATAGGCAACAAAGTCATCCAAACAAGTGAGGGAATGACCAAAAGCCCACTCTAAGTATGTGTTATGTGTTGGAAACTTTAGGTTTGCCCACAGACAGCCAAAGCTCTAAGCAGAAAACACAATAGCACAGCAACCTATCACAATAGCATTGCACAGTAACACAACAGAACACCAAAGCAACACAACAGAGCACCATACAAACACAACAAAAACACTATAATAAATGACAACACAAATGCACACCTGCAACACAACCAAAACTTAAAATAATAACACAATAAAGGCATTGCCACAATAAGCGCTAGCCATCAACATTCCACTTACTTGACCCACTAATATGTATGAACTGTGTACTTACTATTAAAAAATTGATTAAACTAGATGCAGTGAAGACAGTTTGGCAAGAAATCAATTTACATTTGGGTGTTTCATTAATAAAATAGGTACTGCACTGTTTGGCGGCTAGTGTATCGCTCTGCACTTCTTAAGCCATCACAGTATTCATACAGCCCTCATTTCCTTGGCAGGATGCTTAATGAGGGCCATATTCTGAAACAAGACTCTGTACAGGGATACCTGAAAGCTGTGCCCTTAGGCCAAAGGTGGCTATACACAGTAGAAGGCAGTCCCATGATTAGGGTGTGCACAATTGTATAATTTATGTGAAATTACACAACTTTGTGACGTAGGTCTGCTGGTTTCTCCTGCAAAATCTTCATGTAAAGGCATACTTTGCAAAAAGAAAAATAATGAAAGATACAGACAGGAATCTGATTTTAGCTAAATAAAAAGTTTCGAATAAAGAGTTTTTCTGCGTGAACCAGCCTCCTACTAGCAATAAATGATGTAAAATTGCATAACGTGCCAAGCAGATTGCACAATTTTAAACCCTGCAGCCAAGGCATTGTTAGGCTAAGTTAAGGGTGTGCAAGGGCTCGACATACTTCAGTATCTGATTTTGAAAAAGTGGTCTGCAGCTGAAATCTCTGCAATGGCCAGTGCCAGCAAGATAAGGCCAAGAGCCCCAGGAATCAGGACCACTAACCTGAATCTTTACCACCAACCTTGAAGTAGTAAGGAGCAATTTAATTTTTCCTTCAAACTCTCATTCAGGGCCCAACGCCACATTTCCTGGATGAACAGGTCTACTCAGTTTGTCTGCACTATGAACTGCTTGGTGTAAACTGGAGCTTTGAGAACAGGTGCTGAGCATATTGCTTCATTCATGTAGTCAAAGATATTTTGAAAGCTCACTGTCCAGTTTACTTTCTTTGGCATTTTCTATGAGGTCAATTCTGTGAGAGGGGCCACAATGCGGCCATACCTCTTCACAAACCTCCAGTAATACCCAGTCAAGCCAAGGAATGCCCTGACTTTAGTCTGAGTTGTTGGAGCTACTCAGTCCAGAATTATCTGTTTATTGGCTTGCAGTGGTTGAACTTGACCTTCACCTACAAGATGGCCCAAGTATGCAAACTGTCTCTGCCCTATCGGGCACTTGCTTGCCTTGTTAGTAAGGTCTGCCTTTTTTATAGCCTCAAGGACCTTCCCCAGGTGGATCAGCTGATCCTGCCAGGCTGAGCTACAGACAGCAATATCATCTAGATAGGCTGCACTAAAGTCTTCCAACCCAGCAAGGACTTTCTTCAGCAACCTCTTGAAGGTGGCATGTGCGTTCTTTTGTCCAAAGGGCACAACAGTGGACTGATAATGCAATCAGGAGTAGAGTATGCAGATTTGTATTTTGCTCCAGGGGTCTGACCTATCTGCCAGTACCCTGATGTGAGACCAAACGTACTGAGATATTTGGAAGCCCCTAACCTATCAAATAGCTTATCAGCCATAGGAATGGGATGAGCATAGCGTTTTGTCACGGCATTGAGACCCTTATAGTCCACACAAAACCTCATTTCTTTCTTTCCATCCTGGGAATGAGGTCTGGGGACTAAAACCAATGGTCTGGCCCAGGGACTTTCAGAGTGTGCAATGACTCCCAATGCCAGCATCTTCCTGACTTTAGCGTTGATGCTCTCTTTGACATGGTCAGACTTCTTGCAAATTTTGTTTATGACAGGTAAGCTGTCCCCATTGCCCGCATCATGTCTGCACCAGGTAGCCTGTCCCGAGGTCAAGGAGAAGGGTTCAGCATACTGCTGTAAGGCTTACTTACAGTCAGCCTGCTGTTGGCCAGTGAGGGTGTCTGAAAAGATCACTCCCTCAACAGAGCTATCCTGTGGGTTGCTGGATAGGAGATCAGGGAGAGGTTCACTCTCTGCTTCCTGTCCCTCATCAGTAACCACGAGCATGGTCATTTCAACTCTGCCATGACAGGATTTTAGGCGGTTTCCATGGATAACCCTTTTGGGACTCCTGAAAGAGTCAAAGTCCACCAGATAGGTGACATCCCAATTTCTCCTTAGGGTGGAGTAAAGTTCACCCCACTTGCCTTAGAAGGCCTTAGGAGCCACAGGCCCCAACACCCATACCTTCTGCCCTGGTTGGAACTCTACCCGTGTGTGCAGTTTATTGGTCATACCAGAGCTTCTTGAGCTCTTGGCTCGCCTCAAAAGTTTTGGAAGCTTTTTCCATGTACTCAGCCATCCTGGAATGAAGGTCCAGCACATAATCCACAATGTCTTGCTTAGGCTCTCTGAGAGCTCTCTCCAATCCCTCCTTCACAAGCCAAAGTAGTCATCTTACAGAATGTCCAAACAGAAGCTCAAAGGGGGAAAACCTACTCCCTTCTGTAGCACTTTTCTGTAAGCAAAAAGCAGGCATGAAAGTAAGACATCTAATCTCCTTCTGATTTTTTCAGGGAGTCCACCAATCATGCCTTTCAATGTCTTGTTGAATCTCTCAACACGGCTATTGGTTTGTGGATGATGATCGGTAGTGAACTCATAGGTCACACCACACTCAGCCCACATGTGTTTTAGGTAGCCAGAAATGAAGTTGTTACCTCTCTCTGACACCACCTCTTTTGGAAAGCCCACTGTGATGCGTACACCAATGAGGGCCTTAGCTACTGCAGGCACAGTAGTAGACCTCAGAGGAATTGCTTCAGGGTACATGGTTATATGATCCACTACAAACCCTATAAATCTGTTCCCTAATGCTGTTGGAGGATCAAGAAGACATCAATCCCTTTCAAAGGGAACCCCAAACTACTGGAAGTGGAATTAAGGAGGCCTTTGCCACTGGCTTGACAGGTGGCACAGGAGCTACAATATTCCTTCTCCTTTTGGGACATGTCAGTCAGTCAGTCAGTCATGAAGTATCTCAAGCCCTTTCACACCCTTAACTTAGACTAACAAACAATGGAAGCAGAGTAAGTCTCCTTGTCCACTGTTTACCCCGAATTGCCATTCCCAGCTAATGATGAAAGTAGATGTTATCCAGGAGGAATTTTATAAGTGTAGGGAACCCCCCTTTTTGACATGGTTAGCCCACATATTTTGCCTAGTTTCTGATGTGGCTTGTCTGTTCATGCACTGGCTCCCTGTTACCCAGGTCTCCCGTCCCAGATCTCTTTCCCCAAAACTGCACAGTTGGTTTGTACAATTGGCAAACTCTTTAGCTACCACTGTAAGTCCCTAGTAAATGTACTCATGGTACCCAGGCCCTGGGGTACTATGGCTGGTCTCTGAGGGCTGCAGCACCAACTGTGCCACCCTAAGGGACCCCACACCTAACCCATACATTGCTGCCATTGTAGACTGCATGTGTTGGTGCAGGCTAAATTGAAAACACAATCTGTCACACACACCTGTGTGCCAGGTCCCCTATCACTGCATATGCAAGGTGTAAGTCACCCCTAAGGCAGGGTGCATCCAGGCCCATGTGAGGGCATATATGCATGAGCAGATATGCCCCTGCTATGTTATCAATGCTGAGACACAGCAAGTACACAGGGAAGCCGTTTTAAATGCATGTGCTGGACACTGGTCATTAAGAGTACACAGGCTACATGATGGCTTCTCTGAATCCTGGGATGTTTGGCATCAAACATCTCAGAATAATAAACCCTCACTGACCCCAGTGATGGATTTATTAAAAAACGCACACAGATGGCACTCATGAGGTGCCCCCTGAAAACCTACCAGCTACCAGTGACTGACCAGTTTAGCTACAACAGACGCATTTCTGGCCTCCCAATGTGAGAGCCAGCACTCTTGAAGGCCTGAGACAAAGGCCTGCTCTGGGCAGAGGTGTGACCTCCTCTCCTAGGCAGCATGGACATTCCAGGATGGGGAACTTCAAAGGCCTTGCCGCCTTTGTAATGTGACCCAGGTCTCTCCAGACGGTGGAGATGACCAACTCTCCTGTCCTGACCTCAATTTTGGCAGCAGCACAGGGGGAAAATTAGTCAAATTAGGAGGAGTGCCCACTTCATGCCAGTCCCATCTTTAAAGTGGATGAGCTGAAGTGGACACTACTTCAAATTCCTCCATCGTGCTTGGAAGGAATTAGGCTACTAGGGTTAGGGTTATGCCTTCTTCGAAGGGGAGGTGGTCATAAGAAGGGTGTAGTCAACCTAAAGGTGGTTAGCCCATTGTTTACCACTTGTCACTCCCTGCGAAGCCCCTAAATGAAGTACTTAGGTGGCATCCCTGAACTTGAAAACTCACATTTTCACAACCTAAGAAGACCCGGACAAAGAAGAGTTGCACCTGCATAGGAAAAGAAGAAGCAACTGACCTTGAACCAGCCCCTCTGGCCTGCCTGCTGACCTCAAAGAATCCAGCACAAGAAGCTAACTTGTCCAGCCTTCAAGAAAGACTCAATTCTCCCATGGGCAGCGGACTTACCTTGCAACAAGAAACTCCCAAGAAAGGGCTGCAGCTGCTGGAACCCCAGAAACCTGTCACGAGAGGTGACCACTGCACCCGATATCCACAGTCCAAGGTGAAGGCAACCAATGGTGTCAACGCAGCTCCCCAGCTGCCCAGAGTCTGAGTTTAGTGTGGTCTTACCCGTCTTGGACTCTCCCAAGACTCCTGTAGCCTTTGCATGCAGGCTACCTCTTTCACAGGCTTGTGGAGAGAGAAAATCTGACAGCTACAGCAATCCCTGCACCTGTGACCTCTGACCACAGCTGAGGTGGGTCACCGGTGCCAACAACACCCCCCAGCTCCTAAGAACTTGAGTCCATCTTGGGTTCACCCTACGAAGCCTGCAGCCTTAACACACAGGACTCTCAACTGCGAGTACTCCTGGATGTGAAAACCTAATGCCTAAAGACACCCCTGGGCACAGGAGAAGAGGGCCAAAGGTGTACCGATGTCCTGAGCACCCCAAGTGTACTACCTACCTTTTTGTTGTCCCTGACTGGCTTTTTAGCCAAAGCCAAAGCCCGTCTTCATGAGGACCAAACTTCTATAGGAAGTAATTGGTTCCCTACACCTTATTGCACCTCTGCACCTAGCCGCCCCAGTGCCGCCCGGTGTCACCTGGTGGTGTGGTTCTGATCAGTGCCCAGTTCTTACCTTAACTCCCTGAGATTGGTTTCGTAAGTCGTTGTTAACCCTGTGTTTGCTGAACATTGTTTTTCCTTCATAGGATGCCATTGAGAGAACTCTGAAAATTGCACTTGTTCATTTTTTAAACTGCAAAGTATTTATGCTTAACAGTCTACTTACCTGATTATGAAGTTCTTTGATTTGAAACATATATATATAAAAATAATTGTTATTTTTATAAATTGGTCTCAGACTTATTCATTGAGTGTGTGTTTCCTTTATTGCTTTAGTGAGTAAAACAAATGCTTTGCACTACCCTCAGATAAGCCTAACTGCTCACCTACATTATCCCATATAGAGAATTAGTCTTATCTACTTTTGCCTCTGCAAAACCAATTGAGGATCCACTGGACTCTGCACGGTATACTTCATTTTAGTGCACTATATAGGGAGCTGGCTTCCTACAACAAGGGCAAGTGGATTCCTCCTCAGGTAAATTAGAAAAAGTAATGGCCTCTCACATATAAGAAAAAGTATTAGACATGCGTGGAGAAGTGGGGGCAGAAGAGTAACATCGGGTGCACAGCTTTGTTTAGGTGCTCTTAAGGAAGCTACCTACCAAGCACTGTGGGGGTCATTAGAACCCCGGCGTTTGGTGATAAAGTGGCGGCAATGCCGCCAACAGGCTGGCGGTAAATACTGCCAAATTATGACCATGATAGAAAAAGCTCAGACAGACAGCCACTTTAACACATCGACCGCCAGGGCGGAATCAACAGGCAGCACGGTGGTAACAGTCTACAGCCAAATGGAAGACAATGTTCCACCCACTGTATTAAGACAGTGCAATTCGCCACCTTTTCCGGGGCGGTACCGACGACATCAAAAACCTGGCGGAAACAGAGCTCAGAAGGGAAAGGACTCACCTGACAAAACTCAGGGAAGAACCACGCCACCATGGAGCCCGACTTGCATGTCTTCCCCATGATCTTCTACGTGATGCTCCACTACGAACACCAGCGATAGCGAAGATGACCACGGTGAGTACAGCCACCTAGCACATAGGGGAGTGGGCAAGGAAAAAGAGAGTGGCAAGCACTCACAACACCCCTACCCCCAAAACCATACACACGGGCAGATGCAGTAACAAAACATATTTACCCCGTACTTCTCAGGAATAATGCAAGGACACCTACAATAGATTAAAAAGAGTATAATAAGATAAAATAGTAGCAATACGTGCATCCAAATCAAAAAGTATGTACATATTTACAAATGTAGGGACACTGTCCAGTCCTCAATGTTCGTGGGCCACAGGGCCACATTACAGAGAGGAAGGCCCCACTTCACTCCTGCAACAACACGGAGAGAACACTGCAAGGGCATCAGGTCGAAAATAGGCAGGCACATCATGGGGATGTGGAACGGGGGGCACCTCAGCCGGAAGATGGTACAACGCTCCTGGTCCTGGAGCGGGCGACATGCCCTGTGTTTGGTCCTGGGGAGTGCAAGGCCACAGTTCCACAAGTTGGTGACGTACACATGCTCTAGAGGGGGCAACATGCCCTGTGCTTGGTCCTGGGGAGTGCAGGGCCACAGTCTCTCAAGTGGGTGACATGCCCACATTCTCAGGAGGGGGCAACATGCCCTGTGCTTGGTCCTGGGGTGTGCAAGACCACAGTCTCCCAAGTGGGTGTCTTTACCACTGGTTCTGGAGGGGGCATTGTGCCCTGTGATCTTCATCCTGGGAAAGATGGGGTGAGTTGATGTCATCTCTACTGGTTTTGGAGGGGGCATAATGCATTGTGATCTACATCCTGGGAAAGATGGGGTGAGTTGATGTCATCTCCACTGGTTTTGGAGGGGGCATGATGCCCAGTGTGCTTCATCCAGTGGAGGATTGAATGAGTGGATATCATCTCCACTGGTTCTGGAAGGGGCATCATGCCAAGGGTGCTTCATCCTGGGGAGGGTGGGGTGAGTGGATGTCATCTTCACTGTTCTGGAAGGGGTATTGTGCCCTGTGATCTTCATCCTGGGGAGGATGGTGTGAATGGATGTCATCTCCACTGGTTCTGGAGGGGGCTTTGTGCCCTGTGATGCAGATCTTGGGGAGTGCAAGGTTACAACCTCTCGGCTGGGTGTCATACTCACTGAATTTGCAGGGGGCAGGCCGCACAACAGCCCATGGATGCAGGTCTACAGAATATCCGCCGGTGGTGACGGCTGTTTAGTGGTGGCAGTAGTGCTGCTGGTGGTGGTGGGGGGAAGCTCCAGCCCAACCCCTGCAGCCTCGGATGGCTGCCCACTGGTGCTGCTGCTGGTGGCAGTAGGGGGAAGCTCCAGCCCATCCCCTGCAGCCTCGGACGGCTACACACTGCTGCTGCTGTTGATGGTGCTGGTGCTGCTGGTGGAGGTGCTTGTGGTGGTGGGGGAGGCTCCAGCCCATCCCCTGCAGCCTCAGACGGCTGCCCACTGCTGCTGCTGCTGTTGGTGGTGGTGCTGGTGGCGGTGCTGCTGGCAGAGCTGCTTATGGTGGTGCGGGTAGGCTCCAGCCCATCCCCTGCAGCCTCGGACAGCTGCCCACTGTTGCTGCTGCTGCTGGTGGTGGTGCTGGTGGCGGTGCTGCTGGCAGAGCTGCTTGTGGTGGTGGCGGAGGCTCTGGCCCATCCCCTACAGCCTCAGACAGCTACCCACTGCTGCTTCTGCTGCTGGTGGTGGTGCTGGTGGTGGTGCTGGTGGCGGTGCTGCTGGCGGAGCTGCTGGTGGTGGGGGGGAGGCTCCAGCCCAACCCATGCAGCCTCGGATGGCTGCACCACCATGGTTGGTGGTGGAGGCTCCAACTGAGTCCCAGCACCAGGCCCCTTGTCCTTACTGCCTGCTGGTGCAGGCCCCCTGCCCTTCCTGCCAGCAGCTGGGGCTCGCTCCTTGCCCTTCCTTCCTGCAGCACGTAGGGCTGGCACCTTGCCCTTACTTGCAGCACTTGGGGCAGGCACCCTTTCCACCTGGCTGGCCGGTGGCCAGGATCCTTTCCCACTTGAAGTTGCTGGGGACACTACTGTGCCCGTGGACTGGGTGGCTGGGGTGCTTGCCTGGGTTTTGACCACCCTGGCCTGACATGAAGGATGGGGAGAGGGGTAGGGAAGAAGTCAATGGTGGAGAGGAAAACTTCTTAGGGACATTGGGGCAGGAAGAGGGAGAAGGTTTGGGAGTGGAGGAAGAGGGAGTGGTTGTAGGAGGTCTCTGTCTGCTGTGTTTGGGTGCAGGTGCATGGGCTGGATGTTGTGAGGTGGATGGCTGTTCGGTGTCTGATTGCTTGCATTTGTGTACTTTGGGAGGAGGGGGCACAGACACAGCGGGAGAGGATACAGGGGACATGTGCATAGATGTGGGGGTAGTGACTGGCAGAGAGGTGTGTGTTCTGATAGGTGTGCTGGTGATGGGTTAGTGGATGAGCATGTAGTGCATGCAGGTGTGAGTGGAGACGCTTCTGGGAGGGAGGTGGAGGAGGAGGAGGGGGACACAGTGGAGGCAGTGGATGTTGGTATGTCTGAATCTGGATGGCGTTTGTGTGAGTGCCTGTGGGATGAAGTGTGGTGCTTGTAATTGCCATGTCCACTCTTGTGTGCTGTCCTGTGTGTATGCTCATCTGCCTCTGTGCTTGGGATAGGTTGGGGATGAGGGGAATGGGATTAGGTAGAGGACGTTGGAGGGGGGAGGGCGGAAACAGGGACAATGGCTGCCATCAGAGAGGAGGCCAAAGCCTGGATTGATCTCTGTTTGGTGCCAAGCAAGTGTGCATGCCCTCCAGAAATGCATTGGACTGTTGCATTTGGGCTGCCAGCCCCTGGATGACATTCACAATGGTTGACTGCCCAACAGAGATGGATCGCAGGAGGTCAATAGCCTCCTCACTCAGTGCAGCAGGGCTAACTGGGGCAGGGCCTGAAGGGCGAAGGGGATGCCTGCCCTCCTGGGTCACTGGGACCGGAAACTCGCTGAGGGGAGGTTCCATTGGAGCAGGTATCTGTATCCAAAATGTCCCATCCAGTCTCCGCTGTGGTGCTCCCCTCCCCCTCTGACCCACTGGTGCCCTCAGCGTCGGTGGACTCTGATTCCTGGGTCCTGTGGGATGCAGCTCCCTCCGTTGGCGGTGCCTCTGCTCCTCCGCCAGATGATGCTATTGCACATAAGGACAGGATGACAAAAAAAATGTGAGGGGGAGACAAAGGATCCACTTGGTCAATGGCGGCACCAACACCACCGTTAGCGTACACAACACATTCACACACAGGGAACAGCCCTATGCACTAGGCAATGTACTACCAGTTACAATGCTAGTCACCAGGCCATGGGAAGAGACACATACCGGCAACTGCAGCAAACCTGAGACACACAAACCCCTGCCCAGTAGTGGATGCCTTCTAGTTCGGTTGTAGGAATTTCACATCAGAACCCTGGTCAACATTGGACCTGCTCTGCAAAGTCAGGCCTGGCCTAGGGGCACCCACAGGCCAACATCCCCCACCCGGATACCACCCCACAAGGCGTATGTCGTGCCGCGCGGTGCGGCGCGAGCCGAGAGCTCGACTTCGGCCGGGCGTTCGGCTCGGGCCGCGCACCGCGTTATTAAGACGCGGCGCGCCCCCAGCCTCTCCTGCGCGTTTCGAGGCCCCAGATTTGCTTGGGGCCTCGTTCTTCCTTCTGCCTTTCACTGTCCCAGGGGTCTCTGAACCCTCTTACCTGTTTTTCTTCGTTTCCTTGTCCTTTCTTCTGTTTGCAGTCTGTTGTGTGCCTTTCTTTATGTCTTTTCCTCCTTCCCAGATTCCTGTGCTTTCCCAGCATTCCTTGTTCCCTATTCTCTATGGTTCCTCTACTATTCTGTTCTATATATTGTTTCCCTATCTAAGATGGTGTCCTTTTACTTCCTGTGGGTCACTTCCTGTTTGTTGGTATATAAGGGCTGTGTTTTTCCTCTTTCCTTGCGCTGCAACACTTTCTGCTCAGTTGGTGTCTTCGCTCCTGATTTCCTTGCCTTTTGGTTTTGGACTCAGCATTCTGTGTTTTCTGAATTTTGCTCCTTTTGGATTCCTGTTTGTTTGTTCTTGTTTTTCTCCAGGACTTTTCCTGTTTGGAGGTTTTTCCCCTTTGGAAGGGGTTTTTCCCTCTGGCGCTACTTTCTGAAGGGCACGGTCTGTTCTTGGTGTCTCCATTGCCTACAGCACCGTGGCTACCAGAAAGAGTCGCCCCTTTTTGGGCCAAAGCCGAACATTGAAGATTCACGCCACCAGATCTGCAAATTCCAGGCGCAAGCAGCACGTGAGTCGTGACAGATTGCAGCGCCTAACCATTCCGACGTCCTCAAACACCATGGATAATACAGTGGCGGCTGCTGCAGATCCGGAGCAATCTCTGTTAACCACGATTCAGCAACAAGCCCAGGAGTTGCAACAACTACGTAATGAAAATGCTGCGTTACGACAGGCTTTGGCCCTCCGCACCAGTGATGTTCCGACAATCTCCGCTTCTACCCCTTGTTTCTCTGGTGAACCAACCAAGCTTCGCGAGTTCTTGGATGCTTTAACGGTGTATTTCGCCTTCCGACCTACTCAATTCTCCCACGACAGGACCAAGGTGGGTTACCTTATCAGTGCCTTATCCGGCCCAGCCTTGGCCTGGGCAACCCCGATGGTGTCCTCCGACGACCCTGTATTGTCAGACTATTCCGCCTTTGTGAGTCGCTTCAAACAAATGTTTAGCCGTCCTGGATTGGAAGCCTCCGCTGAAGAAGCCTTGTGCGACATCCAACAAGGCTCCCAAGACGTCCTGCAATATATAACCCGTTTTCGTCAGCTGGCGGCAGAGACCACTTGGGTGGAACGTACTCTGGTAACATTATTTCGTAGAGGACTCAAAGAAGAAATAAAGGATGAACTAGTGCATTCTACCAGAGCGGAAGATCTTCGTGGCCTGATGGATCAAGCACTGTCCATCGAATATCGTCTTCAGGAACGGAGATCGGAAAAGAAAAGGAGTAGAGGGTTTACCCAGCCAAGTAGCTCACGTGCATACCTGCAGCGTTCCGAGGAACCTCGCACTCCTGCTAGAGACATCGAAGGGGAACCCATGCAGGTGGATACTACCCGAGGTCCGCTCTCTGCTAGTGAACGAGAAGACAGACGCAAGAGAGGGTTGTGCCTGTATTGTGGTTCTGCTGGTCACATACTCCGTACCTGTCCAGTACGTCCGTCCAGACCTTCGGGAAACGCCACCTCCCGTCCTCTGTAAGAAGGGAGGGGACGGGATCTACAGCTATACCTTCCATCAGCTCCTTTAATGACAATACAACTGCCTTGTTCATCTTTCCTGTCCTGTTACAACTTCCTGACGGTCGTCAAGAAAAGACTATGGCATTACTAGACTGTGGTGCTAGTGGTATATACATGGACAAGACATGGGCTGCTGCTAACCTAGTTCCTACTCAAGCAAAAGAAGTACCCGAACAGGTACACACTGTGGATGGATCTTTGATATCCTCTGGTCCTGTAGACACCACTACCCTGATGTTAAGTCTACAGGTGGGAAACCATCAAGAACACATCTCCTTCGATCTTATTACGTCCCCTAACCATACCATCATTCTTGGAATTCCGTGGCTCATTAGACATAACCCATATATAAATTGGGTTACCCGGACAGTCTCTTTGTCTTCGCAATTTTGTCACGAGAACTGTTTTACTTCCGACAAGTATTGGTCTCCGAAAAGATCCTTAGCTACTGAAGGTGCCACTGGTATGTCCATTAATACGGTCCAAGCGGTCCCAGACCACTATTTGGAGTTTCAGGATATTTTCCAAAAACCGTCAAAACCTGTGCTACCTCCACATCGAGAATATGATTGTGCAATTCCATTAGAACCCGGCACAATTGTTCCTTTTGGGAGGATGTACTCCCTCACGGAACCCGAAAGGGAAGTTCTAAAGGAGTATCTGGACGAAAATATACAGAGTGGTCTTATTGTTCCATCGTCGTCTCCGGCTGGGGCCCCTCTCTTTTTTGTGCCCAAGAAGACTAAGGATCTTCGTCCGTGCCTGGATTTTCGAGGTCTGAATAAAATCACCATTAAGGATCGTTATCCTTTGCCTCTCATCAGGGACATACTGGAAGCAATCAGAGGGGCCCAACGTTTTACTAAATTGGATTTACGAGGAGCCTACCACCTTTTACGCATAAGAGAAGGCGACGAATGGAAGACAGCATTCAGGACCCCAT
This sequence comes from Pleurodeles waltl, assembly GCF_031143425.1. NCBI lineage: Eukaryota > Metazoa > Chordata > Amphibia > Caudata > Salamandridae > Pleurodeles > Pleurodeles waltl. The sequence goes on from NC_090438.1 coordinate 349,254,497, forward strand.
TTGGCCATTTTGAATATAGGGTTATGCCGTTTGGTCTTACTAACGCCCCGGCAATCTTCCAGAGATTTATGGACTCAGTGTTTTCAGACCTACTTAATCAGACAGTCGTGATCTACCTAGATGACATTCTTATTTATTCTAGAAATCCTGAACTCCATACTTCCCATGTGAAACAAGTTCTTCAAAGACTTCGTGATCATCAACTATTTTGCAAACCAGAGAAATGTGAGTTCGACATAACGGAAGTCAAATATCTGGGCTATCATTTAAGTCCCACCGGCATAGCTATGGATCAAGAAAAGGTACAAGCTATCCTAGAGTGGCCTTCTCCTTCTACCATAAAAGAAACACAATGTTTCCTAGGTTTAGCAAACTTCTATCGACAATTCATTCTAGACTTTGCCAGTCAGACTAGCCACATAACTCACACCTTAAAGAAGGACAATTTAAAGAAGGGGTTTGTCTGGACTGAGGCTGCTGAAGCAGCCTTTCAAAGCTTAAAGAGAGCCTTCACCCAAGCCCCCATCTTAAGACATCCAGATACCACCAAGCAATTTATAGTAGTAACTGATGCTTCTGAGAGAGCCATCGGAGCTGTCTTACTCCAACGACAAGAGGATGATGGCCTTGAACATCCTGTTTTCTATTTGTCTCATATCCTTTCCACAGCTGAACAACATTATTCCGTACTTGAAAGGGAATTATTGGCTCTGAAAACAGCCTGCCTTGAGTGGAGGCAGTTTCTGATGGGTTCCAAGGAACCATTTGAGGTGAGGACAGACCACCGTAATTTACAATGTTTAAGAAATTTTGTATGCCAGAATAGTCGTCAGGCCCGCTGGGCCTTTTTCTTCAGTCAGTACGATTTTTATATTACATATATTCCAGGATCTCAAAACATTCTGGCTGATGCTCTGTCTCGCCGATATCCAGAGTGTTCTCCTTCCTCATCCCAGTATCTTCTAGAACCCAGTAAGATCATTGGAGTGGCTCAGTCTTTCCTGGAAGAAGTACAACAAGAATACGCCAACCTATCGGACCATGACATAGAAGAACTAAGACCATTATTGTACAAAAGACAAGGATATTTTTATTACCAAGACCTGATATTCCTCCCTACAAACAAGGTGCAAAAGAAAGCATTACAAATGTGCCATGATTCCCCTGTAGCTGGTCACAGAGGCATCAAGGCCACACAAGAATTACTTTCACGATTTTTTTGGTGGCCTACCTGGAAACTGGATGTGGAAAGATACGTTCAGGCCTGTCCCATATGTGCCCAAGTCAAAATACCTCACACCAGACCGGCAGGATTACTACAACCTTTGCCTGTTCCATCGGCCCCATGGCATACTATCTCTACTGATTTTATGTGTTCGCTCCCACCATCAGCAGGAAACCGGGTTATCATGGTCACAGTGGATTCTTTCACAAAGATGGCTCATTTCACTGGCCTAAAAAAGCTGCCTACTTCCCAAGAACTAGGTCAAATATTCATAGATCATGTCTTCCGTCTCCATGGACTTCCACATACCATAATCTCTGATAGAGGACCTCAGTACATCTCCCGATTTTGGAAGCATTTTTGTAAAACACTGAATATGAATAGAGCCCTGTCTTCAGGGTTCCATCCTCAGACCAACGGACAGACTGAGCGTCTGAACCAAGGACTAGAGCAATATCTTCGATGCTTTTGCAATTCTACCCAAAGTAACTGGAGCACTTACCTCTCTTTAGCTGAATTTTCCTACAATAACTCAGTCCATAGTGCCTCCAAGGTCACTCCCTTTTTCTGTTCCTATGGTTTTCATCCTACCTCTTTCCCTACTTCTCCACAATCCAACTCTCCTCTACCTGCTATTAACTATTTCTCCAAACGCCTTCTCCAACTCCATAAACTAATTCGATCTAATTTGTTACATACCAAGAGGTATATGAAGAAGGCTGCAGACAAGAGACGTACAACCAATCCAAATTATCATCTGCAAGATAAAGTCTGGCTCTCCTCCAAATTCTTGCCCTCACGTCTCTCTCAAAACAAGTTCACACCTCGTTACTATGGGCCTTTCCGTATTCTCCAGTTGGTCAATCCTGTCACTGTCCGTCTTCACTTACCCCATACATGGAAGATCCATCCGGTTTTTCATGTTTCTCAGCTTAAACCTTATGTGCCTGATCCTTACTCACGTCAGTTTCCTTGTCCACCTCCTGTCCTTGTGAATGATGCTCCTGAATATGAAGTGCAGGAAATCTGTGACTCTCGTCTTTTTCATAAACGACTTCAGTATCTGATTCATTGGAAGGGTTATCCTCTCAGTGAATGTTCATGGGAAGATGCCTCTTCCGTTCACGCTCCTCTCCTGACTCAACGCTTTCACTGTTTATTCCCTCTTAAACCTGGGCCTTCGGGAGGGGGACCTACTGTCGTGCCGCGCGGTGCGGCGCGAGCCGAGAGCTCGACTTCGGCCGGGCGTTCGGCTCGGGCCGCGCACCGCGTTATTAAGACGCGGCGCGCCCCCAGCCTCTCCTGCGCGTTTCGAGGCCCCAGATTTGCTTGGGGCCTCGTTCTTCCTTCTGCCTTTCACTGTCCCAGGGGTCTCTGAACCCTCTTACCTGTTTTTCTTCGTTTCCTTGTCCTTTCTTCTGTTTGCAGTCTGTTGTGTGCCTTTCTTTATGTCTTTTCCTCCTTCCCAGATTCCTGTGCTTTCCCAGCATTCCTTGTTCCCTATTCTCTATGGTTCCTCTACTATTCTGTTCTATATATTGTTTCCCTATCTAAGATGGTGTCCTTTTACTTCCTGTGGGTCACTTCCTGTTTGTTGGTATATAAGGGCTGTGTTTTTCCTCTTTCCTTGCGCTGCAACACTTTCTGCTCAGTTGGTGTCTTCGCTCCTGATTTCCTTGCCTTTTGGTTTTGGACTCAGCATTCTGTGTTTTCTGAATTTTGCTCCTTTTGGATTCCTGTTTGTTTGTTCTTGTTTTTCTCCAGGACTTTTCCTGTTTGGAGGTTTTTCCCCTTTGGAAGGGGTTTTTCCCTCTGGCGCTACTTTCTGAAGGGCACGGTCTGTTCTTGGTGTCTCCATTGCCTACAGCACCGTGGCTACCAGAAAGAGTCGCCCCTTTTTGGGCCAAAGCCGAACATTGAAGATTCACGCCACCAGATCTGCAAATTCCAGGCGCAAGCAGCACGTGAGTCGTGACAGCGTAAGTAGTAATGAAGGGCACTGTACTCACCCCCTTGTTGCTGCTGTGATGCCCCCAAGCGCCCATCCAGCTCCGGATAGGCCACCGCCAGCATGCAGGCCATCAGGGGGGTCAGGGTTCAACGGGCATCCCTTCCTCATTGGGAGGCCATCCCCAGCTGGGCCTCCGTCGTATTCTGTGCCCAGCGTCTCAGGTCCTCCCACCGTTTCTGACAGTGGGCTCCGCCTGCTGTAGAACCCCAGGATCCGCACGTCCTTGGCAATGGCAAGCCATGTACCCTTCTTTTGATGGGCGCTGACCTGCAGAGGAAATATACACAGTGAAAGGTATTAGTTAGACCGTCCTGCCTGTTATGATCATGGCCCATTATGTCCCTTTCCATCCGATTTGCACAAATATGGCCCAGAATACATGCTGTACGCTGCCCAGGCCCATCCTCCAACCCCTTCCCCACACAAGGCCTTCACACACAGCACTCCATGCATTCATGTCCCATGCATCGTACTCACAGTGTACTCACCTGTTGATCTGGAGGCCCATACAGCAGTCGGTACTGGGGTAGGACCCCATCCACTAATTGCTCCAACTCCGCTGACGTGAAGGCAGGGCCCCTTTCCCCAGTCACGCGAGCCATGGTAGGTTCCAGACACAGGTCACAGCAGCACATGCAGTGTAGGTCCTCTCCTGTTGAAGGTCAGGTAGCAACTGAGTGAACAGGTAGAAAATGGCGGTCACGTCTGTGGTGGTGGGTACCATCACCGCCGGCGTACATCACCATTGGCCGCTGTACCCCATAGGGCCCAATGACAACCAATGAAGAGTTGCACAGCGGTTCCTGACTGACTCCTGCAACAGCTCACAAAGTCAGCTGAATTACCTAATTTCCACCTGTCCCTCCATACTGGACAGGCAGGTGCCATTTCAGTGGGGAGAGCAGGTCATCGACCCTAACTGTGTCACAGTTCACAATTTCACATTCTGGACATATTCCCCCAAAATATTGTAATGCTCACAATATGCATCGAACGGTAGTGGTTACAATGTACAGATAATGCCCAGCTGCTCACTCATTTACCTCATAGATTGCAACTGCTGTGGATGAATAGGCGATGGAGACATCCCCCTGTGTACAGACCCCTGGTGGACTTGGTTACACTGGAGGACAGGCACATTATCCTCACCTATAGAATTGACAGGGCCACAATCACAGAGCTGTGTGCCCAATTGGAGCCTGACCTGATATTTGCTATCTGTCACCCCACTGGGATCCCCCCTCTTGTGTAAGTTTTATCTGTGCTCCATTTTTTGGCAACAAGTTCTTTCCAAGTGACAGTGGGCTTGGCAGCAGGAATGTAACAGCCAATGTTTTCAATAGTGCTGACCAGAGTGTTGTCTGCCCTGATTAAACACAAGTGCAGCTACATGGTTTTCCCACAGATGGAGGATTTGGCCACATTGAAGGCTGACTTCTATGCAATGGGACATATCCCCAACATCATTGGAGTGATTGATGGGACACATATTGCATTTGTCAACCCCCCCCCCCCGGCGAAATGAGCAGGTCTTCAGAAATCGTAAAAATTATCACTCTATGAATGTGCAGATGGTGTGTTTGGCGGACCAGTACATCTTCCATGTCAATGCTAAGTATTCAGGCTCATGCATGATGCTTTTATCCTGAGGAATAGCAGCATCCCAAATGTGATGGCCCAACTGCAGAGGCACAGGATGTGGCTAATAGGTGAGCCCTGGTTCCCACCCAGTTGATGTTGGTGTATGGGTATGGTGTGGGCCATATGGCATAGTGTGTGGACAACAGTTGTCCCTCGATCTTTGCAGGTGACTCTGGTTACCCCAGCCTGTCATGGCTACTGACCCCTGTGAGGAATCCCAGGACAAGGGCAGAGGAACGTTACAATGAGGCACATGAGTGAATAAGAAGGATTATTGAACGTACCTTCGGCCTCTTGAAGGCCAGGATTCGGTGCCTCCATCTAACTGGTGGATCCCTGTGTTACGCACCCAAGAAGGTCTGTCATATGATTGTGGCATGCTGTATGTTGCACAACCTTGCCTTGAGATGCCATGTGCCTTTTCTGCAGGAGGAGGAGGCTGGAGATGGCCATGGGGCAGCAGTGGACCCTGTGGACAGTAAGGATGAGGAGGCAGAGGATGAGCATGAGGACAACCGAAGTGCAGACATTCATCAATACTTCCAATGACACACAGGTAAGACAGTGTTATTTCACATTTCATTGACAGATTGATGTATGACATTGTCACTGGCAAGCTGTGAATTCCTACTTCAATGGCCACTCACTGTACCCATTGGCATCTCTTTTTGCAGATGTTGGTGCCCCACTATTGCTCCTGTTGTGTTCACTGCAGCCAACTACAGGTCTTTCCTATGTTTACATTACTGTACAGTTGAATTGCAATGTTTAAAGCTTCTTAAATGAATACACACTTAAGTCATTTGACATACTCCATACTTGCATTTTTTCAAAGTGTGTTTATTGCAGTGCTATAAAGAAAAGGGGGAAGTGCTATGGGCTGGAGTGATGATGGAGGAAAGTTCAGGTTAGAATCCAGTCTATTTGTAGTACAGGTGCATTGTCCAAGGGGTCATAGGAAGGGGAGCAATGGCAGATTAAGGTGGACAGGGTGACAGAGTGGGACACAAGGGTGACAGTCAGGAGAGTCTTATTTCCTGGTGGGGTATTGGCAGTAGTCTCTGGCTTCTGCCTGGATCGCAGGGAATATTTGCAGGATGGTTCTCCTTCTGCAGGGGGAGGGTTGCTTGTGGCCTATTGGTCCTGTGGTGGGGCCTCCTGTCCACTAGCGGCAGTGGAGGTGGAGGGCTGTTCAGTGGTCTGGCTAATGTCAGGGGCCCGCTGGTGTGCCACTGCCTCCCCCATACTGTTGGCCATGTCTGCCAGCACCCCTGCAATGGAGAGCAGGGTGGTGTTAATGGACTTCAAGTCCTCCCTATTCCCCAGGTACTGTCCCTCCTGCAGCCGCATGTTTTCCTGTATCTTGTCAAGGATCTGGCCCAGCGTATCCTGGGAATGTTGGTATGCTCCCAGGATCACAGTGAGTGCCTCCTGGAGAGTCTGTTCCCTGGGCCTGTCCATCTCCCTGGCGCACAGCACTCCTCCCAGCTTCCCTCTTATCCTGTGCCTCTATCCCCTGAACTGTGTGCCCACTGCCACTGACCCCAGGTCCCTGATTGTCCTGGGTTTGTGGAGTGTATTGGGGTCCCTGTAGTGGTGGACACACTGCTGATTGACGTGTCTTGGGACAGAGGTATGGGCCTGCTGGGTGGGTGCAGTGGTGTTGTTTCCTGAAGGGGGAGGCTCTGTGGTGGTGTGAGACTGTGCCTGGGTAAACGACTGTCCGGAGGTCCCTGATGGGCCAGGTTGGTCATCCAGATCCAGGCGACCAGAGCTGCTGTCATCACTGTGGGACACTTCTGTGGGGGGACTGGATGTTGCTGGCACCTCTTCTCCGGTGACATTGGCTGGAGTACCTGTGGGGATGTAAATGCAGTGTTATTGTTTCTGTGTGTGACATTTTGTGCTTGGGTGGTTTGCCCTCTATGGTTGTTATTGTCCTGGCAGCTTTGCCTTGTGTGTATTTGGTGGGGTAGCTGATTGTCTCTAGTGTGCATGCTGTAGTGATAGGTGTCCATGCAGGTCTGTAAGAGGTGTCCATGCATTTGTATGGCATGCAGTGCTTGGCATTGGGATGAGTGGGTTGTGATGGTGGGGTGTGTGGGAGGTGGTGAAGTGATGGGAGTAAGGTTAGGGGTATGTGATGGCATGCAGGTAGAGAGGGGATGATAGTAATAGAGAGTTTCAACCAAGAGAGGGATCGGGAGAATTAAAGGTCCAGTGCACATGCTCCCTATACATATAATCAATAACAAAGGTGCACTGTTCCTGACTATAGGGTGAACAGTTAAAGTTTAGGAGCTAGAACCCTCACACACCCAGTGGGTGTCATGCTTCATCATCGGGAAGCTCCTCGTCAGACCGGCTGGTGCAATGTCTGACGGGCTCCCCTTTCGGGGGCTCTTTGCCGGAGATCTTTTTTGGTGTGTGGTGGCTGCCGTTGAAGTTGTGGAGGTCAGACACTCTGAATGGCAGGAGAGTGGAAAGAATTTAAGATTGATTAGAAACCCCTGAACTCATTCTGTTTAATATGTATCCAGAGGGGTTACGATCAAGATTAAAAACACTATTAAGTGGAGATTGAGCATAATGCTCAGCCACTTAAGAAAGCCTGGAGTACTGGGAAATTGTCACCTGCCCCCTAGGGTCTGGTCAACATGTTTCGCGTAATATTGGTCGTGAAAGATCCTTTAACGCTTCATCAGGACCTACATCAAACTAGACTTCTCCTGGCTATATACAAAAAGAAAGAAAACACTATCTAATAATGTGTATGGAAGGTAAGTAGCAGTCACTTACATTTATGTGAACTGTCTCGTCAGTAGTCTGTAACAATAAATGTCGCCCCGCCCTCTTCGTATGGGGGGCCCCTTAGGGAGTAGCACGATCCAGCCTATAGCTTGGACTTCCAGGGTGAGCACGCCTGCGGGTAGGTGTCTCAAATTGAAGACGCCTATAGACAAAAGCTATAGGCTGGATCGTGCTACTCCCTAAGGGGCCCCCCATACGAAGAGGGCGGGGCGACATTTATTGTTACAGACTACTGACGAGACAGTTCACATAAATAAGCTATAGGCTGGATCGTGCTACTCCCTAAGGGGCCCCCATACGAAGAGGGCGGGGCGACATTTATTGTTACAGACTACTGCCGAGACAGTTCACATAAATGTAAGTGACTGCTACTTACCTTCCATACACATTATTAGATAGTGTTTTCTTTCTTTTTGTATATAGCCAGGAGAAGTCTAGTTTGATGTAGGTCCTGATGAAGCGTTAAAGGATCTTTCACGACCAATATTACGCGAAACATGTTGACCAGACCCTAGGGGGCAGATGACAATTTCCCAGTACTCCAGGCTTTCTTAAGTGGCTGAGCATTATTCTCAATCTCCACTTAATAGTGTTTTTAATCTTGATCGTAACCCCTCTGGATACATATTAAACAGAATGAGTTCAGGGGTTTCTAATCAATCTTAAATTCTTTCCACTCTCCTGCCATTCAGAGTGTCTGACCTCCACAACTTCAACGGCAGCCATCACACACCAAAAAAGATCTCCGGCAAAGAGCCCCCGAAATGGGAGCCCGTCAGACATTGCACCAGCCGGTCTGACGAGGAGCTTCCCGATGATGAAGCATGACACCCACTGGGTGTGTGAGGGTTCTAGCTCCTAAACTTTAACTGTTCACCCTATAGTCAGGAACAGTGCACCTTTGTTATTGAGTAATAGAGAGTTGACTTACCAGAGTCCAGTCCTCCTGCTACTCCTGCCAGGCCCTCAGGATGCATGATTGCCAAGACTTACTCCTACCTTGTTGTTAGTTGTGGGAAAGGAGGTGGGGGTCCACCGCCAGTCCTCTGTACTGCGAGCTGGTGTCTTGCAGCAATGGAACGTACTTTCCCCTGTAGGTCATTCCACCTCTTCCTGATGTCGTTCCTTGTTTTTGGGTGCTGTCCCACGGCATTGACCCTGTCCACGATTCTCCACCATAGCTCCATCTTCCTAGCAATGGATATCTGCTGCACCTGTGATCCAAATAGCTGTGGCTCTACCCGGGTGATTTCCTCCACCATGACCCTTAACTCCTCCTCAGAGAATCTGGGGTGTTGTTGTGACGCCATTGGTGTAGTGTGAGTGGTGTGGGTGAGGATGTGTGGGGTGATGTGTTGGGGTGTGTGATGTAAGGTGCGTGGGTGGTGTATAGGTAATGGTGGTATGTGGCTGTGGTTGTGGTAGTGTGAGTGCTCTTGCTGTCTCTCTCTGCTGGCAATTATTGGTAGTCATAAAGGGTTGTGGGTAATGTGGGTGGGTGTTTTATAGTGGTGTGGGTGTGTGGTTGTGGTGTGTGTATGGGTGTTGTGTGTAGTTTGAAATGTTAAATGTGGTGTTGTTTTGTTTGAGTGTGTGTATTTTGAGCACAGCGGTATGTACCGCCAATGGTTTACCACCATTGGAGGACCGCAATGATGATTCATCAGTCATAATGCTGTGGGCATTGTTCTGTTGGCGTAACGGTGTGGGTTTTGATACCGCCAGTTTATCACTGACCTTTGGGCTGGCGGATTTGTGTGTGTGGCTAAATAGTGACGGATTGCTGTGTGTGTGTCATAATATGGTTAGCGGATATCCGCGGCGGCATGTTGGCAGCAGTCAGCATGGCAAGTAAGTGGGATTTACCACCAATGTCATAATGAGGGCCTTTATCTCTTACACCTGCATGTGGAGGGTCCAAATTTGTCTATGGTCCTAGCCATTTTCCAACTTGGGCACCTCAAACTGAGGCTGCCCCACCTACTGAAGCATTTAGGAGCCTTCAAGAAGATGTGAAGGACTTGGGACATGAACCCCTCCTCAAAGTATTTTGGCCTACTTTTGCCTAACAGCAGTTGGTAAAATCAGGGACTGTGTAGTTTGTGCTAAGTTTGACCAAGTTGCCATCCTAAAATGCTCTTCTACTTGTTTACTTGGCCATGAGCTGGATTTGTACAGCAGTAGGCAGCATCCCTGTCTGTAAATAGGTGCATGGCTGCTGTTCATGTCAGTAACACCCTTTCTTGCCCATTTGACACCATTTTACTAATTTAAAAGCATCTCTGCACTTTGCACAGATAGCCATATGGATCATGTTTACCCTGCCTTCGATGTGCATGCACACAGCACCCTGGTGCTTCTTTGGCTAGGTCAGTGTAACATAGCTTCCTATATGTTTTTGCAGAAGACAAAAGAACTTTCCAGATAAATGTGGGTGGGCTACCAATTGCAGAGCTATTATCCCAAGTAAATACTCATGCTCAATGAAACTTACTATGCACTGGTAGGTGACAGATCACTATGGGATGTCCTAGCTAAGGTGAAAGTGCTGATCGGGGACACAACGCAATGACGAGCAAAAAGCACAACACTGATGCAGTGACTCTGAGATATCAGTCAGGGAGAGAAAAGCAGAGAAGAAGGGCAAAATGTGAAGGCATCACCGGGCAAGTGAGTTGCACCCATACAAAGGGCTGTTGTGCTGTTGTGCAGTTTACCGTAATGCTGTGGTGTCACAGACCTGGATCCATCGAACCTCTGCAGCTGTTGGAGTACAGGTAGTGCATGGAGTTCCTGGGGTTCTCTTAAAGCCCCTGGCTGAATGCAGGGTATAGTACAGTGTATAATGAGATGTGTAATGGTGTCTTTTTCTTTCTGGGGCCCCAGATGGACTCCTAGGATGTACTCCCTCCTCAATTTGGTGGTAAGTTCTAGACGCTGCACGCTTCATTTTTGCATTATTTTTTTAATAACCAATTTTTTATTGATTTCCAACAAAGGCATATAAAACAGTAAGGCCCATATTTATACTTTTTAACGCACAACTGCGCCAACGCAGTTGTGCGTCAAAAGTTTTACAGCCGGCTGACGCCATTCCAACGCGCCATGCGGGCGCCTTATTTATGGTATGACGTTAGCCGGCGCTGCGGACTGGTGTGCGTAAAAAAAAGGACACACACCAGGCAGCGCCGGCGTATTGGAAAATGGGGGTTGTGTGTCAAAAAATGGGGCAAGTCAGGTCTGAGGCAAAATTCAGGCCTCAAACCGGATTTGCTCCATTTTTTTTTATGCCCAACCTCCATTGACATGACTCCTGTCTTAGCAAAGACAGGAGTCATGCCCCCTTGCCCAATGGCCATGCCCAGGGGACTTATGTCCCCTGGGCATGGTCATTGGGCATAGTGGCATGTAGGGGGGCCCAAATCAGGCCCCCCTATGCCACAAAAAAAATCGGAAAAAAATACTCACCCGAACTTACCTTTACTTCCCTGGGATGGGTCCCTCCATCCTTGGGTGTCCTCCGGGGGTGGGCAAGGGTGGCAGGGGGTGTCCCTGGGGGCAGGGGAGGGCACCTCTGGGCTCCTTCTGAGCCCACAGGTCCCTTAACGCCTGCCCTGACCCAGGCGTTAAAAAACTGCGCACATCAGGCTGTGCGTCGTTTTTTAAGGCCCACCCCCTCATGTGCGTCAAAATGACGTCAGAGTATAAATATGGGGCACAGGCCTTAAAGTCATTTTTTGGAAGGGAACGCCTACCTTTCATATAATTAACGCAAGGCTGGTTCCCCCTTCCAAAAAATGACGCACATGGTGGAATTTTGACGCCCGCGGGGAAGTATAAATATGGGGCACGGTTTGCGCAGATTGTGCGTCAAAATGTTTGCCGCACATTCAGCGCAAACAGAGTATAAATATGCCCCTAAATGTCAAGTACAATATTTTCATTGCCACGACAGCCAAAGGCCTCCCCAAAACCTCTAAGGAAGGATAAATGAACAGACCTATGTGAAAGCCAGTTGGTTGTAGTAGTCCTTCCATTTCCCCTATGTATCCTCGTATTTGGGAGGGCAGTCTTGTGCCACATAAATAAGTTCTTCCATTGTGGTGTTCTGATCCATGCCCCCTTCCAATCAGTCAACGTAGGTGCAGTGTAACATTTCCAATGTCGGGCTATGTTTCTTTTAACCACTATCATGGCCATCCCAATGAGATATCTTCCCCCTAATATTGCTAAGGTTGTCCAATATAACTAACAAGGCCTCACTGGGCATCAGCATAAGTGTGTATCCTAAAACCTGTGAAAAGGCAGAGGCTATGTGTTCCAAAAATAGGGTGATAGAGGGCATGACCATGTCATGTGAGCAAATGCTGCATCTGGACAGGGGTAGCGGAAACAGACTGGATTCAATCACTTCTCTGCCTGTCATAGCTTATGCATGTGCAGTAAAGGTAGTGAATCGGGATCAGCATGTGAAGAGAGGATATTGCAATTCTTGTGGGGAGTCATATGGGCTATTTGCCAATCCACATCCTCTACAGTGCCCATCCAGGTCTCCCGTTTAAACCTCAGGGGAGTGAGTACATCGGAGGCATTGTTAATCAGTGTGCAGTAAATACAGGAGATTCTCGCCTTCCCCTCTTTGCTCATTAGTAGTTGAGCTTCCCACAAGCTATGGTCCTGAGAGTGAGGTCAGGCAGTCCTTGTACATCCAGAGAGCATGTCTAAGTTGTAGATATGTTTTGACCAAGTTTAGACCAAATAAAACAAATTCTGAGAGCAGGAGGGGTGAAGGCACAAATGTTTGAGGGAATACCAATCCAATAATGTCAGGTCTAAAAATTACCCTTTATGTGTGTTCCTTATATTTTTTGCAACTGTGAGAAATTGGGTTGTTGGTTGGGGGGGTGTGAGCTCTTCTCAAGCAAGAGCCACAATTCTTCTCAGAGTGGGCCACAAAAAGTCACTATTATAAGTAGTGCTTAACCCTCTGGTAGTCTGTCACTAAAGCAGTCAGGCTTAACTTAGAGGTAATGTCTAAAGTATTTATGCCGAACTAAAACAGTAACTAAGTGCAAACACAGCACAAGAAAAATCCTACACCAATTTTTAAAAAATAGAGTACATTTTGATAAATTATTTCACACCAAAATGGCAAAATTTCAATCAGTAGAATCGGAGTTCAGAATTTTCAAAGTTCAAAGCGAAAAATAGCACCTAAAAAATCAAAATGCCAACCGCGGACATCTAAGGGCAAAGTTGAAAGTTATGGACAACCGTAATGGATTGTGGTTTGAATTTTTAATTAAAAATTGCTGAGAAGGTAAAGTTCAGTAAGGCAAGGCAGCCAGCAGTGTTCCAGGAGTCGTCATCAGGGAGCCACTGGACAAAGTTTTTGTTCAAACTTAGTCTCTGTTTTTGGAAGTCCAAAAAATCAGGCGGGACAAAACAGTAGACTATAGCCAACAAGAGCCCCACAAGACAGGATATCCCTCTGTGAGAAGCAACTAAACAGGATTTGCTGTTTTGAGAAGAACGTAGCAGGAGATGCCTTGAAATCAGGCCGACTGGAAATGCACCTTGAGAAGACTGGCAAACAGGTAGATCCCGGTCTCGTCTTGACTCTCAGCACACTTTTTCTCTGAAAATGTTTGAAGTCCCACATTTTGGATTTGGGCTATCTGGGCACCCTCAGCACCACTTCCAAGGTTTTAGGATTGGAAGGACACAACTTGGAGGGTCAGGAATCGTTCAGGCTGGGTCCAGGGACTGGTTCACGATGGCTGGAGCCTTTTCTGTCCACGAGGCTCTGAATAAGAGGCCAGCCAACTAGCCCCTGGAGTCACTCTGGACATCCTGGGTTCAAGCAGCAAAGCAGATCTCAAGCAGCAGGGCAGTCTTCTGAGTGCACAGAGCAGCCTTCAGGCAGCAGGGCAGCCCTCTTGAAGCAGCAGGGCAGTCCTCTGACATACACAGTATGCCACAGACAGCAGGGCAGTCATCTGAGAGTCCTCTACGGGTCCAGAAGTGAACTAAAGAGTGGGGGTGAGGGTCCCAATGTTATACCTGATGCCAGCTTTTAAGCAGATGAAACTTCTCAAGCCTTCCTCTCACAGACGTATCTGGAATTTCCTGCCTCCTTGCCCTGGTCCTAGGATGTCTGGGAGCACAAAAGGCTAGTGTGAAGTTATTTGTGTGTGGGCTGAGGCAGCAGCTTTGAAGTGCAAGCGGGGCTGTGCATAACTTCGCCCCCTCATCCTGGCAGGATGGCCCATTCTGCCAACACCCAGCCCCCTATTGTGTGGCTGTCTTTGAGGAATACACAAAGGCTAACTGCAAACTACACCAAGTCATATGACTCAGGGAACAACCTGCAGGTAGCAAATGGTTAGGTCAAGAAACATTTCAACTTTCTAAAGTGGCATTTTCAGAAATGCAACATAAAACCATTAAGGAGAATTTTAAATCACAATTCCTTACACACCAGACATGAGATTTCTACCTGTTCCCAAACAAATGTTAATCCATTTAATGTAACAAGGTAACCCAATATTATCATGTGGAAGAGGTAGGCCTCACAGTAGTGAAAAACAGATTTGTGAGTTTTTTACTTCCAGGGCATGTAAAACTTAAAAGTACATGTCCAACTTTTTAAATGCAATGCACCCTGCCCAATGGGCTGCTTAGGGCCTACCCTAGGGGTGCCTTAAATGTATTAAAAAAGGGGGCCTGGCATGGCAAAAGGTTCATTTTGCCAAGTCAAATTTGCAGTTTTAAACTCCACACATGCTGCAATGGCAGGCCTGAGATATGTTTTACGGGGCTACTTAAGTGGGTGGCACAATAAGCGCTGCAGGCCCACTAGTAGAGTTTAATTTACTGGCCCTTAGTACATGGTACACCCCTTGATTAGGGACTTATAAGTAAATTAAATATGCCAACCAGGTGTAAGCCAATTTTACCATGATTTACTTGGTTAGCAGTGGTATAGTGCATAGAGCCATAAGGCCAACAAAACCAAATTCAGCAAAACAGGAGGGGGAAAGGCAAAATGTTTGGGGGTGACCCTTCAGCATCGGCGAAGTCCCACAGTGACCCTTACAAATAGGCTTTCATTACAATGCATTTATTCGAGGACTCCATCTACAAGCCCTGTAGTGGCTGCCAAAATATGTTGCCCATGTTGTGGCTAGTCAATCAGTAGAGGGTCCCTTTGGTTCTCCCCGAATCCCCCCCGAACCCCCACATATGCCCTTGGGATTCAGGGTTTCCTCAACTTGCCCTTTATAAGCTTTCCAATTCATTTTCAGGCCAAATGGACCATGTGCCTGAATCCTGTAGTGGCTCATATAATATCATTCATGTTTTGGCCAGTCAGTCAGAACTAAACAATTCTCTTTTAACTTACCATACGGAGCATACCTGGGCACCAACATTTTTTCTGCCGTTTAACTCATTCATGCCCACCTCAAGCACTATTGAAAAGCTAATTTCTCAAAAAACTATTGCACAAATTTACACAACATAACAAAAGAACACTTTCTAAGTAAAAGCCTAACTTTCTAACAAATGTGGGGAAAATCTGTTCAGTCATTTTCTCTAAATCGGAGAACAAACATTCCTATCTGATTTAAAATGGAAAACCAATGTTTTGTGAATCCCTTTCCATCCCCTCCTTTTGTGCACCCTGGCTTGACAGCACAAAGCTATCCATGAAGGAGACAAAGGGGGGTACTTTTTTTGGACAGGTTCGTGCATGTTCGTCAAATGGTGCCAAAGTTATTAAGAAAACATAAAGGAGGTCATTATGAGTTTGGTGGAAGGAAAAGGCCATCCACCAAACTCCTGCAGTCAGTTTGTCGCCAGTGCAGCTGCCTTCCCGCAGGCCCCATTAGGAGTTTTCCGCTGGGTCAGCAGGCGGAAATGGTGTTTCTGCCCGCTGGCCCAGCAGGAAACATCCTACAACATTGACTCCAGCTCATAGTTGAGCAGGCGGAAATGCTACAGGGCATAGGGTACACCAGCACCCGTCCCGCTCTGCTGTTCATTCTCTGCAAAGCAGAGAATGAACAGCGCAACGGGACTGGCCATGGGGGTCCCTGCACTGCCCATGCCAAGTGCACCCCATTTCTGCCATTGTTTACATGGCGGTGCTACCCCCATGTAAAAACTGGCAGGGGGGTCGTAATCTCCAGGGGTGGCGTTGCTTGCAGTGCTTCCCTGGTGGATTAGTACCACCAGCACCTCCAGTACCTCATGTGGAGGAAAGCTGGCAGTGCCATTAGTCCGACCATGGGACAACCACCACGATCGTAATGTGCCAGTCAGACTACTACCAAATGGTCAGACCACCGCTTTGGCTGCAGTCAGACCGCCACCACCACCTGAAGACCGCCAGGGAATTAATGGCCCCCAAAATGCTTTACCTCTGGAAATTCTGACCTAATTGTAACTACCCTGGTGCTATCACTTCCAGAGCAATAATATATGATATATATATATATATATATATATATATATATATATATATATATATAATGTTTATTTTATGTCACATTATTCCCTATGAGGTGTTTCTGCCTCCATTATTTTCTATGAGTGTGTGTTGCAGTTGCAGTGGCCGTGTATTCTGCTGGGTGTACTCTAAGGCTGGGCCGGGGTACATTTATGACTGTATGACTGTTTTGAGTCCTTTTCGACTTTAGTAACTTTAGAAGTGCATTTTGTGAATCACAATGTGCTCATTCTTTGTGGGTGGGTGTTTGTATTTACATGCCCATCCCTAAACCCCTCATTACCCCTCCCTAAATCCCTTTTTAGACCACTCTAATCCTCTTCCATTTTAGTAGTAAGTAGTCACCATTTTCCTGGTACTTCCGAAGGTTCCTCTCACATTTACTTCTAAAATGCATACATACTTCTGCAGAGTCCTCTGCAAATGGAGAAGAAATCCTTTATAGAAAATACAGGAGAAGGGGTGGCAGAGATCTCAGCATATACATGTGTAATAGCATCTTGTAGTAAGTGAGTAGTACTGTTTAGGCGTGGGTGGATCTCACAGAGTTCTACTCTGCAAAATTTGTCTGGTCGTGGCATTCCACAGAGTTCAGTGAGCGACGGAGTGCCACCTGCCTAGTGGCACCCTGACCTAAATGTGCCTGATCTTGGAAGCGCTAGGAATTGAATTTGCTCAAGGATGAAAAAAATGCGATGCATCATGTGTGTTAGGGGAGTGAAGACCAAGGTTGATGAGTTGACACTAAACTCCAGAAAATGTATGTTATGCTGACGAAATCTTTAATTAGTTCAGTAATTTTGCCTTATGCTTGTGTTAGGCCTGTCAGCTCTAGGCTTGGATTCCCCTGTCATTTTGCTTCTGACCTCCTGTTTTGGTCCTGTGCTAAATTTGATTTTGCTGGCTTTAGGAGTCTGGGCACTTTACAACTGCTGACCAGTGCTAAAGTGCATGTACTGTCTAGCTAAATGGTATTGGTGATTGGTTGTGCACCATGTGTGCCCAGGGCCTGTAAATCAAATGCTACTCGAGGGCCTGAAGCACTGATTGTGCCACCCACATTAGTAGCCCTGTTAACAAGTCTCAGACCTGCCACTGCAATGTCTGTGTGGGCAGTTTTAAACTGCCATTTCGACCTGGCAAGCGCATCCACTTGCCAACCCCAAACCTTCTCTCTTTTGCTACATGTAAGTCACCCGTAAGGTAGGCCAAAGGCAGCCCCATGGGCAATGTGCACTGTATTCAAACATTAGAACATTGACTGGTGTGTTTTACATATCTTGATAGTGAAATACTGCTAAATTATTTTTTTCACTACTGCTAGGACTATCTCTTCATAGGGTAACATGGGGATTGCCTGTAACTTCCCATTGGGAGCAGATAGAGACATGGGGTCAGATGTATCAACCACCCGGTTTGCATTTCTTAAATAGCGATTTTTAAGAAATCGCTATTTGAGAAATGCAAAATGGGTTGTATGAAAATTGCGATTCGGTAATAGCGATTTCTTAAAAATCGCAATCGCTATTAGTGAATCACAATTAGGGAATGGGACCCTATTCATCTCTATGGGCCTGTAGGCATGAATGGTCTTGCATTTCCGAATTTGCAAAATCCTGTTAGGAATTCACAAATTAGGTAATGCAAATCCCAGGGTGCTGGGGTCCTAAGGTCCTCTTTGATGCACCCCAAAAAAATATTTGTGGACACGTAAAGCGCATACATGCCCTAGGGGCATCTGTGCGCTACATATCATTTTTAAAAATGCATTTATAATGCATTTTTTTAAATTGCACATGGTTACCACCAAAATTAAATTTGTGGTAATTGCATTTCCTAAGTGCCAAATTTGCATTTAGGAAATGCATGATACGGGTGCACTAGTAATCGCAAATGGGTATTTCCTATTTGTGATTGCTTATTTAGGGAATCGCAATTTGCGATTGTAGGAGGCTGGCCTGGCTTATAGTGGGTACCTGATGGCACTTACACCTTGTGCCAGGTCCAGTTATCCCTTATTAGTAGATTAGTAGTGTTCTAGCAGCTTAGGCTGATAGAAGTAGCTATAGCAGAGCAGCTTAGGCTGAACTAGGAGACATGCAAAGCTCCTACTATACCACTTATATCATGTAGGTACTATTTCATAAGAAAGACAATACTCAGAATAACTAAAAAGAAAGGTACTTTATTTTAGTGACAATGTGCCAAAAATATCTCAGAGGATATACTCCCTTAGGAGGTAAGTAAAATACACAAAATATACAAACAAACCAAAATCAGGTAAGTAAAACAGTCAGAAAGTAGTGCAAACACAGTAGAATACAATAGGATGGAATAGGCCTACGGGCAACACAAACCATATACTAAGAAAGTGGAATGCGAACCACGAATGGACCCCTAGGCTAGTGTTGTGTGTAGAGGGTCGCTGGGAGTGTCAGAAAACACTAAGGGTGTGCAAGATACCCCACCCTAAGACCCTGGAAAGTAGGAGTAAAGTACTACTATTTACCCAGGAACACATTAAACTCGTGATAGTGGATTTTGCAAAGACCACAACAGACTACAACACACTGAAGATGGATTCCTGGACCTGAGGACCTGTAAAGGAAGGGGACCAAGTCCAACAGTTGTGAAAGTGTCCGGGGGGGGGGGCAGGAGCCCATTAAACCCCGGATGATGGTGCAAAATGGCTGCCTCTGGATGGAAGATGCTGAAGATTCTGCAACAACAAAAGGTGCTAGGAACTTCTCCTTCATGCAGAAGATGTCCCACGGAGTGCTGGAGCGTGTAGAGTTATTTCTTTGGCAAAAGACCTCAAACAAGCCTTGCTAGCTGCAAGAGTTGCGGTTAAAGAAAAAGGGTGTTGCCCAGGCCCAGGAAGGACCAGGATGTCACCACTTGGGAGAGGTGACAGAGAGGACCCTCAGCAACGTAGAGAGCCCATGCACAAAAAGGTAGCACACACAGAAGCACTTGAACACAGGTTCAAGATGTCTGAACACAGCAGTCATCTCAACACTGTAAAAGAGGGTCCCACAAATCCGGAGATCAACTCAGGGAACTAAGCATTGCAGGACAGAGTGCTGGGAGCCTGGGCTTTGCAAAGGATTTTGTGGAAATGTACACAGCAGCCCTAGTAGCTGCAGTTCATGTGGCGCACAGGATTACTGTCTGGAGAGGGAAGGCAAGGACTTACCTCCTCCAAATTTGGATAGTTGGACCACTGGACAGTCTGGGTCACTTGGGTCTACCACCTGTGTTCTAGGGGCCACGCTTGTCAGGATGAGAAGGGTCCCAGAGTACCGGTTACACTGAAGTTTGGTGCCTGCTGGAGCAGGGGGAAGATTCCGTCAACCCACAGGAGTTTTCTTTATGGCTTCCAGTGCAGGATGAAAGCAGGCAGCCCCCAAAGCATGCACCACCAGTAAACAGTCGAGAGAGCTGGCAGGATTAGGCGCTACAATGTCGCTGGTAGTCTTCTTGCTACTTTGCTGCAGTTTTGCAGGCGTCCTGGAGCAGTCAGCGATCGATCCTTAGCAGAAGTCGAACAGAGAGGTGCAGAGGAACTCTGGTGAATTCTTGCAAGTTGTTATCTGAGGAAAAGCCCACTGCAGAGACCCTAAGTAGCCCTCAGAGGAGGATTGGCCACCTAGTCAGGTAAGCACCTATCAGGAGGGGTCTCTGACATCACCTGCTGGGACTGGCCACTCAGCGGCCTCCAGAGTGCCCTCACACCTCTGGCTCCAAGATGGCAGAGGTCTGGGACACACTAGAGGAGCTCTGGGCACCACCCCTGGGGTGGTGATGGACAGGGGAGTGGTCACTCCCCTTTCCTTTGTCCAGTTTCGTGGCAGAGCAGGGACTGGGGGTTCCCTAAACCGGTGTAGACTGACTTATGCAAGGAGGGCACCATCTGTGCCCTTCAAAGCATTTCCAGAGGCTGGGAGAGGCTACCCCTCCCCAGCCTTTAACACATATTTCCAAAGGGAGAGGGTGTAACACCCTCTCTCAGAGGAAATTCTTTGTTCTGCCTTCCTGGGACTGGGCTGCCCAGACCCCAGGAGGGCAGAACCCTGTCTGTGGGGTGGCAGCTGCGGTAGCTGCAGATAAAACCCAGCTAGCTGGTTTGGCAGTACCCGGGGTCCATAGTGGAGCCCCGGGGATGCATGGAATTGGCACCCCAATACCAGATTTGGCATGGGGGGACGATTCCATGATCTTAGACATCTTACATGGCCATATTCGGGGTTATCATTGTGAAGCTACATATAGGTATTGACCTATATGTAGTGCACGCTTGTAATGGTGTCCCCGCATTCACAAATTCCAGGGAAATGGCCCTGAACTATGTGGGGGCACCTTTGCTAGTGCAAGGGTGCCCTCACACTTAGGCCCATATTTATACCTTTTTAGCGTCGCACTTGCGTCGTTTTTTGATGCAAAATCGGCGCAAACTTACAAAATACCGATTTTGCATCAAAAACCGACGCAAATGCGACGTTAAAAAAGTATAAATATGGGCCTTAGTACCTTTGCACCTAACCTTCAGCAAGTGGAGGTTAGACATATAGGTGACTTAAAAGTTACTTAAGTGCAGTGAAAATGGCTGTGAAATAACATGTGCATTATTTCACTCAGGCTGCATTGGCAGTCCTGTGTAAGATTTGTCTGAGCTCCCTATGGGTGGCAAAAGAAATGCTGCAGCCCATAGGGATCTTCTGGAACCCCAATACCCTGGGTACCTAGGTACCATATACTAGGGAATTATAAGGGTGTTCCAGTGTGCCAATTAGAATTGGTAAAAATGGTCACTAACCTATAGTGACAATTTTAAAGGCAGAGAGAGCATAAGCACTGAGGTTCTGATTAGCAGAGCCTCAGTGACACATTTAGTCACTACACAGGTATACACATTCAGGCCACAAACTATGAGCACTGGGGTCCTGGCTAGCAGGATCCCAGTGAGACAGGCAAAAACAAACTTACATACATGTAAAAATGGGGGTAAAATGCTAGGGAATGATGGTTCTTTCCTACAGTGACTCCCTAAATGAATTCGCAATTTCAGGGAATCGCAATTTTAGCGATTCCTTGAAATTGCACTGTGAATGCCTTTTATACATTCTGAAAGGCATTTTTGCATTCGCAAATGGTGGAATTTTGCGATTTGCACCGTTTGCAAATGCAAAAAGCTTTGATACATCTGGCTCATGGAGTTTGAGGTCTCTGAACTCACAATTTAAAAATAAATTTTTTGTTAAAGTTGGTTTTTAAATTGTAAGTCTGAATATGACACTTTTAGAAACTAAGCATTTTCTTGCTTAAGCATTATGTGCCTCTTCCCTGATGTGAAATACATGTCTGGGCCAGGATGACAATTGGGCTGTTTGTGAATTCATTCTAGACAGTCAAACAAAGTGAGCTGAGGTGTGCTCTGCAAATCCTGATAGGTCTTCTTGAGCTAGAGTGGTGGGAGAAGCTGACACTTGTACCTGAATGGGGCTGTGCCCTTCCTTGAACAAAGCAGTCTCCAACCCCCTGGAGTGTGTCTGGTGCCAGGGAAGGAAAGGCAGGGTCCTGTGCACTACAAATACTTTTCTTTGACGTTTGCCTACTTCAATGGAAGAAATAGGTATAACTACTGGCTCCCCGATCCCACAAAGTTAGAATCCTTCTGGACTGCTTACATTTTGCCAGGAAGAAGGGTTGAATACTGTAGGAGGGACTGCCATTCTGCCTGTTGCTTTGCTGTGCCGGCCTGCTGCTTCTATCCTAGGAGTGAAAGGACTGGATTTTGCTTTCTACATTTTGCTTCCAAAGGTTCTCCAAGGTCTTGGACTGAGCTTGCCTCTTGTTAAGAAGTCTCAAGGATATCAAAGACTTAGGGCCTGATTCTAACTTTGGAGGACGGTGTTAAACCGTCCCAAAAGTGGCGGATATACCACCTACCGTATTACGAGTCCATTATATCCTATGGAACTCGTAATACGGTAGGTGGTATATCCGCCACTTTTGGGACGGTTTAACACCGTCCTCCAAAGTTAGAATCAGGCCCTTAATCTGCCAGCACCTGGGCTCTCTTGCTGAAAGTCCTGACTTGCCAAGATGTGCCAAACATCCTTGGCCCTTGGAAGTGAGTTCTGATGTAACCAAGAAGAAACAAGCCAATCGACTCCAGAGTGACTTTGCAACTGGCACCACTGCCCGACTCAGTGCCACTGCCTACAATGGAGAAATGGTCCCCGCTGAGTGCAGCGACCAACACTGCAGTCCCGAAGCCGCCATAGTACCTCTGAATTCCTGCCACAGCATGAGTCCTGAGTGTCATGTCACCAATGTCCATGACACCTGACTACGACTCTGGCACAGCACCTGTGGCCTCGTGGTGTATTCGCTACACTGCGAAGTCAGTGCCTCGTGTCTTAACCTGCTGAATTAATCGACCCCACCTTGTCATAAAAATTTCGCCTTGCCACTGACAGTGCATCACCTCCACTGCAACAGTAAGGAAATAACGCCTCACCTCACCTGCCTAGCAGCAAGGACCCAATGCCTCACCTCCCCAGTAGCAGTAAGGAACCAACCTGGCACCAGCACTGGCTCCAGCAACGCCTCACCTCCACAACATATTTGTTTCCTTGTTTTTGAAGGTACTCTACCTGGTGTCCATGCGACTCCGTGGTCGGCCCGCACTCCTTCGCAAGTTGTGTCAGACTGTTGTGAACAACTCTGTCAAGATGTTGTGATAGCCCCAGTTGGAGCTATTATGTTTCTAAGCGCTTTGCTGAGAATTAATCTTTGAAAATTTGTATCTTTACTTGTGTATGTTAGATTTTTGTTTTACTCAGATACGCAGTTATTCTAAACTGGTGTTTAGAAAAACACCAATGTGCAAGGGTGCATATATTTCATGCAAGACTTTTGTGCAGGAAGGGGCACCTTCACGCACAAAAACAATCCATAGACGTGTTTTCCTTTGCAGATGCAGCACACATAGAAAGAGGAAAAATAAAGATATTTCTCCTCAGTGCGCTTGCCGTGGGAAGGCATATGATCTTGATGCTTTCCCAGGCTTACATTGCCATGTATATCAGGGAATGTGTCAAAACCCATTGGTATTGTGTGGGAAAATCCACAGTAATGCCCATGAAACTTCTCCCTGACACAGTGTAAGGCACCACAGCGACTTGCGATGCATTGCCTTCCACCATAATTATGAGGCCATGAAAAACCAAGCAAAGTGGCTTTGTTTGACCTCATAGATATGGGTCTGCACTCTGCGCCTCCAGACCTTAAAAAAAAGTGATGCACGGCAGTGCAAGGGGCTTGTAAATATACCCCTTAGTGCAAACGCACCAGAGCAACACAAGCAACCAGGACTGAGAAGTTGCTCTTAGCAGAGCGTATGTTTTTGTGTGTGCTTTTTTAGGGTGTAATGCGTCCTTGTGTCCAAACTGAAGGAAAGACATTTTTTGGGATAAACTATAGCACCATTTGCCAGTTTTACGTTTCGTGTAATTAAGCATAATTTCATGTATTTTTAAGGTAATTTAAATCAAGACAAATGCAAATTACACAGATTTTATACACCAATTTTGAAACATTTATTTATTTATTTTTTTCTTTTAAAGGGTGTAGGAACAGTGATATTGAAATAACAGTGCACTGATGTAGCTCCAACATTCATTACAGGATAGGTACTGGAATGCAAATCTGAGGATTTTCTTACACTTCTCACTAAAACCTCAAGCTCATCTGTAGTTAACAGTTTGATGCACCAGGATTACAGAACGTTTTCAAATCTTACACATTTCAACAAAACACCTCCCATATAGGTCTACTACACCCTATAAATTGTGCACTCCAAAAACGGTACCCTGGAAATGTATGTGATTCGGACCTATTTGTGGTCTTGTCGGGGGTATACAAAGCACTGTATAAACCCTACCATAAAATACAAATGTTTAGGGCATGCAAGAGGGTAAATCTCAATATAGAATGAACATATTGTGAACTGGAAATTACTTTCAGACCCCCTACATACACTTTGTGATGGATTACTACTTGGTGACATAGTTGTGCATCCCTTCTCCTCCTGAAGCATGGATCAATGTATCAGTGGTTACAAACCACAATTGGAGGTGCAAACCACTGGTCTGATATCTTCTCCCTGAAGGATGGTATCCCATTCACAAAGTGGAAGTTGATCCAATTTGCAAAGTAGAAGCTGACCCAGAGGAGAAGCTTCCAACCTGTGAATGCCTGAATTAGGCTTCAGTGAATGACAATTTAATTTTTTTTATTTAGTCCATGTCTCTTTAAGGGACACAGGCCCTCATTCTGACCTTGGCGGTCTTTTCGCGAGACCGCTGAGTTACCGCCGCGGTGAAGACCGCCGACCGCGGCGGTATGCCGCTGTGCACATTCCGACCGGTGGGAGCGTTCCGCCGGGAAACCGCCAGCAGCCACACTGGCGGTCGGCGGAAAAGTGGAGACTGGTCAACCTCCACCGCCACGCCAGCAGAACACCGCCCACAGAATTACGACCCACATATCTGTGTGGCGGTCTTCTGTTGGCGGTGTTCTGTTGGCGGTCACCTCCCCATGGCTCCCGTCGCCTCCCGGAGGACCAACGCACAAGGTAAGTTGACCGTCCGTGAGGGGAGGGGGAGGGGGGGTGTTGTGTGATGTGGGCGTGCATGGGGGTGTGCGTGTGAGTGTGTAGAGGGGGTGTGTGAGTGCGTGTATGCGGGCGGGGGGTGCTGCTGTGTCTATGGGTAATGTGTGCTGTTCGGCAGGTGCGCATGTCTGCATGTATGTGTGCGGGTATGTGTCCCCGTTGTGTATGTGTGTGTAGGGGGTGTGTATATGTGCATGTTGGGGGTGTGTGCATGTCGGGGTGCATGTATGTGCATGTCGGGGTGGGGGTGGGGAGGGGGTTCGTACCACCTCTGGGGGGTGGCAGGGGGGTGGAGGGTGTGGGGGGAGGACTCGGGTGGGTAGTGGGGGGTGGGGGAGACCCCTATCAGTGCCAGGGAAGGAATTCCCTGGCCCCGATAGTGCTTACCGCCATGGTTCGCATGGCGGTTCCCGACCGCAAGAAACCGCAGCGGTAGGCAGGGTCATGATACCGTTGGCGGTCTTGGGACGACCGCCGGGCCGGATTGCGCAAACTCCAGCCCGGCGGTCATGACCGCCGTGGCGGTCGGAGTGGGGAAGTGGCGGGCGATCGCGGCGGTGACCGCCGCGGTCAGAATGCCATTTTTCTGACCGCCGGTCTGTTCGCGGTCCGACCGCCGCCTCTCCGCCGACCGCCAGGGTCAGAATGAGGGCCACAGTCTGTTTTGAAAAAAAGTGTTGCTATTCAGTGAAAATTAATGCAGGGACTGAGGTCAGCAGTTCCTCGTTTGCTTCCATTGTTGCCTTAACAGCCATTATTATTTAGACACCTAAGGATTCCTGCTTGATAAATAATAAGAAGGGAGGTGTATTTGCAAATCCCCACGAATAGGCATTTGCAAGGCAAATGGTTAATAGCAATGTAAATGGTTAATAAATCAGTTGAATCCCAAATTTAAGGTGGGATCACAGAACAGTCAGTGTACAAAAAAACCAACAGGTTCGCCAATCTTGCATTGGATCCTTGGGCCCATATTTATGTAAAATGGTGCACAACCGCGCTAACGCAGTTCTGTTTCATTTTATTTAGTGCAAGCTAACGCCATTCCTTAATGCCATCCACACACCCCATTTATGTAATGACGCACAGTGGCAGTAAAGAATGGCTAGCGTCAAAGAAAAAGATGCTAGCCAGGGGGTGATGGTGCTAGGGGGAATGGCACTAGTGAGTCAGAAATTACGTCAGGCTGGTTAGTGGCAAAGTTTCTGCCACTAATCAGAATAGCGTCATTTTCTGACCCACAAGCAGCCAAAAAAATGACTCCTGCCTAAGTTTAGACAGGAGTCATGCCCACCACAGGGGGTAGGTGTCCCCTGGGCAAGTCAAAAATACCCAGTGCCAGACAGGGGGCCCCATGTAATGGGCCCCCAATGGCACTTATGAAAAAATAAAATATACTTGCCTAAACTTACCTGGATGGGGTACATCCTCCTGTAGTGTCCCTGTGGTGTGGGTGGTGGTGTTGCTTGGGTTTGTGGTTGGCATCTTTGTGCCCATTCCATGGTGTTTAGCCATGGAAGTGGGCCTACCAGCACCCTATTGCCTGGTCTGACCCAGGTGTAAAATAATAATGGTGCTAAATGGGCTTAGCACCATTATTTAGGCCTGCCTCCTCCTTGCGCGTTGTTTCTCCACCTGGATTTAAATTTGGCGCTAGGGGGTTATTGTTGTGTTTAGGACGGGAATGCCTACCTTGCATCTCATTGTCAGAAGGTGGTTTTGCGTATCCCAAACATGGAGCTAACTCCAATATTGTGACACTAGACAGGTCGGGCGTCAAATTATAAATATGAAGTTAGGTTAGTGCCAAAATAAATGAGATACCAGAGTTCTGCAATGCACTCAATATTCCTAAAGAGCTGGGGATCTTTCATTCACTTTTCATGCATTTAAAAGGTGCTGTGTGCGTGCATCATACAAGTGTACACTCTAGCTGTTCAAGAGACAGGAAGAGGGGTGTTTAACCCTTGGACTCTATTGTAAGTATACTAATAAGTGTCACTACTGTGTAAGTAAGATATGATAGCCTATGGAGATATGCAAATAATGCCCAATTTAATGTGCCAAAAAGTACCAAAAAGTACCAGTATTGTCCCATTTAAAAACTATGAGTCCTTGTTCAATGGGTGCTCAAAAATGCTAAAGGAGAAAGGTATCCAAGTGAATACAGTTATCAAAAGAAGTTATTGGTCTGAGAGGATTGAGCGTAACATACAGGGCTGCCAACTTTGAGACTGGGAATTCGGGTTTGAATCTCTGTGTTGACTCTCCCTGTGCCTATAAAAACATGCCTATTGTAACAAATAGAATTAAACAATGGCAAATCCAAACAATATATGGAACTGAAGCAAAATTGCAAATTTCAATCTGTACTACAGTAATGGTGGAACTCCATTTATGAATGCCTACAGGATCAGGTGAACAAAAAGTGCAGAGACAATTCAAAGGACAAAGAAAAGGAGAATGTGCAAACCAAACCATAAATAAACAAAAGGTTAGGGGGATATGTAACAGGGGCAGTAGCCATTAAAGTGAAAATCCCACCAAAAGGCAGGACAAATAGCAACGAAAACAAAGGAATTTAGAAAGGCACATGAAGGAACAAATGAAAAGTTGGAGGCGTGATGAAAGACCACAGAGTAGATACAGCATGTCTCAAAGAGAAAGCGCATGTGCTTCCTAGGCGAGACCTAAATATGACAACATTACCCTATTAGCGGTTGTTAGACCTGACAGCCTTAGGGTAGTCACCCATAACTTTTTGCCTGCCTCCCTCCACTTTTTGGACACTGTTTTTGCTGGCTTTTAGACTCTGCGCACTTTACCACTGCTAACCAGTGCTAAATTGCATATGCTCTCTCCCTTAAAACATGGTAACCTTGAATCATACCTGATTGGACTATTAATTTACTTATAAGTCCCTAGTAATGTGCACTCTATGTGCATAGGGCCAGTAGGTTGAATGCTACTAGTGGGCCTGCAGCACAAGTTGTGCCACCCACTTAAGTAGCCCCTTTTTTCCTTGTCTCAGGCCTGCCATTGCAAGGCCTGTGTGTGCAGTTTCACTGTCACCTCGACTTGGCATTTAAAAGTACTTGCCAAGCCTAAAACTCCCCTTTCTCCACATATAAGTCACCTCTAATGTGTGCCCTAGGTAACCCCTAGAGCAGGGTGCTGTGTGGGTGAAAGGCAGGACATGTACCTGTGTAGTTTGCATGTCCTGGTAGTGTAAAACTCCTAAATTCGTTTTTGCACTACTGTGAGGCCTGCTCCCTTCATAGGTTAACATTGGGGCTGCCCTCATACAGTATTGAAGTGGTAGCTGCTGATCTGAAAGGAGTAGGAAGGTCATATTTAGTATGGCCAGAATGGTAATATAAAATCCTGCTGACTGGTGAAGTTGGATTTAATATTACTATTCTAGAAATGCCACTTTTAGAAAGTGAGCATTTCTTCGCACTTAAATCTTTCAGTGCCTTACAATCCACGTCTGGCTGGGCTTGGTTGACAGCTCCTTATGCATTCACTCAGACACACCCCAAACACAGGGTACTCAGCCTCACTTGCATACATCTGCATTTTGAATGGGTCTTCCTGAGCTGGGAGGGTGGAGGGCCTGCTCTCACACAAAGGACTGCCACACCCCCTACTGGGACCCTGGCAGACAGGATTGAACTGAAAGGGGACCTGGTGCACTTCTTAGCCACTCTTTGAAGTCCCCCCCACTTCAAAGGCACATTTGGATATAAAACAGGGCCTCTGCCCTACCTCATCAGACACTTGCTGGAGAAGAAACCTGAACCAGAAACTACATCCTGCCAAGAAGAACTGCCTAGCTGCTCAAAGGACTCACCTGTCTGCTTTCTACAAAGGACTGCTGCCTTGCTGTTGGCCTGCTGCCTTGCTGAACTCTTGTCTGGCTGTGAAAGTGCTCTCCAAATGCTGGGATAGAGCTTGCCTCCTGTTCCCTGAAGTCTCAGGACCAAAAAGACTTCTCTTTTTCACTTGGACGCTCCGTGCGCCGACAATTTCGATGCACAGCTTGTTCCGCGGCGAGAAGAACGCCGCACACCGACGCTGATCGACGCGACGCCTTCGGGACGACCGGAAATCCGACGCACGGCTTCGCAAGGACAACGCCACCCGACCTCTAGAGGAGAAATCGACGCAACGCCTGCCGTGGGATCGTAATTTCGACGCGCTGCCACGCGGAACAACGCGCAGCCGGAAAACAAGCAGGAAAATCCACGCACAGACCCGGGACATCTGGTAATCCCCACGATCCACAGAAAGAGACTGTCCGCGCGCCGGAAAACGACGCACGACTTCCCCGCGTGAAAAATAACAACGCAAGTCCGTGTGTGCTGGGGAGAAATCGACGCACACGCCCTTTTTCCACGCACCTCTTCTTTTGTGGCCCTCTGAGGAGATTTTTCCACTCCAAACCAGGTACTTGTGCTTGAAAGAGACTTTGTTTATATTTTAAATACTTAAGACACTTTATATCACTTTTCAGTGATATCTCTACAATTTCACATTGCAACTTTATTCTTTTTGACCTACAATTATCCTGATAAATATTATATATTTTTCTAAACACTGTGTGGTGTATTTTTGGTGGTGCTATATGGTGGTATTGTATGATTTATTGCACAAATACTTTACACATTGCCTTCTAAGTTAAGCCTGACTGCTCGTGCCAAACTACCAGAGGGTGGGCACAGGATAATCTTGGATTGTGTGTGACTTACCCTGACAAGAGTGAGGGCTTTTGCTTGGACAGGGGGTAACCTGACTGCCAACCAAAAACCCCATTTCTAACAGCGGTACAATGTTTCTCCTGTGAAGTGGCGCTATCGTCCCTTCTGGGAACTGAAAGTATATACCATTACATGTGTGCCATCACTGCTGAGAAGTGCTAATAATTGATATTGTCCAAGTAAACGCACATTACTATTGCTGTGAATTGCTTATGCGGTCTTCATAAAAGTACAACAGCTTTCGTACTGAAAACTCTGTCCGTAACTATGTTACTGTGCTCCACCTCAAAAGTATTCCTTGCATGCCCCCATCCAACCACCTTTATTTGATCCATTAATCTCTCCTTTCCAGGCACTCCCACTAGGACCATTCAACCCTTGTTCCCTCCCAGGCACTACCAATTCAAGGTCCTACCCTGTGGCTTCAATAGCTCCCCACAGTGGTCACCTGAAGCAATTCTACACACTCCTCCAGGGACAGCAATTAGGAGCTGTGATTTGCCATGGAAGAAGGGAGAAAAGGCAGCCTGGAGCAGCAGGAGGAGTCATAGATATCAGAGGCAAGTAGAAGGTACATGTTTAAATAGAAATCATAATACTGTGTTTGAGTGAGTGTGTGCATGTGTATCGGTGGGTATCTATGAGTGTGTGTGCATGCTTGCGTGTGTGTCTGTCTGTGCGTGTGTATATCTGAGGAAGAACTGCATGAGTGTTGTGCCCATTGCCCACCCTGATAAAATGCTGGCTACTTTTGAGGACACATGGCATTAAACCTGAAGCGCCCAGGTCGAAGTCAATGGGTGACACTTTCCTCTTCACCTAGGGGAGGGCCATGAGGCACCATTGCTGAGCCGAGGAGGTCACACCCATATGAGCTATGACCTCCTCAGCCCAGCAAAGTTCAACTCAGGCAGCCAGGAGTCTGCATAAATCACGCATGTCTCACTCCTGGCTGTCTAAGCTGCAAATGAAGAGTGTCTTTCAGGCTGACCTTTGTTCAGCCTGACAGACACTGTTGATGAGGGGCAAAAACAGATATCCTCAGACATCTGGCTTAGGTAAATCCAAGACATTTATGTTTTTTACTTTTTACTGCGCCTTAATGTGATTCTTAATTTGCTGTTTCGTCGTCTGATTCACGTAATGTCACTCACCCAATCACAATTTTCCTGATATTACCATTCAAAATATCTATGTATTGCAAAGCAGTTTAAGTCACCAATATTATGTAACAGTTAGTGAAGGTGGTGGTAAGTTGCTGTTACCAATCTGCAGCAGAGCTGTATCTTTCATTCAATATTTCTGCATAGCATTGACAGTGGTGATTGATTGTAGGGGCAGCACCGCATGTAAAGCTCTCTTAAACCTCTATTAAAAAGTTGAGTCCACTAAGAACCCGGCAGTGCAATGTATCCGTAACTGGGGAAGATAGTGGCGTGGAGGTGCGAGTGGCTTTTATGTGAAATAGTACATAATGTATGTTCAACTGAAGAACTGTGGACCTGTCTTCAAATGTAGTTATCAAGGAAAATGTGTCATGTTACCCCAAGCTAACACTGGTGGTGTGCACCTGACAGGCAATATAAATCCATAAAACATGCACAAGCCCACCCAACATTACTCCACACTAACACACATATACATAAACCATTGTACACCACAAGGCCAGTACAAACCATTACAGCATCACAAAGTTGTCATCATACATGCACTTGCTATCACACACAACATCACACCTATAATCAGATCGCACCAGCGCTTAATCTCTCACATCAACACACGACACCCCATCAACCAAACACAATCACATAAACAAAATAAAACAAACACAGTCACTGAAATGTGCACTGCTGCAACACGTCCGGTGCCAGTATCAAAACTGTGTGTGTATATGTCTATGTGTTGTGTGTGTTTGTGTGTAAACGTAGTGTATGAGTACTACGAAGTGTTGTTGCCATCTGACCGACTTGTGTCTTTTTGATAGGGAAGCTAGATCTGAACATTGCCATAATGGAGCTGAGTGTAGCTGATATCATTTTGACGCCGTAGAGTCTAGCAATAGCGATCCTGTAATTTTCATGAGACGGTAGCAATAATTTACAGTGGTTCTGCTATACCTTTCCTGGAACAGCAGTGGCATTTCCCGTCAGAATGCATCCACTTTCTTTGGACAGAATCAGAGACGAACAATACTTGAAACACTGCAGTTTTGGGAACGAATTTCAAGGATTTTGCATCTGACTCAACATAGACCTCTAGTAAAGACTTGAAGTACTGCATGTTATTGATTGTCCTTCCAGCCTCAAGTGAAATCCATATTAAGGTTCATATAGATGTGCATAAAACCCCTTTCATCCAACATCTTTATCATTTTATCTATTGTTTTGCTCTATTGATATTGTCATTTTGCTTCTTCCTACCACCGCAGCACAGGACAGTGGTTTTTAATATAAGTAAATGTGATTCTTGACTCACATGCATAATACCACACAAAAAAACCTTAATAATAATAATATCTAAGGTGCTTATGTTTGCTAATGACATCGTATACATATGTATAATAGGATGCATTGCAATGGCAGGTGTTTTATACTAATCAAAACATTTATTGCCAGCTTCATATTTTCCAAAAAGTTGATAATAAAAGCATATCTCTCTCTCTCTGTCTCTCTCTCTCTCTCTCTCTCTCTCTATATATATATATATATATATATATATATATATATATAAAAGCAGGGCCACTGGAATTATGTGGCAGGAGAGGGTCACGTTAAGCGGGAGGGTTGACTAAATTATGCAGCAAGAAAAGGCAAATTGTGTAGCATAACACAGCACATATTGTAATAATAATACTTCATTATTTCGTCATTTCTAGACTTGGTAAAACTCTGTGAGCATTGGATGCACCTTATTAGTACGATTTTAATACCCAAATATAGCAACAAAAAGGTAACCAGTCCAGCTTTACAAAGGGGCTTCAGTGCGTGACAACATGTGTTGCTGTATTTTTTGTAACTTTTCAAGCCTTTGACCTAGAAATATATTCTTTTTTAATTAAAATCTGCAGATTATGAGGCAGGTGATGGATTATCTGGTAAATGTGGCAAATCTATAATGATGCAAAAATGGCCATTAGGAAGGTGCCTGGGGACACTAACTATCAGGACCATGTGGGGGGAGGTCCAAAAGGGACTTCCCCACCTCACAAGTTAAAAAGGGGCGTCTGCATTGTGATAACAGATCCAAGTACCATGCCACCGAGCATGACACCCAATGTGATACCGCAGCACTAGTACTACCGCACCAAACAAAATAAGAAACAGGGGTCTGTTGAAATATATATTTAGTTTCACATTATATTTGTTTAAACACACCGTTATACATGGTCAATAATCATTTGTCACCAGAAGCTTTAGCCTTACTCACAGATCTTTTGCAATAGGATTTGCAGTTGAACCTGACCCTACATTGAAACAAACCTCAGCAACCTACGTCAGATGCAATCAGCCTTTACCTTTACCTTATTTAATATGGAGTTCTACTTGCAAGCCAAACTTTAGCAATTTTGCAAATGGTGCAACATGTAACCTTGAACTTGCACCAAATCTTGCCTCCAGGACTTAAGCTATTTCCGTGCTATGCGTACACACCTACACCCGCATTCAAGTTTACTCAGTAACTCTATGTTGCATAGGACTATGGTAATACCAGTGAAGTCATGAGGGATGTCATCAATTATGTCATTAAAATGTCATGAGTGAAGTAATATGTGATGTCGCAAGCAGTGCATAGCGTAAATACAATTTATAAATGGTAACTTTCAGGGTTTTTAGGGGGTTTTAAATGTTAATTTGTTACCTTATTTCAACACCCAACACCTAAATGTAAGATCTATCTATCTATCTATCTATCTATCTATCTATCTATCTATCTATCTATCTATCTATCTATCTATCTATCTATCTATTTATTCACTGAAAACAACAAAGGCTACAGGAATGTTATTGTTATGAAATAGAATTAAAGAAACCTTAGAAATTAATGAAAAAAACAAATGTTACAGGGACGTTATAGTTAGGTTATATGAAAACAGAAAAGATTGAGAGCCTTTGGGCTTTCAGCTGGCTGATCAACAATAAGAAAGGCTTTTGGAAATGTCATAGGTATAAAGGCTGCTCACTTGCCCTGACTAAAACAAGGTTTGTAATACAGAATGGAATGTTCAAGAACATTAAGGGATGGATCACCTGTCGGACAACCTTTGTGGTGTATGTTCTAGAAAGTTCCTGTGGGAAGAAGTATGTTGAAAGCACAGAAAATAAATTGAAATTACGTATTCTCCAGCATCTACGAGTTATAAAGAATAAATACATATCGTGCAATATGTCCAAGCACCTCTGTGAAATGCATGATGGAAATGCATCCAATCTGAATTTTTATGGGATTCAAAATGTGACAAAGAAGCCTTTTGGTGGTGACAGAGTTAGACTTACGGATGATGGAATCCAGGTGGATTATCCTAATGGGGGCTGAACATCAATGGGGCTGAACTCGGATGCAGAACTGCATGTGCATTTATGGCATAAAACAGAGGAAATGCTTGAGGGATATTAGTAATGTACTGTTATTCACTGTATTTCCCTTCTTAAAACTGTTTTAGTGGGTTGTCCTTCTGCTGTTTATCCCACTTCAGTTGATATCTATTATTATAGCTGAGTTTAAAATAGTTCCTGTAATGTGTAAATAGGCTTTTTGTACAACAGGATGAAATTCAGCACTTGCACTTTAATGCATGCTCTTTTCTGCATGATGCATGAAACACCCTAAGGAGATCAGATTCAGACAAATATTGCTCCTCATTGCCAATATTTTTGCCTAAACTCTCACATATCAGATACATTGGTATTTTCATGCAGTGATTTCTGATCCTATGTGCTGATTGGGACCTAATATCGGGCATTTTCTGACTAACAATTAATGTTCAGCTTGACATTGTAATTTGGCTTCAAAAGCACATGCACTTTAGATTTGCCTGGTTTTCCACAAAGCATGAAGTACTTTAAGCATGTTGTTTGCTCAATGTCCATTCCCTGTCACTATCCTCTGGGTCTGTTTGGGATACCTCATTGAAGATGACGGATGAGGATGAATACTCATTTACTGTTTCTTACTGTTTGTACTTTACGGAAAGCACTTTAAACCAATACTCTGATACTTCAATTGTGGCATGTACACCATCATGTTCTATTTTGTACACATTGTGCTCTGCTTTGGACTCAATGTAAAGGTTTGGGAGAGATTTTGTACTTTACAAATAGCTCTTTAGACCAATATTTTTCTATGCCCCAACTGGAACTTGAACCTACATGCAATGTTTAGCGCTATTAGGCTCTGCTTTGCACAATTCTAATCTGCCTTGGACCTCAAACAAGAATTTGGGATAAATTGGATGTTATGCAAAAACAGGTTTTCTTGGATACCACTTGATATAATATATGAGGTTTCCTATCTGAATGATTGGGAGTTGGGGTGGTGATGTCTCCTACTTCCGCTTGCATATTGAAAGATAGAATGTTACGTAACAATAGTATATTCCAAACAGGGTGCCATGACACTATTAGACAAAGAAGTACGGGGGTCTATAGTCAGCGTGATGTTTACTACCGTGTGCTTCTGTCATATAAAACATTAAGCATTCCAGAGGACAGATGCTACATGGAGTGCTCAAATCTACAACTCAGCTATTACGTTACTGTGTCAGCTGGAATTAAAAATTAGAAATGGGATATTTATATCTATCTATTTATCTATCTATCTATCTATCTATCTATCTATCTATCTATCTATCTATCTATCTATCTATCTATCTATCTATCTATCCGTCTATCTATCTATCTATCTATCTATCTATCTATCTATCTATCTATCTATCTATCTCTCGCTCTCTCTCTCTCTCTCTCTCTCTCTATATATATATATATATATATGTATGTATATATATATATATATATATATATATATATATATATATATGTATATATATATATATTCAGTAACGCAATACTGAACCGGAGTTCTGGGACTCATGTGCAGAGGTCAGTGGCGGGCTCCTGTTTCCCATTTACATAATCCAACAAAACTCCCCACAGTCTAAGGAAGACGTGGACTCTTCTGATTGTAAAAATGCAAAATTTATTTAATCCAACATGCGCGTCCTCGCCCAATGCATTTCGGGCGTAGCCTTGATCAAGGTAGGGGTTGGAAATTGACAAAGGCTCTATAAACTAACTAAAGTGAAAACATCAACAATGGACAATACATATTGCATAATGGCACGGCCGCCATACTATCCTAAACCGAGTTTCTTTTGTGGCAGTGGTGTGCGTGTACATATTTACAACCGGAAATGCATGCTATGATATGATAATTGTACTATTCAAATATTATATAAAGCATATGCAAATACAAAACCAATGAAAAAGAGTGAATAAAAAAATATATAATATAAAGAGAAATAAGGTCCCGGGAGTGCAATCCATACCAGACATAACCATCACACCCCACACAGCAAGCTCATGATCAAGTATTCCTGATAGAATCACTATAGTGGAAAGTCAGTACCCATCAGCACTGTGTACAAATATTGGTGTAACGACAGTAAGGAATTGATTATTGAGGGCACTTACATTGTGCATCATAGGAAGTGTAGTCTCTAACATGTAGTATAAAAAAATCACATCAGGCCAGGCAAGTATATGTGTTTGCAGAAAGTGCTTGTGCACTTGTGACTCTGCATGCTGCTACTAAATTTGTACTTGCATGCTCTACACACTCAGCATATTATATATGGATGTTCCCCATTGCAAAATTGGAATTCACAATTGATAAAACAAATACTGGTACAACACATCTTGCCCAAGTGTTCAACTGGTCAATGCAAAGCCATGTTGTGAATCATACCATCTACATTTGTTGACTTACTCCTATGAAAAAGAACAAAAAGGTGTCATCTATCACATCAAAATTGTAGCCCAACTAGGCAATCAGTGCTCACTGCTCAATATACTTCCACACCGTACACACACAACAGACTTCCTGCTTGAAGAAATCAGAAAAATACTGAGGTGAGAAACACCATGCAGTGCTCAACTGGCAGGCCCCGATCTCACTCAAAGCACCAACCTGTCTGAGAGAACAGATTAAACAAAGTGATATAAAATCAGTTCTAACTTAAAAAAACATGGAAAATCATTGCTAGAAAGGAAGGAGATGCAATAGTTACACATTATCCCAAATGTACGGATAGGTCTTCACTTGAATTCAGGTCTCCCGGGGAACATTCTACAATGTGGATTAATGGTGGACAAGGTGTTCCATCGAAAAAAATGTGAATGTTGCAGCCCAGTTGTTTTTAAATTGCAAAGTAATGTATGTGTTGGTCCCATTAAATGGACGCTCTATGCACATGCACTCTATGACCATGTTGAAGGCTGCGTCAAAAATGCATTGGTCTATTTTTTCCTGCACTTTTAAATAATGAAATTAAGGTTTATCGAACTTGAGCTGTGCGCCTGGTTTCATTCCTGCTTTCAATTCTGAGGTTATGTGGAACAGCAGTAAGGAATCGAGATTGCAATATATATATATATATATTTATCCATCTTATTTAAGAGATTCTATAGACTTCCTCAATAGAATTACCAATATACCATGGAAAAAGGACTACATCATGGCCACAATTCATGTGGTCTCTCTCTACACCTTGATAACACATGAAGATGGTCTAAGAGCTTGTAGGTATTTCATAAGAACTAAATCCATTAGTTTATTGGAACATACTGAAATGGTATTTGCAAATGTTACAATACTGTTTAACAAACAACATCTTTTTGTGTGATGGAATTTATTACCTGCAGAAAAGAGGATCGGCTATGGGAACATCATTTGCACCAACATATGCCAATCTCACCATGGGATGGTGGGAAGTAGAAACCATTTGGCAAGAGTGAATGAGTAAAATTTGGAACTTGTGGTGTTATGGGTATGTTACATTGACAATCTATTTCTAATCTGGGAAGGAGAACAAGAAGAAATTTATCGTCTCCCTTAATGACAACCCACTAAAATTCACTTATGAGACAAGTACAGCAAACATTAACGATTTGGATATTGATGTTTACATAAAGGAGAATATGGTATGCACGAAAATTCATAGGAAGCCGACAAGTGTGAATCGCTTATCACATGCAAACAGCGGGCATCCTCGTGAGTTAAAACGGAGTGTACCTTATGGTGAGTTTTTGAGGGTTAAGCAAAATTGCTCAGATGGAATTAAAAATACAAATTAATGATATGTTTAAGCGGTTCACTCAAAGAGGTTATCCCAAATCGGTCCTCTCAGATGCTATTAAGAGGGAAAACAAATGAAAGAAAGATGAACTCCTGATACTGAATTGTAAGACTAAACATGATGGACCTGGTGATGATGATGTCAGATATATTTTGAGATTTGACACTGCTAGTCAAAATTATCCACGGGCTACCTGTAAGAAGGCACCATCTTTAGGAGAACAGCTAACAAAAAGCTATATGGCTCCTCAGAATAAGTGCGGTTCCAACTGGCTAGAACATAAACAGATTGGTTTTGGGGAATATACAAAAAGTAAAGCATGCTCAATTGGAAAAATTATGATTGGTTTCAAATTCAATGATGGAAAAATGATGAAGATATAGGGAAGGATAGCTTGTGATACCTCATATGTGGTCTATGTGTTAGAGTGTGTATGTGGCAAAAAATATGTGGGCAGTACTATAAATAAGCTCAAACTCTGCATATTACAGCACCTTAGAGTAATCAATAATAAGGATACAGCATACTCAATGGCAAAACATATTTGGGAACAACATAATGGAGACCAGACAGGGTTGAAATATTATGGTATCCAACATATTAACCTGAGTCCCAGAGGAGGGTATCGGCAACAGCACCTACGTAGAGCAGAATCCAAATGGATTATTTTGATGGTCTTAGACTTTGCATCCTTGGTGTGGTCTCCCTTAACTTTTTGCCTCTGCTTCCCATGTTGTTTCTGTGTGCTGGACTCTGTTTTTGCTGTTTTGTTTGCTCTGGACACTTTACCCCTGCTGACCAGTGCTAAAGTGTAAGTGTTCCCTGTATAAATTGTATGTGTAAATTGGCTTATCCATGATTAGCATATTTGATTTACTAGTCAGTCCCTAGGAAAGTGCACTGGAGGTGCCCAGGGCCTGTAAATCAAATACTACTAGTGGACCTGCAGCACTGGTTGTGCCACCCACACTAGTAGCCCTGTAAGTATGGCTCAGACCTGCCATTGCAGTGTCTGTGTGTGCAGTTTTAAACTGCAATATTCAACTTGGCAAGTGTACCCACTTCCCAGGCCTAAACTTTCCCTTTTTATACATCTAAGGCACCCCTAGGGTAGGCCCTAGATAGCCCCATGGGCAGGGTGCAGGGTATGCTAAAGGTGGGACATGTACTGATGTGTGTTACATGTCCTAACATGCCAAATTTAGTTTTCACTGTTGCAAGGCCTATCTCTCTTAGGGATTAACATGGGGGCTGCCTTTAAATATTATTAAACTGCAGCTTCCCTTTGGGAGCAGATAGAAATGTGGAGTTTAGGGTCTCTAAACTCACAATCTAAAAATACATCTTTTGGTAAAAATTGTTTTCAGATTGTGTGTTTGAAAATGTCACTTTTAGAAAGTAGGCATTTTCCTGCTTAAACTATTTTGTGACTCTGCTTGTTTGTGTATTCCCTGTCTGGGTCAGTTTGACAGTTGGGCTGTTTTCACCTCTCCTCTAGACAGTGACACAAAGGCAGCTGGGGAGTAGCCTACACGTCCTGATGTCCCATCCGGGCTGGAGGGGAGGAAGGAGTGGCTACTTACACCTGAAAGGGATGTGCCTGCCCTCACACAATGCAATCTCCAATCCCCTGGTGTGTGTCTGAGGCCTGGCCTGGGCAAGGCAGGATTTAGTGAACAACAGAGACTTCCCATAGAGGTAGGCCTACTTCAACGGCAGTAAGGACCCAAAACCCATGAAAATCAGGTTACTTCTGGAACCAAGAGGAACCTCTGCCAAGGAGAAGATCTGGAGAGCGGGAGGAGGAGTACTGCCCCTTTGTCTGTGACTGTGCTTTGCTGGGTTGGCCTGCAGTAGCTGGTTCTACCTGAAAGAGGACAAAGACTGACTTTTGTGTGACTTCCCACTGGTGAAGAACCTCCAAGGGCTTGAACTGAGCTTCCCTCCTGTTGTTGAAGTCTCAGGGTCATCAAAGACTTCTTTCTGCCAGCACCTGCACCCTCTGCTGAGAGTCCTGCCCTATCAAGTGGTGCCCTAACCTGTCTCTGGGCCCTTGAAAGGTGAAGCTGATGGAAAAAGACAGAGATCCAGGCAAAAACTGTTGTGCAAGGAAACTTTTGGCGCATCACCCGCAACGCGGCTGATAAACGCTGCGCCGCTGGCCTTCCCGGCTAAAATCGATGTTCCACCTACATCACTGCTGGGAGATTGATGCATTGCAGCTGGAGAAATGACACGCAACACCTACTAGCAGCTGTTGATAATGACGCAAGCCCCACACAACGCAGTTTCCTGATACTGTGCGACCGGATTTCAGCATAACATCCCTGGGCATAAAAAATCCATGCAAAGCCTTCTCAAACCCAAGGTGCCTGTCTGGAAATCAACACATCACTCCCTTGTGGGAGAGAAGAAATGACACATGCCGACCCGATTAGAGAAGCAACGACACATGGTCTCGCTTGTGAGTGAGAAATCGATGCATGGCTGGCCTTTTTCGACGCACCCTCGCCCGTGACGCTTTATTTTTTATACTAACCAGATACTTTGTGTAAGAACAGCATTCTCACTATTTTATAAGGACTAAGGGGGTCATTATCACCCTGGCGGATGGTGGTATGTTGGAGAAAGGTACTGCCAACAGGCTGGCAGTACCTTTCCCCAAAATATGACATTGGCGGTTTGGCTTGTACCACTCCGTCTGCCAGGGCAGTAACAGCCGGCAGGCTGGAGACTCCAGTCTCCAGCCAGGCGGCCATCACTGTCCCACCCAGGGATCATGACTCCACCTAACGCCATGGTTTTTGTGGCAATCTTACTGCAACGTAAACCATGGCGGTAGGCACTATCAGTGCCAGGTAATTCCTTCCCTGACACTGATAGGGGTCTCCCCAACCCCCTCCCCTCCCGAACCCCCATAGCATATACTCACAATCATGCACCAACATACACACGCATACTCACACTCATACCCACATCCACCCATGCATGCATACATTCATTCACACACACACTGACATACATTCTAGCACACAGGCATTCACACCACACAACAGACATGCACACTCACACCCATTCATGCACACACGCATTCCACATACCACACAACCGCATTCACGCATGCACAGACATACACACACACACACACACACATACACACAACACCCCCACCCCTCGCCTGTGGGAGCACCAGACTTACCTGCTAGCAGGGGGTCCTCCAGCAGGCGACGGGACACAGCGCTGCTGAAAGCAGCAGAACACCGCCATGCCATATCAATGTGTCATGATATGGTCTGCAGCAGTCTACTGGAGTGGCGCTGCTGCTGGCAGCAGCGCCACCTTACTGCCGTCTGTGGCCATGACTGTAGCCGGAATTGCACCAGCCTTCTGGCGGAATTCCGACTACGGTCATAATATGGCGGATGGTAGGTAGCCGTGGCGAGGGTGTTTTGGCGGCTGTCGCCGCGGCGGTAGGTGGTCATTACCGCCAATGTGATAATGAGGGCCTAAAACTCTTATTCTTTTTAAAATTCATATCTTGGGTTGCGTATGTTGGATTTTTGTAATTTTGGTCTTGTTTAATTTAGATAAATAGTACCTATTTTTCTAAACTGGTGTGGTGTCCATTTTGTAGTCTTCACTGTATCACTGTGTGTGTTGGTACAAATACTTTACACATTGTTTCTGTAGTTAAGCCTGTCTGCTCATGCCAAGCTACCAAGTGGGTGAGCAGGTCGTTAACTGGGGGGTGATTCTCCTTTACTCTGACTAGAGTGAGGAACCTTGCTTGGACAGGGGATAACCTGACTGCCAGCCAAAGACCGTATTTCTAACAGATGGAACTGAGAATTCACGGGATTTAAATGCAGATGCTGAATTATATATACACTTATGAGACAATGCAATTAATGTAGAGTAATGAAGAAGGTGTCTTCTGGAGAGAAGTGACAACATTTTGAAATATCTAAAATCAATGGATGATCACCTTCCTGTTAGAGATAAGATATAAGGACAAATTGATCATGGAATTTTGGACAGTCAAACAGTAATGATCTGATTAGGATGACAAGTGTTACAATAGAATACAATAAAGAAGTGACGATTAGTGATCTTTAAAGTTTGCATTCGCACTTTAGGAACTTGACTTGTGTTCTTCTTATTTCCATCAAATCAATATGGCTTAATAATTCTTTGACAATCTGCATTTGCGCTTTCAGGATTTCTTATATGCTGATATCTGTTTTTAACCATTATCTCATTGACTGTCGATAGAATGCATTTACACTTTAAATCTTGTACGAGAATGATATTCTCTGATTAACATAGGCATTGATTTATTATCCAATGAACACATTTATAATTTAAGGACAATGTCCAACATTAGTACTGTGAGAAGGTTTGTATGTGCTCTTTAAATAGATCAATTTGAGAATTGGTGAAGTACGGGTATCAGTACATTTATTATAAATTATTGATGTTGATTGGAAATAAGATGTTTTATAGAACATTTAGTGATGACGAATACACCCATCGAAGAGGATGAAAGGTACTTTACCAATAATTGGAGAAGATGCCACAGACTTTATAGTATTCTGTCAGCCAAACTTTCTTTGATGTTACAATGATGTGGAAGTAATAGGGGGTTAGAAAATAATGTAAAATATGGAATTTGGATTATTGATTTGATTATAGTAACCTTTAAATGGGTAGATTTATGAACTGAGATCTAAGGGGGTTATTACAACTTTGGAGGAGGTGTTAATCCGTCCCAAAAGTGACGGTAAAGTGACGGATATACCACCAGCCGTATTACAAGTCCATTATATCCTATGGAACTCGTAATACGGCTGGTGGTATATCCGTCACTTTACCGTCACTTTTGGGATGGATTAACACCTCCTCCAAAGTTGTAATAACCCCCACAAATGATTTATACCGGCAGGCATAATGAATTGGGTGTTTTCATATTGTGATCATCAAATATGGCTATGGGTACTTTACAATGAAAAATAAAAACAGAAACAGAAAAACAAAATATAAAAAATATAAAATGAATATACACACAAATATAAATACAAGGTGAGCATATATGATGCCCAATATCAGGTCATTTGAGATGGAAGAGAATAGAAAGTTGAATTGTAATCTTACCTCTATTGTATACCGCAGAAAAACGATAAGATGACGTGTAACGAAAGGGTTGGCGCTCTGGTGTTTATGACACTTTGATAAGTGGAGGGTGGTATTTTTCATGTATTAAATACACTCTGGTATTATGCAACTCTATGGCTAGTTGAAGGCTCAGTCCGAAATGTGTCCCCATAATTCCTGTTTGCACCTTGCACTTTACAATGGAAAAAAGACAATAAAATGAAGGTTTTGACTTCAGACTTGGTGGCTCCGCCATTATTTTTCACGACCTTGACCTGGGAGAATGTTGGAAAGAA
Source organism: Pleurodeles waltl (assembly GCF_031143425.1). NCBI lineage: Eukaryota > Metazoa > Chordata > Amphibia > Caudata > Salamandridae > Pleurodeles > Pleurodeles waltl. The sequence goes on from NC_090438.1 coordinate 349,297,934, forward strand.
CTGTGACGTAGTAAGATGACGAAATAAATATAAATTATTAAACATATATATGTTTGAAATGGGCTCTCTAGTTGGCGGTGACTCATACCCTGTCAAAGTAGGGACCTTCACTCCAGTCAGGGCAAGTTAGCCACACAGCTAAGAAAACACCTGCTCACCCCCTTCTTGGTAGCTTGGCACAAGCAGTTAGGCTTATCTCAGAGGCAATGTGTAAAGTATTTGTACACACACAGAGTAACACAGTAAAAACACCACAAAGATGCTCCACACCAGTTTAGAATCATAGTCAAAATTAATCTGAGTAAAACAAGACCAAAACAACGAAAATACAACATATGGAAGCAAAGATATCACTTTTAAAAGATTAACTGCAGTAGTAGTTCCTTGAAATCAATGACGTGCTTGACTGAGGCAAAGTCCCTGAGGTGTGTCAAAAGCAAAGACGATGCGGTCCGCAGGGGTGGTGATGCATCAAAAGAGCTAGAGATATGTTGGTTCATTACTGTTGCAGGGGAGGTGATGCATCGGTTCCTTACTGCTTGCTGGGGAGGTGATGCATCGTTCGCAGCATGAAGCATTGCTTCCTTACCGTAGTGCTGTGTCAAGGAAGAAAATGGTATCCAGGGACGATACGTTGGATGCTGCATTGAAAGTTAAGCTGTGATGTGTCGAGCTAACAGCGATAAAGCAGGTGCTGCATCAGAGTCAGGGCAGTGTGTCACAGACTTCAGTGATATGGTGCTTGAAACTCACACAGCAGTGGTTCTTCTAATGCACTGCAACAGAACGCTGGGGCCTGCGGTGAGAACTGTGGTCATTGCATTAAGCAGGGATCATGCTCTGGTGCAGGCAGCAGCGATGTGCAGAATCCTTGCAGCATTGCATGGGTTCAGGATGATGCAGTTAGTCAATGCATGGATTTTCTCCTTGAGGCAGCAAAAACCTCCTTCAAGGGCCTAGACTGAATTTAGCACCACTTGACAGGACAAGGCTCTCAGCAGAGGAGCCCAGGTACTGGCAGGTGAAGTTCTTGATGTCCCTGAGACTTCTTAACAGGAGGCAAGCTCAACTCAAGCCCTTGGAGAACCTTGGAAAGCAGGATGTAGAAAGCAAAGTCCAGTCTTTTCATCCCCAGGACAGATGTAGTAAGCAGAAGGCCAGCACAACAAAGCAACAGACAGAGTGCCAGTCCCTCCCACAGCTTCCAGCTCTTCTTCCTGTCAGAATATTCTTGGTCCAGAAGTGTTCTAACTATGTAGTCGCAAAGGTGTTTATACCCATTTCTGTCTTTGAAGTAGGTAAAATTCAATGAGAAGGCTTTGAAGTGCACAAAACTCTGCCTTTCCCTGTCCTGGCTCCAGACACACTCTAGGGAGTTGGAGGCTGCTTTGTGTAAGAACAGGCATAGCCCTATTCAAGTGCAAGTGTCAACTCCTCCCACCACTCCAGCTCAGGAAGACCCATCAGGATATGCAGGAAACACCTCAGCTTCCTTTGAGTGAATTCACGAACAGCCCAACTGTCACCCAGACGTGTACTCCACAGAAAGGTCGAGGCACAGAATGGTTAAGCAAGAAAATGCCTACTTTCTAAAAGTGGCCTGTTCAAACATATAATTCAAAAACCAACCTCACCAAAAGATGTATTTTTAAATTGTGAGTTCAAATACCGCAAACTCCATCTCTCTATCTGCTCCAAATGGGAAATTAAACTCAAGAGATATTTCAAGGCAATCCTCATGTTACCTTATGGGAGATAGGCCTTACAATAGTGAAAAAATGAATTTAGCAGTTTTCACCATTAGGACATGTAAAACACACTAGTACATGCCCTATCTTTTAAATACACTGTATCCTGACCATGGGGCTCCCTTGGGCCTAAATTAGGCATGATGTACATGTAAAAAAGAAAAGGTTTGGGCCTAGCAAGTAGGTGCACATGCCAGGTCAACATGGCAGTTTAAAACTACACACAGAGGCACTGGGATGGCAGGCCTGAGACATGTTTGCAGGACTACTCATGTGGGTGGCACTATCAGTGCTTCAGGTCCACTAGTAGCATTTGAGTTATAGGTCCTGGTCAGCAGTGGTAAAGTGCCCAGAGTCCTAAAGCCAACAAAAATGAAATACAGCACACAGTCACAAATAGAAGGTCAGAGGCAAAATATTTGGGGATAATCCTGCAAAAAAGGCCATTTCCAACATATCTATCTATCTATCTATCTATCTATCTATCTATCTATCTATCTATCTATCTATCTATCTATCTATCTATCTATCTATCTATCTAGCTATCTATCTATCCATCTATAATTCACTTAAAAAACAAATGTTATAGGGACAATATCGTTAGGCTCACATTTGGTTAGTGGGTTTGGCTGCAGGGCCTGGCCTCAGGTCACTACAAGTAAAGTTAGACTTTTGGTCTACGTTTAGATTATTGGTCTAAACTTAGACTAGAAGTCTTAACTTAGGCTAAAGTCTAATTTTACTTACAGTAAAGTTAGACTTTTGGTATAAGTTTAGCTTTTGGTCTAAACGTAGACTTTTGGTCTAAGTTTACCATTGTTAATCAGCCCCAAAGTGTTTGCTCAGACTTGGTGGGAGCTGTCAGAGTTCCCGCTAAGTCAGAACAAACAGCTATGACACACATGTGGGCACCCCGTTACATAGAAGGAGCTGGCCCTGGTGGGTGGCGGTCCCCAGGGCCATTATTGGCTCTGCGAGGGGGGCCCCCTCCAACATTCTATTTGGCCCAGGGAGGTGGTAGTCCCAGGGACTTGGGGGTCCACAACAGACCCCCTTCATTCTTTTATTGTAGCCCCAGGGAGATGGCAGTCCCCAGGGCTGCAGGGGACCAGGTGGCCCCCTGCAACAGAGAGAATGTCTTTGGCCCTGGAGAGGTGGTGGTCTCCAGGGCTGCTGGGGGTCCAGGAGGCCCCCGTACACATAATGAGTTTAGCTCCGGGGAAGTGGGGGATCCCAGGTCTTCAAGGGGGGCTGGGTGGCCCCCACATTCAAAATTTCAATGCCCCCAGGACTTGGCCCACAAAGAGGCTGCATTTAAACAAGCCCCCAAGCCTGTGCTTTTTTTTCTGGCATATCTGTGGTGGATCTTCCGCGTCCCCTGCCGAAATGTTTTCAAAAAAAGCATTTTTGCTCAAAGGTGGACCTCTAGGACCCCAGCACAAGAGCTAAGGGGTCAGGGTGCCCTCCCCTGGCCTCTTTTCTTATTGTTAATCTTTTTTTCTGGGACTGAAGCTGAGTCCCAACATAGCTGACAACACTTCCTTGTTGAAGTGTTGTCAGCCAAGAAGATCTCAGCACGAGAACGGGAGGGTTTGTGGAGCCTTCGCATCACAATATATACAAATCTGTTTTTTCTTTAACCCCTTCGCTGCCAGGCCTTTCCCCCCTACTGTGCCAGGTCTTTTTTGCCTATTTGGAATAGTTCTCGCTTAGGCCCTCATACCTTTTTGTCCACATAAGCTACCCATGCCAAATTTGCGTCCTTTTTTTCCAACATCCTAGGGATTCTAGAGGTACCCAGACTTTGTGGGTTTCCCTGAAGGAGGACAAGAAATTAGCCAAAATACAGTGAAAATTACATTTGTTTTAAAAAAAAGGGGAAAGAGGGCTGCAGAAGAAGGCTTGTGTTTTTTTTTGCTGAAAATGGCATCAACAAATGGTTTGCAGTGCTAAAATCACCAGCTTCCCAGCTTTCAGGAGCAGGCAGACTTGAATCAGAAAACCCAATTTTTCAACACAATGTTGGCATTTTACTGGGACATACCCCATTTTTACGATTTTTCGTGCTTTCAGCCTCCTTCCAGTCAGTGACAGAAATGGGTGTGAAACCAATGCTGGATCCCAGAAACCTAAACATTTCTGAAAAGTAGACACACTTCTGAATTCATCAATGGGTAATTTGTGTAGATCCTACAAGGGTTTCCCGCATAAAATAACAACTCAATTAAAAAAATATTAAAATTGAGATAAAAAACAGCCATTTTTCTCTAGGTTTTACTCTGTAACTTTTTCCTGCAATGTCAGATGTTTGAAAGCAACATACTGTTACGTCCATTGGACTCTTCTGGTTGCGGGGATATATAGGGCTTGTAGGTTCATCAAGAACCCTAGGCACACAGAGCCAATAAATGAGCTGCACATTGCAGTGGGTTTTCATTCTATACCGGGTATGCAGCAATTAATTTGCTGAAATATAAAGAGTCAAAAATAGGTATCAAGAAAACCTTTGCATTTCCAAAATGGGCAAAAGATAAGGTGTTGAGCAGCAGTGGTTATTTGCACATCTCTGGATTCTGGGGTGCCCATACTAGCATGTGAATTACAGAGCATTTCTCAAATGGACGTCTTTTTTACACACTGTCTTATTTTTAAAAGCAAAAAATGTAGAGAAAGACAAGGGGCAATAACATTTGTTTTGCTATTCTATGTTCCCCCAAGTCTCCCGATAAAAATGGTGCCTCACTTGCCTCAAGTGCCCGCGACAGGAAATGCCCCAAAACACAACGTGGACACATCACATTTTTCCACAGTAAACAGAGGTGTTTTTTGCAAAGTTCCTACCTGTGGATTTTGGCCTCTAGCTCAGCCGGAACCTAGGGAAACCTACCAAACCTGTGCATTTTATAAAACTAGCGACCTAGGGGAATCCAAGACAGGGTGACTTGTGGGGCTCTCACCAGGTTCTGTTACCCAGAATCCTTTGCAAACCTCAAAATTTGGCTAAAAAAACACATTTTCCTCACATTTCGGTGACAGAAAGTTCTGGAATCTGAGAGGAGCCACAAATTTCCTTCCGCCCAGCGTTCCCCCAAGTCTCCCGATAAAAATGGAACCTCACTTGTGTGGGTAGGCATAGTGCCCGCGACAGGAAATTCTCCAAAACACAACATGGACACATCACATTTTTCTACAGAAAACAGAGGTGTTTTTTGCAAAGTGCCTTCCTGTGGATTTAGGCCTCTAGCTCAGCCGGCACCTAGGGAAACCTACCAAACCTGTGCATTTTTGAAAACTAGAGACCTAGGAGATCCAGGACGGGGTGACTTGTGGGGCTCTCACCAGGTTCTCTTACCCAGAATCCTTTGCAAGCCTCAAAATTTGGCTAAATAAACCTTTTTTCCTCACATTTCGGTGACAGAGAGTTCTGGAATCTGAGAGGAGCCACACATTTCCTTCCACCCAGTGTTCCCCCAAGTCTCCGGATAAAAATGGTACCTCACTTGTGTGGGTAGACATAGCGCCCGCAACAGGAAATGCCCCAAAACACAATGTGGACACATCCCATTTTTTGACAGAAAACAGAGGTGTTTTTTGCAAAGTGCCTTCCTGTAGATTTCGGCCTCTAGCTCAGTCGGCACCTAGGGAACCCTACCAAAACTGTGCATTTTTGAAAACTAGAGACCTAGGGGCATCCATGACGGGGTGACTTGTGGGGCTCTCACCAGGTTCTGTTACCCAACACTTTTTCCTCACATTTCGGTGACAGAGAGTTCTGGAATCTGAGAGGAGCCACAAATTTTCTTCCACCCAGCTTTCCACCAAGTCTCCCGATAAAAATGATACCTCACTTGTGTGGGTGGGCCAGGTGCCTGCAACAGAATAAGGCCAAAAACTTGTAGAGATAGAGGGGATAGCACAGCGAGTTGATAAGAACATATTCTTCTTTTATACCTCACTTGTGTGGGTTGGCCAGGTGCCTGCAACAGAATAAGACCAAAAACTTGTAGAGATAGAGGGGATAGCACAGCAAGTTGATAAGAACATATTCTTCTTTTATACATCTTTAGGCTGACTCTGCTTTGGGGACCCACACAAGTGAGGTGTCATTTTACTTGGGAGACTGAGGGGAACGCTGGGGAGTAGGAATTTTGTGCTGGAGTGGTGATCCTACTAAGAAAAGTCAGGAAAATATGCTTTTTTAAGCAAATTTTGAGGTTTACAGAGGAGTCTGGGTAAGAAAATGTTGGGGGATCCACGCAAGTCACACCTCCCTGGACTCCTTGGGGTGTCTAGTTTTAAAAAATGTCTGGGTTTGGTAGGTTTCCCTAGATGAAGGCCGCACCCATGATCAAAAACATAGGTTCCCCCTCCACCCCAAACACAGGTAGTTTTGCAATATATCATTTTGATGTGTCCACATACGTCCGTGATGTGCCAAACACTAAAATTGTGAAAAGAAACGCACTTAGGTTATGTGAAAAAGACCCCTCACCCACCAACCAAGTTGGTGGCATGCTTCATCATCGGGGTCCCACCTGAGACACCGAGCATGTCACAAGTGTGCTGCGACGCCTGATGACAGCGGAGCAGGTTTTGTCATTTGTACCACACATACTGGTTGGATTTGGCACAAGGGTGAGTGATGGTTCAGTAGATCAAATTTTATTAACAAGAGATTTCACGAAAATGTGAAATGCACTAATAATAACTGAAAGGCCAAAAAACTGAACCAATGACTCACAGCTCGTGAGCTGTAAAGCCACGTCAAGGCACCAACCGTTTTACAGTCCATTCACTCACCTTTCATACATGACATGCACAAGACCATTCACGCCATGGGCCCGGCACATTACAACACTCACATCGACAGACAGCGCCACTCAAGGGCCCATCACTTAGATACGCCCACATACCTGATACAGCAGTCACACTAGCTGATGGGAGTGTGTGGACTGATGTTTGGCTGGCACCGCCAGCCAAGTGCCTCCCCACGCACACCGCCAGCCAAGCGCCACCCCAAGCACACCGCCAAACAAGCCCCCCCCTAAGCACACTGCCAGCCAAGTGCCACCCGAAGCACACCGCCAACCAAGAGCCACCCTAAGCACACTGCCAGCCAAGTGCCACCCCAAACACAATGCCAGCCAAGCGCCACCCCTAGAACACTGCCAGCCAAGTGCCACCCCACACACACTGCCAGCCAAGCGCCACTCCACGCACACTGCCAGCCAAGCGCCACCCGAAGCACACCGCCAGCCAAGCGCCACCCCACGCACACTGCCAGCCAAGTGCCACCCCACACACACTGCCAGCCAAGCGCCACCCCAAGCACACTGCCACCCGAGTGACACCCCACACACACCGCCAGCCAAGTGCCACCCCACACACACCACCAGCCAAGTGCCACCCCACACACACCGCCATCACTTTTTTTTCAGTTTATAAACAACAAAGAAATCACTAACTAATTGTAAAAGAAGTACAAAACTACAAACACAAAAGCTCTAACTAAATACATGACAGTAATGCCAACCGCGAAACTGAACATACGAAAATATAAAATAGGCAGTTTACGCTCACAGTAATTCCTCAAAAATTTTCTTGGTGTGGTAATTTCTGAAACAGCCGGGCACACACAGCCCAGGCTTTGAAGGGCAATCGGGGCAGTACATCCGGCTCACCCTCCAGATACCTCTTCGGGCACAAACTCTACATTTAGTGGGTAAGTCTTTCTTGGGAGTGGGAGGAATGTGATCTGGAAAGTGGTGATCTTTCAATCTAGCCACTTCCTCCACCACTGCTACTCTAGGAACTCTTGCCTGTTCCACCACAATAAGGCTCTTTATCACAGACTCCTGAAATTTAACAAATGTCATCTTTGACTCAGGTGAACAATCCTTGAACACAATTAAGGCATTAAAAGTTGCCAGATGAAATAAATGTAGGGCCAACTTTTTATACCATACGTAAGACTTACGCAGAGCAGTGTAAGGTTCCAATCTCTGATCTACTCTATCAACACCAGCCTTGTGCCTATTGTAGTCCAAAATGCACGCAAGTTTGCACGCTTCGGCAACCTGGCACCAAACAGTCACAGGGGAAGTACTCTCATCATGGATGGTAGATAGCATGTACATATCCTTCCTGTCTGACAATTTCAGAGCTAGCAGCTCATTATTCCACAAGGCACTGCACTGTCCCCTCTCAAGTTTTTTACAGACAAGCTCCCTTGGATAGCCTTTCTGGTTAGAACGGATTGTGCCACAAGCAACAGTGTCCACTCTAAACAACTCCTTAAACAACTGCACTCCAGTGTAGAAATTATCTACGTACAAATGGTGACCTTTGTTAAACAGTCGTCTACCAAGTTCCCACACAATTTTTTCGCTAACTCCAAAAGGGGCTGGACAACCAGGAGGGTCAATACTGGAATCCCTACCAGTGTAGACCCAGAAATTATACACGTATCCTGTACTGCTTTCTGACAGCATATACCATTTAATCCCATACCGTGCCCTCTTACTAGGAATGTGCTGCTGAAAATCTAAACACCCCTTGAAAAAGACTAAAGACTCGTCCACACTTATCTCTTTGCCTGGAACATAGACCTCTGAAAAACGATCTACAAAATGATCAAGGACAGGCCTAATCTTAAAAAGACGGTCATAATCAGGGTGATCTCGTGGCAAGGCTAAGGCATTGTCTACAAAATGCAGCATACGAAGAAGAAGCAAATATCGATTACGAGTCATAGTTGCAGGAAATATAGCCGTTGCCATCAAGGGACTAGTAGACCAATAAGAAGCCAGTGACGGCTTCCTTATCAACCCCATCAAAAAAGTCAAACCTAAAAACTTTTTCATTTCTTCAAGATATGTGGTAACCCACTGAGTAGCTCTAGACTGAGGCCTAAGTCTGGCAGCGTTGTCCCTCAAATATTGCTCCGCATACACATTAGTCTGCTCCACAATCTCTTCCAAAAATACATTGTCCATAAACAAGTGAAAGAAATTGACAGGCAAAAAGTTTTCCGTATTGACTCTACACCCTGGGAGACCAGTAAATGCAGGTAACTGTGGCTGCTCCATGTTTGGGGCAATCCAGGTGTCAGGTCTACTAATGGGAAACCCTTCAGCCCCAGGCTGCTGCACTCTTGGCACATCAATGTCCTCCTTTAAAACAGGCCCTTCATCTGCACTAAGAGTGGCTTGCTCATCAGAAGAATCCCCTCGGACAGAAAACTCACTGCCAGAATCTCTCACTTCCTCCTCTGCCTCAGATGCAGAGTCAGTCTTGTAATCATGGTCTGAAGACGACTCAAAAAGCATGCCAACAACCTGCTAAGCGGTCACTCTGCAGCTAGCCATGATCCTCGCTAACAACAAATGGATTGCCAATAACCACCAGCACTAAAATAAGTAAGAAACAAAGTGTAGCTTTATCACAAAGTGGTATGTACTAAAAAACTATACCACTTACTTGCCTGAAAAAGCTACTCACCAGCAACTACTTTGCACAGACACAGCAATCACCAATGATATCCCACTAAAAAAGAAAAAAGAAAATTAGACATATGACAACACAAATATCATTGTGCCCAAATCTAAGGACAATTTCACACACAATACTACATTTAGTACACCACCTACAAACATGTCATTCATGCATGTCAACAATACTCCTTTGGAGTACATTGCTTTCACTTACCTAAAACATGCAACTATGCAAACCGCAGGACAACTACTGCCAAACCGCAAGTATCCACAGCAAAGGAAGCAAAAGCTTTGAACTAGAACAAAAAGAAGAAATAAACCGTTCTAATCACAAATACAAATACTTCGCCAGTTGACAAACACCCCGCCACCAAGAACTTAGAAACTGTCCCTGGTGCCTAAGTGGCTTCTGCCCCCCTTGGGAGCAGATGGGCCTAAAATCAAATAGGCCTATCTACCCCCAAGGGGGCAGAAATGGGCAACAGCTCTGTACCCTGTTTGGGGGAGCGACCCTTGCTAAAGGGGGCAAATAGGGGTGCCCCCAGCACAAAAACAAACTGAGGGGAGCAAAAAGAAAAACAAATCCCCTCATGTCTTGGTGGCTTCTGCCCTCTTGGGGGTAGATAGGCCTAAAAATATAGCCCGATCTGCCCCCCAAGGGGAGCAGAAATGGTCATCAGTAATGTGCCCCCCTTTGGGGAGCGATGCTTGCAAAAGGGCCCCCCCACCCACACAAAACACACACACACACAAAAGATCCCTGGTGCCTAAGTGGATTCTGCCCCCCTTGGGGGCAGATGGGCCTAAAACAATGGGTGAATCTGCCCCCAAGGGGGGGCAGAAATGGTCAACAGCTCTGTGCCCGCCCCCTTGCCAAAGGGGGCACCCCCAGCACAAAACAAAAAAAAGGGCAGAAATTGCCAACACTAATTTCCCCCCCCCCTTTGGTGGGGGTGACCCCTGCCCAAGGGGTGCCCCCAAACACACATAACACACACACACCACACAATCCCTGGTGCCTAGTGGGTTTCAACCCCCCCGGGGCGAGATCGGGCAAAAACATGGCCGATCTAGCCCCAGGGGGGCTGAAACATATAAAAAATGATTGCCTAAGGGATCGCTGCCCAAAAAACATAAGGTAAACATGATCCCTGGTGGTCTAGTGGTTTTTGACCCCCCCTCATTTTTTCAGCCGATCTGCCCCCGGGGGGCCGAAAAAGGATTATTTATGGCCCCAAGGGGAGCGACGCTTCCCCAAAAAATCATATACAAAATAGAATCCCTGGTGTCTAGTGGCTTTCGACCCCCCCTGGGGGCAGATCGGATGAAAAAAAGGCTGACCTGCCCCCCGGGGGGGGGGCGAAAAAGGATTATTTATGCCCCCAAGGGGATCGACCCTTGCCCAAGGGGTCGCTCCCCAAAAAATCATAAACAAAATAAAATCCCTGGTGTCTAGTGGCTTTCAACCCCCCCGGGGGCAGATCGGCCAAAAAAACAGACGATCAGCCCCCGGGGGGGGGCGAAAAAGGCTTATTTATGCCCCCAAGGGGAGTGACCCTGGCCCAAGGGGTCACGCCCCAAAAAATCATACACAAAATAAAATCCCTTGTGTCTAGTGGCTTTCGACGCCCCCTGAGGGCAGATCAGCCGGAAAAACGGCCGATCTGCCCCCGGGGGGGCGAAATATGATAAAAAATAGCCCCCCATGGGAGCGACCCTTGCCCAAGGGGTTGCTCCCAAAAAAAAAAAAATCTAAGAAATTCCTTGGTGTCTAGTGGGGATTCGTGGACCAGGAATCCACTGAAAACAGGCACAGGGGGAAAGGAAAAACCCTTTCCTTTCCCCTGTGTCTGTTTTCCCCTCAAAACCCCCAAAAAGGGAAGGACTCACCTTATTGAGCTCCTTTCCCTCGACGCGCTGGAAGCAAATGGCTTCCAGCGCGTCCTCGGCAACAATGGATGATGTTGGTGCGCTGTGAGCACGCTGACGTCATCACATTGCCGAGGGAGGAGTCGGGGTGGAAGGGGAAGGGATTCCCCTTCCATCCCTGACCCTGGGGGTGTGGGTGAGGAACCACAGGGGGGGCGCTAGTGCTCCCCCCTTGGGCCGGGTGCAGGACGAGGTGATCTCGTCCCAGGCACACGGGAACCGTGGGCTGGGACGAGATCACTTCGTCCAGGGCACCCAGGGGGTTAATTACTCAAAAACTACTGAACGGATTTACACCAAATAACAAAAAGGGCACTTTCTGGACCAAGAACTACCTTTCTGCCAAATTTGGTGTGATTCCGTCAAGTTGCTCGGGTGCTATTCCTATGGAAAGATGCATGGGGGAACCCCCCTTTTTCTTGACCCCTGCTTGATGGATCACCCCAAAACTTTCTAGACCAATGCTGAAGTGAGCATCGTATTTGTTTGGAAAAAAAGGGCACCAAAGTTATTAGCAAAAAAAAAAAACTTTTCTATAGCAACTAGGCCCTAACTACACACACACACACACACACATATATATATATATATATATATATATATATATATATATATATATATATATATATTTCACGCATTTAAACAAACCATGCCCTGCCCATTTTGTTACAAACGCCTGGTGTTAATAACATGAAAAATAGATTAATTTCTACACATCAGTTTTCAGAAGAAAACAATTGAGGCACACTCACAAAGCCTTGTGATTGTGATTCTATAGCATTGCTTGTCACTGAAGGACTTCAACCCTTTATACATTGGTTATGATTAAATTACTTTGTAACTGCTGCATACACAAAACCAGGCAATAAACCATGCATTCAGATCTGCCAAATGCAATATACTATTTATTACTATTTTTGAAGGAGGCAGGGGAAATCATGACACACCAGAGGCTTCATCTCTAGTGCATCTCCAGTCTCCACACATTCAGTAAAGGCTATTCATAGCATATGACACTCAGTACTTGTGCTCATAATAATGCACCATAAAAACCAAAATGTCACGAAATTCATGAGTTATAATTGTACTTTCTCATCTTGTTTCCAACCTTAACTCCACCTCTCTATTTACTTAGGAGACCTTGAAATGAAATCTGTTTCAGTGACTAATTAATTATGTGTATACATGTCTTACAGGTTGCATGATGCTGAGAATGTATTTGAAATGATTGGTTATGTTTGTAATTGTGTAAAATGGTGTATGATGGTGTGCCTTAGTTCTTGAAGTGACACTGAAGAGCACTAGTAAATTATGGCAGTGTTTGTGCATGATGGTCAGTATTTTGTCATATTATGGAGGGTGCGGTGCTCTGGTTGTGAATGTGTATTATGGTGGGTGTTTGTATGTATGAGGGCAGGCTTGTTGGTGTATGATGGTGTCTGTATGGATGTATGATGGTGGGTCTACAGTAATTTCATGATGGGTTTATGGGTGTATGTAGGTGTGCATGGGAGTATGAATGTACCATGTAGTTGTTTGGTAGTGTGTGTGTGGCATTATCCTGGAAATTGTGTAGATTTATCATTGTGAGTGTGTGGTCATATATGATGTTGGATGGATGCATTTATGATGGTGGGTGTGGGTCATATAATGTTGGGTGAATACATGTGTGAAATTGGGTATGTTGGTATTTATTCTGTGTTCTTGACCTGTGATGCATAAGTAAATATATGATGACAGTGGTGTTGGCATATTATGTAGGTAATTATTTTTGTTATGTTGTTACTTTGTAGTGAGTTACTTTTTATTTGCAAGTGTATGTGGCACTGAGAACATGCCATGCTCTTGTGGGAGTTAAGGAGTACAGTGTACAAGGTTTTGGGGTGTGCTGGGAAAGTGCGACCTTAAGACAGGAATTTTGCAACATCGTTCGTTTTCATGGTGAAGGCAATGTTAACATGTCAGTCAACCTTTACAGCCTATCAACATTTTTTTGAAGAACTGAGGCCCAAATTATGACAACGGCGGTATAAGCTGCCTAAACCCACGGTGAAGGCCGACAAAAGACCGTCGCCGCTGCTACCAACCGTCCGCCAAATTATGACCACAGCCGGTCTTCCACCACAAGAAGGGTGGAAATCCGGCTGCGGCCATACTGACGGATGGTGGTAAGGTGGCGCCTCTACCACCAGCACCGCCACGCCAGTAGACCACCACCAGCCGTATCATGACACATGATACGGCCTGGTGGTGCTCTGCTGGCGGGCGCTACTGGCAGTAGCAGTGCCCCGTCCTGTTCCCTGCTGGCAGGCCCCCTGGATGCAGGTAAGTTGGACTTCTGACAAGGAACGGAGGTGGGGGGTATTGTGTGTGTGGGGGGGGTTGTGTGAATGAATGTGTGAGTGTGTGCATATTTATCTTTGCTTGTAGTGTTGTTTGCATGGGTGTAAGCATGTGAGAGAATGCGTGTACAAATGGAAATGTGAATGAGTGGCTGCATGTCAGTGTGAATGTGTGTACAGATGAGTGTAAGAATGAATGGATGCATCCGTGAATGAATGTGTGTATGCCAGTGTGAGTGTGTGTATGCATGGTGCATGTCTGCAAGTGTGTGCGTGTATGGGGATCAGATGGGGGAGCGTGGATGGAGGGGGGTGGGGTCCTCTCGGGAGTGTTTGGGGGGTGGGTGAGCCTTCCCCCAGTGACAGGGAAGGAATTCCCTGTCAGTGGTAGGGCCTACCTCCATGGCGGTAGGCAGGCTCAATATGCCGCCGGTGGTACAATAGCAGCCGCCGGGCTGGATATTGTTATCTCCAGCCCGGCGGCTCCTATTGCCATGGCGGTAGGAATAATGTGGTGGTATGTATCGCCAGCCTGCTGGCGGTACTACCGCCGGGGTCATGATGACCTCCTGAATGATTTTTCATTTGGCTTACATTGATGTATGATGGTGGTTATGTTCAGCATATGATCTTATTTGTGTAGAAGCATGGTTGTGGGTGTATTGGTTTATGGGGGTGGGTGTGTGACTGTATGAAGTTGACTGTACTGATGTATGTTGGTGGATGTGTTGAAGAGAATGTTAATTGTGTAGACTTTTGGTTTCCACAATTGTGCATGGGTGCCTGTTTTGTGGGCTGGATTGTTTTTTTGCAAGGAGAGGCACCATCCTGCACAAAAGCAATCCTGTGAGGCTGCGGCAGAATGCAGCACATATTAAAAGAGGAAAAATAATAATAAGCATATTTCTCCTTGTTACGCCTCCCCTGGGGAGGCAGTGCATTTTGACACATTCCCAGGCCTACACTTATGGTAAATATGGGAATGCACCGAAATCTATGGGTGGATGCGTGGGAACACCCACATTTCACCCATGGATCACCTTGCAGGGGCATAGCAATGCAAGGCAGTGACTTGTGCTGCCTTGCTTTACTCCACATTAACTATGCCACACGAGGCCACGCAAAAGGCCTTGAGTGGCTTGGTAAATGTCATTCTAGATTTTGCATCACCCTTGCATCCCCTTGCGTGGCACAAGGGTGACACAAAAACATTATACATATGTCCCCAAGTGAGCATGTGTGTGTTTCTCTTAATCTTGTTGGAGGTCGGAAGGGTGCAGAACTAGGCCTTGATTTTATTGCACTTTACAGCCTCACATGAAGCAGGCACAAGATAAATTCAACACCTCTCCTCTCTGTTGCATGCATATTCTTATTATTACAGTGCATCCAGCAGTGCAAAGATAATTAAAGAATGCGGGCAGAAGTCATTCAGTAAATAATTTTACTGGCTTTTTGTAAAAAGTGCAGACTTTTTTTTACCAACATGCCGATTTCAAAATTCTAAAGTGAATTGCAAAATCTCTAGTACCGCAGGCCATAATCAGATGGGAATCATGTGTAAGAAGATATTGTTACAACACAGTCTTGGTACATACCAGTATGCTTACCATTATACAGCTGCATTGATCTGATTTTGGATGAACAGTCTGTGGCCCCCCTTCCCAAGTCCTATTAGGGCCTGGGGACCCCATGCCGTAGGGCCTTTTTTAAGGGAAGGGAGCTGTGTGGCCCCCAAGCCTTATTAGGACCTGGGCACCCTATCCTACAGGGCTGTTTTGTCTAATAAAGGTAAAGGGGGCAAAATGGCCTCCTGCCATGAGCCTTGTTAGGCCCTTGGGACCCCATCTCCCCAGAGCCATTACTAAAAACAAAGGTGAGGGGAGCTTTTTCCAGTCCTGGGGATCCCATCCCCGGGATCCGCATTACTTACAGGTGGATGACTTGGTGCCCACCCAGGGCACCCATCAAACACTTATTGGGCGCCGCCTGGAGAGCCCCAAGGCCTCCCTGGCCCCAGCTGGCTTCCAGAATGTAGCGAGAGATTTCATTGCTTCCGCCTGCATGGACCAGCTAACTATGCTGTTCCCTTCAGGCTGGAGCAATATTTTGATCAGTTTCCCTGTCTGCTTCAGTACGAGCCGGAAAACAGATCAAAACACTGCTTCCAGTAAGAGGTAGCATTTTTAAAGCTCCCTCTGGCTAGGGGTAGACATTGTGCTTGCTCAAGCTTGGCAGGAGATGCAAAAACACAGGTTTACTGGTGCGGGCATGGAAGCCACCATGTGCCAGGGGAGGGCTCCCCCTCCCTTCTAAGGAGATTAGGAGCCCCAGGTGATTGGCTCGCCAGTACCGTTAGAGGCTCGGGGAGGGGGACTGAACAGTCTCCTTCACCTTTTTGAGAACCTTTGGCACCTGGCATAGACTCCTTGTGCCTGTGATGGCTCCGGGACACCGATGGGGAGGTAAGACCCCCCTCTCCCCATGGGTTCCATTGCATTTGGTGATTGAGTTATGGTTTATATGACTGGTGTGAAGCTAACCACAAATGGAAAATGTAAGATAGATAGATAGATGGATAGATAGATAGATAGATAGATAGATAGATAGATAGATAGATAGATAGATAGATAGATAGATAGATAGATAGATAGATAGCCAAAATACAAACTATTCACTAAAAAATATATCATGTAAATCACACATTATATGAGAAACAAATCTGAAAATACTGTTTAAAATAAAATTACATATTTTTGACATTAGAAATCTGTCTTTCAGGTAAATGTTACACTCTATTGAGCTATTTATGAATGAAGTTTCTTTTTGAATAGGGCTCAGTCTATATTCATGTATTGGTACATTCACCCGGTTTTTGCAGTTAAGGACAATGAAGTATAGTTGCATAAAGCTGTCTGCCCAGGTTTGCACAATATGATGTAATGTGGAAGCTGGCATTTCAGCCCAGGCTTTTTGTCACAAAGTGTGCAGTTTAGCCATGTGAGATACCTTATCTCTAGAGTCTAGAAAATTGCAATGCTTTGTGCATAGTTGTCTGAGCTTAATGAATATACTCTGTTCAATAAAACTGACTTCCAGGATGTCACAGGGCGTCAAGGTTCATGCCTCAGCACTAATTTCTCCCCACCCCAGAAATTTAGAAGTTATCACCTGAGGAGCTATACTTTGTATTATGAAAGTAGCACAGACTAGGAATAATATGGTCTTCAGTTTACATACATCAGGTTCAAGCAACTTGCCCGGCCTCTAGCTCTTTGAATTCAAGTTTACAAGGAAATAATGGCTCAGTATAAGACTCCAATTCTCTACCTTATGTAGTAAAGTGCAGACCCAATGAAGACTTAAGGAAAATAGTAAGTACTATTGTCTTTCACGGCAATGGTAGGTATCTTAAAATCGATCCTGCGGACAGGAAAGATGCACTTTAAACTTTGTGTATTTGATGCAATTTCGGGTACCTTGATCTGCGGCACATTTGTAGTTTTGAAGGTTCATTTTAGCTGTGCAAACCATTAGCACATATATGTTGTCAATATTTGACACTGAAATTGTTCTAGCAGTTGTAATACAGTGCACTTCTACTAGAAAAAGGGTAGACCTTGCTCAATGATCTGAGAGAACTACAGATGCCAAAAGCTGGCTTACATGATTATCCATTGGCACGGAAGTATCAACAAAACATCCAAAGTTTCATCATAACACATAGATTGTTCACATATTAATGTGTAATCAGCCTCATCCTATATGGCGCCTCTGTTAAATACTTTCCCTTTACAGCATTCAGATTCAGCCAATTTAAACCCATTCAAAGCGTAGTAAGCACAAATAAGTAACTGCTGGCCTTCAGGTCACTCCCCAAACATCCAGCTGGATCTGTTTTGCCACCAATAACGTGACTATCTTGAGTTCTTTACTCTACACGCAGTTCCTGCCCAGCCTAACATATCCCTATAGTCTGGCCGTGTTTCAGACCCCACTCTTATTTTCAATGTGGTTTAAAGTTGGTTGAAGCAAAAGCACTTTATGGTGAAAGCAAAAATATGAACCTCAGATCACACGGCAGGTACGAAGGAAGTGCAGAAAAAGTAAAATATTGTGGTAATCACAGTACAATTGGATCGTTGGTATACTTTTGGAAGCAAACTTAATGGTAATTGTTTTATCAACTGAGAAATCATAACATAATAAATGGGTCTTTGTGGGTTTGGGGCATGTGATGTGCAGTTTATTCCAAATTGCAGTAGAAGGTGCATGAACCAGTTAGGCTATCTCACACACTTTAGAATTTATGACGCCTCGCTTAGTCAAGGACCTCAGCAGAAGGCATCAACACACATAAACATTTATATTACACAGTTCAAAGGTCAGGCATATTTCTTGTGTCTTGTTATGTGCTGCCACTGTCTAGAGAAAAGTAAGGTGGTGTCTGTGTAATACTTATGAACCAGTCGTGTTTTATTCGATGATCACAGTGTTGTGATCTATTTGGGATGTTTTGTTTCAAATTAGCCTCAATAAAAAGCTTTTTATAATGGTGTTGGATTCTGTAATATTTCTGTCATGAGTCCACGCCCCTCCCCCCAGAGAAGCAGTACCCCATGAATCTGCCCTCACTGCTTTTAACAGGGATTTCACACAAAGCACATTGCACAGACGAAGCTGATGCAGCATAATCTGCGCAGTGCGTCACTGTAAATGTGATACACAGCATAGTGAGCCAAAGACAGACACAGCTAAAACAAACAGCTATGAGAGGACAGCAAGCATCGGCAGCCTCTTCAAAATGCCAATGCAATACAAACAAAAAAATAAAAGCTGATCAGAAACAATACAAAAAATTGTGGTTTGTGAAACACTCCCGTTTGTGTTATATAATACAGGCAAATTTACAAATTATGCCAATCAAAACCAAGAGAAAACTAGGCCTGAGGTAGTAATGTAAGAACCGTTGGTAAAGCTCTCATCACGAGAATGCAAGTCAGGGGCTGCTCTGGTGCAGATGCTGTTACATTGGTGCTTATGATATAAAATGTGATTTTTGGTGGGCTGGCAGATGAAAAAATCACACATTCTACAGATGTACACACTATTGCCCCCTTTAGGCTTAACCTTATGTTTCTACTGACTTTTGATCGCCCTTGCAACTTGCTGGTTATCTCAGGACACAGCAGTCAAAGGAGAGTGGTAGGAGGGCGGGGTACAGATGGCATGCTTGCTCGTAATTAAAATAACAAAGAAGTTTGAAGCGGAAGAAAAGGAGTACTTCGGCCAAGGGACACTAATAAGAAGAACACATAAAGAACAACAAGAAATGGTATGCTACAACCAGTAGAAATGGAGGAAAAGTGGCAAGCACATGAACCAATGAAAATTAAGGGTGGTATGTAAGCCCCTTTTAAGTTTTATATTAAAAACAATAGATTTCACAAGCATCACAAGCACTGTGCAGGCAAAACCTAATAAGTAAATACAAAATTCCAGGTACCTAAAACACATTGAACATGCGGTCAATGATTTCAGGAGAAAAAGAATGCATTACTTTGAAAGGAACACAATGAGGGAATAGCTCTATGGAGCGAATGTTGAATCATTTTTTGTTGTCAGGAATCTGAAAAAGTGAATACCCTTCATTTCAGGTTAACATTTCTTCCTTGCTGATTTGAACAGTAACAACCAACAGTAACAACCACTAAGGCTTGTTCATGTCATTGTGTGTAGGGTCGGCTGAGGCAGAAAACATGTCCTGGCAGCAAAATAAAAGGGCTCTCCATTAGCAATTCAGATAGCTAAAAATATGGCATACATTTGTAAATCAGGGTACTTTTGAACTTGTAAAGACATGCTGTATAGATATCTTACAAGGTATTAGAGAAAGCATGCATTTTCGCTTGCTGCAAGCTATGATTGTGGTAGTATCATGGAAATCAACAGTAAAAACCTGCCCACATACCTCAAATCAGGCCCTCAAACAGCCTACAAATGGCCCACACACTGAACTGTCAGACCATCCCTTCTGGCACTGCCAGATTGGGCTATAGAGAAGTCCAACTATGAAGGTGCGTCCCTCACATTAGTGACAAGTCATTGCACTCATGCGGTGCAGCAGCAACTCCAGGGAGTCTGTGACTGGAGTGGCTGAGGCCTCTGTTTGAGAGCATAGAAACCTGCCGGAGAAAAGAACTACATAGATCACCAGGGAAAGGAATCCCAAAGGAGCTGATGCTTTGCTGATCATGCTGCAGACACCCTCCTGTGCACATAGAAGCTTGTGCGCGATCTTCCTGCGGGTGGTGCTCAGGAGTAAGCAACCCTCACTCCAGCCAAAATATCTGTACTGTAACCCTCAAGAAAGAGGCCGGTCTTGGGCTGCCTTCACCTGTACATAATGCTGGACAGGTTGATACAGGGGAACATTCCAGAGCACTGCTAGGCATACAGCTTTTGGAGGGGATCTAAGAACACGCAGATCAGCCATGAGCTACATCAAGCCCCAGAGAAGACCTGCTGGGCCTTGGAAGAGGGTGAACACTGATAAGGATACGTGGTTGGCTGGATAGATGTATACTTGTGATGATGCAAAAATGAAGTAATATCAGTACATATTGACTTAGATGTGACTACCAAGGTTTCTACTAGGGCAGTGGTTCCCAACCTGTGGGCCGGGGACCCCTGGGGGTCCGCAAAGCCTCCTCAGGGGGTCCGCGACTGCTTAAAAAATGTAATAATATTAGGTCCCAGCTATCAGTAATGACTCAGTGGGGGTCCCCTTGTTCCAATAATGATTCAGTGGGGGTCCCCGGGCTCTAGTATTGATAAAATGGGGGTCCACAGAAGTCAAAAGGTTGGGAACCACTGTACTAGGGCTTCCCGAGGATCTACCTCTCTCTGTCCTTGTCATCTGTCCTCAATTTACACTTCGTGTATTTATTTATTCATCCACTTATGCACTCTCTCAATATTCATCCACTCATTCGCACATGTCCTTACCCTTCGCACATGTTCAAGCACTGATTCGGCCATTCATCTAAGTACTCACGCACCCAACTATTCATTCAACCATTGACCTATCCTCGTATTGAGCTATGTGCAACATACTCAATTACAAAAACCCACACCTGCTTGTTTTACCATGCACGCCGTAGATATCGGAAGCTGCTACCCTGTCAACGCTTATTTTCCATGTGCTGTTACTGTGGGAAAATACATTTATGAGATCAGCAATATATTTTGTGGGAAGTTTAAACAAAATCAGTTACAATTTTGTACGTAGAGCCGGGGCCAGGGTTAGCTAAATATACATTTTGTTAAGGTTAAAAACGCTCGTGTTGAACGTACGCTGAATCACACAACACAGTAGGCCCATAGACGTTTTGAAAAAACCGCACTTGACATTCAGGAGCTTAGAAACAGCGGTTTTGAAAAAAAATTATAGAGTACCCAGAAGTCATAGTGTAGGGAAACTGGTCTTATCAATACAACCAATCAATGAAAATAATGTATTCAATGTGAAATATACAGACAATCTTAAACTAGGAAGTCAAAGCTCAACCAGGAATGTCTTTGACCTTGAACAAGTCAGTGCAAAGTAATTGGCTAAAGGTTGGACTGACCAATAGGGCAATCTGGCAGGGACAGACAGGTCAGTTCGTGGGCCATTTTTTGTTTTTTTTATTTTCTTTTTGCGGCCCTCGTATACGGTCTGAAGGGGCAGTTTGTGCTGCTGATTTCCATAATATAGCCGCAAACATTGCCTGCAGTAAGTAGAAATGCATGCAGCCTCCCATAACTTGCAAAACTTCTCTATTTGCAAATGTGGGACACTTTTCCAGCTATCTGATTTGCTAAGGGGTACTACTTGAATTTTGGTGCCTGGACTTATTTTCCGTCCCTTGGTTAAATCTACTGCGACCTCACGGTGAGTTTACCCCATACCTAATGCGGGTGCACACGATGCAGTTTCAGATACAGCGCAAAGAAGACTGGCCATAAAAATAAAGTATCCCAACTTTGAAAAAGATATCCTGAATGGTGCGAAACATGCAAACAGAGAGGAGGAGGAGCCCTGCGCTGCCTACGATGGTTCAGGAGTTTTGAAAAAAAAATGAAATGGACCCAAATGGTGCATTTTGCACTACATTCTTCAATGAATTCATCAGCAACGTTACACATTTATATGCAGTTCTGAATGGACACCCATAGCATAATCCAAGAAATCAAAGACTGTCTAGTAAGGGTGATCTTCCGATGGGGGTAGAGTTGTTATCTTAGGGAGTATCATAATTTGGTAATGATTTGGCTCTGTTATTTACAGTGCATAGAAATGGCAAAAATGTGACGTGTAGCATTATATAAATACATGTTAAATTATTTGTAATAACATTTTGAGAAAATATGGCCATACTGGAATTTTACAACACAATTCTCAAATACAATGACCAAAATAAACTGATGGACTCATCCACAATTCTGAAGCAGCACTCATAAAATATTTGATCTAAAGAGGCACCTTTAGATAGATCTTCCACAGGGGAATGTATGACATTACAGTGCATGCCATTACCATGCACGCTTACCACACAGTCTTTACCATGTATGCATTTACCATGCAAAAGGGGCTGGACACCAAAGGGGGGCAGATTTACAATTCAAAACTTCAATAAGGGCATACTCGAGCAAGGTGTTAGTTATCCAAGGGGCCAGATTTACTACTTTTTACTCCAGTCAGAGCAATATTGAGGAAGGTGCTGGTGTGGGCCCGATTCACTATTCCAAACTTCAGTCAGGACAAATTCAGGGAAGATGCTGGAGACTGGCAGTGGGTTAGACTCAATATTCTCAAATCCACTCATGGCCAACTGAACCTTGGAGTCACTCAGGTTAGCCTAGGATGAAGGGAGCAGGTCCAGTCTTTCTTCTCAGAGAACAAGGCAGTCCTCAAGCAGCATGACAGTCCTCTGGTGGCAGGTCAGTATTTCTTCTGTATGTCCACAGGTCCAGGAGAGTGCTACTGAGCGGCTCCAGAGGTCCTATATTTATGCACGTTGCCAGCCTTTGAAGTGAGGGGGATTGATTATACTACCCCCACATCTGTTTCTGGAAAGTTCTTCCCTTTCCCTGTTAGAGCTCCAAGACGTCTGGGATACAAAAACCAGGGCAGGCATAATGTCAGATTTGTGTGTGTGTTGTAATTCAAAGACCTTTGAAGTGCAATCGGGGCCGGTGGCGGCCCCTCCCTCTCACCCTGCCAGGACGGCCATTCTGTCCACACCTAAGTTTCCTTTGTGTTACTGTCTGGAAGCAACAGCCAAACCCCAACAGAAGAGTCATTCACAGTCATGTGACCGAGGACACTGGCAAAAGGCACAAATAGTTACAACAAGAAAATGCCAATTTTCTAAGAGTGACATTTTAACAATTGTGACTTAAAATCCACCTTTTCAATCAAAGAGGGTTTTAAATTACAATTTGTGTGACTGTAAACAGCATACCTCTAGTATGTTATCACTTACTAAATCTAATAGGGTGAGTGTGTGGCTTTTCTGACTGGTACGAACTACAATGAATCTGGGTTTATTAATTCAGGTATGGTTGATTCCAGTCTATTTGCCAATATTTTGTCAACAGTTTAATATCGGTATTAAGCATAGACAGCTCCCTATTTGACTTTATTCTCATGGTGTCTATCCGTCTTAAGTATAACCTTCAGACAAATATTCACATCTGTAAGCCTCTTGATATACCTCCAACGATTTGTCTATTAGTATGTGTTAGAAATGGGGTCTTTGGTTGCCAGTCAGGTTACCCACTGTCTGAGCAAGGAAGCTCACTCTAGTCATGGTAAAGGAGAACCACCCTCAGTTAACCCCCACCCACTCCTTTGGTAGCTTGGCACGACTAGGCAGGCTTAACTTCAGAAGCAATGTGTAAACTATTTGTACCAACAAATACAGTAATCCAGTGAACCACTACAAAATAACACATCACAG
Source organism: Pleurodeles waltl (assembly GCF_031143425.1). Classification (NCBI taxonomy): domain Eukaryota; kingdom Metazoa; phylum Chordata; class Amphibia; order Caudata; family Salamandridae; genus Pleurodeles; species Pleurodeles waltl. The sequence continues at coordinate 349,321,453 of NC_090438.1, forward strand.
GTGTAGAAAAATAGGTAACATTTATCTAAGCCACACAAGAAGTTTCAAAAGAATACGAGTCTTAGGCCCTCATTACGAACATGGGGGGCTGAATCCGCCAGCCGGCATGGCGAGCCAACCGCTTCCGCCGTCAGGCAGCCTGGCAGTGAGTGGAAACACTATCCACCAGGGTAGCTGCGCTACCCTGCGGATAATGTTTCCATTTCTGCCAGCCTTTTCCTGGCGGGATATCCCGCGAGGGAAAGGCTGGCGGAGGGGGTGCCCTGGGGCACCCCTGGGGACCCATACACTTCCCATGCACTTTGCAGGTGCCCCGGTTCAGTGCCCCCTCGCGCAGGTCACTGCCCGATTTTCGGGCAGTAATCTGCGCAACAGGTGCAACTGCACCTGCCGCACAGAGGCATTGACAGCAGCTCCGTCAATGTCCCGGCCAGCCCACAGAAATGTTTGTAATTTGGCCGGCAGGGTTCCGGGGTCGCTGGCAGTCAGTGTTTTGACCGCCAGCATGAACACGGTGGTTGTTACCGCTGTGTTCATAATGACCTCTTAATCCTTAGAAAACAGTAAGAATTCTGTTGTTACACAAAGTACCTGCTTAGCATAAAAAATAAAGCTGCACGGACGAGCGTGCATCAGAAAAGGGTAGTGATGAGTCTATTCCTTACTTGCAAGAGAGGCCGTGCATCATTTCCTTCTCCGGTCAGGTCGGAGATGCGTTGTTTTTGTCCCTCACAGGAGAGCGATGTGTCGATTTTCCAGATGGGGCACCTCTGATCCACTCAGAGTCGGGTGGACTTAGACGCCCAGGGACGATGCATGGAAAATCCGATCGCACAGTGTTTGAAAGCCGCGCTGCGTGGGGCTTGTGTCATCAGCCTTCGTAAGCGATGTTGAACGTCGTTTCTCCAGCCACGTTGCGTCGATTTCCCAGCTGCGATGCAGGTGGAGCGTCGATTTCAGTCGCAAAGCCGGCGGTGGGTCGTTTATCAGCCGCATCGTAAATTTCCCCACACGATGTTTTGTGCGTGCATTTTCAGTCCTTGGCTGCCAGCTTCACCTCTCAAGGGCCCGGGACTGGATACGGCACCACTTGGCAGGGCAGGAGTCTCAGCAGGGGAAGTCTTTGATGGCCCTGAGACTTCAACAACTGGAGGCAAGCTCAGTTCAAGACCTTGGAGATTCTTATCAAGCAGGAATGCACAACATAGTCCAGTCTTTGTCCCCTTTCACAGGCAGAAGCAGCATCTGTAGTATAGCCCAACAAAGCACAGTCACAGGCAGGGGCATCACTTCTCCTCAGCTCTTTAGCTCTTCTCCTTGGCAGAGGTTCCTCTTGATTCCAGAAGTGATCAAATTTTCAGGGGTTTTGGGTCCACTACTTATACTCCTTTCTGCCTTTAAAGTAGGCAAAGGCCCCAGACACACACCAGGGTGTTGGAGACTGCATTGTCTGAGGGCAGGCACAGCCCTTTCAGGTGTGAGTGACCACTCCTCCTTCTACTCTAGCACAGATGGCTCCTCATGATATGTAGGCTACACCCCAGCTCGCTTTGTCTCACTTTCTAGAGGGGATTCACAAACAGCCCAACTGTCAAACTGACCCAGACAGGCAATCCACAAACAGGCAGAGTCACAGAAGAGTTTAAGCAAGAAAATGCCTACTTTCTAAAAGTGGCATTTTTCAAACACACAATTTTAAAAACAAACTTTACTAAAAGATGCATTTTGAAATTGTGATTTAAGAGGCCCTAAACTCCACATTTCTAGCTGCTCCCAAAGGGAATCTGCACTTTAATAGTATTTAAAGAGAGCCCCATGTAAACCTGTGAGAGAGACAGGCCTTGCAACAGTGGAAAACACATTTTGTAGTATTTCACTGTCAGAACATATAAAACACATTAGTATATGTCCTACCTTAAACATATACTGCACCCTGACAATGGGGCTACCTAGGGTCTATCTTAGAGCTGCCTTACATGTAAGAAAAGGGAAGTTTTAGGACTGGCAAGTGGGTACACTTGCCAAGTCAAATTGGCAGTTTAGAACTGCACACACAGACACTGCAGTGGCAGGTCTGAGCCATGTTTACAGGGCTACTCGTGTGAGTGGCACAACCAGTGCTGCAGGCCCACTAATAGCATTTAATTTACAGGCGCTGTGCACCTCTAGTGACTGCACTAGCGACTTACTAGTAAATCAAATATGCCATGAAAATCCAATTACACATATATTTTACATAGGAGCACTTGCACTTTAGTACTGGATAGCAGTGGTAAAGTGCCCAGAGTTTCAAAAGTAGCGAAAACAGACTCCAGCACACATCAACAACCTGGGAAACAGAGGCAAGAAGTTAGGGGAGACCACGCGAAGGATGCCAAGTCTAACATGTGTCCTGCCCAGCAGAAAGTGAGAAGCAACTACCCAATCTCATCAGAGTTCTCATCAATAAGGCAGAAGAATCTGGACAGACCATCCACCTTAAAGTCCATCCCATGTAGGCAAATGGACCAACTCAACAATTTTGGATTCTCACCCCTCACCTGGATTAACCAATTGAGGCACCTGTGGTCGGTCTGAACCTGGAGGTGAGTCCCAAACAAGTAGGGTCTTAGCTTCTTCAGCACGTAGACCACAGCCAAAGCTTCACGTTCTATTACACTCCACCTACATTCCCTGGGAAGTAACCTCCTGCTAATGAAGGTTACAGGTTGGTCTAGTCCCTCTACATTAAGCTGTGAGAGTACTGCTCGTATACCATGCTATGAGGTGTATGTTTCCACAACAAACTCCTTGGAGTAGTCAGGTGCCTTAAGTGCAGGTGCTGTGCACATGGCAGCCTTCAGGGCATCAAAGGCAGTCTGCAAGCCTCTGTCCAGATCACCTTCTTTGGTTGCTTCTTGGAAGTCAACTCATTCAAGGGGGCAACAATGGTGCCATATCCCTTGACAAACCTCCTGTAATATAAAGGCTCTCACCTCAGTCTGGGTCTTAGAATTCTCCCAATCCAGAATGGTGTCACTTTTTGGTTGTAGGGGTGCAGCCTGGCCACTCCCTACCTGGTGTCCCAAATGCACCACTGAACCCTGCCTTATTTGGCACTTACTTGCCTTAATGGTGAGGCCTGCCTTTTGCAGGGCCTCCAGCACTCTGCAGAGGTGCTGCAAGTGTTCCTCCCAAGTGGAACTGAACACTGCAATGTCATCCAGGTATGCTGTGCTGAAGTCATCCATCCCAGTCAACACCTGGTTGACCAACCTCTGGAATGTGGCAGGGGCATTTTTTATCCCAAATGGCATCACTTTAAACTGGAAGTCAAATCAAATGTGCTGAGGTATTGGGCAGCTCCCAACCGATCGATGAGCTCATCAGCTCAGGTGATGGGGTGTGCGTAAGTTTAAGAGACTGTATTGAGACCCCGGTAGTCCCAACAGAACCGGAGTTTTGGGGTGGCACCAGGAGCAGCAGCCTTTGGAACCAAGACCACAGGGCTGACCCAAGGACTGCTAGAAAACTCAATCACCTCTAGGGATAACATCTAAGACACCCCATCTTTGATGCTACCCCTGACCTTATCAGTCATCCTGTAAACCTTCTGTTTAATGGGCGGACAGTCCCAAGTGTCCACATCATGTGTACACAATTGTGTGACCCCTGGGATCAGGAAGAACAGGGAGGCAAACTGACCCAATACCTGGCAACAGTCCCTCTGTTGTTCTGAGGTCATGTAGGGGGAGAGGTTCACTCCCTCCACAAACCAATCTTTCTGTCCAGCAGACAGGAGGTCAGGAAGAGGCTCACTCTCTTCCTCCACCCCACCATCTGTCGCTAGGAGCTTGGACAATTCAGTCTGTTCAAAGTGTGGCTTGAGACGGTTCAGATTCAGGACCCTTAAGGGGTTCCTGCGCGTCCGCAAGTCCACCAGGTAGGTGACTTTGCTCTTGCTCTCCACCACCTCAAAGGGCCCAGTCCACTTGTCCTGGAGCACCCTAGGCGCCACTGGCGCTATCACCCACACTTTTTGACCAGGCTGAAACTCTACCAGAGTGGCATTCTGGTCATACCAGCATTTCATGTCCTCGTGGCTTGCTTCTAGGCTCTCTTGGGCGAGACCCCAGAAGTGGGCAGTCTGGTTTCTCAGAGCCAACATGTAACTGAATACATCCTGGAGGAGTTTACTGGGGGCTTTCTCCAAAGCCTCCTTTACACGACTCAAAGGTCCCCTGACAGGGTTGCCATACAATAGCTCAAAAGGACTAAATCCAAGCCCTTTTTTAGGTACCTCCCTGTTGGCGAACAGAAGGCATGGAAAGAGGATGTCCCACTTACACCTCAAGGGCTCTGACAGGCCCATAATCATGGCCTTCAAGGTGCTGTTGAACCTCTCAACCAGACCATTGCTCTGGGGGTGGTAAGGAGTGGTGAACTTGTATATTATCCCACAATCCCTCCACAGAGACTTCATATAAGTTGATATGAAGTTGGTACCCCTATCAGATACCATTTCCTTGGGGATCCCGTTGTGGGTAAAAAAACATCAATGCACGTCCTACCACAGGTGCAGTGATTGATCTCAAAGGAATGGCTTCTGGGTACTGGGTGGCCTGGCCCACAAGACTAGGATAAACCTGTTGCCCATGGCTGTCTTGGGAGCCAGAGGCCCACAATGTCAATGGCAACTTTTTCAGAGGGGGTACTAACCACAGGAAAAGGTTGGAGGGGAGCCTTGCACTTCCCCCACTCTTGCCACTTGCCTAACAAGTTGGGCAAGACCTACAATGAGCATCCGAGTGCCTGCGCATTAGGGGCCAGTACAATTGGGTGACAAGCCGTTCAAAGGACATGTCCTGCCCCAAATGTCCAGCTAAAGGCACATCATGAGCCAGACCCAGTAGGAAGGCTCTGAAGCACTGGGGTACCACCAGCACATAGGCTGACCCAGGCTCAGCAACCTTAGTCTAACTATACAAGAGGATGTCCTCCCAATAAATTAGGTGAGATCATGGCCCCTTACCAGCAGCCTGGTCTGCAGCCTGGTGCCACAAACCCACTAGAGTAGGACATGTCTGCTGTGCCTCACAGAATGCCTCCCTGGTGGGTCCCCCTTCCTGCTGCCACTGTGACAGCTCAGGGTCCTCCCCCAGCTCAGACACCTGTTCCTCTGTAGGCTCTGGGGGCATCACCATCATGCTCCACCTCATCCCGGACTGTGGGAACTTCTGGGGCTGATTTCCCATGCCCCTTGCCCTTCCTCTTTTTGGCGGTCCCCTGGGCCACTGTTTTAGGCTCCAGGGGCTTCTAACCACCGTGACGGGCTGCCATTGACCTTGTGGATACACGTACCCACCCAGGGAGACCCAACAACTCCAAGTGTGACCTGTGTTCCACCTCCTTCCAAGGAGAATCCTCCAGGCCATTGCCAAGCAAACAATCCACAGGCATGGTTTGACTCACAGCTACATTCAAGGAACCTGAGACCACCCCCCCATTCACCTACGCCACTCTGCACAGGTGCTCTGAGTTGTTCACTGCAATTACTTGGTGAAGTACACATAGATCTATCTGCTCTTCAGACACCAGGTGACTCCTCGCTGTAGTCACACTGGTTCCTGTGTCTCTCAGAGCCTCCACCCTCTGTCCATTAGTGGTCACCCACTGCCTGTACTTTTTAGTATTTTCAGTCACTAGGGTTCTGTGGACCATCTCACTGTCCCCTGGTGAGACAAGGGTCATCTCAGCTGGCTACCACCCACCTGGAACCAACTCCTCCCCAAGCGCTACACTGGCCAAACCCTGTGACTGAGCACCAGTGGGTGCTGGTGTACCCTTGAGACATTTGGGATTTCCCCACACATGACCCACTGGGTCAGATGCATAACACTTGAAGGGGGGACCCCCTCCACAGGTTTCTGTTTGGAGAACCATGGTTTCTTTTCAGTGGTGGGCTGGGAATCCTTAAACTGGGAACTAGATTGGGGCCCTTTAGAGAAATCCCCTTGTTTAACCTCATCCCCCCTTTCTTCTGAGAGGGACCCTGCCCACCCTTGGCATGGTCTCCCCCATACCTGTTCTGGACCCTGGTGCTCTCACAGTGGTCTGCTTCCTGCGCAAGCTTCCTGGGATCAGTCAGCTTGCTGTCAATCAGGTGCTGGCGCAGCTCTGAAAAACATAAACTGTACAAGTGCTCCCAAGCAATTAATTTGTAAAGCCCCTCATACATTGTCACCTCACTGCTCTTCACTCAACCATCCAGTGACCTGCAAAAACAATCAACACATTCCAACCATGTTTGGGATTCCTTCTTCTTATAGGACCTCAACTTGTCCTTGTATTGCTCAGGGGTGAGACCATACATTGTGAGTAGGGCGACCTTCATGATAGAGTAAGTGACCCCTGAGGATCCCCTAAGGATGTCAGAGTATCTCTCTGAAGGAGGCTGGTCTGGTGTGTACCTATGGTGCTTATACCTTATACCAGGTCCAGGTATCCATTATTAGTGTAGTGAAGTCAGTGTCTAGAAGTCAGGCTTTCTAGAGGTAGCTGTGAATGAGCAGCCATGGGTTATCCAGGAGACTTGCACAGCTCATGCAATACCACTGTAGTCACACTTAGTACTTAAACACATGAAACAAAACTCTCAGTGTTCCAAAAATAAAGGTACTTTATTTTGGTGACACAAATACCAAAAATACCATGGAGACTATACTTCCTTAGGAGGTAAATAATACACAAATTATATACACTTGTATGCAGAATAAGGCATAGGATGAGTTAGAAAACAGTGCAATTTGTGAAAATCACAAAAGTTAGAAAAGGGCATGGGGGAGCACAAAGCATATACTAAGAAAGTGGAATGTGAAAGTCGGTCCCCCAACTAGGCAAGTGTAGTGTGTAGAGTGAAGCTGGGAGTACTAGAAAAGCCCAAAAGTAAGTACCACAACCCACTTCAGCTACCAGGAAAGCAGGAGTAAATCACAGTAACTTTCCCAGAACACACACAGAAATGAAAAGAAGAATTATGTAAAACCTAGAAGAGACTGCAAGACACCAATAGTGGCTTCCTGGACAAGAAGACCTGTGGGAGAAGGGGATTAGGTCCAAGAAGCACAGAGAAGTCCAGTAAGAGCATGAGTCCCTGCTAACCCTGATGAAGGTGCAAAAGGTGAGCCACCGGTGAAGAAGAAAAGTCAGCACTGCACCCAAGAAGAAAACGTTGGGTTCCTGGAGGATGCAAGTGATGTCCCACGCTGGATGGAGGATTGCAGTCAGGTTTGCGCCATCGGAGTCTGCCAACAAGCCTTGGCACATGCAAAGCTCGCGGTTGGTGGAAAATGGCACTGCCTGGGACCAGGAAGGACCAAGTGGACTCTACCCAGGAGGGGGAGTCAGAGGGGACCCTCAGCAACTCAAAGAGACTGCAGGAGACCATGCAGCACACACAGAACTCCCACAGCATGGGGACAAGAAAGTTGTAAAAGTGGCCCATGCAGCACTACAACAAAGGCTCCCACACCGCTGGAGAACCACTTAGGAAGCTATGCCTCACAGGATAGAGGGAAGATGCATGAAGGACTTGGAGAAAGGATGGCAACAAGCCTTGGCAGCTGCAAAAGACACAGTGCAAGGGGTATTGTCTTGTGTGGGAAAGCAAGGTCTTTCCTCCACCAAAGTGAGACAGCTGGAAGAGAGGATCGTCGGGACTACTTCAGTCTACCACCCATGATGCAGGATCCACACAGCTCAGCAGGAGAGGGGATCCACACAGCCAATTGTTGTCGCAGTTGGTGACTGCAAAAGCAGGGGAGTGACTCCTTCGCCCCAAGGGAGAGTTCTCCTTCCTTGTGATGCAGGCTGCAGATGGACTGTCCTCAGAGGATGAGTGACTGGGAAATTGTTGCAGTTACTAGCAGAAGCTGGAGATACAATGTTGCAGGAGGCGTCTTGCTTCTTTGTTGCAGCGTGTAGGTTTCTAGAGGGTCCAGATGCAGTTTCTTAAGTGAGAAGTCAAAGTAGAGGATGCAGAGGAGTCCTGCTGGAGTCTTGCAATCTGAATCTGAGGATCCACCTAAAGGAGAGACCCTAAATAGCCCTGAAAGGGGGATTGGTCATCTAACCAGGTAAGCACCTATCAGGGAAGGGCTCTGACATCACCTGCTGGCACTGGCCACTCATATGCTCCCAGAGCTCCCTGCCAACCTTGAATCCAAGATGGCAAAATCTAGGGACTCTCTGGAGGAGCTCTGAGCACAGCCTATGGGGTGGTGATGGACAGGGGAGTGGTCACTCCCCTTTCCTTTGTCCAGTTTCGTGTCAGAGCAGGGACTGGGGGTCCCTGAACTGGTGTAGACTGGTTTATGTAAGGAGGACAAAAAATGTGCCCTTCATAGCATTTCCAGTGACTTGGGGAAGCTACCTCTCCCCAGCCTGTAACACCTATTTCCAAAGGGAGAGGGTGTAACACCCCTCTCCCAAAGGAAATCCTTTGTTCGGCCTTCCTGGGCTTGAGCTTTTCAAGCAACAGGAGGGCAAAAACCTGTCTGGGAGGAGGAAGCAGCTTGGCCTGCCTGGAAACCCTCAGAAGGCTGTAATGGCAATACTGGGGTCCTCAAAGGAGCTCCCACAGTGCATGAAATCATACAGCCAATGTTTGCAAAAGCATTGGGGTATGATTCCAACATATTTGATGTCAAACATGCCTATGTTCAGAGTAATCATTATGTAGCAGGACATAGGTAGTGACTTATGTCCAGTACACGCATAAAATGGCGTCCCCGCTCTCATGAAGTCTGTGAAAACGGGCTTGGAGTTTGTGGGGGCACCTCTGCTACTGCAGGGGTGCCCTCACACACACAGAATCCTTTCACCCTGCACCTTTACATGCAGACTGCAATGCTGGTTCTGCAGAAGCCTTTGCATGGGCTCCCTATGGGTGGCACAATATATGCTGCAGCCCATAGGGATCTCCTGGAACCCCTGTTACCTTGCTACCATATACTAGGGACTAATAAGGGGGCACCAGTATGCCAATTGTGGGTGAAATACAGAGTTCTGGGAGAGAGAGCATGGTTAGCAGGATCTCAGTAAACACAGTCAAGCACACTGACATCAGGCAGTAAAAGGGGGTAACCATGCCAAGAAAGAGGGTACTTTCCTAGACCCTTCTCTCTACCTCAAAGTGCTTCCACAGACTTACCCCCAATGAGCTTCAGGAAGGGATTCATATGGAGAGCAGACTCATACCCCTTGATCCACAAGAATATGTCATCCTCCCTTTTGTAATCCTTCACAAGGACTTTAGGAATTTGCACCTGCCTCTCAGGCTGCACTGTGATATTGCTGTCACCATCCCTACTGGTCTGGCTCCTCTGATCCAGCTCCCTCAAGCTGAGCTCATGAGCCAGCAGTAACGTTTTCTCTTCTATGGCCATCCTCATCTTTTCCAACCCCAACTGGTGAGCCCTCTCTGCCTGTCTGTCCTGTAACTCTTCAGGAGTCATCCCTTGGATGACACACTGCTACATGCCCTGGAGTCCCTTTCCCTGGACAAAAAAGGCCCACCCACTGTACCATTGTGTATGGATTGCACCTCGTTATGCTCATCCTACTCCTCTGGGTACCTCTCAGCTTCCTTGGCTGTCACCCAGGCCCTCAGTGCCTTTTGCAGATCCTCCTTCCTTCCCGGTGGAGCCCTTAATGGGCCAGGCAAGATTCTTGTAGTACTGCTTTAACTGAGCAACTGTATAACTCTCCAGTTTCCCTAAGTCAAAAGTACCTCCAGCTGATGCATCTCCAGAATGAGACATGATGAAGAATCAACAAAAGTGCAAAGTTCCAAGGCAGAAAAAGAGTTCCCTATGAAGTTCAGAAGTCAATAAAAGATCAGCAAAAATATGGAAGTAGGGAAAAAATCCAAAAGAGAAAAGGAAGAGACAAGCCGCATGTGGTCACGTAATGGTCTGCACTAAAAACAGTAGTGTACACTTAATCACTGTATGTCAAGAACAAGTACAAGTTCAAATCCTCACCGCTGATCACCAATGTTAGAAATGGTGCGTCGGAAAAGGGTAGTGATGCATCTATTCCTTACTTGCAAGTGAGGCCGTGCGCCATTTCCTTCTCCGGCCGGGTCGGCGATGTGTAATGTTTCTCCCTCGCAAGAGAGCGATGCGTCGTTTTTCTCCCTCGCAAGAGAGCAATGTGTTGATTTTCCGGACGGAGCACCTCAGGCCACACAGAGTCGGGTGGACTTCGACGCCCAGGGACAATGCATGAAAATCCGGTTGCACAATGTTAAAAAAACACGCTGCTTGGGATTTGCGTCATCAGCCTCCGTAAGTGGGTGTGGCGCATCATTTCTCCAGCCTTGTTGCATCGATCTCACAGCCGAGATGCAGGTGGAGCATTGACTTCAGCTGCAAAGATAGTGGTGCGTTGTTTATTGGCCGTGTCGTGGAAGGTGCATCGTAAATTTCCCCGCATGGCGTTCTGTGCGTGGATTTTCAGTTCTTGGCTGCCAGCTTCACCTCTCAAGGGCCCAGGGACTGGATACGGCACCACTTGGCAGGGCAGGAGTCTCAGCAGAGGGTCCAGGTGCTGGCAGGGGAAGTCTTTGATGGCCCTGAGACTTCAACAACAGGAGGCAAGCTCAGTTCAAGCCCTAGGAGATTCTTAGCTCTTCTCCTCAGCTCTAAGCTCTTCTCCTTGGCAGAGGTTCCTCTTGATTCCAGAAGTGATCTAATGTTCAGGGGTTTTGGGTCCACTACTTATACTCCTTTCTGCCTTTGAAGTAGGCAAACTTCAAAGGAAAGTCTCTCTTGTTTGTAAGATCCTACCTTGCCAAGGCCAGGCCCCAGACATGTACCAGTGGGTTGGAGGCTGCATTGTGTGAGGGCAGGCACAGCACTTTCAGGTGTGTGACTACTCCTCCCTCCACTCCAGCACAGATGGCTCATCAGGATATGCAGGCTACACCCCAGCTCCCTTTGTCTCACTGTCTCGAGGGGATTCACAAACAGCCCAACTGTCAAACTGACCCAGACAGGCAATCCACAAACAGGCAGAGTAACACAATAGTTTAAGCAAGAAAAAGTCTGCTTCCTAAAAGTAACATTTTCAAACACCAGTCAAAAAACAAACTTTACTAAAAGATGTGTTTTTAAATAGTGCGTTCAGAGACCCTAAACTCCACATTTCTATCTGCCCCCAAAGAGAGTCTGCACTTTAATAGTATTTAAAGGCAGCACCCATGTTAACCTATGAGAGAGATAGGCCTTGCATAGTGAAAACCAAATTTGGCAGTATTTCACTGTCAGGACATATAAAACAAATTAGTATATACCTTACCTTAAACATACACTGACCCCGCCAATGAGGCTTCCTGTGGCCTACCTTAGGGGAGCCTTAAATGTAAGAAAGGGGAAGGTTTGAGCCTGTGTAATGATATGTACAGACAGGTTTAATATGATGTCATTTGCTCAGGCACATGCATATTGAGAATGTCCATGTATCATCTCTTGTTAATGTATTTGTTTGAATCGGAAAGAGAAATGAGTTTCACTCGGAAGGCACAGGAAGAGATCGCTATGCTGTGGGCTCCTGACTTGATGAAATAAACTTTAATTTAAAGTTTAACCTTACCTGCTTCAAATTTTGACTATTAACTACTCTTTTCATCTGGTGACGAGCTGAGCAAGGTACTAGGCATCTTCCAGGAGGTACCTTCCAGAAGCCCACCACCTTTTCTTTCCTCAACTGCATTTATTCACCACAGCTGCTTCCAGGACCTTATTCATCATCGCTGGAGCCCGTGATTCGTCTTACTTGCTGTGGACTCGGGGAGGTAAATTTCAACATATTTTACGGAAGGATTTCTGCTGCACGCTTATAATTTTCACATGAGATATGTCATGAGGCAAGTGTGGTGGCTAGATTGGATGAGGGAGAGTTGATTTGGTGAAGCAGTTTAGACAGATTCCTCACGTCAGGAAATCAGCAATAACTTTGATTGTGTTCCCCTTTTAAGCGTCTGCCTTTTTGACGCTTATGTTTATAACCATCTTGCTTTCATTTCATTCTTGGAAAGTGGTAATTCATTTGTTATAAATATTTAGATATATTTGTTTTCATGGCTTCTCCTAAACAAGTAGTTCAACTTCCTTCATTTTTACCACTACCTGGGAAACCTAAAATACCATGGAAAATTTGGTATTGCTTGTTTGAAAATTATTTAATTGCTATTGATGCTGAAAATTATACTCCTAAGAGAAAACTTGCAGTACTGTTTGGTTATCTTGGCATTGAAGGTCAATAAATGTGTGATAACTTACCTGCTGTAACACCCACATCTTGTGATGGAGATAATTGTATTGTGTATACAGAAGCAGTGGAAAGGTTAAATAAAAAAAAAATTGGAAGAGCTAAACATGATGCTGGAGCATTTTAATTTCATGAAAAGGAAACAAGAACTGGACGAGACTGAGGAGGAGTACATCTCGGCTCTAAGAAATTTAGCTGCAAATTGTAATTTTGGTAAAGCACTGGATACCTACATCAGAGATCAGTTTATGTACAGTTGCTTCTCTAAGAAAATACAAGAGAGGATTTTAAGCTGCAGGAATCCTCTTCTTTATGAAGTAATTGATATTGCGAAAAGCATCGAAAGGGCAATGGTTGAAGCAGGATGTTATTCCTATAGCACATATTGTCTGAGCAATTCCGTTAAGTGAGAGGATTTAAAACAATTTTTAGATGATTTAATCAGTGAAGGTGTAATTACTACCATTGATGCTTCTGAGTGGGTCAGTCCCATTGTTGTTGTGTGCAAAAAGGGTGCTGAGATTCGTTTATATGCTGATCTGAGATCGCTTAACAAGAATATCATAGTTAATTGCCACCCTTTACCAAAGATTCCAGATTTTCTTACAAATATTGGAACTTCAAAGTTTTTTAGTTTATTGGATTTAAAATCTGCATATCACCAAATACCTTTAGCACCAGAGTCAACTGATCTCACTACTTTTGTGACTCCATTTGGAGCATTTAAGTTTTTGAGATTGCGTTTTGGCTTGGATTCTGCTGCCAGTGGCTTTCAAAAATGTATGGATCACATTTTGAAAGCAATTGAGGGTGTGCAGGCTTACCAAGATGATGTACTAATTTTTTCAAAGTCTGTCTCTGTGAACATTTTGTCATTCTAAGAAAAGTCTTGAATGTGTTAAAAAAAAGTCACTTTAGGATTAAAAAGTGTAAATTTCTAACTAGTGAGTTGGATTATCTAGGTCATTCCATTTCTTCTGAAGGCATTAAAACTAAGTTGTCACTTACTCAAGCCATTACTGATGTTGACCCTCCAAAAGATAAGGATACACTTAGGTCGTTTCTGGGCATGACAGAATATTATTCTCGATTTGTTCCACGTTATGCTCAAGTAGTACAACCTCTACGGTGTTTGCTCAAAAAGGGCATATTGTTTGTTTGGGACCCTTCTTGTGATGAAGCTTTCAATTATGTCAAACAAATGATTATAAAAACACCAGTTTTATCACCTTATATTTCAGTTCATAAATTCAGCATCACAGTTGATGCTAGCCAAAAAGGGTTGGGTGCTGTTCTCTGTCAGTGGGTTTCAGGGCAGGAACGTACTATTGGATTCGCTTCCAGGAGCTTGAAGTTGGCAGAGTCTCATTTCAGTACAATCAAAAAAGAAGCTCTTGCGTGTTCTTGGACTGTTGAAAAGTTCAAAACTTTTATAGGGGTACTCAATTTAAATTTTTTACAGATCATAAACCATTATTAAATTTGTTGAATGGAAACGGAACAGGCAAAGCATCTTCTAGATTGGTTAGGTTGCTTTCTCACCTACAAGAGTTCAATTTTGAAATTAAATATATTTCTGGAGGTCGAAATATCAGGGCAGACTGCCTGTCCGGCATGCCTCTACAAAGTGTTGGTGTAGATGATGAAAATGATGATACAGAATGTGTTGTGGCAATCATTGAGGATGTTATGGACTCCGTGGGAAGTATTCAATATAAAGATTGGATGGATGCATCTCAAACGGATGCAGTTTTGCAGAAAGCAATAACTTATGTAAGAGAAGGGTGGCCAAAAGAACGATCTTTGCCTGACTCTGGAAAATCCTTCGCCCAAATTTCAGCAGAACTTTCATTAGTAGAAGGAGTTTTGATGCGGGCAGATCATTATATTCCACCTGTATCATTACGCAATAAATTAATTGAGTCTGCTCATCAAGGGCACTTAGGCATTGGAGGTACTGCAGAATCTTAAAATAATATTTTTGGTGGCCTTCAATGGATAAGAACGTGTCTCAATGGATTGACAAATATGAAACATGCTTGTTATCTGATAGACATTGGAAAACTTCCCAGACACCATTACATTGTGTTCCTGTCCCTGTTGAGTCTTGGAACAAGATTGCATTGGCTATTGCAGGTCCTTTTGATTTGTTACCCCCTGAACAAAGATTTCTAATGGTAATGGTTGACTACTATTTAAAATGGGTTTACTTTGAGTTCACAAATACACCCAACACAGCATCTGTGATAAAGGTTTTACACAGGATTTGTAATATTGAAGTGGCACCAAAAGAATTGGTTACTGATAATGGTTCACATTTCACCTCAACTCAAATGAAAAACTTTTTAGATTCACATCACATAAAACGTCTCGGGGTTGCACTGTATTCCCCTTCTTCCAATGGTCTGGTAGAAAGAATGAACAGATTTTTGAAGGAAGGGATACAAACTGTGCTTGCTGTTAATACTTAGGTGGAAAATTTTCGGAGTAAAAAAGTTTGGTCTTATTTGATCACCCCGCATTCAACTACAGGAGTTTCTCTGTTTCGGTTGTTACGAAAAAGGGACCCTCAGACAGTAGTTTGTCCTGATTGGATTAAAAACTTAGCAGGGCAACCAAAATGTTATTCATGTTTAGACTCAAATAGAATGAGAATCAATTCAACAATCAAACAAAGTTTGCAGAAAACTCATTTTGATGCTACCCATCATGTAAAAGAACATAATTTTTCAGTAGGTGATTGGGTTTTAATCAAAAGTCCTGTCAGAGTTAAAAAAGGATCATCTATTTATTCTTCACCATTTCGCATATTGAAGGTATCTAGAGGTTCTTTATTTATTGGATAAAAAGGGGGGGTGGAGTAGAAGGTGTGTAGTTAGACTGTCTCATGACATAAACAGGTAAGAAATATTTTGGTTAACAAAAACATCAAAGAAGATGATTTACAAGATACATCTAATTTGTTTTTTAATCATAAGCAATATATTGATGTGGTCAATGATTCAAAAGTTTTTCATTCATTAGAACATGGTGATGACATTTTAAATTTAAGTTTTGGTGCTTCAGAAAACAATCGGTCTGTTGCAGACACATCAAATGTTGTCAATGAAAGTTTTCACTGTCATGATAGATGATGCAGGACCTCACGCAATGTTTCTGTACCTTCAAAGAATAAAGATTTCTTTCTTTACTAATGTGCTTTAAAATAGAATGTTTTGTTTGCAAAAGGGAAATGAGATGTAATGATATGTACAGACAGGTTTAATTTAATATGATGTCATTTACTCAGGCACATGCATGTTGAGAATGTCCATGTATTATCTTTTGTTAATGTATTTGTTTGAATGTGGACTGGCTCGTGGCTATTAACTCCCTGTGCGTTCGGAACGAGAAATGAGTTTCGCTCGGAAGGCACAGGAAGAGGTCACTACGCTGTGGGCTCCTTGCTTGATGAAATAACCTTTACTTTTAAGTTTACCCTTACTTGCTTCAGAATTTTGACTATTAACTAATCTTTTCAGCCTGGCAAGTGGGTACACTTGCCAAGTCAAATTGGCAGTTTAAAACTACACACACAGGCACTGCAGTGGCAGGTCTGAGCCATGTTTACAGGGCTATTCATGTGAGTGGCACAACCAGTGCTGCAGTCCCCCTAGTAGCAATTGAATTACAGGCCCTGGGCACCTCTGGTGTACTGTACTAGGGACTTACTAGTAAATCAAATATGCCAATCATGGAAAGCCAATTACACATACATTTTATGTAGGAGCACTTGCACTTTAGCATTGGATATCAAAGTGCCCAGAGGATCAAAAACAGTGTCCAGCACACATCAACAACTTGGAAAACAGAGGCAAAATGTTAGGGGAGACGACGCCAAGGATGCCAAGTCTAACGCTATGTCTGACTTCGCTAGGTATATTTCACTAGGCAGGGAAAAGCCTCCTGGATTTTTGCCTTTCTTCTTATCAATTAATAATCTATGCACCTTTGTTCTCTCTATCCAGATTTCCATTACTCTGTCTGCTATTCACTTAGCCTGGGTATCAGCAGCCCCTCCAAATATGCCCTTAACTTGTCAGCTCTGGTTTCTGCTGGGGCACCATTTCCAACCACTCCTGGAAGACATCCAGTATAACCTACTGATCCATCACCTCCAAATCTGGCTGTATGCGTAATTTTGTAATATGCATGTGCAGCTGTTCTCTTTCAAGAGCTAAGCCAGTAGTTTCCCTTACTTCTGCCCCCCAGGCCCTGTGTGCAGGTTCTGCCTACATTTTGTGTGTGTGTGCTTTTCCAACCCTGTCCTGTCATCCTCTATTTGACTCTTCAGTTTCATTATCTGCATCCACTTACACACTACGTCTCCAGCACCTGCATTCCCATATCCTTATGGAGCAGTGCGTGTAGTAACTGTGGCTGTATGTCAAACATACTTGACATGTATTGAAACAACAGTAGATAATCCAAGTCAATGGCCCTGTGCACTCTCCCGCTATGTCCGTTATCCTTCTGGCATATATCTTTAACCAGAGAGCAAAGAAGTCATGGGCAGTCAGGAATTATGTACAAATTCATGATACATCAAAAAAAAATTTCATAGTATATGATTGCATTTACAGTCATAAACTAATAATTTATCTATACATAAATATTTCCAACATAAAGAGTCATACATTGTGAAATTTTGTTGATATGAACATTGGAACATAAGGTACATAATAAGTCTCAGATTCATACAGACACTGACGTTGCCAACACGTGCTTCACGGAATAGAAAAACGCTTCTTCAGGGCTGGTAAAAAAAATATGTATAAGGATTACAATAACATCATGTAACCAAGATTATGACATAACATCCAAGTGAATATGAAGTGGTAAACAACTAAAGAAATATATTTATTGAATAGTAATGCTCCCAATGTGAATTGTCTATAGAGTATCATGCTCACAACATCATAACTTTGATTTACAAACTATAATTGATCTGGGTGTACTAATTCAGATACAGTTGGTTCCACTCTATTTGCCAATATTTTGCTCAACAATTTAACATCGGTATTAAGCATAGACAACGGCATATTTGACTTTATTATCATGACTTCTATCCTTCTTATGTATAACTATCAGTCCCTCTCACATTTATTCAAGCAAATATTAACATTTGTAAGTCTCTTGATATACCTCCAACAATTTGTCTATGTCAGACTTTGATTGATATATTTCACTAGGCAAGCCATCACCTCCTGGATTTTTGCCTATCTTCATATCAGTTAATAATGTATGCAAGCACAAGATACTGTCCTTAGAGTTTGCCAACGGGGTTATCCCACTAAGATATTGACAACCACTCTTAATAAAGTTTATCTTCTTACTACCAGTAGTCCCAAAGCCAAAAGGGAATATGTACTACAGGTACACCAACATGTTTTCTCACCAATTTATGTGCAGAAAAGAAAAACATCTTTAGGATCATGTTCAAATTTACCTGATCGTCCCTTGATCACATTTAGGAAAGCTGAAACTTTAAAAACCATTCTGAGCCCCAGCAATAATGAACGCTATTCAGAAGCCATAACGAGAACATGGCTAGACACTAAAGCAGCAGGATGCTATAAATGTGGAGGGTGTACCTGCTGTGAACATGTCAAAGATAAGTCTGTAAAGTTTTTTAATCATGACCAATCTCAACAGTTTAAGAATAATTATTTAATGAATTCTAATATCAGCTACTGTGTCTACTTTGTCACCTGTGTATGTGTGTTACAATATATTGACTCAACTAAGAGACCGTTAAAAAAAATGGAAGGAACATCTGGGAGCAATGCCAGATGTAGACATCAAATCACCCATTGTTGTACCCTTTAAGGACAAACAACCACAACATATAAATCAGATTTATTTCATGGGCACTGATCATATACCAATAACCCACAGAGGTGGTGGCAGGAAACTTAGAGGAGGTGTTAATCTGTCCCAAATGTGACGGATATACCACCAGCCGTATTACGAGTGCCATAGGATATAATGGACTCGTAATACGGCTGGTGGTATATCCGTCACTTTTGGGACGGATTAACACCTTCCTCCAAAGTTGTAATCAGGCCCATAGACTCAGATGTAAGGAGAGCCGGTATGTGTATTAATTATGTGAGCTATGGTTTGAATATTAATCACAAACTGTATACTACCTCATAATAGTGAGGTTTCTGACTTGTGAGCTAGAGCCTTAACATTAACCATGAACTGTATACCGTTTTTTTAAAAGTGAGGCTTCTGACTATAACACAATATTGTAAATTGGTAACACCAAGACTTTAATGGTGAAAATCGGCACTGTCATGGGAAGATTTGCTTCCTAGCAGTTTTCTGTCTTTTTTCTAACTTTCAGAGTATGGGTCTTGAAAAATGTGTAGAATCACAATCAGAATAGCTAATCAAGAGTGATATATGAGATAACATAAAGTATTAATGTATGGTTTGTTCTCTTTTCTACTTTCTCGATGATGTTGTAATCCTTGCATGACACTTCTATCTTGCTGATTAGGAGTTAATAGTCGTTTGTAAGATACAAGTGCGAATGGAGTACTATCTATTGTTTATGGTGGAGATATACCCATCTCTCTCTCTCTCTCTCTATATATATGTATATATATATCTATATATAAATATATATATATATATATATATAAGTATATATATATATGTATATATATTTATATATATATAAATAAATATATGTCCTGAACAGATTCATATTTTCATGGGGGGGGGGTGTTGCCCAAAGTGACAGTAGGGTAATGGTACTTTCTCCAAATGTCCATGACTGACACCCTTAGGAGTTCGTGAGTGCGAGACTCGACTAGGTCTGAATCAGTTTGATTTTATTTTTAGTTTGTTTTTCTATCAACCTTGATAATAGAAACTTATTAAGTAATTCTTCAAATGTTTTTCAAATTGCCACAATAGAATGGACATACGCAGTGTAATTTCTTTATTCACAAGCTCTTGTTGTGACCAAGAATGGATAGATGTAGCAGGCCAGTTGTGGACCTCTGACGTGAACTAGATGGTGGGGGAAGGCTTATTACACTACCTGGTTTCTCCAAATATCGAAGGTTGCGAGCTCTGTTGCCCTCTTGGAAAACACTGCGACACATCCCCTTATGTTCTTATTTATTTTTTCATATACGTTCTCCATTTACTGTCTTTCGTCCATTTGCAATGTTTTTACATTATGCTACCAAGGTCCTGGTGAGGCTGCATTCTCAAACCATTTTATTTTCCAGCAATCTCTGCTGTCCCTACGGCATTTGTCACGAAGTACGCGTTTTCCTAATTACCTTTTTGCGATGTGATTGGTCTGTTCTATTCTTTCCAGCCTGTCGTTCTGCTGTTTCAAGTCCGTGCGGCTAACTGAGAGGTAAATAGGTGGCTTTATGTGAAACCTCAGGATAGATCTGAGGTGGTTAATAAACACGAGGTGGTTTTATGCGGAAGCCCTTGCACGTATGCATCAGTCGGCTATCGGAACTGTTGTGGTCAGTGATACTTTGTTGCAGCTAAGTATAATCGCTGCTGTTTCGACTAGCAGGATGAATGTGGATTTTCACTGATTACGTAGTTTTAGTTGGAAAATACGGTCCCCTAATGCACTTTTATTTTCCTTTGTGAATTGAGAAGTTTTTTAAATGAATTTGCGTTTTTTTCGTTGCTTGTATGAATGTTTATAGGTAAGAACATGTATTGTAGAATTATACTTTGTTGAGAGAGAATGATTGTAGGTTTGTGTGCATTTTATTTTAAGATAAGCATGAAAAACCATAAATTATTACATGAACAGACCAATGATGGCGCCTCTAGTCATCAGGTCTACATGTTTCGCGTCTGGTGGTCCAGCTGGATCCATTGACGCTTCATCAGGACCAAAAATACTTGTACAACTTCTCCAAAAATAAACTAATTTGACCCTACTTGGGAGAGGAATACAAAGGCAGTCACTTACTTTTGTGTACTTGCTATGTCAAATAAGGTCGCCCATCCCCAGTCCCGTTATCAGGACGCTGTCAGGCGGGTAGGTTCAATGACCTACGAACGACGTGCCAATTAATGTCAGTTCCAGCCTCTGACATGCGATTCCTAGGAGCTCTATCCTGAGACTGGGGATGGACGACCTTATTTGACATAGCAAGTACACAAAAGTAAGTGACTGCCTTTGTATTCCTCTCCCAAGTAGGGTCAAATTAGTTTATTTTTGGAGAAGTTGTACAAGTATTTTTGGTCCTGATGAAGCGTCAATGGATCCAGCTGGACCACCAGACGCGAAACATGTAGACCTGATGACTAGAGGCGCCATAATTGGTCTGTTCCTCTTGCGTAATTGTTGAGAGCACGTGAGCATTACTACTCACCCCTTGACTCTCACTCTGTTTTTAACCTTGGTCTCCATCTTATTAACACTGATTAAAATTTATGATTAATATTATATGATGGATAACCAATTTTATTATTTTCTCCCCACTATTGCTTGAGTACTTGAGTTTTGGTACTCCATTCACACGATCTGATTCCATCTGCAATACGGTTAAGAGCCCCCCTTGGGGAGCCCGTTAGGCGTTGCAGCACCGGCCTAACAAGGAGCTTTCCCAATGATGAAACTAGTCATCCAGTGTGATGCTTGAGGGTTCTCGCTCCTGTCGAATCAGGCCTCCCTACTTTTCTTCTTGATTGGAACAGTGTATTTCTTTTTCTTTAGAACTCATATTGGGAGACTGTACACTGGACCATTAACCTCCCGGTCCCTCCTTTTTGGTTTTTGAACCATAAATTATAACAGGGTTTTTCATAGGTACCTTATTCTATGGAAGTCTGAGAAGCACGGACTTAGCATACGAGATAAGCCTATTTTGTACAGATTTTGATATGTGCTTGACAGAATTCAGCTGCGGAGCATGTGTTCCACCCGATAGTGCTCTAACTGCGGGCCCTCGTACATGCTTGTTTAAAAACTTATACTAAAACACAAGCCTATTCTCAGATGAGACTGCTACGATTAGACTTGTTTTTCTGATGACCGGTTGTTGTCATTTTCAACTTGGGTAGAAGATTACTGTTAATTTTGAGCCTCCTGTGGAATGTTTCGAACATTTTGTAATAGTATTTGGTTGTTATGCTAGAATTTGACAGCGTCAGCAATACCATATAAAGAGGAGTATAGTACTACCGTGGTTTGCTCATTACATGGGTTGGAACTGTTTTGTATTTTGAGGACTTTAATGTTAATTTTTTTATTACGTTTCTAGGTTCATTCATAAATCTCCGTGACAAAATTCGGCTCGACAGTGATTTGGCTGTCATGAGCCATCCATTATTTTTCCAGCTAACCTTGGTAAACTAATTTGCTGATGCAGTAGTTTTAAGTGTGACTGTTGCCTCTATGAGTTTGAAGTGTCAAGTTATTTCGTATTGTTAAACATTAGATGCTCCTTACCGGTGTGAATCACTTCGCCTGATAAGATTTGAGATAATTAGATTTTTGGCTTTGAAACCATACGTTTCGATTGAGGATAACTCTTTAAAGATTTTCATGGTAAATTCCTGCTGGTTTTTAATATCAAGAATCAGAACTATGAAACCTAATAGGTCTTAGATAGTTATGATGTTATTGATTGTTATAGTTAAGAAATTAGAACATACTCTCCTTTCTTCTCTTCCTGTCCACTACTTCAGTTTTAGTTAGATTTTGTCCTCTTCATTATATCACTTGTTTCTTGTGCCATCTCAGTCTTTCTGGTTTTTCTTCCCACTTGGGGCGACAAATACAAAAACAGATGGATTAAACCCAGATTTGTGACTGGGGGTGAATGTTTGATTTGTTCTGCATTCCGTCCATCATCTGTTGTTTTTGCATTTGTCACTCCAAGTGGGAAGGGTATGCTGAGGCGTGGGTCCTGTGCTTGCTATGCCACCGGATTCAAGCTAGCCTGGCTGATGAATGGTGATACCCTGAAACCGGTCCCAGGATGCTTGTTTCTGGTCCACGGAAGACCTGGCCTGGCAGTTCGGGCTGGGCTGTTCCCATGGGGAACAGGGTCAAGACTGATGTGCATATGGCTGGGTCCAAACTGGAATGACATGGCAAGCAAAAAAAACTGATGGATTAAACCCAGATCTGTGACTGGGGGTGAATGTTTGATTTGTTCTGCATTCGGTCCATCATCTATTGTTTTTGCACTTTTAGAAAGTGAGCATTTCTCTGCACTTAAATCCTTCTGTGCCTTGCAATCCACGTCTGGCTGGGTTCAGCTGACAGCTTCTTTGTGCATTCACTCATATTCAGCCCAAACACAGGATGCTCAGCCTCACTTGCATACATCTGCATTTTGAATGGGTTTTCCTGGGCTGGGAGGATGGAGGGCCTGACACTTACATGTCAAAGGACTGTAGCCTGCCCTCACAAAAAGGACTGCCACACCCACTATTGGGACCCTGGCTGACAGGATTAAACTGAAAGGGGACCTTGTGCACTTCTAAGCCACTCTTTGAAGTCTCCCCCACTTCAAAGGCACATTTGAGTATTTAAACAGGACCTCTGCCCCTACCAACTCAGACACTTCCTTGAGAAGAGAACCTGAACCAGAAGCTGCATCCTGTCAAGAAGAACTGCCTGGCTGCCCAAAGGACTTACCTGACTGCTTTCTGTAAAGGACTGCTACCTTACTGTTGCCCTGCTGCCTTGCTGCTCTCTGGCTGTGATGAGAAGTGCTCTCCAAGGGCTTGGATAGAGCTAGCCTCCTGTTCCCTGAAGTCTCAGGACCAAAAAGACTTCATCTCTACAAGGACTCCTTGTGCGGCGAAAATCGATGCACAGCCTGCCAGAAACGGTGCATAGCCTGCATTGCAGTGAAAAATCCACTGCACGCCAAACCGGAACGAGGCAGCCCAACTTCGCAACGAGAAGATCAATGCAGCGCGAGTGCAGCGATTGGAAATTCGGCGCACGGCCCACTGGATAGACGCTGAGCCAGAACAATGCAGCCCAACTTCCGGAGAGGAATCGACGCAGCGCCTGCCGTGCAGTAGATATTTCCATGCAACGGCCACCGGATAGATGCAGCCCCTGTGACTTTGTCCTGTCAGCGCCAGAAATCCACACATCGTTCCAGGGTGTCCGAAAACCCCACAACCCAAAGAGGATCCACTACCGAGCGCCGGAAATTGCGTCCCTGCATGAAAACTAAACAACGCATTGTCGTGCTCGCCAGAGAAAACCACGCATACCTCCCTGTTTTCCATGCATCTCCTCTTCTGTGGTTCTTTGTGGAGATTTTGAAGGCAAACCAGGTACTTTGTGCTTGAAAGAGACATTAATTGCTTTTAAAAGACGAAAGGCACTTTTTACAGTGATATTTTCAACATATACTTATGCATTTTAATCGTTTTGACCTGCATCTTATGAGATAAATATTATATATTTTTCTAAACACTGTGTGGTGTATTTTTTTGGTGTTCAACTGTTTTATTGCATGATTTATTGCACAAATACTTCACACATTGACTTCTAAGTTAAGCCTGACTGCTCAGTGCCAAGATACAAGAGGGTGGGCACAGGATAATTTGGATTGTGTGTGACTTACCCTGACTAGAGTGAGGGTCCTTTCTTGAACAGGGGTAACCTGACTGCCAACCATAGACCCCATTTCTAACAGGATTCTTTTACATTTTGTTTTTTATTGGTTCTCACTTTTTCTTCATGCTTCTAGCTCCCTATATCTCCAAATTTTATTTCTTCTCCCTAGTTCTTTCTTCCATTCTTTTTTCTTTCTTTCTTTCTTCCTGCCTTTCTTTTTCTTTCTTTGTGATTCCTCTTATCACTTCCCATTTACTTTATTCCTTCTATCCATTTTTCTCTGTCTTTCGTTCTTTCTCTTTCGTTTCTTACTTATTGGCCACTTTCTCTTTCTTTTCTGTTCCTTTCCTATTTCTTTCTTGCTTTCCTCTTTCATTTCATCTTCTTCTTTACCTCCTTCCTAGGTCCTTTGCCTGTTTTTCTCTCTTTCTCTCTTTCTTGCAGAGTTGGATTAATGTCTCCACTGTATCACTACACAGATTATGAATCAAATTAGCTACGTCCCAGCACGTTGTAGATTATACGGATACATGAGATGTGGATGGAAGGAGATATAGAGCTGCAGATTACAGCAGGTTTATATCATCTACCTTTGCGCCCAGCTGGCTACCATTGCAATTTCTGTGAAATAAAAAAAGGAAATCACTGCGGTGATGATGGAAATAATGGTTGTGGATTTTATATCTCTGGATTTGAAAAGTCTGAGAGTGCTTCAATTTCAAGGCAGATCCAACTTTGTTAAAGATGTAGTCAGTAAGTACTTCCAGGAGACACATCCTTCACCTTTGGAGCCTCTGCTGATGCTTATCTGGAAGCTTTCATTAGAAAGTGCAATACAGCAGCATATTTGGCAGGCATGATCTTCTCTGGCGAAAACTTGTTTGTGATGATATGGGTCAAGTGACAGTCCTTCTATACTATATATTATCTAAGATGGCATTTTCAAAATCACTTTAGGAATGTTTGATATAACCAATGAGCACCAAGATGCTAGTCTAAAATGCATTCTTTTAACCCCTTTGCTGCCAGGCCTTTTCCCCTCCTGTGTCGAGCCTTTTTGGCTATTTGGGGCAGTTCACACTTAGGCCCTCATAACTTTTTGTTCACATAAGCTACCCAGGCCAATTTTGCGTCCTTTTTTCCCAACATCCTAGGGACTCTAGAGGTGCCCAGACTTTGTGGGTTCACCTGAAGGAGATCAAGAAATTAGCCAAAATACAGCAAAAAAATTTTTTTTAAAAAAAATGGGAAAAAAAGGCTGCAGAAGAAGGCTCGTGGTTTTTCCCATGAAAACTGAATCAGAGAAGAGCCACAAATTTCCTTCCACCAGCGTTCCCCCATGTCTCCCGATAAAAATGGTACCTCACTTGTGGGGGTAGGCCTAGCGCCCGTGACAGGTAAAGCCCCAAAACACAACGTGGACACATCACATTTTCACAAAGAAAACAGAGCTGTTTTTTGCAAAGCACCTAGCTGTGGATTTTGGCCTCTAGCTCAGCCGGCATCTAGGGAAACCTAGCACAGCTGTGCAGTTTTGAAAACTAGACACCTAGGGGAATCCAAGATGGGGTGACTTGTGGGGCTCTGACCAGGTTCTGTTACCCAGAATCCTTTGCAAACCTCGAAATATGGCTGAAAAAACACCTTTTTCTCTCATTTCGGTGACAGAAAGTTCTGGAATCAGAGAGCAGTCACAAATTTCCTTCCACCCAGCGTTCCCCCAAGTCTCCCGATAAAAATGGTACCTCACTTTTGTGGGTGGGCCTACTGCCTGCGAAAGGAAATGCCCCAAAACACTATCTGGATACATCAAAATTATCAAATACAAAACTACCTGTTTTTGTTGGCGGGGCACCTGCGTTTTTGGTCCTGGGCTCAGCAGCCTTCTAGGGAAACCTACCAAACCCAGACATTTCTCAAAACTAGACACCCGAGGGAGTCCAGTGATGTGTGACTTGCTTGGATCCCCCAATGTTTTCTTACCCAGAATCCTCAGCAAACCTCAAATTTAGCTAAAAAATCTCATTTTTCCCACATTTCTGTGTGGAATCACCGCACTGGGACACATTTCATACCACCCAATGTTCCCCTCAGACTCCCGGTAAAAATGATACCTCATTTGTGTAGGAAGGCCAAGTGCTTGTGAAAGGGAAGAGCCAATAACATGTCGATATTGAGGGGGAACCAAAGGGGGTCCAAAAGAGCTGTTTGCAAAAAAACATTTTTAGGCTGACAAGTGCAGCAGAATTTTTATCAGTATAGATGGGACAATGCTGGGTGGTAGGAATTTTGTGGATTCCTGCAGATTCCGGAACGTTCCATCACAAAAACGTGGGAAAAATGTGTGATTTCCAGCAAAGTTGGAGGTTTGCAGGGGATTGTGGGTACAAAAATGGTGCGGGGTTGATGTGAAACACACCACCCTGGAATCACCCAGAGGTTTAGTTTTCAGATGTGTCTAGGTCTTGTGGATTTTTCTACATGGCAGTGTCCCAAAGTCCATAAAGTGCAGCCCTCACCATTCCATGTGGAACAATTTTGAGAGTAAGCCAAGCTCTCATGGCCCAAATGTAAAACTAAAACCCAAAATAATCAAATGTCTTCTTGCTTGCTGTGGAATAAGATGTTTTAGAGTGCGGGGGACAGCTGAAAGACTGTTATCCCCTTCAGTTGAGGTGGGGGTGTAACCAGGCCCATACTGGTTGGTAGCCACCACCCCATATATATATATTTTTTTTTAAATTCCCTGGCATCTAGTAGACTTTCTGCCCCCCGGGGTGTGGATCAGGGGTAATTGCCCCATCTGCCCACTGGTGGGCATAACAACTTTGGCACCATTTATTTGGGGTGGGGGTATTGCCATACCCCCACCCTCTTATTTTTGAAAAAAAAACTTCCCTGGCCTCTGGTGGGCTTTCTGCCCACCCTTGGGGGCTGATGGGCCTTCCAAAAATTAGACCCATCTGCCCCCAGTGGGGGGCAGATATGGCCAACAGTAAAGTGCCCCATGGGGAGCGACCCTTACCCAAGGGGCTGCCCCCCCTAAAGACAACACACGCATACACATACTCCAATCCCTGGTGCCTAAGTGGTTTCTGCCCCCATGGGGGCAGATTGGCCTAACAAAAATCAGCCGATCTGCCCCAAAGGGGGGCAGAAATGGTCTAAATACAATTTGCCCCCCAGGGGAGCAACCCTTGACTAAGGGGTCGCTCCCCACCTCTAAAAAACAAAACAAAAAAATATATATATTTTTTTATCACTGGTGCCTAGAGGTTTCTGCCACACCTGGGGGCAAATCGGCCTAATAACAATAGGCCGATCTGCCCCCAGGGGGGCAGAAAAGGCGTAAAATAAATTTGCCCCCCTCCCCCGGGGAGCGACCCTTGCCTAAGGGGTCGCTCTCCACCTCTAAAAAACAAAAAGAACAAAAATATTTATCCCTGGCGCCTAGAGGCTTCTGCCCCCCCCCCACCGGGGACAGATCGGCCTAATGACAATAGGCCGATCTGCCCACAAGGGATGGCAGAAAAGGCCTAAAATTAAGTTGCCCTCCCACCCTGGGGAGCGACCCTTGCCTAAGGGTCGCTCCCCACCTCTAAAAAACTAAACAAAAAAAAAAGAAAAGCCCCCAAAAAATGTATCCCTGGCGCCTAGAGGCTTCTGCCCCCCCAGGGGCAGATCAGCCTAACAAAAATCAGCCGATCTACCCCCAAGAGGGGCACAAATAGTCTAAATACAATGTGCCCCCCAGGGGAGCGACCCTTGGCTAAGGGGTCGCTCCCTACCTCTAAAAAACAAAAAAAAACACACAAAACAAAATGTGTCCCTGGCGCCTTGAGGCTTCTGCCCCCATCGGCCTAGTAACAATAGCCCGATCTGCCCCCAGGGGGGGCAGAAATGTCCTAAAATAAGTTTGCCCCCCAGGGGAGCGACCCTTGCCTAAGGGGTCACTCCCCAACTAAAAATAAAAGAAACACAAAAAAAAAAAAAAAAAAAATGATCCCTGGCGCCTAGTGGATTCTGCCCCCCCTGGGAGCAGATCGGCCTAACAATAGGCCGATCTGCCCCCCAGGGGGCAGAAATGGCTTAAAATAAATGTGCTTCCCCAAGGAGCGACCCTTGCCTAAGGGGTCGCTCTCCTTCAGTGAATTTGGCGTACAAAAAAAAACTCCCTGGTGTCTAGTGGTTTCTGCCCCCCTTGGGGGCAGACTGGCCTCATAAAAATAGGCCAATCTGCACCCAAGGGGGCCAAAAATGGCTTAAATATAATTTCCCCCTAGGGAGTGACCCTTGCCTAAGGGGTCGCTCCCCAACTAAAAAAAAAAAAAAAAAAAAAAAGATCCCTGGTGCCTAGTGGATTCAACATGAGAATACAGCATTTGGAGGCCAGAATATTAACAGAACGTCAAGCCAGTCATCAAGCAACTTGTCAAAGAGTATCACTGGTGTAGTTGATCTATCATAGTTTGCATTTTGTAGTAGGGAAAGATGCATTGCCCAGCATTGTCTTTGATGTGATTGCAGTGGTTGCAGCAACATTTCCACGTCTAAGAAAGCCACTGGAGGTTGCCCTAGGTGTAAATCCAAGATGATTCCTGCTGGCCAGTTTATACACTAGAGCACAGGTTTCACTTGTATGTTAATCTATTTTTTGAAAGGTTAGCAACCAACTCTCAATGAGCAGAGATAGACAAGCATGTCATGGATAACGTGCTAGGGTCTATCTGCATCTTTGTTTCACTGGCTAGCTGTACTCATGTTACTGAGTTCCTTGTCGAATCAGGAGAAAGATGATAATACCACAGCTGATGAGCAGTAGAATGGTCATAAATGACCAAACAGTGAAAAAACAATGGAATCAATCTACAAACACCGCTTTAAATGCAGTCACCAGACCAGATCCAATGACCTTAAAAAGACACACAATACCAGTTGCTGTCAACAAGTAAATATTGTCTGCATGATATCAGCAAAAGGTTGTACGTGTCTGCCCCAGAAAGCAAAGGGGCTTCTTTTTGTAATAATATTGCAACTAATTAGCTAATTTCATCAAAACATGTGTCTCTCGTATCAATACCAGGTCGAGGGACACTTTTGTTTGCATGTTGGGGCGGAGGGTACGATGTCCTCCAATGGCAAAAGGGTTGGCCCGGTCTCAAGCCACAGCAAGAAATATTAGTTAGTACTAAATAGGAGCCATTTTTCAGTATTCCATGGTGTGTGGGATGGATACAGAAGGAGTGACTGATAAAACAGAACTTGACCCTGGCATCAAAGTGCTAGACGATTTATGCAAGGAAATAGTATCACCAGAAGGGTGCGTCCTAAAGGGTTCTGCAGCTGGATGTACTAATAAACACAAGGTCATCTTCATTTAATCACACGTAAGAAAAAGGAAATTTCCACAAATGGATCAGATGTGAATTATAAATTGTTTCCTAGCAGCTTAACAATCTGTACTTCTGACAGTCATGAAAGTGAAAAGTTGTGATGGCCAGAGAAATAATGTGATGTGTTAGCCAAGTAATAGGTGGATGGTCGCTAACTGAAAATGGTGATTCTTCCACTTGCTCGATACTCAACAAAGTATATGTGGACTCTTTTTTCGCTATTGTGCTTTGTAATAAGGTCAAATTATAAGGCTCAAAAATTGATGTTTTGTTTAGATGTTGTCAGGGCACAAAACCTGAGTTTGTCAAGCCCAACATAGTTGTATTATAGCTCTTAAGTGAACTTGGCCATGTTGTAACAGAAATGTATCTCCTTTGAGGATATGTGATGCTAAGGACAGGATATGATTTAACAAGTATAGTCTGTTAGAGAGCATATGCATGCCATTGTCGATACCTTTAAAGACTGTTTTGCGGGGTTTGTCTAATCCTTTCTGCAGCTTCCTTTTCTGAGTATCTGTTCCATTAATTATAAAAGGCATAGACTGCTGATAAGATATGGTTCCAAAAGGAAGTAAAAAATCTATATTTTCTTTTTTTGAGGATAAGTGTTTTTTCACAGCTGAAATACTGGAATGTGCTAACCAGCGTTGGCACAGGTTGCCCACATTGTATATGGTAACTACTGAGGTATTTGTGTACTCTTTGTGTACTATCTCATGGATCAGGTCGATTAGCTGTAGGACCAAGGGGTCATGCTGGTATCTGAATTGTAGGGCCATAAGGATAGACCTTCGGGAGGGAACTAAATACAATTATAAGTTCCATTCTGTATCATCTCATTTATGTCAGAAATGTTCACTTGTGATGGGAAATTATTAAACAGAGTGAAATTAACTTTTGGTGTTGAAGGTTTTTTTAAAGCCTTCCATAGTACTAAATCCCAGACAGTGAGACTGGGGACTGATTTTGTTCAAGAAAATCATTTCTCTCTAATGTATGCTTGTCAAGGTAGCATATGCCTGTAAATCAGACATCATTTGTTTTACAGTCTCTGAACTGTTTTGGTGAAAACATGGAAGAAATCCTAAAAGGGCTTCACTCGCTCTGCATAATGCGGCAAGTAAATTTGTCTGAAGTTAAGGAATCCCAGCAGGGACTGCAACTTCTTTAGTGTGGAAGGTCACTGTGGGGTAGGCAATCTTTTATTTCTTAAAGTTAATTCTGTAACCTTGTGATGTTAATAGTGCTATAAGTGTGTCCACCCTAGTTAGGTGGACATCTAAATTGGCATCTGTAACACAGATATCATTAATGCATGACAATTCCTCAGGATCTAATCATAATATCTTCATAATGCAAACTGGGAATAAGCCAGGAGTGTTCTTATAGGCAGTAGGCAAGCATAAAAATGAGAACTGCTACCCATCGAAACTGAAGGAAGTTATTCACTTTCAGGTGCTATATTCTGACTTAAAACCAATTAGAGAGGTCAAACAATCAATCAATCAGTACATTTGTAGAGGGCGCTACTCACCGGCGAGGGTCTCAAGGCGCTTGAGGGGGAACTGCTACTGCACGAACAGCCAGGTCTTGAGGTGTCTCATGAAGGTCAGCAGGTCCTTTGTCTGCCGTAGGTGGATGGGGAGGGTGTTACAGGTCTTGGCGGTGAGGTATGAGAATCATCTGCCATCAGTTGTTGTCTTGCGGATGTGTGGAACGGTGGCGAGGGCGAGGTCGGCGGAGCGGTCGGTTCGGGGTGTAGAAGGTAAGTTGTTCATTGAGGTATGCTAGTCCGGTGTTGTGGAGTGCTTTGTGGGCATGGGTGAGGGGCTTGAAGGTGATCCTCTTGTGGACGAGGAGCCAGTGTAGTTCTCTCAGGTGGGCTGTGAAGTGGCTGTGGCGGGGGATGTCGAGGATGAGGCGTGCAGAGGTGTTCTGTATGCGTTGCAGTCTTTTCTGGAGGTTGGCCGTGGTTCCTGCATAGAGAGTGTTGCCGTAGTCCAGTCTTCTGCTGACGAGGGCCTGGGTGACCGTCCTTCTTGTTTCGGTGGGGATCCATCCGTAGATCTTGCAGAGCATGCAGAGGGTGTTGAAGCAGGAGGATGAGACTGCGTTGACTTGTTGGGTCATGGAGAGCGGTGAGTCTAGGATGAAACACAGGTTGTGTGCGTGGTTGGTGGGCATTGGTGCGGCTCCCAGTGTGGTCGGCCACCATCATTCGTCCCAGGTGGAGGGGGTGGGACCAAGGATGAGGACCTCTGTCTTGTCCGAGTTCAGTATAAGGCGACTCTTCTCCATCCAGTTGGCGACGGCCTTCATTCCTTCGTGGAGGTTGGTTTTGGCAGTGGCGGGGTCCTTGGTGAGGGAGAGGATCAGCTGGGTGTCGTCGGCGTAGGAGACGATCTTGAGGTTGTGAGATCGGACGATGTTGGCGAGCGGTGCCATGTAGACATTGAAGAGGGTCGGGCTGAGGCAAGATCCTTGGGGTATGCCGCAGATGGTCTTGGTGGATTCAGATCGGAAGGAGGGGAGGCGGACTCTTTGGGTTCTGCCAGTGAGGAAGGAGGTGATCCAGTCCAGGGCTTGTCGCGGATCCCTGTGTCGTGGAGGCGTGTGCGGAGGGTGTGGTGGCAGACGGTATCAAAAGCAGCTAAGAGGTCCAGGAGAATGAGGGCCGTGGTCTTGCCTTTGTCTAACAGGGTCCTGATGTCGTCAGTGGCGGTAATGAGAGCGGTCTCGGTACTGTGGTTGCTGCGAAAACCAGATTGGGATGCATCCAGGGTGTTGTTTTCCTCAAGGTGGTGGGTTAGTTGCCTGTTGACGATCTTCTTGATGACCTTTGCTGGGAACGGGAGCAGGAAGATGGGCCGGTAGTTTTTGAGGTCTCTAGGGTCTACCTTGGGTTTATTGAGTAAGGCGTTGATCTCAGCGGGCTTCCAGCTTTCCGGGAAGGTGGCAGTCTCGAAGGAGCTGTTAATGATCATCCAGAGTTGGGGGGCGATAATGGAGCTCACTTTGTTGAAGATGTGGCAAGGGAGTCACAGAGGTCTTGCGAAGTTGGGAAGTTGTTGGTGCTGGAGCTGGGGTTGGAGAGTTCCTTCACAATGTTGAAGAGCTCTTTGCTGATGTGTGCGTTGTTGTCAATGCGTTCCTTGAAGGAGGATCTCTTGGCGGTCCGGATGAGGTGGTGGTGCCTGCAGATGGTGTTATTGAGGGCCGTGTGGGTGACCGGTGTCTGTTCTTGGCGCCATTTCTTCTTGAGTTTTCGGCGAGTCTGGAGGTTCGGAGGTCGGCGGGGAACCAGGTGGCCTTTCTGACGGTGTTGTTTTTGGAGGGTTTCTTGATCGGGGTGAGAGCGTTGGCACAGTCATCGATCCAATGCCTGAGGTTGCGGGCAGCTGTGATGGTGTTGGTCGTTTCGGCTGGTGGGGCGAGGGCGGCGATCAGCTGCGGCGAGGGATCCATTGCGGGTGGTGGTGCCTTGTGGGTTTCTTGAAGGTGAAGTAGATGCAGCGGTGGTCGGTCCAGTGGAGATCGGTGGTGTGGCTGAAGGTGACATGGCTGCTGGTAGAGAAGAATGGGTTGAGCGTGTGTCCAGCAGCGTGGGTGGGGGACGTGACAAGCTGTTTGTGTCCGAGGCTGGTGAGATTGTTGAGCAGGGCAGCAGAGTTGCTGTCATTGGTGTTCTCGAGGTGGAAGTTCTGGTCTCTGAGGAGGATGTAGTCTATAGAAGCAAGGGCTTGAGTGCTGACTATGGAACTGTGGTCGAGGTCCTGGGGGTCTGTAGATGAGGGTTCCTCTGAGGGTTGTCTTGGGGTCGATGTGGATTTGGAAGTGCATGTGTTCAGCGGTGCTGAGGGTGTCTTCGGTGTTGGTCGAGATTCTGATGGTGTTTCTGTGGACCATGGCGATCCATCTTCCCGGTCTGTTGGTGCGGTCCCTGCGGGTTATCATGTAGCCATCCGGGATGGCTTTGGCAATGTCGGGTGCTGAGGATGGGTTCATCCAGGTCTCCATCAGAAAGGCGATGTCTTGGTAGGAGGAGTCAAGAAGGTCCAAGAGTTCAATGGCGTGGTTGTGGACTGAGCGGGTGTTGAGAAGGATGCATCTGAGGTGGTTGTGGCTGGCTCTGGCGGGCGGGGCGACAGCTCGGGGGTTGGTAAAGCTACAGCTACGGCAGGAGAAGGGTCCGTGGATGAGCTTTGGTGAGGCCTGGAACCAGGTGGCCTATCGGCCGGTGTTGAGTGGGTGGAGGGTATTGGCATCGTAGTAGCGTCTGGTGATGTGGCAGTCACGGGAGACAGGGGCTCTGATGCTAGGTGCGGTCCAGGCGCGGATGGGTGCAGATGGGCTTGCCTCCGGCGTGGCGCGGCCACACAGCGGCTGCCATTAAGAGGGGGAGGTGGGAGGGAGGAGCAGCTGGGAGGCGAAAGCGGAACGTGAATGGGTGTGCGAGGGGGCGGGGCCACAGGGGACGCAGAGGCAGGGAAAAGAAGGGGGAAAAGGGCAAAAAAACAAGAAAGAGGCAAAAGCAGAGAAAAGAAAGTGAAAAGGCAGAAAAAGGATAAAAACAGACACAAGGCAGATACAAAATACTTACCGCTCTCCACTGGCCACCAGGGATGAGGTGCAGGCAGGTGCCTGCAGGCGGAAGAGGGCCTTGAAATCCCAGCAGCAGCGAGGGCGGGGAAAAGTCACGGGCACATTCAGGTGGAGCTGCGCGGCGTGTCGAGCTTCTCTGACCACAAACAGGTCAAGGGTCGCTCCGATTGTTTTTGTATTTTTTCCTCACCCAGTTCATCATCAAACCTGTGCTATGCGCATTTTGCACTGCAAATGTTCTGGTGTGTGCTTTTAAATTCCTATAGTCCAAAACTATCCTCTAGGATTGGTTGGGTTTGGAGAAAGAAAAAAGGGGTTTGTTCATGGGTGGAAGGCATGGCTCTGTTATGCCCTGATATTGCCAATGATCAAATATTGCTTTATTACCACACTGTAATTCTGGTTTAAGAGACTATTGAGCTTAAGTTTAAGGCTCAGTGAGTAAGACTATGACATGTGGGGGAGAATGTTTATCTTACAGCCCATTCACTGGTGTACATTTTCCTGTTATTTTCATCAGGCACTCTTATTATTTCCTCCCACTGGGGCACTTCCTTATCAAAGACTGGAGGCCAGTCATCCTCAGCTAGTATGATGTTGTCATCTTCAGACAAATGCAACCAGAAAACAGCTTTAATAGTGTTTTGGTATATCCCCTTAAATTTGTAATTCTAAATCATAAACTCTAACAGGAGGATTTAAATGTTTATCTGGAGGTTCACCTTGTATGAACTCATCAGTTGGATTCACCACAAGAAACCTCTGAAGCGTCTGATGTACTATTGTGACTTCTGCTACACTGTCAATGAGTGCACTTGCCCAAGTCCTGTTGTGAGGATAATCCATAGTTGGACCAGCATGTTTCCTAGAAAGTCCTGCTACTTTTGTCTTCTTGACTGGAGCCTTGGAGTCCAATCCTTTCTTTTCCCTCTTCTGCTTACTTCAACCTCTCATCCAATTTAACTTTTCCTGCTATATTCCGCCTTTCTTCAGTACTCGGATCAACTCCCTCTCTCTGCTCATTTATTGTCAGTGTCCTGAAAAGAATGTGGAGAGTGGATATCAGAATGCGCATACTGTTCAGTTTTTTTAAATTTTTATGTAGGTCCCTTAACTTATTACCCCTGCTAGATTCATACAATGGAGGAGAGCCAGTCTGTCTATTCTCTACCCCTTTATTTCTTCATACCTTCTGTTGCAGATTTCTCTTTAACTTAACTTTTAGGTTTTAAATGTGGCTTAATATCTCACAAACCTAGGGTATCAATCATGACCCAGAGAGGTGTAAACTTCCACACTTGCTTTTGTTAGTCCCATTCACAATCTGGAGTACTGAAGCTTTTCCCTTAATGTTGCTCAGGCTGATTGAGAAAACTGAAGCAAAGTTCCCCACTAACATGATTCCTAAGTCCAGAGCTGGTGCAGCACTGTACTCATTCTGTATTTGTTCTAGTACCTCAGGAAGAACTGCCAATAAAGGCGTGCCATATGTTCTGGTGTAAATGCATGCACATGTGCTTTAGCAGGTGTTACATTCCTCTTCGGGTGGCACTATTCCTAGAGGGAGAGACACAGTCAAGATTCTATGTTTGTCTTGAGCTGTTGTAAATGGATACATTGCTTCTAACTGGTTTGTCTTGCCAGCAACTCAGAAAGGAATCTCTCCATACTTCATTGGTGCATTTTCCATGATAGTGTTAATAGTCTGTGAACTAATAGGTTGTACCGGAACTGCTGGTCCTGCTGCAAAAGCAGGTCTAGAGTTCATAGTATGTAGCATAAACTGCACAAGTCTCCTGTGTGTGGCAACTGTGTAATATCTCCTAGTGCATTAGGCACCAATGTAGCATAAACTGAGTCTCTGGCTCAGCTCTACAAGGTTGACCCCCCACAGGTGACCCAAGTGAACTTAGGTCAAGGCATCAAACCTTGAGTATGAAAGACAGATTTTTTTCAGTCCCACAGAAACCCACCCAATACATAATTGAAATGGTGTCAATGCTTTTGGGTTACTAACAGTCCCTAAACAGGGATCTAGAGACACCATGGCCACTAGAAACAAACCTTTCTCATTTTTCTAAATACCACACACATCAACTGCAATAAGAAAAATACATTTTAAAAAGTATGTTTCTTTCAACAGATTTCACACTGTTGCTCAGCACATTTAAAATGAGCACACAGAATGTGATTAAAACAGCACAAATGCATGTTTTGAACAATGAGAATGAAATGAAACATTTTTACGATGGTTAAAATGTCATATAATAAAGCCTAACACCCTAAAACCTACTTCTCTGCACTACTTGAGGATAGCACGGAGTAGCATAACTTGTGCCTAGATTTTCTTAGCTAGAATGAGTGCACTGCATACTTGTTCACAGCAAAGCGATGTAATTATCAGGAGTCAGGAAGGCTGTGTTCCCTGCGAAAGGCAAATATGCATCACATCAGCATCAGCTCCTAAACATAGTGTGCTCGTGCCCCCCGCTCCACTGAACAATAACACAGAGTGCTGTGGGCTTTTGATTAGGGGTGTGGTGGCACAGAATGGCCTAGTTTTACACAACAAAGGAAGCCTGCCAGTGGTGCACCTCATATTTGTATAATAAGTATTGCAAATCATATTATCTAATCCAACAGTTATTTTTAGCATATAGCATGCTCGTGTCCCCTCACTCCTCTAGACTCATCACTCTGTATGATTTTACGTCTGGAGGGTGTGTTGGCACTAGTGACTTTTAAGAGCCTCAAAGAATCTTAAAGAGCTCATAGGATTGGTAAATGATCTCTTAGATTCAGAAGAAATTCAACAAAGGTTCTTAATAAGAGCTCGACAGGAACAAACAAGAAAGTGAAAGGAAAAAGCAGAATAAGACATTAAAAAGGATTTCATGGGTGTTCACAGGGGCAGTAATAAGGTAGAAACTGTAGGGAAATTAATAGAAGTGATGTTTAAAGTAAAACGAGGCTTACAAAAAATAGGGGACAGCGGATAGGTGGATACAGAAATCCTGGTAAACATTGTTGGTGCTCAACTGTTCCCCCTAGTTTGAAATGAGATCAGGGAAGACTAGGTCCTGTGTGCAAGCACCACAGAGGAAAACGAAGACCATGGCATCTGATGCATTACGCGCCACAAGTACAAAGCGAAAGATGTTAGTTATATCCTTTGGTGAGGATAGTGATCTGCTTGTGCTTGCAGAATAGCTAGAAGACTTGCCAGAGGTAAATATGGTTGTCTTAGGAGGATCATTCGAAAGCAGAGAATTAGAAATAACATACGGGAAACTCCTAAGGGCTCAAAGCCCCTAAAAATCACTGACTATTTTGGGCCACTAGATGACAAGGGGCAGCGGGGCTTTCCTACATCTGAGGGTCCCACAAATGATAATGTCAATTTTCCCCCAGTTTGAAGCTAGACCAGAAGCAGTTGGAGGGGGGTAAGGCTGTGGACAGTCGTGAGCAACTATCACCGGAATTATCTTTACTACAACAGTCTGCTGGAAGGTCATGTTTCCCCCTAAATAGGGTTTAATCTAGGAATGACACTGATTTCACAGTGTGCTCCTGCAAAAGGTGATTGGTACTTGGTGCAATCGCCTGCAGTCCTAGAGGCAATGGTTGGGGAGCTAATGGCGGTGTCATGCAAATCCAACTTCCATCAGGATCAGTCACTAAGAGTAGGAAGTGAGAGCACAAGAGATGCTGACTGTCAAGACAGTAGATTGAGAAATGTACAGGGAAGCATTTGGGTCACTCCTATAATAGAAGGGCTAAAGAGTTTGTGATCCCAGGCAGAGGTAAAAGCACAAGAAGATGCCAAGACTGTTCTGGACCAAGCTAATCAAGCGCTTTGCCAATTGTTTAAAACCTCCTCAGTACCCCAGAAGATGACAAAAAGGGAAAGAAAATGAGCCAGAAAGAGCAGAAACATGGTCAACCCAGCTAGTATGCCCGAAGCCCAGGTTCCAGGAGGGGGCAAAGGTTACATGTGGGTTTGCACACCGGTAATTGAGGAGGACATTGAGTACTGTAGTTACAGGGACAGTGAGGACAATAAGCAGGTCCACCCCCGTAAAAGAACACGAAAGCCAAGTTGAGATTAAGGACTAGGCTATCTGTGTTCCTTCATGTGATGCAACGGCCTGGACCTAGAAGAAAAAACGCCCTATAAATGAGGCCTCTACCATAAAAAGTGTTCGGACTGCCGGTGGGTGAGGAGAGTTGCAGGAAGAAGGCATGATGGTCCATCACCTCATGACATCTCAACTCCAGATAAACAACAGTAATAGGGTGTTAAGGAAGGAGAATGACGTTCAAATCCCGAGCAACAAATCAGTATGTGGTGCCCTGTATGGTAATCACCCACATGCAATGCCAGAGCAGCATTTACAGCCATTTGTGAGGCTGGAGCAGCACCAAGAGGAGCATTCAAAGCCACTTTTCATTAATAGGGGCAACTTGGAACCAAAAGTTGGAATTTACGGCAACTGTGAAGCCACCCTGGATAATCTAAGAAATGTGGGATTGAAGAATGAATGCCCCAATGGCAACGGTGCTCTCAAGGTACACTCAAGAAGGTCAGGAAGAAAGGTTGGTGCAGCAAATAAAGCCATCAGTATACCATGTGGGCACTAAGGAAGTATCAGATGAAATACGTAATGCTGAATGCATCTTGGAAACATTGGCAGAGGGAATTTCAATGCCCCTGCAGACCATGATGTTATAAAACCAAGGTGTTTATGTATTCAAGAATATAGATCCAGGGGAAGGTATGACGTTTTAAATCACTCTAACATTTGGTGGAGGTAAGTCCTTGCCTCCCCACGCTAGACAGTAATCCTGTGTACTGCATGAACAGCAGCTGCTAGGGCCTCTGTGCACTTTTGCAAGACTTCCTTCGTGCACAGCACAGCCCAGGTCCCCAGCACTCCGTCCTGCATTGCCCAGCTCACTGAGTTGACCTCCGACTTCGTGGGACCCTCTTTTGTTGTGCTAAGATGACCGCTGTGCTTAGATTTCTTAAATGCCTGTTCAGGTGCTTCTGCGGGTGCTGCCTGCTTCTGCGTGGGCTCTCTCTGTTGCTGAGCACCCCCTCTGTCTCCTCAAAGGGGCGACCACCTGGTCCTTCCTGGACCCTGGCAGCACCCAAAACCTTCAACCGCGACTCTTGCAGCTAGCAAGGCTTGTTTGCGGTCTTTCTGCATGGAAACAACTCTGTATCCTCCAGCACGCCATGGGACATCTTCGGACCAAAGGAGAAGTTCCTGGCACCTTCTGTTGTTGCAGAATTTTTGGCTTCTTCCACCCAGAGGCAGCCCTTTTGCACCTTCATCCGGGGTTTAGTGGGCTCCTGCCCCCCGGACACTTGCGTGACCTTTGGACTTGGTCCCCTTCCTTTGCATGTCCTCAGGTCCAGGAATCCATCTTCAGTGCTTTGCAGTCAGTTGTGGTCTTTGCAGAATCCCCTATCTCGACTTTACTTTCTTTCTGGGGTAGGAGGGTAACTTTACTCCTCCTTTTCAGGGTCTTGGGGTGGGGTATCTTGGACACCCTTAGTGTTTTCTTACACTCCCAGCGACCCTCTACACACTACACTAGGCCTGGGGTCCACTCATGGTTCGCATTCCGTTTTGGAGTACATGGTTTGTGTTGCCCCTAGGCCTATTTTCTCACATTGCATTCTATTGTGTTATACAGTGTTTGCACTACTTTTCTAAGTGTTTTACTTACCTGATTTTGGTCTGGGTGTATATTTTGTGTAATCTACTTACCTCCTAAGGGAGAATATCCTCTGAGATACTTTTGCCATATTGTCACTAAAATAAAGTACCTTTATTTTTAGTAACTCTGAGTATTGTGTTTTCTTGTGATACAGTGCTATATGATATAAGTGGTATAGTAGGAGCTTTGCATGTCTCCTAGTTCAGCCTAAGCTGCTCTGCTATAGCTGCTTCTATCAGCCTAAGCTGCTAGAACACTACTAATCTACTAATAAGGGATAACTGGACCTGGCACAAGGTGTAAGTACCATCAGGTACCCACTATAAGCAAGGCCAGCCTCCTACGCCATGCAAAAAAATAGGTCAACTGGCTGCTTCAGTTTGAGAAGTGTGGTTGGCTATTCACCTTCAACAAATGGAAATCCTAGGTTGAAGAAACAATATACAGAGAAGAAAAAGGGTAGTGGTGGTGAAATGGGTGCACTTCATTTGGACGTTTCTTCTTGACACTGCAGGTCATAGAGTTGCTATGGTCTTTACATCAGGGACTACCTGTTGCTTTGATGCATGAACACTTTGACCAATTTCTCTTTCACCTGCTGTTACAATTTGAAATATTGAGACACTGGAATGCGCACATGTTGGTTGTGCTTTACCGACCGATTCTTCGCTCATCATATCAACCTTGAAGAAGTCACCAGTTGTGACGAAACACGTGTTTGCTGTGATTGTGAACCATACACATCTTGCTACATTTATGTCCATAGCTACAAATAAATGGAACCTACTACAACCAAACTTTTCTGGATGAGTTGCTGATTATGAACTATTTGAAGTGCTTCGGTGTATTTGGAAATATGAAGATACAAACTACTAAAGCCCAGTCGGTGGAAGGTCTGGACCTAAAATTGGTAACTAAAATAGACGAAGTAGAGTATTGGAGCTAGCTTCCTTCTGCGCTATTGACTCACCAGGGTGGCGCACACAAGGACTGAAATGCCAGTGAGGTCGTTTGAGTATCTGTGCTTAGAATGTAGGGGGTCTAGCTCAGAAAATAGAAGAACCAACAGTTTCAGAATACCTCAATAAATTTTATATCATTGTGGTCCAAGAGACATGGACACAATTCAGCTTCCCCTTAACTGGGTTTACTGAATATAACAGGCTGACCAGTAAAAGCTGCAACCAGGGCTGGCGATTTATGTAACTACGAAGCTTGCAGCAAAAGTCACGGTGTTGGACATTAATGAACTGTGGCTATTGGTGATAACCCTGGAAAACTGGGATAATTGTCTATTACGTCCCATAGTCCTTGTTAATATTTATATTAACCTGAAGGAGAAAAGAAAAATAGATAAGCTGATAAATCTGCTTGTGGACGGGAAAGGTGACCCCCAGATGGCAAATGTGATACTCACTGGTGATTTGAACTTGAATCTTTTTCAAGAAAATATTGATGAGGTGGAATATTACAATATTTACACATTCAGACTGTCTTAAGCTATCCAGAAATTAGAAGTTCTGATAAGCTGGGGAAGAAATTTGTAACAGCCTGTGGTCCAGCTGGGCTGACAATGCTAAATGGACACTTACCTGGGGACGTCTCTCCATCCTGGACATGGTGTTCTGAAACAATGATCTCCTATCTTGATTATACAAATAGTAAGTGCTAGCATGTTCAGTGAGGTAACTGATTCTACAATTGACCAGAGAGTGGAGAGCGATCATCATTCACAAAACATCTTCCTTTGCTACAATAGATTAGTACTGGGCTTCACTAGGACAGTGCATGTAGAAGCCCATACTGAAAATTTAAAATGTCTCAAATGGAGCTCGGTTAACCTCCAACAGCTGCAACCGAAGCAGTGGAAACACTGAAGGCAGCCTAAAAATCTGAAAAGGCTTCACAGAGCTTTTAAGAGCTAACCACTCAGCTAAACCCTCCCTTAGCGGGAAGAGTATCAAACCCAAAAGGAACATAATATGGCCAAAATCAATCCGCCCTATTAGATCATGGATAAACAAAACCCTTTGTCAGTTGCGCCGAGTACCATAGAGCCATGTCTTACCAACGGCTCTTCATCAAGATCACAGAAGTTTAAAAAAAGAGCTCTGGGCACATAAGAACGAATCATCAAAGGCACTATGGCCAACACTTCTTTATTTAACCAAACATAATGACCATCTGCAGTTTTGGAAGTTGTTGAATGACATTGACAAGGGACCTAGGGCTCCAAACAATGGCAATATAAGTGAAGGGGAATAGGTGGACTGCTTAAGTGTGGATAATGGCATTACCCAGGAGCCACATGACTGTCAACAAAATAAGTGATGCATTGACACCAACATCAATGGAGGTGTTGGCCCCATTGAATTTTGCAAAGGTGGCACTGGAAAAAATTCATGTTCCAACTGTGCTCCAGGCCCTAATGAAGTCCCTACAGACCTTTTAAAACAGAATATTTAGATTTGGGCAGGCTTCTTGATAACTGTACTTAATTACATATTGCGTACCAGCATTACCCCAAAAAGCTGGACAGGGTCTGTTATTCATCCAATTTTTAAAAGTGGGCGAGCCGCCTCTCCACATAACTATCATTAGATAGCACAGCTGGATGTAGATAATGAAACATATGAGCACATTCTATGTTTATGCCGCAAATTATTATCTGACCGAAGGGCTTTGCTACGTAATTAATTTTTAGCACTGGGTGTTAGAACGTGCAGGTTGGCAGCAATGGAGGCTCTAAACGCACAAAATTCTATGTTGAATGTTTGGCTGGGGCAAATTTTTAAAGTTTTTAATAGCTGGGTTAAATTACTGTCAGGGTTTTAACCATGAGAGCAGGTATTGGGGAGGCTGTGCTTTATGGCTAAGTAGGGGGATTAATTCAATATACACTGTAGAGCTGCTAAGGGTAGTGTTGGAAAAACATCTCCCCTATCACTACCACCCATCAAGCACACTTATGTGATATAGTTAGGAGCAACAGGGATTACTTTAGGGTTTCAAGGTTTTTGTAATAAATGTGTGCCGGTAGGGCTCCTAGGGGTAGGGTCAGAAAATTGTAGTTCGCTATCCCTACTTTTGTCTAGTACCCAGAGTATATTTGGAATCAGGCAATAAGGTTAGTAATAGTTTTAGATTGCTTATTTATTTGCACAACACACTTTTCAGTTGGACTGGATACTTGAGGTGTTGGTAGAGGTGGGTTTTGTTTATTGAGCCTCCTATGAGTGGAGTGTGCTCATACAATGATCTAGTTTGTATGTGAGCACGTGACAATCTTTATTCAGGCTCATGGAATGTGCTCATACTATGACTTTGGTTGCATGTGAGCTCATACAATGCACTCTAGCAGGATTGTAGACTTAGGGAATATTGTGAGTTGGGTTTTGGGACCGTGTCAAGTTTTAATTCGGTTTATGTCAAAAGTTTTAAAAGTGGCCCATATGAGTGGGAAATGCTGATAGATCGGTTTAGCCAACATGCAAGCTTGCACAATGTACCTAGTGGGTTGTAGGATAAAATTACTGGGAAATGAATTGTGTATTTTAAACCTTGTGGAATTAATTTTAAAGTATGTTTTTTAAATGGCTGCAGTATATGCAAAATGCAATTTTCATTGTTTCTTTTTTGATTGTATGTTTATGGTTTTAAGTAACTA
Source organism: Pleurodeles waltl (assembly GCF_031143425.1). Classification (NCBI taxonomy): domain Eukaryota; kingdom Metazoa; phylum Chordata; class Amphibia; order Caudata; family Salamandridae; genus Pleurodeles; species Pleurodeles waltl. The sequence goes on from NC_090438.1 coordinate 349,364,786, forward strand.
ATAAGTGTATTTACTGACTGACCTTAGAAATGTCGCTAATCAAGACGCTAATCTAAGATGCATTCTTTTCAACAAATAGGGTAAAAATACAACAATTCAGGCTACATCGTTTGGCTATTGCTCTTTGTTTGACCTGGAAATTAAGAAAACAAAGCACTTTTCCAGAATGGTGGTGTCCTGTCTATATCAAAGTGACTTGACATGTTCACAGGTTCTTGGAAAGATAAGGACAGACATCTGCGTCAAAGGCAGCCACGTTGATGATTCTGCAAAAAGCATAGAAAATAAAGCCTAGGCCTACTTAAAATGGAGTTGGGCTTTATAATCTTTACATCAAAGGATTCCAATCTTTTGTATCTATTTTTAAATCCATGGGGCTAATGCAAATCCATTAGATGCAATAGTCTTGTTGGGAATCTGTGAATGTCACATGCAAAAAAAAAGTTTTTGCAGAATCTTTTTTTTTAGAGCACTCAAAATTAATGAAACCAAATCCCCAAATATTTGCTGAATAAAACATTACAAAATAGTAGTCAACGCTGTTCCCTATTTAAATATCCATATCCCGCAAGGCAAATTATGTAATTTTTATACTTAGTGTACCAGATGTGCACCTCTGTAATTTCCTATGTAATCCTTGAGTTTGGGGATGCACCTCCATTTCTACTATGGCCTCCTTTTTTCATGCAGTGCAAGATTTCTATATAGCAGCGGTTCCCTTGCATCATGTATTGGTAGCCACAACAAAATGTTATAGGCACAACCGGAATCACGTGTTCCGTTGTAATGCGTGCAGTTACAATGCAAATACCTTTACCACCCATACTTTTACAACGACTATACCTTTACCATGCATGCCTTTACAATGAATTTCGTTGTAAAAGCATGAATGGTAAAGGCATATGCATGGTAAAGGTTGTACCAGTTAATATAAGTATTTTGCAGGTAAGTATAAACATCTGTGGTCAGTCTGAATCCGGAAGTGAGTCCCAAACAAGTAGGGTCTTAGCTTCTTCAGCACCCAAACCACAGCAAAAGCTTCACGCTCAATTTCACTCCACCTACGTTCCTGGGAAAGTAACCTCATCCTGATGAAGGCTACAGGTTGATATAGGCCCTCTACGTTTAGCTGTGACAACACTGCTCCTACACCATGCTCTGAAGCATCAGTCTGCATGACAAATTCTTGAGACAAGTCAGGTGCCTTCAGCACTGGTGCTGTGCACATGGCTGCCTTCAGGGCATCGAAAGCTCTCTTGGAAGACTCAGTCCAGATCTCTTTCTTTGGTTGCTTCTTGAATGTTAACTCTCTTAAGGGAGCAACAGTGGTGCCACACCCCTAAACAAACCCTCCTATAGTAACCTGTGAGACATAAAAAGGCTCTCACCTACATCTGGGGAGGCTCCCAAGCCAGAATAGTGTCACTCTTGGGTTGTAGGGGTGCCCCCTGGCCACTCCCTACCTGGTGCCCTGAGTACACTACAGAGCCTTGACCTATTTGGCACTTGCTAGCCTTAATAGTGAGGCCTGCCTTCTGCAGGGCCTCTAACACTTTGCAGAGGTGCTGCAAATGTTCCTCCCAAGTGGAGCTGAACACAGCAATATCATCCAGGTAGGCTGCACTGAAATCATCCAATCCAATCCAACCAACACCTGGGCAGGAGCATATTTCATCCCACAGGGCATCACCCTAAACTGGTAGTGCCCATCGGGTAGAAAATGCATACCTCTCCTTGGCCCCCTCAGTCAGAGCAATCTGCCAATACCCAGACATTAAGTCAAATTTGTTGAGATATTTGGCAGCCCCTAACAGACCAATGAGCTCATCAGCTTGGGGAATGGGGTGCGCGTCATTCTTAGTGACCACATTGAGTCCCTGGTAATCCACATAGAACCTGAGTTCTTGAATAGCACCAGGAGCAGCAGCCTTTGGGACCAAGACCACAAGACTAGCCCAAGGGCTACTGGAGAACTCAAAAACCCCAAGAGCTAACATTTTGGATACCTCATCCTTAATGTTGGCCCAACCTTAATAGTCACTCTGTACATTTTATTTTTCACAGGAGGACTGTCCCCAGTGTCCACCTCATCTGTACACAAATGAGTGACCCCTGGGATCAAGGAAAACAATGAGGCAAGCTGTCCCAACACCTGACGACAGTCCCTTTGTTGATCTGGGGTCAGTGAGGGGGAGAGGTTCACACCCTCCACAGACCCATCTTTCTCCTTAGCAGACAGAAGGTCAGAAAGAGGCTCACACTCTTCCACACCCCATCATCTGATGCTAGGAGCATTGTCACTTCTGTCCTCTTAAAGTGAGGCTTGAGCCAGTTCACATGTAGGACCCTCAAAGGGTTCCTAGGAGTCCGCAAGTTCCCCAGATAGGTGACATCACTCTTTTGCTCCACCACCTCAAAAGGCCCAGCCCACTTATCCTGGAGAGGCGAGGCTCCCCTGGGGCCGTCACCCACACTTTCTGTCCTGGATGAAACTCAACCAGACTGGCATTCTGGTTATACCACTGTTTCCTGGTTCTCTTGGGCAAGCTTCCTAAAGTGGGAAGTCTGGTTCGTAAAAGCCAGTATGGAACTGAATATATCCTGGGGGAGGGGGACTTACTGGAGGCATTCTCCAAGCCTTCCCTAACAAGACTCAAAGGTCCCCTGACAGGGTGGCCATATAGCAATTCAAAAGGGCTAGATCCAAGACCCTTTTGTGGCATCTACCTATAGGCGAACAGACCGCATGGCAAGAGGACATCCCACTTATGCCTCAAGGGCTCTGACAGGCCTATAATCATGATTTTGAAGGTGCAGTTGAATCTCTCAACCAGACCGTTTTCTTGGGGATGGTAAGGAGTGGTGATCTTGTAGGTTACCCCACACTCCTTCCATAGAGACTTCATATATGTAGATATGAAGTTGGTAGCCCTATCATATACCACCTCCTTGGAGAACCCCACGTGGGTAAAAACCCCCATCAATGCCCGTCCCATCACAGGGTCTGTAATTGACCTCAGAGGGATACCTTCTGGGTACCAGGTGGCATGGTCCACCAAAATGCAGATTAACTTGTTGCCCATGGCTGTCTTGGGATCCAGAAGCCTCACAATGTCAATACCAACCATTTCAAAGGGGGTGCTGACTACAGGAAAATGTTGGAGGGGAGCCTTACATTTCCCTCCACTCTTACCACTTGCATGATACGTTTGGCAAGACCTACAGTGCACATCAGAGTGCCTGCGCATTTGGGGCCACTAAAGGTTGGTGACAAGCCATTCAAAGGTCTTGTCCTGCCCCAAATGTCCAGCTAAAGGCACATCATGAGCCAGACCCAGTAGGAAGGCTCTGAAGCACTGGGATACCACCAGAATATGGCCTGACCCAGGCTCAGCATCCTTAGGCTCACTATATAGGAGTCTGTCCTACCAGTAGATCAAGTGTGATCCAGACTCTTTGTCAGATGCCTGGTCTGCAGCCTGCTGCCACAAACCCTCTAAAGTATGGCATGTTCTCTGTGCCTCACAGAATACTTCCCTGGTGAGTCCCCTTTCCTGTTGCCACTGAGTCAGCTGGGGTACCTCCTCCAGTTCAGCCACATGTTCCCTGTAGGCTCCAGGGGTCCCCTTCAGGTTCAGCCTCCTCACGGACTGTGAGAACTTCTGGGGTGGGATTCCCACGCCCCCTGTCCTTCCTCCTTCTGGCAGGCACCTGGGCCACTCTTTGGGATCATACTTTGTTGCTGGAGTGTAGGCAGTGTGCTGCCTTTCTTTGAAACTGTCTTATTGAGGGCTCCCTTGAGCCACGGCTGACGAGCCTTGGGAGGCACCTGTGCGCCATGAGTGGTACTTTAGCCCGAGAAAACATTTAGCGGCATTTCAAGCAAGCCCCTATACCATGCTGCTCCCTGCTGATGACGGGCTAAACCCAGAAACATGTGTATGGAGAATCGGGACTTTTTGAATGGACTACGAATTCGACTGCATTTACCATGATGCTTTGGGGTCATACTTTAAAGCTGGAGTGTATGCAGTGTGCTCCTTTTCTTTGAACCTGGGCCACTCTTTCATGCTCCAAGGCCTCCTGATCACCATGACAGGCTGCCGTTGACCAGGTGGAGACACACACACCAACCCAGGCTGACCCAAAATCTCCAACTGAGACCTATGTTCCTCTTCCTTCCAAGGGGGATTCCTCCAGGTCATTGCCAAGCGGACAATCTACAGGCATGATTGGACTCACAGCTACTCTCAAGCACTTGAGACCCCCCCATTCAAAGGGAACCTGCGCCACTCTGCACGGGTGCTCTGAGTTGTCTACTGCAACTACTTGGTGAAGTACATGGGGATCTACCTGCTCTTCAGACCCCAGGTGACTTCTTACAGTAGTCACACTGGCTCCTGTGTCTCCCAGAGCTTCCACCCTCTGTCCATTGATGGTCACCCACTGCCTGTACTTTTTAGAGTTTTCAGGCACAAGGGTTCGCTAGACCATCTCAGTGTCCCTTAGTGAGACAAGGGTCATCTCAGCTGGCTCCCTCCCATCTGGAACCAACTCCTCCTCAAGCGCTACACTGGCCAAACCCTGTGACTGAGCACCAGTGGGTGGTGGTGTCCACTTGGGACATTTGTGATCCCCCCTCACATGACCTACCTGGTCACATGCTTAACACTTACGGTGACCCCTCTCTGCAGGTTTCCCTGTAGATACCCATGGTTTCTTTTCATCAGGGGCTGGGAATCCTTACCCTGGGAACTAGGTTGGGGCCCTTTGGAAAACTCCCCCTGTTTACACTTGCCCCCACACTTCTTCTGATGGAGACCTTGCCCACCCTTGGCACCCCCCTTCCGCATACCTCTTTTGGACCCTGGTGCTCTCTCAACAGTTAGCTTGCTCTGCAAGCTTCCTGGAGTCAGTCAGCTTGCTGTCAATCAGGTGCTGGCAAAGCTCTCGAAAACGCAGACTGTACAAGTGCTCCCAATCAATTAAGTTGTAAAGCCCCTCATAAGTTGTTACCTTACTACCCTTCACCCAACCATCCAGTGACCTGCAGAAAGAAACAACACATTCTAACCATGTTTGGGATTCCTTCTTTTTGTAGGACCTAAACTTGTCCTTATACTGCTCAGGAGTGAAACCATACCTTCTGAGTAGGGAGTCCTTCATGATAGTGTAGGTGAGTCCCTGAGGATCCCCTAAGGATGTCAAGGTGTCCCTCCCTTCTACCTCGAAATGCTTCCACAAACCCGCCCCCTAATATACTTCAGGGTTGTTCAGGTGAAGAGCAGACTCATACCCCTTAAACCACAAGTAGATATCATCCTCTCTTTTGTAATCCTTAACTAGGTATTTGGGAATAGTCACCCTCCTTTTTGAGGCTGCACTGCGGTACTGCTACCACCATTTCTACTAGACTGGCTTCTCTGATCTAGTTCCTTTAAACTAAGCTCAAGAGCCAGCAGTATCTTCTTCTCCTCAATGGCCAGCCTCCTCTCCTCCATCTCCATTTTGACCTTCAACTCCAACTGGTGCACTCTCTCTCCCTGTCTGTCCTGCAACTCTTCAGGACTCAGACCCTTAGGGGACACACTGCTAGCCTCCCTGGAGACCCTCCGTCATTCAGTACAGGTGCCTCTACTATGCCCTCATGGCTGTCCTGCACCTCCTCACCCTCAATCTCCTCCTCTGTGTGCCCCCCAACCTCCTTGGCGGTCATCCAGGCCCTCAGTGCCTATTGAAGCTCCTCCTTCCTGGCAGAGCTTCTAATGGGACAGGCAAGATCCTTACTGAACTGTTTCTGTTGGGCAACTATATAACTCTCCAGCTTCTCCAACTCAAAAACAGCTCCAGCTGGTGTATCTCCACAAAGAGTTCCCAATGAGAAGTTCAAAAGTAAAAAAAATGGAAGCAGATGAAGTCCAAGAAGAGAGAGAAAAAAAAGCAAAATCACAAAAGCAAGTGGTATGTGGTTATGTAATGGTCAGCACTGTCAATAGTAGTGTCCACGTAATCACTGTATGTCGAGCACAAATACAATTTCAATTCTCACCACTGATCACAAAATGTTAGAAATAGGGAATTTGGTTGGCAGTCAGGTTTCCCCCTGTCCGAGCAAGGACCCTCACTCTAGTCAGAGCAAAGAAGAAACACACTCGGTTAACCCCCACTCACCCCTTTTGGTAGCTTGGCATGAGCAGAAAGGCTTAACCCAGAGACAATGTGTAAAGTATTTGTACCAACACACATAGTAGTACAGTGAAAACACTCCAAAATGGCTCAACACCAGGGTAGGAAGATAGTCAATATTTATCTGAACAAAACAAGACCAAAACGACAAAAATCCTAACATACACATGCAATGTTATGCATTTTAAAAGATTAAACGTCAATTTAGCACTTAGAAACACAAATGCTTCGAATTAGTGATGATATGGCATTGTGACAGTCCTTCCCAAAAATCCAACACTAATGGCGCTGGTCACTGAGTCACACGTACCCCCAGGTACAGTACCATGTGAAAATGAGGAAACAACCAGGTGCACAGAGTCAGGGATCGTGGCGTCGCTGGATCCGATGCAGCGTTGTTTCCTGTGCTGCGAAGCGAAGGAGCTGATGCATCACGAAGAGGCACCAGGTCCCTGCTGTGGAGCTGAGGCGGTGTCGGTGCGAGGCATTTGCTCTGCATGCTTCTGGTGGAGTCGATATCCAGCAGTCACGGCGTGGTGCGGCGAAGTTGGATGTTGCGGATGTCGGTGGCTCATGGAGTCACAGACTTCAGCAGGGCTGCGGCGGCGGGCTGCGGCGGCGGGCATGCGGGGTCGTCTCACTCCAGCGAGGACCATGGCTTCAGTTGCAGATGGTGTCACTGAATCCAGCAGCGGCGTCCGTCTGGGGTTGTTCGAAGTTAATGCACTTGTTTTTTCTTAGTTTTCCACCAGCTTTTCCTTTCAAGTGCCTAGGGACTGGATAAGGCATCACTTGACAGGGAAGGAGTCTCAGCAGAGAGTCTAGGTGCTGACAGAGGAGTCCTTGATGGCCCTGAGACTTTAGAACAGGGGCCAATCTCAGTCCTAGCCTTTACAGATACCTCTCAAGCAGGAATATACCACAAAGTCCAGCCTTTGTCCCCTTTCTCAAGCAGAAGCAGCAACTGAAGTATAGCCCAACAAAGCACAGTCACAGGCATGGGCAGCACTCCTCCTTCAGCTCTTCTCCTGGCAGAGGTTCCTCTTGAATCCTTGAAGTGACCTTGAAGTAATCTAAATTCTGGGTTTTTGGGTCCAATATTTATACCCCTTTCTGCCTTTGAAGTTGCTCAACTTCAAAGAAAAGTCTGTTGTTTACCGGATCCTGCCTTGCCCAGGCCTGACCCCAGGCACACACCAGGGGGTTGGAGACTGCATTGTGTGAGGGCAGGCATAGCCCATTCAGGTGCAAGTGACCACTCCTCCCTCCACGCTACCCCAGGTGGCGCATCAGGATATTCAGGCTACATCCCAGCTCTCTTTGTGTCTCTGTCTATAGGAGATTCACAAACAGCCCAACAGTCAGTCTGACCCAAACAGGGAATTCACAAACGTGAAGAGTCACAGAATGGTTTGAGCTGGAAAAGGCATACTTTCTAATAAATGCACTTTCAAACTAACAATCCAAAAACCAACTTCACTAAAATATGTATTTATAAATTAATTGTGAGGTCATAGACCCAAACTCCAAATTTCTATCTGCTCTCAAAGGGAAACCTATGAGAGAGATAGGCCTTGCAACAGTGAAAAACAAATTTGGCAGTATTTCACTGTTAAGACATGTAAAAACACATCACTACATATCCTGTCTTTAACACACACTGCACCCTGCCCATGGGACTACCTAGGGCCTACCTTATGGGTGCCTTACATGTCTAAAGGGAGAAGGTTTGGGCCTAGCAAGTGGGTACACTTGCCAAGTTGAATTGGCTGTGTACAATTGCACACACAGACACTGCAGTGGCAGGTCTGAGACATATTTACAGGGTTACTCATGTGGGTGGTACAATCAGTGCTGCAGCCCCATTAGTAGCATTTGATTTACAGGCCCCAGGCACCTCTAGTGCACTCTACTAAGGACTTACTAGTAAATCAAATGTGCCAATCATGAAAAAGTCATTTATACATACAATTTCACAAAGGGAGCAGTTGTGCTTTACCACTGGTCAGGGGTGGTAAAGTGCCCAGAGTAACAAAAACAGCAAAAACAGAGTCCAGCACATAGCAAGATTCTGGAAAGTAAAAGCAAAAAGTTAGAGGAGACCACGCCAAAGATGCCAGGTCTAACACCCACCCTAAACCGTAAAATTACCCCTGCAACCCAAACAAAACATACCCACCCTAAACCTTCCCATCCTACACCATTTTAAAAAAAACATTTCCCTAATATATTCTTAATACTTACCTAATACTTACATTTAAAATGCAACCCAAACCCACCCTACAAATGCCCACCCTAGATGCTTTATAGAAAACATTTCCCAGGTATATATGTACTAATCTAATACTTCCATTTAAAATACATCTGCCTTTACCATTCATGCCTTTAAAATAAAATTTGTTGTATGCATGCGCGGTAAAGGCTTTTGCTTTGTAAAGTCCTGCATGGTAAATGTTATGCGTGATAATGGCACTCGCGTTGTAACAGCTGTGTTGTAAGGTTGATGCGTGGTAAGGGCCACGTTTTAATGACTGTTTCCTGTCTATACTTAGTTACAAAGATCTGTCCAGGATATGTGAATACCAACTTCACAAGTAGGAAGAAATGCTGTCATTCAACTAGATATCTAAGATGCACAAGTTATGTTTTTGCAATTTACATTTAAAAATGCATTTTTTTTATTTAAATACAGTTTTAGAACAGTTTAACAAATCTGCCTACAGTACGAGCCTTATTAAAGTCTAGCAGAGGGTTACACTGTTCGCCTTATTACCAGTGCATTACAACCTATAGCATTTGTAATAAGATGAACGGATATCTGCCATTTTTGTAACAGAGTAACCCATAATCTAGACTCTAAATCAGGCCCTTTGCCTTGTTTCAGGAAGAGCCACAAATGGAAGCAAAGTAAAAGTGTCAAAATAGTGCTTATTTGTTAAAAACTTTCGCTTTGTTTGAGAAATCTACATATAGGGGGTGATTCTAACCCTGGCGGTCGGTGATAAAGCGGCGGCCAACCCACCAACAGGCCGGCGGTCCAAAAAATGGAATTCTGACCCTGGCGGGAACCGCCAACAGAGACCGCCACATTAACACTCCGACCGCCACGGCGGTACAGACAAACAGCGCGGCGGTCACCGCCAACAGGCAGGCGGCAGACAATGTACCGCCCACACTATCATAACTCACCAATCCGCCACCTCTTCCGGGGCGGGAGCACCGCCGATAAAAACACAGCGGAAACAGACCACGAACGGGAAAACGCTCACCGAAACACACTCCACGAGTACGGAGGACAGCATGGAACCCGAATTAAACATCCTACCTGCTCTCGTCTACCTGCTCATCTACCACGAGTACGAACGCCGGCGCAGACGACAACGGTGAGTACTGCACCTACGACACACGGGAGGGGGGAGGAGGAAAGGTTACGGGCACACACATATGCGACCCCCACCCCCCCAAACTATGTACACACCAATGCAGAGCAACAAGTCACAATGACACCACCCAAACCCCCCAGAAAAATGCAAAGACATAATTAAATTGTGAAGAAAAATTTATGTAATAAATAGGCTCTGACAAATATAGGTCAACTATGCAAAATATTCATACCAAAATAATACTATATACACTGCAATGGATAACCGAGGCAATTAGTTCCGTACATCAAAAGTAAATCGAAGTGTCCGTGGGCCAAAGTGTAACAACACAAGGGCAAAGCCCACACAGGAGACCTGAGTCCTATGGAGAGAACACTGCAGGGGCATCTGATGAAAAAACTACAGGCACCTCATGGGGAAGGGAAGGGGGGGCACCACAGCCACATGAGTCCACGACGCCAGATCCACGAAGGGGCCACCATGCCCACTGTGCCATCCTGGGGAGTGCAAAGCCACAGTCTCACAAGTCTCTACAGTGGGTGGATTGCCCACTGTGCCATCCTGGGGAGTGCAAAGCCACAGTCTATCAGGTGGATTACAGTCTCCACTGGTCAAGGAGGAGGCATGGTGGGCACAGTGAACCGTTAACATTGCTTGACAGGAAGGGCCCAGCGGAGCGGTGCTTGAGACGGCGGGGCCCAGCGGTGCGGTGCTTGACAGGAAGGGCCCAGCGGAGCGGTGCTTGACAGGAAGGGCCCAGCGGAGCGGTGCTTGACAGGAAGGGCCCAGCGGAGCGGTGCTTGAGACGGCGGGGCCCAGCGGAGCGGTGCTTGACAGGAAGGGCCCAGCGGAGCGGTGCTTGACAGGAAGGGCCCAGCGAAGCGGTGCTTGAGACGGCGGTGCCCAGCGGAGCGGTGCTTGACAGGAAGGGCCCAGCGGAGCGGTGCTTGAGACGGCGGGGCCCAGCGGAGCGGTGCTTGACAGGAAGGGACCAGCGGAGCGGTGCTTGAGACGGCGGGGCCCAGCGGAGCGGTGCTTGAGATGGCGGGTCCCTGTTCAGCGGTGCCTATCTTCACGGCGGGCCCTGTTCAGTGGTGCCTATCTTCACGGCAGGGCCCTGTTCGGCGGTGCTCTTCTGCACGGCGGGCCCTGTTCAGCGGTGCTCTTCTGCACGGCGGGCCCTGTTCAGCGGTGCCTATCTTCACGGCGGGGCCCTGTTCGGCGGTGCTCTTCTGCACGGCGGGCCCTGTTCAGCGGTGCTCTTCTTCACGGCGGGCCCTGTTCAGCGGTGCCTATCTTCACGGCGGGGCCCTGTTCGGCGGTGCTCTTCTGCGCGGCGGGCCCTGTTCAGCGGTGCTCTTCTGCGCGGCGGGCCCTGTTCAGCGGTGCTCTTCTGCGCGGCGGGCCCTGTTCAGCGGTGCCTATCTTCACGGCGGGGCCCTGTTCGGCGGTGCTCTCCTGCACGGCGGGCCCTGTCCAGCGGTGCTCTTCTGCACGGCGGGCCCTGTTCAGCGGTGCCTATCTTCACGGCGGGGCCCTGTTCGGCGGTGCTCTTCTGCACGGCGGGCCCTGTTCAGCGGTGCCTATCTACACGGCGGGCCCTGTTCAGCGGTGCTCTTCTGCACGGCGGGCCCTGTTCAGCGGTCCCTATCTTCACGGCGGGGCCCTGTTCAGCGGTGCTCTTCTGCACGGCGGGCCCTGTTCAGCGGTGCCTATCTACACGGCGGGGCCCTGTTCAGCGGTGCTCATCCAGTAAGTCAAGGGAGCCAGACCTGGGCTGGACTCCCTGCTCAGTCCCCCTCCGACCGTGATGTTTCTGGACCCTTCGGTGACGGAGTCCTGGGCCCATGGGTGTCCTCCCTTACAGCTGGGACGTGGCATGTGGGGCCCACCTGCTCCGCGCTCCTGCTGCCTGACTTCTCCGCCCTGCTGCCCTTTCGCTCCTTAGATGTGGCTCTCGGGCCCTTGCCTCCCCTAGATGTTGTGGCAGGTGAAGTGGGCGAACTTTGCTCCTTGGGGGCAGCCGTGTCAGTCCTCTCACGGCGGCCCTTTTGTTTCCTGGTCCTCTTCCCTGGGGGGGGGCTGGATGTGTCCTTGCTGCTGATTGAAGTGTCACTGCTGGCAAAGGGTGGACTCCAGAACCCATGCACAACAGAGGGGGTGGGTCATCGGAGGGAAAGAGGTTAAGATTAGCGAGGAAAAGTTTTTTAGGACCAAGGTAAAGGGTAGGAGAAGTGGTGATGGGAGTGGAGGAAGAGGATGTGGTTGTAGGAGAGTCAGGTGTGCTGTCATTGGGTGAAGGTGCTGGTGCTGTAGGCTGTCGTGAGGTGGATGGCTGTTGGGTGGGTGGCTGCCTGCGTTTGTGTGTCTTGGAAGAGGGGGTGACAGACACAGTGGGAGAGGACACAGGGGACGTGTAAATGGCAGTGGGGGTGGTGACTGCACGCGTGCGGACTGTACTGGAGGGTGTGGTGGTGATGGAAGCACTGGCTGATGTTGGTGTGCATGCAGGTGTGAGTGTAGACGTCACAGGGAGGGAGGAGGGAGACGAGGAGGAGGGGGACACAGAGGTGGTAGTGACTGTTGGAATGTCTGCATCTGGGTGTTGCTTGGGTGAGTGTTTGTGGGATCTGTGGTGCTTGTGTCTGGATGAGCTGCCCTTGGGTGTTGAGGTGTGTGCAGGCTGGTCAGATGGTGTGGATGGGATAGGCTGAGGAACAGGAGACAGAGACAGGGTGGAGGCAGTCAGAAGAGGGAGGCTGGAAACAGGGACAATGGCTGCCGTCAGTGCTGAGGCCAGAGCATTGAACGATCGTTGATGGGCAGCCTGACCCGAATGAATGCCCTCCAGGTAGGCATTGCTCCGATGCACCTCCCTTTCTACCCCCTGGATGGCATTCAAAAGGGTAGTCTGCCCAACAATGAGCGTCCTCAGGAGGTCACTGAGCTCCGCACTGAGGGCAGCAGGGGTGACAGGAGCAGGGGCTGAGGTGCCTGGGGCGAAGGAGACGCCCGCCTTCCTGGGCGAGCGGGCACGGAGCGTAGGCTGAGGGGCTGCTGGGAGGGCGGGGCTGGTGCGATGGGTGGCGGCTGTACCTGTAGAGGCGGGGGGCACGGATGTTGCCGCCACCGCTAGGGAGCACCCATCCGAGGACGTGTCTGTGTCGCTGGTCTCACCACCGGTCCCCGTTGTGGTGCTCCCCTCGCCCTCCGGATCACTGGTGCCCTCGGTGTCTGTTCCTGGGCCCACCGGGGCCTTGTGACTGGCAGCTCCCTCGTGCTCCGATGCCAAATCTCCTCCGCCTGATGATGCTAATGGACACATGCACAAGAAGATGAAGAAGAAGGGTTTGGGGAGAAAAACGAAGACCAGGTTGAGTGCATGCAATGTCAACACCGTTGGCGGAGAGGACAGACAGAGGAGCCTCATGCACTACGCCGCGCATTCGGGGTACACTACTCAGTACTCCTGACTAGGACAACAGGTCTAGAGACGACAAACGCGCACATGTGTGATGCTGGACCATCAATAGCTGTACTTGTCACCCTACAGAGGTGGGGGCCGGGAGCACAGGGCCATGCCTAAGGGAGGGGACTACACTACAGAATGCGCCCTGGCCTAATGTCACCCACAGCCCTCCTCCCCCACCCAGACGCCTCCACTGCGCAGAAAGATAGGAGAATGTGCTGATACTCACCCCCTTGTGTCTGCTGTGATGTCCTCAAGCGCCCATCCAAATCAGGGTAGGCCACCGCCAGGATCCGGGACATCAGGGGGGTCATGGTACGACTGGCACCCCTCCTAGGTTGGGAGGCCATCCCCAGCAGTGACTCAGCGGTCTTCCTGGTCCCGCGGCGGATGTCCTCCCACCTCTTGCGGCAGTGGGTGCCCCGTCTGTTGTGGACCCCCAGGGTCCGGACTTCCTTGGCGATGGCACGCCAAATGACGACTTTCTGATGGGCGCTGACCTATTTGACATGTACAGGGTGGGAAGGAAACATTCATCAATGAACTGCATGTTAGATGTGATTGGCCCCCCTCACCAACTTTGCCAAATGGCACATGCTCTCATCTGTTGTGCGTTGCACTCCTCATTCGCCCCCCACCCCACCAACTTACATCCACCCCATTCCACACAGGCATCGCCCATTCCATGTGCACCCGGTGTACTTACCTGTTGGTCTGGAGGACCGTAGAGTAACGCATACTGGGGGAGGACCCCATCCACGAGCTTCTCCAACTCTTCAGACGTGAAGGCAGGGGCCCCTTCCCCAGTCGCAGCAGCCATTGTCACTTCCAGACCGAGGTCACAGCAGCACATGCAGTATAGGTCCTCTCCTGTGGATGATCAGGTCTCGAGTGATTAATCAGATAGAAAATGGCGGTCACGCCCGCGGCGGTGCGTACTGCGGCGGTGCGTACCGCGACCGCCGGCGCACCTCGTCATTGGCTCCTGAAACCCATAGGCTTCAATGTTAACCAATGCGGCTTCGTATAGCGGTCTACGACCGCCTACCGCCACGGTGCGCCACGCCAGCGCATTGACCTCACATCCCATTGTTCCACTTCACAGGTCAGGCAGCCGCCATTTCAAGGGCCCACATGGCATAATTTGTACTGCGTCACACAGGCCTAGGCCTTGCATTGCCACACATACACGCCTTTCAATACATAGATAACCGTGTGCTATGCAAGCTGTGGTGAACGTACCTGTGATTTGCTTGACTCTGTGCTCCATGTTGTCCTTCCTAGGCACCGTCCGCTGGGACTTGCGAGGAAAAGGATGAATCCTCGCGTGTACCGACCGCTGGTGGACCTGTCGACAATGGAAGAACGCCACATCATACTACGATACCGACTTGACCGTGCCACTATACATGAACTGTGTGCCCAGCTGGAGCCAGCCCTGATGTCCCCCATCCGCCAACTCACAGGAATTCCCCCTCTGGTGCAGGTTCTGTCAGTCCTCCATTTTCTTGCAAGTGGCTCATTCCAGACGACAGTGGCCATGTCATCTGGAATGTCTCAGCCCATGTTTTCAAAAGTTTTGTCTAGAGTGTTGTCTGCCCTGACGAAACACATGCGGAGTTACATTCTATTCCCTGAGGAGGTTGATTTGGCCACTGTGAAGGGTGATTTTTATGCCTTTGGACATATCCACAACATCATTGGTGCCATTGATGGGACCCATGTGGCCTTAGTACCCCCAAAAGACGATGAGCAGGTGTACAGAAACAGGAAAAATTATCATTCTATGAACGTCCAGGTGGTCTGTTTGGCTGACCAGTACATCTCCCATGTAAATGCCAAGTTCCCTGGTTCAGTGCATGACGCGTATGTGATGCGTAATAGCAGCATCCCTTATGTGATGGAACAGCTACAGGGACAACGTGTGTGGCTAATAGGTGACTCTGGTTACCCCAACCTGCCTTGGCTATTGACCCCAGTGAGGAATCCCCGGACCAGGGCTGAGGAACGGTACAATGAGGCCCATGGGCGAACTAGGAGGATCATAGAAAGGACCTTTGGCCTCCTGAAGGCCAGGTTTAGGTGCCTGCATATGACCGGGGGATCCCTGATGTACTCACCAAAGAAGGTGTGCCAGATCATCGTGGCCTGCTGTATGCTTCACAATCTGGCATTGCGACGTCAGGTGCCTTTCCTGCAGGAGGATGGTCCAGATGGTGGTGTTGAAGCAGCTGTGGAGCCTGCGGAGAGTGAAGAGGAGGAAGACTCAGAGGACGACACAGACAACAGGGACAGAGTTATCCAACAGTATTTTCAGTAGCACACAGGTAAGAATCACCCACGCCATTTTACATTTACTTGAAGACTCCTGCATCTCAACTTTGTCTATTTCCCCCCAGTTCTTTTAGACTGATGTTTGATTTTCCCTTCCCTTTTCAGTGCTGTATGACCCACTGCGTGACTTCTGGTTGGTTAGCCCATGGACTAATGCTTATTGACCTCAGTATGTTTTCAACACAAAGTTAACCGAACATAATTGATCTGTAATGTGTTATACATTTGTAAATAATACAGGCTGACTCCTGATAGATTTCAGTGCAATGAGTGATTTATTTGTAGTGCTAGATAATGGTACATGATATTAACACGGTGATGGGTGGAGGTGGAGTAATGTCCATGGCAGAGTCCAGTTCTCAGTCTCACAGGTGCATTGTCCATATTCCTGTGGAAGGATGGAGCAGGGGCAGTTCAAGGTTGGACAGGGTGGCAATGTGGGACAGTGGGATGACTTCAGGGGGTATCTCATGCTGGCGGGGGTCTTGACATCCTACTCTGTCTATTTTTTTGATCTCAGGCTCCTCTTGCGGGGTGGTTGTTCTTCAGCAGGAGGTGGGGTTCTGGTGGCCTGTCGTTGTGGTGGGGCCTCCTGTCCATTAGCGCCGGCGGAGGTGGTAGGCTGTTCCTAGTCCGGGCTAGTGACAGGGGCCCTGTGTGGTGCCACATGGTCCCGCAACGTGTCTTCTATACGGTTCAGGGCCTGGACTATGCTCCCCATAGCGGTAGAGATGTTGGTGAGTTGATTGCTGAACCCCATGTAGCGTTCCTCCTGCTGTGCCTGGATCTCCTGGAACCTGGCCAGTACCGTCGCCATCGTTTCTTGGGAGTGGTGGTAGGCTGCCATGATGGTGGTGAGGGCCTCTTGGAGAGTGGGTTCCCTGGGCCTCTCCTCCCCCCCCTGTCGCACAGCAGCCCTCCGAGTTGCCCGGTTTCCCCCGGCCTCTGTCCCCTGGACGGTGTGCCCACTACCACTGCCCCCAGGTCCCTGTTGTTGTTGGGGTGGCGGGTTAGCCTGGGTGCCCTGTAGTGGCAGACACACCGCTGATTGACCTGTCCTAGAGACAGAGGCATGGGCCCGCTGGGTGGGAGCTGTGCTGTTGGTCCCAGAGGGAGTTGGGTCTGGTGTGGCCTGTGTCTGTGTGTGGGGAACCCACTGTCCAGAGGTCCCCGATGGTCCGGGCTGGTCATCAGGTTCCAGGTCGACAGAGCTGCTGTCATCACTGGGGGCCTCTTCCGGGGGTGGGATGGACATTTCTGGACCCTCCTGACCGGTGTGTTGGCGTTCGGGTCCTGCATGGGGTAAGAGAGTATGGTTATTGTTTCTGTGTGTGCTATTGTGTGCGATTTATGGGTGCCCTTGTCCCCCAGTGCTGCCATTCCCTTGGGGGAGGTGTTGTGAGGGTGTTTTGGGGGGGGGGTATGTGCAGTGGTCATGCTTAGGTGATGGGTGTCCATAGTTTGTGGTGGCATGCAGGGGTTGGTGTTGGGTGGGTTGTGCTGGAGAGACATTCTCAGGGAGGATGTGTGATGGGGGGTTGGGGTTGAGGGTGGTGGTGGGGGTTAGCATGCTGGGGGGGTGAAGTAGTTAAGATTGTACTTACCAGAGTCCATTCCTCCGTGTACTCCAGCGAGGCCATCAGGATGCAGGATGTTTAGTACCTCTTGCTCCCATGCTGTGAATTCGGGTGGAGTGGGTGGGGGTCCCCCGCCAGTCTTCTGCACTGCGATGTTGTGTCGCGAGACCATTGAGCGCACCTTTCCCCGTAGGTCGTTCCAGCGTTTGCGGATGTCGTCCCGATTTCTGGGATGCTGTCCCACCGCGTTGACCCTGTCCACAATCCGCTGCCATAGCTCCGCCTTCCTGGCTATAGTGGTGTGCTGCACCTGTGAGCCGAAGAGCTGGGGTTCAACTCTTATAATTTCCTCCACCATGACCCGGAGTTCTTGGTCCGAAAAGCGTGGGTGCCTTTGGGGTGCCATGGGGTGGTGTGGATGAGGTGTGGGGTGGTGTATGTGGTGATGAGTGTGTTGGTGTGTGGTGCTTTGTGCTTCTATGTGGTGTGTGTGATGGTGTAGTGTGCCTCTGTGTGATGTAGCTCTCTATTCTGTGATGTGTCTCTCTCTCCTTCGTCTCTGATCTTTGGTCGTAGGGGTTTGTGGGTGATGTGGGTGTGTGTTTTATATTGTGTTGGGTGTGTGGGAGTGGTGTGTGTATGTGTATCAGGTGTGTGTATTTCAAATTGTCCAATGTGGCTGTGTTTTGGAGCTGTGTGTGTATTTTGAGCGCGGCGGTGTGTACCGCCAATGGAATACCGCGGTTGAAAGACCGCTGCGTGGATTTGTGGGTCAAAATGACATGGGCGTGTTTCTGTTGGCGTGGCGGTGGAGGTTTGGTCATCTCCAGTTTACCACTGGCCGCTGATGTGGCGGCCTGCTGTGGCTGTCGGATTTTTGGAGGTTTGTCAGTTGTGGGTCAGAATGACCGTGGCGGTTTACCGCGGCCATGGCGGTAGAATGGCGGACTTCTGACCTGCGGTAAGGGCCTTTTACCGCCGAGGTCAGAATGACCCCCATAATATGGTAGGCAGTACAGTAAGCTCAATGGGGATTTATTAATGGTCATGCAGGTTTGCAAATGGGAGAAGGTTAACAGTTGTGGGGATGTCAAAACATTATTTAGTTTCTTATAACATTTACACCAATTGGTGGATCTGTACAAACTCTGAAATACTAGAATTGAGCCTACAGTGCTAATAGTTCGCTAAATTAAATGCATATTTTTCAAATGGTGTTACAGCTATTACCAAGTTTCTCAGTTACCTTTGACATAAGCCAGACCATGTCTGCATCCACCAGCTGATGCACATGGTTAAAGGCCGTGCATAACTTGATTGTTTACAAGAGACTGGGTTTATAATCCGGTTCTAGACCAGGACCTGTGCTAAATGGTCACTGAGCACAGCTGAAGACACCATGCACGTTGGTTGTGTCAGAAGGGGGCCGAGTGCATGCTTAGAAAAATGCAGATGTGGTTGATAGACTGTTCTAGGCCAGATCCGTTGTCTACAGGCGGTTCCTCGTGGCTCAATGTCTTGTGCTACTGGTTTTGGTGGGACAGTGCACGGAGGTTGCCCATCAACTTGTCAAATCATTGCAGGGCCTGACAAATTGCCGGGGGCCCTATGATAAACCCCAACTGGACAGATTTTAAGGTAATGGGCACTGAGCTCTATTTACATGGGGATACAGCAAAGGATCAGACAAAAATACACGTCCTGCACCCAAACCTTGCTGTTCCCAGCCCAATGGCAATGAAGGTCATGTGCCAAAGTTTAAGTCACAATGGGGGCTGCATCTTTCTCCCTAATCTCATAGCCTACTGTGCACAACAAAAGGCTATGTGCTACTGGCTTGGATGAGAAGGGGCTGATGTCTGAACCCATGAGTGAGGTCATGAGCAGTTCATTAAGGGTGAGTCATAGTTGCATTGATATCCATAATAGGTCAATTTCAGATGTTTTAAAGTGAAAGTTTTAACCATAACATCTCAACTGATAAATTTCAGGTTACAATGACTTTAAATAGGGAAGCATGAAGTTATAACCCTCCCCACACTCAACAAAGGTAATAAATAACATGTCACATTAAAAGTTGACATACCAACAGAAAACAAAATATGCTAAAGGACTGTCATGGTTCATGCAAGTTCATTAACTGGTATCACAGTTATCACTACATATACAATGTATTGGTCTCTCCCATTTTAACAGTGTCACCCCATTGATGGAACTGTAGGAATTTGAAAGTGTCAGCAGTATGTCTGCTAAGTTGTGTACACATTTGTGAACCAGCACTAAAGTTACTAACAAACAAACACCTTTTCAACTATCAAGATCTCCCTAGATTTTAATCGTTCAAACATCTTTTTACAAAGCTAGTTTCTCAAAAACTACTTAGAGGTTTACTCCAACAATGGAAAGCACTCCTCTGAGCAAAGTTCTACTTTCACACCAAATATGTGCAATTCCAATCAAATGTAACTGTTATAGAAGAAAGCAAATTGTATATGGGAGTCTAAATGAGGAACTCACATTTTTGTCCCCTTTTTTATTTGGGAAAAGGTAGCAAAATTATAAGTAAGGCAAATGTTCCCTTTTTCAATGGAAAATCGGACCTAATCATAACTACACAGTTGATATTGTGGCCTAATAACATTTAGTATATATGGAGATATGCAGAGTTTAATATGTTATTTGTTACCATTGCTGAGTATGAGAAGTGGCTATGACACACGAGAGGGGAAGCCTCAAATGAGTCATAATGCCACGTTGCCTCCTCTGCCTTTCAACAATGGCAATAAATGGTATATTGTACTTTGCACTTCTTCATGTATGGTTTATGCCATGTGATTTTTTTAGTTTACAAGTGTTTGTACAAAAGGTTTTTAACCAAACCAGGATGCAAGGGGTTGCATTTGTGCAGTATGGTAATATCACATTGAATAAACCTCATGCCTATTAAGAAAGTTGTTACCTGTGTAAAGTAAATGTTGCATGTACTGTGTGTGCTGCAAACACTGCTTTGTCATGGCAATTGTGCTGTGTTGTGCTAATAAACTCGAATTTGGCCTTTGCACTGTAGTAATGTTTGTTTGTTAGTACAGCTGCTCTACATAATGTGTTATTGGATCACATTCATTTCATTTGTCATTGCCACAGGAGGTTGTGCATGTGTGTTTGTCTGTCAGTCTCTATATGTAACTAAGACAGTTATAGTGCCGACAAAGGTGAATAAAATATCAGACAGACAAGAATGTTAGGTAAACAAATATTGCTTTACTGTATGTCATAATATGACTTTTTCA
Source organism: Pleurodeles waltl (assembly GCF_031143425.1). NCBI lineage: Eukaryota > Metazoa > Chordata > Amphibia > Caudata > Salamandridae > Pleurodeles > Pleurodeles waltl. Next base: position 349,385,025 of record NC_090438.1, read on the forward strand.
ATATAACAATGAACCAAAAAACTGTACAATTATTTGGCCCATCAGTTACAGATTCACACAAGATGTTATCACAGCATGATTTTCTTTAAATACTATTATACACATGGGCATACACCCTTGCCATTGCAAATGGAAGGTTAAAGGGACAAAGAGAAAGACGACTACTAGGTTTGTTCTTTACATGTAAACGCACAGTGGCATGAACCACTGAAAACAATCCACAAAATAGGTATCCATTGGTGCAAATGTGTGCTTTATCAAGAGGGGTGCTTTTTATGTTTCAGGGAGGCAAACAACTCAAATCCGTATCAACAATCAGTGCCTTAAAATATATTAATTACTTCTCTGTTCACAAGGAGAGGAAACTGAACCATGAGGAATTTGATTTATAGTGATAGGCGCCCACGCAGCACTATTGTCAGCCTGTCCAGAAAGCACTTGGTTAGTTAAAATATCTCCCAAACTACAGGGCTGTGTTGGCAAGCAGTTTTACAAGTTCAGCGATTTCAGCTTCTGACCCAGTGCATCTTGCAAACATACACCTTTTTTCAAGCATTCCTATTATATTTAAAACAGGAACTAAGCTAAGATGCTATCAGAAGATGTCATAAGAAATATCTGTCAACACCCTTCCAACAATACTCCAAGATACGAGAATCTGTGACAAATGTTAGTGTTGCGTTCAGGATAAGATCTTTGCCTGGCATGCCTGTCAGACAGGTGCTGCCCCTAATGTGGACAGGGTAATAAGTGCACACAGACCAAGATTCCCAATAACCTAAAATGAACCTCTATTTATGAGACATACAACCGAATTGCTCAGTATGCACTCTACCGGAGAAGCACCGCATACAATTGTAACACTATGTGCCAAAATACTGATTTCAATAACATTTATAGTAACAATGCATTCAAATCAAATTAAACGTATCCACTATTTACTGTCCCACAACAATGACAGGCTCTTAACAAATGCCATTAGGAAAGATACATTGTTACCAGAAGCTGGATGTCTTTTGGTAAAACCCCAACTTTGTGAAACAGTTTGTCCATCAGGCGAGCAACAGAACATGTTTGTGCTGATCTAACTTCTCAATTAAATAGAAGTAAAATAGGGAAACGGAAATCCGAAGTTTGGACTGGTGTCCCCACTATCGCGATACTCCATGGTTATCTATGCCCCACACTTGAGCCTAAAGGAAAAGTGATTTAAAAAATATCTTTTTGTGGAGTTTGGCGAGAGGGAGGAATTCAATTTTATTAAGGAATCCATCAACCTTTCAGTGACTGTTCATCAAGGACAACATTACTTAGTGTGCAGTCCTTCCCACAAAAGAGGATGTTATCCCATTTTTCCTCGATTGATGTGAGGTCAAACCAACCAACCGAGACCAATGTTGTTGTCACCATTGTGACTGGTGTCCTTCCTGTCCACCTAGTCTACACCTGTAGGTTCCAGTGAAGCGAGCAGTTTGCCCAGCAAGGGTGTTAGTGGGAGGTTGCTGGAGCTACGGGTCTCCCTTATGCAGTGATCGCAGGCAGTTCTTAGGGACTGCATCTTCTTACTTGCATATAAAGTGTGCCATCTGCTAAAGTTCTACAGAAGCAGGGAGAAGAGTTGATCATAGCTGCGAGAGAGGCAGAGCCAGGATGGACGTGGTGGGTGGCAGCATGCGCAATCAGGTTGAGCTTCCAAAAAAACAAGCCTCATATTCATCCCTGTTACTCTAAGAAGGATTATATATTTATATTAATGAGTAGTAAACTTTGAAACGTTATGTAATTTAATGAACTATCACTTTTCTGTAACATTCCTTACCAATCCGCGTTACCACTTATCTAATGTTACTGTCCTGTTGGCACTGTTCTTGTGGGTTAAATGCTTCATGCGTGAATATAACATAATTACACGTATATTTACAAAATAGGAAACGCACTGTGATCATCCATAATATACCATTCAAAATGACTGTAACTGGAGACTCGGTTCACACCTTCGGATGCCTATTACACATGGGATATATCCATTACAACCAACCACATTCTTGGATCAACAGCCATTAAACTCCCTCAGCACTTGAAGATGGGTTTTTTTTGGCCAAGTATCGGTAATTGTCCTCTGTTACACTGGAGTGTGGAATAGCTCTATGCTGTGGATGATTCTGCCTAATCATAACTCACCCGTCTGCCTACAATAATCTAAGAGAGCATCACAACGTATAAAGAGAAGATATGAAATCAGCAAATGGATAAATACCCGTTTACTTACTGTGCAGTAACTAGTGAGATAGCACCCACTACCTAACTTTAAAAGAAGATATGCGCAAACAAAACACTGCTATTCACTTTTTGTCTCGATTTCACAAGAGATGTGTGCACAAAATTAACAGGGAACAAAATATCGATATTCCATGGGCCAATTTAGCATCATCGCAGAGGGTACAAATATTCAAGAGAAATACACTGGATATAAACACACAAAAAAGAATGCTGGGATGGTACTTATTGACATTACCCTTCTTTATATTTTGTGTATTACCCTTTTCTTCCCACTGCTCTTTCTGGTTATGTGCTAAGAGGAGGCACGGTACTATGTTAAAAAAAAACATATCTTACACATGACCTAAATATCGATACAGTAAAGGGGGCTCCTCTACCCAGTGTCCTCCCCCGAACAAAAGAGGCCCGACTCTATTCAAACAGCACGCAGCAGTCACCTTTATATTCATGTAAACGTTTCCTCCACACACACACCACACATCCCGCAGTGAGTAGGACAATTGTATATTTCTATTTAACAAATGCCTGCAAAAGACCAACTCTTGGGTTTCTAGCGTATATGTGGACATTAAATCATAATACATGTTAAGACTTCATAAAATTGTCCGTGCATAAAAAATGTACATGAAATAACTGAAGAGAAAGAAAGGTGACTACATTTCATGACTTCTGAGTGAAAATGTTTGTTCGTCTAACTGGCGAGGCAAAGGGGTGTCTTTTACATTAGGCATGTTTGTAAGCGGTCTACTTCGAATTATTGGCTTCAGTCTCTTTGGTTCAAAGTTACTGACAGTTTCAACCCATCTAAGTACTTAGAAATTTTAACACTTTAGTTTTGCTTCAGAAAAATAAGTATCCCTTTCAACAGAAAGGAACAAAGGACGACTGTTCCAGTCAGTGCTTTAAGTGGGCAGGTACTGTCCGGTACGGAGTACCTGCACTTCTCTAATTTGAAAGGGAGAGTGCCTGCACTTCTCAGGAGCAAACAGGTACTCTAAATAGAGAGTACCTGTACTCCTGTATTTCAATGTTAAGCAGTTAAAAAGTCACTCTTGGGGACCCAGAGACACCAACAGAAGTCGAACCCGTGGAACTGACGAAACGGCGCACTGTAGGCCTAAAGAATGACCTCCAGTGGCCAAAGGTCAAGCGCATCAGGCCATTTATGGAATGCGACCTTGGCAGTGCCGGCGCAGACAAAATCCATGGAAATGTCCCACATCCTCTTGCCTCAGCGCACAGCTCCAGCCGCACAACAAGACATGCACGTACAGCACGCGCACAGCCCTAAAATGGCAGCCACGGCTGCAGATATCCGAGACTGGCGCTCGTACTTCAGTGCCTTTTTGACCTGTTCGTTGGACTGCGAGATGTAGTCCAGAGACTGGAGGACATTTTGCTCGATGCTGTTGATTACGTCGTTCTGCTCGGAGACCAAGATGTCGAGGTGCAGGAAGAGGGAGTGCAGCTCTGTGATTTGGGCTTCAAGGTCCAGCAGCTGCTTGTGCCGCTCCTGCGCCAGGGCAAGGTGCTGCTGAGCCTTTAGCACCTCTAAATCTGTCCCCACTATTTGGGGTCCCCTGGGGCTTTCTACTAGCCGATTGATGTCATCTTCTTGGAGTTTCAAGCCGGCCAGCTCAGCCTGCCTCATAATCTGCTCCTTCAGTTTGCCAACATACTTTGTCTCTTCTGCGTAGTGTTGGGAGATGATATCTCTGTATCGATTGGTCAGTACCGTGAACTGGCTTTGACGAATCCGGTACTCGGCCATCCAGTTTTTGTGGTCCTCCGCCATCGCTGTTTTCATTTTATGCAAGTGCGACTGGATGAGAGTAGCATCCGCAGTGAAGGTGCTCTTCAGATTACCGAGCTGTTTCTTGCCTTCGCATATTCCTGCTTCCGTCGTGCTGCACAGCACTTCCCCCTGCTTCTTTTCAATGCTCTCAGAAAGTTCCGCCAGCTTTTTCAGCGCCAAGGAGAGCTCAGCCACATCTTGGAAAAATCTTTCAATGGAATTGGTTTCATGTTCCTTGTAGACCGGATTGTCGTATGCTAAATTATCCTCAAAGTCTGTAAAGTCGTCTGAGTTAACTCTCTCTTTCAGTTCTTCCAGCCTGTCCTTCATTTTCAGGTCGAACTTTAAGCAACATCTACCGCAGGAGGACACAGTCAAAAATGAAATCGGAGTTCGTGTAAAGGAACAGCTTTGGGAGCTTGAGCTCTTTTGCGTCAGTTCAAGCTGTTACAGCTTTCCTCCCACAGCCGGCAAATATTGACAAAGCGAAGCGTTTACACATTGTTAACTTCGATGGTCACGTGCCCCCGCCATACAGGCTTGGTGACATTGCATGCCAGAGGTGGGCGGAACCCGGTACTGAAAGCGAGACTCGAGGAGATACGGAAAAACTTCACGCTTGAGGAAGTTTAAAACCAAACTGCGGTCATGGCATCTTCACCAGCATCACAAACACACTAAATGACCCATTAGGCACAAATAGAAAAAAGAAAATAGAAAAATTGGCGCGGGGGTAGGGGGGAGAATGTTTTCAACAAACATTGGAAAATCTCATAGAGTTGGCTTTACAAGTGAACGCAGTCTATTGACTGACGTGTTATATGCATGTGATGGGTGAGTGAGTTAATACCTGAATTACTAAATTATTTATGGTTGAGTGAATTAGGGCGTGCATGGTTCGAAGAGTGAGTATGTGCCTAGATGGATGAGTGCTCTGGACTAATAGGTGCATGAATGGATGCTGCATAAATGAGTGAGTTTATGGGTAAGTTCATGAGTGAGTACATAGATGGACCAAGTGGCTATTCTTTTATCCACACCTAAGCATTCGTCTGATAATGCAACCATCCATTCTCACATCCTTATCCCTCCTTCACCCCCACACTCATCCATTCCTCCACCATATATACCCCTGGGAGTAGGCATTCATGTGGCCACATACTCCTCTACTAATTCATGTATCCATTCATACTTATTTGTCCATTAATATTCACCCATAAACCCATGTATTGCCTAGCTACGTGTGTGACGGTGTGCCTGTGTGCATTTTGTCAAGTATTCCTGCATTTGTTTTGTCTGCATGTGTTCCTTCAAGCATGTTAGTTACATATAAATCACTGTCTGTGCACCTGACTGCGTGTACTTCTATTTATGCATCTCCATTTTGCGTTCATGTGCATTTTATCTGATCTGTGAGCACTGGCGCCTTTATGCATGATGGCCTGTGCACGTATGCCTGCAGTTGTTTTGTTTGACCTAATATGGATATCTGTTGTGTGCAATGGTGTCTGCATATTTATGTGTGCATGAGTGCTTGATGCATTTAATTTTGTGTGCAAGGATGCCTATATGTTTATTGGCCTGTGTGTTTTTTTGTTTGTATGTGTTGAGCTATGTGTCTTTATGATGTCTGCATGTCTTTAGTTTCGCCCTGCAATTGAATGTTAGGACGGGTATGTACTGTATAATGGTATTTCCATAGCAGTTACTAACTGTATGAAGGGTACTGAAGTGCTTATCCATAAAGACAGAATGCAGCGGGTAACTCTGGCCCTTTCAGCCCCTGCGGCACAGGGGTGGCAGGAGAGGTTTGGGGTGGGGTCAAAAACCCTTCAGGGACAGCCAAACTCTTCAGAGGGGCCGGATTCCACCAAAGGTCAATGATTATCTGTGAGATATGGGAGACACAAGGGCCCCTCTTCATATTCTGCAGGGGAGCTTCATAATCTTATACTATGTTACTGCAGAATGCTACACAGTGTAGATGCGTCATTGTAAGTTAGTTGTCTTTGCTTTGAGGATTTGTACGTTGTGTGCTGGATTTGGCAGGAGGTCATAGCTCTGAAATCTTATGGATCTGATGGAGGTAACAGGTGAAGAAAACAATTGAGGGGGAGCCAAAGATCCCCCTGGATAGACTGTGCTACAGTCATTATTTATAGAATCTTATTAAATATCATTTTTCTATGATCAGGTCAAATGCAAGCCTAATCTGATGAATGTTGGAACTAGTACTTGAAACTATTCAGTCGCAATTAACCAGATCGTGCGTCTAGTGTATGTGCACTTGGAGTCAACCAATTTCACACAAAAAATGGAGAGAACTGTGGCCGACTTGGATTTCTTCCATATAAACTTGAACATTAATGAACCTAGTTTTTGGTTACCGCTCCTTGCTTCCATTATTGTATTTGGATCCATCTTCATCCTTACAAATGGCATGATTATTGTGGTCTTCTGGAAAGGTTTCACTATTTCTTTGATCAAACTATGTGAGAATGCCTTATAATGTAGTGACTTTAGAACTGTTTTTCATAGCATCAATATTTGGAACACACTGTTGAACAAATCATTTATTACTTAATTTACACTTTGATAATGTTCAGCTTCCCTATGTCAGAGAGTTAGTGAATCTTATGGCCTCGTTTGACTGGATTCTTTCAGTCACCTTGGCAAAACATCAGGCAGGGCATATTCTAGATGGGACTTTTGCCCGCCCAGAGGATTTGGTGACTGTGCCCAACACTCCCTTGGCCTGGACGGATCACCACCTTCTCCTGTTTAAAAGTACGAAGGGGTTCCCTAACTAACAGATAAAATCAGGCAACAAATCATTGCGGTTATGGAATAAAATTACCAAGACTCAGGTGGGCCCGGCAGTAAAGGAAGGTTGGGAGGCAGCGGGGAATCCTCATTTGCCTGCTCTGGCAGTTTTTAATTTAGGTTTGGCCCTTGCCATGGATAAATTGGCCCCAGTGATATTAAAGCAGGAGGGCAGGCCTAAGAAAACTAGTTGGCCCTGGTTTAAAAGTGATTTGAAGGTGCTTCAGAGGAAGTACCGTCAACAAGAAAGACAATGGAAGTTATATCCTAATGAGACAGAGAAGGAGAAATTAAGAGTCGTTTTAAAAAAGTACAAGGCAGCTTGTTTTGAGGCGAAATCAGCCTTTTTTTCTACTAAAATTAAGAATGCATCTAATGCGCCTAAAGAACTATTTAAGTTAGTTCGCTCGCTAATCACGCCTCCTGTTCCACCTACCACCTCACCGAATTCTCAGGCAACTTGTAATCAAATTGCGGAGTTTTTTTAAACCAAAATTGCCACTGTTATTTCCCTTAAAAAGAAGTCAGATCAAACTGCCTTTGATTTAAGCAACCTGCGACCTATTTCCTTGCTACCGACATTGGCTAAGATATTTGAAAAACACATTAATTCTGAACTGTCCATGTTTCTTAACCAGGCTGGAGACTTTGATCAGTCTCAACATGGGTTTAGAAGGGCTCATAGCACGGAATCAGCGCTACTTACGACATCGGACTCCATCCGGAAACTACTGGACGAGGGGCAAGGCGCTGTTCTTGTACTATTAGATCTGTCCGTGGCATTTAATACCATTTCGCCTGCGATCTTGGTCTCTCGCCTTCATCATGCTGTAATAAGACATTTAGCTCTTAAAATCCTGGAGTCCTTCTTAAGTGATAGATCTAATATTGTAAGCTGGGAGGGCTTTAAAGCACCGGCTTTTCATCTTCCATGTGGTGTACCCCAGGGCTCGGCGTTGAGTCCAACACTTTTTAATGTCTATGTGGCCCCCCTGGTAAGACTTATCCGATCATATGGTTTCATCCCATATTCTTATGCAGATGACACTCAGTTTATCATTCCAGTGTCTAGGAGTAACTGGGAGGAAGTGGCAGAGCAGTTTAATTGTTGCATGCAGGATATTAATCGATGGATGAGACAGAATTGGCTTAAGCTTAATACTAACAAAACTGAGATTGTCCTATATGGTTGCAGTAAGGAACTGTGGAGTCCGCAATGGTGGCCGGATGAATGTGGGCAATTACTGGTCCCATGCGGGGCTACTATAAATTTAGGAGTGATCTTTGATGACTCATTAAGTTTTAAACCTCAGGTTAGTGCCTTAGTCAAGTCTAGTTACTGGGCCCTGAAAATCCTGAGAAAAATCTTACCGTTCCTGAAGCAGGAGGAAAGAGTCATGGTTATGTTAGCATTGATCATGTCCAGATTGGATTACTGCAATTCGTTGTTGTTGGATATTGATGAGAGCACTTTGAGGAAATTGCAACTAATTCAGAATAATGCAGCCTGTATGATTTTGGCACTTCCACGTTTAGCGTCGGCTTCCCATAGCCTGAAGTGTCTTCACTGGCTCCCGGTGGGAAAGAGGATTATTTTTAAATCTCTCTGCCTTACCTTTTAAAGCACTATATGGGGACGGTGCTGAATACCTGGTTGATAGACTCAGGTGGTATCGTCCAGGACGTGTCTAAGATCGGACAAGTCTTACCTGATCCAGGTCTATAGAACGTGTAGAGTCAGGTGGGGAGACAAAGAGTTCACAGTGGCGGCTGCCAGATATTGGAATGGTCTACCGCTATACATCAGGAAAGAACATAATTTCTCGATATTTAGGAAGAGGGTGAAAACTTGGTTGTTTCCACGGTAGGGCTACTGGCTTCGGTCGTCCTCTCATTATTTATGTCATTGAGCGCTTCGATGCTAAGGCCGGAACGCGCTATATAAATGCCCATATACATACATACATACTTCACAAGAAGCAAGTTTAAGATTTTATATGGTAGTATTCATACAAACATACATACATTTAGAAAACTATTAGTTTTAATTTCATTATTGTAAGAAATTGGGGCATAAGTTGAGGAGGTGGAGCACCCACCTCAACTACTAATCACAACCTTTATCAGGGTGATCCCTTAATGTCACTAAATTAACCCAGTAGTTATAGCAGAGAGAAGACAGGCTTAACTTAGAGGCAATATATAAAATATTTAGGCAGTCCCAAAACAATAATAACATCACAACACAAGACAAACCTCAAACCAATTTAGATAAATAAAGTACATTTTAATAAATAAAATTACATCAAACCAACATAAATCCAATAGGAGAAACCAAAGATATGAATTTTTAAAATAGCGCCAAAAGTGTTATAAGTCAACCAGAGTCATCTGGCTGTGTTTGCCCCCGGTACCTAGGCTCAAGTTGAGGCCCCAATTGAGTGTGGGTCGGGTACAGAAATCAGGTTTAACCCTGTCAGAAGTTTTACCATCAAACTTACCCTCCGAAATGGAAGTCAAAAATCCTTAGGGAGGAAAGCTGATGAATTCTCCACATCATCGTATAGCTGCTAGATGAGGTCTCAATTAAGCCATATGCTTTTGCCAGGAACCCTAGGAGCAGGAGGAATTTTGATACTTTTGGTGCCTTCACTTGTTGAAGAGTTCTATGTTTGGATTTAGTCACTGTTAGAAATCGGGTTTCAGGTTGGCAGAGGTATGCATCATGTACAAGCAGGAACCACAATCCTAGTCAGGGGAAGTCAGATACACACTAAAAGTTAAGATGTGCTCCCCCTCTGATAGCTTGACACAGAGCAGCCTGTCGTAACTTAAGAGGCAATGTGTAAAGTATTTGTGCAACTCTTCAAACAGTAAAATGATGAAACACCAGACAAAAATAATCCACACCAGGTTAGAAAAATAGATCTGAATTTAATGAACGCAACAAGACTATAACAACACAAATCCAATGAATAGAAGTTGGGATATGATTTTTTAAAAAGATTAAATGTGCAAGTAGCGCCTAGAGGCAAGTAGCACCTATTGGGATGTCTGGTCGCTCTGGACTGGGACAAAGTCAATAGTTCAGGCCACACGCGACGGAGCGCAAGCTGGCAGCAGGACCCACGCAGTGCCGGCTGAGCAACGGTACCTTAATCCTTGTAGCACGAGATGTGTTGCTAATCCCCACACAGTTGGGCCCTTATTTATACTTTTTTAGTGCTGCATTTGCATAATTTTTTGTCTCAAAAGTGGCACTTTTGCGTCAAAAAGTGGTGCAAATGTGGCGCTAAAAAAGTATAAATATGGGCCTTGGTGTGTTGGACCGGACTTCTCCACACAGTGGCAGCATGGCATCGAGTCCAAGTTCAATGTGCCGGTTCTAGGTGCAGCGGATCTGAATGTGATGCACCGGGTCAGTCCACGTTGGAGGTGGCGATGCATCAATCTTCTCCACGCAGTGGCAGCAAAGCGTTGGTTCCAATGCAGTGATTGTGTGTGAAATGTGCTGGTCTAGTCCCTGCAGCGGCAGTGATGCATTGATCATGATCTTGCAGCAGGCGATGCATCAATTACAATCCGAACAATGGCTGTGATGCACAGGTTCTTGCAGTTGCAACACATCACATGCAATTCCAAGGGCCATTGAATAGGTTGGCACTACTTGGCAGAGCAAGACTTACAGCAGGTAAAAGTCCAGGTGCTATTTGTAGATGGAAGGGAAGTCTTTGATGTCCCTGAGACTTCAGAACACGAGGCAAGCCAGCAAGCCCTTGGAGTCACTTTGGTTCTGGAATGGAGAGGTGCAGGTTCAGTCCTTCTCACTCCCAGGCAAGAGGGCAGCAGACAGCAGGTAAGCTCAGCAAAGCAGGAGCCCAGCAGAGTAGCAGCTCAGCAGAGTGGCAGTCCTTGTATCAGCACAGCAGTCCTCCTTCCTGGTAGAGTATTTACAAGGGCAGAAGTGTACTGAGTTGGTGGTGACAGAGGTCCAGTACTTATACCCAGTTGTGCCTTTGAAGTGAGGGAGACTTCAAAGACGGTCCTTGAAGTGCACCAATGCCCTCCCTTCCTGCCAGGACTCCAGACTCACTACAGGGGGGTATGGAGCTCTCTGTGTGTGGCAGGACACTGCCCTTTCAGGTGTGCCAGCTCCTCCCACCCACCCATCCTGCCCAGGATGGTCAATCAGGATGTTGATGGCTTATCAGTCACACCTATGCTACCTTTGTGTGTGGTTGTCCACAGGGAATGCACTAGACCTGCTGTCAGCCCACCCAGACATGTATTGGAGACCAGCAATAGGCACCAAATGGCTAAAATAAGAAAGTACCAATTTTCTAAAGTGGCATTTTAAGAACTGCAGTTTGAAATACGACTTCACCATAAGTTGTGATTTTAAATTGTGAGTTCAGAGCCACCAAACATGACAAACCTATATCTTCCAGATTGGGAATTACACTTTTAAGATGTAATAAGGTAACCCCCATGTTATACTATAAGAGAGATAGGCCTTGCAGTAATGACAAATTTGGGAGGTTTTCACTACCAGGACATGTCATAGTACATGTTCTGCCTTTTAAATATATTGCACCCCGCCCTGTGGATCATGTAAGACCTACCTTATGGGTGGCATATATATAAAAACTGAAGTTATGGGTCTGGCAAGAGGTTTATCTTGCCAGGTCAACATGGCAGTGTAAAACTGCACACACAGGCTCTGCAATGCAGAGCTGACACATGGTTAGGGGGCTACTTAGGTGGGTGGTACAATCAGTGCTGCAGGCCTACTAGTAGCATTTAATTTACAGACCCTGGGCACATGTAGTGCACTTTACTAGAGACTTGCAAGTAAATTAAATACGCTATTTGGGGTTAAGGCAATGTTAACATGATTTGGGAGAGCTTTCAGGGTTATTCCAACCCCTGTCAGCCAATAAGGGCGCCATGGACTATCTACATAGTGTCCCCTTATATTGGTACTCTACATAGAGAGTCAGCTTCCTACACATACAAAGCCCTACACAACACAGGGCTAGAATACCTGAACAGCCACATACACTTTCACCAACCCACCCGAAACCTACGCTGTGGGGTTCGCTCATTCTCTTGCATTAAACCCAAGAAATGGAATGACCTCCCTCTACACAGCATAGCCTCCTCCTCACTTCTTGAGTTCTGCAAGAAGCTGAAGACCTGGCTCCTCGTATAAGCACCTTTGGGACCACAAAACTACACACATGTCCAAGTGCTTGAATATCTTCTTGGGTGATTAGTGTGCTATACAAACCAATATAGCATAACACTGTCATCTGGTAAGCAGACCTCAATGCACTTCGAAAGATGAAAGACCACAGCAGCATCAGTCCAAAACTTTGAGTGTGACCATACAAAAATACATTTCTTTCTAGTTTCTCCTAGGATTCTCATGCCTTTCAATAAAGCTGGAGGGGCATTGCGCTCCTTGTGGCTTATTTTCATAAGCTTATGTTTGTGCTGCTGTCCACATGTCATGATCTATGTCTTTGCTATATTGAGCTTTAGGTGGTTAATCATCATTCATGAATCTAAGGCATGGAAGTAGCCCTTAAGTCATAACTTGTAGAGGTCTTCTGAACCATGAGTTTTTAGTATTATTTGCATATCATATGCATAGTTATAACAGGTCAGGTTGAAGGATTTTATCAGGTCCAGTAATCAGGTTAGGCAGTTGCGGAATAGGAGAATAGAGGCATTGAACCCCGGAAGAAACTCATTGTGGTGGGTTTGAAGGGTGGACATAAAAAGTGATAGAAATAATTTCCAATGTCTGTCATTGAGGCATGAGGCAATCAATTATAAAGCATTTTGGGATATTGTGAGATGATGGAGTCTGTATAGTAGCATCTAGTGTTGGTCAGTGCCAGATTTGTTAATTTCTTTTATTAGTTTTCTCAAGCATGAACATTACCCAAGGGTATAAAAGCACTGGTTTTATTACGAGGCTAGTGGTTTTGATACTGCCAGCCTCGTGGTGGGGTTCAGGACCCTTGTTGCTGTAGCTGTCCCAATGACACACTAAGACCCTGGTGGTCAGACTGCCAAGGTACCGCCATCTCTGCCGGGATCAGTGATCCCGATGAGCTGACGGTGGTGGAGGTCAGACTCAGCAAGGGCGGTGCTGCATGCAACCCCGCACACCTGATTACAACCTGGTTCTCTGCCAGCTTTTTGCTGGAGATTTTACTGCCATGAAAAGGGTGGCCGGGAACAGGTACAGGGGGGGCCCTGCACTGCCCATGCGCTTGCCTATTCACTGGGTTGCCATTTTGAACTGGCAAAATCAAACTTTTGCCAGGCCTAAACCTTCTTTTTTAATACATGTAAGTCACCCCTAAGGTAGGCCATACGCAGCCCATAGGAGCAGGGTGCATTGTATTTAAGAAGTTGGGTATGACTGGAGGGATTTAGAAGTTGGGACTCTATAGGACTTTCAAAGATTGGTGATGTCTGGGAGGGGGACCATATGAAGTCTTTTCAGGAACCTACAATGGAATTTAGTATTCCGTCCTCCCAATTCTTCAGTTATTTACAACTCCACTATGCTTTCTACACTTATCAAGATCAGCTAGAAAACATTTAACCCCCTGGAGTGCAAATTGATAATGGGTCACTTGGGCAGGGGAAGAGTGTCCCAGATTTCACAGGTCACTCGAAGTGCATTTCCCCACATCACTAGATGTTTTAAAAAGGAAAGTGAGAGAGTTGAGTTGGAGCCCTAGACAAGACAAAGCAGATTGGAGAGACACCTGTATGGCCTCTCAAATACTGGCGATGTCCGCTAGACTCTGCCTGGTGCAGTTTAGTTATCTGCATCAGGCATACATGACACCCCATCACATGTGGAGTGTGGGCATTCGTGATTTTCCAGCATGTTACAGATACCAAGATCCTCGGGGGGACCTTTTTCTTGAAGTATGGAAGTGTCTGGTGATGCATTTCTATTGGGCCACCTTTATAAATGTTCTGTCCGCTGTCGTAGGATCCCCCATCAAACCACATCTTCAAAGTACACTATTGGGCATCATGGAAGACATGGGTGGTTCCTCGGGGAACAGGGCACTTGTTGGCTTATGCACAATAATAGCTAAAAGTGACATAGCCAATCATTGACGTCACCCACAGTGAAGTATGGAAGTGTCTGGTGATGCATTTCTATTGGGCCACCTTTATAAATGTTCTTTCCGCTGTCGTAGAATCCCCCATCAAACCAAATCTTCAAAGTACACTATTGGGCATCATGGAAGACATGGGTGGTTCAAGGGGCAACAGGGCACTTGTTGGCCTATGCACAATAATAGCTAAAAGTGACATTGCCAATCATTGACATCACCCACAGCCACCTCAATAGAGGTGTGGATGAGGGATATGGATTGGTATGGTCAGCACGAAGAAACAATATACAAATCAAGAGGTTGCCTCCCCAAAATTGAATAAGGTGTGGAGAAAACAGTGGGATTATCATGGGGCAGGGTTCCCCTAAGAGGGCAAAGACACATCCGCTGCATTTGAAAGGACGATGATCCAAAGTAGACCTGGGAATGTGTTACCATGATGGGTCATTCTGTATGTGAAATGGGCTAGCCTACCTCTCCCATAGGACAACATTGGGTTACCTTATTGCATTTAATAAGTGATATCTTTTGGTTGGGAGCAGGCGGAAATGTCATGTTTGGCGTCTGCTGGAATTATAATGAAAAACTTTGAAGTCATAATTTCAGTCACAATTCTGCAAATGCAACTGTCAGAAAATTGGTGTTTTCTTGCCCTAACCACTTAATGCCTGCTGCCAGTTCCTTATTCACATGACTGTGTGTAGATGCCAGTTGGGTATTCCTCTCATACAGCCACACAATAGAGAGTCTGAGTTTTTGACAGGATGGGCCACATCTGTCACCTGTCACACTTGCACTTTAAAGGCACTGCCTCAGATCACACACAAAGGACTTCACACTCTGCTATTGTGACTCCAGACAAACTAGGACCATGGGAGGGTGTCATGAAATTCCCAACACCTCTGTGGAAGGAAAACTCCAATAGCTTCTCCTATTTTAAAGCTAGCACCAAGTAGAAAATGGTGGCTCTGAGACCCACATTTCAGTACACTCCTGGACCCGTGGCTACTAGAGAAGAATGATTGCCATGCTACCTGAGGCCTGCTCTGCTATAATAAAAGAAGGACCGTACCTGTTCACTTTATTCTGGGCTATCTGAGTGACTGCAAGGGTCAGCTAACTGACTTCCTGTTCTGATTTACAGGGACACAACAGGATCGAGAGGCCTCCCATCTACTGCCCAGCTGACCTGCTGCACTAGACTTACCTGAGCCATGCTTGTCTCTACTGGACTGGGTTCAAGATCCCCCAAGTGGTCCTGGGTCCTTGGCTGGCATCTGAAACAGTGCCTCCTGTCCTAACTGAAGGTTCCACCAAATCTGACATGAAGCATTGAGAAGCCCTGCAAAGCCTTGCTGCACAGCTGCCAGTCTCATTGGTAGTGATATAAAGCCACGTAAAGCCTCACTGCACAGCTGCCAGCTTCATGGGAGCCAATGGTGAGTGACGCAAAGCATTGCCGGACAGCTCACTAGGAGTGTTGCAGAGCAGCGCAAAGCCCACCAAAGACTCACAGCATAGCTTTATTGGAAACAAAGCCAGATAATGTGACACCTCAGAAAGGAATGAGAGCACAGACTGAGCACCAAAAACATAAGGTACAATCCTCAGCTGGCTTGGGATTTTTCTTCTGTTCTGTTTTCACTGTATTACTACTTTAGTGCTGCATATATACTTTACATATTGCCTCTAAGTTAAGCCTGACTGCTTTTGTGCCAATCTACCAGGGGGTTAAGCATAGGTTAGTGACTTTCTGTGGTTCATCCTGACAAGGATTGTGGCTTGTGCTTGAGAAAGGCTCACATCCCCCTTAACCAACAACCCAAATTCTGACATTCCTACATGGTATAAGAGGTGACCCCATGCCTTTAACTGGTCTGAACCCAGTAAGCTATTTTCCTCAGTTAAACTGGAGAGTTGAAAAACTTGCTCTTTCAAATAGTTGACCTAGTAACCGTTCATGGGAAATTGGCTTGCATATGGCTAGAGTGAATGGGCAGAGTTTCTTCTTCCTGAGAATGTGAAGAGGTTTTTAACCAGATGAGACAGATCCTAGTTTTAAAGGCTTGTTTTGTATGCTCCTAGCTACTTCCCCTGCACAGGTTGTGCAAAAGACATCTTTGAAGGTGTTGGACCTTGCCCTTTTTGCAGGGTTATCCCCAAACTCTTTACCTTCTTCCTCCTATTTTGTCTGGCATAGTTTTGTTTGCTTTAGGACTCTAGGCACTTTACCCCTGTTAACCAGTGCTGAAGTGCAAATGCTCTCTCTCTAAAATGTATTGGGGATTGGTTTATCCATGACTTGCATATTTGATTTACTAGTAAGTCCCTAGTAAAGTGCACTATGTGTGCCCAGGCCCTGTAACTCAAATGATAATAGTGGGCCTGTAGCACTAATTGTGCCACCCAAATGGGTTGCCCTGTAAACATGCTTCAAACCTGCCACTGCTGTGTCTGTGTGTGCAGTTTTAAACTGCTAATTCGACCTGGCAAGTGCACCCACTTGCCAGGCCCAAACCTTCCCTTTTACTACATGTACATCACCCCTAAAGTAGGCCCAAGACAGCCCAATGGGCAGGCTGCAGTTTATTAGAAATGTAGGACATGTACTGGTGTGTTTTACATGTCCTGATAGTGAAATACTGATAACTTTGTTTGCACTATTACAAGGCCTATCTCTCCCATACGGTAACATGGGGATCACCTTAAAATATCTTTCAAGTGTACCTTTCCATTGGGAGCACATAGAGATATGGAGTTTGGGGTCACTGAACTCACAATTAAAAACTGCATCTTTTGGTGAAGTTGGTTTTTGAATTGTAAGCTTGAAAATGCCACTTTTAGAAAGTGGGCATTTTCTTGCTTAACCATTCTGTGCCTCTGCCTGTCTGCTGAATACACATCTGGGCCAGGATGACAGCTGGGTTCTTTGTGTATTCACTCTAGACAGTCATATAAAGGGAGCCAAGGTGTGTCTTGCATACCCTGATGGTCCATCACCAGGGTAATGGATCTTCCTGAGCTAGAGTGATGGGAGGAGCTGACCCTTGCACCTCAATAGGGCTGTGCCTGTCCTCACACAAAGCAGTCTCCAACCCCCTGTGTCTGAGGTCAGGGCAGGGAAAGGCACTACAGAGACTTCTTTTTAAAGTTTGCCTACTTCAAAGAAATGTGTATAAGTACTGGGCCTCTGACAATACAAAGTTAGAACACTTCTGTACAGAGGACATTCTGGCAAGAACAAGAGCTGGATGCTGTAGGAGGAACTGTCAGAGTGATAACTGAAAATAAATAAATATTTTTTGGGCGAGAAGTTCGGTTTATCAGAGGGTAGTGCTAAGCATTTGTTGTACTCCGAGACAATGAATGAGGCACACATTCAGAGAATGAATCTGGGACCAATCTGGAAAAATATTTATTTTCAGTTGGAAAACGGTGTGAAATACCAATAAGCCATAGTAGCCCTAGGGGGAGCCCAAACCATATACTAAGAAAGTGGAATGCGAACACAGGACCCCCCCTAGGTAAGTAAATCCTGTAGAGGTGAGCTGGGAGTACTAGGAAACCACACAGGTAAGTAATGTAGTATCCCCCAGCGACCAGGAATGCAGGAGTAAAACACTGGATTTCCCCCAAACCACCCCAAAGGATAAAAAGAAAAAGAACACACCGAGAACAACATGCAAGGAACCAGCAGTGGATTTACGAAGCTGGAGACCTGTGGAGAGAGGGGACCAAGTCTAGAAGTGTCTGTGGAGTCCAGGGGGAGTAGGAGATACTACCAACCCAAAGGTGAGTATTTTGGAGTTGGTCGACGAAGAAGGAAGACAGGTCTGCACAAAAGAGGGAGAAGAATTCCTGATGCATACAAAAGGTGTCCCACACTGGAAGCTGGATTGCAGATGGGTGTCGGTGAAGGAGTTCCACCAACAAGCCTTGGCAAGGGTAAATTCACGGTTGGAAGAAAAGAGGTGCTGCCAGGGACCAGCAAGGTCCAGGAGGACTCTACCCAGGAAGGGGGGGTCATAGGGGACCCTCCACGTTGCAGAAGGCCCACAGGAGCAGAGACAGCATCCACAGGACAGGGACACAGAAGTTGCCGAAGAGCTCAGGCAGCAGCACAGAAGTTGCTCCCACGTCGTCAGAGGACCACGCAGAGGCCCAAGAGTTGCAGGAGGGAGTGCTGGGGGCTGGAGCTACACGTTGCCTGAAGTTCCCCTTGAAGGTGAAGCAAACAAGCCATGCAAGGGGGTGCTGTCTTGTGTGGAGTGGAAAGGAATTACCACCACCAAAGGGTGCGACAGCTGGTGGGGAGGATCAAGGGAGACTCTCTGGACCACCACCTGTGATGCAGGACTCACGCCACTCAGGATGAGGGGAAATCCACGCAGCCCGTCATCGTTGCAGCCAGGTACCTGTTGTTACAAGGGAATGATGCCTTCACCCCAAGGGAGATTCCTCCTTCTTGTGCAGGCTGAAGAGTTGCAGTCTTCTGAGGATGCACAGCCGGGGAAAAGTTGCAAAGCTGGCAGGAATTTTGGATACAATGTTGCAAAAGAGTCTTCCTCGTGGATCTGCAGCTTGTAGTCCGGGAGGTTCCAGTCGCAGTTCCGGCCAGAAGTTGAAGTAAAGGTTGCAAAGGAGTTCTGCTGGAATCATGCAAGCCGAATATGAGGACACACCAAAGAGAGACCCTAAATAGTCCTGAAAGGGGGATTGGTCACCTAACCAGGTAAGCATTTAATAGGAGGGGGCTCTGAAGTCACCTGCCTGGCCACTCAGATGCTCACAGAGTTCCCTGCCAAGCTTAGAATCAAGATGGCAGAACCCAGGGACCCTCTGAAGGAGCTCTGGGCGCTACCCCTGGGGTGGTGATAGACAGGGGAGTGGTCACTCCCCTTTCCATTGTCCAGTTTTGCGCCAGAACAGGGACTGGGATTCCCTGAACCAGTGTGGACTGGTTTATGCATGGAGGGCCCCAAATGTGCCCTTCAAAGCAAACCAGTGACTTGGAGAGGCTACCCCTCCCAATCCAGTTTCCAAAGGGAGAGGGTGTTACATCCCTCTCACAAAGGAAATCCTTTGTTCTGCCTCCATGGGCTTAATCCGATCAAGCAGCAGGAGGGCAGAAACCTGTTTGAGGGGTATCAGCAGCTGGGCTGCCCGTAAAACCCTGTAAGACTGGTGGTAGCAATGCTGGGGGTCCTCTAAGGAGCCCCAGAGTGCATGGAATCATACTTCTAATACTTGCATTAGTTTTGGGGTATGATTCCGACATGTTTGATACCAAACATGCCCAGGTTCAGAGCTACCATTATGTAGCTGGACATAGGTAGTGACTATGTCCAGTAAACATATAAAATGGCGTCCCCGCACTCACGAAGTCCAGTAAACTGGGGCTGGAGTTTGTGCACCCTGCCCTCAGGGCTGAGAAGGCCTACCACAGGGGTGACTTACAGTGACCTATAGCGAAACCGGGTGTGTGCACCCAGTTCACGCAGATTGCAATGACTGGCCTGCAGAACCCTTTGCATGGCCTCCCGGTTCATGGCAGAGTAACTGCTGCAACCCATAAGGATCCCCTGGAACCCAAATGCCCTGGGTACCTAGGTACCATATACTAGGGACTTACACAGGGGCACCAGTATGCCATTTGTGGGGATAAAAAGTTACCAGCAACCACATTTAGAAGAGAGAGCACAGTTACTGGGGTCCTGGTTAGCGGGATCCCAGTGAACACAGTCAAACACACTAACAGGCCAAAAGTGGGGGTAACTAAGCAAGAAAGAGGCTACTCTCCTACACAAGGTAAGTATGTTTTTAAGCATAAATACTTTTCACTTGAAAAAAATAGAGACAGTGCAATTTTAGAGTTCTTCAATATTAGCCTAGGGAAAGAAAGCATATTAAGTAACAAACACTTTACAATCACTCATAGGATCACTCTTGTAGACTTAAGATGAGTACTGGGCAATAGTCAGAACCACACCAACAGGTCATTCCAGGCGGCATTGGGGTGGCTGGGTGCAGAGGTGTGGTACAGTGTCAGGTGACCAATGTAATTCAATTGGGATTGGTCTCAGTGGATTTAGGCTGCAGGCTCTGGGTAGGGGGCCAGTTGGAACAACAAACAGGTATATAACAAATGAGGGGTGCATAGGGACGTAGATGCACCTTTGGTCCTCTTCACCAGGGCCCAGGGATGACGGATGCAGGGGTGTCCTTTGGCTTCTGGTTTCCTTGTCGGGGAGCACTCATGGTTAAGGGGTCTTTTGTTCTGAGGCTGCAGGCATCGTTGTGGAGTCCAGGAGGGGTGAAACCATAGTGGACTCAACCTCAGGAGAGCTGGGAGATGTTGTTGACACCTGGGGACCGCTTCAACTGGGACCAGCAGGGACAGGTGCAGTGGTTGCTTTAGGTGCCAGGTTTCTCTCACCTCAGAGCATTCAGGAGAGGTGGACTGAGTGCAGAGGCTGCAGGCGACTTCAGGGAGTCCGGGAGGGGTAAAACCACAATAGACTTGGATTCTGGACAGCTAGGGGACCTTGCTGGCACTGGATGTCCACTCCCACTCGGGACAGTGACGGCGAATGCAGTGGTGACTTCAGGTGTTGGGTCTTTGCAGTCCCAGGGGCTGCAGAGTCCTTTCTTTAGAGTTGGTTTTAGAGCAGGTTTGCTGCTCATAGGAGACTTGAGTCTTTTTTGAAGGCAGGCAGCCTTCCCAGGTTTCTGGAGGTTCAGCTGCAGGACGAGGCATCTTCTGGTGCATAGTCTGTCAAGGAGTGCAGACAGACTGGCGGGGTTAGTAGCAGGTCAGCTGCTGCTTCTCCTCTTCTGAGGGCGAGTCTCTTCTTTGTACTTTCCTTCTTAGGTCATCAGAATCTGAGTTCTGGGATTCAAGGGTGCCACCTAAATATTAATTTTAGGGGTGTTGGAGAGAGTGCCAGGTGGCAGCCAATAGGCTGACCACATTTAGGGTGACTACACTGTTTGTATGACCACTTCCTTTGGGAAGTGGGCATAATCCTGACCCTAATGGCCTAATTCCTTCCAAACCAAGATGGAAGAATTAAAAAAGTGTGTCACTTCAGCTCGTCCATCTTTGGGGTGGGACTGGCATGAAGTGGGCACACCTCCTAATCTGCCTAATTTTCCTGCCTGCATTGCTGCCAAAAGTGGGGTCAGGACAGGGGAGGTTGGTTATCTCTGCCAGTTGAGAGACCTGGGTTGCATTACAAAGGCATCTACTACTTTAAAGCTTCCCACCCTGGAATGTCCATTGTGCCTGGAGGTGCCAACACCCCTACCCAGTGCAGGCTTTTGTCTCTGGACCCCAAGATCACTGGCTCTCACCTTAGGGGGTCAGATATGTGGCTAAGGTGGCTGATCTGTTTAGGACCAGTCAGTTAACACACTAGCAATTAGTAGGTTTTCAGGTTGCATCTCCAAAGTGCCCTCTGGGTGCATGTATTGGTGAATCCAACACTGGTATCAAGTGTGGGTTTGTCAATGCAAGATGTTTGATACCAAACATCCATATCTTCAGTGAAGCTGTCATGTAGCTTGGGAACTTGTAGTGACCAGTGTCCAGCACATATTTTTAAAGTGTCTTCCCTGGTCACATACTGTGTCTGAGAATTGACAAAGACATCGTAGTGGCATATGTGCTCGTGCAGATATTCCCTCACATGTAAAATAATGCACCCTGCCTTAGAGCGGTAAGGCCTGCTGAGGTGTGACTTACATGCAGTGTTAGGGGACATGGCACACAGGCTGTGTGCCATATCGTGTTTTCTGTCTTGTCCGCCCCAAGGCACACAGCATGCAATAGCAGCCTGCCATGAGCTTGGTGAGGGGTCCCTTAGGGTGGAACAATTTGTGCTGCTTCCGTTGGGAACCCTCTTGAGTACCCAAGGTCCTAGGTACCAGGAGTACCATTTCCTGGGGGACTTACAGAGGGTGTGAAAGGTTTTGTCAATCAGGGGAAACCACTGTGCAGTTTTAGGGGCAAGAAATATGGCACTGGGGACCTGGTTAGGAGGAACCCAGTGCACTTTCTGTCGAAACTACATCAGATACCAGGCAAAAACTGGGCAATAACCATGTCCTAAAAGGGTGCATTCATACAGACTTCTGAATGATAACTCAGGGTTGGTTTTAGTGGTACCTAGTTGTTCAATGTAGTGGAGATACATTTGTAGAACGGAGGGGTATGTTCTGAGGTTGCATATTCAGAGGGGTTCTTTCAATGGTGGGAGTTAAGGGTCTGGAGGCCCAGTTTTATATGATGAGTTCTTGATAGCATACAAAGAATGGTTAGGCAGCTTTTGCAGATTCCCTCACACACTGGGAACAGATAGGGCATTGCACCTTCATGGTAAGCTTCCATGGTGCACAGTACATTTACCAGCAGGGCAGGCCTACCACAAGCATATAACAGCAATAGGATGTGCACCAGCAGTTCACTCATCAATCACACATAGAACTAGTAGCGCTCAGCAATAACAGTTCATGATGAAGCAGTGTCTAAATCTCCACATACTGATTAATAAATATACCATTGCTATGCTTGGCGTCATCTACCTGGCATTCTTCGACCTCTCTTGCACCTTTGATTGTGTTGTAAGATCCAAACTTTTGAAAATCCTGGAGCTTTTGATGGTCAACCAACCCATTGGTACTGTTTTACGTGCCCTTTTTTCTGTGGCTTGGAAGTCTGTGTTACATATGGTATTTATGGAGAATTATCAGATCCTTTTAGTATATCGTGGTAAGTGAGGCAGGGCTGCGTGCTCACCCCAAACATGTTTATTGTATGTTAATGGGCTAGAAGCTCCTTAAATTCAACAGGGTAGAGGCATGCTAAGTATTAGGGGCAAGACAGTTCCTGTCCTACTGTATGCTGATGATGCCGTTCTAATGGCAAGTAACTCCAATGGGCTTAAAATTGTGCTGGATGCCTTTGTTGACTTTGGGGGTCATTACGACCCTGGTGGACTGTGTTAAAGCAGCGGAAACACCGCAAACAGGCCGGCAGACAAAAAAAGGGAATTATGACCCTGGCGGAAACCGCCAACAAAGACAGCCACTTTAACACTTCGCCCGCCACAGCGGTTCAGACAAGCAGCAGGGCGGACACCGCCAACAGACAGGCGGAAGACAATGTACCGCCCACAGTATTACAACCCGCCAATCCGCCACCTTTTCCGGGGCGGATTCACCGTGGATAAAAACACGGCAGAAACAGCTTTTGCTATGGAAAAACGCTCACCTTAACATATCCCAGGAGGAACGAGGAATCCATGGAGCCGGAACTCCAAATACTCCCTGCCCTTGTCTTTCTGCTCCTCTACGACCAACAGCTACGTAGGCGCCGCAGACAATGGTGAGTACTGCACCTACGACATGGGGGAGGCAAAAGTTAGGGGGACACACACCAAACACCCCCACCCTCGCATATTAAAACATACACACCAATGCATTCACAAAAACTCACAGTAACAACCCACAATCCCCCTGGAAGAATGAATACACAAAGCGAAAATCGGTCAAACAATGTAATGTGCCAATATACATGTCATACAAAAATATACAGATATATATTTGAAAATCAGTCATAATTATATACAAGACGAGAAGTAGTGCAGATATGTACATAACAATGTCCGTGCACCAACAGTCCAAAAATGCATGGGCGAGGCCCACAAACGATACCTGACCACAATCGGAGAGAACACTGCCGAGGCATCAGATAGAAATACTACAGGCACCTCAGGGGGAAGGGAAGGGGAGGCACCTCAGCCGGATGACTGCAAAGCCAGATCCACGACGGGGCTCCATGCCCATTTATGCCATCCTGGGGAGTGCAAAGCCACAGTCTCACAAGTCTTTGCAGTGGGTGGGTTGCCCACTGTGCCATCCTGGGGAGTGCAAAGCCACAGTCTCACAAGTCTTTACAAAGGGTGGTTTGCCCACTGTGCCATCCTGGGGAGTGCAAAGCCACAGTCTCACAAGTCTTTGCAGTGGGTGGGTTGCCCACTGTGCCATCCTGGGGAGTACAAAGCCACAGTCTCTCAAGTTGATGCAGGTCTCAACTGGTCTTGGGGGGGACTGGTGCCCAGACTGGATGAGTCTCCCGTGAAAGGTCGTGTCCTGTCACTGTCCCAGCTGCACATAGGATAAGGATGCCTGATGTGGCGGTCCATTCATACCTACCCGGTGCATTGCCCTGTTCAGCTGTGCTTTGCCATGGCGGTTCAGGACTGTTCAGCGGTGCTTTGCCATGGCGGTCTTTGCCCTGTTCAGCAGTGCTTTGCCATGGCGGTCTTTGCCCTGTTCAGCGGTGCTTTGCCATGGCGGTCTTTGCCCTGTTCAGCGGTGCTTTGACATGGCGGTCCTTGCCCTGTTCAGCTGTGCTTTGCCATGGCGGTCTTTGCCCTGTTCAGCGGTGCTTTGACATGGCGGTTCTGATAAGGACATTGGTGTGTGCCATGACGTTTCATCATTGCCCAGCGGGGCTGTGGCAGCCGGGGCCCTCCAGGGCACTGACTCTGGCGGTGGTCTCCTGACCAGTGACGATACTTGGGCCCTCCTGGGCTGTGACTCCGGCGGTGGTCTCCTGACCAGTGACGATAATTGGGCCCTCCTGGGCTGTGACACCAGCGGTGGTCTCCTGACCAGTGACGATACTTGGGCCCTTCTGGGCTGTGACTCCGGCGGTGGTCTCCTGACCAGTGACGATACTTGGGCCCTCCTGGGCTGTGACTCCGGCGGTGGTCTCCTGACCAGTGACGATACTTGGGCCCTCCTGGGCTGTGACTTCGGCGGTGGTCTCCTGACCAGTAACGACGGTGCTGGCGGTTGTGTCACGACCGCCGGAAATGATGGCGCACTTCTCCGCTGTGACACTCACAACAGGCTGGGGAGACTTCCTCTGGCCCTTCCCCACCTTTGGTGAAGTCACAGCTGACTCTCCAATCCCCTTGGAACCCATGTCAGTTGTATTCCCACCAGGAGTCTTAACATGGTCCCGTCGTCCACTCTCCAATTTTAGAGCCTTTACAGGGGGTGGGCTGCCAGTGCCTTGGCTCCGGGTCCTACTGCCTGCCCTGGTGGACGGTGCACTCCAAAAACCTTGAACAGGCACCACTGGTATTGGAGGCTTTTTGGCTGAGGCGCTACGACGGGACTGATGAATTGGAGGGTGGGGGGCAAAAAGGTCAACTTTACAGAGGGACAGTTTCTGACGAACACTGGGATGGGTAGCTGGAGGGGGTCTGGGAGTGGAGGAAGAGGAGGTGGTTGTAGGAGGTGTCACTTTAGCTGTTTTGGGTGCAGGTACTGGAGGCTGTCGTGAGGTGGATGGATGTTGGGTGAGTGATTGCCGGCGTTTGGGTACTTTGGGAGGGGGCGTCACAGACACACTGGGAGAGGATACAGGGGACGTGTAAATGGCAGTGGAGGTGGTGAGTGCAGGTGAGCGGCTTGTGGTGCTGGGTGTCCTGTTGCCATTCATGGTGCCTGTAGATGTGGTGCATGCAGGTGTGTGTGTAGACGAGACTGGGAGGGAGGAGGGAGAAGAGGAGGAGGGGGACACAGTGGAGGCAGTGGATGTTGTTGTGTATGTATGTGGCTGAGGCTTGCGTGAGTGCCTGTGGTGTGTGTGGTGCCTATGTTTGCTTGAGCTACTTGGGTGTGTTGACTTGTGTGCATGCTGGTCTGTAGGTGTGCTTGGGATGGGCTGGGGTACAGGAGATTGGGTCTGGGTGGAGGAAGTTGGAGGGGGAAGGCTAGACACAGGGACAATGGCTGCCATCAGTGCTGAGGCCAAAGATTGCAGGGTTCGCTGAAGGACAGCCTGACCAGAATGAATTCCCTCCAGGAATGCATTACCGTGTTGCAACTCTCGTTCTACACCCTGGATGGCATTCACAATGGTAGACTGCCCAACAGTGAGTGACCTGAGGAGGTCAATGGCCTCCTCACTGAGGGCAGCAGGGGTGACTGGGGCAGGGCCTGAGGTGCCTGAGGCGAAGGTGATGCCCACCCTCCTGGGTGAGCGGGCACGGGGCGAATGCTGAGGGACTGCTGGGAGGGCGGTGCTGGTAGGGGAGGTGGCGGCTGTACCTGTAGAGGTGTGGGGCACAGATGGTGCCGCCACCACAAGGGAGCCCACATCGTCGAACGAGTCCGTGTCGCTGCTTGGTGATCCGGTTGCCGACGTGAAGCTCCCCTCGACCTCCGTCCCACTGGTGCATTCAGAGTCCGTGGTGTGGCCATCCATGGCCATGTGGGATGCAGCTCCCTCGTGCTCCGGTGCCACTGTACCTCCGCCTGTTGATGCTGATGTACAAAAGGACAGGGAGAGCAGAAAAAGGGGGGGAGACAGAAGAAAGAGGGTTTTAGTGCATGGCATACCGCTACCGTTGGCGGACAAGACAAACGCAGCTGCCCCCTGCATTACGCCGTGCTCCTGCCCTCTGCACATGCAGTTTCTGGGATCTGGCCTATATGGCAATGGTGCACATCGGCGCACATGGTTGCCACAGGGGCAACTATACCTCGACTTGGCACTCTGCTGAGGTGGGGTGGAGTGCCACATGGCCTACATTACGGAGGGGCCTTGCCTATAGAATTCGCTCTGGCCTAGGTACACCCACAGCCCTCCTCCCCCACCCAGACACCTCCACTGCACACAAAGTCCGCAGAATGAGGTTGTACTCACCCCCTTGTGTCTGCTGTGATGCCCTCAAGCGCCCATCCAACTCCGAGTAGGCCACCGCCAGGATCCGGAACATCATGGGGGTCATGGTGCGACGGGCACCCCTCCCACGTTGGGAGGCCATCCCCAGCTGAGCCTCCGCCATCTTCTAGCTGCAGCGGCGAATGTCCTCCCATCTCTTATGGCAGTGGGTGCCCCGTCTCTGGTGGGCCCCCAGGGTCCGGACCTCCTTGGCGATGGCACCCCAAATGTCCCTCTTCTGGTGGGCGCTGACCTACATGACATGCACAAGGAAAGAGGAACAGTCATTACCAACTGCACCGTCGTTGTGAGTGGCCCCCTCCCTACTCTGGCCATGTGGCCCATTCATTCACATGCATTGATGTTCTATGAACTCTGCCCCCTTCCCTCTTCCAACCAGCCCTCTCCACCCAGGCCTAGCCCATACAACGTGCTCCCTGTGTACTAACCTGTTGGTCTGGAGGACCATAGCATAGCATGTACTGGGGGAGGACCCCGTCTACCAGTTTCTCCAACTCCTGTGCAGTGAAGGCAGGGTCCCTTTCCCCAGACGCAGCAGCCATCGTCGCTTCCAGACCGAGGTCACAGCAGCACTTGCAGTGTAGGTCCTCTCCTGTCGAAGGTCAGGTATCTAGTGATTGTACAGATAGAAAATGGCGGTGACGTCCGCAGCGGTGACGTCCGCGGCGGGGCGCATCATCACCGCCGGCGCACCTGTTCATTGGCTCCTGGGACCCATAGGGTCCAATGTTAACCAATGCAGCATTGTGCCGCGGTCTACGACCCCCTACTGCGACGGTGTGCAACGCCAGCGCAGTTACCCCACAATCACATTGTCCCACTTTAGAGGTCAGGCATCCGCCATTTCAGGGGCCCACATGGCTTCATTTACTACTGCGTCACACATAGCTAGGCCTACACTCAACACACATCCAGGAAGGGTTTTGTGAGTGGTGTAGTCTTGTGTGTGACTGTGGGTACATACCTGGAGGAATAATGACTGGTTCTTCGCTGTTGTCGTTCGTAGGCACGGTCTGCTGGGACATATGAGAAGATGGCGGACTCCTCCGGTGTACCGACCGCTGGTGGACCTGTAGACAATGGAAGAGTGACATGTCATCGTAACCTACAGGTTTGACTGTGCCACAATCCAGGAACTATGTACCCAGCTGGAGCCAGACCTGATGTCACCAATCCGCCATCCGACTGGAATCCCCCCTGACGTGCAGGTGCTGTCAGTGCTCCATTTCCTTGCAAGTGGGTCTTTTCTGTGGCCATGGCATCAGGGATGTCCCAGCCTATGTTTTCCAACGTGTTGTCCAGAGTGTTGTCTGCCCTGCTGAAACACGTAAGGAGATACATAATTTTCCCTGAGGTGGTGGATTTGCCTACAGTTAAAGGTGACTTCTATGCCCTTGGGCATATCCCCAACGTCATAGATGCGATTGATGGGACCCATGTAGCTCTGGCCCCCCCCCACAGGAGTGAACAGGTGTACAGGAACAGGAAGAGTTATCATTCCATGAATGTACAGATGGTATGTTTGGCAGACCAGTGCATATCGCAGGTAAATGCTATGTTCCCTGGCTCAGTGCATGACGCCTACATCCTGCGCAATAGCAGCATCCCTGATATGGTGGGTCAACTCCAGAGGCACCGTGTATGGCTATTGGGGGACTCTGGTTACCCCAACCTGTCCTGGCTATTGACCCCAGTGAGGAATCCCAGGACCAGGGCAGAGGAACGGTACAATGAGGCCCATGGGCGGACTAGGAGGGTGATCAAACGCACCTTCGACCTCCTGAAGGCCAGGTTCTGGTGCCTCCATATGACAGGTGGATCCCTATTCTACTCACCGAAGAAGGTGTGCAACATCATCATCGCCTGCTCCATGCTCCATAATTTGGCTTTGCGACGCCAGGTGCCTTTTCTGCAGGAGGATGATCCCGATGACGGTGTTGTAGCAGCTGTGGAGCCTGTGGAGCCTGTGGACAGTGATGAGGATGAAGCCGATGAAGAAGACAACGACAACAGGGAGTCAGTCATACAGCAATATTTCCAGTGAGACACAGGTGAGAAAATTTTCATTTTTTGCATTACATTAACTTTCACACGTCTACCTCTATCCTTTCTTTCGAATTCAATCACTATTTGGTAACTGAGTTGTACCCTCCCATAACGGTTTCACAGGTGTGGTTACCCTGGTGTCAACTCCTTGCATCCTTCAAGGGCTTGTGATGTGTGACATAGGTATGTTAGCTTTACAATGGTACACCCATTATGACACTGTCATTGATAATACATTTTTACTAAATCACAGACTGACTCCAGATAGTTTTGTGTTTCAAGGGTGTTTATTGAAGTGCTCAGAAATGGGAGGGGGTTGTAAAATGGTGATGGGTGATGGCAGAGGAATGTCCATGGCAGAGTCCAGTCTATTAGTCTCACAGGTGCACTGCCCATCTGGGCATTGGAAGTGGAGCTGGGGCAGGTTAAGTATGGACAAGGTAACAAAGTGGGACAGTGGGGTGACAATCAGGGTGGTCTCATTTCCTGGTGGGGGTCTTGCCATCTTGCTCTGTCCTGTTCCTGGATCTCAGGGACCGCTTGCGTGGTGGTTGTCCGTCTGCAGGGGGTGGGGTGCTGGTGTGTTGGTCCTGTGGCGGGGGGTCCTGTCCACTAGCGCCGGCGGAGGTGGTGGGCAGTTCATCATCCATGCTCGTGTCAGGGGTCCCTTGGAGTGCCACGGTGTCCCTCAAGGTCTGCTGTATGTCCTTCAGCACCCCTACGATGGTGCCCAGGTCGGAGCTGATGGTCCTGAGCTCCTCCCTGAACCCCAAATACAGTTCGTCCTGCAGGCGCAGGGTCTCCTGCAACTTGTCCAGGACCGTGGCCATCATCTCCTGGGAGTGGTGGTAGGCTCCCATGATGGAGGAGAGGGCCTCGTGGAGAGTGGGTTCCCTTGGCCTGTCCGCCCCCTGTCGCACAGCAGCCCTCCCAGTTCCCCTGTGTTCCTGTGCCTCCGTCCCCTGGACCGTGTGCCCACTACCACTGCCCCCAGGTCCCTGTTGTTGGGGTGGTGGGTTATCCTGGGTTCCCTGTAGTGATGGACACACCGCTGATTGACCTGTCCTGGGTAGGGAGATTTGGGCCCGCTGGGTGGGTGCTGTGCTGGTGTTACCAGAGGGTGGAAGGTCGGTGTTGGGCTGTGCCTGTGCAGGGGGAACGGACTGTCCGAGGCCCACGATGGTCCGGGCTGGTCATCAGGATCCAGTAGGGCAGAGCTACTATCGTCACTGTGGGCCTCTTCTGGGGGTGGAGTGGTGTTGTCTGGACCCTCTGGTGTGGTGACGGTCCTTCGTGTTCCTGCATGGGCATAAGAGCATGATTATTACATGTGTGTATGTAATGGTGTGCAATAGGTGGGTGTTTGTGTACCCCAGTGCAAGCATTCCTGTGTGTGGGTTTGTGTGGTGATGGTTGTGGGGGTGTACTGGGTATGTGCTGTGGGCATGCTTTAGTGCTGGGTGTCCATGCTTAGTTGTGTCATGCAGGGCTTGGTGTTGGGATGGGTGGTTGGTGTCATGGGTACATTAGTGAGGAGTTGTAGTGATAGGGGAGGGGGTGAGGGAGGGGGTATGTGATAGCATGCAGGTAGGGTGGGGGATATGATAGTTAAGATTTTACTTACCAGTGTCCCATCCTCCACCGACTCCTGCGAGGCCCTCAGGATGCAAGATGGTCAAGACTTGCTCCTCCCATGTTGTCAGTTGTGGGGGAGGAGGTGGAGGTCCGCCGCCAGTCCGCTGTACCGCGATGTTGTGCCTGGAGACCGTTGAACGCACCTTCCCCCGTAGGTCGTTCCACCTCTTCCTGATGTCCTCCTGATTTCTTGGGTGCTGTCCCACGGCGTTGACCCTGTCCACTATTCTGCGCCATAACTCCATCTGCCTGGCTATGGATGTGTGCTGTACTTGTGAGCCAAATAGCTGTGGCTCTACCCGTAGGATTTCCTCCACCATGACCCTGAGCTCCTCCTCGGAGAAGCGGGAGTGTCTTTGGCGTGCCATGGGGTGGTGTGGGTGATGTGTGGGGTGGTGTATTTGGTGATGGTTGTGGTATGTGTAGTGGTGTGTGGTGTTTTGTGCGTGGATGTTGTGTGGGTGATGGTGTTGTGTGCCTCTGTGTGGTGGGGTTGTCTATTCTGTGCTCTCTCTCTGTCGCTTTCATCTCTGATTTTTGGTCGTAGGGGTTTGTGGGTGATGTGGGTGTGTGTTTTATATTGTATTGGATGTGTGGTGTGTGTATGTGTATCAGGTGTGTGTATTTGTAATTGTACAATGTGGCGGTGTTTTGGAGATGTGTGTGTATTTTGAGCGCGGCGGTATGTACCGCCAATGGAATACCGCGGTTGAATGACCGCCGCGTGGATTCGTGGGTCGTAATAGCATGGGCGTGTTTCTGTTGGCGTGGAGGATTGTTTTCTGCCAGTTTATCACTGACCTTTGGAGTGGCGGTGTTGTGTGGGTGTCTGATTTTGGGCGGATTCCAAGATGTGTGTCATAATAGCTGTGGCGGAATGCCGCCACCGCGGAGGTGTATTGGCGGTCTTCTGCACTGCGGTAAGCGCCTTTTACCGCCAATGTTGTAATGACCCCCTTTATGTCTTAATTTGAGGTTTTTAGGACCACAGGCCATGACAAAAGTCTTGGTTGGATTAGTTTCAAGGTTAAGTGGTTTGGACCTAAAGGGAAAACACATTATTAGAATGTACAAATTCTCCTACTTAAGTGTCACATTTGTCTCTAATGGCAGTTGGGGTCTGTATGTGCCTAAAATGGCACTGAGGTTTTCCAACTCTGTTCAGATTCTGTTTAGCGTGGCTTCCTGTATCAGTGGCAAACCAATTGGCCCCCTGCTAGACATTTACAATAGGAAGCGTTAATATGATTTAACATATGGTTCTGGGTTGTGGGGCAACAAGGAGACAGCCCTGCAATTGGAGGAAAATAAGGTTTGTAGACGCCTCTTGGGTCTGCCTGATAGTTGTCCGACTTTTGCTATTCACGAGGACTTGGGGTTTGCTTACATGGAGGATTCAATCAACCTTGCCCCGTTACTATCATGGTGTTCGATTTGGGGCAAACCGTAGGTGGTTCTTAATAGAGAATTGATCGAGGATTCCCTGTCTTGTGAGCTTGGGCTCTGAATCCCAAGGTTCTCATATATCCAATTAGTTGCTCATAAACGGGGCAGACCCTCAATTTTTTCAAATCCTCAAAGCTTAACCTCCAAAGACAAAATCTGGCTAAAAGTGTTTTTATTTTGCCTCTAAGAAGAAAGAGAGGGAAGCTGCTGAACTAGCCAAGGGCAAAAGCTTAGAGCACCTTATGGCCTGCACAGCTATGGGGGCAGAACCATTTCTCGATACCGGTACCAATAGTTGAGACCAAATCCCCCTTACTAAATTTAGATTTGGCACTATTTAATGTTCTTTATGTTTTATCTTCGGACAGTTCAGTTGGTCGTCTATTATACTTTGTCCTTGTGATGAGTCCTTCATCCAAAGCCAATTGCATTTTACATTTATTATTTTTGTAGATTTTAGATAGCATACACTAAACGATGATTAATTCCTATTTTGAGAAGCCTTAGTTTTGTTAACTGCAGCCCTGCTTTATTTTTCAGCCACTCAGCCCACCCTTTATCTGCTCCTGTGTTAACTCTTTTTTTCTAATTTTTCTTTGTCACAGGAGAAACATTTTTGTTTAATGTCACTGATTTGCTAGAATGCATGTCTTGATGAGTCGTGATTTTTATATTTATTGTTTGTGTTATTCATTGATTTACTTTTTCTACACTTGTTTGCATGCCTTGTTTGCTTTTATGATTGTTTTTTAATTATTAAATAATGTGATTTGTAAACGTAGAATGAGGATTCCTATCGGAAGTTAAAATATTCTTAGCGTCAATTGTAAGTGAAGTCAGCAGCAAATTATTTGGCTCTGGAAAAGAGAGGGTTGTGCATATTGCTAATTGGGGAACAAACCTTATTTACAATTTACCTTGTGACCCTCAGCTTTGTAACTCTCCACGAAACCCTGTTTTGTCACATTTCTCAGAAATGTCAAACATACATGAGTAACAAGCATTTGTAATGCAATAGGTCTTGCATTTATGAGAGTTTGAGCGATTGGTGTTGTAAATGACAATGTATTTTATTTATGTGTTTTGGTTTAGAGAGTAGGGGATGTATATGGTGTGGAGTGGAAATTTATGGTTTGTATTTTGTTACTTGTGGAATTGTGCAGTGTGGAATTGTGTGGTAAGGAGTGCATTTGTGTAGTGGAATTATGTGGCATGGTGAGTATATATGGGTCAGAGCTGAGGAGAATATATAAAAAGGAAGATAGAGAGGGATAGGTAGTTTTTTTAGTAACTGGTTCAAGCTTCCCTCACGCAGAAGGTACAAAGCAAGCATCCCCCCCTCACATGGAAGGTACAAAGCAAACTTCCCTCACAAGGAATGTTCAATGCAAACTTTCCTAGCGGGAAATATTCAGTGCAAGCTTCCCTCACAGAGAAGGTACAATGCAACCTTCCTCCACAGGGATGGTACAATGGAAGACTTCCAGAGACCCCCACCTAATCACTACTAGAAGCCGGGTACCCCCACTGAATCATTATTGGAATCCAGGGAACCCCACATGATACATTACTGGAAGCTGGGGTCCCAGGCCTAAACATTATTGATCATTTGAACTGCAAAACTATACACAAAGATAAGAAAAAAGCATTTATCAAACACATACACAAATGATGATGCATTTTATTTAATTTGCAAACACATATACATAAAAAAGTAGTTTTATCAGAAACTTTGGAGCTCAGTAAAGTTTCTTCACAGTGGACTTTGCCAGTGTATAGAAGCATTTAAAATCGATTGAGATACACCTGACAGAGTATATCACCCTGTAACCCAGGAAATATATGATTATGTGATAGGGAATAGGGATGGTATGGAAACATTGGGTACATAAAAACATATGTAAATTGCACAACAATATAGGTTTTGTAATCTACTGAGGCCACATAACCTCGGATGGATTAATAAAGAATAAGGCCCCATTTTGCAAAAAAAATACAGGCCCTGATTTATACTTTTTGGTGCAAAACTGCACTAATGCAGTTTTGCACCAAAAAGTTTAGCACCGGCTTGCACCATTTCTGAGCACCAGCCGGGCACCATATTTATGGAATGGTGCAAGCCGGTGCAAAAGGTAAGCTAGCAGAAAAAAATGACATTAGCCGGTTTGGAGTAAAAAAAAAAAAAACTAATCAGCCTAGCATCATTTTCTGACGCTAAACCATCCATAACACATGACTCTTGTCTTGAAAAAGACAGGCGTCATGCCCACCACTCCACTGGCCAGCACAGGGGACCCTGGGCATGGCCATTGCGCACCCAGTGCCATGTAGGGGGGGGGCATTCCAGGGCCCCCAATGGCACTTTAAAGACAAAAATAAAATACTTACCTGTACTTACCTGGGATGGGGTCCCCCATCCTCCGCTGTCCCGCTGGTGTGGATACCTGTGGGCTTATTCCATGGTGTTCCACCATGAAAATAGGCCCACAGGTCCCCTCACGCCTGCCCTGACCCAGGCATTATTTGAACACTCCCCCTGTGCATGATTTGTGCACAGGAGGATAAATAAGGTGCTAGGCCCTTAGTCATTTTTTGCCCTGGAACGCCTACCTTGCATCTCATTGACGCAAGGTAGTTTTCCGCAGGCAAAAAATGACTAACTTCAATATTTTGGCTCTAGACATGTCTAGCACCAAAATATAAATATGGAGTGAAGTTTGCGCTTGATTTGTTTAAAACATAAATAATAAAATGATGCAAATCTGGCTCAGAGTATAAATATGCCCCACAGTGCAACACTTTGTGGTAAAAATGGCCAAAACCGGAAGGAGTTGCTGGTATTCCCTGTAGAATGTGGCACTTTAATCCTGTGGGAGCAGGGCCAAGGCTGTGAGGGTCATTCTGACCCTGGCGGGCGGCGGACGCCGCCCGCCTGGCGGGAACCGCCAAATGGCCGCTCCGCGGTCAGAAGACCGCGGAGGCCATTCTGACTTTCCCGCTGGGCCGGCGGGCGCTCGCCAAGGGAGCGCCCGCCGGCCCAGCGGGAAAGGCCCTGCAACACAGAGGCCGGCTCCGAATGGAGCCGGTGGTGTTGCAGTGGTGCGACGGGTGCAGTTGCACCCGTCGCGATTTTCACTGTCTGCAATGCAGACAGTGAAAATCTCCCTGGGGCCCTGTTAGGGGGCCCCACGACACCCGTTCCCGCCATCCTGTTCCTGGCGGTAAAAACCGCCAGGAACAGGATGGCGGGAAGGGGGTCGGAATCTCCATGGCGGCGCTGCTTGCAGCGCCGCCATGGAGGTTCTGCCCAAGCAGGGGAAATCCGGCGGGAAACCGCCGGATTCCCTTTTCTGACCGCGGCTTTAACGCCGCGGACAGAATGGGCAATGAAGCACCGCCAGCCTGTTGGCGGTGCTTCCGTTGCCCCCGGCCCTGGCGGTCTTGTACCGCCAGGGTCGGAATGAGGCCCTGTGTCTGGCATCAGTCTGGAGAGACGTAGTGACAAATATTTAATTATCAGTGACTGAGGTTAAGTCCAGCAATCCACCCGTCAGTGTTTTCCTAACCATGATAACTATCATCCAAGCAAAGAAGTGTGAGTTTCTCACATATTTAGGCAACAAAATGGGTCAGTAGTGGTCACTTCCCTTCGTACTTAACAGCTCCTGGGACTCTTTCAAGGATGAGGATGTTGCCTGGTGGGTTACGAGCCTACGGTGGTGCCAATTTGCAAGTGTATGCGATTCTGCATGCGTGCAGTTTGGGTAATCAGCACCCTGATGTTATCCCTGGCTCACAACATGTAGCCAGGGGTGATGAGGGATTGTGGAGGGGGGAGGGGGAAGAGTGTAGAACCTGAAGGTATTAAAGCACTTTAGATGAGCACATGTTACATTTCACAAGGAGGCATTCTTTTTTGGGTAGGGACAGTGTCAGACAAGAGTGTCCCATCTACAGCGGCAAAACGTACAGTTATGTACCCATGTGCAGCTGGTCAGGTGGGACAATGATGTCTTGTTTAATCCAGAATATATGGAACAGGGACACTCAGATGTGATTCAAAACAATCAAGGTGCATCTTTATGTGCAAAACAGGCCAAGGAAGGTTCTGAATAAAGTGCAGGACCTTGAGATCGGAATATCCAAGGCTTACCTTCAAAAGAAAGATAACAGCAAACCCCAAAGTGGATCCCGTGATACTCTAATAGATGGTAAACAAGTGATGCACTTCAAAAAAGATTTGTGCAGGGCGTGGAACCCGTGAAATCATGCAGATAGACCTGTTGGATCCACAGTCAAACATCTTGAAGAAGGTGGGGTCGTCAGGCATTTCGTGCAATACTATTGATGCCAAAATCCCGAGTTTGGTCACAAATGGCATAGTGCCTGTAAAACAATACCAACTGTCCAACCTCAGCAGGGAAGCAGGAGCCTTCAAACGAAAATTAACCCCCAGTTGGCAGCGCAGCCTGAACAGAAATCCAGGATGGCTATGCTTCAGTTCTCCTGTTTGCTTATCACAGAGCTCCATTTTCATAGGGGAGAAACAGGTCTGGGAGTTTTGAATCCTGCCAGTTTGCCTTGCTAAAGCTATCCTTTCTCGTTTATCACATCTACTTCCTTTGCACGCGTTCTTCACTTCACTAAAACTGTCTTAGAAGTACATTGCATGGCCTATTTCTACAACACTTCTTGCCGCTACCTGGAACCGTGCAGGGAGGTCATGCGACGCTGCAGCATTGCACTGGCACCTGTCTTTACAGGCACTGTGTCTGTAACTTGTATTTTATAAACGTGAATTTTAACAGCACAGACTGCAGAGCTGGGCTGAGTCCTGCGCCATGGAGGATATTGTTACAGAAAATTAAATGATGAACATTGTTTGCAGGTCGGCGCCGCACTTGCAGGCCTGCCCTCCTTATCTCTGCCAGCCTTTGCCTCAGCTGGCCAGTCGTAGTCTTTTGTTCTTGGGGGCGCGGAAGGCTGCTCTGGAGGGCAAAGCTTCGGTCTGCATCTTGGCACAGACCTAGAACAAAGAGCGAGTAACAAGCCACCTTGCAGTGGTGCCAGCCAAAGGATACCGACCAGGGAGCCATCGTCGCCAGCTTCCTACCACCAGCCAGGGTGCCCCTGACGTGGAAGGGACTTGGCACTGGAGGCGATGCCAGCCCTGCCAACTGACTGCTTCAAAGCCGCTTCCCAACGACACGGGGGTTAGTGCGGCTGCATTTCACTGTACCACTGGGCATTCATTTTACAATGTAGTGGCATCTCGGACGTGCAGTCTTAGAGGTAGCAGCCCGGGACCAATGTGCTCTTACTGGTTTAAACAAGCATTTTCTATGCAACGGGTCTCGCATTTGTTCGAGTTAGAGCTATTAGCGTTGTAAAGCAAAAAAAGCTCTGCATGTAAAATAAACAGATAAAGTAATCCGGACTCCAGGCTGAAAACATCGAGCCTCGTATGTTTTTGGTACTTTACCGGTGCTGTGTAGGTGGGCTAAACACCGGAAAAGGCATGACGTATGCATGCCTTTCACAAATGAAAGCAAGCGGATTCTAAAAGGCAAGCCCACGAACCAATGTAAGTGACTGAAGTGGCATGGGTGTGGTTTAAAGCCCAAAGAGAGATTACAGACTGGACAGAGCACTTTGTGCTCGCCCATAAAAGGGGAACTTGTACCGCCATGACTGCAATGACCTACTTAGAGAGCGTTTTAGCTTTTGCAGTTTTGGCAAGACCGATCAAGCATACAATTCACCCAGGTATGGCTTCAATGGGACTTCCAGAGGGTCAGGCCCCGACCCTGGCTTCTGTACTTTCATAGACTGCCATCCTGCCCCTCAACAGCAAATATAGCAATTCACACCTTTATGGACTAAACCCCTATGACATCCACTACCCAACAAACCTCTAAAAAATGCAGCCAAAAACTGTAAGCATACTCATGGCTGTAAACTGAAACACCAATTGCGGATCAGTACGGCAAACTGACAAACAGAACCAGACACGGGTGGAATGCTAAGAATTACAAGTAAAAGGAGTCCCATCCAGTTGGGAAGCAGCAAATAATTAGTGAAAAATGCCCCAACAGAAGTACTTTTTCAACCTCTCTTGTTACTGAAAGCCCCCACTTGACCCACTCTGGGAGATGGAAGTGAGTGCTTCTCTGCACACGAGAGCCATGATGGATTTCTTCGTCTGCCCACGGAAGAGGAGGGGAAGCAGTGGGCTTTGGCTCAAGAAGGGAGCCGATTAAACAAGAATCACAAGGGCTCACATGCAGAGTTCTACGGCCCTTACTTCTGCTGTTCCCCCAGGCTGAGCTGAGCTGTAAAAGAAACAAGCATTTGCAATGCAAAAGGTCTTGCGTTTGCTTGAGCTCGAGCAATTAGCATTGTAAACTCCTAACCGGACTTTTCTTGCCACATAAATTGACAATGAAAATAAAACAGTTTCACATAACTAACTGGACTTTTCTTGCCATATAAACTGAAAAGTAAAAGTTTCACATAAGAGAGCTGATGGCTGCCATCAGTGCAACGCAGACACATAAACGGAAATAACAGTTCACACGTAGTGAAACCCTATCGGCAAAAGTGCAATTATCTACGTAATTAGCAAAAGTGCAATTAACTATGTAACAGGGTCGATGCCATGCAAAGTGCCTGACTTCTGCCAAGCGAGATCACGCTGCGAAAAAAGAGAAAAGGTAGTCCACAAACAGGACAGAAAACAGCGAGCCTTGTATGTTTTCAGTACTTGGTCGCTGCTCTTGAGGAGGGCTAACCACAGGAAAAGGCATGACATATGCATGCCTTCCACTAATGAAAGTGAGCAGATTTTAAAAGGCAAGCCCACGAACCAATGAAAGACACTGACGTGACATGGGCGTGGTTTGAAGCCCAAAGAGAGATAACAACACGGAACTGAGCAATTTGTGCTCGCCCGTAAAAATAGTGCCTGAATGTAAGACAAGTGGCCTAAAAGTGAAAGCCTACAAGTAACAGGGGCAGTTCCATGGGTGTGAGCAGAATACTAAAAGGAGGGACAAATGTAAGCAACTGCCCACAGAAAAGCAAGGTTTTTCGAAGGGTATGCAAAGGAACGAATTACAAGAGGTGGGTGTGTTCTATGCCCACAGATCAGATACACCATGCCTCGTAGAGGCAGCTCATGTGCTAGGTGAGACCGAAAAAACAAACCACGACCAGGGAAAACACCGGTTTCTGGGGAGAATTTCTTTGCCACCCAAGTCTTTTGTTGGCTAAATAGCTACATGTTTAAAGCTTTGCTGAGTTTTCAATACTTCAGTTTACATGCCTTCATACACCATATTTTCATTTTGTCCCTGCTGTTGAAAGCAGTATATTAGAGGTTGACAATTATTAACAATGCTGCAATTTACACTTTAATGATTTCTACTGCTGTTTAACCTAACAGTCCACATCTTGCAGGGTCAAATCTCTAAATATATCTGCATCTTCCTGACTTTACGCCTTAAAAGTATATGCATCTTAACGTCAAATCAATTGTCCTGAAGAAATAATTATCTTAAAGGTTGCAGTGCCAGAGTGCTGAGAGATTACTGAGCAGCATTTGGATGGATACTTTTATTTACCACTGGTATACAGTGACATTCCATTCCAATGTACTTCAGTTAGATAATCATGTAACTTCCTTTGTACACTTAACTCTCCATTGATAGTGAGGGTGGACAGTCGAGGCTTGTTCTAGGCGGCATAGGGTTTGCAACTCTATTGGGTACGTAACTGCACTTAGACTTGATGTACAGTCACAACTATATATTTTGCAAAGAAAACTGAATGGCTGACAAATGGTTAGTCTGTGTATAATATATTAATGTCAACCTTTCTGCACACAATAATACTAATACCATAACACTTAGTGGTCAGCAGCAAACTACAGCTTAATCATCTCAACCTCATGTGACACATATATGCTATGAGTCTTGTCCATCACCCTTTAATAGACCACCTAATAAAACAGCCATCACCAAATGAACAGGCGTGGAATAGCTGAAGAGATGTGTCACATTATCCTGGATAACTGGATGTGGTGTCGATTGAAGTACTACACCTCCGATTTGTAAGTAAGTACTCTTTACTGGGCCCCCACTGAGGAGTAACCATAAAGCACAGCAAACCTCCATCTCTGGTATGTTCAACTGTGTTGGAAAGTACCATCTTGTCTGGCATGTTACCCCCATTCTTACCTGTATGTAAGTTTGTTTTTGCCTGTCTCACTGGGATCCTGCTAGCCAGGACCCCAGTGCTCATAGTTTGTGGCCTGAATGTGTGTACCTGTGTAGTGACTAACTGTGTCACTGAGGCTCTGCTAACCAGAACCTCAGTGCTTATGCTCTCTCTGCCTTTAAAATTGTCACTATAGGCTAGTGACCATTTTCACCAATTCTAATTGGCACACTGGAACACCCTTATAATTCCCTAGTATATGGTACCAAGGTATCCAGGGTATTGTGGTTCCAGGAGATCCCTACGGGCTGCAGCATTTCTTTTGCCACCCATAGGGAGCTCAGACAAATCTTACACAGGACTGCCACTGCAGCCTGAGTGAAATAACGCACATGTTATTTCTCAGCCATTTTACACTGCACTTAAGTAACTTATAAGTCACCTATATGTCTAACCCTCGCTTAGTGAAGGTTAGGTGCAAACTTACTAAGTGTGAGGGCACCCTTGCACTAGCAAAGGTGCCCCCACATAGTTCAGGGCAATTTCCCAGGACTTTGTGAGTGCGGGGACACCATTACACGCGTGCACTACATATAGGTCAATACCTATATGTAGCTTCACAATGGTAACTCCGAATATGGCTATGTAACATGTCTAAGATCATGGAATTTCCCCCCCCCATGCCAAATCTGGTATTTGGGGTGCCAATCCCATGCATCCCCGGGGCTCCACTATAGACCCCGGGTACTGCCAAATCAGCTCTCTGGGGTTTTCTCTTCAGCTACCGCTGCTGCCACCCCACAGAAAGGGTTCTGCCCCCATGGGGTCTGGGAAGCTCAGTCCCAAGAAGGCAGAACAAAGAATTTCCTCTGAGAGAGGGTGTTACACCCTCTCCCTTTGGGAAATAGGTGTAAGGGCTGGGGAGGAGTAGCCTCCCACAGCCTCTGGAAATGCTTTGAAGGGCACAGATGGTGCCCTCCTTGCATAAGCCAGTCTACACCACTTCAGAGAACCCCCAGTCCCTGCTCTGGCACGAAACTGGACAAATAAAAGGGACTGACCACTTTCCTGTCAATCACCACCCCAGGGGTGGTGCCCAGAGCTCCTCCAGTGTGTCTCAGACCTCTGCCATCTTGAATCCAGAGGTGTGAGAGCACAATGGAGGCCTCTGAGTGGTCAGTGCCAGCAGGTGATGTCAGATACCCCTCCTGATAGGTGCTTACCTGACTAGGTGGCCAATCCTCCTCTGAGGGCTATTTAGGGTCTCTCCAGTGGGCTTTTCCTCAGATAACGACTTGCAAGAATTCACCAGAGCTCCTCTACACCTCTCACTTCAACTTCTGCCAAGGATCGACCGCTGACTGCTCCAGGATGCCTGCAAAACTGCAACAAAGTAGCGAGACTACTACCAGCGACAATGTAGCGCCTAATCCTGCCGGCTTTCTCAACTGTTTCCTTGTGGTGCATGCTTTGGGGGCTGCCTGCCTTCATCCTGCCCTGGAAGCCCCAAAGAAATGTCCCCTGGGTTGACGGAATCTTTCCTTCTGCTCCAGCAGGCACCAAACTTCAGCATCACCGGTACCCTGGGACCCCTCTCATCCTGGCGAGCATGGCCCCTGGAACACAGGTGGTGGACCCAAGTGACCCAGACTGTCCAGTGATCCAACTGTCCAAATTTGGAGGAGGTAAGTCCTTGCCTCCCCTCTCCAGACAGTAATCCTGTTCACCGCGTGAACTGCAGCTGCTGAGGCTTCTGTGCACTTTTGCACGAAATCCTTCACGCACAGCCTAGCCCAGGTCCCCAGCACTCCGTCATGCATTGCTCAACTCCTTGAATTGACCTCCGGCTTCGTGGGGCCCTCTTTTGTAGTGTTGAGATGACCACTGTGCTTAGTCTTCTTGAACCCAAGTTTCAAGGACTTCTGCAGGTGCTGCCTTCTTGTGCGGGGGCTCTCTGAGTTGCAGAGGGCCCCCTCTGTCTTCTTTCCCAAGTGGTGACATCCTGGTCCTTCCTGGGCCCGGGCAGCACCCTGTTTCTTCAACCGCGACCTTTGCAGCTAGCAAGGATTGTTTGTGGTCTTTCTCCAAAGAAACAACTCTTCATCCTCCAGCACTCTGTGGGACATCTTCTGCACAAAGGAGAAGTTCCTTGCACCTTTCGTTGTTGCAGAATCTTCATCTTCTTCCATCCGGAGGCAGCCATTTTGCACCTTCATCTGGGGTTTAGTGGGCTCCTGCCCCCCCTGGACACTTTCACGACTCTTGGACTTGGTCCCCTTCCTTTGCAGGTCCTCAGGTCCAGGAATCCTTCTTCAGTGCTTTGCAGCCTGTTGTGGTCTTTGCAGAATCCTCTATCACGAGTTTAGAGTGTTTCTGGGGAAGTAGTAGCACTTTACTCCTACTTTTCAGGGTCTTGGGGTGGGGTATCTTATGTTTTCTTACACTCCCAGCGACCCTCTACACACTACACTAGCCTAGGGGTCCATTCGTAGTTCGCATTCCACTTTCTTATTATATGGTTTGTGATGCCCCTAGGCCTATTGCATCCTATTGTATTCAACAGTGTTTGCACTACGTTCTGACTGTTTTACTTACCCGATTTTGGTTTGTGTGTATATTTGGTGTATTTTACTTACCTCCTAAGGGAGTATATCCTCTGAGATATTTTTGGCACATTGTCACTAAAATAAAGTACCTTTATTTTTAGTAACCCTGAGTATTGTGCTTCTTATGATATAGTACCTATATGATATAAG
Organism: Pleurodeles waltl; assembly: GCF_031143425.1. NCBI lineage: Eukaryota > Metazoa > Chordata > Amphibia > Caudata > Salamandridae > Pleurodeles > Pleurodeles waltl. The sequence continues at coordinate 349,427,940 of NC_090438.1, forward strand.
TGGTATGGTAGGAGCTTTGCATGTCTCCTAGTTCAGCCTAAGCTGCTCTGCTATAGCTACCTCTAACAGCCTAAGCTGCTAGAACACTAACATCTACTATTAAGGGATAACTGGACCAGGCACGTGGTGTAAGTACCATCAGGTACCCACTATAAGCCAGGCCAGCCTCCTACCAGCTGCCTCAACCCCCCAACACAATTCAAACCCCACATTCCATTACACACTTATTGCCTCATTACGAGTTTGGTGGTCCCACCACGGGACCGCCAAACTCATGGAGAGGACACCACCGCCATAGCAGTGACATTCCACCCAAGCGTATTACAATGTTCCCGGTGGGCTGACGTACGGGAACATTGTAATACATGTTCCCGCCGGGTGGACCAGTGGGAACAGTGTTAGGATATATATATATAAACCTGTTGGGTCCACTGTCAAAGATCTTGAAGATGATGGGGTTGTCAGACTTTTCATGCAATACTGGTGATGCCAAAATCCAGAGTTTGGGCATAAATGGCAATGTGCCTGTAAAACAATACCAACCGTCCAATCTCAGCAGGGACGCAAGAGCCTTTGAACGAAAACCAACCTCAAGTTGGCAGCAGAGCCTCAACAGAAATCCAGGATGGCTATGCTTCAGTTCTCCTGAAAATGTACTCTCCTCCTTCACCTTCCCTGTTTTTTTTCACATATGCCATGTCATCCGCTCATACTCTTACACCCTGGGCACCTTCTTTACTGTCACTGTATGTTTTATATTTATTCTGTGCATCCTTGATATTTTGTTTTACCACTTCTGGTGATCATTGAACTTTCATGCAACTCCTCATCCATCCCTGGGTTACCTTAGAAGAAGAAACTCTGAATTTTCAAACTCTGCTGACAACCAATTCTTTTGTAATGTTGCCAGCACTTACCTTAGACAAGCATCATGTTGGTCCCTGCCCTTACCCATCACTAGTACATCATCTTGGAAAAACAATATCCCCTTCATTTCCCTTGAATAGTTAATGCATCCTTTTTTGGAAGACTGCAGCTGCTGAAGCTAAATCAGTCGGCATCATTGCAAACCTGTGACATCCAGAGGGTGGCATGAATGTAGTCAAATCCTTACAATCCTGGTGCAAATTAATCTAATGGTATGCTGACAATAAACTAACTCATCTTCTTAGTTATGGCTTTCATTTCATTCATTTTGGGCAAGAGAAACTTTTCTACCACTTTGTTCTCATTAAGATGTCTCAGATCCACACACTGGTGAATTTTCCCATTGGGCATCCTTGCCACCACAATGGGAGCAATCCATTCTGACGATTCCACTCTTTTAATTATGCGAGCCTCCAACAATCTTTTTACTTCAGCATTCTCTTCTTCCCTCACACTACAAGGCAATTTCTTCATTTGGTGCACCTTTGGTTTAGCATCCTTTTTAAGTATTATCTTGTTAGAGGATCCTTCCCAGAAAATACTTCTAGAAATTCCTTCTGTAAGACATTATTCATCTCCTCTCCTCCTTCAACGCTTTCTCCTGGCTGTTAAGGTGTAAAATTATGTCAAGGGCTCTCTGATCCATCCACCCCAACACAGATCGACCTTCTTCTGCAACATACAACTTATCTATCACTTTCCTATTCTTAAATTCAAAGCTTACCAATCTATATCCAACCACTGGTATAGGCTCATCCATAAAACTTTCTGCAATATCAGCTTATAGGAGATGGGGACCCAGTATCCTCTCAACTTATTCTTCCACATTTCCCTATCTACTATAGTGTAGGGAGATCCAGAATCTGCCACTATGAGAATTAGAACTACTCCTAACCTAATCTCAGCTGCAGGTTTGTTCCTACATGTCTTTGTCGGAATGGCTTCCCCTTCCATCTATGCTCAACACAGAGGCCTTGATTACAAGTTTTGAAGTTGGACGAGCTGACTGCCAAGCTCACGGGGATGAGACTGTGAACACGGCGCCTCACCCCCAGTAGTATTACGATGTTCTCACATGGCTGACCGGAAGAAACATTGTATTACCACTTTCCCGTGGGTCAGCCCAGTTGGAACAGCGCTACGGTATCGGTCTCGGCTCCCTTAAGGGACAAGTCCCTTAAGCAGACAGTGCACATTCTGAGGGTGCTGGGCAGCGGGGCCCCTGCACTGCCCACGACATGTGCCCTCCAGCACTATTTGTGCCAGCCTTTTCATGACAGTTAAACCATTTTGAAAAGGCGGCAGAAAGGGGTCTTGTGATCATCATGGCAGTGCTGAACTCAGCACTGCAGTGGCTGACTTCGAGTCTGACCGCCCTCAGCTGGTGGGGAACCATGTTCCTGGTGGGGACGGTGGTCCCTTTGCAGTCTGATCGACTAGGTCGTAATCTGGTGGTCAGACAGTCTGGAGTGCAGCAGTCCGACTGCCATAGGGAGGCTGTCAGTCTCAAGGCCACCAGCCTTGTAGTGAGGCCCAGAGTCTCATTACTCTCAGTTCCATCCTCTGTTGCTCATTCAGATTATGAACTACTATAGTTGTTAATGATCTTCACTCTCCCTTCCTTATTGTTTCTTTTACATACTTTAGTGTAGTGCCCTCTAATACCACACGTGGAACATTTTTGATTGATTTCTGGTTTCTGTTTGCTATATACGAAGAGCTCAGCACTTCAACATCCAAAACATCTTTTAATCAGATTATGATCCCTAAACTGGTTCTGGCCTATTTTGCTTTTAGTATTATGCTCCTTGTTTACCCATTTACCATCCTTGCCTTGTGCACCCATCTTTTTACCAGGTTTGACTTTTGTCACTACCTCACCAGAACTCTTGGCCTATGAACTTTCCAACACTGTTAAGCATTCTGTTGGAAACTTTGGATTTTTTTTACCAGTGTAATCACTTCTCCTAGTACAGAGTCCCCATGCACCCACAATCTTTCTTGCACATACTCGTTATTGACCTGCATCATTGTCTGGTCCCTTATGAGTTTGTCATGCAAGGAACCAAATCTGAAATCAATTGCTAATTGTTTTAAGGCTGACACATAATCTTCAATGGATTCTGATTCTGCCTATTTCCTTTGAAATACTTTTAAACTGTCTATGACAACACATCCTACTGGTGAGTAATAGCTATCAAGATCAGAAGGAGAATTTCCAAAAATGTCTACTTCATCTATTTTTTTCCCCATACTATTGGAAACATCTAACCTTTGTGGACCTAGAGAATGAAACAGCATGTTCTTTTTCTTTTCTTGGGTTAATTCCTCATCCTCTATAGTGTCTATATAATTCAAGGAATACTCCTTCCACTTCGACTTTAATGGTGGATCTCCTTGTACGGCCAAAAACAATTGTGGGAGTGTCAGTGTGAAAATCAGCGATGATTTTGTAACTCCTGCACACCGTCTATGCTATGCTTCAACACCCAATTCCACCAGCTCTGAAACAAAGCTAATGCTTCTAGAAATGTAATTAAAAATGTATCAAAATCAAGGCAAATTATGGCTAATGAAGCTGCTTCATCCAAAAAATATGCTATGCTTCGGTGTCTATTTCCATCGGCTCTGAATCACAGTGAACACAAAAATATGTACCCCTCACCGAAGAATGAACAATGAATGAATATGAGGTTGCAAAACATAACAGTCACAATATTGTAAACCTCACCATCACTATAGTAGCTTTACGTGTGCCACTTGCAGGTTTAATATGCAGCAGAATCCTGCATCCTCACAAAGGAGGTATTATGTTAAAATCATTGTAACTCTCAAAAAATATGGCCACCTCCTAGGGTCATGTTGCATGACCCTGTAGTGTCTTTAATATCTGGCATGGAAACAATATGGCCAGCTCCTGGGGTCACGTTAGGTGACCTCGTAACCCATCAACAAAGATAGACATGCTCGCCCACACTGCCTGCCTGTGAGTCGCACTCCTCTGCTAGGCAGGCTTCTCTGTACAGCACACAAAGCCAATGAGCTTGAGAGGTACGGCTCATAGTCAGCAAGGCTTGCAACCCCAATGTACTCACTGCACCACAGCAAATACAGTAAAAAAAAATGTTGTCCCTTGTGTCTGCCTGTTCCTGTCTGCCTCTTCCACATCCAGTGATCGCAACATCTCCAGTGCTCAGTGATATTCACCAGCAACTGGCAATCTGCAACCGAGGTCTGCAATTTGCAAAACTCCCTGCACAGGTTCTCTGCCAGGGCCTAATCTTGTTGCCAGTTCTGTGGTGCAGATTGAAGTAATACACCTCCAATTTGTAAGTATTCTGTATTCAGCCCCACTGGAGTACACATAAAGCACAGGAACCTTCCATCTCTGGTAGGTTCAACTGCCTCAACCCCCAACACAATTCAAAACTTGCATTCCAGTACACACTTAGGGCCCAATTATGAGTTTGACGGACGGGATAACCCGTCCGCCAAACTCCCGACAGGTTTTCTGGTGCCATAGTAGTGACCACCCCGATGGACCTATTTTGAGTTTCCCACTAGGCTGACGAGCGGAAACTGAGGTTTTCACCCATCAGCCTAGCAGGAAACAGTCAGTAGCATTGTCTCAAGCTCAAAATCAAGCAGGCGGCAATGCTGTCTCCTACAGGGTGCACCAGCAAACAGTGAACAATGCGATGGTGCTGGGCAGGGGGTCCCCTGCACTGCCCATGCCAACTGCCCCCTGCACCTGTTCTCTGCCAGCCTTTTTCTGGTGAAACCACCATGAAACGGCTAGCGGAGAATGAGGTCGTAATCCGCAGGTCAGCACTGCCCTGGTGGATTGTGACTCTTACCCGCTGTCAACCCGTCGGTATCACCGATCCCACCACAGATGGTGGAACTCTGGCAGTCTGACTGCCAAGGTCTTAATGTGGTGGTCAGACCTCCACAGCAGCGACATTCCTGACCGGTAACACAAGGCTGGTAGTCTTAAGACCGCCAGCCTCTTAATGAGGCCCTTAATTTAGAACTGGAAATCTTACCTCACCCAAGAGACAAGATTACCAGAACACAGGAGAACTCTAATATAGTCCACCACTACAGCTCGCAACTAGCTACACACTTGACCTTTCCTTTACATCTCACAATTAACATTCAGACATTGGATGATGGTAAGAAAGCCCATCCCACCAAATCTCCTGCACCATTTCTCTCTCCAACCATGCCTGCTCAGGAACAAAAGTGATAAACAAAATATCAAGTTGGACAAACCAGGGCAGTAACCAGATTAGTAGAAATTGATCATAAGAAATACCATAAAGTGGCATGCAGAGCTGCTCAAAGTTGCCAGAGTTCTGAAAAACATAAATGCACTTATTTCTATCACACCTCTTTATCCACCACACTGTGTGGTGCCTAACTGTATCACTGAGGCTCTGCTAACCAGAACCTCAGTGTTTATGCTCTCTCTGCTTTTAAAATTGTTACTGCAGGCTAGTGACCATTTTCAACAATTCTGATTGGCACACTGGAACACCCTTATAATTCCCTAATATATGGTACCTAGGTACCCAGGGTATTGGGGTTCCAGGAGATCCCTATGTGCTGCAGCATTTCTTTTGCCACCCATAGGGAGCTCAGACAATTCTTACACAGAACTGCCACTGCAGCCTGGGTGAAATAACGTCCACGTTATTTCACAGCCATTTTTCACTGCACTTAAGTAACTTATAAGTCACCTCTATGTCTAACCCTCACTTAGTGAAGGTTAGGTGCAAAGTTACTAAGTGTGAGGGCACCCTGGCACTAGCCAAGGTGCCCCCACATTGTTCAGGGCAATTTCCCCGGACTTTGTGAGTGCGGGGACACCATTACACGCATGCACTACATATAGGTCAATACCTATATGTAGCTTCGCAATGGTAACTCCGAATACGGCCATGTAACCTGTCTAAGATCATGGAATTGTCCCCCAATGCCAAATCTGGTATTGGGGTGTCAATCCCATGCATCCCCGGGGCTCCAGCATGGACCCGGGGTACTGCCAAACTAGCTCTCTGGGGCTTTCTCTCCAGCTACCGCTGCTGCCAACCCTCAGACAGGTTTCTGCCCTCCTGGGGTCTGGGCAGCCCAGTCCCAGGAAGGCAGAACAAAGGATTTCCTCAGAGAGGGTGTTACACCCTCTCCCTTTGGAAATAGGTGCTAAGGGCTGGGGAGGAGTAGCCTCCCCAACCTCTGGAAATGCTTTGAAGGGCACAGATGGTGCTCACCTTGCATAAGCCAGTCTACACCGGTTCAGGGATCCCCCAGCCCCTGCTCTGGAGCGAAACTGGACAAAGGAAAGGGAAGTGACCACACCCCTGTCCATCACCACCCAGGGGGTGGTGCCTAGAGCTCCTCCAGTGTGTCCCAGACCTCTGCCAACTTGCATGCAGAGGTGTGAGGGCACAATGGAGGCCTCTGAGTGTCCAGTGCCAGCAGGTGACGTCAGAGACCCCTCCTGATAGGTGCTTACCTGGTTAGGTGGCCAATCCTCCTCTGAGGGCTATTTAGGGTCTCCCCTGTGGGTTTCCCGTGAGATAACGAATGCAAGAGCTCACCAGAGTTCCTCTGCATCTCCCTCTTTGACTTCTGTCAATGATCAACTGCTGACTGCTCCAGGACGCTTGCAAAACCGCAACAAAGTAGCAAGACGACTACCAGCAACATTGTAGCGCCTAATCCTGCCGACTTTCTCGACTGTTTCCTGGTGGTGCATGGTCTGAGGGTTGTCTCCTTTCACCCTGCACTGGAAGTCAAGAAGAAATCTCCTGTGGGTCGACCGAATCTTCCCCCAGCTAACGCAGGCACCAAACTTCTGCTTCACTGGTCCTCTGGATCCCCTCTCATCTCGATGAGCGTGGTCCCTGGAACACAGGAGCTGGATCCAAGGGACCCCGACAGTCCAGTGGTCCTTCTGTCCAAATTTGGTGGAGATAAGTCCTTGCCTCCCAACGCCAGACAGTAATCCTGTGTACTGCGTGAACTGCAGCTGCTAGGGCTTCTGTGCACTTTTGCAAGGAAACCTTCATGCACAGCACAGCCCAGGTCCCCAGCACTCCATCCTCCATTGCTCAACTCACTGAGTTGATAACCGGCTTCGTGGGACCCTCCTTTGTAGTGTTGAGATGACTGCCATGCTCACATTTCTTGAATGTCTGTTCAAGTGCTTCTGCAGGTGCTACCTGCTTCTGCATGGGATCTCTGTGCTGCTGAGCACCCCCTCTGTCTCCTCCTCCAAGGGACGACCTCCTGGTCCTTCCTGGGCCCAGGCAGCACCCATTTTCTTCAACTGCAACTCTTGCAGCTAGCAAGGCTTGTTTGCGATCTTTCTGCGTGGAAGCAACTCTGCATCCTCCAACACGCCGTGGGACATTTTCTGTGTGAAGAAGAAGTTCCTGCCACCTTCTGTTGTTGCAGAATCTTCAGCTTCTTCCACCCAGAGGCAGCCCTTTTGAACCTTCAGCCAGGGTTTAGTGGGCTCCTGCCCCCCCTGGACACTTGGGTGTCACTTGGACTTGGTCCCCTTCCTTCACAGGTCCTCATGTCCAGGAATCCATCTTCAGTGCTTTGCAGTCAGTTGTTGCCTTTGCAGAATCCCCTATCACGACTTTAGTGTATTTCTGGGGTAGTAGGGTAACTTTACTCCTACTTTTCAGGGTCTTGGGGTGGGGTATGTTTTCTTACACTCCCAGCGACCCTCTACACACTACACTAGGCCTGGGGTCCATTTGTGGTTCGCATTCCAGTTTTGGAGTATATGGTTTGTGTTGCCCCTAGGCCTATTGGGTCCTATTGCATTCTATTGTATTCAACAGTGTTTGCACTACTTTTCTCACTGTTTATTTACCTGATTCTGGTTTGTTTGTATATTTTGTGTATTTTACTTACCTCCTAAGGGGGTATATCCTCTGGGATATTTTTGGCACATTGTCACTAAAATAAAGTACCTTTATTTTTAGTGACACTGAGTATTGTGATTCTTGTGATATAGGCCCTCATTACAACCCTGGCGGTCGGAGGTAAAGCGGCGGTAAAACCGCCAACAGGCCGGCGGTAGAAAAATTGAATTATGACCATGGCGGAAACCGCCAACATAGACAGCCACTTTAACACTCCGACCGCCACGGCGGTACAAACAAACAGCATGGCGGTCACCGCCAACAGACAGGCGGAAGACAATGTACTGCTCACACGATTATGACAGGCCAATCTGCCACCTTTTCCAGGGCGGATTCAATGCAAACAAAAACACGGCGGAAAGAGGACTTGGAAGGGGAAACACTCACCTCTACACAACCCACGAGGAACCAGGACGCCATGGAGCCTGAACTCCAAATACTCCCTGCGATAGTCTTCCTGCTCCTCTACCAGGAGCACGACCGACAGCGGTGACGACCACGGTGAGCACTACACCTACAACACAGGGGAGGGGGGAGGGAAAAGAGAGTGACACACACATGCAACACCTCCACTCTCACCCACTACAACACACACACAAATACATGCTGAAACATTCAATTTACACTCCCCAATCCCCACTGGAAGAACGCAAGGACAAAAGGAATTGATTGTAACCATTGTAATCAATAAACATCCATTAGTCCAAAATTTATATACACTATAAACAAGTATGTACACCAAGAATTCAGGTCCAGGTACTGCACCTATATAGTCCGTGGACCACTCGGCCCAAAATGCATGGGCAAGGCCCACACAAGGTACCCGATCGAAATGGAGAGAACACTGCAGGGGCATCAGATTGAAATAAAACAGGCACCTCAGGGGGAACGGAAGGGGGGCACCTCAGCCGGATGAGTGCACAACGCCAGCTCCACGAGGGGGCTCCATGCCCATTGATGTATCCTGGGGAGTGCAAAGCCACAGTCTCTCAAGTCTCTGCAGTGGGTGGTTTGCCCACTGCTTTATCCTGGGGAGTGCAAAGCCACAGTATCTCAAGTCTCTCCAGGGGGTGGGTTGCCCACTGCTTTATCCTGGGGAGTGCAGAGCCACACTCTCTCAAGTGGATAACAGTCTCCACTGGTTCTGGAGGGGGCTTTGTGCCCAGAGTGCTTCATCCAGCCAAGGACTGAGGTAGTGGATCTATCTCTCCACTGGTTCTGGAGGGGGCTTGGTACCCAGAGTGCTTCATCCTGCCAAGCGCTGACGTAGTGGATGAGATTCTCCACTGGTTCTGGAGGGGGCGTGGTGCCCAGAGTGCGTCATCCTGCCATGGACTGAGGTAGTGAATGTGACAGTCCAGTGACGGTGGGGCAACATGAAAGCTACCCAGGCCCCTGGAACTGACCACCAGCCACGTACGGATGACCACTGGGGATGGCAGCCATGTCTGCGGTGGTGCCACTGGCTCAGGTAGTCGCGGGTCCGCTGGCGGGGCTGGCGGCGGTGTCATTAGCGCCAGTGCTTGCGGCGGTCATTGTTGCGTCGATGCTGGTGGCTGGCTCACTGACTGCGGTGCTGGTGGCTGGCTCACTGACTGCGGTGCTGGTGGCTGGCTCACTGACTGCTGTGCCGGTGCCTGGCTCACTGACTGCCGTGCCGGTGGCTGGCTCACTGACTGCGATGCATGTGGCGGTGCCGGTGGCAGTCTTGTCCGCCGTGCAGGTTGGCGGCGACGTTGACTTGCCTTTATTCTTCAGGCCCTTCCCCACCTTAGATGGTGGCACAGCTGTCTTGCCACTCCCCACAATTGTCTTGCCTGAGCCCTTGGTGGCAGGTGTTTTGGCCTTCTCCCTCCGGGATGTGGGTAAATATTTCTGTTTTGGAGGTGGGGGAATGTCCCTGACCTCGCTCCTTGGGACACTGGCAGCCCTGTTGCTTGGCGCACTCCAAAATCCGGGTATTGCTGGCACCACTGTGCCCGGTGATGTGGTGGCTGAGGTGCTGGGTTGGGACCTGGCAAGGCGGGCCCTAGGGGACGGACGAGGGGGAGGTGTAGGGAAGAGGTCAACATTTAAGAGGAAACCTTTTTTAGACACACTGGGATGGGTAGATGGAGGGGGTTTGGGAGTGGAGGAAGAGGTAGTGGTTGTAGGAGGTGTTCGTTTGCTGACTTTGGGTGAAGGTGCATGGGCTGGAGGCTGTCGTGAGGTGGATGGCTGTTGGGTGGGTGTGAGACTGTACTTTGGGAGGAGGGCTCACAGACACACTGGTAGAGGACACAGGGGATGTGTGAATGGTAGTGGGGGTGGTGAGTGCACGTGAGCGGTGTGTGGTGATGGGTGTGCTTGTGATGGAGGTAGTGGCTGAGGATGAAGTGCATGCAGGTGTGAGTGTAGACGTGACAGGGAGGAGGGAGACGTGGAGGAGTGGGACACAGTGGAGGTAGTGGATGTTGGTATGTGTGCATGGGTATAATGCTTGTGGGATGTGTGGTGCTTATGTTTGCCAGAGCCACCCTTGTGTGTTGAGGTGTGTGCCTGCTGGTCTGATGGTGTTCTTGGGATAGGCTGAGGTACTGGGGATTAGGTCTTGGTGGAGGAAGTTGGAGGGGGAGGCTGGACACAGAGACAATGGCTGCCATCAGTGCAGAGGCCAGAGCCTGAAATGCTCGCTGTTGGGCTGCCTGGCCAGAATGAATGCCCTCCAGGTATGCATTTGTCTGTTGCAACTGCCTCTCTACACCCTGGATGGCATTCAGAATGGTAGACTGCCCAACAGTGAGGGATCTCAGGAGGTCAATAGCCTCCTCACTGAGGGCAGCAGGGCTGACTGGGGCAGGGCTGAGGTGCCTGGGGCGACGTAGATGCCCACCCTCCTGGGTGAGTGGCCACGGGACACATGCTGAGGGGCTGCTGGGAGGGCGGTGCTGGTAGGGGGGTGGTGGCTGTACCTGTAGATGCGGTGGGCACAGAAGGGCCTGCCACAGCAAGGGAGCTCCCATCAGAGGAGGAGTCGGTGTCGCTGGTCTCTGCTCCTGTCCACGCCGTGAAGCTCCCCTCGCCCTCCGTCTCACTGGTGAATTCAGACTCCGTTGTCTGGCCCTCCAGGGCCATGTGGGATGCAGCTCCCTCCTGCTCCAGTGGGACAGCTCCTCCGCCTGTTTTTTCAAGCGCCTTGCCTCCTGCGCATCTGCCCCCGTTGTGCCCCTCTGATTGCTGTACCCCGATTGTATTTTGTGCCATTAGTGTATTTTTGTGACTGTTTTCAAATTGTGCCCGACTTTTTTGTGCCTTGTTTTTCTTGTTTTCGCCCCTTGGGCGCTCCCCCTTGCAGTTCTCTCCCTGCCGCTGCCTCCCTGCGGCCCGCCCCCCTCGTGCCCCCATTCGCCGCTCCCTCCTGCCTCCCAGCTGATCCTCCCTCCCCCCTCCCTTCTTAATGGCTGGCGCTGCGCGTCGCGAGTGACCGACCTCTGACCTGCCTTAGGTCTAGAGCTCACCCCCCACGTCCGCAGCACCAACCTGCTGTCTCCTGCCGCTGACCCCCGCCCACGCTGCTGCTAGCGTGTTCGAGGCCCTCCTCCACCCGCAGGCATCCTCCTGCGCCTCAGTCCTGGTGTCTAGTGGGCTCTAGTAAGCTTCACTTGACCCGTGTGCCGCTTTCCGCCGTCCTGTAAGTGTTTTTCTATATTTTCAGCGCCTTGCCTCCTTGCGCTTCTGCCCCTGTCGTGCCCCTTCTGATTGTGCCACTTTTCGCCGTCCTGTAAGTGCTTTTCTATTGTTTTTTTCAAGCGCCTTGCCTCCTGCGCATCTGCCCCCGTTGTGCCCCTCTGATTGCTGTACCCCGATTGTATTTTGTGCCATTAGTGTATTTTTGTGATTGTTTTTCAAATTGTGCCCGACTTTTTTGTGCCTTGTTTTTCTTGTTTTCGCCCCTTGGGCGCTCCCCCTTGCAGTTCTCTCCCTGCCGCTGCCTCCCTGTGGCCCCACCCCCCTCGCGCCCCCATTCGCCGCTCCCTCCCGCCTCCCAGCTGCTCCTCCCTCCCTCCTCCCTTCTTAATGGCTGGCGCTGCGCGTCGCGAGTCACCGACCTCTGACCTGCCTTAGGTCTAGAGCTCACCCCCCACGTCCGCAGCACCAACCTGCTGTCTCCTGCCGCTGACCCCCACCCACGCTGCTGCTAGCGTGTTCGAGGCCCTCCTCCACCCGCAGGCATCCTCCTGCGCCTCAGTCCTGGTGTCTAGTGGGCTCTAGTAAGCTTCACTTGACCCGTGTGCCGCTTTCCGCCGTCCTGTAAGTGTTTTTCTATATTTTCAGCGCCTTGCCTCCTTGCGCTTCTGCCCCTGTCGTGCCCCTTCTGATTGTGCCACTTTTCGCCATCCTGTAAGTGCTTTTCTATTGTTTTTTTCAAGCGCCTTGCCTCCTGCGCATCTGCCCCCGTTGTGCCCCTCTGATTGCTGTACCCCGATTGTATTTTGTGCCATTAGTGTATTTTTGTGATTGTTTTTCAAATTGTGCCCGACTTTTTTGTGCCTTGTTTTTCTTGTTTTCGCCCCTTGGGCGCTCCCCCTTGCAGTTCTCTCCCTGCCGCTGCCTCCCTGCGGCCCCACCCCCCTCGCGCCCCCATTCGCCGCTCCCTCCCGCCTCCCAGCTGCTCCTCCCTCCCTTCTTCATGGCTGGCGCTGCACGTCGCGAGTGAGCGACCTCTGACCTGCCTTGGGTCTAGAGCTCGCCCCCCACGTCCGCAGCACCAACCTGCTGTCTCCTGCCGCTGACCCCCGCCCACGCTGCTGCTAGCGTGTTTGAGGCCCTCCTCCACCCGCAGGCATCCTCCTGCGCCTCATCCCTGGTGTCTAGTGGGCTCTAGTAAGCTTCACTTGACCCGTGTGCCGCTTTCCGCCGTCCTGTAAGTGTTTTTCTATATTTTCAGCGCCTTGCCTCCTTGCGCTTCTGCCCCCGTCGTGCCCCTTCTGATTGTGCCACTTTTCGCCGTCCTGTAAGTGCTTTTCTATTGTTTTTTCAAGCGCCTTGCCTCCTGCGCATCTGCCCCCGTTGTGCCCCTCTGATTGCTGTACCCCGATTGTATTTTGTGCCATTAGTGTATTTTTGTGACTGTTTTTCAAATTGTGCCCGACTTTTTTGTGCCTTGTTTTTCTTGTTTTCGCCCCTTGGGCGCTCCCCTTGCAGTTCTCTCCCTGCCGCTGCCTCCCTGCGGCCCCGCCCCCCTTGCGCCCCCATTCGCCGCTCCCTCCCGCCTCCCAGCTGCTCCTTCCTCCCCCCTCCCTTCTTAATGGCTGGCGCTGCGCGTCGCGAGTGAGCGACCTCTGACCTGTCTTAGGTCTAGAGCTCGCCCCCCACGTCCGCAGCACCAACCTGCTGTCTCCTGCCGCTGACCCCCGCCCACGCTGCTGCTAGCGTGTTCGAGGCCCTCCTCCACCCTCAGGCATCCTCAGGCATCCTCCTGCGCCTCATCCCTGGTGTCTAGTGGGCTCTAGTAAGCTTCACTTGACCCGTGTGCTGCTTTCCGCCGTCCTGTAAGTGTTTTTCTATAATTTCAGTGCCTTGCCTCCTTGCGCTTCTGCCCCCGTCGTGCCCCTCTGATTGCTGTACCCCGATTGTATTTTGTGCCATTAGTGTATTTTTGTGATTGTTTTTCAAATTGTGCCCGACTTTTTTGTGCCTTGTTTTTCTTGTTTTCGCCCCTTGGGCGCTCCCCCTTGCAGTTCTCTCCCTGCCGCTGCCTCCCTGCGGCCCCACCCCCCTCGCGCCCCCATTCGCCGCTCCCTCCCGCCTCCCAGCTGCTCCTCCCTCCCTTCTTCATGGCTGGCGCTGCACGTCGCGAGTGAGCGACCTCTGACCTGCCTTGGGTCTAGAGCTCGCCCCCCACGTCCGCAGCACCAACCTGCTGTCTCCTGCCGCTGACCCCCGCCCACGCTGCTGCTAGCGTGTTTGAGGCCCTCCTCCACCCGCAGGCATCCTCCTGCGCCTCATCCCTGGTGTCTAGTGGGCTCTAGTAAGCTTCACTTGACCCGTGTGCCGCTTTCCGCCGTCCTGTAAGTGTTTTTCTATATTTTCAGCGCCTTGCCTCCTTGCGCTTCTGCCCCCGTCGTGCCCCTTCTGATTGTGCCACTTTTCGCCGTCCTGTAAGTGCTTTTCTATTGTTTTTTCAAGCGCCTTGCCTCCTGCGCATCTGCCCCCGTTGTGCCCCTCTGATTGCTGTACCCCGATTGTATTTTGTGCCATTAGTGTATTTTTGTGACTGTTTTTCAAATTGTGCCCGACTTTTTTGAGTCTTGTTTTTCTTGTTTTCGCCCCTTGGGCGCTCCCCCTTGCAGTTCTCTCCCTGCCGCTGCCTCCCTGCGGCCCCGCCCCCCTCGCGCCCCCATTCGCCGCTCCCTCCCCCCTCTCTTCTTAATGGCTGGCGCTGCGCGTCCGAGCGGCGGGCGCGCCACTGGCCCGTCTGCGCCCGTCCGCGCCTGGACTGCGCCCAGCGCCACCCCACCTGGTCCTCGCGGCCCCCCGCGCCCCATGCCTTTGTTACTCGGCCAGCGAACTCCTCGCCTTCAACCCTGGCCCCTCCACAGAGTGCTTCCAGGCCAGCCCAAAGCACACCAAAGGACCTTTTTCCTGCTGCACCTGCAACTTCATCTGCAACAGAACAACGAAGCCAGCAACAACCAACACAAACCACCTGCACTGCATCCTCCTCAACACACGCTCCGCACGAAAGCACGCCATCGAACTCTGGGACCTGCTCGACAGCACCGCCCCAGACGTAGCCTTCCTGACCGAAACCTGGTGGAACGACTCCTCGGCCCCTGACATCGCCATCGCCATCCCTGATGGCTACAAGATCACCAGAAGAGATCGCACCAACGGAATCGGCGGAGGAATAGCCATCGCCCACAAAGCTACCCTCAAGATCCATACCCACACGGACGACACCCTCAAAACAGCCGAACACCTCCACTTCCAGATTCACACGGACCCCAACACTACCCTCAGAGGAACCCTCATATACCGTCCTCCAGGACCAAGAGCCCTCTTCAGCGACACCGTCTCCGACCTCGCAAGCACCCACGCCCTCGCCTCTTCAGACTACATCCTCCTGGGAGACCTAAACTTCCACCTGGAGAACAACAATGACGTCAACACCGCATCACTGACCACCAACCTCTCCAACCTCGGACTCCGTCAACTGGTCAACACTCCCACCCACATCGCCGGCCACACCCTTGACCCACTCTTCACTTCAAGCAACCACATCTCTTTCAGTCACACCTCCGAACTCCACTGGACCGACCATCACTGCGTCCATTTCGCCTTCAAGAAAAACACCGAACACCACCGCACCCCTCTGCCGCCTCACCGCCGCTGGGGAAAAGTCACCGAAGACCAACTCACCAACACCCTCGCCAAAAACCCACCACCCGATCCCACCGACCCGGACTCCGCCGCCATCAACCTCCAACAATGGATCCTCAACTGCGCCAACATCCTAGCCCCACTCAAGAGACCCACCGCCAACCAAGAAAAGAAAAAACCAGCCTGGTTCACAGACGAACTAACCACCTCCAAACGCACCTGCCAGAAACTCAAGAAAAAATGGATCCTCGAGCGCACACCCGAGAACCTTGCTACCCTCAAGGAAGCCAGCCGTAAACACCACCAACTGATACGACTTGCCAAGCGCTCCCACTTCACAGAACGCCTTAACAACAACGCTCACGACTGCAAGGAACTCTTCAGCATCGTGAAGGAACTCTCCAACGCCAACATCAACGACATCTCTCCATCCCAGAAACTCTGTGACGATCTCTCCACCTTCTTCTACCAGAAAATCGCAGCCATCCACGACAGCTTCAACACCTCACCTCCGCCAGACCCCACCCCCAACAACTCCTCCCACGCCGACCACATCACCACCTGGACCCAAGTAGACGACGCCAAAACCCTAAAAACCATGAACTCCATCCACTCAGGATCTCCCTCTGACCCCTGCCCACATCACGTTTTCAACAAAGCCGACGTCGCCATCGCCCCCATACTCCGCAAGATCATCAACCTTTCCTTCAACACCGCTACCTTCCCGGACAGCTGGAAGCACGCAGAAATCCAACCTCTCCTCAAGAAACCTAAGGCTGACCTCAACGATCTCAAAAACGTCCGACCAATCTCCCTCCTCCCTTTCCCAGCGAAAGTCATTGAGAAGATCGTCAACACACAGCTCGCCCACTACCTTGAAGACAACTCCATCCTAGACCCCTCCCATTCCGGGTTCAGATGAAACCACAGCACAGAGACTGCACTCCTCGCCGCCACAGATGACATCAGACTACAAATGGACAACGGCGAAACCTCAGCCCTGATCCTCTTAGACCTATCAGCCGCCTTCGATACAGTCTGCCACCGCACCCTACTAACCCGTCTACACGAAGCCGGCATCCAAGACAAAGCCCTCAACTGGATCTCCTCCTTTCTCTCCGGCAGAACCCAGAGGGTCCAAAGCCACCAACCTCATCTGCGGCGTCCCCCAAGGCTCCTCACTAAGCCCAACGCTATTCAACGTCTACATGGCCCCCCTCGCACAACTGGCCCGCCAGCACAACCTCAGCATCCTCTCCTACGCCGACGACACCCAGCTCGTCCTCTCCCTGACCAAAGATCCTCACACCGCCAAAGCCAACCTTCACGAGGGACTGAAATCCATCGCCGAATGGATGAGCAACAGCCGCCTAAAACTAAACTCCGACAAGACGGAAGTCCTCATCCTCGGGCGCACCCCCTCGGCCTGGAACGACTCGTGGTGGCCCACCGCCCTGGGCCCTCCACCCACCCCAGCCAACCACGCACGAAATCTCGGCTTCATCCTTGACTCCGCCCTCACCATGTCCAAACAGGTCAACGCAGTCTCATCCTCCTGTTTTAACACCCTCTGCATGCTCCGCAGGATCTTCAAGTGGATTCCAACAGGAACCAGAAAGACGGTAACCCAAGCCCTCGTCAGTAGCAGACTCGACTAAGGCAACGCACTCTACACAGGCATCCCAACAAAAGACATCAAACGACTCCAACGCATCCAGAACGCATCCGCCCGCCTGATCCTCAACATACCCCGCCGATGTCACATCTCCCCTCACCTGAGGGACCTCCACTGGCTCCCCGTGGACAAGAGGATCACCTTTAAACTCCTCACCCACGCACACAAGGCTCTACATGACACCGGACCCACATACCTGAACACCAGACTCAACTTCTACGTTCCCTCACGTCAACTACGCTCTGCCAACCTTGCCCTCGCCATCGTCCCCCGAATCCAGCGCAAGACCTCTGCCGGCAGATCCTTCTCCTACCTCGCCGCCAAGACCTGGAACGCACTCCCAACCTCACTACGCCAGACCCAGGACCTCCTCACCTTCAGGAGACTCCTCAAGACATGGCTCTTCGAACGATAGCAGCACCACCCCCCCCCCCCGCCTCGAAACCCTAACGGGTACATAGCGCGCTTTATTTTAATTATTTATTGATTGATTGATGATTCTAATGCACACAAGAACAGGGAGACCACAAAAAGTGGGGGGGAAGAAAGAAGAAAGACCTGTTCAGTGCATACAATACCGCTACAGTCGGCGGACACTACAGACACAGCAGCCCTCTGCACTACGCCATGCACTTAGAGTTCCCTAATTAATCACAGGGACATGGGGTATATGGCCTATGCCCGATTGCTGCACACATGGAAGTCACAGGAGCCTGACTATTTGTAGATGGCTCTTACCACTGTTGGGGATGGGGTGCCACTTAGCCTGCCTCACAAAGGGTCCTTGCCTACAAGGCTCGCCATAGCCGAGGGGAACCCACTGCCCACCTCTCCCACCCAGACACCTCCAATGCGCGCAGAGTCAGCTGAATGAGAGTGTACTCACCCCCTTGTGGCTGCTGTGATGCCCTCAAGCGCCCATCCAATTCCGGATACGCCACCGCCAGGATCTGGGACATCAGGGGGGTCATGGTGCGATGGGCACCCCTCCCTCGTTGGGAGGCCATCCCCAGCTGGGCCTATGCCGTCTTCTTGCTCCAGCGGCGAAGGTCCTCCCATCTTTTTCGGCAGTGGGGGCTCCGTCTGTGGTGGACCCCCAGGGTCCGGACGTCCTTGGCGATGGCACACCAAATATCCTTCTTCTGGTGGGCACTGACCTAGAGGAATAGTACAGGGGAAAATGTAAAACGTTTACCGTCTGGACCCTCACAGTCATTGTCACACGTTCCCACCCTTGCCCTGACACACCTACACTCACTGTCCGATCATGCAGGCCTCATCTCCCCCCGTATCTTCCATCCACACCACTCCAAACAGGCATTGCCCATACAGCATGCTCACAGTGTACTCACCTGTTTGTTTGGAGGACCGTAGAGTAGCGTGTACTGGGGGAGGACCCCATCCACTAGTTTCATCAACTCCTCCGATGTGAAGGCAGGGGCCCTTTCCCCAGACACATGAGCCATCGTCGCTTCCAGACTGAGGTCACAGCAGCACTTTCAGTGTAGGTCCTCTCCTGTCGAAGATCAGGTATCAAGTGAGTGAACAGAGAGAAAATGCGGTCACGTCCGCGGCGGTGCGTACCGTCACGGCCGGCGTACATTGTCATTGGCTCCTGGTACCCATATGGCCCAATGTTAACCAATGCAGAATTGCGCCACGTCTTCAACCGCCTACCGCGACGGTGTACAACGCCAGCGCAGTTACCTCATATCCCCTTGTCCCACATTACAGGTCAGGCAGCCGCCATTTCAGGGGGCCACATGGCATAAATTGTTAATGCGTCACACATATATAGGCCTTGCATATACACAGAGACAGGCACATAGCATATTGACAAATGTGTGCAACAAAATTATTGTCTTTCTACCTCAGTGTTGGCTGACTCTGTGCTCGCTGTTCTCCTCTATAGGGCACGTCCGCCGGGGCAGGTGAGGAGATGGCGGCATCCTCCGGTGTACAGACCGCTGGTGGACCTGTCGACAATGGAAGAGAGACATGTAATAGTCACCTACAGACTTGATCGTGCCACCATCCATGAACTGTGTGCCCAGTTGGAGCCAGACCTGATGTCAGCTCTCCGCCATCCCACAGGAATCCACCCTCTAGTGCAGGTCCTGTCTGTACTCCATTTCCTGGTAAGTGGGTCTTTTCAAACAACAGTGGCCATTGCATCAGGGATGTCCCAGCCTATGTTCTCTAACGTGTTGTCCAGAGTGTTGTCTGCCCTTCTGAAACACATGTGCAGCTACATCGTGTTCCCTCAGGTGGAGGATTTGCCTACAGTGAAAGGTGACTTCTATGCCCTGGGACATATCCACAACATCGTAGGTGCCATTGATGGGACACATGTGGCCTTGGTACCCCACCGCAGGAGTGAACAGGTGTACTGAAACAGGAAGAGCCACCATTCAATGAATGTGCAGATGGTGTGTTTGGCCGACCAGTACATCTCCCATGTGAACGCCAAGTTTCCAGGCTCAGTGCATGACGCTTACATTATGAGGAATAGCAGCATCCCTTATATGATGGGGCAACTCCAGAGGCACCGTGTGTGGCTAATTGGTGAGGACAAGGACCCTATTCCCTGTGAATAGTTGTCTGGGGTTGTCCCTAAGGGTTAGTGTCTGTCTAACAGTTGTCCCTCGACATTTGGACATTGCTATTTTCCTCAGTTATTGCAAATACACATTTGTGAAAGCACAGACTGACTCCAGTTTTTTGTGTGATTCAAGGGTGTTTATTTAAGTGCTAAATAGTGGAGGGGGTTGTAAAATGGTCAGGGGTGATGGTGGAGGAATGTCTAAGGCAGAGTCCAGTTATTAGTCTCACAGGTGCATTGTCCAAAGGGGCATAGGAAGTGGAGCTAGGGCAGTTTAAGGATGGACAGGGTGACAAAGTGGGACAGAAGGATGACATTCAGGGTGGTCTCATTTCTTGGCGGGGGTCTTGGCATTTTTCTCTGTCTTTGTCCTGGATCTCAGGGACCGCTTGTGGGGTGGTTCTCCATCTGCAGGGGGTGGGGTGCTGGTGTCGTGGTCCTGTGGCGGTGCCTCCTGTCCACTAGCACCGGCGGAGGTGGTGGGCAGTTCATCATCCAGGCTAGTGTCCGGGGACCCTTGTTGTGCCACAGTGTCCCTCCTGGTGTTCACGAGGTCCTTCAGCACCCCTACAGTGGTGCCCAGGGTGGTATTGATGGACTTGAGTTCCTCCCTGAACCCCAAATACTGTTCCTCCTGCAGCCACTGGATCTCCTGAAATTTGGCCAGTACCGTTGCCATTGTCTCCTGGGAATGATGGTATGCTCCCATGATGTGGGAGAGAGCCTTGTGGAGAGTGGGTTCCCTGGGCCTGTCCTCCCCCTGTCGCACAGCAGACCACCCAGTTCCCTGTTTTTTCTGTGCCTCTATCCCCTGAACCGTGTGCCCACTGCCACTACCCCAGGTCCCTGCTGTTCTTGGGGTGGTGGGTTTGCCTGGGTTCCCTGTAGTGGTGGACACACTGCTGCTTGACGTGTCCTGGGGACAGAGGTATGGGCCTGCTGTGTTGGTGCTGTGCTGGTGTTTCCTGAGGGGGGAGGCTCTGTGGTGGCCTGTGACTGTGTCAGGGGAACCGACTGTCCCGAGATCACTGATGGGCCGGGCTGGTCATCTAGATCCAGTTGGACAGAGCTGCTGTCATCACTGTGGGCCTCTTCTGTGGGGGGGGGTGGACATGTCTGGAACCTCCTGTCCGGTGATGTTGGGTAGGGGTCCTGCAGGGGTGTAAAGGCATGATTATTGCATCTGTGTGTGCCATGGTGTGCAATGGGTGGGTGACCCTTTACCCCAGTGCTTACGTTCTTGTGTAGGACCTTGTGTGATAATTGTTTTGGGGTCTGTGTGGGTATGTGTAGTGGACATGCTTTGGTGATGGGTGTCCATGCTTTGGTGTTGCATGCAGGGCTTGGTGTTGGGATGGGTGGTTTGTGATAATAGGACATATGTGAGGAGTTGGAGTGATGGGGTGAGGGCGAGGGTGGGGGTATGAGTTGGCATGCAGGTAGGGTGGGGGATATGGTAAAGATTTGACTTACCAGAGTCCATTCCTCCTGCTACTCCTGTGAGGTCCTCAGGATGCAGTATAGCCAAGACCTGCTCCTCCCATGTTGTTAGTTGTGGGGGAGGATTTGAGGGTCCGCAACCAGTCCTCTGCACTGCAATGTGGTGTCTTGAGACCACGGAACGCACCTTCCCCGTAGGTCGTTCCACCACTTCCTGATGTCATCTCTTGTTCTTGGATGCTATCCCACTGCGTTGACCCTGTCCACGATTCTGCGCCATAGCTCAATCTTCCTAGCTATGGAGGTGTGCTGCACCTGTGATCCAAATAGCTGTGGCTCTACCCGGATGATTTCCTCCACCATGACCCTGAGCTCCTCCTCAGAAAACCTGGGGTGTCTTTGCGGTGCCATGGGGTGGTGTGGGAGATGTGTGAGGTGGTGTCTGTTGTGATGTGTGGGGTGATGTTTTGGGGTGTGTGGTGTTTTAAGCGTGGATGTGTATGAGTGATGGTGTTGTGTGCCTCTGTATGCTGGTGTGGTCTTTGCTTTTCTGTCTCTCTGCTTCTTCCAAATTTTTCATTGTGAGGGTTTGTGGGTAATGTGGGTGTGTGCTTTATATTGTATTGGGTGTGTGGGAGTGGTGTGTGTATGTGTATCAGGTGTGTGCATTTGGAATTGTCCAATGTGGTTGTATTTTGTAAATGTGTGTGTATTTTGAGCGCGCGGTGTGTACCACCAATGGTTTACCGCGGTTGAAAGACCGCCGCGTGAATTTGTGGGTCGTGATAGTGTGGGCATATTCGTGTTGGCATGACGGTGGAGGTTTTGTTATCGCCAGTTTATCACTGACCTTTGGTGTTGCGGACTTGTGTGGGTGTCTAGATTTTGGCGGATTCCGAGCTGTGGGTCGTAATAGCTGTAGCAGATTTCCACGGCTGTGGCGGTGTGTTGGCGGTCTTCTGCAGGCGGTAAGCGGGATTTACCGCCAATGTTGTAATGAGGGCCATGGTGCTATATGATATAAGTGGTATAGTAGGAGCTTTGCATGTCTCCTAGTTCAGCCTAAGCTGCTCTGCTATAGCTACCTCTATCAGCCTAAGCTGCTAGAACACTACTAATCTACCAATAAGGGATAACTGGACCTGAGACAAGGTGTAAGTACCATCAGGTACCCACTATAAGCCAGGCCAGCCTCCTACATTGGTGGTGCAGCGGTGGGATAAGTACTTGTAACTGCTTTACTGCTTTGTCATTGGTGCTTTTCATAAGAAAAAACATATACCAAATACTTCAGAATATACACAGTTAACCTAAACAGTTTAATTTCTTTCTTTAAACTTTCTAAAAAGTTTTTGAAAAGTTTTGAAAAGTTTAAAAAAGTTTCTCTCTGTCCTAAACCCTTTCTAACAATCAATTCTGCAGGTGAACTTTGTTCACAGTTGTCCAGGCAACCTATGGTAGTTTAAACTTTAAAAGTTTGAGAGGTCTCTGCATTAAAAGAGGTTTAAGCATTGGTAAGAATCCTACAAAAGATCTTCTCCTTAGCCTTCTCCTAGAAAGTGACCAGAACCAGTCTGGCCCATCACAGGATCAGGAGGCAGAGGAGTGGGGTACCCAGCAAGACTCAGAGGAGTCTCCTGAGGATGCAGAGGAGGGTTCTTCCAAAGACCTGCCAGCTAACAGGCCATCTAGTGACACTGGTAGTGGGAGGGGGTCACAAACTAGTAGGGCACCTTTCACTCCTAAAGGCCAGGTTACTAGAATCTAGTCAGTTAGGGACAGGTCACACTCTGCCAATTCTCACATTTCTTCTGTGTCTCAGAATTCCCAAGCCTCCCACCCTGAGGATAACATTATGGAAAGGGAACTCAGAAAGCTGAGGTTGGAAGAGGCCAAGCTGGAGCTAAAACAGCAGCAGCTGGCCTTAGACAGCGAATCTTTGGATGTAGAGAGGGAAATGCAGAGGTTGGGGTTAGTTCTCCATGGTGGCAGCAGCAGTGTTTTTGATAGCAATCCTGTGAGAGAACAAGATTCCACAAACCTGCATAAGATAGCCCCCACCCTAACAAGGAGGGGGATGACATTAACAAGTGGTTTGCTGCACTTGAGAGGGCCTGTATGGTACAGTTGGTCCCTCAAAGGCAGCAGGCTGCTATCTTGTGGCGTGTGGCTATCTTTCACTGATAAGGGTAGGGATAGGCTCCTTACTGTCAGAGAAAGTGATGCTAATAACTACAAAGTTTTGAAAGATTCACTCTTGGATGGATTTGGCTTAACCACTGAACAATACAGGATTAAGTTCAGAGACACCAGAAGACTCCTCTCAAGATTGGACAGACTTTGTAGACTGTTCAGTGAAGGCCTTGGAGGGTTGGTTACATGGCGGTAAGGTGACTGACTATGCAAGCCTGTACAATCTAATTCTGAGCGAGCATATTTTGAACAATTGTGTGTCTGATTTGTTGCACCAGTACTTGGTAGACTCAGATCTGACCTCTCCCCAAGAATTGGGAAAGAAGGCAGACAAATGGGTCAGAACAAGAGTGAACAGAAAAGTTCATACAGGAGGTGACAAGGATGGCAAGAAGAAGGATGGTGAGAAATCTCAGGATAAGCATGGGGATAAAGGTAAAACTAAAGATCCTTCTTCAAATCCTAAACACTCTTTAGGGGGTGGGCATAAATCATCTTCTTCCTCTTCTTCACAACCCACACACATTAAAAAAAAAAAAGCCTTGGTGCTATGTGTGCAAAAATAAAGGCCATAGGCCAGGGGATAAGTCCTGCCCAGGTAAACCCCCTGAGCCTACCACCACTAATGCATCAAACTCTAGTGCCCCTTGCAGTAGTGGTAATAGTGGTGGGACTGTTGGCAACAGTCAAAATAAGAGTGTAGTTGGGTTCACTTTTGGGTCCATCATAGAAACTGGGGTAGTCAGTCCCAAGACAGTTTCTGTCACACCTGGTGGCATTGGCCTTGCCACACTGGCTGCTTGTCCCCTTACAATGGATACGTACAGGCAGACAGTTTCAATAAATGGTGTTGAGGCTCAGGCCTACAGGGACACAGGTGCCAGTATCACTTTGGTGACTGAAAACCTAGTGTCTCCTGCACAACACATCATTGGACAACAGTACAAGATTATTGATGTCCATAACTCCACTAAGTTCCTCCCCTTAGCTATAATTCAGTTTAGTTGGGGTAGAGTTACTGGCCCTAAGCAGGTGGTAGTATCACCCAGCTTACCTGTAGACTGTCTCTTAGGTAATGACCTAGAGGCCTCAGGTTGGGCTGAGGTAGAGTTTAATACCCATGCAACCATGCTGGGTATCCCTGAGGAATTGCTTCCTCTCATTTCAGCTGAAATGAAAAAACAAAGGAGAGAAAAAGGCCTGAAAACTCAGGATCCTTCTCCAACAACAGGTAAAAAGGGCATCAAAGTATCCCCTACCAACCCGGCCATTCAGGACACCATTCCTGTGGTGGGGGAAACCTCTCCTGGGGTGGCTCCTGTACCAAGGGAATCATCAGCTAGCACAGCTGAACTCCCTGAGGTGGAAGTACCTCTCTGTGAGATAACTAATATTGGTGAGAAAAAGTGCAGCATTTTAGTTAACATCCCTCCAACCCTCCCAGAGAAACTTTAGTGCAGCAACCCTGCACTGCCTCACAACACTTAGGACAGCAGCCCTGCCCTAGTGTGGAGCTCATAGAACAGCAGCCCTGCCCTGCTCCAACTCAAGAGAAACAGCAACCCTGTTCTCTCTTACAGCCATATGGACAAAGTTTTTGCCTAGCTATGGCTTTATTGAGACAGCATCCCTGTCTGGCATTCTCATCACTTGATATAGGCCCAGTGGACAATTCCCACTGCTCTAAACTTAAACATACTAATAGGAACTCTGTGACAATAAATTGACATTGTTGGCTAGCTAAAAAACTTCAAACAGGGTGGTTCACATCCCCACAGGGAAATAACCATACAGTGGATGATAAAGGGAGTAACCAATCTATTGCAGAGCTATTCTCTACTTATCACCATTTAGACAATAAAGACTCAACTGGTCAAGGTTAGCCTTATTGTCCTTCGTTTGGGGTGGAGGGGGTTGTGTAGGAAGGTAGTGTCTTTCTAGCCTTGTTACCGCCACTTTTTGCCTGTTTGTGAGCATATGTCAGGGTGTTTTTACTGTCTCACTGGGTTCCTGCTAGCCAGGACCCCAGTGCTCATAGTGGAAACCCTAGTTTGTCAGTGTGTTTGATATGTATCAATGGGACTCTGCTAGCCAGGACCCCAGTGCTCATAGTTTGTGGCCTATATGTCTTCCCTGTGTGGTGCCTAACTATCACTGAGGCTCTGCTAACCAGAACACCAGTGTTTATGCTCTCTCTGCTTTTAAAATTGTCACTGCAGGCTAGTGACCATTTTCACCAATTCTGATTGGCCCAATGGAACATCCTTATAAATTCTGAGTATGTGGTACCTAGGTACCCAGGGTATTGGGGGTCCAGGAGATCCCTATGGGCTGCAGCATTTCTTTTGCCACTCATAGGGAGCTCAGACAATTCTTACACAGGACTGCCACTGCAACCTGAGTGAAATAACGTCCATGTTATTTAACGGCCATTTTTCACTGCACTTAAGTAACTTATAAGTCACCTATATGTCTAACCCGCATTTAGTGAAGGTTAGGTGCAAAGTTACTAAGTGTGAGGGCACCCTGGCACTAGCCAAGATGTCCCCACATTTTTCAGGGCAATTTCCCCGGACTTTGTGAGTGCTGGGACACCATTACATGTGTGCACTACATATAGGTCAATACCTATATGTAGCTTCACAATGGTAACTCTGAATATGGCCATGTAACGTGTCTAAGATCATGGAATTGTCCCTCATGCCAAATCTGGTATTGGGGTGCCAATCCCATGCATCCCCAGGGCTCCAGGATGGACCTGGGGTACTGCCAAACTAGCTCTCTAGGGTTTTCTCTGCAGCTACCGCTGCTGCCAACCCTCAGACAGGTTTCTGCCCTCCTGGGGTTTGGGCAGCCCAGTCCTAGGAAGGCAGAACAAAGGATTTCCTCTGAGAGAGGGTGTTACACCCTCTCCCTTTGGAAATAGGTGTTAAGGGCTGGGGAGGAGTAGCCTCCCCCAGCCTCTGGAAATGCTTTGAAGGGCACAGATGGTGCCCTCCTTGCATAAACCAGTCTACACCAGTTCAGGGATCCCCCAGCCCCTGCTCTGGCACAAAGCTGGACAAAGGAAAGGGGAGTGACCACTCCCCTGTCCATCACCACCCAGGGGGTGGTGCCCAGAGCTCCTCCAGTGGGCCAATCCTCCTCTAAGGGCTATTTTGGGTCTCTCCTGTGGGTTTCTCGTGAGATAACGAATGCAAGAGCTCATCAGAGTTCCTCTGCATCCCCCTCTTCGACTTCTGCCAAGGATCGACCGCTGACTGCTCCAAGACGCCTGCAAAACCGCAACAAAGTAGCAACATGACTACCAGCAACATTGTAGCACCTAATCCTGACGGCTTTCTCAACTGTTTCCTGGTGGTGCATGCTCTGAGGGCTGTCTCCCTTCACCCTGCACTGGAAGCCAAGAAGAAATCTCCGTGGGTCAACGGAATCTTCCCCCTGCTAACGCAGGCACCAAACATCTGCTTCACGGCTCCTCTGGGTCCTCTCTCATCTCAACGAGTGTGGTCCCTGGAACGCAGGAGCTGGATCCAAGTGATCCCGACAGTCCAGTAGTCCATCTGTCGAAATTTGGTGGAGGTAAGTCCTTGCCTCCCCACGCCAGACAGTAATCCTGTGTACTGCGTGAACTGCAGCTGCTAGGGCTTCTGTGCACTTTTGCAAGGAATCCTTTGTGCACAGCACAGCCCAGGTCCTCAGCACTCCATCCTGCATTGCTCAACTCGCTGATATGACCACCGGCTTCGTGGGACCCTCCTTTGTAGTGTTGTGACGACCGCCATGCTCAGATTTCTTGAATGCCTGTTCAAGTGCTTCTGCAGGTGCTGCCTGCTTCTGCGTGGGCTCTCTGTGCTGCTGAGCGCCCCCTCTGTCTCCTCCTCTAAGGGGCGGCCTCCTGGTCCTTCCTGGGCCCGGGCAGCACCCATTTCCTTCAACTGCAACTCTTGTAGCTAGCAAGGGTTGGTTGCAGTCTTTCTCTGTGGAAACAACTCTGCATCCTCCAGCACGCTGTGGGACATCGTCTGTGCAAAGGAGAAGTTCCTGGCACCTTCCGTTGTTGCAGAATCTTCAGCTTCTTCCACCCAGAGGCAGCCCTTTTGCACCTTCATCCGGAGTTTAGTGGGCTCCTGCCCCCCCGGACACTTGCATGACTCTTGGACTTGGTCCCACTTCCTACACAGGTCCTCAGGTCCAGGAATCCATTTTCAGTGCTTTGCAGTCAGTTGTTGCCTTTGCAGAATCCCCTATCACGACTTTAGTGTATTTCTGGGGTAGTAGGGTAACCTTACTCCTACTTTTCAGGGTCTCAGGTGGGTTATCTTGGACACCCTTAGTGTTTTCTTACACTCCCGGTGACCCTCTACACACTGCACTAGGCCTGGGGTCCATTCGTGGTTCGCATTGCACTTTTGGAGTATATGGTTTGTGTTGCCCCTAGACCTATTGTGTCCTATTGCATCCTATTGTATTCTACAGTGTTTGCACTACTTTTCTAACTGTTTACTTACCTGATTTTGGTTTGTGTGTATATTTTACTTACCTCCTAAGGGAGTATATCCTCTGAGATATTTTGTGGTACATTGTCACTAAAATAAAGTACCTTTATTTTTAGTAACACTGAGTATTGTGATTCTTGTGATATAGGGCCATATTTACGAACACTTTTTCCCATAGAGACAGAATGGGTAAAAACCTTTGCTACATCTGGCCCATAGTGCTATATGATATAAGTGGTATAATAGGAGCTTTGCATGTCTCCTAGTTCAGCCTAAGCTGCTCTGCTATAGCTACCTTTATCAGCCTAAGCTGCTAGAACACTACTAATCTACTAATAAGGGATAACTGGACCTGGCACAAGGTGTAAGTACCATCAGGTACCCACTATAAGCCAGGCCAGCCTCCTACAACAAGCATGATATATATATGCAGCAATGCAGTACCATACAATAGCTGTCTTTGAGGTGTTGTTATTGATTGGTATGTGTTCCAGAAGCTAATGACGTGGCGGACACTCCAAATGGCTATGTGACCGGCAGAGTGAGTTGGTCCAGATGCAATTTGTACGAGGTTGAGGGTATTGAGGTTAGACATGGTGGTTTCCGTTGTTGTTCAATCCTTTTTGTTAAATCAAGCGTTCAGGTTTTAGATATATAGGTTGGCATGACAAAGTAGTCTTGATTGCTGCATCATGTAAAGCACCCTTAAACTTTCTGTTGCTGGAAGGCACTCTATAGGTCATGAGGAGGGGACGTGCAAAAGTGGAAGTGGGGTGACTCCTTACCAGTAAGGATTAGCAGTCATCCATAGTGAAGTCTTTGATGCGGGATATTTTTAATTATTCCTTTGGGATGACTGCCAAGCCTTCTCCAGGCTTGGTAATGCAATTTTAGTTGATGATACCACATTCAGAATCCTTGCTAAGCTACATTTCAATAATACATTTGAGGTCCTGTGCTGCGTCTAAAAGTAGATCAAATATGCAGTGACAGTTCTTTTTTGCGGATTGTGCCCTGAAGAGCAGGCAGTTTAGCTATTGGCTCTCTGCCCTGTTGTCATAATGTTATCTAATGGAGGTGATGTCTGATATAGAGGGGTAAGGGGTGACAAAAGGAATATGAGTGAGAGTCAATTAGAAGATGCTCTTGTCATGGCCTGAGCTAAGATTGTAGGGTAGGCTTGTCAGTTAGGGAACCCTGGGGCTAACTAGGTGGATTTGGATGTGGAGGCTGTTTGTGGGAAGTAGCAGTGCTAAAGTTGCAGGGCTGCATAGCAGATTGAATGAGGTGAGCGTGGGAGGAAGGGGTGGTCAGTGATCCCTACTGGTAATGTGCTTGTGCACTTCCTTAATCTATAATTTTTTCAAGTAATCAACAATGTGGGTGTTGTCTAGGTTCACATCTTCTTGCAGGTAGGTGTTCCTTAGGTAAGTCAGGAAATTTAATTATGGGTGATTGGATTTTCTGCAGTTTTAAACTGATGTGATCGGCAAAAGAGGTCACCAACTTCAGTTTAGGTTAGTTTAGGGTAGGTGGCTTAAATTTAATTCCATGGTGAATAATACAGCAGGATTATTAACTGTAGACTTCACAAAGCGTAGCATAGTGTCCTCTGTGGTGATCTTGTTCCCCGCTCTTTCTTTCTAGGGCTCAGGACTATGACCTCACAGGTTGACTTCTGGTAGTCTGTACCCTCTAAAAAGAAAGAAAAAAACTCAGGTAAAGCTCCACTCTGGTGATTGTATATTTCACCTCACTTTATCTTCGCACTTCCTCTCTTGTCTTCCTACTGTGTCTTTCTCTTTAAAAAGTGTTTTGTCCTTCTCTTACCTTCTCTTAAGAAGGTAACATTATGTTTACCCTCTCTTATTGTTGGTAACATTTTACCATAGCAAAATCCCATTGTGCCTTAAGTAAGTAAGTTTAATCCAGTAAATAAAAAGAGAAAAGGAAAAATAACAGCAAACATAGAGAATGAAGAAAATAGGCTTGGATATATAAAGCATTTTACCCATCACAAATGCTCCAATTCAGTGTTTGTAACCATCATAATGCTTTTTTATGCATTAATCTTGTATCAAGAGCTCAAAACCTATTTCAGATTCCTAAAATGGGAAATCAATAAGGTTAGGTATCTGGATGGGACATGTGGTATGCGTCCCTTCCAAATACAGAAATGGTATGTTATGTATCATTGTTTTACAACCGAAATCTGGGTGCAAAACATTGATTTATTTTTACCAACACCTCAAAGGCAGTGGTAAAGCATCCACAAATTGAATGGCTCCCTTTGAGACCCTTTTCCCTTTGTGAATGTAACCACTGCCAACTCCTAATTGGATAAACCAAAAAAGTAAGCCTTTCTTTTTAAATGTAGTCCTGTTTCATTTAAGGAAAATGGGCTATATTTAAAAAAAAAAAAAACTAAAAAAAAAAAAGGTTTGCTTTATTAAAAATAAAATAATCACAGACGTGGTGGTCTGCTGAATATAGCAGGCCACCATCCCTGTGATTTCATACAAACAGACCAATTTGTGACCTACCCCAATACAATTAATATGATAGGTCAGATTCTGACTCACTAACTATGATTTGGATTTTTATGAATTGACCTATTAGCAAATAGGTCAGTTCTTAAACCTTTACTAATTGCAAAAATACTGGTCCCAGTTTGTGACCAGTATTTTGTGACCAGATATTCATACATCTGTTCCTTGGTGACCATAAATTGCACTTCTTCCTGCCCATTCACTTTAGGTAGAACATTGTGGAAAGGAGAACATTTTGGGCAGTTCTTGTACCTTTTACTCTTTTTCCACTTTAGCTAGATCCCCAAATGACTCTGCTTAACTGCTTGGTACAGTTCTAAGTCAGCCACCTGAGAATGCTGTGCCCCTCATGGGGCAAGGCACAGTAGCAGGACAGGGTTGGTCGGCAACCCCACTTCTCCTTGCTGAAACCTCAGTTTTCCCCCAATGTCCAAGCATCTTCTGGGTTGCCTGGGCCAGTTCTCCCCCATTACCTCTTTGTTGTGATTGCTCCCCTTTTCTTCTAGCTAGCCTTCGTGGGACATGTCTTCAGCTCCTCCCCCACAAGTCTCCTCTTGGCATTCCTCTGGCTCCTGGCACTTTATACTTTTCCATGGTTTCCTGAGTGAGCAGGACTATTGCCTCTAAACTATAGTCTGTTGCCTTCTAGCTTTCTATTCCTTCTCAGCTCTCTCACCTCACTTCCTCTCCCTCTTCCTCTTTTCTGACTTTCCCTTTCTCTTTCACTATTTCTATGTGTCACACTGTCTGGAGAAGAGACCAAGAGGCTTTGTGGAACCATGAATCTAGTAAGTAGATTAACTCTTCACCACATGGTTGTAGTTTCATTGGCTGTCTGGGTGTTGGTGTAAGGGCTTCAATTCCAGATGGGTGATGTTTATCAGATCTTGAGGAGACTTAGGATCCTGTGGAGTTTAGATTGGGTTCATCTGCATGCTGCTGGTGTCTTTGTAGTGAGATATGAGATAATGTTCCAAGGGTGGCCGTCTTCACCTTGAAGTTGGAGGTGAGTTGTACCTAGTTGATCTGTGGGTGGGCTGTGACCAAGGTGATAACCCCCCCTCGAGCCCAGTAGTTGGCCAGTAGATAGTCCCTTAGAACGTTGCAGGAGATTTAAAAAAATATGTTTGTTATCAATATTAACTTTGTGATAAAACGTTAGTCCATATCAATCCGCATTCCAAAAACCCACCATAATTCAATAGAATTTTTATATTTGTCTTTATTGGTAACTGTTAGAGTGCACAAGGTTCATTTTTCTTAAATACAATATCTCTGCTCCTACAGCTGACATGTTTCAAGGAAGACCTCTTTATCAAGGATGTAACTGACATAACAAGGCGCATTTCATGAATTTATCCAGAGAATAAGGAATAGGTTAAAAGACTTAACAACAACGTACTGATTGCTTAACAAAATACTATATTGCTACTTCAGTTCAAAATAACATTGACATATCACTTCAAGTTGTATTTTCCTTAAGCTAATAAAGTTACCCTAACATCCCTAGTAATTATTGTTGGATATTTGTAATATCAAAATGTACTTCAACATATTTTTGACTTATTTTCTAAACTTTGTTGATCCATCTAGATTTTGATGATGTAAAGTGAACATCAGTTAAAAGAACAACAATGATGACAAGCCCTATTGAATTGCTATAAATTGTTTGCTCAAATTATATTACATGTTAAAACTATCATCAAATTGCAAAGACCAGTTATAGACAAAATGACAAATATGATATAATACTAGTTTCCATAAACTGTATCTATATATTAAATTGGTTCTTCATTAGTTCAACAGTACTTGTCCCACATCTCTATACAAGTGTATTAAGAGATTTTAAATTCATCATGCAATCATTACCTAAGATTGTTTTCTGTATAATCTCAAAAAGGTAATCCTTCATAATAGTCTTATTATCCTTCAGAAATAACATACATAGTAAGAAAAATGACTTATACAATGTCCTGAAATATGAAATATTTGTTGCCACCTTAGAATACATTTAAATCACATATATCCTTAACTATCTTGACAGGGCAATGTTTGCCTATATATCCTAATGATTCTAAATCAAACAGTCTCAATTTAGGATTTGGTTGTAGTTTTATTTAGGCAAAAGTAAGAAAATGGTTTTCAGGTGTATTATTCATAGTGGTTGTCCCAATTAAGATATCTAAAAATGACCAAGTACTACAATGGATAGATGTTCGAAATTCAAATGATTCGATTTTTAATTGGGTCTAGACAATTATTTTATCTCATTGTCAATCACCAACAACCCAAAAGGATGGCAGCACAACCTCACAGTATTCAATTAGTTTCACTTTGAGATATCATCTTGGATTCTGCTTATATGGTCTATGTAATAGTCTGACTAATTCATCCATGTGCCGTGGATGAGGTAGTAGCGGTTGCTTTCTCAATGTATATTACTGTATAATAGACTATTATTTTAAGATAAAATACTGTTATATTTAAAATACATGTCATAGAAAATGACATCTATATTTCACCAGGTCACATCTTAGTATGGTTGATTAGCAATAATTAGTCACATTAATTTATGTTTACATTTTTTCTTATTTATTTTTACAAAATATCAGTCAGATCATTTGAATCAAAAAAGAAAAAATAAAGTACATGGAAAAATGAAAAACTCTTTAGGGCCCTAAAAGTGGGCTGTACATTGTAGTGATAATTATCTAGAGTCCAGTACAGGCAAAGCCAGGATTAATATTCCCTAGAGGTTAGCCGCAAAGGTAACTGCCACTTGTGAGTAATTCATACACATAGGGTCTCATTACGGGTACGGCAGTCATAAGACTGCCATACATGTGGTTTTAGTGGTCCGACCGCCAGATTACGATCCTGGCAATCGGACTGCCAGGAGACTGCCACCACCACCAGGATCATGGATCGGACCACCACAGCTTGTCCACAATGTACTCTTGCACTTTTTAGTAACTTTACTACTTTGGGCTAATAACAATATCCATTGTAAAGTTACTCAAAAGTCTATACATACACAGCTCCACCCCATGGAGCCAAAGTTATGAGTGTATGTTACTACTGCCAAAAAAGAAACAGTAGTAAGTCCAGCACTGGTCAAATATGCAACACTGTGCCATAGAAAATAGTGGAGGTAGTAACTTAAAATAGAAAACCCTCGAAAAGAGTTGTAAATCATATAATACATATTATAATATATTATAAAAAAAGTTAAAACTATAAATAAAAACAACTTAATGCTTAAAAAATTATTAAACAAATCTGAAAATAAAACTGGATAAAGTAACATAAATTTTAATTCAAATATAATTAAACTGTTTTCATAATTCTTCTACACAATAAGTATAAGAATTATTAACGCCAATAAAAGTCAGGAAAATATTTTTTATTTAATTTCATGAATGTAAATGTATTCAAAATTTAATTCAAGATTAAGTTAATAGTGTTACAGAAATGTTTCTTTTGTTCCACATTTAAGTTAAATATATAAAATTAATTTGCATTAATATTCAACTTAAATAATTTTTCTCATTCATATTAATGTTTAGTAAATGCTTGAAATGTCCCTATACTTTATCAAAGGGAGATCTCCATCCCGGTGGTGAAGGCCTCTCTGTTGTAAAGTATAGAGAACATTTCGAAAGTTTATTACACTTGTAAAAAATCAGTACAAGCATTTTATGTTAAATATTATTTTAAATAAATTTGATATACTTCAGTATAGAATTCAGAAACATGCTACAGCAATATTAAGTTATTTATACATTACATCTTTAAGTAAATTAAGTATATAAGATTAAATGAAAATTATTTTGCTGAAGTTTAAATAAAAAAAATCCACGTAAAGTAAAAACTATTTTTATTATACATTATTAATTATTAAAGTGATATACACAATTAATGAAAATAATTAAAAATAATGTAAGTGTATTTTATTGAAATTTTACATGATTTTTTAAATTATAAAATTGCTAAAATATTTTACAGTTAAATAATATGTATTACTGTTTGAAAATGTTTGTAACATTAAATGAGACTTACTTCTATTGTTAAAGATTTGAAATAATTTAATTTAACACTATTTTCCTATTCCTAAGCCCTATCATCTTTATTTTCTGTGGGTGAGTGTTTCAGTACCAGTGGATGACCATGTGTGGTGCTGGACTTATATCAGGCTTTGGCTGCAGTAATTTATTATTGTTGAGGGTCACTTTTTGACTTTAGTGACTTTAGAAGTGTAGTTTGTGAATTGCAATTGTGTAAGGAAACAGGCTTTTTGCAGCCCCCCACCTTTTGCTACATTTGGACTATTTGCTAATGGGTTTTTGATTCTGAGAGTGCACTGAGACCTGCTAACCAGACCTCAGTGCCAGTGTTTTAATCCCATACAAACTACATATTGAATCAAATGCACCCAACTGGCAAGGTCTAATTTACTTATAAGTCCTTAGTACTTGGTACCCAGGCTATCTAGGGCCTGTAAGACAGAGGGCCTTATTATCAGTCTGGAGGTCTTCAGACCACCAGAACCTTGGTGGTGGTCAGACCGCCACCACTTTGGTTGTCCGACCGCCAAATTACGACTGTGTCGGTCAGACTGCCGAAGGACCGCTATCCCTGCTGGGAACATGGTTCCTGATTGCATGAGGAGGTCGGGCTTATAATCCGCCATGGCGGTTCTGAACTCAGCACCGTCATTCTGATTAAAACCCCCGTTTCCGCCAGCCTTTTCATGGCTGGGACCCTACCATGAAATTGCTGGCAGAAAGATAGTTTAGGGGGCCACAGGGTGGTCCCTGCACTGCCCATGACCAGATCATAGACAGTGCAGGCGCCTCCCTGTCTAGCATCCTAGCATATTGCCAGGGTGCTGGTCGCCCCCCTCTGTGCTACAAAATAGCACTCAGCTCCTTTAAGGGACTTTAAGCACTGCTCCCGCTGGACTGACAGATGGGAAAGCTCTCTTCCAAGGTTTCTGCCGGTCAGCCAGGTCAGACCGGTGGAAAACGTGTAATAGGGTGGTGGGGGATGCCACCACCATAGCAGTGGTGTTCTCCCCATGAGTTCCTCAGTCCCAGGTTGGGATCGCCAAACCCATGAGCCCCAGAGTGTCCACTCAGGGCTGCAGCACTGTTGTGCCACCCTTCATGTGAGAAGGTATATAATGGCTCCCAGCCCGCTACTGCAGAGTAGAAGGATAGTGTTTTCACTGCTAGGTTGACTTTGCTATTTAAACCAATGGCAAAGCCACCCTACTCCTTTACATTATATGTAGGTTTCCCCTAGGGAAGGCAGAAAGATACATTTTGTATAGTAAGACATATGTTTTATGATATGACTTAGAGGCAACACCTCCATATTGTCGTTTTGCTGTGGGTAAAGTTGGCAGTCCCTTTGACTAATACAGAGTTACTGGGTGGCATCCCAACCCGGCTAACTTTTGACTGGGATCACCAAACTGAGTTAAGTAATGTATCCTATAAATTGTGGCAATAAAAGTGACCTGATAACCAGGTCAGAATTAAGGTCACTATTAACGGTAGGCAACTCTTAGAAAGTTGTCATTCAGTGTTCTGCACGTCCAGCAGCCTCACAAGGGCATACACACAGAGACAAATTTCTGACTGCCTGGGGAGACATGCGGACGACTCCCGGGCTCAGGAACAAAGGCAGTGCTGCAGCAGTGAGGTGTAACCTCCTCTGCCAGGATGGCCACTTGGGAGGGGGGTAAGCCCAAAGGCATACTTCAAAGGGTGAGCTGCCTTTGATGGGCCACCTCGCCCAACACCCCTGAGTAGGATGCTTTTTGTTCTTGTAGATGCCATGGTGACAGGGCCAGAGAGGGGAAACTTGCCCCCAAACTGGTTTTACCATGCACGTATTGGCCTCAGGTAGCCAAAACTCTAGGCTGGACTACCAATCTCCTGACAATTGAGGAAGGGTTGTGACATTTTGAAAGGGCTAAGAATATCAATCTGGAAAAGCCACATGCCACTCATCACAGGAACTTCATCACTAGGTAGGGAAGACGCACAAGCCCATTCGCTAGTGACTATGTGATCCCCTCGGGTCACTTTCTTGGGATAGATATGGCACCCCTGGCATGTTGACTTTCTGTACACACTGGACTTGGAAGGAGGATGAGAAGTCAATCACTTTGCACCCATTGGAAGTGCAAAAAGAGAGGCTGAATAGCCAGAGTGATTGCACCTGCTTCATCTTGGGCTAGCAGAGTTTTCACCCTGTTCTGCGTGTGTAGCTTGGAAAAAAGCTGAATCCCCGCCCTGGTCCGAAGCAGAGACGCCAAGGGTCAGATAGCTTACCTTCCGGATAGGCCCTGGGGACATTAAAGCTGAAAGAGCCGAAGTTGCATCTCTGGTGGCCAAGACAGATGTTTTGCCTCTAGCAGAGAATGCTGGCTACTCTAAAGGACAATTCAGAGATACCCAAAAGGTGCACACTTGTCTGCTGGAACTGTGAGTGTTAGTTGTGACCGTATTCCTAGACCAAGAGGGTCACTAGCCCCCACCAAAGATTTACACCATGACTGCTGTGCTGCAAAAGCACAAGGTCTGCATTGTACCCTTGGTACCCTGCAAAGAGGACTTTCTGGGACCCCGAGATCCTTTGACAGTTCCGCCAGCACTCACATGAGGATTAAAGACTCAACTGGACTTCACCCCCTGTCGACCACACAGCATCAGGAGAATACTTGAGCATCTTTGAGCCTGCATCCCTCAGCACCAGGAAAACTCCATTGTAATCTCTGGCTTTCATCCTGTAAAGTTTGGATCTTGCTCTAAAAATGCTCTGATGGTCAGTTACCTGTCCAAAGTACTCTTTCTGCCCCCCTAGACCTCTGTTATGCCAGACTTGGTCACCCAACTCAGGCCAAGCTTTTTGTTAGCCAATGCTCATGTACGGTTGATATAAGAGAGATTTATAATTTCCAAAATGTGTTTCTCCTGAAGCTTCTGGTGGATTTTGATGATTAAGGTCTCTACAAATTGATGAAAATATGCTCCATTTTTATAAATGGTTTCTAGTTTCTTTTGTGTCATGTGGCTTTTTTATTCTGTTTGGTGCTGTTAAATGCTTTACTCATTTTTCTTTTGCTAAGCCTTACTGCTTGCAACCACAGCTACCCAGGGTTATGCTTAAGGTTAAGTAAATGTACCTGACAGGAACCCAGGTGGTATTTCTGAGTGTACTATATAGTAGGGCTTCCTGGCCATAAAAAATTGGGCTGACACTTTTGTGGGTGGGTGCAGATTCCTTTCTAAACCCCTCCCTAAGGCCCACCTATTTTGGAAAAAGTACTCCCCATTTTTCAACGACTTCCCTTGGTCCCTCCAAATCTATGTGTGAGGATCTTCCCATAGAAAAAACAGGAGAGGTGGAGATGAAGATTTATACATGTAGGTTTGTGAATAGAATTTTGCAATACTTTTGTAGAGCTACTAAATGTACTACAAAATGCAGTTTGTGAATAGGCTCCCTTATGCCTATTAAGCGGGATATACTCAATAGTGATAATTCCCTAATGCCCAGTATGTGAGCTGTAACCACCGGCAGTCACATTGCCTGAGCACGCTGCTTGGGTAACAATGAAGATTACAGCCCAGTATATAAATATCATGCATTGGATAGTGTTTGGTACACATGTGTTCCGGGGAAAATACAGAGGTGTTGGTAGAGAGCTGAGAATCTGGACTCGTCTCCTGCATTAATCTGAGAATCTTTGGTGGAATAGGGTTACTATACTGCACAAAAAGGACCACTCAGAAACGTGGGGACCTTACATCACTAGCTTCTTTGAGGTGCTTAAGGTTAATGAAGCATGTGATATTAACAATGAATGTTTTTACATTCTATCATGGAAAGTTGCAGGTTTGGTGAGTAAAATGGAGGATCAGGACTGGTTAAACTTTTTTAGATAAACATACTGTAAGCTGTTTCCAGGAAAATTGGGCCCTAGAGGGAACTAATGGAAATGGGTTTTTGGAAGTAAGCAGACAGGCTCAGGGGTCATTATGAGTTTGGGAGACTCAGGACTGCTAGATCAGCAGTGAAAGTCGTACCGCCAACAGGCTGGAGGAGAAGACTGCCAAATTATTACCATGGGGGTATTCACAACAGAATACAGCCAAACCAAACCAACACCGCCACTACAGTCAGACCGCCACAGTCAACGGCAGCCACCTGCAGGCCAGCGGAGACCATGTTCCCGTCAGACATATTATGAGGCTGCACACCACCAAGGTTTCTGCCGCGGTCGCACCTCCACGGAAACCAACAGTATAAATGGAGACACTCACCTTCAGGAAGCCATACCCGTCCGGAGCTGCCATGGAACCAGAACTACACACCTTCCCGCTAGTCCTGCTCACCCAACGACTCCGAAACCAGTGACAACGACGGTGATGGTTCCAAAATGTCAAAGTACCTACGCATACACAACACACAAATGGGTGGCAAGGGCAACACACACGCAACTTCCCACTGACATGTGTACTCACAGATAGCCACATACACATCCGCATACAAAGTGCACACACTGCGGCCACCACACACACACCTAAAACACACACCAAACCCCCAATACACGGCACAGTCACACACAACAACACACAACACGACCAAACAACACACCTACTCCACAATCGCAACACCACCAAAGCACTGTTAAGCACCCACAGTACACACCAGGACTTGACTAATTATGCATACAACACAACGTAACAACACCAGAGACCTAACACACACAATCACACATCCAAACAACGAGGCATACGTCTTACACTGCAAACACACCTCACAACGGATCTGACATACCAATCCCCACTCACACTCACGCAGACAGTACAACCACACAAAGGCACACCACACTGCAAATAACACGTCAACACAAACACCCCACAATACCAACACAATAACATGTCCCCAACATACATACGCCCATCACACAGTATACACCCATCACTGGGGGACAAATGCTATGCACACAACCACATATACTGCCCAGACACAACTGGAAACACAATCACCATTCACACAAAACTTACTCACATACAAACAAATTCAGCCAAGACCAAAACTGCCCCACGAAAATACAAGCAGGACTAAAATGTAACCTTTGAACCAGAAATTGGCTGGTTGTGATATATATAAATAAATAATTATAAATATGTATATACATACAAATATACAAAGAATAAGGTCATAGGCCAGTCCAAAATGTCAAATGCAGCTTGCACATATTGCAATTGTAAGTGGCCCTACTTGACTTCTGACTGCCATGTAGCCTCCACAGATAGGGGCATCAAGTGGGCAGGCAGGGACCTCAAGGATGGGTGGGGCAGACAGGGTGTTTGGGCTTAGATATGGGAGGGGTACCTTTGGGCTTGGCTTTTGGAGGGGGGCTTAGGTCGAGTCTTAGGGGAGGGTTCGGAACTCTTGGGGGGGTAGACTTCTTGGTAGCTGGCATGGGTACCTGCAGGGGAGGTGGTGGAAGGGCAGATTGGGCAGGGACACAGAGCATTTGGGGGTCACACCGGGTGGGAGACGAGTAGGGAAAAGGTTCAACTTCGAGAAGAAAATGTTCTTAGACACACGGGGGTTCTCGAAAATGGGAGTCTGTATAGATATCTCCCCATGTAAGGATATTAAGCCTAGTGAGCAGTTTCGCACCGGCAGCCTCGCAATGCCATAAAAATCATCTTGTGCCCTAAGAGTGGCATATCCAGTGAGTACAGCAGGCTGCGCCCCTCCAAGTAGCTATTTGTTTCCAGGCTAGCTGCATGCACCTCACCGTTGAGTCACGAGGGGTGGTGACAGCCATGCCTGGTCTCAAATAAGCAGAGCTGGGGACTGGAGCCATATATCCCTGCTCTACCGCCAAATGCGCCATATGCGGAGGTGGGTGGTACCAGTAGTACGCAAATTGTGTCTATGCACAGTAATAATACAGTTAGAAGCCTGGAGCTTCAAAGCCCCCGTAGGCGAAGGGCTGCACTTGGATCTCCCATTTACGTCGTGGCTGCATGCCAGCCCAGCCCAGTCTAATCACCTGTGTTTTCAGCTCTCTAAAAAAAGGTCTGGCTGGGGTGAATGGTATGTTCAGAAATAGGTAAAGGAGTTTAGGGAGTATGGTCATTTTCATTAGTGATATGCGCCCCGCCAGTGAGAGGGATAAAGCGATCCAAAGTGTGACCATAGCCTGTATATTATCGAGTCGCGCACCATAATTCAAGCGCATCAGTTCGTGCCTATTATGAGTAACCTCTATGCCTAAATAGTGGAGGGAAGCATCAGTCCACTGAAGGGGGAAGTCTGGGCAATAGCGTGCCGTGCAACTGGTCAAGGGATATACCTGCAATTTTACCCAATTAATTTGGACTCCTGACATGTAGCCAAATTTTGTGAATTTCTGTAACACAGGATTTAGGCGCTCTGTTGGATTCCTCAGATATAATGTAACATCATCTGCATAGAGCAAAATTAGGATATGTCTAGTAGGGGTGTGGATTGCATATCGGTTATAATGCTGGTGGAGCATTCCTGCCAAGGGCTCCACCGCTAAAGCGAAAACCAGAGGCGAGAACGGACACCCTTGTCTAGGGCCCCTCTCTATGCAAAGTGGTGTGGATCGGTGGCCGTTAATCCGTACAGGTGCCGATTGGCCAGAATGTAGTAAGGCAATCCAAGAGAGGTACGTGTGAGGAAATCCCATACGCTTTAATATCGCCATTAGATAATACCACTCAAGAGTGTCAAATGCCTTTGTGGCATCTAAAAAAACAGCGACAGCAGGGATTTCAGGATCTATGCTTTGCTGAACAGTGAAGAAAGTGGGCAGATTATGTGCAGTGTATCTAGACTGATCTGGCCTAGTCAAAAAGGTCGAATTGTAGGAAAAAATATATACACATCTAAATTTCATCAATGATGCAATAAATTAATCATTGAGCATGCAATTAAATTGCTTTTTAATCGAAGCATCTTGCCCCAACCCACTAACTGGTCCTTTTGTAGCCCTTAACATAGAGTTTTTTAAAGAAAATATTCTAAAGACATATTACACAAGGGTGTTCTATATATAGACTTGTGGAGCCCGTGCACATATACAATTTGGTCACTGCATAAACAGCATGCTCTATTACTAAAATAAGATTATGGGTAGTTCTGACTTTTCATGTGTTTTTTATTGATTGTTTTCACTTTATTGCAGTTGTACATAAGATTTACACACGTGATGGTGCCCTAGGCGGGCTGGGTCGCGGTGTTTTCCATGTTCTCTGGAGGGACTCTGGTCCATTTTTTTTTTTTTTTTAGCTCCAAATTGCAATTTTGGCTGCCTAGTGTCTGATTTCCCAGGCTCAGGATCATGGTTCAACCAGGCTCAGGATCATGGTTCTCAGCCAGGTGCCTACCCAGTGCTCGTCACTCAGGTTTGCTGTCAGTTAGCTCACCACTCGTAGCACAGCAAAGAGGCACGTAGGCAGCTGCAGCAGGACACGAAGGAAAAGGGCAGCAGCTTAGCTTCACATCAGGAGCAGCCTCCAGGCACCCCACATCGTCACGATCGCACCACAGCTCTGCCACCGGTAGCGTCCCCTCAGGCCTCCAGGGGCTCACCCCCCTCGCCGCTGCTCCTCACCTCTGCAAGTATTTCGGGCCTCCTTGATGTGTGTGTTGTGCGTGTTTCTGCGTCCACCAGCCTCAGCCCAGCCCAGGGGTCCCGACTCCTTCCCCAGGGGCCAGCTCTCTCAGCTCCAGGCTGCTCACGTCACCACAGCCGACTGGGCCCGAACGCTGCCAGCAGTCTCCTGCAGTCTTCTGCGCCTATGTACCTTAATCTTCGTCCCAGGTAGGGTGCCCGCCTCTCACCCGGAAGGCCGCCTCACGGAGGGACAGCCCACACCCCACCTCGGGCCGTGGGCTTCAGCCCCGGAGACTCGGGAGCAGCGCCCGCTCAGGTAGGCCTCGCCAGCATACACCAGGAGCATGGCGGCATCCAATGGTGCTCCGCTTCAATCGGCCGCCAGGTGAGGGGCCCGGTCGCCAGCATGCAACCCCCCCCAGGCTGCCAGGCACAGCAGATCTGCTGGGCAGGATAATGGTGAGTGATATTCCCGGGCCGGGGGAGCCTCAACGAAGCAGGGACTGTTCCACCATTAAGAAAACCAGAACAGTGTAACTCTATGAAAATTGCCTTGCATGCCAACTAAACAATCTACTAAACCCACCTGAATGCTCTACAATTGTACAGTCTATGGCAATGACAGCAATGCTATGAGATTCTTCCAGTACAAAACCACCAACACACAGTAACAGTTGTGTTCTCTGTTAAACTGTCCCTTCTATCTCCCATCACCTATTGAAATATACTCACCTGGGGGGTATAAGCAGTGTTCTGTACTTGATGTAACCTGACACACTGGGCTAGGTAGAATGGTTACTCCTAATTTGATGTACAAGTCAGTTTCCACATTACATTGTGCAGCTGTCTGTTGACTCAATACTGAACTACTGCTAACTGGAAGGTAATATGAAAATAATAAAGTTACACAGCTGCCAGGATATGGGTCTATGAACAGACATCCAAATGCCAAGATACTCTGACATCCTGTAGCAAGGTGTATGCTATAGGAATTGTCTGTATTACACATAGCTGCACTCCAGATTAGAAAGCATGTGTCTCTGTCAAACCAGCAGATCAAGCAAAGCCTTTCTGTACATGTCTCAAAGCATATCTACATGTCAAAGTTTGATACCACATGTTGCATTACAATCTGTAACTGTCTGTTCCAGTTCTTCGACAGGTGTACTGGCCATTAGGACCATGGAGAGGACACCTGAGACAGTTGCTTCTCCCGTGGATGAAGCCCTCAGCGATGGAAAAAACCCTAGATGTGTGGACAATGAGGACGACTCTGGCCCATCTGGGATACCTGGTCAGTGCACAACGGTCAGCCTCACCCTGCCCACATCTACTCCGCCCAGCCCTGTTGCACCAGCATCCTGAGCAACCATTTCACCCCCAAACCTGTGTCCCTAGGACAGTTTCTACCATTGTGTGCCCCCAGTACAGGTATCAGAGTCACAAGTAAAAAACCCTGACAATTAAGGGCCTGCCATCGCTGGTAGTGAGCA
Source organism: Pleurodeles waltl (assembly GCF_031143425.1). Taxonomy (NCBI): domain Eukaryota; kingdom Metazoa; phylum Chordata; class Amphibia; order Caudata; family Salamandridae; genus Pleurodeles; species Pleurodeles waltl. The sequence continues at coordinate 349,471,304 of NC_090438.1, forward strand.
AACTAAGCCAAGGATGCAGGCAGGTGGGGGTAGGGTTAAGTGGGAGGGATGGTACAGGCCAGCGGACTGAGGCTGTTAGGGACACTGCTGACCAGGACACCATCTCCCAAATCTTGGGAGCTTACTAACAGACCCAAGGCATGATGGGCCAGGTACTTGCCATGATGGGGAAGATCAAGCAGGTACAGAGGAACAACTGCAAGAAGTAATGAAACAATGGGAGACCCTCAATTCCAACAATGTCTTCCTAACAGGAGTGCTGAGAGACATCAACACCACCCCAAGCAGGGTCTGTCAACAACACCAACCCCCTTCCACTGGCCATGTAACATCAGCTACTTCTACATCTGTGGCAGCCAGTAGAATGGAGGCTCTGCTAGGGGTAGGACATGCATTAGACACCCCTGCCTCTGTAGCTGAAAACCCCCTCCCCATGCATATCTGGACGTCCCCCAAAACAACCAGGAGGTGCAGATGCCAAGACCACAACCACGGGCAGGAAGTGATTCTCTAATGAGTGGTTCTGCTTGTGTGCCACTGATAAACCCTGCGGACTCTTCTACTACCACTCTCATTTTTCACGGATGGTTAGACACTGGACTTGAAACTCCAAATGTTGTAGTAGCTAACCTGAAAATAACATCCACCATGACTGAACCCCTCACTGTTTGCACTTTATTGCTTTGATCCCATTTATTTTATTTTCCTGAAAGTTGTGAATAAACAACAAAATCACAATAAATGTTTGAGTCATATTTCAAATATTTTGAATAGTTAACTGTGCATTTTCTTGAATACACAAGATATATTCAAATATAGCAAATGTGGGAAGGGACAGGTCACATGTACTGTTGATTCTGGGTTCAACGCATACACAATGATACAAGTGGACAATCATCAATCCCCATTTATAGCACTGTGAAGCACATAGGCTGACCACATGCCACTGGTCACACAGTGAAGTATGCATTAGTATAGGTGTAAATAACTAACATCCCACAGACCACTGAAGTAAGGGACATGTCAGACTTTGTCTATCCAAATTGGCGAACAGATTGGTGAAATTTGTCATCAGCTAAACCCTTATCACATACCCAATCCATACCTACGAAATGAACATACCCCATAATACAGACAGAGGTCAATCCACCTATCCCTAGTCAAAGAACACATGGTCTGGTATCTGTAGTCATGCTACTCACCTATGTCAGTCTTGAGACACATGCACAGTGGCCTGCAATCATGAAACACAGTGACAGCGACATAGGATAGTACCATTATCAAACCAATGAGATGGTCGAGTGAATGGATAGCACAGGAAGACATTTGTCATAGACACATGATCATACACATGACACCATTGGACCCACATACCATGGCAAACAGGTCTATTGTGTGGAACAAAACACTGCCATCCCACTGTCCTGACAGCCTGGGCATGGAACTCATACACCACCAATATAATGTCAGAAGGTACGTGGATCAATCCATGTCCACTTCACGTCATGCCAGCTAAACCTACATGCCAGTGACACAATTCTGAAACGTCCACATGAGGATGGCATTGTGAAGATATCTGGAAAATACAAATTTTAAACAAGGATTTTAGGCAGGAAAGGATCAACATGACCTAGAACTACATTTCCCAATGGTAGCTTAAAATGTGCATTGTGACAAACACTAACAAAAAAGATCATCACCATGGTTTAAACTTCATTTACTATTTTGCAGTAAAAGCTGGGCTATGTATTACAAAGCAATGAATAACATGTCTGATGGTCATAGAAAGACCTTTCTCAAACATCCATAACCCCACCACAACCCTACTGAGTCAACCAAATTACAGTTCAACACAAACCTACAGTCAGGTGAAGTACTGATTGATGAGATCTTCCCGAATGTCTCCACCTTCATCTCATCACTGTCACCCTCACTTAGTATTTCTGCATTCTCCCCTGGTGGAACTGCTCAGCGATGAACGGGATCTGACACCACAGGGTGAGGTTGTGGAGCATGCAGCAAGCTACAATGATCTGACACACTTTGGTGGGTGAGTAGAGAAGGGCTCCACAAGACGTATCAATGCTACAGAATCTTGTCTTCAGGATCCCAAAAGTCCACTCCATGACACACCATGACCTTCAATGGGCCTCATTGAAGTGGACTTCCCCTGGCTTGCTTGGGTACCTCCCTGGTGTCAAAAAACAGAGATGGGTTGGATAGCCAGAGCCTCCTGTAAGGAATCAGTACAGATGTGCAAACATAAATCTTGGACATCCTTATATTTGGCAGCAGACAAATAATAATGACACACATGACATATGTGACTTACCAACCAGCCGGGTACCGGGCACATACTTAGGAAATGTAGAGGTCCACCAAACAGACTACTTGGACATTAATGGAGTGGAAGTTCTTTCTGTTCTGATACACCTGTTCATTGCCATGTGGGGGAACCAAGGCTACATGGTTTCCATCAATGGCTTCCACTACATGTGGGATGTATGCCAATCCATAAAAATCTGCCTTCACATGGACCAAATCCTCACGTTGTGGAAATCTGATGTTTTTGTCTAGGTGTTTTAACAATACAGAGAGTACATTCTTCAAGACCAGACTGAACATAAGCTGGGACAGGCCTGCAGTTGCAGCCAAGGTATTCTGAAAGTACCCTTTCTGAGGAAATGCAGAACTGACATAACATGTACAATGGGTGGTATGTATTTGGATGACGAATGGCAGGTATCAGATTTGGCTCCAACTGATTGCAGAAATATAGAATTGTCTGCCTATCCAGGCGGTAGATCTGAATTACATTTTGATCCTCCATGGTCTGCAGGTCTGCTAGTAGACGGTACACTGGAGGTTGTCTTACCATTCTCATTCCAGGGTAACTATGTGAGAGAAAATAAGATGGTATGCCCATCACTCATTGTGTCTCTTGTAGGTTTCTAAACATATGTCCCATATCATAATGTGACATGGCAAATGGTACAGTAGGAACATGGTACACAGCACAAGCCAATGTCAATAATGTCAACTTAGTGGAATCTCATCCCCTTCCCTCAATTATGACATGGAAATGTAAATGCATGATTCAGGGAGCCTCTGTTATATGGACATCCAACTATGCATTGCATAAAAAAGCAAAACAAAAAAAATATATCTAACCAACTGCCAAGAGTCTGCTGACTCTGCCACTAAAGATACCTTACTTTTATCTTATCACCATGTCAACATGTCACTTCAATCTGGACATTCATACATGGTTAGTTGAAGGCAGCACTCAAGACAATGCAGTAGATATGTTACCAACCCTGTTACACATCACAACATAACTTTTCCGACCATCTAAAGCCCTTAAAATGACGACTGCCTGACCTACTGTACTGGCAATAGGAAAGGGCCTGCGACGGCTGGCGGGAGTCGTCATGACGGTAGGACTTGCCATTGGAACATTGCTTTTCTATGGCGGTCTAGGGCCAATGGCGATGTCTGCCGAGGTGATGGTCTCTTACGTGATGGACGTGACCCCCCCAATTCATACTCATCTCTCATTTGACTCCTGACACTGCTGCCAACAAGACCTTCACAACCTGAGCTGCTGTGTACTGCCTCTGGGAGCAATCATGCCATGTCCTACAGGTGATAGGGCCCCTGCCTTCTCATCCGAGGAGCTGGTAGAGGAGGCCCTACCCCAGTATGAACAGCTCTATGGTACACCAGAGGAGCAGATCAGTACTACACCAGAGGAGCAGGTAAGTACACCATGTGCATTAAATGTCTCATTAGCTAACTTAAGTAAAGGCTGATGGGCAATGTTTCGGATTGTGCCCTTAAAGTATTTTGGGTGCAAAGTTGTGCTAGAATGGGATAAAACTAATGTTTGGTGACAGAGTTAGAGTCCTGAGACATTGTGGAGAATGTGTCATTCATGTTCCCTGAGCCACCTTGTGACTGTTGCACATGCTTAGTGGAGGTGTTATGCCAGACTTCGCTTGAGAAAACTCCCCTTCATATGTGTTGGGTGTCTGGTCATATATGATAACATGACAGCTGGTGCTGGAGAACCATGTTGACTGCCTGTTTGCAGCTCACAAATGCCCTCACTGTATATCAGTAGAGTGGATGTTCAGGACAGTCTGTGTTTGGCTTGCTGAACTGACTTGTAAATCACTCTGCTTGTTTTAGTGTGGTACATGTAAACATGACATTCTATCTGGTCTTTGTCATCCATGCAGGTCAACACCCTTCAGAAGAAGGGGATTTAGCATGCCATCACTGGGAAAGTACAGATCACGGCAGAGTGCCCACCGTTGGACGAGATGGGAGGACCTGAGATGCTGGGCCCAGAAGACCACAGAGGCCCAACTGGGGATGTCCTCCCAACGAGGACAGGGTGCCCATCAGACCATGACTCCCCCCAATGGGCTGCATTTTGGCAGTGGCCTCCCCTGAGTTGGATGGGTGTTTGAAGGCAGCATAGCAGGCGCAAGGGGGTAAATACAGACCTCACAAGTGTTTACCCCTTTATCAGGTGAATGAGTGATGGGACAGATGCTTAGCTCTGACAACATGGTAAGTGCAAAGTGACGCAGATCTCATGTGAACACATTGATGTACAGTAGCCATCTATTGAACACAGGTGTGCACATCCAAATGTATTTTGAAACATTCAACTCAACTATGTTGTCCCCTCAATACAAAGGTGCATGATGGTGCACACATGACTGTGTCATATCTGTAGCAATATACTGCTTTTTTTACCCTGTTGATTGTCAATTCACACCAGCAGGTCAATCTTCCCAATGTCGTAATAGTAAGATGTGTAGGCCCTTCCTCTCTGTCCTCTGCAATGTCTATGTGCAACATGGAGTCAGACATAACCAAGTCATCTCTAGTTTTCTAATGGTTTCTGACAAGTGACAGCCTCATTTGAGGCTGTGATGTCCATCTGACATGTCATATGACATACAAGGTTAACATCTTTACACGTGTTGCAAGGTAATCCCCCTTGGTAAGTGAGGGATGTACATAGACGTTTATGATGTCTCATCAGAGTGAACACTATACATGTTGGACACTATTGAGGTGTTCAAACATTTATATAGTCATTTATATAGGCACACATATCTTGGTCTCAGAAGTCTGAATGTAGCAACCACGGCAATGCTCTGATAGTAAAAAATGGCCACACAGCTTTGTCCTTAGGCATACTGTTGTATGTATGAGGCACAAACAATGGTAGCCTATTTACAGCTATGACCCAGACTGTAATTTGACAACATCATGTCAATGGGCAGGTCAAGTAATGTATCAACATTCATAATTGTTACGTGTACCTGCTGTTGCTATGAAGGATATATCTAATGAGGCCTGCCTGTTTTGTAACCTCATGTTTGCCAGTATACCTATTTGATGCAGTTGTGGAAATTTATATACACCTGTGAGTAGTTTGGCTAGTGTGTCCAGGATGTTGGATTGCATTATGATTGGTGTACCAGTTATGTTAGCATCACATACGCTTTGGCTCTAGGAATCCTCCAGACAGATGTCAGGCACGCCATGTCTTATGTGTGGCTCGTGATGTTGCTAGTCAGTGGCCTATTGAAGGACTAGTTGCATTCTCATCTTCCTGCACAGTACAATAGTCCATTTGATACATACACTTTATTGACAACTGGTTGCTGTGAGGGGGACATAGTTCTGAGCTAACTTGGTCCTCAAATGCCTATTATTGTTCAATTTCGGAGACAAGTTTCCTAGATGCCCTAATCAACATTGTCTTGGCACTTCTTAGTAAGCAACCATTGATGCATGTGTGTGTGACATGTGTTGTAACTCCTTGAAAAAAAATTGACGTGTGACAATTTGAGGTATCACTTGTTGGCATGTGTCCGTAGTGTATGGTAGTAACTATGTGACATGAAGAAGGTATGGCTTGTTTCCACAAGGCTTGCTTGCCTTTACTTTACAACATGTGTTGTTGCCTGGTACATATTATCAGAGTGAAGTATTTGTGTGTTACATATGTTTTTGTAGATTTGTGGTAAGCTATTTCACATTTCTGAACTATTGTTTGATTGGTTCTTGTCTATGTTGTTTTGGATAGAGAACTTGTATCAAGTGGCATAGTCACCTAGGCATGTTATGGTCAGTGTGATTGGTTACTGTAAATCATGGTACTGTAGGTGTCTGTTAGATTGCTTTGCTGGTGTGTCACAATGTAGATTTTGAGGGACATACATTATATTTTGTTGTGAGGATTTTGGCCCTATACTGACACTTCCTGAGGGTGTTAGTGAACAGGATGTTATGTGACTTATGTCTAATGTATGATGGAAGTGTTATCTTGTGAATTTGATGACCCCACTTCCCTATCCATGTTCAGCATCATCACCGGCAGACGAAGGAGACTGAGCACAGCTGAGTGGGGAAGCTTCTGGCCACAGGACCTCCAGCCATGACACCACAGACAGTGGCCTGGAGGGCGAGGGGAGTGTCACTACATCTTCTTTGGAATCCTCTTCCAGTGGCCACTCACTAGTGGTGGCAGACCCATCTGGGACCACCCCAGTTCCATCCTTGTCTCCCACCCCCCTTTCTATCACCGCTCTCCCTTTAGCTCCCCACCCAGTTGGCCATGCCCACCCATCCAAGAGGGTGGGCATCTCCTGTGCCGCAGGAAACTATGCCCCAGCCCCTGTTACCATGCTGCCATTAGTGAGGAGGCTATTGACCTCCTGAGGTCTACCTCTGTGGGTCAGACAGCCATTGTGAATGCCATCCAGGATCTGGCAACTCAAATACAACAGAGCAATGCTTTCCTGGAGGGCATTCCCTGTGCAATCTGTGGCCTACAGAGATAATTTGTGGCTCTGGTCTCCACATTGATGGAAACCAGTCACCCCTTGTCTACCGTCCCCTCTTCACCTTCTTCTTCCCAGCCCAATTCCCCCCTTCCCGGACCCAGCCAAAGCCTACAAACAGAGAGGCATGCATCCACCTCAACATCCAAGGGTAGCTCAGACAAATCAGAGCACCACAAGACACACCACCAGCATGCACACAGACAACATCAACCTGCAGACACAGCAACCGTCACACCCTGCCCTGACACCCCCACCACCTCCAGCGTCACAGATACAACACCTGACACACCTACAGACACCTCACCAACATTCAGTGATCCAGCCACCACATCTATCCTACCCACAGACAGCACCCCAGCAGACCCTTTGACATCCACCCTACTCACCACACACACAGACACCACAACCACTGACACACCTATATACGCCAAACAGTCACTCTCTCATCCTGCACACCCAAAACCCCTCCTGATAACCATTCCCATGTGTCAAAAAAGGTTTTCCTTTCTGAGTTTAACCTTTTCTCTGCTCTCCCCCGTGACACCCCCAAGAGAACTGTTTCCCTCCCCAAGGCCATCCCTTCCACCTCCAAGGCCTCCCCCGCCAGCACCCATGCCCCTCTCCCACCAAAAAGAGGTCCACCTCTCCCAAAAAGCTCCAACCCTATCCCAAACCAAAGACTAAATCCCCCGTCCCAAGCCCAAAGCCCCCTCCTCCACCACTTTCAAAGTATCCCTGGGGTATCTGCCTGCCCCCTTGATGCCCCTACCTGCGGAGGTTACAATGCATTCAGGAGTGAAGTTGGGACACCAGTTAGTGCCTTTGGTGCCAATTTAGAACTTTTGGGCAGGCCCATGGCCTTGGACATTGAAACATAATTTATTTTAAATTAATTAAAACCAACCAGTTGTTTTTTTGTGACATCTTTGTCCTGCATTTCCTTTCCTATGTTTGACTTTTTACTGGCTATCATTGTTAGTGTGTGTGTGTGCTGCTTGTGCTCCATGAATTGTTAGAGCAGTATGTGAGGTTGTGTGCAGTGCTTTTGTACCCCAGGGATAGGGTGTGTGTTGTGTAATGGGTTATGTATATGTTGGAAAATATGTTGCTGTCATGGGATTCTGTTGTGGGTGTGTTGATATCTGTTTGTTGAGCTCTGTGGCTTAGTGTGTTTTGACTGTTTGAGTCTGTGTATTGTGCATGACATAATGGGTTTGATGTGCTTTGTGTTTGTGTGTGGTGTGTGTCGATTGCTAGGTTGTATGATGGTGTAATTGTGTGTGTGGTCCATCAAATTTGGTTGTTCATTGTGTTGTATGTGTTTCAAGTCCTAGGCCAGTGTTGGTTGTGAGTTTGTGATGTGTTCATATTTGTGCGGCTGTAGTGTTGCTGTGATGTGTTGGTATGTTGTATGGGAAAGTGTGAGGCTGGACCTCTGCTGTGTTGGTCTGCGTAACTGTGTGTTATTGACGTGTGGTGTGTGTGTGTGCTGGCTGCAGTGTGCGTGAAGTGTATGTGTGGGTGTCTTTGATGCAGTATGTGAGTGTGTGTATCACTATACTGTTACATGTGTATGCAGCCCTCACACCCACCTCCCTATGGTATGTTATGTAACTGTACAGTACTTGACAATTTACAAGTGTAACAGGTGAGTGTTTACTTATGGTTGTGGTCGTCCTCGTCGGCAATGTCTACCTTGTCTTTCAGCGAGCAGGAGTAGAGGAATGACGTTTAGTTGTGGTTCAATTGTGGCTCCGGACGTGTATGGCTTCCTGGAGGGGAGTGTCTCATTTTATACTGTTTGTTTCCACCTGGTGTTCCGTGGTGGTTCGACCACAGCAGTAATGTTGGCGTGTACAACCTCGTTATGAGTACAGCAGAAACCTGGTATCTGCCGGACTGTTTGTGCCTCCATTCATCTGCAGTGGTCTGTCTTGCCGGGTGGTGCTTTGGCGGTCCTCTGTATGCACCACCGCCGAAGTCATAATTTGGCGGTCTTCTCCGCCTGCTTGTTGACGGTCGGACCGCCAATATGGCAGTCATGGTACCACCAAACTCCTAATGAGGCCCGGAGGAATATAAAGATATAAGCAGTAAAGCTTCCCTCTGGCACACACACAGAAGTCAAACATGAGGAACAGGAATACAAGCACCTCTATGTACAAAAATCGTAACACATGTGCATCATCAGTTCAAACTTCTGTTGTACATGCATTGAACAGAAACCACATCAGCAGTTGAGCAGTGGTGGCTGGTGATCTTTTAAAAGTGGTGGGATGCAAAACTTGTTCTGAAGTTGATTGGTTTTGGGGAAGGGGACATTACCCCTTCTCCCAAGAAACTTTCGAAAGGAATATGATCGAATTGTACACAATATTTTCCCAACCGTTCTCATATTTTCACCCTGTGAACTAAATATTACAGTCCCAAGGAGTGTGCCATAATTACCCATTTTCAGTACAATTTCCTTAAATGTCTGAACAACCATAGGTACCACTATGGCATGTGTACAAACTAGGAACTTAAACAGCAATATTGATTATCATTCAGAAATCTGTTTCAGATATATAGTTAGAAATGCAATTATATTGTCTCCAAACATCAGCTTCTCAGTTTCTACCCAAATACATTGGTTGCTTTTCCTTTTAGAACAATAAATCTGATTATTTATCCACGGAAAGATGATTGTTTTCATCAAGAAATATGTTTTGACCTGATTTATTTTCAGTTTTACTAATTATACAGTAGGTGGACAAACATGAATTGATCATTTCCATCATGTGCTTGTATGTACTGCTGCCACACGTGGATTGATTCTTCCTTGAATACCTTTGTAAAACTATTTCAATTATGGCATGAATGGCCTGTATTCACTCAGCATTACCCTCAGTATGTAAGGTTTGTGTTTTGCATAGGATTGACACCATACTACCTTGGATGGCCCCAAAATGTCAAGACAAGAAGTACCACCAATATTGCCAGTATTAGTGTATAGGTAAGAAGAGCACCAGAATACCACACTTACTCCCAATATGCTCCAATTTTGTTCAGGTTGGAGACCATATTACCAAGGTTGATGTCACAATTCAAAGAATTATCACCATTATACCAGGGCTTGTGTTTTCCCACAGGTTGAGTACCATGCTCCTATTGATGTCACCAAAAGGCCAAACATTAGTGCAAATTGTTAGACCCAGCTTTTTCCCTAGGTTGAGCACCATCCACCAGTGGATAGAAGTGGGACCCTTATGCTTGTAATTAACTCCAAATGCCATGGCCAGTGCCAGCACACTTGTAAGCAGACACACACACACACACACACACACATATATGAAGGCACCCAAACACACATGGCTCAGTGACCCTAATAGCATCAGCTTCCAACCAACTCCTAACTTTCCTGAACACTCATCAGACTCTGCTCCACACTTCTAACAATTTGTAGTGCCTAACCAGCCAGCCCCCTCCTTGCATTGAAAGGGTTAAAAAGCTGTAACAAAGGAGTATCCTAAACACGTCCCATTCGCTCTACAACTAATGTCCAGATAGCAGACATCTGGGGCAGCAACTCCTGGCTTGAGCCTAATCTACACCATTCCCTCTCTCCAGACAACAACCAGTGGCCAGTGTGCAGCGATCTCTGGGACCTTCCTGCAGACATTCCTCTTCATAGAACCACCTTGAACAACCTCTGGGAATTGTCTACATCATTAATGTCCCCTTTGAGTCTGTTTGGGCTAGTTTCAGAAATAGCCTTCTTCATTGTCCCTTTCAAGTACACCTGCCTTCTACAACTACCAATACCTACCTGGATCATCTTCACTCTTCTTGGAACCTATGACTAAACAGCCATCAGGGTGAATCTGCCTTGCCACAGATCACCTGCTTGTAGTCTTCCTTCCCTGGACCTGTCTGCAACAGCATGCAGCGTCTGCCTGTAGCACTGCAATTTCCAGTCAGAAGACCTGTCTGCATTTTGCCTACACACAGAACAACTGCCTTGATAGTCTCTCCTCAAATAAATCCAGCAACTGTGTTCTCATACTGCACTGACATCAGGGAGTGATGGTACAGTAGAAATTATTGATAGTATGTTCAGATGGACTCCTTTTGCAGCAGTTACATAGTATGCCCTCCCTGAGCGCCTTCACATTGATTTACTTTTGTCCACCTGCTTCATGATGAGTATGTTCTATAGATGTTTGCAGCCCTTTCATTGGGCATGCAGGTAGGCAGCTTCACTGGTCACTAAATATACAGTAATAGTAAGCTTCTTTCGGCATGGAGAGTGTTAGGTGTTTTATGGGGCATATATGGTGATTCAGAGTGGGTATATGTGTGGCTTTTTGTGTGTGGGGTAGAATTTCACTGGGCACTTGATAGTTGGTGATGCTTTCCGTATGGGGCTGGTCATTCACATATATAAACACTTTCATGCATGCTTACTCTCACACACTTACACACACATACACTGAGATATGCTCACTCACAGAAATTATCACTCAATATTTGCAGAAACTCTGCAAGAGAAAGTCATGTTGGATGACATCTGATTTTCCACAGTGATGGCTTTGAGTGGAATGGGGGCTTGAGGGCTATGAGTGTTTTTTTTAAAGGGAGGAGATCTGACCTAACAGCTAGAGTCACCGACCTTGAAACTAGAAAACTATGTTCAAGTCATGGCCTTGGCTGAATGTCCTACAACCGTGGGAAAATTACTTCTTCTCCCCATCCTAAAAAAAAGAAATAATAATAAAACCAGTGTAATATAATCTGGTGCTCACGTAAAGCACACTAAAGTACCAATGATCTTGGACAAAGTTTGCACTACATAAATCTACAAAAAAAAAAATGATGACTAGGTGTTACCAATCGCTGTAACCGTTTGTCCTGCAGTACCTCCTCCAAAAAGGACTGTTGCCTGTTCCCAGGGAGAGCAAGATACCTGGGAACAGACGGTAAAGTTTGTGTAATAACATGTTGTGTCTGAACACTCTAGGCCTGATTCACAAAGGTAAGATACACTTTTGAATACATTTACACTTTGTGGGAAGCTTACTAATTTTGATATTCACAAACTCAGAGTGTAAACCTACTACAAAAGTAGTGTCCACCCTCAGAGTAATTCAACTGGGTTACTGATGGGTGGGTGGATGATGTCCCTTCCTAAACCCCGTCCTGACTTTCCATAAAGACCTCATACTCATCCTTAATCCCATCCCCCTTAGTAGGTTGTCTGCCCCTTTTAACACCTATTCCCCTGTGTCCCTCCCACATTTACATATATAAAATCCATACTTACATGTGTGGAGACTCCAAAGTCAAGGCAGATATTTCTGTACCTATAGGTACAGGCAATTAAATCTTTGTGTGCAGGTTTCGTAGTACTACAAAACGTACCTGTTGGAAAATGGGTTCTTGGTAAGGGCAGGTAAGTACCTACACTTAGCAATAGGCCACTAACCTCCACTTAGTTCCAGTTAGGTCTCAGTAAATTAAACCCAGCTCAACCCTTGGTAGCTTGGCAACAAGCGACAAGGCTTAACTTAGGAGACAGAGGTGGTCATTCTGACCTCGGCGGTAAAAGGCGCCTACCGCCGGTCAGAAATCCTCCATAATCCCGCCGCGGTCGCGGAAACCCGCCACGGTCATTCTGACCCGCAGAAGGCAAACCTCCGAAAATCCGACCGCCACAACAGACCGCCAGACCAGCGGTCGGCGGAAAGGTGGAGGTGACCAAACCTCCACCGCCACGCCAACAGAAATACGCCCATCCCATTACGACCCACGAATCCACGCGGCGGTCATTCAAACGCGGTATTCCATTGGCGGGACACACCGGCGCGGTCAGAATACCCACCAACGAACAAAACTCACCCACATTGGACGATTTGAATCCCACACACCTGATACACATACACACACCACTCCCACACACACAATACAATATAAAACACCCACCCACATCACCCACAAACCCCTACGCTTACAAAATCGTAAAGAAGGCAAGAGAGAGACACCAGGATCCAAAACATAACAGCCACAGCCACTCAACACCATCACCCACACACTATCCACACACAAAACAACACACACCACCACACTCAACTCACTTAAATACACATACTCCACCCCACACATCATACACACCACCCCATGGCACCCCAAAGACAACCCCGCTTCACAGACGAAGAACTCAGGGTTATGGTGGAGGAAATCGTTCGTGTAGAGCCCCAGCTGTTCGGCACACAGGTCCAATACACCAGCATTGCCCGGAGGACGGAGCTATGGCAGAGGATTGTCGACAGGGTGAACGCAGTGGGACAGCACCCCAGAAATCGGGAAGACATCAGGAAGCGATGGAACGACCTACGGGGGAAGGTGCGTTCCATGGTATCCAGGCACAACATCGCCGTGCAGAAGACTGGCGGAGGACCCCCACCTCAACCCCCACAATTCACATCATGGGAGGAGGAAGTCTTGAACATCCTGCATCCTGACGGCCTCGCAGGAGTCGGCGGAGGAATGGATACTGGTAAGTTGAAGCTTCAATACTGCTTCCCCCCCACCTGCATGCCAAATCAGACCCCAACCCTCACCCCCATCCTCGAACCCCACCCTCACCCCCACCCCCATCCTCACCCCCACCCTCACCCCCACCACCATCCTCACCCCCACCACCATCCTCACCCCCACCCCCAGCACACCTATTCCCCGCCAATGTCTCACCATCACAACCCACACATCCCAAAACCTAGGCCTGCATGCGTCCACTAAGCATGGACACCCATCACCAAAGCATGCCCAATGCATATACACATCCCCCCCACAAGCCACCCTCACCAAAGCCCCCACACACGAATGCCAGCACTTGGGGACACGGGAACCCACAGATACACCCATATGCCACACATTGAAACTATAACCATACCTCTATACCTCTGCAGGACCCGACCGTCAACACACCGCGGCGGAGGGGCCAGAATTATCCACACCCCCCACCCAAGAGGCCGTCAGCGATGACAGCAGCTCTGTCGATCTGGACACCGATGACCAGCCCGGACCATCGGGGACCTCTGGACAGTCGGTTCCCCTCACACAGGCACAGGCCACTATAGACCCTAACCCCTCTGGGAACACCAGCACAGCTCCCACCCAGCGGGCCCATGCCTCTGTCTCCAGGGCGCGTCAATCTGCGGTGTGTCTACCACTACAGGGCACCCAGGATAACCCACCACCCCAACAACAACAGGGACCTGGGGGCAGTGGTAGTGGGCACACCGGCCAGGGGGCAGAGGCCCAGGGAAACAGGCCAACTCGGCGGGCAGCTGTGCGACAGGGGGGGGAGGAGAGGCCCAGGGAACCCACTCTCCACGAGGTCCTCACCACCATCATGGGAGCATACAACCGCTCCCAGGAGACGATGGCGACGGTACTGGCCCGGTTCCAGGAGATCCAGGTGCTGCAGGAGGAACACTATCGGGGGTACAGGGAGGACATCCGAGCCATCAACACCACCCTGGTTACCATGGTAGGGCTGCTGCAGGACCTCGTAAACAGCAGGGCGGACACTGAACAACACCCAAGGGCCCCTGCCACTAGCCGGGACCAAGAACAGCCATCCACCTCCGCCGGCGCTAGTGGACAGGAGGCCCCCGCACAGCAGCAGCCCACCAGACCCCCACCTCCTGCAGGAGAAGAACCACCCCGCAAGAGGGCCCTGAGATCTCGCAAGACAGAGTAGGATGTCAAGACCCCCGCCAGCAATGGATACCACCTGATGTCATCCCACTGTCCCACATTGTCACCCTGTCCATCCTCGAACTGCCCATGCTCCATCTCTCCACAGGCCTCTGGACAATGCACCTGTGTGACTGTTACTCTGGACTCTGCCATGGACATTCCTTCACCATAGCCCCCACCCACTTGAAACCACCCATCCCATTTTGAGCACTTCAATAAACACCTATTTTGCACCAAAATATCAGGAGTCTGGCTGTGATTTCAATAGATTGTAATTGACATGACAGTGCAAATATGTCCTTGTACATGGTGAAGTCAACAAACAGCTGCCACAAAGCTGTAGTCCATGGGGAAACGAAGCACAGGACTCGTAGTGGGGACCCCAGATCTGAAATAGGGAGGGAAAAGCCAAAACTCAGTCATCATACACTGGGGCAAATAGACAGGCAGCAGAGATGCTGCAGAGTAGTTAACTTTTACTAAATTATCTTTGAAATGTTACCTGTGTCCTATTGGAAGTACTGTTCAATGATTCTGTCCCTGTTGTCTGTTTCAGCCCCGTCGTCTTCCTCCTCGTCACTCTCCTCAGGTTCCACCGCTGCCACAACACCACCGTCTCGACCATCCTCCTGCAGGAAAGGCACCTGGCGGCGCAAAGCCAGGTTGTGAAGCATGCAGCAGGCCACGATGATGTGACACACCTTCTTAGGTGAGTACATTAGGGATCCCCCGGTCATATGCAGGCAGCGAAACCTGGCCTTTAGGAGGCCAAAGGTGCGTTCGATCACCCTCCTAGTACGCCCATGGGCCTCATTGTACCGTTCCTCTGCCCTGGTCCGGGGATTCCTTACTGGGGTCAGTAGCCACGACAGGTTGGGGTACCCAGAGTCCCCCACTAGCCATACACGGTGTCTCTGTAGCTGTTCCATCACGTAAGGGATGCTGCTATTCCGCATGATGTAGGCGTCATGCACTGACCCTGGGAATTTGGCATTTACATGCGAGATGTACTGGTCAGCCAAACACACCACCTGGATGTTCATTGAATGGTAACTTTTTCTGTTCCTGTACACCTGCTCCCTGTCTCTTGGGGGAACCAAAGCCACATGGGTCCCATCAATGGCACCAATTACGTTGGGAATATGTCCAAGGGCGTAGAAATCACCCTTCACTGTAGCCAGTTCGCCCACCTCAGGGAAAATGATGTAGTTCCTCACGGATTTCATCAGGGCAGACAACACTCTGGATAACACCTTTGAAAACATGGGCTGAGACATCCCAGAAGCAATTCCCACTGTTGTCTGAAATGACCCACTTGCCAAGAAATGGAGTACTGACATGACCTGCACCAGAGGGGGAATCCCTGTGGGTTGGCGGATGGGGGACATCAGGTCGGGCTCCAGCCGGGCACACAGTTCATGGATAGTGGCACGGTTAAGACGGTAGGTCAGGATAATGTGGCGTTCTTCCATTGTCGACAGGTCCACCAGCGGTCGGTACACGGGAGGATTCATCCGTCTCCTCGCCCAACCCAGCGGACGGTGCCTAGGAAGGACAACATGGAGCACACAGTCAGGCAACCCACAGGTACGTACTCACAGCTAGCACAGTATACGATTCTCTATGCAGTGAATGGCGTGTATGAGTGGCTATGCAAGGCCTAGGCCTGTGTGACGCAGTTGAAATTGAGCCATGTGGGCCCTGGAAATGGCGGCTGCCTGACCTGTGAAGTGTGACAATGGGATGTGAGGTCAATGCGCTGGCGTGGCACACCGCGGCGGGCGGCGGGCCAAGACCGCGGCGCGAAGCCGCATTGGTTAACATTGAAGCCTATGGGTTTCAGGAGCCAATGGCGAAGGGCGCCGGCGGTGGCGGGACGCACCGCCGCGGTACGCACCGCCGCGGACGTGACCGCCATTTTCTATCTACTTATCCACTTGCGACTTGAACTTTCACAGGAGAGGACCTATACTGCAAGTGTTGCTGTGACCTCGGTCTGGAAGGGACAATGGCTGCTGCGACTGGGGAAAGGGCCCCTGCCTTCACTGGCGAGGAGTTGGAGAAACTTGTGGATGGGGTCCTCCCCCAGTATGCGCTACTCTACGGTCCTCCAGACCAACAAGTGAGTGTAATTCTATCTGGATTTGGGGCCACTGGCTGGCTTGGGGGCCTGGCGGGGATGGGGTGCATGTTGGGCCTGGCGGGGGCCTGGCGGGGATGGGGTGCAAGTTGGGCATGGCGGGGGGCCTGGCGGGGATGGGGGGCATGTTGGGGCTGGCGGGGGGCCTGGCGGGGATGGGGGGCATGTTGGGCATGGCGGGGGGCCTGGCGGGGGGCCTGGCGGGGATGGGGGGCATGTTGGGCATGGCGGGGGGCCTGGCGGGGGCCTGGCGGGGATGGGGGGCATGTTGGGCATGGCGGGGGGCCTGGCGGGGGGCCTGGCGGGGATGGGGGGCATGTTGGGCATGGCGGGGGGCCTGGCGGGGATGGGGGGCATGTTGGGCATGGCGGGGGGCCTGGCGGGGGGCCTGGCGGGGATGGGGGGCATGTTGGGCATGGCGGGGGGGCCTGGCGGGGGCCTGGCGGGGATGGGGTGCAAGTTGGGCATGGCGGGGGGCCTGGCGGGGATGGGGGGCATGTTGGGGCTGGCGGGGGGCCTGGCGGGGATGGGGGGCATGTTGGGCATGGCGGGGGGCCTGGCGGGGGGCCTGGCGGGGATGGGGGGCATGTTGGGCATGGCGGGGGGCCTGGCGGGGGGCCTGGCGGGGATGGGGGGCATGTTGGGCATGGCGGGGGGCCTGGCGGGGGCCTGGCGGGGATGGGGGGCATGTTGGGCATGGCGGGGGGCCTGGCGGGGGGCCTGGCGGGGATGGGGGGCATGTTGGGCATGGCGGGGGGCCTGGCGGGGATGGGGGGCATGTTGGGCATGGCGGGGGGCCTGGCGGGGATGGGGGGCATGTTGGGCATGGCGGGGGGCCTGGCGGGGGCCTGGCGGGGATGGGGTGCAAGTTGGGCATGGCGGGGGGCCTGGCGGGGATGGGGGGCATGTTGGGGCTGGCGGGGGGCCTGGCGGGGATGGGGGGCATGTTGGGCATGGCGGGGGGCCTGGCGGGGGGCCTGGCGGGGATGGGGGGCATGTTGGGCATGGCGGGGGGCCTGGCGGGGGCCTGGCGGGGATGGGGGGCATGTTGGGCATGGCGGGGGGCCTGGCGGGGGGCCTGGCGGGGATGGGGGGCATGTTGGGCCTGGCGGGGGGCCTGGCGGGGATGGGGGGCATGTTGGGCATGGCGGGGGGCCTGGCGGGGGGCCTGGCGGGGATGGGGTGCATGTTGGGCCTGGCGGGGGGCCTGGCGGGGATGGGGGGCGTTGGGCCACTGGAAAGGAAAATGCTGAGTAACTTGAACGTGGTATTTCTCCCTCCCTGTACGTGTCACATAGGTCCGCGCCCATGAGAAGATTGGGATTTGGCGTGCCATCGCCAAGGAAGTCCGGGGCCTGGGGGTCCACCATCAACGGGGCACCCACTGCCGCAAGAGGTGGGAGGACATCCGCCGCGGGACAAAGAAGACCGCCGAGTCTCTGCTGGGGATGGCCTCCCAACGTAGGCGGGGTGCCTGCCGTCAACTGAGCCCCCTGATGTTCCGGATCCTGGCGGTGGCCTACCCTGATTTGGATGGGCGCGTGAGGGCAGCACAGCAGACACAAGGGGGTGAGTACAAGCATCATCTACTCTGTTGTCGTGCAGTGGAGGTGTCTGGGTGGGGGAGGAGGGCTGTGGGTCCCCCTAGGCCAGGGCGATATCTGTAGGCTGGGCACCCCCGTAAGCCCCTGTGTCCCCAGCCACCACCCTCAGTAGTGTGTCAGTACAGCCATCCCTGGGCCGTGTCATCCATGGGTGCAGTTGACAACTCTAGGCGTGTAGGGCATGTTCCACGGAATGCGTAGCGGACCACAAGTGCGCAACTTAGTGCAGGGGGCATCTGTGTCTGTCATGTCCGCTAACTGTACCGGAGATCCATGTACTCAATATCCCTTTATTTCTCTCTCCCCCCCCCTTTTTGTTTGTCTTTCTGTGCTTGTGTGCATCAGCATCATCAGGCGGAGGAGAAGTGGCATCGGGGCAGGAGGGAGCTGCATCTCACATGGCCCAGGAGGGCCATGCCACAGAGTCAGACTGGACCAGTGAGACGGAGGGCGAGGGGAGCTCCACGACGGGGACGACTGGAGCCTGCAGCGACACGGACACGTCCTCGGAAGGGGGCTCCCTTGCGGGGGTGGCACCATCCGTGCCCCCCGCCATTACAGGTACAGCCGCCACCCAGCGCACCATCTCCGCCCTCCCAGCAGCCCCTCCGCGTTCGCCCCGTGCCCGCTCTGCCAGGAAGCCGGGCATCTCCTTCGCCCCAGGCACCTCAGGCCCTGCCCCTGTTACCCCCGCTGCCCTCAGTGAGGAGGTCATTGACCTCCTCCGAACGCTCATTGTTGGGCAGACTACCCTTTTGAATGCCATCCAGGGGGTGGAGAGGGAGGTTCATCGCAGCAATGCGTACCTGGAGGGCATTCATTCGGGTCAGGCTGCCCATCAGCGATCGTTCCAGGCTCTGGCCTCAGCACTGACGGCAGCCATTGTCCCTGTCTCCTGCCTGCCTCTACTAACTCCCTCCTCCCAGTCTCCTGTTCCTCTGCCTGTCCCACCCACACCATCAGACCAGCCTGCACACACCTCAACACCCAAGAGAAGCTCATCCAAACATAAGCACCACAGATCACCCAGACATTCACACACGCAACATTCCGATGCAGACATGCCAACAGTCACTACCACCTCTGTGACCCCCACCTCCTCGTCTCCCTCCTCCCTCCCTGTGACGTCTACACTCACACCTCCATACACCTCACCATCAGCCAGTGTTTCCATCACCAGCACACCCTCCACTCCAGTCCGCACACGTGCAGTCACCACCCCCACTGCCATTTACACGTCCCCTGTGTCCTCTCCCACTGTGTCTGTCACCCCCTCTTCCACACCACACAAACGCAGCCACCCACCCACCCAACAGCCATCCACCTCACGACAGCCTATCCCTCCTGCACCTGCACCCAAAGACAGCAAACGTGACTCACCTACAACCACATCCTCTCCCTCCACTCCCATTCCCACTGTACCTACCACTCTCCATTGTCCCAAGAAGCTCTTCCTCGCCACTACTAACTTCTTTCCTGACCCTGAGCCCCCCCCTCCTTCTCGTCGGGGTAAGAAGAGCACCTCAGCCACCACCAGCCCTGCAGCCCCCTTGACAAGGGTGCAGGGGTATTGGAGCCCGCCAGCCCGCATGTCTGGATCTTCACCCAGCAGCAAGGGGACAGCCAGCCCACCCCCTGGGAAGAGGAGCAGAAGGCGGAAGGGGCGCCGCAGGAGCCCGCCTTCTACATCCCCCCCGGACACCACCCAGAGACAGTCACCAGCCACAGCTCCAAAGGGAGGCAAGGGCCACAGGCCGACGACTAAGGAGGGCAAGGGCAGCAAGTTGGAGAGGTCAGGCAGCAGGCCTGCTGCCCAGGAGGAGCCCACAACCCCCATAGCCGCTGCCCCGGGAGAGCCCACCACCCCCATAGCCGCTGCCCAGGGAGGACCCAGCCCAGCTGGCCAGGAGGGCCCCACCACCCACAGCCCAGGTGGGCAGTGAAGGAGCACCATCCCCGCTGCCCAGGAGGGCACCACCATGCAATTAGCAGTTGGCCATAGACCGTCCGCCGTCTCAAGAACCGCTGAACTGGGCCCCGCCGTCTCAAGAACCGCTGACCTGGGCCCTTCAAGGCAAGAACCGCTGAACTGGGCCCTTCAAGGCAAGAACCGCTGAACTGGGCCCCGCCGTCTCAAGAACCGCTGACCTGGGCCCTTCAAGGCAAGAACCGCTGAACTGGGCCCCGCCGTCTCAAGAACCGCTGACCTGGGCCCTTCAAGGCAAGAACCGCTGACCTGGGCCCTTCAAGGCAAGAACCGCTGAACTGGGCCCTTCAAGGCAAGAACCGCTGAACTGGGCCCCGCCGTCTCAAGAACCGCTGAACTGGGCCCTTCAAGGCAAGAACCGCTGAACTGGGCCCCGCCGTCTCAAGAACCGCTGACCTGGGCCCTTCAAGGCAAGAACCGCTGAACTGGGCCCTTCAAGGCAAGAACCGCTGAACTGGGCCCCGCCGTCTCAGGAACCGCTGAACTGGGCCCTTCAAGGCAAGAACCGCTGAACTGGGCCCCGCCGTCTCAAGAACCGCTGAACTGGGCCCTTCAAGGCAAGAACCGCTGAACTGGGCCCCGCCGTCTCAAGAACCGCTGACCTGGGCCCTTCAAGGCAAGAACCGCTGAACTGGGCCCTTCAAGGCAAGAACCGCTGAACTGGGCCCCGCCGTCTCAAGAACCGCTGAACTGGGCCCTTCAAGGCAAGAACCGCTGAACTGGGCCCCGCCGTCTCAAGAACCGCTGACCTGGGCCCTTCAAGGCAAGAACCGCTGACCTGGGCCCTTCAAGGCAAGAACCGCTGAACTGGGCCCTTCAAGGCAAGAACCGCTGACCTGGGCCCTTCAAGGCAAGAACCGCTGAACTGGGCCCTTCAAGGCAAGAACCGCTGAACTGGGCCCCGCCGTCTCAAGAACCGCTGAACTGGGCCCTTCAAGGCAAGAACCGCTGAACTGGGCCCCGCCGTCTCAAGAACCGCTGACCTGGGCCCTTCAAGGCAAGAACCGCTGACCTGGGCCCTTCAAGGCAAGAACCGCTGAACTGGGCCCTTCAAGGCAAGAACCGCTGACCTGGGCCCTTCAAGGCAAGAACCGCTGAACTGGGCCCTTCAAGGCAAGAACCGCTGAACTGGGCCCCGCCGTCTCAAGAACCGCTGGACTGGGCCCTTCAAGGCAAGAACCGCTGAACTGGGCCCCGCCGTCTCAAGAACCGCTGAACTGGGCCCCGCCGTCTCAAGAACCGCTGACCTGGGCCCTTCAAGGCAAGAACCGCTGAACTGGGCCCTTCAAGGCAAGAACCGCTGAACTGGGCCCCGCCGTCTCAAGAACCGCTGAACTGGGCCCTTCAAGGCAAGAACCGCTGAACTGGGCCCCGCCGTCTCAAGAACCGCTGACCTGGGCCCTTCAAGGCAAGAACCGCTGACCTGGGCCCTTCAAGGCAAGAACCGCTGAACTGGGCCCTTCAAGGCAAGAACCGCTGACCTGGGCCCTTCAAGGCAAGAACCGCTGAACTGGGCCCTTCAAGGCAAGAACCGCTGAACTGGGCCCCGCCGTCTCAAGAACCGCTGGACTGGGCCCTTCAAGGCAAGAACCGCTGAACTGGGCCCGCCGTCTCAAGAACCGCTGAACTGGGCCCTTCAAGGCAAGAACCGCTGAACTGGGCCCCGCCGTCTCAAGAACCGCTGACCTGGGCCCTTCAAGGCAAGAACCGCTGAACTGGGCCCTTCAAGGCAAGAACCGCTGAACTGGGCCCCGCCGTCTCAAGAACCGCTGGACTGGGCCCTTCAAGGCAAGAACCGCTGGCCCTTTGGCAGACGTGGCAGGGCAGGATCTATCTTGCGCAGGGCTGCAGGATGTCCTCTGGCCAACTTGCCTCCTCCAGTGGCAGTGGGGTCTGTTATGGACTGTTTGGACTGTGGCTTTGCTCTCCCCAGGATGGCCCAGTGGGCAGGCCACCCACTGTATGGACTGTTTGGACTGTGGCTTTGCTCTCCCCAGGATGGCCCAGTGGGCAGGCCACCCACTGTATGGACTGTTTGGACTGTGGCTTTGCTCTCCCCAGGATGGCCCAGTGGGCAGGCCACCCACTGTATGGACTGTATGGACTGTGGCTTTGCTCTCCCCAGGATGGCCCAGTGGGCAGGCCACCCACTGTATGGACTGTTTGGACTGTGGCTTTGCTCTCCCCAGGATGGCCCAGTGGGCAGGCCACCCACTGTATGGACTGTATGGACTGTGGCTTTGCTCTCCCCAGGATGGCCCAGTGGGCAGGCCACCCACTGTATGGACTGTATGGACTGTGGCTTTGCTCTCCCCAGGATGGCCCAGTGGGCAGGCCACCCACTGTATGGACTGTTTGGACTGTGGCTTTGCTCTCCCCAGGATGGCCCAGTGGGCAGGCCACCCACTGTATGGACTGTATGGACTGTGGCTTTGCTCTCCCCAGGATGGCCCAGTGGGCAGGCCACCCACTGTATGGACTGTTTGGACTGTGGCTTTGCTCTCCCCAGGATGGCCCAGTGGGCAGGCCACCCACTGTATGGACTGTATGGACTGTGGCTTTGCTCTCCCCAGGATGGCCCAGTGGGCAGGCCACCCACTGTATGGACTGTTTGGACTGTGGCTTTGCTCTCCACAGGATGGCCCAGTGGGCAGGCCACCCACTGTATGGACTGTATGGACTGTGGCTTTGCTCTCCCCAGGATGGCCCAGTGGTCATGGAGTCCCCTCGTGGATCTGGCGTCGTGTACTCAAGTGGCTGAGGTGCCCCCCCTTCCCTTCCCCCTGAGGTGCCTGTCCTATTTTCTTTCTGATGCCCCTGCAGTGTTCTCTCCGTGGAGTTCTTGTCGTGGGACTGGGCCTTGCCCCTTTGCACAGGACCCCTGTGATCCACGGACAGTGGTTGGACTACATTTAGTAGCTGTATATATTTTGTACATAGTTTATTTCAATATATCTGCCCGTTTCTGATCTCTTCTTTTGGTCTTTGCATTATTTCGGAGGGGGGTGGTTTGTGGGTTGTGACAGTGATCTGTGGGAATGCATTGATGTGTGTGTTGTAGTGGGTGTGGGTGGGTGGGTGTGTGCCGGTAATCTTTTCCCTCCCCTGTGTCGTAGGTGCAGTACTCACCGATGTCTTCCGCGCCGCCGGGCGTGCTCCTGGTATATGAGGAGGAATAGGAGTGCGGGGATGACCTGCAACTCTGGCTCCATACTGCCGGAATCTCCCGTGGAGTGCGTAGAGGTGAGCGTTTTCCCGTTCGTAGTCTGTTTCCGCCGTGTTCTTATCGGCGGTGCTCCCGCCCCGGAAAAGGTGGCAGATTGGTGGGTCGTAATAGGGTGGGCGGTACTTTGTCTGCCGCCGGGCTGTTGGCGGGAACCGCCGCGCTGTTTGTTTGTACCGCTGTGGCGGTCGGAGTGTTAAGTTGGCGGGCTGTGTTGGCGGTTCCCGCCAGGGTCAGAATGCCATTTTTAATACCGCCGGTCTGTTCGCGGTCCGACCGCCGCCTCTCCGCCGACCGCCAGGGTCAGAATGAGGGCCAGAGTGTAAAGCATTCAAATATCACAAAACAGTAATTAAACAAAACACAGGAAACAGTTTAAAAATCCAAAACCAATTTATAAAAATAGATTTGATTTTTATCTTTAAAATGACACAAAAACAAATAAAATCGGATAAGGGTAACCGGAGAAACCGGAGATATGAATTTTTATAGACGTATTGCTTTCTAGCGCATAGAAGCAACCAGCGCTCAAATGGTTAAAAAAAGGTCACACTGGAAAGGAACAAAGTCCAGAGTTCAGACCACCCACAAGGTAACAAAATCCAAAAAGGGGGGGAGGGACCGGGAGATTGCTGGTCCAGTGTACGGTCTCCCAAAGTGGTAATAGTATAAAGTGTACACTGTTCCAAAAATAGCCAACCAGAGGACAAGGAGTGGCTAGAGCGCAGAACCCTCAAGCATCTCATTGGATGACTAGCTTAATCATCAGGAACGCTCTTCACCAGGCTGGTGCTGCAATGCCTGATGGGCTCCCCAAAGCGAGCTCTTAACCATGTAGATCCCTAAGTGGCAAGTGGATCCAGGTTAGGTGGATGAGGACCTTATTATAAGATCCAACACAAACCGGAGAGAGTTATACAGAAGTACAATTGGTTATCCACCTCAAAACAACATCATAAATTTAATCAGTATAGGTGAGGTGGAGACCAAGATTAAAACCAGATGAAAGTAAAAATAATGAGTGATAATGCTCAAATACTTTCAACAAAAAAACTACTAGAAGACTCCAATAATCTAGGGACTCTAGTTGAGGGTCAGAACCCTCAAGCATCTCATTGGATGACTAGCTTAATCATCGGGAACGCTCTTCACCAGGCTGGTGCTGCAATGCCTGATGGGCTCCCCAAAGCGAGCTCTTAACCATGTAGATCCCTAAGTGGCAAGTGGATCCAGGTTAGGTGGATGAGGACCTTATTATAGGATCCAACACAAACCGGAGAGAGTTATACAGAAGTAAAATTGATTATCCACCTCAAAACAACATCATAAATTTAATCAGTATAGGTGAGGTGGAGACCAAGATTAAAAACCAGATGAAAGTAAAAATAATGAGTGATAATGCTCAAATACTTTTAACAAAAAAACTACTAGAAGACTCCAATAATCTAGGGACTCTAGTTGAGGGTCGACATGTTTCGCGTCAAACGGTCCAACCGGATCCTACAACACTTCACCCACAATGTAACACTGTCACACTTACGTTCAGAAGTGTTAGATTCAGGAAAGTGGTCCACAGCACCAGACAAGGGTTCAGAGGCAATGGGGTGCCTCTTGGGGTCTGGGACTTAAACTCCCACAATGCACCTCTTCAACTTATGGAGTTGCTCCAAACGTCTCCAAACTTCTGGATCTTCTTCCAGAGGTCCTTTTTGTGTCCTTGAAGTGTCCACAACTTGATCCAAGGTTCCAGAAGCTCTGAGTTGCTCCTTGGGAGTTGGCACTATAATTCCCAGAATGCACCTGGTCAGAATCCTCAAATGGCCACTGGACGCAGGTCAGCTGGTCTCTGCTTGCAGGACTTGATGCAGGGGACTCTGGGCAGCTCCTTTGTACCTGTAGCAAACAGGGAGTCCCTTCTTGAAGCAGTAGAAGACAGGTAAAGTCCTTTTAGTGGTGAAGCCCAAGTGTGTAGCTGGTGCAGTCCTCCTGAGTGCAGTGTCCAGGTGCAGGTCGGGGGTCAAGCAGGGCAGTCCTTCTTCTCCTGTAGTTCTTCCTTGTTGGAATCAAATAGGGATCTGAGGTGTGCGTGCAGGTCTGCCAGTTTTATCCCTGCTCCAGGGTGAAAAACAAGGGGGTCCTGGTTCTCCAATCAGGTGCAGGGTCCTTCCCCCTGTGATGACCACTTCCTTGGCAGTGTGGCAAAAATCAATCCCAGGGAGCAACAATCCTAAAAAATCCATCATGGATGAAAGTGATTTTTGGAGGTTACATCTGGCTGAGCCCACCCACTGGTGTGGCTAAAAATCCTAAACACACCCCTCTCCTGCCCTCTCCTAATCTAAGCAAGGGGGCACCTAATTGTCTGGGTTGGCAGGATGTGAGGGTGTTGCTGGGTTGCTCCAAATGTCCTTCTCTGCCTTTGAAGACCAGTTTGGCAGCCCCCCCTTCCTGCTTCACCATCTGCTGAGGGGAGATCTCCTCCCCCAGGCACATCTCTTTGTGTGGAGCCAGGCCACTTCACACTTCATCAAGGCAGCCTGACCAGGCTGCCAGAGGCTGGCCAATCAGAGCACAACAGCAAAAATACTGCAGGGCTGAAGTTGGCAACATTTCAGGTAAAGTTTAAAACTCTTTGCCTGAACAAGTTATATTAAATCCCACAACTGGAGGTTGTGGGATTTATTATAACAATTCATTTTATACCAAACCTCTGGTATCTGCTACTTAAGGGGACTTTTAAAATTAAAATAAAGTCCCCCCATTCTAGCCTATGGAGGCCATTCACTACAATGAGAGAAAAACTAATTTGGCTGTTTTACCTCACCAGGGCTTATAAAACTATTTTTATAAGGTCCCTGCTTATAGTTACATGGCACCCAGCCCTAGGGGCACATGTGACACACCTTAGGGGTGACTTATATGTAAAAATAAGGTAGTTTAGGACTTTGGAACTACTTTTAATGCAAAAGTCGAATTTGCATGTAACTTTAGTTTAAAAGCAGCCAGCAAGGCAGGCCTGCCTTTAGAATGACAATGGGCACCTCAACAGTGCACCTATGGGGGCACTAACTATGCTGGGGTCCCTAAACCTCCATGCCCTACCATATATTAGGGACTTATAGGTAGGTTGACTTAGCCAATTATAATTAGCTTAATTTGCATACTGATTTTACCCAGAACACAGGCCCTGGGACTGGTTAGCAGTACCCAGGGCACCAACAGAGTCAGGAAAACACAAGCAAAAAGTGGAAAATGGGGGCAAAACGTTAGGGGGCCTCTGTAATCAGCCCTGCTCTCTCACAGTACCACAAAGTGCAATTTGTGAATCGGGCACTATGAGAATGCATATTTGTCAGAATTTAAAACAAACTTCAAAAAGAGGTGCACAAGCCTCAAGCTGAAAGGAGATGAAGGGGCAGGCTAAAATAATTAAAAATACTTCCATTGACACAAATGAAAGAGCTCCTTTGGCTTCCTATACACAAACAAACCCAGTTCAATCTCCTTACACACATCATGAACACAGGCCCAGCCTTTCTCAATAGCCTAATCTCATTTCACAAACCAACCAGACACCTCCTCCTCTCATCCATATTCCTACCTACATCTGTGCATACATAGAACCAGAACCAGTGGTCAGATATTCTCAAACATCACTCCTAAAGTCTGGAATGGCCTGCCATTACACGTCAGAGGCGCTTCTTCAGTTCTTAAGTTCTGCAAGAAACTGAAACCTGGCTCTTCAAAGAGACCCACACATAGACCAGGCTAGTCTTACACTTGCAGCCGCACCAGGATACCCTCCTGGGTGATAGTGCTATTTACAAATTCATGTAACATAACACAGAGAGGTGTGTGTTTTGGGGGCAGGGGTGCAAGGTAGACAAGGCAAGATAGAGAAATAGACTATTGGAGAGGAATGCAGGCCTTTGGCAAGTTCTGTGGTTTGACATAGTGTATCAGGTTCATTCCACTCACTCCAGAGACCAGTCTGTAGCAAGCTGTGATAACTGGGAGTGAATTACCCCAGACAGGTCATACGCTCTTTAAAGCCAAGAACATCTGTATAAGCACTGTTCATCTCAGCTACTCAGAGTGCTGTACCCTGACAATTACCAGTATGGCCCTGTACTCTGCTGTCTGTTACAGTCTTTTAAATCGCAGTCAGTTATACTGGTGCAAACCTGTCCTCTATAGTAATAGTGCTGGGTGAGAAAAAGGTGTAGAACTCTGTAAAAGCCCCTTTCTTTCCCCCTTACATCCTCTGTTTCTATCCCATCACCCTATTTTCTGTTCTGCACCCCATTTTTCTCTTCTCTCCCCCTCTGCACTCTTCCTCTGTATCATCTTGACTGTCTCCCTTCTCCCTACGATATACTTGATTTACTGGCTCTGCTTCCCTTCTTTGATGTGCTTTCTCCTTTTACAGCCTCTGTTTCCCTCTCTTTATCCTCTGCTCTGCACCCTCTCTTTTTCTCTCCCTCAACACTTTTCCACTGTGTGATCTCAAACTGCCCTCCTTCCCAAATATGTACTCCATTCACTGGCTCTGCTCCCATTTTTTGCTGTGCTTCCCTTGTCTGTCCCCCTCACTTTGTGTGCTGTATTGCTTTTTCAACTCATGGCCATGTGCTGACTATGTGCTTTGTGCTTATCAGGCCAAATGTTGTGCACTATCATCAAAGTTAATTTTTCGAACTATATAGCAGCATTCATTTCTGGAACAAACTATGCTTGTGTTAATTGTTAGTTTATGATTTTTGTGCAATCCTGCCGCCAATAACCTTATTTTACTATTACAAGACACATTTTTTTGTCCACTCCCATCCATTTCCCCTCTTCCTACCTGTTCTCCCAGACACAGCTTGTAGATTGGAAAGCTGACCACACCCCACTCTGGGTGCACTCATTCTCTGGTGGCTTTGCAACAACTTGACCAATCCTGTCTCTGAGCCTAAGAGGCTGAGAACAGGTCAGATGACCTCCACAGCAGCCTTTACAAAGACCCCAGGGCATCTCAGCCCAGGTGTTTCTGCTAAGGACAGAAAGAACAAAGGCATTGCCTGTTTTGGACTATTTGGGCTGGTTAGAGCCGAGGGCCAGCGATGTTCCCTATTTCACAATCTACAACCACATTCCAGGAAACAGACATAAACACAGCATTACATTTAAGCTCCCAACAAACACACGCCACTCTTTACCAATGAACAAGGTGAACCCACTCTCCACCCACCAAATTCTACTCAGCTGTATAGCACACTAATACATACCTTTCTACCCCTACACCTACAAATTCCTACGCAAACCACTATTCTGCACTACAACACAACCAAATACACATCTTGCATACATATCAATAAAACGCAAAACTCAAACATTTAATATCAAAAACTCCACTCTTCCCAAACAAAACATTGTCCTTGCCACCCCTCTGAACCCTTTCTTCAACCCTCTATCATACCACTTTTCAACTTATCCTCACACACAACCAATGACCACTCTTTCAACAATCCCCTCCTCCAGAAAGGTATAATCATCCCCCTACTCAGCCAACAACCATCTGTCAAAACAAATATTTTCCCACTCTCATACTACATAGAGACCCTACTTTCACACACAATGGCACCTCTTCTCCTTCAATATACACAAACCATCAGTCCTTCACACTCATATCCTACACCTCAAGTCACTACCAAGATACCAGATAATACTAGCCAACAAACACATATACAAAATTTATCTGAGCAAAATCTTGCACATTTGAACATTTCTCACAACCCCAACATACATCCACTATTCTCTGAATACATAATACACATTAAAACCCATCTGTAGCTCACTCTCCATGCAACGAATAAGCCAAGTCACTCCACAAACACACAACAACACTCATGTCTATCACCCATTACTCAATTCAGAGCCATACAAATTGACTCTCATGCTCCATCACCAACCCCCACCCATAAGCAACATCTAATGCCATGCTGTTCGACTTCCAAATATGATTCTGTCATTTAAGAGGCACTGAATCAGCCCTAATCTCTAATTGGGACGACCTTAAATGCACAGTGGACCAGAAGGGGTTGTTGAGCTTCTTCTCTTGGAAGTTTCAGCAGTCCTTGATACAGTGAATCATGACACACTATCCAAAAATTGAGGAAGCTGGAATTGAGGGCACGGATCTCACTTGGATCACATCATACCTACGCAATAGAACAAATATTGCACATGCTCCTCCATTCTCTTCTAAACCATACAGATTTAAAGCAGGTGTCCCTCCAGGCTCAATCATCTCACTCATGCTTTTCAACATCTATATGAAATTATTCCTAAATCTGATCAATGGTTTTGAATTCACCTACTATAACTACGCAGATGGCTCACAGATAGGCATGAAATTGGAAAGCCCAAAGGACACTGGAACATAAACAATCTTCAGTTGCCTCCTGACCGTTGACCAATGGATGACTAAAGCCACCTCATAATAAATGCCTTCTAAACCAAAAGACTCACCTGTGGTTACTGGAAAATCTTTGACCCTCTCTGCGCTTGGCCTTATAATCTAAGACCACAACAAAAATATCTGATGAGGTAAGAAATGTGGGAATTACCATAGACCTCCAAGCTGTCAATGAATGCACAAGTGAATTAGGCAGCCAAATCAAGCGTTCTCACAATGAAAACACTTCAACACATCTTCCTGCACTTCGCATTCCCCCACAAAGTTCAAACTACCATCTTTCTTGTTGGATCAAAACTGGCTTAAGCCAATGGTATGTATACATGCTCACCTTTGTCAACTAAGAGACGATTGCAAAGGATTTCAAAATGCTGTTGCAAGACTACTCCTACATGTAGAGCCACAATCCCTCATCTCCCTGCCTTTAGGGCTCTACACTGGTTACCAGTTGTTAGATTACCCATTTTCAAGCTGCTTTGTATCACACACAAAGCAATACATGGCAAAGGATCACTCTCTATCAGGAAGAAAATCAATAAATACATACATCAAAGGAACCACTGATCAAGAATGTCTCCCCACCTGGAAATTCCTATATTCAAGAAAAAAACATGGGTGGAACATCTTCCTCTGTTCAAGCAGCCAATCTATCAAATTTACTACCCACAAACATAAGG
Organism: Pleurodeles waltl; assembly: GCF_031143425.1. NCBI lineage: Eukaryota > Metazoa > Chordata > Amphibia > Caudata > Salamandridae > Pleurodeles > Pleurodeles waltl. Next base: position 349,502,010 of record NC_090438.1, read on the forward strand.
TCCACTGGCAGCCATCTCAGCTTTAGAAGATTAGTGAAGAGCTAGATGTCCCCTACAACATGATTATACTCACAACACAATTGTATAGTCAGACATGACAAACTATGCTTCTCATGTATGGAGATAAGACTGTTATAATAAATGTCTTGTTGTACATTGAATTATGCTTTCTTTGATAAGCTTACACATTACTTTTAGCGAGAAAGGCATTTGTGTATATCATACCATGTCAGAATTGCTGCTTCTTTGTACATAAAGGGGCATAAAAAGGGGTTTACACCTGCTACTAAACCTTTAATGTGTGTCATGTGCCTACATGTATTTATAAGTTAATTACAGTTATTTGAAACAAAATAAAGTGCATATTTCATCACAAGATAAATGTGCACATCTGACCATTTAATTATTTCTGCTTCTATGTACATGTAGGTATTGATATAGATTTAGTTAAGCCACTAAAACTGTTCCAAGTGCCATGTGCACATATGTATAGATTTATACGTTAATTTCAGTTCTGTTATAAACAAAAACAAACTTCTTTTAATCTTTGTCCCATCCCTCCTCTGTTGGACTCATCCCAAATCTCGCTGTACTAAGTACTCTCAAACATCTTTCCCTACCTTCCCCCTCATTTTTTCGCCATGTCACCCAACTAACAGGCACAAATGACCACTACTTACAAAAAAACATATTACTTCATCTTTCAAATCTATTACCATCATTCTATCCCTATTATAAACTCCACTAAATACACAAGAAATCAAGAGCACAAATGTACTAATCTGCTAACTATTAATGTCTAATCGTGGGTTCTGGAGAAGCTCCAATGCCTTTTCAGGGGTAGTAAGAGCTATACTAATACAATTTACAATGTGATTTTGAATTCAAATGCTGCCCACAACACCGGTGCTTGGCACAGTGCACGCACATTAAATATTTCCCCTGTAGGCCAGTCTGACATTCTTGTACAAATGTATTTGTGCAGCACTTGCCATGCATATGCAGCATGCAGAGGACAGTCTTTCATATCTATGCATGTTGTACACCACACTCCATGCAATTGGTGCAGATATTGCTCCTTTTTAAAGAGGTTATCAGTGTGCCTCACAAAGGTCGAGGGGAGTAGTGATTTGATGCAGATATAGAAAGCACAACCCTGGTAAGATAGCTTGTAGGCTTACATTTAGGAGGAGAGTCGCACATAACCAGTCACAAGCTAATTCGCATGCATGGATATTCAATAACAAGCTCACTCACATATGCACATATACACTTACACATGCTCACTCAAACATGCTCATTCGTCCAATTCTTAGCCCCTGCTTCTAGCCCACCTTTCCTTTGCCCACGGCATACCTCAGCGATTCCATCTCAGCTCCGCAGTGTTGCTTAAGACTCTGTCCTCCAAAACACTAGGTAAGAGAAGCAAAGGAACTGTGCCCCCAGCCTTGCAGCTATCTGTCTCCTGAGCACCTGCATGGAGAGCAGACTGCAGACACAGGAATGGCTCTAAGAGGAGAGGAGCAAAGCTGGTACTCCAGGTGTGGTGTATTTAGTATCATCTACCTGCTGGTTTTCTCCTAGTAGGCTATCTTCTGACAAGGAGGGTGGTTTCTGAGACTCTTCCTCCAACTCCCCTTTGCCAAATTGTCACAGGCTGGGGTAAGGTCAATGAATTTATTGACACCACCCTAGCCTGTGACAAGTTAGTTAGGCAAAGGTGGAGTCAGAGGCTGAGCTCTGTCTCCACCTTTGCCATGTCCTCACCTGCCTGAATTAGACCGGGTTGTGCAGCCCTATGCCTGAAACAGAATTTGAAATTAGGGACATGGCCCTGGAAGCGCATTCAGCACTTGTGTGGGGATTTTATGGGCTTTTCAAACTACAGCCCCAGACATGCTTTGTTTTCTCTCACTCTGGGCCCAGTTAAATTTCAGTAGGAGTGGAACTAAGGGATGACAGATGCCCATTGGTTGTCAGGAAAACATTGCAATGAGCCACTACAGTGTTTACTGACTTTACTGAACACAGGCGGGCAGAGAAATGAGTGGTAGGGCATGTCCCAAATGTCCCTAAATAGGAGCCTCTCCTGAAATTTAGTCCTCGCTCACACACAGACCAAGTAACAGAAGGGCGAATGGGATGCAAGCTTCCCCACACATATACCATGTACCATATTGGTATCAGAAGTACAGGTTCCCTTGCATGCACAGTGAACAGTTACCACAGGAGAATCAGCATCACACACTTTGTTCACACACTGAACAGATACTACATGGTCATCAGGTGTAACAGCTTCCCTTGCACATATAGAACAGAAAATACAAATGTAACAACTTTCTTTAATGTCAGAAATTGACAATGATGGTAAGGAATCAGCAACAGTCACTGAGTTTTCACGATCAGTCTTTCTTTCACCATCTTGAGCTGAAGACTGATGAAACACAGGCCTAAAGTGAGAAGAGTCTCTGCTAAGGGACTTCGCTGGTCTTCAGGCAGTCACCATGTGTACTTTGGTAGACACTACTTGAAAAGGTTCAAGCATCAGATTTTCATTTCCCTTACTGTTGACTGATCACCACATCTCCCTTTTGGAATAAGAGGTCTTCCACATGTTGTGTCTTGTCTTCATACATTTTCATTCTCTGTTTCTGTTTGTGAACCAAGTCCCTCGTATGAATCAAGTTTTCATTAGTACTTCTTTTTGTGGTTCATTGGGGTATCTTGGTTGCCATTGCTCTCCCAAACAGAACTTTCACCGGTGTTTGAGTTGGCTATCGAACAATAAGCTTGTAGAGTTCAGCACTGTTTTTAAACTGAGCTACTCAAGATTTGCACACTGCAATGTTTCTTTAGAGTACCCATAAAACACTCAACAAGTCCATTGGCCTGTGGCCACAACGGTGTGAGCTTTTGATGTTTCACATTCAGATGCTCTAGAAATTCCCTAAAGTATTTGTTATTAAAGGGTGGACCATTGTCTGACTTCACAAAGGCTGGTACATCCCATATTATGAATATGCCATTAAGTTATTCGATTACTCGTTCATGTGTATGAATATTCATCTATTATCACCATTAAATGATGTCCATTGTCAAGTGGACCAAAGAAACCAATAACTACTTTCTCACAGGCATGTTTGGGGTGTTCCAACATATTTAGCTTATGTTGGGTGACTTTGCTTGACAGGCAATTGCATATGTGACAGACTTTGAGCTCCTTTCAAACCCTTTCATGTAGGTATTGAAACCAAACTCTGTCTGGAAGAGCTCTCTTTGTCGCAAAATACCACAATGTCCTTTGTGCACCACTTCTATCAATTTTTGTGGTAGACTCTCTGCAATCAAGATCCTTGACCTTCGCAGAATTACTCCTTCCTGAGTTATGGATAATTCATCCTCGACATTTTTGTATTTTTGAAATTCGCCATCATTACTTAGAGTTTGATCATGTTTGTTCCATGACTGATGTGTAATTATGTCTTTTCACTTTAACATGTCACTATTATGGCTTGTAGTAGTGATGATCTGGGCTAACGATACAGGAGCTGGTGTACTTGACTTGACAGTAAAATTGATGTAGGCCTCAGCCATTTTGAAAGGAGTGCCATGACCTTGAATGGGCACTCTTGAAAAGTAGTTAGCAGGATTTTCATTCTTTTCTGGTCAGTGCACAATTGTATAATCGTACTCCTGCAGTCATAGTCCCCATCGTTTAATGCGTGGAGGCATCTTGGCCTTTGGATTGCCAAAGATAGTTAGCAAGGCTTGATGATTAGTCACCAGCATAAAAGACATTCCATACGGGAATACATGGAAATGTTCACAAGCCCATGCTACAGCCAAACTTTTCTTTTCAGGCTGAGTCAGCACATTCTGTTTGAGTTAAATCTTGACTAGCATAGGCCACAATATGCCTTCTTGTATTCGGGAATCCACTATGCTGTGCAAGTATGGTGCCTAGCCCAACAGCGCTTGCGTCAACTACAATCTCAGTATGGAGATTTGGATTGATGTAGTCATTTCTTTAGCAATTTCTATGGCATGTTTGATTCTCTTGAAACTCTTTTCACTTTCTCTTGACCATTTAAATGAAACATTTTCTTTGGTTAGCTCTTATAGTGGAGCACTGACAGTGGCAAAGTCCTTTATATATTATGAAGAGTAGCTGGCTATTCCAAGAAAAGAATGTACCATTGAAATGTCTTGTGAGGGTTTAGCATTTGCTAAAGGTTGTGCTTTTGCATGATCAGGTGTCATGCCCCTTCAGAAAATATCAGCCCAAAGAATTTCTGTTTTGTTTTATTGAACTCACAATTGTCGGCATTTAAAGTCTAAGCTGCATCACTGAGTAATTGGCATACTTGTGTGAGGGCCCTATTTTGCTCTTTCTGTGTAGGTCCAAAAACCAATGTCATTGCTATAGTTAAATTAAATGTATTCACAACCGGTTGTATAATGCGCCGTATGATGTCTTTAAAACTGGCTCTGTAGGCGATGGCACACCAAATCTGAGGGGCTCATTACGAGTTTAGTGGTCGGACCGCCATGGTGGTGGTCTTTTGAATGGCGCCAGGCCGACAATTTCATGACCACCTGATTACGAGTTCCCCATGGGGCTGTTGTGACTGGCGGGAGGAGGCACGGTGCTGTGTAATGGAGCTACTGCCGGCCATGCATCTCTACCTGGCAGCACGATGGGTGGACTGTGCCCATGCACCACGTCGTGTGCGAGACACATTGAGCCCCCGAACCCTAAATATTTGAGGGGGCCATAGTGGGCCCCCTCTGACCTACCATCGGGCTGTAGCCCCTGGAGCCCCTCCTCCCATTTGGGCCCCTTACCTGCCTGACTGCCAAGCTTTCCATGGAGGTGGGAACACCATAGAAAGCTTGGCGGTCCTGCAGGTCGCAATGGCCATGGTGGACACAATGCTGGGATCTCTAGCATTGGTTACCGCGGTCTGCCTCCTGGCTATCCAACCGCCAAACTCATAATCTGGTGGGCCAACCACCAAAGTTGCGTCGGTCAGACCGCCACCGCTACCATGGCAGTCCACGAACTGCCAAACTCGTAATGAGGCCTTATGTCTCTTGTATCTAACCAAGCCAACATGTGTAGCAAAAGTTGTAATATATCAGCAGTTTTCTTCTAGTTCTAACTAATGATAACCTTTATATAAATCAAGTTGCTAATAGATCTTTGCACCATTTCATTGTGTAAACATGTCTGCAATGTGGGGCCTAGGATGTCTCTCTCGTTCAGTTGCTTTGTTCACTTGGTGCATGCCAACGCATATGCACACAGCTCCTTCATAGTTCTTTCCAGGCAAGACTACTATGGGACCAGTGGAGCGTTCAATAATCTCCTGCTTTAGAAATGATTCAAGTTTTTTCAACAGCTTCTTGTAAATGAAAAGCAACTCATTTATATCGCTGATTAACAGGACGGACATTCTCAATAATATTCAGTTTTACTTTCATAGTCTTTAACTTTCCCAAACCATGAAACAATGAAGGGAACTGACGCATTTTCTCGTGAGAAACATTCATGTTGTAATTCACTGAAATCAGTCCCATGTCAGCAGGCGAGTTGAAACTGAGCAGACAGGCACTTTCTGCTGTACCTTGAAGTACATTGTTCAGTGCTTGGACTTTTGTTTTCTTATGTTTCACTGTCCCCATAAAGAACCTTTACACTTCTTGGGTGTCAATGCAGCCCAAGGGTATACTTTAGTCTTTGACGATGTGAGCTGTGGTAATGGAGACAGTTCATTATATTTGTCTTCAGCCATTTTTGTTTGTTGAAGCATCACTATTGATGATGAAAGATATTGAACATCCATTTATTTTCAGTGTAATATTTGGATGGTGTTTGTATGACTTTGTTATTTTGACATGTAGACTTTTCTTTCACTGACTTTTCTCCTCATAGGCAACTAGTCCTACATGTGCAGATTTTCTGAGGTAAGCACTGACATGGCGCAATCTATTTCTTCACTTTCACTTATTATAGAGGCTGCTGAACCCTGACGAAGATTTAGATGACGATTGGCTTTGTTTAGTATCTAATGGCTGCTGTCATTGCGTGGCCTTGTGGGCGCGTCAGACATTTCTTCTGGAATGTTCTAGCAGCAATTTTGTCTTTGCGCTGTGAAGCACTTGCTTGTTCCTTCACTCTGCACATCATCACAAAATAGTTCTCTTGTCCACAGCCTTTGCATATCTGACCAATGGTGGGACACTTTCCTTCATGTGGAAATGCAAATCCAAGTCTGCAACACAACTTCTTTTTGCATGTAAACATCACTGTTTGTCCTTCAGTCTGTTTGAATTACTTTTTACACTTCATGTCTGACTTACTCTAGGCACCTTTGGCCTCCATGTTGGCAGCTTGTCTCACAGCACGTTCCTCAGCTCTGGCAGCCATCAACACTCGCTCCAGACTAAGGGCCATATTTATACTTTTTGACGCAAAACTGCGCTAACGCAGTTTTTCGTCAAAAAAATTAGCGCCTGCTAACGCCATTCTGAAGCACCATGCGGGCGCCGTATTTAATCAATGACGTTAGCCGGCGTTAGCCGCCGGCGCTGCCTGGTGTGCGTGAAAAAAAACGACGTACACCAGGCAGCGCCGGCGTAGGGGGATATGGAGCTTGGGCGCCAAAAAATGGGGCAAGTCAGGCTGAGGCAAATTTTTCGCCTCAACCCGATTTGCGCCATTTTTTTCGACTCCCAACCCCCATAGAAATGACTCCTGTCTTAGCAAAGACAGGAGTCATGCCCCCTTGCCCAATGGCCATGCCCAGGGGACTTCTGTCCCCTGGGCATGGTCATTGGGCATAGTGGCATGTAGGGGGGCACAAATCAGGCCCCCCTATGCCACAAAAAAAAAAAATATATATATTTTGTGTCCACGCTAAAAAATGACGCAAACTCCATGGACTTTGGCGCTAGACGCATCTAACGCCAAAGTATAAATATGGAGTTAGTTTTGCGTCGGAATTGCGTAAAAAAAACGACGCAATTCCGGCGCAAACAGAGTATAAATATGCCCCCAAGAGTTTCTCTCAGCATTTGTTGTCTGAATGAATCTAACCAGCACCCATGAATCACTCTAAGCCTCATGGCTTCTTCATCTCTAAATTCATAGAACTTACAGTGGTTAAGTGTGTCGAGCCTTTCTACAAATTCATCAATTGTTTCACCAACTCTTTAAAATTCTTGACTGAAAAGATTTTGTTAATAATTGACGTTCGCTACTGGATTGAATTTGAGATTCAACACATTCTTAATCTGATGGTGTGTGACTTCTTCGTAAGTTCATTGCATATTCTGAATGACTACTTTCACATCAGCAAGGTGTTTGAGATATTTGATAATCTTTGTTTCAGAGTCTTCAAGTCCATTAATTAAATCTTCAAATGTCTCAATCCAATTAGTCCATCTGTCACCAACATTTTGCTTTTTGGCAGTGTCGAATGGTGGTGATGGTAGTTTAAGAAAGGCGGCAGCATTGTTGCTGTTCATGGGAGTGGCTGATGTCGTGGGTGGAGTTCTGTCATGCTGTCAGCTGTCTCCAGGAATCTGACTCATCACGAAGGCCCAGTGATGTTTCAGCCTCTGGATCATCCAGTGCAGCCTTTGGAGTTTCGACAACCTTCTTGTTCTACATCACTCATGGAGACCTCTGAAGTTGGCCGCTTTAATGGTGTGCTGCTACAGGTATTGGACAGCTCGGTAAGCACAACCCCGGTGCTTCTTCTTGGGTCTCCTCACCCAGTAATGAAGTTGTAATGCTCCACTTATTAAGACTTAGGTAAGAGTAATAGAACTATGCTTCCTTTTTCTTTTTTCCATCAGTCAGCACTATACGATGTCTGATACATGTCTTTAACAGTGATTTGTAAACTTGTTTGACTCCGCCTTAATTATTAATTCTCAGTATATTGTATAACTTTACTTTGCATGGCAGAGCAGTATCTTTTGGTAGGATCTTGGTCATAGTCTCTTGACCAACTATGCGCAGACTGTAAGTGAAGCTCTTTCCATTCACAAATTTTCATCGGCTGGACTGTCATTTTGACTGCACATATGCCAACCGTCTGCTTGGCACTTTGACGAAGGCACACTTGGCATGCATGAGCAGTTTGCTAAGACCACTGCAAACTCTTCTTGTTCAGGTTACTTATCCCATCTTTGTGGCCAGTTGTAACGTCTTCCCCAGCCTGGTACCCAATGAATGACTAGATCACACACAGAGCTGTAAATCATACGTATTTTATCCTCTCTGTGCACTCCTCACATTCTAAAGCAAGCTCTCATACATTCTATTCTAGCGATTTTGTCACACACTGATAGAGAGTCTTTGAGGAGCAATAAAGTTTCCATTCAAATCATTCAAGACACTACAGTACCAAGTGAGCATCAGGAATGCAAGTCTTCCTTGCGCATAAAACAGCTACGACCTGGGCATAAATAATGGCAGCAGTAGATGTTCCTTCACACACAAAGCAGTATACACAGAAGTGGTATACCACATGCAGCAGCAATGCAAGCTTCTCATGCACAAAACAGATGCAACATAGACATCAGCAGTGCAAGCTACCCTTGCAGAGGCAGCAACGAAGCAAGCTTCTCTAACATACAGAACAGGTATTTCGTATGCAGCAACAATTTACATACCCTCCACTCATCAAACACTTAACATAACACTTTCAATCCTATCAATTATGAACAACTAGGCTCCAGAAACCCAATCGATAATAGAGGGTGTGGAGTGTAAAACTAACAGCCATCTTGCTAAGTTATCACTCCTTTTATATTATGTGTACAAAAATGGCCATAGATTCATACTTCCATGAGTCGCACATTCAAGGAATGAAATTGCATCCTTCTACAACCATTTATGCAGAGGGAGACATCAGTCTACATGACTACGCCGATGCTAGTGACACCAAAAGGGGATGGGTAAAAAGTATTTCTCATAAGTGGCAAATGCTACATCTACTAGTTCATGCAATACTACTCCTTGTTAGATCATAAAAAATAGTGCAATTCATTTTCAATATTCAACAACCTTTCAACTGCTCATAATCAAATACATTTAGGCCCATATTTATACTTTTTGACGCAAAACTGCGCCAACGCAGTTTTGCGTCAAAAAAATTAGTGCCGGCTAACGCCATTCTGAAGCGCCATGCGGGCGCCGTATTTATTGAATGACGTTAGCCGGCATTAGCCGCCGGCGCTGTCTGGTGTGCGTTAAAAAAAACGACGTACACCAGGCAGCGCCGGCGTAGGGGGAAAATGGCGTATGGGCGTCCAGAAATGGTGCAAGTCAGGCTGAGGCAAAAAAATCGCCTCAACCCGATTTGCGCCATTTTTTTACGACGCCCATCCCCCATTGAAATGACTCCTGTCTTAGCAAAGACAGGAGTCATGCCCCCTTGCCCAATGGCCATGCCCAGGGGACTTCTGTCCCCTGGGCATGGTCATTGGGCATAGTGGCATGTAGGGGGGCACAAATCAGGCCCCCCTATGCCACAAAAAAAAAAAAAAATACTTACCTGAACTTACCTTTATGTCCCTGGGGTGGGTCCCTCCATCCTTGGGTGTCCTCCTGGGGTGGGCAAGGGTGGCAGGGGGTGTCCCTGGGGGCAGGGGAGGGCACCTCTGGGCTCATTCTGAGCCCACAGGTCCCTTAACGCCTGCCCTGACCCAGGCGCTAAAATCCGGCGCAAATGCGGGTTTTTTAGTCCCGCCCACTCCTGGGCGTCATTTTTGCCCGGGAGTATAAATACGACGCATATGCATCGCAGTCATTTTTTAAGACGGGAACGCCTACCTTGCATATCATTAACGCAAGGAAGGTGTTCACGCAAAAAAATGACGCTAACTCCATGAACTTTGGCGCTAGACGCGTCTAACGCCAAAGTATAAATATGGAGTTAGTTTTGCGGCGAATTTGCGTCGAAAAAAACTACGCAAATTCAGCGCAAACGAAGTATAAATATGCCCCTTAGCCTGAACTTGTTTTAGATATAGGGCCTCATTACGAGGCTGGCCGTCTTGAGACCACCAGCCTCGCAGTGGCAGTCAGGACTACCGCTGCTGTGACTGTCGCCACATTAAGGTCAGTCCACCATGGTACCGCCATCTTCGCTGGGGTAAGTGATCCCAATGGGCTGATGGTGGCAGAGGTCAGAATCAGCCAGGGTGGCGCTGCATGCAGTGCCATCCTGCTGATTACTACCTGGTTCTCAGCCAGCCTTTCTATGGCGGTTGTACTGCCATGAAAAGGCTGGTTGAGAACAGGTGCAGGGGGCCTAGGAGGACCCCTGCACTCCCCATGCACTTGGCTGGGGCAATGCTGGGGTCCCCCTGCCCAGCACCCTCTCAATGTTCACTGTCTACTGTGCAGACAGTGAACATTGAGAGGGTGCTGGTAAACCCTGCAGGAGTCAACATTGCCGCCGGCTCGATTACAAGCGGAGACAATGTTGCCGCCACTTTCCTGCTAGTCAGCCTAGCGGGAAAGTCTTAATGGGTCCGGTGGGGAGGTAGCCAGTGTGGCAACAACCTCCCCATCAGAAGTTCGGCGGACATGTCTTCCCGTCTGCCGAACTAACATAGTTTCTGATCTCCTCCTCTGGAGCTTCACAATATGTTTTATATGTTTTGTATTCAACAGAATGTAAAATCATAACATTCTGGATGATGTTCCTTAATAAGTTGCATCCATGGCGAACTGCAATCTAGTTTTCTAATTGCTCTACAGTGTCCTTGGATACAAGTTTTGAGAGCTCTAACTGTACTGCCCACATTTCTCTGTGAGCAGTTACAAATGATAACATACACTACAAATAAGTTGTTTCAGTTAACGGATTGGTTAATATGAAATACTCTTTCAGAATTGTTCTTGAAATCTGCCGTCTTGTTAATTCCATATTTATGCATATTACATTCATGTAAAAAATACCAGGGGGTTCTGGTAGCTCTTTTTTTCTCTGCACTTTGGGCTCCAGATAGTGTTAGTAAACCTCTCCTTAACTGTATCACCTCTTAGGTATGTTATCAATTGTTTTGTAGAGATATGCTCAGTAAATATCTTTATTTTTAAATATCTTGTAAATATGTTGTGTGTTATAAGGTTGTAATAAAAGCTAATCTTGTGTTGTCACTCCTCCGTGTTTGTTTGTCTGGAGTGCTCCTTCTATTTACATTGAGGTTGGTATGATGAGACAAACAACAGGGGTAGTTAGTACATGCAGGTTAGCATTATAAGTACAAAGGTTTATGAAACCTATTTAATTATATTGTGCAAATAAATTGTGTCTGTCAACTTTCAGATATGAAAGTTCAAGTTTATTCATGATTTAGAACTCTGAAGAGGTCCACAATTTTTTTTTTTATTAAATTTAAAATATAGAGTATCTTTTCTCAATGCTGTCCTATTCATGAAATTCATTAGATCATATAAATAATAACATCACTAAACCAATATCATACGAAAATCAATATATATTGAAAAAAAGTAAAACATTTGACAGCAGAACAATTCATTAGGTGGATCAAACATTAACTGCAGAGCTTTCTTGGAGGATTGTACCAACAGTTTAAAAAAGACAGGTCTCAACCATTTACAGCTGTGTAATAGTAAAATAGGGAAAACGAATAAGTGCTTCAGGTCTTGAACACCATTCTGACAAATATTGCAGATTTCAGAGGTTCCATATCATTTAGATGCTAAACAATTTAAGGGCAAAATATTCAGTTGTAAAAGTGTCCAAAAACATCTAACCCAATGGGTCATATTCCATGTCACATACGGTTGGATTTCTTTCATTACCATGGTATCTGTTATTTTTTAGTAGCCTCTTTTCTTAACACAGGCTTCGGTGTCCAGGCAAAAACTTAGAACCAAGGTGGCTTGTTTTAGGCAGGCCTTTAGTTGGGGGCAGGAAGAGAGAAGACTGAACTTTGTTCAAGCCCAAGATGGTACAGGGCATATTTCAAAACCCTGAACAACAAAGTTTTACCCTTTTTCTCCACAAGGATTTCCTTTCTCATATGGTACCTTAAAGTGCCCCCTTCACTATTCTCAAGGCTAGAAACCCACCAAAAAATACCCACCAAACCTTATACATAGGCACTTTTGATCCCACATTTTAATTTTAGGGCTGGTACTGAAGTTGAAGTGTTACCGAATATACATCTACTCAAAATCTGCCCCTCTATTTTTTTTCCAAAAAGCCCCATCTTGATATATCTATGAGCTCCACTGCATACAAAAGAGTAGCAGGGATTTTGGCCCAAAAGACAGGAAGAAGATGAGGGAAATGTCCTATACCTGAAGCACTATAAAATGCACTCAGTCCCGTAGCCTAGGACTGAGTCTTACATACGTGGTTTGAAATGCGATCAATGTCAATCAAGTTACTGCACATAATTTTTTCCCAAAATGATAAACAACTTAACCACTTCCAATTTTTGGGGGCCCTTTCAAGGGGCTTAGCATATTTGATGTTTTAATTCTCATGGAAGCAGACAATTTTGCTTTTGGAGGAATTAATTTTCAGGAAAATGTGTTTCGGCATAAAATTGCAGGGCCCCTAATTGATTATTAAAACATTTTGGGGGGGTAAGATCCAAAATCACTATCATCTGCATACAAAAGACATGAAAGTGGCTGTCCCCCAATACTAGGGGGTAGGCCCATACTTTGTGAAAGGGAAACAGGCAAGTCTGAAATATACAGAGAAAAGAGCAGTAGGGTAAGGAGACACCCCTGCTTTAAAAAAAAATTCTTTGGGATTTTCCTAGAGAGTCCTCGGTCACTACCTAATAGGATTTGGCACCATGTGGCAGAGTGAGGGGCAATAATTAAGTGCAATAGAGTTCTGAAAATGGTTCACCAACTTCCGTAGGCTCATCCACTTTGTCAAAGGCGGTGGAAAAGTCTATGAACGCTGCATACACCGGACAACCTCTAGTGAACATGTACTTCTCAATTAATTGTAATGCAGCTATACCATCTAACACCTCATGTTATTTCCTAAAACCTATCTACTCTAATGGATGATTTTATTGTCCTCCATCCAGGAGTTCAGCTGAGCCAACAATCATCTAGAAAAGACCTCATCACCGCATCTAATAAGGCAATCCGGTGGTAGTTTGCTAGCGCATTGCAATCACTCTCTTTATAAAGGGAACAATAATACTTCTAAGCCATGAAGCAGGGACTATCCTATTGACATAACATTTATAAAGACTGAAAATAATAGTTTGGCCCAAAATGTAACTTCCTGTTTTACCACTGAGATAAGAACTTTGTTTGGGCCCATAGTAGCGGAAGATCACGCTGCCAGGTGCAGTGATGAAGCCAATCCAGTTATCTTCTCTTATTTGAGAGGGGAAGACTTAAGTCTTCTCCTGCAACAATCCGTAACTATTTTCCAGAAGCTTCTCATATGATTCTTAAGAACTGCCTCTCTTAAATCTATCCACCTGCTGCCTAGAATTTGTTTTTTTAAACTTGCTTTTAGGTGTTTTCTATGCCTTTTCAAGAGGGACAGAGAACTGTTGCTCTCTTTGGAGAAAAAAAATACAATGCTTCCGAACCAGCCTATTTATTTCTTTATTTGGTTGGAGAATAGGAAAAGGAAATGAATTTACTTGGGCCTTAGACAGTCTCTGAAGAAAGTTTGTTACTATCTGCTTCTCAAACTGATTAAATTAATGCAAAACATCAGCCTCCCAAGATGTCAAGATCATTAACAGCTTTCTCTAGAAGATCTTTTGAGCTAGTTATCCTTCTGGAATCCCATTGGGTTCTACCTGATCTTTTATTACATTTCTAAATAGCCCCATCAAAATTCCATGACCCAACTGGGTCTATATTTGCTTCTAGGGAGAATGCCAACAATCTATGATCACTGAGGACAGAGTTTATTATGATCAAATCCCCTAACGTGTGGAAAATTGAATATGCCACTATGAGATAATCTAAAATTGCTTCTCCCATCAAAGTAATCTCCTGTTAACTAGCAGACGATCATTAATCCTCAGTTGATTGTGAAGAATCTTCCCTCTCTTATCAGTCCTAGATTCAGTTGGAAAAGACAGAGGAGGGATAAGCAGAGCTTCCTCTTTTTCTACCTCTGGAAATATGCTAATAGCATGTTAGAAATTTTACAATTTAGGTCTACCACCAAGAGTATCTGGAGTCCATTTTCCTTGCCTATGGCATTTTTAATAAAATCGAAAACATTGTGCAGAAGATTATTGTAAGAAGCATCAGGTGTAATGTAAGAATTCAACAATGAGAGGTGGACTAATTCCCCCCTTCATTAGGAAATGTTACTGCTATAAAAGGATTTGAGGAATCCCTATTACTCTCATATTTCCATGTAATCGTGTTGGTTAGAAGAATAGCTATCCCTCCTTTTGCATACCCTTTCCTGGATGGGGTGGTATTACATTCTGTTGAGAAAAAAACATCACACTATAGTTTACTAGAACGCCAGGTTCCCTGTAGGCAGATCATAAAAGCATTGTACATCATTGTGTCTGTTTGGGAAAAGGGATGACATTCTTTGAATATCAATTTCCAAACATATAACATATGCATTATGGGGTACACATGTTTCTAGTTATATGCTTGTTCTCACAGTGTACAAGAGGTATGGATAGGTCACTGCTTATTCTATTCCCCTTTGTTAGGGTTGGGTTGAACTTGCTTGACTGAATAATATTATGATCTATATTTCTTTTTTAGATAACTTATAATTCAAAATATACAGGTTTGAGGGGAATGGACTTGCTGCATGTCAGGGCTTTGGCATTACGTGATTGCCTGCTGGTAATACAATGTAACTGTTCACTTTAATAAACTGCAATGTTTCCTTATCATAGTTGATATTTTTCTGAATAAGTAAAAGGAGAAAGCAGTAGACATTTATTTAAATAATGGATCTAATGTTATTTATCACAATTATTATAGTTTATTAATGAATTAGTTATTTTGTAGAGCTCCATAATAAAACTGAATAGGAAAGTGTACAACCATGTAAAGGTTGGTGGATATGGGGTGCAAGGGGCCCCTGGCGGGCCCATGCACTTGGCATGGGCAGTGCAGGGGCCCCTATGGCCAGACCTGTTGTGCTTTTCACTATCTTGCAGACAGTGGAAAGTGCAACGGGTGCTGGTGCACCCTACGACCGCAACGTTGCTGTCGGCTCAATTATAATTGAGCCGGTGTCAATATTGTGGACTGTTTCTCACTGACCTATCGGAAAACCTCACTATGGAGCCTGTGGGAAGCGGCCACACTGGCAGTAACCTGACCACAGGAGCTTGGCAGACAGCCTTTTCTGTCTGCCAAACTCTTAATGACCCGCAATATGTCCTTTTGTTGTATTCCAAAATAACATATGAAATAAAACTGTGTGGGAACGTTTATGAGTTGACTTATGATATGGTTTTTCTGGGATAAAATGCTCAGAAAGGTTTAAGACATCACCACTCTTGGATTTATGTTGACTATTTGTTTGAAGTACTAGTAATTAACCCCTTTGCTGCCAGGCCTTTTCCCCCCTCCTGTGCCGAGCCTTTTTTTTGTTATTTGGGGCAGTTCGCTCTTAGGCCCTCATAACCTTTTGTTCACATAAGCTACCCACACCGAATTTGCGTCCTTTTTTTTCCAACATCCTAGGGATTCTAGAGGTTTCCAGACTTTGTGGGTTCCCCTGAAGGAGACCAAGAAATTAGCCAAAATACAGTGAACATTTTGTTTTGTTCAAAATAATGGGGAAAAAGGGCTGCAGAAGGCAGCTCATGGTTTGTTCCCTGAAAATGGCATCAACAAAGGGTTTGCGGTGGCAAGATCACCATCTTTCCTGCTTTTAGGAACAGGCAGACTTGAATTGGAAAACCCAATTTTTCAATATAATTTTGACATTTTACTGGGACATACCCCATTTTTACTATTTTTTGTGCTTTCAGCCTCCTTCCAGTTAGTGACCAAAATGGGTGAGAAAACAATGCTGGATCCCAGAAAGCTAAACATTTCTGAAAAGTAGACAAAATTCTGAATTCATCGAGGGGTCATTTGTGTACATCCTACAAGTGTTTCCTACAGAAAATAACAGCTGAAATAAAAAAATATTGAAATTGAGGTGAAAAAAACTGCCATTTTTCTCCACGTTTTACTCTTTAACTTTTTCCTGCGATGTCTGATTTTTTAAAGCAATGTACTGTCACGTCAGCTGGACTCTTCTGGTTGCGGGGATATATAGGGGTTGTAGGTTCATCAAGAACCCTAGGTACCCAGAGCCAATAAATAAGCTGCACCTTGCAATGGGTTTTTATTCTATACCGGGTATACAGCAATTCATTTGCTGAAATATAAAAAGTGAAAAATAGGTATCAAGAAAGCCTTTGTATTTCCAAAATGGCCACAAGATAAGGTGTTGAGAAGCAGTGGTTATTTGCACATCTCTGAATTCCAGGGTGCCCATACTAGCATGTGAATTACAGGGCATTTCTCAAATAGACTTCTTTTTTACACACTGCCTTACATTTGGAAGGAAAAAATGTAGAGAAAGACAAGGGGCAATAACACTTGTTTTGCTATTCTGTGTTCCCCCAAGTCTCCCGATAGAAATGGTACCTCACTTGTGTGGGTAGGCCTAGCGCCCACGAAAGGAAATGGCCCAAAACACAACGTGGACACATCACATTTTTTTACAGAAAACAGAGGTGTTTTTTACAAAGTGCCTGCCTGTGGATTTTGGCCTCTAGCTCAGCCGGCACCTGGGGAAACCTAGCAAACCAGCACATTTTTTAAAACTAGACACGTAGGGGAATCCAAGATGGGGTGACTTGTGGGGCTCTGTCCAGGTTCTGTTACCCAGAATCCTCTGCAAACCTCAAAATTTGACCAAAAAAACACTTTTTCCTCTCATTTCAGTGACCGAAAGTTCTGGAATCTGAGAGGAGCCACAAATTTCCTTCCACCCAGCGTTCCCCCAAGTCTCCCGATAAAAATGGTACCTCACTTGTGTGGGTAGGCCTAGCGCCCACAAAAGGAAATGCCCCAAAACACTATCCGGACACATAAAAATTATCAAATACAAAGCTACCTGTTTTTGCAGGGGGGAACCTGCGATTTTGGTCCTGGGCTCAGCAGCCTTCTAGGGAAACCTACCAAACACAGACATTTCTGAAAACTAGACACCCGAGAAAGTCCAGTTAGGTGTGACTTGCGTAGATCCCCCAATGTTTTCTTACCCAGAATCCTCAGCAAACCTCAAATTTAGATTTAAAAAATCAAATTTTTCCCACATTTCTGTGTGAGATCACCGCACTGGGACATATTTCATACCACCCAATGTTCCCCTCAGTCTCCCGGTAAAAATGATACCTCATTTGTGTAGGTGGGCCCAAGTGCTTGTGAAAGGGAAGAGCCAAAAACATGTCGATATTGAGGGGGAACAAATTGGGTCCAAAAGGGCAGTTTGCAAAAAAAATTTTTAGGCTGACAAGTGCAGCAGAATTTTTATCGGTATAGATGAGACAATGCTGGGTGGTAGGAATTTTGTGGATTCCTGCAGATTCCGGAAGGTTCCATCACAAAAACGTGGGAAAAATGTGTGATTTCCAGCAAAGTTGAAGGTTTGCAGGGGATTGTGAGTACAAAATGGTGCAGGGTGCATGTGAAACACACCACCCTGGAATCACCCAGATGTTTAGTTTTCAGATGTGTCTAGGTCTTGTGGATTTTTCTACATGGCAGCATCCCAAAGTCCATAAAGTGCAGCCCTCACCATTCCAAGTGGGATAGTTTTGAGAGTAAGCCAAGTTCTCATGGCCCAAATGTAAAACTAAAACCCAAAATAATCAAATGTCTTCTTGCTTGCTGTGGGATAAGATGTTTTAGAGTGCGGGGGAGAGCTGAAAGACTGTTACCCCCTTCAGTTGAGGTGGGGGCGTAACAAGGCTCATACTGGTTTGTAGCCACAACCCCAATATTTTTAGTTTTTTTTAAATTGCCTGGCATCTAGTAGACTTTCTGCCCCCCCCGGGGTGTGGATCAGGGGTAATTGCCACATCTGGTGGGCAGAACAACTTTGGCCCCATTTAATTGGGGTGGGGGTATGGCCATAGCCCCCACCCTCTTATTTTTGAAAAAACAACTTCCCTGGCCTCTGGTGGGCTTTCTACCCCCCCTTGGGGGCAGATGGGCTTTCCAAAAATAGGTCCATCTGTCCCCAACGGGGGGCAGATATGGGCAACAGTAATGTGCACCCATGGGGAGCGACCCTTACCCAGGGGGCTGCCCCCCTAAAGAAAACACACGCATACACACACACCAATCCCCAGTGCCTAAGTGTTTTCTGCCCCCATGGGGGCAGATTGGCCTAACAAAAATGGGCAGATCTGCCCCCAAGGGGGGCAGAAATGGTCTAAATACAATTTGCCCCCCAGGGGAGCAACCCTTGCCTAATGGGTCGCTCCCCATCTCTAAAAAAACAAACAAACAAAAGAAAACACACAAAAAGAAAAATTAACCCTGGCGCCTAGAGGTTTCTGCCCCTCCGGGGGCGGATCGGCTAATAACAATAGGCTGATCTGCCCCCAGGGGGGGCAGAAATGGCCCAAAATAAATTTCCCCCCACCCCCCAACCCCCCCACGGGAGCGACTCTTGCCTACGGGGTCGCTCCCCTTGCATGACATTGGCACAAAAAAAAAAGATCCCCGGTGCCTAGTTGTTTCTGCCCCTCTTGGGGGCAGATTGACCTAAAATCGGCCGATCTGCCCCCAAAGGGGGCAGAAATGGCCTAAATACAATTTGCCCCTCCAGGGGAGCGACCCTAGCCTAAGGGGTCAATCCCCATCTGTAAAACAACAACAACAAAAAAATCCCCGGTGCCTAGTGGTTTCTGTCCCCCTTGGGGGCAGATTGGCCTCATAAAAATAGGTCAATTTGCTCCCAAGGGGGCAGAAATGGTCTAACTATGATTTGCCCCCTAGGGGAGCGACTCTTGCCTAAGGGGTCGCTCCCCACCTCTTAAAAAATAAAAATAAAATCCCTGGTGCCTAGAGGTTTCTGCCCCCCCTGTCGGCAGATCGGCCTAATAATAGGCTGATCTGCCCCCGGGGGGGCAGAAAAGGCCTTAAAAAAATGCTCCCCCTGGGAGCGACCCTTGCCCAAGGGGTCGCCCCCCCTCATGCCAATTTTCTTTTTTAAAAGAAATCCCTGGTGTCTAGTGGGCATTTCAAAAGCCGGATTGCTTTACAATCCGGCTTTTGAAATGCTCAGAGAGACTTCAAAGGGAAGGAAATTCATTTCCTTCCCTTTGAAGCCTCTCCGGCCTCCTCCAAGTCAAAGCATTTCTCTTCCGAAGCTGGAAGCTGAGCTTCCAGCGCGATGGGAGGAGGCCTCTGTGATTGTCAGCGCGCGATCGGGCTTCTCCGTCCATCCCTGCCTTGGGGGGGTGGGAGGGGCCCAAAGAGGGAGCGCTAGCGCTCCCTCTGGGCTCTGTGCCCAGGACATAATGGTTACGTCCTGGGCACAGGAGCACTGTGCCTCAGGACGTAACCATTACGTCCTGGGCACAGAAGGGGTTATTAGTTCTTTGCTGCCTTTCAAAAATGATGTATGGAGAATTTTGGACTATTAGCGCTGTATGAATTGGAAAGTAAGCCAAAAAGGGTAAAAACAAATGACTATTGTGAATCCATAGGATCGTCACAAGAATGGAGGCTCCTTTGTAGACTAACACTGCAAATATGTGTGTAATTGATAGTTTTTGTAATTTTATATTTTATTTGTAATTATGGTTTACATATCTTTTCAGCCCTGATGAAGTACTTGTATGGGATGAAAAGTGTTGTCTGCGAAGGGATCAATTTATATCAAGTAACTAAAAGAATGTCTTATAAAGATGATCTTCTACATATGGAGATTTAAGTTTTTTTTCTTTGGATGATCCTAGAAGCAATCAATGGAAATCCATTGTCAGAATTCTCCTACTGAGTGGATAAACAATATGGCCTCATTTTTGGGTTGATTCTAAAAATGTGTATATTCAGACAAATGTTGAGTAGTTCTCTCTTGACTGCAATAACAGAACAATACTAAATGTTAAATTGAAATTCACAGTAGGAATGAAATCATGTTTTCAATGTTAAATATTTAACTTTCTATGTAATTATGTAATTAAAATTTAGCATTCTCAAAACTACTCGCCATATATAGCCACAGCATGTAATAAAAATTTAATATTTTATTAATTGCACAAATAATTACATACATCAATACATTAAACTCAATAAATTAAAAGATCATTTCTTAAAAGGAATGTAAATATCAGATTAATCAACTAATATAAATTAATATATATTTTAAATGAAACACGTCTTACCCAAAATTCTAATAACCACATCTCTAAAAACAAATTAATATTTGTCAAAGTATACAAAATATAAATAGCACTTGAACATTACATACTAAATGATTTACAAAAAATATTATTCACTTTAACATTAACACTACCTAATCAAACCTCAATACATCACACAACAAGGAAAAATATATAAAATAGGTTAGACATATAAATAGATGATCATTTAAAATCAACATAACATAAAAATACTTTGTGATTACACATAGGCATAATTAGTACTTTAATAAATTATTATCAAGGTATATGTGTTTTATTTAGAACACTACCCACCCAATCAACTCAATAAACCCCACAACCCAAAATGAAAATGGACTGCTTAATTTAAAAACATGTATTAAACATGTGAACAAATCAACAATTAAAAGTTAAATAATTAACACATGAATGAATCAACATTAATTAATATATTATTAAACACTGCACTATTCACCAAATAACCTAATAAGCCCAACAACCCAAAAAAGATACATTACTATAATCTTTTAAAATAATTAAAATACATTTCACAACATAAATAATTAAATAAAAACATAATACAGTGCAATACAGTGAATTGCAGTGAACATTTTAAACTTTAATACTATTGTAAAAACGGTAAATGAAAAATACACTTGCCTTCAATATTTTCGTTCTTGGTTTTATAATTCATATTATTTTGGTCATGATGTTATAGTTAGATGATAGTTGATATTTAGGTGGAATACCCAATTGCTAAAGGGTGCTGACCCAAGAACTACTCTCTGTACCACTTTGTATGTTTTTTGTAGAGGAATTGATTGCATGGACCTCCTTAGTAGTCGCTGATCCTGGGCTGGACCCTTGTGACTACTAGCACTGGCTTTGTGATCCCTGGCATCAGAGGTGGCAAAATTAGTACTAAGAACACAGGGGCACTTCACCCTTTTGGGCACTGGGGCTCACCCCGTCTTGCTTTCTGCCCATTTTTATAAAAAATACCCAATTATTCACCATTACTATGATACAAAATGGAGCAAAAGGAGCTGACGTGGGACCTACATTAGCAGATGAGCTACAAAAAATGCTTTTAAATGTATGCATGTATGTGGGTGTGTGTGAGAGAGACTTTGGGCCTCATTTTGAGTTTGCAGACGGGACAGCCCATCCACCAAACTCCCAACACGGTGGTTGCCACCTTATTGACAACCACCCTGCCGGACCTATTAGGTGTTTCCAGCTAGGCTGAAGGGGGGAAACTGAGGTTTCTGCTCATCAGCCTAGCGGGAAATAGGTGGCAGCATTGTCTCCAGCTCAAAATCGAGCCAGCGGCAATGCTGTCGTCTGCAGAGCGACCAGCACCCTCGCAAAGTTCACTGTCTGCACACGAGGGTGCTGGGCAAGGGGTCCACTGCACTGCCCATGCCAAGTGCATGGGCAGTACAGGGTCCCCCCTGTGGCCCCCTGCACCTATGCTCCGATATGCTTTTCATGGCTGCCGAAGTAAAAGGTCGTAATCCTCAGGGCAGCGGATCTACCCGCCGTCAACCCATTGGGATCACTGTTCCCGGCGGAGGTGGTCGAACCCTGGCGGTCTGACCTCCAGGGTCTTTGTGTGTCTGTGTGTGTCTGTCTGTAAGAGAGAGAGAGAGAGAAAGAGAGAGAGAAAGGAAGTAAGTGATCGAGAGCCAGTGATGATTAGTGAGTGAGAATATGCGAGGTTGAGTGTAAATAAGTATGAGTGAGCCAGTTTGTGATAAAGAGTGAGTGGGAGTACTGGAAGTAAGAGTGACACTTTTAAGAATGTCAATAAGGGAGTGTAAGTGAGAATGAGCATGAGACAAAAACCATGAGGGTAACAATGAGTGTAACTGCAAGTGGGAATGAGTGAGTTGGAGTGGGTGAAAATAAATAGGAAAGGTGGAATGAGTAGGGGTTAGTTCAATGGAGTATGAATGAGTGAGAAAGCATGAGTGAGAAAGAGTTAAACTATAAACCCACACATATATTTAACCTCTTACTACATGTAATCTTTACCTTTGCAGACTTGTCCTAATCTACTGGGAAATGTATTTACTTAACTTGGTCAGATCATTTTGGTAGTCCATTTTACCTTTAACATAATTAGCCAATCTATAATCAACATAGTAAAATCTTGACAATTTATATAGATTGGAAACATCTACTTTTAGATAACATTTAACCTCTTCTGCCCCTCATCAATTGGATTCCAGCACTGCAGGCATATAAACAATCTTTTGAACATAATGAATAACATGATGACAGACAACCCACCTGAGATGGTGTGCTGGAAGACACTGTAGATCTAGAAATGACCCGAAGGCCAAGATGAGATATCTACAGGTCATATCCTATATAAGAAAAAAAAACGTGCAGTTAAACGTGAATATTATTTACATGGAATGTCCTGCACCCAACGAGCTAGGAAACTGTTTACGGCCATTAATGACTTTTTTCTTACCTTTAGCAACCTAAAGAATTGACCAGACCCAGTGCAAAACACTTGCCAATAGTTACATACAAAATAACTAAATTAGATCTGACATAAAATCAGAGCTTGATCATCTTAATATCCTAAGGTGTCCAGATCCAATATCTCTACAAAATGTATCAACATTTTCCTTTAGGCCAGTAACAGAAACTGAAGTTACAAACCAAGTTCACAGCGCCAAATTAACAGGCTTTCCTACTGACATATGTCTGCCCAAGAAAATGAAGCTTTTGGTTTCTAGACTAATTTCTTTTTTTTTAACCATTCTTTTCTCCAGAGTAAGGTACCAGACGTGTGAATCTGCTATGGTCAGATTATAAAACAAGAAATCTTAATTAGCAGTGGACGGCTTTCGAAATATTCATCCCATTTTCTTACTCCCTTATCAAGTGAAACTACAGACAAAATTGGCTTTCATCCAAATTCAATCTTATAATGAATCAAACAATTTTCTAAGCCTCATTTCCGGATGCTTTTAGACCAGGTCAGAGTACAGCTTTAGTGGTAATATGGGTGCCATCATAGTATTTGATACTATTGACCATTTTCTTATTCTTTTGTGAGCTGTTACTTTCAACCTGAACAATTATCTGGATGAATTCATTTTTGTCTGAGCGCTATCAAACAATTTTGTTTTAATTCTAGTCAGTCATCAGCAAAACCCCTGTAAATTGGGAAGTCCCATAGTGGTCAATGCTATCATTGTGTAAGCACTGGCACTGGCATATTAGAGGTAATACATTTGGAAAACTATGACAAAATGCTGTCACTGGCATGTGGGAAATAGTTATTGGCATAGGGGTACCTGTAGACGATTACTGGGACTGGCACATTGGCATATGTGACACTGGTGCAAACGTTTGGTGTTGGCACTTTGGAGTTACCTCCCTGGCATTAGGGAGTACAATCGAGGCATATGGAAGGAGGGCAACCATGACAAAATTCAGCACCCCTGACAAACTGGAGATAGTTTATGTCACATGGGTCACCCATGACTTATATATGCTGCTAATGGGGACATTCTGGAACTACTATACTGTATTTTTTGCATAAGGGGCAACAATGGCAAATTGGAGTGGGGGGGGGGGTGCAAAGAGAACAAAATTCTGGTCCTGGAGGTCATTTCTTTTTTTTTTTCTTTTTTTTTTAAACTTTTTTACATGTGGGGACATTCATGTCACATCTTGATAAAAATGGGGTCAACTCCTAGTTAGTGACAAGTTTCTTGACACACTCTAAATGGACTTGAATATTTAATGAGCGCCCTTTCAAAGGCAAATTTATCTGAAAATTGTGCTGGAGAATTCACTATTTGACCCCATAGTTCTGAACCCTCCCTTGAAATGGTTGGACAGACTGTCCTCCCTAGCTCACTACAATGCAGCGTAAGGTTATTATACGCCACCACATTAAAAAAAATCTCCAAATGCCATTGCAAGATTAGAAAGTAAACACTATCTTGCTGAGCATTGTTCACTTTCTGCAGCTTCCACTGGGTCCGGGACATTATGCTTTATATTTGTGAAATTATTAAATTCAGCAGTGCAATGTGATCCCTTCTGATTACATTGAAAAAATAAAAAAAAGCTGTTTTCATGTTTCAATATTTTGAATACATGAAAAATGATGTGTTTGAATAGACGTTTCACCTCTGCGAATTATAAGAGTGACTATGCCTTGCAAATGATAACACATCAACATGTTTTAAAGCTAAGGAATTTAAGCCTTTGACATAACTCACTGTCAATATATGGTCTACATCAATTAATACATGTGGACAAAATTACTATTGTTCAATTTTGTTTGCCTCGTCCTATGATTTAGGATTTTGAAATATATTTCTCATTGCGGTATAGTGAAACTATTAAATCATGGCAGTTTGTATTATAAATAACTTAGATTTCCAGTCCTGTTCAGTGTTTTGTGGCACTATATCCACTTCAGGCAAACGCAAAATGCTTCTGTTTTACAAAGTGAAATAAGTAATGTCCCCCTGGCATATCATGCCAGGACCCTAATATAGGTGATATGTAAAATAGACATTTGTCCGTGTTCTTTTATACCTGTGCAGTTATTATGGAACTTCAACACTGACATCAGGGTTAAGGACATGACTTCATTCCCTGGGAAGATTCAAGATCAAGGGTCATATGACGTAACTTTCTGTGATATCATTGAGATCAAAGAATGTGTGATGTCACATTCTGATACCCCTGGCATTTTGGTGAAACAGCTTCATATCAAAATTCTAAATCTGCCTGTATCCAGACATTAAAACAGCATGAACTGTGCAGTGAGTGACTTATACCACAAAGTACAGGCTCTAGTTAAAACAAAAATAGGAAGCAAATACAATACATGTATTATCATTTGATTTACTTATTTTTCAAATATCGAAATGCCCAATTAAAAGATATATAATTATATGAAAGCCAAATTACAATCACACATTTTAGTGGCGCAATATGGTGGTGGCGGGTGAGTAGCAGGACATGTTATTTTTATTTTGTTTTTTGAGAGGGGAGCTAGGGCCTTGAAAGCACAAACCAATATTGTTTTTTTTGTTTTTGCTGCAAAAGCAAACTAGAACTAGCATAGTTTATTTTTTGAGAGAGTTAATGAAAATGAGCCCAACAGAGGAAACATCCCTGGCATCCTCCAAAAGGGCATTCCCACTCCTCATTTCACCATTCTACTCAACCTGATATATTTTCCTGTGCATGAGACTAATGTCTCTGGCCCCCTGACAACTGCCTATGTGTTTGGCGGCTGTTTACCAAGAGTTCTAGCCCTTGTTATGCAGAATGGCTTCAGTCAAAGTGCTACTCTGTTTACTATCAGTGACGACCCTTCCCTTAGTCAGGCTATGACCCGTCCAGAGGATGGTGGCAGGTGATCTATACTTAAGTAATGCAGACCAGTTATCTTACCACCACCACCACAAAGGCGCCTAATAACGTGAACGTCTTCGAAATGAGTACTAAAACTCAATGAAATCTCTTGCTGCAGTCATAGCATTTCTGGGAGAAATTTCTGCTTCCAGTGCTTCTTAGCAGGGGTTGGCTTGCTGTGAACACAATCATTGAACTCAGTAAAAATGTTGTTCTAAAGGCTTATATCTTTCTTCTGTACAAGGGGCTGGTTGTAGCAGCTCATTATCTTATACCTGTTCCTGGGAGCCTCTGGAGACTGTCTGCAGAGACAATTTAGCCCAAAGAAGTATTATTGACTGCTCGCTGGCCCATATATTACTACTGTGTTATGCTCATTTATATTATTAGAGCACAACCTATGCAGCTGCTTCGTGGTGGTGCACAGCATAGAGGGAAGAGGAGGGGGGGTGGCCAGACTTAGAGTTCCAAACAAATCCACGTGATAATATCATCACTACAAAAGTGAACTGAAAGTATTGTGTGCTATAAATGCCATACTAAGTAAGCTTTTAGAAATGTCTCGTTTTCTTTTCAAAAAGCTATAACACTACCTAGACACACCTTATTGCGTTATACACGTGCTAGTTTGATCCACACTCATAGCCAACCTTGAAGTGTAAGCTTTGACTGTCCGACCTCTCTACTCCTTGAACTTCAACATCAAAAAAGGAGGTACTTGGCAAATCGTTGAGCTCACAGCTACAGCGGTTCCAGGGACAAAGGGAATACTTGCCTCAAGGACTGTCTAGTTGCCACTGAGATGTGTTAACCACAGAGAAGTTGCTTAACACTGAAGCTCCGAATTGTTCCCGGGGACATGGGGCATTAATTCACTCCACCACACCATCGACCGTGCAGGTCCTGAGGGGGTGGCCAGTACAAAGATCAGGGTTCACTGCCACAATGGAGTATAGTCACTCTTTTGGAAAAGGGCAAGGGCTGCTCAAATGAGACCCTAGCGTAAATGTTGCACGTACTTCTCTGTGGCAATATCAAGCCACTGAGCTAGCTCATTGGCAGTCAACATGCAACCTGCAAGTGGCTCAGTTCTCTCAAAATGTGCTCACCTCACTGTGCTACTACCAACCTATTTTGTGCTCTATGCACTGGGGTGCCAGCGCGTTGTGAAGATCGGAAATCGATGTGTTTTGGAAGTGTTAGCTCCACACAAATATGTAATGGTCACAGGCATCAATGTTAGCCAAAGTATTGCAATTTTTTTTCAACAAAAGTACAGTGCAATGATAGGAGTTTGTGTCCTCAGTTCGTTACTTTATATCTTTCAATCACATATGTATTCATGACACCCGAAAACGGGCAACACATGTTTCGACCACACGGATTAGTTCAGCATGAACGGATCTGTCACCTATGGTGTGCACAACAGCTGGAAAATGGCAGCCCCCTGAAGTTTTAAATTGGAGACAAGACGCCCCACTTCGGCAGGATTGAGAGATTGAGATATTTCATGTAACTCTCTTGAGCCGTGCCCATTTTTTGCCCTCCCCTTGTCTAAACCCACCAAATGGCAACCAAAAAAAATTGCGCCCCCAACCTTTTGTCAAATGTACTCCTGTTCATGTATTCCTAGTGCCAATTAGGTAAAAGGCCATAAAGTGGTTACTGTCTCCGAGAGACACCGTGTTAGCCACTTAGCCAATAGATTACACCTCTTTCAAGATGTGTTTATACAATATTGGTAACACCTGAATTATAAAGCAATATTAAATGCCCTTACAAACCCTCAACATATCACGTGCAAAGTTCTCAGTTGTTCTTTTTAAAATGTAAATACATATTGTGACTTGTCATCTCTTCAAAATGCTTGAGGATAAATCTTTCCGCGTTTATTTTGTGTAGGCCAATGTGCAGAACTGCACAATGGATCATGCCCAAGAGCTGGAGATTAAGTTACTCACGCACAGAGCTCAGATTGCATAGAATTAATTAAGGAAAACAACGGTACCGGTTTTACAGGTTCTCTCACCTTGGGGTCTGCTCCTAATTCCTCAGTTTTCTCCTGCAGAGCAAAGTATTGAAATTTTAGGTCAGTTCAGGAAAACATGAGTAGGTCACCTAAGCACACGAAAATAGACATACATACATACATAAGATGTTTTCTCATCAAAGAATTGATAATAGTGCAGAGCTGCAGTCTCAATACAGACAATTTTAATTGTCTGTAACAGACTACACTGTATCCCATCTATTAACGTTCACTGAGTGGGGTCTGCCTCTTGCTCATGACTGGATAATGTTGCTAAGTAAAGGTCCCTTGCAAGGCTAAGGGTGTGTTAGCCCCTTTCCTCATTGTCATTGCAAAGTTCAGATTATTTTCTATTTTTTTCTTTAGGCCCAGCATACATAACAATCATTCTTGTGTGATGTAGGCCCACTATGACATGGGGTACATCTCGAAGAAAGGTTCTGCAGTATCAGGGGGTGAACAGCATGTGTACCACCCCTTTACAAAGTGTGGCTACTATCAGCTCATTGAGCTTTGGACAATGGACAGTGGTGGCAACAAGAGATTGTAGTGACAGAAAAGGCCTTTTTACCTGCCATATCCAATGGAGATTTTCGTACTCACACCGGCCCCCCGCTTTAAATTGTTTTGCCAGTCTCCTGCCACCAAGTCCTAGCTCCATCCACATGGGACATGGATGGTGCATGTATGATTATGATGTGTGTGGAGCATGTGTGTAGTGGCTTTGGCATGTGATCCTTGTTCACTCACTGAGCAAGTGGTACCTATGAGGAAGGGTAGAAAGGATCTGCCAGACAGCTATGTGTGCTGCAGTGCTTGTACAAAGCATTCCTAAGGTCCTCTGTAGTAGACCAGGCTGTAGGGATTGTGCTGTAGGAAGCAGAACGTTTCTTGAGCCATTCTTTCTCAGCTAACTCATCCTGTTGGATGTAGCACTTCTGAGAGAGAAATATTTTTAAAAAATAGGATCTGCCTGAAACTGGACCATAGTTGCAATTGTGGAATACACAAACTCAGCCAGCAAATTGATACAAGTATGGGGTAGAGACCACCAGTCTTTGTTCTAAGATTTCGGAGAAACTAGTACCAAACCAGTGGGGCTGAGAAAGACCTTTGAGCTGCAGAGTTGGAGTCACTCACTGTGAACTCCCCTTAGCCACTTTCGGGAACAGGAACTTGAACTACTTTGAAAGAGGAAGGAACTCACTGTAGGGAGGCAACATGTGAAGTAACTCTGCATGAAGCATTTGCTGTCACACAGAGGAAGGACTTGCCGATTGAGTTTGTATATTCCACAATTTCAGCTCTGGGAAGGAGTATCTGACCTGTAGTAGCCCACTGAAAATCGGCACCACCAGGCCATGTAGTGTGGCCTAGTAATGATGGTCATACCTGCAGCAATCCAAGGAGCACAGCAACTTGCCCTCCAAACATGTACTTGTGTGAAGACACTCAGTCCATTCTAAACGGTCCACTGAAGAGTAATGGAAGATGAAGGAAGTCACAACGAACCACAGATTACTGAAAGAAGTGCATGTGTTGTCTTGGCGTGAGAAAACTTTAAAAAATGTCATTACTAAAAGATGCCCTTGTAAAGGGTGTCAAGTAGCGGAAGAGAAAGGCAATACAGAGAAGTGAAATGTTGGAAATTAGTTTCTACCAAAATTTCCATTTCCACTAGCCAGTTTCTGCAAAACAGTCAATCTGTGACTTAATATGCACATGCCACTTAGATCTATGATTAGTGAAGAAGGCCATAGACATAACTATAGCGGAAAGACAGCTCAAATAGTTGCATCTTTGAAATGTGAACATGCTGTTTGACCACTTTTTACTAAAACACCAGCAGGTGTCCCAGTACATTTCCCCCCTCTAAAAAGGAAGTGCACCAAATACATATATATTTTTATTACATATGCTTCGATTACCAAACAGCTCCTTGATGCTATCTTTAGAACAATTGAGACAATGAGCAGCATAGGTACTTGCTTAATAGCTAGCCTTTACAGCAGGCATCTGAAAGTAAGCTTATCCCTCCAGTGTTGTGGGTGCTTTATAATTCCGAAAGCGCGGCCAGCATTGTAAACAATCATGGAGTATAAAACAGGTTCCATGATGTATCAAGTTATTAACTAGTAACCCCAGAATGGAGCTTTCAGTTCGACATAATCGTCATTGCTTATGAGGACCGTGTGACCCATGCATTACCTTTAAGAGGATCTGCTGCCGTAATAGAAGTTAATAATGGTGAAACAGAATGGAGTAACATTCTAATGCCGCTGGTTGTAGACTACTGGCACTGCAACCAACTCAGTATATACTTGCTGTTCAGGGGAGGGAACAACTCAGTTATTGATAGCTTCTTGACTATCATTTTGTGTTGTATATGGCCCAACCCATGAGCATCCCTGTTAGTTGATCCTAATGATCAGTCTGCAAAGGAAGAGGTGTAATAGTAAAAAAATGCACAACATGACCTTCCTTACTCTTATCAACCTGCCTAATTCCACCATGTATGGAGTCTGTCACACTCCCTGACACATCGCTGGCATGGCCTTCCTCCTGCCATAAATTATTTAAAATAAAACAGTACTTAATGTTCTGTCACCTTCTCCAACCGCTCTCAGTAAACCCCCCAAAAAGACACACTTACTTGACATTCCGCTACAGTCCTCGCCTCCCAGTAGCCTGCCCTCCCGCCTTCAAATCAATGTATTTTCTTCAATTAATACCTGGTGCCTCCAACCTGCAGAACAACATCTGTACTGCATCTGGGGAAAAGGAAAACATGAGCTGTATCCTTCCCCCACCCCATCCCTCCTTCTCCCGCCCTTAAGGACGTGCTCTTGAGTGAGAAACCATACTGTCAAACATCTCTGTGAGCAAGGAGAAAATAATGTTGAAAGAAGCACATACAAAGAGTGTATGCAAACATGGACAGAATCCCTTGCTTCCTGTGAGGTTGCGCACATCCTCAAATGATAGTGAAATTTGTGCTTGGTGTAGAAGGGGAGCTAGCCTTCCTGCAGTGAGAGGACACCTAAGAGAGGCAGATCAGTCTTATTTAATGGGTGGGTCTAAGTTCAAGGTGTAAGCAGATAAATCAAATAGATCTAGACTGTTTCCATTGTTGTGCATTGGATGTGTAAATGGATGATCATGTAGTAGGGATTTGTCTTTCAGAAGTGATATTATGGGGTTCTTGGTGATTTCCTTAGTCTTGTAAATTCCACAAGAAAGTGTTGGTGGTGTAATGAAGTGCAGTGCTTAATTTGAGTCGGTGGTTTCCGGTGCTGGGCAGCAGCACTTAATTATTAGCACCAGCATTTACGACAGTCTACCAAATGTTAGTGTTGCATGTCTAACTTAGAAATGAGCACAACAGTTATTGTTTAACACATCAATATATATTAAAGTGACAATTACCTGTCTCCTAAGCCATTCTTATAGCTGTGGGGGGCCTGGAATAATCAGAATTCTCACACTTGAGAGTGTGGTGGTTGGTAGTTGTGTTGGCACTGTCACTTGCAGAGCTTGCACGGACAATGGGTGTTGCAAGTAGCAGTGGCCTTCTGAGGAGGGCCCAGCAATTTGTTTTGTTTTTTTGCTTTACAAATTAGGCACCAATGAAGTGTCATGAAAGTTATAAAATTATACGTTTTTGAACTGTTCTAAAAAAAAAAGAAAAAAAAGCGACTGTTGCCTGAAGCCCAATTGTTACGGTAAACACATAGTTTTGCTTTGGGTTACCTTGACAGTTGCAGCCCCGAGTACAGAAGAGGAGAAGTGTTGAGCAGACAGAATCAAGGGCATGTGATTTGGTGGAAAGAAGTAAAGCCTCGTGGTGGATTTGTTCATGTCAATCATCATTGTATTGATGTCAGCCCTACGAAGTCAAGGGAGGTAGGAGAAGTAAAGGTTTATTGCAATTTAGTGTAGAAGTTCAGCAACTGTTAATGCATGTGATTTTGTAGATGCAGGACTAATTAGCATGCATGTCAGTCTTGCAGCATGCATGATAATTGTGGCAAAGTTGTGAAAGTTGTGATGTGAATGAGAATCTCTAGCTGTAATCATTGGCAAGGTTTGTGTGGGAAGTACATTGTTTTATTGGCGATTGGAAGGATGGAGATGTATTTGAACAGAATCTTTGATAGGCATGGGCTTGGATATTTTGAAGGCATTGGTATGATGTATACTGTTGTGTTGTATATGAATGGGTGAGTGTGTTCTATATTGATAAAGTTACATGTAGCTGGAATGTTACAGACACATGTCCCTTCAGAAAATAACCTACCAAAGTCCTATCTTAAATGCATTGGAAAATGAGGCATGTGGATAACATCCATACACACCTGGTGCTATAAGTGGATTTTCTACATGACCAGGATTTAGAATTAAGTGCATGCTACACACATGTATACACACACAGACAAAAACACCAATACTTTCTTGTAGTGCCTAATACAAATGTAATATGTAAACAGCACAGCGCTCTACAAAGTGGTTCAACTCACTCAGCCCTTCTTGTGTGGTATGTACTGAGTGTAGTAGGAGCATTTTCATATCGAAATTTACAATGGCCCCGCTGCACAGAACCTGTAGGGGGGCCTCTTCCCCCCTTGACCCAGTTAGGGGATTGCCACCTGTGCACAGTGTACAGTGCTGTTGGGGGCCCCTGGATCTCGTGGGCCCCACTCCCACCCACCCAGGCACCATGGGGGCTTCAGGGGCCTTTGTTATGCCACTATGACGTGCGAGGTGCAGACCAGTGTAGAATTGCATCCTGAGAACCATGTGAATGTCTCATTATTGGAATAGCAGTGAATTCTGCTCCCCAGTCTAGCAGCTCATTAGATGTTCCCTATCAAATTTGCAATTGGATGCAACATTTGAAGATAAGATACCTCAGGCATTACAGGGACTGGGAGTTATCATCTAAACCTTGTGAGTCCTGCCTACTTAGTAGCCCTCCACAACCCTGACTCTGGCCACAGCTTGTTACATAACTAATAAGCAGTCACGGAGCGTCTCCCCACTTATATGCCCCCCAAAACCCCAGAGATGAAAAATGAAAGGGTAATTTATTACCCTTTATTTCTCATCCTCCCGTCCTGAACCGAGTGTCAGGATGGGGCGGGGCCTGCTGAGTGGCGGCCGGGAAGAGTGATGGGCTCCCTGTGCACTGTTTAAAGTGTGCACGTCTCTTTGGCCGGCCGTCTCACAGCAGCCTGCCTGACTTGCGCACTTAGGCCCATATTTATACTATTTTACCACTGCATTTGCATCATTTTATGACGCAAAAGCAGAGCAAACTTCCAAAATACAATTGTGTTTTGTAAGTTTGCGCCGACTTTGCGTCAAAAAACTACGCAAATGCGGCGCTAAAAAAGTATAAATATGGGCCTTAACCTCTCAACCTAGCTGGGTTGAGAGCAAGTGCAAGCTTTCAGTGCTCTGGGGAGCGCAGAAAGAAAACGCTCCCTTCAATCAGGGCGGTGGTCTCATGCTGGTTTACAGCATGCGAGCAGCGCCCAGATTGGTAAAGGGAGTTTCCTTTGGTTCTCACTTCAGTCCAAGCACAAGGCGTCCGGCACGAAGATGACATGCTCTGCTGCCTCGATAATGTAAGTGTTTTTTTATTTGTTTTTTTGTTTCTTTTTTTTTATTTTCGAGCGTGCATCCATCCATTTCACCGCCCCCTTCTCCTCCGTAGATGCCAGCTGCCACTTCTTATGAGGTTGTCCCCCAACATTTGTAGCAAATGCACTTCTATGCTGGCTTCCCAATAAACAAAAGGCAACAGAAAAGCTCAACAAAGAATGCTCTTGGGTGTTTGTAGTCTCAGAGACAGGAGCTGAATTTAATCCATTTAGGGCCAGATGTAGCAAAGGGTTTTTCCCATTCTGTGTCAATGGGAAAATGTGTTCGTACATATGGCCCTTAGTCATTAGGCTTCATATTTATATTTTTTCAGACATAAGTTGCAATATGGGTAAACCAAGCGTCAATAGCTCATTGGGGAGGCTCTTACATATATTCAAAACATCAGGTGCATCTTCCAAGAATCATTATTTTTAATATATCAAGACCTGACCTTTCTGCAAAATGTAAACATCTTCCTTTAGGTGAATGAATCAATTTCTGTATTGTTTCTCTTTGTCTTTATTCAAGCCAATGAGCACGAGTCCCTCTTTCTGATCGGAAGAGTGATTTTTTCAAGTTCTTAGGGAAACGTATCTGAAGTGGACGAGTACCAAAAACAATAATGTCAGCCTTCGTTAAAAGCACAGCGAAGTGGTTAAATTAAATTATAAAGTATTGAGAATTTTAAATGCAGGTCCCCTTGAGGGTCTTTTTGACAGATGGCAAATCATCGGGGACTTCAATAAAAATAATATAGTCACCAGAGAAGATTTTAAAGTTGTCCTTCTGTGGACGATTTCACCTTAAATGGTAATAGATTTGTTGATTTTAATTCTGCTCTATAAATTAAAAAGGAAAGGTAATCTACAAATTAGAAGACTAAAAGGCGGAGGTTGAACTGCATGGTAAGCTCCAGGAACAGTATAAATGCATGTCATGAGATTAAGTGTATTTGGGATTACATGATACAGATATAGTTGGTGGCTTTCCTATTTTTATGGTGATGCATTTACACATTTCTTAAGCACCCATGGGTGAAATAAAATATGGATGATAATTGATCACTATATGGGTCACTACATGGTGTTGGGCCCCCATTGGATGAATCATAACTGACTAATGGTCATCTATTCCACTTATGTAGAAATAGATTTCGCAAAGACTGCGGATCTTGTGGAAAGTATCTATGTTTACATATTTGGATCGGTGTGGATGTTTTGAGTTGGCATATATGGAGGTGGGTGATTAAGGATAGATACAATGTTTTTTTTTTTAAAGAAATAAAAAAAGAGATGTTTGTAAAAAAAAAAGTTATTTATAAAAAATATTGGGGATATTTTATGTGAGAAGTATGTGTAGATATATACATATACATTATATATATATATATATATGTGCATTAATTATTTCGATTTTTGAATGACTTTTAAAGTGGGCAATGAAATCTCTCCTTGTGATGATGAATACTAAAGGAATCTTGGTGGTTTTGGATTATGAATTGGTTGTTTTGGGGGGTTGATTGTGGAGTAATGGGGCTTGAGAAATGTTGAAGTATATGTAATCATATTTTTATATATATATATGTATATATACTTTTTTTGTGTTGTTGTATGTAGGTTTGATTGAACAACCTTGGGGAGTATAATATTTAGTCCTGAAGAAGGTGGTGAAAAAGGTTTTTAAGCCCACCGAAACGTGTCAACGCTTTATTTATTCTGGACCCACAGGAGGAGGCTCCTATCGAAGAAGGATTTATGACAATTATCGATAGGCCTATAACTACCAGAACTGGGCCAGTTTCATTTCAATAGACTATTATACATGTATTTTATTGTCTCCCATCTTATGAATTTTATTTTGTTTTATTAATGGTTTTGGATTGATGTGTTTTTCTTGTATTGTGTGGATTGTTTTTTTTTATTTCTATTAAATATATACCTTTGATTCCTTTGTTTTTAGACTGATCAATAGAGAGATTCATTGATTGTGTGAGTGTGGAGTGATTGGTTTGGTTTTCCTGTGGGGGAACTGCCTATTTGGCCACATCAGCACATTCTCAGAATCACACCTATGTGACTTTTGGATCCAAATCCATATGAATAATAGTAGAATACTATTTTTAAGTTCATTTACTTGTTTGGTCTATCATAGAGAATGTTTACGCTATCTCAACATAATTGTATTATAAAAAAAAATTCTTAAACATAAAATAATCCCTATAGATACATAAGTAAAGGGGCCTTGGGTCAGGCATCTTCACCCACTTGTCTGTTCAAGTGTGATTCACATTTTGGGTTCTGCCCACCAAATAACTCAGCATGGGCCAATGTGTGAGCCCCCTTCAGCCACTGGCTCCTTTGGGCTGTGATTGATGACATTTGTGCCTGATTACATATGCATATCCAACTGAAAAGGAGTACACTTTATTGCTGCAGCAAATGGGTCACTCGTTGAGATTTAAATCCCTTTAATTATTTATTTCGTTGTTCCCTAGAGTCCCTTATTCTAAAAAATATTTCATTTTAGATTGTCAAAAGCTTTCAGCACACTCTTATTTTTCACAGTGGTTAGCAGCTCTGGGCAGCTAATTTCCTATTGAGTGTACCACATCTAAGTGTGGCTGCTACTTCAGCTATCTTAAATGGTATTATGTGTAGTCTATCATTGTTTTACCTTTCAAAGATGGAAACCAGGTTTTGGAGTACAGCAACAGCAATCTTAGAAGGAAATAAAAACTATGGGCTACCCCAGTTAAAGATGACTACCCACAAACCTAGTTTTTAAGAGTGGTTTGATTCAAAGTCCTCTACCAGGCCTTTTTCTCCCGAAATAAAACAAAGAACCTCAGTTCCTTTAGTTGTTGTTTATCTACTATGGCAATCTCTGTTAGATAACTTCTTCTGTCAGGCTCCTTAGAGGTATACTTCTTTCCTAAACAAAGTAATTCAGCAGAAACGTATTGTGGCTGACATGTTGTTTTTCATGGACACCACAGGAGGATGGAAAAAAGCATTTATGATGCTCAGCGCCAGAAAGGACAATTTTAAGTTCTCCGATGCTACCCACTACCTGTCGGTATTTCCGTCAGTGTCTGAGGTCCTGACATAAACACAAATGAAACTTGTATCCTTAACTTGTTCCATTGCCACCACTTCTTCCTCATACTGAAGGAAGTTTGATATATTTTAATTACTTCTCCATCAAACCCCACAGAAGCCTTGTAGCAACTGTGGCAGCATGTAGTCGGAGGTGTTTTTTCATAAACATCATAAGTGTTGGTTTCCCCTTCACTACATCAGAGACCTCGGAAACTATCAGTCTGCTCAGGGTGCAATGTTATGTTGTCTGAAATATGTAGATTGCCTGCAGAGCTCAGCTTATTGTAGTGCCTCTTTCCACCTCTGACAAAACAAACACAAACATTGTGCTCCCTTATATGTTCTTCTGTGAGTTTCCCCAACCCTCTTGGTGCATGTGCCGCATTAATCTCAGCAAAGTGAACAGACTATTAAGTGCCATGTGTCCAGTTATTAGCTACCCACAGTAACTGCCGAAACAACTAACAATATTGAGTATGCATGAATCTTGAAAAAATCTGCAATCAATACATTTGTTATGCCCTGCTCCTTTAATTGCAAAACAGTTAAAGAAACTACTGGAGCTTAGTGTGACCTTAGTGAAGATATTGGAATGAATGCCTAATCCACACACCCTACAACAGTGACCCCAGTTCCCACTTATCTTTGGACTCTGAAGATTTTTTAAAGAATTATTTCTGACAAGGTGAAGTTTAGTGGGGCAAGTCACCCGGTAGTGTCCAAGGTGGATGCATCATCGTCAAGAAGCCACTGGACGTAGTTGCGGAGAAGATTTCTACATTCGGGTTCAGTTTCTTTTTTGGAAGTTGAAAATCTCAAGCAGAAGAAAGCTGCAGGCTGAGGCTGACGAGGGGCTCCACAAGGCCAGAAGCTGTCAGTCTTAAGTTGGAGAGCTCAGAAAAACCTTCACATTAGTTTGGATCCTAATAGTAAAGAGCAGTTACTTGTGGTTGATGAGAGTGCATAAGTAGGTGAAAGGAAGGTTAGTACATTTCCTACTGTTTTTAGCAAATCAATTGGAAATGTACAGGGATTTGAGCAGAAGATCAAGCTTAAAGTAGAAGCTGTACCAAAAATTCATAAGGTCAGAAGCATTCCTGTTTTGTTGCAAGATGATGTGAAAATAGAATTGGAAAATTTGGCTACTGCTGATATAATTGAGTCCATAGAAGTTTCAGCATGGATTTTGCCTTTGGATGTGGCATTCCGGGCTAATGGAAAAGTAAGATTGTGCGTGGACTTGAGACGCCCTAAAGGGAATATCTTAGTGGCTTGCTTCCCATTGCCAAAAATAAATAAAATGTTATCCATGCTGAAAGGTGCTAAGTAGCCCTCCACTATGGATTTGTCAGCAGCATACCATCAAATTCCTTTGTCTGAGGACAGTAAAGAACTTACTGTATTTATTAAACACCAAGGGGGTTATTCTAACTTTGGAGGAGGTGTTAATCCGTCCCAAAAGTGACGGAAAAGTGACGGATTTACCACCAGCCGTATTACGAGTCCATTATATCCTATGGAACTCGTAATACGGCTGGTGGTATATCCGTCACTTTACCGTCACTTTTGGGACGGATTAACACTCCTCCAAAGTTAGAATAACCCCCCAAGGCTGTTACCAATTTAAATGCATGCCTTTCAGTTTGGCAACAGCAGCAGCTGTTTTTCAGAGTTACCGAATCAACTCTTTGTGAAGCTGAAATGCATAATGTTTTGTCCAGGATGATATTCTAATTTCTAGAAAGGATAACGCACAACATCACCTGTTTTTGGAAGAGATGAAAGAAGTGAGCTATTTTACTGGTCTGTCTGAATTCTGCTCTAAGTATATATCAATTTTTGCAGCCATAACAGATAATATCTGACAACTACTCAAAAGTAAGTGCAAATTTGAATGGACTACTGAGTGTGAAATGGATTTTCAAACTGTAAAAAATGGTATCGCCAATATGGCATCACTTAAGGGTTTTAATCAGAATGTTCCTTGTGTAATCACCCTGGACAACAGTTGCAAAGGATTGGGAGCTGTTCCTACTCAAGTGGAGCAGGGTAGAAAGGAGAGTGTAATTGTGTATGCTTCAAAGATCATTGTCTCCTACGGAAGAATGAT
Organism: Pleurodeles waltl; assembly: GCF_031143425.1. Taxonomy (NCBI): domain Eukaryota; kingdom Metazoa; phylum Chordata; class Amphibia; order Caudata; family Salamandridae; genus Pleurodeles; species Pleurodeles waltl. Next base: position 349,540,723 of record NC_090438.1, read on the forward strand.
ATTCTGTGATAGAGAAGGAGACCTTGCATGTGTTTAGACAGTTGATCATTTTAAAGACGTGTAAGTGGGGAAGGCGTTTTACATTGAGATGTGATCACAATCCTTTGATTGGGATTTCGACTACAGAAGAAATTAATAATACTGCTGCTAGATTAGCCAGGTTATCAGTAAAATGACAAGATTACAATTACAAGGTGGAGTATGTATCTGGAATAGTAGACGTACTATCACACATGCCTAAGCAGTTGGTTGAATGTGAAGATGAAGTTTGGAATGACCTTCAAGTTGCATATGCACAGGATTCAGGAAATTGTTGCAGAAAGAGAGAAGAGTGGGAATATCTTTGGAAAGGACAAAGCCTTTTTAGGAAGTAAGAATAGAACTGAGTGTGCAAAGGGAGTATATTTGTAGGGATGAGAGTTATAGCCCTAAAACGTTTATGTTGTTTGATCATTGAACTATGTCACAACGGTCATTTCACGATTATAAGAACAAAGCAAATGGTAAAAATCTAATCTTGGTGCCCAGGAATGGATATTGAAATTGAGAGGTATGTATGTAAATGCAAGTGCAAAAATGCTGACAAATCTTTGGTAACATTGAAGCCTCCATTGGGCACATTTCCAGTACCAAAGTCACCTTGGGATTCTGTTGCAATTGATATAATGGGTCCAATTGGAGACATTCATAAATTCATCATTGTATTAATGGACATGTTGTCTAGGTGGCCAGTGGTCAAATTTGTCGATAAGGTTGATACAGATGCCGTTTTAGGTTTCATGGACAAGGTTTTTTTTCAATGGTGGGAATTCCTACAAATTTATTTAGTGATAATGGTATACTGTTTGTCTAGCAAAGCGAAGGAACAAAACACAAAACGATGTCTTCGTACAACCCGAACATTAATGGGGTTGTCAAGTACTTCAATAAAGTAATTAAGAACATCAGTCAACTGTCTATTTTAGGGGGCAGTGACTTGGAGACACAATTAAAATAGACTCTGTGAGCATATAGAGTTTCTGTATGTGAAATTACAGGATACCATCCATTTGCTCTAATGCGTGGGAGAAACTGTGGAACCAAAATAATTCTGGGTGTTTTTTTGGATTGAGTGTAGTGCGCTAGTTGGAAGAGTGTAGTCCATGTAGTTAAAAAAGGAAGAATTAGTATGATGTTAAACATGGAACTAAGGAGTGTCAGGTTGTGGTAGGTCAATTGTTGTGGGTTAAGAAACCCAACAAGGTCTTGAAGGGTGAAAGTCAATTTTATGAACCCATGGAAGTAGTGGAAGTGTTGAATAAAGCTGTGTGCCTAGCAGATGGAAGAGTTTGGAATCTAAAGAGAATAGCGAAATGTTCTGTACCCACCATGTATGTGACTCCTTCTGAGTATGGGTCTGCTAATGATGTGTTGGAGGAGATCATTGTGGTAGAACTGACTATAACAGAGAGTCTGCTACATTAACAAATGATTTGCCAGGTTGTTCTAGTGCCTATAATACAGACTGAGTGATACTGAGTGTAGAGATACAGCCGATGTCTGTTTTGCTTGTGATGAAACTTCAAAGACACTGGGAAATAATATACATGAGAGTGAGAATCGTAGTGATAATATCAATGTTGATGTTCCAAGGGACTCAAGGAGATAGAGAATACCTGTAGTGTGGTCAAAGGATTACATTTCCAAAACATTTCCCCAGTAAATAGGACTTTATATTTTTCTGTATTTGTATGAAAGAAGGAATGGCGTTCTGGAATGTACTGAACTTATTTTGAACTTCTTTCAAATGAATTTTTTTAAAGGTCTTTTTGAACTTATGTTAGAAATATTTGTTAGTTTGATATAGATCACATATTGCTTGTCATGTTAAGTTTATTTTTTTGTTAAGAAAGCAAGAGGTTTTATGGGTCTATTGTTTCTTTAGAATTAGGACAGTATAATGCAATGACATGATTAGAATGTATGTGCATAAGTGGAGATCGAGGGGAGAGCAGTGTGACAGTTGACCTGAAAGGACGCCTGCCTGTCTGCTCACGTTTGTTATATGGAATAAACTCTAAGATATAGATACAACCCATTTTGTGTGTATTTCCTACTTAACAGCGATGCACCTTTGTCGAATCACTGAGCAGGTATGTCTTAGTCTCCTCCCGGTTCTCAGAGCACTTTTTGGCAGGAAATTTTCTGGAGTCCCAAGTTTTGGATTTGGGCTATGTGGGCATCTTTATCACCACTTCCAAGGGTTCAGGAAAGGAGGGGCACCACTTTGAAGGTCAGATCTCACTCAGGCTAGGTCCAGGTACGGGTTCCACATAGTTGGAGCCTTTTCTGTCCCTGAGGTTCTGATCAGGAGGTCAACCACCCAGCCCGTGGAGACAATTTGGAAGTCATGGGTTCAACTAGGAAAGCAGGTTTCAAGCTGCAGGGCAGGCATCTGAGAGCACAGGGCAGGCTTCAAGCAATAGGACAGTCCTCTTGGTGCAGCAGGGTAGTCCTCTCAAGTACACAGCAAGCCACAGGCAGCACAGCATTCCTTCTAAAATCCTTCCTTAGGTTCAGAATTGAACCGAAGAATGTGTCTCTGGGTCTTAATTTTTTACCCGTGCTAGCTCTGGAGTTTTCCACCCACCAGGGAGACTGGAATTACCTACCACTCTGCCCTGGTCCCATTCTTTCTGGGGCGCAATAGGCTACTGTGAAGTTCTTTGTGTGTGAGCTGAGGCAGGGTCTCTGAACTGCAAGTAAGGCTTTGTACAGCTCTGCCCCCCACCCCCCCCAACCCTGCCAACACCCAGTTCCTCTATTGTGTAGCTGTCTGAGAGGAATACACAAAGGCCAACTTCGAAATAGACCCAGTCATGTGACACAGATAACAGGCTGCAGGCACCAAATAGTTAGGACAAGTAAATGACAACTTCTAAAAGAGACATTTTCAGGATTGCGACTTAAAATCCATCTATAGCATCAAAGAGCGTTATCAGTGACAAGTTCTTACACCCCCAAACATGACATTTCTACATAAATCCAAACAAAATCTATTACATGGTAAATGCAATAAGGTAGTCTAATGCTATCCTATGGGAGAGTTAAGCTTCTCAGTAGTGAAACAAATTTGTAAATTTTTGTAACCAGGACAAGTAAAGCTAAAAAGTGCATGTCCAGCCTTTTAAATACAATGCACCCTGCCCTATGGGCTATTTAGGGACTACCTGAGGGGTGACTTATAAGTGATAAAAAGGGACTTTTGTGCCTTGGATGGGGTTTATCCTGTCAAGTTGAATTGGCAGTTTAACACTTTATGCAGGCTGCAATGGCCAGCTTGGGGCATGTTTTAGGGGGCTACTTATGTGGGTGGCACAATAAGTGCTGCAGGTCCACTAGTAGTATGTCATTTACCAGCCCTGAAAATATGATGCACCACTTTACTAGGTATGTATAAGGAAATTAAATATGCCAATCAGGTGTAAGCCAATTTTACCATGTTTTAAGGAGTGATCACTTTAGCACTGGTTAACAGGGCAACATGCATAGTCATAAGGCCAACATAAACGAATTCGGCAACACAGAAGGGAGAAGCAGAACGTTTGGGGGAAGACCACCATGAGGCTGACAGGTCTAACACAACAGATTTGCCCTTCTATTTTTAAGCACTTCTGTGTGTGTGTGTGTGGGTGGGGGGTCTGGATTAATGCGTGGGTGAATAAATAAGCGAATAAGTCTGAGGTTGATTGCAAGAATGTATGGGTGAGGGACTGATGCATGTATGGATCAATAAGTGATTGTATAAATAAATTCAGAAGTGAACATCTTGATGGGAGAATAGGTGAGTGAATAATCAACTGGATAAGTGAGTAAATGGATTATTCAATGGGTTAATGTCTGAAAGAGTAACAAATGTGTGACCACATTCATCCATCCTAGCACTCAGTGACCCATACATGTATCGATCTATTGTCTTATTTTAATATTGACCCATACAGACACAAAATCTGCTGATCAATGGAGAAGATTGCCTCTCAATTTCAGGAAACAACATCAGTTTCTGTTTGCTATTTGTTTGCCACTGATTCAAGTATTCCATATTATTGACGTCAAAATGAGCAGTGAGCTGTCATCATTCATTCTTTTCAGAAACAAAGACACCATACTGTGGCCAGTGCAGTCTCGGGTTGCACTGCGGAAGGCACAGGGAAACACAGTCACATGTATGTTTTTGAATTCCGTTACCATTGGCCTTACTCCAAATACGGCGGCGCTCCTTTGCCAAGCAAACATCTTACAATTTATTACAGAATCCAAAAGAGCGCGAGTAGGTCACGTAATATAGAGGGAAACACATATTGGCTTCCCAGAGAGCTAGCAATAGAGCATATCTCTTTTGTGAATTCAGGAGCTGTAGTTACAGGAGCCTGCCTGCCTGGCAGGGCACCTAAAATGTTGTAGAATGATAGCGCAGCAGACTGCATGGATTGTGCTTAGTTGATGTAATCCTGTCCATGCACTTTGAAAACACTCACTGGGTAATTGTGCAATGTTTTGGGGGAAATGAGCTAAAGATTTAATAAAAAAAAAAAACACCTTAAGCACTGGAACTGTGAGATGGTTGCTGGGGAAATGGGTTGTGTAAATGTGCACAAAATGTTCACCAGGACGGCACACGCTTTTCTCTGGTTAGAGAGTACAGCTAAAAACGATGGCAAACTAAAGAAGAGTGCCTGTGGATGTGCTAAATCTACAAAACACAATGGACGTAAAGTGGTGCAGCTACGAGACACTGAGGAAAACAGAAAAAAAGGATTGGCGGAATGCTAGAACGAATCCTAGCAACCGGGTGAGGTGGCTTGATGGCCAAAAACAAGATTGGATTGTAACCCAGAGCAATCGCCAGTTACAGAGGCTAATGACAGGGAACCATCCATCATTTTATTTTTATTTTTGTCAGTGCAATGCCCTACTTGCGATGGGTATACCCAGGCATGGGTCCTGTGCTGGTTGTGTCTTAGGACTTAAGTTGCACCCTACTGCCGGGGCCTAAGTGGGTCTAAACCGATCTGGGACTACTTGTGCTTTGGCTCAGAGTGGGCCAAGTCCTGGCAATTCGGGCTGGGCTGCTCCTATTGGAACACAATCTAGGCTGATTTTAATATGACTAATTCCAGTCTAAAATGGCTCGGGGGCAAGAACCGATGGAATGGAATGCTGACCAAAGTAATTATCAGTGGCTCAGATAAATTCAAGCAATCCGTCCATCAGTTTTTAGAGGCGAGCACAAAGCACTATGTCCCCTGTTGTAATCTCTCTTTGGGCTTCTAACCACACCCATGTCACATCAGTAACTTGTATTGGTTCTTGGGCTTTCCTTTTAAAATCCACTTGCTTTCATTAGTGAAAGGCATGCATACATCATGCCTTTTCCGGGGTTTAGCCTTCCTCGAGCTCACCGACCAACTACTGAAAACATACAAGGCTCGATGTTTTCCGTCTGGTTGAGGGACTAATTTTTCTCTTTATTTCGCAGCACGATCTCGCTGGGCAGTAGTCAAGGGCTTTGCATGACATCGATCCTTTAACATAGGTAATTGCACTTTTGCCGGTTACACAGATTATTGTACTTTTGCTAGTAACATGGATAATTGCACTTTTGCCGATATGTTTCACTGCAAGCAAACTTTTATTTTCCTTTGTGTATCTGGTTTGCGCTGAGGGTGGCCGTCAGCTCGCTTATGTGAAACTTTTACTTTTCAGTTTATATGGCAAGAAAAGTCCGGTTAGTTATGTGAAACTCTTACTTTCAATTTTCAATTTATTACCAAGAAAAGTCCGGTTAGGATTTTAACCATGCTAATAGCTCTAACTCAAGCAATCCCGAGACCCATTGCATTGCAAATGCTTGTTTCTTTTCCTTGCTAGGAGAAACAGAGCTGCAAATAGTGCTATCGATTTCTCAGTGTGCTTCCTCTGGCAGAATAGTTTTAGGCCCATATTTATACTTTTGTAGCGCCGCATTTGCGTCATTTTTTTGATGCAAAAGTGGCACAAACTTACAAAATACAATTGCATTTTGTAAGTTAGTGCCGCTTTTGCGTCAAAAAGGGGCGCAAACGAGGAGCTAAAAAAGTCTAAATATGCGCCCTTAATACCTGAGAATATTATCCCTTAGAAATATTCTCTCACATATTAAGCTACTATTGTTTCCTGTCTTATTATTTTCAGTAAATTCTCAGTTTATTCACGTTTCTTAGCCTTGACTGGTGTAGAAAACCATATTCAAAAGCCTGTAATCAACTGACTTACAAAGGCAAATGCACGTTGACCTGTTAAGTCATAAGGGTTACTTCTATATTGATCAGACAGGAAATATTCATATTCAAAGTGGAAAAATACTTCCAGATACAAAGCTTAACACATACTATCCGTAACATGAATATATTGAACAATAGCATAAAACTGTGCAAGTACTGCACTTCATTGAAGCAAATAAGGGCTAATACTGAACCACAGCATTCCTGTAGCAAGGGGCGAGGCTAATATTGTTTCACTGTATATTATTTATATTTTGCCCAATGTACTTATTATCTAAAAAATAGCATTATTCACGGGAATAGAAAGGATGGAATTCCTGCTTAGTTGCTTCTCTGACCTACAATAACTGACCTGCAGCCCTACAAATTTGAGCTCAAGACATTCGTTACTTTCAACTGATTACTTTATTTGCTCGGCTAGCGTAGAACTCCCCAAAGTAATAGCAATCCTGGTACAGCATATATGGTGTAGATAGTAGATAGAGAGTGGTAATTGACCATAGAGAGAAAGAAGGGAGTGAGGAAAGAAAAAGCGAGAGAGAATGGATGGATGGGAAGAGAGAGCTTGTGCAAGCTGGTATGAGCATTTTTCCAGGGTTGATTTTAGTGCCACAGTCCGGCCCCCAGCGTTGGCTTCAGCATGTTGTGTCTCTCGTTTGTTTGTTAAGGTGTGTGGTTGGTGTCACCTGTTTTTGCTATAGCTGTGTTCTAGTGTTTTTCTTCTCACCTCAATCGGTTCTATTTTGGACGCTTTGAGTTTGTGTAAGCAATAGTCCCTTTATTTTATTGGTTCTGCACCCTAAAGATTACAGTATCTCCCAACAATACAGTACACACCACAAATGAAGTGCCCCATGGCACATTACAGTATTTGTGTTACTAACCTGCAACGCATCGAGGTGAGCTTCGCAGCTGACATTCAAACAAGCAGAAGCTCAGTTCATCCAAATTGTTACCCTCACCTGAAAGGGGATTTTATTTCTTTCAGTAAGGTATATACACAATTGCTTCTTCATTTCTGGAATTTGCTACACTGTTTAGAGTCTTATCAAGTCCCTGTGGTTTTTATATCTTAAATGATGCACCGACCAGACACATGGAATCTCCATCACTTTCAACATGGTACTTACAAAGGTTGTTGGGTTGCTGCTCTGTGTACATGTTTCATGTCATCACCATGTAATAAAATCAGTGCACCATCCTTACACCTACATGCACTGCTGTGGCAAAAGATGCGAGGAAGTTTGTCAGTTTTCACTCCTGTGTAATACCAATACAGTACTGGGTGCCCATGTAAAATGGATAAACATGCTGCAGTTTGGGATTTCAGTAACACAAGTCTACTAGAAGGCCGTCCGCTTTTGTGTGAGCAGAGTACCTGAAATGCAGCATGGCATTTTCTATGTTGAAAGTAAGGAATGTAAACCTCAAATCATTGGTTAGGAAATAAATAGTGATTAGAGTAGTTACAGCTTAACCATTAATTTTAAATGTGTTACTGTAGACATATGAAGCAGCTCCACGTAGGGGTGGAAGCTTGAATAAAAGCATATCAAAATTAACTCATGCATATGAATATGTATTTAATATATTTGCTGTATATGTATAGTACATTCAAAGTTTGTGTTTGTAGATGAACGCAGTTTTAAAGCACACCCGACTGCAATGTTCATTTAAGGAGTTCATTAACGGTATCGCTTTTTCAGCATTAAAAGCTTTAGAGAACAACAACACAGTCTTGTAGGTGCAGTCTGTCTTTCATTAGAAGACTAGTTACCATTACAAATCCTGTTTCTTACAAGTAAAGGACTCCAAGTTTCTTTCACCCGTAGTAAGATTTTATCCGCACATGGCGCCTGCTCGCATTCTTATACTGTAGGTTCGACAGTCATTAGCACAAAATCTATGTACAGCCCTGCTCTTTATTTCACTATTCTGACATACCGGGAATGTTTTCCTGTAGCAGTGACCAATGTCACTAGTGCTTCTACAGCGCCCCTTGCCTTTTGGATAGGTGTGCACTATAGAAACACCACAAACATACTAGTACACTGACAGGTGCTCCATGATTTTTGGTGTTACCACCAGTGTTACATTCTCCTGGACTATAGGAGTCGATTCAAAATGGAACCCCTTTCAACATGAATGATAACCACCATTATGTGCAGGGCATGACATTCCTAATGGCTGATGGCAGATGATTGGCAGTCATTTGGTACTTACCTGTTTGCCTCTAGCCCATGTCTACAGCCCATGTTGGGGAAATTGCCTACCAGCGCTCCTTGATAAACTAAGACAGTGTGTTATGGCAGGGCTCCCAGAATGTGAGAGGTCTGTGTATGTCCAGTACTTGGGTGCATATGATGTGGGATACCCCTGCACAGAGGAGACCCTCCTAGGTGTAATATTGTCAGCTATGTAAGGTGATGGATAGAAATAGGAGAGCACATCCTGGTTTGTAGGAACCAGGACGAGACCCTATGATGAAGCATGCCATTACTAGAATGGGTGAGGGTCCAAATACTTATTGTCCACGTGGGTTATACCATCGGTTTCACCGAGACTTGTGTCTCCTGTCTATGGGAAGTAGATTATAGGATACGTTTGATGTGGTGAGATGGAAAGAAATAGTCATGGCAAAAATAAAAGTGAGGAAGCCCTCTCTTAGTTCTTGTGTCTTCCCTTGCTCTGCTTTCTCTAATACTTCAAATACAACTTTGAATAAGAATAGTGCAGTGGCTTGTCACTAACCGCCACTGTTAAAGCCTATAAACTAACCTGGTGGGCCAGATATCCAGTTACCTTTTCTAGTGCTAGGCAACCTGTTCACCAGTCCAGAAAAAAGGACCGAACGAAGGACAGGATGTTTGGCTGTTTCCTGTGACAAACACACATTTAGGCTGAGATCAAAATTATTTTGTGGAATTGCTCAACTGTAGACTTACTCCGACATTTTATCAAGATTCAAGTAAATAAAAGTTCTATACTATAATCACTGTGCCGGAGGGCCAGCCACCAGAGAATCTCTCGCTCATGGTGTTGGATGATCCTCCCTAATTAGGGAAGATCTTCCATCATGATTTCACCATTATTTTTCCTGCTAGTCATGGTGCTTCAAGGTAAGAAACTTAGGGGCATATTTTCAAGCCTCTTGCGCCGCCTTAGCGTCATTTGTTTTACACTAAGGAGGAGTTAAGGAGACCAATGCGCCATATTTACAAAGTGGTGCAATGCATGCATTGTGCCACTTTGTGACCCCTTGCACCACATTATACCTGTGTAAGGTATCCTGTATGCAAGGAGGACATTCTCCCGCAAGGAGGCCCAAAAAAATGGCGCAGTGAAATTTACAAGATTGCACAGCACCATTTTTTTTTGTCATCTTTAATGCCTACTCGGGACAGGTTTAAAAGTGACATTGCCATTATACCCTATAGGTCTACCTGACCTTTGCTGGACTAGCATCAACATTTTTGACGCTAGTCCAGCAAAGAGCCACAATAGTGTCTAAAATGTTGACCTATTGTCAACATTCATGCTATTGTCCTAACGTGTGCCATTGTGTGCTGCATACTAATTACAGTGCTACCATAGTGACGTTAGGGGGCGCAGGGTGATGCAAGGAAAGTGGCGCATAAGAACTAATGCACCACTTTCTTGTAAATATGCCCCTTAGAATAAGGTTCTCCACATGCTGGTATTCTTTGAATGTTTATTTTAAAAAAATAGAAAAATTCCAACCATCCTGCCATTCAACCTGATATAGCAGACTGGCTGGCGTTGAGCATTTCCACTAAAAAACTGCTTCTGCCAAGCCTGCAGATCCTCTTTTGATAGCAAATCCCTGCTGATCCAACAGGAGTCTAAAAAGATGTATGAGGTCACCATGGACTTGTATAGGCAGGTGGTCCAATGCCTAAGCAGCTTCACAGACTGCCCACCAAGATCTAAGTGACTCCGAAGTCTTTGAGGTGCCATGGTGCCACCACCTACAAGCTTGAGGCTAGATTAGAGATAGTTCACAAATCAGTAGAGTCGCAGTAGTATCTGGTTTCTATGGTTCAGGATACAACTGGAAATATTTGTCACAAGGACCATCTAGTTGTAACTGAGTTCCGATGCCTCCAGGGAACTAACTTGACATGCAATAAAACACATATGGTATTTTTTTTTTACTGAGAGGATACTCAAAAGACATTGTAATTTTGTCCTTGTTTCAATATATGCTTTTGTTGATGGCATTATCCCCACAACTTCACAGTCCACCACTGCTAGACAGGATGCGCATCACAAGCAGCAAACTACTTCCATTAAAAGTAGTTTGAACTACTTTGGGCCCAATGATGCTGAAACTGACACCCATGTCTACATTCATGACATGGATGCATAAGCGAACATGGAGATGAACATACCTGAGGCATGTCACATGATGATAATGTAACACAGTACAACTGTTGTCCTATAACACCTAGCTTGACTATCCCAAGGCACTTGCAAGCCTTTTAAGATCTGTTAGCATGTCTGACATTAATAAGTAAACTTACAAGGTGACATAAATAGGTTGATGAACCTCGCAGTTAAAATGTTCTTACCATAGCTCCAGTACATAATCAATAACCAATACACAATATCAAGAATCAACAGCAATCAATACCAGTAATAATCAATAGAGTCAGTAATTGTCACACACCATAGCCTTTCAGTCATGAATAACCACACCTTTTAGTAAAAGTTAAAATATTTATTTCCCTATATTAACAATGCTTAGGTCATGTAGATTAATCTAAAAATCAAATGAAACACATACAGAAACAATACTGGCTGTCCAAAGCGGCAGAAGAAACGTAATCTAATCAAATCTTGAACTACAACACATTCTAACGTTACGGTACAAATTAATAAAGTCAACTGCGTCAGCGTGATTACATACATTTGAATTCAGCAGAGAAATTTGTCTAGCATTATTACCTATCAGCATAATTTTGTTAGTGAGGATCCTTAACTAACATCAGATTAGCATCAGCATGTTGGGCTTCATGCAAAATAATTCAGCAACACCAATTTGGAAAAACATCTAACTATGGCTCTATCAAAACTGTGCAGCTGGTACCTAGAAAGGAAAAGCAAAGACACATGATAGTCAACAGTCTAATTCATAATACCTATTCTCAGTGTGGCTCAGCAAAGCAGAGTCAGTCTTCATCCTCAGGACATCAGTCGATCAGCAAGGCAATCAGGATTCAGCATCAAAGTTCAGAAAATGTAAAGTCTTTAATCAGTAAAGTTAAGCAGGTCTCTTGTCAGGACGCAAAACGGGCAAGAATGAGCAATGGCAAATGTGGAATGCTGGGCTAACTGCTTCTTTCTTCTCAGTGCAATTCTGTTAAATCAAAACTAGTAAAACTACTTCCCAAATCCCTACTGGTCAGTTAATCGAATGTCCACACTTTGTCCATTAAAACCAAAACTCCAAATCTATGAATTCCACTATCCCTCCATTTACATGTCGTTGATTGGTTGTCCTCCAATGTCTTCATCATCCAGCTTGTCAGATAACAATATTGTTGCAGCTTCTACTCCAGTCAGTGTCTCCATTGTTCTCCTCCTGAGAAAGTCAGTCTCGCACACATTGCACACAAGATGTTACATTAGCAGGAACAGCATCTTCTAGCAGTCGGTTCTCATGAGAAAACTCTCCGTTATCAGCACATTTAAACAATGCAAATAGAGAATCACAGTTTTAACTCTATAGGACAGCCATTTATTAAACGTTAAGAAATACAGCTTTGACATGAGGCCTGGTAACTAGGCCAAGACCTTCGCTAAGTTAAGGCCTACAATTAATAAAGCTAGAACATAATGCATAACCTTTACTATGACATATTACTACATTAGTCAGACAGATATTCAACATTTCACAATATTAAACTACTAGTAAGTACACTTTGTGAACATTGGTGGCCACTCATCGTAATCACATTTTCAAATGCGTGCATTATTTTTCTACATTATTATATTTTCTACATACATCCTTTATTCATAATACATGAACACTCATTAATGATTTTTAATAAAACACCTGTGCTAGCAGAGCTCACATCTACATTGTAGCCTCCCTCCAGATAGGCCTACCTTTTATGTAGAGTGCACCCTTACATTTTAAGTTTGCAGGCTATGGATCACGTACACACAGAGACAATGTAAACATCACATTAGAACTGATTAATTGTACATACTTGTTTAGGCTGGTAATAACCCTTTAATGACGGGCATTTTAATCTGATTTGAATCAATATACCCAAACATAATGATGCTGTGAGTAAACCAAAAACAATCCTGTTAAGTTGTGCGCTTATAATTATATATAATATATAATTATATACGGGGCAGCAAATGTTATATACGTGCTCTATTGAACCACATATGAATTAAGCTTTTGCTTCTTGCACACATTCTATAATCTAAATTCCTCCTGCTCCCAATTTTGGCAGTTAATGATACTGAGACACACAGAGATGATGCGATCTACAAATGACTAGACAGCTTTGGTCAAGGGGTATAGGATGTCAGCCAAGATTTGCCTTTTCCACATTCTACAATTTAGACACTGGACCTTAGTGTGTTTTTTTATCACGTGTACAGAGCTCCGGGAATCGCTTCATTCTAGAAATAAATTAAAAGTCGGTATCAGAAATGAATTTGAAGCAAGTATGTATACTTTTTAAAGTGTGACTGTGAATAAGTGTGCTGTTGTTGCGCAGTATATAGATGGCATTCCTTAATAGTGTATACTTTTTAAATAGAATATTAAGTGCTGAGTACTTAAATTCTATTTTACGTTTTGCAATGTATTTTTTAATATGAATTACTTTGTTCTCATCAGAGAAATTCGATTTTTTTTGTTGCTTCCTGTCAATAACATTACCAAATCAGATAATAAACCATCCCGAGGGACTGTTATGCTGAGGGCAAACACGTCTGAGAAAATCAGGTAAAAACACAAAGTCGAAAAGTCTGGCCTTTTTAAATGAAAGTGTTTTTATTTTTTTATTGTATTAATTGACGATTTTACTTGAGCAAGTCTGGCATAAGGCCTGCATTAGCGACCTGCCAGAGCTCATGTAACAATACATAGGCCCTCATTCTGACCTTGGCGGTCGGCGGAGAGGCGGCGGTCGGACCGCGAACAGACCGGCGGTATTAAAAATGGCATTCTGACCGCGGCTGTCACCGCCGCGACCGACCGCCACTTGCCCACTCCGACAGCCACGGCGGTCATGACCGAGGGGCTGGAGTCTGCGCACTCCGGTCCGGCGGTCGACCCAAGACCGCCAACGGTATCATGACCCTGCTTACCGCCGCGGTTTCTGGCGTTCGGGACCCGCCATGCGAACCATGGCGGTAGGCACTATCGGGGCCAGGGAATTCCTTCCCTGGCACTGATAGGGGTCTCCCCCACCCCCCACTGCCCCCCGAGTCCTCCCCCCACACCCTCCACCCCCCTGCCACCCCCCAGAGGTGGTACGAACCCCCTCCCCACCCCACCCCGACATTCACATACACGCACCCCGACATGCACACACCCCCAACATGCACATATACACACCCCCTACACACACACATACACAACGGGGACACATACCCGCACACATACATGCCGACATGCGCACCCGCCGAACTACACACATTGCCCATAGGCACAGCAGCACTCCCCGCCCGCATGCACGCACTCACACACCCCCTCTACACACTCACACGCACACCCCCATGCACGCACACATCACACAACACCCCCCCCCCCCTCCCCTCACGGACGATCAACTTACCTTGTGCGTTGGTCCTCCGGGAGGTGACAGGAGCCATGGGGAGGTGACCGCCAACAGAAGACCGCCAACAGAAGACCGCCACACAGAAATGTGGGTCGTAATTCTGTGGGCGGTGTTCTGCTGGCGTGGCGGTGGAGGTTGACCAGTCTCCACTTTCCCGCCGACCGCCAGTGTGGCTGCTGGCGGTTTTCCGGCGGAACGCTCCCAGCGGTCAGAATGCGCACAGCGGCATACCGCCGCGGTCGGCGGTCTTCACCGCGGCGGTAACTCGGCGGTCTCGCGAAAAGACCGCCAAGGTCAGAATGAGGGCCATAGTGTGTGGCTTAGGGCATTGCTTGCTAGAAGTGCCACTCACATCTTGGATCAGTCATGTAGCTCGAAGCCTTTCGCTTCGCCCACGCAGCAAATATGAGACCTGTGGTTTATAACCTTCCTTGAAATACTGGTTGTTTTCATCATTCTTGGAATGGAAAATTCGAATTTCGTGATTTTTAATCTCGAAACATGCACAAACGAAAGTTCTTTCGAAATGTGATTTAAAATGCAGAAAACGTAGGTGTCATGGTTGAAATGTTAACCTGTTCTTTTGAAAGAAAACTGTTCTCTAATGAAAGAAAACCGTTATATTTCACAAAGGCTTATGCCCAAAAGGGCTTTTTGTGTATATGCAGCAAGTTTTTCTCCACGGGCTGTGAGATAATGGACTCATCTCAAAGCACAGCGCCTTTTTTTAGGCACCTGCGCTGTGTAAGGTAAACTCATTTAACCTGAAATTGCTTCAGTTTAGTGCGCTATTTTAGGCAGTACAACTCAAATAAGCATTTACAATGCAATGGGCCTCGCGTTTGCTCGAGTTAGAGCTATTAGCGTTGTAAACTCCTAAGGGGCCTTTTCTTGGGACATAAACTGAAAATGAAAAGATAAACAGTTTCACATAAGCGAGCCAACGGCCTTGAAGCAAACACAAAAAAGGAAACAGAAGTTCGCTCGCAGTGAAACATATAGGCAAAAGTGCAATTATCCATGTAAGCGGCAAAAGTGCCATTATCTACGTGACAGGATCGATGTCATGCAAAGCGTGTGACTACTGCCTAGCGAGATCACGCTACCTACAAAATAAAGAAAAAAAGTAATTCAGAAACCAAACGGAAAACATGGAGCCTCGTATGTTTTCAGGAGTTGGCTGGTGCGCTTGTGGAAGGCTAAACAACAGAAAAGGCATGACGGATGCCTGCCTTTCACTAAGAAAATCAAGCAAATTTTCAAAGGCAAGCCAAGGAACCAACCAAAGTGATGGGCGTTACAAGCCCGTAGAGATAAAGCAGGGACTGAGCGCTTTGTGCGCTCGACCCTAAAAACAGGTGAACTTATATGGTTATTTATCATTAATTTATAAGGGGACACATTAGAGGTTCGATGGACCTTTTGACTGCGCTTATAGTAGTTCCCACCATGAGACTCTGTACCAATAAAAATCAATAGCGAGGACAATCAATAGCATCAATAATCATAGGAGTCAGTAATTTCCACACACCATGACCTCTCAGCCACAAATAACCACACCTTTATGTAAAAGTTAGAATGTTTATTTCCCTATATTAACAATGCTAGTGTCACTTAACTTAATCTCAAAATCAAATGATAAGCAAACATAAACAATACTGGCTGCCCAAATCTCCTAAAGAATCACAATTTAATCAAGGCTTGAACCACTACACATTCTAAGGTTACAGTACATATCAGTAGCAAGAATAACTGCACAAAAGAAATGGAATATATTTAGATTCAGCAAAGAAAATACAACAACTGTTACTGCAGCAACATCAGTGAGTACCCTAACTAACCCTCAGATTAGAATAGCATGTTTGGACTTAATGCAAAACAATTATAGTTAACACACATTTGGAAATAATCTAACTATGGCTCTATCAAAACTAGCGGTTGGTATCTAGGGACAAAAGCAAATGTACATAACAATCAGTAACATCGTCTTATACCATGTCTGAGTATGGTTCAGCAAACTGTGACAGTCTTCGCCAACTGGACATCTGTTCAGTTAGCAAGGCATCAGAATTCAGCATTAAAGTTCATGAAAGCAACATCTTTTCATGCAGTTTGAAAATATAATATCTAAACACTCAATACGGTTCAGAAGAATATAGCAGAATGACCTCTCTCCTCCCGGTGCAGTCTGGCTAAGTTAGATTTCCTAAAACTACTTCTCATGTTGCTATTGGTCAAAGAATCGTATGTTTAGGTTTAGCCCAATGAAAGTAGAACCCAAAATCTAAGAATTTACTCGACCTCTGTTCACATGTCCATGATTGGCTCCTCTTCTCCTGTTCCCGTCGTTGGGCTTGTCAGGTAACAAATTATTTTCAGCTTTTACTCCAGTCAGTGCTTCCATTCTTCGCTTCTGGGAGGGTCGCCTTTACACACAATAAGTTATACAATGTATCCCTAGATAGTACAACATATTCCAGCAAGCATTGGAAAGAATTCTAGCTACTTACATTTGGGGCCTGATTCTAACTTTGGAGGACGGTGTTAAACCGTCCCAAAAGTGGCGGATATACCACCTACCGTATTACGAGTTCCATAGGATATAATGGACTCGTAATACGGTAGGTGGTATATCCGCCACTTTTGGGACGGTTTAACACCGTCCTCCAAAGTTAGAATCAGGCCCTTGGTCTGTTGAATGGAAAATCACAATTTAATTCTCTAAGCAGCCATTTTATAAATCGTGTAAGCAAAGCATCTTGACAGGAGGATGTGCAACTAGGCCCAAGACCTTGCTTAACTAAGGCCTATGATTAATAAAGCAAATACACAATACATGACTCTTAGTATGTTGTACTACTACGTTAATCCAAACATGAGTTCAACATTTTACATTAATATTAACACCCTTAATTACTGTTTCAGAGATCTGCTGTTTGAAAATGAGGCTCCAACTTGGAGAAACTAGAGGTTAAATTAATTGACTTTACACATTACAAGCGCATAGAAACAGGTGCTCGGCTCTGCACTGAGCCAGAGCACCAGATCATGACGCCACCCCTGTACTTTCTAAAAATAAACCTGAAATTAGGAGAAACATCGGGTTACAGGAACTGACTTCACACACTGCAGATGCATAAAAACTGGCACTCAGTGCTTTGCTGAGGGAGAGGAGCCCATCAGGATACAGCCCTATATGTCAGCACATGTGAATATTTAAAATTCACCAAATGACCAAATGGGCTCATTATTCATTAGAAATTCAAGTAGCTTGAACTGTACAGAATGGGTGTCAGGTAAGTAAAAGATAATAGTAACTCTTTTTGATCCGTTGGAAATATAAACTTTGCATTGAAGAACAACTTATGGCAGAATCGTTTTACTTTTTTAATAAACTCGTCATAGTGCCTGAACAAAGAACGAAATACAAATGTTATTTCTGAAGTCTAAAACCACATGTCATGGACACAGAAAAAAGCAGAGGACTTGCTTCACTCCTTACTTATGTTCTGGGCCGGAGCCATTTCTGTGTCGGTCAGGATTACTCCTGTGACTTCCAGGAGGCACTGTGCTCTGTCAGATTTCCAGTTTAGTTTCATTGAAAAACAGTGAGCTTTATATTTTTCAAACAATGTCAGGTTGTTGCTGCTGAGTGGCTCTGCGGTCGCCAGCTCCGTTCCAGGCCTCCCTCCTTTCACTGTCCTCAGCAGCCTGGGAGCAGGGGGCAGAGGGAGGCAGAGAGCCAGGTCACTGGCAACGGGGACCCTGGACCCAGAGAGCATGCAGGTCCTTGTCTCGGTTTCTCTTCTATGGGCACCGGGGGCAGGAGCACTGGGCCTGGACATTATTTGCATATTGGGGTGGGGTCTGTACTCCGGATAAAAAGGAAACTTTCAGTCAGAACTCCATGGAAAAGAACTCTCTCCCCAGACCCCCTGAGAAAGAAAATGGTGTTATGGGGTGCCGTACTGAGGCCAGCAAGGAGAACTGGAGACCAGGTGAGAATCAGCATCAGCTACTGAGTGGTAGTCCAGCATCCTCTGCCAGACTGAGATGTGTGTGGCCTGAGAGAGTGCTTTAGAACCTAGTGGAAAGCAAGGATAAGCACTTTGTGAAAATGATAGGCTGCTGGTGTTGAGCTGGTTCGCTGCTAGTGCTGAGCCATAAAGAAAGGGCGGTCTTAGGCTGTGTGCAGGTACTAAAGAAGCAAGTGCAAGGCTGCTTCAAGACAGAGGGTGTTCTTGGCTATATGTAGCAAGTCTGTGAAGGAGGGCAGTTAGAACTGGGCGGCATTCAACTGCACATGGAACTCTGTGGAATTTCACAGAGTTTTTAGATAACTCTGTGGAATTCCACAGAGTAGAACTCCGTGTGCTCTGCCCACCCCTAAAATTAAGCACTGCCAGCACCTGTGCTGCAACATGCACAAATCCAGCTGAGTCCACCACGTTTTTTAAGTCAAGCACTTCAGGAGCTTGGGTAATGAAGACAAGAAGCATAGGTCTGGCCCTTTCCTATCTAAACGGGATTCTTCATTGAATAGTCAGTTTGTTTGTGTGTTGTTGCATGAATGGGTGAGTGGATGAATGTAAAAAAGAGTAAATTTGTGGATAAGTGATTGAACTACTGCACAAATGGTTGTGTGGCAAGTGCATGGATGGATGAATGATTGGCTGTGTGCATGAATGGAGGATTGACTGAATAATTGAATGAACAGTGGCGGCCGGCAGCTTTAGCAGGGAGGGGGGCGGGCGGGAAGCACACACACACATACACACACACACACACACACACACTCATTCTTTCACACACAGACACGCACGCACGCACATCCATCAACAACACTCATACCATTCAAACATGCACTCACGCACCAAACATTCATTTTAAAACACCACACACACTCAGTCTTTCACACACGCACACACAGCCATTAACACTCATAACATTCAAACATGCACGCATGCACCAAACATTCATTTTAAAAGATCACACACACACATTCTTTCACACACACATGCACGCACATCCATTAACAACACTCATAACACTCAAACATGCACACGCGCAACAAACATTCAATTTAAAACATCACAAACACACACACACACTTACCTTCAGCCTCCAGGTTCCAGGAGGGTTGGGACTGCTGTCCCAGCCTCGTCACAGAGTGGGATGGGGTCAGTGAGACTGCTGACCCCACCCCACTCTGTGACAAAGTGTCACTGATTGATACTCGCCCTGGGCGCTTCAGGGCTTAAACCTGAAGCGCCCAGGGCCAGTATCAATGGGTGGCGCTTTCCTCGTCACCCAGGTGAGGGCCTCGAAGCACCTTTGCTGAGCCAAGGAGTCAAGCCATAGGAGCTGTGACCTCCTCAGCCCAGCAAAGTTCAGCTCAGGCAGCCAGGAATCTGAGCAAATCGCGCATGGCTCACTCCTGGCTGTCTGAACTGAAAATGAAGAGTGTCTGTCAGGCTGGCCTTTGTTCAGCCTGACAGACACTCTTCATGAGGGGCAAAGGGTGGGGGGGCGTGACCCCTATGCCCTAAAGGACGATCGTGACTGTGAATGAATGAGTTCTTCAGCCACAGCATTGGGAGGGTAGTATGCCACCAATGAGATAACAGCCACTTCTAGCTCCTCCAATCCTTCACGCAGTGTCATTCGTAGATCTTCCTTCCATCTATGCACTCACCTGGCCATTCATTAATGCACACACTCATCTTTTGAGACAGACAACCATTCATGTATTCACTCACCCATTCCTCTACCAATAAATTCAAACATCCATGCACCCACTCACTCACTATTTAATCCATGCTTTCAACAACTCACCCATTCTTCCACCCATACACTCAATAATTCATTCATCCATCCATGCACTAAGTGGTTCTGTGGGAAAGGTAGGGAGGGTCTCTCATATAAAATATCAGCAACATCTCTACAAAATATATACAAAACACAGCCAAAAATCATGCTCAAGAGGAAAAGGGGAAGTGCAGTATCCAATCCCCATTCAGAAATTGGCCTCAATCTGGTAAATTTAATAGTGTGATGAAATGGGAAGGTCATTATCCCTAGTGAATCAAAGCACCTCCACTTTCTCTGTGGATCACCTCACAGTCAGCTCACAATTAAGGCACCCGCGGAGCTTTTCTGCTTTCAAGAGATCACCTTACTAATGAGAGAAGAGCTCAGCTGACAACCTTGACCATTTGAATAGAATTTATGTTAATATAGTGGTCAAAGAAGAACGTATGTTGTATCACAAACTATACAAAGGGCCGCAAGGAACCCATTTGTACAATCAAGGCCTAATTTAGATCTCGGTGGAGTGGTTACTCAAAACGTTGGGACAGAGTGACCCCTCCCCTGAGAACTAAATCAGGCCCTCCGTAACTGTATGATGTATATGACCTTGGTAACATCAGTGATGTAATTTAACTTATCACAAGTGATGTAATGGCTGAGATGAGAAACAGTGCATAGTTAAGTCACAAATTATAACTATCTTTGTAAATTATGACTGGTGGATTTTAGTGCTTTTTTGGTTTGTAAATGTTAGTTTTTGCCTTATTTCAACCCCTAACTATAATGTGATGTTTACAGTGAATATTTAGTTTTTTTTAATGCAAGTTATGATATTTTTTTATCACACCGAACCATAACATAAGTTTAACTTTTTGTTAATTCATATATATGTAGTGAGGGAGATAGATAGATAATATAGATGTAGACATAGATCAATAGAAACATATATAGATATGGGTGTTTTTTGCACCAGTTACAATGGTATAAAAAGTAAAACTCTCATATCACAAGAAACTGTGAAATATGGAAATGTGGGCTTTATTATCATAATCATACACTCTTAATAGGGCAGATGGATTACCTCCAATGGCTGGCCCTCCCTTGAGCAGTCAGAGGAAGGTTTACACTGATGGAGTAAATATTATACTTTCTGCATAAAGCAGGCGGTTAATCCGTCTCAAAGGTGTTGTGGGCGAACCAAGAGTTTGGTAGACAAGGTACTCCAGCCCAATGGAGTACCCTTTTTACCAAACTCTAAATCAGACCCTCAGTCTCCTAATCACAACATTTGTCATAAAAGACTTAGACCGGATTCGCTAACTGTAGTAACTAAATTCTCAACCTCCAACTTTGCCACATATACCAACCCTATCTTCACTCATTCCTTTCCTCACTTTGTCTATCAAACCCACTGTCATCAACATTGGACTCTACCTTGCTTTCCAATCACATCCCACAACCACTCCTCTAAGCACTCCCCACACATACACATTTCCTACCCATCCAAATCCAGTACAATTCCTCCTAGACATGCTGAAGGAACATAATGAACCCGCAACTAGACCTCATTCATGATTTCTGTTGCCACAATGGTCTTAAATTCATAGGGAGCACCCACCCACCCAAGCACCAGAACTATCAATAACTTCACAATCAATTGTGGAACTGAAAAGCAACACCACACCTCCTCTGAATTCCAAAGCAGTTGGCCAATACCTTACAAATAGCAACTTCCATTGAAGGAGACTACAAAAGACCAACCGTCAAACTTCCTGAAGCACTTTATCACAATTCTCCAACAATGAGGACTTAATAATACCTGTCCACTGCCCAAATGAAAAAAACGAGGCTATGGAAATCTAGCATGAAACTGCCTGTCTGGCAAGATAAACACCTGTGGTACACAAACAAATCCATCTAAAAACTCCTCCCAGGCAAAACAATGTACTGTCAAACATACAATCAGTGCTATGTCACTAGGTAAAAACAGTAACCACATATACAGCTTACTAGCGGACCTTAATCCAGCCCGCTATTAATCACACAAAAAAACTGGTTATGGTATGATGCAACACATATTTTACACAAGGGGGTCATCTAACTCACTTCCAAAATTTACCAAACTGGAAACTTAGAGGAAGACTAGAGATGGTGTACAAGAATAATCTCCAGACAAGTTAGAGAGGTACACCTTGCACCCCCAAAGGGACAGGGTTAGAGTATGTATACCCACAGAAAAGTTTCCCTTTGGGAATTGTTCTCAAACAGATAAGTTTAAAAGATATTGCTTGCACACAAATGTTATACAAAGTGACTGATGACTAACTCGTAGCTGTATTCTTTTCTGTGTGTGTACAAGAATAATTCACCTATGTTCTTTATAAACAATCTTTTTATATCAGAATGCTATACAATGCATATTTTCTGCTCTCCATCTGAGACTTTCTCAGACGTCTTCATTTATTGCTGCTCCTGCACAACCCTGCTTTTGCTGATAACCTGATGGAACCAATTGCATACATATTATTGGAACACATAAGCCTCTGGGAGCGAAGAGACCTGAATATTTGGTTTGACAAACCAGGATTTCATTAGACATCCAGCTTACTCACCAACAGTTAAACATTCTCCTTCCTACAACAGGTCACCAGACCAACCTACTTGGCAGACCATACTCCTGGCACAATGCTAGCCTTTAGAAGCTTAATATCAATCACAAGAAACACACTACTATATGGAGTGATCACAACATTAATACACAGTCAAAATGTTGTTCTTTCAACTTATTTACTGAAAATGAACCTATTGATCTAATAAAAAGTATAAATGTGGAAGCTTCTTTGGAAGATTCATGCCTTCAAAAGTCTTAAAATTCATTGTTCTATAATATTCTCCTGTTTATCAGCAAGAGAGTTAATTAATTGCTCCCTATCAACCTGAGAATTTCCATGTAAATTGAAAACATCCTTCATTGAACTTATGCTAAAGAAACATCGATTTCAGCAATCCGACCCAACAAACTAAAGACCAATAGCAAATAGATCCTTCATACGTCCACCAATTGAAAAGGTGACCCTTCTCTTAGATATCAACCTTCATTGAACAGCGCAATCTACTATCAGATAGACAGAATGGTTTTGTACCTAGAAGAAAGCACATAATCAGCACTAAATTTCATATAAGACAACCTCAAGAAATCAGTCCACACCAATGGGTAGCTGCCCTACTCCTGTTCAACAAATCATGCGCATTTGGCTGATCACCAAATACAAGCCCAAAAACTTTATATCAGAGGTATCCAAGGCACCATGGTGAAATGGATAAAAGCTTATCATAAAGAGAGATTCTAAACTGTCTCCCTACATCCCTTCATTTCCCCATCCTACACTGTTAGACCTGTCAGCCTGAGGGTAGTTTTCCCCCAAACGTATTGCCTACTTACCTTCAACTTTTGCTGAAATTCATTTTTGGTGGCCACAGGACCACTACTAACCGGTGCTAAAGTGTTTGTGCTCACTCTTCTATACATTGTTTGATTGCCATATACCTAATTGTCATTTTTAATTTGCTAGTAAGTCCCTTGCAGAGTGGTGTACTATGTACTCAGGGCCTATAAATTAAATGCTACCAGTGGGCCTGCAGCACTTACTCTGCCACCCACTTAAGTAGTGAAGTGCCTTGAAAGTTTTATAATGGATCCCTTTTGGCTCTAAACAGACTCCGTAGAAGTGTGACGTAGTTGTTAGAGTGAAATGCAATGAAAATTTGGTTTAGAATGTTAAGTTCACGGTTACACACAGAAGAATAAAGACATGGAATGTTTAGCTCCATGTGGCATAGTTATTGATGGGTCCTTAGGCTGGGGAGGACAGTACAACTGGTGACGAGATAGGGGATAAGTAACCCAAAGAATGATCATGCTCTGCCAGAGAGTATGCTGTGGTCCAAGCAAACTGCTCATGAATGCCCTGTGTGTCACTGTCGAAGTACAGAATTGATGCTTCATGCATGTGGAGTCAAACGCACAGCTTCAGGTGCTGTAAAGTAGTTAAAGACACTGAAAGCATTGTAAAGAACCTACATGTCGTTGGCAGAGAACATGTTGGTCAGGCCATACATAATGACCACTGCCACGCAAGATAAAATTGTACATTATACAGAGCGTTAATGCTGAATGAAGATACAACGGATTTACAAAGCCACAGCCAAAGATAATCATAACCTGCCAAATAACACTGTAAACAGAAGCTCTGCAAGGAGCAGATCAACCAGGTGTCAGGAAGTGCAAGCTGACATTTAGAAAAGAAGAAATAAATGACTTATCGGATCCACTAAAGAAAGTCATTGTACCACAGCACTCGTTGAAGTGGCTCAAGGAGAAGTGCTCAAGGTTGTGCTTACAGAACCATCCATACCGAAGTGGATTGCTCACAGAGTTGCCGAGTAGTGCTCAGAATACCTTCATAGGTCTTTAAAGAATAAACAGCCAAAAGCTACTGTGAGCATACTGACATTTTTCAGATGGCAGCTAAGAAAGAAGACACAGTTCCAAGTAATGTTAAAGATGATAAGGCCAACAGGTCAAAGGGCTTTAGAGAAGGTTTGCACAAACCTATCACAAAACAGTGTCAGAGAGCATTCTAATCTCAACATCAGTAAGTTCCACTCTGGTCTACAATGCTGCCTCTTTCCTGAAATCACCACCACCTTGGGATACTGCCAAATATATTGGCATTAGATGGACTGCTTCGATCGAGACATTTGATTATTTTATTGAGGCACTTGAAGAGAATGACAATAGAAAGATGATCAAGTATCTCAAAAATCTTGCTGGTGATGGTGTGAAAGAAGTGATGAAGAAAATGCTGAGAAAAGACGAAGAAGTCACATACCGTCAGATTAAAGAAGCGTTGAATCTCAAATTCAATCTTGTACCAAACCATGATTATGAAAGATACATTTTTAGTCAAGAACACCAAAAAGTTGGTGAAACTATCAATGAATTTGTATAGAGACTCAATACACTCATCAAACACTGTAAATTCAAAATATTTAATGATAAAGAAGCTATGTATCTTAGAGGTATTGATGAATGCTTGTCAGATTTAGACGATGAATGCTGAGAGAAACTCTTAGTCTAGAGCAAGCATTAATGGCTGCCAGCGCTGAAGAGCATGCTGAAAGACAAGTTGCTGACATGGAGGCCAGAGGTGCCCAGATTAAGTCAGCCATGAGTGTGAAAAGTAAGCCAAAGCAAAAGACTGAAGGACACAAAGTGATGAATACACATAAAAAGAAGTTCTGTTTTAGGTGTGGAGTTTTGTTTCCACACAAAGGTAAATGTCCCACCAGGGGACAGATATGTAAAGGCTTTGGGAAAAAGAACCATTTTGTGACGGTTTGTAAAGCAAAGGAAAAAGTAAGGCCCTGATTAATACAAGCACTATCCCAAGACACCCACAGGGCGTCATATTTATGGTATGACAATAGCCGGTGGGAAGTCCCAGCTAGCGTCATAAAAGAGGACGCTAGTGGGGCGGGGGAGGCGTAGAGGGAACAGGAGATTGTATTTCAAAGAATGATGCTAGTATGGGCACAGGCAAAACAAATGCCTCTAACCAGACTAGTGTCATCCTTTGATGCAAAACCCCCGTAGGAGTCATGCCCACCACCCCAATGGCCATGCCCAGGGAACATATGTCCCCTGGGCATGGCCATTCGGCCTAGTGCCATGTAAGGGGGGCCCAAGTAAGCCCCTCTATGGCACTTTTTAATAAAGAAAAGACTTATCTGTACTTACCTTACTCGCCAGAGGATGGGGTCCACCCATCCTTTGGCATCCCTCTGTGGGTGGGGGTGTCCCTGGACCTAGGGAAGGGCAACTGTGGGCCTATTCCATGGTCTCTGACCATGGAAATAGGCCCACAGGTCCCCTAATGCCTGCCCTGACCCAGGTATTAAATAATGGTGCTAAGCAAGCTTAACGCCATTATTTAAGGCCCCCTTCCCCGTGCTTGATTTTAACACAGGGATAAATATGTCGCTAAGCCCATATAATTATTTTTTGCCTGGGAATGACTACCTTGCATCTCATTGACGCAAGGTAGTTTCCTGCTGGAAAAAATGACTTTAACTCCAAAACTTTGGCGCTAGACAGGTCTCGCACCAAAGTATAAATTTGGAGTTAGGTTTGCACCAAATTTGCGTAAAAAAAATGACGCGAATTAGACGCAAAGCAAGTATAAATCTGGGCCTAAGTGCATCATAGTGTGAAGACAAAATGTCCGCTACAACATTCCAGAAGCAACGCTTGACACACACCAACAAGGCCAAGCAGCAACATCAGTTGAGGCAGGTCGACATTGAATGAGTTGATTGTCATCTAAATCATCATTAAACAGTTCTTCCACCTCAATGTCAAGTGACAGTGACGAAGATGGTTGTGCCATGTCGATGTTTACCTCAGAGAGCTGTATGCATGTTGGACTGGCTGCATGTGAAGAAAAATGTCAGTCAAAGAAAAGTCGATATTGCAAAGCACTGAAATCAAACCAACACTGTCCAAAGATTACAGTGAAAATGAATGGTTGTTCGATACCTTTCATTATTGACAGTGATGCGTCGATAAACAATGCCTGGAGAGAAATACAATGAACTATCTCCATTACAGTGACTTATGCCATTGAAAACCAAAGTGTATACATGGGCTGCATCAACGTTGTAGGAAGCTGGCTCTGTATATACTATCTCAAAATGAGAGATAGTGTGCACAGAGTCCAGGGGTTCCCCAAGAGGCTTGACAGAGGCAATAATAGATAATACTAATGCTCTATTTGTGGTAGTGCGGTCGAGCAGTTAGGCTTATCAGAGGGTAGTGTTAAGCATTTGTTGTTGACACACAGTCAATAAATGAGAACACCTACTCAATAACTTAACTCCAGGCCAATAGGTTTTCATAAAGAAAAATATTATTTTCTAAATTTATTTTAGAACCACAAGATTCAAATTGCAGGTAAGTACATTAAATGTGAGGTACTTTGCATACGTATACATAGGACTTTGAATCAAAACAGTAATGTACACAGTTTGGCATAAAATGACAATAAGCTATTTTAAAAGTGGACACTGCAAAATTCAACAGTTCCTGGGGGAGGTAAGTATAGTTAGGTTAATGTGGTAAGTAAAGCACTTACAAGTTCAGTCTCCGGGGCATAGGCAGCCCACCGTTGGGGGTTCAAGTCAACCCAAAACACCCAGCACCAGCAACACAGGTCTGGTCAGGTGCAGAGGTCAAAGAGAGGCCCATATAACATAGGTGCCTATGGAGGCAGGGGGTGCTCCAGTTCCAGTCTGCTAGCAGGTAAGTACCTGCATCCTCAGGGAGCAGACGGGGGGTGTTTTGTAGAGCACTGGGAGGGTCCCAAATAGGCACACCAAGTATAACCTCAGTGGCACAGGGGCGGTTGGTTGCAGTGGGCAAACAAGGCATCGGATTTGTTATTGTAATCAATGGAGGAACCCGGGGGTCACTAAGACGTTTCAGACAGGGCACAGGGGGGCTTATCAGGCCAGCCACTGACTGTGCAAGGGTTAGGGATGCCTGCTGGTCACTGCTGTACCAGTTGTTGGTTCTTCACAGGCCTATTGGCTGTGGGTGCAGAGCTTCTTCCAGGTGTCTGGTTTCTTTGTTCCGGGCAGTCGGAGTCAGGGGGATCCTCAGGATTCCATCTGCAGGTGTCGTTGTGGGGGTGCAGACAGGTCAGCCCAGGGTGGACACCTCGTCGGAGTTGCCTGGGGGTCTTTTCTGGGTCATTGGTTTCTCTAGACACAGATCAGGGGCATCGGGTGCAGAGTGGAGGGGACTCACGCTTCTGAAGTGAGAGTCCCTTTAAAGATGGTTTCTTCTTGCTTGGTTAGACACAGCCGCTGTCCACGGGAGTTTCTTGGTCCTTTGTAGTTGCAGGGAAGTCCTCTGAGTCGGCAGAGGTCGCTGGGCCCGCAGGATGCGCCGCTGATGCAGGTTCTTTGAATCAGGAGACAGGCCGGTAGGGATAGGGCCAAAGCAGTTGTTGTCTCCCTTCTTCTCTGCGGGGTTTTCAGGTCAGGAGTCCTGCTTCTTTGTAGATCAGGAATCTAAAATCCTTGCTTCAAGGTCGCCCCTAAATACTGAAATTAGGGGTGTGTTAGGGTCACAGGGCAGTAGCCAATGGCTACTGCCCTTGGGGGTGGCTACACTCTCCTTGTGCTCCCTCCCTTTGGGGAGGTGAGCACATCCCTACCCATATTGGGCTAAATCCTCCAAAACACGATTTTCCAAGGAGGGGGTCACTTCAGCTCTGGTCACCCTAGGGGGGGACCAGGCTGAGAGGGTGACTCCTCCTTGTTTTTCTTATTATCTCCCCGGACGTGCCCCCAAAAGTGGGGGCTGAGTCCGGGGGGGCAGGCATCTCCACTTCCTGGAGTGCCCTGGGGCATTGGAACACGAAGCCTGGCCTTTGATGCACACTGTTAGGTGTTAAAGTTCCTGCTGGGGAAAGGTGTGAAACACCTCCACCCAGTACAGGCTTTGTTTCTGGAACCAGAGAGCACAAAGGCTCTCATCCCAGAGGGACAGAAACTCATCTCTCAGTGGCAGCCTGGCACAGACCAGTCAGTCCTGCACTGATGCATTAGGTAAAAAACAGGGGGCATCTCTAAGATGCCCTCTGTCTGCATTTTTTAATACATCCAGCACTGGCATCAGTGTGGGTTTATTATTCTGAGAAGTTTGATACCAAACTTCCCAGTATTCATTGTAGCCATTACGGAACTGTTGAGTTCCTTTTGACAAATTCCCAGACTATATACTCAATATGGCCACACTGTACTTGCAATGTCTAAGAATGGACTTAGACACTGTAGGGGCATATTGCTCATGCAGCTATGCCCTCACCTGTGGTATAGTGCACCCTGCCTTAGGGCTTTAAGGCCTGCTAGAGGAGTGACTTACCTATGCCACAGGCAGTATTTTCTGTGCATGGCAACCTGAGGGGGATGCCATGTCGACTTTGCCTTTTTCTCCCCACCAACACACATAATCAGCAATGGCAGTGTGCATGTGTTAGGGGAGGGGTCCCTTAGGGTGGCACAACACATGCTGCAGCCCTTAGGGATCTTCCCTGGTCAGAGGGCCCTTGGTACCACTGGTACCTTTTACAAGGGACTTATCTGTGTGACAGGGGTGTGCCAATTGTGGAAACAATGGTACATTTTTAGTGAAAGAACACTGGTGCTGGGGCCTGGTCACCAGGGTCCCAGCACACTTTTAGTCAAGTCAGCATCAAGATCAAGCAACAAGTGGGGGGGTAACTGCAGCAAGGAGCCATAGATGTCCATAAAAGGTCAAGGTTAATCTGTAGCGACAAAGAAACACAAGAAAACGTATGTGCAAGCACCCATCCATGTGCTTTCAGGTACAGCGTTGAGTGGCTGTCTACTCAGTTTCAGCACAGCCGCTAATATGGGACTGATTTCTGTGAATTGCAACATGAATGCTCATGACAAAATAGTGAGCCAATTCCCTTCATGGTTTCATGGTTTACAAAAGCTTAAGACTATGAAAGTAAAGCTGCATATTAATGAGAATGTCCGTCCTGTTGCTCAGAAACATAGACAAATTGCTTTTCGTTTACAAGAAGCTGTTGAAAAAGAACTTGAATTGTTACTCAAGCATGGCATTATTAAGCGTTTTCGTGGTCCAATTCCATGGGTTTTTCTCATAGTAGTAGTGCATAAAAAGAACAGTGATGTGAAGGAGCTGTACACATATGGGTTGACATACGTCAGGCAAAAAAGCCAATTGAATGAGAATGGCATCCAGGTCCATACATATCTGACATAACACAATTAAATGGTGTAAAGGTCTTCTCTCGCCTTGATTTAAATAAAGGTTCTCATCAGTTGGAACTCAAAGAAAATTGCAGGTATTTCACAACCTTTTCTACACATGTTGGCCTGTTTTGATACAAAAAAACGTAGTTTTGTGTGTCATCGGTTGCAGAACTTTTCCAAGATGTCACTCAACGTATCACACAGCCTTTTGTGAATGTGTCCAATTACAGCAATGATATAATAATTTTCGAGCTACACAGAAGGAGCACAATAGAGTTCTCACATACGTATGTCGCTTACATACTGATGGGGTTTGACTTTGAATGCAAACAAGTGTAAATTACACAAAACAAAACTAAAAATCGTTGGCCACATCTTTTCTGATGGGAGTATGACACCCAATCCTGAGAAAGTACAAGCACTGTCAAATGCTGATCTCCCACAATATGTTTCTGTGGTACATTTATTTCTTGGCATGGCCAGTTACAGTTTAAGATACATGCAGGACTTTGCCACTGTAAGTGCTCCATTACGTGAGCTGTAAAAGAACAATGTTTCATTAAAATGGCCACAAGAATGTGAGAAAAGTTTCCAGAGAATCAACCAAGCCATTGAAAATGCTGCTGACTGGCCTACTTCAATCCAAAGCTTGACACAGAGGTCATAGTAGGATTTTTGAGGATTGTTGATGGTAGCCCAGTCGAGTTAGGCTCAATCCTTGCACAGCACAGTGGACTCCCAAATCCTCAAAGGCATATTGTGGTATATGCTAGTAGAAGTTTGTCCCAAACAGAAAGTGCTTACTCACAGCCTCTGAAAGAAAGGTTAGCCATGGTATGGGCTTGTGAACATTTCTATGTATTCCTGTATGCAAAGCATTTTATGCAGACAGCTGATCATTAAGCTTTACTGACTATCTTTGGCAATCCAAAAGCCAAGATGTCTCCTTGAATTGAACAATGAGGACTATGGTTGCAAGAGTACAATTATACCACTGTGCATCATCCAGGGAAGGATCAAAACCCTGCAGACTACTTTTCCAGAGTGCCTTCACAAGGTCAAGGTACTCTATCCAAGACGGCTGAAGCCTAAATTCATTTAATTGAAAAATCAAATATGCCAGCTGCTACCTGGT
This sequence comes from Pleurodeles waltl, assembly GCF_031143425.1. NCBI lineage: Eukaryota > Metazoa > Chordata > Amphibia > Caudata > Salamandridae > Pleurodeles > Pleurodeles waltl. The sequence goes on from NC_090438.1 coordinate 349,571,670, forward strand.
TAGCCCAGATTATCACTGCCGCAAGCCATGATAGTAACATGCTGAAATTAAAGGCATAATTACACATCGGTCATGGAACCGTCACACTCATCCTCTTACCAATGATGACGAATATCAAAAATATAGAAATGTCAAAGAGGAACTGTCCATAACTCAGGAGGGAGTTATACTGAAAGGAGCAAGAATACTGATTCTGGAGAGAATGAAACAGAAAATAATTGAAGTGGGTCACAAAGGACATTATGGTGTCATTGCCACAAAAAGAGCACTCCAAGACCAAGTTCAGTTTCTGTATTTAGATGAGAGGGTTGAAAAAGAACTCAAGGCCTGTCATCTATGTAACTGCCTTCCTACAAATGTTACTTAACATACTCATAAATATGTCAGAACTCCCTAAGCAAGCATGGGAGACAATAGCCATCAACTTTTTCAGTCCACTCGATAAGGGACATGACCTGATGGTGATTGTGATTGTGGACAAATACAAATTTTTGCCATTAGTTGAAAATCTCTTATCCACAATTCACAAACAAGTAATTGAGAGACTAGATGGCATCTTTGCAGCATGGGGCATTCCAGCCATTTTGAGGTATGATAATTGCTCGTCTTTTAACAGTTGAGAATCCAGAGAATTCCTGAAGTATCTGAATATGTAGCAACAAAAGAGTACACCAATGTGACCGTAGGTCAACAGACTCGTTGAGCGTTTTATGAGTATGGTAATGAAAGCAGTACAGCGTGCAACGCTTGAGAAGCTCACTTTGAAAACTGTGTTAAATTCAACCCTGCAAGCTTATTGTTCAACACCTCACTTGACCACAGGTGAAAGTCCTGCAACTGTGATATTCGGGAGAGCAATAACAATCAAGTTACCTCAATGGACCAACAAGTGAGAAAGAAGTGAGAACACAATTCATAAAATCTCAGAGATAACATTTGTCCTTCATTCTACCAGGGAAAAAAAGCAACTAAACAGTTCCTGAAACCAGTCTCAGGTTTTTATACTTGCACGAATTGTTCAATTTGCTAACTAGGCCTGTCTAAATTAAAACAGGTAGACATCAATGATCAGAATTTAGCAATACGTAATTTCATCAACTGTGAAAGCACCAATGTAGTGTACCTCATTATTTGTCCCTGTGACAAGTTTTATATTGGAAGTACGACCAAACCACTGAAATCAAGGATACAAAAACATTTTCGCAACATACAAAGGGACGACTTGAGGTTTCCACTGGTGGAACATTTTGCATTATGTCACCCTCATTCTAGGACTTTCAACTTTTGTAGTCTTCTAAAACTAAAATAAAATCCTGGGCAAGGAGACTCAGAACTGAAGCTATGACAATGTGAAAGTGCCCTAATCATCCGATTTGACACAGTTCGACGTGGTCTTAATAAAGATGCAGAATGACATTACTGGCTCCGCTAACGTCTTAATCAATCTGTGTAGAACAAACAGCCCATATCGTGAGACATTCTGTGACTCCAATTTGTCCTTCAGCTTTTGCATTTGTTGTATTATATTGCCCCCTCAAAAACCAGGGATGTTTTCCGTGTGTTTCCTTTTTACATCCCCTGGGTCCCAGCTGCTCTAGCCCCTCTCTCATATTACCTGTCGCTTGTATCCTATTCAATAGCATTCACTGTTAGATATTCACTTCATACATGGGGTCTCAGTGTGTTGTACCACCCATAGTCAACAAAAGGATTCGTCTATCTAGTTAGGTTGCGTGTCCTTTTTTTTGGTTCATTATATCTGTTGTATTATATTCTCGTCTTACATATCAGGAATGTTCTCACATCATTTTTATGTCCCTTGGGCCCCAATGTGGGATCAAATCATTAACATTTATAAAGCGCGCTACTCACCTGTGCGGGTCTCAAGGCGCTAGGGGGAAGGGGGGGGGTTACTGCTGCTCGAAGAGCCAGGTCTTGAGGAGTCTCCGGAATGTGGAGTGGCCCTGGGTGGTCCTGAGGCTGGTGGGGAGGGTGTTCCAGGTCTTGGCTGCCAGGTAGGAGAAAGACCTCCCACCCGCCGTGGAGCGGCAGATGCGAGGGACGGCAGCGAGCGCGAGGCCGGTGGAACGGAGGAGACGGGTGGGGGCATAGAAGCTGAGGCATCGGTTGAGGTATTCAGGTCCCTTGTCGTGGAGGGCTTTGTGTGCGTGGGTGAGAAGTCGGAAGGTGATCCTTTTGCTGACTGGGAGCCAATGCAGGTGTCTCAGGTGTGCGGAGATGTGGCTGTTGCGGGGTACGTCGAGGATGAGGCGGGCGGAGGCGTTTTGAATACGTTGCAGACGTTTTTGGAGTTTTGCGGTGGTCCCAGCATAAAGGGTGTTGCCGTAGTCCAGGCGGCTAGTGACTTATACTTTTAATTCTCCCTTTTTTGCCCTCAAGGAGGCCACATTACCTAGTTTGTACTTAAGCCCTTGTATTTATGTATTAATTTTATCACAACACTATGTAGAAATAACATCCCTTTATCATAGCCGCCATAGTAGGTGCCTGGATTGGTGAGTATCCTGGGCTATGAACATAATAGTTGGACGCTTCCTCTGTCCCATAGAACATGGCGCTGTACTGAGGCGCCAGGCCTCTTAGCGAAAGCTCCCAATGCTATGAATCCAACCCGAGACTAGCATATCCCTTTCCACAGCAATCTGTTATTGAGTGGCAAGTGATATTCTGGGCTGTCGCAGGTCCCTGTAGCCATCTATAGTATGCTTCTGCAATAATAAAGGTCCTTTTTTTTTTACCCAATATTGCGTCGGTTTTTCCAGGACACCGGTTACTTAACATCTGGCACACTTACTTTGGTGTCTCAAACGTGGAAAGATTTAAAATTTGTGTTAAATCTCGCATTTTCCTTACCTCAATGAGGCCACATTATTTAGCTTGTATTCAGCCCTTACATTTATGTTTCAATCTATCACGATGCCATGTTCAAATTACATCTCTGCATTATGGCTGCAAGAATAGGTGCCTGGATTGGTGAGTATTCCGGGCTATGGAAACGAAAGTTGGACGCCTTGTTTGTCCTAATAAATATGGCGCTGGACTAAGACGCCAGGCCTTCACCGCAAGCACTCAATGCTAGGGATTTAACCTGAGACTAGCAGATGTTCTTTCACAGTAATCTGCTTTTTGACCGGTAAGCGATCCTTGGGGCGTTTCACATAGGTTTGTGTGCCCTTCATTCATGATATACGGTTCATCATTTATGATGTATGGTTCCTTATTCTCCACTTGCGATGTATGTTTCTTTTGAGATGGGCAACCTGCCATGACCTTTCAAACTGAATAATATTTAATTGGTTTTATGGTGATCATACTTTTTTCCATTTTGTTTCATGCTATTCCTAAAAAAACACTAGATTAGATACATCTTGCCCTTAGCCATCTATAGTCTGTTTCTGTAGGATAAACAGCTGCTGTTAACCCTTGGATTAATGCTTGGCCTGGTCCAATGAGCTCAGGGGGGGTCTTCACATTGGTCTTTTTGCCCCTCATTCCCGCTGTATGGGCTTTTCTTTCATGATGTGTAGTACTTTATGTTTCATCCATGATATATGTTTCTTCTGAGATGGGTAACCTGTCATGATCTTCCAAATCGAATAATGTTTAATTGGATCTATGGTGATTATACATTTTTTCTATTGTTTCATGCTATCCCTGATACATTACTTGATTAGATGCACCCCATAATATGTAATAAAGTTCTGCTTAATTTGCTAGTCCGGTATTCATGATTTATAAATGACAAACATACTTATTGGGCATTATATAATAATGCTGCATAATCCTATCTGATGTGATGTGATGATCAGGCCTTTGAATGTAGATAATAATTTGTTTGAAGACCGTTAGTAAAAATCGTTCTCGATGTATGTCTAAAGTTTGACATTAGCTTTGAATATAACATTTGGCAATGGGCATGTATGCAAATAATTTGTTGACCATTTCCTCTGAATTTAACATTTTGTTAATTGCTTTCGGGTTAATTTGAAATTATGTCATTACTGCAGACCTTTGTCAGGACAGATTGATTACTTTGGTCCTCTACATATCTTTTTGGAAACCATAAAATGGACACACCCTTTAGAATATTTGGAGAGGTATGGTATGACCCTGATCACATGGGCTATGGGTCTGTCAACTTTTTCTGCTCTCTTAGGCATGGCTTGTTTTCCATTTTTTCTATTTAGGATTTTTGGTTGTAGCAACCCTCAATAATTTCTTATATCTAATTAATCTCTAATTGTCTGGAATTATTAACCAATTGCCAGCATCTGTCTACAATTAACCCACGTACCCAGCATTTCTCATCACCATTTTATGATTAACATATGGAATTATATTACATTTTTCTCCGTTTTCCTTTTTCTTTCATATTTTTTTCACACGTGGTGGCTTTTTCTTTTTGCACCATATCCAACAAAAGAAAAACTTAAAATTATCATTCCTTCTTTTTCACACTTAGAGTGTGAATGAGATTGGGGAGCTTTATATATATATATATATATATATATATATATATATATTTATATATATTTTTACTAATTCAATTTCATATTTTCACAGCCTTGAGAAAGCCAGAGGCATATATACCCTGGGGGGCGAAATACGTGTCGGCTGTTCCTTCTCAAGTGCATTGTAATAAACATTCCCTGGATTCATTGACTAGACTAGCGCATTGATCAAAAACATTCTGACCGTGTGAAGATTTGAAAGTACATATTCGATTTATGGTGGGCCTACCAATCTCTTTTTTGCAGTCATAATGCTCTCCATTGAGGTACATTGGTCCATACCTCACTTGGTAGCACACAACTGGATGAAAGGGGCATTCCATTAGATAAGAGAGCTGGACAATTGGAGCAATGTTTTTCGGTACGATTCATACAATGGACTTGGTTACCAAGCAGAAGATGAAAGCCGATGTAGACAAGAGGCAACATGCAAAAAATATTACTTTTAAGAGAAGAGATGTAGTGATTGCCAGGCAGATGAGAAGAAGGAAATCTGATGCTCCATACAATGCTGATCCTTTCCATGTGGTGTCGACCAAGGGACACATGGTGACTGCCCTTCACCCTGGGAAATATGTTACCAGAGACTCTTCTCACTTTAGGCCTTTAATTCATCAGTCTTCGAATCAAGGTGATGAAGGAAAAACTGAAACTGAAAACTCAGTGACTGCTGTTGCCTCTTCACCATCTTAAAAAAATCTCTGCTCCTGCTTCCAGTAACCAGATCAGGTCAACTGATCAAAGCACCAAGAAGGATGATTGAAGAGATTTAGTTGTACATTATTATTATATATATATATATGTATATCTATAAAGATTTTATAAACATTTTTAATTCACAGAGGGGGAGATGTAGGCCCTCATTCTGACCTTGGCGGGTGGCGGAGGCCGCCCGCCAAAGTCCCGCCGTCAGGTTACCGTTCCGCGGTCGAAAGACTGCGGCGGTAATTCTGACATTCCCGCTGGGCTGGCGGGCGGCCACCTTCAGGCCGCCCGCCAGCCCAGCGGGAAAGAGGCTTCCACGATGAAGCCGGCTCGGAATCGAGCCGGCGGAGTGGAAGCTGTGCGACGGGTGCAGTTGCACCCGTCGCGTATTTCACTGTCTGCCAAGCAGACAGTGAAATACTTGTAGGGGCCCTCTTACGGGGGCCCCTGCAATGCCCATGCCAGTGGCATGGGCACTGCAGGGGCCCCCAGGGGCCCCGCGACCCCCCCTACCACCATCCGGTTCCCGGCGGTCTGGATGGCGGTAGGGGGGGTCGGAATCCCCTCGGCGGCGCAGCAAGCTGCGCCGCCTTGGAGGATTCAATGGGGCGGCGGTACACTGGCGGGAGACCGCCAGTGTTGCCGGTCCGACCGCGGCTTTACCGCCGCGGTCGGAATCCCCATTGGAGCACCGGGGTCAGAATGACCGCCGTAGTGTCTTGCGAGTTTTATGACGGTACCCTTTTGGCTCCAAACGGACTCCTTAGAAGTGTGACATAGTTGCTAGAGCAGAATGCAATGAAAGTTTGGTTTAGAATGTTGAGTTTGCAGTTACACAGAGAAGAATAACAACAAGTAATAGTTAGCTCCGTAAGTGGCATAGTAATTGGCTGGTACCCAGGCTAGGGAGGATGCTACATGTAGCACTTTAAAAGATTTATCAGGCCCGCCATTGTGGCCTCAATGCAGTATTAAACTGATACTTTGAATTGGCATCAAAACCCATAGCCAAGCCTTAAACTCCACTTTTACTACATATAAGACATGCCTAAGGTAGGCCCTAGGTAGCCCATAGGGCAGTGTCCTGTTTGATTAAGAGGATGGAAATGCACTTTTCATGTTTTGCATGTACTGATAGTAAAAGGCACACCCCTCCCACAGGATAACAGTGGGGGTTCCACATTACTTTTAATAAGATGTAATTTCCAATCGTGTTTGGTATCTATGAAATTCGTTTTTTTTAATTACAATATTGAAAATGCCACCTTTAGAAATTTGGCCTTTTCCTGCCCTTAGCCCATTGTGCCAGCAAATTGTCTTGGGACACCTGAATGTGGGGGTAGGTGACAGTTAGATTTTGTGAGTTCCTCCAAGACAGTCACATACTAGAGGAGTTTGGTGTGCCTCTATGGGCCATCTGCTAGCAGGATGAGGGAACAGAGCTGAGCAAAGCCCCTCTTGCAAGAATAACCTATGCTCTGCCTTCACACAAAGGGCCTAACAACTCCACATTTATTACCATTTATTACCACAGTCGGCTGGGAGCCACGGCAGGGCAGTCAGAAAATTCCATACACATCAAAGAACCTTCCCAGAAGCTTCTCCCACCTTCCAGAAGAAAGGCACCCAATTGTAAAAATAGGACCTTCAGGCCCACCCTTCACGTCACTGCTGCATCTGTGGAAGTACTCTCAAAGGACTGCCTGCTATTGTGACCTGCTGTGCACTCTTCCAGACTGCTGCTGTACCCATAAGGATTGCTTTGCTGCCTAGAGCCTGCCTTATACCCTCAGAGGCCAGCCCTGCCGTTGCACCCTATGTCTTCACCTACACCAATGACTACCAAATTGACTCCAAGGCCTAGTTTCTGGCCGGACCTCCTATTCAAAGCCATAGGGACATAAAAGACTCCCATCAACTTGAGCCCACACCAGGACCCAGTTTGAGTGAGTCCTGAGTGCCCAAGAGATGGCTTACAAGTCCTGGACCCTTGGTTGTCATGCTGAAGGAGCCTAGATGGCCAAAAACTTATCTGAGAACCAGAAGGAGACTGGATCCAACCTGCTCACCTATCCACCTGAGGTACATCACCTGTCAGATTAACTCCACAGCTTCTCCTGCTACTTTCCTCTTCACAGTGCCCAATCCTTTTCAGTGGTCCTTTGCCAAAGGGGTATCCAAACTCGTGGAACTGCCTTCTGCTACAGAACTCTGCCTCATCATGTTGGAGATTTTGGCCTGTTGGTTTCAACTCAAGGCTATGTGAATATAATGTTGCCTCCTTAGACACATCCTGCAGCCCTGTCCAGCTGAACATTACCTTCTCAGACACTTTTCTCAGAATGTATTTCAAGTCTGAAGGCAAGAGCTGACTGGGCCCAATCCACTTCTTGTATTTCTGCCACGCTCTATCGGGGTTTGCCATATTTTTAAACTTTGACCCAAAACTTGTGTGACTAGCTGTCCACGGGTGACGCTTTAATCTTCTACATGCTAGTTTTTACTTAAAACTTTAAAAAATCATAACTTTGGTTCCACTGATTTTATTTGTCATTTTGATGTCAAATAATTGATTAGAATTTACTTGATTTTGCTAAATTGGTTGAGGACTTTTCTTGTATTGTGTTTTCACTTTTGAACTTTTTATGTACTGCATAAATACTTTGCACATTGCCAATAAGTTATGCCTGACTGCTTTTTGTGCCAAGCTATCCACGGGTAAGCACATATTAAGTTAGCGACTTTGCTTGGCTTACCCAGGGCTCACACCACAGTCGACCACCGGCCCAGTTTCTCACATACACCAAACAAGTATGCATCCCACAAAGATCAATAATTGCACCCCTTACTTTTAGTGTCTATCTAGCCCCTATTCCTGACCTTGTGAACCATTCATCTTCATATGTTTCAACTATGCTTCACATGCTACAACTATGCAGACCATACTCGTTAATCTGGAGCTGACAAATGTCTTACAGCAATTGAACAATGGATACTAAGGGATCACCTCCTCAAAAATAGAAACACTCTTTTGTGGATCCCGGAAAAATCATAACCCTAAATGCTTGTAGCCCCTTGAAATAGGAGGCTCGACACCCAATTCAAGTTAAGTAAAATAATCCATGGTGTGATTATGGACTCAAAGCTCTCTCTTGAATCTAAAATCATCAAGATGACTAAAGGCACCTAATATACAATGAGCATTCTACCAGACATCTTCCCCTACATTGCCTTTCAAACAGAATGCAAACAACTTTGGCCCTATTCATAGCCCACCTAGCCTATGAAAATGAGCTCAAGTTTGGGCTCTCTACAAAACTGATCAATAAACTGCAAAGAATTCAGAATGCAATAGGCAGACAAGTCCTCGATCTAAACGGAAGGGACCACATAACTCCAACTATCAAAGCTCTTCAGTGGTTACCAGTGGCCAGAAGAATGCTCCTTACATTGTACACCAAGCTATTTATGTTTTTTGGGGCTTTTTCCAAATACTGGACTAAACCGAATTCCTTTTGGCAAATATTGACTGGGTTGTATAAGCTACTTGCCATCATATCCTCACACTTGTGTGCTCAGAAGCACAACTGTATGGTGTCCTTGCAGATAAAACATAAACTAAGAGATCTGACTACTATTAACACTCTTCTTCCATCCAAACACTACATATATAGTAATTCCTCACCGGACCATTAAAGAGAGTGTGTTAGGACCTCAATGGTTAGAAAGCACTACAGAAATGCTGAGCTGCAATATAATAATTGTTCTGGCAGCATTATTGTGCTTCATTTGAGCTGGAAACAAAATTATGAGTTTGGCGATCTGAGGTCCGCCATGGTGGAGGTGGCGGTCACACAGCCGCATCCCTGGGCGGAGAAAACCACCATATTATGAGCATGGAGGTGTTCCCAATGGGACACAGCAAATAGACTGCCAGTTCTGCCAGTGCGGACAGACCACCTTGTCCGACGGCAGGGATCTCCAGTCTAGAGGGGACAATGTTACCACCAAGCATATTATGAGGTTACACACTGCCAGGATATCCGGCGTGGTCGAACCACCACTAAAACCCTGTCAGAAACGACCAGTACAAAAGGAGACACTCACCTCTTCAGGAACACAGACACTTCCGGAGCCGCCATGTAATCTGAACGTAGTCTTCCCACTGTCCTGGATCACCCTACGACTCCAGAACCAGCAAGGGTGACTAAGACAACAACCATAAGTACACCCACCTAGCACACACTGGAGGGAAAGGCATTAGTACACACCCACACACAACACACACATCCGGGATGGCGAGCGACGGCCACACATGCAAACTAACACCTGTACCAACACACATACACACACCAACATAAATGCACACACACACAACAACCACAGAATGGCACACAACACCATCACAACACATCACACTGAGTAGAAAGCACAAGGAAACCACGCAACACATGCTGCAACACAATCACATCACAGACACAAAACACACACATACCAAATCGCAAAAATACAACAAATCCATTAGAAGGAAAGGTATGACTAGTATGTCTCCATCGAGACCAACAGGCGGTTGGCCCATATCTATTAGAAAGACAGATATAAAATGTACACAAAATGTACAAATAGGGCCAACTGGCCAGTCCAATTACTCCAAGTGCCACCAGGCACATATGGCACTTGTGAATGCCCCAAGTTGACTCCTGACTGCAACATGGCCTCCACATGGTAGGGGGATCAAGGGGACAGGCAAGCACCTCAGATGTGATGGTCGAGGGGGAGGGTGGCTTGGGAGGAGGATCCTAGGGTTTAGCTTTGGGTTTGTGGGGGAGATTGGGCTTGGTTTTTACCTTAGTTTGTGGCTCCTTAGGTTTGTCCTTGGGAGTGGGGAGCTTGGGTTTGGGTGGGTTGATTGTTTGGCAGGGGGAGAGGCATGAGCAACACCGCGGGGGGCAAGGGAGGACTGGGAGGTGGAAGGGCTAGGGTCGGGAAGGGACACTGTGTTTTGGGGAATCACCGGGAGGGAGAGTGGTAGAGAAGAGGAAAAATTCATAAAGGAACCTTTTCTTAGTAATACGAAGGCATTCATGGGAAAAGCATTTGGAGGTGGAGGGAGTGGTTGTGAGGTGTGTTCGTGTAGGTGTCTTTGGTGCGTAGGTCGAAGGCATGTGTGTGCTGGGTGTCTGATGGGTGTGTGACTGCAGGCGTATAGGTGTTTTGGGAGGGGGAGGAGGGGCAGGGAGATGACATGGTGGTTGGGTGACTGTCTGTTGGGGTGGTGCCTGTAGGTAAGGGGGATTGCTGCATGTGGAGGTGTTAGTAGTTGTGAGTGCACATGTGGTGAATGGGGTGGATGTATGTGGGTCTGTGAGTATGATGGGACTAGTGACTCGATCAGGGAGTGTTGCTGTTGTGCCAGCAGGTGTGAGTGGTGTAGTGTCTGTGAAGGAGGGGATGGTGTGGGGGTCAGAGTAAGGAGTGGATGCTGTGTGTGCAGGTGGGTATTGCCTGTGTGCATGCCAGTGGTGGGTCTTGTGGTGCTTGTGTTTGTCACTGTGAACTGTGTCTCTTGAGGTGGATAAATGGCATTCTGGCTGTGTGCGCTGGATGGGTGTGGGTAGACAGGTATGGGATTGGGATTGGGCAGAGGTAGCTGGAGGAGGGACGGGATAAGAAGGGACACTGGCTGCGGTCGGCAAGGAGGCCAAAGCCTGAAAGTATCTCTGCAGGCCATACAGGGCACCATGAATGCCTTCTAGGAACACATTGCTCTGCTGTACCTGAGTTGCCAGTCACTGGATGGCATTCACAATGGCTGTCTCACCCAGAGAGATGGACCTCAGGAGGTCAATAGCCTCCTCACTGAGGTCAACAGGGCTGACTGGGGCAGGGGCAGAGGTGCGTGCAGCGAAGGAGATGCCCACCCTCGTGGGTGAGCGGGCATGGGCACCTGGGTAGGGAGCTACTGGTAGGGCGTTGCTAGTAAGGGGGTGGTGGACACAGAAGGGTAGTCCCCGATGGGTCCAGTACTGCCCGGGAGTGTCCACTGGAGGAAGAATCCGATGATGATGTTGAAGAACTGGCCTTCCTCGTGGCACTCCCCTTGCCCTCCGTCCCACTGGGTCCCTCGGCCTCTCTGGATCCAGATGCCTGTGTCCCGTGAGCTGCCGCATCCCCACTTGCCTGCGCCCCTTCTCCTTCCCCAGATGATGCTGATGCACAGAAAGATAGCGAAAGAGAGGGGGCAGAGCAAAAAAACAGAGGTAGGGAAACGGTCCTAACTCTAATTGACATAAATAAAAATTTACACTTTACATCTCATGTCAGGGAATGCCATTGCCAAGGCACTCCAAGTCTGCCAATACCTATTGCACATGCAAAGCTGTATGTCTTAGTTTGCATCATATGTGCACACAGCTATGAATATGGACATGTGGAGGCTGTGACTTTGCTGTACTACTAGGATATGCCTAGAACATATGCCAATTCACATGGAAGCCTTAAGTTGTCACATCAGTTAGGTGCATCGGCCATCATCTGAACTAGTAGCACTCCATTTTAGTAAGGCCTAGTCCACACGCTGACATTTAAATGAGCAGCACCTGCTGTACTATCAACCCTCATCTTATAGTCATTAGCAGGATCCCATTGTTGTCACAACACATCCCTGAAGTCTGACAGTGAGGCATGATTGCATAGTCAGCTATCAATCCAATACTCTAGTCACATTGAGGCCCGTCTTATGGAGGACATGTTAAGCACATACAGTCCATGGCAGCTACTGTACCATGCCAATGCAAACACAGTTGCAGTAGGGGACTTACATAGATGGAATAGCATTGACAGCTCTGATACAAATATTGGTTTGTTTGGAGCAGGTCAGAGAGCATGAAAAGGGTGTTGAAACAGGCCCACCCATGTCAAGTTTAGAAGTGCACTTCACTGGCACTATTGCCTTGTCACACTTACTCCATGGTTACCCTGCCAGGGTCAGTGATGCACATTGTCGGTGTATACCTTATAATGTACACATTCACAGTATGCAGCCACCCAATCCCATTCATGGCCTGTCAGGTGCCAGTTCACAGTAAGTACTTGCCCCCTTGTGGCTGCTGTGCTGCCCTCAAGTTCCCATCCATTTCAGGGTAGTCAGGGTCCGATGGGCACCCCTCCCTCATTTGGAGGACATCCCAGCTGGGCATATGTGATCTTCCGGGCCCAGCTTCTCAGGTCCTCCCACCCCTTTCTGCAACGGACGGGTCAATCAATCAATGAATCAAGGAATTTGTAAAGTACACTACTCACCTGTGAGGGTCTCAAGGCGCTGAGGAGGAGGGGTGCGGGGGTGCTGCCACTGATCGAACAGCCAAGTCTTGAGATGTCTCCTGAAGGTAGGGAAGTCCTTTGTCTGATGCAGATGGGTGGGAAGAGTGTTCCACGTCTTGGTGGTGAGGTGCGAGAATGATCTGCCGCCGGTTGTAGTTCTGCGTATGTGTGGTACGGTTGCGAGGGCGAGGTCAGCGGAGCAGAGTGGAGCTGTCAGGTCGGGGTGTAGAAGGAGAGCCGTCTGTTGAAGTATTCTGGTCTGGTGTTGTGCAGTGCTTTGTGAGCATGGGTAAGGAGTTTGAAGGTGATTCTCTTGTTGATGGGGAGCCAGTGCAGTTCTCTCAGGTGGCCTGTGATGTGGCAACGGAGGGGTATGTCCAGAATGAGGCGTGCAGATGCATTCTGGATGCTTTGCAGCCTTTGCTGGAGTTTGGCCCTGGTTCCTGCATAGAGGGCATTGCCGTAGTCCACTTTGCTGCTTACGAGGGCTTGGGTGACTGTTCTTCTGGTTTCCATGGGGATCCATTTGTAGATTTTACGGAGCATGCAGAGGGTGCTGAAGAAGGAGGAGGAGATGGCGTTGACTTGCTGGGTCATGGACAGTGAGGAGTCCAGGATGAATCCTAGGTTGCGTGCGTGGTCGGTGGGAGTCAGTGCAGATTCGAAAGTGGCAGGCCACCATGAGTCATCCCATGCGGAGGGGATGGAGTCGATGACAAGGACCTCCGTATTGTCGGAATTGAGTTTGAGGCAGCTGTTCTTCATCCATTCGGCAATGGCCTTAATTCCTTCGTGGAGGTTGGTCTTGGCTGAGTCCTTGGTGAGGGAGAGGATCAGCTGGGTGTCGTCGGTGTAGGAGATGATGATGAGGTTGTGAGATCAAGCGATGTTAGCGAGCGAAGCCATGTAGATGTTGAAGAGGGTCGGGCTGTGGGTACGCCGCCGATGATTTTGGTGGCTTCAGAGCGAAATGGAAGGAGGCAGACTCTGAGTTCTTCCGGTGAGAAAGGAGGTGACCCACTGCAGGGCACTGTTGTGGATTCCTGCATTGCTGAAGCGTGTGCGTAGGGTGTGGTGGCAGACGGAGTCGAACGTGGCTGAGAGGTCCAGGAGGATGAGGGCCGTGGTTTTGCCATTGTCCAGTATGGCTTGATGTTGTCGGTGGTGGCAATGAGGGCAGTTTTGGTGCTTTGGTTGCTGCCGAATCTGGAGTGGGAAGGGTCCAGGGTGCCGTTTTCCTTAAGGAAGCGGGTCAGTTGTCTGTTACCAGCCTTCTCAATGACTTTCAGCAGAGCAGGGAGATAGGCCGGAAGTTCTTGAGGTCCTTTGGGTCCGCCTTGGGTTTTTTGAGGAGGCTGTTGATCTCGGCGTGTTTCCAGCTCTCTGGGAAGGTGGCGGACTCAAAGGAGATGTTGATGATCTCTCAGAGTTGGGGTGCGATGATGGAGCTTGATTTGTTGAGGATGTGGTGAAGGCAGGGGTCAGATGGTGAGCCGGAGTGGATGGTGTTCATGATTTTGATGGTGTCGTTGATGGGGGTCTAGGAGAGCAGGACGCTGGACGGTGGTGAGTGTGTGGTGTTGGTGGTTGCTGGAGGGGTCCGAGTGGATGTCTGCGATCTTGCTATGGAAGTAGGAGGCTAGGGAGTCGCAGAAGTCTTGTGATGGCGGGATGTCGTTGGCGTTGGAGCTGGGGTTGGAGAGTTACCTCACGATGTTGAAGAGCTCCTTGTGGCTGTGTGCATTGTTCTTGATTTGTTCTTTGAAGGCGGTTCTCTTGGTGGTTCGGATGAGTTGGTGGTGTCTGCGGATGGCGTTTTTGAAGGCTGCGTGTTTGTCCAGTGTCTGAACTTGGCACCACTTGTTTTCGAATCTTCGGCATGTCTGCTTAGATCCGTGGAGGTCAGCGGTAAACCAGAAGGCCTTTCTGTTGGTGCACTTGTTGGAGGGATTTTTGATTGGGGCGAGAGTGTTGGCACAGGTGTCAATCCATTGCCTGAATGTGCGGGCAGCTTTGTCAGTGTTGGTGGTGTCGATGGGTGGGTTCCGGTAGAAGATAGTGATTAGTTGGTCTTCGGTGACCTTGTTCCATCTGTGGTGGGGAATCCGTTGTGGGTGATGGTGTGTTGTGGGTTTCTTGAAGGAGAAGTGGATGCAGCAGTGTTGGAAGGTGGGTCATTAGTTGTGTGGCCTGCACAAGTAACGAGTCCGCACACGACCGCCACTGGGAACCAAACACCCCATTATAGCGCTTGACTCTCATAGGGTAGCGTTGCAGAGCAGTCCAAGGCTTACTCAAGGGAGGTGGTGTGGGCTAGTAATCCCCATTCACGAGCACACAAGCATGACTCTCAATAAATGATTGTCCAGTCTGTGCTTTTTCTTTTGATAAAGTAAAAGTACATTTATTATTCACACACACTACTCAATACTATGCAACAATCAACAAATATATACAAAGTGATGGAATCACTCTGGGCAAACATTATGTAATCTCTCAGGGCTCCTCAAGGGAGAATATAATCCAACAATCCACATGGCAAAACAATCCCCAGTATCCCCCTTGCAACATTTGAACATTTGACAGTATTCAACATTTGACAGTACAGTGAAATTAATACACCTACATTTGCAATTAAATACTTCTATCTTGCCAAGAAGTGGCTGTCAGTGTCATTATTCAAATTAGCATAATCAGGAAACTTATGGGACCATATTCCAGCAATATAACCATTAGGATTACTTTTAGATTACTTTTGGATTACTCCTAATTGACACCCCCGCACCACACATGCTCTCCCTCGTTGGAGGGAGGCCCAGGGAGTCCACCCCTGGTCGCCCCCGCCAGCTCCCCGCACGGCCAGCACCTCCGGGTGCTGCCGCGGGAGCCGGCCTGCTTCGTGAGGTCTGCCCGCTCCAGCGGGGAGACCTGGAAAGGCTCACGGCCGGACGGGCCGCTCGGGGGAGTACAGCGGCACTCCCCCCTTCCTCCCAGCATCTTCGGGGCCCTGGGAGGGGGTCCGGGGCCCCTCCTCGTCGTGGCAGGGAGCGTGACTGCGCTCCCCGAGGTCCTCCTCTTCTCGGGCCCCAGGATGCCGCCAGGGCCCCTCCGGGCATTCTTCACAGGGGCAAGATGGTGCTCCCCGGCTTTCGCATCTGCTGGGGGTGCGCAACGGTGCTCCCCATACCTCGATCTTCACGGGGCCCCAGGGTGGGGTCCGGGGCCCCTCCTCGCATCTTCGCAGGGAGCGCAATAACACTCCCCGGCTTGGCTTTGCCGCAGGGGGCCCCGGGATGGGGTCCAGGGTCCCTTCACACCACGGCAGGGGGGTGCGCGACGGCGCCCCCCCCCCCATCAGGAAAAAATGGGCCAAACTTCACGGGACCCCGGGAAGGGGTCCAGGGTCCCTTCCTCTTCTGAGAGGGGCTCCTCTTCCTCCTGGGGCAGCCCCCGGGTTCTGGCCCACCCTGGGGGCACAGTCTCGAGCAGCTGCGGAGCCCCACACGCTTCGTAGCTGCTTTTCCAAAGGTCACCATCCTTTTTCCTGTGATATCTCGGGCCCCCAAGGGCCAATTTTCATCAGTCTTGTGTCGTTTCGCTCCTGGTGACAAGCCCTTGCTACCAGGAGCACTCTCCTTATGCCTCCTGGCCTCGAAGGGTCCCAGATCATAGGGAGCCAGTCCCACTGACTCCCTGCGCCAACCTTTCCTTTGGGTTCCCTCTTTTCCTTCTGGACAGCACACTCTCCTTGCGCTAGCCCAGTCATTCCCCCAACTAGTCCTCTGTGGGGGGGTAAGAGGGACAGCTTACCTGGCCTTGGCACTCGCCTCGCTTGCCTGGAATCCTTCAGGGGCAGAATCAGGAGGTTCTTCCTTCCAGTTATCCATGATGCCCGTCTGCAGTCCCAGTGTCCAGCAGTGAAGCACAGCCAAGAGAGAGAGAGCTCTCCCCTGTGCAGGACCTTTTAAGTGGGGGCGGAAGTGTCCAGCAGGTCTGCACATCTGGCCTATCCAGATGTGCCACATCACTTCCTTGCCCCTGTCCCCTCCTTCTTGCACAGTCTTCTGGGATAGCTCAAAATGGCATCCTCCAGGAGTTAGTTGCCACATGTGCTCTGAAAGTCTCAGCCCCTCCTCATAGACATTCCTCGCAGGGCCTCTCCAGCTTGCTCCTTGCACATAATGACTGCTGGCTAATTGATGCAAGACCCTGCTCAAGCAACTGGACAGAGCAGTAATTGGCCCTAATCCTGAGCTGAGTCAGAGAAAGATTACATCCATGAATGACCCATATGTTGTACAACTATGCTCTTGTAACCTACTGCATCATTCTTTTCTTACAGGTTACAATGTACTTTGGTGTGACTCTGGTCTCAGTGGACTGGAGTTGCACCCTAGGCCCTCCTTTCCCATTGACATTTAATGGAGTATCCCCACAATGCAAATACCTTAAGCACACTGACATTGGCATTGAACTGAGTGTCCCTACAGTGAAAAGACAGTAAGCACACTGACTCTCCCTCACATGTGTACACCCCTCTCATGAGACTTACTCCAGGTCACCACCCACTCTGCATAGTTCCTCCTGCACCAGGATTACCTAAGCGCAGTTCTTGGGCTGCGCACACCAGGAATCCTGCTCCCACAGCCCTCACATAGGTGCACACCCAGGTGCACCCAAGATCACATGTAACCTGCCCGGGGCCTCCTGCCCTTGCTGCGCCACAGCAGCCTTTCCTTAGCACAGCGGCACCAGCGGTAAACATGTGCAGTCCATTTTACCATGTGTTTACTGTGCGTGAATCACCTCAAAGGAGGCTTCCTCACAGTAAACAGTCAAAAACCAGGTGGTAAAAAATTGAAAAACTAGGGCAGACCTGATGGTCAGAACCGTCCTCTAACAAGCGGTGATCTGTCCAGTGGAGTTCGGTGGTGTGGGTGACACAGATAGGAGAAGAATGTGACTAGGAGTGGCACCGCATCAACAGCAGTGGCCTACATACACCACACACACAAAGCTGTTTTGCTTTACTGCTGACTGAGCCAAAATACACACACTGAGAGGAGTCTAAAAGATTCTCTGGAATGCACCTCTTAATCTGAAGAAGACATTTATTATATCTTTTTGCAAGGCTCGTGAAGGAAGGCAAGAATTATTTAAAAATGCTGGCTATTTTAGGTCCGCTTTGAAAGAAACACGTCGGAACTTGGCCAAAATCCCAAGTTGTCTTTCCCAAAACTAAACCGTTCCCTGCTGTACCATAAACATCATTCTAGTACATCCTTATCTTGCTGACTGACTCCTCCACGTTATGTCTTAGCCCTTCGACAAGAAAAGAACACGCAGAATAGAAAACACGTTGCATAACATGTTTTGCACAGAAAACTACTTGCACCTTTAACGTGGCAGTGAAGCTAAGGCTAAGCTGAATACAAAATGGAGTCTGTAACTGGTGACACTAATGTGACGGTGGACAGCTAAGCCAAGTGCAAAATGGTGCGACACAAAGTCAAAACACAAATATCACTACAATCGCCATCCACATCTATCCAAACGAATCACACTCCATATATCCATGCCCCTAGCATGCATGCACACCGTGGCCGGTATGGCACCGCCACTCACAGTGACGCACCCCTATCACACACGGCAATGGCATGGGGTTCACCTAGTCCTCTGGTGCCCCATACAGCTGTCCTTACAGGCATAGGACCCCTTCCACCAGTTTCTCCAGTTCTTCGTGGGTAAAGGCAAGGGCACTATCACCTGCAGGACATGGCATAATGGCTCCCACAGACAGTACACAGCAGCTCATGTAGTGGAGGTCTTGCTTGCAGGAGTGTCAGGAGTCAAGTGAGATGGTTGGGAGAAAATGGCAGTCACGGCCGCCGTGTACAGGACCGTCACTGCTGCTGGTGATCATTATTGGCCCCAGTACCCCATAGGCAGCATGGCAACCAATACGAGGTTACGACCGCCTATTGCCAGGATGGCATACGCCGACGGAAATGCATCACTTCCGACTGCCCTGTGCTGCTGGACAGGCAGCTGCCATTTTATGTACAGTTAATGGGTTTATCTGAGAAATGTAAGTGCATCATGACACTGAAATGTCCTGATTAGTACACAGGCCCATGTATGTACGTGATACACTGCCATGCATGTGGAATACAACACATATGTAACAGGAAGTGAATATGACCCTACATACTGGCTCGTTGGCTGTTTTGCTACCTATATCACTGTCATATGTACATGCATGTCCCGTGCGGGACATTTATGTGCACATGACCTGCACCATCACACACCTATTGACACATACCATGTACAGGACCAGTTATTGCCGGCACGCATGTCATTATGACACTCCTAAATACCATATGTAGTTGCTGTCACGGATTCAGTCACATCTGCATTGTTTATTGTGCATCACTATATATTGGACTGATAACATGTTTGACCTGCACATCACATGAAAAATATTTCCCTCTCCATCCGAGATACCATATAATGAGGAGAAGGAGGAATGAACCAGTGTACCGTCTGGTAGTCAACCTCGCCGCCTTGGAGGAAAGACACTGAGCAGACTTACAGATTGAATTGTGTCGCCATCATGGAACTCTGTTCTCAGTTGGAGGCTAATCTACTGCCTGCCATCCCTCCCATGGTCCAAGTGTTGTCAGTGCTGCACTTTTTTGCCACAGGGACCTTCTAGTTTACAGTGGGCTTGGCTGCAGGGATGTCACAGCCCATGTTCAGCATTGAGTTGTGGGATGTACAGTCAACTTTCCAGAAGCACCTGGACAATTACATCCAGTTTCCCTAACTTGCGGATTTGGCCACTGTGAAGTCTGACTTCTTTGAGCTGGGACACATTCCTCATGTAATAGGGGCTAAGGATGGCACCCATATTGCTATTGGTTCCTCCGGTCTATCAGAACCGGAAAACGTCCACTCTATAAACGTGCAGGTGGTGTGCTTGGTGGACCAGTATATCTCCCAGGTGACTGCTAAGTTTCCAGGATGTGTCTATGATGCCTACATAATGAGGAACAGCAATATCACAAAGATGATGGCATGTCTACAATGAGAGAGGGCTTGGCTAATTGGTAGGTATCTGTGTGGATGTGTGTCTCTTTTGTTGCACCTGTCAATACTATCTTCCATGTGTCTGTATCTGGTTTCTAACAGGTCCTGCCTCTAATCACACTAGAGACTCTGGATATCCTAACCTTCTCTGGCTGTTGACACCAGTGAGGTACCCTGCGTCTGATGCAGAGACACATTACAACGAGGCCCACGTTAGGATGAGGCGTGTGAAGAAAGGACATTTGGCCTCCTCCGGGTCTCAAGAGGTGCCCTCGTCTACAGTTCCCAAAAGTGGGGGATAAGATAATTGTTGCCTGCTGCATGCTCCACAATCTGGCCCTCAGACGTCACATCCCATTACTGGCAGATGAGGAGGTGGCTGCTGGACCAGTGGTTGGTGATGGACACATGGAGAGTGATGACGAGGCAGATGAGGATGATGCAAGTGAGTCCAAGACAGAGTTGATCAATCAATACTTCCAATGACCTACAGATAGATTGTCTGTGTGATTTTGCAAATGACATCTTAGCACTTGGATACAATGAAATGTCTACCCTTGCCAGGTTTATCTGTGGGGATGCCACATTTACCCTTCCCATATGTGGCTGATGAAGGACTACTAATTGTATGTCTGGAGCAGTGTAAGTGGTCAACACACTGCCATTTTGACCACCTATAGGTTGGCAGGTTTACATCTACTTGGCACAATCCTGTTATGTTCAATGTGTCATGTTATCTCTTGTCCAGAAGTTAGGCAGGCTATAGACTGTATGAACAGTTTCATTACATATCCTACCTGCTGGTTGGGGCATTGATGGCAAATTGTGTCTGCAAACAGTTGGAGGTGTTGTTTACAGCCCATTCAAGATGTAAGCTACAAGTTTTTGGTTAGGAAATTATTGTATTTTTTGTTGAAGAGATGCAATGTGATGTGCCCTGTTTCCTAGGCATACGACAAAGGACATCACAGCAAGTTTCTGCATATGTGCATAGGGTGGCACCTTAACTCAGATCCTGATTTGTGTCCCTTTGTTGTAGTTTTTACAGATTGGACTACTGGGTATACTCTGGTATGTTGCTGGGCTACTGACTCTCCTTTGATACCACTAACAAGCCATCCGGTGGTGTCCTAAGCTCCCTGCAGAGGATGCACACCTTTACTGTGATTTGCACTGGATGTGGGTTGATGGGTGGTACGTGACATGTCATTTAGGTTTGTTAACATTTACACATCATACAATGAAGACACATGCATTTTCTTTGCCCTACAGTGTTTATTGTGCATATTCCGCTCAAGAGTTGATGTGTTGGGTCATGCTGGATGAAATCCTCACAGTAGATGGCCAAGGTGTAAGTACTACACCAGTGTCCAAGAGCCATAGGAAAAGGTGAGTCATGGCATTGAACAGTCAACAGGGTGTGTCAGTGGCACATAAGGGAGAATGTTCAGTGGATGTTCACTTCCTGGCAGTGGGTTTTGTCTTGCCATCTGCTCCAGCAGAATGCCTGGATGGATGACCACATTTTTGGGGGGGTTCCTCAGCTACAGAGGGAGGGGTGTCAGTTGCCTGTGGGTCACCTGGCAGGGCCTCCAGTCCACTGGCTGCCGCAGTAGTAGATGGCCCAGATGCTGGGTTGCCAATGGAAGGGGCTTGCTGGTGGGTGGAGGTGGGTTGCAGGATGTTGGGGAGGTCCCTGAGCACCACTGCAGTGGTGGCCATGGAGGCATTGAGAGTCTGCCACTGTTGCATGGCTTCCTGGTGGTATTCCTACTGCAGCATTTGGTTTTCTCCCATGATGGCAATTATTTGACCCATCTTTTCCTGAGATGGCTGGTATGTACCTAGGACTTGTGAAGTTGACTCCTGGTCAGTTGGCTCCCTTGGCTGCCCCGTCCTCTGGCTCACAGGTGCCCTCCCATGTCCCCTGACCCTCTGTGCCTGTGCCTCAAGCACAGTGTGCCCACTTCCATTATCACCAGGACCTTCATTGTCTTGGGTTTGAGGGTTTGACTCTGGTCAATCAAACAATCAATCAATCAAACATTTGTAAAGCACACTACTCACCCGCTAGGGTCTCAAGGTCCTGAAGGGAGGGACTGCTACTGTTCAGAAAGCCATGTCTTGAGGCGTTTCCCAAAGGTCAGGAAGTCCTGGGTCTGTCGTAGGTGAGCCGGGAGGGAGTTCCACGTCTTGGCGGCGTGGTGGGAAAAGGATCTGCCACTGGCTGTGGTCCGGCGGCTGCGAGGGACGGTGGCGAGGGCAAGGTTGGCGGATCGTAGTTGGCAGGTGGGTGCGTGGAAGGTAGGTCGCTCGTTGAGGTAGGCAGGTCCTGCTTGTGGAAAGCTTTGTGAGCGTCGACCAGGAGCTTGAACGTGATCTTCTTGTTGACCGGAAGCCAGTGTAGGTCTCTGAGGTGAGCTGTGATGTGGTCACGGTGAGGGATGTTGAGGATGAGGTGTGCGGAGGCGTTCTGTATTCGTTGCAGTCTCTTCTGGAGCTTGGCCGTTGATCCTGCGTAGAGTGCATTGCCGTAGTCTAGTCTGCTGCTGACGAGGGCCTGGGTGACCGTCTTTCTAGTTTCGGTGGGGATCCATTTGAAGATCTTGCGGAGCATGCAGAGGGTGTTGAAACAGGCAGATGAGATGGTGTTGACTTGTTGGGTCATAGTGAGAGATGACTCAAGGATGAAACTTAGGTTTCGTGCATGGGTGGTGGGTGTTGGTGTTGTTCCTTGGGTGGCAGGCCATCAGGAGTTGTCCCATACGGAGCGGTTGGAGCCGAGGATGAGGATCTCCGTCTTGTCCGAGTTCAGTTTGAGGCTGCTCATCTTCATCCAGTTGGCGATGGCAAGCAGTCCATCATGGAGGTTGGTCCTGGCAGTGGCAGGGTCCTTGTGATGGAGGGGATCAGCTCGGTGTCGTCTGGGTAGGAGATGATGTTGAGGCTGTGGGATCTGACGATATTGGTGAGCGGAGCCATGTAGATGTTGAAGAGAGTTGGGCTGAGAGAGCATCCTTGGGGAACACCGCAGATGGTCGTGGTGGCTTCAGACAGGAACAGAGGGAGGCTGACTCTCTGGGTTCTGCCAGAGGTGAATGATGTGATCCAGTCCAGGGCCTTCTGGCTGTTCCCAGTGTTGAAGAGGCGTGTGCACAGGGTGTGGTGGCAGAAATCTGACGAGAGATCTAGGAGGATGAGGGCAGCGGTTTCGCCTTTGTCGAGCATGATCCTGATGTCGTTGGTAGCGGCGATGAGTGCGGTCTCAGTGCTGTGGTTCCTCCGGAATCCGGATTGGGAGATGTCTAGCGTGGTGTTGTCCTCCAAGAAGCGGGTCAGCTGTCCATTGACGATCTTCTTGATGACCTTCGCAGGGAAGGGGAGGAGGGAGATGGGCCTGTAGTTCTTGAGGTCTCCGGGGTCTGCATTGGGTTTCTTTCGCAAGGCGTTAACCTCAGCGGGTTTCCATATATCTGGGACGGTGGAGGTCTCGAAGGATCTGTTGATGATGGCCCAGAGCTGGGGGGCAATGATTTCGTTGGCCTTTTTGAGGATGTGGTGAGGGCAGGAGTCTGTAGGGGAGCCTGAGTGGATGGAGCTCATGGTTTTGCTGGTTTCTTCATCGTTGGTGAGGGTCCAGGAGTTCAGTACATTGGTGAGGCAGGGTGCTGTGGTGATGGGTGTGTCGGTGGTGGTGATGGTGGGCGACGCAGATGTGAAGCTTTCGTGTATGTCTACGATCTTGTGGTGGAAGTAGTTGGAGAGGGAGTTGCAGAGTTCTTGGGAGTGAGGAGGGTTAGTGGCGCAGGATTTGGGTTTGGTGAGTTCTTTAATGATGGAAAAAAAGTTCCTTGCTGTTGTGAGAGTTGTCGTCTATGCATTCTTTGTAGAAGGATCATTTGGTGGTCCGGATGAGGTGGTGATGTTTGCGCATAGCTGATTTGAGGGCGGCGAAGTTGCTCACTGAAGGTTCTAGGCGCCAGGCTTTCTCAGTTTTCCAGCAAACTTGTTTGGAGGATTGAAGTTCAGCGGTGAGCCAGGGAGCTGTCTATGCAGTCTATATACTGTGGGGCACACTATTGCTTGTCCTGTCCTTGTGACACAGGTCTGGGGAGGAGGGGTTGGCTGTGATGTTGTTGCTACTAGGTAGGGGGGTGGTTGTGGGCAGGGTTAGGCTGGGAGTGTCGGACTGACCAGATGTCCCCAGTGGGCCACGTAAGTTGTCACTGTCCATGCATCCTGAGGCGTAGTCATCACTGGGGTCTTCATCCTGGGTAGGTCTGTCTGTCTCTGGCATTGTCTCCATGGTGCCAGTGGCTGGGGTACCTGTGGAAAGAGTGGAAGAGTGTTACCTGGTGAAGGTGTGATTGGTTGTCTGTTTGTCTGATGCATACAGTGGCTTGACTTGATTCCCACTTATGTCAATGACAGATGCAGTACTGCAGACATTGTTTGTGGACTGTGAGGGAGATGGCACGTTACATCGTGAAATGGGGCATGGGAATTGCACAGCTCATTGCCATGAGTTTTCCTTATTCTATTGATCCAGTTGGTGTAGGAGGTGCAAGGGTTGTACATGCAGGTGTTGTATTGTGCAATCTGGTTAACAGGTATTGCAGTGAATGTGAAGGTGCATTGTGAGTCAGTGTTTGTTATTGCCATTGCTCGCCATTCATTTGGGAGGGACTGTGTGGGCATTGTGGCTGGGTGGTGGTGTTGCATGTAGGGGAGGGGTATTAAGTGATTGGGCGTGTGGTGGAGTGGTTGATAGTGTGATTTGGGGAGTGATAGGCTGGTAAGGAAGCATGCTGGACAGGAGTAGTTGTGCCAGGGAAGTGTTAGTGACTTCCCAGACTTCAGTCCTCCGGGTATTCGGGCCTACAGGATGCAGTATTGCCAAGGCCTTCTCCTCCCACAATGCAAACTCTGGAGGAGGAGGTGGGGGTCCAGTCCCAGTTTTGTGAATGGTGATATGGTGTAGGTCATTTCACCTCTTCCTGATGTCCTCCCTTGTGCGTGGATGGTTGCCAACTGAGTTGACCCTATCAACAATTCTCTGCTATAACTCAATTTTCCTTGCAAAGGAGGTTTGCTGTACCTGTGCTCTGAACAGTTGTGACTCTACCCTGACGATTTCATCAGCCATGACCCTCAGCTCATCTTCTGAAGCATGGGTGCTTTTGACGTGACATGGTGGTTGTGTTGTGGGTGGTGGTGTGTGTGTTGTGTACAAGGGTGCAGTGTGGGGTGGTTGGTGGGGTGGGGGTGTTTGGTTATGTGCGCTGTTGTTATGTGGTGTTTTTGTGTAGTGACGATGTGTGTATTGTATAGCTAGTGCCGTAGTGTGGTGTGTGATGCATGTGTAGTGTGATGGTGGCTATAGTATTGAAGTGCTGTGTCTTCTGTGTGTGAGCTCCTCTCTGTCAGTGTGTGTTTCGCTGAATGCAACGGTTTGTGGTTTGTGTGGGGGTGTGTTATATAATGCCAGTGAGCAGGTGTGTGTATGTGTCTCATGTGTGGGGTATTCATACTGCCCAATGTGGTATTGTGTTCTGGCTGAGGTGAGTTTCTGAGGAAGGCGGTTGAGACCGCCAGTGGTTTACCACCATGCAACTACTGCTGTGCTGATCTGTAGGTCATAATATGGAGGGCCGGATGTGGTTGCTGTGGCGGTGCTGGTGGTGGGACCGCATCTTTCTCACCCTCAGTTGTTCTGGCAGTGTTGTATTTGTGGCTATATTTTGGCAGTTCTCGCTGTGGACTCTTAATACAGCGGGTGGGATACCATCAACACCGGCAGTTATTTGGTGCCTGCAACCGTGGCAGTCTTGCCAAGAGACCTCTAAACTTGCAATGAGGGACTATGGCCTCATTATAACATTGGCAGTCCAGCTCCGCCACGCTGGCGGTGGTGGTAACACCGCCGACGGTTTGGCGGTGCTGGACTGCCAGATAATGACCACAGCAGTAAACAGGCTGCAAAGCATCCAGTTCACCGCCTAGTCCACCAGGGCGGTGGGACCGCCCGGGCAAAGGTTGACCACCTTCATCCCGGCAGTCCACCATAGACCGCCGACGGTATTTGTAGTCTCCTTTCCCCCAGGGATTCCCTTGCAGCAACACCACCAGGAAATCCCTGGTGGAAAGGATACTGACATCAGGGATTTACATTCCTGTTGCCAGTGTGCGACTCCCCCCAGCCCTCCCCCCACACAGCTACGGTCCCACCAAGCCCCTAGAGCCCCCCCACCCCCACCCATCCAAACATGCACAAACCACACACATGCAATCACGCATTCACGCACTCATACAGACACACACGTACACTCGCACACACCCACACCACCCTGTATCCATTCACGCACTCACACACACTCACAAGCACACATATACACGCACACAAACCCCACCCTCCTCCAATCACACAAACGCACACCCCCATGCAAGCACACACCACTTATCACCCCCCCTCCCCATCTGACGGGCACTTACCTTTACACAGTGAACGTCCGGGAGAGGACGGGATACTTGTGGCCTGCTCCGCCGGCACTGACCGATCACCACAACACCACCACGCCTATTTCCAAGTCATAATAGGCATGGCGATGTTATGATCACGTGGCATTGCAATCGGAGCAGCCGCCACTGCGCTCCCGACCACCAGTATGGCGGCTCTCCACCCAAATTCTGTCAGAGAGCCGTCAGCAGTCATAATATGGTGGTCGGATGACCTCCTGGCGGTCTTGTGGCTGGCGGGACTTCGGCGGTTTAGGTCTTATATCGCCAAAATTATAATGAGGGCCTATGTCTTGAAATCTGCAAACTATAAAGAAACTGTGACATGTACAGTGAATTCATAATTACGTGGTAAACTAGCAGAATTGCATAATACCACTGGCTCTGATAATTATGCATATTTTTAAAACATGTTTTCATAAAGGGCAAACAAAAAAGTAAACACTGGAATTCCAATTAGTGCCCATTATTAGCTGCACTATTAACAGAACAGCTTCAACAATCTTTTCCTTCTACAGATAGAATGTGTTTTATAACAATGCAAGGTGTGTTTATTTCTAAAAGACTACATGCTGAATTACATACTTAATTACTCTTAGTTTCTATTTACAGCAGAGAGCCAAATAGTATAGTCTAGTATTTCACATAATAATGTCAACAAACATATTCTTTTTGGGACAAAACGCCCTTTCAAGCCAACTACCACAAAATAAACATAAAAATGCATAAAAGGTGCATGGTCCTATATTGACATATTGGGGTTTTTGTGTCATTTACAAACCACTTGGTTGCAGCAATGATATCTAAATTGCAAATTATGCAGCACATTCTCTGGCTCTTATTTATCTATCTGAGATATAAGCACCGTTTTGGGGAACATTTGCAAAATATGTGGAAAAATGTGATCCAAAATCAGAAAAACCATAACTATGTGGTAAAACTGCAGTTACAGATTCACCTAAGTTCACTGTCCCTCACCATTGTCCACTAGGAAAAGTGTTTGCAAAATTTCCCAAATACTGAACTAGCCTACAACTTCCAAACTTGGTTAGCATATTTTCAGCGAGTGTTTAGGATGACTGGGCAAGCATAACAAAAAATTTAAAAAAATATATGAATGAATTCAGCCTGTGTTTCAGTAGGTAAACAACACTTGCAGTTTTTAGTGTGTGCAGTGTATGATTTCTGGCAGACAAAGGTCTTGGATGAGCTAGTCAAACAAGATTTCAACATCTAGCAAGCAATATTCCTGGTGAATATTAAAACACTAAAGGTATGTGTGCTTTTATACTGTGATGCTGGGGCTTGTCCAGCAGGCTTAATCGCTGACTCAATGCACACTTTAATACATCCCCCGTTCAAGACTGGGGATGAATGAAGCGAGCCACACCAGAGGGGTCACTCCTGAGAAACGTTTAATGGTAATAGCAAGAGAAACACAACACGTTTTGACCAATGGCCAGTCTTGATCACGCAACTTGTAGTTTCATAGGCAGACTCTTAAGTTACTACACTGCTTATAAATATCCAAAACAGACTGTGTTCATCAGAACCTAAAAAATGCACACAACATCCTACTAAACTCCCATGGGCAAAAAATGAACAGTGTTACAAAATAAACAAAACAGGTTATTATATGAAATGGATTATTAGCACCCTCATTCAGTCAAGCTGTACAATCACATAATATCGGATCCGCCAGTTGCACAAGTCAAAACAGGATTATAAAAACACAAAAGGATGATGGACGGAGTGTTGAACAATGCAAACACTCACCCCCAGTCACAGATCTGGGTTTAATCCATCGTTCTTTTGCTCACCATGCCACCCCAGTTTGAACCCAGCCATATGCAAATCAGTCTTGACCCTGTTCCTCAAGGGAACAGTCCAGCATGAACTGCCAAGCCAGGTCCTCCCTGGACCATAAACAAGCATCCTGGGACCAGTTTCAGGGTATCACCCTTCATCAGCAAGGCTAGCTTGAATCCAGTGGCACAGTGAGCAAGAGACCCACGCCTGGGCATACCCTTCCCACTTAGGGCAATTTTAGCAACACAAAAGGATGATGGACGGAGTGTTGAACAATGCAAACACTCACTCCCAGTCACAGATTTGGGTTTAATCCATCTTTCTTTTGCTCACCATGCCACCCCAGTTTGAACCCAGCCATATGCAAATCAGTCTTGACCCTGTTCCTCAAGGGAACAGTCCAGCCTGAACTGCCAAGCCAGGTCCTCCCTGGACCGTAAACAAGCATCCTGGGACCGGTTTCAGGGTATCACCCTTCATCAGCCAGGCTAGCTTGAATCCAGTGGCACAGTGAGCAAGAGACCCACGTCTGGGCATCCCTATCCCTAGTGTTGAATAAACTAGAGTGGGAATAGTATATTTAATATTCTTAGACTCCAAGTGTTTTTTTATAATATTGGATAAATACATTTTGTAGCATGAGGTGTATTCATTTTTTTATATTATTTGTTTTTTTAATTTCATGTTAATGTTTATGGTATTTTTGTAAATGTGTTTTTGTGTTTTTTTAATTTTTAATATTTTATTTATTGTCTATATTAATTAATATATTTTTTCTTATTCAATTGTTTTTATTTTCTATTGTGTATGTATGATTCATATGTATCCATATATCACACACACATGTATGATATATATATATATCTCATACATACACAAACAAAATGTATTACAACCAATATATGTATATACCAATATATACATATATATATGTACATATACCAATACATATTCATACTGATAAACTTACATTATTCAAAAAATAATAAAAAGTAAAATAAAATATATTATTTGTTATATTATATATTTCCATATTCGTAAATTTAAAGTATAACACAATGTAATGTAAAATAAATAGTTTTATTATTTATATTACATCATATATATATATAAATATATAAATATATATATATATATGCACACCTTCTCCTCAGGATAAGAAATGCTCAGACACTCCTCTCTGTTGCAAACAGTTATTTATAGTATTTATAGAGGGAGAGGCTTTAACAAATCACTGTTTGCAACGGAGAGGAGTAACTGAGCAGTTCTTATCCTGTGGAGAAGGCATGTGCACTTACTATAAGGGCAGAGCTGGAGCCCTTGTCATGACTGCCACATTTTCAGCCTCAGTACGGGCGGCGTTATGTTAATGATTACACTATAGATATATAGATATGTATATTTATATATATATCATATTTATATAAATACAAACACATATATCTGTGTTTGTGTGTTTATATAAGTATATGTTTATATAGTAATAAATATTTATAAATATATTTAATTTATATTATATTAAATGTATATAATAAAATATTCATCATTTACTACTTGCAAATCTACTTATATTTTAAAAAATCAATACTGTTGTCTATTTTGTGATATTGGTGTAAAAAATATTTTTTTCTGATGTTTTTGGACTTGCCGTTATAAGTATAGGAGCACAATATTGTTGTAAACAATATGTCTGACACAATTTTTCTGTCAAGGATTTTGTTTACCAGGAGAGTGTGTCAGGGATCCATGGAGAGAGACTGTTTGGCAGTTACAGTCATACGCTGCCTTATTTTGATAATTTGTTTCTAAAAAAAATAATAAAGTTTGATTAATGGGTTCACTGAAGGAACGTAGGGCTCCCCTGGAAACCAAAATCAGCAATGTAAATGTCATATTAGTCTCATATTGCAGGAGACAACAACTAGAATGGGACAGCGGGTGCATGATTGGTCATGGTGGTTCTTTCTTCTCTGAAAGTAGCCCCCTAGCCTGCAGCCCACCAGAAAAATGCCAGAGTGGCACAATGACTAGTCTCTCCATGAAGGAAAGGTCTCGGAGTCATAGCCCAAGGTGGAAGTAGCAAAGACAACTAGTGTGAACAAGCCCCGTGATTCCTTTTAGGTTTGTTAATAGAATTATCTCAAAGCTCTTTCAACTATGGCTAGCCTATAGCCTTTTAACATAAACAAATATAGATCTTTGTTGTAGGGTGAATGATCTTTCCTCCATGTAGACTCAATACTTATGTTGCTCTGTATGATAAATGCATAATACTGATGTATGCAGTATTAATAGGTGACACATTTGAATTCAACAAGACAGTGTCTGCCTATCATCCTACAGAGACCAGTAAGGTGAGTTCATTTGACCTGGGAATCACAAGCACCTGCTATTTACAGCATTTAGAAAAAACAGATGTGTGATAAGAACTACATAAAAGGAAGCTATTATTGAATTCATACTTGTTTATAAAAAATGTGCTTACATACAGGTGGCCCGGCCCGTAAGCTTATGATCACTATCTTGACTGCTCAAATTTCACCTTGCTAAGCAGTTGACATCAAACTGTGCTTCAGAACTATCCCTTCACCGTAATTTACCTTTGGATATGTATATTGTTTTAACTGCACAAGACCCTTCGCCCTGATTAAAAGTGGCCCAAAGGAGTATTTGGTATTTTACTGCACCTGATAAAATCAGATACCCTGGAGTTTAGACGTTATTCGGTATGATTAAAATATTTACTAAACAATTACCAACAATGTAGAATAAAATGCTGATACAAGTGCTTACCACATTAAATACGGCATGTACTGATATCTGCTGGGCCTTTATATGTTATTAGAACACTGAAATGTTGAGAGCTCCACTGGAGACAATGGGGTAGCTCCAGTCGTATAATAACTGGGCTAAGCCTTTTTCTATGTTTGTCTTTATGTTTCTCCCTTTTTAATTCACAGCATTCTACCCTTAGTGGGTGGAATGTTTTAATAGCCTTATAACACTTATGCCTAGTGATAAACCAGTTGCTAACAGCCCTGAATCTGACAATTTGAGCCGATAACTTAGGTCCAGGGACTTTAACAACTGGTATAGCTCTCGGCAGTGGATATAAGGCCTATACTAAATTCCAGCTGAACTCTGTGTGGAGGACAGATCTGTCTCACACCTGCCCATCACCAAGTCATGATTCTGATCCCTGCACAAACAGGAATGTTCTGGTCGACTTGCAATTAGGGCCTTAGATGAGGTCTTAGAGGTAGAGTGGCAAAGAATCAGAGCAAACACTCTATTCCATACCACATGATTCTGATTTACTGGTACAAAAGAAACCCCTCTAAAGCCACGAGTCACTGGAGAGTTCTCTGTACCGTCTGGCTGTTGCAAAGCTCTTTGTACTCATTTCTTCATAGGGCTGAGCATACAGGGCCAGTCATCTACCCATTTTGGTATGAGCAGTATAAATATTATTATTTTATTACTCATGAAAAATGAAAGAATAACTGTCTATATTCAAATGGATTGGCCATTTTAAGCTTTAAAAAATGTAAGATCAAGTGAGAATGGTCAAAAATTAGTCTTCAGAGGAATGCATTCATTATTTCAATATTTTGTAACAAATAAATTACAAGTCAATAAACAGAATAAACCAAAGACTAAAGAGAGCTTGCATTTGGATGAGACAAAACAAACAAAGTTACAAAATTATTAATATTTGCAACTTATTTTCTGGAGGTCTCTTACATGGAAACTTCATAGCGAAGCTACATTTACTTTATTATACAAGGTGGTGTCTATTGCTCCTTTTATGAGAGCATACAGAGCCAAAATAATTGCAGTCGTGTTTTATGGCTTTCCTTTGACAGTTTTACAATCTCAGCTCAATTTTGATACACTTGAGGGGAATTCAATAAAAATAGCTTTTTGTCTTACTTAATTTACAGTAGTTCAAAATCTTGGGCCCAGTTCACAAAGGTAAACTTAGAGATGAAGTATAAGTTTAGACCTGAAATCTGTGGGTCAGATTCACAAAGGTAAATTTACAAATTTGTTTGGGATTATGATTCTATGATTTTTTGCAATTTACAGAGGAATTTTTACAAGTACTATATTTACAATGGCTGAGACTCTGCACACAAAAAGAGGCAGTTGTAAAGATACTACTCATAAAATTCCTTTGTGTATTCCAAAAATGTGTAAACTTACACAAAAGTGTAAGTTTACCTTTGTGAATAAGGCCCTAAGTTTAAACATCAAGTCTAAGGGTCTGATTACGAGTTTGGCAGGGAGATCGTTGGCCCACCAGACCCATGGGGAGGAGACCACCACATTACAATGTTTCCACTGGGCTGACTGACGTAAATCTCCATTTTAGGAGGTTTCCGCCGGTCATCCTGGTGCAAACAGTGCGCCAGCATTGGCCTCTGCTCCTCATGAGCCGAGGCCAATGCCATTGCATAAAAGGTGCTGTAGCAGACAGTGCACATTCTGAGGGTGCAGGGGAGGGGGGCCACTGCACTGCCCTCGACATGGTTGTGGGCAGTGCAGGGGCCCCTCTGTGGCCCCCAGCATTGCCTTTCCACCAGCCTTTTCATGGCGGGGACCCCCCCATGAAAGGTTGGAAGAAAGGGGAGTCTGTCACGGTCTGTACATCTCTTAACATAGTAGGCAGAAGTACTTGGAGGGATGCCTGGTTTCTTACTAGTTCTGGACTGGTCAAGATAAGGGTGACCCCTTCTAGTAGCCACGGTGCTGCTGACTACAAAAACACCAAGTCAGACCGTACCCTCCAGAAGGAGTCCGCGAGGAAAAACCCAAGTAATGGAAAAAAAAATATATCACAGGATCTTCTGAAAAAGAAGAAAAAAACTATGAAAAAGGCAAAAATAGTAGTAAATTCTGCAGGGAAAAGGCAGGAGCGAGTAGAAAACTGGAAACAGGAGTAGGGATCACCACCAAGGCGGAAGTGTTTGCAACGCAAAGAAGAAGGGAACTGCAGTGCTTATATACCATTAAACAGGAAGTGACAAAACAGGAAGAATGTACAACACCATCTTGGATTGAGAAAAGCCACATAGAAATGAATGAGAAAAAAAACAAGTAAAAAAAGGAAAGAAACAAGGCATGCTGGGAAGACAACCACCACAGAAGAAGACAATATGGACCAACAAGAAGAAAAAAGACATGAAGAAAGAAGAAAAGAAAAAGGGCCCAAGTAAGGTAAGTGGGAAGGGAAAGTCAGGGAGGCTGCAGGGGCTGCAGCACAACCCAGAGCACGAAATGTGCCTCCTGGACCCGCACCGCAGCACAAAACGCCAAACAATTGCCAGAAAATGGGCACAGCAATTCCGACATCCCGAAACGCGGACTGCCGGCCTGACTGCGGTCCAAAAAAGGGACGCCGCAGTAGTCCACGGCATCACAGAGTCATGATCAGCACAGCTGATCTCAGTGCCACTGTGGCCGACCACGACTCTGACTGCCTCCAACCCATCAGGATCTGTGATCCTGGCAATGGGTGGGTGAAAGGGGGGTCCCGTAGCAGTCCGACCACCAGAGTCATAATCTGTCAGTCTGACCACCAGGAATGCAGCCCACCACCGTGAGTTTGACAGTCACAAGACCGCCAAACTCATAATTAAGCCCTAAGTTTAGAGCTGAAGTCCAAGGAGCCAATTCACAAAACTAAACTTAAATCTGGAGTCTAATTTTAGACCTGGAGTCTAAGGGCCCAATCCAGAAAGGTAAACTTAGACTTCAAATTTAAACTTAGACTTCAGGACTACATTTACCTTTGTGAATTGGCTCCTTGAGTGCTAAGTTGTGATTACAATTGTTTACTGTAGCAGCACATGAAAAGACTTTTCCATTTTTCAATTTTTAGTTATGAATGCCTCAACACCATTATGAAGGGTTAACTTATCTATCTAAAAATAATCTTTTCCCATCACTTTTAGAAAAAGTGCTCAGACTTTTCTTTTTTGCCAGATGTTTGTTCGGTTTCTACTAAAATAATGGTTTCACATGACTAAGATGCCTATTTTAGTGAACAAGCACTCTACTAATCTCATAATCAGTCAATCAATCAATCAATCTAAGGACCTGCTTGGTGGAATTAATACGTGATCATTATAACAGGACATTAGGGGTCATTACAACATTGGCGGTAAAAGCCGCTTACTGCTGTTCAGAACTCCGCCAACACACCACCGCGGGCGTGGAATTCCGCCACGATCATTATGACCCAAAGCCTGGAATCCACCAAAATCTAGAAACTCCGGACAAGTCCGCCACACAAAAGGTCAGTGATAAACTGGCGATAAAAAAACCTCCACCGTCACGCCAACAGGAATACGCCCACACTATCACGACCCATGAATCAACGCAGCGGTCTTTCAACCACGGTATTCCATTGGCGGTACACACCGCTGCGCTAAAAATACATGCACATTTACAAAACACTACCACATTGGACAAATCGAAATACACACACCTGATACACATACACACACCACTCCCACACACTCAATACAATATAAAACAGACACCCACATCACCCACAAACCCCTACGACCACAATTGCGACTGAAGGCCAGAGAGAGACACCACCATCTACAAACTAGCATCCACAGGCACTCAACATCATCACTCACATAACATCCACGCACCTCACACAACACACCTCTAATATCACCCCACACATCACAACACACACCACACCACACATCACCCACACCACCCCATGGCACCGCAAAATCACCCCAGGTTCTCTGAGGAGGAGCTCAGGGTCATGGTGGAGGAAATCATCCGGGTAGAGCCACAGCTATTTTGATCACAGGTGCAGCACACCACCATAGCTAGGAAGATGGAGCTATGGCGAAGAATCATGGACAGGGTCAATGCAGTGGGACAGCACCCAAGAACTAGGGATGAGGAAGAGGTGGAACGACCTACGGGGAAAGGTGCGTTCCATGGTCTCAAGACACCACATCTCGGTTCAGAGGACTGGCGGCGGACCCCCACCTCCTCCCCCACAACTTTCAACATGGGAGGAGCAAGTCTTGGCTATACTGCATCCTGAGGGCCTTGCAGGAGTAGCTGGAGGAATGGACTCTGGTAAGTCAAATCTTTACTACTTCATCCCCCACCCAACCTGCATGCCATCACAAACCCCCACCCTCGCCCTCACCCCATCACTCCAACTCCTCAAACATGTCCCAATATCACAAACCACACATCCCAAACCCAAGTCCTGGGTGCAACACCAAAGCATGGACACCCATCACCAAAGCATGGCCACTGCACATCCCCATACACACCCTAACCCATCATCACACAAGGTCCTACACAGGAATGCAAGCACTGGGGTACACAGTCACCCACCCATTGCACGCCATGGCACACACAGATGCAATAATCATGCTCTTACACCCCTGCAGGACCCCTACCCAACGTCACCGGAAAGGAGGGTCCAGATATGTCCACTCCACCCACAGAAGAGGCCCACAGTGATGACAACAGCTCTGTCCAACTGGATCTAGATGACCAGCCCGGCCCATCTGGGACCTCGGGACAGTCGGTTCCCCTCACACTGGTACAAGCCACTACAGAGCTTCCCCCCTCTGGAAACACCAGCACAACACCCACCCAGCAGGCCCATACCTCTGTCCCCAGGACACGTCAAGCAGCAGTGTGTCCACCACTGCAGGGAACCCAGGCTAACCCACTACCTCAACAACAACAGGGACCTGGGGGCAGTGGCAGTGGCAGTGGGCACACAGTTCAGGGGACAGAGGCCCAGGAGCACAGGGGAACTGGGAGGGCTGCTGTGCGAGAGGGGGAGGACAGGCCCAGGGAACCCAATTTCCACGAGGCCCTCTCCAACATCATGGGAGCCTACCACCATTCCCAGGAGACGATGGCAACCGTACTGGCCAAGGTTCAGGAGACCCAGCGGCTGCAAGAGGAACAGTATTTGTACTTCAGGGAGGAACTCAAATCCATCAATTCCACCCTAGGCACCATTGTAGGGGTGCTGAAGGAACTCGTGAACACCAGGAGGGACAGTGTGGCACAACAAGGGGCCTCTGACACTAGCCTGGACGATGAACTGCCCACCTCCTCCGCCGGCGCTAGTGGACAGGAGGCACCGTCACATGACCACCACACCAGCACCCCACCCCCTGCAGAGGGAGAACCACCCAGCAAACGGTCCCTGAGATCCAGGACAAAGACAGAGAATGATGCCAAGACCCCAGCCAAGAAATGAGACCACCCTGATTGTCATCCTTTTGTCCCACCTTGTCATCCTGTCTCTCCTTAAACTGCCCCAGCTCCACTTCCTTGGACAATGCACCTGTGAGACTAATAGACTGGACTCTGCCATAGACATTACTCCACCATCACCCCTCACCATTTTACAACCCCCTCCAATATTGAGCACTTACATAAACACCCTTAAAGCACAAAACAATCAGGAGTCTGTCTGTGATTTTGAAATAGTGTATTAGCAATTACAGTGGCAAAATGCTTTATCAAATGTAATGTCAACATACCTATGTCACACAGCTCTAGTCCATGAGGAAACAAAGCAGATGTCACACAGTGGGACCCACATCTGTGAAATCGTAAGGGAAAGTGACAACTCAGTGACCATACACTGGGTGAAAATGACACAGTAGAGAGGTAGTAGATTAAAATCAGATGTAGCAGGCAGTGTTGTCTTCTTACCTATGTCTCACTGGAAGTATTGCAGGATCACCGTGTTCCTGTTGTCGATGTCCTCTTCTTCTGCTTCCTCATCTTCACTGTCCACAGGGTCCCTAGCAGCCACAAGACCTCCACCTGGACCATCCTCCTGCAGAAAAGGCACCTGTCCTCGCAAAGCCAAGTTGTGAAGCATACAGCAGGCCACGATGATCTGGCATACTGTCTTTGGTGAGTAGAATAGGGAACCACCTGTCATATGGAGGCACCGGAACCTGGCCTTCAGGAGGCCAAAGGTCCGCTCTATAATCCTACTAGTTCGCCCATGTGCCTCATTGTAGCGTTCCTCTGCCCTTGTCCTGGGATTCCTCACTGGGGTCAGTAGCCATGACAGGTTGGGGTAACCAGAGTCACCTGCAAATGGGGAGGGACAACTGTTAGACACACACTAACTCATAGGGATATCCACAGACCCAGACAACTATTCCCTCTGTATTGGGTCCATGTCCTCACCTAATAGCCACACCCGGTGCCTCTGGAGTTGCCCCATCACATAAGGGATGCTGCTATTCCGCAGGATGTAAGCGTCATGCACTGAGCCAGGGTATTTAGCATTAACATGGGAGATGCACTGGTCTGCCAAACACACCATCTGCACATTCATGGAATGGTATCTCTTCCGGTTTCTGTACACCTGTTCACTCCTGCGGGGGGGTACCAAGGCCACATGTGTCCCATCAATGGTACCTATGATGTTGGGGATATGTCCCAGGGCATAGAAATTACCTTTCACTGTAGGCAAATCCTCCACCTGAGGGAAAACGATGTAGCTCCACATGTGTTTCAGCAGGGCAGACAACACTCTGGACAACATGTTGGAAAACATAGGCTGGGACATCCCTGATGCTATGATCACTGTTGTTTGAAAAGACCCACTTGCTAGGAAATGGAGTACTGACAGCACCTGCACTTGAGGGGGGATTCCTGTGGGATGGCGGAGAGCTGACATCAGGTCTGGCTCCAACTGGGCACACAGTTCCTGGATTGTGGCATGATCAAGCCTGTAGGTGATGATCACATGTCGCTCCTCCATTGTCGACAGGTCCACCAGCGGTCTGTACACTGGAGGATGCCGCCATCTCCTCACATGCCCCAGCAGACGTTGCCTGTGGAGGAGATCAGCGAGCAGAGAGTCAACAAACTCTGAGGTACGTAAACACAGCTTACTCTGAAAATATTAGCAAATCGAAATTTGCCTGTATGAGTGTTTAGGCAAGGCCTAGATATGTGTGACACAGCCCAAAATAATGCCATGTGGGCCCATGAAATGGCGGCTGCCTAACCTGTAAAGTGGGACAGGGGGATATGAGGTAACTGCGCTGGCGTTGTACACCGTCGCGGTAGGCGGTCGAAGACCGCGGCGCAATCCTGCATTGGTTAACATTGGACCCTATGGGTCCCAGGAGCCAATGACGATATACGCCGGCGGTGACGGTACGCACCGCCGCGGACGTGACCGCCGTTTTCTGTCTGTTCAATCACTTGATACCTGATCTTCGACAGGAGAGGACCTACACTGCAAGTGCTGCTGTGACCTCAGTCTGGAAGAGACAATGGCTCGTGTGTCTGGGGAAAGGGCCCCTGCCTTCAGCACGGAGGAGTTGGAGAAACTCGTGGATGGGGTCCTCCCCCAGTACACGCTACTCTACGGTGCTCCAGACAAACAGGTAAGTACACTGTGAGCATGCTGTATGGGCAATGCCTGTGTGGAGTGGGGTGGAGAAAAGAAAGGGGGGGGTGAGCATGAGGCGTGCATGAAACGACGGTGAGTGCATGTGCATCATGGCAAGGGTAGGGATGGGGGCCAATGACTGTGACGGTGCAGATAGTAATTACTTCTCTTTTTCCCCTGTACAATTCCTGTAGGTCAGCGCCCACCCGAATAAGGACATTTGGCGTGCCATCACCAAGGAAGTTCGGACCCTGCGAGTCTACCACAGACGGAGCACCCACTGCCAGAAAAGATGGGAGGACATTCACCGCTGGAGCAAGAAGACAGCGGAGGCCCAGCTGGGGATGGCCTCCCAACGTGGGAGGGGTGCCCGTCGCACCATGACCCCCCTGATGTTCAGGATCCTGGCTGTAGCGTACCCGGAGTTGGGTGGGCGCTTGAGGGCATCACAGCAGACACAAGGGGGTGAGTACACTCTCATTCAGCTGATTCAGCGTGCATTGTAGGTGTCTGGGTGGGGGAGGTGGGCTGTGGGTTCCCCTAGACCAGGGCGAGTTTAGTAGGCAAGGACCCTTCTTAAGGCAGGCCCTGTGGCACCCCACCCCACCTGTGTACAGTCAGACTGCTGTGACATCCATGTGTGCAGCAATCGGGCATAGCCTTGTAACCTATGTCCCTGGGATTGAATAGTGGACTCCAAGTGCGCGGCGTAGTGCAGGGGGCTTCTGTGTCTGTCGTGTCCGCCAACGGTAGCGGTATTGCATGCACTCAACATGTCTTTCTTCTGTCTTCCCCCCCATTTTTGTGGTCTCCCTGTTCTTGTGTACATTAGCATCATCAGGCGGAGGAGCAGTGGCACCGGAGCAGGAGGGAGCTGCATCCCACATGACCCTGGAGGGTGACACTATGAAGTCTGAATTCACCAGTGGGACAGAGGGCGAGGGGAGCTCCACGGCAGGGACAGGAGCTGACACCAGCGATACGGACTCCTCCTCTGATGGGAACTCCCTTGCGGTGGTGGGCCCATCTGTGCCCCCCGCATCTACAGGTACAGCCGCCACCACCCCTGCCAGCACCGCCCTCCCAGCAGCCCCTCAGCATTTGCCCCGTGCCCGCTCACCCAGAAGGGTGGGCATCACCTTCGCCCCAGGCACCTCAGCCTCTGTCCCAGTCACCCCTGCTGCCCTCAATGAGGAGGCCATTGACCTCCTCAGGTCCCTCACTGTTGGGCAGTCTACCATTCTGAATGCCATCCAGGGTGTAGAGAGGCAGTTGCAACACACCAATGCATACCTGGAGGGCATTCACTCTCGTCAGGCAGCCCTTCAGCGAGCTTTTCAGACTCTGGCCTCAGCACTGATGGCGCCATTGTCCCTGTCTCTAGCCTCCCCCCTCCAACTTCCTCCACCCAGACCCACACCCCTGTACCTCAGCCTATCCCAAGCACACCATCAGACCAGCATGCACACACCTCAACACACATGGGAACCTCTGGCAAACATAAGCACCACACATCCCACAGGCATTCACGCAAGCATCAGACACATGCAGACACACCAACATCCACTGCCTCCTCTGTGTCCCCCTCCTCCTCGTCTCCCTCCTCCCTCCCTGTCTCGTCTCCACTCACACCTGCATGCACTACATCCTCAGCCACTACGTCCATCACCAGCACACCCACCAACACACCCCGCTCACATGCAGTCACCACCTCCACTACGATTCACACGTCCGCTGTGTCCTCTCCCAGTGTGTCTGTGAGGCCACCTCCCAAGGTACACAAACGCAGCCACACACCCACCCAACAGCCACTACCTCTTCCTCCTCTCCCAAACCCCCTCCAGCTACCCGTCCCAGTGTTCCTAAGAAACGTTTCCTATCCAACCTTGATCTTTTTCCCTCACCTCCCCCACCCCTTCAGTCTCCTAGGGCCCGACTCTCCAGGTCCCAACCTAGCACCTCAGCTACAACATCGGCGGGACCAGTGGTGCCAGTAGTCACCGGATTCTGGAGTGCACCAGGCAGCAGGGCAGCCAGTGTGGCAAGGAGCCAGAGCACGGAAAGTCCCCCACCTGTCAAGCACAAAACGTTGCCCAGTGCCCGGTGGGAGAGGGGAAAGAAATCAGCCACCAAATCCGCTCCCAGGGGTACAGTTGGGAGTGTGGAGACAGCTGCGACACCATCCAAGGTGGGGAAGGGGCACAGTAAAACCGGCAAGTCTGGGAAGATCAGCACGGCGGACAAGACCACCAGCAGCACCGCTGCCCAGGACAAGACCGCCACCAGCCCCACTGCCCAGGACCCCGCCGCTACCAGCCCCACTGCCCAGGACCCCGCCGCCAGCAGCACCGCTGCCCAGGACTCCGCCACCAGCAGCACCGCTGCCCAGGACCCCGCCGCCAGCAGCACCGCTGCCCAGGACAAGGCCGCCACCAGCAGCACCGCTGCCCAGGACCCCGCCGCCACCAGCCCCGCTGTTCAGGACTCCGCCGCCACCAGCCCCGCTGCCCAGGACCCCGCAGCCAGCATCCACGCTGGCCAGGACTCCGCCGCCAGCAGCACTGCTGCCCAGGACAAGACCGCCACCAGCCCCGCTGCCCAGGACCCCACCGCCAGCAGCACAGCTGCCCAGGACAAGACCGCAAGCACCACCGCTGCCCAGGACAAGACCGCCAGCACCACCCCAGGACAGTGAGCGCCAATGATTACAATGCTACTGAGGCCGCCACGGGCAGGATGAAGCACTCTGGGCACCAAGCCCCCTCCAGAACCAGTGGAGAGGTACATCCACTAACTCAGTCCTTTGCAGGATGAAGCACTCTGGGCACCAAGCCCCCTCCAGAGCCAGTGGAGAGTTACATCCACTACCTCTGTCCTTGGCAGTATGATGCACTTTGAGCACCAAGCCCCCTCCAGAACCAGTGGAGACTGTTATCCACTTGAGAGACTGTGGCTTTGCACTCCCCAGGATTGATCAGTGGGCAACCCACCCATTGTAGAGACTTGAGAGACTGTGGCTTTGCACTCCCCAGTATTGAACAGTGGGCAACCCACCTACTGTAGAGACTTGAGAGACTGCGGCTTTGCACTCCCCAGGATTGAACAGTGGGCATGGGGCCCCCTTGTGGATCTGGCGTTGTGCACTCATCCGGCTGAGGTGCCCCCCCTTCCCTTCCCCCTGAGGTGCCTGTTTTATTTCTATCTAATGCCACAGCAGTGTTCTCTCCGTCTTGTTCAGGTATTGAGTGTGGGCCTCGCCCATGCCTTTTGGACCCAGTGGTCCACGGACTATGATGGTGGAATCCCTTGGACTTGTGTTCTTGGTGTATATAATTGTTTATAGTGTAAATGTATATATATATATATATATACATATATATGTAAATATTTTTGATTTATGTAATTGAATATATTACAATTATTCGACTCATTTCCTTTTGTCCTTGCATTCTTCCAGGGGGGTTTGGGGGGTGTAGCTGTAATGTATCATGTTATATTTGTGTGTGTGTTGTAGTGGGTGAGGGTGGGGGTGTTGCGTATTGTGTGTGTGTGTGTGTCACTGTTCCCCCCTCCCCTGTGTCATAGGTGCAGTACTCACTGTGGTCTTCGCCGCCAGCGTTCGTGCTCCTGGTAGAGGAGCAGGAAGGTAAAGGTTGGGAGTATCTAAAGTTCTGGTTCCATGGTGTCCTGGTTCCTCGTGGGGTGTGTAGAGGTGAGCGTTTTCCCTTCTAAGTCCTGTTTTCGCCGTGTTTTTGTTCGCGGTGAATCCGCCCCGGAAAAGGTGGCAGATTGGACTGTTGTAATTCTGTGGGCGGTACATTGCCCTCCGCCTGTCTGTTGGCGGTTACCGCCGCAGTGTTTGTTTGTACCGACTTGGCGGTCGGAGTGTTAAAGTGGCTGTCTATGTTGGCGGTTTCCGCCACGGTCATAATTCAATTTGTTTTACCGCCGGCCTGTTGGTGGTTTTTACCGCCGCCTTAACACCGACCGCCAGGGTTGTAATGACCACCATTATGCCTATTGACTAAGCTGCCTTGCATTATTCTGCCCTGGGAAGGCGTACCATTGGTAGACCATGGTTGTTTCCGTACATCCTTTATGATTTTTGTTGCATACCTAGATTTACTAAATATGTTTATTTCTACTTGATTTTTCCTTTTTCTATGTATGCTGCAATCTGCAGCACACATAGAAAGAGGGAAAGGCCTCAGAGGATTGTTTTCATGCAGGATGGACCCCCTTTCTTTACAAAAACAATCCTGCCTGTAATGCAGGCACCCTTGCATTATGGTGCAAGGGTGACTGTTTTGATGCAAGGCTGCACTCAGTGCGCCGG
Source organism: Pleurodeles waltl (assembly GCF_031143425.1). Classification (NCBI taxonomy): domain Eukaryota; kingdom Metazoa; phylum Chordata; class Amphibia; order Caudata; family Salamandridae; genus Pleurodeles; species Pleurodeles waltl. Next base: position 349,614,418 of record NC_090438.1, read on the forward strand.
CACAGGGAGAGGACAGTGGATATGGCCATTCATGCCGTCTCCCTGTCACGCAATGCAGAGCAGCACGTTGTCTTGCTGCCATGCATTGCGTGACTTATTCGTAAATCTGCCCCATAGAAACTAAAACACGCCCAGTTATAGAAGTGATGTGTTACTAAACCTCAGTTCAAAGAAGTCACAATTGTTTCCTATTTAAATCTGAATTTGGGCTATGCAATAACCAAAGAATCATTAAAGACATAGATGGAAAGTAAAAGTATCTCAATATTTAATGTTGGTCTGTGATCCTAGACTGAGACAGCTTTTATCGAGGAGATGTATGAGTCTAAAAACATTTCTGGTTAAAAAATGTAAATGAGACAAAAAAAATTAATTTTGAAATAAAGATCCAAATACTTTCATTCACATGTTGCTCCTTTGCACTAAGGCCCTCATTATGACTTTTGCGGACTTTCCACAAGACTGCCGAAGCCACGGGAGCCAGAAGACAGCCAGTGTTGGAGGTCCAAAGACCACCATATTAAGAGCCAAGTTGGATTTCTGCCCATTTACGGTCAAAAATATGACCCTGTCAGCCTGGCCAATGGCGGAAGAGAGGTGTTTCCACTGCTAGCACTGCCACACCAACAGGACTCCACCCGCCGTATTACGATTTGTAATACAGCGTGGTAGTTTCCTGAATGGCGGTGCGGAGCTGGCAGTGGAAAATGCTGAGACCCATCCCCTCCTGGATGACCACCTCGCCAAGACAGGCAGGTAGACCATCCAGAAGGGGGGGGAATTGTGTGCATTTGTGTGGTATGTGCATGTATGTGTAGTGGTATGCGTGAGTGTGTGTATGTGAGTATGTATGTGTGCGTGGAGGGTGTGTGCCTGTCCAAATGGAAGCGGAGGGGACAGGGGGGTGTTGGGGTGCGAGTGTTTGTATGTAGAGAGGTAGGGGTATCTGTCTGAGTCCGTGTATGTGTGCGAATAGGGGTGTCTGAGTTCATGTATGTGTCTGATGGGGGTGTCTGGGTATATGCATGCGGTTGGGGGTATCTGGATGTATGCAGAGGTTAGGGGGTGTTGGGGTGCAAGTGAGTAGGTGTGTGTATTGGGATGCATGCAAGTGGGGGTGCATGTGTGCAAGTCTGCGAGTGAGTGGGGGTGTTTGTGTGCAAGTGTGCGGATGGGGAGCTGTGCAAGTGTGAGGATGAGGGGGTGTGCACAACTGTGCGGATGAGGTGGTGTGCGCCATTGTGCAGATGAGGGTGTGTGTGTGTAAGTGTGTGGATGAGCGGGGTGTGCAAGTGTGCGGATGAGGGGGGATGTGTGCATGTATGCATATGAGGAGGGGGAAGTGAGTGAATGTATGCGAGCGTGGAGGAGTGGTAGTCTGCCTGATTGCAGAGGGGAGATGTGGGTGTGTATGAATGCGGAGGGGATGGGGTGTGAATGATTGCTGAAGGGGGTGCGTATGTGTGAGTGTGAGTGGGGTTGTGTGTATGAGCAGGTGGGGGTGTTTGTATGGATGTTTGCGGTTGGATGGGGGTGTTTGCAAGTGTGTGGATGGGTGGGGACTTGCCTGCATGTGTGTGGACGTGTGAGGGTGCATGTGCCAGTGACAGGAATGGGGATTCCTGTTACCGGGTGCATTACCACCAGCGTTTTCATAGTGGGGTGACCACCACAAAAAAATCAGGCTGTTTCGCTGCCTCTTAATATGGCCGGAGGCCTTAGGCCTGCTGCCGGCCTGGAAGAGCTCACTGCTAGCCGCAGCGGTCCGACCAGACCGGCGGGACTGGCAACGTTGTGGCAGTTTGGCTTCAGGAAAACCACACAACTTGTAATGTGGTGGTCTTTACCGCCGGGTCCACAGCGATTAGACCACCACCATGAACTCTTAATGAGGGCCTAAATGTTTACACTTGCGATAAATTTATTTGCAACCATTGTTAAGGAGAAAAGTGTTAAAACAATGAAAGAAGCCAAGCAATTTGTATTCCTATTAAAAGAATTTCAGGTAACGTTTAACCTTAGAAATGAATATCTATAACATGCTACAAACTTTGATCAGTCATTGTTGATTGTTTGATAGGCACGCTGTTTTGTTTTATTGCTGTTTTCTAACTGGAGTTATATTGTTTAGATAGACTACAATTGTGTAATAAACTGAATTTAAAAAATAAATTCAAGGTAAAAATAGTATTGCATGGGATTTTTTTTTTTAAACTAATAAATTGTATTCTTATGAAGGAGATGTTACTTGGGGTGCGGAGGTGGTGATGACAAAGTAATTTAATTGACAGATCTATTTTAGATATCATAAAATAGGTCAACCAGTTGTTAGACTAAAGATGAAGGACCAAAGAAAAGTGTTAGAACTAAGAAAGGGGAGGGGAGGAAGACAGCTAATTCATTTCCAGGCTTCTGCAAAGTTATGTCACAAATGTAGGAGTATAAATTATATGCAAATTATAAAGAATTGCCTTCACAGGTGGTAATTCTGTCTCAGAATATGAATGACAGCTTAAATTCAGATAGTCTTGCTTTGTAATGGTGCACAAATGACCTTTACTGTCACCATCAACTGGTTCACCAACAGTAGTCCTTTATTGGTTGATAATGCATAATCAATCAATAGATCAAATTGGAAAAATAATTTCCATCTACTCCCAGTTTGAGTACGTAGTATGAGAAGCTATTATCAAAGAAGGAACTAAAAAATGAACGAACAATGGTAAACAGAATGAACAGTGTTATGCAGTCACCCCGAAGGTGATTAGGTAATCTCAATGGAAGTGGTAAATTCAGCAGTACAGTTTATTGCCGCAATCTTGCAATAAAGAAGTGCTAACATGAATATTGCCTCCACCTCCAAAAATAAACAATTAGAGGGTCATTCTGACCCTGGCGGCCGGTGGCCGCCAGGGCCACCGACCACGGGAGCACCGCCAACAGGCTGGCGGTGCTCCAACGAGCATTCTGACCGCGGCGGTTCAGCCGCGGTCAGAAGCGGAAAGTCAGCGGTCTCCCGCTGACTTTCCGCTGCTCGTTTGAATCCTCCATGGCTGCGGAGCGCGCTCCGCAGCCATGAGGATTCTGACCCCCCCTACCGCCATCCTGTTCATGGCGGGAAAGCCGCCATGAACAGGATGGCGGTAGGGGGGGTCGCGGGGCTCCTGGAGGCCCCTGCCGTGCCCATGCCAATGGCATGGGCACGGCAGGGGCCCCCGTAAGAGGGCCCCGCAAAGTATTTCAGTGTCTGCCTTGCAGACACTGAAATACGCGACGGGTGCCACTGCACCCGTCGCACCTTCCCACTCCGCCGGCTCGATTACGAGCCGGCATCCTCGTGGGAAGGTCGTTTTCCCCTGGGCTGGCGGGCGGTTTTTCAGCAACCGCCCGCCAGCCCAGGGGAAAACTCGTAATACCCGCCGCGGTCTTTTGACCGCGGCGCGGTATTTTGGAGGACGGCATCCTGGCGGGCGGCCTCCGCCGCCCGCCAGGGTCATAATGAGGCCCTTAGTGTGCAATGAGGAACTTGATTCTTGAAAAGAGTTACCATCTGTTATAAATTCCTCAACCAGTGCAAATCAGCATTTGTGGGATGTTTAACTTTTCTATACATCTCATTTGATTACGTTTAGCAGGTTGGCGAGATAAAAATCAGTACACTGACTCCGAGTTCATAGATAAAGCTGAAACATTATATCTGCAGGCATTCTGGTTAATAGAACCTAACAAAATTTGACACTTTTCTTTGTTTATGGAACCGTCTCGGAAAGTAAAATATGGTCTTTCTAGGGAGGATATGGCTATAATATAAAATTGCAAATTTAAATGGTCCTTTTTAGGTTTGAAAATAAATAGCCCTCAATTACAGGTAATTCCGATATGGCTTCAGCTTGGAAAATGGGCTGGAAATTTAGTACTTTTCCATAGCTACATTCTGCCATTGAGAGACCACAAGGCTTTGCTAATGAATGTGGTCAATCTGTTTAAATGACTATTGAGTCGACATTCCAAATTTGTATAATTTTGGGAGGGATCTGAATGAAAGGATAAACAACTCTGCCTTGCCACACTGTGTGTGGCAGGGAGCATGAACGGCTATAAAATGTACCAACTGTTTTTGTATGTAATTGATTTTCAATTAGGAAGGGATCAAACTCACTGAAACCTTACTTAAGTTCAAGGTCTGTTTTATCAATAATGAAGGTAAAGGAAAACTACCAGCAAAGCCAACTTGAATGAGTCATGTATCCAGAAGAACCGTTGATTATATATATTGATCATGCATTCAGGGTCAAAACTTGGGCAACACACAATATGCTCAAGGGTCAGACGAGCAGTGTTCCTTTAGAATACCCACAAAAAAGAACATCAAAAAAGATAAATCAGAAAATTGTAACATATACATCAACCTGTTATGCATTCATGAGACTAAAATAATGTATCACAGCATTTTTACACAAGAAAATCAAGAACTGTTGAGATCTCTGGGACTTCTTTAGAGTTTGGCAGTTGGGATAGTCTGTCACAAACATGGCAGCTATCCCATCCACCATAATCCAAGTGCACGATAATGGATGGCACTTGTAATATGGCAAACAGGATATCTGCCTCATTTGTGACAAATATCGTTTCCATTAGCCTCTAAATGTGTTCCTCTGTTTGGAAATTCTGTAAATATCTGTGCTTACAATACCCAGGAAACTGAGATTATAACTGTTAGAAATTGGGTGGATGGTTGGTAGAGGTATACCCCCTATCCAAGCAGGAACCACAGTCCTAGTCTTGGTAAGTCAGAAAAATACTCTAACTTAAACCATGCTCATCCTCCGGTAGCTTGGCACACGGCAGTCAGGCTTAACTTAAGAGGTAATGGGTAAAGTATTTGTGCAAAGCTTCAAACAATAAAACTGTGAAAACACCACTCAAAAGTACACTGCACCTAATTAGAACAATAGAGCTTATTTTTATTAACAAAACAAGATCAAAACTATAAAAATCCAATAATTAGAAGTCAAAATATGAATTTTTAAAGATAAAAATGCAATATAGTGCTTAAAAGCATAAAGGACCTACAGGGGCAATCTGGTCACGCTATACCCAGTTAAATCCAAATGTTCAGGCTGACTGCGATGGTGCACAGGTCAGATATAGTCTCAGACATGTCCTGCTGAAGTTTTACCTTCTCAAGAATTGAGCCAAGAGACCCGTTTGCAGGGAACAAGTTCACCTAGAGCAAGGAGAGCATTATGGGTGTGGTCCACAGGAGCTGATAGTCGGCAGGGCGTCACAGACAGGTGGACTGGAGCTGTGTTTGGTGTATGAAGAGACAGACTTATGCCGGTTTGTGCTCAATCTTTGGGCAAGCAGCACAGTTACCCAAAAGCGGGCCTGTTCACGGTCACGAAGAGCCCCAAAGCTTGATGTCAGGAGCCAAAAAACACTTTCATGGACTGAGGACTGGAGGGGCACCCCTTTGAGGTCAGGAGCTGGTTAACGATGGGTCCAGGAGCTGTAGCAGGTGAGTTGGAAGTCTTTTGTGACCCTGAGAACTGAGAAGAACAGGAGGCAAGCCAGCAAACCCTTGGAGTCACTTTGATTCTGGGATATATAGATGCAGGTTCAGCCCTTCTCTCTCCCAGGCAAGAGGGCAGCAGGTCAGGTCAGCACAGCTCAGCTAGGCAGGAGTCCAGCAGAATCCAGCAGAGTGACATTCCTCTCATCAGCACAGCAGTCCTTCTTCCTGGCAGAGGATCTACAGGTCCAGAAGTGTATTGAGTTGGTGGTGTCAGCGGTCCAGTACTTATACTCAGTTGTGCCTTTGAAGTGGGGGAGACTTCAAAGAGAGGCACTGAAGTGCAAAGAGCCCCTGCCCTTCCTGTCCTGGCTCCAGAATCACTACAAGGGGTTATGCAGCCCTTTGTGTGACCATGGGTAAGTGTCAGCTACTCTCTCCAGTCCTGCCAAGGATGGCCCATCAGGCTCTGGATGGCCCATCAGTCATACCTGAGCTGCCTTTGTTTGTGGCTGTTGGGAGGGAATGCACAAGAGCCCAGCTGTCCCTGCTCAGATGTGCATTCAGAGACAGGCAGAAGGCATCCGATGGTTAAAGTAAGAAGAGTGGCATTTTCAGAATTACAATTTAAATTCATCCAAATTTTTGATTTTAAATTGTGCAGGGCTATGAAGGAATGTTCAACAGACCAAGTGCAGTAATGTGGAAACACTGTAACAGTATGCTCAGCAACCAAGTACCAGGTTATTTACCTTACTCATATGACTACGGCAACACAGGGAGAAGAGGGAAAGAGTGAGAGTAGGGAAACAGCATTCACCAGAGCAAAATCACACACCTAAGAAACATTAACCCTGCACATACATTCAGCCTGAGCTCTGAGATACCCTCTTCCCCATGGACTGCACGACATTCCAGACAATACCCTATGGGTTTGTCTTGTCGATGTTAGGTTGGGCGTGTAAAACCTACAGCCTCCCCTTCGAAAGAGTAATTTTGCTGAAGTGGAGACAGGCTCTCTAGTGGTATTTGCTGTAGATCACTACAGAAAATTACATTGACTGCCTCCATGCACCCCCAAGGAGTGGAGAATGTGGCCATGTAACAGGACCTCACAGTCTCTGTGCATGCTTTGGGGATACAAAAAATGGAGGTGGCAAGAAATGAGGAGGAAGGTGAAGGAGATGTTTTCTAAGATACAGGAGTCCACGACTCTTCCCGAAGGCAGACCTAGAACCTGCCTCCATCTCATAGCACAATGAACATACCCTCTCCACTATGTTCTCTGACCTGTTATGTGGCCTTTCTTCTCCAGAGAATTCCAAAGTCAGGCCAGGTAAGAACAAAAAATCTCTATGTTCGTCTGAACTAGATTATGTCTTCCCAATTACATCATACTCTCCTCAAACAGCACACATCTCCCACTCGCAAAAAATAGGCATGCATCTCACAAATCACTCACACACATCAATAACCCAGACCTTAGACTGTAAATGGATTATAATAATATTCACACATTTTAACTTTCATTGACACAGCCTCCATTTCAAGGACATGGATGGTGCAGTAGTAACCTCTCCTGTAGCAGTGCAACAACCAGGCAATGTGTTTAAATACATTCTTGCCAATTAAGCAGGGGTAGCACACTGCTATCAATGCCATTACCATACCCCAGATAATTGTATGTCTTTGATTGCCATTAATGTATTAACGTATGTTTGCAATTAATGTTTTTACATGTGTATTCTGAAACAAAGTGCACAACACATATCCATTATGTATATTAATAGTTCTCAAATATGTGCATTCATATCATTTTTCAACTTGAAAGTTCTTAGTTGTCAACCCATCCACCACATGCTATACCTTCACTGTTTTAGCAATGATTGTGCCAGGATGATGATTGGCCACAGACACCAGATGGATGGCAGAGCCTGGTAAGTCAATAACCAGTCTATATGTGATGGGTCTAACCATAATTCTCTGCATAAGTGTTAGGATACCAAAAATATTAATCTATGATATAATCGGAACCCTATGTTCAGTATTTCTCAATTACACATCTAATGGATGAACGTATAGATCTGGTGTCTGTGTCCTTTTGTCACAATATATGATTCACTCATGTTAGTCTGGGATGTAAGTGGGTCCAGCCTTCCTTCTCAGACATCAAGGAAGACCTCAAGCAGAAGAGTAGTCCTCTGGCAGTAAGGCAGTCCTTTGTCTGTAAAGTCCACAGGGCCAGGAGCACTCTCAAGAGGGGCTTGGATAGTCCAAGTTTCATACCTGATGTTAGCCTTTGTGAAGAAACACACTGCCTTACCCGCACATCTGAATCTGGTACGTTCTTCCCTTCCCCTGTCAAGTCTCCAAGATGTCTAAGGTGACAAAAGACAGGGCATGGTTGGTATAAGATTCCTTTGTGCAGGTCGGAGTCAAAACCCTTTGGAGTATAGGTGAGGCTAGTTAGAGTCCCTCCCAGTCATTCTGCCAGGATGATCCATTCTGTCTACACCTAAACCCCTTTCTGTTACTGTCTTGAAGCAATACACAAACCCTAACAGCAGAGCAGTCATGTGACACAGGAAGGCAGAAGGTACAAATGGTTAGGACATGAAAATGCCAACTTTCTAAAAGTGGCATTTCCAGCATTGTGACTTAAAACCCTACTTTATCATTAAAGAATATTAAAATTACAATTAATTTGAATGTAAACAGCATATCTCTATCTGCTCCTGATCCAAAGTTATCACTTATTAAATGTTACAAGGTAACCCACTGTTAGTCAATGGAAGAGATACACTTAAGTACACACATTCTACTTTTTAAATGCAATGTACTCTGTCCTGTGAGCCTTCAGAGCCTACCTTGGGGTGACCTATAAGTATTAAAAAAGAAGGTTTAGACCTAGCAAAACGTTTCTTTTGCCAAGTCCAAATGGCCGTTTAAAACTGCACTACGGGCTGCAGTGCCAGGCTTGAGACATGTTTTAAAGTGCAACTTGAGTGGATGACACAATGAGTGCTGCAGGCCTACTAATAGTATTTAATTTATAGGCCCTGGGTACCTGTAGTACAATATACTAATGACTTACATCTAAATTAAGTGTGCCAATCGGGTGTAAGCCAACTTCACCAGGTTTTAGGGAGAGAGCACAGGCACTTTAGCACTGGTTAGCAATGATAAAGTGTGCAGAGTAGTAAAGCCAACAAAAACTGATCCAGCACAACAGGGGGAGTGAAGGCAAAACATTTGGAGGAATACCACACCAAGGGTGTCAGGTCTAACACATCCATTGCACTATTGTATTGTTAAGTATATGTATATGTATCCTCTCATACACTCAATAAAGCCATAAAGGCACCGCACACAATCTTTGAGCGATACATCCATTGTCCATCACTCGTATCACATCATCAAAAATAACACATTTGACCCAGTGCCTGTCACCTGGGAGAGGACTCAGTGGATGCTTATTTGCTGTGTATCATTAACATTTTTCATCCCTCATTTTCTTAGTCAGTATATGTTGCTCTAAATAGCTCCAATGACACAATGGTACTTTCTACTAACAGCAATTGCTCCCTGTACCATCACTTAGCTAGGTAAGTCTGTGAAGAGACTACATACGCTACTATCAATATCCATTTGTTATTTATTTTCCCCTTTGTTATTTGTAATAAATGTATGTTGTTTCCGTTACAGGAGTGTGACATATCACTCTTTTGCTTTTATTATAAATTGCACTATTTATATCATCTATCACAATTCCCCTCTGTCACCCAGGCATAATTATAAATGTTTTCATTACTATTTTGTGTAGCTTCTAAATCAAGGGCCACATGCCCACCACCATCTTCAAGGAAAGTTGTTTAGCAGCTAACAACTAGAGGTGACTCCACAAAAGAAGCATCCATAGCAGTCACAGGAAAAGAGCCCATACATTTATATGGGCCCTCTTTGTCATCAAATACAATTGTCTACGTATCTAATGTTTCCTTAATGTTTCGTAGTGCTAAAGTGTCATTTGTACCTTGAAATTATCTGTCTCTGCCCTTTATGCCGTCTGTTATGTATAAAATACAATGTACATAAACCTTCTCTTTTGGTACCCGAGGACCAAGCCCTTGATGATGGAACCATACAATTCATGTGTGGCACATGGCATGCAATCCTGGGAGAAAGAAAGCTCTATTCTTTTATAAGATGCCATCTCTTTGGCTTTCACTGCTGAAGAGGAGATTGTTGCCCTAACGCAGCATACGATCTCAGAAACATCTCAAATGCCACCAGTAGCCTCTATCCTATGGATTGCAAGTCCCCAGTCAGCTATAGAGCCATAAATGAATGTTATGGCTATGCCTGATTCCCCAGCAACCACCATTCAGCCCACAGATGCCTCAGTACTCTCCCCTGTTCCACCTACCAAACCAGGTGTAACACTTGACTTCTCCCCATCTTCTGATGGAGAGGAAACCCTTAATGGGACGACATCTGCCCATTTAAAAATCTTTCACCTACAACCTCTCAGATGTCACCCCCTAAATGAGGGGCAACATGCTGGCTGTGTAAGTGACCCATTCTTGCAGAAGTGACTGCGTGGCAGGTATGGACCAATCCTGTTCTCTGAGAGATGGGTGTTTTCCTCAGGAACCATCGGTGCGGGGGAATAATCATGTAATGGGGTGAACTTGAAAAATGTGTTTACCCAGTTGTAAAAGCTCCAAGGTTTAATAAACAGACCTGTGCCTTTTAGAACATAAAAAATGTATTTAAGACACACTGAATTTGCACTCGAAATATCCCTGGATGTCAAGGAAGGTGAGTGCTTGGCATAATGCCACATATACAGGCAATTTCATACACATACCTTGCACAAGCTGGAGGTGCCCCAGGTAACTAAAAATCAAGAAAGACCTGCAAAGCTCACAAAAATAAAAATATAAATTGATGTCTGGCTTTTCAGGATGAAAAATCACCAGCCTTGATGAAGGGGAGAAGCAGCAAAAATTGTGCATGAGTTTAGGGAGGAATAATCAACATAGAAAAGTGTGGATAATATTTAAAAATATAGAACTTATCAAAACAAATAGTTCTAAACAAATTTCCAGAATATTAAAGTAAAGTTACAACACAAAGGAAAAGCCCCAAATTTAAGGGACTTTCCCCAGATGCTGCTCTAGGTTGAGGGCAAGGTTCCTAGCCATCCTGGGTGTCTGATATGTGGACAACCTGTATTTCCTCTGCATGCATTTGCAAGTTGGAAGTGCTGAAACAAACATATCCTGAGTTTCAGGAGACCCTAGGATAGTTTTAGAGGCAAAGGGAAAAGTTATACTGAGAGTAAAAACAACAGTGACTGGGGAAAGGTGTGTCTCTGGATGAGACAAACGATGACTGCAGCTCAGGGCAACAGAAGCCAGGTGAGCTCATTCTGCTGGTCAGCCTGTGCCTCTTGATGGGCCTTCACTGCCAATACCACCTCTTAAAGCTCCCAAGAGTGTGTCTGCTGAGTGTCAACTGTCTCACATCCTCCTGGAAAGCAGTTATGGTGACATACTTAAGACCAAGAGGTGGTGTGCACATGAGGGCTGAGGAGGAGAAGGGTGAATGTCACATTCAACAGGAGGCCCGACTGTTTCCTGCATTGCCTCGGCTATGTGAGGAGGAGGAAAGGTGGCAAAAAAAAAGATCATGAGTGTATCTCTCTACTACTTCATGTACATAAAAATACGTCACCATTACAAAATTAAATGTCACAGGATTACAATATCACATACCCCACAACCATTTGTCATCCAAGGTTTAATTTTCCATGCCTCTCTTCAAATTGGGCGACTGGTTAACAAAAGTGCTGCTGAAGCACATATACAGTTCTACTCAAACATTAGTCTTTGTCTGTGATCTGCATGCAGAGACGTCATCTTAGCACATGCGATGCCTTCACTCACTCAAAAAATGTCATTTTTATCTTCTTTCATAATGGCAGAAAAATGGAAGCATGATTTGAAGGTCAACAGATGATAACTGAAAGATGCAACATGCACGATTGATAACTGGATATATGATGGCACATTAATAGTGTAACCTTGTATAAAAATGACTTGATGTGGAAAATTGCCCTTTTTGCAGGGTTATCCCCAAACTTTTTACCTCTGACCTCCTGTTTTTGAATGTGTGCTGCATTTCGTTTTTGCTAGTTTTAGGACTCTGGGCACTTTACCACTGCTGACCAGAGCTAAAGTGCAAGTGTTGCATGCCTAAATTGTATTGGCAAATGGGTTATCCATGATTGGCATATGTGATTTACTAGTAAGTCCCTAGTAAGGTGCACTATGTGTGCCCAGGGCCTATAAATCAAACGCTACTAGTAGACCTGCAGCACTGATTGTTCCATCCACATGAAAAGCCCTGTAAACATGTCTCAGACTTCCTACTGCAGTGTCTGTATGTGCAGTTTTAAACTGCCATTTTGACCTGGCAAGTGCCTCCACTTGCCAGGCCCAAACCTCCCCTTTTACTACATGTAAGCACCCCTAACGTAGGCTCAAGGGAGTCCCTTGGGCAGGGTATTTAAAAGGTAGGACATGTGCTAGTGTGCTTTACATGTCCTGATTTATTTTTCACTATTGCAAGGCCTATCTCTCTCGCAAGGTAACATGGGGATTGCCTTGAAATACCTTTTAAGTGTAATTCCCCATTGGGAGCAGACAGAGATATGGAGTTTGGGGTCTTAACTCACAATTTAAAAAGGCAAGGAAAGACAGGGTCATGTGCTCTACAAAGGCCTATTCTGAAGTTTGCTCACTTCAAAGATAGACATGGGTACAAGTACTGGACCTCTGACACCACATAGTTAGAATCCTTCTGGACTGAGGAAATTCTGTCAGGAAGAAGAGCTGGATGCTGTAGGAGGAACTGCCACTCTCCCTGTTGCTTTATTGTGCTGGTCTGCTGCTCGCTGCTTCTGTCCTAGTAATGGAAGGACTGGACCTGGCTTTCTACATTTTGCTTCCAAAGTTTCTCCAAGGGTTAGGACCAAGCTTGCCTCTTGTTAAGAAGTCTCAGGATTATCAAAGACTTCACCTACCAGCGCGTGGGATCTCTTGCTGAGAGTCCCGCCTTGCCAAGTGATGCCAAATCCAGTTCCTGGACCTTTGCAAGTGAGCTCCGGTACAACAAGAAAGATACTAGTGCATCGACATTTAGAACGACTTTGGCACTGGTGCCACTCTCTGACCCCGTACCGCTGCCTGCACCAGAGCCATGGTCTCCAATGACTGCAACGACCGCGACCTACAATGCCACCACAGCGCCTCCAAAGTCCTGCCACAGCACGAGTCCAGAGTGCTGTGTCACCGACATCTGTGGCACCCAACTCTGACTCCGTCGCAACACCTGTGGCCCTGTGGTGTGATTGTGACACCGTGAAGTCTGCACCTCGCGTCTTGACCAGCTGGATTCATGGACCCAGTCTTGTTGTAAGGAACCAACACTTCATCGCCAATACCTCATCACCTCCTCTGCAACCATAAGGAACCAACGCCTCACCTCCCCTGCCTAGCAGCAAGGAAGTGATGTCTTACCTCCCCATGTTGATAAGGAACCAACGCTGCACTGGTTCCAGTGATGCCTCCCCTACCTGACTCCGTGCAACATCTTTGTTAAATTGTAACCGGGGTCTACACAACTCCATGGCTGGTTGGGCTACCTCATGGGTGCTGCCAGACTGTTGGAAGCGACGCTGTCAAGCCATTTTGATAGCCCCAGTTGGGGCTCTTGTGTTTGAAAGTGCTATACTACATTTAGGCCCTCAATATGAGTCTGGCGGCCCTTGGACTGGTGGCAGTCTTACCGCCGCCAGGCCAGCGGTAAAGTCCAGCATATTATGACTTCAGCGGTTTGGCCAAACCACCGAAACGCTGCCTGTACCGCCAGGTTGGTAGGACCGCCAGGTAATACCACCATCGGTATTACGACTCAGCAGACTGCGAGAATTTTCGATTCCTGTCACCGGCAGACACATCCCTACATGACCACATACCTACATTCAAGCACTCCCACTCACCCATGCATTCGCTTACATACACCCCCACACACTTGCACCCAAACATGCACTCAGATACACCCATTCACTCGCACACACACACTCAGACACATGCACTCACATGCATGCACTCAAACTGACACCCCTTCCCCCTGTGCATTCACACAAACATACAGGCACTCACACAGACACCCCCTACCCACCCCTGCAGTCATACATACACACACAGACACCACACACATTCACACAATACCCCCCCTTTTGCACGATCAACTTACATGCTTCGATGAGGTGGTCATCCAGGTGGGGTCACAGCACTTTCCACCACCGGCACCGCACTGCTGTGTAGGAAACCGCTGCACCATATTACGGATCATAATATGGAGTGCAGAGTCCTGTTGGCATGGCGGTGCCGGCATTGGAAACCACCTCTATTACAACATCAGCCAGCCTGATGGTGTCTTATTTCCACCCAAAATCGGCACAACATCATAATTGGGCGGTCTTCGGACCGCCAGCACTGACGGTCTTTTGGTGCCCGCGGCTACAGCGGTCTTTCGAAAAGCCCACCGAAGTTGTAATGAGCACCTTTATCTTTGTATCTTTACCTGGGTATGTTGGATTTTTGTTGTTGTGGTCTTGTTTTACTTGGATAAATATTGGTTATTCTTCTAAGCTGGTGTGGAGTACTTTTGTGGTATTTTCACTGCCTTATAGTGTGTGTAGAAATACTTTACACATTGCCTCTCAGATAAGCCTATCTGCTTGAGCCAAGTTACCAAGGGGGTGACCAGGGGTTATCTTAGCTCTGTGACTCTCTTACCCAGACTAGAGTGAGGCCCCCTGCTTTGATAGGCTGTAAACCACTGCCAACTTGAGACTCCATTTCTAACACTTGACAATGATCTTTTTGTGCCTGTTACTATGTCACAGTGGCTGCAATTGTTTCACACTGTCTATGATCTGAGTCCCACGTGAAAGGAATAAACTTGATTAAACACTATATAAATAGTAAGCAATATGACAATGGTGACCTGTACTTTCATTAACAATAGATGATTTTTCGTTACCAGGTTCCTGTGTGTAAACACTTGAATTCTTATACAAAAATAAACTCTAACCAATAGTTACACTGATGACATTCATCCAACTACACATTATAGAGGAGAACATGCAGCATGGAAAATACGGAATTTATAAAATACAACAAATGATGCATTATTCTCCAAAACCTTGGACCTACAAATAAAATAATTAATTTTCTATATGGTAAGACTCACAAATGTACTGCTGCTTGTGTGTCTCCAGCTGACTGTGAGGGGCAGCCAAGCTGTTAAAGGACCATAAGTGCAGTGGGGAACCTCCTGTGCAGTGGTGAAAGTAGTGTGGCTGGGAGGATACCCTTGTAACATACTAGGCCTTCAGACTCACCCAGCATTGAAGATCCTTCCCGCACTGGCAGCACTCCCTGGCTCTATGGGTGTGAACACACACTGCACTGAAGTGCCTGACAATGTCCTGCCAAATTTCAAGCCACTCCATCACCCAGCTAAGTGCCTGGACCTCCATACAGTTGAGAATATTTTTGAAAGACCCGTTTCCTGATCATTTCTTATGCTTCCTGGGAGAAACTGAGGGCCCTCTCTTTTTATCCTTAGACATTTTCGGAGTTTCCAAAGCAAAAGGAGCAACAGAATTAAAAAGGCTTCTGTGGCAGTTATTGCATGGTTCAGGAATAGGCTTATCTCTGTTCCTGATGTAACTTCCAGTTGGTTGCATTGGTGGAATTCTCCTCTCACATCCACTACAGAGTTCTCTGCTGCATAGTGGAGGCAGTGAAATCTCCAAAGTAGACGTAATAAGTATAAAAATAAAGAAAGTGAATGAAACAATATGTCGGTATTTCTTAATGTCACCCAAGGAGTGCCGCACAATTTGGACTTACATTACATTTTTTATTATCATCAAACCTGTCTATTTTGGATACTTGAGCCATAAAGCGTTAATAAAAACAATGAATTTTAACCATCTGTCAGCTGGAATACAATATAAGAAATTAAAAGAAAAAACACATTAGAGGAATGCCAAAGCTAAAAGACTATAAAGTGCGTATGTGCAATATAACTCAAGAGATGGAAAACAACGCACTCGATTCTATAAAGTGCCCATGCAGGAGTATAAATATGCAAAAAAGAAAACAGACATTGTACAGTCTCGAAACAACTTCTCCATTGGCTAGAGATAAAACTTCTAAGTAACTTTAGGATATTTAAAAATATTACAATTAAAAAAGAGTAATAATAGTAGTTAAATCAAGCAAAATCAGGATTCAATGGCAAAACACTCTTTTCAATCAGAAATGCCCATTACGAATGAGCCAAGCTGCATGGAGGAATTTAATAACAGCAATACCAACCACTTATCTTGTGCCAGAACGCAACCCTCTTAATGCAGTAATATGTTACCTGAAGCTCAAAAGATTACAGACCATTTCCCACGTTGTGGCATATAGGTACTCATTCTGACTTTGGCGGTGACTGTTAAAGTGCCGGTAATACCACCAACTTATGACCATGGCAGTGAGAACTCCCATAGGCAATCAATGTACCACTCCAACCGCCAGGGCGTTAATAGCACTCACCACGGCAGTAGCCGTCAACAGCCAGTCGGAAGTCAAAGTACCACCCACCATATTCATAACACAGGAAACTGCCATGATTTCCGGGGCGGAACCATGACATCAAAAGCCTGGCGGAAACAGAACACAGAAGACCAAATAATCACCATCGGAGACACAGAGAAGAGCAAAGCCGCCATGGAACCGGAACTGCAAGTCTTTCCCATGCTCATCTATGCCATGCTCCACCTGGAACACCAACGCCGACGAAGACGACGACAGTGAGTACAGTCACTTAGCACACACGGGAGGGAGGAAGGAAAAGGAGAGTGACACACACACACACGCACAACACACACCATTCACACACACACCATACACACAACCAGCTGCAGATGCAGTGGCCCACAACACACGGCATAATAATGCAAGGACAAGGCAGTAATGAGAATGTATTGAATGTGAAAAGCCACCAAATGAACCAATTGGATGGAAAACAAATATGTACAAATGCACACAAAGGGCCAATGCCCAGTCCAAAGTACTAAGTGCCCACATGGCCACAGGGCACAGTCCAAGGCCCAACTCACCTCCTGACATCATCCGGATAGAACTCTGCAGGGGCATCAGTTTGCAAGTGGGCAGGCACCTCAAGGGGATGGGGTTGGGGCACCTCAGCCGAATACGGGAACATGCTCACTGGTTCTGGAGGGGGCTCCATACCCATTTCTCACTGCTGGGGAGTGCAAGGTCACAGTCTGTCAGGTTGGGAACTTGCCCACTGCTTCTGGCTTGTGCCCCTTATACAGCAGGCCCTGGAAGGTGGCCTACATGACCTCCTCTGGTGTTGAGGGCTGCACTGTCTCATCTGGTGGTGAGGGCTGCACTGTCTCAGCAGGTGAAGGTGCTTCCTGGGCAGCCTCTGCTGGAGGTGAGGGCTGCGCTGGCTCAGCTGGTGGTGAGGGCTCTGGGACAACTGTTGGTGGTGGTGTCACTCTGACAACCTCTGCTGGAGATGAGGGCTGCACTGTGTCAGCAGGTTAAGGTGCCTCCTGGGCAGCCTCTGCTTGAGGTGAGGGCTGCACTGTCTCAGCAGGTGAAGGTGCCTCCTGGGCAGCCTCTTCAGGAGGAGTGGGCTGCACTGGCTCAGCTGGCGGTGAGGGCTTTGTGACCACTGGTGGTGGTGTCACCTTGACAGCCTCTGCTGGAGTCGAGGGCTTCTTCCCCTTCATGGCAGGAGGTGTGGGATCCTTACCCTTCCTGGCATGGGTTGAGGGCTTCTTCCCCTTCATGGCAGGAAGTGAGGGCTCCTTACCCTTCCTGGCAGGAGTCGAGGGCTCCTTCCCCTTCATGGCAGGAATTGAGGGCTCCTACCCCTTCATGGCAGGAGGTGTGGGATCCTTACCTTTCCTGGCTGGTGGAGTGGGATCTTTCATTGTCTTGACTCCATGACAAGGAGGTGCCTTCGTTGTCCGTGTGGACTGTTTGCCTGAGGTGCAGGGCTGGGTGGTTCGGACCCAGCTCTTACGGGCAGGACGGAGGGAGGGGTAGAGAAGAGGTTAGGTTGGGCAAGGAAAAGCTTCTTATGGACGGTGGGGTGGGATGAGGGAGGAGGGTTGGGAGTGGAAGTTGAGGGAGTGGTTGTTGGAGGTGTATGTCTGCTGGACTTGGGTGCAGGTGCATGGGCAGTGTGCTGATGTGATGTGGATGTCTGTTGGATGTCTGAGTGCTTGCGTTTGTGTCCTTTGGGGAGGAGGCAGACAGGATGGAAGAGGACACAAGGGGACGCATGGATGGATGTAGTGGAGGTGTCTGCTAGTGAGGTGTGTGTGCTGCTTGGTGTGGTGATGCTGGTGGTGGATGTTGATGCAGAGCATGCAGGTGTGAGTGTGGACGTGACTGTGAGGGAGGTGGAGGAGGAGAAGGGAGAGACAGTGGATGTGGCTGTGTCTGCAACTGTCTGGTGTTTGCATGAGTGCTTGTGGGATGAAGTGTGGTGTCTGTGATTGACTGTGCCACTCATGTGTGTTGTCTCGTGTGCATGCTTGTCAGTAGGTGTGCATGGGATGGGTTGGGGTTGAGTAGACTCCGGCTGGGAAGTGAAAGTTGGAGAGGGGCCAGTAGGAACAGGGACAATGGCTGCCATCAGAGAGGAGGCCAGAGCCTGAAACGATCTCTGTTGGGCCGTAAATCCACTGTGGATGCCCTCGAGGGATGCATTACATTGCTGCATCTGGGATGCCAGCCCCTGGATGGCATTCACAATGGTTGACTGCCCTACAGAGCTGGATCTCAGGAGGTCAATAGCCTTCTCACTCAGGTCAGCAGAGCTCACTGGGACAGGGCGTGAGGTGCCTGGGACGAAGTAGATGCCCACCCTCCTCGATGAGCGGGCACGGGCAACTCGCTGAGGGGCTACTGGGAGGGCAGTGCTGGTATGGGGGATGGCAGCTGTACCTGCAGCTGGGGTGGTCACAGAGTTGTTTACCAACACCAGGGAGCTTCCATCGGAGGAGGTATCTGAGTCTGTGTTGTCACCTCTTGTCTCGGCAGTGGTGCTCCCCTCGCCATCAGTCCCACTGGTTCCCTTGGCATCAGTGGACTCTGCCTCCTGGGTCCTCTGGAATGCAGCTCCCTCTGTCACTGGTGCCCCTGCTCCTTGCCAGATGATGCTAATGCACACATGTACAGTATGACAGAAGAAAAAAGGGGGGGAGAGAAAGGAAACACTGGGTCAATTACTGCACCATCACCACAGTTGGCATGCACAACACTGTCACACACAGGGATCAGGATTGAGCACTATGCATTGCACTGCCATTGATTTGGCTAGATGCCAAGGCAAGGTGAGGGCGAAACACCACCAACTGCACCCCTCCTGGGACCCAAAAATACATCACTGACATGTAATGCTAACAAGCTAGGTTACCTTCATTTGCCATACACATATTACCCTTGAGCTGGATCACGCTGCAATGTCTGACCTGGCAATAAGGGGCACCCAATAACTCACAACCACCACCTGGATTCCATGCCACCTACCAATTATAGTTGTAATGCCCACTGTACTCACCCTCTTGTAGCTGCTGTGATGCCCTCAAGCGCCCATCAATGCGGGCCATCAGGGGGGTCAGGCTCCGACAGGCACCCCTTCCTCGTTGGGAGGCCATCCCCAGCTGGCCCTCCAGTCTTCCTTGCCCAGCGTCTCAGGTCGTCCCACCGTTTCCAATAGTAGGTGCTTCGCCTGCCATAGACCCCCAAGGTCTGCACGTCCTTGGCACATCTTATTCCCTTCTTTTGATGGCCGCTGACCTGCAGAGGTAATACAGACAGGAGGACACCATTACACATACAATCAAGCCTGTCATACATATGTTCCACCAATCCGGTTTCCATCACCATTGGCGCACACACATCGCCCAGCGCACCCCATGTACACCCCAACAAGACATCCCCCTGATGACATGATGCTTGCACACACATCTCCATGTATCCTTCACACATGCATCGTGCACAAGGTGTACTCACCTGTTGGTCTGGAGGCCCATACAGGAGTCCGTACTTTGGTAGGACCCCATCCACCAATTGCCCCAACTCCTCCACAGTGAAGGTAGGGCCCTTTCCCTGGTTACACAGGCCATGGTAAGTTCCAGACACAGGTCACAGCAGCACACGCAGTGTAGGTGTTCTCCTGTTGAAGGTCAGGAAACAAGTGAAGAATCTGATGGAAAATGACGGTCACGTCCATGGTGGTGTACACCATCACCGCCGGTGCTGATCCCCATTGGCTACTGTGCTCCATAAAGCCCCATATTATCTAATGAGAAATTGCACTGCGGTGCAAGACCGGCTTCCGCCATGACGCCCAGCATTGGGGGAGTTACCTCACTTCCACCTGTCCCTACTTACAGGACCGGTGATTGCCATTTCATGGTGGTGGACAATGATCAAATCAACCTTAACTGCGTCACTGCCTAGATTTGCACATAGCTCTCCATTCCCAGTGGTGGTTCTATTGTTCAAATTGTGACATCCTACTCACCCATGTGTCCCTTAGATACCTACCGCTGCGGATGAATAGGAGGAAGAGACAAACCCCCTGTGGACTTGGCTACACTGGAGGACAGGCACATTATACTCACCTATAGACTGGACAGGGCAACAATCATAGAGTTGTGTGATCTCAGCCTGACCTGATCTGATCTCAGCTATCCGTCATCCGACTGGGATCCCCCCCCTCTTGTGCAAGGGCTATCAGTGCTCCATTTCCTTGAAATTAGTTCTTTCCAAGTGACGGTGGGTTTAGCAGCAAGAATGTCACAGCCAATGTTTTCAATTGTGCTGGCAAGAGTTTTGTCTGCCCTGGTGAAACACATGTGTAGCTACATAGCTTTCTCCCATGTGGAAGATTTGGCCACTGTGAGAGCCAGATTCTATGCAATGGGACATATCCCCAATATTGTTGGGGCAATTGAATGGACACATATAACGTTTGTTCTCCCACTGCCAGAATGA
Source organism: Pleurodeles waltl (assembly GCF_031143425.1). Lineage (NCBI taxonomy): Eukaryota > Metazoa > Chordata > Amphibia > Caudata > Salamandridae > Pleurodeles > Pleurodeles waltl. Next base: position 349,635,109 of record NC_090438.1, read on the forward strand.
ACAGGTGTTCAGGAATTGTCAGAGTTTCCACTCACTGAATGTGCAAATGATGTGCCTGGCGGACCAGTACATCCCCCATGTCACTGGCAAGTATCCTGGGTCAGTGCATGACGCCTTTGTCCTGAGGAATAGCAGCATCCCAAATGTGATTGCCCAACTACAGAGGCACAGGGTGTGGCTAATAGGTGAGCCAAGGTCCCCACCCACTGTATGTTAGTGTATGCCTTCAGGTGTCATCCCCATAGCATTGTGTGAGGCTAAATGTTGTCCCTCAATACTTGCAGGTGACTCTGGCTACCCAAACCTGTCATGGCTTCTGATCCCTGTGAAGAATGCCAGGACAGGGGCTGAGAATCATTACAGTGAGACACATGGGCGAACCAGAAGGATCATCAAGAGGACCTTCGTGCTCCTGAAGGCTAGGTTCAGGTGCCTCCATCTGACAGGTGGATCCCCATGCTACTCACCTGGGAAGGTCTGCCAGATAGTAGTGGCATGCTGCAAGTTGCACAACCTGACCCTCAGATGGCATGTACCTTTTCTGCAGGAGGTGGAGACTGGAGAGGCCCCTGTGGCAGCAGTGGATCCTGAGGACAGAAAGGATGAGGAGGCAGAGGATGAGGAAAATAGAGCATCAGTTATACGTCAATACTTCCAATGACACACAGGTGAGACAGTGAAACTGACCATTCCTCTGACTAATTATGTTTTCTATGTGGCTGTAGCATGATGGCATTAACTTCCATTGCATCTCAACTTACTGGCACCTATAGCTTGTCATTTTACAGATGTTGGTGATATGACAACAGTGTCCTGTTGTGATGTCTACAGACAGCTACAGGTCATTATTTCTATGCTCTCACAGTGTTCAGATCATTTGCACTAGATGTGACTGTTTCCATTAATGCATATTTTCAAGACATAAAATACTAGTAGCCAAGTTGTGTTCAAGGGTGTTTATTGTAGTACTTTAAAATTGAGGGAAAAGTGCAATGGAATGGGGTGATGGTAGAGGTAAGTCCAATGTATTGTTCCAGTCTGTTTGTAGCACAGGTCCAGTGTCCAAGGGGCCATAGGAAGGGGACCAAAGGTGGTTCAAAGTGGACAAGGTGACAGGGTAAGACACAAGGGGGACAATCAGGTAAGTTTTATTTCCTGGCGGTGGTCTTGGCAAGTGTCTATGGCTTTTGTCTGCATCACAGGGAACGTTTGCGGCGTGGTTCACCTTCTGCAAGGGGAGGTGGCTGGTGGCCTGTGGGTCCTGAGACAGGGCCTCTTGCCCACTAGGTGCAGTGGTAGTGGAGGGCTGGGCAATGGACTGGCTAGTGGTAGGGGCGCTTCTGCTGTGCTGTTGCTTCCCTCATGATGTTGGCCATGTCTGCCAGCAACCCTGCTATGGAGTTCAAGGTGGTGTTGATGGCCTGCAAGTCTTCCCTGATCCCCTGATACTGTTCCTCCTGCAGCCGCCTGTTCTCCTGCACGTTGTCAAGGATCTGGCCCATCGTGACTCGGGAATGTTGGTAGGCTCCCAGGATCTTGGTGAGTGCCTCCTGGAGAGTCGGTTTTCTGGGCCTGTCCTCCCCCGGCGCGCGGCGGTCCTCCCAGTGTCCCTGTTGCCCTGTGCCTCTGTCCCCTGAACAGTGTGCTCCACTGCCACTGACCCCAGGTCCCTGATTGTCTTGGGGTGAGGTGTGGACTGGGGTCCCTGTACAGGTGGGCACACTGCTGATTGACGTGTCTTGGGGACAGAGGTGTGGGTACACTGGGTTGGTGCTGTAGTGTTGGATACTGTGGGTGGAGGCTCTGTGGTAGATTGTGAGAGGACTGGGGTGACCGACTGTCCAGTGGTCCCTGATGGCCCAGGTTGTTGATCCAGATCCAGAAGTCCAGAGTTACTGTCAGCATTGGAGGCATCTTCTGTTGGGGGACTGGATAGTCATGGCACCTCCTCTCCACTGACATTGGCTGGGACACCTGTGGGGATGTAAGTGATGTATTATGCTTCGTGTCTGTGACATATTGTACATCCCTGGCTTCCCCTCTATCGTTGCTGTTGCCCTGCCATCTTTGTGTATGGTGATGTATTGGGGATTGCTAGTTTCCCTATGCTGTGCATTCTTTAGTGATGGGTTTCCATGCAGGGCTGGGAGGGCTGTCCATGCATTGGTATGGCATGCAGGATTTGACATTGGGGTTAGTCAGATATGTAGATGCAGTGTGTGGGATGGAGTGGAGTGATGGGAGTAAGGGTGAGGGGGTGTGATGGCAAGTAGGTATGGGGGTGATAAGTGGTAAATGTTGACTTACCAGTGTCCAGTCCTCCGGCTACTCCAGCGAGTCCCTCAGGATGCAGTAATGCCAAGACTTGCTCCTCCCATGCTGTGGGCTGTGGTGGAGGAGGTGGGGGTCCAACGCCAGTCTTCTGTATGGCAAGTTCGTGCCTTACTTCCATGGAAAGCTCCTTGCCCCGCAGGTCATTCCACCTCTTCCTGATGTCAGTCCTTGTTCTTGGGAGCTGCCCCACGACGTTCAGCCTGTCATTGATTCTCCGCCATAGCTCCATCTTCCTGGCAATGGATATCTGCTGTACCTGTGCTCCAAACAGTTGTGGCTCTACCCTGACTATTTCCTCCACCATGACCCTTAACTCCTCATTCAGTGAAATGGGGTGCCTTAGTGGGGACATGGGTGTTGTGTGGTGAGTGTTGGTGAGAGTGTGAGTAATGTGGTGGGGTGAGTGATGTGGGGTGTGTAAGGGATGTATGGTTGTATATGGTGTGTGTGTCTAGTTCTCTCTGTGCCCTTCATGTCAATCCCCTGGCAGTAATTGTTGTTTGTAAAGGGTTGTGGGTAATGTGGGTGTGTGTTTTATGGTGCTGTGGGTGGGTGTGGTGGGTGTATGAGTGTCAGGTGTATGTTTTTGGTATTGGCCAATGTAGTGTTGTTTTGTATTTGGATGTCCATTCTGAGCGTGGTGGTATGTACCGCCAATGGTTTACCGCCGTTGAATGTCCGCCATGATGATTTGTGGGTCATGATGTGGTGGGCGTTGTTTTGTTGGCGTAACGGTATGGGTGTTGGTACTGTCAGTTTAACACTGTCCTTTGGGCTGGTGGATTTGTGTGTGTGGCAGTATTCTGTCAGATTGGTGTGTGTGTGTCATAATGAGGAACGGATATTCACCACCGTGGCAGTATGTTGGCGGCCGTCACCATGGCGGTAAGCAGGATTTACTGCCAATGTTAAAATGAGAGCCAGAATCTTTACAAAAAAACACAAAGTGATGCCGTTAGACCTTATATGTTCCCGTAAGAATAGTGCATATGCCTCCAACTCATCAGTAGATCAAGGCCTGTGCCAATAAAATAATGATCTCAAAATCAAAGTGAAATTGATTGGATAGATTCCTACATCCAAAATTTGAGAAAGTCATGACACACTCTGCAGGAGGTTAAGTAACACCCTAATGTACCTATTTTCAGCCCTTATGAGTTCATCTACCCTCCGGTGACCCCACACCTCCGACCCATACAAGGCCAAGCCTTCTGCTTTCACATTGTATATTTCTAGTGGAGGGGCTAATTTTCTCACCCAACTTTTAATCAGCAGCATAGTCACAGCTCCTGTTGTAATTTTAAAGTCTTTTTAATGATTTGCAGGGACCAATTTAATTTGATTGTCAAACTGATACCCAGATATGCAAAATTATTGACCTGCTCAAGGGGTACTCTCTGAATTATGATATCTGCCCTTGCAGCCGTATAAGGATTTAAAAAAATGAACTTAGTCTTGTTAATATTTAACTCAAGCGCCTTCTCAGTACAAAATGTTTTAAAAATTGATCAACAATAACCTGCAGACTACGCCAGTTTTTTTTTATATTAAAAGTGTGTAGTCTGCAAACAAATGGGTAGAAATTTTATAATATCCCAATTCAAGCGCATCATTACCAGAGAAATCCAGAAAATGTACTAAATCATTAATATAGAAACTAAATAAGGTCAGAGCTAGGACACATCCCTGGTGGACGCCCATCTCAATCTTAAAAGGGTCTGTCCACTCTCCACTGTTTACATATCTTACTCTAGCAAAAGTGGATGCATGCAATTTTATTAGAACCATCAAGAGATTATCTGGGACCCCAATCTGCCTCAACACTTCCCACAGCTTTGTCCTGGGGATCAAGCCAAAAGCTGATTTTAGACCTATCAAAACCACAAACAAGTGCCAATTTCAATCACTACAGTTTTTCAATAAAGAGTACAAAGACAATCTATCTGTACTAATCTTTTTCGGAAACCCGCCTGCAGATCTGATGATATTCAATTCTCACATACCCACTCCGACAATGTCCCCAAGAGGAGGCAGCAAAATATTTTCTTTGAGATATCAATCAAACTGATGGGTCCATACTTATGTGGATCATCTCGGCAGCAATTTGTGAATACCAGAACAATTTCAGCATCCAGCCAAGACCTAGAAAGGGGACTGTTGGAAATGGCCCTTTTGTCAGGGTTAACCCACTCTTTTTGCCTTCCTCCTCCTCTTTTTCTGACCTTGTTTTTATTGGCTTAAGGTTTCTGAGCATTTTACCACTGCTAACCAGGGCTACAGTGCATGTATTCTCTTCTCTAAACATGCTAACGTTGGTGTATGCACAATTGGCATATGTAATTTACTTGTAAAACCCTTGTAAAGTGGTATACCATAGACCCAGGGCCTGGAAATGACATGCTGCTAGTGGGACTGCAACACTGATTGTGTCACCGACACCATTAGCCTTTCAAACCTTTCTCAGCCTGTCATTGCAGTGTCTGATTGTGCTGTTTCACTGCCACTTCTGCTTTGCATTTAAAACCACTTGCCAAGCCTTAAACTCCCCTTTTATTACATATAAGTCACCCCTAAGGTAGGCCTTAAGTAACTCTAAGGGCAGTGTACTGTGTAAGTAAAAGATAGGACATGTACTTTGAAGTTTTAAATGTCCTGGTAGTGAAAAACTCCCAATGTTGTTTTTCACTACTACAAGGCCTACTTCTCTCATAAGCCAGCACTGGGGATTCCTAAAAATACTTTAAAGCTGTAATTCCTGATCAGGAAGGATTAGCTACATCATGGCTCATCTTATTGGAATTGTAATAATAAATCATCTTTACTGGTAAAATCGGATTTAACATTACTGTTTAAGAAATGCCACTTTTAGAAAGTGGGCATGTCTCTGCTCTGTGTGCCTTGCAGCCTGCCTCTAATACATGCCTGGGCTAGGCAACAGCTACACTTTGTGCATTCCCTCTAGACACTACTTCAAGGAGCTACTTTGAAGTTACCCTCACTTCAAAGGCACATTTGGTTATAAGCACTGGCTCTCTGATTCTACCAAAACCGTGCACTACTGGACCTGGGAAGAACTCTGCTGGAGTCAAGACTGCTGTGCTGTAAGGATTGCCACTTTAGCTGGGCTGACTGTTCCAATTAACTTCTTCTCTGCTTTGCTGAGCTGCCCTGCTGTCTGCTGATCTCTGCCCTGCTGAGGATAAGGACTGGACCCATCTTGTTGAGCCCAGAGTGAGCCCAAGGGCTTGCTGGCTTGCCCCCTGTACTTCTGCAGACCTAGGGACATCAAAGACTGCCTGCAACTTTCCTGGTGCTGCTGGACTCTACCATCTGTGATCCCTACCCTTGCCTGAGGTGCCCCATTCAGTCCTGGCCCTCTGACAAGGGTACTGCAGCTGATCTCTGCAAAAACCAACGTATCGTCACCAGTGAGCAGGTCAGAGCTACCACATCGTCCTTTCGTCTCCAACACAGAGGCTGTTTGACGGCAGATTCTCAGCCTGCACGGCTGACGCATCACCTTCACTTCAATGAAGTTCGATGCCAACGCAGGATACAACGATGAGGCTCGACAACAACACATCTAGCCGACTGTGCAGATCGAAACCAATGTATCATGCCCATGGAACAACACTTTGCTCTATCAAACATACTTTTTCAGCAGACCATGTGGGGGTTCTGTAGCTGACCTACCCCCCATCGTGGTCAGGTTGAACTTTGGATTTGCACCAATCACTACACAACCTCAAGTAACCTTTTGACCACTAGTGACTTCTAGGCACTATTTTTTATTTAATCGCAAAAAATTAATGTATTTTTATTTATTTATTTATTTTTGCATTTACAAGAAGCAAACATCTTCAAACAACACAAACCAGTGCTCACAACTAATATACACAACACTGAGTCTGCTGGGAGGACTCTCAGGAACGCGAACAAGTCCAAATTGCAAAGAAAAACCGCAGGAGAGACTTGTCCCCTGCAGGAGCACCTCCATTCCATAGCACAGGTGGACTTAAGAAACAAAAAACAACAGAGAGGGAAGGAAAGAGAGAACAGGGTAGGAAGAGGAAAAAAAGAGGGATAGCAGCGCTGCCAACATAACACTCGTAAAGAGGGGGGGCACACTTCAGGAGCTTAGCCTGTATAGCCGTTGCATATGAACCGACAATAAGTGTCTCAGAAGTCAGCCATCTCCATGCGCACGAGCTGCAAGAAACATCACCAAGGGGGTCCAGATATCCCTCAGACGGGAACCCTCCGGCATCAACTCCCAGTACACCGTCAGCTGCTCCTGATAGCATGCAGCATCACTCAGCCAATCATCACAGCAAGGCACCCGCTTTCATCCCCAGCACATTGCCACCCGGTGCTTAGCCAGTAGAAGCAGCAGGCTCACCAATCGTCTAGACACAGATGGGATCTTCTCCACATAGCCCAAAAGCACCAGCATGGGAGCACACGGCAATGCAAGTCCAGTCAACTAATTTATTGCTTGCAATACCGCTGACCAGTAATCATGCAGAGCACCGCAGTCCCACGCCAGATGCATGAAGTCCACCTTGAGGCCGAGCAACGCGTGCAATTAGCATCCGCTCTAAGGCCCATTCTTTTCAGGGGATTAGGCGTATAGTACAGTAAGTGCAGAAAATTAAAATGGATTAGGCTCAATCTATAGTTAGGGGAAAGTGCCTGCATTTGAGCACAATAGCGCCACTGCGCCTCCAAGATAGGTACACCCAAGTCTGTCTCCCAGTGGACTCTGGCCTTGGAATCAGCCCGGGACCCCGTGACCTGCGAGCAAGCATACAGGCTCATAATGAGGCGACGAGCAGTCAGCACTTTGTACAGTAGTTCCAACACACGACAGAGCAGGGGCTCCGCAGGTAAGAAGGTATAATGCACCTGCAACCAAGCCCGAATCCTGAAAAAAAGCAAGCGATATAATGCAGCATTACTGCACGCACCCAGCACTTCCTCCAAGGAAATAAATATCCCCGCCGGGAACCAGGACCCCAAAGTGACCATATCTAACTCCTGGAGACATTCAGATATCTGGCCATCCTCCAGCAGGGGGAAGCCCACTGCGACACGAACCGACATCGAAGGCGCAAAGACCTAGCACTTCTGTCCACCTCAGTAGACATGTCCAAGCACACACTGAGCACGTCACAGTGTCTAATCCCATCGACGTGGCCCAACAGGGTTACCTATTACGCCGTTCACCCTATTCGGCCAAGCCAGATCATCTTCCGCTGCCAAATGCGGCAAATAGCGGATAGGATGCAACCAAAAATGAATAAAGTTGGCCTGCGCGCAGTAATAGTAGAGTTCCAAATCCGGGGCCGCAAGACATCCCTGTTCAAACGGCAGAGTCAGGGTCTCCCATGCAATTCTGGCAAGTCGGCCCACCCACACAAGAGCCACCAGTAAGGATCGAAGCCATTTCAAGAAACCCGACGTGAGGGACAGAGACAGGTTAACAAACGAATACAAGAACTTGGGTAATACCACCATCTTGGCTATCGCAATGCATACAGTCAGCGGCAGCAAACGCCAAACCGTTACCTTGTCCTTCAGCCATGCAACTGCTGTGCCGTAGTTAGCCTACCACAGTTCATCCACCTTCCGGCTAAACCAAATACCAAGATAGTGCACCTAAAAAATCATATCTTGACGTCTACTGATTGGGCTTTTGTCATTTTGGTGTTATTTACCCTAGATAAATATTCTCTATTCGTCTAAACCTGTATATAGATGTACTCCCGGATTTGCTAGTGCTATGTGTCGTTCTATGCACATTTCATGTGGGGTGAAATTACAAGTGTAGATGCATGATGTACGTAGGTATTAAATTAAATATGTGCTTCAAATGACTTATTTATCTAAGAATGCATATTATAATTGTCTTGAACTGAAAAGGAACAGCTGGTTAAAAAAAAACTTTAAGGCAGAACTATCGCAATAGGGATTTTCGAACATCACTGAGTTACAAACACAGTGACCGAGTTAATACTTCCTATTTAAATTACATTCAACCTTAACTTGATTTCAATTTAGAGGCTCTAAAGAAAAGAAATACATGAGATTTAGATTATTTGACATTCTTCTAACTCACTTCAAAAACCTTGGAATCGTCATCTTAAGAACGATGGAAAATATTACTTGTGTGACTATGAACTTTAAACTATAGAACACATTATTTGCATTTGTCCCAAAATTTTGAATCCGCAGAAATTATATCTTTGGAAATGTCTTATAGAGTAAAATATTAGAACTACTAAAGAAGCCATCAAATTGTCTTTTACTAATCACACTTTTTTTTTATAAGTGTGTTAATAAGATTCTTAGATTTAGAATACAGTCTTTTAAGGAACCAAGTGACCTATGTTTTTTTTTTGTTTTTTTTTAATGTAGAAGGCTTTAAGTGTTGATGGGCTTGCTTTTTTTCTTCTTTTTTAATATTTTGTTTTTTTAATATAGTTTTATTGGTGTTTACACAGTATTGGTTATTGTAATCATTTTATGATTAGGACGATAATAAATGTATTCACTCACTTAATTTAAATTACATTTTAAATTTCAATTAATGTTTAAAAATGTAAGTGCTTAAATATTCTAATTAGAATTGCTTGTTTGGTAGTGACATGATAGACGTGCAACAGCGGTGTCTCACAATGGCATAGATGGATGGTATCATACTCTACCATGCCATGCATCATTGCCGTGATACCGTCCAACCACTGGAACAGAGTTAACAAGCTGATAGCTCATGTGAAATGCGAGGCCACCAGTCAGACACCTGCAGAGCCTAAACTTTGTTCAGTGTCCGACTCTGGGAACCTAGATGGGACCTTAGTTTAGAGTAAAACAAGCATGCAACAAGAAATAAGCTGCAATGATCGTGCACACTATACTTGAGGAGGACTTGAGCACCACACTTCTATGATCAAAACATCTGGAGAGCCACTTAAGAACACCAAAGGTGCAGTTAATAATGGCCTAAAATGTGTCACTTAGAAAGCTTTTAGTACCATTGAAACACTATAAAGTTTTGATTTGTAGCTAAAATTAAAGTAAAATACTCAGGAATTCAAGACCGTAATGTGATTTGGAAGCAGGCAACTTTTATCCTTTTATTCCAGCTGTGTCCCCAAGGATGTGGCATTTTCAGCCAGTCTTTCATGTTAACAATCCAGCATCTAATAACCAAACAGGAGGCACATGAGACTTCTGTGGCAGGAACGTCAGTTTAAAGTCTCTGCAGAAATCAAGCTTTTGAAAGATATTAAAAATAATAACCTATAATCTGGAGTTCGGATGGCTTAACCTAAAGTTCATGTCCATTCAAGGTGCTGGTAAAAGAGTTAGAAGCGAAATGCACATTGTCATGGTTACATTTGGAAATTGAATGTCAAATGTTGTGGATTTACCAGAAAACAAATTTGTGATCCATGAATATACCTCCAGGCTTATTTAGGGGCATATTTACAATACGCTTGTGCTGCAGCATTTTTTTTTGATGCAGCGGTGGTGAATTCAGTGCTCCATATATTTACAAAGTGCCACATCAGGCCCAGTGAGTCACTATCCACTGGCCTGCGTCAGAATTCTCCTGAGCCTGAACTGGCTGTGGCACACAAAGTTAAACATAGACAAGGTGATAGTTCCCACATAAAAACAAATGCACGACCAATGCAGTGATATGTATGAGTCCATGGCAAAGGGATGCATCATTGGTAAGCAGCATTCAGAGACCAAAATGTGTCAAAATTCCTGTGCATCAGTTACCCGGCATAAGAAATAACGCATTTGCACTGCGATAATAACAGAACATACCCAAAGCACTTTGGCAAGCCCAATTACACCAGGAAGGAGGAGGTATCGCCTACAACAGGCTTAGGAGGGAGACCATCATACTGGTCCTGAACCAGATTTCACCAAGGCTGCAGACAACTTCCTAGAGGTGCACCAACATCCCTTCACAGGCCATGTTTATGGCAATACTCCACATGCAGACATCTGGGTCATTGCAAACAACCACAGCCAGAGTGGCAGGAATCTCGCAACCATTTTTTTCTGCATTCCTACCCTCCATCCTCGATACCATCATAAGTCTCACACCCCAGTAGATCATGTTCCCCAACAAACAGCAGCAACCGCTGGAAAACAAGCAAGACTGCTATGCCATTGCTCGATTCCTACATGCGTTTGGGGCAATGGACTGCACACATGTGCAACTTGTGCCTCCTGCTGCTACATCCCACCTGTACCGCAATAGGAAGCACAAATATTCCATCAACATGCAGGGCATGGTGGACCATCTGGGAATGTTCATCAATGTGCTGGCGATGTACTTGAGGAGTGCACATGATACCTACTTCTTCAAGCACTCCATCATCAATGAGCACTTCCAGAATGGGAGATATGGAAATGGTCTACTGGTTGGTACGTACACATGAAGTACCTGACAGACCTAATGACAGTAAATTATGTATGATAGAATAGCTATCTCTGTGTTGGGTGGCTGAGACAGTGCATATGTAGGAGGGGTGAGCCTCAAACTTGCACCATACAACCTGGCACATGTGCAATACAAACCTGCATGTCACACATGTTCAGACTTGCCTAGCCACTGTGTGTGTGTGTGTGTGTGTGTGTGTGTGTGTGTGTGTGTGAGTGTTTAAATGGTGGAAAGATCATCAGCAATACAACTGAAAATGATGTGTTGCAACACTGTGATGAAGGAAGGGCACCCATGTTTTTTGTATGTATGTTCACATGTAACTCTCATGGTCATGAGACATTTCATGTATCCAAACCCAGCAAAACTAAGAAATGTTTCAAATAATTGCCCCTCACCAGGTCATGTGTACCGAGGAAAATTACATGTCATCATTATCACTCTTGCCATCCTATGTGTAATGCATTTTGTGACACACAGAAGGGGTCTGTCAGTCCTCTAAGGCTTCAGTCTGTGCAACAAGGTAGCCCCTCATGCACAAAGTATATCTCACAGGAAATGCTGCCACCCATTCACAATTTTCAAATGTGCCTGTCTTGGTGCTCTGCAGACCATTACTGTATGTGCCAATACAGATTGTAAACTCAGGACTGTGCTGTCCGTCCTAAAATACATCCAGTACTACCCTTACTAAGTGAGGCAGTGCAATGTTGATAGTTTACAAGTTGCACTGTACAGCAACAGCACAAGAGTCCAAAATATCTGTCCACTTTTGTACTGTCAACATAGTGGAAACAGTGCACTGCCATGTGTAGACAATGATGCCCCACATTGACATGCACTCACCTATCCATGCCAGTAGCTACTGAACAACAGTGACTACTACTGTCACATCCAAATCTGTGTGAATGAATGGGACCACATCATCTGCGCTGGGTAACTGTTGAAATTTTAGACATGTAGTAGGTCAGACATGCCAAGAGTAGTCCCAAACCAGCACAACAGAGAAGTGTGAGAGAAGTGTCTCCTCAATGGCGATCTGACTCTCCATATTAGTATAGATTCATCACATTCATGGTATCACCAATAAAAAGTATTTCAAACAGCAAGTGTTTCACACAGGCCAGCATATTCGTATGTGTAGTATAGTGTCAGTCATACCAAAAATGAAAGGGTATATATGCCAAAGTCAGTGCACGTCCCATTCTGGTGGAAATGTGTATGAGTCATTCAGGACACATAACAGACATGTACTTGATTGTGGGTCCATCACACATCAAGATCATTGACTGATTGCTCCTCTCCTGTCTTTTCATCTGATCAAGAATATGGTCTGCAGCCATGTGTCATGACCCCATTTGCACATGCCAAGCTGGAGGGCCAGAGGAGCTAAACAATGCACTTGGCAGGACCCGGTCCATAGTAGAGCAGAGTTTTAGAGTCCTTAAGTCCTGCTTCTGCTGGCTCAGCATGTCCAGGGGGAGATTGCTAAACTCCCTCCCCCATCCCCCTCCATAGCATGTAAGATCATCCTTGTGTGCTGTATATTGCACAACATATGTGTGCGGACCAATGTCCCATGGGACAAGGGATATGAGGTCCAGGAAGACCCTGATGAGGATGATGAGTAAGATGAGGACCAAGGCCAAATTGTACACACAATTGCCGGGATCCAGCGAAGAGACACCATTTTGCAGAACTTTTTTGAAGTCATATTGATGGACATAAATATATGTTTTTTTTAAAAAGAGTGCTCAAAATGGCAATCAATTAATGAACCCTACCTTTGTGTAAGCAAACATATTTCACAGTCACTGTAAACATCAAAACACTCACATCTCACATAATAGTTACTGGCCCATCTCAAATGTATATAGCAATGTGTACCAAACACCGCAACACCGGACAACATCATGTGCATAAAAAAATGTGTGCATGTCAACATGTGCCAAACGTATGTGCACTGGGAAGAAATACACCAAACCAAGATGGCAGTTTGGCACAATGTGGACATGTTGTGAATGTGTGCTGCTGTACTGTACTGACCAACAGACATCCTACCACAATCCAAAGGGAGTGTAACCATAAACAGTATCCAATGACTGGGTGTACGTTGTACATCTAGCCATTTGTACAGCCTTATACTTAGGAAGGACAGTATAGTGAACTCATAGTCTGATGACTGTGAACAGAGGCACATATGGCGTGCACAGGAACAATGTGCGACACATATAGTCAACATTTTCTACATAAATTTTTCCAAGCACATAGTAAAATCATTGAGGTATCTCACATAACACATAGAAATGTGGATTTCTCAACTTTGCATTTTGGTAGTAAAGGGCCAATCTGTACAAGAACACATGCATGTCTGCACTGTGTTGTCAGCATACAGGCCATTACACAGTCCAGCTACTGGTGGCATTACCCATACTGGGTCACCATGAAAAATGTCAACCTTGATGAACTCTAAGAAAAGACGTGCAAGGTACAATACAGAATACTCATACATTTGAGAACTACACCCTTAATGCACACACTCATTACATGGCCATAGTTTGAGGTTATGTGCCTCACTGTGGTATGTATAGCGCCACATGTTTTTGCTTGTATTTCAGGACTTTGAGCCTGTGATATGGTTCCATGTATTCATGTGTCAAGATTGTGGAGGTGTCCAACTGGCCAACATAAAGGGAGAATAGCTAGCCCCCCTCTCTGTCTCAACACTAATGCTGCTTGTATCACCCCTTGGAGTAGCTTGTGTGACCATGTGTGCCATTCCTTGTGTACACAACATCACATTTACAAAGCAAACTCAGTAATATTATGTGTACAGGAAAATTTGGGCATACCCTTCCATTTCATTTAATAAACCTGCAAACTTGAAACATGAGTGCCTTTGCATCATTACATTTGGAGAATTATATATTTCTAAAGAGGCGTTGTCATTTTTACAATCCAAAATGTAAAATTGTGGTCAGAACATGTCACATGTGATGTTTTGAAGTGTTGAATCACATAGGTACAGCACAGCTTTGTCTGATACATAGTTCCATCCTCTCCAACAGACAACCCGATACATGATGCCAGACCAGGCCATCGCCCATGGGATCAGGATGGACCATTGGACCATTACCACCACCTCAGGCATGTGACCCAGGAATACTGGAGTATGGCCCACAGATATTTGAATGAAGGGGCCACTGGCACATGGGATGCAGAACAATAGGCTCACCAAGGAGCAGTCACAGCAGGACCCAGCCATGCAGCCAATGTTTCCCAAGGTGGGGGAGATGGATCAGTTCCCAGCACCTTGACTGGCCCAACACCAATAGCAACCCAGCCACAACCACCAACCCCAGGGCAGCCATCTGTCTTTGAGCAGCACGCCATAAACTACCTGACTGAACTAAAGAGATGTGTAATTGGAATAAAGCAGCAACTAGACATTATCATGGAGAGTATCAACAGTTTACAGGAGGCGGTGGACTGGATGACTGCCCAAATGTGAGACACACTTTTTCATGCCGCCCTCCTCCATTTTGTTTATGTACTTTTTACTCTTTGTACAGTAGCATAGGTTAGTTTAGATATTCGCATAGGGATATGTTAGCATAATGTAGTGTTAGTGATGTTTAAGATGTTATAGTTTTTATCTTGGGTGGGGATATGGGTGGGTAGTTAGTTTGTAAGGGGGTGATGTGTAATAATTGTTGAAAAAAATAAACAAAAAATACAAATACATATACAAAAATATATATTTGTATAGCTTCAAATGTATAGTTAGTTTGTGTATAGGAGTAGTTGATGGTAATGTGTGAAAATGTGTCTTGGGAGGGTGTGGGGTTGATGTGTAACATCTAGTGTGGTATATGTGTAAGATTTATTAAGTTAAGAGTAGGTCGATTAAGCTAGTGTTTAGATAAGTTAGTGTAGGTTAGGTTAGTTTAGGATTATTGAAGTCAAAATAGGCAACATAAGTTAGAGTAATTAGGTTTACATTAATATTGTTGGGGTTAGATATGACTAAAATATGTTTGCTACTTTAACAACTGCTTTATGATTACCTAAGTAGGAGTTGACATATATTGTTAGGTGGTGTTGGACACATACTGTGGGGTTTCCATGCAGTGTTTGTTTACATGTGTGACTGGATGGAATACTTACAGAACCAGTCCTGTAAGGTTTGCAATGGATTCACGTAAAGGATCCTCACACATGAAAGGATATCGTAAGTGACACTTCTGCTGTGAATGGACACACAGGCCAAAACAGGTATTTGCATAATGCTGCAATGTGTGTAAGGTATGCTACATGCATTGAATGGATGATTCTGTAAAAGCATTGTCACTGATCCAGGATATTTTGGTACACACACTGATGCCTGCCACTTACACAATCTCCCTGGCCCCATTTTATTTTCAGAGCAGTGTTGTTTGCTAGCTAGTGGCTATGGAGGTGGTTTCCACCTGTGCTGTGACTTCATTCATCCATACCATAGACTGAATACTAATTGTTGCACTTCATGCTTGTGACATTGGGTACATGTGTGAAAATATGTAGGATCACAGTTGCAGCTATTTCAGCAACAACCCCAACATTGATTTAGAGCTCTAGGAGGTCCAGAGAGAGTCCATCAGCGATACATGTCATGAGAAGTGTGGAGGAGAGGAGTAGTCTAGTGAGGAGAAGATCCACATTGCTATTAGAGAAGGTAGACCCTATTGAAAATCCACAAATGGGTAAGAGTAATGGGTGAGCAGTCACAAAGTAACAGTTTCAAATTACTAGGGTGATGGCATGTTTCTCAACACAGGTTCAATAGAGAAACTGTCCAAGGGCTACAGACAAATGTTACTGGGAAGTTCTCCACCTGAAATTGGGGAAATCCACTTCCTCCTCTGATGTGGGTTGTGCCTCCCCTAAAGGTGGTAGAGTTTGTGCATGAGGCATCTGAGACACACACATCACGGCTGAAAATGTGGCTCCTTAGTCCCCAGCAGCATTTGCTTGTGCCAACAGGGAAGGTAGCACAGCGCTGAGAAGGGCTTGCTGGCTTTTCAGCACAACAACAATGTCACGGTGAAAGGCACCAATTGCTGTAATATAGGAGTCCTGCTTGTGCTCTATGAATTGTAGAATGTTATGTATGGCCCCCAGCTGGGTGGCAACTTCACTGGTGTCACATTACCAGGGCTGTTGTTGTTGCCTCTGCCTCACGACACCAGGGATGTTAGCCAGGGTCTGTTCCCATCCCTGGATCAGAGTGTAGGTGCCTCTAATTGCATTTGAGGGTATCCTTAGCAGGACTGAGACATCTACGGACTCTCTCCAGGGTGCCCCCCAAATGATCTCCATCCACACCTCATCTAACACCTGCAGCTGCACTCCTACCGCTTGGCACTCGAATATGACATGTGGGTCCTCGGGGTCCAGAGCTGTGCTGGGACTTGCTGATGGTGTAGGTTGTGTTGTAGGTGGTACCTTTGGAGACTTGATGACTCTGTCAGCCCCTCCCACTCCCAAGAAGGTGAGACAATGTAATTCAGGATTTGCTGGACATTCTCATTGTCCATGGGGGGGAGGATGGCCTTGGCAGGAGGTTGTTCTTCCTGCATAGGCAGCTGGTCAAGACGAATAGTTTCTAATAAATATAAAATTGATATGTGACAATTTTGTTCAATGCTAGATGTTGACACTAGTTATCTGGCTGACTTACAGTATTTGAAGTCATTCACTTTCAATTCAACTTTGATGTGTGGTTCCTATGTGGCTTGTAGGTATAATGGGGAAGTGGCTCTGTATTTGACTTTCATATGCCAGGCTCTGTGCATTGTTCACATGCCACTGTGTGACAAGGGTGTTTGTTTGTGTGAGACCGCACACTACAGCAGAGTTACACAGCTTGTTGGCGGTCCTGCCAGTGCAGATTGGTTGAGTTAAGGTACACACCCAGCTTAGTGAATGGCACCTCTTTTAATGATGGCTATGTCTAATATTTTTCATGTATTCACAGCACTACTGTGCACATTGCACAAACATTGTTCCAGTTCAGCAGTGTTCCTGTCATTACCTGTTGCCGCTACTCAGGTCACAGCTCCTGTAGTTGTACACACCGTTTATTGATGGATTCAGTTTGATTCTGCTGTCAGCCTTACACACGTTGTGCATTCATCTTGCCAAGGTGCATAATGGTCATGCATCCACACTACACAGCTATCAACCTGCTACAATGCAGACATGTGAGGGTGCATGTTCTTATCATGTGTGTTCCAACTGTCTAATCAGTGGCCATTGTGTGTGAACTCTGAGGGGATATACACAGTGAAATTAGGTAGCTAGATAGCACTGACACTCACCCCTTTTCTCTGTGGCCTGAATTGAATATCTGCTAAGTATCACACATTGTTAGACTCATTCCCACTCACTTGAACATGTACATGACTCCTCTGACTATTCTCATTTGGGTTCAGTGACTCCCCTGACTGTAACACACAGATGGAAGTCTGATCATACATTGACTCACATGTGATTCCATTTACATGCCCCATTCCCAATTGCTCGATATGGCTGAATGTTTTTGTGACCTCTGTATCTGGCTGGACCCACACATGCTACTATTTTTGGTTATGCATGACATACTTACCGTGGTTTGGCACACACCTTTACCCATACTTGTCAGCCTCAAAACATCACAGATTCATGCCCATAGTTATGACAATCTAGCTCATCCAGTCACTTCTGATTTCACTGTTCATCATCCTCCTGCTTTCACATGTGTATCATGGTCCATGTTTTCTTCTTCCATCCCTTTCCTGGCACGTTGTGTACCTTTCCCCTCATCACATGTTGGATGTAGTACAACTATGCCCTCTTTTGTGTCATCCCTGGGTGACAATGTCAAACACAGTGATGCAAGTTTATATCTCAGGCTACCTTGCAGTACACATGCAACTTCTCACCTCCTTGCTATGTGAGGTGTACCAACTGAAACACAGTAACAGTTCGATGTCCCCAGCCACAATTACATTTAAGAGCACTACCAGGGACCAGTCTGTCTCACACACCATCTATTGTTTTACAGAACACACACCAAGGCCCTCATTCGGACCTTTGGCGGGCGGCGGGCGCCGCCCGCCAAGCGGTAACCGCCGAATGACCGCTCCGCGGTCAAAAGACCGCGGCGGCCATTCCAACTTTCCCGCTGGACGGCGGGCGCCCTCCAAAAGAGCGCCCGCCGGCCCAGCGGGAAAGCCCCTGCAACAATGAAGCCGGTTCCGAATGGAGCCGGTGGAGTTGCAGGGGTGCGACGGGTGCAGTGGCACCCGTCGCGATTTTCACTGTCTGCTAAGCAGACAGTGAAAATCTTTGTGGGGCCCTGTTAAGGGGGCCCCTGCAATGCCCATGCCAGTGGCATGGGCAGTGCAGGGGCCCCCAGGGGCCCCACAACACCCGTTCCCGCCATCCTGTTCCTGGCGGTAAAAACTGCCAGGAACAGGCTGGCGGGAAGGGGGTCGGAATCCCCATGGCGGCGCTGCAAGCAGCGCCGCAATGGAGGATTCCCTGGGCCAGGGGAAAGCCGGCGGGAAACCGCCGGTTCCCCTTTTCTGACCGCGGCTTTACCGCTGTGGTCAGAATGGCCCTGGAAGCACCGCCAGCCTGTTGGCGGTGCTTCCGTGGTCCCCGGCCCTGGCGGTTTGAAACCGCCAGGGTCGGAATGACCACCCAAGTCTTTTATGTATCACCTGCTTCAGCCCATGAGATATGTACCATACTAGGATTGATGGAGTCGGCTACCATGGCAGGCTACACCTGTGTGCTTACACCCCACACATCATGGCATCTGTGTGCAATGTAATTTAACACTGATGACTAAGGGACATATTTATAATCTGCATGCACCAGCAGTGCAACACTTATGGAGACACACCAATGGCAGAAACTGCAGACCCATGTATATTAGGCCACATAAAGGTTATTTGTATGACTTTGGACGGCCTCAGAGATATTGAATAAGGCAAGGTATGGTAAAATGGCTCAGTTGCCTCAGTCTGCATCGGGGTCCTTCCATGTGTGTTGTGGTGGGTTTTTCAAGCTGAATTTCCAAGTTGATTTCATTCTCAGATTTCAGAAACAGGTAAAGCTGGACCTGTGTACAAACACATATGATTAACCAGGGCAGGTCTAACAAGGAAAATTAAGTCTACTTCTACTCATGTCTGCCTCTTTCCACGTGTGCTGCATTTTACTGCACAGATGGGAAGAGGTAAATGCCTCTGTTAGACCTGGCATCCTTGACGTTGACTTCCTTGACGGTTTGCCTCTGCTTCCCAGGTTGTTGCTATGTGCTGGACTCTGTTTTTGCTGTTTTTGTTAATCTGGGCACTTTACCGCTGCTGACCACTGCTAAAGTACAAGTGCTCCCTATGTTAAATTATATGTGTAATTTGCTTTTCCATAATTGCCATATTTGATTTACTAGTAAGTCCCTAGTACAGTGCACTAGAGGTGCCTAGGGCCTGTAAATCAAATGCTATTAGTAAGCCTGCAGCACTGATTGTGCCACCCACATGAGTATCCCTGTAAACATGTCTCGGACCTGCCACTGCAGTGTCTATGTGTGCAGTTTCCCAATTCGACTTGGCAAGTGTACCCACTTGCACGGCTAAACCTTCCTTTTATTATACATGTAAGGCACCCCTAAAGTAGGCCCTAGGTAGCACCATGGGTAGGGTACAGCGTATGTTAAAGGTGAGATACTGATGTGTTTTACATGTCCTAACAGTGAAATACTGCAAACATCGTTTTCATTGTTGCAAGGCTTATCTCTCTCATAGGTTAATATGGGGGCTTCCTTTAAATATCCTTGAAGTGCAGTTTCCCTTTGAGAGCAGATCGAAATGTGAACTCACAATTTAAAAATAATTTTTTTAGTGACGTTGGTTTTTAGATTGTTAGTTTGAAAATGCCATTTTTGGAAAGTAGGTATTTACTCGTTTTAACCATTCTATGACTCTGTCTGTTTGGGGAGACTGACAGTTGGGCTGTTTGGGAATCTCCTCTAGACAGTAACACAAGGGAGCTGGTGTATATCCTGATAAGCCATCTGGGCTAGAGTCAAGGGAGGAGTGGTCACTTATACCCCAATGGGCTGTGCCTCCCCTCACACAATGCAGTCTTCAACCCTCTGGTGTGTGTCTGAGGCCGGGCCTGTGCAAAGCAGGATCCTGTAAACAACAGAGGCTTTTCTTTGAAGTTAGGCAACTTCAAAGGCAGAAAGGGTTATAAGTAGTGGACCCAAAACCCCAGACTTTAGATTTTTTCAAGATTTGCTTCTGGAACCAAGAGGAACCTCTGCCATGGAGAAGAGGTGAAGAGCTGAGGAGAAGTGCTGCTCCTGCCTGTGACTGTGCTTTGATGGGCTATCCTCCAGTTGGTGCTTCTGCCTGTGAAAGGGGACAAAGACTGGACTTTGTGGTATATTCGTGCTTGAGAAGAATCTCCAAGGGCTTGGACTAAACTTGCCCCCTGTTCTGAAATCCCAGGGCCATCAAATACTACTTGTGCCAGTACCTGGACTCTCTGCAGAGACTCCTACTCTGCCAAGTAGTGCCTTATCCAGTCCCTGGGCCCTTGATAGGAGACACTGGTGGAAAACCAAGAAGATCCAAGGAAACCAACTTCGGACGACTCTGGACTGCCGCCGCCGCCGAATCCCGTGATGCCGCCTGCAACTAAAGCCGTGGTCCTCGCTGGAGTGCATCGACCCCACGGGCCCAATGCTGCTGCTGCCTCACTGAAGTCCACAACTCTGGAAGTTGCTGCACCACGTTGTTACCACTAGATATAAACTCCACCAGAAGGGAATGTCTCCAACGCATCACACCAACGCCGCCTCACCTCCACCATTCCACATCAAGGACCCGACGCCTCTTCGTGACACCTCCATTCTTCCGCTTCACAACACCGGAACTGACGCTGCCTTGGATCCAGTGATGCCGTGATTCCTGGCTCCGTGCACCAGCTTGTTGCCTCATTCTAACAAGGTACTCTACCTGGGGGTCCTTATGACTCTGTGACCAACGCCATTGGCCTTGGATTGTTGGGAACGACTCCGCCACGACGCCGTGATATCACTAAGTCGAAGCATTTCTGTTTACAAGTGCTATATTGAAGTTTAATCTTTTAAAAAGTCATAACTTGACTTGTGTATGTTGGGTTTTTGTTGTTTTGTTCAGATAAATATTGGCTACTTTTCTAACCTGGTGTCGAGTCATTTTGTAGTGGTTTCACTGTATTACTGTGTGTGTTGGAACAAATACTTTACACCTTGTCTCTAGAAGAAGCCTTTCTGCTAGTGTCAAGCTACCAAAGGGGTGAGCAGGGGTTAACCAGGTGTGTTTCTCATTTGCCCTGACGAGAGTGAAGGTCCTTGCTTGAATAGGGGGTAACCTGACTGCCAACCAAAGACCCCATTTCTAACAGCCTCCGTGTTTTGTTATTGTGCAGGTAGGTATACCTTCCTGTGCAAAGACATTCCTGCACGCAATGGAGGCACCCTTTTAAACATGTTGCACGTGTGCCAGCCTTCGCGCTAGGCCTTCGCGCTAGGCCACCATTAGGGTGGCAGTGCGGGGGGAGGAGCTGGAATGTTCCGTTTTACGAACATACATAGCATTTGTGCTCTTTATCTTTGATGCATGGCAGCACTGCATGGTCCCTTGCTGTGCTGCCCTTGGCATCTATTTTGTACCTGTGCCCCCTAGATATGGCTCTGCCCATGGTCCTATGTGGTGGTATTTCACATGCCCAACACCTGACTCTCCGTTCAGGTGAGGAATTGATCCTATGATGCCCCCATTACAATTCATAGCTTTGCAGACAGAATTTGGCTGGATGACCCCACAGGAAACCCACTCATGTAATGGTGCAAGGGGGCATGCATTATCCAATTCTGGGTGGTGATAGTTCCTTTGTCCTGCCATGTTGTGGTGTTACATTCCTGGGGGCATTTTTACTAGGAATTGAAGTAGGGCAGCGCCTCAAGCCTTTTTGCTGCACTGCCCTACACCAACTTGAAAGGGCAGAAATGCAGTGTATTTACAAGAAAGAGTGCATTTCTGTCCTTTCCCCCTGCCCTGGTGCACTAATTGCTGCCTAGCACCAATGCAGGCACACTTGCAGCATGGTGCAAGTTTGTCTGTATTGTTGGCAGACTTTTTTGTGCAGAAAGGGGCACCTTCCTGCACAATTACTTTCAAGAGAGGCATTTTCCCCTTCCTATGTGTGCTGCATGCAGCACACATAGTAGGAGGAAACAGCGAGGAGAAATTAAGCCATTTCTCATCATTGTACCTGTCTTGGGGAGGACTAGTTTTGACAGATTCCCAGGTTTACAGAGTCTTGTAAATCTGGGAATGTGTCAAAAGCCACAGGTGTTGCAGTGAACACCCACCTCCCCACCCATGGTACGTCTTTCTAATGCAGTGTGAGACACCACAGCGATTTGCACTGTGTTACTTTCCACCATATCTTTCAGGCCATGTAAAGTGACTGTGTCGCTGTGTCGATATGAGTCTACACTATGCACACTGGTTGCTCACAAAAAGGGAGCTCGTTTTAAATATGCCCCCAGATCTTTAGCTCGGTATTGTGGGACTTGTAGTCCTGGACACTGATATTATACATTGAACAAACAAGCCAAGGACACAATGGTGAACCTGGACTTGTGCAGCACACCACACATGAACTGAATGCACATGACGGCTGTGGACTGATCTGTGTGACGTGGGTGTTTTTCGTAAGTTATATTTCTCAGATGTGTGACTGGACATGACCTTTTCTATCCCTTTCACTTGCACTCAGCGCAGGGAAGCCCAGAAAAGTAGAATGCTGCACTACTGAACCTAACATATTTGATGCAATTGTTCCCTTCTTGACATTTACCCTGTGTGTCTTGAGGTCCTCATTGGCTACACTGTCATGTTTTTCCACTTCTGCCACCAACTCATTTGGGATGAATGATGCCACCTATGCCTCAAATGACGTCAGCACCTCCTGGACGTCTGGCCGCCCTCCTCCGGTGTGCATGGTTGCCTTCAGGTTGCTGGCTAGTTTCTCCTGGGCCCTGCGTTTGTAGTGGTACCAGTGCTTCTTGCAATCCGTCACAGTCCTCTTGACTTGCCCTACACTGTTGATTTTATCCACTATGGACTTCCATAAGGCATTTTCTTCCCTAATGGCAATTTAGAGGTGACAAAAAGTTGATTACAAAGAGTTGATGTTCATGCTTTGTCACCTCTGTTACTAGTATTTGGTTCTCACTGAAATTCATCTTCCACTTCCCCTCGCGGTCTGCCTGGACATCCTGGCTGGTGCTGGGATTGTTGGGGTTGTTACCTTGCTTGCTGCTGCCTCCGCCATTTTTTCCTTTGTTGTAATGGGGAAAACTATTTTTTTGGCAAAGCGTCACTTTTTGTCAGATTTCTGACACATTCCGTGCTCAAAAGTGGTGCAAGGCCAATATGCATTACTTTACATGCCATAATCAGCCTGCAGTCACTTTTGCAGCAGAAGCGTTAGATTTCCTTATGACATGCACCCAGGGATGCGTCATTTTTTTACACAGTCTGGAACCTTACGCCATGGTGGGCCATGTTATAAATATGACGCATCCATGGTGTAGGATTCTGGTGTGCCGAAGTGCAAGTTATTTTGACGTATATCGCTGCCTCAACGCAGCCCTGCATCACTTCTTGTAAATATGGCCCTTAGTTTTTGGCAGGCCACTCACCAGTGGCCTGCCAATATGTGGAGATGCCTGCCTCGCATCAGCGTTCTGTCTGGCAGACAAATGTCTGCCATATTTTGAGA
Organism: Pleurodeles waltl; assembly: GCF_031143425.1. Lineage (NCBI taxonomy): Eukaryota > Metazoa > Chordata > Amphibia > Caudata > Salamandridae > Pleurodeles > Pleurodeles waltl. The sequence goes on from NC_090438.1 coordinate 349,658,780, forward strand.
TATCTACCTTTCAGAACTTGCGCCTGTAAAGAGAACTTTACTTTCTATTTCGGAAACAATCCCCTAGTGTTTTCCTAAAATGCAGAGTGAGAGTTCTACTTGAGAGTGTGACCACTGAAAATGTTTCCTACTGAATTTTTCCAACTGTGCCTGGGAGGCAGGTCTTACAGTCCTTTGCTGAATGGGCCTGGATAACGGGTTTCCTATGGCACAGCCAGGAAAACTGCATTTTGGAACGTACGGGTGGTCCCATCTATAAAGCATAGGAGAATGGCAGTTTTGGCGGCTGGCAATCCTGCTGATTTACAAGGGTTCTACCACTCCGCACAACTCTAAACGAGGCCCCTAGTCTTTCGTACTTTGCAATAAATTATATAGAGAGGTGCTGACAAAGTTATCAAGATTGAGTGTTTGACCGTGAGATTGTTGTAAAAATTAGGATTTGTTATTCTCATCGAAAGGAAAGTCTGTTTTATTCGACATGCAATAGAGCACCTGCATTAAAGTCTTCTCTTTGACTGGTCTTGACTGCTGCTTGAGAAGGCTAACCCAATGAAGCAGTATTCAGGGCATGCTCCTACCATTTATCACTGCTATTCAGATCAAACGCATAACCTAGCTTTGCTGAAGTCCTCCGCGTTACACCTATCTGAGCCTCCAGCTGAACTCTATGACGAATGCCTTTCGAAGTGAATCACCGCTTGAGATATCTGTTCTGCTTCACTGCATACACGCTCCATTGAACTGCGAACCCTATTTCTCAGAAAACCTTTAACTCTGCAGTAAACCAGATTGAAGCATTCAGCTCCGGGGCCTCATTCCAATTGGGAAGGAATTACTGTTCAAAGCAGCAGAATGTGTTTTGCATGTAGACAAGCAGTACATACAGTCAGCATGCACATACTTCTTCGACTGGTTTAACCAATCAGAAGTTTAGAAAGCAATAATGTAATCGTAGTTTTGCTTTTATTCCTAGTTCAGTGAAAATAGGGGTTAGGCACATAAAGCAGCTGGTGACTGTTGGTGATGGCACTGTTGCTCAGTGTATACCCTTGCATTTTTCCTAGAATCCATAACTGCGAGATGGGCAATTAATAACTGTTAATGCCCTCAGCTGAGGGCAATCCTGTTTAAATAATTCTTAGAACTTTATCAGTCACATGCATTAAGGATTCTTCCCATCGTTGCTCACCTTAGGGCACTGAGGGTAATGGAACTCCCTGTAAAAAAGGGATGCAATTATTAAACTAGTTCCAAGGCTGAACAGCTCTTCTATTCTGTGTTTTACCTATAGTGTATTCTGATGGTTAGTTTTACAGTTTATTGCTGCCTTATCGGTAAGGCTGCATTTTATAGATACTTAAATGAAAAATTCCGTAAACCCCGAAGGAATATTTAGGTTACCCTGAAGTTACTTTGAATCCAGAAATTAAGGCCCATATTTATACTTTTTGACGCTAAACTGCGCTAACGCAGTTTAGCGTCAAAAAGTTTTGCGCCGGCTAACGCCATTCTGAAGCGCCATGCGGGCGCCGTATTTATTGAATGGCGTTAGCCGGCGCAAGCAGACCGGCGCTGCCTGGTGTGCGCGAGAAAAACCACGTACACCAGGCAGCGCCGGCGTAGGGGGAAAATGGCGCATGGGCGTCTTAAAATGGGGCAAGTCAGGTTACGTCGAAAAAATCGTCGTAACCCGACTTGCGCCATTTATTTTCGACGCCCATCCCCCATCAACATGACTCCTATCATTGTAAAGATAGGAGTCATGCCCCCTTGCCCAATGGCCATGCCCAGGGGACTTCTGTCCCCTGGGCATGGTCATTGGGCATAGTGGCATGTAGGGGGGCACAAATCAGGCCCCCCTATGCCAAAAAAAATTATTAAAAAAAAATAAAAAAATACTTACCTGAATGTCCCTGGGGTGGGTCCCTCCAGCCTTGGGTGTCCTCCTGGGGTGGGCAAGGGTGGCAGGGGGGGTCCCTGGGGGCAGGGGAGGGCACTCTGGGCTCATTTTGAGCCCACTTGTCCCTTAACGCCATGCCTGACCCAGGCGTTAAAAAGCGGCGCAAATGCGCCGTTTTTAGCCACGCCCACTCCCGGGCGTCTCTTTTGCCCGGGAGTATAAATACCACGTAAAGGCCTGGGAGTCATTTTTTAGACGGGAACGCCTCCCTTGCATATCATTAACGCAAGGAAGGGGTTCACGCTAAAAAATGACGCACATTCCGGGAACTTTGGCGCTATTCGCCTCTAACGCCATAGTATAAATATGGCGTTAGTTGGCGTTAGTTTAGCGTCGAATTTGCGTCGAAAAAAACGACGCAAATTCGGCGCAAACGGAGTATAAATACGGCCCTAAGGCCCATATTTATACTTTTTTTAGCGCCGCATTTGCGCAATTTCTTTTGACGCAAAATCGGCGCAAACTTACAAAATACAATTTTCACTGTATTTTATTCTGTAAAATTGTATTTTGTAAGTTTGCGCCGATTTTGCGTCAACCAACGATGCAAATGCGGCGCTAAAAAAGTATAAATATGGGCCTAAATATCCCAACCCATCCCCAGGAATACCTTATCTTAGGAGCAGTGTGGGCAGCTTTCTGGGCAGAATCCCTGTTTACACTGATCCTGAGAAGAGAATACATGATACAAACATGTTTGGCCTTGCTATAATGAAAGACTATGTGTGGTATATCTTTGCTTCTGTTTGGATAGTCTTGTATTAGTTCCAAACACTATATTTAAAGATTTTGGGGTGTTGGAGCGAACACAATCCTCAATGCCTGCTTGTGTAAGTAAGGTTACTTGTGACTGGTGAGGATCGCCCAAAGCGTAGAGCGTGTAGTTTCAATTCCACAGACCAGACTGCTACCTCAGAAAATTTGCAAATGTAGAAGTCTAATACCACAGTAAAGACCATGTTTATAATAATAAAACAAGCAGAAAGAGCCATCCACCACTATCCAGTTTTGGTACATCACAACAGATGCCCCTTAGTGGATGTGCTACTTCAGCCTTTACCAATATGCTCATGGGGCTAAGCTAAAATGTAGATCTGTTCATCAGTGGTTCCATTCTCACGTGTCCTACATAACAGGTAGGACTCAGCTGATGTGCTGAGAAACCTCATATGTTCTCTAAAATGTATGGTCATCAAAACGTTTCGGGTATTTTTCACCCCTTTTCCATCTAAATTTTTTTGCCATTCTGTGCCAGGTTGTATGTTTTTGTGTAGCTGAGATGATTCAACTTGTTTTCTTTGTATCTACCTTAAATTAACAGCTATTTCTTATTTAATTATATTATTTAATTATATTTCTGTTTGAATTTTGTTGTTTTATAAATAAAACGAATTATCTTTTAAAGTAAAGACTTGTGCTCGTTCTGCTACCAACCATCTAAGCTATGGCAAATTTACGAAAGATTCTGCTCTCCTTACATGTGATGCGGTTGAGCCTGATTTTGGCACCAGGTTTGGGCAACAGCTAAAAACTGAATATTTACTGGTGACTGAAGGTAAAGAAGAGTAGTCACATCAACAAACACAATTTACAAACTCTTTCTATGGCAAAGGTCTACCCATCCATCAAGCAAAGTACTCTGAGAGAGTAACAGAAGTTTACTGGCCTTGATTATTTATCTCTATCCAGTCTTTCTCTAAGTGATACAATATTTGTATGTATGTCGGAGCCTCAGGTTGGTCATTATACGCCCTCATCTTATGAACATTGCAGCATCATCCCAGGGTCTGTGAAGAAGTGCATGGTCACTGTTAGTTTCACATGACACTTGAGTGTCTGTGCCTAGTTTTTCCGATAAAATGGAGCTCACAGATGACCTAATCATAAATATGGTTGAAAGAGTCCACCCTCAATAAAGACTCAGAATTACTCAGGATCGTGAGGTATGGTCAGTGCTCTTTAGACAAAAAACCTCCTGTATATGTTGAGTTTTCGAAGCCTATCATTTAGAGTTAGAAATGGGGTCTTTGGTTGACAGTCAGGTTACCCCCTGTTCAAGCAAGGAACCTCACTCTAGTCAGGGTAAAAGAGAATCACCCTCAGCTAACCCCTGCTTACCCCCTTGGTAGCTTGGCAAAGCAGTAGGCTTAACTTCAGAGTGCTAGGTGTAAAGTATTTGTACCAACACACACAGTAACTTAATGAAAACACTACAAAATGACACAGCACCAGTTTAGAAAAACAGGAAATATTTATCTAAACAAAAATCCACAATATACAAGTCAAGTTATCAATTAATAATCAAAAAGAGTCTTTAAGTAGTTTCAAACACACACTAACGCTGTCAGTGTGAAAAAGTACCTTGGGTGTGTAAAAAAAAAAAGACGACACGCGTCAAAATGGGCTTGCGATGCATTGATTCCACTCACGAGCTGGACCTTGCGTTGTTTCTCCTTTTGCCAGGTCGGGCGCGTCGTTTCTCCTTTTGCCAGTCTGGGGAGCGTCGTTTCTTCTCTCCGCAGGGGAGAGATGCGTCTGTCCGGGCAGGCCTTGCGTTGTTTTTCCACACCCAGCAGTACTTGAGTCGGAAATCCAGTCGCACGATGATCCAAAAACCCTGAAGATGCTGCACGTCGTTTCTCCTGCTCCATGAGTCGATTCTTCGGTCTCGTTTCCCTAGAGCGTCGATTCTCAACTGCAGAGCCGGCGGCGCGTCATTTCTTCAGCCGCAGAACGGAGACGCGTCAAACTTTTCCCCGCACGGCACTCTGTGCCTAGATTTCCTTTTCTTTAGGCTGCCAGCTTCTCCTTTCAGGGTCCCAGGAACTAGATGAGCACCACAAGGCAGAGTAGGAGTCTCACCAGAGATTCCAGGTGCTGGCAGAGAGAAGTCTTCAAACAGGAGGCAAGCTCTAAACCAAGCCCTTGGAGATTTCTTCTCAAGATGGAAGGCACACAAAGTCCAGTCTCTGCCCTCTTACTCTGACAGAAGCAGCAACTGCAGGATAGCTCCACAAAGCACAGTCACGGGCAGGGCAGCTCTTCTTCCTCAGCTCTTCAGCTCTTCTCCAGACAGAGGTTCCTCTTGTTTCCAGAAGGGTTTCTAAAGTCTGTGGTTTTGGGTGCCCTTCTTATACCCAATTTCTCCTTTGAAGTAGGCCTACTTCAAAGTACAGTCTCTTTTGAATGTGAAATCCTGCCTTGCCCAGGCCAGTCCCCAGACACTCACCAGGGGGTCAAAGCCTGCATTGTGTGAGGACAGGCACAGCCCTTTCAGGTGTAAGTGACCACTCCCCCCCACCCTCCTAGCACAGATGGCTCATCAGAAAATGCAGACTACACCCCAGCTCCCTTTGTGTCACTGTCTAGTGTGATGTGCAACCAGCCCAACTGTCAAACTGACCCAGACAGGTAATCCACAAACAGGTAGAGTCACAGAAATGGTATAAGCAAGAAAATGCTCACTTTCTAAAAGTGGCATTTTCAAACACACAATCTTAAAATTAACTTTACTTAAAGATGTGTTTTTAAATTGTGAGCTCAGAGACCCCAAACTCCACATGTCCATCCACTCCTAAAGGGAATCTACACTTTAATCTGATTTAAAGGTAGCCCCCATGTTAACCTATGAGAGGGACAGGTCTTGCAACTGTGAAAAACGAATTTAGCAATGTTTCAGTCAGGACATATAAAACACATTACTATGGGGGTTATTCTAACTTTGGAGGAGGTGTTAATCCGTCCCAAAAGTGACGGAAAAGTGACGGATTTACCACCAGCCGTATTACGAGTCCATTATATCCTATGGAACTCGTAATACGGCTGGTGGTATATCCGTCACTTTACCGTCACTTTTGGGACGGATTAACACTCCTCCAAAGTTAGAATAACCCCCTATATGTCTTACCTTAACCATACACTGCACCCTGCCCTTGGGGCTACCTAGGGCCTATCCTAGGGGTGTCTGACATGTAAGAAAAGGGAAGGTATAGGCCTGGCAAGTGGGTACACTTGCCAAGTCGAATTTACAGTTAAAACTGCACACACAGACACCACAGTGGCAGGTCTGAGACATGATTACAGAGCTACTTATGTGGGTGGCACAATCAGTGCTGCAGGCCCACTAGTAGCATTTGATTTCCAGGCCCTGGCACCTCTGGTGCACTTTACTAGGGACATACCAGTAAATCAAATATGCGAGTCATGGATATACTAATTACATACAATCTTACACAGAGAGCATATGCACTTTAGCACTGGTTAGCAGTGGTAAAGTGCTCAGAGTTCAAAAGCCAACAGCAACAGGTCAGAAAAAATAGGAAGCAGGAGGCAAAAAGATTGGGGATGACCCTGCATAAGCAAAAAAGTCCAACATTTAGGAAGAAGGTTCTTTGGCAATTCCACCTACACCGATCTGGTGCTTTGCAAGGTTGAAATTCAATATAGGAAAAGAGAAACAGTAGATAATTACAAGGATTTCCTTGGCAAATGTATAACTGCATTTTTCTACAGATGTAAAGGTAAATGAAGCGAAATAGGATAACTAGTCACCATAGTGTGCCCACTGGTTTTAGGGGTTGTTGTATAACAGACCAGTCAACTGAAAATGGCATTGGAAGGATGCTGCTCATTCTGTAGAGATTAGGATGTAACCACCAGGACATCAATCAAGTCCAGCGAAGTACTTACAGAAAATAGCAACAAACAATATCACATGAAATGTCATATGGCACAATTACACATTTTGGGTAGTAAAAGCAAAAACAATTTCCCAGAAGGCTTTAAATGGAGCAGGAAACCAATAAGAGACCGTACTAAATTAAAAGCATTCAAATGGGTAATCCTTGCAATTAGAACAAAAAGTAAGTTGTCAAGTAAAAATACAAGAAACATTTAATTAAAAAAGTTAAACAGTCTGTCGACCAACCATTATGATTCCATGGTTTTAACCGGATTTTCTAGGCCCACAAATACTGGACCCACTAATTCTGAGCATAGAGACACCATACCTGACAGAAAAGTTGATGGGACTGCAGGTAGCTGTTGAACCCAGCTGATGCCCTCCTTACTTCTGAAGCATACGGAGGTCGTAGGGGGAGCAAACACTCTCCATAGTTCTCTCTATACAGGGCCCTACCTTGCTCACTACTACCTACACCACAGCTAAAACAATGCTACAGGATTCATTTGTCACCTGACCCAAACAGGTGGTAAATCGATGCTGATTAGAGTCCATTATGTTTCTCGTAAAGGGGAAAACACGTGGAAGTGGACCCCATATTCATGAAAACAATTGCATTCAATGCCTCTATCAAGTGTACAGTTCCCACCCCGAAACCATGGCCTTAAATCAGATAATCGACCCGACATCCTTGCAAACCCACAACATGCCTATGCATCCACTATTCCATAATGCGCAACCTCCAAGAGCCCACAAGGAACTGTGAAAGGGCAAAAACCAGACCCATTTAAGATGCCTCATTACAAAATGCTACTTTATATGAATGAATCCCCGAAGCTCTGAAAACAGGAACGAGTGATTGATGGCTCAGTTTTCATCCCCACAGCATCCAAACACAGCAGAAAAGGTTCGTCAAGGGGCAATTTCCAAAGTCTTGATAATTGAGGCAATTGAGAGGATTTTGCGTTGGAAATTAATGAAGACAAAGGGGTCATTATGTTTTTGGGGGATGCCCTGCCGCCAACCGTGCGGGCGGTCAATGAAAGGCCACCAGTGTTGGCAGCTGGCATCCCACCAAATATTAATGTGTGGAGCCTCACCGCCATTGATGGTGGTGAGGGCCGCCATGCGCCATGCTGGTGGTCGGTGGCTGGGCTGGATGCTGCTCCACCCTCACCTTCACATCACTCCATACACCGCCACGCCTATAATGAAGCAGTTATAGGTGTGGCAGTGGATGGAGAGGCGGCGATGGCAGCGGAGCAGCATCCAGGAAGCCTGGTCCTTCCCAGAGCAGCGCCACAGAAGAGGTAAGTGCTGTCCGAAAGGGAAGGGGGAGGGGGTGGGTGTGTGTGTGTGAGTGCATGGGGGTGTGCATGAGAGTATGTGGGGAGATGTGTGTCTGAGTGCATGTATGCATGTGTGCATGTAAGTGAATGGTTGCATGTGGATGTAGGGATTTGGGGTTTGAGGGGACATGTATGTAGGGGTGGGGGGGTGAAGGTGGGGGTGGGGCTGGGGGGGCCTACATGGGGTTTTGGTGGTGGAGGGTTGGGGGGTCGGTTTTCAGAGTTCGGGTGGGAGGTGAAGGGTGAGGGCTGTTCTAGGAGCTTGTGGGTGGGTAGAGATAGTGGAAAGGGGGGAGGGGCCTGGCATGTCACAAACAGGTGACAGGAATGATTATTCCTTTCACCCGTATGCTTTCCGCCAGGGATTACCTGGTGGGGTAACTCGCCAGGGAATCCCTGGTGGAAATGGTGTCATAATCCCACCACCTGTCCGCCCTCCACCGCCGGGTCGATTGTGCTCACAGTCAGCCTGGCGGTCGAATCTGGACTAGCGGTGGGTGTGTTCTGACTATGGCAGTCTGGACCGCCATGCAATTGGCGGTAATGACCGCCACCACTGTGGTGACGGTTCAGACCGTCATGTTCATAATGACCACCAAAGTCTTCCCTTTTATTTCCAAGCCAACGTAAATGTTGTTGGTCTTTCCAGTTATATTTAGTGGTAAAAAAATGCAGTCTCTAGCAGCGTGCTGTCTTAACTGTGAAGCTATTTCAGGTATCAAATCATGAGAAGGCCCTTTATGTCCTGATACTGCATAAAGAAATCCATGAATTCCCATTATTTTCCATAATTCACTGCAATTGCATCAAGTTTCTGAAATAAATAAAGCATTAGCAACCTTATTCATTTATGCTTTTACGTATTTGCCATTTAGTACCGAAAAAAATGTATGAGGAGTATGTGTGTCTATCAGCCAGTAATGCCATTTCGTAGTTTTACAGATGTTCACGAAGTTCGGTAGAAGCAAACAAAAGATTGCAGAATTACTATAATGGTGCTGATCAATTCAAAATGTGATCAGATCGGCAAATGCTTCTAGCACTGGCTCTACCTATCTACAAACACAGGTTTAGCTCTCCTGGACATTCTATCAGGGGCAGTTGGCATTCTCTAAAAGTGATGGGGCATAATACTTGCCCTGAATTGCAGTGAGCTAGTGAAGCGAACCTCAAGTCTTCTAAGAGGGTTGGGGGGGAGCCCTGAGATTAAAAAAAAGTAGGTGAGGCATTAAAAACACAGGTTTTACATAAACATGCTAAAAAGCAGCCAGACCGTAACTTGTGAAAAATTGGTCCCCTACCCTCATGTGTTAAGAATTACTTCCAGTAGGTCATTGCTAACATTTTGCCACAATTATGACACGGGTGCTTCTTTATGCCAAGAATTATGTTACAATGTGCTCGTACCAGCATTTTAACATTGATGCTGGCTTGTGCCATTGGTGACCCATATGTGAAACATTACGGCTAATATGCCAGAGCCAGCATTTTCTCATTGTTTGCTTCACAACCATCCCACCCATCTTCTCTGCATTTTGCCATGTGTATCCTCTTAAGACAAAAAGTACCCCCAATATGCCAGCAGTAGCATTGTTCCTCATGTTCTAAGGATAGCCACAGTACACCAGGGCATGTATTTTGCCATAGGTGGTACTGTATGCTAGGAAATACCTCCAGTATATCAGTGCGTGCATTATGCCACATCTGCCTACCTTTACACCAAAAGGTTCTTCCAATATACCAGTGCCACAATGTTGCAATTGGGTGCCCTTAAAAGCCAAGAATAACCCTATGTACAGAATGGCATGTTGCAGTCTCATAAGCATAAAACACACTCACACCTGCTCTCTTATTCTTTCACACATATTCACTTCCATTCATTTATTCTTTCTAACTCACTCCTCACTTACATTCCTTGACTCATTCTCACTCATACTCAGGCCCATATTTATACTTTTCTAGTGCCGCATTTGCGTCATTGTCTGACGCAAAAGCAGCGCAAACTTACTAAATTCAATTATGTTTTGTAACTTTGCGGCGCTTTTGTGGAAAAAAATGACGCAAACGCTGTGCTAAAAAAGCATAAATATGGGCCTCAGTGCTTGGGCAGATTTGCATCAAAAAGATTACCGCCGGCTAATGCCATTCCAACACGCCAGTTGGGCGCCTTATTTATGGAATGACGTTAGCCAGGGCTGCGGCCTGGTGTGCGTCAAAATAAATGACACAAACCGGGCAGCGGAGGCATAGGGAAGAATGGGGGTTGTGCGTCAAAGAATGGTGCAAGTCAAGTTAGAGTCAAAAATATTGACTCTAACCTGACTTGCGACAATTTTTGACGCACAATTCCCATGGAAATGACTCCTGTCTTAGCAAAGACAAGAGTCATGCCCCACTGCCTAATGGCCATGCCCAGGGGACTCATGTCCCCTGGGCATGGCCATTGGGCACAGTGGCATGTAAGGGGGCCCAAGTTAGGCCCCCCTATGCCAATTAAAATACATTTAAAAAAAAATACTTACCTGCACTCACCATAGATGGGTCCCCCCATCCATGGGTGTCCTCCAGGGGTGGGCTAGGGTGGCAGGGGGTATTTATTTATTTATTTATCTAGCTATCGATTTATTTATGATCAACACGGCTTAAAAATCCCTCAGAAAAAGAAACAATAGTAGTACAGCAATAGTAGTACAGATTTAAGCATAGCAACACAAAAGGATGATGGACGGAGTGCTGAACAATGCAAACACTCACCCCCCAGTCACAGATCTGGGTTTAATACATTGTTCTTTTGCTCACTATGCCACCCCAGTTTGGACCCAGCCATATGCAAATCAGTCTTGACACTGTTCCTCATGTGATCAGTCCAGCCCAAACTGCCAGGCCGGGTCCTTCCTGGACCAGAAACAAGCATCCTAGGACTGGTTTCAGGGTATCACACTTCATCAGCCAGGCTAGCTTGAATCCACTGGCACAGTAAACAAGGGACCCACGTCTGAGCATACCCTTCCCACTTAGGGCAACTTAAGCAACACAAAAGGATGATGGACGGAGTGCTGAACAATGCAAACACTCACCCCCAGTCACAGATCTGGGTTTAATCCATTGTTCTTTTGCTCACCATGACACCCCAATTTGGACCCTGCCATATGCAAATCAGTCTTGACCCTGTTCCTCATGGGAGCAGTCCAGCATAGCTTGACAAGAAGTGGCACCCAGAGCTGAAGGAGTTTGTGGCTAATAAATAGACTTTTGTCATGTGTTACATATCAGTAAATGTAGTTTTGATTAATAGCATAGCAAACTGAATAATTACTGATTTCATTTTTAGAAATTCTTTTTGAAATGTCTATATAGTGATGTCTAGAAATGTCTATAAAGTGAATCGCAAATCCAGAATCACAATTTGAATGTACAAAGCATTCACAAATTTCAAATAGTTGCAAAAAATAGCAAATGTATGTGCGAATTACCATCAACTTGAACCAGGTAGTTACCAGTCACAATCTATAAAAGAATACATAGAATGCATTGAGCTTTTTGAGAATGGCAGCACTGTATGCTCTGGTGAGATAAAAGTGCATTCTAGGAACTCAGCAGTTTTTTAGACATAGGGTGACTTTGAACAAAGGGATAAAGAGGTGTTCACCATGTACAGATTAAGTAAGGAGGTAATTTTACAATTAATTTCTAAATCAAAGCCTGTTCCAGACAAGTTCATCCAGTATGTTATGGCTATAACTACCATTATTCCAGTTTTATGTAGCTTTCACCTCCTTGCATCTGGAAATTATCAGTACACAGTAGAAGTTGCTGGGGGGATAACAATGAGTGCTTTGTCTAGAATATTCTAAACCTTTATGCTATGTTAGGCTAGCAAAATTACATAACCATAGTATTTTCATCATACCCAAGCAGATTTACAAGCCACAGTGGTAGGAGTTTATTCAATTGCCCATTTTCCTAATGGCGTTGATGTGAGAATGGAATACATATCCCTTTTTATCCACCATCATAGGTAGACTGTTCATAGAACTTTTGCCACTCTCTAAATATCCAGGTGGTTTGTAATGCCTTATTATGGGTATTATAGCACACTTTCTATGAAAGCACATCATATTGGTATATTTGTAAACATTGTTCTTTATATACCCAACTTGCTACAGGAGAGTTTGAAGATGGCTGGTTGCTTGGTAAGGATACCTGAATAATTATTAAAATATATAAATAGGTAAAGTTAAATATGTTTACACAGATAATTAAATTTATGTATATTCTTACAGGTGACAGTGCAAGACTGTGCATACTTAGACTTTGCTTCATCCAAGAAAGGCAAGAGAGAGAAATTATAACCGAGCCTAGAAACAAATTCGATTGTTAATGAAAGGACACTTGGATTGCATAAAGGGAGATTTAGATGTTTCCATAGAAATAGGAGGTGCTTTGTAGAATGACCCAACAGTTTTTTGCAAAATAATTGCCACATGCGTAAGGTTCTACAACATAGCAGTAAGGAATGGCATGCCATGAGAAATAATTTCAGATGAAACAGATGAAGAGGGTGAAAATATGGTTAAGTCTGCACCCCCTCACACCGCATTCAGACATGATACTTTGAGAGCTGCTGAAGGCCATGCATGCAGAACAGACGTGGCCAAGATATATTTTTTGAGGTAAGAAAAACAAGTGTATTGTTGTTATTTTAAGTGTTTAATTATTGTTACATATTATGTTATAAATTATACTCCTTTTGTTTTCGTTACATTCACAAAGCAAATATATAATTTCTTTGACAAGCATTAAGTGAAAAGAAACTTTCTTGACGTATGAATATGTAACAATGCACATTAACATTTACCAGTCATTTAATTTAAAACTTCTACTAATCAACTTTTCAATTGTATGTAATGTTCCAGATATATTTCAATGCACACTTTGACTTCTGGTGGTTCTACTAGTTCAAGTCTTACATATAACAGACTACTGCTAATTGGATTTCCTCCGGGGAATGTATGATTTTTACCAGAGGTTTTTCTACATGACTACTTCAATGCGCAGTTCCTACCTGCATATTAGACATGTATTTGCACATTGTTGTAGTTCCAAATGCTAATCTCTCTACAGACTGCCCTAAAGTCTGTTTGTCTTTGTCTGTGCCTATTTGCCTGTGGGTCTGCCACTATTACTTGACATATATCCTTTACAGATTAAACAATATCAGACTCTGCTAGATCTTAACTTATTATTAGTCTCAGATATAGTACTCTGAACCTCCCTAACCTTTCAACTGAGCTCACTGTCACAAATTACCTTATGTTTTTTCATTATTAGCATTGATTTTTCTAAAGAATTAAATTGAGCTGCTGTTGGTGTATCAACTGGTGTGTGCTCGCCTAGATGCACTGCCGTGTCATAATACAGGCTGTTGTTTAAATCTATTTGCAGCACTTTGTGTTGTGGATTCTGTGACAAGTGTGGCAACAGAAATAGCAATAGGGACATTAATAGCTGGCAACATTGTCTCCATGTCTTCTTGATGTCCATACTCTCTGTTACTAGGAAACGTATCTGTGGTCACAGGTTCTTCAACATCAGCATGTTCCACACCTGCATGTTTTTCACATGGTTGGTGAATGTTTTCTGAGATGGTGGAGCTGTTTGGGGATATTTTTTTATGAGTGTGCTCTTATTAATGAATGGAATTATGCAGAAGTATAACATCAAAAAATATTGCTTGCGCATATCGTTGGTGCTTCTTGATTTTCCCACCAACTGTAAAAAAAAAACATGCAACAAGGGTCTTTGAAGATCGCTATGGGTGTTGAGGGTGGGGCTCCATTTAGAAACGGTGGTACTGGAAATGATGTTCGGGGTAGTATATTTAGTGAAGGACCATTCTGTGTTAGGGGCGTAGCTTCGGGGGCGTGGGGTTTTATACTCTCCCAGTAAATGTATTTTGTGATAAATAGTTGGGTACAGGTGCTTTTAGTGGGTATGGTAAAGTGTCTGTCGAATTTGAAGAGGAAATGTACACGCACAGACAAAAACGCACGCACAAGCTCTTTCCCCTTTCTGTTTGGAAAGACTTAACAAATGTTGGTTATTTCACAAAAATAATTTGTTTTCTCTCACTTACTACCCCTGAAAATCATATTCCTCTCCACTGCCCCTTAAGCTCCTCTCATGCACCCATTTATGGTCCTTTTTGCACGTGTTTATACGTGCCCAAGGCCCGCAGTTTATGACGCAAATGAGCCTTTTCACAATAATCGCTGCCTTGCAGATGGCAAGTTTTGATTCATGTCACAGAGCTCTTTCCCCATCTAGGAACTGGTGTGTGCGTGCTAGAAGATGGATGGCGTCACTATCCTGTATGTTGCCAGTGGGCTGAAAAGAGGACATTTCGATTTTGATTTAATCCACATTAACGAGCTTTAAGGCTACGACTGGTCGCCGGAAATACTGCCGAAAGGAAACTGAATATTGTGCCTTTCAGAGTGCTACAGATGGAAGATGATTTTAAACAAAAGAGAAAGCAAAGACCAATAAAAGTATCTTGGTCAATTGAGTTCAATAAAAGAAAAGAAAAAGGAGCGTGGGTGTTTCAATCTGACTTAAGGCCAATGTAAACACAATGAGGCATTTGTGCCTAGGTAACGTGAGAAGAATTGGGAAAGCGCCAGTCTAATAGCATTGTAAACTAAAGTCCTCCCTGCAGATGACACACACTGCGTGAAACGTTATGTCACAGCATAACAAAACTGGCAAGGCGGGGAAATGTGCCAGTGTCGTATGCAACGGCAACGGTCTTCGCTGAGCATGGACATGGAAAGAAAAGGAGGCTTGCACAATGATTTAGGATGACCAGAAATTTAAAGCCAAAAACCGGTACATTTCACAAAAATAGAAGAAGGACTACACGTTTACTTAGCTGAGCGCACAGAATAGCAGCGCTCATCAGCAAAGAATTACAGAAGAGGAACTAAGAACATAAATAAACTGCGATTTTTAAAGCCAGTGTAATGCCTGTTAATTAAATTGCTTTCTGATATCACCTGCTAAACATCTCTGTTTTGGAAAACATCACCTCCCACCATTTTCATCGACCACCTCTAAAAACCGGGACATGAGCTAAATTTCCCGAAATTCCACAATGTCAGCAAGTTGTAATTTGCAGTGCTAAACAAGCACAATGAAAATAGCCAATTTTACAGACATAAGAAAGCGATAAAGTCTAAAAGAAGCCCAAAACCAAAGGCCCAGTCCAGAAATTGCGCACAAACTCTGCAGCAGCTACAAGCACACACAAACAATTGGTGAAAGCAATGGACCCTGTAAAAGTGCATGGTTGTGTAATATACTAGCAGTATTTTTAAAAAATCGCCATTAGGCAGTCTTTTTTCAATTAATTGGCAATTCTTATTATGTTATGTATGTTATGTTATGAGGATTTATAGAGTGTGCTTATCACCGTAGGGGAATACAGGCAATGAAATAGATGAGTAGGCTGGACAGGCTCCTAGTTAAATAGCCTGGTTTTCAGTTCCTTATGGAATTCAAGAATGGATGGGGGGTCCAGATGTGATACTAAACATAGCATGAAAGCAGCACCAGGATTGGTCTGAGTAGCTCGGACTGCCGCTCAGACACAGCCCTGGGGTCTGTGCAGTTTTTCCACCCAGCTGTTCAGCACAGCCTGGCTGGAGTAACCTAAGAGCAGATGTGTGTTTGGCCGTACTGAGATGGCCAGCCAAACATACATGTGCACTTAGATGCAGTCTCTCCTCCTCCCCCTCCCATCTCCCGTGACCCAGCACCACCCATTCCTGCATAGCTGACTGAGCCAGCAGATGAAAAATAAAACAATATTCAACTATTGTTTTATTTTTCATCTCCTGGCTCTTGGCCAGGGAGGCAATGCTCCTCCGCCATTGCAGAGGAGCCGTTTCTGGAAGTAAGGCTGAGCTCAGTTGCCTGGTGGGTTGGTGGAAGTTGAGGCTGTGGAAAAAGTAGGTAGGTCCGACATTGTGGAGGCCTTTTGTATGCATGGATGAGCAGTTTACATTGGTACCACTACTGTATTGGTAGCTAATGTAGTTCTCTGAGGTGGGGCATGACATGCATTGTGGGGGATGTTGAGGATGAGTCTGGTTGTGGCATTCAGCGTGGTCTAGAGACTTTGAATGAGTTGTGGTGTACAGTTCACTGCCGTAGGCTAGTTTGCTGGCAATGAGGGCCTGGGTGACCATACGTCTGGTATCATAAGGAATCAATTGAATATTATGCGGATGAAGAATCAGGAGGAGGTGACGGTGTTCACTTCTTTGACCATCGTGAGTCTGTCATACACAATAATACTGAGGTTTTTGGCATGGACAGTGGGGGTGGGCATGGGTCACAGATCTGTTGGCCACCAGAAGGTGTCTCATGGAGAGCGCTTGTTCCCAAAGATCAGGACTTCGGTTTTATCTGTGTTGAGCTTTAGGCAGTTCTGATTCATCCACTTTGCTCCTTAGACATGCAGGTATTGAAGTTGGTCCTGGTGGTGTGGTTGTTGTCTGTGAGGGAGAGGATGAGCTGGTTGTTGTTTGTGAATGATACAATGTTGATTCAGTAGGTTCATATGATGTGGGTGAGTGCCACCATGTAGACGTTGAAGAGGGTAGGGTTCAGTGATGATCCTTGAGGGACTCTGCAGATAAGGTTCTTGGGTTCGGAGGTGTAGGGCAGAAGCCTGATTCACTGGGTCCTGTTGGATAAAAGGAGGCCAGCCAGCTCAGGGAGGGACCAGGTACTTTATAGGTTGAATAATATGGTTTCTCTTTTGTCCATGATGTTCCGGGTGTCATCAGTTGCTGCAATGAGAGTAGTTTCCATGCTGCGGTTTTTGCCTAATCCAGACTGAGATCTCTAGTCAGTGGTGGTGTTCGAAATGGTTAGAGAGTTGTTTGTGGTAAAGTGCTTGTGTTCTCTCCCTAAAACATGGTTTCATTGTCATATACCTGACTGACATATTTAATGTACATGTAAGTCCCTTGTAGAGTGGTATACCATATATTTGGGGCCTGTAAATAAAATGCTACCAGTGGGCCTTCAGTACTTATTGTGCCAGCCACTTAAGTAGCACTTTAAAACATGTCCTAGGCAGTGTCCCACTGTCATGTCAACTTGACTCCCCTTTTATTACATATAAGTCACCCCTAAGGTAGGTCCTGGTAGCCAACAGGGCAGTGTGCTGTGTAATTTAAAGGTAGGACATGTACTTTTTAGTTTTACATGTTCTAGTAGTGAAAAACTCCCAAATTCATTTTTCACTACTGTAAGGCCTACCCCCCAAAGGATAACACTGCAGATTCCATATTAGATTTGATTTAATTTGCTGTAATTCCTAAACCAGAGGTGGTAGATATGCTTGTTGTCTATGAATTTGTAATGATAAACCCTCGTTAATGGTAAAGTTGGATTTGTCATTATAAGTTTGAAAATGCCATGATTAGAAAGTTGACAATTTCCTGCCCTTAGCCCTCTGTGCCTGCAACATGACATGCCTTAGTTATACCCAGCCATGTACTATGACAGTTGAGACTTTGTGAATTCACGCCAAACAGTCATCCATTAGTGGCATTAGCAGAGCCTGAATGAGCAATTAACTGTCTTGATGTGGGGGGCGGAGCTAAGGACAGCCCTAATTGCACCTGAATGGGCTGGGCTCTGCCACCACACAACACTGTATTGTCAGTGCACCCAGCTAGGAGCCACGGCAAGGGAGGTAGGAAGCTCGTGGAACTTCAAAGAACCCTTCTGGAAATTTCTCGCAGCTTCTAGGAACAGGGCACCAGGGTATAAAAATAGGGCTGCCAAACCAACTTTTCAGTTTACTGCCGGACCTGCAGAAGGATTCTCAGAGGACTGCCTGCTGCTGCGACCTGCTGTGCATTCTACCAGAATACTGCTGTACCTGGAAGGACTGCTTTGCTGCCTGAAGTCTACCATGAACCTGGAGTGATCAGCCCTGCTGTGGAGCCCTGCATCTTCACCTGCACCCAGCACTCTAGAAGTGACTCCAAGGGCTAGTTTAGCTGGGCTCCTATTCAGAGCCACAGAGACATAACACAGTCCCACCATCTTGAACCCATACCTGGATCCAGCACGGGTTGAGCCTTATACCCCCAAGAGGTCTCCATGCACTCCGAGACCCTTGGTTAAGGTGCGCTGGTGGCCATTTAACATTTTCTCTATTCTTCTAAATTGGTTTGAGATTTTTCTGTTGTTGTATTTTCACTTTATTACCATTTGTGTGCTGCATAAATACTATACACATTGCCTCTAGGTTTAGCCTGACTGCTTTTTGTGCCAAGCTACGCAGGGATAAGCACAGGTTAAATTAGTGACTATTTGTGGTTCGCCCTGCAAGAAATTGTGGCTGTTGCTTGATCAGGGCTCACACCCCAATCAACCAACAACCCAATTTCTCATACTTACTTGCACATAATGAGATACAGTTGAAGAACATAGGCCCTCTGTTGGACCTGGCTTTTTGACAGGGTCATCCCCAAACTTTTTGCCTTCCTCCTTCTCTTTTTCTGACCTCATTTTTGCTGGTTTTTAGACTCTGCGCACTTTACCACTGCTACCCAGTGCTAAAGTGCATATGCTCTCTCCCTTAAAACATGGTAACCTTGAATCATACCTGATTGGACTATTAATTTACTTATAAGTCCCTAGTAAGGTGCACTTTATGTGCATAGGGCTGGTAAATTAAATGGTACTAGTGGGCCTGCAGCACTGGTTGTGCCACCCGCTTAAGTAGCCCCTTTTCCTTGTGTCAGGCCTGCCATTGCAAGGCCTGTGTGTGCAGTTTCACTGCCACCTCGACTTGGCATTTAAAAGTACTTGCCAAGCCTAGAACTCCCCTTTTTCTACATATAAGTCACCCTTAATGTGTGCCCTAGGTAACCCCTAGAGCAGGGTGCTGTGTAGATAAAAGGCAGGACATATACCTGTGTAGTTATATGTCCTGGTAGTGTAAAACTCCTAAATTCGTTTTACACTACTGTGGGGCCTGCTTCCTTCATAGGCTAACATTGGGGCTGCCCTCATACACTGTTGAAGTGGCAGCTGCTGATCTGAAAGGAGCAGGAAGGTCATATTTAGTATGGCCAGAATGGTAATACAAAGTCCTGCTGACTGGTGAAGTCGGATTTAATATTACTATTCTAGAAATGCCACTTTTAGAAAGTGAGCATTTCTTTGCACTTAAATCTTTCTGTGCCTTACAATCCACGTCTGGCTGGGCTTGGTTGACAGCTCCTTGTGCATTCACTCAGACACACCCCAAACACAGGGTACTCAGCCTCACTTGCATACATCTGCATTTTGAATGGGTCTTCCTGGGCTGGGAGGGTGGAGGGCCTGCTCTCACACAAAGGACTGCCACACCCCCTACTGGGACCCTGGCAGACAGGATTGAACTGAAAGGGGACCTGGTGCACTTCTTAGCCACTCTTTGAAGTCTCCCCCACTTCAAAGGCACATTTGGGTATAAAACAGGGCCTCTGCCCTACCTCATCAGACACTTGCTGGAGAAGAAACCGGAACCAGAAACTACATCCTGCCAAGAAGAACTGCCTGGCTGCTCAAAGGACTCACCTGTCTGCTTTCTACAAAGGACTGCTGTCTTGCTGTTGCCCTGCTGCCTTGCTGAACTCTTGTCTGGCTGTAAAAGTGCTCTCCAAGGGCTTGGATAGAGCTTGCCTCCTGTTCCTTGAAGTCTCAGGACCAAAAAGACTTCTTCCTTTCACTTGGACGCTCCGTGCGCCGAAAATTTCGACGCACAGCTTGTTTCGCGGCGAGAAAAACGCCGCACACCGACGCTGATCGACGCGACGCCCTCGGGACGATCGAGACTTCGACGCACAACCTCGCAAGGACAAAGCCGCTCGACTTTCCAGGAGAAATCGACGCGACGCCCACCGTGAGTGCGAAACTTTGACGCACGGCCTCGCAAGGACAACGCCGCCCGACTTCCAAGGAGAAATCGACGCGACGCCTGCCGTGAGACCAAACTTTCGACGCACGGCCTCGCAAGGACAACGCCGCCCGACTTCCAAGGAGAAATCGACGCGACGCCTACCGTGAGATCGAAACTTCGACGCGCAGCCCCGCAGAACGACGCGCAGCCGGAAAACAAGCAGGAGAATCCACGCACAGACCCGGGACATCTGGTAATCCCCGCGATCCACAAAAAGAGACTGTCAGCGCGCCGGAAAACGACGCCCGACTTCCCCGCGTGGAAAAGAACGACGCAAGTCTGTGTGTGCTGAGGAGAAATCGACGCACACACCCCTTTTTCCACACATCTCTTCTCCTGTGGCCCTCTGAGGAGATTTTCCACCAGAAACCAGGTACTTTGTGCTTGAAAGACACTGTATTGCATTCTAAAGACTTAAGACACTTTATATCACTTCCCTGTGATATTTCTACAATTTTCCATTGCAACTTTATTCTTTTTGACCTACAATTATCCTGATAAATATTATATATTTTTCTAAACACTGTGTGGTGTATTTTTGTGGTGCTATATGGTGGTATTGTATGATTTATTGCACAAATACTTTACACATTGCCTTCTAAGTTAAGCCTGACTGCTCGTGCCAAGCTACCAGAGGGTGGGCACAGGATAATCTTGGATAGTGTGTGACTTACCCTGACTAGAGTGAGGGCTTTTGCTTGGACAGGAGGTAACCTGACTGCCAACCAAAAACCCCATTTCTAACATTGGTGATCAGCGGTGAGGATAGGACTTGTATTGTGCAGTGACATACAGTAGCTAAGTATTTCACTACCTACCCACAGTTGAAGGTCAACTTGGTTTTTATCTCTTTTTGCAAATCCGTTTTTTTCCTGACAATTTTCAAAAACTAAATCCTCACTCAACATGTCTCTGACTGGGTCTCAGACAGGGGACTTTGACCTAGTCCAGATGGATACATATACGGTCAAACAACTAAGAGGATTCTGCAGGGCATTGAGGGTACCCACCCAAGGGGCCTCCAGAAAGGAGGACTTTCAAGTGGCACTGAGGGCCTGGGCAGAAGCCCATTTAGAGGATGATGAGGAAGAGGAGCCAGAAAATGGCCCCTCAGAGGAATTTTCACTATCTGTGGATGGTGTTACCACTGCAATTGTGCCCCCTTCCAGACCAGGGAGCAGTGTCTCTGGGCAAAGCCTGACCGCAGAGGAAAGGAGAGAAGAAAGGGAGTTCCAATTGCAAATGGCAAAATTGAAAATTGAGGCTCAACAGGAGGAGAGAAGGGCAGAAAGAGAAGCCAAACAAGCTGAGGCTGAAAGAGCAGCCGAACAGATTGAAGCTGAAAGAACAGCCAAACAGATTCAAGCAGAAGCTGAAAGGGCAGCCAAACAAGCGGAAGCTGAAAGAGCAGCCAAACAGGTGGAAGCTGAAAGAGCTCTGGCTGAAAAGAAACTCTTGTTGGCTCATGAACTGAGTCTCAAGGAGCTGGAGATCAAGGCAAGACAGTCTGAATCCAGCAATAATGGTGGCAGCATACTGACAGGACCTGCTGGAGAAAAGAAGGTTCGTATACCCAAGAATGTGGTGCCCAGTTTTGTGGTGGGAGATGACATAGATAAATGGTTAGCTGCTTATGAAGTTGCACTAAGGGCTCATGAGGTTCCTGAAGGGCAATGGGGGGTAGCTATGTGGGGTTATGTACCGCCATTGGGGAGGGATACACTCCTCACATTGGATCAACCTGATCAAAACACATACCCACTTCAGAGAGCCATTTTACTTGCCAAGTTTGGGCTGGCCCCTGAGGGATACCGTCAGAGGTTCAGGGACAGCACCAAACAAACCACACAAACATGGGTAGATTTCTTTGACTTCTCCAGTAAGGCACTGAATGGATGGGTGCGGGGCAACAAAGTAACTGATTATAAAGGTTTATATGACTTGATTCTGAGAGAGCATATGCTTAATACTACTTTTACAGAGTTGCGCCAGCACTTAGTGGATAGTAAGCTGACTGATCCCAGGAAGCTTGCTGAGGAGGCGGACCTCTGGGCAAGCACCAGAGTGTCCAAAAAGGTATCTGGGAGTAACCCCGAGAAGGGTAGTTCCGGTTCCCCCCAACAAAGTGAGGGGGAGGTTAGAGATGACCCAGACGAGTTCCAGAGTAAGGGGGGAAGAAAGGGTTCCCATACCCCCTCTGAGAAACAGGGTGGGGGTTCTGGTGGGCAGTGGCCCAAAGTATCCCATTCCCAACCCCGCTGCTTTGAGTGTTCCCAGATAGGAGACAGGAAGGGGGACTCTGTCTGTCCAAAGAACTCACCCAATATTGGGACCTCTACAGGGGTGGCCAATGTGGCCTTAGGGGAATGTCGTCCCCAGGGGCAGGTCGTAGACCATGCCTTCATCTCCTTCAGTTGGGAGGTGGACTCAGAGGGTAAACTGGTGATCCCTGAGGGTGGGAGTCGTCACTTCCACCAGGTGGGAGTGAATGGGATCCCAGTCACCGCTCTGAGAGACACGGGGGCTAGTCTTACCATGATTGTGGAGAGACTAGTGTCACCAGAGCAGTACACCGGACAGGTGTGTAGAGTGACTCCAGCCATTGGGGAAGATTTCTTCCGCCCCATGGCCCGGGTGTCCCTAGAGTGGGGTGGGGAGGTGACCCAGAGGCGGGTCATAGTTAGTCCCCAGCTGCCCATTGACTGCATTCTGGGGAATGAGTTTCCCTTAGTGTCAGGAGAGCTGAGAGGGCCGACCCCCAAGGGTGCCCTAACAGTTCATATATCTGGCGGTACCACTCCCCAGAGGAGGGTATGGAAGCCCAGATGGGGAGGCACGGGGAAAAAGGACTCACCCCTGCCCTCTGTTCAGCCTCAGAGTACAGACCCTGGGCTGAGGGACCAGTATCAGGGACCCACCCCTGACCTGGTGAGAGTGGAGAAGGGGTGCCAGACCCCTGGGGTTACTATCCCCCATTCTGGGATGCTACAGGAATCCCTTGGGAGCTCCCAACCAGCCCCCCAGCTGGAGGAGAAGTTCAGCCAACGGCCCCCCTCCGGGTCTCCACCTAGCAGTGGATGGTCAGGGGCCTGGCTCATAACACTGACAGCTGTCAGTGGCATCTATTGGTTTCTGTCCTTGTGGGCAGAGTTTTCCCTGGGTGGGGGACAGAAGTCAGACCCAAGGAATGGAATGGGCCACATCACTTTGTTGGCCATGGTGATACTGTCTGCATACTGGGATACATCTGTAAGCAAATTAAAGTTAGGAGCTGTCCAGATGGGGTCCTCAGGTGATGAGAAGGGTTCCCCATGGGCCAGATCAGTGGCCCCAGAGAGTATAGACAAAGAAGCCTCACTGAGTTCGGAAAGGCGTAGAACTGGCGAGTGCCCCTGCAGTAGTGGGCCATTGTCCATGTTCTATCGCCTTAAGCAGGGAAGTCCATCAGAGTGTTGATTAGTCTACCCTGGCTTTAGGCTGGGAGGGGGTCATGTTGGACCTGGCTTTTTGACAGGGTCATCCCCAAACTTTTTGCCTTCCTCCTTCTCTTTTTCTGACCTCATTTTTGCTGGTTTTTAGACTCTGCGCACTTTATCACTGCTACCCAGTGCTAAAGTGCATATGCTCTCTCCCTTAAAACATGGTAACCTTGAATCATACCTGATTGGACTATTAATTTACTTATAAGTCCCTAGTAAGGTGCACTTTATGTGCATAGGGCTGGTAAATTAAATGGTACTAGTGGGCCTGCAGCACTGGTTGTGCCACCCGCTTAAGTAGCCCCTTTTCCTTGTGTCAGGCCTGCCATTGCAAGGCCTGTGTGTGCAGTTTCACTGCCACCTCGACTTGGCATTTAAAAGTACTTGCCAAGCCTAGAACTCCCCTTTTTCTACATATAAGTCACCCTTAATGTGTGCCCTAGGTAACCCCTAGAGCAGGGTGCTGTGTAGATAAAAGGCAGGACATATACCTGTGTAGTTATATGTCCTGGTAGTGTAAAACTCCTAAATTCGTTTTACACTACTGTGGGGCCTGCTTCCTTCATAGGCTAACATTGGGGCTGCCCTCATACACTGTTGAAGTGGCAGCTGCTGATCTGAAAGGAGCAGGAAGGTCATATTTAGTATGGCCAGAATGGTAATACAAAGTCCTGCTGACTGGTGAAGTCGGATTTAATATTACTATTCTAGAAATGCCACTTTTAGAAAGTGAGCATTTCTTTGCACTTAAATCTTTCTGTGCCTTACAATCCACGTCTGGCTGGGCTTGGTTGACAGCTCCTTGTGCATTCACTCAGACACACCCCAAACACAGGGTACTCAGCCTCACTTGCATACATCTGCATTTTGAATGGGTCTTCCTGGGCTGGGAGGGTGGAGGGCCTGCTCTCACACAAAGGACTGCCACACCCCCTACTGGGACCCTGGCAGACAGGATTGAACTGAAAGGGGACCTGGTGCACTTCTTAGCCACTCTTTGAAGTCTCCCCCACTTCAAAGGCACATTTGGGTATAAAACAGGGCCTCTGCCCTACCTCATCAGACACTTGCTGGAGAAGAAACCGGAACCAGAAACTACATCCTGCCAAGAAGAACTGCCTGGCTGCTCAAAGGACTCACCTGTCTGCTTTCTACAAAGGACTGCTGTCTTGCTGTTGCCCTGCTGCCTTGCTGAACTCTTGTCTGGCTGTAAAAGTGCTCTCCAAGGGCTTGGATAGAGCTTGCCTCCTGTTCCTTGAAGTCTCAGGACCAAAAAGACTTCTTCCTTTCACTTGGACGCTCCGTGCGCCGAAAATTTCGACGCACAGCTTGTTTCGCGGCGAGAAAAACGCTGCACACCGACGCTGATCGACGCGACGCCCTCGGGACGATCGAGACTTCGACGCACAACCTCGCAAGGACAAAGCCCCTCGACTTTCCAGGAGAAATCGACGTGACGCCCACCGTGAGTGCGAAACTTTGACGCACGGCCTCGCAAGGACAACGCCGCCCGACTTCCAAGGAGAAATCGACGCGACGCCTGCCGTGAGACCAAACTTTCGACGCACGGCCTCGCAAGGACAACGCCGCCCGACTTCCAAGGAGAAATCGACGCGACGCCTACCGTGAGATCGAAACTTCGACGCGCAGCCCCGCAGAACGACGCGCAGCCGGAAAACAAGCAGGAGAATCCACGCACAGACCCGGGACATCTGGTAATCCCCGCGATCCACAAAAAGAGACTGTCTGCGCACCGGAAAACGACGCCCGACTTCCCCGCGTGGAAAAGAACGACGCAAGTCTGTGTGTGCTGAGGAGAAATCGACGCACACACCCCTTTTTCCACGCATCTCTTCTCCTGTGGCCCTCTGAGGAGATTTTCCACCAGAAACCAGGTACTTTGTGCTTGAAAGACACTGTATTGCATTCTAAAGACTTAAGACACTTTATATCACTTCCCTGTGATATTTCTACAATTTTCCATTGCAACTTTATTCTTTTTGACCTACAATTATCCTGATAAATATTATATATTTTTCTAAACACTGTGTGGTGTATTTTTGTGGTGCTATATGGTGGTATTGTATGATTTATTGCACAAATACTTTACACATTGCCTTCTAAGTTAAGCCTGACTGCTCGTGCCAAGCTACCAGAGGGTGGGCACAGGATAATCTTGGATAGTGTGTGACTTACCCTGACTAGAGTGAGGGCTTTTGCTTGGACAGGAGGTAACCTGACTGCCAACCAAAAACCCCATTTCTAACACCCTCATTACAACCCTGGCAGTCGGTGTTAAAGCGGCAGTAATACCACGCACATGCCAGCAGTAAAATAAATGGGATCATAACCACGTGGGGAACCACCAACACATACAGCCACTTTAACACTCCGACCGCCATGGCGGTAACAACAAACACCGCGGCGGTCACCGCCAACAGCCAGGCAGAAGACAATGTACAGCCCACCCCATTACAACCTGCCCATCCCCCAGCTTTTCTAGGGCGGTACCAACGCCATCAAAAGCACAGCAGAAACAGTACTTGGAAGGGAAACCACTCACCTCTCAACACTCAACGAAGAACGAGGACGCCATGGAGCCCGAGCTGCACATTCTGCCCATGCTGGTGTATCTTCTCATATATCAGGAGCAGCAACAGCGGCAATGACGATCACGGTGAGTACAGCACCTAGTAGAAAGGAGGGGGAGAGAGTGACACACACACACAACACGCAAGATCCCCACCCCCACCCTCACCCCCAACACCATACACACAAACACATGCAACAACATTACATACACACCCCGTAACCCTCTGGAACAACGCAAGGACAAAAGGAATTGAGTCAAATTAGTGTTATATTAGAATTCAAGAGAAATAAGTTCATAAAGAAATAAACAGTATGTACAATATATACAATATGTACAAAATGATGGACAATGTCCATACAAAAATAGTCCGTGGCCCACTGGACCATAACACATAGGCCAAGCTCACACTTGACTCCTGCCTCAAAACGGAGAGAACACTGCAGGGGCATCAGGTCAAAAAACACACAGGCACCTCAGGCTGACGGGGAAGGGGGGGCACCTCAGCTGGTACAGCGCCACTGCTCCTGGAGGGGGCTCTATGCCCACTGCTTGTTCCTGGGGAGTGCAAGGCCACGGTCTCTCAAGTGGGTGGTTTGCCCACTGCTTGGTCTTGGGGAGTGCAAGGCCACAGTCTATCAAGTGGGTGGTTTGCCCACTGCTTAGTCTTGGGGAGTGTAAGGCCACAGTCTCTCAAGTGGATGCCTTTCTCCACTGGTTCTGGAGGGGTCATTGTGCCCAGTGTGCTTTATCCTGGGAAGGATGCGGTGAGTGGATGCCTTTCTTCACTTGTTCGGGAAGGGGCATTGTGCCCAGTGTGCTTCATCCTGGAAAGGATAAAGTGAGTGGATGCTTTTCTCCACTGGTTCTGGAGGGGGCACTGTGCCCAGTGAGCTTCATCCTGGGAAGGATGCGGTGATTGGATGCCTTTCTCCACTGGTTCTGAAGGGGGCTTTGTGGCCAGTGATGCAGCACGTGGGGGGGTGCCAAGTCACAGTCCCTCATCTGGGTGTCAGACCCATGAGATTTGCAGTGGTCAGGATGCATGATAGTCCATGGAGGCAGGGCTACAGTCCACCCGCCGGCGGCTACGGCTGCACAGTGGTGGTAGTGGCGGTGCTGGTGGGGGTGCTGCCAGTGGCGGTGGGAGGCACCAGCCCTTCCCCTGGAGCCTCGGATGGCTGCCCACTGGGGCTGCTGATGTTGGCAGCGGGGCCACTTTCAGCCGTGCAGGTGGTGGTGCTGGTGGCGGTGCAGGTGGCGGTGCTGGCCGAGGTGGAGGTGCCAGTGCGGCCAGTGGTGGGGGAGGCTCCAGCCCTTCTCTTGCAGCTTCGGACGGCTGCCCACTGGGACTGCTGCTGCTGACAGTGGTGCCACTTTTAGCGGTGCTTGTGGCGGTGCTTGCGGCAGTGCAGGTGGCGGTGCTGGCAACAGTAGAGGTGGCGGTGCTGACGGTTGCGCTGGTAGCCACCAGGCCTTCATCTGCAGGCTCGGACGGCTGAAGGGCCTTGTCTAGTGTTTTGTGCCCCTTCCTGCCCTTGGCAGATGGTGGTGTCACCTTGGGTCTGGCAGCTGGAGTCTATGAGGTGGCCTTGCTGGGTGGTTGTGGCTCCTTCCCCTTACTGGATGGTGTCCCCTTCTTCACCTTGCCAGGTGTCGGAATGCTCTTTTCCTTGGCAGGGGTTGGTGGCACGCTGGCTTTCCTGACCGGTGCCCCCTTTGAGCCTCTGACAGCTGCAGGAACCACAGCGGACATGGACTTGGTGGCTGAGGTGTTGGGCTGGGTCTTGGCCACCCTAGCCCTGGGTGAAGGACGGAGGGGGAGGGATAGAAAACAGGTCAATATTAGCTAGGAAAATCTTCTTAGGGACACTGGAGCGGGAGAGGGTGAAGGTTTGGGAGTGGAGGAAGAGGGAGTGGTTGTAGGAAGTGTCAGTCTGCTGTGTTTGGGTGCAGGTGCATGAGCTGGATGCTGTTATGAGGTGGATGGGTGTTGGGTGGGTGTGTGCTTGTGTTTGTGGGGTCACAAACACACTGGGAGAGGACACAGGGGACGTGTGCATGGATGTGGGGGTGGTGACTGCCAGTGAGGAGTGTGTAGTGATGGGCGTGCTGGTGAAGGAGGTAGTGGATGAGGATGTAGTGCATGGAGGTGTGAATGAAGACGCTACAGGGAGGGAGATGGACGAGGAGGAGGAGGGGGACACAGTGGAAGCAGTGGATGTTGGTATGTCTGCATGGGGATGGTGCTTGTGTGACTG
The DNA here is from genome assembly GCF_031143425.1 of Pleurodeles waltl. Classification (NCBI taxonomy): domain Eukaryota; kingdom Metazoa; phylum Chordata; class Amphibia; order Caudata; family Salamandridae; genus Pleurodeles; species Pleurodeles waltl. Next base: position 349,687,134 of record NC_090438.1, read on the forward strand.
CCTGTTAGATGAAGTGTGGTGCTTGTGTTTGCCTGAGCCACTTTTGTGTGTTGATTTGGGTGGCTGCTGGTCTGAAGGCGTGGTTGGGATAGGCTGGGGTTGAGGGGATTGGGACTGGGTAGAGGAAGTTGGAGGGGGAGGCTAGCGACAGGGACAATGGCTGCCATCAGTGCAGAGGCCAGAGCCTGAAATGCTGTCTGTTGGGCCGCCACGCCAGAGTGAATGCCCTCCAGGTATGCATTTGTTTGTTGCAAATGCCTCTCGACACCCTGAATGGCATTCAGAATGGTTGACTGCTCAACAGTGAGGGATCTCAGGAGGTCAATACCCTCCTCACTGAGGGCAGCAGGGCTGACTGGGGCAGGGCCTGAGGTGCCTGGGGCGAAAGAGATGCCTATCCTCCTGGGTGAGCAGGCAGGGGAAACACGCTGAGGGGCTGTTGGGAGGGCGGTGCTGGTAGGGGGGGTTGGGGATGTATCTGTTGTTGGGGTGGGCACAGAAGTGTCTGCCATAGTGTCCCCTCCTGTCTCCTTTGTGGTGCTCCCCTCGCCCTCCGTCCCACTGGTGCCCTCAGCGTTGGTGGATTCGGCCTTCAGGCCCGTGTGGGATGCAGTTCCCTCCGTCGCTGGTGCCTCTTCTCCTCCACCAGATGATGCTAATGCACACAAGGACAGGGTGACCAAACAAAAAGGGGGGAGAGGCAGAGGATACACTGTGTCAATGACTGCAACAACACTAACGTTGGCGTACACAACACACAGGGAGCTGCCCTATGCACTAGGCCATGCACTACCAGTTACAATGCTAGTCACCAGCCCATGGGGGACATGCCATAACGCCATCAGCTGCACACCTGAAACCGACAGGACCCAGCCCAGTAGTAGATGCCCACTAACACCATTGGGTTTGGAGTGCTTCAGAGCCTGCCCAACAAGGGACCGACCCTGCCATGTTCGCCCTGGCCTAGGGGCACCCACAGTCCACATCCCCCACCCAGGTAAAACCTTAATGTGAACCAACTCATGAATCAGAATTTGTACTCGCCCTCTTGTGGCTGCTGTGATGCCCTCAGGCGCCCATCCAACTCCGGATAGGCCACCGCCAGGATGTGGAACATCGGAGGGGTCAGGATACAACAGGCACCCCTTCCTCGTTGGGAGGCCAGCCCCAGCTGGGCCTTCGCCATCTTCCTTACCCAGCAGTGCAGGTCCTCCCACCGTTTGCGGCAGTGGGTGCTCCACCTGTCAAAGACCCCAAGGGTCCACACCTCCTTGGCGATGGCACGCCAAATACCCTTTTTCTGATGGGCGCTGACCTGCAGGAAAAATAAAGCAGAAAAGGGATTAGTAATACTGTTCAGACCGTCACACTCATGGCCCACCATATCCCTTCCATCCACTAACGCACATTCATTGACCACCATACATGCAGCACTCTGCCCAGGACCCCTCAGCCACCCCCCTTACACGAGGCTTACACACACAGCACTCCATGCATTCATGCCCCATGCATCGTGCTCACATTGTACTCACCTGTTGGTCTGGAGGACCATAAAGTAAAAGGTACTGTGGTAGGACCCCATCCACCAGTTTCTCCAACTCCTCCGCAGTGAAGGCAGGGACCTTTCCCCAGACACATGAGCCATTGTCTCTTCCAGACACAGGTCACAGCAGCAGTGTAGGTCCTCTCCTGTTGAAGGTCAGGTAGCAAGTGAGTGAACAGAAAGAAAATGGCGGTCACGTCCGTGGCGGTGCGTACCATCACGTCCGTGGTGGTGCGTACCGTCACCGCCGTCGTACATCGCCATTGGCTCCTGGAACCCATAGGGCCCAATGATAACCAATGTTGAGCTGCGCAGTGGGCGTCGACTGCCTACCGCAACGGCGCACAACACCAGCAGAATTACCTAATTTCCACTTGTCTCTCCTCACAGGTCAGGCAGCCACCATTTCAGGGGGGCACAGGTGATTGTCACCTAACTGCGTCACAACAGACATTGGCACATCAACTGACTCTCTGATTCACATACTGGTTCTGTAAATTAAGAGATGCATCATTATTGCAATTGATGTGTGAATATGACCCTCTGCTCACCGTTTTCCTTCCTAGGCTTCTACAGCTGAGGATGAATATGAGATGGAAACATCCTCCATTGTACAAACGCCTGGGGGACCATGCGACAATGGAGGACAGACACATTATCCTAATTTACATACTTGATCGGGCCACAATCCAAGAACTGTGTGCCCAATTGAGCCAGACCTGATGTCAGCTATCCACCAGCCCACAGGTGTCCCTCCTCTAGTGCAGGTCCTGTCAGTGCTCCATTTCCTGGCAAGTGGTTCCTTCCAAACAACAGTGGCCATGGCATCAGGGATGTCTCAGCCAATGTTCTCCAACGTGTTGACCACAGTGTTGTCTGCCCTGCTGAAACACATGCAGAGCTACATCGTATTCCCCCAGGTGGATGATTTGGCCGCAGTGAAAGCTGACTTTTATGCCCTAGGACATATCCCCATCATTGGTGCCATTGATGGTACACATGTAGCATTTGTCTCCCCCTCGGAGAAATGAACAGGTATTCAGGAATAGAAAAAGCTTTCACTCTATGAATGTGCAGATGATGTGTTTGGCTGACCAGTACATCTCACATCCTGGCTCTGTGTATGATGCCTTTATCTTGAGGAATAGCAGCATTCCATATGTGATGGCTCCACTCCAGAGGCACCGGGTGTGGCTAATAGGTGAGCCCAAGGTCCCCACCCAGTACATCTTAGTGTCTGGGTATGGGGTTGTCCCTAAGGGTTAGTGTGTGTCTAACAGTTGTCCCTCTATATTTGCAGGTGATTCTGGTTACCCCAATCTCTCATGGCTGCTGACCCCAGTGAGGAGTCCCAGGACAAGGGCAGAGGAATGTTACAATGAGGCACATGGGCCAACAAGGAGGATTATTGAAAGAACCTTCAGCCTCCTGAAGGCCATGTTCTGGCGCCTCCATCTGACAGGTGGATCCCTGTACTACTCACCCAAGAAGGTGTGCTAGATCATCGTTGCATGTTGCATGTTGCACAACCTGGCCTTGAGACGGCAGGTGCCTTTTCTGCAGGAAGATGAGCCTGGAGATGGTCTTGTGGCAATGGTGAAGCCTGTGGACAGGGAGGAAGAGGAGGCAGAGGAAGAAGTTGTGGACAACAGAAGTAATAGCATACAGCAGTACTTCCAGTGACACACAGGTTAGACACTGTAACTTCACTTTTCTTTTCAGTTTTCTGTTGGACATTGTGCATGGCAGCATGATTTCACTATTTGTATGGCCACTTACTGTACCCTTTGGCCTCTCTATTTTCAGATCTCCGTGCCCCACTCTGGCTCCTGGTATGTTTACTGCTGCCCACTACAGATCATACCAATGTATAAATTAGTGTACATAAGATTTGCAATGTTTTCATAATGTTGTACTAATACATATTTCCATCCATTGACAGACTCCAGAAATGTATTTGTTCCAAGGGTGTTTATTTAAGTGCTAATACGTGGAGGGGGATGTGCAATGGGCTGGGCTGATGGTGGAGGAAAGTCCAGGGTAGAGTCCAGTCTCTTGGTATCACAGGTGCATTGTCCAATGGAGCATAGGAAGGGGCTCAATGGCAGTTCAAGGTGGACAGGGTGACAGAGTGGGACAGAGGGTGACAATCAGGAGAGTCTTATTTCCTGGTGGGGGTCTTGGCAATGTTCTCTGGCTTCTGCCTGGATCGCAGGGACCGTTTGAGGGGGGGTTCTCTTTCTGCAGGGGGTGGGTTGCTGGTGGCCTGTTGTTCCAGTGGCGGGGCCTCCTGTCCACTAGCGCCAACGGAGGTGGAGGGCTGTTCATCGGTGTGGCTAGTGTCAGGGGCCCGTTGTGGTGTTGGCCATGCCTACCAGCACCCCAGCAATGGTGACCAGGGTGGTGTGGATGTCTTTGAGGTCCTTCCTGATCCCCAGGTACTGTCCCTCCTACAGCCGCTGGGTCTCCTGCAACTTGGCCAGCATCTGGCCCATGGTCTGCTGGGAATGGTGGTATGCTCCCAGGATGTTGCTGAGTGCATCGTGCAGAGTGGGTTCCCTGGGCCTGTCCTACCCCTGTCGCACAGCAGTCCTTCCAGTTTCCCTGTTGTCCTGTGCCTCTGTCCCCTGAACTGTGTGCTCACTGCCACTGACCCCAGGTCCCTGATTTTCTTGGGTTTGTGGGGTTGCCTGGGGTCCCTGTAGTGGTGGACACACTGCTGATTGACGCGCCATGGGGACAAGGGACTGGGCCCTCGGGGTGGGAGCTGTGGTGGTGTTCCCTAAGGGGGGAGGCTCTGTGGTGATATGGGACTGTGGTTGGGTCACCGACCATCCAGAGGTCCCTGATGGGCAAGGCTGGTCATTGTGATCCAGGTGTGCAGAGCTGCTGTCATCAATGTGGGGCTCTTCTGGGGGGACTGGATGTTGGTGGCATCTCCTCTCCGGTGACGTTGAGTGGGGGTCCTGTGGGGATGAAAATACAGTGTTATTGTATCTGCGTGTGCCATCTTGTGCATGGGTGTGCTTCCCTGTATAGTTGTAATAACCCTGTCAGCTTTGCCTTGTGTGCGTGGTGATTTTGTGGGCTAGGTGATTCTCTCTAATGGGCATGCTTTAGTGATGGGTGTCCATTCAGGTCTGTGATGGGTGTCTATGCATTGGTGTTGCATGCAGGGCTTGGCATTGGGATGGGTGGGTTGTGATAGTGGGGTATATGTGAGGTGGTGGAGTAATGGGGGTGAGGGTTAGGGTTGTTTGTGATGGCATGCAGGTAGTGTGGGAGATATAGTAGTAAAGATTTGACTTACCACAGTCCAGTCCTCCTGCTAATCCTGCAAGGCCCTCAGGATGCATTATTGCCAAGACTTGCTCCTCCCATGTTGTTGGTTGTGGGGGTGGAGGTGGGGGTCCATCACCAGTCCTCTATACAGCTACCCGGTGTCTTGCTACAACGGAACACACCTTCCCCCATAAGTCATTCTACCTCTTCCTGATGTCATTCCTTGTTCTTGGGTGCTGCCCCACTGCGTTGACCCTGTCCACTATTCTCGGCCATAGCTCCATCTTCCTAGCAGTGGACGTCTGCTGAACCTGTGATCCGAATAGCTGTGGGTCTACCAGGATGATTTCCTCCACCATGACTCTTAGCTCCTCCCCTGAAAACCTGGGGTGTCTTTGGGGTGCCATGGATGTGGTGTGAGTGGTATGTGTGAGGATGCGTGAGTTGATTTGTGGAGTGATGTGTTGTGGTGTGTGCTGTGAGGTGTGTGGATGGTGTATGAGTGATGGTGTTCTGTGGCTCAGATTGAGTGGGTGTTCCTGGCTTGTCTCGCTCTCTCTGTTCGCAATCTTTTTTTTCGTTGAAAGGGTTGGGGGTAATGTGGGTGTGTGTTTTATAGTGTTGTGGGTGTATGGGCGTGGTGTGTGTATGTGTATCAGGTGTGTGTATTTTTAATTGTCCAATATGGTGTAGTTTTGTAAGTGTGTGTGTATTTTGAGTGCGGCGGTGTGTACCGCCAATGGTTTACCGCAGTTGAAAGACCGCTGTGGTGTTTCGTGGGTCCTGATACTGTGGGCGGATTCCTATTGGCATAACGGTGTGGGTTTTGGTACCGCCATTTTATCACTGACCTTTGGTCTGGCAGACTTGTGTGTGTGTCTGTATAGTGGCGGATTTCTTTGTGTGGGTCTAATACCCGTAGCGGTATACCGCCGCGGTCACGGTATGTTAGCGTCCGTCACCACGACGGTAGGTGGCATTTACCGTCAAGGTTGTAATGAGGGCCATAATCTTAAAAGGTCCAATAGAGGGCAGACCCAGCCTGAATGGCCTTCCACAAGCCTTATTTTAGTTAAAACCAGAGTATTGGGCTAGTAAATTAATTCCTCTCTATAACTGTGCTTTGCAACAAGAAGTAGTACCAGACTCCTGGAAAGAAGCAATCATTCACCCAATATTTAACGGGGGTATCACAAAAGATCCATAAAGTTACTGAGAGAACCATCTTAGAAGGTAAGGCCAAAAGTTATGCAAGCCTCTTACTTCAAGATATTGGGGCTTATCACAACTTTGGAGGAAGTGTTAATCCGTCCCAAAAGTGACGGTAAAGTGACGGATATACCACCAGCCGTATTACGAGTTCCATAGGATATAATGGACTCGTAATACGGCTGGTGGTATATCCGTCACTTTACCGTCACTTTTGGGATGGATTAACACCTCCTCCAAAGTTGTAATAACCCCCATTGTCTCCTGGGAAATGTAATAGAGAACAATTATGATTCATCAAACTGGCTTTCAACAGGACATTGGCCCTGTGTTTAGTCATAGAATCTTTCAGAATCTATCTTTATTATACCTAGGTTGTGTGAATTTTAAAGCTGCTTTTGACTGAGTGTCTAAAAATAATTTATGGCTAAAAGTTTCTTGTTGTCAAATTCCACCAGATTCACTGAAATACATCCTTTTACTGTATTCAAACATATTGGTGCGGATACAAATTAGTGAAAGTGGTTCCCTTTCTAAAAAATAAACCTATGTTTGGCTTGAAGTAGTAATGTGTTTTGGCTCCACTGTTATTTAATTTATACATAGCCGATTTACCAGCCACATTGGATAAATGGGCATTTCCCTAAATTGGGTGGTGAGAGGTCACAATGCCTAATGAATACTGACGATGTTTTTCTGCTCTGCAAAACCAAAATTTGTTTGCAGAGACGTTTTACAAAAGTGAATGAGTACTTAATAACTAATAAAATGGAAATTAATCGGAAAAAAATATTTTTGCTGGCAAAAAGTTGGAGAAGGAAGGTAAGTCTTACATCGAGGATGAGTTAGTAGAGAGAGAATCAGAATATTGACATTTTGGGGTTATAATTCATAATAGTGGATATTTTCAAGGCCACAAGCAATTAATCAAATCAAAAGCAAGTGCACTGTTGATGGCCTTTCTTTCTACTAATAAGAGTTTGAAGGGAATGAGGCTGAAGTCAATGGTTACAATAATAAAGGCAAAGCTGCTGCCAATTTTCTATGGTTGTGAAGCTTTCTGTGGCAAAGCTGCTAACTTGTTGATTACCATCATTGGGAACACTAATAGGCAATATTTCGCCTCCCAAGAAACATGGCTTAAATTCACCTAGAATGGCCTAAAAGGTCAAAGGTTGCAAATTAAGGGGCATTTATAAAAAAAAACATGACTTAAGTTGAGGGATTCTAGGATAGATGCACCTGATCTGGCGATTTGGACAGAAATTACTAGTTGAAAATGTAAAGCTTCATTTGGTAAATATCGGAAGCTGCTTTAGATAATTTAGAAAGGAGAAGCCTGACTCATTGGCTGGATTTTAAATACAGCTCAAGAATATCATGCAGTAGTTATCTTGAATCAAGGACAACAAAGTATTATCACACCCCTCAAACTCTTAGATGATCGTAGATAATTATACGGTCCCATACCAACAGCCCTCCTTGGTAACTTGCTATTCAATATTTTTAAAATGTAAATTTATGATTTACAAATAAGGGAGATTTCTTATTTCATGATTTTGCGCCACCGTGGAGTAAGTCGAAGCAAAGAGATGTCTGCAGACTGTTACTCTGCATTTACCCTGAACCATTATTAGAGCGGAGATGTTGCTCTTGCTACTTTGTTATAATAAGCCTTTTTAATTGTGAGTGTTTATCTTACTGTTTTAATCATTTTGCAACGATTTTTGTTAACCATACACAATAACGCTTTACAAGTTTCATGGACTGGAAATGTAGGCTTCCAGTACAAATCTTATACTGGAATGCGTAACTCACCCCTGTGCCATGAAGCGATCTTGTATGTGGGGCACCAACACAGTATGTGGACCCGCACAGGGAATGACACCACCAGCAGTCCAATCGCAATACACATAGCTCTGCACTGTGCTTCCATCTTAGAGCAAATCCAGAGCAGCATATTTAGATGCTATTGTGCTTAAAAAGTAAATGTTGGTGGCCCTTTTTCTCTTGTGTCTAGCAGGCCAACTTGGATTGAAAACATTGAGATGTGTCTGGAGATCTTATGCAATGGATGCTGGTGGTTAGCTAGACTGTAGGTCTTGTTTGTAGAAAATGTTGTCCTCCATTCAGTCTGTGATGATTTCATCAATGGTGGGAGTTTGATGTTGTCTTCTACTGGTTTTGTTCAGATGCCACATGTCTAAACTGATAGTCTAAATAACATTACAACAGAGGCCCAGCTAAAAGAAGGACCACAGGCTGGATAGGAAAAAGGATTCCTCACACACCAGGGTTACCCCTTGGTGGCATGCTTCATCATTGGGTTTCTTCCCGTTCCGAAACAGAGTGGGGCGTGTACGACCTACAGGATATTGATGTAGTCTCGTCAATGAGGTAGGAAGTGGAAATCATCTGGTTTACTACGAGGATGGCGTGGGCGGGTCTGTACAAGCATATCTCTAAGACTCTTTCCCTTTTTATGTGAAAACATGGGTTTGGGAATATTTAATGAGACACTTTTGAGGATGCGCCAATGTTTGTTGATGGCCTTGCTTACTTGATTGGAGGCTATGGTAAATGTCGTGATGCCAGATGATATCAACTACTTACCACTACCCAATGGACATTATCCATGTAGGAACTATAGTGTGTACCATCTAGCAAAGGTCACTAAACAGGTCACCTTTAACAACAGCACAAATTGGGACATTACAGACTTCTCCAATTGTAACACCCAGCGAGCAGCATACATGATCACTTGTCCACATTATGTGGGGGTGACTACCAACAAGGTTAAGACTCAAGTCTGCAAACACCAGAGTAACCTGAGATGTGGACGGGCTATGACTAAAATGTCCACTCATTTCAAAGAGAAAGCAGGAGGATTACCAGTGGGTTTTCCTAGAACACCATAAAGAGATTAAAGGTGAGTCTACACTGTTCAATTAAGAACAACAATGGGTCTATAAATTACACACACCAAATTGGCGTCAATACCTTGGAGCCAGCTGACAAAGTATTAACATCACATTAATCATTAATCACTGATTGAGCCTCCCCCTCAGGAAACCCCACCACAGAACCCACCCAGCGGGCCCATCCCTCTGTCCCCAGGACACGTCAATCAGCAGTGTGTCCACCACTACAAGGAACCCAGGCAAACTCATCAACCCAAGAAAATCAGGGACCTGGGGGCAGTGGGCACACGGTTCAGGGGGCAGAGGCACAGGATAACATGGAAACTGGGAGGACTGCTGTGCGACAGGGGGAGGACAGGCCCAGGGAACCCACTCTCCACAAGGCATTCTCCAACATCATGGGAGCTTACCATCATTCCCATGAGACTATGGCAATGGTACTGGTCAAGTTTCAGGCGATCCAGCGGCTGCAGGAGGAACACTATCTGGGGATCAGGGAAGACCTGAAGTCCATTAACAACACCCTGGTCACCATTGCAGGGGTGCTGTAAGTCCTTGTCAGCACCAAGAGGGACACTGTGGCACAACAAGGGGCCCCTGAACAGCCCTCCACCTCCACCAGCGCTAGTGGGCAGGAGGCACCACCACAGGAACACAACACCAGCACCCCACCCCCTGCAGATGGAGAACCACCCCGTAAACACCCCTGAGATCCAGGAACAAGACATAGAACATTGCCAAGACCCCCGCCAGGAAATGAGACCCCCCTGAATGTCACCCTTCTGTCCCACTTTGTCACCCTGTCCATCCTTCAACTGCCAATGCTCCACTTCCTATGCCCCTTTGGACAATGCACCTGTGAAACAAATAGACTGGACTCTGCCATGGACATTCCTCCACCATCCCCCCTGCCCATTTTACAATCCTCTATACTTATTTGCATAGAAATAAACACACTTCAATCACAAAACAATCTGGAGTCAGTCTGTGCTTTCACAAACGTGTAATTGCAATATCCATGGAATATAGCAATGTCAATTTACTTGTGCACATACCAATGTAACACAGCTGTAGGCCTGGAGGAATTATAGCAGAGGGCACAAAGTGGGACCCACATCTGTGAAATGGAAAGCCAAAGTGACACGTCAGGGTCCATTGACTGAGTGTAAAAGACAGACTTATGCTAGCTCCAATAATAGTATGAGATATGGGAGGCAATGACATCTTCTTACCTGTGTCTCACTGGAAGTATTGCATGATTATGTTGTTTCTGTTGTCGATATCCTCTTCTTCTGCCTCCTTTACTTCACTGTCCACAGGCTCCACAGCTGCCGCAAAACCACCATCTGGCCCATCCTCCTGCAGAAAAGGCACCTGGCGTTGCAAAGCCAGGTTGTGCAGCATACAGCAGGCCACGATGATCTGGCACACCTTCTTTGGTGAGTAGTAGAGAGAACCACCTGTCATATGGAGGCACCGGACTCTGGCCTTCAGGAGGCCGAAGGTTCGTTCAATCACCATCCTAGTTCACCCATGTGCCTCAATGTAGCGTTCCTGGGACCTTGTTCTGGGATTCCTCACTGGGGTCAGTAGCCATGACAGGTTGGGGTAACCAGAATCACCTGCAAATATCGAGGGACAACTGTTAGACACACACTTAGGGACAACCCCATACCCAGACACCTATTCACACTGTATTGGGTTCTTGTCCTCACCTATAAGCCAGACACAGTGCCTCTGGAGTTGCCCCATCACATAAGGGATGCTGCCATTTCTCAAAATGTAATCGTCATGCACTGAGCCAGGAAACTTGGCATTCACATGGGAGATGTACTGGTCTGCCAAACACACCATCTGCACATTGATAGAATGGTAGCTCTTCCGGTTTCTGTACACCTGTTCACTCCTGCGGGGGGGTACCAATGCCACATGTGTCCCATCAATGGCACCAATGATGTTGGAGATATGTCCCAGGGCATAGAAGTCACCTTTCACTGTGGGCAAATCCTCCACCTTAGGGAACATGATGTAGCTGCGCATGTGTTGCAGCAGGGCAGCCAACACTCTGGACAACACGTTAGAGAACATTGGCTGGTACATCCCTGATGCAATGGCCACTGTTGGTTGAAAGGAATCACTTGCCAGGAAATGGAGTACTGACAGGACCTGCACTAGAGGGGGTATCCCTGTGGGATGGCGGATAGCTGACATCAGGTCTGGCTCCAACTGGGCACACAGTTGCTGGATTGTTGCACGATCAAGTCTTTAGGTGACTATGATGTGTCTCTCTTCCATTGTCGACAGGTCCACCAGCGGTCTGTACACCGGAGGATGCAGCCATCTCATCACCTGCCCCAGCAGACGTGCCCTACGGAGGAGAACAGTGAGCAGAGAGTCAGCCAACACTGAGGAATCACAAAATGTAATTTTCACACATTTATTAATCCACAATGTGCCTCTAACTGTGTGTATTCAAGGTCTACATTGGTGTGACGCTGTTATTATTAATGCCATGTGGCCCCCTGAAGTGGCAGCTGTCTGACCTGTAAGGTGGGACAAGGAGATATGAGGTAACTGCACTGGCGTTGTACACCGTTGCGGTGGGCGGTCAAAGACCGCGGCGCAATTCTGCATTGGTTAACATTGGACCCTATGGGTCCGAGGAGCCAATGACGATGTACGCCGGTGGTGACGGTACGCACCGCCGCGGATGTGACCGCCATTTTCTGTCTGTTCACTCACTTGATACCTGACCTTCAGCAGGAGAGGACCTACACTGCAAGTGCTGCTCTGACCTGTATCTGGAAGCAACAATGGCTCATGTGTCTGGGGAAAGGGCCCCTGCCTTCTCTTCGGAGGAGTTGGAGAAATTATTGGATGGGGTCCTCCCACAGTTCACACAACTGTACGGTCCTCCAGACAAACAGGTGAGTACACTGTGAGCATGCTGCATGGGCAATGCCTGTTTGGAGTGGTGTGGATGGAAGATACATTGGGGGGAGGGGGCTGAGGCCTGCATGTGCGGACGGTGAGTACATGTGCATCAGGGCAAGGGTGGGAACAGGGGCCAATGAGTATGACGGTCCGGATGGGTAAAGAATTTATTTTCCCCCTGCACCATTCCTCTAGGTCTGTGCCCACCAGAAGAAGGCTACTTGGCATGCCATCGCCAAGGTCGTCCGGACCCTGGGGGTCCACCTTAGACGGAGCACCCACTGCCGTAAAAGATGGGAGGACCTGCAACGCTAGAGCAAGAAGACGGCGGAGGCCCAGCTGGGGATGGCCTCCCAACGTGGGAGGGGTTCCCGTTGCACCATGACCCCCCTGATGTTCTGGATCCTGGCGGTGGCGTATCTGGAGTTGGATGGGCGCTTGAGGGCATCACAACAGCCACAAGGGGGTGAGTACACTCTCATTCAACTGACTCTGCGTGCATTACAAGGTGTCTTGGTGGGGGAGGTGGGCAGTGGGAAGTGGGTTCCCCTAGGCCAGGGCGAGCTTGGTAGGCAAGGTCCCTTGTGAGTCAATCTATGTGGCACCCCAACCCCACTAGTGGTTAGTGCCATCTACACCTAGTCAGTCTCCTGTGACTTCCAGGTATGCAGCAATTGGGCTTAGGCCTTGTACCCCATGGGCATGTGATTAATCTAGGAACTATAAGTGCATGGCGTGGTGCAGAGGGTTTCTGTGTCTGTTGTGTCCGCCAACGGTAGTGATGTTGCATGCACTGAACATGTCTTTCTCCTGTCTTTCCCCCCCTTTTTGTGGTCTCCCTGTTCTTGTGTGCAATAGCATCATCAAGCGGAGGAGCATTGGCACCGGAGCAGGAGGGAGCTGCATCCCACTTGGCCCTGGGGGCGAAACAACGAAGTTTGAAGCCACCGGTGGGACAGAGGGTAAGGGGAGCTCCACGGCAGGGACAGGAGCAGAGACCAGCGACAGGGACTCCTCCTCTGATGAGAGCTCCCTTGTGGTGGCAGGCCCCTCTTTGCCCACCGCATTAACAGGTACAGCTGCCACCCCCCCCTACCAGCACCGCCTCCCAGCAGCCCCTCAGCGTGTGTCCCGTGCCCGCTCACCCAGGAGGGTGGGCATCTCCTCCGCCCCAGGCACCTCAGGCCCTGCCCCAGTCAGCCCTGCTGCCCTCAGTGAGGAGGCTATTGACCTCCTGAGATCCCTCACTGTTGGGCAGTCTACCATTCTGAATGCCATCGAGGGTGTTGAGAGGCATTTGCAACAAACAAATGCATAACTGGAGGGCATTCATTCTGGCCAGGCAGCACAACAGAGAGCATTTCAGGCTCTGGCCTTAGCACTGATGGCAGCCATTGTCCCTGTGTCCAGCCTCCCCCCTCCAACCTCCTCCACCCAGTCCCAATCCCCAGTACCTCAGCCTATCCCAAGCACACCATCAGACCAGCATGCACACACATCAACACACAAGAGTGGCTCAGGCAAACATAAGCACCACACATCCCACAGGCACTCACACAAGCATCATACCCATGCACACATACCAACATCCACTCCCCCCACTGTGTCCCCCACCTCCACGTCTCCCCTCACACCTGCATGCACTACATCCTCAGCCACTACCTCCATCACCAGCACGCCCATCACCACACACCGCTAACGTGCAATCACCACCCCACTACCATTCACACATCCCCAGTGTCCTCTCCCAGTGTGTCAGTGGGCCCTCCTCCCAAAGTACACAAACGCAGGCACACACCCACCCAACAGCCATCCACCTCACAACAGCCTCCAGCCCATGCACCTTCACCCAAATTCAGCAGACCTACACCTCCTACAACCACTAGCTCTTCCTCCACTCCCAAACCCCCTCCATCTACCCGTCCCAGTGTGTCTAAAAAAACGTTTCCTGGCTAACATTGACCTCTTCCCTGCACCTCCCCCCGTCCTTCCCCTAGGTCCAGGCTTTCCAGGTCCCAGCCCAGCACCTCAGCCACCACATCCTCAGGCACAGTGGTGCCAGCAACTGCGGGGTCATGGAGTGCACCAACCATCAGGGCTGCCAGTGTGCCACAGAGCGAGGGCAAAGACATTCTGCCACCTGCCAAGGTTAAAAAGGTGCCCACATCCCGGAGGGAGAAGCCGAAAACACCTACCACCAAGGGGTCAGCGAAAACGAAAGGGGATAGTGCCAAGACCACTGCGCCACCATCAAAGGTGGGGATGTGCCAAAAACAGAAGGGCAGGTCAGGAGAGGGCATGGTGGCACAGACTGAGGGACCAGTGTCACACCTGTCCACGTCCACCCCAACTTGTACAGCAGAGAACACCACCACCTGCACCACCACCTGCACCGCTACCTGCACCACTACCTGCACCGCCTCTGCCATGTCTACAGCCGCTGCGACAGTCCGCAGCCTCTTCCCCGGTGGGCAGCCGTCCGAGGCTGCAGGAGACATCCTGCTTTCTCACTCAGCTGGTGCTGACACATGCTCCGCCGCCACAGACCCCGCCGCCAGCACCACCGCCACAGACCCCGCTGCCAGCACCACTGTCACAGACCCCGCAGCCAGCACCACCACCACAAGCACTGCCAGCGGCCCCGTGACGTACTCAGACAGTGGCACCACCGCAGACATGGCTACCATCCCCAGTGGTCAGTGGTCCGAGGCTGGTGGTGAGTTCAAGGACCCTGGGCAGCTTCCATGAAGCATCACTGTCATCACAGTTGTCACCTGCTTATGGAATGCGAAGCCACAGCAGTGTGGGGTATGTCTCTGCCTCCATGGCATATCATGCAACCTGTACCTCTGCAATCTTGTGGCACACACACCCAGGAGAATATATTGTTCCGGCCACACTGCACATGGAGCACTCTGGGCACCATGCCCCCTCCAGAACCAGTGGAGAGATGCATCCACTACCTCAGTCTTTGGCAGGATGAAGCACTCTGGTCACCAAGCCCCCTCCAGAACTAGTGGAGAGATACATCCACTACCTCAGTCCTTGGCAGGATGAAGCACTCTAGGCAACAAGCCCCCTCCAAAACCAGTGTAGAGAGACATCCACTACCTCAGTCCTTGGCAGGATTAAGCACCCTGGGCACCATGCCCGTCCAGAACCAGTGGAGAGATACATCCACTACCTCAGTCCTTGGCAAGATGAAGCACTCTGGGCACCAAGCCCCCTCCGGAACCAGTGGAGAGATACATCCACTACCTCGTACCTTGGCAGGATGAAGCACTCTGGGCACCATGCCCGTCCAGAACCAGTGGGGAGATACATCCATCATCTCAGTCCTTGGCAGGATGAAGCACTATGGGCACCAAGCCCCCTCCAGAACCAGTTGAGAGATACATCCACTACCTCAGTTCTTGGCAGGATGAAGCACTCTGGGCACCAAGCCCCCTCCAGAACCAGTGGGGACTGTTATCCACTTGAGAGACTGTGGCTTCGCACTCCCCAGGATACAGCAGTGGGCAAACCACCCACTGGAGAGACTTGAGAGACTGTGGCTTTGCACTCCCCAGGATAAAGCAGTGGGCAAACCACCCACTCGAGAGACTTGAGAGACTGTGGCTTTGCACTCCCCAGGATAAAGCAGTGGGCAAACCACCCACTGGAGAGACTTGAAAGCCTGTGGCCTTGCACTCCCCAGAATAAAGCATTGGGCAAACCACCCACTTGAGAGACTTGAGAGACTGTGGCTTTTCACTCCCCAGGACCAAACTGTGGGCACGGAGCCCCCTCGTGGAGCAGTGGCGTCGTGAGTTCATCAGGCAGAGGTGTCCCCCCCAGGTGAGTGTTTTCCCTTCTGTGTACTGTTTCCGCCGTGTTTTTGTTCGCGTTGGTTCCACCCCGGAAAAGGTGGCGGATAGGCCTGTTGTGATAGGGTGGGCGGTACATTGTCTTCCGCCTGTCTGTTGGCGGTGTCGCTGCGCTGTTTTTTGTACCGCCATGGAGGTCGGAGTGTTAAAGTGGCTGTCTATGTTGGCGGTTTCCGCCACGGTCGCAATCCCATTTGTTTCTCCACCGGACTGTTTGCGGTATTACCGGCGCTTTAACACCGACCGCCAGGGTTGTAATGAGGGCCTATATCCCTGTAATGGGCAAGATCAATAAATAATATTAATTATTCAATCTCTAACAGTTCTAAATCTGGCTGGAGCATCCAAGGTGCTAACTAATTCTCCTTCGGTTCCTCAACAAGGTAGAAGATATCTACCTATTAACATTTCTTCCACAAACAAAAAAAAACTAAGAAAAACCCTCCATCACCTGTCAAGCCAGCATCTGCTGTTTTCTTGGACATTTTTCTAGAGGAAAGTAGATCTTGTATTTCCTTATAGATTTTATTGAGGGAACCAATAAAACATAGTAAAAGTGGGTGGTATATTGTCAGTTTTAAAAAGAGAAGTCACAGCTGGAGTCAGCAATGTAAAAGATTAAGTTTTCAAGTAATGCAGCATAGAAATATGCTGCTCTGCATTTGCTTGGAGAGGGAAACAGTGCAGAGCCATTTCTACCAAATTCCTAAATTACCTAAAATGGAGAAATACATTTCTGTTCTTAAGAATCATGCTGACGACTTGAAAAATAGAAAGCACATGAATAATTTGAGTTTAATGACTTCCTGAAAGTGCTTAAGGAGAAGATTTCACTTTTTTTTTAAAAATCCATTATTTCCAATTGCTAGACCTGACATCCTTGGTGTGGTACCCTCTTAACGTCTTGCCTTCAGACCTCCTGTTTCTGCTGACTTTGTTATTGGTGGTCCTAGGACTCTGCACTCTTTCCCACTTCTATCCAGTGCTAGGATGCTTATGCTCTCTCCTTAAAACATGTTAGATTGGCTTATAACCAATTTGTACATTTATTTAACTTGTACGTTCCTAGTAAAATGGCACTACCTGTGTCCAGGTCCTGTAAATTAAATGCTACTAGGAAGCCTGCACCACTGATTGTGCAACCTACTTAATTAGCCCCTTAACCCCTTCACTGCCAGGCCTTTTCCCCCTCGGGTGCCAGGCCTTTTTTGGCCATTTGGAGCAGTTTGCACTGAGTCCCTCATAACTTTTTGTCCACACAAGCTACCCACGCCAAATTTGCGTCATTTTTTTCCAACATCCTACGGAGTCTAGAGGTACCCAGACTTTGTGGGTTCCCCTGGAGGAGACCAAGAAATTAGCCAAAATACAGCAAAAAAATTGTTTTTTTTTAATGGGAAAAAAGGGATGCTGAAGAAGGCTTGCGGTTTATTCCCTGAAAATGGCATCAACAAAGTGTTTATGGTGCTAAAATCACCATCTTCCCAGCTTTCAGGAATAGACAGACTTGAATCAGAAAGCCACATATTTCAACACAATTTTAACATTTTACTGGGACATACCTAATTTTTACTATATTTTGTGCTTTTCGCCTCCTTACAGTGAGTGACAGAAATGGGTGGAGATCCAGGAAAGCAAAACATTTCTGAAAAGTAGACAAAATGGTTAATTTAGCAAGGGGTCATTTGTGTAGATCCTACAAGGTTTTCTTACAGAAAATACCAGCTGGAACAAAACAATATTGAAATTGAGGTGAAAAAACAGCCATTTTACTCTGTACCTTTTTCCTGCGATGTCAGATATTTAAAAGCAATATACCGCTACATATGCTGTAGTCTTTTGGTTGTGGGGATATATAGGGCTTGTAGGTTCATCAAGAACCCTAGGTACCCAGAGCCAATAAATGAGCTGCAACTTGAAATGGGTTTTCATTGTATACCGGGTATACAGCAATTCATTTGCTGAAATATAAAGACTGAAAAATAGGTTTCAAGGAAACCTTTGTATTTCCAAAAGGGGCACAAGATAAGTTGTTGAGAAGCAGTGGTTTATTTGCAACTCTCTGAATTCTGGGGTGTCCATACTAGCATGTGAATCACAGGCCATTTCTCAATAGACGTCTTTTTTTACACACTGTCTTACATTTGGAAGGAAAAAATGTAGAGAAAGACCAGGGGTAATAACACTTGTTTTGCTATTCTGTGTTCCCCAAAGTCTCTTGATAAAAATTGTACCTCACTTGCGTGGGTAGGCCTAATGCCCGCGACAGGAAACGCAAGATGGACACATCACATTTTTACTTTAAAAAATGACGTGCTTTTTGGATTTTGATTACTAGCGCAGCCGGCACCTTAGAAAACGTACCAAACCTGTGCATTTTTTAAAAACTAGACATGTAGGGGAATACAGGATGGGATGACTTGTGGGGCTCTCATCAGGTTCTGTTATCCAGAATCCTTTGCAAACCTCACAATTTGGCCAAAAAAACACTTTTTCCTCACATTTTGGTGACAGAAAGTTCTGGAATCTGGGAGGAGCCACAAATTTCCTTCCACCAGCATTCCCTCAAGTCTCCCGATAAAAATGATACCTCACTTGTGTGGGTAGGCCTAGTGTCCACGACAGGAAATGCCCCAAAACACAACATGGTCACATCATATTTTCCCAAAGAAAACAGAGGCGTTTTTTGCAAAGTGCCTAGCTGTGAATTTTGGCCTCTAGCTCAGCCGGTACCTAGGGAAACCTACCAAACCTGTGCATTTTTTAAACCTAGGGGAATCTAAGATGGGGTGACTTGTGAGGCTCTCACCAGGTTCTGTTAGCCAGAATCCTTTGCAAACCTCAAAATCTGGCCCAAAATGCTTTTTCCTCACATTTCGGTGACAGAAAGCTCTGGAATCTGAGAGGAGCCACAAATTTCCTCCCACCCAGCATTCCCCCAAGTCTCCCAATAAAAATGGCACCTCACTTGTGTGAGTAGGTCTAGTGCCCGTGAAAGGAAATGCCCCAAAACACTATCTGGGCACATCAAAATTATCAAGTGCAAAACTACCTGTTTTTGCGGGGGCACCTTCGTTTTTGGTCCTGGGCTCAGCAGCCAAATAGGGAAACCTACCAAACCCAAACATTTTTTAAACCTAGACACACAAGGGAGTTCAGGGAGGTGTGACTTGCGTGGATCCCCCAGTGTTTTCTTACCCAGAATACACAGGAAAGCTCAAATATAGCGAAAAAAATCCAAGTTTCTCCACATTTCTGTGTGGGATCACTGCACCAGGACAAATTTCCTACCACCCAATGTTCCCCTCAGTCTCCCGGTAAAAATGATACCTCACATGTGTAGGTGGGGTAAGTGCCTGTGACAGGGAAGAGCCAGAAACATGTCGAATTGAGGGGGAACCAAAGCGGATCCAAAAGGGCAGTTTGAAAAAAAATATTTTTAGGCTGCAAGAAGGGCAGAATTTATATCAGTATAGATGCAACAATGCTGGGTGGTAGGAATTTTGTGGATTCCTGCAGACTCTTGAAGATTCCATCACAAAAATGCGGGAAATTGTGTGATTTACAGCAAAATTTGAGATTTGCAGGGCATTGTGGGTATGAAAATGGTGCAGGGTGCATGTGAAGCACACCACTCTGGACTCACCCAGATGTTTAGTTTTCAGATGTGTCTAGGTCTTGTGGATTTTCCTACATGGCAGCGTCCCAAAGTCCAAAAAGGGCAGCTGTCACCATTTCAAGTGGGCCAATTTTGAGAGTTAGCCAAGCTCTCATGGCCCAAATGTAAAACAGAACCCAAAATAATCAAATGACCTTTTGCTTGCCATGGGATGACATGGTTTAGTGTGTAGGGGAGAGCTGAAAGACTGTTAACCCCTTCAGTTGGGGTGGGGGTATAACCACGCCCATACTGGTTGGTAGCCACCAGCCCACTATTTTGTTTTTAAATTCCCTGACATCTAGTAGGCTTTCTGCCCCCCCCTAGGGAGTGAATCAGGGGTAATTGCCCCATCTGCCCACCAGTGGGCAGAACAACTTTGTCCCTATTTATTTGGGGTGGGAGTATGGCCATACCCCCACCCTAATTTTTTGAAAAAAATATTCCCTGCTGTCTGGTGGGGTACAAAAATAGGCTGACCTGCCCCCAAGGGGGGCAGAAATGGCCTACTATACATTTTCCCACCAGGGGAGCGCCCCTTGCCTAAGGAGTTGCTCCGTTTGCATGAAATTGGTTAAAAAATGAGATCCCTGGTGTCTAGTGGTTTCCTCCAACCTTGGGGGAAGATTGGCCTAAAAAAAATAGGCCGATCTGCCCCCAAGGTGGGCAGAAATGGCCTAATATAGGCCGATCTGCCCCCAGGGGGTGCAGAAAATGCCTAATAAAAAAAATGCCCCTTGCGGAGTGACCCTTGCCAAAGGGGTCGCTCCCCTTATGCCAATTTCATTTTAAAAAAAACCCTGGTGTCTAGTGGCTTCTGCCCCCCCCGGGGGGCAGATCGGCCTAGTCAATATAGGCCAATATGCCCCCATGGGACAGAACAGACGTAATCAAATGTTTGTCCCCTGGAGAGCAACCGCTGACTAAGGGGTCGCTCCTCTTATGAAACAAAACAAAACAAAACAAAAAAAATCCCTGGTGTCTAGTGGTTTCTGCCCCACCTGGGGCAGATTGGCCTAATCAATATAGGGGGGGCAGAAAAGGCCTAATAATAATTTGCCCCCCCCCTCCAGGTGCGGCCCTTTTAGCAAGAGGCCACTCCCCTTGTGTCCAAACACACAAAAAAAATCCCTGGTGTCTAGTGGGCATTTGTGCAGCTGCAGAAATGCTTACAGAGACATGAAAGGAAAGGAAAGGAAAGGCCTTTCCTTTCATGCCTCTGCCTGCCCCCTCCTTCTGAGTGGAAGAGAAATGCTTAGGATTTCTCTTCCACATCGCGTTGGATGGGAGGTGACCTCTGATGAGGTCAGTACACAATCACGTGCTGATGTTATCAGATGTCACTGGGGGTATCGGGGTCAGGGATGGAAGGGGAAGCGGTTCCCCTTCCATCCCTGACGGGAGTGTGTGAGTGGGAGGCCCACGGGGGAGTGCTAGCCTCTGCCTGCACCCTCCTCCCGAGTGGAAGAGAAATGCTTAGAATTTCTCCTCCGCATCGCGCTGGAAGCATAGGAGGTGACCTTTGATGAGGTCAGCATGCGATCGCGTGCTGACATCATCAGACGTCACTGGGGGAGGATCGGGGGGTCGGTGTGGAAGGGGAAGCGGTTCTCCTTCCTTCTCTGACGGGGGTGTGGGTGGGAGGCCCACAGGGGGAGCGCTGGCGCTCCCCCCGTTGGACGGGTACAGGATGAGCTGGGCTCTTCCCCGGCACACGGCAACCATGGCCGAGGGTGAGCCCAACTCGCCCCAGGCCCCCAAGTGGTTAAACATGGCTCAGGCCTGCCATTGCAGCCTGCGTGTGCATTTCTAAACTGCCAATTCTACCAAGCAAAATAAACCTTTTGATTAGCCAAAACCTTACTTTTTAATTCGTATAAGTCACCCTTAGGGTAGGCACGGTGGAACATATTTAAAAAGTAGGTTATGTACTTTTAAGTTTTACAAGTTGTGTGTGTGAAAGTTGTTTTCATTAGTTTTTCAGTACTGTAATGCCTCCCTTTACCATAGGATAACAGTGAAGTTACCTTATTACATCTTATAAGTGTAAATTCCAAATGGGAACAGTCTCAACTTATGGTTAAGTCAGATTTTAAATTATAATTTCAAAAATGACATGTTTAGAAAATTGGCCTTAGCGATTTGGTGCCTGCAGCCTGTCTCTGACATGACTGGATGTAGCTGGCAGTTGGGCTTTGTTTATTCCTCCTAGACAGCCAAACACAACAGGGAGTTTAGGTGTAACTGGATGGGCCATCACTGGCGGGATGGGAGGGAAGTAATGGGCCCTGCACCGCTTACACTTGAATAGGTTGTGTCCTTTCTCCACACAAAAGGCTGCATACCCCATATAGTTAGTCTGGAGCCATGAAACGGAAGGCAGGGCACCTGTGTATTTCAAAAGCATGCCTCTAGAAGTTCTCCAAACTTCATAAGCACAACTGGGTATAAATAGTGGACATTCAAGACCAACTCTCCAGTACACTTCTGGAGCTATGGATACTCTGCCAGGAAGTACTACTGGACTCCTGCTGTGAAGTACTACTGCCCTGCTATGCTGACCTGCTGCCTGTTGCTTTATTGCCTGGGTGAGAAGAACTTGACTTGCATCTCTTAATCTGGACTCTGACATCTGTGAGTCTACCCTGCCACATGGTGCCACCCTAGTCTTGGACCCTAGGAAGTGGGCTTAAGTTGGTCTGCCAGCTTGTGGATCTAACGTAAACTGATAAATGTCCTCTCCTGTGCAGCGCAACCCCGAGCAGAACTGATGCACCTCTACTGCTGTGTGGCTGAACCCGTCACAAAGGTCCACCTCACTACTGCAGCCTGCAACACCTTCGGATCCGCCCCTGTGCAACGCATCCTCAGTGCAGGCCCTCACATCCCTCATCGACGGCAATCTTGATGATGCCAGAAGCTGCATCGGAGCTTCTTGGAAATGACGCATCACACAGACTGCATGCCGCATCCTCAATGTTAGACTTCACATCGCAAGCCCATCGATGGGATACTCCATGTTGACGGAGGCCCTCACATAGTAGCCTCGCCGCATCTTGGAACTCATACATTGCTTCAGTTGGGCAACACATCTTCAATGCGGATCCTCGCAACGCTCTGCAAACAAGGATTGAAGGTAGTCTGTTCAGCGGGCCTAACTGGGTCCCTGTAGCTTGCCCACACTCCATCGAGGTCAACCTGAACTTGTGACTTAGTCCCAGTCTGGTGTGACCAGATATCCACAGTTCACACTTTATGCTTTTTGGTGCTGTTTTTACTAGAATCTTTAAATTTGAATATCTCCATTGGATTTGTGACATTTTGGTCTTGTTTTCTTTATTAAAGAAGATTCTTTCTCAGTGTGGGATACTTTTTGAATGTGGTGTTTTCACTTTATTATTGTTTGAAGTGTTGCACATTGCCTCTAAGTTAAGCCTGACTGGTCTGTGCCAAGCTATCAGAGGGTTGAGTAGAGGTTAATTTGAGGCTGGCTTGTGCCTCTCCCTGACAAGGATTGTTGTTGTTGCTTGGACAGGCTCATACCCCTATCAACCAACAACCCAATTTCGCACACCCAAAATTGAGAAATGCCTGATTTATTAAAGGGGGGCATCCAAAGGGTTTATAGTGTAGAAATGCTTGATTACCTCTGCACGAACAATACCAGACCCAGAAGCATTATTTTATCAGATTCTTAATGGCATAGGCTCCCACCTGTTAGGGCATGCATTGTTATCATTGTCAGAACAATATGAACCTAACTCCAGAAGCTTCACTCCCTCTCTAGTTGAATTGATGCCACAATTAGAAAGACAGGTCAAGATTAGGGAAGACCAATGAGGTTTGTTGACCCTGGGGATTTGAATTTCTATGGTCGTTGAACCTTAGGAGACACAAGTAGATACACATATTAGTTGTGGGTTCTAGACTGTCCTAGATTTTCTTTCATGTGCAGCCCCCTTGCGATTAGGTCTGCCCTGCCCCTACCTGCAGTCAGCTACTGTCCCTTCCTGCAAGTGATCTCTCTGTAGTCTTCTATGAGATTGCTTGCTCTTTGTTTTAATTATGGGCTCCTTTCTCAACGTGGTCATTTCAAGTTCTAAATGTAATGAGATTTTGACACCATTAAGTTATACAGTTTCAAAATCTATTTTGTGACCGTTTTCCACAATATACACAATATCTCTTCTGTGTTCATTTACATACTTTTTTGGGTTAGGGTGTGTTTCCATCTGTTTCTTCACAGATGAATACAGGGAGTGCAGAATTATTAGGCAAATGAGTATTTGACCACATCATCCTCTTTATGCATGTTGTCTTACTCCAAGCTGTATAGGCTCGAAAGCCTACTACCAATTAAGCATATTAGGTGATGTGCATCTCTGTAATGAGAAGGGGTGTGGTCTAATGACATCAACACCCTATATCAGGTGTGCATAATTATTAGGCAACTTCCTTTCCTTTGGCAAAATGGGTCAAAAGAAGGACTTGACAGGCTCAGAAAAGTCAAAAATAGTGAGATATCTTGCAGAGGGATGCAGCACTCTTAAAATTGCAAAGCTTCTGAAGCGTGATCATCGAACAATCAAGCGTTTCATTCAAAATAGTCAACAGGGTCGCAAGAAGCGTGTGGAAAAACCAAGGCGCAAAATAACTGCCCATGAACTGAGAAAAGTCAAGCGTGCAGCTGCCACGATGCCACTTGCCACCAGTTTGGCCATATTTCAGAGCTGCAACATCACTGGAGTGCCCAAAAGCACAAGGTGTGCAATACTCAGAGACATGGCCAAGGTAAGAAAGGCTGAAAGACGACCACCACTGAACAAGACACACAAGCTGAAACGTCAAGACTGGGCCAAGAAATATCTCAAGACTGATTTTTCTAAGGTTTTATGGACTGATGAAATGAGAGTGAGTCTTGATGGGCCAGATGGATGGGCCCGTGGCTGGATTGGTAAAGGGCAGAGAGCTCCAATCCGACTCAGACGCCAGCAAGGTGGAGGTGGAGTACTGGTTTGGGCTGGTATCATCAAAGATGAGCTTGTGGGGCCTTTTCGGGTTGAGGATGGAGTCAAGCTCAACTACCAGTCCTACTGCCAGTTCCTGGAAGACACCTTCTTCAAGCAGTGGTACAGGAAGAAGTCCGCATCCTTCAAGAAAAACATGGTTTTCATGCAGGACAATGCTCCATCACACGCGTCCAAGTACTCCACAGCGTGGCTGGCAAGAAAGGGTATAAAAGAAGGAAATCTAATGACATGGCCTCCTTGTTCACCTGATCTGAACCCCATTGAGAACCTGTGGTCCATCATCAAATGTGAGATTTACAAGGAGGGAAAACAGTACACCTCTCTGAACAGTGTCTGGGAGGCTGTGGTTGCTGCTGCATGCAATGTTGATGGTGAACAGATCAAAACACTGACAGAATCCATGGATGGCAGGCTTTTGAGTGTCCTTGCAAAGAAAGGTGGCTATATTGGTCACTGATTTGTTTTTGTTTTGTTTTTGAATGTCAGAAATGTATATTTGTGAATGTTGAGATGTTATATTGGTTTCACTGGTAATAATAAATAATTGAAATGGGTATATATTTTTTTTTGTTAAGTTGCCTAATAATTATGCACAGTAATAGTCACCTGCACACACAGATATCCCCCTAACATAGCTAAAACTAAAAACAAACTAAAAACTACTTCCAAAAATATTCAGCTTTGATATTAATGAGTTTTTTGGGTTCATTGAGAACATGGTTGTTGTTCAATAATAAAATTAATCCTCAAAAATACAACTTGCCTAATAATTCTGCACTCCCTGTACTATCATCCCTATCTTCTCTGTTTACCAGTTCTTGAAGTTCAGGAAAGATCAATTCTTCCCTTTGTATTTATTTTAAAAATAACACTATTGTTTTGCCACCAAATGTCTGTTTCACCAAGTCCTTGTTTCATAGGCCTGTAAACGCAGAAATCACCTTGAACACTTGTCCTAGCAAAGACACTTTTTGTTTTCTTTTGCTGAATTTAGAGGCCAAGTTCTACTAAAACATCTAGTTAAGACGTCTATTTTGTATTTTCAGTTTTAAAATAAAACGTGTACAATAAAGCCTTACTTCCTTGTTCCTTATTTACTTACTTGTTTTCTAGGCCTTTTATCCTACATCTCATCTGAAATGGGACTTTCTGATAGAACTTCAGAAACAAGATGAAAGTCTAAGACACATTCTTATAAATAAAGTAAAAACACAACACTGTTTTGGTTATTGCTTGTCTGATCATGAAATAGAGCTAACAAAGCACTTGTCTCAGACTGATGTTGTGTCAGGTTTTTTTAATCAGTCATTGTCTGAGTGACTTGACACTTTCACATGTTCTTGGAAAGATAATCATGTCAATGATTCTGCAAAAATAGAGAAAATAGAGTCTATGCCTGCTCAAGATTGAGTTGGGCCTTATGGCCTTTACTTCAGATCCTGATTGACCTATCTGCAGTTTATGATACAGTAAATCACTATATGCTTCTTGACACTCTCAAAAAGCGGATGGGTATTGATACAGTGGTCCTCAAATGGCTCAAGTCATATCTCACAGACATATCACAGCAGCTGAAAATTAATTATTGCATCAAAACTGGTTTACTTAGCATAAGGAGTACCTCAAGGATCTATCATAGCTCCAACCCTATTTAAGCTATACATCAAACCTCTTGGAGTCACACTAAAGAACTCTGGTATTGGTATTCTTTATCAATATGTGGAAGATACTCAACTGCATATAAAGGTCTACTCCCCAAATGGCATCTTCCACCTTGCCATTACTCTTCACACTGTCATCATTTTACATTTTATCTACCTAAAACAAGATTTATCCTCATTTCCTCCTCATTCTCATTCCCTACTCGAAAAGCATTTCAGTTACTCCCATGACTCCTTACATCTCTCTTGGACCTGACATTCCATTCTGCCTCGTCTTAAGGATCACCCATCTACCTCAATACTGTATAATACTTTCCATAGCAACTACCTGTACTTTTTATATTGTGAAATGCTCCAATCTCACTAGGTAATGAACCCGCTGTTTAAAACTGCATAAATAAATATGATTAATCCGCCATGCTGCACTTCGCCTAAGTCTCCTTGAAATGCTGTAATATAAGGAGGAAACTCTGTGGTTACTCTGGGACCTCTTTAATTTGTTAGGTAATTAATTGTGGTCATTGAGGTGTTCGTCCACTGCTAATATTGTTCTGTCTGTCAAGGCAAGCAAGACAGTAAGCAAAGCTAGGAGATACTATTTTATGTCAATGTAACTGGCTCAGATGATAACAGAATAAGAACACTTTTAGGAGAAGCTCAACACTAGACTGACTCCAATTAAGTAATTAGCAAAAGCAAAGAGGTCTTGCAGCCCCCACAGAGTTTGCTTCTCAGGTGAAAGCTCTTCAAGGAGACAACTGCAAATTGTTGCGAAGCAAGGAATGAGCCAGTTTTTTTACCTCAAGGAAATATCTAAGAGCCCAGTTTGGGAGGTTATAGACTTCAATTCTGTGACAGCAATCTTGAATTGGGTAAAATATCATTCCTCAGAAATCATCACAAGGGGTTTGGGGGAGAGAAAGGACTGGACGTATGAAGGCACTGATGGTGTCTCTTGATAGAGACACCAAGGGAGACTAAAAGTAGCACAGGGGACAAAATCGATGGGTCAGCCATTTGAGGGTAAGTTTAGATTTGAATGATTGGTGGTTCACTAGCACTCTCACAGACGTCTTAGCTCTGAAGGAACTGTGTGTGCTGGAAACCCCACATGAGATATCCTCAGACGCTGACATTGGCCAGGAGTCCGACAGCTGTGCACCATTGAGAGCACATTGAAGTAATTCAGTATAGGATCTGAGAATTACAAAAACCTTACTTATACATGGTTAATATAAAATAATCTTTATCTCACATTTAATAACAATATAGGTTATACAAATGGAGAACACTGGGTAACTCCTATCAACATCATCAGGGCATAGCAGTGAGAGAGCATAGCTTATATAATCTATATTAACTCGAAATGTTCATGAATCAATGTGTGATAATGCTGCATAGAAACTATAATGATAGTAATTTTGCTTAGATGTGCACTTGAATTGTGACCACGGGGAGTGACCACCAATGTATACGTAAACTAATAATAATGACTAAAATGTTTATATTATGTTTAAATAAGTTCATACTAATGTTTGCGTTATTGAATCTGTACTGAAATCCTCATAGGACTTAAATTGGCATGAGCCGAAGCTTAGCTGCTTGGCGCTCATATTAAATGCATTTTCTATTTTCCAGTGTGCTGACTCACAAAGGGCCATGACCCTGCATATTTTTTTTCTTCTTCAATTTAGAAGACAAATGTAACCATGTTAGATCCGTTCTCGCAGTTTTCTCTCGTTTGCAGAATAAATGTTAAAAAGTAAATTGAAACAGTGTAGATTAATGTTATGTATAAGGTCATTCAAACTGGTGAAGACAATGGAACTGCTGACCAAAAGATGTGCAAAGAATTACAGAAGGATGATTTTACACTTTACCTCCTTAAGAAGAAAGTGCCCTTTTGCCCCGGAGCTGAGTTCTGACTGATGGCGAATTGACTGATGTCCTGAAGACGAAGACTGAGCCTGTGCGCTGACCTAAACTTTGGAGGGTAATTATGACAATGCAATTGTGATTTGTCTGTTTGCTTTTCCTTTCTAGGTACCAACTGCTTACTTTTGACAGAGACCTTAGATAGATGTTTTCCAAATTAGTGTTCTAAATTGTTTTGCATGAAGCCCAACATGCGAATGCTAATCAAAGGTTAGGACAGGTGTTCACCAAAACTGACACAAATAGACAGACGACCAAGACTATGCTTTGTTGAACTGACGCGTTATTGACACTCTGCTAATTTTGATCTATGTTCACGCCGTGTTATGTTCTGATGTTTGTTATTCTCGCTTTAATGAAATCTTATCAGAGTTGCCACATCGTGACCATGCTATAATGTTTCTTAGTGCTGAGATTAACGCATATGCTTCTAGATTGTAACTAATAGGGAATAAGACTAAACTGGTGTGGTTATTCATGGCTGCAAGGTCATGGTAGAATCTTGAATTGATTAATGACTTTGACTAAAGTGAAGTGTATTGTCGTGATAAATATTGATGACATTATTGCTGTATTGATTGACATATTGATTAGCTATCTCGTCCTAAGGTGTCTCTCAACTGGGTCAAAAGATTCATTGGCCTAAAACGAGTCCTGATGTGTAACAAATTATCATAAAAGGACGTGTTATCAGTGGTATTATTGAATTTTTTATGCTTTAAAAAAATAATTTCAACAAATGCCACTCAATTCGTTGACATATGCACATATAATTAAGACACTAAGAAATGTTAAAAAATAAATTTTGGGTATTTTAAAGTCTTTATCATATTTTTTCATATTTGATGCCTGAGTCTTTACATGTGTTTATGGCTTAGCTTGTTCTTTGGCTCTTAGTGCCAAGCCAGACCACTGGCTCATCTCTCCCCAAGGCTGTTTGTGTCCCCCTGCCCAAAGGATTTAGTGATTCTACACCTTTGTTGTCATCCTGCTCCATGCATAGCTTTTCATCAGTATGTCACTGCTCAATGGCCAAGGATATCTTGTTCATTTACTGACTTGCTAACGACATTGAAAAGTGCATTGTTTAGGGCTCAAGATCCTCGGACCAAGCACTCACAAAGCCTTGGTCTGCCTCATAACTGAAAATGCAAGCCAGATCTATTGGTTTTAACAATACTTGTCTGTTACTGCAATGATGATGGAGGCAGGAAGGTGCCCCAACTCTGCTGCATCCAGCAGAGCAGCTACAATGTTCCTTTCATATGAGTCCCAGCTCCCTTACCCTTACCCAAGAATGACATCTACTCATATTTCCAGAAATAAATGTGCACTTTTATTTTACGTGAAGGAGTTTTTCCATGTGTTTGTCTGTGGGCTTTTCTGTTTAAAAAATTCTACATAAGTAAACATCATGTCATTTCTTTCATTTGCTATGCCCACCTCCTTTGAATTATACCCAGCAGAAGTAGGTGTTTCCAGATTATTTTATCCAGATTATTTTATGTATTAGAATACTCATTGGATTACATGAATGATAGGTTTATAGTTCATGTAACACCTCACCATTGAATGTGTGTGGCTTTTCTGTTTAACACCCTATAAAATGGTGTTCTCAGATACGTGGCAAACGTACTTTTATTTTCTATCTGTGTACACTCTATCGTCTGTTATTTGATTTATACTTATTCTTTTCTGGCTTTCTTTTGGCAGCAGTCTCTATGTCTCTTGACATAGAGACTGCCTAAGCATAGTGATAGTCACTATTCTTAGTTCTGGCTGTTTGCTTTATTTGGAGGTAGAATTTATGTTGATCCTCTGACATTATTTGATTATGATTTTCTATTGAGACGTTGATTAACTTACCACTTGCTACCTTTTTTAGGGATCTTGATTTGGAATAAACCTTTAAGGTTTAACTTGGAACTCTGTCCCATATATGTTTTTTTGATTGGCTTGGACTTAGTCCTATGTCAACTCAGATAGTTTCCGATCTTATACATCCACATTCTTTATTATTTTAGAGTGTCAACCTGTGAACCAGAGTCATGAATACAACTTAGATCTCATCTTTAGAAAAGCATATTTCAAGCACCTTTGTCAATGCTGCATCTATTTTGTGGCTGCAACAATGTAGATCTCTAGAATCGGCAAAGGCCTAAGTATTTCGGTGGGTTGTGGATTAAGAAAGTTGACACTGGAGATAGTAGACCACCTACACATTGGGCCCTGGGTTAAAGGAGCCCATTCCGTCTCCCGTGGTTCAAAGTTATCAGTCACAACATGATAGGATTAGGTGAGTACTCGTCTCCCTTCTGTGGGTGATAAAACTTTGAAAGTGTACAGGCTAAGAATCAAAATAAGAGCATATATTAAGAGTCTGTAGCTGTAGGTGTTCATACAACTCAAGGACGGAGCTAACCTAGGCAGACTAATTTATTATTCCGTGATGATTCCACACAGTTGCTAGATGTAATTGGTGCATCAGTGTAGACTGCAAAACTCAGGCTCCTTAGGGTGTAACGGGTGGGTGGCATTTAAAATACTGTTTCCATATTTTACAATTTAAAATAGTCTAACATTTCCAAAAATAAACTTACTTAACCAATTACTCCATTACTGTCAAATTACATTACAGGTACATGAGTGTGGCTCATTTAAGCATGCCTTCATTTGAAAAGACAAAATACAGTATAACTAGTAATAAGCTTGATCATATGAGATGATCTACATGTATACAATCTTTACAAATATTTTATTTTCTCAAGATACTGTCATCATCTGCAGACACAACTGTGGTGTACACACACCCACACAAGCGATAGTGAGTTGGAATCAGTATAAGAAATCAAACCATCTTCTAAAACATGATGGGAAGCAAACCTTACCATATTCTAAAATATTCTGAGAAGTACACCTTTGCAGTTATATATAGCCCACTGAATTAGTGGCATATGATCAGTTTGTGGTTCATGTAGCTGCATAAAACCGGAGGCGCATAGTTATATTTCTCATGAACGGCTACAAGTAAGCACACCATGTCCTATGCAGTAAATTTTTTGCTGAAGGCAATGATCTAGTATGTAAGATGGAGGGTTTGGACATTTTTTAGTGTGACAAAGAAAATGCTCCTGTTGCGTATGACACTGTTCATGATGAATGTCCATGACAGAAAGTATTTCTCAGATGATAGAATGGCATGTGTGGCAATACAGAATATTATTCACCTGTTTAATTAAGAGGTTGTGATTTTCATGTCATACCCCTTAGATGGTGCTCACATGTGCAAGGCATAGTGGACACACCCTCATACATCACCGATACCTACGCAGATTTCAAGAGTAACTATGAGCCAGGTTCCACAATTTAACTGAATGGACATCTGCTCTCCTAGGGTAGATTAAGGTAAAATATTGCTGTGCTATAATAATTACAGGCTAGCTGATTTTCACTATTTAGGACCTCAATTATCTATTGAGAAGGGGCTCCTAAACCAAAGTTTTCAGGCTTTAATAGTAATTAATGACCCACTCTAGGCCCTCAATCACCTCCTCTCTACCACCAAACCTAGGTGTAGGAAGCTGGCTTGGTGTGTGGTGGGTACCTGAGGTACTTACCTTATACCAGGTCAGGTATCCTCCATTAGAGTAGTTTATGCAGTGTCTAGAAGCCAGGCTAGTTGTGGATGAGCAGCCAAGGATTATCTAGGAGACATGCAAAGCTCATGCAGTACCACTTATAGTCACACAGCACTTACACACATGAAAGAAAACACTCGTGTTACAAAAATAGAGGTGCTTTATTTTAGTGACACAATTACCAAAAAGTACTAGAGAGGCAACCCTACGATAGAAGTTAAGTACCACACTAAATATATACACCAGTTATCAGCAATAGGCATAGAAAGTGATAGGAAACAGTGCAAATGCAGTTAGACAACAGTGACCCTAGGGGGAGCCCAAACCATATAATAAAACAAATGGAATGCAAACACAGGATCCCACCTAGGTAAGTATAATGTGTATAGGGGAGCTGGGAGTGCTAGGAAACCCCAAAGGGAACCACCACAGTATTCCCTAGTGATCAGGAGGAAATGAGGAAATTACTAGATTTTCACCAAACCACCCAAAAGGAAGAAAATGAAGAAAATGCAACACCCACACAAGACCCCAAGAAACAAGCTGTAGATTCCTGAAGAAGAAGACCTGTGGAAGAATGGGGCCATGCCCAGAAGTCACAGAAGAGTCCAGGAGGAGAAGGAGCTACTACCCACCCAGCTGTGGATGTAGGAGTTTGTCAACATTGAGACGAAGATGGTCGGGAATGCAGCCCTGGAGCAGATGAAGAGTTCCTGGGGGATGCAGTTGATGTCCCACGCCGGATGGAAGACTGCTGTTGGTCAGTGGCATGGAAAAGCCACCAACCAGCCTTTGTAAAGGCAGAAGTCGTAGTGAAGCAAAACTGGAGCTGCAGGAGACAAGCAGGGTCCAGGAAGACTCAGTCCATGGGAGGAGTCCAAGGGGGACCCTCAGCAAGTGCACAGAAGAAGAGGCAGCCCCCACATGAGATCCACAGGATGAGGAACCAGGAGTCACAGAGGAGCCCACTCAGCACAACTGGAGAAGGGTCCCACACCGCAGGAGAAGCGCGCAGAAGGCAGTGTGTCGCAGGAAGGAGTGGTGGGGGCTGAGGTTACACGGAGCCTGAAGATCTCTTCGAGGAGATGCAAACAAGCATTGGTAGCTGCAAGAGATGCTGTGCACAGGGGGTACTGTCCTGCGTGAGAAGGCAAGGGTTTTCCTCCACC
Organism: Pleurodeles waltl; assembly: GCF_031143425.1. Classification (NCBI taxonomy): domain Eukaryota; kingdom Metazoa; phylum Chordata; class Amphibia; order Caudata; family Salamandridae; genus Pleurodeles; species Pleurodeles waltl. The sequence continues at coordinate 349,719,980 of NC_090438.1, forward strand.
AAAGTTGGACAGTTGGCAGAGAGGACCAAGAGGACTACTCCATACCACAACCTGTGATGCAGGATCTACACAGCTCAGGATTAGAGAGCCATGCAGGCAGTCATTGTTGTAGTTGGTGCCTGCAGGTGCAGGGGAGTGACTCCTTCACTCCAAGGGAGATCCTTTTTTCTTCTCATGCAGACTGAAGTCTTGCCACCCTCAGAGGAGGCACAGCTGGGAAAATGTTGCAGAAGCTGGAAGGAGCAGTGGAAACAATGTTGGAAGCAGAGTCTTCATTGTGTATCCAGATTGTCAGTTCCTGGAGGGTCCAGTTGTAGTTCCAGTGGCTAGAAGTCTAAGTAAGGTTGCAGAGGATTCCTTCTGGAATCTTGTAAGCCGGCTCTGAGGACCCACCCAAGAGAGAGATCCTAAATAGCCCTGAAAGGGGAACTGGTCACCTAGCCTGGTCACCACCTATCAGAAGGGTGCTCTGACGTCACCTTCCTGGCATGGCCAGTCAGATGCTCCATAGGTCCCTGTCAACCTTGGATTCAAGATAGCAGAACCCAGGGATCTTCTCTGGAAGTGGTCACTCCCCTTTCCATTGTCCAGTTTCACGCCAGAGCTGGGACTGGAGGTCCCTGAACCGGTGTAGACTGGTTTATGCATGGAGGGCACCAAATGTGCCCTTCAAAGCATACCAGTGGCTAGGCAGGCTACCCCTCCCAAGCCATGTAACACTTATTTCCAAAGGGAGAGGGTGTTACCCTCCATGCCAAGAAAGAGGGTACTTTCCTACACAATCCCCCCAAATGACAGACAAGAAGGCAAACCTTGCCCAGATGAGACTTCATTGTCTAAGTGGAAATATCTTGAAAGTCCATCTGCACTGGAGTGGTTACTCCTAGGTCTATGTTCCACTGTATAATTCATTCCCTGTGGGGATATGGACCACCTCAACAATTTGGGATTTTCACCCTTCATCTGTTTGAGCCAAAGAAGGGGCTTGTGACCCTTGACCCTAGGGTAGGTCGCTCCCCCGCCGCTGCAGCCCCACCTGCCCTGCCACCTGTGTGTAGGTCCTGTCGGCGCCTGCTTCCAGTCTGCCGTTCTCTCTCCTATCGCTGCTCTCCATCTAACTGCCCTGCTCATCCTGCTGCCTTTTTCTCCTGACTCCTTCTTCACCTTGCTGCCTTTACTCTTGTGATTCTTCCTTCCAGATCGTTTCTCTTTCTCTCCTGACTCCTTCTTCTCCTTGATTCACCCTCGTGATTCTTCCTTCCAGATCGTTTCTCTTTCCCTCCTGACTCCTTCTTCTCCTTGATTCACCCTCATGATTCTTCCTTCCAGATCGTTTCTCTTTCTCTCCTGACTCCTTCTTCTCCTTGATTCACCCTCGTGACTCCCTCTTCCAGATCGTTTTTCTCTCTTATCTCTCTTACTGCCTTGCTCCATCTCCATCTTCTCCGCCCCTCTTGCCTCTCTTCTTAATTTCTTTTCTTTTAGCCGTTTTTCCCTCTAGGTGCCCTCCCCCTCTCCCGCCTCCTGCTCCCCCATTTTCCCACTGCTACCCCCGTGCCGCCCCGCCCCGTGCCCATTTGCCGCCCTCCCTCCCGCCCCCAGCTGACCCCTCCCCCCTTCCCTCTTATGGCGGCCGCGCCGCTGGCGCGCCAAAGGCAAGCCCGTCTGCGCCCATCCGCGCCTGGACCGCACCCAGCGCCAGAACCCCTGGCCCCCACCGCACCCAAACCCCCCATCTCAGATACGACGCCACCTCCCTCCACGCACTCAACCCCGGGCAAACCGCCAACTGCTACCGGGCCAGCCCCAAACGCACTCATGGACCCTTCGCATGTCAAGCCTGCAAGTATACCTTCCACCGAGCCTGCAATCCCTCCACCAGCCCGCGCACCAACAACCACCTCAAGTGCATCCTCCTCAACACACGCTCCATCCACAGGCACGCCATCGGGCTATGGGACGTCCTGGACACTACGGCTCCTGACATTGCCTTCGTCACAGAAACCTGGATGAACGCCTCCTCAGCTCCCGACATCGCCATTGCTATCCCCGACGGCTACAAATCGCCCGGAAAGACCGCGCCAACCAAATCGGGGGAGGAATCACCATCATCTACAAAAACTCCATCAACATCACGACCACCACCGAAGACACCCCCCTCTCCGCTGAACATATGCACTTCCAGATCCACACCGACCCCAGGACCACCCTCAGAGGTACTGTCGTCTACAAGCCCCCTGGCCCACGTGCCCTTTTCAGCGAACCTATCACCGACTTCATCACCCCGCACGCCCTAGCCTCACCAGACTACATCCTCCTCGGGGACCTAAACTTCCACCTGGAGAAGAACAACAACACCAACACCGCCACCCTGCTCGACAACCTTGCCAACATCGGACTCAAGCAACTGGTGAACACCGCCCACTCCGCTGGCCACACGCTCGACACCATCTTCTCCGCCAGCAACCACATATCCTTCAGCCACTCCTCTGAACTACTCTGGACTGACCACAGATGCGTCCACTTCACCTTCTAACGTGAGACCCACCTCCTCCGCACACAACAAATCCCCCGCAGACCCTGGAACAAAATCTCCACAGAACAGCTACTCGCAACTCTAACCCACAACCAACCAGCCATCACCACTGACGCCAACATCGCAGCCCTCAGCCTCACTCAGTGGATCACCAACTGTGCCAACGACCTCGCCCCTCTCAGGAACCACCCAAGAGAGACCAACATCAGGAAACCCCCGTGGTTCACTGAAGCCCTCAAGGAATCCAAGAAATCCTGCCGTTCCCTCGAAAAAACCTGGCGCAAAGAACACACTGCAGAAAACATGTCAGCCCTCAAGGCCGCCACCTGCGAACACCACCAGCTGATCCGCTCCACCAAAAGGGCATCTTTCAAAGAGAGACTTAACAACAACACCCACAACAGCAAGGAACTCTTCAACATTGTCAAAGAGCTCTCCAACCCCAACGCCAGCTCCAACACCATCACGCCCTCACAAGAACTCTACAACTCCCTCACCACTTTCTTCCATTGAAAGATCACCGACCTACACGACAGCTTCAGACCCCAAACCCAGCCACCCACCACCGAACCAACAGCTCCAGCCACTACCCTCAAAGCCTGGACCCCCGTTAGCACAGAAGAGACCAGAATCACCATGAACACTATCCACTCCGGCTCCCCATCGGACCCATGCCCCCACCACATCTTCAACAAAGACGACGCCATCACCGCCCCCTATCTCCAAAACATCATCAACAGCTTGTTCGCATCTGCCACCTTCCCCGAGAGCTGGAAACACGCGGAAGTCAACGCTCTCCTGAAAAAACCCACAACTGACCCCAACGACCTGAAGAACTTCCACCCCATCTCTCTTCTCCCCTTCCCGGCCAAGGTCATCGAGAAGGCCGTCAACAAGCAACTGACCAACTTCCTTGAAGACAACAATCTGCTCGACCCCTCCCAATCGGGTTTTCGCACCAACCACAGCACGGAAACCGCCCTCATCACAGTCACCGACGACATCAGAACCCTGATGGACAACGGAGAAACTACCGCCCTCATCCTACTGGACCTCTCGGCTGCATTTGACACCGTATGCCATCGCACCCTAATAACCCGCCTTCGCTCCACTGGAATCCAAGGTCAGGCCCTAAACTGGATCATCTCGTTCCTTTCTGACCGAATCCAAAGAGTCTACCTCCCGCCCTTCCGCTCAGACCCCACCGAGATCATCTGCGGCGTTCCTCAAGGCTCTTCGCTCAGCCCTACACTCTTCAATATCTACATGAGCCCCCTCGCGAACATCGCTCGCAAACACAACATCAACATCATTTCCTACGCCGACGACACACAGCTGATACTCTCCCTCACCAAAGACCCAGCCACCGCTAAAGCCAACCTCCATGATGGAATGAAAGACGTTGCAGAATGGATGAATCTCAGCCGCCTGAAGCTGAACTCTGACAAAACGGAGGTCCTCATCCTCGGACACTCCCCGTCCGCCTGGAACGACTCATGGTGGCCCACAGCTCTGGGCACCGCACCAACCCCCTCTGACCATGCTCGCAACCTCGGATTCATCCTGGACCCCCTCCTCACTATGACCAAGCAAGTCAACGCCGTCTCGTCCGCCTGCTTCTACACCCTCCGCATGCTCCGAAAGATCTTCAGCTGGATACCCACTGACACTAGGAAAACTGTTACCCACGCCCTCGTCACAAACCGACTGGATTACGGAAACACCCAATACGCAGGAACCACCACCAAGCTACAGAATCGTCTCCAGCGAATACAGAACGCCTCTGCATGCCTCATCCTTGAAATACCGCGCCACAGCCACATATCCGCCCACCTGAAGCATCTGCACTGGCTGCCCGTCAACAAGAGGATCACGTTCAGGCTCCTCACCCACGCACACAAAGCCCTCCACAATAAGGGCCCCGAATACCTCAACAGACGCCTCTCGTTCTACACGCCCACCCGCCAGCTCCGCTCTGCCAGCCTCGCTCTCGCCACCGTCCCTCGCATCCGCAGAACCACCGCTGGAGGCAAATCCTTCTCCTACCTGGCAGCCAAGACATGGAACTCCCTCCCAGTTCACCTTAGAACCACCCAGGACCACCTCGCCTTCAGGAGACGCCTCCTCCCCCCCCAGCGCCTTGAGACACTCACGGGTGAGTAGCGTGCTCTATAAATGCCTTGATTGATTGATTGATTGATTGATTGTCTGAACTATGAAATGAGTACCAGACCACAGCAAAGGCCTCCCTTTCTATGGCTGACCAACACCTTTCACTGGGGTTCAACCTTCTGGTTATAAAAGATACAGGTTGGTCCTGGCCCTCCATGTTAAGTTGAGATAGAACTGCTCCCACCTCTAACTCAGAAGCATCTTTTTGTACTATGAACTTCTTGGAGTAGTCAGGGCTTTTCAACACAGGTGCAGAGCATATGGCCTTTTTGAGATCTTCAAAAGTGTTTTGACAGCTAGCTGTCCACAAAACATATTTAGGCATTCTCTTTGAGTTGAGGTCATTAAAAGGGGCTACAATGGAGCCATAGTTCTTAATGAACCTCTTGTAGTTCTCAGTGAGGCCTAAGAAGGCTCTCACTTGGGTCTGTGTAATGGAGGGAGTCCAATCTAAAACAGTTTGGATCTTCCCCTGTAATGGTTGAATCTGGCCTCCACCTACCAGGTGGCCAACATATACAACCTTTCCCTGCCCTATCTGGCACTTACAGGCCTTGATAGTAAGGCCTGATTTTTGAAGAGTCTCCAAAACATTCCAGAGGTGGACCAGTTGATCCTCCCAGGTGACGCTAAAGACAGCTATATCATCTAAATAAACTGCACAATATACGTCCAATCTTTGTAGGACTGTATTCATCAGCTTATGAAAAGCGGTAGGTGCATTTTTTAGACCAAAGGGCATCACTGTGAAGTGATAATGCCCTCCAATGGTTGAAAAAGCAGTTTTAGGCTTAGCATCATCTGATATTTTGATCTGTTAATAGCATGTAGTCAAAGCAAATGTGCTAAGATACTTGGCAGATGCCAGTGTATCTATTAGCTCATTTGCCCTAGGGATAGGATGAGCATCTGTCTTTGTGACAGCGCTGAGCCCTCTGTAGTCAACACAGAACCCCATTTCTCTTTTTCCATTCTGAGAGTGAGGTTTTGGGACCAGCACCACTGGGTGCTCTATGACTCCTAGGTCCAGAATCTTTTGCACTTCTACTTTGATGCAGTATTTAACATGGCCAGGTTGCCTGTAGATTTTGCTTTTTAATGGGCAGACTGCCCCCTGTATCAATGGTGTGTTCACACCATGTTGTTTGACCAGGTTTTAGAGAAAACCATTCTGAGAACTGTCTTAGGAGATTCCTGCAGTCTTCCTTCTGAGATTCAGAAAGACAGTCTGCCAGGATTACTCTATCAACTGAGCCATTAGCTGCCATGGTGGAGAAGAGGCCTGTGAGAGGGTCACCCTCTTCCTCCTGTCCCTCATCAGTTGCCATGAGAATGGTCATGCCAGCCCTGTCATAGTAGGGCTTCAGGCAGTTCACAAGAAGCACCCTGAGGAGGTTTCTGGGTGCCTAGGTCTACCAAGTAGGTGACCTCACCCTTCTTTTCCATTATTGTGTGGGGACCACGCCACTTGTCTTGGAGTGCCCTGGGAGCCACAGGCTCCAGCACCCACACTTTCTGCCCTGGCTGGTACACAGTCAGAAAAGCCTTCTGGTCATGCCACAGCTTCTGCAGTTCTTGTTGGGCCTGAAGGTTTTTAGTGGCCTTTTTCATGTACTCAGCCATCCTTGATCTGAGGCCACATACATAGTCCACTAAGTCCTGTGTCAGGGGCTTGAGAGGTTGCTCCCAGCACTCTCTGACGAGAGCAAGAGGACCCCTAACAGGGTGCCCAAACAGACGTACAAAGGGGCTGTAGCCCACTCCATTCTGAGGGATCTCCCTGTAGGCAAAAAGGAGGCATGGTAGTAGGACATCCCATCTCCTTCTGAGTTTTTCAGAGAGTCCCATGATCATACCCTTGAGAGTTTTATTAACCCTCTTTACAAAACCATTGGTTTGGGGGTGGTAAGGCGTGGAGAACTTGTAAGTAACACCACATTCCTTCCACATTGCCTTTAGGTATGCAGACATAAAGTTGGTACCTCTGTCTGATACCACCTCTTTAAGAAAGCCCACTCTAGAGAAACTTTTCAGGAGGGCTTTTGCCACTGCAGGAGCTGTATTGGTCCTTAGAGGAATAGCTTCTGGATATCTAGTGGCATTGTCCACCATCACCAGTATGAACCTGTTCTCAGAGGGAGTGGGTGGGCCTAGGGGGCCAACAATATCCACCCCAACCCTCTCAAAGGGAACCCCAACAGCAGGAAGTGGAATTAAGGGGGCCTTTGGGGTAACACTTGTCTTACCACTGGCCTGACAGGTGACACAGGAGCAACAAAACTTCTTAGTATCTTCAGACATAAGGGGCCAGTGAATGTGAGGGACAAGCCTGTCCCAAGTCTTGCTTTGTGCCAAGTGACCTGCCAGGGGAATGTCATGTGTCAGGGTTAAAAAACATGCCTATATTGCAGAGGTACTACCAATCTCCTGGTGGCACCAGGTTTGGGTTCCCTTGGCTCTGAATATAAGAGGTTTTCTTCCCAGTACACCTTGTGGGTGTCACTGACATCCCCTGCTTCTTGGAGGACAGAGTGCTGCCTCAGCCCTTCCAGTGTGGGCCAGGTTTTCTGAGCCATACTGAATTTCTCCCTGACAGGCCCCCTTGCACCTAAGAGTTCAGCTGTGTCAGCCTTCAGCTCCTCAGGTGTAGGTTTTGCCAAGGGAGTAGATTCATCCTCCTCAAATGGGGAATCTTCACTGGAGGGGTGCCTGAACACCATTTATCAAGGGCTGCTGCCTGTATGTATCCATGTTAAGGGGACAGGGATCAAGAATGGCAAGATCAATGACACCATCAGAGACTAAAACAGCCTCTGTTGTCTCTCTGACTAAGCCAGCCCCCACTACACTTCCTAAAGTGAGCCCAGCTATACCCTTGGATTGGCTATTGTTACCAGACACACCACTACTGCTATTAGTAGGGACACTTGTGGTAAAGGTGGGGGTTGTAGTGGTGGGTGGCTTGGTGTCCTTCTTAGGACAGGAGCTGTCTCCTGGACTATGGCCTTTGATTTTACATATATAGCACCAAGGATTTTTATTATGGGAGATGGAGGAAGAGGTTTTAGACCCACACCAGAGCAATTGTGTGGGCTTGATGAAGACTCCTTGCTTTTATCTTTGTCCCCACTCTTGTCCTGAGACTTGCCTTCTTTCTTTTTCTTGTTGTCACCCCCTGTATGCGCCTTTCTGATCACCCTAGTTCTGACTCATTTCTCTACCTTCTTTCCCAGGTCTTGGGGAGAGGTCAGATATGAGTCAACCAAGTATTGGTGCAACAAGTCAGACACACAGTTGTTCAAAATATTCTCTCTCAGAATTAGATTATACAAGCCCTCATAATCACTGACTTTCCTGCCATGTAACCAGCCTTCCAACGCTTTGATAGAGCAGTCCACAAAATCAACCCAGTCCTGGTAGGGACTCTTCCCTGGTCTCCCTGGACTTGATTCTATATTGCTCAGTGGTGAGACCAAATCCATCTAAAAGTGCAGATTTCAGAACAGCATAGTTGTCAGCATCTTCCTCTCTGATAGTGAGAAGCCATTCCCTCCCTTTGTCAGAGAAGGAGAGCAAGAGGATAGCAGCCCACTGTCTCTGAGAGACCCTTTGTACTTTACAGGCCCTCTCTAGAGCAGTAAACCATTTGTAAATGTCATCCCCCACCTTGTAGGAGGGAACAACCTTTTTTAAGTTTCTGGAATCAAAAGAGTCCTCCGTGACGCTAGGCTCCCTGAAACTAAAGATGCTGCCACCCTGGGGTGCTAACCCCTGCCTCTCTCTTTCCACTGCCAAGGCCCCCTGTCTAGGACTAGCTGTTGCTGCTGCAGCCTCACTTTGTCTCCTCCAGTCTCAGTTGCCTAAGTTCCCTGTCTAGGGAATCTTCCCCTGGAGTTGAACAGTGGGTCCCCTCAGATCCTGAAGAGATGTGAGACTGGGCAGAGGAGGATCTGTTTCTACCCTTGGACACCCTCTCAACCAGCCCTCTAGGTACAAAGATGGACCTACTGGTGTGACCCCTCCTTTACACTGCTAAAAGTGCTTCTAATAGGACTGTGGGTGTGCCTAGAGTTTCTCTGATCCTCCCTGGTTTCTTCCCGCCCCACCTCAGTGGCTAAGTTTTCCTTCTCTAGCCCTGGATGGTCAGAGTCTTCTTCTTCCTCCCCCTACTCCTCCTGGCTACCAGCATGTTCCTGGTCATCCTGAAGGAGCAGGCTCAGAAGTAGAGTCTTATTGGGATTTCTCCCAGCCTTCATCTTCCTCTGAGCACACATCTCCCTAAGTTCTTGGAAGGTCAGGTTCATAGGAAGAATCCATTGCCTGCGAGGTGTGCTCTACTGAAGACATGTCAGCTAGATAGAGTGGTGTAAGATCCCTAAGTACTCTAAGTCTCCCAACAGAAGTTTGGAGCATAGGCTATGACTAGACCTCTAGCTTACCCAAACCCAAGAAACGACTTCTATGATACTGGATAAAGTGTGTACCCCTAGCTAGTAAGTGGTCTTTCCTGTGGAAAGTAATAAATGACAGAGTGGTAAGGAATTCACAAGTGCTTATCCCACTACTGCACCACCAATTTAAAAGGCTGGCCTGGTGTGAGGTGGGTATCTAAGGTACTTACACCTTATTCCAGGTATCCCCTATTAGTGTAGTGTAGGCAGTATCTAGAAGCCAGGCTCTCTATAGGTAGCTGTGGGTTTGCAGCGAAGGCTTTTCTAGGAGACATGCAAAGCTCATACAGTACCACTGTAGTCACACATCACTTACACACATGAAAGAAAACACTTAGGCCGTAATTACGAGTTTGGCAGTCAGTGGACCGCTGCGGTGGATATGGAAGTCGCACCGCCGTGGGCTCTACAGCATAGACCGCCATATTACGAGTACTGGAAAGCCACCTGCACAACACAGTCAAGTTTCCGTCCGGACTGCCATTGTGGATGGACCGCTGTTGCCGGCGGAAGGCCTCTTCAGGCTGGCAGTCAGACAGTCTCCACCCACCGTATTACGATGTTGCACACTGCCAGGACTTCCAGGGCGGTCTAACCGCTGCAAAAACAATGCTGTAAATGAAGAACATAAAAGGAAGCACCCACCTTCTGGAACACAGGCACGTCCGTAGGCGCCATGGCACGTGAATGTCAAGTATTTCCAATGCTCCTGCTGGTCATAGACAACCAGGACCAGCAATGCCAACATAGACACCAGCCATAAGTACCTCAGCCTAGCACACATTGGAGGGAAGGACATTACTACACACACACACAAAAAAAAAAACACACAGGCCCTCATTACAACCCTGGTGGTCGGTGATAAAGCAGCGGTAATACCACCAACAGGCCAGTGGTAAAACAAATTGAGTCACGACCATGGCAGAAACCATCAACACAGACAGCCACTTTAACATTCTGACCGCCACAGCGGTGGCAACAAACACCGCAACGCTAACCACCAACAGACAGGCGGAAGACAATGTACCACCCGCACTATTACAAGGCACCAATCCGCCAGCTTTTCCGGGGTGGTACCAATGCTATCAAAAGCACGGCGGAAACAGTACTTGGAACAGAAACCACTCACCCCTCGACACCCGAGGAACCAGGACGCCATGGAGCCCGAGTTACAGGTGTTGCCAATGTTGGTTTACCTCCTCTTCTACCAGGAACATCAAAGACGGAGGCGACGACCACGGTTAGTACTGCACCTAGCACACAGGGGAGAGGAGGAGGAAAAAGAGAGTGACCAACACGCAACACCCCCACCCCCAACATCACACACATAAACACATGCAGCAACATTACATTTACTCCCCGTAACCACCTGGAAGAACGCAAGGACCAAATGAAATGAGTTTAACAAGTGTAATCATTGAAAATCCAGATAGGCCAACATAACTTTAAAAGATCAGTATATACAAATATTTACAGCAAGTACACAAGTCCGGATACTGTTCCATTCAATGTCCGTGGACCAGTGGTCCCGAAAAGCATGGGTGAAGCCCACACATGACACCTGCCTCAAAACGGAGAGAACGCTGCTGGGGGATCTGCACTGCCCACTGGCTGGTCCTGGGGAGTGCAAAGCCACAGTCTCTCAAGTCTCTCTAGTGGGTGGTTTGCCCACTGCTTGGTCCTGGGGAGCGCAAGGCCACAGTCTCTCTATTGGATGTGTTCTCCACTGGTTCTGGAGGGGGCTTGGTGCCCAGAGTGCTTCATCTTGCCAAGGACTGGGGTAGTGGATGCTGTTCTTCACTGGTTCTGGAGGGGGCTTGGTGCTCAGAATGCTTCATCCTACCAAGGACTGAGGTAGAGGATGCTCTTCTGTACTGGTTCTGGAGGGGGCTTGATGCCCAGAGTGCTTCATCCTGCCAAGGACTGGGGTAGTGGATGCTGTTCTCCACTGGTTCTGGAGGTGCTTGGTGCCCAGAATGCTGCACATGGGGTGTTGCAGTTCCCATTCCATCACCTGGGTGTCTGAGCCACGAGATTTTCTGGAAACAGGTAGCATGATACTCTATAGAGACAGAGACACACTCCACCCTGCGGCGACTTAGGCTGCCAACTACTGGTACTGCCAGTGCTGGTTGTGGTGCCTCATGTAGTGTGTGCAGGGTCCAGGACGTCTCCTGCAGCCTCGGATGACTGCCCACTGGGGATGATGCTGATGTCGGCTGTGGTGGCACTGGCTGGGCACGTCACAGGGCAGGTGGCAGTGGCTGCGGCAGTGTCTGCGGCGGAGATGCTGCCATTGGTGCAGGTGTCAGCACCTGTGGAGGGAGACAGCAGGATGTCTCCTGCAGCCTCGGACACCTGCCCACTGGGGATGATGCTGGGGACTGTAGCAGAGGCAGCAGACGTGCAGGTGGCGGTGAAGATGACGGTGGTTGCGGTGGTGGGCACCGCCGTACAGGTTGCTGTTCTGTCTTGCAGAAGTGGTGACACCAGTCCCTCACCCGGAGGCTCCGTGCCCTGAGCTGACTTCCCTTTGGCCTTGTGTCCCTTCCCCACCTTGGAAGTCGCTGCTGGGACCTTGGCACTGTCCTCTTTTGTCTTGGAGGAGGCCTTGCTGGGTGGTTGGTGCGGCTTTTCCCTACAGCATTTGGGTCCCTTCTTCACCTTGGCAGGTGGAGGAATAGGGTGATCCTTGGCCTCACTAGGTGGCACACTGGCAGCCCTGATGGGTGCTGCCCGCAATGTTACTGGATTTGCACGGACCACAGTGCTCGAGGATTTTGTGGCTGAGGTGCTGGGCTGGGATCTGGACATCTTGGCCCTAGGTGAAGGACGGGAGGGAGGTGTAGGGAAGAGGTCAATGGAAGCTAGGAAAAGTTTTTTAGACACACTGGGACGGGAAGATGGTGGGGGTTTGGGAGTGGAGGAAGAGGTAGTGGTTGTAGGAAGTGTACGTCTGCTGAGTTTGGGTGAGGGTGCATGGGCTGGAGGCTGTTGTGAGGTGGATGGCTGTTGAGTGGGTGTGTGCCTGCGTTTGTGTTCTTAGGGAGGAGGGCTCACAGACACACTGGGAGAGGACACAGGGGACGTGTGAATGGTAGTGGTGGTGGTGATTGCACGTGCTGCTGGGAGGGCGGTGCTGGTGGGGGGGTGGCGGCTGTACCTGTTGTTGCGGTGCTCACAGAGGTGCCCGCCACGCAAGGGAGCTCCCATCAGAGGAGGAGTCGCTATCACTGGTGTCTCCTCCTGTCCCCGTCGCGGAGCTCCAATCGCCCTCCGTCCCACTGGTGCCTTCAAACTCCGTACATTCACCCTCCTGGGCCATGTGGGTTGCAGCTCCCTCCTGCTCTGGTGCCTCTGCTCCTCCACCAGATGATGCTAATGCACACAAGGACAGGGTTACAAAAAAAAAGGGGGGGAAAGACAGAGGAGACACATAGTCAATGCCTGCAACAACACCACAGTTGGCGGACAGAACACACAGGGAGCAGCCCTATGCACTAGACCACAGTTCTTGGGAAATTCACCTGCCCATGGGGAACTGTGCCTAAGCCCATTTGATGCACACCTGACACCCACAGGAGCCTGACTAGGTGTAGATGGCCACTACCACTTTTGGGGTTGGAGTGCCACAGAGACTGCCTAACAATGGACCTACCCTAGCAAGTTTGCCCTGACCTAGGGGAACCCACAGGCCACTTCCCCCACCCAGACACCTCATACAGCACGCAGATTCAGCTGAATGAGACTGTACTCACGCCCCCTGGGGCTGCTGTGATGCCCTCAAGCGCCCATCCAACTCAGGATATGCCACCGCCAGGATCAGGTACATCAGGGGGGTCATGGTGCGATGGGCACCCCTTCCACGTTGGGAGGCCATCCCCAGCTGGGCCTCTGCCGTCTTCTTGCTCCAGCGGAACAGGTCCTCCCATCTTTTGCGGCAGTGGGTGCTCCGTCTATGGTAGACCCCCAGGGTCCGCACTTCCTTGGCGATGGCACGCCAAATACCCTTCTTCTGGTGGGCACTGACCTTATAGGAAAAGTGAAGTAAGAATGGATTTTACTCCCCTGTCCGGTTCTTCTTACTCATTGGCCACAACTTCCCACCCTGACTCAGAAACACATACACTGACCATCCTCACATGCTGGCCTCAACCCACCCCCCATGTATCTTCCATCCACCCCACTCCATACATTCACGTCCCATCCATCATGCTCACAGTGTACTCACCTGCTTGTCTGGAGGATCGTAGAGTAGCGTGTACTGGGGGAGGACCCCAGCCACCAGGTTGTTCAACTCCTCCACAGTGAAGGCAGGGGCCCTTTCCCCAGACACTGTAGCCATTGTCACTTCCAGACTCAGGTCACAGCAGCACTTGCAGTGTAGGTCCTCTCCTGCTGAAGATCAGGTATCAAGTGAGTGAACAGATAGAAAATGGTGGTTACGTCCGCAGCGGTGCGTACCGTCACCACCGGCGTACATCGTCATTGGCTCCTGGAACCCATAGGACACAATGATAACCAATGCTGAATTGCGCTGCGGTCTTTGTCCGCCTACCGCGACGCTGCACAACGCCAGCGCAGTTACCTCATTTCCCCTTGTCCCTCCTTACATATCAGGCAGCCGCCATTTCAGGGGGCCACATGGCAGGGCAACTGACTGCGTCACAGCAATTTTGGTCAGGAATACAGACAGACAGCGCCACACACCAATTACATCACAATTGTTCAAAACACACTTGTGCAAGCTATGTGGTGTATGACCCTCTTCTCACCCTTCTCCTCCATAGGGCACAGGAATAGCAGCATCCCTTATGTGATGGGGCAACTACAGAGGCACTGTGTGTGGCTAATAGGTGAGCCTAAGGTCTCCACACAGGTTGAATAGCTGTCTGGGTATGAGAGAGTCCCTAAGGGTTGGTGTGTGTCTAACAGTTGTCCCTCGATATTAGCAGGTGACTCTGGTTACCCCGATCTGTCACGGCTACTGACCCCAGTGAGGAATCCCAGGACAAGGGCAGAGGAACTCTACAATCAGGCACATGGGTGAACTAGGAGGATAATAGAGTGGACTTTCGGCCTCCTGAAGGCCCGGTTCCGGGGCCTCCATCTGACAGGTGGCACACTATACTTCTCACCGAAGAAGGTGTGCCAGATAATCGTGGCATGCTGTACGTTGCACAACCTGGCTTTGCGATGCCAGGTGCCTTTTCTGCAGGACGATGGGCCTGATGTTGGTCTTGTGGCAGCTGTGGAGCCTATGGACAGTGAGGAAGAGGAGGCAGAAGAAGAAGATATAGATAACCGAAACAACATCATCATGCAATACTTCCAGTGAGACACAGGTAAGAGACTGGCACTGCTCCTCTCATATCACACTACTGTAGGACATTGCATGATTCTGCCTTTTTACCTCTGTGCATGGACCCTGACAGTTCACTTTGGCTTTCCATTTCACAGATCTGGGTACCACTTTCTGCCTTCTGCTATGTTTACTGCTGCCCAACAACTGTCGAACATTGGTATGTGAAAATGAACATTGACATTGCTATTTGTCAGAGAGGTTGTAATAACACACTTGTGAAAGTCCAGACTGGCTCCAGATCGTTTTGTGATTCAAGGGTGTTCAGTGGAGGGGTATGTGCAATGGGCTGGGGGTGGTGGAGGAATGTCCATGGTGGAGTCCAGTCTATTGGTATCACAGGTGCACTGTCCAAGGGGGCATAGGAGGTGGAGTCATGGCAGTTCAAGGTTGTCAGGGTGGCATAGTGGGACAGAAGGGTGACAATCAGGAGAGTCTTATTTCCTGGCGGGGGTCTTGGCAATGTTCTCTGTCTTGTGCCTGGATCTCAGGGACCGTTTGCAGGGTGGTTCTCCTTCTGCAGGGGGTGGGGTGCTGGTGGCCTGTTGTTCCTGTGGCATGACCTCCTGTCCACTAGCGCTGGCAGACGTGGAGGGCTGTTCCTCGTTCAGGCTAGTGTCAGGGGCCCGTTGGTGTGCCACTGTGTCCCTCATGGTGTTGGCCATGTCTGCCAGCAACCCTGCAGTGGTGACCAGGGTGGTGTTAATGGACTTCAAGTCCTCCCTGATCCCCAGGTACTGTTCCTCCTGCAGCCGCTGGGTCTCCTGAAACTTGGCCAGTACCGTGCCCATGGTCTCCTGGGAATGGTGGTAAGCTCCCATGATGTTGGAGAGTGCCTCTTGGAGAGTGGGTTCCCTGGGCCTGTCCTCCACCTGTCGCACAGCAGTCCTCAAAGCTTCCCTGTTGTCATGTGCCTCTGTCCCCTGAATCGTGTGCCCACTGCCACTGACCTCAGGTCCCTGATTGTCTTGGGTTCATGGGGTTGCCTGGGGTCCCTGTAGTGGTGGACATGCTGCTGATTGACGTGTCCTGGGGACAGAGGGATGGGTCTGCTGGGTGGGTGCTGTGGTAGTGTTTCTTGAGGAGGGAGGTTCAGTGGTGGTTTGTGACTGTGGCAGGGGAACCGACTGTCCAGAGGTCTCTGATGGGCCGGGCTGGTCATCTTGATCCAGGCGTGCAGAGCTGCTGTCGTCACTGTGGGTCTCTTCTGTGGGGGGACTGGATATGGCTAACACCCCCTGTCCTGTGACATTGGGTAGGGGTCCTGTTGGGGTGCAAATGCATTGTTATTGTATCTGTGTGTGCCATCTTGTGCAATGGGTGAGTTACCATCTACTCCTGTGCTTGCATTATTGGCTTGGCCCTTGTGTGATTGGTGATTTTGGGGCCTGGGTGAGTCTCTCTACTGGACATGCTTTGGTGATGGGTGTCCATGCATTGGTGTTACATGCAGAGCTTGGTTTTGGGATGTGTGGGTTGTGATAATGGGGCATCTGTGGGGTGTTAGGGTGATGGGTGTGAGGGCAGGGGTAGGAGTTTTTGATGCCATGTAGGTAGGGTGGGGGGATAAAGTAATAAAGATATGACTTACCAGAGCCCAGTCCTCCTGCTACTCCTGCAAGGCCCTCAGGATGAATGATCACCAAGACTTGTTCCTCCCATGTTGTTAGTTGAGGGGGAGGAGGTGAGGGTCCACCGCCAGTCCTCTGTGCGGCTACCTGGTGTCTGGATACCACGGAACATACCTTCCCCGTAGGTTGTTCCACCTCTTCCTGATGTAATCCCGTGTTCTTGGATGCTGTCCCACTGCATTGATCCTGTCGACAATTCTCCGCCATAGCTCCTTCTTCCTTGCAATGGAGGTCCGCTGCACCTGTGATTCGAATAGCTGTGGCTGTACCCGGATGATTTCGTCCACCATGGTCCTGAACTCCTCCTCAGGTCTCCTGCAGGGTAGTGAGGAACTTGGCCATGGTGTCCTGGGTTTGGTGGTATGCAATAAGGACATGGGTGAGGGCCTCCTGGCCAGCCTGATGTTGTTGCCACCCCGTCCTTTGGACCACAGATCCACTCCCACTAACCCTGCCCCACTGTGCCTGTGCCTCTGGCACAGTGTGCCCACTCCCAGTAGTACCAAGGCCTTAATTGTCTGGTGCGGGTGCCCTTGACTCAGGCCCCTGTACTGTGGGGCACACCTCTAATTGAGTGGTCACTGAGGCACAGGTTTGAGGAGGAGGGGCTAGCTGTGGTGTTGCAGCCACAAGGGAGGGTTGTCACAGTTTTAGGCGGGTCTAATCAGGACTCTGGTTGGGACACCTCTTGAGGTCACCGAATATCCTGAAGAGGTAGTGTACTGGGGCAGAAGAGCAGCTAAAGGCATACATGGGAAAGGCCAGCTATGGACAGGCACAGGAAACAGGAAAGTAAAAGCAGAGCAACCCTTGTGTGAACAAACAGGAAATGGATTACTAATGGACAAACACGCTGGGGTTGTACACAGAGTAGGGCGCAGAACCTCCCACAGTGACAGGGAATGTCAATGCCTCTGTGCAGTTTGCTCTTACAGATAGTCACCCTTCCAGCCCCATAGAAAGGAGGCAGCAGAAGTGATTCTGTCTCTGGACCCTAGAGCACAAACAAGGATAGTACTTACATACACAAGCCACGCTCTTTTGGGTCCAGCTGGAAACACAGTGGCGATTCCTGTAAAAACAGCAATAGCACACTGTCACTGTTAGGCCCGAAAGACAACGTATAACACTAGACAAGGATGGGGGCTGGAATTGCCTCCTGGAAACCAGGAGCCAACCCCAGTACAAAGGAGGACACTTATACACTAGAGAAAACTGATAGAACACTTACCAGACACAAATACAGAAAGGAAAAAGAAACAGAAGAGACAAACTAAGAGACAGAGGCAGGATCTGGGAACAGACTCAGGCTGAAGCAAAGGCAGGACTACGGTGCAAACTTCTGGCTGGGACAAATGGAGACCGGACTGGGAAACTGAGAGCAGGCTCTGGCTGGAACATGCAAGGACAGGGCTGGAATACAGGGAGTAGGAAAAAGCAGTAAACAGGACTGAGAAACAGAGAGCAGGTTCAGGCTGAAACAAGGCAGGAGCAGGACAAAGAAACAGGGAGAAGGCTCTGGAACAAACAAACAGGTACAAGGCTAAGAGGTAGGGAGCAGACTCTGGCTGGAACAATTAGGAACAGGGCAGAGAAACAGGAAACAGGTTCAAGCTGGAACAGATCAGGAACAGGAACAAAACTGGTACACCATCCGATAAGGGGTCTGTAACACAAAGGAATCGAATTCCAATGCACGACCTAGGATCTTGAGGAAATGGCTGCTTATAAGCTGGGCTGCACAGGAAAGGTCTCAGGTGTGTGTAGTTGCAGACACTTGCAAGTCCTGGAGGAGAGGATCCGGTGAAAAGGAGCAACTGGACTTCTCCCATAGAAAACAATGGGAAACAGAATCCAGGCTTTCCTGACTACCAGGCTGTGCATTATGGGATTTGCAGTCCCAGGAAGCAAATGTAGTACTACACAAGTATACCATGGCGAAAAAAGAAACAAACAGGAGTCAGCAAGGGACTCTAGATAAGTGTTCAAGGTGATTCCCAGGCTACAGAGAGTCCCCTTACAGCGCCCCCTAGAAATGGGACCACAGAGTCGTAACAAGGGTGAGTCAGGGGTGTCTAAGTTGGGGCTGCTGCGGGTGGACGGGCCAGTCAGCTCAGACAGCCCAGGCAATTCGTCCTCCTCCAGACATCCACTGGGGCCTTCACCCTGGGGAGGGATGGTTGACAGTAGCAGTGTTAGCTGTGGATGGAAAGGGTGACAGTTAGTATGTGGAAATGTTGTTGTAGTGTCATGGTGTGCCACTTGCAGTGGGTGAAATCGTTACCCAGGGATGGCAATGACATTTGCAGCAATGCTGACACTGCATGGTGAATGGCCTTTGGGCCATGCTTGTCATATCAATTATAGTTGTGGGTTTGCTGTTTGACATTGCTGCAACTGGCATAGGTAGTGAGGTGGTGTAGGCTAGAAGTCTGGGTGGGCTGTCTGATGAATGTCAATGCAGTTGCATCATTGTGAGGTGTGAGTGTGACTCAGATCTGGCATGCCTAGTGATGGATTGTGAGAGTGGTAGTTGAGGAGATAGTGAAGGTTTAGCATGCATTGTGCGAGTGGGTATGTGGATGGTGGGAGAGGGGTGGTGTGGAATGCAGAGTAGGAAGGTGGGGTGTTAGTCGGGTGTGCATTCTTGTGATTTGTGATATGATGGGGAGTGGAAGGTGCTTGGGAGGCATGCAGGACTGGAGTAGTTAGTGCTTAGGGGTGGTATCAATCCCTCCAATGATTCCAGTCAGTTGCTCAGGATGCATGATGTCCAAGACCTTCTCCTCCCAGGTTGTCAAGTCAAGGGGAGAAGGTGGGGGTCCATTGCCAGTCTTGATGAGGTCGATGTTGTGCCTGGATGTCATGGAACAGATCTTCCCCCTGAGGTCATTCCACCTCTTTCTGATGTCCTCCCTTGTGCGTGGGTAGCTGCTGACTGTGTTTATCCTGTCGACGATCCTCTGCCATAGCTCGGTTTCCCTGGCCATTGATGTTTACTAGAGTTGTGCTCCCATCAGTTGTGGCTTTACTCTGACGATCTCATCCACCATGACCTGCAACTCATTGTCAGTGAAGCATGGGTGCTTGTGGCGTGACATGTTGTGGGGGTGCGTGCACCGTGTGTATTCAGTGGTCAATGTGCATTGGTTCGTGGGTCGTGGTAGTATTCGCAAGGGTTTGAGGGCGTGAGCGGGGGTGTGTTTTATAGTGCAGTGAACGGTGTGTGTGTAGTGTGTGTATGTGTTTCAGGTGTGAGGTATTCAAACTCTCCAATCTGGTGTTGCCTTCTGTTGGCAGTGATTTTCTAGCCCACCGTGGTGCACGCCACCAATGGTTTCCCACCGTGCATGTTCCGATGTGCTGTATTCTGACTCATAACGTGGCAGCCAGTATGGTGTCGGAGTGGCGGGCCGTACAGTCACTCTTTCGCCATCAGTGACACTGGAAGTGCTGGATTTCAGGCTATGTTTCGTCGGCTTGGTGCTCGTAATACGGCGGTCACTGTGCCGCCAACACTGGTGTGATGGTGGCAGGATTTTCCATGGCGCTCGTGCCCGAAGACCACCTAACTCGTAATGAGGGCCTCAGTGTTACAAAAATAAAGGTACTTTATTTTTACTGACACAATACTAAAAAGTACTAGAGGCAACCCTCCAATAGGAGTTAAGTAACACACTAAGGTGGTCATTACAACCCTGGCGGACGGTGTTAAAGCGGCGGTAAGACCGCCAACAAAGACAGCCACTTTAGCACTCCGACACCACAGCGGTACAAACAAACAGCGCAGCAGTCACCGCCAACAGACAGGTGGAAGACAAAGTACCACCCACAGTATCACAACCTACCAATCCGCCACCTTTTCTGGGGCGGATTCACCACGGACAAAAACACGGCGGAAACAGGACTTCGAAGGGAAAACGTTCACCTCTACACACCCCACGAGGAATCCTGACGTCATGGAACCATAGCTGCGGATCCTGCCAGCCCTTATCTTCTTGCTCCTCTACCAGGAGCACGAACGCCGGCGGCGAAGACCACGGTGAGTACTGCACCTACGACACAGGGGGGGGAGGGAATAAACAGGGACACGCGCAACACCCCCACCCCCACCCTCACCCACCACAACACACACACCAATACAGCATGATACATTATAGTTACACCCCCCAACCCCCCGGAAGAATGCAAAGACAAAAGAAAATGAGTGTAACCATTGTAATATATTAAAATCAAGTACGCAAAAATATATATATACACTATAAACAAAATATACATCAAGCTTAGTAGTCCAGGTAGTGCTCCAATGAAGTCAGTGGGATACTGGGCCCACACGGTATGGGCGAGGCCCACACAAGATCCCCGACCATGATGAAGAGAACACTGCAGGGGCATCAGAGAGCAAGAAAACAGGCACCTCAGGGGGAGGGAAAGGGGGGGCACCTCAGCCGGTTGAGTGCACGGTGCCAAATCCACGAGAGGGCCACATGCCCACTGTTCCATCCTGGGGAGTGCAAAGCCACAGTCTCACAAGTCTCTACAGTGGGTGGGTTGCCCACTGTTCCATCCTGAGGAGTGCAAAGCCACAGTCACTCAAGTCTCTACATTGGGTGGGTTGCCCACTGTTCAATCCTGGGGAGTGCAAAGCCACAGTCTCTCAAGTCTCTACAGTGGGTGGGTTGCCAACTGTTCAATCCTGGGGAGTGCAAAGCCACAGTCTCACAAGTCTCTACAGTGGGTGGGTTGCCCACTGTTCCATCCTGGGGAGTGCAAAGCTACAGTCTCTCAAGTCTCTGCAGTGGGTGGGTTGCCCACTGTTCCATCCTGGGGAGTGCAAAGCCACAGTCTCTCAAGTCTCTACAGTGGGTGGGTTGCCCACTGTTCCATCCTGGGGAGTGCAAAGCCACAGTCTCTAAAGTGGATGACAGTCTCCACTGGTTCTGGAGGGGGTATGGTGCCCAGAGTGCTTCATCCTGCTAAGGACTGAGGTAGTGGATGACAGTCTCAACTGGTTCTGGAGGGGGCATGGTGCCCAGAGTGATTCATCCTGCTCGTGACAGACTCAGTAGCGTCAGTGCCCTTGGCGCTCATGGGCCAGCGGTGCTTGTGGCAGCGGTGCCCTGTTCAGCAGTGCTTGTGGCGGTGGTGCCCTGTTCAGAGGTGCTTGTTGCAGCGGTGCCCTGTTCAGCAGTGCTTGTGGCGGCAGTGCCCTGTTCAGCGGTGCTGGTGGCGGCGGTGCCCTGTTCTGCAGTGCTTGTGGCGGCAGTGTACTTTGCAGTGACTCAGTTGCTGGCGGTCCTCTCTGGCCCAGCGGGGCTGGTGCTGGCGGTCCTTCATGGCCCAGCGGGGCTGGTGCTGGTGGTCCTATCTGGCCCAGCAGGGCTGGTGCCTGGCGGTCCTTCATGGCCCAGCGGGGCTGGTGCTGGCGGTCCTTTCTGGCCCAGCGGGGCTAGTGCTGGCGATCCTCTCTGGCCCAGCGGGGCTGGTGCTGGCGGTCCTCTCTGGCCCAGCGGGGCTGGTGCTGGCCTCTTGGGCAGCAGGGCAGGTGCTGACGGTGGCCTCTTGGGCAGCAGGGCAGGTTCTGGCGGTGGCCTCTTGGGCAGCAGGGCAGGTGCTGGTGGTGGCCTCTTGGGCAGCAGGGCAGGTGCTGGCGGTGGCCTCTTGGGCAGCGGGGATGATTGCGGTGGGCTCCTGGGCAGTGGGGATGATGGCGGTCTTCTCCGGCGTGCTGCTCTTCCCAGACCTGCTGACTTTCTTGTGGCCCTTCCCCACCTTGGAAGGTGTCGCAGCTGTCTCCACACTCCCACCTGTACCTCTGCGAGCGGCTTTGGTGGCTGGAGTCTTCCCCCTCTCCCGCCGGGCACTGGCCAACTTTAGATGCTTCACAGGTGGGGGACTATCCGTGCTGTGGCTCCGTGCCACACTGGCTGCCCTGGTGGCCGTTGCACTCCAGATTCTGGTGAGTACAGGCACCACTGGTCCCGGAGATGTTGTGGCTGAGGCGCTAAGTTGGGACCTGGAGAGTTGGGCCCTAGGACGCGGACGGTGGGGGGGGAGGTGTGGGAAAGAGGTCAAGGTTGGACAGGAAAGGTTTTTTGGAAACACTGGGATGGGTAGCTGGAGGGGTTTGGGAGTGGAGTAAGAGGTTGTGGTTGTAGGAGGTGTTGGTTTGGTGACTTTGGGTGAAGGTGCATGTGCTGGAGGCTGTCGTGAGGTGGATGGCTGTTGGGTGGGTGTGTGCCTGCGTTTGTGTATCTTGGGAGGTGGCGTCACAGACACACTGGAAGATGACACAGGGGACGTGTGAATGGCAGTGGGGTGGTGAGTGCACGTGAGCGGGGTGTGGTGGCGTGTGTGCTGATGATGGCAGTAGTGGATGTAGATGTAGTGCATGTAGGTGTGAATGGAGACGAGACTGGGAGGGAGGAGGGAGATGAGGAGTAGGGTGACACAGTGGAGGCAGTCGTTGTTGGTGTGTCTGCATGTGTGTGATGCTTGCGTGAGTGCCTGTGGGATGTCTGGTGCTTATGTTTGCTTGAGCTTTCCTTGTGTGTTGACGTGTGTGCATGCTGGTCTGAAGGTGTGCTTGGTATAGGCTGAGGTAGAGGGGATTGGATCTGGGTGGAGGAAGTTGGAGGGGGGAGGCTAGAGACAGGGACCATGGCTGAAAAGCTCGCTGAAGGGCCGCCTGACCAGAATGAATGCCCTCCAGGAATGCATTTGTTTGCTGCAACTGCCTTTCTACACCCTGGATGGCATTCAAAATGGTAGACTGCCCAACAGTGAGGGACCTGAGGAGGTCAATGGCCTCCTCACTGAGGGCAGCAGGGGTGACTGGGGCAAGGCCTGAGGTGCCTGGGGTGAAGGTGATGCCCACCCTCCTGGGTGAGCGGGCACGGGGCAAAGGCTGAGGGGCTGCTGGGAGGGCGGTGCTGGTAGGGAGGGTGGCGGCTGTACCTGTAGATGCGGGGGGCACAGATGTTACTGCCACCACAAGGGAGCTCCCATCAGAGGACGAGTCTGTGTCACTGGTGTCAGCTCCTGTCCCCGCCGTGGAGCTTCCTTCGCCCTCCGTCCCACTGGTGTACTCCGACTCCATTGTCTCGCCCTCCAGGGCCATGTGGGATGCAGCTCCCTCCTGCGCCGTTGCCACTGCTTCTCCGCCTGATGATGCTAATGCACACAAGAACAGGGCGACCACAAAAAGGGGGGGACGACAGAAGAAAGACATGTTGAGTGCATGCATTACCGCTACCGTTGGCAGACACGACAGACACAGAAGCCCCCTGCAATACGCCGCGCACTTGGCCTCCACTGTTCAATCCCTGGGACATGGCCTACAAGGCTATGGACGACATCTGCGCACATCGATTTCACATGAGCCTGACTAGGTGTACTTGGCACTGTACACAGGTGGGGTGGGGTGCCACAGGCTCTGCCAGCACAAGGGGACCTTGCCTCCTAAACTCGCCCTGGCCTAGGCAGGGGAACCGACTGTCCAGAGGTCTCTGATGGGCCGGGCTGGTCATCTTGATCCAGGCGTGCAGAGCTGCTGTCGTCACTGTGGGTCTCTTCTGTGGGGGGACTGGATATGGCTAACACCCCCTGTCCTGTGACATTGGGTAGGGGTCCTGTTGGGGTGCAAATGCATTGTTATTGTATCTGTGTGTGCCATCTTGTGCAATGGGTGAGTTACCATCTACTCCTGTGCTTGCATTATTGGCTTGGCCCTTGTGTGATTGGTGATTTTGGGGCCTGGGTGAGTCTCTCTACTGGACATGCTTTGGTGATGGGTGTCCATGCATTGGTGTTACATGCAGAGCTTGGTTTTGGGATGTGTGGGTTGTGATAGTGGGGCATCTGTGGGGTGTTAGGGTGATGGGTGTGAGGGCAGGGGTAGGAGTTTTTGATGCCATGTAGGTAGGGTGGGGGGATAAAGTAATAAAGATATGACTTACCAGAGCCCAGTCCTCCTGCTACTCCTGCAAGGCCCTCAGGATGAATGATCACCAAGACTTGTTCCTCCCATGTTGTTAGTTGAGGGGGAGGAGGTGAGGGTCCACCGCCAGTCCTCTGTGCGGCTACCTGGTGTCTGGATACCACGGAACATACCTTCCCCGTAGGTTGTTCCACCTCTTCCTGATGTAATCCCGTGTTCTTGGATGCTGTCCCACTGCATTGATCCTGTCGACAATTCTCCGCCATAGCTCCTTCTTCCTTGCAATGGAGGTCTGCTGCACCTGTGATTCGAATAGCTGTGGCTGTACCCGGATGATTTCGTCCACCATGGCCCTGAACTCCTCCTCAGGTCT
This sequence comes from Pleurodeles waltl, assembly GCF_031143425.1. NCBI lineage: Eukaryota > Metazoa > Chordata > Amphibia > Caudata > Salamandridae > Pleurodeles > Pleurodeles waltl. The sequence continues at coordinate 349,744,444 of NC_090438.1, forward strand.
CCTGCAGGGTAGTGAGGAACTTGGCCATGGTGTCCTGGGTTTGGTGGTATGCAATAAGGACATGGGTGAGGGCCTCCTGGCCAGCCTGATGTTGTTGCCACCCCGTCCTTTGGACCACAGATCCACTCCCACTAACCCTGCCCCCCTGTGCCTGTGCCTCTGGCACAGTGTGCCCACTCCCAGTAGTACCAAGGCCTTAATTGTCTGGTGCGGGTGCCCTTGACTCAGGCCCCTGTACTGTGGGGCACACCTCTAATTGAGTGGTCACTGAGGCACAGGTTTGAGGAGGAGGGGCTAGCTGTGGTGTTGCAGCCACAAGGGAGGGTTGTCACAGTTTTAGGCGGGTCTAATCAGGACTCTGGTTGGGACACCTCTTGAGGTCACCGAATATCCTGAAGAGGTAGTGTACTGGGGCAGAAGAGCAGCTAAAGGCATACATGGGAAAGGCCAGCTATGGACAGGCACAGGAAACAGGAAAGTAAAAGCAGAGCAACCCTTGTGTGAACAAACAGGAAATGGATTACTAATGGACAAACACGCTGGGGTTGTACACAGAGTAGGGCGCAGAACCTCCCACAGTGACAGGGAATGTCAATGCCTCTGTGCAGTTTGCTCTTACAGATAGTCACCCTTCCAGCCCCATAGAAAGGAGGCAGCAGAAGTGATTCTGTCTCTGGACCCTAGAGCACAAACAAGGATAGTACTTACATACACAAGCCACGCTCTTTTGGGTCCAGCTGGAAACACAGTGGCGATTCCTGTAAAAACAGCAATAGCACACTGTCACTGTTAGGCCCGAAAGACAACGTATAACACTAGACAAGGATGGGGGCTGGAATTGCCTCCTGGAAACCAGGAGCCAACCCCAGTACAAAGGAGGACACTTATACACTAGAGAAAACTGATAGAACACTTACCAGACACAAATACAGAAAGGAAAAAGAAACAGAAGAGACAAACTAAGAGACAGAGGCAGGATCTGGGAACAGACTCAGGCTGAAGCAAAGGCAGGACTACGGTGCAAACTTCTGGCTGGGACAAATGGAGACCGGACTGGGAAACTGAGAGCAGGCTCTGGCTGGAACATGCAAGGACAGGGCTGGAATACAGGGAGTAGGAAAAAGCAGTAAACAGGACTGAGAAACAGAGAGCAGGTTCAGGCTGAAACAAGGCAGGAGCAGGACAAAGAAACAGGGAGAAGGCTCTGGAACAAACAAACAGGTACAAGGCTAAGAGGTAGGGAGCAGACTCTGGCTGGAACAATTAGGAACAGGGCAGAGAAACAGGAAACAGGTTCAAGCTGGAACAGATCAGGAACAGGAACAAAACTGGTACACCATCCGATAAGGGGTCTGTAACACAAAGGAATCGAATTCCAATGCACGACCTAGGATCTTGAGGAAATGGCTGCTTATAAGCTGGGCTGCACAGGAAAGGTCTCAGGTGTGTGTAGTTGCAGACACTTGCAAGTCCTGGAGGAGAGGATCCGGTGAAAAGGAGCAACTGGACTTCTCCCATAGAAAACAATGGGAAACAGAATCCAGGCTTTCCTGACTACCAGGCTGTGCATTATGGGATTTGCAGTCCCAGGAAGCAAATGTAGTACTACACAAGTATACCATGGCGAAAAAAGAAACAAACAGGAGTCAGCAAGGGACTCTAGATAAGTGTTCAAGGTGATTCCCAGGCTACCGAGAGTCCCCTTACAGCGCCCCCTAGAAATGGGACCACAGAGTCGTAACAAGGGTGAGTCAGGGGTGTCTAAGTTGGGGCTGCTGCGGGTGGACGGGCCAGTCAGCTCAGACAGCCCAGGCAATTCATCCTACTCCAGACATCCACTGGGGCCTTCACCCTGGGGAGGGATGGTTGACAGTAGCAGGGTTAGCTGTGGATGGAAAGGGTGACAGTTAGTATGTGGAAATGTTGTTGTAGTGTCATGGTGTGCCACTTGCAGTGGGTGAAATCGTTACCCAGGGATGGCAATGACATTTGCAGCAATGCTGACACTGCATGGTGAATGGCCTTTGGGCCATGCTTGTCATATCAATTATAGTTGTGGGTTTGCTGTTTGACATTGCTGCAACTGGCATAGGTAGTGAGGTGGTGTAGGCTAGAAGTCTGGGTGGGCTGTCTGATGAATGTCAATGCAGTTGCATCATTGTGAGGTGTGAGTGTGACTCAGATCTGGCATGCCTAGTGATGGATTGTGAGAGTGGTAGTTGAGGAGATAGTGAAGGTTTAGCATGCATTGTGCGAGTGGGTATGTGGATGGTGGGAGAGGGGTGGTGTGGAATGCAGAGTAGGAAGGTGGGGTGTTAGTCGGGTGTGCATTCTTGTGATTTGTGATATGATGGGGAGTGGAAGGTGCTTGGGAGGCATGCAGGACTGGAGTAGTTAGTGCTTAGGGGTGGTATCAATCCCTCCAATGATTCCAGTCAGTTGCTCAGGATGCATGATGTCCAAGACCTTCTCCTCCCAGGTTGTCAAGTCAAGGGGAGAAGGTGGGGGTCCATTGCCAGTCTTGATGAGGTCGATGTTGTGCCTGGATGTCATGGAACAGATCTTCCCCCTGAGGTCATTCCACCTCTTTCTGATGTCCTCCCTTGTGCGTGGGTAGCTGCTGACTGTGTTTATCCTGTCGACGATCCTCTGCCATAGCTCGGTTTCCCTGGCCATTGATGTTTACTAGAGTTGTGCTCCCATCAGTTGTGGCTTTACTCTGACGATCTCATCCACCATGACCTGCAACTCATTGTCAGTGAAGCATGGGTGCTTGTGGCGTGACATGTTGTGGGGGTGCGTGCACCGTGTGTATTCAGTGGTCAATGTGCATTGGTTCGTGGGTCGTGGTAGTATTCGCAAGGGTTTGAGGGCGTGAGCGGGGGTGTTTTATAGTGCAGTGAACGGTGTGTGTGTAGTGTGTGTATGTGTTTCAGGTGTGAGGTATTCAAACTCTCCAATCTGGTGTTGCCTTCTGTTGGCAGTGATTTTCTAGCCCACCGTGGTGCACGCCACCAATGGTTTCCCACCGTGCATGTTCCGATGTGCTGTATTCTGACTCATAACGTGGCAGCCAGTATGGTGTCGGAGTGGCGGGCCGTACAGTCACTCTTTCGCCATCAGTGACACTGGAAGTGCTGGATTTCAGGCTATGTTTCGTCGGCTTGGTGCTCGTAATACGGCGGTCACTGTGCCGCCAACACTGGTGTGATGGTGGCAGGATTTTCCATGGCGCTCGTGCCCGAAGACCACCTAACTCGTAATGAGGGCCTCAGTGTTACAAAAATAAAGGTACTTTATTTTTACTGACACAATACTAAAAAGTACTAGAGGCAACCCTCCAATAGGAGTTAAGTAACACACTAAGGTGGTCATTACAACCCTGGTGGACGGTGTTAAAGCGGCGGTAAGACCGCCAACAAAGACAGCCACTTTAGCACTCCGACACCACAGCGGTACAAACAAACAGCGCAGCAGTCACCGCCAACAGACAGGTGGAAGACAAAGTACCACCCACAGTATCACAACCTACCAATCCGCCACCTTTTCTGGGGCGGATTCACCACGGACAAAAACACGGCGGAAACAGGACTTCGAAGGGAAAACGTTCACCTCTACACACCCCACGAGGAATCCTGACGTCATGGAACCATAGCTGCGGATCCTGCCAGCCCTTATCTTCTTGCTCCTCTACCAGGAGCACGAACGCCGGCGGCGAAGACCACGGTGAGTACTGCACCTACGACACAGGGGGGGGAGGGAATAAACAGGGACACGCGCAACACCCCCACCCCCACCCTCACCCACCACAACACACACACCAATACAGCATGATACATTATAGTTACACCCCCCAACCCCCCGGAAGAATGCAAAGACAAAAGAAAATGAGTGTAACCATTGTAATATATTAAAATCAAGTACGCAAAAATATATATATACACTATAAACAAAATATACATCAAGCTTAGTAGTCCAGGTAGTGCTCCAATGAAGTCAGTGGGATACTGGGCCCACACGGTATGGGCGAGGCCCACACAAGATCCCCGACCATGATGAAGAGAACACTGCAGGGGCATCAGAGAGCAAGAAAACAGGCACCTCAGGGGGAGGGAAAGGGGGGGCACCTCAGCCGGTTGAGTGCACGGTGCCAAATCCACGAGAGGGCCACATGCCCACTGTTCCATCCTGGGGAGTGCAAAGCCACAGTCTCACAAGTCTCTACAGTGGGTGGGTTGCCCACTGTTCCATCCTGAGGAGTGCAAAGCCACAGTCACTCAAGTCTCTACAGTGGGTGGGTTGCCCACTGTTCAATCCTGGGGAGTGCAAAGCCACAGTCTCTCAAGTCTCTACAGTGGGTGGGTTGCCAACTGTTCAATCCTGGGGAGTGCAAAGCCACAGTCTCACAAGTCTCTACAGTGGGTGGGTTGCCCACTGTTCCATCCTGGGGAGTGCAAAGCTACAGTCTCTCAAGTCTCTGCAGTGGGTGGGTTGCCCACTGTTCCATCCTGGGGAGTGCAAAGCCACAGTCTCTCAAGTCTCTACAGTGGGTGGGTTGCCCACTGTTCCATCCTGGGGAGTGCAAAGCCACAGTCTCTAAAGTGGATGACAGTCTCCACTGGTTCTGGAGGGGGTATGGTGCCCAGAGTGCTTCATCCTGCTAAGGACTGAGGTAGTGGATGACAGTCTCAACTGGTTCTGGAGGGGGCATGGTGCCCAGAGTGATTCATCCTGCTCGTGACAGACTCAGTAGCGTCAGTGCCCTTGGCGCTCATGGGCCAGCGGTGCTTGTGGCAGCGGTGCCCTGTTCAGCAGTGCTTGTGGCGGTGGTGCCCTGTTCAGAGGTGCTTGTTGCAGCGGTGCCCTGTTCAGCAGTGCTTGTGGCGGCAGTGCCCTGTTCAGCGGTGCTGGTGGCGGCGGTGCCCTGTTCTGCAGTGCTTGTGGCGGCAGTGTACTTTGCAGTGACTCAGTTGCTGGCGGTCCTCTCTGGCCCAGCGGGGCTGGTGCTGGCGGTCCTTCATGGCCCAGCGGGGCTGGTGGTCCTATCTGGCCCAGCAGGGCTGGTGCCTGGCGGTCCTTCATGGCCCAGCGGGGCTGGTGCTGGCGGTCCTTTCTGGCCCAGCGGGGCTAGTGCTGGCGATCCTCTCTGGCCCAGCGGGGCTGGTGCTGGCGGTCCTCTCTGGCCCAGCGGGGCTGGTGCTGGCCTCTTGGGCAGCAGGGCAGGTGCTGACGGTGGCCTCTTGGGCAGCAGGGCAGGTTCTGGCGGTGGCCTCTTGGGCAGCAGGGCAGGTGCTGGTGGTGGCCTCTTGGGCAGCAGGGCAGGTGCTGGCGGTGGCCTCTTGGGCAGCGGGGATGATTGCGGTGGGCTCCTGGGCAGTGGGGATGATGGCGGTCTTCTCCGGCGTGCTGCTCTTCCCAGACCTGCTGACTTTCTTGTGGCCCTTCCCCACCTTGGAAGGTGTCGCAGCTGTCTCCACACTCCCACCTGTACCTCTGCGAGCGGCTTTGGTGGCTGGAGTCTTCCCCCTCTCCCGCCGGGCACTGGCCAACTTTAGATGCTTCACAGGTGGGGGACTATCCGTGCTGTGGCTCCGTGCCACACTGGCTGCCCTGGTGGCCGTTGCACTCCAGATTCTGGTGAGTACAGGCACCACTGGTCCCGGAGATGTTGTGGCTGAGGCGCTAAGTTGGGACCTGGAGAGTTGGGCCCTAGGACGCGGACGGTGGGGGGGGAGGTGTGGGAAAGAGGTCAAGGTTGGACAGGAAAGGTTTTTTGGAAACACTGGGATGGGTAGCTGGAGGGGTTTGGGAGTGGAGTAAGAGGTTGTGGTTGTAGGATGTGTTGGTTTGGTGACTTTGGGTGAAGGTGCATGTGCTGGAGGCTGTCGTGAGGTGGATGGCTGTTGGGTGGGTGTGTGCCTGCGTTTGTGTATCTTGGGAGGTGGCGTCACAGACACACTGGAAGATGACACAGGGGACGTGTGAATGGCAGTGGGGTGGTGAGTGCACGTGAGCGGGGTGTGGTGGCGTGTGTGCTGATGATGGCAGTAGTGGATGTAGATGTAGTGCATGTAGGTGTGAATGGAGACGAGACTGGGAGGGAGGAGGGAGATGAGGAGTAGGGTGACACAGTGGAGGCAGTCGTTGTTGGTGTGTCTGCATGTGTGTGATGCTTGCGTGAGTGCCTGTGGGATGTCTGGTGCTTATGTTTGCTTGAGCTTTCCTTGTGTGTTGACGTGTGTGCATGCTGGTCTGAAGGTGTGCTTGGTATAGGCTGAGGTAGAGGGGATTGGATCTGGGTGGAGGAAGTTGGAGGGGGGAGGCTAGAGACAGGGACCATGGCTGAAAAGCTCGCTGAAGGGCCGCCTGACCAGAATGAATGCCCTCCAGGAATGCATTTGTTTGCTGCAACTGCCTTTCTACACCCTGGATGGCATTCAAAATGGTAGACTGCCCAACAGTGAGGGACCTGAGGAGGTCAATGGCCTCCTCACTGAGGGCAGCAGGGGTGACTGGGGCAAGGCCTGAGGTGCCTGGGGTGAAGGTGATGCCCACCCTCCTGGGTGAGCGGGCACGGGGCAAAGGCTGAGGGGCTGCTGGGAGGGCGGTGCTGGTAGGGAGGGTGGCGGCTGTACCTGTAGATGCGGGGGGCACAGATGTTACTGCCACCACAAGGGAGCTCCCATCAGAGGACGAGTCTGTGTCACTGGTGTCAGCTCCTGTCCCCGCCGTGGAGCTTCCTTCGCCCTCCGTCCCACTGGTGTACTCCGACTCCATTGTCTCGCCCTCCAGGGCCATGTGGGATGCAGCTCCCTCCTGCGCCGTTGCCACTGCTTCTCCGCCTGATGATGCTAATGCACACAAGAACAGGGCGACCACAAAAAGGGGGGGACGACAGAAGAAAGACATGTTGAGTGCATGCATTACCGCTACCGTTGGCAGACACGACAGACACAGAAGCCCCCTGCAATACGCCGCGCACTTGGCCTCCACTGTTCAATCCCTGGGACATGGCCTACAAGGCTATGGACGACATCTGCGCACATCGATTTCACATGAGCCTGACTAGGTGTACTTGGCACTGTACACAGGTGGGGTGGGGTGCCACAGGCTCTGCCAGCACAAGGGGACCTTGCCTCCTAAACTCGCCCTGGCCTAGGGAAACCCACAGCCCACCTCCCCCACCCAGACACCTCCACTGCGCGCAAAATCAGCAGAATGAGAGTGTACTCACCCCCTTGTGGCTGCTGTGACGCCCCCAAGCGCCCATCAAACTCCGGGTACACCACCGCCAGGATCCTGACCATCAGGTGGGTCATGGTGCGACGGGCACCCCTCCCACGTTGGGAGGCCATCCCCAGCTGGGCCTCCGCCATCTTCTTGCTCCAGCAGCGAATGTCCTCCCATCTTTTCCGGCAGTGGGTGCTCCGCCTGTGGTAGACCCACAGGGTCCTGACGTCCTTGGCGATGGCACGCCAAATATCTTTTTTCTGGTGGGCGCTGACCTACATGAATTGTACAGGGGGAAAAGAAAAGTTATTACCAAATGCACCGTCACAGTCATTGGCCCCCATCCCTACCCTTGCCATTATGCACATGCACTCACCGTCGTTTCATGCACACCTCAATCTTCCCCCCCTTCTTTCATCCACCCCACTGTACACAGGCATAGCCCATACAGCATGCTCACAGTGTATTTACCTGTTTGTCTGGAGGACCGTAGAGTAGCGTGTACTGCGGGAGGACCCCATCCACAAGTTTCTCCAACTCCTCCGATGTGAAGGCAGGGGCCCTTTCCCCAGTCGCACGAGCCATTGTCTCTTCCAGACCGAGGTCACAGCAGCACTTGCAGTGTAGGTCCTCTCCTGTCGAAGATCAGGTATCGAGTGATTGAACAGATAGAAAATGGCGGTCATGTCTGCGGCGGTGCATACCGTCACCTCCGGCGTACATCGTCATTGGCTCCTGGGACCCATAGGGTCCAATGTTAACCAATGCAGGATTGTGCTGCGGTCTTCGACCGCCTACCGCAACGGTGTACAACGCCAGTGCAGTTACCTCACATCCCATTGTCCCACTTTACAGGTCAGGCAGCCGCCATTTCAGGGGCCCACATGGCTTAATTTTTAACTGCGTCACACATACCTAGGCCTAGCCTCAACACACATACAGGCCAAATATCGGATTATGATACGTGTTCTGTGTAAGCTGTGTTTACGTACCTCTGAGTTGTTTGACTCTGTGCTCGCTGTTGTCCTTCATAGGCACCGTCTGCTGGGACATGTGAGGAGATGGCGGCATCCTCCGGTGTACAGACCGCTGGTGGACCTGTTGACAATGGAGGAGCGACATATGATCATCACCTACAGGCTTGACCGTGCCACAATCCAGGAACTGTGTGCCCAGTTGGAGCCAGACCTGATGTCAGCTATCGGCCATCCCACAGGAATCCCCCCTCAAGTGCAGGTGCTGTCAGTACTCCATTTCCTTGCAAGTGGGTCATTTCAAACAACAGGGCCCATAGCATCAGGGATGTCCCAGCCTATGTTTTCCAACGTGTTGTCCAGAGTGTTGTCTGCCCTGCTGAAACACATGCGGAGCTACATCGTTTTCCCTCAGGTGGAGGATTTGCCTACAGTGAAAGGAGACTTCTATGCCCTGGGACATATCCCCAACATCATAGGTGCCATTGATGGGACACATGTGGCTTTGGTCCGCCCCCGCAGGAGTGAACAGGTATACAGAAACCGGAAGAGTTATCATTCCATGAATGTGCAGATGGTGTGTTTGGCAGACCAGTACATCTCCCATGTGAATGCCAAGTTCCCTGGCTCAGTGCATGGCGTTTACATCCTGCGGAATAGCAGCATCCCTTATGTGATGGGTCAACTCCAGAGGCACCATGTGTGGCTATTAGGTGAGGACATGGACCCAATACAGTGTGACTAGGTGTCTGGGGATGTCCCTATGAGTTAGTGTGTGTCTAACAGTTGTCCCTCGACATTTGCAGGTGACTCTGGTTACCCCAACCTGTCATGGCTACTGACCCCAGTGAGGAATCCCAGGACAAGGGCAGAGGAACGCTACAATGAGGCCCATGGGCGAACACGACGAATAATTGAGCGCACCTACAGCCACCTGAAGGCCAGGTTCAGGTGCCTCCATATGACAGGTGGATCCCTATTGTATTCACCAAAGAAGGTGTGCCAGATCATCGTGGCCTGCTGTATGCTTCACAACTTGGCTTTGCAACAACAGGTGCCTTTTCTGCAGGAGAATGGTCCAGATGGCGGTGTTGTTGCAGCTGTGGAGCCTGTGGACAGTGAAGACGAGGAAGCAGAAGAAGATGACATGGACAACAGGAACTCAGTGATCCTGCAATATTTCCAGTGAGACACAGGTAAGAATACAGACCTGCCTACTACATGTAGTTTAACACTACTACCTCTCTACTGTCTGTCGTTTTCACCCAGTGTATGGTCACTGAGTTGTCATTTTCCCTTACGATTTCACAGATGTGGGTCCCACTGTGTGACATCTGCTTTGTTTCCTCATGGACTAGAGCTGTGTGACATAGGTATGTTGACATTACAATTGAAAGTGCATTTTGCCGCAGTAATTGCTAATACACTATTCCGAAATCACAGACTGACTCCAGATTGTTTTGCGCTTAAAGGGTGTTTATTTAAGTGCTCAATATTGGAGGGGGTTGCAAAATGGTGACGGTTGATGGTGGAGGAAGGTCCATGGCAGAGTCCAGTCTATTAGTCTCACAGGTGCATTGCCCAAATGGGCATAGGAAGTGGAGCTGAGGCAGTTTAAGGATGGACAGGGTGACAAAGTGGGACAGAAGGATGACATTCAGGGTGGTCTCATTTCTTGGCGGGGTCTTGGCATCGTTCTCTGTCTTTGTCCTGGATCTCAGGGACCGTTTGCGGGGTGGTGTGGTGGTCCTGTGGTGGTGCCTCCTGTCCACTAGCACCGGCGGAGGTGGTGAGCAGTTCATCGTCCAGGCTAGTGTCAGGGGCCCCTTGTTGTGCCACAGTGTCCCTCCTGGTGTTGATTACTTCCTTCAGCACCCCTACGATGGTGCCCATGGTGGAACTGATGGCTCTGAGTTCCTCCCTGAAGCCCAAATACTGTTACTCCTGCAGGCGCTGGTGGTGGTGGTAGGCTCCCATGATGGAGGAGAGGGCCTCGTGGAGAGTGGGTTCCCTGGGCCTGTACTCCCCCTGTCGCACAGCAGCCCTCCCAGTTCCCCTGTGTTCCTGGGCCTCCGTCCCCTGGACTGTGTGCCCACTACCACTGCCCCCAGGTCCCTGTTGTTGTTGGGGTGGTGGGTTAGCCTGGGTTCCCTATAGTGGTGGACACACTGCTGATTGACGTGTCCTGGGGACCGAGGTATGGGCCCGCTGGGTGGGTGCTGTGCTGGTGTTTCCAGACGGGGGAAGCTCTGTGGTGGCCTGTGACTGGGTGAGGGAAACCGACTGTCCAGAGGTCCCCGATGGGCCGGGCTGGTCATCTAGATCCAGTTGGACAGAGCTGCTGTCATCACTGTGGGCCTCTTCTGTTGGTGGTGTGGACATGTGTGGATCCTCCTGTCCGGTGACGTTGGGTAGGGGTCCTGCAGGGGTATAAAAGGATGTTTATTATATCTGTATGTTCCATGGTGTGCAATGGGTGGGTGTCCGTGTACCCCAGTGCTTGCATTCCTGTCTAGGACCTTGTGTGATGATGGTTTAGGGGGGTGTATGGGTATGTGCAGTGGCCATGCTTTGGTGATGGGTGTCTATGCTTTGTTGTTGCATGCAGGGCCTGGTGTTAGGATGTGTGGGTTGTGATAGTGGTACATTTGTGAGGAGTTGGAGTGATGGGGGTGAGCGTGAGGGTGGGGCTATGTGATGGCATGCAGGTAGGGTGGGGGATGTAATAGTTAAGATTTGACTTACCAGAGTCCATTCCTCCATCTACTTCTGCGAGGCCCTCAGGATGCAGAATCGCCAAGACCTGCTCCTCCCATGTTGTTAGTTGGGGAGGAGGTGGGGGTCCGCCGCCAGTCCGCTGAACCGCAAGGTAGTGTCTTGAGACCACGGAACGCACCTTCCCCCCTAGGTCGTTCCACCTCTTCCTGATGTCATCCCTATTTCTTGGGTGCTGTCCCACTGCGTTGATCCTGTCCACGATTCTTCCCCATAGCTCCATCTTCCTAGCAATGGAGGTGTGCTGCACCTGTGATCCAAATAGCTGTGGCTCTACCCGGACAATTTCCTCCACCATGACCCTGAGCTCCTCCTCCGAGAACCTGGGGTGTCTTTGCCATGCCATGGGGTGGTGTGGGTGATGTGTGGGGTGGTGTGTGTGGTGATAGGTGGGGTGATACTTAGTGGTGTGTTGGGTGAGGTGCCTGGAAGTTCTGTAGGTGATGGTATTGTGTGCCTGTGGATGCTTGGTAGTTGTTTGTGGTGTCTCTCTCTGGCCTTCGTTCGGGATTTTTGGTCGTAGGGGTTTGTGGGTGATGTGGGTGTGTGTTTTATATTGTATTGGGAGTGTGGGAGTGGTGTGTGTATGTGTATCAGGTGTGTGTATTTGGAATTGTCCAATGTGGCTGTGTTTTGTATGTGTGTGTATTTTGAGCGCGGCGGTGTGTACCGCCAATGGAATACTGCGGTGAAAGACCGCCGCGTGGATTCGTGTGGCGTGATAGTGTGGGCGTATTTCTGTTGGCGTGATGGTGGAGGTTTTGTTTTCACCAGTTTATCACTGACCTTTGGTGTGCCGGACTTGTGTGGGTGTCTGAATTTTGGCGGATTCCGTGCTGTGGGTCATAATGACCGTGGCAGATTCCGCAGCCGCGGCAGTGTGTTGGCGGTCTTCTGCACAGTGGTAAGCGGCTTTTCCCGCCAATGTTGTAATGAGGGCCTAAATATATACACCAGTTATCAGCAATAGGCATAGAAAGTGATAGAAAACAGTGCAAATGCACTTAGACAATAGTGACCCAGGGGGACCCGAACCATATACTAAAAAAATTTAATAGGTTAGTGGAATGTGTAGAGGGGAGCTGAGGGGACAAGGAAGCTTCAAAGGTAAGTACCACAGTGCCCCCTAGCGACCATGAGGATAGGAGTAAATTACTAGATTTTCCCCAAACCACCCAAGAGGAAGAAAATGCAACACCCAGACAAGTCTGCAAGAAACAAGCAGTGATTCCTGAAGTGGAAGACCGGTGGAAGAAGGGGACCAAGTCTAGAAGTCACAGAAGAGTCCAGGAGGAGTAGGAGCTACTACCCACCCAGCTGTGGATGCAGGAGTTGGCCGACAGTGAGACGAAGACAGTCAGAAATGCAGCCCTGGAGCAGATGAAGAGTTCCTGGAGGATGCAGTCGACATCCCATGCCGGATGGAAGATCTCAGTGTTGTGGAAAAGCCATCAACAAGTCTTGGCAAAGGCTGAAGTCATGGTGAAGCAAAAGTGGAGCTGCCAGGGATCAGCAAGGTCCAGGAGGACTTAACCCATGGAACCCATGGGAAACCCTCAGGAAGGCAGAGAGTCCATAGAAGAAGAGGCAGCCCCCACAGGAGACTCAATGGAAAAGGAACCAGGAGTCACAGAGGAGCCCATGCAACACAACTGGAGAAGGGTCCCACACCACAGAAGAAGCACGGAGAGGGCTGTACATCACAGGAAGGAGTGCTGGGGGATGGGGCTACATGAAGCTTGAACGTCCCTTGGAAGAGATGCAAACAAGCCTTGGTCACTGTAAGAGACATGGTGCACGGGAGTACTGTCCTACGTGGGAAGGCAAGGGCTTACCTACACAAAAGATCAACAGCTGGCAGAGAGGACCATGAGGACTACTCCAGACCATCACCCATGATTCAGGATCCAAGCAGCTCAGGATGACAGGAGATCAACGCAGCTGATCATCGTTGCAGTTGGTGCCTGTAGATGCAGGGGAGTGACTCCTTCACTCCAATGGAGATTCCTTCTTCCTTCTCTTGTATACTGAAGACTTGCCACCCTCAGGGATGCACTGCAAGGAAAATGTTGCAGAAGCTGGAAGGAGCCGTGAAAACAATGTTGCAAGCAGAGTCTTCATCGTGGATGCAGATTGTTGGTTCCTGGAGAGTCCAGTCATGGTTCCAGTGGCTAGAAGTCAAAGTTTGCAGAGGAGTGCTGCTGGAATCTTACAAGCTGAATCTGAGAACAAACCCAAGAAAGAGACTCTACATAGTCCTGAAAGGGGGATTGGTCACCTAGTCAGGTAACCACCTATCAGGAGGGGGCTCTGATATCACCTGCTTGGCCTGGCCTGGCCACTCAGATGCTCTCAAAGGTCCCTGCCAACCTTGGAGTCAAGATAGGAGAACCCAGGGAACCTCTGGGGGAGCTCTGGATACCACCCCTGGGGTGGTGGTGGACAGCAGAGGGGTCACTCCCCTTTCCATTGTCCAGTTTCACGCCAAAGCAGGAACTGGAGGTCCCTGAACTGGTGTAGACTGGTTTATGCATGGAGGGCAACAAATGTGCCCTTCAAAGCATACCAGTGGCTTTGGAGGCTACCCCTCCCAAGCCATGTAACACCTATTTCCAAAGGGAGAGGGTGTTATCTCCCTCTCCCAAAGAAAATATTTTGTTGTGCCTTCCTGGGCTTGAGCTGTTCCAGAAGCAGGAGGGCAGAAACCTGTCTGAGGGGTGGCAGCAGCTAGGGCTGCCTGGAAAACCCTAAAAGCCTGGTAGGAGCAATGCTGAGGGTCCTCTAAGGAGCCCCAAGAGTGCATGGAATCATACTTCCAATACTGGCAACAATATTGGGGTATGATTCTGACATGTTTGATACCAACCATGCCTAGGTTGAGAGTTACCACTATGTAGATAGACATATGTAGTAACCTATGTCTAGTACATGCATAATATAGCGTCCCCGCACTTACAAAGTCCATGAAAATAGCACTGTAGTTCATGGTGGCACCTCTGTGCTCTCACACACAGGCACTTGCACCCTGCCCTCTGTGCTAGGAGGGCCTGCCATAGGGGTGACTTATAGTGAAATGGGTAGTGCCCTATTGTGAAAAAGGGTGCATGCACCTTTTCAAGCAGGCTGCAATGACAGGACTGCAAAACACTTTGTATGGGCTCCCCATGTGTGGCATAATACATTCTTCAGCCCATGGGGATCCCCTGGTACCCCAATGCCCTGGATACCTGAGTACCATATGCTAGGGACTTATATGGGGGCACCAGTATGACAAATGTGGGTTGGAAATGGTACAAGTTACCAAGTTAGAAGGGAGAGAGCATGATCACTGGGGTTCTGGTTAACAGGATCCCAGTGAACACAGTCAAACACACTGACAACAGGCAGAAAATGGAGGTAACCATGCCAAGAAAGAGGCTACTTTCCGAAACTGGGTATTTCATTTAGGAAAGCTTGTTTTAACCAGCGAACAGAGTATGTTACGTGAAAGTATTCTATGATGTTAAGTAATCCACATTTCCGTCCACTGGTAAACTGCCTATTTCTTTATGGAGCCTTATTCAACAGGGTGTTTTTCTAGTTTAATGAAGAAAGAGATTTCAGTCTAACTTCTCTTCTAAACATTAACATTGTCTCATTGTTTGGGGACTCCTTTTGCTTAATAGTAACCCAACAGATGATTAAAAACAAAGATACATGGCCCATCATTAAAATGGTGTCAACATGTTCCTACACAAATCTTACTGATAATGTAAAGTGGATTCCTCTGAAATTTGAGTTTAAATTCATGCCTAATACATCACTCATTGCAGGGTAATTGGACACACAGACCATTGCATATACCAATGTTGGCTCTTTGCCTCTTTCAGTCAATACAAACAATAATAAAATTAATCATGCAGCCTTTTATCTTATCAGTAGGCATTTCCTACCATACAACCATGGTTTGTCACCACACCTTTTCAAATACCATGTAGGAATGGAAAAACGTAATGAGGTTCTGAGAGAATTACCCACACTCTCAGTATGTTATTCATCATTTCCAGTATCATGTTCCCAAAACTGGCACCACCTAAGTGGGTGTTTCAGCTGTAAAAGCTCTTTCTATGTTTGCCCCCACACTAATCTTCCACTGTCTCTTGTACCCATTTCTAATAAAAGAAAAATACCATGACCAGCTTACCATGGTACATGATAGATAGGCTCTATGTCAGTGGTTCCCAACCTGTGGGCCGGGGACCCCTGGGGGTCCACGAAGCCTCATCAGGGGGTCCGCGGCAGCTTAAAAAATGTAAAAATATTAGGTCCCAGCTATCAGTATTAACTCATTGGGCGTCCCCCGGTTCCAATAATGATTCAGTGGGGGTCCCCGGGCTCCAGTATTGACAAAA
The DNA here is from genome assembly GCF_031143425.1 of Pleurodeles waltl. NCBI lineage: Eukaryota > Metazoa > Chordata > Amphibia > Caudata > Salamandridae > Pleurodeles > Pleurodeles waltl. Next base: position 349,759,814 of record NC_090438.1, read on the forward strand.
TGGGGGTCCATAGAAGTGAAAAGGTTGGGAACCACTGCTCTATGTGATTATCAGCCCTTTAGATCATGGCCATTGCAACAATTCTTTATTTTGATGGACATGGCCCTCATTGATGACAGCATGAGTGTAAGGTTTGGGCCAGGGGTAGAGGAGAGAGTTTTCTATCTCATTAGCCTTTTTGAAAAATATGTTACACTATTAGCAGCAGTTCAAAGCAAATGGACATGTGCAAATATACAGAAGTGAGGCTTGATTAATGTGATCCCAATTTTAACCTGCAAGAGTAACAGAAGCAGGTAGGGAAAATAGTTTTCCTATTATTATGATCAAATGTGTTGGTCTGTTCTCTACTCTTAACACTTCTTTTATAATGCCTTTATGACACTTTTTTGACAAGGTCCTAATTGTTTCAATTTATTATGTAACATATGTTAACGCTGAAATTTTACTAATGAATATTCACATATTTTGAATGTTAAATCAATCTAGAGAATCAGTTAATACAGAAAATTAATACCCAAGTTTGAAAATGTGCCTACTTGATTGACCATCAATAATCACAAAGTGTACTTATTAACAGCTGATTAATGTAAAATGTTATGCTCATGTTTGGATTAATGTAGTAGTATGTCATATTAATGGTTATGTATTATGTATTTTCTTTATTAATCATAGGCCTTAATTTAGTGAGATCTGGGGCCTAGTTGCACGGCCTCATGTTAAGTTGCATTGCTTAGATGAATCATAAAATGGCTGCTTAGAGAATCAAATTGTAATTTTCCACTGCATTGACCGAAATGCTAGTATTTGAATTTTTCTCCCATGAGAACTGCTTGCTAGAAAATGTTGTACTAGCTAAAGATACTTTGTATAACTTAGTGTGTGTAAAGGCGAGGTTCCAGGGAGTGGACAATGGAAGCACTCACTGGAGTATAAGCTGATACAATTTTGTTACCTGATGAGCACAATGTCGGGAATAGGAGAAGAGGAGCCAATCATCGACATATGAACTATGGTTTAGATAATTATTAGATATGAGGTTCTACTTTCATTGGACTAAACGTAAATGTACGATTCTTTGACCAATAGTAATGTGGGAAGTAGTTTTATGGAATCTAACTCAGCCAGAGTGCACCGAGAGGAGATACACCCATATTTTTCCTTGACTGTCCTGAAAGGAGATGTGCTTAACATGTCTTAACTTTGTTGCCTAGAAGCGACATTCCATTATGCCCATTATTGAGACATTTCTATCTTGAACTCTATTGCTGAATTCCGATGCTTTGCTGACCGAACAGATGTCCAATTGACAAAGACTGTTACCGCTTGCTGAATCATATTGAGGCAAGTTATAAGACGATGTTACTGATTATTATGTCTATTTGCTTTTGTTTTTAGGTACCAACCGCTAATTTTGATAGAGCCATAGTTAGATGTTTTCCAAATTTGTGTTGAATAAATTGTTTTGCATCAAGTCCAAACATCCTATTCTAATCCAAAGGTTAGTTAGGATACTCACTGATAATGCTTGCTAAATATTAGCAACTAAAGATGTATTTTCTTTGCTGCAACCAAATGTATGCCATTTCTATTGCACAGTCATTCTTGCTTTTGATTTGTACTGTATCTTTAGAATGTGTAGTGGTCCAAGCTTTGATTAAATTGAGATTCTTTAGAAGATTTGGTCAACTAGTATTGTTTCTGTATGTTCATCATTTGATTTTGAGACTAAGTTACGTGCTATTCGCATTGTTAATATAGGGAAATAAACATTCCAACTTTAACATAAAGGTGTGGTTTTTCATGGCAAAGGGGTCATGGTGCGTGGAAATTATTGACTCCCAAATTTATTGATGTTATTGATTGCTATTGCTATTGATTTGTATTGAAACTGAGCCTTATGGTGGGAACTACTCTAAGCATAGTCAAAAGGTACATCGAACCTTAAACACGTCCCCTTATAATCAAATGATAAGAAACCAAATAAGGTCAGACGCGCTAACACATTTATTTTCTAGAACCTATATGTATGTCTACCTTTGTGAATCCGGACGAAAATGTGGGAGCAATATCTACAAGTAAAGAGACTGAGCCACCTAAGACATCTTGGAATTTAGAGTGCTCAACATCCAATGACTGCAATAGTGGTGTTAGTAATCACTGATTGGTTTGGCCAGTACACTTTTTTTCAGGCACTCTTCTACTTGAAGAGCCATGGTGACAATCTTGCATATATTCCTTGACAGGAAGCCTAAATATAACCCTCTACTTCCTCCTGTAAGGCACAATGAACCATTGGCACTAAACATAATTTCCAGCAAAACAACAATTTTCTTGCTGATAACAGGTGCCAGATCTGTTTTTTTACCCTTTCACAGCGATGTTACCAAAGTCCTGACTTTCTGTTGAATTAGTTTCGTAGCCATGCTGGACAACTAGATTATATTGTTTCTGTGTTTGAGCCAGTGTTTCAGCTCCACCCTTCCTTCCTTTACCTTTCTGCCTTCTCTACTCACTTCCCTTATCAATTCAGTTCAACTTTATTACATATTAGATACAGCCGATTTGCGCATATACAAACTGCAATTAAAACAGCAAGTATAAAGTCAATGTGGATGCATAAACAATGCTAGTTTCATACATGAACAATTGTAAAATATAAATAATTTCAGCTGACATTTTATTCAAAAACTAACATTTTTGTTAGTCACTGCATATTTACTAACATATTAAAACAAAATAATATTTGTTTAATATAAAACAATTCAACAATTATTACTACACTCAAGTATTGCGGGAGAGGGGCGCTGTTAAAATGTCCACTCCATTGTCCATTTTAAGGATATTCCTTATTAAAAGAAATAATTAAGGTCATATAATAATTTAGCAAAACAACAAGATGATGGATGGAGTGCTGAAGCTGTTTAAACACTCACCCCCAGTTGTGGATCTGGGTTAAATGCATCGTTCTTTTGCTAACCATGCCACCCAAGTTTGAACCCAGCCTTATGCAAATCAGTCTTGACAATGTTCTGCATTGCAACAGTCCAGCCCGACCTGCTAGGCCAGGTACTCCCTGCGCCAGAAACAAGCATCCTCGGACCAGTTTTGGGGTATCACCCCTCATCAGCCAGGCTAGCTTGAATCCAATGGCACGGTGAGCAAGGGTCCTACATCTGGGCATATGCTTGCCACTTAGGGTGAACATAGCAACACAATAAGATGTGACTGACAGAGTGCTGAAACTTTTCAAACACTCACCCTCAGTCACAGATCTGGGTTAATTCCATTGTTCTTTTGCTCACCATGCCACCCCACTTTGGACCCAGCCATATGCAAATGTTGTGTTCATATATTAATTTTTCATTTACTAGCTATCTCTACAAACCTCTCTAACGAAGCACTGTAGCTTATTACTAGTCATCAAGTCATAACATTTTTGCAGACATAGTGCCAGATTTATTAAGGTTTTGCTTCACCCTTGAGCCATCAAGGGGGACCAAAAATCTAAGTGAGACATATCAAACCATGCAGGGCCATCTATGTGGCCCTGTATGGCTTGATAAACCTGGAATAACTCAAAACAGCACAAATCACTGACTTGCATTACTCTGACTCAGCGGGGAGTTCCATGTGTGGAGTATGGGTGGTTCCACGCATCCACCCCTGGATTGTGGCGCAATCTCAAATGTACCATTAGTAGTAGACTTGGGAATGAGTCAAAATGCTATACCTCCCTTGGTGTGGTGTAACAAGGAGACATATCTTTATTTCTTTTAGTTTTTACCTCTTTCTATGTGTACTGCACTGTACAGCACACACAGAAAGAGGAAACTTACTCTCAGGATTATTTTTGTGCAGGAAGGTATCCCTTCCTGCACAAAAACAATCATGCCTACACTACAAGTACACTTACAGCATGACACAAGGTTTCCTGCATTGACGCTAGGTAGCCAAAGGTGCACCAGAGCTAGGAAAGGACAGGAATGCACCTTATAATGTTAAATTTAGCGCATTCTTGCCCATTTTCTTTCGCGCAGCACAGCTCAGCAAGGTGGCTTATTGCGCTGAGTGAAAAAATGGCATATATGGGCCATAATTTGAATGTCTGCTCACATACCATCAGCTAAACCTGGCTAGAACAACACAAAATATGAGCCACAGTTTTATAATCTAGGTTACATAGCCTGTAACATAGGTTCCTCTTCTCTCCCTCTCAGGCTGTACTCTATGATCATACTACCTCGATGCATCAAGATGTCTTTGTCTGACCATCATGTAGTCATAACTGTTCTTTGACCTGGAAGAACGGACAGCTTTGTACAGCCAGTTCCTCATAACATATGAACAACTCCCTACAGGTCTTTAGGATTCTCAAAGCAACAATGTCCTCATCATAACTCATCAGCTTTATTACATATTTTATTTTCAGGATTTTTAACCTTTTTAGTCAGAGTAATTTTATCCCAAATACCATGAAGATGATATTCACCTAAAAGTGATTCTAGGTGAGTCTTTTTTGTAGCAATACGTAGAGCCAGTCACAACCAGTCGTTGAGTTTTGTTGGACCATTTTAGCTATCTGATAAAAAAAACGCATATCTGATTGGCCAGCCTCGCTACAGAGATCAAACCAAAGTGTAGCTGAGAAAGCACTTGGGACATGGCTCGTCTTAACTGGAGAAGAGAACGGAAAGAATTGCTTTCAAGAAGATTTGAATATTTATTTAGTTGATGCTTGTACCCTACACAGGCATAGAATAAAGTAGCCTGTAATTTCACAGTTCCTGCATTTAAATGTGGGCCACTATTGATGTAGGCCTCTAGTTAATGCTGTTTCTCTTTTTCTTAAGATTGCCAAGTTTCAGCTAGATTTTGTTTTGCAATCCAGAGGCTCAAATTACAATACATCTAGACACGTATAAGACCTTATTATTATCTTACCACCACTTAAATTTACATCTATTCATCCCCAAAATTAGTATATTTCTTTTGATTAAATTTAACTTTAAATAATGATATTTTGTGTATATTTGGAGGGTTTTAGCAATCTTTGCAAGCCAACTGCAGTCTGATCCACAATCATGAATTCATCATCATACATACCAATCAATAATTACAGCACCCAACTTATAATGAAAACATCTTACTGGTATGAGATGAGAAGGTAGATCTTCCGTATATAAATTGAACAGAGTTGGAACAAGGACACAGCCCTACTTCATTCAGTTTGTGTATAAGTTCCCTTAGGATGACCCCATTTTCTACTAATCTGCACTTGATCCCTCAGTTTGCAATGAAACACTGTTAGTAGCATTAGGACACCCTGATCTCTCTCCATGCCTCCACCGTCCTTTCCATCATCATTTCCCCCCTTCTCTGCCCAAATGCAGATGGGCATTAGAATGTTTGCTATTTAGGATTTGGAAGGCACCTTCACCTTCACTGAACTGTCAAACACCTGAGCCTAGTTAACCAGATTTCATAATACCTGAATCCAGTTTTTTCATCTGCTCACAGACACAGCTTTCCAATTAAATTCACTGCCACTGATTTGCAATGTAAAGGTTCTTCTAAGTGTGTAGTTACAGTCCTCCACTTTGCTTTGATGCAAGGACCGCTTTCATGCAGGAAGTATTCTGACTCCCAAACTGTCTAACTCTGATCAAGAATGCTTATGATTTGTTTCATCCCATTATCCATTTTTAGGTCTGACTTCAGCTGAGACCTTTTGATTTTACTAAAATTGTATGTATAACATACTTACATAAAGGGGCTTTTTCATCCATTGTTCTGTTGTTGTGTCATTCATATTTTACTTCTGTCCACTACAGCTTACAGCATGGCACAATAGGTTGGCCTACTGCAGCCACTCGAGTAAAAGCCGGGATACCTTTCCTCATAAAACTCAAAGAGCCTGCCCCGGAACTGTAGGTGTAGGGGGTGTCACATGGGTTGTGACATCATGGGGTCACGTCTTAGTCATGTGCCAGGGTCCTAGCCCCTGTGTCTAGGTCTATGGGCTGTGTAAAATGGTGGCCATGCTGGTGTGCCAGCCAATCAATTTAGAAATGTAAACCTAAGATACATGCTTGCTCTAACATTCCCAGGACTAGGACTTAAGGGTGTTCAGCAGATGTCAATGTATAAAGTGACCAGGCAATTAAAAAAAAAATTGAAATAGCCAGAAGACAAGCAATGCAAACCTAAAACAGATGTAGCCCTAAGAGTTCCCAGGCCAGGGTTCAAAGGTGTTCAGCAGATGTCAAAGTATAAAGCAGCCAGGCAATTTAAAAAAGTTTTGAAATAGCCAGAAGACAAGCAATGCAAACCTAAAACAGACGTAGCATGCGTCTGGGTCCCCAGACCGACATTACAAAATACATAGTTAGGGCCGTGTCCGATGTTCCCAACCCTAACAGCCCAGTGCTTTAAAGGCTGCAGCAGGGACTCAGGCCTCGTGTTGTCCGGGTCCCCGTCCTCCATTATATTCGCATTGTTAGGTTCGGTCAAAGACTCTGACCGGTCCTAACAGATCATTTGTAATGGTGGACGGGGACCTCGACAACGAACGATCGGGTTCCTGCCCCCCCAAACAACTACCCCTGCAGCCACCACAGAAGGGTCTTGAAAAGCACAAAACGCGCTGTTTTGTCTGCCCCCCCATAGCCCTCGCGTAGGTGTTTGAAAATAAATTAAATAAATAAAAATAAATAAATAATTTTTTTTTTAAATGTAGCCAATGAGTGGGGTTGTAAAAATACTGTACAATGTGGGGGCCCACAATGGGGCCCTTTTACATACCTTTTTTGAGGGGCAAATGGGGTCCCTCAGACCTGGGGGCCGCAATGGTATTCATGGGCTTGAGGAGACCAGCAGGAACTCCATGTGCTTGGGAGAAGCAATGGCTGTGCCTCAGTTGGCTCCACCCTTCTTCATAGCAAGGTAGCCCCACCCCCAAACTTGGTTGAGGGCTTGGAGAGTGAGAGTAAAAACTTGGAACGGATTCCAGGATCTAGATGCCAATCTCCTGTACATATATATGTATATATATATATATATATATATATATATATATATATATATATAGATATAGATATAGATATAGATATATATCCAATTCACTGTATTTTTTCAAATTGTTATGTGGTATGTATTATAGTGTTTTAGAATTATGAGGGGGTATTCCAGGGACTATAAATGAGACAGTAATATGTGTAAAGAATGTTTTGAAGGCTCTGGAACCACATAAATATTGTCCTATTGATAGAGCCCTACATCTTATGCTATGCATCAGCACCACAATGTGGTCTTTTTGATAAACAGCTCAGGGTGTTTGAGAAATGTAAACATTCGTTTTTTTTCTGGATTGTACATTCAGAACTGTTTAGTGGTTCCAATTTGTATGGATTGCGCGGATACTTAACAGCTAGCATCATTAGAGAGCCTGCTTAAAACGAATTTTATTTTAATTGTATATGTAAAAAAATCTTGAATGTGACATGTGTATTGGTATATACCTCTAAAAGGATGTGTATACCCTGATAATTAATAAGGCTTACAGTCATGAGGAGTGGTAACGGTTCAACTAATATTTTTCTGCCTGGCTCCCTTGCAATTATGTATATAGCTTAACAAGCATTGAGGTTTGAAAGTCCTTTTTTGTCTCTTCTGCACACAGGATCCCCAAGAGCTAACGCTGTCCCCAGAAGAAATGGATGCCTTGCAACAAGTTATAGGTATTTAGAGATTTATAGTTCAGAGACCCGTGTCATCATCCATCCTAAACAAAAATGTCTTGATTGTTATTTTTTGTATCTTACCATTAATGGTTTTCTATGTGTTTGTGTGCTTTTACAGGCTATGATGCTGAACTACAGCTGGCGGTTGGTGCTCTACAACAAATCTTCCAGGCTCAAGATGGTCCAGGCACGATGTCTCAGGATACAGATTTTGCTGGTAAATAAAAAAAAAGCTCCATGAAAACAGTATAGAAGGCACCCTCAGACAGCATGTATAGTCTGTGTATTATATTGTAAATGTGACATTTTATTCTTTTTATTTCCCTCCAGGCCCCCCTGTGGTACAAGCGGCTCCCATGGTAACGACTCAGAATGTAGTAGGGGTCATTCAAAAGACAGTCCGCAAGAAGAAGTCGCCAGACTCCAAGGAAGATCCACCTATAAAGAAAGACCCCTCACATTGGAACACAATATGTGGGTTTTTAGAAACTGTAGAGCCAGATTAATTCAATCCTAAGTGTCTCTCAAACCTCTTTCACCTCTAGGATATTGCTGCTATAGCAACACCTGATATGTATTTATTTATCTTTATATCCTAGAGTCATCACAAAAGAGTTCTGGAGGAGACTGCCATCATGCTAAGCAGAAGGCACCGTCTTTAAAGGACAACAACGTGACCCTTCAAAACTCCAAGGTACAAGCAGCATCTGTGAACAACGCAGGGCCCAAGGACAAACGGTGCACCAGCTCTACAGACAGAAGTTATAGACCAAGTACAGCCCTTAACTGCACCACACCAACAGTAATAAATGCTGTGCCCAGTACCGTGGACACTTCTACAGTCACTACCTATGTTCATTGGTTTGGACAATCTGGAAGTACTTCACAACAGGAGAGCGTGCGAAAAACAAGACCGTTTATGTTCTCCATCATGAAAACCACTTTATGGTATTTTAAACCAGAAGGGTTTTCTAGGAGCCAAGTACGCACACCCCCACTGTAACCATATCTACAACACACAGACGGCTCATCAGTGTGAAATGCACTGTAAAATGCGTTGGCAGGATGATTGTATTGATGTCACTGATCAGAAGGTACAGTGTTGCACGTGTAATCTCTTTTGTCACTCGTAAACTGCTTGAGCATACACATCAGACTTGCACGTTGCATACATAAAAAAGACTGTAAGGCTTGCGGGCGTTACTCTCCCTATCAGCGTAAATGTGAAGGCATGAAATGTCCCAGGTGTAAGGTGTATTTTCAGGCAGGGACAGAGCACAAGTGTTACATGGTTAAAGGGCTCCCTCTGACCAAAACTGAAGACTACATAGTGTTTGATATACAGTGTACACAGGAGACAGGTGTACATCAGCCTAATTATATTTATGCTCATCATCTAACTTCCGATGATAACTGGGACTTTGAAGGGCTCACGTCTGTGAGTGACTTCCTCACCACTTTCATGCAGCCTAAATTCAAAGGGTATTCTATGCTGGCTCAAAACTCTAAAGCATACGACTCCTTCTTTATGCTACGGACCATGATTGGTGAAAAGATGGCTGTAGAACTCATAACCCGGGGATGCAAATTGATGCTGTTAACTGAGGTACCTTTTCAAATAAGGTTCATTGATACCTTAAATTTTCTACCCATGAAATTAAGTAAATTACCCAAAGCCTTTGGTTTCACAGGTTTTAAAGGTTATTTCCCCCTCTTTTTCAAAACATGAGTCAACCAGAATTATGAGGGTCCCATGCCTCCACACTCCAGCTACAGTGTTGAGTATATAATGCCTGCTGAGAAAGAAAGCTACCTACAATGGTATCGTGAAAACAGTGAAAATAACTTTAATTTTCAAACCAAGTTGAAATCGTACTGTAAGGCCGATGTAATGAACTTGCGAAAAGCATGCAACCTTTTTAGAGATGTTGTGGTGGAGATGACCAAAAAGGTGAAAGTATGAAGCCCAACACACCCCAAATGACAAAGACTGTAGAATACATAGACCGCTACCATGTCATCACTCTGGCTTCCATGTGTATGTCTATCTACAAACACATGTTTTTTAAACCGTACAGCATAGCCGTAGTATCGCCAGACCTGTTTAATGGTAAACAGAAGCGCTATTCAACCCCCTCGATCCAGTGGCTCATTTATATCTTGGACATAGAAAACATAGCCATTCAACACTCATTACGGGAATACCACTTGGGGCCTTAGTACCTCAACGGTTATGCCATAATTAATAGCGTGCCAACCACCTTTAAATACAATGGGTGTTTTTACCATGGTTACCACGTTGTTACAAACCCCATTAGTTTAACAGGCTGTTAGGCACCAAGTGTGAGCCCCTTCATCGTCACACTCTGATGAAGGTGCAATATGTTAAAAACTGTGGCTTTGTCAAGAGAGCCCTTTAGGAGCATGAATGGTTAGATATGTAAACAACAAATGTTTAGCTCGTGTCTTTCATTAAGAGTCGCCAGTTACCAGAGCCTATGGAACCCCACAACGCATTATTTGGGGGGCGTACAAACGCTATACAGCTGTACAGGGCTGTGGGCGCTGGTGAGAAAATACACTATTGTGACTTCACAAGTCTGTATCCGTTTGTGAACAAGCAGAAGTTATGCCCTGTAGGTCACCCAACCATCATATACAGGGACTTTAAACCCATTGGTGAATACTTTGGGCTCATTAAATGCCAAATCTACCCACCTCGCCGTCTTTACTTCCCGGTACTACCATACAGATTCAACGGCAAGCTGATGTTCCCACTATGCCGTACATGCGCTGAAAGCAAAAAGAGTAGTGTGTGTAGTCACAGTGAAGAGCAAAGGATCCTGACCAGGCGTGGTATAGCATTGAGGTACAAAGGCTCTAGAGAAAGGATACAGACTTGGTAAAATAGTGGAAATTTGGCACTTTGAAAGGACAACAACATGGCTCTTTTCTAACCATATCAACCAATTTCTAAGAGACAAACAGGAGGCTTTGGGGTATCCAGAGTGGTGTGTTGATGAGGCTCTAAACAAAAGTACATAGATGACTACAACACTCACAAGGGTATACGCTTGAGACCCAAATTGATCAAGGTCAGCCCTGCCCGCCATCAGTTAGCCAAACTAAGCCTAAACTAATTGTGGTGGAAATTTGCACAGCGTACAAACTTGTCAAATACGACCATAATAGCAGATTCTGATCAGTTTTTAAGTACCTTTTTGCCCCCAGTTATGAGGTGTCCAGCTGCGAGTTTATCGATGATGAAACAGCGCTCTGTGTTGGAAGTACACTAAAGAGTACCCCACAACGTGTAACAACATAAACATCTCCTTAGCATGTTTCACAACCACTCATGCCCATTTAGAGCTTTACAGAGTGTTAGGTAAACTGCAGGACAGGTGTCTGTATCATGATACAGTCTCTGTTCTATTTGTGAGTAAAGTAGGTGATGAAGACCCACCATTAGGAGACTATCTAGGGGAAATGACCAGCAAACTTCAAAAGTGCGACCACATAGTGGAATTCATCTCATCAGGTCCTAAAACCTATTTGTATAAAACCTCAAACAATATTATATGTATGAAAGTCAAAGGTATCACCTTAAACGTAAATGTTAACAATAAGGTAAAAATCACTTTTGACAGTCTTAAGGACCTGGTGAACGAATACGCTAATTCCAAAACCTGAGAAAATAGTAAAACAACTGTTGTACATCAGCCGAGCTTAGTGTGGTCCAAAAAACGGTGGGAAATCACAACCCAGCCTTTACATAAAACCTTACGTGTAATGTTTGATAAAAGGGTCCTAAATAAGGACTACAAAACCCTACCGTATGGTTATTAAAAAGACATTAGACTTTCAAATCCCCACGACGATGGACACCTGTTTGCAACATCTGTTCTCCTTCCTTCTAGCAGGCCCTTGAAATTGCAGTAAAAGTTATTTTATAAAGAAGGCATACCTGGTAATCTCCACGGTGATACACTGTTACCTACACACCTCGTAAACATGGTGATTGTAGACAATCTCCTGCGTGAGGGTGGGGATCATCCACAGATAGAAAAAGCTTTTGCCCAATATTCACACCATTGTAAACTGAGCATATGTTACATTGTGCAGAACTTATTTTACAAGGATAAGAGCAGTTGTTCTATAACTCTGAACGCCTCATATCTTGTTGTATTTAAAAAGCCCAGGGAGAAACAACAAATATTGATCATCGCTAAGCATATGTACCCTGGAAAAACTCAGTTTTTCTTAGAAGCCTTTAACAACGCCACCGCTAAACCTCACAAGTACCTGTTAGTAGACTTAAAACCCAAGACTCTGGAAGACTACAGACTACGTGCTGATATTTTCCAACCAGATCTCCCTCTAGCTTACACCCTTAAAACCAGACCCAAGCTGTATAAAATGAATCACTAAAAAGACTTTTGTAACAATTACTTTCTAAACCTTATAATATAAGGTGTTGAATGTCTGCACATGTACAGCGTAATTTAGCACTCCTAAAAATGCTGGTCACAGCTAGCCCCCAACAAAGAAAGGCCATCCTTTGCTCAGCTTTGGAGGACTCAGTGACTGCTATTTCAGAAATTGCCCTAAACACCCTAAAAAGTAATGTCCCTATATCAGAGAGGCAGTTCCATGTGCTGAAGAAGAAGCGTAGCCTTATCAAAAAGCTTAGTTATAAAAGGGCCTCCCTCGTTTCTAAGAAAAAACTTGTAAAACAGTAGGGCAGCTTTATAGGAGCACTTCTGGGCATAGCAATGCCTTTGATTACAAACCTCCCAACCGGGAGCTAATGGATCACGTCCAAAAGATGTGCTTGGTACCGCGCTAACACGTGGAACAGTTGGGACCTTCTACGAGTAACGCTTGATCTATACAAAAAAATGAAACACTGCACCTAGATGCCGAAATGAAAAACATTTTAAACCAAACTGATTTAAAACCTCACGACAAAGACGATCTTTACTCCAGAGTACTTCAAAGCCTTCTACATTATTACACGCAATGGCAGTCAGAAAAAAAACACGCTGACTCTATATACCCCCGACTGATCCGCCACCACCAGCTCTCGCCGCTTCTCAGGCTCAACAGCCCCCACAGCCATTGGTCCCATCACCACCGCCCACAGACGTCTTTATTGAAGAAGTTTAAACAAATGTAAGTCAGAGGTACAGAGGTGCAGATCAAATGTTACTAAGAACCATGGCTGCTTCTAAAGATCTAACCTCTTGGAATGAACGGGGTGAATTCCTCTACAAAGGGCAACCAGTTCCTGGGTCTCATATGTACGACCTCATCAAAGCTTTCACACACCGCAAAGCACTACGCTCCAGAAAGTGCCTAGAGGTAGGGACCAGTTTCTGCAGGCTGCTGCAGAACTCAACGTTCCATTTATGCTTGTTGGTAACACCGAACACCGTAGGCTGCTTGAAAGTTTGAAAAATCCTTCTTACAGCTCCCAAGTACACCATCAGGGCTTGTTTTGAAACCAACGTCTACCCCCTAACTAACCCACTCATGGAGCACCGCACCCCTACCTTCGGCGGCTAAAAAGTCACTGTAAAAAAAGAAAAGAAATCATGGTTATAGGTGTGATACTTGTGATCCTTTGTCTTTTGTTTTACAATGTCTGTGTTTATAGTTTTACAAACGTTAATATATTAATTGCTTTTCTTTCGCCATTTATTTCCTTTAGTATGTTAGGATACTTATTGCTTGTACTACAATTTTGTGTAATAAACACTTTTTAACTGTTTCATCACTCATATGACTGTTTTGTTAATATGTTTGTCTTGCTGGTTGAATGAAAATATATAGTCCGGTATTGAGCTTAAATTATTTTATTGTAGACATTTAACATTACACGTACAAATGCATTACAAGGCCTTACACTTTTGACAAATGGTGTATTCTGTTTGAACAGAGTGCGGTGTAGCCCGCCCATTTTCTTTTACATATTTCACAACAATACTACCATTGTTTACTAGATCATTCAAATAAAAATTTAGAAAATTTCTAAACATCATACCCTCAGACATTTTACTAATAAAATATATACAATGCTCCCCACAGGTGATGGCTAGAGGATGCTGCACCCGCATCTTGTTCTACTCAACCCTAACAGCAGCTTTATTTAGATACTTGAATACATGTTTTGTATAGATGCAATGCCTGAGAAAGCTGCTGAACTGTCAAACACTGTAACTTTGTCGTTATCCAAAAACATTCCCACCCAGTATGTTGCACTCTTGTAATGTGGATCTGTGTTAAAGACTAGCAATGGAGGTTTTTCTACACCCATTTCCACGGGTAGCCCCTTGCTTGGGAAAACATGTAAAAAGTATTTCTTCGCACATTTATGTCTGCTTAAGAACTCACGTATCTGTGCAGTGTCCATTGTACAATGCTTTAAAGATAGTCAAACATAATCTGCCGGGTGTGGTTGACTTCAATTACACTGTCAAACACCGCAGTTCTGTGTTCGATTTCAATTTTTTTCAGATTATAGTGATCCATGTAGGACGTCAGATCAAAAGTGAAAAGGGTGTAACCTGCCCCATACCTTTCTCTTGATACGACGACTCCAGAGTCCCTCAGATGTTTTCCTGTAATTGACACCAGGCCAAGATATTCCCTGATAAAATTAGATGTTCCAAAACTAATCGTGTATAGCTTTGCAGGAATCACAGCACTCGCATGTACCAGCGCCGTGTAGTTGAATAGTGCTTTCATAGTGCTTGAAATTGAATAGGTTTGAGGTATACAGCCCACTAAAAGCTGTGTTGTCTACAAACCCTATGATAATAAGTTTCGGTAGTTGACCCAGAAATAATTTTGCTGTTGGGTTAAGCGGGTACATGTGGGTATGCTAAATATCTTCGGAGCCACTCTTTCCATGGTGTACTTGATGTTTGATAGCTGTAGGGCCTCTGCATGAGCCAGTCTGATGCTTGGTGACACTTTCACTCTCTTTACAAAAAAAGTGGCTGACAGTATAACAAGTTTATACTGTTTTGCATCCACGCTGATGAGACAGAATGAGCCCTTGTTGCGGGTTAGTTTGATCTTAAGATTGATACCATTGGCAAGCAGTTTATCTTGGGAGAAAAGGTCTGAATGTATGCGTCCTAGGAGGTCAAACTGTCTACTGCCTGCAGCGAAGTCTACTCTTTTTATAAAACACTGATTGTGACCATCCAACGCCATAGCTTCAAAATGACCACAATTATCTTTGTAGAAGAGTCCTGCTGAAGGCTGAGTGTCAAGGGCATAACGGCTGTAATTCAGAATACTCTCAATGTATGACCTATAAGCGTACATGTTATCACTCTGCGTGATAAGTCGATCCCTAAGGGTGATGTCTACCTGATTAAACATGAATTAAACATGGTTGCCACTTTAGCGTCATTCTCTATGTTGTAACCATTCGCTTCTACAATTTTACAGATGGGGTGCAGCAGTGTATTGTTCAGATACATATCCGTGGGTCCTGACACATAAAACTCTATCAGCGCCAAAGGCGTTAAAGCAGCTAGCGGTGCAACCGCCATGAAAAAACAGTTTTCGATGCTAGTCTGTGTGGATTTTAGAGAAAACAGGTCCAACTCCGAGGCCATTACCCGATGCACAATGTACAAAGGCCATGTTTGCAGAGTGTTCAGTTTAAAAATATATATATTTACGTTAGCGCCCCTTCTCTTCCTTGTCTTCGTAGCTCTCTTCCGACTTACGATTTTAATTTGTGAGCACTTTTGGAAGATCTGCGTCTTTTTTCATAGGGGGCAGGCGGGCCCCTTCGTTTTGAAACACCACGCTTCCTTTTAAAGTGTGTGCGTGACCGCTCATTCTTGGGGTTGTTTATTCATACGTTCAACAACCGCAGACGTCACGGAATCCACAACGTCCTGCGCAATGTTCGTAGCAGCCGCTTTGATGTGTGGTTTGGCAATTTCATAGCCTCTTCTCAAGAACGGCATAGCTCTTCAGTTAAACACAGCCTCGTTATTTGGAGCTTTAAGAAACAACTTCTGTTTAACATTATCTAACACTAACTGCATATTTGCACAAAACTCAAAGTTGGCTATGGTTTTGTAGATGGCTGCGACCACCAATGTAATTGGCAATAGGAAACCCTGTACGGATGGTCAAAGCTTCCTGAGCACGCTTTATATTAAATACGGCATTGTATATTGAAAATGTATTCCATGTTCTGGGCTATTAGATTTCTGTTAGGGCTACCTCCAATCACCTTTCAGGTCTACAGGTTTAGCAAATTTCACTGTATAATTAGAAGTTTTATTGTCAGGGAACGTGTCCTTTGGGGTGTTGGACGGCAGCTTGATATAAAATAACACTGTATCCATCTCCGTGTCTACAACGACCCCCTGTCATATTCCCACAACCTTTCCTTTTTAGAATCTTTTCAACCCTGTACACCCTGTGCGGATCATTAGATACTTTCTGTGGCTCCTTCTTGTAAAAGACACCAACACCTTTTCCCCATCATAGTCCTTTAGCCTGTAAATATATACATCCTCTTTAAGCTCCATACTTTCCACTATCAATATCTCATCACTAAAAGTCTGTTGGTAACCCTTCGTAAAGACCCCTTTTAATTTTGAAACCCTAACATGGTTGCTTTTTTTAAAAGCGGCTTCTTTACATCGGTGGCGATCCCGTTCCCATACACAATTCTCCACACCTTTAATGAGTTATCTGATGTCACATTTACGGGTGCCGTTTTGATGGTTCTGTGGTAAGTGGCATTATAAACGTCTATAAAAGCCTGTCAAACACCCACGTATCAGTAAGTGTTATAGGCCGTAAAATATCTCCATATCTTAGACTTTAAGGTTCTGTTAAAGTTAAAATGTTCTATAATGACCGCTTTTACCTCAGTGTGCGTTACAAAATGTTTAACATTGTGCTGTTTTAGTAATTTCTGAAACGCTCAGTTTAAAAACTCTTTTCCAGCTTCTGTTTGTAGTTTCTGAGGTGTTAGTCCTTTCCTGAAGATGGCTTTAAAGGCATTGGTCACACTGCTCCCACCTTTATCAAATAAGGCTTCTGCGTGTTCATACTTAGATAAGACATCAATGACTTCTAGTATATATCGTGCACAGTTATTGTGTTTTGCTAAATCTTGAAGACTGATTACGTCCACCTGCCATTGATAATCTACTTAAGCGTTAATGATTGTAGGTCTTCTCTTAAACCGTTTCCGGGTTGGTTTATGGAGTGAATACGCCTCTTCCCCTGATAACCACGGCTTCACCTGGACTCTGTTTACCGGCTCATTTTAAACTAGAGCCCTTCTAAACAGTGCTTTGGTACCCCCGACACTACCAACACCACGTGTATCGTAATAAAGCTTCCTTAAACCGCTGTCACTGGACATGTTATCAGCTGTTACAATCCTTAAAATGAAAGACAACTGCTTTGTGTGAGGCCATTTTATTAAAAATAAAGAATATTAGCACAGCATAAACACAACATACTTTACAGTTTCTAGCTATTGGTCTTATGGGAGGCATTGTAGTACAATATGTTGACTTTTCACTAGGCGTACATAGTATGACACATGTTACATACATTACTAGGGCCCCACCGCTACTCGTGTCTCAGCGTCACCAGTTTTGCTATTTTTATAGATATACACTCAATATATCTATACACAACTTCCCTCTCACCCCACCTATAACTTTCTACACTCAGGATACTGACAGCATTCATAAGTTTGTACATTTCTAGGCCTGACAATACAAAACCCTTATTTGTGAAATAATCATCAGTCAGAAGCCCCAAAGCTGTGCGTAACACGGTCATCGGCAAAAGTCTTAACTCACGCATACACCCTTTTTACACGCTCCAGTATTTAGCTGCTGTAGGCATCCATGCATTGATACACCATCTGTTTATACATTCAGGAATGTCGCACAGCCCCGTAGTTGACGGCTCAGAAATGTTCAGATACTGAGGAGTTACAGGGTGTATTTCAACTATTCTTTCTTTAAGCAACACATATACCATTCTGGCAATATATATGTATCCAGGATGTAACTCATAGACATCTTGCACCGCGTCATTCTGATTCTTGTTCTAAAAGTGAGTAAGTATGTAGCGTGAAATAACACAGTTATGGCCCGCTACCCTCGACCTTTGTTTTTTGTTTAAAACAACCTCTGTGGGGCTAAAGACCCAATTCTTCTATTTTTTTAATAAATATCACACATTCGTCTTTCTATGACTCTTTCTATCAATCTTCTGTCAAAATAGGTACATATCCCTTGCATACATTCAAGTTTTGAGCAGGGTTCGTCAGCATATCGGATCTCATTGATCGCTGCTGCCAAGACCTTAATCATATCAACGTGGACATATTTCTTTATAAAGGACAACCCGTACACAACCCTTAACAACTTATATACCTTGTTCGGGTCTAACCTGCTACATATGTGACAAATTGTTCTTGCTGTGTATGACTCAAATAGACATCCATGAGCCCCCTGTTGTGTTTTGTAAATTTTATGCCCATAAAATAGTTTATAATAGACATGTTTAACACATGTATTCACAAAAGTCACCTTTAACGGGCCATATGGCATCATAGGGTACAACCGGGGATTCCTTTTCAAAATCTGTGCTATTGTAGGTGCATACGCATTTCTTACGCGGCTCTTTGTTCTGGCTTGTAATACTTTTAGCCTGTTTGGAACAGCATAAGCAGAAAAAATTAACATTGTTTACCTTTGATGCCGATCCCTCTAGCTCATGTATTTTTGCGGTTGTTTTCTACAGTTCAAAAAGACAAACTTTTAGTTAAAAGTATGATATCAACGTATACACAACATGTGTCTATAGAGTTGTTTTTGTTTTTACTAACCTCAGTATTTTCACTACACTAAGCAGCGGCTCTGAAATCTTGTGAGTCACATAAGTCCATTGGTGCATAAGTGGTATCGGAGTTCACACTCGCCGGCTGTACAATGACTCTCAGGATCTGGTCCTACTGAAATCCTCTATCTTCATAGACAGACGAATTCGGCAGTGCTATACCTTCTTCATCATCTTCAGTGTCAATGAAGTTGATTCCAACATTGAATTTGTCTTTCACGGCTTCGCTGTCACTGGTGTCAAACTTAATAGGGGATATTATTTTCGGCAAATCCTTATGGCTGAGGTTTTCAAGCCGATGGCAGAGTTCCTCTTCAAAGCTGGTAATGTCTGAACCCCCATCTTTAGGGGCTGCCGGCTGTGCATTCTCATCCATCACCGAAGGTGTATTGGTACGATAATATCTATTGATAGTGTTCTGGGCCCCTGAAGAGATGTATTTTCTGATTAGAGGATTGTATCTCTTCATAATGCCCTGACAACCTATTTCAGCTATGGTTAACGGTTTCGCACGCGGCTCTAGCTGCCTCCTTATATGTATTCAGTGGATCAAAAAGGGCATACGCCTCTACAACACATAGCAGTCACATGCTCTCCTTGATGGCTCTGATACGTTGAGGGGCTACACGTAATGCTAACCATGTGTCATGGCCTTTGCAACATTTTGCCCAGCCCCTCTTCTTGGATTAGCCAGCAGTTTGGAGGTTTGGCCTTACATTCCCAATGCTCCGCCCTGTGAGGAGCCACCCAAGCAGCCACTTGGTATTGAATGTCTGACATGTCCAGACTTGTACTCTTGAGCGCAGAAACAGGGTGCACACCAGCATGGCCCCCATTTTACACAGCCCATAGACCTAGACTCAGGGGCTAGGACCGTGGCACATGACAAACATGTGACTCCATGATGTCATAACCCACATGACACCCCTACACCTACGTCAGTACCAGTGCAGGCTCTCACGGGCACCAGAAGTCCCATTAACGGATGCAATGTCATTTCCACGGAGGCAGGACAACTGTCGCTTTTGAGTTTGATGAGTAAAGATATCCCGGCTTACTACTCACTCGTTAACTTCACTTTGGGTGACTCCATTTTGTTCCTTCACATTGAGCACATCCTCACATAAGTTTGTTCCCTTCAGTGCCAGTGTTTTTGTTATACGTTATTATTAATTAGTGTTGCCTTTGTGTTTAGAACCTGCATGTGAGGTGTACACACAACACAGTCCAGGTTTATCAGTCCTCGTCTCCTGCTAATGTTGTAGTAAAGTCCTTTTGAAATAGCCTTTGTTAATCTGACTGCTGCTGTTTCACAGCATTCCAGCTTGTGTTCATTTGAAACTGTTCTTTGGCTGCTTCTTTTTACAATGTATGAAAAAAACTGTTACCGAGATGGATTCCACACACAGGGATGCAGTGTTGCGAGCCCAACAGCCACCATTTAATTTGCCCCAGTCTGCACAACACCACCATCTTGTCCAAGTTGTTACTGCAACAACCGCTACAGCTTTCTATGTGGGCTATTGAGCTGCTACATGAGGGTCCCTTTTCACTTAGTATGTGGGTACATTAGAATGTGGGCATGACACTTCTAATATCCAAATTACTGATCTACAGCAGTACAAGTCACCCTAGGATTATTTTGACTCTGAGAACGCAAACCAAATTGGGCATAAATATATTGTTCCTGAAACAATTATACCTCTCAAAAATGCATCATACTTTCCAAATGCCTGTCTGAATGTGTAGGCCTCTTGCCTCTTCCTATCCCCTGAAATCAGGCAATGCAATTCTTGGTGAGCAGGGATCTGTATTTATGTCTATACATTCTGAAGCAGTAAATCTCCAATCATTTACTGGCAACCTAAACACTGAAGTAAGTACTTTTCTGGATAACCTTAGAGATATGTGTCAAGCATTCAAATGAGAACAGCAACCTCAAAGATTCGAATGAGAACAGCAACCTCAGAGATTCCAATGAGAACAGCATCCTCATAACTCGATTTCAGGTAGAAGAGAGGGAAACGTAATCACAAGAAATAAAGAAGTTATTGGAGACAGGTGATTATGGGGGTCATTCTGACCCTGGCGGTCGGTGATAAAGCGGCGGCCAACCCGCCAACAGGCCGGCGGTCAAAAAAATACAATTCTGACCCTGGCGGGAACCGCCAACACAGCCCGCCGCATTAACACTCCGACCGCCACGGCGGAACAAACAAACAGCGCGGCGGTCACCGCCAACAGCCAGGCGGCAGACAATGTACCGCCCACCCTATCACGACCCACCAATCCGCCACCTTTTCCGGGGCGGGAGCCCCGCCGATAAAAACACGGCGGAAACAGACATTTTCAATGGAAAACGCTCACCTCGACACACTCCACGCGGAATCCGGACAGCATGGAACCCGAATTGAACATCATACCTGCTCTCATCTACCTGCTCCTCTACCACGAGTACGAACTCCGGCGCAGACGTCAACGGT
This sequence comes from Pleurodeles waltl, assembly GCF_031143425.1. Taxonomy (NCBI): domain Eukaryota; kingdom Metazoa; phylum Chordata; class Amphibia; order Caudata; family Salamandridae; genus Pleurodeles; species Pleurodeles waltl. The sequence continues at coordinate 349,780,947 of NC_090438.1, forward strand.
GAGTACTGCACCTACGACACACAGGAGGGGGGAGGAAGAAAGGTTATGGGCATACACATATGCGACCCCCCCACCCCCCCAATATGTACACACCAATGCAGAGCAGGAAGTCACAGTGACACCACACAAAGACCCTTTAAAAATACAATGACACAACCAAATTTGGAATACATTTTCATGTACAAAAAAAGCACCTGGAAATAATTGAGCAACCGTGAAAAATATTTACAAAAACCAAAAAGATATACACATCAGTGTATCACTGAAGTAACAAGTCCTGCACATCCTACGAATCTAACATGTCCGTGGGCCAAGGTTCTGCGAAACAAGGGCAAAGCCCACACACGAGACCTGAGTCCTTTGGAGAGAACACTGCAGGGGCATCCGATGTCAAAACTACAGGCACCTCAGGGGGAAGGGAAGGGGGGGCCACCACAGCCACATGAGTCCACGACGCCAGATCCACGAGGAGCCACCATGCCCACTGTACCATCCTGGGGAGTGCAAAGCCACAGTCTCTCAAGTCTCTGCAGTGGGTGGGTTGCCCACTGTGCCATCCTGGGGAGTGCAAAGCCACAGTCTCTCAAGTCTCTACAGTGGGTGGATTGCCCACTGGACCATTCTGGGGAGTCCAAAGCCACAGTCTCTCAGGTGGATTACAGAGTCCACTGGTCAAGGAGGAGGCATGGTGGGCACAGTGAACCATAAACAGTGCCTGAGACGGCGGGACCCAGCGCAGCGGTGCATGACATGGCGATGTCCAGCGGAGCGGTGCTTGAGACGGCGGGGCCCAGCGGAGCGGTGCTTGACAGGAAGGGCCCAGCGGAGCGGTGCTTGAGACGGCGGGGCCCAGCGGAGCGGTGCTTGACAGGAAGGGCCCAGCGGAGAGGTGCTTGACAGGAAGGGCCGAGCGGTGCTTGAGACGGCGGGGCCCAGCGGAGCGGTGCTTGACAGGAAGGGCCCAGCGGAGCGCTGCTTGACAGGAAGGGCCCAGCGGAGCGGTGCTTGACAGGAAGGGCCCAGCGGAGCGGTGCTTGAGACGGCGGGGCCCAGCGGAGCGGTGCTTGACAGGAAGGGCCCAGCGGAGCGGTGCTTGACAGGAAGGGCCCAGCGGAGCGGTGCTTGACAGGAAGGGCCCAGCGGAGTGGTGCTTGACAGGAAGGGCCCAGCGGAGCGGTGCTTGAGACGGCGGGGCCCAGCGGAGCGGTGCTTGACAGGAAGGGCCCAGCGGAGCGGTGCTTGACAGGAAGGGCCCAGCGGAGCGGTGCTTGAGACGGCGGGCCCAGCGGAGCGGTGCTTGGCAGGAAGGGCCCAGCGGAGCGGTGCTTGAGACGGCGGGGCCCAGCGGAGCGCTGCTTGACAGGAAGGGCCCAGCGGAGCGGTGCTTGACAGGAAGGGCCCAGCGGAGCGGTGCTTGACAGGAAGGGCCCAGCGGAGCGGTGCTTGAGACGGCGGGGCCCAGCGGAGCGGTGCTTGACAGGAAGGGCCCAGCGGAGCGGTGCTTGACAGGAAGGACCCAGCGGAGCGGTGCTTGACAGGAAGGGCCCAGCGGAGCGGTGCTTGAGACGGCGGGGCCCTGTTCAGCGGTACCTGTCTTCACGGCGGGGCCCTGTTCAGCGGTGCTCTTCTGCACGGCGGGGCCCTGTTCAGCGGTACCTGTCTTCACGGCGGGGCCCTGTTCAGCGGTGCTCCTCTGCACGGCGGGGCCCTGTTCAGCGGTTCTCTTCTGCACGGCGGGGCCCTGTTCAGCGGTACCTGTCTTCACGGCGGGGCCCTGTTCAGCGGTGCTCCTCTGCACGGCGGGGCCCTGTTCAGCGGTGCTCTTCTGCACGGCGGGGCCCTGTTCAGCGGTACCTGTTTTCACGGCGGGGCCCTGTTCAGCGGTACCTGTCTTCACGGCGGGGCCCTGTTCAGCGGTACCTGTCTTCACGGCGGGGCTCTGTTCAGCGGTACCTGTCTTCACGGCGGGGCCCTGTTCAGCGGTACCTGTCTTCACGGCGGGGCCCTGTTCAGCGGTGCTCTTCTGCACGGCGGGGCCCTGTTCAGCGGTACCTGTCTTCACGGCGGGGCCCTGTTCAGCGGTGCTCCTCTGCACGGCAGGGCCCTGTTCAGCGGTGCTCTTCTGCACGGCGGGGCCCTGTTCAGCGGTACCTGTCTTCACGGCGGGCCCCTGTTCAGCGGTGCTCCTCTGCACGGCGGGGCCCTGTTCAGCGGTGCTCTTCTGCACGGCGGGGCCCTGTTCAGCAGTACCTGTCTTCACGGCGGGGCCCTGTTCAGCGGTACCTGTCTTCACGGCGGGGCCCTGTTCAGCGGTACCTGTCTTCACGGCGGGCCCTGTTCAGCGGTGCTCCTCTGCACGGCGGGGCCCTGTTCAGCGGTACCTGTCTTCACGGCGGGGCCCTGTTCAGCGGTACCTGTCTTCACGGCGGGGCCCTGTTCAGCGGTACCTGTCTTCACGGCGGGGCCCTGTTCAGCGGTACCTGTCTTCACGGCGGGGCCCTGTTCAGCGGTACCTGTTCTCCTGGCGGGGCCCTGTTCAGCGGTGCTCCTCTGCACGGCGGGGCCCTGTTCAGCGGTGCTCTTCTGCACGGCGGGGCCCTGTTCAGCGGTACCTGTCTTCACGGCGGGGCCCTGTTCAGCGGTACCTGTCTTCACGGCGGGGCCCTGTTCAGCAGTACCTGTCTTCACGGCGGGGCCCTGTTCAGCGGTACCTGTCTTCACGGCGGGGCCCTGTTCAGCGCTGCTCCTCTGCACGGCGGGGCCCTGTTCAGCGGTGCTCTTCTGCACGGCGGGGCCCTGTTCAGCGGTACCTGTCTTCACGGCGGGGCCCTGTTCAGCGGTACCTGTCTTCACGGCGGGGCCCTGTTCAGCGGTACCTGTCTTCGCGGCGGGGCCCTGTTCAGCGGTACCTGTCTTCACGGCGGGGCCCTGTTCAGCGGTGCTCCTCTGCACGGCGGGGCCCTGTTCAGCGGTACCTGTCTTCACGGCGGGGCCCTGTTCAGCGGTGCTCTTGCAGTATGTCAAGGGAGTCATACCTGGCCTGGACACCCTGCTCAGTCGCCCTCCGACCGTGCTGTGTCAGGCCCCTTCGGGGAGTGAGTCCTGGGCCCTTTGGTGTTGTCCCTTGCAGCCGGGATGGGGCTTGTGGGGCCCTCCTGCTCCGCGCTCCTGGTGGTTGTCCTCTCCGCCCTACTGTCCTTCCGCTCCTTAGATGGGGCTCTCGGGCCCTTGCCTCCCCTGGCTGCTGTGGCCGGTGAAGTGGCCGGAGTCACCTCCTTGGGGGCAGCCGTCTCTGTCCACTCACGGCGGCCCTTCAATTTCCAGGTCCTCTTGCCTGGGGGGGGGGCTGGCTGTCCCCTTGCTGCTCACCGAAGTGTTACTGCCGCCAAAGGGTGGACTCCACATGCCATGCACCACTTGCACTGTAGTAGTTGGGCTGGTGGTGGCTGAGGTGCCCTTGGGACTTTTCCTAGTTGGAGGGGGTGGGTCGGGGGAGGGAAAGAGGTCAAAACTGGAGAGGTAATTTTTCTTGGGACCAAGGTAAGGGGTAGGAGTAGTGGTGAGAGAAGTGGAGGAAGAGGATGTGGTTGTATGAGAGCCAGGTGTACTGTCCTTGGGTGCAGGTGACTGGGACGTAGGCTGTGGTGAGGTGGTTGGCTGTTGTTTGGGTGTCTGCCTGCGTTTATGTGTCTTGGAAGAGGGGGTGACAGACACAGTGGGAGAGGACACAGGGGACGTGTAAATGCCAGTGGGGGTGGTGACTGCAGGTGTGCGGACTGTAGTGGAGGGTTTGCTGGTGGTGGAAGAACTAGCTGATGTTGGGGTGCATGCAGGTGTGAGTGTAGACGTCACAGGGAGGGAGGAGGGAGACGAGGAGGACGGGGACACAGAGGTGGTAGTGACTGTTGATATGTCTGCATCTGTGTGTTGCTTGGGTGAATGCTTGTGTTTTCTGTGGTGCTTATGTTTGGATGAGCTGGCCTTGGGTGTTGAGGTGTGTGCAGGCTGGTCTGATGGTGTGGATGGGATAGGTTGAGGTACAGGAGACAGAGAAAGGGTGGAGGCAGATAGAAGAGGGAGACTGGAGACAGGGACAATGGCTGCCGTCAGTGCTGAGGCCAGAGCAGTGAACGCTCGTTGATGGGCAGCCTGACCCGAATGAATGCCCTCCAGGTAGGCATTGCTCCGATGCACCTCCCTTTCCACCCCCTGGATGGCATTCAGAAGGGTAGTCTGCCCAACAATGAGCGTCCTCACCAGGTCAATGAGCTCCGCACTGAGGGCAGCAGGGGTAACAGAGGCAGGGGCTGAGGTGCCTGGGGCGAAGGAGACGCGCGCCTTCCTGGCCGAGCGGCCACGGAGCGAAGACTGAGGGGCTGCTGGGAGGGCGGTGCTGGTGCGCTGGGTGGCGGCAGTACCTGTTGTTGCGGGGGGCACAGATGGTGCCGCCCCCGCTAGGGAGCTCCCAAACGAGGACGTGTCCGTGTCGCTGGTGTCTCCACCGGCCCCCGTTGTGGTGCTCCCCTCACCCTCCGGATCACTGGTGCCCTCGGTGTCTGTGTCAGTGCCCACCGGGGCCTGGTGACCTGCAGCTCCCTCCTGCTCCGACGACAAATCTCCTCCGCCTGATGATGCTAAAACACAAGAAGACAAAGATTTAGGGTGGGGGGAGAAATTCAACAAAGTTGAGTGCATGCCTAAGCAATACCCTTTGCGGAGAGGACAGACACAGGTGCCTCGTGCACTAAGTCGCGAACTTGGGGTACACTACTCAGTACTTCTGACTAGGCAAACAGGTCTAGGGACAACACACGCGCACATGTGTGATGCTGGAGCATGGGTAGCTGCACTTGGCACCCTACAGAGGTGGGGGGCGGGGGCACAGGGCCATGCCTAAGGGAGCGGACTACACTACAGAGAGCGCCCGGGCCTAATGTCACCCACAGCCCTCCTCCCCCACCCAGACGCCTCCAATGCGCATACAGATAGGAGAATGTGTGGATACTCACCCCCTTGTGTCTGCTGTGCTGTCCTCAAGCGCCCATCCAAATTAGGGTAGGCCACCGCCAGGATCCGGGACATCAGGGGGGTCATGGTGCGACTGGCACCCCTCCTAGGTCGGGAGGCCATCCCCAGCAGTGTTTCTGCGGTCTTCCTCGTTCCGCGGCGGATGTCCTCCCACCTCTTGCGGCAGTGGGTGCCCCGTCTGTTGTGGACCCCCAAGTTCCGGACTTCCTCGGCGATGGCACGCCAAATATCGATTTTCTGGTGGGCGCTCACCTGTTTGACATGTACAGGGTGGGAAAGAGAAACCGTCACATATCTGCATGTTTGGAGTACATGCCCCCCCCTCCCCAACCTTGTCATGGTTCCCATTCTCTCATCTGTTGTGCGTTGCACTCCCCATTCCCTCCACACCCCACCAACTTACATCCCCCCCCTCCACACAGGCATAACCCATTAAATGTGCACTGAGTGTACTCACCTGTTGGTCTGGAGGACCGTAGAGTTGCGCATACTGGGGGAGGACCCCGTCCACGAGCTTCTCCAACTCTTCTGAACTGAAGGCGGGGGCCCTTTCACCAGTAGCAGCAGCCATTGTCACTTCCAGACCGAGTTCACAGCAGCACTTGCAGTATAGGTCCTCTCCTGTGGATGATCAGGTCTCGAATGATTAAGCAGATAGAAAATGGCGATCACGCCCGCGGCGGTGCGTACCGCGGCGGTGCGTCCCGCGACCGCCGGCACACATCGTCATTGGCTCCTGAAACCCATAGGCTTCAATGTTAACCAATGCGTCTTCGCACAGCGGTCTTCGACCGCCTACCGCCACGGTGCGCCCCGCCAGCGCAGTGACCTCACATCCCATTGTCCCACTTCACAGGTCAGGCATCGGCCATTTCAAGGGCCCACATGGCTTAATTTCTAATGCGTCACACAGGCCTAGGCCTTGCAATGGCACACATACAAACATATCAAACCATACATTTACCTGTACTGTGCAAGCTGTGTTGTACGTACCTGTGAGTGGATTGACTCTGTACTCCATATTCTCCTTCCTAGGCACCGTCCGCTGGGACTAGCGATGAGAAGGAGGAATCCTCGCGTGTACCGGCCGCTGGTGGACCTGTCCACAATGGAAGAACGCAACATAATACTACGATACCGACTTGACCGAGCCTCCATCCATCCATGAACTGTGTGCCCAGCTGGAGCCAGCCCTGATGTCCCCCATCCGCCAACCCACAGGAATTCCCCCTCTAGTGGAGGTTCTGTCTGTCCTCCATTTCTTTGCAACTGGCTCATTCCAGACAACAGTGGCCATGTCATCTGGGATGTCTCAGCCTATGTTTTCCAAGATCTTATCCAGAGTGTTGTCTGCCCTGATGAAACTCATGCGGAGCTACATCATTTTCCCAGAGGAGGGTGATTTGCCTACAGTGAAAGCTGATTTCTATGCCCTTGGACACATCCCCAACATCATTGGTGCAATTGATGGGACCCATGTGGCTTTAGTCCCCCCAAATGACTATGAACAGGTGTACAGGAACAGGAAGAATTACCATTCAATGAATATCCAGGTGGTCTGTTTGGCTGACCAGTACATCTCCCATGTAAATGCCAAGTTCCCAGGGTCAGTGCATGACGCGTATGTTATGCGAAATAGCAGCATTCCCTATGTGATGGACCAGCTACAGAGACAGCGTGTGTGGCTAATAGGTGACTCTGGTTACCCCAACCTGCCGTGGCTATTGACCCCAGTGAGGAATCCCAGGACCAGGGCAGAGGAACGGTACAATGAGGCCCATGGGCGTACTAGGAGGGTGATTGAGCGAACCTTTGGGCTCCTGAAGGCCAGGTTTAGGTGCCTGCATATGACAGGTGGATCCCTAATGTACTCACCAAAGAAGGTGTGCCATATCATCGTGGCGTGCTGTATGCTCCACAACCTGGCTTTGCGACGCCAGGTGCCTTTCCTGCAGGAGGATGGTCCAGATGGTGGTGTTGTAGAAGCCGTGGAGCCTGTGGAGAGTGAAGAGGAGGAAGACTCTGAGGACGACACAGACAATAGGGACAGAGTGATACAACAGTATTTCCAGTAACACACAGGTAAGAATCACCCACGCCATTTCACAATTGCTTATAGCCTCCTGCATATGTACTTTCTGTAGTTCCCCAAAGATGTTTTTCATTAATTTTTGCCTTTCCCTTCCCTTCTCAGTGCTGTCTGACTCAGTACCTGACTTCTGCTTGGTTCGCCCATGAAATACAGAGTATTGACATTGGTATGTTGTCATGACTAATTGACAGAACAGAAATCGAACAGTAATATGTAATACATTTGTCAATAATACAGCATGACTCAAAACAGATTTGTGTGCAAAATGTGATTTATTTACAGTGCTAGATATCGGTACATGTGATTCTAAGGGTGATGGGTGGGGGTGGAGGAATATCCATGGCAGAGTCCAGTTCTCAGTCTCACAGGTGCATTGTCCTTTTGCCTGTGGAAGGATGGAGCATAGGCAGTTCATGGTTGGACAGGGTGGCAATGTGGGACAGTGGGAAGACTTGAGGGGGTATGTCCTGCTGGCGGGGGTCTTGACATCCTACTCTGTCTTTTTTTTTGGTCTCAGGCTCCTCTTACGGGGTGGTTGTTCTTCAGCAGGAGGTGGGGTTCTGGGGGGCTGTCGAGGTGTTGGGACCTCCTGTCCACTAGCGCCGGCGGAGGTGGTAGGCTGTTCCTGGTCCGGGCTAGTGACAGGGGCCCTGTGTGGTGCACCATGGTCCCGCAACGCGTCCTCTATCCTGTGGAGGGCCAGGACGATGGTCCCCATTGCGGTCCCGATGATTCTCAGCTCCTCCCTGAACCCCATGTAGCGTTCCTCCTGCTGTGCCTGGATCTCAGTGAACCTGGCCAGTACCGTCGCCATTGTTTCTTGGGAGTGGTGGTATGCCCCCATGATGGTGGTGAGGGCCTCTTGGAGAGTGGGTTCCCTGGGCCTCTCCTCCCCCCCCTGTCGCACAGCAGCCCTCCGAGCTGCCTGGTTTCCCCCGGCCTCTGTCCCCTGGACGGTGTGCCCGCTACCACTGCCCCCAGGTCCCTGTTGTTGTTGGGGTGTTGGGTTAGCCTGGGTGCCCTGTAGTGGCAGACACACCGCTGATTGAGCTGTCCTAGAGACAGAGGCATGGGCCCGCTGGGTGGGAGCTGTGCTGGTGTTGGCAGAGGGGGTCGGGTCTGGTGTGGCCTGTGGCTGCCTGAGGGGAACCGACTGCCCAGAGGTCCCCGATGGTCCGGGCTGGTCATCAGGTTCACTGTTGACAGAGCTGCTATCCTCAGTGTGGGCCTGTTCCGGTGGTGGGATGGACACTTCTGGACCCTCCTGGCTGGTGTGTTGTCGTTCGGGTCCTGCATGGGGTAAGAGAGTTTGGTTATTGTTTCTGTGTGTACAATAGCGTGCGTGTTATGGGTGCCCTTGTCCCCCAGTGCAGGCATTCCCTTGAGGGAGGTGTTGTGAGGGTAGTTAGTGGGGGGGGGGGGGTTAGTGCAGTGGTCATGCTTAGGTGATGGGTGCCCATGATTTGTGTTGGCATGCAGGAGTTGGTGTTGGGATGGGTGGGTTGTGCTGGTGAGACATTGTCAGGGAGGATGTGTGCTGGGGGGTTGGGGGTGAGGGTGGGGGTGTGGGTTGGCATGCTGGTGGGGTGGGGGGGATATAGTAGTTGAGATTGGACTTACCAGAGTCCATTCCTCCGGCTACTCCTGCGAGGCCCTGAGGATGCAGGATGTTCAAGACGTCTTGCTCCCACGATGTGAATTAGGGAGGGGTGGGTGGGGGTCCGCCGCCAGTCTTCTGGACCGCGATGTTGTGCCTGGAGACCATCGATCGGACCTTCCCCCGTAGGTCGTTCCATCTTTTGCGTATGTCCTCCCTATTCCTGGGATGCTGTCCCACCGCGTTGACCCTGTCCACGATCCACTGCCATAGCTCCGCCTTCCTAGCTATACTGGTGTGCTGCACCTGCGAGCCGAAGAGCTGGGGTTCCACTCTTAGGATTTCCTCCACCATGACCCGGAGTTCTTGGTCCGAAAAGCGTGGGTGCCTTTGGGGTGCCATGGGGTGGTGTGGGTGAGGTGTGGGGTGGTGTATGTGATGATGAGTATGTTGGTGAGTGGTGCTTTGTGCTACTATGTGGTGTGTGTGATGGTGTAGTGTGCCTCAGTGTGTCTTGCTTTGGATTGTCTGCTGTGTCTCTCTCTCCTTCTCTCAGTAATTATGGTCGCAGGGGTTTGTGGGTGATGTGGGTGTGTGTTTTATAGTTGTTTGATTGTGTGGGAGTGGTGTGTGTATGTGTATCAGGTGTGTGTATTTCAAATTGTCCAATGTGGCTGTGTTTTGGTGATGTGTGTGTATTCTGACCGCCGCGGTGTGTACCGCCAATGGAATACCGCGTTTGAATGACCGCCGTGTGGATTCGTGGGTCGTAATGGCATGGGCGTATTTCTGTTGGCGTGACGGTGGAGGTTTGGTCATCTCCAGTTTATCGCTGCCCGCTGATGTGGCGGGCTGCAGTGGAGGACGGAATTTTGGAGGTTTGGCCGTTGTGGGTCAGAATGACCGTGGCGGTTAACCGCGGCCGCGGCGGTGTTGTGGCGGTCTTCTGACCGGCGGTAAGGGCCTTTTACCGCCGAGGTCAGAATGACCCCCTATGTCTTTTCGTTTCAGGAATTATTTCTCTACTGAAGGATGTGAAAGGTAGATAAGAAACAGAATATGCAGCACTTTTAGGATACACCCCTAGTAAAGGTGGGCATTGTTTGTGCAATGTTGAATTTATTACAGTACAGTAAAGTCTATTGCTACCCGAGTCACTGCCAAGAGGGGAGGATCACCTATCTCAAGGACAACACATTAGCAACAACTGTAAGAACTCTTACTTCAGATGAAAAGTGGCCCTGACTCTGACAGTGGAGCTCTATGAAGCTACTATTAGGAGGGAAATGGCTTGAAGGCTGTGCATTGTTGGAATCCTTTGTGTCACTTCAAGCACAGAACATTCCCCTTTACTTATCACAACCTCATGTGATTGTGCCTCGGGCCAGGCAGCTAATAATTTAATTTGAGGAGGTTTCTGGACTGATCATTTATTGTGGCAAAGTGAAGGCTATGCCACTGACAACCCCATATGGGGCAATGAATGGGAAACTATGTTTTAAATACAACAGCTTTATAGTTATGCAAAAATATGGAGTTTTTAGGTTCAGTGGTGGATTCAAACAACTTTACTCAAAGAAGAAACTAAGGCCCAGATTTATGCCAAAGAGGTGCAGCACGGTGCTGTGCCAAAAATAACAGTGCTGCACTGCATCACTATTGAAACACAGGGATGGGCCATATTTACAGGAATAAGGCGCACCTCTGCATTTACCTCAGCACCAGTGCTGAATTAAGCTGCCTGTGCCAACGTAGGCAACCCTGCATCATAGTCCAAGGGTGTCTGGTTAAGTGGATAGATTGTTTATGTGCAGGAAAGGTTATTTCCTGCACATAAACAATCTATAATGGTGATTTGGCACTGTTATGTGTGCTGCAAAATGCAGCACACATAGAATTACCAAAGCATCATTTTTGAATGATCGTTTATGTGCAGGAAGAGACACCTTCCTGCACATAAACAATCATCCATGGCATTTTGCTTCTTGCAGAACGCAGCACACATAGAAACAGCAAAAAATAAGGAGGAATAAAAGCATTCCTCCTTTTTTTGCCATGCTAACGTCACTCCTGGGTTGATGTTGGTTTTTGGCACAGCCACAGATTTATAATTTCTCTTAAATCTGAGGCAGTGTCAAAAGCAATGGGTGTTGCATTGGAACGTCCACCTCAACACCCATTGCATGCTCCTCAGACGCAGAAAACTGTGTCGGAGGGGTCCATATTTACAAGGAGGCGTAACACCACAAAAAGTGGCTTTACACCTCCTTGTAAATATGGAGCAGTTGTAAGCGCCACCGGAGCGTTCTGAAAATTGCCACTCTGTTGTCACTTGGGGCTCTTAAACCATCCCCTAAATGAATTATGAAGAATGCCACACACATTGTTTGCTCACCTATAAGGGCTCTGAGAACATTGGGAGTTCTCGAGCAGCACATTCCTCCAGGCAAACAATGGTATAACAGGGATACCAGGCATTGGCAACTTAGGCAGCAATGCCAGAGACCGCGTTTTTCTAGATAAGCTGTTAAGTCTTGTATTTTGAACAATATTGTTCTGGATCAAAATTGAAGTACTTCTTATGGTTTGTGACTCTTTTTACATTTTTCTTGGAAGCACCTCATTTTTTCATGAGTCCCTTTGCTGTCCATTCAGAATTGTTGGTGTCTACTCATCACTAGGATTGGTTTTACAGGAAATCCCTTCTCCTATATCTCCCATTTGTTCCCAGTTGCTATTGCCCTGTCATCTTAGGGTCACTGCAGGAAATTCTATTGTGGAGGTTTTAGGATTATCACAACAGCTTCACATCCTGCATCCTTTTCAAGTTAGGAGATAGATGTCTTGCCACAATAGTAGGCCTGCTCTTGTCATTAATTCCAGCTGTTTTCCCAAGACCATTGCATTAAAGGGTCCTTCAGAGATTAAAGATCCTTCATCTATTGAAAGCGCTAGTCTATTAAAACATATTCCTTTTACCCTCAGAGACCACAAAAGAGCCAATTTAGTTGTTTGTACATCCAAAGGCTTGGAATTGAAGAACAATGTTTAGTATCAATCCAGATCTATTCCTAGTATCAGATGTAAGCATGTCAGACAAGGACGTGTAATAAAACCCATTCTCAACTAGAGGCACATGTAGCCTAATGGAATTAAAATTGAATATCATCTCTCTAGAATAGTGTCACAGGGTAAACAAGGAGGTTCAGGGTTATTCACTGGATGTCTGGAGGACATTTACTGGATTTCTGGACGCTGTAACAATTTAAAAGATAGAAAAGAAATAGTAAAAATAGAGAAATAACTATTAGAACAAAGAAGAGGCAGAGAAGAAAGATGAAGGGCAGAAACAAGAAGGAAAGATAAAGAGAGCAGGAACATGGAGGGGCTAAAACCCATAAAAGGAAACAGTAAAGAATGATAAGCCCTCTCCCAGACATACTCAGTCTCTGTAAACGAAGTTGAAAACAGAAACCAATATCACACAGGAGAGGGGGGACAAGGAACAACACAAGCAAGCCAGACCTAAAGAATCAGTCAGTGGGAAGAGCATTTGCACACTGCAAAATCTTTATGAGCCCTAGATAATTCTTTGGATGACAACACAAAAAAGGATGAACTAGAAGGCTTGTGATTCCCCACCATCTCCTTTCAGGAATGCGCACATCCCTCTTCATGACTTGAAGACAACCTGTGACAGGCAAGTCCCAGAAAAATATTAGAAGGGTAGGGTGGTAGGAGGACACCATAAAAGGGAAGCAAGACTTGAAAGAGACAGCCAAAAGGCTGCTTATGTTAAGTAATCACTTTGCTGAATCATTTTCCTTTAAGTAATGATTCCCCCCCTTTCCTGGACATTACCAGATACTCAGTCTCATAAAAGGGGTCCTCTATAAAAGGCCACTGTCACAGTTGTTTTCTAGAAAGAAGAAAGTGGTTCTAAAAAAGGACATAAAAGTCAACCATAGGAAGGAAGTGAAAGAAGGAAGCAAGAAAGTAAAACAGAGGGAGAGAAAATATTTAAATTCAGAAAGACAAGTGAAAGAGAACAGTAATTGAAGAGATTCTGTGCTTACCCAAATCTGTGTGGTTTTCTATTATCAATACGTTATTGATACTCTTTTTTTACTCCAGTATACCTACTTGTGCTTTTTCACTTGAAGGGGTGTCCAGCATGAAGAGCTCCTTGGATTGCCATGTCCTCATCAAATGACTACCTGAAATAAAAGGAAGAAAAGTGATTAGACATCCTTTAACTGTGGAAAAGGCCTTAACAATGTAAAGACAAATATGGAAAGAAAATAAAAAGGACTGAGTTAATAAACTTCCTCATAAGAAGTTCTGCATATTGTATTATCTGAATCCCACTAGCTCAAGCTTCCACAAATTAGTTTCAGGTTGATTTGTTATCCATGATTTTACACAAAATAAGGCACACCACTACACAAGAACAGTCAAATAGCAGTAAGGTACATCAGCTGTTAAGATGGCACCTAGGTGACATGCTGTCAGAAATTCTAGATTCAGAGAACAATTTTGGGAATTGAGAACTATGTTTTCAACATCAGCCAAAAGTGATCTGCAACACAGTACTAGAATGGTGCTCTTGTCACCTCTTAGACAACAGTAACTGGGATGCCTGTGGCTCTCCACTTCCGTGCATTCTTGATCCAGTACACTCAGGTATAACTTTGAACATCAAATTCTGGTTTCTGGCACTGTTCGATGGCGGTTCGTTGCACTGCAATGATTTGGGCTACCAACTTGCCCCAGCAGGGTTCTTCAGCTGTTCTGGGCAGCACTGCGAACAGCCAACTGAGCCTTGGAGTTTCTTGCTTTAGCTGAGCTCCAGAGATTACTTCTCCATGAGTAGGACACAGTAGGTACAGTCACTTGTCCGTGGCTAGCCATCGAGTTTAGCAGGTGCAGTCCACATAGGTGCAGCCTCTCTTCTCTGGGTCCTTGGTGCAGCAGGTGAGGCCTGCTTCAGTCCTTCTTCAAGTCTAGTCAATATCAATGTCCTGGGTGCCAAGGGTGCCTTATTTATGCTCAGGATAGGATCTAGTTGGTAGCCAGTGGGCCACCAGGCGCACTCCCTCCCAATGACCTCTTCGTGTGAAATGTGGCTTCCAGCTATCCCAGGATGCACCTTTCTGCCCACTTCCAACATGGCAGAACCTCTGTCAGCATACAGAGCTCTGTTGACCAACCAGAGGTATGGCTATTGTTAGAGCTTCTGACCTTAATAAGTAAACTTACAAGGGGACACAAATAGGTCGATGAACCTTTTGACTACACTTAAGATGTTCCCACCATATATCCCATACATACAAATCAATAATCAATAACAATAGTAATCAGAGTCAATAATTGTCACCCACCATGACCTTGCAGTCATGAATACCCACACCTTTATGTAAAAGTTAGTATATTTATTTCCTTATATTGACAATGCTAATGTAATGTAGGTTAATCTCAAAATCAATTGGTAAACATACAGAATTAACATTGGCTTACCAAAATGACAAAAGAATCGCAATCTAGTCAAAGCTTGAGCTACTAAAATTACAGTACAAATTAATAGCAAGTAGAATTGCGCAAACGTAATAATATACATTTAGATTTGGCAATGAAAAGACATCTAATGTTACTCCATGTATTGAATTTCATTAGTGAGGACCCTAACTGTCACCAGATTATAATAGCATGTTTGGGCTTCATGCAAAACGATTTAGTCAACACAAATTTGGAAAACATCTAACTATGGCTCTACCAAAATTAGCGGTTGGTATCTGGAAACAAAAGCAAATAGACATAGCAAACAATATCATAGTTAATATACCTATCCTCGGTTTGGATCAGAAAGCTGTGACAGTCTTCGTCATCAGAACATCAGTCTGGTCAGCAAGGCATCAGGATTCCATTTATCCATTTACGATTTATTTAATTGTTGTTAGCCTATCCGGCCATAACAATAATCACACAATAAATATCAATCCATCACACTCGGTAAAAATCACATTAATAAAACATCTCAGTAGAAAAGGAAACTGTGCTTAAGTTATTGATTTAACATGTGCCGAAATGTATCCGATTTACCCTACATTATCATAAAACATAATATATAGACATAATTTACATAAAAACTTAACTTATTCTAAAAAAACATTATAAATCTAATATTTAAATATCTTGTTCTGGCACAAATCATTTGGGACCTTGCAGTGTCTGCCAAGCGTTTAATGGAAGCCCGAGGCCTAACCCAGTTTTACACCACCCTGCACCGATTTCCCAAGCTGGATAGCTATGGGATGACATAAGCGGTTATGCCTGTGCCAACTGTGGGTGCATTGATGAACGTAACTTCCATGCTTCCAAGATATAAGTTGAAACCTTTGTCACAATGTGTTTCTCGTCTGATCGCATACATAACACTTCCGCCTCCTTGCACTTCCTAACTCCGTAAGATTTAAAAAGTGGACGTAAATACAATTTGCGGAGTTTAAGCGTAAAGTGACATAATAAAAGGAAGTGGGAAAGTGTTTCTGGGCCACCATGAAGACATGGACAACATTCTAATCTACCCAGAGGAGCGGGTTGCCATCTGTTTACCACCGCCGTCACAGGTAGTGTGCCCATATGGAATTTAAAATAGAGAACCCTTTTTTCCTCCGGATAAATATTGTCTATGAATATTGCTGGTTTAAGTTCTTGGTTAAACAAAATGTAGCGCTTAAATAAAGGGCTAGGTGACTCACACATAATCTCAGTCTTTTGCTCCCAATATGCCTTTTTTATGACAGCTAAACTAGGCCTTCTGATTTTTTCTGGATGGAGCAAGAGGTCTCCCTGGCCGATAGCAGCCAGGGTAGTTGAGATATGTTTGAACCAGGGCAATTTCCGATGGCTTTGTAGCTTCATGATGTCCTTAAGTACGTCTCTATATGGTTTAAGTTCCTCTTTTGACCAAATACGGATCCAGTATCTTACTGGAGCCAGAGCAATGTAGTCCTCAACCTTTCTCATTTGAAGATCAATTCTTATTGCGTTCATTGGTGTGGCATTGCCTAAACAAAGTAATCGGCGTAAAAATGTATTCTCGGTTACTTGTATTGATGGAGTCTTTCTGAATCCCCAGATCTCTGCGCTGTAAAGTGCTGCAGCTCTTGCTTTTGTTTTATATGCAAGCAGTGCAGAACTCACAGAATGGTTGCCTGTAGCTTTTGCAAATCTGAGTACTGCTCCAGCTTGTTGGGCCAAGGAAATACTACTTTTATAGATTTGTGGTTTCCATGTCTGTTTTTCGTCTAATCTGCAACCCAGGTAATCATAAGTAGCCACTCGGGCCAAAGGCTTGTTGTTTGCCCTAAAAGTCGATTGCATCGTCTGTTTTTGGTTAAGAATCATAAACTTTGTTTTCCCCTCGTTGATTACCATGCTCCTTGAGGTACAAAATGATTCGAAACCCCTGAGTAGTCGATGCATTGCTATCTCCGTTCTTGCTAGTAGTACAGCATCATCAGCAAAGAGCAGGATAGGTATGCTTTCATTGGCTAGTTTTGGCACATCCAGATTTAATTCCCTCAGGACTTGACTTACTTCATTTATATAACAATTAAATAAGGTTGGGGCCAAAACACAGCCTTGTTTTACGCCTCGCTTGATTGGAATTTCTGCCGTATAATAATTTCTCGTGGTGTATCTGACCCTGGCAGTATTTCCTGTATGCAATAGAATTAACAGCCTTAAAATTTTTCCTTGTATGCCCATTTCCGACAATAATTGCCATAGAGTTTGGCGGTTTACGCTGTCAAAGGCTGTTTGAAGATCCACAAAGACCAGATATAATGGACAATCTTTAAGGGTGGCATATTTAGCGCAGATCATGTTTAGCTTAAAAAGTTGATCTGTTGTACTTTGGCCTCTCCTAAAACCAGCTTGGTGTGTTGATATTAGATCTCCATCCTCTAACCATTGGTCTAGGCGCGACTGAATCATTTTGGCAAAAATCTTTCCAACACTATCAAGCAGTGAAATAGGCCTGTAATTGCTCACCATATCCCGAGGCCCTTTTTTGTGAATTGGAACAATTATTGATTTCTTCCAAGAGGTAGGGATTACCTCGTGGTGCCAAACACTGTTAAATAGACGGGCTAGAGCAGGTAACCATAACGTTAGCTGGTTATGGTAAGCATCTGAAGGGATACCGTCTGGGCCTGCAGCCTTATGCGGCTTTTGGAGGAGGATAACTTGTTTAATCTCCTTCTCACTGAATTCCGGTATTAGCTCCATTACACATGGAATGGCATAGGCTACCTGCATGGAATTTGTGCTGAGGAATTCGTTAGGGACTAGTTCATTCTGGGTTTCATTTGCTAATCTAGCAAGCCAATTTGAAGGTACTGCATAAGTCTTTTGAGGTGGAAATACCTTAGTTGATCTTTGATTTCTGCCTACCAGCCCTTGAGTGAGAGTGTTTGAGTTATTGGTGCTCCCGGGTGCCGTCTTGGCCACTTCCTGGTACAAGGCGGTAAAATGCTTTACCCAAAGTTGTGGGTTGATATTCAGTTCTAGGTTTTTCGAAGGACCTTCGCATCCCCACCTGACTATCTCCCAAAACTTTTTGCAGTTCCCTGCCGATATTGCCTGCAGTAGAATTTTCCAGAGTTTAAGGAAGGGAATATCTTCCTTTTGTATCTCAGTAATTTTTTGTACTGTTGCCTGCATTCATGAAAATATTGCTCATTGAAGTCGTTCAAATGCCGGTTCTTTAGTGCTTGTGATAGGGTCTTTTTTAGCTTCAAACACTCTTCATCGAACCAGCCCTCCATCATTTTAGGATTAATTTGAAGATGCTTGGTCTTTTCCTTTTTTGTTTGTACTAGCAAATTATTAAAATTATGCAGGAGGGGTGAGGCTTCGTTAACTGGTAGGTTTAAAAACGTGCTAAGTGATAGCAACCAGGTTTGACTAGGTGCACCCGTATAAGGTTCATCCTCATTTGACCTTAATATGTTTTTCCTATTTGGTCTCATGGTTATTGTTAAGCTATTTCCATTGAATGGAGACTCAGCCTTCCCTGGGCTCGTGTCCGGATGGACTATCTCCATTAGCAGTGGGTTGTGATCACTCTCAATCCTGTCCCTTATTTCCATATCGATGACATAATGCCAGGCTTCGATGTTTATTGCCATGCAGTCGATTATACTTTGCCTTTTTCCAGTTCGAAAGGTAGATTTAAAAGTTCTATCTGAATTTGTTCTTCCATTTAATGTGCGGATTCCTCCTTCTATTAATGCTTCAAAGATTAGTTCTCCTTTCTTGGAGTCTTTACAACGTTGGATGAGAGGCGTTGGAATATTCCAAGCGTGGTCTTCCTCTACTACTTGTTCATCCCAGAGGATAGAATGAGGTTTAGTGTTGAAATCACCGCATATCAGTAGAACTGTTTTACAAGGCTGAGGAGAGCGGTTGTTCGTGTGACCTAGTGCTGGGTTCCTCCAACCCTTAGTTCTTTTATTTAGGATATGTTCCTTAAGGAGCCGCACACCTGGCATGACTTGAACCCGGCTGATAGGAGGGAAATACACGTTTACTATTTCGAGTGACCACTCCTCATATTTTACTGCAAGCGTCTGGATTCCTTTGCTTAATACAGCATGAGTTACTACGGAGTTTCCCAGTAGTGAAGTTCTGATCCAAATGATCAGACCTCCCGATGGTCTTCCTTTTTTTTGCTTGATAGCGGGTGAGTGGAAAGTGGAGAACCCATCTAGTTCAATAGCATGAATAGACCAAGTTTCTTGGAAACAGCTGATGTCTTGTTTTTTAATGAATTTAACCCAGTCCTTATCTTCCATTTTGTTTTTTAGGCCTGCAATGTTCCAGCTTAGAATTTTTAATATGGGACTAGTTTTATCTTTTGTGTTCAAGCCGTCCATTTTTTGCTACAAACTTCTAGATGGTTGCTCTTCGCGATTCTGTGACTGTGGAGGATTGCCCCTGCTGTTTCTAGGGGAATTAGCCAACAGGCAGAACCTCATATTACTCAGATTTGTTCGTTCAGGGAGTTGTTGTTTGGAGCTAATTGCTCCCTGGAGTATCGAACCAGAATTGCCTTTTACCTTTTGCCTACCCAACATGTTTTGGTTTGAAGCTTTTTCGAGAAATATTGTTGGATATGGTTCCTTTTGTGGAATAGCAATGGATATTCCCCAGGTCTTCATCATGTTAGAACATTTTACGATCTGTTCTGCTATCCAAGGTGAGGCCCAAACTGTTTCTGTTGATTCCCCGTTCTCTAATTCTTTTTTTGGTATGAATCTTACTGAGAGGAGGTCTTTAGATGTTACATTCTGTACGGCTGGCAGGGAGTTGACCAAATGTAGGATGTTAGACCTGTTCAGGATGTCGTGACTTCCTCTTGAAGAGTACTCAGGGATAAACGTGATCATGGCTTCAAGCTCTTTAGTTATTTCAGTGCAGATCTCAGTATGCCCACCACCTCCCTGCGACCGTCTTCCTTGGAGTTCATTATCTTCATTTTGTCTGTCATGAGTGGTAACTGCCCGACTAGTCAATGATCGTTCTACCTGGCCTTTTTCCCTCCCAAGTTGCAACTCTTTGTACCTATGTTCTTCATAAGGTTGCCTTTTTGGAAGCCAGTTATCCCTTTTTCCTTTGGTTTCCAGGTCCAATGCTGGACGCGGTAGAGCAAGCGAATCAGTGATCCACCCAGGCTGGTTACTGAGATTGTAATTTTCAGGGCTAACCTGAGAGCAATATTTTACCTTTGTCCGGGGTGCGGGAACCGGGGCTATTGTGTTGTCCACGCACATGGTTGTTCTTATACTTTGTTTGCTTCCTATGTGCTTTGGGGTCTCTGCCCTTTTGCTTTCACCTATGCTGTTATCTTGTTCTACCCCCTCAGTAATGGAGTTTGGAGGTTGCTGGCATTTTCCATAGAGATCTCCTACTATGTTTGAGTAATGTACCTGGGCTGAGTGTTCTATTTTTATAGCTGAGAGGTACTTATCGATGCCGGTACTTGATTTTGATGTTTCTGGGCTCCATTTGGGTTGTCCATTGGCTAGGGGGTCGTTTGCCTCATTTGCCTCATTTGTCCCCTGATTTGTTCCAGGATCTTTTTCAGACCACCTTCCTTTATCTAAGTCATGCCCAGATGCTTGGTGTCCCCTGGGGCCAGTGGGTATACGATTTATATGGGAATGGTGAGTGCAACTTTTGTCGCATAGTAATCCAGGATTTTTATTTATAAAATTAATGACTTTGTCAGTAGGTTTCTCAAGACTCTCAGACTTAATGCTTTCATCTCTTTGCTGCTGTTGGGCAGTCTCATCACATGTGTTCCTGATTTCTCCTATTGGGCTTATCTGTTGTAGCATGTTTAAAACCTTTTTTGCTGGTGCTTTTTTATTTCCTCTAGCTTTCTTCCATGTATTTTTCCATCTGCCTATTGGTTGAGGCCCTTAACTCGGGGTCCTTTTTTCTACTATATTTGGGGCTTTGGTTCCAAGTTCAGGACTTCCGTTGGTTCTCTCCATCTTGTCTGTCTGATTTTTTGCATCTGGGCAATTCTCTCGTCCTGGGCCAGAGTGCCTTTCTCTATCTTCTCTGTCTGTTGGCCTTTCAATTAATCTAGATTCTGTTTTTCCTGACTCGTAATTGCACACCTGTGTGCTTTTAAGGCTATGTTTGCAATCTTCGATTATGTCTTTGATTACTTTCGGGACTTCCAGTAATTTTTCCAGCAGTGGTCCACAGGCTTGTCTGTCCGTCTTGTCCATCTTGTCAGCCGCTGCCTGGTGCAACAGGTTTTCCCTTATTACGCCCTCTACTAGGGCCATCCTGTAATCTATAGACTGTATTGAGGTTGTAAATTGTTTAATCAGCTCAAGTTGATCGTCAAATTTTTGAGACTGGGCCATAATCGTTGTTGCAATTGAGCCCAGTGTTGTACATATAACTTTCATGATGCTAAGAATTGGTTGATCTAATGAAGGGTCATCTCTGTTTCCCCAATTTTGCCCACTTTGCTCGTTGGTTATCTGGCCTTCTAGGTTATTATCTTCCTCTCCTCTGTGGCCTTTTATTATGCTACCTTCCAGAAAGTTTAGATCTTCTGATGTTATACTGTTTAGTTGGGGGTCTATATTGCCAATAACGGAGTTGTCAGGCGAGGACAGCTCCAGACTGAAGGAACTACTATTGAGTCTGCCCAGCATTAAGTTAGTTAAATTAGTTTTTACAATTTGGCTTTCGCAGTGAGGCTGTGGCGCTGATAGTTTATGGGTCTGTTTGGATGGTAATTGATCTATTTCCGGACCCATTGTATTCTGGAGTGCTATAAATTCTGCTTGGGCACATCGTGGAGGAAATGTTAATGAGAGATTCCCGGAGTTTGATAGTCCCATTTGGGGTTCAGGATAAAGTGATTTGTTGCTTTTTCTTTGCTCTCCCGAAAAATTGCCCCACTTTGGGAAGTTATTTGACTCCACTTCGCCATCCCCAAGGGGGTTATTCATTGGACAGGATAGTCGAGATAAGCCAGCCAGTTGCTGCTGGAATAGGCGAGTGTCCTGGAGCCCGGTCTCTGATAGCTCCAGTTCACCCCCCCCCCACATTGCTGCCACCCTTTTCCCCCGATGGCTGTAATGGGAGGTCACTGGCTTTGGAACTTTGCATTTGCAGCTGTTCGGGGTTTAAGTTCACTTGGTTATAGTAGTTAGTAATAGTGTTTATTTTTAATCTAGTTTTCCTTACTCCCATGATTCCACCCGGGCCCGGGTACATCGGTGTATACTGTTGTCTCCTACACAGAGGACTTGCAAGGCCCCCCACAGTTTCTCCTGCAGTTTCTCCTGCGTACAGTAATGCACACCCAATGTCATCGGAGTCAATATGGGCTGGCAGCCGAGGCACTGACACCGCTTCTGGTGTCCCACCCAACACTTCTCCTGGCTCGCGTTTGCTTTCGTCGCCAGGAATCCCGATTTGGACACCCTCTGCTGTGTCCTCTCCTAGATTTATGAACCCCCCCTGGGGTAACTGGATGATTCCGGGGTCCTGGTCCTGGTCCTGGTCAAACCCCAGACCTTTTGAACTGTTGAATTCCTGCTCTGATTTTGGGAATTTCACTGGGTGAACGAGCGCCTCGTTGGCCTCCCTGGCCTTCTTTGTTTTTCCTCTTGTCCCAACCATCTTCGAGGGCTTCTCCGTTCACCGTTCGCTCCCCCCCCACTTGGCTCCTTAGTTCCTTACTAGCTTCCTTCCTTACTTAGTCTTTAGGATAGACCACCAGCCGGACCACCAACAACATCCACCAACAACAACGCCAGGTCCAAGGCCAAGGCTAAAGGTAGGGCTAGAGCCGAGGCTGGGTGGGGCTGCGTGAGACGACGCGACTAAGCACCAGCACCGAGGCTGGGACCGGGGGGCCGGAGCCGAGAGTAAAGACGGAGGGGGGATCAAGTGGCCAAGAAGTGTCCCATACGACAGGATCTGAACATAGACCGCCCCCCCAAAAACAGCCAGACCAGCTGCTCACCCGGTCTCACCCGGTCTCTCCCAGTCTCTCCTGGTCTGCTCACCTGGTCCGGTCTGCGTCTGCGTCTGCAGGGGGACCACAGGGGGTCCGCAGGGGAGGCAGAAGACTCCCTCAGGCTCCTTGTGGCTCCTTGTGGCTCCTTGTAGCTCCTTTCTGGCTCCTCTCTGACTCCTCCTGGCTCCTAGCACCCCAATCCGCGCCAAGACAATGACGCTGGAAAGGAGCCCTCACCCTCAGCCTCAGCCGAAAGCCGAAATACAGCCGGGGGTACACCGGGGGTAAATACAGCAGCAGCGGTGGTACGTTCGCGGCTCACCCTCCGCGGCGAATCCAAGACGCGAGCCACCCGGCACCTGCGTCCACCGACGTCGTCGTCCTGAAGCGAGCCGGAAGCCTCTGCGCGGTGATGCTCCTGTGTCCTGTGTCCTGTTTCCTGCCGCTAATCGTCCCTCTGATGCAGGCCCAAACCACGTACCGCACTTCTGGCAGCCGCAAACCCGAAAGTACCTCAGGATTCAGCGTCAAAGTTCAGAAACTGCAAAGTCTTTTAAGCAATAAAGTTAACTACGTCTCTTCTCAAGATGGAAAACTGGCAAAAATAGGCTGTCTCCTCTCTGTGCAGTCCGACTAAGTTAGATTTTCTAAAACTACTTCCCAAGTCCCTATTGGTCAAGGGATCGTATGTTCATACTTTGTCCAATAAAACTATAACTTCAAGTTTACAATCTTTACTAATACATGGTTCACATGTCGATGATTGGCTCCTTTCGTACTGTTCTCATCATCCGGCTCGTCAGGTAACAATATTGTTGCAGCTTATACTACAGTCAGAGTCTCCATTGTATTCTCCTGAGAAAGTCAGTCTCACATACATTACCTTAACAATGTTGCATTAGCAAGTACGTCATCTCCTAGCAAGCAGTTCTCATGAGAAAGACTTTTAGCTACAAGCACATGGACAATACAGTGGAAAATCAAAGTTTAATTCTCTAAGTAGACATTTTATTAAACGCCTAAGAAATGCAGTTTGACATGAGGCCATGGAACTAGACCAAGACCTCCGCTAAGTTAAAACCTACAATTAATAAAGCTAATACATAATACATAGCCCTGAATATGACGTAATACTATATTAATCAACATTTCATATTAATAAGCCATTAATAAGTACACATTGACGGCCACTCACGTGGTTACACTTTCAAATGCATTCATTATTTTCTCTATATTACTTAATTTTCTCTGCAAATTCAACATTCAGAATACATGAATATTCATTAATAATTTCATTAATAAAATCAGCATTAAGGGGGCATGGCTAGCTAGCGTAGCTAGCCTGGCCAAGATGGCGGACGCTTGACACCGCAGCTCCGTCCGGGCCTAATATTAATCCTCATCGAATCGTTTCCTCCTGAGGCTGGAGCCCAGACCTGAGCGACAGGGGGAGGTTACCATGACACAACATGGCGCCGCCCGGGACAGTCTGCTGACCTCTGGGATGCTCTGAGCAGAGAGCGTGGAAGGAACAGAGTTGGCAGCCTCGCGTGAGGGGAAGCCAGCCGAGGGATAACGCGTGGCCCTGGAGGGCAGCGCGTGACCGGAGGAGCTGGCGCGGCGATCAGGCCGCAGGGGCCCGGGGCTGGAGGCGACAACGTGTGACGATCGGCCCCGTCGGAACAGAGAGGGATCCTCCGGAGGTGTTGTGGCCTCCTCCCCCCCCATTCTCCTTGTTAAACGCCTTTCGCTGTGGGGATTGGCGAGTGCCGGAGGAGTCGCGGACTGGCCGTGCGGCCCGACAGAGGGAAGGGGAGTGAACGGCTGGCGGAAGAGGATGAGGAGAGAATCCCCTGGAGTGGGGCTTGCACTGGGTGATCTGCTGCCCCTAGGACGGGCCCTGCGACGAAGCACTAGGAGATTGCGAGAGGCAGCTGATTCCTTGCAGTGGAAACTGGCCTGGGCACGAATGGTCAACTTCTGAGTGGTCAACTCCTGAGTGGCCAACACATGATCCTGCAGGCCTACATGGTGGCCTATTGAAAACAACGAAGGTAGTTCAAAGTGGGGAGTCCTGCAAATGAACTGCTAGTGGTAGTGTTGGATTTTTGGAGTGACGTGGAACCAGGCCGAGTGAATTTTTGTTAAGCGCCCCCCCGAGATTCAGATGAACTCCAGAAGGAACTCCAGAAGGAGTAAGGGCAAGGCACAAGCCCGCAAATATGCAGGTGAACAAAATCAAGAGACCATGGAGGGTACTGTACAGCCCTAGGTGCAGGCCACCCTAGATAGGATTCTTGGGGCAAAACCAAAACGAAGCTCTAGCATGACATTGGCCAAGTGGCAACGGTGGTGGGCCTATTGAGAACAGACCACCAAAAACTGGTAGATAGGGTCCAAGAGACGGAGACCGCGCTGGCAGAACTTTCACCAAAGCAGGAGGAACTCACAGACGGTACTGCAGCTGGCAGACCGGGTCCAACGCCTGGAGCGCAGAATGAAGGAAGCCGAGGCCTGGAGCAGCAGAAATAACGTAAGAATTGTTGGTCTTCCGGAACGTGTGGAGGGCACAGACATGGTGTCCTTTCTGTAGGGGTGGCTGCGTACAGACGCGGTCTCGGAGCAACTTACTCCTTTCTTCACGCTGGAGCAGGCGCACCGGGTGCCCTCGAGACCACTGGCACCGGGGAGTCCACACCGAGTGGTTGTGGCTAAATTACTGCACTATAAAGATAGGGACGTGCTCCTGCAGAGAGCCAGAGAGACTGGACCTTTCAAGGTGGCAAACGGAGTGGTGACGCTGTTCCCGGACTTCACAATTGAGGTGCAGAACAAGAGGGCCTCATTTATGGCAGTGAAAAGGGCCCTAAGGAAGGAAGGGATTAAGTACTCCCTTTTGTTCCCGGCCAGATTGAGGTTGATCTCCAAGGACCAGACTGTGGGGGTCATTACAACCCTGGCGGACGTTGTTAAAGCTGCGGTAATACCCCAAACAGTGCGGCGGATATAAAAATGGAATTATGACCCTGGCGGAAACTGCCAACAAAGACAGCCACTTTAACCCACCGCCCGCCACGGCGGTACAGACAAGCAGCGCGGCGGTCACCGCCAACAGACAGGCGGAAGACAATGTACCGCCCATAGTATCACAACCCGCCAATCCGCCACCTTTTCCGGGGCAGATTCACTGTGGATAAAAACACGGCGGAAACAGTTTCTGCAATGGGAAAACGCTCACCTCAACACATCCCACGAGGAACGAGGACTCCATGGACCCGGAACTCCAAATACTGCCTGCCCTTGTCTTTCTGCTTCTCTATGACCATCATCTACGTAGGCGCCGAAGACAACGGTGAGTACTGCACCTACGACATGGGGGAGGCAAAAGTTAGGGGGACACCCACCAAACACCCCCACCCCCAACCTCGCATAATACAACATACACACCAATGCATCCACAAAAATCACAGTAACAACCCACAATCTCCCCGGAAGAATGAAAAGACAAAGCGAAATCCGTTCAAACATTGTAATGTAGCAATATACATGTCTTACAAAAATATACAGATATATGCGAAATTCAGTCAGAAATATATACATTACGAGAAGTAGTGCAGATATGTACATAACAATGTCCGTGCACCAACAGTCCAAAAATGCATGGGCGAGGCCCACAAAAGATACCTGACCACAATCGGAGAGAACACTGCCGGGGCATCAGATAGAAATACTACAGGCACCTCAGGGGGAAGAGAAGGGGGGGCACCTCAGCCGGATTACTGCAAAGCCAGACCCACGACGGGGCTCCATGCCCATTGAGGTATCCTGGGGAGTGCAAAAGCCACAGTCTCACAAGTCTCTACAGTGGGTGGGTTGCCCACTGTGCCATCCTGGGGAGTGCAAAGCCACAGTCTCACAAGTCTCTACAGTGGGTGGTTTGCCCACTGTGCCATCCTGGGGAGTGCAAAGCCACAGTCTCACAAGTCTCTACAGTGGGTGGCTTGCCCACTGTGCCATCCTGGGGAGTGCAAAGCCACAGTCTCACAAGTCGATAACATTCTCCACTGGTTCTGGGGGGGACTGTGCCCAGACTGGATGAGTCTCCCCGTGAAAGTTCCTGTCCTGTCACTGTCCCAGCTGCACATGGGATAAGGATGCCTGATGTGGCGGTCTATTCATTCCTACCCGGTGCATGCCCTGTTCAGCGGTGCTTTGCCATGGCGGTCTTTGGACTGTTCAGCGGTCTTCACCATGGCGGTCTTTGCCCTGTTAAGCAGTGCTTTGTCATGGCGGTCTTTGCCCTGTTCAGCGGTCTTCACCATGGCAGTCTTTGCCCTGTTCAGCGGTGCTTTGCCATGGCGGTCTTTGGACTGTTCAGCGGTGCTTTGCCATGGCGGTCTTTGCCCTGTTCAGCGGTGCTTTGCCATGGCGGTCTTTGGACTGTTCAGCGGTCTTCACCATGGCAGTCTTTGCCCTGTTCAGCGGTGCTTTGCCATGGCAGTCTTTGTCCTGTTCAGCGGTGCTTTGCCATGGCGGTCTTTGGACTGTTCAGCGGTGCTTTGCCATGGCGGTCTTTGCCCTGTTCAGCGGTGCTTTGCCATGGCGGTTCTGGTACGGACATTGGTGTGTGGCATGACGTTCCTTACACTGGGCATTGGTGTGTGGCATGCCGTTCCCTACACTGGGCATTGGTGTGTGGCATGACGTTCCATCATAGCCCACCTGGGCTGTGGCAGCCGTCGCCCTCCTGGGCACTGACTCCGGCGGTGGCAGTGGTCTCCTGACCAGTGACGATACTTGGGCCCTCCTGGGCTGTGACTCCGGTGTTGGTCTCCTGACCAGTGACGATACTTGGGCCCTCCTGGGCTGTGACTCCGGCGGTGGTCTCCTGACCAGTGACGATACTTGGGCCCTCCTGGGCTGTGACTCCGGCGGTGGTCTCCTGACCAGTTGCAATACTTGGGCCCTCCTGGGCAATGACTCTGGCGGTGGCCTCTTGACCAGTGACGACGGTGCTGGCGGTTGGGTCTCAACCGCCGGGAATGATGGCACCCTTCTCCGCCGTGACACTCACAACAGGCTGGGCAGACTTCCTCTGGCTCTTCCCCACCTTTGATGGAGTCACAGCTGACTCTCCAATCCCCTTGGAACCCATGTGAGTTGTTTTCCCACCAGGAGTCTTCACACGGTCCCGTCGTCCAATCTCCAATTTTAGAGCCTTTACAGGGGGTGGGCTGCCAGTGCCTTGGCTCCGGATCACACTGCCTGCCCTGGTGGCCGGTGCACTCCACAAACCTTGAACAGGCACCACTGGTTTTGGAGGCTTTTTGGCTGAGGCGCTACGACGGGACTGATGAATTGGAGGGGGGGTGGGAGCAAAAAGGTCAACTTTACAGAGGGACAGTTTCTGACGAACACTGGGATGGGTAGTTGGAGGGGGTCTGGGAGTGGAGGAAGAGGAGGTGGTTGTCGGAGGTGTCACTTTAGGTGTTTTGGGTGCAGGTGCAGGTACTGGAGGCTGTCGTGAGGTGGATGGATGTTGGGTGTGTGGGTGCCCGCATTTGTGTACTTTGGGAGGGGGCGTAACAGACACACTGGGAGAGGACACAGGGGACGTGTAAATGGCAGTAGAGGTGGTGAGTGCAGGTGAGCGGCTCGTGGTGCTGGGTCTCCTTGTGCAATTCATGGTGCCTGTAGATGTGGTGCATGCAGGTGTGTGTGTAGACGAGACTGAGAGGGAGGAGGGAGAAGAGGAGGAGGGGGACACAGTGGAGGCAGTGGATGTTGCTGTGTCAGTACGTGGGTGAGGCTTGCATGAGTGCCTGTGGGTTGTGTGGTGCTTATGTTTGCTTGAGCTACTTGTGTGTGCTGACTTGTGTGCATGCAGGTCTGTAGGTGTGCCTGAGATGGGCTGGGGTGCAGGAGATTGGGTCTGGGTGGAGGAGGTTGGAGGGGGGAGGCTGGACACAGGGACAATGGCTGCCATCAGTGCTGAGGCCAGAGATTGCAGGGTTCTCTGAAGGACAGCCTGACCAGAATGAATGCCATCCAGGAATGCATTACTGTGTTGCAACTCTCGTTCTACACCCTGGATGGCATTCACAATGGTAGACTGCCCAACAGTGAGTGACCTGAGGAGGTCAATGGCCTCCTCACTGAGGGCAGCTGGGGTGACAGGGGCAGGGGCTGAGGTGCCTGGGGCGAAGGTGATGCCCACCCTCCTGGGTGAGCGGGCACGGGGCGAACGCTGAGGGGCTGCTGGGGGGGCGGTGCTGGTAGGGGAGGTGGCGGCTGTACCTGTAGAAGTGGGGCGCACAGATGGTGCCACCACCACAAGGGAGCCCCCATCGGCGAACAAGTCCGTGTCGCTGCTTGGTGATCCGGTGGCCGACGTGAAGCTCCCCTCGCCCTCCGTCCCACTGGTGCATTCTGAGTCCGTGGTGTGGCCCTCCATGGCCATGTGGGATGCAGCTCCCTCGTGCTCCGGTACCACTGTACCTCCGCCTGATGATGCTGATGTACAAAAGGACAGGGAGAGCAGAAAAAGGGGGGGAGACAGAAGAAAGAGAGTTTTAGTGCATGGCATACTGATACCGTTGGCGGACAAGACAGACACAGCAGCCCCCTGCATTACGCCGTGCTCCTGCCCGCTGCACATGCAATCTCTGGGATATGGCCTACATGGCTATGGTGGACATCTGCACACATGAATGCCACAGGGGCAACTATACCTGTACTTGGCACTCTGCTGAGGTGGGGTAGAGTGCCACATGGCCTGCATTACGGAGGGGCCTAGCCTACGGAACTCGCCCTAGCCTAGGTACACCCACAGGCCTCCTCCCCCACCCAGACCCCTCCACTGCGCACACAGTCTGCAGAATGAGAGAGTACACACCCACTTGTGTCTGCTGTGATGCCCTCAAGCGCCCCTCCAACTCCTGGTAGGCCACCAGCAGGATCCGGAACATCAGGGGGGTCATGGTGCGACGGGCACCCCTCCCATGTTGGGAGGCCATCCCCAGCTGAGCCTCCGCCGTCTTCTTGCTGCAGCGGCGAATGTCCTCCCATCTTTTCCGGCAGTGGGTTCCCCGTCTCTGGTGGGCCCCCAGGGTCCGGACCTCCTTGGCGATGGTACGCCAAATGTCCCTCTTCTGGTGGGCGCTGACCTACATGACGTGCACAAAGAAAGAGGAACAGTCATTACCAACTGCACCGTCGATGTGAGTGGCCCCCTCCCTACTCTGGCCATGTGGCCCATTCATTCCCATTCATTAATGTTCTATGAACTCTGCCCCCTTCCCTCATCCAACCAGCCCTCTTCACCCAGGCCTAGCCCATACAAAGTGCTCCCTGTGTACTAACCTGTTGGTCTGGAGGACCGTAGAGTAGCGTGTACTGGGGGAGGACCCCGTCTACCAGTTTCTCCAACTCCTGTGCAGTGAAGGCAGGGGCCCTTTCCCCAGACGCAGCAGCCATCGTCGCTTCCAGACCGAGGTCACAGCAGCACTTGCAGTGTAGGTCCTCTACTGTCGAAGGTCAGGTATCTAGCGATTGAACAGATAGAAAATGGCGGTCACGTCCGCGGCGGTGCGCATCATCACCGCCGGCGCACCTGCTCATTGGCTCCTGGGACCCATAGGGTCCAATGTTAACCAATGCAGCATTGTGCCGCGGTCTACGACCGCCTACCGCGACGGTGTGCAACGCCAGCGCAGTTACCCCACGATCCCATTGTCCCAGTTTAGAGGTAGGCAGCCGCCATTTCAGGGGCCCACATGGCTTGATTTACCCCTGCGTCACACATAGCTAGGCCTACACTCAACACACATACAGGAAGGGATTTGTGAGTGGTGTAGTCTTGTGTGTATCTGTGAGTACATACCTGGAGGAATAATGACTGATTGTCACTGTTGTCCTTCGTAGGCACCGTCAGCTGGGACATGTGAGAACATGGCGAAATCCTCCGGTGTACCGACCGCTGGTGGACCTGTTGACAATGGAAGAGCGACATGTCATCGTCACCTACCGGTTTGACCGTGCCACAATCCAGGAACCATGTACCCAGTTGGAGCCAGACCTGATGTCACCAATCCGCTATCCGACTGGAATCCCCCCTGATGTGCAGGTGCTGTCAGTGCTCCATTTCCTTGCAAGTGGGTCTTTTCAGACAACAGTGGCCATGGCATCAGGGATGTCCCAGCCTATGTTTTCCAACATGCTGTCCAGAGTGTTGTCTGCCCTGCTGAAACACGTAAGGAGATACATCATTTTCCCTGAGGTGGCAGATTTGCCTACAGTTAAAGGTGACTTCTATGCCCTTGGACATATCCCCAACGTCATAGGTGCCATTGATGGGACCCATGTAGCTCTGGTCCCCCCCCACAGGAGCGAACAGGTGTACAGGAACAGGAAGAGTTATCATTCTATGAATGTTCAGATTGTCTGTTTGGCAGACCAGTACATCTCGCAGGTAAATGCTATGTTCCCTGGCTCTGTGCATGACGCCTACATCCTGCGGAATAGCAGCATCCCTGATATGATGGGTCAACTCCAGAGGCACCGTGTATGGCTATTGGGGGACTCTGGTTACCCCAACCTTTCCTGGCTATTGACCCCAGTGAGGAATCCCAGGACCAGGGCAGAGGAACGGTACAATGAGGCCCATGGGCGGACTAGGAGGGTGATCGAACGCACCTTCGGCCTCCTGAAGGCCAGGTTCAGGTGCCTCCCTATGACAGGTGGATCCCTATTCTACTCACCCAAGAAGGTGTGCCAGATCATCATCGCCTGCTCCATGCTTCATAATTTGGCTTTGCGACGCCAGGTGCCTTTTCTGCAGGAGGATGATCCAGATTTCGGTGTTGTAGCAGCTGTGGAGCCTGTGGACAGTGATGAGGAGGAAGCTGAGGAAGAAGACAACGACAACAGGGAGTCAGTCATACAGCAATTTTTCCAGTGACACACAGGTGAAAACATTTTCATGTTTAACATTACATTAACTTTCACAGGTCTACCTCTATCCTGTCTGTCGATTTCAACCACTATTTGGTAACTGAGTTGTACCTTTCGATTACTGTTTCACAGGTGTGGTTACCAACGTGTCATCTGCTTGCATCCTTCAAGGACTTGTGATGTGTGACATAGGTATGTTAGCTTTACAATAGGAAACGCATTATGACACTGTCATTGATAATACATATTTACTAAATCACAGACTGACTCCAGATGGTTTTGTGTTTCAAGGGTGTTTATTGAAGTGCTAATTATTGGAGGGGGTGGTAAAATGGTGAGGGGTGATGGTGGAGGAATGTCTATTAGTCTCACAAGTGCACTGCCCATCTGGGCATAGGAAGTGGAGCTGGGGCAGTTTAAGTATGGACAGGGTAACAAGGCGGGACAGTGGGAGGACAAACAGGGTGGTCTCATTTCCTGGCGGGGGGTCTTGCCATCTTGCTCTGTCCTATTCCTGGATCTCGGGGACCGCTTGAGTGGTGGTTGTCCGTCTGCAGGGGGTGGGGTGCTGGTGTGGTGGTCCTGTGGCGGGGCGTCCTGTCCACTAGCGCCGGCGGAGGTGGTGGGCAGTTCATCGTCCTGGCTAGTGTCAGGGGCCCCTTGGAGTGCCACGGTGTCCCTCAAGGTCTGCTGTATGTCCTTCAGCACCCCTACGATGGTGCCCAAGGCGGAGCTGATGGTCCTGAGTTCCTCCCTGAACCCCAATTACTGTTCCTCCTGCAGGCACAGGGTCTCCTGCAACTTGTCCAGGACCGTCGCCATCGTCTCCTGGGAGTGGTGGTATGCTCCCATGATGGAGGATAGGGCCTCGTGGAGAGTGGGTTCCCTTGACCTGTCCGCCCCCTGTCGCACAGCAGCCCTCCCAGTTCCCCTGTGTTCCTGTGCCTCTGTCCCCTGGATCGTGTGCCCACTACCACTGCCCCCAGGTCCCTGTTGTTGTTGGGGTGGTGGGTTATCCTGGGTTCCCTGTAGTGGTGGACACACCGCTGATTGACCTGTCCTGGGTAGGGAGGTTTGGGCCCGCTGTGTGGGTGCTGTGCTGGTGTTACCAGAGGGTGGAAGGTCGGTGTTGGGCTGTGCCTGTGCAAGGGGAACCGACTGTCCCGAGGCCCACGATGGTCCGGGCTGGTCATCAGGATCCAGTAGGGCAGAGCTGCTATCGTAACTGTGGGCCTCTTCTGGGGGTAGAGTGGTGTTGTCTGGACCCTCTGGTGTGGTGACGGTCCTTCGGGTTCCTGCAGGGGCATAAGAGCATGATTATTGCATGTGTGTGTGTAATGGTGTGCAATGGGTGGGTGAGCGTGTACCCCAGTGCAAGCATTCCTGTGTGGGAGCTTGTTTGATGGTGGTTTAGGGGGTTGTATGGGTGTGTGCAGTGGGCATGCTTTAGTGCTGGGTG
Organism: Pleurodeles waltl; assembly: GCF_031143425.1. Classification (NCBI taxonomy): domain Eukaryota; kingdom Metazoa; phylum Chordata; class Amphibia; order Caudata; family Salamandridae; genus Pleurodeles; species Pleurodeles waltl. Next base: position 349,813,636 of record NC_090438.1, read on the forward strand.
TCCATGCTTAGTTCTGTCATGCAGGGCTTGGTGTTGGGATGTGTGGTTTGTGTTATTAGTACATTAGTGAGGATTTGGGGTGATAGGGGAGGGGGTGAGGGTGGGGGGGTGTTATAGCATGCCGGTAGTGTGGGGGATCTGATAGTTAAGATTTGACTTACCAGTGTCCCATCCTCCACGACTCCTGCGAGGCCCTCAGGATGCATGATGGTCAAGACTTGCTCCTCCCATGTTGTTAGTTGTGGGGGAGGAGGTGGGGGTCCACCGCCAGTCCGCTGAACCGTAATGTTGTGCCTGGAGACCGTTGAACGCACCTTCCCCCGTAGGTCGTTCCACCTCTTCCTGATGTCCTCTCTATTTCTTGGGTGCTGTCCCACTGCGTTGACCCTGTCCACGATTCTTCACCATAGCTCCATCTTCCTGGCTATTGATGTGTGCTGTACCTGTGAGCCAAATAGCTGTGGCTCTACCCGGATGATTTCCTCCACCATGACCCGGAGCTCCTCCTCAGAGAAGCGGGGGTGTCTTTGGCGTGACATGGGGTGGTGTGTGTGATCTGTGGGGCGGTGTGAGTGTTGATGTGTGTGGTGATGTGTAGTGGTGTGTGGTGTTTTGTGCGTGGATGTGGGTTGGGTGATGGTTTTGTGTGCCTCTGTATGGTGGTGTTGTCTTGGCTGTGCAGTCTCTCTGGCCTTCGTCCGTGAATTGTGGTTGTAGGGGTTTGTGGGTGATGTGGGTGTATGTTTTATATTGTGTTGGGTGTGTGGGAGTGGTGTTTGTATGTGTCTCAGGTGTGTGTATTTGGAATTGTCCAATGTGGCGGTGTTTTGGAGATGTGTGTGTATTTTGAGCGCGGCGGTGTGTACCGCCAATGGAATACCGCGGTTGAAAGACCGCCGCGTGGATTCGTGGGTCGTAATAGCATGGGCGTGTTTCTGTTGGCGTGGAGGTGGAGGTTTTGTTTTTGCCAGTTTATCACTGACCGTTGGTGTGGCGGTGTTGTGTGGGTGTCTGAATTTCGGCGGATTCCGAGATGTGGGTCATAATAGCTGTGGCAGAATTCCGCGGCTGCGGCGGTGTATTGGCGGTCTTATGCACGGCGGTTAGCGCCTTTTACCGCCAATGTTATAATGACCCCCTGTATTCTTCCAGACTCCGGACGAGACCTGGGAGTGGCTAGAGGCACGTGGGACCGGAGGGAGCTGCTGCTCCACAACGGACCGTGTGACCGGGGTCACAGATGCCAAAGAAGACAGCGAAGCAAGTACAGATTGCACATGGAACCGACTCTGGCCCAGAAGGAATCCTCAAAGAAAGCGGCATTGGAGGCAGTGGTGTCCTTGAGTGGAGTGAACTCTCAAGCGGAGGCTAGAGAAGGGGACTAAGACCGTGCATCTGTTTCCTCTGAGGCGGGCTCCCGCTGCTCGGATGGGGTCCCTAGGGTGACCCCTCAAACCACAGATGAACTGTGTTGAAACAGACTTTAAGGCACTGGCCCTGAGGTGAGGATGATGACTTGAGTACGAGGCCCTGATGGCTTTGGAGCCCCCCTTTTAGTGGTTTCTCGGCCATGGAGCGGAGAATGGCGAGAACACCGACTGACTTCCTGTTTCAGTTGTGCCATTGCACTGTTCATTTGGCGACCTACTGTTTGAGAGGTGTCCTGGGGAGGGGGAGTTGGGGTTTGCAGTTGTATGTTTTGGTTCCCTGCAAGGGGTTGCGGTTCGCTTATTCGAAAAGGATATTGAAGGCGACGGAGGTGGGGGGCAGGGACTGGGGATGGAGGCCATGGGAAGGGTGGGTAATCCACTCTGACGTAGATACTATGATATGGCAGAATATAATTTTCTAACTTGGAACATACGGGGATGGGGTCGCTGATCAAACGGCACAGAATCCTGTCATACTTGAAAAGAAGGGGAGTACATGTAGCACTCTTGCAGGAGACCCTCCTTACCTCCGGAGAGGCTAAGCTTAGGCGCAGATGGAGAGGGCAAGTATTTGCGACCACGTATTCTGCATTTGCACGAGGGGCGCTGGTGTGGATCAGAGCAGGGGTCCCATTTGAAGTCATAACCACCGATGTAGATCAGGAGGGTAGATTTGTGATAGTGGAGGGCAGGCTGCATGGGACGCCGGTGGTGCTGAGCAGTATATATGCCCCTAACCAAGACCAGCTTCCTTTTATGCAGCGTCTCTTGACCCACCTTACTAGACAGCAGGGGGGAGAACTAATGTTTGGAGGGGACTTTTACGGTGTGTTGGACACCGAGCTGGACTGTTCCACTCCTCCACTCGCAGATGCACTATCGAACAAGATAGCCAAAGGCTTACTGGACTGGATGCAATGCTGGGGACTAAAAGACGTATGGCGGAATTAGCACCCCTGGGAAAAAGACTACTCGCACTATTCAGGCCTCTCAGGTTCATACCAGAATAGACAGGGTGGTGTGTAAGGCAGCCATAGCTCTTGGAATTACACACTCTGTATATTTGGGGCGTACCCTCTCTGACCACAATCCGCTGCTCCTTACATGGAGAAGTGCGGAAACCAGGCCTCCTATACCAATGTGGAGGCTGGGACCGGCTGCACTGGAAGACTTGGCCTGTGGGGAGGAGCTTTGCACTTACCTCACGGACCACATCAATATTGACAAGGGGTCCACTACAGCTAGGCATGTAGAATGGGAAAGGCTTAAGGTCGCAACCAGGGGGCACTGTATGGGGCAGAAAGTTGGGGTTACGCGTACTCTGGAGCAAGAACTTACCCCGTTAGAAAAGATCATCCATGACAAGGAAAGAGACGGGGGTACTGATCTGGCAGCACGACACAGACTGGTTGACGTTAGGAAGTCACATGCTCAGATTGAGGAACAGTTACACTGCCATAACATGCAGAGGTACTTGACGTCTATACAGGCAGAGGAGGGTAGATCGGGCAAGATGCTGGCGTGGTTGGTGAGGCTCAGAGAAGAGGGTGCACCAATAATGAGTGTGTGGGACATGAGAGAGATCCGGGTGTTTAGACCGGCTGATATAAACAAGGCCTTCCAGAATAATTACACATTTCTTTACAGGCAGCCGGAGGCGGCTATACCGGAGTCCCTGGGTGATTACTTACGTTCACTACCACTACGAACCCTCACGTTACAGGACAGGGAACCATTGGGTGGGCCGGTAAGACTAGAGGAAATAAAGCATGCCATCACATAGTTGCCAGCGGTTAAGACGCCAGGCACCGACGGACTTCCTATGGGGTTTTACAAGAAATACTTGAATATTCTAGCACCCCTACTGGTTGAATTGTATGCGGAAGCGCTCCAGCAGGGTTTACTTCCTGAGTCAATGAGGGAGGCTTTGGTGGTTCCCCTCCCCAAGCTTGAATCCAGGGATGTATCGGTGACTGACTTCCGGCCGCTCTAAATGTTAAACTGCGACTTTAAGATCCTAAGAAAAATCCTGGCCAACTGGTTAGCCCAGCATATATCCAACCTAATACACGATTACCAAAATGGGTTCATACCGGCACGTAATACTTCTCTCAACCTTAGGCGTCTGTTTGCGCTTCCACACATGCCACAGGCGGAGAGGCCACTGGGGGCAGTGCTCTTGTCAATAGACTTTGAGAAGGCCTTCGACTCGATACGCTGGGACTACCTGAGAACTGTGATGCTAAGGATGGGCCTGGGTGAAGGATGGGTGCGATGGATCGATTTGCTGTATGGGAAGCCGATGGGGGCACTAGGCAGGGATGCCCGCTGTCCCCATTATTGTTTGCACTTGCCATTGAGCCACTGGTAGCCCAGTTCTGTATGGAGGGTAAGGGTAGGGGTGTGCTGAGGGGACTGGCTGAACATAATCTTTCATTCTACGCAGATGACATACTAATATACCTAAGGGATGGAGTAACTGGCCTGCCTTGGGCGTTAGCGAGACTGGAAATCTTTGGCGGCGACTCGGGCCTTCGACTAAACAGAGGCATATGTCTTTCCGTGGACGGCGGGTGAAGAACAACCGCCCACCTGCCCTGTGGATATTGTGTGGGCTCCCCACACCTATAAGTACTTGAGTATCCAGGTTTTCCATGACTTGAAGGACCTCCATGAAGGCAACCTTTGTAAGGCGCTCCGTTCATTGCGAGCTTCTGTGGGGTTCTGGCGATCTCTTAAATTATCCACGATGGCCAGAGTGTCTCTATCCAAAATGATCATGCTGCTCCGCCTCCTTTGTTACTTCACCAACCTCCTGGTGGTTATCTCTGCGGGTTGGTTCAAGAAGATGAACACACTGCTGCAGGAACTTATTTGGGATGGGGGCGCAAACAAACCACTCTATCTACTCTCTGCCATTCGGCGATCGCGGGTGGACTGGGGGCCCCAGATTTTGAACTTTATTACCTGTCGTGCCAACTACAGTGGATCTCCAGGTGGTGTGCTGGGGAGGGACGCCTGGACGGTGCCATGACTGGTGGCAAGATGACGGGAGATTTAATACTAGCACAAATGCTTGGCCACCGAATAAATCCCCAGGTGAGGAACGTCCTAATGACGGTGGCACTCTCCTGCTGGAGGAAATTTATGCGACGTACAGGAACAAAGGTAGCTTACTCTCTTGCGTTGCCACTGACGGTGGTGGCGCGAGGTACCATAGTTTACCCACTTATGGGGGCTCGGTTGAACATCTGGATGGGAGCAGGGGTGGAATCACGGGGCGACTTCTTCCGTGATGGAGTGTTACGAACCTTTGCTAATATGATTGAGGAGAGTGGAGTGCCAAGTGGGCAATTCTTGCTGTATCAATCCTTGACACATCAAATACAGGAATACTGGTCTACAGTTAATGTGGAGCCAGAAACACACAGGATTCTTCACCTATTATTGACCTTAGGGGAGACACTCACTTCGTCTCTAAACTTTACAGGGCCCAACCTCTTAGGGAGAAGTGGGAGGAAACGTTGGGGAGAGACTTGACTGATGCGGAATGGCGGAGAGTATTAGCTTATCCCCGAAGGGTGTCACGGAACACCTGCCTCAGATACATACAGTACAATTATGTCCATAGAGTGTACCTCACGCCACATAGGTTACAACTCATATATGGGGGAGACCCTAGGACGTGCCCCAAATGCAGTAGACTTGACGCAGACTTGGACCACATGGTATGGCTCTGCCCTGTGATACAACGGTGCTGGAGAGTGGTGCTAGGTGAACTAGGCAGAGCTCTGGACGTAGGAATGGAATTGGACCCGTCTCTCTGCCTCTTGGGCCTGAGAACAAAGCTGCCCACTGGTAAGGTTGGCAGTAGATTCCTGGATCTGGCTTTGGCCCTCGTTAGGCGTCGTATTGCCATGTGTTGGAAGTCGCCTAGGGGCCCTCCTTTGGGGAATTGGAGGCAAGATGTGACAGTATGGGCACGAGCTGAGTTGCAGGTTTTGAGACGGGAGGAGGCAGAGGGGATCCGTCAACACCCAATCTCCCATTTTGGGGGGAGATACTGGACGCATGGGAACCGTGTACACTAGAAGAGGGAGTTAACCCGGGGGGCCCAGGGAGGGAGTGTGGTTGCAGTGCACACAGATATCGTCATAGATACTGACCAACGTAATACCGGGGTGCAGGTAACAGAAGGTGATTAACTGCCAAGTGGAGGATAAATGGGAGCATGGCGGTGAGGTGGATGGAAGAGCCCTAACCCTACCACAAGATACACTGAGATGCTAACCAATGGGGCGGACAGCCTTGACTAGGGAGTGGTCTGGTGGGAAAGGAAGTTAGCGAGGTGGAGAGCTCACCTGAGCTGTCACGACACTGCCATCCCTGTTCAATAAACCCTCCTCCAGTGCTGACCCCATTAGCGCAAGATTACACTTAAAGTTAGTTTGAGTTTGAAGACATGTTGACTTTTGAATAAGGTACGTAAGTTTCTCAAAGTAGGCATGGGGAAGTACAAACAAGGCAATTAAGAGCGAGGATGGATACAGATGCATGGCGTTTAAGCAGATAAAGGATTAAAAAGCTTGCCTTACCTGTGTACTAAATATGCTTGTATATGATATATGCAATCGGACTGTGACCCGTACCTTGAAGTATGTATATTACTGTGATATTATGTACCGAAGAAGCATTAAGCAAAATGTAATTAAAAACAATTTTTAAAAAACCAGCATTAACACTACCAAGGGGGCTACATGCACCTAATTAAATAGTTTAGCAATTGGTTTCCCTTGCCTGCCCGAGTGCCAGCATGTCTAACTAAACAATGGGGCAGCCCTTCTCCTAATTGTTCCCCATTTGCTCTTCAAAAGCACCTTCACCTTTGAAGCTTGCCTTTAGGGTCAACAACTGTGCGGCTTCCTACAAGGGGGAGGTACTAGCTCTCTCCCATGCAAGGTGCTATTGTCTTCAATCCTGGCAGTCATTTGCACATCTCTCCAGGAGGGCAGAAAGCTGTGTCAGGTCAAACCCCATGTGCAACCATTGAGGGCACAAGACACTAGACGCAACTAAGTGGCAACTTTGTAAAAGTTGCACACTACAACCTACAATACTTTTTAAATGAATATTAAATTGGGCTTAATGTAACAAGTTGTTTTATATCTTGGAGTATTAACTTTAGTCCCAATGTTCAGGAGCTAGCACAGCTGAGGGGGTCAGCGTTTAACCCTGTAGTCACAAATGGGGCCATCAAGTCTTACCACAGTAAAAACAACAGTTTTTTGGGGGGCAGAACATGTAAAATACACGTTTCACTTTTAAAATACATTCCACCCTGTCTTAGGGCTCTTTAGGCCTGCCATAGGGGTGATATAGACCTATTAAAAAGGGAGATTTTAGCTTTGCCATTCCTTTAAGTATCAAAGCCAGATTGGCAGTGACACATGGCTTTTCCAGTCTGCAGTCACCGACCGGGAGACACGTTTTTCCTTTTGATCTTCCCAGGGTGGAACAATTAGTGCTGCAGTTCCTTGGATGACTCTAACTATCAGGCCACTGTACCCTCGATACGTTTTAAGATCAGAGCACCAGCACTGAGGTCTGAATATCAGGTCTCAGTGCACTGTCAGTGTTGACAATCCATCACAATCATGACATCATTTGTCTTTTCGTTAGATACAAATTTACCAATGGTAACCCAATAGGTTGGCATGCTTTTATTTTATTTACTTTTTAAGGGTATCCAGAAATATCCAAAAATGTCCAAATACCTTCTCCCAAAATGATTCTCCTTATTGAATGTGAATTTTGCTCTACAGATTTTTGATTTTTAGTGAGATGATGAAAAGCTGTTTGTAAGTATTTGTTTGCTAATCTCACCATACATTTGTGATTGGTTACTTCAAAACAGTTCCAGACATAGGGGCTTTAGACATTTCTTCAAGACAGTTTTCACCCTCTGGTGCATTTTTAAGTATTTCTAGATGCACAAAAACAAATTCAGTTTAGACAGTACAACCCTATTTTCCACATCATACAAAATTCTGTGTAATTTGTTGTTTATGAGTATAAATGTAGAACAGAAGATACCTTATTTATCAGAATTACTAATTAGCCAGGGTATTAAGGCCTCATTAAGAACACAGCAGTCCAGACTGCCATGCCGGCGGCAGCGGACATTACCGTCACCGGCATGGCGTTCTGGACCGCCATGTAAACAACAAGGGAAGACTGCCACAGGCAGCCTGGCGATGGCGGATTTCTCCATTTGTCAGGGCAGCGCCGCCCTCCGGATACAGAACCCCTGTTCCTCCAGCCTTTCCCTGGTGGTTTTCCCCACCAGGAAAAGGCTGGCAGAAGGGGTTCTCCAGAGCCGCAGTGCACAGCCCGCCGCGCAGGTCATTGCGTGACAGGTGCTTCTGCACCCGCCACACTGCGGCATTGACGACGGCTCCATGTGGAGCCGTCGGCAATGTCCTAGCCCAGCATTCCGCTGAACCAGCTGGCGGAAACACTGTTTCCGCCCACCAGCCCGGTGGAATGTTGTTTATATGGCCGGCAGAGTCTCAAGGGGTCTGGCAGTCTATGTTTAGACTGGCAGCATGAACACGGCGGGGAATCCCGCTGTGTTTATAATGACCCTCTTAATCCACATTGGAGCATTACGTCAAGTAGATCATGCATCTAGTGTGCATAAATATTAGTACTGCTGAGGTTCATTTAGACAGGGAGTTGTACTAAAATGCCTACAATATATAAATTCACATGCTCACGTTGGTCGATTCCCTGCTGAGGGAGCATTAAGAGGGGAGTCTGGCTGACCTTTCCTGAACACTTTTAAGTAAAATTACACTGCCAAAATATTCTTTGTGACGATTATAAATAACACCATTAGCGTTTTTTGGCATTCGATATTGCACAGGATATTTAAAGTTATAACCAAAAAGTGGACAAACTATGTATAATAACAACAATATGCTCAACGGTCAGTGATGTGGACAAATTTCTTCCATATTTTGTCTCTTATTACCGAAGGTAGATGGTATTACATAGATTCCACAAAATACTCCATAAAGTACTGCAGCGTCTAGTCACGGTATTTCGGGGCCCACCAGTTTGGAACAGGATTGATTATATGATCCAATTTCAGATCTTTCCTGCCCTCTTTGGCCAGGTCATTGACAGTGTACAGGCACACATCCAAATTCTAAATGTTTTTCCATCTAATATTCTAGGATAGTGGTGTCTGTTTAGGGGTGAGCGCAAAGTGCTCCATCCCCTGTTGTAATCTCTTTGGGCTTCTAACCATGCACATGTTACGTCAGTCACATTAATTGGTTTGTGGGCTTGCCTTTTAAAATCTGCTTGCTTTCATTAGTGAAAGACATGCATACGCCATGCCTTTTCCAGTGAAAAGCGCACTGACCAACTACTGAAAACATACAAGGCTCAATGTTTTCCGTCTGGTTTCTGGACTACTTTTTCTCTTTATTTCACAGTGCGATCTCGCTAGGCAGTAGTCTAGCGCTTTGCATGACACTGATCCTGTTACATAGGTAATTGCACTTTTGCCAGTTCCATGTACAATTGTACTTTTGCCTATAGGTTTCACTGCAAGCGAACTTTTATTTCCCTTTGTGTGTCTGCTTTGAGCTGATGGCAGCCATCAGCTTGCTAATGTGAAACTTTTACTTTTCAGTTTATATGGCAAGAAAAGTCTGGTTAGTTATGTGAAACTGTTTTACTTTAAAATTTCAATTTATGTGGCAAGAAAAGTCTGGTTAGAAGTTTACAGTGCCAATAGCTCTAACTTGCAGACTCACCAATATTATTGCAAATAATCTGTTACACCCTCCCATTTCTCATATGTTAGGTCCTGTTTTGACCTAAAAGAAACTTTTATATTGTTGGAGCATGAAACATGAAAGCAACATTTTGTTGAAAAGTATGTGTAATATGCGCTCACAGACCACTCACAATAAAAGCAACCTAAAGGAAAATGGTATTTAAAACAATCTGTTCAAGAATTATTATAGGCCATCAGGGCAAGACTTTCTTCAGAGTAGATCGAGTTGTATCAGGGGTCCCCTGAAAGGCTGGGACCCTGGACTAGAGCCCACTTTGCTTATGACTTAATACGTCTCTGAATCTAGGGCCAGATGTACGTACCTTTTTTCTTGTTGCAATTCGCAGAATAGGGCCATTTGTAATAGGAAAAAAGCAGGTTGGTATGTACAAACCCAGTTTTGTGATTCAGTAATCTATTTACCGAATTACAAAATAGGTTTGCGAGTCGCTTCCTAATTGCGAGTCGCAGTACAAGGTATGATTGTTTTGTGGCGTGAATACAGTCACAAAACAATCACAGTTAACCCCAATTTCAAATTGGTGCTAACCATTCGCAAACGGGAAGGGGTCCCTATGGGACCCCTTCCCCTTTGTGGATGGTAGCGAGGATATTTTTTCAGAGCAGGCAGTGGACCACTTGCCTGCTCTGAAAAAAGGAAAAGAAAACATTTAATTTTTGTTTTTAAAATGCATCCCGTTTTCTTTTAAAGGAAACGGGCTGCATTTAAAAAAAAACTGCTTTATTTAAAAGCAGTCACAGGCATGGTGGTCTGCTGTCCCCAGCAGGCCACCATCCCTAGGAGGGCAGCCATTTCCAATGGGGTCGCAAATTGAGACCTACCTCATGAACATTTATGAGGTTGGTCATTTGCAACCCCATTTGGAATCACGAACAGTGTCATTGACACGGTCATACATCAGGGTTTGCGACTCGCAAATTGCGAGTTGCTAAGACTCACAAATTGCGAGTCACAAAACCTAATACTCGTGGCCCCTACTAGTTCCTTAACCTTTACTTGTACAAACTATCCCCTAGGGTATAATGCACTAGGGATAGATAGCATATATGTTTTGGTTGTGTGCATGTTTCCATATGATATTCTGAATAAAAAAACATAAGAATGTGTTTGGCTTGCATACTGCCTATAATTAAGTGAGCTATCAACCCTGGCCTTTACACTGGGCTCTAGTGCTTACTCTCTCTGTTTGTCATATTGGTTGCCAAGTCAAACTGCCCAGTGACCAGTTGCTCAGCATCCAACCCACCAGTGGGTTGTAAAGTGCCCTCATTCAGCAATGGGCTGCCAAGGACCCTCACTTAACTTAACCAACTTGTTTCGGTGCCATCCTCTCCAGGTAACCAAGGTATCCATCTACACAAACCTATATGGTGTTGTCTCAACTAGTGACACATAAATGCTTTTTAATTCACCCGTGCAGTGCCATCTAAAGACATTATGCCAACAAGCCACAATTCTATGAGTCACTCTGGGCTAAATAATTATGCAGATGGTTTTGCTGAGCAAGGCTAATCTGAGACTAGTGTAGTATTTGTACACAGGTGTGATCTATATTGGGCACTTAATTTCCTAGTACGTCTCTTAGTGTTTGCATTCTCCAGATGATCAGAATCCACAGACGGTCATCTCAGTCAAGGTATAGTAAAGCTGCATTATCTCAACTTTATTTGTTCTGAAATTGGTCACTCTCTAATATTACTTTCAGAAGTTACATCTAATAGGGGAAGTGGAAGAGGCGCCAGAGGTCCAATGATCTAGATGGCCAGCCAAGTCTTAGGCTAATCAATCCTGGCAGAAAGCCTGACTATCTGCAGCACTATCAATATTTGTTTGTTACACAGGTTACTGAACAGAAACAGAGGCGGAGCTGGACGTGACCTTCATACTTGCTAAAGGTGGCTGTGGACTGCACATATCACTGCTGAAAGATACTATCCTGAGCCGCAGTGGGTGAACCTTATGTACACATGTAATGACTCAGGAACCAATAGACAAAGAAAGGTGTGGCACTGACTGTGCATAGGGGAATCTCCTACCATGTCATGTGTGAGCTGATCAGTTAAGTGGCAGGAGAAAAAAAGCAAGGGGGTGCACTACATCCCCAGCTAACTGAGTGGGCCAGAGCACCTCTGTGATAACAAGGTGAAAACCGGTTTGGGTGTGGGGGCTGGGGTGCCCAGACCTCCTGTAGGTCTTCCACAGCAGTAGGGAGAGCTGCCTCAACCAGCCTGTAGTGGACATTCACTAACGGTGCTCAGCAGCATTCTTGCTGGAGAGACCAATCATCCCCTACTGGAACAATCATTTAGCTCTTCCTGGCTCTTACTTCCAGAAGTGGACTGGCTCCCTGCTTCAATGGCTGACAGCCCACTCCCTCTAACAAGCAGTGTTAAAAATAGCAAACAACAACCTGCATTGCTTATAACAGCCCTCGCTACATGCATGATTGATGGGACTGGCCAAGTGCTAGCTGAAAAGCAGCACTGTACATCAGACATGGCTCTTATTTATGTACATGATACAGAAAATTAGGATCCCATAGGACCACACAGAACTTTGAAGGTACCCGCAATCTGACTCTATTCTCAACACAAATTTGAGGTAAGCTCAAACAGATCAAAGACTAACAAATAGCAACATTAAAGACATCAAACCTGATGAATTGAATTAGCAAAATGGGAAACATGATCAGAAGCAGTCTAAGCTGGCTGTACTCCAGAAAGGAGGCAAAATCAGCTGATAAGCTATATGGTGCAGATTCCACACCATCGAGAAGGTGTTGTTATTATGGGAGATGGCAGAACCAGACAGGCTTTTTATTCCACTGAACATTTCCCCTGTGGGCTGAAGACCCTGGAGGCCAGTTTTGAAAGCTCACCTTCACTCCTGGTGCTTCTATCACTTTCCCCAGTTCCTGAGAGTTAATAGTAGCAGGAATAAGGTGGCTGTAAGAGAGAAAGAGAAGAATGAAGGGTGAAGGGTGAAGGTAGATACAAAGCGATAACAGAGGGAGAAGATAAAGAGGAAAGAGAGAATTGATGCATGAAAAAAGAGAGACTAGTAGCTGGGCTGGTTTGAGCACTTCTGAAAGGGCTCTTTTGGTTCCCCAATCTGTCCCTGGGAGGTGGTGAAGTGAAAACACAATTTTTAGTCAGAAAGCCTTCTGCGGAGTCTCCCAAGGATCCTCACTGAGTCCCACACTGGTCAACGTATACATGGCCACTCTTGATGCCATCTTCAGAAGCCACGGTATGAACATCTTGTCATACGCCGATGACCCACAGCTCATCATTTCCCTCACCGAAGACACAGACACGGCCAAAAGGTACTTCCACTCAGGAATAGAAGCCGTCGTCACCTGGATGAGAGAAAGCTGACTCAAGCTCAACTCCGATAAGACTTAGCTCATCATCTTCGGAAACGCCACATCAGCTTGAGACGACTCCTAGTGGCCCACATCCCTCAGCGCCCCCCCTGCACCGACTGAGCACACCCACAACTTAGAAATCATCATCAACTCCTCCCTATCCATGACCCACCAGGTAAACTCTGCCACCTTCTCCTTCTGGCAAACACTCTGCAAACTTTGGAGGATCTTCAGATGGATCACAGCAGACTATCACAGGACAGTCACTAGCAAGCTTGACTACATTAACGCCCTCTATGCCAGCACCTCAAACAGGGACATCAAAAAACTACAACTCATCCAGAACCCCACCGCCAGACTCATTCTGGACCTCCTTCGCCCTCGAGAAGCGAATCACCTTAAAGCTTCTCAACCACACGTACAAGGCCATACACAATGCAGAACCAGCCTACCTGAACCACCACGTCTCCTTCCACACTCCTTCCACACCCCAACCAGATCACTCTGCTCTGCCCAGATGGCCCTAGCCCCCATACCTTGCATCCCCAAAACCACTGCCGGAGGACGATCCATCACCTAAACTGCAGCCAAGAGCTGGAACAACCTCCCCTGCACCTCAGACAAAGCCTGCGGCTCACCATCTTCAGGAAGAATCTCAAGACGTGACTCTTCGGATGAGGCCCCTCCTCCCAGCACCTTGAGACCCTCACAGGTGAGTAGCCGCACTTTACAAATACTGATAAATTAATTGGTTGAGCCTTCAAGCAATAGATGGCAAAAATAAATGTGACTTCAAGACTATAGCCCAATGGAACTACATAAATATCATAAAGTGTCCAGGATCCACCAACAGAGGAGAAATGGTACATTTGTAGAGGAATTGCTGATGGAAAGTTTTGAAAGACTACACTTCCCAGCCCTCCTGAAGCTTGGTCTTGAAGAGAGCCTGTCCATCACTAGCACCACATTGGATTTCCATGACCTTTGCCTGGTATATAATAGCCCACTTCCTAAACTCTAGGGGCTGTGGTACTATCTTGAGACTAGCAAGTAGAAAAAGTGCTCTCCTATTAGGGCCTATCTTTGTCAATCTACCTAGATATCACCATAGCTGTCCAGGAAGCAAGAAACACATTCATACCGGTCAAAAGGAGACTACAACAATGACAAAGGAGTATCCTATGCTATATTAGGGGAGGCTTCGGAATGTTTTTAATGGAAAGTTAGGTATGTTCAATGATCCTTTGATGGGCACTGCAATTAGTAACAAGCATGGGCAATACCAATTGGTCTGGGTCTAAAAGAATGTTGTATGGTAATATGAAGCATTACAACTAGATAGCATGGGAATGGATATCTATTGGTGTGGAAGCAAAGAACTGTTCCATGGGAATAACTAGCACGGGAATGCATATGTATTGGTGTGGAAGCAAAGAACTGTAAAATAATAGTAATGTAGGTGAAAGATCAGATGATTGTTGCACTGTCAAGCCAGTCCTAAAAATCCATGTAGGCTAATGACCGCTCTCCTCCCATCTATGCTACTGCCGAAGAAAAACACAACAAAAATAATTACTTATTTAAGCATTTAATAGCATTACAATTATGAAACTTTAATAGCATTACAATGTGATGTGTGCGCTCCTGAAAGTTAAACCTCTGCCAGCCGGACATATAAACAAAATTATCACAGCTGTGTGGAGGGCAAGCACTTTTTTGTGGAAGCATGCAACTTCTCCCCAATCAAAACATGTACTCCTGGCTCCCAACGTGTGGGCAGAGCCAAAGCTCCTCTCTTGGTGATTCTCACATAATTTTCGGGAGACTGCTGGGATTTCAAGCCAGACCATAAAAATGAGGCTAGCCCTAGAAAGTATTTTGCAGGAATGACTTACAACATGTGGGGACAATTTAGTCAACTAACATGCCGATTGTAGTTATTTGCTTTGTAAAGTCAGCTCATACCTCATCTGAATGTGCTCCCACTACTGCTAGGACTACTTTTGATGTTCTTGTACCATACATGTATGTCAGCACTGACTATGCCTCATGCATGTAAACTCCAATATTTAACATGCATGTGATGAGCCCACTTATCCTAAAGTGTGTTATTGTATTTTTCCCCTTTATTCTGTTATTATTTTGTCCACAAATATTGGTTGTAAAGCTAACATAATGACATCCACTAAACACAGAAAAAGTCCACAACAACTTGATGCATAAAACAATATAGGGATTGATAGAGGTAGCAAATCTAACAGTATGGGCCCACACCTTCAGCATCTAACCATCCATATGTTGACACATTTGTGGCTGGAAGTAAAACAGACAAATGGCCTTTCCCTGATCAGGAAAAATCTTACAGTAATAATTTGTCATGCAGCAATATAAGGTGTGATGAAGTATTTTATCAACTAAGGTCTAGATCGGCTCCTGGTTTGCTACATGGCTAGGCTTGAGATCATGGACACCCCACATGTGTATCACATACTGTTGCCATTATGTACTGGCTGGAAATGATAGTTGCCACCCTTTAAATGTAAGACTGTGTATTGAGCTAATGGGAGAAAATAAGGTCACCAACAGTTGTGGGTATCAATTTGGGAGGTGGGACAATTGGGACTTAGGGGGTCGTAGTGTATCAGCTTTGCACACATACTACAGTATAAATAAAGTTGCTGTAACCAGTAGGCTCTCAACCAGGAGTTCTGCTGTCGGGAAACGACACACAGCACACAGATATAGCCACATGACTGCAAAAAGTAGTGATAGTAAACTACTGACCTGAGTAATGATTTGGAAAGTTGAAGGGGTTGACTACTGAGTGGAAAGCCAAGGAGGTAGCAGTGGTGCAATGCAAAATTATGGCCCACCCTGAAGAAAGTGATGAGGCACTGTGAAAGTTCATCTACTGCAGAATCTGAAAAAGTTTTTTGGGTGAATCAGTCCAAGAAAACATTTGCTATAGGTGAATTTCTTTTATAGAATCTGTTTTTATTAGCATTTTTTAAAAGTGTCCAATTAACCAATCTCGGCTCTTAAAGAACATATACCAACAATTCAACAAAAGAGATCATTGCTACAGACAATCACGTAACATATGCATCACTATTATCCATGTCATTGCCACACATATAATTTCCAACATCATACATATACTTCTACAGTTGTTACTTTAATCCCGAATACCGTGCCCTCTCATTCTCCTAAGGGGGGTGAGGCATCTGTTATGTCACTCAATAATTGACTATCTCCTGCTTGAAAGTTATTTACAAATGTGCCCCAGGTTTGTATTTCTTCGTCTGTCTTATCATCTGTCCTTACTCATTTAAGGTGTACTTCCTCCACCACTGCCAACTACAGTATGTTCAACATTACTCCACACTTGACCCTCGTTGGCTTAGCCAAGTGATAGCTATCCCACGCTGGGCTAAGAGAAGTGTCAACTGGGTAAAGTTATACTCCATCTCCTAGGAGTCCAGGCATGGGGTCACAGTCTATTTGGATCCCACATGATTCCTCTAGGTATGTTATCACTGCTTCCAAGTATATCTTAACCTGCGGACAGCACCATGTCAGATGTAGAAAGGTCCATACTCTCTGGGTATCTGTGACACCCATATGATTTCAAGGGGTCCATCTTATGAAGTAATAATGACATGACATAGGTACAATGTAAATAATTAAAATGGGCCAATTAAAACCTCGCATTACAGGACACAGTATGAACCAATGAACACATTTTATGCCAGCGTGAGTCATCAATCTGGTCCCCCAGCTCTTCTTCCAATGCAATTTTTGACCTGAGCTGAAGTTTTGGAGTTTCCATGAACAGAGTCTTCTATATATAAGTGATCAAGGGCCAGATGTGTCAAGGTTTTTTGCATTCGCAAACGGTGCGAATGCCCGTTTGCGAATGCAAAAAGCCAGTTCAGAATGTATGAAAGACATTCTGAACGCAATTTTAAGGAATCGCAAAAATAGCGATTCCTTAAAATTGCGACCCTGTTTAGAGAGTCGCAAATTGAGACTCTCTAAATAAGAAATCGCAAATAAGGATTCCTTATTTGCGATTTCTTAGCACATGTATGAAGCCATTCCTAAATGCGATTTGGGCATTTAGGAATCGCTATTTACCACCAGGTTGAACCTGGTGGTAACCATGTGCAAAATTAAAAAATGCATTTAAAATGCATTTTTAAAATGTACATGTAAAGCATACATGCCCTTTTGGCATGTGTGCACCTTACATGTCCCCCAAAAATGTTTTGGGGTGCAGCAGAGGGGGCCTTAGGCCCCCAGCAACCTAGGGTTTTGCATTTCCAAAATTGTGATTTCTGGTTAAGAAATCGCAATTTTGGAAATGCAAAAAATTTGCAGATATGGGCCAACAGGCCCATAGGTGCGAATGGGGGCAGATTCTCTATTTGCGATTCGGTAATAGCATTTGCGATTTTTAAGAAATCGCTATTACTGAATCGCAAAAATCATACATACCTTTTTGCATTTCTGAAATAGCGATTTCTTAAAAATCACTATTTGAGAATCGCAAATCGGTTGTATGATACATCTGGCCCCAAGTGACATGTCCCTCCCAACTCCATTTGCACCCGTAGTAGGAGTGATGTTGATGGAGTATTCAGGCCAGATCCCGTTAATTATATTTGCTATACTTGTGTGTAGTAGGAACTGACCCTTCCCCATGGCGAACTTGTCTTGTGCTGCCTCAAAGGAGCTGAAAGTATCTGCGGGGTAAAAATCTCCTAGTGATTTGCATCTCCCATCTCTCCATGCCGTAGTATCAACAGCATCCGCTCGGGGAACAAAAAGCGGGTAAATCCTAGAAGGGTAGTTCTCTAGCAAATGGCACTCTCCTCAACATCACTTTCACTGTGCATTCCCAGAGGGTTGCCATGTGCGCAATGAGATAGGGCACTCCATATGTGGTCCTGCTGCCAGAGTGTAATAACCACAGTAACATATTTATCCTGCTCCCATCTGCCCAGGAGAGTCCTCTCCCATTTCTCATCCTCTGTATATCGGTGTACAACATGTTGGAGTTGAGATACTAGGTAGTACAACTCCAAGTTTGGTGGGGAAAGACCACCCTCCAATGTAGGCAGATGTAGGTATTCCCTCACCACCCTGCAGCTACTGAGCTTCCGAACAAGTATGGTAAGCAATGAATGCAATCACCTGACTGTTTCCCTAGGGAGAGTATCCAATGAATGTTGGACCGTGTATAAGCAGTGGGGCAGAAATACCATTTTTGCCACCTCAAATCACCCAATCATTTATAGTGGCAGTGTGTTCCAGAATTGTATCAAGGCTCTAAGTCCTTCTATCACTTTATCTATGTTGTGTTGTAGTCGTTTCTGTCGTGTGCTCGCTATCATCACTCCTAAGTACTGGAATCTATCCATTCCCCCGCGCAGTGTGAGGGGTGGAAGCACCCTCTGCTCCATAGTCAGCAACCCACCCACTGGAAATACCAGAGACTTATCCACGTTGATTCAAGGGCCAGTGATTTCCCCAAAGGTATCCAAGTAGTACAATAAAGCCTCTCATTAAAGCCTGTCTAATTTGGATCAGCAGAGGCACAAAGCAGGGGTGACATTGGACACCCCTGCCACACACCCCTGCCCCAAATCCAAGGAGTTGAGCACAATCATCTCACTCTCACCTTAGCAATCAGTTCAGTGTACAGTAACTGTATCAATGCCCGGAATTGAGGGCCAAACACTATTGCTTCCAGAACTCCCATAAAGTACTGCCAATATATGGTGTCAAAGGCTGTATCAATATCCACGGATTCCACTGCCATCTCTTCCAGGGAGTCTGCCGTCTCATATTTCACATGCACTAGGCAAGAGCAAATTCATGGTGGTACTCAAGCCCGGTAAAAATCTACATTGGTCAACCTCTAACAACTGAGTAACCACCGTCCGTAGACAGAGTGCTAGCAATCTGCAAATTATCTTCATGTCTGTATTAATCATTGTAGGAGGTCAGCATGAAGAAAGATCTGAAGGATCCGAACCTTGCTTTAATATCATGGTGATACACCCTTCTCTTATTGTGGGGGGGGGAGAATCCCTGTCAATTGTGCCTCTATGTATACTTCTAATAACCATTGGCTGATGTCTGCTATATAGGTACAATAGAACTCAGCTGGGAAGTCATCCCTACCCGGCACTTTCCCCCAAGCAGTATTGTAAATGTGTGCCTAACTTCTTTAAGTGTAATATTGGCATCAATATCCTGCGCTGCCTGTTCTGCAACTTGTGGTAGGGAAAGAGACTACAAAAACTCTCATTGGGTTTAGAATAAACTTGTTTCAAGTGGGTTTGAAGTAAGTCTACTAAAGCAGTTTGCGTGGAGGCATCAGCCCCAGTAGGGGTCTTAAGATGCATAAGGATGGGTGAGGCATCTCTCAACGCAATATCCGGCCAATAGGTGACCCAAACTATCTCCCTCTCTGTGCAATAACTGGGGGTAGGATTTCAACATTTACTGCTCAAGGCTCTCTCTCACTGACAGCACCCCTTTCACTGTAACACAGTTTCCGCCTTCCTTCCCTTCTTGTCCTCAGGTGGTAGCCATTGACATGCTGCCAATTCCCCCTTTCCACAAAGAGGTTCAGCCTGTACACCCTTATGCACTCCACAAACCAGTCCCACACACCGACCTCTAAGGGCCGCCTTCATGGCTTCACATTTCGTGGCCCGACTTTGTGTACCCAACCAGTTATACGCAAAGTAATGTTGCAATGTTTCAGCCAATGTTTCCCTCCCCTGTGCATCTTGCAATATGTCGGTTGGGAACCTCCACATGTTTGAGAACCTGTCACCAACATCCCAGTCAAATGAGCATACCACTGAAGTATGGTCAAGCAAATATCAAGAAAGATGTGTCACAGTCAGAGGCCCAGGGACCATGTGATCTGATATCAATATATGATCTAATCTACTATATGTGCTGTATATCTGTGAGTGGCATGTGTATTCCAGCCTCCCAGGAGGTACCTCTCCCCATATGTCTCTCAGTCCCAGCTGTGTGATCACATCCCTTAATTGTGTTGTCATCCTACGTTTAGTATTGAGCTGTGGAGGATGGTGACCCAGGTTCCCATCCATTACACAATTAAAGTCTCCCACCTAGAATACTTTGACATCTCTTGCATGTGTAACTACGTGTGCCATAAAAGGAGCCATCATCCACATTTGGCTCGTATGAGTTTACAAAGGCCACATCTATTCCGTCTAGTCTACCCTGCAAGAACAAGTATCGACCCTCGGCATCGGCTTCCATATACATCAGTGTGAATGGCACCCGTGTGGTGAGCCACATTATTACTCCACAGGAATAGGAAGAGTAGTTAGCATAACCACCAAACCCAGGAAACCATGGGCCAGATCCTCACCACTGTGAAGGAGAGCCAGAGGCTGCAGAGTGAATATCATCAGGAGGCTACGAAGCAGTGGCAAACCCACAATACCACCATGGACTCCATGGCAGGGGTGCTGAAGGAACTCACCACCATCCTGAGTGAGTCCATCTCCCACCATCAGGCCCCTTCCATGACACACATAACTTCTGAGCCCTCCACGTTAGGGCAGCTAGTGGAATGGAGGCCCTGCCACAGGACCCACAGGACACCAGCACACCTACCCCTTTAGCCAATGAGCCCCCACACAAGCAAGGACGTCCAACCAGACATCCTGATGGAAATCATGCCAAGACCAAGACCACCACCAGGAAGTGACCCTCACCTGAACATTCTCTAAGGCACCCTGTTGACTGTCCACTGTCATGTCTCCGTACTCCCATGGCCACCATACTGGACCTTGATTACCCACAGCTGGCCCAAGTACTCTGTTGAGCCGACCCGCCATGACTTCACTCATTAACCCTTGCACTTGTACATCCAAAATGAACATCATTGTCCACAATTACTGCCTACATCTTTATTGTCATGAGCACGAAAGATACAACCATTACATGTGCAACAGTTAACCCATTGTCCTGGCAATATATGTGTGAGTGACAGAGGGGGAGTGATAAGTAGCAAGGATCACAGTGGAGCAGGCAGTGGCTGGAGAGATGGGTCAAGGGAGGCAACAGGTGAGGCAGGGACCAGAGTGCACCATAGCAATGTCCTAAAAGTTAAACAAGACAGGGGCATCAATTACTATAGGCGTCATATATGCCAAATCAACACACATGCACTTTAAGTACAGGAAGCCAAGGTAGATATGGCAGGTCAAGTCTGCAAACATATGGCCATTACAAACCCACATTTACTAGACATACCTACCACATGGTCCCACCGTCTCTGCAAACAGAGCCATACGTTCGGCAGTTCACACTGCCATGAACAGTAACGTTGCACCGCCTCCCAATATCGAATCCCAGTACAGGATGCAATACAGATGAAACCACACAGATTGCACTGGATCTGGCAGTTCAGGAAACAATGGTCCTGCACATAGATGTCAAAAGTGCAGGAACACAACAGCAGGATGAGAATAGCACAGAGCTGTGCACATGAACCACCAAACTCATGCCCACATGTACCTCCAAAACAACCCAGAGTCAGATCTCCAGTATCTCCAGTTAGCACAGACAGCAGGTGGTAACATGGCACAAGGCATACAGTGAAACTGGACATATACTATACTTATGACACATACCTGTATCCCAGTGGAAGTATTGTCATAACAGCTCTGCTCTAGAGTCAACTGCTTCCTCATCATCTTCCTCATCTGCCTATGGGAGACAGGAGCCAATGGCGATCTCCGCCGGCGCTGACGGTGATGTCCGCAGTGGCCATGACTGCCATTTCATGTGCTCATGCTCACTTGACTCCTGAGAGTCGTGAACAGAAGACCTCCACAGCGTGTGCTGCTGTGTTATGACTCTGGTCACCAAGATACCTCGTCCTGCAGGAGATAGGGCCCTAGCCTTTACCCAGAGGAAATGGAGAAGTTCGTGAAGGGGGTCCTACCCCTGTATGGACAGTTGTAAGGGGCACCAGAGTAGCAGGTGAGCTAATGTGATTGTCCTGTCCTTGAGTGGTGCGATTGGCGATGGGGGTCTTGGAGTGAGTCAGTGTGACTGGAGAATGGACATGGTTGAGAAGTCTGAGCCTACGTGGATTGGTAACATGTGGGTGTGGTAGTGAGGTGTGTGCTGTCCACTGCTGTCCCTGTGATGTCACTCTACATTAATGTGTCTTTCTGTCTGTGTCACCCATGCAGGTCAGCATCCATCAGTAGAAGGGGATATGGCAGGCCATCGCCAAGCAAGTGCAGGACCTGGGGGTCCATGCCCGGTGGAGCACCCACTGCAGAAAGAAGTAGGAGGACCTGAGATTCTGGGCCTGGAAGACCGCGGAGGCCCAGCTGGGGATGTCCTCCCAACGGTGGAGGGGTGCCTGTTGGACTCTGACCACTCTAATGGCCCGCAGTTTGGCAGTGGCCTACCCTGGATGGACGCTTGAAGGCAGCACAGCAGCCACGAGGGGGTGAGTACACACTATCACTTACGATGTGTGTTGCCATAGTGGCTCTGGATGTGCACTATTTTGAAGCTGTGGCATGGGCACTAGGTGGATTCATGTCCACTATAGGTATTGACCAACCGGGCAGGATTCGCATTATGGATGTGTGGCCATGCAGTTTGTGAATGGATGGGCAGCGAGCTCCAATTTACTAGCTGAGTTGTCACCTAGTACCAGAATGTGCTAGGTAGCACATGCCACCAGGACCATAGCATCTGTGGTGTCAGGCTATTGTAATCAGTTGATGCCAACCACTGTGCCAGGGATGTCTGTTGAGTCCTCAATCTGCTGCCAGGTACTGTATGTGTACTGAAGAAGGATGGGCCAAGAAGTCACTGTGCTATTTGACAATGGCTTTGTTGGCAGGCCGACTAGCCATGCACGATTTTGTTGGTTCTGTAGACCAGGAATAGTGTATCTCTACAGGCAGGTGACGAGTGCAGGTCCGGGGCAGGTGTTGCTGGTAGGCCTCTCATCACGTACACGATTGCATGTGTATCAGCATCAGTGATGTACATGTGTATTACTGTGGTTTTCCCCATGATGTTCCATTTTTGTGGCATGTGTAGGTGAGGGCATGGTGTGTCATGGTATGGCATCAGAAGATGTTGTAGTTACTCTGCTTGACTGTTGTGCTAGCATTAACTGCTTGCACCCTTTCTCTCTTTCTCTTTCTCTCTTTCTCTCTCTCTCTCTCTCTCTCTCTCTCTCTCTCTCTCTCTCTCTCTCTCTCTCTCTCTCTCTCTCTCTCTCTCACTCTCACTCTCTCTCCCACCCACCCACCCTCCTTCCCTCCCTCTTCTCCTCTGTCTCTGTGTGCATCAGCATCATCTGGCGAAGGAGAAGGGGCACAGGTGAGTGGAGATGCAGCAGCCTACGGGACCTAGGAGTCTGATACAAGCAGAGCCGGGGGGACCAGTGGGACAGAGGGGAGTGCCACGGGGAGGCAAGATCAATCACTACATCTTCAGATTCCTCCTCCGATGGATGCTCCCTGGCAGTTCATGCGTCTTGTCCGCCACCTCCCTTAGCAGCACCTTACCCTATAGCTCTCCACCTAGTTGCCTGTGACCACTCACTCAGGAGGGTGGGTGTCTCCTATGCCACAGGCCCAATCAGTCCTGCTGCCCTCAATGAGGAGGCTATTGACCTCCTGAGGTCCATCTCCGTGGAGCAGACAACCATCATGAATGCCATCCAGGGACTGTCATCCTAGATGCAGCAGACCAATGCACTCTTGGAAGGTATTCACAGTGCCCTGTCCGGCCTGCAGAGATCCTTTCAGACTCTGGCCTCCTCCTTGATGGCAGCCAGTGTCCCTTCTTCTTCCGCCCCCCCCCTCCAGCTACCTGTTCCTAAACCCATATCCCTCTCCCCTCACTCATCCAATGTACACTTACTGACCCACATGCATCCACATCAACTGACACGGTACGCATAGACAGACACAATAACCACAAATGCCGCCACCGCCATGCACACACACAACATTCAAATGCAGAGATGCCAACATCCACTCCCTTCACTGACTCCTCCCCCACCTCCTCCCTGACAGTCACAACACCACTTAAACCTGCAGTCAGCACCTCATCAGTCCCAGATCCTGCCACAGGTGCCCTCATTTGCACTGTCACAACAATATCAGACCCCCATACATGCACCCCATATACATCATGAGCACACATTTCGACAATGAACACCCCCACGTGCAGCACATCCACCCTACCTGCAGACACCACCCCAACATTCACTCACACATCCCCCTTGCCATGTCCCTGCATCTCCTCCACCCAGCACACCTAAACACCCCCACACACACACCCAGCACTCACCCTGCACACAAATGGCACACAGATGCACCTAATGCACCTCCATGTACACACCTCTCAACCATATCCACTCCCAAATGTTCAGCACACAACCTACCTTGTGCCCCCAAGAAACATTTCCCCACTGAGTTTTCCCTGTTCCCCACCACTGGCCCATCCCTGTTCCCCCATGCGCCCTGCTACCCTTCCCAGACCCCTGCCTACCACCTCCCAGGCCTCCACTGGTGGTCGCCATGCCCCTCCCCCACCTAAGGCGTACACCCCCAGCAAGGCCACAGTTACCCCTCCCACAGCCAAGGTCAAGCACACTCCATTCACTTCCAGGGCCAGGCACAAACCATCCCCCTCCTGGCTAAACCACCTCCATCCAGGGGCAAGCCTAAGGACTCCCCCTCCATACCCAGCCCAAAGGAACCCCCCTCCAAGCCCAGCCCGAAGGACCCCCTCCAAGTCCAACCCCCCCCCGAGGTGCCTGCATGCCTCATTGATTCCCCTGCCTTGTGCAGGCCAGCACTTTCCAGTCAGGAGTCAAGTTGGGCCTCATACTGTGCCCTGTGTTGTTTGGGCACAATTAACTATTTTGAACTGGCCTTGGGGCTCATTGTGCATAGTTTTATTGTTTTTAAGTTATTTATTATATATGCACCACAGCACGGTTGGTGTTATTGGAGACAACCATGTCCTGGCTTTCCTTCCACATGGATGTGGCGTAGTTATATGATTTGGCATGTGTGTTGGTGTATGGGCATGGTTTGCTGTGCCGTGTGTGTGTGCTGTGTGTGTATACTAATGTCCTTCCCTCCAGTTTGTGCAAGGCTGGTGTACTTACGGTTGGTGTCTTGGTCGGCGTCGCTGGTCCTTGGAAGTCGATGGCCAGCAGGAGCATTGGGAAGACTTGCAATTCGTATGCCATGTCACCTACAGACGCGCCTGTGTTCCTGAAGGTGAGTGTTCCCTTTTATGCTGTTTGTTTCTGCCATGCTTTTCGTGGATGTGAGACCACCCCGGAAATCCTGGTGGTGTGCAGCCTCATAATACGGACATGAAAAACTGCCTGACCACCCGTCTGGAGAAACGTGCAGCCGGCTGCGGCAGTCCATCCACACTGGCAGTTCGAACGATAACCTGGCTGTGTTCTGTAGTTGCCTTTCCCCGACACGTAATATGGCAGTCTTCACCACCAGGCCTGCGATGGTCTGACCGCCACCTTCACCGCAGCGGTCATTGCCCGCCAAAGTTGTAATGAGAGCCAAGGTGTTTGATACCAAACCCCAATATTTTCAGTGCAGCAATCATGTAGCTGGATAACTAGTAATGACCAGTGCCCAGTACATGCCCTCAACTTGGCTGCCTTGTAATGTCTAGCAATAGAACTAGGCATTACAGGGGTACATATGTTCATGCAGATGTGCCCTCATGGGTAATATAATGCACCTTGCCTTATGGCTATGAGGCCTGCTGTAATGTGACTTACATATTCTTCAAGTAGTGGTTGTGGGCATTGCACACTGAGTGTGTGCAATGTTGTGTTTTCAAAACGGTTTTCACCATTTCACGCATTCTGTAATGGCAGTCTGCATGCAATTTATGTGTGTCTCTTAGGGTGGCATAACACATGCTGCAGCCCTTAAGGACCCTCTTTAGGACCTATACCCTGAGTACAGGGATATCATTTACCAAGGACTTTCAAGGGTGTTAAAGTCCTTGCCAATTGGATTACACTTAGACATTTACTTTGTTTTAAGAGAAGGAGCACTGGCACTGGTTAGCAGGGACACAAGGCACATTCAGTCCAAAAGCATCAGTACTAGGGTAAAAACTGGGGGTGACCATATCAAAAAGGGCACTTTCCTACAAACAGTTATCTGTATTGTGCGGTCTATCACAAAATCAAATTTTGAGGAATATTTTTGTGGAGACGACAAATTTCTTTGTATATTTTTATGATGTAGTTCAATTGTGAAGGCAAGGGGCCAGATGTAGGTAGCTAAAAAATTGCGAGTCGGAAATTGCGAGTCGTTGCGACTCGCAATTTCCGACTCGCAAAACGGTATCCAACAAGAAAAAGCAACTTCAATTTGCGACTCGCAAATGAAGTCGCACCGCAGATTGCGAGTCCGCTGTTTGCGAGGTCGCTTTTTGCGACCTCGCTAAAAACGGACTCACAAATTGCGAGTGGGTGTCGCAAATTGCGACTGTGCCGCAAATTGCATGCAGGTGCAGCATAACAGTTTGAAAAACACTTCCTGGCTCTTGCTGATGACATCACAGCCAGGATGTTAACAAATACACCTGGGAGGAGGGAGGACCACACCCTTTTCTAACAGCTGAGCAACCACCTGGAGGAACAGCAGCAAGAATGGAAGACTCTGGCAGTGCAGGCAGGAAGAGAAAACTGAAGTTTTCTGAAAAGTAACTTGAGGTGCTGACAGAGGAATGCTGCCAGCACCATGACCAGCTTTTCGGAAGGGCTGCCCTGAGTGTTCCAGACACAGAAAAAAGGAGGATCTGGAATGACATCCAGGAGAGGGTCAACGCCATAGGGGTGAGCCACAGGAGTATAGAAGAGATAAAAAAGAGGTGGTATGACCTGCGCTCCAGGACCAAGGAGAGGGTGGCAGAGCGCCTCTGGGAGATGAGGGGCGCAGGAGGAGGCCCATCCACAGTCCCACCACCCACACCCATGGAGGAACTTGTGGAACAGACCCTTGAGCCTGAGGCAGTGGCTGAAATGGGAGTGCTGGATACGTCAGCGCCAGGGACATCAACAAGTGAGTACCATGAAACATGCATGTACACCCATGACTGCCATACCCCCACCCACCCAGTACACAGCAGCATGCACAACCCAACTAACTAGCTCCATTCCAGACTTGCAACCACCAGAATGGTGCATTATGGGCAATGTAGTTCAGTAGTCAGCTGATAGGCAACAGTTTATTAGGAGGCATACAACAGATGTTAGATACTGACAGTGTGTTCCCTATGTCCCACAGGTCACAAGACACCCCCACCAGCCAGTCCGTCCAGGGTGCAGAGAGCAGCCAACAGGCAGCACAGGAGTCCGAAGCAGTCACTACAGGGCCCAGCACCACACCACCACAGTCCCCTCCAGCTGCACCAATGGACATTGTGGATATCGACACAGCACCTGGTCCCAGCCACAGTGTCATACAGCAGGACCCTGAAGCTCCACCGCGTCGCAGACTCCATGTCCCAGCAGTGTCCCAGGAGGATGTAGGTGACTCATCTATGTCCGCTGCGGAGGCAGCCCTCATATCTGGTCAGCGCCTGCAAACAAGGCAGATGAGAATAATATCAGGGGCAATGTAACGGATGGAGCGTAATTTCACCACAGGGCTGGCACAGGTGAACACAGTTCACACGTCTGAACGAGAATGTCGGTGACCTTGCACTCTCCATACGTCAACTCGTAACAGAACTTGTGTCAGAGAGACAGAGTGCAAGGCGCCGTGAGCGGCAACTCGTACACAGGTTGGACCGCAAGGCTGCATCCATCGTCCGCCTGGCAGTCAACACCACAGGGCTGTCACGCTGTACTGTTAGTTTGCTGGTGGACTTGGGCCACTTTGCAGGAGATGTGGCTCAGGGACTGGGTCGCATCAGCCATGCTGTGGACATGCTGGAGGCTAGACAGGTGGCTAGGGGCACGGCAGAGACACCTCAGGATAGTGAGGAGGGGTCCACCGTCAGCAGCGCATCTGCCACGGACACACGAGTCTTGAGGAGTGGCAGTGCACGTCAGGGGTCTGCTGACACACCGAGCACTAGCCTTGCTGGGCATCCCAGGTGGAGGTGTTGAGCCCATGCACTGCAGGACACATGAGGCACATGAAGTGAATGTGTCCTCATTGCAGGTGGACATTTACAGCCCCTTCACAAAAGTTCAGTTCTTCACTAATTAGGTTCACTTAATAAAAGTTCTTGTTTGTTCCACTTCACAACTGGGCTCTTTGTGTGTGACATTAGTGTGTGTGGTGACAGTTACCACGTACCTTCCAAAGTATTGGTTTGCAATGTGGTCCCGTCTCTGTCTGCCTTGATTTGCAATGCTTCTATCCCCAGGATGGCGATGTGGTAGTTCTTGCTCGTCATCTTCCGAATCTGGGTCTTCAGGGGTGAGATGTAGCCCACTTCTGGTGGCAATGTTGTGCAGTAAAGTACATGCGCCAACTATCTTGAATGCTGTTGTTGGGGCATACTGGAGCGCACATCCACTTCTGTGGAGGCATCGGAATCTTGCCTTTAAGAGTCCAAAGGTCCTCTCTATGACATTTCTGGTCCTCCTATGTGCACTGTTATATCGCCTCTCATTCTCATTGCTGGGTGTTAGGTACGGGGTAAGTATCCATGGTCATAGCGCATATGCACTGTCACCTGTTTGGCAAAAATGGACAATGTTAGCAGGGCATGGATGGTTTCTACTGTGACCTGTGTGTATGTCTTCAGGGTTTCTGCATCAATACCTAAGAGATATCCGTCTCCAAACTCCTGACGTTCTAGGCGTTGGTGTATCCCACTGTGCCTGAAAATGTAAGAGTCATGTGTACTCCCTGGACATTTGGCTACCATGTCAGTGATGACATAATGGGCGTCACATACCACCTGGATGTTCAGTGAGTGGATACACTTCCGGTTGCGGAACAGATATTCCAGATTTGCAGGAGGGCATATTTGTATATGTGTCCCGTCTACACACCCTATTACATGAGGGAAGTTGGCAATCCTGTAGAATTCCAACTTGGTGCTGTTAATTTCTGCCTCATTCCTGGGTAGGTATATGTATCTGGACATGTGTGTGAGTATGGCATCTAAGAAACATCTGAAGAACCGTGAGAGTGCACTTTGAGATACCCCACCTGCCACAGCAATGACCCCCTGATAGCTACCCGAGGCCAAGAGGTGCAGTGAGCATAGCACTTGCACATGTGTGGGGATGGCGCTGCCGTGCACAGTCTGGCGTTGCAGCTGCGGATTGAGTAGATCTATTAATTCTAATATTGCTGCACTGCTGAGTCTGTATTTATCATATATCTCCTCCTGTGTTTGTTGGAAAAGTGTCTGCCTGGTTCTGTATATCCTCTCCTGTCTCTGGCTCCTCCTCCTCCTCTGCTGTGCGGCGTGGACTCTCCTCCTCCTTGCTATCACATATATCTCCGCCATCTTGAGTAACCCAGATGCCTTCTGGGTCTCCTTTTATACTTTGGTTATGGTTACCACCTGCTCTGAGTTAGTGGTAAATTGGGTGTGCAAAATGGGCTTTTTGCGACTAGTCGCAATTTGCGAGTGGCTTTTTCATATGGTTTACGACTCGCAAATTGTGTCTCCCTATTTGCAAGTCGCACAATGGGGTCGCAGAATTTGCGAGTCGGTAATGGCTCGCGTCGCAATTTGCGATTCGGAAATGGGGTTCTTGCATCCCATTTCCGATTTTGCGGGGTCGCAAATTGCGATTCGGGCCATTTGCGACTCACAAATTTTTGCTACATCTGGCCCAAAGTCTTTAAACGCCTCTTATTCCTAATATAACTTGAGTGATGCGTCTAAAAATGAAATAAATAAATTGTTAAAGTGCTGGTTATTTTACCACGTAAAGGTTTTTTTTTTTTTTTTTTTTGCAGTTGTATATATTGCGAGTTTGGTCCACGGACATGAGAGCACTTTACACGAGCACCACATTACATTACACAGTGGTTTTCTATTGAGCATATGGGGATAAAGTGATTTTCCCAAGATCACAGGATGTTCAGCTGAGGCCGGGAATTGGTGCCAGGGGCCAAATTCGGCAGCTCTGACCTTTTGCCACTTCTCTTGCAAGTCTGGAAAATATAGAAAATTCACCAAAATGTAAATGCCCCTTTATAATGTCATAAGTTAAGAGGATTTTTTAGGAATATAAACGAATACTACATAAAAAAGACAAAAACCGGATAGAAGTAACAAACGTACATCACACATACATAAAACCTAGTTGCATTTCAGAAATACACATGTAGGACACTGACCCTCCAATTCCCAGATAGCAGTATGTACTAATTCAACCTACAGTTTGAAACCTTGATTTAAAAAGATTAATCTCTGCCTTATAGTGTGTTGCCTTTTGTCTATCTTCATTTTTCTAAAGGACAAACCATGGCAACGAAATCCATAACAAAAATGTGAAATGTGTCATTTCATCGCCGTTGTATTGCTCAGCTCAGCGGAGCGATGCAGCATGCATCATTTCTGTACAGTACGTTTTCTGCTTGCTTTTCTAAGAAAACACAAAAGCAACCTGTATGTCCTGCCAGTTCAAATTCATATTGTTTGGTAATGCAGCTCCGCCTTTGTGGCATCATGATCTCCGCCCCTGTGAACAGCTGTGATGTCAGGAAACTTGAAAGTCAGAAGGGAAGGATTGTGGAGGGAAAGGTCAGTGTGCACGCAAGCAGAGTCTTGGCTTACCTCAAGCATTAGGAAACACCCCAGCCGCAAGTAGACTTGTACATCGGCAGCTCTGAGTGCCAAGGCAGAACTGAAGAGAAACGTTAACCCTTACATGCCTATGAATGTCGAAGAGTATTCAGTACAATGGCATTTCCTTTAGGAAAGAAACATGACAAAAATATTGGATATTGCATTACAAGGTGTCAGGATCACCAGGGCACACAAGTGCAAGGGCCCCTGAACATGCCAAAAAGCACTGGCAATGCGAATGAGCCTGGCTTATAAATGAAAGTGCTTCTTCTGTGATGTAAGGGTTTTGGGGCCAGATGTATCATCACGGCCCTTTGCGAGTCGGGAATAGCGATTTTTAAGAAAGTGTCATGTATCACATTTGTGATTCGGTAATAGCGATTTCTTAAAAATCGCAAATGCTATTACCGAATCGCAAATTGCGATACTGGCTCCATTCGCAGCTATGGGCCTGTTGGCCTATAGCTGCAAATTTTTTGCATTTCCAAAATAGCGATTTCTGAACCAGAAATCGCAATTTTGGAAATGCAAAGCCCAGGGTGCTGGGGGCCTAAGGCCCCCTCTGCTGCACCCCAAAAATGTTTTGGGGGGCATGTAAGGTGCACACATGCCAAAAGGGCATGTGTGCTTTACATGTTCAATTTAAAAATGCATTTTAAAAGCATTTTTAAATTTTGCACCAGGTTACCACCTGGTTTCTTTTCATGGTATTTTGCATGTGCAAAATGCCATTCTGCGAAAAATCGCAATTTGCGATTTTTTGCAGCATCGCCTTGCGATGTGGATTTTGCGAATCGCAAATTGCGACTCGTAAAACCAGGTCGCAACGCAAGAAATCGCAATTTTTGCGATTTCTTATTTGTGGTCTGCGAATGCCCTTCATGCATCGCAGACCACTTTTTTGCACTCGCTAACGGCCGAATTTTGCGATTCGCACCGTTTGCGAGTGCAAACATTTTTCATACATCTGGCCCCTGGCACTCAATAAAGTATCATACATGCACTGTCACTTATACCAGCACTAGTACATCTGTTCATCCACGCACTGACTAATTTTTGCATTCACCAACAACTGTGGAAGCAGAGCCCTCAACCCCAATATTTAGGATACTCCAGAATTCAGATCACCCCAAAATGTTCCTCCGGCAGCCGTGCTATTTTTCCGGCAAGTGCTGTCTTTCTACATGGAAGCGCAACCTTTCTACACAGAAGCACAGTTTAAAGGAAGTGGAAGCAGATATTCAGCATGCCTCATTTCAGCTATTGAGTCTTTTGGCAGAAAACCATCTGGCGAATAGGTGTCTGCATGCCGCTATTTTGATAGTACTTCAAGCGTAGTACAGCATACTGCAGTGCAGCAAACACATCATTTGGCTGAGAACCACCCGAAAAGACGTGTTCATGTGCCACCATTTTGATTTACTCCATTTACCTGATTTTTTTGCCAACATGCCAGGCAAGTGTTTACAAATGTTGCTATTGAAAACCTATAGGGCCAGATGTA
The DNA here is from genome assembly GCF_031143425.1 of Pleurodeles waltl. NCBI lineage: Eukaryota > Metazoa > Chordata > Amphibia > Caudata > Salamandridae > Pleurodeles > Pleurodeles waltl. The sequence goes on from NC_090438.1 coordinate 349,845,676, forward strand.
GGTAGGTCCGATTTTGTGAATCGGAAATTGAGAGTCGGTGTGACTCGCAATTTCCGATTCGCAAAATCGGATGCAGAACGGTGTCTCAGACACCATCTGCGAGTCGCTATGGGTTCGCAAAGACCCACCTCATTATTATTAATGAGGTGGGTCACATTTTGCGACCCCATAGCGAGTCCCTGCACTCACAGGGACGGTGGCCAGCTGAAGACAGCAGACCTCCATGTCTGTGACTGCTTTTTAAATAAAGCAGTTTTTTATTTTATTTTGCAGCCCGTTTTCCTTAAAGGAAAACGAGTTGCAAAATAAAAAAAATAACGAAACCATTTGGTTTCGGTTTTTCAGGGTAGGCAGTGGTCCATTGGACCACTGCCTGCTCTGAAAAACCCTTTTTGGCAACATTCACAAAGGGGAAGGGGTCCCATGGGGACCCCTTCCCTTTTGCGAATGGGTTACCACCAGTGTGACACTGGTGGTAACTGCGAATTGCTTTGCGACCGCATTCGCGGTCACAAAGCAATTTAGCATAGCGATGCGAGTCGCAAATAGGAAGGGGACACCCCTTCCTATTTGCGAGTCGCATTCACAATTTGCGAGTCGATACCGACTCGCAAATTGTGAATGAGCATCGCAATCGGCATTTTGCATGGCGCAAACTGCGATTTTCGCAGTTTGCACCATCACCATGCAAAATGCTTGCTACATCTGGCCCATGATCACGGAATTGTTCCTGCAATAGCGTATTGCAGCAATATTCAGCAATATTGGATAATATTTGTGTTGGTTACAGTATTTGTTTGTCATAAAAAAAGTTCATCAACATTGCAATGTGGCTTTACAACAAACAATCGACATAGCCAACATTGTGGAATGCTTCATTTATTCATTTAAAACCATTAATGTGCATAATTTGACTTTAAATGTAGCTGCAATGTCAGTCAAAGATAATAGCTTCAAAGGAAACCACAATAGTCAAAGGAACACGACTTCAAGTAGTGTACAAAACTCCAAGGTGGTGTATAATAGAAGTGGGTCAAAAAATCATTCTTCTCAAGCCAAAATGTGTCTTGGCAGGAGCAAAGAACCTTATTGATGTGGAACATTGGAACATTGGGACATTTTGGAAATGTATGTAAGTCTTCTATAAATAGAAGAGTATCATTAATACATGAAGGACATCCTAACCAGGAAATGCCTAGAGAAGATATGGTTTTGGGTATCATAGAGGATGTAGGAAAAGTGGAACTTGTAGGCAAATGGCACCTGTTGAAACACACTAACTTCAATACCTGTAATTGCATTTACATGATCACATCCCCCTGCTGTTTCCATATCTGGGAATGACCACTAGACCAGTGAAGGTCAGGATTATTGAACATCGCAGTAACATTAGATGTAGACGTTCCACCGCTAAACTTAGTGTCCGCTACCTTGATTAAAAAAACACTCCTTAAGATATGTGGTGGGTAGTCCTGGACACACCCAATCATGTATGTAGAGGATCTAAGACCTTACTAAAAAGAGAACAACGCTGGGTGTTGAAACTTGGGACCCATATCCACGGACTGAATGATGATATCCCTTGGATGAGTTTCCCCCCCTAATCACCTGACCGGTGCCATGCCTGTTTTTGGGGCTGAACCTTTGGCATCTCTATCAGGATATAACATGAGACTACATCTGTGGAGCTCTTATATCAAACTCAGTTCTGTTATTGGCTCACAATGATGTCTCTGTTGAGACTTTAGCATTTTTTGTGTGTGTGATACTTATCTACTGTTTTTATGATGTCTACGATTTGGTACTTTTTGTACACTAGTTATCTTACCACTCGTTATGCTGGTGATGACCTTGACAAAATATTATGCAGTATTCCAATTTTTTTAGGGGAGCCCCCAACATGAATGTCCCTGCCCTATGACCCGAAGCATGTGTCCTTTTTGGTCTGATTATTTATTTTTATTTTTTATTCATTTTTTCTGACTCTCCGCTACAACCGGCCCATTTATGGCCTTTGGATTGAGTCTATTGGTTTTTCTGTACAATTCATCTGGATTAGCACTTCGTCTCTAGTTCGAGACAATCATCTGGTCCTTTCTTGATTTTGTGCTCGACACTTTAATCACTTTAACGCATGATGAATAAGTACGTACAGATCGTTGTTTTCTCATAGTTCCGGTCAAGACATTCCCTTAGTCCGTTGTTTGCTTCTCTTAACCCGAGGGCGAATCTTTACTTGTAGAGAGAGTGCCCTTCACATGCGAGGCTCTCCACTGATTGGATTGCCTCATAGTGACCTGACTATTTGACCCCCCGTCCACTTTCAACATTTGACGTTCAGGAAAGTGGCTGCAGGTTTAGATCGCCGTACACAGACCTTCGCCAAAGACGTGAGTAACGATGCTCCTTGCAAGACATTTTTTTGCATTGTTCTGACATAACTCGCTACTAAGAATTTGTCTGTAGTTGTCCGCGCCCATTGAGACAATTTAGTTATGACTTTATTTTTGGGGTTCTCTATGGTGATAAGGTCGTTTACCTTACGACCAACTATTGACATACTGTCAGGCCTGTTACACATATGTATGATGGGGAGCCCCTTAAGGCTCCATTCTATTCCCTTTTTCTGCAGTGCTATTGGTATATATAGAATGCATAACCATTTGATATGAGTTGTTTGTTGTGTTATGAAATCATACAATAGTGAGCATCTTATGGCTCTATTTATTCCGCTTTTTGCAGTGGTAACACTTCACTACTAGTGACTGTCTCGTGTATCACACTAGCCCCATCCCCTGGCGTCTAGATTTTCATCCATTTTGGTTTACTGGCTCGCAATACTGAGATTGGCCATAGACCAGCCATTGCGCGTCCTTATCCTACCCACATACTATCCATACATTGTTTATCTAGTCCAGACAACCTCTCCAATATCCTTTTAGGGCCATTAGCAGAGATGTTAATTTACTATTAGGCACATACCCCTACCCTGTGTTGTATCAAGGACACTACTAACACAATTTTTATATTCATGTAGAAAAGATGATAGTCCTTTGAACACGTGTTCCCATGGAGCCCCATCCCTAATAGAGGAGGGTAAGCAGTCATTACTTTGAGTTCTCCACCAAGCATGGCAGCATATCATCACCGAGTGCCACAACACTTTTTGTACATCTAATTGTGTATATATATATTTGATCTTACATTTGTTGGTCTATAAATTGTGCTTTCTCTCCACAGGTCTTCACCCATCTAGATTGTTAGGTGTGTAGCTTTTTGAGTAAGCTAACTCAGAATCTCTCTCACACAACCCATGACACAATAGGGTACATTGTGTAGCTTAGGACAAGTTGATTATATTGGTCCTGATGAAGCGCCATTAGATCTGTGGGGACTTTATAGGCACAAAACATGTTGATCTTGATTAGTGGTTGAAGGAATAATTTTCCTTTACCCCCTAGCATTTTTGGTAGAGTGGTGGAACATTATTTCCATCTCACTCTCTATTGTTTTTAATCTTGACAATTTTAACTCATTTCTCTCCTGCTCTTATTTGCATGTCCGTTTAAATCTATCCCTTCATATTCTTACCCTGGCACACACTACCAATTAAGATCTCTGGCAAAGATCCCCCTTATGGGTCCCATCAGACATTGCAGTGCCAGCCTGACGAGGAGCAAGCACTATGATAAAGCATTGCATACAAATTGATCTGTGAGGGCTCTTGTTTCTATCTTTAGAAGTGCCCTGTGGACTATTTTTTCTTGTGGAACAGTGTATCTTTTTGATTCGTATGACAAAAGTACTGTAAGGTTTTTGGAAAGTCAGAGATGAGTTATCCATTGAGAATGATATTGTGGTGAGAAACCAATGTTATATTCCTTCTAAAGAAATCATGTGTTGTACAATTACAATTGCTCCATTAGGGCATGTAGGTCAGTCAGGAGCTATTGAGAAAACAAGAGATTTGTTTTGGTGGCAATGTAAAAATGCTGAAAATATACAATGTATTCCACAATGTCATTTTCAGAAAAATCCTGACAAAGTTCTGAAAGCTTTGAGTGCTGAATGTGTTTACCACACGTTTGCTGAAGAACCGTGGAGAGAAGAAGCAATGGATCTTTTGAATCCTTATGAAAGTTTTGCCCAAGGCAAGTTGTATGCTTTTGTAGTTATCAATTATTTTTCAAAGTGGGCAGAGCTTAAATGGATATCTAATCCAGATACTGATTTGGTAATTGAGTTTTTACAAGAGTATTTTAGGAGAGGGGGAATTTCAAATTCCATTATATGTCTGATAATGGTGTGCAGTTTACATCCACAAAATTAGAATCATATTTATCTGAATTCAGTATCAAGCATATATATATATATATATATATATATATATATATATATATATATATATATATATATATATATATATATATATATATATATGTAGACAGCTTTATATTATCCAAAATTTGAGAGGTTTGATAGAAAGGTTTAATAGAATAATTGTGAGGGTGGTCAACTGCCATGAAATCTGGCATTTTTGTTAAGAAACATGTTTCTGATTTAATTTGGTTGTAACATTGCACTCCGCTTGCAATTACAGGTTTTTCTCAGTTTGTAGTATTGAAAGGAAGAAAACCTAGACAAGGTCTGAATCTCAATTGGCTCCTTGAGAATTTGTGTGATCTGAGTATAAAAAACATTCATGATAAATCATAGAGAGAATGTACGTTTAAACCGGAGGTCATGTGACAAGGGTGTACCTAAGCAAATGTGTGTGAGATCTAGTGTGTTGAGAGTTGGTGATGTGGTTAAAGTTAAATTACCACAACACGTTATGTGGTATGTTGCTGTTACCATATTAGAATTTACATGTCAGAATAATTCTATAGAATGTTGTTGTTCAAGGGAGGTTCTAGATTCCAGGGGAGACAGTTACTTGTTTGATGGCTGGCTGTATCTTAACCGGCTGCAGTGCCTTGGTGCTTCAATAAACAAGATTGTTAATTGCAACAAATTGGCTTTGCATTACCACACCATCAACTTGACCGTTGGCTTGTCACTATAAACAATGCAGTCCTGTTGTATCAAGCAGGAACTTCCCAAAGTGCAATACAAGCACTCTTTTTTCAGTGAAAGCACACAAATTCTGCCTAATAAAATACTATGCTTAAGGACCCCTCACGGGTGAGCAAATCATAGGCCACGCTTCTGAAAGCCCTTTTTCTGTTGATCATATAAGATCAGGTGACAGATGCACTATCAATCCAGACCTATAAATTAGCATGCAACGGGAGGGAGAGTGCGGTCCCAAATTAGTAGCTTCACTAAGCCTCCTTATCTCACCAGTGCTTGAATGCCTAGTAAGGGCAGTTACCATGGGTGGTGTATGGCAAATTTAGCTATGTTTACACACAGTAATCACCGTTTCAGGGAAGATTTTAATGCCCTCCCAGTTGAGCAATAACACAAAACATTAACAATATTTAATATGTGTAAATGGTAAGTTCTCAAAGTAGAAATTACACAAAAACACAATACACAATATAATACTTAATAACACTGCAACTGTATAACGTTTATAAAGTTCTAATGCTAGCAAACCTTTTAATACATCCAGGACAGAGAAAGTACAGAACCAATGCAAATAAATACCAAACCGGTAATTTTTGTGAATAGTCATGGAAACACACAAGATAGTGTAACAAACCGAAAAACACAATCTACCTACTAATATGAGAACTTTGTAGCTGTTAGTCATGACTAACATTTGCACATTGAAAACAACACACATACAAGTGAAAGCAACAAAAAAAGGGTTACAACTTACCTGGTACCTGCAAATGAAGGGGGCAGACTCTCGAAGTTCAAATGGCTTTTTCCTCCAAATAGTGAGTGTCACATGTGCTGTGCCCTCTAATAAGAAAATCTCAACAAGTAGAAGTGAAAAGGAATAGTTTATTGTTAACACCTCAGCCACAGCCTCAGCAACTGTCACAGACCACAATACAGCCTGCTTGCATCAGTTCATTCACAACATGGGAGCATCAGGATTCTAAGGTCATAGTCTCATCCTTAGTAACAGTTGTGGCAGATGCCATTTAGCTCCCTTTTTTCCATAGCATTTCACAGACCCATGAGAAATTCACAGTACATGTTACTATGTAAGACATTTTATTTTCATTAGAGATAAAGCAAGTAATATACCAAACCTATGGCAGATTTAACAGGTTATATTCACATTTATCATGCATTGTTCCATCAGGACATAGAAAACGAAATGACTCCTCCAGTGAAGGTTGATGTGACCTGTACTCAGCAGAGAACCACAGACATGACCCAAATGTTGGATCTTCACCTAATATGAATTTTACTGACCAGATCATCGTTTAAGAAATTTGGGGGACAAATCACATGTCCACTTGATCTGACATAGTCTACCACATTGTTTCCATTGACATTTCATGTTTTGTGACTGTGATTATCATCTGATACATCTTCACTTATTTCCCCCTTGTCATCATCCTAACTTGGAAAATACCTTGCTACTCTTCCTGGGTTTCACATCCTACAGTCTTGAGTCTAGACTCTATTGTGGAAAAGTTTTATAATTTTTATGGATTCAATAAATTTACACCATCTCTTGTTACCAGTAGGAGCTTCTGCTTTGACTCAATCACCCACTTTGCAGTCTATCAATCTGGTCTGATGTGTTAAATCGTATCACTCCTTACCAGCTACCTGTAACTCCAACTCATTTCTTCTCCACTCTTGACTAACGTCTACTTTCAGTTAACCTTTGTGCCATTTAATCCACCCTTGTGGTAACCTAGAATTGGACTTTCTTCCTTTTAAAACAAGTTCTCTCTGTATTGCAATTCACCACAGCTGATCTCTAATGCGTTCATCACAACTCTCTCCAAACTTGCATGTGGCTGCTAATTTCCTCAATGCATATTGCTTTTGCCTCCAGGGCATTGAGACAAATTGAAGCTGATTATTCAGTAATCAAGAAAGAAGCATTAGTAATGTACTGGATGTTTAACATGTTCAAGAATATTATTTGGGGAACAGTGTTCAAGCTGAGAACCAATCACAAGCCCATAAAAATCAGAAGAACCACACTTTGTTCTCCTATTGAACCAATATTATAATACAAGTCTGCTTCACCGTATTACCAGAAAAAAAGTACCCAGTGATGAGATTACACTCAGTGATACGATTACACTTAGCCCAATTAATATGTATCTATGGTGAACTTCATGGTGAACCTCAACCGCAGACAAATTTCAAACTCCAAATGTCTTCCTGACAATGTTCAATTTTTATATCCTCTCCAAACAAAGCGTGTTGAGGTGTATCAAGGTAGATCCCCTCCTCATCACTAGTGTCAGAAGTGCAGCAGTCTCCAATAAGAAGATCCACTCAAATAGAAGTGAAAAGGAAGTGTTTATTGTTAACACCTCATCCACAGCCTCAGCAGCTGCCACAGATCACAGTACAATCTGCTTATATCAGATCATTCTAGAGCCTGAGAGCACCAGGATTCTAAGGTCATAGTCCCATTCTCAGTGACAGCTGTGGCAGATGCATTGAGAACTCCTGGTTTACGAAGAGGACAGAGAAAGGATGTGCAACTCTAAAGCGCACAGAGCTCAAAAGAGACCACAAGCACCTCCCTGGGTGTGGTAGTTGGCTAACCATTCACAATCTGGAGAACTGATCACAAGGTCATGCAACAGAAAACAACAAAGGTGGTGCTCAGAAGAGTATCCTCCCCAGGCACAGACATCATTCTATTTCACCTGCACATGTATCTGTTGATATCTGAACACCCAACCTTACTCCCTGGGGAACACACATGGCAACATCTGCAGCAGCAAGTCAGACAAGTAGAGCTCCAACATGATCTTTAAACTAAGGCCTAGCCAATCGAAAGTAGACAGCCTGCATTCTACACTATTGATCTATCAACTACACAAAATCCACACAGACCCAAGCCAACAAAATGCTAAGTAAGAGTGATTGCAGTTCCATTAAATATTCTAAATGACATGCAGTTGGGCAGATGCAAATCAGGCTGGGGCACAGCTGCACTCCACACAGAAGAGCCTGAAAGGGTCCAGAATGTAATGTGGGTTATCCTGCCAAGGTGTAGATGCCTTGGTATACTTTCCAGGAGTTGTTGAAAGTGCTGGAAACAAAACACAGAGTGAGGAATGGGATGTAGGATTGTTCCTAGTGAGCAGCGTTCATCATTTACCTTGTAAATCCTTTGTAACACAAAAACAAATGTTTGCTGTCAGCTAAGAACCATCCTAATGACAAGTGCACTGGTAATATTGTGAAGCACCTATTATGCAACTCGATCGTTGTTAGAAATTGGGCTGCTAGTTGGCAGAGATATTAACCCTGCCCAAGTGGGGACCACAATCCTAGTCAGGGTAAGCCAGTTACACTCCCCAAATTAACCTGTGGTCACCCTCTGGTCGCCTGCCACAAGCAGCCAGGTTTAACTTAAGAGGCAATAGGTAAAGTATTTATGCAACCCAATGAAAACCCCTCAAAAAGACTCCACACAGGTTTAGAAAAATAGAGAATATTTATCTGAGTAAAACAAGACCAAAAAGACAAAAATCCAATCAGTAGAAGTGAAGATATGAATTTTTAAAAATTAAATCAGAAATAGTGGCTAGTAGTCAATAGTTGTCAAAAGGTTACATGAGGTCACGAGCGACCGGTGCAAATCCAATGTTCAGGTGAACCGCAATGGAGGGTAGGCCAGGTACAGAACCTACGCAGGGTCTACTGAAACAGCATCTTTGATGGAGCAAAGCTTTGACGTCGAGGGCATGATATGCCAGTTGAGATCTTCACAGTCAGGTCACACGTCGCATCAAACTCCCATGAAGTGATTGCAATGCATTGTCTTTGAGCTACACAGTGCATTGTCATCTGGCTCTGCAGGCTGTGAATCCGCTTTTGCAAACAGCCTCTGCATCAATGTCAAAGGAGCAATGCAGCTGAAGTTCTAACTCAATTGAGGCAATGCATCGTTGTTTTGCAGAAATCAGCTGCTGAACCCACTTCTGAGGCTCAGAACAGGAGCGGGCACCGCAGGCAAGGGTAGAACTCACTGATGGCAGAGTCCAACAATACCAGGAGAGTTGCAGGCAGTTTCTGATGTCCCTGAGATTGCAGAAGAACAGGGGGCAAGCCCTTGTAGTCATTCATGTTCAGCAGGATTTGTCCAGTCCTTGTCCTCTGCAGGGCAAAGATTAGCAGGCAGCTCAGCAAAGAACAGAAGCAGTTCCTTGGAACAGTCAGTCCTGGCAAAGTGGCAATCCTTACAGCAGAGCAGTCTTTCCTCCAGCAGAGTTCTTCCCTAGTCCAGAAGTGTATTGATTTGGCAAGGTCAAAGACCCAGTACTTATACAGAAATGTGCCTTTGAAGTGGGGGTGATTTCAAAGAAGGGTCTTTGAAGTGCACAGAGATCCTTTCTTCCTAACCCTGGTTCCAGACTACCAGTAGGGGTAATCAGCTCTTCACTCTATTCAAGTGTATGTGCCACCTCCCCTCCACCCTTCCTGTCCAGGAAGGCACATCAGAATGGAGATGAATACAGATGAGTCCTCTGTCACACCCATCCTTCCTGTGTTTGTGGCTCGCTAGAGGGAATGCACAAAATATAGCTGCCACCTAGCCCCAACGTGTATTGGAGAGTGGCTGTTAGGTACATAGTGCAGGAAGAGCAGAGCAATGCCCACTTTCTAAAATAATAAATCCGACTTTACAAGTAAAGAGGATTTATCATTACCATTCAATGATATTAAACATGATGTAGCTACTTCTTTCTGATCAGGAATTACTGTGTAAAAATATATTAAGGAATTCCCAATGCTGGACTATGAGAACAGTAGGCCTCACAGTAGTAAAAAATGGCTTTGGGAGTTGTTTACTACTAGGACATGTAAAACTTAAAAGAACATGCCCTGCCTTTTACTTACATAGCACACTGCTCTATGGGCCATGTAGGCCCTACCATAGGGGTGACATATATGTAAAAAAGGGGAGTTTAAGGGTTAGCAAGAGGTTTTAAAATGCCAAGTGAAAGTGGCAGTGAAACTGCAGACACAGTCAGACCTGAGACAGGTTTGAATGGCTACTTGTGTGAGTGGCACAAACAGTGCTGCTGGCCCACTAGTAGCACTTAATTTCCAGTCCCTGGGTATATGGCATACCACTTTACAAGGGACTTACAAGTAAATAAAAAATGCCAAATAGGTGTAAACCAATGTTACCATGTTTTACAAAACGAGCATGTGCACTTTAGCTCTGGTTGTTCAGAGTCCTAAAGCCAACAAAAGGAAGATCAGAAAAAGAGAAAGGCAAAATGTTTGGGGTTATTCTGCCAAAAGGGCTGTTTCTAACAATCCTACTGTTTACAAATGTTAGACCAGTGCTCCAGCATTCATAATTAAGTTTCCTCAAAAAAACAAAAGGGTTCCTGTCTGACCCCAGACCTTTGGACTTAATATACATGCGAAGGCCAGTAGGCAGCTCCTCAGGTTGCGAGAATGATCCATAAAACCTATAAATTAACTACCACCAGCCAGGGCTCATGCAGAGGGCACAGAGAGGGCTAAGATGTGCTACCCCTTTGAACCAATTGAAGTTCTCCCTGTGCTTGGACCTTGATGTTGGCCCTGAGAAGTGCAAGACCTGCAGTTTGAGGCAAAAAACTAAAAAAGTGAAAATTGAGGTAACCATTCAGAGCCAAAGGTCAAATGGAATGGAGGGCACAGTCACTTGGTTGGTCAAGTACTTTTGTCCCTTTATAATGTATTGTTTCTATTTTGGATGATGTCAGCACAAGGCTATAATTTGATGATATTATCAATAGTTTGCATGAATGGAAGGTAAGGTTAATCTCTAGTTAGAAGCCTGCAGTGTGTTTTTTAAACTCCAGACTGAATCCAAAAACACTTTACATTTTACCCTGTGGTTGTGTGATGGAAGGGAAGTGTACTGCAAGGTGTGGGCTTTCTGCCTTCTTCCAACTATCTGTGGAATGCCACTAAGCACTGAAGGAGGGAGAGAGGGTCACAATCAACCACTTCTCACAAAATTGCTGAGGTGCCATTAGTGCTCCTCAAATGAGTCCCTCCCCTGGCACCACAGGGCAATTCGAAGAGAGTGCCTTAGAAGAGTATCACCTGGCTCAAAGGTATCCAGATATCACTTGTCAGCCTGCACCATCTTTCATCTGGAGATTGCTTTAACTCTCATTTTCAGAATTTGAGATGTGTGCTTTATGACAAACCAAGTAGCAGAGACTGGGGAAAGAGGATGACACAGAAGTTCAAGCAAGCCAGACTGGAGAAAGAGGATGACACTGAAGTTCAAGCCAGCAGAATTTCTATTTTTAACACCAGAAAGAGGAAGAACTTTAGTTACCCCATTACTTGCTCTAAAAACTAGAGATGAGTTAAGAAGAAGGGGTAAACCTAAACCATTCAAAGCTATTATGCTGTTCCCTAAAAATTCAGGTAATGATTTTAGTTTTTTAGTAAAATAGACAAATTTTCTTAGGACACTGCCACAATCTCATTTTGCCTCAAGAAGCAAGATAAACATTTCAAGGTTTATTACAAAAGACGGGGGTGATCTGAGTAACTAAAGCTGGAGAATTTTGCTGCTGCTAAAAACAGTGATGGTCTGTAATCTAAGAGGAATGTCCTCCAGGAATTTAGTGAAGTTTGCAACAGCTAAACTAAAGAAGTGTGATCAACAAGGTCTTACATGAAAAAGCAACACTTTTCTAATAGCAACAATGACAGTGCAACATTGGTGCCAATGAAGTTAACACTCCAGCGGCATATTTCCAGAGGGAAGGTTGGCATTGTTTCTCCTCATAGGCATAGTATGATACTACACTCTGAAAATTAGAGCGAAGGAAATTAAATTGAGTGGCAGACTTAGGAAAAAAGGGCCTGATGTGTGAAGTTAATAAATTGTTCTTAGATTGTGAAAATTAAGAAATTGCAGTACACAAGTGGCAATTAGTAATGTACAGAAGGCCCTCTGTTTAAAGTAGCGTTTTGGCAATGTTCACATTTGCTATTTACTGAATTTGGACTGAAGCATCATGAAGCAGTAATGGCATCATATGAACCAGGATGTATTATTCACAGGGAAGGATCCCGAGCCTTGGAAAAGCAGAGGAGAGCAGGTCAGAAGATTTACAAAGTGGGCTTTGTAGATGGCAAGTCAGTTGGCACATGGTGGCAATGAGTATGAAACAGTGTTTTCTTATGAGCAAAAATTATATGTAGAAAATTACATGTGTAGAAATGTATGGACGCCTGAGAACGAGAATGAAATGCATTTACTTTCTTCGCTTCCATATGGTCCAGAAGCTGCAAACATAAAGAAGCAATAATTGTAGTCTTTACCTAAAGAATGCTCCATTGAGCACAAATGTGAATGATTTGTCATTATTAACCTGGGTCAAAAATGTATATGGATAACTGTAGCAACATTAACAATGATCCATACAATGTATAATACTTTCGACCTTCACACATTCATAAGATCATTTAATGAATAGAATTGATCACAATATTACAAAAAACTATTTTCTTTATGGATAAAATGGATAAAAAATAAGTGTATGAGAAAGGAGATGATGTTCTGAAAATGCATTACACTAACCAATAACTTTTTCTCGTATTTCTTGAGTGGCTGGGAACCAACATTCAGTACATAGTTTGGTTGCAATGTTAGAACAAATTGAATGAAAAGGCTTCTTAGCTGTTTTGTTAGAAAGATTAGTCAACTGAAACTGTCCCGTTCGCATGAAGACATTGGTTTTGATTGGATGACCAAGTGGTGGAGACGAAGAAAGAAAATTCAAGTTGCAAAATTGTGGGAAATAAATGTGTGTTCCTAGAATAGTGTGGAGGTGCTTTTAGAAAAGCTTTTTTGAGATTTTTGCCTAGTAGGGAACTTTTCTTGTTCAGATGGCTTTTTAGCAGAGAAACGTTGGAGGCTTGGGCTGATTCTGCAGCAATTCATTCCTCCATTCTGATACTCCGTTCTCTTGCAGACATTGCCTGAGATACTACGCAGACTCACTTTGAGCTGCTTTATATTTTAACACTTAGATTCAATATGATGCTTTTTGCCTGAAACTTGTTGTGTTCTAAAACTCTGCCGCGTGTGTCTAAATGCTTTCACATCTTTTATTTATTAACCCTTTATAGGTTCCTATAGTTTAACATAATCCTCTAGATTAGATTAGGATATTAAATTGTATGGAGCGTGATTTATGAATTGTTCTGTTAATTCTACTGTAAACATTTTAATTCTGTCTCAGTAAAGATAAGAAACTAAGAGAAAAGAAATACATGAAAATAAAATGTTTAATCTTCTACAAAACTCTCATTATTGACTCCTAATAGAAATGTCCTTATAAAATTGAAATATCTGAATGTTTTAATCGCAACTTCCATTTGTCTCATTAAACACCTCAAAGGTCTGCCACCTGGGGGTGCAGCAAACAGCACAGAAATAAGATATTATCAATTAGAGATGACTTCCATGCTCTAGCAAGTACAACAGGAAAATAAAGCACACATTCGGTGACACCCAGGTAAAAATTCTAGTTAAAAAGATTTCAAACATCTTCTAGGGTTATGTGTGTGTGAGACTTACCAATGCAGCCAAGTTGGGCTCGTACGCAGAGATGTGAATATTAGGGACATATCCATCCATTTCATGCATCTTCACATCTGCTGGAAGAACAACAACGAGGCTGCCAAGAATCTCCTGATCTGACAATAAGTTTGATGTGTGCCTACATTTCTCCACTAGAACTGTGAACACCAGAACCTTAACAAAGATTTGTAAGCTAAATATTCATTGAGAGGGATGTTTTATTTAGCTGAATGGCATGGAAGCTCCTGGGGTTGCAGCAAATTCTCTGGCAAAAAAGCTCTAGACACAGGGAGTTATTCCCTCATCCAGTAATAAATATTCACTCAACAGTTCAGTTCCCAGACAGAACATGCATTCATTTCACATGTAAAATCTTTTTCCTGGTACATTGATAACATTTTGTTAAACAGTGCACTGTTCTCACTGCAGCTGCAACCTTGAGAACCAGAATGAGAACATCATATCGCACTGTCTAGTCATTTTTTTTCAGTTTTATGTATTGCAAACTTGACCCAAATGTGTTGGAGTCCTTTACATGGGCACAAGTTAATTTACTCAAGAACACATTAATGTTTTGAGGCACATGGAGAAAAAATGATTTGCCCAGAATCGCAGGGTGGCTTTGCGTCGCCTCATAGATATGATTGAGAGGCCTGTGTCATTAGAGTGTCATGAAAAGTGATGCTGCAGCAGTGCAGGCCTCTTGTAGATGAGGCCCTTTGTGTTTATATAATCATGTTTCATTTCTCTATCTTAATGTTCTTTTAAAAAAAACTAAAGTTATACTATGTTCTGAAAATAAAAGGTCTGTAAATAAACAGGAAACATGACTTTCAAAACCAATATGTTTGTTGAAGTATTATCATTGAGTGAGGACTGGAGATATTATTGAGTAAGAATGTTTAACAGTGGAAGAAGTGAAGGATTTTGGAGGGTGTGAAAAGTGGGCCAGAGAATAAAAAGAGAAAGATGAAATCACAGAATCTTCCAATTTGTGCCAAACAGTTGAGGGTGTACTTGTGTCAAGATGCAGATGAAGTAAAACTTGGTTTATTACAAATGAGGAAGGATATTGCTCGTAATAGGAAAATTAACTCCGCCCAGTTCTTTAGGTTTGCATAGCGAAAGTAATGATATGCATGCTGTTAGAAATTAGGTCTTTGGTTGGCAGTCAGGTTACCCCCCCTGTCCAAGCAAGGACCCTCACTCTAGTCAGGGTAAGTCACACACAATCCAAATTATCCTGTGCCCACCCTCTGGTAGCTTGGCACTGAGCAGTCAGGCTTAACTTAGAAGGCAATGTGTAAAGTATGTGTGCAATAAATCATACAATAACACCATACAGCACCACAAAATACACCACACAGTATTTAGAAAAATATATAATATTTATCTGGATAAATGCAGGTTGAAACTATTAAAATGCAATAAGTATATGTTTAGATATCACTGAAAAGTGATATAAAGTGTCTTAAGTCTGTTAAAAGCAAATAAAGTCTCTTTCAAGCACAAAGTACCTGGTTTGCCTGACAAATCTCCTCAAAGAACCGCAGAGGAGGAGATGCGTGGAAACAAAGGGGGTGTGCGTCAATTTCTTGGGCCGCACATGACGATGCGTCGTTCAGTTTTGACGCAGGAACGGCTGGGTGTCGATTTCCGGCGCTCAGTTGTGGATTCGCTTCGGGTTGCAGGGTTTTCAGACGCCCCGGGGACGATGCATGGATTTCCTGCGCTGGCAGAACGAAGTCACAGAAGCTGCATTGATCCGGTGGGTGTTGCGTCTAATTTTCTACCGCACGGCAGGCGCTGCATCGATTCCTCTTTGGAAGTCGGGCTGCGTTGTTCAGGGTCGGCTGTGTGTCGATCCAGTGGGCCGTGCGTCAAATATCCGGTCGCTACTCTGGCACTGCCTCGAGCTTCTCGTTGTGAAGTCGGGCTGCAGCGTTCCGGTTCGGCATGCGGTGATATTTTCACCGCTATGCAGGCTGTGCATTATTTCTGGCAGGCTGTGCATCGAATTTCACCGCACAAGGAGTACTTCTTGTAGAGATGAAGTCTTTTTGGTCCTGAGACTTCAGGGAACAGGAGGCAAGCTCTATCCAAGCCCTTGGCGAGCACTTCATCACCTCAGCCAAAGAGCAGCAAGGCATCAGGGCGACAGCAAGGCAGCAGCCCTTCACAAAAAGCAGTCAGGTGAGTCCTTTGGGCAGCCTGGCAGTTCTTCTTGGCAGGATGCAGGTTCTGGTTCAAGTTTCTTCTCCACAAAGTGTCTGAGTTGGTGGGGGCAAAGGACCTGTTTATATACCCAAATGTGCCCTTGAAGTGGGGGAGACTTCAAAGAGTGGCTTAGAAGTGCACCAGGTCCCCTTTCAATTCAATCCTGTCTGCCAGGGTCCCAGTAGGGGGTGTGGTAGTCATTTGTGTGAAGGCAGACGGTCCCAGCCCATTCAAAATGCTCATGTTTGCAAGTGAGGCTGAGTATCCTGTGTTTGGGATGTGTCTGAGTGAATGCACAAGGAGCTGTCAACTGAACCCAGCCAGATGTGAATTGTAAGGCACAGAAAGATTTAAGTGCAGAGAAATGCTCACTTTCTAAAAGATGCATTTCTAAAACAGTAATATTAAATCCAACTTCACCAGTCAGCAGGATTTTGTATCACCATTCTGGCCATACTAAATATGACCTTAATACTCCTTTCAGATCAGCAGCTACCACTCAAACAATGTATGAGGGCAGCCCGAATGTTAGCCTATGAAGGGAGCAGGCCTCAGAGCAGTGTAAAAACGAATTTAAGGGTTTTACACTACCAGGATATGTAAACTACACAGGCACATTTCCGGCCTTTTGCCTACCTAGCACCCTACCCTATGGGTTACCTAGGGCATACCTTAGGGGTGTCTTATGTGTAGAAAAAGGGGAATTTTAGGCTGGCAAGTACTTTTAAATTCCAAGTCGAATTGGCTGTAAAACTGCACACACAGGCCTTGCAATGACAGGCCTGAGGCAAGTTTAAGGGGCTACTTACGCGGGTGGCACAATCAGTGCTGCAGGCCCAATAGTAGCATTTAATCTAAAGGCCCTAGGCACATATAGTGCACTCTACCAGGGAATTATAAGTAAATTAAATAGTCCAATTGGGTATGATCCAATGTTACCATGTTTTAAGGAGAGAGCATTTGCACTTTAGCACTGATTAGCAGTGGGAAAGTGCACAGAGTCCTAAAGCCAGCAACAAATGAGGTCAGAAAAAGAGAAGGAGGAAGGCAAAAAGTCTGGGGATGACCTTGCAGAAAGGCCATTTCCAACACATGCTTTTGGTCGATTTCATAAAAAAGAATGAATTTAACCCAGATCTGTGACTTGGTATGAATGTTTGATAATGTTCAGCATTCCATCCGTCATCTTTTTGTGTTGCTATATTTGGCCTAATTTGGAAGGGAATGCCCAGATTTGGGTCACATGCTCATTGTGCCACTGCATTCAAGCTAGCCTGGATGATGAGGAGTGATATCCTGAAACGGGTCCCCAGATGCTTGTTTCTGGTGCAATGAGGACCTGGTCTGGCAGTTCGGGCTGGACTGTACCTATTGGGAGCAGGTTCAAGATTGATTTGGATCTGACTAGGTCTACACTGAGATGGCACAAAATGATGGTATAAAGCCAGATATGCTACTGGCGGTCAATGTTTGACAATGTTCAGCATTGCGTCCATCATCTTTCTGCGTTGCTATAAAAATGTACCCAGAAAACTATAAAGATGTTTAAAGAACTTTAAGGGATGATTCACTGGCAACATAGATAGATAAAAATGTATGACATGCATCATCACTTTGATCATGTATAACTTACCCCTCCAAGATAAGTACAGAGGAGACTGCTTCTCTGACATTTGAAGAATTCTTTGATGAGCACCAGCCAAATTTATCTGGATGTTTTTTGTGATTGAAGAGGAATATTTTATCCCTAGAAATGTAAGATAATCATAATTCCATTTAAAACCATTATCCACAAACATTTCTTTTAAAAGATATTTATTTAACGGAAGGACCTCAGACGTAGTGAAGTTTGGTTTGTATCTGGATAAATTGGAATACGCGGTTAAAAGATATATAAAGGCAGGTATGGATGTTTGTGGATTTGAGACATATAAGACAATGTCATCAGCATATGCAGTACATTTGACTTTGGGGTCTTTGTATCTGAAACCATGAAAGGAAGGGGAATCTTGTTAAGTATGAAGAAAAGGTTCCAAAGACAATATAAAAAGTAAAGGTGATAGTGGACACCCTTTTCGGGTACCACTTAAGAGTGGAAAGTATGAGGATTGAATGTCATTTATGAATATAGAGGTTTTGGGGAATAGTAGAGCTGATTGATATAATTTAAAATGCCAGGTCCGAAACCATGCCATTTGAGTGCACGCATCATAAAATGCCTATGAACCTGGTTGAATGCTTTTTCTGTATCTAGTGTAATAGCAGCCATAGGTGTAGAAATTGTTTAATGTAAAATGGTCAAAAAAGCCCTAGAATCATCAGCCATACATCTACCCTTTACAAAACCAGTTTGCTCTAGACCAGTCAACCCTAGGATAAATTGATTGAGTTGAAGGGCTAAGGTTTTTGCAAACATCTTGCAGTCAAAAACAGAATTAGCTGTGAAAAAGTGGTGCAAGCCTCATTTTTGGAGAGAAAGTATTGGTACAAAGAGAGCAAATGGGGTAGTAAGATGTGCGAAAAACATGAATAAAATTCAGCTGTAAAATGGTCTAATCCGGGGGCTTTATCTTTACGCAATTTAGTAAGTACTGTCTTTAATTCAGAGGTAGGTACATCTTTATCTAGAAGAGATAAGTCCTGAGACTGATGAGGATGTGGTGGATCAGAGAAAGAATCTAGGTTGTCAGGGATGTAAACCCTTCAAGTGTCTACCAGCCCCCTGTATTGACTAGTGTTTTAATTTTATTTTTGCATTTTGCTGGGGGCTAGAGATTTTCTGACAATAAAGGGATCCATAATTTGGTTACAATCCCCCCACTAGGAAGTTTCTGTTAGAATAGGACCATAGAGATTTGACATTTGTTCCCATAATAGTATGTCGATGCCAGTAAGGCCAAATACATTAAGCAGGGAGTATGACTTATAGTGAGATGAAGGAGAGGCCATGTACCAGGCTACAAAATAAGAAATTAAAAGCACTTATCAGCACCTTCAAATGAAAGGCAAACAAGAGGTCGGGGAGGATACACGTATGAGTGAACCATCTGAGATGGGGGTTCGGGCCAGACAAAGGACATCTGCAGAAAGAATAGAAGATGGAATAATCCAAAATAATGCATTTGTGAAAAAAACATCATCTATAACAATAACTTCATGTTGAACAGAAGCGCAAGTAAGGCCAAAGAGGCCAAAGTGACACATATTGGCAAATATGAGCAAAAAAGACAATTTTCAATTTTTTCTAAGTTCCATTTCCTCTCTATGAATTTCTTCAAATTGTTTGGTGAGTCAAAAGAGAAAGTTCCCCCCTTATATGTTACTTTGAACAGACATGGGTGTACAAGGGCATGTAGGACATTAATGAAGCATAGAGCAGGACGGAATGACAGCAATTTTTGTTGTTGAGCTACTGTTACATGAGCCACATCTTGAGAAAATAAAACTTTCTGACCGACCAAAGCATTTGTTTTCTTTGTTTGGCTGCTGACAGAACCAAAAGTAGATCAGCATCTTCTAAGAATAAAACAATAATTCCTCTTGGCTGAGCCAATGAAGATGCTCCCAAAGGTTTGGGGCCTACACGGTGGGCTTGTTGCAAATTAAGATTTATACCCTCCTTGAGCCAAACTATTTTTGGAATATGTGTTTCAAGAAAGGCGAGCATATCATGACCCTTCTCACCGTCATGACTTCCATAAATTCTGAAGTTATTGTATCTGTTATGGTTTTCTAGGTCTTCCGTTTGTTGTTTTAGAAGTGAAATTTCTTTAGATGTAACTTCAATCTTGGTTGCTGCATCTTGCAGATTACTCAAATGTTGTTTGTCTTTGGTCACATGGGATTCAAGACTTATCCATTACTCCTTTATCCTCTGGAGCATACCATTGTTATCCATAACAAACAGGTAATGGAGACCTTTTTGGTAAGGTTGGGTCCTTCTTTTGTCTTTCATTTGTGGTGTTTGTGGAGTCTTTGCATGTTAAAGGAATTGTTACTAATGAAGATGCAACCTTGTGGCTGGATGATGGAATAAAAGCCATAGTTGCATATGTAAAGAGTATTTTCAGGGCTCAATATGTTAGCTCTTCAAAGTATTATAAAAAGAGTAGAAGAGAAGACTCCAAACCATATTTGGAAAGGAGAATATTGTTAAGTTATTGCAGTGTGCCTTATGACCTTATAACAATGTAGATCCAGGTGTAGATCTATTTTTATAACAGTATAAGTAAGGCAATAGCCTTTTCATGGCTGAAAAAAAGTATGTTTGGTATGGGTCCCCAAAACGCTCTTACTGTTGGTAAATATTAAAATATTTGATTACTTGATGAGGCAGCACAGGAGGCAGAAGTCCACCACCGATCCACTGCTGTCACAAAATGGTGGGCACGATCATGACCAATGAAACAATGAAGGAGAAATAACAGTTGTTATGGACCTAAAAACGGTCCAAAATTAAAAAAATCCTCCTCCCCAAACACTTACATGCAGCTCACCACATTCAGTCGGGATGGCAGAGTGAGGCGAGGCTCTGTCAAGTGTCTCTGAGATGGTGAGGAGATTCAGGAGCTGGCAGGCATCTAATGTCTCTCACTGAAACTTGGTTTGATGATTCTACAAACTCAGATATTGCGGTGATAATTTCTAATGAGTAGGGACTGCACCAACCGAGATACAGGAGGGTCATTCTGGGAGACAGCAGCACCCTCTCAGAACTTTGAAGTAGGGCACTTACTTTTTTTCTGCACTGCACTTCAGAGGTGCGTTGTTTCATTCAATGAAATCCTCTGATAATGCACATTTTAAACATTTCCTGCATGGAAACCAAGGCTCATTTTTATGTTTTTTTGGCGCAGGGCAGCACATCAAGTCACCTTGCAGCGCTACCCTGTTTCAAAGGAAAAGGGCAGGGATTCACCATATTTAAGCAATATGGCACATTCCTGTCCTTTCCCACTGCTCTGGCACCATTTTGGCAGCCTAGCGCCAACGCAGGCACCCTTGCACCATGGTTGTAGATAGGATAGTTTTTGTGCAGGTAGAGGCACCTACCTGCACTAAAACAATCCTGTGAGGCGTTTCCCTCTTTCTATGTGTGTTGCAGAGTGCAGCACACATAGTAAGAGTAAAAAAGAGAAGAAATAAAGATATTTCTCCTTGTTACTCATCCCCTTGGGAGGTGTAAGGTTTTGGCAGATCCGCAGGTTTACAAGGTCTTATAAATCTCGGGATGCGTCAAAATCCATGGGTGTTGCGTGGGAACACCCACTACGATGCCCACTGAATGCCTCCCTTGTACAGAGTAAGGCAATGTAGCAATCTGTGCTGCCTTGCCTTACTCCATATTTATGAGGAAATTCAAAGCCATATTTATGAGGACATTTAAAACCACGCAAAGTGGTTTTGCATGGCCTAATAGATAAGAGATCAAGGTTTAGGCTGCCATTGAGTAAACAAAAGCGGGGCAACAGTGGCACAACGGGCTCATAACTATGCCTCCAAGTGCTTTTCCAATTTAGAAAAACTGCTACATAGTATCTGATGAGGAACCAGCACTGTGCTCAGTTGTATGAACTGGCCTAGAAATTCCAATATGGCGTCCATTGTATCTGGGGATGTGCGGAGCAGCAACGCTCTTGTTACCATTGCAGAAGATGATGTCAGGATGCTGCGTAGTGCCAAATAAATTCCATGAGTATTTTGCTGGGTGTTTTCACACAACACCCATGGATTTTTACATATTTTGTAATCCTCGGAATGTGTCAAAAGCCCACGCCACCCCAAGGTTGTCGCAAAAGGGAGAAATATCTTTATTTCTCCATGTTTTTTTCTATTTCTATTTGTGCTGCATTTTTTAAAGAGGGAAACGCAAGGGTGCCTATGTTAGTGCATGGCAGCAATTTATGCACCAGTGCAGGAAAAAAGGACAGGAATCTTGCAGATACAGCGCATTCCTGCCCTTTTGGTTCGACACAGGACAGCACAATAAGAAGGCTTGCAGCACTGCCCTGAGCCAAAATGTAAATGAGGCCCTAAGTGCATTGGTGAGAGAGGAGCACCAGTCGTAAGAGTGGCAAAACACCCTGCACGCAGAAGGTGGCGGGTGCACAACTGACCACGAGAGATGCTCTATACTTAATGATACATTTATATGATTTATTTCGAGGGAACCTGCCTTTTTTATGTCCTGGGACTGAGATAGAGGCAAGTACATTGGAGAAGGAATATGGAAGGAATGAGATCAGAAGAACGGTGAAGATGTCTGTAAGAGAGAAACAAAAGAATGGGAGATAACCTTGATAACAGCAAATAAAAACACTTACATTTGTATCTAACTAAGTGCATTATTGTCTTGGGTCTACAAACACTAATGCCGACCAATTAGATTAATGTAAATTTGCAATTGATCTTCATCATTGACAGCTCCCTTGAATTAGCAATTTCTTTCCAAAACACTATGCTATTTATTCGTTATTGGATGAATGACAATCAGCTAAAACTTAACTCTGATAAGATGGAGATTGTCACTATTAAAAAGAAGATTCATATATGGAGATCTTCACTTTGTCCTGTAGCCATAGACTCTCCGCCTCTGCCCAAGAATTCACTTACGAGCCTTGGAGTCTTGATTGATGCCAATTTGATCTTGAAACTCCAAGTGGGGGCTGTAATTTCCTCAAGGTTTGTAAAATGTTGTCTTTTGAGGCTCTCAAGAAGGTTGTTATTGCTTCGGTACTCTCTAGATTAGACTATTCTAGCTCCTTTTACTTGGGTCTTCCTAAGCATCTAATTTGCAGACTCCAACTGGTCCAAACTCAAGCAGCTAGGCTGTTGTATCAGCAACCTTGTAATTGTCACATTACCTACTTATTGACTAAACTGCACTGGTTGCCTGTAGAACAGCGCTCCATTTTCAAGGCAGGATGTCTTATTTTTTAAGCCACTCCAGTCTACCAGTCCTACTTTTGTATCTGCTACTTCGGTTGGTGCTGTACCTGGTTGGATTCTGCCATTCCTATCCTCTGCTCTCCATTTCTCCCTGTCCTGTTTTCTGGTTGCTCTTTGAAAAACACACATGGCTTGATTCAACAACTGGTGGCTCATAGTTTTTTCCACTCCCGTGAACTTCTTTAGTTGCTAGAAATCTGGGTGTCAAATTTGAGAAAGAGGTGAGTTTCTGTCCAAAGATCTTAGCAGTCAGTGGCACGTTTTGCTGTATTACGCTCACTTAGGACATTTTTATATCAACTTCCTGTAGCTAGGCATAAAATAGTAGTCAATGCCTTGATTACAGCTAGGTTGGACTACCAAATAGACGACCCTTGGGGTTCCCTAAATATCTAGTCAAGTAGCTGCAGATTATGCAGAATGCAGAAGCTCACCTTATTTTGAAGAGATTATGTTGAGTATCAATATCTGACAATTTTTTTATATAATCTGTTTATTGAGATTTTGTAGAAGATTGAACAAATCAAAGAGAAAAGAACATTACACGTTCACTTGATATTTCATCATTTGGGTAACTTCTCCACGATTACTCAGTTTTGAACAATCTTTAGCAGAGATACCTGACAGTCTTAAACAACTGCAATGATGGCCAGTAACAAAGCATCTTTTGCTGAAACATTATGATCCTGGCCTACAGAACCTTCCATAGGTCATGTCCCACCTACCTCACTGACAGGCATCAGCATTACAGCCCTTCTGAAAGCCTGGGGTCCTCAGATGCTAAGGATAGAAAGTGAGGCTTGCCTGAAGGGGCGGGTTCTCTTTCACCCTCTTGACAGCAAGATTTTGGAACAATCTTCCTCTTGCCCTCCACAGAAGCATCAATGAGATACAATTTAGGAAACACCTTCTAACATAGTTGTTCAGAATTCTCTCCTGCAAGCAGTCTTTTGCAGTGATCCCTTTAGTGCCTGAGTGCTTGGACATTGTTTTGGACAGCTTTTTATGCTTTACAAATCCTTTTATTCATTCATTTGAATAAGGTAAGATTCTGGTAGAGCAGCACAGGCGGTGAAAAATGATGGGTTGGAATGCTACCCCAATTGATTGCCATCGATTAAACTATTTGCAGGCATTACCCCCATCACCTTTTCTGTGCTTGATGATCTTATAGTTTGTCATTCCAGAAATACATGAATGGAGCAATGCATACTGATCATTGCTAGGGGTGGCTGCATGTAGTGCAGGAGAAATGCAAGGAGGTGCGTTTAGAAAAAATTTGTCATGTTTTACCATTCCAAGAGTCTAAAATGAAATACACTCTTGGCACCTTGCCAAGCAAACACATATTGTTATGCAACACAAAAAAGAGACAAGGGACAGAATGTAAAGTGAAGCAGCACAAATCACAAAAGAAATATATAAACAAGAAAAAATAAAATAAAAAATAGTAAACACTCCTCCCCCTCCACACAGTGATATTTATGGTCAGGATTGATGGCGCAGCTGTCACAAGACAATTATGTGAGCATCACTAGGAGAGAGGCTTTGGCTATGCCGACGTGTTGGGATCCAGGAGTACGTGTTGATTGAACAGAAGCTGTGTGTTTTCACAAATTGTGGTGGCCCTTCAAACAGATGTTATAATTTTCTTTATTTATCTAGCTGCCTGAGCTTTAACTTTGAGGGACACACATATGCCATTGTTTTGCCATCAAAATTCCTTTGAAAACTATATAATTTATGAAGTTTTTCTCTGGTAGCAGAACAGACGGGAAAAGGCCAGTCAATAGGGTACATGGATCTTTAGATCTGGCTTAAAAGTGCATTCATAAGCCAAACCTATTGGGATTGCCAATGCTTATTTTCAAAGTATCCTGAAGTTTGCAAATGTCAGAGGACCTTTATATCAAATGTCAGGTTCAGTATCAGGGTGAAACAGAAACAAATCACCAGTCCTGATGTCAGTTCTTTTTCTGAAACCTCTCCCGAAATTTGTAATCTTCAAGAAATACTCAAAAGGCAAAGTCAAAATGTGTGGATTGCATTTAGATTACAGGCAGGATAGGGCATAACCAAACAACTGAGCTGCAGGGTACAACAAAGAGGGTCTGCATTGCTGGGGTGGAAGGGCCTTCAGAAGGAGCCTGATGGAGGAAGGAGACCTAAAGGGGCCAGAGTCACAAAGAAAGGAAAGACATTAGGGGCTGAAGGACACAAAAATGGGCTGAAGGTGTATGGCACAGCAGAAAACATGGGCTAGAGGGAGGCAGTGGTACAAAGAGAGGTCACAAGGGGCGGAGCCACATTGTGAGGTTGGGCAGGGCATAAAGAGGATGTAGAGAGAATTGGGAAACATAGAAGGATTGCAGAAGTCGCAGGGGAACACAAAGGGTCTGAAGGTCTATAGAGAGTGAGGAGGGTGACACACTGTGGGGCTGGAGGGGTTGCCAGGCATACACAGGTGCATGCAGCGCAAGAGGGCCATGCAGAGGCTGCAATGGGGACATGGCCACATATGTTGTGGATGTCGGTGAACAGGAGGACTTGAAAAGCAGATACTTTGGAGAGATAAAGATTCTCAAAATAACACATGAAAGGTGAGGGCCTCTAAGAAGATGCAGAGGGGGCCCAGAGGGCAGCAAATGATGGTAAACAGGGGCTGTACGGGGATAGGAGCTCACTATGGGCTCCAGAGAGCCAAGGTACATAGAAGGGATGTAGTGGTAGCAGAGAGAACACAAAGGGGGAGGTGGTATAAGAGCAACATACGGGAGCTGGAAGTGCTGGGAAGGGTGCCACATACACTGAAGAGAGGTTGGGGGGTCAAATCAGCCATCATATGTTCACTAAACCAACATCATATGTCAACAGTCCCACCAGCTTACGGCCACACAACAAAAATCACACAACATGTCCAACATCACCCACCCATACAAGTAACCAGAAACATCCATCCCCCACCTAATATATTCACACAAACGCTAGCAAAGAAGACCTATCACCAAACATCTACAGAACCAATAACATATGCCAATCAACCATTATATGTACACATGACGCACATCATACGCCAAAACACTCAGACCATACTCCATCACACGCATTGTCATATACTAGCAACCTTATTGTCATATATCAACACATCTAGTGCTATATGCTAGCATAACCAACATCATATGTCAACACCCTCATTTGTACACTCATACAACCAACATCATACACTAATACACCCATGTGAGAAATTGGGTTGTTGGTTGAAGTGGGTGAAACCCTACTGAAACAACAGCCACAAGCCTTGTCAGGGTAAACCACAAAAACTCACTAAATTAACCTGTGCCTAACCCTCAAGTAGCTTAGCAGGAAAGCAGTCAGGCTTAATCAAGAGGCAATATGTAAAGTATTCACACAGCACACAACTTGTAACGAAGTGAAATGCCACACCAATTTAGAAATATTGAGTAAATTCTATTAAAATGTTTGATACCAAAACAACAAAAATCTAATCAGTAGAACCAGAGATATGTAACTTCAAAAATGTAAGGTAAGTATAGTTATAGTGCCTAAAAGCAAAAAGTGCTAACTGTGGGTTTCTGGTTGAGCTTGACAGGGACAAAGTCAGAAGGTCAGGCCAACCACAATGAAGTGCAGGCCGGATACAGGGACAAGGTTAGTCCCACTGAGAATTGTACCTTAGGTCCTTGATGAGGCATATTGTGCCATGTTGCATCGGTTCTGATTATGGGCTGCAATGCAAAGACCTTAGTCAAGCTGCATCATGTAACGTCAGTTCTGATCAAGATCTGCAACGGCTGGGATGTGAAGGCCTCTGTCGAGTTGTGCCAAGCTGTGTCTGCTTGGCTCAGTGGCTGTGAGGTGCTGTAATGCGAGGTCCTATATCATTGAGTTGCGTTGTGCTGTGTTGGTTTTAAGGTAACCCATAGTTGAGCCAAGAAAAGTATACTCTGATGCCAGCCAAGGGTCTAGGACCTGGGGGTACCTGTTGGGAGTGAGGACTCACTCCAGCAGAGGCCAGCAGCAGAGCATAGGCAGATCCAGTCAATTCTGGACATCTGGGCAGATGGAGGGCAGGTCTCTGAAGCTTGTTGTGTTCCTATAGAGCAGAACATGAGGCCAGTTATCTAGCCCTTGGAATCACTCTGGTAGCTCTGGTTTTGTGGAGCAGGTCCAGCCTTCATTCCCCATGCAGCAGGACAGCAGGGCAGTCGTTCTTGAATAGTGGATTTGAAGGTCCCATATTTATACCTGATGCTAGCTTTGATATGAGAGAAGCTTCTGGATTTCCCCCTCCCCCCTGCAGTTTTTGGAATTTTCTGCCTTAGCAGTGGTAAAATGCACAGAGCCCTACAAGCCTAATAAAACAGGGTCAGAAAACAGGAAGGGTGAGGTTAAAATGTTTGGGGGTGACCCAGCAGACTAGGCCATGTCCAGTAACCCATAACTATATGTTCAACTAAACAGAAGTCCAAACAACCAAAATAACAGTTCCCATCATATACCTCATCTTACCTCAATACACCCAACATTAATCTTCAACACATCCACCATCATACCTCTACACATCCAATATCATAATTGTGCACAACTAATGCTATACATCAATTCATTCACCATGGTACATTAGCAAAACCAACATCATAGGCCAACACATCCACCATCATATACCAACGTTCCTACTTTCCTACATATGGCCAACCACTACCAAATGGAAATACACATACCATCATACACACATCCACCAAACATCATGTCTGATTGCATGCCACTTTTACATTTCCACAGAACCAATAGTAAACGCCTACAAGCTCCTTCAGAAACAAGCCAAGCCACCCTATTCACCAAACTAGTGGCATACACCTAACATCTGCCACCTTCATACACCCACACAGCCACCATCATATGCCAACACCGATACCATTAAACATCCAAATAAGCACCATTGCACATCCAAATTTATGCACTCTGAAATCTACCATCAATTAACAACACACAGACTATAATAAAACCACACAAATAAAAAAAAAACAATGCCCTACATTGTCACACTAAGAATCTGTGAAAAAAATGCATTTACAAAGGCAATAGGTATCACTGGCAAGACATATCAACTTTCTATTATTTATTACTAATTTAGAGTTTGACAACACGTTACTACATCACAAACATAGAATATCTTCCATCCACCATTCTATAAGTGCAGTAAATTCCATAGCACTTGTAATACGGCTGGCTCTGCATCCTCTTCTGGAGCTGACTTAAGCACTGTTACTTGCTCCCTTTGTGGGGAGAGGCCTTTGCTCCTGCAGCTGGAGAGAAAAGTAATTAACCCAGCCTAGCAAGGTTATAAAAGGTCTGGGCTCTGATTCTGATTCATAAGCTGTACAGATATGTCTTTGAGATTTACAGAATTGTTTTTTCCACACAGGTTACACTGTACATCGGTACAACTCTGCAGTCTGTAGACCTAAGGAGAGCAAAGCTGCACCCTAAGTCAGCCTTCCCCATAAGTGTATATTGAAGTGTCGCTGCAGACAAGACTGTAAACCACACTGACTTTCCCTATATGCGTGCCCCCACATTCAGTTCAAAGACCAACCCTGCATAGTCGCTTTTGCCCCAGGCTACCTGAGTGCAGCTCCTGGGCTGTGCACGACTGGAGTCTCTCATGCACAGCCCTCACACATGCACATGTATGCACAAGTGTTCATGTGTAACCAGCCAAGTGACTCTTACCCTTTGCTGTGCCGCAGCAGCCTTATCTTAAAAGGCGGACACTGGCAGCAGACATGCACAGTCCACTTGGAATGAGTTTACTGTGTGTGAGTCTCAGGTTATGAGGCTCCACCGCAGTAAAAGTCTAAAACCAAGCGATCAAAAAGTGAAAACTTTGGGTGGATTAGATGAGCAGAACCACTTTCTCAAACACTCTTTGAAGGTGCTTCAGTCTATATGATACACCTTGCTATGACACTTACTTTGAAGTGATGCAATCCAATGACCATCATAGTAGCATCAGATACAGCACAGAGGAGATGACTTGGCTTTGGGCCAAAATGCTCCTCAATCATATTCAGACAAAAAATGTATATCCCATGTCAACTTGTTGGAGTAGAGAGTTGCTTATTTACTAAATAAAATCAGGCTAACCTTATCTTTTTATTGATTTTAATTAATTTCAAAACGAGGATTGGTCTTGGAAGAGCTTCTCACTGCAGCTCTGTAGTAATCATAGCCATTGTTATAGTGAAGGTATATGCTATTCAAATTATGAAAGATAAGAGACTTGGTCAACTTTTATATGGCAGAGGTTAACCTGGAAACCTCCAGTTAAACACATCTGGTTGCAGTAAGTGCATCAGCTCATTGAACTTTAACAGCTTTAAAAACACAAACATTTTTAAGAAAGGGGTGGTTAGACATTACACTATAAATCAATGTATTTACTCTGTAGTACAACAAATACTCATCTTATCATTGCTACTAGCAATGTTTTTTCTTTCTTCACAGAAGATGGAGCAGTTTTATTAAAATAATTCCCTAACTGTCAGAAATGAAGAGTTTAATGTTCCTTTTATCACTAAAACATGCAGTCATGCGACCGCCAGACTTGTAATGACCACCTATGTGTGTGTGTGTGTGTGAGTGATGTGTGTCTTGGCATTTTGGAATTGGCTGTATGCATTTGGATTTGTGATATGTTACTGCATTCAAACCTATGACTCAATAACAAATGCCTATCACAGGTAAGGACACATGCATAAAAACAACAGGTCTGTTGGCTTTGACGATGCTTGTCTTTGCATTCCAGTATTTGTAGTCCTGCTTTCATAATGAGGAAATACAAGTACAGGGACACAAAGAAACAACAATGACTATCACAAGCTCCGTGTGCATGACATTCGAGAACTAAAGAGCATTGCAGAAATGGAGTATAGTATATCATCACTATAATATATATTACAAAAAGTGCTAGTTACTATTAGGCTTTGAGTACCTGCACATACTTGATTTGATAGGGAAAGAACCACCACTTTTAATGTATAAGTACTAGCACTTCTCAGTAGAAGGGTGGTACTGTGGAATGGCTGGGTTACCCCTGTGATTGAAACAGTGGCACTGACACTGTGCCTTTTCTTCTTTGCTACATCAGAATCCATTCACATATGTGGAACTCTCCAGCAAGCAAAGTACCAGGTAGTGTATGTTTTCGCTATTTGAACAATGTTTGCTATAATGCCAATTGTATTTACTAAAAAATATATAGTTAGGTATTTTATATAGAATTGCGTATTAGCATTGGAAATCTGTTGAGTCAGCAATAGGACCAAAATATAATATTTGGTTAATATTGCATTTACCATATTTAGGGCAAGGAAAGTAAGAGTTTGCTGTGCCTAGGTGCTCAAAATCAGGTAGGTAGAGACAGGAGCATATTTATTAAAAGTTCACGCAACACAGGGTAGGAATCAAAATGAGACCTTGCCACACCTAGGGGCTCACAGTTAGGTAGGTAGGTAGACACATATTGTCCTGGAGCTCCAAGCAATGTGCAGTGGCCACAGCCCCCATGACAATGCTCAAAATGAACTGCGGGAGAAGCCACAGGTGAGAAGGGAGACCCAATATAGAGCTCCGCCGCATATTGCTGATCTGATGAATGTTATGTAATGGATGTTTTTGTAATGTAGCTCTAGGTCCATGGTGCTGCTAAGCATGGAGTGAAGGATCTGCTGCCTGGCCTCAGCATCTGCACATCCACCACCTGCCTTGGCGCCTTGCATCTATCAACAAATTGAAAGCTACAGCTGCTTGTGAACCAAAGCCTGTTAGAAAAGGGCATTACATACATGAGATTAACTTTGTGGGGATCCGAGGTGGCATAGAATTATTGTCCCCGATTTAGCTTGAGAAATAGTGCCTCACATGTGATTAATGTATCCTTAAGCCAAGAAGCGTGTGCATATTCTGTGGTTCAGGTATTGGCTGGGGCATTCTCATCTACTAGTGTTGCTATCAACAGTTCCACACTTACCTCTACTTTGCTAGCTTTCTAGATGATTTTTAAAAAAAGTGATAGATGGAATGCTTGAATTAATCTCAGCCACTGGTAATTACTCAGGGCTGCATCTCAGTCCAGTCAAGACTAGGTCCCCCCTGATCTGCAACACAAGCAAACCAGGACTGGCTTCACCCTAGGTAAGGCTCATCAACTAAGTATTGCTTGTTTCCATTAATACAGTGTGCACAGGACCCATGCCTGGGCATACTTATCCCACATGGTGCAACACACTAAAGTATACAAAAAAAGTGATGGGTAGAATGCTTAAATTAATCTCAGCTACTGGTAATCACTCGGGCTTCATTACAGCCCATTGTTATTTTGCAGACCATGCCACCTCAGTTTGGACCCTGCCACTGCAAGTCAGTCTTGACCATGCTCCAATGGGAACAATCCAGCCCTAACTGCCAGACCGTGAATCTCACAGATTACAATAGTAGGCTAGGATTTTGGTGTTGGGAACCTCCTCTAACAAACCCTCCTTGTAGAAGAAATGGACTGTGCGAATCCTTGTTAGGCTCACTTAGGAGAAGTAGTATGCTGTTTTGACAACAGCATTTTTGTACATATTTCAAACTTTAGGAATCAGTACCTAATGGTTGCCTTGTGTGACTGTGTCTATTCACTATAGTAGATCTGAGTCAGTTATCGTGACAAGCCAATGATACAATGGCAAAAGATATGTCTGATACCATGAGTCTGATCTATTTATTAGGGACACTTTCCACAAAGGCACTGAGCTTCTCTCATATATTGCGAGAAGCATATGCTAAAACCAACCGGCCTTTAAGGATGGCTGATTATTACTTCATGTTAAAGCCAATAAACTAGAATCTTATTAAACAAATTACTTTAGTAAACAGAGGTTTTGCTGTTGACTACTTTAAAAATACTGGAGGAAGAATATCTGCACCATCATAATCTTTTTTAGGCCCTTACAGAAGATTTTACATTATTCTGTGAACTGTAATTTTGTGCATAGTTTGTACTTTTATGACTGTAATCCCCATGGTTGCCTGTGGGAAAGATTATAGTCAATACAGTACACCTGAGTGCTTTTCTATGGTGATGTCAGTGATAAAGTGCATAGCCCTGATTGTTTCATTAGGAAATATTATGTCAGAGTCCAAAGGTCTGATCTGTTCAGTATAAAACTTTATGACAAAGGCAGTAGGTTTCACTTACTTATTGTGAAAATCATAAGGTAAAGTCAATATGTCTTTGAAGAGGAATTGTCTTAAACTATGTTAAAGCCTTTATACAGGTAATTGTTGCATGGAATCTCACAGATTACTGTAGTAGGCGAGGGCGTTGGATGTCTGCTCTGCCAAACCCTTCAGTAGATCTGCTCTGTGGTAATCCTTGCTGTACCCTCATAGGAGGATTTGCATATTGTTCTGCCAACTGTAAATGTGTACTTTATGTGTAGAATTTAGCTGTGTGCTCTTAAAAGTATTTTTTAAATGGCCTAACAGCTTTGGCTCAATTGCCCTGTGAGTGGCGGTAGTTTCCTGATCACATGTTCACATCTGCTTGAAATTGAGTGCCCTTGAGTAGGGGACTTTAAAAAGGACTGTGCAGCTTGTTAATGTCGTGACTGAAAGGATATGAAGGCTGCACCCGAAAACAAAAAGAAGGTAACCAGTACATTCATGGATTTAATATTGTTACTAGATAAAAGACTGTCGGCTATGAAATGGAATTGACCAATGAGATCCAAGGTCTCAGCTGTGAAAAGAGATGTGGAGAAGTGGGCGGAATATGAAAGTTTGATGTTTCCGTGACACCAAAGTGGGTGGTACTAGTGGAATGGCTAAAACATGGGAGGTGATTTTATACACGTTCAAGGAACTGGAAGATGCTCAGGACGGTTCTCGTTCACCCTCACATTAGGTTGTTTCTCCCTTCACAAATGTTTCTCCTCAAGTACTATGTTTTCCAAGATGTGTAAGGTATGAAGCTCACAGATCATCTAAAATCCAAATGTTATCATGCTACAACTGCCCACAGTGTATATGCAAAGACAGTTAGGTGCACACTGTTAGCTATGGTTAGTTTTTTTCTTGTTTCACCAATGGAAAAATGGTAAATGCGTATGAAGGACCATACTCAGAAGTCCCACTGAACGTGTGGATACGATTATAGAGATGTTGGTTAAAGTGAATGCATACCTGTCATATCCATCCGCACACTAATGTGAAACCAAGCGATTAATGAATTTGATTGTAACAGATGTAATTGTACCAAAAAGTGTGAATGATACGATCTTGTAAATTGTCATAAAATGTAATTAAATATGTTTACAAATAAAAGGACATTGAATAAACTTCAGTGACAGGGTTTTTGCGCCAGTCCCTTAGTTTTCTATTTTAAAATTTGGGTAGGTGCCCTTTTTTTAAAATACCCAATGTTTTGTTACACAAGTGAGGGTCAATAACAACATTATTTAAAAGGGTATTGCTACAGGTACTGCCGGTAACAGTGAATCAGTGCTTTTTGTCTCTTTGTCGAGAGATGAGGCATGATGACTTCTAATGTCCCTCGCTATGATGCAAAAGAGAACACGTTTTCAGACAAGGTTTATTTATGTAATGTATAACTAATGGAATAGAAGTCAACACGTTTTTTTGTGTAGCGTAACACTTTTCAGGTGCCTGGTGTAAGGATTAAAAGGATGAATGACTAAACATTACATTAACAAATCAAATGTATGCTTTTTGCAAAAAGAAATATGGACCTATGATATCTGTCCTCTTCATGAACTATTAGAAGGAAAAATAAAGAATTATGGCTGTTGCATCTTTAGACTTATGATGTTTGTTCTCTTCATGAACTATTAGAAGGAAAAATAAAGGATTACCACTTCATACATACTTTGAACTGTTGTCTCCAACGACTAAGAATATTATGGACCATTATGGTGTGCCCTAGTTTGAATATTATCATGAAACAATATAATTGGCTTGGAATTGTTAGAAGCTTTAGCAATAACCTAAAACATATTCCAAAATGCAGTGAGTGTGTATCGTTTCAAAGTGAAATAAGGAGTTTCTAGCGTACTGTATATTCTACCAGATTAATCATACACTAATTTAATGCCTTATATTCGCACAGTAAGTTTTAACTCTAGACATTATGTATCTTTCTAACAAATCTTAATACTTTCTTTATTATAGCCTAATCTTCACATATTAATATTTTGTTAACTTTTAAAACCTATTATTCCGTGAATATATATTTAATTTTACTAACTGGTAAATTGCCCATAAATACTCAGCACACTATTAAAGTGACAATCTTTGTAGTGAGGCAGACATTCTTCTTGAAAGAGAATGGCATTTGGACCCCCAGGTATGTTAGAGTACCATCTTTACATTGTGGCTGCATTCCCTGACATCCTACAATGAAACCATGCAATTAAAAGTGGGACAAATAGTAAGAGATTTCATTTCCTGGGGTAGCTTGTTATGCTTTCATAGTGAGTTCTGGAGTTTTCATACAGGATTCATACATTGATCACCATAACAGTATCATCTTTGGTGAACAGAACATTGGGTTTCTTCACTTCACTCTGGCTGATCCTCAATGAGGTTATCAATATGCCAGCTGCCCACATTGTTTTCCTCAATCCATAAGAAGCTCCAGGATTTTATTGTCTTTTCATTCTTATATCCTTTGTTCCTTATACATATAAACTTGACTCACAAACAATTTTGGAATACCAGGAGGTAGTGAATGATCGATCTGTGCCTCTAGAGATCATCTCTCTTGAATTCATGACATTCGCCCTCAACATTAGTGCTGCAATGTATTGTTTTTCCTTTGTTTTCATGCACTTGGTAATCCAAATATTTGAAACTGGGTTGTTATCTAGGTACTTTATACCATCTGGTGCGAATAGTTCCAGAAATAGCTTGCATCCACTTTTAGACTACAAGCCATATTTCTAATATGGCGGATGGCCTATTTTTCTACCAGGGAAATGGAGTAAATTACTTCGATCTGTCTGTCAGATTTAGAAATAACTGCCAAGCAGACATTTTTTAAAGCATTGCCAGGAACCATAGTCACTGTGATCCCAGTCAATGCTTTTTGTAGTTTGGTGCAGGTCTCCGTCAACATTACAGAGCCCTGTACCAAACTATTTTCTATTTTGTTTTCAAAAAGAAAATCCCAAAGCAGAACTTTCTTTTTGAAAATAAAAAATAAAATGCTCACATCGCCATGGTAGCTCTCTCTCATCATGTTCCCATATTGCCACGGTTTTCCTGACAGTGATGGGAAGAGAACACTGCCCACTAATTCCGCCCATCTACATTAGGTGGGTGAAATTAGAGGTCTGCCTCCTAATGCCCTTACTCCACACAGCCGTCGGAGGGGTTTAATCATGGCAGAGATGGAGTAGTTTTCACTGTGATTCAACCAAACGTCTACCGGCATCTAAATGCGGCTTGCAGACAATGATGTGGTCAGTAAACATGTTCTGTTCCCATTGTGACAGAGTATGCTTACTGCCAACATATACATCAAGCCCTATGTTTTTTTGATAATATGGTCTATTTTGTCATTCATTACAACTTTTACATATATAACAGAGGGAGTTATGTACAGGTCTGAAGCTTCTCTTAGATGTAGTACGTTGCTCATTTTGTTTTTTTCCCAACATTACAATATAGTTGTTATATTACTATACCACCATTTGAGCTTTTCAAGTACAACAGTTCATCAAATGGATAGGGTGGTAAGAGCAAATAACTATTTACTTGATCCTTTCTTGTTTGGTTGGGCTCTATGAGAGCTTCTGCCTCTGTACCTTAGATTTCTAATTTGTAAGATACCTTGGGAATCAAGTATTGACAAATTATTTAAATGTTTAGGGTGGGTTTGAGTTGCAAATCATATAGTGGTACAGCCCAATCTATTAGTATTTCATTTACTTTGTTGTGTTTTGTATGGTCCAGGTAAGGCTCAAAGTTCAATCCAAGGTGTCTTTCACTGTCACCTGGCAGTATATTTTTGATATTTTGCTTTTCAAATTACTGTGGTTTGCAGTTGTTGACTATTTTATTTATTTATTTATTCGGTCTAGAAGTCTAGACCATTTGACGTAATAATGAGGATCATACATAAAAGAAAAGAATGAGGTAAAAGCATGGTGACAATATAAAACCAATAATCGTCAGAACATTATAACAGTAAAAATAGCAGAATAAAGCATTTGATCTTAAATATAAATGCAATAAATACAACATGAATAGATATAGTAAAAAGAGAAAAAGATAAAAGCTAAAATAAAAGACTTTTTGTCTAGAGGACCAGTGTGCACAACCAGGAGACAAAAAGACAAAAATAGAGTTCCCATTTGACTAAAAGAAACATTATCAGAATACCAATCAAAAAAAACAACAGTAAAAGCTATATAGGGAAGGACTCTATAAGCTTATGCAAACTCTGGTGATCATATAGAAAGCAACAAATTACTAAAGGAGATTTCCTGTTAAAAGATAATGCAAAGAAGATAAAAAGAGCAGATTAAAATCCTTCTAAACACTAATATGAAAATAACTCAGGGGCCTTTGGGTACAAGGGACTTACGACGAATGTACCAGGCCTCCGATAAGTATTTAGTGACTGGAATGGCTACCCTGGGAGAGGAATCATGCGTGCAGATTCTAATGGCAGTCACTCTATCCTGAGATGACATATTTTTGCAAAGGGGAATAATCCACCTCTTTCTGGGTATCTTATACAAAGGGCAGAAGAATAATACATGCTCTATTGTTTCTTTACAGTGTTGGCAAAAGATACACCTGTCATTTGAAGCGGTGTTAGATGACCAGTGGACCGTGAAACCATTGATAGGCAATGTACCGTATCTTAACTGCAGGTATAAAGCGCGGGCATATGGAGGGATAGGGAGGTTCAGGAAATTCTCAGCCCAGGGTTCATGCTTAATTTGAAGAAAATCCATTGTTAACCTACCCGCCCCCTTTTGGTGCAGGGACTATTCGTTAACTTTCTCCCAGTATCTGCTTGTAACAAATTTCCTAGCATTATCAGGGATCTGGTCCGGGTATTTCCAATAATGGGGAAGACCCATTTTGTCCCAGGCAATTTTCATCTCTTTCAGCCAGGGGATTTTCTCCAGTGCCTGAGGGGCGGCTATCAACTCTCTTATAGCCAGCCTATATGGTTCAAGTTCAGCAGATTTCCATAATCGGATCCAATAGGAAAGGGGTCTTAAGGCTACTATGGTTTTGATACTATTTAAACCAAGGTCAAGCCTTAAAGGGGTCATTGGTGTACCTGTACCAAGCCTGGACACCTGCCTAAGGAAAATATTTTCCTTGGTTTGCAGAATGTTTTGTGGGATCCCCAAATTTCCGCTCCATATAAGGCCGCTGCTCTAATTTGAACGTTATAAATCTCCGCAAGAATGTTCAGAGGGGGGCTCGGAGCCTTTCTAGATCTACGGACTAAGGCCCCACCTCTTTGGCCTATGATTAGAGCCCCTTTGTCAATAGCTGCCTTCCATTTGCCTGATGTAGATAATCTGAGACCCAAATAATCGAACTCTTCTACTTTCTCCAATGGGGTCGAATTCATCTCGATATTAACACGCAATCGTTTATTGGAGGTAGTGAATATCATAAATTTGGTTTTCTTGATATTTACATCTAGACCATAGTCGCTACAGTAAGAACAAAACTGGTTGATCAGATGTTGAATTCCCATTGGCGATTTTGATAGTAGGATCGTATCATCTGCATATAGCAGACAAGGGATTTTTGTCCCACCCAGTTTCGGAGAATCATTTAAGCAGTTCTCTAGGTAGTGGATACAATTATTAATGTAGAGCAAAAAAAGAGTAGGTGCCAGAACACAACCTTGTCTAACTCCTTTTTTAATGGCTACGGGATCAGTCAGCTCACCCCCCTGTCCACACCTGATTTGGGCAAAGGTATCTTGATGCAATTGAACTATAAGTTTCAGGAGGCCAAATGGGACTCCCATATTTAATAATGTTGACCACAGGAGATTCCTGGGGATCAGGTCAAATGCGGCTCTTAGATCTATAAAAACCACATAGAGGTTACCCCTCCCCAGGTCTACATTCTTCCATTTTATTGATAAAAATCTTAAAGCTTGGTCAACTGTGCTCACTGCGGGTCTGAAACCCGCTTGTAAATCAGAGAGAGCTTTAGACTCAATAATCCATTCCTCAAGATGGGACAGAAGATGTTTCGCATTGATTTTTTGGAAGTTATCGAGGAGACTAATGGGGCGGTAGTTAGCCGGAATGTTTGGATTTCCTTTTTTAAAGATCGGTACAATTTCAGCCCCTTTCCAAGTAGATGGAACTGGAGCACCCGCTGCAATTGCATTGCAGATCGAATTGAGGTAAG
This sequence comes from Pleurodeles waltl, assembly GCF_031143425.1. Classification (NCBI taxonomy): domain Eukaryota; kingdom Metazoa; phylum Chordata; class Amphibia; order Caudata; family Salamandridae; genus Pleurodeles; species Pleurodeles waltl. Next base: position 349,884,044 of record NC_090438.1, read on the forward strand.
GAGCCCATATGTCAGGTCTAGATTTATATAGATCACCTGGGATTTTGTCTGGGCCAGGTGCCTTCCCCCATTTCAGGGAGTCTATTGCTGCTCTAGTTTCGGATAGGGAAAATGAAATTGGAATGATCTCTTGGTTTATTAAATCGTTGGGGGGCCACAAGGAAACTTCAGGCGGACCTCCATAAAGTTGCCCAAAATGCTCTACCCAAGTTGCTGAGAGGATTGTTGAGCCAGGCGCGGCAGGGGAATCACTGTCATTATCAGCTATTAGTTTCCAAAACCTGGATGTATTATTGGATAAGGCAGAATCCAAAATAGTGGCCCATCTGGCCTCCTCCCAGCTTCTACGTGCCTTTAAACATTCCTTCTTATATGCCCCCCTGGCTGTTCTCAACGTCACAGCATGGCCTTCTTTAATTGCATCCAGGAGAGCTAATTGTGCTATTCTGCAAGATTTATTGAACCAAGGGGCATTGTACTTTTTATTGAAGTTGTTAAGAGTCTCTTTTGTAAAAAGTTGTTTTAAAGATTGAAACAGATCAGTGTGGGCTATAAGAAGGCTGTCGCCCTCCTCAGACTCAATGAACCGAGTCATACACTCCATTTGATTTGCGAGCAAACTGTAAATAGATGCCAGGTGTTTTGGGGAGGAGATAACGGATTCCCATTTGAGATTGCGTCTATTATTAGTTAAGGCCAGTTGGGAGGCATTTGTCCTGGAGTGAGACGCTATGAACAAAGGAAAAAGACCTCTGGTTGATAAAATCAGAGGGTCGTGGTCGCTCACGGGCTGCTCATCTACCCTCATATCTACCATGTAACGCCAAAGACGAATATCAAGAAATATGTAGTCAATACGACTACTATGTTCTCCGCGCCTAAAAAGTGGGACGCAAAATAGCATCCGAGTGTGAGCGGCCATTACAAGCTCGGAGGCCATGGGCTAGTGCAATATCAGCCAATAAGCGCGCAGATTTGTTCACTCTTGGTTTTTTGTTGGAGACTAGCTGGGGGATGCCCCAATGGGCATCCTCTTCTTTACAAATTCCTTGGACTAGAGGATTAGGTTCAAAAGTAACATTAAAGTCTCCTCCAATTAAGACAAGGAGGGAGGGATTACTTTTTAAAAAATAGTCCAAATTAGACAGAACGTCCGACTCGGAGTGGGGACTCGCATTCCTGTTATAGATATTAATTAAAAGGAGGGGTTTGCCTTCAGAAATCATTAGCGATAGTACTTGCAGATCCGGACAACCTGTATCTATTTCTTCTATCTTGCACCTGAGAGAAGTATTTAGCCACACAAGCAACCCTCCCGAAGGTCTCCCAGAAGGTGACTTGCGGGCCGAAACCCAATAGCTTTTGAAACCGAGTCTATATTTGGGTTCTAATGCCCAAGTTTCTTGAAAGAGACAGATCAAGTGATCATCAATAAGGTTACCCCAACCTGGACTTTGTAATTTGCTTTCCAATCCAGCTATGTTCCAGCAGAGTACCTTATCGAGATCCTCTGAGCATGAGGACCCAGCTTTATTCTGGAAATATAGCGTACTAGGGGGGGAACTGTTAAAGACCATAGTACTTCCCTCGGGTGGATTAGGACCAAGAGATTTCTCGCTCTGTATCTTTAAAACCTCGCTGGATATAACCCCAAGAGCGTTTGAGTTTGGTGAATTGACCATACGGATAGGCCCCAGGGTATAGGGAGCGATTGACAGATTAGAAATACATTCCTCAGTTGCTTGGCATGTTATATTTTTGGGTGATCCCGGGACAACAAAATCTGCCAAGATTAGGGGGGCAGGAAGAATAGAGATGTTAAGAACAGTAGGGCAAATGGTCTCAGCTTCACAATTAGACAATACCACATCCGGAAAAACATCTCCTAGTCAGTCTGCCTCAGAGAGAGAAGATAGAGGACGTCTAAGACCAATTACAGGGGTAGGCAGTGAGTGAGTAACCGGACCAGCCCCGTATGATGGTGGCGGTTGAGTACTCCAAGACGACATAAAAGGTGGATAGAACACTTGTAGCCTGCAAAGATAAGTTTTGCCCGTTGTAGGATAAGGTCTGTTAGCATTTAAAAAAAGTCGTTGGACAAGATCGGGGGAATTAAAATTAATGACAATACAGTCCCCTGGACCGATCTTCGCTAAAGGGCCCACCCACCCTACCCTTCTCACCATCAGTATTGAGGATGACATGGAAAAAGCGAACCCCACATTCACGTGCAACCAGTGAATAACCTTGTTTTTGAGTTCGATAAAAGATTCAGAAAAATGAGGTTTGAGTTCAGGAACATTTGATATGATGAGGACATAAGGGCATGATTCTGGTGGTAAATGGAGCGCTTCTGGTTCTCGGGAGTCCCTGCTCGTAACCTTCTTTTGGTATACTGGATGTGGAAATTCCCTGATGGGGATGCCGTCTCCCGAAATAGTTGCTGGATTGTTCCATAAGGCGGTCCCTTTTGATAGGGAAGCTAAAGCCATATGGGGTTTGTTCCTCGAGGTACTGGGAGTTTTAGCAGAACTGGGCCAGTCATGATTTAGAATGGGAGGAAAATTTTTGAGTATTTGGCCAGTGTGTCTATTGGCAATAATAGAGTCATGATTAGGTTGAATTTCTACAGGTAAAGAGATTGTCGGTATTTGCCTGGACGTAAGACTTTCAAGTTTGTCCTCGATTATTTGAAGACGGTTGGAAATAGGGAGAAGTAGTTTTGAGAGCTCATCTCTTATGAGATCCCTAATAAACTCGTTTACATGGGGGATGTTGGTATTGTGTGAGGAAATTGATGCCATATCCTTAATAGAGGGTTGGGCCGAGTTAGAGGGACTCAAGGTCCTAGATCGTTTGTTCTTGAGGACAGGTTCCCTTCGCTTCCTTTTCCCTTTGGTATTAGATTCAGTTAAAGTAAGGGAACCTTCTATTAAAGGATGCTGGGCCAACAAAAATGGTGCGGCACAAATGGCAGTTGCAGTTGAAGTATCGTCTAGGATCTCTTGAGGAATTTTGGACGGAGAAGGGGAAGGGATAATCGGTACAGACTGAAACTCTAATCGCGGGTGGGGCTGTAAGACTGGGCTCTCATGGGCTAAACTAATAGATGCAGAAGGAGGGGCAGCAAGGCGTTGTTGCACTAATTCTATTTCTCTTTCGAGTTCCCCAACGGCCTTTTGTAAAAAACCGTCTAGGGTTTTGTTAGAATGCTGTTTCCCATCTAAGCCCCCCCCACGTCGTCTGCCCATTTTTTTAAAAACCAGGGGCCTTTAATAAGCTCCTGATTGATAGTAATACTGAGGCCTTTGGAACCCAACTTCTACCCCAAGCAAGCGTAAAATAAACTTCTCAAACCCAAGTAATTGCTGGTCTCACGGACAGAACTGCAATCAAAGACCCAAATGCATATATGTATATGTGGTTTGGCCCAACCACTTATCGTGAGCAAGCAAACACAGGGCGGGAAATGAATAGTGAGTTCCAACCCATTGGCCTCCTACCACCCACCAGAAGACGTATTTCGGTTAGAGAATATATGGGGAATTAGTAGGAAATTCAACTAGAAACACAGCGGGCGAGCAAAAGCTGAATAATATAGGTAGTTGTCCACTAGCTTGGTGGAGGCCAGGTGCTTGGTGGGAAAAGCTACTCCTACGCAATAAAAATATGCTTGAATTTATCCTTCGGGCAGTCAAATGCAAAATTGTTTACTGGGACCACAGATTAAAGTAGATGTCAGAGGGGTGGCCCTGCCCTGCCTCTTCCTGGCAATGACGGGCCCGCCCTTGGCCCGGGCTTCGCCCGGGCGCCGCCCCCGCGCGCGTCCCGCGGAGCAGGAGCGCTCACTGGTCTTTAAAGGGCTCCTGCCCTAATTGGAAAGGCAGCACACAGCTGCAGCCCGCCTCCTCTGTCCCGAAAGGCGATCAGCGCGTCCCGCGGAGCGGGAGCGCTCACTGGTCTTTAAAGGGCTCCTGCCCTAATTGGAAAGGCAGCACACAGCTGCAGCCCGCCTCCTCTGTCCCGAAAGGCGATCAGCGCGTCCCGCGGAGCGGGAGCGCTCACTGGTCTTTAAAGGGCTCCTGCCCTAATTGGAAAGGCAGCACACAGCTGCAGCCCGCCTCCTCTGTCCCGAAAGGCGATCAGCGCGTTGTTGACTAATATTTTATCTTTGTGATGACGCATAAATAGCCCATGTGTCTTCTTGACATTTAGTTTCAGGCTTTCTGAAGCTTTCAATGATTTTCAAATTAGTACTCATGCTTTTCCATGTGTCCCTAAGCTAAGTACTGCTATGTCATCTTCAAAGGAAAGAGCAGTGAGTTCTTCGATGAGTCCCATGGACCCAAATGTAAAACTTTTGCCAGTTTTGTTGAAGATCACATTGTAGAGGATCCATGGTCATTTTGCACAGTAGTGAGGACAGTGAGTCATCTTGCTCAGTCCCAGATTGGATTGTTAATTCTGGTGTTGATTTTTGTTTCTTACTTTGAAATTTCGGTATTGTTGATTCTGGCTATAAGTCTTTTATTAACTCTCCAATACACGCCGGAATTCTCTGCCTTTCGAAACTCCGCATGATGTAATGACAACATGTGCTTTTGAAATATTCTTGAATACTACTGCAATAGAGTGTCTGTACTTCCATATTTCATTTTTGTGATGTCTTGCAGAAGTGTTGGGTCGAGAAACCCTCTCACCTTCATGAAGCCGTTCCGTCTCTTATTCATGTGTGTAAAGTGTAAGAAACTGGATTATTATTTTGAGTGGGTGGCTATCACTCTAAAGGAACAATCACAAACACTTGTCAGGTTGAACCCTCAAACTCACTAAATTAACCCAAACTCAACCCCCTTCTAGCTATGGCACAGAGAAGACTGGCTTAACTTAGGGCAAAGTATATTGGCAGTGCACAAACAATAACATAATCAAAATGCAACACAATAAAAATCCCAAACTAAATTAGAAAAACAGAGTAAAATGTAATAAACAGCATAACACCTGTGGGGAACTGGCCCGTGTTGCAGTTACCCCCCACTTTTTGCCTGATATTGATGCTGACTTGACAGAGAGTGTGCTGGGACGCTACTAACCAGGTCCCACCACCAGCGTTCTTTCACTAAAAATGTACCATTGTTTTCACAATTGGCACACCACTTGCAGACAGATACATCCCTTGTAAATGGTTCCAGTGGTACCAAGGGCCCTATGACCAGGAAAGGGCCCTTAGGGCTGCAGCATGTGTTGTGCCACCCTAAAGGACCCCTCACCTAACATGTGCACACTGCCATTGCAGATTGTGTGTGTTGGTGGGGAGAAAAATACAAAGTTGTATTGACATCCCCTCAGGGACCCATGCACACAAACAATTGTCTGTGGCATAGGTAAGTCACCCCTCTAGCAGTGCTTAAAGCACTAAGGCAGGGTGCACTATACCAGAGGTGAGGGCATAACTGCATGAGCAATATGCCTCTACAGTATCTAAGTTCATTCTTAGACATTGTAAGTACTGTGTGGCCATATTAAGTATATGGTCTGGGAGTTTGTCAAAATGAACTCCACAGTTCCAATATTGGCTACACTAAATACTGGGAAGTTTGGTATTAAACTTTTCAGAATAATAAACCCACACTGATGCCAGTGTTGGTTTTATTTAAAAAATGCAGACAGGGGGCATCTTAGAGATGCCCCCTGTATTTTACCCAATATGCTGCTGGTGGCGGTTCAGGTGGCAGTGCTGCCCGCAGTTCAGGTGGCGGTGCTGGCTGCGGTGCAGGTGGCAGTGCAGGCAGTGGTGGTGGTGGTAGCCTCCAAGCCTTCACCTGCAGCCTCGGATGGCTGCCCACTGGGGCTGCTGCTGCTGGCAGTGGTGCTGCTGGCGACGGTTCAGGTGGTGGTGCTGGCTGCGGTTCAGGTGGCGGTGCTGGCCGCGGTGCAGGCGGTGGTGCAGGCAGTGGTTGTGGTAGCCTCCGTGCTTCACCTGCAGCCTCGGATGGCTGCCCACTGGGGCTGCTGCTGCTGGCAGTGGTGCTGCTGGCGACGGTTCAGGTGGTGTGCTGGCCGCGGTTCAGGTGATGGTGCTGGTCGCGGTGCAGGAGGCGGTGCAGGCAGTGGTGGTGGTAGCCTCCAGGCCTTCACCTGCAGCCTCAGAGGCTGCCCACTGGGGCTGCTGCTGCTGGCAGTGGTGCTGCTGGCGGCGGTGCAGGTGGCGGCGCAGGCAGTGGTGGGGGTAGCCTCCAGACCTTCACCTGCAGCTTTGGATGGCTGCCCACTGGGGCTGCTGCTGCTGGCAGTGGTGCTGCTGGTGGCGGTGCAGGTGGCAGTGCTGGCCGCGGTGCAGGTGACGGTGCTGGCAGTTGTAGTGGCAGCCTCTAGGCCTTCACCTGCAGCCTCGGACAGCTGAAGTGCCATGGCTGGTGTTCTGTGCCCCTTCCAGCCCTTGGCAGATGGTGGTGCCTCCTTGCTTCTGTCAGCTGGAGTCATTTACTTGGCTTTGCTGGCTGGTTGTGCCTCCTTCCCCTTGCTGGCTGCTGTCCCTTTCTTGCCCTTGTCAGGTGTTGGTGGCACACTGGCTGGGCTGACAGATGTCTCCTTGGAGCCTCTCACATCTGCAGAAATCACAATGTCCGTGGACTGGGTGGCTGAGGTTCTGGGCTGGGTTCTGACCACCCTGGCCCGAGCTGAAGGACAGGGGAAGGGGTAGGGAATAGGTCAAGGGTGGCGAGGAAAAGCTTGTTAGGGACACTGGAGCAGGAAGATGATGAAGGTTTGGGAGTGGAGGAAGAGGGAGTGGTTGTAGGAGGTGTCAGTCTGCTGTATTTGGGTGCAGGTGCATGGGCTGGATGCCTGTTGGGTGTGTGTGTGCTTGCGTTTGTGTACTTTGGGAGGAGGGGTCACAGACACAGTGGTAGAGGACACAGGGGACGTTTCCATGGAGGTAGTGGATGAGTATGTAGTGCATGCAGGTGTGAGTGGAGACGCTACTGGGAGGGGTGTGGATGACGGAGGAGGGGGACACAGTGGATTTTGGTGTGTCTGCATGGGGATGGTGCTTGTGTGAGTGCCTGTGAGATGAAGTGTGGTGCTTGTGTTTGCCTGAGCCACTTCTGTGTGTTGATTTGGGTGATTGCTGGTCTGAAGGTGTGCTTGGGATAGGCTGGGGTTGAGGGAATTGGGACTGGGTAGAGGAAGTTGGAGGGGGGAGGCTGGAGACGGGGACAATGGCTCCCATCAGTGCGGAAGCCAGAGCCTGGAATGCTCTCTGTTGGGCTGCCACGCCCGAGTGAATGCCCTCCAGGTATGCATTTGTTTGTTGCAAATGCCCTGCAAGACCCTGGATGGCATTCAGTATGGTTGACTGCCCAACAGAGAGGGATATCAGGAGGTCAATAGCCTCCTCACTGAGGGCAGCAGGGCTGACTGGGGCAGGGCCTGAGGTGCCTGGAGCGAAGGAGATGCCAACCCTCCTGGGTGAGCAGGCACGGGAAACACGCTGAGGGCCTGCTGGGAGGGCGGTGCTGGTACGGGGGTGACGGCTGTACCTGTTGTTGGTGTGGGCACAGAGGTGTCCGCCACCACCAGGGAGCTTCCATCGGAGGAGGAGTCGCTGTCGGTAGAGTCTCCTCCTGTCTCCGTCGTGGTGCTCCCCTCGCCCTCCGTCCCACTGGTGCCCTCACCGTCGTGGATTCGGCCTCCAGGCCCATGTGGGATGCAGCTCCCTCTGTCACTGGTGCCTCTGCTCTTCCGCCAGATGATGCTAATGCACACAAGGACAGGGCGACAAAACAAGAAGGGGGGAGAGGCAAAGGACACACTTGGTCAGTGCCAGCAACAACACTACCATTGGTGTACACAACACACAGGGATCAGCCCTAAGCACTAGGCCATGCACTACAATGCTAGTCACCAGCCCATGGGGTCTAATGCCTAGCACCATTAGCTGCACACCTGAAACCCACAGGACCCTGCCCAATAGTAGATGCCCACTAACACTATTGGGGTTGGAGTGCATCTGACCTTGCCCATTATTTAACATACTCTGTCATGTTCACTCTGGCCTATGGGCACCCACAGCCCACATCCCCCACCCAGGTAAAACCTTAATGCACGCAAAGTAATGATTCTGATTCTGTACTCACCCCCTTGTGGCTACTGTGATGCCTTCAAGCGCCCATCCAACTTCGGATAGGCCACCGCCAGGATGTTGAACATCGGGGAGGGTCAGGGTACGACGGGCACCCCTTCCTCGTTGGGAGGCCAGCCCCAGCTGGGCCCCTGCCATCTTCCTTGCCCAGCGGCGCAGGTCCTCTCACCATTTGCGGCAGTGGGTGCTCTGCCTGTCAAAGACCCCTGGGGCCGCACCTCCTTGGCGATGGCACGCCAAATACCCTTTTTCTGATGGGCGCTGACCTGCAGAAAAAATACAGCAGAGAATGGATTAGTCATACCGTTCGGACTTTCTAACTCATGGCCCACAATATCCCTCCCATCACCTTATGCACAGACATTGACCACCAGACATGCAGCACTCTGCCCAGGACCCCTCAGACCCCCCCCCTACATGAGGCTTACACACACAGCAATCCATACATTCATGGCCCACGCATCATGGTCACAGTGTACTCTGTTTGTCTGAAGGACCATAGAGTAAAGTGTACTGGGGTAGGACCCCATCCACCAGTCTCTCCAACTCCTCCAAAGTGAAGGCGGGCCCTTTCCACAGACACTCGAGCCATTGTCGCTTCCAGACACAGGTCACAGCGGCACTTGCAGTGTAGGTCCTCTCCTGTTGAAGGGTAGGTAGCAAGTGAGTGAACAGATAGAAAATGGTATCCACGTCGACGGCGGTGCGTACCATCACCTCTGGCGTACATCGCCATTGGCTCCTTGAACCCATAGGGCCCAATGATAACCAATGCGAAGTTGTGCGGTGGTCGTTGACCACCAATCGCAACGGCGCACAACACCAGCGGAATTACCTCATTTCCACTTGTCTCTCCTCAGGTCAGGCACCCGCCATTTCAGGGGGGCACAGGCCATGGCACCTAACTGGGTCACAGTAGGCATTGGCACATCAACTGACTCTTGAGTTCACAAACTGTTTCTGTAAAGGAAGAAATGCATATTTATTTTAACATATGTGTTCAACAACTGAGGATGAATAGGAGATAGAGACATCCCCCGTGTACAGACCCCTGGTGGACCTGGCGACAATGAAGGACAGGCACATTATCCTGACCTACAGACTTGATAGGGCCACAATCTAAGAACTGTGTGCCCAATTTGAGCCAGACCTGATTTCAGCTATCCGCCAGCCCACAGGTATCCCCCCTCTAGTGCAGGGCCTGTCAGTGCTCCATTTCCTGGCAAGTGGTTCCTTCCAAACGACAGTGGCCATGGCATCAGGGATGTCTCAGCCAATGTTCTCAAACGTGCTGATCAGATTGTTGTCTGCCCTGATGAAACACATGCGCAGCTACATCCTATTCCCCCAGGTGGAGGATTTGGCCACAGTGAAGGCTGACTTTTATGCCCTGGGACATATCCCCAACATCATTGGTGCCATTGATGGTACACATATTGCATTTGTCCCCCCCCCCCGGAGAAATGAACAAGTGTTCAGGAATAGAAAAAGCTTTCACTCTCTGAATGTGTAGATGGTATGTTTGGCGGACCAGTACATCTCCCATGTCAATGCCAAGTATCCTGGGTCTGTGCATGATGCCTTTATCTTGAGGAATAGCAGCATTCCATATGTGATGTCTCAACTCCGGGGGCACTGGGTGTGGCTAATAGGTGAGCCAGTGGTCCGCACCCAGTCTATGTTGGTATATGGGTGTGGGGTTGGCCCTAAGGGTGAGTGTGTGGCTAACAGGTATCCCTCGATATTTACAGGTGACTCTAGTTACCCCAACCTCTCATGGCTACTGACCACAGTGAGTAATGCCAGGACAAGGGCTGAAGAAAGTTGCAATGAGGCACATGGGCCAACAAGGAGGATCATTGAGAGAACCTTTGGCCTCCTGAAGGCCAAATTCCAGTGCCTCCCATCTGACAGGTGGATCCCTGTACTACTCACCCAAGAAGGTGTGCCAGATCATCGTGGCATGTTGCACAGCCTGGCTTTGAGACTCCAGGTGCCTTTTCTGCAGGAGGATGAGAGTGGAGATGGTCGTGTGGCAGTGGTGGAGCCTGTGGACAGTGACGAAGAGGAGGCAGAGGAAGAAGATGTGGACAACAGAAGTACACTCATTCAACACTACTTCCAGTGATACACAGGTAAGACACTGTAACTTCACGTTCCATTGCAGTATTGTGTTTGACATTGAACATGGCAGCCTGAATTTCCTATTTCTATGGCCACTTACTGTACCCTTTGGCATCTCTATTTTCACATCTCTGTGCCCCACACTTGTCCCTGGTGTGTTAACTGCTGCCCACTACAGATTATACCTATGTCAATATTACAGTAGATTGGAAATGCAATGTTTACAGTTTGTGAAACTAATACATTTGTCATATAATCCACAGGCTCCACACTTGAATTTGTTCAAAGGGTGTTTATTGATGTGCTAATAAGTGGAGGGGGTATTGCAATGGTCTGGGTTGCTGATGGAGCAAAGTCCAGGGTAGAGTCCAGTCTATTTGTATCATAGGTGCATTGTCCAAGGGGGCATAGGAAGGGGTACAATGGCAGTTAAAGGTGGACAGGGTGACAGAGCGGGACACAAGGGTGACAATCAGGAGAGTCTTATTTCATGGTGGGGTTCTTGGCAATAGTCTCTGGCTTCTGCCTGGATCGAAAGGACCGTTTTCAGAGTGGTTCTCCTTCTGCAGGGGGTGGGGTGCTGGTGGCCAGTTGTTCCTGTGGCGGGGCCTCCTGTCCACTAGCTCCGGCGGAGGAGGAGGGCTGTTCATCAGTGTGGCTAGTGTCAGGGGCCTATTGGTGTGCCACTGCCTCCCTCATGGAGTTGACCATGTCTGCCAGCACCCCTGCAATGGTGACCAGGGTGGTGTGGATGTCTTTCAGGTCTTCCCTGATCCCCAGGTACTGTCCCTCCTACAGCCGCTGGGACTCCAGCAACTTGTACAGTACCTGGCCCATGGTCTCCTTGGAATGGTGGTATGCTCCCAGTATCCCTGCAAGTGCCTCGTGGAGAGTGAATTCCCTGGGCCTGTCCTCCCCCTGTCACACAGCAGTTCTCCCAGCATCCCTGTTGTCCTGTGCCTCTGTCCCCTGAACTGTGTGCCCACTGCCACTGACCCCAGGTCCCTGATCGCCTGTGTTTGTGGGGTTGCCTGGGGTCCCTCTAGTGGTGGACACACTGCTGATTGGTGGTGTGTCCTTGGGAACAGAGGTATGGGCTGCTGGGTGGGTGCTGTGGTGGTGTTTCCTGAGGGGGGCGGCTCTGTGGTAGTTTGTGACTGTGGCTGGGTCACCGACTGTCCAGAGGTCTCTGATGGGCCAGGTTGGTCATCGTGATCCAGGCGTGCAGAGCTGCTGTCATCACTGTGCACCTCTTCTGGGGGGGAACTCGATGTGGCTGGCACCTCCTCTCCGGTGACGTTGAGTGGGGGTCCTGTGGGGGATGTAAATGCAGTGTTATTGTATCTGCGTGTGCCATCTTGTGCATGGAATAATTTCCCTCTATAGTTGTTATTAGTAAGGCAGCTTTGGCTTGTGTGAGTTGTGCTTGGTTTGGCTAAGTGATTGTCACTAGTGTGCATGCTGTGGTGATGGGTGTCCATGCAGGTATGTGATGGGGGTCCATGCATTAGTGTTGCATGCACGGCTTGGTATGGGATGGGTGTGTTGTAATGGTGGGGTATACGTGAGGTGGTGGGAGTAATGGGAGTAGGAGTTTGTGATGGCATGCAGGTGGGGGGGAGTAGTAAAGATTTGACTTAGCAGAGTCCAGTCCTCCTGCTACTCCTGCCAGGCCCTCAGGATTCATGATCGCAAAGACTTGCTCATCTCATGTTCTTAGTTGTGGGGGAGGAGGTGAGGGTCCACCGCCAGTCCTCTAGACAGCTACCTGGTGTCTTGCAACCACGGAACGCACCTTCCCCCGTAGGTCGTTCCACCTCTTCCTGATGTCATCCCTTGTTCTGGGGTGCTGTCCCACGGCGTTGAACCTGTCCACGACTCTCTGCCATAGCTCCATCTTCCTAGCAATGGACATCTGCTGCACCTGTGATCCGAATAGCTGTGGCTCTACCTGGGTGATTTCCTCCACCATGACCCTTAGCTCCTCCTCTGAGAACCTGGGGTGTCTTTGTGGTGCCATGGGTGTAGTGTGAGTGGTATGTGTAAGGGTGTGCGGGGTGATGTCTTGGGGTGTGTGCTGTGAGGTGCGTGGATGTTGCATGGGTGATAGTGTTATGTGGCTCAGATTCAGTGGGTGCTCCTGGCTTGTCTCTCTCTCAGTTGGCAATATTTATTTTTGTTGTGAGGGGTTGTGGGTATTGTGGGGGGGTGTTTTATATTGGGTTGGGTGTGTGGGTGTGGTGTGTGTATGTGTGTCAGGTGTGTGTAGTTTGAATTGTCCAATGTGGTGTAGTTTTGTAAGTGTGTGTGTATTTTGAGCGTGGCGGTGTGTACCGCCAATGGTTTACTGTGGTTGAATGACCGCCGCGGTGATTCGTGGGTCATGATGCTGTGGACGTATTTCTGTTGGTGTAACAGTGTGGGTTTTGGTACTGCCAGTTTATCACTGACCTTTGGGCTGGCAGACTTGTGTGGGTGTCTGTATAGTGGCGGATTTCTCTGTGTGGGTCATAATACCCGTAGCGGTATACCACTGCGGTCATGGTATGTTGGTGGCCATCAACACGGCGGTAAGCGGCATTTACCGCCAATGTTGTAATGAGGGTCTACATCTCATTTTTATATAGTATATACAGAGCCAACTTCTTAAAACACCAAAAAGACAAACATTCAATAAGAGTTTTAAGTATAAATCACACCAAGATGTTTAAAATGCCGATGCAGTCAACTGCAACCTAGGCATAATTTGACGCTGACTGCTATGAGCACAGGTCAGATACACCAACCAGGTTAGTCCTGGTCAAAGATTTTACCTTCTGACTACAGTCCTTTAAATTCCAATCTACCACCGGAGGACACTTCTAAAGCCAGTAACTCAGGAGAGCCACTTAGGGGCTGATTTAGACTTTAGAATAATCGCACCCCAAATTTAGAGTTGTCTACTGCCCCAGCAGGCATCTCTTACATTGGCAGTGAATTAAATATTTGACAGATTGCTCCATCAGCATTACAGCACTATCCGTCAAATTTTTAACACTTTTTTTATTTTCAAAAACACACGTCATAAGTGTTTTTTTAAAATAGACAAACGAATGACCCCCCCACACCATAAAACTTTTCTTCAGTGGTGTATGAGTCATTTTGAAGTTTTCACTGCCCCTTACCGCCAGGTTTTACCTGACAGTAGTGGACAATGACAACTGGCCATTAGACCACCAACTCTAAATCAGATGGATCATCAAATGGTCAAATCTCCAATTGCCCTTATTCTGCAGGGGGAGTATGTCACTGATGGAGATTATGTAGTATCCATCAATGATATACTGAAGGTCTGACAGACTTTAAATGAGGTCAAAGGACCTTCAGTTTGGCAGAGAGGAGACTCCATTGCTGTTGCAATGGAGTACTCTCTTTGCCAAACTCTAAAAGAAGCGGCTGGAGACTAGCAGGATGTCAGGGAGAGGACAAACATCAGGGTCTAGTAAAAGTCCAGTTGCCACTGATCAGCTGGGCAGTGGCAGGAAAAGGCTTATTGTAGCTTATGATGTTCCTGGAGCTTTAACAGGAGGTCTGCCTTATGACCCCTGGAGTCTACTTCTTTATTTTAGGTCCAAACGAGAGCAGGAAAAGGTTTATGCTTTCAGGGCTCTTCTCAGGTTGCAGACAGCAGGCTCAGTCCTCTTCTGATCTTTGTCAGGTCCAGGAGTGTTTTGAAGTGGGTGCATGGAGATGCCACATTTATGACTGGTATGATCTAGAGTGTGGGGATAACTCCTGGGCACACACTAACCAATGAGGTAAAACTTCTGGGGCCAATCCTACAGACCTATGGCGTTTTCAGGATGGCAGAACTCTTCCATCATACTAAAACTTGGGGACTAATGGCTGGTGGTGTCTGTGTGGGTACTATACAAAGGAAATTCTAATGCCCTCCCACACTGAACATTAAAATCGAATTTGAGACAGTCGTCTTACCCTCCAAAAACTCAAACACAGAAATCCTATAGAAGGGCTTTCCAGCAACACAAGAATTGTCTTGAATCCTGCTCTCACGCTTTGAAATGCACCTCAAGTGTTATAAGTAACCCCTCAGCATACTTGTCAAGCAGGAGATGACATCTAAGCAGGATTTTACACTGTAATGTCCAAAAGTGGCCTTATGTGATTGGTGCCTACCAGGGTAGGAAGACAAAGGTAGTGCCCTGCACATGTCAGCTAAAATTTGCCTGGGAGAGGGGAGAACCTCAGCAGAGCTTTCAAGCAGAATGTTACATTCAAGCAGATTTGGCACTGTAATATCAAAAAGGATGCTCGCAGACCCACCATGCATATTATGTGATATACAGAGAGGTAATTTCTGTCCAATCCTGTCAGCTTATTGTTGGCTTCTGGGAGGCATTTCACATCTATTCAAATGCTAATTACTGGCTAGTAAAGTGGGAGAGCAAATGCAAATGGGCCCCAAGGCAGGGAATATGTAACTCACTAAAAATACCCTTTCCTTAAGATTGATTAAAAATCTGACTTCACCATTGAACTGAATTTTTAATAACTGTTAAATATGGCTGTTTAATTATTTTTTAACCCATAACCGATGTCAGCATTAACAAATATAATGATCGAACTCAGTATTTTCCTGTGGACCAGCTAGCCTTGTTTTAGGAAAAACCTTTTGGGGCTTTTCACTGTAAGGACGTGTCTAACATTAGATTGCTACATATCCAACTCTTGAATAAAATACACCCTGTCTTATGGGCAATAAAGCTTACCTATAGGTGACTTATAAATATTTAAAAAGTACATTTTGACCTGTTAAAAGGGGTGATCTTGGCAGGTTTACTACTGCAACAGGCAAGCTACAAATGATAGGCCTACAGTCATGTTAGCACTGTCACTATAGTGGCTGGCACAGTAAGTGCTGCATTCATCTAATTACATTTAACTTACAGATCCTGGGTACCCTTTCTACCATATACTAAGGACATACAGATACGTTAACTATGCCCATCAGAGGTATGCTAACATCAACATGTTGAAAGGGACAGCACAGGGACTTTATCACTGATTAGCAGGGTAAAGTGCATAGATTTCTACAGTCATCAAAAACATAGGGTTCGGCAAAGGCTATCATTTTGGCATGACCCTGCAGAATGAGCAAATTTCCTACACGAAGTATGTGATTCCTTTAACAAAACTTTCGTTAGTGACTTTGTGAATGCTGTACCTACTGTAATCAGCCTCCAATTGCCTATTTTTCTGAGTTTGTTCAGGGGCACTTTTTTGGGATTAATAATTAATATCAATCTGTTACTTTTAATGCACTCTGGGGCTTTTCTCTGTTGCCACCACGTTGTTCACATTCTAGGCAGCAGTCTTGGTTATTTTGTTATGCACACTTTGCAGATCATTTAAGCCAACATTGTCAGGACCAACTGCTTTGCTTAAGTTGTCCTTTTAAAAAATGTGTTATTTGAAGAACTGTGACTTTGTTGCTCATGTTTTCATAATCCCATTCCTCTGGGGCCCTGACTGCTAATTAGGACCTATTTTGTATGTTTCTTATTTTCTTTTTCAATTATTTATTTCTAATACCTATAAATGTCATCTGTAGTCCTCTGATATGTGGTTTCTTCTGCTCTATTTGCGATTATTCTGGTAATTTTCTTTGCTTTGGATCATTTGGATTTTCATCCGTAGCAATGTTTGTAGGCTCATACCCTGTTTCACTGGGTGTTCCAGTTTCATTATTGTTATTGAATCTTGGATGAATGTTGATATATTTAACAATTCTTTCCATTGACTCCATACCAGCTTCATGATCTCAAGGTTTTTTGTGGCTTTGGGTGAATATGTCTATCGAAGTGAAAGACTTCAATTTTCATTACAAATTTAAAGTCACATACGTTACATAGGAATTGCAGCTTGCCTTTTGTTTTTCTGCCTTTACATTTGGTATTGTGACATGCAATGCTGTGCAACTCTGCTTCTTTGTCACATTCCAAGCTATATGTGCTTTTTAGTGACATGCTTTTTCTGTTCTTTGAAGATTCCTATGATGTCTTCACATAGATAACAAATATATCTTTCATTGGGTATTTCCAGTAAGTCAGCCTTATTATTGCTAGGTTTGTCAGCAACATCATAGATGTTGGACAGTTTATTAAAGTTTAGATGTGTCCACTAGCACCAGGACACCAGTATGGTGACAGTTGCGCTCGATAAATATTGTAAATAAATAAATACAAAAATAAGATGTGTTTGTTATGTATTTAATTGATGAAGTTACAAATTCAACACCTTCACGTAAATCAATGACTTCCTCATTTCATTTTCAACTATTGCGAAGGGTCAACATTGCAATATGTTGTGATTCATTTTGTTGTTGCAGATTGTGCCATTGTCGCTGTGTGGAAAGTTTTCAAAATTGGTCAGAAAATGTAAATACAGCACCTCTTCCTGCCATTCTTTCCAAGTTTTTTGATTCAGGAACTGCCGCGTCTGGAATAATGCTACTTAGCATTGCAAATTTTCCCTCTCTTAGTCACACCATGATACCAATACTTGTTGTGCAGGGAGTTACCACCAAGGTCTCCATAAGATAAAGGCCAGTATGACCAAGAAGAGGTGTAGAAAACCAAGGTTACTCTTTCAGAAGAGTCATCATTTCTCCCTGTAAGAAATGGGGTTGTTTGATGAGAGGGGTAGAAAGCCCTCCTGTGTAACAACCCAAATCCTTGCCTCTAAAGTGACTAAATTAACTTGGGCTTAACCCTTTGGTAGTATGGCAAAAAAAGAGGTCAGGCTTAACATAGAGGCAATGCGTAAAGTATTTTTGCAGCATACAAACAGTAATAAAGTGGATACACAACACAAGACAAAGCCCAAACCAATTTAGGAAAATGGAGTAAAGTTTAATAAATAAAATGAGAACAAAACAAAACAAATCTAATCAGTAGAACCATCAATATTAATTTTTAAAGCTTTAAGTACAAATAGCATCAAGACACAGAAAGTTCCATTTGCAGTACTCAGGTCACACAACAGCAGGGGAAAGTCACAAGTTCAGGCCAATCGCGATGGAGTGCTCTTCGTACACAGGGACCAGGTTAGTCCCACTGAAGAGTTACCTTCAAAATGCTGTGAAAAGAGTTCCATTTACAGTGGAGGCCAGGAGGAGCAGGCTGGGCATTATGGATCGGTGTTGCTGTACAACAAAGGGTAGGTCAGGAATTGTGAATGGTCATAGCTGTGGCGCGAAGAGACAATCAAACGCCATGGACGGTCGTTGCTTTAGCTTCACATTGATGGTTGTTGCAGGCTGTGGTTGCTCTAGCATAATGTGCGGGTTCCATTCGCGTCAGAGGGGGCCATGAGGAGGAGGCTTTTGGGGCGAAGAGCAGGTCAAGCGTTGCGGACTGTCATCGCTGTAGCGTAAACATCCATTGTTGCTGGAGCTTTGCGGTGGTGGACTCAGGCGGACGGTTGCTGTTGACACAAAGTGCAGGTCTCATGTTGCAGGTTGTCGCAGACGATCACTGTAAGAATGAAGATCTGGTCTCGCTGGAACTTCACGTTGGCTGTTGTCACAAGAGGCAGAGTCTTGCAGCAAACCGGACTATTTGGAGTCGCAAGAAGACCACATTTCTGAATTTTTCACTGTTCTTCAGGAGAAGTACAATCTGATGCCAACCAAGGGTCCAGGACCTTAGGGGCATCTCTTGGTGATTTGGATTCATTCAAAGCAGAGGCTAGCAGCAGGGCTCAAACAGGTCCAGTTGGTACAGGTATGCTGGGAAGTTGCAGGAAAGCCTCTGTAAGTTTGTTCTGGTGGTGCTATGTTCAAGGGGCAGGTTGCATCTTCTTCCAAAGACAGCAGGGCAATGTAGTCCTTCTAACTGCAGGGCAGCAAGGCAGTCATTCTTTTGAATCTTCCACAGGTCCAGGAGTGATCTGATGTAGGGTCTGGGAGTGCCACCTTTTACCCCCAGGCCAGCCTCTGTTTGGGAGGAATCCCCAAGCCCCCTCCCAAATTGGTGCTGTCCTGTTCCCCTGTCCTTCCTGGGTTTGGCTCCTCTTTGTCCACTATGACAAAAGGCAGTGAAGTCCTGGTGTCAAGTCCCTTTGTGTGTGTGCTGTACGCAAAGACTTTTGAAGTGAAAGTGTTGTAGGGTACAGCCACAGTCATGTGACTCTTTGCTAGGAAAAAGTCACAGTTGGTTTGGGCACAAAAATGTAGACTTTTTAGAAGTATATATTAGTAACAATGATGGTTCTCTTGGGAGACGTTAATGCACTTACTTCTAAAGCATATGTTCAGTATATATTACTCATCTGGAAGAGATTTAACAGAGTATTTTAAGTGCTGTCAAATGATGTTAAGTGGACAAACAATGTACTTCATAGCAGCTGCTTAAAGTGGCACAATGAAAGTGATTGATGACACAAGTGAAGTAAAAGAGTGCTTGTAATAATTTTCAAAAAGCAATCCTTCAATATTTGTTGACCGATAGTATGACAGTTCTTAAACTGAAAGACTCAAAGATTTAAGCACACATTGAACATTACAATATTTGACAGTCAACAGAGCAGCACTTCAAAGTTTTGACCTACTTACTAATATATGATCTGGTCTTCATCGGAACAAAAGTAGAGGAAGCAACCTCCCAGTTGTGGATACAATTAAATGTAGACCTCTAGACCTTAAAAGATGCAGGAAACTCATGCACATGGACACTTGAATCCATTCCCAGATCATAAATGCAAAACAATTTGCAGTTTCTTTTAAGTAGGGCTGCAGCAGTAATTCACAGATGCTGATGAGTAAAGGCTGTGATTCACCATGCCTTGTCTCATCATCAATGATGTAATTTTAGATGTAACAGTCATTTTATCAATGAAAATGTCATGAATGATTAAATATGTGAGGTAATCAGCAGTGCATAACAAAGCTGTGAGTTATATTACTTTAGGGCTCAACCGAGATAACTATAACTGGTGAATTTCACCATTTTGTTAATAAATGGTATGTGTTTACTGACATTTGTACCTAACTATATCGTCCCTTTAGCCTTTGGTTTTGTCTGTCATTTTCTAGTTTTTTAAATGTAAAGTTATAGTTTACATACGTGGGCAGAGTGGTGGTGACCACAGGGTCTGCCTGTGGCCAGGCCCTACATCCAGCCCCTCCCCATGAGCAACCAACCTCATGCAGCGCATGGCCACAGAAAACACAGCTTGGAGTTGGATGCAGGGAGTGGCCTGTGACCAGGCCCAGTGGCCAACCCATCAACGGTACGCCACACATGGCCTTTGGCCATATCCGGCATGGTGTTGGCCGTGGGACAGCCCCTGCACTCAACCTCAGCTGGTTCCCAAATCATCCACCCATTGTACACAAACCATATTCAGAGAAGGGTTGGGTGAGGGACCTGGCGTTCAAACTCTCACACGTGTGCATGTCTGAAAATAAGGGGTGTCATTTAATGTAAGGCAAAGCTAATGGCTTTGTCAACGGCTCAGAATTCCAAAATATAAAAAGTGAGCCTATTGGCTTTATGAGGGGGTCATAAGATCAATACATATAAAGCATATGTATTGTCTTTGTCAGAAAATTACCATTAATAATAATGCAATGCATATGTCTGTTTCACACAGTTCAATATTTGATCAAAGTGTTTGTCTTTAAAAAAATAATAAAGCCTTATTAAATCAAACCTATTAACATTTCTTCAGCCTTTTTAAACATTTTTCAGGCTACAAAGTGCAGTCATAGATTTGACAATTGGGGAGCTCAGCACTCCATCAGAAGAACAAAGAGCTGAAGTAAGGACTGCTTTAAAAGAAATATGGTAAGCTCTCATTGGGTCATGGTATTAATGATCCAGTAGACTTACCGATCCTTTAATGTTGCTGAGGGTGCTGCTTCACCTCCCCCAGTCTCCCAGAACATTAATATATTAATAAAATGCTTGGAGGTTCACCTGCTTCCTCTAGAGACACCACCAGGCAGAAAACATATGTTTAAAAAGCCCTCGCAGGGCATTATGGGTCGCTTTCAGCAAGAGGCAGTGAATAAGAAATATGCATTTCCTGCCGCACATTTAGTATTCATTTTGTTCAGTTTATATTTTGGGTGTCCTGGTGCCCACCCATTTTTGTATTCTTCTTGCAGGACACACAGGAGCCCCAAGGAACCCGCAGCCCCGGCACCTTCCCTACATGCCCTCATCCTGGCCGCTGACAGGAGCAGCAATTCTCTTTTTTTTTAAGGGAAGGGTGCACAGCCCCCCTCCCTGAGCCTTTACAGGCTCCAGGAATCTCATTCCCCAAGTCCTATGCCTTTTTTATAGGAGGGAACACAAAAAACCCTTTCAAAATCTTTACAGCCCCCAGACACTTCATCCTATGGCGCCGTATACATTTTGGGCATGCAGGTCTTTTTCCTGAGCCAATACCGGCCTCAGGGACCCCATTCCTCGAGGCCTTAGGTGGGTGTCCTGGTGCCCTCCTGGGGTACCCGCAGCACAGAACATTGGGAGCCGTGGGGGAGCCTGAGGGCTCCCAGCATACCCTGGCCCTGCTGCATGCACCTGTTCTGAGTGCAGCAGAAGCCGGTTTTGCTCTCACTCAGCAAGAGCAGGTTTTTTCTTTATCCCTGCAACGTGGGAGGAATCTCAGTTTCTCAAACGGGCTTTCCAGTGCTACGTTAGAGAAAATAGAAGTTTTCACAAAGATTAAAAAGCCCGGACTTTAGTTTCTTACAAAAAACATCAAGGGAAGTGGCAGTTCGAACTCCAGTGAGTTCCAGAGCTGAGGACCGAGGTATCTAAAATACTGGCCTCCTCGTCTTACCAACTTCACCCGAGAAGTGGCTGCCAAGCCCTAGCTACATGTACATAGACCACACTTAGGGACAGAAGGAATGACCAACCTGTTAATATAGTCAGGAGCCCTCTGGGCTCTTACATTATACATAATACACAGTGCTTTAAACTGGATCCATCTTTCAGTGGGCAGCCAGCGAAGCTCGTGAAAGTGTGCAGAGTCTGAAAAATAAGAAGAAACGTGGCTGAGATGTGTAACAGCTGCATTTTTCACTATCTGCAGTCTGTTCAAAAGGGAGCTTGAGATTTCCAAATACAACACGTTGCTGTAGTCCAAATGTTATTAGGGCCTGCACAACAGTTCTCTGAGCAGGGACGGGAAGAAGCCCCATAATGATTTGCAGGCTTTTAAGTAGCCCAAGACCCAAGGCAGGCACCCTGTTAATCTGGGAGTAAATGCTAATATTGCAATCTAAGTAAAACATTGAGATTTATCACCACCTGCTTGGGGGGAGGGATGGGACATACAGCTTCAGGCCAATCCGATAGGCCCCAAAGCTGAGGTTGATTACCCACCACCAGAACCTAGGTTTTATTTCCATTCAGCTTTAACCAATTGCCTTAAATCCAGAGTGCCACTTTCGCTAGGCAGGGCCTCAGCTCAGGGCCACTTTCATCCTTAGCAGAGTATAAAGAAAAAATTATTTGGGCATTGTCAGCATAACAAAAAAAAATGATGCCAATAGCTTCTACGATGTCCATGAGAGGTCAAACATATACGATGAAGAATGTGGGACTCAGGAAAGAGCCATGAGAAACTCTATAAGGCAGCCTGGGAACTGAAGTGGACGTGGTACTAGAGATCACTTGAAAAGTCTAGTTCTGCAAAAATGAGGGATACCAAAGAAGGGCCCACCCCCTGATGCCACAATTGTGCAACCACTGGAGAAGAACCTCACAGGACATTGAATCCTGCACTGAGATCAAGAAGAATCAGGGCAGCTGTGCCTCCAAGGTCAAGAATTGCTTTTGGATGTTCAGTGACCCCTAGTAGAACCAACTCAGTACTACAGCCTTGGTGAAAAAACAAATCATGATTGGGCGGGCCTTAAAAAACGGCACACAGCCTGATGTGTGCTGTTTTTTAAAGCCTGGCTGAGGGCAGGCGTTAAGGGACCTGTGGACTCACTTCCATGGTCTCTGACCATGGAAGCTGTCCAGAGGTACCCTTTCCTGCCCCCAAGGACACCCCCTGCCACCCTTGCCCACCCCTGGAGGACACCCATGGATGGGGGGGGACCCATCCCAGATAAGTACAGGTAAGTTGAGGTAAGTATAATTTGGGCCCCCCTACATGCCACTGTGCCCAATGGACTTGCCCAGGGGACAGAATTCCCCTGGGCATGGCCATTGGGCAGGGAGGCATGACTCCTGTCTTTGCTAAGACAGGAGTCATTTCAATGGGGGTTGTGTGTAAAAATATGGCGCAAGTCCGGTTTGAGCCATCATTTTTGACTCAAACCTGACTTGCACCATTTTTTGACGCACAACTCCAATTTTTCACTACGCCGGCGCTGCCTGGTTTGAGCCATTTTTTTTTACTCTGACCAGCCCTGCACCGGCTAACATCAATCCTTAAATAAGACGCCCGCCTGGTGCGTAGGAATGGCGTTAGCTGGCGGTACATTTTTTGATGCAAACCAGCACCGGCGCTGGTTTGCGTCAAAAAGTATAACTATGGGCCTAAATGAATCGTTCAAATAGAAATTAAAATCACAGAGTATGGTGAAATTAGAAAACCTAATAATATATGAGGAGATAATATCTGGAAAGGAAGAAATGCACTTTGCATTCAGTCCCAGCAGCAGATAAACCAAACGTCCCAAAAGTGTGAAATTATTAGATATTTTCAATGAGAAGAACCAAGCTACACAATAAGGACAATCCAATTTTTCAATTAGGCGGATAAAGGTTATCCTAAATGTAATAGCAAGCCCCCGCCCCGGATTTGCCATGGCAATTGAAACTGGCAATGCCGTAACCAGCAGGCAATGCTTGAGTAACTTAGGGCAAAGGGGAATCATTCAAACAGGTCTCCCAACCATTGAGACTCATGAAACAAACTGAGTCCTGACGAGAAGGCATTTGCCTAAGGCAGGTGAGTCTGTTTCATACACTTCTTTTCCTATCTTAATGGTGAAATTACAATAGGCACAATCTAGCTCCTTTTCAAATGGACTTAACCTATCTTGGAGTTCCACTGCCTGGTAAACCTGACAACAGTCCAAAGTTACAGGACAAAATACAGAACCCCTGCCCCCACTCTCGTCAGTGCTATAATGACTTTTTTATAGTGTGTGAACCCTCCAGAGGGTTGAAGGGCCATAAGATTAGAGCGCATGTTGGAGGGTCAGAGATTATATCCCCAAGATGGCTGCTCATCATTGTACTCGACTAATACTGAGGGAGAAGAAAAAAATAGTGCAACACACAAGCTCCGAGGCACTCCCCACAACAAAGTATCTACAGGAATCAGTGCCAAAAAAGGTAATTAAAAATAGTCAAGTAAGCAGTTAAAAACCTAAGAGCAGGCACAGTCCCTCATTACAACCCTAGCGGTCGGTGTTAAAGTGGCGGTAACAGGCCGGTGGTAAAAAAAATGGACTTATGACCACGGCGGAAACCGCCAACATAGACAGCCACTTTAATACTCCGACCGCCACGGCGGTAGAAACAAACAGCATGGCGGTCACCACCAACAGACAGGCGGGAGACAATGTACCGCCCACATCATTATGAGAGGCCAATCTGCCACCTTTTCCAGGGCGGATTCCATGCAAACAAAAACATGGGGGAAACAGGACTTGGAAGGGAAAACTCTCACCTCTACACACCCCACGAGGAACCAAGACGCCATGGAGCCAGAACTCCAAATTCTCCCTGTGATAGTCTTCCTGCTCCTCTACCAGGAGCACGACCAATGGCGCGAGGACCACGGTGAGTACTGCACCTACGACACAGGGGAGGGGGGAGGGAAAAGAGAGTGACACACACATGCAACACGCAACACCCCCACCCCCACCCTCACACACAACAACACACACACCAATACATGCTGAAACGTTACATTTCCCCCCCTCAAACCCCCCTGGAAGAACGCAAGGACAAAAGGAAATGAGTTGAACGATTATAATCATGAAAAATCCATTACTCAAAAATATATATACAGTATTAACAAATATGTACACCAAGAATTCAAGTCCATGTACTGCACCTACATAGTCCGTGGACCACTGGGCCCAAAATGCATGGGCGAGGCCCACACAAGATACCCAATCCAAATGGAGAGAATACTGCTAGGGCACCAGATCGAAATAAAACAGGCACCTCAGGGGGAAGAAAAGGGGGGGCACCTCAGTCAGATGAATGCACGACACCAGCTCCACGAGGGGGGCTCCATGCCCATTGATGTATCCTGGGGAGTGCAAAGCCACAGTATCACAAGTCTCTCCAGTGGGTGATTTGCCCACTGCTTTATCCTGGGGAGTGCAAAGCCACAGTCTCACAAGTCTCTCCAGTGGGTGGTTTGCCCACTGCTTTATCCTGAGGAGTGCAAAGCCACAGTCTCTCAAGTCTCTCCAGTGGGTGGTTTGCCCGCTGCTTTATCCTGGGGAGTGCAACGCCACAGTCTCTCAAGTCTCTCCAGTGGGTGGTTTGCCCGCTGCTTTATCCTGGGGAGTGCAAAGCCACAGTCTCACAAGTCTCTCCAGTGGGTGGTTTGCCCGCTGCTTTATCCTGGGGAGTGCAAAGCCACAGTCTCTCAAGTCTCTCCAGTGGGTGGTTTGCCCGCTGCTTTATCCTGGGGAGTGCAAAGCCACAGTCTCTCAAGTCTCTCCAGTGGGTGGTTTGCCCACTGCTTTATCCTGGGGAGTGCAAAGCCACAGTCTCTCAAGTGGATAACAGTCTCCACTGGTTCTGGAGGGGGCTTTGTGCCCAGAGTGCTTCATCCTACCAAGGAATGAGGTAGTGGATGTGATACTCCACTGGTTCTGGAGGGGGTTTTGTGCCTAGAGTGCTTCATCCTAGCAAGGACAGAGGTAGTGGATGTGATACTCCACTGGTTTTGGAGGGGGCTTTGTGCCCAGAGTGCTTCATCCTGCCAAGGACTGAGGTAGTGGATGCCTTTCTCAACTGGTTCTGGAGGGGGCTTTGTTCCCAGAGTGCTTCATCCTGCCAAGGACTGAGGTAGTGGATGTGATACTCCACTGGTTCTGGAGGGGGCTTTGTGCCCAGAGTGCTTCATCCTGCCAAGGACTGAGGTAGTGGATGCCTTTCTCCACTGGTTCTGGAGGGGGCGTTGTGCCCAGAGTGCTTCATCCTGCCAAGGACTCAGGTAGTGGATCTGACACTCCACTGACGGTGGGGCAACATGGAAGCTGTCCAGGCCCCTGGAACTGACCACTAGCCTCGTACGAATGACCACTGGGGATGGCAGCCATGTCTGCGGTGGTGCCACTGGCACAGGATGTGGCGTGGCCGCTGGCGGTGCTGGCAGCGGGCTCAGTAGTGGCGGTGATTGCAGCGCTCATTGGGCAGCGGTGCTGGTGGGGGGCTCACTGAGCATGCTGCTGGCGGCGGTGTCCTGAGCGGCAGTGCTGGAGGCAGCCTCACTGAGCTTGCTGCTGGCGGCGGTGTCCTGAGCGGCGGTGCTGGTAGCGGCCTCACTGAGCTTGCTGCTGGCGGCGGTGTCCTGAGCGGCGGTGCTGGTGGAGGCCTCACTGAGCTTGCTGCTGAAGGGCACAGTGTCTGCGATACAGGTGAAGGGCACAGTATCCTAGGTGCTGGTGGCGGTGCTGGTGGCAGTGCTGGCGGCGGTGCCGGTGGCGGAGGTGCAGGTTGGCGGCGACTTCCCTTTTTTTCTCTGGCCCTTCCCCACCTTGGATGGTGGCGCAGCT
Source organism: Pleurodeles waltl (assembly GCF_031143425.1). Taxonomy (NCBI): domain Eukaryota; kingdom Metazoa; phylum Chordata; class Amphibia; order Caudata; family Salamandridae; genus Pleurodeles; species Pleurodeles waltl. Next base: position 349,910,089 of record NC_090438.1, read on the forward strand.
ATCTTGCCACTCCCAACTGTTGTCTTGCCTGAGCCCTTGGTGGCAGGTGTTTTGGCCTTCTCCCTCGGGCTGTGGGCAACTTCTTTTGTTTTGGAGGTGGGGGAATGTCCTTGGCCTCGCTCCTTGGGACAATAGCTGCCCTGCTGCTTGGCGCACTCCAGAAGCCGGTTACTGCTGGCACCACTGTTCCCGGTGATGTGGTGGCTGAGGTGCTGGGTTGGGACTTGGAAAGGTGGGCCCTAGGGGACGGAAGGGGTGGGGGAGGTGAAGGGAATATAAATTGGTCTCGAATAATTTCATCATTTAGGTCTTTAAATTGACAAGTTATGGCTAACCTTCGTAAGCTTATCACATACTGATCTATTGTCTCTCCTTGTTTGTGAGCACATGAGAAAAACTTATGCCGTTCTACCACAATATTTTTTTTTCCATAGTTCTCTTCCAACGCATTCATGGCATTTTCATACACCTCTTCCTCATGATCAGAGTCTTCTCCTTGTGCCCCTTGTAACGGTAGGGTTTTCAAAACTTTCCTTCCTTCCACCCCAAGACAATGCTTCAAAAGCGCAAATTTTCTCTTCTCCATGAGGTACTGGGTTTTTCAGAACCGGTACTGATCCGGTAACCCAGCGGTGCCAGGGTACACCCAAAGACCTCGGGTACTTTCCTGATTCAGACCACAGAAACTCAGAGTCTTCTAGGTGAAGTCAAAGATCAAATTTATTGGCTGCAACCAAGTGACAAGCGTCCTAGAAGTACAACAGCACGGTTTGTATGTTCTCAGGAGACTGTGTTTCAATACAAAGTCAGGTTTCCTTATATACAGTTTTTTAAGCTTCAGGCAAACATTCTTGACATTTTGGTTGGTCATTCACATTTTTTCACTACAAAGGAAAAAACAGTGTCATGATGAAACCTCATATTTCATGTCATCCAACCCATAATAAATTACCCGGCAAGGCCTAGTATTTTACATCAGATAAGTGTGGACCCCCAATAAAAACGGGCACCTCCCCCTCGTAAAGTAAGAAGAAGAAAAGAGCAGGTGCAGGTGTGAGCAAGATTAGGCAGGGTGTGTGAGCGATAATAAGGGTTTTATGGCATGGTGTGCCTTGATGCTATCTGATTCGGCCACTGGGAGAGGGACTGACCAAACAGGTTTGGCCTGAGGCAATGGTTCCAGCTTGCCCAGGTCAGAGAAAAGTCAATCAAGGTGTACGTGTCCTTGGAATCAAATCTGACTGTATTATAAGACTATGAGAGGGCAACTTTTAAAAATGGCTGCCGTGTATAAAATGGGAGCCACGAGTGCAGGACGAAAATGGCGATTTCGAGGTGAAAACGCTGCTGGAATTGAGCGAAAATGCTCATGCTTAGTGTACTAGTCATTATCGGTCTTTTGATACTAAAATCGCACTGCTGTGGCAAAGTAAATTACATGGGTCCAGAATTTTTAGAACCACAAACCCTCCTTTTGCCCTTACATAGGCAATAAACCTATTCTCATGCTAATCTGAGTCCAGGTCTATGTTTATAAGGCCATGGAGATGTTGCTGGAGCAAAATTCTAGTACTTGATAACTCTCTCTGGACAGGTCTCCTTGAACATGAAGTAGCACAAAAGGCCACATATGGCAGGACAAAATAAGGAATACCTCTATCTGCAGTAGGTGGCATAAGATCACACACCCAACAATTAGTGATGTTCACTACTAACTAGTGTTGATGCAGAAGCTGTACAAAAGAATTGCTTACGAATTCTGATCTTCTAACCTGCTCATGTTCAGGAAAAGGGTGAAAAGAGTGCAAAGAAACAATAGTAGGAAAAGACATAGGTTGGGAAGTGGGTGCAGAAGTCAATTGAGTAGAGAAAAACAATCCCACCCATAAATGACAACGTCATGTTTAAAAGACACTAGAAAACACGTTATTAAGAACATATAGACAACGGGAGAAAGTAGTGACCACTATTACAAATGAAATAATAATTTTTCACAACCCTAACGAAAAAGCAAATCCTAAAATTATCTAGTAAAATTTTTAGGGCTCCTCTGCATTTCAGTAATTTTTGTATGTTCAGGTGGAACAGTGGTGACTCTCATCAATGCTCTAAGGTGAAAAGGGGCTACTCTTTCCACAGAAAATGGACTTTATTTTGCTTTTACTAAACAGAATAGTACTTTAAAACAATGTCAGCAAAACAATCAGTCTCCTAACACCTAGTCTATACAATCACACGGAAACCTCTTGTGAAACCAACTATGCCCAGAGTCCGTTCAAAAAGCCTCTCTGGCAGGCTTCTATTGTCCATCAAATTTTCTTTTGTTGTTTTCTTTCGCATGGGCCTCTCAATTCAGGCCTCTTCGTGAGAAAAGTACTGCTTAGTTGGAGTGCCCTCCTGGCAAACACCCACAGCTCACTCGAAAGTCTCAATGTCTTAAAGCAATGCACCAGTGTCTCTCCTCTGTGGCAGACACTACAAACAATGTGCTCTTCATTGATCAAGGGCACAAATCATCTTGTGCAGACCCAAGCACCATTAATTGGGAAATAGCTCAAGCTCAGCAGCACTTTCAGACTCCAACACTCATTATTTAGTGTCAGAGGATGCTCAAGCTGCTCTTTCATGGGCACCACAATATAGTGCCTTTTTCCAAACTTGAAATCTCCGGTGTACTCCCCTTCTTCCGTTGGAGCAAAGAAAAGGGGGGGTGTGGCCAAAACTCAGGCCAAGGGGCTCAAGGGATTGCACACTGTCAGAGGTTACCAGCACATGACAGGTAGAGAAATGAAACCTCAAAACAGCTCTGCTATCAACAACAGGAATCCTTCTCTTTAGCTCTTTTACACTGAAACTTTGGTTTTGTGATGTCCAACGCCGTCTGATGGAGCAAGTACGATACCATGCGCTGGCGATCGCTGTCCAGCTTTGCTACTTTCTGGGTGCTGAGACTGTAGGGCCAAGACGTCCGTCTTTCATCTGTAGCTGTCACTGATGGGAATTAGGCTTAAATCAATGTCCTGCAGGTTATTATGACTTGATACCCGCAGAATCTAGTGACGTAGGAAATGTGCCACAGTTGTTAGTTTCCTTCAATTTAGTAAAAAAAACAGTTCATGGTTTTTAGCAAGGGGACTGCAAGCAGGTGGTCTGCAATCTTCAAAGGAGTAGCCATACACCATGGGCATAAAATACAAAGACAAAGGCAGAAGGGCAAAACAGGGTCTCTAGCATCTTTAATTGGGTTCTCTCCATTATTCTCTGCCATCTATAGCTACATGAGAATTCTATCTGAATGGATTTCCTCACACAGTGGCATTGTCTAATGGGGTAAACACATATTTTCCTCAATGATTAAGTCTAGGTGTTCCTCCTTACCTTAGAACATCTCAATAGAGAAATCACATGATACCGATTATCAGGGACATGTAGAAACCTTCCTTTAAAAACTGTGCATCAGGTGCACTATGCAATATACAGGCTAATAGTCAAATGTGCAAACAAAAAGACAAGAACTAGAGGGTCCTGATATTTGCATGATTAGGACACATCTGATCCCACCAAAAATTAAAGTAGCAGGAACAGAAGGGAACCGAAAACCAAATTAAAATAGACATTGAAAATTCGTCATGTTCAAAAAGGTAAACATAAGATATCTCCTATTGAAATGGAAAACTTGTCTTACTATAATATTGAGTCAGTTAACCAGTCTATCGCTACCCTGACAGTCAGGCTGGAAAACATTGAAGCAGGCCTAAGGCAAATTCTTGAAAACCAGTCTGGTCATACCAAAGGGAATTATACATAACATGGGGGTCCCTGGTACATCACTGGAGTCTGGAAATGTGAACCTGAACAATACATCAATAATAATAAAAGGTCTGACTGGTGAAAGGAATTTGAAAAAGAGAAATGGGACTAGGACATAGCTAAAATCTCAATAACTAAGCATGATGCGACATTGGTCAGGGGAAGTAACAAAAGAAAAAATCTATAGGAAGAACAAAAAAAAAATTCTTTGGGTGATAGTCAGGCATGTGACACAACACCGAGAGTATGGGTGATACACAAAGGCCAAAGTTGCACAAATTTTAACTCTACCGTTGGTGACTACACCATATACGGTACTCCTAGCTAATGTTTCAGTTCCTTCTTCAGGAAAAAATAATAACCTGGTTTTCTTTTAAGGAACGAAAGCCATATGCTACTTAGGAAACAGAACATCATTAACTAATGTAATATAGAAATTAGGCCACCTTGAGTCACAGATCTATAATTTCATCCTTAGGTCCAATCAAGGCTACATAAATGTAGGGCTGCCTGTTCCTTTAAGGGAAGGGGCAGTAACGTGACTAACTGCAGGTGACACACTTTGATCATGTATATCTTTTTATTTTCCTTCAATACCATTATAGCCAAATAGACATGCACTGGTGAAGTGTTGTCTTTTATGTTCACAGCATGAAATATCATTATCTGTGGAATTTAGTAACCAGAACAAGTTCAACCAACTGTTGCGTAGCGATGGGCATCGTCATGACCATCCCCTCACAACACAGGGGAGCTTGTAATAGTATCAAAAGCAGCAACAAACATGCAAAAAACAAATAAAAAATATTAAAAACGCACAAAACGTCAAGCCATCAGATATACTTGCTGTGTATCAAGCACAAAAAGCATAGACAAAACAATAGCATGTGTGAATAAGCGGTGACACACAACACCATGTCATGTACTTTATGCACTGTAAACCTGCAGCCCAAAACCCAATATTTGGGCCTGTTTAATTTGTCAGGTTTAAAATCCTTACCCTCCTTTTGACAGTAGATAACCAGGCAATGGAAATCTGCTGTCAAATATAACTTTACTGTTTCTCTTCTAACATACAGGACCAGCAAGAACAATTCATGATAGGACCAAATACATGAAAATAAATTTCCATTACTTAACTGTTACCCTCTTGTCAGTTACTTCGCAACATCAAGCCACCTTAGTTTTACCTTTCTAAAAGTAAAAATTGTTACACTGACACTCCATATTAATTTGGCACCTACAATTTCTACTGTGAAAAATAAGTCTTAATTGGCAAATCGGTCTCATTAAGGCATGTAGCCTTCAAAATTTTAGAAAAGGGCTGCATCTTATTTTCTGTCTAAGACTTAATGCAACACTTCGTTTTCTGTAAAATAAAAGCAACTAGCAGGCATCATTTTATTTTTTTAGAGCGGAGACACAAATGTATCAGTTCTGCAGAGAATTTAACATGATGTTGTGACCTTCGAAGAAACCCCCTTTTTTTTATATTTTCCCTTTGGAAACCAGAAATCCCACTTTTAGAGGCCCGTAGGGTCATTCTGCATTTCACAGAGACAAGGCCCTAATTTAAAAGGTCACAAGTGTCAACATGACAGCCTCCTCCATTGTTTATGGGAAAACTAAAGATAGCATCTCAGGAGCGTGACTTGAGCCAGCCTCTGTAGCTCTCCTAGCTTCTGCCACTCTGAATCTGTCAAAGACAGTAGGCCTTCCTATTTTCCTTCTAACCTGGAATAATTCACTCTATTTAAAAAAAAAAAAAACTTTTCCTTTTTATGCGCTAAATTTTTTTTATCTCTATTTCCAGATTATTAAACTACATTTACTGTGAATAATTCACAAACCTTAATAACATACATACCAGTTGTTAGAATAAATGCTTGTTGCAATCCCATGCAATGGTACATATTTCATCAACCTCGAATGAATGAACGTCTCAGTAGGCCCAGCTGAAGTTAGAACCTTCAACCTTGATATTAAAACAAGCCTTTGTACTGGCACATTGACTCATTGAATCATAAGAAGGCACAACCTGCAAATATATATCAAACCTAAATGTATGCATTTACTGAAGCCTGAGACACTTTAAAAAGTACTCTGAATGAAAGAAAATGCAGTTTAAGCAGTGCTTTTGCCCAAAATCGACTTTGATATTTTAGGCATTAAAAAATCAATATCCTACAATTTTCTTGCATAATATGCATTACCAGAATGTCTATTACACAATCCATGAGTCAGCCATTGAAAATATTAACTTATACTTTATAGAAATGAGCTTGTTTGATGCTGCGCCAAGGGAAAATTGCACATACAAATGTCATTTTAGCGGTGCAACATAACTTAAATTAAATTTTAATGTTAGGAGGTCATAGTATAGGTATTAAGCTTTATAAATATTAAAAAACGATTTTGAAAGGCACTTATTTTTTAAATAATGTTTCCATAATTAATAATTTTCTTTAAAAAAAAAAAAAAAAATGTATTCTTTTTTTTGTGATAATTCCACATATAAAAGCAAGCTGCATCCCTTGCCTATTATTTGGGATACATTAACTCACAAGCCTAAGCGCATAAGCCTAACTTGAAATGCGTCACATTTTTGCGCCACTTTCATTTAAAAGGAAGGTTATGCAAAATTCCACCCATGTTTAACTGGGAAAGTGCTGGCTGAATTGAACATTCCTATCAAATATACTGCAGCTGAAAAGTTTGCCTGTGAACATCTAATACAATGCATCTAAGAAAAATGCTGTAAATGTATTTTTTTTTTGTTGCAAAAATAGATAATTTCGTTTTTTTTTGTGGCCCTATTTATATCTATTGAATGTGTTTTCTAATTTATTAAGCATTTAACGGCAGTTTTGTATATGTGCACAATTGCTCATTCTATAAATTAAAGAGCAACATATAGCTATGTTAGCACATCACATGGTTCATTTCTGGATTTTTTCTAAGTTTCTACTTAATATTAATTAACCAACATTTTACTTAACAAACTGTAAACATCAAGAATACCCACAAACACACATTGAGCTCATTTCAAATATAAACAGAAAACACTCAGTACACACAATACAGCGCGCTTTAGCCATTTTTCATAAATAGCGGCGTCGCAATTTACTTACAGAACCGTTTGCAGATCCTAGTTGTAAGTCATATTTACAAGAAAAAAAAGAAAAGTTTTCTCAATTATTTCCAAGAATAGCGGACCCATACTTTATTAAACGTGATGGGGCCTACTCCGTGCTTCACATATAGTTCATAGGTTGGAGTTCCAATCGGAGGAACCGGACATGAGTCCTCCAACCAGGAGTCCCTTTTACAACCAAGACAAAACAAATTTCCAAGTCTGCTAAGACCAGGCATCTTCGCTCACTAGTCTAGCTTCAAACTTCAAAGGATTATCGTTTACGATAGTCTCGTGAATACACGAGTCCTTCGGCTTTGGTACTTGCTAGTTCCAAATCAAAGTGATCCCGAAGGGATACCAAACCAAATGTCCAACTAAGGACCAAACCAAGTGTCCAACTAAGGACTGGGAGACGCTCCACTTATACTTAACTGAAAATATCGATGACGTCACCAGAAGACTCGTCTTATCGTTTCGCTCTACCAAACATCAAGGGTCCAAATCAGGGCGATAGCCAGAGCAGCAGTCCTTCGTAGCCGTCGGGAAGCGGGGAACCTCGCAGCAAAGACTTTCGGACCACGTCGACATGCAGGGGTCGATGAAGTGGCGGCCTTCCTCCAGAATTTTCACACGAAGCTCCCCACGGATCTCAGGCTTGGACTGGTACCGCTGGTATCGCCCCACGTTGGGCGCCAACTGAGGTACTGGGTTTTTCAGAACCGGTACTGATCCGGTAACCCAGCGGTGCCAGGGTACACCCAAAGACCTCGGGTACTTTCCTGATTCAGACCACAGAAACTCAGAGTCTTCTAGGTGAAGTCAAAGATCGAATTTATTGGCTGCAACCAAGTGACAAGCGTCCTAGAAGTACAACAGCACGGTTTGTACGTTCTCAGGAGACTGTGTTTCAATGCAAAGTCAGGTTTCCTTATATACAGTTTTTTAAGCTTCAGGCAAACATTCTTGACATTTTGGTTGGTCATTCACATTTTTTCACTACAAAGGAAAAAACAGTGTCATGATGAAACCTCATATTTCATGTCATCCAACCCATAATAAATTACCCGGCAAGGCCTAGTATTTTACATCAGATAAGTGTGGACCCCCAATAAAAACGGGCACCTCCCCCTCGTAAAGTAAGAAGAAGAAAAGAGCAGGTGCAGGTGTGAGCAAGATTAGGCAGGGTGTGTGAGCGATAATAAGGGTTTTATGGCATGGTGTGCCTTGATGCTATCTGATTCGGCCACTGGGAGAGGGACTGACCAAACAGGTTTGGCCTGAGGCAATGGTTTCAGCTTGCCCAGGCCAGAGAAAAGTCAATCAAGGTGTACGTGTCCTTGGAATCAAATCTGACTGTATTATAAGCCTATGTGAGGGCAACTTTTAAAAATGGCTGCCGTGTATAAAATGGGAGCCACGAGTGCAGGACGAAAATGGCGATTTCGAGGTGAAAACGCTGCTGGAATTGAGCGAAAATGCTCATGCTTAGTGTACTAGTCAAATCGTACTGCTGTGGCAAAGTAAATTACATGGGTCCAGAATTTTTAGAACCACATCCACATACATCTCCCCTCCAATGGCATCCATATAAGTAATAAAAGCATATTTCCAGTCTTCCCAAATCATGCATGGTTCACCTGGATCTTGTAAAAATGCTGATGGTGGAGTTATTGACTGTGTTGCCATTATTACTATGCACAAAACAGATTTATTTTGCCTGCCTTTATGCCTTCCTTTATCTTCCAATACATTTATTTATTTGTTTTGACAACTTGCATTTCAAGTATATGCTGTGTATATCTGCATCAACCTTATTTGTGATTATTTACTCCAATGTAATTCCTAAATTGCAGTTTTTTCTTGTCCGGTGATTTTCAGTTTCTTCTTTTTTTTAAACTGACTTGTTATCGAAATGCGGGTGTGAATTTCCTTGCACGCGCCCCTTCAAAGCCAAGTTCATTCTTTTCGGCGGCACGTTGCTAGGCAACACTGTTGCCTGCACTGTGTTCAGCATGCACGTTGTTATGCGCAAGGACGTCGTTCCCGCACGCGTATTACTTAAAACATCACCGAAAACAGTGGGGTTTTTTTTACACTCGTGTTTCAACACAGCTGTTTGTGTTCTTTGCGCCGCCGCCGGCAGTCTTCACCAGGAGTCAGGGGTCAAATACCTTGTAGAAGAATGCTCTGACTACCGGTCGTCGCTCGTTGATGAGCTCCTGATATCCACGGTGACTGCCCCTCGTACCACCATTAAGTCCTCTGGAAGTCACACGTGAGTAATGATAAGTACGCTTTTATCTTCTTGTTTCAGTTGATTTGTAATAAGACCCCTGACCCGGCTGCCGTCCGCTCCAACTGCTCTTCTCCCTTGATCGCCCCTTCCCTTCTAGAATCCCCACGTTGCTTGGAGACAGCCGGGTTCCAACACTTCTTTAAAGACACAAAACGTAACAACTCTACCATATGACAATCTGATCAACCACGATTCCCCTGAGGAGTCTTCCTGTCATGCGCCCAGTTGCCACAATCATCTCGGCCAGAGATGAGGTGCTGTTAGTTAGCCGGAGAACCCGGATTAGGCTGACAGGCGTCATGTGGTGTGGAATCATGCATACTACACAACATCCTAGTTGGGCTCTCAAAAGGTTCTGTTACCCAGAATCCTTTGAAAACCTCACAATGTGGCCAAAAAAACAATTTTTCCTTAAATTTCGGTGACAAAAAGTTCTGGAATCTGAGAGGAGCCACAAATTTCCTTCCACCCAGCATTCACCCACGTCTCCTGATAAAAATGGTACCTCACTTGTGTAGGTAGGCCTAGCGCCCGCGAAAGGAAATGCCCCAAAACACTATCTGGACACATCAAAATTATCAAATACAAAACTACCTGTTTTTGCGGGGGCACCTGCGTTTTTGGTCCTGGGCTCAGCAGCCATCTAGGGAAACCTACCAAACCCAGACATTGCTGAAAGCTAGACACCCAAAGAAGTCCAGGGAGGTGTGACTTGCGTGGATCCCCCAATGTTTTCTTACCCAGAATCCTCAGCAAACCTAAAATTTGGCTACAAAAATCACATTTTTCCCACATTTCTGTGTGGGATCACCACACAGGGACAAATTTCCTATCACTTAATATTCCCCTCTGTCTCCCGGTAAAAATGATACCTCACTTGTGTAGGTGGGCCAAGTGCCTGTGACAGAGAAGAGCCAAAAACATGTCGAAATTGAGGGGGAACCAAAGCGTGTCAAAAGGGCATTTTGGAAAAAAACATTTTTAGGCTGACAAGTGCAGCATAATGTTTATCAGTAGAGATGAGACAATGCTGGGTGGTAGAAATTTTGTGGATTCCTGCAGATTCCGGAAGGTTCCATCACAAAAATGTGGGAAAAATGTGTGATTTCCAGCAAAGTTGGAGGTTTGCAGGGCATTGTGGGTTAGAAAATGGTGCAGGGTGCATGTGAAGCACACTACCCTGGAATCACCCAGATGTTTAGTTCTCAGATGTGTCTAGGTCTTGTGGATTTTTCTACATGGCAGCGTCCCAAAGTCCAAAAAGTGCAGCCCTCACCATTCCAAGTGGTACAATTTTGAGAGTTAGCCAAGCTCTCATGGCCCAAATGAAAAACCAAAAACCAAAATAATCAAATGTCCTTTTGCTTGCCATGGGATAAGATGTTTTAGTGTGCAGGGGGAGAGCTGAAAGACTGTCACCCCCTTCAGTTGGGGTGGTGGCATAACCAGGCCCATACTGGTTGGTAGCCACCAACCCACTATTTTTTTTTAATTCCCTGGCATCTAGTAGACTTTCTGCCCCCACCCGGGTGTGGATCGGGGGTAATTGCCCCAACTTCCCACTGGTGGGCAGAACAACTTTGGCCCCATTTATTTGGGGTGGGGGTATGACCATACTCCCACCCTCTTATTTTGAAAATCTTCCCAGGTCTCTGGTGGGCTTTCTGCCCCCTTGGGGGCAGATGGGCCTTCCAAAAATAGGCCAACCTGCCCAAGGGGGCAGATATGGCCAATAGTACTGTGCCCCAAACAAAATACACATACACACACACCAATCCCTGGTGCCTAATAGAAATAGGCCGATCTGCCCCAAAGGGGATCAGAACTGGTCAAAAATAAATTTTCCCCCACAGGGGAGCAACCCTTGCCTAAGGGGTCGCTCCCATTGCGTGAAATTGGCGCAAACAAAAATCCCTGGTGCCTAGTGGTTTCTGCCCCCCTTGGGGGTAAATCAGCCTAATAAAAATAGGCCTATCTGACCCCAAAGGGGGCAGAAATGGGCTAAAATAAATTTGCCCCCCCCAGGGGAATTACCCTTGCCTAAGGGGTTGTCCCCTTGTGTGAAATTGATGCAAAAAAATAAAAATCCCTGGTGTCTAGTGGTTTCTGCCCCTCTGGGGGGCAGATAGGCCTACTAAAAATATGCCAATCTGCCCCTAAGGGGGGCAGAAATGGCCTAAATAAATTTTTCCCCCCAGGGGAGCGACCCTTGCCTAAGGGTCTCTCCCCATACATAAAAACATAAAGTACATTTAAAAAAAATATATTCCTAGTGTCTGGAGGTTTCAGCCTAATTATAATAAGCCTATCTGCTCCCGGGGAGGAAGAAAAGGCGTAAAAATATTTTGCCCTTGCCCAAGGGGCAGCTCCCCTTATGCGTAAGTATAAAAAAAAATCCCTGGTGTCTAGTCGTTTCTGTCCCCCCTGGGGGCAGATTGACCTAATTATATTAGGCTGATCAGAGCCCTGGGGGGCAGATATTGCCTAAAAATAATTTGGCCCCCCAGGGAGCGACTCTTGCCTAAGGGGTCGCACCCCACATATAAAAAAAATAAATTACAAAAAAAATGTATCTCTGGTGTCTCCTGGGTTTCTGCACCCCCTGGGGGTCGATCGATCTAATTATATTAGGCCGATCTGCCCCCAGGGGGGCAGGAATGGCCCAAAAATAATTTGGCCCCAGGGGAGCTGTCCTTGTTCAAGGGACTGCTCCCCTTATGGGTAAGTGTAAAAAAAAAAAATCCCTGGTGTCTAGTGGGCATTTCTGCTGCCCAATCGCATCGCGATCGGGCAGCAGAAATGCTTGCAGAGACATGAAGGGAAAGACCTTTCCTTTCCTTTCATGCCTCTGCCTACCCCCTCCTCCCGAGTGGAAGAGTAATGCTGAGCTTTCTCTTCCGCATCGCGCTGGAGGGGGGTCGGGGTGGAACGGGAAGTGATTTCCCCTTCCAGCCCTGCCCTGGGGGGGTGGGGTGGAGGCCCTCAGCTGGCCTATACCAGGACGGAGTGGTGACATTCGTGGCGCTTCAGTGCCGCGCCACCAGACATAACCACTACGTCCATGGCGGGGAAGGGGTTAAGAATGGGTTTATTTAACGCCTAAAACTGAGGTACAAAGTTTGAAACATTGCTTATTAATGCACATATATGCACACAATAAACAGAATTTTTTGTCTCTGAATAAATTAAGCAATACAGGAGTCTACATTTATGTTATGAGGTTGTAAATAGCGCATCTACCACCAGTTCCTAAGCACTTTTGGAGTACAAATATGATCACTCATAAAAATGGGAAAAACATTTGACATCTCATGTTTACTTCATAATAATCATATATAACGCTTATATGGAGTATAAAAATTACACGTAGTGACAGTATTTTTTGTACTGTGTAGATACACTCAGGATGAAAGTGCTTGAGTCCTACTTACCTTTATTTAGACAGTTAAACCAGCGAAAACCTCAGTGCCTTGTTGAGTGCGTTAAATGACCATAGTGCAAATAGTGGGCCGGTTGCTCAGCAATTAAGCTCTGCTAACAGGACCCCCTCCTTGTCAATTCGGGAAGTAAAAACTCCTTGTGAAGCTTTTGTTACAAATATTTATGAAGCCCTGTGAATGTCTTACGCGATAACAAATTCATACCTTTAACCTCTTCCTGGGCCTCGGGGCAAGGCGGGCAGTTGTTCCCTATCTAAAAATAGAAAAGATATTTGTCCACTCACTACTTGTGCCCTACTTTATGTGTTTAAACTGCATGTGGATTTTGTGGTCACTAAAATTAGAAGCATTTGCAATGCAATAGGTCTTGCATTTGTGAGAGTTAGAGCTATTGGCATTGTAAATAACAATGTATGTTGCATGTGTTTTGGTTTGGAGTGGAGTGGATGTATGTGGAGTGGAGTGGGATCATTTGGTTTGGATTGGAATTGCTAGATGTGGAATTTTGTGTGGTGGAAGTGTGTGGTGTGGAGTGGATTTGTGCAGTGGAATTATGTGACATGGTGTGCAGTGGAATTATGTGGATAGTAATTAGGTGGTATTGAGTGTACTGGACTATGTGCAGTGGGATTGTATGTCATGGAGTGTAATTATGTGTAATGGTATTTTGTGCTGTGGAGTGGTATGTAGTGAAATTTAATTATGTGGCAGTGTGCTGTTGAATTTTGTGACATGATGTGGAATTGTGTGGTGTGGATTGGAAGTATGTGGCATGTTGTATAATTGTGTTGGTGAGTTGAATTATGTGATTTGTGTACACATGGAACGCTAGACTGTGTGAGTGAGAACGGCCACCCATGTCATTTGTTCCACATAGAGTGCTGCATGAACTGTAAAAGCGCAACAGGAATGTGCACAAGGCTGTACAATGATGCAGACCAAACAGCTTGAAGGGCACATAAAAAGTGCTTCACAGAACAGCACTGTGCAAAAACACCCTCACACTCTCTTCCAGTGCACTGTGCCACAGAGAGCAATTGTAAGAATGAAGTAAGAGCAGGAACATATCTCAGTGTTAGAAAGACTAGTCTCAGTCGACTTGATATAAATAGAGGCCAGATAATAATGGTACAAACCACTGTGCAAAAGATAGCAGCTAGTGGAGGAAGGGAGAGAACAGCCAGAGAGGGAAAGGAGACAGCAACTAGAAAAGGAAGGGAGAGAGCAGCATAAGAACAAACTGCTATGCTACAATCAGAGCAGTTAGAGGGCAGTCAAGGGATGGTCAGACCCACACACCTAAAGAGACTAGCCACAATCCAGTCAGTGAAGGTGCGGAGGGGACCCAAAGCCAGGTCATTCAAGACAGACCAACCAGGAACCATAGACACACCGCTGCTCTATCAACTGAAGCCAGTGAAGTCACACAAAGACACTACCCTAGAGAGAGCCAGTCTCAACAAGTCCTCACTTCTTAACTAAAGCATTGCCAAAGAGCACACAAAGAGCTCGAAAGGGAGCAGTAAACAAAGACAGAGCACCTAGGGTTATAGAGAAAGCAGCAAGAAGGGACTTAAAGATCATCACTGTATTGAGAATGCAGTCAGTGCGGTCATCTATGAAGAAATGAGACAATATGCACAAGCAAACGTGCAACGTGTTTAGAAAGTAGTCACAGGATATATATGAAGACACTGGCCCCATCATTTAGAAAGTAGTCATAGGATATATATAACTACACAGGTCCCATCAAGAAAGCAGCCAGTTGAGGAGCCTCAATCAGACACCAATTAAAAACGGCAGCCAAGAAAGCAAAGCAACATTATAGGGAAGTCAGTGTAAGCCAACAGATAGGTGCTTTCACACCTTGGTGAGACAGCATCACAATGGAACACAGACTTCTCATGTTGAATATGCGCTGGGCAGGGTCACAGAGACCAGAGTCCACCCAAGAGACATTTGTTTTACAAGGATTGAAGCTAACTGAGGCATGGGTGCTGCCATCAGAGAAATTAGACTGTCTCGCTCCGTTCTCTGGATTGCCGTAGATCGTACCTGGTGCTAGCTGGAAACAGACAAGACACACACACACTGGACAAAGAGATCTTACCTTATCCCTCTTCCATCAAGGTCACACGGTAGCTTTTGTAGCCATTCCAATGGCTGAACAGACGCTTGTAGTTAAGGAAGAGCTGGATGGACTTGTAAGCACTGATTGGATTGGAGCACTGGGGTTACTACAACCAATCCATGTGTGCTGCAGAGAATTGGGATGTGCCTATTGGCTGTTAAGTTTTCTTGTGCCTCTGTAGTGTATAAACAGTGTGAAAGATAAATAAGTTACCCCTCTGAGAGGATGTGGCATAACATACAGAGCTGCAGACCTTGGGAGTGAGGAACCAGTTTCGAGTCAGCTCTCCGCTTGATTGCAAAAAAATATGCCAATCAGGAACAAATAAAATGGTTCACACTGAAACAAAATTACAAATGGTGATCCGTACTGCCAATGATGAACACCAAAAACAGGAAACAAAATTAAAATGTAAGCAGCTATGGCACCGAAGCTGAATACAGGCAAGCAGTAACAGAGCAGGAAACCAAGAAAAAAGTAGTCCCCCAAGTAACAGACAAAGAACCATAGCAGAATGATGCAGTATTATTTTATATTTGAGTTCATTCGGTCTAGAGATCTAGGCCATTTTGAGTAACAAAAATAACAATCATACATGATAAAATAGTATTTGTTAAAAAAAATAAAAAAACAAGATAACAATATAAAAACAGTAATAATCAGGACAGTATAACAATAAGATCAACAAGTATTTGATTGTAGATAAAAAGTACAATAAATAAGACACGGCTAAAATGTTTAGAATAAAAAGGATAAAAGCTAGGATATAAAATTCTGTCTAACATACCAATGTGTGCAATTGATTTCATATAGAGGCCAAAAATAACAGTTGAGACTCCTTCTGTCGACTAATGTTGGGGTGGCTCACATGCCTTTTGAAACAATAAGCCTACGCCGGATGTACCAGGCCTCCGCTAAAAATTTGGTAACTGTAATAGCTATCACGGAGGATGAGTCGTATGTACAGATTCTGGTGGCGTTTGCTCTATCATGTAATGACATATTTTTGCATAGGGGAATGATCCACCTCCCTCTGGGACTTTTATACAGAGGGCAGAAAAATAGTATATGCTCTGTTGTTTCTTTACAATTTTGGCAAGAGATACATCTATCATTTGAAGCGATGTTAGATGACCAGTGAGCCGTAAAACCATTGGTAGGCAGTGTACCATATCTTAGTTGGAGATATAAAGCACGGGCGTACGGAGGCATGGGAAGGTTCAGGAAGTTCTCAGGCCAGGGCTCGTGCTTGAGTTGGAGAAATTCCATTGTTAGCCTGCCCGCCCCTTTTTGATGCAAGGAGTCTTCATTAACTTTCTCCCAATATCTTTTTGTGACAAGTTTCTTTGCAATGTCGGGGATTTGATCCGGATAGTTCCAGTAGGAAGGAAAACCTATTTTGACCCAGGCAGATTTCATTTCCTTCAGCCATGGGATTTTCTCCAGTGCCTTGGGGGTGGGTATGAGCTCTCTTATAGCCAGCCTATATGGTTCGAGTTCAACAGATTTCCATAAGCGAATCCAATAGGAGAGAGGCCTTAGGGCTGCTGTGGTTTTGATACTGTTTAGACCTAGGTCTAGCCTTAAAGGGGTCATTGGAGAGCCCATTCCTAACCGGGCAATCTGTCTAAGGAAATGGTTTTCCTTGGTTTGCAGAGTATCAAGGTTTTTGTGGGACCCCCAAAGTTCCGCTCCATAGAGGGCCGCTGCTCTGATTTGGACATTGTAAATCTCTGCAAGTATGTTCAAGGGGGGACTCGGAGCCTTTCTCGATCTACGGACAAGGGCCCCACCTCTCTGGCTTATAATGAGAGCCCCTTTGTCAATGGCTACCATCCATTTGCCTGTGGTCGATAGTCTGAAACCCAAGTAGTCGAACTCATCTACTTTCTCCAATGGAATCGAGTTCATTTCTATGCTAACGCGCGAGCGTTTCTTGGAGGTACTATATATCATGAGTTTTGTTTTATTAATGTTTACGTCCAGACCATAGTCACTACAAAAAACACAGAATTGATTGATCAGGTTTTGGATTCCCATTGGCGATTTAGATATCAAAATTGTGTCATCTGCATATAGCAGACACGGGATTTTTTTCTCAACCAATTTGGGTGAATCATTTATACAGTTCTCTAAGTAGTGGATGCAATTATTGATATATAGCAAAAAAAGAGTGGGTGCCAGAACACATCCCTGTCTAACTCCTTTTTTAATAGCTACGGGGTCAGTCAACTCGCCCCCCTGGCCACATCTAATTTGAGCGAAAGTATTTTCATGCAGTTGAGCAATGAGTTTCAGGAGACCAGATGGTACTCCCATGTTTGATAATGTTGACCACAGCAGGTTCCTGGGGATCAAATCAAATGCGGCTCTGAGGTCTATGAAGACCACATAGAGATTACCCCTCCCCAGGTCAACATTCTTCCATTTTATTGACATGAATCTTAGGGCTTGGTCAACTGTACTCACTGCAGGTCTAAATCCTGCTTGTAGGTCAGAAAGAGCTTCGGACTCCATAATCCAATCCTCAAGATGGAGCAAAAGATGCTTTGCGTAGATTTTTTGGGATCTATCAAGGAGACTAATCGGACGATAATTGGCAGGGATGTTCGGATTTCCTTTTTTAAAAATGGGTACTATTTCGGCCCCTTTCCAAGTGGATGGAGCGGGGGCCCCTGCTGCAATAGCATTACAAATAAGGTTGAGATATGGTGCCCATATATCTGGTCTTGATTTGTATAGATCGCCTGGAATCTTGTCTGGGCCAGGGGCCTTTCTCCATTTCAATGAGTCTATTGCTGCTCTTGTTTCGGTTAGAGAGAATGTGATTGGGGTGGTCTCATGGTTTATTGGGGCATCAGGGGCCCACAAAGGTGCTTCAGAAGGCCCTTCGTATAGTTGCCCAAAGTGCTCTATCCAAGATGCTGAGAGAATTGAGGAGCCAGGTGCGGCAGGGGGGTTGCTACAATCATCAGTTATTAGTTTCCAGAATCTAGATGTGTCATTAGATTTAGCAGTCTCCAGAATAATAACCCATCTGGCCTTTTCCCAACTTCTGCGTGCCTTAGAACATTCCTTCTTATAAACTTTTCTGGCTGTTCTTAACAGTCCAACATGGCCATCTTTTATTGCTTCCAGGAAAGACAGTTGTGCTTCTCTGCAACAAGTGTCAAACCAAGGAGCGCAGTGCTTTTTGTTAGGATTATTAAGAAACTTTTTTGTAAAAAGATGCTTTAGAGATTGGAACAAGTCAGTGTGGGCTGCTAAGACTCTGTCACCCTCCCCATTCTCATTTAGGCGGATCATACACTCCATCTGGTTGGCAAGCAGGTTGTAAATAGATGCCAGGTGTTTAGGGGAAGAATTAACAGATTCCCATTTTAGGTTGCGTCTGTTATTAGTTAGAGCCAGCTGGGAGGCATGGCTCTTGGAATAGGGCGCAGTAAACAAAGGAAAAAGTCCTCTGGTCGATAAAATCAGTGGGTCATGATCACTCTCAATTTGCTTTTGGACCCTCATATCAAACATGTGGCTCCACAGTCGGATGTCAAGAAGTATATAATCAATACGACTGCTGAGCCCTCCGCGCCTAAAGGTAGCTTGTAAATTTGCATCCGAGCGTGAGCGACCATTGCAGGCTCGGAGGCCATGGGCTAGTGTGATGTCGGCCAGTAAGCGCGCAGATTTATTCAGCCTTGGTCTTTTGTTGGAGACTAGCTGAGGGATGCCCCAATGGGCATCCTCTTCTTTGCATGTTCCTTGGACTAGAGGATTAGGTTCAAAAGTGGCATTAAAATCCCCTCCAATCAAAACAAAGAAGGAGGGATTATTTTTAAGAAAACTGTCCAAAATGTACAGGACATCAGAATCAGTGTGGGAGCTCACATTCCTGTTATAGATATTAATTAAAAGTAACGGTCTCTCTTCAGAAATCATTATTAATAGGACTTGCAAGTCAGGGCAACCCGTATCTATTTCTACTATCTTGCACCTAAAAGAAGTGTTGATCCACACAAGCAGCCCTCCCGATGGTCTCCCAGAAGAGGACTTGCGTGCTGGAACCCAATAGCTTTTAAAGCCTAGTCTTTATTTGGGTTCTAATGCCCACGTTTCTTGGAAGAGGCAGATCAGGTGATCATCAATAAGACTGCCCCATCCTGGACTTTGTAATTTGCTTTCCAACCCTGCTATATTCCAGATGAGTACCTTATCGAGATCCTCTGTTTTTATGGGCCCTGCTTTATTCTGAGGATATTTCCTACAGGGGGAGGAACTGCTAGGAACCATGCTAGTTCCCTCAAGTATAATAGGACCAGTGGCTTTCTCGCTATGTGCCATGTGAACCTCGCTGGATGTGGCCCCAGCTATCTATGAATTATGTAGGTTGGGCATACGAGTGGACCCCAGAATGTATGGAACAATCGACAGGGACGGAATACATTCCTCGCTGACTTGACTCGTGGTGCTTGTGGGTGGTCCCAGGTTAACAGGATCTGCCAAGGTCGAAATGGCAACAGAGTTAGAGATGCTGAGGGCAGTAGGGTGAATGTCCTCAGCCTCACCATTGTTCGGAGCCACTTCCGAAAGGTCATCTCCTAGTCAGTCTGTCTCAGAGAGAGATGGCGAAAGGCATCTAGGGCCAAATAGAGGGATAGACTGTGTGTGGATAGCCGGGGGAGCCCCGTATACCGTTGGCAGCTGTCTACTCCAAACTGGCGTGGGATGTGGATAAAACCCTTGTAACCTGCAAAGGGAGGCTTTTCCAGTTATAGGATAAGGTCTATTGGCGTTTAAAAAGAGCCGTTGGACGAGGTCTGGAGAATTGAAGTTGATAACTATGCAGTCCCCTGAACCAATCTTCGCTAGGGAACTCACCCACCCTACCCTTCTCACCATCAGTATTGAGGGTGTCATGGAAAAAGCAAACCCTGCATTCACGTGCAACCAATGAATAACCTTGTTTTTAAGTTCGGTAAAAGATTCAGTGGAATGAGGTTTGAGTTCAGGAACATTCGATATGATGAGTACATAATGACATGATTCAGGTGGCAAATGGAGCACTTTTGGATCTGACAGACCCCTGATCTTGTCGCTCTTCTGGTGTTCTGTTTGCAGGTGCTCCCAAGTAGGGTTGCCATCTCCCGGATTAGTTACTGGGTTATTCCCTGGAGCGGTTCCTTTTAAAAGGGGAACTGGAACCATATGTGGCTCATTCATTAAAATACTAGCTGTTTTGACGGAGCTGGACCAATCTTGGTTTAAAGAGGAAAAAGGTATTTTTGCTATATGGCCAGTGGGTCTGTTGGCAGTGGTGAGATCATGGTTGGCAAGGGGATGGGATTGAATATCTACGGGAGGAGCAATTTTTGATGGCTGACTATTGATAAGGCTTTCCAATTTGTCCTCAATCGATTGGAGGCGGGTTAAAATTGGAAGAAGTAGTTTGGAAAGCTCATCTCTTATGAAATCCCTTGTGTACTCATTTGAATGACACTCGTTTGTGTTGTGTAAGGGGAATGATACCGTATCCTTGTTAGAAGGTTGGGCCATGTTAGAGGGGCTCAAAGTCCTAGATCGTTTGTTTTTAAAAGCGGGTTCCCTTCGTTTCCTTTTTCCTTTGGTATTGGAATCTGCTAAGGTGAGGGGGCCTTCGTTTGGGGGACTCTGGACCAGCGGAATAGGTGCAGCACGGGTGGTAATTACAATTGGGGTTTCGTCTTGATTCTCCTGGGAGTTTTTAGAGGGGGAAGGGAAAGGGGTAGTCAGTACAGACTGTAATTCTGGTTGCGGGGGGGCTGTGGGGCTGAGCTATCATGAACTAGGCTGTTGGTTGAAGAAGGGGGGGCAGCTAAGCGTCGCTGTACTAACTCTATTTCTTTTTCAAGTTCCCCTACAGCCTTTTGCAGAAAACCATCTAAGGTTCTGTTAGAATGCTGCTTTCCGTCCAACCCACCCCCACGTCGGCGGCCCATTATTCTTTAAATCAGGGACCTTTAGTGAGCCCCCGGCTAATAGGGGTGTGTAGGCCTTTGGGACCCAGCCACTGACACTATAGTGTGATTAGTGAGCTTCTCAGACCCTACTGTTAACAAATCCCAAAGACAAGACCACAGTAAGACGCCCAAGCGTATATGTATAAAGCCTGGCCCAACCACGTATCGGGCACAGACAGGCGCAGAGCGGGTAATGAGTTATGGACTCCTGCCCTTGGGAGAAGAAGAATGGTGCCGCCTCCTTCCACCCTCCAAGAAACGTGATTCAATAAGCAGTTATATGACGAACTGAGATAAATTCAGCTGAGTACACGGAAAAACCTGCAGGTATCCGGTTTAGGTTAATAGTTTTCCACGTGCTTGATGGGGCCTGGGGCTCTATGGGAGGACTGCCCACGCACCGAGCAGAGGAACTTGAGATCACCTTCAGGCAGCCATAGACAAGTTTGCTGTATGGTCCACGTCTTTGAGTAGATGACAGGGGGGTGGCCCTGCCCTGCCTCTTCCTGGCAATGACGGGCAAGGACGGGCCCGCCCTTGGCCCGGGCTTTGCCCGGGCGCGTCCCGCGCGGCGGGAGCGCGAAGATAGTTTTAAAGGGCTCCTGCCCCTGTGACACACCTCCCGGCAGCAGAACAGCGCTTCCCGCGACGGCGGGAGCGCGAAGATAGTTTTAAAGGGCTCCTGCCCCTGTGACACACCTCCCGGCAGCAGAACAGCGCGAATGATGCAGTACTTAGTCCCTGCTCCGTGGGAGGAATGGAAAAGTAGAAGGAGAGACAAATAGGCAGGACTGACCATTAGCAAGAAAGGATTTTCAAAGGACACTGGCATAGACAAAGTAAAAGCAATGGCAAGCAATGGGCGGAGTTGGACTTGACAAAGCTTACACAGCAGGTGGCTAAGTGGCAACGCAAGCACTGTCTAAGCTCAACCTAATAAAAACCAGGGTACCCCCAAAATTGCTACTGTTAAATGATATTTGTATAACTGTCACTATGTGTGTCCTTGTCTTGTTTCCTTGGCTGAAGGATCACAAGTAGGAGTGAGCAAATGGGGTTGTAATGCACATGGGAGAGAAGCATTGTATGTGATAAGAGATGGGTCTCATGTATAAGCAATAGAATGTCTTCTGATGGTGTTGCGGTGCGACTAGCCATGCAAGTGTCATAGAGAAGTGATTAATTTGTATAGGTAGCACTCGTATACAGAGCTCAGAGGGCCCTTTATATGGCATCAACAGTCTCATTAAGCATTAGCATAGTCTAACATTATATGTATGCGGCCCACATAACGTTACCGACTTCATAATATTTTCCTTTCATAGTATGACACATGCAGAAGGTTTCCAACAACAGTCACAAATATGGAAAAATGGCAGTCTACCCGTGAATTGTACATGAAGTTTGTGGGTAGGTGGTTATAGCTTCTGTGTCCATAATATTGCACAGATATATTTTGTCAACAGAGCAAATTGTGAGATTTACGCATGCATGAGTTTATAAAACCGCATGCATAGAATTCCACTCACATTTAAACTTTAGTAAACAAAATGCAGTAAAATGTGCACATCAGTAGTTGCAGATACCTCTTATAGAAATTCTCTGTTGTGTCACTGTAGCAATCAGCTTCTCATTGTCTCATTCTGGCTAACCAGCAGAATTCTTGAACATGAGACATGTGTCACGAGTTCCTGACAAGTACTCTACCATCTTCTCACTGATGGCAAAATTAAAGACAGCAGAATTAGAGTTTTTTTCCTCTGCTTCATTAGGGAGAATCCCTGCTAGTTCTCACCTGTGGCATCTGATAACGGGGCATCTGAGTATCCTTTACTCTATGTGGTGTGCATGAGAGAGCTTGCCTATATGAGAGGTGGATCACCCTGATATGGATCCCCTTGGATGTCCCTTAAGGATCTAGGGTATTCTGTGGTTTTCTGTTTCCCCTTACCCTTGCATGCTTCTCCTCACACCTCTCTCCTGATTCCACCCCTCCAATCAGAATTCACTGTTAAAATAAGTACAACCCCAGTCTATTATGGATAGATATGTCAAGCAAGAGAATGTCAAATGATGAAGCATGTCACCTAGTGTGAGTAAGGGCTTGTCTTTCTTATAAGCAGTAAAACTTGGATCACTCTCCTTTGGTTTGGGTATCAGTCAACCTCTTCCAATATCTTTGGGTTTTGCATGACTATAATATTGTGGGTGGCATGAATGGGAGTTTTTTTGTAGACATCACCTGGACAGGGGTAAAGGGAAATATCATACTTAAGAGATTAAAAAGGATGGAAGTTTAGTTATGCATCGAAGTGGGTGGGGAGGTTAAGCTGCACAGGCTGGGAACTGATTCATTACAGTGAGAAGGGAAGTTGTACAAATCTAGTAAAAACGTTGTTGTGGGGAAGGTTTTGCAGACAATGATATAGGATGGAGTTGGGATAGATGATCTTACTGAACAAACAAGGCAATAGAAGGAATACTATCCTTTTAATCTCAGCCACTGGCAATCACTCAGGCCTCATTCCAGTCTATGCAGCCTGATTTATAGTTTGGGGGACTGGCTACTATGTCACGAACATGACGGATATCACATTTGGTGTATTACAAGTGCATTATATTCGATGGGACTTGTAATAAGGCAGACAGGATATTTGTCACATTTGTGATGGAGTAACCTATCCACCAAACTCTGATTCAGGCCCTATTATTTTTTTTCCCAGTATGTCACTCTACACAAAGACCGGTTATATGCAAATTAGCATTGGTCCTTCTCTAATAGGACCAGTACAGCTTGAATTGCTGGGACAGGTTCCATCTGGACAGAAATACATGAAACTTCAGACCAATTTTGGCTGAATTAGGCCTTGTCAGTGAGGTACAGCTTGAGTCCTGTAGCAGTGAGCACAGGACTCATATTTTGGCTATCCATTGGAGAGGGCCTTCTACAACAAACAACAAGGTGAGGGAAGGAATGCTTGGCAATAGCTCTGGCCACATTCCAGCCCTCTGCTTTTTGCCTTCAATGCAACTCTAGACAGAGACCGGTCATATGCAATTAATTCTTGGTCCTGTGCCAATATGAATAGTAGAGCCTGATCTGACAGGATGCCTCACTACAGCAAACAACAAGGGGATAGAAAAAGTAATCTCAGCCACTGGCGATCATTTAGGCATCATTCCAGTCCATTGTTTTTCATTTTTAGTAGAGTAGGACCAAGACTGATCTGCAAATGGCTGATCTCTGTGTCTAGAATGTCATACTAGGTGAAAACTGATGAACTGGAATGTGGTACAGAGTAATGATTGAGCACCAGGACAGGCAGGTGAGTTGAAGTAGGTGGACTGGAAATAAGTTGAGGGGTGCCAACAGCCCAGAGATGGTGTTTGCAGAATTTAGGTTTCATTTTATTTTGGCAAGCACTATGGCTAGCCATGCCATTTTGTAATTGCAGATCAAGTCACATTAGAGGAGCTCCTACTAACTATTTGAATGTCTGTCACAATTGGGCCAAATCCAGTAAAGAACTGTGGGAAAAGTAAAAGAACCCCTTATCTCCCTCAAGACATTTTGGACAGGTGGTGTAGTCCAGGGCTCTGAAGATCAATATGACCATGTCGCTTCATAAGCCATGCCCCTTTGAGTTTGTTAGGCAGACTTGAAAGGAAGACTTCCTATTTTGCCTTCCTAGGGGCCATCAACATTCTTTTGAAAAAGTTATTTTACTGGGGAGGCCTGCCTTTTTTATCATACAGGTGCAATACATAGATATAAGGGGATTTCTGTTGTATAAATTCTAGTAGCCAATGTGATCAGTCTGCCAGAAGTTTCATCAAAGCAGAATTTAGGAGATTAATGCTAACTATGGTTGTTCAGGTTAAGCCACTGCACAATAACTTGCTGTGTTTTAGATGTTGAAGTCAACTCGAGGGAGTGGGGATGAGAAGTGGGTGTGGAAGGATGGTGCACTGATAAGCTCCAGAAGACACGTAGGCCTAAAGATTTGGTGAATGAGAGGTATAGAAAGAGGACCAGTAGTTCTAACAGGTTTAAAAGCTGAGAACTGGAAGGAAAGGTACATGAGTTGAGGTTGGAGGAGTAGAAAGGATGTAGAAGGTGGAATACCAGCAGGCCCACGTGAGTGAGGTCCTAGTGGAAGGGTGTGGATTGTAGAATAATATAGAGATCTATTTATTTATTTATTAGAAGTTTTGTATAAGGATACATGTCACCTAGACCAATTCAAAGAGTTGGCACAGAAAGAAAAAGGTTTGGCAATGGGAAGCCCATAGTGCATTAGAGATAGAGTCCAGATAGGATGTTCCTAAATCTGACATTACTCCTTTACTCATAAATAGACATTGAAACTAACTGAAGGCCTGGGCAATGGGAAGCCCATAGTGCATTAGAGGTAGAGTCCAGATAGGATGATCCTAAATCTGACATTATTCAATTTCTCATAAATAGACATTGAAATTAACTGAAGGCCTGCTCGAAAAGTTCTGCTTTTAGGAGTTGTTTGAATGGAAGGAAAACAGCTTCCATTTGCAGATGTGTGTTGATGTTGTTCAATCATTTCCAGCTATGTAGCATGAAGGATTTCCACCATGTGTTGCTTAAAGATGAGTTTTATCACATGGGCAAAAAAGAAATGCAATATTCTGGATGGGGCTTGTGGCGTGGCTGTCACTTAAACTAGCCAGGATACCTTCCCCAGTGTGTTTTGTGATTAATGCAAATAATGTTATCCTTGATACTTTATACTTGATACTTTATTCATCTGAAAATCAATAGAGGGCGTTCAAGTGATGATGTTTTTAGAAGTGCAGTCATATTGTGGCTGTCTGATTTTTTTATTATTTGCATGGACATGATACAGTAATAAAATGGGGTTATTACAAGAGCATGTGTTAGCTCTCAACAGTGGTTCGGTTGGAGGAGCCAATGGAGTTTGAAAACAGTTTGAAAGTGAGGATCTTGACCGATGCATTAATTTGTAGGCCTGGGAGTAGAACTCCGCTCCGCCGGAACAGTTTGCAGAATTTGGGCAGTTTGCGCTACGCGGAGTAGCGCGGAGTTCCCGAATTCAAACATCCGGCACTGAGCCGAGTTTGTTTACGCTCGAAAGATTGGGTATTGGAGCTCTCTCACTAGTGCAGTAATACTCCTCGGCCGCTAGCAAGCATGTGTGAGACTTTACGTTCTCTCGCGGCCAAAATGGGGCGCTCGTGAGAGCAAACCTGCTTCTGAAGTAGATAAATCCAATCAAAAAAAAACTTTTCTTCTCCAATAGACCCTGCAATTTGTTTTTCAGATTGAGAAGCCTTTGGCTTTTTTTTTTCAAACAGGAAGGAAGTGTGTCAGAGTCTCCAACATCTTGTTCCTGTCCAGCAGGCTCCTCCCAGTTCTTTGTCCATCCCGTGATCACTTTTCACTTGGATTTCAAGGTGGAAGGATAATTCTCTTTGTCTCCTGGATATACATTTAGATTTAAGGACTTTGTTTTTGTGAAATCACACAAGTAAGTTCCAAAATTTGAATAAGGGTGTTGTTGTTTGTTTGTTTGGGAATGCTCCAATATTTATTTGTACTTTAATTTGATTTTAAAAATGTATAGTGGTAGGCAGGTAGCCTGGAGTTTAAGTATGGGCCTAGTTATTATTTATTTTTAATTTAATTGATTTTTCCCCTTTTTAACCCCTTCGCTGCCAGGCCTTTTCCCCCTCAGGAACCAAGCCTTTTTTGGGCTATTTGGGGCAGTTCGCGCTTAGGCCCTCATAACTTTTTGTCCACATAAGCTACCCACGCCAAATTTGCGTCCTTTTTTTCAACATCCTAGGGATTCTAGAGGTACCCAGAGTTTGTGGGTTCCCCTGAAGGAGACCAAGAAATTAGCCAAAATACAATGAAAATCCCTATTCTTCTCTTTGCAGATGACTAATTACTCATTTTAAAGACTCCTATGGGTCTACAAATTCTTGTTGATAGATTTAATCTATTTTGTCTGAATTATGGTTTGGAGTTGAATTTTAAGAAAATGAAATTGATGGTATTTCGCTCTGGCCCACCTACCTGCAGCTCTCCACAAATTCCAGAACTTCGCATCACAAAAATGTGAGAAAAAATGTGTTTCTTAGTTAAAGTTTGAGGTTTGCAAAGGTTTCTGGGTAGGAAAACCTGGTGGGAGCCACACAAGTCACCCCATCTTGGATTCCCCTAGGTGTCTAGTTTTAAAAAATGCATAGTTTTGGTAGGTTTGCATAGGTGCCGGCTGAGCTAGAGACCAA
Source organism: Pleurodeles waltl (assembly GCF_031143425.1). Classification (NCBI taxonomy): domain Eukaryota; kingdom Metazoa; phylum Chordata; class Amphibia; order Caudata; family Salamandridae; genus Pleurodeles; species Pleurodeles waltl. The sequence continues at coordinate 349,937,183 of NC_090438.1, forward strand.
AATCCACATCCAGGCACTTTCCAAAAAACACGTTGGTTGTCAATGTAAAAATGTGATGTGTCCATGTTGCATTTTGGGACACTTCCTGTTGCAGACACTAGGCCTACCAACACAAGTGAAGTACAGTTTTTATCAGGATCCTTGGGAGAAAGATCGGTGGGAGCAAAAAACAGCTTTGTTTTCTTTGGGAAAATGTGATGTGTCCACGTTGTTATTTGGGGCATTTCCTGTCGCAGGTGCTAGGCCTATCCACAAAAGTGAGGTACCATTTTTATCGGTAGACTTGGGGGAATGCTGGGTGGAAGAAAATTTGTGGCTCCTCTCAGATTCCAGAACTTTCTGTCACCGAAATGAGAGGAAAAAGTGTTTTTTTTGCCAAATTTTGTGGTTTGCAGAGGATTCTGGGAAACAAAACCTGGGGAGAGCCCCACAAGTTACTCCATCTTGGATTCCCCTAGGTGTCTAGTTTTCAAAAATGCATGGGTTTGGTAGGTTTCCCTAGGTGCCAGCTGAGCTAGAGGCCAAAATCCACAGCTAGGCAGTTTGCAAAAAACACATCAGATTGCAAAGTAAAAATGTGACGTGTCCATGTTGCGTTTCCTGTCGCAAGCATTAGGCCTACCCACGCAAATTAGGTACTATTTTTATTGGGAGACTTAGAAGAACACAGAATAGCAAAACAAGTGTTATTTCCCCTTGTCTTTCTCTACATTTTTTCTTTCCAAATGTAAGACAGTGTGTAAAAAAGACGTCTCTTTGAGAAATGCTGTAATTCACATGCTAGTATGGGCTAGTATGGGCACCCCGGAATTCAGAGATGTGCAAATAACCACTGCTTCTCAACACCTTATCTTGTGCCCATTTTGGAAATACAAAGGTTTTCTTGACACCTATTTTTTACTCTGCAGCAAATTTATTGGCTCTGGATCCCTAGGTTTCTTGATGAACCTACAAGCCTTATATATCCCCGCAACCAGCCGAGTCCAGCAGACGTAACGGTATATTGCTTTAAAAAATCTGGCATTGCAGGAAAAAGTTACAGAGTAAAACGTGGAGAAAAATGGCTGTTTTTTTTACCTCAATTTTAATATGTTTTCATTTCAGCTGTTATTTTCTGTAGGAAACCCTTGTATGATCTAAACAAGTATTGTGTGGGTAGGCTAGTGCCCACATCAGGAAAGGTCTTAAAACACAAGGATGCATCACATTTTTTAACTTAAAACTGACCATTTTGTTCACAGTGCAGCTAGTTGGGGATTTTGGGCTCTAGCTCAGCCAGCACTTAAGGAAAATCTATAAATTTTTCAAAACTAGACATCCAGGAAAATCCAGGGTTAGTGACGTGCATGCTCGCAAAAGTTTTCCCTACCCAGAAGCCATTGCCAATCTCAAAATGTGGCTAAAAACACATTTTCCTCACATTTCTGTGACGGAAAGTTCTCAAACCTGTGGGGAGCCACAAATGTTCTATCACCCAGTATTCAGATAAAATGTACTTCACTTGTGTGGGCAGGGCTACTGCCCGCAACAGGAATGCCCTCAAAACACAACATCGGCACATCACATTTTTCAACTGAAAACTGACCCTTTTTTGTACTGCGGCTAGGTGTGGATTTTCATGTGGTAGGATGGCTTGGAGCCATCCTTCGCACAAAGGAGGTTAAACAACCCACTGAATCATTCTTGCATTCCCTGATTTCACCATTAAAGATAAAACACACAAACTCAACAAGCATATGCAATATAACTTAAAACATTACACACTGCCTAAAAGTGGTGGGCATAAGCTTGCAATAACTAATAGAATTAGGCACGTCAACATGTGCAATTTGAATTGTTGTTCTTAAGTTCCACATTTCTCCACGTTTAAAGGAAATGTGCTCATCATGGAACAGTAAAAACAATTATACACTATGGATAATGTAATTTAAAGATGGTCAGCTGGTTTAGATGTAGTGGTCATGCAGAACTTGGTGCACTGCAGATGAAATAAGCGGCAAGCAAGTGGTATGGGAGCACTGTCTTGGGAGTTGTAGTGCACACAAAAAAGATAAGGAAAGAGAGCATAAAAAATGTGGTGATAACAAAGAGAGAATTATTTCAGAACCAGGTCCACCATGGAACTCTAAAAGTGTGAAAGCTCTAAAACCTCCCACACTCTTAAAAATTATCCCGTCCTTAAGTTAATTCTTTAGATTATGCAGAGGGATATGCGGACTTTGGGCTAAATTATTATGCCAATGGACATTTCACCACCTGCATCGCAGCACCTTATGAAACAGAGCAGCAGTTATAGGTGGTGAAATGCTTCTGGACACAGTGGACACAGTGGAGCGCATCAGGGTCATATGAGGGCACACCGCCCTGTAAGAAAAAAACAGCAATTACCACAGGGTAAACACCGGGGTCCAGAGTGTGTCAGTGTTTGTCTTGCGGTGAAATGTCTCCAAATCATCCCGTGGCAGCATACATATGATAGCAACAGAGCCCAACATCTCTTAAACATTTTAGACCAAGCAGCAGTAATACTAAATGTTAAAGTCGCAATTCATGCAACCCCTACAGAAGTAGCCACAGATTGTTTCTTGTGGTCTAAAGTTCTAGAGGCAGTGGGACGATGTACATGGCCCTCTATCAATTCCTCTAGCAAATAAACATGCCTTGTTAAGATTAAAAATATACCAGAAGGAGGAGAAGGGCCTGATATTAAAGTGTTTGTTATAAAATTAATATAAAACTGATTCAAGACGAGCTTTTTGAAGACACGTTGCAGAGAGGTCTTGAAACTGAAATTCAAAGGTGACACATGAACCCATATTAGGTGAATCCAAATGGAGGTAAGCCAACGAAGATTCTGGGCAACTTTTGTACTTGGTACTGGTAAAGGAAACTATCTTATCAAAGGCTTGCCTAAGAGGTCGTTTCCCATCTCTAAAAAAAAAAAAAAACTGGTGCCTAGTGGTTTCTGCCCTCCTTGGGGGCAGATCAGCCTAATTAAAATAGGCCGATCTGCTCCAAGGGGGACAGAAATGACCTAAAATAAATGTGCCCCCAGTGGAGCGACTCTTGCCTAGGGGGTCGCTCCCCTTTGCACAAAATTGGCTAAAAAGAAAATCCCTGGTGTCTAGTGGTTTTTGCCCCCCTTTGGAGATAGATTGGCCTGAGAAAAATAGGCCAATCTGCCCCAAAGGTGGGCAGAAATGGCCTAAAACAAAATTGCCCCCCGGGGAAGTGACCCTTGCATAAGGGGTCGCTCTCCATCTGTAAAAAAAAATTGTTTAAATCCCTGGTGCCTAGTCGTTTCTGCCCCCCTTGGGGGCAGATCGGCCTAATTAAAATAGGCTAATCTGCCTCGGGGGCAGAAAAGGCCTAATAAAAAAATGCCCCCATTCCGGATCGGCCCTTGCCCAAGGGCTGCAGAAATGCTCAGAAAGACATCAAAGGAAACAAGAAGCCTTTCCTTTCCTTTGATGCATCTCTGCGGTCATTGACCCCTCGATTAGAAAAGAAATTCAAGCATTTGTCTTTGATCGTGCTGGAAGCTGAACTTCCAGCGTGATGGGGGCGTCCTCTGATGAGGTCAGCGCACAAGCACGCACTGTTACCAGACGTCACTGGGGAATAGGCGGGGGGTCGGGGTGGAAGGGGAAGCTACTCCCCTTCTATCCCTGTCCAGGGGAGGGGGTGGGAGGCCCTCGAGTGCCGGGTGCAGGACTTAACTGTTACCTCCCAGGCACCCAAGCAGTTAAAACACAGATGAATGGCATGGCCAGGTCTGCCGGCAAGATGGCCGTCACTCTGTGAGGCTCTGCTGGGCTTAGGGCCCTTACTGTGCATTTCTCCTGGTGGGGCAGCCGATCAAGCACTTGACTTGCGCTGCAGATCACCACAGCCCTTGGTGACTTCTTTCATCCCAGCAGCGGGCCCTAGATCGGGCTGCCTGAGGTGCTTCTCCCCGGCTCGTCGGAGCGGGGCCTAATGGCCCGGCGCGGTCTGCGGAGCCAGCGGGTGCTCCACCTCCCGGCTCGCGTACTCAGCTGGTGGGCCGGCGGACATTGGTCGCGGCCTGGATGAAGCTGGGGCACAGGAGCACGAAGTGCGTGGCTTGACGTGTCTGCCGGAGCTGGCGAGCGGAAGGTGCTGTGGCCTCGTTTCTGTGGGGCCGACCGCCCGAGGTGAGGATCCAGACTGGAGATGCTCAGTTGGCCCCTTGCTGGTTGCGCCCCGGGGGCCTGCTGGTCGACTGTTGGCCGGGATTGCTGGGTGCCTGGGGTCAGCCTGGTGAGGCCCCGCGCTGGCTGTTCGCTGTGTGGTGCACTTCTGGGGCTGGTGCTGGGCCCTGGTGGCTTGGAGGACGTCGACGGCCAGATCGGGCCGGAGGAGCTTACTTACCTGCCGGAGTTGCGCAGTCCTTCTCGGCCCTGACTAATTTGGAAGGCTGTTACACCCATGGTGAGGTGACCGGCGTCGTGGAGTATGGACCTGAGTCGGGGCCCCTGGTCGCCGGTCTACTTTTTGAGGTGCCCCAATTTGGGACTTGGCGTTTGTCCTTGTGGAGAGCTCTGGTTTTGGAGCTTGGATTTTCTGGGCTGGCGCTCTAGGTGTGCCTGGGCTGTGGACTGGTGACTCGCTTTTGCCCTGCCTGGATGGTGCTGTCGGGCTCTCCGGTGCTTCTGAGGTGGCATTCGGGAACAAAGGTTTCCTTGACTGGCTGTTTCGTGGTCCTATTGCTGGTGGGCCTGAGTTCCTTGGTGTCTGGCAGTGACGGAGCATGGGCAAGACCGAGCAAAGACAGTCCAGGCTCACCTTTCAGGGTGGAAAGAAGAGAGGTGGTTCTTTTGCCTCTCTATCCGGTGGTGAGAATGCTGTGGAGTGGAGCCCGGATGCCTCGGTTAAGGCTATGTTTCTGGATCCCAAGAACAGCCTTGCTGGCATAGAGGCAAAACTTGATCATGTGACTAAGCAGCTTGATCACATCAAGGCCCGGGTGTACGATCATGACTCTTCGAGCAGTAGCAGCACTCCCCCCCCCAGCGCCTTGAAACCCTCACGGGTATGTAGTGCACTTTACAAATTAAATGATTGTTTGATTGATTGATTTGAGCAGTTAGAGTCGCGGACATCTGATCTGGAGGATCACCGTAATGGTGATCGTGAACAACTTCTGCAAATGGAGCAAGTCTTAGAGGTTATTCAAAACAAAAATGAAGACTTTGAAGCGCGGTCGCGCCGTAACAACATCCGCATAATAGGTCTGCCGGAGACTACGGATATGGTTGCATGGAGGACTTTGTGGAGGGCATGCTATCTGACCTCTTCTCTGGAGAACTCTCCCAGCTGTCGGTGGTTGAGAGGGCTCATAGATCCTTGGGGCCTCGGCACCCGCCTGGAACCCCTCCGCTTCCCATCATTGCCCGCCTGCTGAACTATCGGGATAGGGATACTGTTCTCAGGCTGGCCCGGGACCGGCGACCTGTGATCTACAAAAATTATGAACTCAACTTCTTCCTGGACTATACCCCTGGAGTGCAGGCTGCGCGGCATGCCTTTTTGCCGATCAAGCGCACGTTGAGCCAGACAAGTGTGAGATTCTCGCTGTTATACCCCGCCAAGCTAAAGGTGCAACATGAAGGGAAACTGCTGTTCTTCACTGACCCGAAGCAGGCGGTCAAATTCGCTAAATCGGTGCCTAAGAGACTGGAGGCTTCGGGCCCTGAGGGTCCTCGGTCTGGGTGAGCCACCTAGAGTGACAATGACTGATTGGCGGGGGGTTGGTGGCCGGGGAGGCTCCATTGAGATTGCTGGGGTTGCACATCTGCTTTGCTGTTCGGCCCTTTCGCCCTTCTCCTCCACTCCTGATTGGATGGTGGGATGGATGGCCTGGCTCACGCTCTTGGGATGAGTCCTGATTCTATTCTACTCGCTGTAAATGGGTATCTGGGTGTAATGGGGGGTGGTACATTGCTTTGACCCGTTTGGGAGGTCTGCGTGGGTGGGGGTTGGGAAATTTTGTGTTCTGCTTTGCCTTTTCCTACTTTCTTCTTCCTTTCCCTTGTTCATTTGCTACTGGCGGGCAGGTTGGGGCACTGTGGATGCGACTTCTTTTTGCTGAGAGATTGCGATGGGATAGAGAAAGATGAAAGCCGTTTCCTGACTTAGCTGGAATGTGCGTGGACTGAATGATGGGCGCAAGGCGCGCCTCATATCTGCTTATGTCAAACGCCATGAAATTGATATCTGCATGCTCCAGGAGACACATTTGGTAGCTTCTACGTGGGACAGGCTGAGGGCTGGCTGGATCGGGGAATTTCACTGTTCTATGTTCTCGCGCTATGCAAGTGGAGTGGCGATCTAGCGGCGTAAAGGGTTGCAGTGGCGCACTCAGAAAGTTGTTGTTGATCCTAACGGCCGGTACGTTATATTGAGCGGCACACTGCTGGATAGAGCTTGCAGGCTTGTCTCTGTGTATGGCCCAAACACTGATGATCCTGAGTTTTTTCGTGAGCTGTGGCGCTTGGTGGAGTCAATGGGCAGAGGTGCGGTGATCTGGGGTGGTGACTTTACCGTGATTCTGGGCCTGGCGGCGGATTGTGAGAGTTTAGCTAGGGTGCAGCATGTTGCGGCCGCCAGGGCCTTGCAGTCTGTGATGAATGAAGGTGCTTTGGTAGATCTGTGGAGAGTGAGGCACGGTACTGCCAGAGAGGGCATGTGTGTTAACTATACTCACAGCAGCTGGTCTCGTATAGATCGCTGGTTGGGCACAAGAGATGTGGAGCTCTGGACTCGATCGGTGGTTCACCTGCCTCGCACTCTGTCGGATCACTCGCCGGTTCGGCTGGTGCTGGAGGTGCCCTGTGGGTTGGAGCGCACATTTTTGTGGCGGCTGCCGCATGGGGCATTCTGGGGCAGGGTTTTTTGTGAGGAGATTCACGAGGCCATAATTCATTTCTTTGCTGACAATATTGGATCTGTGAGCCGGTACCTTGTGGGAGGCATTTAAGGTGGTTATTTGTGGTGTGTGCCTCTCAAAACAGCATGGTGTGCTGAAGGCGCTGTGCCGTGAGCTGATAGATCTGGAGGGGAGGATAGCGGATCTAGAGTGGAATTTGGTGGCAGACTGGTCCGGTGCTGTACTCGCGGAGCTGCGGAGTGCAGTGTCCTTGTATGAGAAGGCCTCTCTCTGGGAGATTTGCTTTTTGGGGCGGCATGCCAAGGCGCAGCGATACGGTGAGGGGGAGAGGGCCGGACGTATGTTGGTGAGAATTCTGTGCAGACCATGGGCCAGCAGCTACGTTACTGAGATTGATGGCCCCGTGGGTGAGCGTGTGGCTGGGACGCAGGATGTTTTGCAGGCTTTTACCCAATTTTTTGTGAATTTATATTCGGAGCCGACGGGATTGGATGCCACTGCGGCCCAGGCTTATGTCTCTGAGATTGCGCTCCTCTGGTTGTATGATGCTCACTGTGCTTGTTTCAACGCTCCTTTTTCGGTAGAGGAGGTTGCTGTGGCAATTCGCAGCTTGCCAAGTGACAAGTCTCCTGGGCTAGATGGCTTGACCCCCGCATTCTATAAGGAGTACTCTGATATACTTGCGCCTTATCTCTTGGAGGTATATGCGGAGTCACTGGAGACCGGGATCCTTCCTGCCTCACTTCGTGAGGCCTTAATTGTCACGATACTTAAACCTGGTAAGGACACGTGCAGCTGTGACACGTGTCGCCAGCTTTCTATGATCAACATCGATATCAAAATTTTGGCCAAAATGTTAGCGGTGCGGTTGCAGTCGTTGCTTCTGAGGCTGGTGCTTACGGATCAGTTTAGGTTTGTGCCGGGCAGATCCACATCCCACAATTTGCGCATGTTTTTTGCGGTAGCGGGCTCTATGGGGGCCGAGGAGGATGCGGCTGCGGTGTTATTGGATGCTACTAAGGCCTTCGATTCTTTGGCATGGCATGGAATGGCTTTGGCATTACATGTTTACATGTTTGTGTTGCTTGATAGAGTGGGACTGAGTGCTCGCTTTGTGAAATTGATCCGATTGTTGTGTTCCTCCCCTACTGCCAGGCTGCGTCTAAACGGGTCTATTTCAGACCCTTTCCCGGTCGCCCGAGGGACTCGTCAGGGGTACCCTTTGTCCCCTTTATTCTTTGCTGTGGCGATGGAGCCTCTTGCGGCATGGCTGAGACAGCACCATAATGACAAGGGTCTGCCGTATAGGCAGCGTCCTATTTTGAAATCTATGTATGCTGACGGCATCGCGCTGTACATCTGTGAGCCGCGTAAAAATGTGGACGTTCTGTTGGATGAAATAGTGCGCTTTGGCACTTTTTCTGGGATCATGATTAATTGGTCCAAGACTGTGGTGCTGCCTTTGTCTGCGGGAGTGACGGACTTCTCTTTGAATGGGCGAATGGCCCAGTTCGTTATTTGGGAGTCTGGCTGAGCTGTGATGTGGAAGCTCTCTGGCTGGCCAATTATGGTAAGGCCATATCGTGGTTGGAAGAAAAAGTTGAGGTGTGGCGCTCATTACCGCTCTCACTGATTGGGCGTATTGCCATTGCAAAAATGGTGGCCTTGCCAAAATTCCTATATCTGTTTGTAAACCTTCCTCTCCTACTTCAGGTGAGCTTTCTGAGATGTCTTTGTTCTGCTCTGATACGATTGGTTTGGGCAAGTGGGCAGCCTTGTATTGCCTGGGAGAAACTGACGTTACCATTTGAGCTGGGTGGCCTTGCTGTCCTGGATCTGGAGCTTTTCTATTATTGTGCTCAGGTGCATTTTGCGTATTATTGGTTGTGTCCGGTCCGGTATTTGCCACATCTTGCACCTGAAAGCGATGCGGTGTGGCCGGACGATTTGACCCGTATTCTCGGTAATCCCTCCTGGCCTCGAACGGGAGGCGTTGACACAGTAAAGTGCACCGCTCGGGCCTGGATGGCGCTACTTCGCCGCTCTGGGGCAAGTACACCCTTTGCTCCTTTGCTCCCAGCCCTTCTGGTCGCGGATATTGTGATGTGCGGTTGCATGATTTTCTCTGGGATTCGAGTTTAACTGAATTGGGCGACTGGTTTGTGAATGGTCGACTGATCTCCCCCGGAGATGCGCTCAGGGATGGACGCGCTACTGCGTTGCAGCGGCTGTATGTGCTGCGTGTCTGCTCAATGCTGCAAGCTCGATTCTCCGGACTTACGGAGTCTCCATTGGAATGTGAGGCCTTGGAGGTGCTGTGCTGGGCTCAGTCGTGCGTAAACTTATTACTAAATTGTATAATTGTGTACGGGAACGTTGAGGTGACATTGGTGCTTCTGCTAGAGTGCGATGGGAGGCGGATGTGGGTGAGCCTATATCTGGGCAGGCGTTACGAAGATGCTGCACACACATGAGAGCTTTGTCCCCTAATTATAGGCTACGTCTGTTTGATTTCAAGTTTTTGCACCACCTATACTATACCCCTATGGGTCTCTCCTCTATGGGCCTACGTGCGGATGCTTGCTGTGAACGGTGCAGCGCCCCCCGATGCTGACTTTTTGCATCTTGCTTGGGAGTGCGCCGAGGTTAATGCTTTCTGGGTGGAGGTCATGAGTATGATTGAGGAGATGACTGGTTTGGAGCTGCCCTTCTCCCCTAGATTAGCGCTTCTTGGATGTGTGGACGAAGTGCGGCGGCCTCACAGGAAACTGGTGGGCCTACTCCTTTTGCTAGCTAAGAGTAGAGTTGCGATGTGCTGGGGTCAGGGTCAGGCCCCTTGCGGATCTGACTGGCTGCGAGATGCCTCCTTTTGTCAAGAGCAGCCGATGATTTTTTGGGAGCTGACCCCGGAGGGTTCCCGGCCAAAGGATATTTGGGCTCCACTGTGCTCCTTTCTTGAGGCCTTATAGTGCGGTTGTGTTTGTGTTACATGACAGTCTACGTGCTCAGTGGCTCTGTTTGCCTTCGCTTTTCTCTCACGCAGTGGAAATAGTGTAAGCTGGTTTGCCGCAATGCGCTCCTGTGTTCCTCCTCTGTCTGCCTTCTTCCTTCCTTTCCTATCTACTGGTTCTGTATCTAGTTTCTAGCCCTATGGACATGCTGTGAAATGCCTCGTGATTGGACGGTGCCATATATGTATACTTTGTGGCAGCTGGGGCGCCCTAGCGGCACGTGTGGACCTTGATACAGCGCACTGGATAGAGAATTGTTTGTAATCCTCCATCATAGGCTGTGCCCCAGGGACTAGGCGGGGCCTGGATTTGATAATCTCTTTGTAATCCAGTTCCGTGGGCTGTCTTTTGTTGTATTGTTGTATGTTACTTTCTACAATACATAAATAAAATATTTATAAAAAAAAAAAACACAGATGAATATTTCCTCAGGAACATTGATAGCTGCCCATGGAGGTAGTGTGCGATGCATATAAAGCCTTTCTATGGGGGCTATTAGAAAATGGTCAAAGGAATACACAAGAACAGTGAAGATGGACGTGCATATGTTGCAGAGAGAGATGGAACAGCTTGAAATTCTATTGAGTGATCCCCACAGAGGTAATCAATATGCCCAGATTAATTTAGAATTAGGTAAATGCAAGCAAAACAGTAGACAGCTACTCGAACAAAATAAGTAGTTTCTAGCATTATGAATATAGGAAAATATTCAGAAAGCTGTTAGCTTGGCAAGCCAAAATGGGGATTACACATAACAACATACATTGTATTCAGGAAACTCACGCTGGCATTGAGTTAACACAGACAAAAGAAATTAGTAACCCATTTCAAATGTTTTTATGAGGATCTTTAAAATGAAACATTATCATATGTGACAAACATTAAAGACTAGATAGATACACACCAAATTCTGTCTTTGACTAGATATACATCATCTTCTCTTTGACCAGTGCCCAACTAGATATACTAAGTCAAGAGATAACAGAAGAAGAAATCAATGAAGCCTTTGCCAAAAAAAAAAATAGGGAAAGCTGCCGGACCGGATGGCATACCAAATGCACTGTACAAGGTGGCAGCCAAAGAACTATGCCATGTTATGATGTTATCTTGCTAAAAAAAAACTAAAGCCTCCAGTGACTTGAGGAGAAGCTATAGTAGAAGTTACATTAAAACCAAATAAAAACCCTAGACTGCAAATCCTATTACCCTATCTCCAAGATTAACCCAGATCATAAGATCTTTGCAGGGACTTTAGCAAGGAGATTAGCAGTAGTAATAGGAGATATATTATACTTAATGATCAACAGGGCTTTATTCATGGTGGGCCATTGCAAGACTTAGTTCATGTTTTAATAGGCTAGCTAGACCTGGTAACATATTAGATGGTTCCATTTGCGATTCTCACTTTCGATGCAGTGAAAGCATTCAACCAGGTCAATTGGCAATATTTGTGGACCTCTTTTCAAAAATGTGGAATACCAATTCCTTTCATAGAAGCAATTAAAGTACTATACAAACATTCTTCATCAAAATGTCTTGTTAACTGGAATCTCTCAAGTAATATACCTACCAAGAGGGGGGTCTGGCAAGGATGCCCTTTGTCCTCTCTCCTTTTCAATTTCCATATTGAACCTCTAAACCAACATGTGAGAGAGGACGAAAAGATACAGACTTATGAGGCAATTGGCTTTACAAAGAAAATAGGTCTTTATGTCAATGACTTAAGATTATGTACTACAAATTCTAAAAAAAGACCTTACAGAGATTTTAATACCTGGCTAAAAATGTGGGGAGCTGTCAGGATACACAATAAACAGGGGCAAGGTTGTAATTGTGAATTATGACTACCAAAATAATACAGTAAAATACAAATTGAGATATTTAGGCATTTTGATAAATTGTAATATTGACTTAATATCTAAAAGTAACCCAGTTAGTCTTATGAATGAGATAAAAAAAACAATAAGGACATGTCAGAACCTGCCTCTATGTGTGGCAGAGTGAATCTTAATAAAATGAACATTCTTCCTAAGATAACATTTTTGTTTTTATAATATCCCACTTACTTTGGTCGATAACAATATTCACAGAATACAATTTTACAATCTGGCATTAATAGCTTTAAATGGGCAGCAAGGAGAGCCAGAATAGCTTGGAAGAAACTCGCAGAAAACATAAGATTCCTGAAACTGAACTACATTTCCAGTCTCTTAAAATTAAAAAAACATAAGGTCACTTTTAAGGATGCTTACTGAAGCTGATAAGGGCAGTATCTGGAGATCAATGAGGCTAATGGAACTTCCAAAGAATTTCTCTATGTTTTTGGAGACCCAAAATTCTTTAAATTTAAAAAGGTGAGATTAAAGATTCGAGAAACAGTGGTAAAAAATTGGTTCAACCTTAGAGTTAGGTGGGGGTCCCATATTGTTCGGAATTTACTCCTATTTAAGATTCTCCCCATACACCTAAGTGTTTTCAGCGTCTTAAAGATATACTGTCCTTGCCACTGAAAGAGGCCAGGATTAAAAAATGGAGTGACCTGCTTGACAGCAATTGCTTAAAACCATGAGATGAATTGTTTGTAATAAGGGACAGAAGACTCTCTAAATTCAAGTATCTCCAGCATTATCTTGAAACGGTTGCACACACACACACACACGTTTTGAAAGTGGCAATGGATACAAAAACAAATTTTCAAAATCTGGACTCAAGAAAGAGGTGGCAAAGTAGTATGAAATGTTTTGTCAAGCTAACGATCAAAGAACGCCTCCACCTTATGTAATTTGGGACTGATGCTTGCCGAACAAACTGCTGAAAGATATACGGCAAGTATCTTTTAACATACTATATGAGATTGTTAAACCTGCCACATTTACGAGGAACCATTTTTTCACTTTGAATAGGACATACTGGACACAGCATAAGTTATCCAAACTAACAAAATAAGCAATAAGGGGAAAGAAACGTTGTTAACCATATGCAAATGGCCTACATATGTTTGTGAAATGCCCAATATTGTGTACCTTTTGGAGAGATGTATGTCTGGTAATTTCAGAAGTGATTAAACAAGATATTAAGATAAGCTCCTATTTAATACTATTTGGGATACATAAAACTGAGCAAGGAGCCATATAAAGAAAAGAAAATCGGAAATCTTAAGTTTTAGTTTATATTTTTAGCAATACACCATATATATATATATATATACATATATATATATATATATATATTATAAAATATGGTCAGAGTTATTTACTTAAAGGCTCTCTCAGCTGCCTGTGCCGGTAACAAAGGAGACCACCCTCGAAAGATATTTTGTATCCAAAAAGTAATTTTCCGCACTCCAAAGTTCCTTTTGGCAGATTTATTGATAAGAATAGCAACCACCAACGTGTTTCAACTCCACTTGAGTCTTGCTCACGGTAAATTAGTTTTTTTCATACCACCCTTAAATAGTGTGATGTCATTTTTACCAACCCATTGCATTCTGGTTATGGTAGTTTGACATTGTACAAAAGAATATATGAAAGTGAAATTTAAAGAATAAAATAAAAAAAATCACTCAAATTTGAATCCTAAAGTTGAAAGAATGTCCAATAAAAAATGTAATTACATTACAATAATTACTTCTATATAAATGAGACTTGTAACCAATATTACATGCTGCATTTTAAATATGTTAACTCCATTTTTGCAATCGCAAAATTTTCATCATGAGAATGTTATACATATACCTACTTGCATATTTTTATATATGTATTTCTTTTTATATTCATGTCATTTTTCATTTTTTGAGGATGAGATTATCACCGATTTTGTCTTGCTCTATTGTCAAATCATATATTGCTTATAATATTATCTCATATAAATAGAAAAATATAAATTGTTTCAGATCTTTCATTGCTGTTTATCACATATTACAACAATTATTAATCGTTAAATGTCGGCTAAGTGCCTTTACAGAATCTTCAACAAGGAAACTCATTATTTATACATAATAACTATCAATCCTTCATATCAGATTCAATCATATCTGTTCTTTCATTAAATTAAGTGTTATATTATCCATATCCTCCCCAGAATAATTTTATTCCATAATGATTATTTTCCAATTGATAGAAAACTTATAAATTGCCCACAAATGATCCAATAATTTTTGATAATCATTCAGTTCAATATTGTACTAATCCCCTCAGCTGTTTATTGTTGGTTTAGTTGGTCCATTATAAATGTACAAAAAGTTCTTCATCTATATTTAACCCATATATGCTTTTGTACAATGTCAAACTACCATAAACAGAATGCAATGGGGTGGTAATAATGACATCACACTATTTAAGGGTGGTATGAAAAAAACTCATTTACCGTAAGCAAGACTCAAATGGAGTTGAAACGTGTTGTTGGTTGCTATTCTCATCAATAAATCTTCCTAAAGGAACTTTGGAGTGCAGTAAATTACTTTTTGGATACAATATATATATATATATATATATATATATATATATATATATATATATAGAGAGAGAGAGAGAGAGAGAGAGGATGGACTGACCTCGACCACTGTCAATGTAAGCATTGGATAAATCAATCAGGTATTTATAACATGCAAAAGTGAGAAAGAATGTGTAAACATGATTTCTGGCTGCCAATGGTTGAATGTCCAACAATCTATCTGACAATCAATGGGTCTAAAGATTAAAACATCTGTTAGCCCAAACACAAACAGAAAGTTGGTGGACGCAACAGTAACCAGTAGCCTTGTTTTGCTCTCTTGTGCTACAAAATTAGCACTTCAGCAAAATAACTCTTTTTTTATCCTTATTGTTTTTGTATTTCTTACACTAACCTTTCTCTTGCAGGTCTTCTTCTTGAACTCAATAATTCTTTTCTTCACTGATTTTGAATTATTTCTTATGGCTTTTTTTCTTTCCTTTCAGGTGCAGAGGTAAGGCAATACCAAATGGGTTAAGGACTTGTCTTGAATATGGTAGAACAAACATGGTCATGGCTGGGCTGGCATGTAGGTGAGAACGGTGATTCTCTCTCATGGGATCTCTAAGCCAAGCCGAGTTTCGCAGTGTGGGTGCAGAATTTATAGTACTGTGCCAAAGATATTGGTAGCTCCTGAGGTCTCGCAGGGCTTTGGGTAAGGCATTCACAACTAGTAATGGATATCCTCTATGGTGTAGGACTTCAAATAGAGCTGCGATGGGGTTACAGAATAAGGTCCTAAAAGATGCGGGGATCATTTCTAATAATTTTGTACACAGGCCAAAGGATCATATTAAATGAAGCTTTAGTTTCTTACTGGCTGGGTGGTCATAAGAAATAAGGCCATAAATCAAGTAATGGTATACGGTGACCAAACTGTGTAGTATGCCCACAGTAGGACAATATCCCCAACATGGTTTAATTTTTCCTTCTTTTTTCTTTTAACTCGAGATACACCTGCTATCTCTGAATGTGTACTACATCTAGCAACCAATGACATTTGTTTGAGATAAATGTATTTTTCCAACCATTTAATAATTGTCACTGCTTCCTCTAAGGTGGATCGTCTCAGTAACATCTCCTGACATTTTTTACTGTTAGTCTTGTGACATCTGCACTCTTTGGTAAAACGTGTCTTTCGAGAACTACTGTTTTTCTTGATGCAAACCATTTTATCCAACGTTTGCATAACAGTAGCATGCTCAGCTACATTGTTACTGAACTTCTACCCCATGAAGATGCTTCAAAATATTGCATCATCTGGGACCCAGACAATGTTTCAATAGAAATAATTTATTTTAGAAGTGAAAGTATTGCTTTCAATAGTTCTAAATACGTTTCAAAACCTTCTTTCCATTCAGGCTAATTCAATGAAGGTGGTCCTGGAGTTGCCAAGAAAGACACTGGAGCACATGCACTCACCATTGTTTATTTGCTAAGCTAGACACTTATTATGTTATGCCTGTTCCAGTGTGATCCTTAAATAGCCAAAATATCTTTAACAAAGCCACAAGAACCCTCTATTTGTACAGAACTTACCTTGTACAGTTTGTGCAGTTTGCAAGGGTACAGAAGCTATATAATAGGAGGATATTCACCATTGACCCCATAAGTCCCTGATCCACCACTCAAGATGGTGGCATGCTAACGTGCCTCTGTGTGACCCCGTGCAGGACATGTCATATGTTACAACACTGCCTGTCTGCCTGGTGTTTGTGTCATTCACATAACAGCCAAAACCCCAGGGCCGGTGAACCCATTTCTTCAATAAGCACACTGGACCAGATATTGTTGCGAGGAATGTCATTTGTCTATCAAGACTCCTGCCACATTGAAGCTGCTTACTTGTGCTGAATCAGCTTTTTTAAGCCAGTGCCAAGCAAGGAAATGTACAGCAGTCAGAAGCCCCACACTGAATCTCTGGGTCAAGGCAGCAAGGGACCCATGATGCCACCTGTTGCCTCTAATAAGAAGTGCTCTGATGAGTAATTGATTGTACTTTGTTAAAGTACAGCAGTAAACATTGGTCTACTGTCACAATCAGAACCACCATGCAGAACAATCTGCATGGTTCTATATTCCAAAGATTTACAACCCAACATGTACAATTATATAATTACATGTATATTCAAAATTGAAATTGGAAAACAATACACATCCCCTCCTAAAGGAGGTAAACAAGGATTATCACAATGAAAATCGTCTATCTGCAAGGTTTGTCAGAGAGGCTGATTACCACCACACTGTGTCTAGTACAGTAATCTGCGAGATTGCATTCAACAAAATTTGTTTCTGCAAACTTTAACAGTGTAATAATAATCCACCATTAAGGGACTATTCGGTTTAACAATGTTTTTTCACAGTAAGTACCCCAGGCCTAATGCTTTAGTCATAAATTCTCATAGCAAAAAGATCAGACCCTTTGGCACTGGACATATCCTTTCCCGGTGAATCACTCATGCCTATAGCTTTTATCATTGGCTTATCAACATAACCAACTCGGGTCAGCTGCACTGAGCATTGGTGTTAGAAACTGGGTTATTTCTTTGAGAGGGTTGTAAGTCCCACTCAAGATCCAACCATAATCCCCGGGGGTGGCGTTAGCAGGGCACAACGAGGAGAAATACTTTTATTCCTCCACGTTTTTTGCATTTTTTTCTGCCGCACGCATAGAAAAAGCAAAATGCCAGAAATGATTGTTTATCTCGGGAAGGTGTCCCTTCCTGCACATGAACAATGATTTGAAAATGGCGCTTAGGAACTTCTGTGTGTGCTGCATTGTGCAGCACACACAGGAGTGCCAAAGTGCCATAAGTGATTGTTTATGTGCAGGAAGGGACACCTTCCAGCACATAAACAATCACACCCCTTAACATGGGCATCCTTGCACTATGGTGCAAGGATGCCTGCGTTGGGCTGCAAGCTAAATTTAGGGACAGCGCAGGGGGAAATGCAGGGGTGCGCCGTATTCCCCTAAATATGGCACATCCCTGCGTTTCTAAAGTGACACAGTGCGGCGCTGCAACTTTTTGCACAGCACCGTGCAGCACCACTTTTTTTCAAATCTGGCCTTCATTCTCTAATTCGCGATGGTAATCTTTGCCTCCTGGCCTTGCAGGTATCAGGGTCAGTGGAGGTTGGCTCCACCTTTTATGTGCAGCTTCCCACCAGAGAGGACTGAAGGGCTCTCAGAACCAAGAAGGGCTAACAATAAAACTGAAACAAAAAGAACAGATAATGGACAGAATGCAGAAACAAATCAAACATTCACCCCCAAACACAGATCTGGGTTTAATCCATCATCTTCTCTGCTCATCATGCACCCCAGTTTGGACCCAGCCACATGCAAATCAGTCTTGACCTTGCTCCCCATGGGAACAGTTCAGCCCAAACTGCCAAGTCAGGTCCTCCCTGGACTGGAAACAGGAATCCTGGGACCGGTTTCAGGGTATCACGCCTCATCAGCCAGGCTAGCTTGAATCCAGTGGCATAGTGAGCATGGGCCCATGTCTGGGCGCACCCTTCCCACTTAGGGCAACAAAATCAAAAAGACCAGATGATGAACTGAATGCGGAACAAATCAAACATTGACCCCCGTCACAGATCTGGGTTTAATCCACCACTTTTTCTACTCACCATGCCACCCAAATTTGGACCCAGCCATATGCACATTAGTCTTGACCCTGCTCCCCAGGGGAACAGTCCAGTCCCATCTGCCAAGTCTGGTTCTCTCTGGACAGAAACAAACATCCTGGGACCGGTGTCAGGGTATCACCCCTCATCAGCCGGGCTAGCTTGAATCCAGTGGCAAAGTGAGCATGGGCCCATGTCTGGGTGTACCCTTCCCACTTAGGGCAACAAAATCAAAAAGACCAGATGATGAACTGAATGCGTAACAAATCAAACATTGACCCCCGTCACAGATCGGGGTTTAATCCACCACTTTTTCTGCTCACCATGCCACCCAAATTTGGACCCAGCCATATGCAAATCAGTCTTGACCCTGCTCCCTATAAGAACCGTCCAGCCCGAACTGCCAAGCCAGGTCCTCCCTGGACTGGGAACAAGCATCCTGGGACCGGTTTAGGGGTATCACCCTTCATCAGCCAGGCTAGCTTGAATCAAGTGGCGCAGTGATCACAGGTCCTACGGCATATCCTTCCTACTTAGTACGACAAAAAGAAGCGTTATTTTCATTTTCTTTTTTCTTTTTCTACAATTCAGTGGGGTGATGGTCCTCCGCCTTAGCGGTTAGGGGTCACAGGTGAGATTGTATGGGAACTTGTCCAGCCACTCCTTCCCTTCACAAAGGTTATAACCTTTATGTGGACAATTTCTATACAGGAGTAGAGCTGTTCAGTGTGCTCTACAAAGCTGGCACTGTGGCCTGTGGTACGGTTCGTTGTAACCACAAAGAATTCCCACAGGAGTTTGTTTGGAATAAGCTCCAGAAATCCCAGAGTACTGCATTGCGTTCCAACGAACTGATCACAGTCAAGTTCTTGGATAGGCGTGATGTATACGTGCTCACTACAATTCATGATGAGAGTACTTCCCCATCACGGTTTGCGGTCAGATGGCGAAGTCCACAAGCCCATCAGTATACGTGATTACAATAAGTACATGGGTGGAATGGACAAGAACGACCAAGTTCTTCAACCATACATTGTGTGTCCTGAAACTCGCACTTAGTACAAGAAACTGTTTACCCACCTGATCCAGATGGTATGTTGTTTACCGTCAGACAACCACAGGAAGACTCATGACTTTCCTTGACTTCCAGTTGTCTGCAATTGAAAGCCTCACTACTGTTACATAAGAAGCAGCATCCTCCACCTCATATGTTTTGAAGGATGTGGCAAGGCTGCAGGAGCGACACTTTGCTGATCACATTCCTAAGACACCCAAAAAGGATCGTGCAAGTCGTCGCTGTAAAGTGTGCTTGTTGGACTTTTTCCCTTATGCAGGGTCATCCCCAAACTTTTTGCCTGCAGCCTCCTATTTTTTCTGACCTGTTTCTGTTGGCTTTAGAACTCTGAGCACTGCTAACCAGTGCTAACGTGCATATGCTCTCTGTGTAAATTGTATGGTTGATTGGTTTATCAATGATTGGCATATTTGATTTACTGGTAAGTCCCTAGTACAGTGCACTAGAGGTGCTCAGCGCCAGTAAATCAAATGCTACTAGTGGGCCTGCAGCACTGGTTGTGCCACCCACATTAGTAGCTCTGTAATCATGTCTCAGACATGCCACTGCAGTGTCTGTGTGTGAAGCTTTAAACTGTTAATTTGACTTGGCAAGTGTACCCACTTCCCAGGCCTAAACCTTCCCTTTTCTTACATGTAAGACACCCTTAAGGCAGGCCCTAGATAGCCCCAGGGGCAGGGTGCAGTGTTTGTTTAAGGTAGGACACATACAAATGTGTTTTATATCTCCTAACAGTGAAATACTGCCAAATTAGTTTTTCACTGTTGCAAGGCCTATCCCTCTCATAGGGTAACATGGGGGCTGCCTTTAAATATGATTAAAGCGTAGATTCCCTTTGGGAGCGGACAGACATGTGGAGTTTGGTGTCTCTGAGCTCACAATTTAAAAATACATCTTTTAGTAAAGTTGATTTTAAGATTGTGTGTTTGAAAATGCCACTTTTAGAAAGTGAGCATTTTGTTGCTTATACCATTTCTGTGACTCTGCCTGTTTGTGGATTCCCTGTCTGGGTCAGTTTGACAGTTGGGCTGGTTGCACCTCACACTAGACAGTGGCACAAGGGGAGCTGGGGTATAGCCTGCATATCCTGATGAACCATCTGTGCTAGGAGGGAGGGGAGGAGTGGTCACTCACATCGAAAAGGGCTGTGCCTACCCTCACACAATGCAGTCTCCAACCCCCTGGTGAGTGTCTGGGGCCTGGCCTGGGCAAGGCAGGATTTCACATTCACAAGAAACTTTACTTTGAAGTAGGCCTACTTCCAAGGAGAAATTGGGTATGAGAAGGGCACCCAAAACCACAGACTTTAGAAATACTTCTGGAAACAAGAGGAACCTCTGCCTGGAGAAGAGCTGAAGAGCTGAGGAAGAAGAGCTGCCCAGCCTGTGACTCTGCTTTGTGGAGCTGTCCTGCAGTTGCTGCTTCTGCTGGAGTAAGAGGGCAAAGACTGCACTTTGTGTGCCTTCCATCTTGAGAAGAAATAACCAAGGGCTTGATTTAGAGCTTGCCTCCTGTTGTTTGAAGTCTCAGGGACAGCAAAGACTTTTCTCTGCCAGCACCTGGAACCTCTGGAGAGACTCCTACTCTGCCCTGTGGTGCTCATCTAGTTCCTGGCACCCTGAAAGGAGAAGCTGGCATCCTAAGAGGAAGAAATCCACGCACAGAGCGCCAAGCGGGGAAAATCCAATCTTCAGCTGAAGAAACAACGCGCTGCAGGCTCTGCGGCTGAGAATCGACACTCGCTGGAAACACGACCAAAGAATCGACGCAGAGAGCAGGAGAAACGATGCACAGCTTATCTGACGGAGGCTGGGAGATCGCAACCCGCGCTGCGTGGTTTTCGGATCATCGTGCGGCTGGATTACCGCTGGGCGTTTAAAAACAATGCAAGGCCTGCCCGGACCCGAGAGTGCTGACTGGATCGACACATTGCTCTCCTGCGGAGAGAAGAAATGACGTGCCCCGACCTGACATAAGGAAAAACGACGCAAGGTCCCGCTCATGAGTAGAATCGACGCATCGCAAGCCCTTTTTGGAGCACACTCGCCCGTGCGGGGTTATTTTTGACGCACCCAAGGTACTTTTTCACGCTAACAGTTTTAGTGTGTGTTTAAAACTACTTAAAGACTCTTTTTGCATTTTTATTAATAACTTTACTTGTGAATGGTGGATTTTTGTTGTTTGGTCTTGTTTTGTTCAGATAAATGTTTCCTATTTTTCTAAACCTGTGTTGTGTCATTTTGTAGTGTTTTCATTAACTTACTGTGTGTGTTTTGGTACAAATACTTTACATCTAGCACTCTGAAGTTAAGCCTACTCCTCTGCCAAGCTCCCAAGGGGGTAAGCAGGGCTTAGCTGAAGGTGATTCTCTTTTACCCTGACTAGAGTGAGGGTCCTTTCTTGAACAGGGGGTCACCTGACTGTCAACTAAAGACCCCATTTCTAACAAGGTATAGGAAGAGAACCCTAAACCACAGAATTTTGATCACTTCTGGACATCAAGAGGAACCTCTGCCTGGAGAAGAGCTGAAGAGCTGAGGAGAAGTGCTGTCCTGCCTGTGACTGTGCTTTGTGGAGCTATCCTGCAGTTGCTGCTTCTGCATGTGCAAGGGGACAAAGACTGGACTTTGTTGTGCATTCCTGCTCGTGAAGAAATCTTCAAGGGCATATCCTGAGCTTGTCTCCTGTTGTTTAAGTTTCAGGGCCATCAAAGACTTCTCCTGCCAGCACCTGGACTCTCTGCTGAGACCCCTGCCCTGCCAGGTGGTGGCCTATCCAGTTCCTGGGGCCTTGGAAGGGGAAGCTGGCAGACCAAGACTGAAAATCCACGCACAGACTCCCGTGCGGGGAAAATTTTGACGCACCTTCCGAGACGCGGCTGAAAAACGACACACCGCCGGCTTTGTGGCCGAAATCGACGCTGCAATGGCAACACAGCTGGAAGATCGACGCACACAGCTAGAGAAATGACTTGCAACACCTGCTGACGGAGGCTGATAACGTTGCAACCCACATAGTGTGGTTTTGCTGATAACGTGCAACAGGATTTTTTGCGCAAACCTTGCTGGGCGTGGAAAAATTATGCAAAGCCTGCCCTGACCTGAGTGTTTGCCCAGATCAACGCATCGCTCTCCTGCGGAGAGAAAAAATAAAGCACACCGATCCGACCGGAGAAGGAGAAACGACGCATGGTCTCGCTTGCGGGTGAGAAATCGACGCATCCCTAACCTTTTTCAACGCACACTTGCCCATGCGTGTTATTGTAATGCTACCCAGGTACTTTTCAATTCTAACAGTGTTTTTACTGTTTACTAAAGGATTTAAGACTCTTTTGCTTTTAAAATTAATAACTTGACTTGTGCATCTTGGATTTTTGTCATTTTGGTCTTGTTTTGTTTATATAAATATTTTCAATTTTTCTAAACCTGTGTTGTGTCATTTTGTAGTGTTTTCATTGAGTTACTGTGTGTGTTGGTACAAATATTTTACCCATAGAACTCTGAAGTTAAGCCTGCCTGCTTGTGCCAAGCTACAAAGGGGGTGAGCAAAGGTTAACTGAGAGTGATTCTCCTTTACCCTGACTAGAGTGAGGGTCCTTGCTTGGACAGGGGGAAACCTCACTGCCAACCAAAGAACCCATTTCTAACAGTGCTCAAAGCATGGAAAGTAGCAGGAGAGTCGGTATTACTATCCCCAATGCCCATCTCGACCAGGCCTCTGTGCCCCTACTTGCTTTACGTTGTATCATACTAAAGCAAAGTTCTGGGAAATCGAATGATGTGGCGCTGCCGTTGGGTAATTCTTTCAGTGGTTGTGTATGGATACCGAACATCAAAGGGCCACTAGTTCGTTAGGCAAGCAGCCACAGTTTTTTACTTCATCTACTTCAGGAAATCATGGACTTCCGTATGGCCTGCTTGAGACCTATATCCACCATCAGAACGTGGTAGTTGTTCTGTTCAATTAACATGCATTATAGTCCCCATACTGTACATACTAGTAGACAGAATATATGCCACATTGTCACGGAGTACCCTGTGTGGCAAAATGTTAAAGGATGACTGAATTTTGAAGTACTTGTTAGGGAACTCATGTATGCTACACAAGGACCACCATGATTGCCAACGAGAACCAGAGTAAGTGTAATAAGTTAAACAAGTGTCCTGTTGGACATATTCACCAACATTTCCACTTGTTTGAAAGTGTGCAAACTTGATTTGTAGCTTCACTTTCAAAGCAAAAGTAGAAGTTTTGGTGAATGAGTCTCACAGGATATTTGTTTGACTTTTTACTTTAGAGACCTTAGGATTTCTTCACCAGCATGACTGCCTTAGATTCAACGGTAGATATGCTCGCGCATATCGAGGAATAGGCCTCCCAAGGCATACTCGGACACCCCCAACTTGCATCCACAAACTAGTGTAGGTTCACTTGGAAACTATACAGGATTAGTCAGGACTCTGATAAGGACAGAGACATGAATGGGTAAGGAAAGCTTATGGTAGGTGTGCTTTCACAGGGATGTTTCACAGGTAGAAGGCAGATAGTAAAGGTAGTACATCATTTACACCTATGGATTCAAATCCATTGGTGACATCCCAGCACTAAAGGGCAATGACACGTATTGGTCAGTGTATGACCTGCTTTTCACGATCATCCTCCATGAAAACTTAGTAGAATTTGCTGTATGATAAGTGCATTACAGTCACAGCACTGCACATAATGTTGGCTGGGACATATGCTACATTCTCTCGGACTCCCCTGTGTGCCAAACACAACCCTTTTTCATAGCCTATGACCTTCTCTTTAGGGAACGTCACGAGAATTCTCCAGCATGGCTGCCTTAGTTTCAAAGGTAGATATGCTCACTCAGTTTGATGAATCACTTTGTACGGCATACTCAGCACCCCCAACTTGCATCCACAAACTGGAAGGAGTTAGATTTAGCACAGTGAGTGTCTTCCTGAGCCTCGGGTGCCTGTTAAAAGAGTCTCTGGTAAAGGTTTGTTACGCATGCCTTCAGAAATGTTCAGGAAGAAGGAGGCGGTTACTTGACAGGTGGTAAAATGTAGTCAAACTTATTCCGTCCTGTGGCGTATGAATGTGATGGTCCCTTGTCTGGCAGTGGTAAGTTATTGTGAGTGCAGTGATTAGTTCGATTGGGTCCGTGGCCGGCGGTATGAAAGCGTTGTTTATTTTGCGTGAATGGCGTGTGAATGGACCATAAAGAGGTTAGTGCCTGGATGTGGCTTTATGGCCCACCTTCACAATGCTTTGTTTCAATATTCAGATACTTTGATTGAAGTATTCATGCTTTGAAACCATAATTTCTGTATGTGCTAAAACCAACCAATGTGAGTGGTGGATAAACTATAATATACTAGTACCAGGGGAGTCCAAGAGTGCAGGACTTGCGTGGCTCTCACCAGGTTTCCTTCGTCCAGTATCCCCTTGAAATCACAAACTTTGCTTAAAAAACACATTTGCCTTGCATTTCAGTGACGGGAAGTCCTAGAATCTGCAGGCAGCCACAAATTTTCTACCACCCAGCGTTCCACTAAGTCTCCATAGAAAAAAATTGCCTCATTTTAGTGGGTGGGCAAGTGACCACAACAGGGAAGTACCCAAAACAGATTGTGAAGACATCGAAATTACCTACCACAAAACAGCCTGGTTTTGTAAGACAGTCACCTGAGTATTTGGTCCTCGGCTTGGTGGCCATATAGGGAAATCTACTAAACCTAGACATTTCTGAAAACTAGACACTCAGGGCAGTCCATGGAAGTGTGGCGTGTTTGGATTGCACAAAGTTTTCTTACCCAGAATACCCTTCAAAAGTGAAACGTTGATTTAAAAAACTATTTTTCCTTGCTTTTTCATCAGAGAAACTACAGGAATTTGCAGGGATCCACAAACTTCCTACCACCCAGTGTTTCTCCACTTGTCCTGATCAAAAAACACAACCCCACTTGTGTGTTTGTGCCTGCGTCAGGAATGGATCACTACAGGGTTAACCGTAGCCCTCATGCAAGCACTACCATTGACCTGTGTGTGATACATTCCTGTTGCAGGCACTAACCTACCCACACACCATTTTTATCAGGAGACTTGGGGAATGCTGGGTGGAAGGAAGTTTGTGGATCCCCTGATATTCCAGAACTTTCCATCATGGAAATGTGAGAAAAAAAGTGTATTTTTTGCCAGATTTTGAGGTTTGCAAAGGATTCTGGGTGCCAGAACCTGGTGAGAGCCCCACAAGTCACCCCATTATGAATTCCCCTTGGTGTCTACTTTTGAAAAATGTATAGATTTGCTAGGTTTCCCTAGGTGCCGGCTGAGCTAGAGGCCAAAATCCACAGCTCTGCACTTTGCAAAAAACAGGTCCATTTTCTTTGGAAAATGTGATGTGTCCATGTTGTGTTTTGGGGAATTCCTGTCACGGGCATTAGGCCTACCCTCACAAGTGAGGTACTATTTTTATTGGAAGACTAGGGGGAATGCTGGGTGAAAGGAAATTTGTGGCTCCTCTCAGATTCCTGAACTTTCTCTCACCGAAATGTGAGGAAAAGTGTTTTTTTCTCCATATTCTGAGGTTTGAAAAGGATTCTGGGTCCCCGAACCTGGGAAGAGCCCCACCACAAGTCACCCTATTCTCAATTCCCCTAGGCACCTAGGTTTAAAAAATGTATAGGTTTGCTAAATTTCCCCTAGGTCCCGGCTTAGCTAGAGGCCAAAATACACAGCTAGGCACTTTGCAAAAAACAGGTCAGTTTTCTTTGGGAAAATGTAATGTGTCCATGTTATGTTTTGGGGCATTTCCTGTAACAGGCACTGGGCCTACCCACACAAGTGAGGTACTATTTATATAAGGAGATGTGGGGGAATGCTGGGTGGAAGGAACTTTGCAGCACCAAAATGTGAGGAAAAAGTGCCAAATTTAGAGGTTTGCAAAGGAATCTGGGTGCCAGAACCTGGTGAGAGCCCCGCAAGTCACCCCATTATAAATTCCCCTAGGTGTCTAGTTTTCAAAAATATATAGGTTTGCTAGGTTTCCCTAGGTGCCGGATGAGCTAGAGGCCAAAATCCACAGCTAAGCAGTATGCAAAAAACAATGTCAGTTTTCTTTCGGAAAATGTGATGTGTCCATGTTGTGTTTTGGGGCATTTCCTGTTGCAGGCACAGGTGAGGTACCACTTGTATTGGGAGATGTGGGGAATGCTGGATGGAAGGAAGTTTGTGGCTCCCTTCAGATTACAGAACTTTGCAGCACCGAAATGTGAGGAAAAAGTGTTTTTTTGTCACATTTAGAGGTTTGCAAAGGATTCTGGGTAACAGAGCCTGGTGAGAGCCCCACAAGTCACCCCATTCTGAATTCTCCTAGGTGTCTAGTTTTAAAAAATGTATAGGTTTGCTAGGTTTCCTTAGGTGCCGGCTGAGCTAGAGGCCAAAATCCACAGCTAGGCACTTTGCAAAAAAGAGATCAATTTTTATTGGGAAAATGTGATGTGTCCACGTTCAATTTTGGGGTATTTCCTGTTATGGGCACTGGGCCTATCCACACAAGTGGGGTACTATTTTTATTGGGAGACTTGGGGGAATGCTGGGTAGAAGGAAATTTGTGGCTCTTCTCAGATTCCTGAACTTTCTATCACAGAAATGTGAGGGAAAAGTGTTTGTTTTGCTACATTTTAAGGTTTGCAAAGGATTCTGGGTGCCAGAACCTGGTGAGAGCCCCACAAGTCACCCCATTATGAATTCCCCTTGGTGTCTACTTTTAAAAAATGTATAGATTTGCTTGGTTTCCCTAGGTGCAGGCTGAGCTAGAGGCCAAAATCCACAGCTCTGCACTTTGCAAACAACAGGTCCATTTTCGTTGGAAAATGTGATGTGTCCATGTTGTGTTTTGGGGCATTTCCTGTCACAGGCATTAGGCCTACCCTCACAAGTGAGGTACTATT
This sequence comes from Pleurodeles waltl, assembly GCF_031143425.1. Taxonomy (NCBI): domain Eukaryota; kingdom Metazoa; phylum Chordata; class Amphibia; order Caudata; family Salamandridae; genus Pleurodeles; species Pleurodeles waltl. Next base: position 349,964,261 of record NC_090438.1, read on the forward strand.
TTTATTGGAAGGCTAGGGGGAATGCTGGGTGAAAGGAAATTTGTGGCTCCTCTCAGATTCCTGAACTTTCTATCACCAAAATGTGAGGAAAAGTGTTTTTTTTCCATATTCTGAGGTTTGAAAAGGATTCTGGGTGCCCGAACCTGGGAAGAGCCCCACCACAAATCACCCTATTCTGAATTCCCCTAGGCACCTAGTTTTAAAAAATTTATAGGTTTGCTAAATTTCTCCTAGGTCCCGGCTTAGATAGAGGCCAAAATACACAGCTAGGCACAGGTCAGTTTTCTTCGGGAAAATGTAATGTGTCCATGTTATGTTTTGGGACATTTCCTGTCACAGGCACTGGGCCTACCCACACAAGTGAGGTACTATTTATATAAGGAGATGTGGGGGAATGCTGGGTGGAAGGAACTTTGCAGCACCAAAATGTGAGGAAAAAGTGCCAAATTTAGGGGTTTGCAAAGGAATCTGGGTGCCAGAACCTGGTGAGAGCCCTGCAAGTCACCCCATTATAAATTCCCCTAGGTGTCTAGTTTTCAAAAATATATAGGTTTGCTAGGTTTCCCTAGGTGCTGGATGAGCTAGAGGCCAAAATCCACAGCTAAGCAGTATGCAAAAAACAATGTCAGTTTTCTTTCGGAAAATGTGATGTGTCCATGTTGTGTTTTGGGGCATTTCCTGTTGCAGGCACAGGTGAGGTACCACTTGTATTGGGAGATGTGGGGAATGCTGGATGGAAGGACGTTTGTGGCTCCCCTCAGATTACAGAACTTTGCAGCACCGAAACGTGAGGAAAACGTGTTTTTTTGTCACATTTAGAGGTTTGCAAAGGATTCTGGGTAACAGAGCCTGGTGAGAGCCCCACAAGTCACCCCATTCTGAATTCTCCTAGGTGTCTAGTTTTAAAAAATGTATAGGTTTGCTAGGTTTCCTTAGGTGCCGGCTGAGCTAGAGGCCAAAATCCACAGCTAGGCACTTTGCAAAAAAGAGGTCAATTTTTATTGGGAAAATGTGATGTGTCAATGTTCAATTTTGGGGTATCCCGTGTTATGGGCACTGGGCCTATCCACACAAGTGGGGTACTATTTTTATTGGGAGACTTGGGGGAATGCTGGGTAGAAGGAAATTTGTGGCTCTTCTCAGATTCCTGAACTTTCTATCACAGAAATGTGAGGAAAAAGTGTTTGTTTTGCCACATTTTAAGGTTTTCAAAGGATTCTGGGTGCCAGAACCTGGTGAGAGCCCCACAAGTCACCCCATTATGAATTCCCCTTGGTGTCCAGTTTTAAAAAATGTAAAGGTTTGCTAGGTTTCCCTAGGTGCCGGCAGAGCTATAGGCCAAAATCTGCAGCTAGGCACTTTGCAAAAAACAGGTCCGTTTTCTTTGGGAAAATGTGATGTGTCCATGTTCTATTTGGGGGCATTCCCTTTCTGGGGCACGAGGTCTACCCTCACAAGTGAGGTACCATTTTTATTGGGAGACATGGGGGAATGCTTGATGGAAGGAAATGTGTGGCCCCTCTCAGATTCCAGAAATTTCTATCACCGAAATATGAGGAAAAGTGTTTTTTTGCCAAATTTTGAGGTTTGCAAAGGATTCTGGGTAACAGAACCTGGTGAGAGACCCACAAGTCACCCCGTCCTGGATTCCCTTAAGTAAAAAATGCACAGGTTTGGTAGGTTTCCCTAGGTGCCTGTTGAGCTAGAGACCAAAATCCACAACTAGGCACTTTCCCCAAAACATGTCAGATTTCCATGAAAAAAAAATGTGATGTGTTCATGTTGCGATTTGGGGTGTTTCTTTGTCGCGGGCACTAGGTCTACCCACACAAGTGAGGTACCACTTCTTTTGTCCATTTTGGAAATTCAGAAGTTTCCCTCATACCTATTTTTGACTCTATATTTTGCCAAATAAATTGCTGTATACCCGGTATACAATAAAAACCCATTGCAAGGTGCAGTTCCTTCACTGGCTCTGTGTACCTACAGTTCTTGATGAACCTACAAGCCCTATATATCAATGCACCCATAAGAGTCCATTAGACCTAACGGTATATTGCTTTTGAACATCTGAAATCACAGGAAAAAGTTACAGAGTGAAACCTGGAGAGAAATGGCTGTTTTTTCACCTCAATTTTAATAGTTGTTTTATTTCAGCTGGTATTTTCAGTAGAAAAACCTTGTAGGATATACACAAATGACCCCTTGCTGAATTCAGAATTGTGTCTACTTTTCAGAAATGTTTAGCTGTCCTGGATCCAGCAATGGTTGCACACCTATTTCTGTCACTAACTGGAAGGAGGCTGAAAGCACAAAAAATAGTAAAAATGGGGTATGTCCCAGTAAGATGCCAAAATTCTATTGCAAAATTTGTTTTTCTGATTTAAGTCTTCTTGTTCCTGAAAGCTGTGATGATGGTGATTTTAGCACTGCAAAGCCTTTGTTGATGCTCTTTTCAGGGAAAAAAACACATGATTTCTTCTACAGTCCCTTTTTCCCATTTTTCTGAAAAAAACAAAATTTTAGCTGTATTTTGGCTAATTTCATGGTCTCCTCCAGGGCAACGCACAAACTCTGGGTACCTTTAGAATCCCTAGGATGTTGAGAAAAAAAGGACGCAAATTTGGCGTGGATAGCTTATGTGGACAAAAGGTTATGAAGGCCTAACCACAAACTACCCCAAATAGCCAAACAAGTACTCAGCACTGTGGCAGGGGGGAAGGCCCAGCAGCTAAGGGGTTAAAGACGCATTGTTGTATCACTGCATCTCATCCAGTGCACCCCCTAACACTAAATTGTCGAATTAAGGTTATTATTATTTTTGCAATGACATTAAATGATTCACTTTTTATTGTATTTTATTGAGTTGGTTTGAAAAATACTTTGAGACAATCAAGTCCATTAAAGTGCCAACAACGCACTACTAAAAATGAACAAAATATACAAATATAAGACTTTAAAATATGATAAAAAGATACACCATGTCTCCTTGTATATTCCTAGTCGTATCACAGTTGGAAAAAAGCTAAAAAAAATAGATGAGGCTCAAAAAAATACCGATAAAGAATGCGAGTAACTTTAGCATGACCATAAATATTGTGAAACCAGTTTTTTTTTTCCGGTTCAGTCATTTCGGCCCATGGTTAGTGGGGCCGACTGAGGCATTTAATACATTAACAGCATCTCTAGAACAGTGAGAAATAAGACTGCAGGTGCAGGTGGGCCCAATTTCTTTTAAACCCAGTGTTGCTGTGTACAAAGGGCTATGTTCTGAAAGAGTAAAGTGTTGCTTCTGATACAGTCGGTAGTGAGAAATGTACCTTTCGCAAATGCTACAAATAAAAAGCCACAATGTCTAGACATTTTGAGGCTAACTAAAACATTTGGTTACCTCTGGCAGCATTTGCAGAATAAAAAGTCAGATCTAGCAGACCCTAAATTGTAGCCTAATATAATGGAGCATGGAGTGCTAAAAAGGTAAAAAGTTCGATCTGACTTGAACCTGATATGTTAAAATGAAAAGCTTTCATATGAAGGATGTTAACTAGCAAGCATAGGACCACAGAGCTCTGTCACACTGAATCAAGCACACTCTGGGAACAAAAAAACTAGGCGTTATACTGTAAACGGTTACTGTTCTTGATGTCGGCAGGACAGGTAAGGTTGTCATCTTTAAATTAATAATAATCACAAGATGATGATTTAGTAAGTTAAGATAAAAATGACAGCCTTTCCCTAGCACCCTGGCGAGTTTGGTCACACAAAGTCCTGGATTCTTCAGATGATATCCACGCGGAGGACGGCTAGATATCTAGGAGGGGGGATGATGTAGCTGAGTTCCTTAATGTTTTGTCCACTCCATACAGGTATTTTATAAGGCTAACTATTACCTGCGGAGGGGCTTCATTCAGGAAAAATTTGACAGCCATCTGAATCGACCGTGTTCCTTGATTAATCAGAAATCTCCAAAGAAAACGTTTGTGTTCATCGATAAAAGAAGGGCAGGTGCTAAGAAGGGGAAATGTCCATAACAACGCGTCCTTAAGGACGCAGATGTTTCCCATGCAAGGGTTTTGGGGGTGGGCTATCTTTTTTTTTTGTAAGGGTGGGGGTTTGGTTATTTTATTACGGGCTTAGGGTGGGGAGGTTGGCCTATTTTTTTTTTAGAAGCGGGAGTGTGAGGGTTTGGGAATTCTTTTGCTTAGGCTGGGGGACAAGGTAGTTCATTTTTAAAGGGGTGGGGACGGTTTAAGGAAGGGTGGGAGGAGAGAAGATGAGGAAGGATTGGGAGAGGACACGGTGAGGTGAGTAGAGTTTGGGCAGGGTTGGTGGGTAGTTTTTAGCGGTGGGGTGGATTTAGGGCTTAGGGTGGGTGGGGGTGTTGGGGTACTTTAGTTTTTAGGGGCAGGGGTGGGGGAGTAGGGGGTATTTCTTTTTTAGGACTCACCGGGGTAATGTTGTTTTTATGGACAGGGTGTGGAGGTCGAGATAGGATTATTTAGAGCTTAGGGTGGGTGGGGGTTCGGGGTAGCTTACTTTGTGGAGGTTTTAGTGCTCAAAGTGGGTGTGGGGTGTCACGTAGTTTAGTTTTTAGGGGTGGGGAGCAGGGTAATTCTTGTTTTTTAGGTCTCAGGGTGGGTAGGGAGTTCGGGCTAGTTTACTTTTCAGGGGAGGGGTGGGGGTCAGATAGTTTGTTTTTGTAGGGCTCATGGCGAGTAGTGGTGTTGGGGTACTTTAGTTTATAGGGGCGGAGATGGGAGGTTGGGATTGTTATTTTTTTTTAGGGCTCAGGGCAGGTAGGGGCTTTGGGGTAGTTTAGGTATTAGGGGAGTGGGTAGTTTTGGGCCTCAGGGCGGTTGGAAGGTTGCATGAGAGAACCCTGCATGCCGTTTTGCATGCGTTTCCACACATGCCTTTACTAGGCTTGCTTTTACAATGAAATTTGTTGTAAAGGCATGCATGGTAAAGGCATGCTTGGAAACGACACAGTCGTGGTTCCTACCACGTTGTTAAGGCATGCATTGTTCCGGCATGCGTGGTTCCACCATGCAACCGCAAAGAAGATGTGACAGCGTCTCCTGGATCAAGCCACATAAACAGCACTTCTTAGTAGCTGGTTGAAGTGCCCAGGGTGGCAGGAGATCTAATGATGAAGAGCATCCCATGCGTAGCTAGCAAAACCTGATTTATAATAGGTGGAAAATGGTGCAATAATGTACTTTTGAATCCCTCTTTGGGCGTACCTGTTGATAAGGAGATGGAGAAAATCAGATGATGGCTCATTAAAGGGGCAATAAAGGAATTCAATCAGACATTTCCATTCGGAATTTCAGTCAGCCCAAGCTACTTATTACATCTCTAGAATTGAGCAGTCCTAAAACTCACCAAAGGAGATCTTTCAAATACTTAAAGAGATTGCCCAGCCTAACACACGTAGCAAGCTCTTGGATGCTCCTCAAGAACATAGTAACAACTTAGCACTCTTTTTCCAATAAAAGACATCAGACATCTCTTCGGCGTTTTCTGGAAAATCCTATTAGTCTTCCGAACCTATAGGTCAGCACACCTCACAAAGCAATTCTTTTTCATGTTTTTCTCCCCTTACTGAAGATCAGATTTCTAATTTACTAGCTGCTCTGAAATAGGGCTCCCCACTCGACTCAGCCCCCCCATATTCTGGCCTTGAGCGCCTTTGCCATAGTTCCGGTTCTTACCGATCTTCCCAACTCTTCTCTCAATGGGAGTTCCGTTCCGGATCAGTGGAAGCACGCATTAGTTAAGTCTTTGCTGAAAATGCCACCTCTCGATGCAGCCCTCCTAAATAACTATAGACCTATCTCCTTGCTTCCAGCAGTGTCTAAAATAATTGAAAAGCATGTTAATATCCAACTTTCAGGCTTTCTTGAAGATAATGATATTCTCCATCCCACTCAAATGGGTTTCAGGCCACTACATAGCACAGAATCTGCACTGCTTGCAGTCACAGAAGAGGCCAGGAGACATCTTGATCGAGGTGGTGTGATGGCCATTATTCTTCTTGACCTTAGTGCAGCATTCGACACAGTCGTTAATGGCACGCTACTTCAGAAAAAGGTGGAGGTTGGAATTACGGGCAGTGCCTTGAGATGGCTCTCCTCCTTTGTGGAAGGGAGAGCCTTTCAGGTACTGGACCGGTCTTTTCTATCTAACCGCAACTCGATCAACTATGAGGTACCCCAGGGCTCCTCCCTCAGCCCCAGTTTGTTCAATATTTACATGTCCCCACTCGCAGAAATCGTGAAACCTTATGGTCTCTCAATAGTGTCGTACGCAGATGACACTTTGCTGGTAGTCTCATTTTCCACCAATCCCAGTACTGATTGCTCGTCACTTACTCCTTTCCGACATGCAGTGACTAGTTGGCTGCCTGACTGTAAAGTCAGGCTAAATGAAGACAAAACTGAAGTAAGGATATTGGGACATCGCCTGGACCTGGACTCTGTAAGGAATCTGCTTCCCCCAAAGAAAATATTAAGAGCCTAGGAGTCTGGCTGGACCCTCGGCTCACTATGGATTACCATTTAAAAAAGATCTCTGCAAGTTGTTTCAGCCTGCTGAGGCTCCTTAGGAAAGCCTTTAAAATTCTGCCATTTGCAGCCAAATGACTCATTGTCCAGGCCCTTATTATCTCTCAGCTTGACTATGATGATGCACTGTATCTTGGCTCTCCGAAGTACGTGAGTAGAAAACTGCAGGTGGTTCAGAATGTCTCTGCTTGGCTCCTCCTGAACATACCTAGACCTTGATCTGCCAAAGCAGCTATCTCTTCTCTTCGCTGTCTCCCTGTGGAACAGCGCATTAAGTTCAAAGCTCTCTGCTATATCCACAGGTCCCTACACAACAGAAGTCCTTCTCTGTTAAGGTCATTAGCTTCCTTCTATATGCCCTCCAGGCAGCTTAGATCTTCGTCGCCAGACTTCAAATAGTAAAAAAAGCCAGATGGGGTGGAAGTTCTATGGCCTATCTAGGAAGTAAATGATGGAATTCACTGCCTCTTAGCCTTCGTCTGACCAGTCACAAGCTTTCTTTTCGGCGACTACTTAAAACCTGGTTATTCAGAGCATAACCTTCAGACCAATATTTAAAGCTCCGTATCCAGTGGGTAGCCATGCGCTCTATAAATTCCCATAACATAACAAAACTTTTGAATCCCTCTTTGGGCATTGCTGTTGATAACAAATTCAGCATGCTTTTTTCTCATGATGTTCAAACGATTTGTCATGAAAGTGGATTTCTGAACCTCTTTATTTAGAGCTGCTTTAAACTGCCGATGAGATAGGTGCTAGTTCCACAAAGTGGCAGCACCTTTCAACTCCAAGGCTTCGGTGAGTTCATTTGACCAATAAATATGTGCCAGCTAGCTGCTTGCAGACATTACTTCTGCCCAGATTAAATTAGTTAGGAATCTGCTTTAGCGGCTCGTGTTGAGCGCAAATACTTCAGGAGGCTAGCTTTCTGTGCAAGGTGCTGTTCGTTCAGTCTGAATTGCATCCTGATCTAGGCTGGTGGGGTGTTATGTGAGAGTTTAAACAAGGGCCTAAAGATGGTGCCCTGTGCTTTGTTCAAGAGGGCACCATTATTTCCCTGGAAATGCTTCTGTGCCAGATGCCAGTGTAGGGATAAGTTTGACATTAATTGTCGGCAACTGTTAACAGTGTAGGCCTGTTTGTGGACTTAAATATTGTGTGAAAATCAAACTGCAGCAAATCAGTTTATGGCTTCAGTATATTCAGATGAGTTAAATAGCCTCCTTTATCATCCAACCAGCACCCAAGTTATTTATATTTGTTTGTTTTAGTCAGACAATGGTTATTCAGAAACCAGGCATCTGTTTTTTTCTGCAAACTATTACATTTGTTTTTGCTTTTATGTCATTGCATTTGAACTGCTGTGTTTATATAGTGTGTTAGTCAATAATTCTAGCCCGATTGCCATTTAGCTTGAAAGGAAACATGGTCTGCACAAAGGAGTGAAGTTATGGGTTAATTCGCCAGTTTTGGCGCATGACTGACAACCATGTCCAGGGCAGATACCAGGTCACACATGTACAAATTAAAGAGAGCGGAAGCAAATACACACCCTACTCCATGTTCCATTGTTATTTTACTTGAAATTGATGCGTTAGCTCCCAGTTTTAGTTTTACTCCGGCCCACTTGCTAAAATACAGTAATTGAATGCCACGTAGAAGTGGAGCTGGTATTTGCCAGGCTGTAAGTTTGGACCAAAGCAATTGGTGATTTATATGATCTAAAGCCTTGCTGTAATCTATGAAATAGCAGCAAAGAAGCTTGCTTTTCCTCATTTGTTTAGCAACAAGCATCATGATGGCCACTAAATTAGCAGACATGCCAGAAAAAGGTCTGAAACCGGATTGGTTGAAGGATATCAGGTTCCATCAGTTTGCCCATGTGTCAAAATTCAGCAGGAGGGAGGCAAAGTATTTTGTCTCAACAACCAAAAAGGCAATAAGGCAAAAGCTAGCAGGGGCCACCATTGGGCCCTTCTTGTAAACGGGATGCAAAACCAAGCCTTGCCAAGAATATGGAATGGATTCAGTAACTATACATTTTATGAAGAGTTTTTCCAGTGCTGTGGACCAGAACTCGGCATCCTGTTACTAAACTGATGCAAGAATACCTTTTGGGGCCAGTGGCTCCATCAGACCTACTTTTGTGGATCAATTTGGCAATTCTTGAAGTAGTGAAGGTTAATGCGCATTGGCGACTTGGGCTTGCATCCTTGAAACTTCTGGTCTCAGACTTTTGCTTGCTGTAACTGAGTTGTGGATTAAGGGGTTTAGTTGAGGCACCGAAAAGTAGGTGAATATGTGTAATCCAATCTTCAGGGGTAACATTGTTCCCATTTCTATTTGCAGTTTCCGACCCCCTGCGAAGGCGGTTGATGATAATCCAAAATAGTTTAGGGTTTTTGTTATGACAGGCAGAAAAAAAACGATCTGAACTGTTTCCTCATAATTTTATTTTGCTTGGCAGATTTGTTTTTTTTAATAAGAACTAATTAGAACGTTCATGTCTGCCAGCAAGGAAAGAGTTGACGCCGATTTAAGTGATCTTTACTTTCTTGATGAGGCTTATATTCTGAGTCATGAGTTCTTTTGTGAATCAAGGGTGAGTAGGAATGGACTTGAGAGTTCCTGTTTAAGAAGTTGATTGTGAACTGCTGCCCAGGAAATACAATAACCTTTACACACAGAGCTCCCAATCATCAATCATGTGAAGGGGGGAGAGGGGCTGCACTAATCGATTTGCTCTCCAGAAGGTATATTTTGTGGCAACTTCTGAGCTCAGTTTGAACTGTTTCCAGTTGTTAAGTGCTTCGTGCAATCCGATCGATTTAAGTTGGCATGAGTTCTGATAGGGTTTTTTATGAGCAGTCTCTGAGGCACATGATCACGTGCACAGCGCTGAACGATGGCGAACGAAATGAGAGGGCTAAACAACAGGATTGAGCTCATCTTAAAACAGCGAGGCTTTTATGCGAAAAGTGTGTAGGATGCAACAGTTGATCTTCCAAAAAAACACTATTCAAAACCCGCAAGGGCAGCTAAGAGAGAGCAGCTGATGGAGTCTGCTCTTTGTGGCATGATTGACTGCCTGGGGATCAGCCGTCGAAACTGCTGTTTCTTCTGCGATGTTGAGAAAAGGGTATTTGGAGCAGATTTTAATTAAATCTCTGGTCAGAAGGAGATGAGCATTAAGATGGTTATGCCTGATATCTGAGATTAAATGGGGGTATTCAATGACTGCAAAGTCCCAAAACGTTGTTTTGCAGATGGAGAGCCCTCCCTTTGCAGGACCTGTTAGATGCGATCTAGGTGCAGGGTAGAAGAACTCTTAGTAACCTTCAAGAGGCGTTTCACTAGCTCGCCAGGATTCTTGAATGCATGTAATATCATGTGAAGTTAGAAAAGGCATGGTATTTGTATCCACTCGTAGTTTTTCTAATCCTGCCACATTTCAAGAAACAAGGGAAATAGTTGCTTGTTTATTTTCAGAATATAGCTTCGGGTTAGAGTAGTCTTTGGATGCAAGTCAATTTGATTGGGGGGCTGGCTAAGGTGGTAGCAAGCCATCCCCAATTTCCTTACACTTTGTTGAACTAACAGCGTCTATCTCCCTGGTTGTGAGAGGAGACAATTAACGATTGAGCTTTTATGGCAGCAATTGACTGCGAGGGCCAATCGCATCTTTTCATAGAGATTGGGGCCTGTATGTTTTATCAAAACTTAAAGGCCCATAGGTTTTATCAGTGCTTTGTGGAACCTGGCTTAACGCAGGGTCATGTTCCTTCTTTAGGAAAACAGTTGGATACCGAGCCTTTTAGAAATTGTTAGCAGTATTCCCCAGTCTTTGAAGGTTTTCAGATTTTTGCAGATTGTATTGACTGTGGATTGGGATGACCATGTCACTACAGTTGCTTCCTTGTGGGCTAGTATGTATGAAGGAATACATTGTATAGAAGTAATATTGTTGGCATTTAGGGAGCAAAGATTTGGGTGAAGCCAACAGTTTGGCGATGTTGCCTCAGATCAGTATGTCTCTGTTGCCTTTTGATGAGTACTCAGAGTGCCACATTGTTGTTAAAGCCGAGGCATCTTGGGTTGGGGTGTTGTGTGTTATGTCCATGACAGAATGGGCCAAGTGATCTATTCCATGTATTAATTAATGCATTAGCTTTTCCTGTGCATGGTTGAAAAATGGGCATGACGCCAGGTGGTCTATAATTCGGATGTTGAGGTGGAGAAGCTTCAGAATGTTGCCTTGGTGATGATGGGAAGCCTGATGAGCAAAGATTTGGTGCTGATGCTTCACTCGGCAAAGGTCGCTTGAGTTCTCATATGAATTGCACACTAGGAATGTCTGGCAAGATAAGTTTGGGTTCTTTTGAGTTTTCAAGGCCTAGACTTGTGACATTGCAATAATGCCTTGGTGATGGTAAGGAATCTGATGATATGTGATTTTCTGTTGCCACATCATTTAATGTGGAACTCTTGAAGTTTAATTTAGGTTGCACACCCGACGTAACTAGATGGTCAAATTTATATTCTTTGAATTTTTCAAAGCATGAATTTGTAGGATCTTGTACGCTGGTTATATTTTGCTGAGTGAAAAGGGCTGTTAAATCTTGCAAAGGTTTACTAAGATCCGTTGCTGAATTCTCCATGCTGCCCGCTATTTTTACCACTATTAGAGATGCTTTTTTGAGTCTGAAAGACATTTTCATGTGATGGCCTGTCTTGAGGCTCTCCTTACCTTATCCAGCTTTTCATCAATTTTCTAAGCCTCTTTCGCTGAGCAGGCGATTTATAGGCCGGGTCTGGTGGCTTAGTGGACTAATGCGTCCACTATAGGGGCCTGTGTTTGATCTCATGGTCACAGGTTCAAATCCCGGCAGGTTCACTCAGCCTTTCATCCAAAATTCTGAGGTCGATAAAATGAGTACCATTGAGTTGGGTAACAATAAACATCTGTTATTCAGCGCCAAGATGCCTGCGGGTGAACGTGCGCTTTACAAATACACATGTTATGTTATTACATGTAAGGGTTACTACATTAGCAGAGTTTTTTAAATGAATTTTCTGCCATATTCAGTCCTGTAGTGCTGTACAATGTTACTGTTGTTGTTTCGGTGTTATTAAGAGATTCAAGGTTAGAAGGGATGGGGTGTATTTCTACTAGGAGGAGAGTGAGGCTTTTGGTGTCAGCTCTTTTTTTAAAGATCTTCGCTTGAGCTGTCAGAGATGGTGCCTGTTCAATAGTGTACAGAGACACTGTATGTTGCGCTTTACTAACCATTTTTACTAGCTCTCCCACTATAAAGAGCAAAGTAAGCTACTTATCCATAAGAAAAGTGCAAATCGCAATCTTGTTCATTAGGAACAGATGAGGAAGTTGATTTGTGAACATTGCCCAGGAGGCTACTCATGGTAACCTTTAGGCATTCAAAGCGAGAATAAATAGTCAATGTGTATTGGGCTAGGGTCACTAAAAGGGATATTTGAATATCAAACTTATTGGAATGATATTCCAGGGCTTTGGCTGTAATATCCAGTGATTTAATCAATTGTTGCAGGTTCTGATATCCAAGGGCGGACTAGTGATATGATCACAAACAGGAAATCGCAGATGAACATTGTGTGTCAAAAATATTGGCACGAAAATCAGCTTTTGAGAATGGTGAGTAAGTTGCCCCTCCCCAACCCTTTGTTCTCTGCTGTTTCACCTATTATGGTGGGCCAAGAGATGTTTAGCGGAGTTCCTTGCGAAGATGGTAGTACTTGTTCTTGTATTGGAGCGTTATCATCTGATATAACATTAATTCTATTGTTTATTGTTGCATCAGATTATTCCATGTTTGGAGCCAAGCACAATTATGACTGTGGAGGGGAAGCAATGTCATATTGATTGTTCTCTTTTTGTGTTGGTGGCATAAATAGAACTGAGTCTGTTTGCAGCTCAAACGAAGACTTTAGATTTGTGTCAGTTAAATTAAACGCAGTGTGCTTGTCCATCTGATTGCTTTGCTGGACCTGCAATTCAGCAGGAAGGTACTTGACTTGCGGGGTTGTTAAAGGAATTAGTAGGGCCTGTAGGACTCGTAGCACTCCATTAACCTCCTCAGTAGATGAAGCTCCCCCTCCATCTTTCATAAAAGAGTATTTTGATGGCTGTTAGGCCTGACATCCTTAGGGTGGACACCCCCAACTTTTTGCCTGCCTCCCGCCACTTTTTGATACTGTTTTTGCTGGTTTTAGGACTCTGCGCACTTTACCACTGCTAACCAGTGCTAAAGTACATGTGCTCTCTCTCCCTTAAAAGATGGTGACATTGGCTCATACCCAATTGGCATAGTTAATTTATTTGTAAGTCCCTAGTACAGTGCATTGCATGTGCCCAGGGCCTGTAAATTAAATACTACTAGTGGGCCTGCAGCACTGATTGTGCCACCCACACAAGTAGCCCCTTAACCATGTCTCAGGCCTGCCATTGCAAGGCCTGTGTGTGCAGTTTCACTGCCACTTCGATTTGGCATCTAAAAGTACTTGACAAGCCTGAAACTCCCCTTTTTCTACAGATAAGTCACCCCCAGGACAGGGTGTTATGTAGGTAAAAGGCAGGGCATATACCTGTGTGTTTTATATGTCCTGGTAGTGGAAAACCCCTAAATTAGTTTTCCACTGCTTTGAGGCCTGCTCCTTTCATAGGATAACATTAAGGCTACCCTCATATGCTCTTTGAGTGGTAGGTTCTGATCAGAAAGGGGTAGACAGGATATATTTAGTATGGCCAGAATGGTAATACAAAATCCTGCTGACTGCTGAGCTTGGATTTTATAATACTATTTTAGAAATGGCACTTTTAGAAAGTGAGCATTTCTCTGCACTTAACATCCTTCTGTGCCTTACAGCCTGTCTCCAATCCACGTCTGGGAAGGGCTAGTTGACAGCTCCCTTCTGCATTTCATCCAGGCAACCACAAACACGGGATGCTTAGTCACACCTGCACACTGAATGGGTCTTCCTGGGCTGGAGGGGTGGATCTGACACTTACATTTCAAAGGACACTGGCCTAACCTACAGGGACCCTGGCAGACAGGGTTCTACTGAAAGGGGACATTGTGCGCTTCAAAACCACTCTTTTAAGTCTCCCCCACTTCAAAGGCACTTTTGGGTATATAAACTGGGTCCCTGACCCTACCAGCTTAGACACTTCTTGGGAAAGACACTCTGCACCAGAACCTGCAACCTTTCAAGAGAAGCTGCCTGGCCGCCCAAACAACTCACCTGGACTGCTTTGCTGTAAAGGACTGCTGCCTTGCAGTTGCCTTGGCTCTGCAGAAAAGTGCTTGCCAAGGGCTTGGATTGAGCTTGCTTCCTGTTCCTGAAGTCTCAGGGCCAAAAAGACTTCATCTCAGCAAAGAAACGCCTTGTGCAGCAAAAATCGATGCACAGCCTGCCGGAATCGACGCACAGCTTGCCAATCAGTGAGAAAATCATGTCATCACCGAACCAGAATGACGCAGCCCGGCTCCCCGAATGGAGATCGCCGCAGCCCCAGTGTTGCGACTGGAGCTTCGACACACAGCCCACCGGATCAACGCATCAGTGAGCCAGAATGACACAGCCCGACTTCCTGCATGAGGAATCGACACAGTTGCTGCTGTGCGACAGAAACTCCACTGCTTTGCCCACCAGACCGACGCAGCATGCCCAGGATTTCCATGCATCGTCCCTGGGCGTCAAAAGACCCCCGTATCTCAAACAGGATTCCAGCCTGCGAGCCGGAATTCGACACAAAGCCCTTGCCGCATGCCCTTGCCGTATGGAAAAGAAGCGACGCATCGTCTGTGTGTGCATGGAAATCTGACGCACACCTACTTCTTTCCACGCATCTCCTCCTCTGCAATCTTCGTACGTGTAATTTTGACGCAAACCAGGTACTTTGTGCTTGCAAAAGACAATTGTTGCTTTTAAGAACTAAAGACTCTTCTTATCATTATGGAAGTGATATTTCAACTAGTGATTATCAAATCTTGATAGTTTTGACCTTAATTTATTCAGTTAAATACCTCATATTTTTTTTACATTGTGTGATTTTTGTGGGGTTCTCACTGTGTTAATGCATGATTTATTGCACAAATACTTTACACATTGCTTCCTATATTAAGCCTGACTGCACAGTGCCAAGCTACCAGAGGGTGGGCACAGGATAATTTGGACTGTGTGTGGCTTACCTTGACTATGATTGTGGTTACTACTTGGACAAGGGTGTATACCTTTGCCAAGTAGAGACCACATTTCTAACATTGGTGGCAACGGTGGGATAGGACTTGTATTTGTGCAGTAACATACAATAGCTACTTGTACATTACCTACCCATAGTTGAAGGTCAACTTTTTTTTAAATCTTTTTCTGCAATTTCGTTTTTCTGCTTGCCTGTTTAGTCAAATCCTCATTCAACATGTCTCTGGCTGGGTCTCAAGCAGGAGCTGAAGAGTTTGACATAGCCAGGCTGGAGACATACACTAGTAGCCAGCTGAAGGGTTTCTGCAAGGGAATGGGAGTTCCTAGTCCAGGTGCCTCCAGGAAGGAAGAGTACCAAAAGGCACTGAGGGTCTGGGCAGAAGCCCGTTCACAAGAGGAGGTTGAGGTGGAGGGACCAGAGAATGGCCCATCAGAGGATTTGCCAACAGCAGTGGAGGATGTTACCCCTGGAATTGTTCCCACCAGAAGAAAGAGAGGGGAGAAAAACTTAAAAATAAGGAGTTCTCAAAAGGCCCCCAAAACAACTTCCAGGGGATGGTGGTAACCAGTCCCAACCTGATTCCGAAAAGAGACCAGGGTTCTTTGATAAAAAGCAGGGGAAGTTTGTACCCAAATGGTTAGAGTGCACCAAGTTTGGCCACTACAAGGGTGACCCCCAAGTGTCCCATGTGGGCACAGCCCCCCACTGAAGGGCAGACACCTGGGTCGGCTAGTGTAGCGCTCAGGGAGAAGGTAGTCACAGATAGTTTTGGTGAACAGATAGAGGTAACCTTAGTGTCAATGGGAGATGAGGAAATGGTGCCAAAAGCCCACATGCCTGCAAATAGTTCCAAGTATAGGCAGTGGGTCACCATTAATGAGCAAAGGGTGGAGGCTCTGCGTGGGACAGGAACCAGCATGATTAACATTAGGGGTCAGCTGGTGTCAGCAGAGCAGATCATCCCCTATACATTCCACCAAGTCATAGCCGCTGACAATCGTGAGAGTCACTTACCAGTGGCTCTCGTTCCATTTGAATGGGGGGTCTCTGGCACTCTAAAAGTAGCTTTAAATCCTGCCATGCCTGTAATTTGTCTGCTAGGCAAGAACCTTGAGCATACTACCTGGAAGGGGGTGGAGCTCAGGTCTCACCTGGAGATTTTAGGTTTGCCTGAATGGGTCTGCATGACCACACGGTCCATGGGTGCCCGGAAAGGGAATCCAGGGCATCTGAAGCCTGGAGGATGGCCGAGACAGCTGCAAAGAGGAAGAGAAAGGGGTGTGGGAAACTGGTCCCAGACGTTCCCTTGGTGGTTGATGGGGTACCAGAGGAGGAGGTCCCTAAGCTAACTGGGGAAGACATTGCCACCCTGGGTAATCTGCCTGAGCTTGCTGGTTGGCAAGTTGAAGGTGGGCCAACCAGGGAGGAGTTCTGCAAAGCGCAGAAAGAGTGCCCTACTTTTGAGGGTTTGAGGCGACAGGCCGCGGCCCAGGCAGCAGGTGAAGCCTCTGGCGATCACCATATCTATTGGGAGAATGATCTCCTTCACAGTGAGCCCAAGGTACCAGAAGCTGGGGTAGCATGTGTGCTGGTGGTCCCCTAGTGCTACCGGTCTTTCTTACAGGGTTTGGCTCACGACATCCCCCTGGTGGGACATTTGGGGCAATACAAGACCTCTCCGAGGCTTGGCACCCACTTTTATTGGCCCTGAATGCGGGTAGCCTCAGATGCTTTCTGTAGGTCCTGCCCAACCTGCCAGGCTAGTGGGAAGACAGGGAAAAGGCTAATGGCCCCCATGATCCCACTTCCTGTCATTAACACCCCCTTTGAAAGGGTGGGCATTGATGTCATTGGTCCCTTCAACCCCAAAACTGCCCTAGGCAACAGGTTTATCCTGATTTTGGTGGACCATGGCACCTGCTATCCAGAGGAGATCCCTCTAAGTATAGTGACTGCACTGGTGGTGACCAGAGCTCGTTGGGTTGAATAAATGAAGGATATACTCCCAATTAACACCTCTGGATTTACTTCCTCCTCCACCCCTGCATTACTCCAGTCTAACTAACAGTTAGTGAGTCCGCGGCTCAAATTAACTCATAATAATACTAAAACTGTACTCATTATTTAACAATACTAATCCATCACTAATTCTTGTTGGGTTCCGGAGTAGCGTGCTACTCATCGAAAAGCGCTTCGACGCCTCGTCAGGGGTAGTAAGCGCTATATAAATACGATTACAATTACAATTACAATTAATGGGGATATTTGCCCGTGTTGGATTCCCAAAAAAGGTTGTGTCTGACAGAGGCATAACGTTTATGTCTGCATATATGAAGTCCATGTGGGATGCATGTGGGGTGACCTACCGGTTTACCACCCCTTACCATACCCAATCCAATGGGTTTGTAGAAAGGTTCAACAAGACCCCCAAAAAATGCATGATCACAGACCTACCTGAGGCCATGAGGCGTAAGCGGGATGTCCTTTTACCATGCCTTCTCTTTGCTTATAGAGAGGTGCCCCAGAAAGGGTTGGGTTCAGCCCCCTTGAACTTCTGGGTACCCTGTCAGGGGTCCCTGAGCATAGTAAAAGAGGGGTGGGAGAAAGCTCCCAGGAAACTCCCCCAGGATGTGGTCAGTTACATGCTGGCCCTCCGCAACCAGATGCAACGCTTCTAGAAATAGGCCAAGAGCAACCTCAAGGCCAGTCAAGAGGTGATGAAGCAATGGTATGACCAGAAGGCCACCCTGGTAGAATTCTCACCTGAAGACAAAGTATGGGTAATGGAGCCAGTAGAACCTAGAGCTCTCCAGGACTGCTGGACTGGCCCATTTGAGATCAAGGAGAAGAAGGGGGAGAACACTTACTTAGTGGACCTCAAGTCCCCTAGAAACCTCCTAAGGGTGCTCCATCAAAACAGACTGAAGCTTCGTTTTGAGAGGTCTGAAGTCAGCATGCTTCTGGTGACAGATGAGGGTATGAAAGAGGAGAGTGAGCCTCTCCGGACCTCCTCTCTTCCAAAGAAGGTGACAGGTCAGTGGAGGGTGTCAATCTCTATGACTCCCTGACCCTAAATCAGAGAGGTGACTGCTACGAGTTATTGGAGCAGTTCTCTTCCCTGTTTTGGATCACCCCTGGACTGACACACTTGTGTGTCCATGACATTGACACAGGAGACAGTCCCCCTGTAAGGAATAAAATTTACAGAGTGTCAGATAAGGTGAGGTCCTGCATCAAGGAGGAAGTTGCCAAGATGCTGGCTCTTGGGGTGATGGAGAAGTCCATCAGTCCCTGGTCCAGCCCAGTGGTGTTGGTTCCCAAGGCTGCTGCTCCCAGTGCCAAACCAGAGCTTATGTTCTGATTGGACTACCGGGGTCTCAACTCTGTCACAAAGACAGATGCTCACTCCATCTCCCGAGCTGATGAGCTCGTAGACAGACTAGGCGCTGCCAATTTCCTTAGTACCTTTGACCTCACGTCAGGGTACTGGCAGATCGCCTTGACTGAAGGGGCAAAAGAGAGATCCACTTTTTCTACTCCTGAGGGCCATTACCAGTTTAGATTAATGCCCTTTGGACTGAAAAATGCACCCACTACCTTCCAACATTTGGTCAATGGGGTACTAACTAGCAAGGAGGCCTTCTGCACAGCCTACCTAGACAACATTGCCGTCTATAGTTCCAGCTGGGAGGAACACCTGCTGCACCTCAAAGAGGTGCTTCAGGCCCTGCAACAGGCAGGCCTGACCATCAGGGCCAGTAAGTGCCAGATTGGGCAGAGTTCTGTGGTGTACTTGGGACACCTAGTAAGTGGTGGCAAGGTGCAGCCCCTACAGGCCAAGATTGAAACAATGAAGGCCTAGCAACCATGTAGAACCCAAACAGAGGTGAGCGCCTTCTTAGGTCTCACAGGATATTACTGCAGATTTGTTAAGGGGTATGGCACCATAGTGTCCCGAGCAAACATGTTAGCTGAGGGTGGAGCAGAGGTGAAACCAGTGTGCCAACCCTGTTAGGTAGAGAGCTTTGCTTGGATTTAGACATTTGTAGGTCTGACCCGGGGGGCTTTTTGGCCCTTTCTTTTATGGTGGGCTGGCTTATCAATGTGTAAAGTTAAATAAGGGCCCCCCTCTGGGCTTATTTATGCCTTGTGACCCAACTCCTCCCCAGGGCTTTAATTCAATATTATGCGGGGCTGCGCAGCCCCCCAACCTCTGGTGACGACCACCTCCCTATGGCAAAATGCCTTACTCAAGAATTGCCAAATTGATCTACAAAAGTAGATCTGATGGAGCCACTGGCCCAAAAAGGTATTCCTGCATCAGTTTATAAACAGGATGCAGAGTTCTGGTCCACAGCACTGGAAAAACTATTCATAAAATGTATGGTCAGTAAATCTATTCCATAACTTGGCATGGCTCAGTTTTGCATCCTGTTTACAAGAAGGGCCCAGTGGTGGTCCCTGACAGCTACTGCCTTATTGCCCTTTTGGAAGTTGAGACAAAAAACTTTGCCTCACTCCTGCCAAAAGATCTTGACACATGGGCAAACTGTCCCCCATGCCCTGGGGGCCACCACCTCCCTGGGGCTTTAATTCAATAGAAGGGCACCCAGGAGAGATGGCCAGGCCCCCAGGTTGGAAATCGTCTGGGAGAGGGGAGGGCCGTTCTGCTCCTCCCCCAAAACATTATAAGATTATAAGGCTAGGCCCGAGGGATGGGCCCCTCAGGGGCAATATCAGCCATGCAGACCCCCTCTCTGGAAAAAAAGTGTATGTTGACGACAGGCCCAGGGGCTTTGGGTCCCTGGAGCCAAAATTGTCTAAGGGGGGCGAGTGGCCCCTCTCCCTAAAAAAAAATATTTGATGAGGCTGGGCCCCAGGGGATGGGATCCTGGCTTGTAATGGGTACCAATGGTACTTACACCTTAAGCCAGGTCCAGTTATCCCTTATTAGTACAGTGTAGTAGTGTTCTAGCAGCTTAGGCTGATAGAGGGAGCTATAGCAGAGCAGCCAAGGCTGAACTAGGAGACATGCAAAGTTCATGCAATACCACCAATATCATATAGTTACTAAATCATAAGAAAGACAGTACTCACTGTTACTAAAAATAAAGGTACTTTATTTTAGTGACAATGTGCCAAAAATATCTCAGAGGATATACTCCCTTAGGAGGTAAGTAACCTACACAAAATATACACAACTAACCAAATCAGGTAAGTAAAACAGTCAGAAAGTAGTGCAAACACTGTAAAACACAACAGGATGCAATAGGCTTAGGGGCAACACAAACCATATACTAAGAAAGTGGAATGCAAACCACAAATGGACCCCTAGGCAAGTGTAATGTGTAGAGGGTCGCTGGGAGTGTAAGAAAACAGTAAAGGTGTAAAGGAGACCCCACTCCAAGACCCTGGAAAATAGGAGTAAAGTACTAGTATTTCCCCAGAAACACACTAAAGTCGTGATAAAGGATTTTGCAAGGACTACAGCGGACTGCAAAGCACTGAAGACAGATTCCTGGACCTGAACACGTGCAGAGGAAGGGGACCAAGTCCAAGAGTCGCTAAAGTGTCCAGGGGGGGCAGGAGCCCACTAAACCCCGGATGAAGGTGCAAAATGGTTGCCTCCAGTTGGAAGAAGCTGCAGGATTTGCAACAACAAAAGGAGGTAGGAAGTTCTTCTTCATGCAGATGTCCCACGGTGCGCTGGAGGATGCAGAGTTGTTTCCTTGGCAAAATACTGCAAACAAGTCTTGCTAGCTGCAAGAATCATGGATGGAGAAAAAGGGTGCTGCCCGGGCCCAGGAACAATCAGAATGTCGCCACTTGGGAGAGGAAACAGAGGGGGCCCTCAGCAATGTGGACCTTGGACAAGAAGGAAGCACCCGCAGAAGTCCTTGAACATGGGTGCAAGAAGACTGAACATGGCGGTCGTCTCAACACTGCAAAGGGAGGTTCCACGACACTGGATATCAACTCAGGGAGCTGAGCATCGCAGGACGGAGTGCTGGGGACCTAGGCTCAGCTGTGCATGCAGGATTTCTTGGAAATGTGCACCGAAGCCCTTGTAGCTGCCCTTGTAGCTGCAGAACATGAGGTGCCCAGGATTACTGTCTGGGGAGGGGAGGCAAGGACTTACCTCCTCCAAATTCGGACAGTTGGACCACTGGACAGTCTGGGTCACTTGGGTCCACCACCTGTGTTCCAGGGGCCACGCTCATCAGGATGAGAGGGGACCCAGAGTACCAGTGAAGCTGAAGTTTGTTGCCTGCTGAAGCAGGGGGAAGATTCCGTCGACCCACAGGAGATTTCTTCATGGCTTCCAGTGCAGGGTGAAGGCAGGCATCCCCCAGAGCATGCAAAACCAGGAAACAGTCAAGAAAGCCGGCAGGATTAGGCACTACAATGTCGCTGGTAGTCTTCTGGCTGCTTTGTTGCAGTTTTGCAGGCGTCCTGGAGCATTCAACGGTCGATCCTTGGCAGAAGTCAAAGAGAGAAGCGCAGAGGAACCCTGATGAATTCTTGCAAGTCGTAATCTCAAGAAAAGACCACTGGAGAGACCCTAAATAGCCCTCAAAGGAGGATTGCCCACCTAGTCAGGTATGCACCTATCAGGAGGGGTCTCGGACGTCACCTGCTGGCACTGGCCACTCAGAGACCTCCAGAGTGCCCCCACACCTCTGGGAACAAGATGGGAGAGGTCTGAGACACACTGGAGGAGCTCTGGGCACCACCCCTGGGGTGGTGATGGACAGGGGAGTGGTCACTCCCCTTTCCTTTGTCCAGTTTTGCACCAGCGCAGGGACTGGGGGTTCCCTAAATACAGGAAAGTGATTGTCTAGCTTCATTTAAGGCTGTAACGCTACAGCAAATATTTCATGGTGTTCATGAAAACACACAGCAACCCTGCACTATACAGGGACTATTACAGACACCAGGCCAGATATGGCGGACCCCCATTCTTTCAAGGTGACCCAGTAACGCATGGCACAGGGCTGGGAGTTTTTTTTCACAGTTTGTTTAGATGAGCTATGCCTTTCCTGAAAAGAGGTTATGAAATTGCAAAACCTCATTCTAAAGCGGCTGCCGCATTGCCCAGGATGTGGTAGAGTCTGTGAAGTCTGTGATAGTTGAACGAATGAACAAACAACCCCAAGAAGGAGCTTGGCTTTTCTACAAGCATAACACAGGTGTGAAAAGGAAGTGAAAAGCATCGAGGTGGAGGGCTCCCTATAAAAAAATGAAGATGCGCTTCAAAAGCCTCTCACCAAAGAAGGTCCGCAAGCCTGAAGAGAACCTCAAAGGTCAAGAAAGCAACAGACCAAGTAAATATTTTTTTAAACTCAAAAACAACAACAGCCATGTCCTTCTTGCATTGCGCATCCAGAGAATGTGCCAAATCTGAACTAGATCTATTTTCTCTCAAGAATACCCAGACCAGCATCAAAGGTAGCCTTTTCATGGAAGTCTCACCTCTAGCTACTTTAACTCTCCTCGCTCCGATAGAATTTTTTGTGTCAGGGTCTACCAACATGTATCTGGATCTCAACAATACTCTACTATATCTGGTCTGTAAAATCTCAGAAGTGAATGGTGCCAACAGGGACGCTGATGCTAAAGTGGTGACGATTGATTACCCCGTAGCAACCATGTTAAACCAAGTAGACATTACTCTTGGTGATCGTCTCATAACCCAAAGTGATAATATGTATGCCTATAGAGCCTACATCAAGAGTATTCTCAGTTACAGCAGGGACGCCCTGGATACCCAGATGTCTTCTAGAAGGACTCATATGAATATTTTGAAGACAAGGAGCTGGACGGACCCAATAAAGGCTTTATGAAGAGAGCTAGCTTTGCATCCAAAAGTAAACAGTTTGGCCTCCAGTGGCCGTATATATTTGGATCTCTTTTTCCAAGATAAGCTACTCATCAATGGTATTGATCTTAAAATCAAACATACTCACAAAAAATACTTGTTCTGTCTTATGAGCAGCGATGCTGAGTGGTATAAATTTGTTATACTGACTGCTAGCTTATTTGTAAAGAGAGTGTGTCACCCAGGGTCAGATTGGCAGACGCCAAAGCTTTACAGCTATCGAACATCAAGTATGCTGTTTAAAGAGTAGCTGTGAAGATGTTCAACAAGGTTAACCCAACAACAAAATTTATTTTTTGGAACAGCTACCAGAACTCATTATCATAGAGTTTGTCGATAACACAGCGTTTAGCTCAAACCCCTTCAAATTCACAAACTACGACATCACCTATGCTGCGCTGTTCCACGAGGGCACTGTAATTCCCGCAAAACCATAAACACCCAGCTTTGAAGACAATAATTGTGTTAAGGAATATCCAGGGCTGGTTTCTTTAACAAGCATTGAGACCCTGAAGTTGTTGTGTTGAAAGAAAGTTATGGGCAAGTGTACACACTGTTTTCATTTGATTTGAGCCCCGATATGGAAGTTGGCAACCACTACAACCTGGTCAAGAATGGAAATCTAAAAGCTGAAGTACATTTCAAGCAGACCCTGGTGTAAATTTGGATATGGTTGTATTTTCTGTGTTTCACAACATCATCCAAATTAACCACACCCAACAGATTTTGTTTGATCATCTTTAAATTGTTGTAAAATGAACACTTTTCAGATTTGTGATTTCTTAAGTAAACATACATATGCCAAGAAATACTTTTTAGGGGTATTTTCAATTGAAACGTTAGTGTCTGAAATTGGCTAGAAAGGCCTAGCACTCTTGTTTTTAACACAGATCCACACTATAAGGAAGGAACTCATGGGGGAGGAGGGGTCTGTTTTTAGATAAAGATGTTTTACTCTGTTTGACAGCGTTGTAGTTTCCCCACACACCACATCTATACAAAACCTATTTTCATGTATTTAAAAAAAGCTGTTATGGGGTAGAGCATAACAAAATACCAATCCAGGACACTCTCCATTACGTGTGTTGAGCACTGTATATATTTTATTAGTAAAACGTTGAAGGGTGTTACATTTAGAAATGTTTTAAATCTATATTCAAGCGATCTTGCTTACAATCACCGTCTTGTTATGAACTATGTGAAAGAAAACACGTCCTACAAAAAGTGTGGCTAAATCAGCTTCCACAGTTTGTCAAAAGTGTAAGCCCATGTGAGGTGGCCCCCCTCTGTGTAATCTTATGTGCAAAAAATAAAATGTTAAAATGGAATACCCTGGTGTGGTTTGTTTATTCTGATTTAAACATAAGTTTTTAAAAGATACCAAAGAGACGGTGAAAAGTTTAAAAAAGGTTCTATTTACAAAGCAGTTTTTGTGCCACGAGGGCACTTCACATTTACTACAAAAACCAAAAATGTAAATATATCCATACAAACATATACAACTGTGTTTAACCCCTTAGCTGCTGAGCCTTTTCCCCCAAGAGCTGAGCCCTTTTTTGGCTACTTGGGGTAGTTTGCGCTTAGGTCCCATAACATTTTGTCCACATAAGCTATCCATGGCAAATTTACATCTTTTTTTCCAACATCCTGGTGATTCTAAAGGCTCCCAGAGTTTGTGGGTTCCCCTGAAGGAGAACGAGCAATTAGCCAAAATACAGCTAAAATTTGTTTTTGGGGGGAAAAATGGGAAAAAGTGCTGCAGAAGAAAGCATCTGTTTTTTCCCTGCAAATGGGATCAACAAGGGGTTTGCTGTGCTATAATCCCTATCTTCCCAGCTTTTTGGTTTAGGCATATTTGAATCAGATAACATTCAGACATTTTTCAACACAGTTTTGGCATATTATTAGGACATACCCGATTTTCACTATTTTTTGTTCTTTAAGCCTCCCTCCAGTTAGAGACAGAAATGGGTGTGAAACTATTTATGGATCCCAGACAGCTAAACATTTTTGAAAAGTAGACACAATTCTGAATTCAGCAAAAGGTTTAGATCCTTCAAGGGTTTTCTATAGAAAGTCACAGTTGAAATAAAAAAATATTAGAATTGAGATGAAAAAAACTGCCATTTTGGTCTACGTTTTCTTCTGTAACTTTTTCCAACTAAGCCAGATTTTTTGAAGCAATATACTGTTACGCCTGCTGGACCCTTCTGGTTGTTGGGATACATAGGGCTTGTAGATTCATCAAGAACCCAAGGTACCAAAACCCAATAAATGAGCTGTACCTCGCAATGGGTTTTCATTAAATACCGGGTATATAGCAATTCTTTTGGTAAAATATAAAGAGTGAAAAATAGGTATCAAAGAAACCTTTGTATTTCCAAAATTTGGGCACAAGATATGGAGTTTAGAAGGAGTGGTTATTTGCACATCTCGGAATTCGGAGGTATCCATAAGAACATGTGACTTACAGGGAATTTCGCAAAGTGACTTCTTTCTTACATGCTGACTTACATTTTGAAGGCACAAGTATAGAGAAAGGCAATTGTTCTTCTATTCTGTGTTCCTCCAAGTCTCCTGATAAAAATGGTACCTCACTTGTATTGGTAGGCCTAGTGCCCGTGAAAGGAAAGACTCCAAAACACAACGTGGACAGGTCACATTTTTCCAATGAAAACTGATGCGTTTTTGCAAAACGCATCGCTCTGTTTTCGGCCTCCTGCTCAGCCGGCACTTAGAGAAACCTAGCAAACCTAAACATTTTAGAAAACTAGACACCTAGGGGAATCCAGAATGGGGTAAATTGTGGGTCTTTCACCCAGAAACCTTTGGAAACCTCAAAATTTGTCTCAAATCACATTGTCCGCACATTTCATCGATGCAAAGTTCTGGAATCTGAGGGGAGCCACAAACTTCCTTTCACCCAGCCTTCCCTCATGTTTCCCGATAAAAATGGTACCTCACTTGCGTGGGTAGGCCTAGTGACCGTGACTGGAAATGCCTCAAAACAGAACATGGACACTTCACATTTTCACAATGAAAACAGATTTTCTGCCAAGAGTCTAGCTGTGTATTTTGGCCTCTAGCTCAGGCAACACCTAAGGAAACCCAGCAAACCTATACATTTTTGAAAACTAGACACCTCCGGGAATCTGGAATGGGGTGCCTTGCAGGGCTTTCTCCAGGTTCTGTCACCCAGAAACCTTTACAAACCTCAAAATGTGTCTAAAAAAAACACATTTTCCTCACATTTAAGAGATGCAAAGTTCTGGAATCGGAGGGGAGCCACAAACTTCTTTTGACATAGCATTTCCCCAAGTCTCCCGATACAAATGGTACCCCGCTTGTGTGGGTAGGCCAAGTGCCTGCAACAGGGAAAGGTCCAAAATGTACTGTGGCAATAATGATAACTGAGGTGAGTGTACTAATAAGTCATGGGATCTGGAACCATTTAGGGAAACCTACCAAACCCAGACATTTCTTGAAAAAAATAGACACACAGGGGAGTCCACGGATGTGTTGCTTGTGTGGATTCCCCAAAGTTTTTTTGCTGAGAATACCCTGCAAAGGTGAAACGATGAATACAAATACTATTTTCCCTTGCATTTCTGTGAAGGAAACTACAGCACTATGCATGGATCCACAAACATCTTACCACCTGGTGTTGCCCAACTTGTCCCAATATAAACTCTACCCCACTGGTGTGCCTGGGCCTACTGCCTGTGACAGGAATCAGTCACACAAGGGTCCTTGCACGAGGCCTACTGTTGACGATGGAGTGATCAATTGCTGATGCCAGCACTAGGCAAAACAGGGTGGTAGGAATTTTGTTGATCCTTGACAGAGAAGCAAGGAAAATAGTGTTTTTAATAAACATTTCACAATTGCAGGGTATTCTGGGTAAGAAAACTTTGCAGAATGCACACATGCCACACCTCAGTAGACTGTCCCTGGTGACTAGTTTTCAGAAATGTGTGGGTTTGGTAGGTTTCCCTATATGGTCGCCGAGCCGAGGACCAAAGACACAGGAGACCGTCTTACAAAATCAGGCTGTTTTGAGACAAGTAATTCTGATGTCTCCACAATACGTATTGGGCCCTTCCCTGTTGCGGTCACTTGCCCACCGACACAAGTGAGGCAATGTTTTTCTCTGGAGACTTAGGGAATGCTAGATGGTAGGAAATGTGTAGCTACCTGCAGATTCTAGGACTTTCCCTCGTGGAAATGCAAAGAAAATGTGTTTCTTAAGCTAAGTTTTATGATTTCAAGGAGATTCTGGGTGACGGAAAACTGGTGAGGGCCAGGCAAATCTTATACCCCTCTGGAACTAGTATGTTATATTTAATCCACCTCTCACACTGGTTGGTTTTAGCACCTCCAGAAAATATGGTTTCAAAGCATGAATACTTATCAAAGTATCTGAATATTGAAACCAAGCCTTCTGAAAGTGAGCCATAAAGCCACTTCTCAGCACCAACCGGTTTATGGTCTGTTCACACAACATTCACGCACAACACACAACACTTTCATACCGCCGGCTAAGGGCCCAAACCAACCAATCATTGCACTCACACCAACCTACCCGCTGTCAGACAAGGGCCAACACATTCATACGCCACAGGACGGAATACGTTTGATTACATTTTACCACCTGTCAAGTAACCGACTCCTTCCTCCTGAACATTACCAAAGGCATGCGTAAGGAACCTTTACTAATGGCTCCCATGACAGCCACATGAGGCTCAGGAAGATGATTTTCATGACCTTTAGTGCTAAATCCAACTCCTTTTAGTTTGTGGATGCAAGTTGGTGGTTTCTGAGTACGCCTTGTGAGGCCTATGCCTCAAAGTGAGAGAGCATATCTACCTTTGAAACTAAGGCAGACATGCTGGGGAATTTTCACAAAGTTCCCTAAAGAGAACGTCATAAACTGTGAAAAACTATAGTGTTTGACACAAAGGGTAGTCTGTGAGAACGTAGCATATGTCCCAGCCACTGTTATGTGCAGTGGTGTGACTGTCATGCACTTATCATACAGCAAATACTAAGTTCTGACGGAGGAGGAACATGGCCAGCAGGTCAAACACTGACCCATATGTGTCATAGTCCTTCAGTGCCATCATGGCACCAAAAAGTTTGAATCCATAGGTGTAGATGATGTGCATCTGTAGTACCTTTATTATCTGCCGTCTACCTGTGCAATATCACTGGGAAAGCCCTCCTACCTTAAGCTTTTCGTACCCGTTCATGCCTCTGTCCTCATCCGAGTCCTGACTAATCCAACTACGTGGATTGTGGATAAAGGTGTCAAGCAGACCATAAGGAAATCCATGATTTCCTGAAGTAGATGAACTAAAATTCTGTGGCTGCTTGCCTGAAAAAGCAGTGGCCTATGGACATTCGGTATCCATGCAGTTACTGAAAGATTTATCGAACAACAGCTCCACCTCAGTTGATTTCCCAGAACTTTGTTTTAGTAAGATACAACATAAAGCAAGTAGGGAAACAGAGGCCTTGTTGAGATGGGCACTGGGGATAGCAATAACAACTCTCCTGCTGCTTTCCATGCTTCGAGCATACTTTACAATAACAACATGGATGACCCTTTTTGGGTGTTTTAGGTGTTTTAGGAATGCGATCAACAAAGTGTCGCTCCTGCAGGCTTGTCACATCCTCCAGAACATATGAAGTGGAGGCTGCTGCTTCTGTAGCAGCAGTGAGGATTTCAATCACAGACAACTGGAAGTTAAGGGAAGACATGAGTCTTCCTGTGGTTGTCTGACAATAAGCAACATAAGCATTGTAGGTTGCCATCTGGATCAAGTGAGTAAACAGTTTCTGAACCAAGTGCTGGTTTTACGACATGCATTGTATGGTTGAAGAACTTGGTCATTCTTGTTCACTCCACCCATGTACTTATTGTAATCAAGTATACAGGTGGGCTTGTGGACTTCGGCCATCTGACCCCAAACCACGGTGGGGAGGGGCACTCATCATGAATTGTAGTGAGCACATGTACATCACACCTATCCGAGAACTTGACTGGGAGAAGATTGCTGGAATGTAATGCAGTACTCTGGGAGTTCTGGAGCTTTTTGCAAACAAGCTTCTACGGGAATCCTTTGTGGTTACAACGAACTGTACCACAGGCCACAGTGCCAGCTTTGTAGAGCTCACTGATCAGCTCTACTCCTGTATAGAAATAATACACTTAAAGGTTATAACTTTTGTGAAGGAGTGGCTGGACAAGCTTCCATACAATCTTCCCTGTGACACCTTACGTGGGAGGGCAACCTACAGGGTTTAGTGTGGAGTCCTTCCTTGTATACACTCTCAAGCTGTACACCCAGCCAGAAGAGCTCTAACATAGCATGTACAGCTTGATACCGTAGCGAGCTCTTTTGCTTGCAATTTAGTGCCTGAACAACAGCCACCCTTTTTACAGGATCAAGGACTTATGAACTGCTATATTCTTTCCAGGAACATAGATCTCTGGAAACCTGGCAGACAAATGTTCCACGACCGGCCAAATTTTGAACAACCTGTCATTGTCTGGATGTTCTCAGGGCAATGCAGCAGAATTATCATTAAAATGCAGCATGCCCTGCAATAGCGAAAAAAGATCTCTGCTCAAGAACAGAGTAAAGATAGGGGTTACCCAAACAGAGCGAGTCGTCCAGTAGGACTGCAAGGTGGGTTTCTGCACTGATGCCATTTTGAGCGTAAGGCCCAAAAATATCTTCAACTACGCGAGAGAAGTGCGAGGCCACTGGGGTGCCCTAGAAAGAGGCACTAAATTGCCTCCCTGCTCTCTCAGAAATCGTTCTGGATGTGAATTTGTTTGCGCACAATTTGCTGAAGAAAGTCAACATCCAAAACGAGATGGACATAGTCGACTGGCAAAAAGTTGGCCGTATTGACTTTACATCCAGTGTCACCAGTAAAAGGTAGAATTTGGGGCTGAACTAAATCTGGGGACTGCCAGAGAGTACTCTGTCTGTGCTTGCAGCCACAAGCACCTGCTCTCTGGGTTGGGATAACCTGCTGTTGTCCCGCTGCACAAACTGTGAAGGGACAGCACAACTGTCCTCATCGTCTCCCTCATAATTACTGGAAGTGGTGTCACTGGATGGGACTCCACCAACTGAAAGATCACTCCCAGATTCTACTCCATTGTCCTCTGCCTCAGATTCTGTCTCAGTATCTGCTGTCTCAGTCTCTGAGCCTGCCTCAGAGCTGTCTGCCATAACCTGACTTACAGCTTCAGCAGCAGTCATCCAGCGAGACGCCATCTCTGCTCCTGGCTAAACTGTTCCTCTAAAACATTAGTCTATGTAGAAGGCAGATATAATGTCAAAAAAAATTGCTGGTGGGGTCTGTGGGGGGGGTGTTGTGTGCAATAATAAATGTCAGTCACCTTGCCTTCGCTTCTTCCTTCAATCAGCAGGTTCCCAAAAGACACTGAAAAAAACAAAAAAGGCACATTATTACTTTATCTTGCCACATACCAAGCATCACAGCCCTTAGTGTTAGTGACGCCCAGTGAGACAATTAATTTTGGCGCACCAGTCCCATGACCTCTTCCTTGTATTCCCTCACTACCAGATGCCCTTCATCTCTATATAGCCACCTCGCACATACATTTCATTTGTTTTAAAGCACAGGTAACAGCTGGCTTTACTAATCCACTCAGCTATTTCACATAAAATACAGATCTATTCTTTGCAGCAGGCATATAAACCCTCTGAGCTACTTTATGGCATCAAAACTGCCACTAGACAAAAGTCCGATTTTTTTCTCTAGCAGGAACATAATCACATTAGCTATCTTGATATTTGTATTGCTTCCTGAAAGCTATCTATGCCTGAAAGATATAGATATATATATATCAATCACTTATAAAAAATATAAAAATACCACTGTCTATTATTAGATACATATACAGATATATGTATATATATGTATATATGTGTATATATATATATATATATATATATATATATACTCTCTCTCTCTGTATAGATAAAATATCACTTTTTTTTAAATATATGGGTGGTTTCCCTGTGGGATGATCGCTGCCCCCAGGAAAACCACACATTTATAAAACAAAGTGATAAATATATATATATATATTTAGAGAGAGAGAGTAGGCATCTCCAAGAAGAAGCTCTCCTATGTGCAGCTCATCCTACAAAATCTGAGCCTAATGCTTGGGTGACTTAACATGTGAATATCAAAATTGAAAAGTGTGCATTCAAGATGAAAATGTGTGCATTTCCAGAGCTCATAAGAAGATGTTTGGAGAAAAATGGTTGAAGTTCCAAAGTATTCATTTCAATTTGATAAAACCAAGTGAGTTGACGCATGGACATCATCCTTAACCCCCCCACTTCAATACTAGCTCAGGGCATTTGTCCTTGAGCAGTCATTCTATCCGATCCCCAGCACCTGGCCCCCCTTTTTGTCTCTTTTTCTTCCCTTTCTTCCCTTCTGTTCTTCATTTTTTCCCCACCTTTTTCCCTTATTCTCTTTTTTCTCTTGCTATTTCTTCTTTTTGTTCTTAGGTTTTCTCCGCACCCCTGCCTTTTCCTGTTTTCTCCATTTTTTCCTTCTTTTTTCACTTGCCCCCTGTTTTTCATCCCCTCACCTCTTCCTTCTATTCTTTCGTGCCCGCTCTTTGTCTCTTTGTTTCTTGTTACTGGTCCTAGGACCATTTTCCAACTCTCCCACCCTGGCTCCTTTGTCTTTTATGTTGTGTTTTGTGTTTTGGTTTTGTTTTTGTTTTCTGTGTTTGTTGGTTTTTTAGCCGTGGTTTTAGTTTTTTTGTTTTCGTTTCTTTCCTTTTTTTTTGCGTTGTTGTTTTATGCTTTTTAACTCAGCTTTTTTTTTCCGCTCTACGTACCATCCCCACTGACGCCATTACCGTGCTGTTTGGCTATTTAAAATTCCGTCCCTCCCCGACCCTAACAGACAAGCGGTTGGGGAGGGGAACGGATTAGGTGTTCAGGAGGGCGCCACCCTTTGAAGTAGTGAGTTTCTTCTGCGACCTGCCTCGAGCTGCACCAACACAGACGACCTCCATACAGATAAGACTTAAGTGGTTACCTGGGTGATGAGTGATAGCCATGCCTCACATATTATATGTTGTGTGTGTTTGTGTGTGAGCCTTCCTCATATATATTTAGTGTAAGATTATGCTGCTACTATGTATGTGTATGTGTATATATATATATCTTTTTACGCCTATAGTGCATCCTTCTCAGTGATATGCCCTCAATATAAACGATCCCAGTATAACCGTGGATCTTTGGTTATAACTTCTACTCAATTGTGTGTGCACCGATAATGACTTGTTCATACTTTACCCTTGAGCCCTACCTTTACAAACAGCGTCATTTAGGGAGAACCTACATCTTGAGCTTATGGCTAGCACGCACCTAAGGCGCATCTTTCCCTTATCTTATTTAGTTGTTACCATTAGCACTGACCCCCTAATCTGTCCAGCTTAGTTCATGCCTTCTATGTCTCCCCTGTTTTTAGTGTGTGACTATAAGGGGACTCCACCCCTCCCATAGACCAGGGGCAAATAGCCCAGCAAGAATATGGTAAGAGAATGGCTTTCCCTGCCCCTTTAATTGGGGTCTGCTGCCCCTTATAGGGCGTCAGGTCTTCATTGTGTTAGTGCATGCACTTGTGACTGATCTAAGCATGCTGGGTCACTCACTCGTGTGTTGTGGTTTGCTGTGTCACACATTGATTAAACATTATAACTATTATCGTTTCTGTTTTGGTCTTTACTTATTTTAGACTACCATGGTCAAGCTGCCCACAGGAAGGCTCCCTTTCCTTTTCTTTACTAGAGCACCTCCTAATGAGGCAATCCCCTCATACTTGAATATTTAATACATATATTTAGGGATCCCTGGCCCTGACGAATGCCCCCAAACCTCATTTGGCTCTTGGAAGTGGGCAGAAATATGCTGGCCATGAATCAACGATTAGGTGACCCTTCGAACCATTATTCTCAGTAGGTGTCTCATCACTTCTTTTAGCCATACCAGCAGTCACCACAATTAAAGGTGTACTATTACACAGGTAACTGATTAGGTATTTTTATATTTTCCATAGCACAACTGGATCTCTTGTTTATCTAGATAATTCTAATTTCAGCACTCCAAGTTCTTTTAATGGTGAGGTTGAGTCCGTCCAGGTGGCACTGTCCTACCCGGATGGGGCTAGGTGGTCATATGATGAAGCAATACACTATAATGTGTTTGAGACCACCTAGTCCGTAAAGGAACATTTCCTTCCCCTTCACAGTTACTCTTGACACACCAACAAGTCTCATAATCTGGGATTCTAGGGCTAAGGGCAATTTCTTTGCCACTGGTCCCCTAATCACACCCCATAAGCTTTGTGTATATTGTTCTGAAAGGTGGGGAGACAGTATGGGGTACTGGCTCGTCCTCTGAGCCAAATTCTCCCCCACTCTCCCGTTTGTGTTATGATGATATAAGGATACAGACTGGTAAATCATAGTAATGGATTTTCTCCCCCTGACACATGTGCTTGTAGAGCTGTATAGCTTTAGTAAGTCCACCCTAATAAGACACCACGAGGTTCAAGAGGTTCCAGTAAATTCCTGCTCTTAATGAAGGAGCACAGTTCTGCATCTGATTTTAACATATCGTGCCGCTCGTCCTCCCAAAGGGATCTCGGAACAAATCCACTGTTGTCAACATATTGCCCCTTTAACAAAGTACAACGGTGCAGGTGCTCAAAACGGGCACCTAACAGGGAGTTAAACTCATGGGACTTGTAACATTGTGAGCAACCATAATAAAAGCAGCTGTAGTATTCAAAGGCTGTCGGCATGCCGTTAATTAGAGCATAACTGTCCAGGAATTACAACCCCAAGCATTATTCCCCACCCTGTAAAGCGTGTTGAATAAACATGTTTTCCTTTTCAGAGATGTACATGACAAACTGAATAGAGGGTATAGAATAACGTTTCGTTACCATCATAGAAATCTGGGAATACAAATGCTATGCTTTCAGGCTGCAAAAACATGTGCTTGTAGATAGCCATGCACATGGAAGCAAGCATCACATGTTGGAAAGCGTCAATGTACTTAATGTTTTTTGTCATCTCAGGGGTGTTGGGATTCAAAAACTTTCTTGCATGGTCATCTTTACAATCCTGTCTCTGAAGAGGTTGCAAGCTTTCCTCAAGATAAATCCATCTTCCTGACAGTAAGCTTTCAACTCAGCTTGAGAATTGAATGTCTTTTCACGGTTTTCATGATACCATTTTAAAAAACTTTCTTTTTCTTTAGGCATCATATATTCCACACAGTCGCTGTCGGGTGGTGGTATAAATCCCACATAATTTTGATTTGCTCTTGTGTTAAAAAAGTATGAGAAATAGCATTTGGATCCTTGAAAACCGAAGGCTTTGGGCAACTTACTCAATTTCTTGGGCAGAAAATTCAGTGTATCTATGAATCTTGTATGTAGAGGAACTGCGGTGAGCAACATCAATTTGGAACCCTGCGTGATCAGATCTGCTGGACCCTTTTCACGAATCATATTTTGTAAAATGAAGATTGAGTCATAGGCTTTAGCGTTATAGGCCATCAGCATATACACCTTGAATTTTGTTAGCAGGAATGTGTTGAGGTAATCCTTCATGCATGAAGGTCCAGCAAACTCCCAGGCGTCATCTGAAGTTAGATGCTGGGCGAATATGTAGTTGGGCTCATGTAAAACATTTTCTTGAACACATTCTATATCAAACACGATATAGTTTTCTGTTTTGTTCTCGGGCGGCCTTTAGTCATGCTCCTTACAACGTGGCCATTTCATGCTGTCACAGTCATGGTCAATGGTGATATATTGGCCGCATCCCGAACAGTCGGCTTTGGGGGTGCACCGAACGACACTGGCTCTCACCATTTGTTGGTGTATAATCAGACAGTTTTGGGGGTAACAAATTAGGTTTTCAGCAGGGGCATCTCACTTTTGCACCTTGGTCTGCGATGCACTCATCCCTTGCAATGCATTTCACACTGATGAGCTGTAGATGTGATTGCTGTGTGCACACATGTAGTTAGCGCCTAAAACACTTTAGATTCAAAATACCGTAAACATTTTTTTTGTGATGTAGAATGTAAACCATCTTGCTTCTGACAGGCTCTCTGGATGTGAAATACTTCCAAGAGCTGCTGTGGTACAGAACTTTTACTGTCACATCAAATTAAAACAGACCCAATTTGCCAAAGCTGACCATTCTATCAGGCGGTATTTCAAGACAAGCATGGGCTTGCATTGCTCTAGACAGTACAATGGCATACAGTGTGCTCCTGTTCATGAGTAGACCCGCAATGCTCATGGCCACGGTTAAAGTTAAGTAATCACCGCTGTTTTTTGTCAATTACTTTGCTGTAAAGGGGACATTTTAAGGTTCTGTACACACACCCCTCATACCCACAGACAACAAGGGCCACTATTCTGAAGGTGCAGAAAGCTGTGACTTCTGCTTTACTTTGTAAAAGTTTAGCAGGGTTTTCTAAAAATTCCATAGCATCAAACACATCCTGTGAGGAACGTCTTGTCAACAAAAGACTGCCAAGACCCTGACCATGAAAACTGAACTGGAAAATATCATTTGGTCCTACTCCTTACAACAAACACTCTATAAGGGTTTGTATGGCTTGTATGGCTTGGTGAATAGCTAAAAATACATAATCTGAAAGAGATCTTATACTTTCCAAGTTAACTAAGAGGAACTCTTCATAATACTCTATTGCCCGCAATCTCTCCATATTTCTCTGGTACCTTCTGACGCTCTCCAAAAACACAGTCTCTGAATCCTGAGATGGGGATGTCAATAGGGGACCATGATCTCCGCCTAATCATTTTGGGGAGGCTGAGTCTAGTTCTGGTGAGCAGCCTTTTAAATCTGTCTTGTGACTTGAATTCTGGCTTTCTTAAATTTATTAATTATAAGCCTACACTGCTTGGGGCTACTAGCCCACTTTTGTTTTTTGCTACCCCACCCTTTTTAGACTCAGTCCCCGCACCAGTTTGTACCATCACAGGAGTTCTCCTTGAAGTCCCCGCTATTGCTGTGCCCCATCCTGTACCTCAAAGCTGGCAGTTTTCTTGACGATTCTAGATCTGTTTGCTCTGCATCATGAGTTTTTTAAATGTTTGGAGGGTCTACAGATGCCTCCAAAATTAGCAATCTGGGTTCCCCGCCGCTGCAGTTTTAGGGGGCTTGGGCAAGGTGTTTGTGTGGCTTAGACTGACTCTAGCACGTAGTATGGTCTTTTTGGACCAGGCGGCTCCTAGAAGCCTCCAAGCTTTAGAAACAATCTCCTGCATCTTTTATTTACCTTGGGGTGTTTGTCTGGGCCTGTTAAACAAAGTGGTTCTCCGGAGCGGTATGGTTTTGTATCTCTGGCGTCAGCTTGTAATATTGTTCAAGTCAGACATGGCTGTTTAACTAGAATTTAGAACCTCGATTCCTCAACGTTGTAATATATGGATCATCTCACAAAGTCTATCACTATCTGTGTAGTTTTCATTACCCGCATAGACACGCTTCTTCCATAGTTTAGTGGCTTTGGCATTACAGAGTCTTAGACCCTCATGCATCTCTTTAATACAGGTTTCCAACTCATTTTTCAGGTTTAAACCCCATATTGTGGGGGGTCAGTGTTGTGAGGAGGGTCGGTGTATATTACTCTGGATCTCTCTGAGTATATCTCTCTTCGCACCACCCCGAGCACCGCCCTGGGTTCCTGCCAAAGCCTGCTTAAGTAAATCCAAACCAAAACAGAACACCACAAATGAGAATTGGGCCCAGTTCCCTGGGATGACTCAGTGAGGCTCTCTGGTTCAAAGCTTTGTTTAAGACCCCAGGGCAATTCTGTACTAGTGTCGTAGATTGAAGAAGTGAAAGTGGCAGGGTTTACCACAGCTGCAGGGCTAACTCCGAAGAATGCTTGTGGGGGTGTAACCGTGGGCAAAACATGCAGGTAAAGTGAATTCTGATCCTGATAGGTAAGATCTATACCACCTTGGGCTTCTCAACTGTGAGCTACCGTCTGAGGATCCTCATGGTCTATGTTAAAAGACAGATTGTCAGAGGTTGATGTTGCGGGGAGAATCTCGGAAATCTGTTTCACTTTGCTAAGATTTCCGAAGAAAATACATCTTAGTAAAAGACAGTTAATGCTTTTGCAGTTGCACGGTTAAAACAAACAGGCTAAATAACTCTTTAAATTTTTAGAAGACCCCCTCAGCTGGTGGAGAAATGTGCTGCATAAGACAACATACATGTTAGGATAATTAGTATGCTATAGTTCATAATAAACACCTGATTTGCTGCTTTGAGGAACAGCCTTCTTTGTAGACAGGCCGTCTGCAGGAATCTCAGGTTTTCTATTTTTGAACAGTCTCAATCCTCTGTGAGCTCTTTGGTGTCACAATACTGACGCCTGGGGCTGTGTTATGAACAGGCTCAGTATAGTTGTGAGATTCCAGCACAAGCCTGGCATCTGTGAAGAAAGGAATCTACATCACATTTCCAATATTGAGTGCTAGCTTAGTGAGACTCTTTAGAGTTAGAGGATGCCAGGTGTAGGTACGCAAAGAGATACATAAACGTTTTTACACTAAACACTGGTTAAACTGTGAGGTGTGTGGAAGCACAGATTTTAGTGGTAAAAATCTAGAATTAATATGTACTCATCTTACAGATTAATGTGTGGTTTAATTTTGATTAATGATCATATTAACAAGGCACTCGTTTTGTAATGCACTGTGTAATGGCCACCATCTTATGTAAGGCCTGTATTCTACTCATGCCTACCTAAGTTAAATAGAATTATTTTGCATTCATTCTGTACACATTTTCCCTAGTGTATTTCTTAACCAATAAATATGTTAACAGTGACATCTGCAGGACTAAAGCAGAAGCAGATGCAAGGTCATTGTATGATGTAATTAATTAAATGTTTCAACTGTTGTTCCAAGTCTTAATATTCTCATTGTTGGAGAAATGTTATTAACGTGCGTGTATTCCTTGAGGGTGAAAATGAAAGAAACAATGTAAATCGTATTTCCTGGGTATGCGTTCTTCATGAGGGGGAAACAAAGGATTCACAGACGAGACAGAAGAGAAGGAAGTCTAGGATACAAATGTATTAGTTTAGGGATTCGACAAACAATGAAAAACGTGAATGCTGACTAAATGTGAAATTTATAGACGACTGTCATTATTCTAATTGGTCATACTTTGCTCACCTTATGTCTCATCCAATCATTTTCATTTGTCAAGTTTAATTTAACGTTCTGTCACCACTTCTTTGAGTCAGTCTTTCCTGGGTGATCATTAGTATAGCTTTGGGAGTCTTTTTTGGCAGTCTTTGGGTTGATATTGGTTCTGTTACTCTGGCAGATCCTTTGGGAGTTTATGTATTCTTCATTTGTTCTTAATGCTTTAACCCCTTTGCTGCCAGGCCTGTTCAACACAATTTTGACATTTTACTGGGACATACCCCATTTTTACTATTTTTTGTGCTTTCAGCCTCCTTCCAGTTAGTGACAGAAATGGGTGAGAAACCAATGTGGGTCCCAGAAAGCTAAACATTTCTGAAAAGTAGACACAATTCTGAATTCAGCAAGGGGCCATTCGTGTAGATCCTACAAGTGTTTCCTACAGAAAATAACAGCTGAAATAAAAGAATATTGAAATTGAGGTAAAAAAACAGCCATTTTTCTCCACGTTTTACTCTGTAACTTTTTCCTGCGATGTTAGCTTTTTTAAAGCAATATACCGTGACGTCTGCTGGGCTCTTCTGGTTGTGGGGATATATAGGGCTTGTAGGTTTATCAAGAACCCTAGGTACCCGGAGCCAATAAATGAGCTGCACCTTGCAATGGGTTTTCATTTTATACCAGGTATACAGCAATAAATTTGCTGAAATATAAAAAGTGAAAAATAGGTATCAAGAAAGCCTTTGTATTTCCAAAATGGGCACAGGATAATGTGTTGAGGAGCAGTGGTTATTTGCACATCTCTGAATTCCGGGGTGCCCATACTACTGTGTGAATTACAAGGCATTTCTAAAATAGATGTCTTTTTTACACACTGTCTTACATTTGGAAGGAAAAAATGTAGAGTAAGACAAGGGGCAATAACACTTGTTTTGCTATTCTGTGTTCCCCCAAGTCTTCTGATAAAAATGGTACCTCACTTGCATGGTTAGGCCTACTGCTCGCGACAGGAAATACAAAATGGACACATCACATTTTTACATTGAAATCTGACATGTTTTTTTGGAAAGTGTCTAGCTGTAAATTTTGGCCTCTAGCTCAGCTGGCACCTAGGAAAACCTAGCAAACCTGAGCATTTTTGAAAACTAGACACCTAGGGGAATTCAAGGTGAAGTGACTTGTGGGGCTCTGACCAGGTTCTGTTACCCAGAATCTTTTGCAAACCTCAAAATTTGGCCAAAAAACACTTTTTCCTCTCATTTCGGTGACAGAAAGTTCTGGAATCTGAGAGAAGCCACAAATTTTCTCCCACCCAGCGTTCCTCCAAGTCTCCCAGTAATAATGGTACCTCACTTGTGTAAGTTTGCCCAGCGCCTGCAAAAGGAAATGCCCCAAAAGACAACGTGGACACATCACATTTTCACAAAGAAAACAGAGCTGTTTTTTACAAAATGCCTAGCTGTGTATTTTGGCATCTAGCTCAGCCGGCACCTGGGGAAACCTAGCAAACCAATGCATTTTCGAAAACTAGACACCTAGGGGAATCCAAGATGGGGTGACGTGTCGGGCTCTGACCAGGTTCTGTTACCCAGAATACTTTGCAAACCTAAAAAGTTGGCAAAAAAAAACACTTTTTCCTCTCATTTCGGTGACAGAAAGTTCTGGAATCCGAGAGGAGCCACAAATTTCCTTCCACCCAGCGTTTCCCCAAGTCTCCCAATAAAAATGGTACCTCACTTGTGTGGGTAGGCCTAGCGCCCACGAAAGGAAATGCCCCAAAACACAACATGGACACATCACATTTTCACAAAGAAAACAGAGCTGTTTTTTACAAAGTGCTTAGCTGTGGATTTTGGCCTCTAGCTCAGTCAGCACCTGGGGAAACCTAGCAAACCTGTGCATTTTTTAAAATTAGACGCCTAGGGGAATCCAAGATGGGGTGACTTGTGGGGCTCTGACCAGGTTCCGTTACCCAGAATCCTTTGCAAACCTCAAAATTTGGCCAAAAAACACTTTTTCCTCTCATTTCGGTGACAGAAAGTTCTGGAATCTGAGAAAAGCCACAAATTTTCTTCCACCCAGCGTTCCTTCAAGTCTCCCAATCATAATGGTACCTCACTTGTGTGGGGAGGCCTAGCGCCCGCAAAAGTAAATGCCCCAAAAGACAATGTGGACACATCACATTTTCACGAAGAAAACAGAGCTGTTTTTTTACAAAGTGCCTAGCTGTGGATTTTGGCATCTAGCTCAGCCGGCACCTGGGGAAACTTAGCAAACCTGCACATTTTTGAAAACTAGACTCCTAGGGGAATCCACAATGGGGTGACTTGTCGAGCTCTGACCAGGTTCTGTTACCCAGAATCCTTTGCAAACCTAACAATTTGGCCAAAAAAACATGTTTTCCTCTCATTTCGGTGACAGAAAGTTCTGGGATCCGAGAGGAGCCACAAATTTCCTTCCACCCAGCGTTAACCCAAGTCTCCCAATACAAATGGTACCTCACTTGTGTGGGTAGGCCTAACGCCCACGAAAGGAAATGCCCCAAAACACAACATGGACATATCACATTTTCACAAAGAAAACAGAGCTGTTTTTTACATAGTGCTTAGCTGTGGATTTTGGCATCTAGCTCAGCAGGCACCTGGGGAAACTTAGCAATCCTGCACATTTTTGAAAACTAGATACCTAGGGGCATCCAAGATGGGGTGACTTTTGGGGCTCTGACCAGGTTCTGTTGCCCAGAATCCTTTGCAAACCTCAAAATGTGGCCAAAAAACACTTTTTCCTCTCATTTCGGTGACAGAAAGTTCTGGAATCTGAGAGAAGCCACAAATTTCCTCCCACCCAGCGTTCCTCCAAGTCTCCCAGTAATAATGGTACCTCACTTGTGTGGGTTTGCCCAGCGCCTGCAAAAGGAAATGCCCCAAAAGACAACGTGGACACATCACATTTTCACAAAGAAAACAGAGCTGTTTTTTACAAAGTGCCTAGCTGTGTATTTTGGCATCTAGCTCAGCCGGCACCTGGGGAAACCTAGCAAACCAATGCATTTTTGAAAACTAGACACCTAGGGGAATCCAAGATGGGGTGACGTGTCAGGCTCTGACCAGGTTCTGTTACCCAGAATACTTTGCAAACCTAAAAAGTTGGCAAAAAAAAACACTTTTTCCTCTCATTTCGGTGACAGAAAGTTCTGGAGCCACAAATTTCCTTCCACCCAGCGTTTCCCCAAGTCTCCCAATAAAAATGGTACCTCACTTGTGTGGGTAGGCCTAGCGCCCACGAAAGGAAATGCCCCAAAACACAACATGGACACATCACATTTTCACAAAGAAAACAGAGCTGTTTTTTACAAAGTGCTTAGCTGTGGATTTTGGCCTCTAGCTCAGTCAGCACCTGGGGAAACCTAGCAAACCTGTGCATTTTTGAAAACTAGACACCTAGGGGAATCCAAGATGGGGTGACTTGTGGGGCTCTGACCAGGTTCCGTTACCCAGAATCCTTTGCAAACCTCAAAATTTGGCCAAAAACCACTTTTTCCTCTCATTTCGGTGACAGAAAGTTCTGGAATCTGAGAAAAGCCACAAATTTTCTTCCACCCAGCGTTCCTCCAAGTCTCCCAATAATATTGGTACTTCACTTGTGTGGGTAGGCCTAGCGCCCGCAAAAGTAAATGCCCCAAAAGATAATGTGGACACATCACATTTTCACGAAGAAAACAGAGCTGTTTTTTTACAAAGTGCCTAGCTGTGGATTTTGGCATCTAGCTCAGCAGGCACCTGGGGAAACTTAGCAATCCTGCACATATTTGAAAACTAGATACCTAGGGGCATCCAAGATGGGGTGACTTTTGGGGCTCTGACCAGGTTTTGTTGCCCAGAATCCTTTGCAAACCTCAAAATGTGGCCAAAAAACACTTTTTCCTCTCATTTCGGTGACAGAAAGTTCTGGAATCTGAGAGAAGCCACAAATTTCCTTTCACCCAGCGTTCCGCCAAGTCTCCCAATAATAATGGTACCTCACTTCTGTGGGTAGGCCTAGCGCCCGCAAAAGGAAATGCCCTAAAAGACAACGTGGACACGTCACATTTTCACGAAGAAAACAGAGCTGTTTTTTAACAAAGTGCCTAGCTGTGGATTTTGGCATCTAGCTCAGCAGGCACCTGGGGAAACTTAGCAAACCTGCACATTTCTGAAAACTAGACACCTAGGGGAATCCAAGATGGGGTGACTTGTCGGGCTCTGACCAGGTTCTGTTACCCAGAATCCTTTGCAAACCTAAAAATTTGGCCAAAAAACATGTTTTCCTCTCATTTCGGTGACAGGAAGTTCTGGAATCCGAGAGGAGCCACAAATTTCCTTCCACCCAGCGTTTCCCCAAGTCTCCCGATAAACATGGTACCTCACTTGTGTGGGTAGGCCTAGCGCCCGCGAAAAGAAAATGCCCCAAAACACAACGTAGACACATCACATTTTCACAAAGAAAACAGAGCTGTTTTTTACAAAGTGCCTAGTTGTGGATTTTGGCCTCTAGCTCAGCCGGCACCTCGGGAAACCTAGCAAACCTATGCATTTTTAAAAACTAGACACCTAGGGGAATCGAAGATGGGGGTGACTTGTGGGGCTCTGACCAGGTTCTGTTACCCAGAATCCTTTGCAAACCTCAAAATGTGGACCAAAAACACTTTTTCCTCTCATTTCGGTGACAGAAAGTTCTGGAACCTGAGAGAAGCCACAAATTTCCTTCCACCCAGCGTATTACCCGATAATAATGGTACCTCACTTGTGTGGGTAGGCCTAGCGCCTGCAAAAGGAAATGCCCTAAAAGACAACGTGGACACATCACATTTTCACAAAGAAAACAGAGCTGTTTTTTACAAAGTGCCTAGCTGTGGACATCTAGCTCAGCCGACACCTGGGGAAACCTAGCAAACCTGAGCTTTTATGAAAACTTGACACCTAGGGGCATCCACGATGGGGTGACTTGTTGGGCTCTGACCAGGTTCTGTTACCCAGAATCCTTTGCTAACCTCAAAATTTGTTAATAAAACACTTTTTCCTCTCATTTTGGTGACAGAAAGTTCTGGAATCTGAGAGGAGCCACAAATTTCCTTCCACCCAGCATTCCCTCAAGTCTCCCGATAAAAATGGTACCTCACTTGTGTGGGTAGGCCTAGCGCCTGTGAAAGGAAATGCCCCAAAACACAACGTGGACACATCACATTTTCACAAAGAAAACAGAGCTGTTTTTTTACAAAGTGCCTAGCTGTGGATTTTGGCCTCTAGCTCATTTGGCACCTGGGCAAACCTAGCAAACCTGCACATTTTTGAGAACTAGACACCTAGGGGAATCGAAGATGGGGTGACTTGTGGGGCTCTGACCAGGTTTTGTTAACCGGAATCCTTTGCAAACCATAAAATTTGGCTAAAAAACACTTTTTCATCGCATTTCAGTGACAGAAAGTTCTGTAATCTGAGAGGAGCCACAAATGTCCTTCCACCCAGTGTTCTCCCAAGTCTCCCGATAAAAATGATACCTCACTTGTGTGGGTGGCCCAGGTGCGTGCAACAGAAACATTCCAAAAACCTGTAGAGATTGAGGGGATAGCTCAGCGACTTGATAAGCACATATTTTTCTTTTTTACATCTTTTCGGCTGACTCTGTTTTGGGGACCCACACAAGTGAGTTATCATTTTACGTGGGAGACTGAGGGGAACTCTGGGTGGTAGGAAATTTGTGATCCTACAAAGAAAAGTGAGGAAAATATGCTTTTTTAAGCAAATGAGGTTTGCAGAGGAGTCTGGGTAAGAAAGTGTTGGGGGATCCAGGCAAGCCACACCTCTTTGGATTCCTTGGGGTGTCTATTTTTATAACATGTCTGGGTTTGGTAGGTTTCCCGTGATGAAGGCCGCACCCGGGACCAAAAACATAGGTGCCCCTCCCCAAAGACAGGTAGTTTTGCAATAGATCAATTTGATGTGTCCACCTACTTATGTGTTGTTCCAAACACTAAAATTGTGAAAAGAAACGCACTTTGGTTATGTTAAAAAGACTCATCACCCACCAACCAATTTGGTGGCATTCTTCATCATCGAGGTCCCACCCAAGACACCTAGCGTGTCACAGGTGTGCTGCGACGCCTGATTACAGCAGAGCAGGTTTTTATCATTTTTACCACACATGCGGGTTGGATTTGGCATGAGGGTGAGTGATGGTTCAGTGGATCAAATCTTTTTAAGAAGAGATTTCACAAAAATGAAATACACTGTTATTAACTGAAAGGCCACAAAACTGAACCAATGACTCACAGCTCGTGCACTGTGAAGCCACGACAAGGCGCCAACCGCTTTACAGTCCATTC
Organism: Pleurodeles waltl; assembly: GCF_031143425.1. NCBI lineage: Eukaryota > Metazoa > Chordata > Amphibia > Caudata > Salamandridae > Pleurodeles > Pleurodeles waltl. The sequence continues at coordinate 350,008,591 of NC_090438.1, forward strand.
ACATACCTTCCATACATGACATGCACAAGACCATTCACGCCACCAGCCACGGTCCCAGCACATTACAACACTCGCATCGACAGACAGCGTCACTCAAGGGCCCATCACTTTCATATGCCCACATGCCTGATACAGCAATCACACCAGCTGATGAGTGTGTGGACTGGCGTTTGGCTGGCACTGCCACCCCACGCATACCGCCAGCCAAGCGCCACCCCACTCACACCGCCAGCCAAGCACCACCCCACGCACACCGCCAGCCAAGCGCCACCCCACGCACACGCCAGCCAATCACCACCCCATGCACACTGCCAGACAAGCACCACCCCATGCACACCGCCATCACTCCTTTTTTGTTTTTAAACAACAAAGAAAGCACTAATTATAAATAAGTACAAAACTGCAAACACAAAAGCTCTAACTGAATACATGACAGTAATGTCAACTGTGAAACTGAACATATAAAAATATAAAACAGTAGTTTACGCTCACAGAATTTACCAATAATTCTTCTGTGTGTAGTAGCTCCTGAAACAGCCACCCACACACAGCCCAGGCTTTGAAGGACAATCAGGGCAGTACATCCTAGTCTCCTTCCTGATACCTCTTCGAGCACAGACTCTACATCTCTTAGCAGAAAAGTTTTTTTGGGCCATGGGAGGAATGTGCTCAGCAAAGTGACGATCTTTCAATCTAGCCACATCCTCCACCACTGCTTCTCTAGGAACTCTTGCCTGTTCCAGCACAACAAGGCTCGCTATGATAGACTCCTGAAATTTCACAAATGTCATCCTTGACTCTGGAGAACTATCCTTGAACACAACAAAAGCATTAAAAGTTGCCAAGTGGAACAGGTGAACCGCTAATTTCTTATACCAAACATAAGACTTACAAGCAGCAGTGTAAGGTTCCAACCTCCGAGCTACTCTATGTGCTTATTATAGTCTAAAATGCCCAAAGGTTTGCGCACTTCAGCAACTTGACCCCAAACAGCCACTGGTGAAGTACTCTCATCATGGATGGTAGTTAGCATGTACACATCCCTTCTGTCTACAAATTTCAGAGCTAGCAGCTCATCATTCCGCAAGGCACTGCACTGTCCCTTCTCAAGTTTTTTACAGACAAGCTGTCTTGGACAGCCTTTCCGATTAGAGCGGATTGTGCCACAAGCAACAGTGTCCACTCTGAACAACTCCTTGAACAACTGAACTCCAGTGCAGAAGTTATCTACATATAAATGATGACTTTGTTAAACAGTTGTCTACCTACTTAGTTCCCACACAATTTTCTCACTAACTCTAACAGTGGGTGGACAACCAGGCCGGTCAATATTGGAATCCCTACCAGTGTAGACCCGGAAATTATAAACATATCCTGTACTACTTTTAAATAGCATATACATCTTAATTCCATACCGTGCCCTCTTTCTAGGAATGTACTGCCTAAAAACCAAACGACCCTTGAACAGGACCAAAGACTCATCTACAGATATTTCTTTGCCTGAAACATAGATCTCTGAAAACCGATCTACCAAATGATCAAGCACAGGTCTAATCTTAAAAAGATGGTCAGAATCAGGGTGATCTCGTGGCAAGGCTAAAGCATTATCTACAAAATGCAACATCCGAAGAAAAAGCTCAGACCGGTTACGACTCATGATGGCAGGAAATATAGCAGTTGTCATCAACGGACTAGTAGACCAATATGAAGACAGTGATGGCTTCCTTATCAGCCCCATCAAAAAAGTTAAACCCAAGAACTTTTTCAACTCTTCCAGATTTGTCGGAATCCACCGGCTAGCTCTAGAGTGTGGCCTAAGTCTGGCAGCGTTGTCCCTCAAATACTGCTCTGCATACAAATTAGTCTGCTCAACAATCTCTTCCAAAAATATATTGTCCATAAACAACTCAAAAAAGTTGACGGGCAAAAAGTTTACTGTATTAACTCGACACCCTGGGAAACTAGTAAACGCAGGCAACTGTGGCTGCTCCATGTTTGGTGCAACCCACGTGTCAGGTCTTCCAATGGGAAGCCTTTCAGCCGCTGGCTCCTGCACCATTGGCACATCAGTGTCCTCCTCTAAAACAGGCCCTTCATCAGAACTGAGAGTGGCTTCATCATCAGATGATTCTTCTCTGACAGAAAATTCAATTCCAGAATCTTGCACTTCCTCCTCTGCCTCAGATGCAGAGTCAGTCTCATAATCATGGTCAGAAGACGACTCAAAAAGCACAACAACAACATGCTGAGCGGTCCTCCTACGGCTAGCCATGATTCTTCCTACAAAAATTAACTGGACAAATGCACCACCAACAACCAGAACTGTGTAAGATAAGTAACAACAAAAGTGTAGCTTTATCACTAAGAGTTATATACTCAAAAACTATACCACTCACTTGCCTGAAAAAGCTTGACTCACTAGCAACTACTCTCTACAGCCACAGCAATCACCAATGATATCCCACTAAAAAGAGAAAAAAAGCAAATTAGACATAAGACAACACAATAATCATTGTGCATTAATCTAAAGACAATTTCACACACAATCCTGCATTCAGTACACCACCTACAAACATGTGATTCATGTATGGCAACAATACTCCTTTGAAGTCAATTTATTTACTTACCTAAAACATGCAACTTCGCATACCGCAGGACAACCACTGCCAAAACTGCAACAAGCCACAACAAAGGAAGCAAAAAAAAGAAGAAATAAACTGTTATTATCATAAATGCAAATACTTTGCCAGTTGACAAACACCCTGCCACCAACCATTTTTAAATGTTCCCTTTTGTCTAGTGTTCTCTGCTTGGGGCAGATGGGCCTAAAACAAATAGGCCAATGTGCCCCAAAGGGGAGCAGAAATGCCATAGAATATATTGCCCCCTTTGGAGGGTGACCCTTGCCCAAGGGGCCAACCCCCAGACAAAACACACACATGATCCCTGGCGCAAAGTAGATTCTGCCCCCCTTGTGGGCAGATGGGCCTCAAAAGAAAAAAAATAGGCTGATCTGCCCCCAAGGGGGCAGAACTGCCCAATAGTGTGTTGTGCCCCTTGGGCGCCCCACAACAGAAATAATCCCTGGTGTCTTCATGGTTTCTGCCCCCCCGGGGGGCAGAAGGGCCTACAAAAACTAGGCCAATCTGCCCCCAAGGGGAGCAGAAATGGCCTAGATTACATTGCCCCCTGTGGGGAGCGACCCTTGCCCAAGGGGCCACCCCCCCCCCACAGAAAGCACACACACATACACACATGATCCCTGGCGCTAAGTGGATACTGCCCCCTTAGGACCAAAGAAAATAGGCCGATCTGCCCCCAAGGGGGACATAACAGCTCAACAGTACTTTTTGCCCCTTGGGGGCGACCCTTGCCCCAGGGGGCAGACCCCAACACAAAAAAAAAAAAATCCTGGTGTCTTCATGGTTTCTGCCTCCAAGGGGGGGCCAGAAATGGCCTAGATTACATTGCCCCCTGTGGTAGGCTGCTATACGAGCGGATCAAGTAGAGTCAGAGAAGGGGTATATGCGTTTTAGGCTTGAAGTTTTATTCTCTGTTTTATTCACAAGATATTCACTTATTCAATGTTTATAGATATTTGGTAAGCCTTGGGTTTTCTGCTCTTCTCAGTTTCTTTCTTTCTCTCTTTCTTAGGTTTCCTCTCCCTCTGGTCTATCCCGGTTGTGAAGGATGTGGGCGTCTCTCTCGGATTCCGGGCATGAAGAGAAAAGAAAGGAACAGGTAAGTCCTTCTGCGGGAACGGGCTGTTTATTGTGCTCGTGAGGGAAAGGGTAGCAAGCAGGGTAGGTCCATGAGGAGGTGGTCAGAGGTGGGGTTTAGGGCTCCTGGTGTTCGTATAGTGCCTGGTTCCCTTCCTTCCCCTTCCCTTGTGACTTATTCACCCTCCCCGTCCTTCCTCCCGCCTCCCTGAGGCCTTTTCCCAGTGCCCGTGATTCCCCGTAACCCTCCTGTCCCTAGGAGGGACTGTACCTTGTTAAGCCACGGCCCTCCGGGGTCGTGGCGGCATTCTTGCGTCTCCGGCGTCTCTCCTTTCGCCGTTTCCCGCGTTTCTTCACTTCTTCTGCGGTCTGATTCCTGCTTCCTCGATGGGGTTGCTGGTGACTCTGTTCTCCCGGTCGGCGTTCTCTCCGTCTCGTTCTGCTTCTCCGTCACGTTCTCCCTCTTCCCAGGATCGTTGTCCTTTTTCTTTTCTTCTGCCGGAACCCGGAAGTCGTCGTAGCTGTTACGGCGTGGCGTCCCCTCGTTGCCAGGGGAATGCAACGTCGTCTCCGGGGAGCCTGCCGAGTAATGGCGGATTCGGGGTGAGTAAGACGCGGTCTCCGTGACCCGTCTACACCCCCTTTGGGGGGTGACCCTTGCTCAAGGGGTCACCTCCCCACACAAAGCACACACACACACACACATGATCCCTGACGCTAAGTGGATTAAGGCTGATGCCCCATAGTAATTTTTGCCCAAGGGGCCGCCCAAGGAGCCACCTCCCAACACAAACAAACTAACAACAAAAAACAATCCCTGGTGTCTAGTGGCTTTCTGCCCCCCTTGGGGGTAGATCCGCATACAAATAAGACCAAAGGGGGCAGAAATGGAGAAAAATGCATTGCCCCCCAAAGGAGAGCGACCCTTGCCCAAGGGGTCGCCCTCCCATACAATAAATAATAACACAGGCGCACACACACACACACTAATTCCCTGGTGTCTAGTGGGAATTCGATCGGGTAGCAGGAATGCTCAAAGAGACATCAAGGGAAAGGAAAACCCTTTCCTTTTCCTCAATGCCTCTTTCACAGGGACCCCCCCGGAGGTAAAACTTACCTCCTTTCCCAAAGACGAGCTGGAAGCAAATGGCTTATAAAGCGTCTTTCCTCCCTTTCATGATGTCAGCACGCAATTGCGCGCTGACGTCATGGGGGGGTAAGGGGGAGGGCGTGGTGTGGAAGGGGACAGGATTCCCCTTCCACCCCTGACCTGGGGGGGTGGGGAGGCGGCCCTCAGGGGGAGCGCTAGCGCTTCTCCCGAGGGCTGTTTAATGGACGTAATGGTTACGTCCATGGCGTACAAGGGGTTAATGGTTTAGTGTAGCTTATAGTCCAAAGTCTAAACCATTACCCCGTCCCATCCTGTATCCTGATGCTGATTGTTGATGGTGTCCCTCTGATGAAGTAGACGAACCTGCTGATTCTGTAGTGCTTTCGGTAATGCATGAAATGTACTTGTTAATTGCTTTTGTTTTTAAGGTACCATCTGCAACTCACTGATTATCTGCTGCTAATGATTTTTTTTAAAATAACCTGAGTTAGATGTTTTCTAAATTTGTGTTACCAAAACTTTTACATGAAGCCCAACATGTCAATGCTAATTAATGGTGAGTGAGGGAAATGTTTTTCTTCACATGCTCATGAAATGTTACTGATGCTTCTATCATTTTTCCAACGTATTTAATCTCGTTAGCACAGATTTTGGTGCTATGGTTTTGCATTCTAACCCTTGAGTTGATTTGTTTCCTTGCTTTTGATTAAACTCAGATATATAAGGCATTCAAATCTGTCTTTGTTAACACTCTATATGTATTAATTGTGCTTGAGAATTATTTTTGTGACCTTAGCGTTGTTAATATGAGGAAATATAATTGTTCACCTTTTACTAAACTGGTGTGGTTACTGAAGTGTTATGAGAGTGTGTTGATGATTATGCTGTTGTGGTGATTATGACATCATGCAATTGACATCCCCTCTATACAATGTTGGTTCGGTCAATCGGTCTGATGCGTGAAACCCACTATCTGATCTGAGGGGATAGCTGGGGTTTCTCTGTGCTTTAAAAGGTGTGAGGCCCTCCTTCTTTGAATTAAAGGTTTGGATTAGCTCCTCAATTTGAGCATCAATGTGTGGATCGCTGCCTAAAAAAACACACAGGAACAAAATAGCACTTTTAAAATCTGTCAAAAGAGCACTTTTAAAATCTGTGATAAGCTTTCATCTTTCTAGACCTAGGTACCTAGAAACAATGTTTCTGTAATGCACGCCGCAGAAAGGTTAAAAGGTAGCATGCAAGAGCTAGACATTAAGGGGGCTGTTGGACGTGCTGGTATGCACAAGCATAAGGCTTGAAATCATGCAAGAGGTAGACGTATAGCAAAGCATACATGATGGCGCGCTAACTAGGCTTGCAATGTAATCAGAGCTATGCAGCCCTAACATACATCTGTACCGTTTACATAGGTAAATAGTTTTTAAATGCCCCACTCTGAGGGCTGTACAGCCTGCACAAAAATACCAAACAAATTTGATTCCAAGATTAAAAGATGCCACAGTAATAATCTACCCCTAAAATACTGTTTTTTTCCTTTCTTAAGCCATCCTTCCAAAAGGTGTCACACCAGATGCTTGTTATCGTTCTGGAAAGGATGAATGTTTGTGAGACCCCTTAAGAATTTTAATCCTAGAACTGTTAGGTAAAGCTCTCAGCCTCTGCCAAGTTAGACCGCTAGAATCCTCATCACCCTCCCCAAACCCTTCACAGCATACAAATTCTAATTGCCTTGTTTAACAGCACAACATAAAAACAATACAAGGATTCTCACACCATATTCAATATGCCTTGCTTAACATAAATGATCCACCTCTAATATCTCTGACAACAGCTACAGCATGCATGAATCTCATTAAAAGCCCTTTGTAAAGATTACCGCAAAGCCACTTTTTTTAAAACAGCGGTCTTTCAAGACCACAAAGTGTTTTGAAACACGGTTTACATTACACTTATCTGTTTGAAAACTGCACAGAATCAATCCACTATATAATATGTTTATATCACACCAGAGCATTATTGCAGGCAGTTAGAAACAAACTATTTTTTAAACAGAAGGTTTTATAGCACCGAATAAGTCATCCTCGCTGCACACGGACAGGACATCTTGTGAATCACTTTTAAGTTCCAGCCTGCTTATATGTGCGCGCGCACACACACACCCTACCTGTATTTAGATATCAGCTCTCCTAGACACATGTGGATTGATTTAATTCTTTGAGAATACAGCATGAAGAAAGCATTTTATCACACATAAATTGAAACATAAAGAGATATACTGTATTCACCCCTCTTCCATGTTTGTGTCTAATGTCTATGTACATAATAACACACAAACACTGCACCTGTATTTAGATATCCATTCTCCTAGACACATGTGAATTGATTTCATATTTGAGAATAAAGCATGAACAAAGCATTTTATCACACATGAAGTAAAAAAATAAAGAGATGTAATCACCCTTCTTCAATGTTAGTGCATATCTATGTACATAATAATATACACACAACGCCTTTCAAAAAGAAAAAAGTGACACATCAGAATCTTAATGTTATAGTGCTGATAGTTTAGGCCCCTACATGCCTCAAATTTATAATAGATAAATCAGGATTCTACACCATTTTGATTTTACATTGTTTAAACACATGCTGCATACATTAGCTGTGGTATACCCCAGAAGCCCCCCTCACATAATAGAACTTCTGCCTGACTGCTTTCTCCCCTCATGCCTCACTGAGCACGCTAATCCTATTAACTCAGCCTTTTGCAAACAATCTTGTTTTCAAAAAGTTAAAAGACCTTTTTAAAAAAAAAAAAAAAGAGTCCTGCAAAGCCTTCCTGCAGAAATCAACAATTCAAAATACTAAGCACTGTATTACATTTTCAATTTACAAAATGCAAAAATGGTATTCCCGGGACATTTTGGGCCATATTTATACTTTTTGACGCAAAACTGCGCTAACGCAGTTTTGCGCCAAAAAAATTAGCGCCGGCTAACGCCATTCTGAAGCGCCATGCGGGCGCCGTATTTATTCAATGACGTTAGCCGGCGTTAGCCGCCGGCGCTGTCTGGTGTGCGTTAAAAAAAACTACGTACACCAGGCAGCGCCGGCGTAGGGGGAAAATGTCATATGGGCGTCCACAAATGGTGCAAGTCAGGCTGAGGCAAAAAAATCGCCACAACCCGATTTGCGCCATTTTTTTACAACGCCCATCCCCCATTGAAATGAGTCCTGTCTTAGCAAAGACAGGAGTCATGCCCCCTTGCCCAATGGCCATGCCCAGGGGACTTCTGTCCCCTGGGCATGGCCATTGGGCATAGTGGCATGTAGGGGGGCACAAATCAGGCCCCCCTATGCCACAAAAAAAATTAAAAAAAATACTTACCTGGACTTACCTTAATGTCCCTGGGGTGGGTCCCTCCATCCTTGGGTGTCCTCCTGGGGTGGGCAAGGGTGTCCCTGGGGGCAGGGGAGGGCACCTCTGGGCTCATTCTGAGCCCACAGGTCCCTTAACGCCTGCCCTGACCCAGGCGCTAAAATCCGGCGCTAATGCGGGTTTTTTAGACCCGCCCACTCCCAGGCGTCATTTTTGCCCGGGAGTATAAATACGACGCATATGCATCGGAGTCATTTTTTAAGACGGGAACGCCTACCTTGCATATCATTAACGCAAGGAAGGTGTTCACGCAAAAAAATGACGCTAACTCCATGAACTTTGGCGCTAGACACGTCTAACGCCAAAGTATAAATATGGAGTTAGTTTTGCGTCGAATTTGCGTTAAAAAAAACGACGCAATTTCGGCGCAAACGGAGTATAAATATGCCCCTTTATTCATCACATTTTGGCGCACTGTGCAGCAAAAAATCCCTATCCTCTAAACTTTAAAAAAAAACTTGTAGCAACAAACTAATGTTTAAACAAAAGGAATTGCAGATCTAACTAATCACACAATAACAACAGTCAGGTCCTTCAATCAATCTAATGAAACAGCCCAGGCTTTTACCGTGGCCTAATGGTACCCAACGCCTTTTTATAAGTCCAGTAGACTCCCATAAAAATACTGGTTGCCTACAATTTGTCATGATCATCAGATAACAACTTATTTTTCCATTTGCTTTCAGCAAATGTAAAACAAATACACATTTTTGTATGTGAATTCATGAATATAGCAAACACATCCTCAAATTAACAGATGTCTATTGGCTTTTCAACCATGCTGTTCTGCTTAACAAAACAAAAACGTTTCAGCTGAGCTATGCCTTTCAACACATCAAAAAGATATAATACATAGAAGTTTTTGTACCTCCAAAAAAGATGCTTGAGTGTCTGCTTCTTGAAGTCCTTCAAGGTCTGCGCAGCTGGGATAGAACGGTTCAGAATCTTCCATCCTGTCCTGTCAGAGGGGCGCATAGGGGTCCATTGTCTAAAAAAATGTGTATTTTCCAGTTGCAGGCAGTATAGACTGAGGGGTCTCCCCTGAGGGGTGATTTATGCTACAGGGGTCTTAATTATGCGCCCTTTTTGCAACAAAAAAAGCTGGGAGTTCCCATGCTGGGGCACCCTGAGACCCTAACTCCCTAATTTATGCTTAGTTTTTAATAAAGGAAACCTTTATTTAACACAATGGATAACTTATTCATATTTTTTCCAATTTAGGCCCAAATTTGCAACAATAGTTTTAATTTATGGACAGTTTTTCCAACAAAAGAGGAGTTGCCAGACGTAACAATGCTTAATTTATTCTTATTTTTTTAACAACAGGCGATTCCAATACACTGAAACTTGCTGCATATGTAATGAGGAGCAGTGGGCTTCAGAGATAAAGGGGGACAGCTCAGTTCACAGCTCCCTGGCTTGTCTTATAAAAGCACTGCAGACCATGCTGGCAGCTTTGCTCTTTTTCCTCTCTTTCACTATGTGTGTCTCCCTCTCTTTTTCTCACTTACTCTCTTTCTGCGTCTCTCTCTCTCTGCCTCTCATTCTCTGCCTTCTTTCTGCCTCTCTCTCTCTCTCTCTCTCTCTATGTGTCTCTCGCTCTCTCTCCCTCTCTGCCTCATCTGCCCCCCTCTCTCTCTCACTATGTGTCTCCCTCTGCCTCTCTCTCTCTCTCTTTCCCTCTGCCCCTCTCTCTCTGTCTCTTGCCCTGCCTTTGCCTCTCTGTCTGTCTCTCTCTCTCTTTCTGCCTCTTGCTCTGTCTCTCAGACCCAAGCTAGCTCTGGCACCCACATGTGCATATATTACACCAGTATCAGACACAAGTTTGTTCTTGATGGAAAAAAAATGCCTACCAGGACCCTGCATAATAACATGGTGTACCTTAAGCAAAACATGCCTAAGACTTGTTGCACCCCCTTCTCAAGAGCGATGTAATGAAGACAGCTGAGGTGTACCCCGTAAGAAGTGATGTATATTGCTCTAGGCCTCAAGGTGGATTTCTGCCTACATGTGCCTAAACAAACATTATACTTCACTTGCTCATATGTGGGAGCTGCTATAAAACCACACAAGATATACCCCTATGATGTTGCACATTAAAGAACAAGTTACTTACCTTTGGTAACCATTATCTGGTAGAGACTCTATCTTGCTGCAGATTCCTTACCTTTGCATTTCCTGGTGTCAGCTTGGAATTTGGAATTTTTTGCTGAGCAGTACCCTGCAAACGCCGTCAGGTGGCATTGTTCTGATCCGCGTGCGTCGCTCGGCTTCGCATGGCATCATCAGTGTCGTTGGAGCCATCTGTGACGTCCCGGTCACCTATAAAGGCACCACACCGGCCTGCGTACGTCAGTTCTTCTTCTGAGCCGCTTAAGTGCAGGTCCGGATTCAAGCTACCCTCTGCCTTTTTTGGGAGGCATTTTTCGACCTTTGTGTAGAGTCTTTTGCAATCTGTGCAGTATGACATCGAGGAAGCTGAGGTTCAAGCCGTATAGTGTCTGCCATCGTGCCATGTCGGTGACGGACCCCCATCAGGTATGTATCTGGTGCCTCGACAGAGACCACGACTTAAAGTCGTGTTTCAACTGCCGGGCAATGGCCCGAAAGCTTTGAGACAGCGGTTTCTGAAGCTCATGGCAGCCCCGCAGTCAACTCCTAGGAGGTCACGGTCCAGATCAAGGAAGAGGTCACGGGACTGTTCTAGGAGCTCTTAGTCCTCTTATTCACACTCGAGATCCTCCGGACACTCGGGGAAGAGGTACAAGAAGAAGAAGAAGTCCAAGCAGACTTTGACTTTTCCAATTTCTTTCAGATGACGAGGCATCTCAGAAACGTCGAAATTCCAGACACGGTTCTGTGTACCAATGCCAGGGCAGACTTTGAGCCTCTCCACCTTTCCAGGAACCGGAGAGACCCCCACTCAGCTCTAGATTTTTACGACGCCATGCGTCACCCTTGAGTTCCAGCCACGGAAGTTACAACACTTCAAAGGTAGGATAACTCTCACTTTTAGTTTGATAAAAAGCATATTATCTTACTTTGAAAGTATATTAAAAAACACACAGCCACGTGTGAAAATTATTTTTAAATGCTTTACTTAAAGAATAATGTTGGCAGTGATTACTGATCAAAAGGTATGTGCTTTGTCATTTTTAAATACTTTATTGAAAGAAAAATGTCTACAGTGATTAGTGATCAAAAGGTGTATGTTTTATTAACATTAGTAGGAGCATTAGCAGATAATTATCACATTTTATACTAAAATGATATTTTGACATGTAATTGGTGGTGTGGACCCCATTAGGTGACTAGGGGTGATTATGCAAAGTCATAAAAAAAGATTTCCATCAGCCTTAAGCATATTTGTAAATTACTGCCTAGTACTGAGTAATGTGTGGGTAATTAATGTACTTTTACTTTTTCAAAAGAAAAAGCACAGAATGGGCAATCATTTATTGAGTGTCATTGCGTGTCAGCAAATGGTGATTACTAGCCCACACACCTCCCTTGAGTAAGCATTTGGACTGCTCTGCCCTTCTATTCTGAGAGCGTCAAGTGCTACAATGAGGGGCTTGGGGCCAGATGTATCAATCGATTTTGTATATACGCAAACGGGGCAAATCACAAAATTCCACCATCTGTGAATGCAGAATAGCCTTTCAGGATTTATGAAAGGCTTTCGCAGTGCAATTAAAGGAATCCCTAAAATAGCGATTTCCTAAATAGATAATCGCAAATAGGGGATACCTATTTGCGATTACCTATGCACATGTATCATGCACTTCCTAAATGCAAACTGGACCTTTTTTGTACGATTTCTTAAAATTTGCAATCGCAGATAGCAAGTAGCAAATAGTGATTCGCTAAAATAGCAAATCGGTATTTTGAAATCGCTAATTGTGTTTTTTGTATTCTGGGGCAGCTTGATGACATCACAACCAGGAAGTGAGTCGGTGCGTGCTGTTTCCAGAAGCCTGAGCCACAGGAGCAGGCAGAGAGACCCAGTACAGCACCAGGGAGGCACTCAGGAGAATCAGCGAGGACCAGAAAATACTATGGCCACTGATGGCAATGGGAAGGACAAAGGAGAGAGGAAGCGCAAACTGAAATTCAGTGAGCAGGAATTGGAGGTGCTCACAGAAAAGGTGGTCAAGAACCATGACCAGTTACTTGGAAAGCACTCACTAAAGGTCCCAAAAAGTGAGAAGAGAAAATGTTGACTGACATCCAGACCAAAATATGCGCGGTGGGTGTTGCGCAGCGTTCCATTGAGGAGATACATGCCAAAGAGAGGGTAGCAAGCAGGCTGAAGGTGGCAAGGAGCACTGGAGGAGGACCACCCACCCAGACACCGTCTGCCTCCATGGAAGACATGATGGAGTCAACACTGCTGCCTGAGCTGTTAGTGGTGTCACTGACATTGACACCTCAGGCACACCCAGCACCAGCAAAGGTAAGTGCAGTAATGATTTGAATCACCATATGTGATGGTACAAATGTCCCTTAGAAAATAGAGATGGCACTATGCACAATGATAAGTAGTCCATGCCACATATTACATTCAACACAACAATGCCTTATGGGAGTGGTAGTCCATACCCCTAAGGTGCATCTATTAAATAAATAGCTAGATGGTGTAAAATGCAAACAGATAAATAACACAACAGACAATTATAGACACTATACCAGGGTAAATGTTTATCATTTAAGTAACTGTGAGAGTACAAATCTAAGACTGACATGTTGCGCATTGTTGTTGCAGATGTTCCGGCCCTAACGTAGCAGAAAGTGGAAATGGGGGGAATGACGAAAGTCAGCCACAGTCTGATTCAAACATCAGTGAGTCCATCATACAAGCACCAACCAGACGCAGGGCAAGATTGCTACCCCTCCCTGAGTTTACCCTGGACTCCGATAAATTCAAAGCTCCGACAGACCGCAGTCCCTGTCCAAGCGTTAGTCCACTCCCCTCAGGAGGTGTTGTGAAGAAGGCAGACAGTGCACAGAGGAAGGTGAGGGCTCATCACTGTTTGGTGGCCTTAAGGCATCCATGCTGAAAGTGCAGCGCCTGCAATGTAAACACATGAGATCAATATACAGACAGTTGGTGTCAATCGATCACAACATGCGATCAATGCACAGGCAGTTGGCGTCTAAGAATGACAACATGTGATCAATGCACAAGCAGTTGGAGTCTCTCAATAACAACTTGTGCAAGCTGCATGAGGGACAGCAAGCTGCAGCAGAACACCTAAGGGAGTAGACAAATGCCATTAGTGAACTCTGCACTGTAATGCAGCAGGAGCATGTCACCCACCATAGGCGCCATCACCAATGGATGGGTAGGTTGGATGGGTTCAGCAGATCTGTCAATCGGCTCACAACCACAACTGCCTTGGTGTCACGACGTGCTGTGGGCATGCAAGTGGAGATGGCACATTGCAGTCGGGATGTTGCACGGGGATTGGAGCAAATCACCAATGTATAGGAGACAATGCAGACAGCCCAGGTGCTACAAACAGCGAACTGGGTGGTGGGGATAGTGAGGAACTCTTTAGCCTCATCAGTGTCACAGCCCTTGTGATGGATTCTAGGCGTTGCAGTTCCAGACACAGTACTGTCTCTGAACCCGCAACAAGAGGTGCCACTGAGACCAATGAGTGTTCAAGTGGAGTGCGTGGACGTAAAAAGTACAGTGGACTTGCATATCATGTAGCAATGCAGTGATACTGTGATGTCAATAGTGTCACACTGTAACTGGGACCTGGTTGTGTATACTGTATACCTATGTTCTATTCACACATATATAACCTTAAGTCAAGGCAATAAATGTGCTACCCACAGCAATAAATGAAAGTAGACGTGGTGTTTTCCTTACTTACATCAGAAATAGTTGTGCGTAGTCTCAGCACGTCTTTGTCTGCCCTCTGCTGCACTGGTTCTGTCTGCTGGGTGAAGGGATGACAAGGGATTGTCATCCTCATCAGAGTCAGGCTCTGTGGGTTCTACTGGTATGCCTCTCATAGCTGCAATGTTGTGCAACATAGCACATGTGTCCACGATTTTGCAGGTGTTTTCCAGACTGTATTGAAGTGCGCCCACACTCTTGTGCAGGCATCTGAAACAAATCTTTAGCAGGCAGAAGGTCCTCTCTATCACGCTACGTGTCCTCTTGTGTGCTGCATCGTACCTCCTTTCACTTGGTGTGGTAGGATTGAGATAGGATGTTAAGATGAAGGACTGTACTGCATATGCACTGTCTCCTAGAATGACAGGAGAGTAAAATGAGTTATTGTTATATGTGACATCACATAGACGTTATACAACATTGTTAACTGTTACATTACCAAGTAGGTATCCTTCACCAAACTCCCCAGCAAGAAGTCTTGTGTGTATTCCACCGTTCCTAAAGATGTAGGAATCATGTGTGCTACCTGGGTATCTGGTCACAAGATCCATTATTACGATGAAGGCATTGCATATGACCTGTATGTTCATGGAATGTGTACTCTTTCTGTTCCAATAAAGATGGCTACATGTGTCCCATCAATGCAGCCAATGACATGTGGAAATTGGGTTTCCTGGTAGAAATCACATTTTGTTTAATGCAAATCCTGTGGGGTGTTGGGGAATGTTATGTGCAGATGGATTTTGGTTAACATGGCATTTAGGAATGCATTAAAGAAGCGTGAAAGCACACTTTGAGAGACACCTCCAGCTGCTGCTATGACCCCTTGATAGCTTCCTGAGGTGCAGAGAGCATAATACCTGCACATGAGTGGGCATGGCATTGGTTCTGTGTGTGTTTCACTGCAGTAGGGGTTGTAAATCAGCTATCAGGTCAAGTGTTATGGCTTGAGTTTAACCTATACCTATCACAAATCTCATCCTCTGTCTGTTCAAATAGGGTAATGCGCCCTCTAAAAATGTGCTCCTATCTCCTACTCTCTCTCCTCAAACCTGCCAGGATCTTCATCCTCCTTGTCATGACTTAGAGTGCAGCCATTGTGGAAAAGGGCTGATGCATTCTGGGCCTCTTTATATAGGTTGCACCTGTTTACCACCTGCTTTCAATTTGTGGTAAATTGCACACACAAAAACCTATTTTCCGACTAATCACAATTTGCGACTGCATGATAAACTGAATTGTGATTCGGTATTTGCAAATCGCAGTTTGCAATTCGCATTATCTACTCGCAATTTTAGGGAACTAATATTTTACTGATTCCTTAAATTTGTACTGCAAATGCCTTTTCATACATCGTGAAAGGCGATTTTGCATTTTACCGATTCGCACCGTTTGCGAATGCAAAGTCCTGTAATACATCTAGCCCGCAATTACCAGAAATTCAAATTTGGTGGTAACCATGTGCAGTTTTTAAAAATGCATTAAAAATGCATTTTTTACAGTCGTGTGTGCGCTTTGCATGTGCACAATTTCTTTAGGGGAGGTGCATGAAAGGGGGCCTTTGGTCCCCGGGACCCTTCGATTTCCATTACCTAAGTTGCAAATTCCTAACAGGAATTCACAAATTAGGAAATGCAAAACCATTCACACCTATAGGGAAAAATTGAGTCCCATTCCCTAATAGCGATTTCCTAATAGCTTTGCAAATTTTAAGAAATCACTATTAGGGATTCACTATTTTCTTACATTCCATTTTGTATTTCTGAAATAGCGTTTTTTTTTTATTTGCTATTTAAGAAATGCAAAACAGGCCTTTGATACATCTGGCCCATGGTTCCCAGTGGAGGACAAATATGGACCCTTTACTTGTGCAGACTATACACCTAATGGCCTGTTTTCCTACAGTTACATCCTCAGTAGCTAAAACAGGCCAACGTGCATAGACATAACAATATTTAGCACCTAAAGCGTGTGTGTATTCCTGAACTAATCTAAAATAAACCTTGAATGTGAAGTCTCCATTTGAAGCATTTATAAATGAAGCTTTTAATTTTCTCTCATCCATTATATGTGTAGATAATGTAGGTGCAGGTGTCGTAGTTTGACTCTTGCTCTAGGCAAGACTTCTGGTTTAAGAATGACAGTACTTTTGTTTGTAGGTGACTAGGCCATCGCAATAGTCTTCCCAATTCTCCTGACTCACAAGCAGTATGTTACCAAAAACCCAAACAGTCAAAGGTGATTTGTGGCAGCCTTTACGCACGGACTCAAGAGTGCAACATCTCAGGGAGGTCGTGGTTAAACTGAGATTACCCCTTTCTCACATGAACAACATGTCTTAATCATACACACACACAACGAAAGAGATGCAAGTGAAGTTTTCAATAGATTTTATTAACAAGATTGCAATCTACTGTATATTGCATGGGCTGCAATGATTAGGATAATGAACAATGCAAGAAACAGAATGGTAAAAATGAGAGCCATGAACTCAAAGACACCCACCATCTTACAATAGCATGGAATATGGAATAGATGTGAAATGAACCCCTTTTACCATAGCATGATGAACCTAATCTCTAACCTGAAGAAAGCTAGGTGTGTTAAACTTAATCTGCAAGGGGTGTGGCCTGACACAATGGCCAACAGGACGAGAGTCCCCGAGCTCTCCCCTGATAAGGAGTTTATACTCCTCGAATCCTGCAGAATCTTCCCACCTAGTGCACCCTGTTGGGAGCCTGGGAGGTGCAAACATCAGGGAATCCTGCGGTCGCAGAAAGGACCCGACTGGAGCAGCGGCAACCGACAGAGGGCCCACAGCGGCCTAGGTGAGGCGTGTACCTTACTTTCGACTCTCAGAGACTCGAGAAACTAGGGGGACGAACCAGAGGCCGGCCCCCTTCCAGAGCTCCTGCAGGGGGTAAGAATCGAGCTGCGTGGGAAATCAGAGGGGCGTCAAACAGAAGACTGGAGTGGATCCATTGAACAGACGCCAACGGAAAAGACTCTCGAGACCAACGGTGAGTCGCCCTGAAAGGTGGGTCTTGGGAGCAGACGCTTGGGGGGAGACGCCGGAGAGGACACCTGGACAGAGCAGAACGTGGGCAGGACCCGTGGAGCCAGGTCCTGGCATCTGCTTTGGGAGAAATCAGCCGGGGGGACCCAGACAGCAAAGTGAGACGAGCACTTTCCTGGCCTGGTGCTGACAGGGGGCGCAATTTCGGTGGGGGAGTCTCAGTGGCCTGGCTGGGGTTGAAGACCTGGGGGGACCAGAGAAGATGGAGCCCCTTGGGGGAGTGGAGTACTAGGACCTCCTCCTCTTGGCGACTTGGTAGAGAAGATAAAGGATCGAGGGCCCTTGGGGTCGCACTGCCTGCTTGACCGGAGACTGCATATGTGGCCTGGGCAAGGAGACATCGTATCGCACTAGCAGCACAGGAGGGGTGATCATATCTGGCCCTTCTATGTGCCTCAATGGTGTGGCCGCTGGCAGGTACTAAAACAAACTCCTCAAATTGACTGGCGCATGAGAATACATCGGACGGGCACCAGCGATGCCCCTGTCAGAGGACTCCCATGGTCCTGGATGAAATTCACCAGATTGATAGCAGACCTATCCTAAGCCACCTTGGGAGACGGACACACGAGGCATTATGGGGGAAGGATAGGGCAGCGTTGGCGGCTCGCTCACACTCCATAACACAATATACCACCCTGAAACAGCCCACTCAATGACTCACACGACAGACGGGAGGTGTTGATGGGACCTCCCCCCCCGAGGGAGGCACAACGGAACCCACCAGGGCAGATCTGATGCAGGCCATTCAGGGACTCTGATCAGTGTTGGAACGTTACATAGAGACTGTGTCTATTGATGACAACTTGTTACAGACGGACCTGCGCAAAGTCTCCAACAAAGTTTCCGCAGCAGAGACCAACATAGGGACCCTCCAGGGGGAACTGGCAGTACTGAAGAGACAGATGACCACGGTAAGCACTGAGGTGGCCAAACTAGGCAGGAGAGCGGAAGATGCAGAAGGTCACTCCTGCCGCAGCAACATTCAGGTGTTGGAGTTCCTGGAAAAGGCAGAGGGCCCCTCGGCAGAGCACTTTCTGGAGGACTGGATTAGGTCATCCCTGAAACCCTGTAGCCTCTCAGAGATCTTTGTGATTGAACGGGCGCACATAGCCCTGATTCTTTCTCCCCACCCTGGTGCCCTTCGAGGGTCCTTATTGTCAAAGTCCATAATTACGGGGACAGGGACTGTATCCTGAGAGAGGCCCGTGAACAGGAAACGCCGCAGTATGAGAACTGTAATATTGCCATTTTACCGGACTGTACAAAACAAGTGCAGGTACAGGGCAACTCCTTCTTGGCAGCAAAACAAATACTGACGGCCATGGGACTGAACTATATGTTGTTGTACCCTGCCAAACTGAAAGTCATCCTCAATGGTAAAGCACATTTTTTCGATAGGCCTCAAGATGCTTGGGATTGGCTCGAGATCGGGATTCCGGACGCTGCAGGCCGGAGCAGGGAGAGCCGATGATGGAGGAGACCACGGGATATTCGAACACCCAGAGTGACTGCAGATGCCCGTAGAGAGAGTCCGGAACACAACTCCTCGACTCCTAACAGAATTCGCATAGGAGAGGGCGGCGCTATGCATTTGACACAATCAAGCTCCCTGAAGGGAGCTGGCTCGTCCCCAGACCGGGTGTCCTCGGAAGAGGTCCTCTCGCACAGTCTGCAGCCCAACTCAGAGACTGTCCCCGACACAGTGCCACTCGAGAAGGGACTCCAGGAGGGTTGAGGAACATGGCACCAGAGAGGAAATATAGGCCCTCATTACAACCCTGGTGGTAAATGCTGCCTACCGCCGTGCTGACGGCTGCCAACATACTGTGATCACGACGGTTCCGCTACGGGTATTATGACCCACACTGAGAAATCCGCCACAATACACACCCACACAAGTCTGCCAGACCAAAGGTCAGTGATAAATTGGCGGTACCAAAACTCACACCGCTACGCCAACAGGAATCTGCCCACAGTATCAGGACCCACGAATTACCCCAGCGGTCTTTCAACTGCGGTAAACCATTGGCGGTACACACCGCCACGCTCAAAATAAACTACACTACATTGGACAATTCAAACCACACACCTGACACACATACACACACCACACCCACACACTCAGACCACTATAAAACACACACCCACATTACCCACAACCCTTTCAACAAAAAAAAACATTGCCAACAGAGAGAGACAAAAGCCAAGAGCACCCATTCAATCTGAGCCACAGAACCCCATCATCCATACATTATCCACGCACCTCACAGCACACACCACACCACATCGCCCCACACATCACCCCACACATCCTCACACATATCACTCACACTACATCCATGGCACCCCAAAGACACCCCAGGTTTTCAGAGGAGGAGCTAAGGGTCGTGGTAGAAGAAATCATCCAGGTAGAGCCACAGCTATTCGGATCACAGGTGCAGCAGACGTCCATGGCAAGGAAGATGGAGCTATGGCGGAGGATCGTGGACAAGGTCAACGCGTGGGACAGCATCCAACAACAAGGGATGACATCAGGAAGAGGTGGAACGACCTACGGGGGAAGGTGCTTTCCGTGGTTGCAAGACACCAGGTAGCTGTACAGAGGACTGGCAGTGGACCCCCACCTCCTCCCCCACAACTAACAACATGGGAGGAGCAAGTCTTGGCAATAATGCATCCTGAGGGCCTCGCAGGAGTAGCAGGAGGACTGGACTCTGGTTAGTCAAATCTTTACTAATATATCCCCTACTACCTGCATGCCAAAACAAACTCCTACCCCTACCCTCACCCCTATCCCTCCACCACCTCACATATACCCCATTATCACAACCCACCCAACCCAAAACCAAGCCCTGAATGTAACACCAATCCATGGACCCCCATCACAGACCTGCATGGACACCTATCACCACAGCATGCCCATTAGAGAGAATCACCTAGCCCACAAAATCACCACGCACACAAGCCTAAGCTGCCAGGGCTAACCCAACCATACAGGGAAACAAACCCATGCACAAGATGGCACACGCAGATACACTGCATTTTCATCCCCACAGGACCCCTACTCAACGTCACTGGAGGGCAGTTGCCAGCAACATCCAGTCACCCCCAGAGAAGGCCCACAGTGATGACAGCAGCTCTGCACGCCTAGATCAAGATGACCAACCTGGCCCATCAGGGACTTCTGGACAGTCGGTTGCCCTGCCACAGTCCCAACCCACCACAGAGCCTCCTCTCTCAGGAAACACCAGCACAGCACCACCCGGTGGGCCCATGCCACTGTCCCCAGGACACGTCAATCAGCAGTGTGTCCACCACTACAGGGACGCCAGGCAACCCCACAAACACAGGACGGTCAGGGACCTGAAGTCAGTGGCAGTGGGCACACGGTTCGGGGGACAGAGGCATAGGACAACAATGAAACTGGGAGGAATGCTGTGCGACAGGGGGAGGACAGGCCCAGGGAACCGACTCTCCAGGAGGCACTCTCCAACATCCTGGGAGCATACCACCATTCCCAGGAGACCATGGGCCACATACTGTACAAGTTGCAGGAGACCCAGCGGCTGCAGTAGGGACAGTACCTGGGGATCAGGGAGGACCTCAAAAACATCTACACCATCCTGGTCACCATTGCAGGGTTACTGGCAGACATGGGCAAGACCATGAGGGAGGCAGTGGCACAACAATGGGCCCCTAACACTAGCCACACCGAAGAACAGCCCTCCACCTCTGCCGGCGCTAGTGGACAGGCGGCTCCGCCACAGGACCAACAGACCACCAGCACCCCACCCCCTGCAGAAGGAGAACCACCCGGCAAATTGTCACTGCGATCCAGGCAGAAGCCAGAGAACATTGCCAAGACCCCCGCAAGGAAATAGGACTCTCCTGTTGTCACCCTTCTGTCCCACTCTGTCACCCTGTCCACCTTGAACTGCCATTACTCCCCTTCCTATGCCCCATAGGACAATGCACCTGTGATACCAAGAGACTGGACTCTAACTGGACATTCCTCCACCATCACCCCAGCCCATTGCACATCCCCCTCTACGTATGAGCACTTAAATAAACACCATTGGAGCAAATACAAATCTTGAGTCTGTCAAATGATTGAATTATGTATTAGTACAACATTCGGAAAACATTGAAGTCATATGTACAGTAATGTATACATTGGTATGACCTTTAGTGGGCAGCTGTAAACATACCAGGAGCCAGAGTGGGCCACAGAGATCTGAAAATAGAGATGCCAAAGGGTACAGTAAGTGGCCATAGACATAGGGAAATCAGGCTGCTATGTACAATGTCCAACAGAAAACCGGAATGTAAAGTGAAGTTACAGTGTCTTACCTGTGTGTCACTGGAAATACTGCTGTATTATATTACTTCTGTTGTCCACATCTTCTTCCTCTGCCTCCTCTTTCTCACTGTCCACAGGCTCCACCGCTGCCACAAAACCTTCTCCAGGCTCATCCTTCTGCAGAAAAGGCACGTGGCGTCTCAAGGCCAGGTTGTGCAACATGCAACATGCAAAGATGATCTAGCACACCTTCTTGAGTGAGTAGTACAGGGATCCACCTGTCAGATGGAGCCACCGGAACCTGGCCGTTAGGAGGCCAAAGGCTCTTTCAATTATCCTCCTTGTTCGCCCATGAGCCTCATTGTAACGTTCCTCTGCCCTTGTCCTGAGATTCCTCACTGGGGTCAGTAGCCATGAGAGGTTGGGGTAACCAGAGTCACCTGCAAATATCGAGGGATACCTGTTTGACACACACTAACCCTTAGGTACAACCCCATACCCAGACACCAACTTATACTGGGTGGGGACCTTGGGCTCACCTATTAGCCACACTCGGAGCCACTGGAGTTGGCCCATCTCATTTGGAATGCTGCTATTCCTCAAGATAAAGG
This sequence comes from Pleurodeles waltl, assembly GCF_031143425.1. Taxonomy (NCBI): domain Eukaryota; kingdom Metazoa; phylum Chordata; class Amphibia; order Caudata; family Salamandridae; genus Pleurodeles; species Pleurodeles waltl. Next base: position 350,030,761 of record NC_090438.1, read on the forward strand.
CGTCATGCACAGAGCCAGGAAACTTGGCATTCACATGGGAGATGTACTGGTCCGCCAAACACACCATCTGCACATTCATAGAGTGATAGCTTTTTCTATTCCTGAACACTTGTTCATTTATCCAGGGGGGGACAAATGCTAAATGTGTACCATCAATGGCACCAATGATGTTGGGGAAATGTCCCAGGGCATAAAAGTCAGCTTTCACTGTCCCCAAATCCTCCACCTGGGGGAATACGATGTAGCTGTGAAGGTGTTCCAGCAGGGATGACAACACTCTGGTCAACACATTGGAGAACATTGACTGAGACATCCCTAATGCCATGGCCACTGTTGTTTGGAAGGAACCACTTGCCAGGAAATGGAGCACTGACAGGACCTGTACTAGAAGGGGGATACCTGTGGGCTGGCGGAGAGCTGACATCAGGTCTGGCTCCAATTGGGAACACAGTTCTTGGATTGTGGCCCGATCAAGTCTGTAGGCTAGGATAATGTGTCAGTCGTCCATAGTCGCAAGGTCCACCAGGGGTCTGTACACCGGAGGATGTCGCCATCTCATATTCATCCTCAGCGGTTGAAGCCTATGAAGGAAAACAGTGAGTAGAGGGTCATATTCACACATCAATTGAAATAATGATGCATATTTTTCTTTACAGAACCTGAATGTGAATCTGAGAGTCAGTTGCTTTGCCAATGTCTGCTGTGACGCAGTTAGGTACCATGGCCTGTGCCCCCCCGAAATGGTGGCTGCCTGACCTGTGAGGAAGGACAAGTGGAAATGAGGTAATTCCGCTGGCGTTGTGCGCCGTTGCGGTAGTCAGTCAACGAGCGCCACGCAACTTCGCATTGGTTAGCATTGGGCCGTAGGGATTCCAGGAGCCAATGGCGATGTATGCCGGCGGTGACGGTACGCACTGCCGCGGACGTGACTGCCATTTTCTATCTGTGCACTCACTTGCTACCTGACCTTCAACAGGAGAGGACCTACACTGAAAGCGCTGCTGTGACCTGTGTCTGGAAGCGACAATGGCTCATGTGTCTGAGGAAAGGGCCCTGGCCTACACTGCGGGGGGTTGGAGAAACTGGTGGATGGGGTCCTACCCCTGTACACATTACTCTACGGTCCTCCAGACAAACAGGTGAGTACATTGTGAGCATGATGCGTGGGCCATGAATGTATGGATTGCTGTGTGTGTAAGCCACATGTGGGGGGGTGCTGAGGTGATGGTTAACTAATTCCCTTTTCTACTGTTTTTTCCATGCAGGTCAGCGCTCCTCAGAAGAAGGGTATTTGGCGTGCCACCGCCAAGGAGGTGCAAACCCTGAGGGACTTTGAAAGGCAGAGCACCCAGTGCCGCAAATGGTGGGAGGAACTGCACCGCTGGGCAAGGAAGACGGCGGAGGCCCAGCTGGGGCTGGCCTCCCAATGAGGAAGGGGTGCCCATCAGACCCTGACCCCCCTGATGTTCTGCATCCTGGCGGTGGCCTATCCGGAGTCGGATAGGCGCTTGAAGGCATCACAGCAGCCAAAAGGACGTGAGTACAGATTCAGATTCATGACTGTGCACGCGTTAAGGTTTACCTGGGTGGGGGATGTGGGCTGTGGGTGCCCCTAGGCCAGGGCGAACCTGGCAGGATAGGTCCCTTGTTGGACAGGCTCTGAAGCACTCCACCCCCAATAGTGTTAGTGGGCATCTACTACTGGGCAGGGTCCAGTGCGTTTCAGGTGTGCAGCTAATGGCGTTAGGCATTGTACCCCATGGGTGGGTGACTATCTTAGTAACTGGTAGTGCATGGCCTAGTGCATAGGGCTGTTCCCTGTGAGTTGTGTACGCCAACGGTAGTGTTGTTACTGGCATTGACCAAGTGTATCTCTGTCTCTCCCCCCCCCTTTTGATTTGTCACCCTGTCCTTGTGTGCATTAGCATCATCTGGTAGAGGAGCAGAGGCACTGGCGACAGAGGGAGCTGCATCCCACGTGGGCCTGGGGACTGAATCCACTGACGGTGAGGGCACCAGTGGGACGGAGGGCGAGGGGAGCACCACAACGGGTACAAGAGGGTACAGGAGGGGACACACAGACAGCGACTCCTCCTCCGATGGAAGCTCCCAAACAACAGGTACAGCTGCCACCCCCCCCTACCAGCACCGCCCTCCCAGGAGCTCCTCAGCGTGTTTCCCGTGCCCGCTCACCCAGGAGGGTGGGCATCTCCTTCGCACCAGGCACCTCAGTCCCTGCCCCAGTCAGCCCTGCTGCCCTCAGTGAGGAGGCTATTGATCTGCTGAGATCGCTCACTTTTGGGCAGTCAACCAGACTGAATGCCATTCAGGGTGTCGAGGGGCATTTGCAACAAACAAATGCATACCTGGAGGGCATTCACTCTGGCGTGGCGGCCCAACAGAGAGCATTTCAGGCTCTGGCCTCAGCACTGATGGCAGCCATTGTCCCTGTCTCTAGCCTCCCTCCTCCATCTTCCTCTACCCAGTCCCAATCCCCTCAACCTCAACCTATCCCAAGCACACCTTCAGACCAGCATTCACCCAAATCAACACACAAAACTAGCTCAGGCAAACACAAACACTGCACTTCATCTCACAGGCACTCACACATGTACCATCCCCATGCAGACACACCAACATCCACTGCCTCAACTGTGTCCCCCTCCTCCTCGTTCTCCACCTCCCAACCCAGTAGTGTCTCCACTCACACCTGCATGCACTACATCTTCATCCACTACCTCCATCATCAGCACGCCCATCACAACACACCCCTCACTGTCAGTCACCACCCCCACATCCATGCACACGTCCCCTGTGTCCTCTCTCAGTGTGTCTGTGACCGCTCCTCCCAAAGTACACAAACGCAAGCACCCACCCACCCAACAGTCATCCACCTCACAATAGCATCCAGCCCAGGCACCTGCACCCAAACTCAGCAGACAGACACCTCCTACAACCACTCCCTCTTCCTCCACTCCCAAACCCTCTCCCCCTTCCCGCCCCAGTGTCCCTAAGAAGCTTTATCTGGACAACTTTGACCTCTTCCATACCCCTCCCCGGCCCTCCCCCTCGGGCCGGGGTGGCCGGAACCCAGTCGAGCAGCTCAGCTGCCATTTCGTCATCCACTGTGGTTCCTGCAGCTATCAAAGGCTCAAAGGGGGCATCTGTCAGCCCAGCCACCAAACCCTGCCAAGGCCAAAACCATTCTGCCACCTGGCAAGGTAAAGAGGGGGACAGGATCCAGCAAGGGGAAGGAGCCACAACCACCCAGAAAGGCCACCTCAACGACTCCAGCTGCCAGACCCAAGGTCACACCACCATCTGCCAAGGTGAGGAAGGGGCAGAAAACACCAGCCAAGGCACTTCAGCCGTCCGAGGCTGCAGATGAAGGCCTGGTGGGTACCAGCACAACCGTCAGCACTGCCACCTGCACCACGGCTAGCACCGCCAGCAGCCCCGCCGCTAGCACCGCCACAAGCCCGCCACCTGCACCACTATTGTCAGCAGCAGTAGCCCCAGTGGGCAGCCGTCCGAGGCTGCAGGAGAAGGGCTGGAGCCTCCCTCCACCACTGGCAGCACCCCCACCAGCCCCAGCACAACCACCAGTTTGCAGCCGTAGCCGTCACCAGATGGAGTCTAGCCCTGCCTCTATGGACTATTATGCAACCTGGTCCCTGCAAATCTCGTGCCTCAGACACCCAGGTGAGGGACTGTGAACTGCCACACCCCAAGTGTTGCATCACTGGGCACAAAGCCCCCTCCAGAACCAGTGGAGTTATGCATCCACTCACCCTATCCTTGGCAAGATAAAGCACACTGGGCACAAAGCACCCTCCAGAACCAGTGGAAGAAGGCATCTACTCACCCTACCCTTGGCAGGATGAAGCACACTGGGCACAAAGCCCCCTCCAGAACCAGTGGAGATATGCATCCACTCACCCTATCCTTGGCAGGATGAAGCACACTGGGCACAAAGCCCCTTCTAGAATGAGTGGAAAAAGGCATCCACTCACCCAATCCTTGGCAGGATGAAGCACACTCGGCACAAAGCCTCCTCCAGAACCAGTCGAGATATGCATCCACTCACCCTATCCTTGGTAGGATGAAGCACACTGGGCACAAAGCCCCCTCCAGAACCAGTGGAAGAAGGCATCAACTCATGCTATCCTTGGCAGGATGAAGCACATTGGGCACAAAGCCCCCTCCAGAACCAGTGTAAAACCGGCACCCACTAGTGAGACTGTGGCCTTGCACTCCCCAGGACCAAGCAGTGGCCAAACCACCCACTTGAGAGACTGGCTTTGCACTCCCCAGGACCAACCAGTGGGCAAACCACCCACTTGAGAGTCTGTGGCCTTGCACTCCCCAGGGCCAAGCAGTGGGCAAACCACCCACTTGAGAGACTGTGGCCTTGCACTCCCCAGGACATCGCTGTGGGCAACCCACCCACTTGAGAGACTGTGGCCTTGCACTCCCCAGGACATCGCTGTGGGCATGGAGCCCCCCTTCAGGAGCAGTGGTGTTTTACCATCTTCCAGCAGAGGTTCACCCCCCTTCACACTCCCCCTGAAGTGCCTGTGTGTTTTCGACCTGATGTCCCTGCAATGTTCTCTCCGTATTGAGGCAGGAGTCAAGTGTGGGCCTGACCTATGAGTTTTGGCCCAGTGGCCCACGGACATTTTGTGTGGACAATGTACCACCTTATGTACATATTGTATATTTTTGTAAATACTGTTTTTAAAATTCTTACGTATATCTGACTATTTCTAAAATATCACTGATTTGACTCTATTCCTTTGGTTCTTGCATTCTTCCAGGGGATTACGGGGTGTAAAAGTAATGTTGATGCATGTGTTTGTGTGTATGGTGTTGTGGGTGAGAGTGAGGGTGGGGGTAGAGGTGTGGCGTGTTGCATGTGTGTGTCACTCTCTTTTTCCTCCCCCCCTCCTCTGTGTACTAGGTGCAGTACTCACCGTGGTCATCGTCACCGCCACCATTGGTACTCCTGGTAGATGAGGAGGTAGTCCAGCATGGGAAGGACCTGCAGCTCGGGCTCCGTGGCATCCTGGTTCTTCGTTGAGTGTCGAGAGGTGAGTGGTTTTCCTTCAAATTACTGTTTTCGCCGTGCCTTTGATGGCGTTAGTACCGCCCCTGAAAAGCTGGCTGATGGGCGGGTTGTGATGGGGTGGGCGGTACATTGACTTCTCCTTGTATGTTGGTGGTTATCACCGGTGTTTGTTGCTACCGCCGTGGTGGTCGGAGTGTTAGAGTGGCTATATGTTTTGGCAGTTTCCACCGTGGTCGTGATCCCACTTTTTTTTACTGCCGGCCTGTTGGCAGTATTACCGCCGCTTTAACACCGACCGCCAGGGTTGTAATGAGGGCCATAGTGTTTACTTGTTTAAAATTCATGGACACCACCTGTGCAGGAGTGTACTTTTTGCTGGCATGATGAGTCAACAAAATAACCCTCCCCAAACATCATGAGACTTATGGAATCAAAACACAGAGCTGGCCTGAAAATAACATAATGATCTTATCACATTCTTCAGCCCTTTATAGTGGAGCGCATGAGGGTAATAGAAGTTGCAAACTGGGGGAGCAGCAAACGTAAGGTAAAAGGTCCCAGTTGGACCAATGGAGGGAGTGTTTACGTCCAGACACAAGATTGGGTGGGCTCTGATAGACCAATGTAAATGCTACAGTTGTCTGTGGGAGGTAATTGGAAAAGTTGTGGGTTAGGTTTTCTATATTTAATACATTGGTTAGCTATGCACAATATGGCAGTTTTACTCCGGAGATGACCCCGCAGAGGGTAAACTTACATTATACAACACAATGGTAGTTTGAAACACTTATACACTTCTCACATGGAATGTGAGAGGACTTGGTAATGCTATGAAACGATACAGGGTGATGTCATTGCTTAGGCGCCGGAAGGTAAGTATAGCTTGTCTGCAGGAGACCCACCTGACAGACAAAAGCGCAGAATTTGGCTAATTAATGAAGGGGCAAAATTACTATGCTACTTTCTCCTCTTTTGCCAGAGGGGTGCTCATCTGGATAGCCCCAGGAGTGCCCTTTGCCCTGCAGTCTATGGAGGCCAATATTGAGGGTCGAAACGTCCTGCTTCGGGGAACAATGGATGGTCAGGAAATGGAGATACTAAACTCATAGATTAAGATCCTTGCAACATGGCTTGGCCCAGAAGTGGCCCGGCTGGTACTTCCTGACCAATGTGGGTTTATACCAGGACGGAATACGACTATGAATACCAGTAGAATGATGCATGTGCTCCACAAGATAGAGGATAGGGAGGAGAAATTGGCACTGGTCTCAGTATATATCGCTAAAGCGTTTGACACCATCAACTGGAATTACCTCTCGGCGGTCCTCGTAACCATGGGGTTTGGGCCGAAATTCCAGAGGTGGATCAAAATTCTTTACACAGACCCCTCAGTTAGGATCCAAATGGGAGGACAGTGCTCTGACAAACTGAAGATAGAGAGGGGTACACGAGAGGGGTGTCCCTTATCGCCCTTGCTTTTTGCGATGGCTCTGGAACTATGGGCGCTGCGACTTAGGCGGGACATGGGGCATGCCAGTGGGGAGGATGCGCCACCTATTATCATTGTATGCGGATGATACACTTTTCTACTTAATAGAGTGTAGGAAAATGCCACTGTTGGCATGGTTACCCCCTAACTTTTTGCCTTTTGTTGATGCCAGCTATGATTGAAAGTATGCGGGGACCCTGCGCCAGTGTTATTTCCCTAAAACCGTACCTTTGTCTCAACAAATGGCATAGCCCTGGCACACAGATAAGTCCCTTGTAACTGGTACCCCTGGTACAAAGGGCCCTGTGGCCAGGGAAGGGCTCTAAGGGGTGCAGCATGTATTATGCCACCCTGGGGACCCCCTCACTCAGCACATGCACAATGCCTCACTGCTTTTGTGTGCTGGTGGGGAGAAAAAGACTAAGTAGACATGGCACTTCTCTCAGGATGCCATGCCCACAACCCACTGCCTGTGGCATAGGTAAGTCACCCCTCTAGCAGCCCTTACAGCCCTAAGGCAGTGTACACTACACCACAGGTGAGGGCATAGCTGCATGAGCACTATGCCCCTACAGTGTCTAAGACAACTGTTAGGCATTGTAAGTGGAGGGTAGCCATAAAGAGTATATGGTCTGGGAGTTTGTGAAACACAAACTCCACAGTTCCATAATGGCAACACTGAATACTGGGAAGTTTGGTATCAAACTTCTCAGCACAATATATCCACACCGATGCCAGTGTGAGATGTATTAAGAAATTCACTCAAAGGGAATATTAGAGATGCCCCCTGCATGCCAACCCAACTGCTAGTGCTAGGCTGACTGGTCTCTGCCAGTCTGCCACTTCCAGACTAGGTTCTGCCCACATGGGGTGAGTGCCCTGTGTGCACTCTGTGACCAGAAATAAAGCCTGTCCTGGGTGGAGGTGCTTCACACCTCCCACTGCAGGAACTGTAACACCTGGCGGTGAGACTCAACAGCTCAAGCCTCGTGTTATAACACCCCAGGGCACTCCAGCTAGTGGAGATGCCTGCCCCCGGACACAGTCCCCACTTTTGGCGGCAAGTACGGAGGAGTTAATGAGAAAAACACGGAGGAGTCATGCTCGCACCAGGATAGCCCCTAAGGTGTCCAGAGCTGAGATGACCCCTTCCTTAGAAAATCATCCATCTTGGTATGGAGGATTTACCCCAATAGGATTAGGGATGTGCCCTCCTCCCCAAAGAGAGGAGGCACAAGTAGGGTGTAGCCACCCTCAGGGATGATAGCCATTGGGTACTGCCCTCCAGCCCTAAATACACTCCTAAATCTAGTATTTAGGGGCGACCATGAACCCAGGAAATCAGATTCCTGATGACCTAACAAGAAGAAGGACTGATGACCTGAAAACCCTGCAGAGAAGAAGGAGAAGACAACTGCTTTGGCCCCAGCCCTACTTGCCTGTCTCCAGATTCAAAGAACCTGCAACAGCGATGCATCCAGCGGGCCCAGCGATCTCTGCCAACTCAGAGGACTGCCCTGCAACCCAAAGGACCAAGAAACTCATGTGGACAGCGGCTCTGTCCAAAACAACCAAGAATAAACCATCCTTAGAGGGACTCCCACCTCAATCCTGAAGAGATGGAACAAGCTACGGGGGAAGGTTTGTACCATTGCAGCAAGGCACCAGCTTGCCATACACAGGACTGGTAGTGGACCCCCACCTCCTCTCCCACAGCATGGGAGGAGCAAGTACTGGCATTACTGCATCCTGAGGGACTCGCTGGAGTAGCGGAGGACTGGACACTGATAAGCAACCTATCACCCCCCATACCTGCATGCCATCTCACACCCTCACCCTCACTACCATCACTCCACTACATCCCAATCCCACGCACTGCACCTACACATATGACTAACCCCAATGCCAACCCCTGCATAGACACCCCTCTCAGCCCTGCATGGACACCCATCACAAAAGCATGCACAGCATGGGGAAACTAACAATCCCACAATACATCACCATACACAAACAAAAAGTGGCAGGGCAACAGCAACTATAGAGGGGAAGACAGGGATGTACAATATGTCATACATATGAAGCATAATACATCACTTACATCCCCACAGGTCCCCCAGCCAATCCCAGTGGAGAGGAGGTGCCACGACTATCCAGTCCCCCAACAGAAGATGTCCCAGTGATGACAGTAACTCTTCACTTCTGGATCTGGATGACTAACCTGGCCCATCAGGGACCACTGGGCAGCTGGTCACCCAAGCCCTCTCACAGACCACCACAGAGCCTCCCCCATCAGGATCCAACACCACAGCACCCACTCAGCATACCCACACCTCTGTCCCCAGAACACATCAATCAGCAGTGTGCACACCTGTACAGGACCCCGGCCACACCTCGCCGCCAAGACAATCAGGGACCTGGGGTCCGTGGCAGTGGGCACACCGTTCAGGGACAGTGGCACAGGCCAACAAGGACAATGGGAAGACTGCTGTGTGCCAGGGGGAGGACAGGAGCAGGGAACTGATCTCCAGGAGGCACTCTCCGAGATCCTGGGAGCCTACCAACATTCCCAGGACACGATGGGCCAGACCCTAGACAACATGCAGGAGAACAGGCGGCTGCAGGAGGGACAGTAGCATGGTGTCAGGGAGGACTTGAAGGCCATCAACACCACCCTGATCTCCATTGCAGGGGTGCTGGCAGACATGGCCAACATCATGAGGGAGGCAACAGCACACCAGCTGGCCTCTCCCACTAGCCAGTCCATCGACCAGCCCTCCACTTCTGTGGCCACTAGTGGGCAGGAGGCCTCGCCACAGGACCCACAGGCCACCAGCATCCCTCCCCTGCAGAAGTTGAACCAGAGACACTTGCCAAGACCACCGCCAGGAAATGAGACTCTCCTGATTGTCCCCCTTGTGTCCCACTCAATCACCTTGTCCACTTTGAACTGCCGTTGCTCCCCTTGCTATGGCCAATTGGACACTGCACCTGTGCTACAAACAGACTGGAACAATACCCTGGACTTTCCTCCATCATCACCCCATTCCATTGCACGTCCCCCTCAATTTTTTACCACTACAATAAACACCCTTGGACACAACTCAACTACTTGTATGTAGTGTGAAAATGAGTATTCCTGGAAACAGTTACATGCATTGCAAGTGTACTGTACTTTGTGAGAGCATAGAAATAATGACCTGTAGCTGGCTGTAGTCAGCACATCAGTACACAGTTGTTATATCACCAACATCTGCAAAATGACAAACCATAGGTGACAGTAAGTAGAGGTAAAAGGAAGTGAATGCCATCTTGCCACTGCCATATAAAATACACCAATAGTCATAGAAATGTTAATCTGCACTGTCTCAGCTGTGTGTCATTGGAAGTACTGACAGATTACATATGTTCTGTTGTCCTCATCCTCTTCATCCTCAGGGTCCACTGCTGCCACAGGGGCATCTCCAGTCTCCACATCCTGCAGAAAAGGTACATGTCATCTGACGGCCAGGTTGTGCAACATGCAGCATGCCACTACAATCTGGCAGACCTTCTCGGGTGAGTAGCACAGGGCTTCACCTGTCAGATGGAGGCACCTGAACCTGGCCTTCAGGAGGCGGAAGGTCCTCTTGATGATCCGTCTGGTTCACCTATGTGCCTCATTATAACGTTCTTCAGCCCTTGTCATGGCATTCCTCACAGGGGTCAGCAGCCATGATAGCTTTGGGTAGCCAGAGTCACCTGCAAGTGTTGAGGGACAACATTTCGCCACACACAATCCTACGGGGTTGACACCAGAAGCCATATTCTAACATACAGTGACTGAGGACCAAGGCTCACCTATTAGCCACACCCTGTGCCTCTGTAGTTGGCCCATCACATTTGGGATGGCCGCTATTCCTCAGAAATAAGGCATCATGCACCGACCCAGGATACTTACCATTGACGTGAGAGATGTACTGGTACGCTAGGCACACCATTTGCACATTCATTGAGTGAAAACTCTTAAGATTCCTAAACACCTGTTCATTCTGGCAGGGGGGACAAATGCAATCTGCGTCCCGTCAATCGCACCAATAATATTGGGGATACGTCCCATTGCATAGAATCCAGCCTTCACAGTGGCCAAATCTTCCATCTGGGGGAAAGCTATGTAGCTGCACATGTGTTTCACCAGGGCAGACAAAACTGTTGCCAGCACGATAGAGAACATTGGCTGTGACATGCCTGCTGCCAAGCCCACTGTCACTTGGAAAGAACCAGTTGCCAGCAAATGGAGCACTGATAGAACTTGCACAAGAGGGGGGATCCCAGTGGGATGATGGATAGGTGATATCAGGTCAGGCTCCAACTGGGCACACAGCTCTGTGATTGTGTCCCTGACCAGTCTATAGGTCAGTATTATGTGTCTGTCCTCCAGTGTAGTCAAGTCCACCAAAGGTCTGTACACGGGGTTATGTCTCCACCTCTATTCATCCACAGCGGTAGGTATCTAAGGGGAACAAGAGTGAGTAGGCTGTCACAACTGGAACAACAAACCACAACAGCAGTCCACATGGTGCACTTATGTATTGGGACAAGGTAAATGGCGAAGCATGTGCCAATCTAATCTGTGATGCAGTAATTGTCGATAGGCCTGTCCCCCCCCTGAAATGGCGAACGCCTGTCCTGGTTGGAGGGACAGGTGGAAATGAGGTAATTCCGATGACATTGGGCATCGTGGCAGAAGGTGGTCTTCCAGCGCTGTGCAATTCCTCATTTGATAATATGGGGCTCTATGGAGTACACTGGCCAATGGGGATCTTCGCCGGCGGTGACGGTGTACACCGCCGCGGACGTGACTGTCATTTTCTATCTGATTCCTCACCTGTTTCCTGACCTTCAACAGAACACCTACACTGCGGGTGCTGCTATGGCCTGTGTCTGGAACCCACCATGGCCTGTGTGACCGGGGAAAGGGCCCCATCCTTCACTTCGGAGGAGTTGGAACGACTGGTGGATTGGGTCCTACCCCAGTATGGACAGCTGGGCCTTCAGACCAACAGGTGAGTACACCTTGGGCCCGATGCATATGGGAAGAATGCATGGAGATGTGTGTGCAAGCATCATGTAAGGGGGGAGGAGGTTAGGGGAATGTCTAGTGGTGGGGTACATGTCGTGGGCTGGGCTATGTGTATGCCAATGGTGATGGAAATGGGTATGGTGGGCCATTGGTGTGACAGGCTGGACAGTTTGTCTAATGGTGTTCTCCTCTCTGTAATGCCTCTGCAGGTCAGCACCCATTGAAATAAGGGAATATGGCCATCGCCAAGGACGTGGGGACCCTGGGGGTCTATGGCAGGCGGAGCACCCACTGTCAGAAACGGTAGGAGGACCTAAGACACTGGGCACGGAAGACCGCGGAGGCCCAGCTGGGGATGGCCTCCCAACAAGGAAGGGGTGCCTGTCGGACCCTGACCCCCCTGATGGCCCGCATACTGGCGGTGGCCTATCCTGAGCTGGATGGGCGCTTAAGGGGGTGAGTACAGTGGCTATCAATACATATTTCGGCTGGTGGGATGGTATCCGGGTGGTGGATGTGTGTTAGTGGGTGCCCCTATGGCCAGGCCAGACATTTCAGTGTGGGGCAACTGAAGGGTAATGGGTGCATGGCAAATACAGGTAATCTAGCTTGTTAGCAGTCCATTTCAGCCAGGGCATCGTGGGTCCCAAGAGTGCTGCAGTTGGTGGTGTGTGGCCATCATCTTGCCTTAGTGGCTAGCCATATCACTGGTAGTATAACGCATAGTGCTTAAGCCTGTTCCCTGTGTGTGACGGTGATGTGCATGCCAATAGTGGTGTTAGTGCAGTCATTGACAAAGTATATCCTTTGCCCCCCCCTTTCTTGTTTTGCCATCTTGTCCTTGTGTGCATTAGCATCATGTGGCAGAGGAGCAGGGGCCCCAGCGACAGAAGGAGCTGCATCCCACAGGACCCAGGAAGCAGAGTTTGCAACGCCGAGGGAATCAGTGGGACGGAGGGCGAGGGGAGCACCATGGTGGAGACTGGAGGAGACAACAAAGACTCAGCTACCTCCTCCAATGAGAGCTCCCTGGTGGTGACGGACACCTCTGTGACCACCCCAGCTGCAGGTACAGCCGCCACCCCCCATACCAGCACCGCCCTCCCGGATGCCCCTGAGCGAGTTGCCCATGCCCGCTTACTCAGGAGGGTGGGCATCTTCTTCGCCCCAGGCACCTCAGGCCCTGCCCCAGTGAGCCATGCTGCCCTGAGTGAGGAGGCTATTGACCTCCTGAGATCCATCTCTGTAGGGCAATCAAGCATTGTGAATGCCATCCAGGGGCTGGCATCCCAGATGCAGCAATGCAATGCATTCCTGAAGGGCATTCACAGTGGATTGGCGGCCCAACAGAGATCAATTCAGGCTAAGGCCTCCTCACTGATGGCAGCCATTGTCCCTGTTTCTAACGTCCCCCCTCCAACTACCATTTGCCAGTCCCATTCTCCTCAACTCCAACCCATCCCAGGCACACATAAAGACAAGCATGCACACAAGACAACACCCAAGAGTGGCACAGGCAGACACAAGCACCACACCTCATCACACAAGGACTCATGCAGACACCATACAGTTGCAGACACAACCACATCCACTACCTCCACTGTCTCCCCCTCCTCCCCCTCCTCCACCTCCTCCACCTCCCTCCCAGTCACGCCCACACTCACACATGCATGCACTGCCTCAACATCCACCACCAGCATCACCACACAAAGCAGCACACACTCTTCACTAGTAGACACCTACACAACATCCATCCAGTTGTCCTCTGTGTCCTCTCCTACCGTGTCTGTCCCCCCTCCTAAAGAACACAAAGGCAAGCACTCAGACACCCAACAGCCATCCACCTCACACACGCACACTGCCCATGCACCTGCACCCAAGTCCAGCAGATGTACACCTCCAACAACCACTCCCTCAACCTCCACTCCTATCATGTATTATGCCACCCTGGGGAGCCCCTCACTCAGCACATGCACAATGCCTCACTGCTTGTGTGTGCTGGTGGGGAGAAAAAGACTAAGTAGACATGTCACTTCTCTCAGGATGCCAAGCCCACAACCCACTGCCTGTGGCATAGGTAAGTCACCCCTCTAGCAGCCCTTACAGCCCTAAGGCAGTGTGCACTACACCACAGGTGAGGGCATAGCTGCATGAGCACTATGCCCCTACAGTGTCTAAGACAACTGTTAGGCATTGTAAGTGGAGGGTAGCCATAAAGAGTATATGGTCTGGGAGTTTGTGAAACACGAACTCCACAGTTCCATAATGGCAACACTGAATACTGGGAAGTTTGGTATCAAACTTCTCAGCACAATATATCCACACCGATGCCAGTGTGAGATGTATTAAGAAATGCACTCAAAGGGAATATTAGAGATGCCCCCTGCATGCCAACCCAACTGCTAGTGCTAGGCTGACTGGTCTCTGCCAGTCTGCCACTTCCAGACTAGGTTCTGCCCACATGGGGTGAGTGCCCTGTGTGCACTCTGTGACCAGAAATAAAGCCCGCCCTGGGTGGAGGTGCTTCACACCTCCCACTGCAGGAACTGTAACACCTGACGGTGAGACTCAACGGCTCAAGCCTCGTGTTATAACACCCCAGGGCACTCCAGCTAGTGGAGATGCCTGCCCCCGGACACAGTCCCCACTTTTGGCGGCAAGTACGGAGGAGTTAATGAGAAAAACACGGAGGAGTCATGCTCGCACCAGGATAGCCCCTAAGGTGTCCAGAGCTGAGATGACCCCTTCCTTAGAAAATCATCCATCTTGGTATGGAGGATTTACCCCAATAGGATTAGGGATGTGCCCTCCTCCCCAAAGAGAGGAGGCACAAGTAGGGTGTAGCCACCCTCAGGGATGATAGCCATTGGCTACTGCCCTCCAGCCCTAAATACACCCCTAAATCTAGTATTTAGGGGCGACCATGAACCCAGGAAATCAGATTCCTGATGACCTAACAAGAAGAAGGACTGATGACCTGAAAACCCTGCAGAGAAGAAGGAGAAGACAACTGCTTTGGCCCCAGCCCTACTTGCCTGTCTCCAGATTCAAAGAACCTGCAACAGCGATGCATCCAGCGGGCCCAGCAATCTCTGCCAACTCAGAGGACTGCCCTGCAACCCAAAGGACCAAGAAACTCATGTGGACAGCGGCTCTGTCCAAAACAACCAAGAATAAACCATCCTTAGAGGGACTCCCACCTCAATCCTGAAGAGATGGAACAAGCTACGGGGGAAGGTTTGTACCATTGCAGCAAGGCACCAGCTCGCCATACACAGGACTGGTAGTGGACCCCCACCTCCTCTCCCACAGCATGGGAGGAGCAAGTACTGGCATTACTGCATCCTGAGGGACTCGCTGGAGTAGCGGAGGACTGGACACTGATAAGCAACCTATCACCCCCCATACCTGCATGCCATCTCACACCCTCACCCTCACTACCATCACTCCACTACATCCCAATCCCACGCACTGCACCTACACATATGACTAACCCCAATGCCAACCCCTGCATAGACACCCCTCTCAGCCCTGCATGGACACCCATCACAAAAGCATGCACAGCATGGGGAAACTAACAATCCCACAATAAATCACCATACACAAACAAAAAGTGGCAGGGCAACAGCAACTATAGAGGGGAAGACAGGGATGTACAATATGTCATACATATGAAGCATAATACATCACTTACATCCCCACAGGTCCCCCAGCCAATCCCAGTGGAGAGGAGGTGCCACGACTATCCAGTCCCCCAACAGAAGATGTCCCAGTGATGACAGTAACTCTTCACTTCTGGATCTGGATGACTAACCTGGCCCATCAGGGACCACTGGGCAGCTGGTCACCCTAGCCCTCTCACAGACCACCACAGAGCCTCCCCCATCAGGATCCAACACCACAGCACCCACCCAGCATACCCACACCTCTGTCCCCAGAACACATCAATCAGCAGTGTGCACACCTGTACAGGACCCCGGCCACACCTCGCCGCCAAGACAATCAGGGACCTGGGGTCAGTGGCAGTGGGCACACCGTTCAGGGACAGTGGCACAGGCCAACAAGGACAATGGGAAGACTTCTGTGTGCCAGGGGGAGGACAGGAGCAGGGAACTGATCTCCAGGAGGCACTCTCCGAGATCCTGGGAGCCTACCAACATTCCCAGGACACGATGGGCCAGATCCTAGACAACATGCAGGAGAACAGGCGGCTGCAGGAGGGACAGTAGCATGGTGTCAGGGAGGACTTGAAGGCCATCAACACCACCCTGATCTCCATTGCAGGGGTGCTGGCAGACATGGCCAACATCATGAGGGAGGCAACAGCACACCAGCTGGCCTCTCCCACTAGCCAGTCCATCGACCAGCCCTCCACTTCTGCGGCCACTAGTGGGCAGGAGGCCTTGCCACAGGACCCACAGGCCACCAGCATCCCTCCCCCTGCAGAAGTTGAACCAGAGACACTTGCCAAGACCACCGCCACGAAATGAGACTCTCCTGATTGTCCCCCCTTGTGTCCCACTCAATCACCTTGTCCACTTTGAACTGCCGTTGCTCCCCTTGCTATGGCCAATTGGACACTGCACCTGTGCTACAAACAGACTGGAACAATACTCTGGACTTTCCTCCATCATCACCCCATTCCATTGCACGTCCCCCTCAATTTTTTACCACTACTATAAACACCCTTGGACACAACTCAACTACTTGTATGTAGTGTGAAAATGAGTATTCCTGGAAACAGTTACATG
This sequence comes from Pleurodeles waltl, assembly GCF_031143425.1. Taxonomy (NCBI): domain Eukaryota; kingdom Metazoa; phylum Chordata; class Amphibia; order Caudata; family Salamandridae; genus Pleurodeles; species Pleurodeles waltl. The sequence continues at coordinate 350,047,128 of NC_090438.1, forward strand.
CATTGCAAGTGTACTGTACTTTGTGAGAGCATAGAAATAATGACCTGTAGCTGGCTGTAGTCAGCACATCAGTACACAGTTGCTATATCACCAACATCTGCAAAATGACAAACCATAGGTGACAGTAAGTAGAGGTAAAAGGAAGTAAATGCCATCTTGCCACTGCCATATAAAATACACCAATAGTCATAGAAATGTTAATCTGCACTGTTTCAGCTGTGTGTCATTGGAAGTACTGACAGATTACAGATGTTCTGTTGTCCTCATCCTCTTCATCCTCAGGGTCCACTGCTGCCACAGGGGCATCTCCAGTCTCCACATCCTGCAGAAAAGGTACATGTCATCTGACGGCCAGGTTGTGCAACATGCAGCATGCCACTACAATCTGGCAGACCTTCTCGGGTGAGTAGCACAGGGCTTCACCTGTCAGATGGAGGCACCTGAACCTGGCCTTCAGGAAGCGGAAGGTCCTCTTGATGATCCGTCTGGTTCACCTATGTGCCTCATTATAACGTTCTTCAGCCCTTGTCATGGCATTCCTCACAGGGGTCAGCAGCCATGATAGCTTTGGGTAGCCAGAGTCACCTGCAAGTGTTGAGGGACAACATTTCGCCACACACAATCCTACGGGGTTGACACCAGAAGCCATATTCTAACATACAGTGACTGGGGACCAAGGCTCACCTATTAGCCACACCCTGTGCCTCTGTAGTTGGCCCATCACATTTGGGATGGCTGCTATTCCTCAGAAATAAGGCATCATGCACCGACCCAGGATACTTACCATTGACGTGAGAGATGTACTGGTACGCTAGGAACACCATTTGCACATTCATTGAGTGAAAACTCTTAAGATTTCTAAACACCTGTTCATTCTGGCAGGGGGGACAAATGCAATCTGCGTCCCGTCAATCGCACCAATAATATTGGGGATACGTCCCATTGCATAGAATCCAGCCTTCACAGTGGCCAAATCTTCCATCTGGGGGAAAGCTATGTAGCTGCACATGTGTTTCACCAGGGCAGACAAAACTGTTGCCAGCACGATAGAGAACATTGGCTGTGACATGCCTGCTGCCAAGCCCACTGTCACTTGGAAAGAACCAGTTGCCAGCAAATGGAGCACTGATAGAACTTGCACAAGAGGGGGGATCCCAGTGGGATGACGGATAGGTGATATCAGGTCAGGCTCCAACTGGGCACACAGCTCTGTGATTGTGTCCCTGTCCAGTCTATAGGTCAGTATTATGTGTCTGTCCTCCAGTGTAGTCAAGTCCACCAAAGGTCTGTACACGGGGTTATGTCTCCACCTCTATTCATCCACAGCGGTAGGTATCTAAGGGGAACAAGAGTGAGTAGGCTGTCACAACTGGAACAACAAACCACAACAGCAGTCCACATGGTGCACTTATGTATTGGGACAAGGTAAATGGCGAAGCATGTGCCAATCTAATCTGTGATGCAGTAATTGTCGATAGGCCTGTCCCCCCCCTGAAATGGCGAACGCCTGTCCTGGTTGGAGGGACAGGTGGAAATGAGGTAATTCTGATGACATTGGGCATCGTGGCAGAAGGTGGTCTTCCACCGCTATGCAATTCCTCATTTGATAATATGGGGCTCTATGGAGTACACTGGCCAATGGGGATCTTCGCCGGCGGTGACGGTGTACACCGCCGCGGACGTGACTGTCATTTTCTATCTGATTCCTCACCTGTTTCCTGACCTTCAACAGAACACCTACACTGCGGGTGCTGCTATGGCCTGTGTCTGGAACCCACCATGGCCTGTGTGACCGGGGAAAGGGCCCCATCCTTCACTTCGGAGGAGTTGGAACGACTGGTGGATTGGGTCCTACCCCAGTATGGACAGCTGGGCCTTCAGACCAACAGGTGAGTACACCTTGGGCCCGATGCATATGGAAAGAATGCATGGAGATGTGTGTGCAAGCATCATGTAAGGGGGGAGGAGGTTAGGGGAATGTCTAGTGGTGGGGTACATGTCGTGAGCTGGGCTATGTGTATGCCAATGGTGATGGAAATGGGTATGGTGGGCCATTGGTGTGACAGGCTGGACAGTTTGTCTAATGGTGTTCTCCTCTCTGTAATGCCTCTGCAGGTCAGCACCCATCGAAATAAGGGAATATGGCCATCGCCAAGGACGTGGTGACCCTGGGGGTCTATGGCAGGCGGAGCACCCACTGTCAGAAACGGTGGGAGGACCTAAGACACTGGGCACGGAAGACCGCGGAGGCACAGCTGGGGATGGCCTCCCAACAAGGAAGGGGTGCCTGTCGGACCCTGACCCCCCTGATGGCCCGCATACTGGCGGTGGCCTATCCTGAGCTGGATGGGCGCTTAAGGGGGTGAGTACAGTGGCTATCAATACATATTTCGGCTGGTGAGATGGTATCCGGGTTGTGGATGTGTGTTAGTGGGTGCCCCTATGGCCAGGCCAGACATTTCAGTGTGGGGCAACTGAAGGGTAATGGGTGCATGGCAAATACAGGTAATCTAGCTTGTTAGCAGTCCATTTCAGCCAGGGCATCGTGGGTCCCAAGAGTGCTGCAGTTGGTGGTGTATGGCCGTCATCTTGCCTTAGTGGCTAGCCATATCACTGGTAGTATAACGCATAGTGCTTAAGCCTGTTCCCTGTGTGTGACGGTGATGTGCATGCCAATAGTGGTGTTAGTGCAGTCATTGACCAAGTATATCCTTTGCCCCCCCCTTTCTTGTTTTGCCATCCTGTCCTTGTGTGCATTAGCATCATGTGGCAGAGGAGCAGGGGCCCCAGCGACAGAGGGAGCTGCATCCCACAGGACCCAGGAAGCAGAGTTTGCAACGCCGAGGGAATCTGTGGGACGGAGGGCGAGGGGAGCACCATGGTGAAGACTGGAGGAGACAACAAAGACTCAGCTACCTCCTCCAATGAGAGCTCCCTGGTGGTGACGGACACCTCTGTGACCACCCCAGCTGCAGGTACAGCCGCCACCCCCCATACCAGCACCGCCCTCCCGGATGCCCCTGAGCGAGTTGCCCATGCCCGCTTACTCAGGAGGGTGGGCATCTTCTTCGCCCCAGGCACCTCAGGCCCTGCCCCAGTGAGCCATGCTGCCCTGAGTGAGGAGGCTATTGACCTCCTGAGATCCATCTCTGTAGGGCAATCAAGCATTGTGAATGCCATCCAGGGGCTGGCATCCCAGATGCAGCAATGCAATGCATTCCTGAAGGGCATTCACAGTGGATTGGCGGCCCAACAGAGATCAATTCAGGCTCTGGCCTCCTCACTGATGGCAGCCATTGTCCCTGTTTCTAACGTCCCCCCTCCAACTACCATTTCCCAGTCCCATTCTCCTCAACTCCAACCCATCCCAGGCACACATAAAGACAAGCATGCACACAAGACAACACCCAAGAGTGGCACAGGCAGACACAAGCACCACACCTCATCACACAAGGACTCATGCAAACACCATACAGTTGCAGACACAACCACATCCACTACCTCCACTGTCTCCCCCTCCTCCCCCTCCTCCACCTCCCTCCCAGTCACGCCCACACTCACACATGCATGCACTGCCTCAACATCCACCAGCATCACCACACAAAGCAGCACACACACTTCACTAGTAGACACCTACACAACATCCATCCACTTGTCCTCTGTGTCCTCTCCTACCGTGTCTGTCCCCCCTCCTAAAGAACACAAAGGCAAGCACTCAGACACCCAACAGCCATCCACCTCACACACGCACACTGCCCATGCACCTGCACCCAAGTCCAGCAGATGTACACCTCCAACAACCACTCCCTCAACCTCCACTCCTATCATGTATTATGCCACCCTTGGGACCTCCTCACTCAGCACATGCACAATGCCTCACTGCTTGTGTGTGCTGGTGGGGAGAAAAAGACTAAGTAGACATGTCACTTCTCTCAGGATGCCAAGCCCACAACCCACTGTCTGTGGCATAGGTAAGTCACCCCTCTAGCAGCCCTTACAGCCCTAAGGCAGTGTGCACTACACCACAGGTGAGGGCATAGCTGCATGAGCACTATGCCCCTACAGTGTCTAAGACAACTGTTAGGCATTGTAAGTGGAGGGTAGCCATAAAGAGTATATGGTCTGGGAGTTTGTGAAACACGAACTCCACAGTTCCATAATGGCAACACTGAATACTGGGAAGTTTGGTATCAAACTTCTCAGCACAATATATCCACACCGATGCCAGTGTGAGATGCATTAAGAAATGCACTCAAAGGGAATATTAGAGATGCCCCCTGCATGCCAACCCAACTGCTAGTGCTAGGCTGACTGGTCTCTGCCAGTCTGCCACTTCCAGACTAGGTTCTGCCCACATGGGGTGAGTGCCCTGTGTGCACTCTGTTACCAGAAATAAAGCCCGCCCTGGGTGGAGGTGCTTCACACCTCCCACTGCAGGAACTGTAACACCTGGCGGTGAGACTCAACGGCTCAAGCCTCGTGTTATAACACCCCAGGGCACTCCAGCTAGTGGAGATGCCTGCCCCCGGACACAGTCCCCACTTTTGGCGGCAAGTACGGAGGAGTTAATGAGAAAAACACGGAGGAGTCATGCTCGCACCAGGATAGCCCCTAAGGTGTCCAGAGCTGAGATGACCCCTTCCTTAGAAAATCATCCATCTTGGTATGGAGGATTTACCCCAATAGGATTAGGGATGTGCCCTCCTCCCCAAAGAGAGGAGGAACAAGTAGGGTGTAGCCACCCTCAGGGATGATAGCCATTGGCTACTGCCCTCCAGCCCTAAATACACCCCTAAATCTAGTATTTAGGGGCGACCATGAACCCAGGAAATCAGATTCCTGATGACCTAACAAGAAGAAGGACTGATGACCTGAAAACCCTGCAGAGAAGAAGGAGAAGACAACTGCTTTGGCCCCAGCCCTACTTGCCTGTCTCCAGATTCAAAGAACCTGCAACAGCGATGCATCCAGCGGGCCCAGCGATCTCTGCCAACTCAGAGGACTGCCCTGCAACCCAAAGGACCAAGAAACTCATGTGGACAGCGGCTCTGTCCAAAACAACCAAGAATAAACCATCCTTAGAGGGACTCCCACCTCAATCCTGAAGAGATGGAACAAGCTACGGGGGAAGGTTTGTACCATTGCAGCAAGGCACCAGCTCGCCATACACAGGACTGGTAGTGGACCCCCACCTCCTCTCCCACAGCATGGGAGGAGCAAGTACTGGCATTACTGCATCCTGAGGGACTCGCTGGAGTAGTGGAGGACTGGACACTGATAAGCAACCTATCACCCCCCATACCTGCATGCCATCTCACACCTTCACCCTCACTACCATCACTCCACTACATCCCAATCCCACGCACTGCACCTACACATATGACTAACCCCAATGCCAACCCCTGCATAGACACCCCTCTCAGCCCTGCATGGACACCCATCACAAAAGCATGCACAGCATGGGGAAACTAACAATCCCACAATACATCACCATACACAAACAAAAAGTGGCAGGGCAACAGCAACTATAGAGGGGAAGACAGGGATGTACAATATGTCATACATATGAAGCATAATACATCACTTACATCCCCACAGGTCCCCCAGCCAATCCCAGTGGAGAGGAGGTGCCACGACTATCCAGTCCCCCAACAGAAGATGTCCCAGTGATGACAGTAACTCTTCACTTCTGGATCTGGATGACTAACCTGGCCCATCAGGGACCACTGGGCAGCTGGTCACCCAAGCCCTCTCACAGACCACCACAGAGCCTCCCCCATCAGGATCCAACACCACAGCACCCACCCAGCATACCCACACCTCTGTCCCCGGAACACATCAATCAGCAGTGTGCACACCTGTACAGGACCCCGGCCACACCTCGCCGCCAAGACAATCAGGGACCTGGGGTCAGTGGCAGTGGGCACACCGTTCAGGGACAGTGGCACAGGCCAACAAGGACAATGGGAAGACTTCTGTGTGCCAGGGGGAGGACAGGAGCAGGGAACTGATCTCCAGGAGGCACTCTCCGAGATCCTGGGAGCCTACCAACATTCCCAGGACACGATGGGCCAGATCCTAGACAACATGCAGGAGAACAGGCGGCTGCAGGAGGGACAGTAGCATGGTGTCAGGGAGGACTTGAAGGCCATCAACACCACCCTGATCTCCATTGCAGGGGTGCTGGCAGACATGGCCAACATCATGAGGGAGGCAACAGCACACCAGCTGGCCTCTCCCACTAGCCAGTCCATCGACCAGCGCTCCACTTCTGTGGCCACTAGTGGGCAGGAGGCCTCGCCACAGGACCCACAGGCCACCAGCATCCCTCCCCCTGCAGAAGTTGAACCAGAGACACTTGCCAAGACCACCGCCAGGAAAGGAGACTCTCCTTATTGTCCCCCCTTGTGTCCCACTCAATCACCTTGTCCACTTTGAACTGCCGTTGCTCCCCTTGCTATGGCCAATTGGACACTGCACCTGTGCTACAAACAGACTGGAACAATACCCTGGACTTTCCTCCATCATCACCCCATTCCATTGCACGTCCCCCTCAATTTTTTACCACTACTATAAACACCCTTGGACACAACTCAACTACTTGTATGTAGTGTGAAAATGAGTATTCCTGGAAACAGTTACATGCATTGCAAGTGTACTGTACTTTGTGAGAGCATAGAAATAATGACCTGTAGCTGGCTGTAGTCAGCACATCAGTACACAGTTGTTATATCACCAACATCTGCAAAATGACAAACCATAGGTGACAGTAAGTAGAGGTAAAAGGAAGTGAATGCCATCTTGCCACTGCCATATAAAATACACCAATAGTCATAGAAATGTTAATCTGCACTGTCTCAGCTGTGTGTCATTGGAAGTACTGACAGATTACAGATGTTCTGTTGTCCTCATCCTCTTCATCCTCAGGGTCCACTGCTGCCACAGGGGCATCTCCAGTCTCCACATCCTGCAGAAAAGGTACATGTCATCTGACGGCCAGGTTGTGCAACATGCAGCATGCCACTACAATCTGGCAGACCTTCTCGGGTGAGTAGCACAGGGCTTCACCTGTCAGATGGAGGCACCTGAACCTGGCCTTCAGGAGGCGGAAGGTCCTCTTGATGATCCGTCTGGTTCACCTATGTGCCTCATTATAACGTTCTTCAGCCCTTGTCATGGCATTCCTCACAGGGGTCAGCAGCCATGATAGCTTTGGGTAGCCAGAGTCACCTGCAAGTGTTGAGGGACAACATTTCGCCACACACAATCCTACGGGGTTGACACCAGAAGCCATATTCTAACATACAGTGACTGGGGACCAAGGCTCACCTATTAGCCACACCCTGTGCCTCTGTAGTTGGCCCATCACATTTGGGATGGCCGCTATTCCTCAGAAATAAGGCATCATGCACCGACCCAGGATACTTACCATTGACGTGAGAGATGTACTGGTACGCTAGGCACACCATTTGCACATTCATTGAGTGAAAACTCTTAAGATTCCTAAACACCTGTTCATTCTGGCAGGGGGTACAAATGCAATCTGCGTCCCGTCAATCGCACCAATAATATTGGGGATACGTCCCATTGCATAGAATCCAGCCTTCACAGTGGCCAAATCTTCCAGCTGGGGGAAAGCTATTTAGCTGCACATGTGTTTCACCAGGGCAGACAAAACTGTTGCCAGCACGATAGAGAACATTGGCTGTGACATGCCTGCTGCCAAGCCCACTGTCACTTGGAAAGAACCAGTTGCCAGCAAATGGAGCACTGATAGAACTTGCACAAGAGGGGGGATCCCAGTGGGATGACGGATAGGTGATATCAGGTCAGGCTCCAACTGGGCACACAGCTCTGTGATTGTGTCCCTGTCCAGTCTATAGGTCAGTATTATGTGTCTGTCCTCCAGTGTAGTCAAGTCCACCAAAGGTACACGGGGTTATGTCTCCACCTCTATTCATCCACAGCGGTAGGTATCTAAGGGGAACAAGAGTGAGTAGGCTGTCACAACTGGAACAACAAACCACAACAGCAGTCCACATGGTGCACTTATGTATTGGGACAAGGTAAATGGCAAAGCATGTGCCAATCTAATCTGTGATGCAGTAATTGTCGATAGGCCTGTCCCCCCCCTGAAATGGCGAACGCCTGTCCTGGTTGGAGGGACAGGTGGAAATGAGGTAATTCCGATGACATTGGGCATCGTGGCAGAAGGTGGTCTTCCACCGCTGTGCAATTCCTCATTTGATAATATGGGGCTCTATGGAGTACACTGGCCAATGGGGATCTTCGCCGGCGGTGACGGTGTACACCGCCGCGGACGTGACTGTCATTTTCTATCTGATTCCTCACCTGTTTCCTGACCTTCAACAGAACACCTACACTGCGGGTGCTGCTATGGCCTGTGTCTGGAACCCACCATGGCCTGTGTGACCGGGGAAAGGGCCCCATCCTTCACTTCGGAGGAGTTGGAAGGACTGGTGGATTGGGTCCTACCCCAGTATGGACAGCTGGGCCTTCAGACCAACAGGTGAGTACACCTTGGGCCCGATGCATATGGGAAGAATGCATGGAGATGTGTGTGCAAGCATCATGTAAGGGGGGAGGAGGTTAGGGGAATGTCTAGTGGTGGGGTACATGTCGTGGGCTGGGCTATGTGTATGCCAATGGTGAAGGAAATGGGTATGGTGGGCCATTGGTGTGACAGGCTGGACAGTTTGTCTAATGGTGTTCTCCTCTCTGTAATGCCTCTGCAGGTCAGCACCCATCGAAATAAGGGAATATGGCCATCGCCAAGGAGGTGGGGACCCTGGGGGTCTATGGCAGGCGGAGCACCCACTGTCAGAAACGGTGGGAGGACCTAAGACACTGGGCACGGAAGACCGCAGAGGCCCAGCTGGGGATGGCCTCCCAACAAGGAAGGGGTGCCTGTCGGACCCTGACCCCCCTGATGGCCCGCATACTGGCGGTGGCCTATCCTGAGCTGGATGGGCGCTTAAGGGGGTGAGTACAGTGGCTATCAATACATATTTCGGCTGGTGGGATGGTATCCGGGTGGTGGATGTGTGTTAGTGGGTGCCCCTATGGCCAGGCCAGACATTTCAGTGTGGGGCAACTGAAGGGTAATGGGTGCATGGCAAATACAGGTAATCTAGCTTGTTAGCAGTCCATTTCAGCCAGGGCATCGTGGGTCCCAAGAGTGCTGCAGTTGGTGGTGTGTGGCCGTCATCTTGCCTTAGTGGCTAGCCATATCACTGGTAGTATAACGCATAGTGCTTAAGCCTGTTCCCTGTGTGTGACGGTGATGTGCATGCCAATAGTGGTGTTAGTGCAGTCATTGACAAAGTATATCCTTTGCCCCCCCCTTTCTTGTTTTGCCATCCTGTCCTTGTGTGCATTAGCATCATGTGGCAGGGGAGCAGGGGCCCCAGCGACAGAGGGAGCTGCATCCCACAGGACCCAGGAAGCAGAGTTTGCAACGCCGAGGGAATCAGTGGGACGGAGGGCGAGGGGAGCACCATGGTGGAGACTGGAGGAGACAACAAAGACTCAGCTACCTCCTCCAATGAGAGCTCCCTGGTGGTGACGGACACCTCTGTGACCACCCCAGCTGCAGGTACAGCCGCCACCCCCCATACCAGCACCGCCCTCCCGGATGCCCCTGAGCGAGTTGCCCATGCCCGCTTACTCAGGAGGGTGGGCATCTTCTTCGCCCCAGGCACCTCAGGCCCTGCCCCAGTGAGCCATGCTGCCCTGAGTGAGGAGGCTATTGACCTCCTGAGATCCATCTCTGTAGGGCAATCAAGCATTGTGAATGCCATCCAGGGGCTGGCATCCCAGATGCAGCAATGCAATGCATTCCTGAAGGGCATTCACAGTGGATTGGCGGCCCAACAGAGATCAATTCAGGCTCTGGCCTCCTCACTGATGGCAGCCATTGTCCCTGTTTCTAACGTCCCCCCTCCAACTACCATTTCCCAGTCCCATTCTCCTCAACTCCAACCCATCCCAGGCACACATAAAGACAAGCATGCACACAAGACAACACCCAAGAGTGGCACAGGCAGACACAAGCACCACACCTCATCACACAAGGACTCATGCAAACACCATACAGTTGCAGACACAACCACATCCACTACCTCCACTGTCTCCCCCTCCTCCCCCTCCTCCACCTCCCTCCCAGTCACGCCCACACTCACACATGCATGCACTGCCTCAACATCCACCAGCATCACCACACAAAGCAGCACACACACTTCACTAGTAGACACCTACACAACATCCATCCACTTGTCCTCTGTGTCCTCTCCTACCGTGTCTGTCCCCCCTCCTAAAGAACACAAAGGCAAGCACTCAGACACCCAACAGCCATCCACCTCACACACGCACACTGCCCATGCACCTGCACCCAAGTCCAGCAGATGTACACCTCCAACAACCACTCCCTCAACCTCCACTCCTATCATGTATTATGCCACCCTTGGGACCTCCTCACTCAGCACATGCACAATGCCTCACTGCTTGTGTGTGCTGGTGGGGAGAAAAAGACTAAGTAGACATGTCACTTCTCTCAGGATGCCAAGCCCACAACCCACTGTCTGTGGCATAGGTAAGTCACCCCTCTAGCAGCCCTTACAGCCCTAAGGCAGTGTGCACTACACCACAGGTGAGGGCATAGCTGCATGAGCACTATGCCCCTACAGTGTCTAAGACAACTGTTAGGCATTGTAAGTGGAGGGTAGCCATAAAGAGTATATGGTCTGGGAGTTTGTGAAACACGAACTCCACAGTTCCATAATGGCAACACTGAATACTGGGAAGTTTGGTATCAAACTTCTCAGCACAATATATCCACACCGATGCCAGTGTGAGATGCATTAAGAAATGCACTCAAAGGGAATATTAGAGATGCCCCCTGCATGCCAACCCAACTGCTAGTGCTAGGCTGACTGGTCTCTGCCAGTCTGCCACTTCCAGACTAGGTTCTGCCCACATGGGGTGAGTGCCCTGTGTGCACTCTGTTACCAGAAATAAAGCCCGCCCTGGGTGGAGGTGCTTCACACCTCCCACTGCAGGAACTGTAACACCTGGCGGTGAGACTCAACGGCTCAAGCCTCGTGTTATAACACCCCAGGGCACTCCAGCTAGTGGAGATGCCTGCCCCCGGACACAGTCCCCACTTTTGGCGGCAAGTACGGAGGAGTTAATGAGAAAAACACGGAGGAGTCATGCTCGCACCAGGATAGCCCCTAAGGTGTCCAGAGCTGAGATGACCCCTTCCTTAGAAAATCATCCATCTTGGTATGGAGGATTTACCCCAATAGGATTAGGGATGTGCCCTCCTCCCCAAAGAGAGGAGGAACAAGTAGGGTGTAGCCACCCTCAGGGATGATAGCCATTGGCTACTGCCCTCCAGCCCTAAATACACCCCTAAATCTAGTATTTAGGGGCGACCATGAACCCAGGAAATCAGATTCCTGATGACCTAACAAGAAGAAGGACTGATGACCTGAAAACCCTGCAGAGAAGAAGGAGAAGACAACTGCTTTGGCCCCAGCCCTACTTGCCTGTCTCCAGATTCAAAGAACCTGCAACAGCGATGCATCCAGCGGGCCCAGCGATCTCTGCCAACTCAGAGGACTGCCCTGCAACCCAAAGGACCAAGAAACTCATGTGGACAGCGGCTCTGTCCAAAACAACCAAGAATAAACCATCCTTAGAGGGACTCCCACCTCAATCCTGAAGAGATGGAACAAGCTACGGGGGAAGGTTTGTACCATTGCAGCAAGGCACCAGCTCGCCATACACAGGACTGGTAGTGGACCCCCACCTCCTCTCCCACAGCATGGGAGGAGCAAGTACTGGCATTACTGCATCCTGAGGGACTCGCTGGAGTAGTGGAGGACTGGACACTGATAAGCAACCTATCACCCCCCATACCTGCATGCCATCTCACACCTTCACCCTCACTACCATCACTCCACTACATCCCAATCCCACGCACTGCACCTACACATATGACTAACCCCAATGCCAACCCCTGCATAGACACCCCTCTCAGCCCTGCATGGACACCCATCACAAAAGCATGCACAGCATGGGGAAACTAACAATCCCACAATACATCACCATACACAAACAAAAAGTGGCAGGGCAACAGCAACTATAGAGGGGAAGACAGGGATGTACAATATGTCATACATATGAAGCATAATACATCACTTACATCCCCACAGGTCCCCCAGCCAATCCCAGTGGAGAGGAGGTGCCACGACTATCCAGTCCCCCAACAGAAGATGTCCCAGTGATGACAGTAACTCTTCACTTCTGGATCTGGATGACTAACCTGGCCCATCAGGGACCACTGGGCAGCTGGTCACCCAAGCCCTCTCACAGACCACCACAGAGCCTCCCCCATCAGGATCCAACACCACAGCACCCACCCAGCATACCCACACCTCTGTCCCCGGAACACATCAATCAGCAGTGTGCACACCTGTACAGGACCCCGGCCACACCTCGCCGCCAAGACAATCAGGGACCTGGGGTCAGTGGCAGTGGGCACACCGTTCAGGGACAGTGGCACAGGCCAACAAGGACAATGGGAAGACTTCTGTGTGCCAGGGGGAGGACAGGAGCAGGGAACTGATCTCCAGGAGGCACTCTCCGAGATCCTGGGAGCCTACCAACATTCCCAGGACACGATGGGCCAGATCCTAGACAACATGCAGGAGAACAGGCGGCTGCAGGAGGGACAGTAGCATGGTGTCAGGGAGGACTTGAAGGCCATCAACACCACCCTGATCTCCATTGCAGGGGTGCTGGCAGACATGGCCAACATCATGAGGGAGGCAACAGCACACCAGCTGGCCTCTCCCACTAGCCAGTCCATCGACCAGCGCTCCACTTCTGTGGCCACTAGTGGGCAGGAGGCCTCGCCACAGGACCCACAGGCCACCAGCATCCCTCCCCCTGCAGAAGTTGAACCAGAGACACTTGCCAAGACCACCGCCAGGAAAGGAGACTCTCCTTATTGTCCCCCCTTGTGTCCCACTCAATCACCTTGTCCACTTTGAACTGCCGTTGCTCCCCTTGCTATGGCCAATTGGACACTGCACCTGTGCTACAAACAGACTGGAACAATACCCTGGACTTTCCTCCATCATCACCCCATTCCATTGCACGTCCCCCTCAATTTTTTACCACTACTATAAACACCCTTGGACACAACTCAACTACTTGTATGTAGTGTGAAAATGAGTATTCCTGGAAACAGTTACATGCATTGCAAGTGTACTGTACTTTGTGAGAGCATAGAAATAATGACCTGTAGCTGGCTGTAGTCAGCACATCAGTACACAGTTGTTATATCACCAACATCTGCAAAATGACAAACCATAGGTGACAGTAAGTAGAGGTAAAAGGAAGTGAATGCCATCTTGCCACTGCCATATAAAATACACCAATAGTCATAGAAATGTTAATCTGCACTGTCTCAGCTGTGTGTCATTGGAAGTACTGACAGATTACAGATGTTCTGTTGTCCTCATCCTCTTCATCCTCAGGGTCCACTGCTGCCACAGGGGCATCTCCAGTCTCCACATCCTGCAGAAAAGGTACATGTCATCTGACGGCCAGGTTGTGCAACATGCAGCATGCCACTACAATCTGGCAGACCTTCTCGGGTGAGTAGCACAGGGCTTCACCTGTCAGATGGAGGCACCTGAACCTGGCCTTCAGGAGGCGGAAGGTCCTCTTGATGATCCGTCTGGTTCACCTATGTGCCTCATTATAACGTTCTTCAGCCCTTGTCATGGCATTCCTCACAGGGGTCAGCAGCCATGATAGCTTTGGGTAGCCAGAGTCACCTGCAAGTGTTGAGGGACAACATTTCGCCACACACAATCCTACGGGGTTGACACCAGAAGCCATATTCTAACATACAGTGACTGGGGACCAAGGCTCACCTATTAGCCACACCCTGTGCCTCTGTAGTTGGCCCATCACATTTGGGATGGCCGCTATTCCTCAGAAATAAGGCATCATGCACCGACCCAGGATACTTACCATTGACGTGAGAGATGTACTGGTACGCTAGGCACACCATTTGCACATTCATTGAGTGAAAACTCTTAAGATTCCTAAACACCTGTTCATTCTGGCAGGGGGTACAAATGCAATCTGCGTCCCGTCAATCGCACCAATAATATTGGGGATACGTCCCATTGCATAGAATCCAGCCTTCACAGTGGCCAAATCTTCCAGCTGGGGGAAAGCTATTTAGCTGCACATGTGTTTCACCAGGGCAGACAAAACTGTTGCCAGCACGATAGAGAACATTGGCTGTGACATGCCTGCTGCCAAGCCCACTGTCACTTGGAAAGAACCAGTTGCCAGCAAATGGAGCACTGATAGAACTTGCACAAGAGGGGGGATCCCAGTGGGATGACGGATAGGTGATATCAGGTCAGGCTCCAACTGGGCACACAGCTCTGTGATTGTGTCCCTGTCCAGTCTATAGGTCAGTATTATGTGTCTGTCCTCCAGTGTAGTCAAGTCCACCAAAGGTACACGGGGTTATGTCTCCACCTCTATTCATCCACAGCGGTAGGTATCTAAGGGGAACAAGAGTGAGTAGGCTGTCACAACTGGAACAACAAACCACAACAGCAGTCCACATGGTGCACTTATGTATTGGGACAAGGTAAATGGCAAAGCATGTGCCAATCTAATCTGTGATGCAGTAATTGTCGATAGGCCTGTCCCCCCCCTGAAATGGCGAACGCCTGTCCTGGTTGGAGGGACAGGTGGAAATGAGGTAATTCCGATGACATTGGGCATCGTGGCAGAAGGTGGTCTTCCACCGCTGTGCAATTCCTCATTTGATAATATGGGGCTCTATGGAGTACACTGGCCAATGGGGATCTTCGCCGGCGGTGACGGTGTACACCGCCGCGGACGTGACTGTCATTTTCTATCTGATTCCTCACCTGTTTCCTGACCTTCAACAGAACACCTACACTGCGGGTGCTGCTATGGCCTGTGTCTGGAACCCACCATGGCCTGTGTGACCGGGGAAAGGGCCCCATCCTTCACTTCGGAGGAGTTGGAAGGACTGGTGGATTGGGTCCTACCCCAGTATGGACAGCTGGGCCTTCAGACCAACAGGTGAGTACACCTTGGGCCCGATGCATATGGGAAGAATGCATGGAGATGTGTGTGCAAGCATCATGTAAGGGGGGAGGAGGTTAGGGGAATGTCTAGTGGTGGGGTACATGTCGTGGGCTGGGCTATGTGTATGCCAATGGTGAAGGAAATGGGTATGGTGGGCCATTGGTGTGACAGGCTGGACAGTTTGTCTAATGGTGTTCTCCTCTCTGTAATGCCTCTGCAGGTCAGCACCCATCGAAATAAGGGAATATGGCCATCGCCAAGGAGGTGGGGACCCTGGGGGTCTATGGCAGGCGGAGCACCCACTGTCAGAAACGGTGGGAGGACCTAAGACACTGGGCACGGAAGACCGCAGAGGCCCAGCTGGGGATGGCCTCCCAACAAGGAAGGGGTGCCTGTCGGACCCTGACCCCCCTGATGGCCCGCATACTGGCGGTGGCCTATCCTGAGCTGGATGGGCGCTTAAGGGGGTGAGTACAGTGGCTATCAATACATATTTCGGCTGGTGGGATGGTATCCGGGTGGTGGATGTGTGTTAGTGGGTGCCCCTATGGCCAGGCCAGACATTTCAGTGTGGGGCAACTGAAGGGTAATGGGTGCATGGCAAATACAGGTAATCTAGCTTGTTAGCAGTCCATTTCAGCCAGGGCATCGTGGGTCCCAAGAGTGCTGCAGTTGGTGGTGTGTGGCCGTCATCTTGCCTTAGTGGCTAGCCATATCACTGGTAGTATAACGCATAGTGCTTAAGCCTGTTCCCTGTGTGTGACGGTGATGTGCATGCCAATAGTGGTGTTAGTGCAGTCATTGACAAAGTATATCCTTTGCCCCCCCCTTTCTTGTTTTGCCATCCTGTCCTTGTGTGCATTAGCATCATGTGGCAGGGGAGCAGGGGCCCCAGCGACAGAGGGAGCTGCATCCCACAGGACCCAGGAAGCAGAGTTTGCAACGCCGAGGGAATCAGTGGGACGGAGGGCGAGGGGAGCACCATGGTGGAGACTGGAGGAGACAACAAAGACTCAGCTACCTCCTCCAATGAGAGCTCCCTGGTGGTGACGGACACCTCTGTGACCACCCCAGCTGCAGGTACAGCCGCCACCCCCCATACCAGCACCGCCCTCCCGGATGCCCCTGAGCGAGTTGCCCATGCCCGCTTACTCAGGAGGGTGGGCATCTTCTTCGCCCCAGGCACCTCAGGCCCTGCCCCAGTGAGCCATGCTGCCCTGAGTGAGGAGGCTATTGACCTCCTGAGATCCATCTCTGTAGGGCAATCAAGCATTGTGAATGCCATCCAGGGGCTGGCATCCCAGATGCAGCAATGCAATGCATTCCTGAAGGGCATTCACAGTGGATTGGCGGCCCAACAGAGATCAATTCAGGCTCTGGCCTCCTCACTGATGGCAGCCATTGTCCCTGTTTCTAACGTCCCCCCTCCAACTACCATTTCCCAGTCCCATTCTCCTCAACTCCAACCCATCCCAGGCACACATAAAGACAAGCATGCACACAAGACAACACCCAAGAGTGGCACAGGCAGACACAAGCACCACACCTCATCACACAAGGACTCATGCAAACACCATACAGTTGCAGACACAACCACATCCACTACCTCCACTGTCTCCCCCTCCTCCCCCTCCTCCACCTCCCTCCCAGTCACGCCCACACTCACACATGCATGCACTGCCTCAACATCCACCAGCATCACCACACAAAGCAGCACACACACTTCACTAGTAGACACCTACACAACATCCATCCACTTGTCCTCTGTGTCCTCTCCTACCGTGTCTGTCCCCCCTCCTAAAGAACACAAAGGCAAGCACTCAGACACCCAACAGCCATCCACCTCACACACGCACACTGCCCATGCACCTGCACCCAAGTCCAGCAGATGTACACCTCCAACAACCACTCCCTCAACCTCCACTCCTATCATGTATTATGCCACCCTTGGGACCTCCTCACTCAGCACATGCACAATGCCTCACTGCTTGTGTGTGCTGGTGGGGAGAAAAAGACTAAGTAGACATGTCACTTCTCTCAGGATGCCAAGCCCACAACCCACTGTCTGTGGCATAGGTAAGTCACCCCTCTAGCAGCCCTTACAGCCCTAAGGCAGTGTGCACTACACCACAGGTGAGGGCATAGCTGCATGAGCACTATGCCCCTACAGTGTCTAAGACAACTGTTAGGCATTGTAAGTGGAGGGTAGCCATAAAGAGTATATGGTCTGGGAGTTTGTGAAACACGAACTCCACAGTTCCATAATGGCAACACTGAATACTGGGAAGTTTGGTATCAAACTTCTCAGCACAATATATCCACACCGATGCCAGTGTGAGATGCATTAAGAAATGCACTCAAAGGGAATATTAGAGATGCCCCCTGCATGCCAACCCAACTGCTAGTGCTAGGCTGACTGGTCTCTGCCAGTCTGCCACTTCCAGACTAGGTTCTGCCCACATGGGGTGAGTGCCCTGTGTGCACTCTGTTACCAGAAATAAAGCCCGCCCTGGGTGGAGGTGCTTCACACCTCCCACTGCAGGAACTGTAACACCTGGCGGTGAGACTCAACGGCTCAAGCCTCGTGTTATAACACCCCAGGGCACTCCAGCTAGTGGAGATGCCTGCCCCCGGACACAGTCCCCACTTTTGGCGGCAAGTACGGAGGAGTTAATGAGAAAAACACGGAGGAGTCATGCTCGCACCAGGATAGCCCCTAAGGTGTCCAGAGCTGAGATGACCCCTTCCTTAGAAAATCATCCATCTTGGTATGGAGGATTTACCCCAATAGGATTAGGGATGTGCCCTCCTCCCCAAAGAGAGGAGGAACAAGTAGGGTGTAGCCACCCTCAGGGATGATAGCCATTGGCTACTGCCCTCCAGCCCTAAATACACCCCTAAATCTAGTATTTAGGGGCGACCATGAACCCAGGAAATCAGATTCCTGATGACCTAACAAGAAGAAGGACTGATGACCTGAAAACCCTGCAGAGAAGAAGGAGAAGACAACTGCTTTGGCCCCAGCCCTACTTGCCTGTCTCCAGATTCAAAGAACCTGCAACAGCGATGCATCCAGCGGGCCCAGCGATCTCTGCCAACTCAGAGGACTGCCCTGCAACCCAAAGGACCAAGAAACTCATGTGGACAGCGGCTCTGTCCAAAACAACCAAGAATAAACCATCCTTAGAGGGACTCCCACCTCAATCCTGAAGAGATGGAACAAGCTACGGGGGAAGGTTTGTACCATTGCAGCAAGGCACCAGCTCGCCATACACAGGACTGGTAGTGGACCCCCACCTCCTCTCCCACAGCATGGGAGGAGCAAGTACTGGCATTACTGCATCCTGAGGGACTCGCTGGAGTAGTGGAGGACTGGACACTGATAAGCAACCTATCACCCCCCATACCTGCATGCCATCTCACACCTTCACCCTCACTACCATCACTCCACTACATCCCAATCCCACGCACTGCACCTACACATATGACTAACCCCAATGCCAACCCCTGCATAGACACCCCTCTCAGCCCTGCATGGACACCCATCACAAAAGCATGCACAGCATGGGGAAACTAACAATCCCACAATACATCACCATACACAAACAAAAAGTGGCAGGGCAACAGCAACTATAGAGGGGAAGACAGGGATGTACAATATGTCATACATATGAAGCATAATACATCACTTACATCCCCACAGGTCCCCCAGCCAATCCCAGTGGAGAGGAGGTGCCACGACTATCCAGTCCCCCAACAGAAGATGTCCCAGTGATGACAGTAACTCTTCACTTCTGGATCTGGATGACTAACCTGGCCCATCAGGGACCACTGGGCAGCTGGTCACCCAAGCCCTCTCACAGACCACCACAGAGCCTCCCCCATCAGGATCCAACACCACAGCACCCACCCAGCATACCCACACCTCTGTCCCCGGAACACATCAATCAGCAGTGTGCACACCTGTACAGGACCCCGGCCACACCTCGCCGCCAAGACAATCAGGGACCTGGGGTCAGTGGCAGTGGGCACACCGTTCAGGGACAGTGGCACAGGCCAACAAGGACAATGGGAAGACTTCTGTGTGCCAGGGGGAGGACAGGAGCAGGGAACTGATCTCCAGGAGGCACTCTCCGAGATCCTGGGAGCCTACCAACATTCCCAGGACACGATGGGCCAGATCCTAGACAACATGCAGGAGAACAGGCGGCTGCAGGAGGGACAGTAGCATGGTGTCAGGGAGGACTTGAAGGCCATCAACACCACCCTGATCTCCATTGCAGGGGTGCTGGCAGACATGGCCAACATCATGAGGGAGGCAACAGCACACCAGCTGGCCTCTCCCACTAGCCAGTCCATCGACCAGCGCTCCACTTCTGTGGCCACTAGTGGGCAGGAGGCCTCGCCACAGGACCCACAGGCCACCAGCATCCCTCCCCCTGCAGAAGTTGAACCAGAGACACTTGCCAAGACCACCGCCAGGAAAGGAGACTCTCCTTATTGTCCCCCCTTGTGTCCCACTCAATCACCTTGTCCACTTTGAACTGCCGTTGCTCCCCTTGCTATGGCCAATTGGACACTGCACCTGTGCTACAAACAGACTGGAACAATACCCTGGACTTTCCTCCATCATCACCCCATTCCATTGCACGTCCCCCTCAATTTTTTACCACTACTATAAACACCCTTGGACACAACTCAACTACTTGTATGTAGTGTGAAAATGAGTATTCCTGGAAACAGTTACATGCATTGCAAGTGTACTGTACTTTGTGAGAGCATAGAAATAATGACCTGTAGCTGGCTGTAGTCAGCACATCAGTACACAGTTGTTATATCACCAACATCTGCAAAATGACAAACCATAGGTGACAGTAAGTAGAGGTAAAAGGAAGTGAATGCCATCTTGCCACTGCCATATAAAATACACCAATAGTCATAGAAATGTTAATCTGCACTGTCTCAGCTGTGTGTCATTGGAAGTACTGACAGATTACAGATGTTCTGTTGTCCTCATCCTCTTCATCCTCAGGGTCCACTGCTGCCACAGGGGCATCTCCAGTCTCCACATCCTGCAGAAAAGGTACATGTCATCTGACGGCCAGGTTGTGCAACATGCAGCATGCCACTACAATCTGGCAGACCTTCTCGGGTGAGTAGCACAGGGCTTCACCTGTCAGATGGAGGCACCTGAACCTGGCCTTCAGGAGGCGGAAGGTCCTCTTGATGATCCGTCTGGTTCACCTATGTGCCTCATTATAACGTTCTTCAGCCCTTGTCATGGCATTCCTCACAGGGGTCAGCAGCCATGATAGCTTTGGGTAGCCAGAGTCACCTGCAAGTGTTGAGGGACAACATTTCGCCACACACAATCCTACGGGGTTGACACCAGAAGCCATATTCTAACATACAGTGACTGGGGACCAAGGCTCACCTATTAGCCACACCCTGTGCCTCTGTAGTTGGCCCATCACATTTGGGATGGCCGCTATTCCTCAGAAATAAGGCATCATGCACCGACCCAGGATACTTACCATTGACGTGAGAGATGTACTGGTACGCTAGGCACACCATTTGCACATTCATTGAGTGAAAACTCTTAAGATTCCTAAACACCTGTTCATTCTGGCAGGGGGTACAAATGCAATCTGCGTCCCGTCAATCGCACCAATAATATTGGGGATACGTCCCATTGCATAGAATCCAGCCTTCACAGTGGCCAAATCTTCCAGCTGGGGGAAAGCTATTTAGCTGCACATGTGTTTCACCAGGGCAGACAAAACTGTTGCCAGCACGATAGAGAACATTGGCTGTGACATGCCTGCTGCCAAGCCCACTGTCACTTGGAAAGAACCAGTTGCCAGCAAATGGAGCACTGATAGAACTTGCACAAGAGGGGGGATCCCAGTGGGATGACGGATAGGTGATATCAGGTCAGGCTCCAACTGGGCACACAGCTCTGTGATTGTGTCCCTGTCCAGTCTATAGGTCAGTATTATGTGTCTGTCCTCCAGTGTAGTCAAGTCCACCAAAGGTACACGGGGTTATGTCTCCACCTCTATTCATCCACAGCGGTAGGTATCTAAGGGGAACAAGAGTGAGTAGGCTGTCACAACTGGAACAACAAACCACAACAGCAGTCCACATGGTGCACTTATGTATTGGGACAAGGTAAATGGCAAAGCATGTGCCAATCTAATCTGTGATGCAGTAATTGTCGATAGGCCTGTCCCCCCCCTGAAATGGCGAACGCCTGTCCTGGTTGGAGGGACAGGTGGAAATGAGGTAATTCCGATGACATTGGGCATCGTGGCAGAAGGTGGTCTTCCACCGCTGTGCAATTCCTCATTTGATAATATGGGGCTCTATGGAGTACACTGGCCAATGGGGATCTTCGCCGGCGGTGACGGTGTACACCGCCGCGGACGTGACTGTCATTTTCTATCTGATTCCTCACCTGTTTCCTGACCTTCAACAGAACACCTACACTGCGGGTGCTGCTATGGCCTGTGTCTGGAACCCACCATGGCCTGTGTGACCGGGGAAAGGGCCCCATCCTTCACTTCGGAGGAGTTGGAAGGACTGGTGGATTGGGTCCTACCCCAGTATGGACAGCTGGGCCTTCAGACCAACAGGTGAGTACACCTTGGGCCCGATGCATATGGGAAGAATGCATGGAGATGTGTGTGCAAGCATCATGTAAGGGGGGAGGAGGTTAGGGGAATGTCTAGTGGTGGGGTACATGTCGTGGGCTGGGCTATGTGTATGCCAATGGTGAAGGAAATGGGTATGGTGGGCCATTGGTGTGACAGGCTGGACAGTTTGTCTAATGGTGTTCTCCTCTCTGTAATGCCTCTGCAGGTCAGCACCCATCGAAATAAGGGAATATGGCCATCGCCAAGGAGGTGGGGACCCTGGGGGTCTATGGCAGGCGGAGCACCCACTGTCAGAAACGGTGGGAGGACCTAAGACACTGGGCACGGAAGACCGCAGAGGCCCAGCTGGGGATGGCCTCCCAACAAGGAAGGGGTGCCTGTCGGACCCTGACCCCCCTGATGGCCCGCATACTGGCGGTGGCCTATCCTGAGCTGGATGGGCGCTTAAGGGGGTGAGTACAGTGGCTATCAATACATATTTCGGCTGGTGGGATGGTATCCGGGTGGTGGATGTGTGTTAGTGGGTGCCCCTATGGCCAGGCCAGACATTTCAGTGTGGGGCAACTGAAGGGTAATGGGTGCATGGCAAATACAGGTAATCTAGCTTGTTAGCAGTCCATTTCAGCCAGGGCATCGTGGGTCCCAAGAGTGCTGCAGTTGGTGGTGTGTGGCCGTCATCTTGCCTTAGTGGCTAGCCATATCACTGGTAGTATAACGCATAGTGCTTAAGCCTGTTCCCTGTGTGTGACGGTGATGTGCATGCCAATAGTGGTGTTAGTGCAGTCATTGACAAAGTATATCCTTTGCCCCCCCCTTTCTTGTTTTGCCATCCTGTCCTTGTGTGCATTAGCATCATGTGGCAGGGGAGCAGGGGCCCCAGCGACAGAGGGAGCTGCATCCCACAGGACCCAGGAAGCAGAGTTTGCAACGCCGAGGGAATCAGTGGGACGGAGGGCGAGGGGAGCACCATGGTGGAGACTGGAGGAGACAACAAAGACTCAGCTACCTCCTCCAATGAGAGCTCCCTGGTGGTGACGGACACCTCTGTGACCACCCCAGCTGCAGGTACAGCCGCCACCCCCCATACCAGCACCGCCCTCCCGGATGCCCCTGAGCGAGTTGCCCATGCCCGCTTACTCAGGAGGGTGGGCATCTTCTTCGCCCCAGGCACCTCAGGCCCTGCCCCAGTGAGCCATGCTGCCCTGAGTGAGGAGGCTATTGACCTCCTGAGATCCATCTCTGTAGGGCAATCAAGCATTGTGAATGCCATCCAGGGGCTGGCATCCCAGATGCAGCAATGCAATGCATTCCTGAAGGGCATTCACAGTGGATTGGCGGCCCAACAGAGATCAATTCAGGCTCTGGCCTCCTCACTGATGGCAGCCATTGTCCCTGTTTCTAACGTCCCCCCTCCAACTACCATTTCCCAGTCCCATTCTCCTCAACTCCAACCCATCCCAGGCACACATAAAGACAAGCATGCACACAAGACAACACCCAAGAGTGGCACAGGCAGACACAAGCACCACACCTCATCACACAAGGACTCATGCAAACACCATACAGTTGCAGACACAACCACATCCACTACCTCCACTGTCTCCCCCTCCTCCCCCTCCTCCACCTCCCTCCCAGTCACGCCCACACTCACACATGCATGCACTGCCTCAACATCCACCACCAGCATCACCACACAAAGCAGCACACACACTTCACTAGTAGACACCTACACAACATCCATCCACTTGTCCTCTGTGTCCTCTCCTACCGTGTCTGTCCCCCCTCCTAAAGAACACAAAGGCAAGCACTCAGACACCCAACAGCCATCCACCTCACACACACACACTGCCCATGCACCCAAGTCCAGCAGATGTACACCTCCAACAACCACTCCCTCAACCTCCACTCCTATCATGTATTATGCCACCCTGGGGACCCCCTCACTCAGCACATGCACAATGCCTCACTGCTTGTGTGTGCTGGTGGGGAGAAAAAGACTAAGTAGACATGTCACTTCTCTCAGGATGCCAAGCCCACAACCCACTGCCTGTGGCATAGGTAAGTCACCCCTCTAGCAGCCCTTACAGCCCTAAGGCAGTGTGCACTACACCACAGGTGAGGGCATAGCTGCATGAGCACTATGCCCCTACAGTGTCTAAGACAACTGTTAGGCATTGTAAGTGGAGGGTAGCCATAAAGAGTATATGGACTGGGAGTTTGTGAAACACGAACTCCACAGTTCCATAATGGCAACACTGAATACTGGGAAGTTTGGTATCAAACTTCTCAGCACAATATATCCACACCGATGCCAGTGTGAGATGTATTAAGAAATGCACTCAAAGGGAATATTAGAGATGCCCCCTGCATGCCAACCCAACTGCTAGTGCTAGGCTGACTGGTCTCTGCCAGTCTGCCACTTCCAGACTAGGTTCTGCCCACATGGGGTGAGTGCCCTGTGTGCACTCTGTGACCAGAAATAAAGCCCGCCCTGGGTGGAGGTGCTTCACACCTCCCACTGCAGGAACTGTAACACCTGGCGGTGAGACTCAACGGCTCAAGCCTCGTGTTATAACACCCCAGGGCACTCCAGCTAGTGGAGATGCCTGCCCCCGGACACAGTCCCCACTTTTGGCGGCAAGTACGGAGGAGTTAATGAGAAAAACACGGAGGAGTCATGCTCGCACCAGGATAGCCCCTAAGGTGTCCAGAGCTGAGATGACCCCTTCCTTAGAAAATCATCCATCTTGGTATGGAGGATTTACCCCAATAGGATTAGGGATGTGCCCTCCTCCCCAAAGAGAGGAGGCACAAGTAGGGTGTAGCCACCCTCAGGGATGATAGCCATTGGCTACTGCCCTCCAGCCCTAAATACACCCCTAAATCTAGTATTTAGGGGCGACCATGAACCCAGGAAATCAGATTCCTGATGACCTAACAAGAAGAAGGACTGATGACCTGAAAACCCTGCAGAGAAGAAGGAGAAGACAACTGCTTTGGCCCCAGCCCTACTTGCCTGTCTCCAGATTCAAAGAACCTGCAACAGCGATGCATCCAGCGGGCCCAGCGATCTCTGACAACTTAAAGGACTGCCCTGCAACCCAAAGGACCAAGAAACTCATGTGGACAGCGGCTCTGTCAAAACAACCAAGAATAAACCATCCTTAGAGGGACTCCCACCTCAATCCTGAAGAGATGGAACAAGCTACGGGGGAAGGTTTGTACCATTGCAGCAAGGCACCAGCTCGCCATACACAGGACTGGTAGTGGACCCCCACCTCCTCTCACAGCATGGGAGGAGCAAGTACTGGCATTACTGCATCCTGAGGGACTCGCTGGAGTAGCGGAGGACTGGACACTGATAAGCAACCTATCACCCCCCATACCTGCATGCCATCTCACACCCTCACCCTCACTACCATCACTCCACTACATCCCAATCCCACGCACTGCACCTACACATATGACTAACCCCAATGCCAACCCCTGCATAGACACCGCTCTCAGCCCTGCATGGACACCCATCACAAAAGCATGCACAGCATGGGGAAACTAACAATCCCACAATACATCACCATACACAAACAAAAAGTGGCAGGGCAACAGCAACTATAGAGGGGAAGACAGGGATGTACAATATGTCATACATATGAAGCATAATACATCACTTACATCCCCACAGGTCCCCCAGCCAATCCCAGTGGAGAGGAGGTGCCACGACTATCCAGTCCCCCAACAGAAGATGTCCCAGTGATGACAGTAACTCTTCACTTCTGGATCTGGATGACTAACCTGGCCCATCAGGGACCACTGGGCAGCTGGTCACCCAAGCCCTCTCACAGACCACCACAGAGCCTCCCCCATCAGGATCCAACACCACAGCACCCACCCAGCATACCCACACCTCTGTCCTCAGAACACATCAATCAGCAGTGTGCACACCTGTACAGGACCCCGGCCACACCTCGCCGCCAAGACAATCAGGGACCTGGGGTCAGTGGCAGTGGGCACACCGTTCAGGGACAGTGGCACAGGCCAACAAGGACAATGGGAAGACTGCTGTGTGCCAGGGGGAGGACAGGAGCAGGGAACTGATCTCCAGGAGGCACTCTCCGAGATCCTGGGAGCCTACCAACATTCCCAGGACACGATGGGCCAGATCCTAGACAACATGCAGGAGAACAGGCGGCTGCAGGAGGGACAGTAGCATGGTGTCAGGGAGGACTTGAAGGCCATCAACACCACCCTGATCTCCATTGCAGGGGTGCTGGCAGACATGGCCAACATCATGAGGGAGGCAACAGCACACCAGCTGGCCTCTCCCACTAGCCAGTCCATCGACCAGCCCTCCACTTCTGTGGCCACTAGTGGGCAGGAGGCCTCGCCACAGGACCCACAGGCCACCAGCATCCCTCCCCCTGCAGAAGTTGAACCAGAGACACTTGCCAAGACCACCACCAGGAAATGGGACTCTCCTGATTGTCCCCCCTTGTGTCCCACTCAATCACCTTGTCCACTTTGAACTGCCGTTGCTCCCCTTGCTATGGCCAATTGGACACTGCACCTGTGCTACAAACAGACTGGAACAATACCCTGGACTTTCCTCCATCATCACCCCATTCCATTGCACGTCCCCCTCAATTTTTTACCACTACAATAAACACCCTTGGACACAACTCAACTACTTGTATGTAGTGTGAAAATGAGTATTCCTGGAAACAGTTACATGCATTGCAAGTGTACTGTACTTTGTGAGAGCATAGAAATAATGACCTGTAGCTGGCTGTAGTCAGCACATCAGTACACAGTTGCTATATCACCAACATCTGCAAAATGACAAACCATAGGTGACAGTAAGTAGAGGTAAAAGGAAGTGAATGCCATCTTGCCACTGCCATATAAAATACACCAATAGTCATAGAAATGTTAATCTGCACTGTTTCAGCTGTGTGTCATTGGAAGTACTGACAGATTACAGATGTTCTGTTGTCCTCATCCTCTTCATCCTCAGGGTCCACTGCTGCCACAGGGGCATCTCCAGTCTCCACATCCTGCAGAAAAGGTACATGTCATCTGACGGCCAGGTTGTGCAACATGCAGCATGCCACTACAATCTGGCAGACCTTCTCGGGTGAGTAGCACAGGGCTTCACCTGTCAGATGGAGGCACCTGAACCTGGCCTTCAGGAGGCGGAAGGTCCTCTTGATGATCCGTCTGGTTCACCTATGTGCCTCATTATAACGTTCTTCAGCCCTTGTCATGGCATTCCTCACAGGGGTCAGCAGCCATGATAGCTTTGGGTAGCCAGAGTCACCTGCAAGTGTTGAGGGACAACATTTCGCCACACACAATCCTACAAGGTTGACACCAGAAGCCATATTCTAACATACAGTGACTGGGGACCAAGGCTCACCTATTAGCCACACCCTGTGCCTCTGTAGTTGGCCCATCACATTTGGGATGGCCGCTATTCCTCAGAAATAAGGCATCATGCACCGACCCAGGATACTTACCATTGACGTGAGAGATGTACTGGTACGCTAGGCACACCATTTGCACATTCATTGAGTGAAAACTCTTAAGATTTCTAAACACCTGTTCATTCTGGCAGGGGGGACAAATGCAATCTGCGTCCCGTCAATCGCACCAATAATATTGGGGATACGTCCCATTGCATAGAATCCAGCCTTCACAGTGGCCAAATCTTCCATCTGGAGGAAAGCTATGTAGCTGCACATGTGTTTCACCAGGGCAGACAAAACTGTTGCCAGCACAATAGAGAACATTGGCTGTGACATGCCTGCTGCCAAGCCCACTGTCACTTGGAAAGAACCAGTTGCCAGCAAATGGAGCACTGATAGAACTTGCACAAGAGGGGGGATCCCAGTGGGATGACGGATAGGTGATATCAGGTCAGGCTCCAACTGGGCACACAGCTCTGTGATTGTGTCCCTGTCCAGTCTATAGGTCAGTATTATGTGTCTGTCCTCCAGTGTAGTCAAGTCCACCAAAGGTCTGTACACGGGGTTATGTCTCCACCTCTATTCATCCACAGCGGTAGGTATCTAAGGGGAACAAGAGTGAGTAGGCTGTCACAACTGGAACAACAAACCACAACAGCAGTCCACATGGTGCACTTATGTATTGGGACAAGGTAAATGGCGAAGCATGTGCCAATCTAATCTGTGATGCAGTAATTGTCGATAGGCCTGTCCCCCCCCTGAAATGGCGAACGCCTGTCCTGGTTGGAGGGACAGGTGGAAATGAGGTAATTCCGATGACATTGGGCATCGTGGCAGAAGGTGGTCTTCCACCGCTGTGCAATTCCTCATTTGATAATATGGGGCTCTATGGAGTACACTGGCCAATGGGGATCTTCGCCGGCCGTGACGGTGTACACCGCCGCGGACGTGACTGTCATTTTCTATCTGATTCCTCACCTGTTTCCTGACCTTCAACAGAACACCTACACTGCGGGTGCTGCTATGGCCTGTGTCTGGAACCCACCATGGCCTGTGTGACCGGGGAAAGGGCCCCATCCTTCACTTCGGAGGAGTTGGAACGACTGGTGGATTGGGTCCTACCCCAGTATGGGCAGCTGGGCCTTCAGACCAACAGGTGAGTACACCTTGGGCCCGATGCATATGGGAAGAATGCATGGAGATGTGTGTGCAAGCATCATGTGAGGGGGGTGGAGGTTAGGGGAATGTCTAGTGGTGGGGTACATGTCGTGGGCTGGGCTATGTGTATGCGAATGGTGATGGAAATGGGTATGGTGGGCCATTGGTGTGACAGGCTGGACAGTATGTCTAATGGTGTTCTCCTCTCTGTAATGCCTCTGCAGATCAGCACCCATCGAAATAAGGGAATATGGCCATCGCCAAGGACGTGCGGACCCTGGGGGTCTATGGCAGGCGGAGCACCCACTGTCAGAAACGGTGGGAGGACCTAAGACACTATGCACGGAAGACCGCGGAGGCCCAGCTGGGGATGGCCTCCCAACAAGGAAGGGGTGCCTGTCGGACCCTGACCCCCCTGATGGCCCGCATACTGGCGGTGGCCTATCCTGAGC
The DNA here is from genome assembly GCF_031143425.1 of Pleurodeles waltl. Classification (NCBI taxonomy): domain Eukaryota; kingdom Metazoa; phylum Chordata; class Amphibia; order Caudata; family Salamandridae; genus Pleurodeles; species Pleurodeles waltl. The sequence goes on from NC_090438.1 coordinate 350,076,033, forward strand.
TGGATGGGCGCTTACGGGGATGAGTACAGTGGCTATCAATACATATTTCGGCTGGTGCGATGGTATCCGGGTGGTGGATGTGTGTTAGTGGGTGCCCCTATGGCCAGGCCAGACATTTCAGTGTGGGGCAACTGAAGGGTAATGGGTGCATGGCAAATACAGGTAATCTAGCTTGTTAGCAGTCCATTTCAGCCAGGGCATCGTGGGTCCCAAGAGTGCTGCAGTTGGTGGTGTGTGGCCGTCATCTTGCCTTAGTGGCTAGCCATATCACTGGTAGTATAACGCATAGTGCTTAAGCCTGTTCCCTGTGTGTGACGGTGATGTGCATGCCAATAGTGGTGTTAGTGCAGTCATTGACCAAGTATATCCTTTGCCCCCCCCTTTCTTGTTTTGCCATCCTGTCCTTGTGTGCATTAGCATCATGTGGCAGAGGAGCAGGGGCCCCAGCGACAGAGGGAGCTGCATCCCACAGGACCCAGGAAGCAGAGTTTGCAACGCCGAGGGAATCAGTGGGACGGAGGGCGAGGGGTGCACCATGGTGGAGACTGGAGGAGACAACAAAGACTCAGCTACCTCCTCCAATGAGAGCTCCCTGGTGGTGACGGACACCTCTGTGACCACCCCAGCTGCAGGTACAGCCGCCACCCCCCATACCAGCACCGCCCTCCCGGATGCCCCTGAGCGAGTTGCCCATGCCCGCTTATTCAGGAGGGTGGGCATCTTCTTCGCCCCAGGCACCTCAGGCCCTGCCCCAGTGAGCCATGCTGCCCTGAGTGAGGAGGCTATTGACCTCCTGAGATCCATCTCTGTAGGGCAATCAAGCATTGTGAATGCCATCCAGGGGCTGGCATCCCAGATGCAGCAATGCAATGCATTCCTAAGGGCATTCACAGTGGATTGGCGGCCCAACAGAGATCAATTCAGGCTCTGGCCTCCTCACTGATGGCAGCCATTGTCCCTGTTTCTAACGTCCCCCTCCAACTACCATTTCCCAGTCCCATTCTCCTCAACTCCAACCGATCCCAGGCACACATAAAGACAAGCATGCACACAAGACAACACCCAAGAGTGGCACAGGCAGACACAAGCACCACACCTCATCACACAAGGACTCATGCAAACACCATACAGTTGCAGACACAACCACATCCACTACCTCCACTGTCTCCCCCTCCTCCGCCTCCTCCACCTCCCTCCCAGTCACGCCCACACTCACACATGCATGCACTGCCTCAACATCCACCACCAGCATCACCACACAAAGCAGCACACACACTTCACTAGTAGACATCTACACAACATTCATCCACTTGTCCTCTGTGTCCTCTCCTACCGTGTCTGTCCCCCCTCCTAAAGAACACAAACGCAAGCACTCAGACACCCAACAGCCATCCACCTCACACACGCACACTGCCCATGCACCTGCACCCAAGTCCAGCAGATGTACACCTCCAACAACCACTCCCTCAACCTCCACTCCTATCCCCCCTCCCGCTCCACCGTCCCTAAAAGCTTTTCCATGCCCAACTTGACTTCTTCCCTCCCCCTCCCCGTCCTGCCCATAGAACCTGGGCACCAACCAGCCAGCCCAGCACCTCAGCCAAACAGTCCACGGGAACAGCGGAGGCACCTCCGAGTCGTGGAGGCAGGACTGTGAGGGATTCCACTCCAACACCTAGAAAGGGGATGGAGCCCACAACACCTACCGCCAGGAAGGAGAAGGAGCCCACAACAACTACAACCAGGAAGGGGAAGGAGCCCACAACACCTACAGCCAGAAAGGGGAAAGAACCCACACCTTCTGCCATGGAGGGAATAAAGCCCTCAATTCCATCAGAGCCTGGGAGGGTGAAACCACCACCTGTGGTCACGGAGCTCTCACCGCCAGCAGAGGCAGACCAGGAGGCACCATCACCTGTTGCCACAGAGCAGCACTCCCCACCAGCTGAGGCAGTGCAGCTATCACCACCAGCAGAGGAAGGCCAGGGGGCACCATCATCTGTTGCCACAGAGCAGCACTCCCCACCAGCTGAGGCAGTGCAGCTATCACCACCAGCAGAGGCAGGCTAGAGGGCACTATCATCTGTTGCCACAGAGCAGCACTCCCCACCAGCTGAGGCAGTGCAGCTATCACCGCCCGCAGAGGACATGATCTTACTATCTGAATAGCCTATGCCTCTCTAGCCGCTGTCCAAAAAAACCTTGTTTCTGGATCAGTAGCGCCTTTAGTCTGCTCAGCTTGCCATAACTCTCACTAGTAGTATCAATGTGAGGCCACATTTCTGCTACCCTTATCTCTTGTGTGGGGGGGGAATAGAAATGTCCACAACACGATACGATCTTAGAGACCGAAATTGCGTAGGCAATGCCTGGTCACATATCGCAACAGCTTTGGCCACTCAGCACCACATAACTTCCATTCCATCAAAGGGACGGGACTATCCTTCAGAAAATAGGCCAAGGTCGCGACCCCTGCATTGCAAAGGCCATGAAGGGACACCTGTTTGCAGATCATTGAATGACTAACAGTAGTCTCACATTTGCTTCCGCTAAGAAAGACCTCTGTTTTGCCATTCAAACATTTATATTCAAAAGGCAACTCACACTTTTCTTTAACATAGCTAGCACCTAGCCCCTCATATCTGCCCACGGCAAGATGTTTCAAGCTTTTTAAAAAAAACAAAAGGTGGAAATGGGCAGATTTATAATGCCGTGTAAGAGCATACTGTTGATGGACTTTCAGCAACAATGAAAGCCAACTTTTCTAGCTTTTCTATGTGAAGCGTGGTGAAACATGCTTCTCTTTTAGCCGTTGTCTGTTGTTCCCTGGACAAATTAAAAGCAGTAAACAACTCACTACTGTTAATATACTTCCATGGAATGTGGCCGTTTTTCAAAATCTGCAGTGTCCAACCAAACTGCATGATGGAACACAGCTGACTTTGTCCATAGTGCAAAAGGGACGTCATGCTGAATGATGTCAATCACAGATGACACTATGGTGGTCATTATGGACAAGGCGGGAAACACCACACCGCTGGCTAGCGTTCTAGTCCGCTAAATAATGAAGCACATGAGAAACAAGAAGTGGGCCATCCACCCACGGCCATTTTGGTAGTCCCGCTGCCGACGGGGGAGGTCACCCTCAAGTCGGCGGAAAGGCCCTACCCGCCCACCAAATTATGAAACACCACACCGCCATCAGGTCTGTGGCGGTAACCACCGCCAGGCAAAGTGTGACGGAAACAACCCATATTAAGGGAAACACTCACCGGAGGCACACAAAACACGTTGACGCAGACATGGAGCGAGAGTTGGAAATAATCCCAATGCTTCTCCTTGCCATATTTCTGCTGGACAGGGACCAATGACGAATACGACGACGGTAAGTACCGCAGCCTAGTACACATTGAAAGAAAGGGCACAGTTACACAACCACCCACACCGCAATGCACTCCCAAGCCCTCCCACCATCCCAAGCCATACATACCATAACAAGATGTACTTATCAGACACAAGCCAACAAATACCTGCACCAATGCACACACCTGTGCACACCACACCCCGACAGTGAAACGCTGCACAACGGCTCAATATTGTGCCAACAGGACTGCTGGGCACTAACATTTACTTCAATAGCATTGAAAACAAACGTACAAACAAGGCCATAGGCCAGTTCATAAACAAGTCCTGTAAGGGCAAATATAGGCTACACTTGACTCCTACGATGGTAAAGGAAACTCCACTGAGAAGGGGCATCAATGGGGCAGCCAGGCACCTCAGGGAACAGGGGCAGGGGGTTGCAGGGGTGGTGAGTCAGGTCTTGAAGGGGGCCTTGGGCTTAGGTTTAGGAGGTGGAGGTGGAGAGGGTTTGGGCTTGCCCTTGGAAGGCGTAGAGTGGGCCTGGACCAGAGGGTGGCAGAGGGACCTGGGGCAACACAGGTATTCTTCCTCCCTGGGGAAGGGGCATTGGAATCGGAAGGGTGGACTGGACTAGGGCATGGGAACGTTTAGGGACAAGACGGGGTGGGCCAGTGGGTTCAAACAGGTCAACACAGGAAAGGAAAAGTTTCTTAGGTGCAGTTGGAGAGGATTTGGAGCCAGGTCTGGAAGTGGAGGTTGAGGGAGTGGTGGTACGAGGTGTAGGTGTGCTGGACGTGGATGCAGGTGCCTGTTTAGTCTGCTTATGTATGGTGGATGTGTGTCGTGTGGATGAGTGTGAGCGTTTGAGTGTTTTGGGAGGTGGGGGTGGACACAGTGGGAGAATACAGGCTGCCAGTGTATATGCATGTTGTCTGGGTGTCTGCAGGTCTGGTGAGTGTGCTGCAAGTGTATGTGAATGTAGTCGTGGTAAGTACAGGTGTGGTGTCTGGGGTGCATGACTGGATGTCAGCTGTTGTGGTGACTGCAAGAATGGGGGCAGCAGCAGTAACTGGGGGTGCAGTGCATGTGGATGTGCATGCTGAGGTGATAGACAGGGAGGCGGGGGAGGCTGACGTAGTGGGGGAGATGGATGTTGCTGTGTGCGCTTTGGTATGTAAGGTGTTTGCCTGCCTGTGGTGGGAAGTGTGGTGCTTGTGTTTCTCAGTGTGCTTCTTGTGTGTTCATCTGTGTGCATGGCTGTCTGTATGCGTGCTTGGGATGGGTGAAGGGAGTGGGGTGCTGGAAGGGGTAGAAGTGTGGGAGGGGGGATGGAAAGACCAGGGACACTGGCTGCCGTCAAAGAGGAGGCCAGAGCCTGAAAAGATCTCTGTAGGCCAGACATGGCACCGTGAATACCATCCAGATAGGCACTGGTCTGCTGCATCTCTGATGCTAGCCCCTGGATGGCAGTGACGAAGGTTGTCTGCCCTACAGAGATGGTTCTCAGGAGGTCTTTAGCCTCCTCAAGTGAGGGCAGCAGGGCTGACTGGGGCAGGGGAGGAGGTGCCTGGGGCGAAGCAGACGCCCACCCTTCTGGGTGAGAGGGCACGGTCAACTCGGTAGGGAGCAACTGGGAGGGCGGTGATGGTATAGGGGTGGCGGAAGATGACACAGTAGTGATGGGCCCACTACCAGGGAGCTCCCATCGGAGGAGGTATAGGAGTCACTAGTAGTTGCCTCCCCCGTGGTACTCCCCTCACCCTCCAACCCACTGGTCCCCTTGGCATCGGATGACTCTGCCTCCGAGGATCTGTGGGCTGCTGCATCCCCACTCGCCGGTGCCTCAGCTCCCTCGCCAGATGATGCTGATGTACACAGACAACACAAGAGAACAGGGATGGGGGGACAAAACAGGAGAGAAATTGTAAATAGCTGAATGGAGGTACAATAGTGGTTCACACATACACCCACCCAGAAAACCCTCCAACAGGCAGCACCTACCGATATACAGATGGCTATGCCCCTGACTAGTGGCCAGAACCCTGCTCTCCAGCCATTCCCCAACTAACTTAAGGACCTGACATATTGTAGACTTGACCAAAACACCCCTACTCCCCAGGGGGCCATTATGTAGATGGACATCAGTCATAGTCCCTGCAACTAGACAGCATAAATACGAATGCACACACACACATCCATTAAGGGTCCAAAACATGGTATGTGTACTCACTCCCTTGTGACTGCTGTGCAGCCTTCAAGTGCCCATCCAGGTCCGGGTACGCCACCGCCAGGATGCGTTGCATAAGGGGGGTCAGTGCCTGATGGGCACCCCTTCCCCGTTGGGAGGACTTCCCCAGCTGGGCCTCACAGATCTTTCGTGCCCAGTGTCGCAGGTCCTCCCGCCTCTTCCTGCAGTGGGTGCTCCACTGGTTGTAGACCCCCAGGGTCCGATCCTCCTTGGCAATGGCATGCCAAAGTCCCCTCTTCTGGTGGGCGCTTACCTATAAGGGACACACATAAAACTAGCACAGAGGTCAGACACCGGCCAATCATATACAGCTGGCTATACGTCCACCAATGGACGGACAGTTCAAACCGACTAACAGCACACACACACGCAGCATGTCAGGAACCCTGGACCATCCAGTGTCACAAGTGTACACATGTATGCAGCCAACACCAACCAATACACACATCGATAGTCCAAATCCTCCTACTAACCTGTACCTCTGGCTGTCTGTAGAACTTGCCGTACAGGGACAGGACCCCGTCCACAAGCCTCTCCAATTCCTCTTGGGTTAAGGCCGGGGCCCTTTCCCCTGCAACACATGCCATTTCCATGACCAGAGGCAGGACACAGAAGTACACTCAGTGGAGTACCTGCTTGCACGAGATCAGGGAGTCAAAGTGAAGTTGGGGTGACGAGTTTGCGTACGCACCACGGCGGTGTGCACCGTTACCGCTGGTGGCGATCATGATTCGCTAAGATTCCCCATTGACATCCATGTTAACCAATAATTTAGCGCACGGCGGTAAACGCCGCCTTAGGCTGTTACGTCGATTGCTAACGGTATGAGGTCACTTCCACAACAACAGTTCTGGATTACAAGGGGCAGACATTTTGGCCATAACTACGCAGTTGTAAAACTCTCATCTGCACAATGCAGGCCCTATTGTTCCCTAACCACCCAAAGGCATGTGACAATAAACATTACCTCACCTGACCAGCCCTGATCTACCATTGTGGTCATGTTGTTGCTATGTCACACACACTATTCATTAGTGTCGTTGACAATCATGCCAGCAGTTCTGAATGAAAAACAATGTGTGCAGATGTATGTGTGTTTCAAACACGTGTTTTCAACTCCTCCTAGGTACAGACCCTTGTGGCAAGGAAGGGCCTCATCGGTGTACAGACCATTTGTTGATTTGCGGACTATGGTGGAGCGTCACATCATTATCAATTACAGACTCACTCGTGCAACTATTCTTGAACTTTGTGCATTACTGGATCCAGCACTGACACCGGCTAATCGTAATCAGCATACCATCCCTACTGAAGTGCAGGTGCTTTCTGCACTCCATTTCCTGGCCACGGGCTCATTTCAAGTGACGTTGGGCATGGGTGCAGGTTTTTCACAACAAATGTTTAGCATTATACAGTCAAGATTCCGGAATGCATTTGTACGACACCTACAGTCCTATGTGAGGTTTCCCCAAAGTGCTGACCTCCCTGCCATCAAGCCAGACTTCTATGCGCCTTTGCCAACATACCCCATGTGATAGGTGCCATCGATGGCACCCACATAGCTCTCATCCCCCCAAGAGTCAGTGAACAGGTGTACAGAAACAGGAAGAACTTTCATTCCATGAACATTCAAATGGTGTGTACTGCAGACCAGTACATCACACATGTGAATGCTATGTTCCCTGGTTCAGTCCATGATTCCTTTGTGCTGAGGAACAGTAGTGTGCCACACAAGATGGAACAACTACAAGAAGACAGAGGGTGGATCTTAGGTAGGTGTTTCTGTCACTTATTGCCATCTGCGTCTGAGGCTTGTCAATGAAAGTTCAGTTCTGCACCTTTTTCTAGGTGATTCTGGCTATCCCAACTTGCGTTGGCTCCTGACACCAGTGAGGAATCATGGAACAAATGCAGAGAGGAATTACAATGAGGCCCACAAATGTACTAGGAGGGTGATAGAGCACACAATAGGTCTCCTGAAAGCTAGATTTTGTTGTGTACATATCTCTGGCAGTTCCCTGGCCTATGGGCCTGATAAGGTGTGTAGAATAGTGGTGGCCTGCTGCATGCTGCACAACATGGCTGTGAGAAATTCTATCCCCTCTTGGAGGAGGAGGGTGCTGTATATCCAGACCAGGTTCCTTGCAGAGGGGATGAGAGTGATGGTGATGATGAGGAGGGGGAAGATGTAAATTCCAGGACCCAACTGATACTACTTCCAGTAACTATGTGGGACTATTGGATGAGATTGCTGTCTGTGCATCAAACTGACAGTGTGCCTTGTCATCTAGGGGGGTGCTGGGTCAATACTCATTGCCACTGTGACCAGATCTGCATAGGACAGATTACAATATAGTCTAAAATTTCAACACATATGTAGGCACAACAACATGTAAGGCGTGTGGTGCTTTTCCTGCTGCTCAGATACCAATAAAGGAGTTATCAACCAGCTGCATCCATACTTCACTTTGTTCAAACTTAATGACAGGGGACATTGTAACAGGTGAAAAGGTGTTTTATTTGGTGCAGTGATTAAATAGTGCAGATTACAATGATGGGAGTGGGCTACTGGTGGTTGTCCAATATGGCAACATGGTTGCAGCATTGTTGGCAGTAGTGGTAGGTCCATCCATGCTTACATGAATTTGTAGTATTTTTAGCACTGTTTGGTGGCTCATTCAGTGGGACACTTGGAGGACAGTTTTTGGCAGTCACTTCTTGGGCCTTGTTCTTGGCAGGTTTTCCTGTGCCATATCTGGGCCTGAGGGTCTGTTTGGGGGCCTGGTGTTGGCCGGTACAGGTTGAGATGGTTGTCCCCTGTGTGTCCTGAGAGGGTGGTACATGTGAAGCTGCTGCTGATGCTGTTGTTGTCCGGTCTGTATCCTGGGCTGTAGTAGGGGCTTCCTGGTCTGTGTGGGCCTCAGGCTGTGTTGGGACAAGCTGCAGCAGCGCACCTGCTATGCTGGCCATTGTGGCATTGTGCATTTTCCACTGCTCCATGGCCCCTTGGTGGTGTGCTTGCTGCATCCTCTCACTTTGCTCCAGGGTGGATACTATCTGGGCCAACCTGTCCTGGGTATGGTGATATGTTCCCAGGACCTCAGAGATCATGTCATGGGCTGCAGCATCCATCCTGTGGCCTCCCCCCGGACCACTGATGCCCTCCCACTGGGCCTAGCCCCCTGTGCCTGTGTCCCCTGCACAGGTCTGGCGGTACCACTTGTACTGGGGCTATCGTCTTCCTATCTGTTGGTAGAGGGTGACTGTGGCTCTGTACTTGTGTTCCACCAGTCTGTGGCCTGGATGCACAGGTGTGGGGACTGTTGCCCTGGGCTGATGTTGTTGGCTGGGTGGTAGAGGTGTCAGTGGTATCCTGGGTGGGGCTGCTGGATGGTGACAGTCCAGGACTGTGTGAGGGGCCAGGGTGATCGTCAGTGTCCAGGGTTCCATCCCCAGTGTCCTGGGAGGTGCCTCTGTCTCCCTGTGGGACACTGCCACTCCTTGTCCTGTCCGTCAGGGTGGCATGGGTGGTGGTGCCTGTTGGGAGGAATGGACATGTCCATTACATTAGCATGGTCGGATGGGGTGCACAGACCTGGGCAGTTTTGTGTAGGTTACACACTTTGGGGACATGCAGGATGCTTTCGTGAGGTTAGCATTGCTTTTTGCTTAGGATGTGGAGGTGCATTGTGGGTGCTGTAGGTCATTGTGTTTCCTTGCAGGGGTGGGTGGCTGTGCACAGGGGGAGGGATTTTGCCTGTTAGTGGGTTTGTGGGCATGCAGGGGGACTGGATTAAGTGCTTGTGGCCTGGGTGGGGTTGTGGTCCTGGTGGTAGTTGGAGGGGTGGGGTGATGCATGCATTCCAGGTGTGATGGATATGGGGTAGTTGTAGATGACCTACCCAAATCCATTCCTCCAGTGAGTCCCTCTCGGTGCAGGATGGCCAGTACCTGTTCCTCCCAGTCAGTGTAGTCGGGTAGTGTTGGTGGAGGTCTTCCCCCAGTCTTCTGGACTGCAATGAGGTGCCTCGATGCCATGGCCCTGACCTTCCCACGCAGGTCATTCCATCTCTTGCGGATGTCGTCGCTGGTGCGTGGATGGTGTCCCACTGCATTGACCCTGTTGACTATTGTCTGCCATAGCTCCATCTTCCTGGTGATGTGTGTGTGCTGGACCTGTGCCCCCAAATAGTTGTGTCTCGACCTTCAGGATCTCATCCACCATGGTCCTTAGCTCCCTTTCTGTGAAGGTTGGGTGCTTGGGGGGTGCCATGGTGAGTGTTGTGAATGGTGTCTTGTGTGGATCTAGGTGAGGGTGCTCTTGTGTGGTTGGGTGTAAGTATCGTGGATTGTGGCATTCGGCGTCTGCTTCGGGTGTTCTCTGTATTAGTTGGCCCACTTTCGTTGCAAAGGATTGTGGGGTGTGTCTGTGAGTGTTTTATAGTATTGTGGATGTGTGTCAGGTGTGTGGGTTTCAAACTTATCCAATGAATGCATTTCTTGCTGTTAGGTCCACTTGCGACCCGTGGTGGTCTGCACCGCCAATGGTCATTCAGCTTCCACTGACCACCACAGTGATTTGTCCTTCATAATTTGAAGGGCGGGGTTTTTGTGTGCTCGGCGGTGGCGGGGTGGGAGGTCCAGCATTTCCGACGACAAGGTCCTGGCGGTGACTGGTGGCAGGGTGATTTTTGTCGGATTCAGATTTTGGCATCATTATATGGCGCGTTTCTGTTCACCGGCAATGGCGGTCTTCTGTTCGCCGTTGCCATGGCGGTCGATGGTGTTTACTGCCAGGTTCATAATGAGGGCCTATGTCTCCTGTTGGAGTTCTCCAGGTGAGGAGAATCTGCTCTCTGACTTCGTCTGTGTTTAATTTGCTTTTGACTATCTCAGCGCTTTTTAGAACCCTCCTGTGCTTGTTTAGTACCTTCCTGAGGGTGGTACTCTGTATTTCAAGCTTTTTTGGCTTGGCTCCCAAACTATCCCATCTTATACTAGTATAGGTGTCAGAAATAATTTTCGGTAGCTGTTTCTCCTGGTCCAAATGTGGAATCTCTCGGAGCTCCTGGGGTATAGCCATTGCTATAGCTTGCCCTTTAAGGTTACTGAGTATTACTGAGACGACTGCATCGAAGTTACGCATTAATTAAATCCCTAAATTTAGGGCTAGTGCAGCCCCATTCTCATTCTGAATTTGTTTTAATACTTCTGGTAAATTGGTGAGTGTCAGGGTACCATGTGGAGTAGTATAAATTGTAGCGAAGCCTGTACCCTATGTGGCGCAAACACCGAGGGAACCATCCCGAAGGTCAAGCACATTGTGAGAATTCTATGTTTTGCCTGTGGTCCCGTATGGGGAAATACATCTTCCAGGTTATTTGTTTTCTGGGCTATCCAGAACGGGATCTTTTTTCATTCCATGAGTACCTTGCCCATGATAGAAGGCACAGTTTGTAGATTAATCCCTGTAGTAGCCAATTGGTATCCTGCAGATGCTGGCAGGGCTTAACACACTGGTGTAGTGTTCAGGTTCGCATTACTAACTGAACAAGTCATCTATATAGTGTTACTAGCTCAAGGTATAGATTGCGCAGATCAGCTGCCTGCATGTTTTGTACACCAGGGTGAGGTGTATATGTGGCAAACTTAGGCCATGTTGTTCCTTCATTACCTAAGGGACCTAATCTCACGAGTTGTATTATGTGTAGTAGGGCGCCATTAAACTAGTTCTGATGTTCCTGATCAGTAATCGGAATTTCGAGATAATGGTATGCTTGGTACCATTGTGGTAGGTTTACAATTCTGTATGTGTGGAATGTAAATGATCTTTGGTCTTCCTCAGGAAAGGGGACCCAACAGTAGAAGGTTTCTGTTTGGTAAGCTTCACTAGCTTTTACTAAGAATGTAACATCCCCGCCCTCATCTGTTAAGCCATGTGCTACTAGGTGCCGTGTTAATGCTTGTCTGGCATTCTCAGGAATGTTTATGGCATTAGCATATTGTGACATGGGTAAAGAGATGGAACACCAAGTAGGGAGAAAGTCGTTTTAATGGTTCAAGCTCTAACAACCTACAGCCTAGTTAGGTGTTCCCTGTTCAGCTGAGGAGAATCTTACCCAAGACCACGGACATTTCCGTATGATGGTACTTAGGGTACCTGTTGTGTTTGAGACAGTGATAGTCCGGGTATCCGTAAATTAGTGCCTAAACACCATCGTTGGTGGTGCCATGTCATAGTTTGACTCTTGCTCTAGGAAAGACTGCTGGTTTAAGGATGACAGTACTTTTGTTTGTAGGCGACTAGGCCAATCCTACAACAAGTCGCATCTGTCGTCCCAACCCTCCTGGCTCACAAGCAGTACCACACCAAAAACCCAAACAATAAAAGGTGATCTGTGGGAGCCTTTACACCTGGACTCAAGAGTGCTCATCTCAGGGAGGTTGTGGATAAACGGAGAACCCTTTCTCACATGAACAACATGTCTCAATCATACACACAGGCAATGAAAGTAATGCAGTAAAGTTTTCTATAGATTTTAGTAAGAAGACTGCAATCTACTGTATATTGCATGGGCTGCAATTATTAGGATAATGAACAATGCAAGAAACAGAATGGTAAAAACGAGAGTTATGAATACAAAGACCCTCACCATTTTGTAATAACATGTAATATGGAATAGATGTGAAATTAACCCTACTACCCTAACATGATGATCCCAGTCTCTAACCTAAAGAGAGCTAGATGTGTTACACCTAATCTGCCAGTACCATGTCCATGACAAGAGCCCCCGCCAACTCTTGTTACTTTGGAATGAGGTCTCTAGATCAGACTCCGTGGGGACACAAAGACTGGGTCAGCATCAAGGCGACGTGCAACGTAGATAGAGTCAATGGCATCTGGTAGGAATCCCTCTGATTATCTTGTCTGTGTGAGATATATTTATACAGATCTGGTAATGCACTTGACCCGGGGAATTTGCCGGTATATTTATTCTTTTTTGCTAGTAATATAGGATTATCTCTCCCATGTTTTCACAGTGTGTGACCTTTGATCCCAGCAAGCCCACCCATTTGTTTCCATGAGGCCTAGATAATCTCTTTAGCCACCTTTGTCCCCCACCTAAAACACTAGGAGCCTGATGGCTTAACTTCATGTATTTACTCTCCTCTTTCTGTGCGGAAATGTCATACACTGTGTGATTACACTCTGATAATGAGATGACTGCATGATATTTCAAACGCTAGCTGTTACAGGTACTTTAAGTCACACCCGGTCACTTACCCTGGCTTATACATGATGGTATCTCTAAGGTAAGCGATCACACCGTTTTAGAGTGTGTAGTGCAGTGCTCTGCTTTCTTTGTTGAAACTACCATATTCTAATAAAGAGATGTTTTAGTTTGTGTTCCTTCTCCTTTTTAAGGATTCTTTAAGTGGATAATCTCCACTCTTCAATCGCCTCATCCTGTGAAGAAGAGCAGGGTAATTATCTCTTGATCTTGCATGAAATGTGTGCCGATGCATACCTACAGCTCAGTGTAGGTTAGGAGTACAAGGGTCTTAGAGGTCGTAATGAATGAAACCTGCACATCATTTAAAGTGGATAAACAAGTCAACCTAGAACAAACACACTGGCTCAATAAATGCCTCTTTGTGTTATGTTATGTTTTTAAGCATATCACAGGGCCACTCTGTAGGAAGCTAGGGCCAGATGTACCAAAAGATTGTACCCATTCTGTGTCTATGGGAAAATGCTTTAGTACATATGGCCCTTAGTTCTGTATATACTATATCAAAATCAGATAAAGTGTGCACAGAGTCCAGGGGTTCCCCAGAGGCTAAAGTAGATATTACTAATGCTCTCTTTTGTGGTAGTGTTGTCGAGCATTTAGGCTTATCAGAGGATAGTGCAAAGCATTTGTTGTAAACACACAAGCAATAGAAGAGGTACACACTCAATGATTTAACTACAGACCAATGGGTTTTATATAGCAAAAATATATTTTCTGAATTCATTTTTAGAACCACAAGATTAAAGTTGCAGGTAAATACTTGAATAGATTCATATTTCACACATGTATCAACAGTACTTTGTTTGAAATTGATAAATTATACAGGTTTTTGAAATATTGGCAATAATCTGTTTTACAACTTAGTGTAATTCTCAGAAACAGTTCCGGGGGAAAAAAAGTTTGATTGTTTTCACAGATAAGTACAACACTTACAGTTCCAGTCTACGGGGATTAGGAAGTACACAGGTTGGGGTTAAGTTAACCCCAAACACCCACCACCAGCAACACAGGGCCAGTCGGGTGCAGAGGTCAAAGTGTAGGCAAAATTAAGAAGGATTCCTATGGAGACTGGGGCACTCGGTTTCAGATCTGCAGGCAGGTAAGTAACCGCATCTTCGGAGGGCAGACCTGGGGAGTTTAGAGGAGCACTGGAGGGGCCAAAAGTAGGCACCAAACATACACCCTCCGCGGCGCTGGGGCAGCCGGGTGCAGGGTGCAAACAAAATGTCAGGTCTCACATAATTCTCTATGAGGGGTCCCCAGGAATCACTCAGAGGCTGCAGGTGCGGTCCAGGGGATCGTCTCGGGCAAACCACAGGCTGGGCAGGGACAAGGGCCACTTGCTGAACGTAGCCGCACCAGAGGTCGGGTTCTCCAAGGCCTAGGGCTGCAGATGCAGTGTGTCTTTAGGCGTCAGATATCTTCGTCCGGAGCTTTCGCGGTCGGGGGTCCTTGGGGTTCCCTCTGCAAGCGCCATCGTGGAAAGGTCGAGAGGTCAACCCAGGGTGGCCACTTGCATGGGATCGTCTGGGGATACTCTCTAGCTGATTGGGCCACCTGGACATGGGCCGTGGGCCTCGGCGCAGAGTAGTTAGGACTCACGCATTCGGAGTGAGGCTGCAGTCCTTAGTTGTTTCTTCTTTGACAGGGCCGCTGTCCACAGGAGGTTTTGGTCCTTTTGGGTGCAGGGCAGTCCTCTGGAACTTGGCAGAGGTTGCTGGTCCCACTGGATGCGTCGCTGTTCTTTTGCAGGATCTCTGAAGCAGGAGACAGGCCGATAGGGCCAAATCAGTAGTTATTTTCCTTCTTCTCTGCTAGGGGTTTCAGCTATGCAGTCCTTCTTCTTGTCAGGTCGCCAGGAATCTGGTGAGCTAGGTTCAGGGAGGCCCTTAAATCCTGGATTTAGGGGTGTTACAGGGGTCAGAGGGCAATAGCTAATGGCTAATGTCCCTGAGGGTGGCTACAACCTCCTTGTGCACACACTCCCTTTGAGGAGGGGGGCACAACCCTAATCCTATTGGTCCCTGTCCTCCAAACCATTCTGCAGGGAGGGGGTCACCCCAGCTATGGACATCTTAAGGGTGGTTCTAGCTAGGGTGGTCACTCCTCTCTGTTTTCCCTAATTTTCCTGCCAGGCTTGCCTCCAAAAGTGGGGCTTTGTCCGGGTGGCGGGCAACTCCACTAGTTGGAATGCCCAGGGGCACTGTAACCAGAGGTTTGAGCACCTCCACCCTGGACAGGCTTTGTTTCTGACCACCGAGAGCACAAAGGCTCTCACCCCATGTGGTCAGAAACTTCTCTAAAAATGGAAGGCTGGCACAGACCGGTTAGTCCTACACTAGCAGTTTCATTTCTAAGATGCCCTCTGGGTGCATTTTTCAATAAATCCCACACTGGCATCAGTGGGGGTTTATTACGCTGAGACGTCTGATATCAAACTTCCCAGTATTCAGTGAAGCCATTATGGAACTGTGGAGTTTGTAATGACAAACTCCCAGACCATACACGCAGTATCTCTACAATGCACGTACAATGTCTAAGAATTGACTTAGACACTGTAGGGGCATATTGCTCATGCAGCTATGCCCTCACCTGTGGTATAGTGCACCCTGACTTAGGGCTGTAAGGCCTGCTAGAAGGGTGTCTTACCTAAACCACAGGAAGTGGTTTGTGGGCATGGCACCCTGAGAGGGGTCGACAGGGAATGTCATCTTTGCCTTTTTTTCCCCACCGGCACACACAAGTTGCAAAGGCAGGGTACATGTGCTTGGTGAGGGGTCCCATAGGGTGGCATAATACATGCTGCAGCCCTTGGGGACCTTCCCTGGCCACAGGGCCCTTGGTACCATGAGTACCTTTTATAAGGGACTTAACTGTGTGCCAATGGTGTGCCAATTTCAGAAACAAAGGTACAGATTTTGGGAAAAGAACATTGGTGCTGGGGTCTGGTAGCAGGACCCCAGCACATTCTCAGTCAAGACAGCATCAATATAAGGCAAAAAGTGTGGGTGGGGGTAAGTGCAACAAGTGCCAGTTTCCTACACACTCTTATTAAAGAACTGGGTTAAAGTTTCCTGGAGATATTTTTAACATTTCCTATTCTAAGATCCCACTAAGGAACTAGAGAATAGCAAAGGTTTTTCTCCTTCCACTGCGAGGGTGAGCCCACATGGTGGTGTGTACCTCAACGGGTGAAGACCCGATGATGAGGTATGCCACATGACTAGCATGTGGATGACGATTCTATAACAACACATATAGTATGCCAGGTGATCACAAAGGAGCACAGCATAGTGACTGCTAGTTTTGGGAGACACCCTCCGCATTTGGCTTATGTATCTCCATTCGTGGGAAATGAGAGGCTTTCCCACATAAAAGTTCCCCTCCCCTCTCTTTGGTTTGGTAGTACAAGAATCTAGCCCTAGTGATGAGAAATCCTGGATCACTGACTTGAAGATACCACCATTCTATGCAATCCTTGCAGATATCCTTTGTTTGTTCTAGGTCTCTGCCCACAAAAGACTTTTTCAGACTGAGGTCCATTATTTTGTGTACTGTTTCCAGCTAAGTCATATGCAGTATTCAGGAGAAAGCAGGAAGGAGGATGTGTGTGGGAAGTTCTCTTTTAGGGTACCAAAAACACCGGCACACAAAGGAGGAAACAGCCCTAAATACTTGCCAATCAGCTAGTCTTGCCAGTAGCACCTGTGGGTGTCTTTGTCAAGCTTTTGCAACTGATATAGCAGGTCTGTGAGGTGAACTCCATCTTCCTTTTTGTATACAGTACTCACGCAGTAGAATCTAAATGGTTAACATAGTACACATCCTTGTACACTTCTGGCATACACTGAAGGAACGCCAGCTTGCAAACACACACAATACCGTCACACACACAGGAATATATTGTAGGACATGGTTGTGCTGAACAGAACAGTTTACAAAGGGAGGTCATGGGCCATCCACCTCTGTAGTTCTTGTGAACAATTGCTGTCCTACAACTAACACTTCATTCTGCCATCACTATTTGTACCTTATAATCTGATGAAGGTACAGTAGTCTCCCTCTTAATAGAAGGTATACATGGTGCATCCTTCCAGACCACAAAGTCCTGCTCTGGGTCATAGCACTTTATACTGCCAAGCTGCTGTGACATGCAGGGCAGTTGCACTATTGAACCTTAAAACAAAATTTAAAAACTGGGCAGAATCTCAATTACAGAGTCACTCAGTGCCTAGGCTTATGCCTGGAAATCATGCAGGGAATATTCCATGTTCCAACACTAAGTATATGTATGTTGTTTTAAAATGTCTCATTGTACGAGTTTGTGTAATATCTTAAGGTATCAGACCATTAAATTTACTTATAGCTTTTAAACATTTGTTAACATTTATACAATTAGCTTTCTATTGGTGTGTGCAGTGTGTAAATGTATTTGAAATGTTTTTCATTTTGTTTATTTTATATGTGTAGGTCTTTTTGCTGTTAGTGTTATTCCCTCTCGCCACTGATTTAAGTGTGATTCCCTTGTAGTTCCTCTGAGTGATTGTGGCTGGTATGTGACTCATTCCAAGGCATGAAGTAAATTTGAGCTGGTTTAAGTTGTAGTACTACTGGATTAGATGTGAATGTAACTTTTATGAACTGCAACTGATGATCCCTCCGCAGAAGTGTTCTCTTCATCACAGGGACCTGGCTGAACCTCTCATTGGCTCCCAACATCGTAACAGCAATCTGAACGGGCTACAAGACCACTCAACAGGACCACCTTCACCAGCCAGGGGAGGACTCACTATTATCTACAAGGAAACCATCAAATGCACAACATGCACAGAGAATGCGACTCCATTCATGGAACACCTGCACTTCAAGCTAAAATCTCTAAAGAAAAAAGAAAATCGCCCTGAACAGAACCCTCCTCTACCGACCACCCAGACCTGCGCCACCTTTACCAACTTCATCACCAACTTTTTGGCTCCACTCACTGTTGACTGCAGAGCCTACATTCTCCTCAGTGACCTCAACTTTCGTCTGGAAGACTGAAACAACCCCTGTTTCAAAAACTCTTCGATAGCTTGAGCAAGATAAGACTCACCTAGCTCATCACAGAACCAACACACATTGCTGGAAACACACTCCACCCTCTCTTCACCACAAGCGACAGCATCAGATACAATTCCACCACACAGCTCACATGGACCGACCACTTCATCATCCACTTCCAAATCAACACACCTCAATTCAACACCCCTACCAGGTTAAGCACTTCAAGTGGCAGCTAGAGCAAAATCACAGAGGAAGACTATCCCAGCACTCAGCACTGATCAGCCTAGCCACACATACAACCTCATCAAGGCCATCAACAACTACAACAACAGGATCAAAAACTGCGTGGACTCCTTCGCACCCATCAAACACAACAATCATGGTAGATCTCAAAAGCAGGACAGCTGGTACACAGAAGAACTCTGAAACACCAAACAACACTGTAAACAGCTAGAAAGGAAATGGAGAGCCAGCTACGACACAACTGACAGAGCTACATACAAGGCTGAATACAGAAGTTATCACCAGCAAATTAGAGACCCCAAGAAAAAAACACTAGTAGACCGCATCGACAGAAGCTCCTGCAGCTGCAAAGAGATCTTCTCAATCATCTAGATTTGTAGCTTGCCCTCAGCCACTGTCAACAACATTGCTGCCTCCCAACATTTCTGCAACAACTTATCCAACTTCTTCCAAAGTAAAATTGCAAACATCTACACCAACTTCGCACACCAACCTAACCGCAGACAACTCATCACTAACCTACCCACCACCAATCAAGATGCCCACCTGACCAAGTGGGCAACCCTCACCAGAAACTACACAGCAACAATCATGCGGACTATCCACTCAGGAGCCGCAACGGACCCATGCCCCCACCACATATATTACCTGGGAATGTCACCAATCAGCACCACCCTGACTAAAGAGATAGACCAAGTGTCTTGTTCCCCCCCAAGTTCCAATATAGCCCTAAGTAGAAGTGAAGATGGAGGGGCAGACGGATATGTAGGCCAGCAGTCTAGAGCTATGGCTGCATTACTGGCATACATTAGGAAATGACCTTCTCACACTGTAAAGGTTTCCTGTGCTGCCTCAAAAGTGATAAATGTCTAATTTGGATATATACCTCCCAGTGTCTCGAATCTTGTCTCGCAGCTCCCTCCTCTCCATGGTCCTATATTTACAGTTTCGGCAATGTGTCAAAAGGCTGGTAGATTCCCCAAAGGTAAATTCTCAGGCAAATGGTACCCTCCTCAATGCTGCATTCACTGTGCTTTCCCACAGTGATGCTGTATGTTTGATAAGATATGGGATTCTGTTTGAATCCCATCCACCAGAGTGTAGTAGCTGTGGAAGGGTTGCATGGGGTGTTGCATCTGCCAGCAGAGATTTCCCCCAATTCGCACCCCCCACCCGTGAGCCAGTGGGCCACGTGTTGAAGTTGTGACGCAAAATAGTATAATTTCATATTTGAAACATCTAGGCTGCCATCTACCTTGGGTAGATGCATGTGCTCTCTGGCTACTCTATTTCTGCCACCGGCCTAGATGAGAGTCGTAAGTAGTGAGTGCAGATGTCTAAAGGTTGCCTACGGCAGAGTGTCAAAGGTATGTTGTAGGGTACACAGGCACTGTAGCAGAAATACCATTTTCACCACTGCAATGTGCCCTATGATAGCGGTAGGTGTAGGAAAGTACCATCTTGCCCTGGCATGTTACCCCCATTTTTACTTGTATGTCAGTTTGTTTTTGCCTGTCTCACTTGGATCCTGCTAGCCAGGACCCCAGTGCTCAGTTTGTGGCCTGAATGTGTGTCCCTGTGTAGTTACTAACTGCGTCACTGAGGCTCTGCTAATCAGAACCTCAGTGCTTATGCTCTCTCTGCCTTTAAAATTGTCACTGTAGGCTAGTGACCATTTTCACCAATTCTAATTGGCACACTAAAACACCTTTATAATTCCCTAGTATATGATACCTAGGTACCCAGGGTATTGGGGTTCCAGGAGATCCCTATGGGCTGCAGCATTTCTTTTGCCACCCATAGGGAGCTCAGACAAATCTTACACAGGACTGCCACTGCAGCCGGAGTGAAATAACGTCCACATTATTTCACAGCCATTTTACACTGCACTTAAGTAACTTATAAGTCACCTATATGTCTAACCCTCACTTGGTGAAGGTTAGGTGCAAAATTACTAAGTGTGAGGGCACCCTGGCACTAGCCAAGGTGCCCCCACATAGTTCAGGGCAATTTCCCCGGACTTTGGGAGTGCCGGGACACCATTACACGTGTGCACTACATATAGGTCAATACCTATATGTAGCTTCACAATGGTAACTCCGAATATGGCCATATAACATGTCTAAGATCATGGAATTGTCCCCCCATGCCAAATCTGGTATTGGGGTGCCAATCCCATGCATCCCCGGGGCTCCAGCATGGACCACGGGTACTGCCAAACCAGCTCCCTGGGGTTTTCACTGCAGCTACTGCAGCTACTGCTGCTGCCAACCCACAGACAGGCTTCTGCCCTCCTGGGGTCTGGGCAGCCCAGTCCCAGGAAGGCAGAACAAAGGATTTCCTCTGACAGAGGGTGTTACACCCTCTCCCTTTGGAAATAGGTGTTAAGGGCCTGAGAGGAGTAGCATTTTGGTAGTCCCGCTGCCGACGGGGGAGGTCACCCTCAAGTCGGCGGAAAGGCCCTACCCGCCCACCAAATTATGAAACACCACACCGCCATCAGGTCTGTGGCGGTAACCACCGCCAGGCAAAGTGTGACGGAAACAACCCATATTAAGGGAAACACTCACCGGAGGCACACAAAACACGTTGACGCAGACATGGAGCGAGAGTTGGAAATAATCCCAGTGCTTCTCCTTGCCATATTTCTGCTGGACAGGGACCAATGACGAATACGACGACGGTAAGTACCGCAGCCTAGTACACATTGGAAGAAAGGGCACAGTTACACAACCACCCACACCGCAATGCACTCCCAAGCCCTCCCACCATCCCAAGCCATACATACCATAACAAGATGTACTTATCAGACACAAGCCAACAAATACCTGCACCAATGCACACACCTGTGCACACCACACCCCGACAGTGAAACGCTGCACAACGGCTCAATATTGTGCCAACAGGACTGCTGGGCACTAACATTTACTTCAATAGCATTGAAAACAAACGTACAAACAAGGCCATAGGCCAGTTCATAAACAAGTCCTGTAAGGGCAAATATAGGCTACACTTGACTCCTACGATGGTAAAGGAAACTCCACTGAGAAGGGGCATCAATGGGGCAGCCAGGCACCTCAGGGAACAGGGGCAGGGGGTTGCAGGGGTGGTGAGTCAGGTCTTGAAGGGGGCCTTGGGCTTAGGTTTAGGAGGTGGAGGTGGAGAGGGTTTGGGCTTGCCCTTGGAAGGGGTAGAGTGGGCCTGGACCAGAGGGTGGCAGAGGGACCTGGGGCAACACAGGTATTCTTCCTCCCTGGGGAAGGGGCATTGGAATCGGAAGGGTGGACTGGACTAGGGCATGGGAACGTTTAGGGACAAGACGGGGTGGGCCAGTGGGTTCAAACAGGTCAACACAGGAAAGGAAAAGTTTCTTAGGTGCAGTTGGAGAGGATTTGGAGCCAGGTCTGGAAGTGGAGGTTGAGGGAGTGGTGGTACGAGGTGTAGGTGTGCTGGACGTGGATGCAGGTGCCTGTTTAGTCTGCTTATGTATGGTGGATGTGTGTCGTGTGGATGAGTGTGAGCGTTTGAGTGTTTTGGGAGGTGGGGGTGGACACAGTGGGAGAATACAGGCTGCCAGTGTATATGCATGTTGTCTGGGTGTCTGCAGGTCTGGTGAGTGTGCTGCAAGTGTATGTGAATGTAGTCGTGGTAAGTACAGGTGTGGTGTCTGGGGTGCATGACTGGATGTCAGCTGTTGTGATGACTGCAAGAATGGGGGCAGCAGCAGTAACTGAGGGTGCAGTGCATGTGGATGTGCATGGTGAGGTGATAGACAGGGAGGCGGGGGAGGCTGACATAGTGGGGGAGATGGATGTTGCTGTGTGCGCTTTGGTATGTAAGGTGTTTGCCTGCCTGTGGTGGGAAGTGTGGTGCTTGTGTTTCTCAGTGTGCTTCTTGTGTGTTCATCTGTGTGCATGGCTGTCTGTATGCATGCTTGGGATGGGTGAAGGGAGTGGGGTGCTGGAAGGGGTAGAAGTGTGGGAGGGGGGATGGAAAGACCAGGGACACTGGCTGCCGTCAAAGAGGAGGCCAGAGCCTGAAAAGATCTCTGTAGGCCAGACATGGCACCGTGAATACCATCCAGATAGGCACTGGTCTGCTGCATCTCTGATGCTAGCCCCTGGATGGCAGTGACGAAGGTTGTCTGCCCTACAGAGATGGTTCTCAGGAGGTCTTTAGCCTCCTCAAGTGAGGGCAGCAGGGCTGACTGGGGCAGGGGAGGAGGTGCCTGGGGCGAAGCAGACGCCCACCCTTCTGGGTGAGAGGGCACGGTCAACTCGGTAGGGAGCAACTGGGAGGGCGGTGATGGTATAGGGGTGGCGGAAGATGACACAGTAGTGATGGGCCCACTACCAGGGAGCTCCCATCGGAGGAGGTATAGGAGTCACTAGTAGTTGCCTCCCCCGTGGTACTCCCCTCACCCTCCAACCCACTGGTCCCCTTGGCATCGGATGACTCTGCCTCCGAGGATCTGTGGGCTGCTGCATCCCCACTCGCCGGTGCCTCAGCTCCCTCGCCAGATGATGCTGATGTACACAGACAACACAAGAGAACAGGGATGGGGGGACAAAACAGGAGAGAAATTGTAAATAGCTGAATGGAGGTACAATAGTGGTTCACACATACACCCACCCAGAAAACCCTCCAACAGGCAGCACCTACCGATATACAGATGGCTATGCCCCTGACTAGTGGCCAGAACCCTGCTCTCCAGCCATTCCCCAACTAACTTAAGGACCTGACATATTGTAGACTTGACCAAAACACCCCTACTCCCCAGGGGGCCATTATGTAGATGGACATCAGTCATAGTCCCTGCAACTAGACAGCATAAATACGAATGCACACACACACATCCATTAAGGGTCCAAAACATGGTATGTGTACTCACTCCCTTGTGACTGCTGTGCAGCCTTCAAGTGCCCATCCAGGTCCGGGTACGCCACCGCCAGGATGCGTTGCATAAGGGGGGTCAGTGCCTGATGGGCACCCCTTCCCCGTTGGGAGGACTTCCCCAGCTGGGCCTCACAGATCTTTCGTGCCCAGTGTCGCAGGTCCTCCCGCCTCTTCCTGCAGTGGGTGCTCCACTGGTTGTAGACCCCCAGGGTCCGATCCTCCTTGGCAATGGCATGCCAAAGTCCCCTCTTCTGGTGGGCGCTTACCTATAAGGGACACACATAAAACTAGCACAGAGGTCAGACACCGGCCAATCATATACAGCTGGCTATACGTCCACCAATGGACGGACAGTTCAAACCGACTAACAGCACACACACACGCAGCATGTCAGGAACCCTGGACCATCCAGTGTCACAAGTGTACACATGTATGCAGCCAACACCAACCAATACACACATCGATGGTCCAAATCCTCCTACTCACCTGTACCTCTGGCTGTCTGTAGAACTTGCCGTACAGGGACAGGACCCCGTCCACAAGCCTCTCCAATTCCTCTTGGGTTAAGGCCGGGGCCCTTTCCCCTGCAACACATGCCATTTCCATGACCAGAGGCAGGACACAGAAGTACACTCAGTGGAGTACCTGCTTGCACGAGATCAGGGAGTCAAAGTGAAGTTGGGGTGACGAGTTTGCGTACGCACCACGGCGGTGTGCACCGTTACCGCTGGTGGCGATCATGATACGCTAAGATTCTCCATTGACATCCATGTTAACCAATAATTTAGCGCACGGCGGTAAACGCCACCTTAGGCTGTTACGTCGATTGCTAACGGTATGAGGTCACTTCCACAACAACAGTTCTGGATTACAAGGGGCAGACATTTTGGCCATAACTACGCAGTTGTAAAACTCTCATCTGCACAATGCAGGCCCTATTGTTCCCTAACCACCCAAAGGCATGTGACAATAAACATTACCTCACCTGACCAGCCCTGATCTACCATTGTGGTCATGTTGTTGCTATGTCACACACACTATTCATTAGTGTCGTTGACAATCATGCCAGCAGTTCTGAATGAAAAACAATGTGTGCAGATGTATGTGTGTTTCAAACACGTGTTTTCAACTCCTCCTAGGTACAGACCCTTGTGGCAAGGAAGGGCCTCATCGGTGTACAGACCATTTGTTGATTTGCGGACTATGGTGGAGCGTCACATCATTATCAATTACAGACTCACTCGTGCAACTATTCTTGAACTTTGTGCATTACTGGATCCAGCACTGACACCGGCTAATCGTAATCAGCATACCATCCCTACTGAAGTGCAGGTGCTTTCTGCACTCCATTTCCTGGCCACGGGCTCATTTCAAGTGACGTTGGGCATGGGTGCAGGTTTTTCACAACAAATGTTTAGCATTATACAGTCAAGATTCCGGAATGCATTTGTACGACACCTACAGTCCTATGTGAGGTTTCCCCAAAGTGCTGACCTCCCTGCCATCAAGCCAGACTTCTATGCGCCTTTGCCAACATACCCCATGTGATAGGTGCCATCGATGGCACCCACATAGCTCTCATCCCCCCAAGAGTCAGTGAACAGGTGTACAGAAACAGGAAGAACTTTCATTCCATGAACATTCAAATGGTGTGTACTGCAGACCAGTACATCACACATGTGAATGCTATGTTCCCTGGTTCAGTCCATGATTCCTTTGTGCTGAGGAACAGTAGTGTGCCACACAAGATGGAACAACTACAAGAAGACAGAGGGTGGATCTTAGGTAGGTGTTTCTGTCACTTATTGCAATCTGCGTCTGAGGCTTGTCAATGAAAGTTCAGTTCTGCACCTTTTTCTAGGTGATTCTGGCTATCCCAACTTGCGTTGGCTCCTGACACCAGTGAGGAATCATGGAACAAATGCAGAGAGGAATTACAATGAGGCCCACAAATGTACTAGGAGGGTGATAGAGCACACAATAGGTCTCCTGAAAGCTAGATTTTGTTGTGTACATATCTCTGGCAGTTCCCTGGCCTATGGGCCTGATAAGGTGTGTAGAATAGTGGTGGCCTGCTGCATGCTGCACAACATGGCTGTGAGAAATTCTATCCCCTCTTGGAGGAGGAGGGTGCTGTATATCCAGACCAGGTTCCTTGCAGAGGGGATGAGAGTGATGGTGATGATGAGGAGGGGGAAGATGTAAATTCCAGGACCCAACTGATACTACTTCCAGTAACTATGTGGGACTATTGGATGAGATTGCTGTCTGTGCATCAAACTGACAGTGTGCCTTGTCATCTAGGGGGGTGCTGGGTCAATACTCATTGCCACTGTGACCAGATCTGCATAGGACAGATTACAATATAGTCTAAAATTTCAACACATATGTAGGCACAACAACATGTAAGGCGTGTGGTGCTTTTCCTTCTGCTCAGATACCAATAAAGGAGTTATCAACCAGCTGCATCCATACTTCACTTTGTTCAAACTTAATGACAGGGGACATTGTAACAGGTGAAAATGTGTTTTATTTGGTGCAGTGATTAAATAGTGCAGATTACAATGATGGGAGTGGGCTACTGGTGGTTGTCCAATATGGCAACATGGTTGCAGCATTGTTGGCAGTAGTGGTAGGTCCATCCATGCTTACATGAATTTGTAGTATTTTTAGCACTGTTTGGTGGCTCATTCAGTGGGACACTTGGAGGACAGTTTTTGGCAGTCACTTCTTGGGCCTTGTTCTTGGCAGGTTTTCCTGTGCCATATCTGGGCCTGAGGGTCTGTTTAGGGGCCTGGTGTTGGCCGGTACAGGTTGAGATGGGTGTCCCCTGTGTGTCCTGAGAGGGTGGTACATGTGAAGCTGCTGCTGATGCTGTTGTTGTCCGGTCTGTATCCTGGGCTGTAGTAGGGGCTTCCTGGTCTGTGTGGGCCTCAGGCTGTGTTGGGA
This sequence comes from Pleurodeles waltl, assembly GCF_031143425.1. NCBI lineage: Eukaryota > Metazoa > Chordata > Amphibia > Caudata > Salamandridae > Pleurodeles > Pleurodeles waltl. The sequence goes on from NC_090438.1 coordinate 350,102,070, forward strand.
CAAGCTGCAGCAGCGCACCTGCTATGCTGGCCATTGTGGCATTGTGCATTTTCCACTGCTCCATGGCCCCTTGGTGGTGTGCTTGCTGCATCCTCTCACTTTGCTCCAGGGTGGATACTATCTGGGCCAACCTGTCCTGGGTATGGTGATATGTTCCCAGGACCTCAGAGATCATGTCATGGGCTGCAGCATCCATCCTGTGGCCTCCCCCCGGACCACTGATGCCCTCCCACTGGGCCTAGCCCCCTGTGCCTGTGTCCCCTGCACAGGTCTGGCGGTACCACTTGTACTGGGGCTATCGTCTTCCTATCTGTTGGTAGAGGGTGACTGTGGCTCTGTACTTGTGTTCCACCAGTCTGTGGCCTGGATGCACAGGTGTGGGGACTGTTGCCCTGGGCTGATGTTGTTGGCTGGGTGGTAGAGGTGTCAGTGGTATCCTGGGTGGGGCTGCTGGATGGTGACAGTCCAGGACTGTGTGAGGGGCCAGGGTGATCGTCAGTGTCCAGGGTTCCATCCCCAGTGTCCTGGGAGGTGCCTCTGTCTCCCTGTGGGACACTGCCACTCCTTGTCCTGTCCGTCAGGGTGGCATGGGTGGTGGTGCCTGTTGGGAGGAATGGACATGTCCATTACATTAGCATGGTCGGATGGGGTGCACAGACCTGGGCAGTTTTGTGTAGGTTACACACTTTGGGGACATGCAGGATGCTTTCGTGAGGTTAGCATTGCTTTTTGCTTAGGATGTGGAGGTGCATTGTGGGTGCTGTAGGTCATTGTGTTTCCTTGCAGGGGTGGGTGGCTGTGCACAGGGGGAGGGATTTTGCCTGTTAGTGGGTTTGTGGGCATGCAGGGGGACTGGATTAAGTGCTTGTGGCCTGGGTGGGGTTGTGGTCCTGGTGGTAGTTGGAGGGGTGGGGTGATGCATGCATTCCAGGTGTGATGGATATGGGGTAGTTGTAGATGACCTACCCAAATCCATTCCTCCAGTGAGTCCCTCTCGGTGCAGGATGGCCAGTACCTGTTCCTCCCAGTCAGTGTAGTCGGGTAGTGTTGGTGGAGGTCTTCCCCCAGTCTTCTGGACTGCAATGAGGTGCCTCGATGCCATGGCCCTGACCTTCCCACGCAGGTCATTCCATCTCTTGCGGATGTCGTCGCTGGTGCGTGGATGGTGTCCCACTGCATTGACCCTGTTGACTATTGTCTGCCATAGCTCCATCTTCCTGGTGATGTGTGTGTGCTGGACCTGTGCCCCCAAATAGTTGTGTCTCGACCTTCAGGATCTCATCCACCATGGTCCTTAGCTCCCTTTCTGTGAAGGTTGGGTGCTTGGGGGGTGCCATGGTGAGTGTTGTGAATGGTGTCTTGTGTGGATCTAGGTGAGGGTGCTCTTGTGTGGTTGGGTGTAAGTATCGTGGATTGTGGCATTCGGCGTCTGCTTCTGGTGTTCTCTGTATTAGTTGGCCCACTTTCGTTGCAAAGGATTGTGGGGTGTGTCTGTGAGTGTTTTATAGTATTGTGGATGTGTGTCAGGTGTGTGGGTTTCAAACTTATCCAATGAATGCATTTCTTGCTGTTAGGTCCACTTGCGACCCGTGGTGGTCTGCACCGCCAATGGTCATTCAGCTTCCACTGACCACCACAGTGATTTGTCCTTCATAATTTGAAGGGCGGGGTTTTTGTGTGCTCGGCGGTGGCGGGGTGGGAGGTCCAGCATTTCCGACGACAAGGTCCTGGCGGTGACTGGTGGCAGGGTGATTTTTGTCGGATTCAGATTTTGGCATCATTATATGGCGCGTTTCTGTTCACCGGCAATGGCGGTCTTCTGTTCGCCGTTGCCATGGCGGTCGATGGTGTTTACTGCCAGGTTCATAATGAGGGCCTATGTCTCCTGTTGGAGTTCTCCAGGTGAGGAGAATCTGCTCTCTGACTTCGTCTGTGTTTAATTTGCTTTTGACTATCTCAGCGCTTTTTAGAACCCTCCTGTGCTTGTTTAGTACCTTCCTGAGGGTGGTACTCTGTATTTCAAGCTTTTTTGGCTTGGCTCCCAAACTATCCCATCTTATACTAGTATAGGTGTCAGAAATAATTTTCGGTAGCTGTTTCTCCTGGTCCAAATGTGGAATCTCTCGGAGCTCCTGGGGTATAGCCATTGCTATAGCTTGCCCTTTAAGGTTACTGAGTATTACTGAGACGACTGCATCGAAGTTACGCATTAATTAAATCCCTAAATTTAGGGCTAGTGCAGCCCCATTCTCATTCTGAATTTGTTTTAATACTTCTGGTAAATTGGTGAGTGTCAGGGTACCATGTGGAGTAGTATAAATTGTAGCGAAGCCTGTACCCTATGTGGCGCAAACACCGAGGGAACCATCCCGAAGGTCAAGCACATTGTGAGAATTCTATGTTTTGCCTGTGGTCCCGTATGGGGAAATACATCTTCCAGATTATTTGTTTTCTGGGCTATCCAGAACGGGATCTTTTTTCATTCCATGAGTACCTTGCCCATGATAGAAGGCACAGTTTGTAGATTAATCCCTGTAGTAGCCAATTGGTATCCTGCAGATGCAGGCAGGGCTTAACACACTGGTGTAGTGTTCAGGTTCGCATTACTAACTGAACAAGTCATCTATATAGTGTTACTAGCTCAAGGTATAGATTGCGCAGATCAGCTGCCTGCATGTTTTGTATACCAGGGTGAGGTGTATATGTGGCAAACTTAGGCCATGTTGTTCCTTCATTACCTAAGGGACCTAATCTCACAAGTTGTATTATGTGTAGTAGGGCGCCATTAAACTAGTTCTGATGTTCCTGATCAGTAATCGGAATTTCGAGATAATGGTATGCTTGGTACCATTGTGGTAGGTTTACAATTCTGTATGTGTGGAATGTAAATGATCTTTGGTCTTCCTCAGGAAAGGGGACCCAACAGTAGAAGGTTTCTGTTTGGTAAGCTTCACTAGCTTTTACTAAGAATGTAACATCCCCGCCCTCATCTGTTAAGCCATGTGCTACTAGGTGCCGTGTTAATGCTTGTCTGGCATTCTCAGGAATGTTTATGGCATTAGCATATTGTGACATGGGTAAAGAGATGGAACACCAAGTAGGGAGAAAGTCGTTTTAATGGTTCAAGCTCTAACAACCTACAGCCTAGTTAGGTGTTCCCTGTTCAGCTGAGGAGAATCTTACCCAAGACCACGGACATTTCCGTATGATGGTACTTAGGGTACCTGTTGTGTTTGAGACAGTGATAGTCCGGGTATCCGTAAATTAGTGCCTAAACACCATCGTTGGTGGTGCCATGTCATAGTTTGACTCTTGCTCTAGGAAAGACTGCTGGTTTAAGGATGACAGTACTTTTGTTTGTAGGCGACTAGGCCAATCCTACAACAAGTCGCATCTGTCGTCCCAACCCTCCTGGCTCACAAGCAGTACCACACCAAAAACCCAAACAATAAAAGGTGATCTGTGGGAGCCTTTACACCTGGACTCAAGAGTGCTCATCTCAGGGAGGTTGTGGATAAACGGAGAACCCTTTCTCACATGAACAACATGTCTCAATCATACACACAGGCAATGAAAGTAATGCAGTAAAGTTTTCTATAGATTTTAGTAAGAAGACTGCAATCTACTGTATATTGCATGGGCTGCAATGATTAGGATAATGAACAATGCAAGAAACAGAATGGTAAAAACGAGAGTTATGAATACAAAGACCCTCACCATTTTGTAATAACATGTAATATGGAATAGATGTGAAATTAACCCTACTACCCTAACATGATGATCCCAGTCTCTAACCTAAAGAGAGCTAGATGTGTTACACCTAATCTGCCAGTACCATGTCCATGACAAGAGCCCCCGCCAACTCTTGTTACTTTGGAATGAGGTCTCTAGATCAGACTCCGTGGGGACACAAAGACTGGGTCAGCATCAAGGCGACGTGCAACGTAGATAGAGTCAATGGCATCTGGTAGGAATCCCTCTGATTATCTTGTCTGTGTGAGATATATTTATACAGATCTGGTAATGCACTTGACCCGGGGAATTTGCCGGTATATTTATTCTTTTTTGCTAGTAATATAGGATTATCTCTCCCATGTTTTCACAGTGTGTGACCTTTGATCCCAGCAAGCCCACCCATTTGTTTCCATGAGGCCTAGATAATCTCTTTAGCCACCTTTGTCCCCCACCTAAAACACTAGGAGCCTGATGGCTTAACTTCATGTATTTACTCTCCTCTTTCTGTGCGGAAATGTCATACACTGTGTGATTACACTCTGATAATGAGATGACTGCATGATATTTCAAACGCTAGCTGTTACAGGTACTTTAAGTCACACCCGGTCACTTACCCTGGCTTATACATGATGGTATCTCTAAGGTAAGCGATCACACCGTTTTAGAGTGTGTAGTGCAGTGCTCTGCTTTCTTTGTTGAAACTACCATATTCTAATAAAGAGATGTTTTAGTTTGTGTTCCTTCTCCTTTTTAAGGATTCTTTAAGTGGATAATCTCCACTCTTCAATCGCCTCATCCTGTGAAGAAGAGCAGGGTAATTATCTCTTGATCTTGCATGAAATGTGTGCCGATGCATACCTACAGCTCAGTGTAGGTTAGGAGTACAAGGGTCTTAGAGGTCGTAATGAATGAAACCTGCACATCATTTAAAGTGGATAAACAAGTCAACCTAGAACAAACACACTGGCTCAATAAATGCCTCTTTGTGTTATGTTATGTTTTTAAGCATATCACAGGGCCACTCTGTAGGAAGCTAGGGCCAGATGTACCAAAAGATTGTACCCATTCTGTGTCTATGGGAAAATGCTTTAGTACATATGGCCCTTAGTTCTGTATATACTATATCAAAATCAGATAAAGTGTGCAGAGTCCAGGGGTTCCCCAGAGGCTAAAGTAGATATTACTAATGCTCTCTTTTGTGGTAGTGTTGTCGAGCATTTAGGCTTATCAGAGGATAGTGCAAAGCATTTGTTGTAAACACACAAGCAATAGAAGAGGTACACACTCAATGATTTAACTACAGACCAATGGGTTTTATATAGCAAAAATATATTTTCTGAATTCATTTTTAGAACCACAAGATTAAAGTTGCAGGTAAATACTTGAATAGATTCATATTTCACACATGTATCAACAGTACTTTGTTTGAAATTTATAAATTATACAGGTTTTTGAAATATTGGCAATAATCTGTTTTACAACTTAGTGTAATTCTCAGAAACAGTTCCGGGGGAAAAAAAGTTTGATTGTTTTCACAGATAAGTACAACACTTACAGTTCCAGTCTACGGGGATTAGGAAGTACACAGGTTGGGGTTAAGTTAACCCCAAACACCCACCACCAGCAACACAGGGCCAGTCGGGTGCAGAGGTCAAAGTGTAGGCAAAATTAAGAAGGATTCCTATGGAGACTGGGGCACTCGGTTTCAGATCTGCAGGCAGGTAAGTAACCGCATCTTCGGAGGGCAGACCTGGGGAGTTTAGAGGAGCACTGGGGGGGCCAAAAGTAGGCACCAAACATACACCCTCCGCGGCGCTGGGGCAGCCGGGTGCAGGGTGCAAACAAAATGTCAGGTCTCACATAATTCTCTATGAGGGGTCCCCAGGAATCACTCAGAGGCTGCAGGTGCGGTCCAGGGGATCGTCTCGGGCAAACCACAGGCTGGGCAGGGACAAGGGCCACTTGCTGAACGTAGCCGCACCAGAGGTCGGGTTCTCCAAGGCCTAGGGCTGCAGATGCAGTGTGTCTTTAGGCGTCAGATATCTTCGTCCGGAGCTTTCGCGGTCGGGGGTCCTTGGGGTTCCCTCTGCAAGCGCCATCGTGGAAAGGTCGAGAGGTCAACCCAGGGTGGCCACTTGCATGGGATCGTCTGGGGATACTCTCTAGCTGATTGGGCCACCTGGACATGGGCCGCGGGCCTCGGCGCAGAGTAGTTAGGACTCACGCATTCGGAGTGAGGCTGCAGTCCTTAGTTGTTTCTTCTTTGACAGGGTCGCTGTCCACAGGAGGTTTTGGTCCTTTTGGGTGCAGGGCAGTCCTCTGGAACTTGGCAGAGGTTGCTGGTCCCACTGGATGCGTCGCTGTTCTTTTGCAGGATCTCTGAAGCAGGAGACAGGCCGATAGGGCCAAATCAGTAGTTATTTTCCTTCTTCTCTGCTAGGGGTTTCAGCTATGCAGTCCTTCTTCTTGTCAGGTCGCCAGGAATCTGGTGAGCTAGGTTCAGGGAGGCCCTTAAATCCTGGATTTAGGGGTGTTACAGGGGTCAGAGGGCAATAGCTAATGGCTAATGTCCCTGAGGGTGGCTACAACCTCCTTGTGCACACACTCCCTTTGAGGAGGGGGGCACAACCCTAATCCTATTGGTCCCTGTCCTCCAAACCATTCTGCAGGGAGGGGGTCACCCCAGCTATGGACATCTTAAGGGTGGTTCTAGCTAGGGTGGTCACTCCTCTCTGTTTTCCCTAATTTTCCTGCCAGGCTTGCCTCCAAAAGTGGGGCTTTGTCCGGGTGGCGGGCAACTCCACTAGTTGGAATGCCCAGGGGCACTGTAACCAGAGGTTTGAGCACCTCCACCCTGGACAGGCTTTGTTTCTGACCACCGAGAGCACAAAGGCTCTCACCCCATGTGGTCAGAAACTTCTCTAAAAATGGAAGGCTGGCACAGACCGGTTAGTCCTACACTAGCAGTTTCATTTCTAAGATGCCCTCTGGGTGCATTTTTCAAAAAATCCCACACTGGCATCAGTGGGGGTTTATTACGCTGAGACGTCTGATATCAAACTTCCCAGTATTCAGTGAAGCCATTATGGAACTGTGGAGTTTGTAATGACAAACTCCCAGACCATACACGCAGTATCTCTACAATGCACGTACAATGTCTAAGAATTGACTTAGACACTGTAGGGGCATATTGCTCATGCAGCTATGCCCTCACCTGTGGTATAGTGCACCCTGACTTAGGGCTGTAAGGCCTGCTAGAAGGGTGTCTTACCTAAACCACAGGAAGTGGTTTGTGGGCATGGCACCCTGAGAGGGGTCGACAGGGAATGTCATCTTTGCCTTTTTTTCCCCACCGGCACACACAAGTTGCAAAGGCAGGGTACATGTGCTTGGTGAGGGGTCCCATAGGGTGGCATAATACATGCTGCAGCCCTTGGGGACCTTCCCTGGCCACAGGGCCCTTGGTACCATGAGTACCTTTTATAAGGGACTTAACTGTGTGCCAATGGTGTGCCAATTTCAGAAACAAAGGTACAGATTTTGGGAAAAGAACATTGGTGCTGGGGTCTGGTAGCAGGACCCCAGCACATTCTCAGTCAAGTCAGCATCAATATAAGGCAAAAAGTGTGGGTGGGGGTAAGTGCAACAAGTGCCAGTTTCCTACACACTCTTAATAAAGAACTGGGTTAAAGTTTCCTGGAGATATTTTTAACATTTCCTATTCTAAGATCCCACTAAGGAACTAGAGAATAGCAAAGGTTTTTCTCCTTCCACTGCGAGGGTGAGCCCACATGGTGGTGTGTACCTCAACGGGTGAAGACCCGATGATGAGGTATGCCACATGACTAGCATGTGGATGACGATTCTATAACAACACATATAGTATGCCAGGTGATCACAAAGGAGCACAGCATAGTGACTGCTAGTTGTGGGAGACACCCTCCGCATTTGGCTTATGTATCTCCATTCGTGGGAAATGAGAGGCTTTCCCACATAAAAGTTCCCCTCCCCTCTCTTTGGTTTGGTAGTACAAGAATCTAGCCCTAGTGATGAGAAATCCTGGATCACTGACTTGAAGATACCACCATTCTATGCAATCCTTGCAGATATCCTTTGTTTGTTCTAGGTCTCTGCCCACAAAAGACTTTTTCAGACTGAGGTCCATTATTTTGTGTACTGGTTCCAGCTAAGTCATATGCAGTATTCAGGAGAAAGCAGGAAGGAGGATGTGTGTGGGAAGTTCTCTTTTAGGGTACCAAAAACACCGGCACACAAAGGAGGAAACAGCCCTAAATATTTGCCAATCAGCTAGTCTTGCCAGTAGCACCTGTGGGTGTCTTTGTCAAGCTTTTGCAACTGATATAGCAGGTCTGTGAGGTGAACTCCATCTTCCTTTTTGTATACAGTACTCACGCAGTAGAATCTAAATGGTTAACATAGTACACATCCTTGTACACTTCTGGCATACACTGAAGGAACGCCAGCTTGCAAACACACACAATACCGTCACACACACAGGAATATATTGTAGGACATGGTTGTGCTGAACAGAACAGTTTACAAAGGGAGGTCATGGGCCATCCACCTCTGTAGTTCTTGTGAACCATTGCTGTCCTACAACTAACACTTCATTCTGCCATCACTATTTGTACCTTATAATCTGATGAAGGTACAGTAGTCTCCCTCTTAATAGAAGGTATACATGGTGCATCCTTCCAGACCACAAAGTCCTGCTCTGGGTCATAGCACTTTATACTGCCAAGCTGCTGTGACATGCAGGGCAGTTGCACTATTGAACCTTAAAACAAAATTTAAAAACTGGGCAGAATCTCAATTACAGAGTCACTCAGTGCCTAGGCTTATGCCTGGAAATCATGCAGGGAATATTCCATGTTCCAACACTAAGTATATGTATGTTGTTTTAAAATGTCTCATTGTACGAGTTTGTGTAATATCTTAAGGTATCAGACCATTAAATTTACTTATAGCTTTTAAACATTTGTTAACATTTATACAAGTAGCTTTCTATTGGTGTGTGCAGTGTGTAAATGTATTTGAAATGTTTTTCATTTTGTTTATTTTATATGTGTAGGTCTTTATGCTGTTAGTGTTATTCCCTCTCGCCACTGATTTAAGTGTGATTCCCTTGTAGTTCCTCTGAGTGATTGTGGCTGGTATGTGACTCATTCCAAGGCATGAAGTAAATTTGAGCTGGTTTAAGTTGTAGTACTACTGGATTAGATGTGAATGTAACTTTTATGAACTGCAACTGATGATCCCTCCGCAGAAGTGTTCTCTTCATCACAGGGACCTGGCTGAACCTCTCATTGGCTCCCAACATCGTAACAGCAATCTGAACGGGCTACAAGACCACTCAACAGGACCACCTTCACCAGCCAGGGGAGGACTCACTATTATCTACAAGGAAACCATCAAATGCACAACATGCACAGAGAATGCGACTCCATTCATGGAACACCTGCACTTCAAGCTAAAATCTCTAAAGAAAAAAGAAAATCGCCCTGAACAGAACCCTCCTCTACCGACCACCCAGACCTGCGCCACCTTTACCAACTTCATCACCAACTTTTTGGCTCCACTCACTGTTGACTGCAGAGCCTACATTCTCCTCAGTGACCTCAACTTTCGTCTGGAAGACTGAAACAACCCCTGTTTCAAAAACTCTTCGATAGCTTGAGCAAGATAAGACTCACCTAGCTCATCACAGAACCAACACACATTGCTGGAAACACACTCCACCCTCTCTTCACCACAAGCGACAGCATCAGATACAATTCCACCACACAGCTCACATGGAACGACCACTTCATCATCCACTTCCAAATCAACACACCTCAATTCAACACCCCTACCAGGTTAAGCACTTCAAGTGGCAGCTAGAGCAAAATCACAGAGGAAGACTATCCCAGCACTCAGCACTGATCAGCCTAGCCACACATACAACCTCATCAAGGCCATCAACAACTACAACAACAGGATCAAAAACTGCGTGGACTCCTTCGCACCCATCAAACACAACAATCATGGTAGATCTCAAAAGCAGGACAGCTGGTACACAGAAGAACTCTGAAACACCAAACAACACTGTAAACAGCTAGAAAGGAAATGGAGAGCCAGCTACGACACAACTGACAGAACTACATACAAGGCTGAATACAGAAGTTATCACCAGCAAATTAGAGACCCCAAGAAAAAAACACTAGTAGACCGCATCGACAGAAGCTCCAGCAGCTGCAAAGAGATCTTCTCAATCATCTAGATTTGTAGCTTGCCCTCAGCCACTGTCAACAACATTGCTGCCTCCCAACATTTCTGCAACAACTTATCCAACTTCTTCCAAAGTAAAATTGCAAACATCTACACCAACTTCGCACACCAACCTAACCGCAGACAACTCATCACTAACCTACCCACCACCAATCAAGATGCCCACCTGACCAAGTGGGCAACCCTCACCAGAAACTACACAGCAACAATCATGCGGACTATCCACTCAGGAGCCGCAACGGACCCATGCCCCCACCACATATATTACCTGGGAATGTCACCAATCAGCACCACCCTGACTAAAGAGATAGACCAAGTGTCTTGTTCCCCCCCAAGTTCCAATATAGCCCTAAGTAGAAGTGAAGATGGAGGGGCAGACGGATATGTAGGCCAGCAGTCTAGAGCTATGGCTGCATTACTGGCATACATTAGGAAATGACCTTCTCACACTGTAAAGGTTTCCTGTGCTGCCTCAAAAGTGATAAATGTCTAATTTGGATATATACCTCCCAGTGTCTCGAATCTTGTCTCGCAGCTCCCTCCTCTCCATGGTCCTATATTTACAGTTTCGGCAATGTGTCAAAAGGCTGGTAGATTCCCCAAAGGTAAATTCTCAGGCAAATGGTACCCTCCTCAATGCTGCATTCACTGTGCTTTCCCACAGTGATGCTGTATGTTTGATAAGATATGGGATTCTGTTTGAATCCCATCCACCAGAGTGTAGTAGCTGTGGAAGGGTTGCATGGGGTGTTGCATCTGCCAGCAGAGATTTCCCCCAATTCGCACCCCCCACCCGTGAGCCAGTGGGCCACGTGTTGAAGTTGTGACGCAAAATAGTATAATTTCATATTTGAAACATCTAGGCTGCCATCTACCTTGGGTAGATGCATGTGCTCTCTGGCTACTCTATTTCTGCCACCGGCCTAGATGAGTGTCGTAAGTAGTGAGTGCAGATGTCTAAAGGTTGCCTACGGCAGAGTGTCAAAGGTATGTTGTAGGGTACACAGGCACTGTAGCAGAAATACCATTTTCACCACTGCAATGTGCCCTATGATAGCGGTAGGTGTAGGAAAGTACCATCTTGCCCTGGCATGTTACCCCCATTTTTACTTGTATGTCAGTTTGTTTTTGCCTGTCTCACTTGGATCCTGCTAGCCAGGACCCCAGTGCTCAGTTTGTGGCCTGAATGTGTGTCCCTGTGTAGTTACTAACTGCGTCACTGAGGCTCTGCTAATCAGAACCTCAGTGCTTATGCTCTCTCTGCCTTTAAAATTGTCACTGTAGGCTAGTGACCATTTTCACCAATTCTAATTGGCACACTAAAACACCTTTATAATTCCCTAGTATATGATACCTAGGTACCCAGGGTATTGGGGTTCCAGGAGATCCCTATGGGCTGCAGCATTTCTTTTGCCACCCATATGGAGCTCAGACAAATCTTACACAGGACTGCCACTGCAGCCGGAGTGAAATAACGTCCACATTATTTCACAGCCATTTTACACTGCACTTAAGTAACTTATAAGTCACCTATATGTCTAACCCTCACTTGGTGAAGGTTAGGTGCAAAATTACTAAGTGTGAGGGCAGCCTGGCACTAGCCAAGGTGCCCCCACATAGTTCAGGGCAATTTCCCCGGACTTTGGGAGTGCCGGGACACCATTACACGTGTGCACTACATATAGGTCAATACCTATATGTAGCTTCACAATGGTAACTCCGAATATGGCCATATAACATGTCTAAGATCATGGAATTGTCCCCCCATGCCAAATCTGGTATTGGGGTGCCAATCCCATGCATCCCCGGGGCTCCAGCATGGACCACGGGTACTGCCAAACCAGCTCCCTGGGGTTTTCACTGCAGCTACTGCAGCTACTGCTGCTGCCAACCCACAGACAGGCTTCTGCCCTCCTGGGGTCTGGGCAGCCCAGTCCCAGGAAGGCAGAACAAAGGATTTCCTCTGACAGAGGGTGTTACACCCTCTCCCTTTGGAAATAGGTGTTAAGGGCCTGAGAGGAGTAGCCTCTACAGGCCTCTGGAAATGCTTTGAGGGGCACAGATGGTGCCCTCCCTGCACAAACCAGTCTACACCGGTTCAGGGAACCCTCAGCCCTGCTCTGGCACGAACTGGACAAAGGAAAGGGGAGTGACCACTCCCCTGTCCATCACCACCCCAGGGTATTGTGATTCTTATGATATAGGGGGTTATTACAACTTTGGAGGAGCTGTTAATCCGTCCCAAAAGTGACGGTAAAGTGACGGATATACCACCAGCCGTATTATGAGTCCATTATATCCTATGGAACTCATAATACGGCTGGTGGTATATCCGTCACTTTACCGTCACTTTTGGGACGGATTAACACCTCCTCCAAAGTTGTAATAATCCCCTTAGTGTTATATGATATAAGTGGTATAGTAGGAGCTTTGCATGTCTCCTAGTTCAGCCTAAACTGCTCTGCTATAGCTATCTCTATCAGCCTAAGCTGCTAGAACACTACTAATCTACTAATACTGGACCTGGCACAAGGTGAAGGTACCATCAGGTACCCACTATAAGCCAGGCAGGCGTCCTACAGTAGGGATGCTCAAAATTGTATTGACGCCTGAAGATCTGTCATTCTTCTATCTATAATGCATTGTTTCTATTTTTGTGGAGTAGAGGCCACGAGTATTCCCAAGTATCTGTACTGTTCAGTCTCCATTTCAATGACAATGATGGTAATGCTGTAATGTCCTTCTCCGCTAGTCCTCCCAGGGAAAATAAAAGTGATTTTCGTGTATTGACCCGCAGTCCCGTAAGGTCTCCAAAGGCGTTAAGGTAGTGCAATAGTATGGGCAGTGAATTTCTCAGGCTGTATGGTAGAATAATGTGTCATTAGTGTAGAGTGATGCTAAGTGTGCTGTATCTCCGACCCGTATACCTCACTCCACCATTTTGTGGCAGATTTAAAATGACCAAAGGTTCTAATGCTATCACGATTAGTGGGGGGGCAGGAGACTGCCCATGGGGTCGAGCACAATCGACCGACACGGACTCTGGCCGTGGGTTCAGTGTACAACAACTTTATCCATGCCCTGAACTGATGTCCAACTTTCATCACCTGTAGCACGGCCATTAAATATTGCCAGTCCATACTGTCAAAGGGCTTGGTTATACCCATCGATATAACCACCAATACCTTTCCCCTCCCCTCTGCCTCATGTATTACCTGCATCAGTCTCCTTAAGTTCATAGTTGTATTTCGCCCCGGGATCCCCGCACTGATCAGGGTGTATCAGTTGGGAGATCACTGGTTTCATTCGGAGGCCAAGTACCTTATAGATTACTTTAGTGTCTGTATTTATCATTGAAAGTGGACGGTAGGAATAAGGGTCTGACAGGTTGGATCCTGGCTTTAGTATCATGGTGATACATCCCTCTCTCATAGTGGGGGGTAACATTTCCTTCTCCTTCGCTTAAAGATATACCTCTGGAAGGTGTTGTGAGATGTCTGACATGTAAGCCTGATAAAATTCCACTGCAAAGCCATCTCTACCTGGTGATTTGCTTCCAGGGAGGCACGTTAATGCCTGTCTCACTTCCTCAAGCGCAAGGTCAGCGTCAAGCTCTCACTCTTTCAATTCCTCTACTCCAGGGAGCAGTAAACCCACTAGGTGAGCCGAGATCCGTTCCTGATCCAGGACACACATGCAGGATATACCATCGTAAGATGGTCCCTGAGCGTATTCATGATATCATCTTCTATGTAGACATCAGCACCCATTCATGTCTTAAGGTGCAATATAGGGGACTGCGATATTGAGCACCAAGGTTTCCAGGCTAGAGGGCACTCTGAACTATCTCCCTCTGTGTACAGGGGTGGGAGATTTGTATCGCACAACGCCCTGGACATGAGGATTCTTGTTGTGGACAAGAAGTTTTATCGTCTACTTTGCCCTCCGGGCAAGTAGACATTCTTTTTTAACCTTGTGCACTTAACACAGTCACAAGCCACTTATTTCAGATAGGAATCTGAAATCTTCGTAAATGCGATTCTTCATAGGTAATTATGGTAACCAAGCTAGTGTGGAAGTTGCAGGATTGACTTTCTCAAGCAGGGTCAAGGAAGGTCATGACGGGTGACGAGTTTGTAGGAGTGGACAGGAATGCAGTGTATGCAGATTTTCAAAAAAAGAAAGACGATAGAGGAGCATTGCGAGCTAAAGTTGAAAGGAAGCTGAACAAGGAGGATGTAGTGATCTTGGTCTCCCTTAACTACATAAAATGTTTCAGATACGAGTTGTGCTGTTTGGAAAAAAAATACACAGAAACCTCACAGCTTGATTCACTGCTTCATCGCACCTGAAATCAGCATCCCGTGGAATAACACCAGAGAGCCTGGAAACCAGTACTTGCAGGAAATATCCAATGCACTTGCACATCGTTTCGAAGCCGCTGATTCAAGGAACAGCTGGGACAGTCCTCTATTCACTATGCAGAAAGACGACATGCTACCATTTGAAGACATCTGTGATGCCACTTTTCACAGGAAAGCCCATCCTCCCACCCAGTCCATCCAGATACAACCACTTTCTTCCAAAATTGCATGCAAGAGCAGCACAAAATCACAGAAGATTTTTTGACAGAACTTCTAAATGCCTAGAAAACCAGTGTACCAGGAGACTTGATTACGTAGCATGGAGCTAATGAAAAAGATAAAAATATGTTTTTGACAGATTCACATTGACGTGGCCTGGGTTTGGCTCATGTAACTTTTCACTTTCCAAGGGATGGTCCAGAGAAATAGATCTGTTAATTTGTGTAGCAACAGTGGTGTGAAATGTTTTGAAAAACTGTACTTGCCCAAGGGACAAGGACTACAATAATCTTCCAGCCCTGTAAAGAAATCCACTTGTCCCACAAACTCTACAAAAGTTATAAGGACTAGCAAGGTCAGACTACTAGTCAAATGCAAAAGCCAAAGTAAACATGACCTCCTCTGCCTCTTTGCCCGTGTAAAATCTCTTATTATAAAGTATTACCATCCACCCTGTTTTCTTGCTATAAGCAGTAAAACATTTGCCTTTCCACGAACTTGCCATAGAGCGCATACTAATTCCAAATATTCATCATAGGGTCAATTATTCTTCTGTCCTATTTGCTCACAAGGGCTTCACATCCTTACTGTTAATGTACACCACTCCTTTGCCACACATATATGTTCACACTAAATACATTACATTAGAATGATTATTCCTCTCACCACCTATTCCATAACCTCCTCTCCACTCCCTCAACTCAGGCTCTGTACCCCTTGCACCTTTTGCTACAGGTTCTCCTTCCCTCTTAGAAGAGGTTTTATGCCCCCTCCAGTATCGCCATAGGCTTCATCCAAAACCATCTCTTTTCAACTGCTGCTCCCTTGCCGTCCACTCTTTCATCACAGACTTTTAAACCCCCCTCTGTGATCTGTACTCATCTAAGGTCTCTGAGCAACCTGTTTACCTTAACAAGCCCACTTTGCCTCCTGCCTTCCAGCACCCCTGCCATCTAACCCTAGTAGTGAAGGCATGTTGTAAAGAGCAGCACAGGTCGAGGCATGTACATGTAGACACTTTTTGTTACCAGTGCACCGATGGCAAAGCAAATTTATCTGTTCCAAATTTGTGCAGGAAGGGCAGTAGATGGGAGCAGCTAATTACACAAAGGAGCACAATGGCTGGCCATGGAGGAAGGAGTCAAAATTAAATTGCTTGGACAGTACAGGTCTGAGTGTATATTTCAATAGTATAATACCCGCCTCAATGAAGGAAATGTAATGAGATTCACAGATGGCACTTAGACAGACATGAGGGAGCCATGCTAGAATGAGGTGGACAGACCAGGCACTCAAGCTCTGTACTATTGAAAAAACTCACTAGGCAAAATTCAAGAGAGGCAGGCTGGCCAAGTATTAGGATAGGGACAGCTGGAGAGTCCTGCAACAAGATCCAAGGAATAAACTGATGAAAAACTGAGACAGCAATGGTCTGTCTAGTATTAGGAAACGGCACACAGGTACTGGAAAAAAGCCCTGGTGAATTCAAGGGAAAAAACACCACAGGATGTTGTAGAGAAACGAGGCTGGTAAGAGAAATATAAAGGCAGGCAAACCATGGAGTCCAGGAAATAGGTCAGATCATCTTAGGACAGAGGGGTGATGGCACAACAGCACAAAAAGAAACCATAGTTGTTTAGGCAGAATCAGCAAATTGGCTAAATGGCTCAGGGGGTTAAAATTAACTCCAGGGAACTGCTGTAGTCTGCACACTACAAGCTCAGATTATTGCAATGAATGATTCGCTTTCTCTCCATATAAGGATTGCAAATTGAGTACTATTATATGAGCAATAATAAGCTATCAATTATAGTGCTAAAACAGAATATTATTAAGCACTGTAAATAAAATCTAATTATAGTAAGGGATGGATTGCAGAAGGAGAGGAATGGGTATATGAAAGGGCACAGTGGTACAAAATAAACTGGAAACTTTGTTGAAAGAGGAAGAGCTGTGTCAATATTAGGGGGGAGATGTACCAGAAGACATGAGTCAGATCAGCACTCGGAAATCATTACAGGTGATTAGTAGCGGTGTAAAAACAAACCCTAAATAAAATAATCTTAGCCAGAGGAAGGGCAAACAAGTAGTCCAAAGGACAAAGGGAGTGATGAGAGCCTTTGTTTGTGGTCCAGTGTTTAAAGGTAGGATATTGAAGAGGCAAGGTCAGAAAAGCAATATGGCTTCACCCCCTTTTTGTTGCCCACCTTGATTCCCCACTTTATTGGTCCCCCAGGTAAAAGTTTTCTTTCTCCAATTCCAGAACTGCTCATGACCCTACGAGTTATGAGCAGCGAGTCTTGGCTCACCAAGCCATATTGCTACTTGTTTGCTCTTCCTCTGGCTAAGATTATTTTATTTAGGGGTTGCTTTTACACCGCTACTATTCACCTGTAATGATTTCTGAGTGCTTATCTAACCTACGTCTTCTGGTACTTCTCCTCCCTGATATTGACCCATCTCTTCCTCTTTCAACAAAGTTTCCAGTTTATTTTGTACCACTGTGCCCTTTCATATACCCATTCCTCTACTTCTGCAATCCATCCCTTACTATAATTTGATTTTATTTACAGTGCTTAATAATCTTCTGTTTTTAGCACTATAATTGATAGCTTATTATTGCTCATATAATAGTACTCAATTTGCAATCCCTATATGGAGCGAAAGCAAAGCATTCATTGCAAGAATCTGAACTTGTAGTGCAGATTACAGCAGTTCCCTGGAGTTAATGTTGACCCACTGAGACATTTAGCCAATTTGCTGATTCTGCCTAAACAACTATGGTTTCTTTTTGTGCTGTTGTCCCATCACCTGCTCACCCCTGTCCTAAGATGATCTGACCTATGTCCTGGGCTCCATGGTTAGCGTGCCTTTATATTTCTCTTGCCAGCCTCGTTTCTCTACAACATCCTGTGGTGTTTTACCCTTGAATTCACCAGGGCTTTTTCCAGTACCTGTGTGCCGTTTCCTAATACTAGACAGACCATTGCTGTCTCAGTTGTTCATCAGTTTATTCCTTGGATCTTGTTGCAGGCCTCTCCAGCTGTCCCTATCCTAATACTTGGCCAGCCTGCCTCTCTTGAATTTCGCCTAGTGAGTTTTTTCAATAGTACAGAGCTTGATTGCCTGGTCTGTCCACCTCAATCTAGCATGGCTCCCTCATGTCTGTCTAAGTGCCATCTGTGAATCTCATGATATTTCCTTCATTGAGGCGGGTATTATACTATTGAAATATCCACTCAGACCTGTACTGTCCAAGCTGCTTAATTTTGACTCCTTCCTCCATGGCCAGTCATTGTGCTCCTTTGTGTAATTAGCTGCCCCCATCTACTGCCCTTCCTGCAGAAATTTGGAACAGATAAATGTGCTTTGCCATCAGTGCACTGGTCACAAAAATGTCTACATGTACATGCCTCGACCTGTGCTGCTCTTTACAACATGCCTTCACTACTAGGGTTAGATGGCAGGGGTGCTGGAAGGCAGGAGGCAAAGTGGGCTTGTTAAGGTAAACAGGTTGCTCAGAGACCTTAGATGAGTACGGATCACAGAGGGGTTTTAAAAGGCTGAGCAGTCTGTGATGAAAGAGTGGACGGCAAGGGAGCATCAGTTGAAAAGAGATGGTTTTGGATGAAGCCTATGGCGATACTGGAGGGGGCATAAAACCTCTTCTAAGAGGGAAGGAGAACCTGTAGCAAAAGGTGCAAGGGGTACAGAGCCTGAGTTGAGGGAGTGGAGAGGAGGTTATGAAATAGGTGGTGAGAGGAATATTCATTCTAATGTATTTAGTGTGAACATATATGTGTGGCAAAGGAGTGGTGTACATTAACAGTAAGGGTGTGAAGCCCTTGTGAGCAAATAGGACAGAAGAATAATTGAACCTATGATAAATATGTGGAATTGGTATGCGCCCTATGACATGTTCGTGGAAAGGCAACTGTTTTACTGCTTATAGCAAGAAAACAGTGTGGAAGGTAATACTTTATAACAAGAGATTTTACAAGGGCAAAGAGGCAGAGGAGGTCATGTTTACTTTGGCTTTTGCAGTTGACTAGTAGTCTGGCCTTGCTAGTTCTTATAACTTTTGTAGAGTTGTTGGGACAAGCAGATTTTTTTTACAGGGCTAGAAGATTATTGCAGTACTTTGTCCCTTGGGCAAGTACAGTTTTTCAAAAAATTCCACACCCCTGGTGTAGTAGCTAACAGTAATATCTGAGGGTGAACTGTTCAAGTCTATCTCGCATAGACTCCATCTGGAGTCGTAATGCAGCCTCCGTGCTCAGTTCCTGTTCCATTCTGGGTTGAGATTTTTGCATCTTAGCCAGAGCTTCCTCCTTAATGAGGAGCTCTGACTGGAGAGTTTTGCGGACACCACATGTGAGGCCCACAAATCGGCCTCTCAAGGAGGCCTTCAATGCCTCCCATTCAGTGGCCAGGCTCCTCATGGACATCCAATTAGTTTCAAAGTATTCTTTTAAAGCTTCACCAAGCGTTTTCCTACCTACACTCTCCTGTCGAATTTCCTCTGGGAGTCACCATGTATTGGGCGATCACTGACCTCTACTTCTTTCGAGTGTACACGGAACTGGAGCCTGGTCCGCTAAGTAATGTGACAAGTGCCCCACCTGTATGATCCAGGAGGCCCATTGTTTTGTTATTAGGATATGGTCTGGTCTGCAGAATGTGCCGTTTGTTGGTGAGTAACGTGTATTCTTGCTTATTTGGGTGTGTCTCTCTCCATATATCACAGAGTCCCATTTGTGTCATAGCCCCACAACTGCGCAGTCATTTTTGGCTTACTGTTGGAATGCTGGGTAGTGTTCCAACTCACCATCATCTATACAATTGAAATCACCCATCCAGAACATTCCTGTAACAGCTGCTGTGGACACCACATCTCTGATCCCATCATAGGAGGAGTCAGTGTCTATGTTTGGTCCATATGAGGTTACAAACATCACATCTGTACCTTCTATTCTGCCCTTTAGGGCTATGCGTTGTACCTCTACATCTTCCTCCTTATATGTCAGCGCAAAAGGAACCCCTGGGGCAAACCAAACAAAATAGTTTGCAAAGTATGTCTGACCCCTCCATTTTTTCGCCACTTTTTCAGCCTCGTCATCAGTGATATGTTTTCTGAAAGCAGGCAACACTCACCCCATGCCATTTAAGCAGGGATAATACTCTATCTTTTTTGCGATGTTCCCAGATTCCGCACATTCCAGGACAGGACTTGAAAAGTAGCTATGTAGGTCATACGTAGTTCCCCACCAGTCGATTCTCTTCCTGGAGCCACTGCATGTCAGTCAGGCAGTGAGTGCAACCCTTCAACCATGTAACTATGTTAACTAAACCGCCCCCTCCCAAGGATAAGTAGTAGCAACCAATAACAGCATACTTGTCCACCCCACTCAATCTGTCAGGACAAATACTATCGTATACCACTTATGTTTTTTTGATCAACCCACAAAAACAGTCCCACCCACCACGCGACCAACATAGTTTGTTGCTTTCTTGACTTTCTCTTGCATCAATGAACAAGCTGTAGAGCTTCTATAAGTATTATAGTTGCATAAATCCCCTCGTTAAGATCTAGATGATATGTATTCAGGCATCAAACCCACAAGACTCCTACACAGACTTCAAACCATTCCATTCAGAAGCCTGAGCAAAACTCATACTCAACCTCCCACGTCATACCCATATTACAGCCCACATCAGGAAGTTTCAGTAGCTCCCCATTTACAAGCATAGCCAATTCAAACTTCTCATGCACGCATGCAAAGCCCTATAATACCTGACCAGAATACCTGACCAGCTGCATAAACTTTCACCAACTCACCAGACACCTACGCTGTGTCTCAGTCTCTCATGCGCTCATGCCGTGCATCCACAAAATCAAAACTGGAGGTTGTTCATTCTCTTACATCACACCCAAGACATGAAATGGCCTCCCTTTACACATCAGAATCTCCTCCTACATTATTGAGTTCTACAAGAAGCTGAAGTCCTGGCTCTTCATATCCGCACATTCAGATCGCACACCTACACACGTTGCTCAAGCTCCTGAATACTCTCTTGGATGATTAGTGTGCTATACAAATGAACATAACATAACATATGCATGTCCCTCCTTTTACCCCTTTTTAATTTTCTCTTTATTTTCCAACTCTGTGATAGATCGTTCTTATTTTCCAGCCATCCCCCCTTTGATTCACATTTTTACCTCTGAAACATTGAGCTATGTGCGCCAAGTTGTATGTGCTCTCTGAGAAAGAGAACTCTGCACATAAAAGATAAGAGCAGCATAAGCATACATTTGTGAATTTCATCTAAAAGTACTTCAAATAGTAGTGCAGGAGCACTACTACACATACTGGTACATCTTTGAGACATTATCTACTGAGACTGGCAGAACCATCTTCATTCTCCAACGCACAGAGAACAAGCATTGGTCATGCTAGTTGGTCTGGCTTTAAAGTGCTGAACCCTACAGCAGCATGCCATCACGCTTTGCACACTCATCAGACCGCTCACTCTGCACTCCCATGCATCTTTCACTCTGCACACTCACTCTGCACCAATGTTGTTCATACTGCACTCACACAATGCTCTCTCTGCACATACGCTGCTTGCCCTGCACTCACATGTCTCACCCTACACACACACACCGCTCACCATAATATCTCATGCATCACTAACCTTGCACTTATGCATCTCATTCTACATGTAGACACTTCTCATGCACTTATGCACCATTCACCCTTGCAATGACAGCACTCATGCTGTTCAACATTTACCTACACACTGTTCACACACCTCACCTTGCCCTTGCGATGCTCACACTGGACTTATATTGCACATGCTGCGCTCGTGCTCTTCTCACTTTGGATTTATCCACCCTTCACCCTGCACTTACCCACCACTCACAATGCACTCAAACCCTACTCTTCCTGAACTGACACACAACTCTATCTCCACATAGACAGAACACTCTTCCTGCGCAACCATACACATAGCTCACCATGCACATTCACACACTGCTTACTCCTAACTAACACACCACTCACAATTTACTCACACACTGCTCACAATCTAACCTTGCACTTACAGTGCTCACACTGAACTTACATCACACACGCTGCGCTCATGCTCCTCTCACTTTGAAATTATCCACCCCTCACCACGCACTTACCCACCACTCACAATGCACTCACACAGCTCTCACATACCACTCTTCCTGCTCTGACACACAACTCTACTTCTACATACACAGACCATTCTTCCTGCACAAATACACACACAGCTCACTGTGCACGTTCATACACTGCTCATTCTCAACTAAGACACTGCTCACCATACACAAGCACGACTCTGCACACTCACACACTGCTCACTCTCAACTAGCACACAGCTCACCATACACAAGCACATAACTCTGCACACTCACACACTGCTCATCCTGCATGCTCACACACTGCTTACCCTACATGCACACACACTGCTCACCCTGCATGCTCACTCAATGTTGACCCTGTATGCTCGCACACTGCTCATCCTGCATGCCCGCCCGCTGCACACCCTGCATGCTCATACACTGTTCACCCTACATGCTCTCACACTGTTCACCCTACATGCTCTCACACTGCTCACCCTGCATGCTCACACACTGCTCACCCTGCATGCTCACACACTGCTCACGCTACACGCTCAGACACTGCTCACCCTATATGCTCAGGCACTGGTCACCCTACACTCTCAGACATCGCTCACCCTGCAATGAGACTCCTCTCATGTTGTGCACTGACACTACACTCAGACATTGCTCATCCAGCACTCTTGCACCACCCACCCTGCAAAGACTGTGCTCATGCTGTGCTCCCATCACTCTCCTTGCACCTGCATACTGCTCACACACCTCATTTCCACTGACACTATAGTCAAATACCTCTCACCTTGTGCCACACACCCATCACCTTGCACTCACCCACCACTAAGCTTGCACTCACCCTACATTCAAACACTACTGATACACCCCTCATCAAGCAGTCACTCACTGCTCACCCAACACTCACTCACCACTTGTGAATGTGAAGTTGTTTTATTTATTAATTATCAGAACACTTCTAGGTGGTTGCCGCATGTGGTGACCCTTGTGTGTAGGATCTGGGAACGAGCGGTGTGAGGGATACTACATAGGGCACTATTTGCCACAGATCTAGAAATATGGTTTATTAGACCATTTGCGCGAATTGCCAGAGCAATGTCTGTAGCTAGTTGGCGGGAGGAGGGCTGTGTAACCTTGGCAAATCTATATCTGTCTGGCCGGTTTATCCCTCTACCAGGGGCGATCAACACATTTGGGGTGGGCAGGGGCTAGTTTCTACAGTATGTCAAAATAGCAGGTACAGCTAAAGAAATACAGCCCGGATTCCCACATACCCCACCCAGACTACTGTGGTGCTACTGTCGCTGGTTGGTGGAAGGAAACGTATTACTAACATTTGCAGAGGATTACAGGCGGACAAACCCAGGGCTCCCCTTAGAGTGGAAGACACATGGCAGCGGCTAAGCGAACACCCTATAACAGCAGGTGGACTAGGATACATAAAAGGGTGTAGGAGGGCTCAACAAATGCATGCTTCAAACTGACTCAATACAATGTGACACGTACTACCTTACACCCAAGCGTTTACATATAATATATCCCACAAAAAGTACAGACTCACCGCAATGCCGGTATACACCTGCAGACCTCCTTCATATGATATGAACCTGTCCTTCAATTATAGATTACTGGGACATGATCTTATGCCACTTATACAGGGCGACTGATCAACCACAAGAACAGGATCCTATGCGATGTTTGCTGGGGCTAAGGCTGGACAAGAAACACAGAAAGCTGAGCAGGAAACTTACACTGCTGAGCTTGACATTAGCTAAAATACAGATAGTCATTAGATGATTCAGCCTGACACCTTCCCAGACAAATGACTGGCTGGAGGATATGACAGAATGGGCTGAGGTTGAAGAGGCTAATATGAAAAGGGATAGACGGGATAATAAATTGGCAGAGGATCTGTTAGCATGCTGAGCCATAACACATGATCTTACAGAAGAAGGGCAGAACACCCCCATCGATACATCCGGTGCCTATAACAGGGACTCTGGGAAGGCAGAGAATGGAAGTCAACTGGAGGAAACAGGGGGTGACCCCATTGAATATTGGTGCAAGAGTGATGGTCCACTGATTAGTATGCACTGAGACAATAGAAAGGAAACCGGGCAGTACACCACCCGACTGATGCTACCAGGTACAGTGAGCTAGCATGGAGTGGGGGATTGTTCATAATTGTTATGCTAGTTACCATTGCCTGTATTGTATACAGAAGGAAATGTAATATTGAGCTAATGTGGGTAGATTAACTTTGAGTTCTGAAGCTTGAAGTGTCTCTGTTGCTCACACACGAGGCCAGCCAACTGACCCTTAGAGTCATTCTGCTTAGCCCGTGATGAAGGCAAACAGGTCCAATCTTCTTTCTTAAACAGCCAGTCAGTTCTTCAAGCAGCAGGGTAGTACTCTGGCTGAATCGAACTCCTTCTGTAACCTCCAGGAGTGTTCTGATGAACAGCTGTGGAGATCCAATATTTATATCTGGTGCCAGGCTGGGTGTAAGGGGAGACTTCTTGACCTACCCCGCAACTGGGTCTGAAAAGTATTCCCTTTCACCTCCCCCTGTCAAGGCTCCAAACTGGGTATGACAAAAGGCAGGGCAGGCCTGGTGTCAGGTCCCTTTGTGTATGCTGGACACAAACCTCTTTGAAGTGTAAGCAGGGCTAGGTACAGCGCCCCGCCCACAGCCACACCACCAGGATGGAACATCCTGTCCACACCTAAATTCCTTTTGTGTCATGATTTAGAAGGAATACACAAGCCCAACAGCAGAGACTTTTACAGTCATGTGACCCAGGACATTGGCAGAAAGCATAGTTGGTTGGGACAATAAAATGCCACCTTTCCAAAAGTGGCTTTTCAGAATTGTGACTTAAAATCTAACTTTACCATTAGAGAGGATTTTACATTACAATTCATTTGAGTGTAAACAGCATATCTCTATCTGGTCGCAAACTAAGGTTAGCACTTATTAGATGTAATAAGGTAACCCAGTGCTAAGCAATGGATGATATAGGCCTTACAACAATGAAAAATTACTTCAGGAGTTTATCACTGTTACGGCATGTAAAACCTAAACGTACATATCCTACTTTTTTGAGCATTTGGAGCCTATCTTAGGGGTGACTTATAAGTTTTACAAGGTTTATTTTGCCATGTGGAATTGGTAGTTTAACACTGCACTACAGGCTGCTGTGGTACGTCTGAGACATATTTTAAAAGGTTTCTTTAGTGGATGGCACAGGGAGTGTTGCAGGCCCACTAGTAGCATTTAGTTTATAGGCAATGAGTGCATGTAGTACCATTTACTAGGGACATGCAAGTAACTTAAAAGCACCAATGTGGTGGAGGCAAATTTTTACCAGGTTTGAAGGAGAGCGCACCCTCACTTTAGCACGAGTTAGAAGTGCACTGACTCCTGAAGCCAACAAAAATGAATTCAGCACACAGGAGAAGTGAAAGCAAAAGGTTTGGGGGAATACTATGCCAAGGATGCCAGGACTAACAGTGCTACTTTCTTTTTACCTCTAGAGATTGTTTACCAAGGTGACCAGTCAGACAGGCTCACACAGCTTGATATACAAAAAAAAAAAAAAACAACGACCACAGCTGGTTGGAGGGTACACACTTTTTGTACAGAAGCACACATCCTTTGCCAAATGTAAACAGTGTATTCAGGTGAACGAACCATCAGCAGGGCGAAAAGCATCGTCCCTCTTTGTAGTACCACTGAAAGCTTTTTTTGTCACATGCAGTTTGGCGGCGGCTGTGGTGTCAAGTCAGACCTAAACAAGCATTTGCAATGTAATGGGTCTCGCGTTTACTCGAGTTACAGCTATTAGCATTGTAAACGCCTACCCGGAATTTTCTTGCCACATAAACTGAAAAGTAAAACAGTTTCACATAATCGAGCCGACGGCCACCATGAGCACAAAGCAAACACAAAAGGAAACAGAAGTCCGCTCGACTATGGCAGGGGAGCATTGCCTCCCCCTCCCATGCCAGCAGCAGGAGCTGCAAAATGAAAAATTAAAATAATAATAAACAGTGTTTATTATCATTTTTATTTTTCATGGGGCGGGCCATGGGCAATGACCGGGACAGAGGGGCATTCCCCCTTCAGTGTGCATGTATGTTTGGCTGGCCGTCTCGGGCCGGCCAAACCCACATGCACACTGGGCTCTGTCCAACTCAGCACTATGTTGCTGGGTTGGAGAGATCAGACAGAGGCTCCCACTCTGCCTCGGAACGCCAAGCCAGGGCACTTCGGCCAATCCTAACGCTGCTCTCATGCGAGAGCAGCATCAGGATTGGATGCTGGGCAGGCTGGAAGCCTGTGCCTGCAGTGAGTGGAGCGGGAGCCAGAAGAGCAGCAAGGCTGCAGCGGAGAAGTTTCTTTTTTTTAAAAATCCCTGTTGTTGTGCCCTTGCCCTGCAGCTTTGCCCCTACAGGAGCCGCACCTAGCTGGCATATATTGTTAAAATACATCATATGACAAGCAGATCGCATGAGAGTGGCTTAAGCGGCAATGGAAAGAGAGAGCAGTGCAGATTGGTATGATTAATAAGTGAGAGGAACATAATGTTTTCTAAAGTAATTTAAAAAAATTGGGCTTTCAAAACAGATGAGAGAGAGTGTGTGTGCTTTGTCAATGTGTGCGTGCATAAATCCCATTTGGAACCTGACAGACAACTCACCATACCCAACTGAAACCACCTGTATCCAACAATTCATCAGAATATACATTTATTAGTGGG
Source organism: Pleurodeles waltl (assembly GCF_031143425.1). NCBI lineage: Eukaryota > Metazoa > Chordata > Amphibia > Caudata > Salamandridae > Pleurodeles > Pleurodeles waltl. The sequence goes on from NC_090438.1 coordinate 350,128,604, forward strand.
GGTGTAACACCCCAAAAACCCCCCTGAAGGTACGCCCCTGAGTAGGAGTGAGGATGAGTAAGTGAGAGAATGTGAGTTAGAGTGAGTGAGGTACCCAGCAAATTAGAACTGCAGAGACACATGAAGTGAAGAAGTAAACGCAGCTGCCTTTTCCCAAACACCCTTCATGAAGCAGAAGTAGGTCTAGAACAAGCGGGACACATTGTTAGTGTTCTATCGAAAAAAAAAGGCAAAGAGTGAAACAAAGCAGCATCTACTAAAATATCAAAGGGGCTGATCTACCTAAAACTGATAGCATGCCTGTGTGCATGGACAAAGAACAGGAAAATACTCAATAGAGATCCTGAACGGCTGGACTTGTTACAGGGTACAAAATATTATTTTATGAAAATGAAAGCGTGTCTTTGCCTGGGCACAGAATGGTTTAACAAGAATTGATGCAGGAAAATGAAGTGCTTGGTGTAACTGCCACTTGAGAATGCTACAGTCATGTCTATGCCTGGGTCGGGGTGGGACTAATGGACAGGGCAGCCCCATGCACTGTAACGACCAATAGGACCACCATGGGACAGAGTGGAAGAGTCCTGGTCCTCCAAAATATGTACTGGTGGGCCCACTGGCACCCCCGCGCAATGTAACCACTGGGTTGAGGAGAGGGCACTGTATGGCTATAAAGATAGGGTGGTGGGTGGTCATAAAGTAAGGTTTCATTTTAAGGTGTAGGTTAGCATAGGGTCAGTACACTTACTCTTGAATCTATTTTACTCAATGTAGTAGTAATCTCAGAAGTGGTAATCGCAACAGTGGTAATCCCTGCAGTGGTAATATAAACAGTAGTAATCACAGGAGTGGTAATCTCAGCAGTGGTAATCCCTGCAGTGGTAATCGCAGAGGTAGTAATCACAGTAGTGGTAATATCAGTAGTGGTAATCTCAGTGGTAGTAATCACATCAGTGGTAATCTCTGATGTGGTAATCCCAGAGGTAGTAATCCCAGTAGTGGTAATCTCAGCAGAAGTAATCCCTACAGTGATAATTTTGATGGTGGTAATCTCAGCAGAGGTAATCCCTGCACTGGTAATCTCAGAGGTAGTAATCACAGGAAAGGTTTCATTTTAAGGTGTAGGTTAGCATAGGGTCAGTACACTTACTCTTGAATCTATTTTACTCAATGTAGAAGTAATCTCAGAAGTGGTAATCTCAACAGTGGCAATCTCTGCGGTGGTAATATCAGCAGTAGTAATCACAGTAGTTGTAATCTCAGCAGTGGTAATCCCTGCAGTGGTAATCGCAGAGGTAGTAATCACAGTGTGGAATCGCATTTTACAGTTCTTTAGTATCTTGGGCCTAGCAGGCCCTGTGATACACAATGACAATCTCTGCACAGGCCTATCATTAAGGAAAGAGGCCTACAAATGTAATTCGCTACTGCTAGGAACGCATTATGTTGCAAGGCTTGCTCTCTGAACAGCCACCATGAAATATCATCATCATTGCATGCTAGCTGAAGCAATCTTCCTTCTAGAAAGTACCAGTCTGTGTACGTGATGTCCTCAAGTTCTGTCACAAGATGGACCATGTGATATTGGGCACATAGGCCACATTGTGTAAATTCCTTGTCTATGCTTGTTATTACTATATATGGTGCGATAGGAAGAACCAACTTTAGCCATAATGGAGAAATAATCATACGTCAATGTCCAGGACCAATGGAACGCCAAATTATGTTTGTGGTTTGATACTATAAAAGATCATGTATTATTTCCTTTATTCAGGTTGTTCGTGTGCAACTTGTACCGAGCAGCCTCCATGTACATGTATTTCTATTTCTAAATAAACCTTTTATGTTTACCTAGAAGAGCTGGCTAATAGTCGTTTGTATCATAAAATGGATGCTGAATAATTAGGCTTCTACAACAGTAGTGGTAATATCAGCAGTGGTAATCTCAGTGGTAGTAATCACATCAGTGGTAATTTCAGTAGTGGTAATCCCTGCAGTGGTAATCCCAGAGGTAGTAATCCCAGTAGTGGTAATCTCTACAGTGATAATTTCAATGGTAGTAATCTCAGCAGGGGTAATCCCTGCACTGGTAATCTCAGAGGTAGTAATCACAGAAGTGGTAACCTCAGCTGTGGTAATCTCAGAGTTAGTAATCACAGTAGTGGTAATCTCAGCAGTGGTAACCCCTGCAGTGGTACTCTCAGAGGTAGTAATCACAGTAGTGGTAATTCAGCAATGGTAATTCCTGCAGTGGTAACCTCAGAGGTAGTAATCACAGTAGAGGTAATCTCAGCAGTGGTAATCCCTGCAGGGTTAATCTCAGAGGTAGTAATCACAGCAGTGGTAATCTCAGCAGGGGTAATCCCTGCAGTGGTACTGTCAGAGGTAGTAATCACAATAGTGGTAATTCAGCAGTGGTAATCTCAGAGATAGTAATCACAGTAGTGGTAATCTCAGCAGAGGTAATCTTTGCACTGGTAATCTCAGAGGTAGTAATCCCAGTAGTGGTAACTTCAGGAGTGGTAATCCCTGTATTTGTAATCACAGAGGGGCTAATTTCAATGTAGTAGATCCTATGTAGCGGTATGTGGACTCCGTTGTATTTTAGGTGGTGACATACAACCCTTCGTGCTGGGTCGGTCTGATATGTTCATTGCATTTGTGTGTGAATAACGCTCAAACATTTTCTACTTATAACGTACTTCCCTGAAGAACATGTTTTAAACCACTTCCTCCTCAGCGAGAAAAAGATCTTCTGAACTGAGTACAGCACAGCACCTTCCTGAGGGGCACCATCCTCATCTAAAGGTAAACATCTTCATTTGTTTAGTTTTTACTCAGCAGACCAGGGCCTTATAAAACAAAGGGAATCGGATAGAATCTTTTTCACAAGCATTTGCAATGCAATAGGTCTCGCGTTTACTCAAGTTAAAGCTATTAGCGCTCTAAACTCCTTAACTGACTTTTCTTGCCACATAAACTGAAAAGTAAAACAGTTTCACAGAAGCGAGCCGACGGCCGTCATGAGCACAAAGCAAACACACAAAAGGAAACAGAAGTTTGTTCGCAGTGAAACGTATTGGCAAAAGTGCAATTATCCATGTAATCGGCAAAAGTGCAAATATCCATGTAACAGGGTTGATGTCATGCAAAGCGCTAGATTACTGCCCATCGAGATCGTGCTGCCTACGAATTAAAGATAAAAAAATAGTGCAGAAAGCATATGGAAAACATGGATCCTCGAACGTTTTCAGGAGTTGTCCAGTGTGCTCGAGGCTGGCTAAACACCGGAAGAGGCATCAAATCAAATCAAATCATTAACATTTATAAAGCGCGCTACTCACCCGTGCGGGTCTCAAGGCGCTAGGGGGGAAAGGGGGGGTTATCGCTGCTCGAACAGCCAAGTCTTTAGGAGTCTCCGGAAAGCGGAGTGGTCCTGGGTGGTCCTGAGGCTGGTGGGGAGGGAGTTCCAGGTCTTGGCCGCCAGGAAGGAGAAAGATCTCCCACCCGCCGTGGAGCGGCGGGTGCGAGGGACGGCAGCAAGTGCGAGGCCAGCGGAGCGGAGGGGGCGGGTGGGGACGTAGAAGCTGAGGCGTCTGTTGAGGTATTCCGGTCCCTTGTTGTGGAGGGCTTTGTGTGCGTGGGTGAGAAGACGGAAGGTGATCCTTTTGCTGACTGGGAGCCAATGCAGGTGTCTCAGGTGTGCGGAGATGTGGCTGTTGCGGGGTACGTCGAGGATGAGGCGGGCCGAGGCGTTTTGGATGCGTTGCAGGCGGTTTTGGAGTTTGGCGGTGGTCCCGGCGTAGAGGGTATTGCCGTAGTCCAGGCGACTCGTGACAAGGGCGTGGGTCACGGTTTTTCTGGTGTCGGCGGGGATCCAGCGGAAGATCTTGCGGAGCATGCGGAGAGTGAGGAAGCAGGCGGAGGACACGGCGTTGACTTGCTTGGTCATGGTGAGAAGAGGGTCCAAGATGAAGCCGAGGTTGCGGGCGTGGTCTGCGGGGGTCGGTGCGGTGCCGAGGGCCGTGGGCCACCAGGAGTCGTCCCAGGCGGACGGGGTGTTGCCGAGGATGAGGACTTCCGTTTTTTCAGAGTTCAGCTTTAGGCGGCTGAGCCTCATCCAATCTGCGACGTCCTTCATACCCTCTTGTAGGTTGGTCTTGGCGCTGGCGGGGTCCTTGGTGAGGGAGAGTACAAGTTGGGTGTCGTCGGCGTAGGAGGTGATGATGATGTCGTGCTTGCGTACGATGTTGGCGAGGGGGCTCATGTAGACATTGAAGAGTGTCGGGCTGAGCGATGAGCCTTGAGGTACGCCGCAGATGATCTTGGTGGGTTCTGAGCGAAACGGAGGGAGGTAAACTCTTTGGGAGCGGTTAGCGAGGAAGGAGGCGATCCAGTCCAGGGCCTGGCCTTGGATCCCGGTGGAGCGTAGGCGGGTGATTAGGGTGCGGTGACAGACGGTGTCAAAGGCAGCCGAGAGGTCGAGGAGAATGAGGGCGACTGTTTCACCGTTGTCCATCAGGGTTCTGATGTCGTCTGTGACTGAGATGAGGGCGGTTTCCGTGCTGTGGTTGGTTCGGAATCCGGTTTGTGAAGGGTCGAGCAGGTTGTTGTCTTCCAGGAAGGTGGTCAGCTGTTTGTTGACGTATGATGTACAGTGGCAGCCAGAGCTTTAGGAGGGAGGCGGGCGGGAAGCACACACACACACTCTGGACTGCTGACCCCACCCCACTCTGTGACGAAGTTTCACTGATTGACACTTGCCCTGGGTGATTCAGGGCTTAAACCTGAAGCGCCCAGGTCGAAGTCAATGGGTGACGCTTTCCTCGTCACCCAGGGGAGGGCCTCGAGGCACCTTTGCTGAGCCGAGGAGGTCACATCCATAGGAGCTGTGACCTACTCAGCCCAGCAAAGTTCAGCTCAGGCAGCCAGGAGCTGCACAAATCGCACATGTCTGCTCATGGCTGCCTGACCTGAACATGAAGTGTTTGTCAGGCTGACCTTTGTTCAGCCTGACAGACACTCTTCATGAGGGGCAAAAGGTGGGGGGGTGTGGCCCCTCTGCCCTAAAGGACAGGCAGCGCCTGATGACGTGCATACCGTCCACTAATGAAATCAAGCTCATTTTAAAATGCAAGCCCACAAACCAACCAAATGGATGGGCTTGACATGGGTGTGGTTAAAAGCCCACAGAGAGATTACACCAGGGACGAGCGCTTTGCGCTCAACCCTAAAATAGTAATTCGTTTTCCATTGTCCTTTTAAAGTAGTAAACTTTTGTACAAAAACAGCCCTCAATTGTCGGACTTAATTGCCAGTGGCCACTCGTACAATTATACTGGTTTACACAACTCGAGTATCGAGGCAATTTTAACGGCTGCGGCCACAGGAGAATGAATACCAAAAGATGTCCTAGAAAAAGCAAACGCTTAGGCGTCTAAAGTAGAACCATTGTTGTCCGTACGCATGTAATATAGAATTGTCATGTCAAATAGAAGAATTACCCTTTGTAAAGGACATCCAGATATTTTCTAGATCAAGACGTTATTTGAAGTTGAGACTAGATTGCAGGAAGTCAAATGCTATGCTATACTAAAGGCAATAGTTTTTGAATGGAAGCATTTAAAGTGACTTCTTGTACACTGACCAAGAAAGAATTGAGTATTAATGGCGTGGGAAAATCATATATTTTTAATGGCATACATTGTTTTCAGGCCTCTGTTACAGTAAACTAAACATTTTATTTTGTCAAAGTATTTACCATGTATGGAACGATTACATTTGTAGGGACTGTTGCCACCTCATGGTAACATTGAAAAGTACAACTTGAAGATTTTGGAAAATTTTAACAGTCGTGCTTATATGATCAATCTTTGCCCCAAACCTGGCTTGCACAAGTTTCTTTGACTCCGCGGATGCACCCAGAGTATACAAGACACTGACAGTTCTTAATGTTTTGTTAACTGGTAAAGACAGAAACCCGGCGTTGTCTTACACTCTTCGCCTGACGCCACACTGTCATCACAGCCATAGGTCGGTGAATATTAACCAAGTCTGATCATTACATTCTTATTCCTCCACGTTTATCAGTTTAATGTCACCTGATCTCTGCTAGCTTGACTATAATTCACATCGTATTGGTGTTTTGGTTTGTACAGCATGCCGAAGTTCTAGCATTCTCCCAAATTTTCTGCATAGTGGCTGGGGTCTGTGAGGAAGGGGGTAGGAAATATTGTAAAATGTTTTTTCATGCAATAGATCAGTTTTTTAACAAATTGATGAATTTCATACACTAATTCATTATTTTCTTTTTACTGATCTAACAAATCAAATTAATTTCTTTGCAGATGTTGGATTAAATTTGGTGTGCCAATTCCGCGTTCCACACTTTAGAGATAATTGTTTTATCTTCAATTATGTATTTTGCTTGACAGTGGATTTTTTTCCTATCATGCCCCTATTCGGTGATAGAGTGGAGCGCTGTTTCACCCTCAGTCTTCTAAAATATTTGTGTTACGGGACGATTCTTCCATCCTGACTAAAACAGATACATTCTACTAGATTAGCCCATCAAATTTAACCTTCCGATAGTCTTCAGGGAAATGTTACTTTTTTACAGTGACAAACTACATTTTGCATGAAAAAGTAGCGTGTGGTTGACTGCGATGCAATAACTTTCAGATGCACCATCAAAATTAGATATATTTGTGTGGATGCTCCCTTTCTCCCTTTTCGACACCATATGTTGCATTACTGTACCTCTTGTGGCCATTTGGGGTGGTGCCACAAGGCCAGTAGTTTTAACTGCATTAATGTGACACCAGCCCTGACTCTCCACCACTGTGTCAAATAGTCACGAAAACTGGGAGTGGATGTTAAAGAGACTGGATGCACCTTCATAGTGCACATGGGCATAGGAAGTGTAGATTTTGCAGTGTGAGGGACATGGGGGACAAGGGGACAAAATAATTTCCCCTCTCACGTCAATCATTTGCAGGGCCATTAGCGTGCACAAATGCTACTTATAATGGCCCTGCACTCGAACTGCTGACCTGCCTCCAGTTATCAGCAACCGATCTGATAATCACAGAATGAATACATCTCAGGAGGCCACCTAGGCCCTCTGCCCTTTTGTTTGAGCTGTTTACAGCTGCCCCCATTATGCGCCTGTGAGAACAAAGGGAGAGAGGAGGAGACAACAGTGTTTGCTGATTGCTGCCATCAGTGGCACTACCCCACCTGCTCTGCTGGGTTGAAGATCAGCCCTGCAGGACAGTAAGGAAGAAAAGAGTCAGCTTAAGGCCTGCAGGCTAGAAATGAGACTCTGTGAAATGCAGTATTTGTATTTGCAGAGAAGAACAAGTTACTTACCTTCGGTAACAAGGTATCTGGTAGAGACTCTATCTAGCTGCAGATTCCTTACCTTAGAATTCCCTGGCGTCAGCTTCGAATCTGGATTTTTTTGTGAGCAGTACCCTGCGCGCGCGCCGTCGGACGGCGTCGTTCGGATCCGCGTGCGTCGACCAGCTTCGCATGCGTCGTCAGTGTCGTTGGAGTCGTCTATGACGTCACGGTTGTCTATATAAATGCCATCTCGGCGCGCGTACGTCAGTTCTTTTCCACAAATTCCCGCACCAGAAGCACAGAGTCATGGAAGAACCAACCAATACACTTTTAACCTCTCTGACTGTTTGGAGAAAAACACTATCATGTCTGTAAGAAAGGCAAAAAGTTGCCAAAATGAAACATATATATAAATATATATACATATAAACACATATGTACATGAGAAAAAATTCCCCAGAGCGGGGAGGCTTGGGTGGGTGTAAGGAATCTGCAGATTCCTCGTTACCGAAGGTAAGTAACTTGTTCATCTGATAGAGACTTCTAGCTCCAGCTTCCTTAACTTAGAATAGATACCCAAGCTATAACCCATGGTGGTGGGTCTGAAGGAGATTTAAAAAAAAAAAAATTATACAAGGAAGTCCTGTACGACAGAACGGTCAAAATGCCCCTCTCTCCTCACCTGGCTGTCCAGGCAGTAGTGCTTCGCAAACGTGTGCAACGAAGCCCACGTTGCGGCCTGACATATGTCCACCACCGGTACGCCACGTGCCAATGCAGTGGTAGCAGCTTTCCCCCTAGTGGAATGAGCTCACAAGCCCTCAGGAGGCTGCTTCTTCGCCAAAGCGTAGCATATTTTTATACAGAGAACGACCCAGCGCGAAATGGATCGCTTCTGTACTGCCCGACCCTTCTTTGCACCAACGTACCCCACAAAGAGTTGGTCGTCCACCCGGAACTCTTTAGTGCGGTCAAGGTAGAACGATAACGCTCTTTTTGGGTCCAGTCGATGGAGACGCTCCTCTTTCTTAGAGGGATGCGGTGGTGCAAAGAAGGTGGGCAAGGTGATATTTTGACCCAGATGGAAAGGGGTCACCACCTTGGGGAGGAAAGAGGCACGAGTTCTCAACACCTCCTTGTCAGGATATATCATGAGATAAGGAGGTTTATAAGATAAAGCCTGCAGCTCACTTACTCTCCTGGCAGATGTAATTGCCACCAAAAAGGCTGTCTTAATAGTGAGCAGCCGGAGAGGACAGTTATGCAAAGGCTCGAAAGGAGCACACATAAGGAAGGTAAGAACCAGATTAAGATCCCACTGGGGCATAACGAAAGGCACAGGCGGAAACAGATGTACGAGCCCTTTCAAAAACCTCTGTACTATAGGTGAGTTAAACAGAGATGGTTGATCAGGCAACTGAAGAAAAGCCGATAAGGCTGCAAGATAGCCCTTGAGAGTCCCAAAGGAGGAACCCTGCTGGGCAAGAGACAAAATAAACAAAAGGATGTTAGACAGAGAAGAAGAAAGAGGATCAAATAGACCTCTCTGAACAATAAGAAACAAGACGTTTCCAACGGCAGGCGTAGATCGACTTAGTAGAGGGATGCCTGGCTGCCAGAATGACATCACAGACCTCGGGAGGGAGGTCATAAACCATCAACTGTCACCGCTCAATCTCCACGCATGAAGGCGCAGAGTTGACAGGTTCGGGTGGAGAACCTTCCCCCTGCTGCTGCGACAGAAGATCCTCCCGAAGAGGCAGCCTGATTGAAGGACCGATGCTCATTTTGAGAAGCTCTGGATACCAAACTCTCCGTGCCCAATCCGGAGCCACAAGGATTACCTGGGCCCGGTCGCTCTTGATTTTCTTGAGAACTCTGGGCAGAAGTGGTATAGGCGGAAAGGCGTACAGGAGGCCTGAACTCCACTTGCGACGAAAATCGTCGCCTAGCGATAGCCCCCTTGGAAACTCCAACGTGCAAAACTGCTGACATTGCGCGTTCTCTGCGGAGGCGAATAGATCTAACCAAGGCTCTCCCCATTGCTGAAAGAGTCCTTGCGCCACCTCCGGATGGAGACACCATTCGTGATCCTCTAAGCATTTTCGGCTGAGTTCGTCTGCTCTGGCGTTCAGAGAACCTGCCAGGTGTTGAACCACCAGGGTCCTGCCCTGCTGTTCCAGCCATGTCCAGAGGCGTAAAGCCTCTTGACAAAGGGTCCACGACCCCACACCGCCCTGATTGTTGCAGTACCACATTGCGGTAGTGTTGTCTGTGAACACCTGCACCACCTTCCCTTTCACAACAGGAAGAAATGCTTTTAATGCTAGTCGGATCGCCCGAAGCTCCAACAAGTTGATGTGGAGCCCGGATTCCGCCGGAAACCAGTGACCTCTGATCTCCACCTCCCCCAGATGGCCGCCCCATCCCAGAAGTGACGCATCTGTCACTACCGTTAGATCTGGTTGGGGAAGGGAGAGAGGTCTGCCCTTGACCCACTCGCAGTTCACTAACCACCACTGCAGATCTTCCGCAGTCCTCTCCGAGATCTGAACCACGTCAGTAAGATTTCCCTGATGCTGTGCCCATTGGAACTTCAGGTCCCACTGCAGAGCCCTCATGCACCATCTGGCATGCTTGACCAACAGGATGCAGGAAGCCATGAGTCCCAGCAGCCTCAGAGTCTGTCTCACCGAGATCCAGGATAGAGGCCGAAACATCGGAATCATAACCTGAATATCCTGAACCCGCTGATCGGGAGGATAAGCCCGATACTGCAGTGTGTCCAGAACAGCTCAGATGAAAGAGAGCTTCTGAGAAGGAGTCAGGTGTGACTTCGGCACATTTATAGTGAACCCCAGCGAATGCAAGAGGTCCACCATCGTCTGGAGGTGGGTGACGAGAGCCTGCGGCGTAGGAGCCTTCAACAGCCAATCGTCCAGGTAGGGGAAGACTGAAATCCCTGACCTGCGCAAATGAGCTGCCACCACCGCCATCACCTTTGTGAACACCCGAGGGGCACTGGTGAGACCGAAAGGAAGCACGGTAAACTGAAAGTGCTCGTGTCCCACCTTGAACCGCAGGTAACGCCTGTGGCTTGGCAGGATAGGAATATGGAAATACGCATCCTGCAAATCCAACGCTACCATCCAGTCTCCTTGGTCTAGGGCAGACAAAACCTGAACAAGAGTGAGCATCTTGAATTTCTCCTTCTTGAGGAAGAGATTGACGTCCCTTAAATCCAAAATAGGGTGAAGGCCTTTTTTCTTTTTGGGAATCAGAAAGTAGCGGGAATAACAACCACTGCCTACTTCTGATATCGGGACTCTTTCTATGGCTCCCTTGCGGAGCAAAGTTAAATGGTCCTCCATCAGCCATTCCTTTGTCGGAGGGCTAGAAGGAGGGAAAGACTGGAAGGGAAGGGAGTAGCCCTTCCGTATGATCTGCAGGACCCACTTGTCAGTGGTGATGGAAAGCCAGTGAGGGAGATGAAAACGAATCCTCCCTCCAACTGGACGGACATGATCCTGCAGAACCATACTAGGAGGGCTTGGGCGCAGTGGAGGGGGGCTGTGTGGCGGCCGACCTCTGGCCAGATCCTCTGGGTCTGATGGTACCACGACCACGTCCTCTTCTGGGATGCTGTGAAGCCTGAGGACGGTGGCTGAACTGTGGCTGGCGTGGTACCACGCACCTTCCGAAGCCTCGAAAGGGGCGAAAGACAGACTGTTGTCATGCTGGCGCTGAAAGGCCCAAGGATCTGGCCGTGGCCCGAGAATCCTTGAACCTCTCAAGCGCGGAGTCTGCCTTTTCGCCAAAAAGGCGAGAGCCATCAAAGGGCATGTCCATCAAGTTGGGCTGAACATCCCCTGAAAAACCAGTGGAACGTAGCCAGGCATGGCGACGAAGGGCCACTGACGATGAAATTGCTCTGCCCAGCGAGTCAGTTGTATCCAAGCCACACCGGATTGTAAACTTGGCTGCATCTCTCCCATCCTTTACAGCCTGGGTGAGAGTGTCCCGCACACCCTCCGGGACCTGGGGCAGCACTTGTGCCACCATATCCCATAAAGTATGGGAATAACGGCCCAATAGGCAAGAGGTGTTTACAGACCTCAATGCCAGGCTGGAGGAAGAAAACATCTTCTTCCCAAGCTGATCCAGCCTCTTGGATTCCCTATCCGGGGGAGCGGAAGGGAAGGCACCACGTGAAGTAGAGGCTTGGACAACCAAGCTCTCAGGAGTGGGGTGTTGTGTTAGGAAACTAGGGTCACTGGGAGCGGGTCTATCGCGGCGGCCGATCGTCCTATTCACAGGAGCCTCTGTGCTGGGTTTGGACCACGTACCCAGAAGGACGTCTGTAAGAGCCTCATTGAAGGGCAACAACAGTTCCGATGTTGACACCCCCGGCTGAAGCACTTCTGTCAGGATATTAGTCCTGACTGGCACCGTAGGCAATTTTAGGTCCAAGACCTCAGCTGCCCTACGCACCACCATAGCGAAAGAAGCCCCCTCCTCCGTAGCCACATTAGGAGGAGAGAGCATACCAGTATCTGGAGATGTGTCCAGTCCACTGGCCTCCCCTAGATCCACATACCAGTCCTGTTGCAAACCTGATTCTAAAGGGTCCTCAGACCCCTCCCATTCCTCTCCTGCGTCTGGCTGTTCCAAATAATGCTCAGACAATGATCTGGGCCGAATCGGCTCTGTCGAAGTCGGAGTCGACGTCGTACGACGTCGCTCCGGATCATCCGGAATAAGGATGGGGCTGCCACCGGTGGGCGCCGGTGGCGGAATCGTCGACGTCGGACCCGGCGCCGAAGGAGGTCGACTGTGTGAAACCGGCGCTGGTCCAGATCCGTTATCGGATCCTGAGGTCCCCAATGGCACCGGGGCCGAAGCCGCCGATGTCGAATCCGAAGGGGCCCCTGCTGACCCTGCGGGGCCCGAAGACTCACCCGAGGGTACAGCCCGCTCAAAAACGAGACGCATGGCCTCGTAAAATTATTTAATTTGAGCGGGGGTCGATCCGGTCCCCGGAAAGGGGGGAAGACACAGAGTCAACCCTGGCGACGGATCCACAGAACCGCGCTCGGAACGTCGACGTTTCCTAGACACCTCGTCAACCGACGGGCGTGGCGAAGACGAAGTCCACTTGGACTTCTTCTTCTTCTTGTGCCTCTTACCTTCCGATGACCTCGAGTGCGAGGAAGAGGACTTGGGGCTCTGGGAGCGGTGCCGCGACCTCCTCTTACTGCGGGACCGTGACCTCCGCAGAGTCGCGCCGACCGAAGACGAATGTCGGGCCGCAAGAAGCTTAAGGGATCTCTCCCTCAAGGCCTTCGGCGCCATGGCCCGACAATCCAAGCACCAAAGACATACTCGGTGCAGATCCGTCACCGACATGGTGCGATGACACGCACCACACGGCTTGAATCCTGTCTTTCTCGAAGACATGACTCCAAACAGTCAAAAAAGCGCCGACAAACCGTCGAAGCAGGGTAGCTCTTTCCAAAACTGCGCTTAACCGGCACGGAAGGAAAAGAACAGACGTACGCGTGCCGAGACGGCATCTATAGAGACAACCGTGACGTCATAGACGACTCCAACGACGCTGACGACGCACGCAGAGCTGGTCGACGCACGCGGATCCGAACGACGCCATCCGACGGCGCGCGCGCAGGGTACTGCTCACAAAAAACTCCGGATTCGAAGCTGACGCCAGGGAATTCTAAGGTAAGGAAGCTGCAGCTAGAAGTCTCTATCAGATTCACACCATTTGGTGAAACACGGAATGCAAGATTGAGGACAGATTTGACCTTTTTACTCTACACAATTAAGCTAACATTTACGCCTAATGTTTTTTATCGACTTAATGAAGGGATAGATTACAAGTGGGTACCAGGGAGAAGTCACATTTCATTTTGGGCAGTTTTGTGTAGCGTTATTATTGTTGTTATTGTTAGCACATTGAAGTATATTATCTTTTATGTTTATAACATTCTTGTTTCACTTGTATTATATTTTTTAATTTTCAAGTTTCATGAGTACAGACAGAAACAACTGGAAAATAAAGAATTGCAGTTACATGTGGATACACTGCTAATAGGTCCACTGGAATTATGCAGCAGGAGAGGGCCAAATTATGTGGAAGTGTTGACTAAATTATGTGGCAATCAGAGTCAAATTATGCAGCATGTGATAGTATTTTATTATTTTGTCATTTTTGCACTTGTTAACACTCTCTGGGCTCAGGCTATACCTCAATAGCACCAGTTTAACCACAAGCAAAAGAAAGGTTGCCAGTCAGTCTTTGCAAAGGGACCTTCCACTGTGCAGCAACTCATGTCACTGTGTTTTTAGTAAAGTTTGAATTAGATTTTTTTTGTTTAAATCTGCAGATTATTCAGCAGATGATGGAATTTGTGGCAAATGCGGAAATGTGAAAAACACTGCAGAGCACCAACGTATAATTCCAGTGGCCCTGTTGATAGCCAACCAAGCCATCAGCAATACAGTGTTTGTGTCATTGCATTAGCATAAATCTGCACACATTTCAAAATGTCACAGGAAAATACAGTGACTGCAGACCACGCCCATAAAAGCATGTGTAAAAGGCCCTAATAGCAAGGTGCAGTTTGACTGCTGCAGTGGTTAGATGGCATATTGTATTCCAGACTGTCAGATATCCGAGTAATTGCAGCATTTCATGGGCATAGAATCCTTACTCTGATATGTGGGTTAGGCTTGAGGAGGTTGATGGTTCAACAATGTTGTCTTCAGCAGCATAGAATAAAAAGGTACTTTACAGACCCCAAATGTCTTTGGGTCTCAAGGAAGGGAGTGGTAGTTCTGCATATATTTTACTCTGTGTTAAAGAGGGCAAGGTATCTCAGCCAGTTTTCTGACATGTATCAAGAGTGATTCATCATGAATATTCCATTTCACACAGCACCCCTCCAAGTGATGTAAGGGTGGCAGACGGTGCACATGTCTGGAAGATGGGGGTATGGAGGTTAAGTGTGCAGGTTCCCCCAGCCGTGCAGGAGGTTATAATGTTCAGTACACAATTCTTAATATAAGGGATAAACTACCCCCTGTCATACATTATAAGGAGTTCCATACCCATATAGAAGAATAAGGCAAAAGGGTGAGTTCATTAGGTTGAAGCCTACCAGACTGCACAGCTGTTTGGTTTGCCAAAGACATTTAGGGGATATTTGGAAAGCTTCCCTGGGAATGCATTCCGCCAATTGCTTAACATTGGCTTTGCGGTTTGTAACTCACATTTGCTTTCTTTCCATTTGCTAGCTGTAGTTGTTTTAGACTGTCTAGCTTGAGTTTGTCACTCCTGTACAGCATCCCTTGTTTACTGTATCCTTCCACCAGTGTTCAGTTTCTATAAACAGGCCTTTACATCTTGTTCTTATCTTGTCACATTTGATGTGCATTCAAAGACCTAGGTCAAATGACAGGTTCTGTCTTCTCATGGACCTTGGTGTTTATCTTTCTTTCTCTGGTTTCAATGTGAAAGGATTTACATGACAATCATTCTGGCTACTGGGGTGTGCTGGAAGAAGGCTGGAGAATGCTATTTTTCCACTACACAACACATTTTAAATGTCTGTAAATGAATTGTGCAGATATTTAAGAATATGTGTGGTGGAACCAAATACTATAAGATGATCAAAACAAATCAATAACTAGGTAATGACATTTCCACACATTAACATTTGTGCGCTATGTACCTTTAGCAGTAAAACTGTATGTCTGTGCAAATGTAATGGTCATTTCAATTGAAGATGTGTTGTCTGTAATGGCAGTGTGCTACCACACCATACATACTTCCCTCTACACCATGCCACTGCACTCTATCCTGCAACACTCCCCTCTACGCCACTTCACTCCACTCTGAAACAATCTGCTCTACACCACTGCACTATATGTCACTCTTCTATGCCACTGCACTTTACACTAATGTAATCTTTGACATACCACTCGTCTACTCTGCACCACTACACACTATGCCACTGCAATCTACACTATCCTACTCTAACCAATGCACACTACACCACTGCACTCTATGTCAATGGACTCTTAACCACTTTATTCAAAATCAATGCACTCTACACCAGTGCACTCATGCCAGTCTACTCAGCACCACTGCACACTACACCACTCTACTATACACCACTTTACACTATGACTCTCTTTTCTGAAAGGTTGCACTATCAACCACTGAACTCTACGGCACTCTACTCTGCTCCACTGCACTCTATGCCACTCTAATCTACTCTACTCCATTCCATTCTAGAGCACTTCACTCTACTCTGGAACCATCTATTGTACACCACTGCATTCTACACAACTCCACTCTATGCCACTCCACTCCAATCTACCCTGCACCACTCCAGTCTACCCTGCGCCTGTCCAATCTACTCTGCGACACTCAACTTTGCAGCACTCTATGCCACTGCACTCTACATCACTATGCTCGCCTCTGCAACACTCTACTTCTCACCACTATACTCTACAGCACTGTACTGTACACCACAGCCGTCTATGTCACTCTATTCTACTTTGCACCACTGCACTCTAAAACCCTTTACTCTGCAACACTGCATACTATGCCACTCTATTCTGCTCTGTACGACTCTACACAACTGCACTCTACACCAATGCATTCTATGCCACTCTGCTTTACACCACTGCCCTTTATGAAACTCTGCCCTGTAACACTGCACTCTTTGCCACAGAATTCTATGCCACTCTACTCTTCACTACTCTAACCTACTGCACTCTACTCTAAACAGGTGCACTCTACACCAATGCACTCTTCACCACTGAACTCAAAACCAATGCACTCTATGCCATTTACTCTGTATCACTGTACTCTACGCCACTTCACTCTAGACCACACTACTGTACACTATGACATTGCACTCCTTGATACTCCACTCTGACACTCTACTCCATTAAATTCTACTCAACTCTGTGCCACTGTACAACATTTTACTCCACTCTGTGACTCTCTAAGCAACTCTCTCTAAGCCACTTCATGCCACTGTACTCCTCTCTATTATATGACACACTACCCCACTCTGTGCCACTCCACTCTATGCCACTTCAAAAAACAATAGTCTACTCCCCTCTCTGTCCCTCTACTCTACAACACTTTATTCCACTCCATTATACGACAATGTACTACACTTGAAGACACTCAGCTCTCTCTACGCCACTCCATGTTATTTTACTCCACTCAACGCTACTCCACTCTTCTTTATGCCTCTCCACTCTTCAACACTATGCCACTGTACTCCACTCTACTCCACTCTACTCACTCTGTGACACACAACACCACAGCAATCGATGACACTCTACGGCACACCATTCTCCTTTACGCCATTAACTTTTAGCCATGGTGAACAGTAGCCACACTAGTGTGCACATGGCTAAAACACAATGGCAAAGCCAATAGCTCTTGCCTAGGTGAGACCTATTGGCTTTGCCAATGTATGTTATAAGGTATGGAACTCCAAGGTGACTTGCAATATCCTTACCATGAACGCCATGGGGGTACTTTATCCCATATAATACATGGTCACACCAACAACTTTCCTACAAACCACTTAAAACATGAATGCATAGCTTCTGTTATTGTAAGCTAATAAAATAGAGCAGAAGAAAGAAAAGCAACATTCCATTTCCGTTACTCAACTGTTATAACATTATAATTATCGAGTTCGGACGTCTTTTCTTTATAATCAGTGACTTGGTGGATCACAAGTAGCCGATTATAAAGAAATCAGTGACTGCTGTTTATACAGGAATTACAAAATCCCATGTATTATATACCTTTTAACATCAAGAGCTTCTTTAGTATAAGTACTCCCAGTTTTGACTGGTGTATAGCTGAGCTTCTCAAGATCACACAGAGAAGTAGAAGTGTTATTAGAACTACTGTTGCAGAGCATAGTTTACAATTGTTGTACCTGATTGCTTTTGCTATCTCCAGTGTGGTTTCAGTTTGCATGAGGCGAGGGCATGATCGGTGCGGGGCACGAAGGGTATGTTCTTCCTTTTCTCCCTCCTACCTTTATTTGCTTGGTGCAAGAAGATGCAAGGTTAATCAACATGTTTTTTTTTCACATTTGGTCTAATTACTTTTGTGAATGTAAATAACAATAACACATTTTTAAACTGTGACAACGTGCCTTCCTGTCTCCCTAGTTCAAGACCAAACTATATGATTGTGTACATTTATAGGAGCCTACAGTTCGTAAACAACTGGTGATTTGTATAGGATCAATTGAAAAGTCCCCAAGGCTGACCCTGTCCCCCCCAGAAATGTATTGTTTCCTATGCCCCTAACAGTGCATGATGGTAAACAATAGTGTATGCCTCTGAGTTTGGCAGCCTTAGCTTCAATATCTGAATCCTTTATGGTTTAATTGCGACTTGTGCTCTGGCTTCATATCTTTACACTTGGAAGGTCAGGATCTGTAAATTGTTTGAAACCTCATTGCGCGTTCCAGTAGGATAGAAAGCTGTCAAGTACCCAACACGCTCTTGAAAGGTCTCCTTGGGCTCTTACTCGTAGACACACACTGTATATTTGGACAGGATTGATTTGCGGCCTTTGTTCCGAGTACATTAAGTCTCGGGAGGGGAGGACTACGATCCTCTTTTAGGCAACCGACTTCTTGACTCATCAAGGGGTCCTAATCTATCCCATCACAACAGGCTTTTGTTGTGCCGCTGTAGACACCTGAACCGATAAAATCTTCAGCCAGTACTTGATTACACAGGGATGTTAATGTGACTCGTAACATCTTGGTCACATTCTTGAGATACAGCATGGTTTGCTCACCCTGGTAGGCATTCCTCTGACCCATTCGTGGTTTCCACAAACTCTTCAAGTGATCCACATGCCATTGCCCAACCCTGGGCGCTATGCCTTGCATCAATGGTGCCAAAGCCAGCACATGTTCCACAGTGCAGATGCAGCTTCCTGAGCCATACATAGATTGTGCCCAATATAGATCTTCTGAGTCAAGGGTAGAACATGCCAATTATCATATGCCTGGGCCATGCTGTTCAATTTATTTCTCATTTCCTTCCTTTACCTGTGCCATAGGTATGGAATATAGAGATAGAGATATGCATCAAAATGCTCCGCTTCCACTGTCTGGTGTGTTACATCATTCTTACTTTCGACCTAAAGGTTAAAACCTTCACCCACTATGAAAAGGCATCTTGCCTTGGTTCTCCCTAACCAGCACCCACCTGCCTTCTTAGAAGGTCTGTATGATTTGGGGAAACAGGTAAGTAGGAAGTGGGGTAGTAGGGGAACAAGGCCTGACCCTGACCCTCAAGTGGCTTATTTAGTATTAGAGTCCCCTACACATATGCTCCATCTTGCAGATCTGCGACTCATCCGTTCATTTGTTTCGCTATACCAATTGAAAAAACAGCTGCCACTGGTATGCGTATATCTTATTTGTATGATCCTCCAATCATCTTCTCAAATTGCTTATGGGTCTGGAACAAAGGTATCCTCTTTCCAACTTCGCCAGTGAGTCCCACGCACCATTTCAAATATTTGCCTGTATTTTTTCCATACTTCTGCTACATGACACGAACCAACACGTTACTTACTTTCGGTAACACTCCATCTAGAGAATATAGGAGATTGGCTCTCTATGTAGTGTGCAAAGCTAGGCACACTGTGCAGAGTCTCGGGGCAACTACACATTGGTTTACAGAGGGAAAAAGTAGACCACCGAATGCTCTAATTTGTATGGTTGCTTGGTCGAGCAGTTAGGCTAATCTTGGAGAAGTGCAGTGCATTTGTTGTATTCACATCATCAATAAAGCAAGACACACACTTAAAAATAACTTGAGAGCAATTTACAAAAATACTTAAGATTTTTGTAATTTTTTTAAGACCAAGGGCCAGATGTATCGAAGCTTTTTGCATTCGCAAATGGTGCAAACGGCCGTTTGCGAATGCAAAAATGCCTTTCAGTATGTACAAAAGGCATTCGCTATGAAATTTTAAGGAATCGCTAAAATATCGATTCCTCAAAATTGCGACCCCGTCTAAATAAGAAATCGCAAATAAGGAATCCTTATTTGCGATTTCTTAAGCACATGTATCAAGCTTTTCCTGAATGCCAATTGGGCATTAAGGAATCGCAATTACCACCAAATACAATTTGGTGGTAACCATGTGCAAATTTTAAAATTGCATTAAAAATGCATTTTTAAAATTGACATGAAACACACACATGCCCCTTTGGCATGTGTGCGCCTTACATGTCCTAAAATATTTTTTTGGGGTGCAGCAGAGGGGGCCTTAGGCCCCCAGCACCCTGGGGTTTGCATTTCTGAAATTGCGAATTCCAGTTAAGAATTAGCAATTTAGGAAATCCAAAAAGTTGGCAAATAACAGGCCCATAGGTGCGAATGGTGTCAGAATCGCTATTTGCGATTTGGTAATAGCATTTGCGATTTTTAAGAAATCGCTATAACGGAATCACAAATATGATTCATACTATTTTGCAACCCTGAAGTAGCGATTGCTTAAAAATCGCTATTTGAGAATCGCAAAATGGATTCTTGATACATCTGGCCCCAAGATCATTAAAATCGGGTAAGTACTTTTTAAGTTATGAACTTTTAAAGTTTAGAAAATGTAAATGTCTCAGTTCTGTGCGTAATTACGCACCATAGGAATCAATGGAGAAGTACTTTAAAAATGTCTATAAAATCAGGCAATGACTTAACCAATGTCTCCTTTGGCAGAGACGTTGAGGTAATCGGTGGGCCCTGTGGAGCAGCTGGAGAAGTTCGGGCAGCTCCCGGTTTTGGCAGGAGCAGCCGCAGAAAGTTGTTGTAGCTGGTGCAAGGCCACTGCAGTGGACCACTTGCAAAAGCACTGCACTGGTGGACTTCAAGATGAGTCCGGTGGGTCCCCTTGAAGCGTCACGGTTGCAAGGGGTGGTGGACCCTTAGAACACAGCTAGATCTTCAGCACAGGGTGACTGGGTGCAGAGTGAATCGGTGAACCAGGAGCTGTGCTCAAAAGTGGTCTTGGAAGCAGGAGGCAGGTCACTTTGAGGGCGCTTGAAGGTCAGCAGAAGCACTCTGGTGGGAGGTTCTGAGGTTTTCTAAAGTCACTCGACTGGGGCTTCTTCCTGGTACTTTTTTAGTCCGACGTGGAGTGTCTTTCTGAGTGTCTGATGTGGCGTGACCAGTACCTGGTGCTATTGCATGGTTTGGCTTTTGGAGTATGCAGTGCCACCAAGCTTAGCACATTGGTAGATTTTGTCCTCGCAGTCCGTTGGTTAAAACTTGGTCTGGTGGCGGCATAGGTTCCTTAGTCTGCAGCCGGTCAGTGAAATGGACTTTACTGGTGTAGGACAATGCCTCTGATGGCATGGTTACCACCTAACGTTTTGCCTTTTGTTGATCCTAGTTATGATTGAAAGTGTGCTGGGACCCTTATAACCAGGCCCCAGCACCAGTGTTCTTTCCCCAAACTGTAGCTTTGCCTCCACAAATGACACAGCCCTGGAAAACAGATAAGTCCCTTGTAAATGGTACCCCTGGTACCAAGGGCCCTGTTGCCAGGGAGGGTCTCTAAGGGCTGTAGCATGTATTATGCCACCCTGGGGACCCCTTACTCACCACATGCACACTGTCTCACGGCTTGTGTGTGCTGATGGGGAGAAAAAGACAAAGTCAACATGCCACTCCCCTCAGTGTGCCATGCCCACAACCCACTGCCTTTGGCATAGGTAAGTCATCCTTCTGGCAGGCCTTACAGGCCTAAGGCAGGGTGTACTACACCACAGGTGAGGGCATCGTTGCATGTGCACTATGCCCCTTCAGTGCCTAAGCCAATTCTTAAACATTGTAAGTGCAGGGTAGCCATAAAGAGTATATGATCTGGGATTTTGTCAAACACGAACTCCACAGTTCCATAATGGCTACACTGAAATCTGGGAAGTTTGGTATCAAACTTCTCAGCACAATAAATCCACACTGATGCCAGTGAGTATTGAGAAATGCACACAGAGGGCATCTTAGAGATGCCCCCTGTACTGTAAACCAGTCCAACTACTAGTGCTAGGTTGACCAGTTTCTGCCAGCCTGCCACATCCAGACAGGTTTCTGGGCACATGGGGTGAGTGCCTTTGTCACTCTGTGGCCAGGGACATAGCCTGTACTGGGTGGAGGTGCTTCACACCTCCCACTGCAGGAACTGTAACACCTGGCGTTGAGCCTCAAAGGCTCAAGCCTGGTGTTACGGCGCCCCAGGGAACTCCAGCTAGTGGAGATGCCGCCCCTCTGGACACAGCCCCCCACTTTTGGCGGCAAGCCAGGAGAAGATAATGAGACAAACAAGGAGGAGTTACTCTCCAGTCAGGACAACCCCTAAAGTGTCCTCAGCTGTGGTGGCCCCTGCCTTAGGAAATCCTCCATCTTGTTTTGGAGGATTCCCCAAAATAGGATTAGGGATGTGCCCACCTCCCCAGAGGGAGGAGGCACAAAGAGGGTGTAGCCACCCTCAAGGACAGTAGCCATTGGCTACTGCCCCCCAGACCTAAACACACCCCTAAATTGAGTATTTAAGGGTGACCCTGAACCCAGGAAACCAGATTCCTGATAACCATCAACAACAAGAAGGACTGCTGACCTGAAAGCCTCTCAGAGATGACAGAGACGACAACTGACTTGGCTCCAGCCCTACCGGCCTGTCTCCAGACTCAAAGAACCTGCACAGCGCCATTATCCAGCGGGACCAGCGACCTTTGAGGACTGACCTGCAACCAAAGGACCAAGAAACTCCCATGGACAGCAGCTCTGTCCAAGAAACAAAGAAACAACAATCTTTAAAGGGACTCCAGCCTCACTCCGGAACCATAAGTCCGACACTCTGCACCCGAAGCCCCCGGCTCGTGTCCAGAAGAACCAACACTGCATAGAGGACCCCCAGGTGACTCCCACAAAGTTGATACCCCGAGACGACCTCCCTGCACCCCCACAGCGATGCCTGCAGTGAGAATCCAGAGGCTCCCCCTGACCGCGACCGCCCGGTAACAAAGAACCCGATGCCTGGGAGAAGCATTACACCACAGCCCTCAGGCCCGAGAGAAACCAAATACCAGTGCAGGAGTGACCAGCAGGCAGCCCTCTCATCCTTGCCCAGTCAGTGGTTGGCCCGAGAAGCCCCCCTGTGCCCTGCCTGCATCGCCAGAGTGACCCCGGGTTGCTCCATTGATTTCTATCTACAACCCAACACCTGCACCCAGCAGCCCCTGTTCCGTTGATGGTGTGTTTTGTGTGCCTACTTGTGTCCCCCCCTGTGCTCTACAAAACTCCCCTGGTCTGCCCCCTGAGGACGCAGGTACTTACCTGCTGGCAGACTGGAACCGGAGCACCTCTGTTCTCCATAGGCGCCTATGTGTTTTGGGCACCTCTTTGACCTCTGCACCTGACCGGCCCTGAGCTGCTGCTGTGGTAACTATGGGGTTGCCATGAACCCCCAACGGTGGGCTGCCTATGCCCCAGAACTGAGACTTGTAAGTGTTTTACTTACCTCCCAATCTAACCTTTACTTACCTCCCCCAGGAACTGTTGATTTTTGCACTGTGTCCACTTTGAAAATAGCTTATTGCCATTTTTACAAAGACTGTACATGATATTGTTTTCATTCAAGGTTCCTAAAGTATCTAAGTGAAGTACCTTACATTTAAAGTATTAACTGTAAATCTTGAACCTGTGGTTCTTAAAATAAACTAAGAAAATGTATTTTTCAATATAAAAAACTATTGGCCTGGAGTAAGTCGTTGAGTGTGTGTTCCTCATTTATTGCCTGTGTGTGTACAACAAATGCTTAACACTACCCCCTGATAAACCTACTGCTCGACCACACTACCACAAAATAGAGTATTAGAATTATCCACTATGTTACTGTGGTGGGGCGTGGATGTTGGGCTTGCTAGTACAGAGGCTCAGACCCAGTTTTATCGGGGTTTATAAGGCCGAAGCCAAGGTTTTATTGATTAGTAGTAGAAAAATTATCCACAAAAAAAAAAAAAAAAAAAAACACTTGAAACTGGTGTTTTCTTTCGTCTTTTTTCCGAGGGGTCTCTGTTTATAGGTGCGGTGGTGTATGCAGGTCCTCAATGTTTCCTTCTTTCTTTTTAGGGTCGTTCCACTGACGGCTTCTTCTTGGATGCACGTGGACTCTCGACAGAACCAGAGGACAAGACACGGTAAGTGGGACGGTAAGTTATTATATTTATCTTATTAATAGAAGGGAGGGGTGTGAGGGAAAAACCGATAGGGGTTGGTGTAGTTAGGGTGGGGGGGTTTTGGTGGGCGACTATTGGGTCTGTGTCAGGGTAGTGTCAGGCAGTGCATGTGCTTTGTGACTCCCCCAGTTCCCCAACCAAAACTGCCCTGTTCCCCTTCTACCCTCCCCGGTTCCTTTTCCCTCCTTTTTCCTCCCTCCTGCCCCTTTCGAGTAAGTGTCCCTGAATAAACCCCGTACCTTGTATAGCCACGACCATCCTGGGTCGTGGCAGGATTCTTCGTCTTCTTTGGAGGTTTCTCCTTCTCCGACGTAAGTGCGGGGTTGCTGCTCCTTCCGTCTGGGTTCGGCTGTCGGTGGTATCCCGTTCTCTCCTTCTTTACTCCTCTCGTCCTCCCTCTTCGTCTTTGCTGCGGCGTCCCCCTTTATCCGGCTTTCGCGTCTTCCTTTATCCGGCTTTCGGCGTCTTCAGAGCCGACAACCCGGAAGTCCGGTTTCGCCCGAGGCGCGGTTCCGATGCATCTCCATGACAACGCGTCATGGAGACGGAAGAAAGACTCCTCCGGCGCCAAGGCTGCAGCTCTGTAGGCGAGGTGTAGGACACCCGCCTACATACCCCATCCCATGAACGGGACTGGTAGAGGCCCGTAGAATCCGGACAACGGGAGAGGAAGTCCGCGGGACACAGGCTGGACCCAGGGATATGACGAACCTGAAAGGTAAAGGGCTGGAGTTCAAGGAATCAGCGCAACACCCGGGAATTGGTATCTTTATGGGAGGACAACCAGGTTAGAGGGGCATGATCAGTAAAGAGTACGAAAGGACGACCCAAGAGATAATACCGGAGACACTCAACTGCCCATTTTATGGCAAGGCATTCCTTTTCGATAGTGGGATAGTGGGTTTCTCGGGGCAGTAGCTTGCGACTGACAAACAATGGGATGATCATACCCCAGGTCGTCTGGTTGGGCTAGGACGGCACCCAGTCCGACATTGGAAGCGTCAGTAAACAGATGAAAAGGTCTAGAAAAATCAGGACATCGCAGTACGGGTTCGGTTGAGAGGGCTTTTTTAAGCAATGAGAAGCTCTTGAGCTGGGAGGGAGAAAAAGAGGGCAGGGTGGTAGGATATTGCTTTTTTAGTAGGTCTGTGAGGGAGGCCGTCATGGTTGAGTATTGTGGGATGAACCTACGATAATACCCCACCAACCCCAGGAAGGACCGGAGTTCTTTTTTTGTTCTGGGGAGTGGTATCTGTCTAATGGTCTCTACTTTATCTTTCTGAGGACGTAGAACTCCCATACCAATGACATAGCCTAAATATGCGATTTGAGTTTGACCTAGGGTGCACTTTGAGGGATTGGCGATGAGTCCGGCTTCTGCTAAGGCAGAGAACACGTCTAAATGTTGGAGATGTTCTGTCCAGGTTGCACTAAAGATAACAATGTCATCAAGATAAGCGGCAGTATATTCTTGGAAGGGACGTAAAAGTCGGTCCATTAATCGTTGGAATGTAGCCGGAGCACCGTGAAGACCAAAGGGAAGGACTGTAAATTGATATAAACCTGATGGGGTGGTAAATGCTGTCTTTTCTCTGTCTTGTGGGGCTAAGGGAATCTGCCAATATCCCTTCGTGAGATCAATAGTGGACATGTAACATGCATGTCCAATCTTCTCTAGTACTTCATCTACTCGGGGAATAGGATAAGTATCAAAAAGGGATATCTCATTTAGTTTCCTAAAATCTTTACAAAACCGGACCGAGCCATCTGGTTTTGGGACTAAAACGACAGGGGAACACCACAGACTTGTGGACGGTTCGATGACTTTTAGGGACAGCATCTTTGCTATCTCTTCCTCTATCAGAATCTTTCTTGCTTCAGGAATTCGGTAGGGACGTAGGCGTACCGTACGTCCTTCAGGGGTTCTAATATGATGTTGCACTAAAGACGTGCGCCCAGGTAGTTCTGAAAAGAAGTCGGAATGTTTTTGGATTAATTTAAATAGTTGATTTTTCTCGGTATTAGCTAAGGAGTCATTGACATGCGGGTGTTTTTGGTTGTCCGGCTGTAGGGTGGGACAGAGTTCTAACCCTAGTGAGTTGCTTGTGGTTATCATGCATCCCGTAGCAGGACGATCACTCTCGTCCCCCGGGTTCTCCCATTTCTTTAGCAAATTGATATGGTAGATCTGAGTCCGTATAGGGTTATTATTTATTTCAATCAGGTAAGTAACGGGGGTGACTGCTTTTATTACGTGATATGGCCCCTGCCATTTTGCCAACAACTTATGTTCAGAGGTGGGTCGCATGACCAGTACTTGATCATTGGGGTGAAGAACCCGCAGTTTAGTACCCTGTTCATAAGAAGCTTTTTAGTTTTGTTGAGCTAATTCTAAGTGATGTCTCACGTCTTCCCAGACCGTCTGGAGATGGGCCTTTAAGTTATGAATATAGTCTAGAAGGGGTCTCTCCTCATCATTCTCTTCCTCCCATAGCTCCACCGCCATATCTAGCAAGTTGCGAGGTTGTCTTCCGAATACCACTTCAAACGGACTATGCCCAGTAGACGACTGTTCATGTGTTCTAATTGCATACAGAACCAGAGGTAATTTCTGATCCCAGCCTTTGCCCGAGTCGTTTACTAGTTTACGCAAAAGGGTCTTAATGGTGTGGTTATATCGTTCCACTAAACCATCAGTTTGTGGATGATATACCGATGTCTTTATCTGGGTAATTCCTAGGGTCTTACATATCTGTTTCATGAGCCCAGAAACGAATGGTGTCCCCTGGTCGGTAAGGATTTCTTCAGGAAAACCAACCCTCGAGAAAAAGGATGTCATGGCTTGTGCAACTCTCTTGGTGGTGGTACTGGTAAGGGGAATGGCTTCCGGATATCTGCTAGCGTAATCAACTATCACGAGGATATGGGTATGGCCCTTGGAGGACGGTAAAAGAGGTCCGACCAAGTCCATACCTATTCTTTTGAAGGGGGTGTCTATAATTGGCAGCGGATATAACGGAGCTCTTCTGGTGATTCCTGGGTCTACAAGTTGGCATTTAGGACATTGTGTACAGTATCTTCGAATTTGGGCATAGACTCCTGGCCAGTAAAAACGTCTCAACAAGTACTCCTCTGTCTTTTCCCGGCCACAATGACCTCCTCCCGGCTGATTATGAGCGAGGAATAATACCTGAGTCCGGTAGGGCTCAGGGACCACTAGTTGTCGTTTCTCCCCATTTATGGTCCTAGATACTCTATATAATAAGTCCTTATGTACAATAAAGTGAGGGCCTACCTCTCCGTTAGAGTCGCTTTTGGCATTTCTCCATGCGTGCGTGAGGGTGGGATCTTCGTGTTGGCTTACTCTAAATGATGTTGGGGCCTTGGTTATATTGGCCACTGTTTTCTCCCCTTCCATCTGTCCTTGATAAGAAACATGCTCCTGTTTTTCAACCCTTTTCTCCCTCCTAGTTAGTCTTTTCCGTTCGGGGACGCTATCAATAGGGGTATCCCGAAATGGGGCTACTCCCCACCAATCAGCAATAGGGTCGGGTTTCCGAGTTTGGTCTAGAATGTCATTAAATCTCTGATAGTCAGTTCCAAGAATACATTCTTCGATCAAGTTATCCATGATTCCCATGGCGAGAAAATCATGATTAGCGTTCCACTCTATTTCTACTACTTCAAGGGGATACTGAGCTCGATCCCCATGAATGCAACATATTGTCACCCAGTGTTCCGCCTTAGATTTCACAGACTTGACTATATCCCGACGTATCACTGACTGACTACATCCGGAGTCAATCAATGTCATGACCATTTGTCCATTAATTCATAGAGGATATTTAAAGGATGTATCGCCTGCCCCTATGCACAAGACTCTCCCTCTAGTAACCCCTATCTCCATAGGTTCTACTCCCTCATGTTTCTTGGGACAGACTCTGGCTATGTGCCCCCACTCCCCACAACTGAAACATTGAGGTTGTTGCATGGGGTTTCTCTCTGCTCCCCGAGAGGAGGAACCTGACTCCTCAGGGTTTCGTCTAGGTGTATATTGAGGAGGGGTTGCAGGTGGCTTGCCTAGGGGTCGGGAAGGTTGGCCTTTTACATCTACGGACCGATGATAGGCGCACGCCAAATCGACCGCTAGTTCGGTGTCGATCTTAGGATGTTGTCTGATCCAGTTCCGGGTGCTCATGGGTAGGGAGTCTAGATACTGTTCTAAAATAATGGCCTTGATGACATCTTCACGGTCGGTCCCTAAGGGTCCCAACCACTTCAGTCCTAGGTCTTTCACGTGGTAGTAAAATGTACGCGGATCCTCATGTTGTCCCCATTTCACTTTACGGAACTTTGATCAATAATACTCAGTATCATGTCCCACTCGCTCCAATATACTCTTCTTAATTTCGGAGTAGGGAGTGGTGCCTCCCGGATTGGCGGCCTGATAAGTTGACTGGAGAGTACTGGTTAAGAGAGGAGCTATATATTGACCCCATCGATTTTCAGGCCATTGAGCTGAAGAGGCGACCCTTTCAAAGTTTGTAAAAAAGGAGTCGGGATCCTCTCCCTCCTGATACTTCTGTAACACCGAACTTGGTACATTAGGATGTACCTTACTGGCGGCAATCGTATCGGTCAGTTTTTGCATAGCGGTCTCATGAACTAACTGATTATTGGCCATTATAGTGGCCCGACTTTTCAATGCGGCTTGAAGAGCCTCTCTGTCTTATTTGGCCTCCCTTTGTTGTGCCTCCCAGACTAGTTGGAGATGGCGTTGCCCCTCTGCCAATTGCTTTATCATGTCCTCAAGGGTGGGTTTCTCTTCCATGCTTGCAATACAGCCCGAGAGGAGGAAAAAAAAATTGTAAGCTCCTCAGTTCCCCAGTATCCCACTTCTGACACCACTGTGGTGGGGCGTGGATGTTGGGCTTGCTAGTACAGAGGCTCAGACCCAGTTTTATAGGGGTTTATAAGGCCAAAGCCAAGGTTTTATTGATTAGTAGGAGAAAAATTATCACAAAAAAATTAACAACAAAAAAAATAAACACTTGAAACTGGTCTTTTCTTTCGTCTTTTTTCCAAGGGGTCTCTGTTTATAGGTGCGGTGGTGTATGCAGGTCCTCAATGTTTCCTTCTTTCTTTTTAGGGTCGTTCCACTGACGGCTTCTTCTTGGATGCACGTGGACTCTCGACAGAACCAGAGGACAAGACACAGTAAGTGGGACGGTAAGTTATTATATTTATCTTATTAATAGAAGGGAGGGGTGTGAGGGAAAAACCGATAGGGGTTGGTGTAGTTAGGGGGGGGGGTGTTTGGTGGGCGACTATTGGGTCTGTGTCAGGGTAGTGTCAGGCAGTGGATGTGCTTTGGGACTCCCCCAGTTCCTCAACCAAAACTGCCCTGTTCTCCTTCTACCCTCCCCGGTTCCTTTTCCCTCCTTTTTCCTCCCTCCTGTCCCTTTCGAGTAAGTGTCCCTGAATAAACCCCGTACCTTGTATAGCCACGACCCTCCTGGGTCGTGGCAGGATTCTTCGTCTTCTTTGGAGGTTTCTCCCTCTCCGACGTAAGTGTGGGGTTGCTGCTCCTTCCCTCTGGGTTCGGCCGTCGGTGGTATCCCGTTCTCTCCTTCTTTACTCCTCTTGTCCTCCCTCTTCGTCTTTGCTGCGGCGTCCCCCTTTATCCGGCTTTCGACGTCTTCCTTTATCCGGCTTTCGACGTCTTCAGAGCCGACAACCCGGAAGTCTGGTTTCGCCCCGAGGCGCGGTTCCGATGCATCTCCATGACAACGCGTCATGTAGACGGAAGAAAGACTCCTCCGGCGCCAAGGCTGCAGCTCTGTAGGCGAGGTGTAGGACACCCGCCTACAGTTACCTCTAAGGGGAACCCTTGGACTCTGTGCACACTATTTCTTACTTTGAAATAGTATATACAGGGCCAACTTCCTACATTGTTCAATCCCCACAGGAGCAGAGACCTGAGTTGCTGCTATGACCGAAGATCCTCCAGAAGTAGTAGCTGATTGGGGGACAGATGCTCATGCCCAGAAGTGATGGGTACCACACTCTCCTGGCCTAGTCCAAAGTCACTAGGATGACTTGGGTCCAGTTGTTCCTGATCTTCTGCAGAACAGGGGGCGGGAGAGGTAGAGGCAGAAATGTGTATAGAAGTCCAGTGCTACACTCTAGTGTGGTTGGATCTCATACTCCAATAGAGAGCATTCTTGGGAACTTCAATGTCAACTCTCGATGGAGGCGGAAAGATCATACTCTCAGGCCAGCGTGCTTGTAAACGGCATGCTATCTGACACCTTTCCCATCCTTAGGGAAACTGGGAGGGGATGCCCACTTTCCCCGTTATTATTTGCTCTTGCCATAGACCTCCTCCCCGGGCTTATTAGATGTGATGCCCAGATGCAAGGGTGGAAACAGGAAGGTAACACAGGTAAGAGAATCACGTTATATATGGACGATGTACGCCTCTTTTTGTTAAACCCACATCTCGTGGGATATGCAGTCTTTGGCTGCTTGATCTTAATGAAGAGGCCTCTGGGCATCACACAGAGGCAAATCTCTACTAGTTCCTCTCCATGGCGACTGTTAGACTTGGCATCCTTGGGGTGGTCTCCCCTAACCTTTTCTCTGTTTCCCAGGTTGTTGATGTGTGCTGGACTCTTTTTTTGTTACTCTGGGCACTTTACCACTGTTATCCAGTGCTTCTATACAAAATGTGTATGTAATTGGTTCATCCATGATTGTCATATTTGATTTACTAGTAGGTCCCTAGTACAGTGCACTAGAGGTGCCCAGGGCCTGCAAATCAAATGCTACTAGTGGCCCTGAGCACTGGTTGTGCCACCCACCTTAGTAGCTCTGTAAACATGCCTAAGACCTGCCACTGCAGTGTCTGTGGGTGCAGATTTAAACTGCCAATTCTACTTGGCAAGTGTACCCAGTTGCCAGGCCTAAACCTTTCCTTTTCTTACATGTAAGACACCCCTAAAGTAGGCCCTAGGTAGCCCCATGGGCAGGGTGCAGTGTATGTTTAAGGTATGATGTATACTAATGTGTTTTATATGTCCTAACAGTGAAATACTGCTAAATTCGATTTTCACTGTTGCCAGGCCTATCCCTCTCATAGGTTAACATGAGGGCTGCCTTTAAATATGATTAAAGCGTAGATTCCCTTTGGGAGCGGATAGACCTGTGGACTTTGGGGTCTCTGAGCTCACAATTTAAAAATACATATTTTAGCAAAGTTGATTTTAAGATTGTGTGTTTGAAAATGCCACTTTTAGAAAGTGAGCATTTTCTTGCTTAAACCATTCTGTGACTGCCTGTTTGTGGATTCCCTGTCTGGGTCAGTTTGAGAGTTGGGCTGTTTGCACCTCTCTCTAGACAGTGACACAAAGGGAGCTGGGGTGTAGCCTGCATATCCTGATCAGCCATCTGTGCTAGGAGGGAGGGGAGGAGTGGTCACTCACACCTGAAAGGGCTGTGCCTGCCCTCACACAATGCAGTCTCCAACCCTCTGGTATGTGTCTGGGGCCAGGGCAAGGCAGGATTTCACAAACAAGAGAGACTTTTCTTTGAAATAAGCCTACTTCAAAGGGGAGAATGGGTATAAGAAGGGCTCACAAAACCACAGACTTTAGATCACTTCTGGAAATCAAGAGGAACCTCTGCCTGGAGAAGAGCTGAAGAGCTGAGGAAGAAGAGCTGAAGAGCTGAGGAAGAAGAGCTGCCCTGTCTGTGACTGTGCTTTGTGGAGCTATCCTGCAGTTGCTGCTTCTGCCTTGTGAAAGGGGACAAAGACTGGACTTTGTTGTGCATTCCTGCTTGTGAAGAAATCTCTAAGGGCTTGTCCTGAGCTTGCCTCCTGTTGTTGAAGTCTCAGGGCCATCAAAGACTTCCCCTGTCAGCACCTGGACTCTCTGCTGAGACTCCTGCCCTGCCAAGTGGTGCCCTATCGAGTTCCTGGGGCCTTGACAGGTGAAGCTGTCAGACCAAGCCTGAAAATCCATGCACCAACTGCTGCGTGGGGAAATTTCCGACACAACCTTCGAGAGCGGCGGAAGAAACGACGCGCCACCGGGTCTGTAGCTGAAATCCATGTATCGCTTGCAGCGCGGCTGGGAGATCGGCACGCGCGGCTGGAGAAACGACACGCCGCATCGCTGACGGAAGCTGGTATTGTCGCAACCCACACAGCAAAATGTTGCTATCACCGTGAAGCAAGATTTTCGACACAAACCTTGCTGGGCTTGAAAAAATGATGCAAAAACTGCCTGGATTGACGTATCGCTACCCTGCGGGGAAGAAAAACGACGCACACCAGTCCAACCGGCGAAGGAGAAATGACACACGAACTCACGGGTGAAAAATCGATGCATTGCTTACCTTTTTCGACACACACTCGCCCATGCGTGTTATTTTAACAGGATCCAGGTACTTTTCAACGCTAACAGTGTTTTATCTTTTTACCAAAGGATTTAAGACTCTTTTTGCTTTTTAATTAATAACTTGACTTGTGTATGGTGGATGTTTGTTGTTTTGGTCTTGTTTTGTTTAGATAAATATTTTCTATTTTTCTAAACCTGTTTTGTGTCATTTTGTAGTGGTTTCATTAAGTTACTGCATGTGGTGGTACAAATACTTTACACCTAGCATTCTGAAGTTAAGCCTGCCTGCTCGTGCCAAGCTACCAAGGGGGTGCGCGAGTGTTAGCTGAGGGCGATTCTCCTTTACAATGACTAGAGTGAGGGTCCTTGCTTGGACAGGAGGTAACCTGACTGCCAATCAAAGACCTCATTTCTAACATTGGTGATCAGCGGTTGGGAATGGACTTGTATTTGTACTTGACATACCGTGATTAAGTGTACACTACTGTTTTCAGTGCAGACCACTGCGTGACCACATACTACTTGTCTTGTGATGTTTGCTTTTCTCTTTAGTACTTCTGTTGTTCTACTTCTTGCTGATCCCTTGATAGACTTTTTTTTTTTAACTTCATTTGGGAACTTGTTTTTCTGCCTTTGGAACTTTGTACTTTAACTCTTCATCATGTCTCAATCTGGAGATGCATCAGGTGTAGCTGCTTTTGACCTAGAGAAATTAGAGGGCTATACAGTGGCTCAGTTGAAGTAGTTCTGTAAAGATTTTGCCTGTCTCATTAAGAGCTCATCTAAGAAGTAGGAGCTGCAAAAGGCGCTGAGGGCATGGGTGACAGCCAAAGAAGCTGAGGGGAACACAGAGGAGGAGCAAGAAGGGGAGGACGAGGTGCAAGTCACTCACAATGATGTAGTAGGTGGGCCTGCTATGTCCAGGGAAAGAGTCTCCAGGGCAGATAGCAGTGTGTCATCCAAGGGTCTGACTCCTGAAGAGTTACAGGACAGACAGGCAGAGAGAGAGTACCAATTGGAGCTGGAGAAGCTCATGCTCAAGATGGAGAGGGAGGACAGAAGGATGGCCATTGAGGAAAAGATACTGCTGGATCATGAGCTTAGAGGGAGCTAGATCAGAGGAGCCAGTCCAGTAGAGATGGTGGCAGCAACAGCACAGTGCAGCCTGAGAGAAGGGTACACATTTCAAAAGACCTTGTGAAGGATTACAAGAGGGAGGATGACATATATTTGTGGTTCAAAGGGTATAGGTCTGCTCTCCACATGAATCTGGTCCCTGAAGCTCATTGGGAGCAGCTCTGTGGAAGCACTTTGAGTAGAGGGGAGGGATACCCTGACAGCCTTAGGAATTCTCAGGAGCTCACCTACCCGATGCCCTACTCCCAAGATATGGTCTCACCCCAGAGCAGTATAAGGAAAAGTTCAGGTCCTATAAGAGGAAGGAATCCCAAACATGATTGGAATGTGTTGATTCTTTTTGCAGGTCACTGGATGGTTGGGTGAACAGCAGTAAGGTAACAATGTATAAGGGGGCTTTACAATTTGACTGCTTGGGAGCACTTGTACAGTTTATGTTTTCCAGAGATGCGCCAGCACCTAATTGACAGCAAGCTGACTGAACCCAGGAAGCTTGCGCAGGAAGCAGACCGCCAGGAGAGCACCAGGGTCCAAAAGAGGTATGGGGGAGACCATGCCAACGGTGGGCAGGTTCCCACTCAGATAAAAAAGGGGGGTAAGGGTAAACAGGGGGAGTTCTCAAAAAGGGCCCTATTCTGATTCCCAGGTTAAGGATTCCCAACCCCCCAGTGAGAAGAAGCCATGGTTCTCAAAAGGAAAGCCAGTGGCAGGGGGTCCCCAATGTAAATGTTATGCATGTGACCAAGTGGGTCATGTGAGGGGGGGGGCACAAATGCCCCAAGAGTACACAGGCACCCACTGGTCAACAGTCCCAGGGTTTGGCTAGTGTAGCACTTGGGGAGAAGTTGGTCCCAGGTGGGTGGGAGCCAGCTGAGATGACCCTTGTCTTGCTAGGGGACAGTGAGCTGTCCAGAGAACCCTTGTGCCTGAGAACACTAAGAAGTACAGGCAGTGGGAGACCATTAATGGAGAGAGGGTGGACGCTCTGAGAGACACAGGTGCCAGTGTGACTACAGTGAGGAGTCACCTGGTTTCTGAAGAGCAGACTGATCCCTGCGTAGTTCAATAAGTAGTTGCAGTGGACAACTCAGAGCACCTGTGTAGAGTGGCACAGGTTCCCTTTGAATGGGGGGGGGGGGTCTCAGGTTCCGTGAAGGTAGCTGTGAGTCCAACCATGCCTGTAGATTGTTTGATTGGCAATGACCTGGAGGATTCCCCTTGGAAGGAGGTGGAACACAGGTCGCACTTGGAGATGTTGGGTCTGCCTGGGTGGGTATGCGCATCCATCAGATCAATAGCACCCCGTCAGGGTGATCAAGAGCCCCTGGAGCCTGAAACAGTGGCCCAGGGGACCACCAAAAACAGGAAGGGCAGGGGGAGCGGAAAACCGGCCCCTGAAGTTCCCACTGTCCAGGAGGAGGCAGAGCCTGAGGGTGAAGTCCCAGAGCCTGGAGGGGAATAGGTGGCTGAACTGGGGGAGGTCCTTGAGCTGTTTCAGTGGCAGCAGGAAGGGGGGCTCACCAGGGAAGTATTCTGTGCAGCACAGAAGACATGCCCCACTCTGGAGGGATTGCAGCAGCAGGCTGCAGACCAGGCGGCTGGCAAGGAGCCAGGATCTCACCTGATCTACTGGGAGGACAACCTCCTGTACAGTGAGCCTAAGGTTCCTGAGCCTGGGTCAGCCTGTGTGCTGGTGGTACCCCAGTGCTTCAGGGACTTCCTACTGGGGTTGGCTCATGATGTGCCTTTAGCTGGACATTTGGGGCGGGACAAGACCTCTGAGAGGCTTGTCACCCACTTTCACTGGCCCCTAATGCGCAGACACTCAGATGCACATTGTAGCTATTGCCAAACTTGTCAGGCAAGTGGCAAGTGTGGGGGAAAATGTAAGGCTCCCCTCCAACCGTTTCCTGTTCTTAGTACCCCCTTTGAAAGGGTTGGCATTGACATTGTGGGGCCTCTGGATCCCAAGACAGCCATGGGCAACAGGTTCATCCTGGTCTGGGTGGACCGTGCCACCCAGTACCCAGAAGCCATTCCTCTGAGGTCAATCACTTTCCCTGTGGTGGGTCGTGCTTTGATGGGGGTTTTTACCCGCATGGGATTCCCCCAGGAAGGGGTATCTGATATGGGTACCAACTTCATATCTATGTATATGAAGTCTCTGTGGAAGGAGTGTGGGGTAACCTACAAGATTACCACCCCTTAGCCCACCCCCAAAGCAATGGTCTAGTTGAGAGATTCAACCGCACCTTGAAAGACATGATTATGGGCCTGTCAGAGCCCTTGAGGCAGAAGTGGGACGTCCTCTTGTCATGCCTTCTGTTCGCTTGCAGGGAGGTGCCTCAAAAGGGACTTGGGTATAGTCCCTTTGAGCTGATCTATGGCCACCCTCTGAGGGGACCTTTAAATCTGGTGAAGGGGGCTTTGGAAAAAGCTCCTAGTAAACCCCCCCAGGATGTATTTAGCTACATTCTGGCTCTGAGAAACCAGACTGCCCGCTTCAGGCGTCTCACACAGGAGAACCTGGAAACAAGCCAGAAGGATATGAAATGGTGCTATGACCAGAATGCCACTCTGGTCGAGTTTCAACAAGGTCACAAAGTGTGGGTGACGGCACCAGTGGGGCCTAGGGCACTCCAAGACAAGTGGACTAGGCCTTTTGAGGTGGTGGAGCGCAAGAGTGAAGTCACTTATCTGGTGGACCTGCAGACTCCCACGAATCCTTTAAGGGTCTTGCATGTTAACCACCTCAAACCACAATTTGAGCGGACTCAACTGTCCATGCTCCTTGCAAGAGATGATGGGGTGGAGGAGGAGAGAGAGCCTCCTCCTGACCTCCCAACTGCAGGAGAAAAAGATGGGTCTGTGGAGGAAGTGATCCTCTCCCCTCCCTGACTGCAGAGCAGCAGAGGGACTGTCGCCAGGTGTTGGGATAGTGCACCTCACTGTTTTCCCTGATCCCAGAGGGTCACACACTTGTGCACACATGATGTGGACACTGCGGTCAGTCCTCCCATTAAACAGAAAGTTTACAGGGTGACTGACAGGGTCAGGGCTAGCATTAAGGATGAGGTATCCAAAATGTTAACACTAGGGGTTATTGAGCATTCCAGCAGTCCTTGGGCCAGCCCAGTGGTATCGGTCCCAAAGGCTGCTGCACCTGGTGCCACTCCAAAACTCAGGTTCTGTGTGGCCTACTGGGGACTCAATGCGGTTAGCAAGACTAAAGCACACCCTATCCCCGGAGCTGATGAGCTCATTGATCGGTTGGGAGTTGCAACCTACCTCAGCACATTTGACTTAACGCCTGGGAACTGGCAGATTGCCTTCACTGAGGGGCCCAAGGAGAGGTCTACATTTTCTACCCCCGATGGGCACTTTCAAATTAAAGTGATGCCATTTGGGATGAAGAATGCCCCTGCCACCTTTCAGGGATTGGTTAACCAGGTGTTGGCTGGGCTGGATGAGTTCAGTGCCGCCTACCTGGATGACGTTGCTGTTTTTAGTTCCACATGGGAGGAACATCTGCAACACCTCTGCACAGTGTTGGAGGCTCTGCAGAAGGCAGGCCTCACTGTTAAGGCAAGCAAGTGCCAAATAGGGCAGGGTTCTGTAGTGTATTTGAGACACCAGGTAGGGAGTGGCCAAATGGCACCCCTACGGCCACAAATTGACACCATTCTGGCTTGGGAGCCTCCCACAACCCAGACTGAGGTGAGAGCCTTTTTAGGCCTCACTGGCTACTACAGGAGGTTTGTCAAGGGATATGGTACCATTGTTACCCCTTGACTGAGTTGCCTTCTAAGAAGCAACAAAAGAAGGTGATCTGGACAGAGGCATGCCAGACCGCTTTTGATGTCCTGAAGGCTGCCATGTGCTACTCCAAGGAGTTTGTTGTGCAAACAGACGCCCCAGAGCATGGTATTGGAGCAGTACTCTCACAGATTAATGAAGAGGGCCTAGGTCAACCTGTAGCCTTCATTAGCCGGAGGTTACTTCCCAGGGAACGTAGATGGAGTGCCATAGAACGTGAAGCGCTTGCTGTGGTCTGGGTGCTGAAGAAGCTAAGATCCTACTTGTTTGGGACTCACTTCCGGGTTCAGGTCCCTCAGATGGTTAATGCAGATGAGGGGTGAGAATCCAAAACTGTTAGTGGTCCATTTCCCTACAGGGGATGGGCTTTACGGTGGAACACCGCCCTGGTACAGAACACTCCAATGCTGATGGTCTGTCCAGATTCTTCCGCCTTAATGATGAGAAATCCCATGAGGCTGGGTAGTTGCTCCCCACTTTCAGCTGGAGGGAACACGTGTTAGACTTGGCATCCTTGGCATGGTCTCCCCAAACTTTTTGCCTGTTTCCCAGGTTGTTAATATGTGCTGGACTATGTTTTTGCTGTTTGTGTTACACTGGACACTTTACCACTGCTATCCGGTGCTAAAGTGCAAGTGCAAGAGCTGTGTTTGTAATTGGTTCATCCATGACTGGCATATCTGATTTATTGGTAAGGCCCTAGTACAGTGCACTAGAGGTGCGC
Organism: Pleurodeles waltl; assembly: GCF_031143425.1. NCBI lineage: Eukaryota > Metazoa > Chordata > Amphibia > Caudata > Salamandridae > Pleurodeles > Pleurodeles waltl. The sequence goes on from NC_090438.1 coordinate 350,166,352, forward strand.
AGGGGCTATAAATCAAATGCTACTAGTGGGCCTGCAGCACTGGTTGTGCCACCCACCTTAGTAGCTCTGTAAACATGGTTCGCACCTGCCACTGCAGTGTCTGTGTGTGCAGTTTTAAACTGCCAATTTAAATTGGCAGGTGTACCCACTTGCCGGGCCTAAACCTTCCCTTTTCTCACATGTAAGACACCTCTAAGGTAGGCCCTAGGTAGCCCCATGGGCAGGGTGCAGTGTATGTTTAAGGTAGGACATATACTAACGTGTTTTATATGTCCTAACAGTGAAATACTACTACATTCGGTTTTCACTGTTGCAAGGCCTATTCCTCTCATAGGTTAACATGAGGGCTGCCTTTAAATATGAATAAAGCGTAGATTCCCTTTGGAATCGGATAGACATGTAGTTTGGGGTCTCTGAGCCCACAATTTGTCCATATCCATAAAGCCGCTGGCACTTCACATATCCCATGAACCAAATCTGACTTGGAACATGACACCCCATGTGACCACCATGAAAGCAGGTCTTCACTGCTGGGTGGCCCTACTGCGCAACGTGCTGAGCTGTGTGGCCCTCTTCAAAATTATGTGATTTTTATATCTCCTCTAAATCTTCCCGGTGGTGATCCCTAACCATTGGTTCTGCAAGGGTGAATCGTGTACCCCGTATAGCCTGGGCTAAATGTACACTGGCTGTATATGACAGCAGGATTGGAATGGCTAATCCTCAGCAGTACTACAGGGCAGTACAATTACCCGGTGCAGGGCGATGGCAGCAGGCAATTGTCCTGTTCACAGGAGCGCCTGTGCTGGGTTTGGACTAGGTACCCAGTAGGAAATCCATAAGGGCTTCATTAAAAAGGAGCAGGTGTTCAGAGGATGAAGCCCCAAGCTAAAACACCTCACTCAGGACCAGGTCTAGGACCTCTGCTGTGCTCCTCAACACCATTGAATATAAAAGTCTCTCCTCCGTAGCCACGCTCGGGGGAGAAAGCATGCCAGTATTTGGAGAGATAGCCAGTTCACTGGCTTCACCCAGATCCGTACACCAGTTCATGGGATCTTGGAGCTTGTATTCCAAAGGGTCCAGCGAACTCTTCCATTCCTCACGTAAACTAACACATAGCAATAAGGCTCAGGATTTGACATAGGGGCAGGGCCCCTGTCAGCGCAGGAGTCAGCATCGTACAACACCCATCTGAGACACTGTCGGATTAGGCAAAGAGGATGGGGGGCCCTGACTAGGGGCATAGGTGGAGCTGGGAGTGTCGATGTCAGGTCCAGCACTGGGGAAAGTTGAGGTTGTAATGTAGGAAGTTGGCTCTCTATACGATGCACTAAAAAGAAGTACACCGTGCAGAGAGTTCAGTGCGTGTGTGCTACCTATATGTAGCTTCACAATGGTAACTCCAAATATGGCCATGTAAAATGTCTAAGATCATGGAACTGTCCCCTCATGCCAAATCTGGACTTGGGGTGCCAATCCCATGCATCCCCGGGGCTCCGGCATGGATCCCGGGTACTGCCAAACTAGCTCTCTGGGGTTTTCACTGCAGCTACCGCTGCTGCCAACCCACAGACAGGCTTCTGCCCTCCTGGGGTCTGGGCAGCCCAGTCCCAAGAAGGCAAAACGAAGGATTTCCTCTGGGAGAGGGTGTTACAACCTCTCCCTTTGGAAATAGGTGTTAAGGGCCTGAGAGGAGTAGCCTCTCCTGGCCTCTGGGAATGCACACCCTCAGCAGCACAGGGGCGGCCTGGTGCAGCGGGCAAACAAGGCATCAGGTTTGTAATTGAAATCAAAGGAGAGACCCGGGGATCACTCTGGCGATGCAGGCAGGGCACAGGGGGGCCTTCTCTGGCCAGCTACCGACTGGGCAAGGATGAGGGCCACCTGCTTGTCACTACTGCACCGGTATGTGGTTTCTCTCAGGCCTGGGGGCTGCAGGTGCAGTGCTTCCTCCAGGCATCAGGTTCTTTGTTACTGGGCAGTTGCGGTCAGGGGGAGCCTCTGGATTCTCTCTGCAGGCGTCACCGTGGGGGATGCAGGGAGGCCGTCTCAGGGTGTCCATGTCGTGGGAGTCGCCTGGGGGTCCGCTCCGCAGAGTTGGTTCTTCTGGACACGAGCCGGGGGCGTCGGGTGCAGAATGTTGGGGACACACACTTCCGGAGTGAGGCTTGAGTCCTTTTAAAGATAGTTTCTTTGTTCCTTGCATAAACCAGTCTACACCGGTTCAGGGATCCCCCAGCCCCTGCTCCAGAGTGAAACTGCACAAAGGATAGGGGAGTGACCACTCCCCTGTCCATCACCACCCCAGGGGAGGTGCCCAGAGCTCCTCCAGTGTGCCCCAGACCGCTGCCATCTTGAATGCATAGGTGTGACGGCACAATGGAGGCCTCTGAGTGGCCAGTGCCAGCAGGTGGCGTCAGAGATCCCTCCTGAAAGGTACTTACCTGGTTAGGTGGCCAATCCTCCTCTGAGAGCTATTTAGGGTCTCTCCTGTGGGTTTCTCATCAGATAACGAATGCAAGAGCTCACCAGAGTTACTCTGCATCATTCTCTTTGACTTCTGCAAAGGATCGACCGCTGACTGCTCCAGGACACCTGCAAAACCGCAACAAAGTAGCAAGACGACTATCAGCAACATTGTAGCACCTAATCCTGCCAGCTTTCTCAACTGTTTCCTGGTGGTGCATGCTTTGAGGGCTGTCTGCCTTCACCCTGCACTGGAAGCCAAGAAGAAATCTCCCGTGGGTCGACGGAATCTTCCCCCTGCTAACACAGGCACCAAACTTCAGCTTCACCGGTCCTCTGGGTCCCCTCTCATTGTGACGAGCGTGGTCCCTGGAACACAGGAGCTGGATCCAACTGACCCCGACAGTCCAGAGGTCCTTCTGTCCAAATTTGGTGGAGGTAAGTCCTTGCCTCCCCACACCAGACAGTAATCCTGTGTACTGCGTGAACTGCAGCTGCTAGGGCTTCTGTGCAATTTTGCAAGGAGTCCTTCGTGCACAGCACAGCCCAGGTCCCCAGCACTCCGTTCTGCATTGATCAACTTGCTGAGTTGACCACCGGCTTTGTGGGACCCTCCTTTGTAGTGCTGAGACGACCGCAGTGCTCAGATTTTGAACGCCTGTTCAAGTGCTTCTGCGGGTGCTGCCTGCTTCTGCATGGAATCTCTGTGCTGCTGAGCACCCCCTCCGTCTCCTCCACCAAGGGGCGACCTCCTGGTCCTTCCTGGGCCCAGGCAGCACCCATTTTCTTCAACCGCGACCTTTGCAGCTAGCAAGGCTTGTTTGCGGTCTTTCTGCGTGGAAATAACTCTGCCTCCTCCAGCACGCCGTGGGACATCTTCTGTGCAAAGGAGAAGTTCCTGGCATCTTCCGTTGTTGCAGAATCTTCAGCTTCTTCCACCCAGAGGCAGCCATTTTGCACCTTCATCTGGGTTTTAGTGGGCTCCTGCCCCCCCTGGACACTTTCGTGACTCTTGGACTTGGTACCCTTCCTTTGCAGGTCCTCAGGTCCAGGAATCCGTCTTCAGTGCATTGCAGTCAGTTGTTGTCTTTGCAGAATCTCCTATCACAACTTTAGCGTTTTTATGGGGAAGTAGGGTAACATTACTCCTACTTTTCAGGGTCTTGGGGTGGGATATCTTGGGCACCCTTAGTGTTTTCGTACACTCCCAGAGACCCTCTACACACTACACTAGGCATGGGGTACCTAAGTGGTTCGCATTCCACTTTCTTAGAATATGGTTTGTGTTGCCCCTAGGCCTATTGCATCCTATTGTATTCTACAGTGTTTGCACTACTTTTCTAACTGTTTACTTACCTGATTTTGGTTTGTGTGTATATTATGTGTATTTTACTTACCTCCTAAGAGAGTATATCCTCTGAGATATGTTTGGCACATTGTCACTAAAAAAAAGTACCTTTATTTTTAGTAACACTGAGTATTGTGATTCTTAAGATATAGTGCTATATGATATAAGTGGTATAGTAGGAGCTTTGCATGTCTCCTAGTTCAGCCTAAGCTGCTCTGCTATAGCTACCTCTATCGGCCTAAGCTGCTAGAACACTACTAATCTACTAATAAGGGATAACTGGACCTGGCACAAGGTGTAAGTATCATCAGGTACCCACTATAAGCCAGGCCAGCCTCCTACATTGGTGGTGCAGCAGTGGGATAAGTACTTGTAACTGCTTTACCACTTTGTCATTGGTGCTTTTTTTATAAGAAAAACATATACCAAATACTTCATAATATACACAGTTAACTTAAACAGTTTAACTTTCTTTCTCTAAACTTTCTAAAAAGTTTCAGAAAAGTTTTTTAAAGTTTTGGTTGGTTACATGGCAGTAAGGTGACTGACTATGAAAGCCTGTATAATCTAATCCTGAGAGAGCATATTTTGAACAATTGTGTGTCTGATTTGTTGCACCAGTACTTGGTAGACTCAGATCTGACCTCTCCCCAAGAATTGAGAAAGAAGGCAGACAAATGGGTCAGAACAAGAGTGAACAGAAAGGTTCATACAGGGGGTGACAAGGATGGCAAGGAGGAGGATGGTAAGTCTTCTGACAAGGGTGGGGACAAAGATAAAAAACATTCTGAATCTTCATCAGGCCCACAAAACTCCTCTGGGGGTGGTGGGTCCAAGTCCTCTTCCCACAATTAAAAAACGCCATGGAGTTGCTTATATAAAAGTAAAGGCCATTGGGCAAGTGATTCCACTTGTCCAAAGAAAAACACCAAGGCTCCCACTACCACAACCCCAACTGCAACCTCTAGTGCCCCTAGTAATAGCAGTGGTGGTGGAAGTCTACTACAAATAGCCAACCTAAGGGTGTAGCTAGGCTCACCATTGGTAGTGTAGTTGGGGTTGGTCTTGTAAGGGAGACCACAGAGGCTGTTTTAGTCTCCGATGGTGGTATTTACTTTGCCACCTTGGTTGCTTGTCCCCTTAAAACGGGTAAGTACAAGCAACTTCCCCTAATAAACGGGGTTGAGGCCTACAGGGATACAGGTGCCAGTGTCACTATGGTGATTGAGAAACTGGTCCACCCTGAACAATACCTACTTGGTCAGCAGTACCAACTGACTGATGCTCACAATAACACCACTTAGCCACTCCATGGTTGTTGTGAATTTCAACTGGTGTGTGTGTGTGTGTGGGGGGGGGGGGGGTCTGGGGTTTACTGGGCCAAAGAAAGTTGTGCTAGCCACTGAATTACCTGTAGATTGCTTACTGGGCAATGATTTGGAGACATCAGCTTGGGCTGAAGTGGAGTTGGATGCTCATGCAGCAATGCTGGGCATTCCTGGGCATATTTTTGCTTTGGGAAGGGCTCAGGCCAAGAAGCAAAAAGGACAGGGAAACCTGGATCCTGGAACAATGGACCAAGTGCTCCCAAAAGCTAGGGGTAGTAAGGGTAAATCCTTGCCCACTATCCCTACCTCTTCAGGAGATTCCCCTTTTGAGGAAGAGGAATCCTCTCCCTGTGCAGATTGCTTTAGGTGTTGGGTTTCTCTCACGAGAGAGGCAGCAGGAGAGGGGGCTGTGTACACAGGCTGTAGGCGACTTCAGGGAGTCCAGGAGTGGTGAAACCACAATGGTCTCGGACTCTGGACAGCTAGGGAACCTTGCTGGCACCCGAGGGCCACTTCCACTCGGGTCGGTGACTGCGGGTGCAGTGGTGTCTTCAAGTGTGGAGTCTCTGCGGTTCCAGAGCTCTTTCCTTGGAGTTGGTTGGAGAGGAGGCCCGCTATTCACCGAAGACTGGAGTCTTTTTTTAAGGTAGGCAGTCCTTTCTGGAGGTTCAGCTGCAGGACGAGGCATCTTTTGGTGCTGTTATCGTGGAATGGGAGTACATTAATCCGCAACCTGATAAGATGGGCTCCGACCATCACCTCTGTAAAAACATTTGGGCAGAGGCAAGGTCAATAGGCAGGATGGTGAACTGCAAGCGATACATTGTCCACTGTGGGACTAAAGGGTGAGTAGATGAAGGTACTGTAGGAAAGTAGGATCTTTCTGACATGGTTGCCCCCACTTTTTGCCAGGTGTCAGTGTGTTCTGACTGTAGTACACTGGGATCCTGCTAACCAGGACCGCACTGTCACTGTTCTCTCCAATAAATTTGGATGGTAAGTGCTCCTTACAGCCCACAATTGACACTGATGTACCCCTGTAAGTCCTTCGTATTTAGTACTTTGGTACCCAAGGCAACCCCAAACACCATCAACACAGGGCCGGTCAGGTGCAGAGGTCAAAGTAGGGCCCAAATAGCATACGGTTCTATAAAGAAAGGGGGTGCCCCGGTTCCAGTCTGCAGGCAGGTAAGTACCTGCGTCCTCGGGGAGCAGACCAGGGGGGTTTAGCAGAGCACTGGAGGGGTCCCAAGTAGGCACACAAAGCACACCCTCAGCAGCACAGGGGCGGCATGGTGCAGCGGGCAAACAAGGCATCAGTTTTGTAATTGAAATCAAAGGACAGACCCGGGGATCACTCTGGCGATGCAGGCAGGGCACAGGGGGGCCTTCTCTGGCCAGCCACCGACTGGGCAAGGATGAGGGCCACCTGCTTGTCACTCCTGCACCGGTATGTGGTTTCTCTCAGGCCTGGGGGCTGCAGGTGCAGTGCTTCCTCCAGGCATCGGGTTCTTTGTTACTGGGCAGTCACGGTCAGGGGGAGCCTCTGGATTCTCTCTGCAGGCGTCACCGTGGGGATGCAGGGAGGCCGTCTCAGGGTGTCCACGTCGTGGGAGTCGCCTGGGGGTCCGCTCTGCAGAGTTGGTTCTTCTGGACACGAGCCGGGGGGCGTCGGGTGCAGAATGTTGGGGGGACACACTTCCGGAGTGAGGCTGGAGTCCTTTTCAAGATGGTTTCTTTGTTCCTGTTTTGGACAGAGCCGCTGTGCACTGGAGTTTCTTGGTCCTTTGTTTGCAGGGCAGTCCTCTGAGGTCACTAGTCCCGCTGGATGCGTCACTGTGCAGGTTATTTGAGTCTGGAGACAGGCAGTAGGGCTGGGGCCAATTCAGTTGTCATCTCCGTCGTCTCTGCTGGGCTTTCAGGTCAGCAGTACTTCTTGTTGTTGTAGGTCATCAGGAACCTGGTTTCCTGGGTTCAGGGCCACCCCTAAATACTCAATTTAGGGGTGTGTTTAGGTCTGGAGGGCAGTAGCCAATGGCGACTGTCCTTGAGGGTGGCTACACCCTCTTTGTGCCTCCTCCCTGTGGGGAGGGGGCACATCCCTAATCCCACTGGGGGGAATCCTCCAAAACAAGATGGAGGATTTCCTAAGGCAGGGGTCACCTCAGCTCAGGACACCTTAGGGGCTGTCCTGACTGGAGGGTGACTCCTCCTTGTTTTTCTCATGATCTCCCCCAGACTTGCCACCAAAAGTGGGTGTTGTGTCCGTGGGGCGGGCATCTCCACTAACTGGAGTGCCCTGGGGCACTGTAACACCAAGGTTGAGCCTTTGAGGCTCACCGTCAGGTGTTACAGTTCCTACAGGCGGAGGTGTGAAGCACACACCTCCCCAAAGTGACAAAGGCACTCACCCCATGTGGCCAGAAACTCATCTGGATGTGGCAGGCTGGCAGGAACTGGTCAGCCTAGCACTATGAATTGGACTGGTATACGGGGGCCATCTCTAAGATGCCCGCTGTGTGTATTTATCAATAAATCCCACACTGGCGTCAGTGTGGATTTATTGTGCTGAGAAGTTTGATACCAAACTTCCCAGAATTCATTGTAGCCATTATGGAACTGTGGAGTTTGTGTTTGACAAACTCCCAGACCATATACTCTTTATGGCTACCCTGCAATTACAATGTCTAAGAGTTGGCTTAGACACTGTAGGGGCATAGTGCTCATGCAACCATGCCCTCACCTGTGATATAGTGCACCCTGCCCTTAGGGCTGTAAGGCCTGTTAGAGGGGTGACTCTAAGGGGAGTGCCATGTCGACTAGTCTTTTTCTCCCCACTAGCGCACACAAGCTGTGAGGCAGTGTGCATGTGCTGAGTGAGGGGTCCCCAGGGTGGCATAATACATGCTGCAGCCCTTAGAGACCTTCCCTGGCCACAGGGACCTTGGCACCAAGGGTACCATTTACAAGGGACTTATCTGTGTGCCATGGCTGTGCCAATTGTGGAGACAAAGGTACAGTTTAGGGAAAGAACACTGGTGCTTGGGCCTGGTTAGCAGGGTCCCAGCACACTTCAATCATAACTTGCATCAACAAAAGGCAAAAAGTTCGGGGGTAACCATGCCATCAGAAGCATTTTCCTACACACTTGTTTCTGCCTTCTTGTAAATAAGATGAGCAGAGACCCTGGGAGTATCTGACTGGTCAGTCCAGCAGAGTAGCGTCACTGACCCCCGCTAGGTGGGTCACTGCAGAAGATGTCGAATCCACTTCCTGGGTTAATTAAGGGCTCCCCTGAGAGTGGGACCCCAGAGTTTTCTGCAAGCTTTTTCTTCAAGACACTTCGGCAACCTGGACACTGGATTCTGCTGCTGGACTTTGCCGGGAACCAAGACAAGACTGCAACTTTGTTACCAGGTATTGCAAGGACTCTGCCACTTCTGTGGCTAAACATCCTCCAGAGTCACAAGGCCTCTGCCTGCACTAAGGCAACACGAAGGAATCTCCTTCGGAGTGAAGAGGTCACACCCCTGCATCTGCAGGCACCTCAAAGTCGATGACCGGTTTGTGGATCCTGCTGTCCCACAGACTCTTCAAGGCTGTAGAAACAGTTGTTGGTTCTGTGGCTCATCAGATGTCTGACCTGTCTTCTTTGCAACTGGGAAGATTGTGGTCCCTTGTTGGATCTGCTTAGATGGATTCCCTGTGCACCTTGTCTGTTTGCCATTGCCAAGCCTCGCTGGCTCTTCAGTCAAAAGACATCCTAGCTTCAAGAAGCCCCAGCCTCAAGCATCACAGAGCTCCAAGACCAACGTCCTCCCTGCAATTACTACAACATGGGCATCCATCTTCTTTGTGCTGCTGAGGCTTCCTTCTGAGTCCCTGTGCTTGCTGCCAGAGGATCCTCCTGAGTTCTCCATCAAGTCCTGCTGGCTCTCCTTCTTGCTGAGGGCCTGCCCTGATTTACCAGCATAGTTTGAATCCTTTGGACCTTGCTGTTCCCAGCTCCTGCAACTCCTCTTGCAACACATCTTTTGCATTTGCTAAGGCTTGTTGGTGGCCTGCTGGCCACTGACCCTCTGCAATTCGACAACCGGCGTGGACATTGCCTGGACACCACAGCTGCATCTTCAAGACTTCCGTCCCACAGTGAGGTATCCACAAGAACTCCGGGTGGCTTGGACTCTGTTCCCTCTCTCCACAGGAACCTCTTGTTCGGAATCTGCGTTTGGGTTCCACCGACCTGGTCCACTTGTCACTACCAGCTGGACAGCTGAGGTCCCCACTGAGTTGAATGCAGATCTGACAAGACTTCACCCCTATGCACCTGGGCTACCTGGTGCAAGTACTCCACTTCAATGGGTATTCACCGGAGGGGGGAGGGAGGGGCACGCTCGAACATTCCTTATCCGAACGGGTTTCCTCAGGGCCCTCTGGGAAGGGTTCTGAACCACGAAAACTTTAACTGCCACTTCCCCATGCTATCCTATGGACACCTGACCTGCGGTAACATCTCTGCACACAGGGCCTGAGGAACCTAGTTACTTACCTTTGCAGTTTTAATACTTTCCCAGTCCAGAAGATCTTTGGGTGTCAGTCTTAGTTAGTTGTGATTTTCTCATCCTATTTTTTAGTATATGGTCCCATTGGGGCCCATGTTATTTTATGCTTTTACTTACCTGTTTCTAAGTATATTTTTGTGAGTATATATATCTCTGGTTAGCAAAGTTAGTTTACTGCCTGTGGTTTAATAAATAAAACACTATTTTTCCAACACTGGTGTGGTTCTTTCTTGTGTGAAGATTAATGACTATCTTTTGTGTCATCTGCAATTACTTTACACCCTCTCGGATAAGCCTAGCTGCTCTCCAAAGCTACTTATGAGAGCTTTCGTTATTTGGAACCACTAACACGATCACTAAGGGTTGCCCGGACTCAGTACACAGCACCTCACCTATAGGTGTACACCATATACTGAGCCAGCCTCCTAAAGGTACTCATATTGCAAGTCCAAGGATGCCCGCCAAAGCTAGGGATCTAGGGCAGAGAGAATCTGGTTCAGAGTCAGCATCTTGAATTTGGCCTTCCAAAGGAAGATGTTCAAGAACCAAAGACCCAGAAATAAACCCGAGTCTGCCCTCTTTCTTGGGTACCAAGAAGGAAAATGAGTAGCATCCTTAGCTCCTCACCCTTTGAGGGCTCTCTCTATTAAACCTTTTGTTATAGCAATGACTGAACTTCTTTGGCAAGGATATAGGTCTGTTCCGTTGAGGTCTAAGGAAAAATAGGAGGGAGTGGAGGGACGTTTGAGAAAAAAAGAAGAGGGTAACTATAAGAAACAACATGCAGGACCAGCTGGTCCAAGGTAACGACAAGCCAGCTGGGCAGGTAAAAATTTATCCTATATTCTACTCGCACACTGATGACTCCCGAAAATGGATTCAGAGTGGTTTGGTAGCGGCAACGGTGAGTGAAAAGGAGCATTGGCTTTGCTGACGCCACATCGCCTGGAGACATAAAACTGATCAACAGGCTGCTGAGCAGCTTGAAATAGCTGTCTCGGGAAGTCAGCCAGGCCCCAATAATAACTTCTGAACTTCAGCCTTGCTGGTAGAACTGGTGGCAAGGGGACAATAAGTGCAAGGAGCAAGCCAAAGCACAACTATCTTTAAGCTGCTCCAAAGCTGACTTTGTCTTGAATCTAAACCGCCTGGAACCATAAAAAGGCATAGCCATAAGGGATGCCAGTAAGTCCCAAAGAAAAGTGAATAACTATAAACTAATATCCATAGTATAGCCCACGCAAGTTTATGGTGTTCAGACTTGCAAGTAAAATGTGCCTGCCCGCGTCCTTGGTCATTCTTAACCATCTGGCTACAAGTATCTCAGAACTCCTTGTGCAAGATCTCCTTTGCAGTAATCCAAGGTGCATGAGTGTATATCACCAGCAAACAGCATTCAGAGACACCTCTAAGCCTGGCAGAAGAGAACACCTACTTACAAAGTGCATAAATGTGATTCGATTGTTTTCAGGTGGGCAAATAGAGAAGGCATTCAAGTTCACCTTATTGGCTGAAGCCTGAATTACAAGGCTCTCTAGCATGGAATGCTGTGTCAAAAAGGCCAGATCAACAAGAGCAGACTGTCAAGGTATTAACGTACAAGTTACTTACCTTCGGTAACAAAATATCTGGTAGAGACATATTCTAGTTGCAGATTCCTTACCTTAGAATTTCCCCCAGGCGTCAGACTGGATCCGGAGATTTTTCTTCGAGCAATACCCTTGCACGTCGGTAGGTGGCGTTGGTTGACTCTGCGGGCGTCATTGGCATCGTAGTCGCCGTGATGACGTTGGGAGTAGTACATAGATGCCACCTCAGCGCAGTGACGTCAGTTTCTTTTAACAACTTTCCACGCCAAAGCGCAGAGCTGCTAAGAAAGGACCTGAAGGGGGGAATCCCTGTCCCTAGAAATCAGTTCACAAGCAGGGTCGGTAAGGAATCTGCAACTAGAATATGTCTCTACCAGATATTTTGTTACCCAAGGTAAGTAACTTGTACATCTGATAGAGACTTCTAGTTGCAGATTCCTTACCTTTGAATAGATACCCAAGCAATGCCATTCTTGGTGGTGGGCTGCAAACCAAGATCATACTAGGAAGTCCTGCAGGACAGAACAACCAAAGTAGCCCAACAGACCTGACTGTCCAGGCAGTAGTGTTTAGCAAACATGTGCAAGGACGCCCACGTAGCTGCATGGCAGATATCCAGGACACGAACTCAGCGTGCTAACGCAGTGGAAACAGCTGTTTCTCTAGTGGAATGAGCCCGCAAGCCCTCAGGGGGTTGCTTCTTGGCCAAAGCGTAGAACATCTTGATGCAGAGAAGTACCCATCGAGAGATGGTACGTTTTTGCACCGCCTTTTCTTTCTTCGTAACCATATACCCGACAAAGAGTTGATCGTCCACCCGGACGTCTTTAGTACAATTAAGATAGAACGGCAACACTCTTTTTGGGTCCAGACGGAGTCTCTCCTCCTCATGGGAAGGAAGTGGGGGTGCGTAGAAAGTGGGCAGGGTGATGGACTGGCCTACATGAAAAGGCGTAACCACCTTCGGAAGGAAGGAAGCCTTGGTGCGCAACACCACTTTGTCAGGGTGAACAGACAAGTATGGAGGTTTGGACTAAAGGGCCTGAAACTCAATCACCCTGTGAGCAAAAGTGGTGGCAACAAGAGACAGTTTTGAAGGTGAGGAGCAGTAAGGGACAATTGTGCATCGGCTCAAAGGGAGTGCACATTAAATAGGTAAGGGCAAGATTGAGGTCCCACTGAGGCATGATAAATGGAGTGGGAGGAAATAAATAGGTAAAACCTTTTAGGAATCTACTCACAATAGGAGATTTGAAGAGGGAGAGCTGATCAGGTAACCTAAGAAAGGCCGCAATGGCAGATAATGAAAATGTCACTTACCCAGTGTACATCTGTTCGTGGCATCAGTCGCAGTAGATTCGCATGTTCTGCAATAGCTCGCCATCTGGTGTTGGGCCGGAGTGTTACAAGTTGTTTTTCTTCGAAGAAGTCTTTCGAGTCACGGGACCGAGTGACTCCTCCTTTTGTCTCCATTGCGCATGGGCGTCGACTCCATCTTCGATTGTTTTTCCCCGCAGAGGGTGAGGTAGGAGTTGAATTGTAGTAATAGTGCCCATGCAATGGAGTGACTAAGTATGCACCTATTTAAGGTTGAGATGATACATATATAAATAATTGAAGGTAACTTCCAAACTGCTACAGGCTCCCGGGGAGGCGGGTGGGCACATGGGAATCTACTGCGACTGATGCCACGAACAGATGTACACTGGGTAAGTGACATTTTCAGTTCGATGGCATCTGTCGCTGTAGATACGCATGTTCTGCATAGACTAGTAAGCAGTTATTTCCCCAAAAGCGGTGGATCAGCCTGTAGGAGTGGAAGTAGTTTGAAATAATGTTGTTAATACAGCTTGACCTACTGTGGCTTGTTGTGCGGATAACACGTCTACACAGTAGTGCTTGGTGAATGTGTGAGGCGTAGACCATGTGGCTGCCTTACATATTTCTTGCATTGGGATGTTTCCTAGAAAGGCCATGGTAGCACCTTTCTTTCTGGTTGAGTGTGCCCTTGGTGTAATGGGCAGCTGTCGTTTAGCTTTAAGGTAGCAGATTTGGATGCATTTAACTATCCATCTGGCTATACCTTGTTTTGAAATTGGGTTTCCTGCATGAGGTTTTTGAAATGCAATAAAGAGTTGTTTAGTCTTTCTGATGTTTTTTGTTCTGTCAATGTAATACATCAATGCTCTTTTGACATCTAATGTATGTAGCGCCCTTTCAGCTACGGTATCTGGCTGTGGAAAGAACACTGGAAGTTCCACTGTTTGATTTAGATGGAACGGTGAAATAACCTTTGGCAAAAATTTAGGATTGGTCCTTAAGACGACTTTATTTTTGTGTAGTTGTATAAAAGGTTCCTGTATTGTAAACGCCTGAATCTCGCTTACTCTTCTTAGGGAAGTAATGGCGATGAGAAATGCCACCTTCCAGGTTAGGAACTGTATGTCGCAGGAGTGCATGGGTTCAAAAGGTGGACCCATAAGCCTAGTTAGGACAACATTTAGGTTCCATGAAGGAACAGGTAGTGTTCTTGGTGGTATAATTCTCCTAAGGCCCTCCATGAATGCTTTAATGACTGGTATCTTATATAGGGAAGTTGAATAGGTAGTCTGCAGGTATGCAGAAATTGCTGCAAGGTGTATTTTAATGGAAGAGAAAGCTAGGTTAGATTTTTGTAAGTGAAGCAAGTAACCCACTACATGTTCTGGAGTTGTGTGTAATGGTTGTATTTGATTAATATGGCAGTAGCAAACAAACCTCTTCCATTTACTTGCATAACAGTGCCTGGTGGATGGCCTTCTGGCCTGTTTTATGACTTCCATACATTCTTGGGTAAGTTGTAAGTGCCCGAATTCTAGGATTTCAGGAGCCAGATTGCTAGATTCAGCGATGCTGGATCTGGGTGTCTGATCTTTTGGTTGTGCTGTGTCAACAGATCTGGCCTGTTGGGCAATTTGATGCAGGGTACCACTGATAGGTCTAGCAGCGTTGTGTACCAGGGTTGCCTTGCCCAAGTTGGTGCTATCAATATGAGTTTGAGTTTGCTTTGACTGAGTTTGTTTACCAGGTAAGGAAGGAGAGGGAGAGGAGGAAAAGCGTAAGCAAATATCCCTGACCAGTTCATCCATAGGGCATTGCCTTGGGATTGTTTGTGTGGGTATCTGGATGCGAAGTTTTGGCATTTTGCGCTCTCCCTTGTCGCAAACAAGTCTATCTGAGGTGTTCCCCAGAGTTTGAAATAAGTGTTCAGAATTTGGGGGTGAATTTCCCATTCGTGGACCTGTTGATGATCTCGAGAGAGATTGTCTGCGAGTTGATTTTGGATCCCTGGTATAAACTGTGCTATTAGGCGAATTTGGTTGTGAATTGCCCAATGCCAAATTTTTTGTGCTAGCAGGCTTAACTTCGTGGAGTGCGTCCCCCCCTGCTTGTTTAGATAATACATTGTTGTCATGTTGTCTGTTTTGACGAGAATGTATTTGTGAACTATTATTGGTTGGAAGGCTTTTAGTGCTTGAAAAACTGCTAGAAGTTCTAGGTGATTGATATGCAGTTTTGTTTGATGTACGTTCCATTGTCCTTGTATGCTGTGTTGATCGAGGTGTGCTCCCCACCCTGTCATGGAAGCATCTGTTGTTATTACGTATTGTGGCACTGGGTCTTGGAAAGGCCGCCCCTTGTTTAAATTTATGTTGTTCCACCACAGAAGCGAGAGGTAAGTTTGGCGGTCTATTAACACCAGATCTAGAAGGTGACCCTGTGCTTGAGACCACTGTGATGCTAGGCATTGTTGTAAGGGCCTCATGTGCAGTCTTGCGTTTGGGACAATGGCTATGCATGAAGACATCATGCCTAGGAGTTGTAATACCATCTTTGCCTGTATCTTTTGTGTTGGATACATGCGTTGTATGATGGTGTTGAAATTTTGAATTCTTTGTGGACTTGGAGTGGCTACTCCCTTTGATGTGTCTATTATGGCTCCTAGGTATTGTTGTACCTTGCGCGGCAGAATGTTGGATTTTGTAAAGTTGACGGTGAACCCGAGTTTGAAGAGGGTTTGTATGATCTGATTTGTGTGATTTGAGCACTGTATGAATGAATGGGCCTTGATTAGCCAGTCGTCCAAATATGGGAACACATGTATTTGCTGCCTTCTTATGTGTGCAGCGACTACCGCTAGACATTTGGTAAAGACTCTTGGTGCGGTTGTTAATCCGAAAGGCAGTACCTTGAATTGGTAATGTATTCCTTTGAATACAAACCTTAGGTATTTCCTGTGCGATGGGTGTATTGGTATATGGAAATAAGCATCCTTGAGGTCTAAAGTTGCCATGTAGTCGTGTAGTTTTAGCAATGGCAATACTTCTTGTAGTGTGACCATGTGGAAGTGGTCTGATTTGATGAAAGTGTTCACTACTCTGAGGTCTAGGATTGGTCTCAGTGTTTTGTCCTTCTTTGGTATCAGAAAGTACAGTGAGTAAACTCCTGTGTTTATTTGTGTGTTTGGCACTAATTCGATTGCATTCTTTTGCAATAGTGCCTGCACTTCTATCTCCAGGAGATTGGAATGGTGTGTTGTTAGATTTTGTGCTTTTGGTGGTATGTTTGGAGGGAATTGTAGAAATTCTATGCAATAACCATGTTGGATAATTGCTAGAACCCAAGTGTCTGTAGTGATTTTTTCCCATGCTTTGTAATAATGACCTATTCTTCCCCCCACTGGTGTTGTGTGGAGGGGGTGAGTGACATGTGAGTCACTGTTTAGTAGTAGGGGTTTTGGGGCTTTGAAATCTCCCTCTATTTCTAGGGAATTGCCCTCCTCTATATTGTCCCCGAAAACCTCATC
Source organism: Pleurodeles waltl (assembly GCF_031143425.1). Taxonomy (NCBI): domain Eukaryota; kingdom Metazoa; phylum Chordata; class Amphibia; order Caudata; family Salamandridae; genus Pleurodeles; species Pleurodeles waltl. The sequence goes on from NC_090438.1 coordinate 350,182,494, forward strand.
TATACTGTCCCTGGTAACTGGACGGTGTGGCTTGTGAGGTGCTGGCTTGTGTGCTTTGACCCCGAAACCCCCCTCGAAAGGGCGTTTTACGTAATGTGCTGTAATTCCCTCTGCTCTGCGGGGAGTAGAGTGCGCCCATGGCTTTGGCAGTGTCTGTATCTTTTTTGAGTTTCTCAATCGCTGTGTCCACTTCTGGACCGAACAGTTCTTTTTCATTAAAAGGCATATTGAGAACTGCTTGTTGAATCTCTGGTTTAAATCCAGACGTTCGGAGCCATGCATGCCTTCTGATAGTTACAGATGTATTAATTGTCCGTGCAGCTGTATCTGCAGCGTCCATGGAGGAGCGTATCTGGTTGTTGGAGATGGTCTGTCCCTCTTCAACCACTTGTTTTGCCCTATTTTGTAAGTCCTTGGGCAGATGTTCAATGAGATGTTGCATCTCGTCCCAGTGGGCTCTGTCATAGCGCGCAAGTAGTGCCTGGGAGTTTGCGATGCGCCACTGGTTTGCAGCTTGTGCTGCGACTCTTTTACCAGCTGCATCGAACTTGCGGCTTTCTTTATCTGGGGGTGGTGCATCTCCAGATGTGTGAGAGTTGGCCCTTTTCCTAGCTGCTCCTACAACGACAGAGTCTGGTGGCAGCTGTGTAGTGATGAAAACCGGGTCCGTAGGAGGCGGCTTATACTTTTTTTCCACCCTTGGTGTGATTGCCCTACTTTTGACCGGCTCCTTAAAGATGTCTTTTGCGTGCCGGAGCAAACCAGGGAGCATAGGCAGGCTTTGGTATGAGCTGTGGGTGGAGGAGAGTGTGTTGAATAAGAAATCATCCTCGACCTGTTCTGAGTGGAGGCTTACGTGGTGAAATTGTGCTGCTCTAGCCACCACTTGAGAGTACGCGGTGCTGTCTTCTGGTGGAGATGGCTTTGTAGGGTATGCCTCCGGACTGTTATCTGACACTGGGGCGTCATATAGGTCCCATGCGTCCTGATCTTGGTCACCCTGGCTCATGGTGGTGTGAGCTGGGGAGTGTGATGGAGTTTGTGCTGGTGAAACGTTAATCACGGGCGGAGGAGAGGGTGGTGGTGTAACTCTTTTCACCACTTTTGGTTGTGGTGTTTGTTCCGTCTGGAACTCCAACCTTCTCTTTCTCCTAATGGGGGGAAGGGTGCTTATTTTTCCTGTCCCCTGCTGAATGAAGATACGCTTTTGCGTATGGTCTACATCAGTTGCTTGTAGCTCTTCCTCAAACCTATGCTTCTGCATTTGGGAGGTTAGCGAGTGCTCTTCTGTATAAGAGCCTGAAGCTGGGTCGCTTGCAGTCTGTTTCGGCATCGAAACTTTGTCTGCGTGTTTTTTCGGCTCCGAGGTGACTTTTTTCCTTTTCGGGGCCGAAACCTCTCGGCGTCGATCTGTTTCGGTGCCGCTGTCTCGGCGTCGAGCCGTGTCCACACCGGCATCTCGGTGTCGAGGCTTGTCTCCAGCACTTTCTCGGTCCCGAGAAGGCTGCGTGCCGGTGTCTCGACCGGAGTCGGACGATCTCGGCACTGTTTGGGCCTTTTACGGTGCCGACGGCCGGTCACCGATTTTATGGGTCGAGCCATGGCCTGGTGGCAGTGGCGTCCCCTGGGCCTTGTAAATGTTCCTTTGAGTGGATTTCGACGTCTTACTCACGGTTTGTGTATCGTCGAATCCTTCTGAGTCTGAGTCTTGGATCGAGAAGGTACCTTCCTCTTCTTGTTCCTCGAACTCCTGTTGGGCTGTCGGAGCGGACGCCATCTGAAGTCTTCTGGCTCGACGGTCTCGGAGTGTTTTTCGGGACCGGAACGCACGACAGGCCTCGCAGGTGTCTTCGCTGTGCTCAGGTGACAGGCACAGGTTGCAGACCAAGTGTTGGTCTGTGTAGGGGTATTTATTGTGGCATTTGGGGCAGAAACGGAACGGGGTCCGTTCCATCGGCGTTCTTCAGCACGCAGTCGGGCCGACCAGGCCCCGACGGAGGATCGAAAAAACTACCCCGAAGGGCACCGGAGCTCTCCGATCTTCGATGCGGTGTGGAATCTAAGTACGCCGATCCCGAACGCAACAATACCGACGAAAATCTTCCGAAATTAGCTAACTTTCCGTTCCGAAACTCGGAGCGACAGGAACACGTCCGAACCCGATGGCGGAAAAAAAACAATCGAAGATGGAGTCGACGCCCATGCGCAATGGAGACAAAAGGAGGAGTCACTCGGTCCCGTGACTCGAAAGACTTCTTCGAAGAAAAACAACTTGTAACACTCCGGCCCAACACCAGATGGCGAGCTATTGCAGAACATGCGTATCTACAGCGACAGATGCAATCGAACATACCCTTTTTAAGTGTGCCGAAAGCAGAGTCCTGCTGGGCCAAAGAAAGAATGAACAAAAGAACCTCAAATAGAGGGGCAGGGAGGGGATCAACAGATTTGTTGGGGCACCATGCCACAAATGTTTGCCCACGACAAGCATATACCGTTTTGATGGAGGGAAATCTGTATGCCAAGATAACATCACAGACTTGGGGTGGAGGATCAGAAGTCATCAACTGTTGCCGCTCAATCTCCACACATAAAGGTGGAGATTTGACAGGTTCGGGTGGAGAACCTTCCCCTGCTGGTGCAACAGAAGATCCGCCCGAAAAGGCAGTCTGAGTAGAGGATCGATGGCCATAATCAATAGCTCTGGATACCATACTCTATGTCCAGTCCGGAGTCACCAAGATAACTTGGGCCCGGTCGTTCCTGATTTTCTTGAGAACTCTGGGCAGAAGTGGTATAGGCAGAAAGGCATAAAGAAAGCCGGAGTTTCACTTGAGATGAAAAGTGTCTCCGAGCGAGTGTCGCCTTGGAAACTCCAACATGTACAACAGTTGACACTGCGCGTTCTCTGCGGAGGCGAACAGATCTAACCAAGGCTCTCCCCGCTGCTGAAAAATGACTTTGTGCCACCTCCGGATGGAGACGCCATTTGTGATAAGCTATGCATCGACGCCTGAGTTTGCCCGCTCTGGCGTTGAGAGAACCCCAAGATGTTGAACCACCAGGGTAATGCCCTGATGTTCCAGCCATGTCCAGAGACGTAGTGCTTCTTGACAAAGGGTCCAGGACCCTACTCTGCCCTGTTTGTTGCAGTACCACATGGCGGTAGTATTGTCTGTGAACACCTGCACTACTTTCCCTTTGAGAGAGGGAAGGAATGCTTTCAATGCAAGCATTATCGCCTGGAGCTCCAGAAGATTGATATGGAGCCCAGACTCCGCCGGAAACCAGAGGCCTCTGATCTCCGCCTCTCCCATGTGGCCGCCCCAACCCAGAAGTGACTGTCACTATAGATAGATCTGGTTGGGGAAAGGAAAGGGATCTGCTGTAGACCCAATGCGGGTTTGAAAGCCACCACTGCAGGTCTTTCGCAGTCCTCTCTGAGATCTGGACCATGTCTGAGAGATTCCCCGATGCTGCACCCACTGGAACTTCAAGTCCCACTGCAGAACCCGCATATGCCATCTGACATGTGTCACTAGCAGGATACTGGAGGCCATGAGGCCCAGCAGCCTCAGAGTCAGTCTCATTAAAACCCAAGACAGAGGCTGAAAGATCGGAATCATAGCCTGAATATCTTGGACTCGCTTTTCGGGAGGAAAAGCCCAAAACTGCACTGTGTCCAGAACAGCTCCACTGAAAGGGAGCATCTGAGAGGGGGTCAGGTGTGACTTCAGCAGGTTTATAGTGAGTCCCAGCGTGTGCTGGAGGTTCACTGTAGTCTGAAGGTGGGAAGACGACTTTCTGGGGCGAGTCTGCCTTCAACAGCCATTCGTCGAGGCAGGGGAAGACTGGGACCCCTAACCTGAGCAGATGAGCTGCAACCACCGTCATCACTTTCGTGAACACCCGAGGGGCGCTGGTAAGGCCGAAGGGGAGCACGGTAAACTGATAGTGCTCGTGACCTACCACGAATCGTAGGTAACGTCTGTGGGCAGGTAGGATGGGGATGTGGAAATAAGCGTCCTGCAAGTCCGACATACCATCAAGTCTCCTGGGTCTAAGGCAGACAGAACCTGGGTGAGCATCTTGAATTTCTCCTTCTTGAAGAAGTAGAAGAGGTCCCGAAGGTCTAGGATAGGACGTAAGCCCTTGTCCTTTTTCAGCACCAGAAAGTAGCAGGAATAACAACCACAACCTACTTCTGGCACAGGGGCCTTCTCTGTAGCGCACTTTGCCAAGAGAGCCGCAACTTCCTGGCGGAGAAGTGCCGAATGATCCTCCGGGAGTGATGGAGGCATGGCTGGTGGGGCAGATTCGAAAGGGAGGGAGTAGCCCTTTCGAATGATCTGCAAAACCCACCTGTCCGTAGTGATGGATTCCCAGTGGGGCAGGTGATGGCGAATTCTGCTGCCAACTCGATGGGAGTGAGGGACGGACTAGGAGGGTTTGGAGACTGCAGCAGGGGCAGAGGAGGACTGGGCAGACCTCTGGTTCCCTGTCCCACGTCCACATGGGATTCCACATCCCCGGCCACGCAGCGGCTGAACAGCATGGGTGATATGGTGGCTGGGCGGGGGGACGCGACAGGGAACCCTTTTCGTGGCTACAAAAGGGGTGAAAAGACCAAGGGACCGAGCCATAGCCCAGGAATCCTTAAATCTCTTCAAGGCCGAGTCCACTTAGGGGGTGATTCCAACTTTGACGGGCGGCGGAGGCCGCCCGCCAAAGTTCCCCCAACAGAATACCGCTACGCGGTCAGAAGACCGCCGCGGTTATTCTGTGTTTCCCGCTGGGCTGGCGGGCGACCGCCAGAAGGCCGCCCGCCAGCCCAGCGGGAAACCCCTTCCCACGAGGAAGCCGGCTCCGAATGGAGCCGGCGGAGTGGGAAGGGTGCGACGGGTGCAGTAGCACCCGTCGCGATTTTCAGTGTCTGCATGGCAGACACTGAAAATCTTTTTGGGGCCCTCTTACGGGGGCCCCATGACACCCCTCACCGCCATCCTGTTCCTGGCGGTCAAAACCGCCAGGAACAGGATGGCGGTGCGCCGCCGCCATGGAGGATTCCTCAGGTCAGCGGAAAACCGGCGGGACACCGCCGGTTTTCCCTTTCTGACCGCGGCCATACCGCCGTGGTCAGAATGCCCTTGGGAGCACCGCCAGCCTGTTGCCGGTGCTCCCGCGGTCGTTGACCCTGGCGGTCAATGACCGCCAGGGTCAGAATGACCCCCTTAGTCTCCTAAGAGACAGGAGCCATCAAAGGCATGTCCATGAGAGACTGCTGGACATCCCCAGAAAGTCGAAGTATCCACATCGGATTGTGAACTTCGCCGCATCTCTCCTATCGTTGATAGCTTGGGAGACGATAGCATGGGCCTCCTCTGGTATTTGCAGCAGGACTTGTGCAACCGTATCCCACAGAGAGTGGATATAGCAGGTCAAAAGGCATGCGGTGTTCACGGACCGCAGCACGAGACTGGAGGAAGAAAACAACTTCTTCCCAAATTGTTCCAGCCTTTTTAATTGCCTATCCGGGGTTGGGGGAAGGGAACGCACCGGAGAAAGAGGAAGCCTGGATGACAAGACTCTCAGGCGTGAGGTGTAGAGACAGGAATTTAGCGGGCAGATGGCGGTGTGCAATAGTCCTATTCACAGGAGCCCCTGTGTTGGGGTTGTACCCAAAAGGACATCGGTGAGGGCTTCATTCAAAGGTAAAGGGGGCTCAGATGTGGAAGGTCCTGGCTGAAGCACCTCCGTCAGGAGGTTGGACCTGATCTCTACAGTAGGTAGGTCAAGGCCAAGGAGCTTGGCCGCCTTACTGATCACCATACCATAAGTTGCTCCCTCCGCCATAGCCACGGTAGGAGGAGACAGCATGCCAGAGTCTGGAGAAGTGTTCAGTCCACTGGTGTCGCCCAATTCCTGTGCCCAGTCGAAAGATGGGTCATCCTGATATTCACAAGGGTCCAGATACCCCTCCAATCCTTATCTGAACTCATACCCATAGGAAATAGGGTCCAAATCCGATCTGTGGTGAATAGACCCCATCGAAGACAAAGGCGGCGGCGGCTGACGCTGCTCCAACTCTGGGTCGTCTGGGATACAGATCGGGTCGATGTCGACAGTGGGCACTATCAACGTCAGGAGCGTCGACAATCGACCCTGCGCCAGGGAAGGTCTCAGTGGTGCGACCGGCGCAAGGGGATCCGGAGGGGACCTCGGTGGCCAAAGCCGAAGCCACCAGCGCAGAACCCCAAGGCCTCTCAACCGAACCCCTTGGGCCCGAAGGCACCCTATCGGGGTCGGGCCACCCAAAGATGAGGCGCATGGCCTCACAGAATTCCTTGAGTTGGGCGGGGGTCGCTCCGGCTCTCTGAAACTCTGGGAAGCACGGTGCGGATCCAGAAGCAGGCTCCGAGGACAGAGGCCTTGAGCATCGACACTCTTCCCGCGTCATGTCAGCCAAGCAATGGGGCGAAGTTGAAGTGCGATGAGACCGCTTCGACTTCTTACCTGCACCCGAAGATTTTGAGGAAGACAAGTGGTGATGGCTCCGCGAACGGTCTTGAGACCTCCCTCTCGAGCAAGATAGGGATCTGCGCGGAGTTGAGCAACGGGCCGCCATGAGCGTGAGGGACCGGTCCCTCAAGGCTTTCGGGTGCATGGCCCGGCACTCGGAGCACGACTTCGGGTAGTGGTCGCACTCAAGACACTACAGACAAACCCGATGTGGATCCGTCACCGACATTATGCGGTGGCAGTCCTTACACAGCTTCAATCCGGTCTACGGGGACATCCTGGATGCAACAAAAGCTCACTAGAAAACTCAACAAAACGGTCAAAATCGGCCAAAAAGAGACCAGGGTAGCTCTCTCCGGATCAGCACGTGGCACGGAAAGAAAAGAACTGACACCACTGCGCTGAGGCGGCGTCTATGTACACCTCTCGACGGCATCACTGTGACTACTACACCAACGACACCAGTGGAGTCGACTGACGCCACCTACCATGCGCAAGGGTATTGCTTAAAAAAAAATCTCCGGATCCAGGCTGACGCCTGGGGGGAATTCTAAGGTAAGGAATCTGCAACTAGAAGTCTCCATCAGGTAATTCGTGCTTACCTGAACGTCCACACAGTTTGATTCACAGGGATGATAAAAACCCATCTCCTAGTTCCCTACCCCACTGCCTGTATTTTCAAAAGACTTCCACAAGATAGCTGGGGTAGGGTTCAGGGAGGAGGGCCCGGTTGTCGGACGTCATGGATGTCCTTATGCAACTGTCGACCTTTCAAGGAAGAGAATTAGAGAAATTAACTGAGTGAAACTATGGGAGTATAGTTGTATCCCTATTAAACTTTCTTCCCTAATGTCCGAATCTTCCCGTTATACCTGCGATCAGCTGCTGTAGGCATGACATCCTGGGGCCTTTGTCAGTCGTGTGTGAGGTGGTCAGGTCTTCTTTTTGAGATGTAAGGTTTTGGCTGTGGCCTCTTATAATGCTTTTTTGGACCGACTTGCACACTGGTTACTCTTCGCGTCTTTTGAAATCTCCTTTTAGTACACAATCTGTTAGTTCCACAAGGTAAATTCGAGCTTCACATATCCTGCAAACTCTACAAGTTAAGTTTGAGTTTTTGAATACAGCAAGTGATTAACTACTTGATTTTGGGGGAGTTAGAAAGTTAGTGTCCACAAGCAGTTAAATAAAGCCTTTTTGTTAAATTAACCTTTCCATTAAACACATAAATCAGGTAAGTACAATGCTCAAACCTTGAAGCTTCAAGAGGTAGAGCTATGGAGCGCAATATCAAGAAGACCCCCAAATTGCAGAATTAACCAAGATCTGATGCTTACTTGTGTTGGGTACCACATTTGTGTTGGACTCTTGCTTCAGACTTCTATTTACAGTTGTTTTTTTGCTGTTTTTTCAGGAGGTCGAGGACTGGGCGGTGCCGTGCTTCAATGTCGAGGAAGCAAGAACCGGGTCGTCCAGAAGAGGGAAGCTGCGCCCAGGAGATCCAGGATACAGAGGTAAGTTGTTGTGCAGCTGCAAGGGGAATCCAGAAGAGCTCAGATGCTGTGATGCTCACTGGAAGGTTTCGCAAGGCAACATGCCTTCCAGAAGCAGGGTGGAACCTTAAATACAGGTACCACGCCCAGGCACTCCTAGGCACGCCTAGATGGGTAGTCTTGTTCCCCTGGGGCTCACGGGGTTTTGAAAAGGGCATATGTTTAGGCATAAGAGTTAGACATTACAAGAGGATGTGCTCAGGGGCTGGAATCATGGTTTTACATTGTTACAATCACTCTTAAAAATAAACAATATGTATATACAAGATGAACACTACATCATGAAGTGTGAATACAATAGTAAGTGTGATGGTACAAACCAAAGCATTAAAATACATAAATATTCCGACTGATATGGTAGTGCTGGTGCGCGGGTTGGTGGAGGTGTTTTTACTAAACAGAAGGCTCAATGAAGCCTCATAAGCCTGGCCTGTTGGGGCTATGACACAGGCGTATGGCATTTAGCAATGTGGCAACATAATGGCAGCTCCAAACATGATTTCAACCACCCTGCTGTCAAGATTTCTGTCAGGTCTTCACTGAAAGATAACTAAGACTCTGAAGCTGAAGGGCCAGGTTGTAAAATTTCTGCAAGCAAATGTGCTTTAAGTGAGGAGATGTTTCTTCAGGTGGGGGGGGGCCACAATGGGAAACCAAATTATTCTGCAGAATACTGCCACACCATGGGTTGGTGTAGGGGAATTTTAAATCACTTGTTGAGATCTAGCCGAACTATACCATCGATCAGTGGTCGAAGCCCGACCTGGAACCAGCACATTAGAAGTCATAGCTGGTGCTGAATGAGCCACACCTAGCATGGCCTTCAGCAAAGGAGTGGAAGCATGGCATGGCACAGGTAGGGGGCTGGCTGTAGGCCCAGCAGCGCCAATCAATGCCAGGGAAGACCCTGCGGGCAGGAGTCGAACTGGTGGATACATGGGGCCAAAGGCATTTAAAAAATCTGGAATATTGCCTCCTTCAAGGTTTTTATTTGCTGTGGAGTCAAAGACACGGGAAATTTGGGTTTATCAGATCTAGCTGAGGAAAAAGGAGTTAGAGTGGAGCCTTCTGAGGTCCAACTAGACAATCTGTCTGTAGTGCTGGAGCAACAGGGATCGGGCTTTCATCTGAACCTCTTGGGCCTGTGCCGAGACTTGCCATTCAACTTGTTCTTGGACTTATCCAAGGACGAACACATGGCTAGGGCTAGAACTGGAGAGGGAACAGATCAGAGTTTCTTATGCTTGGAGACACACAACTTCTCCTTCTGCTTTCTGATTGCATTCAGGTGTATCAGCGACTCATGCTTGGGACTGAGATATGAAAGGCTACCTACCAGTGCACCCCGGCTTGAAGCCAGAGACATAACCCTATCATGCTGTCAAAAAAGAATATTTTGGATGCCAATGAAGAACTGAAAAGGGTTAGGGATTAGAGCTGCAGATCACCATTGGAGTGTGCGAAATAATTTACCTACACCAGTGCGCAGAGATGGCGGCCTCTATAAGGCTCCACTCCATCACTTTTGGAAGGGGAACAAGGCTGCTGTTGAGGGCGATGGAGCAACCTGTCTGCATACAGAAGTAGTTCAAACGGTGAGGAATCTGCGATTGGAAGTATCCTTCAGAACTGCTTTTTACAGAGGATAGTACTCTTTTGATTTTGTTAAACATGCTTTTAAATGGCTTATACTGAGGTTCTTCAAGCCAAAATCCATTCTATTATTTTTAAGAAAATGAAAAAACATCTTGTCCAGTTAATGTGGACTTGTCGTTTATGGTCTGAGTAGTGTTGAGCAACCCTAGGGTCTTTGTAACATTTACAATACACTGAAATACAATACAAAAGAGTAAATGACTGTCATATGGTCTCAAATAAATGTCTACTTTCAGAACTTTAAGTGTAGGAAAGAAGCTTAGAATTGATCTACAAACTACAAAACAAAACACTGAACTAGCACTTAAAGCCTGAGACTTAAGGTCTGAAATAGCACTTAAATGCTGCACTCATTTCAGACAAATGTGACTAACCACTACACTATAATTCGTTTTTTTCGTTTTTTAAGGAAGAGAAAGTGTGATGTGAGAGTACTTTACATCTGGTTTGCAGATCAGTATGTCAATAATAAACAAGTAAACATTTTGCTGTGTCAAGGACAGATCAATCACATATGAAGCTATTGAGGGCCATGAATATGTTCCTTAGCCATTACTAAGAGACTTTGAAAAAAACATTCACATTTCACATACTGGTGTCAGACAGATGCAACTCTTTGGTATTAATATTCGAGTTTTTTGGAATCATACAAAGCATATCTAAATTGAATTTTTTAAAAAATATTATCGATACAGACTTTGCCAGGCACTGCTTACTTTCCAAACTTCTCATATATGTATTTTATCTTTTTTTAATAAAGTTAACAAATTACACCACATCAATATTTTCATACATATTTACAAAGCACCAATTCTTTCATATTTGTACATATTTTTAAAGACACTGGAAATCCGATAAATACCCACAAGCTGTAGAAAAGACAGCAATGTCCATCAAAGGATTGGCCTGGGAAGGTTAAAATAATCAAGATCCTCCATAGGATACTGAAATTGTAAACATTTCATAGCTGCCTTCAGGATTGCTATGCTGTGCAAAAAAGTTATAATTATTACAGTATATAGAAATCAAGTGATCAAACAAAAACTCTTTAAAATGAGCTCTCTTTTAGAATCAAAAGAAAATCCATGATTGCAAATACAAAATCTATTCCATAATCATAATTAAAATCTGTATGCTAGGACTGTAAAGATGGAAGCTCCGTTTACATAATGGATTGTAGTGTCTGTGTGGACTGGACTCCAGTTAGGTGAAAGGCTCATCTTGATCCATTAAAAGTGCAGATCTGAAGCCCTGAACCAAATTCATATTGGTTTCATGTGAAAGCACCACTCTGAAAGGTGGAAAATTACCACAACTGGATTGGCCAGTCTTCTCGAAGAATCCCTGCAGTAGAAGGCCAAGTTTGAAATTGTCTAAAAAATGTTTAGGAAACAGTGGGATTCAGTTATTCCATCCCATGAGATGACTGACCCTGGCCTTTTCAGTCATTTTGCGCACCCTACCTGACCTGGAAGTGCCAAGGTTCAGAGGATCATCTGTATGCAATAAATTGTCATTATCAGAATCATCGTTGTATAATACAGTTCTCCTGCCCTGATTTCTTGTTTTAATATTATGATGTTTCCTAAAATGTGCCACAAAGTCACTATGTTCTTCTTCTTCTTCTTCTTCTTCCTCCTCCTCCTCATCATCTTCATCATCATCATCAATCCGGGCACGTTTAGCTCCTGGACCACCGGTAGGCCCCAGAGCATACCCACTTCTTTTCCTTGACCATCGTCCTCTGCCTCGCACTCCACCTCTCCCTCCCCACCCTCCTCGCCCTCTTCCTCTACCTCTACCCCTTCCTCTTCCTCGTCCACGCCCTCTACCTCTGCCGCGGCCTTTACCATTTCCAATAGCAGTGTTCCTTAGAATCTTCCGTTTCAGTTTCGTCCGTTTTACTTTACTGTAATCATGGTCTCCATCAATATAATCCTGATCTGATCTTGCAGATGATTCAGAATCTGAATCAGTTTCTGATTCAGATACACTCTTTGAGTTCAAGCTGTATCTCATCTCTCCGCTCTCAGATGATAAGGGGGAAATTAGATTTGATTCAGGTATTGTTTTCTCATCATTATCATCATCATCACCTGAACTTTCATTTGGTTTCAATGGGCTTGCATGATTTCTGTTGGCTTCTTCAATATCAGTGCCATCACCATTTGGAAGTGTCTTATCAATCGATTCATCTAGAAGCAAACAAAATAAAGAGAATTTCAACTACTAGTATGCATTACATTCAAAACTTAAAAAATAATGAAAATGACTTCCACAGTCACAAATCTTTCTCATAGATTACTGTTTGGCAGGATAAGTAAACACTGATATCTTGACAAAAAGTTTTTAATTTGAACAAGCAACAACCTGTCAACATATGGAATCTTTACATAACATAACATATTTATCGTCTTTCTAGCAATGAAGGAGTACTAGCTAGGCACCTTAAAATGTTACCATATTGCCTGTTAGCACCGACAAATTTTCATTTGTGAAAAGAAAAGAGCCTATTCACAAACTGCATTTTGCAGTACGTATAGTAGTACTACAATTGTACTGCTAACTTAATACAAAATGCTATTCACCATCCTACATGCAGAGGTCTATGCCTTCACTTTGTGTGCGGAGATCACCACCCAGATGTTTAGCTCTCCACAAACATAGGTATACGTTTTAGTAGTAAACATGGGGGCAACTGAGGGGACTGGCTGAAAAATATGGAGTACTTACTCCTAAATGGGAGAAAGCAAGGGAGCAGTAATAAGAGGTTGAAGGAGGGTGCTTAGGGAGTGACACTAACCAACCTACAAAAGAGTGATCTATTGATATTCACAAACCATAGTTCTATAGTTACTACAGCCCCAAAATAGTAGTAAATGTACTCCGGCTTTCAGCTGGAGTAAATCCAGCACCTCACAGGGCCATCCACTGGCACTGCAATGCACTCCACAGAATAAAGAAGAAAACACCACATTGGAAATAATGTTAAAATTGATGTATTTAGACTTCTTAAAAATATATACACATTCAATGCACATTTAATTAAATGTTTAAAACGATATATATAAATTAGCAGTTCGTGTATTTGAAAGTTTTAATAGCCTTTTTTTAATTTACAGATAAATGGAACTCATTTTGTTAAAAAATAAATTACTGTATTTTTATTTCTATTCATAACCTTTTATTTCAAGAAGGTTCTGTATTGTTTTTTTCAGATTAACACATTAATCACTGCCAGTAGTGTGCAGCTTTATATCATGTATGTTATAAGTACCAATCGGCATATCCTTTTCTGACTAAGGGGCCACTTGAACCTTCATTCACAAATCAGAAACAAAACATAACCATTACCAGAAACAAACAATAGGTCCAAGCTACAGCCCATGCACACATTCTCACCAAACAGATATGCCACTTATCATTAAGGCTCTAGTCACCTTGCAGTTTTCTACTATTGGGTGGGACTATGATGCACTCAAGTTGCTATCCACTGGATGTCCGCACTTCCTTGTGTAATGTGTTATGACACATCATTTGACTCCCAGTGGGGACTAGTGTTCATGTATCCCTTATACTAACCAGTTCTGGGCCTGTACTGTGAAACAACCCCTCTAACAACTACACAGTCTCTGATATATGGAAAAACTTCACGTTGCCATCTTTGAGGTCTCTCATAAGACTTGGATTTAATTTTTTCCATAGACATTCAATAGCGATATACATAGAACACTCTCCATTCAGTTTTCCAAGTCTAGATAGCACATCCATTTCAGCATATGCTCACTTTCTTTGGACTGTCATCAAGCCAGGCAGTGGCTGGCAGATGAGGCCTTTCATACCATAGCGGTGCATCTATTTACCAGCTCCAAAGTCAGGTCTATAAACCTAACCAAGTTACAACTGCTGTGCCTGTGTCAATGGGCCCAGCAGACACGACAGTGGCTACTGTGGCACCAGTCTACCTGTCAAATCAGCTATATATCCCAGCACTTCGGTCCAGAACTAAGATATAACCAGACATTGCTGTGTCATATGATAGAAATCTGCTTCTGCATATGTACATCTAGGGTAGATAGTTTGTGCACTTGAGTACATATTACCTTTATGTGTCAGCGAGAGATATGTGTGATGAATATAATTAAACTGTATACTTCAATCTAACATTTCATAAGATAGATGTAACATAGCTCAATAATCTCCTCCAAATTTCAATGGACAATGGATGGTTAGTGCAACTTTACCACCATCATTAAAGTTCCCCCAGATGGGTGTTGTGCTGCTCTAGCAATGCAGTCTATACAAACGGGATTATTTTCCTATCAAAATCATTGATCAAGAGCAAATGAAGCACTGAGGATGTGCATGATTCATTATTATCATTCAACCAGACTTGGGTCAAATTTCTCACAAAAGTGTTATATAACAAAAAATTTCAGGTTGCAGTCCATGTATCGCTTAGATTGTCAAAAGACCACAATAAACCAAGGGCAAACATGTCATATCAGGAAACCAATCTAACCTCCATCCAAGCTCATGTGTTATGTGAAACAGTTTGAAGTGCAAACTGAGGTAGCCTCCATAATGGCAAATCAGGCGCATAGGGGGTTGGCAACTACCTCATCTGAATATATGTCATCCAGCACCACCAAGCCACCTTCAGAAGCTTTCTCTTTGTGGAGTGTCACGCAATATTCCTCATTCACCATTACATCTTCTCTTTCTGGACTGGGGATGCTGTTTAGCCATGGCATCAGCCATTACAGTTGAGCCGCTGCATAGTAAAGTTCATAGTTTGGGGCTGACTGACCACCCTCTCTCTGATAGTAAGGCATATGCACGGCTATCCTAAGTCTCAACATCTCCTATACAAGAAAATTCCCTAACAATTTTTTAAAGACCATCAGTAGTGCTGCTTTAGTGGGAGTTGTAGAACCCCCAAATGTTACCATAAGCTCGGTAGGACAGGGTTGAAAGACTTCGAAGTGTCGTCTTATTTCATGATATGTGGCAGAGTATGACACCAAGCTATTAGATTGTTATTGGATAAAGTATTTGGTACACTTTGATTTTATTTCACTTCAAGAAACCTGGTCGGAAGGGCTTGCAGTCTGGGATGGTTTGCAGTGTCAGACGAGCGGACTCAAGGAGGACGCCCTAAAGGAGGTTGAGTTACCCTAATTCGATTCTCTAAAATAGTGAGAGCATATCAAATTACCTGCAAACATCAGGGTTTTCAAATTATCAGGGTAGTCTTTCCAAATAAGTTGAATGTCTTGTGGTAAACTTTTATAATGCTTTATGGTACTCTGGATGCCAAATTGGGACCCTCTTCTCAGTCTTGCAGATACTGAAGTGTCGATTTGAGGGGTTCAGTTTAGAGTACCTTGCTGTTGTGGCAGGGCATTTTAATGCCGAAATAGGGCTGCGCATATTACTGTGGAGAATCCTTTAGAGCAGGATCATGAGACTTATACAGTTGCGGGATCACAGGACCCGAGAGGTAGGGACCTGATTAAGGGCCTACGGAGTCTGGGACTTCAGAACATATGTGACCTGGAAGAGGTAGGTAAACATCAGGCCCCAACTTTTGCAGGTAGAGGGGCTCGAACAACAACTGATTACATCTTTGTGTCCACATCTCTAAACAAACTTGGCTACGCATGGTGAGGTGGAAGAGCAGTACATTAGTGATCATAATCCCCTCACGATTTTCTTTAATTTCCCAGTGATATGACATAAACCAGAGTGGGCAGGGTGAGGCTTGGTGAGCAATGAAGATCAGGGTAGGAGACTTGGATGAAGACAGGTAAACATCCAGCAAGTAGTAGAGAGGGTGGTGGGTCAAAACTTAAATCTGATAATAGGGACTCTCTTGGCTGAATCCCACTACCTGGGGACCGGCATGTATTGTATCCGTTTACAAAAAGGGCAATCGAAATGACCCAAAGTCGTACCGCCCAATCTCACTCCTCGATTCCTCAGAAAGAATTTTAGGACGGATTATCTTAAGGCGTATTGGGGATTGGATGTCTAAAAATGAAATCCTGAGCAGGGTGCAATATGGTTTTAGGGAAGAGCTTGACACCCCAGAGCAATGTTTAAATCTGCTTATGCTGATTGGCAAATACACGCAAGCAGAGAGGTGTACATTGTAACTTGCTTTTATGGATCTCAGTTGCGCTTTTGATAAGGTAAATCGGAGTAAGCTGTGGGAAAGGCTAACCCGGTTGGGTATGGATTCCCAAATTGTGGAGCTGCTTCGTTATCCTCACCTAGGAATACATGAAAATGTGAGGTGTGGGCCGAATGGGGAATGCACGGACTAGTTTGAGCTTAATAGGGGTGTACGTCAGAGGTGTGTTTTGGCTCCTACCCTTTTCCTTCAATATACAAATGGGCTGTATGATTTTTTCAGTAGAAAGATGTAAGGATGCGTCTAAAATCAACAGTAAGTGTGTCCCGGTATTGATCTATGCAGGTGATGCAGTTCTTATGGCCCGCACTATGAATGGACTCCGTGAGGCGGTCAAAGCGTATGAAACTTTTATGTCTGCCTAACATCTAGAGATAAATTGTAGCAAATCACATTTTATGGTGTAGGGCAAACCGCTGAGTAGGGTGGGAGGGTTGAAGTTAAATGATCAAGTAATTAGTAAGGTTCAGGAATTCCCCTATTTAGGGGTACATTTTGATGAAAAAGGCACCTGAAAACCTGTATCTCCAGGAGAGGGATGCTTTTTAATGCTACATTAGGTGCCACGTTTGAGTTTGCTTCAAGGGTGGGGAAATAAACCTATTAATCCCTTGCTTGATGTATACAGGTGCAAATGTCTTCCAGTTTTTATGTACGAAACACCATTTTGGGGCTATACGGAAAATAGGGTCCCTGTGATAGAGGAAAATCGTTTTTGTAGAAGGTTGTTAGGAGTTGGCCAAAATACCTCTGGTTTTTGTTTGCATGTTGAACTAGATTTGGATTTCATAGAAGATGCTATCAAGATTGCTCCTTTTTTGCTGTGGATTTCTATTTGGACAAATGAGTTTGCTTCCATAAACAGGGAAGTCCTGCAGGATTGTATGTTATTTGATCATGCAAGGGATATTCCCTGGTTGGCTTGCATAAGAGACTTAGGCCCTCATTCTGACCCTGGCGGTCAAAGACCGCTAGGGCGGAGGACCGCGGGAGCACCGCCGACAGGCCGGCGGTGCTCCAATGGGGATTCCGACCGCGGCGGTAAAGCCGCGGTCGGACCGGCACCACTGGCGGGCTCCCGCCAGTGTACCGCCGCCCCATTGAATCCTCCACGGCGGCGCAGCTTGCTGCACCGCCGCGGGGATTCCGACCCCCCCTACCGCCATCCAGATCCCGGCGGTCCGACCGCCGGGATCCGGATGGCGGTAGGGGGGGTCGCGGGGCCCCTGGGGGCCCCTGCAGTGCCCATGCCACTGGCATGGGCATTGCAGGGGCCCCCGTAAGAGGGCCCCTACATGTATTTCACTGTCTGCTGCGCAGACAGTGAAATACGCGACGGGTGCAACTGCACCCGTCGCACAGCTTCCACTCCGCCGGCTCGATTCCGAGCCGGCTTCATCGTGGAAGCCTCTTTCCCGCTGGGCTGGCTGGCGGTCTGAAGGCGACCGCCCGCCAGCCCAGCGGGAAAGTCAGAATTACCGCCGCGGTCTTTCGACCGCGGAACGGTAACCTGACGGCGGGACTTTGGCGGGCGGCCTCCGCCGCCCGCCAAGGTCAGAATGAGGGCCTTAGTGTTGGAAAATGGGTTATTGGTAAGGGCAGGTAGGTACCTACACTTAGCAATAGGCCACTAAGGTCCAGTTAGGTCTCAGTAAATTAAACCCAGCTCAACCCTTGGTAGCTTGGCAACGAGCGTCAAGGCTTAACTTAGGAGACAGAGTGTAAAGCATTCAAATATCAGAAAACAGTAATTAAATAAAACAAAGGAAACAGTTTAAAAATCCAAAACCAGTTTATAAAAATAGATTATATTTTTATCTTTAAAATGACACCAAAACGAATAAAATCAGATAATGGGAACCGGAGATATGAATTTTTAAAGAATTATTTTATTTTTTGCGCCTAGAAATAAAAAGCGCCTATCGGGTCATCTGGTTGCACCTCGACCGGGGCAAAGTCAAAGTTTAAGGCCGACTGCGATCGAGCCCTGCTCGGCTACAGGCCGCGGGAGGCCTCGGTTAAAAGTTTACCTTCACACTTAGTCTCTTTTTTGAAGATTTTCTTCAGCGGGATGAACCTGCCAGTCCAATCCGACCTCCTGGAGCCCTTCTCCAGATAAGCGATGCAGGAATCCTCGGTGTAGATTTTTACCCTCGGACTTAGTCGTTTTTTCGAGATGTCCTTTTAAGGTTCTTCTGGGGTCCAAAGCTCACCCCAAGGGTCCAGAAGTTCTGAGATGGTACTTGGGGGGTGCGGACTACAACTCCCAGAATGCACCTTGCGCAAACTCCTTTTTGGCCACTGGACAGTGGTCAGCTGGTCGCTTTCTTCAGGAGTTAGTGGAGGGGACTCTGGATAGCAAATTGTCACCTGTAGCAAACAGGGAGTCCCTCCTTGAACCAGTTGAAGCCAGGCAAAGTCCTTCTTGTGGTAAAGCCCAAGTGTGCAGCTGGTGCAGTCCTTCTGAGTGCAGGTTCCAGGTGCAGGCCAGGGGTCCAGCAGGGCAGTTCTTCTTCTTCTGTTGTTCTTCCTTGTTGGATGTGGTAGGGAACTGAGGTGTAGGTGCAGGTCTGCCAGTTTTATCCTTGCTCCTGGGTGAAAAGCAGGAGGGTCCTGGTTCTCCAATCAGGTGCAGGGTCCTTCCCCCTGTGATGACCACTTCCTGGGAAGGGTGGCAAAAATCAATCCCAGGAGGCAACATCCTCCAAAAATCCATCATGGCTGAATCTGATTTTTGGAGGTTACATCTGGCTGAGCCCACCCACTGGTGTGGCTAAAAATCATAAACACACCCCTCTCCTGCCCTCTCCTAATCTAATCAAGGGGGCACCTAGTTGTTTGGGGTTGCAGGATGTGGGGGTGTTGCTGGTTGCTCCAAATGTCCTTCTCTGCCTTTGAAGACCAGTTTGGCAGCCCTCCCACTTCCTGCCTCACCATCTGCTGAGGGGAGATTCCTTCCCACAGGCACATTCCTTTGTGTGAAGCCAGGCCAATTCACACCTCATCAAGGCAGCTTGGCCAAGCTGCTAGAGGCTGGCCAATCAGAGCACAGCAGCAAAAACAATGCAGGGCTGAAATTGGCAACTTTTCAGGTGAAGTTTAAAACTCTTTACCTGAACAAGTTATATTAAATCCAACAACTGGAAATTGTGGGATTTATTACAACAATTAGTTTGATACCAAATTCTTGGTATGCATCATTTAAGGAGACTTTAAAAATTAAAATAAAGTCCCCCCATTCTGGCCTATGAAGGCCATTTACTACAATGAGGGAATAACGAATTTGGCTGTTTTTACCTCACCAGGGCTTATAAAACTACTTTTATAAAGTCCCTGCTTATAGTTACATGGCACCCTGCCCTAGGGGCACATAGGGCACACCTTAGGGGTGACTTATATGTAAAAATAAGGTAGTTCAAGACTTTGGAACTACTTTTAATTCCAAAGTCGAATTTGCATATAAATTTAATTTAAAAGCAGCCAGCAAGGCAGGCCTGCCTTTAAAATGACACTGGGCACCTCAGCAGTGCACCTATGGGTGCACTACCTGTGCTGTGATCCCTAAACCTACATGCCCTACCATATACTAGGGACTTATAGGTAGGTTAACTTAGCCAATTATAATTAGCCTAATTTGCATATCCCTTTTACACAGAGCACAGGCCCTGGGACTGGTTAGCAGTACCCAGGGCACCATCGGAGTCAGGAAAACACCAGCAAAAAGTGGAAAATGGGGGCAAACAGTTAGGGGGCCTCTGCAATCAGCCCTGTTTTCTCACACAAGCCCACCCCCCCCCCCCAGGCCACACGCCCAGGAGACTCAGCCCAACCCTGGGAGAGTCTTCCTGGCTTGTTAGGCGAGGAAGACAGTGAAGAAAACTGGCTGTCCCTTTGCAGGGCCTACTCTGCCTTACATCCTCCTGTCATGGTCACTCCCTCTGGGTAGTGAACCCACCCCAACAGTGAAAGGACCCATCTCAAACTGAAACTTCCCTCTAGAGGTGTCTTCCTCCTCTCTCTCTGCCAACTTGGGTAGTGAGGTGCACACCTCCCCTACTACTAACTTTGCTAGGGCAACACCTAGCTTACCCAAAGAGGTCACCCAACACTTGAGCAACCCCACCATGACCAACAGGGTCAGGGGGCCTACTTTGCTATTGGCCCTGAGGTCTGCCTCCCAGGCCAAGTACAGTGCTGCCAGGAAAGCTAGCACACAGCAGAGGCTACTGACAGCTGTCAGTACACAGAACCACACCCTAAGCTCACCACTGACAGGTGGCTGAGCTGCTTTAGGGGCAACTGTGGGGTCCTGGCACCCCTCTTGCTGTCTAGAGTGGGGGGCTACCACCTCCTGTGGCAGACACGCTCCTTCCACTCTCCCTTCTGTCAGTGCAGGGGCAACACCTTGCATCTGGACAGCTGCCTGACTACTCAGGACTTCCCTGGGGTCAGGTGAGGCCTCTCCAGTGCCAATTCTGGGCTCCCCCCCCTACTGGGGCAGAAGGCCTTTGGCTCCCTGGAACTCTCTTTAAGAGTGGCCTACCCTTCCTTTTCTTCTTTCCTTTTCTTGGGGACCCCTGTCTCCTAACTATAGGGACTGACTCCCCAGGACTTTGGGTTGGGGGGGGCCCTGGGCGACCGCCCCATCTGGGACCAGACTCACCTCTGGGAGGTCATTGCCCAGGATACAATCTAGGGGGAGGTCAGCACTGACTACCACCCTAAACCAGTCAAGGATACCCTCCCTTTCTAAGGGCACTTTGGCTACAGGTTTGGAGGTGACCTCCCCTGTGGCTATCCTGACTTTCCTGGTCTATCCTGGGACATACATGTCTGGGGTCACTAACCGGTCACTCACCATAGTGTGACTGGCACAGGTGTCTCTCAGGCCAGTGGTAGGGATCCCACTCACCTGAATGGGGTGGAAGTGCTTACTCCCACCCTCAGGGATCACTAACTTACCATCTGGTCCTGTCTCCCAGCTCAATGCTAGCCAGGACTTCATCATCTGAGGAGTCCTCCTCCATGGCTATACTGGACAGCCCAGTGCTAACCACCTTCTTTGGACAGGCTGCATCTCCTCTGAAGTGACCTGTCTGCTGACAGTCAAAGCAAGCCTTACTGTCCAAGAGCTTTTTTAACCCTGGGTCTCCCTGTCTCTGCTTGTCAGAGTGGGAGTGGGATTTACTCTCCTCCTTCTTAGGGTTCTGGGGTACAGAGGGACTTTCTGTGGTGGACTTACCACCTCCCTCCTTAGGTTTTTGGGGACCTGACCCCCCCTTCTTGGAGTCTCCCCCCTGGGACTTGACAACCACCCTGGTTCTCAACCACTCTTCAGCTGCCTCCACTAGCTCTCTAGGGTTGGTCAGCTTAGAGTCCACTAGATGCTGGCGTAACCTTTCTTGGGTACAATTGGTCAAGATGTGCTCTCTCATGATCAGATTGTATAACCCATCATAAGTATTTACTTTGTTACAAATAATCCAGCCCTCTAGTGCCTTAAGTGAGGTGTCTACAAAGTCAACCCAAGACTGGGTACTGACCTTCTGGGTGTCCCTGAACTTCATTCTATACTGCTCTGGGGTCAGACCAAACTTCTTGGTTAAGCACCTCTTCATACTAGGGTATGAATCTGCCTCCTCCCCCCTTAAGGTCAGAAGCCTATCCCTCCCTGAGTTGGGGACCAACTCCCACAAAAGGGAACCCCAGTATTGAGGCCTAACCCTTCTCATTTGGAGTGCCCTCTCAAAGGCCTTCAACCACTTGTCTATATCATCCCCCTCTACATAAGCAGGAACCACCCCCTTGGGTAATCTGGGGCAAAAACCCCCACCCATGGACACCTCAACTTCTCTGTCGCTGCCACCATCTCTTTTCTCTCGCTTTGCCCACTTTTTCTTTTCTAGGGCCAGCTTCTGTGCTTCCGAAGCTATAAATGCTAGCTGGGCCTACAGCTCTCTTTCTCTGAGGGACAGGTTCTCTCCTCCTGAAGGGACCCCCTTCCCCCAAATAGCTTTGGGTCTGCCTCTAGTGACTGTATGTAATGAGGACCGGTCTTCCTCATCCCCACTTAGCCTCAGATGCCCTCCCTCCCCTGAGTGGTGAGAGCTAGCATCCTCCCCTACTTCTCCCTCCTCTGGAGCTTCCTCTGGGTCTACCTCTTGGGCCTCAGTCCATGCTGTCAGGGATTTGATCAGGACATGCTTCCTGAGGTCAGTGGTTGCAGGCAACCCTCTTTCAGTACACAACCCCCTACGCTGGTCTACTGTCAGTGTGGGTAGGATAGCCAGATCAAGCTCCATGGTTCCCTAGTTTTGTGTCAACAAAAACGTTTTGCAAAAATTGGAAACAAGAATTTAGAAAAATCACAAAAATTCAATAATTGAAATTAATCCAAATTAAAAACAGTTTTTGCACTAGGACAATTTAAAGGATTTTTTATTTGTTTTACTTAAAACTGTAGCGTGATACTGAACACAAGTACAGGATCCCACCACTGCTCACCAAAAATGTTGGAAAATGGGTTATTGGTAAGGGCAGGTAGGTACCTACACTTAGCAATAGGCCACTAACCTCCACTAAGGTCCAGTTAGGTCTCAGTAAATTAAACCCAGCTCAACCCTTGGTAGCTTGGCAACAAGCGTCAAGGCTTAACTTAGGAGACAGAGTGTAAAGCATTCAAATATCACAAAACAGTAATTAAATAAAACACAGGAAACTGGTTAAAAATCCAAAACCAATTTCTAATAATAGATTATATTTTTATCTTTAAAATGACACCAAAACGAATAAAATCAGATAAGGGGAACCGGAGATATGAATTTTTAAAGAAGAATTATTTTTTTAGCCCCTAGAAACAAAAAGCGCCTATCGGGTTATCTGGTTGCACCTCGACCGGGGCAAAGTCAAAGTTTAAGGCCGACTGCGATCGAGCCCTGCTCGGCTACAGGCCGCGGGAGGCCTCGGTTAAAAGTTTACCTTCACACTTAGGGGGTCATTCTAACTTTGGCGGGCGGCGGAGGCCGCCCGCCGAAGTTCCCCCGCCAGAACACCACAGCGCGGTCAAATGACCTCCGCGGTGATTCTGACTTTCCCGCTGGGCGGGCGGGCGACCGCCAAAAGGCCGCCCGCCCAGCGGGAAAGCACCAGCAACGAGGAAGCCGGCTCCGAATGGAGCCGGCGGAGTTGCTGGTGTGCGACGGGTGCAGTTGCACCCGTCGCGATTTTCAGTGTCTGCCACGCAGACACTGAAAATCTATGTGGGGCCCTGTTAGGGGGCCCCTGCAGTGCCCATGCCAGTGGCATGGGCACTGGAGGGGCCCCCAGGGGCCCCACGACACCTGTTCCCGCCAGCCAGGTTCTGGCGGTGAAAACCGCCAGAACCAGGCTGGCGGGAAGGGGGTCGGAATCCCCATGGCGGCGCTGCTTGCAGCGCCACCGTGGAGGATTCCCTGGGGCAGCGGGAAGCCGGCGGGAAACCGCCGGCTTCCCTTTTCTGACCGCGGCTTTACCGCCGCGGTCAGAATGCCCCCGGAAGCACCGCCAACCTGTTGCCGGTGCTTCCTCCGTCACCTACCCTGGCGGCCATAGACCGCCAGGGTAGGAATGACCCCCTCTGTCTCTTTTTCGAAGATTTTCTTCAGCGGGACGAACCTGCCAGTCCAATCCGACCTCCTGGAGCCCTTCTCCAGATACGCGATGCGGGAATCCTCTGTGGAGATTTTGACCCTCGGACTTAGTCGTTTTTTCGAGGTGAAAGTACTCGACCGGGGTAAACCTGGATCATGATCCGACGTCCCTGGAGCCCTTCTCGGATACGCTGGCTGGGAGGTCCCGGTCAACTTTTTACCTTCGGACTTAGGGGGTCATTCTGACTCCCGCCGGGCGCGGTCACTGCGCGCCCGGCGGGAGCCGCCAAAATACCGTACCGCGGTCGGAAGACCGCGGTGGGTATTTTGAGGTTTCCCCTGGGCTGGCGGGCGGCCTCCAAAAGGCCGCCCGCCAGCCCAGGGGAAAACGTCCTTCCCACGATGAAGCCGGCTCGTAATCGAGCCGGCGGAGTAGGAAGGTGCGACGGGTGCTACTGCACCCGTCGCATATTTCACTGTCTGCTAAGCAGACAGTGAAATACAAGCGGGGCCCTCTTACAGGGGCCCCTGCAGTGCCCATGCCATTGGCATGGGCACTGCAGGGGCCCGCAGGGCCCCGCGACACCCCCTACCGCCATCCTGTTCCTGGCGGGCGAACCGCCAGGAACAGGATGGCGGTAGGGGGTGTCAGAATCCCCTCGGCGGCGCAGCAAGCTGCGCCGCCTTGGAGGATTCCAACGGGCAGTGGTAAACCGGCGGGAGACCGCCGGTTTACCCTTTCTGACCGCGGCTGAACCGCCGCGGTCAGAATGCCCTCGGGAGCACCGCCAGCCTGTTGGCGGTGCTCCCGTGGTCGGTGGCCCTGGCGGCCACCGGCCGCCAGGGTCAGAATGACCCCCTTAGTCTCTTTTTCGGAGATTTTCTTTACTGGGACGAACCAGCAAATCAGGCCGGGTCGCGGTTGAGGCAAGCCGGCTAGAGTTGCCGCGGCAGGTCGGTCCCTCGATGGAGCTTTAAAATCTCAGGGGCCAAGTGGGAGGTGGAGGAATTAAGGAAAAAAATCAGTGAGGGTTTTTATAATGTTAAAGATTAGAGTGGGCCCAGAGGCATACCTCCTGGAGATAAGAAATATATGGGAAAGGCCTCTCATTTCGCAATTTCGTTAGGGGGTAATTAGAAGTAATTTGTGTTTTACGTTAGGCCAGTTTGATCGAAATTCTATAAAATTGTGCCTGTGTGATTTTTGTGTCCTTACATACCCTAATTCATTTGACTTTGTTCTGTGATTTTTATGCACCTTTTAGACATCGTTATTTACTCACCCTGTTGAGGGATAGGGGTTTTGTGCAATATCGCCCAGCCTTTTTGTGGTTGCGCAAGGTTTCTGATGTGTTGGAGTGTCAGGGTAGGATCTTTTGTAAAGGGAGGCATAACCTTGCAGAATAGTGTTAATCTTTTTTTAAGTGTTTCCTATCACTATTGAATTTTTAACTGAGAAATGAAATCTTGAATGTAATTATAATGTTAAAATTAGCTGTGGTCTTTGAGGTGATAAATTTGGTGGTTTATTGCAATTCTTTTTTTATTTAAAAGTTTTTATTGGGAAGATAATCTGACCCACTGTAATTCAGGTAGTGACTTTTTCTAAGAATTATTGTGAGTGCTATGTCATGTGTTGTGTATTTATTTGTTTTTTTTTAAGCGTTGAAAAATTTTAAACCGAATAAAGTGTTTGACTGACTGACTGACAGTAGTGTTGCAAAAACCTACAACAGACTATGAAGGACTAATATTTTGGACACTGACACCCGAACCCAGTGGCAACAGTGGGAGCGCTTACCAGAAAGATAAGCCTGTTGAGTTGCAGCCACCACCCTACCTAAGCGACCTTCAATGAGCTCGGTTGCAATGTGATAAATGTCCATACCTAGGTATTTTATGGTATAAAGTTTCCAGCCCAATACAGTGTCGGGTAGAAGCTTGCGCTGTTCGTCTGTTTGTGTTTTAAGGAGAAAATAGCACAATTTGGCCTAATTTATTTTTCAACAGGAGGCCACCTAAATTCATTTTATAAGTTCATCAATTGCGTTACAGTGTCCAGTCCCATCATATTAATCCATAGCTACAGGGTGGATTTCATGTCCATGATAGTGTGCAGGATTTTATCAAATTTGCTCATATGTTCCTGTAGTGTTTCCTCCACATGAGTGAATGGGGCTTCCTGGTCTCCGCCACCCTTGCTTATCACTGTTGGATCCCCAGCTGGCCCAGCAGTTTTAGAACTCTTTGCCTTCACCATACTGAGATGTTTGTGTGCCAGCACATTACCTCACTACAGCACTACTCCACCAGTCCCTGGCCCAGTCCAGTACACAGTTTCTTGAATAGGTGGATTTTGATCACCAGTACCGCCATCTTGCTGAAGGCCAACCAAATGGTAACTGACCTGAAAGAGGGGTTATATTTATCTTATTGTAACCACTCCCTCTACATAGCCCTCTTGGTCATGTTGAAGTAGAATGATATACAATGACACTGACTGCATCACATTTGTGTGACTTGTCATAATGGCTACCCATGCATCTTCTCTTCCTTTCCTACCTCTTGATGAACAAGTTACTTACCTTACATGATGCATTATCTGGTAGAGAGAATATCTAGCTGCAGATTATTTACCTTAGAATTTCCCAGGCGTCAGACTGGATACGGAAACGTTTGTGTGAACAGTACCGCTGCACTGCATCGTGGGCACCGGAAATGATGCTATGGTCACCTATCTAAACACCACCCAGGTGCGTGGATGTCAGTTACTTTTCACAACTTTCCATGCCAGAAGCACAGAGCCAGGAAGTGAACTGACGATGTGTGTCAAACCTAAGGCCCTAAAAGGGGAACAACCCTAGCCCTAGAAATATGTCCGCAGAGCAGAGAGGCATGGGTGGGTCTGTAAGGAATCTGCAGCTAGATATTATTCTACCAGATAATGCATTACAAAAGGTAAGTAACTTGTTCATTTGATAGACACTTCCTTGCTGCAGATTCCTTACCTTTGAATAGATAACCAAGCCATATCCTCCTGGTGGTGGGCAGCAAACAAATGTTTCTAACCTAGACTGTCCTGCAGGATCGAATAGGCAAAATGCCCATCCTATGAACCTGACTATCTAGGAAGAAGTGTTTGTCAAACGTGTACATGGATGCCCCCGTTTCTGCATGGCAGATGTCCAGGACTGGGACTCCATGAGCTAATGCCCTGGTCACAGCTTTTCCTCTGGCGGAATGGGCCCTTAAGCCCTCAGGAGGCTGGGCGTAGCAGATCTTGATACAGAGAATGACCCAGCGTGAAATGGTTTGCTTCCATACTCCCGACCTTCTTTTTGCTTTAACATACCCCACAAAGAGTTGGTCGTCCACCTGGAACTCTCTTGTGCTGTCGGGATCTGGAGGAGCGTAAACGATGGGCAGGGTGACATCCTGCCCAAGATGGAAGGGAAGAGGCCTGGTAGCGAAGCACCACCTTGTCAGGAAACAGTAAGATAAGGGGGCTTGGATGATAAAGCCTGTAGCTTAATCACTCTCCAGGCAGTTATTATTGCCACTAAGATGGCTGTCTTGATGGTGAGCAGCCAGAGGGGACAACTGTGTAGAGGCTTGAAAAGAGCACATATGAGCTACACGAGTACCAGGTTCAGGTCCCACTGGGGCATGATGAAGGGCAAAGGAGGAAACATATGTACAAGCCCTTTCAGAAACCTATTTACAATAGGGGAATAAAAGAGGGTTGATAAGGCAGCAGCAGGAAGGCAAACAGAGCAGAGAGATAACCCTTAAGAGTACCCATAGCAGAGTCCTGCTGGGCAAGGATAAGAATGGAGAGAAGAATATCAGAAAGAGAGACAGAAAGAGGGTTGGTAGACCTTTATGTAGAATATTTTACAAACGTTTGCCAATGGCAGGCATATACCGTTTTGGTATAGGGCCGCCTAGCTGCCAAGATAACTTGACAGACTTCGGGAGGAAGGTCTAACTGTACCGCTCAATTTCCACACATGGAGGCGGAGAGTCAACAGGTTACAGTGGAGGACACTCCCCTACTGCTACGACAGAAGATCCTTGTAAGAACGATGATTATCTTCAGAAGCTCAGGATACCTGACTCTCCGTGCCCAGTCCAGAGCCACAAGAAAGACTTGGACCTGGTCATTCCTGAACTTCTTGAGAACTCTGGGCAGAAGTGGTAAAGGTGGAAAGGCGTACAGGAGGTCTGAACTCCACTCAAAAGGGAAAGTGCCACTGAGTGAGTGCTGCCTTGGAAACTCCAACGCACTAAACTGCTGACATTAAGGTTTCTCTTCGTAAGTGAACAGATCTAATGAAGTCTCTCCCCACTGCTGAAAGAGACCTTGCACCACCTCCGACTGGAGATGCCACTCATGATCCGCTAGGCATTGACGGCTGAGTTAGTCCGCCCTGGTGTTCAGAGAACCTGCCAGGTAATGAACCACCAGGGTTATGACCTGCTGTTCCAGCCACATCAAGAGAAGCAGGGCATCTTGACAAAGGGTCCACGACCCCACCATGCCCTGCTTGTTGCAGTCCCACATGGCAGTGGTGTTGTCCATGAACTCCTGCACCAACTTCCCCTTGACAGAGGGAAGAAAGGCTTCAAATGCTAGTCGGATCGCACAGAGCTCCAGCAAGTTGATGTTGAGTACGGATTCTGCCAGAGACCAGAGTCCTTTGATCTCCACCTCTCCCAGATGGCAGCCTCATCCCAAGAGTCACGCATCTGTAACTACTGTCAGATCTGGTTGGGGATGGGAGAGGAGTCCGGAGAGGAGTCTCCCTTTGATCCAATCGCAGGTCATCAGCCACCACTGCAGTTCTTTTGTAGTTCCCTCTGAGATCTGTACCATGTAGGAGAGATTCCTTTGATGCTGTGCCCACTGGAGCTTCACGTCCCACTGTAGAGCCTACATATGCCATCTGGCATGATTTATTAGGAGGATGCAGGAGGCCATGAAGCCCAAGCAGCCTCAGAGTCCGTCTCAATGAAATCAAGGATAGAGGCTCAAACATCAGTATCATAACCTGAACATCCTGGATTCGCTGTTCGGGGGAAACTGCAAGTAAAGAAGAGCCTTAAGCACATTGTGTCATATACACCAAGTCCAAATCAGGCAATTCTGTTCCTTATTTTGAAGTGCTGGTTTATTCTCAAGCGTCACAATAGGTGTAGACAAAATCTTAATTGAGCAGCAGCCGACATGTTTGGTCCCATTAACTTTATCAAGGCTGCACAAATACACGTAGTAACCCATATGAATACACAATAGTATACGGTATTTAAAACTGTAAATTAAAAATCAAAATGCCCAGCCACATCCATCACGTGAGGCAAACCATACCATTAGTGTAGTACGTGAAACACTGAAATTTAATTAAAACTTATCAGCATGGCAATAATGAACAAAGAAATTATATAAAGTGGAGGGCTGCAGAGGATAAACTATGTGGAATGATGGTCAAACTGCACCAGAACAAGTACTAATGCAGTATGTGAATTATATTCATAACAGTTAGAAGTATGGCGACATAGAGGCAAGAGAATATCCATGAAAGGTGTAAATATGTTACCAGTATACAATAGGTGTAACACCAAACAGAAAATGAATAAATCTAAAAGACGGAAAAGACCACACTCATAATTCGTGGTGAAGAAGGACAAAGGTCCATATGTAGATACCTGAGAAGTCGTACATTAGAGTTCAACGTATCGCGGCCAAGGAACACAATTATCTGAAAGCACAGTGGCCCTGGTAAGCCTAAGAACACAGATGCAAGAAAAGGTAAGTTTAAGGGCATGTGGAGTCAAAGCTAAGCTCATCGAATTTCCATCATAACTCTCACTTGAAATGAGTCTCATCTTTAAAACGGGCATGTGGGCGTCAATCCCAGTTAACGCACAGCTTAGAAAACCAAATATGGTTGGAGAAAGGCACTGACCATGATAAGCCTATGGAACCCAAAAATTAGATTGAACAAAAATCCCTCTAGAACATACACAGAACCCAGGGTATGCGTATGTACTGCATGGAAAAATGTATATACTGTGTGTCCTGAATTGGATATCTAAATAGTGGTGCGACTCATGAAAGTCAGGCATGGTGTGCTTTTAAACTGCCACTGTGGCGAAGGTGAATGACATGAAAACCGGTCTAGGATGGAACCCAACAAAAACAAAAACCACCAGAGCCATGATGATCGGCTCAAGAGAAGCGGAGAATTTACGTAGGGATACAGCAGTTCAAGGATGAATGCCGTACTACAATCAATAACCTGTAATAACTCATGATGTAGGCAAAAAGGTAAAAACAGTAATATGCGGCATGTCCCAAAAATGTATAAAAGGAAAAAAGTAAAAAACATTAAGTGGTGGCCATATTGAGAGAGTATATGAAGGGTGAACCAAAGGAAAAAACACCTCAAGTGACAAGCCTACAGGAGATGAGAAAAGCCTGAAACTACACAGTAACCAGAACAGTTCTGATGAAAGGAGTGGGAGTCAGGTGTGACTTTGGCACATTAACAATGAACCAAGTGAATGCAACAGGTTTGCCGTAATCTGGAGATGGAGACGACAGTCTGGGGCAAATCCCACCACCAACAGCCAGTCATTGAGGTAAGGGAAGACTGAAACCCCTGACCTTCACAGATGAGCTGCAACCGCCGCCATCACGTTGGTGAACACCTGAGGGGTGCTGGTAAGGCAAAAGAGGATCACAGTGAGCTGAAAGTGCTTTTGGCCTACGTTGAACTGCAGGTAAGGCCTATGGACAGGCAAGTTGGGGAAGTGAAAATATGTATCCTGCAAGTCCAACGCTGCCAGGCAGTTTCCTTGGTCTAGGGAAGAAAAGACCTGAGCCAAATTGAGCATCTTATTTTCTCCTTTTCGAGGAAGAGATTGACGGCAGGTTTGGAACAGGGAGAAGACCCTTGTTCTTTCTGGGAATCAGAAAATAGCAGGAATAACAACCATTGCCTACTTCGGATATCGGAACCCTTTCTATAGCTCTCTTGGCCAAGTGAGCTGTAACTTCCTCTCGGAGCAGGTACAGATGATCCCCTGCCGACTGTATAGGGGGAGGGAAAGATTGATCTGCAAGAACCATTTGTCTGATGTAATGGACTGCCAGTGGAGGAGATGATGTTGGGTTCTCCCTCCATCTGGGCATCCATTGTCTTGCAGAACCAGACTTTGAGAGCTTAAAGGCTGCAGCTGCTGGGAAGTTGGTGGCGGACGACTTCTGGCTGCCAGATCCTTGGGGTCCAATTGCACTGCATCCACGTCCTAGCAAGGCTTAGAAAGCCTGCGCAGGACTGTGGCTGGCATAGGGTTGGCACAGTGGAGTGCCTCTTCTGAAGCCATGAAAGGGGCTGAAAGCAGACAAGGGGAGAGGTGTCACTGACAGGCGCAAGGACTTGGCCTTAGCCCATGAGTCTGTGAAGCGATCCAGCGCCAAGTCTGCTTTCTTTCCAAAGAGACAAGTCCCATCGGAGGGCATGTCCATGAGGTTGGCCTGGACATCCTCCGAAAAGCCAGAAGTTCTCAGCCAGGTGTGGAGACTCAAGGCCACTGTCGACAAAACCACTTGGCCCTGTGAGTCAGTTGTGAACAAACCACACGTGATGATGAACTTTGCTGCATCCATCCTGTCCTTAACAGCTTTAGAGATGATGGCCTGGACCTGTGGCAGCACTTGGCAACTGTATGCCACAAGGTATGGTAACAACAGCCCAAAAGGCATGTAGCATTCAGCGACCACAATGCTAGGCTGGCGAAAGAAAACATTTTCTTGCCTAAGCTATCCAGCCACTTGAATTCCCTGTCTGAGGGAGCAGCAGGAAACGCGCCATTGGGGGTTGAGGCTTGGAGTACCAAGCCCTCAGCTGAGGGGTGTTGGATGAGGAAAGTTTGATCACCCAGGACAGGGTGATGGCGGCGGGTAATTGTTCTATTTACAGGAGCCCTTGTGCTGGGCTTGGGTCAAGTTCCCTTAAGGACATCAGTCATTACTTCATTAAAGGGCAATAGGGGTTTGGGTGAGGAAGCCCCAGGCTGAAGCACTTCAGTCAAGAGGTTAATCTTGACCGCCACAGACAGAAGTTTGGGATCGAGCATTTCCACTGCCCTCTTTACAACTATTGCGTAAGATGCTCCCTCCTCCGTAGCCAGAGGGCCAGTAGAGAGCAAATCAGTATCTGGAGAGATATCCATTCTACAGACATCTCCTACTTCCTCATACCAGTTCACATGTACTCTAGGGGTGTATTACTGGCATTCCAAAGGGACTAATGACCCCTCCCAATCTTACCCCATGCCTGTCTGTTCATAAAAATGTTAAGGCAATGATTTAGAGCCACTGGGCCCTGTCAGCGCTGGAATCAGCATCGATAGACAGTGTTCTGGCTCTGAGTCGTCGGGGATGAGAATGGGGCTGGTGCCACCAGGGGGCGCCGCGCTGCAGGGACAGCGGCATTGGGAGTGGCACCGGAGATGGTCGTGTTGGTACAACTGGCGCCGATCCAGATCCATGAGACCCCATCGGAGCCAAGGCTTGAGCTGTCAGCACAGAACCTGTTGGGGCCTCCTCCACCCTGCGGGACCCAAAGGTGCTCCTAAGGGGTCGACCCACTCGAATACGCGGCACATGGACTCGTAGAAATCTTTAATGTAAGCAGGGGTCAATCCAGCTCCCAGATATAGAGGGAAGCGCAGTGTCAGACCTGGCAATGACTCGGCAGAACCGTGACTGGAATGCCGATGTTCCTCATCCATCACTTCCGCTAACAGATGAGGCAAAGTCTGCTTGGACTTCTTCTTCTTATGCCTCTTCCCCAAGTGAACCGAGGAACTTGAGTACAACAAACAGGACTAAGGGTTCCTGGAGCAGTCCTGTGACCTCTTTCTTGATAAGGACTGAAATGCCCTAGGAGTTGTGCATGCTGCAGTCGACCGCCAGGCCGCAAGAAGCTTTAGGAAAAGCTATCCCAAAGCCATTGCTGCCATGGACTGGCAGTCTAAGGACAACTTTGAAATGTGGTTGCGCTTGAGACACCTTAAACAGACCAAATGAGGTCCTGTAACAGAAATGGTAGAGTGATAGGTGACACGTGGTTGGAAACCTGCCTTTCTAGAAGACATTCTTGACACATTCCAAAAAATAGTTGACAAAAAGTCGAAAAATCCTGTCAAAAAGAGACAGAGGGGTAGCTCTTCACATCAGTGCTACCTGGCGTAGAAAGAAAAGAA
Source organism: Pleurodeles waltl (assembly GCF_031143425.1). Classification (NCBI taxonomy): domain Eukaryota; kingdom Metazoa; phylum Chordata; class Amphibia; order Caudata; family Salamandridae; genus Pleurodeles; species Pleurodeles waltl. Next base: position 350,215,319 of record NC_090438.1, read on the forward strand.
CTGAATTCTGCACGCCTGGGTGGAGCCTGCATAGGTGACCGCAATGTCACTTCCACGGCCAACGACACTGCATGGAACTGAACGAAGACACCCAATGGCGCTCAGGGGTACTGCTCACACAAAAGTTTCCGGATTCAGTCTGACGCCTGGGAAATTCAAAGGTAAGGTTTCTGCAGTTAGAGGTCTCTACCAGATACTTGGTAAATTGTCAGGGACCCCCTTAACATGTCGAATGCAACCACAATTTCTCATATATTTCTGTGCCATTTCCATGACAAAGGGACAGAACGTTACAGTCTCCAATGATTTGGCCATCTCAGTGTCAATGAATGGCCCATGTTCTAAGGTTTCAGGGAATACCATGCATCTCAAGGTACCGCTACACCCCATTTGCTGATTGTGGAAAAGTAGGATCTTTCTGACATGGCTGTCCCCACTTTTTGCCTGGTGTCAGCATGTTCTGACTGTAGTATACTTGGATCCTGCGAACCAGGAACCAAGTGGTGGTGTTCTCTCCCATAAAAGTGTTGCTGGGCAATTCTTACATCCCACAATTGGCATACTGGTACACCCCTCTAAGTCCCTGATATTTGGTACTTAGGTGCCCAGCGAATTTGTACACCAGAGGTTCCCCTTGGGCTGCAGTATGTATTATGCCACTCATGGGATACCATGCAAAGTGTGCCTAAAGGCCTGCCATTGCAACCTGTGTGAAATGGTATATGCACCTTTCATTCCATCTATATCACGGTCACTGCACTTTGACCCTGTAAGTCACACCTAAGGTAAGCCCTTCAGCTCAAGGGCAGGGTGCATGGTTTGTGTGAGCGTACCCTTGCATGAACAAAGGTACCCCTACAAACCTCAGGCTCCATTTTATGGGCTTTGTAAGTACGGGAAAAAAACATTCTAGGGAGTGCAGTGGACAATGGTCATTACAAGATCTCCTACTACATACAGGTTTCTCCGAAACTAGTCATGTTTGGTATCAAACATATTGGAATCATGCAACTACCCCAGTACCAGTGTTAGTTGCATTGTACCATGTACTTCGGGGGCTCCTTAGAGGATCCCCCATGTCTGCCTGTTCAGCCTTGTAGGGACTGCATGCAAGCCAGTGCTGCCGCCAAACCCAGAAATTGGTCTGCCCTCCTGCTGCTGAGCTTAACTCGGGCAGGGGAAGGAAGAACAAAGTATTTCCTTAGAAATAGGTGTCTCTGGGCTAGGGTGGGGGTGCTCCTGAGCACCACAAGACTTCTTTGAAGGGCTCAATTTGTGTCCTTCTTCTAAAACTGATTTCTGACTGTGCAGGAGCCCCCAGGCTCCCACAGTGGTAAGAAACACACAAAGGACAGGAGAGTGACCAGCCCCCTATCCATCTCCTACTCTAGAGGGGTGCCCAGAGCTCTGCCAGGTGGCCACTTGATTCTGTCATCTTGGAAACAGGGGCAGAGGCCCCTGGGAGCAGCTGACTGGTCAGTCCAGTTGAATAGCGTCCCTCACACATGGGTGAAAGGTTGGTCACCACATTAGTCGTCCAATCCCCTTCCTGGGTTATTTAAGGGCTCCCGTGAAATTGTTTCCATGACTTATTCTGCGAGCTGGACACTGGATTCTGCTGCTGGACTTCACCAGAAATCAAGACAGGACTGCAACTGGTAGGAGGGCTTCTACTGTATTGCAAAAACTCTGAAACTTCTGCGGTCGTGCATCATCCAGAGTTACAAGGACTTTGCCTGAATTAAGGACAGCAGGAAGGAATCTCCCTTGGAGTGATCCTTCTGCATCCTCTGAATGCCGCAGCTGCATCCTCATGACAACTGTCCAACAAAAAAGCAACCACAAGAAGGGTGGGCAGTGCCCTCCTGCATGTCTCTGGGTGGTTTGGACTCAGTCCCCACTCTTCACAGGTGCTCCTTGCCCAGAATCCACTGACCTGGTCCATGGGTCACAGTGGTAGCTGGACAGCCGAGGTCCCTATTCACTACAACAGGAGGTTCTGATACTACTTCATCCCTATGCACCTGGGCTCCCTGGTGTAGGTACTCCACTTCTTTTGGTATCCACTGGTGAGGGCAATCTTTTTTTTTTTTTTTTTAAATGGGTGGGGGCACTCTTGAACCTTCCTTGTCTCAACGGGTTTCCTCTGGGTCCTCTGGGAAGGGTTATTTTCCAACCTTTCCCTAACTGCGGCTTACCCAAAGTTATCCTAAGAGACACCTGATACTAAGTAACACCACTGCACTTGGGGCTCCTGGAGAATACCTGCTACTTACCTTTGGTGTTCTAGTACTTTCCCCGTAGCTAGGATTATTGAGTGTCAGTCTTCGTCAGCTGTGTCTTTATTTACCCATTCTTTTAGCATATGATTAGGCCCACCTCAGGGGCCCATGTTATTATATGCTTGTATCTAACTGTTTTGAAGTATATTTTTGTGTGTTCATACCTCTACTTAGGAGTTATACCAAAGTTAGTTTAGTACCAGTGTGTTAATAAATAAAACCCTATTTTCTGAAAGTTGGTGTGGTTCTTTCTTGTATGTAAATCACGGCCTGACTCTCTGGTGTAGGAAAATGCCGCTCATGGCATGGTTACCCCCTAACTCTTTGCCTTTTGTTGATGCTAGTTATGATTGAAAGTGAGCTGGGATCCTGCTAACCAGGCCCCAGCACCAGTGTTCTTTCCCTAAACTGTACCTTTGTCTCCACAATTGGCACAGCCATGGCACACAGATAAGTCCCTTGTATCTGGTACCCCTGGTACCAAGGGCCCTGTGGTCAGGGAAGGTCTCTAAGGGCTGCAGCATGTATTATGCCACCCTGGGGATCCCTCACTCAGTACATGCACACTGCCTCACAGTTTGTGTGCTGGTGGGGAGAAAATGACTAAGTCGACATGGCACTCCCCTCAGAGTGCCATGCTCATCCTCTCACTGCCTGTGGCTTGGTAAGTCACCCCTCTAGCAGGCCTTACAGCCCTAAGGCAGGGTGCACTATACCACAGGTGACGGCACAGTTGCATGAGCACTAAAACTTAGACATTGGTGCAGGGTAGCCATAAAGAGTGTATGGTCTGGGAGTTTGTCAAACACAAACTCCACAGTTCCAGAATGGCTACAATGAATTCTGGGAAGTTTGATATCATACTTCTCAGCACAATAAATCCACACTGATGCCAGTGTGGGATTTATTGAAAAATGCACACGGAGGGCATCTTAGAGAAGCCCCCGTATACCAGTCCAATTCCTAGTGTTAGGCTGACCAGTTCCTGCCAGCCTGCCACATCCAGACGGGTTTCTGGCCACATGGGGTGAGTGCCTTTGTCAATCTGTGGACATGAACAAAGCCTGTCCTGGGTGGAGGTGCTTCTCACCTCCCCCTGCAGGAACTGTAACACCTGGCAGTGAGCCTCAAAGGCTCAAGCCTGGTGGTGTTACAGCGCCCCAGGGCACTCTAGCTAGTGGAGATAGCTGCCCCTCTGGACACAGCCCCCACTTTTGGCGGCAAGTCTGGAGGAGATAATGAGAAAAACAAGGAGGAGTCACCCACCAGTCAGGACAGCCCCTAAGGTGTCCTGAGCTGAGGTGACCCCTGCCTTAGGAAATCCTCCATCTTGTTTTGGAGGATTCTCCCCAATAGGATTAGGAATGTGCCCCCTTCACCACAGGGAGGAGGCACAAAGAGGGTGTAGCCACCCTCAGGGACAGTAGCCATTGGGTACTGCCCCCCAGACCTAAACGCACCCCTAAATTGAGTATTTAGGGGTGACCCTGAACCCAGGAAATCAGATTCCTGCAACCTGAAACAAGAAGGACTGCTAACCTGAAAGCCCCTCAGAGATGACGGAGACGACAATTGACTTGGCCCCAGCCCTACCGGCCTGCCTCCAGACTCAAAGAACCTGCACAGTGACGCATCCAGAGGGACCAGCGACCTCTGAGGACTCAGAGGACTGACCTGCACCTAAAGGACCAAGAAACTCCAGTGGACAGCGGCTCTGTCCAAAACTGCAACAAAGAAACCATCTTTAAAGAGACTCCAGCCTCACTCCTGAAGCGTGAGTCTCCACACCATGCACCGGACGCCCCCGGCTCGTGTCCAGAGGAACCAACACTGCAGAGAGGACCCCCAGGCGACTCCAACGACGTAGACACCCTGAGTCGACCTCCCTGCACCCCCAAGGCGACGCCTGCAGAGAGCATCCAAAGGCTCCCCCTGACTGCGACTTCCCAGTAACAAAGGAACCAGACGCTTGGAAGAAGCACTGCCCCCAGGACCGAGAGGAACCAACTACCGGTGCAGGTGCTCTACAAAAACCCCTGGTCTGCTCCCAAAGGACGCAGCTTACCTGCTAGCAGACTGGAACCGGAGCACCCCTGTTCTCCATAGGTGCCTATGTTATTTGGGCCCTACTTTGACCTCTGCACCTGACTGGCCCTGTGTTGCTGGTGCTGGGTGTTTGGGATTAACTTGAACCCCCAACGGTGGACTGCCTATGCACAGGAGATTGAACTTGTAAGTGCTTTACTTACCCGAGAAACTAACCAATACTTACCTCCCCCAGGAACTGTTGATTTTTGCACTGTCCACTTTTAAAATAGCTTATTGCCATTTATGCCTAAACTGTGTACATTACTGTTTTAATACAAAGTTCCATACTTACCTGTGTGAAGTACCTTACAATTTATGTACTTACATAAATTCTGAATTTTGTGGTTCTAAAATAAATTAAGAAAATAATATTTTTCTATATAAAAACCTATTGGCCTGGAGTTAAGGCTTTGAGTGTGTGTTCTCATTTATTGCCTGTGCGTGTTCAACAAATGCTTAACAGCCTACTGCTCGACCACACTACCACAAAATAAAGCATTAGTATTATCTAATTTTGCCACTATCAACCTCTAAGGGGAACTCTTGAACTCTGTGCAACCTATCGCTCACTTTGAGATAGTATACACAGAGCCAACTTCCTACATTTGGTTATTGCAATTGCTTTACAACCTTTCTGACAAGCCTTAGCTGCTCTCCACAGCTAGCTACCATTTGAGAGCTTTGGTTATTAGAACCTCTAACACTATCACTAAGGGTTGCCTGGACTCAGTCCAGAGTGCATCACCTCTAGATATACACCATATACTGAGCCAGCCTCCTACACTGATGACAAGGGCTAGGACACCTCCTCATGTCCTGTTTAAATTCATGTGCTGTGGGTGGACATGGGACTCTCCTACTCCCAATCCACTTGCTGGGTCCACGTTGTTCCTTTGGAAACTTCTGTGCGAAGACATATACAACCCTAAGCAGTGACAATCACCTTAGCGGCATCTTCTCATACACCTCTGGTAGGAAACTGGCTATTTATGCAGTATACCAAATGCAGGGGTACACTAGGCAGATAGTAGAGGAAACCCTTAAAAGTTTACAGGGGTGAAAGTAATAATTCCAAAAGCTCTATTTTGTGGTAGTGTGGGTGAGCAGTTAGGCTTACCAGAGTGTAGTGCTAAGCATTTGTTGAACACAGAAACTCAGAAAGCAACTCAAGACTAATGTTTAGAAAAATAGTAACTTTGGTTATATTATGTTTCACCACCAGAAAACTTCAAAGAAGATAAGTACTGTTGCAGTTTCATTAATTTAGCAAGTAACACTTCTATTCCAATGCACTTTTACGTGGTAAAGACTTAGAAGTACATTTACTGCATAGGGGGTGCAAACAGTTCTCGGGGGTTCCCTGTGGATAGTAGTGTGCTAGGGGAGCAAGGTCACAAGCAAGACCACGATACAGTTTTACCTGCCCTGTGGTATCCGGGTGAAGTGGCGATACTTGAGTCGGGTGTCTTGTGAATGCGCAGTTGATAATGGGGGGGGGGGGGGCGCCTAGAAAGAGACTGCAAGGGGGGAGCTTTTAAAGAAGGGCTTGGTCAGTGTGGGTGCTAGGAGCAAGGGGACACCGTCTGATGTCATGGACCCAGGCCGTGGAGCTCGGGTGCAGCAGCCTTTGTTGTTGATGCTCCTGCACCAAGGCTCCCACTGTTCTTTGAGGGACCTGCAAGAAGAGGACCGAAAAGGGCAGCTGAACTACTCTGGACAATGTCCTCTGTGATTCTAACGTTCCTTGAGGGCTGGTCTTTGGATGCAATGTTGGAATCCAGCTTGGACTTCAACAAGCCTTGGCTGGTGCAAGAAGTCTGGTACCCCAGGCATTGGTGCACGGTTGCTCCGGTTGGTCCTGATGTCTTCTCACTTGGTGGGGAGATGTGACTGGCCTCTTGGAGCAGTAATTGAACTAGCGATTGTAGGATGCTGGATCAGTTTATGGTGTACACCTATGGTGTGGCACCCTATACTGAGTCCAGGCGACCCTTAGTGATAGTGAATAGGTGGCCGATAGCAAACGGTCTCTAGGGGTAGTGGAGGCAAGCAGCTGAAGCTTATCCAGGAGGAATGTAAAGCACTTGCAATACCACAGTAGTCAGGCAGTAACTGACAAGAAAGAACCACACAAGTGTTGTAAAAATAAAAGATACTTTATTAGCATTGGTATATCTCCCGTTGGAAAAATATACACACAATATATACCCACAATAACTATTAGAAATAGCATAAAAATACACAGGGCCACATTGGAGGGCCAAATCATATACTGAAAAAGTGGACAGCGAAATAGTGAATCTAATGAAGGTAAGTGTGGTAGTTAGCTAGGAGCAGATAGAAACACCAGGGTTAAACACAGTAAGTGTCCCCAACAACCAGGTGCAAGGTAGTTATCCACCCAGTTGTCCCATAAGGTAACACAGAGAGTAGAGGTTGGAGTTTGTGGGATACATGACCCTTCCCAGTGGACCAGAGGAAACCAGCAGACAGAGGGAAGGATAGAGAGTGCCCCTACCCCAACACACCCAGAAGACAGGAGTACCTATAACAGGGACCCGGATACAGAGGAGAAAAGGGACTCTCTCAGAAGTCAGTAGATGCCTGGCATTGTCCAGCTGCTGGCACGATCCGTGGACCAGGCCGGTGGGTCCCAAGGACGGATTCCAGAATTGGAGGACCTGCAAAGGAAGGGGGCAGAGTTCAGCATCCTTGGAAGTGCGCAGGGGGTGCATGTGGCAATGCCCACCGTCCTGAAACTGAAGTTCCTGCAAGTCGGTGGAAGAAGTCTAGCTGCGGATTCCAGGAGCTGCAGAAGATCCCAGGAATCGCCTACAAGCTGTCCCTTGATGGTCGCCGGATTGCAGGAGGGTCAGTGACCAGCCAGGTCACCAACAAGCACTGACAAATGCAAGCAGGAGTTGAAGGAGTATTGAAAAGTTTAGGGGACCAGCAAGGTACAGAAGACCTGCAGGAAGGTGAGCAGCAGTTAATGGAGCCCCCACGAATGACACACAGGCAAAAGACACAGGCAGTCACAAGGAGGCCTTACCGGCACAACAAAACAGAAGTCCCATGTCGCAGGAATTGCAGGACAAGGGCTGATCTTCGCGTTGTAGAGTGTAGAGTGCTGGAGGCCGGGGCTTCTTGGTGCCTAAAGATCTCCTGAAGGAAGAGCCAAAAAGCCTTGGCAAGTCAACAGTTATGGTGCACAGGGGCTCCAGTCCAGTGGCAGAAGCAGGGACCCACAGTCTCCCAAGTTGGTTAGAAGAGAAGCAGAACCCAGAGGGGGCCACAGACTCGCCATCTGTGAAGAGGATCTTCACATTTTCGTGTGACAATAGACCCCACCAGCCAGTCGACGTTTCGGTTCCAAAGGAGACATGCAGACGTTCCAGAGGCCAGGAGCAGAAGATGTCTTGCAGATAGTTCCTTGGAGAGTCTTGCTCAATGAATCTGAGGACCTACCCACCAGGGAGCCCTTAAGTAAACCTAAATGTAGGTTGGTCACTCTATGAAGTAACCCACCTATAAGAGGGGGTCAGGGACGTCATCTACCTGGCCCAACCAGACAGATGCTACCATGGGGACTCTGCACATCTTATTTCTAATATGGCAGAATCAAGTGGCCACCTGGCAGAGCTCTGTGCTTCTCCCTAGGGGAGTAGCTGAACAGGGGGATGGTCACTCCCCTGTCCTTTGTGTGGTTTCACTCCAGAGTGGAAACCAGGAGTTCTATAACTGTGTTGCTGATGCAAACCGGATTATGAAAGGAGGGCACCAAATGCACCCTTCAAAGCAGTCTGGTGGCGCTCAGAGGCCATCCAACCCCAACCCTTAGACACCTAATACACAGGGGGAGGTGGTCACATCTCTCCCTTGCAGGAAACCCTTTGTTCTGTCTCTCCAGCCTGAGTCTGGCTCACCAGCAGGAGGGCAGAACAGTGTCTGGGGTCAGCAGCAGTGTGGGTTAGCAGCTTGAACCTGCAAGGCTGCACCTGCAGAACTGGGGGATTCTCTAAGGAACCCCCAGAGTACATGGCATTATGAAAGTAACACTGGGATCGGTGTAATTGCATGATTTCAACTTGTTTGATACCAAACACATCTAGGTTCGGAGAAGTCACTATATAGTTGGATCATCATGTTGACCGGTGTCCACCACATACCTTAAGATGGCTTCCCCACACTTACAGAGTCCGAGTATTGGCCTGGGGTCTGTAGATGCACCGTGCTCATGCAGAGGTATCCTCAAACTAGAGACATGCACCCTGTCCTTGGGCTGATGGGCCTACCTTAGGGGTGACTTATAATGTCCAAGTGCAGTGACCGGGTTTGGCGCTGAAGGGTGCATGCACCATTTCACGCAGGCTCCAATGGAAGGCCTGCACACACAGTTTGCATAGGCTTCCATCGGTGGCATAATACATGATGCAGCCCATAGGAAACCCATGGTGTACCAATGGGTGTAAAAAGTTTAACAGCAACCAAATTTAGGGGAGAGAGCACTTGCACTGGGGTCCTGGTTAGCAGCGTAAAGGCATAAACCTCTCAAAACACTGTGGGGGTGATTCTGACCGCGGCGGACGGCGGTCGCCGCCCGCCACGCGGTTCCCACCGAAAGACCGCTCCGCGGTCAAAAGACCGCGGCGGTCATTCTGGCTTTCCCACTGGGCTGGCGGGCGACCGCCGAAAGTCCGCCCGCCAGCCCAGCGGGAAACACCCTTCCCACGAGGACGCCGGCTCAGAATTGAGCCGGCGGTGTGGGAAGGTGCGACGGGTGCAGTTGCACCCGTCGCGAATTTCAGTGTCTGCTAGGCAGACACTGAAATTCTTTTTGGGGCCCCCAGGGGCCCCGCGGCACCCCCTACCGCCATCCTGTTCCCGGCGGGAGAACCGCCAGGAACTGGATGGCGGTAGGGGGTGTCAGAATCCCCATGGCGGCGGAGCGCGCTCCGCCGGCCTTGGAGGATTCTCAAGGGCAGCGGAAAGTCGGCGGGACACCGCCGACTTTCTGTTTCTGGCCGCGGCTGAACCGCCGCGGTCAGAATGCCCAGCGGTGCACCGCCAGCCTGTTGGCGGTGCTACCGCCGACCTCCGCCATGGCGGTAATTACCGCCAGGGTCAGAATGACCCCCTGTATGCTATTTAGTATTAATAGGATGACATAGGTTGAAAAATGCTATTAAATGTAATAATATAAGGAAGATTACAACTTGCAACTTTTTTCCTACTGAGACAAAAAAACACTTTAGAAATTGTACTCCTGCTCTCCAGAACAAAAAACATGCCCACAAAGTGTATATCAGATTCCCAATCAATAGAATTAATTAGCTTGGAAACAGTTAATTTACATACAGCTAAACCGTAAACCTTTTCAGACTAGAATATGTATAATTAATTGTTTTGGTAGTGAGAAAATGCCCTGTCATAACAAACTGCATTTTTTTAAAGAAATCGTTAATACAAGAATCTCCCAATGTTCTTTACTCTCAAGTAGGTTGCTAAGATCACCAGAATATTTGTACATACCTGAAATGTTTGTGTCACTCTTAAAAGAAAGTAGCACCTTTCTGACAAAGTTACCCCCACTTTTTGCCTGGATTCAGAATGTTTAGACTGTAGCACACTGGGATCCTGCTAACCAGGACCGCAGTGTCAGTGTTCTCTCCTTCAAATATAGGTGGTAAGTAACTTTTACATTTCACAATTGGCCTACTGCTGCACCCATGTAAGTCCCTAGTATATGGAACTAAAGTACCTAGGGCATTGGTACACCAGGGGCGCCCTCATGGGCTGCAGCATGTATTGTGCAACCCATGGGGTCCATGCAAACTGACTGCAGACCTTGTTTTGCAGCCTATGTGAAATGGTGCAAGGACCTTCCACCCCAGATATAAGGTTTATCTTATAAGACGATCACTGCACTCTGATCCTATAAGTCACCCCCTGAGGTAGGCCCTTCAGCCCAGAGGCAGGGTGCATTGTTCCGAGTGGGAGGGCACCCCTGCATGGGCAGAGGTGCCCCTACAAAGCCCAGACCCCATTTTCTGTTTTTTATAAGTGCGGGGAAGCCATCAAAAGGTATGTAGTGGACCCTGGTCAACAAGAGATGTCCAACTACATAATGGCTTCACCGAACCTGGTCATGTTTGGTATCAAACATGTTGGAATTATGCACCTACGCAGAATCCAGTGCTAATTGCATGATACCATGTATTCTGGGGCTTCACTAGGGGATCCCTCATGTCTGCCTGTATAGCCTTGCAGTGCCTGCGTGTAGGCCCATGCTGCTGCCAACCCCAGACACTGTTCTGTCACCCCTGCTGCTGAGCCTAACTCGAGCAGGGGAAGGCAGAACAAAAGATTTCCTGTAGAGGAGAGGTGTTACCACTTTTCCTTCAGAAATAGGGTCCCTGAGATGGGATGGCGGTACCTCTGAGCGCCACCAGACTGCTTTGAAGGGCACATTTGATGCCCTCCTTGCATAAACCGGTTTGCTCCAGTGCAAGAGTCCCTGGAGCAAAATCACACAGACAGGGGAGTGACCACCCCCCTGTCCAGCTCCTCCCCTAGAGAGGTGCCAAGAGGTCTTCCAGGTGGCCAAATTATTCTGCCATCTTGGAAATAAGATGGGCAGAGGCCTCTGGGAGCATGTGACTGGTTAGTCCAGATGGGTGACATCCCTGACCCCACACCCCCCTTATAGATGGGTCACTGCAGTAAGTGTCTAACCCCTTTCCTGAGTTACCTAGGGACTCCCCTGAGGGCGGGACCCTGGACTCATCTGAAGACTTTTCTGCAAGAAACTTCTGCAGAATCGCTGCTGGACTTCGCCAGGACCCAAGATAAGACTACACCTAGTAGGAGGGCTCCTATTGCAACTTTGTCCCCATGCATTGCCCCCCATGCATTGCAAGGACTCTGCAACCTCTGTGGCAGTGCATCCTCCAGGGTCACAAAGACTCTGCGTACAATAAGGAAAGCAAGAAGGAATCTCCCTTGGAGTGAAGGAGTCACTCCTCTGCATCCGCAGACACCTCAACGTCGACAACCGGTCTGTGGATCCTGCTATCTCATGGATACTCCAAGGATTACAAAACAGGTGGTGGTTCAGTATCCCTCCAGACGTCTGACCTGTCTTCTTTGCAAGTGAGAAGTCTGAGGCCCCTCGCTGGAGCTTCCTGGCTGGAATCTCTCTGCACCCCATCTGTTTGTCATTGCTAAGGCTTGTTGGCTCTTCACCCAGAAGACCTCCTAGCTCTAAGAAGCCACAGCCTCCAGCATTGCACAGCTCCAAAAAAGATAACCTCTCTGCAACTACTGCAATGTGTGCACCCCTCTTTGCTGTGGTCTTCCTGTGCCTCGTTATGCCTGCTGCCAGAGGGCCCTGCTGGGGGCTACAATGATTCTTGCTGGCTCTCCTGCTTGCTGAGGGCTGGCCCTCACTTATCTGCAACGGTAGAGTCTCCTGGACCTTGATGGTCCCCAAAATCCTGCAACACTTCGTGCAACAAATTCTTGCATTTGCCAAGGCTTGTTGGGGTTCTGCTGACCACTGACTCCTCTGCAATCAAAAGACCTGCCTGCGTGGGATAGCTCATGGCCGACTTCTGGAATCCTCCTGCATTGCCTGGACTGCACAGCTGCTCTTCTTTGACTCCAGTCCAACAGGAAAGCATCTCCAAGAAGGGTGGACACTGCCTCCTGCACTTCCTGAGCACCCCTGGGTCATCTGTACCCTGTACCCTCTTTCCTTAGGTCATGACAGCAGCTGGACAACCAAGGTCCCCACTGACTTCAACGGGAGGCTCTAATACGACTTCACTCCTATGCACCTGGGTTCCCTGGTGCAGGTACTCAGCTTCTCTGGGTATCCACGGGAGGGATCACTCTTGAACCTCTCAATGGGTTTCCTCTGGGTCCTCTAGGAAGGGTCAGAAAACATGAAAACTCAAACCGCCACTTCCGCACGTTACCTTATGGACATTGACCCCAGGTTACAATTATGCACATGGGCGCCTGTGGAATCCTAGCCACTTACCTTTGGTGTTTTAGTGCTTCCCCAGTCTTAAGGGTCCTTGGGTGGTAGTTTGGGTTGGTAGTGATTTTAACACTCCATTTTTTAAGTACATGGTTTGCCCCATCCCCATGGGGGCCCATGTTCTTTTACACTTTTATTTACCTGTTTATGAGTATATTTTTGTGTGTTCATATCTCTGTTTAAGAGATATACCAAAGTTAGTTAAGTGTCTGTGTATTAAATAATCAATTCTTTTTCTAACACCAGTGTGGTTCTTTCCTGTGTATACATCACAAACTGACCTGTGTAGTATCTGCAACTGCTTTACACCCTCCTGGATAAGCCTTAGCTGCTCCCCACAGCTACCCTTTTGAGAGCTCTGGTTATCGAGACCCTCTTACACTATCACTAAGGGTTGCCTGGACTCACTACAGGGTGCCTCACTTATAGGTGTCCACAATATATATTGAGCCAGCCTCCTACAACTCCCAAAGACAAAACAAAGTGCTTGATAGAAAGCTGCAAGTGGGAGACAATGGAAAATGCCCTTGCTATAACACTGCTAGAATACGTACATCTTCTACAACGTATCCTTTACTTGTATACATTGGGTGCCAGAAGTTTAAAAAAAATAAACCTCTCAGTTTTTGTTAATTAAAGAGAGCGTTGGCTTTAAGAGCCCTGCAACATTTTGCTTGTGGAAGCCCCATGGTATGTACCTGCAGCATTAATTTTAAATCTAGCAACCTTTCTTTGAATTTCCACTCAGGCAAACTAATGAGAAATCTAGGAAAAACACTTCTTAGGAGGATTATAACTTTTTCGTACAAACAGCAGAACTCACTGGTCCGCAGTCAGATATCCCCATTCCAAAAGAACACTTATACCAGTAGACCTAAGTACCAAGAAAGCTAGAAATTGATTTGTCCCTGACAGGAGAACTCTCAGCAAACATTCACTTGCGCGGTTACCAGATGTCATACACCATGAATGCTGGTCTCTTGTTAGATAGGCTGCTGCATCAATAAAACCTGAAGCCACGGATCTAAATCAAACACTTCCTTTACCAATTTTGGGACTACTGGCCAGAGACTAAGTTTGAAAGGCACATACCAACACAGTATCCCAGTAACTTCACACAGGCCAAGGAAAAACAAAGAATAAGGTGCTGCAGTAGAACTCTGAAGTTCAAATCATTTGAACGTGAAGTGAAAAGGTATACATTTCCCAACAGCATAATAAAGGTCTTTCTCACTTCACCTGAAGTAGAAGAACTGAGAATGGCCTCTCAACCACCCACTACGGGGAAAACAGCCTGAATTATGTAGATGCACTTGAATTTTGATGTTATTTTTAAAGTTGCTTTTAAGACAATTACATTATTAAAATACCAAGGAATTCGGGGCGGGCATTCAAAATAGGCAAATCCATTAAAGACTCAGTGTGGGAGATTAGTCCAGTTTTCAGCTTTCAAACCCTCAGAGGCAAGAGGCCCAAGACTGCAACAGAGTTAGAAAACACCAGCATGTCACCAAAGAGGTTTGTAAGGTGAGATTCAGTCTAGCAGGAGAATATAATTCTCCTCTAAACACAGTTGTCAAAGGACAAGTAATCAAGCTAGTCTAAATCAAGCAAAAAGGAAACATTTGATTTTTCTTACCCTCTTACTGATGGAAAGGTAATCACATGCAGTTTTGTACACTTTCTTCTCTTTATGATGTCTTCAACAGCCATCATGAACATCTCATTTTAGTGTCACTGGAATGTACAGTGTCCCACAAGAAGCACCTGAACTCACAGTAGACTTCAAAGTTGACTGCTATAGCTGCAGAAAAAGCCTGAACTAGTACAGGCACATGAAAGTGATGGATTTTTCCACGGCCACGTAGCCTGCTCCAATCTGACATCAGCCTTAGCATAAAATGTGGCTACAATTAATTTTATATCACCGAATAGACTTCACTAGCAGAAGCAAGGCCAGGTCCAGGATTGCCCGTGGTTTAGCACCAGGATACTCTATCGGGTGTTTGAGCTCTCCACAAATACACATAATAAAATTCTGACTTAAGACTCTGGCCCTGTCACCAAATAAGATGAATACAGACAAAACAGTATGCATTAGACTTTTTCTTTGCATGTCTCCAAACCTTTTACTGGTGTTGTGCCTTTGTTCTTGTTTAGTTTAGGACTTGCTGGTAAAATACTGTTTTCTTTTTGGCTAGAGCAACTTGGTCCAGATGATGATGGTTGGTCATCGGTCGCTTCACAGGTGACTAGCCTACTCATCTCTGCATCAGCTGTTTCAGACACTAAAATAAATAGATAAATAAGAATGCATCTTCCTTTTCCAATAGCTGTTACATACGCATAACATAAGCTTCAGGATACAATAGATAGCTGTGAAAAAGGAGCAGAACACAGTCATTCTCAAAAATCCTGATTTTGGAATTGGGTTGATGCTAGCTAAATTGTCTAAAACGCTATACACCACACAAACTACAGTTCTCTAGACAGATCAGAGTATGAGCCCTATTTATTAGTGATACTGTCACTCTAGCTTCAACTCATCCATAACAATGTCAAATGTTTGATGGTATCTATTAAAGAGGCACATGTTAAAGTTGCAAGTGTGGAAGGCAATATTTTGAAAACGTTTGCTCCATTACAGTCATCTTCAATAAGGAAATGGGTAACATCTAATTGTTTACCAAACAGGAACAAAGAAAGCAACACAATTTAAAGGAAAAGAAATGTTAGATTTTTTCAAGTGACATCTGGGATGGATGGTTAGAAAGATTCACATGGTTGGTACAATATTCCCAAGCACCACATGGACTATCCCAGAAGTCCTACAAATATAAAGTTTTGTAGACTTCCCACGTCATTAGGTTTGTAACCCAGCTGTGCTCATCAGAACACAGAAGCAATGTTTAGCCAATATATTTTTAGTGTTTAATGCAAAGAATAACATTGCCTTACGGAAACTTAGGACACGTTATAACAAACCTCAACAGTAAGTTAATACGGCTACCTGGGTGATGTAGAGATTTTACCTTAAAATGGGGATGTATGTGGTGAGTGTTTCAGTGATAAGAGGCATATCCTTAAGAGCCATAATTCTAATACGGCCTTGTTTTGAAAGGGATGCTTCTAACTACAGCTTGCTGGGTTCTTAGCATTGTAATAACTGAAGAAACAAAATAACCCCTGCTAACGCGTATCCTAGCAGAAACTATATATTACCACAGATTAATCATCTGTGCTTGGTTTTTATAATGGATCCATATTTTTTTTATAGGAGTATCTTGCAGCAGTTGCTAGGTCAGAGTATCTGTACACTGCACCCACCCATTTTTAAATACAGCCAAAGCAAACAATGGCGCTTTAGTTGCTAAGAGATAGTCTGCCCAAAGAACTTATGGAATTCTTAGTTAACCCCAAATTTCAATGTGGAGCCCTTGCCCTTTATCTCAAAGTTGCTGAGAAGTCAGCTGCTGAACTCTTAAATTTCACTCCTTGAAAACAAGAACATATCTTCAGTTAGGAGAAAGAGCAACCTTCAACGCCTATCCTTCGAAGTTCTAGAGAAAGGAAAATGTAACTTACCCAGCAAGCATCTGTTCATGGCATGCAGTGCTGTAGATCAACATGCTGTACATAACTCTGCTATCTAGTGTTTTTCTTCTAAGAAAGTCTTTCAAGTCACAAGGTACTGTAACTCTGATTGCTGGCAATGTGCATGGTCATCATCGTTATCTCGTTTTCACATATGGCAGGTGAGGGAAAAAATTTGTGTAGCCATTTTAGCTACAGCCGCGTGCACGTTATTTTAACACACTAGGCCAAGCCGCTGTGCACTCTAACTTAGATATATTTTATTCGGCTTTATTTTATTGTTACTATAGCCACTTTCACGGTCTTGTTTTATTTTCTGTTTATCTACTTGTTTTTCCCAAGCCAGCACAATGTTCTCATACAAGACATTATTGCTCACTCTGTGCTTCTTCCAAGGCTACAGCACGGTACATTGCCGGTGAACGTGGTATAAGTTTAGTCTCCGACATTCGTAGAAAATACACATCCTTACATAGGGACATTTCCTCAGAGCATCAGCTGTTTTATTATATAAACACTTATTTGTCCCTTAACATGCTAGAGGGAGATTCCAGCCAGAGAACCACGACTATATGCTGATTGCCGAATGCTTCGCTACAGATGCTAAGCAGACTACAGGCCTTTGCTCAGGTATGGGGATGATGTCTTCCCAGGGGAACCTGAAGGGCAGAATTAGAGCTTAACATGCTGTGTTCTATTACAGCTTAGGTAGGAATTAGTCTATCAACTCTAGCAACAATATGATAGCATTATTTCTATGCTTCACTCTCCTCGTTACCATTTTAATATTGTCATGCTGTGTCATCCTGGTTATTGCAGCTCATGCTTTGCTATCTAAGATGTAGTCACTTTATTACAATCATTATTAAAACATATACTGCCTCTGTTTGTCATTTATATTAGAGACTAAGGTAACTGAGAGAAATGGATGAGACCTGAGTTACCACGGCTTCCCTGAGAAACCAATTATGTCATCCCTGCCCTTGGGTGGGGATGAGGCACTGCTAGTGGGCCAGAGCAAACCCCGGGTTGGAACGACAGGTGTCACCTGCAGTGGGTTAGACTCAGTCTCCCACACCACAGGTGCTTCTGCAGTTCAAAATCCAGTAGACTCATTAGAATAATGAGAGCCTACACGACAAAAATATAAAGCAAAGCGTAGTATTGAGAGATGCCCATGCCAAAGCAGTTTGTGAAAAAAGGAATGAAATTGACTCCAACTATCACAGGTGTCCGAGGAGGAGGGTAAGTGCATGTAAACCAACACTACATGCCAAAAACAGATGTTTACTAGGTGAGTAACATTTTCTGTTCGGTTCGAGGCATGTGCAGCTGTAGATGCTGTCCATAGACTGTAAAGCAGTTCTTCTCCATAAGCAGTGGCTAGCTTGAAGGAGTTGCAGCTGTTTGAAACAGTGTATGTGGCACTGCTTGGCCCACAATGGCTTATTGACAGGCTAGTAATGTTTTGTAAAGGTATGTGTTATAGACTATGTAGTTGCTTTACATATGTCAGATATAGGGATGTTTCCCAGGAAGGCCATTGAAGCCCCTATTCTTACAAATAGATTTTGGATGTGTTGTCTATTTTGAAGATAAGCAGCTACCGCCACTAGGTGTAGTCTTATGAAAGTGAAGTCTAAACCTGAGGTTCGCAAGTGAAGGACAAGTTACTTACCTTTGGTAATGCCTTATCTGGTAGAGACAATATCTAGTTGCAAATTCCTTACCTCAGAAAACTTTTTTAAGTATTTCTACTCCTAGTGCATCGAGGAATGTCTTCTCGCAAGACCAATTTCAATCCCTACAGAACCTGTCATTAGGCGATGTCTGTCAAGGATCCGCACCTCGTGTGCCTTTGGTGTTTGGAGAACAACCATGGCCTGAAGTCGTGCTCCAAGTGCCAAAGCATGAACCTCAAAGCTTTGAGGAAGCGGCCACTAAAGCTCATCGCGGCTGGCACTCAGCTCCGCATGTTCTGATCTCGGTCGAAAGGGTCGACTAGGGATTGGTCACGGAGCCCTTCCTCTTTGTCGTCCCACAAGTCCTTGGGATGATTGGGTAAGTAGAGGCATAAGAAGAAGTTGAAGAAAGTGAAGCGTTCTTCATCTTCACCTCGTCTGTTGGCTGACAAGATGAGGGAGCATCATCAATCTAGGCCTCCCTCTGCAGAGCCTGCACACTGCCCTACTACACCCGTCCTTGAGTTTACTGAAGCTAGAGAGACCCCTGTCCAACTCAAGGAGTTTTATGAGGTTATGTGCCTCATTGTTAGGCAGTTTGACTCCGCTTGCACATCTTTGAGCCCCGCAGAGATGAAAGGGGCCCTTTAGGGTTCCGTGCTGGACTCAACGTCAATTACCCTGGTGCCATCCGAGCCCCCAGGCAGTTCTGCCCCCATCCTGATTGTGACTCCAATACAGAGACGGATGGTCGTCATTCAATGCCGAATCTGACGCTGACAGAGGCCTTGCCCTCTATGTCGGATCCTGAGCCTTATTCCTTTGGGCTAGGTCATGGTGAGGAATGGGAGAAGTCACTGGACCCTTTAGAATACCAGCTCCAAGACCCTGCGGACTGGCGAACGGACCTGGGTGAAGCCAGTGGACTAGATTCCTCACAAGATACTGGCATGCTTTCTCCCTTTACCGTGGCTTTGGGAAAGAGCTTCATATTCAATGGCGTGAGGAGGGCAGCCGAGGTCCTGGACCTTGAGCTGCCTTTGGTGGCAGTCAGGACTAACCTCCAGACAGAGGTGCTTCAACCTGGGGCTTCATCCTCTGAACCCCTGCTTCCCTTAAATTAAGCCCTTAAAGATGTCCTACTGTGTACCTGGCCCAAACCCAGCACAGGGGCTCCTGTGAACAGGACAACTGCCCACCACCATCACCCGGCATTGGGCGACCTAGGTTTCCTGACGCAAGAACCACACCCCTGAGAGCTTGGTTATCCAAGCCCCCACCTCCCAGGGCACATTCCCTTCTCCACCCCCGAATAGGGAATCCAGGAGGCTTAACACACTTGAGAAGAAGATGCTTTCTTCCCCTAGGCTGGCATTGTGGTCTGTGAACACTGCATGCCTTTTGGGCCGTTACTCCCACATACTGAGGGATATGGTTGGGCAAGTGCTGCCACACTTGCCGGAGGAGGCCTGGGCTGTACTTTCCCAGGCAGTTGCTAATGGGAGAGATGCAGCAAAGTTCATGATCAGATGTGGCCTGGACATGACCGACTCACTGGGCAGAGCAGTTGTATAGACAGTGGCCCTTGGGCGCCACACCTGGTTAATGACATCTGAGTTTTCGGGGGATGTCCAAGCAATCTTATGGGCATGCCCTTTTATTGCACCTGTCTCTTCAGCGAGAAAGCAGACTCGCCACTCGAGCGCTTCAAGGATGCTTGTGTTATGGTCAGGTCCTGGGGCCTCGCAGCGGCCCATGGTCCACCTCAGTCTGCTTTTTGCTCCTTTCGTGGCTACAGAAGGGGCACCCAGCCACGTCCGTTCCCATCCAGCCACTGTGCCTTGCCTACTGACCAGCCTCTGCATGGCCAGGGACATGGGATTCACCATCCGCATGTATCAGGAAGCCAGCGGTCTTGCTAAATGACCCCTTATCCCCCGCAGCTGCCTCCAAACCTCCAGACAATGGCGGACCTCCTGCATTCACTATAAATGTGCCAAAGTCACACCTGACTCCCACTCAGACGCTCCCTTTCATCAGAGCTTTTCTGGACACAGTACAGGTTTAGGCTTATCCTCCACAGTGGCGATTCCAGGATATTAAGGCTATGATACCAATGCTTCGGCCTCTATCCTGGATTTCAGTAAGAATGACTATGAGGGTCCCGGGCCTCATGACCTCCTGCATTCTGCTGGTGACACATGCCAGATGGCATATGCAGGTTCTGCAGTAGGACCTGAAGTTCCAGTGGGTTCAAGCATCAGGGGAATCTCTCCGACATGGTCCAGATCTCGGAGGGAGCTGTACAAGATCGGCAGTGGTGGCTAATGAACTTGAATTGGTTCAGAGGCAGATCCGTCTCCCTTCCCCAACCAGATCTGACAGTAGTGACATATGCGTCAATGCTGGGATGGGGCAGCCACCTTGGGAAGATGGAGATCAGAGGTATCTGATCTCCGGTGGAGTCTGGACTCCATATCAACCTGTTGAAGCTCCGGGTGATCAGACTGGAATTGAAAGCATTTCTTCCCTCTCTCAAAGGGAAGGTAGTTCAAGTATTCATGGACAACGCTACTCCCATCTGGTACTGCAAGAAGCGGGGTGGGGTCGTGGACCCTTTGTCAAGAGACTCTGCAACTCTGTACGTGTCTGGAACACCAGGGCATTTCTTTGGTGGTTCAGTATCTGGCGAGCTCTGTGAACATCGGAGCGGACAAACTCAGCCGACAATGCTTAGTCTTCATCCGGAGGTGGTGCAAGGTCTCTTTCAGCACTGGGGAGAGCCTTGGTTAGAACTGTTCGCCTCAGCAGAGAACGTGCAATGTCAGCAGTATTGTGGGTTGGAGTTTCCAAGGCAGCAATCGTTCAACTACGCTTTTCATTCAAGTGGAACTCAGGCCTCTTGTATGCCTTTCCACCCATACAACTTCTGCCCAGAATTCTCAAAAAGATCAAGAACAACCAGGCCCAATTAATCCTCATAGCTCCAGACTGGGCATGTCAAATGTGGTATCCCAAGCTTTTGAGCACAGTCATCGATCCTCTGGTAGTCTTCTCCTTCAGGAGGATCTTCTGTTGCAGCAGCATGGGAGGGTTCTCTGCCCAAACCTGGCCAGTCTCTGCCTTCTTATATGGAGATTAAGCTGCAGCAGTTGACAGCTTTTGACCTTAGACCCTCAGTCTGTAATGTAATCTTTACAGCCAGGCGTCCCTCCACCAAAATGGTATATGCCAGTTGTGGAAGAAGTTTGTGGCATGGTGCACAGACAATTCTATTGACACCCTTTCTACCCCTCTTTCTGAGGTTTTGTTGTTAATCTTTTCTCTGGCCCAGCAAGGCTCTGCTATGGGCACTCTCAAAGGTTATATGTCTACCATTTCGGCTTGGTGCCTGATCAACCTTCTTTGCTTAAGTCTCCAATTGTAAATAGGTTACTTAGGGGCCTTACTATGTTTCCTCCATCTCCATTCATTATGTCCAAATGGGATTTGAATATAGTTTTGACATTTCCGATATGTGCTCCTTTCAAGCTTCTCCACAATTGTCTTCTCATACTTCTTACTTTGAAAACAGCCTTCCTTGTGGCTATTACATCTGCCCATAGCAATGGTCTCCAAACTTTTTAATGCCGCACCCACCCAGTTAAAAAATAAAAATCATTGGGACCCCCTCAGAATTTTTCACAATTCTTTTATAAAGATGGCAATGTTTAAATATGTCTAGACTTATTTAAACATTGCAGTTAAGTACTGTTACCTTTTTAAAAACGCAATAACATGCTTCTGCTTAAAACAAGGCCCTGTTATTTGTATAATACTTCTTTTGGCCAGAGCCCAGCGCCACCCATGGGATCACTTGAGGACCCCCCAGGTGGGCCAGCCCCCAGTTTGAAGTCCTCTGGCCCATAGGGTGAGTGAGCTACAGGCATTGTCATTTAAGCCGCCCTACATTTCCATTTCTCCTGACAAAGTGATACTTCACACTAAGGATTACTTTTTGCCAAAAATGGTCATGCCCTTTCATGTAGGCAAATCCATCATCTTGCCTACTTTTTACGCACCTCCGCATCCTCACTTCACTGCCTTGACCCAAAAAGAGCATTGGAGTTCTACTTTGATTGTACTCAAGAGTTCAGAGTGAATGATCACTTGGTTATATGGGTGAAAAGAAAGGTTGGGGAGTGCAGAAGAGAACCACCCCCAACTCTGCATTAAAATGTGCCACACAGTGGCTAAGAAGCAAACCCCCTGAGGGTTTTCATGCTCATCCCAGCAGTGCTAAAGCTGCGACCACTGAATTAGCACGCAGAGTTCCAGTCCTTGACATCTGCCAGGCAGCAACATGGGCATCTCTGCACACTTTTACCAAACACTAATGCTTGGACAGCCATGTTCATAGGGAAAGGCAGTTTGCCCTTTAGGTCCCGCAGGATTTTCTAGTATGATCTTAGTTCACAGACCAACCTCCAGGGATGGTATCGCTTGGCTATCTATTCTAAGGTAAGGAATCTCCAACTAGATGTCTCTATCAGATGGACAAGTTACTTACCTTTGGTAACACGTTATCTGGTATAGAAAATATCTAGCTGCAGATTCCTTACCGACACACCCATCCTCCCCATTTCTAGAGACAGGGACTACCTTTCAGGTCACTAGTTTTGAAGCACCAGTGGTCAGTATTTCTCTGTGCTCTGCACTTCTGGCATGGAAAGTCGTGAAAAGAAACTGACATCAGCACCCCGGGAGGATCCTAGAAAAGACCTGCAACGTCATATCTGGAGCGGATGACGACAGCGAACACAGAGCTGATCAACGCCACCTAACGGCGTGCAGGGGTACGGCTCAAGAAAAAACTCTGGATCCAGACTCATGCCTGGGAAATTTATAGGGTAAGGAATTTGCAACTAGATGTCTCTATCAGATATAAATAAAAGACCTTGTCTTGTACCTCGGATGCCAGAGGAACAAATATGTTTGGAGCGGCAATAGTGAAATCCTTTTAATTTAGCAGCATAACAGGCACGAGCAGTAGGCCTGTGCCCTTCTTTGAAAACGTCCACACATTCTAGTGGGAGATTAAGGTAACCAAACCCAAGGACTTCAGGAGCCAGATCGCAAGGTCGAGGGATCTGGGGTCCGGGTGTCTGAGTACTTGATGGCTCTATGTGAGAAGGTCCTGCCTGTTGAGGAGTGTTTCATGGGGACCCACTGACAGTTCGAGGAGGACAATGAAACATGGTTGTTGTGTCCATGTGGGAAATACCAGGATAAGAGATGTCTGCTAAAGTTTGCAAACCACAAATAGATGCAGAGGGAAAGGTGGAAAAGCATAAGCACATATCCCTGACCAACTCATCCATAGTGCATTGCTCCCTGGACTGTGGGTGTGAAAACCTGGAGACAAAGTCTGGGCATCTTGCATTGTCTGCCGTGGCAAAGAAGTCTATCTGTAGTAGTCCTCAATGCATGAAGTATTGGTGAAAGCCTAGCGGGTGGAGTTCCCACTCATGTACAAAGTTGTTGTCCACTCCAGTTAGGAACTCCGCTAACAGTTAGCACTCAAAGTTCCAGTCCTTGACAGGACCCACCTCCAAACGGTCTGGGCTAAATGAGAAGGCTGAGGGGATTTGGCGCCTCCTTGCTTTTGGAGACAGTACCTGGCTATCACGGAAAGATACAAGGGTGGTGGTTTTTAGGGAAATTGGGGCTCACAAACACCCAGTCCTTAAAGTCTCTATTGATCCAAAACTCCAAGAAGGTGGTGCACTTAAAGAGGGGGGGGGGGGGGGGAGTACACCCACAACCCCGAAATTGGAACAATTGAAGACTGTAAAAAAAAAAAAAGAAGTCTACATTTAAGGCACACGCCTGTAGGAAGTTGGCTCTGTATATACTATCTCAGTGTGCACAGATTCCAAGGGTTCTCCTTAGAGGTAAGATAGTGGCAAATTTAGATAATTCTAAGGCTCTATTTTGTGGTAGTGTGGTCGAGCAGTAGGCTTATCAGAGGGTAGTGTTAAATATTTGTTGTACACACACAGGCAGTAAATGAGGAACACACACTCAAAGACTTACTCCAGGCCAATAGGTTTTTATATAGAAAAATATATTTTCTTAATTTATTTTAAGAACCACAAGTTAAAGATTTGAAGTAAATACATAAAATGCAAGGTACTCCACATAGGTAAGTTAGGAACTTTGAATTAGAGCAATAACATACACAGTTTTTGTTAAAAATGGCAATAAGCTATTTTAAAAGTGGCCAATGGCTACTGTCCTTGAGGGTGGTTACACCCTCCTGGTGCCTCCTCCCCGAGGGGAGGGGGGCACATCCCTATTCCTATTGGGGGAATCCTCCAAAATCAAGATGGAGGATTTCTAAAGGCAGGGGTCACCTCAGCTCAGGACACCTTAGGATCTGTCCTGACTGGTGGGTGTCTCCTCCTTGTTTTTCTCATTATCTCCCCTGAACTTGCCGCCAAAAGTGGGGGCTATGTCCAGGGGGCGGGCATCTCCACTAGCTGGAGTGCCCTGGGGCATTTTAACACGAAGCCTGATCCTTTGAGGCTCACTGCTAGGTGTTACAGTTCCTGCAGGGGGGAGGTGTGAAGCACCTCCACCCAGAGCAGGCTTTGTTTCTGGCCTCAGAGGGCACAAAGGCCCTCATCCCAGTGGGTCAGAAACTCATCTCTCAGCAGCAGGCTGGCACAGACCAGTCAGTCCTGCACTGAAGGACTGGGCAAAATACAGGGGGCATCTCTAAGATGCCCTCTGTGTGCATGTTTTAATAAATCCAACACTGGCATCAGTGTGGGTTTACTATTCCGAGAAGTTTGATACCAAACTTCCCAGTATTCAGTGGGCCATTATGGAGCTGTGGGGTTCGTTTTGACAAACTCCCAGAGCATATACTTAATATGGCCACACTGTACTCACAATGTCTAAGAATAAACTTTGACACTGAAGGGGCATATTGCTCATGCAGCTATGCCCTCACCTGTGGTATAGAGCACTCTGCCTTAGGGCTGTAAGGCCTGCTAGAGGGGTGACTTACCTATGCCACAGGCAGTATTTTGTGGGCATGGCATCCTGAGGGGGATGCCATGTCGATTTTGCCCTTTTCTCCCCACCAACACACACAATCCACAATGGCAGTGTGCATGTGTTAGGTGAGGGATCCCTTAGGGTGTCACAACATATGATGCAGCCCTTGGGGACCTTCCCTGGTCACAGGGCCCTTGGTACCACTGGTACCTTTTACAAGGGACTTATCTGTGTGCCAGGGGTGTGCAAATTGTGGAAACAATGGTACATTTTAAGTGAAAGAACACTGGTGCTGGGGCCTGGTTAGCAGGGTCCCATCCCACTTCTCAGTCAAGTCAGCATCAATATCAGGCAAAAAGTGGGGGGTCATAACTGCAACAGGGAGCCATTTTCCTACAATGGGGATGTAGAAATAAGTGTCCTGCAAGTCCAATGCTTCCATCAAGTCTCCTGGGTCCAAGGCAGACAGAACATGAGCCAGGGTGAGCATTTTAAATTTCTCCTTCTTGAGGAAGTATTTCAGGCCCGAAGGTCTAGGATAGGAAATAAGCCCTGGTCCTTTTTTGGCACCAGAAAGTAGCGGGAATAACAACCATGACCTACTCCGGGCACAGGGACCCTTTCTATAGCCCCTTTGGCCAAGAGAGCTGCGACTTCCTGGTGGAGAAGTGCCAAATGACATTCTGGAAGGCGACTGAAGGAGGCATGGCTGGTGGAGGAGATTCGAAAGGGAGTAGCCCTTTTGAACGATCTGCAAAACCCACCTGTCCATAGTGATGGATTCCAAGTGAGGCAGGTGATGGCAAATCCTGACGCCAACTGGATGGGAGTGAGGGGACGGACTAGGAGGGTTTGGAGGCTGCAGCGGGCAGAGGTGGACTTGGCAGACCTCTCGTTCCCTGTCCCACGCCCACGTGGGATTCCATGTCCCCGGCCACGCAGAGGCTGGACAGCATGGGTGGCATGGTGGCTGGGTGGCGGACACAACAGGAGTCCCTTCTGTGGCCATGAAAAGGGCTAAATGCGGACTGCGGAAGGCAAGGGGCAGAGGAAAGACCAAGGGACCGAGCCGTAGCCCGGGAATACTTGAATCTCTCCAAAACTGAGTACACTTTGTCTCCAAAGAGATGGGAGCCATCAAAGGGCATGCCCATGATGGACTGTTAGACATCCCCAGAAAAACACGAAGTACGTAACCAGGCGTGACGACTCAAGGCCACCGTCGTAGCAACCGATCTGCACGGAGAGTGGGTCGTGTCTAGCCCACAACGGATTGTGAACTTTGCCGCATCTCTCCTATCGTTCACAGCTTGGGAGATGATAGCACGGGCCTCCTCTGGTATCTGCAGCAGGACGTGCACAACTGTATCCTACAAAGAGTGGGTATAGTGGCCCAAAAGGCATGTAGTGTTCACAGACCGCAGCGCAAGACTGGAGGAAGAAAACAACTCCTTAACAAACAGTTCCAGCCTTTTTGATTCCCTGTCCAGGGGTGCAGAAGAGAATGTGCCTGAAGAAGAGGAAGCCTGGATGACAAGACTCTCAGGCGTGGGGTGTTGGGACAGGAGTTTAGGGTCATTCGGAGCAGGCCGATGGCGAAATGCGATAGTCCTATTCACAGGAGCTCCTGTGTTGGGTTTGGACCAAGTGCCCAAAAGGACACCGGTGAGGGCTTCATTGAATGGCAAAAGGGATTCTGATATGGACTTCCCGGGCTGAAGCACCTCCGTCAGGAAACTGGACCTGACCGCTACAGTAGGAAGCTCAAGGCGAAGGACCTCAGCTGCCCTACTGACCACCACACCATAAGTTGCACCGTCCGCCGTAGCCACGGTAGGAGACAGCATGCCAGCGTCTGGAGAAGTACCTTGGTGGCGCTCGAGACACCACAGACAAACCAGATGCAGATCCGTCACCGACATCATGTGGTGACAGTCCTCGCACAGCTTGAAATCGTTCTTCGGGGACATCCTCGACGCACCAAATATCTCACAAAAACTCAACAAAACGGATGAAGTCAGTCAAAAAGAGACCAGGGTAGCTCTTCTCCGAATCAGAGGCTGGCGTGAAAAAGAAAAGAACTGATGTCACTGCCGAAGGCGGTGTCTAAATACTATTCCTGACCTCATCACGGCGACCTCGACGCAAACGATGCCCGCAGAGTCGACCGTCACCACTTCCCGCTGCGCAAGGGTATTGCTCGAAGAAAAATCTCTGCATCCAGTCTGACGCCTGGGGAAAATTTTAAGGCAAGGAATCTGTAACTAGAAGTCTCTACTCCACTAAATTTTCTTTTCAAAGGTGTATACAAATATCTCCAGCGGATAGAAAGCTTCCTTGGCACTCTAGTACAAAAGGGAGTGAGAGGAAAAAACGGAACCTGATTAGGTCCTCCTCACTCTAGTTGAGCTGTGCAAAATTAGGCAGGAAACCAGATGAACAGATTACCGTTTGTCAAACAGGTTAGGTAATCTGACTTCCACCACAAAGGTATGGAAGAGGAGTGATTTCAAAGATAAAGTTTATTACTGCTACTTAAGTGCTTACACTAATTTTATACACTTTTACTACAGCAGCAGACAACCTAGTACATGATGTGAGGTACAAATGAGAAAGTGGTGCAAGGGGAGTTCATATGAAGTCTTGCCATCAAACTGGTGATAAGAGAGTCTCAAACAATGAGGGAGTTTGAATAATGTATTATATTAACAGACACTACAACCATTAAAACCAGTGCATGCCCACAAATCTGAGCTCCTTATGTTATCTAGCTCATATAATTGATTAACGTGGCATTAAGTATGATACAAACATTAATTAAATGAATACAACTATCACTCAATGTCTTAATTCATTTAGACTGGTTCGATTATTTTGCCATCTCCTTTAAAATAGCCTCTACTAGCTATTTAGCCAAACTCCAACAAAATGCAATCAACATGTTAGATGTTTGCTAATAGCAAACTTAGAGGACTTTACTTAAATACTAACATTTCTACCTAATGAACAAGTAACTGACCTTAGGTAATGCTTTTTCAGGTGGATACTCTATTTAATGACAGATTCCTTATGTTAGAATACTACCAGTGCCAGATTATATCTGGAAACATTTATTCAGCACTGCTCCTGTATGCTGCAAGGTGATGCCGTGTAGCTTAGCATTGCCTCCCTACTGCACAGGAAGTCATATAGCAGAGTCACATATAACCAACCCTGTACACTGAGATCAGTTTTTTATTTCCCTTTCCACGCACTCAGACATGGAGCATGAAGAATTGTTGGTCACAGTTTGCTGATGTCTAACGTGTGACTTTTTTGATGTTAAAAAGAGGCCATGTCACAGAACAAGGAGCTGGGACGGCACTGAGCAAGCTGCGTTTAGGTCGCGTATCCACCAGAAAGAGAATTACTGATAGATGCATATAACTGCAGATTCCTCACTTAGAATACATAACAAAAAAAGGTATTCACAATGTGGAGAGTCTGTGGAGCAGACTCAGACGAATAAGCACTACAGGACCAAGATTGCAGAATATCCTTGCAGGTCCTCAAGACAGTACTTTGTGAACATATCCACTGAGACTCACGTCACAGCATGGCAAATGTCAAGGATAGATACTCTGTGACCAAATCAAGCAGGCCTAGACCTGGTGGAGGGAGATCTCAGACCTTGCAGCAGCTGCTTCTTAGCCACTTCAGTGCAGATATTGAAGCAGAGGACTAGCTACTTTGCCAGGGTGTCTGCACAGCCCTACCTTTTTTCATTCAGAACAACCCCACAAGAAGCTTATCGTTCACATGGTATTCCTTTCTACAATCAATATAAAAGCATAAAATCTATTTGGGGGCCCACCAGTGGAGCCTCTCCTTTTGGGGAGCAAAAAATGCAGGCAGTGTGATGGATTTCCCTACATGAAAGGGAGCCACATTTGGCAAGCATGTCGCCTCAGCCCTCAGCATTAACTTGAGTGAGGAAAAAAAAAGGGGGTACGGTGGTTGCACCAAAAGCACCTGGAGTTCACTCATACAACAAGCTGATCTAATTGTGATGAGGAAAATAGTCTTCAATCAGGAGAAGCAGCGAGTAACTGTCCATTGGCTGGAGAAGCGCGCACATGAATAATGTAAAGACCAAGCTAAGGTCCTACTATGGCATCATAAATAGCTTTGGAGGGAAGATGTGTGACAAACCTTTATTAAATCTCATCACAACAGGTGACAAACCAAGACAGTTAGTCCAGTAAATACAGAAAGGCCTAAAGGATGACAGATAGCAGTTAATACTGCCCACTGCAAAGCCTTTCTGGGATAAGGATAAAACCAATAAAAGAATGCCCAAAAGCTTTGCTTCTAAGGTATCACACTTAAAAGTGGCACACCAGGCCAGAAATGTTTCCCAGATTTAGGTGGAAGACCCTGCCCTATTGCTGCGACAGAAAGTCCTCCTGAAGTGGTAGCCTGACTGGAGAACAGATGCTCATGCCCAGAAGTTCAGTGACCCACACTATCCTGATCCAATCCGGAGCCACTAGGTTGACTTCAGCATAGTCTTTCTTGATCTTTTTCAGAACTCAAGGGAGGGGAAGGAAGGCGCACTGGAGTCCTATGTTCCATTCCAGCCAGAACATATATCCTTACAAGTGTTCTTGCAGAAACTTCAATGCACAAAACTTTCAACACTGCATGCTCTCAATGGTGGCAAAAAGATCTAGCCAGGGTTCTCTCCACTGTTGGAAGATACCCTGCACCACCTAGTATCTGCCACTCACAATCTGTCAGGGGCTGCCTGCTCAATTTGTCCATTCCAGCAGTCAGGGACCCTGCCAGTTGGTTTACAATTAGGGAATGCCCTTGTGCTCCAACTAACCTCAAAGGTGTACAGCCTTCTGGCATAGGTCCTAGGACTTCACTCCACCTTATTTGTTGCCATACCACATGGCTGGGTGTCGTCCATAAGAACCTCCACCACCCTCAACCTGACGGACAGCAGGAAGGCCTTCAGAGCTAGATAAATTGGCCCCCAACTCCAACAGACCAATGTGAAGTCACACTTCTGGTGGAGATCCAAGTCCGCTTATACCCACTTCCACCAGCTAGCCTCCCCAGCCAAGCAGGGATGCATCCGTCACCACCATTAGCTCTGGGTGGGGAAGAGAAAGA
Source organism: Pleurodeles waltl (assembly GCF_031143425.1). Lineage (NCBI taxonomy): Eukaryota > Metazoa > Chordata > Amphibia > Caudata > Salamandridae > Pleurodeles > Pleurodeles waltl. The sequence goes on from NC_090438.1 coordinate 350,245,213, forward strand.
CATCTGCCAATGGACCAATTTTGTTCCACCAGTCACATCTGCAGGTTGTGAGCAGCAGCCTCCAAAATCTGAATGGCATCCATCAGACTAACTAGAAGCTCATTTGGAGCTTCAGATTCTGTTATAGAACCCACATATGCCACCTCATATACTGAAGAAGAAAGATGCAGGAGGATAAGAGGTTGAGAAGCCTCAGAGCTGTTTGCATTATGATCTGAGACTGACAAATCATAGCCTGAATGCCCTGGACTTGTTGTGGCAGAGGCAAGGCCCAGACCAGTACTGTGTCCAGGAGATAGGTGTGAATTTGTCACACTGGTCAAGAACCCCCAACGATGTTAGGATGTTCACCATTTCTGGAGGTCCACGACTACGTCTATGACTGATTGTGGCAAACCAGCCATCAAAACCAGTAGCCAAGTAACACTAGTGTAGGATGTTGGCTCTGAATATACTATTTCAAAGAAAGAGATAGTGTGCACAGAGTCCAAGGGATCCCCTTAGAGGTTGATAGTGGCAAAATTAGATAATTATTAATGCTCTATTTTGTGGTAGTGTGGTCGAGCAGTAGGCTTATCAAAGGGTAGTGTTAAGCATTTGTTGTACACACACAGGCAATAAATGAGAACACACACTCAGACTTAACTCCAGGCAATAGGTTTTTATACAGAAAAGTATTATTTTCTTAATTTATTTTAGAACCACAAGATTCAGAATTTTGGTAAGTACATAAATTGTAAGGTACTTCACACAGGTAAGAATGGAACTTTGAATTAAAACAGTAGCATACACAGTTTTGGCAAAAATGGCAATAAGCTATTTTAAAAGTGGACACTACAAAAATCAACAGTTCCTGGGGGAGGTAAGTACTAGTTAGTTTCTTAGGTAGGGAAAGCACTTCTAAGTTCAGTCTCCTGGGCAAAGTCAGCCCACCGTTGGGGGTTCAAGTCAATCCCAAACACCCAGCATCAGCAACACAGGGCCGGTTCAAGTCTGCTAGAAGGTAAGTACCTGCGTCCTTGGGGAGCAGACCAGGGGGATTTTGTAGAGCACTGGGGGTTCCCAAACAGGCACACAAATTACACCCTCAGTGGCACAGAGGCGGCCGGGTGCAGTGTGTGAACAAGGCGTCGGGTTTTGTAATGAAAGCAATGGAGGGACCCGGGGGTCACTCTGGCGATGCAGGCAGTGCACAATGGGGCTTCTCGGGCCAGCCACTGACTGGGCTAGGATGAGGGCCGCCAAGAGGGTCACTTCTGCACCGGTAGTTGGTTCCTCTCGGTCCTGGGGGCTGCTGGTGCAGTGCTTTGTCCAGGCGTCGGGTTCCTTTGTTACCAGGCAGTCACGGTCAGGGGGAGCCTCTGGATCCTCTCTGCAGGCGTTGCTGTGGGGATGCATGGAGGTCAACACAGGGTCGCCTCGGGGTCCTCTCTGCGGAGCTGGTTTCTCTGGACTCGGGTTGGGGGCATCGGGTGCAGAGTGTGAAGACTCACGCTTCCGGAGTGAGGCTGAAGTCTTCTTTAAAGATGTTTTCTTGGTTGTAGATTTCGACAGAGCCGCTGTCCTCAGGAGTTTCTTGGTCCTTTAGGTGCAAGTCAGTCCTTGGAGTCCTTAGAAGTCGCTGGTCCCGCTGGATGCGTCGCTGTGCACGTTCTTTGAATCTGGAGACAGGTCGGTAGGGCTGGGGTCAAGTTAGTTGTCATCTCCATAGTCTCTGCGGGGCTATTAGGTCAGCTGTCCTTCTTTCTTCAAGTTGCAGGAATCTGATTTCCTGGATTCAGGGTGGGCCCTAAATACTCAATTTAGGGGTGTGTTTAGGTCTGGTGGAAAGTAGCCAATGGCTACTGTCCTGGAGGGAGGCTACACCCTCTTTGTGTCTACTCCCTGAGGGGAGGGGGGGCACACTCCTATTCCGGATTTCTTAAGGCAGGGGTCACCTCACCTCAGGACACCTTATGGGCTGTCCTGACTGGTGGGTGACTCCTCATTGTTTTTCTCATTATCACCTCCAGACTTGTCGCCAAAAGTGGGAGCTGTGTCCGGAGGGGTGGGCATCTCCACTATCTGGAGTGCCCTGGGGGCTCACCGCCAGGTGTTACAGTTCCTGCAAGGGGAGGTGAGAAGCACCTCCACCACCCAGTGCAGGTTTTGTTCCTGGCCACAGAGTGACAAAGGCACTCACCCCGTTTGGACAGAAACCTGTCTGGATGTGGCAGGCTGGCAGGAACTGGTCAGCCTAACACTAGGAATTGGACTGGTATTTTTCAATAAATCCCACACTGGCATTAGTGTGGGTTTTTTTGTGCTGAGAAGTTTGATATCAATCTTCCCAGATTTCAGTGTAGCCATTATGGAACTGTGGAGTTCGTGTTTGACAACTTCCCAGACCATATACTCTTTATTGCTACCCTGCACTTACAATATCTAAGGTTTTGCCTAGACACTGTAGGTGCATAGTGCTCATGCAACTCTGCCCTCACCTGTGGTATATTGCACCCTGCCTTAGAGCTGTAAGGCCTGCTAGAGGGGTGACTTACCTACGCCACAGGCAGTGGGTTGCGGACATGTCACTCTGAGGGGAGTGCCATGTTGACTTAGTCATTTTCTCCCCACAAGCACACACAAGCTGTGAGGCAGTGTGCATGTGCTGTGTGAGAGGTCCCCAGGGTGGCATAATACATGCTGCAGCCCTTAGAGACCTTTCCTGGCCACAGGGCCCTTGGTACCAGGGGTACCAATTACAAGGGACTTATCTGTGTGCCAGGGTTGTGCCAACTGTGGAGCCAATTGTACAGATTAGGGAAGGAACACTGGTGTTGGGGCCTGGTTAGCAGGATCCCAGCACACTTTCAATCATAACTAGCATCAACATGAGGCAAAAGTTAGGGGGTAACCATGCCAAGGAGGCATTTCCTTACACCTCCTATCCCATTCATCATGCCCCAATGGGATCTCAACCTGGTCTTAACAGTCAGGACAGCCCCTAAGAGAGTCCACTTTTAAAATAGCTTATTGCCATTTTTACATAAGCTGTGTATGTTATTGCTCTAATTCAAAGTGCCTAACTTACCTGTGTGGAGTACCTCGCATTTTATGTACTTACTTCAAATCTTGAACTTGTGGTTCTAAAAATAAATTAAGAAAATATATTTTTCTATATAAAAACTATTGGCCTGGAGTTAAGTCTTTGAGTATGTGTTCCTCATTTATTGCCTGTGTATGTACAACAAATGCTTAACACTACCCTCTGATAAGCCTACTACTCGGCCACACTAACACAAAATAGAGCATGAGAATTATCACATTTTGCCACTATCTTACCTCTAAGGGGAACTCTTGGACTCTGTGCACACTATCTCTTACTTTGAGATAGTATATACAGAGCCAACTTCATACAGGAGGAAAGATGCATGAGGCCTTTAAGAAACCTCCCAACTATGGGAGATTTAAATAGGAAAGGCTGATCTGGTAACCTCAAGAAAGCAGAGATAGCAGAGAGATATCCCTTAGGAGTGCCGAAGGTGGAACCCTGCTGGGCAAGGGACAGAATAAAGAGAAGAACTTGAGAAAGAGGAGCAGATAGGGTATCGACAGAATTGTCGATGCACCATGCCACAAATTTCTTCCAACGACAGGCGTATACAGTTTTGGTTGAGGGACGCCTGGCTGCCAAGACAACGCCACAGACTAAGGGTGGCAGGTCAAAAGACATCAACTGTCGCCGCTCAATCTCCATGCATGAAGGCACAGAGTTGACAGGTTCGGGTGGAGGACTCCCCCCCCCTGCTGTTGCGACAGAAGATTCTCCCAAAGGGGCAGTCTGATCGGAGGAACTATGGCCATGTTCAAAAGCTCGGGATACCAGACTCTTCGTCCCCAGTCCGGAGACACCAGTAATACTTGGGCCCGGTCTTGCCTGATCTTCTTCAGAACTCTGGGCAACTACTCGCCACGAAAAGCATCACTGAGAGAGTGCCGCCTTGGAAACTCCAACGTTCAAAACAGCTGACAGCGCGTTCTCTACAGAGGCGAATTAGTCTAACCAAGGTTTGCCACACCGCAGGAAGAGACGTTGCGCCACCTCATGATGGAGACGCCATTCGTGGTCGACCACGCATCGTCGGCTGAGTTCGTCTGCTCTGGCATTCAAGGAGCCTGTCAGGTGTTGAACCACCAGGGAAATGCCCTGATGTTCCTGTCAAGTCCAGAGGCGAAGGGCCTCTTGACAAAGGGTCCACAACCTCACTCCGCCTAGCTTGTTGCAATACCACATGGTGGTGGTGTTGTCTGTGAACACCTGCACTGCTTTCCCGTTGAGGGAGGGAAGAAATGCTTTCAATGCTAGTCGAATCTGTCGGAGCTCCAGATGATTGATATGGAGCCCGGTTTCTGCCGGAGACCAGATGCCTCTGATCTCTAACTCTCCCATGTGGCCACCCCGTCCCAGGAGGGTGGCATCTGTCATGATTGTAAGAAGTGGTTGGGAAAAGGAGAGGGATCTGCCCTTGACCCAATCCTGATTCGTTAACCGCCACTGCAGGTCTCTCGCAGTTCCTTCCGAGATCTGGACCTTGTCTGAGAGATTCTCCTAATGCTGCGCCCATTGGAACTTCAAGTCCCACTGCAGAGCCCGCATATGCCATCTGGCATTTTGAACCAGCAGGATGCAGGAGGCTGAATCATCGGTATCATAGCCTGAATATCCTGGATTCGCTTTTCGGGAGGATATGCCCAAAATTGCACTGTATCCAGAACAGCTCAGATGAAAGGGAATGTCTGAGAAGGAGTTAGGTGTGACTTCGGCACATTGATAGTGAACCCAAGCGAATGCAAAAGGTTCGGCGTAGTCTGGAGGTGGGAGATGACTGCTTGGGGCAAGTTCGCCTTCAACAGCCAATCACCGAGGTAGGGGAAGACTGGAATCCCTAACCTGCACAGATGAGCTGCCACCACTACCATCACTTTCGTGAACACCCGAGGGGCACTGGTAAGGCCAAAAGGGAGCACGGTCAACTGAAAGCGCCTGTGACCTACCACGAATCGTAGGTAACGTCTGTGGGCCCTCAAGACGGGAATGTGGAAGTATGCATCTTGCAAGTCCAACGCTACCACATCCAGTCTTCGGGATCCAGGGCAGATTGGCTCAGGTCCTATGTCAACATTTTAAATTTATTTTTTTTGAGGAAGAGATTGAGGGACCGAATATAGGCAGAATACCTTTGTCCTTTTTCTGAACCAGAAAGAAGCGGGAATAGCAACCACAACCTACTTCTGGCAAAGGAACCCTCTCTATAGCTCCTTTGGCTAAAAGGGCTTGGACTTCCTCACAAAGAAGCGCCATATGATCCTCCGATGTCCAATTGTATGAAGATGGCATGGCTGGAGGAGATGTCTCGAATGGGGAGGGAGTAGCCCCTTCAGACAATTTGGTGGACCCACCTGTCCGAGGTAATGGATTGCCATTGGGGCAGGTGATGGCGTATCCTGCCACCCACTGGCTCCTGATGTACCTGCGGACTAGGAAGGCTAAAGAGGGGTCTGGGGTTGGACTGAACGACCCGCTGGTTCCCTGCTCCCCGGGGATGTGGGATCCCATGTCCGCAGCCGCGCAGGGGCTGTACAGCATGCATGGATCTGTGACCAGGGGGGAAAGGACACAGTTGGGTGCCTCTCTCGTAGCCACAAAAAGGGCGAAAGGTGGACTGCTGGGGTCTAGGTGTGGGCGCGAGGCCAAGGGACAGGGCTGTGGCTCGGGAATCCTTAAAGCGCTTGAGCACCAAGCCTGCCTTGTCTCCGAAGAGATGTGTGCCATAAAAGATCTGGGCCTTGTCAGAGATTCTCCTGATGCTGCGCCCACTGGAATTTCAGGTCCCACTGCAGAGCTTGCATATGCCATCTGGCATTTTGAACCAGCAGGATGCAGGAGGCCATAAGGCCTGTCCATTAAGGATTGCTGGACATCCCCAGATGTTCTCAGACAGGCGTGGCGTCTCAATGCCACCATCGATGCAACCAATCTGCCCAGAGAGTCGGCCGTATCCAGTCCACAACAAATCATGAACTACGCTGCATCACTCCCATCTGTAACGGTTTGGGAAAGGACAGTCCGTGCCTCCTCCATATCCCAGAGAGTATGGGAATAGCGGCCCAAAAGGCATGTGGTGTTCACGGACCGCAGCGCTAGACTGTTGGAAGAATACAACTTCTTCCCCAAATTATCCAGTCTTTTTGATTCCCTATCCAGGGGTGTGGCAGGGAATGTGCAAGATGAAGAAGCCTGGATGACAAGACTGTCAGGCGTGGGGTGCTGGGTGAGGAATTTCGGGTCTGACGGAGCAGGCCGATGGCGGCGGGCAATCGTCCTATTCACAGGAGCCCCTGTGCTGGGACTGGACTAAGTACCCAAAAGGACATCTGTCAGTGCTTCCTTAAAGGGTAGAAGGGGCTCGGAAGAGGAAGACCCCGGCTGAAGCACGTCGGTTAGGAAGTTAGGACTAACCTCCACGGAAGGTAGCTCAAAGTCCAGGACCTCAGCCACCCTTCTCACCACCATAGACTAAGAAGCACCCTCCTCCATAGCCAATCTAGGAGAAGAGAGCATACCAGTGTCAGGGAAGGTGTCTAGACCACTGGCATCACCCAAATCCTGCTCCCAGGAAATTTGTGGGTCAAGCTGGTATTCTAAAGGGTCCAGCGTCCCCTCCATACTCTCCCCGTATCCATACCCACAAGAATAAGGGTCTGGATTAACTCTGGGCCCAGGAGAGCCTATAGAGAATGGAATCGGCGTCGATCGACGTCGTTCTGGCTCCGGGTCGTCGGGTATGAGGATGGGATCAATGTTGATGTGGCTCCGGGTCGTCGGGTATGAGGATGGGATCGATGTCGATTGTGGGCCCAACTGACGTCGGGAGAGTCGACGTCTGATCCGATGCCACAAAAGGTTGTCGTGGCACGACTGGCGCTGGGGCAGATCCAGAGGGGCCCTCCGGAGCCGTGGCCGAAGCCGATGGCTTTGAAACCAATGGAACCCCAACCGACTCACCTGTGCCCAAAGGTGGGTCAGACCACCCAAAAATGAGGCACATGGCCTCGTAAAATTCCTTAAGTTGGACACGGGTGTAGGAAGATAATCTCTAGCTTTGTTACCCCCACTTTTGGCCTGTTTGTGGGTATATGTCAGGGTGTTTTTAATGTCTCACTGGGATCCTGCTAGCCAGGGCCCTGTGCTCATAGTGAAAACCCTATGTTGTCAGTATTATTGATGTGTGTCACTGGGATTCTGCTAGCCAGGACCCCAGTGCTCATAAGTTTGTGGCCTATATGTGTTCCCTGTGTGGTGCCTAACGTTATCACTTAGGCTCTGCTAATCAGAACCTCATTGTTTATGCTCTCTCTGCTTTTAAAATTGTCACTGCAGGCTAGTGACTAATTTTACCAATTCTTATTGGCACACTGGAACACCCTTATAATTCCCTAGTATATGGTACCTAGGTACCCAGGGTATTGGGGTTCCAGGAGACCCCTATGGGCTGCAGTATTTCTTTTGCCACCCATAGGGAGCTCAGACAATTCTTACACAGGACTGCCACTGCAGCCTGAGTGAAATAACATCCACGTTATTTCACATCCATTTTACACTGCACTTAAGTAACTTATAAGTCACCTATATGTCTAACCCTCACTTAGTGAAGGTTAGGTGCAAAGATACTTAGTGTGAGGGCACCCTGGCACTAGCCAAGGTGCCCCCACATTGTTCAGGGCAAGTTCCCCAGACTTTGTGAGTGCGGGGACACCATTACACAAGTGCACTACATATAGGTCAATACCTATATGTAGCGTCACAATAGTAACTCCGAACATGGCCATGTAACATGTCTAGGATCATGGAATTGTCACCCCAATACCATTCTGGTATTGGGGGGACAATTCCATGCATCCCCGGGGCTCCAGCATAGAGCTCGGGTACTGCCAAACTAACTTTCCGGGGTTTTCTCTGCAGCTACCGCTGCTGCCAACCCTCAGACAGGTTTCTGCCCCCCTGGGGCCTGGGTAGCCCAGTCCCAGGAAGGCAGAACAAAGGATTTCCACAGAGAGAGGGTGTTACATCCTCTCCCTTTGGAAATAGGTGTGAAGGGCCTCAGAGGAGTAGCCTCACCTGGCCTCTGGAAATGCTTTGGAGGGCACAGATGGTGCCCTCCTTGCATAAGCCAGTCTACAACGGTTCAGGGATCCCCCCAGCCCTGCTCTGGCACGAAACTGGACAAAGGAAAGGGGAGTGACCATTCCCCTGACCAGCACCTCCCAGGGGCGGTGCCCAGAGCTCCTCCAGTGTGTCCCAGACCTCTGCCATCTTGGATACAGAGGTGTGAGGGCACAATGGACAGCTCTGAGTGGCCAGTGCGAGCAAGTGTCGTCAGAGACCCCTCCTGATAGGTGCTTACCTTTCTCTGTAGCCAATCCTCCTCTGAGGGCATCTCATCAGATAACGAATGCAAGAGCTCACCAGAGTTCCTCTGCACTTCCCTCTTCGACTTCTGCCAAGGATCGACCGCTGACTGCTCCAGGACGCCTGCAAAACCACAAAGAAGTAGCAAGAAGACTACCAACAACATTGTAGCACCTCATCATGCCGGCTTTCTCGACTGTTTCCTGGTGGTGCATGCTCTGAGGGCTGTCTGCCTTCACCCTGCACTGGAAGCCAAGAAGAAATCTCCAGTTGGTCGACTGAATCTTCCCCCTGCCAACGCAGGCACCAAACTTCTGCATCACCGGTCCTCTGGGTCCCCTCTCATCCTAACGAGCGTGGTCCCTGGAACACAGGAGCTGGATCCAAGTGTCCCCGACAGTCCAGGGGCCCTTCTGTCCAAATTTAGTGGAGGTAAGTCCTTGGCTCCCCACGCCAGACAGTAATCCTGTGTACTGCGTGAACTGCAGCTGCTCAGGCTTCTGTGCACTTTTGCAAGACTTCCTCCGTGCACAGCCTAGCCCAGGTCCCCAGCACTCTGTCCTGCATTGTCCAACTCACTGAGTTGGACTCCGACTTCGTGGGACCGTCTTTTGTTGTGCTGAGTCGACCGTCGTGCTCAGATCTTCTGAACGCCTGTTCGGGTGCTTCTGCGAGTGCTGCCTGCTTCTGCGTGGGCTCTCTTTGTTGCTGAGCGCCCCCTCTGTCTCCTCCTCCAAGGGGCGACCTCCTGGTCCTTCCTGGGCCCTGGCAGCGCCCAAAATCCTCAACCGAGACTCTTGCAGCTAGCAAGGCTTGTTTGCAGTCTTTCTGCGTGGAAACAACTCTGCATCCTCCAGCACGCCGTGGGACATCTTCTGACTAAAGGAGAAGTTCCTGGAACCTCCCGTTGTTGCAGAATCTTCGGCTTCTTCAACCCGGAGGCAGCCCTTTTGCACCTTCATCCGGGGTTTAGTGGGCTCCTGCCCCCCCTGGACTCTAGCGTGACTCTTGTACTTGGTCGCCTTCCTTTACAGGTCCTCAGGTCCAGGAATACGTCTTCAGTGCTTTGCAGTTAGTTGTTGTCCTTGCAGAATCACGTATCTCAACTTTATTGTCTTTCTGGGGTAGTAGGGTAACTTTACTCCTACTTTTCAAGGTCTTGGGGTGGGGTATCTTGGACATCCTTAGTGTTTTCTTACACTCACAGGAACCCTCCACACACTACACTAGGCCTGGGGTCCATTCGTGGTTCGCATTCCACTTTTGGAGTATATGGTTTGTGTTGCCCCTAGTGCTATTTTTTTCCCTATTGCATTCTATTGTGTTCTACAGTGTTTGTACTACTTTTTTAACTGTTTACTTACCTGATTTGGTTTGTGTGTGTATATTTTGTGTCTATTACTTACCTCCTAAGGGAGTATATCCTCTGAGATACTTTTGGCATATTGTCACTAAAATAAAGTACCGTTATTTTTAGTAACTCTGAGCATTGTGTTTTCTTATGATATAGTACTAAGTGATATAAGTGGTATAGTAGGAGCTTTGCATGTCTCCCAGTTCAGCCTAAGCTGCTCTGCTATAGCTACCTCTATCAGCCTAAGCTGATAGAACACCTCTAATCTACTAATAAGGGATAACTGGACCTGGAACAAGGTGTAAGTACCACAAGGTACCCACTATAAGCCAGGCCACCTCCTACAAGGGATGGCTCCAGCTCCCGGGAGGTCGGGGAAGCGCCGAGCCAACCCAGAAGGATGCTCCGTTGACAGAGGCCTAGAGCATCAATGCTCTTCCCACACCTTATCATCCAATCGACGGGGTGAAGTCTAAGAACTCTTGGCCTTCTTCGACTTCTTTTTGTGACACGAATGTCCTGATGACTTGGAGGACGAGGAGTGGTGGAGTCGAGTGTCGGGACTCCATGAGCTTTAGGGACCACTCCCTCAAAGCTTTTGGGTTCATGGCCCGACACTTGGAGCACGACTTCGGGTCGTGATCGTGCTCCAGGCACCAAAGACACACGAGGTGCGGATCCGTCACCGACATAGTTCGGTGACAGGAGTCGCAGGGCTTGAATCTGGTCTTGTGGGACATCCCTTGACGCATCCACGAACTCGTCAAAAACTTCGACAATGGTGTCGACGTAGTAAAAAAATGACTGCGGTAGCTCTCTCCGGATCTGCGCGTAGGCTGGTGCGGAAAGAAAATAACTGATGTTAGCGCGCTGAGGAGGTGTCTATATACGACCGCGACGTCATTACGACCAGCACGACGCAAACGACGCCTGCAGAGTCGACCAACGCCACCTGATGGCACGCAGAGGTCCTGCTCAAAGAAAAATCTCTGGACCCAGTCTAACGCCTGGGGAAATTCAAAGGTAAGGAATCTGCAGCTAGAAGTCTCTATCAGATAGAGGCTTATACATCGCCAAAGAATCCTGTGGAGTGCTTCTGGACATTTCAGCAAAGCATAAAAGTGGTGCCACCTGCTCTTCCCAAAAAATCAGTAGAATGTAGGCCGTGGTGGTTATATTTGGCAGCATTCTCTTCGTCATGAACTATCTGATCCATTGAGGACCTGAAGTCCTCCTGGACCACCGTCAAGATCTAACTGGCCATGTCCCACGGGGTATGTGTATAGCAACCCAAAGGAAGAGAGAAATAAATGATTGCAATGCTAAACTGGTGGAGGAAAATATATGCTTGCCATAAGCCTCAAACATCTTAAACACCCTGCCTAGAGAAGTTATGAGGAATAAATAGGGATTAGATTTACTGGTTGAAGCCTGAATCGCAAGGCTCTCTGGAGTAGGATGTTTTAGTGAGAAACTCAGGATTGCCAGGAGCCTATCTGCAATACCTGGCCACCTGTCTACTCACAAGTAAGAAGGATGTAATTACGCTCCAGAATTCGTGATGCTCAACAAGTTACCTTTAGTAACGTCTTTTATGGAAGAGACTGTCAAACCACAGATTCCTCACCTTGGGAATTTCGTCAGGCACCAGACAGGATCCAGGGGAATTTTCAGTTCCCTGACGTGCTCAGAGGTGGTGTTTGGTCCACCCCACCCCGGATATGACATCGGGTCACTGTATCTGTGCCACCTCCTTGTGTTGATGTCAATTTCTTTCTGATCGCTGCCCACCCCGTTGGGTGCTGAGACCATAGAAATCAGAGTATGCCACTGTGCTGATCTCTAACTTGAGATCTTATTGGTGGATTGTATGTGTCCATTCCAAAGAATGGCAGGAGGGTGGGTCAGAGCTGTAGTATTTTCTGTAAGAACCTGTATTCGTTACCCCTTTATGATTGAGAGGAATGCTTTCAGAGCTAAAATAATTGCCTGCCTTTCAAGCAAGCTGATATGAAAGTGAGCTTCTGCCAGAGACCAGAGTCCTTGGACCTCCATCTCTCCTAAATGAATTCCACAACCAAACAAATAATGCCTCTGCCCCCACCATCAGCTCTGGGTGGGGCAGGGAGATGGGTCATGTCTCTGGTCCAGTTGCAGTCTAGCAACCTACTCTGTAGGTCTTTCGCAGTCTTCGCTCAACACCTGGATAGAATCCAAAAGGTTCCCTTGGTGCTGAGCCCTTTAAGACTTCAGAACCCACAAGCATCACTTTTGTGAACACCTGAAGGGCGCTAGCCAGTGTGAAGAGAAGTACACCAAACTGAAAATGCTCTTTGCCCACCTTGAAAGCCAAGTAGTGTCTTTGGGACTGCAGGACAAGTATGCTAATATAGGCATCATGTAGGTCCAAGGATACCATCCAGTCGTCTCGATCCCAGGCAGATAGAACTTGGGCCAGAGGGAGCATCTTCATGTTGGCCTTCCCCAAGAAGACATTGAGAAGGTGAAGATCTAAGATTTGATAAAGGCCTTCGGCCTTGTTTGGCACAAGGAAGCAATGGGAATAACAATCAGTCCTAGTTTCTAGGAACAGAAGCCTCTCTACGGTTCCTTTAGCCAAAAAAGCTTCCACATTTTGGAGCAAGATGGACAGATGCTATTCTGAAATGTCCTCTGATGTAGGCAGGGGGTATGTTGTGGCTAAAAGAAATGGTAGGGCATAGCCCTGCTGAACAATCTGCAGGACTAACTTGTCATATGTAATTCATGCCCACACATGTAGGAAATATATGATTCTGCCTTCCACAGGTTGGTTGTGCAGCGCTAAGGGCAAACTAAAGCAACTTAGAGGCTGCTGCTATAGGGGAAAGGAAATGGCAGTTTGTCGTCCCTGATGACCAGCATAATGACCGCTTAAACCCTCCTCCAGACCCTGAAAAGTCTGGGGTGCCTACAGCTGGTGTGGAGGGCCTTGGTACTGCTGATAAGACAAACCTCTTGAGTAGCCCTGAGAGGGATTAAATTAGTGATGAAATTGCCTTGCACATATCAAGAGACCTAAGGAATGTGCAGTGGCCTGACTCTCGTCCAAGTGTTCCAGACTTGAGTTTGCTTTATTGCCAGAAAGGTAAGTCTCATCAAACAGAACGTCCATATGGGATGGCTGCATATCTCGAGAGAAGTCGGTGGATCTCATCCATGAGTGACGCTGAAGCACATGCTGGTTCCAAATGCTCTGCACAAGCAGTCCGTGGTAATCAGTCCAGATCAGATAATGTATATGGACGCATCCTGGATGGCTTAGGCCAAGTTGGCATGAAATTCTTTAGGGACCACCATCAGGATCTCGCCAACCATGCCCCACAGAGAGCAGGAATATCTCACCAGCAAACAGATTGCATTGGCTGACTGGAGGGCCAGGCAGGTTGATGAAAACATCAGCTGCCCAGAAGTTTCAATTAATTTGAATGCCCCCTCTAGGGGTCATTGGGAATGACATAGGGTTCACATTACTGGTGGAAGCTTGAACCACAAAACCTACTGGTGTAGGATGCTCTGTCAAAAATGCAGGGCTGACTAGCACTAGTCTGTGGTGCCTGACATCCCGCCTGTTCACTTGTGGGCATGAACAAGATTTGGAAAGGTTGACACTAATGGTGTCAGTCAGGACTTTCTGAAACAGAAGCAAAGGTTTAGACTAGGTTTGCTCAGCTTTCTGCAAAACATCTGTAAGTACATTAGTTATGGTCTTCATAGCTGGTAGTTTCAGGCCCAATACCTCCGCTGCTAATCTCATAACAAAAGCAAAGGAGGCACTCTCTTCCATTGAGTGGCCAATGTCTGGGAAAGTATCCAGCCTCTGGCCTAATGTAGATTCATTGTCATCATAGTGAGGTGGAGATGGAAATTATTTCCCCTCATCGCCATTATCATCACTCAAAGCTGATTGGCTCTGGTCAGAGTCTGAACCGAAAAGTTGTTAGAGCGCTGGAGTGCGGTTCCTATGCAATGCCATGATTCTGTCAGAATCAGATTGGTCTGGGATCAGTGTGTAGGTACAACTCCGGTCACGGGTCAGACAAATTCAGCTCTAAGTTCGATAGGACTATTGGGCAGCCCCAACATCAATATCAAGGTGTAGGAAGTTAGCTCTGTATATACTATCTCAAAGTAAGAGATAGTGTGCACAGAGTCCAAGGTTCCCCTTAGAGGTAAGATAGTGGCAAAATTAGATCATTCTAATGTTCTATTTTGTGATAGTGTGGTCGAGCAGTAGGCTTATCAGAGGGTAGTGTTAAGCATTTGTTGTATACACAGGCAATAAATGAAGAACACACACTCAAAGACTTAACTCCAGGCCAATAGTTTTTATATAGAAAAGTATATTTTCTTAATTAATTTTTAGAACCACAAGTTCAAGATTTTAAGTAAATACATAAAATGCAAGATACTCCACACAGGTAAGTGAGGAACTTTGAATTAGAGCAATAACATATACAGTTTTTGTTAAAATGGCAATAAGCTATTTTAAAAGTACACACAGAGCAAAAATCAACAGTTCCTGGGGGAGGTAAGTATTGGTTAGTTTGTGAGGTAAGTAAGATACTTACAAGTCTCAGTTCCTGGGCATAGGCAGCCCACTGTTGGGGGTTCAAGGCAACTCCAAAGTTACCACACCAGCAGCTCAGGGACGGTCAGGTGCAGAGGTCAAAGAGGTTCCCAAAACACATAGGCGCCTATGGAGAACAGGAGTGCTCCGGTTCCAGTCTGCCAGCAGGTAAGTACCCGCGTCCTTGGAGGGCAGACCAGGGGGGTTTTGTAGAGCACTGGGGTGGACACAAGTAGGCACACAAAACACACCCTCAGTGGCACAGGGGCGGCCGGGTGCAGAGTGCAAAGCAGGCATCGGGTTTTGTATTGGTTTTAATGTAGGGACCCGGGTGTCACTCCAGCGGTGCAGGCAGGGCACAGGGGGGATTCTCGGGCCAGCCACCACCTGGGCTAGGCAGAGTGTCACCTGGGGGTCACTCCTGCACTGAAGTTAGGTTCCTTCTGGTCCTGGGGGCTGCTGGTGCAGTGCTTGGACCAGGCGTCGGGTCCCTTGTTACAGGCAGTCAGGGGGAGCCTCTAGATTCTCTCTGCAGGCATTGCTGTGGGGATCCATGGGGGTCGTCTTGGGCTACTCACGGGGTCGCAGTCGCCGGGGAGTTCTCCCTGTGGTGTTGGTTCTCTGGATCTAGAGCCGGGGGTGTCAGGTGCAGAGTGTGAAGTCTCACGCTTCCGGTGGGAAGAGTGAGGTCTTTGAAGTTGTAGAAAAGTTGCAAGTTTGTTGCTTGTTGTTGAGCAGAGCCGCTGCTCACAGGAGTTTCTTGGTCCTGGGATTCAGGGCAGTCCTCTGAGGCTTCAGAGGTCGCTAGTCCCTGTTGGATGCATCGCTGGTTGCAGGTTTTCGAGCCGGAAGGCAGGCCGGTAGGACTGGGGCCCAAGCAATTGTCGTCTTCCGTCGTCTCTGCAGGCTCGTAGGTCAGCAGTCCTTCTTTAGTTCAGGTCGCAGGAATCTGATTTCCTGGGTTCTTGGGTGCCCCTAAATACTAAATTTAGGGGATGTGTTTAGGTCTGGGAGGGGGTAGCCAATGGCTACTGTCCTGGAGGGTGGCTACATCCTCTTTGTGCCTCCTCCCTGTGGGGAGGGGTTCACATCCCTAATCCTATTGAGGGAATCCTCCAAAACTAAGATGGAGGATTTCTAAATGCAGGGGTCACCTCAGCTCAGGGCACCTTAGGGGCTGTCCTAACTGGTGGGTGACTCCTCCTTGTTTTACTAATTATCTCCTCCAGCCTTGCTGCCAAAAGTGGGGGCAGTGGCCGGAGAGGCGGGCATCTCTACTAGCTGGGATGCCCTGGGGTGCTGTAACAAAGGGGGTGAGCCTTTGAGGATCACCGCCAGGTGTTACAGTTCCTGCAGGGGGAGGTGTGAAGCACCTCCACCCAGTTCAGGCTTTGTTCCTGGCCACAGAGTGACAAAGGCACTCTCCCCATGTTGCCAGCAACTCATCTAGCTGTGGCAGACTGGCAGAAACTGGTCAGCCCCACACTAGAATTCGAATTGGGATTCAGGGGGCATCTCTAAGATGCCCTCTGGGTGCATGTTACAATAAATTCCACACTGGCATCAGTGTGCATTTATTGTGCTGAGAAGTTTGATACCAAACTTCCCAGATTTCAGTGTAGCCATTATGGAACTGTGGAGTTCGTGTTTGACAACCTCCCAGACCATATACTCTTATGGCTACCCTGTACTTACAATGTCTAAGGTATTGCTTAGACACTGTAGGGGCATAGTGCTCATGCACATATGCCCTCACCTGTGGTGTAGTGCACCCTGCCTTAGGGCTGTAAGGCCTGCTAGAGGGGTGACTTACCTATGCCACAGGCAGTGTGAAGTTGGCATGGCACTCTGAGGGGAGTGCCATGTCGACTTAGTCTTTTTCTCCCCACCAGCACACACAAGCTGTGAGGCAGTGTGCATGTGCGGAGTAAGGGGTCCCCAGGGTGGCATAAGACATGCGGAAGCCCTTAGAGACCTTCCCTGGCATCAGGGCCCTTGGTACCAGGGGTACCAGTTCGAAGGGACTTATCTGAGTGCCAGGGCTGTGCCAACCCTGGTTGGCAGGGTCCCAGCACACTTTCAATCAGAACTTAGTATCAGCAAAGGCAAAAAGTCAGGGGATAACCATGCCAAGGAGGCATTTCTTTACACAAAGGAACCAGTGATGATTTTGGGGCTGGATTGGAAGTTGGCTATGCCTCGAAGTAGGACCTGAGATGAGTTCTGGAGGTGCTGAGGGCAGACCACGCCAAAGGTAACCAGGCTAGAGGGCTACCTGGATCCTTGTGACCCAAAGGCATGCCAGAGGGAGCAGGAAGGGTGCTGAAGATTTGCAAAATGATGCCTCTGAATGCCTCAATGGGTGGCGGCATAAGCGAGGGGCCCAGACACCCTGGGTGCTACAGGATGACTCTTCAGCAGGGGACCAAGTGGCACCCTGATATCTATGTAATATTTCAGGTTTAAAGTGGTGGAACTGGGACAAATCTTGTTTGAAATTATTGTGCTTCAATTTAGATTTCAACTTACT
This sequence comes from Pleurodeles waltl, assembly GCF_031143425.1. Classification (NCBI taxonomy): domain Eukaryota; kingdom Metazoa; phylum Chordata; class Amphibia; order Caudata; family Salamandridae; genus Pleurodeles; species Pleurodeles waltl. Next base: position 350,262,155 of record NC_090438.1, read on the forward strand.
GGAAGACCTGGACCTCGATGACAACCTGTTGTGGGAACGGGTCCATGACCTCAACATCAACCAAGAACAGGTCTTCAGAGTTTTCTTTTGAATGTTAGTGGCATATAGTTTTGCTTTGAGGTCTCAAAATGTCTTTAGGTTCAAAGTGGCACACTCCTTGAATTACTTAGTAGTTGTGTGCCTGAAAAACAAGTTACTTATCTTCGGTAACACCTTATCCGGTAGAGACAATATCTAGCTGCAGATTTCTTACCTTTGAATTCTCTCCAGACTGAAACTCGAAGATTTTTCTTGAGTATCTCTATGTGCCGATAGGTGCAGTTGCTTGGCTTTGTGGTGTGTCATCTGCACCGGAAGTGACGTCGGCTTCACCTATATAGGGTCTGTAGGAAAGCACCCTTTTTGGCATGGTTATCCCCCACTTTTTGCCTGGTGTCTGATGCAATTTCGACTGAAAGTGTACTGGGTTCCTGCTATCCAGGTCCCCAGTGACAGATCTCTTTCCCCAAAACTGCACAGTAGTTTGACAAAAAACGCAAAAACTTTAGCACCCTCTGTAACTCATTAGTAAATGGTAGCCCTGGTACCTAGGGTAATAAAAAGGGTCCCTAACGGCTGCAGCATGAATTGTGCCACCCTAAGGGACCCCCACTAAGCAAATTATAGGCTGCCATTGCGGCTGCATGTCTTGGTGCAGACCAAAGTGAAAACCCAACATGGCACACAGGTTGTGTGCCATTTCCCCTAGCACTGCATGTAACAGATGTAAGCACCCCTCTAGCCTCCCTTACAGCCATAAGGCAGGGTGCATTATATTACATGAGAGGGTATATCTGCACAAGCAGATATGTCCCACCTTTGTCTTTGTCGATTCTCAGACATAGTAAGTGACTACAGAAGCCATTTTATATACATGTGCTGGGCACTGGGCACTACAAATTCCCCAGCTACACAGGGATGATGATAGGGATGTTTGGTATCAGACATCTCGAATTGGTGAACCCACACTGATGCCTTGGTTGGATTTAGCAATGCATGCACCCATAGGGCACCTTAGAGGTGCCCTGAAAACCTACCAGCTACTAGTGTGTTAACTGACTTACCCTGCCCACATCTGCCACCTTATCCACCTTTCTGACCCCCTAAGGTGAGAGTCAGCGCACTCAGGTTCAGAGACAAAAGCCGGCATTGGGCAGGGGTGTTGAAACCTCCTGCAGGCAGGATGGACATTCCAGGGTGGTAAACTTCAAAGTCCTTGCTGCCTTTTTAATGCGACCCAGGTCTCTCCAAATGGCGGAGACGCCCAACCTCCCTTTCCTGATCCCATTTTTGGCGGCAAGACAGGCGGAAAAATCTAGCAGACTAGGTCATGCCAGTTCCACCCCTAAGGTGGACAAACTGAAGTGAACATCACTTTCTAAATTCCTCCATCTTAGTTTGGAAGGAATTAGGCCACTAGAGTCAGGGTTTTGCCCACTTCCCAACGGAAGTCTCTGTAGAAAGGGTGTACTCACCCTAAATGTGGGCAACACATTAGCTGCCACTTGGCACCCCCTGTAACACCCTCAAATTGATTATTTAGATGGTACCCCTGAACCACAGAACTCAAACCCAGAAGACCTAAGAAGACAAAGGACAAAGAAGAGACGCACCCGTAGAAGAGGAGAGCAGCTGACCTGGTACCAACCCCGCCGGCCTGTCTGCACTCCTCGACAGGCTCTGCACCAGAAGATGGCTCACCCTGCAGCTGAGCCCCCAGAAACCCTGTGAGGACTGTCTGCCTTCGAAAAAAAGACTCAAGTCCCCTGTAAGCAGGGGACCTGCTCTCCAACCCACTCTAAAGAAAGGACTCTGCAGCCTCCGGAATCACAAAGACCTGACACCTGAAGTCACCACTGCATCCGCTGTCCACGACCCAAGGGGAGGTGGGCCACCATGGTACTAACAAAGTTCCCCAGCTTTCCAGAGTCTGAGCCCATTGTGGTTTCACCCCTCCTGGACCCCCTGAAGTTGCCTGGAGCCACCGCACGCAGGCCCCATCTCCCGCAGCCTCTGTGGCTTTTGGGCAAGGGTAAGGATAAAAAAACAAAATATCAGAAAGGGAAGCAGAAAATGGATCAATGGACTTTTCTGTAGAGTATGATTCAAATTGCTTCCACTGGCAGGCGTATACCGCTTTGGTGGAGGGATACCTGGCTGCCATAATAACACTACAGACCTTCAGGAGGGAGGTTGAAAGTTGTCAACTGCAACCACTCAACCACCACGCAAGAAGTCGGAACAATGACAGGTTTGAGTGGAGGACCGTTCCCTGCTGCTGCAACACAAGATCCTCCTGAAGAGGTAGTCCGATCGAAGGATCAACATTCATATTCAGTAGCCCAGGATACCAGACTCTCAGTGCCCAGTCTGAAGCCAAAAGAATGACTTGGACCCGGTCATTCCTGACCTTCTTGAGAACTCTGGCCAGGAGTAGTAATGGGGGTAAAGGTGTACAGGAGGGCTGAGCTCCACTTGAGATGAAGTGTCTCAGAGCGAGAGCTGCCTTGGAAACTCCAGCACTCAAAACTGCTGACATTGAGCATTTTCTGCAGAGGCGAACAGATCTAACTAAGGCTCTCCCCACTCCTGAAGGAGACCTCCAGCCACCTCCGGGTGGAGACACCGCTTGTGATTCGCTAGGCATCGACAGCTGAGTTTGTCTGTTCTGGTGTTCTGGGAACCTGCCAGATGCTGAACCACTAGGAATGTGACCTGTGTAGGAAGCTAAGTATCAATGTAGTACCCCAGTGTAAGGGACACCATGCTGATAGCCCAGGGCGACTCTTCTTGGCTGACAGTGGTTAAAAAAATAATCCTAAAACTCTCTTTTTGTGGTAGTGTGGGCGAGCAGTTAGGCTCATCAGAGGATACTGTTAAGCATGTATTGCACACACAGAGCCAGTAAGCATGACACACACCCAATAAAGAAATCCGCAACCAATTTATAAAAATAACAGATTTTTATATTAATTTAGACACCAAGATCATCATAATCAGTTAAGTACTTTTGATTAATGAATCTTTAAGTCACAATAAAATATACTTATGCTGTGGCTTCGAGCGGTAATATTATCCTATGAGGACAAAAATTTACTCCATAAGGTCACTTAGCAACGACTTACAGGACTGTTCTTCTGAACTTAGGGTGAGTATGGGACAAGGTCCAAAGCAGCACAAACAGGTCACCTCTGGAGGCAATGGGGCACCCAAGTGTAGAGGTGCGTTTCAGCGTTGGGTGCACTGTTCACTTTAATGGGAAACGGTCCAGTGACATAGAGACTACAAGTGGGGACTGGTGGGGCAGTCAGGGTGAACCCAAAGGGGGAGGGATTAGATCTTCAGGGTCTTGTGCATGCAGGGACATCGTAGGTCCACTCAGACTTGGGCTGTAGGACTTGTGTTCAGTAGTGCTCTGAGGTGTTGGGTTGCGCTGCTGAAGGCTCTCACAGGTCTCGGTAGTTGCAGAAAGAGGCTGCAGGCAGCAACTGTGGGACCAGTCTGGCAAAATCCAAGGGTGGGCTCAGCTTCTGTGGGTTTCAGGACTCCTTTGGCACTGTCGCCTTCCTCGAACTCGGGCTTTGGGGCTCGGGTGCAGTGGTACTTTAAGGTGTCGGGCTGCAGGGGGTCAGAGTCACACTGTGTCTTGGTGACCTGGTGAAGAGGGGAAACAGAGCAGTGGGGCCACTCTACTGACTGGCCTCCTGGATCCCGATGTGCCTCAAAATTAGGTTTGTGCTGCTGGCGTCCAGATTGTACCACCAACAATGCTGGGTTGCTGCAAGGGGTCCAGTATACCGGGCACAGGAGTAGGGAGACCGCGGCAGGGCTTAACATCTCAGAACTTCAGTGAAATGGAGGGGCTGACTTCTTGAGCTCCAAACATTCTTTTCTGGGCTCATTGTTCCCTCGGCAGGCCCGATGGCCAACGGGACAGAGTCCTATACTTTGCAAGCAGTGCCTGCTGATGCAGGGAAGCAGCTCCTGTGCTCCAAGGGAGATCTTTCCCCTCTGCTGAGCTGCTGGGCAGTCCTCCAAGAGTTTGGAGAGGTTGTCCAACCTTTTGTGAAGTTGGTCCCACTGACTGTCAAAGTGCAAACAGCCTGGCAGGATTTTGTGCCACTCTTGGTGCAGGGCATCAGTTCTTGCTCTCTTCAGTCCTCCTTTCTTCCTTGGTTCCCAGTAGTTGAGTCTTAACTCGATCTGGTTTCCTGATGTCAGGGGGCCCCATAAAAACTCTATTTAGGGGTGTTAAGGTGAGTGAAGGGTAGTAGCCAATGGGCTACTTATTCTCAAGGTAACTACACCCCCTAGAAAACCCTTCCTGGGGAATGGGCATCACCCTGTCCCCATACATGGTGACATTCTCTTTTTTTGTGTTTACTTCAGGCTGTCCATCTTAGGGTTGTGCTCAGCCTGTGTGAAATGCCTCCTGACTAGCTACTTTTTCCACCTCTCCTGGTGCCAGATGGGCCTCAAGGCAAGCGGTTGCCTCTCCCAGGTCTGGGGAAGCTGAGGTTGCATATTAAAGATGGCAGGGACTTTGAAGTCCCTGGCCTTGGTATGCAGATTTAATAGCCATCCTACCAGAGGAGGTGATAAAACGTTATGCCAGAGCAGGCATTGTTTCTGATTTCTGAGAGCGCAGGCTCTCACCTTCAGGGGGTCAGAAACTCATCTGGCAGGCTGGTTGATACTAGTCAGCCAGAACACTAGAAGAATAGTACTTTTTCAGGAGGTACCTCTAGGCTACCATGTGGGTGCATGTTTTAATAAATCCAACACTGGTATCATCGTGGGTTTATTAAGACAAGGTGTTTGATACCAAACACCACTATGTTCCAGCCACATCTAAAGACGCAGAGCCTCTTGACAGAGGGTTCACACCCCACCCGGCCCTCATTGTTGCAGTACCACATGGGGGTGGTGGTGTCCATGAACACCTGCACTAGCCTTCCCTTGAAAGAGGGTAGAAAGGTTATCAATGCCAGTCAGATCTCACTGAGCTACAGCATGTTTACGTGAAGTTTGGATTTCACCGGAAACCAGAGTCCTCAGATCTCCATCTCTCCCACTTGGAGGCCCCATCCCAGGAGAGATGCATGTTTCACTACTGAGAGATCTAGTTGGGGAAGGGAGAGGGTCTGCCTCTAAATCAATCACGGTTTGTTAGCCACCACTGCAGGTCCTTTGCAGTTCCCTCTGATATCTGGACCAGGCTGAAGAGATTCTGCTGATGCTGCACACACTGCAGAGCCTGTGTTAGAAATGGGGTTTTTGGTTGGCAGTCAGGTTACCCTCTGTCCAAGCTAGAACCCTCACTCTACTCAGGGTAAGTCGCACACAATCCAAATTATCCTGTGCCCACCCTCTGGTAGCTTGGTACGAGCAGTCAGGCTTAACTTAGAAGGCAATGTGTTAAGTATTTGTGCAATAAATCATACAATAACCTAATATAGCACCACAAAAATACACCACACAGTGTTTAGAAAAATATATAATATTTATCTGGGTATTTGCAGGTCAAAACGATCAAAAATGCAATATGAATTTGCAAAGATATCACTAAAAATTTATATGAAGGGAGCACCGCCAACAGGCTGGCGGTGCTCCAACGAGCATTCTGACCGCGGCGGTTCAGCCGCGGTCAGAAGCGGAAAGTCAGCGGTCTCCCGCTGACTTTCAGCTGCTCGTTTGAATCCTCCATGGCTGCGGAGCGCGCTCCGCAGCCATGAGGATTCTGACCCCCCCTACCGCCATCCTGTTCATGGCGGGAAAGCCGCCATGAACAGGATGGCGGTAGGGGGGGTCGCGGGGCCCCTGGGGGCCCCTGCCGTGCCCATGCCAATGGCATGGGCACGGCAGGGGCCCCCGTAAGAGGGCCCCGCAAAGTATTCAGACACTGAAATACGCGACAGGTGCCACTGCACCCGTCGCACCTTCCCACTCCGCCGGCTCGATTACGAGCCGGCATCCTCGTGGGAAGGGAGTTTTTCCCTGGGCTGGCGGGCGGTCTTTTGGAGACCGCCCGCCAGCCCAGGGAAAAACTCATAATACCCTCCGCGGTCTTCTGACCGCGGAGCGGTATAATGGGGGCGGAATTCTGGCGGGCGGCCTCCGCCGCCCGCCAGAATCAGAATCACCCCCGAAGTGTCTTAAGTCTTTAAAAAGTAAACAAAGTCTCTTTCAAGCACAAAGTACCTGGTTTGGAGTGGAAAATCTCTGCAGAGGGCCGCAGAAGAGGAGATGCGTAGAAAAATGGTGTGTGCGTCGGTTACGCCCCTTCACACACGGACTTGCGTCGTTATTTTTCACGCGGGGAGACGTGCGTCGTTCTACGGGAGGAAAAATGGTGTGTGCGTCTGTTGCGCACCTTCACACACGGACTTGCGTCGTTATTTTTCACTCGGGGAAGACGTGCGTCGTTTTCTGGCACGCGGACAGTCTCCTTCTATGGATCGTGGGATTACCAGATGTCCTAGGGTCTGTGCGTGGATTCCGCGGCTTGTTATCCGGCTGCGCGTCGCTCTAGGAGGCTGTGCGTGGAATTTTCTTTCTCACGGCAGGCATTGCGTCGATTTCCTCTCTGGAAATCGGGCGGCGTCCATGCAAGGCCGTGCATCGAAGTTCCGGTCGCACCGTAGGCGTCGGCGTTTTTCTCACACTGGAGCAAGCTGTGCGTCGACTTTTTCGGTGCAGGAGGAGTCCAAATGAAAAAGAGAAGTCTTTTTAGTCCTGAGACTTCAGGGAACAGGAGGCAAGCTCTATCCATGCCTTTGGAGAGCACTTTTGCAGCCAGACAAGAGTTCAGCAAGGCAGCAGGCCAACAGCAAGGCAGCAGTCCTTTGTAGAAAGCAGACAGATGAGTCCTTTGAGCAGCCAGGCAGTTCTTCTTGGCAGGATGCAGGTTCTTGTTCAGGTTTCTTCCCCAGCAAGTGTCTGATGAGGTAGGGCAGAGGCCCTGTTTTATACTAAATTGTGCCTTTGAAGTGGGGGTGACTTCAAAGAGTGGCTAAGAAATGCACCAGGTCCCCTTTCAGTTCAATCCTGTCTGCCAGGGTCCCAGTAGGGGGTGTGGCAGTCCTTTGTGTGAGGGCAGGCCCTCCCACCCTCCCAGCCCAGGAAGACCCATTCAAAATGCAGATGTATGCAAGTGAGGCTGAGTACCCTGTGTTTGGGGTGTGTCTGAGTGAATGCACAAGGAGCTGTCAACTAAACCTAGCCAGATGTGGATTGTAAGGCACAGAAAGATTTAAGTGCAAAGAAATGCTCACTTTCTAAAAGTGGCATTTCTAGAATAGTAATATTAAATCCGACTTCACCAGTCAGCAGGATTTTGTATTACCATTCTGGCCATACTAAATATGACCTTCCTGCTCCTTTCAGATCAGCAGCTGCCACTTCAACAATGTATGAGGGCAGCCCCAATGTTAGCCTATGAAGGGAGCAGGCCTCACAATAGTGTAAAAACGAATTTAGGAGTTTTACACTACCAGGACATATAAACTACACAGGTACATGTCCTGCCTTTTACCCACACAGCACCCTGCTCTAGGGGTGACTTATATGTAGAAAAAGGGGAGTTTCAGGCTTGGCAAGTACTTTTAAATGCCAAGTCGAAGTGGCAGTGATACTGCACACACAGGCCATGCAATGGCAGGCCTGAGACCAGGTTAAGTGGCTACTGAAGTGGGTGGCACAACCAGTGCTGCAGGCCCACTAGTAGCATTTAATCTACAGGCCCTAGGCACATATAGTGCACTCTACTAGGGTCTTACAAGTAAATTAAATAGCCAATCATGGATAAACCAATCAACAGTACAATTTACACAGAGAGCATATGCACTTTAGCACTGGTTAGCAGTGGTAAAGTGCAAAAAGTTAAAAAGCCAACAACAACAGGTCAGAAAAAAATAGGAGGAAGGAGGCAAAAAATTTGGGGATGACCCTGTCAAAAAGCCAGGTCCAATAGCCTGTATATGCCATCTGGCATGTGTCACTAGCAGGATGCAGGACGGCATGAGGCCCAGCAGCCTCAGAGTTAGTCTTACCAAACCCCAGGAGAGAGGTTAAAACATCTATATCATAGCCCGAATATCCTGGACTGACTGCTCAGGAGAATAAACCCAAAACTGCACTGTGTTTAGAACACATCAGATGAAAGGGAGTGTCTGAGAGTCAGGTGTGACTTTGGCACGTTCATAGCAAACCCCAGGAGGTCCACCCTAGTCTGGAGGCACAAGACAACAGCCTGGAGGAAAGCCCGCCTTCAGCAGCCAGTGGTTGAGAAAGGGGGAGACTTACACCTGAGATCTATGCAGATGAGCTGCGATAGCCCCCATTACCTTGGTGAACACCCGAGAGGCGATGGTAAGGACGAAGCGGAGCAGGACAAACTAAAAGTGCTTGTAGTCTAACGTGAATCGCAAGTAACGTCTGTGAGCAGGCAGGATGGGGATGTTAAAACAGGCATGCTGCAAGTCCAATGCTAGTCTTCTGGTTCCAGGGCAGAGAAGTCCTGAGCCAATGTGAGCATCTTGAGTTTCTCCGTTCTGACAAAGAAGTTGAGGGTTCGGAGATCTAGGATAGGACAAAGACCCTTGTCTTTTTTAGGGACCAGAAAGTAGCAGGAGTAGTAACCATTGCCTACTATGGCTCCCTAGGCCAAGAGAGCTCTGACTTCCTTGAGGAGCAAGGACAAATGATCCTCCGTCAGCAGGTCATACGATAGAGGTATGGAGAGAGGAGTGGTCTTGAAGGGGAGTGAGTAGCCCCCCCAAAAAATCTGAAGAACCCACCTGTCCGATGTTATGGACTGCCAGTGGTAGAGGTGGTGGTGGATCCTGCCAACAACTGGAGACCCATGATCTAAAAGGGCAAGATTAGGAAGGTTGAGGCTGCTGGTGAGGGGGTGTATGGATGGAGCAGACCACTGGCTACTCGACCCACATGATTGAGAAAAATCACGTCCTCGTCCATGCAGAGGCTGGGAAGCTTGTGCGGGCCGGTGGCTGGGATAGGGTTGGCGTGGTTGAAAGCCCCTTCAATAGCCACAAAAGGTAGAATGGGGATAACACAGAGAAGATGAGAGGCTCAAGGACTGGGTCGCAGCCCACAAGTCCTTAAAATGCCCCAGCTCCGAGTCTGACTTGTCCCCAAGAGACCGGTGCCATCAAAGGGCATGTCAATGAGGGAAGCTTGGACATTCTCAGAAAAGTTAGGCATTCCCAGCTAGGTGTGGTGTGTGAGTGCCACCATCATGGAAACTGCTTTGCGTAGCGAGTCGGTCATGTTCAAACCGCAACATATAGTGAACTTAGTTGCATCTCTACCGTCTTTGACTGCTTGGGAGAGAACGGCCCGGGCCTGCTCCAGAACCTGTGGCAGCACTTGTGCAAACATGCCCCAAAGTGTGTGTGAATAGCAGCCCAATCAGCATGCGGTGTAAACTGTCAGCAATGCAAGGATGGCGGAGGAAAACATTTTCTTACCCAAGCTATCCAGCCTCTTGGACTTCTCTGTCTGGGAGTGAGGCAGGGAACGCGCCATGGGAAATAGAAGTTTGGGCACAAAAGCTCTCCGGGGTAGGGTGTTGAGTGAGGTAGTTTGGGTCCCCTGGGGTGGGGCAGTGGTGATGGGTAATCATCCTGCTCACAGGAGCCCCTGTGCTTTGCTTGGACCTGGTTCCCAGAAGGACGTTGGCAAGAGTTTTGTTTAAAGGGTGTGGGGTTCAGAGGAGGAAGCTTCTGGTTGCAGCACCTCTGTCAAGATATTAGTCTTGACTGCCACTGAGGTCAACTGGAGGTCCAGGACCTCAGCCACCCTCTTCACCACCACAGCATAGGTAGCTCGCTCCTCCATTGCCAGGGTAGGGGGAGAAAGCATACCAGTATCTGGAGATGTGTCCAGTCCGCTAGCATCACCCAGTTCCTCACACCATTCAATGCCCTTTTCTTCTGACAGGTATTTTAAAGGGTCCGTTAACGCCTCCCATTCTTCCCCAAGGCCTAGCCCTTCAGAATAAGGCTGAGGCACCAGACTAGGAAACAAAGGTCCTCACTGTGCCGGAATCTACGTTGATGCGGCTCCATTACGTATTTGGGGATTATGATGGGTTGGAATCGCCTATGGGCACCGGAAGCATCAGCATCAGAACTGGGCCCAAGGGAGGTCGCAGTGGCATGACCGTTGCCAGCCAGGAACCGGGATCAGATCCATGGGGGCCCATCATAGCTGCCAACGTGGAACTAGATGGGCCCTCATCCGGCTCCACAGGGCCCGAAGGTGATCCAGAGGGGTTGGCCTGCTCAATAATGAGGCGTATGGCCTCGTAACATTCTTTCACTTGACAAAGGGGTCTGATCCGGCTCCTGGAAAGGTGCCAAGGCACAAAGTCAGTGCTGGCATTGGCTCAGAAGAACCATGCCTCAAACGCCAATGTTTCATTGTTGGATCGGTTAACAGACAAACAGACAAGGAGAAGTCGCAGCGCTTCTACTTCCTGTGAATTTGTGCTTCCTACCTGAGTGTACCGATTACTTAGAATGGGATTAAGAGGACTTGGGACCCCTGGAATGATTCCGGGACCTTCCTCTCGACCGGGAACAAGACTTACGAGGAGTCGCGCATCACAGAGTCGTCTGCTGGGCTGCCAGCAGCTTTAGGGACTACTCCCTAAAAGCCTTTGATGCCACGGCCCGGCAGTCAGAGCATGACTTGAAGTCATGGCCGCCATCCAGACACCATAGACACACGAGGTGACAGTGACAGGCGCCACATGGTTGAAAACCTGTCTGTCTCAATGACATTCTCACACACCAGGAGGATAACTTTAAAAAACGTCGACAAAAAGCAGCAAAAAACCTGTTAAAAAGTGACAGCATGGTAAGCTCTTCTTTTGGATCTGCAGTGGTTAGCGCAGAAAAAACTGACATCAGCATGCCGAGGTGGCGCCTATATAGGTGAAGCGGACGTCACTTCCAGCGCGTACAATGCCATACAGAGCTGCCCAATGCTACCTACCGGCACACAGGGGTACTCAATAAAATCTTCCTGATCCAGTCTGACGTCTGGGTAGATTTCATAGGTAAGGAATCTGCAGCTAGAAGTCTCTATCAGATCCAAAGGCCAGCGCAGAGCTCATGGGGATCTGTCACAGACATCTGTTTGCGACAGTCTCTGCAAGGATTAAACCCTGTAGTTTTAAGAGGAGGCTAGACCTGTCACACTGGCTAAATAAAATGGGCTGAAAACCTCGTCAAGGACTATGTAAAAGTTGGGAGTGAACTGCAGATCCACGTACAATGGCACAGAAAGTAAGCAAATGACGTTAGATTGCAGGAGTGAATCTTATATGCTACTCCACTTGGTACCTTGGGAGGGGAAATATGCCAACACTGAATAATTGTACATGACAACATTAAAACAAACAATATTCCACTTTTCTTTTTCAGTGATACTGCAAGATAGCAACCAACAGTTAAAGAAACTCCATACCTTGAGAAGACGTTGATGAACTGGTTCTAGTTAACGGAAGAGAAGTATTCTCAGTTGGTTTGGTCTGTACCTTTGGCTGCCTCTGTTTCCCTTTTGGACTTAAAGAGATACATTAAATGTATAAAATGTACTATTTCACTGAACACTAGGAAAGAATAATGCTGGTGACTGACAAAAGAATAAATTCATTACTAATTAAGCATTTATTGCTCTCAGTGGCTCTCAACAGAAGCACACTGTAGGAAGCTGGCTCTGTATATACTATATCAAAATGAGGTACAGTGTGTACAGAGTCCATGGGTCCCCTAGATGCTTAACAGGGGCTAAAGTAGATAATACCAATGCTCTCTTTTGTGGTAGTGTGGTCGAGCAGTTAGGCTTATCAGAGGGTAGTGCAAATAATGCATTGTACATACACAGTAAATTAATGAGGCACACACTCAATGCCTAACTCAAGGCCACTTGTTTTTATAGATCAAAAATATATTTTGTCACTTTATTACTAGTACTAGAAGAACTTTGTTGCAGGTAAGTACAGTTGTAAGTACGTATCAAGAATATTGGTTTTAGCAAAAAAAGCAGTTTACAAGAAAGTAGCACTTTTCTATTTCAAAAGTTGACACAGTGAAATTTTCCATGGGAGTCCAAAGAGTCCTCGGGGAGGGGGAGGGGGAGGGGGAGGTGGAGGTTGGGGTCAGTGGTAGCCCAGAAAACAGCAGGTAAGTACACAACTTGATTACAGTCTTCAGGATATAGGATGCCCACAGTTCAAAGTTTAGGCTGGCCCCAAAAGTGCACCACCAGAAACACTGGGCCAGCTAAGTGAGAAGGTCAAAGTTGTCTTTGACTTTTCAGTTCAGTGGGATCCTATAAGGACTGGGGGTGCTCAGCAGATTGCAGGTAAGTATCCGGGTGTAGGAAGTTGGCTCTGTATGTGCTATTTCAAAGTAAGGAATAGCATGCACAGAGTCCAAGGGTTCCCCTTAGAGGTAAAATAGTGGTAAAAATAGATAATACTAATGCTCTATTTTGTGGTAGTGTGGTCGAGCAGTAGGCTTATCCAAGGAGTAGTGTTAAGCATTTGTTGTACATACACATAGACAATAAATGAGGTACACACACTCAGAGACAAATCCAGCCAATAGGTTTTTATATAGAAAAATATCTTTTCTTAGTTTATTTTAAGAACCACAGGTTCAAATTCTACATGTAATATCTCATTCGAAAGGTATTGCAGGTAAGTACTTTAGGAACTTCAAATCATAAAAATTGCATGTATACTTTTCAAGTTATTCCCAAATAGCTGTTTTAAAGGTGGACACTTAGTGCAATTTTCACAGTTCCTGGGGGAGGTAAGTTTTGGTTAGTTTTACCAGGTAAGTAGGACACTTACAGGGTTCAGTTCTTGGTCCAAGGTAGCCCACCGTTGGGGGTTCAGAGCAACCCCAAAGTCACCACACCAGCAGCTCAGGGCCGGTCAGGTGCAGAGTTCAAAGTGGTGCCCAAAACACATAGGCTAGAATGGAGAGAAGGGGGTGCCCCGGTTCCGATCTGCTTGCAGGTAAGTACCCGCGTCTTCGGAGGGCAGACCAGGGGGGTTTTGTAGGGCACCGGGGGGGGGCACAAGCCCACACAGAAATTTCACCCTCAGCAGCGCGGGGGCGGCCGGGTGCAGTGTAGAAACAAGCGTCGGGTTTTCAATGTTAGTCTATGAGAGATCTCGGGATCTCTTCAGCGCTGCAGGCAGGCAAGGGGGGGATTCCTCGGGGAAACCTCCACTTGGGCAAGGGAGAGGGACTCCTGGGGGTCACTTCTCCAGTGAAAGTCCGGTCCTTCAGGTCCTGGGGGCTGCGGGTGCAGGGTCTCTCCCAGGCGTCGGGACTTTAGGTTCAACGAGTCGCGGTCAGGGGAAGCCTCGGGATTCCCTCTGCAGGCGGCGCTGTGGGGGCTCAGGGGGGACAGGTTTTGGTACTCACAGTATCAGAGTAGTCCTGGGGTCCCTCCTGAGGTGTTGGATCGCCACCAGCCGAGTCGGGGTCGCCGGGTGCAGTGTTGCAAGTCTCACGCTTCTTGCGGGGAGCTTGCAGGGTTCTTTAAAGTTGCTGGAAACAAAGTTGCAGCTTTTCTTGGAGCAGGTCCGCTGTCCTCGGGAGTTTCTTGTCTTTTCGAAGCAGGGGCAGTCCTCAGAGGATGTCGAGGTCGCTGGTCCCTTTGGAAGGCGTCGCTGGAGCAGGATCTTTGGAAGGCAGGAGACAGGCCGGTGAGTTTCTGGAGCCAAGGCAGTTGTCGTCTTCTGGTCTTCCGCTGCAGGGGTTTTCAGCTGGGCAGTCCTTCTTCTTGTAGTTGCAGGAATCTAATTTTCTAGGGTTCAGGGTAGCCCTTAAATACTAAATTTAAGGGCGTGTTTAGGTCTGGGGGGTTAGTAGCCAATGGCTACTAGTCCTGAGGGTGGGTACACCCTCTTTGTGCCTCCTCCCAAGGGGAGGGGGTCACAATCCTAACCCTATTGGGGGAATCCTCCATCTGCAAGATGGAGGATTTCTAAAAGTTAGAGTCACTTCAGCTCAGGACACCTTAGGGGCTGTCCTGACTGGCCAGTGACTCCTCCTTGTTTTTCTCATTATTTTCTCCGGCCTTGCCGCCAAAAGTGGGGCCTGGCCGGAGGGGGCGGGCAACTCCACTAGCTGGAGTGTCCTGCTGGGTTGGCACAAAGGAGGTGAGCCTTTGAGGCTCACCGCCAGGTGTGACAATTCCTGCCTGGGGGAGGTGTTAGCATCTCCACCCAGTGCAGGCTTTGTTACTGGCCTCAGAGTGACAAAGGCACTCTCCCCATGGGGCCAGCAACATGTCTCGGTTTGTGGCAGGCTGCTAAAACTAGTCAGCCTACACAGATAGTCGGTTAAGTTTCAGGGGGCACCTCTAAGGTGCCCTCTGTGGTGTATTTTACAATAAAATGTACACTGGCATCAGTGTGCATTTATTGTGCTGAGAAGTTTGATACCAAACTTCCCAGTTTTCAGTGTAGCCATTATGGTGCTGTGGAGTTCGTGCTTGACAAACTCCCAGACCATATACTCTTATGGCTACCCTGCACTTACAATGTCTAAGGTTTTGTTTAGACACTGTAGGGGTACCATGCTCATGCACGGGTACCCTCACCTATGGTATAGTGCACCCTGCCTTAGGGCTGTAAGGCCTGCTAGAGGGGTGTCTTACCTATACTGCATAGGCAGTGAGAGGCTGGCATGGCACCCTGAGGGGAGTGCCATGTCGACTTACTCGTTTTGTCCTCACTAGCACACACAAGCTGGCAAGCAGGGTGTCTGTGCTGAGTGAGAGGTCTCCAGGGTGGCATAAGACCTGCTGCAGCCCTTAGAGACCTTCCTTGGCATCAGGGCCCTTGGTACTAGAAGTACCAGTTACAAGGGACTTATCTGAATGCCAGGGTGTGCCAATTGTGGATACAATGGTACATTTTAGGTGAAGGAACACTGGTGCTGGGGCCTGGTTAGCAGGGTCCCAGCACACTTCTCAGTCAAGTCAGCATCAGTATCAGGCAAAAAGTGGGGGGGTAACTGCAACAGGGAGCCATTTCTTTACACAAGCCCCCCCCAGCCCACAGGCCAGGAGACTCAGCCAAAGCTGGGAGAGTCTTCCTAGTCTGTCAGGCGAGGAAGAGTAGGAGAAATAG
This sequence comes from Pleurodeles waltl, assembly GCF_031143425.1. Taxonomy (NCBI): domain Eukaryota; kingdom Metazoa; phylum Chordata; class Amphibia; order Caudata; family Salamandridae; genus Pleurodeles; species Pleurodeles waltl. The sequence continues at coordinate 350,277,381 of NC_090438.1, forward strand.
GCTGGTTAGTTGCAGGGCCTACTCTGCCTTACATCCTTCTGTTCAGGTCATTCCCTTTGGGGAACTGACCTACTTCCACAGTGATAGGACCTAGTCTGAATTGCCTCTTGTCTGCCTCTTCAATGTCTCCACCCATTCTTTCTATTTTGGTCTTAGAGGTATCCACCTCTGCTGACCTTATCTTGGCCAGGGTTACCCCTAGCTTACCCAGAGAGGTTACCCAGAGCTGGAGTAACCCCACCATGACCAATAGGGTCAGGGGGCCTAACTTGCTATTTGGCATGGGGTCAGACCACCATGCTAAGGATAGTGCAGCCATAAAGGCTAACACCCAGCAGAGGCCACTGACAGCTGTCAGTGTCCAGAACCACACCTTTAGCTCTTCACCTAAAAGGGAAGGGGCTAAGTTACAGGCCTCTTTGGGTTCAGGTTGCCTGTCTGCTGTATTAGAGTGGGGGGTTACCACATCTTGTAGTAAACACCCTTCTTCCACTCTTTCTTCTGTTAGCTGAGGAGCCACCCACTCAGGTTTAACAGTTGCCTGTCTAGCCAGGACTTCTTGTGGGTCAGGTTGGACTTTATCAGGGCCATTTTTGGAGTTCTCCCCTACTGGAGCAGAATCTCCTTGGCTTGCTGTAACCTTGGCTAAAGGTTGTCCACCCTTCCTACTCTGTTTTCTTTTCTTCTTCTTCTGGGGCCTGCTTGCATTTACTGCAGAGGCAGGACTTCCAGAATCCTTGGGAGAGGACTGGCACTGGACCAGTTCCTCTCTTGAGCTCTGACTAACCTCTGGGTAGTCATTTCCAAGGAGACAATCAAGGGGGAGGTCTGTACTGACTACTACCCTTTTCCAGCTAAGAGTGCCACCCACTTCTATGGGCACTAAAGCCACAGGCCTCTTAGTGACCCTGTCTAGGCTAACTCTTACCCTGGCAGTCTCACCTGGGATGTACTGGTTTGAGAGCACCAGCCTGTCATGCACAATAGTGTGACTGGCACAAGTGTCTCTCAGGGCAGTGGTTGGGATTCCATTCACCAGTAGGTGGTGGAAGTGTCTGCTTCCCTCTGGAATCTCCAACTCACCTGTTGGGCCCTGTTTCCAGTTGAAGGCTAGGAAGACCTCCTCATCTGAGGAGTCATCTCCCATGGCTACACTGGTTACCCCTGGAATCTTGTTCTGGGGTTTGTTTTTGGGACAAGAAGTGTCCTTGGTGTGGTGCCCAGACTGTTTACAGTTGTGGCACCATGCCTTAGTGGCATCCCAGTTCTTACCCTGGTACCCACCTTTGTTTTGGGTTGTGTCTTGGGGCCCACCCACCTGTTCTGGTTTTTGGGGGCCTACAGAGGACTCTTTTTCTTTGTTTCTAGTGTCACCCACTTTCTCCTGGGGAGTTTTTGTAACCCCTTTCTTTTGGTCACCCCCAGTGGAAGTTTTGGTTACCCTAGTCTTGACCCAGTGGTCTGCCTTCTTTCCCAATTCTTGGGGAGAAATTGGACCTAGGTCTACCAGATACTGATGCAACTTTTCATTGAAGCAGTTACTTAAAATGTGTTCTTTCATAAACAAATTATAAAGCCCAACATAGTCACACACTTCATTTCCAGTTAACCAACCATCTAGTGTTTTTACTGAGTAGTCTACAAAATCAACCCAGGTCTGGCTCGAGGATTTTTGAGCCCCCCTGAATCTAATTCTATACTCCTCAGTGGAGAATCCAAAGCCCTCAATCAGGGTACCCTTCATGAGGTCATAAGATTCTGCATCTTTTCCAGAGAGTGTGAGGAGTCTATCCCTACACTTTCCAGTGAACATTTCCCAAAGGAGAGCACCCCAGTGAGATCTGTTTACTTTTCTGGTTACACAAGCCCTCTCAAAAGCTGTGAACCATTTGGTGATGTCATCACCATCTTCATATTTTGTTACAATCCCTTTGGGGATTTTTAGGATATCAGGAGAATCTCTGACCCTATTTAAGTTGCTGCCACCATCGATGGGACCTAGGCCCATCTCTTTTCTTTCCCTTTCTATGGCTAGGAGCTGCTTTTCCAAAGCCAATCTTTTGACCATCCTGGCTAACAGGGGGTCATCTTCACTGGAGTTATCCTCAGTGATTTCAGAGGTGTTGGTCTCTCCTGTGAGGGAACCAGCATCTCTGACTATTATTTTTGGAGTCAGGGTTTGAGGGACCCTGTTCTCCCTAGATAGGATTGGTAGGGGGGAATTGTCCTCCAAGTCACTATCCTCTTCCTCTGAGTTGCCACCCTCAGAGGGGTTGGCCTTTTCAAACTCTGCCAAAAGCTCCTGGAGCTGTATTTTGGTAGGTTTGGGGCCCATTGTTATTTTCTTTAGTTTACAGAGTGACCTTAGCTCTCTCATCTGTAGATGGAGGTAAGGTGTGGTGTCGAGTTCCACCACATTCACATCTGTGCTAGACATTATGCTTCTAAAAGTTGGAATACTTTTTAAGAAACTAAAACTGATTCTAGAATCTAATTCAAACTTTTAACAAACTTTTAAACTCTAAAAGAAATGCTAAACAGGATCTAACACAAGGCCCTAGCAGGTCTTTTAAGAATTTAGAAAACTTTTCAAATTGCAAAAATCGATTTCTAATGACAATTTTGGAATTTGTCGTGTGATCAGGTATTGGCTGAGTAGTCCAGCAAATGCAAAGTCTTGTACCCCACCGCTGATCCACCAATGTAGGAAGTTGGCTCTGTATGTGCTATTTCAAAGTAAGGAATAGCATGCACAGAGTCCAAGGGTTCCCCTTAGAGGTAAAATAGTGGTAAAAATAGATAATACTAATGCTCTATTTTGTGGTAGTGTGGTCGAGCAGTAGGCTTATCCAAGGAGTAGTGTTAAGCATTTGTTGTACATACACATAGACAATAAATGAGGTACACACACTCAGAGACAAATCCAGCCAATAGGTTTTTATATAGAAAAATATCTTTTCTTAGTTTATTTTAAGAACCACAGGTTCAAATTCTACATGTAATATCTCATTCGAAAGGTATTGCAGGTAAGTACTTTAGGAACTTCAAATCATAAAAATTGCATGTATACTTTTCAAGTTATTCCCAAATAGCTGTTTTAAAGGTGGACACTTAGTGCAATTTTCACAGTTCCTGGGGGAGGTAAGTTTTGGTTAGTTTTACCAGGTAAGTAGGACACTTACAGGGTTCAGTTCTTGGTCCAAGGTAGCCCACCGTTGGGGGTTCAGAGCAACCCCAAAGTCACCACACCAGCAGCTCAGGGCCGGTCAGGTGCAGAGTTCAAAGTGGTGCCCAAAACACATAGGCTAGAATGGAGAGAAGGGGGTGCCCCGGTTCCGGTCTGCTTGCAGGTAAGTACCCGCGTCTTCGGAGGGCAGACCAGGGGGGTTTTGTAGGGCACCGGGGGGGGGCACAAGCCCACACAGAAATTTCACCCTCAGCAGCGCGGGGGCGGCCGGGTGCAGTGTAGAAACAAGCGTCGGGTTTTCAATGTTAGTCTATGAGAGATCTCGGGATCTCTTCAGCGCTGCAGGCAGGCAAGGGGGGGATTCCTCGGGGAAACCTCCACTTGGGCAAGGGAGAGGGACTCCTGGGGGTCACTTCTCCAGTGAAAGTCCGGTCCTTCAGGTCCTGGGGGCTGCGGGTGCAGGGTCTCTCCCAGGCGTCGGGACTTTAGGTTCAACGAGTCGCGGTCAGGGGAAGCCTCGGGATTCCCTCTGCAGGCGGCGCTGTGGGGGCTCAGGGGGGACAGGTTTTGGTACTCACAGTATCAGAGTAGTCCTGGGGTCCCTCCTGAGGTGTTGGATCGCCACCAGCCGAGTCGGGGTCGCCGGGTGCAGTGTTGCAAGTCTCACGCTTCTTGCGGGGAGCTTGCAGGGTTCTTTAAAGTTGCTGGAAACAAAGTTGCAGCTTTTCTTGGAGCAGGTCCGCTGTCCTCGGGAGTTTCTTGTCTTTTCGAAGCAGGGGCAGTCCTCAGAGGATGTCGAGGTCGCTGATCCCTTTGGAAGGCGTCGCTGGAGCAGGATCTTTGGAAGGCAGGAGACAGGCCGGTGAGTTTCTGGAGCCAAGGCAGTTGTCGTCTTCTGGTCTTCCGCTGCAGGGGTTTTCAGCTGGGCAGTCCTTCTTCTTGTAGTTGCAGGAATCTAATTTTCTAGGGTTCAGGGTAGCCCTTAAATACTAAATTTAAGGGCGTGTTTAGGTCTGGGGGGTTAGTAGCCAATGGCTACTAGTCCTGAGGGTGGGTACACCCTCTTTGTGCCTCCTCCCAAGGGGAGGGGGCCACAATCCTAACCCTATTGGGGGAATCCTCCATCTGCAAGATGGAGGATTTCTAAAAGTTAGAGTCACTTCAGCTCAGGACACCTTAGGGGCTGTCCTGACTGGCCAGTGACTCCTCCTTGTTTTTCTCATTATTTTCTCCGGCCTTGCCGCCAAAAGTGGGGCCTGGCCGGAGGGGGCGGGCAACTCCACTAGCTGGAGTGTCCTGCTGGGTTGGCACAAAGGAGGTGAGCCTTTGAGGCTCACCGCCAGGTGTGACAATTCCTGCCTGGGGGAGGTGTTAGCATCTCCACCCAGTGCAGGCTTTGTTACTGGCCTCAGAGTGACAAAGGCACTCTCCCCATGGGGCCAGCAACATGTCTCGGTTTGTGGCAGGCTGCTAAAACTAGTCAGCCTACACAGATAGTCGGTTAAGTTTCAGGGGGCACCTCTAAGGTGCCCTCTGTGGTGTATTTTACAATAAAATGTACACTGGCATCAGTGTGCATTTATTGTGCTGAGAAGTTTGATACCAAACTTCCCAGTTTTCAGTGTAGCCATTATGGTGCTGTGGAGTTCGTGCTTGACAAACTCCCAGACCATATACTCTTATGGCTACCCTGCACTTACAATGTCTAAGGTTTTGTTTAGACACTGTAGGGGTACCATGCTCATGCACGGGTACCCTCACCTATGGTATAGTGCACCCTGCCTTAGGGCTGTAAGGCCTGCTAGAGGGGTGTCTTACCTATACTGCATAGGCAGTGAGAGGCTGGCATGGCACCCTGAGGGGAGTGCCATGTCGACTTACTCGTTTTGTCCTCACTAGCACACACAAGCTGGCAAGCAGGGTGTCTGTGCTGAGTGAGAGGTCTCCAGGGTGGCATAAGACCTGCTGCAGCCCTTAGAGACCTTCCTTGGCATCAGGGCCCTTGGTACTAGAAGTACCAGTTACAAGGGACTTATCTGAATGCCAGGGTGTGCCAATTGTGGATACAATGGTACATTTTAGGTGAAGGAACACTGGTGCTGGGGCCTGGTTAGCAGGGTCCCAGCACACTTCTCAGTCAAGTCAGCATCAGTATCAGGCAAAAAGTGGGGGGGTAACTGCAACAGGGAGCCATTTCTTTACACCGGGGCTCCAGGACACAGGCCTAGGGAGTTTAGGTCAGCATGGGGGTGGAGGGGAGGGCACAGGATCACACCAAACACACACCCTCAGTCACACAGGGGCAGCTGGGTACAGGTTGAAAACACAAAGCTGGGTGTCAAATGCTTTTTGGCGGGGGAGGGGAGAAGGTCCACAAAAGATGCTGCAGGCTGTGTCCAGGGGGGCGGTTCCAGAAAACCAAAGGCTGTTCAGGGACTTGCCTGGGGACCTTCTCTGGACCAATAGGCTACCTGGACTCAGGCTGTAGGCATTGGGTGCAGAGTGGGCAGGACTTGGGGATCTGGGCGGTTCTGGAGTCCTTTTGGTGATTTCTTCTAAACAGGGCCACTGTCGTCGGGAGTTCTTGGTCCTCTGCTGGGGAGGCAGACCTCTGGGGGTTTGTAGAGGTCGCTGGTCCTACAGGATGCGTCACCTCCTTGGAGCAGGGGTCTTTGAACCTGCAGACAGGGCTGTGGCCAAGACAGTTGTTGCCTGGAGTCTTCATTGCTGTGGTCGGCTTTGCTGTCCTTCTTCTTTCTCTTGTGGTCGCCAGGAATCAGGTGAGTAAGGTTCAGGGGAGCCGATAAATAATAGATTTAGGGGTGTGACAGGGGTCAGAGGGCAGTAGCCAATGGCTACTGTCCCTGCAGATGGCTACACCCTTCCTGTGCACACTCCCTTTGGGGAGGGGGAACATCTCTAACCCTATTGGTCCCTACCCTCCAAAACAAGATGGAGGATTCTTCCGGGAGGGGTGGGGTGGGTCACATTAGCTCTGGCCCCCGTAGGGGTGGTCCTAGCTGCAGCGGTCACTTGTTTTACTTCTTCCTTGTTTTACCTAATTTTCCAGACAGAACTGCTGCCAAAAGTGGGGCATCTCCATTAGCTGGAGTGCCCTGAGGTGCTGTAACAGGAGGCCTGAGCCTTTTAGGCTCCCCGCCACGGTTTACAGTTCCTGCAGGAGAGAAATGTGAAGCACCTCCACCTACAAAATTACAAAGAAAGGGAGCACACTGCCTACACTCCAGCAACAAAGTCCAACCCCAATGCATCATGGTAAATGCAGTCGAATTCGTAGTCCATTCCGAAAGTAATAAAGTCTTTCACCTCTGTAGGCGCAGCAAGTGCTGTTTATCCCTGTACACGTGTTTCTGGGTTTAGCCCATCATCAGCAGGGAGCAGCATGGTATAGGGGCTTGCTTGAAATGCCGCCAAATGTTTTCTCAGGTTTATGTACCTCTCATGGCGCACAGGTGCCTCCCAAGGCTCGTCAGCCGTGGCTCAAGGGAGCCGTCCAAAGACAAAATTACAAAGAAAGGGAGCACACTGCCTACACTCCAGCAACAAAGTCCAACCCCAATGCATCATGGTAAATGCAGTCGAATTCGTAGTCCATTCCGAAAGTAATAAAGTCTTTCACCTCTGTAGGCGCAGCAAGTGCTGTTTATCCCTGTACATGTGTTTCTGGGTTTAGCCCATCATCAGCAGGGAGCAGCATGGTATAGGGGCTTGCTTGAAATGCCGCCAAATGTTTTCTCAGGTTTATGTACCTCTCATGGCACACAGGTGCCTCCCAAGGCTCGTCAGCCGTGGCTCAAGGGAACCGTCCAAAGACAAAATTACAAAGAAAGGGAGCACACTGCCTACACTCCAGCAACAAAGTCCAACCCGAATGCATCATGGTAAATGCAGTCGAATTCGTAGTCCATTCCGAAAGTAATAAAGTCTTTCACCTCTGTAGGCGCAGCAAGTGCTGTTTATCCCTGTACACGTGTTTCTGGGTTTAGCCCATCATCAGCAGGGAGCAGCATGGTATAGGGGCTTGCTTGAAATGCCGCCAAATGTTTTCTCAGGTTTATGTACCTATGATGGCGCACAGGTGCCTCCCAAGGCTCGTCAGCCGTGGCTCAAGGGAGCCGCCCAAAGACAAAATTACAAAGAAAGGGAGCACACTGCCTACACTCCAGCAACAAAGTCCAACCCCAATGCATCATGGTAAATGCAGTCAAATTCGTAGTCCATTCCGAAAGTAATAAAGTATTTCACCTCTGTAGGCGCAGCAAGTGCTGTTTATCCCTGTACACGTGTTTCTGGGTTTAGCCCATCATCAGCAGGGAGCAGCATGGTATAGGGGCTTGCTTGAAATGCCGCCAAATGTTTTCTCAGGTTTATGTACCTCTCATGGCGCACAGGTGCCTCCCAAGGCTCGTCAGCCGTGGCTCAAGGGAGCCGTCCAAAGACAAAATTACAAAGAAAGGGAGCACACTGCCTACACTCCAGCAACAAAGTCCAACCCCAATGCATCATAGTAAATGCAGTCGAATTCATAGTCCATTCCGAAAGTAATAAAGTCTTTCACCTCTGTAGGCGCAGCAAGTGCTGTTTATCCCTGTACACGTGTTTCTGGGTTTAGCCCATCATCAGCAGGGAGCAGCATGGTATAGGGGCTTGCTTGAAATGCCGCCAAATGTTTTCTCAGGTTTATGTACCTCTCATGGCGCACAGGTGCCTCCCAAGGCTCGTCAGCCGTGGCTCAAGGGAGCCGTCCAAAGACAAAATTACAAAGAAAGGGAGCACACTGCCTACACTCCAGCATCAAAGTCCAACCCCAATGCATCATGGTAAATGCAGTCGAATTCGTAGTCCATTCCGAAAGTAATAAAGTCTTTCACCTCTGTAGGCGCAGCAAGTGCTGTTACCTGTGCGCCATGAGTGGTACATTAACCTGAGAAAACATTTGGCGGCATTTCAAGCAAGCCCCTTTACCATGCTGCTCCCTGCTGATGACGGGCTAAACCCAGAAACAAGTGTACAGGGATAAACAGCACTTGCTGCGCCTACAGAGGTGAAAGACTTTATTATTTTCTGAATGGACTACGAAGTCGACTGCATTTACCATGATGCGTTGGGGTTGGACTTTGTTGCTGGAGTGTAGGCAGTGTGCTCCCTTTCTTTGTAATTTTGTCTTTGGACGGCTCCCTTGAGCCACGGCTGACGAGCCTTGGGAGGCACCTGTGCGCCATGAGTGGTACATTAACCTGAGAAAACATTTGGCGGCATTTCAAGCAAGCCCCTTTACCATGCTGCTCCCTGCTGATGACGGGCTAAACCCAGAAACACATGTACAGGGATAAACAGCACTTGCTGCGCCTACAGAGGTGAAATACTTTATTACTTTCTGAATGGACTACGAAGTCGACTGCATTTACCATGATGCGTTGGGGTTGGACTTTGTTGCTGGAGTGTAGGCAGTGTGCTCCCTTTCTTTGTAATTTTGTCTTTGGACGGCTCCCTTGAGCCACGGCTGACGAGCCTTGGGAGGCACCTGTGCGCCATGAGTGGTACATTAACCTGAGAAAACATTTGGCGGCATTTCAAGCAAGCCCCTTTACCATGCTGCTCCCTGCTGATGACGGGCTAAACCCAGAAACACGTGTACAGGGATAAACAGCACTTGCTGCGCCTACAGAGGTGAAAGACTATTACTTTCTGAATGGACTACGAAGTCGACTGCATTTACCATGATGCGTTGGGGTTGGACTTTGTTGCTGGAGTGTAGGCAGTGTGCTCCCTTTCTTTGTAATTTTGTCTTTGGACGGCTCCCTTGAGCCACGGCTGACGAGCCTTGTGAGGCACCTGTGCGCCATGAGTGGTACATTAACCTGAGAAAACATTTGGCGGCATTTCAAGCAAGCCCCTTTACCATGCTGCTCCCTGCTGATGACGGGCTAAACCCAGAAACACGTGTACAGGGATAAACAGCACTTGCTGCGCCTACAGAGGTGAAAGACTATTACTTTCTGAATGGACTACGAAGTCGACTGCATTTACCATGATGCGTTGGGGTTGGACTTTGTTGCTGGAGTGTAGGCAGTGTGCTCCCTTTCTTTGTAATTTCACCTCCACCTACAGCAGGCTTTTTTTCTGACCCGAGAGCACAAAGGCTCTCACTAATGGGGTCAGAAACGTATATGGTAGTGGCATGGCTGGCACAGACTGGGCAGCCATGCACTAAAGGGTTGGTTAAAATACAGTGGGCATCGCTAAGATGGGGGCACTTAACAATAAATCCAACACTGGTATCAGTGTGGGTTTATTATGCTGAGATGTTTGATACCAAACATCCCAGTCTTCAGTGAAGCCATCATGGAGCTGTGAAATTCATAATGACAAACTCCCAGCCCATGCACTCAATATGGCCACACTGCACTTACAATGTCTAAGAATGGACTTAGACACTGTAGGGGCATATTGCTCATGCAGCTATGCCCTCACCTGTGGTATAGTGCAGCCTGCCTTAGCGCTGTAGGGCCTGTTAGAGGGGTGACTTATCTATGCCACCAACACACCCAATCTGCAATGGCAGTGTGCATGTGTTTGGTGAGGGGTCTCTTAAGGTGGCACAATACATGCTGCAGCCTTTAGGGACCCTCCCTGATCACAGAGCCCTGGGTACCACTGGTAACTTTTACAAGGGACTTAGCTGTGTGCCAGGGTGTGTCAATTGTGGAAACAAAGGTACAGTTTTGGGAAAGAACACAGGTACTAGGGCAAGTTAGCAAGACCCAAGCACACTCTCAGTCACGTCAGCATCAATATCTGGCAAAAAGTGCTGGTGGTGGTGGGGGAGACCAAGCCAAAAAGAGCACTTTCCTACACTCACTATCTCTATTATCAATTATTACTCCGGTAGATTCTCAAGCTATGACACTGGAAAACATTACATACATTTTCAAATCAAATATATGGCAGTATGGATAAGCCATCAAAACCAATAATCATTAAAAAAGCAACCACATGGTTCACATTACTGTCCATTTGAAGCTGAAAAAAAATATTTAACCTTTAGAACACCAAACATTTCAAACCTCATATTTATGGTGACTGTTGGACCTGGCTTTTTGACAGGGACATCCCCAAACTTTTTTGCCTCCTTCCTCCTATTTTTTCTGACCTGTTGTTGTTGGCTTTTGACCTCTGGGCACTTTACCACTGCTAACCAGTGCTAAAGTGCATATGCTCTCTGGGTAAATTGTACTACTGATTGGTTTATCCATGATTGACTATTTAATTTACTTGTAAGTCCCTGGTAGAGTGCACTACATGTGCCTAGGGCAGGTAGATTAAATGCTACTAGTGGGCCTGCAGCACTGGTTGTGCCACCCACCTCAGTAACCCCTTAACCCTGTCTCAGGCCTGCCATTGCAAGGCCTGTGTGTGCAGTTTCACTGCCACTTCGACTTGGCATTTAAAAGTACTTGCCAAGCCTAGAACTCCCCTTTTACTACATATAAGTCATCCCTAATGTGTGCCCTAGGTAACCCCTAGAGCAGGGTGCGGTGTAGGTAAAAGGCAGGACATGTACCTGTGTAGTTATATGTCCTGGTAGTGTGAAACTCCTAAATTCGTTTTTACACTACTGTGAGGCCTGCTCCTTTCATAGGCTGACATTGGGGCTGCCCTCATACACTGTTGAAGTGGCAGCTGCTGATCTGAAAGGAGCAGGAAGGTCATATTTAGTATGGCCAGAATGGTAATACAAAATCCTGCTGACTGGTGAAGTCGGATTTAATATTACTATTCTAGAAATGCCACTTTTAGAAAGTGAGCATTTCTTTGCACTAAAATCTTGTTGTGCCCTTCAATCCACGTCTGGCTAGGTTTAGTTGACAGCTCCTTGTGCATTCACTCAGACACACCCCAAACACAGGGTACTCAGCCTCACTTGCATACATCTGCATTTTGAATGGGTCTTCCTGGGCTGGGAGGGTGGAGGGCCTGCCCTCACACAAAGGACTGCCACACCCCCTACTGGGACTCTGGCAGACAGGATTGAGCTGAAAGGGAACTTGGTGCATTTCTTAGAGACTCTTTGAAGTCACCCCCACTTCAAAGGCACAACTTAGTATAAAACAGGGCCTCTGCCCTACCTCATCAGACACTTGCTGGAGAAGAAACCTGAACCAGAAACTACATCCTGCCAAGAAGAACTGCCTGGCTGCTCAAAGGACTCACCTGTCTGCTTTTCTACAAAGGACTGCTGCCTTGCTGTTGGCTTGCTGCCTTGCTGAACTCTTGCCTGGCTGTAAAAGTGCTCTCCAAGGGCTTGGATAGAGCTTGCCTCCTGTTCCCTGAAGTCTCAGGACCAAAAAGACTTCACTCTTCCTCTTGGACGCTCCGTGCGCCGAACTTTTCGACGCACAGCTTGTTCCGCGGCAAGAAAAACGCCGCACACCGACACTGATCAACGCGACGCCTTCGGGACGACCGAAACTTTGACGCACGGCCTCGCAAGGACAACGCCGCCCGACTCCGCAGGAGAAATCGACGCGACGCCTGCCGTGAGATCAAAACTTGGACGCACGGCCTCGCAAGGACAACGCCGCCCGACTCCGCAGGAGAAATCGACGCAACGCCTGCCGTGAGATCAAAACTTTGACGCACGGCCTCGCAAGGACAACGCCGCCCGACTCCGCAGGAGAAATCGACGCGACGCCTGCCGTGAGATCGAAACTTCGACGCGCAGCCCCGCAGAACGACGCGCAGCCGGAAAACAAGCAGGAAAATCCACGCACAGACCCGGGACATCTGGTAATCCCCGCGACCCACAGAAAGAGACTGTCCGCGCGCCAGAAAAACGACGCCCGACTTCCCCGCGTGGAAAATAACGACGCAAGTCCGTGTGTGCTGGGGAGAAATCGACGCACACACCCTTTTTCCACGCACCTCTTCCTTTGTGGCCCTCTGAGGAGATTTTCCACCAGAAACCAGGTACTTTGTGTTTGAAAGAGACTCTGTTTACTTTCTAAAGACTTAAGACACTTTATATCACTTTTCAGTGATATCTTTACAAATTCATATTGCAACTTTGATCGTTTTGACCTGAAGATACCCAGATAAATATTATATATTTTTCTAAATACTGTGTGGTGTATTTTTGTGGTGTTATGCTATGGTGTTGTATGATTTATTGCACAAATGCTTTACACATTGCCTTCTAAGTTAAGCCTGACTGCTCGTGCCAAGCTACCGGAGGGTGAGCACAGGCTGATTTTGGATTGGGTGTGACTTACCCTGACTAGAGTGAGGGTTCTTGCTTGGACAGAGGGCAACCTAACTGCCAACCAAAAACCCCATTTCTAACATTGGTGATCAGCGGTGAGGATAGGACTTGTGTTTGTGCAGTGACATACAGTAGCTAAGTATTTCACTACCTACCCACAGTTGAAGGTCAACTTGATTTTTCATCTTTTTTGGCTCTTGGTTCTCTGATGTCCTCCTGGATATACTATTGATATTTTGGACTTTGGATTTTGGTTTTTGCTGATAAGATCTTATCAAAATGGGATTGTGTACCTACTCATTCTTTGTTCGTACTGACCACCTCACTAAGGCTGACCTAAGGAAGCTTTGCAGACAATGGGGCCTTCCTGTAGCAAGGAGATCTACTAAAGCGGAGATGCTCCATCACTACATAGTCTGGGGGGAGGAAAGATGGGCAGAGAGAGAGGCAGCAAGAAACCAAATGACTAAGTACCCCTCAGATGAGGAGGAGGACTACGCACATGAGGAGGAAGACTACTCAGATGAGGAGGAAGACTACTCAGATGAGGAGGAAGACTACTCAGATGAGGAGGAAGACTACTCAGAGTTGGACAGTGACCCAGAAATAGATGAATGGCTCCGAAGTCAAAGGCGACAGGAGCAACAATTAGAGTAGTATCTTGCAGAGGTTGAGGCAAAAAGACTCTTAGCCCTGGAAGAAGAAAAGATTGCAGCTCAAGAGCTGAGCTGTAAAGAGCTGAAACTGGAGGCCGGAAGGGCTGAGTCCAGTTCAGATGGTGGCAGCAAAAATCTTGCATCTAGTACTGCTGAAGAAGGGCACAAGCCCAGAGATGTGGTGCCCAACTTGAAGAAGGGAGTTGACACACCCCAGGCAGTTCAAGGGTATGAGGTAGTTCCAGTTATGCACAGGGTCCCTGAGAAGGATTGGGGAACTGGCACAGGGAGTCATATTCCTACTGGGGGGAGGGACACTTTACTGACTCTAGCAGAGAGTGACAGAGAAAAGGGTTCCCCACTGGTGGACGTCCTGGATATAGAGTGTAGAGACATCCCAGAAGAGTTTGGGTTGAGTGTCAGGGACAGACAGATACTGTCTCACCAGTCTCAGGAGGGTGAAGTAGAGTGCTTTTCCAAGGTTGAGTTACTGGGTGGTTGGGTGAAGGGTACTGTGGTTAATACATGTGAAGGGCAGAGTGATGTAATTGCTGGAGAGCATATGTCTGGTCCTTATTTTCCAGAGCTACGCCAACACCAGGTGGAGTGTGAGTTCTCTGACCCCAGGGAACTTACAATGGAGGCAGACTTCTGGGTGAGTACCAGAGAGTCTGAAGAGGCATTTGGGGGTGCTCCTGAAGGGAGTGGTCTAGGTGGTTCCCAACCGAGTGTGGTGGGAGAGGATTGTAGTGTCCCAGGTAGGTCCCAGGTCCTAGAGGGTTCCATGAGGGAACACCAGGAGGGAAGCCTAGCCTGTACCGTAGGGCCACCTTTTGAGGGAAGCCCCGCAGTGTCAGAAGAACTTGGGGGGGGTGACTGTAGCCAGCATCCCAACAGTTCTGGTGTCTGGCAGTACCCCTCCTAGTGAGGGGGTGCAGAAGTCCAGACATAGGGTTGAGAGGGGGTTGCAGACCCCAGTGGAGGACCTTGAGAGTCAGGGGACAGCTCTGAGAGCAGAGCCCCCCAGGAATGACCCAGGTGAAACCGTTTCTGGTTTGGGGGAAACCCAGACTCTGCCGGATGGGCAGAGGTCGGGAGACCTGTGCCAACCAGACTCTTGTGTGGCCCTTGGGGACGGTGTGTCCCTTGGGGGGGTGGAGTGCCCCCCCAGGAAGTCCTGGCATGCCAGGCAAAGATTCAACCTCAGGGTGGTGACTCTGGGTTGGATACCCAGGTTCAGAGGTTAAACTCTGACCTGGTGGGAGGTAGATGTGCCTCCCAAGAAGTCCTGCTGTGCCAGGCAATTGTCCAACCTCAGGGTGTTGACTCTGGATTGGATGACCAGGTTCAGAGGTTAAACTCTGACCTGGTGGGGGGTAGGTGTGCCCCCCAGAAAGTCCTGGCGTGCCAGGCAATTGCCCAACCTCAGGGTGGTGACCCTGGGTTGGGGAACCAGGCTCAGAGGTTAAACTCTGACCTGGTGGGAGGTAGGTGTGCCTCCCTGGAAGTCCTGGCCTGCCAGGCAATGGTTCAACCTCAGGGTGGTGACTCTGGGTTGGCTAACCAGGTTCAGGGGATAAGCTCTGACCTGTTGGGGGGTAGGCGTGCCCCCCAGAAAGTCCTGGTGTACCAGGCAGTGGTCCAACCTCAGAGTGCTGACTCTGGGTTGGATAACCGGGTTCAGAGGTTAAACTCTGACCTGGTGGGGAGTAGGTGTGCCCCCCAGAAAGTCTTGGCGTGCCAGGCAATTGTTCAACCTCAGAGTGCTGACTCTGGGTTGGATAACCGGGTTCAGAGGTTAAACTCTGACCTGGTGGGGGGTAGGTGTGCCCCCCAGAAAGTCCTGGCGTGCCAGGCAATTGTTCAACCTCAGGGTGGTGACTCTGGGTTGGATACCCAGGTTCAGAGGTTAAACTCTGACCTGGTGGGAGGTAGGTGTGCCTCACAAGAAGCCCTGCTGTGCCAGGCAATTGTCCAACCTCAGGGTGTTGACTCTGGGTTGGATGACCAGGTTCAGAGGTTAAACTCTGACCTGGTGGGGGGTAGGTGTGCCCCCCAGAAAGTCCTGGCGTGCCAGGCAATTGCCCAACCTCAGGGTGGTGACCCTGGGTTGGGGAACCAGGCTCAGAGGTTAAACTGTGACCTGGTGGGAGGTAGGTGTGCCTCCCAGAAAGTCCTGGTGCGCCAGGCAATTGTTCAACTTCAGGGTGGTGACTCTGAGTTGAATGGCCAAGTTCAGAGGTTAAACTCTGACCTGGTGGAGGGTCAGTGTGCCCTCCAGGAAGTCCTGGCGTGCCAGGCAATTGTTCAACTTCAGGGTGGTGACTCTGAGTTGAATGGTCAGGTGCAGAGGTTAAACTCTGACCTGGTGGAGGGTCAGTGTGCCCTCCAGGAAGTCCTGGCGTGCCAGGCAATTGTTCAACTTCAGGGTGGTGACTATGAGTTGAATGGGCAGGTGCAGAGGTTAAACTCTGACCTGGTGGGGGGTAGGTGTGCCTCCCAGGAAGTCCTGGTTTGCCAGGCAGTGATCCAGTCTGAGGGTACAGACCCTGGGCTGGAAGACCAGGTACAGGGTGTCCCCCCGGACCTGGAGGGAGGGGCTACTAATAACAGTGCCCCTACCATGTTGTCTTCTGAGGAGGCCACTCCTAGTTGGAGGGTGCTGGACCCCAGAAGGGAGGGCAGGGGGAGGGAAGCCTCACCCCGGGCCCTAGTCCAACCTGAAGGTACAGGCCCCAGGTTGGAGGGCCAGTTGCAGGTTAACAGCCCTGCACTGGTGGAGGAATGGTACAGGGTGACTTCTGTAAGCACCCTGACCATGTTGGACTCTGGGGGTACCGCTCCAGGAGGGAGGGTACAAAGCCCCAGAGGGGAGGACCAGGTTCAGGCTGTCATCCCTGACCTGGTGGAAGGGAGAGTGGTTAAAGGGTGCCCAGCACCTGGGGCTACCGCCCCCCACTCTCCACAGCCACAGTGGTTGGAGAGCTTTGAGAGGCCTGGGGCCTGGCTCTCATCCCTGGCAGCTGTCAGTAATCACTGTGGCTTGCTGTCCGGGTGGACAGAGTTATCCCTGGGGAGGGGACAAGTGTCACACCCCAGGGGTAGAGTGGGCAACACCACTGTGTTGGTCATGGTGGTACTATCCTGCTCCTGGGATACATCTGTGAGCAAAGTAAGGTTAGGTGCTGCACAGATGGGATCCGCAGGTAAGGAGAAAGGTTCCCCATGGGTTGGCTTAGTGGGCCCTGAGAGTATGGACAGAGTGATCCAATTGGAGTCAGGAAGGCGAAGAACTGGAGCATGCCCCTGCTGTTGTGGGCCTGGGTCCTTGTTCTGTCGCCTCAAACAGGGAAGTACATCAGGATAGTGATTGTTCTCCCCTGGCTTTAGGCTGGTAGGGGGTCATGTTAGACCTGGCTTTTTGACAGGGACATCCCCAAACTTTTTTTCCTCCTTCCTCCTATTTTTTCTGACCTGTTGTTGTTGGCTTTTGACCTCTGGGCACTTTACCACTGCTAACCAGTGCTAAAGTGCATATGCTCTCTGGGTAAATTGTACTACTGATTGGTTTATCCATGATTGACTATTTAATTTACTTGTAAGTCCCTGGTAGAGTGCACTACATGTGCCTAGGGCAGGTAGATTAAATGCTACTAGTGGGCCTGCAGCACTGGTTGTGCCACCCACCTCAGTAACCCCTTAACCCTGTCTCAGGCCTGCCATTGCAAGGCCTGTGTGTGCAGTTTCACTGCCACTTCGACTTGGCATTTAAAAGTACTTGCCAAGCCTAGAACTCCCCTTTTACTACATATAAGTCATCCCTAATGTGTGCCCTAGGTAACCCCTAGAGCAGGGTGCGGTGTAGGTAAAAGGCAGGACATGTACCTGTGTAGTTATATGTCCTGGTAGTGTGAAACTCCTAAATTCGTTTTTACACTACTGTGAGGCCTGCTCCTTTCATAGGCTAACATTGGGGCTGCCCTCATACACTGTTGAAGTGGCAGCTGCTGATCTGAAAGGAGCAGGAAGGTCATATTTAGTATGGCCAGAATGGTAATACAAAATCCTGCTGACTGGTGAAGTCGGATTTAATATTACTATTCTAGAAATGCCACTTTTAGAAAGTGAGCATTTCTTTGCACTAAAATCTTGTTGTGCCCTTCAATCCACGTCTGGCTAGGTTTAGTTGACAGCTCCTTGTGCATTCACTCAGACACACCCCAAACACAGGGTACTCAGCCTCACTTGCATACATCTGCATTTTGAATGGGTCTTCCTGGGCTGGGAGGGTGGAGGGCCTGCCCTCACACAAAGGACTGCCACACCCCCTACTGGGACTCTGGCAGACAGGATTGAGCTGAAAGGGAACTTGGTGCATTTCTTAGAGACTCTTTGAAGTCACCCCCACTTCAAAGGCACAACTTAGTATAAAACAGGGCCTCTGCCCTACCTCATCAGACACTTGCTGGAGAAGAAACCTGAACCAGAAACTACATCCTGCCAAGAAGAACTGCCTGGCTGCTCAAAGGACTCACCTGTCTGCTTTTCTACAAAGGACTGCTGCCTTGCTGTTGGCCTGCTGCCTTGCTGAACTCTTGCCTGGCTGTAAAAGTGCTCTCCAAGGGCTTGGATAGAGCTTGCCTCCTGTTCCCTGAAGTGTCAGGTCCAAAAAGATTTCACTCTTCCTCTTGGACGCTCCGTGCGCCGAACTTTTCGACGCACAGCTTGTTCCGCGGCAAGAAAAACGCCGCACACCGACGCTGATCAACGCGACGCCTTCGGGACGACTGAAACTTTGACGCACGGCCTCGCAAGGACAACGCCGCCCGACTTCCCGGGAGAAATCGACGCGACGCCTGCCGTGAGATCAAAACTTGGACGCACGGCCTCGCAAGGACAACGCCGCCCGACTCCGCAGGAGAAATCGACGCGACGCCTGCCGTGAGATCAAAACTTGGACGCACGGCCTCGCAAGGACAACGCCACCCGACTCCGCAGGAGAAATCTACGCGACGCCTGCCGTGAGATCAAAACTTTGACGCACGGCCTCGCAAGGACAACGCCGCCCGACTCAGCAGGAGAAATCGACGCGACGCCTGCCGTGAGATCGAAACTTCGACGCGCAGCCCCGCAGAACGACGCGCAGCCGGAAAACAAGCAGGAAAATCCACGCACAGACCCGGGACATCTGGTAATCCCCGCGACCCACAGAAAGAGACTGTCCGCACGCCAGAAAACGATGCCCGACTTCCCCGCGTGGAAAATAACGACGCAAGTCCGTGTGTGCTGGGGAGAAATCGACGCACACACCCTTTTTCCACGCACCTCTTCCTTTGTGGCCCTCTGAGGAGATTTTCCACCAGAAACCAGGTACTTTGTGTTTGAAAGAGACTCTGTTTACTTTCTAAAGACTTAAGACACTTTATATCACTTTTCAGTGATATCTTTACAAATTCATATTGCAACTTTGATCGTTTTGACCTGAAGATACCCAGATAAATATTATATATTTTTCTAAATACTGTGTGGTGTATTTTTGTGGTGTTATGCTATGGTGTTGTATGATTTATTGCACAAATGCTTTACACATTGCCTTCTAAGTTAAGCCTGACTGCTCGTGCCAAGCTACCGGAGGGTGAGCACAGGCTGATTTTGGATTGGGTGTGACTTACCCTGACTAGAGTGAGGGTTCTTGCTTGGACAGAGGGCAACCTAACTGCCAACCAAAAACCCCATTTCTAACAGTGACTGAGAGGGAAAATGTGTGGCTTTCGAACTATTTACCTTAAATTTTGTTTAAAGCACTGTGATGTTAGAGACCGAAAGGGTAAATTATATTACAATACAAGGCTGCTGAATAAAAATACGTGGCATAAAGATCATGCATATATGTTGCTGATAAATATTGCACAATTACTCTGTATTAAGTGGCAGCACATACCCTCGTGTTTAATATGCTGCTTTGCATTAGACATGAATCACAGTTAGGGTAATTTAAATAATAAAAGGCATTTGTAGATAAAAATAAACCAGTGGTCCTGCAAAAACTCAAACCCACCAGTCTGGACACACGAAGAATAGCTTATTTATGAAACTGAGTAATATAATAAATATCCGTGAGGATAGTTAGGTGGAAGTATTAAAGTCCTTTTTACTATTTAATACTTAATTATCTATAAATACATTTCTTTGAGGGTATAAATGTTAATAAACATGTAGCAAACTACAAAATATATTTAAAATCAGTTTGCATCAAATACGTTTCAATAACATTTCCTTAAAATGTTTTAAAGTGAGGATGTAAATACTGTGAATCATCTCTATCTCAACCGAACAAGTTAGTTGCTTTCACATACTCTCTTTCTGGTTGATACTCTAACCCCAGATTGCTCATCTTTAGACTATTCCTCAAGTGTCTGAAACCTAACATTTTCACAGCAAACTTTCAGTGTGCTGGTAGGTGGTGCTGTGTAGCTCTGCATTAGCTTCATTCCACTCCATAAGTGAAGGAGTGAGCCACATACACGTGCAACCCCTGCCTGTCAATGTCAGTTGCAAATCTATAATTTGGGATTTTATTTTAGATGAAAGAAAGAGGCCATTCCACAAACCAGGGAGGTGGGAGGACAGTGAAGACTCTGCAGTTAGATAGAGTATCCTCCAGAAGAATAAGTTACTTACCTTTGGTAATGATATTTCTGGTACAAACTATCTAACTGCAGGTTCCTTACCTTTTCATTACTTCCCCAGGTGTCAGACTGGACCCGAAAATTGTTTAGCAATAACTATGCATGCTGGTAGGTGATGGCAGTGATTCTGCGACCAACACTGCTCCGCGCCAGATGTATGTGTGCAGGCCGATATATATTTTGTTTACTAGACACTTTTGTGCCCACTGAGACAACGACAAAGCCACAGCTGCTGCCACCTCACAGACAGGTTTCTGCCCTCCTGTTGCTTAAGCAGCTCACGCCCAGGAAGGCAGAACAAAGCATTTCCTTTGGGAGAGGGGTGTTACACACTCTCTCCCTTTGGAAACAGGTGTTACAGGCATGGGAGGGGTAGCCTTCTAGAGCCTCTGGAAATGCTTTCAAGGGCACAGATGGTGCCCTCCTTGCATAATCCTTTCTACACCAGTTTAGGTACCCCCAGCCCCTGCTCTGGCACGAAACTGGACCAAAGAAAGGGGAGTGACCACTCCCCTGTCCATCACCACCCCAGGGGTGGTGCCCAGAGCTCCTCCAGAGTGTGCCTGTGTTTTGCCATCTTGGATCCCAAGGTGGTGGGGCACTCTGGAAGCATCTGAGTGGCCAGTGCCAGCAGGTGACGTCAGAGCCCTCCCCTGATAGGTGCCTACCTGTGCAGCTGACCAATCCCCTTTTTTCAGGGCTATTTACGGTCTCTCTCCTGGGTGTTGCCTTAGATTTGGATTGCAAGACTCCAGCAGCAATCCTCTGCATCCTTTACTTCACCTTCTACAACGAAACTGCATCTGGACCCTGCAGGAACTCTACAAACTGCAACAAAGAAGCAAAGATGACTTCTGCAACATTGTATCTTCACCTCCTGCCAGCAACTGCAACTGTTTCCAGGTCGTGCATCCTCAAAGCACTGCCTGTCTTCAGCCTGCACCAGAAGAACGAAGGAGTCTCCCTTGAAATGAAGGAGTCACTTCCCTGCTTTAGCAAGCACCCCTCTGCAGTGACGACCGGTGACATGGGTCTCCTCTTCTGATGAAGTGTGTGGATCCAGCAACACGGCTGGTGGACTGAACTTGTCCTGATGGTTCTAAGGTCCAGCTGTCCAACTTTGGTGGAGAGAAGAGCTTGCCTCTCCACGCAAGACAGTACCCCCATGCATTGCGTGATTTGCAGTTGCCAAGGCTTGTGTGCGACCTTCCCCTAAGTTCTTCATGCACAGCACAACTCCGGCCCCAGCACTCCTTCCTGCGATGCACAGCTTCCTGAGTGGTTCTCCAGCGGCATGGGATCCCTTTGTGTTGTGCTGCATGGGTGCCCATTTGCACCTTCTTTGTCCCCGTGCTGTGGGATTCCTGTGCGTGCTGCCTAGTCTTCTGAGGGCTCTCAAAGTTGCTGAGAGCCTCCCTCTGTCTCTCCCTTCTGGGTAGAGGCCACCAGGTCCTTCCTGGTCCCGGGTGGAGCCATTTTCTGCTAACCATGAGCTTTGCATGTGCCAAGGCTTGTTGGCAGAATCCAGCGACGCAAACCAGACTACAATCTTCCATCATGCGTGGGACATAGTCTGCACCAACCAGGAACCGGCATCTGTCTTCTTGGGTGCAGTACCGACTGTTCTTCTCTGGTTTTTCTTCTTTTGCACCTTCATCCAGATTAGCAGGGGCTCCTGTTCTACGTGGACTCTTCAGTGCTTCTTGGTCTCTGGTCCCCTTCTTCCATAGGTCTTCAGGTCCAGGAATCCATTGTTGGTGTCTTGCAGTCTCTTCTGGTTCTTGCATATTCTTCTATCACGACTTCTTGTGTGTTCTAGGAAACTTACTTTGAATTACTGCTGTTTTCCTGGGCTCTGGGGTGGGTTTGATCACTTAGCTTTGGTGTTTTCTTACACTCCCAGCTCCCCTCTACACACTACACTTGCCTAAGTGGGAAACCAACTTTCGCATTCCACTATTTTAGTATATGGTTTGTGTTCCCCCAAGGCCCATTAAAACCTATTGTGATTTTCACTATTTGCACTGTTTTCTAACTGTTTTTACAACTATTTCTGCATTCTAGAGTATATACTGTGTATATTACTTACCGTTTAAGAGAGTATAGTCTCTAACTTATTTTTGGCATTGTGCCACTAAAAATAAAGTACCTTTATTTTTGTAACACTGAGTGTTTTCTTTCATGTGTGTAAGTACTGTGTGACTCCAGTGGTATTGCATGACCTTTACATGTCTCCTAGATAAGAGCTACAGCTACCCCTAGACAGCCTGGCTTCTAGACACTGACTACAATTCACTATTAAGTGATAACTGGACCTTGTATAAGGTGTAAGTACCTTTGGTACCCACTAAAGACCAGGCCAGACTCCTACAAGAGCTGACATCCACCCAGTGATTTTTGGTATGATCGATATAGACGCTAAGGTTCTTTTAGGATCCAAGCAGTGAAACAATTTCTCCTCCTTAGATGGGTGTGGTGGAACAAAAAACATCATTAAAGGGGATGTTCTGATAAAGATGAAGTGGGGTGTCATCCACTTCTGAAGGAAGCTCCGTTTATGTCTCTGACCAGCTGAGCACATGTTATAGTGACAAGAAGTCTGTCTTAAGTGTAAGGAGTCTGAAAGAGCAACTGTGGAGGTGCTTAAAAAGTGTGCACATGAGGAATGTGACTACAGAATTCAAGTTGTTTTAGGGAATAACAAAAGGAGGAGGAGCAAATATATATTGTAAGGAACCATATAACAGGAGATTTAAATACAGATGGCTGGTCCAGCAACCACAAGACGGACAATAGAGTTGACAGGTACCCCTTAACAGTGTCCAAAGCAAGGTCTTGATGTGGCGATGGACAACATAAACAACAAAACTTAGAACAGTTTGGCATTGAGTGTGTTGATTTGTTTAACATTGTACCAGGCCGCAAACATATCTCAAGGACAGATGTATAGAGATTTAGTAGAGGGATGCCTGGCTGCCAGGATGACATTCATGAGTTTGGGAGGAAGGTCAAGAGCACTCAACTATAACTGCTCAATCTCCAAGCAGGGTTGTGTAGGGTGCACAGGTTCTGGTGCAGAATATAGCCCTGCTGCTGCAAAAGGAAATCTTCTATAAAGGGCACCCTGATTGGGCACGGACAGTATGGTATCATGAACTTCTCAATCAAGAGACACTAGTATGACTTGGGCCCGTTTGGTCCTGATCTTTATTAGAACTCAGTGCAGAATAGTTATCAGCTGGAAAGCACACAGGATACTTGAGTTTCCCTCTACACAGAATGTGTCTCAAAGCGAGTGATGCTTTGGAATCTCCAACGTGCAGAACTGATGACATTGCATGGGCTCCACCATGATGAAAAGATCGAGCCAAGATTCTTTCCATTCACGGAAGACCCTCCACCACCTGTGTGTGTAACTGCTACTCATGATCCGCAAAGTGTTGACAGCTTAGTTTGTCAGCTTTCACTTTCAAGGAATCCACCAGGTAGTATGTCACGCAAAACATCCCTTGGTGGCCCAGCCACGTCCAGAGATGCAAAGCCTCCTGGCACAAGGTCAATGACCCCACCCTACCATGCTTATTACAGTACCACACAGTGGTGATCTTGACCCTGGCCTCCTACATCAGCTAGGCACGAAACTCTAAAGTATCCAGAATTGTTCTTATGAAAGGCAAGCGTTGGAGGAGTCCGGTGTGACTTTGGAAAGTTTACAGTGAACCTCAAAAAAGTCAGGTGATTCACTGCAGTTTGGAGGTGGCTGACAACTGCCTAGGGCAAATTCACCTTCAGCAGCTAGTAATCGAGGAAGGGGAAGACTGGGACCCTCTGAACTTTGTAGATGTGTTGAAACCACCACCATCACATTTGTGAACACCTGAGTGACACTGAAAAGGCTAGATGAGAGCAGAGCAAACTGAAAATGAGTGTGGCCTACTGTGAACCACAGATGATGCATGTAAGCCATGGTGGATGGGGATGTGAAAATAAGCGTCCTGCAGGCCCAGCGCTACCATTCAGTCTCCAGGGTCGAGGACAGACAAACCCCGGGCCAAGGTGAGCATCTTGAACTTGACTTTTTTCAGGAAGGCATTAGGAGGCGGAAGGTCTAATATGGGACGGAGGCCCCTCTCCTTTTTCAGCACAAGACGTAGCAGGAATAACAACCATGACCGACCTCCAGCACCTGAATTCTCTCTATGACACCTTTAGCCAAAAGTTCCCACACTTCCTGCTGCAAGAGTGAAAGATGATCCTCCATCATCTATTCTGAAGATGGTGGTAGGAGCAGCGACAATTTGAGAAATGGTAAAGGGTACTCCCACAGAATAATTTTGAGGACTCATCTACCTGACGGTATCACCTGCCACTTTGGCAGAAAGTGTTTAATCCTATTTCCAACAGGGTGGCTGTTTGCCGTCAAGGGCACACGTTCAAGGATAGGCAAGGGAAGGAGCTAGGGCTGTAGAAGACAGGGCTGCCCGTTGCCCTCATCGTCCTCTCTGAAGGGGTACTGAGGCAGAGGCCACAAAAGGACTGTGGCAATTGCTGCAGGTGTTGGAACTGGTTTGTGGTGAACTGCTGATATGAAAAGCCAGGTCTTGAGTCCTTTCGTGACTTGTCAGAGTGATGAGGCAATCCTGAGGTGCCAGGGAAGGAAATTCCAACCTTTGGCCACTGGTGTGAGAAGGAGCGTCCTCTGCTGTTGAACTTTGCAGACCCATCGGGTGTCTGCGAGGAAGAGAGAGGCGGGATCGTAGGTGTCTGGTTGGTTGGTGGAAGGTCATGCATTTGTTGATGTATACTGGTGCTTCGTTGCGCACTGCTTTGTAAGTGTGGGTCAACATCTTAAACAGGCATCTCTTTTGGATCGAGAGCCAGTGTAGTTTCGTGAGGTGGTGTGTGATGTGGGTATGTCTGGGGAGGTCGAGGATGAGTTTTGTTGTTGATTTGTTTTATTGTCTGAACTCTCTTCAGGAGGCATTGGGTTATTTCTACGCAGTGTGTGTGTTCCCATCGTTCAACCTGCTGGAGACAAGGGCTTGCGTGACATTCCTTCTGGTGTTAACTGAGAGAACCTGAAGATCTTGGGAATCATGCATAGAGTGTGGAAAAAGGAGGATGAGACTGTTTACTTGTTTCTTCATAGACAGCTTGCTATCCAAGATGATGCAGAGGTTGCATGGTTGGTGTGGTCTGTCAGGATGGGCCGCGTGTGGTTGGCCACCATGTGTTTTTCCATGGCGAAGTGTTGCTCCCAGAGATGAGGACTTCTGTCTTGTCCATGTGGAGCTTGAGACAGTTATCCTTTATCAGGTCGGCGATGTTTATCACACATGTTTAGAAGTTAGCTATGGTGGTAAAAGGGTCTTCTGACAGGGAGAGGATGAGCTGGGTGTCATCTGCATAGCTGATGATGTTGAGTCTGTGCAATCTGATGGTGTCTGCCACGGGGGTCATGTAAGTGTTGAATAGGGTGGGGCTGAGGGACAAACCTTGGGGGATGATCTTCTTGGGATCAAAGATGAAAGGTGGGAGACAGATTCTCTGGGTTCTTCCAAAGAGATATGAGGCAATCCATTTGAGGGTGCCTCCCTGGATTCCGACGTGGTGGAGTCTGTTGATCAAGATGTGATAGGACATGGTGTCAAAGGCGGATAAATGGTCTAGGAGGATGAGGGCTGCTGTTTAGCCGTGGTCCAGTATGACCTGGATGTCATTGGTGGCTGTGATAAGGGCTGTCTCGGTGCAGTGGTTGGCTTGGAATCTCGACTGAGAGGGATCCAGGAGGTGGTTGTGCTCTAGGTGTTTGGTGAGTTGCTGGTTGATTACCTTCTTATGTACCTTCACTGGAAATGGGAGCATGGAGATCTCCTGGTAGTTCTTGGGTTCTGCTGAGTCAGTGGATGGTTTCTTTAGGAGGGGGTTCACTTCAGCACGTTTCCAGATTTTGGGAAAGGAGGCTGCAGTGATGGAGGTGCTAAGGAGTTTCTTGAGCTTGTCTCCAAATGCCTTGCTCCCGAGATTGAATATGTGGTGTGGACAGGGGTCCATGGTGCTTCTGAGTGCACGGAGTTCATGATGGAAATTGTATCTTGAGTTGTGAGAGTGTCCCAGCAGCTGAGCAGGTGCTCAAGGTTTGTGCTTGTGGGTGTGAGCTGGTTGATGCGGTCACTGGCGGGGGTTGGGGAGTGACGTTTTCATAGATGACTGGAATCTTATCATGGAAGAAGGAAGCCAGGGTGTCGTACAGCTCTTAGGAGAGGATGATGTCGTTCTCTGAGGCTCACTAATGATGGCAAAAAGCTCCTTGCTGCGGTTTGAGCTGGCTTCTATGCTGTCTGCTAGGGCTTTCTTTTTTTTTATTCTTTCAGGAGGTGGTGGTACTGATTGCGAACTGTCTTGAAGATGGTATGGTCTCCTGTCTTGTTTTTGGTGGATTTCAGCTCGGAGGTGAACCAGCTGGCTCTTCTGGCAGGTCCTTTGGATATGGATGGTTTGGTGGGGGTGGTTGTGTCGGCCGCTTCTGTGATCCGCTGGGAGAAGTTCTTTGTAGCCTGTTTTAAGTTGGATTTAGTGTCTGGTAGGTGGGACTTGAGTGTGTCATTCAACTGGTCTTCTCATATATTAGTTCAAAAGAAGTTTGTCCAGTTTGCAAAACCTCTCCTAGTACTTTGGTTTAGACTTGTACAGGGAGTGCAGAATTATTAGGCAAATGAGTATTTTGACCACATCATCCTCTTTATGCATGTTGTCTTACTCCAAGCTGTATAGGCTTGAAAGCCTACTACCAATTAAGCATATTAGGTGATGTGCATCTCTGTAATGAGAAGGGGTGTGGTCTAATGACATCAACACCCTATATCAGGTGTGCATAATTATTAGGCAACTTCCTTTCCTTTGGCAAAATGGGTCAAAAGAAGGACTTGACAGGCTCAGAAAAGTAAAAAATAGTGAGATATCTTGCAGAGGGATGCAGCACTCTTAAAATTGCAAAGCTTCTGAAGCGTGATCATCGAACAATCAAGCGTTTCATTCAAAATAGTCAACAGGGTCGCAAGAAGCGTGTGGAAAAACCAAGGCGCAAAATAACTGCCCATGAACTGAGAAAAGTCAAGCGTGCAGCTGCCACGATGCCACTTGCCACCAGTTTGGCCATATTTCAGAGCTGCAACATCACTGGAGTGCCCAAAAGCACAAGGTGTGCAATACTCAGAGACATGGCCAAGGTAAGAAAGGCTGAAAGACGACCACCACTGAACAAGACACACAAGCTGAAACGTCAAGACTGGGCCAATAAATATCTCAAGACTGATTTTTCTAAGGTTTTATGGACTGATGAAATGAGAGTGAGTCTTGATGGGCCAGATGGATGGGCCCGTGGCTGGATTGGTAAAGGGCAGAGAGCTCCAGTCCGACTCAGACGCCAGCAAGGTGGAGGTGGAGTACTGGTTTGGGCTGGTATCATCAAAGATGAGCTTGTGGGGCCTTTTCGGGTTGAGGATGGAGTCAAGCTCAACTCCCAGTCCTACTGCCAGTTCCTGGAAGACACCTTCTTCAAGCAGTGGTACAGGAAGAAGTCTGCATCCTTCAAGAAAAACATGATTTTCATGCAGGACAATGCTCCATCACACGCGTCCAAGTACTCCACAGCGTGGCTGGCAAGAAAGGGTATAAAAGAAGGAAATCTAATGACATGGCCTCCTTGTTCACCTGATCTGAACCCCATTGAGAACCTGTGGTCCATCATCAAATGTGAGATTTACAAGGAGGGAAAACAGTACACCTCTCTGAACAGTGTCTGGGAGGCTGTGGTTGCTGCTGCACGCAATGTTGATGGTGAACAGATCAAAACACTGACAGAATCCATGGATGGCAGGCTTTTGAGTGTCCTTGCAAAGAAAGGTGGCTA
The DNA here is from genome assembly GCF_031143425.1 of Pleurodeles waltl. Classification (NCBI taxonomy): domain Eukaryota; kingdom Metazoa; phylum Chordata; class Amphibia; order Caudata; family Salamandridae; genus Pleurodeles; species Pleurodeles waltl. The sequence goes on from NC_090438.1 coordinate 350,305,108, forward strand.
TATTGGTCACTGATTTGTTTTTGTTTTGTTTTTGAATGTCAGAAATGTATATTTGTGAATGTTGAGATGTTATATTGGTTTCACTGGTAATAATAAATAATTGAAATGGGTATATATATTTTTTTTGTTAAGTTGCCTAATAATTATGCACAGTAATAGTCACCTGCACACACAGATATCCCCCTAACATAGCTAAAACTAAAAACAAACTAAAAACTACTTCCAAAAATATTCAGCTTTGATATTAATGAGTTTTTTGGGTTCATTGAGAACATGGTTGTTGTTCAATAATAAAATTAATCCTCAAAAATACAACTTGCCTAATAATTCTGCACTCCCTGTAGTCCAAAATCTATGCAGCACATCTCATTACAACAGCAAAGGAGGACTCACTTCTGTTCGTGGCCCAGGGGCAGAATACAACCCAGTATATCTAAGGAAGTGTCTAACCCACTGGTATCCAGCAAATCCAGATAGAAGCTGTCGTTATCATAATGCTGATGGAAATACGCCCCTCCATCACCATTGTCATCCCAAAAGCAGGTTGGCTCTAATTAAAGAAGTACCATCTGTAAGGTTGCAGGAGTGCTCGGGTGTGGCTTGGATACATAGGCATGGTTCTATTGGAATCTAAATGAACTGGGGCCGGGTACGTCAGTATGGTGTTGAGTCGTGACCTGGATTTGGCTCAGATCTGTAGGGGAGTACAGGAACAGAGTCGTCCTCTGGAGTCAGTGTTGGCATTTATGTCACAGGGACTGTGTGGATTTTGGCGCCGGAAGGGAAGTCGGCTCTGGCACAGGAGAAGAACCAGAGGTTGGTTCTGGGGGCGCAAATTGCACTGAGGGCAGAGTTGCTAGCGATTTCCCGACTGGAGGCCTCTGAGCATTCTTGGGGCCCAGAGGCATACCAGAGGGGACTAGAAGGCTGCCAAAATTTTGCAACATGGCCTCCATTAAGGACTCAATCTGGTACGACATTGCCAATGGACCTGTAAACTCAGGGTGCATTGGGCTCAGTTGTGGAACTGGCTCTTTGCCATGGACCAAGTGGAAGAATGCAAGGCATCTTGAGGTCCTCATGACTAGTGATACTGAGATAAATACGTTTGATCTTACTCTGCTTTCACTTCGATTTCAACTTACCAGAATACACGAACCTTGACAACAACCTGTCTCAGGAACTTCCTTGACAGCAAGAAAGGGGTTCGTAAACTGAATTTCAAGCAGGACTTCTGAAGCCTCTTTAAATGTTTGGCAATGTATTGCTTTGTGCTCCCAAATCCTTTGAGTTCAAAATGGTAGACTCCTCATAGGCTTTGGCAGTCGTATGCTGAACCTAGGCACCATAACAAGACCATGTGGGGATCTGTCACAGACATCTGTTTGAATAGAACATACAAGGCTTAAACCCTGTAGTTTTATGAGGGATATAGATCCCTTGTATATTGGAAGAAATAATTTTAAAGGGCAAACTTGTCAACTGAAAAATGGTTGATACTGTAGGGAGGAAAAAAAAAGCAACTGACTTCAACTTGTAGATGTGACATTTATATATGCGGCTTAGTTTGTCACATCAAGGGTGGACAAAGTCAGCACAGAGTCACACAATGCCACCTACTGGTGTGTGGGAGCCATGCTGTTTTAAATGTTCCGGATCCAGACTGGTGCCTGGGGATGAGATAGTTTGAAGTGATAAAACTGCGGTTAGAAATATCCATCTCTACCTACATATCTATTTCTCTATCGCTCTAATATATTAAACAGGGGTTGCCACCTCTGTAAAGTTATAGTTAGGGCAGTGTTTCCTTAGAAAAAAACATTTTTGTTTCAATAACAACATTGGTGCTGTATGAGGAATCTTCGTTCTAAAAAAGTTCATCCCCTTAATCTTATTCCTGGAAAGTTTTGAGATGATATGTCAAGTGAGGAGGCAGGAAAAAAGGGTTGTGGGGATCCCAAAACATTGACTTCCCATATTAATTTTCATAGGGAATTTTGAGAAGCGATACAAAAAAGCAGCTAAATGGAATTACACCAAATTTGGCAGAACGTTCGAAATTTCCACAGAAATCGTGCTTTTTAGTTCTAGCGTACGTAATTTCAGTGTCATTTAAAACTTTATGCTTGATGTGGTCAGTAATGCCTCTTTGTCCCTCCTTTTTCTGTGTGGGAGCAGGGACCAACTATTGTATAATTATGCTTTGTCCTGTTTATCTGGTATGTAGGGGATTTTTGTTTTTACTTTGTTTCCTACTACTGTCCAGGGAAGCTTCCCTTTTTATTTGCAAGAGGATTCTTACTCTTAGCTTAGTCGTAAACAAGCTATAAATCAGGCTGTTATGTTGGTCACATTTGGTCTTTGTGGGCTCTCTGCACCCTCTCTCAGCTGCCTGTCTCACACCCTTCCTTGGCTTGTATTTTCTTTACCAAGTGTGCCTGCCTGTTGCTTATAGCCTAGGTACCCAGCTCTACCAGGGCTCCGCAATCCTGAAGGACAGTGCCCACTTTTGCTCCATACTGGAATCCCACTCGCGGCTCCATCAGTACACCTCAGTTCACACACTACGAGACTCAGCCGGGCCAGTGCCAGGAACCACACATGCACTGTCTGCCAGAGCACCTCAGTTCTTCTATCCAGTACACTCTCCTGCTCCAGTAGTGGGTCCTCTGGTGCAACTCCGTCAGTGCCACCTCCGTTCACACACTCCAAGCCTCTCAGCCGTGCCAGAACTCCACACACACTGTCATCCAAAGCAACTCAGTTTTTACAGCCAATACACTCTGCTGTTCTAGTACTGGGACCTCGGGCGCAGCTCCTTCAGTGCACCTCAGTTCCAGCACAGCAAGGTCACTTCCTTCCCTTTACTGGGACTCACATACAGTTCCATTACAGCAGCTCAATTCTAATATTCAGTCCCAATGCTAATCCAATACTGGACCTAAAAGAGCAAAACATAGCTCCGCCAGTGCACCTGAAGTTTAACATCCAACACCACTGTTGATAGGAACCATCACAGCTCCACCAGAATCCATAAATTCTAACATTCAGTGCACATTTCTTCTCAGTACTAAGGCTCACACACAACCTTCAGGTCTCCTCTCTTCTGTGGTGCAGAGGCAATGGCACTCCCATGCTGGGTTCCACTCGCAGCTTCACCAAGACACCTCTAGGCTGACACTCGGCAATACCGGCACACCAATACCAGGTTCCACACCTAGCTCCATTAACATACCTCACTTCTGATCTTGTTTGCTCATTACTATACAGCAGCCCACATACAACTCTGTCAGTGCACCTCAACCATAACCTGCAGCGCGCCATTATTCCAAAACCAGGAATTACATGCCCTACCGTTTCCCATTCTTCATCCCCTGCCTTACTGTTAACCTGATCTGAATCACCCCAGTATTGTTGTATTGGGGTTCACATACAACTCTGCTAATGCACCTTCTGCTGTTCTGCAGTGCCCCCTGCTGTTCCACACCCTGAATTCTGTTTGAGGATGTAGGGGAGCCAATTAAATCTATTCTTAACTGCCATCTTTATTTGGGAGGGTCTGGTTCACCTATCTCACTCAATTCTTTCCTTTACTCTGTTTGCTCTAAATGTTTTCTTTCTCCCCACGTTTCTTAAAATCCACATTTGCTCTTTCTTTCAACTGTTTATTTCTACTGCTTTCCTTTTTTTTTTGTTTTTTTACTTCCTCCTCTTGCTACCTCCTCTTTCAAACTCACAAAAACCTGGTTATTTATTTCCTTGTTTCTTTTCTCTCTCATTTCTTCATCAGGCGTCCATTCAAAAAAATTTCTCTTCCCTTCATTCTTTGTCTTTTTTATTTGCTCTTTCCTCTGACTCGGTATGCGTCCTTTCACTTTTTTCTTTCGATCATTCTTCATTAATTTCTCTGGTGTTTTTCTTATCTTTATGTGTCAATTCATGTTTTACTATAAATACCTCTTTTTCACTCCTGTATGTGGAAGCCACAAGTTACATGTCGGAACCCAAAGTGCCAAAGTGGTTTTCCCATTCAGTGTCTGTGGAAAATGTGTCAGTACGAGCATGCCCTGGTTCTTTCTCTGCTTGTCTCTCTCACCATCTCTCTTTTTTTCCTCTGTTATTTTTTTGCTTTCTTTCTCACTTCATTATTTTTTTCTCTTTATTTATCGTTTGCAAACTACCGTCCCTTCTTACGTTTGTCTCACACATTTACTCTATTTCTTCTCTTAGTTGTGTTTTCATTTTCTCTTTCTTTCCCTTTCATTTCTTTGTGACCCCTTCTCTTTCTTCCTTTTGTCTGTTGTATTCCTTTTGCTTCTCTTTTCTGCCCCATCTGGTTTCTCTCCTGAGGCCTCGTTATCACAGGTGCAGTGGCATTCGGGACCCAGAGATCTACGGACCTCACTCAACTCTAATTATTGTTGTATTTTCCTACCAAAATTCCAATCAACCATTTTCCTTTCTTACTCCAGGGCCCATGACACCGTTACTACGCCACTTGTCCTCTCCATCTTTATTCCCAAATCCCTCTATCCTTTCACCCTCCAATCTGACCCAAATTATATTTTTGTCATGGTGTTTTGAGTATTACACTCTAATGCCAAAAGTTTATTTCTGATAAACGTTTATATGATAATTATATATGTTTTAAGATAGAGGAAGAAGGTAAATAGAAGTGCTTTTGTTAAATGCTGGGCCACTGGAATATTATGGCAGGAAAAGACAAAATTATGAGGCAGGGTTGACTAATTTATGTGGCAAGAAAAGTGCAGTAATGAATTTACATTGCCAATAACTCTAATTCAAGGAAATGCGAGACCTATTGCATTTCAAATGCTTGTTATTACTTGGTGGAAACTGTGCAGCCTTTTTCGAGAAATTAGCATTTCAATAGTTGGTCCGGGTGGTCAGGAAGAGATTTAAAAAAAAAGATTAGTTACTCCTTATTTGTTAGCCACAACCTGAAAAATATGTTGATGCAGTCATTCCAGGACTAGGGAAAATGGTCCCTGCATCCTGAAAATGAAATAAAAAGATATATTTAAGGGATTGGGGGGGGGGGGGGGGTGGGGGGGGGGGAAACACCCTGATCACCCTTGATTGGCTGACCACAACATGGACACCATGTTGTAACAGCCATTACAGAACTCACCGTCATAGTCCCTATTGAAATGTATTGTAATAAAGGGGGGTTTTGAAAGTCATAAAAGGAGCACACAAAGAGATAACAGACTTTAGTCACCATATAATTTGTTTGTGATACCATATTACATTTAGAAACTGTGGTAAGAAAGCTTAAATGACGACAAGCAGGTGGCGTGGCCAGCAGCCCCTTCCACCTGCTTGTCCTTATTTTAGCTTTTAGCCAAGGGCAGAATGGAGGGTGTAGGGGCATGCACATGGGCAAGGATGGAAAGGGGGAGGGCCAGCAAGCTGACCATTTGGGGCAGGCCTTCAGTGGCAGCACATCAGCTCATGGATGGAAGGACGGACGGGGTAGGAGCAAGCACATGTTGAATAGAAGGCAAGGGAGAGGGGCACGGGCAGCAAACCAACGACAGATGGCAAGCCGACATGGGAAGGGGCAGCACAATGGCCTACCGAGAGCAGGAGAGAGGAGGGCAGTGCCCAATGGGCTGGTCTCACAGGGCAGTGTGTGGGCTGTTTTTTCTGGTTGTTTGTAGGCCTGTTTTATGGTCTGATTGGCTAGTTTTTACTACTAATTTCCCTGATATTAAAACAAACATTGCATGCAGCAAGCTCAAATCCAGTTACCTAGTTTCCCATATTCTGTCGAACACTTATACAGTGTTTCTTCATAAGTTCAATACTGCCCAATTTGCAAACATGGGCCACTTATATAGCTTTCTAATTCACTAATAGGGATAACTTTCATGTTTAGAGCTTGGGCCTAATTTGTGTCCCATTTCTGATCTTAGAGGAGGGAAGGGCAAGGGCAAGAGATAGGAAGGCAGGGCGATGGGGGTACAAGCAGCACGTTGACCGTAGAAAAAGACAGTAGGTAGGAGGTGAGCAGGGGCAATAAGCTGACCATGGAGGGCAGGCTGCTATGGCTTGGCCACAAGCTGGGAATGTGCAGCACACCCCTGCTGCGCGTGGCTGAAAAAACCCATAACTTCCCTGGAAAAAAAACCAAAAGTTAAATAGACTATATAGCTGGGTCTGGTAATATGATCTTTCCGTTCATTAAGAAAATAGAAATTCACTGAAAAAACAAAGATTAAACTAATGTTATAGTTAGGTGTTGAAATGGATAGAAAACCTATGTTTACAAATCCCCAAAACTACTGAAATAACTTGCGGCCCACCATGCAATGAAGATGGTTTCACATGTATCACTCATAACATGTTAAGGGACATCACTGATGACATCTCAAAAGACATCACTGATGACACACAGGCTAGGTCCTGCGGTCAATGTTATAGTTAGGTGTTGAAATGGGTAGAAAACCTATGTTTACAAATCCCCAAAACTAATTAAATAACTTGCGGCCCACCATGCAATGAAGATGGTCTCACATGTATCACTCATAACATGTTAAGTGACATCACTGATGACATCTCAAAAGACATCATTGATGACACATAGGCTAGGTCCTGCGGTCAAGCCCAGGTCATGCACAGCCAAAGGCAGAGCGTGGCGGTGGGTGGCCCGCCTGTGGGGTGTGAGTTGGGCACAGGTTTGGCCTGGTGGCCAACCCCACATGCACATGGTTGAAGGAAAAAATGAGGAGCTGGCTGCCTGCAGGAGACTGGGAGTTCGCAGGGTTAGCTACAGCAGATTTGGTGAGGAATCTGCGGTTAGATAGAGAATCCACCAGAAAGAATATTACATAAGTTAACTTTATCTTCTGGTAGATACTTTAAACCACAGATTCCTCACCTTCTGAACAGATACCAAAGTAGTACCTCCCAGGTGGTGGTTCTGAGAACTCACTTAAACCAGAAAGTCCTGAGGGACTGAGCAGGTAAACTGCCAGTTTTACTGGACCTAGTTGTCCAGACAGTAGTGTTTCATGAACATGTGGAGCGATGCCCGTGTAGCAGCTTGGCAAATGTCTAGAAGAGGCCCTCCACATGCCAACGCAGTGTAGCAGTCTTGGCTCTACTGGACTGAGCCTGCAAGCCTTCTGGGGGCTGCTTCTTCACAAGTGCATAGCAGATTTTGATGCAGTAAACCTGTCAAAGATGGTCTTTTTCTGCACTGTTCTTTCCTTCTTTGACCCAAGAGAATCCAAGAAATAACTGATAGTCCACAGAAGATTCCCTTGTTGGACCAATGTAGAAGCTGAGACCTTTTATGGGATACAGCCTATAAAGCCTTTCTTGCCTTTAAGAGGGGTGTGGTGGTGTGAAGATTGCCATGGGGTGATGTTTTTCCTGACGTGAAAAAGAGCTACTACTTTCGGGAGAAAGGAGGCTTGCATTATAAAACCAGCCTCTCCGGAAAGGATGCTGTTTACAGTGGGATGACAGAGGGAACTTGTAACTCACTCACAAGCCTCACTACTGTTACAGTGGTGATGAAGACTGCCCTTACAGTGAGAAGCAGCAATGGCCAGCTGTGCAGTAGTTCAAACACATTTGGAATGTGAGGACTAAGTCCAGCTCCCACTGGGGCACAGAAAAAGCTTTCAGTAGTGATTTAATGAAGGAAAGCTCATCTGACAATCACAATCTACTGAGTACTGCACCAAATAACCCTAAGGCAGGAGTATAATTATTTTATGGAGATGCACCTAGCTGCCAGAATGACATGAATGACTTCAGGAGGGAGGTTGAATGTAGTGAACTATCGCTGCTTAATCTCCAAGCAAGAGGCTGAAGATCGCGCAGGCTTGGGCGCAGAACCCTGTGCTGCCACTGTGAGAGAAAGTTCCCCCAAAGCAGCAGCCTGATCAGAAGACAGATGTTCTTGCCCAGTAGTTCTTGGTACCACACTCTCCTTGCACAATTTGATGACACTAAAATGACTTAGGCCTGGTTGTTCCTGATCTTCTTCAGAACCTGGGACAGGAGAGGTAGCGGATGGAAGGCATACATGAGTCCTGAGTTCCATTCTATGCAAAATATGTCTGTGAGAGAGAGATACGTGTTGAGAATTCCAACACGCAAAAATGCAGACATTGCGCAGTGTCAGCAGAAGCAAAAAGATCAATTCAAGTTTTTGCCCATTCATGAAAGATACCCTGTGCCGGATGCAGCTGCCATTCATGATCCGATAAGCGCCAGCACCTAAGTTTATCCGGTCTGACATTCAAAGGTCCCACCAGTTGGGGTGGCACAAGGCCTCCGACCTGCCCTGTTTGTTGCAGCACCACATGGTGGGACCTTGTTTTCTGTGAGAACATACACCAGGATCCCTTTGATGGAAGGCATGATAGTATTCAACGCCAAATGGAGCTCCAGTAGTTTAATGTGGAGTCGGGCCTCCACTGCAGACCAGATGCTTCTCATCTCCACTTTTCCAGCCAAGAAGCGATGTGTCTGCCACCATTGTGAGCTATGGGTGGAGTGGAGCGAGGGGTCTACCACTGATCTAATCACGGTCCAGCAGCCACGACTACAGGTCTTTCACAGTCTCCTCTGAAACCTGGACATGATCAGACAGACTCCTCCTGATACTGTGCCCATTGGGACTTCAGGTCGCCCCAACAGAGCCAGCATAGTCATCTGGCATACTTCACCAACAGAATGCATGAGGCCTTTAGCCACAGCATCCTCAGATTCATCCTCACTGAGATCCAGGACAGAGATTAAAACATTGGGATCATAGCCTGAAGGCACAAAACTGCACCATGTCCTGAATAGCTCCGATGAACGAGAGCGTCAGTGAAGGAATGAGGTATGACTTTGCACATTGATAGCGATAAAATATTCCTTTGCCTTCAATGAATACTGACTGGGTATCTACATAGGAAAGGAGTGACTCCAGAGAGGCAAGGGATACCCAAAGTTTGGTTTTGTGTTGTAACCCCAGGGAGGGTGCATTCGTTGGGCCATTTCACTCAAAGGTCTCCCACTCACTTCCGAAAGGCGGGACTCCACTGGGCCCTTCATGTATATTTTGTACATGCCACAACGTTTTGTCCATGTTGTCGTCAATCACTGAAACGGGCCCCCCACATGCTCCTTAGAGTCGAGGTATGCCCACTTCATACTTTTTTAATTCATGTTCTGGATACAGGATCCATGTACCATAATTCTGTGCTGTAATGACTGCCACAAGATATTGTTCAGGTGGTAGATAACCAATCAGGGTTGACTAACCCCCTTTGAAGTATCCAATCAGAGTATGCCTGGACACCAACAGTCCAGATATCACTTTCTTTTTAACCCCATCATGACTACCACAAGCACCTCTTTAGACACAAATTTCTCGAAAATGGATGATCTGATTTATACCAGATAATGAAAAGCATGCCTTCTGAGCAATGTCCTAACTTTTTGCTAAATTTGGTGTAATTCCATTTAGCTGTTTTTACTGTATCGCGTCCCAAAATTTACTATGGGAATTAATGTAGGAAATCAGTGTTTTGGGATCACCCCCTTTTCTCACTTGAGGGATCATCCGGAAACTGTCTAGGAAACAGCAGATTCATTTTTTGGGGGAAAGTTTTGTTAAGATTCGTCAAACTTATTAGTGAAACAAAATATGTTCTTCCTAAGGTAATTCTGACCTAACAATAACTACACAATGCTGTTTGCCACTGTGTGATGAACAAGGTACTTACAGGCAATAATACTTCTTCTGGTAGAGACTCTAACTGCAGAGTCCCTAGATAATTCCCCAGGTGTCAGACTGGATCTGGAAAATCTTGCATCGTGGTAGGTGGTTTTGGACAGCTCTAATTCGGAAGTTATGTACATGGTGCTTATATAGGTGCCACCCTGGTGCACTGACATCAGTTTCCTTCATGACTAGTTCCACGCAATAGACATGAGGCCACGACTGAATGATGTGTGAATGGGGTCCAAATATTTAAAAGGCTTTAGGGTGAAGAGCGGAATCGCTGAGTAGGGAGGATTGGATGGTCAGTGGGGAATCTATTTTGACAGATTCTCTACTAAAAATAAAAGCGTTATCGTAGGTTCCATATGCTGCTGTCTTTCTGACTCGGAGTAAACTGAGGCCTACTAACGAGTGCCAGTGCCCTGACCCTAAAGTGTTATGAATTGGCTGTAACCAAATGGAAATGGCTAACTTACCTGTAGGTCCATGGTACCTGATAACCAGGGCATGTATGTTAGATGGGATACCCTGGGCTTGCAGCACCAATTGTGTCACCCTGGAGGTCCCCCAAGTAAAATGAATCCCTAAGTCTGCCACTGCAGACTTGCAGAGCAGTCCCTGCACTGCAAGCCCGAGCCTTAAAGGCAGGGTTCAACATATGACAAGGCAGGACATGTACTTTACATGCAAAATGACAATTTTACTGTGGAAAGACTTGATCGCCCAATTGGCAAGTACAGGATTCCAGGCTGGCCCCTAAGCTGTGCTAACTCCTGAATGGTGTGACCAAAGTATGCACTCCAATGTATCAAACAACTTGTTGCATTAAGCCCGACTTGTATCTCAAGTCAAGATTAATTTAACATGTTGCAGTGCGCAGCTTTAGCAAAGCTGCCACTTTGTTGCTTTTAAAACTCCTGTGCCTTTCAGGGCACATATGGAATCTGCTCCACGAGACAGCTTTCTGCCCTCCTGGAGAGATGTGTTAACGACTATCAAGAAGGAGAACAATGAGGAATTGCAGGCAAGGGATCCCTGCAGAAAGAGTAACCTCCCCCTCACCCACAATGGGTGAACCCATCTACCATCACCAGCAGCTGGACTCTGATTGAGATGGGACCACAAGTAAATCAGATTATTCTTTCCACATCAATTTCTGCTAAATATACTAAATTAGTATTTTGAAACAGAAACATTAAGGTTGTACACTGTTCAAATTTAGACCTGCACAAAATGCAGGAGTTGCTGGAGGCTCTATAGCTCTGTCATTTGAATACAAAATAGGTGGTTTTCTGGTCCACCAGCAGTCAATTATAGTAGTTTTTCAGTCTGTTAGGTCACTTCAGTAAAGAATAGTATTAGAGAATTAGTATTAATCTTGCTCTTCAATGTAAGGCTGAAGAGGTTCCACAACGGTGGTCGAGCCTACCTACGCCTCATAGGATTACACAACAGAGGTGAGGAGCATCTTGGTGAAGAAGCATAACACCTTTGGGTGGGTGCGAGCACTATGTTTTTTTTTTATATGGGATTATTTTGATGAAGGTGATAATGTTTGCACACCCACTGATTACTTTTTACAGTATTCTTCTGTGAAAACAGATCTGATATGCCTGGAGAGGAAACAAGATGCCAAAGTCGATGCCGCATAATACCACCTAGCACTGGGGACCTGCTATGATAAAGTTTTCTCCAGATTCAGCAGGATACCAAGCAGAAGGATCACAGTGAGGAAGATGGAGGTACAAATAATCCTCAGAACTGTGGTTATTTATTTTTCCTTCAATATACATGAAGTACAAATTACTTACTTTTGGTAATAAAATATCTGGTAGAGACATATTCTAGTTGCAGATTCCTTACCTTAGAATTTTCCCCCAGCCGTCACACTGGATCCGGAGATTTTTCTTCGAGCAATACCCTTGGGCGTCAGTAGGTCGCGTCGGTCGACTCCGCAGGCATCGTGGTCACCGTGATGACGTCGGGAGTAGTAAATAGACACCGCCATCGCGCAGTGACGTCAGTTTCTTTTAACGACTTTCCACGCCAGAGCTCAGAGCTGCTAAGAACACTGAGACTGGTGCGCCAGAGCTAAGGACCTGAAAGAGGGAATCCCTGTCCCTAGAAATCAGTTCGCAAGCGGGGAGGATGGGTGGGCGGTAAGGAATCTGCAACTATGATATGTCTCTACCAGATATTTTGTTACCGAAGGTAAGTAACTTGTACATCTGGTAGAGACTTCTAGTTGCAGATTCCTTACCTTAGAATAGATACCCAAGCAATGCCATCCTCGGTGGTGGGCTATAAACCAAGATCTTACTAGAAAGTCCTGCAGGACCGAACAACCAAAGTAGCCGTCACGACAGACCTGACTATTCAGGCAGTAATGCTTAGCAAACGTGTGCAGGGTTGCCCACGTATCTGCCTGATAGATATCCAGGACAGGAACTCCGCGTGCTAACGCAGTGGAAGCAGCAGTTGCTCTGGTAGAATGAGCACGCAAGCCTTCGGGAGGTTGCTTTTTAGCCAAAGCATAGCACAGTTTGATGCAAAGAAGCACCCATTGAGTGATGGTATGCTTTTGCACCGCCTTCCCTTTCTTCGCACCCACATAGCCAACAGAGTTGATTGTCGACCTGGATATCTTCAGTACGATTGAGGTAGAACGCCAACGCTCTTTTTGGGTCCAGACGGTGGAGTCTCTCCTCCTCATGGGAAGGATGTGGGGGTGCGTAGAAGGTAGGCAAAGTGATGGACTGGCCTACATGAAATGGTGTAACCACCTTAGGAAGGAAGGAAGCTCTAGTGTGTAACACCGCTTTGTCAGGGTGTACAGACAAGTATGGAGGCTTTGAAGAAAGGGCCTGAAGCTCACTCACCCTGCGAGCAGAGGTGATAGCGACCAGAAAGACAGTTTTGAATTTGAGGAGCCACATGGGACAATTATGTATTGGCTCAAAGGGGGTACACATTAAGTAAGTAAGTACAAGATTAAGATCCCACTGAGAAATGATGAACGGAGTGGGAGGAAATAAGTGGGTGAGCCTTTTTAAGAACCTACTCACAATAGGAGATTAAAAGAGTGAGGGCTGATCAGGAAGCCTATGAAAGGCGGAAACGGCAGACAAATACCCTTTAAAGGTGCCCAAAGCAGAGCCCTGCTGGTCTAAAGAAAGAATGAACAGAAGAACCTCTGACAGAGGGGTAGAAAGGGGGTCAATAGATTTGTTGGTACACCATGCCACAAATTTATTCCAACGACAATCGTATACAGTTTTAGTCAATGGACACCTGGCTGCCAAGGTAACATTACAGACTTCGGGTGGAAGGGCAAATGCCGTCAACTGTTGCCGCTCAATCTCCACGCATGAAGGTGAAGGTTTGACAGGTTCGGGTGGAGAACCATCCCCTGCTGCTGTGACAGAAGATCCGCCCGAAGAGGCAGTCTGAGTGGAGGATCTATGGACATGCTCAATAGCTCTGGATACCACACTCTTTGAGCCCAGTCCAGAGCCACCAAGAAAACTTGGGCCAGCTCGTACTTGATTTTCTTGAGAACTCTGACCAGAAGAGGGATAGGCGAGAAGGCATAAAGGAGGCCAGAGCGCCACTTGAGACGAAAAGCGTCTCTGAGAAAGTGCCGCCTTGGAAACTCCAATGCGCAAAAGAGCCAACATTCTGCGTTCTCTGCGGAGGCGAACAGATCTAACCAAGGCCATCCCCACTTCAGAAAGAGACCTTGCGCCACCTCTGGATGGAGGCTGAGTTCGTCTGCTCTGGCGTTGAGAGAGCCCGCCAGATGTTGAACCATCAGGGTAATGCCCTGATGTTCCAGCCATGTCCAGAGGCGTCGTGCCTCCTGACAAAGGGTTCAGGACCCTACCCCGCCTTGTTTGTTGGAGTACCACATGGCGGTAGTATTGTCCGCGAACACCTGCACCACTTTCCCTTTGAGAGAGGGAAGGAATGCTTTTAACGTAAGCCTGATCGCCCGGAGCTCCAGCATATTTATGTGGAGTCCCGACTCCGCCGGAGACCAGAGGTCTCTGATCTTCATCTCCCCATGTGGCCGCCCCAACCTAAAAGTGACGCATCTGTCACTATAGAGAGATCTGGCTGGGGAAGGGAGAGGGATCTGCTGTTGACCCAATATGGATTTGTAAGCCACTACTGCAGGTCTTTCGCAGTCCCCTCTGAGATCTGAACCATGTCGGAGAGATTTCCCTGATGCTGCGCCCACTGGAACTTCAGGTCCCATTGCACAGCCTGCATATGCCATCTGGCATGTGTTACTAGCAGGCTGCAGGAAGCCATGAGGCCCAGCAGCCTCAGAGTCAGTCTCAACGACACCCAAGACGGAGGCTGAAAGATTGGAGTCATAGCCTGAATGTCTTGGACCAACTTGTCGGGAGGATAAGCCCGAAATTGCACTGTGTTCAGAACAGCTCCAATGAAAGGGAGCATCTGAGAGGGAGTCAGGTGTGACTTTGGCACGTTTACAGTGAGACCAGCTGGTGCAGGAGGTTTACCGTAGTCTGAAGGTGGGAGACGACTGTCTGGGGTGAAGGCGCCTTCAACAGCTAGTCGTCGAGGTATGGGAAGAGTGAGACCCCTAACCTGCGCAGATGAGCTGCAACCACCGCCATCACTTTCGTGAACACCCGAGGGGCGCTGGTAAGGCTGAAAGGGAGCACGGTAAACTGAAAGTGCTCGTGACCTACCACGAATCGTAGGTAACATCTGTGGGCATGCAGGATGGGGATGTGGAAATAGGCATCCTGCAAGTCCAACGCTACCATCCAGTCTCCTGGGTCCAAGGCAGAAAGAACCTGAGCCAGGGTGAGCATTTTCTTTGGAATCAGAAATTAGCAGGAATAACAACCACAACCTACTTCTGGCACAGGGACCCTTTCTATAGCTCCCTTGACCAAGAGAGCAGCGACTTCCTGGAGGAGAAGTACCAAATGATCCTCCGGAAGATGATGGAAGGATGGTGGCACGTGTGGTGGTGCAGATTCGAAATGGAGGGAGTAGCCCTTCCGAATGATCTTCAAAACCCACCCGTCCGTGGTGATATGTTCCCAGTGGGGCAGTTGATGGCAGATCCTGCAATCAACTGGGTGGAAGTGAGGGGACGGACTAGGAGGGTTTGGAGGCTGCAGCGGGGGCAGAGGTGGACTGGACAGATCTCTGGCTCCCTGTCTCACAGCCACGTGGGATTCTGCGTCCTCGGCCACGCATAGGCTGTCCAGCGTGCGTGGCACGGTGGCTGGGTAGAGGACACGACAGGGCACCCCTTCTGTGTCCACGAAAGAGACTAAAAGTGGACTGTGGTGGGCGTGTGGCAGAGGAAAGACCAATGGACCGAGCCGTAGCCCGGGAGTCCTTGAACCTCTTCAAGTCAGAGTCCACTTTGTCTCCGAAGAGACGGGTGCCATCAAAGGGCATGTCCATGAGTAACTGTTGGTCATCCCCCGAGAAGCAAGAAGTGTGTAACCAGGCGTGGCGCCGTACGGCCACCAATTTCAAAACTAATCTGGCTAGAAAGTCGGTCGTATCCACCCCACAACGCATAGTGAACTTTGCTGTGTCTCTCCCATCTTTTGTTGCTTGGGAGATGATAGCACTGGCCTCCTCCGGGTTCTGCGTCAGGATTTGCGCAATCGTATGCCACAGGGAGTGGGTATAACGGCCCAAAAGACATGCAGTGTTCACAGACTGAAGTGCGAGGCAGGAGGAAGAAAGCAACTTCTTGCCAAATTGTTCCAGCCTTTTGGATTCCCTATCCGGGAGGGCGGAAGGGAACACGCCAGAAGAAGAGGAAGCCTGGATTACAAGACTCTCAGGCGTAGGGTGTTGGGACATAAATTTTGGGTCGTTCGGCGCGGGCCGATGGCAGCATGATATTCCTGTTCACAGGAGCCCCTGTGTTGGGTTTGGACCATGTACCCAAAAGGACATCAGTGAGGGCCTCATTGAATGGGAGAAGGGGTTCCAAAGTAGAGGCCCCAGGCTGAAGCACCTCTGTCAGGAGATTAGACCTGATTTCCACAGTAGGTAGCTCAAGGCCAAGGACCTCAGCTGCCCTACTGACCACCATACTGTAAGTAGCTCCCTCCACCGTAGCCACTGTAGGAAGATACAGCATGCCAGTGTCAGGAGAAGTATCCAGACCACAGGCTTCGCCCAAATCCTGTGCCCAGTCCATAGCAGGGTCATCCTGGTATTCATAAGGGTCCAAAGACTCCTCCAATTCCTCCCCGTATTCGTACCCATAGGAAAAAGGGTCCAAATATGACCTCTGGGGAACAGGGCCCACCAAAGCCGATGGCGGCGCTGGCCGACGCCGCTCCGACTCCGAGTCGTTGGGAATAAGAATTGGGTCGACGTCGATAGTGGGCACTACCGACGTCGGGAGCATCGACAATCAACCCGGCGCCGGGGAAGGTCTCGAAGGTGCGACCGAAGTCGGTGCGGATCCGCGCATGGATCCGAAGGCGACCTCGGTGGCCGGGGCCGAAGCCGCCGGCACGGAACCTGAAGGCCCCTCAGCTGAACCCCTTGGGCCCGAAGGCGCTGTATCGGGGTCGGCCCACCCAAAGATGAGGCGCATGGCCTCGTAAAACTCCTTAAGTTGGGCGGGGGTCGCTCTGGCTCCAGGAAACTCAGGGAAGTGCGGAGTCGACCCAGACGCAGGCTCCGAGGATGGAGGCCTAGTGCGTGGATGCTCGTCCTGTGTCGCGTCGGCCGAGCGACGGGGTGAAGTCGGAGAGCGATGGGACTTCTTCAACTTCTTCTTCTTCTTACCTTGACCCGATGACTTCGAAGAAGACGAGTGGTGAAGAATCAGCGACCAATCTTGACATATTCCTCTCGAGAGAGACCTACGCGGAGTCGAATGCCGGCCCGCCATTAGCTTTAGGGACCGCTCCCTCAAAGCTTTCAAGTGCATGGCCTGAAACTCTGAGCACGACTCCGGGTCGTGGTTGCGCTCGAGGCACCACAGACAAACGCAATAAGGATCAGTCACCAACATCATCCAATGGTAGTCCTCACAAGGCTTGAACCCGGTCTTCGGGGACATCTCGATGCACCAATGTCGTACCCAAAAAACCTTGACAAAACAGTTGAATTCGGCCAAAAAATAGCCAGGGTAGCTCTCTCCGGATCAGCGTACTGCGCGGAAAGAAAAGAACTGACGTCACTGCAAGAGGGCGGCGTCTATATACTACTCCCGACGTCATCACGGTGACCACGACACCTACGGAGTTGACTGACGCCACCTAACGACGCGCAAGGGTATTGCTCGAAGAAAAATCTCCGGATCCAGTCTGACGCCTGGGGAAAAATTCTAAGGTAAGGAATCTGCAACTAGAAGTCTTTAACAGATACCCACCTTTCCTTTGTTGCCAATGAGGTCTGGGCCCACTTTGTACATGGGCATTCTGAAGACCTTGTGAACTTTGTACGGAACAGGACCTTACTGGTAGCCATTTTAACCATCAAGGTCAGGACCAGGCTAAATTCTGGAGAATCACTGTTGCTGTTGTTGCATTTTGGAATAAGGAGAAGTTGAACTGCACAAAGCCCAATACATATTTTTTCAGGTACCTGGATGCTCTGCTAGAGGATGTTGAACTGCTGCTAGTGCTTCGTAGTCGTTTTCGGAATCTTGTTCTCCTCCTTGGCTGACACTGAATAGCTAACTTGTATTCGGAGATTATATTTTTAACATAAGTCTCACATAAAGCTGATAATCGAAGTGTCATGCTGTAAATCTGAAAAAGATATATGTTGAACGTTTACTACCGGTGTTTAAAGTTAAAGCAAGAATATCATTTTAATCAGATAAAGGTTGGTTCAAGAGCGAGAATAGCTTCCACTAATAGAAAAAAAACAAAAAATAAGTAGACATTTAGAAATGACAAATTTTGAAAAGGTAATACTATGAAAACAAGTTGCTTACCTTCAGTAATATTGTTTCTGGTGGACACTCTACCCAAGTGCAGAATCCTCACCTCTAGACTATTCCCAGTCACCAAACTGGATAAAAAAAATTTCACAGCAATGCTCCAATGAGGCTATGCTTTGTCACAGTTCCGCCCCAGGAGTGAGGGAACACAGTTGGTTATAAGCCCCACCCCTGCACGCAAATGCCACTTTCTTGCTTGACTCTGTTCCGTGCTCTCAAATGTGGAGCACTAAATAATTGTTGGTACTGTCGCGTAGGCTCTCATTATCCTAATAGGACTACTGGATTTGGGCGGCAGAATCACTTGCACTGTAGGGGACTGAGTCTGAACACACTACAGGTGACATCTGTCGGCCTAATTCAGGTTTTGTTCCGGCTAACTAGTAGTGCCTCATCTCTACTGAAGAGCAGGGATGATTGGGCAACCGAGCGCATGACACAAATGACTCCTCAGGGAAATCGCGGTCACTCAGATCTCATCCGTTTCTCTCAGCTACATTAGTCTCACGTATGCAAGGACAATCAGAGGCAGAGTATAGTTCAATAAGGTTTTATTGAAGTAACTGCATCTCAGATAATAAAACATGCATTGCAATAACTAGGATGATGAATCACGACAGGATTAAAATTGTGACAAGGAGAGCGAAACATAAAAATAACGCTATCATAGTGTCACTAAGATTGATAAAAATAGCTCCAACCTAGGCTATGTTAGAGCACAGCATGTTAAGCTCTAATTCTGCCCTCCAGGTTCCCCTGGGAAGACATCATACCTGAGTTAAAGGCCTGTAGTCTACATATACAGCTGCAGCGAAGAACTCAGCAATCAGCATACACTCATGGTCATCTGTCTGGAATCTCCCTCTAACGTACATGGATCAAAGTAGCGTTTTTATAATAAAAAAGCTGATGTTCCAAGAAAGGAACCCCACGTAAGAGTGTATATGTTTCTGTGCACATTAGAGACAAAGCGTACCACTTTTGCCGGCAACCTATCTTTACTGCAGCCTTGAGAAAAGCACAGTGTGATAGAAATGTCTTGTTTATTAACGCAGTGCCGGCCTAGGCAAAAAACAGTTAGATAGAGAAAATAAAACAAGACCGCAAATGTGGCTGTTGTTAAAATAATAAAACAAAGCTGAATAAAATATATCTGGGTTAAGGTGCACAGGGGCAGTCTTAATTTCCTAAAATAATGTGTATGAAGCTATAACTAAAATGGCTACACAACACCCTCCCCATGCCAGTTCAAAGGTGGTTTAAAACCTAATTATGTATAAAAGCTACTAAAATTCATTCTAAGGAATATATATAAGAATGTTAATAATGACAAGTTAAAAATACACTTGAGCATGTATTAGAAGGACAATTAAAAAATGTTAAGTGTGGCGTTAAAAAGGCCGAATTTCAAAAGTCAGAGTCATTTTGGGAGTTGCCAATTGAATCCGGGAGAATTGAAGACAGGAAATCTTCGACTTTGGCAGGTGGTAAAGCAGGAAGTTCATCGCCAAGGAACATTTGTTTTCCAAAGCCAGAGCTACAGCCAAGGCAGCAGCCTTCCGTGGTGTGCCCAACAATGAGTTTAGAGCTGCATAATCCACAAAGTGCAACTCATAAGCAGCTTCCCGTAGCACACACACTCAATGCGCATGTCTGGTAATGAGCCCTCAGCGAGCACATCAACAGATCAGTGTTCAATTAAATTAAGCGTAGCGTAGAAAAAAAAACTTTCAGTGCATGTTCAAACGAGCCCCAAAGGCACAGAAACACGGGCTGCACACAATACAAAACCGGTCTGAATGACAGAGACCAGTCACACTCCAATTGCTCCAGGAGAGATGCTCAAAAGTACTGTATCATACGTTCACGACAGAGCTGCCCTGGTGGAAGCACTTTCAGTCCTCGTTGTTTCAACGGGACAGCCATTGTGCAGAAAAAGTAGCAATAGCAAAATGCCACCTATTATAGCCAAAGTTATCGTAAATCCCCTGAAAATACTGGAGAATACAGAATGGAAGGAGAAGGTGTGAACGAAACCAGATCCAACAGCCTTAATGAAATTTGTGATTCCAGTAGTACTGGACTGTAAGGAAATGCCTCCTTGGCATGGTTACCCCCTGACTTTTTGCCTTTGTTGATGCCAAGTTATGATTTGAAAGTGTGCTGAGGCCTGCTAACCAGGCCCCAGCACCAGTGTTCTTTCCCTAAAACTGTACCTTTGTTTCCACAATTGGCACAACCCTGGCACCCCTGGTACCAAGGGCCCTGATGCCAGGGAAGGTCTCTAAGGGCTGCAGCATGTCTTACGCCACCCTGGGGACCCCTCACTCAGCACAGACACACTGCTTGCCAGGCATAGGTAAGTCACCCCTCTAGCAGGCCTTACAGCCCTAAGGCAGGGTTGCACTATACCATAGGTGAGGGTATAGGTGCATGAGCACTATGCCCCTACAGTATCTAAGTAAAACCTTAGACAGTGTAAGTGCAGGGTAGCCATAAGAGTACATGGTCTGGGAATCTGTCAAACACGAACTCCCCAGCACCATAATGGCTACACTGAAAACTGGGAAGTTTGGTATCAAACTTCTCAGCACAATAAATGCACACTGATGCCATGAAGAGAGTCCAAGGGTTCCCCCTAGAGGTAAGATAGTGGCAAAATTTGATAATACTAATGCTCTATTTTGCGGTAGTGTGGTCGAGCAGTAGGCTTATCAGAGGGTAGTGTTAAGCATTTGTTGTACACACACAGGCAATAAATGAGGAACACAGACTCAAAGACTTAACTCCAGGCCAATCGTTTTTATAAATAAAAATATATTTTCCTAATTTATTTTAGAATCACAAGATTCAAGATTTGAAGTAAATACATAAAACACAAGGTACTCCACACGGGCAAGTAAGGACCTTTGAATTAAAGCAGTAGCACACACAGTATAGGTTAAAATGGCAATAAGCTATTTTAAAAGTGGACACAATGCAAAAATCAACAGTTCCTGGGGGAGGTAAGTATGGTTAAGTTTCTTAGGTAAGTAAGGCACTTACAAGTTCAGTTGCCTGCGCATAGTCAGCCTACTGTTGGGGGTTTAAGGTAACCCCAAAGTCACCGCACCAGCAAAACAGAGCCGGCCAGGTGCAGAGGTCAAAGGAGGGCCCAAAACACATAGGCGCCTATGGAGAACAGGGGTGCTCTGGTTCCGGTCTGCTGGCAGGTAAGTACCCACGCCCTCGGGGACCAGACCAGGAGGGTTTTGTAGAGCACTGGTGGGGGGCACAAACAGGCACACAAAACACACCCTCAGCGGCACAGGTGTGGCCGGGTGCAGTGTGCAAAGTTGGCATTGGGTTTGCTATTAAAAGCAATGGAGGGACCCAGGGGTCACTTAGGCAGGGCACAGGGGGGCTTCTCGGGACAGCCACCGACTGGGCTAGGCAGAGGGCCACCTGATGGTCCCTCCTGCACTGGAGGTTGGTTCCTTTCAAGCCTGCGGGTGCAGTGTTTGGTCCAGGCGTCGGGTTCTTTGTTCCAGGCAGTCGTGGTCAAGGGGAGCCTGTGGAT
Organism: Pleurodeles waltl; assembly: GCF_031143425.1. Taxonomy (NCBI): domain Eukaryota; kingdom Metazoa; phylum Chordata; class Amphibia; order Caudata; family Salamandridae; genus Pleurodeles; species Pleurodeles waltl. The sequence goes on from NC_090438.1 coordinate 350,326,393, forward strand.
CCTCTCTGCAGGCGTCGCTGTGGTGGTGCAGGGGGGGGTCATCTCAGGTTACTCACGAGGTCGCAGTCGCCTGGGAGTCTTCTCTGCAGTGTTAGGTTCTCTGAAGCTCGAGCCAGGGGAGTCGGGTGCAGAGGAGAAAGTCTCACGCTTCTGGTGGGAAGAGTGAGTTATTTAGAAGTTAGTTTCTAAGTTGCAAAAATGTTGCTGTTGGTGAACAGTGCCGCTGTTCTCGGAGTTTCTTGGTCCTTCGGTTCAGGGCAGTCCTCTGAGTCCTCAGAGGTCGCTGGTCCCTGTCGGATGTGTCACTGTGCAGGTTCTTTGAGTCTGGAGACAGGCCGACAGGGCTGGGGCCAAGTCAGTTGGTGTCTCCGTCCTCTGTGCTGGGCTTTCAGGTCAGCAGTCTTTCTTCTTTGTGTAGGTTGCAGGAATCTGATTTCCTGGGTTCCTCGAGGCAACAGCATAAAAAGAGGACTAACATTCCTGTCCTCAAAACCAACATGAAAATCAAAGAAGGGCTCCATTTCTGCCCATCACCCTGTCATAGTAAACCTTTAAAGCACCTAGACGAAAACGAACACTAACAATAAGTTACAAAAATAAGACATAGCGCTGTAGCGCAAATGGTTGTGTCAGTTCGATGTTATTTTTCAATTAAATAATCAATGTTTACACTATAAAAATACCCTGTTTCAACATTCCTACCCGAAAGTCCCTACGCCTAGAGTATGTCAGTAGTGTGTTTTTCTTTCTATTAATATATGCCTCAAGGGTATAATTTGGGGAAACACGGGTGCGGCAAGTTTAGCGGATCGTGTCCGTTTCAGAGTTGTTTGATGTGGAACTCTGTACTCCGGAGTGTTGATTGAGCGGCGATTTTGACACATAAGGTAGGATTTAATAGCTTAGTTATATGGTAAGTTAGTATACTTGAACTAGATTGTAAATTATCCTAATGATCTTATTTGAATGTAAGAAAAGATAATGTAATTAAGTATCTTATTGGTCATTTCTCTGTTGCAGGGAATTAATGTTAATTACACTCAATATTTTGTTTGGAAGCAGTGAGTACAATATTGACATATCAATGGTCAGATCAGTGGAGGAAATTCCGATGATTTGAGTTATTGTGTTCTTGAGGTAACTACAAAAAGTTGTGTTGGGGCAGGAAGCCTGTTTGGTTTCACGCACTAGGTATGGCAGTAAAGTATGTGGTTTTCAATTTACTAACGCTTGCATGGAAGTATCTGTGAAGACCTTCATTGGTGCGATTATGGCAACATTATGGTTGGCACATGATTTGCTCTCTCTATATATTCACGTCGGGTGCATGTACACACTAACATTTTGGCACTCATGATTGAGCACAGTAACTAAAAGTGGTGGAGTGGGGTTGTCCATTCTCTCAGAATTGGAAGATGTAATTAACATCGAAACTGATTGGTCGGTCCATGGTAACTACTGCTGTTTTGTATTTAGAGCATGGGAGGTTTAATTACATTGCAACAATAGAATCTCAACCCTGAGGAAGTCAACTGACGAAAACGAACCAAACTTTTTCATATGGAAGTGATGGATTAATACTGGATAACTCATTGATACAAACAGACTAATAGTGGACTACTATTTGCATTGAATTTATTTAATTTTTGACTGTGAATTGTAATGGTGCGGACGGAGGAGGATGATAATGAGTAATGAAGGACAATTAAATTTGGGAGAGGAACTTTGCTTTGATTTAAGTGCATTGAAGAATATTGGAAAAATATATTTTGTTGAAACCCCACAGACTTTATTGCAGAAGTTAATGAATGAATATTCGGGTCAATCATGATATCAAGTGTGAATATTTGGGTTTTCACCTTTCTCTAGTCTTATTACATTGCATGGTTATACAGCATCTGAAACTATAGGAGATTGTGAGTAACAGTACTGTTAATTTATATGAGTTCAACCAGTGCCGCAGCCTAGAATTTGTCCAAATTTCATTATAGACTGCAAATAAGAAGCACTTTCTGCACTGTTTTCTGGGGCCTAACAGGAAATCCTGTAAATCTGTGTTATTAGACAGGACACTGAGGTGTTCTCTAACAACATTTAGTGAGGAACTCTTCAATCATTGCTGGCATAGTTTCCCTAGATTGTATGTTGTTACTATACCCGCATGCTCAGATGACACATAGCAAGGGTCAGGCCTACTCCTTCTATGCCCCCTGTGGAGTTTATAAAACATTTATGAAACCCATTGGTATCTACTGGCCACAATAACCACCCACCAGGACATGAAAGTGAAGCATTAAATGTGCCTTTCTGGACCCATTCATCGAGCTGATCTTCAGTTGCATTGCTATATTTTTGCCATTTGTAAACTTTTGCAGGGGCAGGAATACTGGGCGCATTCAATTCATTAATTTTTGCTAGGCCTAAACAGGTTGTCTGTTGTACAGTTTAATTTAAAAATATCATTTGAAAAGGTAACAGGTGCGCCCTAAAAAAAGCTTCTTTTCTTCTTATTTGCCAATTTTTTGTTCCCCACACACTTTTTAAGTCAACCGACTTCAGCCAATATTCACAGCCTTCTATAGCTAACTGGGAAACAAAGGAATCCAAATAAATGAATTTTGTATTTGTTAATAATATATGTACATTTTTTCATCAATGGCAATTTGAAACAATATGACTCAGCATTTTTAACACTGTGCCCAGAACATTTTTCATAATATGTTTTAGAACTCCCTTGTGGTGGAGTTGGACAATGTTCCCATTGTGTGCAATTGAAAATAGTCTTTGGGGTACTTCCTCTGTGAATTAAATAGTGTCCATAACAATTATAGCAAAACGTGTCACCATACTTTTCTTTGGATTGATAAACATCCTCACTTTCAAATACAGTAAAATACTGCAAGTCAGTCATCATAAAATCAACTGTTTTTACATCCCAGTCATCAGAAACAACTCCGGGTATTATTACATCGTTCATAGAAATTTTAAACACATATGGTATTTGAATGACCTCTGTGGGGCCGTCTATATCAAATGTGACTTTATCTCAAACAATCCCATCAGGAATTGGTATAGCAGAAATGTTCACGAAAGGCAAATCTCTGCGGATCTTGTGAGAAGAAAAATGGGGGTTTAGGACCTCATCCACCAGTTCAACTGTGGATCTTTCAGGAAGGTAATGACCATGTATTAATAGAAAGAATGCAATGACAATGCCAATCAAAAGGAGGAAAGCTAATATAGTCAAGGAAAGCCACAGATAGTTCCATGGGAAAATAAAGTAATTTGTTTTAAACCAATTTATCAGCTTATGCATTTTTGGCAGTTCAGATGTAGAAGAGGCAAATGAGTCTGAAAAGGTATCATTGATGTCGGCAAAGTATAGAGAAGCAGTTTGTGTGAAAACCGGTGCCGTATTTGAAGGAGGAGAACTGGTAGGGGTCTCCCACGGTGGTACACTGTAAATGACGTCATCCGTCTGTGTAGAGGTTGAATCAAATCGATCAGCAACTTCTGTGTTACTTGTTAAAACTGATGTTAGTGGAACTAATGCAAGATCATTTTCCACCCTCCTCAAGCTTGGAGAGGTGTCAGCGCTGCTGCTCAAAACTTGTAGAGGGACATCTTGACCAGTAGTGAGAGGGATTTGGGAACTACTGGTTGCTCCTCTTGGTCTGCTGTGCATGATTGGCCACATGGTGCAACTTGACACTGTCGATTGAAACAAAGCGATTTTCCTTTAGCACCAGGCAATGGTGGTAGAATGAATGTTCTGGTACAGTGTATTCCCAGGACTGGGGCCGATGCATGATAACAAGGACTGAACTCCTTTTTCACAGCAACTGTATCACAAACTAGATCCCCAACCTTTGGAATCCAGCTGGTAGGTGTTATTGATACATCTTTAATTCCTACGGAGGCAGCACTGGCACAAGCACTGTCGTCACAGAATTGTTGAAATTCCTGAAACATTCATTTATGTCGAAAGATGTTTCTGCCGTCTCCACGCCAGGACCATCAAGATCTGAAACATACATTTGAGTTCCAAACAGGCACTTGTATGAAGTATGATCCTCCCCAGGGACCTTCTAGGCAGATTAAGTGCTCTCTGAACTCCATACAGGTAAATAAGCAAACTACGACCTGCACCTAATACTCTGGCTGTTAAGGATTGCCTTACATCTCGGTTTTGTCGCTCCACTACACTATTTCCCTCTGGATGAAATGGAGACGTGTAATGGAGCTGGACCCCTAACAAAGCCATGGCGTTCCTGAATGCCCTTGAGGCGAAAGCAGGGCCCTGGTCCGAGTGGAAAGCCACAATTGCATATGTGCAGATAAAGACTTGCAAATCTTTAACAGTTCGAGCTTTAGCCGAGCATTGTGGCCACACCCAAAGTAATCTGGAGCAAGAGTTGACTTTGACTAAGATGTATTTCTATGCAATGTCCAGTGTTAGGGTACCACATTGGTCCAAGTACATACATTGTAATGGTTTGTTTGATATTAAGAGGGGTGCCTGGGGTGGGTGTTTGACGGTGGACGCCTTAATTTGTTGGCAGATATCACAACAAAGGACATACTGCTTTGTCTGTTTGTATAGACCTGGCCACCAATAACGTGCTTGCAATACTGATATTGAAGCTGCTACACCAGAATGGGCGGAGGTAACCCCCTCATGTGCTGCTTTAATCAACTTTGGTCTTAGGTTTTTATTTGGAATTACTCGAACCCTCATGCCTGGTATTTTTACTTCTGTGTCAAGGAAACCTCCCATTCGGTAGGAGTATTTAGCAGGAAATGCTTTTGGAAAGGGCATGCCTTCAGCCGTGGCTTTCACGGCAGACCATAAGTCATTGTCCGGTTTAGTTCTAGAACGAGTTACTGCAGCAATACAAGTCGTAGCTACTACTGATTTGGCTGCTTCAACAGTGTATTCCCAGCAACGTGTATTCCAACACGCTGGTGTCCAAGTGTATGTACAACATGGACATTTGGTAGTGTTGCCTTTAGATCTGCTACCTTCCCCCACAGAAGTCTGTGTTTGATGGTGTTACCTTTGGAATCTCTGAACCCATTCTGACACCAGTAAGGCAGATATTCATTGAAGGACTGGACACAATAGCACGAATCACAGACAATCAGTGTTAGCTGGTCAGGATCCATATGTTCCAGTGCCATCACCAGAGCCTTAAGCTCTGCCAGTTGTGCAGTGCAATCCCCTAGGGTTTGCGTGAAAGTATGTTGTGGATAGAATTTATTACCCTTCATATAGCCACTTACAACTGCGCAAGCAGCAGAATATTGATGCTTTGTGCCTATCGCAGGTTGTGCTGAGCAATCGGTGTACATGACTTTGATACTGATCAATAGGCAATGTATTTTCCGGAACTGGGTATTCTAGTTCATATTGCAAAAAAAATTGAGTTTGTAACTTTGGGTCAAAAATGTAGTCAACATCAGTGGCTGTCAAAGACGTTGCCCATTGAATCCAACGTGGATGTAATGCTTTAGCGTTTGAAACGCTGCCTTTGGTAACAGCCTCAAGGGCTGGAATTGGAGATACGACAATAACGCGTTTCCCCTGGGCAAGTGGTCTTTCTTTAATGACAGCCATCTGAACAGAAGAGAATCTTCTCAGTGGGAGTAAAGCGTTGTTCTGCTGCTGAATACAAATGTGATTTGTATGCAATCAGGACCGTCTCACCCTCATTGACAGTTACATAGGTGAAACCAATGACACCAGCAATTACTCAGATGACCAGATGTTTTTTATTGTCCCTCGTCTGTAGGTGTGGTGCTGTAAGCATGTCTGTTTGCAAAGCTCTAAGAATGTGTGTGTGTTCGACTGTCCACAATTTACTGGAAATGTCAGGACGTATTAAGTCATTTAAGGGTTTTATAAGTGATGCATAATCTGGAATATAAATTCTGCCAAAATTTAGGAAACCGAATAGTGATTGGAGGTTTTTTTTAATGGTATTTGGAGGTTGTAACTGTGCACATTTTTCTACAAAATGTGGCGCTAGGCTCTTTCCTTCATTTAATAGCTCGTATCATAAAAATAGGACGATGAGGAAAGCTATTTTTTTTTTAAATAGAATTTATAGCCAAATTCGGCAAATCCCACAACAATGCAGGCTACCAGTCTTAGATGTTGCAGTAATTTATCATCCGTGAGATTGATATCATCTACATAGGACAATGGTTCATGGTCAAGGTCATGCAATTTTGAAGTCACACGTGCCACGAACAATCCTGGACTGTTCTTATACCCCTGTGGTAAACCACAGATTTTTTTCTGGGAGCCTAGTGCGCTTAAACTTGTTAGGTCTCTACTCTCAGGCGGTATGTTTTGGCAGAAAAACCCATTGGAAATGTCCAGTGTTGTTTTGTATTTTTTTGCTCCCTATGTTGTTCATAAGTACTGTGCTATGAGAGTTTTGTATAGCAATTGTGCGTGTATGACTGTTTAAGTGTCTGTAATCTAAGACTATTCTGTATGAATGGTCTGGTTTAGCTACATGGAATAAAGGATTATTCATTGGTGAGACAGGGTTCGATTACGCCCTGCTACTCTAGTTGTCTGAGGATTTCCCTCACAGGTGCTTTAGGATCATGTTTTTTTGGATACTGTGGTTGAGGTTGGGGTTGATTTTTTATTGGAATTACATGATGGGTGAATCTTTATCCCACCCTACGTGGTTGCGCTATAACATGAGGGCCTGCACCAATGCCCAATCGATGGCGTAGGATTCTGCAAGCTCATTGGGAACAATAGGCGAGAAAGAAGGTTTGATAACATCTTCCCCATATGGGCAAGTACGGAAAAATTCAGGTGGCCAATCCCTTTCAGCCAGTAGAATAACATATATGTTTACGACGCGGTCCCAAAAGATTGCGTCTATCGTGCGTTCAATGACACATTAGACAAAGACATTATCCCTCATACCTGAGCAAGAGGCCTGTAGTCTACATAAGCAGCTGCAGCAAAGAACTCAGCAATCAGCATACAGTTGTGGTCATCTGGCTGGAATCTCCCTCTAACGTACATGGGTCAAAGTAGTGTTTTTACAATAAAACAGCTGATGTTCCAAGAAAGGATCCCCACGTAAGACTGTGTATGTTTCTGTGAACATTAGCGACAAAGCATACCACTTTTGCCGGCAATCTATCTTTACTGCAGCCTTGAGAAAAGCACTGAGTGAAAGAAATGTCTTGTTTAAGAACGCAGTGCTGGGTTAGGCAAAGAACAGCTAGATAGAGAAAATAAAACAAGACCGCAAATGGGGCTATTGTTAAAATATAAAACAAAGCTGAATAAAATATATCTGGGTTAAAGTGCACAGGGGAAGGCTTCATTTGCTAAAAAAACGTGTGAAGCTATAAGTAAAATGGCTACACAACAGTACGAGTGCAGATTGTTTTAGATGGTAAAAGGAGACAATTACACAGACACTTGCAAACTAAAAATGGTATTGGCCCACCCTGAATGGCAGGTAATGCCAGTCGTATTACAGAACAGGTGAACAAGTTACTTACCTTTGGAAATACACTTTTTGGTGGATGCCATATCTAACAACGGATTCCTCACCTTTAGAATATCCTGAGGTGCCAGACTGGATCTGGCAGATTTGTCAGCATAGCCCCTGCATGTTAGTAGGTGTCATGTGCAGCTCTGCATCAACTCAACCCCCTCAGGAAGTGACGAGTGGCGCAGCACATAGGAACAACCCCAGCGTACTACAGTCAATTTCTTTCTGGACATGGTACATGTCCTCAGATCAAATCTGCAGTTAGAAAGAGTATCTACGAGAATGAGCAATACTGAACTTGCTCTTATGAGGGGTACTTCTCACTGTAGATTGCGCACCTTTAGAATAGATATCAAATCAGTACCTTCCGGGTGGTGGATCTGTGAAATGACTCAGTACAACGAAGACTACAGGACTGAATAGCTAGAACACCTTTCTCAGCAGACCTCTGGAAGTCAAGGCAGCAGTACCTACTGAGCATGTGCTCCGATGCCTATGTTGTGGTCTAACAAGTATCCAGGACAGGCACTCTGCATGCTAACACAGCAATAGCAACCTTTGCCCTAGTGGGAAGAGCTCTCACTCATTCTGCAGGCTGCATCTTGGCCTATACATAGCAGATCCTAATGCAGACAACTACCCACAAGGACAAATTCCATTTCTGTACTGACTTGCCCAAAAGAAACCCACAAAGGGAGGATTCATCCATCCAATGGTCTTTGATAGGTTCAATGTAAAAGCTCAGCACTTTTGGGGTCACAACAATAGAGTATTCCCTCCTCTTTCGATGGTCCAAGTGGGGGAAGTATTGGTAGAAAGGCCGTTCAGGTCCTTAGTCCCAGTTTGTCAGGAAAGAAGATAATGTAGAGCGGCGGCACTGATAAAGCATGACAAGCTTACGCTATCGCGATGAGTAAGACGGTCTTCCTGGTCAGATGTACAGGACAGCTGTGTAATGGCTTGAAAACGGTGCCTATAAGAAAGGTAACAAGTAAATTGAGGTCTCACTGCAGCATCACATAGGGTTTAGGGGGAAACATATGGACCAAACTTTTGAGAAAATGCATCATAATGGGTGATTTAAACAAGGGCGGTTTGTCCTGTAAATGCAAAAAGCCCAAAAGGGCTGACAGATAACCCTTGAGTGTGCACTACAAGTCATTGCCGGAACAACAACTGAACAAACAGTAACATGACCGACCATTTAGCTTGTAATGATTCCATATTACCAGAGCCACAAACTTGTCCCAACGTCCTGTGTGAACATATTTTGTAGAAGGTTGCCTGGCTGCCAGGATGACATCCAGTACTTCCGAAGGCAGAATGGATGCAGTCAACTGTCAACGCTCAGACTCCATGCATAGAGATGTAGATTGCACAGGCCTGGGTGAAAGACCCTGCTGGCTGCTGCGATAGAAGATTCTCCTGAAGCAACAGCCCACTGGAAGGCAGATGATCATGCACAGAAGTTATGGGTATGACACTCTCCTTGCCCAATCTGAAGCCTGTGGGAAAACCCTGGCCCAGTTGTTCCCCATCTTCTTCAGAATTTGGAACAGACGGGAGCAGTGGGAAGACATACAGTAGCTTCGTACTCCACTCCAGGTGGAATGTATCTCTGATCAAGAGCAGTCTTGGGAACTCCAGTGTGCAAAATTGCTAATGAACAAGTTATCTACCTTCAGTAAGGCATTATTTGTTAGAGACTTTATCTAGCTGCAGATTCTTTACCTTTAGAATTTCCAGACATCAGCTTGGAATCTGGAACTTTTGCTGAGCAATGCCCCTGCCCATGCCATCGGTTGGCATAGTTCAAATCCACGTGCCATCGGCAGCATCATTACAGCCATCTGTGACATCACGGGTGCCTATGAAGGCACCACCCAGGCGCACATACATCAGTACTTTTCCACAAACCTCCAGAAGCTCAGAGCCACAGAAATAACCAACAGTTTTGTCTGTGCTAAAAAGCTAGGGCCCTGAAAGGGACAATCTCTAGCCCTAGAAAAGGAGTCCACAGAGCGGGGAGGCATGGTTGGGTGTAAACAATCTGCAGGTAGATAGTGTCTCTACCACATAATGCGTTACTGAAGGTAACTAACTTTTTCATCTGACAGAGACTTCAGGCTGCAGATTCCTTACCTTACCTTTAGGATAAATACGCAAGACATAACCACCTGGCGGTGGGCTGTGGACAAATTCACCTCACACTTAAAACTCCTGCCTGACCGAATGGGCAAAGTGCTTGTCTCTGTGGACCTAATTGTCTAGGCAGTAGTTTTTGGCAAACGTGAGCAGAGAAGCCCACGTTGCAGCCTGACAGATGTCCAGGACTGGTAAACGTCTTGCTAATACAGTGGGAGCTGCTTTGCCCCTGGTAGAATGAGCTCTCAAGCCCTCAGGAGGTTGCTTCTTAGCCAGAGCATAGCAGATTTTTATGCAGAGAACGACCAAGCGCAAAATTTTTGCTTCTGCACTGGCCTACTTTTTTTTGCTTCCATGTACCTCACAAAAAGTTGGTCATCCACCCAGAACTCTTTTGTGTGGTCAAGGTAGAACGACAATGCTCTTTTTGGGTCCAGTCGACGGAGTCGCTCCTCTTCCTTAGAGGGATGCAGGGGAGCAAAGAAGGTGGGAAGGGCGATGTTCTGACCCAGGTGAAATGGGGTCACTGTAGGAAAGTACCATCTTGCCTGGCATGTTACCCCCATTTTTCACTGGATATATGTTGTTTTAGTTGTATGTGTCACTAGGACCCTGCCAGACAGGGCCCCAGTGCTCATAAGTGTGCCCTGAATGTGTTACCTGTGTTATGACTAACTGTCTCACTGAGGCTCTGCTATCCAGAACCTCAGTGGTTATGCTCTCTCATTTCTTTCCAAATTGTCACTAACAGGCTAGTGACCAATTTCACCAATTTACATTGGCATACTGGAACACCCTTATAATTCCCTAGTATATGGTACTGAGGTACCCAGGGTATTGGGGTTCCAGGAGATCCCTATGGGCTGCAGCATTTCTTTTGCCACCCATAGGGAGCTCTGACAATTCTTACACAGGCCTGCCACTGCAGCCTGAGTGAAATAACGTCCATGTTATTTCACAGCCATTTACCACTGCACTTAAGTAACTTATAAGTCACCTATATGTCTAACCTTTACCTGGTAAAGGTTGGGTGCTAAGTTACTTAGTGTGTGGGCACCCTGGCACTAGCCAAGGTGCCCCCACATTGTTCAGGGCAAATTCCCCGGACTTTGTGAGTGCGGGGACACCATTACACACGTGCACTACACATAGGTCAATACCTATGTGTAGCTTCACAATGGTAACTCCGAATATGGCCATGTAACATGTCTATGATCATGGAATTGCCCCCTCTATGCCATCCTGGCATTGTTGGCACAACCCCATGATCCCACGGGTCTGTAGCACAGACCCGGGTACTGCCAAACTGCCTTTCCCGGGGTTTCACTGCAGCTGCTGCCAACCCCTCAGACAGGTTTCTGCCCTTCTGGGGTCCAGCCAGGCTTGGCCCAGGATGGCAGAAGAAAGGACTTCCTCAGAGAGAGGGTGTTACACCCTCTCCCTTTGAAAAAAGGTGTCAGGGCTGGGGAGGAGTAGCCTCCCCCAGCCTCTGGAAATGCTTTCATGGGCACAGATGGTGCCCATTTCTGCATAAGGCAGTCTACACCGGTTCAGGGACCGCTCAGCCCTGCTCTGGCGCGAAACTGGACAAAGGAAAGGGGAGTGACCACTCCCCTGACCTGCACCTCCCCTGGGAGGTGCCCAGAGCTCCTCCAGTGTGCTCCAGACCTCTGCCATCTTGGAAACAGAGGTGCTGCTGGCACACTGGACTGCTCTGAGTGGCCAGGGCCAGCAGGTGACCTCAGAGACTCCTTCTGATAGGCTCCTTCAGGTGTTGCTAGCCTATCTTCTCTCCTAAGTAGCCAAACCCTCTTTTCTGGCTATTTAGGGTCTCTGCTTTGGGGATTTATTTAGATAACGAATGCAAGAGCTCATCCGAGTTCCTCTGCATCTCTCTCTTCACCTTCTGCCAAGGAATCGACTGCTGACCGTGCTGGAAGCCTGCAAAACTGCAACAAAGTAGCGAAGACGACTACTGCAACTCTGTACCGCTGATCCTGCCGCCTTCTCGACTGTTTTCCTGGTGGTGCATGCTGTGGGGGTAGTCTGCCTCCTCTCTGCACTAGAAGCTCCGAAGAAATCTCCCGTGGGTCGACGGAATCGTCCCCCTGCAACCGCAGGCACCAAAGAACTGCATCACCGGTACCCTGGGTCTCCTCTCAGCACGACGAGCGAGGTCCCTTGAATCCAGCAACTCTGTCCAAGTGACTCCCACAGTCCAGTGACTCTTCAGTCCAAGTTTGGTGGAGGTAAGTCCTTGCCTCCCCACGCCAGACTGCATTGCTGGGAACCGCGTCTTTTGCAGCTACTCCGGCTCCTGTGCACTTTCCGAGGGAATCCTTTGTGCACAGCCAAGCCTGGGTCCACGGCACTCTAACCTGCATTGCACAACCTCCTGAGTTGTCCTCCAGCGGTGTGGGACTCCTTTGTGCCACTTCGGGTGAGCACTGTTTCACTCCTCTTCGTAGAGCCTGTTCCGGCACTTCTGCTGGTACTGCCTGCTTCTGAGAGGGCTCCCTGTCTTGCTGGGCGCCCCCTCTGTCCCCTGACGCAATTGGCGACATCCTGGTCCCTCCTGGGCCACAGCAGCATCCAAAAACCCTAACCGCACGACTTGCAGCTAGCAAGGCTTGTTTGCGGTCTTTCTTCAGGAAAACACTTCTGCACGACTCTCCACGGCGTGGGACATCCACCCTCCAAAGGGGAAGTTTCTAGCCCTTGTCGTTCCTGCAGAATCCTCAGCTTCTACTGTCCAGTAGCAGCTTCTTTGCACCCACAGCTGGCATTTCCTGGGCATCTACCCCCTCTCGACTTGGTCGTGACTTTTGGACTTGGTCCCCTTGTTCCACAGGTACCCTCGTCTGGAAATCCATTGTTGTTGCATTGCTGGTTTTGGTCTTTCCTGCAGAATTCCCCTATCACGACTTCTGTGCTCTTTGGGGAACTTTAGTGCACTTTGCACTCACTTTTCAGGGTCTTGGGGTGGGCTATTTTTCTAACCCTCACTGTTTTCTTACAGTCCCAGCGACCCTCTACAAGGTCACATAGGTTTGGGGTCCATTCGTAGTTCGCATTCCACTTTTGGAGTATATGGTTTGTGTTGCCCCTATCCCTATGTGTCCCCATTGCATCCTATTGTAACTATACATTGTTTGCACTGTTCTCTAATACTATACTGCATATTTTTGGTATTGTGTACATATATCTTGTGTATATTTGCTATCCTCATACTGAGGGTACTCACTGAGATACTTTTGGCATATTGTCATAAAAATAAAGTACCTTTATTTTTAGTATATCTGTGTATTGTGTTTTCTTATGATATTGTGCATATGACACTAGTGGTACTGTAGGAGCTTCACTTGTCTCCTAGTTCAGCCTAAGCTGCTCTGCTAAGCTACCATTATCTATCAGCCTAAGATGCTAGACACCCTATACACTAATAAGGGATACCTGGGCCTGGTGCAAGGTGTAAGTACCCCTTGGTACTCACTACAAGCCAGTCCAGCCTCCTACAGTCACAACCTTAGGGAGAAAAGAGGCATGAGTGAGAAGCACTCCTTTGTCCGAACACATGGTGAGATACGGAGGTTTTGATGAGAGAGCCTGCATCTAACTCACCCTTCTGGCAGATGTTATTGCCACTAAAAAGGCTGTCTTCATGGTGAGCAGCCAGAGGGGACAATTGTGCAAAGGCTCAAAGGGAGCACACATGAGAAAAGTGAGAACCAGATTTAATTCCCACTGAGGCATGATAAAAGGCATAGGAGTAAACATATGTACAAGCCCTTTAAGGAATCTGTTTAGAATAGGAGATTTGAATGAAGAAGGCTGACAGGGCAGCCGAAGAAAAGCTGATAAGGCAGAAAGATAACTTTTGAGTGTGCCCAATGCAGATCCCTGCTGGGAAAGGGACAAAATAAAGAGAAGGATATCAGAAAGAGTAGCACAAAGAGGATCAATAGATCTTTCTGTACAATAATATACAAAGCGTTTCCAACTGAAAGTGTAGAATATCTTGGTGGAGGGACCCCTGGCTGCCAGAATAACTTTACAGACTTCGGGAGGAAGGTCGAAGGATGTCAACTGCTGCCACTCAATCTCCACGCATGAAGGTGCAGAATTGCGGTTGGGTGAAGAACCTTACTCTGGTGCTGCGACAGATGATCTTCCCAAAGGGGCAGCCTGACTGGAAGATCAATACTCATTTTCAGATACTCAGGATACCAGACTCTCTGTGCCAGTCCGGAGCCACCAGGAATACTTGGGCCCGGTCGTTCCTGATCTTGAGAACTCTGGACATAAGTGGTATGGGCGGAAAGGCGTACAGGAGGCCTGAGCTCCACTCACGTTCTCTTTGGAGGCAAACAGATCTAACCAAAGCTCTCCCCACTGCTGAAAGAGTCCTTGTGCCACTTCCGGATGGAGACGCCCACTCGTGATCCATTAGACGCTGACGTCTGAGTTTGTGCGCCTGCATATACCTGGTGCAAGCCGTTACCAACATCATCCTCTTTCATTCTCAGGCCAGTTTGTAGCCTGCCATTTTTGGTGTGGACATTGCACACAGTTTGAATATTTAGAAATCGTCATAAAACCAACAAAATTTGGAAGAGGAGCTCCAGATCCACATCAGATGACGCAGAAAGAAAGGAACTAACGTAAACGCGGAAGGATGGTGCTTATATGCATCTCTGCTCTGTTACTTTAGGGGTGGTAAGGCATGACCACAGTGCCACATGATGCTACCTACCGGTGCACAGTAGCACTACTAAGAAAAATCTCTGGATCCAGTCTCGTGCATGGGGAAAGTCTAAAGCTGAGGAACATACGGTCAGAAGTATCCATCAGAATACATGTTCTTATACATATAGATGATGTTGGGAAAGGACTGACACTGATTTGAAAGGAACTGGACAGACCTGGTAATGCCTCTGGCCTGAAGGCAATAGAGCTTAATCCGGCTTGTTTCCTCTCACTGAGCACGGGATGTGAAACAAGGATTTGGAAATAGCACATGGCCTATCCCAGAAAGAAATATGTTAAAATATCTGGGGATCAGGGTGTAAAGGGAACCAACCAATGTAATACCAGGGAGCCTAGACAGGGCAATGACCTCTTCCAAGTCATTGATACCTTTCTGGAAAAGTTGCCACTTTTGTCGATTGGACGAGGAGCACTTTCTAATTTGGTTTTGCTACCATGCATGCTATATTTTTTCACAATATTCTACTAAAACTTAAGAAGCCTTTTTTTCCCCTAAGACCTGACCAAGCTACTGACAGAGCTAATGTGGAAGGCAGAGAAGATGCAGTCTTGTGCTGGAAAAACTATGCCTGCTCATTGTTGAAGGTGGCCTGGAGGCCCTATTTTCGAGTTATACTATATGGCAGCTCCGTTTTAATGGCCGGCGGCATGGTTTAATGTAGGAGAGGGTACCATAGCTGGCATATGTACATAGCGGAAATAGCTCATCATCTGTTACTGAGCACATATGTAATTACTACACATAAATGAAACCCAGCTACTACTTCTCAAGACAGCGAAATATGACTAAGAACGTACTTGCAAAGAAAAGCCAATTGAATACTGTACACTCCTGAAAAGGAGTGCACACAAGTTTAAACAAATCACAGTCACAGCAGATAAGACCAGGGGGCAAACTGTACGGCATGGTTACAACACAGAACCTTGTGGAGCTAACCAAAACATACAGCCCTGTGTTAATTCCTTACAAATACAGCATTCAAGAAAGGTCATGAAACACACAAGGGTGAATACAGAGACAAAGCTTAAAAATGACAGAGCACTGAAGATATTCCTTACATGGGACCATCAACACTGAAGAGTTTTCATGTTGTACAAAGCCATTATGGAAACACAAAAGAAAGACTTGGGACACCAGTTGGCTAAATGGGATGAAGAGCTGGGTGAGGAAATGACACATGGGGAATAGATACTGCCCCTTCAACCGGTAGCTGAGGGACCTAAAAATGTCAGACTCAAGCTGCTACAGTTTAAAGACATACATTGCACTTACATGACCACGGCTCACATATAAGCTATGTTCCCAAACATAATATACACCTACCCTAGATGCAGAGATGAGGGTACTTTCTTCAACCACATGGTGTGACCCAGTGGTAAGATTAAAAAATAATTAGTTAGTGAACACCATGCAAATAACAGAAATAGCAGGTTAACAATATCTAACAAACCCCAAGAAATGCCTTGTAGGATTAATGACCAGACCAAAGATGGATGAATCCAGCTACAAATTCACCAATCTGGACCTAGCTTTAGCAAAAAGAACACTAACCATGAATTGGAGATCACCCAAGCTCTTGATTTTATGAAGTGGAAAAGTTACTTATACAAAACAGCACAGGCGAAAGCCAAACTAAAATGAAAACAAACAGATAATCTGTAGTGATAGATTGGGAACCCCTGTCACTAGATACAGCACCTACATCTGACAATAAGCCCCCATGAATGAAAAAACATATGGAATACATCCACACAAGGCTCGACGACTCCTTGTTGCTCAGTGACGTGTAAACACACCTTTCTGCTCCCCAAATATCAGAACAACCTCGAAAGGTTAAAGCACCTGCCGCACAGATGTGATGATCACACACCCCTCAACTAATGCAAACCTTGGCTATATTGTTCACAGTTTGTTAAGTATTATGATATGTTTTGCTTTTCCTAAGATTTAACAATTGCTTACTCAGATTATCTTATGAAAGTCAATGCTGGCTTAATGTACCATACTCTGTAACTTATTGTCGGCATGATTAAATGTACAACAGAATGATGAACAAGTAATGAGTAAACATCTAAAATGTATCAACTAAAAAAAGTTTCCACATCCAGCCTGGCACCTGGAGGAGATTCTGCAGTCATCTAGGAGTTAAGTCAAGCAGGCCAGTCATCAATCAGCATAAAGTAAAGAGAAGTAATGTAGTTTAAAGATGGTAGGCATAGAAAGGACAACGATTTTCCTGAACTCATAAAAATCCCCAAAAATGCATAAATAATAATGCTGAAAAGCAGACTTGGCAGACATCATTTCTGGCACACAACAGAACTGTGGATTATCAAACTGACACATTTGTTGTTATGATCCTGGATTGAATTGTTTGCACGAACAAAAAAAATCCCTGTATCATTACCAACTGTCAATTTTTTAACATAATAGTGCTTTCGCTTAAAAATCAAAAGGCTAGTGAACTGTCCAAAGCTTTAATTAACAAATACAACTCTAATATCTTACCCTTGATTTCTTATTTGGAGTATAGGCTTTGGAGTTGCTGAATATTAACCGAACATCTTTTCCAAACTCAAGTGGAGTAGTGTAAATCCCTGCTTCCAAGTTTGCTTTCACAGTGCCGAAGTCCATTGGAGTCTCTATGAGATCACGATAGTCCTGTTGGAAACATTTAAAAAGCTCATCATTCAGATACGTATATTAAGTACACACATTTTAGATGGTGCTTTATATCATTACAATTTGATTAAACAAGACCTCACATTTCACCATAGTTGCAATATAAACATAAAAATTAAATCCCTTTGTTCAAGTTATTAATATTGCAAGAGAAAGCCCCCCCGCTGTGTGTTTTTTGGGAGGCGATGTGCTGAGACTGGAGGAGGTCACATGTATAGGGCGTTTATTGGTGATCTCAAAGACAAAAAAAGTGTGGCACACTTCTTAGATTTCACCCTCATCCTGGCTAAAAGGACCACAACGATGAAGTGGAAGCTTCCACAGCCCCATCTACTGAGGTCTGCCTCCCTAAACTCTCTGAATGTCTAGAAGGGCAAAGACCACAGCCCTGCACAGAGAAGGGGCCAAAGTCTTACACTGCTCTTTCATGGCCCACAACAGGGAAACAACTCTAGGGTTGAGTCTTCTATCATCCACCTTCTCGCTATTCAAACAACGACGTAAGCCGAGCCCACCATGGTGCCTTCAGACCCATGGAATTACCCAGGAACATTAAAGGGTAGCTTCAGTTGCCCCTTACAACTGCTAGGCTCGATCTGATCCGATGCATAATGGCCCCTACCTTTTCACTTCCTCCTCTTCGCCAGCGCTCATCCCGCTTACCTGCTCTAAGGTTATACTCCATATAGTTTGAGTACCCCTAGGACTCATACAGATGTGTCATCATTACCCTCCATCAGCATGCCACCTTCCTACCACTGATGCCCTCCCTTCTACTCCATCACCTGAACCTCAGGATGGGGTGGGGAGCCAACCCTTACCCACGTGTTAACTTAATCCTTGCATGAATGTGTGACCTATCAAAATGTAGATATGCTGTGCTCTCCTCTTGTTTATGTATAGAAGAAACCCATTAAGCAGTTAAAAAAAACACCCTAGTGACCTTATATGCTACATTGGTTGTCAAAAGGCGCATTCACCATGCTGGAGCTTTAGTCTTCAGGTTTATTTTCTTCAATGAGGCCTGGAGCTCAGCATTTCCAAGGCTCTGAAAGACTGACTAGCCTACCTCTACATACTAAATAAGTATTTGTTTAATGAAAAGAAAAACTTAGTAGGCATGTAACATTACTTGCCAGTGCTAGTTTTCTAAATCAATCCAACTGCACACATCGGTATGCTTCACTTGAGCTCTTTCTCACTCATGTTCCCAAAAGGGGACTTGAATTTTCTAACAGTTTGACCTTCCATATTTCCTACATATGTTTTTACTTCCATTTACTGCCAGAGCAAGCAAGAGCCACAGGGAAGGCATAATGCATTTACAAAGACCTTTGTGTCTATTCCCTTTTTTGAAAACATAGAACGACCAAACCCAACAAAAAATGAAAATAAAGTTCAAAGGTACTGGAGGGAAAGCATAGTGTTCCATGCAAAGTTTAAATTGTTCACTGCTGGTGGATGGCTCAATGCAAATACTTGCATAAAAGTCAAGAACTCGTATCCCACCAGACAGTATGGAGATATTTTGCCCTGTCTGAATCCATCACTGTTTATTCCCTCACACACTAATGCATTCAATCTATTTCTCCCATATTTCATTATTTCACAAGACATATGTTGAATAGGTAAAGATACTGAATGGGCTGTGCTTATGGCATATTAGTGATGCATGGGTTATTGCTGGAGGTCAAAGGGCCCTGAAATTATGATGCAGACAGAAGTAAAAAAGCCACTGTCTAATTAATGTGCAAGTGTTCTCCAGGATTTGTTTGCAGTATTTAGAAATATCTAATATTTCACAACACCTTTATACTTTTTGATATTCATACAAAGTTAGTACGTTTTTAAAAGGCTGTTGGGGTCTCATGATTTACTCAATGTTATAATTGAGTTGTAACTGATTTTTTTGTTCTATTGCTCTTTGCTAGGCATGCACTTGGATGTCACTCACAGAATGTTCTGTAAATGTAGGCGACTTGACTGCAAAACAAAAACAAATTGCAAAGGGAATGATATAGTATCCATCATCAGAACTAACTTCACATTCTTTGAAAGGAGATTATTCACTCTGCAGAAACTCTACCCTTGAAGAATACATAGCAAAAAATAATAAAGTTGGCTTAAAAGGCTTTCAATGAAAGAGAAATCAAAATACTCACAAGGGTGCTGAAGTAGAATAATTACTGGTTGAGAAACTTTAGTCTAATTTGCTTCCTTTCATATCTCTTGTAAATAAATAAATAGGTGGGGCTGTGCTATTGATTGTAGTATTGGTGGTGTTGCCGGTATTGACAGTGGTGTAAGCATTGGCTGTGGGCATAAATAATGGTGGTGATTGTACTAGTTATGGTACTGAAATTATGAGATAAAGAAGTGAATGTGATAAAGCGTGGTGGCTGAGTGTACTGACAGCCAACAGCAGCATTGCCAAAATTCACTGTATATTTTAAAAAGTTGGTAACAAACGGTGTGGACAAATATAAAGCAGACTGTAGACAAACCTAAAACAGTCATTAAGTCAAAAAAGTAATAGATGGACTTTAAAATACATTGGTGATAAGGAAGTGCAAAGATTAATGTGAGACTGAAAGAGAAAAATATGATAGATGACTGAAAAATAGATGAATTAATTACAACTATCTTTAGGTCAAAAACTGAGTAGCAAAGGTACACATGGAAAATGGGTTTCTGAAAACCACACAGTAATGCTTCTTCTGATCGGTACCCTCTAACTTACTGCAGTTCTCTAACCATGTTGTCCTCCATCTGGCATCAGAACACTATCAGTTGCACAGCTGAGCAAGCTAGTACTCCCTGTAAGTAACCTATGAATTTCACCAGTAAAAAAAAGACAAAGCTGATATCGGCAATAGACAATAACTTCAGGGAATGTATAATATATTTGACAATCTATTTGGCTAAACATTACTGAATGTAATTAATGTGTTTTTCTAAAGGTTACTTTTCCTGCAGAATCCTCAGAAATATTAATTTGCAAATTAAAAAGTCACTTATTTCTGGTAACGTTATTTCTTGTAGATACTCTTGTAGGAAGCTGGCCTGGTGTGTGGTGAGCAACTATGGTGGTATTACCTTATATCAGGTCCAGGTATCCCCTATTAGTGAGGTGTAATCAGTGTCTAGGAAGCCAGGGTCTCTAGAGGTAGCTGTGGGTGAGCAGCCAAGGCTTATCTAGGAGACATGCAAAGCATATGCAATACCACTTATAGTCTCACAGCACTTACACACATGAAAGAACCACACAGTGTTACAAAAATAAAGGTACTTTATTTCAGTGACAAATATTAAAATACTATATAGGCAATACTCTACTATCAGGTGAGTAAACACACTATTATGTACACCTTAGTAATAACAAATGGTCATGGAAAGCAATAGAAAATAGTGGAATAATAGTAAACAATTGAGACCCTAGGGGGAGACCAAACCATAAACTAAAAAAATTGAATGTGAAAGTCAGACCCCCCCCACCTCCTCCCAGGTAAGTGAAATCTGTAGAGGGGAGCTGGAGGAACTAGGAATCCCAAAACCTAAGTACCAGAGTGCCCCCAGTGACCAGGAGAGAAAAGGTAAGTACCTGGTGTTTACCAAAATCACAGAGAAACTTTGTAAAAGGACTGTGCAAGACCCAAACAAGACTGGAAGAAAAAGAAGATTGATCCAGACGGAAGAGTACCTGAAATTGAAGGGGACTAAGTCCAGTTCCAGTTGGACTGCCCAGTTTGGGCAGGAGCCACTACCCACCCTTCTGGAGATGCAGGACCAGGTCGACAGTGAAGGGCAGGAGTTGGCTATGTAGTGCAGGAGAAGAGTTCCAGGAGTGACGAAGTCAATGTCCCACGTCGGAAGAAGAGTTGCAGTCTGTTAGTAGTGTGGAAAAACAAACCAACAAGCCTTGGCTAAGACAAGAGTTACAGATGAAGAATTGCAGAACTGCTGGGGACCAGGAAGGTTCGATGGGACTCAACCCAAGGAGGGGAGCCCAATGCGACCCTCAGCATTGAGGAGAGCCAGAAGTCGAGGATGCAGCCCCCACAGGCAACTCACAGGCAGCAGGCACAGAAGTCGCAAAGACTCACTACCTCCAAAGTTGGACAGCTGGTAGAGGGGACCAAGGGGACCAGTCAAGACCACCACCTGTGTTGCAGGATCCACGCAGAGTTGCAGGAGAGAGGACCCACGCAGCCGGTTGTCGTTGCAGTCGGTGCCTGCTGATGCAGGGGAGTAACTACTTCACTACAAGGAAGATTCCTTCTTGCTTCTTGTGCAGACTGAAGACTTGCACTCTCAGAGGATGCACAGCCTGGGAAGTGTTGCATTTGCTGGAAGGAGCCAGTGAAACATGTTGCAGAGCACAGTCATCGTTGTAGCTGCAGATTGTAGGTTCCTGTGGAGTCCAAATGCGGTTCCAGTGGCCAGAAGTTGAAGTAAGCGGTGCAGAAGAGTCCTGCTGGAATCTTGCATGTCGAATCTGAGGACCCACCCAAGACCCTAAATAGCCCTAAAAGGGGGATTGGTCACCTAGCAGGGTGATCAGCTATCCAGAGGGGCCTGTGACGTCGCCTGCCTGACCTGGCCACTCAGATGCTCCCAGAGGCCTCTGACCACCTTGGATTCAAGATGGCAGAATCAAGTGGCCAACTGGAGGAGCTCTAGGCACCACCCCAGGGGTGGTGATGCACAGGGGAGTGATAACACCCCTTCCCATTGTCCAGTTTCGTGCCAGAGCATGAATCTTGGGCCCCTGGACTGGTGCAAACGAGTTTATGCGAGGAGGGCACCAAATGTGCCCTATCAAGCATACCAGTGGCTTGGGAAGGCTACTCCTCGCAAGCCATGTAACTACTATTTCCAAAGGGAGAGGGTGTTGCCTTCCTCTCCCAAAGGAAATCCCTTGTTCTGCCTTCCTGGGTTTGAGACTGTACGTAGGATGGCAGCAGGCTGCCTGAGAAAACCTGCAAACTGGTAGGAGCAAAGCTGGGGGTCCTCTAAGGAGCCCCCAGAGTGCATAGAATCATTCAAACAATACTGGTAACAATACTGGGATATGATTCCAAACATGCCTATGTTCGGAGTTACCATTATGTAACTGGACATAGGTAGTGACCAATGTCAAGTACAAGGGTAAAATGGCTTTCCCAAACTCACGAAATCCAGGAAAATGGAGCTTAAGTTTGTGGCTCGAGCAGGGGTGCCATCACACACAGGTACTTGCACCGTGGATTCTGGGCTGGTAAGGCCTGCCAAAGGAGTGACTTGCAGTGACCTGTAGTGAAAGGGTGCATGCATCTTTTCATGCAGGCTACAATGGCAGGCCTGCAGACACATTTTGTATGGGATCCCAGCGACGGCATAATATATGCTGCAGCCCATGGGGAACCCCTGGTGCCCCCATGCCCTGGATACCTAGGTACCATATATTAGGGACTTACACAGGGGCACCAGTATGCCAATTGTGGGGCGCCCAAAGTCGGGAACAACCAAATTGAGAGGGAGAGAGCACAGTTACTGGAGTCCCAGTAAGCAGGATCCCAGTAAACACAGACAAAAATACACTGACAGTAGGCAAAAAGTGGGGATAACTATGCCAAAAAGAGGGTACTTTCCTACAACTCCAACTGTAGATTCTTCACCTTCTGAATACTCTCCCAGGCATCAGACTCGATCTGGATACTTTCAAGCAGTACCCCTGCATGCTGGTAGGTGGTGTTGTGTGGCTCATGCCAATGTCACTTTGCTCCGGACGTGACATGCACAGTCACATAGAAGCGCTACAGATAATAAAGCAGTACCTCTCAGGTGGCAGGTTTGTGAACTGACTCGGATGAAAAAGTCCTGAAGGACCAAGTGGGCAATATGCCCTTCTAGTCAGACCTGGCAGTCCAGGTAGAAGTGATTCATAAACGTCTGGAGCTACACCCACCTAAAAAGTTTAACAAATGTCCTGAACAAGTTCTCCATGTACCAATGCAGTGGTCATAGCCATAGCCCTTGTGGAATGAGCCTGCAGGCTCACAAGAGGCTGCTTCTTAGCCAGTGTGCAGCAGATTTTTTGTTGTAGAGAATGATTAAGCAAGAAAGGGTCCTTCTCTGCACTGATCTGCCATTTTTCGCTCCAGCAAATCCAACAAGATACTGATCGTCCACATGATGTTCACTAATACTATCAATATAGGATGTAGTCTTGCGTCCTCTTTATAGTGGTGAGGTAGTGTGAAGAAAGTTGGGAGGGTACAGTTTTGCACCATATGAAAGGCACTAACCACTTTCGAGAGGAAGGAGGCTCGGGTCCTCAACCTCAGGTAGTCTGGAAATAATATTGTGTATGGTGGGTTGACCGAGAGTGCTTGCAGCTCACTCACTCGTCATGCAGATCCTATGGTGGTAAGGACAACTGTCTTCAGAGTGAGGGGCCACAACAGACAACTGTGAAGTGGCTCAAAAGGGTTAGGAAGTACACATTAGCAATGTGAGGACTAAGTTTAGCCCCCCCCCCTTCTTGAGGCATACTAATGAAATATGTGGGCAGAAGCAAATGCTGCAATCCTTTCAAAAAACGATCATGACAGGTGATTGAAATACAGACGTGTGGACAATCTAATAAATGGACTGACAACCTATAACTGTGACCAAGCCACATCCTTGCTGGGCTATAGACAACCCAAAAAGCAACACTTCAAATAATTTGGCTTGAAGTTGGCCAGTCTGCCTACTACTGTACCAGGTCACAATCCTGTCATAACAGCCGGAGTATACTGATTTCGTGGTGGGACACCAGGCTGTCAAAATGACATCAACTACTGCAGAGGAAGGTCGAATGGGATCAACTGCTACAGCTTAATCACCAGGCATAGAGATGAAAATTGTGCAGGCCTCCATGCAAGTCCTGCCCTGCTGCTACGTCTAAGGCCATTCCGAAGCAGCAGCCTGATCAGAGGACAGATGCTCATGCCCAACAGTTCAGAGTACTACACTCTCCTTGCCCAATCTGGTGTCACTAGGATGACTTGAGCCTGGTCTTTTTCAGAACATAAGGCAGGAGAGGTAGCAGCAGAAAGACGTACAGGAGCCCAGAGCTCAAATCTTGGTGGAATGCTACTCAGAGAGAGCAGTTTTGGGAAGTCCAATGTGCAAAAATGCTGACACTGCCCGTTCTCTGCGGTGGCAAAGAGATCGAGCCAAGGTTATACTCATTCACAGAGTAGACCATGTGCCACCTCCAGGTTTAGCTGCCATTAGTGATCCGCTAGGCGTCAGTGACTGAGTTTGTCCACATTGGTGTTCCGGTATCTCACCAGGGGGTATGGCGTAGCGCCTCCTGACACAGGGGGACAAAACCTCACCTCGCCCTGCTTGTTGAAGTACAACATGGTGGTGGTATTTTCACTGAGCACCTGCACCAGCCTTCCTTTGATAGATGGGAAGGCTTTCAATGCCAAGCAAATGAATCACATGTCTACAAGACTGAGATGGAGTCATGCCTCTACCAGAGACTAGATTCCTTTGATCTTCACCTCTCCCAGATTGTCACCGCAACTAAAAAGTGATGTATTAGTCACCAATATGAGATCTGAGTGAGTGAAGGGAGAGGAGTCTGCTGCTGCCCCAAGGTCGACCCAGCAGACATCACTGTAGGTCTTTTGCAGTCTCTCCTGAAAGCTGGGCATAGTCGCAGAGCTGATGCTGTACTAACTGGGACTTCAGAGCCCACTGCAGAGCTTTCATATGCCATCTGGAATGCTTAACCAGCAGGGTATGAGGCCATCAGCCCCAGGAGCCTCAATGTCATCCTCAGAGATACAAGACAGTTTGAAACCCCAGAATCAGAGCCTGAATGTCTTGGAGTCTATGCTCTGGGGGAAAAACAAAAAACTGCACTGTGTTCAAAATAACTAAGATGAAATGGAGGGTCTGCCAATTTAGGTGTAATTTTGGCATGCTGACAATGAACCCCAAGGATTTCAAGAAGTTCGCCATAGAACGAAGATGGGTAACACCCGCCTGGGGCAAGCATACCTTTAACAGCCAGTCATAGAGATATAAGAAAATTGGTACCCGACCTCCGAAAATGCACTGCAACCACCACCATCATTTTCGCGAACACCCAAGGGGCACTGACGAGGCCAAAGTGGAGTACTGCAAACTGAAAGTGCTCTTACCCCACTGTGAACCACAGGTAATAATGGTGGGCCTGCAGGACGGGTATGTGGAAATTAGCATCCTGGAGGTCCAATGCTCCATCTAGTTTGCAGGGTCAAGGGCAAACAAGAACTGGGCTAGGATGAGCATGCTGAATGTATCTTTTCTCAGAAAAAGTGAGAGGGTGACATTCTAAACTAGGACAAAATCATCCATCCTTCTTTGGCACCTGAAAGAAGCTGGAGTAACAGCCAGCTCCCTCTTCTGATGCCGGCACCCTGTCTATCACTCCTTAGGCGAGAAGGGCCTATACTTCCTGCAGTAAAATGGATAGATGGTCCTCTGCCAACTCTCTTCAAGGTATTGGAAGGTGTGGCGAATGAAAAAAAACAGACGTTTAGTGCCCTGTAAGACAATTTGAAGGAGCCACTTGTTGAAAGTGATTGCTTGCAACCCTGAGAGAAAATGACAGACTCTGGCTTCGAAAGTTTGGCTAAAGAGGTTTTGCTACTTCAGTAGTTGTAGGGGCTGAGAACTGGGCTGCTCACTGTCCTTGCTGTCCACGGTCTCTGTGGGCGCCGTGGCCACAGACACAGCCACAAAAGGGCTGTATGGTCTTCTGGGCAGGCTGAGCTGGCATTTATTGGTGATATTGAAAACCCTAACCATAGCCACATAGGGGGTCAAAACGCTAGCGGAACCAACACACATTGGGGCAGACAGGACTAAGGAGCATGCTGCGACCCTGTTGTCTGGAAGGCTGAGTCTGCTTTTTTCCCCCGAACAGGAGAGAGCAGTCAAAGGGCAAGTCCATTTGGGAAGATTGGACATTCCCGGATAAGCATGTAGATCGCATCCAGGCATGTCTTTGAGGTGTCACCTTGGTGCCTATTGCCTGACAAAGGCACTAATGTTATTTAGCCCAGAGTGAGTCCTGAATTTTCCCACATCACTGCAACCCTAAGTGGCCTGAGTAAGAGTGGGGTGCAAGTCTTCTGCAATAGCAGGTAGTACCTGAGCGACAGAAAGAATTGTGTATTGTGAGTGCATTGGCCCAATAGCCAGTTGGCTTTGGCGTATATTGATGCCAGACTGGTAGAAGAGGATATGCGTTTTCCAAACGTTTCGAAGGGCTCGGATTGTCTTTCCAGTGAGATGGTGCATGGTAGCATGTTTGGGTTGACACTACTCGTGGGGGCTTGCACCACTAAACTCTCTGTGTCCCCTGTGGCCCCTCCCGCCTCCCCCCTCCTCCTCACCGTTCTCCCTCTCCTCTCTTAGAGGATTCCCCTGCCGCTGCGTCCCTTGCGGCCCCACCCCCCCAGCCTTCCCATTCGTCCAGCCCTCCCTCCTCCCAGCTGCCACTCCCTCCCTCCCCATTTATGGCAGCTGCGGTGCGGACGCACCCAGCAGACGTGCCAAAGGCAAGCCCGTCTGCGCCAAGACCGCGCCCAGCGCCAGTCCCCCTGGCCTTCTCAAACAAACCTACTCCCCCCTCACCCTCCACTCACTCAACCCAGGCCCTCACCCCACCTGCACCCTTTCCAGCCCCACACACACTCATGGCCCCTTCAACTGCCTCGCCTGTCATTTCTCCTGCTCCTCACCCCCCACATCACACACCAACCATAGTGACCCACCGACAACAAACACAACACCCCCAACACAATACACACCACCCACCCCCACCAACCAGCCCCGCCACACACCACCCCACAACCAGAACACACTCAGGAACAACACCCTCATGCACCACACCAACACCTCCCACCTCAACTGCCTGCTCCTCAACACCCACTCCCTTCACAAACATGCCATAGAACTCTGGGATCTCATCACATCACACTCACCTGACATCGCCTTCCTCGCGGAAACCTGGACCAACCCCTCCTCGGAACCAGACATAGCCATCGCCACCCCCAGGGGATACAAACTCCAACGCAAAGACCGCCTCAACAGGCCAGGGGGTGGCATCGCATCCTACACAGGGACACCATCAAAGTCACCACCAGCTCCCAAGACACTATTGACAACACAGAACACATGCACTTCCTAATCCACATTAACAACAACTCCACCCTCAGAGGTACACTAATCTACAGACCACGCCCCGCCTTCTGCGACACCATCGCCGACACCATCAGCTCGCACGCCCTCACCTCCACAGATTACATCCTCCTCGGTGACTTCAACTTTCACTTGGAGAACCTACAACACCACAACTCTACCTCCCTCATAGACAACCTCACCAACCTCGGACTCAAACAACTGGTCACCGCACCCACCCACGCAGCAGGACACACGCTTGACGCTATTTTCACCTCAAGCCAACACATAGCCTACATCCACATTACCGAACTCCTCTGGACTGACCACCACGGCGTCCACTTCTCCTTCGCCAAACCCCCCACACACCACCATCAACACACCACACCCTACCGCATGTGGGACAAGATCCCCACAGAACGCCTGAACTCCCAACTGGCCCACAACCCCCCCCCCCCCCACACCAACACAGGAGCACACAACCTCTCGAAATGGATCACTACCTGCGCAGACACACTAGCCCCCCTCAGAAAACACATCGCCACCTGCAACATCAAGAACGCCCCATGGTTCACCCCCGAACTCCAAGCTTCCAAGCGCAAATGCCGCCAAGCGGAGAAAATATGGTGACAAGAACCCTCCACAACCAACTTCTCCACCCTCAAAGCCACCATTCGCACCCATCACCAACTCATACGCACCGCCAAAAAGATACCACTACAAGACACGCCTTGACAACAACTCTCAAAACAGCAAAGAACTCTTCACCATCATTAATGAACTAGCCAAACCCAAAGCCAGCAACATACACCCTTCACACACACAGCCCCTATTTGATGCCCTCTCCAACCACTTCCACCACAAAATCCTGGACATCCACAACAGCTTCATACCACACACACCCACCACACGCACCCCACACTCACCCAACTCTACCCCACTCATGATCCCCCCACCACACTCACCACCTGGACCCCCACCATACACGAAGAAACCGAAAAAAACATGAACACCATCCACTCCGGATCCCCCTCCGACCCCTGTCCACATCGCATCTACAACAAAGCCAGCCCAACCATTGCCCCCATACTCTGCGACATAATCAACTCCTCCTTCGACTCCGCCACCTACCCAGACCCCAAGAAGCACGCAGATATCACCACCCTCCTAAAAAAAAGCCAAAGCCGACCCAGAGATCCTCTCCAACTATTGCCCCATATCCCTCCTCCCTTTCCCCGCCAAGGTCGCAGAGAAACTAGTCAACACCCGCCTATCCCACTACCTCGAAGAAAACAACATTCTTGACCCCTCACAATCCGGGTTCCGCAAGAACCACAGCACGGAAACCACCCTCATCGCATGCACTGACGACACTAGGACCAAAGTCGACAAAGGCGAGACCGTCGCACTCATCCTCCTAGACCTCTCCGCAGCCTTTGACACTATCTGCCACTACACAATCCTCCACAACATAGGAATTCGCCACAAAGCCTTAGACTGGCTAACCTCCTTCCTCACTGACCGGACCCAGAGAGTCCGCCTCCCACCTTTCCACTCCACCACCACCAAGATCATCTGCGGAGTCCCCCAAGGGTCCTCTCTCAGCCCCCCACACTTCAAAATATACATGATCCCCCTAGCCAACATCCTCCGATCACACGGAATCACTATCCTCTCCTACGCAGATGACACCCAACTCATCCTCTCCCTCACCCGCACCACCGCCAAAACCAACCTACTCGCAGCTCTCCTCGACACTACCAACTGGATGACAACTAACCACCTCAAGCTTAACTCCAACAAAACCGAGATCATCATCTTCGGCCCCAACAAAACCGTATGGGACGACTCCTGGTGGCCCACCGCCCTAGGACCCACACCCACCCCGCAAACCACGCACGCAACCTCGGCATCATCCTGGACCCCTCCCTCTCCATGACACAGCAAATCAATGCTCTAACCTCCTCCTGCTTCCACACACTCCACACTCTAAAAAAAATCCTTCAAATGGATTCCCCCAGAGACCAGGAAGACAGTCACCCATGCACTCATCAGCAGCAGACTAGACTAGACTACGGCAACGCCCTCTATGCCGGCACCACACTCAAACTCACATGCAAACTCCAGAGAATCCAGAACACAGCCGCACGCCTCGTCCTTGGCCTCCCCTGCACGAATGAATCTCACCACACCTCAAAACCCTTCACTGGCTCCCCATAAACAAGAGAATCACATTCAAGATCCTCATCCACGCACATAAATCCCTCCACAACACCGGGCCGACATACCTCAACGAAATAGTGAATTTCCACACTCCCACCTGCAACCTCCGATCAGCCAACCTCGCCCTAGCCACAGTCCCCTGCATCTAACGCACCACCACAGGAGGCAGGTCCTTCTCCTACCTCGCCCCCAAAACCTGGAACTCCCGCCCCACCAACCTCCGCAAAACCAAAGACCTCCTGCTCTTCAGAAAGAACCTCAAAACCTGGTTGTTCGAACAGTGACCCTCTTGCCCCCCCTCTCCCCCCAAAGCACCTTGGGACCCTCACGGGTGAGTAGCACGCTTTATACATTTTTTTGATTGATTGATTGATTGGGATAGGGTGCTGTGTTAAGAAAGCCAGACCACCTAGGGAAGGGCAATGGTGCATCATTATCCGCTTATTTACTGCTGGCCCAGAACATGGCTTTGCCCGTGTTCCAGAGGACTGGCCATAAGGGCCTCATTAAAAGGCAACATGGGCTCTGTAGTATTCTGTCTGGGATGGAGTAATTCACTAAGTATACTAGTTTTCACCTCCATATTAGACAACTAAAGGTCAAGGACCTTAGCGCCCTACGCATCACCACTGCAAAGGAGGCACTTTCCTAAGTAGCACGTTCACGTGGAGATACCAGTCAACTGTCTGGAGAACTATCAAGCCCACTGGCATTTTGTAGTTCATCATACTACCTGTATTTAGTGTATTGCCGAACAAAGTCATCCCTTTCATTATAGCGATCGTTGTCAGAGTGCGAGCCTAAAAAATTGTGAATAATCTGGGGCCCTCCTTGAGATAAGGGCAAGGTTTTAGTGTCCATTGGGTTGCTGGGAGGCTGTGGCTCAAAGAGATCAGGACATGGCCATGGTCAAAGTTGAAGTGGTGTCAGCTCAGACTCAGAGAACTATAGGTTGAGCTTCACCTTCCATCAAGGGTTGTGGTAGAGGGATTGATGAGGCGCAACATGGCATCACAGAAATTCTGCCATGTCACTGAAGGTCCTGGAAGAGAGACTGAATCAGCTCTAAAAGAGATCAAGCTCGGAAGCGAGACAAAGAGGCATGTCTAAGTTCTAGCACCTTCTAAGGATTTTGAGTGGCAGGGAGGATCCAAGTTCTGCTTCTTCTTGGACTTTACTATTTCAACCACAAAGAAGATGTGCCCGGGTAACAACTTCCGGACTGTTCTTTCGAATGGTAACGGCATTAGGTCTTCCAGTGTTTGGCAACATAAAGCCTTGGCTGAGATGGCCTTCGGGTTCATCAAGGCACAGTCGCTATAGGCCTTGGAGTCGTGGTCCGACCCCAAGCACCAAAGACAAATCTGGAAGCGATCCGTCACCTTGCGACAGTGCCAGCTAGGTTTGAACTCTGGTTTTAGGAAGTGACATTGTCCCTTGCAAACTAGATTTCTCACATACATTTTAAAGAGGCCTGTAGAATTTTGCTTGTGAGGGAGAACGGGTAGCTCCGGATCCCAGTCTGGTGACACAAAAAGAAAGGAACTGACAAAAGCGTACTTGGGTGGAGCTTATATGCAGCTCCATATGCCACTTCTAGAGTGGAACAATGTTGACAAAGAGCCACAGCATGCCACCTACAGGTGCAAAGGGCTACTGCTTGAAATTTCCAGATCCAATCGAGTATTCAAAAGGTGAGGAGTCTGCAGTTAGAAGAATCGTATTGTATTTCTAAAATTAGAAGTGCCCACAGAATACATAAAGAATTAGCCAAAATATTTAAAACAAGAACTCTTGAAGAAAAGCACATTCAAAACATGCCTCACTCTTCAGGCCTGAATCCAGGCAATACCTTGCGGCTGCCTTTTAGATACCCAGGACCTCTCCTAAGAGTTTATAAGTAAGCATTTTTCCTCCAGGAACTAATGAACAATTTACTTACCTTTGGTAACGTCTTTTCTGGTAAAGACTCTTATCTAACCACAGATTCACATCAGGTGAGGACAACATCGACACAGAGTCAAAGGCGTCACTTACCAGCGAGCAGAGGTACTGCTCAAGAACTTCCAGATCCAATCTGATGCCTGGGGAATATTGTAAGGTAAAAAAATCTGCTTTTAAAAGCCTCTTCCTGAAACTATCTGCAGTTCACAACAGATCCTTAAAGAAACAACAATTCACAGGAAAGGCTTTGTTTTGCGCCTAAGAAATAAAGAAATACACACAACTTGCATGCAACTGCATATTCATAGAAGTGATAAATATAAAAATTCAATACCATTCCTGTATCAAGCATATGCTGTCTCTCTTTTATCTGTTTGGAGTGAGAAGGAAAGAAATGAGGCAAAATAAATTACTAGTGTTTGCACATGGCCACTATCACTGCTAAGAATGATGGTCTGTCAGCATCAATTTAAAAATGAGAGAAGTTGCTTACTTACCTCCAATTGGGGTATTGCCTACACATTATTGTGTATTTGCGTTACTATAATAAAGTATGTTTATTTTTGTAACACTGTGTGGTTCTTTCATGTGTGTAAATGCTGTGTGAATGCAGAGGTGTTGCATAAGCTTTGCAGGTCTCCTAGATAAGTCTTGGCTGCTCATCCACAGCTATCTCTAGAGAGCCCTGGCTTCCTAGACACTGCCTACACGTCACTTATAGGGTATACCTGGAATAATGTGATAACACCATAGGTGCTCACCACAAACCAGGTCAGCTTCCAACAGACGGGCGCATGGCCTCATAGAACTCTTTCAACTGGGCAGGGGTGCCTTTGACTCCCAGAAAGTGGGGGAGGTGTGGAGCCGACCCAGACGAAGACTCCGCAGGCAAAGGCTCATAGCATCAATGCTCTTCCTGCATGGTGTAGTCTGCGCGACAGGGTGAAGTCAAAGAACGTATGGCCTTCTTCTACTTCTTTTTTTGTGTGACCCGATCGACTCGAGGGCTTGGACGAAGAGGAGTGGTGATGACTTCGCAAGCGGTCTCCTGACCTTTCTCTCGAATGATACCAGGAGTGAACCAGACTCGGGTGCCGGGTCGCCATGAGCTTCAAGGACCGCTCCCTCAAAGCCTTCAGGTTCACGGCCTGACACTCAGGGCACGACTTGGGGTCGTGGTGGCACTCCAGACACCAAAGGCAGACGAGATGCGGATCTGTTACCGACATCATTCGGTGATAGGAGTCGCAGGGTTTAAAACCACCTCAACGCATCCTAAACTCGTCAAAAAGTATTCATCAAAAGTGATGCAGTTAGTCAAAAAATGACTAGGGGTAGCTCCTCTCTTGGATCTTCATGTAGGCTGGAGCGGAAAAAACAACAACAAAAAAAACTGATGTTAGCGTGCCAGGGTGGCGCCTATATAGGACCACAACATCATCACAGTGACCACAACGCTACCAACGCCCACAGAGTCGACCAACACCACCTGACGGTGCGCATGGGTACTGCTCGAAGAAAAATCTCCAGTTCCAGTCTGACGCCTGGGGGCAATTCTAAGGTAAGGAATCTGCAACTAGAAGTCTCTATCAGATAAATGCATCACTGGATTCAGTGAGGGTTTAATAATACAAGAGTTTGATACCAAACATTACTAGTTTCAGTAAGGCCACCATGTAGCTGGGGAACTTCTAATGACCAGTGTCCAGCACATGCACTCAAAATGGCTTCCTTCTTCACTTACTATGCCTATGAATTGACAAGGACATAGTAGGGGCATATCTGCTCATGCAGATATGTCTCCACATTTGATACAATGCACCCTTCCTTAGGGGTATAGGCCTTCAGTAGGGTGACGTACAAATATCACATACAGCGGTGGGGGACGGGGCACATGGGGATATATGACAGGTCGTATTTTCAATTTGGTCTGCACCAAGAGACAACTTGTGAGGGCAGCACTGCATGTGTCTGTTACAAGGTCTCTGGGGGTAGCACAGTTTGTGGTGCAGCCCTAAGCGTGCTGCTTTAGTACCCCAAGCCCTAGGTACTAGGAGTACCATTTATTCAGGACTTACAGTGGGCGCTAAAGGTGGTGCCAATTGAGAGAAACAACTGTAACAGTTTAGGGAAAGAGATCTGGCACTAAGAACCTGGTTAGCAGGAACCCAGTGCACTTTTAGTCGAAATCACATCAGATCTCACACAAAAAGTGGGGGCTAACCATGCCAAAAAGGGTGCTTACCTACATGACACCCCCTTTAATCCCCAACCCCTCAAACGGAAGAGGGTGAAACTAACATTTCCCAAGAGAGTCTTCATCTTTTATGTGTAAGAACCTGGAAAGGCCATTTGCATTGGTGTTGTCAGTCCCAGGTGTATGTTCCACTGTGAAGTCCATTCCCAGTTTGGGATCTTCACCTTTCATCTGCATGAGCCATCTGAGAGGCCTGTGGTCAGTTTGAACAAGGAAGTGAGAGCCAAACATGAATGGGGTCAACATCTTCAAACACCAAACCACAGCAAAGGCTTCTTGTTCTCAATAGCACTCCAATACTGCTCTCTGTGGCACAACCTCCTGCTAATAAAAGCAACAGGTTGGCCTTTGCCATTGTAAGAAGTTGAGATAGGCCGCACAGAGTCCAAGGGTTCCCCTTAGAGGTTGATAGTGGAAATAATAGATAATACTAATGCTCTTTGTGGTAGTGTGGTCGAGCAGTAGGCTTATCAGAGGGTAGTGTTCAGCATTTGTTGTAAACACACAGGAAATAAATGAGAACACAAACTCAAAGACTTAACTCACGGCCAATAGGTTTTTATACAGAAAGATATTATTTTCTTAATTTATTTTAGGACCGCAATATTCAGAATTCAAGTTAATATATAAATTGTAAGGTACTTGGCATAGGTAAGTATGGAACTTTGAAGTAAAACATTAAGGTACACAGTTTTGGCAAAAATGGCAATAGGCTATTTCAAAAGTGGACAGTGCGAAAATCAACAGTTCCTGGGGGAGGTAAGTACAAGTTAGTTCAGCAGGTAAGTAAAGCACTTACAAGTTCAGTCTCCGGTTAGCCCACCTTTGGGGGTTAAAGTCAACCTCAAGCACCCAGCACCAGCAACACAGAGATGGTCAGGTGCAGAGGTCAAATTAAGGCCAAAATAACATAGGTGCCAATGGAGAGTAGGGGTGCTTTGTTTCCAGTCTGCTAGCAGCACCTGCGTCCTCGGGGAGCAGCCCAGGGGGGTTACGTACAGCACTGGAGTGGGGGGAGGGGGGGGGGGGGTCACAAACAGGCACACAAAATACACCCTCAGCAGCACAGGGGCGGCTGGGTGCAGTGTGCAAAGTAGGTGTTGGATTAAGTATTGAAATCAATTTAAGGACCCGGGGGCAACTCCAGCAATGCAGGCAGGGCACAGGGGGGCTTCTCGGGCCAGCCACTGACTGGGCAGCAATGAGGGCCGCCTGCTGGTCACTCCTGCCCGGTAGTTGGTTTCTCCCGGGCCTGGGGGCAGCGGGTGCAGTGCTTCTTCCAGGAGTCAGATTCTTTGTTACCAGGCAGTCGCGGTGAGGGGGAGCATCTGGATTCTCTCTGCAGGGGTCGCCGTGAGGGTGCAATGAGGTCGTTTCAGAGTGCCCACCTTGTGGGAGCCACCTGGGTGTCCTCGCTGCAGAGTTGGTTTCTCTGGACACGAGCCAGGGGAGTTGGGTGCAGAGTGTTGGGGACTCACGCTTCCGGAGTGAGGCTGGAGTCCCTTTAACGATGGTTTCTGCTTTGTAGCTTAGATAGAGCCGATGTCCACGGGAGTTTCTTGGTCCTTTGTGTTGCGGGGCAGTCCTCTGAGTCGGCAGAGGTCGCTGGTCCAGCTGGATGCGTCGCTGTTGCAGGTTCTTTGAGTCTGGAGACGGGCAGGTAGGGCTGGGGCCAAGTCAATTGTTGTCTCCGTCGTCTCTGCGGGGCTTTCAGGTCAGCAGTCCTTCTTTAGGTCGTCAAAAAATCAGTTTTCCTGGGTTCAGGGTCACCCCTAAATACACAATTTAGGGGGTCTTTAAGGCTGAAGGGCAGTAGCCAATGGCTACTGTCCCTGAGGGTGGCTACACCTTTCTTGTGTTTCCTCCCTGTGGGAAGGGGGGCACATCCCTAATCCTATTGGGGGAAATCCTCCAAAGCAAGATGGAGGATTTTCTAAGGCAGGGGTCACCTCAGCTCAGGACACCTTAGGGGCTGTCCTGGCTGGAGGGTGACTCCTTTTTTTTCTCATCATCTCCTCTGGACTTGCTGCCCAAAGTGGGGGCTGTGTCCAGGGGGCGGCAACTCCAGTAGCTGGAGTGCTCTGGGGTGCTGTAAAACCAAGCTGGAGCCTTTGAGGCTCACTGCCAGGTTTTAACAGTTCCTGCAGGGGGACGTGTGAAGCACCTCCACCCAGGACAGCTTTTGTTCCTGGTCACAGAGTGCACAAAGGCACTCACCCCATATGGCCATAAACCCGTCTGGATGTGGCAGGCTGGCAGAAACTGGTCAGCCTAGCACTAGTAGTTGGGCTGGCATGCAGGGGGCATCTCTAAGATGCCCTCTGTGTTTTTCTCAATAAATCCCACAATGGCATCAGTGTGGATTTATTGTGCTGATACCAAACTTCCAGGTATTCAGTGTAGCCATTCTGGAACTGTGGAGTTCATGTTTGACTAACTCCCAGACCATATACTCTTTATACTCTAAGAATTGGCTTTGACACCGTAGGGGCATAGTGCTCATGCAGCTATGCCCCCACCTGTGGTATAGTGCACCGTCTTAGGGCTGTAAGGCCTGCTAGAGGGGTGACTTACCTATGCAATAGGCAGTGAGTTGTGGGCATGGCACCCTGAGGGGATTGCCATGTCCACTTAGTCCTTTTCTCCCCACCAGCACACACAAGCTGTGAGGCAGTGTGCATGGGCTGAGTGAAGGGTCCCCAGGGTGGCATAAAACATGCTGCAGCCCTTATTTGTGGAGACAAAGGTATAGGTCTAGGGAAAGAACACTGGTGCTGGGGCCTGGTTAGCAGGGTCCCAGCAAACTTTCAATCATAACTAGCATCAACAAAAGGCAAAACGTTAGGGGGTAACCATGCCACAGAGGCATTTTCCTACAGCCATCATTATTGATTTGGGATAGGACCACTTCTATTCCATGTCCAAAGTCATCTGTCTGCACAATTAAAAGTTTTGAGTAATCTGGAGATTTCAGAACGGGTGCTGAGTACATTGCTTCTTTCAGGGTGTCAAAGGCCTTTTGACAGCTCATAGTCCAGTTCACTTTCTTGGACATCTTCTTAGAGGTAAGTTCTGTGAGCGGGGCCACAACGGTGCCATAGTCCTTCACGAACCTCCTGTAGTACCCAGTCAAGCAAAGGAATGCCCTGACTTGTGTCTGGGTTCTTGGAGCTTCCCAGTCCAGAATTGTCTGGATCCTGGGCTATAAGGGTTGCACTTTGCCTCCACCTACAAGGTGGCACAAGTATACAACAGAGCCCTGCTCTGTCTGGCACTTTGATGCCTTACTAGTGAGGCCTGCTGATTGCAAAGCCTGCAAAATCTTCCCCAGGTTGATCAGGTGATCCTGCTAGGAGGAGATGATGCTGCACTAAAGGACTCCAACCAGCAAGGACTTGATTCACCAACCTTTGGAAGGTGGCAAAGCATTATTTAAACCAAAGGGCATAACAGTAAACTGACAATGCCCACCAGGTGTAGATAATGCAGTCTCTTCTTTTGCTCCAGGTGTCATTTTGATTTACTAGTACCCTGCAGTTAAGTCAAAGGTACTGAGGAATTTAGCTGCACCCAATTTGCTTATAAGTTAACCTGCTCTTGCTATAGGGTGAACATCTGTCTTGGTGACAGAGTTGAGACCCCTATAGTCCAAACAAAACATTATCTGCCTTTTGTCATCTTTGGATTGAGTTTTGGGGACTAAGACCACTGGGCTAGCCCAGGGACTGTCAGAGGGCTCAATAACCCCTAAATCCAGCATCTTGTGGACTTTCACTTTGATGTTCGCTTTGGCTTGGTCAGACTGT
Source organism: Pleurodeles waltl (assembly GCF_031143425.1). NCBI lineage: Eukaryota > Metazoa > Chordata > Amphibia > Caudata > Salamandridae > Pleurodeles > Pleurodeles waltl. The sequence continues at coordinate 350,363,962 of NC_090438.1, forward strand.
CTATAGATGTTTGTTTTGACAGGTAAACGGTCTCCTGTGTCCACATCATGGGTACACATGTGTCTGTCCAGGGGTCAAAGAAGAGAGCACAGCAAACTGCTGTACCACTTGCCTGCAGTCAGCTTGCTGTTGGGCAGTGAGGGTGTCTGAGTAGACAACTCCATCAACTGACCCAACCTTAGGGTCATGTGTAGGAAAGTACCCTCTTTTTGGCATGGTTACACCTGCTTTTTGCCTGTTTTGAGTGGGTTCGCTGGGATCCTGCTAACCAGGACCCCAGTGACTGTGCTCTCTCCCTTTAAACTTGGTTGCTTAGACCATATACACCCCACATTTGGCATACTGGTGATCCCGTATAAGTCCCTAGTGTATGATACCCAGGGCATTGGGGCACCAGGGGTCCCCCATGGGCTGCAGCATGTATTATGTCACCCATGGGCAGCCCATGCAAAGTGCATCTGCAGGCATGCCATTGCAGCCTGCGTGAAAGGGTGCAAGCACCCTTTTCAATACAGGTCACTGCACTAGGTCACTCTAAGTCATCCCTATGGTAGGCCCTCCTAGCCCAGAGGGCAGGGTGTAGGTACCTGTGTGTGGGGGCACCCCTGCATGACCAGAAGTGCCCCCACAAACTCCAGATCCATTTTTCTGGACTTCGTGAGTGCGGGGATGCCATTTTACGTGTGTACTCGACATGGGTCACTACCTATGTCCAGCTATATAATGGTAACTCCGAACCTGGGCATGTTTGGTATCAAACATGTCAGAATCATATCCCAACACTATTGCCAGTATTGGTTGTATGATTTGATGCACTCTGAGGACTCCTTAGAGGACCCCCAGCATTGCTCCTACCAGCCTTCTAGGGTTCTCTGGGCAGCCCACGCTGCTGCCACCCCTCAGGCAGGTTTCTGCCCTCCTGCTGCTTGAACAGCTCCAGCCTAGAAAGGCAGATCAAGGGGGTAACACCCTGGAATGCTTTGAAGGGCACATTTGGTGTCCTCCTTACATAAACCGGTCTGCACAGGTTCAGGGACCTCCAGTCCCTGCTCTGGCGTGAAATTGGAAAATGGAAAGGGAAGTGATCCCAGGGGTGGTGCCCAGAGCTCCTCCAGATGGCTTCTTGATTCGTCATCTTGAATCCAAGGTGGGCAGAGGCCTCAGGGAGCATCTGAGTGGCTGGTCAGGCAGTTGACATCACAGCCAACTCCTGATAAGTGGTTACCTGGCTAGGTGACCAATTTCCCTTCCAGTGCCATATAGGGTCTCCCTCTTTGGTGGATCTTCAGATTCGATGGGCAAGACTCCAGCAGGACTCTTTTGCACTGTTCACTTCAACTTCTGGCCACTAGAACCGCAATAGGACTCTACATGAACCTTCAATCTGCAGCTACAGCGATGACTCTGCTCTGCAACATTGTTTCTCCGGCTCCTTCCAGCAACTGCAACATTTCCCCGGCTGTGCATCCTCTAAGGGCGGCAAGTCTTCAGTCTGAACAAGAAACAAGAAGGAATCTCCCTTGGAGTGAAGGAGTCACTTCACTGCATCTGCAGGCACCAACTGCAGCGATGACCGGCTGCGTGGATCTCCTCTCATCCTGAGCTGCGTGGATCCTGCATTATGGCTAGTGGTCTGGAATGGTCCCTTTGGTCCTCTCTGCCAGCTGTTCAACTTTGGTGAAGATAAGCCCTTGCCTTCCCATGCAAGACAGTACCCCCGTACACCACATCTCTTGCAGCCACTAAGGCTTGTTGGCATCACCTCCAAGGGATCTGCAGGCTCTTCCCTGCGATGCACAGCCCTTTGCATGATTCTCCTGCGACGTGGGACCTCTCCTCAGGTGTGCTGTGTGGGTCTCCTGCGAATGCTGGGCTCCTCGCCTGTGAGTCTTCTATGGGGGCTGCCTCCTCTTCGTTGGACTCTCTGTACTGCTGAGGGACGCCTGGGACTCCCCCGTGGATTGTGTCCCCCTTGGAGCTTGCTGGTCCTCAGGAGCTCCACTTTTCCTCCAACCGCAACATTTGCCTTTGCCAAGACTTGTTTGTTGGTTTTTCCACACCACAGACTGACTACAATCCTTCATCCGGCATAGGGTGTCGACTGCATCATCCAGGACCTCTCATTCGCTCCAATGTTGCATTGCTGACTGCCTTTGTCTCACCATCGACCAACTTCAGCATCCACAGGCGGGTGGGTAGTGGCTCCTGCCACCACTGGACACTCCAACTGGAACTGGACTTTTTCCCTTTCTTTTCCAGGTCTTCCTCTTTCAGGGTACACCTTTGGTTGCTTGCAGTCTCATCTGGGTCTTGCAATATCCTTCTCTGAAGTCCTTTCGGGTGGTTTGGGGGAAACCAGTAACTTACCTCTTTCCTTCTGGTACCTGGGTGGCACCTCAGGAGTTCCTAGTACCTCCAGCTCCTCTCTACCGATTCCACGTCCTTGGGTGGGGACTCGAACTTTGCATTCTTAGTATAGGGTTTGGACTCCACCTAGGCTTTCAGTATTGCATATTGCTTTTCATTGTTTTCTATTACTTTTTATGCCTATTCCTGATTGTTACTGTACATATATAGTGTGTTTACTTACCTCCTATTGGAGAGTTACCTATCCAGTATTTTAGCTCTTGTGTCACTAAAATAAAGTACACTGTGTGGTTCTTTCAGGTGTGTAAGTGCTGTGTGGCTACAGTGGTATTGCATGAACTTTGCATGTTTCCTACATAAGCCTTGGCTGCTCATCCACAGCTACCTCTAAAAAGACTGGCTTTTAGACACTGTCTACTCTTCACTAATAAGGGGGATACCTGGACCTGGTATAAGGTAATGATACCTATGTATGAGACCTGACAGCCTTAGGGTGCTCATCCCCCAAATTTTTGCCTGCCTCTCTCCACTTTTCTGACACTGTTTTTGCTGGTATTAGGACTCTGCCCACTTTACCACTGCTAATCAGTGCTAAAGTGCATACGCTCTCTCCCTTAAACATGGTAACATTGTTTCCTACCCATTTGGCATATTTGATCTACTTGTAAGTCCCTAGAAAAGAGCACTACACGTGCCCAGGGCCAGTAGACTGAATGCTACTAGTGGGCCTGCAGTACTGGTTGTTCCACGTGCCACCCACATAAGTAGCTCCCTAACCACATCTCAGGCCTGCCATTGCAAGACCTGTGGGTGCAGTTTTACTGCCACGTCGACTTGGCATTTAAAAATACTTGCCAAGCCTTAAACTCCCCTTTTTCTACAAAAAAGTCACCCCTAAGGTAGGTCCTAGGTAACCCATGGGGCAGGGTACTGTGTAGATAAAAGGCAGGACATATACCTGTGTGTTTTATATGTCCTGGTAGTGAAAAGCTCCTAAATGTGTTTTTCACTGCCATGAGACCTGCTTCTTTCATAGGAAAACATTAGGGCTACCCTCATATACTCTTTCAGTGGTAGATTCTGATCAGAAAGGGGTAAACAGGTCATGTTTGGTATGGCCAGAATGGTAATAGAAAATCCAGCTTATTGGTGAGGTTGGATTTTATATTACAATGTTAGAAACGCCACTTTTAGAAAGTGAGCATTTCTCCTTACTTAAAATCCATCTGTGCTTTACAGCCTGTGTCCAATCCACGTCTGGGTTGGGCCGTTTGACAAACTCCCTTGTGCATGTCACCCAGATAACCACAAACACAGGATACTCAATCACACCTGCACTCATCTGCATACTGAAGGGGTGTTCCTGGGCTGGAAGGGTGGAGGGGCTTGACACTTACATTTCAAAAGCTAGTGGCCTACCATCACACAATGGACTGCCAAACCCCCTATTGGGACCATGCCAGACAGACCTGTACTGAAAGGGGACCTTGTGCACTTCAAAAACCCTCTTTGAAGTCTTCCCCACTTCAAAGGCATTTTTGGGTACATAAACTGGGTCCCTGACCCCACCAAATAAGACAATTCCTTGAACAGACATTCTGAACCAGATCCTGCAACCTGTCAAGAGGAGCTGCCTTGCTGCCCAAAGGACTCACTTGGACTGCTTTCCTATCAAGGATTGCTGCCTTGCTGTTGCCCTGCTGCCCTCTGCCTCTGCTGAGACGTGCTCTCCAAGGGATTGGATTGGGCTTGCCTCTTGTTCCTAAAGTCTCAGGGCCATAAAGACTTCTCCTCTTCAAGGAAACTCCTTGTGCGGTGAAAAGCGACGCAGAGACTGCCAGAATCGATGCACATCCTGCCCAATGGTGAGAGAATCGCCTAATCACCAAACCGTACAACGCAGTGTGGCTCCACGAGTGGAGATCGACGCCTTGCCTATGTTGCGGCCGTAACTTCAATGCACATCCATACCAGATCGACACATTGCCGAGCCGGAACGACGTAGCCTGACTTCCTGCGAGAGGAATCGACACAGCGCCTGCCGACAGAAACTCAGATGCATTGCCACACCGGATCGACGCAGCGCCTGGGACTTCACTCCGCACGGCCAGGATTTTCACGCATCGTTCCTTGACATCAAAAGACCCCGCATCGCAGTGAGGATCCAAGACTGTAAGCCACAAATCAAATCAAAGCCCTTGCAGCGTGGGAATAAACAACGCATAGTCTGTGGCGCATCAGGAAATCTGACGCACACCTTCCTTTTTTCCATGCATCATCTCCTCTGCGGTCTTCGTGCACGTAATTTTGACACAAACCAGATACTTTGCGCACACAAGAGACAACTGTTTATTTTTAAAGAGTTAAGACTCTTCTAAACATTGCAAAAGTGATATTTCCACTTGTGCTTATCAAATCTTGATGGTTTTGCCCTTCATTTAATCAGATGATCTTATATTTTTCTAAACCTTCATGGTGTATTTTTGTGGTATTTTCACTGAGTTATTGCATGATTTATTGCACAAAATACTTTACACATTTCCTTCCAAGTTAAGCCTGACTGCTCAGTGCCAAGCTACCAGAGGGTGAGCACAGGATAATTTGGATTGTGTGTGACTTACCCTTAGTAGGATTGTGGTCCCTACATGGACAAGGGTGTATACCCCTGCCAAATAAGACCCCATTTCTAACACTAAGGAACTCCCCACACACCAGGCCAGCTTCCTACATCATGTGAGAGGAGGTCAGGGAGAGGTTCACACTCTACTTCCTGTGCCTCGTCAATAACCATTTAGCATGGTTACATCTGTCCTGTCACAACAGAGTTTTAGGCGGTTTACATGGATCACCCTCTTAGGTGTCCTGCTGGTGCCCAGGTCTACCAAGTAGGTGATTTCACTCTTCTTTTCTAGAATAGGGTAAGGGCCACTCCATCTGTCCTGAAGTGCCCTGGGAGCCACAGGCTCCAGAACCTATACCTTCTGCCCTGTTTTGAATTCTACCAGTGCAGCCTTTTGATCATGCCACTGCTTCTGGAGCTGTTGGCTGGACTCAAGGTTTTTGGATGCCTTTTCCATATACTCAACTATCCTTGAGGAGAGACGAAGCACATAGTTCACCACATCTTGTTTAGGCTCATGGAGCGGTCTCTCTCAACCCACTCCATTCTGAGGCACCTCTCTGTAGGTAAAAAGCAAGCTTGGCAGGGGAACATCCCATCTTCTTCTGAGTTTTTCAGGGAGCCCCATGATCACGGCATTCAATGTCTTGTTGAATCTCTCAACAAGTCCATTGGTTTGTGGATGGTAAGGTGTGGTGAACTTATAAGTCATGCCACACTCATTCCACATGTGTTATAGGTAAGCTGACTTGAAATTTGTACCTCTGTCAGAAACCAGCTCCTTAGGAAATCCTACTCTGGTAAAGATACCATTCAGGATCTAAGCTACTGCAGGAGCTGTAGTAGACCTAAAGGGAATGGCTTCAGGATATCTTGTAGCATGATCCACTACTCCCAGTATGTATTGATTTCATGAGGCTGTGGGTGGTTCTAGTTGACCCACAATTTCCACACCAAACCTATCAAAGGGAACCCCACCACAGGAAGTGGAATGAGGAGGGCTTTGGGTGGCCACCTGCCTTAATACTGCCTTGTCAGGTGACATAAGCGCAACAAAACTCCTTCATCTTCTGAGACATATTGGACCAGTAGAAATGGCTGACAAGTCTATTCCAGGTTTTTATCTGTCTCAGATGCCCAGCGAGGGGGATGTCATGGGACAAAGTTAGGATACATTCCCTAAACTACTGAGGCACTACCACTCTCCTGGTTGCACCAGGTTTGGGGTCTCTGGCCTCTGTGTAAATGAGGCCCTCTTCGCAACAGACCTGGTGGGAGTCACTGATATCTCCCTTTTCCTTTGCAGCTGCTTTCTGCCTCAGCTCTTCAAGAGTAGAACAAGTCTTTTGTCCCTGGCACAGCTGTTTCCTTGAAGATCCCTCTGGGCCTAAGAGCTCTACCAGATAAGCATCCAGCTCCATGGACTCAGTTCCCTCAGGGGATAAGACTACTCTTGAGAAGAGAGGTCTTCTTTCTTTTGCTGCTCAGAAGCGGGTCCCCAAGTCTTCTTGCCCTTTCTCTACAAAGGTTGGGCATTATTCCAGGCTCTAACAATTCGTTTTCACCCTGTGCTCGACTTTGTGCTCTTGTTTTTACACACACCATTTGAGGGATTCCCAGCATGGCTGCATGGGTTTTGAGTTCTACCTCAGTCCAAACTGAGGACACCAGATCACTCCCTAGCAAGCATTGCACTGGGATTGCATAAGAGATCATGACCTGTTTCAGGCCAGTAACCCCTCCCCATTCTCAGGTCACCATAGCTATGGGATGATAGCTACACTGTCACTGGCAACTGGTTAAGTGTGTCCAGTCAAATACTGTCCTGGGGAAAACAGTTTTTCTATCACCATGGTCAAACTGGCACCTGTATCCCTCAGGGCTTCGACCTTGGTCCCATTAATCAAGAGGTACTGTCTTTATTTTTGCAGGTTAGGGGCCAGACAAAAAGTGTGGCAACATCTACCCCACCCTCAGAGACTAAAGTAGCTTCAGTGTGAACCCTGATTTGCTCTGGACACACTGTTGATCCCACCTGGAGACTGGCTATACCAGTACTACTGAGAGCAGTGCTAGGGGGATTATCTTTTTGGGACAGGCCAATTCTCCAGTTTGCTGTTGACAGTTGAAACACAAGGACTTTTTGGGATCAAAGTTTTTACCCTTGAACCTATATGTGATGATTGTGAAGAGGCTTGGGGCCCATCTTCCTGTGCAGGTTTTTGGGGCCCTTGAGAAAACTCTACTTTGTCTCATTACCCTTATCTTGAGGAGGCTTTGTAATCCGTTTCTTTTGGTCACCCCCCCAGTGGATGTTTTAGTCACCTTTTTCATGACCCAGTGGTCTGCCTTCTTTCCCAATTCTTGGGGAGATTTTGCACCTAGGTCTACCTAATATTCAAGCAACTTGTCATTGAAGCAGTTACTTATAAGATTTTCTGTCATAAACAAATTATAAAGTCAATCATAGTCATGCACTCCACTGCCAGTTATCCAAACATCTAGTGTTTTCACTGAGTAGTCTACAAAATCAACCGAGGATTGGCTTAAAGTTCTGTGAGCCCCCTGAACCTAATTCTATACTCCTCAGTGATAAATCCAAAGCCCTCAATCAGGGTAGCGTTCATGTAGTCATAGGATTCAGCATTGCACCAGTGAGTGTGGGGAGCCTATCCCTACACTTACCAGTAAACAGTTCCCAAAGGAGAGCGCCCCAATGAGATTTGTTTAGTTTTCTGGATGCACAAGCTCTCTCAAAAGCTGTGAACCATTTGGTGATGTCATCACCTTCTTCATATTTAGAGATAATCCCTTTGGTTTATTTTAAGCCATTAGAATGCTCTCTGACCCTATTTAGATTGCTGCCACCATTAAAGGGTGCTGAGTCCATTTCTGCTCTCTCCCTTTCTATAGCTAGGAGCTTGCTCCAAAGCTAACCTTTTGGCCATCCTTGCTAAAAGGAGGTCCTTGACTGAGGCTGCCCTTAATGTTCCCAGAGGAACTGAACTCCCCTGTGGAAGATCCAGTTACTGTGAGTACTATTCTTTGAGACAGGGGCCTTGGGGCCCTGTTCTCCCTAGTTAGATAGGGGGGGGTCATCCTCCTCATCTCTAACATTTTCACTATCTGAGGGGAGTTCTTCCTACTCAGCAGGGTGGTCCCTTGTATAATCTGTCAAGAGCTCCTGGAGCTTGACCTCAGAAGGGTTGGACCCTGCTTTAATCTTGTTCAGTCTGCAGAGGGACCTTGACTCTGCTATCCATAGATACAGGTAAGAGGTGATGTGGAGCTCCACAACCAAGTCCTCTGAGCTGCTCATTGTGTTACATACGTTGGAGATTACTTTTAGGAACTAAAACCTACTTCTACTACTTACCCCCACCCGAGTAACTTTTAAATCTAGAAAAGAAAGGCTAAACAGACTTAACCAAAGTCCGAACCAGACTTTTACAAATTTAGAAAAATTTGTCAAATTCACAAAGCAGCTACTAAAGGCACTTTTGGAATTTAGACATGTGATCACGTATTGTTCAGCAAATGCAAAGTCGCAGACTCCACCGCTGATCCACCAATGTAGGAAGCTGGCTCTGTATATACTATATCAAAATGATATAGTGTGCAGAGTCCAGGGGTTCCCCAGAGGCTTAACAGAGGCTAAAGTAGATAATACGAATGCATTCTTTCGTGGTAGTGTGGTCGAGCAGTTAGGCTTATTAGAGGGTAGCGCAAAGCATTTGTTGTACACACACAGGCAATAATAAAGCACATACTAAATGACTAACTCCAGGCCAATTTTTTTTTTAAAGCAAAAATATATTTTGTTACTTTATTTCTAGAACCACAAGAGTCAGCTTGCAGGTAAGTACGTTTGTAAGTATCAAACATGTGTATCAACACCACTTTGTTTCAATTTGGCGAGTTACATGGTTTTCAATCAAATAGCAAATATCGGTTTTAAAAGTTGACTGCAATTTTCAGAAACAGTTCTAGGGGGGAAGAAAAGTTAGTACAGTTTGGAGGTAAGTACAAGACTTACAGTTCCAATCTCCGGGAGTTAGGATGTCCACAGGTTGGGGTTCAAGTTAACACCAAACACCCACCACCGGCAATACAGGGACAGTTTAATCAGGCCTGCTGGCAGCTAAGTCTTCAGAGGGTTTAGGTGAGCACCAGAGGGGGTGGGGGGTGAAGCTCACAGGTAATCACCAAACACACACCCTCAGCATCACGGGGGGCAGATGCATGGTGCAAACAAAGTGTCGGGATCCTAATGCTTCTGAATGAGGAGACCCCGGGGGTCACATTTGACTGAAGACTGGGTCCTGGAGGTCAGTTTAGGAAAACCACAGGCTGGACGAGGAGTAGGGTCGCCTGCTCAGCATTGGTGCACCAAAGGTCGGCTTTCCCAAGCCTAGGGGGCTGCAGGTGCAGGGGTACCTTTCGGCATTGAGAATCTTCATCCAGTTCTCTTGTGGTCAGGGGGGTCCCTCTGGATTTAGGCTGCAGGCGTTGTCTTGTTGGGCAAGGAGGGGTCAACCCATGGTGGACACAAGGTCATAATTGCCTCTGGAGCAGCTCTAGTCGGTTGGGCCACCTGGACATGGGCCGTGGGCATTGGGTGCAGAGTGGACAGGACTCGCGGATCCGGGGCGGTTCTGGATTCCTTCGTTGGAGGTTCTTTCTGGATAGGGCCGCTGTCCATGGGAGATCTTGGTTCTCTGGTGTGCAGGCAGTCCTCTTGAGGCTTTTAAGAGGTCACTGGTCCTGCATGATGAATCAACTTTTTGTAGCAGGGGCTTCAGAAGCTGGAGATAAGACTGTAGGCCTGGGGTTAAGTCAGTTGGTGTGTTCAGTTTTCTCTGCTGGGGGGTCAGCTTAGCAGTCCTTCTTTCTTCTTGTTGTCTTCTTGCGGTCACCAGGAATCTGACGAGCTAGGCTCAGGGGAGACCTTAAATCCTGCATTTAGGGACATTACAAGGGTCAGAGGGCAGTAGCCTTCGGAGAGGGGGACACAGACCTAACTCTGTAGTTTCCTGTCTCCAAACCAAGGTAGAGGATTTTGCAAGGAGAGGGTCACCTCAGCCCTGGACACCTTAGGGGTGGTCGTAGCTGAGGTGATCACTCCTCCTTGTTTTTACTAACTTTCCTGACAGACTTGCCGCCAAAAGGGGGACTTTGTCCAGGGGGGGTGGCATTTCCACTATCTGGAGAGCCCTGGGGCACTATAACAAGAAGCCTGAGCCTTTGATGCTCACTACCAGGTGTTGCAGTTCCTGCAGGGGGGAGGTGTGCCTACCCACTGCAGGCTTTGTTTAAGGCCGCTGTAGGAAGCTGCCTCTGTATATACTATATCAAAATGAGATATAGTGTGCACAGAGTCCAAGGGTTCTCCAAGAGGCTTGACAAAGGCAATAACAGATAATACTAATGCTCTATTTGTGGTAGTGTGGTCGAGCAGTTAGGCTTATCAGAGGGTAGTGTTAAGCATTTGTTGTACACAAACAAACAATAAGTGAGAACACACACTCAATGACTTAACTCCAGGGCAATAGTTTTTTTTTTTAAGTATAGAAAAATATTTTTTTATTTTTTTATTTTAGAACCACAAGATTCAAACTGCAGGTAAGTACATTAAATGAAAGGTACTTTGCATAGGTATAGTTAGGACTTTGAACCAAAACAATAATGTACACAGTTTTGTCTAAAATGGCCAGAAGTTATTTTATAAGTGGACACTGCAAAATTCAACAGTTCCTGGGGGAGGTAAGTACACGTTAGTTTAGCAGGTATGTAAAGCACTTACAAGTTCAGTCTCCGGGGCAAAGGCAGCCCACCGTTGGGGGTTCAAATTAACCCCAAACACCCAGCACCAGCAACAAAGAGGGACCTAAATAACATAGGAGCCTATGGAGATAGAGGTGCTCCGGTTCCAGTCTGCTAGCAGGTAAATACCTGTGTCCTCGGGGAGCAGACCAGGGGGGTTTTGTAGAGCACTGAGGTGTGGGGTCCCAAAAAGGCACACAAAGCACACCCTCAGTGGCATAGGGGCGGCCGGGTGCCTTGTGCAAACACAGCATCAGGTTTTCTATTGAAATCAATGGAGGGACCCGAGGGTCACTGTTAGAAATGGGGTCTTTGGTTGACAGTCAGGTTACCCCCTGTTCAAGCAAGGACCCTCACTCTAGTTAGGATAAAAGAGAATCACCCTCAGCTAACCCCTGCTTACCCCCCTTGGTAGCTTGGCAGAGCAGTAGGCTTAACCTCAGAGTGCTGGGCGTAAAGTATTTGTACCAACACACACAGTAACTTAATGAAAACACTACAAAATGACACAACACCAGTTTAGAAAAATAGGAAATATTTATCTAGACAAAACAAGACCAAAACGACAAAAATCCAACATACACAAGTCAAGTTATGATTTTTTTAAAGGTTTAAAATAAAAAGAGTCTTTAGGTAGTTGTAACAACACACTAGCGCTGCTAGCGTGAAAATGTACCTGGTTTGCGTCAAAAATAACCCCGCACGGGCGGTGTGCGTCGAAAGTAACCCTGCACGGCTGTGTGCGTCGAAAACAACTCGGCACGGCGGTGCGTGTTGAAAAAGCCAGCCACACGACGATCCGAAAGTCCCGCTGCGCAGGGTGCGATCTCTCAGCCTCCGTCAGCGATGCTGCGCGTCGTTTCTCCTGCTCCGGGCGTCGGTTTTTCGGTCGCGTTTCCTGCGGCGTCGTTTCTCAGCTGCGGAACCGGCGTCGCGTCGTTTTCTCAGCCGCGATCGGATTCGCGTCGATCTTTTCTCCGCACGGCGCTTGGTGCGTGTATTTTTGTCCTTAGGCTGCCAGCCTCTCCTTTCAGGGTCCCAGGGACTGGAAGGGCACCACAGAGCAGAGTAGGGGTCTCTCCAGAGACTCCAGGTGCTGGCAGGAAGAAGTCTTTGCTATCCCTGAGACTTCAACAACAGGAGGCAAGCTCTACATCAAGCCCTTGGAGATTTCTTCTTCAAGATGGAAGGCACACAAAGTCCAGTCTTTGCCCTCTTACTCTGGCAGAAGCAGCACTGCAGGAAAGCTCCACAAAGCACAGTCACAGGCAGGGCAGCACGTTTTCCTCAGCTATCAGCTCTTCTCCAGGCAGAGGTTCCTCTTGGTTCCAGAAGTGTTTCTAAAGTTTGTAAGTTTGGGTGCCCTTCTTATACCCATTTTAGTCTTTGAAGTCACCTTCCTTCAAAGGGGACTCACACCTTCTTGTGAAATCCTGCCTTGCCCAGGCAAGGCCTCAGACACACACCAGGGGGTTGGAGACAGCATTGTCAGAGGCAGGCACAGTCCTTTCAGATGAGAGTGACCACTCCACCCCTCCCTCCTAGCAGAGATGGCTAATCAGGAAATGCAGATTACACCCCAGCTCCCTTTGTGTCACTGTCTGGTGTGAGGTGAAAAACAACCCAACTGTCAAACTGACCCAGACAGGGAATCCACAAACAAGGCAGAGTCACAGAATGGTTTAAGCAAGAAAATGCTCACTTTCTAAAAGTGGCATTTCCAAACTCACAATCTTAAAATCAACTTTACTAAAAGATGTATTTTTAAATTGTGAGTTCAGGGATCCCAAACTCCACATGTCCATCTACTCTCTAGGGGAATCTACACTTTAATCATATTTAAAGGTAGCCCCCATATTATCCTATGAGAGAGACAGACCTTGCAACAGTGAAAACGAAATTGGCAGTATTTCACTGTTAGGACATATAAACCACATTACTATATGTCCTACCTTATCCATACACTGCACCCTGCCCTTGGGGCTACCTAGGGCCTACCTTAGGGGTGCCTTACATGTAAGGAAAGGGAAGGTTTAGACCTGGCAAGTGGGTACACTTGCCAAGTCGAATTTACAGTGTAAAATTACACATACAGACACTGCAGTGGCAGGTCTGAGACATGATTACAGAGCTACTTATGTGGGTGGCACAACCAGTGCTGCAGGCCCACTAGTAGCATTTGATTTACAGGCCCTGGCACCTCTAGTGCACCTTATTAGGGACTTACTAGTAACTCAAATATGCCAATCATGGATGAACCACTTACATACAATTTAAACAGGAGAGCATATGCACTTTAGCACTGGTTAGCAGTGGTAAAGTGCTCAGAGTTGAAAAGCCAACAGCAACATGTCAGAAAAAAATAGGAGGCAGGAGGCGAAAAAAGACTGGGGATGACCCTGCATAAGCAAAAGTCCAACACGACCCCCTACCAGCCTAAAGCCAGGGGAGAACAATCAATACCTTGATGTACTTCCCTGATTGGGGCGATAGAACAGGGACCCAGGCCCACAACAGCAGGGGCATGTTCCAGTTCTACGCCTTCCTGACTCCAGTTGGATCCCTCTGTCCATACTCTCAGGGCCCACTAAGCTAACCCATGGGGAACCCTTCTCCACATCTACAGACACCATCTGTGCAACACCTAACTTTACTTTGCTCACAGATGTATTGCAATGGGCAGATAGTACCACCAGGGCCAACACAGTGGTGTTGCCCACTCCACCCCCGGGGTGTGACTCTCGTCCTCCCCCCCCCAGGGGCAACTCTGTCCACCAGGACAGCAAGCCACAGTGGCCCCAGACAACTGTCAGGGATGAAAGCCCGACCTCAGGCCTCTCTAACCACTGTGACTGTGGAGAGTGGGGGGTGGTAGCCCCAGGTGCCTGGCACCCTTTGACCACTCTCTCTTCCACCAGGTCAGGGATGTTAACCTGACCCTGGTCCTCTCCTCTGGGGCTCTGTACCCTCCCTGCAGAAGCGGCACCCCCAGAGTCAAAAACTGTCAGGGTGCTTGTAGAAGCAGTCCTGCACAATTCTTCCATCAGTGCAGGGATGTTAACCTGCAACTGATCCTCCAACCTGGGGTCTGTACCTTCAGGTTGGACTAGGGCCAGGGGTGAGGCTTCCCTCCCCCTGCCCTCTCTTCTGGGGTCCTGAACCACCCAACTAGGAGTGGCCCCCCCAGAAGACAACATGGTAGGGGCACTGTTAGCAGTAGCCCCTTCCTCCAGGTCAGGGGGGACACCCTTAACCTGGCCTCCCAATCCAGGGTCTGTACCCACAGACTGGATCACTGCCTGGCAAACCAGGGCTTCCTGGGGGGCATACCTACCCCCCACCAGGTCAGAGTTTACCCTCTGAACCTGGTCATCCAACCCAGGGTCACCACCCTGCGGTTGAACCACTGCCTGGCACACCAGGACTTCCAGGGGGGCACACTTACCCCCATCAAGGGACACACTGTCCCGAAGGGCCACACAAGAGTCTGGCTGGCGCAGGTCTCCTGACCTCTGCCCATCTGACAGAGTCTGGATTCCCCCCAGCCCAGAAATGGTCTCACCAAGGTCATTCATGGGGGGCTCTGCTCTCAGAGCTGACCCCTGACCCTCCAGGTTCTCCACTGGGGTCCGCAACCCCCTCTCAACCCTCTGTCTGGACTTCTGCACCCCCTCACTAGGAGTGGTACTGCCAGACACCAGAACTGGTGGGATGCTGGCTACAGCCGCCCCCCCAAGTCCTCCTGACACTGTGGGGTCTCTCTCAACAGATGGCCCTATGGTACAGGCTAGGCTCCCCTCCTGGTGTTCCCGCAGGGAACCCTCCTGGACCTGGGACCGGATCTCGGGCACCTTGGGCCTCAACCCATCCCCATTCCCTCTCCTCTGAGACTGGACATGGGGTCCCTCACCCATCCCACTACACTGGGACCTACCTGGGACACTACAATCCTTCCCTACCTCACCTGGTTGGGAACTACCTAGACCACTCCTCTCAGGAGCACCCCCAAATGCCTCTTCAGACTCTCTGGTACTCACCCAGAAGTCTGCCTCCATTGTAAGCTCCCTGGGGTCAGAGAACTCACACTCCACCTGGTGTTGGCATAGCTCTGGAAAATAAGGACTAGACATATGCTCTCCAGCAATTACATCACTCAGCCCCTCACATGAATTAACCAAAGTACCCTTCACCCAACCATCCAGTGACTCTGCTTTGACAAAGCACCCCACATCACCCTCCTGAGACTGGTGAGACAGTACCTGACTGTCCCTGACACTCAACCCACACTCTTCTGGGATGTCTTCACACTCCATAACCAGGGCTTCTACCTGGGGGGAATCCCTCTCCCTGTCACTCTCAACTAGAGTCAGTAGAGTGTCCCTCCCACCAGTAGGAATATGACTCCCCATGCCAGTTCCCCAATCCACCTCAGGGACCCTGTGCATCACTGGAGCTACCTCATACCCCTGAACCTCCTGCCGTGTGTTAACTCCCTCCTTCAAGTAGGGCACCACCTCTCTGGGCATGTGCACTTCTGCAGCATCACTGGATATACAATTGTTGCTGCCACCATTCCAGCTGGACTCAGCCCTCATGACTTCCAGCTCTTTCAATTTAAGCTCGTAAGCATAAATCATTTTTTTAATCTCTAAGTTCCTCCTCCTTTCTTCCAGCTCCCAATCGAGCTTTTTCAGCTCCCATTGGTACTCCCTCTCTGCCTGTCTGTCCTGTAACTCTTCAGGAGTCAGACCCTTGGGTGACACCCTGCCATCCCTCCTGGGGACCCTCCCCCCAGGCGTAACAGGTTCCTCCACTACACCACTGTGTATCCTCTGCACTTCCCCCCCCATATTCTCCTCCTCTGTGTGCCTTCCAGCCTTCTTGATTGTCACCCAGGCCCTCTGTGCCTGTTGCAGCTCCCCCTCCCTGGTGGAGCTCTCAGTGGGACAGTCAAGATCTTTAAGGAACTGTTTCAATTGAGCAACTGAGTACTCCTTCAGTTTCTCCCTTTCAAACACAGCTCCAGCTGTTGCATCTCCAGATTGAGACATGATGGTCACAAGTGCAAAGTTCCAAAAGGCAGAAAAAAATAATTTCCCAATGAAGTAAAAAGAATCAGTCAAGGGATCAGCAAAATCATGGAAGTAGAATAAAAAGAGTCCTTAAGAGAAAAATCAAAAGATCACCAAACAAGTAGTATGTGGTCACGTAGTGGTCTGAGATCAAAACAGTAGTGTACACTTAATTACTGTATGTCAAGTACAAATACAAGTCCAATCCCGACCGCTGGTCACCAATGTTAGAAATGGGGTCTTTGGTTGACAGTCAGGTTACCCCCTGTTCAAGCAAGGACCCTCACTCTAGTTAGGATAAAAGAGAATCACCCTCAGCTAACCCCTGCTTACCCCCCTTGGTAGCTTGGCAGAGCAGTAGGCTTAACCTCAGAGTGCTGGGCGTAAAGTATTTGTACCAACACACACAGTAACTTAATGAAAACACTACAAAATGACACAACACCAGTTTAGAAAAATAGGAAATATTTATCTAGACAAAACAAGACCAAAACGACAAAAATCCAACATACACAAGTCAAGTTATGATTTTTTTAAAGGTTTAAAATAAAAAGAGTCTTTAGGTAGTTGTAACAACACACTAGCGCTGCTAGCGTGAAAATGTACCTGGTTTGCGTCAAAAATAACCCCGCACGGGCGGTGTGCGTCGAAAGTAACCCTGCACGGCTGTGTGCGTCGAAAACAACTCGGCACGGCGGTGCGTGTTGAAAAAGCCAGCCACACGACGATCCGAAAGTCCCGCGGCGCAGGGTGCGATCTCTCAGCCTCCGTCAGCGATGCTGCGCGTCGTTTCTCCTGCTCCGGGCGTCGGTTTTTCGGTCGCGTTTCCTGCGGCGTCGTTTCTCAGCTGCGGAACCGGCGTCGCGTCGTTTTCTCAGCCGCGATCGGATTCGCGTCGATCTTTTCTCCGCACGGCGCTCGGTGCGTGTATTTTTGTCCTTAGGCTGCCAGCCTCTCCTTTCAGGGTCCCAGGGACTGGAAGGGCACCACAGAGCAGAGTAGGGGTCTCTCCAGAGACTCCAGGTGCTGGCAGGAAGAAGTCTTTGCTATCCCTGAGACTTCAACAACAGGAGGCAAGCTCTACATCAAGCCCTTGGAGATTTCTTCTTCAAGATGGAAGGCACACAAAGTCCAGTCTTTGCCCTCTTACTCTGGCAGAAGCAGCACTGCAGGAAAGCTCCACAAAGCACAGTCACAGGCAGGGCAGCACGTTTTCCTCAGCTATCAGCTCTTCTCCAGGCAGAGGTTCCTCTTGGTTCCAGAAGTGTTTCTAAAGTTTGTAAGTTTGGGTGCCCTTCTTATACCCATTTTAGTCTTTGAAGTCACCTTCCTTCAAAGGGGACTCACACCTTCTTGTGAAATCCTGCCTTGCCCAGGCAAGGCCTCAGACACACACCAGGGGGTTGGAGACAGCATTGTCAGAGGCAGGCACAGTCCTTTCAGATGAGAGTGACCACTCCACCCCTCCCTCCTAGCAGAGATGGCTAATCAGGAAATGCAGATTACACCCCAGCTCCCTTTGTGTCACTGTCTGGTGTGAGGTGAAAAACAACCCAACTGTCAAACTGACCCAGACAGGGAATCCACAAACAAGGCAGAGTCACAGAATGGTTTAAGCAAGAAAATGCTCACTTTCTAAAAGTGGCATTTCCAAACTCACAATCTTAAAATCAACTTTACTAAAAGATGTATTTTTAAATTGTGAGTTCAGGGATCCCAAACTCCACATGTCCATCTACTCTCTAGGGGAATCTACACTTTAATCATATTTAAAGGTAGCCCCCATATTATCCTATGAGAGAGACAGACCTTGCAACAGTGAAAACGAAATTGGCAGTATTTCACTGTTAGGACATATAAACCACATTACTATATGTCCTACCTTATCCATACACTGCACCCTGCCCTTGGGGCTACCTAGGGCCTACCTTAGGGGTGCCTTACATGTAAGGAAAGGGAAGGTTTAGACCTGGCAAGTGGGTACACTTGCCAAGTCGAATTTACAGTGTAAAATTACACATACAGACACTGCAGTGGCAGGTCTGAGACATGATTACAGAGCTACTTATGTGGGTGGCACAACCAGTGCTGCAGGCCCACTAGTAGCATTTGATTTACAGGCCCTGGCACCTCTAGTGCACCTTATTAGGGACTTACTAGTAACTCAAATATGCCAATCATGGATGAACCACTTACATACAATTTAAACAGGAGAGCATATGCACTTTAGCACTGGTTAGCAGTGGTAAAGTGCTCAGAGTTGAAAAGCCAACAGCAACATGTCAGAAAAAAATAGGAGGCAGGAGGCGAAAAAAGACTGGGGATGACCCTGCATAAGCAAAAGTCCAACAGTCACTCTGACAATGCAGGCAGGGCACAGGGGGGCTTCTCGTGCCAGCCACCGACTGGGCAAGGGAGAGGGCCGCCTGCTGGTCATTGCTGCACCAGTGGTTGGACCTTCACAGGCCTGGGGGCTGCGAGTGCAGTGCTTCTTCCAGGCGTCGGGTTCTTTGTTACCAGGTAGTCACGGTCAGGGGGGTCCTCTGGATTCCCTCTGCAGGCGTTGTCGTGGGGATGCAGGGAGGTCGGCTCAGGTTGGACATGCAGTTGGAGTCGCCTGGGGGTCCTCTCTGCAGTGTTGGTTTCTCTGGACATGGGCCGGGGGTGACGGGTGCAGAGTGGTGGGGACTCACCAGGAGTGAGGTGAGAGTCCCTTTAAAGATTGTTTCTTCTTGTTGCTTTGGACAGAGCCGCTGTCCACAGGAGTGTTTTTGGTCCTTTGGAGTTGCAGGGCAGTCCTCTGAGTCGAAACAGGTTGCTGGGCCCGCAGGATGCGTCTCTGTTGCAGGTTCTTTGAATCAGGAGACAGGCCGGTAGGACTGGGGCCAAAGCAGTTGTCGTCTTCCTTCTTCTCTGCGGGGGTTTCAGGTCAGCAGCCCTAAGATGCCCTCTGGGTGCATTTTTTTAATAAATCCAGCAGTGGCATCAATGTGGCTTTATTATTCTGAGAAGTCTAATACCAATCTTCCCAGTGCAGCTTTATTATTCTGAGAAGTTTGATACCAAACTTCCCAGTGCTCAGTGTAGCTATTATGGAGCTGTGGAGTTCGTTTTGACAAACTCCCAGACCATATACTTAATATGGCCACACTGTACTTACAATGTCTAAGAATGGACTTAGACACTGTAGGGGCATATTGCTCATGCAGCTGTACCCTCACCTGTGGTATAGTACACCCTGCCTTAGGGCTTTAAGGCCTGCTAGAGGGGTGACTTACATAAGGCACAGGCAGTATTTTCTGTGCATGGCATCCTGAGGGGGATGCCATGTCAACTTTGCCTTTTTCTCCCCACCAACACACACTATCTGCAATGGCAGTGTGCATGTGTTGGGTGAGGGGTCCCTTAGGGTGGCACAACACATGCTGTAGCCCTTAGGGACCCTCCCTGATCACCGGGCCTTTGGTACCACTGGTACCTTTTACAAGGGACTTATCTGTGTGCCAGGGTGTGCCAATTGTGCAAATAATACTGGTGCTGGGGCCTGGTTGGCAGGGTCCCAGCACACTCTTAGTCAAGTAAGCCTCAATATCAGGAAAAAGGTGGGGGGTGGGGGGGTAACTGCAACAAGGAGCCATTTTCCTACACCCAAAGATGAGCTGCAACCAACGTCATCACTTTCATGAACAGTGGAGGAGAACTGGTGAGGGCGAAGGAGTGCACAGCAAACTGAAAATGCTTGTGGTCCACTGTGAACAGCAGGTAACATCTATGGGCCAGCGGGAAAGGTATGTAGGTAAAGCCTGTGGTCTTGCAAAACAGTGATATGAAAATAAGCATCCTGCAAGTCCAATGCTACCATTCAGTAACCAAGGTCCAAGGCAGACTAGACCTGAGCCAAGGCAAATCCCTTGAATTTCTCTTGCCATAGAAAGGTGTTGAGAGGGTGCAGATGTCGTATAGGAAAAGTCCTCAATTTTTTGGGCATAAAAAATACCAGGAATAAAAACCAGACAAAAGGGTTTCCATGAAAAGAATGGGTGTACAATTCTGTACAATTTGAAACAACCCCTTGTCAGAAGAATAGCAGACCACTGGGGCAGGAGGCCTGGTTCTGGCACTCATGGAATGGCGGTGCTGGATGGAGGGTGCACTAATGGGGCTTAGAGACTGTGGCAGCTGGAGAGGTGGGGGACTGGACAGCACACTGGAGTTAGCTCATGTGTCTTCTTTTGAGATCCTTAACCCTCTCCACGAAAAAGCTGAGCAGGCTACTGAACTGCCAGGTAGGGTGATTTTGTGGACATGCATTTGTGCACTGACCATGGCTGCAATAATGGCAAAAGGGCTGTTGCTGGGAACGGACAGTTAGGGAAAACTTGTGAGGCTTATCAGTGACATGGCTTTCCCAAAAACGCTCAAGCCCCATATCAGCTTTGGCACCAAATAGGCGAGAGTCATCTACAGTCATGTCAATCAAGGACAGCTGCCAAGAACCCAGCCAGGCATGGCAGTATAGTGTCACCATAGAGGCCATGGTTCTCCCCAGGGGCTCTATGGTATCCAGCCCACACCCGATGGCAAACTTAGGTGCATCTTGACTGTCCACCAGGGCTTGGTGGAGGATGGCATGACCCTCCTTCGGAATCAAACGAAGCAGCTGCGCAACTGAATCC
Organism: Pleurodeles waltl; assembly: GCF_031143425.1. Taxonomy (NCBI): domain Eukaryota; kingdom Metazoa; phylum Chordata; class Amphibia; order Caudata; family Salamandridae; genus Pleurodeles; species Pleurodeles waltl. The sequence goes on from NC_090438.1 coordinate 350,384,520, forward strand.
CACAAAGCATGGGAATATCGGCCCAAGAAGCATGCAGTGTTCGCTGAAGGAAACGCTAGGTTACTGGAAGAGACTCCACTTTTCAACGTTGTCCAGCCTCTTGGATTCCCTGCCCAGTGGAGTAGAAGACAGCGCTTTTGGGGTGATCTTGGCAGTTGACATCTGCACAACCAGGCTCTCAGGGCAGGGGTGCTGAGAGAGGAAGGCTGGATCTCCTGGGGCAGTGCAGTGGCATCAGGCAATCAAGAGATGCACAGGTGCCCCTATGCAAGGTCTGGTCCCCAGTCGAAGGTGAGGGCATTCTTGAAGGGGAACAGTGGTTCAGCCAAACCGGCTACTGGGTGAAGCACCTTCATCGAGACACTGGTCTCTGCATTGGGCAGATGAAGCCAAAGGACATCTGCGGCCCTGAGCGTAACAGTGGCAAAAGATGCTCCCTCCTCCGAGACAGTGCCCGGAGGGGAAAGCATGCCAAGTCAGGTAAAGGGACTATATCACTGGTATCACCCAACTGTTCCCTGAGCCAGAAGAGAACTCTTCATACCAGTTCTCTTCTGGCTCAGGGTCCTTCTTCATGGACCAAACATCTTCTCCATAACTCTCCCTTCAAGAAGGAGGCATCAATTTAGGGGCAGTTAAGTCCTGGAGTAGCTAGGGCCTGAACGGCATCAGAATCCACCTCAAATGGCGCTGCACACAAATGATGATGGGCTTATTGTCGGATGGTGCTGAAATGGAAAGAGCTGGAGTGGAAGAAGGCACCCATGACCTCATCAGTCAGGATCCAGAGAACCCTTTGACTTTGGCGGCAGACCGGTAGGCAGTAACCAAGCACAGGAACCTCTTGCGGAACCCAGAGGGTGTCAGTGGCTCAAAGATGTCATGCATTGTGTTGTAAATTGATTTAGTGTGGGAGGGTGTCACTCTGGCTCCAGCAACTCAGGGTAGTGTGAAGAGGGCCTGGACACAGGCTCTGAGGGTGGTGTGCGGGAGTGGGGCCTAGAAGCATAGGGTTTCAACGGGGAAACCAAAGAACACTTCAACTTCTTCTTGTGCTTCTTGGACCTACCAGACTTGGATGAAGAGGTTTGGAATGTGAAGACGATCGCCCATGAGAACAGCTCCAGGTGGGGCCCCAAAATCTACCCCAGGAACGGTATTGGGAAAAACACAAAGGCTTCTTCTTCCGTGCCGCCAGGAGCTTCTATGTCTGCTTGCGAATCATCTTGGGGTGCATCGACTTGCACTCGATGCAGGCCTTGGAGTTGTGGTCCCACCCCAAGCAACAGAGTCAGGCCAAGTGAGGATCAGACACATACATCTGTCTGTGACATTCTCTGCAAGATTTAAACCCAATTTGTTTTGCAGGACATGCCTCTTGCACACTGGAGCAATATCTCTAAAAGGGTTGACAAAAAGGTTTATAAAGTTGGTCAAAGAAATGACCACGGTAGCTCTCCGGATCTGTGCTGGGAAAAAAGGGACTGACCTCAGCACTGCACTGGTGCTGCTTATACGGGCACAGTGACGTCATTTTCGACCCAGAGAATGTTGGCCCAATCAATGCCACCTACTTGCTCACAGTCACCTGAGGAATATTCTAAGGTGAGGAATCTGTGGTTTGAAGTTCCTATCAGAAATGGGAATACTGATATCCTGTCCTGTGAGCAAGTGACGCAACCATTACGTTACCTAGTGAAGATTGAGGTGCTGATGTCAATCCAAATCAGTACAGAGTGGAAATTATCACAAAGAGCAGGTACTTTCTACGCAACCGCAGGTGGATACGAACGTGAAAGTAAGCAGCTGCTAACTGAGACACAACATCCAGTCTCCTAGTTTTAGAGCCAGCAGACCCTGTGCACGGGACACCATCTTGAATTTCTCCTCGAAGAAAAATTTATTCAACAACATTAGGTCTAGAATGGCACAAAACCTCCCATTCGTCATGGGCACAAGAAAATAGTGATAATGTTGATCTCTTGTTATAGAATGAGTTCCTCAGCATCTTAGTTCAATAGTGCCATGACCACCTACTGGAGAAAACCAGCATGTTCGTATGACTGGTCTGAGAGGACAGAAAGGAAGGAGGGAGGAAACTCCTGGCAAGGGAGGGCATAATGTATTTCAGGGATTTGTAGGACCCCCATCTGCGTTGTGATGGCATCCATGTCAAGTCTTCAAGTGAAGTGACACCTTCTCTCGCCACAGACTGCTTGTGTACCCTTGAGGGGAAACTAAAGTGGTTTTGTGGGTAGAGTAGGACGGAGTCAAAGGTTGGTGCTGACTAGTGCATCCTCTTTAAGCTGGAGAAACTGGTTTGGCTACTACAGGACTGGGTGGGAGGGCAGACACTGGAAAAAAGGGCACAGCCCTGGAGTATCGACAAAACTTGTGCTACTGTCTGTAAAACTGACTCACAAGGGAAGCTAGACCCAGCGAATGAGCAGCAGCCCACCCCAAGGTAAATTGTTTAAGGGGAATGTAGGAAGTTGGCTCTGTATGTACTATTTCAAAGTTAAGAAATAGCATGCACAGAGTCCAAGGGTTCCCCGTAGAGGTAAGATAGTGGCAAAAAGAGATAATTCTAATGCTCTATTTTGTGGTAGTGTGGTCGAGCAGTAGGCTTATCAGAGGGTAGTGTTAAGCATTTGTTGTACACACACAGGCAATAAATGAGGAACACACACTCAAAGACAATTCCAGGCCAAAAGGTTTTTGTATAGAAAAAAATATTTCCTTAGTTTATTTTAAGAACCACAGGTTCAAGATTTACAAGTAATACTTCAAATTAAAGGTATTTCACTTAGGTAACTTAGGAACTTTGAATCAGCAAAATAGCATGTACAGTTTTCACAAAAATGGCAATAAGCTATTTTAAAACTAGACAGTACAATTTTCAACAGTTCCTGGGGGAGGTAAGTGTTTGTTAGTTTTGCAGGTAAGTAAACCACCTACAGGGTTCAAAGTTGGGTCCAAGGTAGCCCACCGTTAGGGGTTCAGGGCAACCCCAAAGTTACCACACCAGCAGCTCAGGGCCGGCCAGGTGCAGAGGTCAAAGTGGTGTCCAAAACGCATAGGCTTCAATGGAGAAGGGGGTGCCCCGGTTCCAGTCTGCCAGCAGGTAGGTACCCGCGTCTTCGGAGGGCAGACCAGGGGGGTTTTGTAGGGCACTGGGGGGGACACAAGTCATCACAAAAAGTACACCCTCAGCGGCACGGGGGCGGCCGGGTGCAGAGTGCAAACAGGCATCGGGTTTGCAATGGAGTTCAATGGGAGACCCAGGGGTCTCTTCAGCGAAGCAGGCAGGCAAGGGGAGGGGGGGGCTCCTCGGGGTAACCACCACCTGGGCTAGGCAGAGGGCCATCTGGGGGTCGCTTCTGCACTGGAGGTTGGATCCTTCAGGTCCTGGGGGCTGCGGGTGCAGTGTCGTTACCAGGCGTCGGGTTCTTAGAAGTAGGCAGTCGCAGTCAGGGGGAGCCTCTGGATTCCCTCTGCAGGCGTCGCTGGGGGGCTCAGGGGGGTCAACTCTGGCTACTCACAAGGTCGCAGTCGCCGGGGAGTCCTCCCTGTAGTGTTGTTTCTCCGCAGGTCGAGCCGGGGGCGTCGGGTGCAGAGTGCAAAGTCTCACGCTTCCGGCGGGAAACGTGGAGTCCTTTTAAAGTTATTTCTTTGTTGCAAAGTTGTTTCTTCTTTGGAGCAGACCCGCTGTCATCGGGAGTTCTTGGTCCTTTTAGATGCAGGGTAGTCCTCTGAGGCTTCAGAGGTTGCTGGACCCTGTGGAACGCGTCGCTGTTGCAGTTTTTCTTGAAGTGGGGAGACAGGCCAGTAGAGCTGGGGCCAAAGCAGTTGCTGTCTCCGTCTTCTCTGCAGGGCTTTCAGGTCAGCAGTCCTTCTTCATCTTAGGTTGCAGGAATCTAGTTTTCTATGTTCTGGGGGTGCCCCTAAATACTGAATTTAGGGGTGTGTTTAGGTCTGGGAGAGCAGTAGCCAATGGCTACTGTCCTTGAGGGTGGCTACACCTTCTTAGTGCCTCCTCCCTGAGGGGAGGGGGGCACATCCCTATTCCTATTGGGAGAATCCTCCAAAATCAAGATGGAGGATTTCTAAAGGCAGGGGTCACCTCAGCTCAAGACACCTTAGGGGCTGTCCTGACTGGTGGGTGACTCCTCCTTGTTTTTCTCATTATCTCTCCTGGACTTGCCACCAAAAGTGGGGGCTGTGTCCAGGGGGCGGGCATCTCCACTAGCTGGAGTGCCCTGGGGCAGTGTAACACGAAGCCTGAGCCTTTGAGGCTCCCGGCTAGGTGTTACAGTTCCTGCAGGGGGGAGGTGCGAAGCACCTCCACCCAGAGCAGGCTTTTGTTTCCGTCCTCAGAGAGCACAAAGGCCCTCACCACATGGGGTCAGAAACTCGTCTCTCAGCAGCGGGCTGGCACAGACCAGTCAGTCCTGCACTAAACAATTGGGTAAAATACAGGGGGCATCTCTAAGATGCCCTCTGTGTGCATTTTTTTAATAAATCCAACACTGGCATCAGTGTGGGTTTATTATTCTGAGAAGTTTGATACCAAACTTCCCAGTATTCAGGGTAGCCATTATGGAGCTGTGGAGTTCGTTTTTGACAGACTCCCAGATACATATACTTAATATGACCACAACTGTACTTACAATGTCTAAGAATAGGCTTAGACACTGCATGGGCATATTGCTCATGCAGCTATGCCCTCACCTGTGGTATAGTGCACCCTGCCTTAGGGCTGTAAGGCCTGCTAGAGGGGTGACTTACCTATGCCACAGGCAGTATTTTGTGAGCATGTCATCCTGAGGGGGATGCCATGTCGAATGCCTTTTTCTCCCCACCAACACACACAATCTGCAATGGTAGTGTGCATGTGTTAGGTGAGGGGTCCCTTAGGGTGGCACAACATATGCTGCAGCCCTTAGGAACCCTCCCTGGTCACAGGGCCCTTGGTACCACTGGTACCTTTAACAAGGGACTTATCTGTGTGCCAGGGGTGTGCCAATTGTGGGAACAATGGTACATTTTAGGTGAAAGGACACTGGTGCTGGGGCCTGGTTGGCAGGGTCCCAGCACACTTCTCAGTCAAGTCAGCATCAGTATCAGGCAAAAAGTGGGGGGTAACTGCAACAGGAAGCCATTTCCTTACAGGGAAAGTCAGCTTTTCTACTAAAGAGGCAAGAACAACCAAAGGCATGTACATTAAATTTGCCTGGACATCCCCAGTGAAACTTGAAGTGAGGATTCAAGCATGATGTTTGATGGTCACCGAAGAGCCCGCAGATCCCCGCCGTGCGCTTATTATGGTGGCAATCTGGTAGCTCACTGTTCGTGCAAAGGAAGACGTGCCCCAGGCTACCAGAATTTGTTTCATGTTGGCGCTGGATTAGCTTTGTTCTTCATAGAGAGAGGCATTTCAAGGACTATCACTGCCTTCTTTAGGATTGCTGTAAATTAAGCCATCAGCAGATGGCGGCACTGTAGGGCACTCCAATTCCACCTCTGGGGGTTATCAACCCTGTTGGAATTTTAGGGGGGCTAGGAAGTCCACAGTGTTGGTTCTTAGGATGGATCAAGTTGGCCGTCTGTAAGGAAATGCCTCCTTGGCATGGTTACCCCCTGAAATGTTGCCTTTGCTGATGCTAAGTTATGATTTGAAAGTGTGCTGGGACCCTGTTAATCAGGCTCCAGTACCAGTGTTATATCCCTAAACTGTACTTTTGTCTACACAATTGGCACAACCCTGGCACCCAGATAAGTCCCTTGTAACTGGTACCCCTGGTACCCCTAGTACCAAGGGCCCTGATGCCAGGGAAGGTCTCTAAGGGCTGCAGCATGTCTTATGCCACCCTAGGGACCACTCATTCAGCACACGCACACTGCTTCACAGCTTGTGTGTGCTGGTGGGGACAAAATTATTACGTCGACATGGCACTCCCCTCAGAGTGCCATGCCAACCCCACACTGCCTGTGGCATAGGAAGTCACCCCTCTAGCAGGCCTTACAGCCCTAAGGCAGGGTGCACTATACCACAGGTGAGGGCACATGTGCATGAGCACTATGCCCCTACAGTGTCTAAGCAAAACCGTAGACATTGTAAGTGCAGGGTAGCCATAAGAGTGGTCAAACACAAACTCCACAGTTCCATAATGGCTACACTGAAAACTGGGAAGTTTGGTATCAAACTTCTCAGCACGATAAATGCTCACTGGTGCCAGTGTACAATTTATTGTAAAATACACCCAGAGGGCATTTTAGAGATGCCCCCTGAAAACATACCTGACTTCCAGTGTAGGCTGACCAGTTTCTGCCAGCCTGCCACACACCAGGCATGTTGCTGGCAACATGGGGAGAGTGCCTTTGTCACTCTGTGGCCAGGAACAATGCCTGTACTGGGTGGAGGTGCTTCTCACCTCCCACTGCAGGAACTGTAACACCTGGCGGTGAGCCTCAAAGGCTCACCCCTTTTGTTACAGCGCCCCAGGGCATCCCAACTAGTGGAGATGCCCGCCCCTTTGGCCACTGCCCCCACTTTTGGCGGCAAGGCTGGAGGAGATAATGAGAAAAACAAGGAGGAGTCACCCACCAGTCAGGACAGCCCCTAAGGTGTCCTGAGCTGAGGTGACCCCTGCCTTGAGAAATCCTCCATCTTGAGTTTGGAGGATTCCCCCAATAGGATTAGGGATGTGCCCCCCTCCCCACAGGGAGGAGGCACAAAGAGGGTGTAGCCACCCTCAAGGACAGTGGCCATTGCCTACTGCCCTCCCAGGCCTAAATACACCACTAAATTCAGTATTTAGGGGCTCCCCAGAACCTAGGAAACTAGATTCCTGCAACCTTAACAAGAAGAAGGACTGCTGACCCCAAGCCCTGCAGAGAAGACGGAGACAACAACTACTTTGGCCCCAGCCCTACCGGCCTGTCTCCCAACTTCGAAGAAAACTGCAACAGCGACGCATCCAACAGGGACCAGTGACCTCTGAAGCCTCAGAGGGCTGCCCTGCACCCAAGGACCAAGAAACTCCTGTGAACAGCAGCCCTGTTCAAAATCCTGCAACTTCTTTGCAACAAAGAAGCAACTTTAAAGACTTTACGTTTTCCACCAGAAGCGTGAGACTTTCCACTCTGCACCCGACGCCCCCGGCTTGACCTACAGAAAACAAACACCTCAGGGAGGACTCCCCGGCAACTGCGAGCCCGTGAGTAACCAGAGACTACCCCCTGAGCACCCACAGCGACACCTGCAGAGAGAATCCAGAGGCTCCCCCTGACCGCGACTGCCTGTAACAAGGGACCCGACGCCTAGAACCAACACTGCACCCGCTGCCTCCAGGACCTGAAGGAACCGAACTCCAGTGCAGGAGCGACCCCCAGACGACCCTCTGCCTAGCCCAGGTGGTGGCTGCCCCTAGGAGCTCCCCCCTGTGCCTGCCTGCATCGTTGGAGTGACCCCCAGGTCACTCCATTACTTCCTATCTAAAAACCCGACGCCTGTTTGCACACTGCACCCGGCCACCCCTGTGCCGCTGAGGGTGTAATTTCTGTGCCTTCTTGTGTCCCCCCCCCCCGGTGCCCTACAACCCCCCCCTGGTCTGCCCCCCGAGGATGCGGGTACTTACCTGCTGGCAGACTGGAACCGGGGCAGCCCTGTTCGCCATTGAAGCCTATGTGTTTTGGGCACCTCTTTGACCTCTGCACCGGACCGGCCCTGAGCGGCTGCTGTGGTAACTTTGGGGTTGCCTTGAACACCCAACGGTGGGCTACCTTGGACCCAACTCTGAGACTTGTAAGTATTTACTTACCTACAAACCTAACCTGTACTTACCTCCCCCAGGAACTGTTGATTTTTGCACTGTGTCCACACTGAAAATAGCTTATTGCCATTTTTACAAAGACTGTATGTGATATTGCTTTTATTCAAAGTTCCTAAAGTATATAAGTGAAGTAGCTTACATTTAAAGTATTACTTGTGAGGGCGTGGCTTCGGGCGTCAAGATGGCGGTCGCACTCTGAGAGTGCTTTGGACCCCTCCGTCATCCGCCCGAAGATACTGCGGTATACCGACTTGATGGCGCCGTACCAACTATCCCCGCGGGTTCCCTGACCTTTGGGGAGCCTGTTGTGGTGAGCGGTGGTGGAAAGTAAACCCTGTGCACGTGCCGCGGCCCGATCGGCCTGGAAATCAAAATGGCTGCCGGAATCGGGCTGCCTCGGCGGAGCTGACACTGAGCCGCCGGCCCCCTGGCGTGGCCGCCTCGGACCGGGGACGCCGTGAGGGACCTGAGAGGAGCCGGAGCGGACCCCCGTGGACTGGGGGGGCGGCGCAATCGGCTTGTGAAGGGGGCTCCTGGCGGCCCAGGCAGCCTATGCGCCCCTACCTGGCGGCACTGGCTGCAGAGAGCCGCAGCGGCTGAACCGCACTGGGGAGAGGACCCCTTGGATTGATCCGGGGCGGTGAAGCGGCTGTGAAGAGGACGTGCACCCGTGGCTGCTCCCCCCCCCCCCGGCGCCCTGATCGAGGCGAGTGGCACGCCGGAGAAACGCAGTGAGCCGGGGGTGTGAAGGCCCCCAAGGGGGCGGCCCGCCTGGAGCTGTGCTGAGGCTCAGGCACGGCGCACTGGGAGGAGCGGCGCATCCAAGAGAAAGGAGACCCCCCCTGGGGGGTGGAGGAGGGGAAAAGAGAGGAAAAGAAAAGAAAAGAGACTTAAAAAGTGAAAAGAGAGCCTGGTGGCTCAGACTGCCCCCCAGGCGCCCGACCCGGTGGGGACAACCGCTGATTACCATAGTGGCTTGGAGCCGGCCGTGAACCGGACTGGTGGGGAGGGGTTTCCCCGGGCTCCCATCAAAACGTGAAGCCGCAACACAGACAGTGCGCATCCGCCGACTTCAGCTGTGGAGACCAGTGGCCTGGCCGGGGTAAGAGTGGACCTGCCACGGAGGCATCGGGCCCCGGGGGTGTGGAGAGCTGGATCCCAAACCAGAGTACCTTCCTCCTTCTCTCACCCCTCCCCCTGCGCTGACGGTGCGACGGGAGGACTGTCGGGAGGGGGCTGACTGGCTGAGCCCCCCGCATGGAACCGGTGGTGTGGTCGACCCCCTGGGGCCCGGGGGAGCATAGATGTGACCGGAGGGAGCTCCTGACTTCGTGGCCTTCCGGCGATCCTGACCTGGGGGTGCCCAACGGGGTCCCGCTCCGGGGCTTCTCCTCTCCGCTTGACGACGCGGCCCGGCGAGGGGAGGGGCGGACCTGTGACTATTGCGCTCCAAATAAAGAATTGAGACCACACATACCTGCCTATTGCGACAGAGCCCCACCAATGGATGCCCCCCTTGGATCCCTGGTGGTGGAGAGTGCTCTAGTGGCTGAGGCTCGGACTGAAGTACCTCAAGAAACAACATAACCGACCCCCACCCCCTGTGCCAAGATGGGGAGGGACAAGGCGAACAAACAACCTCAGGCCTCCCAGCAAAAGATCGACCAGTTCACGACGCCGGCGGGCCCGCGGGGAGAGGGAGACGCGGCTAATGGGGGCCCGGCGCTGGACAGAGTGAGTGCCATCCTCCAAGCAATCCAATCATCACAGTCAGCCGTGGAAACCAAAATCGGGGAAGTACGAGAGGACATGAGCCTTATTAGGCAAGACCTCAGAAACGCAGTGAGCCGAATCACTGAGGTGGAAACCCAGGTCTCCCAGACTGAAGACGAACTAACCGACCTTAGAACCAAAGTGGCCCAGCTGCAGACTCGAACCAGTGAGTTACACTGCCGTGCGGAAGACGCAGAAAATCGATCAAGACGCAACAACCTGGGCTTCATCGGATTCCCAGAGGGCGTAGAGGAAGACAAGGCCTCCGAATTTTTGGAGTGGTGGATAAAGACCTGGATGCCAGATCAAACTCTTTCGCCCTGGTTCGCGGTTGAACGTGCCCATAGGGCCCTTGCTCAGTGCACCCCACCGGGTGGCCCAAAACGCCCGATGATTGCACGCTTTCAAAGATCGAGACAATATCCTTAAGGAAGCTAGACGCTCTGAAGGTCTTCAATGGGAGAATCATAAAATCTTAATCTTCCCAGACTATACCCGTCGCCGGTCATATGAGCATGTCAAACAATAATTTAGAGCAATGCAACTTTCATACATGCTCCTCTTTCCTGCACGGCTCAAGGTCCTTATGGCCGGAAAGGCGTACTTCTTTGAATCTCCGGAGGAGGCGTGGGACTGGCTGACCGAGGAGGGCGTCGAAGCCCGGAGGGGACCCCCAAGACCAGTGGGAGAGGCCTCCCGTGACGGACCCCCCCCCCTTTGGGGGGACCCCAGAGGAGCCGGAGGGGTACCAGATCCCGAAAAGGGAAGGCGAAAGGACTCAGACATTCCTACGAACAGTGAGGCAGCTCGAGACCCTGGTTCACAGACAGAGAGTCCCCATCGAATCCCCGGGGTCTGGGACTTGGCTCGAGCTGCAGGTGACAACCGCCTGAGCCAGTCCCCGGTGCTCGGCTGTTATGAGTCGTATGGCTCCCATTGAGGTGTGCGGGAGGGGCCTGGGCCGCCCGGTTCGCACCTGCGGGCCCTGGAGGAGGCATCACTGGTGGCTTCGTACCTCTTTAACGCATGCCACCTAAAGCTTGACTTATAACCGTTAATTGCAAATGATCCGACTAAAGGGAGGGGTCCACCACCCAACTCCAACGACAGTCCTTCTGGCTGTTTGGTTCTGGTTGGGTATTTGGGCGACAGATGCTTCCGGAGTGGGAGTATGGGGGAGGGGGCGGTTGGGGGGTGAAGAGTTTGAAACGGGTTTAGATAGTAATGTGTTGATCAGTTTTCCTTGTTGCCTTAATATTTCACTGTTACGTTTGAAACGGTCATCCCTAGGTCCACAGACAGACACTCAGCACTGTATAGCACCCACACAACCCACGCCTGGCACTCACTAACCCAGATCATCTCATGGAACGTAAATGTCCTGTTAGATAAGATCAAGAGAGCCGCAGTATTCAATACTCTCCGCAGATACTCCCCCTCAGTGGTCCTATTACAAGAAACCCACCTCCTCGGGTCTAGGTGCCCTATGCTTGCACGAGGAGGATACGACAGAGTTTATCACGCGGGCTTCTCCAGAGGCTCTAGAGGGGTGGCTATTCTACTCCATCGTTCACTACCTATGGTAATTACAGCCACGCAATCCGACCCACAGGGCAGATTTGTAGTAGTCACAGGGATACTCCACGGGTCACTGATAAACCTTGTATGTGTATACGCCCCCCCGGCGGGACTTGATGCCTTCTTACTCTCACTCCACCAGGTAGCAGCGGGACTCCCCCAAGGAACCACCCTGTTGGGAGGGGACTTTAACGCCGTTCTCGACCCCAGTCTAGATGTATCTGGCGATGTTACCGCTAGTGGATCCAACCGGGCTTCGAGTCTTAGCGGCTGGGCTGAGAGCCTCGGCCTATGTGAGGTGTGGAGAACCTGGCATCCCAGGGAACGTCAATACACACACACATCGGCTGCCCACCTGACGCAATCCAGAATAGACCTCGTAATTATGCCTGCTCTAAACATCACCAGCGTCACGGGTGCGGAGATACTGCCTCGTGGGGTCTCGGATCACGCACCAGTACGTGTCCGGCTGGGTGGAGCGGACCCCCCCAGACGCCCGGTGTGGCGCCTGAACGCATTGTACCTACAAGACAACGACTACACCCATGAGGTTAGGAACCATCTCGCTCAATATTTCGAACTGAACCTGGGATCAGTCCAATCTCCAGGTACAATATGGGCCGTCTGTAAGGTCACTCTCAGAGGACATGCCAAATATCTCCTTCGTTCATGTGAACGTGCCCGAAACTCACGAGTGTCTGAGTTGGAGGCCAGGGCATTACGTCTGGAGCGCCAACAAGTGACCTCAGCGTCGGCCTCCAACCTGAGCAGCTTACTATGGTTAGAGACGAAATTAAGCACTTAGTGCTAGAATCAGCAAAACATATTTGGAGGGCCTCAGCAGCTTGAGTATATGGCTGGGGGGACAAAAATATGAAACTTCTACATTGGTTGGCCACCCGCCCTCTAGCTAATAGGGTCATACCTGAAATTATGGAGGACTCGGGTTCTCTTTCCAAAACACCCACTGAAATCGCGCAAAGTTTTGCTTCCTACTACGCTCGCCTATATGCAGAGCACCCCCCGACCCATCATTGAGAGAGAGTCCCCCCTTTTAAACGATATAACTCTTTCCAGAGTTTCCCTGGCGACAAGGAATAGGTTAGACGAAGCTATTAGCCTCGCAGAAATCGCTAACGCGATTGCCAGCCTGGCATCGGGCAAGACCCCAGGGCCAGATGGATTCCCGGCAGAACTATACAGCAAATGCGGCGATATTCTGGGTCCCCACCTGCTTAGTATGGACGAGGAAGCTGAGAGACGGGGCCGTTTCCCCACTGAGATCGACCAAGCCACAATTGTAGTGATCCCCAAGACCCAACCCCTGTCGCGACACTGCTCGGCATACCGGCCCATCTCATTTCTAAATACCGAGATCAAAGTGCTGTCCTCAATCCTTGCCTCCAGATTGAAGGAGATAATGCCCACACTGGTGCATCCTGACCAATGCGGCTTCATGCCCACCCGTAGTACTAGGCACTGCATTAGACGGTTACATCTGGCCCTGGCGCACCACAAGACCCTGTCACATACCCCCTTGGCGTTACTTCTGCTCGACTTTGAAAAAGCCTTTGATACAGTAGATTGGTCCTACCTCGTTCACGTTCTGCAAAGAAACGGACTCAGGCCTAAATTCCGAGGCCTGGTGAGACTCCTTTACTCTAATCCAACGGCCCGGGTCCAGTTGAACGGGGTGGTCTCTGACCCGTTCCCCATTGGCCGTGGCACCCGACAAGGATGCCCGCTATCCCCTTTGCTCTTTGCGCTAATAATAGAGCCCCTGGCGATACTGTTGCGAGAGGACCCTCTGATTGAGGGTTGGTCCTGGCCTGCTCGCTCAGAGGACCGTGTGGCGCTATACGCAGAAGATGTCCTATTGTACAATTCCAGCCCGGCCAAAAGCGGTCCTCGCGTTTTACAAATTCTGGGCCTCTTCGCAGAGGCCTCAGGACTGATTCTAAACCCCAACAAGTCCCTGTTGGTCCCCCTACATCGCTCCCGAGACTGTGTGGACTGGCAACGAAACATCCCAGTGCAAAGAAACAGTTTTAAATACTTGGGAATACATGTTTCACTACTCCCTGAGTTGACATGGGAGCTCAACATTACACCGCTAACTAGATGAATCAGGAATGACCTCCAGCGCTGGAGGACTCTCCCCCTCAACTTGCTCAGCAGAATAGCACTCTATAAGATGATGATCCTCCCCAGACTCCTTTACCTATTGCAAAACTTTCCGCACCCCATCCCCAAGAGATGGTTCCGGGAGATGGATTTGTTGGCGCCAATTTATATGGAACGGTACCCGTCCACGACTGGCGCTCAAAACCTGCCAGAGAGATGTCTACGACGGGGGATTGGGCATGTCCAATATCCATTACTATCACCTCGCGATGCACCTGCTCATGATTAATGACTGGGTGGGGGGGCGGGTGGACAGACCCGGCATACTGACTGGAACTCCAAACGCTGAGCTACCCGCGGATCTTTGATGCCCTGTATGGGGGCCTGATCTCCCGGGATGTCCCGGACGTGACTAAAGGGATCTTACTGGGATGGCAGGTGGACCAGAGGTTGTCGGGGTGGTGGGGCGCCTTACCCAGCAGACCCTGCTATGGCACGGGAAACACTTAACGGAGGTGGAGGGCCTGGAGGGATTTCAGAAATGGGACAATATAGGTATTGCCACACTGGGCGACGTCTGGGGAGGGTCACACATGCGATCCTTTGAAGACCTCCAGAAACTCTTTTCACTAAACAAGACACAATTCCATAGGTATCTCCAGCTCTGCCACGCCTTACTAGTACACGTCCAGGCAAGGGATAACATATCTGAATATAGCCCCATGGAGGCAAAGGCACTGATGGGGAGCCTGGGTAGGGGAGGTGTTTCCCAGATATACCGCACCTTGGTCACCAACACTGCTTGTTCCCTGGGGGCGCTCCGCCAGAGGTGGGAGGGATGGGTGGGTCCTATGGAGGAGATGGACTGGGATGAAGCACTGTTGGCCCCACGTACCCTAACGATGGCCACTCGCTTCCGATTAATACAGACCTATTACCTCCACACAGCCTACCTCACACCCACCAAATTACACAGAGCGGGCCTCCGACCCATAGCTGAGTGCCCCCGATGTATGAATCCCGCAGCCGATTTCTTCCACATGGTATGGACATGCCCGGTCATAGCGACCTACTGGGGGGCGGTCTTGCAAGAAGTCTCTGGAGTTTTACAGGAAGACATAGGAAGGGCGCCACTGCCTCTCGTACTGGGGATCATGGGAGACATTGGGTTGAGAAGATCGGATCGAACCTTCCTTGGGGTGGCATGCCTGGTGGCCAAGAGGGATATAATGGCGGACTGGAAGGCCAGGGGTGCCCCAGCACTGACTAAATGGAGGCGAGGGGTGGACTGGTGTGCGCAACGTGAATAACTTGTATATGAGGCCAGAGGATGCCCGAACAAATATAACAAGGTATGGGGGAAGTGGGAGGCCGCAGCATGTACCTAGGCGGCGTACAACCTTAATTTATAATGTGTTGCCTGGGACAATGGGTTCGACCACTGTTAGGTGCCCGTTGGCACCTTGTTAAATGTATGTATCATTGTCTTATTTCTCCGCAAATGAATAAAATGTCTTTATAAAAAAAAAAAAAAGTATTACTTGTAAATCTTGAACCTGTGGTTCTTAAAATAAACTAAGAAAATATATATTTCAATATAAAAACCTATTGGCCTGGAGTTCCTCATTTATTGCCTGTGTGTGTACAGCAAATGCTTAACAGTACCCTCTGATAAGCCTATTGCTCGGCTACACTACCACAAAATAGAGCATTAGAATTATCTCTTTTTGCCTACAAGTTCAAGATTTGAAGTAAATACATAAAATGCAAGGTACTCTACACAGGTAAGTTAGGAACCTTCAATTAGAGCAATAACATATACAGTTTTTGTTAAAATGGCAATAAACTATTTTAAAACTGGACACTGTGCAAAAATCAATAGTTCCTGGGGGAGGTAAGTAATGGTTAGTTTGTGAGGTAAGTAAGACACTTACAAGTCTCAGGTCCTGGGCATAGGCAGCCCACCGTTGGGGGTTCAAGGCAACCCCAAATTTACCACACCAGCAGCTCAGGGCTGGTCAGGTGCAGAGGTCAAAGAGGTGCCCAAAACACATAGGTGCCTATGGGGGACAGGGGTGCTCTGGTTCCAGTCTGCCAGCAGGTAAGTACCCGGGTCCTTGGGGGGCAGACCAGGGGGTTTATAGAGCACTGGGGGGGACACAAGTAGGCACACAAAACACACCCTCAGCGGCACAGGGGCGACCGGCTGCAGTCTGCAAAGCAGGTTGTTGAGCAGGGCTGCTGCTCATGGGAGTTTCTTGGTCCTGGGGGTCAGGGTAGTCCTCTGAGGCTTCAGAGGTCGCTGGTCCCTGTTGGATGCGTCGCTGGTTGCAGGTTTTCGACTCAGGAGACAGGCCGGTAGGGCTGGGGCCAAAGCAGTTGTCGTCGTCCGTCGTCTCAGCAGGCTTGTAGGTCAGCAGTCCTGCTTTGTAGTTCAGGTTGCAGGAATCTGATTTCCTGGGTTCTGGGGTGCCCCTAAATACTAAATGTAGGGGTGTGTTTAGGTCTGGGAGGGCAGTAGCCAATGGCTACTGTCCTGGAGGGTGGCTACACCCTCTTTGTGCCTCCTCCCTGTGGGGAGGGGGCACATCCCTAATCCTATTGGGGGAATCCTCCAAAACTAAGATGGAGGATTTCTAAAGTCAGGGGTCACTTCAGCTCAGGGCACCTTAGAGGCTGTCCTGACTGGTGGGTGATTCCTCCTTGTTTTTCTAATTATCTCCTCCAGCCTTGCCACCAAAAGTGGGGGCAGTGGCCGGAGGGGCGGGCATCCCCACTATCTGGGGTGCCCTGGGGTGCTGTAACAAAACGGGTGAGCCTTTGAGGCTCACCGCCAAGTGTTACAGTTCCTGCAGCGGGAGGTGAGAAGCACCTCCACGCAGCACAGGCTTTGTTCCTGGCCATAGAGTGACAAATGCACTCTCCCCATGTGGCCAGCAACTTGTCTGGTTGTGGCAGCCTGTCAGAAACTGGTCAGCCTAGCACTAGGAGTTGGACTGGTATTCAGGGGTCAGCTTTAAGATGCCCTCTGTGTGCCTTTTTACAATAAAACCCACACTGGCATCAGTGTGCATTTATTGTGCTGAAAAGGTTGATACCAAACTTCCCAGATTTTAGTGTAGCCATTATGGAACTGTGGAGTTTGTGTTTGACCAGCTCCCAGACCATATACTCTTTATGGTTACCCTGCACTTACAATGTCTAAGGTTTTGCTTAGACACTGTAGGGGCATAGTGCTCATGCACATATGCCCTCACCTGTGGTATAGTGCACCCTGCCTTAGGGCTGTAAGGCCTGCTAGAGGGGTGACTTACCTAAGCCACAGGCAGTGTGAGGTGGGCATGGCACTCTGAGGGGAGTGCCATGTCGACTTAGTCATTTTTCTCCCCACCAGCACACACAAGCTGTGAGGCAGTGTGCATGTGCTGAGTGAGGGATCCCCAGGGTGGCATAATACATGCTGCAACCCTTAGAGACCTTCCCTGGCGTAGGGGCCTTGGTACCAGGGATACCATTTACAAGGGACTTATATGTGTGCCAGGGCTGTGCCAATTGTGGGAACAAAGGTAAAGTTTAGAGAAAGAACACTGGTGCCGGGGCCTGGTTAGCTGGGGTCCCAGCACACGTTCAATCATAACTGGCATCAACAAAGGGCAAAAGGTCAGGGGGTAACCAGGCCAAGGAGGCATTTCCTTACAGTGTAAAAAAGGAAATCTACCTCACGTGGTGCTGCATGCAGAGCTGTGATGGAGCCAGAGCCCCCTATCGGCAAGGGAGAGCTATTGAAAAGTACCAAGTTGGAGTAAAGGCATACTATAAAAGAGTGAATAATCCGCATGTACATCCATCCATTAAAAAGATAGTGCACAATTTGTAAGTTTTTGTGAGTAGTCATTTCTTTCAACGGGCCCTATAGGCACTAAAATAGGATTTAAAATATGACCATTAATGCCACATGATTCATAAATGTTCTCAAAAATATTTCTGCTGCTTTAAGAATTCAGATGTGCATTTTTTTCATTCTGGCACACTTTTAATTAAAGAAGTGTTACCTTTGCTACAATGCACACAGTCCGGAAGACTCTCAAAAAAAGAAGTGAAGGAAAACGCCCCTTTTTAGGGTCGAGCGCGCAAGCGCTCTAGCCTGTTGTAATCCCTCTGTGGGCTTTTCACCACGCCCACTCTTGCTATTCATACTTTGTTGTGCTTGTCTTAAATACTTCATTTTTATGGGTGCATTTTGTGAAATGTGTGCTGAGTTACCCCCTGCGATTTAACTAAGTGACACATGTGAGGTAGCAAAGGCCCTGCACATTCCTTGCCCTTCCCTACCCTGCCCATGACACACAACAGTGCACAAAATCTCGCTGACTCAGTGGAGCAACAACAATGCCAGGGAAACCTGTCCAGAAACTGCTGACCCTATTTGCCATTTTTTTCCATCAACCTCTATTTTGATGGTCTGTCTTAAACTGTTTTTTTTTTAAGTAGGACTTTTTCTTTTCACGTAAAGATGACGGTTTAACTAGATTTTCAGTGTTACAAGAGAACAGGGTCGGGGTCCACTCCTGGCTAATTGCCAGGTGACCTGCTGGCCTAGCTGGATGCTTCGAACCACCGAGTGTGCCCTGTGTGTGGACTTTTGTGGAGCTTAATATGGTGGCACGAGTGGTTCATGGAGACACTTTACATCTGTCCCAAATATATTCTGTGTGTGTGTGATGTTGTATTTTCTCCACTTATTTATTGTGTAAAAGCGGAAAAATAAAGCAGAATCAGTTTGTACCAGGGGTACCCTGGTGCAAATCTTACTTAACTGATTACACAAGCTGTAAAATTAAAGTACATGGGTTTGTCCCGCCCTTTGTGCAGCGGTAGTGCTGAAGATGCTGATGTCAACCCCGAAGGCACCATAGCGCGTATCAGCAAGTGAGGTGATGGTGAGCTGTGCGGCGCTCCCAGGTGCTGTGATCTGGACGGGCAGGCGCTGTCCGGAGCAGTGGTGTGCCTTGCAGAGCGGTGCCGATGAATAATTCAGGGTTCCCTGGACAGAGGACATGCCTCACTGGCTCAGGGTGTACAGGCTGGTCCTCTGAGCGGTTTCCTGTTTCACGTTGCCTTTGCGGCTGGGGGGTGGCGTGCAGCAGCCCTGGTGTCATGTGGGTGAGGAGTGAGGTCCCATCTGGAAAGTAAATACGATGAATGTGGAAACTTCCCGGCCAGACTTCCAGGCGTTCACGGGCCAGTACTTCCGTGCCTCACAAGTCTGGTCTCTTGACACAACAAGCGAGCTGTGTGAAATGGCCGCTTAGCTTCGCTTCACATCTCATCGTCAGTTAAGGACCTACACATGATGTTATGTTACGTTGTGGGGGTATGCGAGGGAAAATCAATGTCACTCAATATTTTTATTTTTTGCACTTATATGTATACTTGAGTCAAGGGCTTTAGAATGCTTTACTTACATAAGCACTAGTCCACATTATACATTGCAGTATTTTAGTTTTTAGGCAAGGGAAGATTAAGTAATTGTCCTAGAATAAGTTTTGATATTGACAAAAATAACTCTGGGAAACCCATCAATTCGGGGCTAAGATGTGAAAGAGGATGGGGTTATCAGGGACAGAGCTTGTGAAATCCTATTTATACATTTAAAAAATTCTGCTACGGAGAAATTGGCAATGGGGACATATTTGAAAGTAAATAGTATCTACGTTGTTTAATTGGGCACAAATATGCTGCATTTTAAACGCTCTTTCAGGGTTCGAATACCTATTGCAGAGATCATAGCTATAAAAGAATAAAAACATTTTTTTAAAAAGAAGGTGCTGTTTACATCAATATTTGTATCATTACTCATTCAAACACATAAGTCTTCCATTCTTACAGTGCAAGCAAATGTCTCACATAGGGAGTTGAACAAACTTAAAATATACCTCCAATTCCTAGTTTCTCTTATATACTAACATGCTGTGCGCCTTTTTTTCTTCGTTTCTTTCTTGTCTAGTGTTGGGCTTCAGATAGATCCCATCAAGTATTATGCTCAAAGAAAAAGAGGGCTGATAATCCTTTAAATAAGGATTTTTTTTAGGCCCAGCTGGAAGTGTAGATTAGAAAGCCACCTTGCTGCCTGCACATTACTGTTACTGCATTGTGCCCTGGTGTCAGAACAAATTCAGCATGTTTCCCTGGCTCAACAGGGGCGTGGCCAAGAAGCCGAAGATGGCACACGCATAATCCCCTCGCTCTGGAGGGGCCTGCAATTATCCAAAGTGTGCCGTCCCAGGGGCAATCTGTGTCGGAGCTGCGGTGGGTGCCCGAGGGGACTGGCCAGGGAGCCGCGGAGCCCTTTCCCAACCCTAATACGCGGGTCTGAATTGAGCCGGCGGAGTGAGGAGCTGGCGGCCCATCCCTCGGCCGGAAATGGGGTCTTGGGTGGAGACGCGGGCCGGCACGGAATCGGCACACCGTGAGAGTGCCGGAGCGGGCCTGGCCGCCGGGGAGTCACGGCCCAAAAAGAGAAGAGTGGCCCCGGAACAGGTAGGTGCGGCACTAAATACTGGATGTGTAAGGCCAGGCTGTTGGAGCGTTGTGGCACTTTTGACGTGATCGGCTTGTATAAGCAAGCAGTTCGTTGTGGAGCAGTGCCGATAGAGGAGCTTCGAGAAACTATCTTTGATATCATAAAAAACACCAACAAGAAGGCCAAAGCAGTTACATTTGACCTTGTGCCGGACGAGGGGCTTACTGCTGGAACCAAGATAGACTCTTGTAAGGCACCAGCCCTACCACAAAATGATGAAACGGTTGATCTGCGTTCTCCCAACATCCTAACAAGACATTGGACTGGCAAGCAGTGCTCTGCTTTGAAGTTCCAGATTGCCCCACTTCCTAGTAGAGTGAAGGAAACTACTATGGCTGCAGGCTGGAAGGTGCTCACCCCTGTGCGCCGCTTTTTTGTGTATAGAGCGATCTGTTTCTCGTTATCCAGAGCTTCTGATGGAACATGACACTGTTGTGGCCTCTGTAAATGACCTTCTGGCCGCTGATGAGAGTTGCTTTGTGTATCGGCAAAATAAAGCCCTCCCAAAGGAAGTGGACTCCAAAATCAGAGCATTATAGCTATTGTTCACAGGGAACTCCAGTGTTCATCATAGATTGTTTGCGACATCTAGTATAGGAGGATTTGGGCGGCCCTGCCAGCCTGGGGCCATGGAAAAGAACTGACGGCCCTTGAATGGGCAATGTGACGGCCGGGGCGGCGTAAGAGTCTGTGCCCCATTGAGCAGCCAGAGACCGGGACAAGGAGGATCTTGGAGCGGGCCCGGGTGGGGCACCAACATTCTAGGGACGGCGCTGGTGAGGTGATAGAGGCGCGGAGTGAGGGAGCAGCCGCACGGCGGCCCACGGCGCCTCATTGGGACCTGACGGGCCCCACTTGGGGAACCACCAAGTAAATTCACCAAAGAGGTGACCCGAGGATGCCCTGGTGAGACTCAGAGGGGTGCAACCCCCTGCACACACTTTGAAGAGGTGCGGTTGGGCTGGCCTGGGCAAGAGGGCGGCATACGGCCGAGGACCAGCAACGGGGAACCTCCCATCCCCGGAGAACATACAAGGGACCCACTGAAAGCTGGCGACTGCCAGAGTGGTATCCCAGAGGTCTGGTGTGATGCTTTCTGGAAGCTGCAGTGCGGCCTGAATCGAGCCAACAGCGGAGGCCACGGGCGGAGAAGAGTCCGCAACAACAGTCTAACCACTGCCGCAGGTCCCGGGGGCACGACCCCTCATATACTCAATGTCCCCCACGAACCGGCACAAGAGCAGAGTCATGGACACCGCGGCGCCCTCTGGGCACAAAGGAGGGGACCCGCAGGACCCATCGCAAATTAAAGTACAGGACACCCTAGACAAAATACTAGGGGCAATCGAAGACACAAAGACAACGCTACAGCACGACATCAACCAGGTCGCAGTCGAAGTGGGTTTCTTGAGGGCAGATCATCACAAATTGGCGGACAGAGTCAAAGAGACGGAGACCACGCTGGCGGAAATTGCACTGAAACAAAAAGACCTAACGGCTGAGGTGACATTCCTCACGGACAGAGTGGCACGCCTAGAACAAAGGGCTGAGGACGCGGAGGAAAGAAACCGGAGTGGTGGGCCTCCCGCAGGGGGCGGAGGGAGCAAATATGGTGGAATTCCTTGAGAAATGGCTATGCACGGTTGTGGCACCTGGTTGTCTGCCCCCCTTCTACACACTGGAACGAGCGCACCGGGTGCCTGCGAGGCCTCTCGCCCCGGGTAGGCCCCCGCGTAGTGATTGTCAGATTACTACACTACAGAGACAGAGACATTCTTCTGCAGAGGGCCAGAGAGATGGGCCCGTTTAAAGTAGCGAACGGGGAGGTGACGCTGTTCCCGGATTTCACTCTAGATGTTCAGAACAAGCGAGCCTCATTCATGGCAGTTAAGAGGGCTCTAAGGGAAGAAGGGATCCAATACTCTCCGCTTTATCCAGCCAGGCTAAGAGTGATACTGGAGGGTAAGACCGCATTTCTCCAATCCCCCGAGGAGGCGTGAGAGTGGCTGGAAGCCCATGGGACCCAACCGGGGCAGCATGTGAGAGAGAGCCCGGCTGGGAGTGGGTCTCGCCGGGGCCCGGGAGGGCAGCGGCCCAGGAATCGCCCCGCCTGGCGCCAACCCAGACGCAAAAGGAAAAGGGCAGAAAGGCGGCATTCGAGGCGGCAGCCAGCGTGAGCAGAGAAGGGTCCCCCCCGGAGGGCTCTGGGGGAGAATCGAATTACACTGTGATGTCCTCGGCTGGGGGCTCGGGCTGCTCGGCGCGGGCTCCAAGGGTAACCCCGCAGACAGCGGACAAACTTGGATAACTAAGCTTACAGGAGAGCCCTGGGGCAAGGTGAAACGGGTGAACATGAAGCCCCTCTGGACATGGCCCCCCTGACCGGAATCTCGCCCGTTCAGTCAGACTGGCGAGAACTGCAGTTAAAAGTCTGAATAAGTTGCACTGTTGCACAGTTTTCTGGGTAACCTACTGTTTGAGAGGTGCCCTGGGGAAGGGGAGTTGGGATTTACAATTGCAAGTTAGGATGGCGCTGTGGGAGACGAGGCTTGACTATATTAGGTATCCGATAGAATGCAGTGGTGGGTCGGCTACTGGGGTAGGACAGGGAAGTTATCACCAGACTGAAATACCAACATGGCAGAATACAACTTCCTAACGTGGAACGTCCGGGGGATGGGTACACCAGCTAAAAGGCATAGAATACTTTCTTACCTAAAGAGAAGGGGCATACAAGTGGCAATGCTGCAAGAGACTCACTTAGCAACTGGAGAGGTGGAGAAGTTGAGACGCAGGTGGAGGGGGCAGGTGTTTGCCACGGAATATTCAGCATACGCAAGGGGAGTAATGATATGGGTACGAGCAGGGGTCCCCTTCGAGGTAGATTCATCCAACATAGATCGCGAAGGCAGATTCGTGATCCTGGAAGGGAAGCTACACGGCACCCAGATTGTCCTGAGCTGTATATACGCTCCTAATCAAGACCAGGTCCCCTTTATGACGCGATTATCGAGCCACCTTACCCACCAGTGGAAAGGAGAACTACTAGTCGGGGGGACTTCAATAGTGTATTAGACACAAACATGGACAGGTCCACGCCGCCGCTACAGGGGGCAGTGACAAGCAAGATAGCCAAAAAACTGAGTGAGTGGTTGGATTCCTGGGGGCTTGTGGACGTCTGGCAGGAGCAACACTTGAATGACAAAGATTACTCGTACTATTCAGGTCTCCACCGGGTCCACACCAGAATTGATAGAGTGGTATGTACAGCAACCCTGGCACGGGGAATGACCCATTCTGAATATCTTGGTCGTAGTCTATCAGACCATAATCTCTTACTACTGACATGGAGGGTGACAGAGGACAGGCCCCCCATCCCGTCATGGAGACTGGCTCCTGCGGCACTTGAGGATCAGGCGTATAGAGACGCTCTGCGACTGCACCTGGCAGACCATATTAAGTTTAATAAAGGATCTACCTCCTCTAGATCCACGGAGAGGGAAACACTTAAAGTGTTGACAAGAGGTTATTGTCTGGGACAGTCGGTCGGGGTGAGACGTACACTCGAAAGGGATCTGACTAACCTAGAGAAGAAAATACACGAGGGGGAACTGAGACAGGGAACGGACGCGCAGGAGAACAAGGAATGTAACCGTGCCCGGAGAGCCCACTCTCAGGTTGAAGAACAACTCAGATGCCACAATATGCAAAAATATTTTGCATCATTACAATCAGAGCAGGGTAGATCAGGGAAAATGCTAGCGTGGTTGGTGAGGCCGGGGGGGACAGTGAGCCCATTACGAGTGTGCTGGATAAGGAGGGGCTGCATAGACTTAGACCGGGCCCTATAAATAATGCATTCAAGGAATATTACACTCACCTGTATGGGAGGCCTGGTGAGCTTGGAGCGGAAGCCTTTGATAGTTTTCTACAACAGACCCCACTGACGACTTTGCCGATAGAAGAGAGGGATAGTCTGGGCGGACCAGTGACGTTGGAGGAGGTCAGTGAGGCCATATCGCAACTAGCCTCTGGGAAGACCCTGGGAACGGACGGCCTACCCATGGATTTTTATAAAAAATATACGACACTGCTGGCCCCCCAGTTAGTGGAAATGTATACGGAAGCATTACACCATGGGGAGCTGCCGGGTACCCTGAGGGAGGCTTTGGTGGTCCCACTCCCCAAGACAAAATCCAAGGAAGTGTCGGTGACCGACTTCTGCCCCTTGTCAATACTGAACAGCGATTTACAAATTCTCAATAAGATCATGGCCAACAGTTTGCTCTGTCACGTGCCCACACTCGTGCACACAGACCAGAACGGTTTTGTCCCGAATTGTAGTACCTCCCTGAACTTGAGGCGACTTTTCGCTGTTCTGCATATGCCCAGTTTAGAGAAACCCCCATCGGGAGTGTTGCTCGCGGTGGACTTTGAGAAGGCCTTTGACTCGATCAGGTGGGACTACTTAAGGGCCGTGATGCTCAGAATGGGCCTGGGGGAGGGATGGGTAAAATGGGTGGACTTGTTATACGCGTCTCCACTGGCAAGGGTAAAGACGGGCAGGACAATATCTGACACATACCCAATATACAGGGGAACTAGACAGGGATGCCCCTTGTCCCCACTGTTATTCGCCCTGGCCATAGAGCCCTTGGCGACCCGGCTGCGACGGGATGGCACGGGCAAGGGAGTAGAATGGGGACAATCTGAGCATGTTGTCTCATTATATGCCGACGATATACTCATTTACCTTAGGGACGGGGTGAGTGGACTCCCGTGGGCCTTGAGGAACCTGGTAGATTTCGGGACACTGTCAGGGCTACGCCTTAACCGAGGCAAAACATTAGTGTTCCCCATACTACCAAGTTACGAACGTTCTGTAACATGCCCCGGGGATGTGATCTGGCCCCACAGACTTTCAAGTATCTGGGCATACAAGTATTCCATGATATGGGAGATCTCCGGGATGGTAACCTCGGTAGGGCACTCCGCTCCTTAAGGGCTTCGGTCTGGTTCTGGCGATCCTTGAAGTTGACGATAATGGCCAGAATAGCGTTATCTAAAATGATCATGCTCCCCCGCCTTCTCTACTACTTCGCTAATTTGCCACTACTGATCCCATCAGCGTGGTTCCGCGAATTGAACACCCTACTTAGGGTATTACTTTTACAAAACATTTTTGCTCATAACTCAGCCTGTGGTAGCCCTAGGACAGTGGGACCACAACCAAAACATTCACGGCAACGTGCTCCTTCTGTCTATATCCTTTTTGGGTCCCCACACTAGGCTATTGGGTACCCCCAAAATAATAACCACTTACTGCCATTCATTATCTTTTTAAGCGTTCTCGTGGCTGGAACTTTTGTTTTACAGCTGGGAGAAGGTATGTTTTATAGGATTTGTTTATAATATCATTGCAATAGTCCTGCTAGCCTTGAACTTGTGTAATTTACCATTCCCATTAGGGACTAAAAATATGTTTATACTGCATTACTTCCTCCCATTGTTTTTTTCATGTGGTTATGCTCTCTAAGGGCTGAGTGTATGGTTACATGGCCATGTTTCTTCCAAATACTATTTTTATTTTGGTGTTCCGTATGGGTTGTTCTGAGTGTGGCAGTCAACATATTATAATATTCAGGGCACAAAAACTGCAGGGCATTACTTTTACAAAACATTTTTGCTCATAACTCAACCTGTGGTGGTCCACTCTATCTACATCATGTCTGAGTCCCTGCACTAGGTTAGTGGGGACCCCAAAATAATAATCCCTCTCACCATTCAGTGTCTTTTAAGCTTTCTCATGGCTACAACTTTTGTTTTACAGCTGGAAGAAGTGTTGTTTTAAAGTGCTTGTTTGTAATAGCATTGCAGAAGGCCTGCTAGCCCTAAAACGCTCTCTAGAGGC
This sequence comes from Pleurodeles waltl, assembly GCF_031143425.1. Lineage (NCBI taxonomy): Eukaryota > Metazoa > Chordata > Amphibia > Caudata > Salamandridae > Pleurodeles > Pleurodeles waltl. Next base: position 350,410,324 of record NC_090438.1, read on the forward strand.
TAAGTATATGGTTACACTATATTAATTTCCCTTGTTTTTTGTATGGGGCTATCCCCTCTAGGGGCTAATAATATGGTTACAGGATCATGTTTCTTACCAATTACATTTTTGTTATGAAACCCTCTAGGCACTGTTTGAAGCATTACAGTCTAATGCCAAAAGTTTATTTCTGATAAAGGTTTAATAATCTCCCCTATTACAATTATGACCGTAATTCAGGCCAACTTAACATCTTTATTACACTGACTGAAAAGAAGAAAGTATGAGGCAGGGTCGACACATTTATGTGGCAAGAAAAGTTCAGTTATGAATTTACAATGCCAATTGCTCTAACTCAAGCAAATGTGAGACCTATTGCATTGCAAATGCTTGCTGAATTGGTAAACCTCCACTGTATGCCTGGTACATGATGTGATTTTAAATGAAAGGGCAGTGGGTTCCTGCTAACCAGGTCCCCAGTGCAGGATCTCTTTCCCAAAACGGTACAGTTGTTTCCCCCCCGTTATGACACCCTTTAGCACCCTGTGCAAGTCCCTAGTAAATAGTTCCGCTGGTATCTAAGGTCTCGGGTGCTAAAGAAGGTCCCTAAGGGCTGCAGCATGAATTGTGCCAATCTAAGGGACCCCTCACAAAACACACAGTGCTGGCATTGCAGGCTGTGTGTCTTGGTCCAGATAAAAGTGCATATGATATCTGAAAGTCACCCCTACAGAAGGCTTTCCAGCCCTAAGGAAGGGTGCATTATATCACACACGAGGACATATCTTTATGAGCAGTCATGTCCCTGATATGTCTTTGTCGATTCTTAGTACATAGTAAGTTGACAGGGAAGCCATTTTAAGTACTTGTGCTGGACACTGGTCAGTATGAGTTTTCTAGCTAGATTATGGCTTCTCTGAACATAGGGTTGTTTGGTATCAAACATCTCATATTAATGAACCCTTAGTGATTACAGTGATGGCTTTATTAATACATAAACCCAGTGGGCACCTTAGAGGTACCCCCTAAAACGCCTACCAACTGCTAGAATCAACCAGTCCAGCCACCATAGATACATTTATGACCTCCTGAGGTAAGAGCCTACCCTCTCAAAGACCAGGAACAAATTCACCTCTGGGCAGAGGTGTTCACACCTCCTCCATGCAGGATGTGCATTCCAGGGAAGGAAGCTTCAAAGGCCTAGCTGCCTCTGTTATACGACCCAGGTCTCTCCGGATGGAGATGACCACCCCACTGTCCTGACCCCGCTTCTTGGCTGCAAGACAGATGGGAAAATTTGTAAGATTAGAAGGTGTACCCACATTATGCTAGACCCATCCCTAAAGTGGACTAGTAATGTGGACAAGACTTTTCAAATTCTTCCATCTTGTTTTGGACTGAATAAGCATTCTAGCGTGAGGGTTATGCCCACTTCCCACCGGAAGGGGTCATATAGAGGGTGTAGTCATCCTAAAGGTAGGCAACCTGTAGGAAGCTGGCTCACTATATACTATATCAAAGTGAGATATAGTGTGCACAGAGTTCAGGGATTCCCCAGAGGCTTAACAGAGGCCGAAGTAGATAATACTAATGCTCTCTTTGTGGTAGTGTGGTCCGGCAGTTAGGCTTAACAGAGGGTAGTGCAAAGCATTTTTTGTACACACAGAAAATACACTCAATGACTTAACTCCAGACCAATAGTTTTTATATTGCAAAAATATATTTTCTTAGTTTATTTTTGGAACCACAAGATTCAAGTTGCAGGTACGTACCTTAAAAGTTTGGTCTCTCACACAGTAATCAACAGTACTTTGCTTGAAATAGGTAAGTAGTGCAGTTTTTGAATTATTGGCAGAAAGCTATTTTTAAAATGGACACAGCATTTTTAAAACAGTTCCTGGGGGGAAGTAAAGTTGGATCTGTTTCCAGGTAAGTACAACACTTACAGTCTCAGTCTCCGGGTTTTAGAAAGTCCACCGGTTGGGGTTCAAGTTAACACCAAACACCCACCACCAGCAACACTGGGTCGGCCAGGTGCAGAGGTCAAAGTTGAGCAAATTTTACATGGGCTTTTATGGAGGCATGGGGTACTCAGAATCAGACCTCCGTGCAGCTAAGTATCCGTGGCTCAGATGGCAGACCAGGGGGGATTAGAAGAGCACTGGAGGGGCCACAAGTAGGCAGCAAACACACACCCTCAGCAGCACAGGGGTGGCCGGGTGCAGGGCGCAAACAGGACGTCGGGTTTCCCATGCTGGTCTATGAGAAGACCCCGGGGGTCACTCGGAGGCTGCAGACGAGGTCCAGACGGGTATCTCGGCCACACCACCAATCGGACAAGGAGGAGGGCTGCCTCCTGAACAATGAGGCACCAGGGGTCAGGTTCTCTAAGTCCTGATGGCTGAGGGTGCAGAGTGTTCTTAGGCGTCAGAAATTTTCGTCCGGAGTTTCTCGGTCAGGGGGTCCTCGGGATTCTCTCTGCAGGCGTCGTCGTGGAGGAGTGGAGACGTCAACCCAGAGTAGGCACCTGCTCACAATCGCCTGGGCACCCTCTCTTGCTGGGTGGACCACCTGGACATGAGCCGTGGGCGTCGGGTGCACAGGAGTCAAGACTCAAGCATCTGGACTGAGGTGGGAGTCTTTAGCTGTAGGTTTCTTCAGACAGAGCCGCTGACCTCTGTAGTTCTTGGTTCTTTTGGTTGCAGGACAGTCCTCTGGAGTTGGCAGAGGTCGCTTGGCCCACTGGTCGAGTCGCTGGTGTTTTTGCAGGTTATTTGAAGCAGGAGGCAGGCTGGTAGGGCTGGGACCAAAGCAGTTTTCGTCTTCCTTCTTCTGTGCTGGGGGTTTAAGCTTAGCAGTCCTTCTTCTTGTAGGTCACCGGGAATCAGGTGACCTGGGTTCAGGGAAGCCCTTAAATACAAGATTTAGCGGCGTTACAGGGGTCAGAAGGCCTTTAAGAAACCTCCCAACAATGGGAGATTTGAAAAGAGAAGGTTGGTCTGGCAGCCGTGAGAAGGCAGAGATGGCAGACAAATATCCCTTGAGGGTGCCCAGAGCAGATCCCTGCTGGGCAAGAGAGAGAATAAAGAGTAGAACCTCTGAGAAAGGTACAGAGAAGGGGGATCAACAGATATGTTGATACATTATGCCCCAAAATGTATTCAAATGACAGGCATATACCATTTTGGTGGATGGACGCCTGGCTGCCAAGATGACATTACAGACTTCGGGAGGAAGGTCAAATGCCGTCAACTGTCACTGCTCAATCTCCACGCGAGGAGGGAAGACTGGAAAGGTTCGGATGGATAACCGTCCCCTGCTGCTGCGACACAGGATCCTCCCGAAAGGGCAGTCTGATCGTAGGATCTGTGGCCTTGCTCAATAGCTCGGGATACCAGACTCTTCGTGACCAGTCCGGAGCCACCAAGATTACATGGGCCTGGTCTTGCCTGATCTTCTTCAGAAACCTGGGCAGAAGTGGTATTGGCAGAGGGCGTACAGGAGGCCTGAGGTCCACACCGAGCGAGTGCCACCTTGGAAACTCCAGTGCGCAAAACAGCTGACATTGTGCGTTCTCTGCAGAGGCAAACAGATCTAACCAAGGCTCTCCCCACTGCGGAACAAGACCTTTGTGCCACCTCTGGATGGAGATGCCATTCGTAGTCGACTATGCCTTGACAGCTGAGTTTGTCTGCTCTGACGTTCAGAGAGCCCGCCAGATGGTGAACCACCAGGGAAATGCCCTGGCATCCCAGCCATGTCCAGAGGCGAAGAGCCTCTTGACAAAGGGTCCACGACCCCACTCTGCCCTGCTTGTTGCAATACCACATGGCGTGGTGTTGTCGTTGAACACCTGCACCACTTTCCCTTTGAGAGAGGGAAGGAATACTTTCAATGCAAGTCGGATCGCCTGTAGCTCCAACAGGTTGATGTGGAGTCCAGACATCGCCAGACACCAGAGGCCTCTGATCTCCCCCTATCCCATGTAGCCACCCCATCCCAGGAGTGATGCATCTGTCACTATTGTGAGATCTGGTTGGGGATGGGAGAGAAATCTGCCGTTGACCCAATCTGTATTTGACAACCACCACTGCAGGTCTTTCACAGTTTCCTCCAAGATCTGAACCATGTTGGGAGATTCCCCTGAAGCTGCACCCACTGGAACTTCAGGTCCCACTGCAGAGCCCGCACATGCCATATGGCATGTCGGACCAGCAGGATGCAGAAGGCCATGAGGCCCAGTAGCCTCAGAATCATTCTCACTGAAATCCAGGATAGAGGCTGAAACATCAGTATTATACCTACTTCTGGCACAGGGACTCTCTCTATGACTCCCTTAGCCAGGAGAGCCTTAACTTCCTCGCAGAGAAGTGCCAAATTATCCTCCGATAGATGATCAAATGATGGTGGTATGGCTGGAGGAGAAGTCTTGAAGGGGAGGGACTAGCCCCTTCGGTACCTGTAAAACCCACCTGTCCGTGGTAATGGATTCCTAGTGGGGCAGTTGATGGCGAATCCTGCCAACAACTGGTCCCGGATGTCCCAATGGACTATGAAGGTTTAGAGGCAGAGGAGGGGGACGGGGTGGAATGGGAGGCCCGCTGACTTCCTGATCCACGAGGTCGTTGGATCTTGCGTCCGCACAGGGGGCTGTACAGCATGCACAGGTGGGTGGCCCAGTGGAAATTGACGCTGTTGGATGCCCTTTCCGTACTCACGAAAAAAGTGAGAGGCGGACTGAGGGGGGCGAGAAGCAGCTGCGAGACCAAGGGACCAAGCCGTAGCCGGGAATCCTTAAAGTGTTGAGTCCGCCTTGTCTACGAAGAGATGAGTGCTATCAAAGGGCATGTCCATCAAAGATTGCTGGACATCCCCCGAAAAGCTAGACGTCCTCAACTAGGTGTGGTTTCTCAATGCCACCATCGATACAACTGATCTGCTCAGTGAGTCGGTTGTATCCAGTCCGCAAAACATCATGAACTTGCCCACGTCTCTCCCATCTGCCATGGTTTGGGAGAGAACATTCCCGGCCTCTTCACGAACTTGAGGCAGCACTTGCGCAACCGTATCCCAGAAAGTAAGGGAATATCGGCCCAAAAGGCATGCGGTGTTCACTATATTGGCAGAAGAAAAGATCTTCTTCCCTAAATTGTCCAGTCTTTTTGAATCCCTGTCTACGGGAGTGACAGGGAATGCACCAAAGGATCATGAAGCCTGGATGACAAAGCTCTCAGGCATAGGGTGTTGGATAAGGAAATTTAGGTCATTTGGTGCAGGCCGATGGCAGCTGGCAATCGTCCTATTAACAGGAGCCCCTGTGCTGGGTTTGGACCAGGTTCCCAGTAGGACGTTTGTAGGAAGCTGGCTCTGTATATACTATCTCAAAGTGAGAGATAGCGTGCACAGAGTCCAGGGGTTCCCCAACAGATTTGACAGAGGCAATAATAGATAATACTAATGCTCTATTTGTGATAGTGTGCACCCTGCCCTAAGGCAGGGTACACTATACCACAGGTGCGGGCATAGCTGCATGAGCACTATGCCCCTAAAGTGTCTAAGTCCATTCTTAGACACTGTAAGTGCAGGGTAGCCATATTAAGTATATGGTCTGTGAGTTTGTCAAAAAGAACTCCACAGTTCCATAATGGCTACACTGAATACTTGGGAAGATTGGTATCAAACTTATCAGAATAATAAACCCACACTGATGCATGTGTTGGATTTATTACAAATTGCACACAGAGAGACTCTTAGAGATGTCCCCTGTATTTTACCCCCTTCAGTGCAGGACTGACTGGTCTGTGCCAGCCTGCCACTGAGACGAGTTTTTGAACCCATGGGGTGAGAGCCTTTCTGCTCTCTGAGGCCAGAAACAAAGCCTGCACTGGATGGAGGTCCTTCACACCTCCCCCCTGCAGGAACTGGCTTACCTAGCAGTGAGACTCAAAGGCTCAGGCTTCATGTTACAATGCCCCAGGGCACTCCAGCTAGTGGAGATGCCCCCCGTCCCCGGACACAGCCCCACCTTTGGTGGCAAGTCCAGAGGAGATAATGAGAGAAACAAGGAGGAGTCACCCTCCAGCCAGGACAGCCCCTAAGGTGTCCTGAGCTGAGGTGACCCCTGCCTTAGAAAATCCTCCAGCTTGCTTTGGAGGATTTCCCCCAATAGGATAAGGGATGTGCCCTCATCCCCACAGGGAGGAGGCACAAGGAGGGTGTGGCCACCCCTAGGGACATTAGCCATTGGCGACTGCCCTCAGGCCCTAAACACCCCCCTAAACTGAGTATTGAGGGGCGACCCTGAATCCAGGAAAACAGATTCCAGATGACCTACAACAAGAAGGTCTGCTGACCTGAAAGCCCTGCAGAGACGACGGAGATGACAACTGACTTGGCCCCAGCCCTACGCGCCTGTCTCCAGACTCAAAGAGCCTGCACAGTGATGCATCCAGCGGCACCAGCGACCTCTGAGGACTCAGATGACTGCCCTGCAACCAAAGGACCAAGAAACTCCCGTGGACAGCGGCTCTGTCCAAAACAGTAACAAAGAAACCATCTTTAAAGGGACTCCAGCCTCACTCCGGAAGCGTGAGTTCTGAACACTCTGCACCCATGCCCCTGGGTCGTGTCCAGAAGAACTAACACTGCAGAGAGGACCCCCAGGTGACTCCCATGACGTGGACACCCTGAGACAACCTCCCTGCACCTCCACAGCAACGCCTGCAGAGAGAATCCAGAGGCTTCCCCTGACCGCGACTGCCAGGTAAAGAACCTGATGCCTGGAAGAAGCACTGCACCTGCAGCCTCCAGGCCCAAGGGAAACCAACTACCGGTGTAGGAGTGACCAGCAGGCGGCCCTCATCCTTGCCCAGTCGGTGGCTGGCCCGCGAAGCCCCCCTGTGCCCTGCCTGCATTTCCAGAGTGACCCCCGGGTCTCTCCATTGATTTCAGTTACAAACCTGATGCCTTGTTTGCCACTGCACCCGGCCGCACCTGTGCCACTAAAGGTGTGCTTTGTGTGCCTACTTGGGACCCCCCCAGTGCTGTACCAAACCGCCCTGGTCTGATCCCTGAGTACATAGGTACTTGCCTGCCAGCAGACTGGAACCAGAGCACCCCGTCTCCATAGGCGTCTATTCTATTTGGGCCCTACTTTGACCTCTGCACCTGACCAGCTCTGTGTTGTTGGTGCTGGGTGTTTGGGGTTGCCTTGAACCCCCTACGGTGGGCTACCTATGCCTGGGAGACTGAACTTGTAAGTGCTTTACTTACCGGAAAAACTAACAAATACTTATCTCCCCCCAGGAACTGTTGATTTTTGCACTGTGTCCACTTTTAAAATAGCGTATTGCCATTTTTGCCAAAACTGTGTACATTACTGTTTTAATTCAAAGTTCTATATTTACCTATGCCAAGTACCTTACAATTGATGTACTTACATGAATTCTGAATCTTGTTCTAAAATAAATTAAGAAAATAATATTTTTCTATATAAAAACCTATTGGCTTGGAGTTTAGTCTTTTAGTGTGTGTTCCCATTTATTGCCTGTGTGTGTACAATCAGTGCTTAACACTACCCTCTGATAAGCCTAACTGCTCAACCACACTACCACAAGTAGAGCATTAGTATTATCCTTTATTGCTACTATCAACCTCTAAGGGGAACCCCTGGGCTCTGTGTAGACTAGCTCTCTCAGCGTCCTAAAACTGCCCTCTACTAAGCCTAACTGCTCGCCCACACTACCACAAAAGAGAGCGTTAGTATTATTTACTTTTGCCTCTATAAAACAATTGGGGATCCACTGGACTCCCTGCATACTTCTTTTTAATGCACCATATAAATCCACCTTCCTACAAGAAGTTTTTTTTCCAAAATGTACTACAACACAATAAGATTTACAAAGGCAAGTTTGGCTTTAAACTCTAACTCAGAGTGAGGCAGAGTGCAAAAAATATAAAAAAAATAAAATAATGAATAACAGAATATTGAAAATAATTACAAACATAGATGTACGTACAGGAAAGGAGGTACCATTGATTGGTTGTCGGAAGGGTTCAGAATCTTCTCGTTCATATATAAGATTTAACAATTCTTTACACTGGTTTTTCCAATCGTCAGGATTTGCTCTTAAGGACTTATTTTTTGCCCGTTGCTTTACCTGCAATTTTTAAAAGAACTGGGTCAACACAAAACAAACAAAAAATACACCAGCTACACTGATATTTCAAACATTTATAAAAACTAACATTTGGACACACATCCAAAAAAGATAAGAATATGTGTGCAAATAGACACAGAATTATAAATTATTAAAACAAAGTAAAAGAGTGTGTTCTTGAAGGGCAAGTAACACAAATAAAAATGTTTTCTTTTTGGATCTGGTGTAAGAAACCTTTACCTTTCTGTGGCACAACTCAAGCAATAGAAAATTTAACAAGCATTAAAAAAGCTAACAGGCCTAGGGCTTTTATAAGCTAGAGTGATTGTCAATGTTTTGAATTATTTTTTAATGAAATTGTATGCCACAAAATTTGAAAAACCAAGCAAAAAAAGAAAACATGTTGTTGCGTAGCCATAGTGACAATATGTTTCCAGATACTGGTGCAAAGAAAAGTTACTAGTGAATTACTGTAACCTGAAGCTACACAAGGATGACTAAAAACATAAATAAGTCTACCAAAATGAAAAAGCTTTGGCAAAGTGGAATATTGGCCCATCTGGCCTGTCACTGAAGTGATGTGATCAGTACAAATGACATCGCTCATAGTACAAGAGAGCCAATGGCTGAAATGGGATGACACATTGCCATATGCTGTGGTGGGTGGAAGCGCATGTGAATGATGACTTTACAGACCAACAGACGAAGAGGACTGGAAGACCGAGAGAAAGAAAGAAGAGAGAAAGAGAGGAGGGAGAGTGTTTTTATTTTAAGGTTTTCGTTCTGAATGTTTTAATGCCACAATTAAAACAGGCCCATAATTGTGAAGTCTATGAGAGATACTTGAAAAAAATAATGTATGTTACAAAGACACAAAACAGCTACTCAAACATTTATATTCTACATGTATAACTAATACGGTGCCAAAGAAGAGTTCTATGTATTCTGCACTCAACCAAGGTTTCACAAAAGCAATGAAAGTGGCACCAGAGCATGTTGAGACAGTTATTCTGAACAATATAGTGATGAGGTTAGATAAGCAACTGTAATCACATTCTACCAAGTGTTTTCAGTGGCCCATTCTTCCTCACGGTTTCGCAGACTAACCGATGATCGATCCACAAATTTGACAGTTCTCTACACCAAATCACTGAGGTGCCTGTGAAGCCTGATAGCTGGCGAAATTATGTAGGAACTTTGGAGCCTCGGGCCTGCCCTTTGACTGAAATGTGGAAAGATGATACAGCATATCTGAAAACACATCCAAGGTCTGCATTTTTATAAGAGTTAGAGGCTGTGAGTTCTCTTAAGTATAGCTGACATTCATTTCTTACTTCATTCGTTACTTTAAAGCTTGTCCGGCTCAATTTTGAAGAAGCTGGCAGTAAATGCTCTTAGTTCTTTAAGTGAAAAAATGTTCAGCAGAAAGTTCAGAGGGAATACACATATAATACTTAAATAAAAACTAGCTTTGCTTCTGTGGCATTGGTACAACTGTCTGTCCTAGTGTTTTTTTTTTTATATCATTAAAGGGAGTGCCCAATCTCCCCACAGATTCTGTGAAGTAACTTCAGAAGCATTTCTGTGGAGGAAGCTTAGTTTGAAACAATTATGAAAAAAGATACATTAGAAAATTAAGGCTGTCAGCGGAAGGAGATGTTCCAACGTAAAAGCATAGCCAGACAACCCAAAACAAATGTTACTTACCTTTAGAAGCAATCTTTCTGGTGGGAACTCTATCTACCTGCAGATTCTTAATCTTTTCAATATCCCTGGCTCGAGTATGGATCCAGAAACACTTCAATAGCTCTCTGGACCAATAAGGGGTGCAACACATGGCATTCCTGGGATGTCACTGAAGCCACAAAGCGCACCAACTGCAAGCATGCTTACATCAGTTTCCAACCTCTTTCTTAGTCATCTTCGACCCTAACTGATGAGACTAACATCAGGAAGACAGGTGCAGTATTTCTGACTATGTTGGAACTACATCAAGAGGATATATGGAATAACCAGCAATGTAACAGGGAGGAGAGTGGGTCAGGGAGTAATCTTCAGGTAGGTAGAGTATCGACCAGCAACAGCATTACCAAAGGTAAGTAACTTTTGCTTTTGATGGATACTTCTACCTGCAGCTTCCTCACCCTTTCAATAGACCTCCCAAGCAGTACCCAGTGAGGGGATGAGTGCATGGCTGGCTATATCAAAATATCCTGAAAGACAGAACATGCGATAAGGCCTTCCTTCCTCACATTAATGCTTCACAAAAGAGGAGAGTGAAGTCCAGGTCACCGCTTTACTGATGCCCACTACTGGTACTTCTGTTGCCAGTAAGTAGTAGAGGAACTGGCTCTGGTGGAATGGGCTTCAATATCTTTTGGTGGTTCTTTGTGTGCCAGAGCACAGCACATTTTGATGCACAGGATTAACCATTTGGAGAACAAACTCTTATTTACTGCATTTCCTTTCATTTTCCTCATATATACTATGAATAGTTCCTCGTTTGTTCTCAAAGCTTGTGTTCTGTCCACGTAAAATAATTTTTATTCATATTCATTTAATTTGATTATTGCATACAAAATAGTACCAAACAATATGAGTCCTCATAGCAGCATGCTATGCACATTATAGCCTTAGAACCCGCCGTAGCAGGCTCTACCGGCTATTAAAGGCCCGCTCCCCGCGTTAAATGCCCGAGCCGAAGGCGAGGGCATTTAACAAGGGAGAGGGACTTTAATAGCCAGTAGAGCCTGCTACGGCGGGTTCTAAGGCTATTGGAACATTCTGCCACTCAGGGCAGAATGTTCTATTAAAAAAAAAAAATAATGTTCACGGAGCCGGAGGGGATTAAAATCCCCTCGGGCTCCGTGAGGCTTTGTTCACAGCTGTTGCTGTGAACAAAGCGAACATTGGAATGTTGGCGCTGCGGGCTTTTACCGGCCAGTAAAAGCCCGCAGCACTCCATTGTTTTCAATGGAGCCCCCAGCATTCCAATGTTCTAATATACATTAGAGTCTCATACTGTATAGTCAAACACACAAAACTATAAAACATCCAGTGGAGTCAACACAATATTTCACGTCCACCCCTGTCTTGAGTGTGAATTCTAACATTTATCATGGTGGAGGGGCTTGGGTGGAGTCGTCCAACCAGTGCTCAGAGGAGGGGGTTTTGTGTGCACGGGGGAAACAGTAGGTGATAGTATTTACCTCAGGCCTCATAGTATGAGAGTCATCATTTAGCTGGGGAATGTGGGGAGAAGGGAAGGGGTAGTATTTGGATGGCGCCAGTATGTAAAGTCACATCAGGCTTTCCATCCCTGTGTAACGCACCTTTCACTAAACCAGTGCCCCTATAGTCTGTTATTGCTAGGTATTCATAGGGATTCTGTCAAGTCTATGTATCTCAACATCCCATGTCTGCAGACTTTTAGTGCAAACTCCAGCCAGCACATCAGATTCAGCCAGTGTCCGTGTCAACAGTGTACCCAACCAGTTTCTAAAGTCTGAGGCCACAGGTGCTTTTCATGTGATAGCTATTTGACATCTGAAGAACACAAAGGTGAGATCTGAGTCTGTGTACATACTTCTTGTTCCCCTTACTCTTGGGTCAGACTCCCAAGAGACACGATTGAGGTGTGGGTGATTGTAGGAGGCTGGCCTGGCTTGTAGTGGGTACCAAGGGGTACTTACACTCTGTACCAGGTCCAGTTATCCCTTATTAGTGTAGAAGAGGTGTTTCTAGCAGCTTAGGCTGATAGAAGGTAGCTATAACAGAGCAGCTTAGGCTGAACTAGGAGACATGCAAAGCTCCTACTATACCACTGGTGTCATATGCACAATATAAGAAAACACAATACACAGATATTCTAAAAATAAAGGTACTTTATTTTTATGACAATATGCCAAAAGTATCTCAGTGAGTACCCTCAGTATGAGGATGACAAATATACACAAGATATATGTACATAATACCAAAAATATGCAGTAATAGCAAAAGGAAGTAATGCAAGCAATGTAAAGTTACAGTAGATTGCAATAGGAGCACATAGGTATAGGGGCAACACAAACCATATACTCCAAAAGTGGAATGCGAACTACGAATGGACCCCAAACCTATGTGAGCTTGTAGAGGGTCGCTGGAACTGTAAGAAAACAGTGAGGGTTAGAAAAATAGCCCATCCCAAGACCCTGAAAAGTAGGTGTAAAGTACACCTATAACCCCCAGAGAGCACAGAAGTCGTGATAGGGGGTTTCTGCAAGGAAGACCAAAACCAGCAAAGCAACCAAAGTGGATTTCCGGACCGGAGTACCTGTGGAACAAGGGGACCAAGTCCAAGAGTCGTGACAATTTCGAGAGTGGGCAGATGCCCAGGAAATGCCAGCTGAGGGTGCAAAGAAGCTGCCACCCGGTGGTAGAAGCTGTGGATTCTGCAAGAACGAAGAGGGCTAGAAACTTCCCCTTTGGAGGATGGGTGTCCCACGCCGTGAAGAAGCTTGCAGAGGTGTTCCCACGCAGAAAGACCATAAACAAGCCTTGCTAGCTGCAAAGGTCGCGGTTAGGGTTTATGGATGCTGCTGTGGACCCGGAGGGACCAGGATGTCGCCACTTGGATGAGGAGACAGAAGGGGCGCCCAGCGAGTCAGGGAGCCCTCACAGAAGCAGGCAGCACACGCAGAAGTACTGGAACAGGCACTTGGAAGAGGAGTGAACCGGAGTCCACCCGAAGACACAAAAGGGAGTCCCACAACGCCAGAGGACAACTCAGAAGGCTGTGCACTGCAGGTTAGAGTGTCGGGGACCCAGGCTTGGCTGTGCACAAAGGAAATCCTGGAAGAGTGCACAGGAGCCGGAGCAGCTGCAAATCACGCGGTACCCAGCAATGCAGTCTAGCGTGGGGAGGCAAGGACTTAACTCCACCAAACTTGGACTGAAGAGTCACTGGACTGTGGGAGTCACTTGGACAGAGTTGCTGAGTTCCAGGGACCACGCTCGTCATGCTGAGAGGGGACCCAGAGGACCGGTGATGCAGTCTTTTGTTGCCTGCGGTTGCAGGGGGAAGATTCCGTCGTCCCACAGGAGATATCTTCAGAGCTCGTGGTGCAGAGAGGAGGACAGGCTACCCCCAGAGCATGCACCACCAGGAAACAGTCAAGAAGGCGGCAGGATTAGCGATACAAGGTTGCAGTAGTCGTCTTTGCTACTTTGTTGCGGTTTTGCAGGCGTCCGGAGCAGTCAGCGGTCGATCCTTTGGCAGAAGGTGAAGAAACAGATGCAGAGGAACTCGGATGAGCACTTGCATTCGTTATCTAAAGAATTCCCCAAAGCAGAGACCCTAAATAGCCAGAAAAGGAGGTTTGGCTACCTAGGAAGGAGGATAGGCTAGCAACACAGGTAAGAGCCCTACAGAAGGAGCCTCTGACGTCACCTGATGGCACTGGCCACTCAGAGCAGTCCAGTGTGCCAGGAACACCTCTGTTTCCAAGATGGCAGAGGTCTGGAGCACACTGGAGGAGCTCTGGGCACCTCCCCTGGGAGGTGCAGGTCAGGCCAGTGGTCACTCCCTTTTCTTTTGTCCAGTTTCGCGCCAGAGCAGGGCTGGGAGATCCCTGAACCGGTGTAGACTGGCTTATGCAGAGATGGGCACCATCTGTGCCCATCAAAGCATTTCCAGAGGCTGGGGGAGACTACTCCTCCCCAGCCCTGACACCTTTTTCCAAAGGGAGAGGGTGTAACACCCTCTCTCTGAGGAAGTCCCTTGTTCTGCCTTCGTGGGCCAGGCCTGGCTGGACCCCAGGAGGGCAGAAACCTGTCTGAGGGGTTGGCAGCAGCAGCAGCTGCAGTGAAACCCCGGGAAAGGCAGTTTGGCAGTACCCAGGTCTGTGCTAGAGACTCAGGGGATCATGGAATTGTCTCCCCAATGCCAGAATGGCATTGGGGCGACATTAGACATGTTACACGGCCATGTTCGGAGTTACCATTGTGACGCTATACATAGGTAGTGACCTATGTATAGTGCACACGTGAAATGGTGTCCCCGCACTCACAAAGTCCGGGGAATTCGCCCTGAACGATGTGGGGGCACCATGGCTAGTGGGAGGGTGCCCACACACTTAGTAACTTAGCACCCAACCTTCACCAGGTGAAGGTTTGACATATAGGTGACTTATAAGTTACTTAAGTGCAGTGGTAAATGGCTGTGAAATAACGTGGACGTTATTTCACTCAGGCTGCAGTGGCAGGCCTGTGTAAGAATTGTCAGAGCTCCCTATGGGTGGCAAAAGAAATGCTGCAGGCCATAGGGATCTCCTGGAACCCCAATACCCTGGGTACCTCAGTACCATATACTAGGGAATTATAAGGGTGTTCCAGTATGACAATGTGAATTGGTGAAATTGGTCACTAGCCTGTTAGTGACAATTTAGAAAGCAGAGAGTATTAACCACTGAGGTTCTGATTAGCAGAGCCTCAGTGAGACAGTTAGTCATCACACAGGAAACACATACAGGGCACACTGTACTGGTTCCTCTCGGTCCTGGGGGCTGTGGGTGCAGTGCTTCTTCCAGGCGTTGGGTTCCTTTGTTACCGGGCAGTCGTGGTCAGGGGGAGCCTCTGGATTCTCTCTGCAGGCGTCGCAGGGAGGTCGACTCAGGGTGTCCACATCGTTGGAGTCGCCTGAGGGTCCTCTCTGTGGTGTTGCTTCTTCTGGACACAAGCCGGGGCGTTGGGTGCAGAGTGTGAAGACTCACGCTTCCGGAGTAAGGCTGGAGTCTTCTTTAAAGTTGGTTTCTTTGTTGCAGTTTTGGACAGAGCCACTGTCTTCGGGAGTTTCTTGGTCCTTTAAGTGCAGGTCAGTCCTCTGAGTTCTCAGAGGTCGCTGGTCCCGCTGGATGCGTTGCTGTGCAGGTTCTCGGAGTCTGAAGATAGGCCGGTAGGGCTGGGGCCAAGTCAGTTGTCGTCTATGCGGGGCTTTCAGGTCAGCAGCCCTTCTTCTTGTTTCAGGTTCCAGGAATCTGATTTTCTAGGTTCAGGGTCGCCCCTAAATACTCAATTTAGGGGTGTGTTTAGGTCTGCGGGGCAGTAGCCAATGGCTACTGTCCTGGAGGGTGGCTACGCCCTATTTGTGCCTTCTCCCGGTGGGGAGGGGGGCACATCCCTAATCCTATTGTGGGAATCCTCCAAAAGAAGATGGAGGATTTCCTAAGGCAGGGGTCACCTCAGCTCAGAACACCTTAGGGCCTGTCCTGACTGGTGGTTGACTCCTCCTTGTTTTTCTCATTATGTCCTCCGGACTTGCCGCCAAAAGTGGGGGCTGTGTCCGGAGGGGAGGGAATCTCCACTAGTTGGAGCGCTCTGGGGTGCTGTAACACCAGGCTAAAGCCTTTGAGGCTCACCGTCAGGTGTTACAGTTCCAGCAGGGGGAGGTAAGAACCACATCCACCCAGTGCAGGCTTTGTTCCTGGCCACAGAGTGACAAAGGCACTCACCCAATGTGGCCAGAAAGCCGTCTGGATGTAGCAGGCTGGCAGAAACTGGTCAGCCTAGCACGAGTAGTTGGACTGGTATGCAGGGGGCACCTCTAAGATGCCCTCTGTGTGTATTTCTCAATAAATCCCACAATGGCATCAGTGTGGATTTATTGTGCTGAGACGTTTAATACCAAACTTCCCAGTATTCAGTGTAGCCATTATGGAACTGTGGAGTTCGTTTTTGGCAAACTTCCAGACCATATACTCAGTATGGCTACCCTGCACTTACAATGTCTAAGAATTTACTTAGACACTGTAGGGGCATAGTGCTCATGCAGCTATGCCCTCACCTGTGGTATAGTGCACCCTGCTTTACGCTGTAAGGCCTGCTAGAGGGGTGACTTACCTATGCCACAGGCAGTGGGTTGTGGGCACAGCCCGCTGAGGGGAGTGACACGTCCACTTAGTCATTTTCCCACCACCAGCACACACAAGCTGTGAGGCAGTGTGCATGTGCTGAGTGAAGGGTCCCCAGGGTGACATTTTACCCAATCCTTCAGTGCCGGACTGACTGCTCTGTATCAGCCTGCCACTGAGACAACTTCCTGCCGCCCTGGGGTGAGAGCCTTTGTGCTCTCTGAGAACAGAAACAAAGCCTGTACTGGGCAGAGGTGCTTCTCAACTCCCCCTGCAGGAACTGTAACACCTGGAGGTGAGCCGCCAAGGCTCATGCCTTTTGTTACAGCACCACAAGGCATCCCAGCTAGTAGAGATGCCCGCCCCTCGGTCACTGCCCCCACTTTTGGCAGCAAGGCAGGAGAAGATAATGAGAAAAACAAGTAGGAGTCACCCACCAGTCAGGACAGCCCCTAAGGTGTCCTGAGCTGAGGTGACCCCTGCCTTTAGAAATCCTCCATCTTGAGTTTGCAGGATTCCCCCAATAGGATTAGGGATGTACCCCCTCCCCTCAGGGAGGCGGTACAAAGAAGGTGTAGCCACTTCCCAGGACAGTAGCCATTGGCTACTGCCCTCCTGACCTAAACACACCTGTATATCGAGTATTTAGGGCCACCCCAGAACCCAGGAAATCATATTTCTGCAACCTACAACAAGAAGAAGGACTACTGACCTGAAAGCCCTGCAGAGACAACGGAGACGACAACTGCTTTGGCCCCAGCCCTACTGGCCTGTCTCTGGACTCAAAGAACCTGCACAGCGACGCATCCAACAGGGACCAGCGACCTCTGAAGCCTCAGAGGACTGGCCTGAACCTGAAGGACCAAGAAACTCCTGTGAACAGCAGCACTGTTCAAAAACAGCAACAACTTTGCAACTTTCATGCAATTTTTAAAGACTTCACTATTACTGCCGGAAGCGTGAGACTTCACCCTCTGCACCCGACGCCCCCGGCTCACGCTCCAGAGATCCAACACTACAGGGAGGACTCCCAGGCGACTGCGACCTCGTGAGTAACCCAAGACGACCCCCCTAGACCCCCCACAGCGACGCATGCAGAGAGAATCCAGAGGCTCCCCCTGACCGCGACTGCCTGAAACAAGGAACCCGATGCCTGGACCAAGCACTGCACCCGCAGCCCCAAGGAGCAGAAGGAACCGAAACTCCAGTGCATGAGTGACCACAAGGCGACCCTCTGCCTAGCCCAGTTGGTGGCTGGCCCGAGAATCTCCCCTGTGCCCTACCTGCACCGCTAGAGTTACCCACGTCCCTCCATTGATTCCTATTACCAACCCGACGCCTGCTTTGCACACTGCACCCGGCCGCCCCTGTGCCGCTGAGGGTGTGCTTTGTGTTCCTACTTGTGTGTCCCCCCCACCCCCGTGCTCTACAAAACCCCACCGGTCTGCCCTCCGAAGACGCAGGTACTTACCTGTTGGCAGACTGGAACCGGAGCACCCCTGTTCTTCATAGGTGCCAATGTGTTTTGGGCCCTCCTTTGACCTCTGCACCTGACTGGCCCTGTGTTGCTGGTGCAGTGACATTGGGGTTGCTTTGAACCCCCAACGGTGGGCTGCCTATGCCCAGGAATTGAGACTTGTGAGTGTCTTACTTACCTCACAATCTAATCAATACTTACCTCCCCCAGGAACTGTTGATTTTTGCACTGTCTACTTTTAAAATAGCTTATTGCCATTTTAACAAAAACTGTATATGTTATTGCTCTAATTCAAAGTTCCTAACTTACCTGTGTGGAGTACCTTGCATTTTATGTATTTACTTCAAATCTTGAACTTATGGTTCTAAAAATAAATTAAGAAAATATATTTTTCAATATAAAAACTATTGGCCTGGAGTTAAGTCTGAGTGTGTGTTCCTCATTTATTGCCTGTGTGTGTACAACAAATGATTAACACTACCCTCTGATAAGCCTACTGCGCGACCACACTACCACAAAATAGAGCATTAGAATTATCTAATTTTCCCACTATCTTACCTCTAAGGGGAACCCTTGGACTCTGTGCACACTATCTCTTACTTTGAGATAGTATATACAGAGCCACCTTCCTACAAGCAGGCTAAGCAGCGTGTGGGCAGAAACCTATCTGTAGGGTGGCACCAGCACAGGCTGCCGGGAAATCCCCAGAAGACTCGTAGGAGCATTTCTGAGGGTCCTCTAAGGGACCCCCAGAGTGCATGGAATCATACAACCAATGCTAGCACATAATATCTCTCCGGATAATCAATTTAAATATTACTGGCCAATTCACATACCTCTCCAGGGAATGGGTGAAACATATTGAAAACCTCTGGCTCACCCTTCATCCCAACAGACACCTTAAAAACAATGACTCCCAGATGACCAGGGAAACTTAAAAAAAAAAAAAAAACATTTGAATCCTGCAAGCAAAAGGAGCACACTACTGAAATATTTTAGAACCCAATAAACATTTGTATGCCAAATAAAGACACTAGAGCCCAAGTCCTGTGAAACAGGCACTCAGATCCTAACAGCACACAAGTGGCAATCCACAGCGCTCTTCCCCTACTTCTCAGAGACTCTATTTACTTTTCTCTTTTCATTATTCCCACCACTGGTTTGAGGTTTATTCTATAATGTCACAAAAACTCCTCCGCAATGCCACTCTATAAATCATAATACATATTAAAATAAATGGCTGTCACTACATAAACAAAGAGTATATTTGAAAAGAATAACTCACTGTTCTTCCAGCCGATGTTCCAGGTTCATCAGATTCCAATTCAACTTCTATTTCCTAGATAAAATATCAAATTTGTGCTATAATTGTTCAATAGGTTGGACATTTACAAATGGAAATGTTTTTGCCACACAATGAAAAAAACAGTTTTTATTACACTGATGATCTATCTGACCCCGTCCCTTGTGTTGTCATGCCATACTGTGCTTATCTGTTGTTGGCATTTGTTTTAGGATTTTATCATTTTAACACTGTTAAATCAATGGGCTTTGTAGGTCACAGGAAATACCAACGAGAACAATAATAAACAAGTTTCTTGATAAAACTGCCACCTGTCATTCTCTGCAGTCAAGTACAACATGTTACATGAAGAACACGTCATCAATATACAAAAACTTACAAACAAATCATGAAAATTCTGCTTTCTCCATGACTTACACCTTGATAGTAATGTGTTTATTATGGAGTCAAGACACATTTCCTCAGAACACTCCAAGTTTAAGCGTCTGTATGAGGGTACAGATACTGTCCTTAAAGAAACACCATGGCCTTAGCTGCAGATCCTAACTTCAGTTTCTCTTTCATATGGAAAATACAACTATTTACATTTTAAGCAATAGGTCAAGGACCAGGGCAGTTATTTGGTAGAACCATCAACCTTACATTTTTTCAATGTCCCTTCAAAAGTAGACAGACTAGTTCAGTGGCTTGTCCATGTTTGGGAGCATTTAGGAACTGTAAAGTGAATCTGGGGAGAAGAAACAATTGTTTACATAAAGGCTAGTTACATTAAGGCCAACAGTAAACACACAATAGTGGTCTGCTGCCAGTACTGATTCAGACAAAAAAAAAGAATTTTCAGCTGATTCTCAAACCTGAAATTCTCTGACACTTAGGTTGGGACATAGGAAAACTTAAAACAACCAACCATCAAGCGGTTAAAGAGACACCAAGAAGCACATGATGTCTTGTAGGTTCTCATTATCCTAATGAGGCTACTGGATCTGAGCAGCAGAATCACCTGGATTGTAGGGTACTGAGTACAATTCCACACCATGTGACACCTGTCGGCCTAATCTGGGTTTTCCGGCTAACTAGCAGTGCCTCATTCTCTGCCGAAGAGCAGGGATGATTGTGGCAACCGGGCGCATGACAAAAAAAGACTCCTCAGGGGAATCATGGTTGATCATATCTCACCCCTTTCTCTCGGTTACATTAGTCTCACACAGGCAAGGACAAACAAAGGCAGAATTTGGTTCAATACGGGCTTACTGAAGTAACTGCATCTTAAATAAAAAGGCATGTATTGCAATAGCCAGGATAATAAAACACAATAGAAGCAAAAATGTGACAAAGAGAGTGAATATATATATATATATATATGGAAAATGTCACTTACCCAGTGTACATCTGTTCGTGGCATGAGACGCTGCAGATTCACATGCTGTGCACATCCCGCAATATCTAGTGTTGGGCTCGGAGTGTTACAAGTTGTTTTTCTTCGAAGAAGTCTTTTCGAGTCACAAGATTGAGGGACTCCTCCCCTTTCAGCTCCATTGCGCATGGGCGTCGACTCCATATTAGATTGTTTTCCCCGCAGAGGGTGAGGTAGGAGTTGTGTATTATAGTAATAGTGCCCATGCAATGGAGTAAATATGTATGTACCTAATGTGGTTTAAAGCGATATATTTACAAATTTACAAATGTTCAAGATCAACTTCAAACGGCTACAGGCTCCCGGGGAGGTGGGTGGGCGCATGTGAATCTGCAGCGTCTCATGCCATGAACAGATGTACACTGGGTAAGTGACATTTTCCGTTCAATGGCATGTGTAGCTGCAGATACACATGCTGTGCATAGACTAGTAAGCAGTTATCTCCCCAAAGGCAGTGGTTCAGCCTGTAGGAGTTGAAGTTTTTGAAACAAAGTTCGTAGTACTGCTTGTCCTACTGTGGCTTGTTGTGCTGTTAACACATCCACGCAGTAGTGTTTGGTAAACGTATGAGGCGTAGACCATGTGGCTGCCTTACATATTTCAGTCATTGGAATGTTTCCTAGAAAGGCCATGGTAGCACCTTTCTTTCTAGTTGCGTGTGCCTTTGGTGTTATAGGCAGTTCTCTTTTTGCTTGAGATAACAGGTTTGAATGCATTTAACTATCCATCTGGCAATGCCTTGTTTGGATATTGGATTCCCTGTATGAGGTTTTTGGAAAGCAACGAACAATTGTTTTGTTTTTTTAATTTGTTTTGTTCTGTCAATGTAGTACATTAACGCTCTTTTGATGTCTAATGTATGTAGTGCTCTTTCAGCTACAGAATCTGGTTCTGGAAAGAACACTGGTAGTTCTACTGTTTGATTCAAGTGGAACGGTGATATGACTTTTGGTAAGAACTTAGGATTTGTTCGTAAAACTACTTTATGCTTGTGTATCTGAATAAAGGGTTCTTTTATGGTAAATGCTTGTATCTCACTTACTCTTCTTAGAGATGTGATGGCAATTAGAAATGCTATTTTCCATGTTAAGTATTGTGTCTCACATAAGTGCATGGGTTCAAACGGTGGACCCATGAGCCGTGTTAAGACAATGTTAAGGTTCCACGAAGGAACTGGTGGCGTCCTTGGTGGGATAATTCTTTTCAGGCCCTCCATAAAAGCTTTTATGACTGGGATCCTAAAAAGTGATGCTCAGTGCGTAATTTGCAGATAAGCTGAAATTGTGGTAAGATGTATTTTAATGGATGAAAAAGCTAGCTTTGACTTTTGTAAGTGCAGTAGGTAGCTGACGATGTCTTTAGCAGATGCATGTAAGGGTTGTATTTGTTTATTATGGCAGTAATGAACAAATCTTTTCCACTTATTTGCATAGCAATGTCTTGTGGTTGGTTTCCTTGCTTGTTTTATTACCTCCATACATTCCTGTGTGAGGTCTAAATGTCCGAATTCTAAGACTTCAGGAGCCAGATTGCTAGATTCAGCGATGCTGGATTTGGGTGTCTGATCTGTTGTTTGTGTTGAGTTAACAGATCGGGCCTGTTTGGTAGTTTGACATGAGGTACTACTGATAGGTCTAGTAGTGTTGTGTACCAAGGTTGCCTTGCCCAAGTTGGTGCTATTAGTATGAGTTTGAGTTTGTTTTGACTCAATTTGTTTACCAGATATGGAAGGAGTGGGAGAGGGGGAAAAGCATATGCAAATATCCCTGACCAACTCATCCATAACCCATTGCCTTGAGACTGATCCTGTGGGTATCTGGATGCGAAGTTTTGGCATTTTGCGTTTTCTTTTGTTGCAAATAGGTCTAATTGTGGTGTTCCCCATTTTTGGAAGTAAGTGTTTATTATTTGGGGGTGAATCTCCCATTCGTGGATTTGTTGGTGATCCCGAGAGAGATTGTCTGCTAACTGATTCGGAATCCCTGGAATAAACTGCGCTATTAGGTGAATGTGGTTGTGAATCGCCCAATGCCATATTCTCTGTGCCAGGAGACACAACTGTGTCGAGTGTGTTCCTCCCTGTTTGTTCAGATAATATATCGTTGTCATGTTGTCTGTTTTGACAAGAATGTGTTTGTGGCTTATTATCGGTTGAAATGCTTTCAACGCTAGAAATACTGCTAGTAGTTCTAAGTGATTTATGTGAAACTGTCTCTGCCGAGTGTCCCATTGTCCTTGGATGCTGTGTTGGTTGAGGTGTGCTCTCCACCCTATCATGGAGGCATCTGGCGTTATTACGTATTGAGGCACTGGGTCTTGGAAAGGCTGCCCTAGGTTTAAATTTATATTGTTCCACCATTGAAGCGAGGTGTATGTTTGGCGGTCTATCAACACTAGATCTTGAAGTTGACCCTGTGCCTGTGACCATTGTGATGCTAGGCACTGTTGTAAGGGCCGCATGTGCAATCTTGCGTTTGGGACAATGGCTATGCATGAGGACATCATGCCTAGTAGTTTCATCACCATCTTCACTTCTTTTGTTTTGGGTACATGGCCTGTTTTACATTGTGAAATGCTTGTACCCTCTGTGGACTTGGAGTGGCAATCCCTTTTGTCGTGTTGATTGTCGCCCCTAAGTATTGCTGTGTTTGACACGGCTGAAGGTGTGACTTGTTGTAGTTGAGTGAGAAACCTAGTTTGTGGAGTGTTTCTATGACATACTTTGTGTGTTGTGAACACCGTTCTTGGTGTTGGTTTTGATTAGCCAATCGTCTAGGTACGGGAACACATGTATTTGCTGCCTTCTGATATGAGCAGCAACTACTGCTAGGCATTTTCTAAAAACTCTTGGCGCAGTTGTTATCCCGAATGGCAACACTTTGAATTGGTAATGTACCGCTTGGAATACAAACCTTAAGTACTTTCTGTGTGAAGGATGTATCGGTATATGGAAGTATGCATCCTTTAGGTCTAGTGTTGTCATGTAGTCTTGTTGTTTGACCAATGGGATTACGTCCTGCAGTGTCACCATGTGAAAGTGATCTGATTTGATGTAGATATTTAATGTTCTGAGATCTAATATAGGTCTTAGAGTTTTATCTTTTTTGGGTATGAGAAAGTACAGCGAGTAAACTCCTGTTCCTCTCTGATGAATTGGTACCAGTTCTATTGCATCTTTTTGTAACAACGCTTGGACCTCCAGTTGTAGAAGATCCATGTGTTGTTTTGACATATTTTGTGTTTTCGGTGGGACATTTGGAGGGAACTTTAGAAATTCGATGCAATAACCATGCTGGATAATTGCTAGGACCCAAGTGTCTGTTGTTATTTCCTCCCATTGTTTGTAGAACTTGTTTAGTCTCCCCCCCACTGGTGTTATGTGTTGGGGATTTGTGACATCAAAGTCACTGCTTGTTCTGTGGAGTTTTGGGACTTTGGAACTTCCCTCTACTTTTTGGGAACTGTCCCCCTCTATATTGTCCCTGAAAACTTCCCCGCTGATATTGGCTCTGATAAGTGGGCCTTGTTTGTGAGGTTGTGGGTTCCGTGCTTTGTCCTCGAAACCCCCCTCGAAATTGTGATTTACGAAATGTGCCTCTGCTCTGTGGGGAGTAGAGTGCGCCCATGGCTTTGGCCGTATCTGTCTTTTTTGAGTTTTTCAATAGCAGTGTCCATCTCCGGCCCAAACAACTGCTGTCCGTTAAATGGCATATTTGTAACGCCACGCTCTGATGCGGCGTCTCTTTCTGTCCTCGCGGGTGGAACACGCTACCGATATTCGGAGCGCCGTTCTCTGCGTTTGGTGGTGGGTTTTTTGTTGGGCCTTTTGCCTGTCTCTATCCATGTTGTGTCCATCTTGTCTTCATGTTTTTGTCCCAGCATGCTCTGTTTTTCTTTTATACTACTTCCTTTTTCCTATACTGGTCTATGGGCTTTTCCCAATCCAAGATGGTGTTACTTCCCTTTCCTGTGATGTCACTTCCCTTTTCTCAGTATATAAGTCAGTCAGTCTTGTTCCTCCTTGCGTTGCAAACACTTCCTTCTGGTTGTGCTGTTCGCTCCTGTTCTTTGTTCCTGCTTTTTTGCCTTGGGAGATTTTTGCCTGTTCTTTGTTCCTGCTTTTGCCTTGGATATTTTTGCCTGTCCCTTTTTTCCTGCCTTGTACCCTGGATATTGCCTATTTTTGTTTCCTGTTGTCAAGTCCTGTTTTTTCTTGTTTTCCTTCAGGAGTTCCTGTTAGAGGTTTTTTCCCCAGTGTTGGGGTTTTTTCCCTCTGGGACTCCTTCTGGAGGATACGGTCTGCTTTGGCGTAGCCTGTCAAGCGGCACCGTGGCTACTAGAAGGGGTCGCCCTTATCTGGGAATCCAGGACCTGTAGAAGACTTGGTGTATTCGCCAATCCGAAATCCAGAGGTGAGAAGTCCAGCGCAGTACGTGACAGATTGCAACACCAAAAGATTCTGCGTTGCGAGAGCGCCATGGAAGATCCACAGGGAGAGGTGTCAGAAAATGCTCAAGCTATGTTACAGACTGTCCAACAACAAGCCCAAGAGTTACAACAGTTACGGGCAGAGAACACTGCGCTACGACAGGTCTTGTCTTCCCGATCACTGGACATACCACCCGTATCTGCTACTATTCCTCGATATTCTGGAGATCCTTTAAAGATTAAGGAATTTTTGGACGCCCTGATGGTTTTCTTTGCCTTTCGTCCACTCCAGTTTTCTTCGGATAAGACTAAGGTGGGCTATCTGATCAGCGCCTTGTCTGGTCCAGCGCTTGCTTGGGAGACTCCTCTGGTTTCTGCAGATGACCCAGTCCTGGCTAACTATTCCACTTTCCTGACTGTTTTCAAACAAATGTTTGAGAGACCTGGGGTAGAAGCAGCAGCTGAAGAAGCCTTATGTGACATTCAGCAAGGTAATCAGGATACACTGCAGTATATAACCCGCTTCAAACAGCTGGCAGCTGAAACCTCCTGGGTAGAACGCACCTTCGTAACCCTTTTCCACCGAAGCCTGCGTGAAGAAATTAAAGATGAGCTTGTACACTCTTCCCCAGCTTGTTCTTTGAAAGAATTAATGGATCAATCTATGAACATCGAGTATAGACTTCGAGAGCGCAAGATGGAAAGACGTAGAACTAGAGCTCCATACCAGCCCGGTACCTTCCGTGCTAGCAGTCGGCGAACGGAAGATAGTCCATCTGAAGCCTCTCCACCTCCCCATGAAGAGCCCATGCAGATAGACCTGGTTCGTGGGCCATTGACGGAGTCAGAAAGGGAGGAACGACGACGAAGGGGACTTTGCCTATACTGTGGTAAGGCTGGCCACCTGATCCGTAGTTGTCCGGTACGTCCCTCAAGGCCTGCGGGAAACGCCAGCTCCCGTCCCCTGTAAGGAGGAAGGAGACGGGAGGAGCTGAAGTACTATCAATATGTTCCTCCAAAGAAAGCATGTCCACCCTGTTTATCCTCTCGGTCAAGTTACAAAGTTCACAAGATCAAGAAGAACATCTTCTGGCTCTCCTTGATTGTGGAGCCAGTGGACTCTATCTGGATGAGACCTGGGCTACTAGTAAAGGAATTCCCCGTATTCCTAAAGAAACCCCTGAGCAGGTTCACACAGTGGATGGCTCTCCGTTAAACTCAGGACCTGTGGTGGCCTCAACTCCTACTCTTTGTTTGACATTTGGGGGGCATCAAGAACAAATTGCCTTTGATCTCATAGCATCACCAAATCACATCATGATTTTGGGAATTCCCTGGTTAGCCCGACACAACCCCTATATCAATTGGGAAACACAAACTATATCCCTAACGTCTTCATTTTGTCAACAGAATTGTTATTCTACTACTTCTTATTGGACTCCAAAAAGGTCCTGTCAGTCAACTAAGGATAACACTAACTCTATCAATACTATCCAGGGGGTTCCAGATTGTTATCAGGAATATATCAGGATTTTTCAGAAACCTAGTAATCCTATTTTGCCACCTCATCGCAGTTATGACTGGGCTATTCCTTTGATTCCTGATGAAGTCGTCCCCTTCGGTCGAATGTATTCTCTGACAGACCAAGAAAAGAAGGTGTTAAGGGAATATTTAGACGACAACTTACACAACGGTTTGATTGCTCCTTCCACGTCCCCCGCTGAGGCTCCTCTCTTCTTCGTCCCAAAGAAGACTAAGGATCTGCGTCCTTGTGTGGACTTTCGTGAACTCAACAGAATAACGATTAAGGATCGATATCCACTGCCTTTAATCAGAGATATACTGGATGCCATTAAAGGAGGCAAGATATTTACTAAATTAGACTTACGGGGTGCCTATCATCTCCTTCGGATCAAGGAAGGAGATGAATGGAAGACTGCTTTCCGTACCCCTTTTGGGCACTATGAGTATCGTGTTATGCCCTTTGGACTGATCAACGCCCCTTCTGTTTTTCAACGATTTATGGATTCAGTGTTCTCTGATGTACTCAATCAATATGTAGTCATTTATTTGGATGATATCTTGATATATTCTCGTGATCCTGAGCACCATGTAGATCATGTCCTACAAGTCCTGGAAAGACTCAAGAAAAACCAATTGTTTTGTAAATCTGAGAAGTGTGAGTTCCATAAATCTGAAGTAAGGTATCTCGGGTTTTGTATTAATCAACACGGAATATCCATGGATCCTGACAAGGTCAGTGCCATATTAGATTGGCCTTCTCCAACGTCCATTAAAGAAAAGCAATGTTTTCTTGGGGTATCAAACTTTTATCGTCAGTTTATTCAGAACTTTGCCCACCTACAAAGTTTCATAACACAAACAATTAAGAAAGAGAACCTGAAGAAGGGTTTCATTTGGACCAAGGAGGCTGAACATGCGTTTCAAAAATTAAAGACAGCCTTTACCCAAGCACCCGTGTTGCGTCATCCTGACAATACCAAGAAATTTATCGTCGTGACTGATGCCTCAGACAGAGCTATTGGAGCAGTTCTGCTACCGAAGCAAGACAATGATGGATTGGAACAACCTATCTTTTATCTGTTGCATATTCTATCAGAGGCTGAACGAAATTATTCTGTACTGGAACGAGAACTACTCGCTCTCAAAGTAGCTTGTAAGGAATGGAGGCATTTCCTGATGGGTTCCAGAGAGCCTTTTGAAGCTAGGACTGATCACCGTAATTTCCAGTGTCTTCTGAGCTTTCAGTGTCGCAACAGTCGTCAGGCTCGATGGGCTTTCTTCTTTAGCCAGTACGATTTCGTGATCACGTACATACCTGGTTCCCAGAATTTAGTGGCAGATGCCTTATCCCGCAGATATCCTGACATAGCCCAGAACTCCTCTCCACATCTTATTGAGTCTAGCAGGATCATCGGAGCTACTCAATCTTTTCAAGAACGCTTTCAATCCGAGTACCAGTTTCTGTCTGCTTCAGAATGGGATAAAGTGACTCCTTTTTTGCAGAAGAAGGACAACTACTTCTATCATCAACATGCTCTCTTCCTACCTACCAAGAAACTGCAGACAGAAGCCCTGCAAATGTGCCATGATTCTCCTATAGCCGGTCATCGAGGTATCAGGAAGACCCAGGAACTGCTTCAGCGATCTTTTTGGTGGCCTTCGCTAAAGACAGACACTGAAACCTATGTATCAGCATGCCCAGGCTGTGCCCAGACTAAGACACCCCGAACTAAGGTGGCAGGTTTATTAAGACCTTTACCGGTTCCTTCCACTCCTTGGTGTACTCTATCTACGGATTTCATATGCTCTCTACCTACTTCCTCTGGTAACCAAGTAATCATGGTAACCGTAGATTCATTCACCAAGATGGCCCATTTTTCAGCCTTGAAGAAACTACCAACGGCCCCAGAAATGAGTCGCATTTTTCTACGAGATATTTTTCGCCTCCATGGTCTTCCTCTAGAGGTCATTTCGGACAGAGGGCCTCAATATGTATCACGTTTCTGGAGAGCCTTTTGTGCCTTCTTTAACATTGAGATTTCTTTATCCTCAGGTTTCCATCCACAAACGAATGGGCAAACTGAACGAGTGAATCAAGAACTTCAGCAGTATCTGAGATGTTACTGTAATGCCACACAAAGCAATTGGTCGGAATATCTTGCTCTTGCCGAGTTCTCCTATAACACAATACATAGTGCGACCAAGACCACACCCTTTTATTGTACTTATGGATTTCATCCGAGGACTTTCACTACTGTTTCTCGAACATCCTCTTCTGTGCCTGAAGTCACTTCTTTTTCACGACAGATCCGTCGAATCCAGAGCCTACTTCACACTACTCTCATAGCTTCGAAACAAGCTATGAAGCGAAAGGCGGATCGTTATCGGCAAGCCGCACCTTTGTATCAAGTGGGCCACAAGGTATGGCTTTCTTCCAGATTTCTACCATCCCGGTTTTCCACCAATAAGTTCAAGCCACGTTTTTATGGACCCTTTCGAATTTCGCACATCCTGAATCCTGTAGTTGTGCGTCTCCGCTTACCTCATACCTGGAGGGTTCATCCTGTTTTCCATGTGTCCCAGTTAAAACCCTTTGTTCCTGATCCTTACCATCGCCAGTTCCAACGTCCACCTCCTCTTTCTATCAACGGACAGCCTGAGTATGAAGTCCAGGAGATCTGTGATTCCCAAATTTTTCGACGCAAACTACAGTTTTTGGTCCACTGGAAAGGATACCCCCTCAGTGACTGTTCGTGGGAAGATGCTTCCTCCGTCCATGCTCCCCGTTTGGTTCGCCTATTTTTTGACAATCATCCTGACAAACCTGGAGCCTCGGGGAGGGGACCTACTGTAACGCCACGCTCTGACGCAGCGTCTCTTTCTGTCCTCGCGGGTGGAACACGCTACCGATATTCGGAGCGCCGTTCTCTGCGTTTTTTGACTATGCTTTCTGGGAAGCATATATTTCGCTCCCGATCGCGCTACACTTACTTGTAGCCTTTTTTCTTCTTTTATTGTTGGTGGTGGGTTTTTTGTTGGGCCTTTTGCCTGTCTCTATCCATGTTGTGTCCATCTTGTCTTCTTCGTGGTTTTAGTCCCAGCATGCTCTGTTTTTCTTTTATACTACTTCCTCTTTCCTATACTGGTCTATGGGCTTTTCCCAATCCAAGATGGTGTTACTTCCCTTTCCTGTGATGTCACTTCCCTTTTCTCAGTATATAAGTCAGTCAGTCTTGTTCCTCCTTGCGTTGCAAACACTTCCTTCTGGTTGTGCTGTTCGCTCCTGTTCTTTGTTCCTGCTTTTTTGCCTTGGGAGATTTTTGCCTGTTCTTTGTTCCTGCTTTTGCCTTGGATATTTTTGCCTGTCCCTTTTTTCCTGCCTTGTACCCTGGATATTGCCTATTTTTGTTTCCTGTTGTCAAGTCCTGTTTTTTCTTGTTTTCCTTCAGGAGTTCCTGTTAGAGGTTTTTTCCCCAGTGTTGGGGTTTTTTCCCTCTGGGACTCCTTCTGGAGGATACGGTCTGCTTTGGCGTAGCCTGTCAAGCGGCACCGTGGCTACTAGAAGGGGTCGCCCTTATCTGGGAATCCAGGACCTGTAGAAGACTTGGTGTATTCGCCAATCCGAAATCCAGAGGTGAGAAGTCCAGAGCAGTACGTAACAATATTCAGCACAGCTTGTTGTATTTCCGGCTTGAATCCCGATGTACGCAGCGATGCGTGTCTCCTTATGGTCACTACTGTATTTACTGTCCTAGCAGCTGTATCCGCTGCATCCACTGCAGAGAGTATCTGATTGTTCGAGATACTCTGTCCTTCCTCCACCACTTGTTGTGCCCTTTTTTGGAACTCTTTGGGCAAGTGTTCAATGAAATGTTGCATTTCGTCCCAATGAGCCCTATCATATCTCGCCAGCAATGCCTGTGAGTTGGCAATGCGCCATTGTTTGGCCGCTTGTGCTGCAACCCTTTTCCCCGCAGCGTCGAACTTGCGACTCTCCTTGTCTGGAGGTGGTGCGTCTCCTGAGGTGTGTGAGTTCGCTCTCTTGCGAGCTGCCCCTACTACCACAGAGTCTGGTGTTAATTGCTGAGTGATGTATACAGGGTCTGTTGGTGGCGGCTTGTATTTCTTCTCCACCCTTGGAGTTATGGCCCTGCCCTTCACAGGCTCCTGAAACAATTGTTTGGAGTGTTTTAGCATTCCAGGTAGCATAGGGAGACTGGTACTGGCTATGTGTGGACGATAGTGCGTTAAATAAAAAGTCACCCTCGATAGGCTCTGCATGTAGGGTGACATTATGAAACGCCGCTGCTCTTGACACCACCTGTGTGTAGGCTGTACTGTCCTCAGGTAGTGACGGTCTCGCTGGATAACAGTCTGGGCTGTTATCTGATACTGGCGCATCATAAAGATCCCATGCGTCGGGATCATCCTGACTCATTCAAGTATGAGTTGGAGACTGCATCAGTGGTGGAGTGGCTACTGGTGATGGTTGTGTTGAGCGTGGTGGAGATGGTGGCGGGGTTACTTGTCTTGCCACCTTTGCCTGTGGCTGCTTGTCTTTCTCTTGGAAGGCAAGTCTTCTTTTCATCCGAATTGGGGGAAGAGTACTTATCTTCCCTCTGTCTTTTTGGATGTGGAGCCTTCTTTGAGTGTAATCTGGCTCCATTGACTCTAGTTCTTGTCCGAACCTATGTCCTTGCATTTCATTTGTGAGGACAGTCCCTGTTCCTCTGTGTAGGAACTTGATTTCGGTTCAGAGGCCGGATGTTTCGGTATGGAAACATTTTCGGCAGTCTTTTTCGGCTCCGACGACACTTTTTTAATTTTCAGCGTTCCGGTCTCTCGATGCAGACTCGCTTCAGTGCCGCCCTCTCGGTGCCGAGATTGCTCTGACCCGCTGTCTCGGGTCGAGTCTGCTCTGTGCCGGTATCTCGACCGGAGTCGGATGCCTACGACACATGCGTGCCCTTTTTCGGTGCCGATGGTCGGTCACCTATTTTCCGGGTTAAGCCATGGCCTGCTGGCGGTGGCGTCCCCTGGGCTTTAGTGGTCTTTCCGTGAGTTTTGTGTGTCAACGTCTTACTCACGGTTTTTGGCGGCTGTTCGGGATCGAACTCGTCCAAGTCCGAATCCTCGATGGAGAAGGTTTCTTCTTCCTCCTCCAAGTGTTTCTGTCTTGTCGGCGCCGACGCCATTTGTAGTCTTCTTGCTCTTCGGTCTCGTAATGTCTTCCTCGACCGAAACGCTCGACAGGCTTCACAAGTATCTTCTTTGTGTTCTGGAGACAAACACAAGTTACAGACCAGATGCTGATCTGTATAAGGATACTTGTTTTGACATTTGGGGATCGAAAACCCCGAAGGGCCACCGGAGCTCTTCAAAATTCGGTGTCGATCTGTTGTAACTAACCTGATACCGAACGCAAACAATACCGTCGAATTTTCCGAGACTCTAACTATCTTTCCGAACCGAAACGCAGAGCGAAAAGGAACACGTCCGAACCCGATGGCGGAAAGAAAACAATCTAAGATGGAGTCGACGCCCATGCGCAATGGAGCCGAAAGGGGATGAGTCCCTCGATCTCGAGACTCGAAAAGACTTCTTCGAAGAAAAACAACTTGTAACACTCCAAGCCCAATACTAGATGGCGGGATGTGCACAGCATGTGTATCTACAGCTACACATGCCATCGAACATATATACATATATATATATATATATATATATATATATATATATATATATATATATATATATATCTTTCCAACCTAAGCTATGTTAGAACACAGCGTGATAAGCCCTAATCTGTCCTTCAGGTTTCCACCCTGGGAAGACATCCTCCCCCATACCTTAGCAAGGAAGCCTGATGTCTAAAGAGTCACTGTCCCCATGTAAGCCAGGGATTCGGCAGTCTAAATAAGCAGCTGTAGTGAAGACGTTCAGCAATCAGCATGCAGTCATGGTCATTTGGCTGGAATCTCCCTCTCACGTGTATGGGACAGAGAAGTGTTTTATAATAAAACTGGTGTTCTAGGAAAATGTCCCCACGTAAGGATGTGTGTGTTTCTGTGAATGTCGGAAACACAGCGTACCACTTTTGCTGGCGATCCTATCTGACTGCAGCCTTGAGGAAAGCACAAACTGAAAATGAATGTAATACTAA
Source organism: Pleurodeles waltl (assembly GCF_031143425.1). NCBI lineage: Eukaryota > Metazoa > Chordata > Amphibia > Caudata > Salamandridae > Pleurodeles > Pleurodeles waltl. The sequence goes on from NC_090438.1 coordinate 350,442,657, forward strand.
GAACGTGATGCTTTCCTAGGCAAAAGAACAATTAGATAGAGAAAATAAAACAATATCGCAAATGTGGCTAATGCTAGAAAAATACAGTGATACTGAATAAAATGTAAATGGTCTAAAGTGCACAACGGCAGGCCTATTTAGCTAAAATAACATATCTAAAATAATGCTGAAATAGCTATACAACATTGTCATTGGTGTGAAGGTAAAATTGAAAGTGCCAAATTGAAGTGTTTTACCGAAGTAGAAGTTACTTAACACTGGTAATGCTCTTTCTGGTGGATACTCATCTACCCACATATTCCTCAACTAAGAAATGTCTCCCTGGTGCCACACTGGATGCGTAAACTCTTGCAACATCGCCTGCATGGTGAAAGGTGGAGCCATCGTCCTCTGTTGTGACTTTATCCCACCCCAGATATGACAGCATTGAGCCATGTGTGCCACCCCTGCACACTGGTGTCTGTTTATCTCCTTTTTCCATACTCTCATGGATGGAGAGTGGCTAAAAGATGAATGGCAGTAAGCAACTTTGAATGGGAACCTTACTGAACATGAGATCTGTAGGAAGCCGTCTCTCTATACGGTGCACTAAAAAGAAGTACACCGTGAAGAGAATCCAGTGCATCCCCAATTTGTTTGCAGAGGCAAAAGTAGCTAGGACAAATGCTCTATTAGGTGCTAGCATGGGCGATCAGTTAGGCTTATCAGAGGGTAGTGCTAAGCATTTGTTGTACTCACCGAGATTAGAAGAAACCTCCTCTGGTAGGCTGGGACATTATTCCAGACTGCAATTCTACTTTTTCACCATGTGCTTTGCTTTGTGCTCGCTCACACACACACACACACACACACACACACACACACACACACACACACACACACAGCAGGAGATACCACCAGCTTATTTTGGTCAGTAGCCCCTCCCAATTCTAAGGACACCACTGCCATGGGATGTACCTTAGCCTGATTGCCAGCGCTGAGGACTGTATATGTCTCATCAGTGAAGTATTGTTATAAGGACACGTGCTGAGGATAGTATATGACTCTGCAGCAAGATACTGGTCTGAGGATACCAGTTGCTCAGTGGCCATGGTGACACTGGCATCAGTGTCTCTCAGTGATTCAACCCTGATCCCACTATTTATGTGGCTGTTGTCTGTATCTCTCCAGATTACTGAGCTAGACTGCCAGAGCACCTGCATCTAACCCACCATCTGAGACCAGAGGTGCCTTAGTAGACTCACTGACATGGTTAGGGTCTACCTAGAATCCCATCTGGAAATCTACCATTGCATTCACTGCAGGTGCACTAGAGGTGTGATGTTTGTGGGGACAGGTCGGGTCTCGAATTCAATGTCCATAAGCCTCGCAAATCATGACACCAAGCCTTTTTGGGATCCCAGTTTTTCCCTTTGTACCCACTACTGCATTGTGCGGAGTCTCAGGGGCCACCCTCCTGTGAAGGTTTTTGGGGGCCTTAAGAATAATCTTTGTTTTTATCTTTGTGCTGATTACCCTCTTTCTCTTGGCAGGGGACTTTCTGGACTCCTTTTTGTGGTCACCCTTACCAGTGGACGTTTTAGTCACCCTTGTCTTGACACAGTGGTCTGCCTTCTTCCCTAACTCTTGATGGGAAAGTGGACCTAGGTCAAATAAGTCCTGACATACCTTCTCCTGCACACACTTACTCAACAGATGCTCTGTCATCAATAAATTGTAAAGTCTCTCATAATCATTCACATTGTTACCTTTTAACCTGCCACCCAGTGTCTTTACTGAAAAGTCCACAAAATCTACAGAGGACTGGCTCTGGGTTGTTCGAGTCTCCCACAATTGTACTCTGGACTCCTCAGGAGTAAGCCCATAGCCCTTAATCAGGGTGTCCTTCATGAGGTCATAGGTCCTATCATCTGCATCATTTAGTGTATCCCTGGACTTTCCTGAGAACATTTCCCAAAGGAGAAGCCCCAAAGCTGTTTGTCAAGTTTTCTGGCAATACAGACCCCCTCATAGGCTGTGAACCATTTGGTGAGATCATCACCATCCTCATATTTGGAGACAACCCCTTTGGGGATTTTGAGATCTGCCTCAAGATTTAAAGCTGCTGCCACCATTCATAGGTGCTAACCCCATCTCTGCTCTTTCCCTTTCTATGGCCAGTATTCTGTCCTCCTGGGCAATTCTTTGAGCTAGTCCCTCTAAGAGAATCTCCTCTTTACAGAGTACTTCTCTGGACCTCGAGTAACCTAATCCATCCTCACTAGAAGGGGGTAATCTAGGCACACTGGGCTGTTTGTGGGCTGCAGGTTCCAGTCTTTCAAGTGGTGGAGGGTCCAGATCCTCCTCTTGACTTGAGCTGCCCTGCTCTGCCTGGTCAGTGACTCCATCAGTAGGATGGTCCTTCTCATACTCTGCCAACAGCTCCTGGAGATTTACAGAGGTAGGGCTTGAGCCTGTTCTAATTTTGTACCCTTTACAGAGGGCTCTTAACTGCCTGTGAGAAAGCTGGATGTGAGGGGTAAAGTCGATTTCCTTATCCACACGCTGTGGTACTCATTTTTGTTCTAAAGTTGGGACCTTTTTGAGCTGGAGAAAAAATCCTAACAGATTTTACAGTCTTACTTAAGTAAGTTTTTAAGATTTCAAACTGTTAAGCTACAGGGACCTAACCAGGGCGCTAACAGTTATTTTTAAGAATTTTGAATTTTTTTACAAGAAAAATGCAATTTAACAAAAGGCATTTTTGGAATGTACTTGTGTAGTCACTTATTGACCAAGTGGTATCAGCAAATGCAAAGTCGCAGAATCCAATGCTGTTCCACCAATGTAGCAAGCTGTCTGTATACATGGTGCACTAAAAGGAAGTACACCGTGCAGAGTCCAGTGGATCCATAATTGGTTTGCAGAAGTAGATAGGACTTTATGCTCTATTCTGTGATAGTGTGGCGAGCAGTTAGGCTTATCAGAGGGTAGTGCTAAGAATTTGGTGTAATCTCAGAGGCAATACATTTTAAGACACACACTCAAAGAATAAATCCAAGACCAATTTAGAATAACACCACTTCTTTTTATATATACTTTAAACCAATAACTTCGTTATAAGGTAAGTACGTTTTCAAGCATAAATACTTTTTAGGTTCAAACATTGACACACTACAATTTCGGAGTTCTTCAATGTTAACCTATGGGAGGAAAACACAGTCAGCAAACAAGCAGTTATTGACTCACAGGACCAAACTTGTAGACTTAATGTAAGTACTGGGCAAAGGTCAGGACTACACCAACAGGTCACTCCAGGCAGCACTGGGGCACCTGGTGGAAAGGTGCAGTATGCGCTGGGTGCCCAATCTATTTCAAAGGGGATTGGTGTCCCTGGATTTAGACTTCAGGCTCAGGCTGGGGGACCAGTCAAAGGAACCAACAGGTAAGTCACAAATGTGGGGTGCTCGGGGACATAAGTACACCTTTAGTCCTCTTCACCAGGAGAGACAGATGCAGGGGTGTCCTTTGGCATTGAGTTTCCTTGACCTGGAGCACTCGAGGTTGGAGGTCCAGTGGTCTGTGGCTGCAGTCATCGTCAAGGAGTCCTGGAGGGCTGAAAACACAGTAGACTTGAGCTCGTGGGAGCCGGTGGACAACATTGACACCAAGGGTCCACTTCAACTCGGGTTGGCGGTAACAGGTGCCATGGTTGCGTTAGGTCTTGGGTTCTCTCACTGTAGAGGCAGCAGGAGAGTGGGGCCTGCGTGCAGAGGCTGCAAGCGACTTCAGTAAGTCCAGGAGGGGCGAAAGCACAATGGATTCAGACTCTGGACAGCTGGGGGACCTTGCTGACACCGGAGGTCCAGTCCCACTTGAGTCAGTGACAACTGTCTTTGTGGTTCCTGAGGCTGCAAAATCCATTCTTTGGAATTGGTTGGAAAGTAGGTCCACTGCTCACAGGAGACTTGAGTCTTTATGAAGGCAGGCAGTCCTTCCAAGTTTCTGGAGATTCAGCTGCAAGACAAAGGGGGTTATTCTAACTTTGGAGGAGTGTTAATCCGTCCCAAAAGTGACGGTAAAGTGACGGATATACCACCAGCCGTATTACGAGTTCCATAGGATATAATGGACTCGTAATACGGCTGGTGGTAAATCCGTCACTTTTCCGTCACTTTTGGGATGGATTAACACCTCCTCCAAAGTTAGAATAACCCCCAAAGTGTCTTTTGGTGCAGAGTCAACATGCAGTGCCGACAAGCCAGCGGGGTTGGTACCAGGTCAGCTGCCTCTTCTTCTCCTCTTCTGCTGGTGCCTCTCTTCTTTGTCCTATTCTTCTTAGGTCATCAGAATTTAAGTTCTAGGGTTCAGGGGTGCCACCTAAGTACTCAATATAGGGGCGTTACAGAGAGTGCCAGGTGGAAGCCAATGGGGTGATCACCTTTAGGGTGACTACATCTTTTCTATGACCACTTTCACTAGGAAATGGGCATAACCCTAACCACTAGCAGCCTAATTCCTTCCAAACAAAGATAGAGGAGTTTAAAAAGTGGTATCCACTTCAGCTTGTCCACCTTAGGGGTGGGACACCTGCTAATCAGCCTCATTTTCCTGTTTGTTATGCCACCAAAAGTGGGTCATGACAGGGGGTCGGTCATCTCTGTCATCTGGGGAGACCTCTGTCGCATTACAAAGGTGGCTAGGCCTTTGAAACTTCCGACCCTGGAATGTCGATTCTCCCTGGGTGGGGTGTTAACACCCCCACCCAGTGCAGGCTTTTTACCTCTAACCCTCAAAAGCGCTGGCTCTCACCCTTTGGAGGGGTAGGGGTTGGGTGTGAGGGGGCTAGAAATGTGATTGAGGTCGCTGAACTGGTCAGGACCAGTCAGTCAACACACTAGTAGATGGTAGGTTTTCAGGTGGCACCTCTAAGGTGCCCTCTAGGAACATTTATTAATAAATCCCTCACTGGAATCAGTGAGGGTTTATTAATCTGAGATGTTTGAGACCGAAAATCCCTGGGTTCAGAGAAACCATCATGTAGCGGGGAAACTCCTAGTGATCAGTGTCTAGCACATGTATTTAAAATGGCTTATACGGTTACTTACTATGTCTAAGAATCGACAGACATAGCAGGGGCATATCTGCTCAGGCATCTATTCCCTCACATGTGTCCTGCTGCACCCTGCCTTGTGGTGACTTGCACCTGACACATGCAGTGGTAAAGGACCTGGCACACATAGGTGTGTGACAGGTCATGTTTCCGATTTTACACCCATCAACACATGCAGTCTGCAATGGCAGCACTATGTGGGTTTGGTGAGTGGTCCCTGGTGGTGGCACAACTAGTGCTGCAGCCCTCAGGGAACTTCCTTAGTACCCTAGGTACTAGGGGTACCACTTATAAGGGACTTACAGAGGGTGCTAAGGAGTGTGCGAATTGTGGAGAACAACTGTGCAGTTTTGGGAAAGAGCTCTAGCACTGGGGATCTAGTTAGCAGGGACCCAGTGAACTTTCACTCGAATTCACATCAGATACCAGGCACAAAGTGGAGGATAACCATGACAAAAAGGGTGCTTTCCTACAAGATCCATACCATTGAATGGGTAAGCAGGCAAGCCATGAGGAATCTGCAGGTAGAGACAGATTATCTACCAGACAGTGTTGCCGAAGGTAAATTAATTATTTTTTTGATGGATACCTCTACCTACAGATTAGCCCTCTTTTTAATCAGTACCAAAGGAGTCCCCACCAAAGGAGATGGGCCTAAAAAGTGAATTTACACCCAAAAGTGCTGCAGGATTTAATGGGCAAAATGGCCCTCCCTGCTGACCTGAGAATCAATACAAAGTTGCCTGATGAAAGCATGAACAGTAGCACACGCAGCAGTTCAGTATGTCAAAAACCGGCAAATTCTGAGCTAGGTCCATCGTAGCAGGCTGCACTTCAGTGGAATGGGCCCTTTAGCCCTCAAGACAATATTTCACAGCCAAAGCATTACAGTTTGATGTAGACTCCTCAACTTTAAAATATTCCCCAGAAGTCAGACAGGATCTAGCACCTTTTCAGCAATTCTGCTGAGCACTGCTAGATGGTGCTGTGCGGCTCTGCACTACCTTCATACCACCCCGGAAATAACAGAGCAGAGCATAATATGTGTCACTCTTCTCTGGTTGAGACAATATCTAGTTGAAGATTCCTTACCTATTAATTTTCCCCATGCATCAGACTGGATCTGGAGAATTTTCTGAGCACTACCCATACTCATTGCTTGGTGGTGTCGCTTGGCTCTGTGTCTGTCATCGGCACAGACTGCATCGAATATGACGCCACAGTTCCTATGTGGGTATCACCCTGGCACACTGATGTCAATTTCTTTTCAAGACTTTCCATGCCAGAAGTGCAGAGCCACAAAGAACACGGGCTACTGGCGCAAAAGGGGAGCCCCTCCCCCTAGAAATCAGTTTGCCTATCGGGGAGGAAAGAAGGGTCGGTAAGGAATCCGCAAGTAGATATTGTCTCTACTAGATATGGCGTTATCAAAGGTAAGTCACTTGCTAGAGACTTCTAGCTGCAGATTCCTTACCTTAGAATAGATACCCAAGCAATACCATCCCCAGAGGTGGGTCTGCGTAGGCCTGAACAGGCAAAGTACCTATCACTATGGACCTAACTGTCCAGGCAATAGTGTTTGGTAAACGTGTACAAAGAAGCTAACGCTGCCGCCTGACAGATGTCAAGGACCTGACTCCACATGTTATTGCAGTGGTCCCAGCAGCAGCTCGGGTAGAGTGAGCATGCAAACCTTAAGGTGGTTGATTTTTGGCCAGTGCATAGTAGATCTGAATGAAGAGTATGACGCATCTGGAGATGGTCCGCTTCTGCACTGCCCAAACTTTCTTCACACCCACATAACCAACAGAGTTTATCATCCACCCGGAACTCTTTTATACAATGAAAGTAGATTGCCAATGCACTTTTTGGGTCCAGGTGGTGAAATCTCTCCTCTTCCATAGAAGGATGTTGGGCCTACATGAAAGGGCGTAATCACTTTTAGCAAAAAGGAGGCCTTAGTACGAAGAACCACTTTGTCAGAACAGATGGAAAGGCAGGACGGCTTAGATGACACCTTCAGCTCACTCACCCTGCAGGCAGATGTAACGGCCAGAAGGGAAGGCTGTTTTCAAAGTGAGAAACCTGAGAGGACAATTGCAAAGAGGCTCAAAAGGAGTACACATCAGAAATGTCAAAACCAAATCCAGATCCCATTGGGGCATAATGAATGGGGATGGAGGAAAAAGGTGTGTAAGACCTTTAAGGAACCTATGTACAATAGGGAACTTAAACAAAGAAGGTTGATCAAGCAACTTCAAAAAAGCAGAAATGGCAGACAAATAACCTTTAAGGGTTCTCACAGCAGAGTCTTGCTGGGCCAAGGAAAGGATCAACACCTGGACGTAAGAGAGAGGGGCCCATCTGGGACCGGGGTCTTATCCGAGGACAGAGCTAAAATAGCTGTCCTGATCTCCTCTAGCACTATGGGCTCGTCAAGGTTGTGCGTCTCCGCGGCCGAGATTCTAGGTAAGGCCACGTTTCTCAACATGGGGCCTCCCTCTCCGATTGGGGTCAAAGGTGTTCAGCATAAAGTCTTGCGCAGTAGGTGGCAAAGCTCTGCGCAATATCTTGGAGTGTCTGGGAGGTGGTGCCTGAGTCGTAGACAACTTCTGGGACTACCCTGCCTGCTAAGGGTCGATTTGCCAGCCAGTGTATCAGCTTTGCATTTTTGTCAGCCCACCCATACACGCGAGCTATTGAGGTATACCACATGTGCTTCGCGGTTTCAAGGGTGAGATGACTGATTTCTTCCATAATTAGGCCTAAGTGTATAGTAATGAAGGCAGGAGTGGTGGAGGAGAGTTGCGTCTCCAGGTACAGTGCCTGGGCCTCAAGGTCTTCTATTTGTTGGTTCCTCGCGAGTTCTCGTGCCCAGAGAAGATACCTGGCATGCGGCTCATATTGTGTCCGACGACGGCATAGACCCTAAATTGTTTGTAAAGTATTGGGTGATTTCCTCTCTCAGGGCTTGGACACAGTCTCTTTAGGAAGTTGGCTCTGTATATACTATCTCAAAGGGAGAAATAGTGTTCACAGAGTCCAAGGGTTCCCCTTAGAGGTTGATAGCGGCAAAATTTGATAATACTAATGCTCTATTTTGTGGTAGTGTGGTAGAGCAGTAGGCTTATCAGGGGGTAGTGTTAAGCATTTGTTGTACCCACACAGGCAATGAATGTGTACATACACTCAAAGACTTAACTCCAGGCCAATAAGTTTTTATATAGAAAAATATATTTTCTTAATTTATTATAGAACCACAAGAGTCAAGATTTTAGGTTAAGTACATAAATTGTAAGGTACTCCACACAGGTAAGTATAGAACTTTGATTTAAAACAGTAGTGCACACAGTTTTGGTTAAAATGGCAATAAGCTATTTCAAAAGTGGACACAGTACAAAAATCAAAAGTTCCTGGGGGACGTAAGTTTTGGCTAATTTCTCAGGTAAGTAAAGCAATTACAAGTTCATTCTCCTAGGTATAGGCGGCCCACTGTTGGGGGTTCAAGGCAACCCCAAAGCCACCGCACCAGCAACACAGGGACGGTCAGGTGCAGAGGACGAAGGAGGGGCCCAAGACACATGGGCGCCTATTTAGAACAGGGGTAATCCGGTTCCAGTCTACTAGCAGGTAAGTACCTGCAGCCTCGGGAAGCAGACTTGGGGGGTTTGTAGAGCAGGGGGGAGGGGGACACACAAGCACACCAAAACACACCCTCAGCGGCACAGGGGTGGCCGTGTGCAGTGTGCAAAGTAGGTGTCGGGTTTGTTGTAGAAAACAATAGAGGGACCCGGGGGTCACTCTGGCGATGCAGGCAGGGCACAGGGGGGCTTCTCGGGCCAGCCACTGACTGGGCTAGGATGAGGGCCACCTGCTGGTCACTCCTGCACTGGTAGGTGGTTCCTCTCAGTCCTGGGGGCTGCTGGTGCAGTGCTTGGTCCAGGCATCGGGTTCCTTTGTTACCAGGCAGTCGAGGTCAGGGGGAGCCTCTGGATCCTCTATGCAGGTGTCGGAGGTGCAGGGAGGTCGACTCAGGGTGTCCACGTCGTTGGAGTCACCTCTCTGCGGTGTTGGTTTCTCCAAATTTGAGCCGGGGGCATTGGGTGCGGAGTGGGAAGTCTCACGCCCTTGGTGGCAAGATGGAGACTCTTTAAAGTTGCTTGTTCTATTCTTGTTTCTGGACAGAGCCGCTATCCTCAGGGGGTTCTAGGTCCTTTAGGTGCAGGTCAGTCCTCAGAGGTCGCTGGTGAAGCTGGGTGTGTCGCTGTGCAGGTTCTTTGAGTCTGGAGACAGGACGGTAGGGATGAGGCCAAGTCAGTTGTCGTCTCCGTCGTGTCTGCGGGGCTTTCAGATCAGCAGTCCTTCTTCTTCTTGTAGGTTGCAGGCATCTGATTTCCTGGGTTCAGGGTTGCCCCTAAATACTAAATTTAGGGAGGTGTTTAGGTCTTGGGGCAGTAGCCAATTGCTACTGTCCTTGAGGGTGGCTACACCCTCCTTCTGCATCCTCCCTGAGGGGAGGGTGAGCACATCCCTATTCCTATTGGGGGAATCCTCCAAAACCAAGATGGAGGATTTCTTAAGGCAGGGGTCACCTCAGCTCAGGACACCTTAGGGGCTGTCCGGACTGGTGGGTGACTCCTCATTATTTTTCTCATTATCTCCTCCGGACATGCCGACAAAAGTGGGGGCTGTGTCCGAAGGGGCGAGTACCTCCACCCAGTGCAGGCTTTGTATCTGGCTGCAGAGTGACAAAGGCACTCCCACCATGTGGCCAGAAACTCGTCTGGTTATGGCAGGCTGGCAGGAACTGGTCAGCCTAACACTAGGAGTCGGACTGATATACAGGGGGCATCTCTAAGATGCCCTCTGTGTGCATTTTTCAATAAATCCCATACTGGCATCAGTGTGGATTTATTGTTCTGAGAAGTTTGATACCAAACTTCCCAGATTTCAGTGTAGCCATTATGGAATTGTGGAGTAGGTAATTGACAGACTCCCAGACCATATACTCTTTATGGCTACCCCCCTTTGTTATCCCAACTGCTAGTGCAAGGCTGACCAGTCTGTGCGAGCCTGCCAGTTCCAGATGAGTTTCGGACCACGTAGGGTGAGTGCCTTTGTGCACTCTGTGGTCAGAAACAAAGCCTGTCCTAGGTGGAGGTGCTTCACTCCTCCCCCTGCAGGAACTGTAACACCTGGCTGTGAGCCTCAAAGGCTCAAGCCTGGTGTGCCAGTGCCCCAGGGTACTTCAGCTAGTGGAGATGGCCGCCCCCCAGACGAGCCCCCACTTTTGGCAGAAAGTCTCGAGGGATAGTGAGAAAAACAAGGAGGAGTCACCCCCTCAGTCAGGACTACCCCTAAGGTGTCCAGAGCTGAAGTGACCCCCCTCCTTGAGAAAGCCTCCATCTTGCTGTGGAGCATTAGGCCCAATAGGGATATGATGTGCCCCCCTTCCCAGAGGGAGTGGGCATAAGGAGGATATAACCACCCTCCGGGACAGTAGCCATTGGCTACTGCCCTCTGACCCTATCACATCCCTAAATTTAGTATTTACGGGTGACCCTGACCCCAGCTCTTCAGATTCCTGACGACCTAAAGAAAGGACTGCTGAGATGAAAACCAAGCAGAGAAGGAGACATCAACTGACTCTGCTCCAGCCCTACCAGCCCGTCTTCTGCTTTGAAAAGCTGCAAGAAAAGAAGCAACGGGTTCTGCAGGACCAGCGACCCCTGAAAAGCCTCCAGGGGACTGCCTCCTTCACCGAGGACCAAGAAACTCCTGGGGACAGTGGACCTGTCCAAATAGAAGATCAATAAACCAACTTTAAAGGGACTCTCACCTCACTCCAGAAGCGGGAGTCCAACTACTCTGCAACCGATGCCCCTGGCCTGTGTCCAGAGAAACTAACTATCCGGGGACTGCCTGGGACGAAGACATCCGACGCCTGGAGAAACACTGCACCCGCAGCCCCCAGGCCTGTGAGAAACCAAACACCGGTGCAGCAACGACCAGCAGGCGGCCCTCACCCTTGCCCAGTCGGGGGCTTGCCCGAGAGGCCCCCTGTGCCCTGCCTGCAGCGCCTAAGTGACCCGCGGGCCCCTCAATAGAGTTCTATTGAGAACCCAATGCCCTGTTTGCACACTGCACCCAGCCGCCCCGTGACACTGAGGGTGTGATTTTTGTGCCTACTTGGGGCCCCTCCACTACTCCTACAAACCCCCCTGGTCTGCCCTCCGACACGTAGGTACTTACCTGCAAGCAGACTGGAACCAGAGTACCCCCTGTCTCCATAGGCACCCACGTTATTTTGGCTCCTATTTGACCTCTGCACCTGACCAGCCCTGTGTTGCTGGTTCTGGATGTTTGGGGTTACCTTGAACCCCCAACAGTGGGTTACCTAAGCCCCGCAGACTGAACTCGTCAGTGTGGTACTTACCTCAGAAACTGTACTTTACTTACCTCCCACAGGAACTGCTGAAAATTGTACTGTGTCCACTTTTAAAATAGCTTATTGCCATTTTAAAGAAAACTGTACAATATTGATTCTATTCAAAGTCCTAAGCATTACTATGTAAAGTACCTTACATTTGATGTACATACCTGCTAAATGAATCTTGTGGTTCTAGAAATAAGTTAACAGAAGAATATTTTTATATATAAAAACCTATTGGCCTGGAGTTAAGTCATTGAGTGTGTGTTTTCACTTATTGCCTGTCCGTGTACAACAAATGCTTAACACTACCCTTTGATAAACCTAACTGCTCTACCACACTACCACAAATAGAGCATTAGCATTATCTATTATTGTCTCCACAAAGCCTCTTGGGGAACCCCTGGACTCTGTGCATACTATATCTCATTTTGATTTAGTATATACAGACCCAGATTCCTACACTGGTGGAACAGCGGCAGGGTCTAGGGCTTTGCATTTACTGGACTACTCAGCCAATACCTGATCACACAACTCAATTCCAAAATTGTCATTAGAAAATTTATTTTTGAATTTTGACTATTTTTCAAAACTTTTAAGTCCTGCTAGGGCCTTGTGAAAGTCCCTGTCAGCATCTCTCATGAGGAACAGGGTCAAGACTGATTTGCATATGGCTGGGTCCAAACTGGGGTGGCATGGTGAGCAAAAGAACGATGGATTAAACCCAGATCTGTGACTGGGGGTGAGTGTTTGCATTGTCAGCACTACGTCCATCATCCTTTTGTATTGCCAGAGAGAATACTGACATCCTAAAAATCCCCAAAGGGATTGTTTCAAAATATGAAGAAGGTGATGATATCACCAAATCGTTCACAGCTTTTGAGAGGGCTTGTGCAACCAGAAAGCTAAACAGATCTCACTGGAGAGCTCTCCTTTGGGAAATGTTCACTGGAAAGTGTAGGGATAGACGCCTCACACTCTATGGTACAGTTGCAGAATCCTATGACCTCATTAAGGCTACCCTGATTGAGGGCTTTTGATTCTCAACTGAGGAGTACAGAATTAGGTTCAGGGGGCTCACAAAACCTCGAGCCAGTCCTGGGTTGATTTTGTTGACTACTCAGTCAAAACACCAGATGGTTGGATAACTGCCAGTGGAGTGCATGACTATGATGGGCTGTATAATTTATTTATGAAAGAACATCTGTTAAGTAACTGCTTCAATGACAAGTTGCATCAACATCTATTAGATCTAGGTCCAATTTATCCTCAAGAATTGCAAAAGAAGGCAGACCACTGGGTCAAGATAAGGGTGGCCAAGACTTTCACAGGGGGTGACCAAAAGAAATGGGTCACAAAGCCTACCCAGGGGAAGGGTGGGGAGACATCCAAGGACAAAACTAAAGAGTCTTCTCAAGGGCCCTAAAAACCTGCTCAGGAGGGTGGGCCCGAGCCTCTTCACAGTCCACAAATGGGTATAGGAGTAAAAACTTTGATCCCAAGAAGGCCTGGTGTCACACCTGTAGACAGCATGGACACCAAACTGGAGACAAGGCCTGTCCCAAGTTAAGTCCTACAACTTCTACTCCCGTCAGCAGGAAATAGCCAGTCTCCAGGTGGGATCAACAGCGCGCCCAGATCAAATCAGGGTTCACACTGAAGCTACTTTACTCTCTGAGGGTGGGGAGGATATAGTCACACTCATGGCCTGGCCGCCTAACATGCAAAAATACAGGCAGCAGCTCTTGCTAAATGGGACTTCGGCAGACACCCTGAGGGATACAGGGGCCAGTGTCACCATGGTGACAGAAAAACTGGTTTCCCCATGACAGTATTTGGCTGGACAAATATATCCAGTCACCAATGCTGACAATGAAACTAAGGTCCATCCCATGGCAAAGGTGACTTTAGAATGGGGAGGAGTTACTGGCCTGAAACAAGTAGTGGTCTCTTCTGCAATCCCAGTAGAATGTTTGCTAAGGAATGATTTGGAGTCCTCAGCATGGGCTGAGGTAGAACTCAAAACCCATGCAGCCATGCTGGGTATCCCTGAGCTGGTGTGTGTAAAAAAACAAGAGCACAGAACAAAACACAGAGTGAAAAACAAGTGTTGGTGCCTGGAATAATGGCCCAACCTTCAAGAGAAAAGGTAGGAGGACTGGAGGACCAGCCTCTGTACAGCACAAGAAACAGGACCTCTCTTCCCAGGACAATGTCCCCTGAGGGAACTGAGTCCATGGAGCTGGAGCCTTACCAGGAAGAGCTCTTCTCAAGAGAAACAGCTGTGCCAGGGACAAAAGACTTGTCCCACTCTTGAAGGTCTGAGACAGCAATCTGCTGAACAGGAGAAAGGAGATGTGAGTGGTTCCCACAGGGTCTATTGGGAGGATGGGCTCCTTTACACTGAGGCAAGAGATCGAAAACCTGGTGCCACTAGGAGAGTGGTAGTGCTTCAGGAGTTTAGAGAGTTTATCCTTTGGCCCATGAAATCCCCTTAGCTGGGTATTTGGGATGAACAAGACATGGGACAGATAAGTGAACCATTTCTATTGGCCCAATATGTCCCAGAAAGTAAGGGCGTTTTGTAGCTCCTGTGTCACCTATCAAGCAAGTGGCAAAACAGGTGGCCATCCAAAGGCCCACTTCATTCCACTTCCAGTGGTGGAGTCTCCTTTGAAAGGGTTGGTGTGGACATTGTAGGTCCACCGGAACCTCCTACAGCCTCAGGGAACCAGTACATACTGGTGGTAGTGGATCATGTTACCAGATACCCTGAAGCAATTCCCCTTAAGACAACTACTGTCCCTGCAGTAAACAAGGCCCAGAGTGGATTTTCCGAAGGAGGTGGTTTCTGACAGAGGTACCAACTTCATGTCAGCTTACCTCAAACACATGTGTAATGAGTGTGGGGTGACTTGTAAGTTCATCATACCTTATCATCCACAAAACGATAGCCTTGTTGAAAGGTTTAAAAAGACAATGAAGGGCATGATCATGGGGCTCCCCGAAAAACTCAAAAGGAGATGGGATGTCCTCCTGTCATGCCTGCTTTTCACCTACAGAGAAAGGCCACAGAAGGGAGTAGAGGTTCCCCCTTTGAGCTTCTGTTTGGCTATCCTGTAAGGGGACCCCGGGCACTTGTTAAAGAGGGTTGGGAGACACCTATCCATGAGCCTAAACAAGATGTGCTGGACTATGTGCTTGTCCTACGCTCAAGGATGGCTGAGTACATGGAAAAATCATCCAAAAACCTTGAGGCCAGCCAACAACTTCAGAAGTTGTAGTATGACCAAAAGGCTGCAATGGTTGAATTCCAACCAGGGCAGAAAGTCTAGGTTCTGGAACCTGTGGCTCCCACAGCACTTCAGTACAGATGGAGTAGCCCTTGCCCAGTGCTTGAGAAAATGAGTCAGGACACTTACTTGGTGGACCTGGCACTAGCAGGACACCCAAGAGGGTGATCCATGTTAACCACCTTAAGCTCTATAATGATAGGGCAGACATAACCATGTTGATGGCTACTGATGAGGATCAGGAAGTAGAAAGTGAACCTCTCCCTGACCTCCTCTCAACTGACCCTAAGGATGGGACAGTAGATGGTGTGTTCTATTCAGACACCCTCTCTGCCTAACAGCAAGCTGACTGTAGGGAAGTCCTACAACAGTATTCAGAGCTCTTTTCTTTAGCCCCTGGTCAGACACATCTGTGTACCCATGATGTGGACACAGGAGTTTACCTGTCAAAAACAAAATATTGAGACAGTCTGACCAAGTCAAGGAAAACATCAAAGTGGAAGTCCACAAGATGCTGGAGTTAGGGGCAATAGAGCAATCTGACAGTCCCTGGGCTATACCAGTGCTCTTGGTCCCCAAACCTCATATCAAAGTTGGAAAGAGAGAAATGAGATTTTGTTTAAAGAATGCTCCTGCCACCTTCCAAAGGTTGGTAAATCAAGTCCTTGCTGGTCTGGAGTCCTTTAGTGCAGCATATCTAGATGATATTGCTATCCTTAGTTTCAACTGGCAGGATCACCTGGTCTACCTGGAGAAGGTTATGCAGGCCCTGCAAGCAGCAGGCCTCTCTATCAAAGTATCCAAGTGCTAGATAGGGCAGGGAACAGCTGTATACTTGGGCCATCTTGTAGGTGGAGGCCGAGTGCAACATTTACAACCGAAGATCCAGACAATTCTGGACTGGGAAGCTCCAAAAACTGAGACTCAAGTCACGCATTCCTTGGCTTGACTGGGTACTACAGGAGATTTGTGAAGGGATATGCACTCCCCTCACAGAACGTACCTCCAAGAAAATGCCCAAGAACGTTAACTGGACCACAGACTGTCAAAAGGTCTTTGGCACCCTAAAAGAAGCTCTGTGCTCAACACCAGTTCTAAAAACTCCAGATTATTCTAAGCAATTCATTGTGCAGACAGATGCCTCTGAACATGGGATAGGAGCAGTCCTATCCCAAACCAATGATGATGGCCTTGACCAGCCTGTTGCTTTCATTAGCAGGAGGTTACTCCCCAGGGAGCAGCATTGGAGTGCCATTAAGAGGGAGGCCTTTGCTGTGGTTTGGTCCCTGAAAAAGCTGAGGCCATACTTGTTTGGTACTCACGTTATAGTTCAAACTGACCACAGACCTCTCAGATGGCTCATGCAAATGAAAGGAGAGAACCCTAAACTTCTGAGGTGGTCCATAGCCCTACAGGGAATGGACTTTGTAGTGGAACACAGACCTGGGACTGCCTGTGCCAATGCAGATGGCCTTCCCAGGTTCTTCCACTTAGAAAATGAAGAGTTTCTTGGGAAAGGTTAGTCTCATCCTCTTTCATTTCATTTGGGGGGAGGGGGTTGTAAGAACATGCCACTGTTGGCATGGTCACCCCCCACTTTTTGCCTAAGTGTTGATGCCAGCTTTGATTGGAAGTGTTCTGGTACCCTGCTAACCAGGCCCCAGCACGTGTTTTCTTTCTCTAAAACTGTCCCTTTGTTTCCACAAATGGCACAGCCCTGGAACACAGTTAAGTCCCTTGTAAAAGGTACCTCTGTTACCAAAGGCCCTGTGGCCAGGGAAAGTCCCTAAGGGCTGCAGCATATCTTATGCCACAATAAGGGACCCCTCACTCAGTGCATGCACACTGCTTTGCAGCTCGTGTGTGCTGGTGGGGAGAAAAGACAAAGTCGACATGGCACTCCCCTCAGAGGGCCATGCCCACAAACCACTGCCTGTGGCACAGGTAAGTCACCCCTCTAGCAGGACTTACAAGCCCTTAGGCAGGGTGCACTATACCACAGGTGAAGGCATAGCTGCATGAGCACTATGCCCCTACAGTGTTGAGGTCAATTCTTAGACATTGTAAGTGCAGGGTAGCCATACGGAGTATATGGTCTGGGAGTTTGTCATTATGTACTCCGCAGAACCATAATGGCTACAATGAATACTGGGAAGTTTAGTATCAAAGTTGTCAGCAGAATAAACCCACACCGGTGCCTGTGTGGGATTTATTAAAAAATGTACACAGAGGGCATCCTAGAGATGCACCCTCTATGTTACCCAACTGCTAGTGGGAGACTGACCGGTCAGTGCGAGCCTGCCACTTCTGGATGAGTTTCTGACCACATGGGGTGAGTACCTTTGTGCACTCTGTGGTCAGAATCAAAGCTTGTCCTTGGTGGAGGTGCTTCACACCTCCCCCTGCAGGAACTGTAACACCTGGCGGTGAGCCTCAAAAGCTCAAGCCTGGTGTTACAATGCCCCAGGGCACTCCAGCTAGTGGAGATGCCTGTCCCCCGGACAAGCCCCCACTTTTGGCAGAAAGTCCAGAGGGATAGTGATAAAAACAAGGAGGAGTCACCCCTCCAGCCAGGTCCACCCCTAAGATGACCAGAGTTGAAGTGACCCCCTCCTTGAGAAATCATTCATCTTGCTTTGGAGGATTAGGACCAATAGGGATAGGGATGTGCTCCCCTCCCCAGAGGGAGTGGGCACAAGGAGGGTGTAGCAACCCTCAAGGACAGAAGCCATTGCTAGTGTCCTCTGACCCTAACACACCCCTAAATTTAGTATTTGGGGGCAACCCTGAACCCAGCTCTTCAGATTCCTGACGACCTCACAAGAAGGACTGCTGAGCTGAATACCCCACAGGAAAGACAAGGAGACGACAAATGACTTGGGCCCCAGCCCTACCGGCCTGCCTCCTACTTCAGAGACCCTGCAACCCAAAAGCGACGAGTTCTAAAGGACCAGCGACCCCTCAAAAGCCTCCAAGGGACTGCCTGCAACACTGAGTACCAAGAACTCCCGTAGGCCGCGGCTCTGCCCAACCAGAAGAAAAGACAACCAACTTTAAAGGGACTCCCACCACACTCCAGAAGTGTGAGTCCCAACTACTCTGCACTCGATACCCCAGCCCGGTTCCAGAGGAACCAACTATCCAGAGACGACCCCCCAGGTGACGCTGACGTGTCCACCTTGGACTGACCTCCCTTCACCCCCACAATGACGCCTGCAGAGTGAATCGCGAGGACCCTCCTGATCGTGACTAGCCAGGATGAAGATATCGGGCCCCTGGAGAAGTACTGCACCCGCAGCCCCCAGGCACGTGAGAAACCGACTACTGGTGCACCATTGACCAGAAGGTGGCCCTTGCCCAGTCGGTTGTCTGCCCAAGAGGCCCCCCAGTGCCCTGCCTGCAGCACCTAAGTGACCCCTGGGTCCCACCATAGAGTTCTATTGAGAACCCAACACCCTGTTTGCCCACTGCCCCAGGCTGCTGAGGGTGTGGTTTTTGTGCCTACTTGGGGCCCCTCCAGTACTACTCCAAGTACCCCTGATCTGCCCTCCGACAACACAGGTACTTACCTGCAAGCAGACTGGAACCTGGGTGGTTGGGGTTGCCTTGAATCCCCAACGGTGGGTTACCTATGCCCCGGAGACTGAACCCGTAAGTGTGGTACTTAACTCTGAAACTGTACTGCACTTACCTTCCACAGGGACTGTTGAAAATTGCACTGTGTCCACTTTTAAAATAGCTTTTTGCCATTTTAATGAAAACTGTGTCCAATATTGATGTGATTCAAAGTCCTAACTATTACTATGCAAAGTACCTTTCATTTAATGTACTTACCTGCTAAATGAATCTTGTGGTTCTAAAAGTAAATTAACAAAAGAATATCTTTCTATATGAAAACCTATTGGCATGGAGTTAAGTCATTGAGTGTGTGTTGTCACTTATTGCTTGTGTGTGTATAACAAATGCTTAACACTACCCTCTGATAAACCTAACTGCTCGACCACAATACCACAAATAGAGCATTAGTATTATCTATTATTGCCTCTGTGAAGCCTCTTGGGGAACCTCTGGACTCTGTGCACACTATATCTCATTTTTATATACTATATACAGAGCCAGCTTCCTGCAAGAGGTGTCTGTACTTTTTCAGAGAATCCGATGGAGCACATCCACATCTGGTGGCAAAGCACCACATTAGTGGCAACAGCCCTTCAATACCATCAGCTGTATCAAGGCCAACATGAAACACGTTACCCGCTTCTTCACCACCCCGATTGGCTTGAGACACTGATGTCCTAAGGTCCTCTGGGACCCTCAGGAAGATCTCACTTGCCATGTCCCAGAGATACACCATATATCTACCCAGAAAACTGCACTGATTGGCCTCAATTCTAGACTAGCCAAAGCAAACATTTGCTTTCTAAATGCTTTAATAATCTTAAGACTCCCCATCTGGGCGAGACGTTGGTAATGAGCTAGAGTTCACCTTGCTGGTTAAAGCTTGAACCACCAGACTTTTAGGAGTAGGGGGCAAAGTGGGAAAATCAGGGTCTCCAGGTATACATCTGTGGCATCTGGCCACTTGCCTATTCATAGGTGGGCAAGAACAGGGCTTTGACCAAATTTCCATTTAAGTGTCAGTAAAGACCTCACTGAATGACAGCAAGGGCTCAAATGTGGACAGCCCAGAAGACATTTTTGCAAAAGGACATTTGTTTTCACCTCAGTTGGGGGTACCTGTAGGTTTGAGCCCTCAGCTGCATGTCAATTTACCAATTGTAAATGAGACACTCTTCTGCTGGTGGTCCAAATAGTGAGTTCAACTGTGTTTCAGGGGAAGTAACAAGCCCAGTGGCCTCTTCTGAGTCCATGTAAAAAGCCATCATCATCACAAGGGTGTAAAAAATCCCCTTCATATCTGGCTGGTGGCAAGCTTTGGTCAGAATCTGAGCTGAAAAGATAATGGAACCTCTAAGGGTGTGTGTGCTCTAGTAGAGGTACAGGGTTGGAATCAAGCTCTATGGGGACCGGTTGTGTTTTAGTAATTTTGTAAACTGACACTTGTTCAGTTTCTGCTGAAGTCAGTTTGGGGTCCAGCATCAGAACCAGCACTGGAGCCTCCACCGGCAATGTTGTTACCAGTGTCTACAAGGAAGGGGCAGACGCAGGTCTTGGCACCAGAATGGAAGTCTTTATCAGAACTGATACAGAGTCAGTGGCAGGTCCAAGGGGGCCTGACAGTGCTGAAGACAGTTCAGCCAGGGGTAACATTACTGACTGTCCTTGTGGATCCCTGGGGCCTGCAAGCTAGCCAAACGAAGCAGAGGAGTGCCAAATATCCACAACATGGCCTCCTTAAAGGCTTTGACCTGTTCCGACGTTGTCAATGGCCAGCATCGGGACTATTCCGGAATCGACTCTGCAATTGGAGAGCCAGAAAGAGACTGACTGACATTGTGATTCCCTGATATCTTGTCTTTAGAAAGAGAGTAGTGGGATGGGGCCAAGCCCTGCTTTTGCTTCTTGACCTTAAGTTTGAACTTCAAGTTATCAGTGGACTTCAACAACAAACTGGAGCAGAATTGGAGAGGCATCCTCAACTACTTCTTGAGTGCAGCTTCACTTCCCCGTTCTGGATCAGACCTTGGGGTGCACATATTCCACAACGTAAGAGTCATGCCTTGAGCTAAACACCAGAAACACACCTCATGTGGACCCATGACCAACGTCCGTTTCCAGAAGGGTTTGAGCTTGTAGTTTTAAGAGGGGGTGTTATTGCCTAGTACACAGGATTTTTTGTTTGTTTTCGCAGTCACCAGAAGACTGGAGAAATTTGCAGCAGAGCTTTGGATCCGGGTCAAAAGGCGTGGAAAGAAAGTAACTGATGTCAGCATGCAAGGGTGGTAGTAATATGCAGCTCCGCTTCATCATTTCTGCGATGGTACAGAGCTAGTGAAGAGCCGCAGAGTGCTCCCCTAGTTGTGCAAATTTGCATTGCTGAAAGGCCTCCATATCTAGTCTGATGCTGGAGGAATTTTTTGAAGGCAAGGAATCTGTAGTTAGAAGTACCCATCAGAAAAGGTCTGTTATTCAATGCTTTCCCGTTCCCTTACCAATGGAAAATGTTACTTATCCAGTAGACATCTGTTTGTGGCATGCAGTGCTGTAGATTCACATACTTTGCTTAGGTCCGCCATCTAGTGATGGGCTCTGAGTGTTACAAGTTGTTTTTCTTCGAGGAAGGTTTTTGAGTCACAAGATCGACTGACTCCTCCTCTTGGTGATAGTGCACGTGGGCATCGAGTCCTTTGTTTGTTTTCCCGGAGGAGGGTGAAGTAAAGAGGGTAAAAGTGTATATGTACACATAGAGTAAAGAAATGAGATGTCCTTACAATGTATATACATATTTACAATAGGTAATACTACAACGGCCACAATCTTCCGGGGGGAAAGTGGGTGGTTCTGGGGTGCATGCAAATCTACAGCACTACATGCCACGAACAGATGTCTACTGGGTAAGTAACATTTTTTGTTGATGCCAGCTTTGACTGAAAGTGTGCGTCTCTAAAACTGTACCTGCACAGCCCTGGCACACAGTTAAGTCCCTTGTAAAAGGTACCCCTGGTACCAAGGCCCTGTGGCCTGGGAAGGTCTCCAAGGGATGCAACATGTAGTATGCCACCCTGGACCCCTCACTCAGCACATGCACACTCCCGCACAGCTTGTGTGTGCTGGTGGGGAGAAAAAGACTAAGTCGACATGGCACTCCCCTCAGTGGGCCATGCCCACAACCCACTGCCTGTGGCATAGGTAAGTCACCCCTCTAGCAGGTCTTACAGCCCTAAGGCAGGGTGCACTATACCACAGGTGAGGTTATAGTTGCATGAGCACTATGCCCCTACAGTGTCTAAGTCAATTCTTAGATATTGTAAGTGCAGGGTAGCCATACTGAGTATATGGTCTGGGAGTTTGTCAAAAACGAACTCCACAGTTCCATAATGGCTACTCTAAATACTGGGAAGTTTGGTATCAAACGTCTCAGCACAATAAATCCACACTGATGCCAGTGTGGGATCGTAGGAAAAAGGTTCCTTCTTGCAGTTACCCCCTCCACTTTTTGCCTGATATTGATGCTGACTTGACTGAGGAGTGTGCTGGGATCCTGCTAACCTGGCCCCAGCACCAGTGTTCTTTCACTTAAAAATGTACCACTGTTTCCACAATTGGCACACAGATAAGTCCCTTGTAAAAGGTACCAGTGGTACCCAGGTGGCCTGTGACACGGGAAGGTCCCTAAGGGCTGCAAGCATGTGTTGTACCACCCTAAGGGACCCCTCACCTAATGCATGCACACTGCCATTGCAGATTGTGTGTGTTGGTGGGGAGAAACAGGTAAAGTCGACATGGCATCCCCCCTCAGGATGCAATGCACAGAATATACTGCCTGTGGCATAGGTAAGTCACCCTCTAGCAGACCTTAAAGCCCTAAGGCAGGGTGCACTATGCCACAGGCGAGGGGACAGTTGTATGAGCAATATGCCTCTACGCTGTCTAAGTCCATTCTTAGACATTGTAAGTACAATGTGGCCATGTTAAGTATATGGTCTGGGAATTTGTCAAAACGAACTCCACAGCTCCATAATGGCTACACTGAATACTGATAAGTTTGGTATCAAACTTCTCAGAATAATAAACCCACACTGGTGCCATCTTAGAGATGCCCCCTGTATTTTACCCAATCCTTCAGTGCAGGACTGACTGGTCTGTGCCAGCCTGCCACTGACGGACGAGTTTCTGACCTCCTGGGATGAGAGCCTTTGTGCTCTCTGAGGTCAGAAACAAAGCCTGCACTGGGTGGAGGTGCTTCACACCTCCCCCTGCAGGAACTGTAGCACCTAGCAGTGAGCCACAAGGGCTCAGGCTTCGTGTTACAATGCCCAAGGGCACTCCAGCTAGTGGAGATGCCCACCCCCAGACATAGCCCCCACTTTTGGCAGCAAGTCCGGGGAGATAATGAGAAAAACAAGGAGGAGTCAAGCCCTCAAGCAGGTCCACCCCTAAGGTGACCAGAGCTGAAGTGACCCCCTCCTTAGAAAATCCTCCATCTTGTTTCGGAGGATTTAGCCAATAGGAATAGGGATGTGCCCCCTCCCCAAAGGGAGGATGCACAAGGAGGGTGTAGCCACCCTCAGGGAGAGTAGCCATTGGCTACTGCCCTCCAGCCCTAAACACACCCCTAAATTCAGTATTTAGGGGCAACCCTGAACCCTGGACTTCAGATTCCTGATGAACTAACAAGAAGAAGGACTGCTCGCCTGAAAACCCCACAGAGAAGGAGGAGACGACAACTGCTTTGGCCCCAGCACTACCAGCCTGTCTCCAGATTCAAAGAACCTGCAACAGCGATGCATCCAGCGGGCCCAGCGACCTCTGCTGACTCAGAGGACTGCCCCAAAACTTCAAAGGACCAAGAAACTCCTGTGGACAGCGTCTCTGTCCAAAGCAACAAAGAAGAAACCATCTTGAGAAGGACTCCCACCTCACTCCTGAAGCGTGAGTTCCCAACACTCTGCACCCGACGCCTCCGGCCCGTGTCCAAAGAAACCAACACCACAGAGAGGACCCCCAGGCAACTCCAACATGTCCACCCTGAGGCGACCTCCCTGCACCCCCACAACAATACCTGCAGAAAGAATCCAGAGGATCCCCCTGACCGCGACTGCCCGCTAACAAAGAGCACGACGCCTGGAAGAAGCACTGCACCCGCAGCCCAGAGAGGAACCAACTACCGGTGTAGGAGTGACCAGCAGGCGGCCCTCATCCTTGCCCAGTCGGTGGCTGGCCCGAGAAGCCCCCCTGTGCCCTGCCTGCATCACCAGAGTGACCCTGAGTCCCTCCATTGATTTCAATACAAAACCAGACGACTTGCTTGCACATTGCACCCGGCCTCCCCTGTGCCGCTGAGGGTGTATTTTGTGTGCCTGTTTGGCAGGACAGCTTAGCGGAAAAACCCCGCAGAGAAGAAGGAAGCCGACAACTGCTATGGCCCCAGCCCTACCGGCCTGTCTCCAACTCAAGAGAAGCCTCTCCAGCGATGCACCCTGTGGGCCCAGTGACCTCTGCTGACTCAGAGAACTGCCCTGCAACTACAAAGGATCAAGAACTCCAGCGGACCTGTCCAACCAAAGAAAGAGGAAACCATCTTTGAAGGGACTCTCATCTCACTCCAGAAGCGTGAGTCCCGCCACTCTAGAACCGTGAGTCCCCACCACTCTGCACCCGATGCCCCTGGCCCGTGTCCAGAGAAACCAACGACCCAGGGAGGATCCCCTGGCGAATCAGATGACGTGTCCACCCTGGGCTGACCTCTCTGCAGACCCCCGACGATGCCTGCAGAGGGAATCCCGAGGTCCTCCCTGACCGCAGCTGCCCGGGACAAAGATATCTCACGCCTGAAGAAGCACTGCACCCGCAGCCCCCAGGCCCCTGAGAAACCGACCACCGGTGCAACGGTGACCAGCAGGCGTTCCTCACCCTTGCCCAGTCGGTGGCTGGCCCGAGAAGCCCCCCCTGCGCCCTGCCTGCAACGTCTGAGTGACCCCCGGGTTCAACAGCGTTGCTGCACGATATTAATCAAGTCGCAGTTGAAGCGGGTCTCTTGAGGGCGGATCACCAAAAACTGGCTGACAGAGTCAAGGAAACGGAATCCACCCTTGCGGTAATAGCACAGGAACAAAAAGACCTAACAGCTACGGTGATGAACCTCACAGACAGAGTGACACGGCTAGAACAAAGAGCAGAAGACGCAGAGGGTAGAAACCATAGGAACAATGTACGGGCTGTTGGCCTTCCGGAGGGCTCGAATATGGTGGATTTCCTAGAGGAGTGGCTGCGTACAGTCGTGGCACCGGACAGATTGACCCCCTTTTTTGCGCTGGAACGAGCGCACCGAGTGCCATCGAGGCCCTTCGCACCGGGCAGGCCGCCCGAGTGGTGGTTGCTAGACTGCTACACTACAGGGATAGGGATACCCTGCTGCAGCGGGCCAGAGAAGCAGGCTCCTTTAAGGTGGCGAATGGGGAAGTGACGCTGTTCCCGGATTTCAAACTCTAAGTCCAGTCCAAACGCGCTTCGTTCCTGGCAGTCAAGAGGGCCCTCAGAGGTGAGGGAATAAAGTACTCACTCCTCTTTCCAGCTAGGCTGAGGGTAGTTCTTGAGGACAAGACTACATTCTTCCAGTCCCCAGAGGAGGCGTGGGAATGGCTGGAGGCATGCGGATGCCGGCCTGGGCAGCGTACGAGAGAGGACCGAGCTGAGGGTGGTCCCCGCAGAGGCCCGAGGAGACGGCAGAGCAGAAACCGCCATCGCACAGCACCAACCCAGGCACAGAGGGAGATGGGAAAGAAATCGGCCCTGGAAGCAGCGACCTCTATGAGTGGAGAGGCGTCCCCATCTGAGGGATCCGGTGGAGAATCAGACGACACAGTGGGGTCCTCTGTGGGGGGCTTGGCGCGGGCCCCGAGAGTGACCCCGCAGACGGCAGATGAACTTGGATAACTGAACGGTAAAGTCGGCCCAAGGTGAGGAGAGTTACACGAGCTTGGGGCCCCTCTGAGCACGCCACCCCCAACTGTATTCTCAACCATTTCATAAGACTGGCGAGAACTAACACTAAACTGTTGAATATGTTGCAATGTTGCACAGTTCTTTGGGCAACCTACAGTTTGAGAGGGGCCCTGGGGAGGGGGGAGTTGGGTTTTATTCTTACAAGTTCTGATGGTGCCTGGGAGGCAGTGGTGTGATTGCGTAAGACATGCAATAAGTTCAGGAGGGGTCTGGCCACCGGGGTGGGATGGGAAGACTGCAATGCTTATGACATATCAACATGGCAGAGTATAACTTCATAACGTGGAACATACTGGGGATGGGGTCTCCATCCAAAAGGCATAGAATATTGTCCTATTTAAAAAGAAGGGGTATCCAGGTGGCGATGCTACAGGAGACCCATTTGGCAGCAGGAGAAGCAGAGAAACTGAGACGCAGGTGGAGAGGGCAGGTGTTTGCCTCAGAATACTCCGCGTACGCACTGGGTGTGCTGATCTGGGTCCGGGACGGGGTACCTTTCGAGGTAGTGTCAACCAATATAGACCGTGAGGGCCGATTTGTGATAGTGGATGGTAAGCTGCATGGTGCCTCGATTGTCCTAGATAGTATTTATGCTCCCAATCAGGATCAGGTCACCTTCATGACACGCCTATCGAGTCAACTCACCCGACAGCAGACAGAAAAACTGGTAATTGGTGGGGACTTCATTAGCATACTAGATGTGGATATGGAACGCTCCACCCCACCGATGTCTGGGGTGGCAACACATAAGGTATCCAAGAAACTGAGAGAGTGGTTGGACTCCTGAGGCTTGATGGATGCTTGGTGAGAACAACACCCTTCTGATAGAGACTACTCATATTACTCAGGGCTCCACCGAGTACACACCAGGATAGACAGAGTGGTGTGCACAGCAAACATGGTATGGGGAATGATCCACTCTGAATATCTTGGTCGTACCCTATCTGATCATAGCCCTCTACTGATTACATGGAGAGTATCCGAAGATAGGCCCCCATCCCGATGTGGAGGCTGACCCCAGCCTCACTAGAAGATCAAGCATACAGGGACGACCTCCGTTTATATCTGGCAGATCATATTAAAATTAATAAGGGGTCCACCTCCTCTAGGTCCACAGAGTGGGAAACGCTTAAAGTGGCAACGAGGGGTTACTGTCTGGGACAAACAGCAGGGGTGAGACGTACATTGGAGCGTGAGTTGATAAGTCTCGAGAAGAAACTACACGAGGAGGAACGAAGAAGGGGTGGGGAGGGGCCAGAACTAGAGGAGTATGATCGGGTGAGGAGGTCCCACTCCCAGGTTGAGGAACAACCACGCTGCCATAATATGCAAAAATACCTAGCCTCATTGCAATCCGAGGAGGGCAGATCAGGTAGGATGCTGGCATGGTTGGTGCGACAAGGAGGGGATAGTGAACCCATCACGAGTGTGAGAGACAGGGAGGGGGAACGGAGATGTAGACCGGGCCCTATAAATGATGCTTTTAAAGAATACTATACCCACCTGTATAGGGACCCAGGCGAGCTCAGGACAGAGGAACTTGGCGGTTTCTTACGCCGGCTCCCCCTGACCACCCTGACGTATGAGGAACGTGACAGACTGGGAGGGCCGGTGACAGCGGAAGAAGTGCAGGAGGCCATCTTGCAACTAGCCCCAGGGAAGACTCCAGGGACAGACAGCCTTCCAATGGACTTTTACAAAAAATTTGCGACGCTGTTGACTCCACAATTGGTGGAAATGTACACACAGGCACTGCATTACGGCAGGTTGCCAGACTCGCTGAGAGAAGCACTGGTGGTCCCCCTACCCAAATTGAAATCTAAAGAAGCATTGGTAACTGACTTTCGCCCCTTATCAATGCTGCGATTTCAAAATCCTTAGTAAGATTCTGGCCAACCGCTTACTCCACTGTATACTTGCTTTAGTACACACAGACCAGAACAGACTTTGTTCCGAACCGCAGTACCTCCCTGAATCTCAGGCGGTTATTCGCCATCCTACATATGCCCATAGAGAAGAGACCCCCATCGGGAGTATTACTAGCGGTGGACTTCAAGAAAGCTTTTGACTCGGTCAGATGGGACTACCTCAGGGCGGTGATGCTACAGATGGGCCTGGGGGAGGGATGGGTAAAATGGGTGGACCTATTGTATGGGTCTACACTGGCAAGGGTCAAGACGGGTTGGATGGTGTCTGAGACTTACCCCATATTCAGGGGAACCAGGCAAGGTTGCCCTTTGTCCCCACTATTATTCGCCCTGGCCCTCGAGCCTCTGGCCGCGAGGTTGCGGATGGACGGAGTTGGAAGAGGAGTGGAGTGGGGGCAATCAGAGCATGTCATCTCGTTATATGCTGACGACATTCTCATCTATCTCAGGGACAGAGAGTCTGGACTCCCCTGGGCCCTGCGGAACTTGGAACAATTTGGCACCCTGTCTGGACTGCACCTCAATAGGCGCAAAACATTTATCTTCCCCATTCTGCCAAGTTGTGAGCGCCCCACCACGTGTTCAGAGGACATGATTTGGGCACCCCGCTCCTTCAAGTACCTGGGTATTCAGGTGTATCATGAAGTGGGGGACCTTCGGGACGGTAATATAGGGAGGGCACTTCGCTCCTTAAGGGCATCTGTCGGATTCTGGCGCTCCCTGAAACGGTCTATAATGGCCAGAATATCATTAGCCAAAATGATCATGTTACCTCGTCTCCTTTATTATTTCGCTAATTTGCCGCTGTTGATCCCATCGGCATGGTTCCGCGAGTTGAATACCCTGCTCCGGGAGCTCATATGGGACCAAGGCTGCAGGCATCTATACCTATGCAAAGTACCTTACATTAAATGTACTTACCTGCAATTTGAATCTTGTGGTTCTAAAATAAATTAAGAAAATAATATTTTCTGGATAAAAACCTATTGGCCTGAAATTAAGTCATTGTGTGCATGTTCTCATTTATTGCTTGAGTGTGTTCAACAAATGCTTAACATACCCTCTGATAAGCCTAACTGCTCGACCACACTACCACAAATAGAGCATTAGTATTATCTATTATTGCCTCTGTCAAGCCTCTTGGGGAACCCCTGGACTCTGTCCACACTATATCTCTTTTTGATATAGTATATAAAGAGCCAGCTTCCTACACGTGTAGCTGTAGATACACATGCTTTGCATTGACTGAAAAGTATTCGCCTCCTAAGAAATAAGTGGTGGCTAGCCTGTAGGAGTTGTTGTAGTTTGAAACAGTGTTCTAAGCACTGCCTGTCCAACATTTGCTTGTTGGTGAGATAATACATTCACACAGTAGCATTTAGTAAATGTGTGTGGTACAGACCATGTGGCTGCTTTACATGTGTCTGCCATTGGTATATTGCCTAAGAATGCCACTGAAGCCCTTTTCTTCCTAGTGGAATGAGTTTTTGGAGTTACTGGTAACTGTCTTTTGGCTTTAAGATAGCAAGTTTGTATACATTTGACTTTCCATCGTGCTAATCCAGTTTTTGAAATAGGATTACCTTTGTGAGACTGCTGAAAAGCCACAAAAATTTGTTTGGATTTTCTGAAATCTTTTGTTCTGTCTATATAGTACATGAGAGATCTTTTAACAACAAGGGTGTAAAGAGCTCTTTCAGCAACTAAATCTGGCTGTGGAAAGAAGACTGGCTATTCCATTGACTGATTGATATGAAAAGGTGAAACCACTTTTGGTAGGAATTTTGGATTTGTCCTAAGAACTATTTAGTTTTTGTGAATTTGAAAGAAAGGTTCTTCTAAAGTGAATGCTTGGATTTCAATAACTCTTCTTAAAGAAGTAATTGCTACTAAAAAGGCAACCTTCCATGATAAAAACTGAAGACAGCAAGCATGCATAGGTTCAAATGGTGGCCCCATAAGTCTTGTGAGTAAAATGTTCAGATTCCACACAGGGGCTGGTGGTGCTCTAGGTGGAATCATTCTCTTAAGACCTTTCATAAAGGCTTTTGTAACAGGAATCCTAAACAGGGAAGTATGTTGTCTGTTTTGGAGGTAAGCCGCTATTGCTGTTAAATGAATCCTAATAGAGGAGTATGAGAGGTTTTCTTTTGTTAAATGTAGCAAGTAGCAAACAATATCCTGTACTGAAGTTTAAGTGAGTTCATGTTTTTAGGCTCAGCAGTAGACAAAACGCTTCCATCTAGCCGCATAACACTGTCTAGTTGTGGGTTTGTGTGCTTCTTTTAGACTATCCATACATTCAGATGGAAATTGTAAGTAGCCAAATTCTATGACTTCAGGAGCCATATCGCCAGGTTGAGTATGCTGGGATTTGGATGTTTGATTTGACCTCTACTTTGAGTTAACAGATCTGATCTGTTTGGTACTTTGTGATGTGGTACTACAGACAGATCCAACAGTGTTGTGTACCAATGTTGATGTGCCCACATGGGAGCTATGAGTATGATGGTGAGTGAGGTTTGTTTCATCTTTTTGATCTGAAATGGAATTAATGAGATAGGTGGAAAAGCATAAGAAAATATCCCTGACCAACTGATCCATAGAGCTTTGCCCTTAGATTGAGGGTATGGGTACATGGATGCGAAGTTTTGGCATTTTTCATTTTCTCTTGTGGCGAAAAGGTCTGTATCTGGGGTTCCCCACATTTGGAAGTATTGTTGAATCACCTGTGGGTGAATCTCTCATTCGTGTACTTGTTGCTGTGTCCTGCTTAAGAGGTCCGCTAGTTGATTGTGTATCCCTGGGATATACCCTGCCACTAATTGAACTCAATTGTGAATTGACCATTTCTAAATTGTCTGCGCTAGAAGGACAATTGAGATTAATGTGTCCCCCCTGTGTGTGATTTGTGTCTGAAAAGCTTTGAGTGCTAGGAATACTGCTAGTATTTCCAAGTGGTTTATGTGATAAGTCTGTTGGATTGAGTCCCATTCCCCCGTATAGTGAGGTTGTTGAGATGAGCTCCCGAACCTATCCCTGGTGCATCTGTTGTGATTATGGTCTGAAGCACAGAGTCCTGAAAGGGACGCCCTTTTGATAGGTTGGTGTGATTCCACCATTGCAGAGAGTGGTAAGTTTGGTGGTTCAACAACACTAGATCCTGAATTTGACTGTGTGCCTGAGACCATTGTTGAGAGACACATTGCTGTAGTGGTCGCATGTGAAGTCTTGCATTGGGCACTATTGCTAAGCATGAAGCCATCACCCCTTATAGTTTATTCACTAACTTCACTGTATAAATGTGGTTGTATTGTAGTTGTGATATGAGACTGTGAAATGCTTGAATCCTGACTTGATTTGGGAATGCTAATGCTGACTGAGTGTTAGAATTGTTCCTAGATACGGTTGTATATGTGATGGTTGCAGGTGAGATTTTTGGTAATTTATAGTGAATCCTAGATTGTGCAGGGTATTTGTAGCGTATTGACTATGTTGTGGCCAAATCTGCAGTGTATTGGATTTTACTAGCCAGTCGTCGAGGTATGGGAACACAAGTATGTGTTGTCTTCTGAGGAATGCTGCAACTATGGCTAAGCATTTGGTAAACACCCTTGGTACTGTTGTTACTCCGTATGGTAGCATTTTTAATTGGTAATGTTTTCCTGCTACAACGAATCTTAGATACTTTCAATGTGCTGGATGTATGGGAATGTGGCAATAAGCATCCTTGAGGTCTAATGATGTCATGTAATCCTGTTCTTGTAGTAGGGGAATGACATCTTGTAGAGTGATCGTATGAAAGTGTTCTGAAAGTGTGTATAGATTGATGGGTCTGAGATCTAGGACCGATCTGAGAGTATAATCCTTTTTTTGGTATGAGGAAGAATAGTGAATATACTACGAACCCCTGTTGGGATATGGGTACTATCTCTATGGATCCTTTGAGCAGTAGTGATTGTACCTACTGCTTTAATAGAGTGAGATGCTCCTGAGTTAGTTTGTGTGAACGAGGAGGAATTTATGGTGGAGTGGACAATAACCATGTTGGATAATTGATAGAACCCACTGATCTGTAGTGATGTTGTGCCATTGTGGATAGAAATTTACCAGTCTTCCTCCCACAGGAGAAGTGTGCTCTATGGGGAAGGTGAGAAACTCACTGTTTATTTAAGTGAGAGGAACCTCTGGAATTGGACGGTCTATACTCTTCAGAAAAAATCTCAAGACATGGTTATTCGAACAGTAACTCCCCCTCGCCCCCCCCCCCCCCACTAGCGCCTTGAGATCCTTATGGGTGAGTAGCGTGCTCTATAATTTTTTTGATTGATTGATTCCTCTTTATTGGATCTTCTATAGGAGCCTCTAATGATCCTCTAGCAAAGAATTGAGAGGATTGTTTTTGTTGGGAAGTCGTTGTTTCTTAAGCTGGTGGTTTGAAAACCCCTCTAAACTGGTGGGTGTGGTATACAACGAGCCCACGGCTTTGGCTGTTTCAGAATCTTTTTTAAGTTTATCTATGGTTGTGTCAACTTCAGGACCAAATAGATGTTGTTTGTCAAAAGGCATGTTTAACACTGCCTGTTGTATTTCAGGTTTGAAACCTGAACATCTTAACCAGGCATGTCTTCTAATAAGGACGCTGATGTTGACTGCTCTAGCTTCTGTATCAGCTGCATCCATAGCAGATCTAATATCATTAGATATTGCTTGCCCTTCATTTACAATTTGTTGTCCCCTCTTTTGGTGTTCTGGAGGGAGGGAAGTATAATAGCTCTTCCATTTCATCACAGTGTGCCCTATCATATCTAGCCAAAAGAGCTTAGGAATTGGCTATCCTCAAATGATTTGCAGCCTGTGAAGCTACTCTTTTCCCCACTGCATCTATTTTCTTACTCTCTTTTTCTGGGAGGGGAATCTCCTGCGGACTGACTGTTGGCTCTTTTTCTTGCTGCACCAACTAAAATTGAATCAGGAGGGAATTGTGTTCTTATAAACACTGGGTCTGAGAGTGCAGACTTATATTTTTTTATCCGCTCTAGGAGTGATAATTGTAGCTTTAACAGGTTCCTGGAAAATATCAAAAGCATGTCTGAGCATTCCTGGAGGCATTGGAAGACATTCATATTGTTTATGTGTAGATGCTAGTGTGTCAAAGAGGAAATCTTGTTCTATCTGATGTGTATGCATTCGCACATTATGACAGGCCGCAGCTCTAGCCACTTCTTGATTGTATGCAGTAGTGTCTTCTGGTGGTGAGGGTCTGGCAGGATATAAGTCTGGGTCATTTGGTAGAATGGGATCAGAGTCATATGTATCCCATGGATCTTTATCCTGCTGTTCATCACTAAGATCATCCCTGTGTGGTGACAATGAAGATGTGTGTGTTGACAACTGTGCTTCATATGTGGGTGGTGGTGGTATGGAAGGAAGAATAGGAGAATGTGGTGGTGAAGGCTGTTTATGTTTTGTAGCCTCTTCCTGTTGTTTATCCTTGAAGACCTTTTTGATGGAGGTACAACCTTTAACGTGTCTTTAAAAGTTAATTTTCTTTTAAAGGACACTGGAGGGGATGCAATTATTCTTTCTGTGTCCTTTTGATTGTGTATTTTTGGCTGTTTAGCGTCCATCACCTCTAAAATAAGTTGTACGTTCAAGGATTCATAGACAGAAGTAGTTAGCTTGCTGCTCGTGTCTTTAGACTCCAAAGGTTTCTGTCTTGTTCTAACCTAAAGCATCGGCACCGAAGGTGGAGTAGATTTTTCCGGCTCTGAAGATATGCTTTCTGATTTTCAGCTTGATTCTGAGACTGTTGTAGGAGTCTGTTTGGTTGATGCCAAATTCACTTTAGACTTTAATCTTGGTGCCGAACCCGAAGGCTGGTCATCCGGACTTTCTATTCGAATCAGACTATGGCCCGAAGGCAGTGTAGAACGACAACTAGTTCTGAAGTCTTTTTAAGTATTTTTGTGTGGTGCAATGGGGTAGTTGTACTCACATCCTGTGTCGGAGGCACATAGTGGCTATCATCATCGGAGTGTTGACTGGAGAGCGAGTCTTGGATGGAAAACACTGCCCATTGTTGAACTTGTTTTTGAGCGTGTTCTTCACTGAAGATATCAGGTGTGTTCTCTGTGGTTTTAGACGTGACACCGAGGACAGAATAGAAACGAAGTTTGTTCCATTAGGCCTACATTGAAGCAGGCCCTAAATGGGTGATGCCCTCGTATGGGCATGAATTTGACTCCAACGGTCCAAATCGGCTGGAGTATAGATAGAAACACTATTGAAACAATACCGACAATATAGGAAAGTTCAAATAAGTTCAGAAGTACAGAACCGAGATCCACTGGAGAGAGAGGAAACCCAATCTAACAAAGGATTAGATGCCCATGCGCACTATCACCGAGAGGAGGAGTCACTCGATCTCGTGACTTGAAAACCTGCTTCGAAGAAAAACAACTTTTAACACTCCAAGCACAATATTAGATGGCGGATTTATACAAAGCATGTGTATGTATTTATGTATGTATGTATGTATACAGGTATATCTAAAGTGCGTTCCGGCCTTGGCATCGAAGCGCTAGAGGGCCTGAAAGGGAGAAGTGCAGCAAACTAAACAGATAGTTAGCATGGAAACAGCCAAGTTTTCACCCGCTTCCTGAAAGTCAGGAAGTTTTGTTCCTTCCTGACATCCAAAGGAAGAGAGTTCCAATACCTAGCAGCTGCCACAGTGAAGGCTTTGTCTCCCCATTTAGCTCTGCTTGTTCAACAAACATGGATCAAATGAGCATTTTTAGATCTGAGTTCGCGCCCTGGACAATACCACCGAAGTCTAGCTGCAAGGAAGTCTGCTCCCCCTCCATGTACAGCCTTAAACGTTAAACAAAGAGTTTTAAAGATAATCCGCTTCCCGACCAGGAGCCAATGAAGATGTTTAAGACTGTGGCTGGCCGAAGCCGAGCGAGGGAGATCCAATATCAGACGGGCTGCATTATTTTGGATCAACTGAAGTTTACTCAAGGACCTTAAGTCTAGATTCAGCAACAAGGAGTTGCAGTAGTCCAACCTGAACATGACCAAAGCCAGAATGACCCTAACTCTCTCCTCCTGCTTCAAGTATGGCAACATTTTCCTCAAGGTCTTTAAAATCCAATAGCTGGATTTCGCTATGGCATTAACTTGCGGCCTAAAACTCAAAGAGCTGTCAAAGATCACTCCCAAGATTCTGGTAGCAACACTGAAGGCCACCATCGAGGGTTCCACACCTCATTACTGAAACTAAACAGAACAATCTCTGTCTTGTCAGTGTTAAGCTTTAGACAGTTCTGGCCCATCCAGTAGTTAATCTCGTGCATACGGTTGCTGAACCGGTCGGCCACTTCCTCCCAGTTGTTCCTGGACACCAGGATGATAAGTTGAGTGTCATATATATAGGAGGTTGGAATAAAACCATATGAACCCCACAAGGCAGACAAAAGGCCAGCTCACCGTAATGGGTCTGTTGCCTAAAAAGGACTCCAAGATCTTAAGAGCGGAGTCTCTTATCCCAGCTTGGTGAAGACACAACATCAGAATTTGCGGGAAGATGGTATCTTATGCCGCAGAGAGATCCAATAGACCTAAGACAGCACCCTGAAACCTCATCCAATAATCTGCGGATGGAGTCAGAAGTCGTAAGAAGTGCTGATTCGGTGCTATGAGCCATCCGGAAACCATGTTGCGGCTGATCAAGACAACCAGCACGATAAAAGAAGGTGGAAAGTTCATGATTAATATGTTTTTCAAAATCTTTTGCCAATGTGGGCAGTAATGACATAGGACGCAGATTGCTCAACTCAAAAGCGGCTTAGTCCGGCTTCTTTTTCAGGGGAATGACGGTAGCCTCCCTCCAAGAGGGGGGGAAAACTCTAGAAGATAATACTTCCTGAAAAATCATCACCAATGCCAGTACGACAAGTTCAGGAACCATCTGAAGGATATAAGGCGGGCAGGGGTCAGATGGCGAGCCCGACTTTATCCCCATTAACAATTCTTTAATCCTATCTGGCAGTAAAGGAGGGAAGTTCGTAAGCAAAGGAATGTCAAGGTCAGAGATGGGGTCCCGGACAGAAAGGGAAGCAGGCATCACAGCAGATTGAGGGAATTCCGAATACATTTGTAAAATTTTTGTTTCAAAGAAAGAAGCAATTTGATTGCAGATTTCCTGAGGATTAACTGCGTAAGTGGTGGGAGGGGGACTGGTCAAGGATCGGGACCACCTTGAATAATTCTCTCGGGGATTTCGACGCATCTTTGATTCTTGACGACAAACAGATTTAGCCTCAAAACACGCAGCTTTATATGTTTTTAGAACAGTTCTCAGCTTATCCTTTTCCGCTGCATTGGGGGATAGTTTCCATCGTCTTTCTTGTTGACGATATCTCCTTTGTAACAGCTTCAGAGCATTATTAAACCAGGGCCAACTACATTTTTTATTCCCCACCGGAGACCTCTTCACAACTGGGGCAAGTTGGTGCAAAGCCAAACTAAGACTCGAATTAAAGGCATCGAAGGCAGACGTATGAGAGCTCGCCACCACTTCCCA
Source organism: Pleurodeles waltl (assembly GCF_031143425.1). Lineage (NCBI taxonomy): Eukaryota > Metazoa > Chordata > Amphibia > Caudata > Salamandridae > Pleurodeles > Pleurodeles waltl. The sequence continues at coordinate 350,478,613 of NC_090438.1, forward strand.
CCCCACAATTAACGCTGGGCACAAATGCTCCTTAGTAATTGTAAGGAAATGCCCCCTTGGCATGGTTACCACCTAACTTTTTGCCTTTGCTGATGCTAAGTTATGATTTGAAAGTGTGCTGGGACCCTGATAACCAGGCCCCAGCACCAGTGTTCTTTGCCTAAACTGTACCTTTGTCTCCACAATTGGCACAATCCTTGCAGGAAATTAGATTCCTGCAATCTGAAGAAAGAAATAGGACTGCTGACCTACAAGCCTGCAGAGAAGGAGGAAGACGACAACTGATTTGGCCCCAGCCCTACAGGCCTGTCTCCAACTTTGAAAACCTGCTGCAGCGACTCATCCGACAGGGACCAGCGACCTCTGAAGCCTCAGAGGACTGCCCTGGACTACAGGACCAAGAAACTCCTGTGAACAGCGGCCCTGTTCAAAACCAGCTACTTCTTTGCAACAAAGAAGCAACTTCCAAGGACTTAACTTTTCCCGCCGGAAGAGCGAGACTCTACACTCTGCACCGAAGCCCCCAGCTCAACCTGCAGAAAACCAACACATCAGGGAGGACTCCCTGGCGACTGCGAGCCCCTGAGTAACCAGAGACGACCCCCCTGACCCCCCACAGCAACCCCTGCAGAGAGAATCCAGAGGATCCCCCTGACGGCGACTGCCTGTAACAAGGGACCTGACGCCTGGAACCAACACTGCACCCGCAGCCCCCAGGACCTGAAGGAACCGAATTTCGACACAGGAGTGATCCCTAGGCGACCCTCTGCCTTGCCCAAGTGGAGGCTGTCCCGAGAAGCCCCCCCTGTGCCTGCCTGCACCGCTAGAGAGACCCCCGGGTCCCTCCATTGAAACCTATACAAAACCCGATACCTGCTTTGCACACTGCATCCGGCTGCCCCTGTACCACTGAGAGTGTGTTTTGTGTGCCTACTTGTGTCCCCCTCAGTGCTCTACAAAACCCCCCTGGTCTGCCCCCCGAGGACGCAGGTAATTACCTGGTGGCAGACCGGAACCAGAACACCCCTATTCTCCATAGGCACCTATGTGTTTTAGGCACCTCTTTGACCTCTGCACCGGACCGGCCCTGAGCTGCTGGTGTGGTAACTTTGGGGTTGCCTTGAACCCCCAACGGTGGGCTGCCTATGCCCCAGGACTGAAACTTGTAAGTGTTTTACTTACCTCCTAATCTAACCTTTACTTGCCTCCCCCAGGAACTGTTGATTTTTGCAGTGTCCACTTTGAAAATAGATTATTGCCTTTTTACAAAGACTGTACATTATATTGTTTTCATTCAAAGTTCCTAGAGTATCTAAGTGAAGTACCTTGCATTTAAAGTATTAACTGTAAATCTTGAACCTGTGGTTCTTAAAATAAACTAAGAAAATATATTTTTCAAGATAAAAACCTATTGGCCTGGAGTAAGTCTTTCAGTGTGTGTTCCTCATTTATTGCCTGTGTGTGTACAACAAATGCTTAAAACTACCCTCTGATAAGCCTACAGCTCAACCACACTACCACAAAATAGAGCATTAGAATTATCTACTTTTGCCACTATCTTACCTCTAAGGGGAACACTTGGACTCTGTGCACGCTATTTCTTACTTTGAAATAGTATATACAGAGCCAACTTCCTACAGTAAATTTATTCCAATGTCGCGAAGCTTTGCGGCACATCCTCATCTGATGGTCAGGGAGCCAATTTCCACTTTTAAACAGTAAAAGGTGGTGATCAGACCGCTACAGAGGGATGTTGGACAATGTCACTTGATCCTCTGGGCGAGCGAAGATTCCATCTAAAATATGCCAAGCCAAATGAGTGGCCGTGGTAACTATAAGATTCCAATCGAAAGTAGCCATGAAATTGACCAGCTCTTTGATATGAGTGAGTTGGCTGTCATCAAAATGGAGATTAAAGTCCCCCAGAATTATGCAATTAGTCGCCATAGCCAATGATTCAATTAGATTAGGCCAGTCTAATAAAAAAGAGGCAACCGGGCCAGGAGGTCTATAAATAAGGATCCCCTCAAAGAGCGTACAATTATTCTGCCGGATCTTGGGAAACAGGCCGTCACAGGACTTACGTGAAGGGTTAGCTGGGGCCTATCCAATCTAAAGAAGGAATATCCTACCGGGGATGCTTCAATAAAATCAGGGTTGGAATCTGCCTTAGCCCAAGATTTGGTAATAAATAGACAGTCTAATTGATATAAATTAATAAAATCAGCAATTTCTGTCTTATGTTTGGGGAGGGAACGTGCATTTATCAAAGCACATAGCACGGGTTTCTCAACCATAGTCCGCGCCGAGTGGGCCCCCTTATTTACTCCTAATAAAGGAACGCAAAAGGAGGTTTGAGGTGACCATCCACAGCGTTCACAATCTCTCTCCAGTCCTCAGAGTGTCTGGAAGAAATGGATGTTTATATGAAGGAGCTGCCGCCAAGGAGTGAAGAGTATGGGAACAATAGCAAATGCGCCTTGAGATCTCCTTAATTGGCACAGAGACCCTGTCCCCGCGCGGACAGGCACAGGTGGGCTTGACTTAGCCACACCTCCGGCGCGCCCGCATCCGCCCGATTAATATGTGAACCCCAGCCAACGAATGCCCCCACGTGACAGGCAGCCGCTAGACAGCTAACCTGCCACAGACCCTTGAGTTAACATGGAGCGTTAATGGAAGGAGGGTGGGCTCTAACAGACCCGGCCCTTCCTCAAGCACGCTTCCTCCATGTAGGAGGCAGGCCTGGCTTGTAGTGGGTACCAGAGGTACTTACACCTTGTGCCAGGTCCAGTTATCCCTTATTAGTGTAGAAGAGGTGTTTCTAGCAGCTTAGGCTGATAGAAAGCAGCTATGGCAAAGCAGCTTAGGCTGAACTAGGAGACATGTAAAGCTCCGACTATACCACTGGTGTCATATGCACAATATCATAAGAAAACACAATACACAGAAGTACTAAAAATAAAGGTACTTTATTTTTATGAAAATATGCCAAAAGTATCTCAGTGAGTACCCTCAATATGAGGATAAGATATATACACAAGATATATGTACACGAACCAAACTTAGGTAAGTAATAGCAAGAAAAGTAATGCAAACAGTGTAGAATTACAATAGATTGCAATAGGAGCACATAGGTATAGGGGCAACACACACCATATACTCCAAAAGTGGAATGTGAACCACAAATGGACCCCAAACCTATGTGAGCTTGTAGAGGGTCGCTGGGACTGTAAGAAAACAGTGAGGGTTAGAAAAATAGCCCACCCCAAGACCCTGAAAGGTAGGTGTAAAGTGCACCTACTACCCCCAGAGAGCACAGAAGTCGTGATAGGGGGATTCTGCAGGAAGAACAAACACCAGCAATGCAACAACAGTGGATTTCCGGACCTGAGTACCTGTAAGAAAAGGGGACCAAGTCCAATAGTTGCAACAGTGTCGAGAGTCCCAGGAGCCCAGGAAATGCCAGCTGAGGGTGCAAGAAAGCTGCCACCGGATGGAAGAAGCTTGGAGTTCTGCAAGAAAGAAGAGAGCTAGGGACTTCTCCTTTGGAAGACGGATGTCCCACGTCGCGATGAAGCTTCCAGAAAGCTTTGCAGAAAGACCGCAAACAAGCCTTGCTAGCTGCAAGGGTCGTGGTAGAGGTTTTTGGGTGCTGCTGTGGCCCAGGAGGGACCAGGATGTCGCCACTTGGAGGAGGAGACAGAGGGGGCGCCCAGCAACTCAGGGAGCCCTCACAGAAGCAGGCAGCACCTGCAGAAGTACCTGAAAAGGCACTTGGAAGGAAAGTGCACCGGAGTCCACGCAAAGTCACAAAAGGGAGTCCCACGACGCCGGAGGACAACTCAGAAGGTTGTGCATTGCAGGATAGAGTGTCGGGGACCCAGGTTTGGCTGTGCACGAAGGAAATCCTTGAAGAGTGCACAGGAGCCGGAGCAGCTGCAAATCACGTGGTACCCAGCAATGCAGTCTAGCGTGGGGAGGCAAGGACTTACCTCCACCAAACTTGGACTGAAGAGTCACTGGACTGTGAGAGTCACTTGGACAGAGTTGCTGAGTTCCAGGGACCACGCTCGTCAGGCTGAGTGGGGACCCAGAGGACCAGTGATGCAGTCTTTTGGTGCCTGCGTTAGCAGGGGGAAGATTCCGTCGACCCACAGGAGATTTCTTCGGAGCTCCTGGTGCAGGGAGGAGGCAGGCCACCCCCAGAGCATGCACCACCTGGAAACAGTTGAGAAAGCCGGCAGGATGAGGCGATACAAGGTTGCTAGTAGTCGTCTTGCTACTTTGTTGCGGTTTTGCAGGAGTCCTGAGCAGTCAGCGGCCGATCCTTTGGCAGAAGGTGACGAGGGAGATGCAGAGGAACTCTGGTGAGCTCTTGCATTCGTTATCTAAAGAATTCCCCAAAGCAGAAACCCTAAATACCAAGAAAAGGAGGTTTGGCTACCTAGGAAGGAGGATTGGCTACCAAGAGAGGTAAGAGCCTATCAGAAGGAGCCTCTGACGTCACCTGCTGGCACTGGCCACTCAGAGCAGTCCAGTGTGCCCCCAACACCTCTGTTTCCAAGATGGCAGAGGTCTGGGACACACTGGAGGAGCTCTGGGCACCTCCCCTGAGAGGTGCAGGTCAGGGGAGTGGTCACTCCCCTTGCCTTTGTCCAGTTTCGCTCCAGAGCAGGGATGGGGGATCCCTAAACCGGTGTAGACTGGCTTATGCAGAGATGGGCACCATCTGTGCCCATCAAATCATTTCCAGAGGCTGGGGGAGGCTACTCCTCCCCAGCCTTCACACCTATTTCCAAGGGGAGAGGGTGTAACACCCTCTCTCAGAGGAAATCCTTTGTTCTGCCTTCCTGGGCCAGGGCTGCCTGGACCCCAGGAGGGCAGAAACCTGTCTGAGGGGTTGGCAGCAGCTGCAGTGGAGACCCCGGAAAGGCAGTTTGGCCTTACCAGGATACTATGCTAGGGATCATGGAATTGTACCCCCAATTCCGGAATGGCATTGGGGTGACAATTCCATGATCTTAGACATGTTACATGGCCATGTTCGGAGTTACCTTTGTGACGCTATACATAGGTAGTGACCTATGTATAGTGCACGCATGTAATGGTGTCCCCGCACTCACAAAGTCCGGGGAATTTGCCCTGAATGATGTGGGGGCACCTTGGCTAGTGCCAGGGTGCCCACACACTAAGTAACTTTGCACCCAACCTTCACCAGGTGAAGGTTAGACATATAGGTGACTTATAAGTTACTTAAGTGCAGTGGTAAATGGCTGTGAAATAACGTGCACGTTATTTCACTCAGGCTGCACTGGCAGGCCTGTGTAAGAATTGTCAGAGCTCCCTATGGATGGCAAAAGAAATGCTGCAGCCCATGGGGATCACCTGGAACCCCAATACCCTGGGTACCTCAGTACCATATACTAGGGAATTATATGGGTGTACCAGTATGCCAATGTGAATTGGTAAATTTAGTCACTAGCCTGTTAGTGACAAATTTGGAAAGCAGAGAGAGCATAACCACTGAGGTTCTGGTTAGCAGAGCCTCAGTGAGACAGTTAGGCATCACACAGGGAACACATACAGGGCACATACTTATGAGCACTGGGGCCCTGCCTGGCAGGGTCCCAGTGACACAGACTAAAACAACATATATACAGTGAAACATGGGGGTAACATGCCAGGCAAGATGGTACTTTCCTACACTCCACCAACACCGTGTGCGTCCGAAAAAGTGAAATGCCCTCACAGGTAAGGGATAGTTACCATACATTAAATACACAGCCCATGAATCAAATTTAAAAAAGCCTAAAAATGCCTATAAAATGCAGCATATGACATTTAAAAACACACAATCTAAAAATGAGGAGTAGTTGCATGCAGAGGACTCACTTTAATTCCTCCATGTATCTACAGCTACACATGCCATTGAACGAACTAAACGGACGGTTGACCATTAACGTACAGTAGCCACAAAATGTTAGGGCGTAGCCAACTGGGACAATACACACAATGCACTGATTCTAAAAGCTTAACGCAAGTCATGCCCTGTTGCCATCTCCAATTGGCACAGCTTTTGCTTCTAATGAGCCAAAAATGATGCATAGGCTGCTGGACAAGGGGGCTGTGGAAATTGACACTAGTGGAAGGAGAAGCCTCCATTATAACTTCCAAACTTCAGAATCTTCTGGTGTAACTGGAACATTGTGGAGGCTAAACCCAGAGAAGACCAAGTTACTTACCTTTGGTAATGCATTATCTGGTAAAGACATATTCTAGTTGCAGATTCCTTACCTTAGAATTTTCCGCAGGCGTACGCCTGGATGCAGACATTTTTCTTGAGCAGTAACCCTGCTCGCCATGAGGTGGCATCGGTTGACTCCACCTCCGTCGTCGTGTGCGCCGGATATGGCATTGAGGTACCTATATAGGCACTACCCCGACTGTAGGAAAGTGCCACTGTTGGCATGGTTTGTGCTACATAGTTCTACAAGTAAAACTGTACTTCTGTGCAAAGTTAGTGCTCATTTAAATGGACACTATGCTGTCTGTGAATGACAGTGCAATACCACATGATGCTTTAGTTACATTCAAATGTCACCCTTACTCATGTCGATTAAAGGTAGTTGGATTGCAAAAGTTTGTCATTCTAAAAAGTGGGTCATGGTTCTAAAACGTTTGAGAACCACTGCCCTAGGGTAATATTGTGGATTCAAAAGCAAACCTGATTGTATGGGCAATTTAGATTGCTTCTCAAAAGATGTGATAGTGTTAGTGAAAAGAAGGCTGTGATGGGAATAGAAACTACCGCGGACCTTACGAAACCTTTGTTCTTCAAGTATAATGAAACATCTCACTAAAACAGCCTCTTTTGATATGATGCAGTGTGCGTGTGTGTGCCTACTTCTTGGGTGTGTAGTAGAGAAAATAAAAAGGACTTGTAAGGAAATGCCTCCTTGGCATGGTTACCCCCTGACTTTTTGCCTTTGCTGATGATAAGTTATGATTTGAAAGTGTGCTGGGACCCTGCTAACCAGGCAACAGCACCAGTGTTCTTTCCCTAAACTGTACCTTTGTCCCCACAATTGGCACAACCCTGGCATCCAGGTAAGTCCCTTGTAACTGGTACCCCTGGTACCAAGGGCCCTGATGCCAGGGAAGGCCTCTAAGGGCTGCAGCAAGTCTTATGCCACCCTGGGGACCCCTCACTCAGCACATGCACACTGCTTCACAGCTTGTGTGTGCTGGTGGGGAGAAAATGACTAAGTCGACATGGCACTCCCCTCAGAATGCCATGCCAACCCCACACTGCCTGTGGCATAGGTAAGTCACCCCTCTTACAGCCCTAAGGCAGTGTGCACTATACAACAGGTGAGGGCACAGGTGCATGAGCACTATACCCCTACAGTGTCTAAGCAAAACCTTAGACATTGTACGTGCAGGGTAGCCATAAGAGTATATGGTCTGGGAGTCTGTGAAACACGAACTCCACAGCACAATAATGGCTACACTGAAAACTGGGAAGTTTGGTATCAAACTTCTCAGCACAATAAATGCACACTGATACTAGTGTGCAATTTATTGTAAAATACACCCAGAGGGCATCTTAGAGATGCCCCCTGAAAACACACCCGACTGCCAGTGTAGGCTGACTAGTCTTTGCCAGCCTGCCACACACCAGGCATGTTGCTGGCCACATGGGGAGAGTGCCTTTGTCACTCTGTGGCCAGGAACAAAGCCTGTACTGGGTGGAGGTGCTTCTCACATCCCCCTGCAGGAACTGTAACATCTGGCAGTGAGCCTCAAAGGCTCAGCCCTTTTGTTACAGTGCCCCAGGGCATCCCAGCTAGTGGAGATGCCCGCCCCTCCGGCCACTGCCCCCACTTTTGGCGGCAAGGCTGGAGGAGATAATGAGAAAAACAAGGAGTCATCATCCACCAGGTAGGACAGCCCCTATGGTGTCCTGAGCTGACCCTTACTTTTAGAAATCCTCCATCTAGTAGAAGGAGGATTCCCCCAATAGGATTAGGGATGTACCCCCTCCCCACAGGAAGGAGGCACAAAGAGGGTGTAGCCACCCTCAAGGACAGTAGCCATTGGCTTCTGCCCTCCCAGACCTAAACACACCCCTAAATTCAGTATTTAGGGGCCCCCAGAACCTAGCAAACTAGATTCCTGCAGCCTTAACCAGAAGAAGGACTGCTGACCTGAAGCCCTGCAGTGAAGACGGAGACGACAACTGCTTTGGTCCCAGCCCTACCGGCCTGTCTCCCAACTTCGAAGAAAACTCCAACAGCGACACATCCAACAGGGACCAGCGACCTCTGAAGCCTCAGAGGACTGCCCTGCACCCAAGGACCAAGAAACTCCTGTGAACAGCGGCTCTGTTCAACCACCTGCAACTTTATTGTAAAAAAGAAACAACTTCAAGGACTTCACGTTTCCCGCCGGAAGTGTGAGACTTTCTACTCTGCACCCGACGCCCCCGGCTCGACCTGCGGAAAACCAACACTACAGGGAGGACTCCACGGCGACTGGGAGCCCGTGAGTAGCCAGAGTTGTCCCCCCTGGGTCCCCACAGCGAAGCCTGCAGAGGAAATCCAGAGGCTCCCCCTGACTGCGACTGACTAACAAGGGACCAGACGCCTTGAACCAACACTGCACCCGCAGCCCCCAGCACCGGAAGCAACCGAACTCCAGTGCAGGAACGACCCCCAGGCGACACTCTGCCTAGTCCAGGTGGTGGCTACCCCGAGGAGCCCCCCACCCCCTGTGCCTGCCTGCATCGTTAAAGAGACACTCGGGTCTCCCCATTGCTTTCAATACAAAACCTGACGCCTGTTTGCACTCTGCACCCGGCCGCCCCTGTGCCGCTGAGGGTGTACTTTCTGTTCCTGCTTGTGTCCTCCCCGGTGCCCTACAAAACCCCCCTGGTCTGCCCTCCGAGGACACGGGCACTTACCTGCTGGCAGACTGGAACCGGGGCACCCCTGTTCTCCATTGAAGCCTATGTGTTTTGAGAACCTCTTTGACCTCTGCACCTGACCGGCCCTGAGCTGTTGGTGTAGTAACTTTGGGGTTGCCTGGAACCCCCAATGGTGGGCTACCTTGGACCCAACTTTTAACCCTGTAAGCGTTTTACTTACCTGTGAACTTAAAAATTACTTACCTCCACCAGGAACTGTTGATTATTGCACTTTTAAAATAGCTTATTGCCATTTTTGTCAAAACTGTACATGCTATTGTGAATATTCAAAGTTCCTAGAATGCCTGAGTGAAATACCATTCATTTGAAGGATTACTTTTAAATCTTGAACCTGTGGTTCTTAAAATAAACTAAGAAAAGATAAAAGATTAAGTCTGAGTATGTGTTCCTCATTTATTGCCTGTGTGTGTACACAACAAATGCTTAACACTACCCTCTGATAAGCCTACTGCTCGACCACACTACCACAAAATAGAGCATTAGAATTATCTATTTTTGCCACTATATTACCTCTGATGGGAACCCTTGGACTCTGTGCACACTATTTCTTACTTTGAAATAGTATATACAGAGCCAACTTCCTACAGCACTTATTTCACAGTGTATTCTATTGTCACAACCCAATAATTTAAATATAGTTTGTTTTTTATTAAGACCTCCTCCAATATGTATTTATACCATTCCCTGTGCATCCATCAGCATATAGCATTCCACTCCGTCTCACCATTCAAACTACTGGTGTGAGTTGACAACTTAAAAATCCATCTTTGCTCTATATGTAAAATGTTGTGTAGTGTCTGATATCATGCGCACTAGGGCCCTTGAGGTCCTGGGCAGACTCTAGAAAGGAATTACATAATTGGATGGAAGGTGGTAATGTGTGGTATAAAAGGTATGATGGAATGCACAAGGGCCATGTGATAGTATGTTGAAGAATAAAGATGTCTGTTTCAGAGCTCCGTGTTGGGTGTCTTCATTTATATGTCCCGGGTAGGGGAGGAAGCTACAGATTGTAAGCCGCTGTTTTTGGCATGGAATGCTGTAAATTCACATGCTCTGTATATTCCTATCATGTAGAGTTGGTCTCAGACGTGTAAGTTCTTCAAAGAAGTCTTTCAAGTCACAAAGAACAGTGTCTCCTCCTATGACTCGCAACATGCATGAGCATCGGCTCCATTCTTAGATTTTTTTCTGCAAAGCAGGTGAAGATGAAAATGGAGCACAGAAAAGCAGAAGACCATATTTATGCAAAGAAGAAAGACAGGAATCTGCAACAACCTGAAGCATCCGTGGAGGAGGGGGAGTGCATGTGAATCTAAAGCACTACATGTCATGAACAGATGCTTACAAGATAAGTGGCTATAATGTGTAGCTGTAGATACACGTGGTCTGCATAGACGGTAAAGCAGTTCTCCCCTAGCCTGTGGCCTGTCGGAGGATGTTGCAGACTGGAAAAGTGACCATAATACAGCTTGGCCAACATTAGGTGTTGGCGTGCTGAAACATCCCCTCAGAAATGACTAGTGAATGTGTGGGAAGTGGACCACATAGCTGCTATAAATTTGTCAGCTATGGGAATGTTAATAAGGAAAACCATGAAAGTCCCTTTTTTGCAGGTACTTTGGGGCCTAGATGGTGTAGGCAGTTGTCTTTTGGTTTTAGCATAGCAAGGCTGAATGCATTTGACTATCCACCTGCAATTTCCGCTTTGGACTTTGTGTGATTTTGTGAGTGAGACAAAGATGTTGCGCCTTGCAAAAGAGCTTTATTTTATCAATGTAGTACATGAGAGGTCTTTTGATGTCTAGTGTGTGAAGATCCCTCTCTGAAATAGAGTCTGGATGTGGGAAGTAAAGTACAAGTTACTTACCTTCGGTAACAAAATATCTGGTAGTGACATATTCTAGTTGCAGATTCCTTACCTTTGAATTTCCCCAGGAGTCAGACTGGATCCGGAGATTTTTCTTCGAGCAGTACCTCTGCGCTCCGTCAGTCGACTCTGCAGGCGTTGCTGGCGTCGTGTTCGCCGTGATGATGTCGCTGTCATATATAGGCGACACGCCGGTGCGCCGACGTCAGTTTCTTTTCACGACTTTCCATGCCAGTAGCGCGTTCAATGAAGAATACAGAGTGGTGCGCCAAAATAGGGCCCTTAAGGGAAATTTCCTGTCCCTAGAAATCAGTTTGCAGTGCGGGGAGGATGGGTGGGTCGGCAAGGAATCTGCAACTAGAATATGTCTCTACCAGATATTTCGTTACCGAAGGTGAGTAACTTGTACATCTGATAGAGAGTTTTATTTGCAGAATCCATACCTTTGAACAGATACCCGAGCAATACTATTCCAGGTGGTGGGCTGCGAACCAAGATCACACCAAAATGGCCTGCAGGACCGAACGGCCAAAGTAGACGTCCCTTTGGACCTGATTGTCTAGGCAGTAGTGTTTGGTAAAAGTGTGCAGAGATGCCCAGGTTGCTGTGTGACAAATATCCAGGACTGGAACTCCCTCTGCTAGCGCTGTGGTAGCAGCAGTAGCTCTGGTGGAGTGTGCTCGCAAACCTTCGGGAGGTTGCTTTTTAGCCAGAGCGTAGCACATTTTGATGCATAAGAGGTTCCATAGTGAAATGGTCCTTTTCTGCACCGCCTTCCCCTTCCTTGCACCCACATATCCCACAAAGAGTTGATTGTCCACCAGGAAGACTTCGGTATGATAAAGATAAAACGCCAACACTTTTTTTGGGTCCAGACGGTGGAGTCTCTCCTCTTCATGAGAGGGATGTGGGGGTGCATAAAAGGTAGGTAAGGTGATGGACCTTCCGACATTGAAGGGTGTCACTACCTTAGGTAGAAAAGAAGCCCTTGTGCCAAACATCATGTTGTCAGGATGTATGGCAAGAAAAGGTGGCTTAGATGACAGAGCCTGGAGTTCACTAACTCTGCGGGCAGAAGTAATGGCAACTAAAAAGACAGTCTTTATAGTTAAGAGCCATAGAGGACAGCTGTGAAGTGGTTCAAACAGGGTACACATAAGGTTTGTTATGACCAGGTTGAGATCCCATTGGGGCATGATGAATGGGATAGGAGGAAAGAGATGTGTGAGGCCTTTAAGAAACATCCCAACTATGGGAGATTTAAATAAGGAAGGCTGATCTGGTAGCCTCAAGAAAGCAGAAATAGCACAGAGATATCCCTTAAGAGTGCCCAAGGTCGAACCCTGCGGGGCAAGGGACAGAATAAAGAGAACTTGAGAAAGAGAAGCAGATAGAGGATAGACAGAATTTTCGATGCACCATGCCACAAATTTCTTCCAACAACAGGCCTATACAATTTTGGGTGAAGGATGCCTGGTTGCCAAAATAACGTCACAGACTTCGGGTGCCAGGTCAAAAGACATCAACTGTCGCCGCTCAATCTCCACGCATGAAGCTACAGAGTTGACAGGTTCAGGTGGACGACCCTCCCCTGCTGCTGTGACAGAAGATCCTCCCGAAAGAGCAGTCTGATCATAGGAACTATGGCCATGTTCAAAAGCTCGGGATACCAGACTCTTCGTGCCCAGTCCAGAGCCACCAGTATTACTTGGGCCCGGTCTTGCCTGATCTTATTCAGAACTCCGGGAAGAAGTGGTATAGGCGGAAAAGGCATACAGGAGGCCTGAATTTCACAAGCTAGTGCCGCCTTGGAAACTCCAAAGCGCAAAACAATGATATTGCGTGTCCTGTAGGGAGGTGAACAAGTCTAACCAAGGTTCTCCCCAACGCAGGAAGAGACCTTGCGCCACCTCCGGATGGAGACGCCATTCGTGGGCGATCACGCATCGTCGGCTGAGTTTGTCTGCTCTGGCAATCAGGGAGCCTGCCAGGTGTTGAACCACCAGGGAAATGACCTGATGTTCCAGCAAGGTCCAGAGGTGAAGGGCCTCTTAACAAAGGGTCCACGACCCCACTCTGCCTTGCTTGTTGCAATATCACATGGCGGTGGTGTTGTCTGTGAACACCTGCACTGCTTTCCCCTTGAGGGAGGGAAGAAATGTTTTCCATGCTAGTCGAATCGCTTGGAGCTCCAGATGATTGATATGGAGCCCGGTTTCCACCGGAGACCAGATGCCTCTGATCTCTGCCTCTCCCATGTGGCCACCCCATCCTAGGAGTGACGCATCTGTCACGATCGTAAGATGTGGTTGGGTAAAGGAGAGGGATCTGCCCTTGACCCAATCCTGATCCGTTAACCACCACTGTAGGTCTGTCGCAGTTCCTTCGAGATCTGGACCTTGTCTGAGAGATTCCCCTGATGCTGCGCCCACTGGAACTTCAGGTCCCACTGCAGAGCCTGCATACGCAATCTGCATTTTAAAACAGCAGGATGCAGGAGGCCATGAGGCCCAGCAGCCTCAGTCATTCTCAACAAAATCCAGGACAGAGGCTGAAACATCAATATCATAGCCAGAATATCCTGGGCTCGGTTTTTGGGAGGATATGCCTGAAACTGCACTGTATGCAGAACAGGCTCCGATGAAAGGGAGTGTCAGGTCTGCCTTCGGCACGTTGACAGTGAACCCCACAGAATGTAAAAGGTTCGCCGTACTCTGGAGGTGGGAGACGTCTGTCTGGGGCGAGTTCGTCTTCAACAGCTAATCATCGAGGTAGGGGAAGACTGGGACTTCTAACTTGTGCAGATGAGCTGCCACCACTACCATCACTTTTGTGAACACCCGAGGGGCACTGGTAAGGCCAAAAGGGAGCACGGTCAACTGAAAGTGCTCGTGACCTACCACGAATTGTAGGTAACGTCTGGGGACCGGTAAGACGGGAATGTGGAAGTATGCGTCTTGCTACCATCCAGTCTCCGGGATCCAGGACAGATAGGACCTGAGCCAATGTCAACATTTTGAACTTCTCCTTTTTGAGGAAGAGATTGAGGGACCTAAGATCTAATATAGGCCGAAGACCTTTGTCCTTTTTCGGAACCAAAAAGTAGCAGGAAAAGCAACCACAAGCTACATCTGGCAAATGAACCCTCTCAATAGGTCCTTTGGCCAAAAGGGCTTGGACTTCCTCATGAAGAAGCTCTATATGATCCTCCGATATCGAATTGTATGAAGGTGGCATGGCTGGAGATGTCTCAAAGGGGAGGGAGTAGCCCCTTCGGACAATTTGGAGGACCCATCTGTCCGAGGTAATGGATTTCCATTAGGGCAGGTGACGGCATATCCTGCCACCCACTGGCTCCTAATGTACCCGCGGACTAGGAAGGCTTGGAGGCTGAATAGGGGGTGGGTGGACTGGGTGGCCCACTGGCTCCCTGATCCCCAGGGCGTGGGATCCCACGGCCACGGATGCGCTGGGGCTGTACAGCATGTGCGAGTCTGTGGCCAGAGGGGAAAGGACATGGTTTAGTGCCCCTTCCGTAGACACGAAAGGGGCGTAAGGCGGACTGCAGGGGTCTAGGTGCAGGCGCGAGCCCAAGGGACCGGGCCGTGGCTCGGGAATCCTTAAAGCGTTCGAGTGCCGAGTCTGTCTGGTCTCCGAAGAGACATGTTCCATCAAAGAGCATGTCCATCAAGGATTGCTGGACATCCCCTGAAAAGCCAGATGTTCTCAGCCAGGCGTGGCGCCTCAGTGCCACCGTTGATGCAACCGATCTGCCCAGAGAGTCGGCTGTATCCAGTCCACAACGAATCATGAACTTTGCTGCATCCCTCCTATCTGTTACGGCTTGGAAAAGAACAGTCCGGGCCTCCTCCGGAACTGCAGGCAGTACTTGCGTGACCGTATCCCAGAGAGTATGGGAACAGCGGCTCAAAAGGCATGCGGTGTTCACTGACCGCAGCGCTAGACTGTTGGAAGAAAACAACTTCTTCCCAAAATTAGCCAGTCTTTTTGATTCCCTATCCAGGGGTGCGGCAGGGAATGCACCAGATGAAGAAGAAGCCTGGACGACAAGGCTCTCAGGCGTGGGTTATTGGGTGAGGAGTTTCGGGTGTGACGGAGCAGGCCAATGGCGGCATACAATCGTCCTATTCAAGGAGCTCCTGTGCTGGGTCTGGACCAAGTACCCAAAAGGACGTCTGGCAGTGCTTCATTAAAGGGTAGACGGGGATCGGAAGAGGAAGACCCCGGCTGAAGCACGTCGGTTAGGAAGTTAGGCCTAATCTCCACAGAAGGTAGCTCAAGGTCCAGGACCTCAGCCGCCCTTACCACCATAGAATAAGAAGCACCCTCTTCTGTAGCCACTAGGAGGAGAGAGCATACTAGTGTCAGGGGAGGTGTCTAGACCACTGGTATCACCCAAATCCTGCACCCAGTCCATTTGAGGGTCAAGCAGGTATTCTAAAGGGTCCCGCATCTCCTCCATTCTCTCCCCGTATCCATACCAGCAACAATAAGGGTCTGGATCAACCCTGGGCCCAGGAGAGCCCATAGAGAACGAAATCGGCATCGACTGACGTTGTTCCGGCTCCGGGTCATCAGGTATGAGGATAGGATCGACGTCGATTGTGGGCCCAACCATTGTCGGGAGTGTCGATGTCTGCCCGACGCCAGGGAAGATCTCCGTGGCATGAACAGCGTCGGGACGGATCCGCAATTGGATCCGGAGAGGCCCGCCGAAGCCAACAGCTTTGAAACTGAGGGAACCCCAACCGACTCACCTGTGCCCATAGGCGGCGAAAGTGGGTCAGACGGCCCAAAAATGAGGGGCATGGCCTCGGAAAATTTATTACGTTGGGAAGGGGTGGCTCTGGCTCCTGGGAAGTTGGGGAAGTGCACAGCCGACCCAGAAGGCGGCTCCATTGATGGAGGCCTAGAGCGTCGACGATCTTTCTGCGTCGTATCATCCGATCGACGGTGTGAAGTCGAGGAACGCTTGTACTTCTTCAACTTCTTTTTGTGACCCGAATGTCCCGATGACTTGGAGGACAAGGAGTGGTGGTGACTCCGCAGCCAGTCTCAAGACCTTCCTCTCGAATGGGACCGTGAGCGTTGCAGAGTCGAGTGTTGGGCTGCCATGAGCTTTAGGGAACGCTCCCTCAAAGCTTTAATGTTCAAGACCTGACACTCGGAGCACGACTTTGGGTCGTGATCGTGCTCCATGCACCAAAGACACACGAGGTGCGGATCCGTCACCCACATAGTTCGGTGACAGGAGTCGCAGGGCTTGAATCCCTCAAATCATCCACGAACTCATCAAAAACGTAGATGAAAGTGTCAACATAGTCAGAAAATGACTGAGGTAGCTCTCTCCAGATCTGCGAATAGGCTGGCACGAAAATAAATGACATCAGCGCGCCAGGGTGGCGCCTATATGTGACCGCAATGTCAACGACTCCTGCGGAGTCGACCGACGCCACCTGACGGCGCGCAGAGGTACTGCTCGAAGAAAAATCTCCGGATCCAGTCTGACGTGTGGGGAAATTCAAGGGTAAGGAATTTTGCAACTAGAAGTCTCTATCAGATCTCAGAGTTCAATAGCTTGGTAAAGGTGAAAAGAAGATACCACCTGGGAAGGAATTCTGGATTAGTCCTAAGGTCTATTCAATCCTTGTGGCAACAAAGAAAGTTACCTTCCAAGAGAGAAACTGTAGAGCACAAATGAAGGGGCTCAAAAGGAGGGCCCATGAGCTGAGCGAGGACATTTATGGGGTTCCAGGAAGGGTTTGGGGTTACCCTAGATGGAATAACCCATTTAAGTCCTTTCATAAAACCTTTAATGACTGGGATACTGAAGGTATGAAGCAACTGAAGCTAAGTGGAGAAGGATAGATGTATAGGCAAGGCCTAATATCTGCAGATGAAGCAGGTAGTAAACTATGTTTTGGACTGCTATTGTCAATGGATCTATGTGTTTAGGAAGGCAGTAATGGCCATATTTTGCCATAAGGCTAACTGCAGGCCCGTGAGGTCTTGTTTCAGGAGGTAATGCATGGCTGTCATGTTGTCTGTCCGGATGAAGAACGCTTTGAGAGACAACTAGATTGCCAATAGCTTATTACACAGTGAGGTCATACAACTACACCATATAATGCACCCCATTTCCTCACAGTGTTCAATAATGTTCTATACTGTTGTGCTTCGGTGACTTCAGTAACATTCTTTCGGGGGAGCCTCAGGCTTCAGATTTTTTACTGAAGGGCTTGCTTGACTGTGAAAGGTGTTGAGTTTTAAGCAGTTTCCTTTTGTTCTCAGAAATTGGTCCCCTGATATGTAGGAGGCAATGGAGTTGGCAGTGCCAGACTCTGCATGTCAGTGGCAACAATGGCATTTGCTGAATGTCAAAGTCCTGGCACTGGGACAGCGTTAAGCAGAGGCAGACAAAATGTAGGCTGGATAAGAAGGACGCTCTGCACAGGGTAGGTCCCACAGGTAGTATCCAAAGCAGAGCACTGAGCAGGCTCGTGGGGCCCAGAGGGGCACCAGAGTGGACTGAAGCTCACACCAACATGTTCCACATTTAATGCAGTGTAAGGAAATGCCTCCATTTGTATGGTCACCCTCAAAGCTTTGGACTGATGCTGCTAGTTTTTCGACCCTGGGAATGCATTGAGGCCTGGACCTAAGTACCAGTGTCTTGACTTTTAAAAGGCGTATGTTTGATTGGCTTATACCCCATTGGCATAGGCTAACTTACTTGTAAATCCCTAGCATATGGTACCCAGGGTCTGTAAATTAGAGGGTCACCCTAGGGACTGCAGCAATGGCTGCACCACCCTCAATGTGACAAAGGAAATAAGTGTCTTCCAATCTGCCACTTTAGCCCGGAAGAACAGTGCTCACTGCTGAGGGGACTTTGCTATGTAAAATTATACCGAAGCCCAAAACCTCATTTTCTATATGTGAAAGTCAACTCAACAGCAGGACTATCGGGCCCTGAGCGAGGGTGCATCATAATTAAAGGTAGAACATGTGTTTTGCTTTTTCTGGCAGTAACAACCCAAAATGGTAGTTTTACTGTGAAAGGGACAGGTAGCCCCATTGGTGAGTACAGAGTACCATGCTGAACTCTCAGCTATGCTAACTCCTAAAAAGGGTGTCCAAAGTTGATACTCCAAGGTATCAAACAACTTGTTATATTTGTAGGAAGCTGGGTTCTGGTCGTAGTACACTCCCCACTTTTTGCATGGTGTCAGTGTGTTTAGTAGTACACTGTGTCAGTGCTCTCTCCTCTAAATTTGGTTATTTGGTAACTTTTTCCCCCTCCACAATGGGCATATTGATGCAACTATGTAAGTCCCTTATATATGGTACTTAGGTACCCAGGGCACTGGTACACCAGGTGTCTCCCAAGGCCTGTAGCATGTATTATGTCACATATGGAAGCCCATGCAAACTATGTCTGCAGACCTGCCTTTGCAGCCTACGTGAAATGGTGCATGCACCTTTTTAGATACAAGGCTTGCCTTATGTCGCGGTCACTGCACTTGGACACTGTAAGTCACTCCTATGGTAGGCCCTTCAGCCCAAGGGGAGGGTACATGGCCGTGAGTGTGAGGGCACCCCTGCATGAGCAGAGGTGCCCCTGCAAACCCCAGATTTCATTCCCTTGGCTTTGTAATGGCAGGGAAGCCATTTTGAGGCACATAGTGAACATTGGTCAACACGAGTAGTCCAACTACATATTGGCTTCACCAAACCTAGGCATGTTTGGTAACAAACATGTTGGAATCTGCAACCACACCGATTCCAGTGTCAATTGCATGATACCACGTACTCTGGGGGTTCATTAGAGGATCCCCCAAATCTGCCTGTACTGCCTTGCCGGGTCTGCATGCCAGCTCCCGCTGCTGCTGACCCTAGACACTGTTCTGTCCTCCTGTTGAGCCTAACTCGAGCAAGGGACAGCAGAAAAAAGCATTTACTGTAGGGAAGAGGTGTTACCACCTCTCCCTTTGAACTGGGGTGGGGTGGCCTCTCAGAAGCACCAGATTGCTTTGAAGGGCACAATTGGTGCCCTTCTTGCATAAGGCGGTTTACACCAGTGCAGGACTCTGTCACAAAACCACAAAAAGGTCATGGGAGTGTCCACCCCCCTGTCCAGCCCCACCCCTAGGAAGGTGCATAAAGTTCTGCTACGTGGCCGCTTGATTCTGCCATCTTGGAAGTAAGATATGCAGTGGCCCCTGGAAGCATTTGACTGATAGGCCAAGTGGGTGACGTCTCTGACCCCTCTGATTGTGGGTCACAGCAGACAGTGTCCAACTCCCTTTCTGGGTTACTTAAGGGCTCGCCTGAGGGTGGGACCATGGATTTGTCAAGCAAGACTATACAAGGAACTCTCTGCAAGACACTTCTGAAAACCTGGCCTCCAGAACAGCTGCTGGTCTGCCTTAGGAACTGAAACAAGACTTTCTCCAGGTGGGAGGGCTCCCACTGCAACATTGTTTCACCAGCTCCTGCAAGAATTCTGCAACATACATGACTGTGCATCCTCCAGGGCACAAGGACTCTGTTTGCAACAGGAAGCAAGAAGGAATCTCTCTTGGAGTAAAGGAGTCACTCCTCTGTATCTGCAGGCACCTCAACAACGATAACCGGCTGGTGGATCCTGCTGTCCCAAGAACATCGAAAGACTCTGCTACACAGGTGGCAGTGGTTCTGTGGCCCTCTCCAGGTCCAGCTTGTCTTTTCTCCAACTTGGTAGACAGTAGGTCTTTGCTGAAACTACTGGGTCAGAACCCTGTGCACCACTGCTGCACAGGGAGATGAGCTGGGGTGCTGCTTTAAGGAAAATGACGGTTAGAAATGGGTCCCTAGGTAGAAGAGGTATATACCCTTGTCCAAACAGGGACCACAATCGTAGTCAGGGTAAGTCACACACAATCCAAATTATCGTGAACCCACCCTCTGGTAGCTTGGCGCTGAGTAGTCAGGCTTAACTTAGAAGGCAAAGTGTAAAGTAATTGTGCAATAATTCATACAGTAACACCGAAAGCACCACAAAAATACAGCACACAGTTTTAGAAAAATATATGGTATTTATTTGGTTAAATAAATTAAGGTCAAAACGATAAAGATTCAATAAGTACAAGTTGAAATGTGAATTTCAGAAGTTGAAGAATAATCTATTTTCAAGAAAATAAACAGTTAACGCTTGATTTAACCAAGTACCTGGTGTGCATCAAAAATTACACCCACGAGGATCGTAGAGGAGATGTGTGGCAAATATAGGGTGTGCGTCGTTTTTTCTGGCGCTGCACAGACGTTGTGTTGTTTCTTTTCCCACAGCACAGAGTTTGCGCCTATTTTCTTTGCGCAGTCCGGGTTCCTCACTGTGATGCTGGGAAATCCTTGATGTGCTGGAGAAGGCACAGATGCTTGCATCAATCGGGTGAGGCGATGCATCAAATTTTCTATAGTGAGGCAGGCACTGCATGGATGTTCCACTGAAGGAATCGGGTTGCATCATTCCAGCTCAGTTGTGCGTCGCTCAGGTAGGGCCGTGTGTCGGAAACTTTGGTCGCAAATCAGGCGCAGTATCGGGGATCCACTTGGGGGACTGTGCTGCGTTGTTCCGGGTCAGCCTTGCGGCGATTTCTTGGTCGCAAAGCAGGCTGTGAGGCTTTTCTGGTGGGCCATGTGTCAATTTTAGGCGCACAAAGAGTTTCTGTAGTTGTTGAAGTCTTTTTGGCCCTGAGACTTCAGGAAACAGGGGGGCATGCTCAATCCAAGTCCTTGGAGAGCACTTCTCAGCAGAGGCAGAGGTCAGCAATGCAGCAGGGCAACTGTCCTTAACAGCAAAGCAGGCCAGGTGAGTTCTTTGGGCAGCCAGGCAGTACCTCAGGTCCAGATGCAGGGGCAGTTCCAGGAAGTGTCTGGTTTGGTGGGGTTAGGGATCCAGTTTATAAACCCAAAAATGCCTTTGAAGTGGGGGAGACTTCAAAGAGTGGTTTTGAAGTGCACGGGCCTACTTTCAGTACAGGTCTGTGTGCCAGGGTCACAGTAGGGGGTTTGGCAGTCCATTGTGTGAGGGCAGGTCACTAGCTTTTGAATTGTAAGTTCCAGGCCCTCCGCCATTCCAGCCCAGGAAGACCCATTCACTATGCAGATGAGTGCAGGTGTGACTGAGTATCCTGCGTTTGTGGTTGTCTGGGTGAAATGCACAAGGGAGCAGTCAATCAGCCCAGCCAGACATGGACTGGAGACAGGCTGTAAGGCACAGATGGACTTTAAGTGCAGAGAAATGCTCACTTTCTAAAATAGTAATATAAAATCCAACTTCACCAATAAGCAGGATTTTGTATTACCATTCTGGCCATACTAAATATGGCCTGGTTACCCATTTCTGATCAGAAGCTATCACTCAAACAGTATATGAGGGTAGCCCTCCCTAATGTTATCCTATGAAAGGAGCAGGCCTCACAGTAGTGGAAAACGAATTTAGGACTTTTCCACTACCAGGACATATAAAAACACACATGTACATCTCCTGCCTTTTACCTACACAGCACCCTGTCATATGGGTTACTAGGACCTACCTTAGGGGTGACATATGTAGAAAAAAGGGCTTGGCAAGTACTTTTAAATGCCAATTCAAAGTGGCAGTGAAACGGCAGGCGTGAGACATGGTTAAGGGTCTACTTATGTGGGTGGCACAACCAGTGCTGCAGGCACACTAGTAGCATTCAATCTACAGGCCCTGGGCATATGTAGTGCACTTTAGTAGGGACTTGCAAGTAGATCAAATATGCCAATTGGGTATGAACCAATGTTATCATGTTTAAAGGAGAGAGCATATGCACTTTACCACTGATTAGCAGTAGTAAAGTGTGCAGAGTCCTAAAACCAGCAAAAACAGTGTCTGCAAAGTGGAGGGAGGCAGGCAAAAAGTTGGTAGATGACGACCCTAAGGCAGTCAGGTCTAAAATGTGTACCTCCCAGCTGAAAGTGGGGAGAGCTACCCAACCCCTTGGGAGCTCTCATCGCTAAGGCAGAAGTATCTAGAAAGACCATCAGCATTGGCGTGGTCAGTCCCCGGGCGATGCTCTACTCTAATGTCCATCCCCTGTGGGGAAATGAACCACCTCAAGAGTTTAGGATTTTCACCCCTCATCATCATGAGCCGCCTGAGAAGCCTGTGGTCTGTCTGAACCGGGAAGTGAGTACCAAACAGGTAGGGTCTCAGCTTCTTCATTGCCGAGACCACAGCAAATGCTTCTCTTTCCATGGCACTCTACCTCTGTTCCAGTGGTAATAGTCTTCTGCTAATAAAGGCTATTGGTTGGTCTAGGCCCTCATCATTCAGCTGTGCTAGAACTGCCCCTATGCCATGTTCTGAAGCATCTGTCTGCATAATGAACTCTTTGGAGTAGTCAGGGACCATGAGCACGGGTGCCGTTCACATGGCTTCTTTTAGGGAGCCAAAGGCTTTCTGGCAAGCCTCTGTCCAATTCACCAACCTAGGTTGCTTCTTGGAAGTGAGTTCTGTTAAGGGGGCCACCATGGTGCCATAACCCTTAACACATCTGCAGTAATACCCGATGAGGCCCAAGAAGGCCTCACTGGTTCCTGTCTGGGTTCTAGGTGGCTGCCAGACCTTGATTGTCTCAATCTTGGCCTTGAGCGGCTGCACCTTGCCACCACCTACTAGGTGTCCCAAGTATACCACGGAACCCTGCCCAATGTGGCACTTACTGGCCTTGATTGTCAGGCCTGCCTGTTGCAGGGCCTGGAGCACCTCTTGGAGGTAGAGCAGATGTTCCTCCAAGCTGGAAATGTAGACGGCAATGTCGTCTAGGTAGGCTGCGCAGAACGCATCCTTACCATCCAGAACCTCATTAACCAACCGTTGAAAGGTGGCAGGGGCATTTTTGAGTCCAAAAGGCATGACCTGGAACTGGTAATGTCCCTCAGGAGTTGAAAAAGCTGATCTCTCTTTAGCTCCTTCAGTCACGGCGATCTGCTAGTACCCTGATCTGAGATCAAAAGAATTGAGGAATTTGGCAGTGCATGGCCTGTCTCCAAGCTCATCAGCTCGGGAATGGGGTGAGTATCAGTCTGTGTGACTAAGTTGACATCCCGGTAGTCCACGCAGAACCTTCTGGCTTGGCACTGGGTGGGTAGCCTTGGATACCAGCACCACAGACTGGCCTAGGGACTACTGGACTTCTCAATCACCCACAGAGCCAGCATCTTGGCAAATTCCTTCTTGATGTTGGCCTTCACCCTGTCTGACAACCTGTAAATTTTGTTCTTTACAGGGGGACTGTCTCCCGTGTCAATATCGTGGACATACAAGTGTGTGAGTCCAGGGGTGAGGGAAAACAGTGAGGGGTACTGCTCCAGTAACTGGTAGAAGTCCCGTCGCTGGTCCAGGGTCAGGGAGTCAGAGAGATTAACACCCTTCACTGATCTATCACCTTCCTCGGCAGAGAGGAGGTCGGGAAGAGGTTCACTCTTCTCCTCCACATCCTCATCTGTCACCAGAAGTAGGTTGACCGCCGTCCTCTCAAAATGAGGCTTCAGTCGGTTGACATGGAGCACCCTTATGAGATTCCTAGGGGATTGGAGGTCCACCAAGTAAGTGGACTCCCCTTTCTGCTCCTTGACTTCAAATGGGCAAGACCAGCGGTCCTGGAGAGCTCTAGGCTCTACTGGCTCCATTACCTAAACTTTGTCTCCAGGTTGGAACTCCACTAGTGTAGTCTTCTGGTCATACCAGTGTTTCAATACCTCTTGATTGGCCTCCAGGTTACTTTTGGCTGTCTTCCAGAACCAGTGCATCTGGTTGAGGAGGGCCAGCATGTAGCTGACCACATCCTGAGAGGGTGCCTTAGGAGCTTTCTTCCTCCCCTCCTTGACAATGTTTAAGGGTCCCCTGACAGGGTACCTGTAGGAAAGTGTCACTGTTGACATGGTTACCCCCCACTTTTTGCCTAGTGTTGATGCCAACCTTGACTGAAAGTGTGCTGGGACCATGCTAACCAGGCCCCAGCACCAGTGTTCTTTCCATAAATCTGTACCTTTGTTTCCACAATTGGCACAGCCCTGGCACACAGTTAAGTCCCTTGTCCGATTGTCAGCGACTAAGACTTGGTGGAATCTATTAGGGAGGACCTGCTCTGCTGACACCAGCTGACCCCGGACAGTGGTCATGCTGGCTCCTGTGTCACGCAGAGCCACCACCCGTTGCCCATTGATGGTGACCTACTGTAGGAGGCTGGCCTGGTTTATAGAGGGTACCAAAGGTACTTGCACCTTATAGCACGTTCAGCCCTTACAAGTGAAATGTAGTCAGTGTCTAGAAGCCAGGCTTTCTAAGGGTAGTGTGGAAGAGCAGCCAAGGCCTAACTAGGAGACATGCAAACCTCATGCAATACCACGATAGTCACATAGTACTCACACACATGAAAGAAAATACTCAGTGTTACAAAAATAAAGGTACTTTATTTTGGGGACATAAATGCCAAAAGTACCATAGAGACTATATTCCCTTATGAGGTAAGTAATACACAGATGATATACACTAGTATGCAGAAATAGCTGTAAAAACAGTTAGAAAACAGTGCTAATAGTGAAAATCACAACAGTTAGATATGTGCCTAGGGGGGGGAACACAAACCATATACTAAGAAAGTGGAATGCAAAAGTCTGTTTCCCCCCTAGGCAAGTGCAGTGTGTAGAGGAGTGCTGGGAGTATTAGAAAACACCAAAGGTAAGTAATACAACCCATCCCAGAGCCCAGGAAAGCAGGAGTAAATCACAGTAACTTTCATAGAACACACAAGAACACGAGAAAGAAGATTATTTAAGAGCCAGAAGAGACTGCAAGACACCAATGGTGGATTCCTGGACCTGAAGACCTGCAGAAGAAGAGGACCAAGTCCAAGAAGCACTGAAGAGTACAGGAAGAACAGGAGCCCCTGCTAAACCGGATGAAGGTGCAAAAGAAGAACCACCGGTGAAAAAGAACAGTCCGTACTGCACCCAAGAAGACGGATGCGGGTTCTTGGTTGGTGCAGATGATGTCCCACGCCAGATGGCTGATTGCAGTCTAGTTGGCGTCGAAACAAGCCTTGGCAAACGCAAAGCTCGCTGTTAGCAGAAAATGGCGCTTCCCGGGACTTGGTGACCTCTACCCAGGAGGAGACAGTGGGGGTCGGGGGGTCTCAGCAACTCAGACAGCCCTCAGAATACCAGGCAACGTGCACAGGAGTCCCACAGCACAGGGATCCCACGCGCCGGAGAACCACTAAGAGGCTGTGCATCGCAGGAAGGAGTGCTGGGGGCGGGAGCTGAACAGTGCACAAAGAACTTTGTGGAAAGATGTCAACAAGCCTTGGCAGGTGCAAAACATGCGGTACATGGGGGTACTGTCTTGCGTGGCAGTAGCAACAAACACCGCGGTGGTAATCGCCAACAGCCAGGCTGAAGTCAATATACCGCCCACCCCATCACAACCCGTCCATCGGCCAGCTTTTCCGGGGCGGTACCAACGCCATCAAAAGCATGGTGGAAACAGTACCCAGAAGGGGAACCACTCACCTCTCGACACTCAACAAAGAATCAGGACGCCATGGAGCCCGAGCTGCACGTCCTCCCCATGCTGGTATACCTCCTCATCTACCAGGAGTACGAACTGCGGCAGTGGCGCCGACGACAACGGTGAGTAATGCACCTAGTACAAAGAGGGGGGGGGAGGAAAAAAAGAGAGTGACACACACACAACACGCAACACCCCCACTCCCACCCACACCCTCAACACCATACACACAAACACATGCATCAACATCCCATTTAAACCCCGTAACCCCGTGGAAGAACGCAAGGACAAAAGGAATAGCAATCAGTGATATTTTAGAAATAGTCAGATGTACGTAATAATTTTAAAAACAGTATTTACAAAAATATACAATATGTACATAAGGTGGTACATTGTCCACTCAAAATGTCTGTGGGCCACTGGGCCAAAACTCATAGGCCAAGCCCACACTCCACTCCTGCCTCAATACGGAGAGAACACTGCAGAGGCATCAGGTCGAAAACACACAGGCACCTCAGGGGGACGGGGAGGGGGGGTGGGAGGAGGAACCTCAGCCGGAAGATTAAGTAATGCCACTGCTCCTGGAGGGGGCTCTATGCCCACATGGCCTGGGGAGTGCAAGGCCACAGTCTCTCAAGTGGGTGGTTTGCCCACTGCTTGGTCCTGGGGAGTGCAAAGCCACAGCCTCTCAAGTGGATGCCTTTCTCCACTGGTTCTGGAGGGGGCTTTGTGCCCAGTCTGCTTCATCCTGCCAAGGATGGGGTGAGTGGATGCCTTTCTCCACTGGTTCTAGAGGGGGCTTTGTGCCCAGTGATGCAACACTTGGACATGGCAGTTCACAGTACCACACCTGGGTGTCTTAGGCACGAGATTTGCAGGGACCAGTGCTAGACTCCATCCTGAGGCGGCTACGGCTGCAAACTGGTGGTAGTGCTGGTGGAGATGCAGACAGTGGTGGAGGGAGGCTCCAGCCCTTCTGCACCCTCACACGGCTGCCCACAGGGGCTGCTGCTGCTGGTAGTAATGCTACTTTCAGTGGTGCAGGTGGTGGTGCCTGCGGCGGTGCTAGCGGCAGTGCAGGTGGCGGTGCTGGCCATGGTGCAGGTGCCGGTGCTGCCAGTGGTGGAGGGAGGCTCCAGCCCTTATCCTGCAGCCTCGGACGGCTGCCCACAGACGCTGCTGATGCTGACAGTAGTGGTGCTTGCAGTGGGGCTGCTGGCAGTGCTGGCCGTAGTGCAGGTGGCGGTGCTGGCGGTTGTGCTGGTAGCCACCAGGCCTTCACCTGCAGCCTCGGACGGCTGAAGTGCCTTGCCTGGTGGTGTGACCTTGGGTCTGGCAGCTGGGGTCTTTGAGGTGGCCTTGCTGGGTGGCTGTGGCTCCTTCCCCTTGCCGGATGCTGTTCTCCTCTTCACCTTGCCAGGTGGCGTAAAGGCTTTGGCCTTGGCAGGGGTTGGTGACACACTGGCTGGGTTGACGGGTGCCCCCTTTGAGCCTTTGATAGCTGCAGGAACCACAGCGGACTTCTAAGAGGGAGAGGGTTTG
The DNA here is from genome assembly GCF_031143425.1 of Pleurodeles waltl. Taxonomy (NCBI): domain Eukaryota; kingdom Metazoa; phylum Chordata; class Amphibia; order Caudata; family Salamandridae; genus Pleurodeles; species Pleurodeles waltl. Next base: position 350,505,616 of record NC_090438.1, read on the forward strand.
GGAGTGGAGGAAGAGGGAGTGGTTGTAGGAGGTGTCTGTCTGCTGAGTTTGGGTGCAGGTACATGGGCTGGATGCTGTTGTTAGGCGAATGGCTGTTGGGTGCTTGCGTTTGTGTACTTTAGGAGGAGGGGTCACAGACACACTGGGACAGGACACAGGGGACATGTGCATGGATGTCGGGGTGGTGACTGCCAGTGAGGGGTGTATTGGGATGGGCGCGCTGGTGATGAAGGTAGTGGATGAGGATGTAGTGCATGCAGGTGTGAGTGGAGATGCTTCTGGGAGGGAGGTGGATGAGAAGGAGGAGGGGGACACAGTGAAGGCAGTGGGTGTTGGTGTGTCTGCATGGGGATGGTGCTTCTGTGAGTGCCTGTGAAATGAAGTGTGGTGCTTGTGTTTGCCTGAGCCACTTTAGTGTGTTGGTTTGTGTGAATGCTGGTCTGAAGGTGTGCTTGGGATAGGTTGGGATTGAGGGGACCCCATCCACCAGATTCTCCAACTCCTCTGCAGTGAAGGCAGAAGCCCTTTCGCCAGACACATGAGCCATTGTCCCTTCCAGATACAGGTCACAGCAGCACTTGCAGTGTAGGTCCTCTCCTGTGGAAGGTCCGGTAGCAAGTGAGTGAATAGACAGAAAATGGTGGTCGCATCCATGGCGGTGCGTACAGTCACCGCTGGCGTACATCGCCATTGGCTCCTAGAACCCATAGGGCCCAATGCTAACCAATGCGGAGTTGTGCAGCGGTCATCGACCGCCTACCGCAACGGCGCACAACGCCAACTGAATTTCCTCATTTCCACTGGTCCCTCCTCACAGGTGAGGCAGCCGCCATTTAAGGGGGGCACAGGCCATGGCACCTAACTTCGTCACAGCAGACACTGGCACAGCAACTGACTCTCTGATTCACATACAGGTTCTGTAAAGGAAAAGATGCATCATTATTTCAATTGATGTGTGATTATGACCCTCTGCTCACCGTTTTCCTCCAGAGGCTTCAACTGCTGAAGATGAATATGAGATGGTGACATCCTCCGGTGTACAGACTCCTGGTGGACCTTGCGACAATGGAGGACAGGCACATTATACTAACATACAGACTTGTTCGGCCCACAATCCAAGAGCTGTGTGCCCAATTGGAGCCAGACCTGATGTCAGCTATACGCCAGCCCACAGGTATCCCCCCTCTAGTGCAGGTCCTGTCAGTGCTCCATTTCCTGGCAAGTGGTTCCTTCCAAACAACAGTGGCCATGGCATCAGGGATGTCTCAGCCAATGTTCTCCAGCGTGTTTACCAGAGTGTTGTCAGCCCCGCTGAAACACATGCGCAGCTACATCGTATTCCCCCCAGGTGGAGGATTCTACATCGTATTCCCCCCAGGTGGAGGATTTGGCCACAGTGAAAGCTGACTTTTATGGCCTGCGACATATCCCCAACATCATTGGTGCCAATGATGGTACCCATGTAACATTTGTCACCCCTCCCCCCCGAGAAATGAACAAGTGTTCAGGAATAGAAAAAGCTATCACTCTATGAATGTGCAGATGGTGTGTTTGGCAGACCAGTACATCTCCCATGTGAATTCCAAGTTTCATGGCTCTGTGCATGACGCCTTTATCTTGAGGAATAGCAGCATCCCATGTGTGATGGGCCAACTCCAGAGGCACCAGGTGTGGCTAATAGGTGAGCCCAAGGTCCCCACCCAGTATAAGTTGGTGTTTGGGTATGGGGTTGTGCCTAAGGGTTAGTGTGTGTCTAACAGGTATCCCTCGATATTTGCAGGTGACTCTGGTTACCCCAGTGAGGAATCCCAGGACAAGGGCAGAGGAACGTTACAATAAGGCACATGGGCGAACAAGGACGATAATTGAAAGAACCTTTGGCCTCCTGAAGGCCAGGTTCTGGTGCCTCCAACTGACAGGTGGATCCCTGTACTACTCACCCAAGAAGGTGTGTCAGATCATTGTTGCATGTTGCACAACCTGGCCTTGAGGCGCCAGGTGCCTTTTCTGCAGGAGGATGAGCTTGGAGATGGTCTTGTGGCAGCGGTGGAGCCTGTGGACAGTGAGGAAGAGGAGGCATAGGAAGAAGATGTGGACAACAGAAGGAATATAATACAGTAGTACTTACAGTGACACACAGGTAAGACACTGTAACTTCACTTTACATTTCAGTTTTCTGTTGGACATTGTAGATGGCAGCCTGATTTCCCTATGTCTATGGCCACTTACTGTACCCTTTGGCATCTCTATTTTGAGATCTCTGTGGCCCACTCTGGCTCCTGGTGTGGTTACTGCTGCCCACTAAAGGTCATACCAATGTATATATAACTGTACTAGGACTTGCAATGTTTTCAGACTGTTCTACTAATAAATATTTCAATCATTTGACAGACTCCAGATTTGTATTTGTTCCAAGTGTGTTTATCTAAGTGCTCATATGTAGAGGGAAATGTGCAATGGGCTGGGGTGATGGTGGAGGAATGTCCAGTTAGAGTCCAGTCTCTTGGTATCACAGGTGCATTGTCCAATGGGGCATAGAAAGGGGAGTAATGGCAGTTCAAGGTAGACAGGGTGACAGAGTGGGACAGAAGGGTGACAACAGGAGAGTCCTATTTCTTGGCGGGGTCTTGGCAATGTTCTCTGGCTTCTGCCTGGATCGCAGGGACTGTTTGCAGGGTGGTTCTCCTTCTGCAGGGGTTGGGGTGCTGGTGGCCTGTTGGTCCTGTGGCGGGACCTCCTGTCCACTAGCGCCGGCGGAGGGCTGTTCTTCGGTGTGGCTAGTGTCAGGGGCCCGTTGTTGTGCCACTGCCTCCCTCATAGTCTTGCCCATGTCAGCCGGCACCCCTCCAGGATGGGATAGATGTTTTTGAGGTCCTCCCTGATCCCCAGGTACTGTCCCTCCTGCAGCCGCTGGGACTCCTGCAACTTGTACAGTATCTGGCCCACAGTCTCCTGGGAATGGTGGTATGCTCCCAGGATGTTGGTGAGGGCCTCCTGGAGAGTCGGTTCCCTGGGCCTGTCCTCCCCATTGCACAGCAGCCCTCCCAGTTTCCCTGTTGTCCTGTGCCTCTGTCCCCTGAACCGTGTGCCCACTGCCACTGACCCCCAGGTCCCTGATCGTCCTGTGTTTGTGGGGTTGCCTGGGGTCCCTGTAGTGATGGACACACTGCTGATTGACGTATCCTGTGGACAGTGGAATAGGTATGCTGGGTGGGTGCTGTGCTGGTGATTCGTGAGTGGGGAGGCTCTGTGGTGGGATGGGACGGTGGCAGGGTAACCGACTGTCCAGAGGTCCCTGATGGGCCAGGTTGGTAATTGTGATCCAGGTGTGCAGAGCTGCTGTCATCACTGTGGGCCTCCTCTGGGGGGCACTGGATGTTGCTGGCAACTCCTCTCCGGTGATGCTGAGTAGGGGTCCTGTGGGGATGAAAATGCAGTGTTATTGTATCTGCGTGTGCCATCTTGTGCATGGGTGTGTTTCCCTGTATGGTTTTGACTACACTGTCAGCTTTGCCTTGTGTGCGTGGTGATTTTGTGAGCTAGGTGATTCTCTCTAATGGGCATGCTGTGGTGATGGGTGTCCATGCAGGTCTGTGATGGGGGTCCATGGATTGGTGATACATGCAGGGCTTGGTTTTGGGATGGGTGGGTTGTGATAGTGGGGTATTTGTGAGGTGGTGGAGTGATAGGGGTGAGGGTAGGGGTAGGAGTTTGTGATGACATGCAGGTAGGGTGGGGCATATAGTAGTAAAGATTTGGCTTACCAGAGTCCAGTCCTCCTACTACTCCTGCGAGGCCCTCAGGATGCATTATTGCCAAGACTTGCTCCTCCCATGTTGTTAGTTGTGGGGGAGGAAGAGGGGGTCCACCGCCAGTCCTCTGTACAGCTACCTGGTGTCTTGCAACCACGGAACGCACCTTCCCCCGTAGGTCATTCCACCTCTTCATGATGTCATCCCTTGTTCTGGGGTGCTGTCCCACAGCGTTGACCCTGTCCACGATTCTCCGCCATAGCTCCATCTTCCTAGCAATGGATGTCTGCTGCACCTGTGATCCTAATAGCTGTGGTTCTACCCGGCTGATTTCCTCCACCATGACCTTTAGCTCCTCCTCTGAAAACCTGGGGCGTCTTTGGGGTGCCATGGATGTTCTGTGAGTGATGTGTGAGGATCTGTGGGGTGATGTGTTGTGGTGTGTGCAGTGAGGTGCTTGGATGGTGTATGGGTGATGGTGTTCTGTGGCTCAGATTGTGTGGGTGCTCCTGGCTTGCGTCTCTCTGTGTTGGCAATTTTTTTTTATCGTTGAAAGGGTTGTTGGTAATGTGGGTGTGTGTTTCATAGTGTTCTGGGGGTGTGGGGGTGGTGTGTGTATGTGTGTCAGGTGTGTGTAGTTTGAATTGTCCAATGTGGTGGTGTTTTGTAAATGTGTGGGTATTTTGAGCGCAGCGGTGTGTACTGCCAATGGTTTACCGTGGTTGAAAGACCGCCGCAGTGATTCGTGGGTCCGGATACTGTGGGCGTATTCCTGTTGCCGTAAAGGTGTGGGTTTTGGTACCGCCAATTTATCACTGACCTTTGGTCTGGCAGACTTGTGTGGGTGTCTTTATAGTGGTGGATTTCTCAGTGCGGGTCATAATACCCATACCGGAATACCGCCGTGGTCATGGTATGTTGGGGGCCATCAACACAGCGGTAGCCGTCATTTACCGCCAGGATTGTAATGAGGGCCTAAGTCGACATGACACTCCACTCAGTGTGCCATGCCCACAACCCAGGCAACTAAGGACTGCTAGAGGGGTGACTTACCTATGCCACAGGCTATACTTTGTGTGCATGGCATCCTGAGGGGGATGCCATGTCGACTTTGTCCTTTTCTCCCCACCAACACACACAATCTGCAACGGCAGTGTGCATGTGTTAGGTGAGGGTGGTACAACACATGCTTAGGGTGGCACAACACATGCTGCAGCCCTTACGGACCTTCCCTTTTAGTGAAAGAGCAGTGGTGCTGGGGCCAGGTTAGCAGGGTCCCAGCACACTTATCAGTCAATTCAGCATCAATATCAGGCAAAAAGTGTGTATGTGGGTGGGTGGGGAGGAGGGGGGATAACTGCAACAAGGAGCTTTTTTCCTACTCAAGCCCCCCTTAACCCACAGCCTTGGAGACTCAGCCAAAGCTGAGGGAGTCTTCCTAGTCTGTCAGGCGAGGAAGAGTAGGGAAAACAGGCTGGTTTGTTGCAGGGCCTACTCTGCCTTACATCCTACTGTTCAGGTCATTCCCTCTGCGGAACTGACCTACTTCCTCAGTGATAGGACCTACTCAGAATTGCCTCTTGTCTGTGTTTTTAGTGCCTTCATCCATTCTCTCTATTTTGGTGTTAGAGGTACCCACCTCTGCAAATCCTATCTTAGCAAGGGTCACCCCTAGCTTACCCAAAGAGGTTACCCACAGCTGGAGTAACCCCACCATGACCAACAGGGTCAGGGGGCTTAACTTGCCATTTGGCATGGGGTCAGACCACCATGCCAAGGACAGTGCAGCCATAAAGGCTAACACCCAGCAGAGGCCACTGACAGCTGTCAGTGCCCAGAACCACACCTTCAGCTCTTCACCAACAAGGGAAGGGGCTAAGTTATAGGCTTCTTTGGGTTCAAAGTGCCTGTCTGATGTGGTAGAGTGGGGGGTTGCTACATCTTGTAGTAAACACCCTTCTTCCATTCTTTCTTCTGTTAGCTGAGGAGCCACCCAATCATGCTTAACAGTTGCCTGACAAGTCAGGACTTATTGTGGGTCAGGTTGGACTGCACCAGTGCCACTTTTGCAGTTCTCCCCTACTGGAGCAGAATCTCCTGGGCTTGCTGGAACCTTGGCTAAAGGTTGTCCACCTTTTCTGCACTGTGTTTTTTTCTTTTTCTTCTGGGGCCTACTTGCAGTTACTGCAGGGTCAGCACCTCAATAATCCTTGGGAAAGGACTGGCTCTGGGCCAGTTCCTCTCTTGGGCTCTGACCAACCACGGGGTGGTTATTTCCAAGGAGGCAATCAAGGGGGAGGTCTGTACTGACTACCACTCTTCTCCAGTTAAAAGTCCCACCCGCTTTTAGGGGCACTAAAGCCACATGCCTATTAGTGACCTTTTCTGGGCTAAGCCTTACTCTAGCAGTTCTACCTGGGATGTACTGGTCCGAGAGCACCAGCCTGTCATGCACAATAGGGTGACTGCCATAAGTGTTTCTCAGGGCAGTGGCTGGGATTCTATTCACCAGTAGGTGGTGGAAGTGTCTACTTCCCTCTGGAATCTCCAACTCACCTGTTGGGCCCAATCCCTAGTTGAAGGCTATGAGGACCTCCTCATCTGAAGAGTCATCTCCAATGACTACACTTGTCACCCCTGGGGTTTTGCTAGGGGGTTTGTTTTTGGGACAAGAAGTGTCCTTGGTGTGGTGCCCTGTCTGTCTACAGTTGTGGCACCATGCCTTACTGGGATCCCAGTTCTTACCCTGGTACCCACCTTTGTTTTGGGTTGTGTCTTTGGGCCTACCCACCTGGACTGTTTTTTGGTCACCCCCAGTGGTAGTTTTGGTTACCCTAGTCTTGACCCAGTGGTCTGCCCTCTTTCCCAGTTCTTGGGGAGAAATTGGACCTAGGTCTACCAGATATTGATGCAACTTTTCATTGAAACAGTTACTTAAAATGTGTTCTTTCATGAAAAAATTATAAAGCACATCATAGTCATGCACTTCATTTCCAGTTACCCAACCATCCAGTGTTTTCACTGAGTAGTCTACAGAATCAACCTAGGTCTGGCTCTAGGTTTTGTGAGCCCCCCTGAACCTAATTCTATACAGTAGGAAGTTCGGCGGGCAGCCGTGGGACACCACAGACAGCCAGTGGGGGGTACCTGCAATAGGGAGCCATTTTCCTACAAACAGGAAGCCATTTTCCTACACAAGCCCATCCCTCCCCCCTCAGCCCACAGGCCAGGAGACTCAGCCAAAGCTGGAAGAGCCTTCTTAGTCTGTGAGGCAAGGAAGTGTAGGGAAAACAGGCTGGTTTGTTGCAGGGCCTATTCTGCCTTACATCCTCCTGTCTAGGTAATTTCCTCTGGGGAGCTGACCTACTTCCACAATAATCTCTATTTTGGGGTTAGAGGTATTCACCTCTGCTAATCTTATCTTTGCCAGGGTCACCCCTAGCTTACACAAAGAGGTTACGCATAGCTGAAGTAACCCCACCATGACCAACAGGGTCAGGGGGCCTAACTTGCTATTTGGCATAGGGTCAGACCACCATGCCAAGGACAGTGCAGCCATAAAGGCTAATGTCCAGCAAAGGCCACTGACAGCTGTCAGTGCCCAGAACCACACCTTTAGCTCTTCACCAACAAGGGAAGGGGCTACGTTACAGGCTTCTTTGGGTTCAGGGTGCCTGTCTGCTGTGGTAGAGTGGGGGGTTACTACATCTTGTAGTAAATACAGTTCTTCCACTCTTTCTTCTGTTAGTTGAGGAGCTGGAGCAGAATCTCATTGGCTTGCTGGAACCTTGGATAAAGGTTGTCTACCATTCCTGCACTGTTTTATTTTCTTTTTTATCTTCTTTCTTCTTTTTCTTCTGGGGATTTTAAGGCTTGGCAAGGTACTGTTAAATTCCAAGTCAAAGTGGCAGTGAAACTTTACACACAGGCCTTGCAATGGCAGGCCCGAGACATGGTTAAGGGGCTACTTATGGGGGTGGCACAACCAGTGCTACATGCCCACTAGTAGCATTCAATCTAAAGGCCTTGGTAGTGCACTTTACTAGGGACTTACAAGTAGACCAAATATGCCAACTGGGTATGAACCAATATTACCATGTTTAAGGGAGCGAGCATATGCACTTTAGCACTGATTAGCAGTGGTAAAGTGTGCAGACACCTAAACCAGCAAAAACAATGGCATAAAAGTGAAGGAGGGCAGGCAAAAAGTTGGGGGATGACCACCCTAAGGCTGTCAATGACACCTGTACCACCAACCTTTCAGATTAAAAGTGAAGGAAAAGACAGATGATCTGGTGCAGGCTGATAACGACGGACAATCTGCCTTCTTAAAAATTGTGCTGATGTAGGGTTAGTTCAGACCACCATATTAGGTTTCATTAAGACATCATGAAATGGGTGAGGACATGGCGGGCTGCAGCTGCACTGACGCGTGCTGGGCACCGTGTCTTCCGGGTTAGGAAGGGGGCGGGGCAAGAGCTCCCAGTTCATGCCGGCCTGACTTTCGGCTCGTCCGAGTCGCTGGAGCAGCAAGCCGGCTCTAACACTGTTGTTTGGCTCCTCGGGGGAATCTGTGCAAACGAACAGCCCTGGAGCTTTGGCGTTCCCGGTGGACCATAGCACAGCCCCCCTCTGGGAAGAAGCAGGCAGGGGCAGAGCCAGCACAGGCAAAAGCTGGCTTAGCCCTGGACGCCCTAAGGCTTTTCCAGGAGGCTGCAGAAAGGTGAGGAGTGGGAGTGAAGCACTGGAAGGGCCTGGAAAGCCTCCAGGGGGCCAACAAGGACGGCCCTTGCTGTGGAGCACGTGGAGTGGGGCTCAACTGCAAGGTAGGAGGGTCTCGGACCCTGTTTATTTGGATATTGTTTGTCCTCTCTCTAATTCTGCTGGTTTAGCTGATGGTGAAGGGCCTCGGGGACCCAGAGAGGAAGTCAGTACCACCAGTGTATTAGGCCAGCCCCTAAAAAAACGGTCCAGAGGTCTGTGCGGCAAAAGAAAACAGCAGCGTTGCCCATAAAATTACCCACTCTGTGAAATCCTTCTTTAAACTTAAGCCTGGGATGGAAGTCTTCCCATTAGAGACCATGCTAGAGAGGGACTCCCAAGGCACTACGGAGATGCAGGAGCAATCGGATACAAGGTGTTTTGGACTAGGGGGGCCCCATCAAGTAGTTGAGATCCCACTAAGCTCCGGCGTGGTGTTAGCCCCAGGGGTGGGGGGGGGGGGGGGAGGAGAGAGGGGTCCCCTTCCCTCAGGTAACTGGCAGCGACGATCCTCCTGCTGAGGTACCACAGAGCTCTATGGAGGGTAGTATCCCTTGTCAGGTTCAGGCTGACCAGTCGGCCTCCTCTCGACATGCTTCTGGCAAGGAGCCTTCAGTAGAAGCGATGTTACTCTCCCTTTCAAAGGATATCGGGAAAGGGTCATCTATTTCAGAGAAAAAAAAATTAGGCAGAGATTAGAGAGGCCTGTGAGGCTTTGGAAAAGAAGTTTGATCTTCTGTCAATAAGAACACAGGCCCTGGAAGCTACGGTGGGGACTATGAAAGAGGAAATTGAAGTGCACAAAGTCGATATTCAGGCTTTGAAAGACTCTGAACAGGCTCTTCAGAATAAATTGGAACAATCAGAAAATAATTCAAGGAGAAATAACTTGAGGGTTCTGCATGTTCCGGAAGGGGCAGAAGGAGTTGATTTGAAGGCTTTTCTAGTATCACTTTTGAAGTCCGCGCTTTCATTAGAGGAGAGCGAAGAAGAAATTGCGCAGGACATTCAGAGGAGACAGAGGGACCCCTTCAGGAAAAATCCAAATATTAGCAAGCCTCGGAAAATCCTGATTAACTTTCTAACATATGGTCTGAAGGAGAAAATTTTGTTAAAGGCACTTGAATTGAGATCCTTAAAAGTGCAGGATTTTTCATTAGAAATCAAATCAGATCTCTCTAGGATTTCCATCAACAGGCAATGGGAGTTGGGGCAACGGCTAGAGGAGTTTAGATCACTGGGAGCTTCTGCACAACTTAAATTCCCTGCTATTCTAAAGGTTATGCTCAATAATAAGATGTTTAATGTGAGAGATGGGAAAGCTGCGGATGAGTTGTTGGCCGCGCTCAAGTCAGGGGGCAATACGACGGGGAAGTAACGTCTGTAGCCCTAACCCGGGAATCACGTGTGCTCTAACCGTGGACATATTTTGGTCCACTTTTTGAAGGGGGTCCTCCACGGGAAGGGTGGGAGGGAGTGGGGCACAGGGTGGGGAACATGTGGAAGAAAAAAAAAAAAAGGTTCCTCATTCACCTCAATCAAAGTGGCACCCAGGGGATAATGGCTGGTAAGAATTGTGAATGCCAGGACCTCTGTTCTTTTCAGATACTCTCTTAGAATGGGAATGGCTTAAGAACAAAGGGTAGGAGAGACAAAATATTACAATATTTAAAAGACTCCCCTGCTCAAATTTTAATTCTACAGGAGACCCATCTGACCAGAGAAGAGGGGGTTTATCTCTTTAAAAAGCAAGCATGGGTACACTCCTATGCTTGTATGGAGCATAATTTCAATAATAGGGGAGTTGCCATTTTAGTTCAGCATGGGATCAAGGCAGGATTATTAAAGGTACAATCGGATCCAGTGGGAAGATGGCTTATAGTTAAACTACAAATTTACAACAGAAGATTGACAGTGGCGGGGTTCTATTGTCCAAATTGTGATGATATTGGCCCTCTCGAAAAATGCTTTTAACAGTTAGTTGATTTTTCCGGATCCAGTCTTAATCGCTGGAGACTTTAATGTTATGCTAGATAATAAACTAGATAGATCTGAGAAGTGCAGGTCACTAGGGACTCCAAAATCTCAATGTTTTTTAGAGGAGCGATGAAAGAGTGAGGGTTAAGGGATTTATGGCGGCAGAGGAAGAGAGATCTAAGGGAGTTCTCCTTTTACAATCATAAATATAAGCATGCCTCTCGTATAGATTATTTTCTTATTGACTGGAGGCTTGCAGGCTTGGTAGGTAATATTACTTATTTTACCTGCCCACCTCTCAGGTCATGCAGCAGTGATATTAGATTTAAAGGTGGTTGGACGGTCGGGTGGTAGTAGATGGACGTATGACCGCACGCTACTGCAAGATTTGGAGGCCCTCGACCAGTTGCGAACAGAGGCGGAGGGCTTTGTTAAAGCTAATTTGGGTTCGGCCTCTCTGGCAGTGGTATGGGTCACTTTCAAAGCAGCTATGAGAGGTAAAGTTATGAGTATAGCTAGCTGTAAGAAAAGGCAGTGTAGGGCTGCTATTTTTCAGTTGGAAGTGAGGAGGCAACTATTGGGGAACACTAAGGAGGAGGGTGAGGTTTTGGAGAACATGTTGAAGGAGCTGAGATTTCAGTTGGAGGAGGTGTTACAAGCTAGAGTCGTCAAAAGAGTAGAGGCTAGTAAATTAGCTCACTTTGAGTACGGGGAGAATGTAGGCAAGTTACTAGCTTGGAAATGCAAGCGAGATTTAGCGAGGAACTATATTAAGGAAGTAGAGATAAATTAAGTAGGTGAGAGTTCATCGAATAGCGAGGAAATGGAGGTAGCTTTCCACTCTTTTTTTCTTCTGAATTGTATAAGGAAGAGGCTGAGGTAGGAGAGGAGGACATCTGTAAATGGTTGGCGGATGATATACTCCCAACCATATCACAAGAAGAACAAATCGCTTTGAATAGCCCGATCTCCGCTGGGGAAATCAGGAAGGTGCTGATGGGCAGTAAGGATGGTAAGGCACCTGGGCCCGATGGCATTCCTATGGAATTCTATAAATTGATGCAGGAGTCAATAATTCCAGTTTTGGTAGAATTATTTGCTGCGATGTTTGAAGATAGGGCACCTATCCTTGGTTCATGGAATGAGGCTACGATTGCCTTAATTCAGAAATCGGGTAAGAGTCCGATTAAGTGTGAGTCTTATAGGCCTATCTAGTTGCTGAACTGCGATTATAAGATATTTGCTAAAATTCTTGCTGATAGATTCAGCAGAGTGGTGGGTCAATTAATTCACCCTGATCAAAAAGGATTTATCAAGGGTAGGTTTCTATATGAATTGACGTACAATTTGGCGGGGACAATAGATATGGCCACATCTTTTGAAATGCCCTTGGCTGTGGTTACCTTGGATGCAATGAAGGCCTTTGATAGGTAAAGTGGAGATACTTAGCATTCATTTTGAGATCAGCTGGGCTAGGAGAAAACCTGTGTGGAGCTATAGGTCTAATATATAGAGATCCCATTGCTAGAGTTTTAGTAAACGGTAATCTTACTGAGCTTCTAAAGATCACGAGGGGCACTAGGCAGGGATGTCCTCTCTCCCCGTTGTTGTTTGACTTGTATATAGAGCCTCTGGCTAGGAAAATATAAGGCAATTCGGTTATTGTTCCTCTTAAGTGTAATGGTTGGCTGAAAATGGTGGCTCTGTATGCCGACGACCTCTTAATCTATACGGTTGACTTGGTATCTGCCCTGCCTATGCTTTGTCCTTCGTTGAAGACTTTGGTAAAGTTTTGGGATTTCGGGTAAATACAGAGAAAACAGAGGCTTGGAATAATTTGTCAGTGGGACAGATACAACTGAAGAGAGAAATTAGATATCTAGGGATTTCATTTACCCAGGATATTCATCTCCTTGCAATGACAAACCTAAAACCGGTGGTAGAGGAAGGGTGCAGATCTCTTCAGAGACGGATGTACCTTCCCCTGACATTGGTAGGGAGGGTTAATTTGGTGAAAATGACGATTCTGCCAAAACTAAAATTTTTGTATAGCCCTGTACCTTTACTAATGCATAAGCAATATTTGTTAAAGCTTCAACAGGCTATTACCTCTTATTTGGGCATCAAAAGGATCTAGGATTTCATGGACAAAAATTTAGGAGAAAGGGGGAGAAGGAGGGGCTGGCGCTCCCGGATTTAAACTATTATGCTTCGGCATTCCAATTGAACTCTGTAAAAATGCTGTTTTCCTCTCCTGAAGTCTCGGCTATTGGTGTAATGTTTAAAGCTATGTTGGGCACGGTCAAGGGAGCCGCTAAGGGATATCTTTTCAAATTTGGAGACCCAAAATTCTTTTAAAAAAATAAAATTTAAAATCCTCCGTGATCTTGCGGCAAGTTGGTACTATTTGAGGCTGGCAGCAGGAGTCAGTTATTACAGCCCATTATGCTCCGATTTGGGACTCTCTAGGTACCCCGGAACGTTTAAAGGACGTTTTAGCATTGCCATTGAAGAGGGCAGGGGTAGTGTCTTGGGGGGATTTATTTAGCGAAGATCTTGAGGTGAAGCTGGGGGGTACTTTTTCTATATTGAAGTATGCTCAAATAAAAAGCTGGCTACAGGATTCACGAGTGCTATGTGGGGGTGCCGGCTTTTTGGAAGAATCTTTGTTAACAGAGTCCCCCAGACTCAAGCCGGTTTCATATTGGTATTGGGAGATAATAGAAGGTCTGGATGGGGAGTTTACACTGCCCTCCTCCCTATGGGAGAAGGCTATGCCACAAGGAAAAGTGGCACAGTGGTGAGAATCCTCTATGTCTACTCTGTTTAAGATAGCAAAGCCGGCATCTCTGCGGAAGAATCATTTGTTTACGATTCATAGAGCATACCTATCCCCAGGAAGGCTCTCTAGAATAGGCAGCAACAAAGCAATTAAGTGTCCTAAATGTGACTTACAGCTTGCTTCTGATGTTCATATGTTTTATGAGTGTCCAGGGGTGGAGCCTTTTTGGAAAGATCTATGTAAATCTCTCTCTCATTTGTTGGGATGGGAGGTTTCGGTAACTCTTCCTTTGATTATTTTTGGCCAGACGCAAGGGTCAGCTGGAGAAAGTCACAACGGCAGTAAAGCACATAAGGACTTAATTTTTTATTCGATCTTGGTGGCTAGGAGGGAAATTTGTCAAAAATGGACGGTGAATACGCCTCCCTCGCTCAAGGATTGGCTGCAAGCTCTTCTCTACTTTGCAAAAATGGACTTGGCGGTGGGAGGCTCATGCAAGAGGAAAGAGAAAATGTGGGCCCCTTTGTTTGGTTGGCAAGGAAGATGAATATGCCCATGGTCTAATAGGGAGGGTATAAAGTGAGGTCTGGTCTGTTAATGTCCAATGATTATTTTTGCTCCCCCCCCTCTCGTTAGACTGGGTGGCGCGGTTTTACCATTTACCGCTCGACGTCTATATGAGAGGAAATGGGGGCTCCTCAGCATGATCAGCTTCTCTCAGGAAATGGTGCCAGGACTAACCAGGACTAACTATGGGGCTGATTTAGGAGTTTTTGTGAGGTGTATGAGGACAAAAAAAACAAAAAAAAGACATCATGAAATGGAAGTAAAGTGGTAGAGCTGGCCAAAGGATCGCTGAATACATTTTTGCATTATGTGGCTTTATAGACATAGACATATCTAGTACCTCTGCAGACCTTTTGCTCACTGCAGCAAATAGCACAACTTCCTTAGCGGGTGACCAGGGAGGAGAATCCAATTCCCTCTCTGGAGAAGTATCCAGGCTGCTTGCATTCTGCAGGGCCAGGGAATCCATAGAATTCATGCTGGCTACAGGATACCTCACTGCTGTTATCGTCATGTTAATTACAAGGCACAGTTGGAGGTGGTCTGAATCAGAACCAAATATGTAATCTATAATTTGACAGTATTCATCCCTGAGCAAAAGTCTTGCCACTGACTTATATCGCGGCTCGCCACCAATCTCCACGCTTATCAACAGTAATACGGCCTTTGCCTTAGGCACAGACTTAGGAACTGCAGCTGATGTTACTGGAGGGGCCCCCAGCAAGGGTTTTGGGTGCCAGTGAAGTGCCAGCTGTGGCTAGTGGAGTACCCCTAAGTGGATTTCTGGGGTCAGTGGGCACCAAGATGTAGCAGTAGGTGGTATCCCAGTCGGTTCTATGGGGCCTATGAACAGAATAGCGGGAACCAAGATACCACAAAAAACAGCACCAGCAGGGTCTATGTGACAGCAATGACCTGCATTGGGTAGGTACCAGAAACTCCAGTTAAGTCGGAGGGAGAGCCTGCACCAGATCAAGCACTGGTGTAGGTTCTTCTGCCAGACCGATGTTTGCCACCTCTAATTCTGAACCAGAAGAAATCACTCGAGGAGAGGACTGGCATGGAGCCCCAACCCTGGGATGGGACAGCATCTTGAGGGGAGTCCGCTTGCCTGAGCTACTTATTGTTGTTGTTTGATGACTTGGAGAAGGACAACCGTGACTTGGACACTGATCTGAACTCAAACAGCACCAGGCCAAGCACTCATCACATGATTGCCATTAAAAGTTTTACAAAATGGACATTTGTCCATGGTACAATCTGGTGACATCCTGCCTAACGCTACAGTAAAATTAGGAAATTTAGATTTAAAAAAATAAAAAATGTTGGAACAATGTTCGACTGAGATCTACTTCCAATCTGCGTGGAAGAGCATGGAAAAATGGAACAGTGGGCCTGGGTGGCAATTTATGGATCCAGTGACATCACAATCTGAAGTACATCTACTGGCACAGGAACCCTATTTACAATATTTCCTGATCCTAGCTCGTGTTTGTGTATATTCAAAATGTGAGGAATCTGTAGGTATAATTATTTATCACAATAGATTCTTTTTATTAACACACAATAATCTTGACCCAATTGTCCACGTACTCCACTAGGCACACAACTTCTACTGCTTTAGAAAGCACAACAAACTCAAGCATTTGGAACAGACTATCCTTGTTTAAACACATTTTTCTTAGCATGTTATTTAAGGTTTTACAAAAGGAAAATTCAGATAGGCTAATAGACTAGGTAGAAATGAAGAAGTATTATCATGAAAGCATAATTCAAGAGTAACGTTAGAGGAGCTTTTTGATCACAGAAAAATCTACATGCAAATTGGGATAAAAGAAAAGAAGTAATGAATATTTTAAGATGATCAGTGCTCCCGTGGAGAACGCTGAAGAGCAAGGAGCTCAGGATAGCTATTGCCACATAACACAAAACAAAGATGATGGACTCAAGAGTGAAACTGCTCTACATCAGTTTCTGCTTAACCATTTGATGGACTATGACTAGCTTGCAGACAATCAAGCACATATACTTTGAATAATGATGCTCATATTATCTTACCGCCTGTCCAACAGAGTTCCAATTTTCTTCAGATTTTATTTTATCATAGATCTCCAAGATATCTGTGCAGCTTTGGTCTCTGAAAGCAATAGAACACATTTTCCATATGTTAAACTGAAAACAAAACAGCTCACGATAGCAACCTTGGTTTTCTTTCTTACTCTGTACTAGGCTTCTCCTATGTGTAGCTTGTGAGCTACTGGTTGCTCTCCAGGTAGTTGTCATGTGTGCAGCCCAGCCAACTAAATGAGAATCAATTGCTTAACTGAATTAATGTATGTGTACCGAAATTGATAAGCATGTATTCCACAAAATGTGTGTATTTCCAGAACTCATAGCGGTGATATTTAGAGAAAAGAGGCTGACTTTCCGACTGAATTACTGTTGGACTTGGCCCTCTTAGCAGGGTCATCCTCAAACGTTTTGCCTTCACCCTCTTGTGTTCTGAACCTGTTTTTTTACCTTATATGATTCTGAGCACTTTACCACCGCTAACCAGTGCTAAAGATCGTGTGCTAACCCCCAAAAACATGGCGACACAGGATTAAACCAATTTGTTACATTAAATTGACTTGTAAAACTCTGCTGAAGTAGTACTGAATGTACTCAAGGCCTGTAAATTAAATGCTACTACTGGACCTGCAGCACTCACTGTGCAACCCACTTACTTAGCTTTTTTTAAACATGTCTCAGGCCTGTCAATGCAGCCTGTGGCAGTTTTGAACTTCCATTTTGAACTGGCAAAATCAAACTTTTGAAAGACTAGAGCCCATTGATTGGCTCTAGCTCATTATAAAAAATAAAAAAAAACTTTTCCCAGGCCTAAACCTTTCTTTTTAATACATACAAGTCATCCCTAGAGTAGGCCCTAAACCGCCCACAGGGTAGGGTGCAGGGTATTTAAAAAGTTGGACATGTAAGTTTAACCTTTACATGTCCTGCCAATGAAAAACTCTTACATTTGTTTTTCACTTCTGCAAGGCCCCATAGGATAAATAGGGTTAACTTATTATATTTAATACGTGATAAATTGAATTTGCAAGAAGGTAGGAATGTTGAGTTTTAAACCCTATTTAACGGCAAAGTTGGATTTTAAGTCACAAAATGTGGCATTTTCTTGTCTTAAACATCTAGTGCTTGACGTTCATCTTTTGGGTCACATGACTAAGTGCAGGTGGCAGTTGGTGTTTGTGTATTGCTCCCAGAGAGTGAGTGTAGGAAGCTGGCTCTGTATATACTATATCAAAATGAGATAAAGTGTGCAGAGTCCAGGAGTTCCCCATAGGCTTAACAGAGGCTAAAGTACATAATAATACTACTACTCTCTTTGGCGGTAGGGTGGCTGAGCAGTTAGGCTTAAGAGAGGGTAGTGCAAAGCATTTGTTGTACACACACAGACAATAGAAAAAGCACACACTCAATGACTTAACTTCAGACCAATGGTTTTAATATAGCAAAAAATATATTTTCTTAATTTACTTTTACAACCCCAAGATTCAAGTTGCAGGTAAGTACTTCAATAGATTCGTATTTCACACATGTAACAACAGTACTTTGTTTGAAATCGATAAGTTATACAGTTTTTGAAATATTGGCAATTATCAGTTTTAAAAATGGACAAAGTAAAATTTTCAGAAACAGGTCCTGGGGGTAAGAAATGTTACTTTGATTTGCAGATAAGTACAAGACTTACAGTTTAAGTCTCCAGGTTTAAGGAAGTCCACCGGTTGGGGTTGAAGTTAACCCCAAACACCCACCACCAGCAACACGGGCCGGCGGGATGCAGAGCTCAAGGATGAGCAATTTTAATATGGGCTCCTATGGAGACAGGGGGTAATCAGAATCAGGTCTGCCTGCAGGTAAGTACCGGCGACTCGGAGGGCAAACAAGTGGGGGATTAGAGGAGCACTGGAGAAACCACAAAAAAGCACCAAACACACACCCTCAGCAGCACAGGGGCGGCCAGATGCAGGGTGCAAACAGGACGTCTGGCTTCCAATGCTGGTCTATGAGGGGACCCCGGGGGTCACTCAGAGGATGCAGGTGAGGTCCAGTGGGGTGTCTCGGGCACACCACCGGGTGGACAGGGAGGAGGGTCGCTTGCTGAATGTGGCTGCACCCGGTGTCGGTTTCTCCAAAGCCTGAGGGCTGCAGGTGCAGTGGGTCCTTTGGCATCAGATATCTTTGTCCGAAGCTTTCACAGTCTGGGAGGGGTCCTCGGGATTCCCTCTGCAGGTGTCGCCGTGGAGAGGTCAACCCAGGGTGGGCTTTTGCTCGGAATCGCCTGGGGATCCGCCCTAGCTGGTTGGCCCAACTGGACACAGGCCGTGGACATCGGGTACAGAGTGGTTAGGACTCACACATTCAGAGTAAGGTGGGAGTCCCGAGTTGTTTTTTCTTTTTGGACAGGGCCACTGTCCATAGGACTTCTTGGTCCTTTTGAGTGCAGAGCAGTCCTCTGGAGTTTGGCAGAGGTAGCTGGTCCAGCTGGATGCGTCACTGTTCTTTTGCAGGTTCTTTGAAGCAGGAGACAGGCAGGTAGGGTTGGGGCCAAATCAGTTGTCGTCTTTCTTCTTCTCTGCTGGAGGTTTCAGCTTAGCAGCCCTTACTCTTGTTAGGTCACCAGGAATCTTACGACTCGGGTTCAGGGAGGCCCTTAAATCCTAGATTTAGAGGCATTTTACTGGGTAAGAGGGCAGTAGCCAATGGCTACTGTCCCAGAGGGTGGCTACACCCTCCTTGTGCCCACTCCCTCTGGGGAGGGGGCACAACTCTAATCCTATTGGTCCCTGTTATCCAAACCAAGATGGAGGATTCTGCAGGGAAGGGGTCACCTCAACTTTGGACTCCTTAGGGGTGGTCCTGGCTGTGGTGGTCACTCCTCTCTGTTTTCCCTAATTTTCCCACCGGACTTGCAACCAAAAGTGGGGCTTTGTCCGGGGGGGGAGGCGGGCAGTTCCAGTAGCTAGAGTGCCAAGGGGCACTGTAATACGAGGATTTAGCCTTTGATGCTCACTGCCAGGTGTTACAGTTCCTGTAAATAATAGGTGTGAAGCTCCTCCACCCAGGACTGGCTTTGTTTCTGACCACAGAGTACACAAAGTCACTCACCCCATGTAGTCAGAAACTCGTCTGGAAGTGGCAGGCTGACAAAGACGGGTCAGACCTACACTACCAGGCTGGCTGACATACAGGGGGCATCTCTAAGGTGCCCTTTGTGTGCATTTTCCAATAACTCCCACACTGGCATCAGTGTGGGTTTATTGTGCTGAGAAGTTTGATACCAAACTTCCCAGTATTCAGTGTAGCCATTATGGTGCTGTGGCGTTCGTAATGACAAATCCCCCCAGACCATATACTCATTATGGCTACCCTACACTTATAATGTCTAAGAAATGACAGAACTGTAGGGGCATATTGCTCATGCAGCTAAGCCCTCACCTGTGGTATAGTGCACCCTGCCTTAGGCCTCTAAGGCCTGCTAGGGGCTGACTTACCTATGCCACAGGCAGTGATTTAGGGACAGGGCACCCTGAGAAGGGTATTTTCTCCCCACCAGCACACACAAGCTGCAAGGCAGTGTACATGTGCTTGGTGATGGGTCCCCTAGGGTGACATAATACACGCAGCAGTCATTCGGGACTTTCCCTGGCCACAGGGCCCTAGGTACCATGAGTACCTTTTACAAGGGACTTAACTGTGTCCCAGGGTTGTGCCAATTGTGGCAACAAAGGTAGAGATTGTGGGAAAGAACACTGGTGCTGGGGCCTGGTTAGCAGGGTCCTAGCACACTTTCAATCAAAGTTGGCATCAACACTAGGCAAAAAGTGTGTGTGTGTGTGTGTGTGTGTGTGGGGGGGGGGGGGGGGGGGGGGGGTTAACCATGCCAACAATGGCATTTTCCTACAGTTTCACACTAGTCGTTTGTTCCCAGCAAAAAGGATGGGGCAAGGGAAGGGAGGTAGCACTTCAAGACATCTGTGGAGGGATAGGACTATACAAGCTTCTTCCACTTCTGAGTAGGCACCAGGCATTGATAGTGGACCCCTCGACCAAACTCTTGAATATACATATGTGTAAGAAAATGCCCCCTTGGCATGGTAACCCCCTGACTTTTTGCCTTTGCTGATGCTAAGTTATGATTTGAAAGTGTGCTGGGACCCTGCTAGCCGGGCCCTAGCACCAGTGTTCTTTCCCTAAACTGTACCTTTGTCTCCACAATTGGCACAACCCTGGCACTCAGGTAAGTCCCTTGTAACTGGTACCCCTGGTACCAAGGGCCCTGATGCCAGGGAAGGGCTGCAGCATGTCTTATGCCACCCTCTGGACCCCTCACTCAGCACATGCACACTACTTAACACCTTGTGTGTGCTGGTGGGGAGAAAATGACTAAGTCGACACGGCACTCCCCTGTGGAATAGGTAAATCACCCCTCTAGCAGGCCTTACAGCCCTAAGGCAGGGTGCACTATACCACAAGTGAGGGCATATGTGCATGAGCACTATGCCCCTACAATGTCTAAGCAAAACCTTAGACATTGTAAGTGCAGGGTAGCCATAAGAGTATATGGTCTGGTAGTCTGTCAAACACGAACTCCACAGTTCCATAATGGCTACACTGAAAAGTGGGAAGTTTGGTATCAAACCGCTCAGCACAATAAATGCACACTGATGCCAGTGTGCAATTTATTGTAACATACACCCAGAGGCCCTGAATACCAACCCGACTTCCAGTGCAGGCTGACTAGCTTCTGCCAGCCTGCCACACCCCGGACATGTTGCTGGCCACATGGGGAGAGTGCATTTGTCACTCTGTAGCCAGGAACAAAACCTGTACTGGGTGGAGGTACTTCTCACCTCCCCCTGCAGGAACTGTAACACCTGGCGGTGAGCCTAAAAGGCTCACCCCCTTTGTTACAGCACCACAGGGCATCCCAGCTAGGGGTGAGGCCTGCCCCTCCGGCCACTGCCCCCACTTTTGGCGGCAAGGCTGGAGGAGATAATGAGAAAAACAAGGAGGAGTCATCCACCAGGTAGGACAGCCCCTATGGTGTCCTGAGCTGACCCTTACTTTTAGGAATCCTCCATCTAGTAGAAGGAGGATTCCCCCAATAGGATTAGGGATGTGCCCTCTCCCCTCAGGGAGGAGGCACAAAGAGGGTGTAGCCACCCTCAAGGACAGTAGCCATTGGCTACTGCCCTCCCAGACCTAAACACACCCCTAAATTCAGTATTTAGGGGCTCCCCAGAACCTAGGAAACTAGATTCCTGCAACCTAAGACGAAGAAGGACTGCTGAGCTGAATAACCTGCAGAGAAGACGGAGACACTAACTGCTTTGGCCCCAGCTCCACCGGCCTGTCTCCCCACTTTAAAAGAACTGCTCCAGCGTTCCACAGGGTCCAGCGACCCCTGAAGCCTCATAGGACTACCCTGCATCTAAAAGGACCAAGAACTCCTGAGGACAGCGGCTCTGCTCCAAGAAAGAAGCATCTTTGCAACAAAGAAGCAACTTTGAAAGAACACACGTTTCCCGCCGGAAGCGTGAGACTTTGCACTCTGCACCCGACGCCCCCGGCTCGACTTGTGGAAAACAAACAATACAGGGAGGACTCCCTGGCAACTGTGAGCCCGTGAGTAGCCAGAGTTGACCCCCCTGAGCCCCCACAGCGACGCCTGCAGAGGGAATCCAGAGGCTCCCCCTGACGCGACTGCCTGCTTCAAAGACCCGACACCTGGTAAGGACACTGCACCCGCAGCACCCAGGACCTGAAGGATCCGACCTCCAGTGCAGGAGTGACCCCCAGGTGGCCCTCTCCCTTGCCCAGGTGGTGGCTACCCCGAGGAGCCCCCCCCCCCCTTGCCTGCCTGCATCGCTGAAGAGACCCCTAGGTCTCCCATTGAACTCCATTGCAAACCCGATGCCTGTTTGCACACTGCACCCGGCCGCCCCCGTGCCGCTGAGGGTGTACTTTTTGTGCCGACTTGTCCCCTCCCCGGTGCCCTACAAAACCCCCCTGGTCTGCCCTCCGAAGACGCGGGTACTTACCTGGTGGCAGACTGGAAACGCCCCCCCCCCCCCTTCTCCATTGAAGCCTATGTGTTTTGGGCACCACTTTGACCTCTGCACCTGACCGGCCCAGAGCTGCTGGTGTGGTAACTTTGGGGTTGCCCTGAACACCCAACGGTGGGCTACCTTGGACCCAACTTTGAACCCTGTAGGTGGTTTACTTACCTGCAAAACAAACAAATACTTACCCCCCCCCCAGGAACTGTTGAAAATTGCACAGTGTCCAGTTTTAAAATAGCTTATTGCCATTTCTGTGAAAACTGTATATGCTATTTTGCTAATTCAAAGTTCCTAAGTGAAATACCTTTCATCTAAGGTATTGTTTGTAAATCTTGAACCTGTGGTTCTTAAAATAAACTAAGAAAATATATTTTTCTATATAAAAACCTATTGGCCTGGAATTGTCTTTGAGTGTGTGTTCCCCATTTATTGCCTGTGTGTGTACAACAAATGTTTAACACTACCCTCTGATAAGCCTACTGCTCGACCACACTACCACAAAATAGAGCATTAGAATTATCTCTTTGTCACTATCTTACCTCTATGTAAGATAGATATGTATGAAATAGTACATACAGAACCAACTTCCTACAACATGCACTTCCTTATCCACATAAACACCACCACCCTCAGAGGTACACTCATTTACAGACCCCCAGGACCACGCCCTGCCTTCTGTGACACCATCGCCGACACCATCAGCACGCACGCCCTCACTTCCACAGACTACATCCTCCTCGGTAACATCAACTTTCACTTGGAGAACCTTCAAGACCACAACTCTTCCTCCCTCCTAGACAACCTCACCAACCTCGGACTCAAACAACTGGTCACAGCACCCACCCACTCAGCAGGACACACACTTGACGCAATCTTCACCTCAAGCCAACACATAACCTACAACCACACCACCGAACTCCACTGGACTGACCACCACTGCGTCCACTTCTCCTTCACCAAACCCCCCACACACCAACATACCACGCCCTACTGCATGTGGGACAAGATCCCCACCGAACGTCTGAACTCCCAACTGGCACATAAACCCCCTCCCCCCACATACACCAACGACCCCAACACCGTGGCCCACAACCTCACAAAATGGATCACTACCTGTGCAAACACACTAGCCCCCCTCAGAAAAAACGCCACTGCCCACAACATCAAGAACGCCCCATGGTTCACCACCGAACTCCAAGCGCAAATGCCACCAAGCGGTGAAAGCCTGGCGACAAGAACCCTCAACAACCAACTTCTCCACCCTCAAAAGCTCCATTCGCAATCAACACCAACTCATATGCAACACCAAAAGAGCACACTACAAGGAACGCATTGACAACAACTCCCAAAACAGTAAAGAACTCTTCACCATCATTAAAGAGCTATCCAAACCCAAAGCCAGCAACATAGACCCCAAAAACACACACAACCCCTCTGCGACTCCCTCTCCAACCACTTCCACTGCAAAATCCTGGACATACACAACAGTTTCATACCACACACACCTCCCACACACACCCCTCACCCGTCCAACACAATCCCCCCTTAAAGCCCCCCCAACCTTCTTAGCACCTGAGCCTCAACAACCGACAAAGAAACTGAAAAAAAACATGAATTCCATCCACTCTGGATCCCTCTCCGACCCCTGCCCCCATAGCATTTACAACAAAGCCAGCCCAACTATCACCCCCCAAAGCTTCGCGACATAATCAACACCTGATTCGACACCGCCACCTTCCCAGACCTCTGGAAGCACGCAGAAATCACTGCACTCCTAAAAAAGCCCAAAGCCGACCGGGACAACCTCTCCAACTACTGCCCCATCTCTCTCCTCCCTTTCCCCGCCAAGGTTGCTGAGAAACTAGTTAACACCCGCCTATCCCACTTCCTTGAGGAAAGCAACACACTTGACCCCTCCCAATCTGGGTTCCGCAAGAACCACAGCATGGAAACCGCCATCATCGCATGTACTGATGACATCAGAACCAGAGTCGACAAGGGCGAGACCGTCGCACTCATCCTCCTAGACCTCTCCGCGGCCTTTGACACTGTCTGCCACCACACACTCCGCACATGCCTCCCCAACACAAGGGTTCGACACAAAGCCCTAGACTGACTCACCTCCTTCCTCACCGATAGAACCCAAAAAGTCTACCTCCCACCCTTCCACTTCACTGACACCAAAATCATCTGCGGAGTCCCCCAAGGGTCCTCCCTGAGCCCCACACTCTTCAACATTCACATGACCCCTCTCGCCAACATCCTCCGACCACACGAAATCACCATCCTCTCCTACGCAGATGACACCCAACTCATCATCTCCCTCATCCGCAACCCCACCACTCCCAAAACCAACCTCCACGCTGCACTCCTTGACACTGCCACCTGGATGACAACAAATCACCTCAAGCTCAACTCCAATAAAACCAAAATAATCATCTTCGGCCCCAACAAAACCATATGGGACTCCTGGTGGCCCACCGCCCTAAGCCCTGCACCTACACCCGCAAACCATGCACGCAACCTCGGCATCATCATGGACCCCTCCCTCTCCATGACCCAGCAAATCAACGCCGTCACCTACTCCTGTTTCCACACACTCCGCACGCTGAAAAAAAACCTTCAAATGGATTTCCACAGAGACCGTCACCCACGCACTCATCAACAGCAGGCTATACTACGGTAACACCCTCTACGCCGGAACCACACTCAAACTCAAACTCCAGAGAATCCAGAACACAGCTGCACGCCTCATCCTGGACCTCCCCCGCCACAAACACATCTCACCACACCTCAAATCCCTTCACTGGCTCCCCATAGACAAGAAGATCACCTTCAAGATCCTCATCCACGCACACAAATCCCTCCACAACACCGGCCCAACCTACCTCAACGAAAGAGTGAACTTCCACACTCCCACCCGCCACCTCCGATCTGCCGACCTCGCACTCGCCACAGTCCCCCGCATCCAATGCACCACCACAGGAGGCAGGTCCTTCTACCTCGGCCCCAAGACCTGGAACTCCCTCCCCACCAACCTCCGCAAAACCGAAAACCTCCTGCTTTTCAGAAAAAACCTCAAGACATGGCTGTTCGAACAGTGATCCTCCTTCACCCGCCCCCCCCCCCCCCCCCAAGCGCCTTGAGACCCTCACAGGTGAGTACCACACTCTATACATTATTTTTATTTATTTTTATTTTGTGATTATGTGTGTGCGCGTGTGGGTGTGTTGATGTCAGGGCGGGGGGGCGGTGAGGGAGGACTCTGGAGAGACCCCTATCAGTGCCAGCCAAGGAATTCCCTGGCACTGATAGTGCCTACCACCATGGTTTTCGTGGCAGTAAGATTGCCATGAAAACCATGGCGGTAGGCGGGGTCATAATCCCGAAAGCGGGATTGTGACGGCTGCCGGACTGGAGACTGAAGTCTCCAGCCCAGTGGCCGTTACCACCCTGGCAGTCGGAGTGGTACATTGGCGATTTGGCTCAATGTCATAATTTGGGGAAAGGTACTGCCAGCCTGTTGGCAGTACCTTTCCCCAAATTACTGCTGACCGCCAGGGTCGTAATGAGGGCCTAAGACTTCGAAAGAGGACTGCTGTGCTGGTCTGCTGCAAGAAGGACTGCTACTTAGCTGCCTGACTGAGGATTGGACCTGCATCTTGAACACAGGATCACCAGGGTGACTTCAGGGGCTAGATGGCTCCTGATCAGAACCTCAGGGACAGAAAAGGCTCCAACCACCTTCTACCCTGCTACTTGGACTCTGTCAGCTGTTTGTACTGCCCTCCTCCCCTCCAAGTGGTAGCATCCCAGTCCTGGACCCTTGGAAGTGGATCTAAAGGTGTTCTGTCGGACCAGCTGTGGTCCTATAGAACTGGCGCTGCACACCACGTCGCCTCAAAACTTCTGTATTGGAACAGCGACTGCGCAGTGCAGCACCTTGCAGCTCCTCAAAACTGCTGCAGAGATTGCCGTCCTGTAAATCCAGAATAGGGCAATGACCCTTGCTTTTTTGGGGTAGCAGAAAGTAGAAGGAATAACAACCACTGCCTACTTCTGTTATTGGGACCCTTTCTATGGCTTCCTTGGCCAAAAGAGCTGCAACTTCCTCACGGAGGAAAACCAAGTGATTCTCCATCAGCCGTTCTTTTGAGGAACACATTGGGGGAGGGAAAGACTGGAAAGGAAGGGAACAGCCCTTCTGTATGATCTGCATTACCCATTTGTCCAATGTTATGACCACCAGTGAGGGGAATAAAATTAAATCTTCACTCCAACTGGACGTACATGGTCTTGCAGAGTAACACAAGGAAGGCTTGGACGCTGTAGAGGCAGTGGGCTGGGTGGCGGACGACTTCTGACTAGACCCTTGAGGTCTGAAAGTACCAGGATCGCATCCGCACACAAGATGCAGCCCTAGCTCCGGACGGTGGCTAATTTGGGATTGTCGTGGCACTGTGTCCCTCCCATAGAGAGGGAAGGGATGAAAGGCAAACTGTGGGTGAGGAGCCAATGAGAGACGTACGGACTTGGCTGTAGCCCGAGAGTGCTTAAAAGCACTCCATTGTCAAGTCTGCCTTTTTGGCAAAATAGGTGGGACCCATTGAAGGGCATGTCCATAAGGTTTGCCTGGACATCCCCCAAAAAGCCAGATGTACGTAGCCAGGTGTGGCGTCAAAGGGCCACTGTTGATGAAATCGCCCTACCCAGCGACTCAGTCGTGGCCAAACCTTATGGTAAACTTCGCTGTATCTCTCCTGTCCTTGAGAGACCCGAGGCAGCACCTGCACAACCATATCCCACAAAGTGTGGGAATAACGGCCCAATAAGCATGAGGGGTTTACCGACCTCAATGCCAGGCTGTTGAAAGAAAACATTTCCTTCCCAAGCTGGTCCAGCCCCTTGGATTACCTGTCTGGAGGTGCGGAAGGGAAGGTGCCCTGGTAAGGGGATACCTAGACTACCAAGCTCTCCGGGATTATGGGCGACGGGAGCAGTGGTTGTTGGAGGTGTTGGGTTTTCTCTCACCAGAAGGCGATGGGCGACGGGGGAACCTTGGTGGCACCATTGGTTGGATTCACCTCGGGTTGTGGACGTTGGGTGCAGAGGTCACTTTGGGTGTTGGGTCTTTGCTGTTCCGCAGCTTGCAGAGTCATTTCTTGAGACTTTGTTGCAGAGCAGATTCATGCTCATAGGAGGCAGTACTCCTAGCATTCCTGGAGGCTTAGCTGCAGGATGAGTCATCTTTTTGGGCAGAGTCCGTTGAGGTCACCAAGCAGGCCGGTGGGGCTGGTACCAAATCAGCTGCTGCTTCTTTTCCTCTCCTGCAGGTGCGACTCCTCTGTCTCCTTTTCATCTTAGGTTATCAGGATCTGAGTTCTGGGGTTCAGGGGTACCACCTCAATACTCCATTTAGGGGCATTACAGGGAGTGTGAGGTGGTAGCCAATGGGCTACCCACCTTTTGGGAGACTACACCCTTCTTATGACCACTTCCAGTGGGAAGTGGGCATTATCCTCACCCTAGTGGCCTAACTCCTTCCAAACCAAGATGTAGGAATTTAAAAAGTGGTGTCCACTTCAGCTCGTCCACCTTAGGGGTGGGCCTGGCATGTATGGGCACACCTCCTAATCTACCTAATTTTCCTGCATGTCTTTCTGCCAAAAGTAGGGTCAGGACAGGTGGGTTTGTCATCTCCGCCATTTGCATTACAAAGGCGGCTAAACTTTCCACCCTGGAATGTCCATCCTGCCTTGAGGAGGTGTCAACACCCATGCCCAGGGCAGGCTTTCCTTTCTGGACCCTAAGAGAGTTGGCTCTCACCGTAGGGGGTGGGAAATGTGGCTAGGGTGGCTAAAGTGGTTAGGCCCAGTCAGTTAACACACAAGCAGTTGGTGGGTTTTCAAGGGGCACCTCTAAGGTACCTTCTGGGTGCATGCATTAGTAAATCTCACACTGGCATCAGTGTGGGTTCATCAATAAGAGATGTTTGATGCCAAACATCTTTTTCTTCAGTGAAGCCAGCATGTAACTGGGGAACTCGTAGTGACCAGTGTTCAGCACATGTTTTTAAAATGGCTTCCCTGGTCACTTATTATGTCTGAGAATCGACAAAGACGTAGCAGGGGCATATCTGCTCATGTAGAAATGCTCGCACATGTAATATAATGCACCCTGCTAGAGGGGTGACTTACATATAATACATGCAGTGTTAAGGAGACATGGCACACAGGCTGTGTCCCGTGTTGTATTTTCACTTTTGTCTACACCAAGACACGCAGCCCGCCATGAGCATAGTGAGGGATCCCTTAGGGTGGCACAATTCACGCTGCAGCCCTTAGGGACCCTCTTCAGTACCTCAGGCCCTAAGTACGAGGGGTACTAGGGACTTACAGAGAGCGCTAAACTTTTGCACATTGGGGGAAACAGCTGTGCAGTTTTAGGGGAAATAGATCTGGCACTGGGGACCAAGTTAACAGGAACCCAGTGCACATTCAGTCGAAATTACCTCAGATATCAGGCAAAGAGTGGGGGCTAACCATGCCAAAAAGGGTGCATTCCTACAGAGGCAATAAATGAGACACCCACTCTAAGACTAAATCTGAGCCCAATTTAGAAACATTAACACTTCTTTATATATATATATATATATATATATATATATATATATCTTAAAACCAAGAACTTCACAAAAGAGTAAGTACTGATTTTGTGCTAAAAAGGTAAGTAAAGAGTTCAAACCTGTGCACCTTTACACACAGTGAAACGCTATGGAGAGAAAAGTCAACAATACATAACAGTAAGTACAATCGGTTTTGGAGGTTCACCTTCTGGAATCAGAGGTGTTGGGACCCAAGATCCAAAGAATTACCACCCAGGCCACACAGCTCAAGTGCAGAGTGGATAGGGCACCTGAACTCTTTGTGCAAGAGTGCTCCTTGCGGTCAGGGTCAATCAGCTAGCAGGGGCACAATCAGGACAGCTGGGCCACTAACAAGCTGGGTCTCAGTGATGCTGATGTCCCTCGACAGCTGCTTGGTCCTAGTGCAGTGAGAATCCCAACTGGACTCTAACTGTTGCTGCTTGGTACAGGGCATCCGGACTCCAGGGATTGTTGCTGCATGGCTCCAGTGGGTCCTTCTGTCATCACACATGGTGGGGGGGGCAGTCCTAGTCCTCCAGAGCATAGGTGCCTCCTCCTGGTCATCTGTAGCATTGGTTGGAGCCGGGAAGCTGCAAGGCAGTTGACTGGACTCTGGTTTTTGGTGCCTGCAGGCAAGTAGCTCCTCTACTCCAAGGGAGATTGGCGGTGATTTTTAAGTGCTGGCAGGCTACACGAGGCTTTGGAAGTTTTCCAGCTTGCAGGATGAGTCACTCTGTTGCGATTGATTTGAGAGGTGCGGGAAGGCAGAGTTTTTTGCCAAAATGTCCATAGCTTCTCTGCTGTTCTCGCCAGGCAGTGGCTCTTCCTGGTCCTTCTTCTCTTGATCCATCAACTCTGAATCCCTGGGTTCAGGGGTGCATTTTAATACTCAATTTAGGGGAGTTACAGGGAGTGCCAGGCAGCAGCTGTAGGAAGTTGGCTCTGTATATACTATCTCAAAGTGAGAGATAGTGCTCACATAGTCCAAGGGTTCCCCTTAGAGGCAAAATTAGATAATACTAATGCTCTATTTGTGGTAGTGTGGTCGAGCAGTAGGCTTATCAGAGGGTAGTGTTAAGCATTTGTTGTACATACACATGCAATAAATGAGAGAACATACTCAAAAAAGTAACTCCAGGCTGATAGGTTTTTATAAAGAAAAATATATTTTCTTTGTTTTTAGAAACACAAGATTCAAATTTTAGGTAACTACATAAATTGTACGGTACTTCACACAGGTAAGTATAGAACTTGGATTTAAAACAGTAGTGTAGGAAGTTGGCTCTGTATATGCTATTTCAAAGTAAGAAATAGTGTGCACAGAGTCCAAGGGTTCCCCTTAGAGATAAGATAATTCTAATGCTCTATTTTGTGGTAGTGTGGTCGAGCAGTAGGCTTATCAGAGGGTGGTGTTAAGCATTTGTTGTACACACACAGGCAATAAATGAGGAACACACACTCAAAGACGTACTCCAGGCAAATAGGTTCTTAATATTGACAAATATATTTTCTTAGTTTATTTTAAGAACCACAGGTTCAAGATTTACATCAAAAACTTTAAATGTAATGTACTTCACTTAGATACTTTAGGAACTTTGAATGAAAACAATATCATGTACAGTCTTTGTAAAAATGGCAATAAGCTATTTTCAAAGTGAATACAGTGCAAAAATCAACAGTTCCTGGGAGTAAGTAAAACACTTACAAGTCTCAGTCCTGGGGCATAGGCAGCCCACCATTGGGGGTTCAAGGCAACCCCAAAGTTACCACACCAGCAGCTCAGGGCTGGTCAGGTGCAGAGGTCAAAGAGGTGCCCAAAACACATAGGTGCCTATGGAGAACAGGGGTGCTCCGGTTCCAGTCTGCCAGCAGGTAAGTACTTGCGTCCTCGGGGGCAGGCCAGGGGGGTTTTGTAGAGCACTGAGGGGGACACAAGTAAGCACACAAAACACACCCTCAGCGGCACGGGGGCGGCCGGATGCAGTGTGCAAAGCAGGCTTCTGGTTGCAAAGCAGGCTTCTGGTTTCAGGTAGGAAACAATGGAGGGACCCTGGGGTCACTCTAGGGGTGCAGGGAGGCACAGGGAGGGCTTCTCAGGACAGCTACCACCTGGGCAAGGCAGAGGGTCGCCTGGGGGTCACTCCTGCGTTGAAGTTTGGTTCCTTCAGGTCCTGGGGGCTGCGGGTGCAGTGTTGCTTTCAGGCGCCGGGTCCCTTGTTACAGGCAGTCGCGGTCAGGGGGAGCCTCTGGATTCTCTCTGCAGACGTTGCAGTGGGGGCTCAGGGGGGTCGTCTCTGGTTACTCACGGGCTCGCAGTCGCCGGGGAGTCCTCCCTGAGGTGTTGGTTTTCTGCAGGTCAAGCCGGGGGCGTCGGGTGCAGAGTGTAGATTCTCACGCGTCCGCCGGGAAAAGTGAAGTCTTTGGAAGTTGCTTCTTTGTTGCAAAGAAGTAGCTGGTTTTGAACAGGGCCGCTGTTCACAGGAGTTTATTGGTCCTGTAGACCAGAGCAGTCCTCTGAGGCTTCAAAGATCGCTGGTCCCTGTCGGATGCGTCGCTGGAGCAGGTTTTCGAAGTTGGAGACAGACCGGTAGGGCTGGGGCCAAAGAAGTTGTCGTCTTCCTCCTTCTCTTCAAGCTTGTAGGTCAGCAGTCCTTCTTTCTTCAGGTTGCAGGAATCTGATATCCTGGGTTCTGGGGTGCCCCTAAATACTGAGTTTAGAGGTGTGTTTAGGTCAGGGGGGCAGTAGCCAATGGCTACTGTCCTGGAGGGTTGCTACACCCTCTTTGTGCCTCCTCCCTGAGGGGAGGGGGCACATCCCTAATCCTATTGGGGGAATCCTCCAAACTTAAGATGGAGGATTTCTAAAGGCAGGGGTCACCTCAGCTCAGGAGGTAGTGCCAGTCGACTCTGCAGGCGTCGTAGGCATCGTGGTCGCAGTGATGACGTCAGGAGTAGTACATAGACAGCGCCCTCGTGCAGTGACGTCCGTTCTTTTGTTTCCGCGCCACACACTGACAAACTCCCAGACCATATACTTAATAAGGCCACACTGTACTTACAATGTCTAAAAATAGACTTAGACACTGTATGGGGCACATAGCTCATGCAGCTATGCCCTCACCTGTGGTATAGTGCACCCTACCTTAGGGCTGTAAGGCCTGCTAGAGGGGTGACGTACCTATGCCACAGGTAGTATTTTGTGTGCATGGCACCCTGAGGGGGATGCCAGGTCGACTTTGCCTTTTTCTCCCCACAAACACACACAATCTGCATTGGAAGTGTGCATGTGTTAGGTGAGGAGTCCATTAGGGTGGCACAATACATGCTGCAGCCCTTAGGGACCTTCCCTGGTCACAGGACCATTGGTTCCACTGGTACCTTTTACAAGGGACTTATCTGTGTGCCAGGGGTGTGCCAATTGTGGAAACAATGGTACATTTTTTGTGAAAGAACACTGGTGTTGGGGCCTGGTTAGCAGGGTCCCAGCACACTTCTCAGTCAAGTCAGCATCAATATCAGGCAAAAAGTGGTGGGTAACTGCAACAGGGAGCCATTTTCCTACAATGTCTTTCAGAGTGACCATGTGAAAATGATCTTCCAGAATATATATGTTCAATGGCCTTCGATCTAAGATTGGCAGCAGAGAACTGTCCTTTTTGGGTATAAGGAAGTATAGTGAGTATACTCCTCCTCCTTGGTGTTGGAGAGAGATGGGATCTATTGCTCCTTTGAAAAGGAGAGCCTGGACTTCCTGTCTGAGTAATGTTTGATGTTCTATTGAGAAAAAATGAGTGCGAGGTGGATGTAGGAGGCTGGTTCAGTGTACGGGGTACACCTATAGGTGAGGCACCCTGTACGTAGTCCATCAACCCTTTGTGATAGTGTAGGAGGGGGGACCCAAACCATACACTCAATAAATTGAATGCGAAAATCACTCCTAATCCGCACTACCACCCAAGGGACCCTAGGACTGGGGAAGCACTAGAACCCCAAAGATAAGTAGGTAGGATTCCCCAGGCGCCTGTTTGCAGAGTAGAAACCTTGGGTCAGTGTCCATTGACTAACATCAGGAAGTCGTGGTGGAAGTTTTAGGACCCTTCCCACAGGACTCCGAGGAAACCCGTTGGGACGGGGGAGGGGCTGGTTGGATAGTGTCCCCACCTGTGGATACCCAGAATAGTGGAATACCTTCAGGGAGCGGGATGAAGTTCTGTCTGAACCTTCTGCTGAAGTCAAGGGTGACCTCAGTTGTCCAGCTGCTGTCGCAACCCGAGGACCAGGTCGGTTTATCCCAGGCATGGATTACAGAAGAAGAGGACCTAAAGAGAGAGGGGAGAGAGCTCAAACCACCTGGAAGTGCCCAGGCGGTGCAGGAGGGCAATGCCACCCTTCTTGATGATGATGATTTTCTGTAGGATGGTGGACGAAGAAGTGCAGCTGTGGAGTCCGGACGATGCTGGAGGATCCCAGGACTCATCCACGAGCTGTCTCACACCGATCTTTGAATTGCAGACGGGACAGCGGGGCCACCAACAAGCCTTGGCAAATGCAGAGAAGCGTTGCACAGAGTTTGCAGAATTTGTGTGGACCAGCATGGCCCAGGTGACCTAACCATGTCAGGTATGGCTGGCTCTGTCTATACTATACCAAAATGAGAGGCTTAACAGAGGCTAAAGAACAAGTTACTTACCTTCGATAACAAATTATCTGGAAGAGACATATTCTAGTTGCAGATTCCTTACCCTAGAATTTTCCCAGGCGTCAGACTGGATCCGGAGACTTTTCTTTGAGCAATACCCTTGCGCCCCAGAGCGAAGGCCCTAAAGTACAAGTTACTTATCTTTGGTAACAATATATCTGGTAGAGACATATTCTAGTTTCAGATTCCTTACCTTTGAATTTCTCCAGGTGTTAGACTGGATCCGGAGATTTTTCTTCGAGCAGTACCTCTGCGCGCCTTCATGTGGCGTCAGTCGACTCCGTGAGCGTGGCCGTGTTTGCTGTGATGATGTCGCAGTCGTATATAGGGGCCACCCCGGTGTGCTGATGTCAGTTTCTTTTCATGACTTTCCACACCAGTAGCGCGGAGCCATGAAGAAAACAAAGAGGCGCGCCAAAACTAGGGCCATTAAGGGGAAGTTCCTGTCCCTAGAAATCAGTTCATAGTGCAGGGAGGATGGGCGGGTCGATAAGGAATCTGCAACTAGAATATGTCTCTACCAGATATATTGTTACCGAAGGTAAGTAACTTGTACATCTGAGAGAGACTTCTAGTTGCAGATTCCTTACCTTTGAATAGATACACAAGCAATAACATCCCCGGTGGTGGGCTGCGAACCAAGATAACACCAAGAAGTCCTTCGGGACCGAACGGCCAAAGTAGACGTCCCTTCGGACCCAATTGTCCAGGCAGTAATGTTTGGTAAAAGTGTGCAGAGATGCACACGTCACTGCCTGACAGATGTCCAGGACTGGAACGCCCGTGCTAGCGCTGTGGTAGCAGAAGTAACTCTGGTGGAGTGAGCGCGCAAACCTTCGGGAGGTTGCTTTTTAGCCAGAGCGTAGCACATTTTGAGCCATAAGAATACCCAACGAGAAATGGTCCTCCTCTGCACCACCTTCCCCTTCTTTGCACCCACATATCCCACAAAGAGTTGATCGTCCACCCAGAAGTCTTTGGTACGATCAAAATAGTACGCCAACGCTCTTTCCGGGTCCAGAAGGTGGAGTCTTTCCTCTTCATGAGAGGGATGTGGGGGTGCATAAAAGATAGGCAAGGTGATGGACTGTCCGACATGGAAGGGTGTATTACTCTAGGTAGAAAAGAAGCCCTCGTGTGAAGCACCACCACAGGAAAGGTGGCTTAGATGACAGAGCTTGGAGCTCACTTACTACGCAGGCAGAAGTAATGGCAACTAAAAAGACAGTCTTGATACTTAAGAAGTGTAAAGGGCAGTTGTGAAGCGGCTCAAATGGGGTACATATAAGGTATGTTAATACCAGGTTTAGATCCCATTGGTACATGATAAATGGGATAGGAGAAAAGAGATGTATGAGGCCTTTAAGAAACCTACCAAATATAGGAGATTTAAATAAGGATGGCTGATCTGGTAACCTCAAGAAAGCATATATAGCAGAAAGATATCCCTTAAAAGTGCCCAGGGTGGAGCCCTTCTGGGCAAGGGAAAGAATAAAGAGAAGGACTGGAGAAAGAAGAGCAGATAGAGGATTGACAGATTTGTCCATGCACCATGCCACAAATTTCTTCCAACGAAAGGCATATACAATTTTGGCTGAGGGACGCCTGGCTGCCAAGATAACATTACAGACTTCAGGTCAACAGACGTCAAACATCGCTGCTCAACCTCCATGCAAGGAGGAGGAGGGTGGACAGTTTCGGATGGAAGACCCTCCCCTGCTGCTGCGACAGAAGATCCTCCCAAAGGGGCAGCCTGATCAGAGGAGCTAAGGCCATGCTCAACAGCTCGGAATACCAGACTCTTCGTGCCCAGTCCAGAGCCACCAGTATTATTTGGGCCCGGTCTTGCCTGATGATCTTCATAATGACGCCACCAGACGGCGCACAGAGGAACTACTCGAAGAAATATCTCCAGATCCAGTTTGATGCCTGGGGAAATTCAAAGGTAAGTAATCTGCAACTAGAAGTCTCTATCAGATAGGGGAATATCTGTCCATAGAAATCAGTTTGCAAGCGGGGAGGGTGGGTCGGTCGGTAAGGAATGTGCAACAAGAATGTGTCTCTAGCAGAAAATGTTGTTATCAATGGTAAGTAACTTGTTCATCTGATAGAAACTTGTAGTTGTAGATTTCTGACCTTAGGATAGATACCCAAGCAATACCATCCTCAGAGGTACAAACCAAAATCATACTAAAAAGCCCTGTAGGACCGAACGACCAAAGCAGCCGTCTCTACAGACCTGACTGTGCAGGCAGTATTGCTTTGTAAACATGTGCAGAGATGCCAACGTTGCTGCCTGACAGATGTTCAGGACAGGAACTCCGTGTGCTAACGCAGTGGTAGCAGCAATTGCTCTGGTTGAGTGAGCACACAATCCCTCTGGAGGTTGCTTCTTTGCCCAAGCGTAGCACATTTTGATGCGGAGAAGCACCCACCGTGAGATGGTATGCTTCTGCACCGCCTTCCCTTTCTTGCACCCACATAACCAACAAAGAGTTGATCGTCCAACCGGAAAACTTTAGTGCAATTAAGATAGAACGCCAACGCTCTTTTTGGATCCAGACGATGGAGTCTCTCCTCTTCATGAGAGGTGCGTAAAAAGTAGGCAAAGTGATGGATTGGCCCACATGAAAAGGTGTGACAACCATGGGAAGGAAGGAGGCCCTCATGCACAGCACAACTTTGTCAGGATGTGCAGACAAAAATGGAGGCGGCGAAGAAAGAGCCTAGAGCTCACTCACTATGCGAGCAGAGGTGATAGCCACCAGAAAGACTGTCTTGAGGGAAAGGAGCCGCAGAGGACAATTGTGTAACGGCTGAAATGGAGTACACCAAGTAAGTGAGGACAAGACTGAGGTCCCACTGAGGCATAATAAATGGAGTAGGATGATACAAACGAGTAAGACCTTTGAGGAATGTCCCCACAAAAGGAGATTTGAAAAGAGAAAGTTGATCTGGCAATCTCAGAAAAGCTTAGATAGCTTGTAAATGGTACCCCTGGTACCAAGGGCCCTGTAGCCATGGAAGGTCTCTAAGGGCTGCAGCATGTATTACGCCACCCTGTGGAACCCCCACTTAGCCCATGCACATTGCCTCACAGCTTGTGTGTGCTGGTGGGGACAAAACGACCAAGTGGACATGCCACTCTCCTCAGCGTGCCATGCCCACAACCCACTGCCTGTGGCACAGGTAAGTTACCCCTCTAGCAGGCCTTACAGCCCTAAGGCAGGGTGCACTATACCACAGGTGAGGGCATAGTTGCATGAGAACTATGCCCCTACAGTGTTTAAGACAACTCTTAGACATTGTAAGTGCAGGGTAGCCATAAAGAGTATATGGTCTGGGAGTTTGTCAGACACGAACTCCACTGTTCCATAATGGCTACACTGAATACTGGGAAGTTTGGTATCAAACTTCACAGCACAATAAATCCACACTGATGCCAGTGTGGGAGTTATTGAGAAAAGCACACGGAGGGCATCTTAGAGATGCCCCCTGTATACCAGCCCAACTACTAGTGCTAGGCTGACCAATTTCTGCCAGCCTGCCACATCCATATGGGTTTAAAGCCACATGGGGTGAGTGTCTTTGTGCACTCTGTGGCTAGGAACAAAGCCTGTACTGGGTGGAGGTGCTTCACACCTCCCCCTGCAGGAACGGTAACACATGGCGGTGAGCCTCAAAGGCTCAAGCCTGGTGTTACAGCACCCCAGGGCACTCCAGCTAGTGAAGATGCCTGTCCCCCTGGACACAGCCCCCACTTTGGCGGCAAGTACGGAGGAGATAATGAGAAAAATAAGGAAGAGTCACAATCCAGCTAGGACAGCCCCTAAGGTGTCCTGAGCTGAGGTGACCCCTGCTTTAGGAAATCCTCCATCTTGCTTTGGAGGATTCCCCCCAATAGGATTAGGGATGTGCCTCCCTCCCCACAGGGAGGAGGCACAAAGAGGGTGTAGCCACCCTCAGGGACAGTAGCCATTGGCTACTGCCCTCCAGCCCTAAAACACACCTCTAAATAGGGAATTTAGGGGCCACCCTGAACCCAGGAAATCAGATTCCTGACGACCTCAAACAAGAAGGACTGCCGGCCTGAAAGCCCAGGAGAGATGACAGAGACAACAACTGACTTGGCCCCAGCCCTACCGGCCAGTCTGCAGACTCAAAGAACCTGCAACAGTGATGCATCCAGCGGGACCAGCGTCCATTGCCGACTCAGAGGACTGTCCTGCAACCCAAAGGACCAAGATACTCCCGTGGATGGCGACGCTGTCTAATCTACAAAGAAGAAACCATCTTTAAAGGGACTCCAAGCCTCACTCCAGAAGCGTAAGTCCCCAACACTATGCACCCGACGCCCCCTGCTCGTGAGCAGAAGAACCAACACTGCAGAGAGGACCCCAAGGCGACTCCGACGACGTGGACACCCTGGGACAACCTCCCTGTTCCCCCACAGCAAAGCCTGCAGAGAGAATCCAGAGGCTCCCCCTGACCGTGACTGCCCAGTAACAAAGAACCCGACGCCTGGAAGGGGCACTGCACCTGCAGCGCCCAGGCCTGAGAGAAACCAACTACCAGTGCAGGAGTGACCAGCAGGCAGCCCTCACCATTGCCCAGTCGATGGCTGGCCCGAGAAGCCCCACCCCCCCTCCCCTCGTGCCCTCCATTGCTTTCAATGCAAGACTCAACACCTACTTTGCACACTGCCACCCCTGTGCCGCTGAGGGTGTATTTTTTGTGTCTGTTTGCAACCCTCCCCCCCCCCGCAGTGCTCTACAAAGCCCCCCTGGTCTGCTCCCCAAGGACGCAAGTACTTCCCTGCTAGCAGACTGGAACCAGAGCACCCCTGGCCTCCATAGGTGCCTATTTTATTTGGGCCCTACTTTAACCTCTGCACCTGACCGGCCCTGTGTTGCTGGTGCTGGGTGTTTGGGGTTGACTTGAACCCCGAACGGTGGGCTGCCTATGCCCCAGGGGGAGAACTTGAAAGTGCTTTACTTACCTGATAAACTAACTTGCACTTACCTCCCCCAGGAACTGTTGATTTTTGCATTGAGTCCACTTTTAAAATAACTTATTGCCATTTTTACCAAAACTGTATACCTTACTGTTTTACTTTAAAGTTCCATACTTACCTATGCCAAGTACCTTACAATGTATGTACTTACTTGAATTCTGAATATTGTGGTTCTAAAATAAATTAAGAAAATAATATTTTCCAATATAAAAACCTATTGGCCTGGAGTTAAGTCTTTTATGGTGTGTTCTCATGTACTGCCTGTGTGTTTAAAACAAATGCTTAACACTACCCTCTGATAAGCCTGCTGCTCAACCACACTACCACAAAATAGAGCATTAGTATTATCTAATGTTGCCACTATACACCTCTAAGGGGACCTTTGGACTCTGTGCACACAATCTCAAACTTTGAGATAGTATATACAGAGCCAACGTCCTACAAGGGGTCAAAGAAAACAGCTCAGAAAACTGCTGTAGGACGTGCCTGCAGTCAGCTTGCTGTTGTCCAGAGAGGGGGTCTGAGTAGAGAACTCCATCCACTGAGCCATCTTTAGGGTCAGTTGATAGGAGGCCAGGGAGAGGTTCACTCTCTGCTTACTGATCCTCATCAGTAACCATCAACATGGTTTTGTCTGCCCTGTCATTGAGGAGTTTATTGTGTTTAAAATGGATCACCCTCTTTGGTGTTCTGCTAGTGCCCAGGTCCACTAAGTAAGTGACCTGACTCTTCTTTTCTAGCACTGGGTAAGGACCACTCCATCTGTCTTGAAGTGCCCTGGGAACCACAGGCTTCAGAACCCAGACTTTCTGCCCTGGCTGAAACTCAACCATAGCAGCCTTTTGGTCATACCACAACTTCTGGAGTTGTTGGCTGGCCTCAAGGTTTTTGCTTGCCTTTTCCATGTACTCTGCCATCCTAGAGCGGAGGCCTAGTACTTAGTCCACTACGTCTTGTTTAGGCTCATGGAGAGGTCTCTTCCAGCCTTCTTTTACAAGTGCCAGTGGTCCCCTACAGGATGGCCAAATAGAAGCTCAAAGGGGGAAAACCCTACTCCCTTCTGTGGCACCTCTCTGTAGGCGAAAAGCAGGCATGGCAAGAGGACATCCCATTTCCTTTTGAGTTTTTTCGGGAGCCCCATGATCATGCCCCTTCAATGTATTTTTAAATCTCTCCACAAGACCATTGGTTTGTGGAGGGTATGGTATGGTGACCCTGTAAGCCACCCCACACTCATTCCACATATGCTTTAGGTAAGCGGACATGAAATTGGTACCTCTGTCAGAAACCACCTCCTTAGGAAATCCCACTCTGGTAAAGATACCTATGAGTGCTTTGGCTACTGTAGGGACATAAGTGGACCTAAGGGGAATTCCCTCAGGGTACCTGGTAGCATGATCCACTACTACCAGAATATATTGGTTCCCTGATGCTGTGGGATGCTCAAGTGGACCCACTATATCTACTCCCACTCTCCCAAAGAGGACCTCCACCAATGGAAGTGGAATGAGGGAGGCCTTTGGATGGCCACCTATCTTGCCACTTGCTTGACAGGTGACACAGGAGCTGCAAAACTCCCTTACCTTCTGGGACATAGTGGGCCAATAGAAATGGGTGACTAATCTCTCCTAAGTCTTGGTTTGTGCAAAATGCCCAGCAAGGGGAATGGTAAGGATGAACTCTCTAAACCCCTGAGGCACTACCACTCTCCAAGTGGCACCAGGTTTGGGATCTCTTGCCTCAGTGTAAAGGAGTCCATCTTCCCAATAGACCCTGTGGGTTCCACTGACATTTCCTTTGGTTTCCTCAGCTGCTTGCTGTCCTAGGCCTTCAAGAGTGGGACAAGTCTATTGTCCCTGGCACAGCTGTTCCCCCAGGGCCCAATAACTCTATCTGATAAGGCTCCAGCTCTGTGAACTCAGTTACCTCAGGCGATAGGACATCTTCCTGAGAAGAGAGGTCCTGTTTCTTGTGCTGTGTAGAAGTTGGTCTCCTAGTCTTCTTTCCTTTTCTCTTGGAAGGTTCGGCCATTATTCCAGACTCCTAACACTTCTTTTTCACCTTGTGCTCTGCTCTTGTCTTAACACACCGGTTTACGGGTACCCAGCATGGTTGCATGGGTCTTGTGCTCTACCTCAGCCCATGCTGAGGAATCCAGATCATTCCTTAGCAAACACTACTGGGATTGCATGGTGACATTGGCACCTGTATCCCTCAGGGCTTCTACCAAGTGTTACAGTTCCTGCAGGGGTTTGATAACAAACTTCCCAGTATTCAGTGTAGCCATTATGGAACTGTGGAGTTCGTGTTTGACAAACTCCCAGACCACATACTCTTTATGGCTGCCCTGCACTTACAATGTCTAAAAATTTGCATAGACACTGTATGGGCATAGTGCTCATGCAGATATGCCCTCGCCTGTAGTATAGTGCACCCTGTCTTAGGGCTGTAAGGCCTGCTAGAGGGGTGACTTACCTATGCCAAAGGTAGTGGTTTGTGGGCATGGCACTCTGAGGGGAGTGCCATGTCGACATAGTCTTTTTCTAACCACCAGTACACACAAGCTGTGAGGCAGTGTGCATGTGCTGAGTGAGGGGTCCCCATGTGGCATAATACATGCTGCAGCCCTTAGAGACCTTCCCTGGCCGGAGGGCCCTTGGTATCAGGGGTACTATGTACAAGGGACTTATCTGTGTGCCAGGGCTGTGCCAATTGTGGAGACAAGTGTACAGTTCAGGCAAAGAACCCTGGTGCTGGGGCCTGGTTAGTATGGTCACAGCACACCTTCAATCATAACTAGCATCAACAAAAGGCAAAAAGTTAGGGGGTAACCATGCCAACAGAGGCATTTTCCTACAACCCCCACCTAGGTAAATGGAATGTGCAGAGGGGAGCTGGGGGTATTAGGAAACCCCAAAGATAAGTACCACAGGGCCCCCAGGCGACCAGGAGGAAAGGAGTAAATTACTAGATTCTCCCCAAAACACCCAAAAGGAAGAAAATGAAGAAAATGCAACACCCAGACAAGACTTCAAGAAGCCAGCGGTGGATTCCTGAAGAGGAAGACCTGTGGAAGAAGGGGACCAAGTCCAGAAGTCAGAGAAGAGTCCAGGAGGAGTAGAAGCTACTACCCACCCAGCTATGGATGTAGGAGTTGGTCGACGGTAGGACGAAGACGGTCAGGAATGCAGACCTGGAGCAGATGAAGAGTTGGTGGAGGATGCAGTTGACATCCCACGCCAGATGGATGACTGCAGTCGGTCGGTGGCGTGGAAGAGCCTCCAACAAGTCTTGGCAAGGGCAGATGTCGCAGTGAAGCAAAAGTGCAGCTGCCGGGGACCAGCAAGGTCCAGAAGGACTCAAACCATGGGGGGCCCCTAGGGCAGTGCGTCGCAGGAAGAAGTTCTGTGGGCTAAAGCTACACGTAGCCTAAACATCCCTTAGAGGAGATGGAAACAAGTCTTTGCAGCAGCAAGAGATGTGGTGCAAGGGGATACTGTCCTGCGTGGGAAGACAAGGGCTTATCTCCACCAAAGTTGGACAGCTGGCAGAGAGGACCAAGAGGACTACTCCGGACCACCACCCATGATGCAGGATCCACGCAGCTCAGGATGAGACGAGATCTACGCAGTCAGTCGTTGTTGCAGCTGGTGCCTGTGGATGCAGGGGAGTGACTCCTTCACTCCAAGAGAGATTCCTTCTTTCTTCTCGTGCAGACTGAAGACTTGCCGCCCTCAGACGATGCACAGCTGGGGAAATGTTGCAGAAGCTGGAAGGAGCCTTGGAAACAATGTTGCAAGCAGAGTCTTCGTCATGGATGCAGATTGTCGGTTCCTGGAGGGTCCAGTTGCAGTTCCAGTGGCTACAAGTCAAAGTAGGGGTTGCAAAGGAGTCCTGCTGCAATCTTGCAAGCTGAGCACCCACCCAAGAGAGAGACCCTAAATAGCCCTGAAAGTGGGATTGGTCACCTAGCCGGGTGAGCACCTATGAGGAGGGGGCTCTAATGTCACCTGCCTAACCTGGCTACTCAAGATGCTCCCAGAGGTCCCTGCCAACCTTGGATTCAAGATGGCACAACCCAGGGACCCTCTGAAGGAGCTCTGGGCAACACCCCTGGGGTGGTGATGGACAGTAGTCACTCCCTTTTCCATTGTTCAGTTTCGCGCTAAAGCAGGGCCTGGGGGTCTCTAAACCGGTACAGACTGGTTTATGCATCGAGGGCACCAAATTCGCCCTTCAAAGCATGCCAGTGGGTTGGGAAGGCTACCCCTCCCAAGCCATGTAACACCTATTTCCAAAGGGAGCAGGGTGTTACCCCCCCATCTCCCAAAGGATATCCCTTTTCCTGCCTTCTTGGGCTTGAGCTGTTCAAGTAGCAGGAGGGCAGACACTTGTCTGAGAGATGGCAGCAGCTTGGGCTGCCCGGAAAACCCCAGAAGGCTGGTAGGAGCAATGCTGGAGATCCTCTAAGGAGCCCCCAGAATGCAGGGAATCATACTTCCAATATTGACAACAGTATGGGGGTAAGATTCCGACATGTTTGACGCCACACATGCCTAGGTTTGGAGTTGCCATTATGTAGCTGGACACAGGTAGTGACCTATGTCCAGTACACGCAAAAATGAAAATGTCACTTACCCAGTGTACATCTGTTCGTGGCATCAGTCGCAGTAGATTCGCATGTTTTGCAATAGCTCGCCATCTGGTGTTGGGCCGGAGTGTTACAAGTTGTTTTTCTTCGAAGAAGTCTTTCGAGTCACGGGACCGAGTGACTCCTCCTTTTGTCTCCATTGCGCATGGGCGTCGACTCCATCTTCGATTGTTTTTCCCCGCAGAGGGTGAGGTAGGAGTTGAATTGTAGTAATAGTGCCCATGCAATGGAGTGACTAAGTATGCACCTATTTAAGGTTGAGATGATACATATACAAATAGTTGAAGGTAACTTCCAAACTGCTACAGGCTCCCGGGGAGGCGGGTGGGCACATGCGAATCTACTGCAACTGATGCCACGAACAGATGTACACTGGGTGAGTGACATTTTCAGTTCGATGGCATCTGTCGCTGTAGATACGCATGTTTTGCATAGACTAGTAAGCAGTTATCTCCCCAAAAGCGGTGGATCAGCCTGTAGGAGTGGAAGTAGTCTGAAATAATGTTCTTAATACGGCTTGACCTACTGTGGCTTGTTGTGCGGATAACACGTCTACACAGTAGTGCTTGGTGAATGTGTGAGGCGTAGACCATGTGGCTGCCTTACATATTTCTTGCATTGGGATGTTTCCTAGAAAGGCCATGGTAGCACCTTTCTTTCTGGTTGAGTGTGCCCTTGGTGTAATGGGCAGCTGTAGTTTAGCTTTAAGGTAGCAGATTTGGATGCATTTAACTATCCATCTGGCTATACCTTGTTTTGATATTGGGTTTCCTGCATGAGGTTTTTGAAATGCAATAAATAGTTGTTTAGTCTTTCTGATGTTCTTTGTTCTGTCAATGTAATACATCAATGCTCTTTTGACATCTAATGTATGTAGTGCCCTTTCAGCTACGGTATCTGGCTGTGGAAAGAACACTGGAAGTTCCACTGTTTGATTTAGATGGAACGGTGAAATAACCTTTGGCAAAAATTTAGGATTGGTCCTTATGACGACCTTATTCTTGTGTAGTTGTATAAAAGGTTCCTGTATTGTAAACGCCTGAATCTCGCTTACTCTTCTTAGGGAAGTAATGGCGATGAGAAATGCCACCTTCCAGGTTAGGAACTGTATTTCGCAGGAGTGCATGGGTTCAAAAGGTGGACCCATAAGTCTAGTTAGGACAACATTTAGGTTCCATGAAGGAACAGGTGGTGTTCTTGGTGGTATAATTCTCCTAAGGCCCTCCATGAATGCTTTAATGACTGGTATCTTATATAGGGAAGTTGAATAGGTAGTCTGCAGGTATGCAGATATTGCTGCAAGGTGTATTTTAATGGAAGAGAAAGCCAGGTTAGATTTTTGTAAGTGAAGCAAGTAACCCACTACATGTTCTGGAGTTGTGTGTAATGGTTGTATTTGATTAATATGGCAGTAGCAAACAAACCTCTTCCATTTACTTGCATAGCAGTGCCTGGTGGATGGCCTTCTGGCTTGTTTTATGACTTCCATACATTCTTGGGTAAGTTGTAAGTGCCCGAATTCTAGGATTTCAGGAGCCAGATTGCTAGATTCAGCGATGCTGGATCTGGGTGTCTGATC
Source organism: Pleurodeles waltl (assembly GCF_031143425.1). Classification (NCBI taxonomy): domain Eukaryota; kingdom Metazoa; phylum Chordata; class Amphibia; order Caudata; family Salamandridae; genus Pleurodeles; species Pleurodeles waltl. Next base: position 350,550,170 of record NC_090438.1, read on the forward strand.
TTTTGGTTGTGTTGTGTCAACAGATCTGGCCTGTTGGGCAATTTGATGCAGGGTACTACTGATAGGTCTAGCAGCGTTGTGTACCAGGGTTGCCTTGCCCAAGTTGGTGCTATTAATATGAGTTTGAGTTTGTTTTGACTGAGTTTGTTTACCAGGTAAGGAAGGAGAGGGAGAGGAGGAAAAGCGTAAGCAAATATCCCTGACCAGTTCATCCATAGGGCATTGCCTTGGGACTGTTTGTGTGGGTATCTGGATGCAAAGTTTTGGCATTTTGTGTTCTCCTTTGTCGCAAACAAGTCTATCTGAGGTGTTCCCCAGAGTTTGAAATAAGTGTTCAGAATTTGGGGGTGAATTTCCCATTCCTGGACCTGTTGGTGATCTCGAGAGAGATTGTCTGCGAGTTGATTTTGGATCCCTGGTATAAATTGTGCTATTAGGCGAATTTGGTTGTGAATTGCCCAACGCCAAATCTTTTGTGCTAGCAGGCTTAACTGCGTGGAGTGCATCCCCCCTTGCTTGTTTAGATAATACATTGTTGTCATGTTGTCTGTTTTGACGAGAATGTATTTGTGAACTATTATTGGTTGGAAAGCTTTTAGTGCTTGAAAAACTGCTAGAAGTTCTAGGTGATTTATATGCAGTTTTGTTTGATGTACGTTCCATTGTCCTTGTATGCTGTGTTGATCGAGGTGTGCTCCCCACCCTGTCATGGAAGCATCTGTTGTTATTACGTATTGTGGCACTGGGTCTTGGAAAGGCCGCCCTTTGTTTAAATTTATGTTGTTCCACCACAGAAGCGAGAGGTAAGTTTGGCGGTCTATTAACACCAGATCTAGAAGGTGACCCTGTGCTTGTGACCATTGTGATGCTAGGCACTGTTGTAAGGGCCTCATATGCAGTCTTGCGTTTGGGACAATGGCTATGCATGAAGACATCATGCCTAGGAGTTGTAGTACCATCTTTGCTTGTATCCTTTGTGTTGGATACATGCGTTGTATGATGGTGTTGAAATTTTGAATTCTTTGTGGACTTGGAGTGGCTACTCCTTTTGATGTGTCTATTATGGCTCCCAGGTATTGTTGTACCTTGCGCGGCAGAATTTTGGATTTTGTGAAGTTGACGGTGAACCCTAGTTTGAAGAGGGTTTGTATGATATGATTTGTGTGATTTGAGCACTCTATTAACGAATGGGCCTTGATTAGCCAGTCGTCTAGATATGGGAACACATGTATTTGCTGCCTTCTTATGTGTGCAGCGACTACCGCTAGACATTTGGTAAAGACTCTTGGTGCGGTTGTTAATCCGAAAGGCAGTACCTTGAATTGGTAATGTATTCCCTTGAATACAAACCTTAGGTATTTCCTGTGCGATGGGTGTATTGGTATATGGAAATAAGCATCCTTGAGGTCTAAAGTTGCCATGTAGTCGTGTAGTTTTAGCAATGGCAATACTTCTTGTAGTGTGACCATGTGAAAGTGGTCTGATTTGATGAAAGTGTTCACTACTCTGAGGTCTAGGATTGGTCTCAGCGTTTTGTCCTTCTTTGGTATCAGAAAGTACAGTGAGTAAACTCCTGTGTTTATTTGTGTGTTTGGCACTAATTCGATTGCATTCTTTTGCAATAGTGCCTGCACTTCTATCTCCAGGAGATTGGAATGATGTTTTGTCAAATTTTGTGCTTTTGGTGGTATGTTTGGAGGGAATTGTAGAAATTCTATGCAATAACCATGTTGGATAATTGCTAGAACCCAAGTGTCTGTAGTGATTTCCTCCCATGCTTTGTAATAATGACTTATTCTTCCCCCCACTGGTGTTGTGTGGAGGGGGTGAGTGACATGTGAGTCACTGTTTAGTAGTAGAGGTTTTGGGGCTCTGAAATCTTCCTCTATTCCTAGGGAATTGCCCTCCTCTATATTGTCCCCGAAAACCTCCTCTATACTGTCCCTGGTAACTGGACGGTGTTGCTTGTGAGGTGCTGGCTTGTGTGCTCTGACCCCGAAACCCCCCTCTAAAGGGTGTTTTACGGAATGTGCTGTAATTCCCTCTGCTCTGCGGGGAGTAGAGTGCGCCCATGGCTTTGGCAGTGTCCGTATCTTTTTTGAGTTTCTCAATCGCTGTGTCCACTTCTGGACCGAACAGTTCTTTTTCGTTAAAAGGCATATTGAGAACTGCTTGTTGAATCTCTGGTTTAAATCCAGACGTTCGGAGCCATGCATGCCTTCTGATAGTTACAGATGTATTAATTGTCCGTGCAGCTGTATCTGCAGCGTCCATGGAGGAGCGGATCTGGTTGTTGGAAATGGTCTGTCCCTCCTCAACCACTTGTTTTGCCCTATTTTGTAAGTCCTTGGGCAGATGTTCAATGAGATGTTGCATCTCGTCCCAATGGGCTCTGTCATAGCGCGCAAGCAGTGCCTGGGAGTTCGCGATGCGCCACTGGTTTGCAGCTTGTGCTGCGACTCTCTTACCAGCTGCATCGAACTTGCGGCTTTCTTTATCTGGGGGTGGTGCATCTCCAGATGTGTGGGAGTTGGCCCTTTTCCTAGCTGCTCCTACAACGACAGAGTCTGGTGGCAGCTGTGTAGTGATGAAAACCGGGTCTGTAGGAGGCGCCTTATACTTTTTTTCCACCCTTGGTGTGATTGCCCTACTTTTGACCGGCTCCTTAAAGATTTCTTTTGCGTGTCGGAGCATACCAGGGAGCATAGGCAGGCTTTGGTATGAGCTGTGGGTGGAGGAGAGTGTGTTGAATAAAAAATCATCCTCGACCTGTTCTGAGTGGAGGCTTACGTTGTGAAATTGTGCTGCTCTAGCCACCACTTGAGAATACGCGGTGCTGTCCTCTGGTGGAGATGGCTTCGTAGGGTATGCCTCCGGACTGTTATCTGACACTGGGGCGTCGTATAGGTCCCATGCGTCTTGATCTTGGTCACCCTGGCTTATGGTGGTGTGAGCTGGGGAGTGTGATGGAGTTTGTGCTGGTGAGACGTTAATCACGCGCGGAGGAGAGGGTGGTGGGGTAACTCTTTTCACCACTTTTGGTTGTGGTGTCTGTTCAGTTTGGAACTCCAACCTTCTCTTTCTTCTAATAGGGGGAAGGGTGCTTATTTTTCCTGTCACCTGCTGTATGAAAATACGCTTTTGCGTATGGTCCACATCAGTTGATTGTAGCTCTTCCTCAAACCTATGCTTTTGCATTTTGGAGGTTAGCGAGTGCTCTTCTGTATAAGAGCCTGAAGCTGGGTCGGTTGCAGTTTGTTTCGGGACCGAAACCCTGTCTGCGTCCTTTTTCGGCTCCGAGGTGACTTTTTTCATTTTCGGGGCCGAAACCAGTCGGCGCCGATCTTCTTCGGGGCCGCTGTCTCGGCGTCGAGCCGTGTCTACACCGGCATCTCGGTGTCGATGCTTGTCTCCAGCATTTTCTCGGTCCCGAGAAGGCTGCGTGCCGGTGTCTCGACCGGAGTCGGACGATCTCGGCACTGTTTGGGCCTTTTTCGGTGCCGACGGTCGGTCACCGAATTTATGGGTGGAGCCATGGCCTGGTGCCAGTGGCGTCCCCTGGGCCTTGTAAATCTTCCTCTGAGTGGTTTTCGACGTCTTACTCACGGTTTGTGTATCGTCGAATCCTTCGGAGTCTGAGTCTTGGATCGAGAAGGTACCTTCCTCTTCTTGTTCCTCGAACTCTCGGTGGGCTGTCGGCGCGGACGCCATCTGAAGTCTTCTGGCTCGACGGTCTCGGAGTGGTTTTCGGGACCGGAACGCACGACAGGCCTCGCAGGTGTCTTCACTGTGCTCGGGTGACAGGCACAGGTTACAGACCAAGTGTTGGTCTGTATAGGGGTATTTATTGTGGCAGAACGGGGTCCGTTCCATCGGCGTTCTTCAGCACGCGGTCGGGCCGACCAGGCCCCGACGGGGGATCGAAAAAACTACCCCTGAAGGGCACCGGAGCTCTTCGATCCTTCGACACGGTGTTGAATCCAACTACGCCGATCCCGAACGCAACAATACCGACGAAAATCTTCCGAAATTAGCTATCTTTCCGTTCCGAAACTCGGAGCGACAGGAACACGTCCGAACCCGATGGCGGAAAAAAAACAATCGAAGATGGAGTCGACGCCCATGCGCAATGGAGACAAAAGGAGGAGTCACTCGGTCCCGTGACTCGAAAGACTTCTTCGAAGAAAAACAACTTGTAACACTCCGGCCCAACACCAGATGGCGAGCTATTGCAAAACATGCGTATCTACAGCGACAGATGCCATCGAACATGACATTCCTGCACTCACTAAGTCTAGAAAAATGGAACTGGAGTTTGTGGGGACACCGCTGCTAGTGCCGGGGTGCCCTAACACACAGGTAAGCCTCTGGACTAGGGGGGCCTGCCACTGGGGTGACCTGTAATGAAAAAGGGTGCAATGGCAGGCCTGCAGAACACTTTGCATGGGCTCCCCATTGGTGGCATAACACAGCCCATGGGGATCACCTGGTAACCCAATGCCCGGAGTACCTGGGTACAATATACTAGGGACTTACATGGGAGCACAAGTATTCTAAATGTGGAGTGAAAATGGTACAGGTTAACCAGTTAGAAGTGAGAGAGCATAATCACTGGGGTCCTGGGTTGGCAGGATGCCAGTGAACACAGTCAAACACACTGACAAACAGGAAAAAAGTATGCCCAGAATGAATAACTCAATGCGGTCCATTTCCACTTGCCATCAGTCATGCACTGAACCAACAGGGCACCTTGCAACAGCAGTAGTTATCCTCATCAAGATAAGGATGTAGTTTAAAAACATTTCCAGAGCCTGTCAATTTGGAAAATGAAAGATAAATATGCAGATAAAATAGAATATTCAAGTGCAAGAAGTGTGCCTATAAGTTCTCTTACCAACCCACATAAAAAATGTTGCGTTTTAAGAACAACAGCGACAATCTCTAATGAAAATGAAGTAATCTTCTATAAAAGCAGGTGTCCTCTTACAGCAAGAGTTTACTGCATACATTTTATCATACATCTGAAACAAGGACTTTGTACAATAATATAACAGAAGTGCTCTCTTCCTAAGGCTAGCCCATAATAGAAACATAGGCCCTCATTACAACCCTGGCGGTCAGTGGAGAAATAGCAGTAATACCGCCAACAGGTCGGCAGAAAAAAAAAAACTGGCAATACAAGCATGGCGGTGACCGCCATGCTAAACCGCCACTTCTCCACTCCGACCGCCAGGGTGGTAACGGCCGCTGGGCTGGAGACTTCGGTCTCCAGACTAGCACCGCCGGCGGTATCACGACCCCGCATACCGCCATGGATTTCGTGGGGTTCTGTACCGCCACGAAATCCATGGCGGTAGGCACTATCAGTGCCAAGGAATTCCTTCACTGGCACTAAAAGGGGTCTCCCCCACCCCCTCCCCGAGTCCTCTGCCCACACCCCCAAACTCCCTACCACCCCCAAAGGTGGCAGGAGCCCCCTCCCCACCCCAACATTGATACACACTCCCCACACGCACACATACACTAAACCGCACATGCAGACATTCCAACAGACACACACATTTTCCACACACCAAACACCCCCCACATGCATACACGCACTCACACACCTCCTCTACACACACACACCCCCATGCACGCACACAACACACAACATCCCCCCACACCCCTCCCCTAACGGACGATCACCTTACCTGGTCCGGTGATCCTCTGGGAGGGTACGGGATACATGGGGGCTGCTCCGCCGCCAGCTCCCCGTCACCAGAACACCGCCACACCGAATCATGGAATGTGATTCGGTGGGTGGTGTTCTGATGGCGTGGCGGTGGAGGTGGAGGTGGAGCAGCCTCCACTTCCCCACCGATCGCCAGTATGGCTGCTGGCGCCTCTCCGTCTGTAAAAGGATGGAGGGCTGCCAGCAGTCATAATATGCTGCATGGAAAACCGCCTGCACTGGCGGTCTTCAGCCCGGCGGTACCTCTGTGGTCTTTCAAAAAGACCGCTGAGGTTAAAATGAGGGCCATAATGTGCTAGACTGAGCTTATTCTGAGACTGTTGCCAATAATATCAGACATTAGTATTAAGTGTGCACAGGTTGACAGGAGCCAAAAATAGAAGCAGAGAGGCACACAAAACACTCATATGGAAAAGAGCTACAACATACTACGTATTATCACAGTGTGGTCATATGTGCTGTGTGCCTTATTTTCCTTGATAACTTAAAGATTCTGGTCAGACTTCTTGGTTCCTCTGATCTGTTAACACCAAGGATTTATAATGGGCAAAGAAAGTGTATTTAGATATACTATAAGATCGCTTGCTCACCCAATGAAGTGCAATAAAACATCTGTTATAATTTTGGCCGTTCTCACGATAGGACTCTCTGGCTCATTGAACGTTCTGGCATTATGTTCAATATATCGTACTTCCCACATTAAGGCAGAGATTCTTCTAAAAACAAAAAAAACATATGTTAACATGGGTTGATGAGACTTAGGATTCTTAATTACACTACTACTTTCAGAAATAACTATGGTGAATAATAAAGGTGAAGAAATGGCATTGTTGGGAAATATAATATGAATTAAATACTTAGAATGAATAATGTCTGTATATGGAATCATACTGTGATGGTCTATCCGAAGAGTCCCTTTAGGTTAACACAATTTGAAGTTCCTGCCTACTTTTCTCCACTACTATTCTAGTACCTGTGTTCACTGTAATGGGGTACATCAGTTGAGCCATGAAATGCTGTCTGCACTAAGGAAACTCATGTAGCCCAGTCATTGAAAACTCTGTCAGATAATCCATATGCCCTTATTAGGAAGTGTGACAAGCATGTACCCATCAACAAAACGCTAAATGATTATAATGAACAAGTTACTTACGTTTGTTAACACTCTTTCTGGTAGAAACTATCTAGCCTTCGATTCCTCATCTTTTGAAAATTCCCCATGCATCAGACTTGATCCCAAAACTTTTTTCTTAGTACCTTTGCACGCTGGAATGTAACACTGCGTGGCTCTGCATGGATGCTGTTCTGCTCCGAAGTGGCGTGCAGGGCCTATAAAGGTGCCATTCCCACAAGCAGATGTTACCTGCTTTCTGCACTGTCTGCACTGCAAGAAGAGGAGCCTCAAAAGCGAAATAGGTATATCACTGACTAGACTTGCGATCTTATTAAGAGGTATAGTGCGGTCACAGAACTGGGTGGATGGGATGTACAGTGAAGAATCTGAGGCTAAACAGTGTGTCTAATAGAAAGAGCAATACTCAAGTAAGTAACTTGTTTTCCTAAAAGATTATTTTAACCGCAGATTCCTCTGAATAGATAACCAAAGCAATACCTCCCGGGGGGGAGGGGGGTCTGTGAATTGGCTTAGGCCCAAAAATCCTGCAGAACTGAAAGGCAAAAATGCACTTCTTGTGAGACCTGGCAGTCCAGACAGTAATGAGTCGTGAACGCCTGGAGAGATGCCCATGGAGCAGCCTGGCAAATATATAGAACAGGCACTTCATGTGCCAATGTAGTGGTAGCAGCCTTAGATCTGGTAAAATGAGCATGCAGGCTTTCTTGAGGATGATTCTTAGCAAGTGCATAGCAGATTATAATGAAGAGAATTGTTGTGCAAACTGAGTCCTTGGCTCAGCTGTACATGATTTGGTTTCACACCAACGGATGACACAAGCGAACTTAGTTCAATGCACCAGCGTTGAATGTGTAAGACAGGTTACTGCAGCCCCGTCAAACTCCACTCAGTACATAAGTGAGGTGGTGTCAAGGCTTTGAGTTACTAAGAAGAAGCAGCTGTAACCCATATTATTTTGAAATTGTTATTTTAAAATGCTGAGATCTAATGTATACAATAATGGTAACAACAAGAAAATGAAAGCTGTCCAGCTTTTCAAATAACAGTGAAAACAGGGGGAAATCGTAACATCACAATTCACACCTGTTAATACCGTCTCTGTGCTAGCTCTAAGCTTTATGCTAGTTCTAGCTGAAGAATATATAATAAGCCTGAGTTTCGGAGGTGATGCACATACCTGGACAAAGGGGTTTACTGTCTGTTTGCAATAGCTTGTCAGCTATTTCAAAAACAAGGCTAAGAGCAAGGAGACTGCTTCTACACAAGAACACAATCCTGGCACCAGTTTGTGAAGGCATATTGGAATGCTTTGCAGAGCCTTAGAGAGTCTTGCTAAAGGCTTCTTCGCTAAAGCTGGGATATGGTGAAGTGTTTATCTGGATCTGCGTCCATGACCTGACTGAAGTTTCTCTCCTGACTAAGTGGTCAAGTGGTAGTACTTATAAACTGTATCTTATCTAAGAAGAAATTTGCAATGTTACCATAGGAATGTTTGATATAACCAGTGACCATGAAGATGTTAGTCTAAGGCTCATGCCTTTAAACATACTGTACAAGGTAAAAATACAACATTTTGAATGTTGTTCTTTGACCTTGAAATTGAGTTAACAGGGCGCTTATTCCAGACTGATGTTGCATCAGTTGTTTTGGTGATGTCTACATCTAAATAACTTGACACTTTCACAGTTCTTGGAAAGATAGGCACAGACAATGTCTGCATCAAAGGCAGGCAGGCAGGCAGGTTGATGGTTGTGCAGCAAAAGAAGAAAATGGAGCTTGGGCCTTCTTGAAATGGAGTTAGGCCTTATAGTCTTTATGTCACAATGACATGAAGTAGCTAGGCCAAAGGTAAACATGCGTGTGGAGATTGTAGCTAAAATGAAACCGTCCTATATGAGTTTAAGACTAAAAGAAAAAGCCTAAAAGCAAGTGATTGAAACAGAGAAAATATTAGAATTATGAAGTGAAACAGTCATAGGATTTTTGACATTCCTGGAATAATTTCGAATGTGTTTTTGACTGATCTTGCTTATCACACATATTCACTATACATATACATAATACAAGCACATTCCAGAAGTGTGCATTTGATGAAATAGCAATTCATAATTTGTTCAATAACACATCTTCAAACTGAACTGAAAAGGGGTCTTTGCACCAAAAGACATGATACTTACAAGAGAATGATCCACATTTACCTTTTTTTGAATCGAGCAAAGCCAACAGAGAGTTGACTGTCCCACACAATGTTCCCCAGTACGATTAATACAGAAGCTGAGAGCTCTTTTTGGATTAAGCTGATGTAGTCTCTCCACCTCCTTAGAAAGAGCTAAGTTTAGGCCCCAGTGAGGCATAATTAAAGGTGTGGGTGGAAACATACTGCAGCCATTTTAGAAAACGCACCACAAAGCATGAATGAAATAAAGAGAGCTGGTTAGGCAACCACAAAAAAGCCAAAAGATCTGGCAAAAAACCTTTAACTGTACCCAAAGTAAGTCTTTTATTGGGTAGGGACAACACAAAAACACTTCAGATAGTTTGTCTTGAAGTGGGTCAATCTGTCAAGTACCGGAGACCAAACCTGTCCCAACCCCAGACAAATACAAATTTTGTGGAGGGACACCTATCTGCCAGAATGACTTCAACTACCTTGGGAGAACGATCATATAAGATCAACTGCTGCCTCTCAATCCCCAAGCATGGAGATGACGAGTGAATAGTTCTGGTTGCAAGACTGTGCGATGCTGCTGCAACACAAGGTACTTCTGAAATGAAGCCTGATTGGAGGTAAAATGCTTGTGTCCAGGAGTTCTGAGTACCACACTGTCATTGCCCAATCCAGTGCCACAAGGATGACTTGGGCCCAGTCGTTCCTGATCTTCTTCACAACTCTGGACAGGAGAGGTAGAATCAGCAAGCTGTAGAGGTGTCCTGAGCTCCACTCGGAATGCATTTTCGAGAGAGAGTTTTCTTGGGAACTTCAATGCACAAAAATGTTGACATTGCACAATCTCGCTGGTGGCAAAGAGATTGAGCCAAAGTTCTCCTCATTCACAAAAGAGAACTTGCACCACCTCTGGGGGTAGCTGCCATTCATGATCTGCTGGGTGCTGGCAGCTGAGTTTGTCGCGCTGGCATTTAAAGATCCCACCAGGTAGTGTGCCAACAGGAAAATTCACTGATGCTCCAATCAATTCCAGGGGTGTAGTGCCCCCTGACAGAAGGTGCAAAAACCTACCCCACTCTGCTTGTTGCAGTACCACATGGTGGTGGTGTTGTCTTTACACATCTGCACCAGTCTCCCTTTGAAGGATGGTTGGAAGGCTTTCAAAGCCATGTGAAGGTACTGCAAATCCAGAAAACTGATATGGAGCTAGGCCTATGATGGAGACCAGATGTCTCTGATCTCTTCCAGATGGCCATCCTAACACAGAAGCAAAGCATTGGTCACCAATTTGATCTATGGGTGGGGAAGGGAGATGGGATTTGCTACTGACCTCATTGTGAACTAGCAGTCACCAATGCAGGTCTTTTACAGTCTCCTCTGGAATCTGGACGCAGTCAGAAAGATTTCCTGATGTGAGGCCCACCAAGACTGTAGACCCCGCTGCGGAGCCCGCATATGCCAGCTGGCATGCTTGACCCGCAGCATGCAGGAGGCAGTCAGCCCCTGTAGCCTCCATGTCATTGTCACTGGGATCCAGAACAAAGGATGCAACATCAGGATCATAACCCAAATGTCCTGGACTCTCTGTTCTTTGGTAACAACAAAATGCCTCCAGAATAGCCCCGATAAAAGGAAGAGTTGGTGAAAGAGTCAGGTGTGACTAAAGCACGTTGATAGTAAACCCCAAGGATGTTAAGAGGTTAGCCGCAGTCTGGAAGTGAATACGCCTTTAACAGTCATAGATGTAAGGGAAAACTGGCACATTTGACCTTCAAAGCTGCGCTGCAAGCACTGCCATCACTTCTGCTAACATCCAAGGGGCACTCCAGAGACCAAAGGGGAGCCGAAAGTGCTCTTGTCCCATTGTGGACCGCAGGTAATGCCTGTGGGTTTGCAGGAATAGGATGTGGAAAAAAGCATCCTGAAGGTCTAATGCTACCATCAAATCTCCAGGGTAGAAGGCAGATAACACACTTAGGCTAGGGTGCGCATCGTAAAGTTGTCCTTTCTTACAAAAGCGTTAAACGCATTTAGAGGGCAAATATCTAAAATTGGAAAAAGGCCTCTGTTCTTGTTCGGCACCAGGAAGTAGCATGAGTGACAGTTAGCTCCCACTTCTGACACCAGCACCCCCTCTATTGCTCCTACGGATGCAGTGGTGAAATCATACTCAAAGGTTCACGTGGTTCTTTGGACCCAAAGGCACTCCAGAGGTAGATAGCAGTGTGTCAAAGAGGAGCAGCTTGGCATTATGTAATTTGCTACAGTATCAGCAAAAGCCCAAGAAAATCAGGTTGCTCCAGGACAAGAGTCTGGATCAGCTCCGAATGAGATGGAGTTCGGGAATGAGACTGAAAAGCATGTCTGCTCCTTTGTGCCTTTTTAGGAGTTCAAGCATAGCACGAAGGGGCGCAAGTAATGCTTGGACATCTTGTGCTTCTTTTTGGACTTAACCGCAACAAAAGAACTGCTGTGGAAACAACTTCCATAACAGGATCGGGACCTTCCCTTTGACTGTTCATGACATGGAGTCGTCCTATGTTTGGCGACATCACCTCTGCCTCATGGTCCTGGAGGCCTTTGGATTCATCAAGGAGCTGTCACTACAGGTCTTGATGTCATGGGCGGAACCCATGTACCTGGATCTGTCAAACATTTGCTTGCAACAGAGCCTACAAGGATTTAATCCTGTAGTATTAAGGGTGACATTGATGCTTGCACACTGGACTTCTCAAATAAATTTTGAAAAAGTGTGTAGAAATTGCCTGTTTAGAGACAAGGGGTAACTCGAGAGACATGTATGGTGATGCGAAGGAAAGCAACTAAGTCAGCGTGCACGGAAGGCACCCTTACACGGCTTCTCATGTCCCTTCGGAGGAGAACAACATCGGCGCAGACCCATACAATGCCACCTACTGCTGCACTGAGGTACTGCTTGAAAGTTTCAAGATCCAGTCTGATACGAGAGAAGTGTACTGAAAAGGTGACGCATCTGCAGTTAAAAGTATATATCAGATGAATTGCTTACACACCCACTCACCCTAACCAGAGAATTGACAATATTTTTCACCCAACTATATGATTTGGATCATACACTTATGGTGACAGAAAATATAACTTCCGGTCTGGGATCCATCTGCCAAAAGAGACTGCTGATCAGAGAATGCATTAGACAGCAATGTCTTTGAAGAGCAAATATTTAAGCCCAAAAGTAACATACTTACTGGTAAAGAGCCTGAGGAAGACGTATTCCTGTTTGAGCTTTACAAGATCAACAAGAACAGGGTGCTGTCACGGCTTTGCAAAGCACTTAAGGAAACAGAGGAAGTGGGCATTTTGTCCCTGGAATTTAATTGTGTAATCATTTCATTTTTTCCGCAACCGAGTAACAGCCCACTACTGTGCAGCAGTTATTGAACACAGATATGAAACTTTTACTCACAGTCCTAGCCAACAGATATAACCCAGTAATCTCTGCCCTTCTACATTCAACCAGTAGCTACAGGTATCTTTCATGCTGGGAACAGTCTTCAATGACAATACATGGATGCCACTTAACCTCTTGGTGCAATTCTGAAATGATCAGGGTTAGAAGGTAGCCTTTTCTTGGATGTGGGAAAGGCACTTGTGTGGAATTGGGATAACTCTTCGGGATCCTGGAAAAATTGCCACTACAGTATGTGGTGGCCTAAGATTGCCATGCATGAGATCCTAAAACCTAGCCCACCGCCTGGTGTAAATCATGAGCCTACTAATAACTACTGGGAATTAAACTCTTTGGGTAAGAATCAAGAGACACTTATTGTCTTCAAAAGATGACCTTGATTTTTACACTGCAAAGGGGAAATGTATGTAGCGGACATTGAACAGTCTTAACAGTCTTACTGCCACAACTCGCTCCCGGCCCTGTCATACCCACTACTAGGGGACCTTTCTGGTGTTCAAATAAGCTTCCAGACTGTATACTATATCTATTTACTGATGTCCAGAATTTTTTAATCTGTTATGAAATCCGTATTCATTCAAGGTTCATGCTGGATTTTGAGGAAGTCTGTCTGCTTTTTTTTGCTAAAGACTAGCCTAAAATTCTCTATATACTGCGTCTCCACCATCTTAAAGCCAACAATGTGTGGTGGAATTCAGCACACCTATGGCTGGCAAGTGCTAGCCTCCTCATTCTGAGGCATGTGATCATAGTGAGCTCTTTTAAGCCTCCATTCCCTTCTGTCTAGGTTTGGCCATTGTAGCAGTATCCCTGTTTGACTGACCTATATGTCCAGAGTTTCTGAGCTATTGCTAATCCTTGTTGACAGTAGGTTTCAGATTCTTGATATCGTAATCCTTGCTCCCTGAACAAGCACTGCTCCACACTGCTGCCAGGTTTCGTTGCTTTCTGAGATAGTACTATGTAGCGCATCTTTGATTTTTGAACTTTAACTCTTTTTGAAGTTACCCTTTTTTCAGCCTCTGCCTATCTTTCCTCTTACTTAGCTCCAGTTCCTAATCTACTACCTTTTTATCCATACTGCCTTAGCTTCCAGTTTCCTTGTGTTGTTTATTTGTTTGCTGCTGAGCATTAACTTTGCTTTCCCTTCTTTCCCCTCGTACTCTTTGTCGATCAAGGCTGTGTATTTTAACAGTCCATCGTTGCTGTAACTTTCTTATGTGTTCCTATGTGATCACCAGAATGTGTCGGCATAGCTGACAACCTAGTGGTGTTTCTCTCTCACTTTGAGTATTGTCTTTATGTTACTTTTATAACAATATCAAAGCATCAGCCCCACTGCTTTTGCAAGTATATCCTATATGAAGGTGTTTGAAGTCAGTATCTGTAACAGCAATTGTGGTTAAGGAACTTACTGAGCGGTAGCATTACTGCGTGGAGCTCTCGGGTGGCTTACACCACATTCCCTTTAATGTTAATGTTGTTACATGTATGCCTTGCATGCCCGGGTGATAGTTATTCTGCATGCCAAATTGCCTTCTTGGGTACCTGTTCTATCTGAGTGCTGACTTTTAGGTTTCCTTGTGCAGGCCTTCATCATTGGATCCCTTTTTCCACCGGACTCCCTTTGTGATCTTGGGCAGCTCTGCTACCAATATTTCTTTGTGTACACTTCTACACCTGTCCAGAGGACCCTCACAGTAATGACCACAAATTCCTTAAATCAGGCTACTATTTCTACGCTGAGGCAGTGCTCATGATAAGTGGCCATGAGACATTCTTGAAGGGAATAGTTTGAAGCGGGCAATGGTACCCTTAATGAACAAATTGCTTACCTCCAGTAATGCCTCATGTGGTAGAGACATTCTAGTTGCATATTCCTTACAGTTGAATTTCCTCAGATATCAGACTGGATCCAGAGTATTTTCTGAGCCATTTGCGGGCTATTAGGTGGCGTTGATCAGCTCCACTTCCGTCGTTGGCATCATCCACACCAGATATCAAGTTGTGGGTCTTATATAGGCGCCGGCCCCGCACGCTGACGTTTCTTTTGACGACTTTCCATAGCAGAAGTGCAGAGCCATAAAGAACACTCACTACTTATGTGTCAAAACTAAGGCCCTTAAAGGGAGGGGGGATGGGAGGAGTCCCTGTCCATAGAAATCAGTTCACAGAGCGGGGAGAATGGGTAGGTCAATAAGGAATCTGGAACCAGAATATGTGTCTACCAGATAAGGTGTTACCGAAGGCATGTAACTTGTCCATCTCATAGAAACTCCTTGTTGCAGACTGCTAACCTTCAAATATACCCAAGCAATACTGTAGAAAACTGTCTCTTTTGACATGGTCACCCCACTCCCGACACACACACTTTTTCTCTGGTTTCTGTTGCAATTTTTACAGAAAGTGCACTGGGTTCCTGCTAACCAGGACACCAGCGCCAGATCTCTTTCCCCCCAAAACTGCACAGTCATTTTTCCCAATTGGAAAAACCTTTAGCACCCACAATAGTTCCCTGGTAAAAGGTACCCCTGGTACCTGGTGCACTAAAGTAAGGCCCCTGAGGGCTGCAGCACAAATTGTGCCACTCTCATGGACCACTCACCAAGCAGATGGCCAGTTGCCATTGCAGGCTGCGTGTCCTGATGTAGGCAAAACTGAAAACACAACATGGCAAACAGCCTGTGAGCCATGTCCCTTAAATACTGAATGCTATTTATGTAAATCATCTCTATAGCAGGCCTTATAACCACAACACAGTGTGCATTATATTACATGAGGACATATCTGCACGAGCAGATATGCCCCTGCTGTGTCTTTGTCTATTCTCAGACATAGTAAGCAACCAGGGAAGCCATTTTAAATGCATTTTCTAGACACTGGCCACTACGAGTTGCCCAGCTACATGATGGCTTCTCTGAATACAGGGACGTTTGGTATCAAACATCTCAGATTAATAAACCCTCACTGATCCCAGTGAGGGATTTATTAATAATTGCACCCAGAGAGCACTTAGAGGTGCCCCCTGAAAGAAGTCACCTTTAACAGTAGCCAAATCCTCCACCTGAGGGAAAACTATGTAGCTCCTCATGTGTTTCAGCAGAGCAGACAACACTCTGGACAACAAGTTAGAAAACATAGGCTGGGACATCCCTGATGCCATGGCCACTGTTGTTTGAAAAGACCCACTTGCAAGGAAATGGAGCACTGATAGCACCTGCACTTGAGGGGGGATTCCTGTGGGATGGCGGATTGATGACATCAGGTCAGGCTCCAACTGGGTACACAGTTCCTGGATTGTGGCACGGTCAAACCTGTAGGTGATGATTTAATGTCGCTCCTACATTGTCAACAGGTCCACCAGCGGTCGGTACACCGGAGGATTCCGCCATCTCCTCACATGTCCCAGCGGACGGTGCCTAGGAAGGACAACTGCGACCACAGAGTCAAGCAACTCAGAGGTATGTACCTACAGCTACACAGAACACGAAACATAATCCAAAAAGTTGTCTGTAAGTGTGGTGAGTCCAGGCCTAGGTATGTGTGACACAGTTGAAAATGAAGCCATGTGGGCCCCTGAAATGGCGGCTGCCTGACCTCTAAACTGGGACAATGGGATGTGAGGTAACTGCGCTGGCGTTGTACACTGTCGCGGTAGGCGGTCAAAGACCGCTGCGCAATGCTGCATTGGTTAACATTGGACCCTATGGGTCCCAGGAGCCAATGACGAAGTGCGCCAGCGGTGATGATACGCACCGCTGCGGACATTACCACCGCGGACGTGACCGCCATTTTCTATCTGTTCAATCACTCGATACCTGATCTTCGACAGGAGAGGACCTATACTGCAAGTGCTGCTGTGACCTCGGTCTGGAAGAGACAATGGCTCGTGCGTCTAGGGAAAGGGCCCCTGCCTTCACTGAACAGGAGTTGGAGAAGCTCGTGGACGGGCCCCAGTACACGCTACTCTACGGTCCTCCAGACAGCAGACACAAGGGGGTGAGTACACTCTTATTCTGCGGACTTTGCGCGCAGTGAAGGTGTCTGGGTGGGGGAGGAGGCCAGTGGGTTTCCCTAGGCCAGGGCGAGTTCCGTAGGCTAGGCCCCTCCGTAATGCAAACCATTGGCACTCCACCCCACCTCTGTAGAGTGCCAAGTACAGGAATACATGCCCCTGTGTCATCTGTGTGTGCTGATGTCCACCATAGCCATGTAGGCCATATCCCAGGAACTGCATCAGTAGAGCCGAACAGCGCGGCGTAGTGCATGGGGCTGCTGTGTCTGTATTGTCCGCCAACGGTAGCGGTAAGCCATGCACTCAACCTGTCTTTCTTCTGTCGTCCCCCCCCCTTTTTGTGCTCTCCCTGTTCTTTTGTGCATCAGCATCACCAGGCAGAGGTACAGTGGCACCGGAGCACGAGGGAGCTGCATCCCACATGGCCATGGAGGGCCACACCACGGACTCTGAATGCACCAGTGGGACGGAGGGCGAGGGGAGCTTCACGGCCGTCACCGGATCAGCAACCAGCGACACGGACTCTTCCTCCGATGGGAGCTCCCTTGTGGTGGCGGCAAAATCTGTGCCCCCCACTTCTACAGGTAAAGCCACCGCCCTCCCAGCAGCCCCTCAGCCTTCGCCCCGTGCCCGCTCACCCGGGAGGGTGGGCATCACCTTCGCCCTAGGCACCTCAGCCCCTGCCCCCGTCACCTCTGCTGCCCTCAGTGAGGAGGCCATTGACCGCCTCAGGTCACTCACTGTTGGGCAGTCTACCATTGTGAATGCCATCCAGGGTGTAGAAAGGGAGTTGCAACACACTAATGCATTCCTGGAGGGCATTCATTCTGGTCAGGCTGCCCATCATCGAACCCTGCAATCTCTGGCCTCAGCACTGATGGCAGCCATTGTCCCTGTCTCTAGCCTCCCCCCTCCAACATCCTCCACCCAGACCCAATCCCCTGTACCTCTGCATATCCCAAGCACACCATCAGACCAGCCGACACACACGTCAACACACAAGGGAAGCTCAGGCAAACATAGGCACCACACATCCCACAGGCACTCACACAAGCATCACCCACATACAGACACAGTAACATCCACTGCCTCCACTGTGTCCCCCTCCTCCTCCTCGTCTCCCTCCTCCCTCCCAGTCTCGTCTACACTCACACCTGCATGCACTACCTCTACAGCCACTACGTCCCGCACCAGCACACCCACACCATACCCCGCTCACCTGCACTCACCACCCCCACTACCATTTACACGTCCCGTGTCCTCTCCCAGTGTGTCTGTGACGCCCCCTCCCAAAGTACACAAACGCGGGCACACACACACCCAACATCCATCCACCTCACGACAGCCTCCAGAACATGCACCTGCACCCAAATCATCAAAAGTTACACCTCCTACAACCACCACCTCTTTCTCTACTCCCAGACCCCCTCCAGCTACCCGTACCAGTGTTCCTAAGAAACTTTTCCTGAGCAACGTTGACCTCTTTCCCACCACCCCCCCCCTCCAATTCATAGGTCCCGTACTAGCACCTCAGCCAAAAAATCTCCGGTACCAGTGGTGCCTGTTAGAGGTATGTGGGGTGCACTAGGCACCAGGGCAGCCAGTGTGACACGGAGCCAAAGCACAGCCAGTACCCCCCATGAAGCACTAGAAGTTGGTCAGTGCCCGACGGGATAGGGGGAAGACACCAGCCGGCAAAGCCGCTCACAAGGGTCCCGGGGGGAGTGTCGAGTCAGCTGTAACTCCTCCCAAGGTGGGGAAGGGGCAGAAGAAAGCGCCAAAGTCTGGGAAGAGCAGCACGGCAGAGAAGGCTGCCATCATCCCCGCTTCCCAGGAGGCCACCGCCAGCCCGATCGTCAGTGGCCAGGAGGCCACCGCCAGAGTCAGTGCCCAGGAGGGCAGTCCCATCGTCACTGGTCAGGAGACCACCGCCAGAGTCAGTGCCCAGGAGGGCAGTCCCATTGTCACTGGTCAGGAGACCACCGCCAGAGTCAGTGCCCAGGAGGGCAGTCCGATCGTCAATGGTCAGGAGACCACCGCCAGAGTCAGTGCCCAGGAGGGCCCCGGCAGCCACAGCCCCGCTGGGCAATGAGGGACCGCCATGGCAAACACCAGGTCAGAGACAGCAAAGTCAAGCACCGCTGTACAGGGTAAGCACCGCTGAACAGGGCAAAGACCGCTATGGCAAGCACCGCTGAACAGGTCAGAAACTGCAAAGTCCAGCACCGCTGAAAAGGGCAAAGACCGCCATGGCAAGCACCGCTGAACAGGTCAGAAACTGCAAAGTCCAGCACCGCTGAACAGGGCAAAGACCGCCATGGCAAGCACCGCTGAACAGGGCAAGCACCGCCAACTCAAGCACCGGTAGCCCATGTGCGGCAGGTGCAGTGATGGAACTGGGACTGTCACAGGGAGAGTGATGCACTCTGGGCACCAGTCCCCTTCCAGAACCAGTAGAGAACAGCATCCACTACCTCAGTCCTTAACAGGATGAAGCACTCTGGGCACCAGTCCCCCTCCAGAACCAGTGGAGACTGTCATCCACTTGAGAGACTAAGGCTTTGCACTCCCCAGGATTAAGCAGTGGGCTAACCACCCACTGTAGAGACTTGAGAGACTGTGGCTTTGCACTCCCCAGGATGGTACAGTGGGCAACCCACCCACTGTAGAGACTTGAGAGACTATGGCTTTGCACTCCCCAGGATGGTACAGTGGGCAACCCACCCACTGTAGAGACTTGAGAGACTGTGGCTTTGCACTCCCCAGGATGGTATAGTGGTCAACCCACCCACTGGAGAGACTTGAGAGACTGTGGCTTTGCACTCACCAGGATGGTACAGTGGGCAACCCACCCACTGTAGAGACTTGAGAGACTGTGGCTCCCCAGGATACATCAATGGGCATGAAGCCCCCTCGTGGATCTGGCGTTGTGCTGTCATCGGGCTGAGGTGCCCTCCCTTCCCTTCCCCCTGAGGTGCCTGTTGTATTTCGATATGATGCCCCTGTAGTGTTCTCTCCGTTTTGCTCAGGTATCGTGTGTGGGCCTCGCCCATGCATTTTGGGCCCACTGGTCCATGGACATTAAATGGTGCATACCTGCACTACTAATCGTGATGTTTCTTTTGTTGAATGTGAAATTATATCTGTATATATTTGCTTACTGTATTTTTATATATTACAATGGTTGCGCTCATTTCCTTTTGTCTTTGCATTCTTCCGGGGGGTTTTGGGGTTGTTACTGTTATGTTTGGATATGCATTGGTGTGTGTGTTGTAGTGGGTGAGGGTCAGGGTGGGGGTGGGGGTGTTGCGTGTGTGTGTCCCTGACTTTTGCCTCCCCGTCCCCTATGTCATAGGTGCAGTACTCACCGTTGTCTTCGGCGCCTGCGTTGCTGATGGTCGTACAGAAGCAGGAAGACTATTGCAGGGAGTATTTGGAATTCCGGCTCCATGGTGCCCTCCTTCCTCGTGGAGTGTGTAGAGGTGAGCGTTTTCCCATTGAAATGGCTGTTTCTGCCGTGTTTTTATCCACGGTGAATCCGCCCCGGAAAAGGTGGCGGATTGGTAGGTTGTGATACTGTGGACGGTACTTTGTCTCCCGCCTGTCTGTTGGCGGTGACTGCCGCGCTGCTTGTCTGTACCGCTGTGGCGGTCGGAGTGTTAAAGTGGCTGTATTTGTTGGCGGTTTCCGCCACGGTCATAATTCCCTTTTTTTTCCGCCGGCCTGTTTGCGGTCTTACCGCAGCTTTAACACCGTCAGGGTTGTAATGACCCCCTATATGTTTTGTTCAGTTTAGCTGCCTATTGGCTTTGACATGGCATTAGCCATTACATTTTGTATTCAGTTTAGCTGCCTACTGGCTTTGACATGGCATTAGCCATTACATTCTGTATTCAGTTTAGCTGCCTATTGGCTTTGACATGTTATTAGACATTACATTTGATATTCAGTTTAGCTGCCTATTGGCTTTGAAATGACATTAGCCATTAGATTTGATATTTAGGTTAGCTGCCTATTGGCTTTAACGTGGAGTTAGACATTGCAGTTGAGACATTGCAGATGAGCTGTGTTTTTCCAAGCTGTGTTTTTCCACAAGGTGAACCAAGCTGTTTTCTTCACACCAGACCTTAGCTGATAAGAGCACGTAGATTTTGTGTTTACCTCGCTATCCAGTCTGAGAGCGAGTGAGCTCAGGAGAATTGGCCCCTCTCCAAGGTTATTCGGCTCTCACACTGAGTTTGCTTTTAAGGATGACTCTGGGCTACAGTGAATTAGATTTAAATCTGCTTGACTTCAGACAGGAGCTAGATGTCAGTTGCCTGCCTCCCGTTTGGGTAGAGAATCTCTTTCTCGCAGTTGACCGGAGTCATCAACTTGCAGACCCCAGAAAGATGAAGCTGAATATAGGCCCTACTTGCCCATACGGTGATGAATTTTGACTTTTATGCTTTGCTTTGAAGTTATGCTATAATAAATGTCTTCACCTATATTTGCTGTGTACATTCCAACTGGGAAGTACTTTGATATATTTAGCTTTCATTGCTGCGACTACTTTTGAACGTGTGTTTCCAATCTACTAATTTCGTCTCTCAGGAACTTGTGTGTGGGGAATTAACAACAATAAATGTCTTCTTTAAACTCAGAAGTGCATTCCAGAGAGGTTCTGTTAGCTCGGATATGAGATAAGAGGGAAAGCAGAACCTTATGGCGTAGTCAGGAGTTTTGGGAGTCAAACTGGAAATTGGAAGTGCACAATTTAAAAGTGTAATTGTTTTTTGTTGTTTAGAGAATTACAGAAGCACGGCAGACCATGTTTGAAAATGCATGTGAAGTTAAACTGCCTGATGGTGCTGTGTGAAACATGTTTTCTTGCTGTGATGAAGCATATTTAGAAAATGTGTCTTTTGAAAGCAATGATGTTCATTTTGTTTTTGACAGAAGGGTTTGGATACTTTTATCTGCTTACAGAAAAATGCAGGAGAGATGTAGGCAGTTAGAACATGAAAATAAGAATTTACGTGAGCAAATCAGCCAGAACACATTAATGAAAGATAATGCTGGAATCTATAAAACTGCTGTTTTAGAAGAATCTGGCTTTTCCCATTCCAGTAATGAGGGGGTTAAGACAGCTGTGAGCCAGTCTGAGCCTCTGTGTGTACCGGGCATGGAACAAGATACCCCTCAGTTTTTGGCAGTTGAAGTACATTCCTTAACTGGTAACACTGAGAACAGAACTCAGAATGTTATTTACAGACCGCTTCTGCAAAGAAAGGAAAATGTCACTTACCCAGTGTACATCTGTTCGTGGCATTAGTCGCTGCAGATTCACATGCTGTGCATAGTCCGCCGTCTGGTGTTGGGTCGGAGTGTTACAAGTTGTTTTTCTTCGAAGAAGTCTTTTCGAGTCACGAGACCGAGGGACTCCTCCCACTTCAGTTCCATTGCGCATGGGCGTCGACTCCATCTTAGATTGTTTTTCCCGCAGAGGGTGAGGTAGGAGTTGTGTATGCTAATAATAGTGCCCATGCAATGGAATAAATACGTATGTACAAAATGAAGGTTTAATGTAATATATTTACAAATATACAAATGTTTGAGATCTACTTCTAAACGGCTACAGGCTCCCGGGGAGGAGGGTGGGCGCATGTGAATCTGCAGCGACTAATGCCACGAACAGATGTACACTGGGTAAGTGACATTTTCCGTTCAGTGGCATGTGTAGCTGCAGATACACATGCTGTGCATAGACTAGTAAGCAGTTATCTCCCCAAAAGCGGTGGTTCAGCCAGTAGGAGTGGAAGTAGTTTGAAATAAAGTTCTTAGTACGGCTTGACCTACTGTGGCCTGTTGTGCAGATAACACATCTACACAGTAGTGTTTAGTAAATGTATGAGGCGTAGACTATGTTGCTGCCTTACATATTTCGGTCATTGGAATATTTCCTAGAAAGGCCATAGTAGCACCTTTCTTTCTGGTTGAGTGTGCCTTTGGTGTAATAGGCAGTTCTCTCTTTGCTTTAAGATAGCAGGTTTGGATGCACTTTACTATCCATCTGGCGATACCTTGTTTTGAAATTGGATTTCCTGTATGAGGTTTTTGGAAGGCAATAAATAGTTGTTTTGTTTTCCTAATTTGTTTTGTCCTGTCAATGTAGTACATTAGCGCTCTCTTGATGTCTAATGTATGTAGTGCTCTTTCAGCTATTGAATCTGGCTGTGGGAAGAACACTGGTAATTCCACTGTTTGGTTTAAGTGGAACGGTGAGATAACCTTTCGTAAGAATTTTGGATTTGTTCTTAGAACGACCTTATTTTTGTGTATTTGAATCAATGGTTCTTGTATGGTAAACGCCTGTATTTCACTTACTCTTCTTAGAGATGTGATGGCAATGAGAAATGCAACTTTCCACGTTAAGTATTGCATTTCACAAGAATGCATGGGTTCGAAAGGTGGACCCATGAGCCTTGTTAAAACAATGTTGAGGTTCCAGGAAGGAACAGGTGGTGTCCTTGGTGGTATAATTCTCTTTAGGCCCTCCATAAACGCTTTAATGACGGGTATTCTAAATAGGGAAGTTGAATGAGTAATCTGCAGGTAAGCAGATATTGCTGCGAGATGTATTTTTATGGAAGAGAAAGCTAGATTTGATTTTTGTAAATGTAGTAAATATCCTACTACATCTTTTGGAGATGCATGCAATGGTTGGACTTGATTATTATGGCAGTAACAAACAAATCTTTTCCATTTACTTGCATAGCAGTGTCTAGTGGATGGTCTTCTAGCTTGTTTTATGACCTCCATACACTCTTGTGTGAGGTTTAAGTGTCCAAATTCTAGGATTTCAGGAGCCAAATTGCTAGATTCAGCGATGCTGGGTTTGGATGCCTGATCTGTTGTTTGTGTTGTGTTAACAGATCTGGCCTGTTGGGTAGTTTGACATGAGGTACTACTGACAGGTCTAGTAGTGTGGTATACCAAGGTTGTCTTGCCCATGTTGGTGCTATTAATATGAGTTTGAGTTTGTTTTGACTCAATCTGTTTACTAGATATGGAAGGAGAGGGAGAGGGGGAAAAGTGTACGCAAATATCCCTGACCAATTCATTCATAGAGCATTGCCTTGAGAATGCCGGTGTGGGTACCTGGATGCGAAGTTTTGGCATTTTGCGTTTTCTTTTGTTGCAAATAGGTCTATTTGAGGTGTTCCCCAAATATGGAAGTAAGTGTTCAGGATTTGGGGGTGAATTTCCCATTCGTGGACCTGTTGGTGATCCCGAGAGAGATTGTCTGCTAGCTGGTTCTGGATCCCTGGAATAAATTGTGCTATTAGGCGAATGTGGTTGTGAATTGCCCAATGCCATATTTTTTGTGTTAGGAGACACAACTGTGTCGAGTGTGTTCCCCCCTGTTTGTTTAAATAATACATTGTCGTCATGTTGTCTGTTTTGACAAGAATGTATTTGTGGGTTATCATTGGTTGGAATGCTTTCAACGCTAGAAATACTGCTAACAATTCTAGGTGATTTATATGAAACTTTCTTTGATGTACGTCCCATTGTCCTTGGATGCTGTGTTGATTGAGGTGTGCTCCCCACCCTGTCATGGAAGCATCTGTTGTTATCACGTATTGTGGCACTGGGTCTTGGAAAGGCCGCCCTTTGTTTAAATTTGTACTGTTCCACCATAGAAGCGAGATGTATGTTTGGCGGTCTATCAACACCAGATCTAGAAGTTGACCCTGTGCATGTGACCATTGTGATGCTAGGCACTGTTGTAAGGGCCGCATGTGCAATCTTGCGTTTGGGACAATGGCTATGCATGAGGACATCATGCCTAGGAGTTTTAATACCATCTTTGCGTGCATCTTTTGTGTTGGATACATAGCTTGTATCACCTTGTGAAAATTTTGAACCCTTTGTGGACTTGGAGTGGCTATCCCTTTTGTTGTGTTGATTGTCGCTCCTAAGTATTGCTGTGTTTGACACGGCAAAAGGTGTGACTTTGCATAGTTGATGGAGAAACCCAGTTTGTAAAGGGTTTGTATAACATAATCTGTGTGGTGTGAACACTTCGTTCGCGAGTTGGTTTTGATTAACCAATCGTCTAGGTACGGGAACACGTGTATTTGCTGCCTCCTGATATGTGCAGCTACTACTGCTAGACATTTTGTAAAGACTCTTGGTGCTGTTGTTATTCCGAATGGCAACACTTTGAATTGGTAATGTATTCCTTTGAATACGAACCTTAGGTATTTCCTGTGCGAGGAATGTATCGGTATATGGAAATACGCGTCTTTTAGATCTAACGTTGTCATGTAGTCTTGCTGTTTCAGTAGTGGTAATACGTCTTGTAACGTGACCATGTGAAAGTGGTCTGATTTGATGTAGGTGTTTAGTGTTCTGAGATCTAATATTGGTCTCAGACTTTTGTCCTTTTTCGGTATTAGAAAGTACAGTGAGTAAACTCCTGTGTTCTTTTGTGTTTTTGGTACTAATTCTATTGCGTCTTTTTGCAGTAATGCTTGAACTTCTAGTCCTAGAAGGTCTATATGCTGTTTTGACATATTGTGTGTTTTCGGTGGGACGTTTGGAGGGAGTTGGAGAAATTCTATGCAATAACCATGTTGGATAATTGCTAAGACCCAAGTGTCTGTTGTTATTTCCTCCCATGATTTGTGGAACTGGCTTAGTCTTCCCCCCACTGGTGTTGTGTGAAGGGTTTGTGTGACCTGTGAGTCACTGTTTATTTTGAGGGGTTTTGGGACCCTGAAACTTTCCCCGGTTTCTTGGGAATTGGCCCCCACTGTATTGGCCTCGAAAGCCACCCCTTTGATATTGTCCCTGGTAGGTAGGTGGTCTTGTTTGTGAGGTGCTGGCTTCTGTGGCTTGACCTCGAAACCCTCCTCTGAAAGTTGTTTTGCGAAATGTGCCAAATGTGCCTCTGCCCTGCGGGGAATAGAGTGCGCCCATGGCTTTGGCTGTGTCAGTGTCCTTCTTTAATTTTTCAATTGCAGTGTCCACTTCTGGGCCAAACAATTGCTGTTCATTGAACGGCATATTGAGCACTGCCTGTTGTATCTCAGGTTTGAAGCCAGATGTGCGCAGCCATGCGTGCCTCCTTATTGTCACAGCAGTATTTATTGTTCTTGCAGCTGTATCTGCTGCATCCATAGAAGAACGTATTTGGTTGTTGGAGATATTTTGTCCCTCTTCAACCACTTGTTTCGCTCGTTTCTGGAATTCTTTGGGGAGGTGCTCGATGAGATGCTGCATCTCGTCCCAATGGGCCCTGTCGTATCGCGCTAGGAGTGCTTGCGAGTTGGCGATGCGCCACTGATTTGCAGCTTGTGCTGCAACCCTTTTCCCAGCTGCATCAAACTTGCGGCTCTCCTTGTCCGGAGGTGGTGCGTCGCCTGATGTCTGCGAGTTGGCTCTTTTACGAGCTGCTCCTACGACTACTGAATCTGGTGTCAGTTGTGATGTAATAAAAGCAGGGTCTGTGGGCGGTGCCTTGTATTTTTTCTCCACCCTTGGAGTTATTGCTCTGCTTTTAACAGGCTCCTTGAAAATCTGTTTAGCGTGCCTTAGCATTCCCGGGAGCATGGGAAGGCTTTGATAATGGCTGTGGGTGGAGGACAGGGTGTTAAAGAGGAAGTCATCCTCAATAGGCTCCGAATGTAGAGATACATTATGAAATTCGGCTGCCCTAGCTACCACCTGTGCATATGCTGTACTGTCCTCAGGTGGTGAGTGTTTAGTTGGGTACGACTCTGGACTATTGTCCGATACTGGAGCATCATAGAGGTCCCATGCTGCCTGATCATCCTGGCTCATGGTGGTATGAGCTGGTGATTGTGGTGGAGTCTGTGCCGGTGATACATGAGTTGAGTGTGGTGGAGAGGGTGGTGGAGTTACCCTCTTTACCACCTTTGCTTGTGGTGGCTTGTCTTGTTGCTGGAAGTCAAGTTTCCTTGTCCTTCTGATTGGGGGAAGAGTGCTGATTTTCCCTGTACCCCTTTGGATAAAGATCCGCTTTTGCGTGTGATCTACCTCTGTAGTTTGTAATTCCTCCTCAAATCTGTGTCTTTTTAGTTGGGAGGACAGTGATTGTTCCTCTGAGTAGGAACTGGTTTTTGGTTCGGTTGCCGGGTGTTTTGGCACCGAAACCGTGTCTTTAGTTGTTTTCGGCTCCGACGAGATCTTTCTCTTTTTCGGTGTCTTGGCCTCTCGGTGCCGACCATCTTCGGTGCCGCTATCTCTG
Source organism: Pleurodeles waltl (assembly GCF_031143425.1). Taxonomy (NCBI): domain Eukaryota; kingdom Metazoa; phylum Chordata; class Amphibia; order Caudata; family Salamandridae; genus Pleurodeles; species Pleurodeles waltl. The sequence continues at coordinate 350,576,924 of NC_090438.1, forward strand.
TGCCGAGCAGCTTCGGTGCCGCTGTCTCTGTGTCGAGTAGCTTCGGTGCCGCTATCTCGGTGTCGAGCCTTTTCTGCACCACTTTCTCGGTCCCGAGAGTGTTGCGTGCCTGTGTCTCGACCTGAGTCGGACGACCTCGGCACCAGCTCGCCCTTTTTCGGTGCCGATGGACGGTCACCTAATTTATGGGTTATGCCATGGCCTGTTGGCAGTGGCGTCCCCTGGGCTTTGTCTGTTTTTTCGTGTGATCTTTCTTTCGACGTCTTACTCACGGTTGGTTGCTCGTCGACGTTGAATTCTTCGGAATCCGATTCGCGGATGGAAAAAGTTTCTTCTTCTTCCTCCTCATCCTCGAACCCTTGTTGTCCTGTCGGCGTGGAAGCCATCTGCAACCTCCTGGCTCTTTGGTCCCTGAGCGTTTTCCTCGACTGAAACGCGCGACAGGCCTCACACGACTCTTCCTTGTGCTCGGGGGACAGGCACAAGTTACAGACCAAATGTTGGTCTGTATAAGGATATTTACTGTGGCATTTAGGACAGAATCGGAACGGGGTCCGTTCCATCAGTCTCGATGTTGCACGCGGTCGGGCCGACCAGGCCCCGACGGGGGATCGAAAATACCCCGAAGGGTTACCGGAGCTCTTTAAGGCTCGGTGTCGATTTGCCCTAACTATCCCGATACCGAACGAAACAATACCGACGAATTTTCCGTTGATTCTGACTAACTTTCCGACCCGAAACACGGAGCGAAAAGGAACACGTCCGAACCCGATGGTGGAAAAAAAACAATCTAAGATGGAGTCGACGCCCATGCGCAATGGAACCGAAGTGGGAGGAGTCCCTCGGTCTCGTGACTCGAAAAGACTTCTTCGAAGAAAAACAACTTGTAACACTCCGACCCAACACCAGACGGCGGACTATGCACAGCATGTGGATCTGCAGCTACACATGCCACCGAACAATTAATTACATGGCAGAGGTACCGTAGCAAAATGTGAGGTTACTGGCACAAATAAAACGAAAGATTTTAGAGTTTCTTACTGTTTGCACTAAGCAAGAGACACAGAGTTTCATTAGCTTGTTTGATTTTTGGAAACAGTATAGCTCTCATCTGAGTGATATCCTAACACTTTGGTATAAAGTCACTAGGAAAAAATATAAGCAGCTGCGCTCTTTTAATTTGGCAAATTAAATAATTCAGACTTTAGGTTTCTGCGCAGTGCAAGAGGGAAACACTGATGTACATGTACATCACGAACAGGGGAATAAAAGAGTGTCCCTGCAAGACAGGGCTAGAGTCACTGCAGCCCTACATGAACAGGTGTCACAAGCCCCTCTTCAGGATGTGGAGAGGGTGCAGGGAGTACCACAGGTAAAAGAGTCACCAGTGAAATTGAGTGCACCATTTGAATTTGTGTCCCCTGAGGATAAAAAGCATGTGTGTTTGACTAATGATTACAATCCAGTTACTGAAAAGTGGTTTTCTAGCACAGGAGAAGGAACAGCGTTGTACAATGTGTGTCAGACTTTAAAGCAAGAGCTGCTTGAGATGTGTCATTTTTACACTGATTTTTGGTTCACTGCCAATGGTTTAGCCGTTTGGTTTTCCACATGGCTTGTACATAACTGGTTCAATTCCCTTGCAGATGTTAACGAGAAAAATTCAGAGTCTGAAGTGTCCACCCAGAATTCTGACTTACTGGGAATGGCTAAGTGGGTGTACCAGAAATGTGGACAGCTGGGAGAAAAAGCCACTTAGGTGGGCAGAGATGAGAGAAATGCACATTCCCCTAGATTTGATAAAAACTGTGCAGCACGCACAAGAGCAATTTGTCCCACAACCAGTCAAAGAGCAGTTGGAGAGAGGAAAGTTACCAGGACAGATATGGCAAATTGATCAGGTTTTAGGGCGAGTGATTGCTGCAGATTACCAAGGAGAAATCAAAATTATGCTGATACCTAGAAAAGAATCTGATTCATTCATACAAATTGGAGACAGAATGGCCCAACTTGTCAAACATGCAGTGAATGGAGGTTTGGTAAAGAAGGAGTCTGCCCCAGCCCTTCTGACAGTGTAAGAAAAGGGAAGCTGTGGTGCAGCAGATAAAAACCTCAGTGCTGAGGTGTGGGTTGAAGCCCCAAGTGACCCTCCAGAACCTGCAGAAATCATAACAAAGGGACCCAAAAACGTCCCGCTGATTATAAAACAGGGAAAGGAAGAGGAAGGGCACATTTCAGATGACAAATGTTATTTGCAAGAAAAGTCATACTTTTTTCTTTTGCAGATCCTACCACGTTTCGCCACTGACCATGAGTGTGCTGTGTAGTCTCCCTTCGGGTGTGTGCGTGTGGGGTCGGGGAAGGAACCGAACCCCCAACCTGAACCTGATTGAGTGAAGTACAGACCCCATGGATCCATTTTGCGCAAATGGCACCTTCAGTAAAAGTTCAACTTGTTTGATTACATTCTTCCACTGGAACTAAGCAAACTTAACAGTTAACTGTCTGTGTTTTTTCGTGTGGAACTCTGACTTTCACTTACCTTCCAGCAAACCTTTCAGGTGGACCGTGCACCTTTACATGAGTAGAACTCATGCTACATCAAATTGCTATTTTAGAGACACTTTTCTGTGTAGACGTATCTGATGTGAAAGGTTATGAGATCAATATGTTAATCCACTTCCATTGCTTTACAGTGATTGCTTTGATCATTCAAATCTGATTTGCTGATAATGTTTTTTTGTGTTGATGTTTTTGTTTTTTTTGTTTTTGTTTGAAATAAGAGGTATGTGAAACAAAGATTCATTGGTCATAGGGTGGAATGTGATGCTATTAATTGTGTTTGACCAATTACTTTGTGTTTCACCACTGCGCATATTAGTTGCTCAATTTTCACCAGTAGCACATATTGGGGGTCATTACAACATTGGCGGTAAAAGCCGCTTACCGCCGTGCAGAAGACCGCCAATACACCTCCGCGGAATTCCGCCACAGCTATTATGACCCACATCTCGGAATCCGCTGAAATTCAGACACCCACACAAGTCCGCCACACCAAAGGTCAGTGATAAACTGGCGAAAACAAAACCTCCACCGTCACGCCAACAGAAACACGCCCATGCTATCACGACCCACAAATCCACGCAGCGGTCTTTCAACTGCGGTATTCCATTGGCGGTACACACCGCCGAGCTCAAAATACACACACATCTCTAAAACACCGCCACACTGGACAATTCCAACTACACACACCTGATACACATACAAACACCACTCCCACACACCCAACACAATATAAAACACACACCCACATCACCCACAAACCCCTACGACCAAAAATTATAGACGAAGGCGAGAGAGAGAGCACAGCATAGACAACCCCACCACACAGAGGCACACGACACCATCACCCACACAACATCCACGCACGAAACACCCCACACCACTATATATCACCACACTCATCACCACATACACCACCCCACACATCACCTACACCACCCCATGGCACGGCAAAGACATCCCAGGTTTTCGGAGGAGGAGCTCAGGGTCATGGTGGAGAAAATCGTACGGGTAGAGCCACAGCTATTTGGATCACAGGTGCAGCACACCTCCATAGCTAGGAAGATGGAGCTATGGCGAAGAATCGTGGACAGGGTCAACGCAATGGGACAGCACCCAAGAAATCGTGAGGACATCAGGAAGAGGTGGAACGACCTACGGGGGAAGGTGCGTTCCGTGGTCTCCAGGCACAACATAGAGGTTCAGCGGACTGGCGGCAGACCCCCACCTCCTCCCCCACAACTAACAACATGGGAGGAGCAGGTCTTGACCATTATGCATCCTGAGGGCCTCGGAGGAGTCAGTGGAGGAATGGACACTGGTAAGTCAAATCTTAACTATCATATCCCCCACCCTACCTGCATGCTATCACACACACCCACCCTCATCCCCCTCCCCTATCACTCCAACTCCTCACTAATGTACTAACACAAACCACCCATCCCAACACCAAGCCCTGCATGACACAACAAAGCATGGTCACCCCTCATTAAAGCATGCCCACTGCACATACCCATAACACCCCCTAACCATCATCACACAAGCCCCCACACAGGAATGCTAGCGCTGGGGTACACGCTCACCCACCCATTGCACACCATGACACATACAGATGCAATAATCATGCTTTTATACCCTTGCAGGACCACTACCTAACGTCACCAGACAGGAGGGTCCAGACATCTCTATCCCACCCACAGAAGAGGCCCACAGTGATGACAGCAGCTCTGGCCAACTGGATCCAGATGACCAGCCCGGACCATCGTGGGCCTCGGGACAGTCGGTTCCCCTCGCACAGGCACAGCCCAACACTGACCTTCCACCCTCTGGAAACACCAGTACAGCACCCACCCAGCGGGCCCATACCTCCGTCCCCAGGACACGTCAATCAGCTGTGTGTCCACCACTACAGGGAACCCAGGATAACTCACCATCCCAACAATAACAGGGACCTGGGGGAAGTGGTAGTGGCCACACGGCCCAGGGGACGGAGGCCCAGGAACACAGGGGAACTGGAAGGGCTGCTGTGCGACAGGGGGCAGACAGGCCAAGAGAACCCACTCTCCACGAGGCCCTCTCCTCCATCATGGGAGCCTACCACCACTCCCAGGAGTCGATGGCTACGGTCCTGGCCAAGTTTGAGGAGACCCAGCACCTGCAGGAGGAACAGTATTTGGGCTTCAGGGAGGAACTCAGAACCATCAACTCCACCCTGGGCACCATCGTAGGGGTGCTGAAGGGCATACAGAACACCATGAGGGACACCGTGTCACTCCAAGGGCCCCTGACACTAGCGTGGGCGATGAACTGCCCACCACCTCTGCCGGCGTTAGTGGACAGGACGCCCCACCACAGGACCACCACACCAGCACCCCACCCCCTGCAGACGGAGAACCACCCCGCAAGCGGTCCCTGAGATCCAGGAACAGGACAGAGCACGATGGCAAGACCCCCGCCAAGAAATTAGACCACCCTGATTGTCATCCCACTGTCCCACTTTGTAACCCTGTCCATATTGGAACTGCCCCAGCTCCACTTCCTATGCCCATATGGGCAATGAACCTGTGAGACTAACAGACTGGACTCTGCCATGGACATTCCTCCACCATCACCCATCACTATTTTACCACCCCCTCCAATAATTAGCACTTCAATAAACACCCTTGAAGCACAAAACAATCTGGAGTCAGTCTGTGATTTTGAAAATGTGTATTAGCTATGACAGTGACAGAATGCGTTTTCAAATGTAATGTCAATATACCTATGTCACACATCACAAGTCCATGAAGGATGCAAGCAGATGACACACGTTGGTAACCACACCTGTGAAACCGTAATGAAAATGTACAACTCAGTTACCAAATACGGCTTGAAATTGACAGACAGGATAAAGGTAGAAGTGTGAAAGTACTTGTAGTAGGCAAGAAAGTGTTCTCACCTGTGTGTCACTGGAAATATTGCAGGATGACTGAGTCCCTGTTGTCAATGTCTTCTTCCTCTGCTTTCTCCTCATCACTGTCCACAGGCTCCATGAGACCTGGAGAAAAGCACTCTTGCGCCCAGCCGCCTCAGTGTTGCCCGGTGTGACCTGTTGGTGTGGTCCTGACCAGCACCCAGTACTTACCTTTGTTCAATGAGCTCGATCTCGTAAGCCGTTGTTAACCATGTGTTTGCTGAACATTGTTTTCCTCTATAGGATAATATTGAGAGAAGGCTGAAAACTGCAGTGTTGATTTCTGAAACTGCAAAGCATTTATGCTTAAAAGTCTACTTACTGATTACGAAGTTCCTGTGTTTAAAACATATAAAAAGAGTTGCTATTTTTCTAAATAAATCTCTGATTTATTCTGTGTGTCATTTATTGAGTAGGGGAGTACAAGGGCTTAGCACTACCCTCTGACTAGCCAAACTCCTCGCCCATATTACCACAAATTAGAGTATTAGTCTTATCTACGTTTGCCTCTGCAAACCAATCAGAGATCCACTGGACTCTCTGCATGCTGTACTTGTCTTTGGGGCACCATATAGAGAGTCAGATTCCTAAAACCACAAAGGTAATTCAAGATCCAGGACCTCAGCTGCTCTTATCATCAACATAGGATAGGAAGCTCCTTCTTCTGTAGCCATGGTAGGGGGAGAAAGCATGCCAGTATCGGGAGAAGTATTCAGTGCTCTGGCTTCATACAAGTCTGTATGCCAGTCCACAAGTTCTTGGAGCTGGTATTCCAAAGGGTTCCGCGACCCCTCCCATTCTTGTCCGTAACCTAGGCCATAGGAAAGGGGCTTAGGATGTGACATAGGAGGCAAAGTTCCTGCCGGAGTTGGCTTTGTACGAAGGCCATCAGGCTCCATGTCGGAATTGGGGATAAAAATGGGGATGTAGCTGGGATCATCGGTGTTGAGGAAGGACAGAGTGATATGACCGTCGTCGGTCCAGATCCTGGACCTTATCCATGAGTGCCCCTTTACAACCAAGCTGCTGGTGCAGAACCCTAAGGGGTCTCTTTCAACTCTCCAGAGCCGAAGGTGCTCCTGTGGTGTCAAACTGCCAAAAATGAGGCACATGGCCTCATAAAACTCTTTAAGTTGGTCAGTTGTTTCTCTGCTACCAGCAAACTCGGGGAGGTGCAGAGTCGGCCCAGGCACAGGCTCCACAAAGCGAGGCCTAGCAGGTCGACGCTCCCTTGTCTAATCAGCCAGTGGGCTAGGAGAAGGCAAAGAACGCTTCGACTTCTTACATTTTTTCTTGTGCCTCAACTTACCTAATCACCCTGAGTACTTGACAATGATGGTGGACTCCACGACTGATCTTGGGACCTTCCTCTCGACCGAGAACTCAGCTTGCATGCAGTTGAGCATGAGGCCACCATCAGTTTCAGGGACCGCTCCCTCAAAGCTTTCAGATGCATGTTGTGACACTCGGAGCATGACTTTGGGCTGTGGTCACACTCCAGACACCAAAGACACATGAGGTGCAGATCCATCACAGACACTGCCCAGTGACCAGAACCACAGTCTTTCTTGATGGCATTCTCAATGCACCAGGAGTTGAAGACTCAAAAAACATATTTGACAAAAAGTTGAAGAAAGCCAGTCAAAAAATTGCAGAGGGGTAAGCTCTCTTCAGATCAGTGCTACCTGGTGTAGAAAGAAAAGAAGTGATGTCAGCGGACCAGGGTAGCACAGATATAGGAACCGCCAAGTCTTATCTGGCACAGACGACACAGAAGAAGCAGAGCCAATCAGCACCACCTAACAGTGCGCAGAGGTGCTGCTCAAGAAAAATCTCTGGATCAACTCGGACACCTGGGTGAAATTCAATGGTAAGGAATCTGCAACTAGAAGTCTATATCAGATTAACCTAGATGTCAAGGCAGTAGGTCTTGGTGAACATGTGCAATGACACCACATCGTTGCCTGATAGATGTCCAGAATAGACACTCCATGTGACAATGCAGGGGTAGCAAGTATTAGCTGTGATGGAATGAGCCCTCAGTTCATCTGGAGACTGTTTCTTAGCCAGTGCATAGCAGGCCTTACTACACAGGACCATCCACAGAGACAGAGTGCTTTCATGCACCATCTTGCCTTCGTTTGCTCCAGAAAACAGCACAACGAGCTGATCATCCATCTGATGGCATGTGGTGCAATCGATGTCAGAAGTTTAGGGCTATTCTAATGTCCAACCGATTGAGTATCTCCTTCTCTTTCAAGGGGTGAGGCAGTTCAAAGAAGTTTGAGAGGGTTATGGACAATCCAATGTGTAACTGTGTCAGAACATTCAGCAAAAAGATCACCCTGATCGTCAACTCCAGTTTGCCTGGGGGAAAAGGTGGTGTACGGTGATGCACAGAAAGGTGAGTATTGGGTAAGCATCAGGACCACACCAACAGGTCACACCAGGTAGCACTAGGTTGGCCAGGTGCAGAAGTGCAGTACGTGTCGGGTGCCCAATGTATTTCAATGGGGATTTGTCTCCATGGATTTAGGCTGTAGGTTCTGGCTGGGGGGCAACCAACAGGTATGTCACAAACCTGGGGTGCTCAGGGTTGTAGGTGCACCTTTGATCCTCTTCACCAGGACCAAGGTTCAACAGATGCAGGGGTGTCTTTCTGTATCATGTTTCCTTGTCCTGGAGCACTCGCAGTTGGGGGGTCCTGTGGACTGAGGCTGCAGGCATCTTTGTGGAGTCCAGGAGGAGTAAAACCGCAGTGGATTCGAGCTCAGGGTAGGTGGGGGTGGGGGGGGGTGGAACATCACTGACACAGGTGGTCCACTTCAACTCGGAACGGCGGAAAAGGTGCAATGGTTGCTTTAGATGTTGGGTTCTCCCACTGTAGCAGCAGGAGGGGGGGCCTGCGTGCAGAGACTGCAGGAGACTTCAGGGAGTCCGGGGGGGAGGGAGAGAAAAGCTGATGAACTCGAACTCTGAACACTTGAGGGACCTTGCTGGCACCCGAGGTCCACTCCCACTTCGGTCGGTGATTGTGGCTGCAGAGTCCTTTCTTTGGAGTTGGTGGGAGAGCAGTTCCGCTGCTCTCGGGAGACTTGAGTAATTTTTAAAGACAGGCAGTCCTCCCAGGTTTCTGGAGGTTCCGCTGACAAGGCATATTCTGCTTTCCTGGGATCTAGGGAGCTCCTAAATACTGAATGTAGGGGTGTGTTTAGGTCTGGGAGGGCAGTAGCCAATAGCTACTGTTGTTGAGGTTGGCTACACCCTCTTTGTGTCTCCTCCCTGTGGGGAGGAGGACACATCCCTAATCCTATTGGGGGAATCCTCCAAACTCAAGATGGAGGATTTCTCAAGGACCTTAGGGTCTGTCCTGACTGGTGGGTGACTCCTCCTTGTTTTTCTCAATATCTCCACCAGCCTTGCAGCCTTGCCGCCAAAAATGGGGGCAGTGGCCGGAGGGGCGGGCATCTCCACTAGCTGGGATGCCCTGGGGCGCTGTAACAAAAGGGGTGAGCCTTTGAGGCTCACCGCCAGATGTTACAGTTCCTGCAGGGGGAGGTGAGAAGCACCTCCACTCAATACAGGCTTTGTTCCTGGCCACAGAGTTACAAAGGCACTCTCCCCATGTGGCCAGCAACAGGTCTGGTGTGTGGCAGGCTGGCAGAAACTGGTCAGCCTACACTAGAAGCCGGGTAGGTATTCAGGGGGCATCTCTAAGGCATCAGTGTGCATTTATTGTGCTGAGAAGTTTGATACCAAACTTCCCAGTTTTCAGTGTAGCCATTATGGAACAGTGGAGTTCGTGTTTGATAAACTCCCAGACCATATACTCTTATGGCTACCCTGCACGTACAATGTCTAAGGTTTTGCTTAGACACTGTAGGGGCATAGTGCTCATGCACATATGCTCTCACCTGTGGTATAGTGCACCCTGCCTTAGGGCTGTAAGGCCTGCTAGAGGGGTGACTTACCTATGCCACAGGCAGTGTGGGGTTGGCATGGCACTCTGAGGGGAGTGCCATGTCGACTTAGTCATTTTCTCCCCACCAGCACACACAAGCTGTGAAGCAGTGTGCATGTGCTGAGTGAGTGTTCCCTAGGGTGGCATAAGACATGCTGCAGCCCTTAGAGACCTACCCTGGCATCAGGGCCCTTGGTACCAGTTACAAGGGACTTACCTGAGTGCCAGGGTTGTGCCAATTGTGGAGACAAAGGTACAGTTTAGGGAAAGAACACTGGTGCTGGGGCCTGGTTATCAGGGTCCCAGCACACTTTCAAATCATAACTTAGCATCAGCAAAGGCAAAAGGTTAGGGGGTAACTAAGCCAAGGAGGCATTTCCTTACACCCCCCCCCAACCCCCAAAACGAAAGAGGATGAGACTAACTTTTCGCAAGAGAGTCTTCATTTTCTAAGTGGAAGAACCAGGAAAGGCCATCTGCATTGGCATGGGCAGTCTCAGGTCTCTGTTCCACTATAAAGTCCATTCCCTGTAGGGATATGGACCACCTCAACAGTTAGGGTTTTCTCCTTTCATTTGCATGAGCCTTCTGAGAGGTCTGTGGTCAGTTTGAACTATGAAGTGAGTACCAAAAAGGTATGGTATCAACTTCTTCAGGGACCAGACCACAGCAAAGGCCTCCCTCTCAATGGCACCCCAACGCTGCTCCCTGGGGAGTAATCTCCTGCTAACAAAAGCAAAAGGCTGGTCAAAGCCATCATCATTTGTTTGGGACAGGACTGCTCCTATCCCATGTTCAGAGCCATCTGTCTGCACAATGAACTGCTTAGAGTAATCTAGAGCTTTCAAAACTGGTGCTGTGCACATTGCTTGCTTCAGGGTGTCAAAGGCCTTTTGACAGTCCAAGGTTCAGTTAACTTTCTTGGGCACTTTCTTGGAGGTAAATTTTGTGAGGGGGGTCACTACTGATCCATAATCCTTCACAAACCTCCTATAGTAACCAGTCAAGCCAAGGAATGCCCTGACTTGAGTCTAGGTTTTTGGAGCTACCCAGTCCAGAATAGTCTGGATCTTGGGTTGGAGTGGCTGAACTTGGCCTCTACCTACAAGGTGTCCCAAGTAAACCACAGTACCCTGCTTTATCTGACATTTAGATGCCTTGATATAGAGGCCTGCTGCTTGCAGGGCCTGCAAAACCTTCTTCAGGTGGACCAGGTGATACTGCCATCTGGAGCTAAAGACAGCAATATCATCAAGATAAGCTGCACTAAAGGACTCCAAGCCAGCAAGGACTTGACTCACCAACCTTTGGAAGGTGGCAGGGGCATTTGTTAAGCCAAAGGGCATCACAGTAAACTGGTAATGCCCATCAGGTGTGGAGAAAGCTGTTTTCTCTTTCGCTCCTGGTGCCATTCTTATTTGCCACAAAGGTACTCAGGTATTTGGCAGCACCCAATTTCTCAATCAGCTCATCTGCCCTTGGAATGGGGTGAGCATCTGTCTTGAATTAAGCCCTCTGTAGTCCACACAGAACCTCATCTCTCTCTTGCCATCTTTGGTGTGAGGTTTGGGGACCAAGACCACTGGGCTAGCCCAGGGACTGTCAGAGTGCTCAATCACTCCCAACTCCAGCATCTTGTGGACTTCCACTTTGATGCTTTCCTTAACTTGGTAAGATTGTCTGAATATTTTGTTTTTGACAGGCATGCTGTCTCCTGTGTCCACATCATGGGTACACAGGTGTGTCTGACCAGGGGTTAGGGAAAAGGGCTTAGCAAACTGCTGGAGGACTTGCCTGCAGTCAGCTTGCTGTTGGCCAGAGAAGGTGTCTGAGTAGATCACTCCATCTACTGTGCCATCTTTAGGGTCAGTGGAGAGGTGATCAGGGAGAGGTTCACTCTCTGCTTCCTGGTCCTCATCTGTAACCATTAACATGTTTATATCTGCCCTGTCATGGAAGAGTTTTAGGCGGTTAACATTGATCACCCTCTTGGGGGTCCTGCTAGTGCCTAGGTCCACAAGGTAGGTGACCTGACTCTTCTTCTCTAGCACTGGGTAAGGGCCACTTCATTTGTCCTGTAGTGCCCCGGGAGCCACAGGCTCCAGAACCCAGACTTTCTGCCCTGGCTGAAACTCAACCACAGCAGCCTTTTGGTCATACCACATCTTCTGGAGTTGCTGGCTGGCCTCAAGGTTTTTACTTGCCTTTTCCATGTACTCTGCCATCCTTGAACGTAGGCCTAGTACATAGTCCACTATATCTTGCTTAGGCTCATGAAGAGGTCTCTCCAGCCTTCTTTCACAAGAGCTAGTGGTCCCCTAACAGGATGGCCAAACAGAAGTTCAAAGGGAGAAATCCCTACTCCCTTCTGAGGCACCTCTCTGTAGGCAAAAAGACGGCTTGGCAAGAGGACATCCCATCTCCTTTTGAGTTTTTCAGGGAGCCCCATGATCATGCCCTTCAATGTCTTGTTAAGTCTCTCAACAAGACCACTGGTTTGTGGATGGTATGGTGTGGTGAATTTGTAAGTCACCCCACACTCATTCCACATATGTTTCAGGTAAGCTGACATGAAATTGGTAACTCTGTCAGAAACCACCTCCTTAGGAAATCCCACACTGGTACAGGGGTGTGGAATTTATTAAAATATCTACTTGTCCAAGGGACAGGTTGCTTCTCAAATCTACTTGTCCTGTAAAAAGTTCTACTTGTCCCTTTGGTGCCATGTAGTGTGGCAACAAATTATGGCAGCAACCTCATTATGTAAGAGCTCTGATAATAGCCTCTCTGATTATGCCAGGGCTACTACCATAGTAGGGCTTGAATACTTGCAGTTTCAATCCCTACTGTAGCAATTTCCTTATTTTGCCACCTTTCTGCAGATCTGCATACTGGGGCTGGAGGAAGCAGTAAGCAATAGTTCCAGGGCTGGAATGCCTTTGAGTCTGCAAACCTACATGTTTTAAAGATTTTCACCAGCTTCTCTATAATATTTTCCCATAATAAGAAAGGTTGGACATTTACTCCTGACAGTGGCAGAATTAGAACTTCTTCCAAGGTTGGGAAGAAAGTGGCTGGAGGGAAAATGAACTTGCAAATGCTCAATAGAGTTTCACATGAGCAAATCTACACATCGTATTTACCCATGCTAAAATACAGTTCACAAATATTTTATAGGGGTACGACATATACCATGGGTGCACTTTTGTGACTTTCTTTAAAAATTTAGGGCCACATGTAGGTAGGTTCAGATTTGCAACCCGCAAATTGCGAGTCGGAGCGACTCGCAATTTGCGAGTCGCAAATCCGAATGTAGGATGTGTCCCTGGCACCATCTGTGATTCGCAAGGGCTTCGCAAATGCCCACCTCATGAATAATCATGAGGTGGGTCGCAATTTGCGACCCCCTTGCGAATGGCGGCCCTCACAGGGATGGTGGCCTGCTGGAGACAGCAGACCACCATGTCTGTAACTGCTTTTCAATAAAGCAGTTTTTTTTTTTTTTTGTAATGCAGCCCGTTTTCCTTAAAGGAAAACGAGATGCATTACAAGAACGAAAAATGAAACGTTTTCATTTAATTTTTTCCGAGCAGGCAGTGGTCCACAGGACCACTGCCTACTCTGAAAAAAATGTTTACAGTGATATTCATAATGGGGAAGGGGTCCCATGGGGACCCCTTCCCTTTTGCGAAAGTGTTAGCACCCATTTGAAATGGGTGCAAACTGCGATTGGTTTGCGCCCGCGTTCGCGGTCACAAAACAATCCTACATTGCACTGCGAATCGCAATTAGGAAGGGAACACCCCTTCCTAATTGCGAGTCGCAAACCCGTTTTGCGATTCGGTAACCAGGTTACCGAATCGCAAAACTGGGTTTGTGCATAGCAATGTGCTTTTTGCACGTCGCAAACAGCGAAATTCTCTGCTTGCGACATGCAAAAAGCTACCTACATGTGGGTCTTGGTCCCTAATTAAGTCTGGTGTTAACAAAGACATTTTGTTTTTATTAAACTTCTATTTCTCTCTCTTTCGGCTGGCTTTACTGTGAGTGATCGCATTCTGCTCTTCCACAAGGAGCATAATGGCACACAAAGTAGTTTTGTTCAGTGTCAGGAACTACAGTGGCAATCAGTGACGTAACGAAACTGGAGGTTGCCCCTTTCCAAAGAACATGGAGGAGCCCCCTCTCCAGACTCACACAGGGCAGGTGCTGTGCTGAAGGGGCCCCCTGGAGGGCTGCTGCGGGGCCTTTGTTATGCCACTGGTGGCAACGTGAGCTTTTAGAGTTAAAAATGTTTTGGGTTTTTTTGGCCAGTGTTTGTTACAATGTTGAGGGCCTGGTAGCTCCCACAACAATAAAGTGTTACAAAAGCCATGTCAAAACAAGACACGCATTGATGAAACTAAAAGACTTATAGAAATATGTCAGATCAGTTGGCTTTGTCAGTGTTTGTTTATTTTCATGCTTCCCATAATCGTGTTGAAAATGGTTACACTGATTTTCCATTAGAAATATTTTTGGGAAATACTAGCATGCGTCAACACATTTTACTAAATGACACTTCATTTGCATCTAATCAGAGAGCATTCTGGGAGCACTATACTTAGCCTCATAGCCTAAACTTTTCAAACATGTGTATACACGTTTTTTTTTTTGTACTGGAACCAACGTCAGTAGTGAAGTGTGGCCTTGAAACGTTTATTTACAGCACTCACCCTAATAATGAAGACTTTCAAATAATGAACCATAAATACAAGTTTGAACAGCATTATCTTTTGGAAACACATTACCTCAACTGCAGAGAGTTCCACACCCTATAAACAGGCAGCCAAAGGGTTTGTGCTGCAGAGGGTTGGGCCTACTTGTCCCAAGGACAAAGTAAACATAAAAACTTGTTGCCCTTGACCCCAAACAAGATGTCCCGGGCGTCGGGCGATAGGAATTCCACATCCCTGCTGGTAAAAATACCAATGAGTGCTTTGGCTACAGCAGGGGCAGTAGTGGACCTAAGGGGAATTGCTTCAGGGTACCTAGTAGCATGATCCACTACTACTAGGACATACTGATTCCCTGATGCTGTGGGAGATCCAAGTGGACCGACTATATCCACTCCTACTCTTTTAAAGGGGACCCCTACCACTGAAAGTGGAATGAGGGGGGGGGGAGGTCGGGGGCTTTGGATGGCCATCTGTCTTACCACTGGCATGATAGGTGGCACAGGAGGCACAAAACTCCTTTACCTTCTGGGACATGTTGGGCCAATAGAAATGGTTGACTAACCTCTCCCATGTCTTGGTTTGTCCCAAATGCCCAGCAAGGTGAATTTCATGGGCTAAGGTCAAATTGAACTCCCTAAACTCCTGAGGCACTACCACTCTCCTAGTGGCACCAGGTTTGGGATCTCTTGCCTAAGTGTAAAGAAGTCCATCTTCCCAATAGACTCTGTGTTCCACTGACAATTCCTTTTCGTGTTCAGCAGCTTGCTGCATTAGGCCTTCAAGAGAGGGACAAGTTTCTTGCTCCTTTCACAGCTGTTCCCTTGAGGGTCCCCCTGGGCCCAAGAGCTCACCCTGGTAAGGTTCTAACTCCATAGGCTCAGTTCCCTCAGGGGATAGAACTTCTTCCTGAGAAGAGAGGTTCTGTTTCTTTTTCTGTGCTGAAGCTGGTTCCCCAGTGTTCTTTCCTTTCCTCTTGGAAGGTTGGGCCATTATTCCAGGCTCCAACACTTCTTTTTCACCCTGAGCCCTGCACTGTGCCCTAGTCTTGACACACACCACATCAGGGATACCCAGCATGGCTGCATGGGTTTGGAGTTCTGCCTCAGCCCATGCTGAGGACTCCAGGTCATTTCCAAGCAGACATTCTACTGGTATAGCAGAAGAGACTACCACCTGTTTCAGGCCAGCGACCCCGCCCCATTCTAAACTTACCATAGCCATGGGATGTACTTTAGTGTGATTGTCAGGACTGGTGACTGGATACGTTTGTCCAGTCAGGTATTGTCCTGGGGAAACCAGTTTGTCTGTGACAATAGTGACACTGGCACCTGTATCCCTCAGGGCCTCTACTCTAGTCCCATTGATAAAGAGCTGCTGCCTGTATTTTTGCATGTTAGGCGGCCAGGCAGCTAGTGTGGCTAAGTCCACCCCACCCTCAGAGACTAATGTAGCTTCAGTGTGGACCCTGATTTGCTCTGGGCAAACTGTTGATCCCACCTGGAGACTGGCTATTCCAGTGCTAACTGGAGTAGTAGCTGAAGTGGAACCTTTCTTGGGACAGGCCTTGTCTCCAGTTTGGTGTCTATGCTGACTACTGCTGCGACACCAGGCCTTTTTGGGATCAAAGTTTTTACCCGTGTACCCAAATGAGGATTTTGAAGAGGCTTTGTGCAGGTTGTTGGGGCCCTGTAGAAGACTCTTTACTTTTTCCCTTGGATGTCTCAACACTCTTCCCCTGGGGAGGCTTTGTGATCCCTTTCTTTTGGTCACCCCCAGTGGAAGTCTTGGTCACCCTTGTCTTGACCCAGTGGTCTGCCTTCTTTCCCAGTTCTTGTGGAGAAATTGGACCTAGGTCTACCAGATGCTGATGCAGTTTATCATTGAAACAATTACTTAAAAGGTGTTCCTTCATAAATAAATTATACAGCCCTTCATAATCATTTACACCACTGCCATTAATCCAACCATCTAGTGTTTTGACTGAGAAGTCAACAAAATCAACCCAGGTCTGGCTCGAGGATTTTTGAGCCCCCCCTGAACCTAATCCTGTACTCCTCAGTTTAGAATCCAAAGCCCTCAATCAGGGTAGCCTTCATGAGGTCATAGGATTCTGCATGTTTTCGAGAGAGTGTGAGGAGTCTATCCCTACACTTTCCAGTGAACATTTCCCAAAGGAGAGCACTCCAGTGAGATCTGTTTACTTTTCTGGTTGCACAAGCTCTCTCAAAAGCTGTGAACCATTTGGTGATGTCATCACCATCTTCATATTCTGTTACAATGCCTTTGGGGATTTTTAGCATGTCAGTATTTTCTCTGATCCTATTTAAGTTGCTGCCACCATCGATGGGAGCTAAACCCATCTCTTGTCTGTCCCTCTCTACGGCTAGGAGCTGTCTCTCCAAAGCCAATCTTTTGGCTATCCTGGCTAACAGGAGGTTATCTTCATTGAGGCTGCCCTCTATGCTTCCAGAGTTACTGGACTCTCCTGTGGGAGAACCAGCATCTCTGACTATTGTAGGAAGTTGGCTCTGTATATACTACTTCAAAGTAAGAAATAGTGTGCACAGAGTACAAGGGTTCCCCTTAGAGATAAGATAGTGGCAAAAGTAGATAGTTCTAATGCTCTATTTTGTGGTAGTGTGGTCGAGCAGCAGGCTTATCAGAGGGTAGTGTTAAGCATTTGTTGTACACACACAGGCAATAAATGAGGAACACACACTCAAAGACTTACTCCAGGCCAATAGGTTTTTATATTGAAAAATATATTTTCTTAGTTTATTTTAAGAACCACAGGTTCAAGAATTACAAGTAAAACTTTTTTAAAATGTTTGTTTTATTTATTTATACACATTTTCAATAAAACAGCAACAATAGGCCCAGGAGCTGGAGATACAACAAAAGGAGTCCATCAGTGTGCAGATAATATCACTAGGGGCAGCCAAAGGTATAATACCTTAAAACAAAGTTCCCAGCATGTCCAATTCAACAAATTCAAGCGGCTTCCCATATATCCAACAAGAGCAACAGCTTGAAGCACACCCCTAGGAAATAATCTGAATGCTAGAGCTCTCCAGGGTACAACTCAACAACAGTCACAGCAACATAAGAAGGAAGGCGGCAGAGCAGACTTAGATAGGAGGATCATCCACCAAACAGCACATCGTACACTGCGGGGAACAACATCCAATCCAATTAACCAGGTGCGTGTCCATTCATATGTATCCAAGGGCCTCCCAATTCAGCCTTGAGACTCCAAGAAGGAGCAGAAGAGTGCCCAAATGTCTCTAGGGCGAGAGAACGCAGGGGCCAGTTCCCAAAAGACTGACAGCTGCTCCTGGCAGAACGCGGCATCACGTAACCAATCAGACCTCGGACCGTTTTCAGTGTATGGCTACCCTGCACTTACAATATCTAAGGTTTTGCTTAGACACAGTAGGGGCATAGTGCTCATGCACATATGTCCTCACCTGTGGTATAGTGCACCCTGCCTTAGGGCTGTAAGGCCTGCTAGAGGGGTGACTACCTATGCCACAGGCAGTGTGGGGTTGGCATGGCACTCTGAGGGAAGTGCCATGTCGACTTAGTCATGTTCTCCCCACCAGCACACTCAAGCTGTGAAGCAGTGTGCATGTGCTGAGTGAGGGGTCCCTAGGGTGGCATAAGACATGCTGCAGCCCTTAGAGACCTCCCCTGGCATCAAGGCCCCTGGTACAAGGGGTACCAGTTAAAAGGGACTTACTGAGTGCCAGGGATATGCCAATTGTGGAGACAAAGGTACAGTTTAGGGAAAGAACACTGGCGCTGGGGCCTGGTTAGCAGGGTCCCAGCACACTTTCAAATCATAACTTAGCATCAGCAAAGGCAAAAAGTTAGGGGGTAACCATGCCAAGGAGGCATTTCCTTAAAACTACTGTAGGAAGAAGGCTCTCTATATAGCACACTAAAATGGAGTACACTGTTGCAGAGAGTCAAGTAGATCCCCAAAGGTTTGCAGAGGCAGAAATAGATCGGTCTAGTGCACTTTTGTGGTAGTGCGGATGAGCAGTTAGGCTTATCAAGGAGTGGTGTTAAGCATTTGTTGTCCTCGGAGAGGGAATAAATGAGACACACACTCAAAGAATAAATCAGAGATCAATTTAGAAAAATAACAGTTGCTTTTATATATGCTTTAAAACTAAGAACGTCTTTACAAGGTAAGCGTTTTTTAAATTAAAAGTACTTTGTTGGTTCAACATCGACAGTGCAATTTGCAGAGTCTTCAATGTTAACCTATGGAAGGAAAACAAGAATGCAGTTTCTCAGGTAAGTACACAACTCACAACCCCAGTCTTCTGGGGTTCAGGTTAGCACCGGGAAAGATTCATGTTCATACCTAGAATGCATCAAGAGCGGCATGGGGTGGCAGGGTGCCAAGGTCGAAGTCGGTGCTGAATGTTAGTCAATGTGGACTGGGATGGGAGGGCACTGGGGGAATAGGCGGTGTCAGAAGTTGGTCTCCAGGGGTTGAGGAAAGCACTTGGGGGGGACACAAGGAAGTACCAAACTTACACCCTCAGCAGCACAGGGGCGGCCAGGTGCAATGTGCCAAAACAGGGTCAGGTGCCCAATGCTATCCAATGGAGACGGGTGTCGGCTGCTGTGCTGCTTACAGGTGGGTAGAGAGGGGTCAGTGGTGGACCTCCAGGGGTTGAAGCGAGGACTAGGAGGGCCACAAAGGCAGCACCAAACTTGCACCCTCAGCGGGAAAGGGGGGGGGTCAGGTGCAGAGTGCTAACACAGTGTCTGCCTCCCAATATTAGTCAACGCAGGAGATCACTTTCAGAAACGGGCTGCAGGCTCTTGCAGGAGGCCAGAAGAGGTCAACCCACATGCCCAGGTAAGGTAAGATGCCAGGGGTTTTAGGGACACCAAAGGTCTAGCTCCCCAAGGCCCAGGGGCGTCTTTTGCCATCGGAAACAGCTTGCCAGGCTGGTTGCAGTCAGAGGGACCCCTTGGATTTAGGCTGCAGGCATTGCTGTGGAATCCAGCGGGGGTCTGCCCATGACGGACTCTGGGTCAGAAGCGCTGGGGAACCTTCACTGGACTGGTGGGCCACTTGGACTCAGGCTGTGGGTGTTGGGTGCAGAGGCTGTTCCAGATGGTGGTTTCACGGTTCCTCAGAAAGACTTCTTTCTTCTTTGAAGATGTTTCTTTTGGACAGGTCCGCTGTCCAGGGGAGTTATTCTTCTTTATTGAAGGTAAGTAGTCCTCACAAGGCATTGGAGGTTGCTGGGATGCAGTACAGTTGTCGTCTGGGCACAAGTTCTTTGAAGGCTGCAGACAGGCCAGTAAGGCTGGGGTCAATTCAGTAGATGTCTTCAGTCTTCTCTGCTGGTGTGACTTCATGGCTCATCTTAGATTGACAGTAATCTATTTCTAGGGTTTAAGGGTGTCTCCTAAACACTGAATTTAGGGGTATTACTGAGAGTACCAGGTGGTAGCCAGTAGGCTAATCATCGTAGTGTGACTCCACCCTTCCAATGACCACTTCCATTAGGAAGTGGTCATAGCCCTAACTTTATTAGCCTAATTCCTTCCATGCAGGATGGAGGACTTTAAAAAGTAGTGTCCACTTCAGCTCTTACACCTAGGGGTGGGACTGGCATGAAGTGGAACCCCTCTTAATTTAACTAATTGTCCCATCAGTTCTGCTGCCAAAAGTGGGGCAGGAACTGGGGATCAGTCTTCTCCACCATTTGGAGAGGCCTGGGTTGCACTTCAAAGGTGGCAAGGCCTTTGAAACTCCCCACCCTGGAATGTCCATCCTGCCTGGGAGAGAAAGTCACACCTCTGAGGGCTCAGAACAAAGATCTGCTCTGGGCAATGGCATTAGCTATCAGCTCAGGGGGCCAGAACTTGGTCTTAAGGTGGCTGTACTGACTTTGACCAGTCAGTGCCCATGCTAGGAGCTGGTAGGTTTTTCAGGGGGCACCTCTAAGGTGCCCTCTGAGTACAAGTATTACTAAATCCATCACTCGATTTCATGAGGGTTTATTAATATGAGATGATTGATACCCAACATCCCTATTGTCAGTGAAGCCATCATATAGCATGATGTAGCTGGGGAACCCGTAATGACTACTGTCCAGCATATATATTTAAAATGGCTTCACTGTTCACTTACTATGTCTGAGAATCGACAAAGACATAATATCTACTCATGCAGGCATGCCCTCACATGTAATATAATGCACCCTGCCTTTAGGGCAGGAAGACCTGCTAGAGGGGTGAATTACATATATTGCATGCAGTGCAAGGAGGACAGGGCACTCAGACTCTGTGCCATGTTGTATTTTCATTTTAGTTCTGTACCAAGATGCAGTCTGCAAATGCAGCACTGTGTGCGCTTAGTGAGGGGAATCCCTGAGGATGGCACAATTAATTCTGCAGCCCTCGGGGCCTTCCTTTAGTACACCATGCCCTAGGTACAAGGGGTATCATTTACTAGGGACTGCTAGTGATAGCTAAAGGTTTGCCAATTGGGACAAACGACTATGCAGTTTTAGGGAAAGAGATCTGGCACTGGGAACCTGTTTGGCAGGGACCCAGTGCACTTTCAGTCAAAATCACATCAGACAAAAAGTGGGGGATAACCATGTCAAAAAGGGTACTTTCCTACATTGCAGACAAAGTATCTTACATGACGCCCAATTCAATGGCTTCCTGGGCTAGAGACAAAACAAACAGCAACATATCCAACATTTCGGCTTGTATACTGTCTGCGATGTGCAATGCACACCAGGCTACAAACTAGTAGCAGTACCTGGCGTTCACAGACTGTGTAGAAAGACAAATGGATGTTAGGATGATATCCAGTCAACTGGCGCTCCTCAATCTCCTTGCATGAAGGTGTAGGCTGCGCAGGCTTGGGTGCAAAACTTTGCCCTACTGCTGCGATAGAAGATCCGCTCACAGCAGTTTACAAATGGGATGACAAATATCCATGCCCAGAAGCTCCAGGTACCACACTCTTCTGGCCCAATTTGGAGCCACTAGGATGAATTGGGACTGATTGTTCATATTGTCTTCAGAACTCAGGCTAGGAGAAGCAGTTATGAAAAGGAATAGAAAAGTCCTGTGCACCAATCTATCCAAAATGTGTGTTCCTACAGAGAATATGCTTGGGAACTCTAACATGCAAAAGCTGTGAGACTGCACGTTCTGAATGGTGTCAAACAGATCTAGCTAGGGTTCTCCCCACTGGTGGAAGATGTCCTGCACCACCTTGGGGACTAACCGCCATTTGTTAGTCGCCAAGTGCTGCTGCCTGAGCTCATCTGCTCTGGAGTTTAAAGATCCCACTAGGTGGATCATAATCAGAGAAATACCCTAGGACTGCAACCAACTCTAAAGGTTTGGTACTCCTGGCATAATGCCCCAGATCCCCTCTGTCCTGTCTGTTGCAGTGACACATAGTGGAGATGCTGTCCGTGAACAGCTGTCCCAGGCTTCCCTTGGTAGCAGGAAACCCTTTAAATCCAAGCCGATGACTGTAGCTCCAACAGAGTTATGTGTACTCGCATTTCCTCCAGGGTTAGAAACCTCTGATCTCCTCCTCTCCCAGGTGACCGCTCCAACACAGAAGGGACACATCGGTCACCAACGTCCACTTTGGATGCGATAGGGAATAGGGTCTCCAACTGGTCAGAATGCAGTTGAGCAGCGACCACTGAATTTTAGCTTATTGATCGAGAACGTCAACAATGTTAGACAGTTCACCATCATCTGGAGGAGGTCTTCAATTAACTGGCAAGCCTGCCCACAACAGCCAGTTGTCAAGGTAGGGAAAAATGGTATTCCCAACCAAGTGGAGAACGCCAAACTGAATATACTCGTTGCTGACCTTGAACTGTAGTGTCTGGGTTTTCTTTTGGTTTTATAAGCCATAAGCCCTAGTTTTAAAAAGTGTTGTTCAATGAAGATTATGTGACATCAGTCGCAGGAAGAACAAGAGCAGCATACTTTGGCCATCCAATTTCAGACAGCCTTGGCTGATGCAGATTGATAAGACACAGGCCTCAACGTGATACATTCAGAGGCTCCACATCCAGCACTAGTGGGTATTATTCAGCGACATAGGCACTCATTGTGACATTGGTGGTAAATCCCGCTTACCGCCACGAAGACGGCTGCCAACTTACTGCAGCGGCGACGAATATTCGTTCACCATATTATGACACACACACAAACCAATCTGACACAATTCAGCCAAATACACAAATCTGCCAGTCCAAAGGTCAGTGCTAAAGTGGTGATATCAAATCTCACACGGTTCCGCCAACAGAACAACGCCCACCACATTATGACCCACGAATCACCACGGTGGACATTTAACAGTGATAAACCATTGGCTGTACGTATCGCCGCACTCACAATGGTCACCCACAGACAAAACAACTGCACATTGGCCAAATCAAACGACACACATCTGACACCCATACGCACACCACACCCACACACCACACCACTATAAAAGACACACACACAATACCCACAATTCTTTATAATTACAAATCATTGCCACCAGAGAGACACCAAGACCACTGAGACAACTAGAGCCGCACACACTACTCACACCCATACACAAATCATGCACTCCACATCACACACCCCAACATATTACCCAACACACCCTCACCAACTCACCTCACATAGCACCCATGGCACCAGAAAGACATCCCCGTTTCACAAAGGAGGAGCTAAGGGTCATGCTGGAGGAAATTGTCAGGGTGGACCACAGCTATTTCGAGCACAGGTGCATCAAATATCTATAGCTAGGAAGATGGAGCTATGGCGGAGAATCGTGGACAGGGTCAATGCCGTGGGACAGCACCCCAGAACAAGGGATGACATCAGGAAGAGGTTGAACGACCTAAGGGGGAAGGTACGTTCCATATCAGCAAGACCAGAGGACTTGCGGTGAACCCCCACCTCATCCCCCACAGCTCACTGCATGGGAGGAGCAAGTCTTGGCAATACTGCATCCTGAGGGCCTGGCCGGTGTCGGAGGAGGATTGGACACTGGTAAGTCAACTCTCTACTATTAAAACCCCCCTAGCTGCATGCCATCACATACCCTCACCCTCACTCCCATCACTCCACTACATCCCACACACTTCACCATCACATCTCACTAATCCCAATGCCAAGCCCTGCATGCTGTACCAATGCATAGACACCCCTCACAGCCCTGCATGGACACCCATCACTAAAGCATGTACAGCATCGAGAACTAACGATCCCACCATACACTAACATATAAAAGTGAAAGCTGGCAGGGCAAAGCCAACCATAAAGGGGAATCCAGGGATGTACAATATGTTATACACATCAACCATAACACATCATTTGCATCTCAACAGGTAACCAAGCCAATGTCACCAGGGAGGAGGTGCCAGCACTATCCAGTTCCCCAACTGAAGAGGCCCACAGTGATGACGGTAACTCTGGACTTAAGGATCTGGGCGACCTACCTGGCTCATCAGGGACCACTGGACAGCCGGTTACCCAAGCCCAGTCACAGACCACCACAGAGCCTTTCCCTTCAGGAAAGACCACCACAGTACCCACCCAGCGAACCCACACCTCTGTCCCCAGGACACATCTATCAGCAGTGTGTCCACCTGTACAGGGACCCCAGGACACATCTTGCACACAGGACAATGAGGGACCTGGGGTCAGTGGAAGTGGGCACACAGTTCTGGGGGCAGAGGCACAGGCCAACAGGGAAACTGGAAGGCATGCTGTGCGCCAGGGGGAGGACAGGCCCAGGGAACGATCCTGGGAGCCTACCAACATTCCCAGGACACAATGGGCCAGATCCTGGACAATGTGCAGGAGAACAGGAGGCTGCAGGAGGGACAGTACCAGGGGATCAGGGAGGACTTGAGGGCTATCAACAACAACCTGATCTCCATAGCAGGGGTGCTGGCAGACATGGCCAACATTATGAGTGAGGCTGTCTCACACCAGTGGGCCACTGCCACTAGCCAGTCATCTGAACAGCCATCCACTTCTGCTGCCGCTAGTGGCCAGGAAGCCCCGCCACAGGACTCACAGGCCACCAGCACCCCTCCCCCTGCAGAAGGTGAACCACCCTACAAACGTTCCCTGCAATCCAGGCAGAAGCCAGAAACACTTGCCAAAACCCCGCCAGGAAAAGAGACTCTCCTGATTGCCCCCCATGTGTCCCACTCAGTCACCGTGTCCACCTTGAACTGCCATTGCTCCTCTTCCTATGTCCCCTTGGACAAGGCACCTGTGCTACAAACAGACTGGAACAATACCCTGGACTTTCCTCCATCATCACCCCATCCCATTGCACTTTCCCCCTATATGTTAGCACTTCAATAAACATCCTAAGACAAAAATCGAGTTTGAGTCTGTCATGTATATCAAATATGTATTGTTTGAAACAGGTACAACCACTGCAAATGAACTGTACATAGAATGAACATCGATTTAATGACCTGTAGCTGGCTGTAGTGATCACATCAGGCGTTTTTGTCATATCAACAGAATCTGCAAAATGAATATCCAGAGGGAACAGTAAGTGGACTTTGAATTGGGAATTACCAGCATGCCAATGCCACACAGATTACATCCAAAGTCATTGAAATGTAATGTTACACTGTCTTACCTGTGTCATTGGACGTACTGATTGATCACAGATGTTCTGTTGTCCTCATCTTCATCCTCTGCCTCCTAATCCTCACTGTCCACAGGGTTCACTGCTGCCACAGGGGCATCTACAGTCTCCTTCTCCTGCAGAAAAGGGACAAGTTGTCTGAGGGCCAGGTTGTGCAACACGCAGCATGCCACCACTATCGTACAGACCTTCTTGAGTGAGCTGCACAGGGATCCACTTGTTAGATGGAGGCACCAAAACCTAGCCTTCAGGAGGCCAAAGGTTCTCTCAATTATCCTTCTGGTTTGACCACGTGCCTCATTATAACATTCTTCTGTCCTGGCATTCCTCACAGGAGTCAGCAGCCATGACAGGTTTGGGTAACCAGTCACCTGCAATTATTGAGGGACAACATTTAGCCACACACTATCCTATATGGCCCACACCATGCCCATACACAAACATATACTGGGTGGGAACCAGGGCTCACCTATAAGCTACACCCTGTGCCTCTGTAGTTAGGCCATCACATTTGGGATGCTGCTATTCCTTAGGGCAAAGGCATCATGAACCGACCCAGGATAATTAGCACTGACATGGAAGATGTACTGGTCCCCCAAGCACACCATCTGCACATTCATGAAGTGGAAACTCTTACGATTCCTGAACACCTGTTCATTCTGGTGAGGGGGTGGAGTGGGGGGTGGAAGGGGGGGGTGCAAGGGGGGGGGGAGGTCGGGGTCAATGTATTCCAACAATCGCCCCTATTATATTGGGGATATGTCCCATTGAATAAAACTCAGCCTTCAATGTGGCCAAATCCTCAACCTGGGGGAATGCAATGTAGTTGCACATGTGTTTTATCAGGGCAGACAACACTCTTGTCAGCACTATTGAGAACACGGGCTGTGACATTCCTGCTGCCAAGCCCACTGTCACTTGGAAAGAACCAGTTGCCAAGAAATGGAGTACTGATAGCACTTGAACAAGAGGGGGGATCCCAGTGGGGTGGCGGATAGCAGGTCAGGCTCCAATTGAGCACACAGCTCTGTGATTGTGGCCCTGTCCAGTCTATAGGTGAGTATTATGTGCCTGTCCTCCAAAGTAGTCAAGTCCACCAGGGGTCTGTACACAGGGGTATGTCTCCATCTCCTATTCATCTGCAGAGGTAGAAATCTATGGGACAAAAGAGAGAGGAGCCTGTCACAAACTGAATGTAATGGGTCAGTGTGATTTGTCCAGTATGTGCCCATTTCCCCTGTGGCGCAGCATTATTCCATGGGGCTTCCCCCACCGAAATGGCGTCCGCCTGTCCTGTGTGGAGGGACAGGTGGAAGTGAGATAATTCCACTGACGCTGTGCGCCGTGGCGGGAGGCGGTCGGGAGCCGCCGTGCAACTCCTCATTGGTTAATATTGGGCCCTATGGGTTTACAGTGGCCAATGATGATCTACGCTGGTGGTGACGGTATGCACCGCCGCGGATGTGACCGCCATTTTCTAACATATTCCTCACTTGTTACCCGACCTTCCATAGGAGAGGACCTACACTGCATGTGCTGCTGTGACCTGTATCTGGAACCTACCATGGCCCGTGAAAGGGTCCCAGCCTTCACTTCGGAGGAGCTGGAGCAACTAGTGGATGGTTTCCTACCCCAGTACGAACTGCTGTATGGGTCTCCAGACCAACAGGTGAGTACACTGTGGGCACGATCCATGTGGTATGGATGCATGGAGATGTGTGTGAAGCCATTGTGTAAAGGGGGGGATTATCTGTTAGCGGTGTACATGTTGTGAGCTGGGCTATGTATGTGCCAATGGTGATGGAAAGGGGTATGGTGGGCCATGTGTGTGACAGGCTGGACTGTTTCTCTAACGGCGTTCTCCTGTCTGTCTTGCCTCTGCAGGTCAGCACCCATCAAAAGAAGGGTATATGGCGTGCCATTGCCAAGGAGGTGTGGACACTGGGGGTCTATGGCAGGCAGAGCACCCACTGTCGCAAACGGTGGGGGGACCTGAGATTCTGGGCACGGAAGACCACGGAGGCCCAGCTGGGGATGGCCTTCCAACGAGGAAGGGGTGCCCGTCGAACCCTGATCGCCCTGATGTCCTGCATTCTGGTGGTAGCCTATCCAGAGCTGGATGGGCACTTGAGGGCAACACAGCAGCCACAAGGGGGTGTGTACAGTGTCTATCATTACAGCTTACGCCTGGTGGGGTGGTGTTGTTGGGTGCCCCTAGGCCAGGCCAGACATAGCAGCGTAGGTCTTCTGGTGGCTAGGGGTCTGCTTGGAAAATGATGGCTACCTAGCTTGTGAAAATCGACTACTGGGCAGGGCTGCGTGGGTCCCTGGTGTGCTGCAGTTGGCAGTGTGTACTCGTCCTCATGCCTTGGTGGCGAGCAATATCACTGGTAGTGCAATGCTTCGTGCGTAGGCCTGTTCCCTGTGTGAGGGTGCTGTGTACACTAACGGTGGTGTTGGTGCAGTCATTGACCCAGTGTATCCTTTGCCTCTCTCCCCCCCTTTCTTGTTTTGTCATCCTGTCCTTGGGTGCATTAGCATCATCTGGCGGAGGAATAGAAGCACTGGCTACAGAGTGAGCTGCATCCCATAGGAGGCAGAGTCCACAGACGCTGAGGGAACCAGTGGGACAGAGGGTTAGGGGAGCACCACGGCAGAGACTGGAGGGGACAATACAGACTCTGATACCTCCTCCAATGGGAGCTCCCTGGTGGTGGCGGACACCTCTGTGACCACCCTAGCTACAGGTACAGCCGCCACCCCCGTACCAGCACTGCCCTTCCAGCAGCCCCTTAGCGAGTTTCCCATGCCCGCTCACCCAGGAGGCTCACCCATATCCTTCACCCCAGGCACCTCAGGCCTGAGTGAGGAGGCTATTGACCTCCTGAGATCCACATCTGTAGGGAAGTCAACCATTGTGAATGCCATCCATGGGCTGGCAGCCCAGATGCAACAATCTAATGCATTGCTGGAGGGCATTCACACTGGACTGGCGGCCCAACAGAGATCGATTCAGGCTCTGGCCTCCTTTCTGATGGAAGCCATTGTCCCTGTTTCTACCGTCCTCCCTCAAACTTCCACTTCACAGTCCCTTTCTCCTCAACCCCAACCCATCCCAAGCACACAGCCAAACAAACATGCACATAGGACAACACCCAAGAGTGTCACACATAAGCACCACACTTCATCCCACAGGCACTCACACAAACACCATCCAGTTGCAGACACAACAACATCCACTATTTCCACTGTCTCCCACTCTTCCTCCCCCTCCACCTCCCACCCAGTTAGGTCGACACTCACACCTGCATGCACTAAATCATCATCCACTACCTGCATCATCACCACACAAAGCAGAACACACACCTTACTGGCAGACACCTCCACAACAGCCATGCACATGTCCCCTGTGTCCTCTCCCACCATGTCTGTTTCCCCCCACAACGTACACAAACGCAAGCACTCAGACACCCAACAATCATCCACCTCACAACAGCATACAGCCCATGCACCTGCACCCAAATCTAGCAGACAAACACCTCTAACAACCACTCCCTCATCCTCCACTCACATTACTTCTCCCTCTTCCTGCCCCAATGTCCCTAAAAAGCTTTTCCTTTCCACCATTGACCTCTTCCCTACCGCTCCCCCCATCCTGCACGTATGGCCAGGGTATCGAGAACCCAGCCAAGCACCTCAGCCACACAGTCCACGGGCCCACTTCCATCCACACCTACTCATGGTGGAAAGGATTCCAGGCCACAAATCCTGAAGGGGAAGGAGCCTGCACCAGCCAGCGGAAAGGGGAAGGAGCCTGCACCAGCCAGCAGAAAGGGGAAGGAGCCTGCACCAGCCAGCAGAAAGGGGAAGGAGCCTGCACCAGCCAGCAGAAAGGGGAAGGAGCCTACACCAGCCAGCAGAACGGGGAAGGAGCCTGCACTAGCAAGCAAGAAGGGGAAGGAGCCTGCACCAGCAGCTGTCACAGGGCCCCCACCACCAACAGTGGTTGTGCAGCCATCATTGA
The DNA here is from genome assembly GCF_031143425.1 of Pleurodeles waltl. Lineage (NCBI taxonomy): Eukaryota > Metazoa > Chordata > Amphibia > Caudata > Salamandridae > Pleurodeles > Pleurodeles waltl. The sequence continues at coordinate 350,605,829 of NC_090438.1, forward strand.
GTGCAGGGGCCGAGCAGTGGCCTCCCACTACCTCCACCACCACCACAGAGCAGCCATCGGAGGTTTCAGGGGCTGAGCAGGAGCCTCCCCTACCTCCACCACCACCACAGCACAGCCATTGTAGGGTGCAGGGGATAAGCAGGAGCCTCTCACTACCTCCACCACCACACTGCAGGCAACGCAGGGTGCAGGGGCAGAGCAGGAGCCTCCCACTACCTCCACCACCGCCACCACAGTGCAGCCACCGCAGGGTACAGGGGCTGAGCAGGAGCCTCCCACTACCACCAAAGTGCAGCGGTCACCACCGGCGGATGCAATGTGGTCCCGTCCTCCATGGGCTGCTGTGCGGCCTGTCCCCTCCAGAACCAGTGGGGAAGACAACCACCTGAGAGACCGAGGCCTTGCATTCCCCAGGACCAAGCACAGGGCATGTTGCCCCCTCCAAAACCAGTGGGCAAGTCACCCACTTGAGAGACTGTGGCCTTGTACTCGCGAGGACCAAGCACAAGGCATGTTGCCCCCTCCAGAACCATCGGGCAAGTCACTTACTTAAGAGACTGTAGCCTTGCACCTCCCAGGACCAAGCACAGGGCATGTTGCCCCCTCCATTACCAGTGGGGTATATACCCACTCCAGAGACTGTGGCCTTGCACTCCCCAGGACCAGGCACAGGGCATGTTGCCCCCTCCAGAACCAGTAGTCTTGTTCCTGCATTCGGCTGAGGTGCCCCCCCCTATCTCTGAGGTGCCTGCCTATTTGCCAACTAATGCCCCTGCAGTGTTCTCTCCGTACTGATGCAGGTAACAAGTGGGCGAACTGAGGACTGGGAGGTGTCCCTTTTTTGTACATTTGTACATATCTGTTGCATTGGCAAAATTAGCATTTATACTGTGCTGATCTTATTACAATCACTTTAGTCAATTCCTGTTGTCCTTGCATTATTCAGCTGATTTACGGGGAGCTGGTTGTGTGGATGGTGTGTGTGTCTGGGGTGTGTATGGTGCGTGTATTTGTCACTCTCGTTTTCCTCCCGGTTGGAAGGTGGGTCATTAGTTGTGTGGCCTGCACAAGTAACGAGTCCGCACACGACCGCCACTGGGAACCAAACTCCCCATTGTAGCGCTTGACTCTCATAGGGTAGCGTTGCAGAGCAGTCCAAGGCTTACTCAAGGGAGGTGGTGTGGGCTAGTAATCCCCATTCACAAGCACACAAGCATGACTCTCAATAAATGAATGTCCAGTCTGTGCTTTTTCTTTTGATACAGTAAAAGTACATTTATTATTCACACACACTACTCAATACTATGCAACAATCTACAAATATATACAAAGTGATAGAATCACTCTGGGCACACAGTATGTAATCTCTCAGGTCTCCTCAAGGGAGGATATAATCCGACAATCCACATGGCAAAACAACATTTGAACATTTTGACAGTATTCAACAGTACAATGCAATGATGACACCTACATTTGTGATTAAATACTTTCATCTTGCCAAGAGGTGACTGTCAGTATCATTATTCAAATTAGCATATTCAGGGAACATAAGAGACCAAATTCTAGCATTATAACCATCAGGATTACTTTTAGATTACTTTTGGATTACTCCTACTTAACCATAAAATAACAGTAGAATACATGGGGCCATACCAACCTACACCTATGGTAGGCACCCTTGTACAACCAGGAACAAAAGTTCACTGAAGCTTGTGCTTCAAATATCCATCCAACCCTTGAGGGGTTATCTCTCATGTGTCCCACCCTACCTAGGGTGGGGACACCAACAGATGTTGGGGGGAGGCTGCGCTGCTCCTGCAGCTCCCCCTGTCTCCTAATACTCCGTTGGTGGTGGCCCCATCTCCCTGGGACCACCACAGGCGTTTTGGGGGATCAAACAGCAGCCCCCTGCCCCGCAAAGCATGCTGGGGCGGCTGCATAATTGATGAGCGGCTCTCCCGCTGCGCTGGGGAGAGCCGCTGTGCCCTTTTCTTTCTGCCTTTCTTCTTGGGGGTGCCGGTCCCACCCGGACACCCCCTGCACCACAACAAGGATCCCTCGTGGGAGGGCGGCCCAGGGAGCCCACCCCTGGCTGCCCCGCCGGCTACCCGCACGGCCAGCACCTCCGTGTGCTGCTGTGGGAGCCGGCCTGCTGACTTTGAGTCTGCCCGCTCCAGCGGGCAGACTCCGAGATGCTCGCGGCTGGACGGACCGCGCGAGGGAGTGCAGCGGCACTCCCCCCTTCCTCCTCGCATCTTCGGGGCCCCTGGATGGAGTCTGGGGCCGCTCTTCCTCCTGGCGGGGAGCGCGACGGCGCTCGCCACGGTCGCCTTCTTGGGGCCCCGGGATGAGGTCCGGGCCACTCCTCTCCTTGGGGGGGGGGGGGGGGGGGAGCGCGACGGCGCTCCCCCAGGCCCTCTTCTGCTCGGGGCCCCGGGATGAGGTCCGGGGCCCCTGCCAGCCACCTTCACGGGGAGCGCGACAGCGCTCCCTGACTTCTGCTTCGGGTGCGGACAGCGCACCCCCACTCCTGCCTCTTCTCGGGGCCCCGGGATGGGGTCCAGGGCCCCATTTCACCATCATCACGGGGAGCACGACAGGGCTCCCCGACTTTCCTTCTGCTAGGGGGTGCGCGACGGCGCCCCATCTATTCCTCCTTCCTTCACGGGGAGCGCGACGGCGCTCCCCGGCTTGTCTTTGCCACCGGGGGCCCCGGGATGGGGTCCGGGCCCCCTTTCCATAGCGGCAGGGGGGTGCGCGACGGCGCCCCCCCCACTTGATGTCCAACACTGGACTAGGCTTCACGGGGCCCCGGGATGGGGTCCGGGGCCCCTTCTTCTTCTGCGAGGGGGAGTGCGACAGCACCCCCCTTGCTCCTCTTTCTCCTGGGCAGCCCCCAGGCCCTGGCCCACCCTGGGGGCACAGTCTCAAGCAGCTGCGGAGCTCCACGCGCTTCGTAGCTGCTTTCCCAAAGGTCAACGGTCGCCATCCTTTGTCCTGTGATATCTCGGGCCCCCAAGGGCTGATTTTCATCATTCTGGTGTCGTTCCGCTCCTGGTGACAAGCCCTTGCCACCAGGAGCACTCTCCTTAGGCCTCCTGGCCTGGAAGGGTCCCAGGTCATCAGGGAGCCAGTTCCACTGACTCCTGCGCCAATCTTTCCTCTGGGTTCCCTCTTTTCCTTCTGAGCAGCGTGCTCTCCTTGCGCTAGCCCAGTCCTTCCCCCCAACTAGTCCTCTGGGGGGGTAAGGGGGCCAGCTTGCCTGGCCCTGGCATTCGCCTCGCTGGCCTGGAATCCTTCAGGGGCAGAGTCCCTGCCCCAAGGGCAGTCAGGAGGTTCTTCCTTCCAGTTGTCTATGACGCCCATCTGCAGTCCCAGTGTCCAGCAGTGAAGCACAGTCAAGAGAGAGAGCTCTCCCCTGTGCAGGACCTTTTAAGTGGGGGCGGAAGTGTCCAGCAGGTCTGCACCTCTGGCCTATCCAGATGTGCCACATCACTTCCTTGCCCCTGTCTCCTCCTTCTTGCACAGTCTTCTGGGATAGCTCAAGATGGCATCCTCCAGGGGTTAGTTGCCACATGTGCTCTGAAATTCTCAGCCCCTCCTTCCTGACATTCCTCGCAGGGCTTCTCCAGCCTGCTCCTGGCACGGAATGACAGCTGGCTGATTAATGCTAGGCCCTGCTCCATCAACTGGACAGAGCAGTAATTGGCCCTAATCCTGAGCTGAGTCAGAGAAAGATGACATCCCTGGATGACCCATAAATTGTACAACTATGCTCTTGTAACCTACTGCATCATTATTTTCTTACAGGTTACAGTGTACTTTGGTGTGACTCTGGTCTCGGGGGACCCCAGAGAACTGGAGTTGCACCCTAGGCCCACCTTTCCCATTGACATTTAATGGAGTATCCCCCCCCCAATGCAAATATCTCAAGCACCCGGACATTGGCATTGAACTGGGTGTCCCTACAGTGAAAAGACAGTAAGCATACTGACTCTCCCTCACATGTTTACACCCCTCTCATGAGACCTACTCCAGGTCATCACCCACTCTGCATAGTTCCTCCTGCACCAGGACTACCTAAGCGCAGTTCTTGGGCTGCGCACACTAGGAATCCTCCTCCCACAGCCCTCACATGTGTGCACATCAATGCGTACACATGATCACATGTAACCTGCCCGGGGCCTCCTGCCCTGGCTGCGCCACAGCAGCCTTTCCTTAGCATGGCGACACCAGCGGTAAACACGCGCAATTCATTTTACCATGTGTTTATTCTGCTGGAGTCACCTCATAGGAGGCTTCCTCACAGTAAACAGTCAAAAACCAGGTGGTCAAAAATCGAAAAATCAGGGCAGACCTGATGGTCAGAACCGTCCTCTAACACTCCCCCTCCCTTGTATGCTAGGCGGCTGTACTCACGGTCGTCGTCTTCGCCGGCGTTGGTGGTTGTGGGGGAGCAAGACATAGAATATCATCGGGAAGACTTGCAGTTATGGTTCCATAGCGGAGTGGTTCTTACCTGTGTCTTCAAATGGGGAGTCCTTTCACTTCTGTAATGTGTTTCCGCCAGCTTTTGATGTTGGTACCGCCCCGGAAAAGGTGGCGGATTGTCTTGTCATAAGATGGTGGGCGGAAGTTGGTCTTCCACCTGGCTGTAGGCGGCTACCGCCGTCGTGCCTGCTGTTTCCGCCCTGGCAGCCGGATTGGCTGTCTTTCGGAGATCTTTCTGCCTTGGTCATAATTTGGCGGTAGTTACCACCAGCCTGTTGGCGGTATTACTGCCACTTTATTACCGACATCCAGGGTCGTAGTGAGGGCCATAGTTTCTTACCAACTTCGCATGTGTTAATGCTTGAGGTCCTTGTGGGTTACATAAGCTTCAAAAGGTGAAAAATCAATGTTGAAAGGATTCAAACTGCAGAAGTTCAAGAACAGAGACTGTGGCACTGAAGAAATGAACTGTGGTTATGGGGCACAAACAAACTTATATTTCTTAGTGAAAATTTCAATTTCAAACTTGGTCTGCACCATTGTACATTAAGGACAAAGGCACTGGAGAGCAGTAAACTTTTGTGGCTGTGAAAAATTGGATACTTCCTACATCTGGAAATTACGTCCCAACATGAGAGCTTATGGTGGGGAATGAGCGTGTGACTAGTTCAAACACAGCAACCCATGGATGTTCCTCAATTCCATTCATGAGGTAAGGAGAGGTGAGGCAGAGATAAGATGTGCCAGGTTGTTTTCTCATGCAGGCAGTAGCATATAGCTCCACTAAGACATCCTCGTTCATTAGTGACATCCAATAGTACATGCAGAAGTCATGATTTTCTTTGCCAATCTATCCCTTCCCCCCACAAAATCTTAACGGTAACCTGCCAAGATTACTCAGTAAACAGAGGAAAAGAAGAAGTTAACCTTCAAGGAAGGCTGTAAAGTATGGTGGTTGAGCGAAAGAAGCAAAAACGTTCAAGAGGCAAGTTAAAGAAAAGCAACAGAGGAAACATTTCCAAAAAAGAGATCAATCTGGTAACAAATGAGCCTACCTGTAAAACCTGTTTTCAAGCCTCTGTCGGATTGTATGAAGGTCAGTTGGATAAGCAATTACAGTGCAATAGAGAGGATAGGCACTAAGGTCAACGGGAACAGCAAATGGACTTACAAAAGCTGAAAAGAGATACAAAATACACAGAGTAAACAGATCAAATGCACAGAAGGCCCAGATTATATGGAAAACATGAAACAACAGCAAATATTTTAGAGTTGTTAAAGAATAAGTAACTTACCTTTGGTAACACTCTTTCATGGAAACTATCTACCAAAGATTCTTGACCTTTAGCATGCCCTCAAGTGACAGATCAGATCATAAAAAGCTTCTAAATCACATGTGCATCGGGAGTTGGGGCATTATGCATTAGTTGAATCTCTGTCCCACCCAGGACATGACAAAATGGAGCTTTATGTAGGCACCACTGTTCCATAATAATGTCAAATTTCCAAGGCCCTTAGATGCTGTAACAATTGCGACAATCATGGAAGTTACTTATCTTTGGTAACGCATTACCTGGTAGAGATAGGATCTAGCTGCAGATTCCTTACTTTAGAATTCTCCCCAGGTGCAAGACTAGATCAAGAAACCTTTTCCCATTGCACATCTATGTATCAGAAGAGGACGTGGGAGCACTCAGAGGGGTCTCTGTGGAGAGCAGCTAAGATTTAACCAGGAGGATGTAAAGCAGTTTCAAATACCACTAGGTCAGTCAGTGATGTGCACACAGGAAAGAACCACACCAGTGCTAGAAAAATACTCTATATTTATTGTAACACACACACTAGAACTAACAAAATATACTTAGAAAAATATATGTACCAGCATATAATAACATGTGACCCTATGGGGGTGGGAGCAAACCACATACTAAGTAAATAGACTGGGAGCATCATGCCCGAACCCAAACTATCTCATGTAGGAAGCTGCCCCAGTGAGTGGTGGACACCTATGGTGTTCACACCTTATACCAGGTCCAGGCAACCCCTATTAGTGAAGTGTAGGCAGTGAATAGGAACCCAGGGCTCTATATAAGCAGCTGTGGTTGAGGAACCAAGATTTATCTAGGAGACAAGCAAAGCTTATGTAATACCACAATAGTCACATAGCAACTTGTCACACATGAAAAGAACCACACAGAGTTACAAAACTAAAGGTACTTTATTATAGTAACACAACACTAGATTGCTTATAGGCAATCCCGCAAATGAAGGAAAGTGCACACACACTATATATATATATATATATATATATATATATATATATATATATATGTGTGTTTCTATATGTGTGTGTGTGTGTGTGTGTGGATCAGTTAGGCTTATTGGAGGATAGTGTAAAGCATTTGTTGTACACACACAAGCAATAGAAGAAACACACACTCAATGACTTCACTCCAGACCAATATGATTTTAAGAGAAAAATATATTTTTGTTACTTTATCACTAGAACCACGAGACTCAGTTTAGAAGTAAATACTGTTGCAGGTAAGTACTTAGCATAGACATCAATGTAACTTTGTTTCACTTTAGTCAAGTAACCAGTTTTTAAGAGAACAGAGAATATCTATTTTAAAAGTGGACACAGTGCATTTTTAGAACAGTTCCTAGTCGAAGAAAATTAAGTACAGTTTTAGATAGCTTGTCCCTCTTCCACCACTTGTTGGGCTCTTTTTTGATGCTCCTTTGGGAGATGATGTATAAGATCTTGCATTTCGCCCCAATGGGCCCTGACATACCTGGCTAGAAGTGCCTGAGAATTGGCAATTCTCCACTGGTTTGCTGTTTGTGCGGCAATTTGTTTCCCAGCTGCATAAAATTTTCTACTTTCCGTATCAGGAGGAGGTGCGTCTCCTGATAACTGGCTGTTTGCCCTTTTCCTTGCTGCACTGACTACTACTGAGTCTGGAGGGACCTGATGAGTGATACAGTCTGGGTCAGTAGGAGCAGGCTTATACGTTTTATCAATTCTAGGGGTGATGATCCTAGCCTTGATAGGTTCATTAAAAGGTTGCTCTGCATGTTTAACCATTCCTGGTAACACTGGGAGACAATGGTATCTGGAATGAGTAGAAGACAGTGTGTTAAATAAAAAATCTTCTTTCAGTGGCTCAGAATGCATGGCCACTCCATGATAAGCTGCTGCCCTATATATTACTTGGGTGTATGTAGTGGTATCTTCTGGAGGAGAAGGTTTAGATAGGTAAAGGTCTGGATCATTCTCCAGGATGGGATCAGGGTAATAGAGGTCCCATGGGTCTGCTGTAGCTCCATGTGAGTATAAAGATTGTGTTGGAGAAGATGGGCTATTATGAGGTGAGAAAGAGAGCTGTGGAGAGTGAGAAGTATGTAGAGGTAACGGCTTCTCCTTTTGTTTTTGCACCTTTGCTGGTGGTTGCACAGAGTCTAATTCCTCTTGGAAAGCCAAGTTTCTTTTGCTTTTTGAAGGGGGTGCAGTGATGATTCTTCCTGTCTCCTTATGTATGTGGATTCTGGACTGTCTCATCCATAACCTCTAATATTAGTTCATTCTCAGTCTCTTCTTCAGAAGTCTTACGAGATTCCATGAAGGGCTTTGCGATTTGTTTTCATTTTTTTGGAAAGTCCTTGTTCTTCTGTATATGAGGATTTTTTCTGCTCCGAGGTGTTTATCTTTTTCGGTCCCAAAAAAGTAGTCGGATGTCTCGGCTCCAAAGCGGATTGCCGAATTTTCGACTCTGAGGAATGGGGTCTTTTACCGGAGTATGAAGTGGTGCTTTTAATCGATTTACTTGACTTCGAGGTGGACGAAAAAGTGGGCTTTTTCGGCGCCGACCCCGAAGGACAGTCAACAGCAGTCTTTTTTCAAGCCGAACCATGGCCTTCGGGCAGTGGTGTACCCAAGGCCTTCAAATGTTTTTTCTGTAGGGGTGTAGGGGCAGACGTACTCACATGCTGGCAACTGTGATGGGTCTATCGTTCTCCAACTCTTGTTTGGAATCAGTGTCTCGCATGGAGGCTGCTGTCTGCACCTGCTCTTCCTCCATGACGTCGAGATGTTCGCAGCTTTTTGACGTCAATGCGAGTCTTCGGGATCTGCGATCTCTCAGGGTTTTCTTTAATCGAAATGATCAACAGGCCTCGCAATCTTCCTCCGGATGGTCTGGAGAAAGGCACAAATTACAAACCAGGTGTTGGTCTGTATAGGGGGTACTTTGCGTGTCACCGAGGGCAGAATCGGAATGGAGTCCGATTCATCACGCTTTCCAACGCGGTAGGCCCGAGTCCCAAAGGGTGAAATGAAGGTTTCGACAAAGCTACTGGTTCGATGCTAGATGGGAAAACGTGATCGAAACAATACCGACCAATAAGTAGGTTTTCTGAAGTTTTCCGAATCGAAATCTCGGAGCGAGAGGAAACTTGTCCGAACCCGACCGCAGAAACCAAACAATTTAACAGTGGAGTCCATGTCCATGCGCACTGAAACCAAGAAGAGGAGTCACTCGATCCCATGACTCCAAAAAGACTTCTTCGAAGAAAAACAACTTGTAACACTCCGAGCCCAACACTAGATGTCGGAAGAGGTATGCGTAGCATGTGTATCTGCAGCTACACTCGCCATCAATATATTTTTTGGGGAGGAAAATGGTTCCTTGTTGCAGTTACCCCACCACTTTTTGCCTGATATTGATGCTGACTTTACTGAGAGTGTGCTGGGGCCCTGCTAACCAGGCACCAGCACCAGTGTTCTTTCACTAAAAATGTACCATTGTTTCCACAATTTGCACAACCCTGGCACACAGATAAGTCCCTTGTAAATGGTACCCGTGGTACCAAGGGCCCTGTGGCCAGGGAAGGTACCTAAGGGCTGTAGCATGTATTATGCCACCCTCAGGGGCCCCTCACTCAGTGCATGCACACCGCTTTGCAGCTTATGTGTGCTGGTGGGGAGAAAAGACAAAGTCGACATAGCACTCCCCCTCAGGGTGCCCTGTCCCTAAACCACTCTCTGTGGCATAGGTAAGTCACCCCTCTAGCAGGCCTTACAGCCCTAAGGCAGGGTGAATCATACCACAGGTGAGGTCAGTTACATGAGCAATATGTCCCTACAGTGTCTAAGTCAATTCTTAGACAATGTAAGTGCAGGGTAGCCATACAGATTATGTGGTCTGAGAGTTTGTCCAACACGAACTCCACAGCACCATAATGGCTACACTGAATACTGGGAAGTTTGGTATCAAACTTCTTAGCACAATAAACCCACACTGATGCCAGTGTGGGATTTATTGAAAAATGCACACAGAGGGCATCTTAGAGATGCCCTCTGTATGTTAGCCCAACTGCTAGTGTCTATGCCAGGCTGCCACTCCAGACGAATTTCTGACCACATGCGGTGAGTGCCTTTGTGCACTCTGGGGTCAGAAACAAAGCCTGTCCTGGGTGGAGATGCTGCACACCTAACCCTGCAGGAACTGTAACCCCTGGCAGTGAGCCACACAGACTCAGGCCTGGTGTTACAGTGCCCAGGGCACTCCAGCCAGTGGAGAGGCCCGCCCCCGGACAAGCCCCCACTTTTGACAGCAAATCCAGAGGGATAATGAGAAAAAGAAAAAGGAGTCACCCCCTCAGCCAGGATCACCCCTAAGGTGTCCAAAGCTGAAGTGACCCCTGCTTGAGAAATCCTCCATCTTGCTTTGAAGGATTAGGACCAATAGGGGTAGGGATGTGCCCCCCTCCCAAGAGGGAGTGGGCACGAGAAGGGTGTAGCCTCTCTCAGGGACAGTAGCCATTGGCTACTGCCCCCTGACCCGAACACACCCCTAGATTTAGTATTTAGGGGTGTAGGAAAGTACCATCTTGCCTAGCATGTTACCCCCATTTTTACATGTATGTAAGTTTGTTTTTGCCTGTCTCACTTGGATCCTGCTAGCCAGGACCCCAGTGCTCATAGTTTGTGGCCTGAATGTGTATACCTGTTTGGTGACTAAATGTGTCACTGAGGCTCTGCTATTCAGAACCTCAGTGCTTATGCTCTCTCTGCCTTCTTTAAATTTGTCACTATAGGCTAGTGACCACTTTTACCCATTTTGATTGGCACACTGGAACACCCTTATAAATCCCTAGTATATGGTACCTATGTACTCAGGGTATTGGGGTTCCAGGAGGTCTCTATGGGCTGCAGCATTTATTTTGCCACCCATAAGGAGCTCAGACAAACCTTTACACAGGACTGCCACTGCAGGCTGAGTGAAATAACGCACATGTTATTTCACAGCCATTTTCACTGCACTTAAGTAACTTATAAGTTACCTAAATGTCTACCCTTCACTTGCTGAAGGTGAAGGTGCAAAGCTACTAAGTGTGAGGGCACCCTTGCACTAGCACAGGTTCCCCCACATCGTTCAGGGCCAATTCCATGAACTTTGTGAGTACAGGGACACCATTACAGGCGTGCACTACATATAGGTCAATACCTATATGTAACTTCACTATGGTAACTCCGAATATGGCCATGTAACATGTGTAAGATCATGAAATTGTCCCCACATTCCAAATTTGGTATTGGGGAGCCAATTCCATGCATCCCCGGGGCTCCACTATGGACCTCGGGTACTGCCAAACCAGCTCCCCCGGGTTTTCTCTGCAGCTACTGCTGCTGCCACCCCACAGACAGGGTTCTGCCCTCCTGGGGTCTCGGCAGCCCAGCCCCAGGAAGGCAGAACAGAGAATTTCCTCTGAGAGAGGGTGTTACACCCTCTCCCTTGGGAAATAGGTGTTAAGGGCTGGGGAGGAGTAGCCTCTCCCAGCCTCTGGAAATGCTTTGAAGGGCACAGATTGTGCCCTCCTTGCATAAGCCAGTCTACACCGGTTTAAGGAACCCCCAGTCCCTGCTCTGGCGCGAAACTGGACAAAGGAAAGGGGAGTGACCACTCCCCTGTCCATCACCACCCCAGGGGTGGTACCCAGAGCTCCTCCAGTGTGTCCCAGACCTCTGCCATCTTGTTTCCAGAGGTGTGAGGGTACTCTGGAGGCCTCTGAGTGGCCAGGGCCAGCAGGTGACGTCAGAGACCCCTCCTGATAGGTGCTTACCTGACTAGGTGGCCAATCCTCCTCTGAGAGCTATTTAGGGTCTCCCCAGTGGGCTTTTCCTCAGATAACGACTTGTAAGAATTCACCAGAGTTCCTCTGCACCTCTCTCTTCGACTTCTGCCAAGGATCGACCACTGACTGCTCCAGGACGCCTGCAAAACTGCAACAAAGTAGCAAGAAGACTACCAGTGACATTGTAGCGCCTAATCCTGCCTGCATTCTCGACTGTTTTCTGGTGGTGCATGCATTGGGAGCTGCCTGCATTCATCCTGCACTGAAAGCCACGAAGAAATCTCCCGTGGGTCGACGGAACATTCCCCCTTCTTCAGCAGGCACCAAACTTCAGCTTCACCGGTACTCTGGGACCCCTCTCATCCTGATGAGTGTGGCCCCTGGAACACAGGTGGTGGGACCCAAGTGACCCAGACTGTCCAGTGGTCCAACTGTCCAAATTTGGAGGAGGTAAGCCCTTGCCTCCCCTCTCCAGACCGTAATCCTGTGCACCGCGTGAACTGCAGGTACAAGGGCTTCTGCGCACATTTCCACGAAATCCTGCATGCACAGCAGAGCCTTGGTCCCCTGCACTCTGTCCTGCGATGCTCAGCTCCCTGAGTTGATCTCCGGTGTCGTGGGGCCTCCTTTTGCAGTGTTGAGACGACCGCTGTGTTCAGACTTCTTGAACCCGTGTTCAAGGACTTCTGCGGGTGCTTCCTGCTTGTGCGTGGGCTCTCTACGCTGCTGAGGGACCCCTCTGTCTCCTCTCCCAAGTGGCGACATCCTGCATCTTCCTGGGCCCGGGCAGCACCCTTTTTCTCTAACCACGACTCTTGCAGTTAGCAAGGCTTGTTTGCGGTGTTTTGCCAAGGAAACAACTCTGCATCCTTCAGCACGCAGTGGGACATCTTCTGCACAAAGGAGAAGTTCCTAGTGCCTTTCACTGTTGCAGAATCTTCAGCTTCTTCCATCCGGAGGCAGCCATTTTGCACCTTCATCCGGGGTTTAGTTGGCTCCTGCCCCCCGGACACTTTCGTGACTCTTGGACTTGGTCCCCTTCCTTTGCAGTTCCTCAGGTCCAGGAATCCGTCTTCAGTGCTTTGCAGTCTGTTGTGGTCTTTGCAAAATCCTTTACCATGACTTAAGTGTGTTTCTGTGGAAATAGTAGTACTTTATTCATACTTTCCAGGGTCTTGGGGTGGGGTATCTTGGACACCCTTTGTGTTTTCTTATACCCCCAGCGACCCTCTACACACTACACTAGGCTAGGGGAACATTTGTGGTTCACATTCCACTTCCTTAGTATATGGTTTGGGTTGCCCCTAGGCCTATTGCATCCTATTGTATTTTACAGTGTTTGCACTATTTTCTGACTGTTTTACTTACATGAATTTGGTTTGTGTGTATATTTTGTATATTTTACTTACCTCCTAAGGGAGAAAATAAGAAGAGTCCAGCCAGTTGACTTCCTTAGAATGCCATTTTTATAAGATTAGTGTGAGAACTCTAGACCGGAAGGCCTGGACTCTATGCCTCCCAATAGTAATAGTGCTAAATTGATTATAGGTGAGTTCACACTTCAAAAATTTCAAATAGTAAGCACAGTGCTTGAATAGTCGTTTAATGCATCAGAATAAAGAATTCAGTTCCATAAATATATGATCCAATTGATTAATGACAGTCTTGAAGTTGAAGTTAGGTTCCAAAAAATCAACAAAGTAGTAATCCAATCAACTAATAAAGCGATCAAACCAAGGTTGAGAAAGTGATCGAGCAGCAGTTTTTGATGGAGGAACAGCCAACACGTGTTTCGCCCCTTTAGCGGATAGGCGGGGGCTTTCTCAAGGCTGTAGAAAATATATGAACAGTATAAGTTGCATACCTAGCAAGAATATTTCCAAATTGAAAGCATGCTGTCCATGCAGGTCATGCAGGGCATGTTGTGCTCCCTCGCAGTTTAATCTATAATTATTGGAAGTGTGGTGCATAGAAGAATCCCCAGTGTTAACCGAGAGCTAAAGTCCTAAAAATTGGTATTTAAATTATAAGAATAGAGCCATAAATTAAAATGAGAAAATTCACTTTGCTGCTCTTGGGTGTGATAAAAGACAGAGGAGAAAAAGAGAAAAGTGCGAGAAAGTAAACAAGTGATTGTAATCCTATTCATTAGGTGGATGAGAGAATACAAGCTGGCACTCTCGTGGTGTTAATTCGTGCCCCAGAAAGATGTAAGTCAACAGGTGTTATTAGACACATCCCATAGAGGATGTTAGTGTGACCTAGGTAAAAGACTCTAAAGGGTTGATAACGTACCCGGTTCAGAACAAAAATGCAAACTTCTGACATCAATTGTCACAATTTGTGAAAAAGAATCTAAACATGAGAACAAGTTTTTGTAAAAACTCTCATATACAGTCAGTGTTTGCTGAGTAGCACAAAGAAATAAAGACATCCAGAAGTTGGTAGTATCAAACTTTCCCCCTTAAAAACCATGACACAACTAATGGCAAACAAAACTGTAGAATTAAATATCTATCAAAATAGGTAGTAGAAAAGTAACATGATGTGACAAATGAGTATGAGTAATATGATCGTGAATCCGCAAAGCCATAATAACAGATAAGTGTGAGCAACATGCTCTCAATTATCAAAACCTATTACTCGTGAGATGATGCTCCCTGTCAATATACACTGAAAACGTGTCTAGAGAGCGATAACTTCGCTAAATATAAAGATTCAAAATTTTCAATTAATACATGATCTGCAAATGAAGTGATAACGTTTTTACCTGTGGTTGCGGTGAGTAAAAGGGAAAAGCCTGCCGAACAATCTAACGAGAAATCTCCAGCTCGTCCTGCGTTAAATCGCAAAGCCGCCGTCTGGAAACAACGCGGTAATTATATCAAGGGCGTCCTTTCTCTGTCTTGAATACAGCGAGACAGAGGAGGGACACAACATTCAGCGTGCTATGAAATCGTGGCGGCCATGTTGGAAGAGGTCAAGGCCGCAAATAAGGGAAAGTCCCACAGGACAGTAACGTGGGAAACAAGAAAGGAAAAAAGGGAAATTGGAAAATTAAAATATTGAGGACTAATGTCACGAAGAGGGAAAACAGAACAGTAGAAAGACTTTATTATAGAATAAGAGAGAAGCGAAATATAGAAGATAGGTGGATAAAGAAGCGGAAATGATCTGAGAGTGATCAAGAATGAAAATGTCACTTACCCAGTGTACATCTGTTCGTGGCATCAGTCGCTGGAGATTCACATGTTCTGCATAGCTCGCCATCTGGTGTTGGGTCGGAGTGTTACAAGTTGTTTTTCTTCGAAGAAGGCTTTCGAGTCACGGGACCGAGTGACTCCTCCTTCTGTCTCCATTGCGCATGGGCGTCGACTCCATCTTCGATTGCTTTCCCCGCAGAGGGTGAGGTAGGAGTTGTGTTGTAGTAATAGTGCCCATGCAATGGAGTGACTAAGTATGTACCTATTTAAGGTTAAAATAATATATATACAAATGTACAAAGTTGAAGCTAACTTCCGAACTGCTACAGGCTCCCGGGGAGGTGGGTGGGCACATGTGAATCTCCAGCGACTGATGCCACGAACAGATGTACACTGGGTAAGTGACATTTTCAGTTCGATGGCATCTGTCGCTGTAGATACACATGTTCTGCATAGACTAGTAAGCAGTTATCTCCCCAAAAGCGGTGGCTCAGCCTGTAGGAATGGAAGTGGTTTGAAATAATGTTCTTAACACGGCTTGACCTACTGTGGCTTGCTGTGCGGGTAGCACGTCTACACAGTAGTGCTTGGTGAACGTGTGTGACGTAGACCATGTGGCTGACTTACATATTTCTTGCATTGGGATGTTTCCTAGAAAGGCCATGGTAGCACCTTTTTTTCTGGTTGAGTGTGCCCTTGGTGTAATGGGCAGTTGTCGTTTTGCTTTAAGGTAGCAGATTTGGATGCATTTAACTATCCATCTGGCTATACCTTGTTTTGATATTGGGTTTCCTGCATGACGTTTTTGGAATGCAATAAATAGTTGTTTAGTCTTTCTGATGTTTTTCGTTCTGTCAATGTAGTACATTAATGCTCTTTTGACATCTAATGTATGTAGTGCCCTCTCAGCTACGGAATCTGGCTGTGGGAAGAACACTGGTAGTTCCACTGTTTGATTTAGGTGGAACGGTGAAATAACCTTTGGTAAAAATTTAGGATTAGTCCTTAGGACGACTTTATTTTTGTGTAGTTGTATAAAAGGTTCTTGTATTGTAAACACCTGAATTTCGCTTACTCTTCTTAGAGATGTAATGGCAATGAGAAATGCAACCTTCCAGGTTAGGAACTGTATTTCGCAAGAGTGCATGGGTTCAAAAGGTGGACCCATGAGTCTTGTTAAGACAACATTTAAGTTCCATGAAGGAACAGGTGGTGTTCTTGGTGGTATAATTCTTTTAAGGCCTTCCATGAATGCTTTAATGACTGGTATCCTATATAGGGAAGTTGAATAGGTAGTCTGCAGGTATGCAGATATTGCCGCAAGGTGTATTTTAATGGAAGAGAAGGCTAGGTTAGATTTTTGTAAGTGAAGCAAGTAACCCACTACATCCTTTGGAGTTGCGTGTAAAGGTTGGATCTGATTATGATGGCAGTAGCAGACAAACCTCTTCCATTTACTTGCATAGCAGTGCCTAGTGGACGGCCTTCTGGCTTGCCTTATGACTTCCATACATTCTTGGGTAAGTTGTAAGTGTCCGAATTCTAGGATTTCAGGAGCCAGATTGCTAGATTCAGCGATGCTGGATCTGGATGTCTGATCTGTTGGTTGTGTTGTGTTAACAGATCCGGCCTGTTGGGCAATTTGATGTGGGGTACTACTGATAGGTCTAGCAGTGTTGTGTACCAGGGTTGCATTGCCCAAGTTGGTGCTATTAAAATGAGTTTGAGTTTGTTTTGACTCAATTTGTTTACCAGATAAGGAAGGAGAGGGAGAGGAGGAAAAGTGTAGGCAAATATCCCTGACCAGTTCATCCATAGGGCATTGCCTTGGGACTGTTTGTGTGGGTATCTGGATGCGAAGTTTTGGCATTTTGCGTTCTCTCTTGTTGCAAACAAGTCTATTTGAGGTGTTCCCCAGAGTCTGAAGTAAGTGTTTAGAATTTGGGGGTGAATTTCCCATTCGTGGACCTGTTGGTGATCTCGAGAGAGATTGTCTGCAAGTTGATTCTGGATCCCTGGAATAAACTGCGCTATTAGGCGAATGTGGTTGTGAATTGCCCATCGCCATATCTTCTGTGCTAGAAGGCTCAACTGCGTTGAGTGTGTCCCCCCCTGTTTGTTTAGATAATACATTGTTGTCATGTTGTCTGTTTTGACAAGAATGTATTTGTGAGTTATAATTGGTTGGAAAGCCCTTAATGCTTGGAAAACTGCTAGCATTTCTAGGTGATTTATATGCAGTTTTGTTTGATGTACGTTCCATTGTCCTTGTATGCTGTGTTGATCGAGGTGTGCTCCCCACCCTGTCATGGAAGCATCTGTTGTTATTACGTATTGTGGCACTGGGTCTTGGAATGGCCGCCCTTTGTTTAAATTTATACTGTTCCACCATAGAAGCGAGAGGTAAGTTTGGCGGTCTATCAACACCAGATCTAGAAGGTGACCCTGTGCTTGTGACCATTGTGATGCTAGGCACTGTTGTAAGGGCCTCATGTGTAGTCTTGCGTTCAGGACAATGGCTATGCATGAAGACATCATGCCTATGAGTTGTAATATCATCTTTGCTTGTATTGTTTGTGTTGGATACATGCGTTGTATGATCTTGTTGAAATTTTGAATTCTTTGTGGACTTGGAGTGGCTACTCCTTTTGTTGTGTCTATTATGGCTCCCAGGTATTGTTGTACTTTGCACGGCAAAATGTTGGATTTTGCAAAGTTGACGGTGAAACCTAGTTTGTAGAGGGTTTGTATGATTTGATTTGTGTGTTGTAAGCACTTTGTTAGTGAATTGGTTTTGATTAGCCAGTCGTCTAGATACGGGAATACATGTATTTGCTGCCTTCTGATGTGTGCAGCCACTACTGCTAGACATTTTGTAAAGACTCTTGGTGCGGTTGTTAAACCAAAAGGCAATACTTTGAATTGGTAATGTATTCCTTTGAATACGAACCGTAGGTATTTTCTGTGAGATTGATGTATTGGTATATGGAAATACGCGTCTTTGAGGTCTAAGGTTGTCATGTAGTCCTGTAGTTTTAGCAATGGTAACACTTCTTGTAGCGTGACCATGTGAAAGTGGTCTGATTTGATGTAGGTGTTTAGTATTCTGAGGTCTAGGATTGGTCTCAGTGTTTTGTCCTTTTTTGGTATTAAGAAGTACAGTGAATAGACTCCTGTGTTTGTTTGTGTGTTTGGTACTAATTCGATTGCATTATTTTGCAATAGTGCTTGAACTTCTATTTCAAGAAGTTCGGAATGTTGTTTTGATAAATTCTGTGCTTTTGGTGGTATGTTTGGAGGGAATTGTAGGAATTCTATGCAATAACCATGTTGGATAATTGCTAAGACCCAAGTGTCTGTAGTTATTTCCTCCCATGCTTTGTAATAATGACCTATTCTTCCCCCCACTGGTGTTGTGTGGAGGGGGTGAGTGACATCTGAGTCACTGCTTGGTTGTAGGGGTTTTGGGGCTTTGAAATTTTCCTCTATTCCTAGGGAATTGCCCTCCTCTGTATTGGCCCCGAAAGCCTCCCCTGTACTGTCCCTGGTAGCTGGACGGTGTTGCCTGCGAGGTGCTGGCTTGTGTGGCCTGACCCCGAAACCCCCCTCTAAAGGGTGTCTTGTGGAAGGTGCTGTAGGTTCCTCTGCTCTGCGGGGAGTAGAGTGCGCCCATGGCTTTAGCAGTGTCAGTGTCTTTTTTAAGTTTTTCGATTGCCGTGTCCACTTCTGGTCCGAACAGTTGTTTTTCGTTGAATGGCATATTGAGCACTGCCTGCTGTATCTCTGGTTTGAACCCAGACGTTCTTAGCCATGCGTGCCTTCTAATGGTCACAGATGTATTAATTGTTCTTGCAGCTGTGTCTGCTGCGTCCATAGAAGATCGTATCTGGTTATTTGATATGTTCTGTCCTTCCTCAACCACCTGCTTTGCCCTCTTTTGTAGTTCCTTGGGTAGATGCTCGATGAGGTGTTGCATCTCATCCCAATGGGCTCTGTCATAGCGCGCAAGTAGTGCTTGAGAGTTAGCGATGCGCCACTGGTTTGCAGCTTGTACTGCGACTCTTTTCCCAGCTGCATCGAACTTGCGGCTCTCTTTATCTGGGGGTGGTGCATCCCCAGATGTGTGGGAGTTGGCTCTTTTCCGAGCTGCTCCTACCACGACGGAATCTGGTGGCAGCTGTGTGGTGATGAAAACAGGGTCTGTAGGAGGTGCCTTATATTTCTTTTCCACCCTTGGCGTTATTGCCCTACTTTTGACCGGCTCCTTGAAGATTTCCTTTGCGTGCCGAAGCATACCTGGCAGCATAGGCAGGCTTTGGTAGGAGCTGTGGGTGGAGGAGAGGGTGTTGAATAAAAAATCATCCTCGACTTGTTCTGAGTGGAGGTTTACGTTGTGGAATTGTGCTGCTCTAGCCACCACTTGAGAATATGCTGTGCTGTCTTCTGGTGGTGAGGGCTTTGTTGGATATGCCTCCGGACTGTTGTCCGACACTGGGGCGTCATATAAGTCCCAAGCGTCTTGATCCTGGTCACCTTGGCTCATGGTGGTGTGAGCCGGGGAACGTGACGGAGTTTGCGCTGGTGAGACGTTAATTACAGGTGGAGGAGAGGGTGGCAGAGTCACCTTTTTCACCATTTTTGTTGGTGGCGCCTGGTCTGTTTGAAACTCCAGTCTCCTTTTTCTCCTAATAGGGGGAAGGGTGCTTATTTTTCCTGTTCCCTGCTGTATGAAAATACGTTTTTGCGTATGGTCCACTTCGGTGGATTGCAGCTCTTCCTCAAACCTATGCTTTCGCATCTGAGAGGACAGTGATTGCTCCTCTGTATAAGAGCCTGGACCTGGGTCGGTTACGGGTTGTTTCGGCACCCAAACCCTGCCTGTATCTTTTTTCGGCTCCGAGGTGGCTTTTTTCTTTTTTGGAGTCGAAACCTCTCGGCGTCGATCTTCGTCGGTGCCGCTGTCTCGGCGTCGAGCCGTTTCTACACCGCTATCTCGGTGTCGTTGCTTTTCTCCAGCACTTTCTCGATCCCGAGAAGGCTGCGTGCCGGTGTCTCGACCGGAGTCGGACGATCTCGGCACTGTTTGGGCCTTTTTCGGTGCCGATGGTTGGGCACCGAATTTATGGGTGGAGCCATGGCCTGGTGGCAGTGGCGTCCCCTGGGCCTCGTCACTTTTTTTATGTGTTGTTTTCGACGTCTTACTCACGGCTCTTTGATCGTCGAATTCCTCGGAGTCCGATTCGTGGATCGAAAAGGTTTCTTCTTCCTCTTGTTCCTCGAACTCTCGGTGCGCTGTCGGCATGGACGCCATCTGAAGTCTCCTGGCTCGACGGTCACGGAGTGTCTTTCGGGACCGGAACGCGCGACAGGCCTCGCAAGTCTCCTCACTGTGCTCAGGTGACAGGCACAGGTTACAGACCAAATGTTGGTCTGTATACGGGTATTTGTTGTGGCATTTGGGACAAAAACAGAACGGGGTCCGTTCCATCGGCGTTGTTCGACACGCGGTCGGGCCGACCAGGCCCCGACGGGGGATCGAAAACTACCCCGAAGGGCACCGGAGCACGTCGATCTTCGATGCGGTGTTGAATCCAAATACGCCGATCCCGAACGCAACAATACCGACGAAAATCTTCTGATATTTACTAACTTTCCGTTCCGAAACTCGGAGCGACAGGAACATGTCCGAACCCGATGGCGGAAAGAAAACAATCGAAGATGGAGTCGACGCCCATGCGCAATGGAGACAGAAGGAGGAGTCACTCGGTCCCGTGACTCGAAAGACTTCTTCGAAGAAAAACAACTTGTAACACTCCGACCCAACACCAGATGGCGAGCTATGCAGAACATGTGTATCTACAGCAACAGATGCCATCGAACGAGGGAAAAAGAGTGGTGGGTCAACAAAGAGCTTAGACTACAGATCATCAGAACAACTGAAACAATACAACAATTACAATAGCCAATAGTGCCATTCGTGATCCTGATTCAAGCCTTTGTTCACTGTATCATATTGGATGATCATCCTGCTTTCCTCTTGTCGTAGTCGTAACTGTAAGTTACCACCCCGTGGGGACGGTGTAATACGGTAGATTCCACTGAAATTGAAGGTTCGTTCATTGTGATGGAATGTTTTGTAGTGCTCCACTAAAGGCGCCTTGGTTTCCAATTTAAGAATGTTCCGAAAGTGTTCTTGAATTCGAAGCTTTAAGGGGCGGATCGTGCTACCTATGTAAGCCTTGTTGCATGGGCAAAAAATCAAATATACCACATTTCTGCTTTCACAATTAATAAAGTCCTTGATCATTACTTCTTTGTCACTGATGTGCAGTATGGTCGATCTGTTGAGTCCCAATTTACATATTGAACACTTAGTACAGGTGAAAAAACCTTTGGGTTTAGGAAAGTAAGGAGCAGAAGCTGTTTGCTGAAAAAAGGAAGGACAGAGTTTGTCTCGGAGATTGCCTGCTCTACTATAGCTACCTCTATCAGCCTAAGCTGCGAGAACACTACTATTCTACTAATGAGGGATAACTGCACCTGGCACAAGGTGTAAGTACCATTGGTACCCACTATAAGCCAGGCCAGCCTCCTACAAGGGGCGATCCTGAACCCAGCTCTTCAGATTCCTGACGACCTCAAGAAAGAAGAAGGACTGCTGAGCTGAAACCCCACAGAGAAGACAAGGAGACGACAACTGACTCTGCCCCAGCCCTACCGGCCTGTCTTCTGCTTCAAAAAGCTGCAAAAGAAGAAGCAACGCGTTCTACAGGACCAGAAACCCCTGAAAAGCCTCCCAGGGACTGCCAGCATCTCTGAGGACCAAGAATCTCCTCCATCTTTAAAGGGACTCCCACCAGAAGCATGAGTCCAAAACTACTTTGCACCCGACGCCCCTGGCCAGTGTCCAGAAGAACCTACCAGCCAGAGAGGACCCCCAAGCAATTCCGACCAAGTGCACACCCTGGGCTGACCTTCCCACCCCTCCACGACGATGCCTGCAGAGGGAATACTGAGGACCCCCCTGACCGCAACTGCCCAGGATGAAGCTATCCGATGCCTGGAGGAGCACTGCACCCGCAGCCTGCACATTCGAGAGAAACTGACCACTGGTGCAGCAGTGACCAGCAAGCAGCCCTCCTCCCTTAGCAGTTGGTGGCTTGCCCGAGAAGCCCCCCTGTGCCCTGCCTGTAGCACCTAAGTGACCCCTGGGTCCGCCCATTGAGTTCCAATGGGAACCCGACGCCTTGTTTGCACCCTGCACCCACCCACCCCAGTACCACTAAGGGTGAGTGTTGCTGCTTACTTGCCCCCCCCCCCCCCCCAGTGCTCCTCTAAATCCCCCTGGACTGCCCTCCGACAACACAGGTACTTACCTGCAAGCACACTGGAACTTGAGTACCCCCTGCCTCCGTAGGCGCCCACGTTATTTTGGCTCCTGTTTGATCTCTGCACCTAACCGGCCCTGTGTTGCTGGGTGTTTGGGGTTATCTTGAACCCCCAATGGTGGGCTGCCTATGCCCCGGAGACTGAACCCATAAGTTTGTTACTTACCTCAAAAACTGTACTTTACTTACCTCCCCCAGGAACTGTTGAAAATTGCACTGTGTCCACTTTTAAAATAGTTTTATGCCATTTTAAGAAAAACTGTGTTCATTGTTGATTCCATTAAAAGTTCTAAATATTACTATGCAAAGTACCTTTCATTTAATGTACTTACCTGCTAAATGAATCTTGTGTTCTAGAAATAAATTAAGAAAGAATATTTTTCTATAAAAAAACCTATTGGTCTGGAGTTAAGTCATTGAGTGTGTGTTTTCACTTTTTGCTTGTGTGGGTACAACACATGCTTAACACTACCCTCTGATAAGCCTAACTGCTCGACCACACTACCAAAAATAGAGCATTAGTGTTATCTATTGCCTCTATCAAGCCTCTTGGGGAACCCCTGGACTCTGTGCACACTATATCTAATTTTGATATAGTATATACAGAGCCAGCTTCCTACACTGGGATACTGTTTTTTTTTTTTTTTTTTGGGCGGGGACTTTCATCCAGCAATCGCATGTCCTGTCTAACAAGAGACATATTCTAGTTGCAGATTCCTTACCTTAGAATTTCCCCCAGGCGTCAGTCAGGATCTGGAGATTTTTCTTCAAGCAGTACTCCTGCATCCCATTAGGTAGCATTAGTCAACTCCACATCCGTCCTTAGCGTTGGCAACACCAGATATGACATCGCAGGTTGTATATAGGTGCCTCCCCGGCGCATTGACATCAGTTTCTTTTCACAACCTTCGATGCCAGAAGTGTGGAGCCATGAAGACCACTGACCCTGGTGTGCCAGAACTAGGGCTCTGAAAGTGAACTCCCTGTAGCTAGAAATCAGTTTGCAGAGTGGGGAGGATAGGTGGGTTGGTAAGGAATCAGTAAATAGAATAGGTCTACCAGATAATTTGTTACCAAAGGTAAGCAACTAGTTCATCGGATAGAGATTTCTAGTTGCAGAATAGATACCAAAGCAATAGCCCAGAGCCTTGCTGGTCAAGAGAAATGACAAACAAAAGGACCTCAGAAAGAGGAGCAGACAGGGGGTCAACAGACTAGTCTGTACATAATGCCACAAATGTGTTCCTTCTACATGTGTATACTATTTTGGTGGGAGGACGTTTGACTGCCAAGATAACATTGCAGACTTCGGCCGGAAGGTCAAAAGCTGTCAACTGCTGCCGCATAATCTCCACGCAAGAAGGCGGAGACTGGACAGGTTAGTGTGGAAAACCATCCCCCACTGCTGTGACAGAAGATCCTCCCGAAGGGGCAGTCTGATCGGAGGATGCGTGGCCATGCTGAAGAGCTCAGGATACCATACTCTTCGTGCACAGTTCAGAGCCACAAGAATGACTTGGACCCGATCCTTCTTGATCTTCTTGAGAATTCTGGGCTGAAATGGTATTGGTGGAAAGGCATAAAGGAAGCATGAGTTCCACTCGAGACGAAAAGCGTCACCGAACAAGTGCCACCTTAAAACCTCCAATGCGCAAAACAACTGACATTGCGTGCTCTCAGTGGAGGCTAACAGATCTAATCAAGGCTCTCCCCATTGCTGAAAGAGACCATGTGCCACCTCTGGATGGAGACACCATTTGAGATCAGCCAGTCATTGATGGCTGAGTTTGTCAGCTCTGGCATTCAGAGAACCCGACAGATGCTGAACCACCAGGGACATACCCTGATGTTTCAGCCATGTCCAGCGGTGCAGAGCCTCCTGACAAAGGGTCCAAGACCACCCGCCCTGCTTGTCACAGTACCACATGGCGGTGGTGTTGTCCGTGAACATCTGCACCACTTTCCCTTTGAGAGAAGTAAGGAATGCTTTCAATGACAGTCAGAGCTCCAAAAGATTGAAATGGAGCTTGGACTCCGCTGGAGACCAGACGCCTCTGATCTATGCCTCTCCCATGTGGCCACCCCATCCTAGGAGTGACGCATCTGTCAGATCTGGTAGGGAAGGTAGAGGGATCTGCCTCTGACCAAATCTTAGTTTGAAACCCACCACTGAAGATCTCGCACAGTCCCCTCCAAGATCTGAGCCATGTCAGAGATATTCTCCTGATGCTGCAACCACTGGAACTTCAGGTCCCACTGCAGAGACTGCATATGCTATCTGGCATGTCACTAGCCAGATGCAGGAGGCCAGGAGGCCAGGAGGCCATGAGGCCCAGCTCCTCTAAATCATTCTCACCGAAATCCAGGATAGAGGCTGAAACATCAGTATCATAGCCTGAATATCGTGGACTCGTCACTCAGGAGGATAGACCCAAAAGTGCACTGAATACAGACATGCTCCGATGAAAGGGAGCTTCTGAGAGAGAGTCAGGTGTTAACGTTTATAGTGAACCCCAGTGAATGCAGGAGGTCCAATGTAGTTTGAAGGTGGGAGACAGCCTGGGGCGAGCCTGCCTTCAACAGCCAGTCGTCGAGGTAGGGGAAAGACTGAAACCCCTAACCTGCACAGATGAGCTGCGACCACCACCATCACTTTTGGTAACACCCAAAGGTGCTGGTAAGGCACTGTAAATTGAAAATGCTTGTGTTATACCACGAACCGAAAGTAAAGTCTTGGCAGGCAGGGCGGGAATATTGAAATATGCGTTCTGCAAGTCCAATGCTACCATCCAGTCTTCTGGGTCCAGGGCAGATAGCACCTGAGCCAGCGTGAGCATTTTGAACTTCTGCATCCTGAGGAAGAGACTGAGGGACCAAAAGTCTAAAATAGGGCGGAGGCCTTTGTCCTTTTTGGGCACCACAAAGTAGCTTGAATAACAACCACAACCTACTTCTGGCACAGGGACCCTCTCTATGGCTCCCTTGGCCAAGACAACTGTAACCACCTCGTGGAGAAGCGCTAGGTGATCCTCCGTCATCCGATCATCGGATGATGGCATGGATGGAGGAATAATCTCAAAGGAGAGGGTGTAGCCCCTTTGGACTATTTGCAAAACCCACCTGTCTACCGTCATGGTGTTCCAGCGGGGCAGGTTATGGCAAATCTTGCTGCCGACTGGTCCCTGATGAGAAAGTGTCAGACTGGGAAGGTCTAGAACACAAAACATGTCTGGGTCTAAACTGTGGTGGCATGGTGAGTGAAAGAACGATGGATTCAACCCAGATCTGTGACTGGGGACTCTGTTCATCATCCTTTTGTGTTGCTAAAGATGCCCCAAGAGGGAAGGGTATGCCCAGTGTCCGGTGCTCACTGTGCCTCTGGATTCAAGCTAGCCTGGCTGATGAAAGGTGATACCCTGAAACCGGTTCCAGGAAGCTTGTTGCAGGTCCAGGGAGGATTGAGTCTGGCATTTCAGGCTGGGCTGTTCCCATGGGGATCTGGGGTCAAGACTGATTTGCAAATGGCTGGGTCCAAACTCAGGTGGCATGGTCAGCAAAAGAGCGATGCATTAAAGCCAGATCTGTGACTGGGGATGAGTGTTTGAAAATTTCAGCACTCCATCATCCTTCTGTGTTATGAAAGTTTGGAGGCTGTGGCTGAGGGGGGCACTGGACTGGCTAGACCCCTGGCTCCTTGATTCATGCGACGTTGGATCCCACGTCCCAGGCCACACAGAAGCTCAGCAGCATGCACCGCACAGTGGCTGGTGGGGAATTGGCATGGCTGGGCAACCCTTCTGTAGCTACGAAAGGGGTGAAAAGCAGACTGAAGGGGGATGGGGGGATATGAGAGTGGCGGCAGTGAGGTCAAGGGACCGGGCTGTTGCCAGGGGCTCATTAAACCACTCGAGCGCTGAGTCCGCTTGGTCTCCGAAGAGACGGGTGCCATCAAATTGCACGTCCATCAGAGTGATTAGACATCCCCTAAAAAGCCAGATGTCCTTAACTAGGCATGGCGCTTCAAGGCCACCGTCGAAGCAACCAATCTGCCTAGAGAGTCAGTCACGTCCAGTCAACATCAGCTCGTGAACTTAGCTGCAGCTCTCCCATCGGCAACCGTTTGGGAGAGAATGGCCCTGGTCTCCTCAGGGACCTGTGGCTGCACTTGAGTGACCATGTCCCATAAAGTATGGGTTAAACGGCTCAAGAGGCATGCAGCGGTCACAGACCTTACCGACAGGCTGGAAAAAGAAAACACCTTCTTTCCAAGGTGATCCAGCCTTTTGGATTCCCTATCCAGGGAAGCGGAAGGGAACGCGCCATGGGATGTTGAGGCTTGGATGACCAAGCTCTTAGGCTGGGGTGTTGGGTGGGGAAAGCCGGGTTGTTATGCGCAGGCCTATTGCAGTGGGCTATTGTCCTAGTAACAGGAGCCCCTGTGCTGGGTTTGGACCAGGTCCTCAGCAGGACATCAGTGAGGGCTTTATTAAAAGGCAAAAGGAGTTCTAACATGGAAGCTCAAGACTGAAGCACCTCAGTCAGGAGGTTAGTCCTGACAGCCACAGAAGGCAGCTCGAGGCCCAATACCTGGGCCGCTCTCTGCCCCACCATGGAGTAAGAAGCCCTCTCCTCCATAGCCACAGTAGGGGGAGAAAGCCTACCAGCATCAGGGGAGGTGTCCAGACTGCAGGCAGTAGGAGGTTGGCTCAATTTCTGGTGGCACTCTATACTGAGTCCAGGCAACCCTTACAAATAGTGTTTAGGTGTCCAGATAGCAAATTCTCTCTAGGGGGAGCTGTGATGAGCAGCTAATGCGTATCTATGAGGAGTGTAAAGCACTTGCAATTCCACAACAGTCAGTCAGTAACCAATCACAAGAAAGAACCACACCAGGTGTTGCAAAAATAAAGGTTTCTTTATTACAACTCTAACGTTGGCATATCTCCACCTGGAGATATGAACACACAAAAATATACACTTAGTAATAACCAGGAAAAGGGGGGTGGGTCCAACCATATACTAAGATAGCGGTATAAGAATGGAAGTGCCCAACGAAGGTAGGTGTGTTAGGATCCCAGGGGCTGGGGGAGTAGGAAATTACCAGAGGTAAATACTAGAAGTCCCAGAGGTGCATAGTTGTTAACTATCCGGGTGTCCCATAGGTTAACACAGGACCATTGCCTTTGGATTTTTATGGATTCAGGACCCTTCCCAGTGGACCCCGAGGAAACCAGTTGGCACAAAAAGTTGGCGTGCCCACACTCGTGGATACCCAGAAGACAGGAGTACCTACAGCAGGGAGCCCAGGTGCATAGGAATGAAGGGGCGTTGGAAACCCTCGGAGTTAATGGAAGCCTTGGTTGTCCAGCTGCTGACGCAACCCCTGGACTAGACCAGTGGAACCAAATGGTGGAGTCCGGGTGAGAAGAACCTCAAAAAGAAGAGGACAGTGTCCAGACCACTTGGAGATGTTCTAGCGGAGCAGGTAGGTAATGTTCACCCTCTTTGAGGTGATGTCCCTACAGGACGGTGAAAGAAGTCCAGCTGTGGAGACCAGGGGGATGCAGGAGTTCCTTGGAGTCACCCACGAGCTGTCGGTCGCAGGGTTGTAGGAGGGTCAGCTGCCAGCAGGACCAACAACACGCCTTGACAAATGCAAATTGTAGTTTCAAGGAAGTTTGTAAATTTGGGAGGACCAGCAAGGTCTTAGTGACTCAATCCTTGGTGGGGAGTCAGAGCAGGCCTTCAGCACAAAGGAAAGCCAGGAGGATTTGGAGGAGCCCCCACCAGTGATCCACTGGTAGTAGGCAGAGGGAGTCACAAGGAGGCCTCAGCAGCACAACAAACAGGAGTCTCATGTCGCAGGAGCTGCAGAGGGGGAGCCAAATCTGGAGTTGCAGAGTGCTGGAGGCCGGAGCTTCGTGGAGATCAAAGATCTTCTTGGAGGAAGAACCAACAAGCCTTGGCAAGAGCAACTGTCAGGGTGCACAGGGGTTCTGTTCCAGTGGCTGCAACGAGGGTCCACTGTCGTCCAAGTTGGCCAGAAGACAAGTTGGACCTAGGAAGGACCACAAAACCATCACCTGTGAGCAGAGCCTTTATGTTGTCGATGTGACAGCAGGATCCAACAAATGGTCTGTTGTCTTGAGGCGCCTGCAGGTGTCACTCCTTCACTACCAGGGACATTCCTTTTTGCTTCTTGGATGCAGACAGAGTCCTTGTGACCCTGGAGGAGGCGCACCCATGGATGTTGCAGAATTCTTGCAGGAGCTTGAAAAACAATGTTGCAGTGGGAGCCCTTCCAACTGGATACAGTCTTGTTTCAGTTCCAAAAGCAGACCAGCAGTGGTTCCGGAGGCCAGGAGGAGAAGATGTCTTGCAGAGAGTTCCCTGATGAGTCCTGTTCCACAAATCTGAGGACCCACCCACGGGGGAGCCCTTAAGTAACCCTTTAAGGTGGTTGGTCAATCCCTGAAATGACCCGATTGGAGGGAGCCAGGGATGTCATCTATCTGACGTAACCAATCAGATGCTCCTAGGGGCCTCTACCGACCTAGTTTCCAAGATGGCAGATTCTACCGCCTACCTGGCAGAGCTCTGAGCACCTCCCTAGTGGAGGAGCTAGACTAGGGGGTGGTCACTCCCCTGTCCTTTGTGTGGTTTTGCAGCAGAGTGGGAACCGGAGGTTCCTGAATAGGTGCAAACCGGATTGTGCAAGGAGGGCACCAAATGTGCCCTTCAAAGTAGTCTGGTGGCGCTCAGAGGCCACCCCACCCCAGCACATTTCAAAGGGAGAGGTGTTCACACCTCTCCCTTGCAGGAAATCCTTTGTTCTGTCTTCCTCTGCTTGAGCTAAGTTCATCAGCAGGAGGGCAGAACCGTGTATGAGGTCAGCAGTAAGGCTGCACAGGCAGAACTTGGGGATAATCTAAGGAACCCCCAGAGTACAGGGCACCATGCAACTAGCACTAGAACTTGTGTAGTTGCAAGATTCCAACACGTTTGACACCGAACATGTCCAGGTTCGGAGAAGCCATTAGGTAGTTGGACCACTCGTGTTGACCAGTGTCCACTGCATACTTCAGGATGGCTTCCCCGCACTTACAAAGCCTAGGGAATGTAGTCTGGTGTTTGCAGGGGTACCCTCATACTTAGGGGCACGCATCCTGCCCTTGGGCTGAAGGGCCAACTAGAGGGGTGACTTACAGTGTCGAAGTGCAGTGACCGCAATATTAAGCAAGCCTTGTATCTGAAATGAAAAGGTGCTTGCACCATATCACGCAGGCTGCAATGGCAGTCCTGCAGACACATTTCAATGGGTGGCATAATACATGCTGCAGCCCGTGGGAGACCCCTGGTGCACCAATGCCCTGGATACCTATGTACAATATATACTAGGGTCTTACATGGGTGCACCAGTGTGCCAATTGTGGGGTGTAAAGGTTTACCAGCAACCAAATTTAGAGGTGAGAGCACAGGAACTGGGGTCCTGGTTAGCAGGATCTCAGTGCACTACAGTCTAAGCATAATGTCAGAAAGATGCTACTTTCCTACACTGGCTTCACCCAGTGCCTGAGCCCAGTCCATAGGGTCTTTTAACTGGTATTCTAAAGGGTCCCGTGACCCTTCCATACTCTCACTGAACTTGTGCCCATAAGAAAAAGGGTCAGGATCCGACCAAGGTACCTGCCGAACCCAGAACCAGTGTCAAGCAGCTCCCGCTCCGGGTCGGAGTCAGCAATGAGTATAGGACTGACGTCACCCGCGGGCACAGGGGATGTCAGGAGCGTCAACGCCAGAACTGTAATCGGGGAACGTTGCGGTGGTATGACCAATGCCAGTTCGGATCCAGAACCGGATCCCTCAGTGCCCCTCGAAGCCAAAGCTGTTGTCTGCAAACCCAAAGGGGACCCTATCTACCCTGCGAGGCCCAAAGGCTCTTCAGCAGGGCCGAACTGCCCAAAAATGAGGCACATGGCCTCGTAAAATTCCTTGAGTTGAGCAAGGGTGGTTCCGGCTCCTGAAAAATAGGGAAGGCGTGGAGTCGACCCAGAAATAGGCTCCGAAGACGGAGGCCTAGAGCGAGGACGTTCCTTCTCCAGCGTCGTCCAACTGACTGGGTATAGTCAAAGAACGCTTGTGCTTTTTTGACTTTTTGTGCTTACCCGAGGGTCCTGATGATTTGTAATGAGACAATGACAAGTGGTGGTAGCTCTGCGAGAGGTCTTGGGACCTTCCTCTTGACTGAGAGCAGTGTTGAGCCGAATGCCAGGCCACAAGTAGCTTTAGGGACTGCTCCCTCAAAGCCGGCAGACGGAGCACAACTTTGGGTTATGGTTGTGCTCCAAACACCACATGCAGACAAGGTGCGAATCCGTCATCATACGGTGACAGGAGTCACAGTGCTTGAAGCTGGTCTTCAATGACAACATCCTCGACACACCAAGAAGTAAAAAAAACTTTGACAAAAACTCGAAAGGCGCCTCAACAAGCGACTGTGGGAGTAGCTCTCTCCGAATCAATCAATCAATCAATCATTAGATTTATAAAGCGCGCTATGTACCCGTTAGGGTTTCGAGGCGCTAGGGGGAGGGGGGGGAGGTAGCTGCTATCGTTCAAAGAGCCATGTCTTGAGGAGTCTCCTGAAGGTGAGGAGGTCCTGGGTCTGGCGTAGTGAGGTCGGGAGTGAGTTCCAGGTCTTGGCGGCGAGGTAGGAGAAGGATCTGCCGCCAGAGGTCTTGCGCTGGATTCGGGGGACGATGGTGAGGGCAAGGTTGGCAGAGCGTAGTTGGCGTGAGGGAACGTAGAAGTTGAGTCTGGTGTTCAGGTAGGTGGGTCCGGTGTCGTGTAGTGCCTTGTGTGCGTGGGTGAGGAGTTTAAAGGTGATCCTCTTGTCCACGGGGAGCCAGTGGAGGTCCTTCAGGTGGTGGGAGATGTGACATCGGCGGGTATGTCGAGGATCAGGCGGGCGGATGCGTTCTAGATGCGTTGGAGTCGTTAAATGTCTTTAGTTGGGATGCCTGTGTAGAGTGCGTTGCCGTAGTCGAGTCTGCTACTGACGAGGGCTTGGGTCACCGTCTTTCTGGTTCCTGTTGGAATCCACTTGAAGATTCTGCGGAGCATGCAGAGGGTGTTGAAACAGGAGGAGGAGACTGCGTTGACCTGTTTGGTCATGGTGAGAGCGGAGTCGAGGATGAAGCTGAGGTTTCGTGCGTGGCTGGCTGGGGTGGGTGGGGGGCCCAGGGCGGTGGGCCACCAAGAGTCGTTCCAGGCCGAGGGGGAGCGACCGAGGATGAGGACTTCCGTCTTGTCGGAGTTTAGTTTCAGGCGGCTGTTGCTCATCCACTCGGCGATGGATTTCAGTCCCTCATGGAGGTTGGCTTTGGTGGTGTGAGGATCTTTGGTCAGGGAGAGGACGAGCTGGGTGTCGTCGGCGTAGGAGAGGATGCTGAGGTCGTGCTGACGGGCCAGTTGTGCGAGGGGGGCCATGTAGACGTTGAACAGCGTTGGGCTTAGCGAGGAGCCTTGGGGGACACCACAGATGAGGTTGGTGGCTTCGGAGCGGTAGGGTGAAAGTCAGACTCTCTGGGTTCTGCTGGAGAGAAAAGAGGAGATCCAGTTGAGGGCTTTGTCTTGGATACCGGCTTCGTGGAGGCGATATAGTAGGGTGCGGTGGCAGACCGTGTCGAAGGCAGCGGAGAGGTCTAGGAGGATGAGGGCTGAAGTTTTGCTGTTGTCCATTTGTTGTCTGATGTCATCTGTGGCGGCGAGGAGTGCAGTCTCTGTGCTGTGGTTGCATCTGAAACCGGATTAGGAGGGGTCTAGGAGTTGTCTCTGAGGTAGTGGGAGAGCTGTGCGTTGACGATCTTCTCGATGACTTTCGCTGGGAAAGGGAGGAGGGAGATCGGTCGGAAGTTTTTGAGATCGTTGAGGTCCGCCTTAGGTTTCTTGAGGAGGGGTTGGATTTCTGCGTGCTTCCAGCTGTCTGGGAAGGTAGCGGTGTTGAAGGAAAGGTTGATGATCTTGCGGAGTTTGGGGGCGATGTTGACGTCGGCTTTGTTGAAGACGTGATGTGGGCAGGGGTCAGAGGGAGATCCTGAGTGGATGGAGTTTATGGTCTTTAGTGTTTCGGCGTCGTCTACGTGGGTCCAGGTGGTGAGGCGGTCGGCGTGGGAGGAGTTGTTGGGGGTGGGGTCAGGCGGAGGTGCGGTGTTGAAGCTGTCGTGGATGGCTGCGATTTTCTGGTAGAAGAAGGTGGAGAGATCGTCGCAGAGTTTCTGGGATGGTGGGACGTCGTTGGCGTTGGGGTTGGAGAGCTCCTTCACGATGCAGAAGAGTTCCTTGCAGTCGTGTGCGTTGTTGTTAAGGCGTTCTGTGAAGTGGGAGCGTTTGGCGAGTCGGATCAGTTGGTGGTGTTCGCGGTTGGCTTCCTTGAGGGTAGCAAGGTTGTCGGTGTGCGCTCGAGGATCAATTTTTTCTTGAGTTTCTGGCAGGTGCGTTTGGAGGTGGTCAGTTCATCTGTGAACCAGGCTGGTTTTTTCTTTTCTTGGTTAACGGTGGGTCTCTTGAGTGGTGCTAGGATGTTAGCGCAGTTGAGGATCCATTGTTGGAGTTTGATGGCGGCGGAGTCCGGGTCAGTGGGGTCGGGTGGTGGGTTTTTGTCGAGGGTGCTGGCTAGTTGGTCTTCGGTGACCTTTCCCCCGCGGCGGTGAGGCGGTAGTGGGGTGTGGTGGTGTTCGGTGTTTTTCTTGAAGGTGAAATGGACGCAGTGGTGGTCGGTCCAGTGGAGTTCGGAGGTGTGGCTGAATGAGATGTGGTTGCTTGCAGTGAAGAGTGGGTCAAGGGTGTGGCCGGCGATGTGGGTGGGTGTGTTGACCAGTTGACGGAGTCCGAGGTTGGAGAGGTTGGTGGTCAGTGATGCGGTGTTGGCGTCATTGTTGTTCTCCAGGTGGAAGTTGAGGTCTCCCAGGAGGATGTAGTCTGAAGAGGCGAGGGCGTGGGTGCTTGCGAGGTCGGAGATGGTGTCGCTGAAGGGGGCTCTTGGTCCTGGGGGACGGTATATGAGGGTTCCTCTGAGGGTAGTGTTAGGGTCCGTGTGGATCTGGAAGTGGAGGTGTTCGGCTGTCTTGAGGGTGTCGTCCGTGTGGGTGTGGATCTTGAGGGTGGATTTGTGGGCGGTGGCTATTCCTCCACCGATTCCGTTGGTGTGATCTCTTCTGGTGATCTTGTAGCCGTCAGGGATGGCGATGGCGATGTCTGGGGCCTGAGGAGTCGTTCCACCAGGTTTCGGTTAGGAAGGCTGCATCTGGGGCGGTGGTGTCGAGCAGGTCCCAGAGCTCGATGGCGTGCTTTCGTGCGGAGCGTGTGTTAAGGAGGATGCAGTGCAGGTGGTTTGTGTTGGTTGTTGCAGACTTCGTTGTTCTGTTGCAGGTGAAGTTGCAGGTGCGGCAGGAAAAAGGTCCTTTGGTGTGCTTCGGGGTGGCCTGGAAGCATTCTGTGGAGGGGCCAGGGTTGAGGGCGAGGAGTTCGCTGGCCGAGTAGCGAAAGGTGGGGATGCGGGGGGCGTGAGGGAGCGGCGAATGGGGGCGCGAGGGGGGCAGGGCCGCGGGGAGACAGCGGCAATGAGAGAAGGCAGGGGGGGGAGCGCACAAGGGGCAAAATACCAGGAAACAAGGCACAATAAAGAATACGGCACAGTTTACAACAGTCACAAAACTAGGCAAAAATGGCAGAAATACAAATGGAATACAGCAATCAGAGGGGCACAAATGGGGGCTAGAGCGCCAGGAGGCAGGCGCTAAAAAGTGGAAAAAACACTTACAGGAGCGGCGAAAAAGCGGCAGAAGCCACGGGACTCGAACACGCTAGCAGCAGCGGGGGCCAGGGGCACGAGACAGCAGGGTGGTGCTGCGGAAGTGGGGGGCGAGCTCTGGACCAAAACAGGTCAGAGGTCGCTCACTCGCGACGCGCAGCGCCAGCCATTAAGAAGGGAGGGGGAGGGAGGAGCAGCTGGGAGGCGGGAGGGAGCGGCGAATGGGGGCGCGAGGGGGGTGGGGCCGCGGAGAGCCAGCGGCAGTGAGAGAAGGCAGGGGGGGAGCGCACAAGGGGCAAAATACCAGGAAACAAGGCACAATAAAGAATACGGCACAGTTTACAACAGTCACAAAACTAGGCAAAAATGGCACAAATACAAATGGAATACAGCAATCAGAGGGGCACAAATGGGGGCTAGAGCGCCAGGAGGCAGGCGCTAAAAAGTGGAAAAAACACTTACAGGAGTGGCGAAAAAGCAGCAGAAGCCACGGGACTCGAACACGCTAGCAGCAGCGTGGGCCAGGGGCACGAGACAGCAGGGTGGTGCTGCAGACGTGGGGGGCGAGCTCTGGACCAAAACAGGTCAGAGGTCGCTCCTCTGCATGTAAGTTGGTACGGAAAGAAAAGAACTGATCGGGGTGGCGCCAATATATGACCAGCGACGTCATATCCGGTGACCACAACACCAACAATGGATGTGGAGTCAACCGATGCTGCTCAAAGAAAAATCTCTGGATCCAGACTGACGCCTGGGGGAAAGTATAAGGTAAGTCATCTGCAACTAGAAGTCTCTATCAGATAGGGTGAACTCATACCAACCCCACTTTAACCTGTGCTTACCCGTCTGAAAACCTGGCCAAAAAGAAGTCAGGCTTAAATTAGAGACCTCCTTGCATAGTCCGGTTTGCACCAGTACAGGAAACCCCAGTTCCCATCTCTGGTACAAAACCACAAAGAGAACAAAGGAGTGACCACTCCCCTGTCCAGCCCCTCTCCTAGGGAGGTGCACAGAGCTGTGCCAGGTGGCCACTTGATTCTGCATATCTTAGAAATAAGATGGGCGGAGGCCCCTGGAAGCATCTGACTGGTTAGTCCAGCTAGATGACGTACCTGTCCCCTCTGATGGGTGGGTCATTGCAGTCCAACCCCCTTCCTGGGTTGCTTAAGGGCCCCCCCAAGGATGAGACCCCAGATTTATCTGCAAGACTTCAGTAACCACCTGCAAGTCACTTTTGCAACCTGGACACCAGAACAGCTGCTGTTCTTTGCTGGAACCAGAAGTAAAACTGTAACCAGTAAGATGGCTCCTACTGCAACTTTGTTTCCAGGTTCTTCCATGACTTCTGCAACCCTGTGGCTCTGCATCTTCCAGAGTCAATGGGACTCTGACTGCACTTAGTAAAGCAAGAAGGAATCTCCCTTGGAGTAAAGGACCTCAACGACGATGACCGGGATTGTGGATCCTGCTGTCCCACAGACTCCCCAAGGCTTCTGCAACACAGGTGGTGGGTCTGTGGCTGTTTAGAGGTCTGACCTACCTTCCTTGTAACTGGGAAGTTTGTGGTCCCTCGCTCAAGCTGCTGTGCTATTCCCTGTGCACTGCATCTCTTCACTTCAAAGACCTCCTACGCTCCAAGAAGCCCCGGCCTCCAGCACTCTCCAGCTCCAAGAACACACCCTCTCTGCAACTCCTGCAATATGGGCATCACTCTTGGCTGTGCTGGTGAGGCCTTCCTGTGACTCCCTGGGCCTGTTGCCAGAGGGTCCTGCTGGGAGGCTCCCACAATTATGCTGGCTCTACTGTTTGCTGAGGGCTGGCCCTGACCTACCTGCTAAGGTTGGGCCACCTGGACCCTTGTTGGTCCCCACAAATACTGCAAACTCCTTACAACTCTTCTCTGCATTTGCCAAGGATTGCTGGTGGCCCTGCTGGCCACTGACCACCCTGCAATCTAGAACTGTCATGGGACAGCTTGTGGACGACCCCTGGGATCTTCCTGCATCACCTGGACTTCACAGCTGCACTTCTTCGTCCACCGTCCTTCAGGAAGTATCACCAAGAAGGGTGGGCATTACCTCTGTGCGGTCTGGACTCTGTGCCCTCTCTCCTTAGGTTCTCTTTTTCCAGAATCCACGCCTGGGTTCTACCGTCCTCGTCCACGGGTCGTGACAGCAGCTGGACAACCGAGGTCCTGAGTGACTTCAGCGGGAGGTTCCGACAAGACTTTACCCAATGCACCTGTCTCCCTGGTGTAGGTACTCCACTGTTTTGGATATCCACGTGTGGGGGCACTATCCAACCTCACTTGTCTCAACAGGTTTCCTCTGGGTCCTATGGGAAGAGTCCTAAAACGCGAAAACTCCAACATCAACTTCTCCATGTTAGCCTATGGACACTGACTTGAGATTTCTACTCAGCACATGGTTGCCTGGGGAAGCCTACATACTTACCTTTGGGGGTTTAGTACTTCCCCAGTCCTAACGATCCCTGGGAGTTAGTGTGGGGTTGGGAGTGATTTTCACATTCCATTTTTCAGTATGTGGTTTGGCCTTCCCATTGGGGCCCATGTAATTTTATGCCTTAACCTACCTATTTTGCTAAGTATTTTTTGTATGCCCATATCTCCAGGGTAGGAGGTATACGAAAGTTAGCTCTAGCTAGAGTGTGTGTTATATTAAATAGTACATATTTTTCTAACACTGGTGTGGTTCTTTCATGTGTGTGCTTGCAACCGCTTTACACCCTCCTGGATAAGCCTTAGCTGCTCTCCACAGCTACCTCTATGAGAGCTTTGGTCATCTAGAGCCACCTCTACTATCACTAAGGGTTGCCTAGACTCAGTACAGGGTGCCTCACTTACAGGTGTAGACCATATACTGAGCACCATATACTGAGCCAGGCTCCTACAAAGTGGTAATACTGCACAAGAAAAATACCACACCAATTTAGAAAAATAGAGCATATTTTATTAGTTTATTTGACACCAAAATGTCAAAAACCCTATAAGTAGAACCGGAATGCAATTTTAAAGACTTAAGTGAAAATAGTGCCTAAAAGCACAAAGCACCAGCTGTGGTTATTAGGTTGCTATGAGCAGGGACAAGGTCACAAGTTCAGGCCACCTGCGATGGAGTGCAGGTCGGATAT
Source organism: Pleurodeles waltl (assembly GCF_031143425.1). Taxonomy (NCBI): domain Eukaryota; kingdom Metazoa; phylum Chordata; class Amphibia; order Caudata; family Salamandridae; genus Pleurodeles; species Pleurodeles waltl. Next base: position 350,643,010 of record NC_090438.1, read on the forward strand.
AGGGACCAAGTTAGGCACGTTGAACAAAGCACCTTAGATGCTGGTTGCAGATCGCTGCAAGATCCCATGTTGAGGATCTGTCATGCAAAGGCTGTTCCGGTGACCTGCAGTGGACATGCGAGGTCTGGAGTTCCAAGGATGTCATTGATGAAGCTTGCGATGCAAAACCCTGCGTCGTTGTCAAGGACACCATCCATAAGGGCTTGCTATAATGAGTCCTGCGTGGTGGATGCATCACACAGCAGCAGTTCCCAGGAGCTGCGGTCTGCGATGTGAGGTCCTGCGTCAAGGATGTATCGCACCATGGTGGTGGGGAGACATGTTGTGCTGTCAGTTCTACCATGACACCACAGCTGGGCTGGCAGAACACCCTTAGGCCCACTTCCAAGGGTCCAAGACTGGGGTATGACAACTTGGGGGGTAAGGCTCACAGCAGACAGAGACCAGGGGCTGGGATGAAGTTGGCTGGAGCCTTTTCTGGCCCTTAGGCTCTCATCAGAACCAGCCAACTAGCCCTTGGAGTCCCTCTGGTGGTCCTGTGTTCAAGATGCTGGTCCTGTCCTTTAAACTATGTTAGCAGGATGGCAAAGTACCAGTCTTTCTCAAAGCAGAGCAGCACACCAGTCCTTTAAAGTATTTGACAAGTCCAGAGGTGTACTGAAGAGCCAGGTCTGTTGGTCCAATATTTATACTTGGCACCAGCTTTGAAGTAGGAGAAGATTCTGGAGGTTTCTACCCCCAGAGGTTATGGGAATTTCCTGCCTCTTTGCTCTAGCCCCAGCTACTAGGGGGCACACTAGACTGGTGTGAAACTCTTTGTGAGGGTGCTGAGGAAGAGCCTTTGCGATATGCCAGTGTGGTAGGTGACAGCTCTTCCCCCATCAAGTCAGAGATGTTCCATCCTTCCAACACATATTTTCCTTTTGTCTCACTGTCTAGGAGCAATACACAAAGGCCAATTGCCAGCTACACCAAGCCATGTGACCCGGGATATAGGTTGCAGGTACCAAATGGATAGGGCAACAAAACAAAAATAGCATTTTCAGAACTGTGACCTAAAATCCGACTTTACCGTTATGGAGGGTTTAAAGTTAAAAAAAATTTAGACATCAAACTTGACATTCCTACATGCTCCTGATTGAAAGTTATCACTTAGCAAATGTAATAAGGGAACCCAATGTTATGAGAAATGTTTAAAACGCTACTTCAGTGGGTGGTATAATCAGTGCTGCAGGGCCACTAGCAGCATTTAATTTACAGGCTATGGGTACATGTTGTACCAGCTTAATAGGGACTTACAAGTAAATTAAATGAGCCAATCGGGTGAAATCTAATATCACCACGTTTTAGGGAGTAAGCATGCATAATTTATGTGAGGAAATAGGGTGTATCATATGGTGTGGTTGAGTACCCTCACTGTGTAATACACTTACCAACCCCTATAGGACCCTAAGGCTTCGTCTGGCAAACCCTTAGCTCAATGGTGGGAAGCTGTGGTACTGACCAGCAAGGCTTACACAGAGGAACAATTGTAGAGCATTTTAAAAGCACCAAAACAATTGAAAAATATAATGAAACAACACTGAAGAAATTTGGCACAAGTTCATAAAAGTAGACTGTATTTTTATAAGACTTTGGACACTAGAATGAAAACGTTCCACCAGACAGTTCTGAAAATATGCATTTTACAAGTAATAATAAATGAAAGCATTTTCACACAGCTACATACAAGCCTTGCCAAATTCAATATATTGAACACTTCAAAGCTTTTTCACTGAAAATGTAGGTAAGTCCAATGCTGTAGGTTAGAACTACTTGGGATGACCAACTCTCAAGGAGTTAGTCAAGGGTACCATTGAGGTACTTAGAAACAGTCACCTCCACAGAAGAAGAAGTCTTCACTTCACGGTTCCTGGCTCTGTATCTGTATTGCAATGGATTCCTCTGGAGTGGTCCTGATGCAAGGGCTGAAGGATCCTGAAGATGCTCGAATGATGCTGTGGATGTGACACGTTCAATGGGGCTTTCCTGCAGGTGTTACTTGGTCCACAAAGATGGTGAGGGTTGCAGACTTGACATCCCACAAAGTACTGTCCAGTATGGCTGAAGTCCAGTCGCCACTGGACTACCGGTTGTCTGATGTCGCATTCACAGGCTAATCCTTTCTGGGTCGATAACTTGCCTTCTGAGGGTCACAGTAACTCTCGGACAGCAACTCCGAGTTAAGCGAACTCAGGTTTAACTCCGCACATTGTGTCTTGGTCCTTGGTGCTACACGACACTGGTGGTAGTAGTGGCTTGAAGAGTTTGGGCTACCCACTTGCCCCAGCAGGCTTCTTAAACTGTTTGTCCCTCTGCTGCGAGTGGAAGAGCTGTCAGCTTGTCCCTGTGGTTCTCGTGGCTTGACTGGGCCCTGGAGACAACTTCTCCTTGAGTAGGACACAGAAGGCACAGTCCCTCTCTTCTTTAGCCACCAGGTCCAGCAGGTGCAGTCCTCAACAGTGCTGTCTCTCTTTGCTGGTCCTTTGGTGCACCACGGCAGTCCTTAACCAATCCTTCTTCCAAGTTGGGTGAGTTCTGAGGTCTGGGGCCCAAAGTTGCCCCTCCTATGCTCGAAAAATGCTCTCAGGGCTGGATGTAGTCGAGGCCAATGGGCTACGTGGTTCCCTCCCACCTGGTGACTACTTCCTGTGGAGCTTGGCATCAGGCTATCCTAGAATGTACCATCCTGCCCACTCCGAAAATGGCAAAGATCCTTCTTTCGGACCTCCCTAGCTCATGCCTGGGGTGTGGCTATCAAAAGGATATAAGACCCGGTGGAAATCGGTTTGGCAACTGGTTTCCCCTCTCTGCTTCCCATGCCAGCCTGTGTCTAAACAATGGGGCAGCACTCCTCCCTAGTTTGACACATCTGCCCTTCAAATGTGGCTTCCCCTTTGAAGCCTGCCTTTTGAGTTTAACACGTAAGTGGCTTCCTGCAGGAGGGAGGTGCAGGAAGTTGGCTCTGTATATACTATCTCAAAGTGAGAGATAGTGTGCACAGAGTCCAAGGGTTCCCCTTAGAGGTTGATAGTGGCAATAATAGAGTAGTGTGGTCAAGCATTAGGCTCATCAGAGGGTAGTGTTAAGCATTTGTTGTACACACACAGGCAATAAATGAGGAACACACACTCAAAGACTTAACTCCAGGCCAATAAGGTTTTTATATAGAAAAATATTATTTTCCTAATTTATTTTAGAACCACAAGATTCCGAATTCAAGTACATACATACATTGTAAGGTACTTGTCATAGGTAAGTATGGAACTTTAAAGTAAAACAGTAATGTACACAGTTTTGGCAAAAATAGCAATAAGCTATTTTAAAAGTGGACATAGTGCAAAAATCAACAGTTCCTGGGGGAGGTAAGTACAAGCTAGTTTATCAGATAAGTAAAGCACTTACAAGTTCAGTCTCCGGGGCATAGGCAGCCCACCATCGGGGTTCAAGACAACCCTAAACACCCAACACCAGCAACACAGGGCCGGTCAGGTGCAGAGGTCACAGTAGGGCCCAATAACATAGGCGCCTACAGAGGCCTGGGGTGCTCCGGTTCCAGTCTGCTAGCAGGTAAGTACCCGCGTCCTCGGGGAGCAGACCAGGGGTTTTTGTAGAGCACAGTAGGGGGTCGGGGGGCACAAACAGGCAAACAAAATACATTCTCGGTGGCACAGTGGCAGCCGGGTGCAGGGTTCAAAGTAGGTGTCGGGTTTAGTATTAAAATCAATGGAGGGTCCCAGGGGTCACTCTGGCAATGCAGGCAGGGCACAGGGGGGCTTTTCGGGCCAGCCACCAACTGGGCAAGGATGAGGGCTGCCTGCTCGTCACTCCTGCATCAGTAGTTGGTTTCTCTCGGGCCTGGGGGCTGTGGGTGCAGTGCTTCTTCCAGGCGTCGGATTCTTTGATACCAGGCAGTTGCCGTCAGGGGAAGCCTCTGGATTCTCTCTGCAGCCGTCGCCGTGGGGGTGCAGGGAGGTCGTCGCAGGGTTTCTACATCGCGGGAGTCGCCTGGAGGTCCTCACTGCAGTGTTGGTTTCTCTGGACACAGGCCGGGGGCGTTGGGTGCAGAGTGTTGGGGACTCATGCTTCCGGAGTGAGGCTGGATTCCTTTTGAAGTTTGTTTCTTCTTTGTAGATTAGACAGGGCTGCTGTCCACAGGTGTTTCTTGGTCCTTTGGGTTTGCAGGGCAGTCCTCTGAGTCGGCAGAAGTCGCTGGGCCCACAGAATGCGTCGCTGTTGCAGGTTCTTTGAATCTGGAGACAGGCCGGTAGGGCTGGGGCCAAAGCAGTTGTCGTTTCCTTCTTCTCTGTGGGGTTTTCAGGTCAGCAATCCTTCTTCTTGTTAGGTCGTCAGGAAATCTGTTAACCTGGGTTCAGGGTTGCCCCTAAATACTGAGTTTAGGGGTGTGATTAGGGCTGGAGGGCAGTAGGCAATGGCTACTGTCCCTGAGGGTGGCTATACCCTCCTTGTGCCTTCTCCCTGTGGGGAGGGGGGCACATCCCTAATCCTATTGGGAGAAATACAAATCCAAAGTAAGATGGAGGATTTTCTAAGGCAAGGGTCACCTCAGTGCACCTTAGGGACTGTCCTTGCTGGAGGATGGCTCCTCCTTGTTTTCCTCATTTTCTCCCCTGGACTTGCCACAAAAAGTGGGGGCTGTGTCCAGGGGGCGGGCATCTCCCCTAGCTGGAGTGCCCTGGAGCGCTTTAACACCAAGCTTGAGCCCTTAAGGCTCACCACCAGGTGTTACAGTTCCTGCAGGAGGAGGTGTGAAGCACCTCCACCCAGTACAGGCTTTGTTCCTTGTCACAGAGCACACAAAGGCACTCACCCCATGTGGCCAGAACCCCGTCTGGATGTGGCAGGCTGGCAGAAACTGGTCAGCCTAGCACTAGTAGTTGGGCTGGTATACAGGGGGCTTCTCTAAGATGCCTTCTGTGTGCATTTCTCAATAAATCCCACACTGGCATCGGTGTGGATTTTTTGTGCTGAGATGTTTGATACCAAACTTCCCAGTATTCAGTGTAGCCATTATGGAACTGTGGAGTTCACGTTTGACAACCTCCCAGACCATAGACTCTTTATGGCTCCCCTGCACTTACAATGTCTATGATTTGGCTTAGACACTGTAGAGGCATAGTGCTCATGCAGCTATGCCCTCCCCTGTGGTATAGGGCACCCTGCCTTAGGGCTGTAAGGCCTTCTAGAGGAGTGACTTACCTATGCCACAGGCAGTGGGTTGTAGGCATGGCACCCTGAGGGGACTGCCATGATGACTTAGTCTTTTTCTCCTCACCAGCACATACAAGCTGTGAGGTAGTGTGCATGTGCTGAGTGAGGGCTCCCCAGGGTGGCATAATATATGCTGCAGCCCTTAGAGACCTTCCCTGGCCACAGGGCCCTTGGTACCAGGGTTACCATTTACAAGGGACGTATCTGTGTGCCAGGGCTGTGCCAATTGTGGATACAAAGGTACAGTTTTAGGGAAAGAACACTGGTACTGGGGCCTGGTTAGTAGGGTCCCAGCACACTTTCAATCATAACTAGCATGAACAAAAGGCAAAAGGTTAGGAGGTAGCCACGCCTACAGTGGCATCTCCTACAGGAGGTAACACCGTCCTGGCCTGCAATCCCTCAATGTCCTCCTTCCTGAGAGTCACTGGCACATCTCTCCAGGAGGGCAGAAAGCTGTCTTGTAGAACAGGCTCCATGAGTGCCCTAGAAGGCACAGGAGTTTTGAAGGCTACAAAGTGGCAGATTGGTGAAGCTGCACACTGCAACAAGTTAAGTTAATTTCAATTTGAGATACAAGGCAGGCTTAAAGTCACAAGTTGTTTGATAACTTGAAGTGCCCACTTTGGTTGCATCATTCAGGAACTAGGTGCAGCTGAGGAGTCAGGGTGGAATCCTGTCCTCACCATCTGGGGGACAAACTCTTTCCACAGTACAAACAATGTTTCAGAGTGTTTACTATCAGGACATGTAAAGTGCATGTCCTGCCCGAGTCATATGTTGCACCCTGCCTTTGGACTCAGCAGGACAGCCAGAGGGGTGACTTGATGCATAGGTGAAGTAGTGGCTTTGCTGCTGCTGATAATGGCAAAGACGGGCTAGGAGTAAACACTACTCCACCAGTCTGTAGTGGCAGCCTAGGGGGCTCGTTTTATATGGCGGACCTCCAGGGTGGCACAACTAGTGCTGTAAGAACTGGGGTACTCTTCTAACTTACATGCCCTGGTTGCCAGGTTACTTTATACTAGATATTAAGGTACTTTAGCTATTTCCATTTGGGTACAGCCAATTCAACATACATTTTAGGATCAGGGCACTGGCAGTGAGGTCCTATCAGCAGGCCGCTGTGCACTCTCAGAGTCAAAAAAACAGCAGCATTGATTAAAAAAACTTCAGGGTGACCATACGGAGAGACATTTCCTTACAATTTAACATTATTCAGCAGTGGAAAGGTGCACAGAGTCCTATAGACAACAAGACCAAGATCAGTAAAAATTGAGGAATATGGTAAGAGGTTTCGAGGAAGACCACACCAAGGCTGACAGGTCTATCAATCTCCTTGATGTTGGCAATTCACTCTGGAGAGAGAAAAGCTCAGAGAAGGGAGGTCTCCATTACGGATCCCATGAATGAGTCATTGGGAGGTCACAAGTGAGATTTGTGCTCACTGGTTGAAAACCCAGGTAAAACAGCAGGGAAGCTGTCTACTACATATGATGTGACACCATCTCTGGCGATCCGTTTTTGATGAGCCAGTTCGAGGAAGGTGTCACTGAAGGGCAGTAATGGTTCATCTGTAGGGATTGCCAGCAGGGGAACCTCAGGTAGGATGCTGGTCTTGCCTCTACTGTGGAGAGTTGAAGACACAACAACCCCACTGCCTTTTAGACCACCAAATGAAAACATATCACCTCACAAGTGGGGGGCTCAGTAAAAAAGTTAATCTCAAGCAAAGTGTCTAATCTACTTGCGGAAAGGTTGCCCTTGCGGCTCATGACTCTTGTTGGTCCCATCATCACCTCCACATGGATAAAGATCTAAGGGCTCCGAATCTGGGGCCTATGCTAAGGTCAGGGAAGATTCCGTATAAAGAGCACAATAAGCTGCAAATCCTTCTCAGGCATCAGTAATGGCAACAATGTGAAGGAAAACTAGCACATTGGGTGGCACCAGAACTGAAGTTAGCACCGAAGCAGGTGCTGTATCTGAAGGGGTTTGAGAGGCATAGACTGCACCAAAGGTAGACCTGCTGGCAGAAGTCTGACAGGGAGGCATTTGTAGATTCTTTGAGCCTAAATGAATGCCAGAGGTAACTAGAAGGGTGCCAAAATTGTACAGCAAGGCTTCCTCAACAGTCGATGACGGACCTGGAAATTCGGGGTGCACAAGGATCAGCCTCGGAATTGGCAGTAGCAAGATCGAGAGGCATGACGATGTCATCCGAACCTCTTTGGAGGTCGAAAATGGTGGGACGGGGATGCTTCCTGCTTAGATTTCTTATGCTTCTCCTTTGACTTAACAAAAAACTTTGCCCATGCAAAGATCTGCCTTACGAGTAATTTCGGGAGCGGGAATGGGATCTTCCTTTCAACCTTAACTGGTCGCGGCATGGAGTGTTCCGATACTTGATGACAAAAATGCTTCACCTCACGGTCCTGCATGGCCTTCAGATTCATCTAGGCACAATAATTGCGAGCTCTGGAATCATGTTCTAACTACAGCCATCCTTCGTGAGGGTCTGCCGCACACATCTGTTTGCAACAGTCCCTGTACAATGTTCCTTGCACATTGGAAAAGACTTGCGAAAAAAGAATTCAAAGGCTAAGGGGCAGCTCTGGATCCAAGTCGGAAAGCACGGAAAGAAAGGAACTAATGAAAGCACGTATGGGTGTCATTTCCACATAGTACAAAGTGGGAAGGGAGGTGCACAAAGCCACCTTCTGGCCTACTGGAGTACTGCTACTAAGTTTGAGGATCCAAGTCTGATGTCTGGGTAATATTCACAAGGTGAGGGATCTGCAGTTAGAAATATCCATCAGAAGTAGTGCGCCTCAGGTGTCATTTCTGCATTAGACTAACCTCATGTCTGGAGGGCACTGCAAAGGTGCAAATGTGACATCCTGGGACATGAGGAACACTACCTGGTGCTGTCATATTAGAACTTATTTTTCAAGCAGAGGATCACAACCAACTATACGAATCCTGCTTACATCAATCGCCCCACAACTTGACAGTAAGGTTTCTAACCTTTTGAATAGCTATCTATAGAGTTGACTTACAAAAACCTAGTGACCTGACACCATAAATATAACAGGCTGGTTAGCAGCTGACATGTTTTAGAATCTTTTGTTAGGCATGGAAAGTAGGAAATGATCATCAGGGACTAGATACCAGCTGTGATAAATGTAATTTTCAATTAAGATTAAGGGGGTCATTCTGCCAGGGTCGGCGGGAGCACCGCGACAGACCGGCGGTGCCCCGCAGGGCATTCTGACCGCGGCGGTTCGGCCGCGGTCAGATGCGGGAAACCGGCGGTCTCCCGCCGGTTTCCCGCTGCCCTGCAGAATCCGCCATGGGGATTCTGACACCCCCTACCGCCATCCTGTTCCTGGCGGGTCTCCCGCCAGGAACAGGATGGCGGTAGGGGGTGCCGCGGGGCCCCTGGAGGCCCCACAAAGTATTTCAGTGTCTGCTATGCAGACACTGAAATACGCGACGGGTGCCACTGCACCCGTCGCACCTTCCCACTACGCCGGCTCAATTCTGAGCCGGCGTCCTCGTGGGAAGGTTGATTTGCCCTGGGCTGGCGGGCGGCCTTTTGGCGGCCGCCCGCCAGCCCAGGGCAAATCCCAAAATACCCTCAGCGGTCTTTCGACCGCAGAGCGGTATTTTGGTGGGGGAACTTTGGCGGGCGGCCTCCGCCGCCCGCCGAAGTTAGAATCACCCCCTAAGTGAGTTTACTGTCCAATCTACAGGCTCATGCTGCATTTTGGCACAACAATTACAAAAATGTTTGTGGATCTGAATTAGACCCCTAATCAAATCAAATCAAACTGACAATGTCTATTCATTTAGATGGTGACTGATCACACATTAAAGTTTCTGAACAAACATCAATTTGACATTGCAAAATACTATGATTGTAAATTAAGCCCATGATTCACATCTGGGAACATTTGTCAGGGAAGGGGTGCTTTGCATGTGACAGATGTAATAATTAGCATACCCAGTGAAAGAAGCTGATCAATTCCCCTGATAACTCGCTCACAAACTTCATCTCTAGAATGAGCACCCCATTCACCTTCCTGGGGTTTGTACAGCAGTGCCTTAAATTCTTCTGGGGTTACTGGAACACCTGCACCAATCTCATCTGGCAAAGCTACTGTGATGATAATAAAAAAAGAAAATATTGTTAAACCCATCATGTTACACCATGATATGCACACAAAAATAGAAGAAAACACAATTAACTGTAATAGTCAATATGACAGTTCCACAATCCCATCCCTTCATACCAACGTAAAACATTAATCATTGTGGAGAGTGAATTATAGTTAAAAGATATAATTATAAAAAAGGGCATTTATGGAGAAGACAAAGTTGCACCATGTTCCATAATTACCTTCTATATGTTTCACGAATAGTAGCAGCTGTGACTATTCTGGCAGTTTCTTTCAATTCATAATGTTCGGTACAATTAATGTAAACCTTTCTTTATAACAATCGTCCCTAATGAATGACAGTCTGAGGAACTGGAGAAGACTCTGAACTGGCACTCTGGACAAACAACCTAGCAATGCACAAGAAAGAAGAGGTAACCCTCTTGCACAGACATGCACATCGAGACAGGAAGATCTGGGATAATAATTAGTGAATATCTTTCTTGATTGAATGCTACCTCATTAGTCTACATTAGGCAGGATGTCTGTGAATCCGTGCTAAGAGCTGTTTCTACTGTGCAGCTTTGAAACATCAGACATGGGCCAAAAGAAAACTGGATGCATTCCAGTGCATTGCAATACCACAACTGCTTTATGACCTCAACCCTTTATACACCAGGACTTTCATTCTCTTAGGGAAGTGAGGACGAACAGTCATAAATTCATCTTGAAGGAGGAGGGAAACCATTTCAGGTTCAGTGGAACACAGTAAATAACAATATAAAACAATGCCAAGTCAGTGCTTTACTTTAGAAAACGAAGAACAAGTTACTTACCTTTGGTAACGCCTTATGTGGTAGAGTATCTAGCTAGTTGAAGATACCTTACCTTAGAATTACACCCAGGCAACAGACTGTATCCAGAACTTTTTCTTGAGCAGTGCCTCTGCGTGCTGGTAAATGGCTTAATTCCTCTCCACGTGGCATAGGTGGTGAAAGTGATGTGGGTGGAGCATATTCAGGCACCACTCCAGCGTGCTGCTGTCGTTTTTTTTTTATGACTTTGTATACCAGGAGCACGAGGCCACAAAGAACACGGACTACTGGTGTGGAAAACTAGGTTCCTGAAAGAGGAACAGCCCAACCCCAAGAAATTTGTTTGCAGGGGAGGAGGATGGCTGGCACAGTAAGGAATCTATGGCTATATAGAGTTTCTGCCAAATAAGACGCTACCAAAGGTAACCAACTAATTCACCTTCAAGCTGCAGATTCCTTACTTCAGAAGGCACACCCAAGCAAGACCTCAGGGTCTGAGGAACAAATTCACACTACCGAGTACTTGAGGAGCGAATAGGCAAAATGCCAATCCCGACAGACTCGACTGTCCAGAAGCAGTGCTTGGTGAACATATACAGAGAAGCCCACGTTGCTTCCTGACTGATGTCCAGAACTGGAACTCCAACTGCTAATACAGTGGTCTCAGCCTTGGCTTTGTTTGAATGAGGGTCCTCAGAGGGTTGCTTCTTGGACAGTGGGTAGCAGATTTTAATACAGAGCATGTTCCATCATGACGAAACATTTCTGCACAGCATTTCCTTTCTTGTTCCAACATACCCCACAAAGAGTTGGTTGTCCGCTCAGAATTCTTTTGGATGGTCAAGGTAAAATGACAACGCTCTTTTTGGGTCCAGTCAATGGAGTAGCTCCTCTTCTTTAGACAGATGCAATGAAGCATAATAGTTAGACAGGGTGATAGACTGGCCTACATGAAAGAGAGTGACAACTTTTGGCAGAAAGGAAGCTCTATTGCGAAGAACCAGCTTGTATGGGAAGATGGTTAGGTACGCAGGCTTAGATGACAATACATGGAGCTCACTAAAGCTCCACACAGATGTTATCGCCACAAGTAAGGCTGCCTTAATGGTAAGGCACCTGAGAGGACAGTTATGTGATGGGTCAAAGGGGGCGCGCATTAGAAATATAAGTATGAGACTGAGATCGTACTAAGACATGCTAAAGGGTGACGGTGGAGGCATATGTTGGAGACTTTTCAAAAACCTATTTAAAACAGGGGATTTGAAGAGGAACAGCAGGAAGGCTGAGATGGTACAAAGATAGTGCTTTATGGTGCTCAGGGCAGAGCCCTGCTGGGCAAGAGAAAAAATAAACAGAAGGACCTGAGAAAGGGAAGCAGGAAGCAGGTCAAATTGCCTTTCTGCACCCCATGCCACAAACTTGCTCAATCAGCAGGCATGGAATGGCTTGGTAAAGGGACGTCTGGCTGCCAAGATAACATTGCAGACTTCGAGCATAACGTGAAGGCTTCCACCTGTCACCACTCAATCTTCATACATGAAGGCAGACCATTGACAGGTTCAGGTGGAGAACCCTCCTCTGATGCAACAGATGATCTTCCTGAAGGGAGAGACTTGGGCCCAGTAGGTCCTAATCTTCTTGAGAACTCTGGAAAGGAGTGGTATGGGCATAAAGGTGACAAGGAAGCCACAGCTCCACTAGAGGCAAAAAGCGCCTCCGAGTGAGAGAGGCTTTGAGAACTCTAGTGCACAGAACAGATGATGCTGCACGTTTTCAGCAGTGGCAAACTGATATAACCAAGGCTCACCCCACTGCTGAAAGACTGTAGGAAAGCGTCACGGTTGACATGATTACCCCTCACTTTTTGCCTAGTGTTGATGCCACCTTTGATTGAAAGTGTGCTGGGACCCTGCTAACCAGGCCCCAGCACCAGTGTTCTTTCCCTAAAACTGTACCTTTGTTTTCACAATTGGCACAGTCCTGGCACACAGTTGAATCCCTTGGAAAAGGTACCCATGGTACCAACGGCCCTCTGGCCAGGGAAGGTCTCTAAGGGCTGAAGCATGTATTATGCCACTCTAGGGGATCCTCACTCAGCACAAGCACACTGCCTTGCAGCATGTGTGCGCTGGTGGGGAGATAAAGACAAAGTCACACAAACCACTGCCTGTGGAATAGGTAAGTCAATCCTCTAGCAGGCCTTACAGCCCTATGGCAGGGGTGCACTATACAACAGGTGATGGCAAAGCTGTATGAGCAATATGCCCCTACAGTGTCTAAGTCCATTCTTAGGCATTGTAAGTGCAGAGAAGCCACATTGAGTATATGGTCTGGGAGTTTGTCATTACGAACTCCAAAGCTACATAGTGGCTTCACTGAATACTGGGAAGTTTGGTATCAAACTTCTCAGCATAATAAACCCACACCGATGCCAGTGTGGGATTTATTGGAAAATGCACATAGAGGGCATCTCAGAGATGCCCCCTGTATGTTAGCTCAACTACTAGTGTGCAAGGCTGACCGGTCTGTGCCAGCCTGCCACTTCCAGACGAGTTTCTGTCTACCTGAGAAGAGTGCCTTTGTGCACTGTGCAGTCAGAAACAAAGCCTGTCCTGGGTGGAGGTGCTTCACACCTCCCCATGCAGGAACTGTAACACCTGATGGTGACCCTCAAAGGCTCAAGCCTGGTGTTACAATGCCCCAGGGCACTCCAGCTAGTGGAGATGCCCGCCCCCCCGGGCGAGCCCCCACTTTTGGTGGCAAGTCCGGAGGGATAATGAGAAAATCAAGGAGGAGTCACCCCCTCAGCAAGGTCCACCGCTGAAGTGATCCCCTCCTTGAGAAATCCTCCACCTTGCTTTGGAGGATTAGGACCAACAGGGAGAGGGATGTGCTCCCTTCCCCAGTGGGAGTGGGCACAAGGAGGATGTAGCCACCCTCGGGGACAGTAGCCATTGGCTACTACCCTCTAACCCTAACACACCCCTAAATTTAGTATTTAGGGGCGACCCTGAACCCAGATCATCAGATTCCTGACGACCTCACAAGAGGAAGGACTGCTTAGAGAAGAAGGAAGACAAAAACTGCTTTGGCCCCACCCCTACCGGGCTATCTCCTGCTTCAAAGAACCAGCAAACTACCAGTGACGTGTCCAGCAGGGCCAGCGACCTCTTTCCAACTCCAGAGGACTGCCCTACACCCAAAAGGACCAAGACCACCCGAGGACAACGGCTCTGTCTAAGACAATCTACAGATCCCAGGGAACTCCAGCTAGTGGAGATGTCCGCCTCCGGACAAAGCTCCACTTTTGGTGGCAAGTCCAGTGGGAAAATTAGGGAAAACAAGGAGGAGTGACCACCCCAGGCAGGACAACCCCTAAGGTGTCCAGAGCTGAGGTGGCCTCCTCCCTGCAGAATCCTCCATCTTGGTTTGGAGGGCAGGGACCAATAGGGGTAGGAATGTGCCCTCCTCTCTAAGAGAGTGGATACTAGGAGGGTGTAGCCACCCTCAGGGACAGTAGCCATTGGCTACTGCCCTCTGACCCCTAAAACGCCCCTAAATATAGGATTTAAGGGCCTCCCTGAACCTAGCTCATCGAATTCCTGGCAACCTACAAGAAGAAGAAGGACTGCTACGCTGAAACCCCCAGCAGAGAAGAAGGAAGATGACAACTGCTTTGGCCTCAGCCCTACCGGCCTTTCTCCTGCTTCAACGAACTTGCAAACTACCAGTGACGTGTCCAGCGGGGCCAGCGACCTCTGTCTGACTCCAGAGAACTGCCCTACACCCAAAAGGACCAAGAACTCCCGAGGTCAATGGCTCTGTCTAACAAAATCTACAACCAAGAACTCCCACCTCACTCTAGATGCGTGGGTTCTGACCCCTGTGCACCCAACACCCATGGTACGTGTCCAGGTGGTCCACCCAGCAAGAGAGGGTCCCGAGGCGATTGCAAGCAAGTCCCCACCCTAGGATGACCTCTCCACCCCTCCACGACGACGCCTGCAGAGGGAATCCAGAGGACCCCCCTGACCACAAAGCTCTGGACAAAGATAAAGGACACCTAAGGCCTTGGAGAAAGCGACCCCCGGTGCCTCAACGTTCAGCAGGCGGCCCTCCTCCCTGTCTGACCGGTGGTGTGCCCGACACCCCCCTGGACCACGTCTGTAGCCTCTGAGCGGCCTCATAGACCAGCATTGGAAACCCGACATCCTGATTGCACCCTGCACCCGGCCACCGCTGTGCGACTGAGGGTGTGTGCTTGGTGCCTACTTGTGGCCCCTCCAGTGCTGTTCTAATCCCCCCTGCTGCAGGTAAGAGCCACAGGCACTTACCTGCAGGCAGGCCTGATTCTGAAAACACCCTGTCTCCATAAGAGCCCACGCTAAATTTGCTCTACTTTGACCTCTGCACCCGACAAGCACCAGGTTGCTGGTGGTGGGTGCTTGGGGTTAACTTGAACCCCAACCGGTGGACTTCTTAAAACTCGAAGACTGAAACTGTAAGTGTTATACTTACCTGTAAAAGGACATCATAATTCTTTCCCCCAGGAACTGTTTCTGAAAAATGAACTGTCTATTTTTAAAACAGATTTTTGTCAATAATTTAAAAACTGTAATACTTACATATTTCAAACAAAATACTGCTTTGTTTTTTTTTACTTTTGTTATTTTTGTTTTTTGTCCTCATAGAGAAAGTCCCACCACTCCACTCGAGGGTCATCAACCTGCATCGAGCATGGTGAACCGGTCTGACCGGGTTAAACTGAAGCAGATACAGCACTTCACCTCTCCCGGGCATACCCAAAGCTCTTACCCAACCATAAGCCCGGGAGCGTGGGGGGAGGGGGAGGAGGAGGGTGTAATCATTGGACTATATACAAAGAATAGTTCAATTTTGCCAAACATTTTCCCAAATGGCCCAACATTCATCGTTATTACCCATTGGATCACTACGTTCTAAGCAAGAAAAGTAGTCGACAGTAGACAGCCAGTCCAAAACATTCGGGGGTATAGGGCTGACCCATTTTAGACATATTTGTCTCCAAGCCAATAGCATCAACAAAAACAATAAACACTTGTACGGCCTGGATAGCTTCTGGTCCCATGTAGAAACGGGGGAGACGCCAAAGAATACTAAAGGGAAGGTCACCTCCACTTCAGTGCTTATAAATCGCTTAAGAAAACCATTAATCCAAGACCAAAAGATACCTAGATTTGGGCAACTCCAACACATATGTATATTGTTTGCATTGAGCTCCCCACATCGTGGACACTTTTTTTCTGACTTCCCCAAAATAGATCACTTCTGGGGGGACTAATAAACCCTATGCATCGTAAACAATTTCTTTTTTTTTCCCCAAAGTGGCTGATCTAGTTACCGACCATAGCATGGAACTTGATCATTCCCAAATTTGCATTATATCCAAATCTGGCAAGACCTCTCCCCATTTCTTCTCGAAAAACAAACCAGCCGAATCGTAAGCGTCAAGCAATGCCTGATGCCAAACAGAAACCTCTTTATGTACTAAAGTCAAGGATAATTTCTCTTCCCAAAAATTATACACTCCCCCTTTCTCCTGAAGGGATGCCGCCCAACTTACTAATTGTAAATATTTAAACCTAGAAAGCTTATGATCTGTTAACTCTTCAAATTTTGACCAGGACACCAACTTAGCTTCCTTCAAAATTTATCCCCATCTCGTCACTCCCTTTAACACCAAAGCCAATCTATCTAAAGGAAACTCAGGAGTACCAGGTGAGTCCCAGACCGGAGCTCTTGGACTGCAATAATGAATATGGAGGGTTTGGCGTACCAACCACCATACTCTGGCAGCATCCTTAAGAAGCTTCAAACGATTCTTTTTGAAAAATTTCGGGTGGCCAAACTTATATAAAAAACAAATTACCAGCCGCTAAAAACTCTTGAGTCACTGCGCCCCAAAAGAAAGTATATTCCGACCTATCCCGTAGCAAAATCCTAAAATTTTTCAAGTGAAAGGCTAAGTAGTATTTGTAGAAATCTGGGGCTGAGATTCCCCCCCTTCCCCTTGGGCCTACACAGTTTTTGCCAAGCAATCCTAACACCTTTTGAAGACCATACAAACAAGGTTAAATCAGCTTGCATCTGAGCTCTTCTTGAATTCCAAGGGGAACGTATTAAACAGGAATGTAAATTTAGGAAGAATAACCATCTTAAGAATATTTACTCTACCTATAAAAGACAGAGGGAGCCCGGCCCAAGTCTTAAGTAAGGTACGAAATCTCCTTACAAAGCTTATCAAAATTAACCTTAGCCAATTCATTTAGGTTGGGAATAACTTGAATTCCCAGGTATCTAATCTGTTGCTTAACCAGCGGGCTATCAAAAGTAGTATTTCAACACATAATTTCAGTTTTCTCGGGGTTAACAGAATAACCCGAGACTTCTCCAAACTCCTTTAAACATAGTAGAATTCTAGAGAAAGCATGTATCAAATCCCCAGTATATATCATAAGATCATCAGCATAAAAAGCAACCTTCTTCTCCCAACCCATACATTGAAAAGGAGGGATCTCTCTATCCGCCCTAATTATGGCTGCTAAAGGTTCGATATATAAATCAAAAAGAAAAGGGGACAACGGACAACCCTGCCGCTTCCCTCTCTGAATGCTAAATCTAGAAGATAACTTATCGTTGATCAAAATGCAGGCAGATGGATCTTTATAAATAATCTGAATTGCCTCAATAAATTTCGGACCCAACCTAAAAGCCTCCATTACACATTGTAAAAAACGCCAATTTACCCGGTCAAAAGCTTTGGCTGCATCAAATGTAAGGACCGACAGAGGAACTTTTTCAGAGGTCGCCAGATCCACTGCATCCAACAAATCATGAGTCAACTCATGCAAATATCTACCTCTAACAAACCCTTTCTGGTCCTCATGAATCAAATTACAAATCACACTCTGGAGCCTGTTAGACAAAATATGGGTGTAAAACTTATAATCTGAATTCAACAGAGATATTGACCTGTATGAACTACAGAGGGCCGGATCTTTCCCTGGTTTCAAAAGGAGGCTAATAACTGCCTCGCCCCAAGACTTGGCCATATCAACCCCTTCCTGTAAGAGAGGGTTAAACAATTCTGTCAAAATAGTTACTAACTCCTTGCAAAGGTTACCATATAATTCATTAGGCAAACCATCTGGACCCGGAGCCTTCCCCTTCTTTAGGTACTGAATTGCTGCTCTCACCTCCCCAGAATCTATTTCCCTAGTGAGTTGATTCTGATTCAATGCTGTTAACTGAGGAAGATGAAGCGCATCCAAATAGCCTTTACAGACGTTTCAGAAGAATGCTGTGTACAAACTCTGAAAAAAAAACACAAAGGCCTCCTCTATCTCAGAATTGGTTGTGAATACAGCTCCCATAACCTCTGATTTAACAAGTGAAATAACATTCTTGAAACGGTCGGATTTGGTTTTCCAGGCTAAAAGTTTCCCACAGCCTTCCCCATATTCGTAGTGGGCAAACCTGCTGCATTCCCATGCCCTTCTCACTTTCCCCTCTAAAAATAAGCCCAACTCAAGTCTTGCAGATTCTAACTGAGCTCCCTTAAAGTAGCCTCCTGCAAGGAAGCCACCTTAAGCTCAAGTTGTTTTAATTGATCTCTCTCCACCCTATACTCCACCCTATATCTATAAGTGGCCAACCCCCACAAGTCTACCTCTAATAAGGCTTTATATGCATCCCACAGTATCTGCAATGTGGTGGATCCATAATTCAGTTAAAAAAATTCATTAGTCTCGTTCCTCAAACCATCCACAATTAACTCATCCAAAAAAAGAGTACTATTAACTGTCCACCTGGGAGTAGACACTTGGCTATTAAGGGAGACTTGCATTATTACTGCTGAGTGATCTGAAAGATGTGCCGGGGCATGGCAAACCGATATTACCATGTCCCTTAGCTGATGTTGAATTAGAAAAAAGTCTATCCTTGAATGAGTACCATATTTCCTATTATTAAATGTGTACCTGGGGCCCACCCCACCGTTCTGGTGCCAAATATCTATTAAACCAAGATCAGACATTCCTTGTTTTATCCTTGACCGAGTTTTGGGTGAATTAACCGTTGGTATTGGTGTAGACTTATCTAAAATAGGGTTCAATAAAACATTAAAATCCCCACCAATTATAATCGGGTGTTTAGCAACCAATAAATGGGTAAAGAGATCTTGAAAGGGTGAAGGGTCATCGACATTAGGACCACAATACCCGGCGATCGTAAACCAGGTACCGTGCAAGGCGGCCTCCACAACCAGCCACCTACCCCTAGGATCTTTCTTAACATTAGCAACCTTCACACCTACCGATTTCTTTATCAAAATTGCCACCCCCTTAATCGCACATGATTGATTAGTACATGCACAATAGTACTAATTGTCTGAATCCAGGACGGCTCCAATTAAAGGTAGCTTCTGCCAAGGTCCACACTGGCACACTATGTGTCACAAGTGACACATTAATAGTCAACACCAATGATACAGGATGGTCCATGACTGACTTTGGAAGCTCCTCTTCAGCATCTGGTCGTCAAGGTAGGGAAAGAGTACACTGAAGCTACCAAGGTAAGCAGTGTCCACCGCCAACACCACTGTGAACAACTGAAGGGTACTGATGCCTCTAAAAAGAAGCACAGCAAACTAAAAATGCTTGTGGAACACCTTGAAACGCCTGTGGGTCTGCAAATCAGGAACATGGAAATAGGTGTCCTGCAGCTACAGCACTATCATCCAGTCTCCTAGATGCAGAGCAGAACCTGAGCCAGCATAGCATTTTGTTTTTGTCCTTCCTCATGAAGAAATTGAGATGTTGAAGATTTACAATAGGGGTAAGCCCTCCACTAGTTCTGGTTTCTGAGGTCAGGACTCTTTCTATGGCTCCTTTCGCCAAAAAAAGCTTGAACTCCCTGCAGTAAAATGGACAAATGGTCCTCTGAAAGATGAAAGACATGGTGGGTCAGAAAGGAATAGTAAGGAGAAGCCCCACTGGACTATCTGCAGGACCCTTCTGTCAGATCTTATGGCCTGACACTTGTAGAGGAAATGAATGATCCTGCCTCTCATAGGGTGCTTGTGTGGCACTAAGGGCCAACTAAAGCAGCTTTGAGATTGCTAGTGAAGGGGAGGGGAACTGTTGGATCGATGTCCCTGAGGGGCCGGGCGCTTTCTGTTGGGTCCTCTAACAGAGCCCAAAAAGGATCAGGGTGGCTGTTGTTGGGGAGGTGGGTCTTGGTCTGCCGGGGATGCTTTCAAAGGGATGAAACTGCTTGGGGGTGTGTACAGAAAGAGGGAGCATGCTGTGGTTCTATTTCCTCTGAAGCACTCTAGGGCGGAGTCAGCCTTCGCCCAAAGGAGGCGAGATCCATTGAAAACCATATCCAAGAGTGACACCTGGGCATCACTCGAGAAAACTCTGAATCTTATCCATGCTGGAAACCGTAACACCATGCTAGTTCCAACTTCTCCTCCTAAGCAGTCGGTCATGCCCATAAACAGCCGAATGACATATATGGACAGGTTGATACCATCCTGAATGGTTTACATTGCACCAAGTTGAAAAATAATTCTTCTCGGCCTGCTAGCAAGAACTTTGCATCAGTGTCCCATAATGTGTGAGAGCACCTATCTAGCAAACAGCAAACGTTGACTGACCAGAGAAAAGGTGGAGGGGCTAGTGGAAAAGAAAATGCATCCAGTCTCTTTGACATGCTGTTCGAAGGGGTCAGAGGAAAACTTTTGTACTGATCCTGTAAGGGGAAGCCTGAACTATCAGGCTCTCTGGAGTAGGGCAGTGCGTCACAAAAGCAGGGTTGCCGGGAGCAGGTCTATGGCGGCATGCAACCCGTGTAGTTACAGGCGACAGGAGTAAGGTTTAGCTCAGTGCCAATGAGGACTTAGCTAAATGCAGGAAAGGGGCAGAGATTCAGTTAGTACCTTGATTTTTACTTGACTAGAGAGCAACTGTAAGTCTAGGACTTCACCTGCCTATTTGATGACCACAGCAAATGAGGCAGTGTTCTCTGCTGAATCCCCAAGGATAGATCCTAGCCTCGTGTGAGGGGATGTGTCTGGTCCAAATAATAATTGTTGTCATATTGTGTGGGGGATTTATCCCCACCATCGTCGCCTTTGCCAAAGGCTTGCTGGTCTTGGTCAGAATCCAATCAAAAAAGTTTTTGGAGCTCTAGAGTGCAACTCCTAGGCAAAGGTGCAGTTTTCTACGAGTCGGAATGAACAGCCGTCGGGTGTGGCTAAATTCCATTCTATTCTATTCCAGGACATGACCTCGGTCGAGGGGGGTTCAGTTTGGAGTCAGAGAGGACAATAGAATCGAGGTCCTCCTCTTCCGTTTTCGGCATCAATGTGGAAGAATTTAAGCAGAACATAACGAGAACGTGGAATCTGCTCCCAAAGTGGGTTCAGGAAGCAGACAGCATGGAGGTCGGAACTGTTGGAGGTAACCCAACTAGAGGCCACCACGGACCCTTGGAGTTCAAAAGTGCACCAGAGGGAGCCAGAAGGGTGCCTAAGCTTAGTAAAATGGTGTCCCTGAATGCCTTAATCTATTGTGGCAAATCTGGGATGCATGGGAATCAGCCCCGGAATCAGCTTTTCAGTGGGGGACCAGGAATAAGACAGACAGGGCACATTGACATCCTCACAATTTCTCAGGAGAGTGGCGAGGCTGCGACCGTTTGGACTTTGTATGCTTCTTTTTATACTCAGACTTACCCAAACACTTGGACTGCATTCAAACTAGTCATGGGAGTAGGAGTGGGTCCATACTCTTAACTTCGAGCAGGAACAGTTCCATACTCCTGACCTCAAGCAGGAACGTGGCTTACATAACAGTGTTCGGCAAAATACACCTTGGCTTCATGATCCCAAATCATCTTCAGGTGCATAAGGGCACACTTCGCATGACTTGGAACCCAAACACCAGACACATACCTAGTAGGGATATCTCACAGACACCTACTTGTAACGATCCCTACAAGGCTTAAACCCTGCAGGGATATGTTCTGTTACACACTGGAAAATAATTTAATCAGAAAAAAACTTGTGAACTGACAAGAAAAAGTAAGAGCTACCTCTGGATGTATGTACAAAGGCCCAGAACCAAAGGAACTGATGTCAGTGCACTAGTGGAGTGCTAGTCTAGTGGAGAAGTGTGGCTCAAAGGTTAGAGCAGCAGACCCTGATGCAGAGATCTGGCGCGGAACCAGGGTTCAATTCCCGACTCGGCGGGTCTTAGGCTCAATTCCCTTGGACCAGATATTTCTCGCCTCGGTGCCTAATCTAATTAATGGGTCCCACTCTGTAAGTCTGGGCAATAGCTTGCTTAATCTCCACAACGGCCCTGACAGCGCTTGGATGCCTGGCTTCACCCTGGGGGTGCACAGCAGTGGGCACCTCACAGGGAAAAGCCAGGAGGAGTTCCACAGTGGTATGCATACAGCGCCTTGAGACCCTAACGGGTGAGTAGTGCGCTATACAAGTGCGAAGTTTACAGTTTACTTGGGTGGGGAATACATGCAGCTCCTGCCTTGACTTCCAGAGTGGAGCAATGATATCACATACCGATGCAAAAGAGCTATGCTGAAAAATCTTCCAGATTGAGTCAGGTGCCTGGTGATGCTCTTCTGTGGCTGTGTATAATTCAGAAAAGCACATTTTATGAAAAAGGAGGCTGCTGAAAAGACTTCATATAGAAAGAAGCAATCAACATTAAAACTCACAAGGTATAGAGGAGCGAGAGCGTGCAACATCTCTAGAGAGGAGAGAACATGCACATGTCTAGATAGACCAGGTTTAGGAAAACGAAAAATCTAATCATTACTAAAATGTTCAATTCTATATGGCATTGCATGAATGTTACACATTTTGTTTAGACTAGTATCAGGCATAGTATAAGAGACAGGTTGTATTAAACCTTTTGTCATATATGAAAAGATTCTGAAATGCACACTTACATTCTTGTGGTATCGGTTCCATGTCCCATGGGCTCATATTTTCCCGTTCATTATTGTCCCAGCTATAAAATATAAATGAAGGAAAAAGAAAAACTTGTTGCACATATCAGGATATTATTTGAGAAGTGTCATAGAAGACTGTTTGAAGGTATTGACAACATTTTATTAAATAGTTGTTAACTTTTATTTTTTATTTCAAATTTCATTCACAAGAGAATATTTTAAACTCCTTGCCATTGTCAAAGTAGTGCCTGCAATGCTGCTCCATCAAATTAAGCATCAACCTCATTATTTTGAGGTCTATCGAGACCCAATAAACGGAGTCATATACATAGGTATGATAGGTATGCCACTGACTAGCCCAGATAGCAAAGTGTAAGAAAATGCCACTGTTGGCATGGTTACCCCCTACCTTTTTGCCTTTTGTTGATGCCAGCTTTGATTGAAAGTGTGCGGGGATCCTGCTAACCAGGCCCCAGCACCAGTGTTCTTTTCCTAAAACTGTACCTTTGTCTCCATAACTGGCACACAGATCAGTGCCTTGTAAATGGCACCCCTGGTACCAAGGGCCCTGTGGCCAGGGAAGGTCTTTAAGGGCTGCAGCATGTATTATGCCACCCTGGGGACCCCTCACTAAGCAAATGCACACTGCCTCACAGCTTGTGTGTGCTGGTGGGGAGAAAACTACTAAGACGACATGGTACTCCCCTCAGAGTGCCATGCCCACAACACACTGCCTGTGGAACAGGTAAGTCACCCCTCTAGCAGGCCTTACAGCCCTAAGGCAGAGTGCACTATACCACAGGTGAGGGCATACCTGCATGAGCACTATTCTCCTACAGTGTCTAAGCCAATTCTTAGACATTGTACGTGCAGGGTGTAGGAAAGTACCATCTTGCCTGGCATGTTACCCCCATCCCCCTATTTTTACTTGTGTGTCAGTTTGTTTTTGCCTGTCTCACTGGGATTCTGCTAGCCAGGACCCCAGTGCTCATAGTTTGTGGCCTGAATGTGTTCCCTGTGTGGTGCCTAACTGTGTCACCGAGGCTCTGCTAATCAGAACCTCAGTGCTTATGCTCTCTCTCTGCCTTTAAAATTGTCACTGCAGGCTAATGACCATGTTCTCCTATTCTAATTGGCACACAGGAACACCCTTATAATTCCCTATTATATGGTACCTAGGTACCCAGGGTATTGGGGTTCAAGGAGATCCCTATGGACTGCAGCATTTCTTTTGCCACTGATAGGGAGCTCAGACAATTCTTACACAGGACTTCCACTGCAGCCCGAGTGAAATAACGTCCACGTTATTTCACAGCCATTTTACACTGCACTTAAGTAACTTATAAGTCACCTATATGTCTAACCCTCACTTAGTGAAGGTTAGGTGCAAAGCTACTAAGTGTGGGGGCACCCTGGCACTAGCCAAGGTGCCCCACATAGTTCAGGACAATTTTGCCAGAACTTGTGAGTGCGGGACACCATTACACGCATGCACTACATAAAGGTCAATACGTATATGTAGCTTCACAATGGTAACTCCGAACATGTAACATGTCTAAGATCATGGAATTGTCCCCCCATGCCCAATCTGGTATTGGGGTGCCAATCCCATGCATCCCGGGGCTCCAGAATGGACCCCGGGTACTGCCAAACCAGCTCTCTGGGGTTTTCACTGCAGCTACCGCTGCTCCCAACCCACATACAGGCTTCTGCCCTCCTGGGGTATGGGCAGCCCAGTCCCAGGAAGGCAGAACAAAGGATTTCCTCTGAGACAGGGTGTTACACCCTCTCCCTTTGGAAATAGATGTTAAGGGCTGGGGAGGAGTAGCCTCCTCCAGCCTCTGGAAATGCTTTGAAGGGCACATATGGTGCCCTCCTTACATAAGCCAGTCTACACCTGTTCAGGGATCCCCCAGCCCCTGCTCTGGCACGAAACTGGACAAAGGAAAGGGGAGTGACCATTCCCCTGTCCATCACCACCGCAAGGGTTGTGCCCAGAGCTCCTCCAGTGTGTCCCAGACCTCTGCCATCTTGAATGCAGAGGTGTGAGGGCAAAATGGAGGCCTCTGAGTGGCCAGTGCCAGCAGGTGACCCCTCCTGATACATGCTTACCTGACTAGGTGGCCAATCCTCCTCGGGGGGCTATTTAGGGTCTCTCCAGTGGGCTTCTTGTCAGATAACGAATGCAAGAGCTCACCAGAGTTGCTCTGCATCTCCCTCTTTGACTTCTGCCAAGGATCGACCGCTGAATGCTCCAGGACGCCTGCAAAACTGCAACAAAGTAGCAAGAAGACTACCAGAGACACTGTAGTGCCTAATCCTGCCGGCTTTCTCAACTGTTTCCTGGTGGTGCATGCTCTGGGGGCTGTCTGCCTTCACCCTGCACTGGAAGCCAAGAAGAAATCTCCTGTGGGTCGACGGAATCTTCCCCCTGCTAACGCAGGCACCAAACTTCTGCTTCACCGGTCCTCTGGGTCCCCTCATCTTGACTAGCACGGTCCCTGGAACACAGGAGCTGGATCCAAGTGACTCCAACAGTCCAGTGGGCCATCTGTCCAAAATTGATGGTGGTAAGTCCTTGCCTCCCCAAGCCAGACAGTAATCCTGTGTACTGCATGAACTGCAGCTGCTAGGGCTTCTGTGCACTTTTGCAAGGAATCGTGCACAGCACAGCCCAGGTCCCCAGCACTCCCTTCTGCATTGCTCAACTCGCTGAGTTGACCACCGGCTTCGTGGGACCCTCATTTGTAGTGTTGAGCCGACTGCAGTGCTCAGTTTTCTTGAACCCGTGTTCAAGTACTTTGCGGGTCCTGCCTGCTTCTGCGTGGGCTCTGTGCTGCTGAGCGCACCCCCTGTCTCCTCCTCCAAGGGCCGACCTCCTGGTCCTTCCTGCGCACGGGCAGCACCCATTTTCTTCAACCGTGACCTTTGCAGCTAGCAAGGCTTGTTTGTGGTCTTTCTGCGTGGAAACAACTCTGCATACTCCAGCACGCCATGGGACATCTTCTGTGCAAAGGAGAAGTTCCTGGCATCTTCCATTGTTGCAGAATCTTCAGCTTCTTCCACCCTGAGGCAGCCGTTTTGCACCTTCATCTGGGGTTTAGTGGGCTCCTGTCCCCCCGGACACTTTTGTGACTCTTGGACTTGGTCCCCTTCCTTTGCAGGTACTCAGGTCCAGGAATCCATCTTCAGTGCTTTGCAATCAGTTGTGGTCTTTGCAGAATCTCCTATCAGACTAGTGTGTTTCTGGGGGAGTAGGGTAACTTTACTCCTACTTTTCAGGGCCTTGGGGTGGGATATCTTGGACACCCTTAGTGTTTTCTTACACTCCCAGCAACCCTCTACACACTACACTAGGTCTGGGGTACCTAAGTAGTTCACATTCCACTTTCTTAGTATATGGTTTGTGTTGCCCCTAGGCCTACTGCATCCTATTGTATTTGCAGTGTTTACACTACTTTTCTGTTTACTTACCTGATTATGGTTTGTGTGTATATTTTGTGTATTTTACTTACCTCCTAAGAGAGTATATTCTCTGAGATATTTGTGGCACATTGTCACTAAAATAAAGTACCTTTATTTTTAGTAACTGAGTATTGTGATTCTTATGATATAGTGCTATATGATATAAGTGGTATAGTAGGAGCTTTGCATGTCTCCTAGTTCAGCCTAAGCTGCTCTGCTATAGCTACCTCTATCGCCTGACCTGCTAGAACACTACTAATCTACTAATAAGGGATAACTGGGCCTGGCACAAGGTGTAAGTACCATCAGGTACCCGCTATAAGCCAGGCCAGCCTCATACACAGGGTAGCCATAAACAGTATATGGTCTGGGAGTTTGTCAAACATGAACTCCACAGTTCCATAATGGCTACACTGAATACTGGGAAGTTTGGTGTCAAACTTCTCAGCACAATAAATCCACACTGATGCCAGTGTGAGTTTTATGGATAAATGCACTCAGAGGGCATCTTAGAGATGCCCTCTGCATGCCAGCCCAACTGCTAGTGCTAGGCTGACCGGTCTCTGCCAGCCTGCCACTTCCAGACTAGTTTCTGGCCACATGGGGTGAGTGCCTTTGTGCATTCTGTGACCAGGAACAAAGCCTGTCCTGGGTGGAGGTGCCTCACACCTCCCCCTGCAGAAACGGTAACACTTGGGGGTGAGCCTCAAAGGCTCAAGCCTGGTGTTACAACACTCCAGGGCACTCCAGCTAGTGGAGATGCCCGCCCCCCAAACACAGCCTCCACTCTGGGCAGCAAGTCCGGAGGAGATAATGAGAAAAACAAGAGGAGTCACCCTCCAGCCAGGACAGTCCCTAAGGTGTCCTGAGCTGAGGTGACCTTTTCCTTAGAAAATCCTCCATCTTGGCATGGAGGATTTAGCCCAGTAGGATTAGGGATGTGCCCCCCTCCCCAAAAGGAGGAGGCATAAGGAGGGTGAAGCCACCCTCAGGGACAGTAGCCATTGGCTACAGCCCCCCAACTCTAAACCCACCCCTAAATCTAGTATTTAGGGGCAACCCTGAACCAGGAAATCAGATTCCAGATGACCTAACAAGAAGGACTGCTCACCTGAAAAGCCTGCAGAGAAGGAGGAGACAACTGCTTTGGTCCCAGCCCTACCGGCCTGTCTCCAGATTCAAAGAACCTGCAACAGCAATGCATCCAGCGGGCCCAGCGACCTCTGCCGACTCAGAGGATTGCTCTGCAACCCAAAGGACCAAGAAACTCCTGTGGACAGTGGCTCGGTCTAAACAAGCAAGAAGAAACCATCTTTACAGGGACTACTACCTCACTTTTGAAGCGTGAGTCCCCAACACTCTGCACCCGACACCCGCGGCACATGTCCAGAGAAACCAACACTGCAGCGAGGACCCACATGCGACTCCCACAACAAATCCACCCTGAGACAACCTCCCTGCACCCCGACGGTGACGCCTGCAGAGAGAATCCAGAGGATCCCCCTGACCGCAACACCTGGAAGAAGCACTGCACCCGCACCCCTCAGGCCTGAGAAGAACCAACTACCAGTGTAGGAGTGACCAGCAGGCTGCCCTCATCTTTGCCCAGTCGGTGGCTGGCCCGAGAAGCCCCCCTGTGCCCTGACTGCATCGTTAGAGTGACCTCCGGGTCCCTCCATCGATTTCAATCACAAATCCGATGCTGTGTTTGCACACTGCACCCGTCTGCTCCTGTGCAGCTGAGGGTGTATTTTGTGTACTTGTTTGTGACCCCCCCGTACTCTACAAAACCCCACTGGTCTGCTCCCCGAGGACACAGGTACTTACCTGCTAGCAGACTGGAACCAGAGCACCACTAGTCTCCATAGGCACCTATGTTGTTTGGGCCCCACTTTGCCCTCTGCACCTGACCAGCCCTGTGTTGCTGGGTGTTTGAGATTAACTTGAACCCCCAACAGTGGGCTTCCTATGCCCCGCAGACTGAACTTGTAAGTGCTTTACTTACCTGACAAACTAATCTTTACTTACCTACACCAGGAACTGTTGAATTTTGCACTGTATCAACTTTTAAAATAGCTTGCCATTTTATGACAAATTGTGTACATTACTGTTTTCATTCAAAGTTCTATATTTACCTATGCCAAGTACCTTACAATTTATGTACTTAATTGAATTCTAAATCTTGTGGTTCTAAAATAAATTAAGAAAAATAGTATTTTCCTATATAAAAACCTATTGGCCTGGAGTTAAGTCTTTGAGTGTATGTTCCCATTTATTGCACGTGTGTGTACAACAAATGCTTAACACTGCCCTCTGATAAGCCTAACTGCTCGACCACCCTACCACAAATAGAGCATTAGTATTATCTATTATTGCCACTATCAACCTCTAAGGGGACCACTGGACTCTGTGCACACTATCTCTCACTTTGAGATAGTATATCCAAAGCCAGCTTGCTACACAAAGGAAAGCTAAAACTTCACTAAAACAATCCACAGATTTAATGGAAAGACATCATCCATGACGAACAATGGCACAGCGCAGCTCATGCACATAACACACAAATTGATTTATTTTCTGGAAAATGAAATAAGGCGATCCTGGAAAATTCTGGAAGATAACCTAGGTTAGTCAATAATAAAGACATTTTAGGACTGGAGACTGTTGGGGAGTATAAATAGTAGCAGTGGCAGAGACCTCTTTTTGCATGGTTGACCCATGAACTCAAATTTAAAAAAACTGCTGAGTGAAGCTAGGAAGAGTATCCAGCAACCACATAATCAAAGGTGTTTTTTAACTGGCTGTATTCTACATATGTTTTCTTAATTTCAGTTTATCTGATGTCATGGACACTTTATTAGAAGCAACATTTACACAGTCATCATCGGGCAATGTAGAGGTCTACTATCATCATTTCAAGGAAACAGACGAGAAGTCACTATGTGCACTAGACAACCTCCCATCCTGTGTTCACTTCCTGTGCTACATATTCTCCTTTTCTGAAGGTCTCATCTCCGCAATCTGCTTCGTGTTCACAAATCTGGAAACACAAACCTCATTATAATCATAGCTCCAAGCAACTTTCACTTAGATAATTTGAGCTACAAGAGAACTTGTAATTATTCCACTAAATATTCATAACAGACTATGCTACTAACTCTTAACTGTCATAGTACAGCACCAATGTGGCCCATCATCAAAGTCCTTAGAAAAAGCCCAAACAAATGTTTTTAGGATTAACTGACATTTTGTTCTTTTCATAGACCGACCAGGAGGACCGAATGAGTGCCATAACAAACGCTTGCACAATTGAATGAAAAAGGAAAGCCCATGTTTCTTCCTTTGTCTCCATACAGGTGGTAATTAGGTAATGCAGTTCTAAAATATTTACACAACCTTAGATGGAACTTTTCTTTATTCTCTTATACATATTTCTTTTAAAGAGTTCATATCATAGAATGTTCTTTTGTCTTAGCTCTACCCATAGAAGCTCTGTATCTGTCTCTTAACAGTTCCTTTTGCCTTATCTGTAGGAGAATGAGCCTTCTGGTGGGAATCTGCATGTCGGCGTTGTCCCCAGGGAACATTTTGCTTTTGTATCACTGGATTCTACTGGCATATTTTGACTAAGGGCAACAGCGTCACAGGGTATATGGTCTGGGTGACCATCTCAATCCATTATAGACACCGTTTCCAGTCCTGGACTTAACTTTGATTATCAAATGCATTCCAGTGTTTTTTCTTATACTTAATTATTTAGACAAATACAGCTAAACGATGATTTGTAGGTGAAACATTCACAACTGGAGACAGTATCTGTAACGATCTGTTACTGTGCTCTGACCGTTAAACACATTCAAAGTTTGGTTAACCCCCAGCTGTTTATTTACCTTTTACATAAAGCCACAGTAATTTAGTGCAAAAGACATGCCCCTGGTTTAAAAGCCAAATGTCTCTTGTGGCCTTGCAGGGACGATCTGCACCCCCCCCAGAATCGCTTCCGGTCTGTCATGGCTCCCTGAATTTCTGTAGCCCAGCTGCAGCCAGTACACACCAACTGATCCAAGTCACTAATAAGTAGTGCCTTTGAGTCGACAGGGCCTGGGTGCATAATGCATAAAAGTGTGGAAAGTAAACTATGAAACTAGCGTATTACTATGAAGACTAGCTTTATTGGGGTGTCTTAGTGTGCAATTCTCATAATCCTTCAATTTTGGAAAACCCCACTTTGGATTAAAAGCCTTATTCCAGATGTTGGGCTCTGGAGAAGCTACCGGGAGAATTTAAACACCTAAAAATGGTGCTTTTTGATACATATGGTTCTTGGGGGATTTCGAAAAAATGCAGTCCATTTCTCTCTAGGAGGCTGATAAATACCCACATGCAATTCTGAGCCCGTAGGTGGCTTCATCTGGCTCCATATCGGGTCTGCTGAGCTCCAAAAGTGGGAGTGGAGCCATATATAACTGTCACCACTGCACATTGACGTAAGTTTCTTCTTGATCACTGTCTGTGGTGTAGGACAGGGAGTGTTGCACGAACCAGATTTAGCAGTGTGCAGTTCTAACTCAGACCTTATTAGATGTAATAATAAAATAAAATAGTAATTAACAAAGAATGGGGAGGTGGGAGGGTTAGTGGAGAATCTGTGGTTAGTGTCTCCACCAGAAAGAGAGAACGAGCATACTGAAGGTAATTTACTAGTTCTTATGATTGATATTTCTAACTGCTGATTCCTCATCTTGTAAACAGATATCAAAGCAGTACTGTCCCAGGTCAGCGCTCAGATCAAAGAATCCTTTGTGACAGAAACCTGGCTCAATGAGTCTCTGCTCCGGATATTGCATTTGCTATTCAAGAGGGGTACTGCCTTGTCGGTCGTGGTAGATGTTGTAAGAAATTACCCTCTTTTTGGCATGGTTACCCCCCACCTTTTGCCTGATGTCAGTATGTTTTGACTGTGTTTACTGAAATCCTGCTACCCAGGACGCCAGTGACTGTGCTCCTCCCTCTAAATATGGTTGCTGGGACTTCACACACCCCATATTGGGCATGCTGGTGCCCCCATATAAGTCCGTAGTATATGGTACCCAGCACACACGGGTACCAGGGGTTCCCCATGGGCTGCAGCATGTGTTATGCCACCCATGGGAACCCATGTAAAATGTGTCTGCAGGCCTGCCATTGCAGCCTGCGTGAAAAGGTGCATGAACCCTTTCACTTCGGGTCACTGCAAGTCACCTATATGGTAGGCTCTCCTAGCCCAGAGGGTAGGGTGCAAGTAGCTGTGTGTAAAGGCACCCCTGCATGAGCAGAGGTGCCCCCACGATCTCCAGCTCCATTTTCCTGGACTTTGTGAGTGCGGTGAAGCCATTTTACCTGCGTACTAGGCATAGGTCACTACCTATGTCCAGCTACATAATGTTAACTCCAAACCTAGGGATGTTTGGTATCAAAGATGTCGGAATCATACCCCAATACTGTTGGGCAGTATTGGTTGTATGATTTCATGCACCCTGGGGACTCATTGTGAGAACCAGCAGCTTTGCTCTTACCAGTTTGCAGGGTTTTCCCAGGCAGGCCCACACTGTTGTCACCCTACAGACAGGTTTCTGTCCTCCTGCTGCTTGACCAGCTCAAGCCCAGGAAGGCAGAACAAAGGATTTCCTTTGGGATAGGAAGGTAAGATCCTCTCCCTTTGGAAATAGGTGTTACATGGCTTGGGAGGGGTAGCCTCCCCATGTCACTAGTATGCTTTCAAGGGCACATTTGGTGCACTCCTTGCATAAATTAGTCTGCACTGGTTCAAGGACCTCCAGTCCCTGCTCTGGCGCGAAACTGGAAAATGGAAAGGGGGTAACCACTCCCCTGTCCATTCCACCCCCGGGGTGGTGCCCAGAGCTCCTCCTGGTGGCCATTTCATTCTGCCATCTTGAATCCAGGTGGGAAGAGGCCTCTGGGAGCATCTGAGTGGCCAGGTCAGGCAGGTGACGTCACAGCCCCCTCCTGACAGGTGGTCACCTTGCTAGGTGACCAATCCCCTTTGCAGGGCTATTTAGAGTCTCCCTCTTGGGTGGGTCCTCAGAATCGACGTGCAAGATTCCAGCAGGACTCCTCTGCAATGTTTACTTCGACTTCTGGCCAATGGAACTGCAAATGGACTTCACAGGAACCTACAATCTGCAGCTACAGTGATGACACTGCTCTGCAATATTATTTCTCTGGCTCCTTCCAGCAACTGCAACATGTCCCTGGCTGTGCATCTTCTGAGGGGGACAAGTCTATAGCTTGAACAAGAACCAAGAAGGAATCTCCCTTGGAGTGAAGAGTCACTCCACTGCAACCGCAGGTACCAACTGCAACAACGACTGGCTGCATGGATCCTACATCACGGGTGGTGGTTTGGAGTGGTCCTGTTGGTCCTCTCTACCAGCTGTCCAACTTGGGACGGTAAGCCCTTGCCTCTCCATGTAGGACAGTACCCCCACGCACTGCGTCTTTTACAGCTACCTAGGCTTGTTTTGCATCTCCTCCAAGGGATCTTCAGCTCCGTGTACCCCTGCCCCCAGCACTCTTTCCTGCGACCATCAGCCCTCTGCTTGGTTCTCCACAGACATGGTACCCCTTTCTAGGTGTGCTGCGTGGGCCTCTCTGCGACTCCTGTGCTTGCTGCCTGTGGGTTGCCTGTGGGGGCTGCCTCCTCTTCCTGTGACACTCCTCACTGCTGAGGGTCACCCGAGACTCCCCTTCATGGGGTGAGTCCTCCTGGACCTTGCTGGTCCCCGGCAGCTCCATATTTCTTCTCCAACAACAATTAATTTTGCCAAGGTTTGTTGGTGGTTTTTCCACAC
This sequence comes from Pleurodeles waltl, assembly GCF_031143425.1. NCBI lineage: Eukaryota > Metazoa > Chordata > Amphibia > Caudata > Salamandridae > Pleurodeles > Pleurodeles waltl. The sequence continues at coordinate 350,675,593 of NC_090438.1, forward strand.
CACTGACTGACTGCAGTTCTTCTTCCGGTGTGAGACGTTGATTGCATCACTTCAGGAACTCTTCAGCTGCACTGCTGACTGTCTTCATCCACTGTCGACCTGGTTCTGCATCCATAGAAGGGTGGATAGTGGCTCCTGACACCACCAGACAGTCCAAGTGAACTGGACTTGGTCCCCTTCTTTTCCGGGTCGTTCTTTTCAAGAATCCACCTTTGGTTTCTTGCAGTCTTGTCTGAGTCTTGCATTATCCTCTTCTGGAGTCCTTTTGGTGGGTTTGGGGAGAACCAGGTACTTACTTCTCTTTTCCTGGTCGTTGGGGGGCACTCTGGTACTTACTTTGTGGGTTTCCTAGTTCATCCAGCTTCCCCTATCGATTCCACTTCCTTCAGTGGGAGCCTGACTTTCACATTCCACGTTCTTAGGATATAGTTCGGTCCCCCCCAGCCCCCAGGGCCTTCAGTACTTACTATTGCTTTCACGGTTTTCTACTGCATTTTATTCTAATTCCTGACTTTTAATGCACTTATAACAATGTGTTTACTTACCTCCAGTTGGGGTATTGTCTATATAGTATTTTGGTATTTATGTTACCATAATAAAGTACCTTTATTTTTGTAACACTGTGTGGTTCTTTAATGTAAGTGCTGTGTGACTACAGTGGTTTTGCATAAGCTTTGCACGTCTCCTAGATAAGTCGTGGCTGCTCATTCACAGCTACCTCTAGAGAGCCTGGCTTCCCAGACACTGACTACACCTCACTACTAGGGGATACATGGACCTGGTATAAGGTGATAACACCATAGGTGCTCACCACCCCCCAGTCCAGCTTCCTACAGATGTCATAAATGGGGAGGATGGGTTGTGGTTGCTTTTGAGCAGTTTCTTTTCTTCTTCACTTTTGAGCTTACTGAGCTGAGAGTCTTGGTTTCCGCCTTATGTTATCTGCTCAAACTTCATTTGCAGGGACTTTATTCTATCGCCCCCAGGGCCCAGCTGGGGAGTTTATTGATTCCTGGCTAGTTTATGGGCTCCTTGGCGTCTGTTGTTGAGACATTTGGTCCTAAAATCATCTCTTATGCTGACAACACTCACCTGCTCTTTTTGCCTTTGAGGGTTCTTGTAGGAAGTTGGCTCTCTAAATACTATTTCAAAGTAAGAAATAGTGTGCACAGAGTCCAAGGGTTCCCCTTAGAGGTAAGTCAGTGGCATAAGTAGATAATTCTAATGCTCTATTTTGTGGTAGTGTGGTCGAGCAGTAGGCTTATCAGAGGGTAGTGTTAAGCATTTGTTGTACACACACAGGCAATAAATGAGGAACACACACTCAACGACTTACTCCAGGCCAATAGGTTTTTATATTGAAAAATATATTTTCTTAGTTTATTTTAAGAACCACAGGTTCACAATTTACAGTAACCACTTTAAATGCAAGGTACTTCACTTAGATACTTTAGGAACTTTGAATAAAAGCAATATCATATACAGTCTTTGTAAAAATGGCAATAAGCTATTTTCAAAGTGGACACTGCTAAAATAAAAAAATCCTGGGGGAGGTAAGTAAAGGTTAGATTAGGAGGTAAGTAAAACACTTACAAGTCTCAGTTCTGGGGCATAGGCAGCCCACAGTTGGGGGTTCAAGGCAACCACAAAGTTACCACACCAGCAGCTCAGGGCTGGTCAGGTGCAGAGGTCAAAAAGGTGCCCAAAACACATAGGTGCCTATGGAGAACAGGGGTGCTCCGGTTCCAGTGTGCCAGCAGGTAAGTACCTGCGTCCTCGGGGGGCAGACTAGGGGTTTTTGTAGAGCACTGGGGGTGACAAAAGTAGGCACACAAAGCACACCCTCAGCGGCACAGGGGTGGCCGGGTGCAGTGTGCAAAGCAGGTGTCAGGTTTTGTATAGGTTTCAATGGAGGGACCCGGGGGTTACTCTTATAGTGCAGGCAGGCACGGGGGGCTTCTTGGGACAGCCACCATCTGGGCTAGGTAGAGGGTCGCCTGGGGGTCACTCCTGCGTCGAAGTTCGGTTCCTTCAGGTCCTGGGGGCTGCGGGTGCAGTGTTGGTTCCAGGCGTCGGGTCTCTTGTTACAGGCAGTTGCGGTCAGGGGAAGCCTCTGGATTCTCTCTGCAGACATCGCTGTGGGGGCTCAGGGGGTCGTCTCTGGTTACTCACGGGCTCGCAGTCACTGGGGAGTCCTCCCTGAGGTGTTGGTTTTCTGCAGGTCGAGCCGGGGGCGTCGGGTGCAGAGTGTAGAGTCTCATGCTTCCGGCGGGAAACGTGAAGTCTTTGGAAGTTGCTTCTTTGTTGCAAAGAAGTAGCTGGTGTTGGACAGGGCCGCTGTTCACAGGAGTTTCTTGGTCCTGTAGTACAGGGCAGTCCTCTGAGGCTTCAGAGGTCACTGGTCCCTGTCGGATGCGTCACTGGAGCAGGGTTTCGAAGTTGGAGACAGGCCGGTAGGTACTCCTTCTCTGCAGGCTTGTAGGTCAGCAGTCCTTCTTGTTTCTTCAGGTTGCAGGAATCTCATTTCCTGGGATCTGGGGAGCCCCTAAATACTGAATTTAGGGGTGTGTTTAGGTCTGGGAGGGCAGTAGCCAATGGCTACTGTCCTGGAGGGTGGCTACACCCTCTTTGTGCCTCCTCCCTGTGGGGAGGGGGGCACATCCCTAATCCTATTGGGGGAATCCTCCAAACTCAAGATGGAGGATTTCTCAAGGCTGGGGTCACCTCAGCTCAGGACACCTTAGCAGCTGTCCTGTGGTGGGTGACTCCTCCTTGTTTTTCTCACTATCTCCTCCAGCCTTGCCGCCAAAAGTGTGGGCAGTGACCAGAGGGGCAGGCATCTCCACTGGCTGGGATGCCCTGGGGCTCTGTAACAAAAGGGGTGGACCTTTGAGGCACACCGCCAGGTGTTACAGTTCCTGCAGGGGGAGATGAAAAGCACCTCCACTCAGTACAGGCTTTGTTTCTGGCCACAGAGTGACAAAGGCACTCTCCCCATGTGGCCAGCAACATGTCTGGTGTGTGGCAGGCTGGCAGAAACTGGTCAGCCCACACTAGAAGTCAGATTGGTATTCAGGGGGCATCTCTAAGATGCCCTCTGGGTGTATGTTACAAAAAATTGCACACCGGCATCAGTGTGCATTTATTGTGCTGAGAAGTTTGATACCAAACTTCCCAGTTTTCAGTGTAGCCATTATGGAACTGTGGAGTTCGTGTTCGACAAACTCCCAGACCATATACACTTATGGCTACCCTGCACTTACAATGTCAAATGTTTTGCTTAGACACTGTAGGGGCATAGTGCTCATGCACATATGCCCTCACATGTGGTATAGTGCACCCTGCCTTAGGGCTGTAAGGCCTGCTAGAGGGGTGACTTACCTATGCCACAGGCAGTGTGAGGTTGGCATGGCACTCTGAGGGGAGTGCCATGTCGACTTAGTCATTTTCTATCCACCAGCACACACAAGCTGTGAGGCAGTGTGCATGTGCTGAGTGAGGGGTCCCCAGGGTGGGATAAGACATGCTGCAGCCCTTAGAGACCTTCCATGGCACCAGGGCCCTTGGTACCAGGGGTACCAGTTACAAGGGACTTACCTGGATGCCAGGGTTGTGCCAATTGTGGAGACAAAGGTACAGTTCAGAGAAAGAACATTGGTGCTGGGGCCTGGTTAGCAGGGTCCCAGCACACTTTCAGTCAAAACTTAGCATCAGCAAAGGCAAAAAGTTGGGGGTAACCATGCCAAGGAGGCATTTCCTTACAGTTCTCATGCCTCGATTGCAGCCTCCTTCAGTGATTGCATGTGAGTGTTTTTTGCCTGAATGGAGAGTAGTCAACTTAAATGCAACGCAGAGAAGGCTGAAATTATTCAATTTAGGTTACATGTATCCAACTGGTGGGATGATCTTTGGCACTCTGCACTGCCTTGCCTTGCCTTGCCTCCTCCCTCCTTAGCGGTAGAAAATTTTGGGGTGAAAACAACATAATTTGCATTAAATTGCAGATCTCTGCCATGGTAGGCCAATGCTTTGCTTTGCCACGCACCATCAATACATTTCTCCCTCTCCTGCCTTTGGAGCCAAAATTTGTGATCCATGCTTTCGTTACTTCATGCCTGGATTATGCAAATGCCTTGTATTTCTGAGCAGTAGAAGCTCATGTGAACCGTCTACTGGTGGCCCAAAATGTGGTAGCCGGGTTACTTAAGGCAATCTTCAACTGCAGCTGCTCTTAATTGGCTCCCTGTTAACAAGCGGATTTTGTTCAACTTTAAAGCTTTAGTCTTGGTTCACAGGGCATTGTATTTGTCCAGTTCCGTCTATCTAGCTGAGAGATTCGCCCACTGCATTCCAGCAAGGGAGCTGCGCTCTGCAACTGCATCACTTCTGGTTATCCGTGCACTTCAGCATGCTCGAAGAGGCGGCGGCAAAGGCATGGAACGAGCTCCCTTGCGAACAGTGCCTTGTTTCTTCTGAGCTATCTTTTTGTAAGAATGAAAAACCTTGCTCTTCACTGAGAGGCAGTAAGTTTTCTTGTGTGGAGTTGCATACCAGGGACCTGCCCATCAGTACAGGGAGACTCTTCAGAGTAGCCGCACGCTTTACAAATTCCTTCTCATGTTTTAATTAATTCAGGAGTGAACAGGCAAAATGTCCTTCCTGACAGACCTGGCTATCCAGATACTGTTTTGTAGACATGTGAACCGTGTGAAGTGACGCCCAAGCAGCAGCCTGACAGATGTCCAAGACAGGTACTCTGTGAGCTAGTGCGGAGGTAGTAGCCTTGGCTCTGGTGGAATGAGAAGGTAAACCTTCAGGAAATTGTTTCTTGGCAAGTTTATAGCAGTGCTTGAAGCAAAGCACAGTCCATCTAGAGTGATGCATTTCTGTACTGCTTTGCTCTTCTTTGTTCTATAGAACCTTGCAACCTATGGACCTTTTGCAATCGATATAAAAGTCTATGGCTCTCTTAGGGTCCAAACAATAGAGTCTCTCTTCCTTTGTGCCTGGTGGGAATCCAAAACCAGCAGAGTAATAGACTGTCCGATATGAAAAGGCATCACAACTTTTGGGAGAAATGAAACCTTAGTCCTTAGCACCAGTTTTGCCGGAAAAAACTGTTGCTGCACAGATAATACTTGGAACTCTTTCATGCGACAATCTGATGTGAGCACTAATAGGAACACTGTCTTTAGGGCTAAAAACATTAGAGGGCTGCTGTGCTATGGTTGAAATCGGGTGAGCATCAAGATTGTGAGAACCAAGTTCAGGTGCAAGTGAGGCATCAGAAATGGTTTTGGTGGAGATACGTGGGTCAGCCCTTTTAGAAAGCGCAGCACAGGTGATTTAAACAGAGATGACTGATCAGACAATCGTAAAAAAAGCTGATAAGGCTCGCAAGTAACGTTTTACAGTAACCACATCAAGGCCTTGCAGGGTCAAAGATAGGGAAAAAAATGAAGCATCAGACAACTGAGTTTGGAAAGGTTGGATAAGCCAAGAAGAAAACCAAAAAACAAACTTCTTCAAGTGTCCAGCAAAGAAGGTTTTGGTGGATGGACACCCAGCTGCTAAAAGTGCAAGAACTACCACCAGAAGTAGATTGAAGGCAGTTAATTGTCATCATTCAGTCTCCAAGCGTTAGGGGTAGGGTGAGGCAGCGACTGGATGATTCAGCCAATTCAAGAGACGTAAAGACTCCTGACATGGGTCTCACTACTTCACACTGCCCTGCTTTTTGCAGTACTAGAGGGTGGTAGTGTTGTCCTTGAGAATCTGCCAAGCGAAATGTGTGCAACTTCAGCAGATAGATGTGGAGCTTGATCTCTGCCACAGTCCAAAGTTCTGCATCTTTCATCTCCTAGGTTGCCTCCCCAACTCAGCTGCAATGTGTTTGTCATGACTAGATGTTGTCTCTACCAGATAAAGCGTTACCGAAGGTAAATTATTCTTCTAATCGAGACTTCTAGCTGCAGATTACATTCCTTTGTATAGACACTACCCCCGGAGGTGGGTCTGTGAACTAAGATCATACTAGAAAGTCCTGCAGGGCCAAATGGGCAAAGTATCTGTTCCTATGGACCTGACTATCCAGGCAGTAGTGTTTGGTAAACATGTGCAGGGATGACCATGTTGCTGCCTGACAGATATCAAGGACTGGAACTTCGCCTGCTAACAGAGAGGTTGTATCTGTAGCTCGAGTAGAACAAGCATGCAAATCCTCGGGGGGTTGCTTTTTGGCCAGTGCGTAGTAGATTTTAATGCAGAGTACAACCAATCTGGAGATGGTCCGCTTCTGCACTGCCCAACCTTTCTTCACACCCACATAACCAACAATGAGTTGATCATCCAAACTCTTTTGTACAAATTAAAACACTAACGCTCTTTTTGGATCTTAGCGTGGGGTCTCTCTTCTTCCTTAGAAGGATGTGGAGGTGCGTAAAATGAAGGTAGGGTGATGGAGTGCCCTACATGAAAGGACGTAACCACTTTTGGCAGAAAAGAGGCCCTAGTGCAAAGCACTACTTTGTCAGAATATATGGAAAGGTAGGGCAACATAGATGACAATGCATGCAGCTCACTCATTCTGCTTGCAGATGTAATGGCCACAAGGAGGGCTGTTTTCAAAGTGAGAAGCCTAAGAGGACAATTACGGAGAGGCTCGAGAGGAGCACACATGAGAAATGTTAAAACCAAATTCAAATCACACTGGGGCATAATGAATGGGAATGGAGGAAAAAGGTGTGTGAGACCTTTGAGGAGACTATAAAAAAAAGAAGGATGATAAGGCAAACTCCATAAAGCAGAAATAGCAGACCAATAACCTTTTAGTATGCCTATAACAGAGCCGTGTTTGGCCACAGGAAGGATAAACAATAGGACCTCAGAAAGAAGAGCAGAGAGGGGGTCAACAGACTTCTCTATACACCATGCTACAAATTTCTTCAAACAGTAGACGTATACTGTCTTGCTGGAGGGACGCCTGGCTGTCAAAATAATGTTACAGTCTTTGGGAGGAAGGTCAAAAGCAGTCAATTGTCAATGCTCAATCTCCATGCAAGAGGCGAAGAATGGACAGGTTCAGGTGCAGAAACCTCCCCTGCTGCTGCGACAGAAGATCCTCCCGAAGAGAAGTCTGATCAGGGGGATCGATGGACATGCACAGCAGCTTGGGATACCAGACTCGCTGTGCCCAGTCTCGAGCTACAAGGATTACTTGGGCCCGATTGTTCTTGATCATCTTAAGAACTTTGGGCAGAAGTGGTATGTGTGGAAAGGCGTACCGGAGACCTGAGTTCCACTTGAGACTTAAAGTGTCTCTAAGCGACTGCAGCCTTGGAAACTCCAACGCTCAAAACTGCTGACACTACATAGTCTCTGTGGAGGTGAACAGATCCAACCAATGCTATACCCACTGCTGAAAGAGACTATGGGCCACCTCTGGATGGAGACACCATTTGTGATTCGCTAGGCATTTTCAGCTGAGTTTGTCTACTCTGGAATTCAGAGAGCCCGCCAGATGTTGAACCACCAGGGATATGCCCTACTTTTCCAGCCACGTCCAGAGGAACAGAGTCTCATGACAAAGGGTCCACGACCTCACCCCATCCTGCTTGTTGCAGAACCCCTGGCACTGGTGTTGTCCGTGAACACCTCTACCATCTTCCCCTTAATAGAGGGAAGAAATTACTTCAACGCTAGCCAGATTGCACAGAGCTCCAACAGGATGATGGGGAGTACGGATTCAGCTGGAGACCAGATGCCTCTAAACTCCACCTCTCCTAGATGGCTGCCCAATCCCAGTAGTGACGCATCTGTCACTACCTCAGATCTGGTTGGGGAGGGGGGAGGTTTCTGCCTCTGACCTAATCATACTTTGTTAACCACCACTGCAGATTTTGCGCAGTTCCCTCCGAGAACTGAACCTTGTCGGAGAGATTCCCCTGATGCTACGCCCACTGGAACTTCCAATCCCACTGCACTGCATGCATATGACATCTGCCATGTTGGACCAGCAGGATGCAGGAGGCCATTAGGTCCAGCATCCTGACTCATTCTCACTGAGATCCAGGATTAAGGCTGAACCATTGATATCTTGGACTCGCTGCTTGGGAGGATAAGCCGAAACTGCACTCTGTCCAGAACAGCTCCAATGAAAGGGAGCGCCTGAGAGGGAGTCAGGTGTGACTTCTGCATGGTTATAGAGAACCCCAGTGAATTAAGGAAGTCAGCCGTGGCCTGCGGTGGGAGGCAACAGACTGGGGGCGAGTCCGCCTTCAACAGCCAGTCATCAAAATAGGGGAAGACTGAAACCGATGATCTGTGCAGATGAGCTGCGACCACCACCATTATCTTGGTGAACATCCAAGGGGCGCTCGTAAGGCCAAAGGGGAGCATGGCGAACTGAAAGTGTTTGTGGCCACAGTGAATTAAGGTCTGTGGGCAGGCAGGATTTGAACAGGGAAATAAGTGTCCTACAAGTCCAACGCTAACACCCAGCCTCCTGGGTCAAGGGCAGATAGAACCTGAGCCAGAGTGAGCACTCTGAAGTAGCGTTAATAGCAACCATGACCTACTTCTTACCCAAGAACCCTCTCTCTATGGCTCCCTTGACCAAGAGTGCCCTAACTTCCTCAAGGAGAAGGCAGAAGTGATCTTCCGTCATCCGATCGTAGGATGGTGACACTAATGGAGGGATAGTCTTGAAGCGGAGGGAGTAGCCCCCTTCAGACTATCTGCAAACCCCCCTGTCTGAAGTGATGGATGGACAGCAGAGCAGGTGATGATGGATCCTGTCTCTGACTGGCCTTAGGTAGGGAGACAGACTAAGAAGACTTAGAAACTGCTGCAAAGGGGGAGTGGAGGTGGGTGGGGGTATGGGTTTGTCGGACTGGCCAGACCGCTGGCTCCCTGATTCATAAGGCTGGTGGATCCTATGCCCCTGGCAATGCAGAAGTTGGGCAGCAAGTGTGGCACAGTGGCTGACCAGGAATGGATGTGGTTGGAGGCCCGTTCTGTAGCCATGAAATGGGCGAAAGGCAAGCTGAGGGGGATGAGGGGCATAGCTTGACAACCCTTGAAGCACTGGAGCACAGTGTCTGCCTTGACTCCGAAGAGACTGGTGCCATTAAAAGGGCAAGTCCATCAAAGTAGCCTGGACAACCCCTGAAAAGCCACACATCCTCAGCCAGGTGTGGCGCCTTAGGCCCACTGTTGATGAAACCACTCTGCCCAGTGAGGCCGTCATGTCTAGTCCGCAACAAATTGTGAACTTTGCTGCATTTCTCCCATCAGTAACTGCCTCAGAGAGTACAGGCTAGGCCTCATCCAGGACATGTGGCAGCACTTATGCAATCATATCCCATAGTGTGTGGGATAAACAGCCCAAAGGGCATGCAATGTTTACAGGCCGCAATGCTAGGCTGTGAAAGCAAAAAATCTTCTTCTCAAGTAGATCCAGCCTTTTGGATTCCCTATCCGGGGGTGCGGAATGAAACACACCCTTGAAAGTGGAGGCTTGGATAACCAAGCTCTCATGGGTGGGGTGTTGCATCAGAAAAATTGGGTCCCTAGGAAAAGGTGAGAGCGGCAGGCTATTGCCCTGTTCACAGGATCCTGCGTTGAGTTTGGACAAGGTACCCAATAGGACATCCGTGAGGTTTTCTTAAAGGAGATATGGGTTCTGAGGAGGAAACTCTAGGTTGAAGCACCTCTGTCAGGAGGTTAGTCCTGACGCCCACCGAAGGCAACTTAAGGTCCAAGACTTTAGCTGCTCTTCTTACCATGGAATAGGAAGCTTCCTTCTCCGTAGCAACAGTAGGAGGAGAAAGCATGCCAATATCTGGAGAAGTATCCACACTGCGGCTTTACCCTTAGTCTAGATGACAGTCAATAGGGTCTTGGAGCTGGCATTCTAAAGGGTCCAGCGACCCCTCCCATTCCTCGCCGTGACCTAGCCTATAAGAAAGGGGCTCAGGATCCAACACAGGAGGCAAGGCTCCTGCCGGTGTCGTATGACGCCCATCAGACTCCGTGTTGGAGTTGGGATTAAGAGTGAGGATGGCCCTGCCCGGGGTGCGCCAGGGGTGTCGGCAAATGTCAGAGTGGTACGACTGACGTTGGTACAAATCAAGGACTGGATCCATGGGTGCGCTGAAGCCACAACTGTCAGAGCGGAACCTGCGGGGCCTGAAGGCGCTTCGGCAGCGTTGGACTGCCCAAAAATGAGGCACATGGCCTCATAAATCTCTTTTAATTGGACAGGGGTTGGTCTGGCTCCTGGAAACTCAGGGAGGCATGGAGTCAGTCCAGGCACAGGCTCCGTAGAGCGAGGCCTGGAACGTCAACTCTCCATCAACTCATAGGCCAAAGGATGAGGAGAAGTTGAAGAACGATTCGGCTTCTGAGATACTTTTGTGTGTCTTGAGTTACCCGATTGCCACAAGGTCTTGGAGTGGGATGACAATGGAGGACTCCCCGACCGATCCCGGGACCTTCCTCTCAACTGAGATCTCGACTTGCGCTGAGTCAAATGTCAGGTCGTCTCCAGCTTCACAGGTCAATCCCTGAAAGACTTTAAATGCATTGCCCGACACTCAGAGCACAACAGTGAGTCGTAGTCGTGCTTCAGGCACCAAAGAAACACTAGGTGTGGATAAGTCACTGACATCGCCTGATGACAGGAACTGCAGGGGTTGAACTTGGTCTTCCACAATGACATACTAGATGCACCAGGAGCTGGAAACTCAAAAATAAATCTTTGACAAAAGTCTAAAAAAGACCAGTCAAAAAATTACTAAGCGGTGCTCTCTTCGGGTCAGGGCTGGCTAGTGCCCAAAGAAAAGAACTGAAGTCAGCGCTTCAGAGTGATGCCTACATAGGAAACCGCTGTACGAAGGTGCCCCTTTTGGCCACCCCACACACACACACTTTGCATGGTATTGATGCTAACTTGATTGAGTGTGTGCTGGAATCCTGCTAACCAGGCCCCAGCACCAGTGTTCTTTCCCTAAACTGTACTATTGTTTCCACAATTAGGTCCACAGTTAAGTCCCTTGTAAAAGGTACCATTGGAATCAACGTCTCTGTGACCAGGAAGGGTCCCTAAAGGCTGCAGCATGTACTGTGCCATCCAAATGGACCCCTCACCAAAGACATGCCCACTGCCATTACATTTTGTGTGTGTTGGTGGGGAGAAAAAGGTAACATCAACATGGCACTCCCCCTTGTCTCCATAATTGGCACAGCCCTGGCACACAGATAAGTCCCTTGTAAATGGCACCCCTGGTACCAAGGGCCCTGTGGCCAGGGAAGGACTCTAAGGGCTGCAGCATGTATTATGCCACCCTGGGGACCCCTCACTAAGCAAATGCACACTGCCTCACAGCTTGTGTGTGCTGGTGGGGAGAATACTACTAAGAGGACATGGTACTCCCCTCAGCGTGCCATACCCACAAACCACTGCCTGTGGCATAGATAAGTCACTCTCTAGCAGGCCTTACAGCCCTAAGGCAGGGGGCACTACACCACAGGTGAGGGCATAGCTGCATGAGCAATATGCCCCTACAGTGTCTAAGTCCATTCTTAGACATTGTAAGTCCAGTGTGGCCATACTGAGTACATGGGCTGGGAGTTTGTCATTACGAGCTTCACAGCTTCATGATGGCTTCACTGAAGACTGGGAAGTTTGGTATCAAACCTCTCAGCACAATAAACCCACACTGATGCCAGTGTGGGATTTATTGAAAAATGCACACATAGGGCATCTTAGAGATGACCCCTGTATGTTAGCCCAACTGCTAGTGAAAGGCTGACCGGTCTATGCCAGCCAGCCACTTCCAGACGAGTTTCTAACCACATGGGGTGAGTGCCTTTGTGCACTCTGTGGTCAGAAACAAATCCTGTCCTGGGTGGAGGTGCTTCACACCCCCCCCCCTGCAGGAACGGTAATACCTGGCGGTGAGCCTCAAAGGCTCCAGCCTGGTGTTACAGAGCCCCAGAGCACTCCTGCCAGTGGAGATGGCCACCCCCTGGATGAGCCTCCACTTTTGGTGCAAGTCCAGAGGGATAATGAGAAAAACAAGGAGAAGTCACACCCTCAGCAAGGACCACCCCTAAGGTGTCCAGAGTTGAAGGGGCCCCCTCCTTGAGAAATCCCCCATCTTGCTTTGGAGGATTAGGACCAATAGGGATAGGTATGTGTCCCCCTCCCCAGAGGGAATTGGCACAAGGAGGCTGTAGCCACCCTCAGGGACAGTAGCCATTGGCTACTGCCCCCTAACACACCCCTAAATTTAGTATTTAGGGGCGACCCTGAACTCAGCTCCTCAGTTTCCTGACGACCAAGAAAGAAGGAATGCTGAGCTGAAAACCACGAAGAGAAGATAAGGAGACACCAAATGACTGAGCACCAGCCGAACCGGCCCGTCTCCTGCTTCAAAAACTGCAGAAAGAAGCAGCAACACATTCTGCAGGACCAGCGACCCCTGAAAAACCTCCAGTGGACTGCCTGCATTACCAAAGATCAAGAAACTCCCATGGACAGCAGACCGGTCCAACAAGAAGACAAAGAAACCATCTTCAAAGGAACTCTCACCTCACTCCAGAAGCGTGAGTCCAACTGTTCTGCAACTGGCCGGTGTCCAGAGAAACCAACTAGCCAGAGAGGATCCCCAGGCAATTCCGACTTTTTGTCCACCCTTGGCTGACCTCTCTACAACCCCACGATGACGCCTGCAGAGGAAATCCTGAGGACCCCACCTGACCACGACTGTCCGGGACAAAGATATCCATCGCCTGGAGAAGCACTGCACCTGCAGCCCCCAGGCCTGAAAGAAACTGACCGCCGATGCAGCAACGCCCCGCAGGCAGCCCTCACCCTTGCTCAGTCGGTGGCTTTCCCAAGAAGCCACCCTGTGCCCTGCCTGCAGCGCCTAAGTGATCCCTGGGTCCCTCCATAGAGTTCTTTTGAGAACCCAACGCCCTGTTTACACACTGCACACGGCCACCCCTGTGCTGCAGAGGGTGTCGTTTTTGTGCCTACTTCGGGCCCCTCCAGTACTCCTCCAAACCCCCTTGGTCTACCCTCCGACAACGCGGGTACTTACCTGTAAGGAGACCGGAACCGGAGTACCCCTTATCTCAATAGAGGCCCATGTCATCTTGGCTCCTGTTTGACCTCTGCACCTAACTGGCCCTGTGTTGCTGGTGCTGGGTGTATAGGGTTATCTTGAACCCCCAACGGTGGGCTACCTATGCCTCAGAGACTGAACCCGTAAGTTTATTACTTACCTCAAAAACTGTACTTTACTTACCTCATCCAGGAACTGTTGAAAATTGCACTGTGTCCACTTTTAAAATAGCTTTTTGCCATTTTAAAGAAAACTGTATACATTGTTGATTCCATTCAAAGTCTTAAGTATTACTATGCAAAGTACCTTTCATTTAATGTACTTACCTGCTAAATGAATCTTGTGGTTCTAGAAATAAATGAACAAAATATTATTTTTCTATATAAAAACCTGTTGGTCTGGAGGTCATTGAGTGGGTGTTTTCACTTATTGCTTGTGTGTGTACAACAAATGCTTAACACTAACCTCTGATAAGCCTAACTGTTCGACCACACTACCACCAAAGGAGCATTAGTATTATCTATTATTGCCTCTGTCAAGCCTCTTGGGGGACCCCTGGACTCTGTGCACACTATGGGGGTCATTCTGACCCTGGCGGTAGTCTACCGCCAGGGCCAACGACCGCGGGAGCACCGCCAACAGGCTGGCGGTGCTCCCATGGGCATTCTGACCGCGGCGGTACAGCCGCGGTCAGATACGGGAAACCGGCAGTGTCCCGCCGGTTTCCCGCTGCCCAAGGGAATCCTCCATGGCGGCGCTGCATGGGGATTCCGACCCCCTTACCGCCAGCCTGGTTCTGGCGATTTTGACCGCCAGAACCTGGCTGGCGGTAACGGGTGTCGTGGGGCCCCTGGGGGACCCTGCAGTGCCCATGCCAATGGCATGGGCACTGCAGGGGCCCCCTAACAGGGCCCCACCAAGATTTTCAGTGTCTGCCAAGCAGACACTGAAAATCGCGACGGGTGCAACTGCACCCGTCGCACCCCTTCCACTCCGCCGGCTCCATTCGGAGCCGGCATCCTCATGGAAGGGGGTTTCCCGCTGGGCTGGCGGGCGGCCTTCTGGCGGTCGCCCGCCAGCCCAGCGGGAAACTCAGAATTACCGCGGCGGTCTTTTGACCGCGCAGCGGTATTCTGCCGGCGGGACTTTGGCGGGCGGCCTCCGCCGCCCGTCAAAGTCAGAATGACCTGCTATATCTCATTTTGATATAGTATATGCAGAGCCAGCTTCCTACAGATTACATTACTGCTTTAAATACACTTCACATATTTTGTTTGCTTTCCTTAAACTGCATCAGTATTTATTCTTTCAACAGTATTCTGGTGTTGAAACATAACATAAACAACAGTAACTGTTTTTCTAACCATTGGTCTTGAGTTCTTCTTGAGTGCGTGTCACATGTATTGCCTCTGAGTACAACAAATGCCAAGTACTACCCTCTGATGATCTTAACTGCTCGCGCACACAACCAGAAGAGAGCTTTTGGGATTGTCATTTGTAACCCTGTAAACCAATAAGGGTCACCAGGGCTGTTTGCATAGTGCCCCCATGCATTGGTGCACTACATAGATAGCCAGCTTCCTACAGGTAAGAAAACTGTAATTCCAATGCTTCAGCTCTATTAGAATTAAGACTCCACTCATAATGAGATAGCAAGGGCGTTTTGTAATCTACTTTTATAAGTAAAGGTTTTTTTCATATTTTTGCACATTTATTGTACATGTACATTCTGCAAACACTAACCTTTATACTGTTAAGTACTTAACTGTCTGTAACCTACCAACCTATGGCTAATACCAGAGAGCAAAATACTTGCCTACAGCAGTGGCGTAACAAAACTTGAAGGGCCCCTCTGCAAAGTACATTGAGGGGTCCCCCTCCGAACTGACTCAGGAGCTCTCAGGCCAGAGTACTGTGCAGATGGGGTCCCCTGGAGCTCAGGGACCACACACACTGCGGGGGCTGCAGGAGCCTTTGTTACACCACTGGTCTACAGTGACAATTTGTGAAAAGGATTGGTTAAAAAAAAAAAAAAGTTAAGAATAATTAGTTTTACTATTCCCAAATATTCAAATTGCCCTTACTGTACACTGTAGCACTGAAAAGAGCTATCTGGATACTCCAACTGAAAAGGCTGTTGACTCTCCACAGTTCCAAACCACCAAGCATCATCAATTATACTGCGAAACCGATCACCTGTATCAAAAACACAAACAAGAAATCTATGTAATGATGTACATTGAACAGGCTTCATCATTTCAGTGTTTAATACTTAAGTGTGTATTAAGGCCAGTATCACAATTCGAGAAAAGAATTACCAAGAATTTCTCTAAGCTTCCATATACTTAACAAGCTTTGCAAAATCATGTGTCTTTTAAATATGAAAAGAGAAACTATTATAGAGATTTCTAATCTGGTGTCTGACTGAAAGGTTCAAATGAGAATCAACCACTGATTCGAAAGCAGTCATACAGTAAGCCTAATGAGGCATACAGTTGCCCTAACACAATCCCAACCTGCGCCTAAGATACTGCAAATCATCCTCATTCTGATCTTGGCTTTTAATAAACAGTTGATGAGCTGCTGCAGATCTAAGTAGTCCAGTTTACCTTGCAATTGGATGGAACAGGTGGTATGTGGAGGAAATAATAAACATATATGGCATTTGTCTTAAAACACTTTTTGCAACACATCATTTTTCTTGCACTAATAATGCTCCATGACAACAGTAAGGAGGTCTAACGCCAAAAAAGAGAACTCATTTTGAAAACTGAACTAGCCTTCCTACAAGAAAGAAGTGGCACGTGTCCCTATTTGTGGAAAAGGACTTTCACCCACAGCAAACACTAGTGGCATGCTTCATTGTAGGTGTGTGAACATTAAAAATGGCAGCAAATCTAGGACCAACTTTCACAGAAGAGTATGTGAACCTGATCGTTTCTGGTTCGCTGCTACTGAATAGATTAACACTGTACAAACAATAGGCCTTATTTGGGGCTGGGATACACATACAGAAGTGAAACACAACCGTATTAAGACTATTTTACATAGAGTCATCATGACACAGTAAGGTCAAACACTACCCCTAGAGGTTTAGGGTCCCTAATGTCTCACTAATCTTCCTAGAGGACGCAACTTTCAGGAAGGATTGGGATTAAATTGACTGACCTGGCACACTGGACTGAATAATTCTTAAAGACAAAAGTTAACAACTAAGAAAAGGCTAGATAAAATAAATTGGCAAATGACAGAATTCAAGGACTCTCTGACACACTTCAAGATCCAAACAGATGTGAAAAAGGTTCTCTTTGAAAAAACTTACTCTGATCATCAAGTTCCTTACCTTCAGTAATGCCTTATCTGGCAGAGAGTCTATTTAGCCGCAGCTTCCTTACAATAATCCCCAAGCGTCAAACTGGATCTGGAAATGTTTTGTGAAAAATACACTTGTGCATCAAAACGTGGCAGACTTTGCGCCAGAAGTGACGTGGGCAGTGCCTATAAAAGTGCGACCACAATGCACTGACGAAGAACACTGGTCACTGATGTGTTAACTAGGGCCCTTGAAAGAAGAAGTGATTCTTAACTGTGAAATCCATCCACAGAGCGGGGAGAATTTGTGGGTTGGTAAGGATACTGCATCTAGATAGTCTCTCTACCAGATAAGGGGTTACCGAAGTAACATAACTTGTTCATCTGATAGAGACGTCTAGTCACTGATTCCTTACCTTAGAATACATTCCCAAGCAATGCTTCTCCGGAGGTGGGATTATGGTACCGATTAACACTACAAAGTCTTGTAGGATCGAAAGGACAAAGTGACCATCTTTCCGGACCTAACTGTCCAAGCACTAGTGCTTTGTACACATGTGCAATAAAGCCCATGTTGCTGCCTGACAGATAGCCAGCACAGGAACTCTGCAAGCTAATGCAGTTGCAGCAGCTTTGGTTTGGGTTCAAGGAGCTCATAAACCTTCAGGATGTTTTTTTTTTTTGCCACTGCATAGCAGATCTTAATGCAGAGAACTATCCATTGTGAGATGGTCTTTCTGCACCGCCCTCCCTTTTTTGGCTCTGATGCACCCCACTGAGAGTTAATCATCTACCTGCAACTCTTTGGTGCAGTAAAGGTAAAACAAACAACTCTCCTTTTGGGCCGAGCCAAAAGAGTTTCTCCTCTTCTTCAGAAGGGTGAGGAAGAGCGCTAAAGGTAGGGAGAGTGATGAACTGGCCTACATGAAAGAGAGTTACCACCTTCTTTAAGAAGGATGCTCTAGTTCGAAGAACCAGTTTCTATAGATTGATGGTAAGGTACGGAGGATGTGCCCGGGCTGATGTTACTCCCACCAAGAAGGCCGCTTTTATTGTCAGGAGCCTGAGTGGGCTGTTATGTAGAGACTCAAAAGTAGTACACATTGAAAATGTAAGGACTAAATTAAGGGCCCACAGTGCCATAATGAAGGGTGCAGATGGAAACGTTTGAAGACCTTTCAAAAACCTGCAGACAACAGAGGACTTGGGCAATGGCTGATCTGGCAACCACAGAATTGTTCAGCTACCACATAAAGAGCCTTTCAACGTTCCCAAAGCAGAGCCCTTCAAACACAAGAATGAACAACAGAACCTAGGAAAGGGGTGCAGAAAGAGGGTCATCTTGTCTGTCTGTACACCATGCCACAAACGTGCTCCATTAGCATGGGTATACTGTTTTGATGGAGGGATGCCTGGCTGCCAAGATAACATTGCAGACTTCGAGTGGAAGGCTGAAAGATGTCAACTGGACAACGCTCATTCTCCACGCATATAGAAGGAGTGTTTTCAGGTTCCGCTGCAGAACCCTGCCCTGCAGCAGAGACAGAAGATCCTGCTGAAGAGGCAGCCTAATTGGGGGACTATAACCTACTAGAAGGTATTCGCACACATGTACTAATTATAAGAAATTACACACAAGTCAGTAAATAATAGCAATTATTAATTACATGAAATTTCGCACACTCCAAGAAAATTTGTATTAAATCCCAAATATAATACAACAAAATTCAGCACAATCAAAGAAAAGTTCAATCAAACCAATATTGTAAATGTAGAGTTTATCTATGGGGGCAGGAGCGCCTCATCACTCGTAATTCACCCCCACATCTAGAGTATTTGTCGGAGTGGGCAGCTCCTTTCTCACAACGGTAATATTCCATACCTACATTTACTGAAGAGATGGAGGAGAGATCTAAGATAGCGGAGGAACTATTTAAAAGTTTAGACAGAGGTGTAACAGTGCGACAGGCTATAGGCGGTAGGAACCCTAAGAAAAAAGAAGGACTTAGGGATAAATTTATTAGGTTAGAGAAACTTAAGAAAAACGAGATGTCCAGATGGTGGGACGCAGTTACACTACAACAGTATAAGAAGTTGGATAGGATACCACGGGGCTTACGTTCACACATATTTCCTACGTATGATGATTTAGATGTTGACTTATTAAGAAAATGGGAAGAGGAGTTGAAATCCAATGAAATTGATGGATATTTTGATAGAAAACGCAGAAAGGAAAGTGGGTAAATTGCAAGCAGATATAGAGATATTGGAGAAAGAAATTATGGAATTAGATCTAAAGGAAGCTACTGAGAAGAATTTTCATATTCTTAACGATGTGATTAAGAGATATCAGGATGAGATTAAACAGAGAAAAGCCAGGAAGTTTAAAAGGGACTAGACTATGCCAATGGTAGGGTATTGACGTTCTCACGCAAATATGATCATTTGGTTAAGCACACAACCTTGACAGTAGAATCCAGTACCTCAGTGGAGTCATCATCCACCTCTAGGAGTAGTCTGGCTACAGATATTAGTGATATAGAGGGTGGAGATTCACGTGTGGGTTCAGACACACAAGGAGTGGGTTTTTTACAAGAACTGAAGAGAATAAAGCAAGGCAATTGGGAATCAAATCTAAAGAAAAACAGAACAGGAAGACAAGAAGAGGGAAAAGAGGAGGAAAAAAGCAAATCTCGTTCAGGAATGAGAACAAGATCATGGGACAAAAAAATGTACAATGTATAAAGGATTCGGAGAATAATGTGGTGAATTTGTCGGATAAGCCATTATCTCCAGATATGATAAGTCTTCTAAATAGAGGTCTAGGTTTCTGTCCATCATCAGTTGGAGATATATGTAAATCTAAGATAGATCTGTACAAGTTCATTAGAAAAATAAAAATAAAAAAATACTTTGAGTTACGTAATAAGGATACCGAACAAATCTCACATGAAAAACCGGTACTTAGTGGTTTGTCTATTCAGGACATACATGATACAGTGGCATTAATGACAATTACTGATTATGAAGAGTATCCTACAACGGTTTCCACTGTATTACAAGAATTGAATTTATCATCGAGCATACATGTTACCAGTGGTCTGAAACAAAGATCAACTTGGGTGCCTAGATTAGTATTGGACAGCAATATAGAAACCTTTTACAAAATGGTATGGGCAGACCTGAACAGAGAAGAGACGAAAAATACACATTTGAACAAACCAAACTTGAATAAGGAGGAATTTATTGCATTAAAATCTCTGAGACTGGATGATGATGTGATTATTAAAAGAGCAGACAAGGGTGGAAATATAGTGATCATGAATCGCAAGGATTATGAGCAGGAGATATATACACAACTAAATGATGAGAATTGCTATGAGAGGATAGTTTCCAATCCTATTAACACTCTGACTAGAGATATAAACAATATGCTGAAGAATTGGAGAGAGAGGGAACTATTGGATGAGGATGAATATTTATATCTTCAGGTCTATCGTCCCAAATTTCCCTGTATGTACACGCTACCTAAGATTCATAAACAATCTGTATTTCCACCTGGAAGACCAATAGTTTCGGGTGTGGGAGGTCCTACTGAAAGACTGTCGGAATTTGCAGACACTTTTTTACAATCTTTTGTTCATAATCTACCTTCCTATATAAAAGATACTAAACATAAACTAAGTGTACTCTCAGATATACAATGGGATACAGGTATGATTATGGTCACCCTAGATGTGGTGGCACTGTACACAAGTATACAACATAAATTTGGTATTCAAGCAATAGAACATGTTTTATACAAGAGGTCTGCCAGTCTGATGGAACATACGAGGATGATAATTAGTATGATAGAGTTCATACTCAATAACAACTTTTTTCTATTTAAAAATGAATGGTATAAACAAAAACAGGGTGTAGCTATGGGTTAAAAATTCTCCCCCTCATATGCTAACTTGTTTATGGGGTGGTTTGAGGAAATTTGGATATGGGGCCCAAGTGCAACGAAATGGCACACCCATATTTTATATTGGGGACGATACATCGATGATTGTTTTATGCTATGGACAGGAGATGTTAGCACACTGGAGGAATTTTGTAAATATCTTAATAGTAATGATGTGAATATCAAGTTCACATATAAATATAGTGAGACACGGTTAGAATTTCTGGACGTGGAACTGTTTGTCGATAATAATAAAATAGAGAGTAGATTGTATCGTAAACCGACCTCTTGTAACAATATACTGCACTCCACCAGTGCTCATCCACAGCATCAGATTGAGGCGATACCGCTTGGAGAAATGATTAGAGCAAGAAGAAATTGCAGTAAAAACAGTGACTTCCTTGAGGAAATTGATAATATGGGACGGAGCTTTTTAGCTAGGGGATACTCAGAAAGCATTATTAGGAAATCTATGCAGAAAGTGAGGAAAATTTCACGCAGACAGACACTAGGTCAGGATATACATAAGGGTGACACACAAGAAAAAAATGAGGATCAGAAGATTAGGATTATTTTAGATTATACGGAGAAGTCTAAAAGATTGATTAGGAGTATGAAAAAATACTGGTCATTATTTACTCAGGATGGTGTACTTAAGAAGTATATTGGTAACAGACCTGATGTTGTGTATAGAAGGGGTAATACCCTCAATAATATACTGAGCCCGAGCTACCCACTGGAGAGAAAGAAGTTAGATTGGCTTGGGAAGCGTAGTTTAGGTTTCTTTAAATGTGGTTCATGCACAGTATGTAAATGGGCTTGGCAGCCCAAGAAGGAATTTGTTGATTATAATGGTAACCTAGTGTCCATTAAATCACATATAGATTGCAATACGAAGTTTGTGGTATATGGAAAATGTCACTTACCCAGTGTACATCTGTTCGTGGCATTAGTCGCTACAGATTGACATGCTGTGCATAGTCCGCCGTCTGGTGTTGGGCTCGGAGTGTTACAAGTTGTTTTTCTTCGAAGAAGTCTTTTCGAGTCACGAGACCGAGGGACTCCTCCTACTTTGGTTCCATTGCGCATGGGCGTCGACTCCATCTTAGATTGTTTTCCCCGCAGAGGGTGAGGTAGGAGTTGTGTATGCTAGTAATAGTGCCCATGCAATGGAATGAATAAGTATGTACAAAATGAAGGTTAAAGTAATATATTTACAAATGTACAAATGTTGAAGAATTACTTCCAAACGGCTACAGGCTGCCGGGGAGGCGGGTGGGCGCAGGTGAATCTGCAGCGACTAATGCCACGAACAGATGTACACTGGGTAAGTGACATTTTCCGTTCGGTGGCATGTGTAGCTGCAGATACACATGCTGTGCATAGACTAGTAAGCAGTTATCTCCCCAAAAGCGGTGGTTCAGCCTGTAGGAGTGGAAGTAGTTTGAAATAAAGTTCTTAGTACGGCTTGACCTACTGTGGCTTGTTGTGCAGATAACACATCTACACAGTAGTGTTTAGTAAATGTATGAGGCGTAGACCATGTTGCTGCCTTACATATTTCGTTCATTGGAATATTTCCTAGAAAGGCCATAGTAGCACCTTTCTTTCTGGTTGAGTGTGCCCTTGGTGTAATAGGCAGTTCTCTTTTTGCTTTAAGATAGCAGGTTTAGATGCACCGTACTATCCATCTGGCAATACCTTGTTTTGATATTGGATTTCCTGTATGAGGTTTTTGGAATGCAATGAATAGTTGTTTTGTGTTCCTAATTTGTTTTGTCCTATCAATGTAGTACATTAGTGCTCTCTTGATGTCTAATGTATGTAGTGCTCTTTCAGCTATTGAATCTGGCTGTGGGAAGAACACTGGTAATTCCACTGTTTGATTTAAGTGGAACGGTGAGATAACCTTTGGTAAGAATTTGGGATTTGTTCTTAGAACGACCTTATTCTTGTGTATTTGAATAAATGGTTCTTGTATGGTAAACGCCTGTATTTCACTTACTCTTCTTAGAGATGTGATGGCAATGAGAAATGCAACTTTCCACGTTAAGTATTGCATTTCACATGAATGCATGGGTTCAAAAGGTGGACCCATGAGCCTTGTTAAGACAATGTTGAGGTTCCATGAAGGAACAGGTGGTGTTCTTGGTGGTATAATTCTCTTTAGGCCTTCCATAAATGCTTTAATGACAGGTATTCTAAACAGGGAAATTGAATGAGTAATCTGCAGGTAAGCAGATATTGCGGTGAGATGTATCTTTATGGAAGAGAAAGCTAGATTAGATTTTTGCAAAAGTAGTAAATATCCTACTACATCTTTTGGAGATGCATGCAATGGTTGAATTTGATTATTATGGCAGTAATAAACGAATCTTTTCCATTTACTTGCATAGCAGTGTCTAGTGGAAGGTTTTCTAGCCTGTTTTATGACCTCCATACATTCTTGTGTGAGGTCTAAGTGTCCAAATTCTAGGATTTCAGGAGCCAAATTGCTAGATTCAGCGATGCTGGGTTTGGATGCCTGATCTGTTGTTTGTTTTGCGTTAGCAGATCTGGTCTGTTGGGTAGTTTGACATGAGGTACTACTGAAAGGTCTAGTAGCGTTGTATACCAAGGTTGTCTTGCCCATGTTGGAGCTAGTAGTATGAGTTTGAGTTTGTTTTGACTCAATCTGTTTACTAGATATGGAAGGAGAGGGAGAGGGGGAAAAGCGTACACAAATATCCCTGACCAATTCATCCATAGAGCATTGCCTTCGGAGTGCCGGTGTGGGTACCTGGATGCGAAGCTTTGGCATTTTGCGTTTTCTTTTGTTGCAAATCGATCTATTTGCGGTGTTCCCCAAATTTGAAAGTAATTGTTTAGTATTTGGGGGTGAATTTCCCATTCGTGGACTTGTTGGTGATCCCGAGAGAGATTGTCTGCTAGCTGGTTCTGGATCCCTGGAATAAATTGTGCTATTAGGCGAATGTGGTTGCGAATTGCCCAATGCCATATTTTTTGTGTTAGGAGACACAACTGTGTCGAGTGTGTCCCCCCCAGTTTGTTTAAATAATACATTGTCGTCATATTGTCTGTTTTGACACGAATGTATTTGTGGGTTATTATGGGTTGGAATACTTTCAACGCTAGAAATACTGCTAACAGTTCTAAGTGATTTATGTGGTACTTTCTTTGATGAACGTCCCATTGTCCTTGGATGCTGTGTTGATTGAGGTGTGCTCCCCACCCTGTCATGGAAGCATCTGTTGTTATAACGTATGTTGGCACTGGGTCTTGGAAAGGCCGCCCTTTGTTTAAATTTGTACTGTTCCACCATAGAAGCGAGATTTATGTTTGGCGGTCTATCAACACCAGATCTAGAAGTTGACCCTGTGCCTGTGACCATTGTGATGCTAGGCACTGTTGTAAGGGCTGCATGTACAACCTTGCGTATGGGACAATGGCTATGCATGAAGACATCATGCCTAGTAGTTTTAATACTATTTTTGCTTGTATCTTTTGTGTTGGATACATGGCTTGTATGACCTTGTGAACTGTTTGAACCCTTTGTGGACTTGGAGTGGCTATTCCTTTTATTGTGTTGATTGTCGCTCCTAAGTATTGTTGTGTTTGACACAGCAAAAGTTTTGACTTTGCATAGTTGATGGAGAAACCCAGCCTGTGAAGTGTCTGTATGACATACTTTGTGTGATGTGAACACTTTGTTAGCGTGTTGGTTTTGATTAACCAGTCGTCTAAGTAGGGGAACACGTGTATTTGCTGCCTTCTGATATGTGCAGCTACTACTGCTAGGCATTTTGTAAAGACTCTTGGCGCAGTTGTTATTCCGAATGGCAACACTTTGAATTGGTAATGTATTCCCATGAATACGAACCTCAGGTATTTCCTGTGCGAAGGATGGATCGGTATATGGAAATACGCATCTTTTAGATCTAATGTTGTCATGTAGTCTTGCTGTTTGAGCAGTGGGATTACGTCTTGTAATGTGACCATGTGAAAATGGTCTGATTTGATGTAGGTGTTTAGTGTTCTGAGATCTAGAATTGGTCTTAGTGTTTTGTCCTTTTTCGGTATTAGAAAGTACAGTGAGTAAACTCCTGTGTTCTTTTGTGGACCTGGTACTAATTCTATTGCGTCCTTTTGCAGTAATGCTTGAACTTCTAGTCCTAGAAGATCTACATGCTGTTTTGACATATTGTGTGTTTTCGGTGGGACGTTTGGAGGGAATTGGAGAAATTCTATGCAATAACCATGTTGGATAATTGCTAAGACCCAAGTGTCTGTTGTTATTTCCTCCCAAGATTTGTAGAACTGGCTTAGTCTTCCCCCCACTGGTGTTGTGTGAAGGGGTTGTGTGACCTGTGAGTCACTGTTTATTTTGAGGGGTTTTGGGACCTTGAAATTTTCCCCGGTTTCTTGGGAATTGTCCCCCTCTGTATTGTCCCCGAAAACCTCCCCTTTGATATTGGCCCTGGTAGGTAGGTGGTCTTGTTTGTGAGGTGCTGGTTTCTGTGGGTTGACCTCGAAACCCTCCCCTAAAAGTAGTTTTACGAAATGTGCCAAATGTGCCTCTGCCCTGCGGGGAGTAGAGTGCGCCCATGGCTTTGGCTGTGTCGGTGTCCTTTTTTAATTTTTCAATTGCTGTGTCCACTTCCGGCCCAAACAATTGTTGTTCATTAAACGGCATGTTAAGCACAGCCTGTTGAATCTCGGGTTTGAACCCAGAGGTGCGCAGCCACGCGTGTCTCCTTATGGTGACTGCAGTATTTATTGTTCTTGCAGCTGTATCCGCTGCATCCATAGAAGAACGTATTTGGTTGTTGGAGATATTTTGTCCCTCTTCAACCACTTGTTGCGCTCGTTTTTGGAACTCTTTGGGGAGGTTTTCGATGAAATGCTGCATCTCGTCCCAATGAGCCCTGTCGTATCGCGCTAGGAGTGCTTGGGAGTTGGCGATGCGCCACTGATTTGTAGCTTGTGCTGCAACCCTTTTCCCAGCTGCATCGAACTTGCGGCTCTCCTTGTCCGGAGGTGGTGCGTCGCCTGATGTATGCGAGTTGGCTCTTTTACGAGCTGCTCCTACGACTACTGAATCTGGCGCCAGTTGTGATGTAATAAAAGCAGGGTCTGTAGGCGGTGCTTTGTATTTTTTCTCCACCCTTGGAGTTATTGCTCTGCTTTTAACTGGCTCTTTAAAAATCTGTTTAGCGTGCCTTAGCATTCCCTGGAGCATGGGAAGGCTTTGATAATGGCTATGGGTGGAGGACAGGGTGTTAAAGAGGAAGTCATCCTCAATAGGCTCCGAATGTAGCGATACATTATGAAATTCGGCTGCCCTGGCTACCACCTGTGCATATGCTGTACTGTCCTCAGGTGGTGAGGGCTTAGTTGGGTACGATTCAGGGCTATTGTCCGATACTGGAGCGTCATAGAGGTCCCATGCATCTGGATCATCTTGGCTCATGGTGGTATGAGCTGGTGAATGTGGTGGAGTTTGTGCCATGATACATGGGTTGACGGTGGTGAAGAGGGTGGTGGAGTTACTTTCTTTACCACCTTTGCTTGTGGCTGCTTGTCTTCTTGTTGGAAGTCAAGTTTTCTTTTTCTCCTGATTGGGGGAAGAGTGCTGATCTTCCCTGTATCCTTTTGGATAAAGATCCGCTTTTGCGTGTGATCTGGTTCTATTGTTTGTAATTCCTCCTCAAATCTGTGTTTTTTTAGTTGGGAGGACAGTCTTTGTTCCTCTGAGTAGGAACTGGTTTTCGGTTCGGTTGCCGGGTGTTTTGGCACCGAAACCGTGACTTTTGATTTTTTCAGCTCCGACAAGATCTTTCTTCTTTTCGGTGTCGTGCCTTCTCGGCGCCGAACATCTTCGGTGCCGTTGTCTCTGTGCCGAGCAACTTCGGTGCCGCTATCTCGGTGTCAACCCTTTTCTGCACCACTCTCTCGGTCCCGAGATTGCTGCGTGCCTGTGTCTCGACTTGAGTCGGACGACTTCGGCACCGGCTCGCCCTTTTTCGGTGCCGATGGACGGTCACCTACTTTATGGGTTAAGCCATGGCCTGTTGGCGGTGGCGTCCCCTGGGCTTTCTCTGTTTTTTCGTGTGATCTTTGTTTCGACGTCTTACTCACGGTTGGTTGCTCTTCAACGTCGAATTCTTCGGAGTCTGAATCGGGGATGGAGAAAGTTTCTTCTTCCTCCTCCTCGAACCGTTGTTGTCCTGTCGGCGTGGACGCCATCTGCAACCTCCTGGCTCTTCGGTCTCTGAGCGTTTTTCTCGACCGAAACGCGCGACAGGCCTCGCACGTATCCTCCTTGTGCTCGGGGGACAGGCACAAGTTACAGACCAAATGTTGGTCCGTGTAAGGATATTTATTGTGGCATTTAGGACAGAATCGAAACGGGGTCCGTTCCATCAGTCTCGATGTTGCACGCGGTCGGGCCGACCAGGCCCCGACGGGTGATCGAAATTACCCCGAAGGGCTACCGGAGCTTCTTCAAGATTCGGTGTCGATCTGTCTAATCTAACCCGATACCGAACGAAACAATACCGACGGATTTTTCCGAGATTCTGACTAACTTTCCGACCCGAAACACGGAGCGAAAAGGAACACGTCCGAACCCGATGGCGGAAAAAAACCAATCTAAGATGGAGTCGGCGCCCATGCGCAATGGAACCAAAGTAGGAGGAGTCCCTCGGTCTCGTGATTTGAAAAGACTTCTTCGAAGAAAAACAACTTGTAACACTCCGAGCCCAACACCAGATGGCGGACTATGCACAGCATGTGTATCTGCAGCTAAACATGCCACCGAACATGATTATATGCAAATGTGACAGGATATATATAGGCAGTACAATACGTCCGTTAAAGGCCAGAATCTCCGAACACTGGAGGGCAATTAATTTAGAGGATGAGCGTTACCCTATAGCATCCCATATGAAGGTATGCCAAGTACAGGCTAAATATAAAACATTTAAATTTTTTGGTTTTGATCATTGTGCAGTTAACCTCTGTGGTGGATATAGGGAATTAGCCCTTAGGAGAAAGGAGTCATACTGGATTTTGAAATTAAGAGCTGTAGAACAGGGTCTAAATACTGACTATGAAATGGAGTACTTCTTAGGAGATACGTAACTAATATTTAGAGGCCAGTACTTATTAGATAGGGTGGGTTACACTCTAATATATTGTATGTGTTTCCAACTCTAACTCTACCTACTAGACAGTATATTATCAGAATTGGGGTACATATAACCTAGGGTCCCATGGAAAGTACTGGGATACCAGCACACTTAGGGCTAAATGGAGTCATAAGTCAAGAAAAAGAATAATAATATGTTGTCTTGACACCATTAAGATAATAGATTTAGGGTTAATTTCATGTTGTATTCACCATATTACTTAGAAACCAAGATAGGAGCTCTTAATCAAAGAAGCGACGTGGAGCCTCGATATTAATTATACATTAGTTGAAACTCTCGGACTAGCGGAGTCCGTCTTCTATTTTTATTACGAGGAACACACGGACGCTCTCACGCTGTAGTCCGTCTTTGATTTTTAATATTGGATAGCTGTATAAAGCGCTGGCAGCCGAGGAGCCTCGGCTTTGAGATATTGGGAGACGGACATAATAGCGCACTGCGTGCAGGATAAGAGCGTGTAGAAAATCGATTCTAATTTGGCGCTACGTAAACACAAAATAGCGGTAAGATGCAAATAGAGCATAATTTGAGACATCGTATAAATGAAATTAGTGGAGATTCGGAGAACTTATCTTGAATTTTATCTCAGCAGAAGTTCTTATAAAGGCAATTAGAGAACAAGGGACGCATTAACAATCTAACAAGTGGAGCTTTCTTGAAAGGTAGGGTTGCAGCATGGATTTAGTTCACATGAATATTTGATAAGGCATTGCTCGAATAGTAGGAGGGGAATGGTCACCTAAATAAAATCACCTTGAAATATGCCTGCTCACAGGAGTGGTATGAGTTACAGATAATAGCATGCTCACCCTGGTTTGTTGTAATCATAAAGGACACATACAATGGGGTTCGATAGAATACATTATGTAATATTTTGGGTTCTCACAGTGTACCTAGTTTGATATATGATACCACTTTGATATTTACAAGATGTACTACAAGAGTATATATGTAAATATTGTTGTAGGAGGTCCTGACGAAATCCATGGGCACTCCCGGGATGAAACACGTGTTGACAACGGGACGATGGGATGGACATTCATTTAATGGATAATCTTTGGAAGGATTGCATTAATTTCGGATACCTATGAACATTTGGGATTCAAATGAGCAACTGTGAAGCAATAATATTTCAGTGTGGGAATCAGGACAATTGGACAAAAAATCCTTATGAACTCTACATTTACAATATTGGTTTGATTTAACTTTTCTTTGATTGTGCTGAATTTTGTTGTATTATATTTGGGATTTAATACAAATTTTCTTGGAGTGTGCGAAATTTCGTGGAATTAATAATTGCTATTATTTACTGACTTGTGTGTAATTTCTTATAATTAGTACATGTGTGCGAATACCTTCTAGTAGGTTATAGGTAACGTTGGGTTACTTATTGGGGAGATTGGAGGGTGCAACCCCAGTATTTGGCACCGTGCACTGTAATACGATTTGTAGCTTTATCTATGGGCGCCTCATCACTCGTAATTCACCCCCACATCTAGAGTAATTGGGGGACTAATGCTCAAAAGATTGGGACACCAAACTCTCTGTGCCCAATTCAGAGCCACAAGAATTACTTTGGCCCGGTCATTCCATATCTTCTTGAGAACTATGGGCAGGAGTGCTATGGATGAAAGACGTATAGGATGCCTGAGCCATCACTTGAGAAGAAAAGCATCCCAGAGCGAGAGCAGCCTTGGAAACTTTAGCGTGCAAAACTGGAGACACCACGTGTTCTCGACAGAGGTGAACAGATCTAACCAAGGCTCTCCTCATTCTTGGAAGAGACCTTGAACCACCTCCAGATGGAGATGCCATTCATGAGCTGCTAGGTATTGATGGCTGAGATTGTCTGCCATGGTGTTCAGAGAACCTCCTAGGTGTTGAACCACCAAAGATGTGCCCGGATGTTCCAGTCATGTCCAGGGGTGCAGTGCCTCTTTACAAAGGGTTCACAACCCCCACCTCACCTGCTTGTTGAAATACCACATAGCGTGATGTTGTCTGTAAACACTTGAACCAGCCTTCCCCCGATTTAAGGAAGAAAGGCATTTAACGCCAACCAAGTTACTCAGAGCTCCAACAGACTGATGTGGAGCTCAGATTTCTCTGGAGACCAGAATCCTCTAATCTCCACCTCTCCCAGATGCCCTTCCCACTCCACAAGTGACATCTGTCACTACAGTTGGCTCTAACTGGGGAAGGGAGAGGGGTCTACCACTGACTCAAACATGTTCGCTAGCCATCACTGTAGATGTTTTGCAGTTCCATTTGAGACCTGGACCATGGAGGAGAGATTACTCTGATGCTGTGCCCACTGGAACTTCAAGTTCCAAGGCAGAGCCCTTACATGCAACGGGCATGTGTAACAAATAGGATGCAGGAGGCCGTGAGGCCCAACAGCCTCAAGAGTCTGTCTCACCAAAATACATGATGAAGGCTGAAATATAGGAATTATAGCCTGAATATCCTGGACTCACTGCTAGGGAGAATAGGCCCGAAACCTCACTATGTCCGTTTTGTCGTAGTCTGAAGGTGGGAGATGACTGCCTGGGACGAGTCCACCTTCAACAGCCAACCGTCTAGGTAAGGAAAGAGTGGAATGCCTGACCCCTGCAGAGGAGCTGCGACCACCGCCATCACTTTTGTGCTCCCTTGGTCAAGAGAACCAACACCTTCTAATAGAACTAGGGGAGGTGGTCCTTTGTCAGCTTGTCCTAAGTAGGTGGCATAGGTGGAGGGGGAAAGAATCACAAAGGGGAGAGAGTAGCCCCTTTGGACAATCTCCAAAATATAACTGTAGAAAGTTGGCTCTGTATATACTATCTCAAAGTGAGAGATAGTGTGTACACAGTCAAGGGTTACCCTTAGAGGTAAGATAATGGCAAAATTAGATAATTATAATGCTCTATTTTGTGGTAGTGTGGTTGAGCAATAGGCTATCAGAGGGTAGTGTTAAGCATTTGTTGTGCACACACAGGCAATAAATGAGGAACACACACTCAAAGACTTAACTCCAGGCCAATAGTTTTTATATAGAAAAATATATTTTCTGAATTTATTTTTAGAATCACAAGTTCAAGATTTGAAGTAAATACATAAAATGCAAGGTACTCCACACGGGTAAGTTGGGAACTTTGAATTAGAGAAATAGCATACACAGTTTTAATTAAAATGGCAATAAGCTATTTTAAAAGTGGACACAGTACAAAAATCAACAGTTCCCGGGGGAGGTAAGTTTGGTTAGTTTGTCAGGTAAGTAAGACACTTACAAGTTTAAGTTCCTGGGCAGGTGCAGCCTACCGTTGGGGGTTCAAGGCAACCCCAAAGTTACCACACCAGCAGCTCAGGGCCGGTCAGGTGCAGAGGTCAAAGAGGTGCTCAAAACACATAGGGGCCTATGAAGAACAGGGGTGCTCCGGTTACAGTCTGCCAGCAGGTGAGTACCTGCATCCTTTGGGGCAGACCAGGGGGGTTTTGTAGAGCACTGGGGGGGACACAAGTAGGACACAAAACACACCCTCAGCAGCACAGGGGCGGCCGGGTGCAGTGTGCAAAGCAGGTGTCAGGTTTTGCATAGGATTCAATGGAGGGACCCGGGGGTCGCTCTAGCGGTGCAGGCAGGACACAGGGGGGCTTCTCGGGCCAGCCACCACCTGGCCTAGGCAGAGGGTCGCCTGGGGGGTCACTCCTGCACTGAGGTTCGGTTCCTTCTGGTCATCTAAATGAGGCTGGCGAGACCACTGGCAAAAGACCACCAAGTCCCGCCGACTCTGCCAAGATTCTTGACTGTGGCATTGGGAATAGGGGTTGACGGCGAGACTCCAGTCACCTTTACTGCTGAACAAATTTGGATGTGCCTCACTGCCAAGCCAACTGTGGCGTTCCAACCTCCATGTCTGAGTTGGCGGATAGGGGATGAAAGGTGCCCAAAACTCAAATTTTCCTGCATTTCTGCTTCCATTTTTGAATGGACACTTTGGGACAACACTTTCTGTCGCTGTCCATTGCATACAGCAACAGCCTCCCTCCATCAGCAATGCGTCACCAGTACACTGCATGCAGGACTGTAACATCTAAATAGGCTCTGCAGGAACCCGCCAGCCTGACGGCTAGGAAAAGCACCCAGTTGTGGTGGTGTGCGGTTCAGCTGCAATACATCTAAATAAAGCAGGCTCCAAGTATCAAAAATCTTCAACAAAAGGGTTGAAAAAAGGTCAGTCAAAAAGTGACTTGGGGTCGCTCTGTCTCAGATGGTTGGAATAGTGGGGAGGAATAGAGGGAGAAACAGCAATCAACCCTGGGCCCAACACTGGCAAAACTTCCACCACCTCACTTTCAACCATCATTACCGCCCAATCATCCACTGTAGGAAGTTGGCTCTGTATGCACTATTTCAAAGTAAGAAATAGCATGCAGAGTCCAAGGGTTCCCCTTGGAGGTAAGATAGTGGCAAAAAGAGATCATTCTAATGCTCTATTTTGTGGTAGTGTGGTCGAGCAGTAGGCTTATCAGAGGGTAGTGTTAAGCATTTGTTGTACACACACATGCAATAAATGAGGAACACACACTCAAAGACAATTCCACGTCAATAGGTTTTTATATAGAAAAATATATTTTCTTAGTTTATTTTAAGAACCACAGGTTCAAGATTTACAATCCATACTTCAAATGAAAGGTACTTCACTCAGGTATCATAGGAACTTTGAATCAGCAAAATAGCATGTACAGTTTTGGCATAAATGGTAATAAGCTATTTTAAAACTAGACAGTGCAAATTTCAACAGTTCCTGGGGGAGGTAAGTATTTGTTAGTTTTGCAGGTAAGTAAACCACCTACAGGGTTCAATGTTGGGTCCAAGGTAGCCCACCGTTGGGGGTTCAGGGCAACCCCAAAGTTACCACACCAGCAGCTCAGGGCCAGTCGGGTGCAGAGGTCAAAGTGGTCCCCAAAACGCATAGGCTTCAATGGAGAAGGGGGTGCCCCGGTTCCAGTCTGCCAGCAGGTAAGTACCTGCGACTTCGGAGGGTAGACCAGGGGGGTTTAGTAGGGCACTAGTAGGGCACCGGGGGGGACACAAGTCAGCACAAAAAGTACACCCTCAGCAGCACGGGGGCGGCAGGGTACAGAGTGCAAACAGGCGTCGGGTTTGCAATAGGTTTCAATGGGAGACCCATGGATCTCTTCAGCAATGCGGGCAGGCGGGGGTGGGGGGGGTCTCCTCGGGGTAGCCACCACCTGGGCAAGGGAGAGGGCCACCTGGGGGTCGCTCCTGCACTGGCGGTCGGATCCTTCAGGTCCTGGGGGCTGCAGGTGCAGTGTCTTTACCAGGCATCGGGTTCTTGGAAGCAGGCAGTCGCGGTCAGGGGCAGCCTCTGGATTCCCTCTGCAGGCATCGCGGGGGGGGGGGCTCAGGGGGGTCAACTCTGGCTACTCACAGGGTCGCAGTCGCCAGGGAGTCCTCCCTGTAGTCTTCTTTTTCCGCAGGTCGAGCCGGGGGCGTCGGATGCAGAGTGGAAAGTCTCACGCTTCCGGCGGGAAATGTGGAGTGCTTTTAAAGTTGTTTCTTTGTTGCAAGTTTTGGTTTCTTTGGAACAGGGCCACTGTCCTTTGGGAGTTCTTGGTCCTTTTAGATGCAGGGTAGTCCTCTGAGGCTTCAGAGGTCGCTGGACCCTGAGGAGTGCGTCGCTGTTGCAGTTTCTCTTGAAGTGGGGAGACAGGCCGGTAGGGCTGGGGCCAAAGCAGTTGGTGTCTCCGTCTTCTCTGCAGGGCTTCAGGTCAGCAGTCCTTCTTCGTCTTAGGTTGCAGGAATCTATCTTCCTAGGTTCTGGGGGCCCCTAAATACTCAATTTAGGTGTGTGTTTAGGTCTGGGAGGGCAGTAGCCAATGGCTACTAACCCTGAGGGTGGCTACACCCTCTTTGTGCCTCCTCCCTGAGGGGAGGGGGGCACATCCCTAATCCTATTGGGGGAATCCTCCATCTGCAATATGGAGGATTTCTAAAAGTCAGAGTCACCTCAGCTCAGGACACCTTAGGGGTTGTCCTGACTGGCCAGTGACTCCTCCTTGTTTTTCTCATTATCTCCTCTGGCCTTGCCGCCAAAAAGCGGGCCGTGGCCCTAGGGGGCGGGCATCTCCACTAGCTGGGATGCCCTGTGGCACTGTAACAAGGGGGTGAGCCTTTGAGGCTCACCGCCAGGTGTTACAGTTCCTGCAGGGGGAGGTGAGAAGCACCTCGACCCAGTACAGGCTATGTTCCTGGCCACAGAGTGACAAAGGCACTCTCCCCATGTGGCCAGCAACATGTCTGGTGTGTGGCAGGCTGTAAAACTAGTCAGCCCACACTGGAAGTCGGGTATGTTTTCAGGGGGCATCTCTAAGATGCCCTCTGGGGTGT
Organism: Pleurodeles waltl; assembly: GCF_031143425.1. Classification (NCBI taxonomy): domain Eukaryota; kingdom Metazoa; phylum Chordata; class Amphibia; order Caudata; family Salamandridae; genus Pleurodeles; species Pleurodeles waltl. Next base: position 350,709,586 of record NC_090438.1, read on the forward strand.
ATTTCACAATAAAATGTACACTGGCATCAGTGTGCATTTATTGTGCTGAGAAGTTTGATACCAAACTTCCCAGTTTTCAGTGTAGCCATTATGGTGCTGTGGAGTTCGTGTATGACAGACTCCCAGACCATATACTCTTATGGCTACCCTGCACTTACAATGTCTAAGGTTTTGCTTAGGCACTGTAGGGTCATGGTGCTCATGCACCTATACCCTCACCTATGGTATAGTGCACCCTGCCTTAGGGCTGTAAGGCCTGCTAGAGGGGTCACTTACCGATGCCACAGGCAGTGTGAGGTTGGCATGGCACTTTGAGAGGAGTGCCATGTCGACTTAGTCATTTTCTCCCCACCAGCACACACAAGATGGGAAGCAGTGTGTCTGTGCTGAGTGAGGGGTCCCCAGGGTGGCATAAGACATGCTGCAGCCCTTAGAGAACTTCCCTCGCATCAGGGCCCCTTGGTACCTGGGGTACCAGTTACAAGGGACTTACCTGGATGCCAGGGTGTGCCAATTGTGGAGACAAAGGTACAGGTTAGGGAAAGAACACTGGTGTTGGGGCCTGGTTAGCAGGCCTAGGCACACTTTCAAATCATAACTTAGCATCAGCAAAGGCAAAAAGTCAGGGGTTAACCATGCCAAGGAGGCATTTCCTTACACAACCCCCCCCCCCCCCCAAACGAAAGAGGATGAGACTAACATTTCCCAAGAGAGTCTTCATTTTCTAAGTGGAAGAACCTGGAAAGGCCATCTGCATTGACATGGACAGTCCCAGGTCTGTGTTCCACTATAAAGTCCATTCCCTGTAGGGAGATGGACCACCTCAACAGTTTTGGATTTTCACCTTTCATTTGCATTAGCCATCTGAGAGGTCTGTGGTCAGTTTGAACTACAAAGTGAGTACCAAAGAGGTATGGTCTCAGTTTCTTCAAGGACCAAACCACAGCAAAGGCCTCCCTCTCAATGGCACTCCAACACTGCTCCCTGGGGAGTAACCTCCTGCTAATGAAAGCAACAGGCTGGTCAAGGCCATCATCATTTGTTTGGGACAAAACTGCCACTATCCCATGTTCAGAGGCATCAGTCTGCACAATGAACTGCTTGGAGTAATCTGGAGCTTTTAGAACTGGTGCTGTGCACATAGCTTGTTTCAGGGTGTCAAAGGCCTGTTGGCATTCTACAGTTCAGTTTACCTTCTTGGGCATTTTCTTGGAGGTAAGTTCTGTGAGGGGTATCAGTATTGATTCATATCCCTTCACAAACCTCCTGTGGTACCCAGTCAAGCCAAGGAATGCCCTGACTTGAGTCTGGGTTTTTGGAGCTACCCAGTCCAGAATAGTCTGGATCTTGGGTTGGAGTAGCTGAACTTGGCCTCCACCAACAAGGTGTCCCAAGTAAACCACAGTTCCCTGCCCTATCGGACATTTGGATGCCTTGATAGAGAGGCCTGCTGCCTGCAGGGCCTTCAAAACCTTCTTCAGGTGGACCAGGTGATCCTGCCAGCTGGAGCTAAAGACAGCAATATCGTCAAGATAAGCTGCATTAAAGGACTCCAAGCCAGCAAGGACTTGATTCACCAACCTTTGGAAGGTGGCAGGGGCATTCTCTAAGCCAAAGGGCATAGCAGTAAACTGATAGTGCCCATCAGGTGTGGAGAATGCTGTCTTTTCTTTTGCTCCTGGTGCCATTTTGATTTGCCAGTACCCTGCTGTCAAGTCAAAGGTACTTAAGTATCTGGCAGCACCTAGTTTGGAAATTAATTCATCTGCCCTTGGAATGGGATGGGCATCTGTCTTGGTGACAGAATTAAGTCCTCTGTAGTCCACACAAAACCTCATCTCTCTCTTTCCATCCTTGGTGTGAAGTTTGGGGACTAAGACCACTGGGCTAGCCCAGGGGCTGTCAGAGTGCTCAATGACTCCCAATTCCAGCATCTTGTGGACTTCCACTTTGATGCTTTCCTTAACTTGGTCAGACTGTCTGAAAATTTTGTTTTTGACAGGCATGCTGTCCCCTGTGTCCATATCATGGGTACACAGGTGTGTCTGACCAGGTGTTAGGGAAAAGAGCTCAGCAAACTGTTGTAAGACTGTCCTACAGTCAGATTGCTGTTGGCCAAAGAGGGTGTCTGAATAGATCACTCCATCTACTGAGCCATCTTTAGGGTCTGTGGAGAGGAGATCAGGGAGAGGTTCAATCTCAGCTTCCTGGTCCTCATCTGTTACCATCAACAGATTCACATCTGCCCTGTCATGAAAGAGTTTGAGGCGGTTCACATGGATCATCCTTTTGGGGGTCCTGCTAGTGCCCAGGTCTACCAGGTAGGTGACCTGACTCTTTCTTTCTAGCACTGGGTAAGGGCCACTCCATCTGTCCTGAAGTGCCCTGGGAGCCAGAGGCTCCAGAACCCAGACTTTCTGCCCTGGCTGAAACTCAACCATAGCAGCCTTTTGGTCATACGACATCTTCTGGAGTTGTTGGCTGGCCTCAAGGTTTTTGCTTGCCTTTTCCATGTACTCTGCCATCCTGGAACGTAGGCCTAGTACATAGTCCACCACATCTTGTTTGGGCTCACGGAGAGGTCTCTTCCAGGCTTCTTTTACAAGAGCTAGTGGTCCCCTGACAGGATGGCCAAACAGAAGTTCAAAGGGGGAAAACCCTACTCCCTTCTGAGGCACCTCTCTGTAGGCGAAAAGCAGACATGGCAAGAGGACATCCCATCTCCTTTTGAGCTTTTCAGGGAGCCCCATGATCATGCCTTTCAAGGTCTTGTTAAATCTTTCTACAAGACCATTGGTTTGTGGATGGTATGGTGTGGTGAATTTGTAAGTCCCCCCACACTCATTCCACATATGCTTCAGGTATGCTGACATGAAGTTGGTACCCCTGTCAGACACGCCCTCCTTAGGAAATCCCACTCTGGTAAAAATACCAATGAGTGCTTTAGCTACTGCAGGGGCAGTAGTGGACCTAAGGGGAATTGCTTCAGGGTACCTAGTGGCACGATCCACTACCACTAGGATATACTGTTTCCTGAGGCTGTGGGAGGTTCAAGTGGACCCACTATGTCCACACCCACTCTTTCAAAGGGGACCCCCACCACTGGAAGTGGAATGAGGGGGGCCTTTGGGTGTCCACCTGTCTTACCACTGGCTTGACAGGTGGCACAGGAGACACAAAACTCCTTTACTTTCTGGGACATGTTGGGCCAATAGAAATGGTTAACTAACCTTTCCCAAGTCTTGGTTTGTCCCAAATACCCAGCAAGTGGAATATCATGAGCTAAGGTCAGAATGAACTTCCTAAACTCCTGAAGCACTACCACTCTCCTAGTGGCACCAGGTTTGGGATCTCTTGCCTCAGTATAGAGGAGTCCATCTTCCCAATAGACTATGTGTTCCAGTGATTTTTCCTTTGGTCTCTTCAGCAGCTTGCTGCCTAAGGCCTTCAAGAGAGGGACATGTTTCTTACACCTTACACAACTGCTCCCTTGTGGGCCCCCCTGGGCCTAGGAGCTCAACCTGATAAGGTTCTAACTCCATGGGCTCAGTTCCCTCAGAGGGCAGAACTTCTTCCTGGGAAGAGAGGTTCCCTTTATTTTGTTGTGTTGAAGCTGGTTCCCCAGTCTTCTTTCCTTTCCTCTTGGAGGGTTGGGCCATTATTCCAGGCTCCAAAACCACTTTTTCACCCTGAGCCTTGCACTGTGCCCTTGTCTTGACACACACCAGTTCAGGGATACCCAGCATGGCTGCATGGGTTTTGAGTTCTACCTCAGCCCATGCTGAGGACTCCAGGTCATTTCCAAGCAAACAGTCTACAGGGATATTTGAGGAGACCACCACCTGTTTCAGGCCATTGACCCCTCCCCACTCTAAAGTTACCATAGCCATGGGATGTACTTTAGTCTGATTGTCAGCGTTGGTGACTGGATACGTTTCTCCAGCTAGGTATTGACCAGGGGAAACCAGTTTCTCTGTCACCATGGTGACACTGGCACCTGTATCCCTCAGGCCTTCTACACTAATCCCATTAATTAAGAGTTGCTGCCTGTATTTTTGCATATTAGGGGGTCAGGCAGCCAGTGTGGCTAAGTACACCCCACCCTCAGAGACGAACGTAGCTTCAGTGTGAACCCTGATTTGCTCTGGGCACACTGTTGACCCCACCTGGAGACTGGCTATTCCAGTGCTAACTGGAGTAGAGTTTGAAGTGGAACATTTTTTCGGATAGGCCTTGTCTTCAGTTTGGTGTCCCTGCTGATTACAACTATGACACCAGGCCTTTTTGGGATCAATGTTTTTACCCTTGTACCCAAAATTGGATTGTGAAGAGGCTTTGGACCCTCCCTCCTGAGCAGGTTTTTGGGGCCCTGTAGGAGACTCTTTACTTTTTCCCTTGGATGTCTCAACACTCTTCCCCTGGGGAGTCTTTGTGACCCCTTTCTTTTGGTGACCCCCTGTGGAAGTCTTGGTCACCCTAGTCTTGACCCAATGGTCCACCTTCTTTCCCAATTCTTGGGGAGAAATTGGTCCTAGGTCTACCAGATGCTGATGCAGTTTATCACTGAAACAATTACTTAACAGGTGTTCTTTCACAAATAAATTGTACAGCCCATCATTATCATTTACACCACTGCCATGAATCCAACCATCCAGTATTTTGACTGAGAAGTCAACAAAATCAACCCAGGTCTGGCTCGAGGATTTCTGAGCCCCCCTGAACCTAATCCTGCACTACTCAGTTGAGAATCCAAAGCCCTCAAATCAGGGTAGCCTTCATGAGGTCATAGGATTCTACATCTTTACCAGAGAGTGTGAGGAGTCTATCCCTACACTTTCTAGTGAACATTTCCCAAAGGAGAGCACCCCAGTGAGATTTGTTTACTTTTCTGGTTGCACAAGCCCTCTCAAAAGCTGTGAACCATTTGGTGATGTCATCACCATATTCATATTTAGTTACAATCCCTTTAGGGATTTTTAGCATGTCAGGATAATCTCTGACCCTATTTATGTTGCTGCCACCACTGATGGGACCTAAGCCCATCTCTTGTCTTTCCCTTTCTATGGCTAGGATCTGTCTTTCCAAAGCCAATCAAGTGACCAACCTGGCTAGCAGGCGGTCATCTTCATTGAGGCTGTCCTCAATGCTTCCAGAGTTGCTGGACTCTCCTGTGAGAGAAGCAGCTTCTCTATCACTTCTGGAGTCAGGGTTGGAGAAACCCCGTTCTCCCTATCTAGGGTTGGAGGTGGGAATTCCTCCAACTCACTAGTGTCCCCCTCTGTGAGGCCATCATCAGAGGGGTTGTTTTTAGCAAACTCTGACAAGAGCTCCTGGAGCTGTACTTTGGTAGGGTTTGAACCAGTCTTTATCTTTTTGATTTTACAGAGAGACCTTAACTCTGACAGCCTAAGATGCAGGTAAGGGGTGAGGTTGAGTTCCATCACATTCTCTTCTGTATTAGACATTTTGTTTCTAAAACTAGGAATACTTTTTAAGACTCTAAAGCTATCTCTAGAACTTAATTCAAACTTTTACAAAACCTTTAAACTCTAAAAGAAATGCTAACAGGGACTAACACAAGGCCCTAGCAAGACTTTTAAAAATTTAGAAAAATAGCTCAAATTTCAAAAATCAGTTTCTAATGAAATGTTTTGGAATTTAGTCGTGTGATCAGGTGTTGGCTGAGTAGTCCAGCAAATGCAAAGTCTTGTACCCCACCACTGTAGGAAGTTGGCTCTGTATGCACTATTTCAAAGTAAGAAATAGCATGCACAGAGTCCAAGGGTTCTCCTTAGAGTTAAGATAGTGGCAAAAAGAGATCATTCTAATGCTCTATTTTGTGGTAGTGTGGTCGAGCAGTAGGCTTATCAGAGGGTAGTGTTAAGCATTTGTTGTACACACACAGGCAATAAATGAGGAACACACACTCAAAGACAATTCCAGGTCAATAGGTTTTTATATAGAAAAATATATTTTCTTAGTTTATTTTAAGAACCACAGGTTCAAGATTTACAATCCATACTTCAAATGAAAGGTACTTCACTCAGGTATCATAGGAACTTTGAATCAGCAAAATAGCATGTACAGTTTTGGCAAAAATGGTAAAAAGCTATTTTAAAACTAGACAGTGCAAATTTCAACAGTTCCTGGGGGAGGTAAGTATTTGTTAGTTTTGCTAGTAAGTAAACCACCTATAGGGTTCAATGTTGGGTCCAAGGTAGCCCACCGTTGGGGGTTCAGGGCAACCCCAAAGTTACCACACAAGCAGCTCAGGGCCGGTCAGGTGCAGAAGTCAAAGTGGTGCCCAAAACGCATAGGCTTCAATGGAGAAGGGGGTGCCCCGGTTCCAGTCTGCCAGCAGGTAAGTACCCGCGACTTCGGAGGGCAGCCCAGGGGCGTTTTGTAGGGCACTGGGGGGGGTGGGTGGGGGGGGGGACACAAGCAGGCACAGAAAGTACACCCTCAGCGGCACAGGGGCGGCCGGGTGCAGAGTGCAAACAGGTGTCGGGTTTTCAATAGGTTTCAATGGGGAGACCCAGGGGTCTCTTCAGCGATGCAGGCAGGCACGGGGGGGGCTCCTCAGGGTAGCCACCACCTGGGCTAGGAAGAGGGTCGCCTGGGGATCGCTCCTGCACTGGAGTCTGGTTCCTTCAGGTCCTTCAGTTGGGCAAGCTTCTCTGAGGAATTTGTTCGCATGATACATATCTATGCCTGCACTTCTATTGGACAGTCTGCAGAGTCAAGGGATGGGCTTGCTAATCTATTCAATGTTTATGACTATTGATGAGGATCCCCTGGAAGAGAAGGATAAGTTACTTACCTGTAAATCCTAGTTCTCTTCCAGGGGTATCCTCATCAAAGTCATAAACAACCCACCCTCCTCCCCGGACGCACGTCTCCTAGAAGTGCAGGACAGACTTTCAAATCGGCTACACAGCTTGTCACCGTAAAAAAGTACTGACCTAACTGTGAACCAACTGTCACCTCTCCTTCACCCCTGAGGCATGGTGGGATACTGGAGGTGCTCAGGGTCTTAAAGGCACGCTGCCAAAGTTTTTATGGTTCTCCTGTGTTAACCTGTATGCAGCCTATTGGCTAAGAATGCTCCATTGTTTTTCAATGTAGATTTTTATCTTTTTTCTCTGATGATTACTACTGCTTATTTCCCTAGGCCCAGTTTTGGGGCTTTGGTAGATATTTTTTCTCTTATTGTAATTTTGTAAAGATTAAAAAAAAAAAAAACTCCATAGAAATAAAGCATTTTAGCCTGTTTATGATTATAGCCAGCATTGCTGTTTTACACATTTATATATGAGTTTAGTATGAAAATTTGTCTACAAAAAATGCTATATATATTTTTCGTGCATATTTCATACTTTATATGTGTGTATTTTATATATGCTCCGGGGTCCCCACACAAGGGCGGGAATATTCAATGTTTATGACTATTGATGAGGATCCCCTGGAAGAGAAACTCGTCTCTCAGCAGCAGGCTGGCACAGACCAGTCAGTCCTGCACTGAACAATTGGGTAAAATACAGGGGGCATCTCTAAGATGCCCTCTGTGTGCATTTTTTAATAAATCCAACACTGGCATCAGTGTGGGTTTATTATTCTGAGAAGTTTGATACCAGTGTAGCCATTATGAAGCTGTGGAGTTCGTTTTTGACGAACTCCCAGACCATTAATATGGCCACACTGTACTTACAATGTCTAAGAATAGACTTAGACACTGTAGGGGCATATTTCTCATGCAGCTATGCCCTCACCTGTGGTATAGTGCACCCTTCCTTAGGGCTGTAAGGACTGCTAGAGGGGTGACTTACCTATGCCACAGGCAGTATTTTGTGTGCATGGCATCCTGAGGGGGATGCCATGTCGACTTTGCCTTTTTCTCCCCACCAACACCCACAATCTGCAATGGCAGTGTGCATGTGTTAGGTGAGGGGTCCCTTAGGGTGGCACAACATATGCTGCAGCCCTTAGGGAACTTTCCTGGTCACAGGGCCCTTGGTACCACTGGTACCTTTTAACTTTTACAAGGGACTTATCTGTGTGCCAGGGGTGTGCCAATTGTGGAAACAATGGTACATTTTAGGTGAAAGAACACTGGTGCTGGGGCCTGGTTAGCAGGGTCCCAGCACACTTCTCAGTCAAGTCAGCATCAGTATCAGGCAAAAAGTGGGGGGTAACTGCAACAGGTAGCCATTTCCTTATAGTGTGTGAATGCGTCTGTGTGTGTTGTGTTTGCGTGGGCGTATGCATGCAAGTGAATGCATGTAAGAATGGTGAAGTGGGTGCGGTCTGCATGTCAGTGTGATTGTTGTAAGAATGTGTGCGAGCATGCCTGAGTGATTGGAAGTATGCGTGGTGCGTGTCTGCGGGTGTGTGCGTGTATGGGGGCAGGGGTGAGTGAGAGGATCGGAGGGAGTGGGGGGTGAGTGGGAGGATCAGAGGCAGTGGGGGTGTGTGTGTTTGGATTGGGGTGGGGTGTGTGTTTAGATCGGGGTGGGGGTGTGTGTTTGGATCGGGGTGGGAGTGTTCGTTTTGATCGGGCGTAGGGGGATGTTCGTTTGGATCAGAGGGAGGGGGGATGTATCTGAATGTCAGGTGGGGAGTTTGTGTATGTATGGGGGGGTGGGGAGCTTTGGATGGAGTGGGGGTGGCGGGCATCTGGTGTGTGTTGGGGGGGTGTGGGAGCCACCTACCGATGACAGGTAAGGAATTCCCTGTCACCGGTAGGGCCTACTGCCATGGTTTTCGTAACGTTGCTAACGCCACGAAAACCATGGTGGTAGGCAAGCTCATAATGCGGTCAGCTGTACTGTGCTGGCTGCCTGGCTGGAGATTGATATCGCGGTATGAGAAGGAATTCCCTGTCACCAGTAGGGCCTACCGCCATGGTTTTCGTAGCGTTGCTAATGCCACGAAAACCATGGTGGTAGGCAAGCTCATAATGCCGCCAGCGGTACTGTGCTGGCTGCCTGGCTGGAGAATGATATTGAGGTATGAGTGGATAAGTGGCGGGTTGGCTGCAGCCAACCAGCCATTTTCATAATGTGGCGGTATGTACCACCAGCCTGTTGGTGGTACTAACGCCACATTAACACTCACCGCCGGGGGCCATAATGACCCCCATATTTTCTTAATTTATTTGGTTTGAAATAGGTAAGTAATACAGTTTTTGATTTATTGGCAAAAAGCTATTTTGAAACTGGACACAGAGCAATTTTGAACCAGTTCCTGAGGGGAAGAAAAGTTAGATCTGTTTACAGGTAGGTACAACACTTACAGTCTCCGTGTTTTAGGAACTCCACCGGTTGGGGTTCAAGTTAACCCAAAACACCCACCACCAGCAACACGGGGCTGGTAGAGGCCATCCTTAAACAGGAGCAGGGGTTCTTTCAGATGTGGACACTCAGTTGCAGCACCTCCATCAACAGATTAATCTTGACACCCACTGAGGGCAGCTGAAAGTCCAGCACCTCACCACTATTGCGTAAAAGGCTTGCTTCTCCGTAGCCATGGTAGGGGGAGAAAGCAGACTAGTATCTCAAAATATGTTCAGTCCACTGGCTTCACGAAAGTCCTCACACCAGTCTATTTCCTCCTCATAAGACTGCTATTCTAAAGGGTCCAGTGACCCCTTCCAGTCCTCCCCGAGGCTAAGCCTAGCACAATAGGGCCCAGGATCGGACCTAGGCGGCACAGCTGCTGCCAGCATCAGAATTGAGCGATGCTCATACGTCTCCGTGCCGATTCGACGATGACAATGGGGATGGAGCTGCCAGTGGGCACTGGTGGTGCCAGGAGCATTGACATTGGGACCAGTGCCAGGGAAGGTCGAAGTGCTATGACCGGTGCCGGTCTGGATCCAGGACTGCATCCCTGGAAGCCCTTCAGGGCCAGAGCCGAAGCCACTGGCGCCGAACTTGACGGGGCCCCCTCCAAACCCTCAAGGCCCAACGTGGCACTGACAGGGTCGAACTGCCTAAAAACTAAACACCTGCCCTCATAAAATTCTTTTAATTAGGCAGGGGTTGCTCTGTCTTCCAGAAACTTGGGGAGGCAAGGATTCGGCCCAGGCTACGGAGAACAAGGCCTGAAATTATGATGCTCTTTCATCACGTACACCGACTTGCAACAATGTTTGAGACTTCAAGGCAAAGGCAGAATGCCTATCTGAAGCTGAGAACATAAAATCACCCAGAAGACTAACAGGAAAATAAAAGAAGATGGCCAGAAATCAAAACAGGGAAATATTGTTGGAAATAACCAGGAGAGATGACAAGAAGAGGAAGATCTGTGTCACAACCTTCAACACAGCATCTACTATTGTCAGGAACATCATCAAGAAAAATTGGTGCATTTTGAATAAGGGGTGTCATACATGGGAAAACCCATGTTCTCACACAAATGAGCCAGAGCTTGAGGGATGTCCTGGTGCAAACAAGGACTAATAAATAACTAGCCTTGGGTCTACCCAAAATAACGGGTCACTGCCCGTCGGCCACTGCAGCTTTTGTCATCCTAGAACACCTACTATCCGCCAAGGTACAGCCGCTGAATGACCGCACCGCGGTCAAAAGACCGCGGCGGCCATTCAGACATTTCCTCTGGGCCGGCGGGCGCTCTCCAAAAGAGCGCCCGCCGGCCCAGAGGAAATGCCCCTGCAACGAGGACGCCGGCTCAGAATTGAGCCGGCGTAGTTGCAGGGGTGCGACGGGTGCAGTTGCACCCGTTGCGTATTTCAGTGTCTGCTTAGCAGACACTGAAATACTTTGCGGGGCCCTCTTACGGGGGCCCCTGCAGTGCCCATGCCATGGGCATGGGCACTGCAGGGGCCCCCAGGGGCCCCGCGGCACCCCCTACCGCCATCCTGTTCCTGGCGGGTCTCAGGATGGCGGTAGGGGGTGTCAGAATCCCCATGGCTGCGGAGCGCGCTCCGCAGCCATGGAGGATTCTGAAGGGCAGTGGTAAACCGGCGGGAGACCGCCGGTTTACCCTTTCTGACCGCGGCTGAACCGCCGCGGTCAGAATGCCCTCGGGAGCACCGCCAGCCTGTTGGCGGTGCTCCTGTGGTCGGTGGCCCTGGCGACCGGCCGCCAGGGTCAGAATGACCCCCTTTATCTGGGTTTACCTTCCAAGTGGGCTATCAAAAAATATGCTAAATACAATTCAATGCAGGTTATTTATATGATTACCTGCCCTTGTGGCCTCTAATATATTGTGATGACTGGAAGGGAAGGTGAAGACCTGGATATGCGAATATCATAACAATTTACGGTACAAAAACACTATCACAAAAATGGCAGACAATTTTATAACCAGGGGACACACTACAAATTACTTGAATTGGGTGCTAACTATAACTAAACAGCTGGATAGGACCGTGTTTGAAAAAGAAGAACAATCGGTTTATAGGCTATCAACCCATTAAGAGGGCCTTAATGATAATATTCCATGGGGTAACATTCATAACAAATCAGTGAATACTATATGGATTTGTTTCTGCAATCCCAGAATCTAGAACATTTAGGACATTTACATATACAGCTTCTATGGAACAAGGAATAGTAATGGCTCCTTTCACAGGGCTACATTTTCATTACTGCACATCCTTTTAAATAAAGAATTCTCTTTTGTTGCACTCCAAGGGTAGAAGGTAGTGACAGTATTAGGAAAAAGCATTGGCTATTACGGAACACTGACATTTTGTCCCTTTATTTTTAAGACAGAATGACAAGAAATACATTCTGACTTTTTTTCAGACACAATGTGTGGTAAAGTTTTCATGTCTTTATATTAGAGATGTTACAACTGTCTTCCATTAAGCTGGAACAATAGAGCATATAGAGGGAGACATGCTGTAATTGGCTACTCTTGTGCCTCTGAATACCTGCTTAGTAAAAAGCTACAACAGAATATAAAAAGAAGAACCTACACATTTTTTCCTGTATTTATTACGCCATGATCTAATACGTACCAATTTTCCAATTCCTTTTTTTGGCCTCATTGTAGAATTCATGCAAAACAAGAAAGTCAATAACATCTGGCATATCATGATATCTATAATACAAAGGAGAAAGGGAAAAGGTCAAATTGTACAACCAAAAAAGTAGAAATATTTCATCTTAAATTATGAGCTTATTGAGTCTCACAAATTAAAAAGAGTTCCAAAAAAATTTACAAAATGAAAAACAGTAATGTCACAGTACTGCTGAAAAATTGCTTTGTTGAGCAACACTAAATATACCATATATGTGCACTATAATAATCATGTTGAGATTTCCCACAAACAAAAAAATGGCACTTTGGAAATTTAGCAATGCTCAGAACAAAATGTAGTTGATAATGTGCCTGAAAATTATAAATATATACTTTCATTAGCATCAATAAGTTGCAGGATGCACTCAGACATCACCGCTGAAGTGAGGCCATGATGACAAGGTAAGAAAGAAGGCATCTGTTCTGCTCACAGTTTAGGATTTCCACCTGCCTAGTTCTAGAAGAGTGTGCAGTTCAGTACTATCATCCATCTTCCACAAAAAAGAGCAAGAGTACTATGGTGGCAACTACAAAAACAATAGGACTCCAGAGCTTCATATATTGTCTGGCTAAAACAAGTGCAGTATATTGCAGCATTGTGGCTGGAAGGGAGAGTGTGAAACGGTGTGAGAGGAGACTGAAGGGATGCTCAAGGACTTAGAAATTGCTGCCTGAGGAGGCACTGTATAATGTTATTTCATGTGAGCTGGGATTTCTAATAACTCTACAAATAATTCTTTAAGGACCAGCCTCTATAATGATAAAAAGGATACGATTTGATTTGGCAATATGTCTTGGAAGACTCTAATGTGGGGAAAAGTATGATATTAACCACTGTGGCAAACACTTTGTTTAAATTTGGCAATAGATGCTTGTCTGACTATACACACTTGTTTAGATTTCCTAAAATCAATGCACAGCCTCACTTTTTCCCCTTGTTTCCTCACCCGAAGTACTGTACTGAGCCACTTGAACACTCTGGATTCTATTTTGCCACTTTCACACAAACTCTTAGTACTATTCATCTTGAAATTTGAATGGCACATTGTTATCTTCATGCAAGCAGGATGTAGCGTTCTCCTTCGAAACTAAATGAACAGAAAATGGCATCTAGCATAAAAAATCCATACTAAAATTCTCAGGAAGTTCTTTTAGCTTATTTGTGATGATTACGATATAGAATGACACTCTAGTTCAAGCCAAACCAACAAAACTCTTCTTTTTCATTAGATAGATTGTATTTTGAGTCATCCGCCTTTTAAATGTTAAATAGGTTTCAAAACAACGCAGTATTGGCAACTGTGCGGGATTCTTCCACATACATGTAACAAAGACACACAACACCACGAGTGCACATTACAGTCTTTCTTCTTGCATGCTTCTTATCACACACGCTAATGTTCTGGTTGTTTTTTACCTGAAACAACCCACATCAGTGTCAGGAATCCCCAAGGTACCTCCTACATATCTGTCAGCATCCCTAGGGATTAGGGTTAAATCATATCTCTGTTCTTGGTTAAACCTTCATGTTTATAAGTAAACATAATGTGCAGTGTTACACAATTGGTTTTTATCAATGCTTGTTTTACCAATGCTTGTTTGCTATTGTGAGCAGGTGTAGACTTGTGCTTCTAACTGGGTGTGGTGTAGACATGTGCTTCTAATTGGGTGTGGTGACTTATCCACATGTGGAAACTCAACTGCTTTCCTGATTGGCTATAAATAGCAGAGTGAAGCAAGCCTCCCTGCTTTGCTTTATTTTGCTTCCTGATCTCAGCATCTGATTTGGCAGTCCAGCCCCTGCTGTCATCCTCGTATTCAGGACTTTTGAGGCACTTATTTTCTTCGTTCCTGTACCAGCTGACACTAGGCATTGCTCCAGCACTCCGGAAAAGACTGCAGCTAAGTAACTAGTATTCTCCACGGATTTTGTTCCACGCTTTCCTATAACAGCTGGTGTATTTCAACCCTCATATTTTGGCAGAGTGCTTATCTTGAAAAGACAAATGCATTTCTGAACATTCTACATTATTTTTGTAGTTACTTGCATAAATGTGCTTCAGGATCTGCTTGAGCTCAAGTACTACAAAAAGTGACAGTGCAATTTTAAAAGAGCATTTACGTGACTTTTCTTTCTCTAATAGCATACCTCTTGGTTTTCAATTGTGTTATTCATGCCTGTGTTTCAGGTTTAAGGAATTTGCTTTTGAAGGGTTTCCCACACACACACACACACACACACACACACAGTGAAACCAAACCAAACTATGCCACCTTAACTGTATAAACCCTGATTTGACATTTGTATTTCTTGGAGTGTTTTTGTTCATTTTAGTTTAACCCTATGCATGCGGGAAACTTATACGTGAAATAATTAATGCCCTTGTTTGTCTGTCTTGTGCATGATAAGTGCAACCACAGTTCTAATTGTAGTGTGCAACAGTGAATCTCTGTGAAGCCAGCCCTAGTGTTGCAGTACTTATTGTTATGGTACTCAGTTTGGGTTTTTGGTAATGCAGTGTTTGTAATTGTGCCAACAGTTATTATTAACCAAGAAAAGTGCTGGAGCATCCCAGTGTTATTCTACCGCTCCTGTGCCCATATCAGAAAGAGAGATTTAGTTTCAAGGAAGTTGAGTGCACTAACTCTACTATCACTCTTGTCAACAATGACCTTCCCCCCCGAAGATATAGGGTGCCTGGCTGGACCGGCAAGACGTGGCAGTGTTTTGTCTCTTTCTCTTCCACTCCCCCTTTCCTTTTGGGACACCTGCTGGGGTTTCTGTGTCCACCAGGAAGTGTCGAGAGGTGTTCCAGGAGGTCGGGGGGCATACCATCGCCCCTGCAGACATCCTGCTTTTCAGGTGAGTGGCTCGCCTCGACAATCAGAAAGCAGATCAACAGAAAGGTCAACTGATTTAATGCTATCCTTCATTACTTGCACAATATCACCAAGGATTATTCCTATAGGTCACCAAGTTACAATTAGATGGATCAGTCCAGTGGATGAGTGCGCCACAGGTAGAAAGTAAGAGCTTGCGGCTGTTTACAACTCATTGCCCTTCCAAGATACTGATCCTTGAAGAATTAAGTGCAGACCTTATGGCAAATACAAGCTGCTAAGTGTATTTGTAAAGCACACTATCATCCTTTCCTGATATCTTCCATGACATCCTTGAGCTCTTCATCAAGCTCCACAGCATCCTTCCACTCATGATCACCTACGGCACCATTACATCCCCCCTCAACTGTCATCAGCTGCCAATTCTCGTCACCATGGCTATCAACTAACAAATGGGACAAACAATAATAACACCACAGCATTACGGCACATACTTTAGCTCAACAGGAAAACACCTGTGAATACTTTCATTTTGTTAATCTGGGAGTAGCCACAACAACTCATTTGGTAGATAATACATCAAAAAGGGGCTTACTGTCTGTTGCCGTTGAAAATGTAGTTCCCCCCCCCATAAAAACATTTTGAAATGTCTCACCACCAAAAAAAAATGGAAGACAAGGCTTTCTTTTCTATCATTGTGAGATTTTGAGATGTGAACCCCACTACTCTTTTACTTCATTCTCCCGCAAAACTCCCAGACTATGTGCACTCTCACTGTTAACTGCTACAGATTTTAAATGAAAGAATTCTCTTTTGAAGAATCAGCCCCCTCGGCAAATGCTCCCCCCACCCTCCCCGGACATACTTAAAAAAAAATAATAATAAGGTAGGCGGCCCCCAGGAAAACCTGTTTGTGGCATATTCTGCTGCAGATTCACATGCTGTGCACTGTTCCTGCCATCTAGTGTTGTGCTCGGAGTGTTACAAGTTGCTTTTCTTCGAGGAAGTCTTTTCGAGTCACGGGACCGAGTGACTCCTACCTTTCGGCTCCATTGCGCATGGGCATCGACTCCATCTTAGATTGTTTACCCGCATAGGGTGAGGTAGGAGTGGTAGAATGAGAATAGTAAAGATGTCCATGCAATGGAATAGATATGTATGTACATAGTTTGCTCTAAAGGAATGTTTATTTACATATATACAATTTCTAATTGCAACTTAAACGGCTACAGGCTCCTGGGGAGGTGAGAGGGCGCATGTGAATCTGCAGCGCAACATGCCACGAACAGATGTACACTGGGTAAGTGACATTTTCCGTTCGATGGCATGTGTAGCTGCAGATACACATGCTGTGCATAGACTACAAAGCAGTAATCTTCCCAAAAGCGGTGGTCAGCCTGTAGGAGTTGAAGTTGTTTGAAATAATGTTCTTAGTACAACCTGTCTTACTGTGGCTTGTTGTGTTGCTAACACATCTACACAGTAGTGTTTGGTAAACGTATGAGGTGTGGACCAAGTGGCTGCCTTACAAATCTCTGTCATTGGTATGTTACCTAGAAAGGCCATTATTGCCCCTTTCTTTCTAGTGGAGTGTGCCTTTGGTGTAATGAGTAGTTCTCTTTTAGCTTTAAGGTAACAAGTCTGTATGCATTTAACTATCCATCTTGCTATACCTTGTTTGGCTATAGGGTTACCAGCATGGGGTTTCTGGAATGCGACGAACAATTGTTTAGTGTTACGAAATGGTTGTGTTCTGTCTATATAGTACATTAGAGCTCTTTTTATGTCTAATGTATGCAGTGCTCTTTCTGCTACAGAGTCTGGCTGTGGGAAGAAGACTGGAAGTTCCACTGTTTGGTTTAAATGAAACAGTGAAATGACCTTTGGTAGAAACTTTATGTTTGTGTACTTGTATAAAGGGTTCCTCAATAGTGAAAGCCTGTATTTCGCTAACTCTTCGTAGTGAAGTGATAGCCACTAGAAATGCCACTTTCCAAGTTAAGAATTGGATTTGACAAGAATGCATGGGTTCAAAAGGTGGGCCCATGAGTCGTGTAAGTACAATATTAAGATTCCACGAAGGTACTGGTGGTGTTCTTGGCGATATGATCGCCTTTAGTCCTTCCATGAAGGCTTTAATGACTGGTATTCTAAACAGTGATTTTGTGTGTATAATTTGCAAGTAAGCTGAAATTGCAGTGAGGTGTATTTTGATGGATGAAAAAGCAAGATTTGCTTTTTGTAAGTGTAGTAAATAGCCTACGATGTCCAGTATGGACGCATCTAACGGTGTGATGTGTTTTGCTTGGCAGTAGAAAACAAATCTTTTCCATTTATTAGCATAGCAATGCCATGTAGAAGGTTTTCTTGCCTGTTTAATGACTTCCATACAGTCGTTTGGAAGATTTAGATAACTCTAAGACTTCAGGAGCCAAATTGCTAGGTTGAGCGTCGCTAGATTGGGGTGCCTGATCTGTTGTTTCTGTTGCGTTAACAGATCTGGTCTGTTGGGAAGTGTAATGGGTTCTGGGTCTACCCGTGGTGGATATTGGAATAAATATATAGACCCCAAACTTGTTTGATAATTTCTTTATTAGTATTTGTATTCCAGATTCCTTCTTATCTCTTTCTTGGGATTTCGTGGTCGTCTCCAAGTTAGTTCACCAGTGTGATATGGTGTTTTTCCTTCCTCTAGGGCATTCGGGTGGATATCTGAACTTCGTCCCTCTGATAGTGGAGTAGGCTCTGGATCTCGTCCCAGTAGAGATGGACCGGTTTTCCCCAAAATAAAAAGAACGGGACAGCAGGTAAGTGTAGATGTTGGCTTTAGGGTTTGTAGATGGGAGGGTAGGGGTGCAGGGTTGTGCATGGGGATTATACCCTTCCCGTGGATACTCTCTCTATTTCTCTCTTAGTATTCTGTTATAGCTGGATGGTTCTTTACACCACCCTGTCCGTGGGTTAGACGTTCTCTCCTTCCTTAAAGCACCTCTTCCCCAGTCCTCCCTTCACCCCCACTAGACTTTTCCCACCCTGCAACCATTCAGGTAGGAGTTTAAACCCGAGGTACGATCGTACCTGAGTATGCCACGCCCCTCTACGGACACGGCGGCTTCCTCCGTTTTCCCCAGCGTCTCTCTGGAGCTCTTCGGCGTCTCGCGCAGCTGTTCGCTCGACTCCGGTCCTCGTTAGCGGCTTCTCCCTCTCTTGCTTCTCAGTCTCGCGGTACTCCGGGGACTCCGGGCGTCCCCCTCTCTCCGGTCTCCGTTCGTTAGTCTCCTTCTGGCTTCTCCAACTCCTCAACACGTCGTCCTACGTCTGTTTCATTCCCTCTCCTCGGGAACTCCTCCTCCGACATTTCTGCTATGATGGTTCACTCTTGAGTACCCCGGGGGTATGAGCTTATCGGCTCGGGGAAATGATGCGTAACCGTGGCGATAGACGCCCGGTTACAGGAAGTTTGATGTGAGGTACTACTGAGAGGTCCAACAGTGTGGTGTACCACGGTTGGCGTGCCCACGTTGGTGCTATGAGTATTAGTTTGAGTTTGTTTTGACCAGAAAAGGAATCAGTGGGAGAGGGGGAAAAGCATAAGCAAATATCCCTGACCAATTGATCCATAGAGCATTGCCCTTGGACTGAGGGTGTGGGTACCTGGACTCGAAGTTTTGGCATTTTGCGTTTTGTTTTGTGGTGAACAGATCTATGTCTGGTGTCCCCCACTGGCGAAAGTAATTTTGTAGTATCTGGGGACGTATTTCCCACTCGTGAGTTTGCTGGTGATCTCGACTGAGATTGTCTGCTAATTGATTGTGAATGCCTGGAATATATTGCGCTATTAGGCAAATGTAGCTGTGAATTGCCCCTTGCCAATTTTTCTGTGCTAGGAGGCATACTTGTGATGAGTGTGTTCCTCCTTGTTTGTTTAGGTAGTGCATTGTTGTCATATTGTCTGTTTTGACAAGAATGTGTTTGTGAGCCAGAAGAGGTTTAAATGTTTTTAGTGCTAGGAAGACTGCCAGCAGCTCTAAGTGATTTATGTGTAAGTGATTTATGTGTAGTTGTTTCTGTTGACTGTCCCATTGTCCTTGTATATTGTGATAGTTGAGGTGTGCTTCCCACCCGATCATTGATGCATCTGTTGTGAGAATGGCATGAGGCACAGGGTCTTGAAAAGGCCGCCCTTTGTTTAAATTTACGGGGTTCCATCATTGAAGCGAATAGTGTGTTTGGCGGTCTATCAACACTAAGGGGGTCATTCCGGCCCTGGCGGTTCGCGGGAGCACCGCCAACAGGCTGGCGGTGCTCCCTTGGGCATTCTGACCGCGGCGGTACAGCTGCGGTCAGAAACTGAAAACTGGCGGTGTACCGCCGGTTTTCCGCTGCCCATGGGAATCCTCCATGGCGGCGCAGCTTGCTGCGCCGCCATAGGGATTCCGACCCCCATACCGCTATCCTGTTCCTGGCGGTTTTGGCCGCCAGGAACAGGACGGCGGTATGGGGTGTCGTGGGGCCCCTGGGGGCCCCTGCAGAGCCCATGCCAATGGTATGGGCACTGCAGGGGCCCCCGTAACAGGGCCCCACTGAGAATTTCAGTGTCTGCATAGCAGAAACTGAAAATCGCGACGGGTGCAACTGCACCCGTCGCACCCTTTCCACTCCGCCGGCTCCATTCGGAGCCGGCATCCTCGTGGAAAGGAGTTTCCCGCTGGGCGGGCGGGCGGCCTTCTGGCGGTCGCCCGCCCGCCCAGCGGGAAACACAGAATATCCCCAGCGGTATTCTGGCGGCTCCCGCCGGCACCGCAGCCGGCGGGAGTCAGAATGACCCCCTAAATCTTGTAGTTGTCCCTGTGCCTGCGTCCATTGTTTTGCAAGGCACTGCTGTCCTAAGGGCCGCATGTGTAGCCGCGCGGTTGGGACAATTGCGATGCATGATGCCATCATGCCTAGGAGTTTCATGACAAATCTGACTGTGTAGTGCTGATTTGGTTGTATTTTTGGTACCATGGTGTGGAATGATTGTACCCTTTGTGGGCTTGGACTGGCAATCTCTTTTTGAGTGTTGAGTGTTGCTCCCAAGTATTGTTGAACTTGGGCCGGTTGCAAGTGTGATTTTTGGTAATTTATAGAAAATCCTAGTGTGTGTGTAGGGTATCTATGACGTAACGTGTGCGATTTTGACATTGCTGTTGAGTGTTGGCTTTTATTAGCCAATCGTCGAGGTATGGGAATACGTGTATGTGTTGTCTCCTTATCTGGGCTGCTACTACTGCGAGGCATTTTGTAAATACTCTGGGGGCTGTTGTTATCCCAAAGGGTAATACCTTGAATTGGTAATGTTTTCCTTGTATGACAAATCGGAGGTATTTTCTGTGAGATGGATGGTTGGGTATATGAAAATACGCATCTTTTAAATCCAGTGTTGACATGTATTCTCCCTGTTTTAGTAATGGGACTACATCTTGTAGTGTCACCATGTGAAAGTGTTCTGATTTGATGAATAGGTTGAGAGTCCTGAGATCTAAAATTGGTCTTAGTGTTTTGTCCTTTTTGGGAATAAGGAAATATAGGGAATAAACCCCTGTTCCTTTTTGTTGGTGAGGTACTAGTTCTATGGCTTGTTTTGTTAATAGTGCCTGCACCTCTGTTTGTAACATTGCTAGATGTTGCGACAACAGTTTGTGTGCTCTTGGTGGAATATCTGGAGGAAAATGTGTGAATTCTATACAGTAACCATGTTGGATAAATGACAGGACCCATGTGTCCGTGGCTATGTGTGACCGATGTTTGTGGTAAAATCTCAGTCTTCCTCCCACAGGTGATGTGTGTTGGGGGAGGCTGACGGGCAAGTCACTGCTTGTTATTAGTGGCCTGAAATTTCCCCCTTGACCTTGCGAGCTGTCCCCTGAGGGACCCGCAAAACCCCACTCTCTGATATTGTGACTGGTAGGTGGGTTTTGTTTGACAGGTGGATGTTTCTGAAGACTGTTGTCTGAAACCTCCCCTATATTGCGGCTTCCTGAATGTCCCTCCATATTGAGACGAGTAGAGCGCGCCCTTGGCTTTGGCCGTATCAGCGTCTTTCTTCATCTTCTCGATGGCTGTGTCCACTTGTGGCCCAAACAGTTGTTGTTGGTTAAATGGCATGTTTAAGACTGCTTGTTGTGTCTCTGGTTTGAAGCCTGAGGATCTCAACCAAGCATGGTGTCTAATGGTGACAGCAGTGTTCACTGTTCTTGCGGCAGTGTCTGCAGAATCTAATGCAGATCGTATCTGATTATTAGATATTGATTGTCCCTCCTCTAACACTTGCTGAGCTCTTTTCTGATATTCCTTGGGGAGATGTTGGATGATATCGCTAATCTCGTCCCAGTGAGCTCGATCATAACATGCAAGAAGGGCCTGCGAGTTTGCGATGCACCATTGATTGGCAGCCTGTGATGCTACCCTTTTTCCTGCTGCGTCGAACTTCCGACTCTCCTTTATCTGGAGGTGGTGCATCTCCAGATAACTGTGAGTTGGCTCTCTTTCTCACAGCTCCAACCACTACAGAGTCCGGGGGCAACTTTAGTTGTTTAGAGAGTCCATGTTCCTCGGTGTACGAGGCTTTTTTCGGCCCCGAAGCCGTTTTTTTTCAGCGACGGATTCTCGGCTCGAGTCCTAAAACTTCGGCACGATTTTGGCCTTTTTAGTGCCGAAGGTGTAACTTGGTCACCGGTTGATTTTTTATGGGTCAAGCCATGGCCTTCCGGCAGTGGCATCCCCGAGGCCTTATGCTTCTTAGGCTGACTGTGGGCTTGGGTCGGGGCAGGCGTACTCACATGTTGGCCTGCTGTAGGCGGTCGGTCTGCGTTGGAGTCGCCCGATCCTTGGATGGAGATAGCCATCTCCTCCTCTTCGATGTCAAGGTGTTCTGAACTTTGACGCCATCTGAATCCGCCTCGCCCTCCGATCCCTCAAGGTCTTCTTCGATCGAAAGGACTTGCAGGCCTCACAAGTATCTTCCCTGTGCTCCGGTGACAAGCACAGATTACAGACCCGATGTTGGTCTGTATATGGATACTTGGCGTGGCGCTGTGGGCAGAAACGGAAAGGGGTCCGGTCCATTAGGCTTCGACGTCTTCTGCAGTTGGGCCGACCAGGCCCCCGTTGGGCACGGGAGCCCCGAAGGGCCACCGAAGCTGTGTTTCGCCGGTGTCGATGCAAGATGTTTCACGATCTAAAACAATGCCGACGCTTTTCGGTGAAATCTAGTCTTTTTCCGATTCGAATAACGGAGCAAAGAGGAACACGTCCGAACCCGACGGCGGAAAGAAAATCTAAGATGGAGTCGATGCCCATGCGCAATGGAGCCGAAAGGGAGGAGTCACTCGGTCACGTGACTCGAAAAGACTTCTTCAAAGAAAAACAACTTGTAACACTCCGAGCCCAACACTAGATGGCAGGACCTGTGCAAAGCATGTGTATCTGCAGCTACACATGCCATCGGATATCTCTCTCTCTCACTCTCTCACTCTCTCTCTATATATATATATATATATATATATATATATATATATATATATATATATATATATTGAAAATGTCACTTACCCAGTGTACATCTGTTCGTGGCATCAGTCGCAGTAGATTCGCATGTTTTGCAATAGCTCGCCATCTGGTGTTGGGCCGGAGTGTTACAAGTTGTTTTTCTTCGAAGAAGTCTTTCGAGTCACGGGACCGAGTGACTCCTCCTTTTGTCTCCATTGCGCATGGGCGTCGACTCCATCTTCGATTGTTTTTCCCCGCAGAGGGTGAGGTAGGAGTTGAATTGTAGTAATAGTGCCCATGCAATGGAGTGACTAAGTATGCACCTATTTAAGGTTGAGATGATACATATACAAATAGTTGAAGGTAACTTCCAAACTGCTACAGGCTCCCGGGGAGGCGGGTGGGCACATGAATCTACTGCGACTGATGCCACGAACAGATGTACACTGGGTAAGTGACATTTTCAGTTCGATGGCATCTGTCGCTGTAGATACGCATGTTTTGCATAGACTAGTAAGCAGTTATCTCCCCAAAAGCGGTGGATCAGCCTGTAGGAGTGGAAGTAGTCTGAAATAATGTTCTTAATACGGCTTGACCTACTGTGGCTTGTTGTGCGGATAACACGTCTACACAGTAGTGCTTGGTGAATGTGTGAGGCGTAAACCATGTGGCTGCCTTACATATTTCTTGCATTGGGATGTTTCCTAGAAAGGCCATGGTAGCACCTTTCTTTCTGGTTGAGTGTGCCCTTGGTGTAATGGGCAGCTGTCGTTTAGCTTTAAGGTAGCAGATTTGGATGCATTTAACTATCCATCTGGCTATACCTTGTTTTGATATTGGGTTTCCTGCATGAGGTTTTTGAAATGCAATAAATAGTTGTTTAGTCTTTCTGATGTTCTTTGTTCTGTCAATGTAATACATTAATGCTCTTTTGACATCTAATGTATGTAGTGCCCTTTCAGCTACGGTATCTGGCTGTGGAAAGAACACTGGAAGTTCCACTGTTTGATTTAGATGGAACGGTGAAATAACCTTTGGCAAAAATTTAGGATTGGTCCTTAGGACGACCTTATTCTTGTGTAGTTGTATAAAAGGTTCCTGTATTGTAAACGCCTGAATCTCGCTTACTCTTCTTAGGGAAGTAATGGCGATGAGAAATGCCACCTTCCAGGTTAGGAACTGTATTTCGCAGGAGTGCATGGGTTCAAAAGGTGGACCCATAAGTCTAGTTAGGACAACATTTAGGTTCCATGAAGGAACAGGTGGTGTTCTTGGTGGTATAATTCTCCTAAGGCCCTCCATGAATGCTTTAATGACTGGTATCTTATATAGGGAAGTTGAATAGGTAGTCTGCAGGTATGCAGATATTGCTGCAAGGTGTATTTTAATGGAAGAGAAAGCCAGGTTAGATTTTTGTAAGTGAAGCAAGTAACCCACTACATGTTCTGGAGTTGTGTGTAATGGTTGTATTTGATTAATATGGCAGTAGCAAACAAACCTCTTCCATTTACTTGCATAGCAGTGCCTGGTGGATGGCCTTCTGGCTTGTTTTATGACTTCCATACATTCTTGGGTAAGTTGTAAGTGCCCGAATTCTAGGATTTCAGGAGCCAGATTGCTAGATTCAGCGATGCTGGATCTGGGTGTCTGATCTTTTGGTTGTGTTGTGTCAACAGATCTGGCCTGTTGGGCAATTTGATGCAGGGTACTACTGATAGGTCTAGCAGCGTTGTGTACCAGGGTTGCCTTGCCCAAGTTGGTGCTATTAATATGAGTTTGAGTTTGTTTTGACTGAGTTTGTTTACCAGGTAAGGAAGGAGAGGGAGAGGAGGAAAAGCGTAAGCAAATATCCCTGACCAGTTCATCCATAGCGCATTGCCTTGGGACTGTTTGTGTGGGTATCTGGATGCGAAGTTTTGGCATTTTACGTTCTCCTTTGTCGCAAACAAGTCTATCTGAGGTGTTCCCCAGAGTTTGAAATAAGTGTTCAGAATTTGGGGGTGAATTTCCCATTCGTGGACCTGTTGGTGATCTCGAGAGAGATTGTCTGCGAGTTGATTTTGGATCCCTGGTATAAATTGTGCTATTAGGCGAATTTGGTTGTGAATTGCCCAACGCCAAATCTTTTGTGCTAGCAGGCTTAACTGCGTGGAGTGCGTCCCCCCTTGCTTGTTTAGATAATACATTGTTGTCATGTTGTCTGTTTTGACGAGAATGTATTTGTGAACTATTATTGGTTGGAAAGCTTTTAGTGCTTGAAAAACTGCTAGAAGTTCTAGGTGATTTATATGCAGTTTTGTTTGATGTACGTTCCATTGTCCTTGTATGCTGTGTTGATCGAGGTGTGCTCCCCACCCTGTCATGGAAGCATCTGTTGTTATTACGTATTGTGGCACTGGGTCTTGGAAAGGCCGCCCTTTGTTTAAATTTATGTTGTTCCACCACAGAAGCGAGAGGTAAGTTTGGCGGTCTATTAACACCAGATCTAGAAGGTGACCCTGTGCTTGTGACCATTGTGATGCTAGGCACTGTTGTAAGGGCCTCATGTGCAGTCTTGCGTTTGGGACAATGGCTATGCATGAAGACATCATGCCTAGGAGTTGTAGTACCATCTTTGCTTGTATCCTTTGTGTTGGATACATGCGTTGTATGATGGTGTTGAAATTTAGAATTCTTTGTGGACTTGGAGTGGCTACTCCTTTTGATGCGTCTATTATGGCTCCTAGGTATTGTTGTACCTTGCGCGGCAGAATTTTGGATTTTGTGAAGTTGACGGTGAACCCTAGTTTGAAGAGGGTTTGTATGATATGATTTGTGTGATTTGAGCACTCTATTAACGAATGGGCCTTGATTAGCCAGTCGTCTAGATATGGGAACACATGTATTTGCTGCCCTCTTATGTGTGCAGCGACTACCGCTAGACATTTGGTAAAGACTCTTGGTGCGGTTGTTAATCCGAAAGGCAGTACCTTGAATTGGTAATGTATTCCCTTGAATACAAACCTTAGGTATTTCCTGTGCGATGGGTGTATTGGTATATGGAAATAAGCATCCTTGAGGTCTAAAGTTGCCATGTAGTCGTGTAGTTTTAGCAATGGCAATACTTCTTGTAGTGTGACCATGTGAAAGTGGTCTGATTTGATGAAAGTGTTCACTACTCTGAGGTCTAGGATTGGTCTCAGCGTTTTGTCCTTCTTTGGTATCAGAAAGTACAGTGAGTAAACTCCTGTGTTTATTTGTGTGTTTGGCACTAATTCGATTGCATTCTTTTGCAATAGTGCCTGCACTTCTATCTCCAGGAGATTGGAATGATGTTTTGTTAAATTTTGTGCTTTTGGTGGTATGTTTGGAGGGAATTGTAGAAATTCTATGCAATAACCATGTTGGATAATTGCTAGAACCCAAGTGTCTGTAGTGATTTCCTCCCATGCTTTGTAATAATGACTTATTCTTCCCCCCACTGGTGTTGTGTGGAGGGGGTGAGTGACATGTGAGTCACTGTTTAGTAGTAGGGGTTTTGGGGCTCTGAAATCTTCCTCTATTCCTAGGGAATTGCCCTCCTCTATATTGTCCCCGAAAACCTCCTCTATACTGTCCCTGGTAACTGGACGGTGTTGCTTGTGAGGTGCTGGCTTGTGTGCTCTGACCCCGAAACCCCCCTCTAAAGGGTGTTTTACGGAATGTGCTGTAATTCCCTCTGCTCTGCGGGGAGTAGAGTGCGCCCATGGCTTTGGCAGTGTCCGTATCTTTTTTGAGTTTCTCAATCGCTGTGTCCACTTCTGGACCGAACAGTTCTTTTTCGTTAAAAGGCATATTGAGAACTGCTTGTTGAATCTCTGGTTTAAATCCAGACGTTCGGAGCCATGCATGCCTTCTGATAGTTACAGATGTATTAATTGTCCGTGCAGCTGTATCTGCAGCGTCCATGGAGGAGCGGATCTGGTTGTTGGAAATGGTCTGTCCCTCCTCAACCACTTGTTTTGCCCTATTTTGTAAGTCCTTGGGCAGATGTTCAATGAGATGTTGCATCTCGTCCCAATGGGCTCTGTCATAGCGCGCAAGCAGTGCCTGGGAGTTCGCGATGCGCCACTGGTTTGCAGCTTGTGCTGCGACTCCCTTACCAGCTGCATCGAACTTGCGGCTTTCTTTATCTGGGGGTGGTGCATCTCCAGATGTGTGGGAGTTGGCCCTTTTCCTAGCTGCTCCTACAACGACAGAGTCTGGTGGCAGCTGTGTAGTGATGAAAACCGGGTCTGTAGGAGGCGCCTTATACTTTTTTTCCACCCTTGGTGTGATTGCCCTACTTTTGATCGGCTCCTTAAAGATTTCTTTTGCGTGCCGGAGCATACCAGGGAGCATAGGCAGGCTTTGGTATGAGCTGTGGGTGGAGGAGAGTGTGTTGAATAAAAAATCATCCTCGACCTGTTCTGAGTGGAGGCTTACGTTGTGAAATTGTGCTGCTCTAGCCACCACTTGAGAATACGCGGTGCTGTCCTCTGGTGGAGATGGCTTCGTAGGGTATGCCTCCGGACTGTTATCTGACACTGGGGCGTCGTATAGGTCCCATGCGTCTTGATCTTGGTCACCCTGGCTTATGGTGGTGTGAGCTGGGGAGTGTGATGGAGTTTGTGCTGGTGAGACGTTAATCACGGGCGGAGGAGAGGGTGGTGGGGTAACTCTTTTCACCACTTTTGGTTGTGGTGTCTGTTCAGTTTGGAACTCCAACCTTCTCTTTCTTCTAATAGGGGGAAGGGTGCTTATTTTTCCTGTCCCCTGCTGTATGAAAATACGCTTTTGCGTATGGTCCACATCAGTTGATTGTAGCTCTTCCTCAAACCTATGCTTTTGCATTTGGGAGGTTAGCGAGTGCTCTTCTGTATAAGAGCCTGAAGCTGGGTCGGTTGCAGTTTGTTTCGGGACCGAAACCCTGTCTGCGTCCTTTTTCGGCTCCGAGGTGACTTTTTTCATTTTCGGGGCCGAAACCTGTCGGCGCCGATCTTCTTCGGGGCCGCTGTCTCGGCATCGAGCCGTGTCTACACCGGCATCTCGGTGTCGATGCTTGTCTCCAGCACTTTCTCGGTCCCGAGAAGGCTGCGTGCCGGTGTCTCGACCGGAGTCGGACGATCTCGGCACTGTTTGGGCCTTTTTCGGTGCCGACGGTCGGTCACCGAATTTATGGGTGGAGCCATGGCCTGGTGGCAGTGGCGTCCCCTGGGCCTTGTAAATCTTCCTCCGAGTGGTTTTCGACGTCTTACTCACGGTTTGTGTATCGTCGAATCCTTCGGAGTCTGAGTCTTGGATCGAGAAGGTACCTTCCTCTTCTTGTTCCTCGAACTCTCGGTGGGCTGTCGGCGCGGACGCCATCTGAAGTCTTCTGGCTCGACGGTCTCGGAGTGTTTTTCGGGACCGGAACGCACGACAGGCCTCGCAGGTGTCTTCACTGTGCTCAGGTGACAGGCACAGGTTACAGACCAAGTGTTGGTCTGTATAGGGGTATTTATTGTGGCATTTGGGGCAGAAACGGAAAGGGGTCCGTTCCATCGGCGTTCTTCAGCACGCGGTCGGGCCGACCAGGCCCCGACGGGGGATCGAAAAAAACTACCCCCGAAGGGCACCGGAGCTCTTCGATCCTTCGACGCGGTGTTGAATCTAACTACGCTGATCCCGAACGCAACAATACCGACGAAAATCTGCCGAAATTAGCTATCTTTCCGTTCCGAAACTCGGAGCGACAGGAACACGTCCGAACCCGATGGCGGAAAAAAAACAATCGAAGATGGAGTCGACGCCCATGCGCAATGGAGACAAAAGGAGGAGTCACTCGGTCCCGTGACTCGAAAGACTTCTTCGAAGAAAAACAACTTGGAACACTCCGGCCCAACACCAGATGGCGAGCTATTGCAAAACATGCGTATCTACAGCGACAGATGCCATCGAACATATATATATATATATATATATTTACGCCACCAGTTGTCTTGCAGTTGAGGCTTGCATCTTCCAAGCAATGCACATACTTCAACTGACGCGTTTCATCTGTAGCTTTTAGGCAGCAGTTAAAAAAGTCAATTAAGTCTTGTGATTATGTTTCTGCTACAAAGGCATCAGACTCTTGTCTAGTGGCAGTTTTGAAGCCATAAAGTAGCACAGAAGGTGTATATGCCTACTGCAAACATCAGATCTGTATTTTATGTAAACAGCTGAGTTCATTAGTAAAGTCAGCCATTACCTGCGCTATAATACAAATGAAATGTATGTGCGGGGGGCTATGGAGAGATGAAGGGCACTTTTTCTGGGTGGTAGTGAGGGAATCAGAGGAGGAGGTCGTGGGAGTGGGGGCACCAATAATGATTGTTGGACTGGGCACTAGAGGTGCTAAAGACTGTGACGATTGGTATGTGACAAGTTGAAGTAATAGTGTGTCTTTTTTTGAGTGTCTTCAAAGAACGTGCTGATTGAGGGAAGAAACGAAGGCAAAGTGACCTCTACTGTTGCACATATCACATACACACACACCCACCACCAACTTTGCGACTGTCTACGTAGGCTAGTGTTTTAAAGCAACAGTTTAGCCAGTAGCAGAGATGGAATCTCGTTGGATGACTGCTGCTCAAGCTCTCATTCAGGTTATAGAGGACAGCTCTGACGTAGGATCAGAGACTGAGACAGCAGATACTGAGACAGCATCTGAGGGATAGGACAATGGCACTAACTCTGGGAGTGATTTTTCAGTCGGAGTTCATTCGATAACTCCTCTTCCAGTGATTATAAGGGAGGTGATGAGAACAGTCCTGCTGTCCCTTCACAAGCACTATCTGAGCAACGAGACAATAGCGCGTTAGCCCAACCCAGAGAGCAGGTGCATGCAGCGGCAAGCACAGAGAAAGTGCTCTCTTGGAAGCTCCCCAAATCGTATTGTGGAGACATCAAAATTATCTAACACAAAACAAACTGGTTTTGTAAGCCAGGCACCTGTGTTTTTGGTCCTGGGCTCGGTGGCCATATAGGGAAATATACCAAACCCAGACATTTCTGGAAACTAGACATCCGGGGGAGTCCACAGAGGTGTGACTTGTGAGGATTCCACAAAGTTTTCTTACCCAGAATACCCTGCAAAGCTGAAATGTTGAATAAAACAATTTTTCTTGCATTTCTGTCACACAAACTACAGGAATATGCTGGGATCCACAAAATTCCTACCACCTAGTGTTTCCCCACCTGTCCTGATAAAAGCGCTACCCCCACTTGAGTGCATGTACCTAGTGCCTGCATCAGGAATGGATCACCCCAGGGCCAACATTTGCCCTCATGTAAGGACCAAATTGACCGTTGTGTGATCTATTCCTGTTGCGGGCACTAGGCCTACTCACACAAGTGAGGTACCATTTTTATCGGGAGATTTGGGGGAATGCTGGGTGGAAGGAAATTTGTGGCTCCTCTCAGATTCCAGAACTTTCTGTCACTGAAATGTGAGGAAAAAGTGTTTTTGGGCCAAATTTTGAGTTTTGTAAAAGTTTCTGGTTAACAGAACCTGGAGAGAGCCCCACAAGTCACCCCATCTTGGATTCCCCTGGGTGTCAAGTTTTTGAAAAAAAAAAACAGGTTTGGTAGGTTTCCCTAGGTGCCGGCTGAGCTAGAGGCCAACATCCGAAGCTAGGCACTTTCCAAAAAATACGTCCGTTTTTAATGTAAAAATGTGATGTGTCCATGTTGTGTTTCCTGTCGCAGGAATTGGGCCTACCCACGCAAGTGAGGTACCATTTTTATCGGGAGACTTGGAGGAACACAGAATAGCAGAACAAGTGTTATTGCCCCTTGTCTTTCTCTACATGTTTTCCTTCCAATTGTAAGACAGTGTGTAAAAAAAGACGTCTATTTGAGAAATGCCCTGTAATTCACATGCTAATATGGGCACCCCGGAATTCAGAGATGTGCAAATAACCACTGCTTCTCAACACCTTATCTTGTGCCTGTTTTGTAAACACAAAGGTTTTCTTGATACCTTTATATTTCAGCAAATGAATTGCTGTATACCCGGTATACAATGAAAACCCATTGCAAGGTGCAGCTCATTTATTGCCGCTGGGTACCTAGGGATCTTGATGAACCTACAAGCCCTATATATCCCCGCAACCAGAAGAGTCCAGCAGATGTAACGGTATATTGCTTTAAAAAATCTGACATCGCAGGAAAAAGTTACAGAGTAAAACGTGGAGAAAAATGGCTGGTTTTTTTGGCTCAATTTCAATATTATTTTTTGTTCAGCTGTTATTTTCTGTAGGAAGACCTTGTAGGATCTACACAAATGATCCCTTGCTGAATTCAGAATTTTGTCTACGTTTCAGAAATGTTTAGCTTTCCGGGATCCAGCATTGGTTTCACACCTATTCCTGTCACTAACTGGAAGGAGGCTGAAAGCACAAAAAATAGTAAACCTGGGGTATGTCCCAGTAAAATGCCAAAATTGTGTTGAAAAATGAGGTTTTCTGATTCAAGTCTGCCAGTTCCTGAAAGCTGGGAAGATGGTGTTTTTGGCACCGGAAACCCTTTGTTGATGGTATTTTCAGGGGAAAAAAACACAAGCTTTCTTCAGCAGCCCTTTTTTCCTATTATTTTGAAAAAAAAACAAAATGTCTCTGTATTTTGGCTACTTTTTTGGTCTCCTTCAGGGGAACCCATAAACTCTGGGTACCTTTAGAATCCCTAGGATGTTGGAAAAAAAGGACGCAAATTTGGCATAGATCGCTTATGTGGACAAAAAGTTATGAAGGCCTAAGTGCCAACTACCCCAAATAGTCAAAAAAAGGGGTCAGCACTGGGGGGTGGGAAGGCCCAGCAGCTAAGGGGTTAAGGAATCCACAATTGACTTTTGCTGCCGAACATATTTCTCGATTTTCAAATGTTTGCACTTTTTCCAAATTTCTGATCTGGTCTGTTAAGGACTTGGTTAAGTCCCCTAGTCCTGTTGAATTTTGGAATTTAAAAAGTTATAAGATAGTTAGGCCTTAAAAATAATTAAGATTGGTGGTGTAATATTCTAAAAAGGTCCCAACTATTTAAAAACCATGTCTGAGGCAGCAGGTCCCTCCCAGCACCTCAACCTAGGCCCATACCAAAACCTTCAGCTGGACGAACTTAAGGCCCTCTGTCAAGCATGGAAACTTGCCATGGGCCTTAAGCCCACAAAAGCCCAACAGCTCCTTGCAGAAAATGTAAGAGCCATGGCAGAAAAGAAACCCCCATTGGCTAACAGGAGGATCAGGATTCCCTCAGCACTCCCTTGGATATAAACACCTCTGGGAGCACTTCTGACAGTACCCCAGATGAAGATGAGGAGGATCTTGAACTTCAAAAATGATCCAATAGAGTAGAATTAGAAGCTAAACTATTGGCTTAAAAAAAGAAAGAATTGAGATGAACCTAGAACGCATCTCTGGTGGCAGCATTAACTCAAATAGGTAGAAAGAAGTTGATAAGATGAGCAGAGGCCCCTAGTAGCATCTGACTAGTCAGTCCACCTGATTAGTGTCCAGGATGCCCCCCCATAGGTGGTTCCTTCAGAAGCTGTCCAACCCCCTTCATGGGTTACTGAAGGGCTCCCCTGAGGGTGGGACCCTAGATTTATCTGCAAGATTCCTCTGCAAGATCATTCTGCAACCTGGACACTAGAACCGCTCGCTGCTGGACTGCAACAAATAGATGGGCACCTACTGCAATTTTGTTCCCGTGCATTGAAAAGAACCTGCAACCTCCTTGGTCGTGCATCCTCCAGAGTCACAAGGAATCTGCTTGCACTTAGGACACAGAGAAATGAATGTCCCCTAGAGTGAAAGAGTGACTCCCCTGCATCCGCAGGCACCTTAACGATGACGACCTGTTTGTGGATACTACTATCCCACGGACCCTGCTGGTCCCCAAATCCTGCACCACTGCGTGTAACACTTTCTTGCATTTGCCAAGGCTTGTTGGTGGTCCTGCTGACCACTGACTCTCCGCTTGCAGTCCAAGGCCCGCATGTGACAGCTTGTGGACGACTCCTGGGATCTGCCTGCATCGCCTGGTCTTCCACAGCAACCATCTCTCAGGAAAGCATCTTCAAGAAGGGTGGGCATTGCCCCCCTGGCATCCCCTGGGCATCTTCGGTCCGTCTGGACTCAGTCTCCTCATTCCTTAGGTTCTCTTTGCCTGGGTTCCACCGACCTGGTATACGTGTGATGTAAGGAAATGGCTCCCTGTTGCAGTTAACCCCCACTTTTTGCCTGATACTGATGCTGACTTGACTGAGAAGTGTGCTGGGACCCTGCTAACCAGGCCCCAGCACCAGTGTTCTTTCACTAAAAATGTACCATTGTTTCCACAATTGGCACACCCCTGGAACACAGATAAGTCCCCTGTAAAAGATACCAGTGGTACCAAGGGCCCTGTGACCAGGGAAGGTCCTTAAAGGCTGCAGCATGTGTTGTGCCACACTAAGGGACCCCTCATCTAACACATGCACACTGCCATTGCAGATTGTGTGTGTTGGTGGGGAGAAAAGGGCAAATTCGACATGGCATCCACCCCAGGATGTCATGCACACAAAATACTGCCTGTGGCATAGGTAATCACTCCTCTAGCAGGCCTTACAGCCCTAAAGCAGGGTGAGGGCATAACTGCATGAGCAATATGCCCCTCAGTGTCTAAGTCTATTCTTAGACATTGTAAGTACAGTGTGGCCATATTAAGTATATGGTCTGCGAGTTTGTCAAAACAAACTCCACAGCTCCATAACGGCTACACTGAATACTGGGAAGTTTGGTATCAAACTTCTCAAAATAATAAACCCACACTGATGCCGGTGTTGGATTTATTACACAATGCACACACAGAGCATCTTAGATATGCCCTCTGTATTTTACCCAATCCTTCAGTGCAGGACTGACTGGTCTGTGCCAGCCTGCCACTGAGACGAGTTTCTGACCCCCTCGGGTGAGAGCCTTTGTGCTCCCTGAGGCCAGAAATAAAGCCTGCACTGGGTGGAGGTGCTCAACACCTCCCCCCTGCAGGGACTGTAACACCTAGAAGTGAGCCTCAAAGGCTCAGGCTTCGTGTTACAATGCCCCAGGGCATCCCAGCTAGTGGAGATGCCCACCCATCTGGACACAGCCCCCACTTTTGGCGGCAAGTCCAGAGGAGATAATGAGAAAAACAAGGAGGAGTCACCTACCAGTCAGGACAGCCCCTAAGGTGCCCTGAGCTGAGGTGACCCCTGCCTTTAGAAATCCTCCATGTTGGTTTTGAAGGATTCCCCCAATAGGAATAGGGATGTGCCCCTCTCCCCTCTGGGAGGAGGCACAAGGAGGGTGTAGCCAAATTCAAGGACAGTAGCCACCTGAACACACCCCTAAATGCGGTATTTAGGGGTGGCCCTGAACCCAGGAAATCATTTTCCTGCAACCTACAACAACAAGAAGGATTTCTGACCTGAATGCCCCACAGAGACGACGGAGACGACAACTGACTTGTCCCCAGCCCTAGGCCTGTCTCCAGACTCAAAGAGCCTGCACAGAAACGCATCAGACAGGGACCAGCGACCTCTGAGGACTCAGAGGACTGCCCTGAACCTAAAGGACCAAGAAAACTCCAGAGACCAGCTGCACTTTTCAGAACCTGCAACAACTTTGCAACAATGAAGCAACTTTTAAAGAACTCTCTCTTCCCGCCGGAAACTTGAGACTTCACACTCTGCACCCAAGGCCCCCGGCACGAGTTCAGGAGAACCAACACCGCAGAGAGGACTCCCAAGCGACTCCAACGACATGGACACCCTGAGTCGACCTCCCTGCTCCCCCACAGCGACGCCTGCAGAGAGGATCCAGAGGCTCCCCCAGACTGCGACTGTCTGGTAACAAAGAAACCGACGCCTGGACTAAGTACTGCACCCACAGCCCCCAGCACCAAGAGGAACCACCTAGCAATGCAGAAGTGACCAGCAGGCGGCCCTCATCCTAGACCAGTCGGTTGCTGGCCTGAGAAGCCCCCCGTGCCCTGCCTGCATCGCCTGAGTGACCCCTGGGTTCCTCCATTGCTTTCAATAGCAAACCTGATGCCTACTGCACCCGGCCGCCCCTGTGCCGCTGAGGGTGTGTTTTGTTGGCTTTTGTGGGCTTGTGTCCCCCCCCCCCCAGTGCTCCACAAAACCCCCCTGGTCTGCTCCCCGAGGACGCAGGTACTTACCTGTAAGCAGACTAGGACCGGAGCACCACTGTTCTTCATAAGCGCCTATGTGTTTTGGGCCCTCCTTTGACCTCTGCACCTGACCGGCCCTGTATTGCTGGTGCGGTGGCTTTGGGGTTGCCTTGAATGGCTGCCTATGTCCAGGAGACTGACTGTGTAAGTGATTTCCTGAGAAACTTAACCAAACTTACCTCCCAGGAACTGTTGATTTTTGCACGAAATGTCCACTTTTAAAATAGCTTATTGCCATTTTAACCTAAACTGTGTGTACTACTGTTTTAAATCAAAGTTCTATACTTACCTGTGTGAAGTACCTTGGGAACCCTTGGACTCTGTGCACACTATCTCTCACTTTGAGATAGTATACACAGAGCCAATTTCCTACAGTCATGTTAAGAGGAAGGATTTCCCATACCAAAGCTTGCCCAAGATTAATAAAAAGGGGGATTGCTGCAGAAACTGAAGTTCAATGAGTTTGAGAAAATGTGAAACAAGAGAAGGCAAGATAGGGATGCAAATCCAGGAACAAACTAAATGAGTGCGACTTTGGAAAGTACCTTGCATTTTATGTACTTACCTCAAATCTTGAATCTTGTGGTTCTAAAATAATTTAAGAAAATTTATTTTTCTATATAAAAACTATTGGCCTGGAGTAAGTCTTTGAGTGTGTGTCCCTCATTTATTGCCTGTGTGTGTACAACAAATGCTTAACACTACCCTCTGATAAGCCTACTGCTCAACCACACTACCACAAAATAGAGCAGTAGTATTATCTATTTTTGCCACTATCAACCTCTAAAGGGAACGCTTGGACTCTGTGCACACTATCTCTCACTTTGAGATAGTATATACACAGAGCCAACTTCCTACAGTCATGTTAAGAGGAAGGATTTCCCATACCAAAGCTTGCCCAAGATGAATAAAAAGGGGGACTGCTGCAGATACTGAAATTGAATGAGTTTGAGAAAATGTGAAACAAGAGGAGGCAAGATAGGGATGCAAATCCAGGAACAAACTAAACGAGCGTGCGACTTTGGGAAATAGCACTAAGAAAGATGAGTCAAAATATATGGCTCTGAAGAAAGTGATGCAGGTCTATGGTTTTTTTGTGCAGTTAGAAAGCATAGAGAAATGTGTCATGATGAAAATACCCCCTTGCAATCAAAGATACCAAGAACACTCCATCATGTACCTGTGAGATAAAGAGGGGGTTTACATATGCATCCTCTGCAAATATCAGAAGGAGAGCAGGACTGACGGTAGATGAATACTGCAGATGATGTCACAATCCATAGAAATTCACTAATTACAAGCTATATTGTTAGCACTGTAAATATATAACATAGCTGATTTGTTATTTTATTTTTTTCTTTGCAACAGGGAGGTGTAGGAAGGTAGATCTGTGTAGTGTACTAAAGTAAGGGGACACTATGCAGTTAAGCCAGGGAAACCCTCATTGACAGACAGGGGTTAAACAAAAACAGTTAAAGCTCTCTTTTGTGGTACTGTGGGTGAGCAGTTAGACTTATTAGAGAACTGTGTTATGCATGTATTGCACACTCAGAGCCAGTAAGCGAGACACACTATAGGAAAACACCCTTTTTGACATGGTTAGCTCTCTCTTTTTGCCTGTTTTTTGATGTGGCTTTGACGTTTGATACACTGAGTCCCTGTTACCCAGGTCCCTAGTGCCAGATCTCTTTCCCCAAAACTGCATAGTTGTTTTGCACAATTGGCAAGATCTTTAGCTACCACTGTAAGTCACTAATAGAGGGTACCACCGGTACCTAAAGGCTGAGGTACGAGGCAAGGTCCCTGAGGGCTGCAGCACTAGTTGTGCCATCCTCAGTGACCCCTCACCAAACCCCCACAGTATTGTCCTTGCAGACTGCATTTGTTGGTGCAGGCTAAATTCAAAACACGACCTGTTGCGCCAGGTTCCCTATCACTGCATGTGCCAGGTATAAGTCACCCCTGAGGCAGGGTGTATCAAGGCACATGTGAGGGCATATATGGGTGAGCAGATATGTCCCAGCAATGTCTCGGTCAATTCTGAGACATAGTAAATGAACAGGGAAGCCATTTTAAATGCACTTGCTGGACACTGGTCATTATAAGTTCCCCAGCTACATGATGGCTTCTATATATCCTGGAATATGTGATATCAAACATCTCACAATAATAAACCATCACTGATCCCAATGATGGATTTATTAATAACTTCACACAGAGGGCACCTTAGAGGTACTGCCTGAAAACCTACCAGCTACTAATGTGCTGACTGACTGTCACTGACCAGTTCAGTCACCACAGATGTGTTTCTGGCCCCCCAAGGGGAGAGCCAGAGCTCTCAAGGACCGGAGACAAAAGCTTGCACTGGGTGGAGGTGTTATCACCTCACCCAGGCAGGATCGACATTCCAGGGGGGAAAGCTTCATAGGCCTAGCTGCCTTTGTAATGCGACCCAGGTCTCTGCAGACGGTAGATATGACTGATTCCCCTGTCCTGATCCCACCTTTGGCAGAAGCACAGGTAGGAAAATTAGGCAGATTAGGAGGTGTGCCCCCTTCATGCCAGTTCCACCCCTAAGGTGATAGATTTTAAGAGGACACAACTTTTTAAATTCCTCTATCTTGATTGGAAGCACTTAGACCACTAGTGTTAGTGTTATGCCCACTTCCCAGCAAAAGTGGTCATAGAAAGGGCTAGTCGCCCTAAATGTGGGCAGCCCATTGCTTCCACCTGGCACTCCCTATAAGACCTCTGAATTGAGTATTTAGGTGACACCCCTGAACCCTAGAACTCAGATCCTGACTACCTACAAAGCAAAGGATAAAGAAAAGTCGCACCTGTAGAAGATGAAAAGAAGCAGCTGACTTGGAACCAGCCCCTCCGGCCTGCCTTCTGACCTCAGTGGACTCTACCCAAAAGACTACTCGTCCTGCAGCTGAGCCTCCAAGAAACCCAGGAGAACTGCCTGTCTTCACAAAGACTCAGACTCCCGTGAGCAGCGGAACTGCTCCACAACAAAGTTTCAAGAGAGGACTCTGCAGCTCCTCAAACAGCAAGAACACAACACCCAAGGTGACCTCTGCGCCTGACTACCACAACCCGAGGTGAAGCCAACCAACGGTGTTAGCGAAGTTCCTCAGCTGACTAGAGTCAGAATCCACTGAAGTTTCACCTCTCGTGGACTCCCACAAGTTGTCTACAGCCTCTGCATGCAGGCCCCTTCTCCTGCAGCCTTGTGGTGAGAGAAAACCTGACACCTCCAGCAATCACTGCACCCGTCGCCCCTGACCCCATCTGAGGTGGGTCATTGGTGCCAACAAGCTCTCCTGAGGTTGAGTCCACCCTAGGTCTTCCCCTACTGGACCCCCGGCGATGCCTGCAGCCTAAACATGCAGGACCCCCTGACCTCGAGTGCTCCCGAATTAGGAAACTTGACACCTAAGGACACCCCTGCATTCGTCGCCACCGGGGCCTGGAGAAAAAGTCCAAAGGTGCACCTACGTCCCCAAACACCTAAAGTCTATTACCTACCTGTTGGTTGTCCCTAACTGGCTTCCAAACCTGAGCCAACTGCCTGTCTTCACAAGGACCAAACTCACATAGGAAGCAATTGGGCACTCTACGCCTTACTGCATCCCTGCACCCAGGCACCCCAGTGCTGCCCAGGGTGACCTGATGGTGTGGTTCTGATCAATGCCCAGTATTTACCTTAACTCCCTGAGATTGGCCTCGCAAGACGTTGCTAACCCTGTGTTTGCTGAACATGGTTTTCCTCCATAGGAAAACATTAAGTGAACTCTGGGAATTGCACTGAAGTGTTTGTAGCTTGTACTGGCTATACTATATCACAGTAAGGTATAGTGTGTACAGAGTCCAGTGGTTCTCCAGAGGTTTTACAGAGGCTAAATAATGCTCTCTTTTGTGGTAGAATGGTCGAGCAGCTGGGCTTATCAGAGTGTAGTGTTAAGCATTTGTAGTACACACACAGTCAAGAAATGAGGCACACACCCAATGGCTAATTCCAGGCCAATGTTTATGTATCAAAAAATACTTTTCTACTTTATTTCTAGAACCAAAGGGATCTTCTTGCAGATAAGTACAGTTTCAAGGATGTGTCACTTTCAACCATCAAATACACTTTGTTTAGAATTCACAGATAAAGCAGTTTTCAGGTAAGTAATACTCTTCAATTTCAAAAGTAGATACAGTGCAATTTCTCATGGAAAGCAATGTAGTCCTAATGGGGGAAAAGTAACAACACAATTTGCAGTTAAGTTCTCGACTTACAATCCCATTCTTAGGGGCCAGGGTGTCCACAGGACAAAGTTTAGGAAGACACCAAGGGGGCACCACCAGAAACACAGGGTCGGCCCGGTGCAGAGGTCAAAGTTGGTGTTGGTGCCCAATGGAATCCTATTGAGACTGGGGGCACTTGCAAAGAAACAGCTTGCAGGTAAGTACCTGCGCCTTCAGGGCAGAGACCTGGCGGGTTTAGATCAGAACACCAAACAAACATCCTCAGCGACACAGGGGCGGGTGCAGGAGGCAAACACAGCATCGGGTGCCCAAAGCTTTTCAATGGAGGAACCCAGTAGGTCAAAAAGATGATACAGGCTTGGTCCAGGGGGTCAGATCAAGAAGACCAATGGCTAGACAGGTTAGTAGAGAGCCCTCTGGACGTTGCTGGACCGTAGATTGGGTTCCCCAAGGCCAGGGGGCTGCGGTGCGGGGGTACCTTTTGGCCTTAGGAAATCTTCACCGAAACCGGTCGCGGTCAGGTGGTCCTCGGGATTTAGGCTGCAGGTGCTGTCAACCCAGGGTGGACCCGATGTCTGAATCACCTGGAGACCTTCTGTGGACCGGTGGGCCACCTGGACTCAAGTCGTGGGCGTCAGATGAAGAGTGGGCAGGACTTGCGGATCCAGGAGTGTCTGGAGTCCTTCTTGAAAGTTTCTTTGTGGTCAGGAAGAGCTTGGTCCTTGGTTAGGCAGGCAGTCCTCTGGAGGTTTGTAGAGGTTGCTGGTCCTGTAAATGCATCATCTTTTTTGTGCCAGGAGTCTTGCACTAGAAGCTGAAGACAGGCCGGAAGGGCTGAGATCAAGTCAGTTGTTGTCTGGGGTCTTCTCTGCTGGAACGGCTCTTCAGTCCCTCTTCTTTTTTCAGATCGCCAGGAATCTGAAGAGCAAGGTTCAGAGGTGCCCCTAAATACTAGATTTAGGGGAGTTACATGGGTCAGCGGGCATAAGACAATGGCTACTGACCTTGAGAGTGGCTACACCCTACCTGTGCCCACTCCCTTTGGGAAGGGGGGCACATTCCTAACCCTATTGGCTATCACCCTCTAACACAAGATGGAGAATTCTGTCAGGAGGGGTTCATCACAGTTCTGGGCACCTTAGGGGTGGTCCCAGCTTGGGTGGACATTCCTCCTGGTGTTTAATTTTACAGCGGACTTGCCGGCAAAAGTGGGGCCTGGTCTGTACAGCGAACATCTCCACTAGATGGAGTGCCCCAAGGTAGCAAAACAAAAGGCAGGAGCCTTTGAGGCTCACTGTCAAGTGTTGCTGTTCCTGCAGGGGGGAGGAGTGAAGCACCTCCACCCAGAACAGGCTTTGTTCCTGACTCCCGAGAGCACAAAGGCTCTCACCAAATGGGGTCAGAAACTCGTCTGGTAGTGGCAGGCTGGCACAGACTGGTCAGAGAGTTGGGTGAATTTCAGGGGGCATCTCTAGGACACCCTGTGTGTGCATTCTACAATAAATCAAACACTGGCATCAGTGTGGGTTTACTTGAGCTGATAAGTTTGATACCAAACTTCCCAGCATTCAGTGAAGCTACAATGGAGGTGTGGAGTTTATAATGACAAACTTCCAACTCACGTACTCAATATGGCTACACTTCACTTACAGGGTCTAAGAATGGACTTAGACACTGTAGGGGCATTAGCTCAGGCAGCTATCACCTCATCTGTGGTATAATGCAACCTGCCTTAGGGCATTAAGGTCAGCTAGAGAAGTGACTTACCTATGTCACAGGCAGTGTTTTATGGGCATGGCACCCAGAGAAGGATGCCTTGTTGACTTTACCTTTTACTCCCCACCAACATACACAATCTGCAAATTCAATGTGCATGTGTCTGGAGAGGGGTTCCTTAGGGTGGCACAATATATGCTGCAGCCCTTAGAGACCCTCCCTGGCCACATGGCTCTTGGCAACACTGGTACAAGGGACTTAGCTATGTGCCAGGGGAATGCCAATTGGGAAAGTAATGGTACAGTTTAGGTAATGAACACATGTGCTGGGGCCTGTTTAGCAGGGTCCCAGCACACATTCAGTCAAGTTAGCATCAGATATCAGGAAAAACGTGGGGGAGGTAACAATGCCAAAAGGGGCATTTTCCTACAGTGCTGCAAAGTATTTATGCTTAAAATTCAACTTACTTGATTATAAAGTTCTTGGGTTTGAAATACATATAGAAAGAATTGTTATTTTTCTAAATTGGTCCCTAATTTATTCTTTGAGTCTGTATCGCATTTATTGCCTCTGTGAGTACAACAAATTCTTAGCACTACCCTTTGATAAGCCTAACTGCTCGCAAACACAACCACAAAATAGAGCATTAGTCCTATCTACTTTTGCCTCTTCAAAACTAATTAGGTATCCACTGGACTCTGCACAGTGGACTTCATTTTAGTGCACTATAGAGAGCCAGCTTCCTACATTGGTGGATTAGCAGTGGTATCTTGCGACTTTGCATTTGGTGATACCACTTGGTTAATAAGTGACTACATGAGTAAATCCAAAAATTGCCTTTAGGTAAATTGCATTTTTTTTAATTGTATATTTTTCCAAATTCTTAAAAGTACTGTTAGGGCCCTGGCTAGGTTCCTGTAGCTTAACAGTAAAAGTTCTAAAAGCTTACTTTAGTTAGGACTGCAAAAAACTGTTAGGATTTTTTTCTCTAGCTCAAAAAGTTCCCAAACTTTAGTAAAATAATGAGTACCTCAGAGGATAGGATTGTGGAGCTCGACCTCACCCATTACCTCACAAACGGTTAAGGGCCCTCTGTAAAGGGTACTAAATAAAAACAGGCTCACACCCTACAAGTATTAAGCATCAGAAGCAACCGGCAGAGTATGAGCAGGCCTATTCTAGTGCTGAAACTACTGATCCTTTAGATTAGGGCAGTGCAAGTCACTAGAAACTAAACCCTCGACC
Organism: Pleurodeles waltl; assembly: GCF_031143425.1. NCBI lineage: Eukaryota > Metazoa > Chordata > Amphibia > Caudata > Salamandridae > Pleurodeles > Pleurodeles waltl. The sequence goes on from NC_090438.1 coordinate 350,751,451, forward strand.
ACTCAAAAGAGTGGAACCTGTACCCCACATGGCTAGGACACCCTCTTCTAATGAGGATGGCTCACGTTCCTCAAAGTCAAGAGAAAGGCTCTTTGAAGAGGACATTCTTTTAGAAAGACTAGCTAGGAGAATTACCCTGGAAGACAGGATCCTGGCAATAGAGAAGGAAAGAAACGAGAAGGGTTTAGCATACATGAATGGTGGCAGCATTTTTATACATCGGGATAGAGTAGAGAACTTTGACCCTAAAATCTCCAAAGGAATTGTCCCCATAATGTGAGGAATGTGATGATATCACCAAATGGTTCACAGCCTATCATAGGGCCTGTGTTGCCAAACAACTTGACAAAAACGCTGGGGATCTTTCCTTAGGGAAATATTCTCAGCAAAGTGCAAGGATACACTACTGACACTGAATTAGGCAGATGCTAGGTCCTATGACCTCATGAAAGATACCCTGATTGAGGGCTATGGACTTACCACTGAAGAATATAGAATCAGGTTCAGAGAGACGCACAAAACCCAGAGTCAGTCCTGGGTTGATTTTGTGGACTTTGCAGTGAAAACACTAAGTAGTTGGTTAAACGGAAGTCAAGTGCAAGATTATGGTGAACTTTATGATTTGATTATGAAGGAACATATAACAAGTAACTATACTTCTGAGAAGTTGCATCAGTACCTAGTGGACCTGGGGCCAGTCTCTCCGCAAGAGCTGGGGAGGAAGGCTGATAACTGGGTTAGAACTAGGATGTCTGAGACAAGACATGGATGGGGTGGCCTCAAGAAAGAGTCAGAGAAGCCCCCCCAGGAGAAAAAGGTGGACAACCCTAAAAATAAAGAAAAGGAGTCCTCTATAGCCCCCCAAAAATATGTTTAGGATGGTGGGTCTCAAGACATCTCACAAAACAAAAGTGGGTACCAGGGTAAAAACTGGGATGCCACTAAGGCATGGTGTTTTGACTGTACGCAGACAGGGTACCAAAAGAAAGGACATCGCCTGTCCTAAAAAAAAAAAGAAAAAAACAAGAGTAAATCCCCAGGGGTTGCCAGGGTAGCCATAGAGGATGATTCCTCAGATGAGGAGGTCCTCTTAGCCTTTAATTAGAAAGTGTGGCCAACAGGTGAGTTGGAGATTTCGGAGGGGAGTGAACACTTCCACCACTTACTGGTGAATAGAATCACTGCCCTGAGAGATACCTGTGCCAGTCACACTATTGTGCATGGCAGGCTGGTACTGTCAAACCAGTATATCCCAGGCGAGACTGCTAGGGTAAGGGTTACCCCAGGGGAGATCACTGTTAGGTCTGTGGCTTTAGTGCCCTACACATAGCAGGCCCCTTAGTTGGAGAAGGGATGTAGTCAGTACAGACCTCCCCCTTGATTGTCTCCTTGGTAATGACCTCCCAAAGTTTGGTCAGAGTCCGAAAGAGGAGCTGGTCCGGTGCCAGCCCTCTTCCAAGGATTCTGGAGGTGCTGCCCCTGCAGTGAGTGCAAGTAGGCCTCAGAAGAAAAAGAAATGAAAGGAGTGTAGGAAGGGTGAGCAACTTTCAGCCAAAGTTCCAGTAAGCCAAGGAGATTCTGCTCCAGTAGGGGAGAACTCTTAAGTTGGCACTGGTGAAGCCCAGCCTGACCCACAATAAGTACGGACTAGTCAGGCAACTGCTAAGCTTGAGTTGGTGGCTCCTCAGCTAACAGAAAAGAAAGTGGAAGAAGGATGTTTTCTACAGGATGGAGTAACCATCCTCACTCTAAAACAGCGTACCCTGAACCCAAAGAAGCCTGTAACCAAGCCCTTTCACCTGTCAGTGAGGAGTTAAAGGTGTGGTTCTTGGAACTGACAGCTGTCATTGGCCTCTGCTGGGTGTTAGCCTTTATGGCTGCACTGTCCTTGGCATGCTGGTCTAACCCCATGCCAAATAGCAAGCTAGGACCCCTGACCCTGTTGGTCATGGTGGGGTTACTCCATTTGTGGGTGACGTCTTTCGGTAAGCTGGGGGTTGCCCTGGCTAAGATAGGGTTAGCAAAGGTGGAGAGCTCTCATTCCAAAGAAAGGTAAAAAGTAAACAAAGAGTATTCTAAATGGGGTCCTAACACTGCTGAGGTAAGTCAGATTCCCAAAGGAAGTTACCTGGACAGTAGGATGTGAGGCAAAGTAGGCCCTGCAATCATGCAACCTGCTCCCTTACTCTTTCTCGCCTGACAGGCTAAGAACACTCTCCCATGTTTGACTCAGTCTCCTGGACTGTTAAGTAGGGGTTGGGGCTTGTGTAGGGAGCTGGGTTCTGGTTGCAGTTCGCCCCCCCCACTTTTTGCCTGGTTTTTAGATGCAACTTTGACTTAAGTGCATTGGGTTCCTCCTAACCAGGTCCCCAGTGCCCGTGCCCCTTCCCTAAAACAAGACATCTGGTCATTTGATCCCCAAGTGACCAAGCCCTCCAGCCCCCTATAAGTACCTAGTAAACGGTATCCATGGTACATAGGGCATGGGCACTGAAGAGGGCCCATCAGAGCTGCAGCACCACTTGTGCCACTCTGGGGGACCCAACACCAACCTTAGGCTGCATGACAAGGTGCTCCCAAAATTGAAAACACAACATGGCACACAACCTGTGTGGCATGTCCCCTAATCACTGCATGCAATATATCTAAGTCACGCCTCTAGCTGGCATTACAGCCCCAACGCAGGGTGCATTATATTACATGTGAGGGCATATATAGATGACCCGATATGTCTCTACTATGTTTTTCCCGATTCTCAGACATAGTATGTGAACAGGGAAGCCATTTTAAATACATGTGCTGGACACTGGTGCAGGAAAGTACCCTCTTTCTGGCATGGTTACCCCCACGTTTGTGCCTGTTGTCAGTATGTTTTGACTGCGTTCACTGGGATCTTGCTAACCAGGACCCCAGTGACTGTGCTCTCTCCCTTTAAATTTGGCTGCTTGGACCACACACACCCCACTTTTGACATACTGGTGCCCCATTATAAGTCCTTATTATACGGTACCCAGGGCATTGGGGCACCAGGCGTCCCCCATTGGCTGCAGTTTATATTATGCCACCCATAGGGAGCCCATGTAAAGTGTTTCTGCAGGCCTGCCATTACAGCCTGTGTGAAAGGGTGCATGCACCCTTTTCACTATAGGTCACTGCACCAGGACACTATAAGTCACCACTATGGTAGGCCCTCCTAAACCAGAGGGCAGGGTGCAGGTACCTCAATCAATCAAAGAATTTATAAAGTGCACTAATCACCCGTTAGGGTCTCAAGGGGCTGGGGGGGGGGGTAATGGTCGTAAAGCCATGTCTTGAGGCGCATCCTGAATGTTAAGAGGTCTTGGGTCTGGCGAAGGTGGAGCAGCAGGGAGTTCCAGGTCTTGGCGGCTAGGTAAGAGAAGGATCTTCCTCCGGCGGTGGTGCGGCGGATGCGGGGGACGGAGGGGAGGGCGAAGCTGGCGGAGCGGAGATTGCAGGTGGGGGTGTGGAAGGTGAGTCTGTCGTTGAGGTAGGCTGGACCTGTGTTGTGGAGGGCTTTGTGTGCGTGGGTGAGGAGTTTGAAGGTGATCCTCTTTGATACCTGTAGCCAGTGTAGGTCTCTTAGGCGGGGGGCGATGTGGTTGCGGCGTGGGACGTCAAGAATGAGGCGGGTGGATGCGTTCTGGATTCTTTGCAGCTTTGTTTGGAGTTCGGTTGTTGTTCCTGCATATAGGGCATTTCCGTAGTCCAATCAGCTGCTGGCCAGGGAGTGGGAGACAGTTTTCCTGGTTTCGACGGGAATCCACTTGAAGATTTTGCAGAGCATGCAGAGAGTGTTGTAGCAGGAAGAGGAGATGGCGTTGACCTGCTGAGTCATGCGGAGTGTGGTGTCCAAGATGAATCCCAGGTTGCATGCGTGGGTGGTGGGTGAGGGTGCAGATCCTAGGGAGGTGGGCCACCAGGAGTCGTTCCATGCTGAAGTGTTCGCGCCAAAGATGAGGATCTCTGTCTTGTCTGTGTTTAACTTGAGGCGGCTTGATTCCATCCAGCTGGCGATGGCGTGAAGTCTGTTGTGGAGGTTGTTCTTTGCAGTTGTAGGGTCTTTCATGAGGGAGAGGATTAGCTGAGTGTCATCTGCGTAGGAAACTATGTTGATGTGGTGGGTTTGTGCGATGTTGGCGAGTGGGGCCATGTAACCGTTGAAGAGAGTGGGGCTGAGCGATGATCCTTGGGGGACGCCAAAGATGATTCTGGAGGCTTCTGACAGGAACGGTGGAAGGTGGACTCTCTGGGTTCTGCCTGCGAGAAATGACGAGATCCAGTCAAGTGCCTTGTCGCGGATTCCAGCGTTGTGGAGGCAGGCTGCGGAGAGGTCCAGGAGGATGAGTGCTGCTGTTTCTCCTTCGTCGAGCATGGTCCTGATGTCGTCTGTGGCAGCAATGAGTGCGGTCTCGGTGCTGTTGTTTTTGCGGAATCCAGTTCGGGAGGTGTCGAGTGCCTTGCTGTCTTCCATGGACCGGGATAATTGGCTGTTCACGATTTTTTCGATGACCTTGGCTGGGAAGGGGAGGAGGGAGATCGGCCGGTAGTTCTTGGGGACGTCTAGATCTGCCTTGGGCTTCTTCAACAGGGCGTTGACCTGTGTGTGAGGGCACCCCTGCATCAGCAGAGGTGCATCCCAAAACGCCAGCTCCTTTTTCCTGGACTTCGTGACTGTGGGGCCGCCATTTTATGCGTGTACTGGACATAGGTCAATACTTATGTCTAGCTACATAATGGTAACTCCGAACCTAGGCATGTTTGGTATCAAACATCTCTGAATCATACCCCCATACTGTTGTCAGTATTGGTTTTAGGATTCCATGCACTCTGGGGGCTCCTTAGAGGACCCCCACCATTGCTCCTACCAGATTTCTGGGGCTTTCCGGGAGACAAGCTGCTGCCATCCCTCAGACGGGTTTATGCCCTTCTGCTGCTTGAACAGCTCAAGCCCTGGAAGGCAGAACAAAGGATTTTCTCTGGGAGAGGGAGGCAACACCCTCTCCCTTTGGAAACAGGTGTTACATGGCTTGGAGGGGGGGGTGCCCTTCATGCATAAACCAGTCTACACCAGTTCAGGGACCTCCAGTTCCTACTCTGTTGCAAAACTGGTCAATGGAAAGCGGAGTGACCACTCCCCAATCCATCGCCACCTGGAGGGCTCCTGGATTCTGCCATCTTGCATCCAAGGTGGCCAGAAGTCTCTGGGAGCATCTGAGTGGCCAGGTCAGGCAAGTGACGTCAGAGCCCCTTCATGATAGGTGGTCATCTGGCTAGGTGACCAATCCCCCTTCGAGGGCTATTTAGGGTCTGCCTCTTGGGTGGGTCCTCATACTCGACTAGGAACATTCCAGGAGGACTCCTCTGCAACGTCTACTTCGACTTCTGGCCACTGGAACCGCAATTGGACTTCACAGGAACCTGCAATCTGCAGCTCCAGCGACAACTTTGCCCTCCAACATTGTTTCTCTGGCTAGTTACAGCTTCTGCAACATTTCCGTGGCTGTGCATCCGCTGAGAGCGGCAAGTCTTCAGTCTGCATGAGAAGGAAGAAGGAATCTCCCTTGGAGTGAAGGAGTCACTCTTCTGCATATGCAGGCACCAACTGCAACGACGATCGGCTGCGTGGATCTCCTCTCATTCTGAGCTGTGTGGTTCCTGCATCACGGGTGGTGGTCTGGAGTGGTTCCCTTGGTCCTCTACCAGCTGTCCAACGTTGGTGAAGGTAAGCCCTTGCCTTCCCACGGAGGACAGTACCCCCGTGCACCGTGTCTCTTGTAGCTAACCAGGCTTGTTGGCATCTCCTCCTAGGGACCTTCAGGCTCTGTGTAGCCCCAGGCCCCAGCACTCTTCCCTGTGACGCACAGCCCTCTGTGTGCTTCTCCTGCGACGTGGGACCCTTCTTCAGTTGTGCTGTGTGGGCTCCTCTGCGACTCCTGGGTCCTCATCCAGTGGGTCTTCTATAGGAGCTGTCTCCTCTTCTTTGGACTGCTGAGGGTTGCCTGGCACTCCCCCTGTGAGTTAAGTCCCCCCTTGGGCCTTGCTGATCCCCGGCAGCTGCCCTTTTCTTCCAACCGCCACATTTGCCTTTACCAAGGCGTGTTGCCGATTTTTCCACACCACAGACTGACTGCAATTCTTCATCCGGCGTAGGACTTCAAACTCATCATCCAGGAACTCTTCATCTGCTCTGCTGCTGCATTGCTGACGGTCTTCATCTACACGTCAACCAACTCCTGAATCCACAGACGTATGGTTCCTTTATTTTTCTAACACTGTGTGGTTCTTTCATGTGAGAAAGCGCTGTGTGACAACATTGGTATTGCATGAGCTTTGCATGTCTCCTAGATAAGCCTTGGCTGCTCATCCACAGCTACCTCTAGAGAGCCTGGCTTCTAGACACTGCCTACACTTCACTAATAGGGGAATCCTGGACCTGGTCTAAGGTGAAAGTACCATAGGTACCCACCACACACCAGCTTCCTACAACTGGTCACTACAAGTATCCCAGCCACATGATAGTGTCTCTGAAACCAGGGAAGTCTGGTATCGAACATCTCAGGTCAATAAACCCTCATTGATTCCAGTGAGAGATTTATTAATTAATACACCCCAAGTGCATCTTAGAGGTGCCCCCTGAAAACCTACCAGTTACAAGTGTGTTAAGTGACTGGTCCCGACCTGTTCAGGCACCTTAGCCATGTTTCTGCCTACGACCAAAGTGAGAGCCAGCACTCTCAAAGACAGAGACAAAAGCTTGCACTAGGCTGGGGTGTTAAAACCTCATCCAGGCTGGATGGACATTCCAGGGTGAGAAGCTTTAAAGGCCTAACTGCTTTTGTAATGCGACGAGGTCTCTCCAGATGTGAGAGAACCTGATATCTAAAGCAACAACTGCACCCGTCAATGCTGGCCTGAGTTGAAGTGGACCTCTGGTGTCAAAGACATACCCCGGCTCCCCTGAGCTCGAGTTCATTCTGGTTTCACCCATCCTAGACTCTATAACGATGTCTGCAGCCTCATATCACAGGACCCCCCTGGCCCCCAATGAGAGTATTCTAGGACAAGGAAACCCAACACCAAATGACAACCCTGCATCCGTCGCCCCTGGGCCTTGGAGAAGAGGACCAAAGGTACACCTATGTCCCAATACATTTGCAACTTATCGGTTGGTTGGCCCAGACTGACCCCCCCCTCCCCCCCCCCCCCACACCCCCAAGCAGGAACCTGCAGCCTAAATCCACAGTGACCAATCTTCATTTAAATACATTGGGCACAGATGAGTACTGCACCTCCTCACCCAGCTGCTACCCAGAGTGACATGCTGGTGAGGTCCTGACTTTTGCCCAGTACTTACCTTACGTCTACAAGATTGGTCCAGTGAGTCGTCAATAAGTGTTTATTTGCGGACTGTGGTTTCCTCCACAGGTTAACATTGAAGAACTCTGAAAATTGCACCAAGTGTCGATTTTTTAAACAAAAAAAGTATTTATGCTTGAAAACGTAGTTACCATATAACGAATTTCTTGGGTTTAAAGTATACATAAAAAGAAGTGTTATTTTTTCTGAATTGGTCTCTGATTTATTCTTTGAGTGTGTGTCTCGTTTATTGCCCCTGTGAGTACAACAAAGGCTTAAAACTACCCTCTGATAAACCTAACTGCTTGCACACACTACGACAAAATAGAGTATTAGTACTATCTACTTTTGTCTCTGCAAAAACATAGGGAATCCACTGCACGGTGTACGTCTTTTTAGTGCACCATATAGAAAGCCAGTTTCCTATAGCACCCACATAACCAGCAAGAGTTGTACTTAGGACTGCAAAATCTGGGGTAGGACTTTCGTTTTCTTATTCAAAAAGGTCCCAACTTTAGTAAAATAATGAGTACCTCAGAGGACAGGGTTGTGGCGCTCAACCTCAATCCCTACCTTCAGCTTTCACACAAAGATCTGAGGGGCCTCTGTAAAAGAAAACAGATCAAAACAAGTTCACACCCTACTAGTGCAGAAGTCTAGGAATTTCTGGCCAATCCTTCAGAGGAGGCCACTGATCGGATAACTCGAGAAAGTAAGGAAGAGATGGATCCAGATTCCCTCAAATTGAAAGGGTAGAACCTGCACCCACAGTATCCAGGACACACCCCTGTAGAAAGAATGGTACACCTTCTTTCAAATTTAGAGAGAGACTCTCTGAACAGGAGATGCATTTAGAGCAACTGGCTAGGAGAATTGCACTGGAGGACAAGATCCTAGCAATAGAGAGGGAAAGAAAAGAAAGGGGTTTAGCACCCATGAAGGGTGGCAGGAATATTATAACTAGGGACAGAGTACAGCACTTTGATCCTAAAATTCTCAAAGGGATTGTCCCCAAATATGAGGAGGGTGATGATATCAAATGGTTCACAGTCTATAAGAGGGCTTGTGTTTACAGAAGGCTTAAGAAAGAGCACTGGGGATCGCTCCTTTGGGAACTGTTCTCACAAAAGTGTAGGCATAGACTCCTTACACTGAATGAGTCAGCTGCAACCTCATCTCATCTTATAAAGACTACCCTGAATGAGGGATTTAGGTTGCTCCTGAGGAGTACTGAAGCAGATTCATGGAGATTCGAAAGTCCTGGGTTGAATTTGTGGACTTCTCAGTGAAGACGCTAGGTGCCTCTTTAAAAGGTAACAATGTGCATGATTATGAAGGGCTTTACAATTTATTGATGAAAGAGCATCTGTTGAGTAACTGCGTACAGGAGAACTTACAAAAGTACCTGGTACACCTAGGCCCACTTTTTCCTCAAGAGTTGGGGAAGAAGGCAGACCACTTGGTCAAAACAATGAGAACCAAAACTTCCACTGGTGGGGGAGCCCACAAAAAAGGAGGTCACAAAGCCCCCCCCACCCCACCCCTGAAAAAGAGGGTAACCAAAACAAAGACAAAAACAAGGAGTCTTCTAAAGGCCCCAAAAAACCTGTACAGAAGGGTGGGCCCCGAGATTCTTCTCAACCCAAGGGTGGGTACAAGGGCAAAAATTAGGATCCCCGAGAGGCATGGTGCCATAACTGCAAAACTAATGGCCAACTAACTGGAGATCTTAACTGTTCTAACAAAAAGAATGCCTCTAGTGCACCTGCAGTACCTGCTGTGATATATTGCCAGATGGGATTCCAAGTAGGCCCTGGCCATGTCAGTAAGCTTAAGGAGGCAACTTTAGTTTCAGAGTGTAGGGTACATGTAGCTGACCTGGCGGCCTGGCCCAGCAGTCTGGAGTACTACAGACAACAGCCTCATGTAAATGGGATTCAAGCTGAAGCACTGAGAGACACTGGTCCCAGTGTCACCATGGTGACTGTGCAACTGGTTTCCTCAGACCTTTATCTTCCTGGAGAGACATATACTGTCCTCAATGCTGACAATCAGGCTAAGGTCCATCCCATGCAATGGTGCCCTGTGGAGACACCATTGGAGAGCTCTCATGTGCCAACCTGCATGAGTGACCAACAGAATGCAAGAAGCGAACACACCGAGCAGGCATAAGACCTTGAGGACTGGAACAACCGCTCCATTTTGAAACATTGGAATCAACGCCTGAATGTCCTGAACCCGCTGAGGCGGAGGGTAGGCCCGATTCAATGTTGTATCCAGTACTGCCCCTATGAACAGGAGGCATTGAGAGGACTCCAGGTGAGATTTGGGTACATTTATTGAAAAACCCAGCCTGATCAACTGAGTTGTCATCTGCAAGTGACGCAACACAAACTCTGGAGACTTGGCCTTGATCAACCAATCGTCCAGGTAATGGAATACCGATATCCCCTTTCTTCTGAGACTTGCTGCCACCACTGCCATCACCTTTGTGAAGACTCGAGGTGCTGAAGTACGACCAAACAGAAGGACCGCAAACTGGTAGTGTTGCGACCCCACCACAAACCAGAGATACTTCCTATGCGACTTGAGTAGATGGATATGAAAGTACGCATCCTGCAAGTCGACAGACACCATCCAATCCTCTTCGTTTAATGCCAGAAGTACCTGTGCCAGAGTCAGCATCTTGAATTTTTCCTGTTTGAGGAACCAATTCAAACTCCTCAGGTCTAGGACTGGTCTCAAATGACCGTCCTTCTTGGAAATCAGGAAGTATCTTGAATAACAGCCCTGACCCCTTTCCTGTTCCGGAACCAACTCCACCACGCCTTTTGACAATAGTATCTGAACCTCCTGCTGTAATAACAGGAGATTGCCTTCTGAACAAAATGAGGGAGGGGGAGGGATGGGAGGAAGAAACTCCTGAAAAGGGAGAGCATATCCTTTTCTCACAATGTTTAGAACCCATGAGTCTGATGTAACTAACTCCCACTCGTGGAGAAAAAGACGTAATCCCCCCCCTACAGCATAAGTATGGGTGATAAAGGGGAGAAAACTAGGGCTGCTTCCCTTGCTGTTGTCCCCCAGAGGAAGAGGATGATGCAGGGTGCTGCTGGGTGGCCCCTCTTGTCCTAACCCTCCCCCGTCCTCTAAAAGATCGATATGGGATGCTGGTAGGCTGATGGACCGAGGACGGGGGTCTCCCTGGATAAACGGCTCTACGCCCAAACCCCCTGAAACTCCGAAAGGACCAGAAAGGGGAAGCATAGGAGGCTTGCAGACCCAAGGACTTCGCCGTGGCCCAGCTATCATTAAATCGCTCTAGGTCAGAGTCCACTTTTTCCCCAAACACCTTTTCCCCATCATAGGGCAAGCCCAACAAAGTGGTCTGTACATCCGAAGAAAACCCAAAGGACCTTAACCAAGCGTTCCTCCTGGTAGCAATAGATGTACCCATTGCCCTGGCCACTGAGTCCGTAGAGTCCAGACCAGACTGGATTATTTGTTTTGCTGCAGCCTGCGCATCAGATAGGAGTTCACCGAATGGTCTCTGTACATCCTGCGGCAGGTCAGGAACAATGGCCTTCGCGGAGTCCATGAGGACGTGGACATATCTACCGAGCACACAGGTAGCGTTTGCAGCCTTGCGAGCCATGCTGCAAGATGAGAAAGTCTTCTTTGTGGATTGCCCATCGGTCGAATCCATCACTCGGACCTAGCGCTGGCACAGATCCTATTTGCGCCGAGGATGCTTGTGGCTCCACCATCGGCACCGGCTGACGAGGTGATGAAATCGGTGCCATAGACCTGGAAGGCGACGTCATGGGAACCACAGGGCCTCGAGGCAACGTCATCAGCGCCAGTCCGGTTCTCTCAGCCAGATAGAATGGCATAAACAGCGCCGCCTTGTATGGAGCAGGGGAGCCCAATGAAAATGCCAAGGGACCCTTGGGACCAGCCGGTGCACCAGCAGGGGCCATCGCATTGAACATTGAGAACATGGCATTCAAAAATGCCGCCGGATCCGCTCCCGGAGCCGGGAAGGCAGGATACCGCTAGTCTCCCTGTTGCACCTGTGCTTGCTGAACATCGGACTCCTGAGCAGCAGGTGAAAATCGAGGACTGTCCTGAGGTGCCACTACCTCAAAGACCTACAGCGCCGGAGAAGCCTCAGGGCTCTGTGTTGAGGAGTCACCGCCAGACTCATCTCCCATGTCACACGGCGCCGACGAGATGGAGACCTTGATCGGCTACGAGCCGAACAACACCGAGAGTCTTGATGACGCCGTCTCTTATGCTTCTTCGAAGAAGCATGGGAAGAGGATCTACGATGGCTCTTATGACCCTTCTTAGCCTAGGCCAAAAGGAGTTCGGCCTCCCTTTCCTTCAAAGCCTTTGTGTAAGGAAATGCCTCCTTGGCATGGTTACCCCCTGACTTTTAGCCTTTGCTGATGCTAAGTTTGAAAGTGTGCTGGGACCCTGCTAACCAGGCCCCAGCACCAGTCTTCTTTCCGTAAACTGTACCTTTGTTTCCACAACTGGCACAACCCTGGCACTCAGATAAGTACCTTGTAACTAGTACCCCTGGTACCAAGGGCCCTGATGCCAGGGAAGGTTTCTAAGGGCTGCAGCATGTCTTATGCCACACTGGGGACCCCTCACTCAGCACAGGCACACTGTTTCACAGCTTGTGTGTGCTGGTGGGGAGAAAAAGACTAAGTCGACATGGCACTCCGCTCAGAGTCCTTACACAAAAATAGGTACACTGTTCCAATACATAGAAAAATTCACATAGGCCACCCAATTTGACAGGAGCAAAACCGCTCAGAGTGCCATGCCAACCTCACACTGCCTGTGGCATTGGCAAGTCACCCCTCTAGCAGGCCTTACAGCCCTAAGGCAGGGTAAACTACACCACAGGTGAGGGCATATGAGCATGAGCACTATGCCCCTACAGTGTCTAAGCAAAACCTTGGACATTGTAAGTGCAGGGTAGCCATAAGAGTATATGGTCTGGGAGTTTGTCAAACACGAACTCCACAGTTCCATAATGGTTACACTGAAATCTGGGAAATAGATGATGTTCTTTGTGGACCATAGGGGTCCTAATACAGTGACCAAGACAGATGCCCACCCAATTCCAAAAACAGATTAACCCATTGACAGATTGGGAGCAGCCAAGTACTTTTGACCTCACATCAGGGTCCTGGCAGATAGGCCACCAAGACACCAGGAGCAAAAGAAAAGGCAGCATTCTCCACTCCTGACAAGCATTATCAGTTCACTGTTATGCACTTTGGTCTGAAGAATGCCCGGGAATGCCCCTGCCATCTTCCAGAGGTTGATTAACACATTTCTTGCTGGATTACAAGACTGTAGCTCAGCATATCATTGCTGGCTTCAGCTCTATCTGGCAAGATCTCCTGATCCCTCTCAGAAAGGTCCTTGAGGCTCTGAAAAAGGCACGCCTCACTATCAAAGCAAGCAAGTGCCAGATAGGGCAGGGTCAGGTTCCATACTTGGAATACCTTGTTGGTGGAGGCCAATTTTAACCACTCCAACCCAGGATCCAGACTATTCCAGACTGGGAGGGTCCAAAAACCCAGACTCAGGTCAGGGCATTCCCTGGCTTGAATGGGTATTACAGAAGATTTGTGAAGGGCTATTGTAGGAGGCTGGCTCAGTTTTTGGTGTACGCCTACGGTGTGGTACCCTATACTGGGTTCAGGCAACCCTTAGTGATAGTATTGGGTGTCTAGATAACCAAAGCTCTCTAGGGGGAGGTGTGGCGAGCAGTTCAGCCTGATCAAGGAGGCAGTGGCGGGTGGTAATTTTAGGAAGGAGGGGGGCGGGCAGGAAGCACACACATTCATTCACACATGCACATCAATTCACAACACTCATCAACATTCAAACATACACGCATGCACTAAACATTAACTTAAACACACACACACACACACACACACACACACACACACACACACACACACACACACACACACACACACACACACACACACACACACACACACACACACACACACACATATATATATATATAGGAAATGTCACATACCCAGTGTACATCTGTTCGTGGCATGAGACGCTGCAGATTCACATGCTTTGCACATCCCGCCATCTTGTGTTGGGCTCGGAGTGTTACAAGTTGTTTTTCTTCGAAGAAGTCTTTTCGAGTCACGAGATCGAGGGACTCCTCCCCTTTCGGCTCCACCAACTTGGGCAAGGCAACCTTGGTACACAACACTATTAGACCTGTCAGTAGTACCTCATGTCAAACTACCAAACAGGCCAGATCTGTTAACTCAACACAAACAACATATCAGACACCCAAATCCAGCATCGCTGAATCTAGCAATCTTGCTTCTGAAGTCTTAGAATTCGGACATCTAGACCTTACACATGAATGTATGGAGGTCATAAAAAAAGCTAGAAAACCTACAACAAGACATTGCTATGCAAATAAATAGAAACGATTTGTTTATTACTGCCATACTAATCAAATTCAACCCTTACACGCATCTGCTAAAGACATCGTAAGCTACTTACTGCACTTACAAAAGTCAAAGCTAGCTTTTTCATCCATTAAAATACATCTTACCGCAATTTCAGCTTATCTGCAAATTACGCACTCAACATCACTTTTTAGGATCCCAGTCATAAAGGCTTTTATGGAGGGTCTAAAAAGAATTATCCCACCAAGGACGCCACCAGTTCCTTCGTGGAACCTTAACATTGTCTTAACACGGCTCATGGGTCCACCGTTTGAACTCATGTGAGATACAATACTTAACATGGAAAGTAGCATTTCTAATTGCCATCACATCTCTAACAAGAGTAAGTGAGATACAAGCATAAAGTAGTTTTACGAACAAATCCTAAGTTCTTACCAAAAGTCAAATCACCGTTCCACTTGAATCAAACAGTAGAACTACCAGTGTTCTTTCCAGAACCAGATTCTGTAGCTGAAAGAGCGCTACATACATTAGACATCAAAAGAGCTTTAATGTACTACATTGACAGAACAAAACAAATTTGAAAAACAAAACAATTGTTTGTTGCTTTCCAAAAACCTCATACAGGAAATCCAATTTCAAAACAAGGATATTTGCTGCCTTCTGATATGTGCAGCTACTACTGCTAGGCATTTTGTAAAAACTCTTGGCGCAGTTGTTATTCCGAATGGCAACACTTTGAATTGGTAATGTATCCCTTGGAATACAAACCTTAGGTACTTTCTGTGTGAAGGATGTATTGGTATATGGAAATATGCATCCTTTAGGTCTAGTGTTGTCATGTAGTCTTGTTGTTTGAGCAGTGGGATTATGTCTTGTAGAGTAACCATGTGAAAGTGGTCTGATTTGATGTAGGTATTTAATGTTCTGAGATCTAGTATCGGTCTCAGGCTCTTGTCTTTTTTGGGTATCAGGAAGTACAGTGAGTAAACTCCTGTGTTTAATTGTTCTTTTGGTACTAATTCTATTGCTTCTTTCTGTAGCAATGCCTGAACTTCTAGTCCTAGAAGATCTATATGTTGTTTTGACATATTGTGTGTTTTCGGTGGGACGTTTGGAGGGAATTTGAGAAATTCTATGCAATAACCATGCTGGATAATTGCTAAGACCCAAGTGTCTGTTGGTATTTCCTCCCAATGTGTGTAAAACTTGGTTAGTCTCCCCCCACAGGTGTTATGTGTTGGGGATTTGTGACCTTGAAGTCACTGTTTGTTTTGAGGAGTTTTGGGACTTTGGAACTTTCCTCTGTTTCTTTGAAACTGTCCTCCTCTATATTGTCCCCGAAAACCTCCCCGCTGATACTGGCTCTGGTAAGTGGGCTTTGTTTGTGAGGTTGTGGCTTCTGTGGTCTGCCCTCGAAACCTCCCTCGAAATTGTGTCTTTCGAAATGTGCCTCTGCTCTGCGGGGAGTAGAGTGCGCCCATGGCTTTGGCCGTGTCAGTGTCTTTTTTAAGTTTTTCTATTACAGTGTCCACCTCCGGCCCAAACAACTGCTGTCCGTTGAATGGCATATTCAGCACAGCTTGCTGTATCTCTGGTTTAAATCCTGATGTACGCAGCCATGCATGCCTCCTTATTGTTACTGATGTGTTGACAGTTCTAGCAGCTGTGTCTGCAGCATCCATTGCCGATCGAATTTGATTATTGGAGATATTTTGTCCCTCTTCTACCACTTGCTGCGCTCTTTTTTGGAACTCCTTTGGTAAGTGTTCAATAAGGTGTTGCATCTCGTCCCAATGGGCCCTATCATATCTGGCTAGCAAAGCTTGCGAATTTGCAATACGACACTGGTTTGCTGCCTGTGCCGCCACCCTTTTGCGTCGAATTTTCTACTCTCTTTATCTGGAGGTGGCGCGTCTCCTGAAGTATGAGAGTTGGCTCTTTTGCGCGCTGCTCCAACTACAACAGAGTCTGGTGATAGCTGTTGTGTGATGTACACTGGGTCTGTTGGTGGCGGTTTATATTTTTTATCTACTCTTGGCTCTCCCTTTGACAGGCTCCTCAAACACTTGTTTGGAGTGTTTTAGCATTCCGGGCAACATCGGCAGACTTTGATATTGACTGTGCGTAGACGACAGTGTATTAAAAAGGAAGTCGTCTTCAATGGGTTCTGAGTGAAGGCTGACATTGTGAAATGCTGCTGCCCTTGATACCACTTGAACGTAGCCTGTACTATCCTCTGGTGGCGAGGGTCTCGCTGGATAGCATTGAGGACTATTATCTGACACTGGTGCGTCGTAAAGGTCCCATGCGTCAGGGTCATCTTGACTCATCCCCGTATGAGTTGGGGGATTGCATCATTGATGGAGTGGCTAACGGTGATGGTTGTGGAGAGTGATGTGGGGATGGTGGTGGTGTTACTTGTTTAGCCACTTTTGCTTGTGGCTGTTTGTCCTTGTCCTTGGAAGGCAAGTTTGCGTTTCATTCTGATTGGAGAAAGAGTGCTGATCTTCCCTGTATCTTTTTGAATAAAGAGCCGCCTTTGCGTGTGATCTGGCTCTATTGTCTCTAATTCTTGTTCAAATCTGTGTGTCTTCATTTGTGAGGACAGTCCTTGTTCCTCTGAATAGGAACTAATTTTCGGTTCGGAGGCCGGATGTTTTGGTACCGAAACCTTTTCGGCTGCTTTTTTCAGCTCCGACGAAATCTTTTTTGCTTTCGGCGTAGTGCCCTCTCGGTGCCGCTGTCTCGATGCCGAATCTTTTCTGAGCCACTCTCTCGGGCCCGAGATTGCTGCGTGCCTGTATCTCGACCGGAGTCGGATGACTTCGACACCAGCTCGCCCTTTTTCGGTGCCGATGGACGGTCACCTATTTTTCGGGTTAAGCCATGGCCTGTTGGCGGTGGCGTCCCCTGGGCTTTAGCAGTCTTTTCGTGAGTTCTTTGTTTCGACGACTTACTCACGGTTTTCGGCGTTTCTTCGGGATCGATCTCCTCCGAGTCCGAATCCTGGATGGAGAATGTTTCTTCCTCCTCCTCGAAACGCCCTTGTCCTGTCGGCGCCGACGCCATTTGCAGTCTTCTTGCTCTTCGGTCCCTGAGTGTCTTCCTGGACCGAAACGCTCGACAGGCCTCACAAGTATCCTCCTTGTGTTCTGGTGACAAACACAAGTTACAGACCAGGTGTTGATCTGTATATGGATACTTGTTATGGCATTTTGGACAGAAGCGGAATGGGGTCCGTTCCATCAGCCTTGAAGAGACATGTGGCCGGGCCGACCAGGCCCCGACGGGGATCGAAAAAACCCCGAAGGGCCACCGGAACTCTTCTTAATTCGGTGTCGATCTGTTGTAACTAACCCGATACCGAACGCAAACAATACCGACGATTTTTCCGAGATTCTAACTAACTTTCCGACCCGAAACACGGAGCGAAAAGGAACACGTCCGAACCTGATGGCGGGAAAAAAACAATCTAAGATGGAGTCGACGCCCATGCGCAATGGAGTCGAAATGGGAGGAGTCCCTCGGTCTCGTGACTCGAAAAGACTTCTTCGAAGAAAAACAACTTGTAACACTCCGAGCCCAACACCAGATGGCGGGATGTGCACAGCATGTGTATCTGCAGCTACACATGCCATCGGATATATATATATATATATATATATATATATATATATATATATATATATATCTCTCTCTCTCTCTCTCTCTCTCTCTCTCTCTCTCTCTCTCTCTCTCTCTCTCTCTCTCTCTCTCTCTCTCTCTCTCTCTCTCTCTCTCTCTCTCTCTCTATATATATATATATATATATATATATATATATATATATATATATATATTGAAAATGTCACTTACCCAGTGTACATCTGTTCGTGGCATCAGTCGCAGTAGATTCGCATGTTTTGCAATAGCTCGCCATCTGGTGTTGGGCCGGAGTGTTACAAGTTGTTTTTCTTCGAAGAAGTCTTTCGAGTCACGGGACCGAGTGACTCCTCCTTTTGTCTCCATTGCGCATGGGCGTCGACTCCATCTTCGATTGTATATATACACACACACACACACACACACACACACACACACACACACACACACACACACACACACACACACACACACACACACACACACACGCCTTCAGCTTGGAGGTCCCAGGAGGGTTGGGACTGCTGCCGTCCCTCACTGGCTGACCTTAGGAGGCAAGCAATGTCGATGATTGACACTCGCCCTGGGCACTTCAGGGCTTAAACCTGAAGCGCTCAGGTCGAAGTCAATGGGTGACGTTTCCCCTCGTCCCGAGGTGAAGGGCCTCCAGGCACCTTTGCTGTACCGAGGAGGTCACATCCATAGGAGCTGTGACCTCTTCAGCCCAGCAAAGTTCAGCTCAGGCAGCCAGGAGTCTGTGCAAATTGTGCATGTCTCGTTCCTGGCTGCCTGAGCTGAACATGAAGAGTGTCTGTCAGACTGACCTTTGCCCAGCCAGGCAGGCACTTTTAAAGAGGGGCAAAAAGGCGGGGGCTAGGCCCCTCCTCCATAAAGGATGGGCCGCGGCTGCAAGGAGGAGTGTAAAGCACTTACAATACCACAGTAGTCAGTCAGTAACTGTTACACAAGAAAGAAACACACCAGGCGTTACAAAAATAAAGTATTCTTTATTGCAACACTAATACTATACTAACATTGGTATATCTCCACTTGGAGATATCTACATACAAAATATACACTTAGTAACAAGCAGGAAAAGCATAGGAACACATACAGCCCCACTGGGGGTAGAGGCAAACCATATACTAAGAAAGCGGTATAAGACTGGAGGTGCACAACCAAGGTGAGTGTGTTAGGATCCCAGGTACGGGGGAGTAAGAAATTGTCAGAGGTAAGTACTGGAAATCCCACAGGTTCCCGGGTGCAGAGTTGTTACTGAGCAGAGTGTCTCATAGGTTAACACAGGGCAAGCGCAGTTGGATTATTTTGGATTCAGGACCCTTCTCAGTGGACCCCAAGGAAACCAGTTGGCACAAAGAAGGTTGGATAGCACACCCATCCGTGGATACCCAGGACACTGGAGTACATACACAAGGGAGCCCAGGTTTAAAGAGGTGAAATGATGCCAAACACTTCGCTGGAGTCAATGGAAACCTCAATTGTCTAGCTGCTGTCATGACCAGTGGACCAGGTTGGTGGAACCCACGAGTGGATTCAGGACAAGAAGAACCTGAAGGGGACAGGTTCCAGATCACTTGGAGATGCTAAAAAGGTGCATGTAGGCAATGCCCACCGTCTTGGAGGTGAAGCTGCTGCAGGACGGTGAAGGAAGAAGTCCAGCTGCGTAGTCCAGGTGATCCTTGGATTTGCCCACAAGCTGTTCCACGTCAGTCGCCAGATTGCAGGAGGGTCAGTGGTCAGCAGGACTACCAACAAGCCTTGGCAAATTCAGTTAGTTGTTGCAAGAAAGACTGCAGATTTTTGAGGACCAGCAAGGTCCTAGGGACTCGACTGTTGGAGGGGAGTCAAGGCAGGCTTTCATTAGGAAGGAAAACTAGTCAGAGGAGCCCCCAAGAGTGATCCACTGGCATCAGGCATAGGGAGTCACAGGAGGCCTCAGCACCACAACAAATCAGGAGTGCAATGTTGCAGAAGCTGCAGAGTGGAAGCTAATGTTGGAGTTGCAGAGTGCTGGAGGCTGGGGCTTCTTAGAGCCTAAATATCTCCTGGAGGAAGAGTCACCAAGCCTTGGCAGGAGCAACTATTGCGGCATACAGTGGTTCTGTTCCAGTGGCTGCAGCAAAGGTCCACCGTCTCCCAAGTTGATCAGAAGACAAGGGGGACACGAAGAGGACCACAGAACCACCATATGTGTTGCAGAGCCTTTCGATGTCCATGGGACAGCAGGATCCACCAGACCTGTCATTGTCATCTTGAGGTGCCTGCGGGTGCAGGGAAGTGTCTTCTTCACTCCAAGGGAGAGTCCTTCTTGCTTCTTGGATGAAACAGAGTCCTTGTGACCTTGGAGGATGCACAGCTAGGGATGTTGCAGAAATCTTTCAGGAGCTGGAGAAACAATGATGCAGTGGAAGCCCTTCCAACTGGATGCAGTTTGGTTTCAGTTCCAAAAGCAGACCAGCAGTGGCTACGGAGGCATCTGAGGACACACCCTCGGGGGAGCCCTTAAGTAACAGTAAAAGTGGGTTGGCCACGCTCTGTAGTAACCCACCTATTAGAGGGGGCCAGGGAGGTCTTCTACCTGGCCTAACCAGTCAGATGTTCCCAGGGGCCTCTGCACACCTTGTTTCCAAGATGGCAGAATCAACCACCCACTTGGTAGAGGTCTGTGCACTTCCCTAGGGGAAGAGCTGGACAGAGGGGTGGTCCTTCCCCTGTCCTTTGTGTGGTTTCCTGCACTGGTGCAAACCAGTTTATGCAAGGAGGTGTGAGAAATAAGCCTCTTTCTAGCATGGTTACCCCATGTTTGGCCTATTTGTCACTGTGTTTTTACTGTCTCACTGGGGTCCTGCTAGTCAGCACCCCAGTGCTTATGGTTTGTGGCCTACATGTCAGTATGTTTTACTGTTTTGTCAATATCTTGACCGTCACTGGAGTCCTGCTAACCAGGACTCCAGTGCTTATGCTCTCTCCGATTTCAAATTTGTACTTACATACTGGTAACCCAATATTCCACTCCAAATTGGCATATTGGAACCCCCTTATAAGTCCCTAGTATATGGTACCTAGGTACCAGGCACTGGGGTTCCAGGAGATCCTTATTGGCTGCAGCATTTCTTTAGCCACCCATAAGGAGCTCATACAAACACTTCTTCAGGATTCCCATTGCAGCCCGAGTGAAATAGTGTAAGTACTATTTCACAGCCATTTTCACTGCACCAGGTCACTTAAAAGTCACTTAAATATCTAACCTTCAGACCCTGAAGGCTAGGTGCATAGTACCTGTGTGTGAGGGCACTCCTGCACTAGCAGAGGTGACCCCACATCCACAGAACCGTTTTCCCAGACTTCGTGAGTGCGGGGACACCATTATCAGTGTGCACTATGTATAGGTCAACACATACATGCAGCTTCACAATGGTAACTCTGAATATGGCCATGTGAGGTGTCTAGGATTGAGAAATTGTACCCCCAATCTGATTCTGGTATTGGGGGGGGGGGGCAATTACATGCACCCTGGGGGCTCCACCATGGACCCCCAGTACTGCCATACCAGCCTTCTGAGGTTTTCACTGCAGCCCCAGCTGCTGCCACCTCACAGACAGACTTCTGCCCTCCTAGGGCTTGAGCAGCTCAATCCCAGAAAGGCAGAACAATACATTCCCTTTAGGAGAGGGGTGTTATATCCTCTCCCTTTGGAAATAGGTAAGGTATGGGATGGGTTTCCTCCTAGAACCTCTGGAAGGTGCCCTCCTTGTATAATCCAGTCTAGACCAGTTCAGTGACGCCCAGTCCCTGTTCTGGCATGAAACTGCACAAAGGAAAGGGGAGTGACAACTCCACTGTCCATCACCAACCCAGGGGTGGTGCTCAGAGCTCCTCCAGAGTGTCCATGGGTCCTGCCATCTTGTTTTTAGGACGGTCAGGGAACTCAGGGAGCATCTGAGTGGCCAGTGCCAGCAGGTGACAGAGACCCCTCCTTGAAAAGTCCATGCCTGGTTAGGTGACCAATCCCCCTCTGAGAGCTATTTAGGGTCTCTCCTGTGTGTGTTTACTCAGATTTGGATTGCAAGGCTCCAGCAGGGATTATCTGCATTCTTTACTTCATCTTCTACCATCGGATCAACAGCAGAACTGCTTCAGGAACTCTACAACTGCAACAAAGTATCCAAGAAGGCTACTGCAACTCTGTAACTTCAGCTCCTGCCAGCAACTGCAACGGTTTCCATGTTGTGCCCACTCTGAGGACTGCCTGTCTTCATCCTGCACCAGAAGAACCAAAGGAATCTCCTGTGGAGTGACAGAGTCACTTCCCTGCTTCATCAGGCACTTCTCTGCAGTGACGACTGGTACTCTGGGTCCCCTCTCCCGACGACGAGTGTGGATCCTGGAACACAAGTGGTGGACAAAAGTGACCCTGACTGTCCAAAGGTCCAGCTGTCCAACTTTGGTGAAGGTAAGAGCTTGCTTCCATGTGCCAGACAGTACCCCTGTGCACCAAGTGTTTTGCAGCTCCTAGGGCTTCTGTGCGCTTCTCCAAGAAATCCTTTGTGCACAGTATAGCCCAGGTCCCCAGCACTCTATCCTACGACGCTCAGCTCCGTGAGTTGTTTCCCGGCACATGGGATTCCTTTGTGTAGTGCTGCGACGACCGCCATTTGCAACTCCTTTTTCCCCGTGCTGTGGAACTCCTGTGCGTGCTGCCTGGTCGTCTGAGGGCTCTCTGAGTTGCTGAGAGCCCCTTCTTTCTCCTCCTCCTGGGCAGAGTCGACCTGGTCATTCCTGGGCCAGGGCAGCACCATTTTTCACGAAACACGAGTTTTGCATTTACCAAGGCTTGTTGGAGGAATCCTGCGACGCAAACCAGACTGTATTCATCCCTCTGGCATGGGACATCTTCTGCACAAATCAGGAACCCGCATCTATCTTCTTTGGTGCAATACTGACTGTGTCTTCGCACTGGTGGTTCTCCTTTTGCACCTTCATCTGGGTTAGCAGGGGCTCCTGTTCTCCCCGACTCTTCAGTGCCTCTTGGACTTGGTCCCCTTTTTCCACAGATCTTCAGGTCCAGGAATCCATTGTTGGTGTCTTGCAGTCTCTTCTGGTTCTTGCACTGTCTTCTACCACGACTTCTAGTGTGTTTTAGGAAACTTTCTTCGTTTTACTCCTGCTTTTCTGGGCTCTGGGGTGGGGCATTTTACTTATTTTTGGTGATTCATTACAGTCCCAGCGCCCCTGTAACCACTACACTTGCCTAGGTGGGAAACCGACTTTCACATTCCACTATTTTAGTATATGGTTTGTGTTCCCTGTAGGAAATTGGCCTTTGTTGCAGTTACCCCACACACTTTTTTTCCCCGACATCGATGCTGACTTGATAGAGTGTGCTGGGATCCTGCTAATCAGGCCCCAGCACCAGTGTTCTTTTACTAAAAATTTACCATTGTTTCCACAATTGGCACACCTCTGGCACAAAGATAAGCCCCTTGTAAAAGGTACCAGTGGTACCAAGGGCCCTGTGACCAGGGAAGGTCCCTAAGGGCTGCAGCATGTGTTGTGCCACCCTAAGGGACCCCTCACCTAACACATGCATACTGCCATTGCAGACTGTGTGTGTTGGTGGGGAGAAAAAAGCAAAGTCGACATGGCATCCCCCTCAGGGTGCAATGCACACAAAACACTACCTGTGGCATAGTAAGTCACCCCTCTAGCAGGCCTTAAAGCCCTAAGGCAGGGTGCACTATACCACAGGTTAGGGCATAGGTGCATGAGCACTATGCCCCTTCAGTGTCTAAGTCCATTCTTAGACATTGTGACCATATTAAGGATATGGTCTCGGAGTTTGTCAAAACGAACACCACCATTCCATAATGGCTACACAGAATACTGGGAAGTTTGGTATCAAACATCTCAGAATAATAAACACACACTGATGCCGGTGTTGGATTTATTAAAACAATCCAAGCGATGCCCCCTGTATTTTACTCAATCCTCTAGAGTAGGACTCACTGGTCTGTGCCAACCTGCCACTAGCAGACGAGTTACTGACCCATTAGGGTGAGAGCCTTTGTGCTCTCACCAGAAACAAAGCCTGCACTGGGTGGAGGTGCTTCACGTCTCCCCCTGCAGGAACTGTAACACCTAGCGGTGAGCCTCAAAGGCTCAGACTTCGTGTTACAATGCCCCAGGTCACTCCAGCTAGTGGAGATACCCAGCCCCCGGACAAAGCCCCCACTTTTGGCAACAAGTCCAGAGGGATATTTAGGAAAAACAAGGAGGATTCACCACCTCAGCCAGGACCACCCCTAAGGTGTCCATAGCTGAAGTGACCCCCCTCCTTGCAGAGTCCTCCTTCTTGGTTTAGAGGATCAGGTCCAATAGGGATAGGAATGTGCCCCCTCTCCCCAAATGGATCAGGCACCAGGAGGGTGTAGCTACCCTCAGGGACCGTAGCCATTGGCTACTGCGCTCTGACCCCTAAAACGCCCCATAATCTTGTTTTTAAGGGCTCTCTGAACCTAGCTAGTCAGATTCCTGACGACCTCACAAGAAGAAGAAGAAGAAGGGCTGCTTAGCTGAAACCCCGGCCTGTTTCCTAGTTCAAAGAACCTGCAGAAGAAAGGCAACACGTCCTGCAGGTACAGCGACCTCTGAAAAACCTCAAGAGGACTGCCTGCATCACAGAGGATCAAGAACTCTCGTGGACAGCAGCCCTGTCCAAAGAAGAAAAGAAGAAACCTCTTCTAAAGGACTCCCACTGCACTCCAGAATGGTGAGTCCTAACCACTCTGCACCCGATGCACACGGCCAGAGTCCAGGTGGCCCATCCAACCAGAGAAAACCCCCAGGTGAAGACGACCAAGTGCCCATCCTGGGTTGACCTATCCACCCCTCCACGACGACGCATGCATGCAGAGGGAATCCTGAGGACCCCCCTGACCGTGACTGCCCTGGACAAAGATAAACAACGCCAAAGGACCCACTGCACCAGCAGCCCCCATGCCGTGGAGAAATCGACACCTGGTGCAGCAATGATCAACAGGCGACCCTCTTCCCTCTCTGACTGGTGGTGTGCCCGAGACACCCCGTGGACCTCGCCTGTAGCGTGTGAGTGAACCCGGGGTCCCCTCATAGAGTTTCATAGAGTTTCATTGGAAACCCGACGCCCTGTTTGCACCCTGCACCTGGCTGCCCCAGTGCTATTGAGGGTGTGTGATTGGTGCCTACTTGTGGCCCCTTCAGTGCTCCTCTAATCCCCCCTGGTCTGTCCTCCGAGCCACGGGTACTCACCTGCTGGCAGACCGAATTGCGAGTACACCCTGTCTCCACAGGAGCCCATGATAAAATAGCTCAATTTTGACCTCTGCACCCGGCAGGCCCCGTGTTGCTGGTGGTGGGTGTTTGGGGTTGACTTGAACCCCCAACGGTGACTACCTATAACCCAGAGACTGGACCTGTAAGTTGCGTACTTACCTCTAAAGCTGTACTTTATTTTCTTCCCACAGGAACTGTTCTGAAAATGCAGTGTCCACTTTAAAAAAAAAATCTAGTACTAAAGTAACAAAAATATATTTTTCTATATTTGATATTCAATTGGTCTGGAGTTAAGTCATTGAGTGTCTGTTTTTTCTATTGCTTGTTTCTGTACAACTAATGCTTAACACTACCCTCTGATAAGACTAACTGCTCGACCACACTACCACAAATAGAGCATTAGTATTATCTATTATTGCCTCTGTCAAGCCTCTTGGGGAACCCCTGTGCACACTATCTCATTTTGATATGGTATATACAGAACCAGCTTCCTACATTCCCCCTAGGCCCACTGCAACCTATTGTGATTTTCAATATTTGCACTATTATCTGACTGTGTACTTACCTGTTTTTGGTTACTAGTGTATATACTGTGTGATTTACTTCCTAAGAGAGTATAGTCTCCAAAGTATTTCTGGCCTTGTGTCACTAAAATAAAGTACCTTTATTTTTGGTAACACTGTGTATTGTCTTTCATGTGTGCGAGTACTATGTGACTACAGTGGTATTACAAGAGCTTTGCATGTCTCCTAGTTCAGCCTTGGCTGCTCTGCCTACAGCTACCTCTAGACAGCCTGGCTCTAGACACTGACTACATTTCACTAAGAAGGGATAACTGGACCTGGTTTAAGGTGTAAGTAACGTAGGTACCCACTACAAACCAGGCCACCCTCCTACAGGAAGGCACCAAGTGTACCCTTCAAAGCAGTCTGGAGGCGCTGGGAGGCCAACCCACCCCAGCCCAGACACACCTGGTTCTAAAGGAGGGGAGGTCACACCTCCCTCCCATAGGAAACCCTTTGTTCTGCCTTCCCCTGCTCAAGGAAGGTTCAGCAACAGGAGGGCAGAACCGTGTCTGCGGTCTGCAGCAGCGTGGGCTGGCAGGCAGACCCTGCAAGGCTGTACAGGCAGAACTGGGGGATCTTCTGCAGAACCCCCAGAGTACATGGTGTCATGCAACTAGCACTGGAATTAGTGTAGTTGCATGATTCCAACACGTTTGATACCAAACATGCCTAGGTTCGGAGAAGCCATTCTGTAGTTGGACCACATGTTATGACCAGGGTCCACTACATACCTTAGGATAGCTTCTACCACACTTACAAAACCGAGGAAATGGAGTTTGAGGTTTCTAGGGGTACCTCTGTTCATGCAGGTGTACCCTCACACTTAGGAATATGCACCATGCCCTTGGGCTAAGGGCCTACCAGAGGGGTGACTTACAGTGTCCAAGTGCAGGGGCTACAATATAAGGCAAGCCTTATATCTGCAGTGAAAGGTGCATTCCCCATTTTACGCAGGCTGCAATGGCAGGCCTGCAGACACAGATTGCACATGTTCCCAGGGGCAGCATAATACATGATGCAGCCCGTGGGAGACCCCTGGTGCACCAATGCCCTTGTTACCTAAGTACCATATGCTAGGGACTCACGTGGGTGCACCAATATGCCAATTGTGGGGTGTAAAAGTGTGCCAGCAAGCAAATTCGGAGGAGAGAGCACAGACACTGGGGTCCTGATCAGCAGGATCTCAGTATATTACACTGTAAACACACTGACACCAGGTGAAAAGTGGGGGTAACTAGGTCAGAAAGATGCTACTATCCTACATACCTACACTTCAAACGAAAGAGGATAAGACTTATCTATTCTTATTCTTTTCTAAGTGGAAACATCTGGAAAGTCTATCTACATTGGCATGGTTACTTCCAGGACTATGTTCCACTGAAAATCACATCCTCTGTAGGGTAATGGACCACCTCAAAAGTTTTGTGTAAGGAAATGCCTCCTTGGCATGGTTACTCACTAACGTTTTGCCTTTGCTGATGCTAAGTTTTGACTGAAAGTGTGTTGGGTCCCTGTTAACCAGGCACCAGCACCAGTGTTCTTTCCCTAAACTGTACCTTTGCTTCCACAATTGACACAGCCCTGGCACTCAGATAAGTCCCTTGTAACTGGTACCCCTGGTACCAAGGGCCATGATGCCAGGGAAGGTCTCTAACGGCTGCAGCATGTCTTATGCCAAAGTGCTGAGATACTTGCCATTGGCCAAAGTATCAGTCAACTCAATTGCCCAGAGGATAGGATGGGCATCAATCTTAGTGACTGCATTGAGGCCTCTGTAGTCTAGACAAAATCTAATTTCTCTCTTTCTGCCCTCGGAATGAGGTTTTGGTACAAGTTCGGACTAGCCCAAGGGCTGTCTGAAGGCTCAATAACCCCCAACTCCAGCATTTTTTGGACTTCTGCCCTGATGCAATCTCTGACATGGTCAGGCTTCCTGTAGATTTTACTCTTAACAGGCAGACTATCATCTGTGTCCATGTCACGTACACACCAGGCTGTCTGACTGGTTGTCAGGGAAAAGAGTTCAGAAAACTGACTGAGAACTTCCCTTCAGTCAGCTTGTGCTGTTCAGAGATGCAATCTGCAAAGACTACCCCATCCACTGAACCATCAATGGGGTTGTGGGCGAGAAGGTCAGTGAAAGGGTCACTCTCAGCTTCCTGCCCCACATCAGTGGCCATGAGAAAGCTCAAGTCAGCCCTGTCTGTAGGAGGCTGTCTCTCTATGTAGTGTGCAAAACTAGGCACACTGTGCATGGGGTCCAGGCAACCACACTGTTTCCAGGGGTAAAAACTAGATCACCTAATGCTCTAATTTTCAAGGCAGCTTGGGCACGCAGTTAAGATAATCTTGGAGAAGTGCAAAGCATTTGTTGTACTCACAGTATCAGCCATGAAACTCACACATTCGAAGGAATAACTCAAGACCAATTTATAAAAACACTTCATATTTTTATATCAATTTGAAGACACAAGATTACCAAAATTGGTTAGGTACTTTTTAAGATATGGATTTTTGAAGTTTTAAAAAATTCAGTCTTTCTGTGCTAAATTATGCACCATAGGAATCAATAGGCAGTCACCTTTAAAAATGCATATAAAATTGCACAGTGGGTTTTTATCAGGTTCCGCTTTTGCAGGTTGGTGGTGGTCGTCAGTGGGCACACTGTGCCAGCTGGAGAGGCTCGGGAGGCTCCCCATTCCGGCAGGAGCAGTATTGAAAAGTCTCTTGGGGCAGGTGCAGGGCCACGCCCAGTGGGCACCAGTTGGAAAAGGGTGGTTCTTGCTGATTAAAGGTGGTGCTTTGGGGTCCCCTTGTGGTGTTGAGGTCGCAAGGGGTGTGGGACCCTGGGTGCATAGCTGGCTCCCCGTTGCAGGGCGTGGGGCGGCCGGGTGCAGAGCGAGTTGATGATCCAGGAGCTGAGCGCAACAGAGCCCTTTGGAGCTGGAGATAAGTCTCTTTAAGTGCTGCTTAAAGGACAACGGGGGCACTCTGGCGGGATGTCCGGTGTGTTTCTGAAGTCCCTAGACTGGGGCTTTTCCTCCTGATCCTTTTTCAGCTCTGGAGGATCTGGTTTTCTTATTGTCCGACATCAGCTGACCAGTACCCAGGGTATTGGTACCGTACACCAGAGGATGCAGTGTCACCAAACTTGGCACACCTGCAGGGTTTGTCTGGTGGTCATCGGTGTGTCGTTGGGTCCTGCTGCGACTTCCAGTTTGGGAGATATTGACCGGTCAGTGAAGTGACCCTCACAAGGTTGCTGGTTCTTTGTTGGTTGCAGAGTAGTGCCTCCACTCAGAAGGGAGATCTTGGGTGATTTATGAAATCTGGAGGTCCTCTGAGATTCTTGCGGTCAGTCCATTGTCCAGCTCCTCCACAACAGCAATTGTCAGGTCCTGGATGCAGCAGACAGGGTTTGGCACCTTTTTCTTGTGCAGCAGGTCCACGGTTCTCGTGCCTTGGTTCTTTCTTGGTCTGGTCTTCTTTGTCCTTTCAAATGTAATTTCTTAGCCAAGGGATGCCCAATAAATACTGAATTTCATGGGCGTTTTAGAGGGAACCTGGTAGTGTCCAACGGGACACTTATCCTTGGGTGGCTACACCCTCTATAGTGACCACTTCCTGTGGGAAGGGTCACTTCCCTAAACCTAATTGGCTATTTTCCTTCCATCCAAGATGGAGGAAAATATAATAGGGGGTCCACCTCGCAGGCAACACCTTAGAGGTTGTGCATGCCAGGTCAGGCCACTCCTCCTACCCTTTGTGAGGTTTCCCACCTTTGCTCCCACCAAATGTGGGGGTTTGCAAAGAGGGAGGCCAGCTGCTGCTAGCAGCAGGCCTGAGGGGCGAGTTTCAAAGGCGGTAAGCCCTTTAAAGCTTACCAGCAGGGCAGTGCACATTCCTAGGGGAGAGGCTGTTAGCACCTCAACCCAGGAAGGGCATTGTTTAACAAACCAGAGAAACGGGGCTCTCCCCCAAGGTTTGTATATTGGCTGTCTGGAGGTGGCTGGCAGGCTGGGCAGAACCAGCCAGTAACCATGCCAGGATAGTTAGCTTTTGCAGAGGGCACCTCTAAGGTGGCCCCTGGGTACATTTTAAATAAATCCAGTACTGGTACCAGTTTGGATTTATCATTTTGAGTTGTTGGATACCAAACATCCTAGGGTTCAGAGCAGCCATCATGTAACTGGGAAACTCGTGTTGACCAGTTTCCAGCAAACACATTAAAATGGCTGCTCTGTTCACTCACTATGTCCCAGGTTTGGCAAGGACACAGCTATGCCCTCACATATAAAATGGTGCATCCTCCCTTAGGGCTGGAAGGCCTGCCAGAGGGGTGTCTTATCCATAGTGTATGCAGTGTATGGTGGACAGGGCACACGGGCAGTATGCCATGTCGAGTTTGTGTTTTAGGTTTGCACCAGAACACTCAGCCTGCAATGGAAGTGCTGTGTGCATCTGGATGCATGGCCCTAAAGGGTGGCACAATCAGTGCTGCTGCCCTGGGGGCCTACTCATAGTACCCCATGCCCTGGGCACATAGGTGCCCATTTACTAGGAAGTTATAGTGGATGCTAAGGGTTTATCCAATTACTTTTGTAATTTTGGGGAAAGAACACTGACACTGGGAACCTGGTTAGCAGGATCCCAGTGCACTCCAGTCCAAGTTGAATTCAGAAACCAGGCAAAAAGTGGGGTATACTGCAACAAGGTGCCTGTTTCCCACACTGTCACAGTAAGGTTTGAGGTGGTTGATATGCAGCACCTTGTGGGGGTTCCTTGGATTGTCCAGGTCGACCAAATAGGAGACCTTACCTTTCTTCTCCACAACGGTGTGGGAGCCACTCCACTTCTCCTGGAGTGCTCTTAGGGCCACAGGCTCCAAGACGCGCACTTTTTTCCTGGCTGGTAAACAGTCAGCACAGTCTTTTGGTCACGCCATTGCTTATGGAGCTCTTGGAATCCCTCAAGGTTTTTGGTGGCCTTTTTTACGTATTCTGTCATGTGAGAATGCAGGCCTAATACATAGTCAACTATTTATTGTTGAGGGGGTGGGGGGGTTTGAGAGGTTGCTCCCATCCCTCCTTAATAAGACTAAGAGGATCCCTAATTGGATGTCCAAAGAAGCTCAAATGGGAAGTAATCCACTCACTTCTGTGGAACCTCTCTGTAGGCAGAAAGAAGGCAAGGTAAAAGGACATCATATCTCCTTCAGAGTTTTTCTGTGAGTCCCATGATCATACCTTTAAGGGTTTTGTTGAATCTTTCAACCAACCAATTTCCTTGTGGATGATAAGGAGTGGTGAAGTTCATATGTTACACCACATTCCTTCCACATTGCTTTGAGGAATCCAGACATAAAGTTTGCACCTCTGTCGGATACAACCTCCTCAGCAGTTGATGCATCCTGGAGTTCCTTCTCCTGCTCGGTGTCTGACATGGTGTCCTGGATACCGAAGATGTCAGGTGTCTCCTGAAAACTCTGCCGCTGCATCTTTCAGCAACAAGCTCTTCCATCGTGCAGCGTCTTTTTCAACTGGAAAGACCCGCAAACGTCAGAGTCTTCTTCTTGATGATCTGGCGATAGACAAAGTCTGCAAACCTTGTGGAGATGAGTCCTCGGAAATTCCGAATGACACTTCAGACAGAAATGGAAGTGTCTGTTCCATCAGGATTTCATTCTCCAGGGTTTGGAATGGAAAAACGGCGGCCCAAAGGGCGTGGCCCGAGCATCTCGATCTAGCAGAGTTGATCAGGAAAGATGTTTCTTTGGTCCCGGAACACAAGGTAAAAGAAGTACCGAATTCAATAACAATACCGACAGACTGGAGGCTTCCTGAACAGAAAAAAGCCTAATATGGCTTCGAACCGGAGTACGATAAAAACACAACCAGACCCGACAGCAGAAGAAAACAATCTGAAGATGGAATCAATGCCCATGTGCATTACCAGAAAGAGGATGAGTCACTATACCGCGTGACTCTAAAGACTTTTCAAACAAAAACGACTTGAAACCTTCCGGACCCAACACTAGATGGCGGAAGTATGCAAATCATGTTTATCTACAGCTACACATGCAATCAAACTGTTACGCATCAAACGCGCAGAAAAAAAGGGACTGATGTCAGTACACCGACAAGGACGTCTTATGGCTCCACGGGTAAATGTACCCATCAAAAATTACACCAAGTTATTATTTGAAGCTTATATTTATGAAACTTCTTAAAAAACCAACAGGAATACTGAATATGTGACATAATGCTGACATCACAAACTGCAACACTCACCACTGATAAATTCAAATACCACAGGAACAAAATTAACATGTAAATTAACCCATAATATTAAGTACATTTCAGGCTATATTTTTAGTCACCTTTCCCTCTTTTGGACTCCCCAAAGTAACTTTTTTGGTTTCAAAATGATCTGTCATGAGACAGAATCACTAAAGTGTTTATCTGTATACTAAACAAATTACTTACTTCACAGAAAATGCCTCGCCACTCATTTTTCCTGAGAGAGGATCTAGAAAAGCCAGCTTTAAGCAGCAGAGTGTAGGCGGTCCAACTTCATACTTGATTCCAACAATCTTCATTAATTCTTGTTCCTAAGGACCAAACACATTGGAATTTCTAAAAGCACTGTGATTACTGCATTTTTATAAGACAGATGCACGTTAAGAAAGAGTACACAGAAGCTGCATTGCAAGAAAACTCCAAATGCAGACAACATACACACATCGGCAAATACCACAATCAATAAACAAGAATGAGGCAGTGTAGGAAGCTGGCTCTGTATATACTATACCAAAATGAGGTATGGTGTGTACAGAGTCCACGGCTTCCCCAGAGGCTTAACAGAGGCTAAAGTAGATAATACTAACAATCTCTTTTGTGGTAGTGTCGTCGAGCAGTTAGGCTTATTGGAGGGTAGTGCAAAGCATTTGTTGTACACACACAGTCAAGAAATGCAACACACACTCAATGACTAACTCCAGGCCAGCTGTTTTAATACAGTCAAAATATATTTTGTTACTTTATTACTAGAACCAGAAGAAATTTGTTACACCACATGTACTTTGTTTGTTTTTGCAGATAAAACAGTTTACAAGTAAGTAACACTTTTCTATTTCAAAAGTTGACACAGTATAATTTTTCATAGGAATCAATAGAGTCCTGAGGGGGAAGAGGAGTGTTAGCACAGTTAATACATAAGTACATAACTTATGATTCCAGGCTTCAGTGGTTAGGATGTCCACCGGTCAAAGTTTAGGCTGATCCCAAAAGTGCACCACCAGCAACAAGGGGCTGGCTGCGTGCAGAGGTCAGAGTTGGTGTTGGGTTTTCAATGGAATACTATGAGGACTGGGGGGTGCTCAGAAGAAAGCAGATTGCAATTAACCCCTTACCTGCTGGGCCGTTTCCCCCCCAGGGCTGAGCCCTTTTTTGGCTATTTGGGGTAGTTCGTGCTTAGGCATTCATAACTTTTTGTCCACATAAGCTATCCACGCCAAATTTGCGTCCTTTTTTTCCAACATCCTAGGGATTCTAATGGTACCCAGAGTTTGTGGTTTCCCCTGGAGGAGACCAAGAAATTAGCCAAAATACAGTGAAAATTTCGTTTTTTCCAAAAAAATGGGGAAAAAGGGCTGCCGAAGAAGGCTTGTGTTTTTTCCCCTGAAAATGGCATCAACAAAGGGTTTCTGGTGCTAAAATCACCATCTTCCCACCTTTCAGGAACGGGCAGGCTTGAATCAGAAAACTACATTTTTCAACACAAATTTGGCATTTTACTGGGACATTCACCATTTTTACTATTTTTGGTGCTTTCAGCCTCCTTCCAGTTAGCGACAGGAATGGGTGTGAAACCAATACTGGATCCCGGAAAGCTTAAACATTTCTGAAAACTAGACAAAATTCTGAATTCAGCAAGGGGTCATTTGTGTAGATCCTACAAAGTTTTCTTACAGAAAATAACAGCTGAAATAAAAAAATATTGAAACTGACCTGAAAACAACAGCCATTTTTCTTTTTGTTTTACTCTGTAACTTTTTCCTGCGATGTCAGATTTTTTAAAGCAATATACCGTTGAGTCTGCTGGACTCTTCTGGTTGCGGGGATATAAAGGGCTTGTAGGATCATCAAGAACCCTAGGTACCCAGAGCCAATAAATGAGCTGCACCCTGCAGTTGGTTTTCATTCTATACTCGGTATACAGCAATTCATTTGCTGAAATATGAAGAGTGAAAAATAGGTATCAAGAAAACCTCTGCATTTCCAAAATGGGCTCAAGATAAGGTTTTGAGGAGCAGTGGTTATTTGCACATCTCTGAATTCCGGGGTGCCCATACTAGCATGTGAATTGCAAGGCATTTCTCAAATAGACGTCTTTTTTACACACTCTCTTATATTTGGAAAGAAAAAATGTAGAGAAAGATAAAGGGCAATAACACTTGTTTTGCTATTCTATGTTCCCCCAAGTCTCCCGATAAAAATGATACCTCACTTGTGTGGGTAGGCCTAGCGCCCGCAACAGGAAATGCCCCAAAACACAACACAGAAAACAGAGCTTTTTTTTGCAAAGTGCCTACCTGTAGATTTTGGCCTCTAGCTCAGCCAGCACCTAGGGAAACCTACCAACCCTGTGCATTTTTGAAAATTAGAGACCTAGGGGAATCCAAGATGGGGTGACTTGTGGGGCTGTAACCAGGTTCTGTTACCCAGAATCCTTTGAAAACCTCAAAATGTGGCTAAAATAACACATTTTCCTCACATTTCGGTGAAAGAAAGTTCTGGAATCTGAGAGGAGCCACAAATTTCCTTCCACCCAGCGTTCCCCCAAATCTCCCGATAAAAATGGTACCTCACTTGTGTGGGTAGGCCTAGCGCCCGCAACAGGAAATGCCCCAAAACACAACGTGGACACATCAAATTTTTTCATAGAAAACAGTTCCTACCTGTGGATTTTAGCCTCTAGTTCAGCCGGCACCTGGGTAAACCTAGCAAACCAGCACATTTTTGAAAACTAGAAACCCAGGGGAATCCAAGATGGGGTGACTTGTGGGGCTCTGACCAGGTTCTGTTACCCAGAATCCTTTGCAAACATCAAAATTTGGCCAAAAAAAACACTCTTTCCTCTCATTTCGGTGACAGAAAGTTCTGGAATCTGAGAGGAGCCACAAATTTCCTTCCACCCAGCATTCCCCCAAGTCTCCCAATAAAAATGGTACCTCACTTGTGTGGGTAGGCCTGGTGCCCGCGACAGGAATAGATCACACAACGGTCAATGTTGGTCCTTAAATGAGGCAGCTGTTGCCCCTGGGGTGATCCATTCCTGACGCAGGCACTAGGTGTAGGCACTCAAGTGAGGTAGTGTTTTTATCAGGACAGGTGAGGGTATTCTGGGTAAGAAAACTTTGGGGAATCACTCAAGTCACACCTCTGTGGACTCCCCCGAATGTCTAGTTTCCAGAAATGTTTGGGTTTAGTGTGTTTCTCTATATGGCCACCGAACCCAGGACCAAAAACACAGGTGCCTGCCTTACAAAACCAGTTTGTTTTGCGATAGATCATTTTGATGTCTCCACAATACGATTTGGGCGGTGGAATTTGAGGCTGAACTAAATTGGGGAGCTCCCAAGAGAGCACTCTCTCTCTCTCTCTCTCTCTCTCTCTCTCTGCTTGCCGCCGCATTCACCTGCTCTCTGGGTTGGGCTAACCCACTATTACCCAGCTGCACAGACTGCTTGCGAAGGGACAGCAGGACTGTCCTCATCACCTCCCTCATAATGTACTGGAAGAGGAGTTATCGAATGGGACTCCTCCGACTGAAAAATCACTCCCAGAGTCTGCGCCATTGTCCTATCCCTCAGATGCTGTCTCAGTCTCTGATCCTATGTCAGAGCTGTCCTCTATAACCCGAGTGACGGCAGCAGTCATCCATCAAGATGCCATCTCTGCTATTGGCTAAACTGTTGCTCTAAAACACTAGCCTACGTAGACAGTCACAAAATCGATGGTGTGTGTAAGATATGTGCAACAGTAGAGGCCACCTTACCTGCGCTTCTTCCCTCAATCAGCACGTTCTTTCAAGACACTCAAAAAACACCTTGTCACATACCATTCGTCACAGTCTTTTAGCACCTCCTGCGCCCAGTTCAACAATCATTATTGGTGCTCCCACTCCCTCCTCCTCGGATTCCGTCATTACCACCCAGCAAAAGTGCTCTTCATCTCTCCAAACCCCCCCACCCCGCACATACATTTCATTTGTATTATAGCGCAGGTAATGGTTGACTTTACTAATGTACTCAGCTATTTACATAAAATACGGATTTGCTCTTTGCAGTAGGCATATAAACCTTCTGCGCTTCTTTATGGCACTAAAACTGCCACTAGACAAGTCTGACCCTTTTGTAGCAGAAACATAATCACAATACTTACTTGACTTTTTTATTGCTGCCTAAAAGCTACAGTTGAAAAGCGTCAGTTGAAGTATGTGCATTGCTTTGAAGACGCAAGCTGCAACTGCAAGACAACTGGTGGCAAATCTATATATATCACTTTTATATGTGGGTCTGGTTTTCCTGGGGGCCGATCGCAGCCCCCAGGGAAACCACACACACGTATTGACAAAAGTGATATATATATATATATATATATATATATATATATATATATATATATATATATCTCTATATATATCTATCTGCATAGATATATCTATAGATAGATCTATAGATATATATATATATATATACATATATACCGGGGGGGCGAGATCCCCAGGGGGCACCTACCTTTTTTTTGTTTTTTAAATACGCCCCCTGGGGGGGGGGGGGAGGGGGGTTCCGAGGTGGCCTCCCCCCCTCCCCAAGAGAAATACCTGGCATCTAGTGGTGTTTCCTGGCCCCCGATTGCAGCTCTGCCAGGAAACACTTTCAGAAGGCCTCGTAAGAAAGGGGAGACTCTCCCCTTTCTTACGAGGCCTTCCCGAACGTGGGGAAGGCCGTTTTCCCCATTGGAGCAGGAAGCAGCCGCAAGGCTGCTTCCTGCTCGGATGGGAAATCAACATTGTAACGTCACAAAGGGGCGGGTGGGGGGCGGGGGGAGACACGGAAGTGCTTCCGTGTCTCCCAGGGACAAAAATAAAAAGAAATAAATCCTCGGGAGGGCCCCCCCCCCCCCCCCCAAGTGAAATCCCTGGTGTCTAGTGGTGTTTCCTGGCCCCCGATCGCAGCTCTGCTGCGACCGGGGGACAGGAAACACTTTTAGAATGCCTCGTAAGAAAGGGGAGACTCTCCCCTTTCTTACGAGGCCTTCCCGAACGTGGGGAAGGCCGTTTTCCCCCATTGGAGCAGGAAGCGGCCGCAAGGCTGCTTCCTGCTCCGATGGGGAAATCAACATTGTAACATCACTGGGGGGCGGGGGAGACGAGGAAGAGCTTCTGTGTCTCCCAGGGACAAAAATAAAAAGAAATAAATCCTCGGGTGCATCGCACCAGAGGATTTATTAACCCCCTCCCTGGTGTCGGCCTCTGGTCGTGACCCGCACCAGGGAGGTAGGTAGTGTGGGCGTCGGCCAGTGGCCGACGCCCGCACTAAAGTGGTTAAGAACCTGTGGTTTGAGGTGACATGCCTGGGGGACTTAGGGACAAAGCTCAACACCAAACACATACATTGAGCGGCACAGGGGCAGCCAGGCGAAGGGTGCAAACACAAAGCTGGGTGCCCAATACTTTTCAAAGGGGGGACCCCTCGGGTCACAAAAGATGCATGCAGGCTGGGTCCAGGTGGTCAGTTCCGGGAAACCAAACACTGGACAGGCAGGAGAGGCGCCTCCTGAACGTTGCTGGACCGTCTGTAGGATTCTCCAAGCAGGTACATGGGTTTCCTTGGGTGTCGGGATTCTTCGTTGAATCCAGCTGCAGTCGGGTCCTCTAGATTAAGGCTGCAGGTGGCATTGTGTTGGCCAGGAAGGGTGAAACCCAGGGTGGGCACAAGGTGTGACTCACCTGCGAACCTTCTCTGGACCGGTGAGCCACCTGGATTCGGACCATGGGTGTGGGGTGCAGAATGGACCGGACTGGCGGATCCTGGGTGGTTCTGGAGCCCTTTTTGGAGTTTTATTTCTGGACAGGGCCGCTGTCTTCTGGAGTTCTTGGTCCTCTGGTGGGCAGGCAGCCCTCTGGGGGTTTGCAGAGGTTTATGGATGCATCACCTTTTTAAGAACAGTAGTCTCGAAGTTGCAGAAAGTCCAGTATGGCTGGGGCCAAGTCAGTTGTCGTCTGGAGTCTTAACTGTTGGGGTTGGCTTTGCAGCCCTCCTTTCCTGCGGTCGGAAGGAATCTGGGGAGTAAGGTTCATAGGCATTACAGGGGGCAGAGGGCAGTGTCCAATGGCTACTGTACCTGAAGGTGGCTACACCCTTCCTGTGCCCACTCCCTTGGGGACGGGGGCACATTCCTATCCCTATTGGTCCCTTTCCTCCAAACCAAGATGGAGGATTTTGCAAGGAGGGGGTCACTTCAGCTCTGGACACCTTAGGGGTAGGTCCTAGTTGCAGTGGTCACTCCTCCCTGTTTTACCTAATTTTCCCATTGCACCTGCCGCCAGAAGTGGGGCTTGGTCCCGAGGCGGGCATCTCAACTAGCTGGAGTGCCCTGGGGCACTGTAACAGGAGGCCTGAGCCTTTGAGGCTCACCGCCAAGTGTTACAGTTCCTGTAGGGGGAAGGTGTGAAGCACCTCCACCCAGAGCAGGCTTTGTTTCGGACATCAGAGAGCACAAAGGTTCTCACCTTATGGGGCCAGAAACGTATCTATTAGTGGCAGGGTGGCACATACTAGTCAGTCCTGCACTAAAGGGTCAGGTAAAATACAGGGGGCATCTCTAAGATGCCCTCTGTGTGCATTTTACAATAAATCCAACAGTGGCATCACTGTGGGTTTATTGTGCTGAGAAGTTTGATACAAACCTTGAAAGTCTTCAGTGAAGCTATCATGGAGCTGTGGATTTCGTAATGACAAACTCTCAGCCCAGGTACTCAATATGGCCATATTACACTTACAATATCTAAGAATGGACTTAGACACTTTAGGAGCATATTGCTCATGCAGCTATGTCCTCACCTGTGGTATAGTGCACCCTGCCTTAGGGCTATAACCTACAGGCAGTGATTTGTGGGCATGGCACCCCGAGAGGGATGCCAGGTCAACTTTACCTTTTTCCCCCACCAACACACACAATCTGCAATGGCAGTGTGCAAGTGTTTGGTGAGGGGGTCCCTTACGGTGGTACAACACATGCAGCAGCCCTTAGGGACCCTCCCTGGTCACACAGCCCTTGGTGCCACTGGTACCTTTTACAAGGGACTTAGCTGTGTGCCTGGGTTGTGCCAATTGTGAAAACAATGGTACAGTTTAGGGAAAGAAGCCTGGTGCTAGGGTCTGCTCCCAGCACACACTCAGGTAAGTTAGCATCAAAACCAGGTAAAATAAAGTGTGTGTGTGTGTGTGTATAGATATATTTGGGAAAATGTCACTTACCCAGTGTACATCTGTTCGTGGCATGTTCCGCTGCAGATTCACATACTGTGCATTATCCTGCCATCTAGTGTTGGGCTCGGAGTGTTACAAGTTGTTTTTCTTCAAAGAAGTGTTTTCGAGTCACGAGATCGGGTGACTCCTCCTCTTCGGTTCCACTGCGCATCGGCATCGACTCCATTGTTAGATTGTTTTCCCGCGGAGGGTAAGGAAGGAGTGATAGAGTATATAGGTAAAAGATAAGAGATGTCCATGCTAATGCAAATATATATATACATATGTACAAATGTTTGTAACTTAAACGGCTACAGGCTCCCGGGGAGGTGGGAGGGTGCATGTGAATCTACAGCAGAACATGCCACGAACAGATGTACACTGGGTAAGTGACATTTTCCGTTCAATGGCATGTGTAACTGCAGATACACATACTGTGCATAGACTACAAAGCAGTTTGCCCTTCCATAAAAATAGCCGTGGTTAGCCTGTAGGAGTTGAAGTTGTTTGAAATAATGTTCTAAGTACTGCTTGGCCTACTGTGGCTTTTTGTCATGATAAAATGTCTACACAGTAGTGTTTTGTGAATGTATGTGGTGTTGACCGAGTGGCTGCTTTACATATTTCAGCCATTGGTAGATTCCGTAAGAAAGGCACTGTAGCACCTTTTTTCCTTGTAGAATGTGCTTAGGAGTAACTAAGAGTTGTCTTTTGGCTTTAATGTACCATGTTTAGAAGCATCTTACAATCCATCTTGCTAAACCTTGTTTTGATATGGGATTGCCTGTATGAGGTTTTTGGAAGGGTACAAAGAGTTGTTTAGTCTTTCTGAATGGCTTAGTTCTGTCTACATACTACATTAAAGCTCTTTTGATGTCTAATGTATGTAGAGCTATTTCTGCCACAGAATCTGGCTGTGGGAAGAAGACTGGCAGTTCCACCGTTTGATTTATATGAAATGGTGATACAACCTTCGGAAGAAATTTTGGGTTTGTTCTTAGTACAACTTTATGCTTGTGTACTTGGAAGAACAGTTCTTCAATAGTAAGGGCTTGGATTTCACTTACTCTTCTCAAAGAGGTAATTACCACTAGGAAGGCAACTTTCCATGTTAAGAATTGCATTTGGCAGGAGTGCATGGGCTCAAAAGATGGTCCCATAAACCGTGTAAGTACTATATTTAAATTCCAAGAAGGGACTGGTGGTGTTCTGGGTGGAATGATACGTTTCAAACCTTTCATGAAAGCTTTAATGACAGGAACTCTAAATAAGGAGATGTGCTGTATATTTTGTAAATATGCTGAAACTGCAGCAAGATGAATTTTTGTTGAAGAGAATGCTAAATGTGATTTTTGCAAACGAAGTAACTAGCATACAGTGTCTTGTATTGATGCTGTAAAGGGTCAATATGTTTAGATTGACAGTAATATACAAATCTTTTCCATTTGTTTGCATAGCACTGTTTAGTAGTGGGTTTTCTTGCTTGTTTAATAACTTCCATACATTCTGATGGGAGTTGTAAATATCCAAACTCCATGACTTCAGGAGTCAAATTGCTAGATTGAGTGAATTGGGATTTGGGTACCTGATTTGGTTTTTGTTTTGTGTCAACAGATCTGGTCTGGTTCGGAGTTTGGAGTGTGGTACTACTGACAGGTCTAATAATGTTGTGTACCACAGTTGACGTGCCCATGTTGGTGCTATGAGTATCATGCTGAGTGAAGTTTGTCGCAACATATTGACTAGAAACAGAAGGAGTGGGAGAGGGGGAAAAGCGTAAGCGTAATCCCTGACCAATTGATCCATAGAGCATTGCCCTTGGATAGGGGATGTAGGTGCCTGGATGCGAAGTTTTGGCATTTTGGCCCTCATTACAACCCTGGCGGACTGCGGAAAAAGGGCTGTAAGAGCGCAAACAGGCCGGTGCTCATTACCGCCCCATTATGACATTGGCGATTTGGCATATGCCAAACTGTCAATGTCCTGCACCGTCTGCCACGGCGGTAACAACCTCCAGGCTGGAGACAACAGTCTCCAGCCCGGCAGCCGTCACTAGACTGCCAGCGGTATCAGGAGCCCGCATACCGCCATGGATTTCGTGGGGTTTCATACTGCCACGAAATCCATGGCAGTATGTACCTTCAGTGCCAGGGAATTCATTCCCTGGCACTGATTAGGGTCTCCCCCTTCCCATAGTCCTCCCCCAACACCCACGACCCCCATCCCACCCTCCAACTGTGGTAGGATCCCCTTCCCGCCCATCCTCCCCCATTGAAACCCCCATACATA
This sequence comes from Pleurodeles waltl, assembly GCF_031143425.1. Taxonomy (NCBI): domain Eukaryota; kingdom Metazoa; phylum Chordata; class Amphibia; order Caudata; family Salamandridae; genus Pleurodeles; species Pleurodeles waltl. Next base: position 350,792,673 of record NC_090438.1, read on the forward strand.
CCCCCCAAAACCCCACATGCACGCTCACACCACTCACACACATACACGCGCACATACATGGACACATGCACACATACATACACGTTACATTTCCCTTACACACATTACACCCCCGCATGCATACATGCACTCACACAACCCCTTTACACACGCACACGAACACCCCCATGCACGCACATACCACACAACACCCCCTACCCATCTCCCCTAACGGACAATCACCTTACCTGTTCCGGTGATTCTCCGGGAGGGAACGGGATCCATGGGGGCTGCTCCACTGACGTGGCGGTGACGGTGGAGCAGCCTTCACTTCACTGCAGACCGCCAGTATGGCTGCTGGCAGCTCTCCGTCCTAAAAAGGGCGGAGGGTTGCCAACAGTCATAATATGGTTGGCGGAAGACCACCACCACTGGCGGACTTCAGCCCGGCGGAACCTCGGCGGTCTTGTGAAAAGACCGCCGAGGTTGAAATGAGGGCCTTTGTATTTTCACTTGTGTCGAGCAGATCTAGGTTTGGCATTCCCCAATGTTGAAAGTATTTTTGAAGTACTTGAGGATGAATCTCCCATCCGTGTGTTTGTTGGTGATTTCTGCTGAGGATATCCGTTAATTGATTGTCTATCCCTGGAATGTATGGTGCTAACAGGTGAATTTGGTTGTGGATTGCCCATTTCCAAATCTTCTGGGCTAGAAGGGAGAGTTGGGATGAATGTGTCCCTCCCCGTTTGTTTAGGTAATTCATGGTTGTCATGTTGTCTGTTTTGATAAGAACATTCTTCTGTGTGAGAAGAGGTTGAAAAGCTTTGAGGGCTAGGAAGACAGCTAACAACTCCAAGTGATTTATATATAGCTGCCTGTGTTTGGCATCCCATTGCCCTTGAATGTTGTGATTGTTTAGGTGAGCTCCCCAACCAATCATTGATGCATCTGCTGTAATTATGGTCTGAGGCACAGGGTCTTGAAATTGCCGCCCTTTGCTTAGATTTGTGGAATTCCACCACTGAAGGGACATGCATGTTTGGCAGTCTATCAATACTAGATCTTGAAGTTGACAATTTGCCTGTGACCATTGTTGTGCAAGGCACTTTTGTAAGGGCCGCATGTTTAGGCTTGCGTGTGGAACAATTGCAATACATGATGCCATCATCCCTAAAATCTTCATGACAAATCTGACAGTTTATCTTTGATTTGTTTGTATGTGTGTGATTACATTTTGGAAGTCTTGTGTCCTTTGTGTATTTGGACATGCTAGCACTTGCTGAGTATTTAGTATTGCACCCAAATACTGTTGTATTTGTGCCGGATGGAGATGTGATTTTTGGTAGTTTATTGAGAACCCTAGTGTGTGCAAGGTTTGTATTACGTAATGCGTATGATTTTGGCATTGCGTATGACTGTTTGATTTTATTAGCCAATCGTTTAGATATGGAAAGACATGTATATGTTGTCTTCTTAGGTAGGCTGAGACTACCGCTAGGCACTTTGTGAATACCCTTTGGGCTGTTGTTATTCCAAAGGGCAACACTCTGAACTGATAGTGCTTTCCTTGGATGACAAACCTGAGATATTTTCTGTGTGCAGGATGGATGGGTATATGAAAATACGCATCTTTGAGGTCTAGTGCCGTCATGAAATCATGTTTTGGAAGTAGTGGGATAACATCTTGTAGAGATACCATGTGAAAATGTTCTTACAGGATGTAAAGATTGAGGTTCCTGACATCTAATATTGGCCTTAGGGTGCCATCCTTTTTGGGAATTAGGAAATATAGTGAGTAATGAAAATGTCACTTACCCAGTGTACATCTGTTCGTGGCATTAGTCGCTGCAGATTCACATGTTTGGCACAGTCCGCTGCCTGGTGTTGGGCTCGGAGTATTACAAGTTGTTTTTCTTCGAAGAAGTCTTTTTGGTCACGGGACCGAAGGACTCCTCCCTCCTCGGCTCCATTGCGCATGGGCGTCGACTCCATCTTAGATTGTTTTCCCCGCAGAGGGTGAGGATGGAGTTGTTTGGTATAAATAGTGCCCATGCAATGGAGTGAATATGTATGTACGATAAGAGTTTCTAATAATTATTTACAAATGTTCAGATGTTTAAGATTTATGATCTACTTCTAAACGGCTACAGGCTTCCCGGGGAGGTGGGAGGGTACATGTGAATCTGCAGCGACTAATGCCACGAACAGATGTACACTGGGTAAGTGACATTTTCAGTTCGATGGCATATGTTGCTGCAGATACACATGTTTGGCATAGACTATAAAGCAGTTACCTCCCCTAAAAGCGGTGGTTTAGCCTGTAGGAGTTGAAGTAGTTTGGAATAATGTTCTTAGTACAGCTTGGCCCACTGTAGCTTGTTGTGCATTTAGTACGTCTACACAGTAGTGTTTAGTAAACGTATGAGGCGTAGACCAGGTTGCAGCCTTACATATTTCGCTCATAGGAATGTTTCCTAGAAAGGCCATTGTAGCACCTTTCTTTCTGGTTGAGTGTGCCTTTGGTGTAATAGGCAATTCTCTTTTGGCTTTAAGATAGCATGTTTGAATGCATCTGACTATCCATCTAGCAATGCCTTGTTTAGAGATTGGATTTCCTATGTGTGGTTTTTGAAAAGCTATGAACAGTTGTTTTGTTTTCCTGATTAGCTTTGTTCTGTCAATGTAATACATTAGTGCTCTTTTGATGTCTAATGTATGTAGTGCCCTTTCAGCCACAGAATTTGGTTGTGGGAAGAACACTGGCAATTCTACTGTTTGATTTAAATGGAATGGTGAGATTACTTTTGGCAGAAATTTTGGATTTGTTCTTAGAACTATTTTATTGTTGTGTATTTGAATAAATGGTTCTTGTATGGTAAATGCCTGTATTTCACTTACTCTTCTGAGGGATGTGATTGCAATGAGAAATGCGACCTTCCAGGTTAGATATTGCATTTCACAGGAATGCATGGGTTCGAAAGGTGGACCAATGAGTCTTGTTAAGACGATGTTAAGATTCCATGAAGGAACTGGTGGTGTTTTTGGTGGTATAATTCTTTTTAGCCCTTCCATGAATGCTTTAATAACTGGTATTCTAAATAGAGACGATGAATGAGTAGTTTGTAGGTAAGCAGATATTGCTGCGAGGTGTATTTTTATAGATGAAAAAGCGAGATTTGCTTTTTGCAAATGTAGTAAGTATCCTACTATGTCTTTAGTAGAGGCATGTAATGGTTGTATTTGATTGGCATGGCAGTAGTAAACAAATCTTTTCCACTTAGATGCATAGCAGTGTCTAGTGGAAGGTTTTCTAGCTTGTTTTATGACCTCCATGCATTCTTGTGTGAGGTCTAAGTGTCCGAATTCTAGGATTTCAGGAGCCAAATTGCCAGATTCAATGATGCTGGGTTTGGATGCCTGATCTGTTGTTTGTGTTGTGTTAACAGATCTGGCCTGTTGGGTAGTTTGACATGCGGTACTAGTGAAAGGTCTAGTAGAGTTGTATACCAAGGTTGTCTTGCCCATGTGGGTGCTATCAGTATGAGTTTGAGTTGGTTTTGACTCAACTTGTTTACTAGATATGGAAGGAGAGGGAGAGGGGGAAAAGCGTACGCAAATATCCCTGACCAACTCATCCATAGAGCATTGCCTTGTGATTCGCGGTGTGGGTACCTGGATGCGAAGTTTTGGCATTTTGAGTTTTCTTTTGTTGCGAACAAATCTATCTGGGGTGTTCCCCAAATTTGAAAGTACTTGTTCAGAACTTGGGGGTGAATTTCCCATTCGTGGACTTGTTGGTGGTCTCGCGAAAGGTTGTCTGCTAGTTGGTTTTGTATTCCTGGAATAAATTGTGCTATTAGGCGAATGTTGTTGTGAATCGCCCACTGCCAAATTTTTTGCGTTAGGAGGCACAATTGTGTTGAGAGTGTTCCTCCTTGTTTGTTTAAATAATACATTGTTGTCTGTTTTGACAAGAATGTATTTGTGTGTTATTATGGGTTGGAAGGCTTTTAACGCTAGAAATACTGCTAACAGTTCTAGGTAATTGATATGAAATTTTGTTTCGTGTATATCCCATTGTCCTTGAATGCTGTGGTGATTGAGGTGTGCTCCCCACCCTGTCATGGAAGCATCTGTTGTTATAACGTATTGAGGCACTGGGTCCTGAAATGTCCGCCCTTTGTTTAAATTTTGCTGTTCCACCATAGAAGCGAGAGGTATGTTTGGCGGTCTACCAACACCAGATTTTGAAGTTGACCCTGTGCCTGTGACCATTGTGATGCTAGACACTGTTGTAAGGGTCGCATGTGTAGTCTTGCGTTTGGGACAATGGCTATGCATGATGACATCATGCCTAGAAGTTTTAGCACAAATTTTGCTTGTATCTTTTGGTTTGGAAACATAGCACTTATTACCTTGTGGAATGCCTGCACTCTTTGTGGACTTGGAGTGGCAATTCCTTTTGATGTGTTGATGGTTGCTCCTAGATATTGTTGTGTTTGACACGGTTCTAGGTGTGATTTTGTATAGTTGATGGAAAACCCCAGTTTGTGAAGGGTTTGTATGACAAATGTGGTGTCGTTTGCGCATTTTTTTACTGTGTTGGTCTTGATTAGCCAATCGTCTAGGTAAGGGAACACATGTATCTGTTGTCTCCTGATGTGTGCTGCTACTACTGCTAGACATTTTGTGAACACTCTTGGTGCAGTTGTTATTCCGAATGGCAACACCTTGAATTGGTAATGTATTCCTTTGAATACGAACCGTAGGTACTTTCTGTGAGAAGGGTGTATTGGTATATGAAAGTACGCATCCTTGAGGTCTAATGTGGTCATGTAATCTTGCTGTTTGAGCAGTGGAATGATGTCTTGTAGTGTGACCATGTGAAAATGGTCCGATATGATGTAGGTATTTAGTGTCCTGAGATCTAATATTGGTGTTAATGTTTTTGTTTTTTTTGGAATTAGAAAGTACAGGGAGTAAACTCCTGTGTTTTTTTGTTGTACTGGTACTAACTCTATTGCATCCTTTTGCAGTAGTGCTTGAACTTCTAGTCCTAAAAGTTCTAAATGTTGTGGTGACATTTTGCGTGTTTTGGGGGGGATGTTTGGTGGGAAGTTTTGGAACCCTATGCAATAGCCATGTTGGATTATTGCTAATACCCAATTGTCTGTTGTAATCTGTTGCCAAGATTGGTAGAATTGGCTTAGTCTTCCCCCCACTGGTGTTGAGTGAAGGGGTTGCGTGACTTGAAAGTCACTGTTTAGGTGGAGGTGTTTTTGGAGTCTGGAATCTTCCCCTACTCCTTGGGAATTGACCCCCCCGATATCCCCTGAAACCTCCCCTTTGGAAGGAACCCTGATATGGTGTGGTTCTTGTTTGTTGGCTGGTGGTGTTTGTGGGTTGGCCACGAAACCCCCCTCTAAATGGAGTTTTTCCGAAAGAGCCTCTGCTCTGCGGGGAGTAGAGTGCGCCCATGGCCTTGGCCGTGTCTGTGTCCTTTTTAAGTTTTTCAATGGCTGTATCCACTTCAGAGCCAAACAGTTGTTTCTCGTTGAAGGGCATATTAAGGACAGCCTGCTGGATTTCAGGTTTGAAGCCTGAAGTGCGTAGCCAAGCGCGTCTCCTTATGGTGACAGCAGTGTTGACTGTTCTTGCTGCAGTATCGGCTGCGTCTAGTGAAGAGCGGATTTGATTGTTTGAGATCGTTTGTCCCTCTTCCACTATTTGCTGCGCCCTTTTTTGGTATTCCTGGGGAAGATGGTCTACGAGAAGTTGCATCTCGTCCCAGTGTGCGCGGTCATATCTGGCCAGCAGCGCTTGTGAATTTGCGATGCGCCACTGGTTGGCTGCCTGTGATGCTACTCTTTTCCCTGCCGCATCAAATTTTCGGCTTTCTTTGTCCGGAGGTGGGGCGTCGCCAGATGTATGTGAATTTGCTCTCTTGCGAGCTGCCCCTACTACCACGGAGTCAGGTGGTAACTGCGAAGTAATAAACACTGGGTCTGTGGGTGGTGGTTTGTATTTCTTATCCACCCTTGGGGTGATGGCTCTTGATTTTACGGGCTCTTCAAAAATTTGTTTTGCGTGCCGTAACATCCCTGGTAGCATTGGGAGACATTGATATTGGCTGTGTGTAGCCGAGAGGGTGTTAAATAAAAAATCATCCTCTATAGGATCGGAATGCAGTTGGACATTGTGGAATTCTGCTGCCCTAGCCACCAGTTGCGAGTATGAGGTACTGTCCTCTGGCGGTGACGGCTTTGTGGGGTATGACTCGGGATCATTGTCCGGCACTGGGGTGTCATACAGGTCCCAAGCGTCTTGATCCTGATCGTCATGACTTATGGTAGTTTGCGCTGGTGAGTGCATTTGTGGCGGTGTTTGTGCCGGCGATGCCTGTGGTGGAGAGGGCGGAGGCGTGACTTTTTTAACCACTTTGGCTTGTGGTTGTGCGTCATCCTTTGGAAGTCCGATCCTTCTTTTCCTCATGATTGGGGGAAGGGTTGATATCATCCCTGTGTCTTGCTGGATGTACAGTCTCTTTTGTGTGTAGTCCGATTCTACACTTTGGAGCTCTTGTCCAAATCTGTGCATTTGGCCACTTATTCCTTGTTCCTCTGAGTAGGATGAAGGTGTGGTATTTTTCGGCGCAGAGAGATAATCTTTTTTCGGTTTCGGCACCGACAGAATTTTCATTCCTTTCGGCATGGATTCTCGGTGCCGATGTTTTTCGGTGCCGGTATCTTGTTTTTGTCTCTCGGAGCCGCTTTCTCGGCTCCGAGGTTGCTCCATGGCGGTCCCTCGACCGGAGTCGGGTGTCTTCGCTATGGGCGTGCCCTTTTTCGGCGCCTTCGACGGGTCGCCTGCTTTATGGGTCGAGCCATGGCCTGTTGGCAGTGGCGTCCCCTGGGCTTTCGGTTTGTCGATGGATTTACTTTTCGACGTCTTACTCACAGTTTGTTGCTGTTGTTCGACGTCGGAGTCTCCGGATTCTGATTCCGGAACCGAGAATGTTGCCTCTTCCTCGTCGAAACGTTGTTTTGTCGACGTGGACGCCATTTGTTGACGCCTGGCTCTTCGGTCCCGGAGTGTTTTTCTGGACCGGAAGGCTCGACAGGCTTCACAGGTATCCTCCTTGTGCTCGGGGGACAAGCACAAGTTACAGACCAAGTGCTGATCTGTATAAGGATACTTACTGTGACATTTTGGGCAGAAACGAAACGGGGTCCGTTCCATCGGCTTCGATGTCGCACGCGGTCGGGCCGACCAGGCCCCGATGGGGGATCGAAACTACCCCAAAGTCTTCTGATGATCGGTGTCGATGTACCTAACTATCCCGATACCGAACGGAACAATACCGACGCTTTCTTCCGAGATTCTGACTAACTTTCCGAACCGAAACACGGAGCGAAAAGGAATACGTCCGAACCCGACAGCGGAAAAAAACAATCTAAGATGGAGTCGACGCCCATGCGCAATGGAGCCGAGGAGGGAGGAGTCCTTCGGTCCCGTGACCAAAAAGACTTCTTCGAAGAAAAACAACTTGTAATACTCCGAGCCCAACACCAGGCAGCGGACTGTGCCAAACATGTGTATCTGCAGCAACATATGCCATCGAACACTCCTTTCCCTATTTGAGATTGAGGTACCAATTCTATTGCTTGTTTGATTATAGATTGGACTACTTCTTGTAACAGACTGATGTGTTCTGTGGATAGTTTGTGTGATCTTGGTGGTATATTTGGAGGAGTGTGTATCAATTCTAGGCAATAGCCATTACGGATAATTGGTAGTACCCAATTGTCTGTGGTAATGTTTTGCCAATTTGTGTGGAACTGTTGTAGTCTTCCCCCCACAGGAAAGGTGTGGAGTGGAAGGGATTGAGAAAAAGTCACTGTTTAGGGTGATGTGGAGGTTGCTTAGAGGTTTGAAATTTCCCTCTATTTCTGGGGTACTGTCCTATATACGTGCCCCTAAAACCACCTCATTGGTATTGTGGTTGGTAGGTTGGTTTTGCCTGTGATGTAGATGCCTCTGTTGTCTGCGGTCTGAACCCACCTCGAAACTGAGGTTTCCGAAAGAATCCCCTGTATGGTGTGGAATATAGTGCGCCCATTGCTTTTGCTGTGTCTGAATCCTTTCTTATTTTTTTTTATGGCTGTGCCAACTTCTGGCCCAAAAAGATGCTTTTTGTGAAAAAAGGCATATTTAACACAGCCTGCTGTATTTCTGGTTTAAAACCAGAGGATCTGAGTCATGCATGCCTGCGTATTGTGACTGCAGTATTGACACTCCTAGCAGCAGTGTCTTCTGCACCTAGGGCGGATCGAATTTGATTGTTAGTAATGGCTTGCCCTTCTTCCACTACTTGTTGTGCCCTCTTCTGGTGTTCTTTGGGGAGATGCTGGATTATGTCTTGCATCTCGTCCCAATGGGCTCTGTCATAGCGAGCTAACAGTGCTTGTGAGTTGGCTATCCTCCACTGATTTGCTGCTTGGGATGCTACTCGTTTCCCTGCATTATCGAATTTCCTGCTCTCCTTATCAGGTGGGGGCGCATATCCTGATGACTGACTGTTTTGTCTTTTCCTGGCAGTGCTAACGAGAACAGAATCTGGAGGTACCTGATGGGTAATGTAATCAGGATCAGAGGGTGGAGGTTTATATTGTATGTCTATCCTTGGTGTTATTATATGTGCCTTAACAGGTTCACTAAATATCTGATCTGCGTGTTTTAACATGCCCAGGAGCATGGGAAGGCATTGATATTTAGAGTGTGTCGAGGATAGGGTGTTAAACAAGAAATTCTCTTCTAGGGATTCTGTATGCATGATAACCCCATGGTATGCTGCAGCCCTAGCTATAACTTGATTGTAGACCATGCTATCCTCAGGTGGTGAAGGTTTAGAGGGTTAGCTATCTGGGTCATTGCTAGGAATGGGATCTGGATCATAAAGGTCCCATGGATCCACATTGTCCTGTTGTGAGTCAAAAGAGTGAGTGGGTGACTGCACTGGTGCAGGACTAGTAGATGTGGAGAGTGAGGAGGAGAAGATTGAGGAGGTGGTGGTTTCTCCTTCTGCATTGGCACTTTTGCTGGAGGCTACATAGTGTCCAATTCCTCCTGAAAGGCTAGCTTTCTTTTTGGTTTCAGAGGAGGTGCTGTCTGGATTCTGCCTGTTTCTTTATGGATGTGGATGCTGGACTGCCTTTCATCCATAACTTCAAGTATTGGTTGTACTTGATACTTCTCTTCAGAGGGTTTGTGGCTTTCTTTAAGTCTTTTTGAAAGTCCATGTTCCTTTGTTTATGCTGGCCTTTTCCGCTCCGAAGCAGGGTTTTTCGGGATCGAAAAAGATGATGCTGTCGATGCTCTCAGCTCCGGAAGTGATTTTCTAATTTTCGACTCGAAAAATGATGTTTGCTGGAGTCGGACATGGAGCTCTTTGTTGCCTCCGATGTTTTAGGAGGAGTGGCCTTTTTCGGTGCCGAACTGGTAAGTTGGTCACCGGTAGTATTTTTACGGGCTGAGCCATGGCCTTCCGGCCGTGGCGTATCCAAGGCCTTATGTTTTTGCTTTTGTGAGGGTACAGGGGCAGGCATACTCACATGTTGTCCTGCTGTGACCAGTCTGTCTTCTTCTGATTCCTGTTCGGATTCGGGATCTCAAACCAAGACCGCTGTTTGCATCATTTCTACCTCCTCCACGTCGAGATGTTCGCTGCTTCTCGATGCCATTTCGAGTCTTCGTACCCTCCTGTCTCGAAGAGTCTTTTTAGATCGGAAAGATCCACAGGCCTCGCAATTTTCTTCCCGATGATCCGGGGAAAGGCAAAGATTGCAAACCAGATGCTGGTCTGTATACGGGTATTTCGCATGGCAGCGAGGACAGAACCGGAATGGTGTCCGATTCATGAGGCTCCCACGCGGTCGGCCCGAATCGAAACAATACCAACGAAAAGAGAGTTTTTCAACGTTTTCCAAATCGAAATCTCGGAGTGAGAGGAAGCACGTCCGAACCCGATGGCGGAAAGAAAACAATCTAGTAATAGAGTCGATGCCCATGCACAATGGAACCGAAGAGGAGGAGTCATGCGATCTTGTGACTCAAAAACACTTCTTTGAAGAAAAACAACTTGTAACACTCCAAGCCCAACACTAGATGGCAGAATAATGCACAGCATGTGTATCTGCAGCTACACATGCCATTGAACATAAATATATATGGAGGAGGGAGGAGTTAATCATGCCAAAAGGGGCTCTTTCATACAGGCAGCTTTAGAATTTCTAAGGCACTGGCAGAAGTTGCAAAGATCTGCATGTCTTACGTCAAGCTTCCGACCTCTAGCATATAAAATTTAACAAGGGCAAGAAAATCGCTGCCATTTTGAGGTATCTGGCCAGGGAATCTGAAAAAATAAATCTGTGAAAAAGTGTTAAAAATAGCATCACTTACACCAGTAAGTAGGGTGAGGTTGTACAGCAGACACACATACTTAATGAGCTGTCTAAATCTATTCCCAATGGGTACAGATTGGAACATTAAGGAACATTAAGCTCTTTTGGAATGTCTTCTGTGATGAAAGACTCATGTAATATTTTGATTTGAAGTTCTAGGACTTTAGGAGCAATACCAGTAAGGACAAAGACTTCTGAAGCGTATTAAACACTTGTATTATACAGTTCTGTCATCAAAAGACAGATGGCTCACTCTATACTGTGCATAAGGACAATGCCAAAAGGATTTGCTCATCTGCTGCTGCTAAAACTACTCCTCTTAGGACAAAATACCTTCTTTAGATACTTGCATGCATGTTCTCAACAATAATCTACAGTTCATCTTAAACCAACATGTTAAAATTTGCAAAAGCAGAGAATAAATCCTCCTTAAGGACAGTACCACTCTGTTAGGTTTGTCTTACATTTTACGTGACCAGTAATTAAAATCATTATCTAGTCCTCACCTTCTTATTCAAACAGCCAAAGCATCACTGTGTTACATTTGAATGAAAATGCTATGTATTTAGCCCTGAGATGTGAACTGGTCAACTTGTTTAGCTATGGAAACAATAAATGTTAATTATTGTAGGAGGATGGCTCACTTTATGGTGTGGCACCCTATACTAAGTCCAGGCAATACTTAGTGATAGTGTTTAGGTGTCCAGATAGCAAAAGCTCTCTACAGGTAGCTGTGGTGAGCAGCTAAAACGTATCCATGAGGAGTGTAAAGCACTTGCAATATCACAATATTCAGTCAGTAACTGTTCACAAGAAAGAACTACACCAGGAGTTGCAAAAATAAAGTATTCTGTATTACAACACTACAACTATGCTGACATTGATATAGCTCCACTTCGAGCTATCTACACACAAGATATACAATTAGCAACAAGAAGGAAAAGCAGACAATACAACAACAATATTAGAGGCACATGCTGAAGTAAAAACATTTTAAATCATATTACCCATTGTAGGATTTTAGTATATATAAATATCCTGAACCCAACATTTCAGATTCCTGATGACCTGAAATAAGAAGAAGGGCTGCTGACCTGAATGCCACGCCAAGACGATGGAGACAACAACTGACTGGGCCCCAGCCCTATGGGCCTGTCTCCAGACTCAAAGAACCTGCAACAGCAACACATGGACCAGAGACCTCTGCCGACTCAGAGGACTGCCCTGCAACCCAAAGGATCAAGAAACTCCCTAAGACAGAAGCTCTGTCTGAACATCCAAGAAGAAACCATCTTTAAAGGGACTCCAGCCTCACTCTGGAAGCGTGAGTCCCCAACACTCTGCACCCGACACCCCCGGCTCGTGTCCAGAGAAACCAATACTGCAGCGAGGACCTCCAGGAGACTCCCATGACGTGGACACCCTGAGACGACCTCCTTGCACCCCCACGGCGACGTCTGCAGAGAGAATCCAGAGGCTCCCCCTGACTGCGAGTGCCCGGTAACAAAGAACCCGACGTCTGAAAGAAGCACTGCACCTGCAGCCCCCAGGTCCGAGAGAAACCAACTGCCAGTGCAGGAGTGACCAGCAAGCAGCCCTCATCGTTGCCCAGTTGGTGGCTGGCCCGACAAGCCCCCCTGTGACCTGCCTGCATCGCCAGAGTGACCCCCAGGTCCCTCCATTGATTTCTATCTAAAACCTGACACCTATTTTGTACACTGCACGTGGCCGCCCCCGTGCCGCTGAGGGTGTATTTTGTGTGCCTATTTGTGACCCCCCCCCAGTGCTCTACAAACGACCCCTGGTCTGCTCATCAAGGACGCAGGTACTTACCTGCTAGCAGACTGGACCCGGAGCACCCCTAGTCTCCATAGGTGCCTATGTTATTTGGGCCCTACTTTGACCTCTGCACCTGAGCGGGCCTGTGTTGCTGGGTGTTTGGGGTTGACTTGAACCCCCAAAGGGGGGCTGCCTATGTCCCAGAGACTGTACTTGTAAGTGGTTTACTTACCTGATAAACTAACTTGTACTTACCTCCCCCAGGAACTGTTGATTTTTGCAGTGTCCACTTTTAAAATAGCTTATTGCCATTTTTGACAAAACTGTGAACATTACTGTTTTAATCCAAAGTTCCATATTTACCTATGCCAAGTACCTTACAATTTATGTACTTATTTGAATTCTGAATCTTGTGGTTCTAAAATAAACTAATAAAATAATATTTTTCTATATAAAAACCTATTGGCCTGGAGTAAGTCTTTAAGTGTGTGTTCTCATTATTGCCTGTGTGCGCACAACAACTGCTTAACACTACCCTCTGATAAGCATTCTGCTCGACCACACTACCACAAAATAGAGCATTACTATAATCTATTATTGCCACTATCAACCTCTAAGGGGATCCCTTGGACTCTGTGCACACTATGGGCCTGATTAAGACTTCGGCGGAGGGGGTTAATCTATCCCAAATGTGACGGATATCCCGCCCGCCGAATTACGAGTCCATTATAACCTATGGAACTCGTAATAGGGCGGGCAGGATATCCGTCACATTTGGGACGAATTAACCCTCTCTGCCGAAGTCGTAATCAGGCCCTATATCTCATTTTGAGATGCGATATACCTACATTGGTGGATCAACGGTGGGATCTAATACTTTGCATCTGCTGGACTACTCAGCCAATACCTGATCACACAACTAAAATTCCCAAAATTGTCATTTTAAATTGATTTTTGCAATCTGACTATTTTTCTAAATTTTTAAAAGTCCTGCTAGGGCCTTGTGTAAGTACTTGTTAGCATTTCTTTTTAAGTTTAAAAGTTTGTAAAAGTCAGGATTTAAGTACTAGAAGTAGTTTTTAGTTTCTTAAAAAGTAATCCCAACTTTTAAGAGAAATAATGACTAGCACAGATGAGATGTTGATGGAACTCAACCTCACCCCTTACCTGCATCTAGGGATGTCAGAGCTAAGGTCTCTCTGTAAGATAAAAAAGATAAAAATTGCGTCCAACCCTACCAAGGTCAAGCTCCAGGAGCTTTTGGCAGAGTATACAAGGGACCACCCCTCTGATATGGAGGATCCTCCATTAGATGGTTGAAGAAATTAGTGAACAGGAGGATGAACCCCTCCTGTCCTAAGTAGGGAGGCCAGAGCTCCTAGAACCCTGTCTCCACAAATCACAGTCAGAGAGCCTGGTTCTTCCACAGGGGAGTCCAGTCCCTCTGTAAGCATTGAGGGCAGCCTCAATGAAGAGGACATCCTAGCTATAGAAAGGGAGAGAAAATAAATGGGTTTAGAACTCATAAATGGTGGCAGCAACAAAATAATTAAGGACAGAGAGTATTCTGACACCTTAAAATCCCCAAAGGGATTGCTTCAAATATGAAGAAGGTGATGATATCGCCAAATGGTTCACAGCTTTTGAGAGAGCTTGTGCAACCAGAAAAATAAGCAGATCTCACTGGGGAGCTCTCCTGGGGGAAATGTTCACTGGTAAGTGTAGGGATAGACTCCTCACACTCACTGGTAAAGACGCAGAATCCAATGACTTCATGAAGGCTATCCTGATTGAGGGCTTTGGATTCTCAACTGAGGAGTATAGAATTAGGTTCAGGGGGCTCACAAAACCTCAAGCCAGACCAGGGTTGATTTTGTACACTACTCAGTAAAAACACTGGATGGTTGGTTAACTGGAAATGAAGTACATGACTATAATGGGTGTAAGGAAATGCCTCCTTGGCATGGTTACCCCCTGACCTTTTGCCTTTGCTGATGCTATGTTTTGAATTGAAAGTGTGCTGAGGCCTGCTAACCAGGCCCCAGCACCAGTCTTCTTTCCCTAACCTGTACTTTTGATTCCACAATTGGCACACCCTGGCATCCAGATAAGTCCCTTGTAACTGGTACCTCTGGTACCAAGGGCCCTGATGCCAGGGAAGGTCTCTAAGGGCTGCAGCATGTATTATGCCACCCTAGAGACCCCTCACCCAGCACAGACACACTGCTTACCAGCTTGTGTGTGCTAGTGAGAACAAAATGAGTAAGTCGACATGGCACTCCCCTCAGGGTGCCATGCCAGCCTCTCACTGCCTATGCAGTATAGGTAAGACACCCCTCTAGCAGGCCTTACAGCCCTAAGGCAGGGTGCACTATACCATGGGTGAGGGTACCAGTGCATGAGCACTGTGCCCCTACAGTGTCTAAGCAAAACCTTAGACATTGTAAGTGGAGGGTAGCCATAAGAGTATATGGTCTGGGAGTCTGTTTTACACGAACTCCACAGCACCATAATGGCTACACTGAAAACTGGGAAGTTTGGTATCAAACTTCTCAGCACAATAAATGCACACTGATGCCAGTGTACATTTTATTGTAAAATACACCACAGAGGGCACCTTAGAGGTGCCCCCTGAAACTTAACCGACTATCTGTGTAGGCTGACTGGTTCCAGCAGCCTGCCACACTAGAGACATGTTGCTGGCCCCATGGGGAGAGTGCCTTTGTCACTCTGAGGCCAGTAACAAAGCCTGCACTGGGTGGAGATGCTAACACCTCCCCCAGGCAGGAGCTGTAACACCTGGCGGTGAGCCTCAAAGGCTCACCCCTTTGTCATAGCACCGCAGGACACTCCAGCTAGTGGAGTTGCCCGCCCCCTCCGGCCCCCACTTTTGGCGGCAAGGCCGGAGAAAATAATGAGAATAACAAGGAGGAGTCACTGGCCAGTCAGTACAGCCCCTAAGGTGTCCTGAGCTGAGGTGACTCTAACTTTTAGAAATCCTCCATCTTGCAGATGGAGGATTCCCCCAATAGGATTAGGGATGTGACCCCCTCCCCTTGGGAGGAGGCACAAAGAGGGTGTACTCACCCTCAGGGCTAGTAGCCATTGGCTACTAACCCCCCAGACCTAAACACGCCCTTAAATCTAGTATTTAAGGGCTCTCCCTGAACCTAGAAATTAGATTCCTGCAACTACAAGAAGAAGGACTGCCGAGCTGAAAGACTCCTGCAGAGGAAGACCAGAAGACACCAACTGCCTTGGCCCCAGACTTACCGGCCTGTCTCCTGCCTTCCAAAGAACCTGCTCCAGCGAAGCTTTCCAAGGGACCAGCGACCTCTGAATCCTCTGAGGACTGCCCTGCTTCGAAAAAGACAAGAAACTCCCGAGGACAGCGGCACTGCTCCAAAAGAACTGCAACTTTGTTACAAGGAGCAGATTTAAAGACCCCTGCAATTCCCCGCAAGAAGCGTGAGACTTGCAACACTGCACCCGGCGACCCCGACTCGACTGGTGGAGAACAACCAACTCAGGGAGGACCCTCCGGCGACTCTACGACTGTGAGTAACCAAAGTTGTCCCCCCTGACCCCCCCACAGCGACGCCTGCAGAGGGAATCCCCAAGCTCCCCCTGACCGCGACTGTCTGAACTCCATTTCCCGACGGCTGGAAAAGGCCCTGCACCCGCAGCCCCCAGCCCCTAAAGAAACGGAACTTCTGTGCAGGAGTGACCCCCAGGAGGCCCTCTCCCTTGCCCAGGTGGTGGCTACCCCGAGGAGCCCCCCCCTTGCCTGCCTGCATCGCTGAAGAGACCCCTTGGCCTCCCATTGAAACCTGAAGGAAACCCGACGCGTGTCTGCACACTGCACCCGGCCGCCCCCGCGCTGCTGAGGGTGTACTTTCTGTGCTACTTTGTGTCCCCCCCGGTGCCCTACAAAACCCCCCCTGGTCTGCCCTCCGAAGACGCGGGTACTTACCTGCTGGCAGACTGGAACCGGGGCACCCCCTTCTCTCCATTATAGCCTATGTGTTTTGGGCACCTCTTTGACCTTTGCACCTGACCGGCCCTGAGCTGCTGGTGTGATAACTTTGGGGTTGCTCTGAACCCCCAACGGTGGGCTACCTTGGACCAAAAACTGAGAACTAAGTGACTTACTTACCTGTGAAAACTAACAATAACTTACCTCCCCCAGGAACTGTGAAAATTGCACTGTGTCCACTTTTAAAACAGCTTATTGTGTTTTATGACAAAAGTATTCATGCTAATGTAATGATTCAAAGTTCCTAGAGTACCTACCTGCAATACCTTCCAAACAAGCTATTACATGTGAAATTTGATCCGGTGGTTCTTAAAATAAACTAAGAAAAGATATTTTTCTATAACAAAACCTAATGGCTGGATTTGTCTCTGAGTGTGTGTACCTCATTTATTGTCTATGTGTATGTACAACAAATGCTTAACACTACTCCTTGGATAAGCCTACTGCTCGACCACACTACCACAAAATAGAGCATTAGTATTATCTCTTTTTACCACTATTTTACCTCTAAGGGGAACCCTTGGACTCTGTGCATGCTATTCCTTACTTTGAAATAGCACATACAGAGCCAACTTCCTACATTGGTGGATCAGCGGTGGGGTACAAGACTTTGCATTTGCTGGACTACTCAGCCAATACCTGATCACACGACAAATTCCAAAATTGTCATTAGAAATTGATTTTTGCAATTTGAAAAGTTTTCTAAATTCTTTAAAGTCCTGCTAGGGCCTTGTGTTAGTCCCTGTTAGCATTGCTTTTAGAGTTTAAAAAGTTTGGTAAAAGTTTGAATTAGATTCTAGAACTAGTTTTAGTTTCTTAAAAAGTATTCCAACTTTTAGAAGCATAATGTCTAATACAGATGTGAATGTGGTGGAACTCGACACCACACCTTACCTCCATCTACAGATGAGAGAGCTAAGGTCACTCTGTAAACTAAAGAAAATAGCAAAGGGCTCCAGACCTTCCAAACTACAGCTCCAGGAGCTGTTGGCAGAGTTTGAAAGAGCCAACCCCTCTGAGGATGGCAACACAGAGGATGATGATAGTGACTTGGAGGGTGATTCCCCCCCACCAGTCCTATCTAGGGAGAACAGGGCTTCTCAAGCCCTGACTCCACAAATAATAGTCAGAGATGCTGGTTCCCTCACAGGAGGGACCAACAACTCTGAAATCACTGAGGATAACTCCAGTGAAGAGGACATCCAGTTAGCCAGGATGGCCAAAAGATTGGCTTTGGAAAGACAGATCCTAGCCATAGAAAGGGAAAGACAAGAGATGGGCCTAGGACCCATCAATGGTGGCAGCAACATAACTAGGGTCAGAGATTCTCCTGACATGTTGAAAATCCCCAAAGGGATTGTAACTAAATATGAAGATGGTGATGACATCACCAAATGGTTCACAGCTTTTGAGAGGGCTTGTGAAACCAGAAAAGTGAACAAATCTCACTGGGGTGCTCTCCTTTGGGAAATGTTCACAGGAAGGTGTAGGGATAGACTCCTCACACTCTCTAAAAAAGATGCAGAATCTTATGACCTCATGAAGGGTACCCTGATTGAGGGCTTTGGATTCTCCACTGAGGAGTATAGGATTAGATTCAGGGGGGCTCAAAAATCCTCGAGCCAGACCTGGGTTGACTTTGTAGACTACTCAGTAAAAACACTAGATGGTTGGATTCAAGGAAATGGTGTAAATGATTATGATGGGCTGTACAATTTATTTGTGAAAGAATACCTATTAAGTAATTGTTTCAATGATAAAACTGCATCAGCATCTGGTGGACCTAGGACCAATTTCTCCCCAAGAATTGGGAAAGAAGGCGGACCATTGGGTCAAGACTAGGGTGTCCAAAACTTCCACAGGGGGTGACCAAAAGAAAGGGGTCACAAAACCTCCCCAGGGGAAAGGTGGTGAGACAGCCAAAAATAAAAATAGTAAAGAGTCTTCTACAGGCCCCCAAAAATCTGCACAGGAGGGTGGGCCCAGAGCCTCTTCACAAAACAATCCTGGGTACAAGGGTAGAAACTTTGATCCCAAAAAGGCCTGGTGTCGAAACTGTAGTCAGTCTGGACACCAAACTGGAGACAAGGCCTGTCCCAAGAAAGATACCACTTCTAACTCCCATCCAGCTAAAACTGGAATGGCCAGTCTCCAAGTGGGTTCAACAGTGTGCCCAGAGCAAATCAGGTGTCACACTGAAGCTACATTAGTCTCTGAGGGTGGGGTGGATTTAGCCACACTGGCTGCCTAGCCCCCTAACATGCAAAAATACAGGCAGCAGCTCTTAATTAATGGGACAAGTGTAGAGGGCCTGAGGGATACAGGTGCCAGTGTCACTATGGTGACAGAGAAACTGGTTTCCCCTGGCCAATACCTGACTGGACAAACTTATCCAGTCACCAACGCTGACAATCAGACTAAAGTACATCCCATGGCTATGGTAACTTTAGAGTGGGGAGGGGTCAATGGCCTGAAACAGGTGGTGGTCTCCTCAAATATCCAAGTAGACTGTTTGCTTGGAAATGACCTGGAGTCCTCAGCATGGGCTGAGGTAGAACTGAAAACCCATGCAGCCATGCTGGGTATCCCTGAACTGGTGTGTGTCAAGACTAGGGCACAGTGCAAGGCACAGGGTGAAAAAGTAGAGCTGGAGTCTGGAAAAATGGCCCAGCCTACCAAGAGACAAGGAAATTCAGCTGGGAAACCAGCTGCAACACAACACCAAAAAGAGAGCCTCTCTTCTCAGGAAGAAGTTCTACCCTCTGAGGGAACTGAGCCTATGGAGCTGGAACCTTATCAGGTTGAGCTCTTGGGCCCAGGGGGACCCTCAAGGGAAGAGTTGTGTAAGGGACAAGAAACCTGACCCTCTCTTGAAGGCCTTAGGCAGCAAGCTGCTGAAGAGTCCAAAGGCAAGAAAAATGGAACACATAGGGTCTATTGGGAAGATGGACTCCTGTACACTGAGGCAAGAGATCCCAAACCTGGTGCCACTAGGAGAGTGGTAGTGCCTCAGGGTTTCAGAGAGTTTATTCTGACCTTAGCCCATGATATTCCCCTTGCTGGGCATTTGGGACAAACCAAGACGTGGGAGAGGTTAGTCAACCACTTCTACTGGCCCAATATGTCCCAGAAGGTTAAGGAGTTTTGCCTCTCCTGCCCCACCTGTCAATCCAGTGGTAAGACAGGTGGGCATCCAAAGGCCCCCCTCATTCCACTTCCAGTGGTGGGGGTCCCCTTTGAAAGAGTGGGTGTGGACATAGTTGGTCCACTAGAACCTCCCACAGCCTCAGGAAATATGTACATCCTAGTAGTAGTGGATCATGCTACTAGGTATCCTGAAGCTATTCCCCTTAGGTCGACTACTGCCCCTGCAGTAGCCAAGGCCCTCATTGGTATCTTTACCAGAGTGGGTTTCCCTAAGGAGGTGGTTTCTGACAGAGGTACCAACTTCATGTCAGCTTACCTAAAACACATGTGGAATGAGTGTGGAGTGACTTATAAATTCACTACACCATATCATCCACAAACTAATGGCCTTGTTGAGAGATTCAACAAGACATTAAAGGGCATGATCATGGGGCTCCCAGAAAAACTCAAAAGGAGATGGGATGTCCTCCTGCCATGTCTGCTTTTCGCTTACAGAGAGGTGCCTCAGAAGGGAGTAGGATTCTCACCCTTTGAACTTCTGTTTGGCCACTCCGTAAGGGGACCACTTGCTCTTGTTAAAGAAGGCTGGGAGAGACCTCTTCATGAGCCTAAACAAGACATAGTGGACTATGTACTTGGCCTTCGCTCCAGGATGGCAGAGTACATGGAAAAGGCAAGTAAAAACCTTGAGGCCAGACAACAACTCCAGAAGTTGTGGTATGACCAAAAGGCTGCACTGGTTGAATTTCAACCAGGGCAGAAAGTCTGGGTTCTGGAGCCTGTGGCTCCCAGGGCACTCCAGGACAAATGGAGTGGCCCTTACCCAGTACTAGAAAGGAAGAGTCAGGTCAACTACCTGGTGGACCTGGGCACAAGCAGGAGCCCCAAGAGGGTGATCCATGTGAACCGCCTTAAGCTCTTCCATGACAGGGCTGATGTAAATCTGTTGATGGTAACAGATGAGGACCAGGAAGCTGAGAGTGAACCTCTCCCTGATCTCCTCTCATCAGACCCTAAAGATGGCTAAGTAGATGGAGTGATCTACTCAGACACCCTCTCTAGCCAACAGCAGTCTGACTGCAGGAAGGTCCTGCAGCAGTTTGCTGAACTCTTTTCCCTAACCCCTGGTCAGACACACCTGTGTACCCATGATGTGGACACAGGACACAGCATGCCTGTCAAAAACAAAATATTTAGACAGTCTGACCAAGTTAAGGAAAGCATCAAGGTGGAAGTCCACAAGATGCTGGAATTGGGAGTAACTGAGTACTCTGACAGCCCCTGGGCTAGCCCAGTGGTCTTAGTCCCCAAACCTCACACCAAAGAAGGAAAGAGAGAGATGAGGTTTTGTGTGGACTACAGAGGTCTCAACTCTGTCACCAAGACAGATGCTCATCCCATTCCTAGAGCTGATGAGCTAATAGACAAATTAGGGGCTGCCAAATTCTTAAGTACCTTTGACTTAACAGCAGGGTACTGGCAAATCAAAATGGCCCCTGGAACAAAAGAAAAGACAGCATTCTCCACACCTGATGGGCATTATCAGTTCACTGTTATGCCCTTTGGTTTAAAGAATGCCCCTGCCACCTTCCAAAGGTTGGTGAATCAAGTCCTTGCTGGGCTGGAATCCTTTAGTGCAGCTTATCTTGATGATATTGCTGTCTTCAGCTCCACCTGGCAGGATCACCTGGTCCACCTGAAGAAGGTTTTGAAGGCTCTGCAATCTGCAGGCCTCTCTATCAAGGCATCCAAATGCCAGATAGGGCAGGGAACTGTGGTTTACTTGGGACACCTTGTAGGTGGAGGCCAAGTTCAGCCACTCCAGCCTAAGATCCAGACTATTCTGGACTGGGCAGCTCCAAAAACCCAGACTCAAGTCAGGGCATTCCTTGGCTTGACTGGGTACTACAGGAGGTTTGTGAAGGGATATGGATCCATTGTGACAGCCCTCATAGAACTCACCTCCAAGAAAATGCCCAAGAAAGTAAACTGGACTGTAGAATGCCAACAGGCCTTTGACACCCTGAAACAAGCTATGTGCACAGCACCAGTTCTAAAAGCTCCAGATTACTCCAAGCAGTTCATTGTGCAAACAGATGCCTCTGAACATGGGATAGGGGCAATTTTGTCCCAAACAAATGATGATGGCCTTGACCAGCCTGTTGCTTTCATTAGCAGGAGGTTACTCCCCAGGGAGCAGCGTTGGAGTGCCATTGAGAGGGAGGCCTTTGCTGTGGTTTGGTCCCTGAAGAAGCTGAGACCATACCTCTTTGGTACTCACTTCCTAGTTCAGACTGACCACAGACCTCTCAGATGGCTGATGCAAATGAAAGGTGAAAATCCAAAACTGTTGAGGTGGTCCATCTCCCTACAGGGAATGGACTTTATAGTGGAACACAGACCTGGGACTGCCCATGCCAATGCAGATGGCCTTTCCAGGTTCTTCCACTTAGAAAATGAAGACTCTCTTGGGAAAGGTTAGTCTCATCCTCTTTCGTTTGGGGGGGGGGGTTGTGTAAGGAAATGCCTCCTTGGCATGGTTACCCCCTGACCTTTTGCCTTTGCTGATGCTATGTTTTGAATTGAAAGTGTGCTGAGGCCTGCTAACCAGGCCCCAGCACCAGTGTTCTTTCCCTAACCTGTACTTTTGATTCCACAATTGGCACACCCTGGCATCCAGATAAGTCCCTTGTAACTGGTACCTCTGGTACCAAGGGCCCTGATGCCAGGGAAGGTCTCTAAGGGCTGCAGCATGTATTATGCCACCCTAGAGACCTCTCACCCAGCACAGACACACTGCTTACCAGCTTGTGTGTGCTAGTGAGAACAAAATGAGTAAGTCGACATGGCACTCCCCTCAGGGTGCCATGCCAGCCTCTCACTGCCTATGCAGTATAGGTAAGACACCCCTCTAGCAGGCCTTACAGCCCTAAGGCAGGGTGCACTATACCATGGGTGAGGGTACCAGTGCATGAGCACTGTGCCCCTACAGTGTCTAAGCAAAACCTTAGACATTGTAAGTGCAGGGTAGCCATAAGAGTATATGGTCTGGGAGTCTGTTTTACACAAACTCCACAGCACCATAATGGCTACACTGAAAACTGGGAAGTTTGGTATCAAACTTCTCAGCACAATAAATGCACACTGATGCCAGTGTACATTTTATTGTAAAATACACCACAGAGGGCACCTTAGAGGTGCCCCCTGAAACTTAACCGACTATCTGTGTAGGCTGACTGGTTCCAGCAGCCTGCCACACTAGAGACATGTTGCTGGCCCCATGGGGAGAGTGCCTTTGTCACTCTGAGGCCAGTAACAAAGCCTGCACTGGGTGGAGATGCTAACACCTCCCCCAGGCAGGAGCTGTAACATCTGGCGGTGAGCCTCAAAGGCTCACCCCTTTGTCACAGCACCGCAGGACACTCCAGCTAGTGGAGTTGCCCGCCCCCTCCGGCCCCGGCCCCCACTTTTGGCGGCAAGGCCGGAGAAAATAATGAGAATAACAAGGAGGAGTCACTGGCCAGTCAGGACAGCCCCTAAGGTGTCCTGAGCTGAGGTGACTAACTTTTAGAAATCCTCCATCTTGCAGATGGAGGATTCCCCCAATAGGATTAGGGATGTGACCCCCTCCCCTTGGGAGGAGGCACAAAGAGGGTGTACTCACCCTCAGGGCTAGTAGCCATTGGCTACTAACCCCCCAGACCTAAACACGCCCTTAAATCTAGTATTTAAGGGCTCTCCCTGAACCTAGAAATTAGATTCCTGCAACTACAAGAAGAAGGACTGCCGAGCTGAAAGACCCCTGCAGAGGAAGACCAGAAGACACCAACTGCCTTGGCCCCAGACTTACCGGCCTGTCTCCTGCCTTCCAAAGAACCTGCTCCAGCGAAGCTTTCCAAGGGACCAGCGACCTCTGAATCCTCTGAGGACTGCCCTGCTTCGAAAAAGACAAGAAACTCCCGAGGACAGCGGCACTGCTCCAAAAGAACTGCAACTTTGTTACAAGGAGCAGATTTAAAGACCCCTGCAATTCCCCGCAAGAAGCGTGAGACTTGCAACACTGCACCCGGCGACCCCGACTCGACTGGTGGAGAACAACCAACTCAGGGAGGACCCTCCGGCGACTCTACGACTGTGAGTAACCAAAGTTGATCCCCCTGACCCCCCACAGCGACGCCTGCAGAGGGAATCCCCAGGCTCCCCCTGACCGCGACTGTCTGAACTCCATTTCCCGACGGCTGGAAAAGGCCCTGCACCCGCAGCCCCCAGCCCCTAAAGAAACGGAACTTCTGTGCAGGAGTGACTCCCAGGAGGCCCTCTCCCTTGCCCAGGTGGTGGCTACCCCGAGGAGCCCCCCCCTTGCCTGCCTGCATCACTGAAGAGACCCCTTGGTCTCCCATTGAAACCTGAAGGAAACCCGACGTGTGTCTGCACACTGCACCCGGCCGCCCCCGCGCTGCTGAGGGTGTACTTTCTGTGCTACTTTGTGTCCCCCCCGGTGCCCTACAAAACCCCCCCTGGTCTGCCCTCCGAAGACGCGGGTACTTACCTGCTGGCAGACTGGAACCGGGGCACCCCCTTCTCTCCATTATAGCCTATGTGTTTTGGGCACCTCTTTGACCTTTGCACCTGACCGGCCCTGAGCTGCTGGTGTGATAACTTTGGGGTTGCTCTGAACCCCCAACGGTGGGCTACCTTGGACCAAAAACTGAGAACTAAGTGACTTACTTACCTGTGAAAACTAACAATAACTTACCTCCCCCAGGAACTGTGAAAATTGCACTGTGTCCACTTTTAAAACAGCTTATTTTGTTTTATGACAAAAGTATTCATGCTAATGTAATGATTCAAAGTTCCTAGAGTACTTACCTGCAATACCTTCCAAACAAGCTATTACATGTGAAATTTGAACCGGTGGTTCTTAAAATAAACTAAGAAAAGATATTTTTCTATAACAAAACCTATTGGCTGGATTTGTCTCTGAGTGTGTGTACCTCATTTATTGTCTATGTGTATGTACAACAAATGCTTAACACTACTCCTTGGATAAGCCTACTGCTCGACCACACTACCACAAAATAGAGCATTAGTATTATCTCTTTTTACCACTATTTTACCTCTAAGGGGAACCCTTGGACTCTGTGCATGCTATTCCTTACTTTGAAATAGCACATACAGAGCCAACTTCCTACAATGGGCTTTATAATTTGTTTATGAAGGAACACATTTTAGTAACTGCTTCAATGAAAAGTTCCATCAATATCTGGTAGACCTGGTGTGAGGAAATGCCTCCTTGGCATGGTTACCCCCTAACTTTGTGCCTTTGCTGATGCTAAGTTGTGATTTGAAAGTGTGCTGGGATCCTGCTAACCAGGCCCCAGCACCAGCGTTCTTTCCCTAAATTGTACCTTTGTGTCCACAATTGGCACAACCCTGGCACTCAGGTAAGTCCCTTGTAACTGGTACCCCTGGTAACAAGGGCCCTGATGCCAGGGAATGTCTCTAAGGGCTGCAGCATGACTTATGCCACCCTAGGAACCCCTCACTCAGCACATGCACACTGCTTCACAGCTTGTGTGTGCTGGTGGGGAGAAAATGACCAAGTCGACATGGCACTCCCCTCAGAGTGCCATGCCAACCCAACACTGCCTGTGGCATAGGTAAGTCACCCCTCTAGCAGGCCTTACAGCCCTAAGGCAGGGTGCACTATACAACAAGTGAGGGCATATGTGCATGAGCACTATGCCCCTACAGTGTCTAAGCAAAACCTTAGACATTGTAAGTGCACGGTAGCCATAAGAGTATATGGTCTGGGAGTTTGTCAAACACAAACTCCACAGTTCCATAATGGCTAGACTAAAAACTAGGAAGTTTGGTATCAAACCTCTCAGCACAATAAATGCACACTGATGCCAGTGTGCAATTTATTGTAAAACACACCCAGAGGGCATCTTAGAGATGCCCCCTACATACCTACCTGACTTCTAGTGTAGGCTGACCAGTTCCTGCCAGCCTGCCACACACCAGACATGTTGCTGGCCACATGGGGAGAGTGCCTTTGTCACTCTGTGGCCAGGAACAAAGCCTGTACTGGGTGGAGGTGCTTCTCACCTCCCCCTGCAGGAACTATAACACCTGGCGGTGAGCCTCAAAGGCTCACCCCTTTTGTTACAATGCCACAGGGCATCCCAGCTAGTGGAGATGCCCTCCGACCACTGCCCCTACTTTTGGCGGCAAGACTGGAGGAGATAATGAGAAAAACAAGGAGGAGTCACCCACCAGTCAGGACAGCCCCTAAGGTGCCCTGAGCTGAGGTGACCCCTGCCTTGAGAAATCCTCCATCTTGAGTTTGGAGGATTCCCCCAATAGGATTAGGGATGTGCCCCCCTCCTCACAGGGAGGAGGCACAAAGAGGGTGTAGCCACCCTCAAGGACTGTAGCCACTGGCTACTGCCCTCCCAGACCTAAACACACCCCTAAATTCAGTATTTAGGGGCTCCCTAGATCCCAGGAAATCAGATTCCTGCAACCTGAAGAAAGAAGGACTGTTGACCTGCAAGCCTGCAGAGAAGGAGAAAGACGACAACTGATTTGGCCCCAGCCCTACCGGCCTGTTTCCAACTCCGAAAACCTGCTCCAGCGACGCATCCGACAGGGACCAGCGACCTCTGAAGCCTTACAGGACTGCCCTGGGCTACAGGACCAAGAAAATCCTGTGAACAGCGGCCCTGTTCAAAACCAGCTACTTCTTTGCAACAAAGAAGCAACTTCCAAGGACTTCACGTTTTCCGCCGGAAGCGTGAGATTCTACACTCTGCACCCGACGCCCCCGGCTCAACCTGCAGAAAACCAACTCCTCAGGGAGGACTTCCCGGCGCCTGTGAGCCCCTGAGTAACCAGAGACGACCCCTCTGGTCCCCTACAGTGATGCCTGCAGAGAGAATCCAGAGGCTCCCCCTGACCGCGACTGCCTGTAACAAGGGACCCGACGCCTGGACCAAGCACTGCACCTGCAGCCCCCAGGACCTGAAGGAACCGAACTCCAGTGCAGGAGCGACCCCCAGGTGGCCCTCTGCCTAGCCCAGGTGGTGGCTGTCCCGAGAAGCCCCCCTGTGCCTGCCTGCACCGCTAGAGTGACCCCCGGTTCCCTCCACTGAAACCTATACAAAACCCGATGCCTGCTTTGCACACTGCACCCGGCCGCCCCTGTACCGCTGAGGGTGTGTTTTGTGTGCTTACGTGTCACACCTCCCCCCCCCCCCCCCCCCCCCCCCCCCCGAGCTCTACAAAAAAAACCCTGGACTGCCTCCGAGGACGCAGGTACTTACCTGCTGGCAGACTGGAACTGGAGCACCCCTGTTCTCCATAGGTGTCTATGTGTTTTGGGCACCTCTTTGACCTCTGCACCTGACCGGCCCTGAGCTGCTGGTGTGGTAACTTAGGGGTTGTCTTGAACCCCCAACGGTGGGCTGCCTATGCCCCAGGACTGAGACTTGTAAGTGTTTTACTTACCTCCTAATCTAACCTTTACTTACCTCCCCCAGGAACTGTTGATTTAGCTTATTGCCATTTTTACAAAGACTGTACATGATATTGTTTTCATTCAAAGTTCCTAAAGTATCTAAGTGAAGTACCTTACATTTAAAGTATTAACTGTAAATCTTGAACCTGTGGTTCTTAAAATAAACTAAGAAAATATATTTTTCAATATATAAACCTATTGGCCTGGAGTAAGTCTTTGAGTGTGTGTTCCTCATTTATTGCCTGTGTGTGTACAACAAATGCTTAACACTACCCTCTGATAAGCCTACTGCTCGACCACACTACCACAAAATAGAGCATTAGAATGATCTACTTTTGCCACTATCTCACCTCTAAGGGGAACCCTTGGACCCTGTGCACACTATTTCTTACTTTGAAATAGTATATACAGAGCCAACTTCCTACACCTGGGACCAATTTCTCCCCAAGAATTGGGCAAGAAGGCAGACCACTGGGTCAAAACTAGGGTAACCAAGACTTCCACTGGGGGTGACCAGAAGAAAGGGGTTACAAAGCCTCCCCAGGAGAAAGTGGGTGACAATAGAAATAAAGAAAAAGAGTCCTCTGTAGGCCCCCCAAAACCAGTCCAGGTGGGTGGGCCCCAAGACACCAGCCAAAACAAAGGTGGGTTCCAGGGTAAGAACTGGGATGCCACTAAGGCATTTTGCCACAACTGTAGACAGACAGGGTACCACACCAAGGACACTTCTTGTCCCAAAAACAAACCCCCTAGCAAAATCCCAAGGGTGACCAGTGTAGCCATTGGGGATAACACTTCAACTGGAGAAAGGGCCCAACAGGTGAGTTGGAGATTCCAGAGGGAAGTAGACACTTCCACCACCTACTGGTGAATGGAATCTCAGCCACTGCCCTGAGTGACACTTGTGGCAGTCACACTATTGTGCATGACAGGCTGGTGCTCTCAAATCAGTACATCCCAGGTGAGACCGCCAGAGCAAAGATTAGCCCAGACAAGGTCATTTACTTCTCTTACTAAATCAATTTAGAATAAAAATGCTCTTTACACATTTCCATTGTAACTTCATACAGTTACATGATTTCAAACAATAATCAAAGATTAACAGTTATACACAATTTCAGCCAATGATTGAAGACTTCAGGCTATTCAGCCTTTGCATAATTTCAACCAATGATTGAAGATTTTAGCCCAATGATCGAAGACTTCAGGCTATTCAGCCTTTGCATAATTTCAGCCAATGACTGAAGACTTCAGCCGACACGTAATTTGTCCCATTACAGGACTTAATCAGCTTTGAGGAAGTATCAACATAGAGAAACAGTATTAAAAAACATATTCTATATGTCCACTTATTCAAAAATTGTTACTATAAACTTAAATATTTTAAACGAGAAACGTGTTTCGTCCCATTACAGGACTTCCTCAAGGCTTCCTCCTGGTATTAAGTACACCTTAGCCAAAGAAACAACCACTTTAAAGAAAATAATACCAGCACTGAGTAAGTGCTTGACGAAGGGTCCACGACCCCACTCCACCTTGTTTCTTGCAGTACCACAAGGCGGTGGTGTTGTCTGTGAACACCTGCACTGTTTTCCCTTTGGGAGAGGGAAGGAATGCTTTTAACGCTAGTCAAACCGCTCAGAGCTCCAGAAGAATGACATGGAGTCCGGTTTCTGCCGGAGACCAGGGACCTCTGATCTCTGCCTCTCCCATGCAGCCGCCCCATCCCAGGAGTGATGTGTCTGTCACTACAGCAAGATCTGGTTGGGGAAAGGAGAGGGATCTGCCTTTGACCGAATCCTGATCAGTTAACCACCACTGCAGGTCTCTCGCAGTTCCTTCCGAGATCTGGACCTTGTCGGAGAGATTCCCCTGATGCTGCGCCCACTGGAACTTCAGGGCCCACTGCAGAGCCTGCATATCCCATCTGGCCATTTGAACTAGCAGGATGCAGGAGGCCATGAGGCCCAGGAGCCTCAGTCTCATTCTTACTGAAATCCGGGATAGAGGCTGAAACATGGGTATCAATGCCCGAATATCCTGGACTCGCTTTTTGGGAGGATACGCCTGAAATTGCACTGTATCCAGCACAGCTCCAATGAAAGGGAACGTCTGAGAAGGAGTCAGGTGTGACTTCGGCACGTTGATAGTGAACCACAGCAAATGCAAAAGGTTTGCAGTAGTCTGGAGGTGGGAGACGACTGTCTGGGGTGAGTGGGGAGTTCGGTGAGTAAATTTGGGTCTATTGGTGCAGGCTGATGGAGGTGGGCAATCGTCCTATTCACAAGAGCCCCTGTGCTGGGTCTGGACCAAGTAACCAAAAAGGGTGTCCGTCAGTGCCTCATTAAAGGGAAGAAGGGGTTCTGATGTGGAAGACCCCGGCTGAAGCACGTCAGTTAGGATATATGGCCGAACCTCCACAGGAGGTAGCTCAAGGTCCAACACCTCAGCCGCCCTTCTCACCACCATGGAGTATGAGGCGCCCTTCTCTCTAGTCATGGTAGGAGGAGAGAGCATACCAGTGTCAGGGGAGGTGTCTTGACCACTGGCATCACCCAAATCCTGCACCCAGTCCATTTGAGGGTCAAGCTGGTATTCGTATGGGTCCAGCGCCCCCTCCAAACTCTCCCCGTATCCAGGAGAGCCATAGAGAACGGAATTGGTGTTGATCGATGTCGTTCCGGCTCCGGGTCGTCGGATATGAGAATGGGATACAACGTTGATTGTGGGCCCAACCGACTTTGGGAGCAGCGACGTCTGACCCGACGCCGGGGAAAGTCGCTGTGGCACAACCAGCATCAGGATGGATCCGAGAATGGATCAGAGGAGCCCTCCGGAGCCGAAGCAGATGACTTCGAACCCGAGGTGGCCCCCACCAACTCACCTGTGCCCGAGGGCGCCGAAGGTGGTTCGGTCTGCCCAAAAACTGAGGCACATTGCCTCATGAAACTCTTTAAGGTGGGCAGGGGGGTGGCTCCGGCTCCTGAGAAGTTGGGGAAGCACGGACGGAGGCCTAGAACGTTGATGCTCTTCCCGCGCTGCATCATCCGAGCAACGGGGTGAAGTCAAAGAACGCTTGTCCTTCTTCGACTTCTTTTTCTTATGACCCGAATGTCCCGGTGACTTCGAGGATGCATAGTGGTGGTGACTCAGCAGCCAGTCTCGAGACCTTCCTCAAAGCTTTCGGGTTCATGGCCTGACATTCGGAGCACGACTTCGGGTTGTGATCACACTCCAGGCACCAAAGCCACACAAGTTATGGATCCGTCACCGACATCATTTGGTGACAGGAGTCGCAGGGCTTAAAACCTGTCTTGAGGGACATCCCTTGATGCATCCACGACCTCGTTAAAAGGAATTTGACAAAAATGTCATTGTAGTCAAAAAGTGTCTGAGGTAGCTCTTCTCCCCATCTGCACGCAGGCTGGCACGGAAAGAAAAGAACTGACGTCAGTGCACCGGGGTGGCGCCTGTATACAACTGAGACGTCATCACAGCGACCACGACGCCAACGATGCCCGCTGAGTCGACTGATGCCACCTGACGGCACGCAGAGGTACTGCTCAAAGAAAAAACTCTGGATCCAGTCTGACACCTGGGGAAATTCAAAGGTAAGGAATCTGCAACTAGAAATCTCTATCAGTTAACCCTTAACAAGGATTTCAAAGCCCTTTTAGGCCAAAGGTAAAAAGTCCCTCGATCTAGCCGTTACAGGGTCAATTTGCTTCTCAGAGCACCAGGTGACAAACATGGACCAGTATCCAAATACATTGATATGTTGGATGGGAGGCAAGCAGTCACAATTTATACAAACCACCTCTCACTGTAGAGCAGGTGGTTCTGCTCAATCTACATGCATGAAGATGTAGAATGAGCAGGTTCAGGTTCAGTGCTTGCCTTGCAGCTGGGTCAGCAGGTTCTCCTTAAGATGAAGCCTTAGTAGAGGGCACATGATCAGAGTCAGCAGTACGGAGCACCAGACCCTCCCGAACCCATCCAGCACCATTAGAATCATTTGTGCTTAGGCAGAAACAGGTATAGGATGCTGGAGTCGAGCCAAACATTATCAAAGCCTCAATTCCTCCAAACAGAGAGTACAGCACCTCCATTTCACTGTGCGTGTTGTTCATCAGCAATTGGATCAATCTGCCTTTGATGGAACCTAAGAAAGCCTTCAGGACAAGCCAGATGGCTTGCTTCTCTAAAAGATTTCTAGGGTAGATATGCTCCATCTGAGACCCGAGATCTCGGATCTCCACGTAGTCCAGAGAACGCCTCTGGCCAAGTTATGATGGGTCAGTCACTACTGTAAGCACTGGAGGGGCACAGAAAATGCCATGCACACATTAATTTGGCATCAGTCATCAATCACCGAAGATCTGGTTGCGCCTGATGGGGATTCTCTGTTAAAAAGGCATCTACAGTGCTTTGTGCATGCGTCAGCCACAGATTCCAGTGAAGGGCTCACCTCTGTCAGAAGATGTGGTCCACCACAGGCTGCACAATGTCAAGTTCCTAAGCACCTGCCTGAAATATTGTGATTACAGCCTGAATGCTCCATATTTCTTGCCATTACTCTCTATATGTTTGGGTAGGTTTTGCCTGTCACAGTATTGAATATGGCTCCCAGAAACGGTTTTGTTGGTGGAGGCAAAAGATTTTTTTTAACTGACAGTGATCTCCAATTCATGAAGAAGTAAGATAGGTTGGGACCGGGAAGGGAGCAATTGCGCTTGGTTGCTGCTTTGAACAAACCAGTCATCCATTTAAGGAAAGACATGAATGCAACTGCACCGAACTGGAAGACAAGTGGGAGGATGTAGATGTGGAAGTAGGTTGCCATGTAGCCCTGGATCCAGAGCAACTGAATGACATTTTGCAGAATTGTCATCTTGAAGTGATGCACTTGCTAAGCGGTCAAAGGTATTTTATCAGTGGAAAAGTCTCACCCTTCTTGGAGATAAGAAAGAACAGGCAATAGATCAATTGTCCTCACTGGCATGCAGGTTGTAGTAATGCCTGCATTTTTCCAGTAGCAGCAGCAGGAGGTCTTAACAGAGGCTGTGTCGGCAGGGTGATATTTTGGGTGGTCTGGTGTTAAATTCCAGCAATAGCCTTAGTTATTGATCGAGAGCATCCTTTGGTCTGAGGTCATATCCTTTCTCTGAGGAAGATATAGCCTGATTTGTCCCCCAAAATGTTTTGGTTGTTCAGAGAATGTGTGGGGCTCATTGTCTGATGGCAAGGAGTCCTTGTTTTGGGCACCTCTGGCCTTAAATGTGATGTCACCCCGAAATCCACCACTTATGTACAGTTTGGACTTCTGACCTTCTTGAAAGGTCTGCTGAAGGTGATATGGCAGATGCTGTAAGGTGTGTGCTGCTTCTGCTGCTGCCCATGTAAGCTGGTGATGAAACTCTGACTTTGATGGTTGGTTGTGGAGATCTCCCATGGCCTTTGCCATCTCTGCGTCTTCCTTTTACTTTCTCTAGCATGGAATTGACTTTTGACCCAAAGAGGTGTTCACCATCAAAGGGAAGCCTGATGAGGTGCTGCTGCACCTCTGGTCGAAAGCCAGACACTGAACAAGGAATGGAGATGAAGTAGAATCCTTGTGTTGTCCCCTGTGAGGGAGTATCAGAGGCATCAAGGGTGCACCTGATATCTGCATTCAAAATTATCTTGCCCTCTTGGATAATTTCTTTCACAAGCTTTTTGTAAGCACGCATCAGGAATTTACTTGACAAGCTCCTTCATTTACTCTCACGGATGACGGTAATATTAGGAAAGCAGGCCGAAGGAGCTGTCAGTTCACCACTGAGTAGCAACCGCCACAGGTAATTGCTTGCCTACAGCCTGAATATTCTTGCTATCATCGTCAGGTGGACAGTTATTTCCCCATGCCCTGCAAGAATGCCCTTTTTTGTGCTGTGTAGACAAAAAGGGAATGAGGTGAAAAGGGGGAGTGAGTAAAGAAAGGATCTTGCCTTGTATTTAGTCTCTCCTTGACATGTTACCATCTATGTTTTCGCTATGTGCTCGAAGTTCTCAGTGGACACTTAGGCATGTGAAAGAACTGTATGGACCGCTCTGTTTTATGAGGAAGTCATGGTAGTTTGCAGCACGTTGCATGACCTCATGATATGTGGCTGTGTTAGAAGGCAGGGATGGGTTGAGAGGATATAGCTCCAAATCAAGTCATCGGAGGGTCTATATAATATTCATGCCAAGGGTTGTCTACATCAGCTTTGGCATTTGATTCTCATAGGGGCCTGGCTGATCTGCAGAGGCGTCCTGGTCTGAGTCTTTATGAACAGACTGAGTGGTGAAGGTGCATGTGCAAGTGTTTGTGGAGTGGGGCAGGGGTCGGTTTAGGCTCCCTGGGCTGCTTCTTTGATATGGGTTAATCCCTAAACTCCTCTGAAATTGTCTCCACAAAGGTGAGGCTGGATTTTATGGAGCATAGTTGGTCTGTTGGAGGTCGCGTATGGATAAGACAGAAGGTTGGGTCAATGTTAATCTTCCTTTGGTGTATTTAAGGCCCGACATGTTTATCTTCAGCAGGACGGGTGTCACCTGCAATTGACTTTGAGGATGGTTTTTATGTCTACTTCAAGGTCAATCTCTGTTTCCAGACAGGCTCATCTGGATTTCTGCCTCGAGATTTTGGTGTTGCAGTGTGGAGGTTCTGCCTCCCTGTTGGAAGTAAAGGGGTTCAGGCACATTAGGTGGAGCCAAATATCAAAACCTCTTTAAAGGAAGGTTGAGAGTTAAGGCAAGGCACCTTCATGGTTGATCCTTGCCCTGGATCAGAAGTGTAGGGCTAAGTCAAACCCTGGAAGGCAGATCCTTGGTATGAAGTGTGTGTGAAACCTTAGGTATGGCCTTTGGGTGTGGTTTTCATAAATGACCTTGGAGAAGACTGCTCTCAAAAGTCTCGGTCATTAGATAAGACATATTCAGGCCTCTACTCCTCATGGATCACAACCCCGACTGACACAGGAGATGGTAAGCTATATATCTCATCAGTGCCTGATAGTCTTTTTGCACCAAAAGACTTCACACACCGAACAAGCAAACTTGTCCCTGAGGAAACAGAGGCTATAGACTCAATGCTGAGTTGACCAGGGCAAGTTGTTGTTATAGGTGAGGCAAAACTTAAAAGGTATGCTCTCCATACCCTTCCCACACACAAATTATCCTCATTCAATGTTATCCTGTGATTCTCGCAACACTTGGATCCAAAGCATCTAGCAGTTACATGATGTCCTCTCATGGTGAAGCTTTTTAATGCCCCAGCACCTATATTCTCAGCTTCTGTAGCCTGATGGTACCGGAAAAATAGAATGCATATCCAAGCCCAATGGCAGAAAACAACAATCTAAGGTAGAGTGGAGTGGAGTCTGATACTTGGTGCAATGTGGGTTTTGGGGAAGGTATTACGAGTCACCTGCAAACAGAAACCACATAGAAGAAAAGTAAGTTGCATGTATTCCACATCAGCACATTGTGCAAACAGTTAGATCTCTGTATATTTTTTCAAGTTAAG
Source organism: Pleurodeles waltl (assembly GCF_031143425.1). Lineage (NCBI taxonomy): Eukaryota > Metazoa > Chordata > Amphibia > Caudata > Salamandridae > Pleurodeles > Pleurodeles waltl. Next base: position 350,827,145 of record NC_090438.1, read on the forward strand.
TAAACTGGCCTCCTTGCTGAATATTTAGGTTTGCCCAAGTGTAAGAAGTTGTGACATATTCATACTCCAATTTCTTTCATGAGGTTCACTGAGAGGAATGAGGACTAACATGTCAGTTTGGCATTCAAGACATTACGGAGGTTATTCTGACCCTGGCGGGAACCGCCAAAATGGCCGCTCCGCGGTCAGAAGACCGCGGAGGCCATTCTGACTTTCCCGCTGGGCCGGCGGGCGCCCACCAAGGGAGCGCCCGCCGGCCCAGCGGGAAAGGCCCTGCAACACAGAGGCCGGCTCCGAATGGAGCCGGCGATGTTGCAGGGGGGCGACGGATGCAGTTGCACCCGTCGCGATTTTCACTGTCTGCTAAGCAGACAGTGAAAATCATGCTGGGGCCCTGTTAGGGGGCCCCTGCACTGCCCATGCCAGTGGCATGGGCAGTGCAGGGGCCCCCACGACACCCATTCTCGCCATCCTGTTCCTGGCGGTAAAAACCGCCAGAAACAGGATGGCGGGAAGGGGGTCGGAATCTCCATGGTGGCGCTGCAAGCAGCGCCACCATGGAGATTCAGCCCAGCCAGGGGTAATCCGCCGGGAAACCGCTGGATCCCCTTTTCTGACCGCAGCTTTACCGCCGCGGTCAGAATGGGCAGGAAAGCACCGCCAGCCTGTTGGCGGTGCTTTCCGTCGGTCACGGCCCTGGTGGTTTTTACCGCCAGGGTCGGAATGACCCCCTATATAAGAGTTATCTGTAATTTCTATCTATAAAGAATGACATTATCGATATTTTTCAGCGGTGTCCAGAATTTATGAATTCCAGCATGATGCACAATCTTGTTAGTCCAGTGTTCAAGTGACATGCATGAAGGAGCAGTAGCAAAGAGCTATGCTTACAGCATTTCCTCACAGAAAAAGTGAGGTGAAAGCTATTTTGGTAAGCGTGTGCAAAGGAATTACAAATCAGACATGAATAATACGAAGCTTAGGACTTTGGTGTGTTTAAATCTGTGCGCATGTATACATATGGAAAATGGCACTTTCCCAGTGTAAATCTGTTTGTGGTAGGTAGTGCTGAAGATTCACATGCTATGCATTATTCCGCAATCTGGTGTTGGGCTCGGAGTGTTACAAGCTGTTTTTCTTTGAAGAAGTGTTTTCGGAGTCACAGGATCGATTGATTCCTCTCGGTCATACTGTGCATGGGCATCAACTCTATTCTTACATTGTTTTCCCGCAAAAGGGTGTAGAAAGGAGTGAAAGAGTGTAAGAATATAACTCTTCTATAAAATTAGTAAGTAAAAAATAGATGTGCAAGCAAATGTAAATGTATCTACATATGTACAAATAATAAAAACTGCAACAACTACAGGCTTCAGTAGAGGAGGGAGGGTGCAGGTGAATCTGCAGCACTACATGCCACGAACAGATGTACACTGGGTAAGTGACATTTTCCGTTCAATGGCATGTGTAGCTGCAGATACACATGCTATGCATAGACTAGAAAGCGGTTACTCTCCCAAAAGTTACAGTGGCTAGCCTGTAGGAGTTGAAGTTGTTTGAAATAATGTTCTTAAGACAACTTGGCCAAAATTGGCCTGTCGCTTTGAAAATACATCTACACAATAATGTTTGGTAAATGTATGAGGAGTAGACCATGTGGCAGCTTTACATATGTCTGCCATTGGTATGTTTTCTAAGAATGCCATAGACGCACCTTTCTTTCTAGTGGAATGTGCTCTAGGTTTGATCACAAGTTGTCTTTTTGCCTTAATGTAACATGTTTGTACGCATTTAACAATCCATCTTGCTAATCCTTGTTTAGAGATAGGATTGCCTTTATGTGGTTGTTGAAAAGCAATGAAAAGTTGTTTTGTTTTCCTAAATTCTTTAGTTCTATTATATAGTACATCAGAGCTCTGTTGAGGTCAAGATTATGAAGGGCTCTTTCTGCAACTGAGTCTGGCTGTGGAAAGAAGATTGGCAATTCCAATGGTTGGTTTATGTAAAAAGGTGATACCACTTTTGGCAGAAATGTGGGATTTGTTCTAAGTACAACTTTATGTTTGTGCACTTGGAAAAAAGGTTCCTCAAGAGTGAAGGCTTGTATTTCACTAACTCTTCGCAATGAAGTAATAGCTAGGCAACCTTCCATGTAAAAAATTGAATCTCACAAGAATGCATTGGTTCAAAATGTGGGCCCATGAGTCTGGGGAGTACGATATTTAAATCCAAGTAGGAACAGGTGGCGTTCTAGGTGGAATAATAAATTTTAATCCTTCCATGAAGGCTTTTGTAACTTGAACTCTGAATAGAGAGGTGTGTTGAATAGTCTGCAAGTATGCTGATATTGCAGTAAGAGTGATTTTAATGGATGAGAAAGCTAGATTTGATTTCTTCAAATGAAGTAGATAGTATACAATATCTTGTATTGATGCTGTTAGTGGATCAGTATTTTTAGATTGACAGTAAACAAATCTTTTCCATTTGTTAGCATAACATTGTTTAGTGGTAGGTTTACGTGCCTGCTTGAGCACTTTCATGCATTCTAATGGAAGTTTTAGGTATCCAAATTCTATGACTTCAGGAGTCAAATCGCTAAGTTGAGAGCACTGGGGTTAGAATGCCTGATTTAACCTTTGTTTTGTATTAGCAAATCCGGTCTGCTTTGAAGTCTGGAGTGAGGTACTACCAACAGGTCCAGAAGTGTGGTGTACCAATGTTCTCGTGCCCACGTTGGGGCTAGGAGTATCATGGTGAGAGATGTCTGACTTAGTTTGTTGACTAGAAAGGGAAGTAGTGAGAGAGGGGGAAAAGCATAAGCAAATATCCCTGACCAGTTGATCCACAGAGCATTGCCCTTGGATAGAGGATGTGGGTGTCTGGATGTGAAGTTTTGGCACTTTGTGTTTTCGCTTGTTGCAAATAAGTCTATTTCTGGTGTTCCCCACTTTTGAAAGTATTTTTGAAGTACCTGAAAGTGAATCTCCCATTCGTGTGTCTGTTGGTGGGTCCTGCTTAGGAGATCTGCCAGCTGATTGTGTATTCCTGGAATGTGCACTGCTAATAGATGAATGTGATTGTTGATTGCCCATTTCCATATTGTCTGGGCTAAAAGGGACAACTTGAGATGAATGTGTCACGCCTTGTTTTTTTAGGTAATACATGGTCGTCATATTGTCTGTTTTTATCAAAACAATCTTGTGTTTGAGAAGGGGTTGAAACGCTTTTAGAGCAAGGAACACAGCTAATAATTCTAAAGGGTTTATGTGAAAAAATTTCTGTTTCGAATCTCATTCCCCTTGAATGGTAAGGCTGTTGAGATGAGCTCCCCAACCTACCACTGATGCATCTGTTGTAATTGTGGTCTGAGGCACAAGGTCTTGAAATGACCGCCCCTTCATTAAATTGCTGAGATTCTATCATTGAAGGGGCTTGTGCATTTGGCGGTCCACCAATACTAGATCTTGCAATTGACACTGTGCTTGAGACCATAGTTGTGAGGCACTGTTGTAGTGTCCTCATGTTGAGTCTTGCATGTGCTACTATTGCTATGCAGGATGCCATCATTCCTAGGATTCTCATGATGAATCTTACAGTGTGTTGTTGATTTGGCTGTATTTGTGGTATGAGATTTTGAAAATCTTGTATCCTTTGTGTATTGGGATATGCGAGGGCTCTTTGCATATTAAAAATAGCACCTAGATAAGGTTGTACCTGTTGTAACTCGAGAATATGGGCACCCAGAGACTGGGTGTAGGCCTAGAGAGCAGCCTGGCCCGGCAGGAAAAATCTTGTATCTTTTGTGTATTTAGATATGCGAGGGCTCTTTGCATATTAAAAATAGCACCTAGATAAGGTTGTACCTGTGCCGACTGAAGATGAGATTTTTGGTAGTTGAGAGTGAACCCTAGTGTATGTAAGGTCTATATTATGTATTGAGTGTGTTGTTGGCATTGTATAAAATTGCTTGGTTTGATTAGCCAATCGTCTAGATATGGAAAGACATATATGTGTTGTCTTCTTAGGTAGGCTGCTACTACCGCTAGACATTTTGTGAATACCCTTGGAGCTGTTGTTATGCTGAATGGTAGAACTTTGAACTGATAATGTTTTCCTGCTATGACAAACCTGAGGTATTTTCTGTAAGCTGGATGAATGGGTATATGGAAATACGCATCTTTGAGGTCTAATGCAGTCATCTAATCTTGTTTTTGTAGTAGGGGAATAACACCCTGCAGAGTTACCATGTGAAAGTGTTCTGACAGGATACATAGATTTAGAGATCAGAGGTCTAGGATGGGCCCGAGAGTGCCATCATTTTAGGGAATAAGGAAGTATAGTGAGTATACTCCTGTTCCTTGTTGAGAATGTGGAACCAATTGTATTGCATGTTTTAGTAGTAGCGAATGCACTTGTTGTAATAGAACACTGTGTTCTGGGGACAGCCTGTGGTAACGTGAAGGAATGTTTGGACGGGTAGAAATCAATTCTAGGCAATAGCCATTGCGGATAATTGACAAAACCCAATGGTTTGTGGTGATATTTTGCCAATGGGAGTGGAATTGCTGCAGTCTTCGTAGTGGCTTGTTTTGAGGTTTGGAACTTTCCTTTGCTTCTAAATATTGGCCTCTGCAAGACCCTCTAAATTCCCCTCTCTGGTATTGCTGCTGCTGTTGTCCTTGATTTGCCTGGGAGGTAGAAGCCTCGGTGGGTTGTGGCTTAAATCCTCCTCTAAACTGTTGCCTGCGAAAGGAACCTCTATAAGGTGTTGAGTATAAGGCTCCCATTGCTCTGGCAGTGTCTGCTTCTTTCCTCAGTTTTGCTCTGGCTGTATCGACTTGAGGGCCAAACAAATGCTTCTTAGCAAAAGGCATGTTGAGTACTGCCTGTTGGATTTCTGGAACCAACCTGAGTGTATGCAGTAGTGTCCTCTGGCTGAGAAGGCTTGGAGGGGTATAAGTCAGGGTCATTGTCGGGAATAGGATCTGGGTTGTATAGATCCCAAAGATCCACTGTATTACCATGTGAATACTGCGAATGCGTTGGTGAAGGGAAAGGTGGTGGGCTAGAGGGTGAAGGTGAAAAGGAAAGCTGTGGTGAACGAGGGGGAGAAGCAGGGGCAGGTGCTGGCTTCTTCTGTTTTTAAATATTTGCTGGTGGTTGAGCAGTGTCTAATTGTTTCTGGAATGCCAGCTTCCTTTTGGTTTGCAGAGGAGGTGCAGTAACTATTCGCCAGTCTCTTTGTGGATGTGAATCCTGGATTGTCTCTAATCCATAACCTCCAGGAGAGGCTGAATTGAAAAAAGACTGTTCATGCAGTGATTTCGAACTCTGAGATGGCTCAAAAGTCCTTGCTCTTCTGAGTAAGAAGATTTTTTCGGTTCCGAAGATGGAAGCTTTTTTCGGTCCCAAAAATGGAGTTGGTTGTTTCGGCTCCGAGGCAGGGCATTGAGGCTTCGACTTCGAAGACTGAGAACGCTTACTCGAGTCAGAACTCTTTACAGATCTACTCATCTCCGATGTTGACGGAGGAGTGGCCTTTTTCAGCGCCAAACCCGAAGGTCGGTCGACAAGAGTCTTTTTGAGGTCGAACCATGGCCCTCTGGGCAGTGGTGTACCCAAGGCCTTCGATGGTTTTTTATATGTGGGCGTAAGGGCAGACATACTCACATGCTGTCCAGCAGTGATAGGCCTATCCTCTTCGGAATCTTGTTCGGAGTCGGTGTCCCGGATGGAGACCGCTGTCTGCACCTGTTCTTCCTCCATGATGTCGAGATGTTCTGTACTTTTCGACACCATTTCCAATCTTCTGGCTCTCTGATCACACAGGTTCTTCTTGGATCGAAATGATCAACAGGCTCACAACCTTCTTCTTTGTGATCGGGAGAAAGAGACAGATTACCAACAAATTGTAGGGAAATTTAGTGTGGCACCAAGGACAAAATCGAAATGGAGTCTGGTCCATCAGTCTTCGACACGGTAGGCCCAAACACTTGCCCAGAAGGGCAAAATCTAGTTTCCGACTGTACTATTGGTTCGAGACTAGGTTGAAAATGCGATCGAAACAATACCGACGATTAAGGAAGTTTTCTAAAGTTTCCGATTCGAAATCTCGGAGCGAGAGGAACATGTCCGAGCCCAACAGCAGAAAGAAAACACTCTAACAATGGTGTTGAGGCCCATGCGCAGTATGACCGAGAGGAGGAGTCACACGATCCCGTGACACTGAAAAGACTTATTCGAAGAAAAACAACTTGTAACACTCTGAGCCCAACACCAGATGGCGGAATAATGCATAGCATGTGTATCTGCAGCTACACATGCCATCGAACATATATATTTTTTTCAAACCATATTTGACATCTATCACTCAAAACAATGATACACCACCATGTCATACTTTCATATCCATGTAGTTCTTCCTATTGGTGATTCTGATTTTAATGGCTGGATGAAGAACATTGATGTAATTTGTATATCTTACACCCAACATTTATGTAAACACACCTGTATGGTCTTATGTCAACAATACTCAAGATGGAAATCGGAAGCAAAATTAAAAATTCCTAGGCATTAGAGATTTTGTGCAGCTAGATAACTACAAGGAACTCCAAGGGCCTAAGCCATTTCTTGTTCATGCTAAGAAAAAGTATATCAACATCAAACAGTGTAACAACAGCTTATGCTTAACTTCAAATTAGGCCTGGGTGGAATTAATAAAGTCGCCAGAGGAATCAGAGGAATTTTGTAATTCCATGTTACTCATTAACGCTGAATTACTTATAAATTTTGCTGCTCTACTGGCAGAATTAATCTGCAGTGAACTGTTTCGAAACAGGGCTGGGAGAGGGAGCACTCCCTCTATGTTTAACAAGCATAAGAAAATACACAAGTGTGTAGAGAGGTATGCACGGCAGAGTGATATGAAGTGGTTTTTAAACTTTAGAAACCACTGCATACCACCCAGTGGTGGCACTGATACATACTCTGCAGTAATCACGGCATAGTATTTAAGGGCGCTGAGTGGTATTTGGTTGCACTATTTTCTTAGCGCGAGTGGACAACATGGTGCATTCTGTGCAAAGAAAATACCGCCAAATGCCCACTCCGCCTGTCGCAGAATTTGGCAGAATCTTGCAGACGTTTAATGTTATTCCGCTGAATCAAATTTTGCCCAGCCCTATTTAAAATTAACTTTTATATTACAACTTGTAACCAAATAAACTAGGTACCCTTTAACAGATTAATTCTACAACTGGGTGAAAGGGAATGACAAACTTTATAAAAGTCAAGGCTTGTGAATGATGATGACCAATGTAGCATAAATGGTATTAGAATATTGACAGTTTATAGCAAATGGTTTCAATACAGACAGAGAACATGCAAACAGCATCAAAGAACAAGCTACTTACCTTACTGGTAGAGACTATATATAGATGCAGATTTCCCACCATTGAATTCTCCCTAGTCCTCAGACTGGATCCAGATAATTTTCATGAGCAGTACACCTGAGCAGTGGTAGGTGCAGTGATCTGCTCAGTATGCATCTATGTCGTCTGCTCTGGAAATGACATTGTGGTTCCTATACAGGCACCACCCAGGCACACTGGCATCACTTCTTTTCTTTCCACGCCAATCAGGGCTGACCTGAAAAGAGCTACCCCTTAGTAGCTTTTTGACTGGTCTTTTTTGACTTTTTGTTGTATTATTTTTTTAGATCATGCCTGGTGTGTCGAGGGATATCGACTAGAAAGACAGGTTTCAAGCCCTGCGGTTTCTGTCATCGGGCGATGTCCGTGACAAATTCACACCTCATGAACTTGTGGTGTCTGGAACGAGACCACAACCGGAAGTCATGCTCCGAGTGCCTGGGCCATGCATCCAAAGGCTTAGAGTGAGCGGTCCCTAAAGCTGATGCCGGTCCCGACACGTGACTCTGCGCGGGTTTCGAGAGGAAGGCTCTGGGTCTGGATGGGGAATCCCAAGTTGTCGTCATCCCACTCTAAGTCCTCAGGTAATTTGAGGTACATGAAAAAAAGTAAGAAGCCTAAGCGCTCTTTGACTTTTCCTCTTCCGTCGGCCAACGCGAAGAAGGAGCATCATCATTCTAGGCCTCTTTCTTCAGAACCAGCTTCTGGGCCGAATCCACACCTCCCAAATTTCCAGGAGCCGGAGCAATCAATTCCCAGCTCAAAAATCCTTATGAGGCCATGCGTTTCATTTCTGGGCAATCTGACTCTGCTGGAGCACCTTCAGGCCTTGCAAGGCTGAAGGGGACCCCATCGAATTCCGCTCTGGTGGCTTTGGCACTGGCGCTGATGGGCTCTCAAGGATCCAGTCCTGCACATGGACCAGCGCCGGTCATAGCAACTTGACCTTTCCCAGCACTGGTCCCAATGCGACGCTTCCGGTACCGCCGGCACCATCCCCATTGTAATTGACTACTTCGACACTGAGCAAGATGGGCATCGCCGACTCCGACGCTGGCAGGAGCTTAGTCTGCTCGGCCGGGTCCTGAGCCCTATTCTGTTGGGCTAGGCCTCAGAAAAGAATGGGAGGGGTTGCTGGACCCTTTAGAATACCAGCCATATGAAAAAGAAATGTACTAGTGTGAGGGCTTGGGTGAAGCCAGTGGACTGGACACATCTCCAGATAATGGTATGCTTTCTCCCCCTACCATAGCTACAGAGGAAGGATCCTCTTCTATTTGATTTCGTTGAGCAATTTATAGAGCGCCTGAATGCCCAAGGACAGTCCGAGAAATAGCCCTAAAACCATAACAGAGTGGACAAGATCTAAAGAGACAGTGGGAACTTCCAAGATTTTAATGTTTTTCGAAAGATAAGAAAGTTGGATCGCCTTTTAAGAAGCATAGGTAATCTGTTCCCTAATTGGCATGTGGAATATATACAACGTTTCTGCCTCAAGAGGCCTTCTCAGTTCTTGGAACATTTACTGACCTAGAAGTAGCGGAACAAAGCAGTCATCTAGGGCGATAGCATCTGAAATTCATTTTAAGGAATTCTGGTCCAGATCCATGAAGTATTTTATGAGCCATGCACAGGGCCTTGAAAGTGAGCTTTCCCTTAGCTGGGAGCCAATGAAGTTCCTACAGGGCTGCAGAGACAGACTTAAATTTTGGTATTTTCATGAGCAGGAGGGCAGCAGAGTTCTGCAAGATCTGAAGCTTGTTAATGGATTTGGTGAATAATTCCCAAATACAGAGCATTACAGTAAAAGAGCTTGGACAAAATTAAACCAATTACTACTACAACTACCAGATCAAACGTAATAAAATAAAGCATTTTCTTCAAAAGTCCTCATGTAAAGAAACATGATGACCTAAGTCTATTGATAAGGTCTCCAAACAACAGGTTAGTATTGAAAACTATCCCTACATGTTTTGCCTTGGTGACTAGCAAATGTTGGGGGGCCAACGGCTAAGGCCACCAGCCTTGATTCCAAAGTGTAGGGAAATGCCTCTCTTGGCATGGTTACCCCCTAACTTTTTGCCTTTTGTTGATGCCAGTTATGATTGAAAGTGTGCTGGGACCCTGCTAACCAGGCTCCAGCACCAGTGTTCTTTCCCTAAATGGTACATTTTTTCCCACAGTCATGGCACACAGGTAAGTCCCTTTAAATGGTACCCCTGGTACCAAGGGCCCTGTAGCCAAGGAATGTCTCTAAGGTCTGCAGCATGTATTATGCCACCCTGGGGACCCCTCACTCAGCACATACACACTGCCTCATAGCTTGTGTGTGCTGGTGGGGAGAAAATGACTAAGTTGACATGACACTCCCCTCAGGGTGCCATGCCCACATCCCACTGCCTGCGTTATAGGTAAGTCACCCCTCTAGCAGGCCTTACAGCCCTAAGGCAGCGTGCACTATACCACAGGTGAGGGCATAGTTGAATGAGCAATATGCTCCTATAGTGTCTAAGCCAAATCTTAGACATTGTAAGTGCAGGGTAGCCATAAAGAGTATATGGTCTGGGAGTCTGTCAATTACGAACTCCACAGCTCCATAATAGCTACACTGAGATTTGGGAAGTTTGGTATCAAACTTCTCAGCACAATAAATGCACACTGAAGCCAGTGTGGATTTTATTGTGAAATACACCCAGAGGGCATCTTAGAGATGGCCCCTGAATACCAGTCTGACTCCTAGTGCTAGGCTGACCAGTTTCTGCCAGCCTGCACAACCAAACCAGTTTCTGGCCACATGGGGTGAGTGCCTTTGTCACTCTGTGGCCAGGAACAAAGCCTGCGCTGGGTGGAGGTGCTTCTCACCTCCCCCTGCAGGAACTGTAACACCTGGAGGTGAGCCTCAAAGGCTCCTGCCTGTTGTTACAATACCCCAGGACATCCCAGCTAGTGGAGATGCCCGCCCCTCCTGACACAGCCCCCACTTTTGACAGCAAGTCCGGGGGAGATAATGAGAAAAACAAGGAGGAGTCACCTACCAGTCAAAACAGCCCCTAAGGTGCCCTGAGCTGAGGTGACCCCTGCCTTTAGAAATCCTCCATCTTGAGTTTGGAGGATTCCCCGAAAAGGGATATGCCCCCTCCCCTCCGGGAGGATGCACAAAGAGGGTGTAGCCACCCTCAAGGACAGCAGCCATTGGCTACTGCCCCCAGACCTAAACACAACCCTAAATTTAGTATTTAGGGGCGTCCCTAAACCCAGGAAATCAGATTCCTGCAACCTGAAGAAAGAAGGACTGCTGACCTGAAAGCCCCGCGGAGACGACAGATACCAACTGACTTGCCCCAGCCCTACCAGCCTGTCTCCAGACTCAAAGAACCTGCACAGCGACGCATCCAGCGGGACCAGCGACCTCTGAGGACTTAGAGGACTGCCCTGCACCTGAAGGACCAAGAAACTCCACAGAACAGTGGCAATGTTCAGAAACCTCAGCAACTTTGCAACTTTAAATCAACTTTTAAAGAGACTCCACTTCCCACCAGAAGCATGAGTCTTCACGCTCTGCACCCGACGCCACTGGCTCGAGTTCAGGACAACTAACGCCGCAGAGATGACTCCCAAGCGACTAACGACATGGACAACCTGAGTCAACCTCCCTGTACCCCCACGGCAACGCCTGCATAGAGGATCCAGAGGCTCCCCAAGACCGCGACTGTCTGGTAACAAAGGAACCCGACGCCTGGACCAAGCACTGCACCCACAGCCCCCAGGACTGAGAGGAACCACCTACCAGTGCAGGAGTGACCAGCAGGTGGCCCTCATTCTAGCCCAGTCGGTGGCTGGCCCGAGGAGCCCCCCTGTGCCCTGCCATCATTGCCTAAATGACCCCCGGGCCCTTCCATTGCTTTCAATAGCCAACCCGAAGCCTACTTTGCCTACTGCACCTGGCCACCCCTGTGCTGCTGAGGGTGTGTTTTGTGGGCTTGTGTGTGTCCTCCCCAGTGCTCTACAAACCCCCCCTGGTCTGCTCCCCGAGGACGCAGGTTCTTATCTGTAAGCAGACTAGGACCTGAGCACCCCTGTTCTCCATAGGTGCCTGGTGTTTTGGGCCCTCCTTTGATCTCTGCACCTGACCGGCCCTGTGTTGCTGGTGCTGTGGCTTTGGGGTTGTCTTGAACCCCCAACGGTGGGCTGCGTATGCCCAGGAGACTGACTGTGTAAGTGCTTTACTTACCTGCAAAAACTAACCACACTTCCCTCCCCTGGAACTGATGATTTTTCCACAGTGTCCACTTTTAAAACAGCTTATTGCCAATTTACCCAAAATTGTGTGTACTACTGTTTTAAATCAAAGTTCTATACTTATCTGTGTGCAGTACCTTGCATTTTATGCACTTACCTCAAATCTTGAATCTTGTGGTTCTTAAAATAAATTAAGAATATATATTTTTCTATATAAAACCTATTGGCCTGGAGTTAAGTCTTTGAGTGTCTGTTCCTCATTTATTGCCTGTGTGTGTACAACAAATGCTTAACACTACCCTCCGATAAGCCTACTGCTCGACCACACTACCACAAAATAGAGTATTAGTATTATCTAATTTTCCCACTATCAACCTCTAAGGGGAACCATTGGACTCTGTGCACACTATCCCTCACTTTAAGATAGTATATACAGAGCCAACTTCCTACACAAAGCAAAGTATATTTGCCAAATAGAAGAACCTGTGTTTTCTCTAAGTTTAAAATTAAACAGTTGTTCCTCATCCACCCTGCAACCGCACTCATACATCTATTAAATCGAGCCGCAGCCTCCTCCACATCGACAGAAATTGGCACAGCAGTCTGTGTGGCTTCAGCGTACGCTACTGTGGTAAACCCAAATGAAAGGATTAGCTTAGCTAAGGGGGACACATAGATACTATAAAGCGGAGAGCTGAGAGATGACCCCTGGGGCACCCCACAAGGAAGGGAAAAGGTGTTGAATTAAACCCCCAATGGCAATCGTCTGCTCTCTGTCCATTAGGAAAGGGGAGAACATTTCCAGAGCTGTACCCAAGACCCCAGTTTTGCAAGACACTCCAGAAAAACAATATGGCGCACAGTGTCAAAGGCTGCAGAAAGATCCAAAAGGACTACTGCAGCCCTCCCTCCACTATCCATGTTCGATCTGATTTCTTCACAACTACAACCAGGGCAGACTCAGTAGTATGGTTTGGCCTGAAACCAAACTGTGCCTCATTTAGAAAGTTGTTTTTACTCAAATAGTCTGACAACGTCTTACTGAGGTGTTTTTCAAGAATCTTTGCTGAATAAGGGAGCCGTGAAATTGGTGGGGACAACGGTCCTGTACCCCCAGCTACCCTCAGTGGCCGTCAACATTAATCTCTTGACAGACGTGCTGCAAAAGGGAGCTTCCACATCTGAATCCCCACTCCTGTTGAACAATGCCCTCATAGATGTTATTCTGGGTACCTGGTACAAACCCAGCACAGGCACTCTTGTGAATAGGACTGCCCGACGTCATTGTCCTGGAACTGGGGATCCAAGTTTCCTGATGCAACATCCGACCCCTGAGTGCTTGGTGGTCCAAGGCTCTACTTCCCATGGCATGTTCCCTATCACTCCCCCGGATAGGGAATGCAAAATGTTGAATTTATTTAGGAAGATGTTTTCTTCCACCAGCCTTGCATTGCGATCTGTGAACACTGCAAGCCTTTTGGTCCGTTATTCCCACATGCTGTGGGATACGGTTGTGCAAGTGCTGCCACAGGTCCCGAGGATACCTGGGCTGTACTCTCTCAGGCAGTTGCCGACTGGAGAGAGGGAGCGAAGCTCACATTCTGTTGCGGACTGGACACAATCAACTGAGGAGCCACACATGGCTGAGCACGTCTGGCTTTTCAGGGGAGGTCCAAGCTTCCCTGATGGACATGCCCTTCAAAGGCACCCATCTCTTCGGAAAGAAGGCAAATTCAGTGCTCTAGCACTTCAAGGATTCTAGTGGTAGGGCAGGTCTTTTGGCCTCGCAATGGCACCACCTCAACACCAATCTGCCTTTCGCTCTCTTTGTAGCCACAGAAGGGGCTTCCAACCCACGCCAATTGCCACCCACCCACCATGCTGCGCATGATGCCTAGCTGCTGCATGGCCAAAGGCAAGGGACCTACCGACCTTTTGTGTCAGATGGCCAGCAGGCTGGGCAGTCTGCCGTCCCTCCCTCCCCGCAGCAGTCTCTAAACCCATCTAGTCTGCCTCTCCACCACCAACAGCCAGTTGGTGGCAGGATTCGCCATCACCTGCCCACTGGCAAGCCATTACTTCAGACAGGTGGGTTTTTCAGATAGTCCGAAGGGTCTACTCTCTCTCCTCTGAGATTACCCCCCCCATCCATGCCACCATTTTACGGAGGATGACGGAGGATCATTTGTCCCTTCTCTGAAAGGAAGTTGCAGTAATCTTGGCTAAGCTGGCCATAGAGAGGGTTAAATTAACAGAAGTGTGCTGTAGTTATTTCCGCTACTTTCTGTTCCCCAAAAATGACAAGAGTCCTATCCTAGACCTAAGATGCCTCAATTTCTTCCTCAACCAGAAGAAGTTCAAGATGCTCACGTTGGCTCAGGTCTTGTCTGCCCTGGACCCAGTAGACCGGATAATAGCATTGGATTGCAGGACGCTTGTTTTCAAATCCCGTCCTGTCTGCCCACAGATGTTACTTGCATTTCATGGTAGGCCATGAGCACTTTCAGTTTGCCATGGTCTCCTCTAGCTGTACCAGCGCACCTCTGGTGTTTACTAAGGTGATGGTGGAGGTTTCAGCTCATCTGTGGAGATCAGAGGTGTCAGTCTTTCCCTATCTCAAAGAATGGCTGTTGAAGGCGAGCTTGCCCCAGGCTGTTGTCTCCCACCTCCAGACTACAGCAGAGCTCCTGCATTTGCTGGGGTTTACTATAAACGTGCCAAAGTCACACCTGACTCTCTCTCAGATGATACCTTTTATCTGAGCTGTTCTGAACACAGTGCAGTTTCGGCTTATCTTCCAGAGTGGCAAGTCCAGGATATTCAGCCTCTATCCTGGATTTCGGTGAGAATGACTCTAAAGCTGGTGGGCCTCCTGCATCCTGCTAGTAACACATGCCAGATGGCATAGGCGGGTTCTACAGTGGAACCTGCAGTTCCAGTGGGCGCAGCATCAGAGGAATCTCACCAACATGGTCCAGATCTCAGAGGGAACTGCAAAGATCAGCAGTGATGGTTAATGAGCCGCGATTGGGTATGTGGGTGTGAAGAAAGGTCGGGCAGGGCAGAAGCAGACCATCTCTAGATGTCTCATACTCTGCATTAACATCTGCTACACACTGGCCAAAAAGCAGCCGCCCCAAGGGTTTTAACACTCATTCTACCAGAGCTTAAGCTGCGACCACTGTGTTAGCACGCAGGGTTCCGGTCCTGGACATCTATCAGGCAGAAACGTGGGCCTCCCTGCACACGTTAACAAACACTAATTCCTGGACAGTCAGGTCTGTGGGGAGTGTCACTTTGCCCATTTGGTCCTACAGGACTTTGTTTTGACTTTGTTTGAAACTGGTTTGCAGACCCACCTCCGGGGATTGTACTGCTTGGGTATCTAATCAAAAGTGAAGAATCTGCAGCAAGAAGTCTCTATTAGATAACCAAGTTACTTTCATTTTGTAACACTTTATCTGGTAAAGACTATATCTAGCTGCAGATTACTTACCAACTCACCCATCCTCCCCTGCTCGGCGAATGGATTTCTAGGGACAAGGATCACTCTTTCAGGGCCCTAGTTTTGACACTCCAGTGGTAAGTGTTCATCATGGCCCCATGCTTCTTGCGTGGAAAGTCTTGAAACCGACGTTGGTGAGCCTGGGTGGCCCCAATACAGGGAACGCAAAGTTATTTCTGGCCTGAACGACAACAATGACAGACGTGAAGATGACCGACGCCATCTACCTGCGCACAGTGGTACTGCTCGCGAAAATCTCCCGGATCCAATCTGAAGCCTGGGGAGAATTTAAAGGTGAGGATTCTGCAGCTAGAAGTTTCTATCAAATAGGAGACCTAATACAAGTGAACATGTGCACATTCATATCATAGTTAAATGGCTGCTTTACTTACTCTGAGATTCATTTTGTTCCATGGCTGCTTCTGCATGTTAACACTGTAAATCTTGGCTTTCTTTATAGCCCGAAGATATGCTTCATGCCCTTGTCGGAAATATATGACCTAGAGAAAATAATATAAGTTGAGCTATATCACATTAGTCAGACACACATATTGTGAGTAACTAAAACCATTTTAAATGTACCTAATACAACCCCCACAGATGTGTAGGTCTGCAAGAACTTTCAAAGAGTGGTATGAAACATAGTAAACATGTAACAAGTCTAATTTAGTATGGGAACCACTAGCTGAATCACAAGGTTAGATACTTTCCTGGCACCAGGGTAGCACATCAAAGCACTTTCAAAGGTTTGGTGAAAGTTATGTAGAAGTTCACTTGTAATTTGCATAAAACGTGCCAAATGTTGATCTCTTTATTCTTTCCAAGAAACTCATTGTACTGATTACAGGTTCTATATGTTTTCTCTTCGGAAAAGGAAACACTATGAAGATATTGCCAAAGAGCAAGTTCAAAATTTGAAACAGCTTGATATCTTTGATATAATAATATCCAAGCCTGTAGAACATTTGTAATGGAAGCAAAATGCATAATTAATGGAGAGAGATAGTCTAGAATAGTTTCCTGTGATGTTATCACAGGGGCCCACGCTAGAGAAGAACAGACTACTTACTTGCAATCCAAATTACCTTAACCTTAAAGCAGGACAGTAGGAGAACAGGCAACCCAAGTTAGAGGTAATGGATGGGAGAAAATAGTTGGGAGGGACCTGTATGGTCCACATTGTTTGAGGTTCAAATCTCAATAGATGCAACCACACATTCTTCACTAATAGATTTAGGCAGAGCCATAGGCTCTTAAGTTTACTCTTATTGGAAGCCAGACGGAGAAAGGGAAAAAGAGTGAGAAATGGAGGACAATGTGAAAATGAACATATATTCCAAGGATGCCCGGCAAAACCAGTCATCAGCCATACATAAACATCCATACAATATTGGTTTATGAAGATATGTAAATTTCGCTGAAATTACTATTATGATAATGGAGGCAATGACTTTGTAGGGGGAGTGGACCCAAACCCAGTCAGAAAGAGGTTCCCCAAATCATTTCCAACAAAAAAAAAAAAACATGATGCAAAATCTGAAACAATGTTGTGTACTTTTTGTGACAGTGGTCCTGTGACATCCTAGGTTCCTTGCTGCAGTTATCCCCCCATACACACACTTTTTGCCTGATATTGATGCTGACTTGACTGAGTGCGCGCTGGGACACTGCTAACCAGGCCCCAGCACCAGTGTTCTTTCACTAAAAATGTACCATTGTTTCCACAATTGGCACACCCCTTGCACAGAGATAAGTCCCTTGTAAAAGGTACCAGTGGTACCAAGGGCCCTGTGATCAAGGAAGGTCCCTAAGGGCTGCAGCATGTGTTCTGCCACCCTCACCTAACACATGCACACTGCCATTGCAGATTGTGTGTGTTGGTGGGGAGAAAAGGCAAAGTCGACATTGCATCCCCCTCAGGATGCCATGCACACAAAACACTGCCTGTGGCATAGATAAGTCACCCCTCTAGCAGGCCTTAGAGCCCTAAGGCAGGGTGCACTATACCACAGGTGAGGGCACAGCTGCATAAGCAATATGCCCCTACAGTGTCTAAGTCCATTCTTAGACATTGTAAGTACAGTGTGGCCATATTAAGTATATGGTATGGGAGTTTGTCAAAACGAACTCCACAGTTCCATAATGGCTACACTGAACACTGGGAAGTTTGGTATCAAACTTCTCAAGATAATAAACCCACACTGATGCCAGTGTGGAATGTATTTAAAAAATGCACACAGAGTTCATCTTAGAGATGCCCCATGTATTTTACCCAATCCTTCAGTGCAGGACTGACTGATCTGTGCAAGCTTGCCACTGCGAGACAAGGTTCCGACCCCTTAGGGTGAGACCCTTTGTGCTCTCTGGGGCCAGAAACAAAGCCTGCACAGGGTGGAGGTGCTTCACACCTGCCTCCTGCAGGAAATATAAAAACTAGCAGTGAGCCTCAAAGGTTCAGGCTTCGTGTTACAATGTCCCAGGGCACTCCAGCAAGTGGAGCTGCCCCCCCCTCTCCCCCCAGACACAGCCCTCACGTTTGGTGGCAAGTCTGGGGAGATAAACAGAAAAACAAGGAGGAGTCACCCCCTCAGCCAGGTCCACCCCTAAGGTGACCAGAGCTGAAGTGACCCCCTCCTTGGGAAATCCTCCATCTTGTTTTGGAGGATTTAGCCCAATAGGGATAGAGATGTGCTCCCCTCCCCAAAGGGAGGGAGCACAAGGATGGTGTAGCCACCCTCAAGGTCAGTAGCCATTGGCCCCAGGATTGCAGATTCCTGACGACCTACAAAGAAGAAGGACTGCTGACCTAAAAACCCAGCAGAGAAGAAGGAAGACGACAACTGCTTTGGCCCCAGCCCTAATGGCCTGTCTCCTGATTCAAAGAACCTGCCCCAGCAAGGCATCCTGTGAGCCCAGCGACCTCTACCGACTCAGAGGACTGCCCAGCAACGACAAGGACCAAGAAATTCCAGTGGACAGCGGACCTGTCCAACCAAGCAAGAAGAAACCATCTTTAAAGAGACTCTCACCTCACTCCAGAAGCGCAAGTCCCCACCACTCTGCACCCAATGCCCCTGGTCTGTGTCCAGAGAAACCAACGACTCAGAGAGGATCCCCAGGCGACTCTGAAGATGTGACCACCCTGGGCTAACCTCTCTTCACCCCCACGACCGCGCTCCGAGAGGGAATCCCGAGGACCCCACTGACCGCGACTTCCTGGGACAAAGAAACCAGACGCCTAGAAGAAGCACTGCACCCGCAGCCCCCAGGCCCGTGAAGAACCGACCACCGGTGCAGCAGTGACCAGCAGGCAGCCCTCACCCTTGCCCAGTAGGTGCCTGGTTTGAGAAGCCTCCCTGTTCCCTGCCTGCAACGTCTGAGTGACCCCTGGGTCCTCCATTGAAACCTAATACAAACCCAATGCCCTGTTTGCCCACTGCACCCCGACGCCGAGGGTGAGTTTTGTGTGCCTACTTGGGACCCCAAGATGATGATCCTATGGCTGCTGTTCAGCACTGCCAATGATCATCTATGAGGGGCAAAGACAATCATCTCAGCTGGATGGCCTTGTGCCTCTTTACTTAGGCACTGCTCCCTGTGCACCCCCAGAGAAAATGCATCTCAACACTGAATGCCATTGCTTCAGCACTTTGGGAATGCCCTACTTTTAATTTTCGTGTTAGGTGAGGAGATTCAGAACGAGCTATGCGTGTCTCTCCCCATCACTGCAACACATTTGTTCCATTTGTGAGCAGAGACAGCCTAAGTGTGAAGGCCCAGTATGTCCATTACAAAATTTTTTTACATCCCTTCGCCATAACTGTAAACACTACTTCCCGTCAAACATGCAGAGAGAAAGTCCCCGTGCAATGAGGCATCCCTTTTCAACGCCATCTGCTAAGAACATATTAAGATAAACAAACTGCAGTGACCGGTACTCTGCTGAACCAGACACTGCACTTGACTACTAGTTTAAGCTTAATACTGAAACAACCTAGCAATGAACGCATTCAGGTGCAAAATTAGTACATGGTTAACTACAGATTACCACTAAAAATTACTTCGAAAATGTGCTATCACACAACTTCAAGAAGATCTTACTAATTTTTATGTAATAGTTTTATTCCATTTTGTAAAACTATAATGCATGTGTGAACCAAACTAGACATTCTCCTCTACATTGTCTTCCAAAAGTAAGCCCTGACTGACCTGCCTACCCAAGAAAATGGGCCCCAGAGGCATGTAGCAATTCGTGAGATCGCAGTAGTATCTGCCAGTGACAACAGTAACACGTGTTGCAACTGTCGAAAACCTTGACTACAAGACAGAGAAAAAAAAACTTTTAGCATAACAGAGTTTGCTTGGCACCTATGTTTGCCAGTTTTACATAATAAATGGACTGTAAACTGTACTTCAGGCTATTTCTTAAAAAAATAAAGCAAGACTAGGAAGCTGTCTCTTTATTTGGTGGGCCAAAATAGAGGTACACTGTGCAAAGAGTCCAGACAAACCCCAAAGGAACTGCAGAGGCACAAACAACAACCCAAATGATCTCTTTTGTGGTAGTGTGGGCGAGCAGTTAGGCATATCAGCGGGTAGTGCTAAGCATGTATTGCACACACAAAGGCAGTAAGCGAGATACACACCAATTTATAAAAATAATGTACTTTTAAATGAATTTAGATACCAAGATCATCAGAATCAGTTGAGAGTTATGAATTTTCATATTTTTCACAAGTTCACAGTGCAATTTGTGGGTGTGGTAATGTTATCCTATGGGGACAAACATGTATTGCATTCAGCACTAAATAGCGACCCACAGGACTGTTCTCCAGGCCTTAAGTGAGTAGGGGACAAAGTCCAAGGCCACACCAATAGGTCACCTTCAGAGGCTCTGGAGTGTCTGAGTAAGAGGCTGCAAACTAGGACAGGGGGAGTCAGTCTTGGGGAGCCAGTCTTGGGAAACCCACAGGGGGCCTTGACCCTTGAGGTACTCTGGCACATAGTGACACCATTGGTCCACTTACCCTGGAACTGAGGTGCAGTGGTGTGTTTTGGCATTGGATCATGTGCTTGAGTCACTCACGGTTGCAGAAACAGGCAGGGACTTAAGTCCAGCCTAGCTTAACCAACCTGTGGGCCCACGTCGCACAATGCTCAGGGACACCTTTGCTATTCTTCTCCTTGGGCCGGGGCGGCTGGGTGCAGAGGTGTCTGGTTTTTGTCACCAGAGGAACTTGCGGTAGAGGGGGCCTGCACAAAGAGGCTGCAAGGGGTGACTGGGAGTCCAGTCTTTACTAATCCAAGGCTGGGCTTAGCCTTGAAGGGTCTTGGGATCCTGTTGGCACTGTCACCTCCTTTGGACTCGGGCTGAGGGGCACGGGTGCAGAGGCACTTTGAGGTGTCAGGTGGAGGAGGTCAGAGGCTTTCTCTTTGTCTTAGTTTCTGCTGAAGAGGGGCAAATAGGACAGGTGGGCCACTCACGATGTGGGTCTCACGGTCCCTGAGGTCCCTCGTGCAGGTAAGTTTTCCTCGGAGTTGGTGCCTGGTCTGGACACAACAAGTTTTGGCTGCTGCAAGGGGTCCAGTACTCCAAGTGTTGCTGTTGCTTCTTTTGGTGCTTGTGGTTGCAGGGGGGTAGCTCCTCTACTCCAAGGGAATTTCTTTGACAATAAGCGAAGCACTGGCAGCCCTCCAGGTATCCTGGAGTCTGCACAGCAGCCAGACGAGTCAGTTGCTCCCTAAGTGTCAAGTGCAGCACGCAGGCTGGTATGGTTGGCACCAAGTCAGTTGTGTTCCTTGTTTCTCAGGTCCGCAGTCTTCTTTGCCCACTCCTTCTGTGGTGGCCATCGAAATCTGAAGTGCTGGTATCATGGGGGTCCCCTAAATACTCAATTTAGAGGTGTTAAGGGGAGAGTGGGGCAGAAGTCAATGGGCTACTTACCTCTGGAGTCACTACACCCCTTTATGACCATTTCCTTTAAGGAGTGGACATCACTATGTCCCAGACTTCCTAATTCCACCACACGCAAGATGGTGGGATTTTTAAATTTTGTGTTCACTTCAGGTTGCTCACCCTAGAGGAATGTCCAGCATGCAAGTGCAACACGCCTCTTGCATAGCTAATTTTCCTGCCTGTCCAGGCACCAAGTGTGCAACAGCCCTACCGGCCTGTCTCCCCACTTCAAGAAAAACTGCAACAGCGACGCATCCCCCAGGGTCCAGCGACCGCTTAAGCCTCAGAGGACTACCCTGCATCTAAAAGGACCAAGAAACTCCCGAGAACAGTTGCCCTGTTCAAGAAACTGCAACAACTTGCAACAAAGAAGCAACTTTTAAAGACCACACGTTTCCCGCCGGAAGCATGAGACTTTCCACTCTGCACCCGACGTCCCCGGCTCGACCTGTGGAAAACTAACTCTACAAGGAAGACTCCCTGGCGACTGCGAGCCCGTGAGTAGCCAGAGTTGACCCCCCTGAGCCCCCACAGCGACGCCTGCAGAGGGAATCCAGAGGCTCCCCCTGACCGCGACTGCCTGCTTCAAGGAATCCGACGCCTGGAAAACACACTGCACCCGCAGCCCCTAGGACCTGAAGGAACCGAACTCCAGGCGACCCTCTTCCTAGCCCAGGTGGTGGCTACCCCGAGGAGCCCCCGTGCCTGCATCGCTGAAGAGACCCCCGGGTCTCCCCATTGATTCCTATTGAAAACCTGACACCTGTTTGCACTCTACACCCGGCCGCCCCTGTGCCGCTGAGGGTGTACTTTCTGTGCCTGCTTGTGTCCACTTTTAAAATAGCTTATTGCCATTTTTGCCAAAACTGTACATGCTATGTGATAATTCAAAGTTCCTAAGATACCTGAGTGAAATACCTTTCATTTAAAGTATTGTTTGAAAATCTTGAATCTGTGGTTCTTAAAATAAACTAAGAAAATATATTTTTCTATATAAAAACCTATTGGCCTGGAATTGTCTGAGTGTGTGTTCCTCATTTATTGCCTGTGTGTGTACAACAAATGCTTAACACTACCCTCTGATAAGCCTACTGCTCGACCACACTACCACAAAATAGAGCATTAGAATTATCTCTTTTTTGCCACTATCGTACCTCTAAGGGGAACCCTTGGACTCTGTGCACACTATTTCTTACTTTGAAATAGTATATAGAGAGCCAACTTCCTACATAGGGTGACTTACAAATATTACATGCAGTGTACGGGGACTTGGCAATCAAGTGTGTGTCATGTCGTGTTTTCACTTTTTAGAGCACCTTGTCATGCAGCCTGCAGTGGCAGTCTGAATGCTTTTAGTGTTGGATCCTTTAGAGTGGCACACGCTATGCTGCAGCTCTCAGGGACCCTCTTTGGAGCCTATCCCTTAGCTACCAGAGGTACCACTTACTAGGTCCTTACAGAGGTGCTGAAGGCCTGGGGACACGGTTAGCAGGAAACCAGTGCACTTCAAAGTTGCATCAAACACCAGTCAAAAAATGGGGGGACTACTGCAACAAAAACCCAGTTTCCTACACCATGGTCACTAGATGGTCTCTGTGAGTGACATACGTGTAAGACCTTACACAGCTAGTTCATGACAGCACCAAATTAGACAAAAGGGCCCTCCTTAATGCAGGCAATAGTAGAGGGTTATGGAGATGTGTAAGAAAACAGGAAAGGAAAGATGAATCTTGTTGTGGGCAGATCATGATGCACCTTCTGGGGTATCGTAGATGAACATCCTGAGGAAGCTACAGTCCCCATTTTGCGATTAGCTAGTGAGAAGAATATAGCTAAGTACTAAAATGAGGAACCGAGGGTGCAGTCTGCAGGTAGTGCTGTAGATTCCATTCACAGCATACTTCTGCCACGTAATGTTGGGCTAAGACTTGTGCAAGTTGTTTTGCTTCAAAATTGTCTTTCATGTCATAAGCTATGATGTGGTGACTCCACTTGTAAATGTGCATTGGCGCAAACTCCACGTTAGATTACCTTTTTGCATAGTGGGCGTATGCAGTGGGAACCTCAAGTGAGGTGCATAATGCAAAATGTGCACGGGAAAATAATGAAAGTAAGAGATTTACCACAAAAACTATTTCAGGGAGGGGAGTGGGTGCATGTGAATCTACAGCACTACATGCTAGTAACAGACAAGTTACTTACCTTTGATAACACCTTATCTGGTAGGGACTATATCTAGCTGCAGATTCCTTACCTTTGAAATCTCCCCAGGTGTCAGACTGAATCTGGAAGTTTGTCGTGAACAGTACCCCTGCACGCAGGTAGGTGGCGTTGTCTGCACCAAATATGACGTTGCGCGACCAATATAATTTCTACCAAGATGTGTCACTGTCACTTTCTCATCAAAACGTTTCACACCAGGAGCCATGAAAAACATTGACTAGTGGTGTGTCAAAACGAAGGCCCTGAAAGGTGAGTCCTGCCGCTAGAAATCAGTTTCTGGGAGGATGGGTGGGTCGGTAAGATATCAGCAGCTAGATATAGTCTCTAGCAGATAAGGTAAGTAACTTGTCCATCTCATATAGACTTTAAGCTGCAGATTCCTTACCTTTGCCTGGATGCCCACGCAATACCATCCCCGGAGGAAGGTCTTCGAACCAAGTTCAAACTAGAAAGTCCTGTAGGACCTGTCCATCCCTACAGCACTGACTGTCCAAGCAGTAGAATTTGGTAAACATGTGCAGATGCCCACGTAACTGCCTTGCAGATGTCCAGGAATGAAACTCCACATGCTAATGCAGTGGTCGCAGCTTTACCTCAGGTACAATAAGCATGCAAACACTCGGGGTTGCTTTTTGGCCAGTGCATTGTAGATTTTAATGCAGAGTATGGCCCATCTACAGATGGTCCGCTTCTGCACTGCCCAACCTTTTTGTGCACCCAAATATCCTACAAAGAGTTGGTCATTAAGCTGGAACTCTTTTGTACAATCAAGGTAGAACACCAACGCTCTTTGTGGGTACAGGTCGTGGAGCAGCATAAAAAGTAGACAAGGTGATGGACTGGCTTACATTGAAGGGCGTAACCACTTTTGGCAGAAAAGAGGCCCTAGTGTGACGCATCACTTTGTAAGGAGAGATAAAAAGGTAGGGGGGATTAGGTGACAATGCCTGCAGCTCACTCACCTTGTGGGCAGATGGAATTGCTACAAGGAAGGATGTTTTCAAAATGAAAAGCTAGAGAGGACAATTGTGGAGAGGCTCGAAAAGAGCGCACATCAGAAACGTCAGATTCAAATTCAGATCATTATGGAGCATTATGAATGGGGATGGAGGAAAGAGATGAGTAAGACCTATGAGGAACCTATGTGCAATAGGAGACTGTAAGGAAATGCCTCCTTGGCATGGTTACCCCCTGACTTTTTGCCTTTGCTGATGCTATGTTTTGAATTGAAAGTGTGCTGAGGCCTGCTAACCAGGCCCCAGCACCAGTGTTCTTTCCCTAACCTGTACTTTTGTATCCACAATTGGCACACCCTGGCATCCAGGTAAGTCCCTTGTAACTGGTACCTCTGGTACCAAGGGCCCTGATGCCAGGGAAGGTCTCTAAGGGCTGCAGCATGTCTTATGCCACCCTGGAGACCCCTCACTCAGCACAGACACACTGCTTACCAGCTTGTGTGTGCTAGTGAGAACAAAATGAGTAAGTCGACATGGCACTCCCCTCAGGGTGCCATGCCAGCCTCTCACTGCCTATGCAGTATAGGTAAGACACCCCTCTAGCAGGCCTTACAGCCCTAAGGCAGGGTGCACTATACCATAGGTGAGGGCACCAGTGCATGAGCACTGTGCCCCTACAGTGTCTAAGCCAAAGGAATAGCATGCACAGAGTCCAAGGGTTCCCCTTAGAGGTAAGATAGTGGCAAAAAGAGATAATACTAATGCTCTATTTTGTGGTAGTGTGGTCGAGCAGTAGGCTTATCCAAGGAGTAGTGTTAAGCATTTGTTGTACATACACATAGACAATAAATGAGGTACACACACTCAGAGACAAATCCAGCCAATAGGTTTTTATATAGAAAAATATCTTTTCTTAGTTTATTTTAAGAACCACAGGTTCAAATTCTACATGTAATATCTCATTCGAAAGGTATTGCAGGTAAGTACTTTAGGAATTTGCATGTATACTTTTCAAGTTATTCACAAATAGCTGTTTTAAAAGTGGACACTTAGTGCAATTTTCACAGTTCCTAGGGGAGGTAAGTATTTGTTAGGTTAACCAGGTAAGTAAGACACTTACAGGGCTTAGTTCTTGGTCCAAGGTAGCCCACCGTTGGGGGTTCAGAGCAACCCCAAAGTCACCACACCAGCAGCTCAGGGCCGGTCAGGTGCAGAGTTCAAAGTGGTGCCCAAAACGCATAGGCTAGAATGGAGAGAAGGGGGTGCCCCGGTTCCGGTCTGCTTGCAGGTAAGTACCCGCGTCTTCGGAGGGCAGACCAGGGGGGTTTTGTAGGGCACCGGGGGGGACACAAGTCCACACAGAAATTTCACCCTCAGCGGCGCGGGGGCGGCCGGGTGCAGTGTAGAAACAAGCGTCGGGTTCGCAATGTTAGTCTATGAGAGATCTCGGGATCTCTTCAGCGCTGCAGGCAGGCAAGGGGGGGATTCCTCGGGGAAACCTCCACTTGGGCAAGGGAGAGGGACTCCTGGGGGTCACTTCTCCAGTGAAAGTCCGGTCCTTCAGGTCCTGGGGGCTGCGGGTGCAGGGTCTCTCCCAGGCGTCGGGACTTTAGGTTCAAAGAGTCGCGGTCAGGGGAAGCCTCGGGATTCCCTCTGCAGGCGGCGCTGTGGGGGCTCAGGGGGGACAGGTTTTGGTACTCACAGTATCAGAGTAGTCCTGGGGTCCCGCCTGAGGTGTCGGATCTCCACCAGCCGAGTCGGGGTCGCCGGGTGCAGTGTTGCAAGTCTCACGCTTCTTGCGGGGAGCTTGCAGGGTTCTTTAAAGCTGCTGGAAACAAAGTTGCAGCTTTTCTTGGAGCAGGTCCGCTGTCCTCGGGAGTTTCTTGTCTTTTCGAAGCAGGGGCAGTCCTCAGAGGATGTCGAGGTCGCTGGTCCCTTTGGAAGGCGTCGCTGGAGCAGGATCTTTGGAAGGCAGGAGACAGGCCGGTGAGTTTCTGGAGCCAAGGCAGTTGTCGTCTTCTGGTCTTCCGCTGCAGGGGTTTTCAGCTGGGCAGTCCTTCTTCTTGTAGTTGCAGGAATCTAATTTTCTAGGGTTCAGGGTAGCCCTTAAATACTAAATTTAAGGGCGTGTTTAGGTCTGGGGGGTTAGTAGCCAATGGCTACTAGCCCTGAGGGTGGGTACACCCTCTTTGTGCCTCCTCCCAAGGGGAGGGGGTCACAATCCTAACCCTATTGGGGGAATCCTCCATCTGCAAGATGGAGGATTTCTAAAAGTTAGAGTCACTTCAGCTCAGGACACCTTAGGGGCTGTCCTGACTGGCCAGTGACTCCTCCTTGTTTTTCTCATTATTTTCTCCGGCCTTGCCGCCAAAAGTGGGGCCTGGCCGGAGGGGGCGGGCAACTCCACTAGCTGGAGTGTCCTGCTGGGTTGGCACAAAGGAGGTGAGCCTTTGAGGCTCACCGCCAGGTGTGACAATTCCTGCCTGGGGGAGGTGTTAGCATCTCCACCCAGTGCAGGCTTTGTTACTGGCCTCAGAGTGACAAAGGCACTCTCCCCATGGGGCCAGCAACATGTCTCGGTTTGTGGCAGGCTGCTAAAACTAGTCAGCCTACACAGATAGTCGGTTAAGTTTCAGGGGGCACCTCTAAGGTGCCCTCTGTGGTGTATTTTACAATAAAATGTACACTGGCATCAGTGTGCATTTATTGTGCTGAGAAGTTTGATACCAAACTTCCCAGTTTTCAGTGTAGCCATTATGGTGCTGTGGAGTTCGTGTTTGACAGACTCCCAGACCATATACTCTTATGGCTACCCTGCACTTACAATGTCTAAGGTTTGGCTTAGACACTGTAGGGGTACCATGCTCATGCACTGGTACCCTCACCTATGGTATAGTGCACCCTGCCTTAGGGCTGTAAGGCCTGCTAGAGGGGTGTCTTACCTATACTGCATAGGCAGTGAGAGGCTGGCATGGCACCCTGAGGGGAGTGCCATGTCGACTTACTCGTTTTGTCCTCACTAGCACACACAAGCTGGCAAGCAGAGTGTCTGTGCTGAGTGAGAGGTCTCCAGGGTGGCATAAGACATGCTGCAGCCCTTAGAGACCTTCCTTGGCATCAGGGCCCTTGGTACTAGAAGTACCAGTTACAAGGGACTTATCTGGATGCCAGGGTCTGCCAATTGTGGATACAAAAGTACAGGTTAGGGAAAGAACACTGGTGCTGGGGCCTGGTTAGCAGGCCTCAGCACACTTTCAATTGTAAACATAGCATCAGCAAAGGCAAAAAGTCAGGGGGCAACCATGCCAAGGAGGCATTTCCTTACAACTAGGGTGTCCAAAACTTCCACAGGGGGTGACCAAAAGAAAGGGGTCACAAAACCTCCCCAGGGGAAAGGTGGTGAGACAGCCAAAAACAAAAATAGTAAAGAGTCTTCTACAGGCCCCCAAAAACCTGCACAGGAGGGTGGGCCCAGAGCCTCTTCACAAAACAATTCTGGGTACAAGGGTAAAAACTTTGATCCCAAAAAGGCCTGGTGTCGTAGCTGTAGTCAGTCTGGACACCAAACTGGAGACAAGGCCTGTCCCAAGAAAGATACCACTTCTAACTCCAATCCAGCTAAAACTGGAAAGGCCAGTCTCCAAGTGGGATCAACAGTGTGCCCAGAGCAAATCAGGTGTCACACTGAAGCTACATTAGTCTCTGAGGGTGGGGTGGATGTAGCCACACTGGCTGCCTGGCCCCCTAACATGCAAAAATACAGGCAGCAGCTCTTAATTAATGGGACAAGTGTAGAGGGCCTGAGGGATACAGGTGCCAGTGTCACTATGGTGACAGAGAAACTGGTTTCCCCTGGCCAATACCTGGCTGGACAAACTTATCCAGTCACCAACGCTGACAATCAGACTAAAGTACATCCCATGGCAATGGTAACTTTAGAGTGGGGAGGGGTCAATGGCCTGAAACAGGTGATGGTCTCCTCAAATATCCCAG
Source organism: Pleurodeles waltl (assembly GCF_031143425.1). Taxonomy (NCBI): domain Eukaryota; kingdom Metazoa; phylum Chordata; class Amphibia; order Caudata; family Salamandridae; genus Pleurodeles; species Pleurodeles waltl. Next base: position 350,855,444 of record NC_090438.1, read on the forward strand.
TAGACTGTTTGCTTGGAAACGACCTGGAGTCCTCAGCATGGGCTGAGGTAGAACTGAAAACCCATGCAGCCATGCTGGGTATCCCTGAACTGGTGTGTGTCAAGACAAGGGCACAGTGCAAGGCACAGGGTGAAAAAGTAGAGCTGGAGTCTGGAAGAAAGGCCCAGCCTACCAAGAGAAAAGGAAAGTCAGCTGGGAAACCAGCTGCAACACAACAAGAAAAAGAGAACCTCTCTTCTCAGGAAGAAGTTCTGCCCTCTGAGGGAACTGAGCCTATGGAGCTGGAACCTTATCAGGTCGAGCTCTTGGGCCCAGGGGGACCCTCAAGGGAAGAGTTGTGTAAGGGACAAGAAACCTGTCCCTCTCTTGAAGGCCTTAGGCAGCAAGCTGCTGAAGAGTCCAAAGGCAAGAAAAATGGAACACATAGGGTCTATTGGGAAGATGGACTCCTGTACACTGAGGCAAGAGATCCCAAACCTGGTGCCACTAGGAGAGTGGTAGTGCCTCAGGGTTTCAGAGAGTTTATTCTGACCTTAGCCCATGATATTCCCCTTGCTGGGCATTTGGGACAAACCAAGACGTGGGAAAGGTTAGTCAACCACTTCTACTGGCCCAATATGTCCCAGAAGGTTAAGGAGTTTTGCCTCTCCTGCCCCACCTGTCAAGCCAGTGGTAAGACAGATGGGCATCCAAAGGCCCCCCCTCATTCCACTTCCAGTGGTGGGGCTCCCCTTTGAAAGAGTGGGTGTGGACATAGTGGGTCCACTGGAACCTCCCACAGCCTCAGGAAATATGTACATCCTAGTAGTAGTGGATCATGCTACTAGGTATCCTGAAGCTATTCCCCTTAGGTCGACTACTGCCCCTGCAGTAGCCAAGGCCCTCATTGGTATCTTTACCAGAGTGGGTTTCCCTAAGGAGGTGGTGTCTGACAGAGGTACCAACTTCATGTCAGCATACCTGAAACACATGTGGAATGAGTGTGGAGTGACTTATAAGTTCACTACACCATATCATCCACAAACTAATGGCCTTGTTGAGAGATTCAACAAGACATTAAAGGGCATGATCATGGGGCTCCCAGAAAAACTCAAAAGGAGATGGGATGTCCTCTTGCCATGTCTGCTTTTCGCTTACAGAGAGGTGCCTCAGAAGGGAGTAGGATTCTCACCCTTTGAACTTCTGTTTGGCCACCCTGTAAGGGGACCACTTGCTCTTGTTAAAGAAGGCTGGGAGAGACCTCTTCATGAGCCTAAACAAGACATAGTGGACTATGTACTTGGCCTTCGCTCAAGAATGGCAGAGTACATGGAAAAGGCAAGCAAAAACCTTGAGGCCAGCCAACAGCTCCAGAAGTTTTGGTATGACCAAAAGGCTGCAATGGTTGAATTCCAACCAGGGCAGAAAGTTTGGGTTTTGGAGCCTGTGGCTCACAGGGCACTTCAGGACAGATGGAGTGGCCCTTACCCAATCCTGGAAAAGAAGAGTCAGGTCACCTACCTGGTGGACCTAGGCACAAGCAGGAGCCCCAAGAGGGTGATCCATGTAAACCGCCTAAAACTCTTCCATGATAGGGCTGATGTATATGCAGTTTTGTTTGATGTACGTCCCATTGTCCTTGGATGCTGTGGTGATCGAGGTGTGCTCCCCACCCTGTCATGGAAGCATCTGTTGTTATTACGTATTGTGGCACTGGGTCTTGGAACGGCCGCCCTTTGTTTAAATTTGTACTGTTCCACCATAGAAGCGAGATGTATGTTTGGCGGTCTATCAACACCAGATCTAGAAGGTGACCCTGTGCATGTGACCATTGTGATGCTAGGCACAGTTGTAAGGGCCTCATGTGCAGTCTTGCGTTTGGGACAATGGCTATGCATGAGGAGTTTTAAAACCACTTTTGCCTGTATTTTTCATGTTGGATACATGGCCTGTATGACCTTGTGAATTTTTTTGAACCCTTTGTGGACTCGGAGTGGCTAATCCTTTTGTTGTGTTGATTACCGCTCCTAAGTAGTGCTGTATTTTGCACGGCACAATGTTTGATTTTGTGTAGTTGAGGGAGAACCCGAGTTTGTAGAGGGTTTGTATGACATACTCTGTGTGTTGTGAACACTTTGTTAGCGAGTTGGTCTTGATTAGCCAATCGTCTAGATACGGGAATACGTGTATTTTCTGCCTTCTGATGTGTGCGGCTACTAATGCTAGGCATTTGGTAAACACCCTTGGTGCGGTTGTTATAACGAACGGTAAGACTTTGAATTGATAGTGTATTCCCTTGAATACAAACCTTAGGTATTTCCTGTGCGAAGGATGTATCGGTATGTGGAAATACGCGTCTTTGAGATCTAAGGTTGTCATGTAATCTTGCTGCTTTAGCAGTGGTAACACTTCCTGTAGCGTGACCATGTGAAAGTGGTCTGATTTGATGTAGGTGTTTAGTATTCTGAGATCTAAGATTGGCCTCAGTGTTTTGTCCTTTTTGGGTATTAGAAAGTACAGTGAATAGACTCCTGTGTTTATTTCTGTACATGGTACCAGTTCTATTGCTTCTTTTTGCAGTAGAGCTTGAACTTCTATTTCTAGGAGGTCTAAATGCTGTTTTGAAATTTTTTGTGTTTTGGGTGGGATATTTGGAGGGATCTGTAGAAATTCTATGCAATAACCATGTTGGATAATTGCTAAGACCCAAGTGTCTGTTGTTATATCCACCCATGATTGATAAAACTGACTCAGTCTTCCCCCCACTGGTGTTATGTGGAGGGGTTTAGTGACCTGTAAGTCACTGTTTGGTTGTTGGGGTTTTGGGGCTTTGAAATTTCCCCCGGTTTCTCGGGAATTGTCCTCCTCTGTACTGGCCCCGAAAACCTCCCCTTTGGTACTGTCCCTGGTAGGTAGACGGTGTTGATTGTGAGGTGCTGGCTTGTGTGGCCTGACCTCAAAACCCTCCTCTGAATGTTGTTTTACGGAAGGTGCCGAAAGTGCCTCTGCTCTGCGGGGAGTAGAGCGCGCCCATGGCCTTGGCTGTGTCAGTGTCCTTTTTCAGCTTCTCAATCGCCGTGTCAACCTCTGGTCCGAACAATTGTTGTTCGTTGAACGGCATATTGAGTACTGCTTGCTGTATTTCTGGCTTAAAGCCAGATGTGCGCAACCATGCGTGCCTTCTGATGGTTACTGCAGTGTTTATTGTTCTTGCAGCTGTGTCCGCTGCATCCATAGAGGAGCATATTTGGTTATTGGAGATGTTTTGTCCCTCCTCAACCACTTGTTTTGCCCGCTTCTGAAATTCTTTGGGTAGATGCTCGATGAGATGCTGCATCTCGTCCCAATGGGCTCTGTCATAGCGCGCTAGGAGCGCCTGAGAGTTGGCGATGCGCCACTGGCTTGCAGCTTGTACAGCGACTCTTTTCCCAGCTGCGTCGAATTTTCGGCTTTCCTTATCCGGGGGTGGTGCATCGCCCGATGTGTGTGAATTGGCTCTTTTGCGAGCTGCTCCTACCACGACTGAGTCTGGTGGCAGTTGAGAGGTGATGAAAGCAGGGTCTGTGGGAGGTGCTTTATATTTCTTCTCTACCCTTGGAGTGATTGCTCTACTCTTGACAGGGTCTTTGAAGATTTGCTTCGCGTGCCTTAGCATTCCCGGAAGCATAGGCAGGCTTTGGTAGTTGCTATGGGTGGAGGAGAGGGTGTTAAAAAGGAAGTCATCCTCGACAGGTTCTGTGTGTAACGACACGTTGTGGAATTCTGCTGCCCTAGCTACCACCTGCGCATACGCTGTGCTGTCCTCGGGTGGTGATGGCTTGGTAGGGTATGACTCTGGGCTATTGTCTGACACTGGTGCGTCGTATAGGTCCCAAGCATCTTGGCTCATGGTGGTGTGAGCCGGTGAATGTGACGGAGTTTGTGCCGGTGATATGTGAGTTACAGGTGGAGGAGAGGGTGGCGGAGTTGCTTTCTTTGCCACCTTTGCTTGTGGTGTTAGTTGTTCAGTTTGGAACTCTAGTCTCCTTTTTCTCTTGATTGGTGGAAGAGTTCTAATCTTCCCCGTTCCACTCTGGATGAAGATCCTCTTTTGTGTATGGTCTACATCAGTAGTCTGTAGCTCCTCTTCAAACCTGTGTTTACGCATTTGAGAGGACAATGAATGTTCCTCTGAATATGAGCCGGTAGTGGTTTCGGTTGCTGGTTGTTTTGGCACCGAAACTGTGTTCTTTTTTGTTTTCGGCTCCGAGGCGAATCTCTTCTTTTTCGGAGTCGAGCCTTCTCGGCATCGATCATCTTCGGTGCCGCTGTCTCTGCGTCGAGCAGCGTCGGCTCCGCCTTCTCGGCGTCGATCTTTTTCGGCAACACTTTCTCGGTCCCGAGAATTTTGCGTGCCTGTGTCTCGACCCGAGTCGGACGATCTGGGCACCAGTTCGGCCTTTTTCGGTGCCGATGGACGGTCACCTTTATGGGTTGAGCCATGGCCAGTTGGCAGTGGCGTCCCCTGGGCCTTGTCTATTTTCTTGTGCTGTGTGCTTTTCGACGTCTTACTCACAGTTTCGTCGACGTCGAATTCATCTGAGTCCGTTTCATGGATGGAGAAGGCTTCCTCCTCTTCTCCTTGTTCCTCGAACTCTCGGTGTTCTGTCGGCGTGGACGCCATCTGTAGTCTTCTGGCTCGACGGTCACGGAGCGTTTTTCGGGACCGGAACGCACGACAGGCCTCACAAGTTTCTTCTTTGTGCTCGGGTGACAGGCACAAGTTACAGACCAAATGTTGGTCCGTATATGGATATTTATTGTGGCATTTAGGACAGAATCGGAACGGGGTCCGTTCCATCGGTGTCGATGTTACACGCGGTCGGGCCGACCAGGCCCCGACGGGGGATCGAAATTACCCCGAAGGGCTACCGGAGCTCTTCACGATTCGGTGTCGATTCTAACTATCCCGATCCCGAGCGAAACAATACCGACGTAATTTTTCGAAGTTTTGACTATCTTTCCGTCCCGAAACCCGGAGCGAAAAGGAACACGTCCGAACCCGAGGGCGGAAAAAAAACAATCTAAGATGGAGCCGCCGCCCATGCGCAATGGAAGCAAAGAGGAGGAGTCCCTCGGTCTCGTGACTCGAAAGACTTCTTCGAAGAAAAACAACTTGTAACACTCCGACCCAACACCAGATGGCAGACTGTGTACAACATGTGTATCTGCAGCAACAGATGCCATCGAACATATATTTACAAATGTACAAATGTTCAAGATCTACTTCTAAACGGCTACAGGCTCCCGGGGGTGGCGGGTGGGCGCATGTGAATCTGCAGCGACTAATGCCACGAACAGATGTACACTGGGTAAGTGACATTTTCCGTTCGATGGCATGTGTAGCTGCAGATACACATGCTGTGCATAGACTAGTAAGCAGTTATCTCCCCAAAAGCGGTGGTTTAGCCTGTAGGAGTTGAAGTAGTTTGAAATAATGCTCTTAGTACAGCTTGACCTACTGTGGCTTGTTGTGCAGTTAACACATCTACACAGTAGTGCTTGGTAAATGTATGAGGCGTAGACCATGTTGCTGCCTTACATATTTCGTTCATTGGAATATTTCCTAGAAAGGCCATGGTAGCACCTTTCTTTCTGGTTAAGTGTGCCTTTGGTGTAATAGGCAGCTCTCTCTTTGCTTTAAGATAGCAGGTTTGAATACACTTAACTATCCACCTAGCAATGCCTTGTTTTGAAATTGGATTTCCTGTATGAGGTTTTTGAAAGGCAATAAATAGTTGTTTTGTTTTTCTAATTAGTTTTGTTCTGTCAATGTAGTACATTAGTGCTCTTTTGATGTCTAATGTATGTAGTGCTCTTTCAGCTACAGAATCTGGCTGTGGGAAGAACACTGGTAATTCTACTGTTTGATTTAAGTGGAACGGTGAGATAACCTTTGGTAAAAACTTTGGATTTGTCCTTAGAACTACTTTATTTTTATGTATTTGAATAAATGGTTCTTGTATGGTAAATGCTTGAATCTCACTCACTCTTCTTAGAGATGTGATGGCAATCAAAAATGCAACTTTCCACGTTAAGTATTGCATTTCACAAGAATGCATGGGCTCGAAAGTTGGACCCATGAGTCTTGTTAAGACAATGTTGAGGTTCCATGAAGGAACAGGTGGTGTTCTTGGTGGTATAATTCTCTTTAGGCCTTCCATAAACGCTTTAATGACTGGTATTCTAAATAGTGAAGTTGAATGAGTAATTTGCAGGTAAGCTGATATTGCGGTGAGATGTATCTTTATGGAAGAGAAAGCTAGATTTGATTTTTGCAAATGTAGTAAATATCCTACTATATCTTTTGGAGATGCGTGTAATGGCTGAATTTGATTATTCTGGCAGTAATAAACAAATCTTTTCCACTTGTTTGCATAGCAGTGTCTAGTGGTAGGTTTCCTAGCTTGTCTTATGACCTCCATACATTCTTGTGTGAGGTCTAAGTGTCCGAATTCTAGGATTTCAGGAGCCAAATTGCTAGATTCAAGGATGCTGGATTTAGATGTCTGATCTGTTGTTTGTGTTGTGTTAACAGATCTGGTCTGTTGGGTAGTTTGACATGAGGTACTACTGAAAGGTCTAGTAGTGTTGTGTACCAAGGTTGCCTTGCCCATGTTGGTGCTATTAGTATGAGTATGAGTTTGTTTTAACTAAACCTGTTTACTAGATATGGAAGGAGAGGGAGAGGGGGAAAAGCGTACGCAAATATCCCTGACCAGTTCATCCATAGAGCATTGCCTTGGGATTGATCTTGTGGGTACCTGGATGCGAAGTTTTGGCATTTTGAGTTTTCCTTTGTTGCAAATAGATCTATTTGAGGTGTCCCCCAAATTTGAAAGTAATTGTTTAGTATTTGGGGGTGAATTTCCCATTCATGGGTTTGTTGGTGATCTCGAGAGAGATTGTCTGCCAACTGGTTCTGAATCCCTGGAATAAATTGTGCTATTAGGCGAATGTGGTTGTGAATCGCCCAATGCCATATTTTTTGTGTTAGGAGGCACAACTGCGTCGAGTGTGTCCCTCCTTGTTTGTTTAGATAATACATTGTTGTCATGTTGTCTGTTTTGACAAGAATGTATTTTTGGGTTATTATGGGTTGAAATGCTTTCAGCGCCAGAAATACTGCTAACAGTTCTAAGTGATTTATGTGAAACTGCCTCTGATGTATGTCCCATTGTCCTTGGATGCTGTGTTGATTGAGGTGTGCTCCCCACCCTGTCATGGAAGCATCCGTCGTTATGACGTATTGTGGCACTGGGTCTTGGAAAGGCCTCCCTTGGTTTAAATTTGTACTGTTCCACCATAGAAGCGAGATGTATGTTTGGCGGTCTATCAACACCAGATCTAGAAGTTGACCCTGTGCTTGTGACCATTGTGATGCTAGGCACTGTTGTAAGGGCCGCATGTGCAATCTTGCGTTTGGGACAATGGCTATGCATGAAGACATCATGCCTAGGAGTTTCATTACCGTTTTGACTTGTATCTTTTGTGTTGGATACATGGCCTGTATTACTTTGTGAAATGTTTGAACCCTTTGTGGACTTGGAGTGGCAATCCCTTTTGCTGTGTTGATTGTCGCTCCTAAGTATTGCTGTGTTTGACACGGCAAAAGGTGAGACTTCGCGTAGTTGATGGAGAAACCTAGCCTGTGAAGGGTCTGTATGACATATTTTGTGTGCTGTGAACACTGTCTTAGCGTGTTGGTTTTGATTAACCAGTCGTCTAAGTACGGGAACACATGTATTTGCTGCCTTCTGATATGTGCAGCTACCACTGCCAGGCATTTTGTAAAAACTCTTGGCGCAGTTGTTATTCCGAATGGCAACACTTTGAATTGGTAATGTATTCCTTGGAATACAAACCTTAGGTATTTCCTGTGTGAAGGATGTATTGGTATATGGAAATATGCATCTTTTAGGTCTAATGTTGTCATGTAGTCTTGCTGTTTGAGCAGTGGGATTACGTCTTGTAATGTGACCATGTGAAAGTGGTCTGATTTGATGTAGGTATTTAGTGTTCTGAGATCTAGTATTGGTCTCAGAGTTTTGTCCTTTTTGGGTATCAGAAAGTACAGTGAGTAAACTCCTGTGTCTTTTTGTAGATTTGGTACTAATTCTATTGCATCCTTTTGTAGCAATGCTTGAACTTCTAGTCCTAGAAGATCTATATGTTGTTTTGACATATTGTGTTTTCTCGGTGGGACATTTGGAGGGAATTGGAGAAATTCTATGCAATGACCATGCTGGATAATTGCTAAGACCCAAGTGTCTGTTGTTATTTCCTCCCAAAGTTTGTAAAATTGGCTTAGTCTTCCCCCCACAGGTGTTATGTGATGGGGTTGTGTGACTTGTGAGTCACTGTTTATTTTGAGGAGTTTTTGGGCCTTGGAATTTTCCACGACTTCTTGGGAATTGGCCCCCTCTATATTGCCCCCGAAAACCTCCCCTCTGATATTGACCCTGGTAAGTAGGCCTTGTTTGTGAGGTTGTGGCTTCTGTGGGTTGACCTAGAAACCCTCCCCTAAAAGGTGTTTTTCGAAATGTGCCTCTGCTCTGCGGGGAGTTGAGTGCGCCCATGGCTTTGGCTGTATCAGTGTCTTTTTTGAGTTTGTCAATGGCAGTGTCCACCTCCGGCCCAAACAATTGCTGTTCATTAAATGGCATATTGAGCACAGCTTGTTGGATTTCCGGCTTGAACCCTGAAGTGCGCAGCCATGCGTGCCTTCGTATCGTGATTGCAGTGTTTATTGTCCTCGCAGCTGTATCTGCTGCATCCACGGAAGACCGTATCTGATTATTTGAGATACTTTGTCCCTCTTCCACCACTTGTTGCGCTCTTTTTTGGAACTCCTTGGGTAAGTGTTCGATGAAATGTTGCATTTCATCCCAATGAGCTCGGTCGTATCTTGCCAAAAGTGCTTGTGAATTGGCAATACGCCATTGATTTGCTGCTGCATCAAATTTGCGGCTCTCCTTGTCTGGAGGTGGTGCGTCTCCTGAGGTAAGAGAGTTGGCTCTCTTACGAGCTGCCCCGACAACTACTGAGTCTGGTGTTAGTTGTGTTGTAATATAGATTGGATCTGTTGGCGGTGGCTTGTACTTTTTCTCCACCCTTGGAGTTATGGCTCTGCCTTTAACTGGATCCTGAAATATTTGTTTTGAATGTCTTAGCATTCCTGGGAGCATGGGAAGGCTTTGGTACTGGCTATGGGTGGAGGATAGGGTGTTAAACAGAAAGTCATCCTCAATTGGTTCAGAATGTAAGGTGACGTTGTGAAATTCGGCTGCCCTTGCGACCACCTGTGTGTAGGGTGTACTGTCCTCAGGTGGTGACGGTTTTGTAGGATAGGAGTCTGGGCTGTTGTCAGACACTGGAGAATCGTAAAGGTCCCATGCATCGGGATCATCCTGACTCATTGTAGTATGAGCTGGTGAGTGCATCAGTGGTGGAGTTGTTGCTGGTGATGCATGTGTTGATAGTAGTGGAGACGGTGGTGGGGGTGTTTTCCTTGCCACCTTTGCCTGTGGTTGCTTGTCCTTTTGTTGAAAGGCAAGTTTCCTTTTTATTTTGATTGGGGGAAGAGTGGTTATCTTCCCTGTGTCCTCATGAATATGAAGCCTTCTTTGCATGTAGTCAGGCTCTACAGCTTGAAGCTCCTCTCCAAATCTATGTAATTGGGAGGTTAATCCTTGTTCCTCTGTATAGGAACTAGTTTTCGGCTCCGAGGCTGGATGTTTCGGAACCGAAACCTTTTCGGAAGTCTTTTTAGGCTCCGAAGAAACCTTCTTTGTTTTCGGCGTGGTGTCTCGGTGCCGAAATTCTTCGGTGCCGCTGTCTCTGTGCCGAAGTTTCTCGGAGCCGCTGTCTCGGCTCCGAGGTTGCTGTGTGGCGGTATCTCGACCGGAGTCGGATGACTTCGACACCAGCATGCCCTTTTTCAGTGCCTTGGATGGGTCACCTATTTTTCGGGTTAAGCCATGGCCTGTTGGCGGTGGCGTCCCCTGGGCTTTTGTGGACTTCTCGTGAGTCTTGATTTTCGACGTCTTACTCACGGTTTTGGGTGTTTCTTCGGCGTCGAGTTCTTCAGAATCCGACTTGTGGCCGGAGAAAGCTTCTTCTTCCTCCTCGAAACGATCTTGACCTGTCGGCGTGGATGCCATTTGTAGTCTCCTGGCTCTTCGGTCTCTCAGCGTCTTCCTCGACCGAAACGCTCGACAGGCTTCACAAGTATCCTCCTTGTGCTCGGGGGACAAGCACAAGTTACAGACCAGATGGTGATCCGTATACGGATACTTGTGATGGCATTTTGGGCAGAAGCGGAATGGGGTCCGTTCCATAAGCCTTGAAGTCGCACGTGGTCGGGCCGACCAGGCCCCGACGGGGAATTGAAAAAAACCCAAAGGGCCACCGGAGCTCTTCAAAATTCGGTGTTGATTTGTTCTAACTAACCCGATACCGAAAGCAAACAATACCGACGTTTTTTTCCGAGATTCTAACTAACTTTCCGACCCGAAACACGGAGCGAAAAGGAACACGTCCGAACCCGATGGCGGAAAAAAAACAATCTAAGATGGAGTCGACGCCCATACGCAATGGAATCGAAATGGGAGGAGTCCCTCGGTCTCGTGACTCGAAAAGACTTCTTCGAAAAAAAACAACTTGTAACACTCCGAGCCCAACACCAGATGGCGGACTGTGCACAGCATGTGTATCTGCAGCTACACATGCCATCGAAAAAATATATATATATATATATATATCTATGTAAATATATATATATATATATATATATATATATATGGAAAATGTCACTTACCCAGTGAACATCTCTTCGTGGCATTAGTCGCTGCAGATTCACATGCTGTGCATAGTCCGCCGTCTGGTGTTGGGTCGGAGTGTTACAAGTTGTTTTTCTTCGAAGAAGTCTTTTCGAGTCACGAGACCGAGGGACTCCTCCTACTTTGGTTCCATTGCGCATGGGCGTCGACTCCATGTTAGATTGTTTTCCCCGCAGAGGGTGAGGTAGGAGTTGTGTATGTTAGTAATAGTGCCCATGCAATGGAATGACTAAGTATGTACAAAATGAAGCTTAAAGTAATATATTTACAAATGTACAAATGTTGAGGATTACTTCCAAACGGCTACAGGCTCCCGGGGAGGCGGGTGGGCGCATGTGAATCTGCAGCGACTAATGCCACGAACAGATGTACACTGGGTAAGTGACATTTTCCGTTCGGTGGCATGTGTAGCTGCAGATACACATGCTGTGCATAGACTAGTAAGCAGTTATCTCCCCAAAAGCGGTGGTTCAGCCTGTAGGAGTGGAAGTAGTTTGAAATAAAGTTCTTAGTACAGCTTGACCTACTGTGGCTTGTTGTGCAGATAACACGTCTACACAGTAGTGCTTAGTAAATGTGTGAGGCGTAGACCATGTGGCTGCCTTACATATTTCGTTCATTGGAATATTTCCTAGAAAGGCCATGGTAGCACCTTTCTTTCTGGTTGAGTGTGCCTTTGGTGTAATAGGCAGCTGTCTCTTTGCTTTAAGATAGCAGGTTTGGATGCACCTAACTATCCATCTAGCTATACCTTGTTTTGATATTGGATTTCCTGTATGAGGTTTTTGAAATGCAATAAATAGTTGTTTTGTTTTCCTAATTAGTTTTGTTCTGTCAATGTAGTACATTAGTGCTCTTTTGATGTCTAATGTATGTAGTGCTCTTTCAGCTATTGAGTCTGGCTGTGGAAAGAACACTGGCAATACTACTGTTTGATTTAAGTGGAACGGTGAGATGACCTTTGGTAAGAATTTTGGGTTGGTTCTTAGAACTACCTTATTTTTGTGTATTTGAATAAATGGTTCTTGTATATTAAATGCCTGAATTTCACTTACTCTTCTTAGAGATGTAATGGCAATGAGAAATGCAACTTTCCACGTTAAGTATTGCATTTCACAAGAATGCATGGGTTCGAAAGGAGGACCCATGAGCCTTGTCAAGACAATGTTGAGGTTCCATGAAGGAACAGGTGGTGTCCTTGGTGGTATTATTCTCTTTAGGCCCTCCATAAACACTTTAATGACCGGTATTCTAAATAGGGAAGTTGAATGAGTAATCTGCAGGTAAGCAGATATTACTTCGAGATGTATTTTTATGGAATTGAAAGCTAGATTTGATTTTTGTAGATGTAGTAAATATCCTACTACATCTTTTGGAGATGCATGCAATGGTTGCACTTGATTATTATGGCAGTAACAAACAAATCTTTTCCATTTACTTGCATAGCAGTGTCTAGTGGATGGCCTTCTAGCTTGTTTTATGACCTCCATACATTCTTGTGTGAGGTTCAAGTGTCCAAATTCTAGGATTTCAGGAGCCAAATTGCTAGATTCAGCGATTCTGGGTTTGGGTGCCTGATCTGTTGTTTGTGTTGTGTTAACAGATCTGGCCTGTTGGGTAGTCTGACATGAGGTACTACTGACAGGTCTAGTAGTGTGGTATACCAAGGTTGTCTTGCCCATGTTGGTGCTATTAGTATGAGTTTGAGTTTGTTTTGACTCAATCTGTTTACTAGATATGGAAGGAGAGGGAGAGGGGGAAAAGCGTACGCAAATATCCCTGACCAATTCATCCATAGAGCATTGCCCTGAGATTGCCTGTGTGGGTACCTGGATGCGAAGTTTTGGCATTTTGCGTTTTCTTTTGTTGCAAATAGATCTATTTGAGGTGTTCCCCAAATTTGGAAGTAAGTGTTCAGGATTTGGGGGTGAATTTCCCATTCGTGGACCTGTTGGTGATCTCGAGAGAGATTGTCTGCTAGCTGGTTCTGGATCCCTGGAATAAACTGTGCTATTAGGCAAATGTGGTTGTGAATTGCCCAATGCAATATTTTTTGTGTGAGGAGACACAACTGTGTCGAGTGTGTTCCCCCCTGTTTGTTTAAATAATACATTGTTGTCATGTTGTCTGTTTTGACAAGAATGTATTTGTGGGTTATCATTGGTTGGAATGCTTTCAACGCTAGAAATACTGCTAACAATTCTAGGTGATTTATATGAAACTTTCTTTGATATATGTCCCATTGGCCTTGGATGCTGTGTTGATTGAGGTGTGCTCCCCACCCTGTCATGGAAGCATCTGTCGTTATCACGTATTGTGGCACTGGGTCTTGGAAATGCCGCCCTTTGTTTAAATTTGTACTGTTCCACCATAGAAGCGAGATGTACGTTTGGCGGTCTATCAACACCAGATCTAGAAGGTGACCCTGTGCATGTGACCATTGTGATGCTAGGCACTGTTGTAAGGGCCGCATGTGCAATCGTGCGTTTGGGACAATGGCTATGCAGGAGGACATCATGCCTAGGAGTTTTAAGACCATCTTTGCGTGTATCTTTTGTGTTGGATACATAGCTTGTATCACCTTGTGAAAATTTTGAACCCTTTGTGGACTTGGAGTGGCTATCCCTTTTGTTGTGTTGATTGTCGCTCCTAAGTATTGCTGTGTTTGACACGGCAAAAGGTGTGACTTTGCATAGTTGATGGAGAAACCCAGTTTGAAAAGGGTTTGTATAACATAATCTGTGTGGTGTAAACACTTTGTTAGCGAGTTGGTTTTGATTAACCAATCGTCTAGGTACGGGAACACGTGTATTTGCTGCCTCCTGATATGTGCAGCTACTATTGCTAGACATTTTGTAAAGACTCTTGGTGCTGTCGTTATTCCGAACGGCAACACTTTGAATTGGTAATGTATTCCTTCGAATACGAACCTTAGGTATTTCCTGTGCGCGGGATGTATCGGTATATGGAAATACGCGTCCTTTAGATCTAACGTTGTCATGTAGACTTGCTGTTTTAGTAGTGGTATTACGTCTTGTGAAAGTGGTCTGATTTGATGTAGGTGTTTAGTGTTTCTGAGATCCAATATTGGTCTCAGACTTTTGTCCTTTTTTGGTATTAGAAAGTACAGTAAACTCCTGTGTTCTTTTGTGTTTCTGGTACTAATTCTATTGCGTCTTTTTGCAGTAATGCTTGAACTTCTAGTCCTAGAAGGTCTATATGCTGTTTGGACATCTTGTGTTTTTTCGGTGGGACGTTTGGAGGGAGTTGGAGAAATTCTATGCAATAACCATGTTGGATAATTGCTAAGACCCAAGTGTCTGTTGTTATCTCCTCCCAAGATTTGTAGAACTGGCTTATTCTTCCCCCCACTGGTGTTCTGTGAAGGGGTTGAGTGACTTGAGAGTCACTGCTTGTTTTGAGGGGTTTTTGGCCCTTGAAATTTTCCCCGGTTTCTTGGGAATTGGCCCCCTCTGTATTGGCCCCGAAAGCCTCCCCTTTGATACTGTCCCTGGTAGGTAGGTGGTGTTGTTTGTGAGGTGCTGGCTTGTGTGGCTTGACCTCAAAACCCTCCTCTGAAAGTAGTTTTGCGAAATGTGCCAAATGTGCCTCTGCCCTGCGGGGAATAGAGTGTGCCCCTGGCTTTAGCTGTGTCAGTGTCCTTCTTTAATTTTTCAATTGCAGTGTCCACTTCTGGTCCAAACAATTGTTGTTCATTGAACGGCATATTGAGCACTGCCTGTTGTATTTCAGGTTTGAAGCCGGATGTGCGCAGCCATGCGTGCCTCCTTATTGTTACAGCAGTAGTTATAGTTCTTGCAGCTGTATCTGCTGCGTCCATAGAAGAACGGATTTGGTTGTTGGATAGGTTTTGTCCCTCTTCAACCACTTGTTTTGCCCGTTTTTGGAATTCTTTGGGGAGGTGCTCGATGAGATGCTGCATCTCGTCCCAATGGGCTCTGTCATATCGCGCTAGGAGTGCCTGCGAGTTGGCGATGCGCCACTGATTTGCAGCTTGTACTACAACCCTTTTCCCGGCTGCATCAAACTTTCGGCTCTCCTTGTCTGGAGGTGGTGCGTCGCCTGATGTGTGCGAGTTGGCTCTTTTACGAGCTGCTCCTACAACTGAATCTGGTGTCAGTTGTGATGTGATAAAAGCAGGGTCTGTGGGTGGTGCCTTGTATTTCTTCTCCACCCTTGGGGTTATTGCTCTGCTTTTAACTGGCTCCTTAAAGATTTGTTTAGCGTGTCTTAGTATTCCAGGGAGCATAGGAAGGTTTTGATAATTGCTATGGGTGGAAGAGAGGGTGTTAAAAAGGAAGTCATCCTCGATAGGCTCTGAATGTAGCGATACGTTATGAAACTCTGCTGCCCTAGCTACCACCTGAGCATACGCTGTACTGTCTTCAGGTGGTGAGGGCTTAGTGGGGTACGACTCAGGGCTATTGTCCGATACTGGGGCGTCATAGAGATCCCATGCGTCCTGGTCATCTTGGCTCATGGTGGTATGAGCTGGTGATTGTGACGGAGTCTGTGCCGGTGATATAGGAGTTGCCGGTGGTGGAGTTACCTTCTTCACCACTTTTGCTTGTGGTGTTTTTTCTTGTGGTTGGAAATTTAGTTTCCTTTTCCTTCTGATTGGGGGAAGGGTGCTGATCTTCCCTGTACCACTTTGTATAAAGATCCGCTTTTGAGTGTGATCTACAGCTGTTGTCTGTAATTCCTCCTCAAACCTGTGTTTTTGAAGTTGGGAGGACAGTGATTGTTCCTCTGAGTAGGAACTGGCTTTCGGTTTGGTTGCTGAGCGTTTTGGCACCGAAACTGTGTCTTTTGTTGTTTTCGGTTCCGAAGAGATTTTTCTCTTTTTCGGTGTCGTACCTTCTTGGTGTCGACCATCTTCGGTGCCGCTATCCCTGTGCCGAGCAGCTTCGGTGCCGCTGTCTCGGTGTCGACCCTTTTCTGCGGCAGTATCTCGGTCCCGAGATTGCTGCGTGCCTGTGTCTCGACCTGAGTCGGACGATCTCGGCACCAGCTCGCCCATTTTCGGTGCCGACGGGCGGTCACCTACTTTATGGGTTGAGCCATGGCCTGTTGGCAGTGGCGTCCCCTGGGCTTTGTCTGTTTTTCTGTGTGATGCTTGTTTCGACGTCTTACTCACGGTTTCCTCAACGTCGAATTCTTTGGAATCGGATTCGTGGATGGAGAATGTTTCTTCTTCTCCCTCTTCCTCGAACCATGGTTGTCCTGTCGGCGTGGACGCCATCTGCAACCTTCTGGCTCTTCGGTCTCGGAGCGTTTTTCTCGACCGAAACGCTCGACAGGCCTCACACGTTTCTTCTTTGTGCTCGGGTGACAGGCACAAGTTACAGACCAAATGTTGGTCTGTATAGGGGTATTTACTGTGGCATTTAGGACAGAATCGGAACGGGGTCCGTTTCATCAGTCTCGATGTTGCACGCGGTGGGGCTGACCAGGCCCCGACGGGGGATCGAAATTACCCCGAAGGGCTACCGGAGCTCTTCAAGATTCGGTGTCGATTCTAATCTAACCCGATACCGAACGAAACAATACCGACAAATTTTCCGTTGATTCTGACTAACTTTCCGACCCGAAACACGGAGCGAAAAGGAACACGTCCGAACCCGATGGCGGAAAAAAAACAATCTAACATGGAGTCGACGCCCATGCGCAATGGAACCAAAGTAGGAGGAGTCCCTCGGTCTCGTGACTCGAAAAGACTTCTTCGAAGAAAAACAACTTGTAACACTCCGACCCAACACCAGACGGCGGACTATGCACAGCATGTGTATCTGCAGCTACACATGCCACCGAACATATATATATATTGAAAATGTCACTTACCCAGTGTACATCTGTTCGTGGCATCAGTCGCTGTAGATTCGCATGTTTTGCAATAGCTCGCCATCTGGTGTTGGGCCGGAGTGTTACAAGTTGTTTTTCTTCGAAGAAGTCTTTCGAGTCACGGGACCGAGTGACTCCTCCTTTTGTCTCCATTGCGCATGGGCGTCGACTCCATCTTCGATTGTTTTTCCCCGCAGAGGGTGAGGTAGGAGTTGAATTGTAGTAATAGTGCCCATGCAATGGAGTGACTAAGTATGTACCTATTTAAGGTTGAGATGATACATATACAAATAGTTGAAGGTAACTTCCAAACTGCTACAGGCTCCCGGGGAGGCGGGTGGGCACATGCGAATCTACAGCGACTGATGCCACGAACAGATGTACACTGGGTAAGTGACATTTTCAGTTCGATGGCATCTGTCGCTGTAGATACGCATGTTTTGCATAGACTAGTAAGCAGTTATCTCCCCAAAAGCGGTGGCTCAGCATGTAGGAGTGGAAGTAGTTTGAAATAATGTTCTTAATACGGCTTGACCTACTGTGGCTTGTTGTGCGGATAACACATCTACACAGTAGTGCTTGGTGAATGTGTGAGGCGTAGACCATGTGGCTGCCTTACATATTTCTTGCATTGGGATGTTTTCTAGAAAGGCCATGGTAGCACCCTTCTTTCTGGTTGAGTGTGCCCTTGGTGTAATGGGCAGCTGTCGTTTAGCTTTAAGGTAGCAGATTTGGATGCATTTAACTATCCATCTGGCTATACCTTGTTTTGATATTGGGTTTCCTGCATGAGGTTTTTTAAATGCAATAAATAGTTGTTTAGTCTTTCTGATGTTCTTTGTTCTGTCAATGTAATACATTAATGCTCTTTTGACATCTAATGTATGTAGTGCCCTTTCAGCTACGGTATCTGGTTGTGGAAAGAACACTGGAAGTTCCACTGTTTGATTTAGATGGAACGGTGAAATAACCTTTGGCAAAAATTTAGGATTAGTCCTTAGGACGACCATATTCTTGTGTGGTTGTATAAAAGGTTCTTGTATTGTAAACGCCTGAATCTCGCTTACTCTTCTTAGGGAAGTAATGGCGATGAGAAATGCAACCTTCCAGGTTAGGAACTGTATTTCGCAGGAGTGCATGGGTTCAAAAGGTGGACCCATAAGTCTAGTTAGGACAACATTTAGGTTCCATGAAGGAACAGGTGGTGTTCTTGGTGGTATAATTCTCCTAAGGCCCTCCATGAATGCTTTAATGACTGGTATCTTATATAGGGAAGTTGAATAGGTAGTCTGCAGGTATGCAGATATTGCTGCAAGGTGTATTTTAATGGAAGAGAAAGCCAGGTTAGATTTTTGTAAGTGAAGCAAGTAGCCCACTACATGTTCTGGAGTTGTGTGTAAAGGTTGTATTTGATTAACATGGCAGTAGCAAACAAATCTCTTCCATTTACTTGCATAGCAGTGCCTGGTGGATGGCCTTCTGGCTTGCTTTATGACTTCCATACATTCTTGGGTAAGTTGTAAGTGCCCGAATTCTAGGATCTCAGGAGCCAGATTGCTAGATTCAGCGATGCTGGATCTGGGTGTCTGATCTTTTGGTTGTGTTGTGTCAACAGATCTGGCCTGTTGGGCAATTTGATGCAGGGTACTACTGATAGGTCTAGCAGCGTTGTGTACCAGGGTTGCCTTGCCCAAGTTGGTGCTATTAATATGAGTTTGAGTTTGTTTTGACTGAGTTTGTTTACCAGGTAAGGAAGGAGAGGGAGAGGAGAAAAAGCGTAAGGAAATATCCCTGACCAGTTCATCCATAGGGCATTGCCTTGGGACTGTTTGTGTGGGTATCTGGATGCGAAGTTTTGGCATTTTGCGTTCTCCTTCGTCGCAAACAAGTCTATTTGAGGTGTTCCCCAGAGTTTGAAATAGGTGTTTAGAATTTGGGGGTGAATTTCCCATTCGTGGACCTGTTGGTGATCTCGAGAGAGGTTGTCTGCGAGTTGATTTTGGATCCCTGGTATAAATTGTGCTATTAGGCGAATTTGGTTGTGAATTGCCCAACGCCAAATTTTTTGTGCTAGCAGGCTTAACTGCGTGGAGTGTGTCCCCCCTTGTTTGTTTAGATAATACATTGTTGTCATGTTGTCTGTCTTGACGAGAATGTATTTGTGAACTATTATTGGTTGGAAAGCTTTTAGTGCTTGAAAAACTGCTAGAAGTTCTAGGTGATTTATATGCAGTTTTGTTTGATGTACGTTCCATTGTCCTTGTATGCTGTGTTGATCGAGGTGTGCTCCCCACCCTGTCATGGAAGCATCTGTTGTTATTACGTATTGTGGCACTGGGTCTTGGAAAGGCCGCCCTTTGTTTAAATTTATGGTGTTCCACCACAGAAGCGAGAGGTAAGTTTGGCGGTCTATTAACACCAGATCTAGAAGATGACCCTGTGCTTGAGACCACTGTGATGCTAGGCACTGTTGTAAGGGCCTCATGTGCAGTCTTGCGTTTGGGACAATGGCTATGCATGAAGACATCATGCCTAGGAGTTGTAATATCATCTTTGCTTGTATCTTTTGTGTTGGATACATGCGTTGTATGATGGTGTTGAAATTTTGAATTCTTTGGGGACTTGGAGTGGCTACTCCTTTTGTTGTGTCTATTATGGCTCCTAGGTATTGTTGTACCTTGCACGGCAGAATGTTGGATTTCGTGAAGTTGACGGTGAACCCTAGTTTGAAGAGGGTTTGTATGATCTGATTTGTGTGATTTGAGCACTCTATTAACGAATGGGCCTTGATTAGCCAGTCGTCTAGATATGGGAACACATGTATTTGCTGCCTTCTGATGTGTGCAGCGACTACCGCTAGACATTTGGTAAAGACTCTTGGTGCGGTTGTTAATCCGAAAGGCAGTACCTTGAATTGGTAATGTATTCCTTTGAATACAAACCTTAGGTATTTCCTGTGCGATGGGTGTATTGGTATATGGAAATACGCGTCCTTGAGGTCTAAAGTTGACATGTAGTCGTGTAGTTTTAGCAATGGTAATACTTCTTGTAGTGTGACCATGTGAAAGTGGTCTGATTTGATGAATGTGTTCACTATTCTGAGGTCTAGGATTGGTCTCAGCGTTTTGTCCTTCTTTGGTATCAGAAAGTACAGTGAGTAAACTCCTGTGTTTATTTGTGTGTTTGGCACTAATTCGATTGCATTCTTTTGCAATAGTGCCTGCACTTCTATCTCCAGGAGATTGGAATGATGTTTTGTCAAATTTTGTGCTTTTGGTGGTATGTTTGGAGGGAATTGTAGAAATTCTATGCAATAACCATGTTGGATAAATGCTAGAACCCAAGTGTCTGTAGTGATTTCCTCCCATGCTTTGTAATAATGACTTATTCTTCCCCCCACTGGTGTTGTGTGGAGGGGGTGAGTGACATGTGAGTCACTGCTTAGTAGTAGGGGTTTTGGGGCTTTGAAATTTTCCTCTATTCCTAGGGAATTGCCCTCCTCTATATTGTCCCCGAAAACCTCCTCTGTACTGTCCCTGGTAACTGGACGGTGTTGCCTGTGAGGTGCTGGCTTGTGTGCTCTGACCCCGAAACCCCCCTCTAAAGGGTGTTTTACGGAATGTGCTGTAATTCCCTCTGCTCTGCGGGGAGTAGAGTGCGCCCATGGCTTTAGCAGTGTCCGTGTCTTTTTTGAGTTTCTCAATCGCTGTGTCCACTTCTGGACCGAACAGTTCTTTTTCGTTAAAAGGCATATTGAGAACTGCTTGCTGAATCTCTGGTTTAAATCCAGACGTTCGGAGCCATGCATGCCTTCTGATAGTTACAGATGTATTAATTGTCCGTGCAGCTGTATCTGCAGCGTCCATGGAGGAGCGGATTTGGTTGTTGGAAATGGTCTGTCCCTCCTCAACCACTTGTTTTGCCCTATTTTGTAGGTCCTTGGGCAGATGGTCAATGAGATGTTGCATCTCATCCCAATGGGCTCTGTCATAGCGCGCAAGTAGTGCCTGGGAGTTAGCGATGCGCCACTGGTTTGCAGCTTGTGCTGCGACTCTTTTACCAGCTGCATCGAACTTGCGGCTTTCTTTATCTGGGGGTGGTGCATCTCCAGATGTGTGGGAGTTGGCCCTTTTCCTAGCTGCTCCTACAACGACAGAGTCTGGTGGCAGCTGTGTAGTGATGAAAGCCGGGTCTGTAGGAGGCGCCTTATACTTCTTTTCCACTCTTGGTGTGATTGCCCTACTTTTGACCGGCTCCTTAAAGATTTCTTTTGCGTGCCGGAGCATACCAGGGAGCATAGGCAGGCTTTGGTAGGAGCTGTGGGTGGAGGAGAGTGTGTTGAATAAAAAGTCATCCTCGACCTGTTCTGAGTGGAGGCTTACATTGTGAAATTGTGCTGCTCTAGCCACCACTTGAGAATACGCAGTGCTGTCCTCTGGTGGAGATGGCTTCGTAGGGTATGCCTCCGGACTGTTATCTGACACTGGGGCGTCGTATAAGTCCCATGCGTCCTGATCTTGGTCACCCTGGCTCATGGTGGTGTGAGCTGGGGAATGTGATGGAGTTTGTGCTGGTGAGACGTTAATCACAGGTGGAGGAGAGGGTGGTGGGGTAACTTTTTTCACCACTTTTGTTTGTGGTGTTTGTTCAGTTTGGAACTCCAATCTTCTCTTTCTTCTAATAGGGGGAAGGGTGCTTATTTTTCCTGTCCCCTGCTGTATGAAAATACGCTTTTGCGTATGGTCTACATCCGTTGAGTGTAGTTCCTCCTCAAACCTATGCTTTTGCATTTGGGAGGTTAGCGAGTGCTCTTCTGAATAAGAGCCTGAAACTGGGTCGGTTGCAGTTTGTTTTGGCACCGAAACCCTGTCTGCATCTTTTTTCGGCTCTGAGGTGACTTTTTTCTTTTTCGGGGCCGAAACCTCTCGGCGTCGATCTTCTTCGGCGCCGCTGTCTCGGCGTCGAGCCGTGTCTACACTGGTATCTCGGTGTCGATGCTTGTCTCCAGCACTTTCTCGGTCCCGAGAAGGCTGCGTGCCGGTGTCTCGACCGGAGTCGGACGATCTCGGCACTGTTTGGGCCTTTTTCGGTGCCGACGGTCGGTCACCGAATTTATGGGTCGAGCCATGGCCTGGTGGCAGTGGCGTCCCCTGGGCCTTGTAAATCTTCTTCTGAGTGGTTTTCGACGTCCTACTCACGGTTTGTGTATCGTCGAATCCTTCGGAGTCCGATTCTTGGATCGAAAAGATTCCCTCCTCTTCTTGTTCCTCGAACTCCCGGTGGGCTGTCGGCGCGGACGCCATCTGAAGTCTTCTGGCTCGACGGTCTCGGAGAGTTTTTCGGGACCGGAACGCACGACAGGCCTCGCAGGTGTCTTCACTGTGCTCAGGTGACAGGCACAGGTTGCAGACCAAGTGTTGGTCTGTATAGGGGTATTTATTGTGGCATTTGGGACAGAAACGGAACGGGGTCCGTTCCATCGGCGTTCTTCTGCACGCAGTCGGGCCGACGAGGCCCCGACGGGGGATCGAAAAAATTACCCCGAAGGGCACCGGAGCTCTTCGATCTTAGACGCGGTGTTGAATCTAACTACGCCGACCCCGAACGCAACAATACCGACGAAAATCTTCCGAAATTAGCTATCTTTCCGTTCCGAAACTCGGAGCGACAGGAACACGTTCGAACCCGATGGCGGAAAAAAAACAATCGAAGATGGAGTCAACGCCCATGCGCAATGGAGACAAAAGGAGGAGTCACTCGGTCCCGTGACTCGAAAGACTTCTTCGAAGAAAAACAACTTGTAACACTCCGGCCCAACACCAGATGGCGAGCTATTGCAAAACATGCGTATCTACAGCGACAGATGCCATCGAACATATATATATATCACTTTTGTCAATGTGTGTGTGGTTACCCTGGGGGCTGCAATCGGCCCCCAGGAAAACCAGACCCACATATAAAAGTGATATATATATATATATATATATATATATGTAGATTTGCCACCAGTTGTCTTGCAGTTGCAGCTTGCGTCTTCAAAGCAATGCACATACTTCAACTGACGCTTTTCAACTGTAGTTTTTAGGCAGCAATAAAAAAAGTCAAGTAAGTATTGTGATTATGTTTCTGCTACAAAAGGGTCAGACTTGTCTAGTGGCAGTTTTAGTGCCATAAAGAAGCGCAGAAGGTTTATATGCCTACTGCAAAGAGCAAATCTGTATTTTATGTAAATAGCTGAGTACATTAGTAAAGTCAGCCATTACCTGCGCTATAATACAAATGAAATGTATGTGCGGGGTGGAGGGCGACTATGGAGAGATGAAGGGCACTTTTGCTGGATGGTAATGAGAGAATCCGATGAGGAGGGAGTGGGAGCACCAATAATGATTGTTGGACTGGGCGCAGGAGGTGCTAAAGACTGTGACGAACGGTATGTGACAAGGTGTTTTTTGAGTGTCTCGAAAGAACGTGCTGATTGAGGGAAGAAGCGCAGGTAAGGTGGCCTCTACTGTTGCACGTATCTCACACACACCATCGATTCTGTGACTGTCTAAGAAGGCTAGTGTCAGTTTAGCCAATAGCAGAGATGGCATCTTGATGGATGACTGCTGCCGTCACTCGGGTTATAGAGGACAGCTCTGACATAGAATCAGAGACTGAGACATCAGATACTGAGACAGCATCTGAGGGATAGGACAATGGCACAGACTCTGGGAGTGATTTTTGAGTCGGAGGAGTCCCATTCGATAACTCCTCTTCCAGTACATTATGAGGGAGGTGATGAGGACAGTCCTGCTGTCCCTTCGCAAGCAGTCTGTGCAACTGGGTAATAGTGGGTTAGCCCAACCCAGAGAGCAGGTGAATGCGGCGGCAAGCAGAGAGAGAGAGTACTCTATGGGAGCTCCACAATTTAGTTCAGCCCCATATTCCACTGCCCAAATCGTATTGTGGAGACATCAAAATTATCTGTCGCAAAACAAACTGGTTTTGTAAGGCAGGCACCTGTGTTTTTGGTCCTGGGTTCGGCGGCCATATAGAGAAACACACTAAACCCAAACATTTCTGGAAACTAGACATTCGGGGGAGTACACAGAGGTGTGACTTGTGTGGACTCCCCAAAGTTTTCTTACCCAGAATACCCTGCAAAGCTGAAATGTTGATTAAAAACTCTATTTTTCTCGCATTTCTGTCACACAAACTACAGGAATATGCTGGGATCCACAAAATTCCTACCACCCAGTGATTCCTCACCTGTCCTGATAAAAACACTTCCCCACTTGAGTGCCTACACCTAGTGCCTGCGTCAAGAATGGATCACCCCAGGGTCAACAGCTGCCTCATGTAAGGACCAACATTGACCGCTGTGTGATCTATTCCTGTCGCGGGCACCAGGCCTACCCACACAAGTGAGGTACCATTTTTATCAGGAGACTAGGGGGAATGCTGGATGGAAGGAAATTTGTGGCTCCTCTCAGATTCCAGAACTTTCTGTCACCGAAATGAGAGGAAAGTGTTTTTTTGGCCAAATGTTGATGTTTGCAAAGGGTTCTGGGTAACAGAACCTGGTCAGAGCCCCACAAGTCACCTCATCTTGGATTCCCCTGGGTTTCTAGTTTTCAAAAATGCGCTGGTTTGCTAGGTTTCCCCAGGTGCCGGCTGAGCTAGAGGCCAAAATCCACAGGTAGGCACTGTTTTCTATGAAAAAATGTGATGTGTCCACGTTGTGTTTGGTGGCATTTCCTGTTGTGGGCGCTAGGCCTACCCACACAAGTGAGGTATCATTTTTATTGGGAGACTTGGGGGAACGCTGGGCGGAAGGAAATTTGTGGCTCCTCTCAGATTCCACAACTTTCTGTCACCGAAATGTGAGGAAAACGTGTTTTTTTAGCCACATTTTGAGGTTTGCAAAGAATTCTGGGTAACAGAACCTGGTCAGAGCCCCACAAGTCACTCCATCTTGGATTCCCCTAGGTCTCTAGTTTTAAAAAATGCACAGGTTTGGTAGGTTTCCCTAGGTGCCGGCTGAGCTAGAGGCCAAAATCTACAGGTAGGCACACTGCAAAAAACAACTCTGTTTTCTGTCAAAAAATGGGATGTGTCCACGTTGTGTTTTGGGGCATTTCCTGTCGCGGGCGCTAGGCCTTCCAACACAAGTGTGGTATCATTTTTATCGGGAGACTTGGGGGAACATAGAATAGCAAAACAAGTCTTATTGCCCCTTATCTTTCTCTACATTTTTACCTTCCAAATACAAGAGAGTGTGTAAAAAATGGTCTATTTGAGAAATGCCCTGCAATTCACATGCTAGTATGGGCACCCCGGAATTCAGAGATGTGCCAATAACCACTGCTCCTCAAAACCTTATCTTGAGCCCATTTTGGAAATGCAAAGGTTTTCCTGATACCTATTTTCCACTCTTCATATTTCAGCAAATGAATTGCTGTATACCCAGTATAGAATGAAAACCAACTGCAGGGTGCAGCTCATTTATTGGCTCTGGATACCTAGGGTTCTTGGGGAACCTACAAGCCCTATATATCCCCTTAAAGAAAAATGGCTGTTGTTTTCAGCTCAATTTCAATGTGTTTTTATTTCAGCTGTTATTTTCTGTAGGAAAACCTTGTAGGATCTACACAAATGACCCCTTGCTGAATTCAGAATGGCCCAGCAGCTAAGGGGTTAAAAGATGTTCTTTCATAAACAAGTTATACAGCCCATCATAATCATTTACACCACTGCCATTAATCCAACCATCTAGTGTTTTGACTGAGAAGTCAACAAAATCAACCCAGGTCTGGCTCGAGGAATTTTTGAGCCCCCCTGAATCTAATCCTGTACTCCTCAGTTAAGAATCCAAAGCCCTCAATCAGGGTAGCCTTCATGAGGCCATAGGATTCTGCATCTTTACCAGAGAGTACCAGGAGTCTATCCCTACACTTTCCAGTGAACATTTCCCAAAAGGAGAGCACCCCAGTGAGATTTGTTTACTTTTCTGGTTGCACAAGCCCTCTCAAAAGCTGTGAACCAGTTGGTGATATCATTATCCTCATATGTTACAATCTCTTTGGGGATTTTTAGCATGTCAGTATTCTCTCTGACCCTATTTATGTTGCTGCCACCATTGATGGGAGCTAAACCCATCTCTTGTCTTTCCCTCTCTATGGCTAGGAGCTGTCTCTCCAAAGCCAATCTTTTGGCCATCCTGGCTAACAGGAGGTCATCTTCATTGAGGCTGCCCTCAATGCTTCCAGAGTTACTGGTCTCCCCTGTGGAAGAACCAGTATCTCTGACTATCACTTGTGGAGTCAGGATTTGAGGGACCCTGTTCTCCCTAACTAGGACAGAAGGGAGGGAATCATCCTCCTGGTCACTAGCTTCCACCTTTGTAAGTTTATCCTCAGACGGGTGGTCCTTTGCATTCTACCAAAAGCTCCTGGAGTTTACCTTTGGTTGGGTTGGACCCAGTTCTTATATTTTTTAGCTTAGAGAGAGTCCTTAAGTCTGACATCCCTAGATGCAGTTAAGGGGTGAGGTTGGGTTCCACCACCATCTCATCTGTGCTAGACATTTCTTTAAAAGTTGGGATAACTTTAAGAATCTAAAAACTATTTCTAGAACGTAAATCCAAATTTTTACAATATTTTAAACTCTAACAGAAATGCTAAGATGGACTTACAGAAGGCCCTAGAAGGACTTTTAAAAATTTAGAAAAATAGCTCAAATTTCAAAAATCAGTTTCTAATAAAAAAAATTGGAATTTAGTCGTGTGATCAGGTATTGGCTGAGTAGTCCAGCAAATGCAAAGTCTTAGACCCCACCCCTGATCCACCAATGTCGGAAGTTGGCTCTTTATATACGATCTCAAAGTAAGAGATAGTGTGCACAGAGTCCCAGGGTTCCCCTTAGAGGTAAGATAGTGGCAAAATTAGATAATTCTAATGCTCTATTTTGAGATTGTACTGATGCCAGTGCTGGATTTATTAAAAAATGCACACAGACCCCTGTATTTTACCCAATCCTTCAGTGCAGGACTGGCTGGTCTGCGCCAGCCTGCCACTGAGACGAGTTTCTGACCCCCTGGGATGAGAGCCTTTGTGCTTTCTGAGGCCAGAAACAAAGCCTGCACTGGGTGGAGGTGCTTAACACCTCCCCCCTGCAGGAACTTTAACACCTAGCAGTGAGCCTCAAAGGCTCAGGCTTCATGTTACAATGCCTCAGGGCACTCCAGCTAGTGGAGATGCCCGCCCCCTGGACACAGCCCCCACTTTTGGTGGCAAGTCCAGAGGAGACAATGAGAAAAACAAGGAGGAGTCACCCACCAGTCAGGACAGCCCCTAAGGTGCCATGAGCAGAGATGACCCCTGCCTTTAGAAATCCTCCATCTTGGTTTTGGAGGATTCCCCCAATAGAAATAGGGATGTGCCCCCCCTCCCCTCTGGGAGAAGGCACAAGGAGGGTGTAGCCACCCCCAAGGACAGTAGCCATTGGCTACTGCCCCCAAGACGTAAACACACCCCTAAATTCAGAATTTAGAGGCGACCCTGAACCCAGGAAATCAGATTCCTGCAACCTGAAGAAAGAAGGACTGCTGACTTGAAAGCCCCGCAGAGACAACGGAGACATCAACTGACTTGGCCCCAGCCCTACAGGCCTGTCTCCAGACTCAAAGAAACTGCACAGCGATGCATCCGACGGGGACCAGCAACCTCTGAGGACTCAGAGGACTGCCCTGAACCTAAAGGACCAAGAAACTCCTCAGAACAGCGCACTGTTCAGAACCTGCAACAACTCTGCAACAAAGAAGCAACTTTTAAAGAGACTCTCTCTTCCCGCCGGAAGCGTGAGACTTCACACTCTGCACCCAATGCCCCCAGCTCGAGTTCAGGAGAACCAACACTGCAGAGAGGACTCCCAGGCGACCCCAACGACATGGACATCCTAAGTCGACCTCCCACAGCGACGCCTGCAGAGAGGACCCAGAGGCTCCCCCTGACAGCGACTGCCAGGTAACAAAGGAACCAGACGCCTGGACCAAGCACTGTACCCACAGCCCCCAGGACCGAGAGGAACCACCTACCAGTGTAGCAGTGACCAGCAGACGGCCCTCATCCTAGCTCAGTCGGTGGCTGGCCCGAGAAGCCCCTCTTTGCCCTGCCTGCATTGCCTAAGTGACCCCCAGGTCCCTTCATTGCTTTCTATAGCAAACCAGACGCCTACTTTGCCTACTGCACACAGCCGCCCCTGTGCCGCTGAGGGTGTGTTTTGTGGGCTTGTGTGCTTTCCCCCCCAGGTGCTCTACACTCTGTTGATTTGTGCATTGTCCACTTTTAAAATAGCTATTTGCCATTTTAACTAAAACTGTGTGTACTACTGGTTTAAATCAAAGTTCTATACTTATCTGTGTGAAGTACCTTGCACTTGATGTGCTTACCTCAAATTTGAATCTTGTGGTTCTAAAATAAATTAAGAAAATATATTTTTCAATATAAAAACTATTGGCCTGGAGTTAAATCTATGAGTGTGTGTTCCTCATTTATTGCCTGTGTGTGTGTGCACAACAAATGCTTAACACTACCCTCTGATAAGCCTACTGCACGACCAAACTACCACAAAATAGAGCATTAATACTATCTAATTTTGCCACTATCAACCTCTAAGGGGAACCCTTGGACTTTGTGCACACTATCTCTCACTTTGAGATAGTATATACAGAGCCAATTTCCTACATCGCTCATATACTGATTACTTGCACAAACTTTTAACTTCATTGAGGTAAGTGGATTAAATAATTGCCCAGGAGAAGTGTCGCAGAAAATGTCTGACAGAATGGTGTCGACTGACGAAGAAGGAGCCACAAAACACATGAGGAAGCCTGAGAATCAAGAATAAAAACCAAGTACAGTTGTACCAAATGAAAAAAAGGGCAACAAGAAACACTTGCTGCGGAGATAAAATAGGACTGATGTAAATTCGGTTAACTCATACCATATACAAGGGAAACAAGAACATTGAGTAAACGGATAAAAAGCTTTGCAGTTGCACCTTAACATAATTATTACATTTATAAAACAGACTTTCCATCAAATGTATTCCTACATTGTTGTTTTTGAAATTTAATATGACCACTTTCCAGACCTTGTTTTGAGAGATGATGAATAATGATGATTCCTGTATAAATGTTTCTGTTGCTAACAGGGCTACAGAACATCATCCAAAAATCATCTATTAACAAAATTGTTTAATAGCCACGGTCTTTCTAGCATGATCAATATTTAGTTTCAAAGGTGTAGGCTTTTTAACTGAAAGAAAAAGCTTAGTCTGAACATTTACCTCATCACCCATCTGTGGGACAAATGGTGAACGACGAGGAGTGGTGTCCAAAATCCACTGTGGAGGCAACCATTCTTCACTGGTCTCCCCCTCTACAGACAGTTTCTTTAAGACAGCAAACAGAAGGAAACAATGAAACACATTTAGTTGCGTTCAGTATGCTTTAAGGTATATGAACGTACTTGAGGAAAGCCTTACAATCAAACAGTTAGGGAAAATTGTATTTTAAAACAGTTCTAAACAATATAACTATTTCAAGACACTTAATCAGCATGCAAAGCTGGCAGTGCTAGTGGAGTTTTGCATTTTCTGTGCTGCTAAAATGCTCTATCTGTTTCTCTGTTACTGTGGGGGTGTGATGTCATTGGATTCTACAACATATACATTCAGCAAGCATGTGTCAGACAATTCTTTATAAGCCAAGCTAAATCCATTTGAAGAGCACAGAAAATATTATCAGGTTGAAAGAATTGACTTGTTATTGTGCAGTCACAGCCAAACACATTCCGGCCGTCTAGTGTTCTGTTTGAGAAAGTAGAAAGATTTTTCAAGACTTTTTAAGGCGTGCTTCAAAAGGCTCACCCCAACACTGAACACAATACAATTTGTTAATTACTTCATCCCATAGCATTCAACACCATCTCAAACCACAGGGTCATTTCCCAACTCCACCACACCTAAACCACACTGGAAACCAAGGACCTCCTTTCTCACAGGACGAACCCAAAGAGTACGCCTCTCTTCTTTCACCTCTGGACTTAAGGAAATCATCTGTGGAGTCCTACAGGGATCGTCTTTCAGCCCTACCCTAGCCAACATCAATTTGACTCCACCAGCTAACATCGGGCTCAAAATCAACTCAAGATCCTCTCAAAATCATCTCCTACGCCAACAGCAGGAGCTCATCCGCTCCCTCTCTCAAGACCCCACCAACACCGGGAATAACTTACACGACCAGGGTTGCAGACTGGATGAAGGAGAACTGCCTGAAGCTCAACACCAACAAGACGGAGTTGCTGATCTTCAAAATCAATAACTCCTCATGGGACTCCTCATGGTGGCCCTCAAAGCTCGGCCCTACACCAACCCTGATTGTGCCAGAAACCTCTGAATAACCCTCAACAAAAAACTTTCTACAGTATCATAAAACAATGTCATCACATTCTCCTCCTCCTTCATCCTGCACATGCTATGCAAGATCTTCAAGTGCCTCTTCAGGACTCAATGCAAGTAGTCCCTATGGTGGAAGTATAGCCCTTGACTTCCACAGCAATAGTTACAAAAACCCTTCTTACAACTAAGTTTTGTTATTTAATTTGTGCATTTATTCGCATCTCAACAAGAACAAGTTACTTACCTTCAGTAACAAATTATCTGGTAGAGGCTCTAGCTGCAGATTTCTTACCTTAGAATTCCCTGGCGTCAGCTTCGAATCCGGAATTTTTCTGCTGAGCAGTACCCTGCACACACCGTCGGGTGGCGTAGTTCGGATCTGCGTGCATTGTCAGCGTTGTAGGAGCCGTCTATGACGTCATGGTTGTCTATATAGACGCCAACTCGGCGCGTGTATGTCAGTTCTTTTCCCACAACTTTCCACGTCAGAAGCTCAGAGTCATAGAAACACTAACAGTTATGGATTTGAGCTTTTTCACTTGACTGTTAGAAGTAAAAAATTTACATGCCTTTAAGAAAGGCAAAAATGCCAAAAACATATTGTAAGGAAATGGCTCCCTGTTGCAGTTACCCCCCACTTTTTTCCTGATACTGATGCTGACTTGACTGAGAAGTGTGCTGGGACCCTGCTAACCAGGCCCCAGCACATGTGTTCTCTCACCTAAAATGTACCATTGTTTCTACAATTAGCAAACCCCTGGCGCACAGTTAAGTCCCTTGTAAAAGGTACCAGTGGAACCAAGGGACCTGTGACCAAGGAAAGTTCCTAAGGGCACCAGCATATGTTGTGCCACCCTAGGGACCCCTCACTCAGCACAGACACACTGCTTGCCAGCTTGTGTGTGCTGGTGGGGAGAAAATGACTAAGTCGAATGGCACTCCCATCAGAGTGCCATGCCCACAACCCACTGCCTGTGGCATAGGTAAGTCACCCCTCTAGCAGGCCTTACAGCCCTAAGGCAGGGTGCACTATACCACAGGTGAGGGCATAGCTGCATGAGCAATATGCCCCTACAGTGTCTAAGCAAAACCTTAGACATTGTAAGTACAGTTGTGGCCATATTAAGTATATGGTCTGGGAGTTTGTCAAAAACGAACTCCACAGCTTCATAATGGCTACACTGAATACTGGGAAGTTTGGTATTAAACTTCTCAGAATAATAAACCCACACTGATGCCAGTGTTGGATTTATAAAAAAATGCACACCAAGGGTATCTTAGAGATGCCCCCTGTATTTTACCCAATTGTTCAGTGCAGGACTGACTAGTCTGTGCCAGCCTGCTGCTGAGAGACGAGTTTCTGACCTAATGTGGTGAGGGCCTTTGTGCTCTCTGAGGACAGAAACAAAAGCTTGCTCTGGGTGGAGGTGCTTCACACCTCCCCCTGCAGGAATTGTAACACCTAGCAGTGAGCCTCAAAGGCTCAGGCATCATGTTACAATGCCCCAGAGCAGCCCAGCTAGTGGAGATGCCCACCCCCTGGACATAGCCCCCACTTTTGGTGGCAAGTCCAGGGGAGATAATGAGAAAAACTAGGAGGATTCACCCAACAGTAAGGACAACACCTAAGGTGTCCTGAGCTGAGGTGACCCCTGCCTTTAGAAACCCTCCATCTTGATTTTGGAGGATTCCCCCAATAGGAATAGGGATGTTCCCCCCTCCCCTCAGAGAGGAGGCACAAAGAGGGTGTAGCCACCCTCAAGGAGAGTAGCCATTGGCTACTGCCCTCCCAGACCTAAACACACCCCTAAATTCAGTATTTAGGGGCTCCCCAGAACCTAGGAAACTAGATTCCTGCAACCTGAAGACGAAGAAGGACTGCTAACCTGAAGCCCTGCAGAGAAGACGGAGACAACAACTGCTTTGGCCCCCGCCCTACCGGCCTGTCTCCCCACTTCAAGAAAAACTGCAACAGCGATGCATTCCCCCAGGGTCCAGCGACCTCTGAAGCCTCAGAGGACTACCCTGCATCTAGAAGGACCACGAAGCTCCAGAGGACAGCGGCCCTGTTCAACTAAACTGCAACTTTGCAACAAAGAAGCAACTTTTAAAGACCACACGTTTCCCGCCGGAAGCGTGAAACTTTCCACTCTGCACCCGACGCCCCCGGCTCGACCTGCAGAAAACGAACACTACAGGGAGGACTCCCCAGCGACTGCGAGCCTGTGAGTAGCCAGAGTTGACCCCCCTGAGCCCTCACAGCGACGCCTGCAGAGGGAATCCAGAGGCTCCCCCTGACCGCGACTGCCTGCTTTTAGGAACCAGACGCCTGGAAAACACACTGCACCCGCAGCCCCCAGGACCTGAAGGAACCGAACTCCAGTGCAGGAGCGACCCCCAGGCGACCCTCTTCCTAGCCCAGGTGGTAGCTACCCCGAGGAGCCCCCCCCTGTGCCTGCATCGCTGAAGAGACCCCCGGGTCTCCCCATTGATTCCTATTGGAAACCCGACGCCTGTTTGCACTCTGCACCCAGCCGCCCCTGTGCCGCTGAGGGTGTACTTTCTGTGCCTACTTGTGTCCCCCCCGGTGCCCTACAAAACCCCCCTGGTCTGCCCTCCGAAGTCACGGGTACCTACCTGCTGGCAGACTGGAACCGGGGCACCCCTGTTTCCATTGAAGCCTATGTGTTTTGGGCACCTCTTTGACCTCTGCACCGGACCGGCCCTGAGCTGCTGGTGTGGTAACTTTAGGGTTGCCTTGAACCCCCAATGGTGGGATACCTTGGACCCAACTTTGAAACCTGTAAGGGTTTTACTTACCTGTGAACTTAACATTTACTTACCTCCCCCAGGAACTGTTGATTTTTGCACTGTGTCCACTTTTAAAATAGCTTATTGCCATTGTTGTCAAAACTGTACATGCTATTGTGATAATTCAAAGTTCCTAAGATACCTGAGAGAAATACCTTTCATTTAAAATATTGTTTGTAAATCTTGAACCTGTGGTTCTTAAAATAAACTAAGAAAATATATTTTTCTATATAAAAACCTATTGGCCTGGAATTGTCTTTGAGTTTGTGTTCCTCATTTATTGCCTGTGTGTGTACAACAAATGCTTAACACTACCATCTGCCATCTGATAAGCCTACTGCTTGACCACACTACCACAAAATAGAGCATTAGAATGATCTCTTTTTGCCACTATCTTACCTCTAAGGGGAACCCTTGGACTCTGTGCACACTATTTCTTACTTTAAAATAGTATATACAGAGCCAACTTCCTACACATATATCCATAATAATTATATACATGTATAAATAAATATATCCGCAAAGCGGGGAGGCTTGGGTGGGTGTAAGGAATCTGCAGCTAGATAGAGTCTCCACCAGATAATTTGTTACCGAAGGTAAGTAACTTGTTCATCAGATAGAGACTTCTAGCTGCAGATTCCTTACCTTAGAATAGATACCCAAGCTATAACCCATGGCGGTGGGTCTGAAGGATATAGTTTATACTAGTAAGTCTTGCAGGGCTGAGCGGGCAAAATGCCCCTCCCGTTTCACCTGGCTATCCAGGCAGTAGTGTCTTGCAAACGTGTGCAATGAAGCCCACGTTGATGCCTGACAGATGTCCAGCCACGGGCACACCACACGCTAACGCAGTGGTAGCAGCGTTCTCTCTTGTAAAGTGAGCCCTCTGGAGGCTGCTTCTTGGCCAAAGCATAGCAGATCTTTATAGAGAGAACAACCAAGTGCGAAATGGACCGTTTCTGTACTGCCCGACCCTTCTTTGCACCAAAGTACCCCACAAAGAGTTGGTCATCCACCCAGAACTCTTTTGTGCGGTGAAGGTAGAACGATAACATTATTTTTGGGTCCAGCAGATAAAGACGCTCCTCTCCTTAGAGGGGTGCAGTGGTTCAAAGAAGGTGGGCAGGGTGATATTTTGGCCCGGATGGAAAGGGGTCACCTCCTTGGGGAGGAAAGAGGCACGAGTTCTTAATACTACCATGTCAGGATATATTGTGAGATATGGCGATTTGGAAGATAAAGCCTGCAGCTCACTCACTCTCCTAGCCGATGTAAAAGGCTGTTTTAATAGTGAGCAGCCGGAGAGGACAGTTATGCAAGGGCTTGAAAGGAGCACACATTAGGAAGGTAAGAACAAGATTAAGATCCCACTGGGGCATGACGAAAGGCACAGGTGGGAACAAATGCACAAGCCCTTTCAAAAACCTTTGTACTACAGGAGACTTAAACAAAGCTGGTTGATCGGGAAAACGTAGAAAAGCCGATAAGGCAGCAAGATAACCCTTAAGGGTCCCTAAGGAGGAACTCTGTTAGGCGAGAGAGAGAATAAACAAAAGGGTATTAGAAAGAGAAGAAGGAAGAGGATCAAGAGACCTCTCTACAATATAAAACAAAACGTTTCCATCGGCAGTCGTAAATCGACTTAGTAGAGGAACGCCTGGCTGCCAGATTGACATCACAGACTTCGGACAGGAGGTCACAAATCTTCAACTGTCGCCGCTCAACCTCAATGCATGAAGCCGCAAAACTGACAGGTTCGGGTGGAGAACCTTCCCCTGCTGCTGTGACAGAAGATCCTCCCGAAGAGGCAGCCTGATTGGAGGACTGATGCTCATTTTGAGAAGCTCTGGATACCAGACTCTCCGGCCCAATCCGGAGCTACTAGGATTACTTCGGCCCGGTCATTCTTGATTTTCTTGAGAACCCTGGGCAGAAAAGGTATGGTCGGAAAGGCGTACAGGAGGCCTGAACTCCACGCGCGACGAAAAGCGTCGCCTAGAGATAGCCCCCTTGGAAACTCCAACGCCCAAAACGGCTGACATTGCGCGTTCTCTACAGAGGAGAACAGATCTACCCAAGGCTCTTCCCACTGCTGAAAGAGTTCTTGCGCCACCTCCGGATGGAGATACCATTCGTGATCCACTAAGCATTTTTGACTGAGCTCGTCTGCCCTGAAGTTCAGAGAACCTGCCAGGTGCTGAACCACCAGGGTTATGCCCTGCTGTTCCAGCCATGTCCAGAGACGTGGAGCCTCTTGACAAAGGGTCCACGACCCCACACCACCCTGCTTGTTGCTGTACCACATTGCGGTGGTGTTGTCCATGAACACCTGCACTACCTTCCCTTTCACAATAGGAAGAAATGCTTTTAATGCTAGTCGAATCGCCCGAAGCTCCAACAAGTTGATATGGAGCCCAGATTTAGATGGAGACCAGTGACCTCTGATCTCCAGCTCTCCCAGATGGCCGCCCCATCCCAGAAGTGACACATCTGTCACTACTGTGAGAGCTGCTTGGGGAAGGGAGAGGAGTCTGCCTTTGACCCAATCGCAGTTCACTAACCACCACTGCAGATCATTTGCAGTCCCCTCTGAAATCTGAACTACGTCGGTAAGGTTCCCCTGATGCTGTGCCCATTAGAACTTCAGGTCCCACTGCAGAGCCCTCATATGCCATCTGGTATGCTTGACCAATAGGATGCAGGAAGCCATAAGTCCCAGCAGCCTCAGAGTCTGTCTCACCGAAATCCAGGATAGAGGCCGAAACATCGGTATCATAACTTGAATATCCTGAACTCGCTGTTCGGGATAAGAAGCTTGATACTGCACTGTGTCCAGAACAGCTCCGATAAAGGTGAGCTTCTGAGAGGAAGTCAGGTGTGACTTCGGCACATTGACAGTGAACCTCAACGAGTGCAAGAGGTTCGCCGTCTTCTGGAGATGGGTGACGAGAGCCTGGAGTGTGGGAGCATTCAACAGCCAATCGTCGAGGTAGGGGGAAGACTGAAATCCCTGACATGCGCACATGTGCTGCCACCAGCGCCATCACCTTCGCTAACACCCGAGGGGCACTGGTGAGACCGAAAGAGAGCACAGTAAACTGAAAGTGCTCGTGGCCCACCTTGAACCGCAGGTAATGCCTCTGGGCTGGCAGGTTGGGGATATGAAAATACGCGTCCTGCAAGTCCAACGCTACCATCCGGTCTCCTTGATTAGGGCAGACCTGAGCAAGAGTAAGAATCTTGAATTTCTCCTTCTTGAGGAAGAGATTGACATCCCTTAAATCCAGGTTAGGGCGAAGGCCCTTGTTCTTTTAGGGAATCAGAAAGTAGCGAGAATAACACCATTGCCTACTTCTGACATCGGGACCCTTTCTATGGCACCCTTGGCCAAGAGAGCCGTAACTTCCTCACGGAGCAAAACCAAATGGTCCTCCATCAGCCGTTCCTTTGTCAGAGGGATAGAGGGGGGGGAAGACTGGAAGGGGAGGGAGTAGTCTTTTTGTATGACCTGCAGAACCCACTTGTCTGTTGTGATGGAAAGCCAGTGAGGGAGATGAAATTGAATCCTCCCTCCAACTGGATGGACCTGGTCCTACAGAACCACACTAGGAGGGCTTGGGCACAGAGGAGGGGGGCTGTGTGGTGGCCAACCTTTGGCCAGACCCTCTGGGTCTGATGGTACCATGACCACGTCCTCTTTCAGGATGTTGTGAAGCCTAAGGACTGTGGCTAAACTGTGGCTGGCGTGGTACAACACCCCTTCCAAAGCCTCAAAAGGGGCGAAAGACAGACTGCTGTTGTGCTGGCGCTGAAAGGCCCAAAGATCTGGCCGTAGCTCGAGAATCCTTGAACCTCTCAAGAGCGGAGTCTGCCTTCTCACCAAAAAGGCGAGAGCTATCAAAAAGCATGTCCATCAAACTTGACTGAACATCCCCCAAAAAGCCAGTTGAACGTAGCCAGACATGGCGATGTAGGGCCTCTGACGATGAAATCGCTCTGCCCAGCGAGTCGGTCGTGTCCAATCCACACCTGATCGTAAACTTGGCTGCATCTCTCCCATCCTTGACAGCCTGGGTGAGAGTGTCCTGTACACCCTCCGGGACCTGGGCCAGCACCTATGCCACTGTATCGCATAAAGTATGGAAAAAATTGCCTAATAGGCAAGAGGTGTTTACGGACCTCAATGCCAGGCTGGTGGAAGAAAACATTTTCTTTCCAAGCTGGTCCAGCCTCTCAGATTCCCCATCTGGGGGGGCGGAAGGGAAGGCACCACGGGAAGTAGAGGCTTGGACTACCAAGCTCTCAGGGGTGGGGTGTTGGGTCAGGAAACTAGGGTCGCTCGGAGCGGGTCTATGGCGGCGGCCGAATGTCCTATTCACAGGAGTCCCTGTGCTGGTTTTGCACCATGTACCCAGAAGGGTGTCTGTTAGGGCCTCATCGAAGGGCAACATTAGCTCTGATGTTGTCACCCCCGGTGAAGCACCTGTCAGGAGATTTGTCCTGACTGGCACCATAGGCAAGTCTAGGTCCAGGACCTCAGCTGCCCTACGCACCACCATAGCATAAGAAGCTCCCTCCTCCGTAGCCACATTAGGAGGAGAGAGCATGGCATTATCTGGAGATGCGTCCAGTCCACTGGAATCCACTAGATCCTCATACCAGTCCTGTTCCAGGTCATATTCCAAAGGGTCCTCTGACCCATCCCATTCCTCTCCTATGCCTGGCTGTTCTAAATAATGCTCAGTGAATGATCTGGGTCGAATCGGCGGTGTCGAAGTCGGAGTCGGCATCGTACGAAGTTGCTCCAGCTCAGGATCATCCGGTAGTGGAGGAAGCATTGACATCGGACCTGGTGCCGGGGGAGGTCGACTGTGAGGGACAGGCGCTGGTCCAGATCGGATCCTGGGGTTCCCAACGGCGCTGAGGCCGAAGCTGCTGATGTCTAACCCAAAGGGGACCCTGCAGGGCACAAAGATGCACCCGCTCAAAAACGAGAGCATGGCCTCGTAAAATTCTTTTATTTGAGCGGGGTCGCTCCAGTACCCGGAAAAGGGGGAAGACGTGGAGTCGACCCTGGCGATGGCTCCGTGGAACCCTGCTCGGAACATCTATGTTCCCTAGACGCCTCATCGCCCGACGGGTGTGACAAAGTTGAAGTCCGCTTGGACGTCGTCTTCTTCTTCTGCCTCTTACCTGAACAATCAGATTACCTCAAATGCGAGGAAGAGGACTTGGGGCTCCGGGAGTGGTGCTGCAACCTCCTCCACTGTGGGACCGTGACCTCCTCGGAGTCGGCCCGACAGTCAGAGCACGAGGTGGAGTCGTGATCCTTCTAGAGGCACCAAAGGCAAACTCGGTGCGGGTCCGTCACCGACATGGTGCGTTGACATGCACCACACGGTTTGAACCCAGCCTTCCTCGAAGACATGACTTCAAACAGTCCAAAAGATGAAAATGCCTCGAACGTTGAAGAAAGGGTAGCGCTAATTCGGATCTGCGCTTAACCGGCGCAGAAGGAAAAGAACTGACGAGGTGCATCTACATAGACAACCATGACATGTCAGATGGCTCCAACGACGCTGACGATACCACGCGGAGCCAGACGAAGCACGCAGATCCGAACAATGCCACCCGATGGTGCGCGGAGTGTACTGCTCAGCAGAACAATTCCGGATTCTAAGCCGGTGCCAGGGAATTCTAAGGTAAGGAATCTGCAGCTAGAAGTCTCTATCAGATATCTTGGAATTGTAGAGAAAAGGCCTCTTAGAGCCTTTTGTGTCCCAGTATCCACATTGGAAGTCAGCCAACTGACCTATGGGGGCACTTCCTTTTTTCTGGACACAACAGGGAATCAGGTCCTGTCCTTCAGAGTTCCTCACAGGTCACAGACAGCAGATCCAGTACTCTTCAGTTGTTCTGCAGGTCCAGAAAGTGTTCTGGAGAGGATTCCTGGAGATGCCACGCTTACTACTGGTACCCCCTTGTGGGTAGGGATGACTACTGGGCACTCTCCAACCGATGGGGTAAACGTTCCCAGGAGCAACTTTACCTGCTTTTACGGTAGTTCCTGTTTGCCTTACTACAAACAGGCCCGAAATGCACATTCCAGGGCATTTTCAAGATGGCAAAAGTATTCAGGGACACTAAACTTGCGGCTAAGGTTTGTGGGTGTGTAGGAGAATGTACTATGGTAACCTTGAGTGTCCTCCCCATCTAACACTAAAATTCAGTTTGAAGGAGGCCCTGTATCTACAACAAACTAGGAGTCAGAGGGCTGGTACGCTAAAGGTAGTCTCTGACAGCACCCGGACGGGATAAACAATAATTGTCTTGGCATCCAGTTCTCTCCCTTTCAAGTGCGGCAAAGTGTTAGACGGGGCTCAAACAGAAATGTCAGGCATGATTTGACAATGTGCTGTCAAAAGGATGCCACAGCCTCGTCCTGCATATCCTGCTGAGTTCAGGAGTCACCTTTGTACCTTTAGGTCAACTTATTGTGTAGCTCAGCGAAGACAATCCACACCTTTGTCACACATCATGTAGACCAAGCATTATGCTAGACAGATGCTGGAGAATTCATCTAAATTAGCCTCCAGCAGCTTCAAGCAGGATAAAGGTAACTCTCTAAAAGTTATATTTCCAAGACATCATAAAGAAATTGGACTTTTCCAAAAGATTGGATTTTTATTCAATATAAAAGTAAGTCTTTAAATAAAGTCTGTAGATGGTACAGCTTAAAAACTGAGATTAAAGTGTATAATCTTTATGTTGGCTTCTCCTATGTGCCAACTAGTGACAATGCTGCTTTGGGCCTAGTCACTAAGGGAACATGCAACTTCTAATGTCAGACATGTTCTACTCTAAAATATGATTGTAAGGAAATGCCTCCTTGGCATGGTTACCCCCTGACTTTTTGCCTTTGCTGATGCCAAGTTACGATTTGAAAGTGTGCTGGGATCCTGCTAACCAGGCCCCAGCACCAGTGTTCTTTCCCTAAGCTGTACCTTTGTCTCCACAATTGGCACAACCCTGGCACCCAGATAAGTCCCTTGTAACTGGTACCCCTGGTACCAAGGGCCCTGATGCCAGGGAAGGTCTCTAAGGGCTGCAGCATGTCTTATGCCACCCTAGGGACCCCTCACTCAGCACAGACACACTGCTTGCCAGCTTGTGTGTGCTGGTGAGGAGAAAATGACTAAGTCGACATGGCACTCCCCTCAGAGTGCCATGCCCACAACCCACTGCCTGTGGCATAGGTAAGTCACCCCTCTAGCAGGCCTTACAGCCCTAAGGCAGGGTGCACTATACCACAGGTGAGGGCATATGTGCATGAGCACAATGCCCCTACAGTATCTGAGCAAAACCTTAGATATTGTAAGTGCAGGGTAGCCATACGAGTATATGGTCTGGGAGTCTGTCAAACACGAACTCCACAGCACCATAATGGCTACACTGAAAACTGGGAAGTTTGGTATCAAACTTCTCAGCACAATAAATGCACACTGATGCCAGTGTACACTTTATTGTGAAATACACCCAGAGGGCATCTTAGAGATGCCCCCTGAAAACATACCCGACTTCCAGAGTGGGCTGACTAGCTTTTGCCAGCCTGCCACACACCAGACATGTTGCTGGCCACATGGGGAGAGCGCCTTTGTCACTCTGTGTCCAGTAAAAAAAAGCCTGTACTGGGTGGAGGTGCTTCTCACCTCCCCCTGCAGGAACTGTAACACCTGGCGGTGAGCCTCAAAGGCTCACCCCCTTTGTTACAGCGCCACAGGGCATCCCAGCTAGTGGAGATGCCCGCCCCTCCGGCCACTGTCCCCACTTTTGGCGGCAAGGCTGGAGGAGAAAATGAGGAAAACAAGGAGGAGTCACTCCCCAGTCAGGACAGCCCCTAAGGTGTCCTGAGCTGAGGTGACTCTGACTTTTAGAAATCCTCCATCTTGCAGATAGAGGATTCCCCCAATAGGATTAGGTATGTGACCCCCCACCTCCCCACCTCCCCACAGGGAGGAGGCACAAAGAGGGTGTAGCCACCCTCAGGGCTAGTAGCCATTGGCTACTGCCCTCCCAGACCTAAACACACCCCTAAATTGAGTATTTAGGGGCTCCCAGAACCGAGGAAGATAGATTCCTGCAACCTAAAGAAGAAGAAGGACTGCTGACCTGAAGCCCTGCAGTGAAGATGGAGACGACAACTGATTTGGCACCAGCTCCACCGGCCTGTCT
Source organism: Pleurodeles waltl (assembly GCF_031143425.1). Lineage (NCBI taxonomy): Eukaryota > Metazoa > Chordata > Amphibia > Caudata > Salamandridae > Pleurodeles > Pleurodeles waltl. Next base: position 350,896,651 of record NC_090438.1, read on the forward strand.
CCCTACTTCGAAGAAAACTGCAACAGCGACGCATCCAACAGGGTCGAGCAACCTCTGACGCCTCAGAGGACTACCCTGCACCTAAAGGACCAAGAAGCTCCCGAGAACAGCGGCCCTGTTCAACAAACTGCAACTTTCTGCAACAAAGAAGCAACTTTTAAAGACCACACATTTCCCGCCGGAAACGTGAGACTTTCCACTCTGCACCCGACGCCCTCTGCTCGACCTGCGGAAAACTAACCCTACAGGGAGGACTCCCCAGCGACTGCGAGCCCGTGAGTAGCCAGAGTTGACCCCTAAGCCCTCACAGCGACGCCTGCAGAGGAAATCCAGAGGCTCCCCCTGACCGCGACTGCCTGTAACAAGGAACCCGACGCCTGGAACCAGTACTGCACCCGCAGCCCCCAGGACCTGAAGGAACCGAACTCCAGTGCAGGAGCGACCCCCAGGAGACCCTCTTCCTAGCCCAGGTGGTGGCTACCCCGAGGAGCCCCCCCTGTGCCTGCCTGCATCCTTGAAGAGACCCCCGGGTCTCCCCATTGATTCCTATCTGAAACCCGACGCCTGTTTGCACTCTGCACCCAGCTGCCCCTGTGCCGCTGAGGGTGTACTTTCTGTGCCTGCTTGTGTCCCCCCCCCCCCGGTGCCCTACAAAACCCCCCTGGTCTGTCCTCCAAGGACGCGAGTACTTACCTGCTGGCAGACTGGAACCGGGGCACCCCTATTTCCATTGAAGCCTATGTGTTTTGGGCACCACTTTGACCTCTGCACCTGACCGGCCCTGAGCTGCTGGTGTGGTAACTTTGGGGTTGCTTTGAACCCCCAACGGTGAGCTGCCTATACCCAGGAAATGAGACTTGTAAGTATGTTACTTACCTCACAATCTAACCAATACTTACTTCCCCCAGGAACTGTTGATTTTTGTACTGTGTCTACTTTTAAAATAGCTTATTGCCATTTTAACATAAATTGTAGATGTTATTGCTCTAATTCAAAGTTCCTAACTTACCTATGTGGAGTACCTTGCATCTTATGTATTAATTTCAATTCTTGAACTTATGGTTCTAAAAATAAATTAAGAAAATATATTTTTCTATATAAAAACTATTGGCCTGGAGTTAAGTCTTTGAGTGTGTGTTCCTCATTTATTGCCCTTGTGTGTCCAACAAATGCTTAACACTACCCTCTGATAAGCCTACTGCTCGACCACACTACCACAAAATAAAGCATTAGAATGATATAATTTTGCCCCTATCTTACCTCTAGGGGGAACCGTTGGACTCTGTGCACACTATCTCTTACTTTGAGATAGTATATACAGAGCCAACTTCCTACACAGTGTTTGGCTGCCAAGTAGAAGGAGAGAATGATGATTCGGCTGGGATAGATGCACAGAAAGTGGACCAGATTAAGGGTGGTAAGACAGTATATGCTCCCTGATACAAGAAGGACCAGACTTGGAGTGTGCTTTGAAAACCAGACAGAGATCTGAACAGGAATCATTTGTCATTAGGGAGGCAGAAAGCTCATTGACATAAGCGGAAATAGCTTAACAACTTGAAAGAATTAAGATCAGACGGGCACCCACATTTGGCAAAACCTAAAGGCAGTGAAGCAGGTATCCCGGAAGGCAAAGATACAGGGATTTACCACAACTGAGAGACAAAGTGACAAGGGCAGGTTCAATTCTTGCAAATTAATTAAAGTAGAAGAAAGACATTTTCTGAGAGTTCTTAGTATTAAGAAACAAGTAGTTACAAATTGGTTGACTTGACAGGAAAGGTCAGGTTATGATTAAATAAAAAAACAGAGATTTGTGACTCAGGATTTGGAAACTGGAGCAGGTCCTAGATCAGAAGGCCACCAATTGGCAGGCCAGGTGGGGTATTGTTTACATAACACCAGAACCTTAGTTCTATCACTATTTAGCTTTAGAAACTTGATTTTCATTCATCTAGCATAGGAAGACATACATTTGAAGAGGTTTTCTTGGTTAAGCACAGTTTTCATAGATATAAACAATTATTTGTATGTTATCTGTGTGTGATAAGATCTGGAACCCAAGGGATTGGACTAAAGAGATAAGGGGAATGGTATAAATATTGATTGTAGTGGGGTCAAAGAGGAGACGAGTGCGACACAAAAAGGAACTAAAAGAGGCAAGGATTTATAAGGAGGAATGGTGACTGACTGAGATCTAATGGTATGAAAGGAACAGAAACAGTTAAGGGCTGTATTGCAGATACCTATAGTATGCAGAGAGAGGATAGGAGTGCTATGTGACGCTGTATCAAACGCAGCTGAAAAGTCTCGTAGTACCAGATTTGCTGATTCTCCCTAGTCAATGATACATCTGAGATCCTCAGTAACAGAGAGAAAAGTTGATTCAGTACTATGCTGTGGATAAAATCCAGACTGTGTGTCGTCAAGCAAAAGGTTAGTCTTAAGTTAGCTAGATCACTGTTTATTTGCTTGTTTTTCTAGGACTTTGGAGGGCATTGGTAAAAGGGAGATAGGAGACATGTTACCTGGAATGAAAGGCTTGGCACTACATTTTTAAAGTGGCACAACCAAAGCATGACTCCAAAGATCAGGAATGGTGGCACATTTCAAGGAGAGAATCCATAGGTCACTGTGGACAACACAGATTGTGTCCATGATAAGAGTGAAAAGCTGTGGTAAATACTGGCCTAGTGGAGGGCACGATTTGATCCAATTAAATGAAGCGATAATGTCTTCCACAAAACAACTAGAGAATTCCACCACAGATACACCAGTTGCTGATGAGGAGAGGTTATGATGGCTGGAAGCATCTGAGAAAGAAGGGGGTAGGGGAAGTCAACCTATATGTTTGAAATGTTATCATAAAAATAAAATGATCAAATAAAATAGCATTCCCAACCACAACAGAATGGAGTAGAGACTTTAAGGGGAAAAAATGTCAAGGAGAGTTGCTAACAGATTGAATAGCACAAGGATAGGGGGAGATCCTGGCAGCTCAAATGTGGCCATAGTAATCTCTGCCGGCTTTATATAAGTAAGGTTGGATTGACTGTCATACGTTTGTCTCTATTTGCTTTCCAGAAGCTTACAGTGGTGGTTGGCTTAGCAGAGGTAATCAACAAACAAGGGCAAGGGCAGGTAACCCTCATCAGAAACAACACAACAGCAATTATATGCACCATAGGCTTATGGGCCCCATTGCACCCATACCCCAACCACATTTACAACCTGGGAACATCACCAATAAGCACCACCATGACCCACATCATCAACACATCCATCATGTCTGCCACTTTCCTTGGTGAATGGAAACTTGCAGAAATCAACGCCCTACAGAAGAAGCCCACAGACGACTTGAATCAATTGAGCAACTTCTGACACATCTCTCTGCTCTCCTATTCAATTTTCACCATCTACTAGACAATACTCAATGAGGATACATAAAGACCACATGACTGAAACAGCACTCATTGCGGCCAACAACATTCCAATTACCCAGGACCAAGCAGAAGCAGTGGTCCTCATCCTGCTCAACCTCTCTGCCGCCTTTGACACTAATACCATAATATCCTAATCAGAAGACTCTAAGATGGGCGTACAAAGATTCCCTCTCAAATGGCTCTGTTCCTTCTTCTCCGAAAGAGCCAAAGTATCAGGCTGCCACCCTTCAATCAGAGACGAAGAAAGTGATATGTGGAGTCCCACAGGGATTGTCCCTCAGCCTCACCCTTTTCAACATATGCAAGACCCCATTCGCCAACGTCATCCGATCACAAGACATCACCATCATCTTCTACCCTGATGATGCCTAACTCACCATCTCCCTGATGGACAAGACAAACATATATATGATTCACACACAAATAACAAAGCAAAGCAGACTCCAGAAGGTGGAGAGGGTCCAAAGGCACTATCTTCCTGTGTAAAATGGCTAGTTCGTGAGCTAAGTGCGGGGACTTTGCCGGAGGTTACAGGTCCAGGGCCTTTTGATAAAGTCAAATGCAGTATTACAGAAGATACACAAGACGTCTCGTTTTCAATCTTTGCAGTCCGTTCGCGGCTTCCCGTATTTTCGGGCACCGCTCAGACTATGACCCAATCAATGTTTAAAACAAAATGATTGTTTCACTAAATTGATCCTATCTTGCACGCCTTGAGAAAGCCCCGGCTAAATAGCCAGAGGGGGCGAAACACGTGTTGGCTGACCCTTCTTGTTACCATTTTGGATCCTGTTTTGTCTTGAAAAATTAATGATATTCTTGCTCTGGAATCACAACGCTTTCACAACAACAAAATAAATACAAGTTTAATTTGTTCAACTACGACGTTTCGTGTATCTTCTGTAATACTGCATTTGATTTTATCAAAAGGCCTTGGTCCTGTAATTTTGATTCAAATCAAGACTATCTTAGTGGGACTTTACCTTCTGTTTGCACACACAAATAACACCCTATGTTTAGATTTGATGTACCTGACCTATCTTCATGTACATTTCTTCATGTATCTTAGCACGGAGTGGGGCTTACACACTGGCATCTTGGAGCTACATTTGATGTACCTGGACTGTATTTGTGGATGTGCTAATTAACTACTTGAACAAGTTAACTGATGTGACTATAGTTCAATCAGTATTCAATTAGACCGCCCACATTTATTACAAAAAAAAAATCTGTTTAGCCTGTAAACCTTCTTTTTAGTCTGCTTGGGTTTCTTCCGCTTTTCTTCCACCTCCTTTTTATCCTTTGTGCTTTCATCATCTGAGCTACCGCAAGCATTTCTTGTTGTCTGTCGAGTTTGCCTTTTGGGTGGCTGTAGGTTAATTCCAGCATCAGCTGTCCAGTCTGAATATTCACTAGATGATTCACTGTTTTAGGACAGAAGGGTGACATTTATTTCAAAGAACAGCAAACTTCTCAAATATAACTCAAATGGAGCTTCTCAATTAAAATCTTTTACACTATAACATCAACAACTCCAAGCCCAGTTTATGAAAAGACTCATTCACTCTCACTCTGAAGGCAAATTTTAAAGACTATCATTCACAAACAGGCCACATTTGATGTTTCATTCAGTTCATCACACAATGCCACATAAAAAAATAAATTAAAAAAAGATCTGAAAGAAGTATACAATATGCATACCTGGAAGACGTCTCGCTATGCCATGTACCCCCTGCTTCATCTGCAGATGCATTACTAGTACCAGCCCTTTCATCCTCCTTGTTTGGAAACAAATAAAATATTGAATTATGGACGTTACATGACGGGTCATATTTACATGATACTCATTTTTGCCATTAGTACAATTAAAGCATGGCTTGTAAAAGGTTTTCTGAAACAAACACTTTATAATGTTCTAATCGACATAAATGTAATTGTTTTATTTCAACTGATATTTTATCTGGGCAATTCAAGCTCGCTCTCATGCAAACCCACCATACATTGAAGGTATGATACTCAAAAGGAACATTTACTTAACTTGAACCTTTAGGTGACTGAACCTGGAGAGGTTTACATATTTATCATTCCAGCTTTATTTCATCTCTAGAGACAAGATTCCTTGGTAAAAGTAAGTGAAAATGATTTGTGCTGTCAACATGGTTTTAAGGTGCCAGCATCAAATATTTGAAAATCGTTGTCCACCACTGACAACAGCAAGAAGTTAGTGTCACTGACTTAGAAACAAAGCAACTGATTTAAGCAGTCATTGGTTTTCCACTGATTTCTCATTTAGAGATGCAAGAAACACTGTAGGTTTGCCGCAGTTTCTTCCACGGCAGCATTTGTGTATCTAAAACCCAAAGACCGTGATCAGCACACATGGACCTAAAATCGTATTGAGGAGCAGAGGGTTAGGATAAAAGTTGTAAAAAAAAAAAAAAAAAAAAAAAAAAAAGTTCAGAACAACAGTTAAATCAACATTTAAAATGGAACCCCATCCAACAGCTATTTTTTTTACCAGAAGGTTGGTGGGCTTAAAGTGCTAACCACCCGCCACCCTAACAGAACCTGTCAGACTGTATAAGTATGGAGTGTACCACAGTAATACAGTCTCACAAAGGACAAATACGATTGAGATAGGAGATGTGAATGTATAAAATAAAAATAAGTAATAACTCTTAAACACCAAAGCTACAGAGAATTGCATATTTGTTTCCTGAATAGAATAACTCAAACTTGGAGGCCTTGAATCGAGTGCAAAGCTATGGTTACCTGGGAAGGAGGGAATTGAGACTTCAACTGTAAGTATGTAAACATGTTGTGTTTTAAAATGTTGTAGGAGGCTGGCCTGGTTTTTAGTGGGTTCCTAAGTTACTTACACCTTATACCAGGTCCAGTTATCCCTTATTAGTGAAATGTAGTTAGTGTTCTAGCAGCTTAGGTTGACTAGCTGTAGCTGTAGCAGAGCAGCTTAGGCTGAACTAGGAGACAAAGCTCCTGCAATACCACTATAGTTACACAGCACTTATACACAATAAAAAACAATACTCAGTGTTACCAAAAATAAAGGTACTTTATTTTAGTTACACAAGGCCAAAAATATCTTAGAGGCAATACTCCTTCTGGAGGTAAGTATTATACACAATATGTACACTAGAGACCAAAGTCAGGTAAGTATATAGTCATAGAATAGTGGGAATTGTAGAAATTACAAAAGAATGCAATATGACAACACAAACCATATACTAAGAAAGTGTAATGTGAATCACAAATTCCCCCCTAGGCAAGTGTAGTGTGTAGTGGGGCGCTGGGAGTGTAAGAAAACACCAAAGGTAAGTAAAGTACCCCAGAGCCCAGGAAAGTAGGAGTAAGGTACTGCAAGTTTCCTCAGAACACACTACATGTTGTGTTAAGAGATATTGCAAGAACCAAGCACGACTGCAATCAAAAGAAGTTGCAGAAGATTCCAGGAAGGACAGGAGCCTCTGCCAACCTAGAAGACGGTGCAAAAGATGATTCTCCAGTTAGAAGTCTGCAGAAGAGCACCAAAGAAGATGGCTGTGGATTCCTGCGTGGTGCAGGAGATGTCCCACGTCGAGAAGTTGGATACAGGCTGTTTGCGTTGCTAGATTCATCCAGCAAGCCTTCCAAGCAAGGTCGCGGTTTGCATCAAAATGGTGCTGCCTGGACCCAGGAGAGACCTGGGAGCCTCAACTCGGACTAAGGAGGCAGAGGGGGCTCCCAGCACTGGAGAGAGCCCACAGATGACCAGGCAGCACCCAAGGGAGTCCCAGTACATGGGGACAAAAAAGGTGCAAATTGCAGTTCCTGTAGCACAACAAAAGAAGGTCCCACCCCGCTGGAGAACAACTCAGCGAGTTGTGCTTTGCAGGATGGAGTGGTGGGGACTTGGGCTACACTGTGCACAAAGGAATCTTGGAAGAAGTGCACATGAGCCCAAGGAGCTAGAGATGACGCGGTGCACAAGGGTACTGTTGCAAACCGGGAAGGAAAGCTCTTACTTATTCCAAATTTGGACAGCTGGACCTTAGGACAGTCTGGGGTCGTGTTGGTCCACCACCTGTGTTCCAGGGAGCATGCTTGTCATCAGGAGAGGAGTCCCAGAGAACCGGTAGTCGTCTTGGAAAGTGCCTGCAGGAGCAGGGAAGTGACTAAGTCACAAAATGGGAGATTCCTTTGGTTCTTCTGGTGCAGGGTGAAGAAAGGGAGTCCTCAGAGCGTGCACACATTGGAAACTGTTGCAAATGCTGGCTGAAGCTGAAGTTGCAGGTCACAGTAGTCGTCCTGGATACTTTGTTGCAGTTACAGTGGTTCCTGGAGCAGTCTGCGGTTGATGCGACAGTCAGAAGCTGAAGTAGAGGATGCAGAGGATCCCTGGAGGAGTCTTGCAAGCTGAATCTGAAATCTGAAGAGGAACCCACGGGAGAGACCCTAAATAGCCCTGAGAGGGGAATTGGCTACCTACCCAGGTATGCCCCTATCAGGAGGGGTCTCTGGTGTCACCTGCTGGCACTGGCCACTCAGATCTCCAGAGTATCCCCACACCTTGGAAAACAAGACGGCTAATGCCAGGGACACACTGGAGGAGCTCTGGGCACCACCCCTGGGGTGGTGATGGACAGGGGAGTGGTCACACCCCTTTCCTTTGTCCAGTTCTGTGGCAGAGCAGGGACTGGGGGTCCCTGAACCGGTGTAGACTGGCTTATGCAAGGAGGGCAACTTCTGTGCCCTTCAAAGTGTTTCCAGAAGCTCTGGGAGGCTACCCCTTCCAAGCCAGTAACAACTATTTCCACAGGGAGAGGGTGTAACACCCTCCTCCCAAAGGAAATGCTTTGTTCTTCTTTCCTGGGACTAAGCTGCTCAGACCCCAGGAGAGCAGAACCCTGTCTGTGAGGTGGCAGCAGCTGTAGCTGCAGTGCAAGCCTCAGAAAGCTGGTTTGGCAGTACTTGGGGTCCATGGTGGAGCCCCCAGGATGCATGGGATTGGCCCCCCAATACCAGATTTGGAATGGGGGCCAATTCCATGATCTTAGACACCTTACATGGCCATAGTCAGAGTTACCATTGTGAAGCTACATATAGGTATTGACCTATATGTAGTGCATGCGTGTAATGGTATTCCCGCACTCACGAAGTCCGGGGAATTGGCCCTGGACAGCGTGAGGGCACCTTTGCTAGTGCAAGGGTGACCTCACACTTAGTAAATTGCACACAGCCTTCAGTAAATGAAGGCTAGGCATATAGGTGACTTAGAAGTTACTTAAGTGAAATGAAAACAGCTGTGAAATAGTGTATGCACTATTTCACGCAGGCTGCAGTGGCAGTCCTGAAGAAAGGTTTGTCAGAGCTCCATATGGGTGGCAAAAGAAATGTTGTAGCCCATAAGGATCTCCTGGAACCCCAAAGCACTGGGTACCTACGTACCATATACTAGGGACTTATAAGTGGGGGTCCAGTGTGTCAATTGGAATTGGAAGCCTGGCCAGCAGGATCCCAGTGAGACAGGCAAAACATACTGACAAACAGGCAGAAATTGGGGGTAACATGCCAAGAAAGATGGTACTTTCCTACAAATGTTGACAATATAAATGCCAGCTTTAAAATGTATCAGTAATAATGTGGTCATCTACATTTTTACATATGTCTATTGCCAAAATGTCATCTATAAAATTATGTCTTCCTAAATATTTTTTGTATTTTTTTCGTATTTGTATGGCAGAGGGGCACTCCCTGACCCTCGTCCTGCACTGCTCCCTTTGGACCCCTTCTAATTTCACAGGGGGACATTCTCCTCCCCCTGCTCTCGCACTTTGACCTAAAAGCTCAGGCTCCAGCATACTTTAACAAGTGTTTTTGGGGCCTAGACACAAACTACATTTCAATCTGTTTAGTAGATCTACTAGCGATCTGCAAAATGCTATTCACAAACCTAAGTGTGGATGTCTCGGCCTAGGACTGTCCTATCTTTAGTGAGCAGACATTGCCAACCCGACAGCAGTTATTTCAGTAAGTGTGGGAGGCCGAGCGGGAGTGACTGGAAAATGGGAAATATTTATGACCAAAGAAAAGGGGTTTTGAGAGTAGTAAGGCGGAGTTAAGGGAGGGGTTTTGAGTAGGACATGAACCCAATCACAAAAGAGTAAGCCCCTTCCTATCCTAACACTAGAGCACCACAAAACTGACCTTGGTGAGGTCACTTCTGACCTGGAGGTGTTTGCCAAGACTGTCACAGAGGGAGAGGACAGAAGATCTGAGCCAGGCAGACTCCTAGTGAACAGAGTGTGTCACCCTAGAGAGGAATGGTGTGTCCCCCTTAGAAGTCCTAGAATGCAAGGCATCTCTTTAGACTTGGAGAAAGAGACCATGAACTGAAAGGCTATCTACAGCACCCCGCCACTTAGAGATTGCAGAAGAAAGAGTGGAAGGAGGTTGTCTAGCACCTGAGGGTGCAGTCCCTAGTCTGAGAAACCTAACAGGCCTGAGAGACTTTAGGTGCAAGTGGTGGACTCCTTGTCAGCCCCACGGCTGGGAGTGAGACCTACCCAGGACCCCAGAATAAAGCCTCCACCTGGTAGTAGATGGCCAGGTGACTGGTTCGACACTGGCAGCAAACAGTAGCCACTGTTAGTTGCTTGCCTTTTGAGCAAAGTGGGTCCTCCCCTGGAGACAGACGTATGGCCCAGGGGGCAGAATGGACCAATGACGTTTTTGGCCACAGTGGTACTGTCCGCCTACTGGAAGGAACCTGTGAACAAGCTAAGGTTAGTCACCTCATGACTGGGATCTGCAGGTGAGGGGAAGGGATCTCCATGGACAGAGTAAGTGGCTAGGGAACATGGTGACAGAGGGATACAGACAGGCTCAGAGGGGCATGGAACAGACAAGTGACACTGCAGAAACAATGAATTGTCCACGTTTTATTGTTCGAGCAGGGATGCTCATCATGGGATTGTTAGTCTACCCTAGCTCTTGACTGAGGGAAGCATTTGTAGGAAATTCACCTTTTCTGCTTGGACATCCTGGATTGTTCACCTTTTGCTGGACCCTATATTTTTGCAGATTTTAGAACCAGTAGTAAAGTGGCTGTGCTCGCCTTTTCAACATGGGATGGCATATTCGTAATTGGTATATTTAACTTACCCTTACGTAGCCAGTTTATGAAACAAAAATGTACCCAGGGCCTTTTAATGTCATGGATACCGTGGCAGTGACCGTGTAATACATTGCTTCAGGCCAACTATTGAAGCATAACTGTGGTCATAACCTTCCTAGTAAAATGTTTAAGTCACCCGTATGTAGACCTTATTGTCCATAAGACAGAGTGCATGGTATGTAAAAGTAGGACATGTAGGAATTTAATGTTAAACATGTCCTTTCAGTGAAAAATCCCCCAAACCTATTTTCACTGTAGGAAGGCTGGCTGTTCCATACAAAAACCCTATATTACATTATTACATCTAATAATGCTAATTTCAGTTGGCAAGCAGCTACAAAAACAAATATTTGTTATTAAAAGCTAATTCAATGGTGAAGTATTTTTTAAATAAATGTTAAGGAAAAGGTAATTTTAGAAAGCAACACTTTCTTCCCCTGCCTAAAGTTTCTGGAAGCTCATTTGCATTTGCTGTCACATTTTTGCCATCTAGTAATTAGCATTTAAATAGGTATGAATGGGTGTGAAATGCCTCTTGGGGGTCAAACAATATACTGACCTGAATGCACAGAGATGACACCTCTGAACCTTATCTTTTTGACATTACAGTGTCCAATCCTGCTTGAAAGTCAAATCATGATTCACAGGTCAGCTGACATTTTAACACTTGGGGTATACTTAAAAGAAACCTCCTCTGTCACATGCAAATGTTAGCTGACACATGGGCAGGTCCCTTCCTTTGTCAATCCAGCAAGGAATGCTACAATCATAATTAGCCTCATTTTGATATTAGTGTCAAATTCTGCTAAAAAGGTCTGCTGGGGTTTTACATGTACCACTCGGGATGCACTTCAAAGGGTAAAAACAGGATGCTAAAATAATTTTTGTGTATCCACTGTATGCTTGCTGGAAAGGCCCTTGGCAAAGGAGACAAACAACTGCTTTCCTTTACAAAGCGTTTCTGTTTCTTGAAGATAGTAAATTAAAGCCCTCCTTACACCCAACATATGTAGGGTACTATCTGTCTGTGTCTTCGGTTCTATGAAGAATGATGGTAGCTGAGTACTTTGGTTACCATGAAACTGTATTACCACCTTTGACATAAACTGTGGGTTAGTTATGAGAACCACCTTGTCCCTGTAAGTATGGTTCCTAAATTGTTAGTACCTGTAATTTGCTTACTCTGCATAGTAATATGCATGCAATTAGGAATATTGTTTTTAGTGTTCGTGTTTTACAACTGTTTGTGCATAAGTTCAAAGGACCTTGTCATTAACTGCGTTAGCACAGTATTTAGGTTGTACAATGGGGCTGGAACTCATCTTGGTGGAACAATTCTTTTAGCCACTTCTAGGAATCTATTCACCACTGGGGATGTGAAGAAGCTGTAACATGAAGTGCCCCTAGTATAGTCTACTATGGCTGCCTGTAATCTAGCAGATCAAATGTGACACAGTTTTCTGTCTTGTCCTTGTCTTCAAATACCTGTTATTTGTGTACCAGTGAACGTATCTTCCACATTTTGCTGCATAGCGTTTTCATGTAATAGCATTTCTTGCTACCTTAAGGATTTCCATTAACCTAGGCAGCAGTGAAGGTGTCCAAATTCTAAATATTCAGGAGCCAGTCAGCTAGGTTGCTGGCTGTGGGAGGTACACCCTCCCCTCCTGTATTGTTAGCGGATCCTGTTCTGCTTCGATTGTTATAATTTGTCCCATGGACATCGCTAGTAGATCCAAGTACCAAGTTTGTCTGGCCCATTGTGTTGCTATGCGGATGAGATGTGTCCCTGGTTGTCTGGCTTTCTCCAGCACCTTTAGTTTTAGGAGTATTGGAGGAAAGCTCTAAGCAAATCTCCCTGACCAGTTTATTGACAGGGCATTCCTCTCCGATTGGTGGTGTTGGAATCTGGAGGCGAAGCGCTAGCCGCCTGCGTTTTTTGCTGTGGTGAACAGGTCTATTTCTGGTCTTCCCTAGGCCCTGAATATTTTCTCCAGTGCCTGTTTTAGTTCCCATTTGTGGGAGCTGCTTTCTTGTCTGCTTGGTCTTTCGGCCTCTGTTTTCTTTTCCTGGTAGGTGGACGGCTTGCAGGGTGATCTTTCTTGGTATTGCCCACTGCCCTATCTCTCGGGTAGCTTGCTCTGGGTAAATGGTTTTGTTCCTCCCTGTTTGTTGAGGTAAAGCATTGTTGTGTTGTCCATTTGTATTAGTTCCGTTTAACCTGTGATGTGTGTTTGAAATGTCTTCAGGACTAGGAAAACTGTTTTCATTCCCAGGTAGTTGATGTGTTTCAGCACATGTGTGTTCCGTTATCCTCGTACCTTCAGGTTGCCTATGTGTGTTCCCCAACCTTTGTGGGATGCATCTGCTGTGATGGTCCCCATTGGAGTTGATATCTCCCTATTGCCACGTCCTTGGATGTCCACCATTGTGTCCTTTTGGATCTTTGGTGTGACAATCACTAGATCCTCCCAACTCCCAGTGGTTTGTGATTATTTGCTGCAGATCCATTCTTGGAAAGGTACATATGAAGCCTTGCATGAGTTATGAGCAGTATGCATGATGCCATCATGCCCATTAGTTTCATCACTGCCCTCACTGTCAGAGACTGTCCCTTCTGGTATAGGCGAACTTGCTCTGTGATCGCCTGTGCCCTCTTCTAGTAAGTCTGCTCAGGCCATCCTTGAGTTTAGGTTCGTACCCAGAAACACCTTTTCCTGTTACGGTTGTGGTGACAACTTTTTGTGGTTAATTGAGGAACCTAGATGTTCTAAAGTGGTTATTGCTGTTTGAATTTCTTTTCTCTAGTTCTGTTTTGATTTCACCTTTACTAGCCAATCGTCTAAGTATGTGTATACATGAATGCCCTTTCTTCTTAGGTATGCAGCAACTGCGGCGAGGCACTATGTGAAGACCCGTGGTGCTGATTTTATGCTGAAAGGCAGCACTATGAACTGGTACTGTACCTTGTCTAGAACACATCTGGGGTATTACCTGTGTCTTTGATTCATTGGGATGTGTAGATAGCCATCCTTTAGACCTAAGATTGCCATATACTCTCCTTTCTTTAGAAGTGGTATAACTCCTTGGAGTGCTGTCATCCTGAAGTGCTGAGTGCAAATAAATTTCAGAATCTGAGGTCAAGGTTTGGTCTTACAGTTAGATCCTGTTTCGGGACCAGAAAGTAAGGAGAATAATTCTCTTTGTTTCTTTTCCTTCTTGGTATCCTTTCAATGGCTTTCTTTTGTAAGAGTTCTTACACCTCTTTCTTTAGCTGTATGATCTCTTCCCTTTGAAATTTCTTTGGTTTTTGGGAATTTGAGGTGGTCCTTGATGAGTTCTATGTAGTATCCATGATGTAGCACATTCAAAATCTATTTGTCTGAGGGGATTTTTTTCCCACTCGTGTGGGTAATTTCTTATTCTTCCTCCCACTGGTGTTGTGGGGGCAGGGATTGTTGGGCAAGTAACCCGCTTGTTGCTCCTAACCTTCAGGAAGTTTGTCCTCTTCTACTTCCTCATGCCTGAAATGGTTGTCTAGCTGGATGTTGCCACTGTTGGTACGTGGTCTACTGTGTGGCTTGGTGTGATCTGCCTTGCAGTTGCAGCCTCAAGGTTAAAGGCGCTCTGCCAGGTGGTCTTTGTGCTGTGTTTCATACCTTTCTGAATAAGCCTCTGTTTTCTTAAGGCCCCCAACTGCAGTAGACATTTCATTGTCCTGTTTGTTGCAAGGACTAATCGACCACCTGGCTAAACAAGGCATCTCCTGTTAAGGCATTTTGATTATAGAGGCTTGAACAACTGGCTTGAACCCCAACACTCTGAGTCAAGCATGTCTCCTTAGTGTTGAGCATGTACACATATGCCTAATGTCATTGTCTGCAGCATCCACGGCTTATTTTAGGCATGTGTTGGCTATGTTTAGGCCCTCTTGAATAACTGCACTGGCCCTCTTTTTTGTATTCTTCTGGGAGGAACTGCATGAGGGATTCCATCTTGTCCCATTCTTGGTAGCTATATCTATTTAACAGTGCACTGCAGTTGGCAATGCGCCACTGGGTTGCAGCCTACCTCTCCATCTTCCTTCCCACCATGTCAAGCCTCTTGCTCTCCTCTGGAGTTGGTGGGCCTGTGGAGGTTTGTACATTCCGCTTTCTTGCAGTGGTCACAATGATGAATACAGCAGAGGTGTTTGCGTGTGTGTATTTGGGTCTTGAGTTGATGGTTTGTACTTCTTTTCTGTTCTCGGTGTTACCAGTTTAGCAGTGGAAGATTGCTGAAAAGCTTCCTTCCCTTGATACAATATGCTGGGTAGCATTGGAAGATACAGGTACCCATTGCTGGCTGGCATTAGCGGCTTGAGGAGAAAACAAGAGTCTCCCTTTTCTTTCTCCAGCTGGACTCCCCATTCCTTCCTTGAGGGAATCGCCGTAAGATCGTGACACAACTCTTTGTCGAATCCTGTTTCCTTTTCAGCATCTTCGACTTCGTAAAACTTTTCCTGTTCGTCTTCATGGGCTCTGGTGTTGCTGGAGCCTCCAAGGTAGACTAATCAGCCTTGGTGTCGCAGGAAGTCGACAGCTTTGGTGGGACCTGAAAATCCTGTAATGACATCTCTGAATCTTTCATCTTTCCTCACGCTCTCTCTTGAGTGGATGGAATAGTAGAGGGCTTCAACAAAGTCTTGCCTGCATCAGTATCCCTTGGTTGGGATCAGTGCGGCTCCTCTTTTTTGGGTGACCTTCAGTCGACAAATGTTTTGGCGCCAAGGCTACCTTGGTAGAACTTATTGTCCGAGTGTTTAGGCTCAGGGCCCTTCGATGGTTCTACTGCCTTGTGAATTTTTTTTCTCAGAGTCCTTCCCTGGTTTCTTCACCGCCTTTTTTTGGGGGGCATTGACCGCATATGTTTCGACGTCAGAGTTTCATGAGCTGTCTCTGCTTCCTCAACATTGCCATCGTCATCAATGGACAGGGTGGTATCCATGGAATCTGTGTATTCTGAGTGCTGGCCATGGTGGTGCAGTGTTCCAGCCTCACTCTTCAGCATATCTTAAGGATCTTTGGTAGGAATATGGTGCAGGCCTTAACGTCCACATCTTGATGGTCCTTTGGGAGACACAGGTTGCAGACCTCATGGTGGTCTATTTATGCAACTTTGTGGTAACAGTTGGGACAGAATTTAAAGTTTTTTTTTGTCCATGTCTCCTACTTACCATCATTCTCAAGACTACGTGGCTGGTACCAGCTGGGTCCCCTGTCGGAGAGGAGAGAGAAAGGTCACCTTCTCTCTCATCGTCACCTCTGTGCAGTCTTCTGCAAATTATTCAATTTTCTTCCCACAAACTCAACTTTTTTTAAAGACTTTTGGAGCTCCTCTGTTACTTCCAGACCCAACGGCGGAAAACAGATTCTGACGTCACACATGGGGATGGACATAACACCAAATGGTGGTCAAAGACACCCATAGGAAAAAAAAAAAAAAAAAAGGAATGGAAAAAGGCAATTCTGGACCCAACCACTAGATGGAGGAATAACACACAGCATGTGAATCCAGAAAAGGAATCATGCTGCAAAAATATGACTACCAAATATAACTTTCTTTTTCCTTTGAGGGATACTTCTTCCCAGATATTCCTCAACTTATGGATGAGTCTGGAGGCACTATTCCTCAGGGGCTGAGACTTAATAGGGCCAATTAAGCAAGGAATTCATGCAACACAATCATAGCAAAGTATCCTATAGAGCACGTCTGTGTTGTCAATGTTTTACAAACGTGTGCACGGACGACCAAGTTGCCGTCCAGCAGAAGTCAACCACAAGGACATGTCTACAGACAGCCACTGAAGCCACCATAGGCCAGGAGAAAATGGCATGAATGCCAAATAGAAGATCCTTCTAGGCAAGGGAACAAGTCATTTTAATACAAAGGATAATCCAACGCATTGCCCTTCTTGGATCTGACAAAGTCCACAAAACCCCTCTATATTATCATGTGTGACTGATGGGGTCATGTCTATGCTGTCACTGCTCCTCCTTAGTGGGATGGGGAGAAGGGAAGGAATAAGACTGTGAAATAGATTAGCCAATGTGACACACAGAAAACACTTAGGGTAAGAAAAATAAACAGGTATAAAAATCAGTTTATCAGGATAGAAAACTGTAAATGGTGGCCACACTGAGGGTGCCTGAAGTTCACCAACAATCTGGACTAAAGTCAATGCCACCAAGATGAGAGTCTTTGGAATAAGAAGTTGAAACGAGCAACTGCGCATTTGCTCGAAAGGGGAAGCCATAAGTAACGAGACTCACATACCACTGAGGATCAAAAAACAAAGTAGAAGGAAACAAGTAGAGAAAATGAACCACTAATAGCAAGGTAAAGAAGGTTGGTCACTGACACATATAAGAGGACTGTAGGAAGTTGGCTCTGTATACACTATCTCAAAGTGAGAGATAGTGTGCACAGAGTCCAAGGGTTCCCCTAAGAGGTTAAATAGTGGCAAAATTAGATAATTCTAATGCTCTATTTTGTGGTAATGTGGTTGAGCAATAGGCTTATCAGAGGGTAGTGTTAAGCATTTGTTGTACACACACAGGCAATAAGTGAGGAACACACACTCAAAGACTTAACTTCAGGCCAATAGCTTTTATATAGAAAAATAGTTTTTCTTAATCTATTTTAGAACCACAAGATTCAAGATTTGAAGTAAATACATAAAATGCAAGGTACTCCACACAGGTAAGTCAGGAACTTTGAATTAGAGCAGTAACATACACAGTTTTAGTTAAAATGACAATAAGCTATTTTAAAAGTGGACACACTGTAAAAATCAACAGTTCCTGGGGGAGGTAAGTATTGGTTAGTTTTTCAGGTAAGTAAGGCACTTACAAGTTCAGTTTCCTTGGCATAGGCAGCCCACCGTTGGGGGTTCAAGGCAACCCCAAAGTCACCGCACCAGCAACACAGGGCCGGTCAAAGTAGGGCCCAAAACAAACAGGCGCCTATGGAGAACAGGGGTGCTCCGGTTCCAGTCTGCCAACAGGTAAGTACCTGCATCTTCGGAGGGCAGACTGGGGGGTTTTGTAGAGCACTGGGGGGGGGGGACACAAACAGGCACACAAAAACATCCTCCGCAGCTCAGGGGCGGCCGGGTGCAGTGTGCTTAGCAGGTGTCGGGTGTTCTATAGAAGTCAATGGAGGGACCCGGGGGTCACTTAGGCGATGCAGGCAGGGCACAGAGGGGCTTCTCGGACAAGCCACTAAGTGGGCTAGGAAGAGGCCCGTCTGCTGGTCACCCCTGCACTGGAGGTTGGTTCCTTTTAGGCCTAGGGGCTGTGAGTGCAGTGCTTGGTCCAGGCGTCAGGTTCTTTGTTACCAGGCAGTCGCGGTCAGGGGGAGCTCCGGATCCTCTCCGCATGCGTCGCTGTGGATGTGCTGGGGGGTCGTCTCAGGTTACTCACAGAGTTGCAGTTGCCTGGGAGTCCTTTCTGCGGTGTTAGTTCTCTGGAGCTCAAGCCGGGGAAGTCGGGTGAAGAGTGTGAAGTCTCACGCTTCCGGCAGAAGAGTGAGTTCTTTGGAAGTTGCTAAAAGTTGCAAAGTTGTTGCTGTTTTTCAACAGTGCCGCTGTTCTCGGGAGTTTCTTGGTCCTTCAGGTTCAAGGTAGTCCTCTGTGGCTTCAGAGGTCGCTGGTCCCTGTCGGATGCGTCGCTGTGCAGGTTCTTTGAGTCTGGAGACAGGCCGGTAGAGCTGGGTCCAAGTCAGTTGTCGTCTCCGTCGTCTCTGCAGGGCTTTCAGGTCAGCAGTCCTTCTTTGTGTAGGTTGCAGGAATCTAGTTTCCTGGGTTCTGGGTCACTCCTAAATACTAAATTTAGGTGTGTGTTTAGGTCAGAAGGGCAGTAGTCAATGGCTACTGTACTGGAGGGTGGCTACACCCACTTTGTGCCTCCTTCCTGAGGGGAGGGGGGCACATCCCTAATCCTATTGGGGGAATCCTCCAATCTCAAGATGGAGGATTTCTAAAGGCAGGGGCCACCTCAGCTCAGGGCACCTTAGGGGCAGTCCTGACTGGTGGGTGACTCCTCCTTGTTTTTCTCATTATCTCCTCTAGCCTTGCCGCCAAAAGTGGGGGCAGTGGCCGGAGGGGCAGGCATCTCCACTAGCTGGGATGCCCTGGGGTGCTGTAACAAAAGGCATGAGCCTTTTGAGGCTCACCGCCAGGTGTTACAGTTCCTCCCAGACCATATACTCTTTATGGGTACCCTGCACTTACAATGTCTAAGGTTTTGCTTAGACACTATAGGGGCATAGTGCTCATGCACATATGCCCTCACCTGTGGTATAGTTCACCCTGCCTTAGGGCTGAAAGGCCTGCTAGAGGGGTGACTTACCTATGCCACAGGCAATGTGAGGTGGGTGTGGCAATCTGAGGGGAGTGCCATGTCGACTTAGTTATTTTCTCCACACCAGCACACACAAGCTGTGAGGCAGTGTGCATGTGCTGGGTGAGGGGTCCCCAAGGTGGCATAAGACATGCTGCAGCCCTTAGAGACCTTCCCTGGCACCAAGGCCCTTGGTACCGGGGGTACCACTTACCAGGGACTTACCTGGGTGCCAAGCAATTGTGGGAACAAAGGTACAGTTTAGGGAAAGAACATTGGTGCTGGGGCCTGGTTAGCAGGGTCCCAGCACACTTTGAATCATAACTGGCATCAACAAAAGGCAAAATGTCAGGGAGTAACCATGCCAGGGACACATTTCCTTACAATGACAGAAGCTGAACAGTCTTTTTATGGCAGCCACTGCTAGGCGCTGCTGGTCAAGAGACAGAAGTACAGACTATGAGAATGGCATGACTGAAATAGGTTTTGGCCTTCTGAATACCACCACCAAACAAACTTGTTGAACGGTCAACATTAGTGGATTTCGTGGTGAGTTTTCTAGCAGCCAAGTGATGTCCAAAACTTTAGGCAGCTGCACAAGGACTCTACCTTGCACCACCCAATCTTCACATGAGCAGCTGCTGTGTTTGGGGATAAAGGGCCTTGCACTCCTGATGCAAGAGCAGGTACGTACTGTAATGGAGAGGGAGAGAAAAACAAGAGCTAACCTCAAACAGAATGGCACAACAAATCTTACACCTACATGCCCACTGCAGGAGGTCCAAATGGCTCATGAAAAGTTTGTTGTTAAGGCATCTGCCAGGGAGCCATTCAAAGGGAAGTTTAAGGCACAAGAACCAAATCTCACAGGGCACGGGCATAAAGAACGATTAGGTATGTGGTGTTATCCATGCAGACAGCGGCACCAAAAAGCTAGGACTTTTTGATCCTCCGAGAACAGACTCTGGGACTGGTGAGGTATTTAGATTTAGCTTAATAAAAGAAGACTATACTACCAGACTCTCTGGTGAAGGATGGGTCAACAGAAATTTTGGGTAACATGGGACGGGTCTTTGTCATCAAGCAATTTGCCTTCGGACTGCTGGAACGAAAAGTGCTTCCCCAAGGCATCTTGAACAGGTTCCAAAATTGCTTCACTAAAAGGTAGTACAGACTGTAAAACAACAGACAAAGATTGTAAGATTTGTGTCAAAATGTAAGATTTGGTATCAGTAGTGGGCAAGGTTAATTTAACACTTCAGCTTCTTTTGATACCATCAAAGTGAACAAAAATGCTTCCTCAGAAGGAGACCGGAAAGGAAACCCCTTCTGGAAAGCAGACTTGACCTTCTGCATTTTTTAAGTCCAGGAAAAGCTAAGAATCTGTGTTGCAAGAGGGAAGAAGACTATCTTTATCAAAATCTTCATCAGTACAAACTGTCAGGCATTATTACAGCATTAGAGACTAACTTGAATAGTTCTTTCATAAAGCAAATCTTTTGTTACTCACACAATATCTACCAGTCTCAAAGGTATAAAAAACAGGCGGAGACAAAATCAGCTCCAAAGATGGAGCTGTTGTTGACATCATGGGTGATGCTGGGTAAATGGAGGCTGGACCATTAATAGGCACAGGCTTTTGAAATAGGAGTGCCAGGTCATAAATCAATATAAGAACACTGGAAGGACAAAGTCTGGTTATGGAGGCAATGGAATTGCCAAACCGACAGGATCGTGGAATGGTTAAGAGAATCGGAGTCGTCCAGAAAATATCTATTATGGCCTGTGAAAAGTCCTCAACAGGTGTGGGGACAGTCGATGGAGTTGGAAATTCTGGCTTCATCTTTTTCAGCGTTTAAATCAGCTACAAGGAAAATCTCTGAAGCTTCACCATCATTCCCCGACACAAACTGTCCAGGAAGTAGAATCGTTTCCTTTATGAAGAAGATTTCTCTGCTCTGTGACACTTTTCTCATTGAAATAAGACTATTTAGGAGATCAGTCTTTATGAGGGTGACTTACATTATAGGGACTGACATGTTTTGGTTTGCCTGCTGGACTTGGCCCAAAACAGCTTGGCATCCCACTCGCTGGGGAAACTCAGGTGTAGGTACATCAATTGAAAGGAATTGCAGGAGTCACGTTTCAAGCCCAGGAATCACACAGAGATGTGTGGGTCTCTCATAGATCTCTTTTTGTGGAATGTTATGAGGAGACATTTGATCTAGTAGCTTTTGAAAGCTGAGGAATTGCATCACTGAAGCACAGAGAACAGCTCTAGACCAGTGTCAATGAGGCATAGAAAAATAGAATCTGCGTCCAGCGCACTCTCAATGCCTTGCATTCTCCAATGGTGTAACACCCTGTGCCGACAGAGTGGCGGCTGGAGCCACACAGTGCCACCCGACAATGCTGAAGAGATGTAGCTGGGTAAATGTTTCAAAATCTAGTCTGATGACTGGAGGATACTAATAAGGCGAAGAATCGGTGGGAGAAAGTATCAATCAGAAAAATGTAGTTGGATTACAGAGTGAAGTGGTTGAAAATTTTACCAGTTTTGCTTTTTTTTACATCCCGCATGGCACAGGGATATTCACAAGTAACATGTCAATATACTAAGGCACTAAATGAGTCACTTATCCAACTAAAACAATGCTATGCTTAGTTTGCTTTAGTTAGAACCTCGATTATGATTTAAACACGGGGAGCAATGTCAATAAAACAGTTGAAGCTGAAGATTTGTGAAGCAGTAGTCAAGTATTAGTTTAACAACAGTTAGATATGCAAGACGGTTTAAAGCACAAAAAAAGCTTGGACTCTAAATCAAAACACTTCTTGTGTAGTTTTGAGTTTAGAGACTGGACTTTAAAGAGTAGAACAGCATTTGTAGACATAAGCATAAGAGTAAAAACGATTTTTAACGACAGAATCACAGTTATATAAGTACATGTAGATATATATACGTAACCAGCAAATCACTGTGTTGGATTGTGATATTCTTTTTCATTACACATCAGTTAAGCTCAGGTACCTGCATCTGCTACTGAATAGTATAATAGGACAAAAATATATATAGATATGATTACTGTGGGGGAAGTGAAAATTTAGGACAAGAGCAACAGCCTCAGATTTCGTGGTGTTATCTAACCTGTTGACATACTAAGATTATTTGTCAGGAGTACCATTAATTAGACCAGGAGTACTTGAATTTTAATAACTAGCATTGAACTGTTCCTTCATTTTCAACATGTCCATAACAGAAAAAATGCAATAACAAAGCAACAGAGATGTGTATTACTAACACAACTGGAAATAATGTTTCTGTGGAAAAAGAAAACGAGATCCTATTAAACAAGTTGCTTGTCTTCGGTAATGCCTTATCTGGTAGAGACTATGGCCCTCATTATAACTTTGACGGGCGGCGGAGGCCGCCCGCCAAAGTTGCGCCGCAGGAATACCGCACCGCGGTCTGAAGACCGCGGCCGGCATTCCAAGTTTTCCCCTGGGCTGGCAGGCGGCCGCCGAAAGGCCGCCCGCCAGCCCAGGGGAAAACGACCTTCCCACCATGAAGCCGGCTCGTAATCGAGCCGGCGGAGTGGGAAGGTGCGACGGGTGCTACTGCACCCGTCGCATATTTCACTGTCTGCTATGCAGACAGTGAAATACAAGCGGGGCCCTCTTACGGGGGCCCCTGCAGTGCCCATGCACTGCAGGGGCCCCCAGGGGCCCCGCGACTCCCCCTCCCGCCATCCGGTTTCCGGCGGGAGAACCGCCAGGAACTGGATGGCAGGAGGGGGAGTCGGAATCCCCAAGCCGGCGCAGCAAGCTGCGCCGGCTTGGAGGATTCCTTGGGGGCAGCGGGAAACCGGCGGGAGACCACCGGTTTCCCTTCTCTGACCGCGGCTAAGCCGCCGCGGTCAGAATGCCCCGCGGGGCACCGCCGGCCTGTCGGCGGTGCCACCGCGTCCCGCGGCCCTGGCGGTTACAAACCGCCAGGGTCGTAATGAGGGCCTATATCTAGCTGCAGATTTCTTACCTTAGAATTATCCCAGGTGTCAGACTGGGTCCAGAAGATATTTTTGTGAGCAGTACACCTACCTGCAGGGAGGTGGCATCGTTCAGCTCCGCATGTGTCATCTGAGCCAGATGTGACGTTCAATGCACCTTGGTAAGCACCTCCCAGGTGCGCTGATGTCAGTTTCTTTTCATGACTTTCCACACTAGAAGCGCAGAGCCATGAAGAACACTAACCACTGGAGTGGATAACTAGGGCCCTGAAAACGATACAGCCCTCTCCCTAGAAATCCGTTTGCAGACCGGGGAGGATCAGTGGGTCGGTAAGGAATCTGCTGCTAGATATATTCTATACCAGATAAGGCGTTACAGATTCCTCACCTTAGAATAGATACCAAAGCAATACCATCCCAGGAGGTGGGACTGTGGATTTATTTCAAACCGGTAAGTCCTGCAGGGCCAAATGGGCAAAATGCCTGTCACGATTAACCTGACTGTCCAGGCAGTAATGTTTGGTAAACGTGTGTAGGGAATCCCACATTACTGCCTGGCATATATCCAGGACTGGAACTCCGCAGTGGTCACAGACTTGGTTCTGGTGGAATGAGCTTGCAAGCCCTAAGAGGGGTTGCTCCTTGCCCAGTGCATAGCAGATTTTAATGCAGAGCACAACCCATTTGCAGATTGTACTTTTGTAAACAGCACAACCTTCTTTGTCTCCAACATATCCCACTAAGAGTTTATTGTCCACCCGGAACTCTTGTGTGCAGTAAAGGTAGCAGACAATGGAGACACTCCTCATCCTTAGAGGGGTGAGGTGGACCATAGAAAGAAGGCAAAGTGATGGATCGACCATCATGAAAAGGCATGACTACCTTTGGAAGAAAGGAAGACTGAGTGTGGAGAACCACTTTGTCAGGATAGATAGAAACATATGGCGGCTTATATGATATGGCCTGCAGCTCACCAACTGGGACAGATGTTATAGCCAAGAGGAAAGCCGTTCTGAGGGTACGCAATCGCAGGGGACAATTATGAAGTGGCTCAAAAGGAGCACACATTAAAAATTTAAGAGAGAGATTTAATCCCACTGAGGCATGATAAAAGAGAAAACGAGGAAAAAGATAAACTAACCTGTCAAGAATCAATGTACAGTAAGAGATTTGAAAAGAGAAGGTTGATAAGTTCATCTGAGGACTGCAGAGACATCAGAAAGATAGCCCTTAAGAGTGCCCAGTGCAGAGGCGGGCTGGGCAAGAGACAAAATAAAGAGAAGAACCTAAGAAAGAGGGCAGAAAGGGAGTCAACATTTCTGACGGAACACCAAGCAACAAATTTCTTCGACTGACCGGCGTATACCATCTTGGTGGAGGAACGCCTGGCTGTCAAGATGAGAGACTTCAGGAGGAAGGTCAAAAGCTGTCAATTGCTGCCAATCAATCTCCACACAAGAAGGCAGAAAATGGACAGGTTCTGGTGGAGAACCCTCTCCTGCTGCTGTGACAGAAGATCCTCCTGATCAGAGGATCGATGGCTATGCTCAGCAGCTCGGGATATCAGACTCTCCGTACCCAGTCTGGAACCTCAAGAATAACATGGGCCCAGTTGTTCTTGATCATCTTGAAAACTCTGGTCAAAAGTGGTATGGGCGGAAAGGCACACAGGAGGTCTGAGCTCCACTCAAGACTAAAAGTGTCTCTGAGCGAGGGTCGCCTTGGAAACTTAAGTGCACACAACTGCTGACATTGCGCGTTCTCTGCAGCGGTGAACAGATCTAACAAAGGCTTTCCCCACTCCGTATGTCTTAACACAGAGACCATCATCCTGCCCTGCTCTATCACTTTTACCACATGTTATAAATAGGGAATCGCAGGGTGCACAGTTTAACTGTACTTCAGGCATAAGTAACCAAACAGGGTGGTTCAACTCCCCACAGGAAAGGAACCACATAGTGGTTGATAAAGTAACCACTCTACTGCAGAGATACTCTCCACTTATCACCACTTAGACAACAAAGTCTCAACTGGCCAAGGTTAGCCTTTTTGTCCTTCATATGTGGGGGGTGTAGGAAAGTGGCCTCTTTCTAGCTTGGTTACCCCCACTTTTAGCCTGTTTGTCAGTGAGCTTGACTGTGATCACTGGGATCCTGCTAACCAGGATCCCAGTGACTATGCTATCTCCTCTAAATTTGGTTGCTAGTAAGCTTTTCTTCCCACAATTGGCATACTGGTCCCCCCATATAAGTTCCTAGTATATAGTATCTAGGTACCCAGGGCATTGGGGTTCCAGGGAATCCCTAGGGGCTGCAGTAGTTATTCTGCCACCCATAGGGAGCCCATGCAATGGGTTCTGCAGGCCTGCCATTGCAATCTGCATGAACGGGGTGCATGCACCGGTTTCACTACAGTTCACTGCACCAGGTCACTGTAAGTCACCCCTATGGTAGGCCCTCTCTGCCTACATGGCAGGGTGCAGGTACCTGTGTGTGAGGGCACCCCTGCACTGGAAGAGGTGCCCCCACGAACTCCAGACCCATTTTACTGGACTTCCTGAGTGAGCAGACGCCATTTTATATGTGTACTGGACATAGGTCTCTATCTATGTCCAGCTACATAATGGTAACTCCGAACCTGGGCATGTTTGGTATCAAACATGTCTGAATCAGACCCCAATACTATTGTAAGTGTTAGAAGTATGTTTCCATGCACTCTGGGGGCTCCTTAGAGGACACCAGCATTGCTACTGCCATTCTTACAGGGTTTTCTGGGCAGCCCAGCCGCTGCCACATCTCAGACAGGCTTCTGCCCTCCTGCTGCTTCATTGCTGAATTTGCTGAATTTGCAGTGACTGCAGGTGTGATTTTTGATAATTTATCGAAAACCATAGTGTGTGCAGCGTATTTATTACATAACGTGTGTGATGTTGACACTATTTTTGAGTGTTGGCTTTTATTAGCCAATCGTCGAGATATGGGAATACATGCATATGTTGTCTCCTTATGTATGCTGCTACTACGGCAAGGCATTTTATAAAGACTCTGGGGGCCGTTGTTATCCCGAAGGGTAATACCTTGAACTGGTAATGTTTTCCTTGAATAACAAACCTGAGGTATTTTCTGTGAGCTGGATGGATGGGTATGTGAAAATATGCATCTTTTAAATCCAGTGTTGACATGTATTTCCCCTGTTGCAGCAATGGGACTACATCTTGTAGTGTCACCATGTGGAAGTGTTCTGATCGAATGTAGAGGTTGAGAGTCCTGAGATCTAATATTGGTCTTAGTGTTTTGTCTTTCTTGGGAATAAGGAAGTATAGGGAGTAAACCCCTGTTCCTTTTTGATGATGAGGCACTAGTTCTAGGTCTTGTTTGATCAATAGTGCCTGCACTTCTGTTTGTAACATTGCAAGATGTTGCGATGAAGGTTTGTGCGAATGTCTGGAGGAAATTGTGTGAATTCTATGCAGTAACCATGTTGGATAATGGATAGTACCCATGTGTCTGTTGTGATGTTTAACAATTGCTCGTGGAACATTTTCAGTCTTCCTCCCACAGGGGAAGAGTGTTGAGGGAAGGTGATGACAAAGTCACTGTTTGTTGTTTGTGGCTTGCTTTGAGGATTGGAATTCCCCCCTAGATTTTGGAAATTGTCCTGTGTAGGATCCCCGAAATCCCCCTCTTTGATATTGTGTTTGGTATAAGGGCTTGGATTGTGAGGTGGATGGCTCGACGGGCTGTGGTCTAAAGCCTCCCCTATATTGAGGCTTCCGAAATGTGCCTCTGTATTGGGATGAATAAAGCGCTCCCATCGCTTTAGCAGTGTCAGCATCTTTTTTCATTTTATCTATAGCTGTGTCCACCTGTGTGCCGAATAATTGCTGTTCGTTGAGGACAGCCTGTTGGATCTCAGGTTTAAAACCTGATGACCTGAACCATAATGGTGACTGCCGTATTTATTGTCCTTGTGGCTGTATCAGCCGAGTCTAATGCAGATCTTATCTGATTGTTTGTTATCGCCTGTCCCTCCTCTACTACCTGCTGAGCTCTCTTTTGGTGTTCCTTGGGGAGATGTTGGATAATGTCCTTCATCTCATCCCAATGAGCCCTATCGTATCTAGCAAGGAGGGCCTGTGAGTTAGCTATGTGCCACTGATTCGCTGCTTGTGACGCCACCTTTTTTCCTGCTGCATCAAATTTTTTACTTTCCTTATCTGGAGGGGGTGCATCTCCAGAGGACTGCGAGTTTGCTCTTTTCCTCACTGCGCTGACCACTACCAAATCTGGGGCAGTTGTTGCGTGATATACACCAGGTCTGAGGGTGGTGGTTTGAACTTTTTCTCCACCCTTCGGGTTATAGCTCTTCCCTTAACCGGTTCCTGGAATATCTGTTCGGCATGTTTGAGCATACCGGGGAGCATGGGTAGGCTTTGGTACGTGGCGTGTGTTGAGGACAATGTATTGAATAAAAAGTCGTCCTCTAGTGGTTCCGTATGCATGCTAACATTGTGGAAAGCTGCCGCTCTAGCCAAAACTTGTGTGTAGGAGGTGCTATCCTCAGGTGGAGAGGGTTTAGATGGATAACACTGTGGGCTGTTGTCTGACACAGATTCATCATAAAGATCCCATGGATCTGTGTCTTGTTGTGACTACATAGTGTGTGTAGGAGACTGTGCAGTGGGTGGAGCAGGTGGAGAGACAGTTAACTGAGGAGAGTGAGGAGGAGACTGGTGAGGAGAAAACTGGTGAGGCGGATATTTCTCTCTTGCCACTTTAGCCGTTGGCTGATCAGTGTCCAAACGTCCATGGAAGGCCAGTTTTCTTCTAATTTTGAGAGGAGGTGCTATGAGGATCTTGCCAGTGTCCTTGTGGATCTGTATCCTGGCTTGCCTGTCATCGAATTCCTCCATTTGCTGTAGCTCTTCCTCAAATCTATGGCTTTCTTTAAGCTGTTTCGAAAGTCCATGCTCCTCTGTGTAGGACTGTCTTTTCGGCTCCGAAGGTGGTTTCTTCAGTACCGAAAGGCCCGGGGTGGTAGTTGGCCTTGGTTCCGAAAATGACTTTTGGGGTCTCGACTCAATTGGTCAGTGCCGTATGATTTCGGACCCTGTGTTTCGACATCCACAGCTACCTCTAGAGAGCCTGGCTTCTAGACACTGCCCACACTTCAATGAGAGGGGATACCTGGATCTAGTATAATGTGTAAGTACCATAATTACCCACCACACGCCAGGCGAGCTTCCTACAAAAGGGCAACTCCTCGACACTCTCGCTGTCTGCCAGCAGTGCCTTCTCCGAATTCATTCCCTCTGCCAACCAATGGGCGGCATGATGTATCTAGGAAATCAAATAGTACCACTTGATTTGTGGGACCTCCAGCCCCGCCTCAAAAGTCGGTAAGTGCAAAAATTACAGAGTCACCCTGCATCTGCCCCCTTCCCAGACCAGAGTAGTCAGTAGTGAGTGCAAGCACCGAAACACCGCTCTTGGCAGTGCATCAAACTCATGCTGGAAGGGTAAAGACAGCAGGAAAGGAAGACCATCTTTGAAACTGCCACTCGTCGAATCAGGGAGAGTGGGAGTGTGTTCCAGAACTGCACGAAGCAAGGAGCTCTTTGAACATCTTTTCTATGTTATAGTGCATTCTTTGTTTGAGGGTAGAGGCTATAATTACTTCCAAGTACCTGAACGAGTCGGTCTCCCACCTTAGTGGAAGCTGCGGCACTGCAGTCCACCTGCACTAATTGTCCCAAAGGGAACACCAGGGTCTTGGTGTAAGAAAATGGCTCCCTGTTGCAGTTACCCCCCACTATTTGCCTGATACTGAAGCTGACTTGACTGAGAAGTGTGCTAGGACCCTGCTAACCGTGCCCCAGCACCAGTGTTCTTTCACCTAAAATGTACCATTGTTTCTACAATTGGCACACCCCTGGCACACAGATAAGTCCCTTGTAAAAGGTACCAGTGGTACCAAGGGCCCTGTGACCAGGGAATGTTCCTAAGGGCTGCAGCATATGTTGTGCCACCCTAAGGGACCCCTCACCTAACACATGCACACTGCCATTGTAGATTGTGTGTGTTGGTGGGGAGAAAAAGGCAAAGTCGACATGGCATCCCCCTCAGGATGCCATGCACACAAAATGCTGCCTGTGTCATAGGTAAGTCACCCCTGTAGCAGGTCTTACAGCCCTAAGGCAGGGTGCCCTATACCACAAATGAGGGCATAGCTGCATGAGCAATAGGACCCTACAGTGTCTAAGTCTATTCTTAGACAT
This sequence comes from Pleurodeles waltl, assembly GCF_031143425.1. Lineage (NCBI taxonomy): Eukaryota > Metazoa > Chordata > Amphibia > Caudata > Salamandridae > Pleurodeles > Pleurodeles waltl. Next base: position 350,925,933 of record NC_090438.1, read on the forward strand.
TGTAACTACAGTGTGGCCATATTAAGTATATGGTCTGGGAGTTTGTCAAAACGAACGGCACAGCTCCATAACGGCTACACTGAATACTGGGAAGTTTGGTATCAAACTTATCAGAATAATAAACCCACACTGATGCCAGTGTTGGATTTATTAGAGATGCCGCCTGTATTTTACCCAATCCTTCAGTGAAGGACTGACTGGTCTGTGCCAGTCTGCTGCTGAGAGACGAGTTTCTGCCCCCTGGGTGAGAGCCTTTGTGCTCTCTGAGGCCAGAAACAAAGCCTGCACTGGGTGAAGATGCTTAACACCTCCCCACTGCAGGAACTGTAACACCTAGCAGTGAGCCTCAAAGGCTTAAGCTTCGTGTTACAATGCCCCAGGACACTCCAGCTAGTGGAGATGTCAGCCCCCTGGACACAGCCCCCACTTTTTGCGGCAAGTCCAGCAGAGATAATGAGAAACACAAGGAGGAGTCACTCACCAGTCAGGACAGCCCCTAGGGTGTCCTGAGCTGAGGTGACCCCTGCCTTTATAAATCCTCCATCTTGAGTTTGGAGGATTCCCCCAATAGGATTAGGGATGTGCCCCCCTCCCCACAGGGAGGAGGCAAAAAGAGGGTGTAGCCACCCTCAAGGACAGTAGCCATTGGCTAATGCCCTCCCAGACCTAAACACACCCCTAAATTCAGTATTTAGGGGCACCCCAGAACCTAGGAAACCAGATTCCAGCAACCTGAAGAAACAAGGAGGACTGCTGACCTACAAGCCTGCAGAGAAGGAGGAAGACGACAACTGCTTTGGCCCCAGCCCCACCGGCCTGTCTCCAACTTCGAAAACCAGCGACGCATGCGACAGGGACCAGTGACCTCTGAAGCCTCGGAGGACTGCCCTGGACTAAAGGACCACAAAAACTTGTGTGAACAGCGGCCCTGCTCAAAACCAGCTACTTCTTTGCAACAAAGAAGCAACTTCCAAAGACTATACGTTTCCCGCTGGAGCCGACGATTCAGAGAACCAACACTTCAGGGAGGACTCCCTGGCGACTGCGAGCCCGTGAGTAACCACAGACGAGCCCACACAGCGACGCCTGCAGAGAGAATCCAGAGGGTCCCCCTGACCGCGACTGCCTGTAACAAGGGACCGACGCCTGGAACCAACACTGCACCCGCAGCCCCTAGGACCTGAAGGAACTGAACCTCAGCGCAGAAGTGACCCCCCCAGGCGACCCTCTGCCTGGCCCAGGTGGTGGCTGTCCTGAGAAGCCCCCCAGTGCCAGCCTGCACGGCTAGAGTGACCCCCGGGCCCCTCCATTGTTTTATACCTGAAACCAGACACCTGCTTTGCACACTGCACCCGGCCGCCCCTGTGCCGCTGAGGGTGTGTTTTGTGTGCCTACTTGTGTCCCCCCAGTGCTCTACAAAAACCCCCTGGTCTGCCCCCAGAGGACGCAAGTACTTACCTGCTGGCAGACTGAAACCGGAGCACCCCTGTTCTCCATAGGCACCTATGTTTTTTGGGCACCTCTTTGACCTCTGAACCTGACCGGCCCTGAGCTGCCAGTGTGGTAGCTTTGGGGTTGCCTTGAACCCCCAAAGGTGGGCTACCTATGCCCCAGAACTGAGACTTGTAAGTGTTTTACTTACCTCCTAATCTAATCTTTACTTACCTCCCCCAGGAACTGTTGATTTTTGCACTGTCTACTTTGAAAATAGCTTATTGTCATTATTACAAAGACTGTATAGGATATTGCTTTTATTCACAGTTCCTAAAGTATCTAAGTGAAGTACCTTGCATTTAATGTGTTTACTGCAAATCTTGAACCTGTGGTTCTTAAAATAAACTAAGAAAATATATTTTTCAATATAAAAACCTATTGGCCTGGAGTAAGTCTGAGTTTATCATTTATTGCCTGTGTGTGTACAACAAATGCTTAACACTACGCTCTGATAAGCCTACTACTCGGCCACACTATTACAAAATAGAGCATTGGAATTATCTAATTTTGCCACTATCTTACCTCTAGGAGGAACCCTTGGACTCTGTGCACACTATTTCTTACTTAGAAATAGTATATACAGAGCCAACTTACTACACTTGGCATGATTAATTCGTCAGCCTATTATGTCCACAAAATTATTCAAATATTGAAGCAACACAGGCAACGACTCTTCAGATGATCTCAAGTAATAAAGAGTATCATCTGCATATAGAAACACTAGATGGGTCGTGTCACCCACTACAATCCCCCAGCGCTTCATCTGCTGCCAAAGCTGTATCGCCAGTGGCCCCATCACCGATGCAAAGAGCAAGGGGGGCAATGGATAACCCTGTTGTGTCCCCCTGTCCACCGGCACTGGGTCTGAACATAGTCGGACAAGTTTGACCTTAATCATAGATTTAGTATTGAGGAGCCTAATCCAGCCTCGGAAGCGTGGTCCAAATCCCATTATTTTTTAAAACTCCCTGCACAAACCTCCAATCTACCATATTGAAGGCTTTAGCTATATCAACAGACTTCATCACTAAATCGTCTTGGAATTCTGCTGTTTCGTGCATCACATGCATGAGGTGCCATAGATTCATCATGATACTCCTACAAGGGCTGAATCCACATTGATCCAAGTGTACCAATTCAGCCATCATCGTATCTTACTAGTATGTTGGTATCCGTATTTATCATCGTAAGTGACCTGTACGAGGATGGATCTGAGGTGTCCGCACCCTTGGTCTTGGGATAATTATTGTGCACCCTTTTCTCATAGATGGAAGCCGTTCTCCACATTCTCTAGCTTCAAGATAAACCTCTAGCAAATGCTGCGTTATTGCCACAGAATTCAGCCGGGAAGCCACCACTGCCTGGAGTCTTCCCTTCGGGCAAGCTATTCAGATCTAACCGGATCTCCTCTCATCTTAGGACATTTAATCATGTTCATCGCACTATTCATTCAGTGCTCCTGCATTGCCATGTCATGAATTTCCCTGCATAACTACTCTCTTCATAGATCTGTTGCAGGTAAGTGGAATTCTGCACATAGCTTTTAGTGTAATAGTACTCTTGAAGTACTATGTAGCGTAATAGTACTCTGAAGTACAACATTGAAGCTGACTTTGCCTCATTAAGGGTTTTTCTATTTTATCCAGACCCAACCCTATGAAATTTCTGTTATTCATTACTACTTAGATTTTTCAAGGCAAACTTTCTCTTTGCTTTTGTTTTGGAGATTTAGGTTGAAATATGTCTGTTGAGATCTGGGAGGCTCTTAAGGAGAATTTCATGGCATCTCAGACCGTGGTCACACAGGTGGTACCTTCATTCTGCTCAAGTAAGTTCTGTAGGTCAATTCTGCAGGTCCCTATCCAATTCTCATCTTCAAAATAAACTTTATTAAAAACCATCCTTGGGATTTAAGCATTGACTCACATTCAGAAATTTCAATCTCTAATGCCGACTGATCTGAAATCCTACTTGGAAACATGTTTACCAATTTAAACCTAGTTGCTGGGGGGAAGTTAAAAAAATAAATAAATACGGGTCACATTTTTGTATCTAGTCGTAAAACAAGACAACTCTCTTTTATAAAAAAGAAAAAGGCTGCTCTTCATGGTTCAGTTAGCTTAAACATTCTAGAATAAACCTTAACAAAGTTTGCGGTTTTAAGTTTATGGTGTTTTTTATTTCTAGTTGGCAAACCTGGGCTCTGAAGGTAATTAAACCTGACCCCACTCAAGGTAATTTCACCTTCAGTTGACCTTAGAGACTGAAAAGATTTACTTAATGGTTCAGGATCAACCTCAACAGGCGCACACAAACTTACTAGCTTTAGTCAAACAATTCGCCCCGGCACCAACCGCCCTCAAAGCTAGCCTGCCATGAATCAATTTTAACTCTTATATTGCTACTGATACAAATCGCAACACCTTTATGGGCTGCTCCAAGAGAGGAAAAAACATTTAAACTTGCCCAAGCTTTAACCATATTAAGCGTCTTCAATTTAGTAGAAAGGCTATGAGTCTCTTTCAAAAATACTATTGTTGGATGGTGCCCTTTCTTCCAAGCCTCTACTGCTTGCCTTTTTACTCCTATTATTTAGTGTGTTAGCATTACAAGAAAGTATCTTGAACCCGGAATGAGGCATTTCATTCAATATAAAAGTGCTTGTGCAAAATAAGGTGCTAAGTGACATGCATCCTTGCAAAGGAGCAATACAGGACAAAAAATAATATTTTCTTAAGTGCATACATTATTAAGTGCAATGCATATAAACAAAAACAAACCACCTGAACACCTCGGATGCCCGGGACGAGGTGGTTACGTCCGCTGCCGTGGGGCTCAGACGCCAGGGACGTAACCACCTCGTCCAGGTATAGGCCCTTGGGGGAAGCGCTAGCACTGCCCCAGAGGGCCTCGCACACCACTCCCATGGGCAGGGTTTCAAGGGGAATCGCTTCCCCTTCCACCCCTGACTTTCCCCCCACCCCCCTCAATGACAACTGATCACGTCAGCGCGTGATCACGCACTGAACTCATCCAAGGCCGATCGGAACAGAAATGCAAAAGCTTTTGTTAGGCCAATTTGCCCCCAATGGGGGCAAAAACCACTGGACACCAGGGATTATTTATTTTTTTGCGACAATTTCACGCAAGGCGAGCGACCCCTTAGGCAAGAGTCAATCGGGTCGCTCCCCTGGGGGGCACATTTATTTTAGGTCATATCTGCCCCCATTAGGTGCAGATTGGCCTATTTTTATTAGGACGATCTGCCCCCAAGGGGGGCAAAAACGACTAGGCACCAGGGATTTTTTTTTTTTTTAATGTTTTTACAGATGGGGAGCGACGCCTTAGGCAAGGGTTGCTCCCCTGGGGGCAAATTTATTTTAGGCCACTTCTGCCCTCATGGGGGGAGAAACCACTTAGGCACCAGGAATTGGTGTGTGTGTTTTGTTTGGGAGGGGTGGCAGTCCCTTGAGCAAGGGTACTCCCCATGGGGGCACATTGGGGTTGGCCATTTCTGCTCCTCTTGGGGTCCGATCGGTCTGGGGCAGAAAGCCCACCAGAGAAGATTTTTTTTTAAAAAGAGGGTGGGGCCGGAATAAATGGGGACAAAGTTGTTCTGCCCACCAGTGGGTAGATGGGGCAATTACTTCCGATCTGCTCCCTGAGGGGTGGGGTGAGGGCAGAAAGCCTACTAAAAGCCAGGGAATTAAACTAAAGGGGGTAACAGTCTTTCAGCTCTCCCCCTGCACACTAAAAGATCTTATCACAGCAGCAAGCAAGAGGACATTTGTTTATTTTTGGTTTTGGTTTTACATTTGGGCAATGAGAGCTTGTCTAACTTAATCGTCCCACTTGGAATGGTGAGAGCTGCACTTTTTGGACTGTGGGATTTAGTAGAAAAATCTATGAGACACATCTTAAAACTAAACATCTGGTTGAGTCCAGGGTGATGTGCTTCACATGCACCCGCACAATCTGCCTACCCACAATGCCCTGCAAACCTCCAACTTTGATTGAAATCACACATTTTCCCCACATTTTTATGATGGAACATTCCGTAATCTGCAGGAATCCACAAAATTCCTACCACACAGCATTGTCCCATCCATACCGATAACATTTCTGCCCCACTTGTCAGCCTAAAAACATTTTTTTTCAAACTGTCCTTTTGGACCTGCTTTGGTTCCCCCTTAATTTCAACATGTTTTTGGCTCTTCCCTGTCACAGGTACTTAGCCCACCTACACAACTGATGTATCATTTTTATCAGGAGACTGAGGGGAACGTTGGGTGGTACGAATGTTTTGCCGGTGCAATGATCCCACACAGAAATGTGTGAAAAAATTGATACTTTTTAGCACAATTTGAGTTTTGCTGAGGATTCTGGGTAAGAAAGCACTGGGAGATCCATGCAAGTCACACCTTAGTGGACTCCCTCGTGTGTCTAGTTTTCAGAAATGCCTGGATTTGGTAGGTTTCCCTAAATGGCTGCTGAGCCCAGGACCAAAAACGCAGGTGCCCACCCCCGTAAAACAGGTTGTTTTGTTTTTGATCATCTTGATGTGTCCATGTAGTGTTTGGGGCATTTCCTGTCGCGGGCATTAGGCCTACCTACACAAGTGAGGTACCATTTTTATCGGGAGACTTGTGGGAGTGCTGGGTGGAAGGAAATTTGTGGCTCCTCTTAGATTCCAGATCTTTCGGTCACCGAAATGTGAGGCAAAAGTGTTATTTTGGCCAAATTTTGAGGTTTGCAAAGGATTCTGGGTAACAGAACCTGGTGAGAGCCACACAAGTCACCCCATTCTGAATTCCCCTAGGTGTCTAGTTTTAAAAGATAAATAGGTTTGCTAGGTTCCCCAGGTGCCGGCTGAGCTAGAGGCCAAAATCCACAGCTAGACACTTTCCAAAAAACACGTCAATTTTCAATGTAAATATGTGATGTGTCCATGTTGCATTTCCTGTCGCGGGCATTAGGCCTACCCACGCAAGTGAGGTACCATTTTTATTGGGAGACTTGGGGTAACACAAAATAGAAGAATAAGTGTTATTGCCCCCTGTCTTTCTCTAAATTTTTTCTTTCCAAATGTAAGACAGTGTGTAAAAAAGACAACAATTTGAGAAATGCCCTGTAATTCACATGCTAGTATGGGGACTCCAGAATTCAGAGATGTGCAAATAACCACTGCTTCTCAACATCTTATCTTGTGCCCATCTTGGAAATATAAAGGTTACCTTGATACATGTGTTTCACTCTTTATATTTCACCAAATGAATTGCTGTATACCCGGTATACAATGAAAACCCATTGCAAGGTGCAGCTTCTTTATTGGCTCTGGGTACCTAGGGTTCTTGATGAACCTACAATCCCTATATATCCCTGCAACCAGAAGAGTCCAGCAGACGTAACGGTATATTGCTTTTGAAAATCTGACATCGCAGGAAAAAGTTACAGAGTAAAACGTGGAGAGAAATAGATTTTTCCTTCACCTCAATTTAAATATTTTATATTTCAGCTGTTATTTTCTGAAGGAAAATCTTGTAGGATTTACACAAATGACCCCTTGCTGAATTTTGAATTTTGTCTACTTTTCAGAAATGTTTAGCTGTCCGGGAACCAGCATTGGTTTCAAACCCATTTCTGTCACTAACTGGAAGGAGGCTAAAAGCACAAAAAAAATAGTAAAAATGGGATATGTCCAGGTAAAATGCCAAAATTGTGTTGAAAAATGTGGTTTTCTGATTCAAGTCTGCCTGTTCCTGAAAGCTGGCAAGATGGTTATTTTAGCACCGCAAACCCTTTGTTGATGCCATTTTCAGGGAAAAACAACAAGCCGCCTTCTGCAGCTCTTTCTCCCATTTCTTTTTGTTTAAGCAAACTTTTTGCTGTATTTTGGATAATTTCGTGGTGTCCTCCAGGGGAACCCACAAACTCTGGGTACCTCTAGAGTCCCTAGGATGATGGAACAAAAGGATGCAAATTTGGCGTGGGTAGCTTATGTGGACAAAATGTTATGAGGGCCTAAGCGCAAACTGCCCCAAATAGCAAAAAAAAGGCCTGGCACCTGAGGGGGAAAGGCCTGGCAGCGAAGGGGTTAAAGTGCCGTAAATATTTCTAACTTGATTTACCATTCACATCAGCTTTACTCAATGTAATCTCTACCTTGTACCTTCTCAGCCTAATTCTCAGAAATCCTGCGCTAAACTGCATTTCCTGCACCTTTTTTTTCCTGCTGCAATCCCCTCACTTCTATTCTCGTCCCCTCACCCCTCCTATTCAATCCAACCCCCTCATTGCTGCGGAAGCACTGTCCCTTCTCCCGCCACAACCACAACTTCCACAAGCCCGGAGGTGATCAACACCATGGTAAGGTGTTGCAGTTTTAATTCTGTTTAGAGACAAGCACCCCTCCACATCAATAATAACATTCCTAGAATTTAATTGCTGATCTTAGACAGTATTTCGGCAAATCTAGCATAGTCCAAAATGAAAATGTCACTTACCCAGCGTACATCTGTTCGTGGCATCAGTCGCTGGAGATTCACATGTTCTGCATAGCTCGCCATCTGGTGTTGGGTTGGAGTGTTACAAGTTGTTTTTCTTCGAAGAAGTCTTTCGAGTCACGGGACCGAGTGACTCCTCCTTCTCTCTCCATTGCGCATGGGCGTCGACTCCATCTTCGATTGTTTTCCCCGCAGAGGGTGAGGTAGGAGTTGTGTTGTAGTAATAGTGCCCATGCAATGGAGTGACTAAGTATGTACCTATTTAAGGTTAAAATAATATATATACAAATGTACAAAGTTTAAGCTAACTTCCGAACTGCTACAGGCTCCCGGGGAGGTGGGTGGGCACATGTGAATCTCCAGCGACTGATGCCACGAACAGATGTACACTGGGTAAGTGACATTTTCAGTTCGATGGCATCTGTCGCTGTAGATACACATGTTCTGCATAGACTAGTAAGCAGTTATCTCCCCAAAAGCGGTGGCTCAGCCTGTAGGAATGGAAGTGGTTTGAAATAATGTTCTTAACACGGCTTGAGCTACTGTGGCTTGCTGTGCGGATAGCACGTCTACACAGTAGTGCTTGGTGAACGTGTGTGGCGTAGACCATGTGGCTGACTTACATATTTCTTGCATTGGGATGTTTCCTAGAAAGGCCATGGTAGCACCTTTTTTTCTGGTTGAGTGTGCCCTTGGTGTAATGGGCAGTTGTTGTTTTGCTTTAAGGTAGCAGATTTGGATGCATTTAACTATCCATCTGGCTATACCTTGTTTTGATATTGGGTTTCCTGCATGAGGTTTTTGGAATGCAATAAATAGTTGTTTAGTCTTTCTGATGTTTTTCGTTCTGTCAATGTAGTACATTAATGCTCTTTTGACATCTAATGTATGTAGTGCCCTCTCAGCTACGGAATCTGGCTGTGGGAAGAACACTTGTAGTTCCACTGTTTGATTTAGGTGGAACGGTGAAATAACCTTTGGTAAAAATTTAGGATTAGTCCTTAGGACGACTTTATTTTTGTGTAGTTGTATAAAAGGTTCTTGTACTGTAAACGTCTGAATTTCGCTTACTCTTCTTAGAGATGTAATGGCGATGAGAAATGCAACCTTCCAGGTTAGGAACTGCATTTCGCAAGAGTGCATGGGTTCAAAAGGTGGACCCATGAGTCTTGTTAAGACAACATTTAAGTTCCATGAAGGAACAGGTGGTGTTCTTGGTGGTATAATTCTTTTAAGGCCTTCCATGAATGCTTTAATGACTGGTATCCTATATAGGGAAGTTGAATAGGTAGTCTGCAGGTATGCAGATATTGCCGCAAGGTGTATTTTAATGGAAGAGAAGGCTAGGTTAGATTTTTGTAAGTGAAGCAAGTAACCCACTACATCCTTTGGAGTTGCGTGTAAAGGTTGGATCTGATTATGATGGCAGTAGCAGACAAACCTCTTCCATTTACTTGCATAGCAGTGCCTAGTGGACGGCCTTCTGGCTTGCTTTATGACTTCCATACATTCTTGGGTAAGTTGTAAATGTCTGAATTCTAGGATTTCAGGAGCCAGATTGCTAGATTCAGCGATGCTGGCTCTGGATGTCTGATCTGTTGGTTGTGTTGTGTTAACAGATCCGGCCTGTTGGGCAATTTGATGTGGGGTACTACTGATAGGTCTAGCAGTGTTGTGTACCAGGGTTGCCTTGCCCAAGTTGGTGCTATTAAAATGAGTTTGAGTTTGTTTTGACTCAATTTGTTTACCAGATAAGGAAGGAGAGGGAGAGGAGGAAAAGCGTAGGCAAATATCCCTGACCAGTTCATCCATAGGGCATTGCCTTGGGACTGCCTGTGTGGGTATCTGGATGCGAAGTTTTGGCATTTTGCGTTCTCTCTTGTTGCAAACAAGTCTATTTGAGGTGTTCCCCAGAGTCTGAAGTAAGTGTTTAGAATTTGGGGGTGAATTTCCCATTTGTGGACCTGTTGGTGATCTCGAGAGAGATTGTCTGCAAGTTGATTCTGGATCCCTGGAATAAACTGCGCTATTAGGCGAATGTGGTTGTGAATTGCCCATCGCCATATCTTCTGTGCTAGAAGGCTCAACTGCGTTGAGTGTGTCCCCCCCGTTTGTTTAGATAATACATTGTTGTCATGTTGTCTGTTTTGACAAGAATGTATTTGTTAGTTATAATTGGTTGGAAAGCCCTTAATGCTTGGAAAACTGCTAGCATTTCTAGGTGATTTATATGCAGTTTTGTTTGATGTACGTTCCATTGTCCTTGTATGCTGTGTTGATCGAGGTGTGCTCCCCACCCTGTCATGGAAGCATCTGTTGTTATTACGTATTGTGGCACTGGGTCTTGGAATGGCCGCCCTTTGTTTAAATTTATACTGTTCCACCATAGAAGCGAGAGGTAAGTTTGGCGGTCTATCAACACCAGATCTAGAAGGTGACCCTGTGCTTGTGACCATTGTGATGCTAGGCACTGTTGTAAGGGCCTCATGTGTAGTCTTGCGTTCGGGACAATGGCTATGCATGAAGACATCATGCCTAGGAGATGTAATATCATCTTTGCTTGTATTGTTTGTGTTGGATACATGCGTTGTATGATCTTGTTAAAATTTTGAATTCTTTGTGGACTTGGAGTGGCTACTCCTTTTGTTGTGTCTATTATGGCTCCCAGGTATTGTTGTACTTTGCACGGCAAAATGTTGGATTTTGCAAAGTTGACGGTGAAACCTAGTTTGTAGAGGGTTTGTATGATTTGATTTGTGTGTTGTAAGCACTTTGTTAGTGAATTGGTTTTGATTAGCCAGTCGTCTAGATACGGGAATACATGTATTTGCTGCCTTCTGATGTGTGCAGCCACTACTGCTAGACATTTTGTAAAGACTCTTGGTGCGGTTGTTAAACCAAAAGGCAATACTTTGAATTGGTAATGTATTCCTTTCTGTGAGATTGATGTATTGGTATATGGAAATACGCGTCTTTGAGGTCTAAGGTTGTCATGTAGTCCTGTAGTTTTAGCAATGGTAACACTTCTTGTAGCGTGACCATGTGAAAGTGGTCTGATTTGATGTAGGTGTTTAGTATTCTGAGGTCTAGGATTGGTCTCAGTGTTTTGTCCTTTTTTGGTATTAAGAAGTACAGTGAATAGACTCCTGTGTTTGTTTGTGTGTTTGGTACTAATTCGATTGCATTCTTTTGCAATAGTGCTTGAACTTCTATTTCCAGAAGTTCGGAATGTTGTTTTGATAAATTCTGTGCTTTTGGTGGTATGTTTGGAGGGAATTGTAGGAATTCTATGCAATAACCATGTTGGATAATTGCTAAGACCCAAGTGTCTGTAGTTATTTCCTCCCATGCTTTGTAATAATGACCTATTCTTCCCCCCACTGGTGTTGTGTGGAGGGGGTGAGTGACATCTGAGTCACTGCTTGGTTGTAGGGGTTTTGGGGCTTTGAAATTTTCCTCTATTCCTAGGGAATTGCCCTCCTCTGTATTGGCCCTCGAAAGCCTCCCCTGTACTGTCCCTGGTAGCTGGACGGTGTTGCCTGCGAGGTGCTGGCTTGTGTGGCCTGACCCCGAAACCCCCCTCTAAAGGGTGTCTTGCGGAAGGTGCTGTAGGTTCCTCTGCTCTGCGGGGAGTAGAGTGCGCCCATGGCTTTAGCAGTGTCAGTGTCTTTTTTAAGTTTTTCGATTGCCGTGTCCACTTCTGGTCCGAACAGTTGTTTTTCGTTGAATGGCATATTGAGCACTGCCTGCTGTATCTCTGGTTTGAACCCAGACGTTCTTAGCCATGCGTGCCTTCTAATGGTCACAGATGTATTAATTGTTCTTGCAGCTGTGTCTGCTGCGTCCATAGAAGATCGTATCTGGTTATTTGATATGTTCTGTCCTTCCTCAACCACCTGCTTTGCCCTCTTTTGTAGTTCCTTGGGTAGATGCTCGATGAGGTGTTGCATCTCATCCCAATGGGCTCTGTCATAGCGCGCAAGTAGTGCTTGAGAGTTAGCGATGCGCCACTGGTTTGCAGCTTGTACTTCGACTCTTTTCCCAGCTGCATCGAACTTGCGGCTCTCTTTATCTGGGGGTGGTGCATCCCCAGATGTGTGGGAGTTGGCTCTTTTCCGAGCTGCTCCTACTACGACGGAATCTGGTGGCAGCTGTGTGGTGATGAAAACAGGGTCTGTAGGAGGTGCCTTATATTTCTGTTCCACCCTTGGAGTTATTGCCCTACTTTTGACCGGCTCCTTGAAGATTTCCTTTGCGTGCCGAAGCATACCTGGCAGCATAGGCAGGCTTTGGTAGGAGCTGTGGGAGGAGGAGAGGGTGTTGAATAAAAAATCATCCTCGACTTGTTCTGAGTGGAGGTTTACGTTGTGGAATTGTGCTGCTCTAGCCACCACTTGAGAATATGCTGTGCTGTCTTCTGGTGGTGAGGGCTTTGTTGGATATGCCTCCGGACTGTTGTCCGATACTGGGGCGTCATATAAGTCCCAAGCGTCTTGATCCTGGTCACCTCGGCTCATGGTGGTGTGAGCCGGGGAATGTGACGGAGTTTGCGCTGGTGAGACGTTAATTACAGGTGGAGGAGAGGGTGGCAGAGTCACCTTTTTCACCATTTTTGTTTGTGGCGCCTGGTCTGTTTGAAACTCCAGTCTCCTTTTTCTCCTAATAGGGGGAAGGGTGCTTATTTTTCCTGTTCCCTGCTGTATGAAAATACGTTTTTGCGTATGGTCCACTTCGGTGGATTGCAGCTCTTCCTCAAACCTATGCTTTCGCATCTGAGAGGACAGTGATTGCTCCTCTGTATAAGAGCCTGGACCTGGGTCGGTTACGGGTTGTTTCGGCACCGAAACCCTGCCTGTATCTTTTTTCGGCTCCGAGGTGGCTTTTTTCTTTTTTGGAGTCGAAACCTCTCGGCGTCGATCTTCGTCGGTGCCGCTGTCTCGGCGTCGAGCCGTTTCTACACCGCTATCTCGGTGTCGTTGCTTTTCTCCAGCACTTTCTCGATCCCGAGAAGGCTGCGTGCCGGTGTCTCGACCGGAGTCGGACGATCTCGGCACTGTTTGGGCCTTTTTCGGTGCCGATGGTCGGTCACCGAATTTATGGGTGGAGCCATGGCCTGGTGGCAGTGGCGTCCCCTGGGCCTTGTCACTTTTTTTATGTGTTGTTTTCGACGTCTTACTCACGGCTCTTTGATCGTCGAATTCCTCGGAGTCCGATTCGTGGATCGAAAAGGTTTCTTCTTCCTCTTGTTCCTCGAACTCTCGGTGCGCTGTCGGCGTGGACGCCATCTGAAGTCTCCTGGTTCGACGGTCACGGAGTGTCTTTCGGGACCGGAACGCGCGATAGGCCTCGCAAGTCTCCTCACTGTGCTCAGGTGACAGGCACAGGTTACAGACCAAATGTTGGTCTGTATACGGGTATTTGTTGTGGCATTTGGGACAAAAACGGAACGGGGTCCGTTCCATCGGCGTTGTTCGACACGCGGTCGGGCCGACCAGGCCCCGACGGGGGATCGAAAACTACCCCGAAGGGCACCGGAGCGCGTCGATCTTCGATGCGGTGTTGAATCTAACTACGCCGATCCCGAACGCAACAATACCGACGAAAATCTTCCGATATTTACTAACTTTCCGTTCCGAAACTCGGAGCGACAGGAACACGTCCGAACCCGATGGCGGAAAGCAAACAATCGAAGATGGAGTCGACGCCCATGCGCAATGGAGACAGAAGGAGGAGTCACTCGGTCCCGTGACTCGAAAGACTTCTTCGAAGAAAATCAACTTGTAACACTCCGACCCAACACCAGATGGCGAGCTATGCAGAACATGTGTATCTACAGCGACAGATGCCATCGATCTAATGTAGATATCTCAAAACTAATATGTTTTCCCCTCAGATATTGTGTGATCAGGATCAGATAATCAACCAAATCATAGTAATTACACTGTAACCATCAAGCTCTACAGTGATCAGACCACTATACTGCTAGATCACACCATCTTAAACTCACTGCTTTACCTCGGTTAGAAAAATGTGTGCTTCAGACACCTTGGTGAAAAATAGAACTGCCCTTTAAACAAAACCTTTAAATTTGCCGTCTAGACCAAAGAGACCTGAGCACCTACAGCCTGAAACAGCACAGCTAATTTTTTTAGTTCCTTATGCCGCTTAGCAGTTTCAAAAGTCATATTAGAATACATTTCAAAGGATAAGTTGGTCTGCAAAGGGCCTATTCCTGATAGCCTTGGACAGGATCTTCTGTTTAATCCTATAATCTGCTAAATGTACCAAAATGGTACATGGGTAATTAGAATTAGAAGGAAAGCAGGACAGCACTCTATGAGCCCTTGTGATAGTCAGATCCTGAGATATTTCTGGAAGGACATATGATTTTATCAAAGATTCAGTAAGTGTGATTGGTCCTCCACTGTCCTCTTTCCCCTCAGGTACTCTGTTTATCCAGAGGTTCTACCTACTGGACTGATTTTCGAAATGTTCTTGTTTCTTCAGGAGGAGTTTATTCTCCCTCTGGAACCGCTCTAATGACAGAGTTTCATCCGGAACTACCTACCTATGGCTATTTGTCACAAAATGTTGCAGCTGGTTTACATCAATCAGTCTGCTTTTATTTGAATCCCCTGCCATCTCTGTTGCACTACAGCTGCGGATTCAGAGCTGAGTGAGCCACTAAGAATAGCTCCCCCCTCCTACCTGTCATTACAGACCTTCCCAGGCACCCCTTTTAAAAAGGGATTAAAGTTTCTTGTTATGGAACTCGTGCTGCATCTACTCTGATCAAAGCTGAAGTATCAGCCACTACGTTCTCCACCTCCGGTGTGCTGCAAGAATCCTTAGATCTAACAGTGCACTCTCACTACTATTTGGTTTGTAAGATACCCCTCCCACAATCATTGATGCATCTCTCTCCATTGTTCCTTGCTGCTGTTGCCCACTGCGGTTCATTGCATCAACTTGGGAGTGGCTGGCCAGTGCACTTGAATTCTTATCCTCTTTTGCAACCCCTACTGCCTTATCAGAATAGATTCCTGCATCTTTATCACAGACAGGAAGGATTTGAGGTGGCCTCTGAAGAGATGTTTGCTCCAGCAAAGTAGAAGTGGCGTCACAGGTATTTGAGCACAGTGAGACAGCTTCTATTTTGCTTGGCCTCCTAGCAGGCTGCTGTGTTGCTTGGTGGCCGACGTTTTTGGGGGTTCAGGGGACAAGCGGATTGGGGGTCTGGTTGCAGTACTTCCCCACTTTTTGCCTTGTTTGTGATGCAACTCTGACTGACGTAATAACCAGATCCCCAGTGCCTGGGTTCTGTCCCCAAACAAGAAAGATGGTCACTTGATCCACAAGTGGCCAGGACCTTTAGCACCTTTTTAAGTCCCTAGTAAATGGTACTCCTGGAATCTAGGGCATGGGTACTGAATAGGGCCCTTAAGAGCTGTAGCACAACTTGTGCCACTCTACGGGACCCAGCACCAACCTCATGCAGACTGCCATTGCAGGCTGCGAAACAAGGTGCTTCCTAAAAGTGAAAACAAAACATAGCACACAGCCTGTGTGCCGTGTCCCCGAAACACTGCATGTAATAATTGTAAGTCACCCCTGCAGTAGGCCTTACAGCCCTAATGCAAGGTGCATTATTTTAAATGTGTGACATATCTGCAAGAGCAGATATGCCCCCTACTATGTCTTTGTCGATTGTTATTTGAAGCAACCTTTATAAAACAACTGAAGGCAATAAAGGATAAGCGAATACAAGTCATATGAATTTATTTGTGTTCGATATGTATTGTTAGATAACTTAGGAAAACACAATCCTACATGTGCAATTAATTTATATAACAATACAAAAGCTAAATTACTATGAATATAATAAAGGAAAACACATTGCTTTGTTTACTTTTGCATACAAACAGGGCAGCTCAATCACCTTTATTGTTCATGGCAATGGAAATTCTGTCAACAAAACCCATGGTATGAATTACTAACCTCTGAGTGGAATTCAGACTCTTCTTGCATAGTTGGACCTGTGGCCTGAGGATTGTGTTCCATTGTGGAGCGTGTCTGGTAGGCATGTGGGCGTTTACGCTGTATTCTTCTTAAAGCGCGGCCAATGCAGACTGGGTTGTCATTCTAGAATATCAAGAAGAAAATGGACATGTCATATACGCAGTGTAATTAATTTCAGACTGGTGAAAAGATAGTGAGCGCATTGTCAAGAAGTATGAAAGCAAAAGACATACACAAACCACAGACACACACATTTATATATATATATATGTGTGTGTGTGTGTGTACCTAATGGCGGGCGCCAGTAGGTATACTTAGGACCTAGTTTCCATAGAAAAATCATTTTTGACTAAGCTATATCATGTATATATATATATATATATATATATATATATAAATAAATTGTCACTTACCCAGTGTACATCTGTTCGTGGCATGTAGTGCTGCAGATTCACATGCTATGCATCGCTCTTCCAACATCTAGTGTTGGGCTTGGAGTGTTACAAGTTGTCTTTCTTCTAGGAAGTTTTTTCAGAGTCACGGGATCGAGTGTCATCTACTCTTGGTTATAGTCCGCATGGACATCGACTCCATTGTTAGATTGTTTTTCCGCAAAGGGTGAAGGAAGGAGTGATAGAGTATAAGAATACAAAGAGATGTCCGTGCAAATGTAAAGGTATATACACATGTACAAATGTTAAAACTTAAACAACTACAGGCTTCCGGCGAGGAGGGAGGGTGCATGAGAATCTGCAGCACTACATGCCACGAACAGATGTACACTGGGTAAGTGTCATTTTCCGTTCAATGGCATGTGTAGCTGCAGATACACATGCTATGCATAGAATACAAAGCAGTTAGTCCTCCCCCCAAAAAGGATGTGGCTAGCCTGTAGGAGTTGAAGTTGTTTGAAATAGTGTTCTTAAGACAGCTTGGCCTACAGTGGCTTTTTGCTGTTAAAAAACATCAACACAGTAGAGTTTTGTAAATGTATGAGGAGTTGACCATGTGGCTGCTTTACATATATCAACCATTGGTATGTTTCCTAAAAATGCCATTGATGCACCTTTCTTTTTTGTACAATGTGCTCTAGGAGTGCTCAAAAGTTGTCTTTTTGTTTTGATATAGCATGTCTGTATGTATCTAACAATCCATCTTGCTAAAACTTGTTTTGATATAGGATTGCCGTTATGTGGTTGTTGGAAAGCAACAAAAAGTTGCTTTGTTTTTCTAAAATCCTTAATTCTGTTTATATAGTAAACAAGAGCTCTTTTTGAGATCTAGGGTATGAAGAGCTCTTTCTGCCACAGAGTCTGGCTGTGGAAAGAAGACTGGCAATTCCACTGTTTGGTTGAGGTGAAAAGGAGATACTACTTTTGGTAGAAATTTGGGATGTGTTCTAAGTGCAACTTTATGTTTGTGCACTTGGAAAAAAGCTTCTTCAAGAGTGAACGCTTGTATCTCACTAACTCTTCTTAAAGAAGTAATAGCTACAAGGAAAGCGACCTTCCATGTTAAAAACTGAATTTGACAAGAGTGCATGGTGGTACCATGAATCTGGTAAATACAATATTTAAATTCCACAATGGAACAGGAGATGTTCTAGGTAGAATAATGCGTTTTAATCCTTCCATGGAGGCTTTAATAACAGGAACTCTGAATAGAGAAGTATGTTGAATAGTTTGTAAGTATGCAGATATTGCAGTAAGGTATATTTTAATGGATGAGAAAGCCACATTTTATTTTTGCAAATGAAGTAAATAGCATACAATATCTTGTATAGATACTGTAAGTGGATCAGTGTTTTTAGATTGACAGCAGTCCGTGCTTGTTTAATTACTTCCATACATTCAGGTGGAAGTTAGGTAACCAAATTCTATGACTTCAGGAGCCAAATCGCTAGATTGAGAGCATTGCGGTTTGGATGCCTGATTTGCCCTTTGTTCTGTGTTAACAAATCTGGTCTGTTTGGGAGTTTGGAATGAGGTTCTACAGACAGATTTAGGAGTGTTGTGTACCAATGCTGGCGTACTCATGTTGGTGCTACGAGAATCATGGTGAGTGATGTTTGACGTAGTTTGCTGACCAGAAAGGGAAGGAGTGGGAGAGGGGGGAAAAGCGTAAGCAAATGTCCCTGACCAATTAATCCATAGAGCATGGCCCTTGGATAGGGGATGTGGGTGTCTGGATGCAAAGATTAGGCATTTAGGGCCTGATTACAACTTTGGCAGAGGGGGTTAATCCGTCCCAAATGTGACGGATATCCCGCCCCCTGTATTACGAGTTCCATAGGATATAATCAACTCGTAATACGGTGGGCGGGATATTCGTTGCATTTGGGACGGATTAACCCCCTCCGCCAAGCCCTTTGTGTTTTTGTTTGTTGCAAATAAATCTATCTCTGGTGTTCCCCACTTTTGAAAACAGTTTTGAAGTACTTGGGAGTGAATCTCCCATTCGTGTGTTTGTTGGTGATTTCTGCTTAGGAGAGCTGCCAGCGGATTGTCTATCCCTGGAATGTATTGTGCTAATAGATGAATGTGATTGTGAATTGCCCATTTCCATATTGTTTGGGCTAGTAGGGAGAGTTTAGATGAATATGTCCCGCCTTGTTTGTTGAGGTAATACATGGTTGTCATGTTGTCTGTTTTTATTAGAACAGTCTTCTGTCTGAGAAGAGTTTGAAATACTTTTAGGGCAATAAATACAGCTAATAGTTCTAAGTGGTCTATGTGAAGCTGTTTCTGTTTGGCATCTCATTGCCCTTGAATGGTCTGATTGTTGAGGTGAGCTCCCCAACTGATCATTGATGCGTCTGTTGTGATTATGGTCTGAGGCACAGGGTCTTGAGATGACCGCCCCTTCATTAGATTGCTGTGATTCTACCATTGAAGGGAAATATGTGTTTGGAGGTCCATCAACACTAGATCTTGAAGCTGACCGTGTGCCTGCGACCACTGTTGTGAGAGGCACTGTTGTAAGGGCCTCATGTTTAGCCTTGCATGTGGAATTATAGCTATGCAAGATGCAATCATTCCTAGAATCTTCATGATAAATCCTACAGTATATTGTTGATTTGGCTGTATGTATGGTATGAGATTTTGGAAAGCTTGTATCCTTTGTGTATTTGGATTAGCTAGGGCTTCTTGCGTATTGAGGATAGCACCTAGGTAAGGTTGTACCTGTGCTGTTTGAAGGCGTGATTTTTGGTAATTGAGAGTGAACCCTAGCGTTTGCAAGGTTTCAATCACATAATGAGTGTGTTGTTGACATTGTGTAAAATTGCTTGATTTTATTAGCCAATCATCTAGATATGGAAAGACGCCAATGTGCTGTCTTCTTAAGTAGGCTGCTACTACTGCTAGATATTTTGTGAACACTCTTGGGGCTGTTGTTATGCCGAATGGCAACACTTTGGACTGGTAATGTTTTCCTGCTATGACCAACCTGAGGTATGTTCTGTGAGCTGGATGGATGGGTATGTGGAAATACACTTCTTTGAGGTCTAGAGCAGTCATGTAGTCTTGTTTTTGTAGTAGTGGAATGACATATTGCATAGTTACCATGTGAAAATGTTCTGACAGGATGTATAGATTGAGGGACCTGAGGTCTAAGATGGGCCTGAGGGTGCCGTCTTTTTTGGGAACGAGGAAGTATAGTGAGTATACTCCTGCCCCTTGTTGAGAATGTGGGACCAATTCTATTGCTTGTTTTAATAGTAGAGATTGCACAACGCTGGGTTCTGGGGACAACTTGTGGAATGGCTGTAGGGGTGTAAATTAATTCTAGGCAATAGCCATTGTGGATAATTGATAATACCCAATTGTCTGTGGTGATATTTTGCCAATGAGAAAGGAAATGCTGTAGTCTTTCCCCCCCCACAGGAGAAGTGTGGAGTGGAAGGAAGTCACTGCTTAGGTTGTGTAGTGGTTTGCTTTGAGGTTTGGAATTTACCTCTGCTCCTGAAATGTTGTCCTCTATAGAACCCTCTAAATCCCCCTCTTTGATATTGGGTTTGTTGTCCCTGCTTTGTTTGGGAGGTGGAAGCATCAGAGGACTGTGGCTTAAAGCCTCTTCTAAAGTGGGGTCTGCGGAAGGAACCTCTATATGGTGTGGTGTATAAAGTATCTGAGTCTTTTCTCCGTTTCTCAATAGTGGTGTCTACTTCTGGGTCAAAAAGATGTTTCTTGTCAAAATACATTAATTATTGGCTGTTGAATTTCTGGTTTAAAACCAGAGGAGCGTAGCCATGCATGCCTTCTAATTGTGATGGCAGTATTGACACTCCTTGCGGCTGTATCAGCAGCATCGAGGACAGACCTTATCTGGTTATTGCTTATAGCTTGTCCCTCTTCCACAACCTGTTGTGCTCTCTTTTGATGTTCCTTTGGGAGGTGCTGTATAAGATCTTGCATCTCGTCCCAATGGGCCCTGTTATATCTGGCTAGAAGTGCCTGAGAATTGGCAATTCTACATTGGTTAGCCGCTTTTGTGGCGACTCTTTTCCCAGCTGCATCAAATTTCCTACTTTCCTTATCAGGAGGAGGTGCGCCTCCTGATGACTGGCTGTTTGCTCTTTTCCTTGCCGCACTGACTACCACTGAGTCTGGGAGGACCCGATGAGTGATATGGTCTGGGTACATAGGAGCAGGCTTATATTTGTTATCAATTCTAGGGGTGATGACCCTAGCTTTGACAGGCTCGTTAAAAATTTGGTTTGCATGTTTAACCATTCCAGGCAATATCTGGAGACACTGGTACCTGGAATGAGTGGAAGACAGTGTGTTAAGTAGAAAGTCTTCTTCCAGGGGTTCAGAATGCATAAGCACTCCATGATAAGCTGCTGCACTTGATATTACTAGAGTGAAGGCAGTAGTGTCTTCTGGAGGACAAGGTTTAAATGGGTAGAGGTCCGGATCATTGTCTGGAATGGGATCAGGGTCATAGAGATCCCATGGGTATACTGTATCTCCATGTGAATAGAATTAATGTGTTGGAGAAGGCAATGGTGGTGGACTATTGTGAGGTGAAAAAAGAAAGCTGTGGAGAGTGAGGAGGATAAGGAGGGGGAGGTACTGGTTTCTCCATTTGGTTCTGCACTTTTTCTGATGGTTGAACAGAGTCTAACTCCTCTTGAAAAGCCAGCTTTCTTTTGGTCTTTAAAGGAGGTGCAGTGATGATTTGTCCAGGCTCCTTGTGATGATTCTCGATTGTCTTTCATCCATAACCTCTAAAATTGGCTCAATCTCAGTCTCTTCTTCAGAAGCTTTATGAGATTCCAGCATGGGCTTTGAGATTTGCTTTAATTTTCTTGAAAGTACCTGTTCCTCTGTGTATGAGGATTTTTTCAGCTCCAAAGTGTGGATCTTTTTCGGTCCCGAAAAAGAAGTTGGTTGTTTTGGCTCCGAAACAGAGTGCCGAATTTTCGACTCCGAGGAATGTGTTTTTTTTTACTGGAGTCTGAAGCTTTGGCGGATTTACTCGACTCAGAGGTGGACGGAGGAGTGGCCTTTTTTGGCGCCAACCTTTCCGGCAGTGGTGTACCCAATGGATGTTTTTTTAAGTAGGGGTATAGGGGCAGATGTACTCACATGCTGGCCAGCTGTGATGGGTCTATCATCTTCTGATTCCCGTTCGGAGTCAGAGTCTCGGATGCAGACTGGTGTCTGCGCCTGCTCTTCCTCCATGACGTCGAGATGTTCGGTGCTTTTTGATGCCATTTCCAGTCTTCGGGCTCTGCAATCTCTCAGGGTCTTCTTTGATCGAAACGACTGATAGGCCTCGCAATCCTCCTCTTGCGGGTCTGGAGAAAGGCACAAATGACAAACCAGGAGTTGGTCTGTATAGGGGTACTTCACGTGGCACCGAGGGCAGAATCAGAATGGAGTCCGAGCCATCAGGCTTTCCACGCGGTAGGCCCGAACAGGCCCAAGTTGGGCGCACGTGCCCCGAAGGGCAAGATGAAGGTTCCGACTGTACTACGGGTTCGATGCTCGATGCTAGATGGGAAACACGATCGAAACAATACCGACGAATAAGTAGGTTTTCTGAAGTTTTCCAATTCAAAATCTTGGAGCGAGAGGAAACACGTCCAAACCAGACATCGGAAAGAAAACAATCTAACAATGGAGTTGATTAACATGCGCACTGTAACCGAGAGGAGGAGTTACTCAATGCCATGACTCCGAAAAGACTTTTTCAAAGAAAAACAACCTGTAACACTCGGAGCCCAACACTAGATGTGGGAAGAGCTATGCACAGCATGTATTTCTGCAGCTACACTTTCCATCGAACATATATATATATGGAAAATGTCACTTACCCAGTGTACATCTGTTCGTGGCATGAGACGCTGCAGATTCACATGCTTTGCACATCCCGCCATCTAGTGTGGGGCTCGGAGTGTTACAAGTTGTTTTTCTTCGAAGAAGTCTTTTTCGAGTCACGAGATCGAGGGACTCCTCCCCTTTCGGCTCCATTGCGCATGGGCGTCGACTCCATCTTAGACTGTTTTCCCCGCAGAGGGTGAGGTAGGAGTTGTGTATTATAGTAATAGTGCCCATGCAATGGAGTAAGTATGTATGTACATAATGTGGTTTAAAGTGATATATTTACAAATTTACAAATGTTCAAGATCAACTTCAAATGGCTACAGGCTCCCAGGGAGGCGGGCGGGCGCATGTGAATCTGCAGCGTCTCATGCCATGAACAGATGTACACTGGGTAAGTGACATTTTCCGTTCGATGGCATGTGTAGCTGCAGATACACATGCTTTGCATAGACTAGTAACCAGTTATCCTCCCAAAAGCGGTGGTTCAGTCTGTAGGAGTTGAAGTTGTTTGGAACAAAGTTCGTAGTACTGCTTGTCCTACTGTGGCTTGTTGTGCTGTTAACACATCCACGCAGTAGTGTTTGGTAAACGTATGAGGCGTAGACCATGTGGCTGCCTTACATATTTCAGTCATTGGAATGTTTCCAAGAAAGGCCATGGTAGCACCTTTCTTTCTAGGTGAGTGTGCCTTTGGTGTTATAGGCAGTTCTCTTTTTGCTTTGAGATAACAGGTTTGAATGCATTTAACTATCCATCTAGCAATGCCTTGTTTGGATATTGGGTTTCCTGTATGAGGTTTTTGGAAAGCAACGAACAATTGTTTCGTTTTTCGAATTTGTTTTGTTCTGTCAATGTAGTACATTAACGCTCTTTTGATGTCTAATGTATGTAGTGCTCTTTCAGCTACAGAATCTGGCTCTGGAAAGAACACTGGTAGTTCTACTGATTGATTCAAGTGGAACGGTGATATGACTTTTGGTAAGAACTTAGGATTTGTTCGTAAAACTACTTTATGCTTGTGTATTTGAATAAAGGGTTCTTGTATGGTTTATGCTTGTATCTCACTTACTCTTCTTAGAGATGTGATGGCAGTTAGAAATGCTACTTTCCATGTTAAGTATTCCATTTCACATGAGTGCATGGGTTCAAACGGTGGACCCATGAGCCGTGTTAAGACAATGTTAAGGTTCCACGAAGGAACTGGTGGCGTCCTTGGTGGGATAATTCTTTTGAGACCCTCCATAAAAGCTTTTATGACTGGGATCCTAAATAGTGATGTTGAATGCGTAATTTGCAGATAAGCTGAAATAGCGGTGAGATGAATTTTAATAGATGAAAAAGCTAGCTTTGACTTTTGTAAGTGCAGTAGGTAGCTGACGATGTGTTTAGCAGATGCGTGTAAGGGTTGTATTTGTTTATTATGGCAGTAATAAACAAATCTTTTCCATTTATTTGCATAGCAATGTCTTGTGGTTGGTTTCCTAGCTTGTTTTATGACCTCCATACATTCCTGTGTGAGGTCCAGATGTCCGAATTCTAAGACTTCAGGAGCCAAATTGCTAGATTCAGCGATGTTGGATTTGGGTGTCTGATCTGTTGTTTGTGTTGGGTTAACAGATCTGGTCTGTTTGGTAGTTTGACATGAGGCTCTACTGAGAGGTCTAGTAGTGTTGTATACCAAGGTTGTCTTGCCCAAGTTGGTGCTATTAGTATGAGTTTGAGTTTGTTTCGACTCAATTTGTTAACCAGATATGGAAGGAGTGGGAGAGGGGGAAAAGCGTATGCAAATATCCCTGACCAACTCATCCATAATGCATTGCCCTGAGTCTGATCCTATGGGTATCTAGATGCGAAGTTTTGGCATTTTGCGTTTTCTTTTGTTGCAAATAGGTCTATTTGTGGTGTTCCCCATCTTTGGAAGTAGGTGTTTATTATTTGGGGGTGAATCTCCCATTCGTGGATCTGCTGGTGATCTCGAGAGAGATTGTCTGCTAACTGATTCGGAATCCCTGGAATATACTGTGCTATTAGGTGAATGCGGTTGTGAATCACCCAATGCCATATTTTTTGTGCCAGGAGACACAACTGTGTTGAGTGTGTTCCTCCTTGTTTGTTCAGATAATACATCGTTGTCATGTTGTCTGTTTTGACAAGAATGTGTTTGTGTCTTATTATAGGTTGAAATGCTTTCAACGCTAGAAACACTGCCAGTAGTTCTAAGTGATTTATGTGAAACTGTCTCTGCTGAGTGTCCCATTGTCCTTGGATGCTGTGTTGATTGAGGTGTGCTCCCCACCCTATCATGGAGGCATCTGTTGTTATTACATATTGAGGCACTGGGTCTTGGAAAGGCCGCCCTTGGTTTAAATTTATATTGTTCCACCATTGAAGCGAGGTGTATGTTTGGCGGTCTATCAACACTAGATCTAGAAGTTGACCCTGTGACCATTGTGATGCTAGGCACTGTTGTAAGGGCCGCATGTGCGATCTTGCGTTTGGGACAATGGCTATGCATGAGGACATCATGCCTAGTAGTTTCATCACCATCTTGACATGTATCTTTTATTTTGGATACATGGCCTGTATTACATTGTGAAATGCATGTACTCTTTGCGGACTTGGAGTGGCAATCCCTTTCATTGTGTTGATTGTCGCCCCTAAGTATTGCTGTGTTTGACACGGCTGAAGGTGTGACTTTGTGTAGTTGAGTGAGAAACCTAGTTTGTGGAGGGTTTCTATGACATACTTTGTGTGTTGTGAACACCGTTCTTGCGTGTTGGTTTTGATTAACCAATCGTCTAGGCACGGGAACACATGTATTTGCTGCCTTCTGTTATGAGCAGCTACTACTGCCAAGCATTTTGTAAAAACTCTTGGCGCAGTTGTTATCCCGAATGGCAACACTTTGAATTGGTAATGTACCCCTTGGAATACAAACCTTAAGGACTTTCTGTGTGAAGGATGTATCGGTATATGGAAGTATGCATCCTTTAGGTCTAGTGTTGTCATGTAGTCTTGTTGTTTGAGCAGTGGGATTACGTCCTGTAATGTCACCATGTGAAAGTGATCTGATTTGATGAAGGTATTTCATGTTCTGAGATCTAATATGGGTCTTAGAGTCTTGCCCTTTTTGGGTATGAGAAAGTACAGAGAGTAAACTCCTGTTTCTTTCTGTTGAATTGGTACTAATTCTATTGCTCCTTTTTGTAGCAACGCTTGGACCTCTAGTCCTAGAAGATCCATGTGTTGTTTTGACATATTGTGTGTTTTCGGTGGGACGTTTGGAGGGAATTTGAGAAATTCTATGCAATAACCATGCTGGATAATTGCTAGGACCCAAGTGTCTGTTGTTATTTCCTCCCAATGTTTGTAAAACTTGGTTAGTCTTCCCCCCACAGGTGTTAGGTGTTGGGGATTTGTGACGTGGAAGTCACTGCTTGTTTTGAGGAGTTTTGGGACTTTGGAACTTCCCTCTACTCTTTTGGAATTGTCCCCCTCTATATTGTCCCCGAAAACTTCCCCGCTGATATTGGCTCTGATAAGTGTGCCTTGTTTGTGAGGTTGTGGGTTCTGTAGTTTGTCCTCGAAACCCCCCTCTAAACTGCATTTTGCGAAATGTGCCTCTGCTCTGTGGAGAGTAGAGTGCGCCCATGGCTTTGGCCGTATCAGTGTCTTTTTTAAGTTTTTCGATAGCAGTGTCCACCTCCGGCCCAAACAACTGCTGTCCGTTAAAAGGCATACTAAGCACGGCCTGTTGTATTTCCGGCTTGAATCCTGACGTACGCAACCATGCGTGTCTCCTTATGGTTACTGCTGTATTTACTGTCCTAGCAGCTGTATCTGCTGCATCCATTGCTGACCGTATCTGATTATTTGAGATACTTTGTCCTTCCTCCACCACTTGTTGTGTCCTCTTCTGGAACACCTTGGGTAAGTGTTCAATGAAATGTTGCATTTTGTCACAATGAGCCCTATCATATCTTGCCAGCAGTGCCTGTGAGTTGGCAATACGCCATTGGTTGGCAGCTTGTGCTGCAACCCTTTTCCCCGCAGCGTCGAACTTGCGACTCTCCTTGTCTGGAGGTGGTGCGTCTCCTGAGGTGTGAGAGTTTGCTCTTTTGCGAGCTGCCCCTACTACCACAGAGTCTGGTTTTAATTGCTGCGTGATCTGTTGGCGGTGGCTTGTACTTTTTTTCTACTCTTGGAGTTATGGCCCTGCCCTTCACAGGCTCCTGAAACACCTGTTTGGAGTGTTTTAGCATTCCGGGTAGCATAGGTAAGCTTTGGTATTGGCTATCGAGGATAGTGTATTAAACAAAAAGTCATTCTCAATAGGTTCTGCGTGCAAGGTGACGTTATGAAATGCAGCTGCTCTTGACCACCTGTGTATAAGCTGTACTGTCCTCAGGTGGCGACGGCCTCGCTGGGTAACAGTCTGGGCTGTTATCTGACACTGGCGCATCATAAAGATCCCATGCGTCTGGATCATCCTGACTCATTCCAGTATGAGTCAGGGATTGCATCAGTGGTGGAGTGGCTACCGGTGATGTGTGCGTTGATGGTGGTGGGGATGGTGGCGGTGTTGTTTGTTTTGCCACCTTTGCCTGTGGCTGTTTGTCCTTTTCTTGAAAGGCAAGTCTTCTTTTCATCCTAATTGGGGGAAGAGTACTTATCTTCCCTGTGTCCTTTTGGATGTGGAGCCTTCTCTGATTGTAGTCTGCCTCCATTGACTGTAGTTCTTGTCCGAACTTATGTCCTTGCATTTGGGAGGACAGTCCCTGTTCCTCTGTGTAGGAACCTGATTTCGGTTCCGAGGCTGGATGTTTCGGAACGGAAATCTTTTCGGTAGCCTTTTTCGGCTCCGACGACACCTTCTTTATTTACGGCGTCCCGGTCTCTCAGTGCCGACTTGTTTCGGTGCCGAACTTGCTCGGTCCCGCTGTCTCGGGCTCGAGTTTGCTGTGTGCCGGTATCTCGACCGGAGTCGGATGACTTCGACACATGCGTGCCCTTTTTCGGTGCCGATGGTCGGTCACCTATTTTTCGGGTTAAGCCATGGCCTGCTGGCGGTGGCGTCCCTTAGGCTTTTGTGGTCTTCTCGTGAGTTTTGTGTGTCGATGTCTTACTCACGGTTTTAGGCATCTCTTCGGGATCGAGCTCTTCCGAGTCCGAGTCCTGGATGGACAAGGTTTCTTCTTCCTCCTCCAAGTGTCTTTGTCCTGTCGGCGCCGACGCCATTTGCAGTCTTCTTGCTCTTCGGTCTCTTAGTGTCTTCCTCGACTGAAACGCTCGACAGGCTTCACAAGTATCTTCTTTGTGTTCAGGAGACAAACACAAGTTACAGACCACGTGCTGATCTGTATACGGATACTTGTTGTGGCATTTGGGGCAGAAGCGGAATGGGGTCCGTTCCATCAGCCGTGAAGAGACACTTGGTCGGGCCCACCAGGCCCCGACGGGGGTTCGAAAAAAAACCCGAAGGGCCACCGGAGCTCTTCAAAAGTCATTGTCGATCTGTTGTAACTAACCCGATACCGAACGCAAACAATACCGTCAAATTTTCCGAGATTCTAACTATCTTTCCGAACCGAAACACAGAGCGAAAAGGAACACGTCCGAACTCGATGGCGGAAAAAAAACAATCTAAGATGGAGTCGACGCCCATGCGCAATGGAGCCGAAAGGGGAGGAGTCCCTCGATCTCGTGACTCGAAAAAGACTTCTTCGAAGAAAAACAACTTGTAACACTCCGAGCACAACACTAGATGGCGGGATGTGCAAAGCATGTGTATCTGCAGCTACACATGCCATCGAACACATATATATATATATATATATATATATATATGGAAAATGTCACTTACCCAGTGTATATCTGTTCGTGGCATGAGTCGCTGCAGATTCACATGCTGTGCACATCCCGCCATCTGGTGTTGGGCTCGGAGTGTTACAAGTTGTTTTTCTTCGAAGAAGTCTTTTCGAGTCACGAGACCGAGGGACTCCTCCCATTTCGACTCCATTGCGCATAGGCGTCGACTCCATGTTAGATTGTTTTCCCCGCAGAGGGTGAGGTAGGAGTTGTGTATGCTAGTAATAGTGCCCATGCAATGGAGTGAATACGTATGTACAAAATGAAGTTTAAAGTAATATATTTACAAATTTACAAATGTTGACAATCAACTTCTAAACGGCTACAGGCTCCCGGGGAGGTGGGTGGGCGCATGTGAATCTGCAGCGACTCATGCCACGAACAGATGTACACTGGGTAAGTGACATTTTCAATTCAATGGCATGTGCAGCTGCAGATACACATTCTGTGCATAGACTAGTAAGCAGTTATCTCCCCAAAAGCGGTGGTTTAGCCTGTAGGAGTTGAAGTTGTTTGAAACAATGTTCGTAGTACAGCTTGACCTACTGTGGCTTGTTGTGAAGTTAACACATCTACACAGTAATGTTTGGTAAATGTATGAGGCGTAGACCATGTTGCTGCCTTACATATTTCGTTCATTGGAATATTTCCTAGAAAGGCCATGGTAGCACCTTTCTTTCTGGTTGAGTGCGCCTTTGGTGTAATAGGCAGCTCTCTCTTTGCTTTAAGATAGCAGGTTTGAATACACTTAACTATCCATCTAGCAATGCCTTGTTTTGAAATTGGATTTCCTGTATGAGGTTTTTGAAAGGCAATAAATAGTTGTTTTGTTTTTCAAATTAGTTTTGTTCTGTCAATGTAGTACATTAGCGCTCTTTTGATGTCTAATGTATGTAGTGCTCTTTCAGCTACAGAATCTGGCTGTGGGAAGAACACTGGTAATTCTACTGTTTGATTCAAGTGGAACGTTGAGATAACTTTTGGTAAAAATTTTGGATTTGTCCGTAGAACTACTTTATTCTTGTGTATTTGAATAAATGGTTCTTGTATGGTAAATGCTTGAATTTCACTCACCCTTCTTAGAGATGTGATGGCAATTAAAAATGCAACTTTCCACGTTAAGTATTGCATTTCACAACAGTGCATGGGCTCAAAAGGCGGACCCATGAGTCGTGTTAAGACAATGTTGAGGTTCCATGAAGGAACTGGTGGTGTTCTTGGTGGTATAATTCTCTTTAGGCCTTCCATAAACGCTTTTATGACTGGTATCCTAAATAATGAAGTTGAGTGTGTAATTTGCAGGTAAGCTGAAATTGCAGTAAGATGTATCTTTATGGAAGAGAAAGCTAGTTTTGTTTTTTGCACATGTATTAAGTATCCTACTATATCTTTTGCAGATGCGTGTAAGGGTTGAATTTGATTATTATGGCAGTAATAAACAAATCTTTTCCACTTATTTGCATAGCAGTGTCTAGTGGTAGGCTTCCTAGCTTGTCTTATGACCTCCATACATTCTTGTGTGAGGTCTAAGTGTCCGAATTCTAGGATTTCAGGAGCCAAATTGCTAGATTCAGCGATGCTGGATTTGGATGTCTGATCTGTTGTTTGTGTTGAGTTAACAGATCTGGTCTGTTTGGTAGTTTGACATGAGGTACTACTGAAAGGTCTAGTAGTGTTGTGTACCAAGGTTGTCTTGCCCATGTTGGTGCTATTAGTATGAGTTTGAGTTTGTTTTGACTCAACTTGTTTACTAGATATGGAAGGAGTGGGAGAGGGGGAAAAGCGTACGCAAATATCCCTGACCAGTTCATCAATAGCGCATTGCCCTGAGACTGATGTTGTGGGTACCTGGATGCGAAGTTTTGGCATTTTGAGTTTTCCTTTGTTGCAAATAGATCTATTTGTGGTGTTCCCCAAATTTGGAAGTAAGTGTTCAGTATTTGGGGGTGAATCTCCCATTCGTGGATCTGTTGGTGATCCCGAGAGAGATTGTCTGCTAACTGATTCTGAATTCCTGGAATAAATTGTGCTATTAGGTGAATGTGGTTGTGAATCGCCCAATGCCATATTTTCTGTGTTAGGAGACACAACTGTGTTGAGTGTCCGCCTCCCTGTTTGTTTAGGTAATACATTGTTGTCATGTTGTCTGTTTTGACAAGAATGTATTTGTGGGTTATCATGGGTTGAAATACTTTCAGCGCTAGAAATACCGCTAACAGTTCTAAGTGATTTATGTGAAACTGTCTTTGCTGTATGTCCCATTGTCCTTGGATGCTGTGTTGATTGAGGTGTGCTCCCACCCTGTCATGGAAGCATCTGTCATTATCACGTATTGTGGCACTGGGTCTTGGAAAGGCCGCCCTTGGTTTAAATTTATACTGTTCCACCATTGAAGCGAGATGTATGTTTGGCGGTCTATCAACACCAGATCTAGAAGCTGACCCTGTGCTTGTGACCATTGTGATGCTAGGCACTGTTGTAAGGGCCGCATGTGCAACCTTGCATTTGGGACAATGGCTATGCATGAAGACATCATGCCTAGTAGTTTCATTACCATTTTGACTTGTATCCTTTGTTTTGGATACATGGCCTGTATTACATTGTGAAATGTTTGAACTCTTTGTGGACTTGGAGTAGCAATACCTTTTGCTGTGTTGATTGTTGCTCCTAAGTATTGCTGTGTTTGACACGACAGAAGGTGTGACTTTGCGTAGTTGATTGAGAAACCTAGTTTGTGTAGGATTTCTATGACATATTTTGTGTGTTGTGAACACCGTTTTAGCGTGTTGGTTTTGATTAACCAATCGTCCAGGTACAGGAACACATGTATTTGCTGCCTTCTGATATGTGCAGCTACTACTGCTAGGCATTTTGTAAAAACTCTTGGCGCAGTTGTTATTCCGAATGGCAACACTTTGAATTGGTAATGTATCCCTTGGAATACAAACCTTAGGTACTTTCTGTGTGGAGGATGTATTGGTATATGGAAATATGCATCCTTTAGGTCTAGTGTTGTCATGTAATCTTGTTGTTTGAGCAGTGGGATTACGTCTTGTAAAGTAACCATGTGAAAGTGGTCTGATTTGATGTAGGTATTTAATGTTCTGAGATCTAGTATAGGTCTCAGACTCTTGTCTTTTTTGGGTATCAGAAAGTACAGTGAGTAAACTCCTGTGTTTAATTGTTGTGTTGGTACTAATTCTATTGCTTCTTTCTGTAGCAATGCCTGAACTTCTAGTCCTAGAAGATCTATATGTTGTTTTGACATACTGTGTGTTTTCGGTGGGACGTTTGGAGGGAATTTGAGAAATTCTATGCAATAACCATGCTGGATAATTGCTAAGACCCAAGTGTCTGTTGTTATTTCCTCCCAATGTGTGTAAAACTTGGTTAGTCTCCCTCCCACAGGTGTTATGTGTTGGGGATTTGTGACCTTGAAGTCACTGTTTGTTTGGAGGAGTTTTGGGACTTTGGAACTTTCCTCTGTTTCTTTGAAACTGTCCTCCTCTATATTGTCCCCGAAAACCTCCCCGCTGATACTGGCTCTGGTAAGTGGGCTTTGTTTGTGAGGTTGTGGCTTCTGTGCTCTGCCCTCGAAACCCCCCTCGAAATTGTGTCTTTCGAAATGTGCCTCTGCTCTGCGGGGAGTAGAGTGCGCCCATGGCTTTGGCCGTGTCAGTGTCTTTCTTAAGTTTTTCTATTGCAGTGTCCACCTCCGGCCCAAACAACTGCTGTCCGTTGAATGGCATATTCAGCACAGCTTGCTGTATCTCTGGTTTAAATCCTGATGTACGCAGCCATGCATGTCTCCTTATTGTTACTGCTGTGTTGACAGTTCTAGCAGCTGTGTCTGCAGCATCCATTGCTGATCGTATTTGATTATTGGAGATACTCTGTCCCTCTTCTACCACTTGCTGCGCTCTTTTTTGGAACTCTTTTGGTAAATGTTCAATAAAGTGTTGCATCTCATCCCAATGGGCCCTATCATATCTGGCTAACAAAGCTTGCGAATTTGCAATACGCCACTGGTTTGCTGCCTGTGCCGCCACCCTTTTGCCTGCAGCATCGAATTTTCTACTCTCTTTATCTGGAGGTGGTGCATCTCCTGAAGTATGAGAGTTGCCTCTTTTGCGCGCTGCTCCAACTACAACAGAGTCTGGTGATAGCTGTTGTGTGATGTACACTGGGTCTGTTGGTGGCGGTTTATATTTTTTATCTACTCTTGGAGTAATGGCTCTCCCTTTGACAGGCTCCTCAAACACTTTTTTGGAGTGCTTCAGCATTCCGGGCAACATCTGAAGACTCTGATATTGACTGTGTGTAGGCGACAGTGTATTAAAAAGAAAGTCGTCTTCAATGGGTTCTGAATGAAGGCTGACATTGTGAAATGCTGCTGCTCTTGATACCACTTGAGCGTAGCCTGTACTATCCTCTGGTGGCGATGGTCTCGCTGGATAGCATTGAGGACTATTATCTGACACTGGTGCGTCATAAAGGTCCCATGCGTCAGGGTCATCTTGACTCTTTCCCGTATGAGTTGGGGATTGCATCATTGGTGGAGTGGCTACTGGTGATGGTTGTGGAGAGTGATGTGGGGATGGTGGTGGTGTTACTTGTTTAGCCACCTTTGCGTGTGGCTGTTTGTCCTTGTCTTGGAAGGCAAGTTTACGTTTCATTTTGATTGGAGGAAGAGTGCTGATCTTCCCCGTATCTTTTTGAATAAAGAGCCGCCTTTGTGTGTGATCTGGCTCTATTGTTTCTAATTCTTGTTCAAATCTGTGTGTCATTTGTGAGGACAGTCCTTGTTCCCCTGAATAGGAACTTATTTTCGGTTCCGAGTCCGGATGTTTAGGTACCGAAACCTTTTCGGCTGCTTTTTTCGGCTCCGACGAAATCTTTTTTACTTTCGCCGTCGTGCCCTCTCGGTGCCGCTGTCTCGATGCCGAATCTTATCGGAGCCACTCTCTCGGGCCCGAGATTGCTGTGTGCCGGTATCTCGACCGGAGTCGGATGACTTCGACACCAGCTCGCCCTTTTTCGGTGCCGATGGACGGTCACCTATTTTTCGGGTTAAGCCATGGCCTGTTGGCGGTGGCGTCCCCTGGGCTTTAGCTGTCTTTTCGTGAGTTCTTTGTTTCAACGTCTTACTCACGGTTTTCGGCGTTTCTGGGTGGAGAATGTTTCTTCCTCCTCCTCGAAACGCCCTTGCCCTGTCGGCGCCGACGCCATTTGCAGTCTTCTTGCTCTTCGGTCCCTGAGTGTCTTCCTGGACCGAAACGCTCGACAGGCCTCACAAGTATCCTCCTTGTGTTCTGGTGACAAACACAAGTTATAGACCAGGTGTTGATCTGTATATGGATACTTGTTATGGCATTTTGGACAGAAGCGGAATGGGGTCCGTTCCATCAGCCTTGAAGAGACACGTGGCCGGGCCGACCAGGCCCCGACGGGGATCGAAAAAAAACCCGAAGGGCCACCGGAGCTCTTCTTAATTCGGTGTTGATCTGTTGTAACTAACCCGATACCGAACGCAAACAATACCGACGATTTTTCCGAGATTCTAACTAACTTTCTGACCCGAAACACGGAGCGAAAAGGAACACGTCCGAACCCGATGGCGGATAAAAAACAATCTAACATGGAGTCGACGCCCAGGCGCAATGGAGTCGAAATGGGAGGAGTCCCTCGGTCTCGTGACTCGAAAAGACTTCTTCGAAGAAAAACAACTTGTAACACTCCGAGCCCAACACCAGATGGCGGGATGTGCACAGCATGTGTATCTGCAGCTACACATGCCATCGAACATATATATATATATACACACACACACACACACACACACACACACACGTATATTCCACTGGAAAACAACAAAGCTTAAAGTGATGTTACTGTTGTTAGGCTTAATAAAGTATGTTAATTCACAGAAAAAAAGATTGAAGTCAAGTTATACTTCAGTGTGGAAATAAAACCTGCATATAAAAACTGAAAAAGTACTGAAAGGTGCCTGTTATAGTTTAACTACCTTCAAAAACCACCTCCCATCATGCTTAGCATATGACCTCACATATTACATCACTCACAACAAGCTAAATTACATCACTGATGATATAATCTGTGATGATCTTACACTTACACCATTTTAAATTAGGAATTTGTTTTAAAGTGTATGAAGCTAGCTCTGTATATACTATATCAAAATGAGATAGTGTACACAGAGTCCAGGGTATTCCCAGAGGCTTAACAGAGGCTAAAGTAGTAAACACTAACGCTCTCTTTTGTGGAAGTGTGGTCAAGCAGGCAGTCTTCTCAGAGGGTAGTGCAAAGCATCTGTCGTACACACACAGGCAATAAAGCGAAGCACACACTCAATGACTGTAGGAAGTTGGCTCTGTATGTACTATCTCAAAGTGAGAGATAGTGTGCACAGAGTCCGAGGGTTCCCCTTAGAGGTTGATAGTGGCAAAATTAGATAATACTAATGCTCTATTTTGTTGTAGTGTGGTCGAGCAGTAGGCTTATCAGAGGTTAGTGTTAAGCATTTGTTGACAACACACAGGCAATAAATGAGGAACACACACTCGAAGACTTAACTCCAGGCCAATAGGTTTTATATAGAAAAATATATATTTTCTTAATTTATTTTAGAACCACAAGATTCAAGATTTTAGTTAAGTACATAAAATCCAAGGTACTTCCCACAGTTAAGTATAGAACTTTGATTTAAAACAGTAGTACACACAGGTTTGGTTAAAATGGCAATAAGCTATTTTAAAAGTGGACACTGCAAAAATCAACAGTTTGTGGGGGAAGTAAGTTTGGTTAGTTTTTGCATGAAAGTAAAGCACTTACACAGTCAGTCTCCTGAACATACGTAGCCCACCGTTGGGGGTTCAAGGCCACCCCAAAGCCACCGCACCAGCAACACAGGGCTGGTCAGGTGCAGAGGTCAAAGGAGACCCCCAAAACACATAGGTGCCTACGATGAACAGGGGCGCTCCGGTCCTAGTCTGCTTACAGGTAAGCGCCTGCGTCCTTGGGGAGCAGACCAGGGGGGGTTTGTAGAGCACTGGGGGGGGAAGGGGGGACACAAGCCAACAAAACACACCATCAGTGGCACAGGGGCAGCCGGGTGCAGTAGGCAAAGTAGGCATTAGGTTTGCTATAGAAAGCAATGGAGGGATCATGGGGTCACTTAGGCGATGCACGCAGGGCACAGGGGGACTTCTCAGGTAAACCACCGGCTGTGCTAAGATGAGTGCCACCTGCTGGTCACTCCTGCATTGGTAGGTGGTTCCTCTCGGTCCTGGGGGCTGCGGGTGCAGTGCTTGGTCCAGGCATCGGGTTCCTTTGTTAGCAGGCAGTCGCAGTCAGGGGAAGCCTCTGGATCCTCTATGCAGGCGTCGCTGTGGGGGTGCAGGGAGGTCGACTCAGGGTGTCCACGTCATTGGAGTCGCCTGGGAGTCCTCTCTGCGGTGTTGGTTGTCATGGACTCGAGACGGAGGCATCGGGTCCAGAGTGTGAAGACTCACGCTTCTGGCGGGAAGTGAGAGTCTCTTTAAAAATTGTTGCAAAGTTGATGCAGTTTCTGAACAGTGCAGCTGTTCTCAGGAGTTTCTTGGTCCTTTAGGTCCAGGGCAGTCCTCCGAGTCCTCAGAGGTCGCTGGTCCTGCTGGATGCGTCGCTGCGCAGGTTCTTTGAGTCTGAAGACAGGCCGGTAGGGCTGGGGCCAAGTCAGTTGGTGTCTCTGTCAGCTCTGTGGGACTTTCAGGTCAGCAGTCCTTTCTTCAGGTTGCAGGAATCTGATTTCCTGGGTTCAGGATCGCCCCTAAATACTAAATGTAAGGGTGTGTTTAGGTCAGGGGGGCAGTAGCCAATGGCTACTGTCCTTGAGGGTGGCTACACCCTCCTTGTGCCTCCTCCCAGAGGGGAAAGGGGTGGTGGGGGGGGGGACATCCCTATTCCTACTGGGGGAATCCTCTAAACTCAAGATGGAGGATTTCTAAAGGCAGGGGTCACCTCAGCTCAGGGCACCTTAGGGCCTGTCCTGACTGGCAGGTGACTCCTCCTTGTTTTTCTCATTTTCTCGTCCGGACTTGCCGCCAAAAGTTGGGGCTGTGTCCGGAAGGGTGGGAATCTCCACTAGCTGGGATGTCCTGTGGTGCTGTAACACCAGGCAGGAGCCTTTGAGGCTCACCGCCAGGTGTTACAGTTCCTGCAGGGGGAGGAGTGAGGCACCTCCTCTCAGGACAGGCTTTGTTCACAAAAGGCA
Organism: Pleurodeles waltl; assembly: GCF_031143425.1. Classification (NCBI taxonomy): domain Eukaryota; kingdom Metazoa; phylum Chordata; class Amphibia; order Caudata; family Salamandridae; genus Pleurodeles; species Pleurodeles waltl. The sequence continues at coordinate 350,962,421 of NC_090438.1, forward strand.
CACACCCCATGTGGCCAGAAACTACTCTGGTAGTTGCAGGCTGGCAGAGACCGGTCAGCCTGGCACTAGCAGTTGGGCTGGCATGCAGGGGGCATCTCAAAGATGCCCTATGGGTGTATTTCTCCATACATCTCACACTGGCACCAGTGTGGATTTATTGTGCTGAGAAGTTTGATACCAAACTTCCCAGTATTCAGAGTGGCCATAATGGAACTGTGGAGTTTGTGTTTGACCAACTCCCAGACCATATACTCTTCATGGCTCCCCTGCACTTACAATGTGAAAGAACTGGCTAAGACACTGTAGGGGCATAGTGTGCATGCACATATGCCCTCACCTGTGGTATAGTGCACCCTGCCTTAGGGCTGTAAAGCCTGCTAGAGAGGCGACTTACCTATGCCACAGGCAGTGGGTTCTGGGCATGGCACTCTGAGGGGAGTGCCATGTCGACTTAGTCTCACACAGAAGCTGTGAGGCAGTGTGCATGTGTTGGGTGAGGGGTCCCCAGGGTGGAAAAATACATGTTGCAGCCCTTCAAGACCTTCCCTGCCCAAAGGGCCCTTGGTACCAGGGGTACCATTTACATGGGACTTATCTGTGTGCCAGGGTTGTGCCAACTGTGGAGACATAGGTACAGTTTTAGAGAAAGAACAGTGGTCCGAGAACTGGTTAGCAGGATTCCAGCACACTTTCAATCAAAGCTGGCATCAACACTAGGCAAAAAGTGGGGGGTGACCATGCCCAACAGTGGCATTTTCCTACAGGGGAGCTTCCAATCGACCTCACTGGTGTGGAGTCTTCTGGTATTTGGCGACATTCAACTTTACCTCAAGCTCCTGAATAGCCCTCAGGGTCATTGGGCACACTAATTGCAAGCTTTGGAGTTGTGTCTTGGGCCCAAGGTCCAGAGACATACCTGGTGGGGGATCTGTCACAGACATGTCTGCAACAATCCTTACAAGTTTAAACCCTGCAGTTTTGGGAGCAGACATTTTCCCTGGCACACTAGGTTTAAACTAATTTCCGTGATAAAAGCATCGGTTAAAGGGTAGCAAGGGTAGCACTGGATTATTGTCTGATGGTGCATAAAGAAAGGAACTGACATCAGTGCACATTGGTGGTGTTTATATGTGGCTTTGCACGTCACTTCTTGAGAGGAACAAAATTGGTGCAAAGCCACATGGCACCATCTACTGGCAAGCAGGAGAAAATTCTGGATCAGGTTGACGCCTGGGGAGTATTCAAAGGCGGGAATCTACTGTTAGGAATTTGTTGTTAATATTATCTATCAAAAGTTAATATTTTGATCAATACACAATAACTATACAATTCATTGTGTACAACCACAGTGCAACTAAATTAATTATCTATTAACACATTAAAAAAATATTTTTCCAGTATAGTAAATCAATTTTGAAATATTAACACACCTTTTGGACAGGATGCAATGGTTTCCTTTTCTTTTCAAGAGTATACAAATTAACTTCTATTTCACCTTTGGCATATCGACATTCTTCCTGAACCCTATAAAAAACATTAGTGAAAATGGACAGTCATCAATAAAATATAAACAAAAACATATTCTGCTATGACTATGGATATCTACGAGAGATGCATGCTGAAGATTTCGGTGACACCCGTCATTTTCTACCTACCACCCCTGTGGAGTGAAAACAAAAAAAACAGGTCCCCAATGACCCCTCCCTCATATTTTACTTAACACAGCAACCACACTAGTATGTAGCAGCAGCCCTGCCAAAGACCCAAAATGATATTGCTGAATTCCCCTAAGCTAACTCATTGCTCATCCCAACCAGACATACAGAGTTGTATATTGAAGGATTTTGTATATGCTACTGAAGTACAGAATATATGCACCAAAATGGGGAATATATTGGCAATAGCAAAGTACAATAAATAGACTGAAGAAATTGAGAATTATATTAATCTGTACATATTTCCTACATAACCTATAATCACTAAAAGGTAGTAAACTGCCACTAGAAGAGTTGAGATAAAGAATTTGCACTCCTGAAAGACTGGATGCAGCCCGCGCTCATACAATCCTCAGATGGTAACCAAGTATATCTTGGAAGGATGCCAAATGTCCTTAGAGCTGCTGCTACATGTTTACATCACTCCTCTGTGCCAGACCAGAGAGCACTGCACCCTATTTTTATCATATCTCACAGGTTGTTTGAGAAGGTGTTCCTATGATCACAACATGTTCCAAAACAGTAGCCCGACAACTAGTGTTGAGAATATACACCTATAGGGCTTGTTGGCTACTTTCATTTGTACAATAACTGGCATTACTAACATACACATATTCAGCAAATACATGCATAGAACATAGGTGGACAATCATAAATGCTACTTAAAATACTCCAGCATAAAACTGACTTCACAATGTGATAAGACATGCAGCATTGTGCAAAAACAATTATACTTCAGAGATTGGAGGACATAGGGCACAAATCAGATTTCACAAAGGCCTGACACAATAAAAAAATGATGTGCCCAAAACAGAAGTACACATTATGGATTTTCATGATGTCAATATTTTGTGACTTAGAGCATGAAAGTGGAATGTTACCTTGTTTGTTCTCAAAACCTCTATTAAATGGGGGAGGGAGTAATAAGTTGGGCACGGGAACCCTGGCCCAAACGTGAGCCAAGATTAATGCAGATTACAAGAATTCCCATTGGCCTGTAGGTATTCATCCATTTATCCTACAAACTTTGTTGCTTATATATAGCGTGCAGGCTACAGCGATAGAGGATGCCACTGCACGCTGAGCAACATGAAGATGTGGGGTACCTCAGAACATAACTCTGAATTAATGCAGTAATTGGGGAGTACCTTCACTTTGATCCTCCTTCTGCCTTATAGGATGGGCTGCAGCGAGCATTTATCAGTCCTGAGAATAATGGTCTGAACGCATGGTCCCAGACTGAGTTTGATTGGAGGCTCCAAAGTAACAGCTAATCGGTGCTTTGGGCTGCTAAGGCAAGAGTCTACAGCATGAGAGTCGAAGTTGCTCCCCCTCCTCCCACCAGCAATAAACTGTACAACCTGGATCCAGAAGACAGAGCCTGTCTCCCATAAGTACAGTGAGGTGCCTGAGGCAATAGGTCTATGAGATCCTGATGGAGGGTGGGCAAACATATAAAAGAAATGCTGGTGTGATTCAACCACACAAATTGGACCACCAGTACGGATGGTGGTGGAGGTCCTAGGCACCTGATGAACAATGTATTTAACTTTAGTATTGCTCTTTCCGGTGGATAGTCTAACACCAAAATCCTTAACTTTTGAATTCATCAGGCACCAGATGGATCCAGAAACATTTTAACAATTGAGACCAAGTGCAATAGGGATCAGCAACAGATGTTGTGTTGGCTTCATTCCCGCCTCAGAAATGACAGGGCAGAACCATGTAAAAGTACCACCTCGGCACACTGACATGATTTTATGGTAACTCATTGCACACTCTTAGGTGCGCAGCATCTGTAATATATTGAGACAGTGTGCAGAATCTAATATGGAAGCTTATTAACATTTAGAAGCCCACTCCACAGAATGGGGGAGAAAGGGGAGGAATCCATGATCCAGAAAGACGTTTTACAGAAGGTAAGTAACTTGTTCTTCTGATGACTCCTTTTACCTAAGATACCCCACGTTTTGAACAGATCATATGTAAAGAAATGGCTCCCTGTTGCAGTTACCCCCCACTTTTTGCCTGATACTGATTTGACTGAGAAGTGTGCTGGGACCCTGCTAACCAGGCCCCAGCACCAGTGTTCTTTCACCTAAAATGTACCATTGATTCCACAATTGGCACAACCCTGGCATCCAGGTAAGTCCCTTGTAACTGGTACCCCTGGTACCAAGGGCCCTGATGCCAGGGAAGGTCTCTAAGGGCTGCAGCATGTCTTATGCCACCCTAGGGACCCCTCACTCAGCACAGACACACTGCTTGCCAGCTTGTGTGTGCTGGTGGGTCGACATGGCCCTCCCCTCAGGGTGCCATGCCAACCTCACACTGCCTGTGGCATAGGTAAGTCACCGCTCTAGCAGGCCTTACAGCCCTAAGGCAGGGTGCACTATACCACAGGTGAGGGCATAGGTGCATGAGCACTATGCCCCTACAGTGTCTAAGCAAAACCTTAGACATTGTAAGTGCAGGGTAGCCATAAGAGTATATGGTCTGGGAGTCTGTCAAAAACGAACTCCACAGCTCCATAATGGCTACACTGAATACTGGGAAGTTTGGTACCAAACTTCTCAGAATAATAAACCCACACTGATGCCAGTGTTGGATTTATTAAAAAATGCACACAGAGGGCATCTTAGAGATACCCCCTGTATTTTACCCAATTGTTCAGTGCAGGACTGACTGGTCTGTGCCAGCCTAATGCTGAGAGACGAGTTTCTGACCCCATGTGCTCTCTGAGGACAGAAACAAAGCCTGCTCTGGGTGGAGGTGCTTCACACCTCCCCCCTGCAGGAACTGTAACACCTAGCAGTGAGCTTCAAAGGCTCAAGCTTCGTGTTACAATGCCCCAGGGCACTCCAGCTAGTGGAGATGCCCGCCCCCTGGACCCAGCCCCCACTTTTGGCGGCAAGTCCAGGAGAGATAATGAGAATAACAAGGAGGAGTCACTGGCCAGTCAGGACAGCCCCTAAGGTGTCCTGAGCTGAAGTGACTCTAATTTTTAGAAATCCTCCATCTTGCAGATGGAGGATTCCCCCAATAGGGATAGGAATGTGACCCCCTCCCCTTGGGAGGAGGCACAAAGAGGGTGTACCCACCCTCAGGGCTAGTAGCCATTGGCTACTAACCCCCCAGACCTAAACCCGCCCTTAAATTTAGTATTTAGGGGCTCCCCTGAACCTAAGAATTTAGATTCCTGCAACTTACCGAAGAAGAAGACTGCTGAGCTGAAAACCCCTGCAGAAGAAGAAAGAAGACACCAACTGCTTTGGCCCCAGTCCTACTGGCCTGTCTCCTGCCTTCTAAAGAAACCTGCTCCAGCGACGCTTTCTCCAGGACCAGCGACCTCTGAATCCTCAGAGGACTGCCCTGCTTCAAGAGGAACAAGAAACTCCTGAGAAAAAAGACTGCAACTTTGTTTCAGAGGAGCAGATTTAAAGACCCCTACAATCCCCGCAAGAAGCGTGAGACTTGCAACACTGCACCCGGCGACTGGTGGAGAACCAACACCTCAGGGAGGACCCTCCGGCGACTCCGAGACTGTGAGTAACCAAAGTTGTCCCCCCTGAGCCCCCACAGCGACGCCTGCAGAGGGAATCCCCAGGCTCCCCCTGACCGCGACTGCCTGACTCTAAAATCCCGACGGCTGGAAAAGACACTGCACCCGCAGCCCCCAGCACCTGAAGGATCGGAACTCCAGTGCAGGAGTGACCCCCAGGAGGCCCTCTCCCTTGCCCAGGTGGTGGCTACCCCGAGGAGCCCCCCCCTTGCCTGCCTGCACCGCTGAAGAGACCCCTTGGTCTCCCATTGACTCCCATTGGAAACCCGACGCTTGTTTGCACACTGCACCCGGCCGCCCCCGCGCTGCTGAGGGTGTACTTTTTGTGTGGACTTGTGTCCCCCCCGGTGCCCTACAAAACCCCCCTGGTCTGTCCTCCGAAAACACGGGTACTTACCTGCTGGCAGACTGGAACCGGGGCACCCCCTTCTCTCCATTGAAGCCTATGCGTTTTGGGCACCACTTTGAACTCTGCACCTGACCGGCCCTGAGCTGCTGGTGTGCTGGTGGGGAGAAAATGACTAAGTCGACATGGCACTCCCCTCAGGGTGCCATGCCAACCTCACACTGCTTGTGGCATAGGTAAGTCACCCCTCTAGCAGGCCTTACAGCCCTAAGCAGGGTGCACTATACCACAGGTGAGGGCATAAGTGCATGAGCACTATGCCCCTACAGTATCTAAGCAAAACCTTAGATATTCTAAGTGCAGGGTAGCCATAAGAGTATATGGTCTGGGAGTCTGTCAAACACGAACTCCACAGCACCATAATGGCTACACTGAAAACTGGGAAGTTTGGTATCAAACTTCTCAGCACAATAAATGCACACTAATACCAGTGTGCACTTTATTGTAAAATACACCCAGAGGGCATCTTAGAGATGCCCCCTGCACACCTACCCGACTTCTAGTGTAGGCTGACCAGTTCCTGCCAGCCTGCCACACACCAGAAATGTTGCTGGCCACACGGGGAGGGCGCCTTTGTCACTCTGTGGCCAGGCACAAAGCCTGTACTGGGTGGAGGTGCTTCTCACCTCCCCCTGCAGGAACTGTAACACCTGGCGGTGAGCCTCAGGGTATCCCAGTTAGTGGAGATGCCCGCCCCTCCGGCCACTGCCCCCACTTTTGGCGGCAAGGCTGGAGGAGATAATGAGGAAAACAAGGAGGAGTCACTCCCCAGTCAGGACAGCCCCTAAGGTGTCCTGAGCTGAGGTGACTCTTACTTTTAGAAATCCTCCATCTTGTAGATGGAGGGTTCCCCCAATAGGATTAGGGATGTGCCCCCCTCCCCACAGGGAGGAGGCACAAAGAGGGTGTAGCCACCCTCAGGGCCAGCAGCTATTGGCTACTGCCCTCCCAGACCTAAACACACCACTGAATTCAGTATTTAGGGGCTCCCAGAACCGAGGAAGATAGATTCCTGCAACCTAAAGAAGAAGGACTGCTGATCTGAAGCCCTACAGTGAAGATGGAGACAGCAACTGATTTGGCCTCAGCCCCACCGGCCTGTCTCCCTACTTTGAAGAAAACTGCAACACCGACGCATCCAACAGGGTCCAGCGACCTCTGAAGCCTCAGAGGACTACCCTGCATCTAAAGGACCAAGAAGCTCTAAAGAACAGCTGCCCTGTTCAAGAAGCTGCAACTTTCTGCAACAAAGAAGCGACTTTTAAAGACCACACGTTTCCCGCCAGAAGAGTGAGACTTTCCACTCTGCACCCGACGCCCCCGGCTCGACCTGCGGAAAACTAACACTACAGGGAGGACTCCCCGGTGACTGCGAACCCGTGAGTAGCCAGAGTTTACCCCCCCTGAGCCCCCACAGCGACGCCTGCAGAGGAAATCCAGAGGCTCCCCCTGACCGCGACTGCCTGCTACCAGGAACCCGACGCCTGGAACCAACACTGCACCCGCAGCCCCCAGGACCTGAAGGAACCGAACTCCAGTGCAGGAGCGACCCCCAGGCGACCCTCTGCCTAACCCAGGTGATCTACCCCGAGGAGCTCCCCCCCCCTGTCCCTGCCTGCATCGTTGAAGAGACCCCCGGGTCTCCCCATTGATTCCTATCTGAAACCCGACGCCTGTTTGCACTCTGCACCCGGCCGCCCCTGTGCCACTGAGGGTGTACTTTCTGTGCCTGCTTGTGTTCTCCCCCCCCTCCCTACCCCCCCAGTGCCCTACAAAACCCCCCTGGCAGGGATGCCCTCCGAAGAAGTGGGTACTTACCTGCAGGCAGACTGGAACCGGGGCACCCCTGTTTCCATTGAAGCCTATGTGTTTTGGGCACCTCTTTGACCTCTGTACCTGACCGGCCCTGAGCTGCTGGTGTGGTAACTTTGGGGTTGCCTTGAACCTCCAACGGTGGGCTACCTTGGACACAACTTTGAACCCTGTAAGTATTTTACTTACCTGTGAACTTAACAATTACTTACCTCCTCCATTTTTGTCAAAACTGTACATGCCATTGTGAATATTCACAGAATACCTGAGTGAAATACCTTTCATTTGAAGTATTACTTGTAAATCTTGAACCTGTGGTTCTTATTGGCACGGAGTAAGTCTTTGAGTGTGTGTTCCTCATTTATTTCCTGTGTGTACAACAAATGCTTAACACTACCCTCTGATAAGCCTACTGCTCGACCACACTACCACAAATTAGAGCATTAGAATTATCTCTTTTTGCCACTATCTTACCTCTAAGGGGAACCCTTGGACTCTGTGCACACTATTTCTTACTTTGAAATAGTATATACAGAGCCAACTTCCTACATTTGGTATCGAACATCTCAGCACAATAAATGCACACTGATGCAACTGTGTAATTTATTGTAAAATGTGGTAGTGTGGTCGAGCAGAAGGCTTATCATATAGAAATAAATCTTTACTTAATTCATTTTAGAACCACAAGATTCAAGATTTGAAGTAAATACATAAAATGCAAGGTACGCCACACAGGTAAGTAAGGAACTTCGAATTAAATCAGTAGTACACACAGTATAGGTTAAAATGGCAATAAGCTACTTTAAAAGAGGACACAGTGTAAAAATCAACAGTTCCTGGGAGAGGTAAGTATGGTTAAGTTTCTGAGGTAAGCAAGGCACTTACAAGTTCAGTTTCCTGGGCATAGGCAGCCATTGTTGGGGGTTCAAGGCAACCCCAAAGTCACCACACCAGCAACACAGGGTCAGTCAGGTGCAGAGGTTAAAGGAGGGCCCAAAACACATAGGCGCCTAAGGAGAAAAGGGGTGCTCTGGTTATGGTCTGTTGGCAGGTAAGTACCTGCGTCCTCGGGGGGGGGAGACCAGGGGGGTTTTGTGGAGCACTGGAGGGACACAAACAGGCACACAAACACACCCTCAGCGGCACAGGGGAGGCCGGATGCAGTGTGCAAAGTTGGCATCAGGTTTGCTATTCAAAGCAATGGAGGGACCCAGGGGTCACTTAGGCGATGCAGGCAGGGCACGGGGGGCTTCTCGTGCCAGCCACCGGCTGGGCTAGGCAGAGGGCTGCCTGATGGTCACTCCTGCACTGGAGGTTGGTTCCTTTCGGGCCTGGGGGCTGCGGGTGCAGTGCTTGGTCCAGGCGTCGGGTTCTTTGTTCCAGGCAGTCACGGTCAGGGCATGAAAAGAAAAGAACTGAAGTCAGTGCGCCGGGCGTGGCACCTATATAGAAACGACAAAGTCATATCTACCGCAGAGAACACCGACGACTGACACGGAGCCAATCAACTCCACCTAATGGCACGCAGGGCTACTGCTCACAAACATCTCCAGATCCAGTCTGAAGCCTACGGAAAATTTAAAAGTAAGGAATCTGCAACTAGAAGTCTCTATCAGATATAATGATTTAGAAGGGCATGGAGAAGATTTGGGAAAATACTAAACTCAGTTTGATTTTTAGGTTCATGTACAGCAGATTTTGAGAAAAAAAGATTAGCAAAAGTCATTAATCAATACAGAGAATATAATGGGAAAACAGAATATCTGAGCAAAAATAACCTTGAATTTTGAAACATTTTGCAAACATATAAACTAATGATTTAGTAATTTGCTGCAAATTAAAACTGATTGAGAACTTAATGACTGATCACAACTCTTACCTGCTTACACCTGGATGCAATTCATTCACCACCACTCTTCGGCTCCAGGCCATAAGATCTCTCTCAGTAGCTATCTGACTCCTTGGCGCATTAAGGTGCATTTGCCGGACCCCTTCAATTTGACCACTGCGTCTTAATCCAACATTGGATGGAGAAATCTGATCCAAACTTGGACTTCTTAAAAGAACTAGAAATACACGTAATTAGCCAATTAGAATTCTTAGCTACTTAGCTCGCTATGATGAATAAACACAATTTGAGCAGTTTCACTAGGACATTCCGTAGTATTTACTTATGTCTTATTTCCTAACTTCTCTGATTTTCAGTCTCTAAAAACTTTCCAAATCTTGTTATCAAGAACATTCATTCACAGAGAGATTAAGCAATGTGCATAGACTCACAGCATTTGCAAATGTTGGTAAGATTTGACAGTAACATTGGTTTTGTTCACCACTAATCATCTGTCTAGTATATTGGTCTACACCCTCGCCTAAACAGACATCATTAACTATATTATCTATGATCAAATGTCCAGACATTAAAACATCTGACAAGCTTGTTTATGTCACACCACTTAATAACTACCCCTAATAAAACACTATGGCCCTCATTATGACCCTGGCGGTATAGAACCGCCAGGGCCGCGGGACGCGGAGGCACCGCCGACAGGCCGGCGGTGCCCCGCGGGGCATTCTGACCGCGGCGGCTTAGCCGCGGTCAGTAAAGGGAAACCGGCGGTCTCCCGCCGGTTTCCCGCTGCCCCCAGGAATCCTCCAAGCCGGCGCAGCTTGCTGCGCCGGCTTGGGGATTCCGACTCCCCCTCCCGCCATCCAGTTCCTGGCGGTTCTCCCGCCGGGAACCGGATGGCGGGAGGGGGAGTCTCGGGGCCCCTGGGGGCCCCTGCAGTGCCCATGCCAATGGCATGGGCACTGCAGGGGCCCCCGTAAGAGGGCCCCTACAAGTATTTCACTGTCTGCTTGGCAGACAGTGAAATACGCGACGGGTGCAAATGCACCCGTCGCACCTTCCCACTCCGCCGGCTCTATTACGAGCCGGCATCCTCGTGGGAAGGTCGTTTTCCCCTGGGCTGGCGGGCGGTCTTTTGGCGGCCGCCCGCCAGCCCAGGGGAAACCTTGAAATACCCGCCGCGGTCTTTTGACCGCGGCGCGGTATTTTGGATGGCGGAATTCTGGCGGGCGGCCTCCGCCGCCCGCCAGAATCAGAATGAGGGCCTATATGTGGCACAATGAAAGTGGGTATACTGGTGCAAAATAAAATTTCTAAAAAAATGAGAAAGCAAAAATAAACTTCTTTAAATACCTAACTACAGACAAACAGACGATCTTTTAGTGTCAATGTCATGTGCATTATTGATGACGTGTTGCTTGGTTTCACATGATTTTGGATCTTGGAGAGTATTTGTACATGGCTAATGTAGAAAGCTGGCCTGGTGTGTGGTGGGTACCTAAGGTACTTACACCTTATACCAGGTCAGGTATCCCTTCTTAGTGAAGTGTAGGCACTGTCTAGAAGCCAGGCTCTCTAGAGGTAGCTGTGGATGAGCAGCCAACGCTTATCTAGGAGACATGCAAAGCTAATGCAATACCGCTGTAGTCACACAGCACTTTCACACATGAAAGAAACCACACAGTGTTACAAAAATAAAGGTACTTTATTTTAGTGACAATACCAAAATTGTTGAAATTATTGAAAAGGCAATACTAACTTAGAAGGTAAGTAAAAACACTAAATATGTACACTAGTAATCAGAAATAGGTATAGAAAAGGTTAGAAAACTGTGCAAATAAAGATAACCAATAGTGACCCTAGGGGGAACCCAAACCCTATACTAAACAATGGAATGCGAACATAGGACCCCCACCTAGGTAAGTGAAATGTGTAGAGAGGAGCTGGGAGTACTAGAAAACCACAGAGGTAAGTACCACAATACCCCCAGTGACCAGGGAAGCAGGTGTAAATCACTAGAATGTCCTCAAGCCACCCAAAAGGAGGAAAAAGAAGAAAAAGAAAACACCCAGACAAGACTGCACCAGGTCACTGTAAGTCACCTCTATGGTATGCCCTCTCAGCCCAGAGGGCAGGGCGCAGGGACCTGTGTGTGAGGGCACTAGCAGAGGTACCCCCACGAACTCCAGCACCATTTTTCTGGACTTCGTGAGTGAAGGGATGCCATTTTATATATGTCCTGGACATAGGTCACTACCTATGTCCTGCTACATAATGCTAACTCCGAACCTGGGAATGTTTGGTATCAAACATGTCGGAATCATACCCCAATACTATTGCAAGTATTGGAAGTATGATTCCATGCACTCTGGTGGCTCCTTAGAGGACCCCCGGCATTGCTACCACCAGTCTTACAGGGTTTCTCGGGCAGCCAAGCCGTTGCCACCCCTTATAGCAGGTTTCTGCCCTCCTGCTGCTTGATCTGATGAAGCCCAGGAAGGCAGAACAAAGGATTTCCTTTAAAAGAGGGAGGTAACACCCTCTCCCTTTAGAAATAGGTGTTACTGGCTTGGGAGGGGTAGCCTCCCCAAGCCACTGGTTTGCTTTGAAGGGCACTTTTGGTGCCCTCAGTACATAAACCAGTCCACACCGTTTCAGGGACTCCCCAGTCCCTGCTCTAGCGTGAAACTGGACAATGGAAAGGGGAGTGACAACTCCCCTGTTCATCATCACCCCAGGGGTGGTGCACAGAGCTCCTCCAGAGGGTCCCTGCGTTCTGCCATATTGATTCTAAGGTTGGCAGGGAACTCTGGGAGCATCTGAGTGGCCAGTCCAGACAGGTGATGTCAGAGCCCCCTCCTGATAGGTGCTTACCTGTTATGTGATCAATCACCTTCTCAGGGCTATTTAGGGTCTCTCTCTTGGGTGGGTCCTGAGATTCGGCTTGCAAGATTCCAGCAGGACTCCTCTGCAACCTTTACTTCAACTTCTGGTCTCTGGAACCGCGACTGGACCCTGCAGGAACTGACAAGATACAGATCCACGAGGAAGACTCTTTTGCAACATTGTATCCAGAGTTCCTGCCAACTTTGCAACAGTTTCCTCACCGTGCATCCTCAGAAGACTACAACTCTGCATCCTGCACAAGAAGAAGGAACCTCCCTTGGAGTGAAGGAGTCACTTCCTTGCAACCGCAGGCACCTACAACAAGCGACGATAGGCTGCGTGAACCCCCTCTCCCACTGAGCTGCGTGGATCCTGCATCACAGGTGGTGGTCCACAATAGTCCCCTTGGTCCTCTCTGCCAGCTGTCCAACTTTGGTGGAGGTAAGCCTTTGCCTTCCACGTAGGAGAGTACCCCTGTGCACTGCGTCTCTTGTAGCTATGAAGTCTTTTTTGCGTTTCCTCCAAGGGATCTTCAGGCGACATGCAGCTCCAGTCCTCATCACTCCTTCCTGCAAATCCCAGAATCCTGCGTTGTTCTCCTGCGTCGTGGGATCCACTTTTGTAGTGCTGCGTGGGATTCTTGTGTGGCTTCTGTGTCCCCGTCCTGTGGGACTCCTGTGGGTGCTGTCTCTGTCCTGTGGACTCTCTACGACGCTGAGGGTCCCCTATGACTCCCCCTCCTGGGTTGACTCCTCCTCGGCCTTGCTGGTCCCCGGCAGCAACTCTTTTCCACTAACCGAGAGTTTGCCTTTGCCAAGGCTTGTTGGTGGAAATCCTGCACCGACACCCATTTGCAATCTTCCTTCGGGCGTGGGGCACCTTCTGCATCCATCTGGAACTCTTTTCCGGCTCCTGGGCTGCAGTGCTGACCTGTTCTTCAGAACCGTCGACCAACCCCTGCAACCACAGGTGGGTGGGTAGTACCTCCTACTCTTCCTGGACGACACAGTGACTCTTGGAATTGGTCCCCTCCCTCCACAGGTCTTCTTTCTTTAGGAATCCACCACTGGTTTTCTTGCAGTCTTCTCTGGGTGTCTTCTTTTTCTTCTTTTCCTCCTCTTGGGTGGTTTGGGGAAAAACAGTGTTTTACTCCTCCATTCCTGGTTGCTGGGGTACAGTGTTACTTACCTTTGTGGTTTTCGAATACCCCCAGCTCGCCTCTACCTAGGTGTGGGTACCTGGTTTGCATTCCATTTTTTTTAGTATATGGTTTGTGCTCCCCCTAGGGTCAGTATTGGTTATTACTGTTTGCACTGCTTCCTAACTATTTCCATACCTATTTCTGATTGTTACTGTATATATTTAGTGTATGACTTACCTCCGAAGGGTGGGTCACCTGTCTAGTGATTTATGATAATCTGTGCCAAAAATCAAGTATCTTTATTTTTGTACAACTGAGCGGAACAGCATTCCAGGTCTTTGCAGCGAGGTAAGAGAAGGATCTTCCTCCAGCTGAGTTCTTGTGTATTCTTGGTTTTGTGGCGAGGGCCAGTTGTACATAGTAAGTGTACAGGGAAGCCATTTTAAGTGGATGTGCTGGACAAGGGTCATTATTTTTGTACAACTGAGTGTTTCTTTCATGTGTGTAAGTGTTGTGTGACTACAGTGGTATTGCATGAGTTTTGCACGTCTCCTAGATAAGCCTTTGGCTGCTCATCCACAGCTACCTCAAGAGAGCCTGGCTTCTAGACACTGCCTACACTTCACTGAGAGGGGATACCTCGACCTGGTATAAGATGTAAGTACCACAGGTACCCACCACACACCAGGCCAGCTTCCTACACCCAGTGCCAGTGCTCTCTCCCCAAAATGTGGTAAAATGGTGCTTTTACCCCTTCCCCTTGGCATACTGGTACACCCATGTAAGTCCGTAGAATATGGTACTTAGTTACCCAAGGCATTTGTACACCAGGGGTCTCCCACGGGCTGCAGCAAGTATTATGCCACCCATGGGAGCCCATTCAAACTGTGTTTACAAGCCTGCTATTGCAGCCTGTGTTATATGGTGCATGCACCCTTTCAACACCGATATAAGGCTTACCTTATATGCTGGTAACTGCACTTAGACACTATAAGTCACCTCTCTGGTAGACCCCTCAGCCCAACGGCAAGGTGCATGTCCCTAAATGTGAGGGTACCCTTGCTTGAGCAGGTTACCCCTAAAAACCCCAGACTCCATCCCCTGGGCTTGATAAGTGTGGGAAGGCCCTCTTAAGGTATGTAGTGAACACTGGTCAACAAGAGTGGTCCAACTGTACAATGGCTTCTCCGATAATAGGCATGGTTAGTATCAACCATGTTGGAATCGTGCAAGTACACTGATTCCAGTGATAGTTGCATGATCCCCTGTACTCTGGGGGGTCCTCAGAGAATCCCCCAGTTCTGCCTGTGCAGCCTTACGGGCTCTGGCTGCAAGTCCACACTGCCTCTGACCTGGTGCAGTGGCCTGTAGTGAAACCGGATATGTGCACCAGGTGGCAGAATAACTGCTGCAGCCCATAGGGATCCCCTGGAGCCCCAGTGCCCTGGGTACCAAGGTACCATATGCTAGGGACTTACATGGGTAGACCAGTAAGCCAATTTAGGACTTTGAGCAGGTGCTTGTGATAGTCTTTTTATCTTTGATAGCTGACTTTGCTCTTTATTTAAAGCCCTCATTCAGAGGCAGCATAAGTCCTCCCACTGTTTGTGGCCATACCTGTTGAGCATAGTGTTGGAGATAACAGGTCTCTTTTGTGTTGCTCTTGTTTGTTTCATCTTTCTTCCTATATCCCCACTCTCTTGCTGTCTTTGTCTGGGGAAAATGAGGTAGTAGCCTTTTTGCAATCAGTGGTGACTATGGGGAAATCAGTCAGCATTTCAAATCTTATGTACATTGGGTCCTGCGGAGAGGCTTCATATTTTGTCCGCGGCTTAGGAATAATGTTGGCAGCAATGGTGGGAAATGATTTTGTTTCTGAGCTAGCAGAAGTGTTTCTAAATGGATACATGACTTCACCTCCTCCTCCACCACTTTCACCCAACAGGTGTCTACTGGCCTCTTCAACAACACATGATACATTATCCAGTGGGGATGATCTAGATGGGCTCTTGGGGACAGTCTATCCCCACACTCTACTAGATACTTTCATCCTGGCTTTTCTCCTCCCAGAGTACCTCTGACTTCTTCACAATAATCATAATGAGCCTCTTCCCTTGGTTTAGAAATTGATGGGACAAACTTTCCTCCTGCTAAAGCTCAGTTTTTTCTGAGTTTCCTGTGGCTGCTTCAGTGTCAGTTTTGAATGCCTTAGAGCCCTCTTCATGCCCTTGTACGTTTAAAAAATTTAGCCATTTCAGCTTCAGGGTGTTTTCTTTTTTCTTTTCAAAGGCAACCATTATTTTCTATCTGCTCAAAATTGCGTATCAGCATATTTTTTCCTGGGGAAGGGGGGAGTGTTCTGCTACCATTCTTCTAAGGTTTTTTATCTTCATCCTTCCTCTGAGCTCTAGCTCCTTTTGGTATCGAAAACAAGCGTGACGGTTTGTCCAATCTGGTGTCTGTCAACTTCTACCCAAAGGGCTCTTAGAAAAACTTTGCATCAAAAATCAAAGTCACCAACTTTTTTATTTTTGTTCAAGGACAAACACTTCGGCTCTGATGTGCTGTGTGCCTCAGACACTGCAGGTGCGTATGGAAGCTGGGTTCTGGTTGCAGTACACCCCCCCCCAACACACACTTTTTGTCTGGTTTGTAGATGCAACTTGAAGTGCACTGGGTTCCTGCTAACCCGGTTCCCAGTGCCAGTGTTCCTTTCGTAGGACAAGACACCTGGTCACTCGATCCCCCAAGTGAAAAGTCCCTTTAGCCCCCTGTAAGTTCCTAGTAAATGGTATCCCTGTTACCTAGGGCCTGGGTACTGAAAAAGGCCCCTCAAAGCTGCAGCACAACTTGTGCCACCTTGAGGGACCCAGCACCGACTTATGCAGACTGCCATTGGAGGCTGTGTGACAAGGCATTTTCAAAATTGAAAACACAACATGGCACACACCCTGTGTGCCATGTCCCCTAAACACTATGCAATATATGTAGTCACCTCTCTCACAGGCCATACAGCCCTAAGGCAGGGTGCAATATAATACATGTGAGGGCATATCTGCATGAGCAGATGTGCCCCTGCTATGTATTTGTTGATTCTCCGACATAGTAGGTGATCAGTGCAGTAAAGTGCCATCTTTCTACCACAGTTACCACCACTTTTTGTTTGATGTTGGTGTGTTTAGAAATAAGTCAATCATGGTTTTTGTAAAGCGAAGCTAATCCCCCTTCAAGGTCTCAAGGTTCTGGGGGGTAGTGGGAGTTCAGTCAAAGAGCCAGGTCTTGAGGTCCTTCTTGAATTGAGGTAGTGAGGGTGATTGCCTGAGGTGTAGTGGAACAGCATTCCAGGTCTTTGCAGCGAGGTAAGAGAAGGATCTTCCTCCAGCTGAGTTCTTGTGTATTCTTGGTTTTGTAGCGAGGGCCAGTTGTACATAGTAAGTGTACAGGGAAGCCATTTTAAGTGGATGTGCTGGACAAGGGTCATAAGAGTTCCCCACCTACATGATGGCTTCTCTGAATCCTGGGATGCTTGGTATCAAACAACTCAGAATAATAAACACTCATTGATCCCAGTGATGGGTTTATTAAAAAATGCACATAGAGGGCACCCTATAGGTGCCCCCTGAAAACCTACCAACTACTAGTGTGTTGACTGACTGGTCCTGAGCAGTTCAGCCACAACAGATGCGTTTCTGCCCCTCCATCCCAAAAGGTGAGAGCCAGCGCTTTTGAGGGCCTGAGACAAAACCTTGCACTGGACAGAGGTGCGACCTCTCCCAGGCAGGATGGACATTTCATGGCGGGGAGCTTCAAAGGCCTTGCCACCTTTGTAATGCAACCCAGGTCTCTTCAAATGGTGGAGGTGACCAACTTCCCTGTCCTGACCCCACATTTGGCAGCAGCACAGGCCGGAAACTTGGCTAAATTAGGAGGAGTGCCCACTCCATGCCAATCCCACCCCTAAGGCGTACGAGCTGAAGTGGACACTACTTTTAACATTCCTCCATCTTGCTTGGAAGGAATTAGGCCACTAGGGTTAGGGTTATGCCCTCTTCCCAGTGAAAGTGGAGCGACCCTTGACCCTAGGGTAGGTCGCTTCCCCCGCCGCTGCAGCTCCACCTGCCCAGGCTCCTGCCACCCCCCAGCAAACCGTAAGTACTCCCTGCGCTCCCCCCGTCCAGCCCCTCGTTACTCATCTCTGTCTTCTGAACTCTCTCTCTTCCAACTTTTCTTCGTACCTCTGCTGTCCTCTCTCTGTCCATTTCCCTTCGTTTTCTGCCCTTCCTCTGGTATCCATTTTCTTCTGTTTTCTGCCCTTCCTCTGGTATCCATTTTCCTCAGTTTTCTGCTCTTCTTCTGTAGCCCATTTTCCTTCGTGTGCTGCTCTTCTCCTGTGTTCTTCTCCTCTTCTGCACCCCATTCCTGCGTGTTCTTCTCTTCTCCTGTTTTCTTCTCTTCTTCTGCTGCCCATTTTGTTCGTGTTCTGCTCTTCTTCACCCCATTTTTTTTGTGTTCTGCTCCTCTTCTTCACCCCATTTTCTTCATGTTCTGCTCCTCTTCACCCCATTTTTTTCGTGTTCTGCTCCTCTTCCTCACCCCATTTTCTTCGTGTTCTTCTCTTCTCCTGTGTTCTTCTCCTCTTCTGCACCCCATTCCTTCGTGTTCTGCTCTTCTCCTGTGTTCTTCTCCTCTTCTGCACCCCATTCCTTCGTGTTCTTCTCTTTTGCTGTAGTCCATTCCCTTTGTGATCTTCTCCTTCTGTAGTCCATTTCCTTTGTGTTCCTCTCTTCCTCTGTGTTCTTCTCTTCTTCTGTAGTCCATTTTTCTTCTTCCTTCTCTGTTCTCTCCCTTGTCCATTCTTCTTCACGTTTCCTGTGCTCTCCTCCTGGCCTTGCTCCTCGTTTTCAGCCTCCTTCCCCTGTGATATTCCTCTTCGGCCTCTGTCTTTTCGCACTTTCCCTTCCTCCTCTTCTTTCCCTTTCCTTTCTATCTGACCCCCGCCCTCTGCTTTCCCGCCGCCACCACCAGAGCGCCCCCACCCCCCCAGGTCCCATTCGTCGCCCCCCCTCCCGCCCCCAGCTGACCCCTCCTCCCCCCCTCCCCCCTCTTATGGCGGCCGCTGCGCGGCCGAGACAGCGACCCTTGACCCTAGGGTAGGTCGCTTCCCCCGCCGCTGCAGCTCCACCTGCCCAGGCTCCTGCCAACCACCAGCAAACCGTAAGTACTCCCTGCGCTCCCCCCATCCAGCCCCTCGTTACTCACCTCTGTCTTCTGAACTCTCCTCTTCCAACTTTTCTTCGTACCTCTGCTGTCCTCTCTCTGTCCATTTCCCTTCGTTTTCTGCCCTTCCTCTGGTATCCATTTTCCTCCATTTTCTGCCCTTCCTCTGGTATCCATTTTCCTCCGTTTTCTGCTCTTCTTCTGTAGCCCATTTTCCTTCGTGTTCTGCTCTTCTCCTGTGTTCTTCTCCTCTTCTGCACCCCATTCCTGCGTGTTCTTCTCTTCTCCTGTGTTCTTCTCTTCGTGTTCTTCTCTTCTTCTGCTGCCCATTTTCTTCGTGTTCTGCTCCTCTTCTTCACCCCATTTTCTTTGTGTTCTGCTACTCTTCACCCCATTTTCTTCGTGTTCTGCTCCTCTTCTTCACCCCATTTTCTTTGTGTTCTGCTCCTCTTCTTCACCCCATTTTCTTCGTGTTCTGCTCCTCTTCCTCACCCCATTTTCTTTGTGTTCTTCTCTTCTCCTGTGTTCTTCTCCTCTTCTGCACCCCATTCCTTTGTGTTCTCCTCTTCTGCACCCCATTCCTGTGTGTTTCTTCTCTTCTCCTGTGTTCTTCTCCTCTTCTGCACCCCATTCCTTTGTGTTCTTCTCTTCTGCTGTAGTCCATTCCCTTCGTGTTCTTCTCTTCTTCTGTGTTCTTCTCTTCTTCTGTGTTCTTCTCCTCTTCTGTGTTCTTCTCCTCTTCTGTGTTCTGCTCCTCTTCTGTGTTCTTCTCCTCTTCTGTAGTCCATTTTTCCTCTTCCTTCTCTGTTCTCTCCCTCGTCCATTCTTCTTCACGTTTCCTCTGCTCTCCTCCTGGCCTTGCTCCTCGTTTTCCGCCTCCTTCCCCTGTGATTTTCCTCTTCGGCCTCTTTCTTTTGGCACTTTCCCTTCCTCCTCTTCTTTCCCTTCTATCTGACCCCCCCCACCCCTGCCCTCTGCTTTCCCGCCGCCACCACCCGTGCGGCCCCGCCGCCCCGCTCCCATTCGTCACCCCCCCTCCCGCTCCCAGCTGACCCCTCCTCCTCCCCCTCCCTCTTATGGCGGCCGCTGCGCGACCGCGCCCAGCGCCACGACCCCTGGCCCCCAGCACTCCCAAACCCCCCAGTGCCGCTACGACCCCACCTCCCTCCACGCACTCAACCCGGGACGCTCTACAACCTGCTTCCAAGCCAACCCGAAACGCACTCATGGACCATTCGCATGTCTTACCTGCAAGCACACCTTCCACCGCAACTGCACCCCGCCCGCCAGCCCAAGCGCCAATAACCACCTCCAATGCATCCTCATCAACGCACGCTCCGTCCACAAGCATGCCATTGAACTATGGGACCTCCTGGACTCCACTGCACCAGACGTCGCCTTCATCACTGAGACCTGGATGAACGCCTCCTCGGCCCCCGACATCGCCATAGCCATCCCCGACAGCTACAAGATCACCAGGAGAGACCGCACCAACCAAGTCGGAGGAGGAATCGCCATCATATTCAAGGACTCCATCAACGTCACCACCTCCACTGAAGACACCCCCCCTCGCCGCCGAACACATGCACTTCCAGACCACACCGACCCCAGGACCATCCTCAGAGGAACTCTCATATACAGACCCCCTGGACCACGCGCCCTCTTCAGCGAATCCATCACTGACTTCATCTCCCCGCACGCCCTAGCCTCGCCGGACTACATCCTCCTCGGAGACCTCAACTTCCACCTGGAGCAGAACAACAACACCAACACCACCACCCCGCTCGCCAACCTCGGTCTCAAGCAACTGGTGAACACCCCTACTCACATCGCCGGACACACGATCGACCCCATCTTCTCTGCCAGCAACCATGTATCCTTCAGCCACTCCTCCGTAATACACTGGACCGACCACAGATGTGTCCACTTCACCTTCAGACGCAAGACTCTCCACCTCCGCACACAACCCATCCCACGCAGACATTGGAACAAAATCTCCACGGAACAGCTACTCTCCACTCTCAGCCACAACCAACCTACCATCACCACCGACGCCAACAACGCAGCCCTCAGTCTCACACAATGGATCTCCAACTGCGCTGACAACCTCGCACCCCTCAGAGGCCTCCCAAGACAGACCAACGCCAGGAAACCTCAATGGTTCACAGACGCCCTCAAGGAATCCAAAAAAAACTGCCGTACCCTTGAGAAAACCTGGTGCAAAGACCACACTGTAGAAAACATGTCTGCCCTAAAAAACGCCACCTGCGAACACCATCAGCTGATCCGCGCCACCAAAAGAACATCCTTCAAAGACAGACTGGACAAGAACACTCACAACAGCAAAGAACTCTTCAACATCGTCAAAGAGCTCTCCAATCCTAACGCCAACTCCAACTCCAACTCCATCACGCCCTCACAAGATCTCTGCAACTCCCTCGCTACCTTCTTCCATCGAAAGATCACCGACCTACACAACAGCTTCGGTCCTCAGACCCAGCCAACCACAACAGAACCCACAGACCCAGCCATCACCCACAACGCCTGGACACACCTCAGCGCGTAAGAGACCAAAACCACCATGAACACCATCCACTCCGATGCCCCCTTGCACCCCTGCCCCCACTTCATCTTCAACACAGCCGACTACATCATTGCCCCCCCATCTCCAGACCATCATCAACAGCTCGTTTGCATCTGCCACCTTCCCCGAGAGCTGGAAACACGCAGAAGTCAACACTCTCCTGAAGAAACCTACCGCGGACCCCAACGACCTGAAGAACTTCCACCCCATCTCGCTCCTCCCCTTCCCTGCCAAAGTCATCGAGAAGACCGTCAACAAGCAACTGACCAAATTCCTTGAAGACAACAACCTACTCGACCCCTCACCAGTGCGGATTCCGAGCCAACCACAGCACGGAAACCGCCCTCATCGCTGTCTCCGATGACATCAGAACTCTGCTGGACAACGGAGAAACAGACGCCCTCATCCTCCTCGACCTCTCGCCCGCCTTCGACACTGTCTGCCACCGAACCCTAATATCCCGCCTCCACTCCACCGGTATCCAAGGACAGGCCCTGGACTGGATCACCTCTTTCCTCTCTAACCGCTCCCAAAGAGTCTACCTCCCGCCGTTCCGCTCGGATCCCACCGAGGTCATCTGTGGCGTCCCACAGGGCTCCTCGCTCAGCCCGACTCTCTTCAATGTCTACATGAGCCCCCTCGCCGACATCGCACGCAAACACAACATCAACATCATCTCCTACGCCGACGACACCCAGCTGATACTTTCCCTCACCAAGGACCCTACCATCGCCAAGACCAACCTGCAGGATGGAATGAAAGACGTCGCAGAATGGATGAAACTCAGCCGCCTGAAACTGAACTCAGACAAAACGGAAGTCCTCATCCTCGGAAACACCCAGTCAGCCTGGGACAACTCTTGGTGGCCCACAGCCCTGGGCACCGCACCAACCCCCTCAGACCGCGCATGCAACCTCGGATTCATCCTGGAGCTTCTCACCATGACCAAACAAGTCAACGCTGTCTCGTCTTCCTGCTTCCTCACTCTCCGCATGCTCCGATAGATCTTCCGCTGGATCCCTGCTGACACCAGAAAAACTGTGACCCACGCCCTCGTCACAAGCCGCTTGGACTAC
The DNA here is from genome assembly GCF_031143425.1 of Pleurodeles waltl. Lineage (NCBI taxonomy): Eukaryota > Metazoa > Chordata > Amphibia > Caudata > Salamandridae > Pleurodeles > Pleurodeles waltl. The sequence goes on from NC_090438.1 coordinate 350,984,666, forward strand.
GGAAACACCCTATACGCAGGAATCAACGCAAAACTCCAGAAACGTCTTCAGCTAATACAAAACGCCTCCGCACGCCTCATCCTTGACATACCCCGCCACAGCCACATGTCCGCCCACCTGAGACACCTGCACTGGCTACCCCTCAACAAAAGGATCACCTTCAGGCTCCTCACCCACGCACACAAAGCCCTTCACAACAAGGGACCCGGATACCTCAACCGTCGCCTCAGTTTCTACACGCCCACCCGTCAACTTCGCTCCGCCAGCCTCGCACTCGCCGCCGTCCCTCGCATCCGCCGCACCACGGCAGGTGGGAAATCCTTCTCCTACCTGGCGGCCATGACATGGAATTCCCTCCCCGCCAACCTCAGGACCACCCAGGACCACCTTGCATTCCGGAGGCAGCTCAAGACCTGGCTCTTCGAGCAGCAGTAACACCCTCCCACTAGCGCCTTGAGACCCTCACGGGTGAGTAGCACGCTTTATAAATATTACTGATTGATTGATTGATAAGAAGGGTGTAGTCACCCTAAAGATGTTCAGGCCATTGGCTACTGCCTGGCGCTCCCTGTAACACCCCTAAATTAGAGTATTTAGGTGGCAACCCTGACCCCTAGAACTCAGATTTTGACACCCTAAGACGATCCGGACGAAGAGTTGCACCCACACAAGAGGAAAAGAAGAAGCAGCTGACCTGGACCCAGTCCCTCCGGCCTGCCTGCTGACCTCAAAGAATCCTGCACAAAAAAGCCAACTTGTCCAGCCTTCAATAAAAACCTGAGTCTTTTGTGGTCTTTTGTGCCCTGCAACAAGAAACTCCAAGGAAAGGGCTCTGCTGCTGCTGGAACCCCAGAAACCCGACACCAGAAGTGACGCTGCACCCGACGTCCATGACCCAAAGTGAAGAGAATTCAAAATACATCTTGAGGTAAAGCTGGTTTTAGAAATGTATGTTTCGAAAATGCCACTTTCAGAAATTGGACATTTTCTTGCCTAACCATTTTGTGCCTCTGCCTCTCTGTGGAATACTCATCTGGGTCAAGATAACAGTTGGTCTGTTTGTGGATTCATTCTAGACAGTCACACAAAGAAGCTGAGGTGTGCCCTGCAATTCCTGATCAGTCTTCCTGAGCTAGAGTGGTGGGAGGAGCAGACACTTGCACCTGAATAGAACTGTGCCTGGCCCCACACAAAGCAGACACCAACTCCCTGAGTGTGTGTCTGGGGCTAGGGCAGGAAAAGGCAGGGTCTTGTGCACTACAAAGGCTTATCTTTCAAGTTTGCCTACTTCAAAGACAGAAATGGGTATAAGTACTGGACCTCTGACACCACAAAGTTAAAATCCTTATGGACTGAGGGCATTCTGCCAGGAAGAAGAGCTGGATGCTGTAGGAGGGACTGCCACTCAGCTTGTTGGTTTGTTATGATGGCTTGCTGCTTCTTTCCTGGGAGCGAAAGGTCTGGACTTTGCTTTCTACTCCCCTGAGCTTGCCTCCCGTTAAAACATCTTAGGGACATCAAAGACTTAATCTGCCAGAGCCTTTTGCTGAGAGTCCTGACTTGCCAAGTGGTGCTAGCTCCAGTCCCTGGGCCCTTGGAAGTGTAACCTTGTGACCTGAAGAGAAAATCCATGCACCTCAAGTGGTGAGGCAAATAAAAATAAATAAAAAAACTACACAGTGCCTGTCCCGCAGTGGGAAAATCAAAGCAGGGCATGTTCCACGGTGGAAGAATCAACACATTGCCTGTTCTCACTGTAGTCCTGTCATCTCAGCACATCTGGATTTTCCACGCATTGTCCCTGGGCATCAATTTGTCATTAACCACGCACTGCAGCAAGGAACCAAGGATGGGTGTCCGGAAATTGATGCATTGCCTTTCCTGCAAGGAAAGAATCAGCGCATAACCTCCCCTGCCAGTACGGAAGCGACACATTGCCACTCCTGCAAGAAAAAAAAAAAAATCAATGCACCACCTCCCCTGCACAGTAAGGAACCGATGTATCGCTTTGCTCTTCCGGCGCCACACCTCCCCTGTGGACCGCATCATCTTTGTTTCTGACGCATCCCAAGTACCTTTTGCTAAAAAACACAATCATTGAGTTTTATGGATTAAGACTCATTTAAGCCTTTAAAAAGTGAAATCTTTACTTACGTATGTTAGATTTTTTTCATTCTGGTCTTGTTTTACTCAGATAAATATTGGCTATTTTTTTCTAAACTGGCGTGGAGTACTTTTTTGGTGTTTTCACTGTGTTACTGTATGCGTGTGTGTATAAATACTTCACATATTGCCTCTGAGATAAGCCAGGCTGCTCCTGCCATTCTACCAAGAGGGTGAAGCAGGAGTTAGCTCAGCTGTGTGACTCCATTACTCTGACTAGAGTGAGGGTCCCTACTTAGACAGGGAGCAAACCACTGCCAACTAGAGACCCCATTTCTGCCCTTTTACGTGCTGCTCTTACTCTGTGTCAATAGCAGAGCAGTCAAAGCCTCTATCAATATAGGAAGATGAGAAAAGGATCGGAATACCCACCAACACTGACAGGATGTATTCTGTTGTTGGTAGGATGTACTGCAGTTACTCCTGTACTGGAACTAATCCTTTGATCATGATCTCGCTGCAGTTCTCGAATTATGCTGTCAAGGACACTCTCCTCCTGGTCATTCGTCTGCTGGCCAATCACTTGCTCTACGACTTCACCATTACCTTATTTAGAACAAATGCAACAAGGTAAGAAATGAGCCCGAGTAATCATGAGAAAGCAGCACCAATGCAACCTATTAATTGAACTTGCAATGAGGATGGCAAAGTATGAGTTTCAACTAAAAATAAGTAATGCCAACCAAGGAAAAAACGTAAAACAGCATGTATCAGTGTATGTGAATGATATAACAAGCTATGTTAGTTAAAATAACATTGAACAATATTATATACTTTCTACTTGGTAATACTTGTTTTAACATTTGTGTTTGAAAAGAAACGTGTGGTGTCTACAATGGCTTGGTCTTGCTACACACACTTTTCTATACCAGATCCTTTTACATTACGCTCTTCATATTCTTGTCCTTTGTGGCGTGCCATTCTCACACCGCTTGGTTATTTGGAATCATTCTTATATTATGTTTCCTTTATTTTTGCATTAATTGTTGTTTTTTAATTCGTAAGGTGAAGTTAGGATGCAGAAAGAAAACGGGGACATGAAATCCTTTCCATAACATGGTCAAGTGAATAACAATAGCATAACATGCAATCAATATAGCGTACACCAGTAAAAGATATTTTACAGATTTAATCATCATGAAAACACTATTTTCATGTGTTAAATCAGAAAATATAATGTATAAATCCATATTGAGAAGAAAAGTGTAGGAAACAGGGATAAGGAGAGTGAGAACATAAGAGACGTGAAACAAAAGACAAAGCATTTAGAGAATATTTGGGCATTCAAAATCATGCCTACAAATCATTCAAATTATTGCATATTGTGGAGTATTATCCATAGACATGTAGAAAGTATGGGAATGAAAAACTACATGTGACACTTCTTTGCCGGTTCTGGTGTAATGGGTTATCTCATGCCACTGTAGTGAAGTGTATTGAGTGTTGAAGCTCAAATGGACAAAACATCCACCTTCTCCTCTAACCTATTCATCCAACATAAAGGATCCTCAGACGCAACTAAATATGACTAATTGATCAATAAATTTATACTAAACTTGCTTGTCAGACGCTGTAGGAAAGTACCCTTTTTGACATGGTTGACACCAACTTTTTGCCTGGTATTTAATGTGATTTCGACTGAAAGTGCACTGGCTCCCTTCTAACCAGGTCCCCAGTGCCCGATCTCTTTCCCAAAACTGCACAGTTGTTCTCCACAATTTGCATAATCTTTAGCACCCTCTGTAAGTCCCTAGTAAATGGTACCACTGGTGCTAAGGGTACTAAGGAAGGTCCCTGAGGGCTGCAGCACCAGCTGTGCCACCCCCAGAGATCCTCAACAAACCTACACAGTGCTGCCACTGCAGACTGCATGTGTTGGTGCAAGTAAAACTGAAAACACGATCCGTTACATAGCCCTGTGTGCCAGGTTCCCTATCACTGCATGTGCCAGGTAAGTCACCCCTAAAGCAGGGTGCAGCAGGACACATTTGAGGGTACATATGCATGAGCATATATGCCCCTGCTGTATCTCTGTCGATTCTTAGACACAGTAAGTGAACAGGGAAGGTATTTTAAATACATGTGCTGGACAATGGTCACCACGAGTTTCCCAGCTAAATGATTGCTTCTCTGAACCCAGGAATGTTTTGTATCAAACATCTCAGATTAATAAACCCTAACTGATTACAGTGAGGTATTATTTAATAAATGCACCCAGAGGACACCTTAAAGGTGCCCCCTGAAAACCTACTAGCTATTAGTGTGTTAACTGACTGGCCCTGACCAGTTTAGCCACCTTAGCCACGTTTCTGACCCTTAAGGTGAAAGCCAGCGCTCTCAGGGCCTAGAGAAAAAAAGCCTGCACTGGGCGGGGGTATTGACAGCTCCTCCAGGCAGGATGAACATTCCAGGGCGGAAAGCTTCAAAGGCCTGGCCCAGGTCTCTCGAAATGGCGGAAATGACAGACCCCCGTGTCCTGACCCCGCTTTTGGTGACAGAACAGCCAGGATAATTAGGCAGGTTAGGAGGAGTGCCTACTTCATGCCAGTCCCACCCAAAGGTCGATGAGCTGAATTGGACACCACTTTTGAAATTCCTGCATCTTTGCTTGGAAGGAATTAGACCACTAGGGTTAGGGTTATGCCCGCTTCCCAGGTCATAGAAAGGGTGTAGTCACCCTAGGATGGGCAACCCATTAGCTGCCACCTGGCACTCCCTGTAATGCCCCTAAATTGAGTGGCACTCATGAACCCTAGATCTCGGATACCGACGACCTAAGAAGAAAAGGACACAGAGGAGTCACACTTGCAGAAGAGGAAAAGTTGACTTGGTACCAGCCCCACCAGCCTGCCTGCTGACCTCAACGGACTCTGCCCAAAAAGACTACTCGTCCTGCAGCTGAGACTCCAAGAAACACAGGACTGCCTGCCTTCCACAAAGACTCAGACTCCCATGAGCAGTGGATTTGCTCTCCAACAAAGTCTCAAGAAAGGACTCTGCAGCATCCGGGGTCGGAAATGGTATTGCATCCCACTCAGACTCGCAAATAGGAAGGGAACACCCCTTCCTATTTGCGAGTCGGAAATGCATATTGCGAGTCGGTCCCGACTCGCAATATGCATTTCTGAATAGCAAAGTGGCTTTTGCGCCTCGCAAACGGCGATTTTCGCCGTTTGCGAGGCGCAAACACTTTGCTACATCTGGCCCTCGATGCCTAAAGGCCACCCCTGCATTCAATGTCCCTGGAGAAAAGGACAAAGACACACCTATGTCCCCGAGCACCCCACATCTACAACCTACCTGTTTGTTGTCCCCAACTGGCTTCCTAGCCAAAGCCTACCGCCTGTCTTCACAAGGACCAATTCCCATTGAAAACCACTGGGCACTTGTCAGATTGCTGCACCCGGCCGTCCCAGTACTGCCCAGAATGACCTGCTGGTGTGGTTCTGATCAGTGCCCAGTATTTACCTTAGCTCTCCGAGACTGGCCTTGTAAGGCATCGTTAACTGTGTGTTTGCTGAACACCGTTTTCCTCCATAGGTTAACACTGAAAAAGTCTGAAATTTAAAGTGTCGATTTTTGAAACTGAAAAGTATTTATGCTTGACAATGTACTTACTTTGTAACTAAGTTCTTGGGTTTAAAGTATACATAAACAAAATAATTATTTTTCTAAATTGGTCTTGGATTTATTTATTGCCTCTGTGAATATAACAACAAATGCTTAGCACTACCCTCTGATAAATCTGCTTGCCCACACTACCACAAAATAGAGCATTGGTCCTATATACTTTTGCCTTGGCAAACCAATTGGGGATCCACTGGACTCTCTGCATGGTGTACTTTTAGTGCACCATATAAAGAGCCAGCTTCCTACAGACGTTATAATCAACATTTCAGAGGTGCATGCTTCTAATCTTGGTGATCGCCATTGCATCATCTTAGCTATTATCAGTGAAATGGCTATTCATCTGTGGACATGTATGGTTAAATCTGTCACTTCTACCAGATAATGTAGGCAGGCTAAGTGAACAAAAGGAGGTCAGGTAAGCCACAGGCTTTCAATATTTATAACCATACTCCAGCTAAAATAACATTGCGATGAGGTGCAATGGCAGAGTTTGTGTACGAAATCACTTCTTGATGTATTCTCCAGCTTTGAAAGTGAGGGAGCATCCTTGCCTTAAGCAGGAGGCCCATGCTTAGTTACACAGAATTTAGGAGCATAAGAATTTCAGTCATGCCTCTCAGGAATCTGTAACAACTGGTCAGTAGATCAGCTCAGTGTTCAGGGGAGTACACACGGTCCAATAATTCTCGCCAAAAGATTCTGGAAGCGATTTAGAGAATAAATGATCTAGCAGCAGGTTATACAGACCTCTGATGTATTTTGGTACTTGGTGTAATAAGTAAGATAAGAAAACTTACCCAGTATGGGCATGTCTCAGTGTTTCAGTTAGAGGTGCTGCCATGCATGTTTCACAGCAAGTACTAATATGCCTGCTGATATCAAAAGACAAATTACTTCCCTTTGGTAACCAACTTTCTAGTACAAACTCACCCTTTGAATGTTCTCCAGGCATCAGACTGGACTCAGAAACTTTTGAGCAGAACTTCTGTGTGCTAGAGGGTGGTACTGTTTTGCTCTGCACTGCTGCTGTTCTGCTTCAGAAAGCACATGCAGGTGTCACTCTCACGCACTGATATTAGCTTGTTTGAAAGCTGTCCAGATTCTTAGTCTTGGGATCTTCTTACTGGGTAGAGCTCAAGTGACAGGGGAGGAAGGGACGGTCCATGAGGAATCTGCAGTTATTTAGAGTCATTAGCAGAAAGGGCATTACCAAAGGTAAGTAACTTGTTTTTCTGATGACAATTCCTCAACTTTTGAATAGGTACCAAAGAAGGAGCTGTTCAGAGGCAGGGCTCTGAATTGGCTCAATCCAAGAAGCACTGTAGAAGCAGACAAAATGGCCCTCTCAAAGAACGAGGCTGTTCAGACAACAGTGCTTTGTGAATGTATGAAGCGACATCCACAAAGCTCCCTGGCAAATGTCCAGAACGGGAACTACATATGCCAAAGCAGTGGTACCAGTTTGAATCTGATTAAATGAGTTGACAGACCTTCTAGAGGCTGCTTTTTCACCAATCAGTAACAGATCGTCATCCAGAGTACGATTCAACAGGATGGTTCTCTTCAACATGGCCCTGCCTTTTCCATTACAGTAAACGCAACAAAAAACTGATTGTATACCCAGTGTTCTTTGGTATGATCCATGTAAAAGTTCAGAGCTCTTTTGGGGTCCAACCAATGGAGTCTCTTCTCCTCCTTAAAGGGGTGAGAAGGAGAACAGAAGGCCAGCAGAGTGATGGTTTGACCGACATGGAAAGGTGTCACAACTTTTGGTAAGAAGGATGCTCATGTCAAAGAACTAGGTTGTCTGGGAAGAATGTGGTGTATGGTAAGTAAACACAGAGCCTGGAGCTCACTTACTCTCTGCACCGAGGTGATGGCGACGAGGAACACTGTCTCGAGGGTGAGGAACCACAAGGGACATCTGTGAAGATGATCATAGAGAGTACATATCAAATATTTGAGGACTAAGTTAAGGTCTCACTAAGGCACGATGAAAGGAGAGGGAGGAAATACATGTTGGAAACCTTTCATAAAATGAATTACAACCAGTGACTTAAATAATGAGGGCTGTGCCCAAGGTAAAACCTTGCCAGACAAGAGGCAAAACAAGTAACAGAATGTCAGATTATTTTGCCTGGAGGGGTCCAATCTGACGTGTGCTGCAGCAAGCTAAAAATCTGTTCCAACAACAGGCATATACTGTTTTTGTGGAAGGATGACTCGCTGTCAAGTTGACATCAACCACCTCTTGAGCAGGGTCGAAGGCATTCGGTTGTCGCTACTCATTGTCCATCTATGAAGGTGGCGATTATGAAGGCTCGTGCAGAGACCTACCTTGTTCCTGCAACAGCAGGTCCACCAAGAGGGGCAGCCTAATCAGAGGACACATGCTGAAGCCCAAGAGTCCTGGCTACCATAGTCTCCATGCCAAATCCAGGGCCACTAGGATGAATTGGGCCTGGTTGTTTCTGATCTACTTCACAACTCGGGCAGGAGTGGTACCTGTGGGAAGATGTACAAGAGTCCCGAGTTCTACTGTATGTGGAATGCGTCCCCTAGCTAGAAGTACATTAGAAACAACACATGCAGGACTGCTGACATTGTGCATTCAATGTGCTGGGGAATAGACTGAGCCAAGGTTCTCTCAATTGGCAGAAGAGACCTTGCGCCACCTCTTGGTGTTAACTACCACTCGTGACCCACTAGGCTTCGACAACAGAGATTTTTCCCTCTGGCATTCAAAGATCCTGCAGTTTGGGTTGGATTGTTTCCATGAGGAACAGGGTCAAGACTGATTTGCATATGGCTGGGTCCAAACTGGGATGGTGCTGTGGGCAAAAGAAACTACGGATTAATCCCAGATCTTTGCGACTAGGGGTGAATGTTCGCATTGTTCAGCATTCCATCCATTATATTTTCTTCTTCCTTTAAAGAAGAAGCGGTATCAAACTTGTCTCAGTGCCGGTGAGGGTCTTGTGGGCTGTGCTGCAGTCACATAGGAAGGGGTTATAGGAGGCAGGAGCTTCTTCAAAGCAGCACCAAGGGCAGAGCCCAATAAGGCTTGATGTCCGGTTCGTGTTGAGGTTGAAACCACCAAAAACACAAATTTCGCAGGTATGGGCCAACTCCTGGAGAGAAGTCCAGAGGGTAGCAGGCCCGCCCTGAAATTGTGCAGCACAATCAATTGTTAGTCCTCAACTCCAGCAGTATTTTCACATGGAGCCAAGAACTCCGGCTTGATCCTTTTCAGAATCAGCTCCCAACAATGAGTAAGAGACTGGTGTTAGGGAAAGTCACTGAGCCTTCAAACAATCCCAGGTGTATAACTGTTTCCTCGAGCAAGAGAAGGACTTTGTCCTCAGATACTTGAGGGACGATCCCTTGGGGGGGGATAGTTCCGTGTAACTTACCTGAGGGGTGGGAAAGTCACTGCTTTGGAATATCATAGCAGGTTCAACAAAAAAGAGTTTGGCTTTCTGCTCCTGATGGCCTTCAGGAGCATCGAAAAGCAAGAGTTGTACGCTGAGAGGTCATGGAACTTTACAAGGCAACATGTACAGATATTATGAGGATCCAATAAGGACATCTTATTACAAAATCGGCAGCAAAGCTTAAACCCTTACATCTTAGGAAGTGACATTTGACATAGTGGCAGTGAGCTGAGGAATTTTGTCAGTGAACCACCGCGAAGAGCTTCGAGGTGCAGAAAAACTGGAACTGATGCTAGCTTGCTGGCTGGTGCCATGTATATCTCTATGACTTCATATTTGGGACAGGCAAAATTATGACTGAAGTCATGTGTCACCATCAGGGGCTACAAGAGATCTATTAACAGGGGAAAATTATTCCAGATCCAGTGTGTTGTATGAAGGGTGTCCATAAGTTGTGAAATCTGTAAGAACTATACATCAGAAAAGAACAGCTGTGTTTTCCAAGTAATAAATAACAAACTGATCTAAGTGACAGAATTAATTTAAGCCACTGGCAATAATATGGGTTGCATTCCATTCTGTCGTTTTTCACCCATACAGGAACACAAGCAACCCTCTGTTTGCTGCCATAGAAGCACTAAGTGCAATATAAGTGCCCAGGCATGGTGGGTTTTGGTGCTCACTATGGTACAGAACTCAATCTATATATGACTGATGAGCCCTAAGTCAGCCGAAACCAGTCTGCCACTGCTGCGTGTCTGTCCAGAGGGCCTGGAGATTCAAACTGGACTGTGTCTATGAAAGCAGAGTCACAACTAATTTGTATATGGTTGGTCTCTGTCTAAAGTGGCACAATTGGTGAAAAATGATGCCCTTGGATGCAGCCATACGTAATTGCACATGGCTGAGATAAATTCAAGCATCCCTTCTAGAACCTTTGTTTTTTTGCAGTATCTTCCAACTAATACACTTAAACCCAGATTCCTGGAGGGTAATGATATTGCCAAATAGGTTTTTGTCAAATCTATCCATTTTTATGTTTTTTCTAATGGGTGGGAAGGAGGCAAGTGATAAAGGCTGATCAAAGGATGATCTTATTGCTAATACAACCACTTCAACCTCATAAAGCAGATGACTGAAGGAAGAAAATGTGCACTGTACTTCCACTCTACTCTAGATTTAATGATAAATGTGTACATTTACCACTAACAAAGTTGTTCTTATGCTTTTGAGTGTAAAGTTACTCAAAAGTGTAATCTAGCATGCATCCACCCCCTGTAACGGGTTGGAGCCAAATTTAGGAGTGAAAAGTTAGCCCTGCCAAAAAGGACCAGCACCACACATACTAAAATATCCTCCCATAAAAAATACTATAGGGTAGGGACCTAAAATAAAACCCCATAGTAAAATAATGATAAATTATATTCAATTTATCTAAAATAGTTAACAATATAACAATTTTTTATTTAGTGGAAAAAGTATCTTAAAATAAAATATTTTTTGTTTTATTTAACGTATATTAACTTTTTTCATTTAAAAAGTAATGCAAATGTTTTTTCTTCCTTAAAACAGAATTAACCTTTCAATTAATTTTATGGATAACTTTTAATACTTTGCTACACGCAGTAAAAATGTAATTTTATAACTTGGTGGGACTTTCATAATCTGACCTACATCAAAAATAATTTGAGTTTAATATAATATGAATTTAAAAATATATAATAATATATACAATTATTTTACAATAATAGTTAACACAAATATTTTGTTCTAATTTTAATAAAATATTTAAATATTCCCTATACCTTACTGTAGAGAAAGAAAATGATTGCACATTAGTTTTAAATGTTTCAGTTATTTATTTTTTAATGTAGAGCGAAATTAAGCTACAACACCACTAACATTACCATAGAATTAAATATTTAATTAATATATAATTACAATTATTTTTCTGAAGTCCAAATCAAACAAAAACCCACCTAGAGTAAAACATACATATTTTTGGGATGCATTACTAATTATTAAACGTGATTAGTAGAATAAATAGTCATTTGCTTTCACTAAAAGTTTCAGGGTACATTAATGATTAAATTCAGAAAAGGTTATTAAAATAAGCTACAATGTAATAAAAAAGGTTGAATTTTTAAATAGTTTTTTTTACATTTAATTAAAATGATTTATATTTTTAACTATTTTAACTATGTAACATTATTTCCTCATGTGTTTTATCCTTACTTTCAGAAAGTGTTAGAGTATTAGTGGTTGATCATGTGTGGCACTGGACGTACCCCAGCTCTGAACCTTTACAATTGTTTTGGATCCTTTTCAGCTGATGTAACCTTGATTGTAAAGTCTGTTAACAGGAATGAAGGTACTCTTCCATGAGTGGGTGCATGTCCCTCTATAAACATCTCACCAAGCCTCCCTTAACCCCTCCTTACTCCTTGATTCCCCCCCTTCAGTCATGAATATTCCTCACTATCCAGCCACGCCACACTATACTGCTCACATTTACTACTAAATCGTATACTGGTTTGTGTGGAGCTCTCCACACAAAAAAACATTGAGAGAAGCCAAGATGGAACTTAAGGCATAATTTCAGAGGTGGCTCAAAAAAACCTGACACCAGCATAAAATTATTCATTGATACAATTAGTCTGAAGAGCTTAAACAATTACCTAAATCACTGCTTGTGTAACACTTTTGGAATTGCTTGAATGTTAGCTGTCTGCAGCATTCATTCTAAAGGAGATCACCAGTTTGTTAGGTGAAAAGTATATTTTCAGTGACTGAATTGACTCAGCAAGAGAGTGACACCGTGCAATATGAAAAACGTTGTGTGGCAGCTGCAAGGTAAAGTGTGCTTGAATCGGGGTGGCTGCTCTACAGGCTGTGGACACTCAGTTTCTAGTGGTGCTGAGTAGCCAGCATTCTCTACATAATTTCCTACCTAGTAAGTAAGTAAAAGATCTGGAAGATCACGTTGGCCATCTCAATCAGGCAGTCCCCTCTGACTTCTCTTAGGTTAGGGAGGAGGTGGGATGCAGTCCATTCTTGAAGTCCTGAAGAATTGAGATATTCTTCACTTCAAGGAACCTCTCTACTACTGACATCTCAGTGCTGTTGATTTGTAAGACAATAAAGGCATCTTCAGAGGGTTCAGTTAATGGATTTACTTGATGCTAGAGACATAAACAATTTTCAATGCTGACTGACATCATAAACTTGTCACCAAAGGTGGACAACTGGATATGGTACATGAGCAGCCATTTGCTGAATTAGGTCCCGAGCAGGTAAACACTGATGAGAGAGAGTAACCCAGCATCTTACGTTAGAGGCAGAGACACACTTTAATACAAACCTGTCCTAGAATAGTCAAGCAACCCTTTTCCTCAGTGTCTTACGTCAAAGAGAAGTTAAGGAATTTATTGCACATTTGAGTCACATCCCGGAATTTAGGATAGACTAGATTCTCACCACTGTTCAACATTAGTGTCTTTGCTGGATTGCAGTCCTAGTTTCTTTGTGAATTCTAATACAATAATCTGTTGTGAAGGCTACGTATCTGCTTGTAGTGGGGACTGCTAAAACTGAACACAAAAATAGAAGGACTGACAACACTGTGTCAAAGTGTAAATCACAACTGCAGTTTTCCAGATGATCAGTAGCATTCTAGCTTGGTCAATAACCACCTTATGAACAGTAGGTGCTTGCCCAATTATATTTTTAGTTCAATGGGCCTTAGATGTCACACTCCTACCACCTAAAACACTACAATCTTACATTTTTGTTTCTGTTCTTGAAGGGAGAAGTATAATATGGTTTAACCAAGCAAGTCACCCCAGAAGGTATATATGTATGTATAGGGGTGGACAAAACATCTACCTTTAAGTGCTTGGTCTAGCCTGGCCCACACCAGAGTGCTACACTTCGGCAGGACTCCCAAGATGCTACCTGAAGTATCTGCTCTCTGTGGCAGTGACTTCCAGGCCACTGATGGGCTGCTTGGCCTATCTGGAGCCATCACTGTACACAACAAACCCCTGCCATCAATCCCGCTTTCTATGTATCTCTTGCCCTTTGTAACATATAACATACATTTTCTACATTGGACCATATGTTACAACACAGCTGACAGTCAAGGTCCTGCAGGACGTGGAAGAATACGAAAAAGGGCAATGGTCCATAAACTGTGTGAATGAGGGCTTTCTGTTGGCTTGCATATGGTTCAGCTAGTGCAGAAAAATTACATTGGCTTACATACATGAGCTTTCTACTCCATCACTAAGCAATGAAGTGGCATGGTTGAAAGTGTGGAAAGGGGATAGAAAACCCTATACCAGATATCACCATAGCAGAAATCCCTAACAATGTGCCAACAATATGTCAGCAAGCTTAGGGCACCAGGGAGTGATATCAAAGGCATCTTTATGGCCGGGTATTTGGAAAGTAATTAAATAAGCCATTCTGTAGCTCTACATCATCAGCATTGTAGCAGATTCAGGGTAGCTTGCTAATTCCTCGATCAATTCCTAGAAAAAAACATCAACAGCTTTTTGACTTCAACATTTTAAAAAGAGCATGAATGCAAAAACAATCTTTGATCAATACCATTGGAAACATATCCAAGCTGAGGGATGAGCTGTTCATCTTTGCAGTTCTCTCTACCAGGTACCAGTCTTTGGAATTTAGTAGAATGAGGATTTCCATCAACATCCACCAGGAAGGGAGGAGGCATCAAATGTGGGGCTTGTTGGGTTTGTTCATCCAGGACAAAGTTATAAGCATCACGGATAAGTGGCCGGTAATCTGTGTGGAAGAACATTTGATCTGGAATCTACAAAAAAATTATGTGTACAAAAATGTATTTTTAGTGATTGCTTTTAAACCTGTTTTGCCATAGCTATTTGTTATTTGTACTATCCTTAGTTGAGGGATGACAGCATATGTGACATCAGCAAATATTAATATTAACAGTCATGTTATAATTAGCATACGGAACAAACAAATATCTGCTCATGTAAGACACAAAAGGTTCACTGACTTTTTCATAAGGGTTACTGCAGCCAAAACCAAACAGCAGCAGATGTCCATGAGAATCAGTGCAGACAAAGTGTTGCCCATCTGGTGAGAACTTGCAATCAAAGACTGCACCATGACCTTGACCTTCAATCTGTAAGATCCGAAAAAGTAACAGGTAAACTAAAAACTAGAGAAACATTAACTTGTATATAAAATAAAAAGTCAGTTAGGTTGGCTTATTGCCACATTTTCTCTCAAACACTGTTCCTGTATAAGATTTATTAAGACTTTGACAAGGCTGAAAGGAAACTGAAGTAACCAAATAGCGCTGAGATACATCATTGATCAAATCAAAGTTCATCGTTAACCACTAAACATAAAATCCAGATGCTTTTGTAGTAGGTACATATCATTAAAGATAATACACAAACTAGGCAAAGAGGATTACATAACTAAAAAACACATGATTACTGTAGGAAGCTTGATCTCTCTATAGTGCACTAAAATAAAGTACACTGTGTAGAGACTCCAGTGGATCCCCATTTGGTACTGCAGAGGCAAAAGCAGATAGGACCAATGCTATCTTTGTGGTGGTGTGGGTGAGCACTTAGGCTTATCAGAGGGTACTGCTAAGCATGTGTAGTAGAGGCAATAAACGAGACACACACTCAAAGATTAGATCTGAGACCAATTTAGAAAAATAACTGTTCTTTTTATATACGTTTCAAACCCAAGAACTTCGTAATCAGGTAATTAGACGTTTAAGCATAAATACTTTGCAGATTCAGAAACAGACAGTGCAATTTTCAGAGTTCTCTCAATGTTATCCTAGGGAGGAAAAACAATGTTCAACAAAAACAGGGTTAACAACGACTTACAAAGTCAATCGCAGGGAGTTATGGTAAGTACTGGGCACTAACCAGAACCACACCAACAGGTCACACCGAGCAGCACATGGGCGGCCGGGTGCAGAGGTGCAGGAAGGTGTCTGGAGCGAAATAACTTCCTATGAGAGTTTGACCCAGTGACAAACAGGCTGCAGGCTCTGGCTAAGAAGCCAGTCGGGGACAGCAAACAGGAAGGTAGTAGACCTGGGGGGCTCAAGGACGCAGGTGCACCTTTGGTCCTCTTCTCTTGTGCCCAGGGGCGACGGCTATAGGGTGTCTTTAGGAGAAAGGTTTTCATTTGCTGGATCACTCGTGGTCAGTGGGTCCTGTGTGTTCAGGCTGCAGGCAGCGTCTGGGAGTCCAGCAGGGGTGGACTCAAGGTGGACTTGAGCTCTTAGGGGCTTAGGGTAATCATTGGCACCGGTGACCCACCTCAGCTGGGGGTCAGTAGTCACGGGTACAGTGGTTGCTTTAGCGGTCGGATTTTCTCTCTCCACAAGCTTGTGGGAGAGGGGGGCTGCGTGCAAATGCTGCAGGCATCTCGGGTCAGTCCAAGATGGGTGAGACCACACTGGACTTGGTCTCTGGGCAGCTGGAGACCTGTGCTGGCACCATCAATTGGCTTCATCTCGGGTCATGGACGTCCGTGCAGTGGTCACTTCTGGTGTCAGGTTTCCGGGGTTCCAGCAGCTGCAGAGTCCTTTCCTTTGAGTTTCTTGTTTTAAGGCAAGTCAGATGCCCACAGGAGACTTGAGTCTTTATTGAAGACTGGACAAGTTGGCTTCTGTGCAGGATCCTTCACGGTCAGCAGGCAGGCCGGAGAGACTGGGTCCAGGTCAGCTGCTTCTTCTTTTCCTATTCTGCGGGTGCAACTCTTCTTTGTCCGGGTCTTCTTAGGTTGTCGAAATCTAAGTTCTAGGGTTCAGGGGTGCCACCTAAATAATCAATTTAGGGGTGTTGCAGAGAGTGCCAGGCGGCAGCTAACAGGCTGACCACTTTTAGGGTGACTACACCCTTCCTATGACCACTTCTGCTTGGAAGTGGGCATAACCCTAGACCCTCCTGGCCTAATTCCTTCCAAACAAGATGGAGAAGTTTGAAATGTAGAGTCCACTTCAGCTTGTCCGCCTTAAGGTTGGGATGGAATGAAGTGGGCACTCCTCCTAATTTAATTTTCCCACCTGTGCTGCCATCAAAAGTGGGGTCAGGGCAGAGGGGTTGGTCATCTCAGCCATTTGGAAAGACCTGGGTCGCATTACAAAGGTTGTAAGGCCTCTGAAGCTCCCAGTCAGGAAATGTCCATCCTGCTTGGGAGAGAAGGTCACACCTCTGCCCAGTGAGGCTTTGTCTCAGGCCCTCAAGAGCACTGGCTCTCACCTTGGAGGGCCAGAAATGAGTCTGTGGTGGCTGAACTGGTCAGAACCAGGATCTAAGGTGCCAGCTGTCTGTATTTATTGATAAATCCATCACTGAGGTCACTGAGGGTTTATTATTCTGAAATGTTTGATACCAAACATACCAGGATTCATAGAAGCCATCATCTAGTTGGGGAACACGTAATGACCAGTGTCCAGCACATGCAGTTAAATGGGCTTCCCTGTGCACTTTCTATGTTTCCACAGAGACATAGCAGGGGCATATCTGCTCATGCATATATGCCTTCACATGTGACCTGGATGTACCCTGCCTTAGGGGTGACTAACACCTAGTACATGCAGCGATAAGGGACTTGGCACACAGGGTTTGTACCAGGTCTTGTTTTCAATTTAGTCTGCACCAACACATTCAGCCTGCAATGGCAGCACTTGTGAGTCTAGAGAGGGGTATCTGGGCGTGCCCCAACCAGTGCTGCAGCCCTCAGAGACCTTCCTTAGTACCCTTGGCCCTAGGTACCAGAGGTACCATTTACTAGGGACTTACGGTGGTAGGTGAAGAGTTTGCCAATAATGCAAAACAACTGTGCAGTTTTGGGAACAGAGATCTGGCACTGGGGGCGTGGTCAGCACGGACCCAGTGTACTAATAGTCAAAGCCACATCAGAAACCAGGCAAAAAAGGGGTTGCTAACCATGTTAAAAAGGGTGCTTTAGTACAATTACATATAATTATTCACTGTATGTGTTGACAGAAGGTGGTAGTACATAGCAAATGTCCTTTTTTGACAGTCTTTTTTGGTTTCTGCTCTGTGCAACATTATCCACTGAAAAAAAGCTTCACTGCAGTTAGTGCTCTCCTGTGAAAGCTTAGTTGGCGCAATGGAAGTATCACTAGCCTGTGCTGGAGCAGAAGAGTAGTTCCAAGCAAGAGTCCCTGAGGACTCCTTTCTGCGGCAAGTGCACAAGTTTGATTTTCATACCGTCCACGAGTTCCCGCCATCAGCAATCACTGAAATGCTATAAGGATCCATTTCATCTGACCCTCATCTAGTGCTGTCAGTGCTGATATCTTCTATTCAAGGTGGTCTCAGATCGCTTAGTGGAAAAGTCAGTAAAAGAATAAAACTTTTCATCAATGTCCTATTCCAGTTTCGTCGTACATATAAATGCTTTCCTGGGGAGTTATGATGCAAGCTCTAACGAAAGCTCAGGAGGCTGATATGCCATGATAGATATACCAATTTCTGCACTGAGCTAGTTTGAGAATGCAATGCTTTCGAGTTGCCGGGTTGAAGTGGCCTGTTGCAACGGGTGGGATAGTGGACAGCCAAATTATGGAAGGCATGCAACTGGAAGTTCTCCTCGATGGACGGGCAGGCGGATGACTGGGAGCTTGGGGGAGGGGTACTTTTTTTTTACTCATTTTGGCAGAATGCTTTTCTATCATACTGGTCTGTGATGTTTGCTATTACGTTCAGATACCAGGTATGTTTTAACGTATTGCTACTGATATGGCTGGGACGAAAGCCAGACATACTATAATTGTCATATGTTCTAACATTCTATACATACTTTCATGCTTATTGAAATGCCAATAATTTTTTATTTTTTTTAAAGTAACCTTTAACTGTAGCCACTGCCATGCCCTGGTTGGCTAATGAAAGACAGAATAACAGTATGTCAGCTAACTGTGCCTGTAGTGGTTGTATGTTATGGGAAGAACACCAAACATCTCCCTAAGACTTGCATACCTGGTTTTGGTGGAGGGACGCTTGACTGCCAAGATGACTCCCAACTTCTTTCGAGAGAAGATTGAAAGCCATGAACTGTCGCTGCTCATTCTCTACACATGGAGGTGCAGTTTGTGCAGGCTTGGGTGGCGGACCCGGCCCTGCTGTAGCAATAGGAGATCCTCTAGAAGGGGAAGGATCGGAAGATAAACGCCAATGGCCAGATGTTCTAGGTACCACACTGGAGGAAAGTACATTATTATGTGGTGTGGTTGTGAGACCTCTCCAATTAATAATGGCACAATCTCTATCAGGTCCAGTTAGGATTCTTTAATAAATCCTTTAGCTCAGTCCTGGGTAGCTGTGGCACAGAGCAGTCAGGCTTAGCTAAAAAGGAACATGTGTAAAGCATTTTGAAGCATTAAAACAGGTGAATAAGACACACCACAATTAAAACGATAGCCAATTTATTAAAATAGAGTGTCGTTTTCCATTAAATTACGCACCAAAATGACAAATACACTTTTGAAGGGAACTAGAGAAATGGTTTTAAAAAGGCAAGTGCATTCTTTACTGTGCCAATAAACCTTTGCAACTGGCACTGTGGTTCCTGAGGCAAAGGGATAGTACAACTACCAATGTACAACTACCAATCCTCTCCTAGACTGGCCATAGTGGGTTAGAAGCCAGTTACGGGGACCACTTAGGTCCTGGGAGAGAGTTACCTGTCGGGTCCAACGGTCTCGAAGCCCTCACAGAAGATTTCACCAGGATCGCGGTTTCAGCAAATTTGTCCTGATGGTAGATATAAAGGATGCTGAGAAAAGGTTAGGGATGCTTAAGATTTGAGCTCTGTGGAAAAGATGCCCTGAGTATTCCTGGGGTAGCCCGGGGTCCATGAACCTGTCAGGATTGCCTCCAGCTTCAGAATTTGATTTCCCACAATGCCCTAGTGAGGTCCAGTGTGGGTTCAGTTGCCACTGGTCGACTTGTCTCAGTTTACAGCAGCTTCCCACAAGTGAGTGTCTTTCTTGCAGCAGGACCAGAATCGTTACCGATGATGGCTACCAGTTCCACCGACTTAAGGACACCTCAGCCACCTGAGGACTCGTTCTCCCAGCAAGCACTTTGGCAACCAGCAGTAGGCAGGTGATCCGGGGCAGCTGGGCTCTCAAGAGCAAGTTTCCTTTAGCTTTAGTGTTCTTGGTGCTGAACATGAGGGCTTCCCACCTAGCCCTTGGAGCCAATTCCTCTGTCCTGACACATGTTGATTTGTTTTCCACAAATGGCCACTGCAAGGTCTGATCTCTCTGTGAGCCCCTCAGGTTAGCAGTTGCAGTCCAGTCCCTGGTGCAGCCTCTCTTTGTGGGGTCCAGGTAGCAGCAGGGCAGTCTTCCTTCAGTTCAGTTCTGGGCACAAGTGGAGCTCTTATTCCATGAGTGGGCACACCAAGCATGAGTCTCTTTGCCAGTCCATTGAGTTCAGCAGGTCTAGTCCTTCCTTGGTGAAACCTTTCTTTGCAGGCTTCTCTTGTCAGTCCAGCAGTGGTCTGAGGACTGTGGGGCTGGGATGCCACTTTTATGCTATTGTCTCATTTGTGAGTGGGGAGGAATCACTAGCCAATGGGGTAACAGTTGCCAGTCAGCTACCCTTCCCACTTTACGCAACTTCCTAGGGATTTAACCCTGAAGCAATCCCAGGATACACCTCTCTATCCTAAACCAAGATGGTGCAAGCCTTCTTCCACTGTGAGGAGCCATGGGCACACCTTGGGGTGTTAACAGCATAAAAAGCTGCCACTCCTGGAATACAGGTTCTGCAACAGGTTTTCACACTTTATTGCAGGGGGGACAGTATGTTTCGTATGCCTGCTGCCGGTAAACAGCAAAGGCTACAGAATGTTTGGCCAATGAAATGGTTACTATCTAAAGTCACCTTTCTATTAAAAGATACCTTAAATCAAATTTCCAAAATGAGTTGGGCTTAATGTAAAGATTTATTTCATACCTTGGAGTAATTCCTTTGGTGGTCCCACATGGAAGCAAGCACTTAGCGTGGTGGCTAGTTAAACTCCAGGGTAGCCAGTGGGACCACCGGCCCTGCTACAGTGAAAAAAGCAATTTTGTGATTTTACAATCAGGGTATGTTAAATATAAAATAAACATGCCCTTTCTTTTAATATAAGCATGCTACAAGCTTCGGCAATGCCAATAGGTCTCAGCAATGCAAGAGTTATTCTCACTGTCATTGTCTTTTAGCCATTTATGCACACATTTTCATACCAAATATACACTTTTCAATGTTGGTATACGCACACTAATTCAACCAAACAAAAGTGTTGTAATATTGTTATATTATTGTTATAAACCCATGTAATATAGTATGTATTCAAGTTATGTCGACTATCCTTCCTACCAGCAATATAATCTTATTTATTATAAGACTATTCCTTTTATAATTATAATTACTTCTGTTGGTAAGGTGGTGCGCTCCTAGGCTCTCCTCTGGAATGTTGGACAATGGTATAACCAGGAGTGCAACTTAGAATGTTGATGAAGAGAGCCGAGTGGAGAGTTAGGATGTCAGCAGATGAGGTGTTATGCAAGGAGTCTGTTCAATAAACCTGTTAACTACCACTACGAGTTGCAAGTTATTACAGACAAAAGTGGCGACGAGGATGTTATCTGCGCAGGGGCAGTGAAGACTCCTTGCAACTGATCAATTCAGCACCTCAGAGAGACGCTATAGTTCTGCTTGTGTACTACAAGGAAGGTGCGGCCGAAGTAAGCGCCTTAATTGACTGCTTGTTGTGTTGCTACAGCTAGGAAGGCTCTCGGACAAGGCAGACCTATACGGGTACGTGTGTACCAGAGGGAACATCGGAAGCATCATAAGTAGAGAGCGCTTAGTCTCTTACCGTACTTTCATGTTCTGAGCGTATGAGTTTGAGGATGCGCTACAGCAGCCGATTGACATAAGGAGTGCAGTAGCAGTGCGCGCCTGGTGAAAATACAAAAGTCTGTGAAATTGGCAGAGAGTACTGTGCTCCACACACCATGAGGAAGGTGTGGCGCGGGAGCGTTGTGGAAGGCTCCCTCAGAGCGTTGTGAGAACTCTTCCAGAGCGGTACTGTTAGCGCGGCGCGGGAGCATGTGAAAGGTTCCCCCTCAGAGCTTACCGGTAGCGTGATCCCCGGGACATCGCGCTAAGCTCTCCCGAGCGTTACAGGCAGTGCAGCGTGGAAGCACTGCGGGAAGCTCTCTCTCAGAGCGTCACTGACAGCGCACTCCCCGGTTAGGAAAAGTGCTAACAGCGACAGCGGAGCCCAGAGCTTACCTGGGTGCGAAGTGCCGGGATTCCAGCAGCGACTGTGTACCGCGGAAAAGCAGCGAGAGGAACTCGCTCCCCGTCAAGGGAAACGGAACATCGCAACCTGACATACTTCAAAATAAGAGCCCCAACTGTGTGGAACTGGTGATACGTCTTCAAAATAAGGGCATTAGGAGGTTTTCCATTACTTCCTAGTGACTGAAATGACAGTATCAAGAGAGTGTGTCCAGAGATAAGGAGTGGGGTCCTGCACCCTTTATGTATCGTGTCCCACATCTAAGGTTGTAAATAACTGTTTAACACCATATGAATGGTGAAGAGTTAGGCATATTGATGGTAAAATAGTACATGCATAAGTCGTAATTTTACATCTAAGGTTGTAAATAACTGTATAATACCATATGAATGATGAAGATTTAGGCATATTGATGGGAAAATAGTACATGCATAAGTCGTAATTTTACAGAAGTTGTACATTAAGGGGTTGTGTGCATAACCCATACAGGTAAGGTCACTATAATATAGAGTGACAACTATCTACAAAGGGAATGGCAGCGGCAGGAAGGGCCCAACCTCCCCCGTTCTTGAATGAAATAGGTGAACCGAACTTACCCTGGAAAGAGTGGTCAAAATTGTTTGAATCTTATTTGATTGCTATAGGAGGGGAAAAGTTCACGGCACTAAGGAAACAACACATACTGTTACATAATTTAGGAATACAGGGAAGGAAAGTTTATGAGAACCTGACTGATGCAGAAGACGAAGGAGAAGATGGAGGGGAAAATTTTGATGTTTTCCAGCAAACACTCAACAAGTTGGAAAGCCATTTCGGTCACAAAGTTAATATAGTACTAGAAAGACAGATTTTTTTAGTAGAGTACAGGGCCAGGATGAAAAGGTAGCCACCTATATTGCTTCTCTGCGAGGGCTGGCCCATACGTGTGAATTCGAGGAATTGGAGGATTCATTGATTCGGGACCAGTTGGTGAGGTGTACAAATAATCCACGGGTGCAAGAGAAGCTCCTCACACATAACCCCTCTCTAAAGGAAGCTGTAGACATTGCAAGGAGCATCGAGCACACAGATGAATGTATGAGAGAGATCAAAAACACTCCAGAGGCAGAAGGGGTGAAGGAGAGAAAAAGTTGTACTAAACAGGAAGAGGGGGCGGTTAACAAGGAGGAGGACTCTGTGTTACTAGCCACTTCAATAAGGAAAAATCCAACTGAAGAAATAAAAGGTAAATGTTTTAGATGCGGGAACCACAAACACCTTGCTAATAGTCCTTTTTGTCCAGCTCGCAACTGCCTGTGCAGAAAATGCGGAGCCAAACGGCATTACGCGCGTGTATGTAAAAATGATAGAAATACTAAGAAAATGGTAAATGGAGTGGAAGAACTCACCGATTTGGGCAATAAGTTTATTCTTCAAGTCAAGGAAAAACACAGTAAGGAACCCCCCAATATCACTTATCCTTTGTGTGACATTAAACTAGATGGAATTTGTGTGATGGCATACGCTGATCCTTGCTCACCATTTACCTTCATGAATTACCGAACCTTTGTAAACAAAGTCCAAAACCAAGGGTACAAATTGAGTCCTGCCAATATAAAGCCTGGGGGGGTACAACAATGATCCCATACCTCTTAAGGGAATGTTAGAACTAAGCATTGCATTCAAAGATCGGCACACCAAAGGAATGGTATACATCACAGAGAAAGGGCCCAATTTATTGGGATGGAGACACCAAAGAGATCTAGGGATCAAACTGGATCCTAATAGCAAGGAACAAGTATTGTTAGTGGATATGCAAAAATGTAATGAAAGAATATGTGAGGAATTACCAAAACTGTTTGAGGATAGACTGGGGTTGTTGAAAAACTATCAACACAAAATTAAACTTAGGGAAAATGCAACACAAGTCGTACACAAAGTCCGATCCATACCGTACCTAATGAGGGAGCCCCCGAAGGAAGAGTTAGATAAACTAGTTAAATCTGGTGTCATAGAACCCATTGAAAGTTCCTTGTGGCTAGCACCTGTAGTGGTCACTAGGAAACCTAATGGCAGAGGCATACGCTTATGTGTGGATTTGAGGGACTTGAATGCTAATATATGGGTAGATAGGTTCCCCTTACCCAAAATAAATGAAATGGTGAGCATGTTAGGGTCAGCTAAATATTTTTAGCGTAATTGATCTATCATCTGCATACCACCAAGTGGAGTGGCACCCAGCGTCATGTTAGCTCACGTCCTTTATCACTCCATTTGGGGCTTTTAGATATCGCAGGATGCCCTTTGGTCTCGCTTCGGCGAGGTAAGTAAGTAAGGAAGTAAGGGCCTCTGAGGAGGGCTATGTGCACATAAAGTGTGCATGTCATTTTGTCCAGCCGTGTTCAGCCGGCCAAAAAGACATGTGCACTTTGCATGTTCTCTACCGGGCTGTATAGCACGGCCGGATAGAGAACATACACAGGCTCCCATTGTCAGTCTGAGTGGCGAAGCAAGCAGGTCAGACCAATCATGATGCTGCTTTCAGCAGCGTCATTATTGGCTTGGAGCCTGTGCAGACGGGAGGAGGAAGAGTGCAGAGGGGAGACGAACGTGTGTCCCCTCTAAGGTAAGTGTTTAAAAAAAAAAAAAATGATTTCTTTTATTAACCCCTCTCCCCCCCAGCCCTTTGCGCTCTGTCCCGCTTGCCACCCCTGTTCGGTGGCAGCCGCCACTGGGACGCAGCAGGGCTGGAGACTCTAGAATGAGACCTATACAAGTCTCTGAAATCAAAACGGAAAAATATGAAACCACACCAGATGGTTTCCCAGTCTTCTTAAATAAAATTCACCTTTTCTGGCCACATATAGACGCGTTGGGTTGAATGTGTGGAAGCCTGCATTTGAGGAGCCCTCAAATAAACACCACATATCGTGGTCATGCCCATTTGTGGAACCAGTCCTACCTGGCTCCAGTGTCAACATTTACAAGCTTGGTTATTTGTTATGGGAAGGGTGG
The DNA here is from genome assembly GCF_031143425.1 of Pleurodeles waltl. Lineage (NCBI taxonomy): Eukaryota > Metazoa > Chordata > Amphibia > Caudata > Salamandridae > Pleurodeles > Pleurodeles waltl. The sequence continues at coordinate 351,009,247 of NC_090438.1, forward strand.
ACGTGGTGAGGTTAAGATGGGTGACTATCTGCTCACTGGCTACTTTGCATACGCTTAGAAACGTAAGGTTAACTTCTGGGCTAATGCTTGTAATCCTCAATAAATACCCTTTGAATTTGGAATCAGAGAAAGAGTGTCTGAACAGCAACATGACGCCAATGTAAGAGTTAAGGTAAATAGTAATTTGTTAGATTTCCAGTCATTTCTACTACCTACAGAAGTGAGGACAGAAACTCAAACATGACAAGCACACTGAAGCTCCATACAAATCCAGAGTTTAACTTTTTCTTTATTAGGGATCTTACTTTTTGGTTAAAGGACCTTGGTACACCAACTGGGTTTTGAGAGACAGCCCACCACTGTAGGAAGGAGTACTTCAAATACTACTAGAGGTTGCTAAATGTCTTCTTACAAGTGTAACAGTTAGATTAGAATGATTATGGCGCCCAACCCAGCTAGTGAAAGGATGGCACCACAGCTTCCACCTGGGTGCCTTTTTGAAGTCTCCCTGAATACTGCCATCTACCTTACTTTTGGTAATTTCGTGAAAATTAGCTTTTGGGCATAGTACTATTTGCTAGTGGAAACATATGAATCACCATATCTAAGCTAGCAACAAAGCTAGCTAGTCAGCTCAGGAATAGAATGCAAAGGAAGAGGAATTCCACAAGTGACCAGACTCCTTTTTTCCAAGGCAATGTTCCAAAGCTTTTCAATATACATTCACTACAGTACTTTAGTTGGTTTTCTCTGCTGTAGCAGTGACATAACAGAACCAGGAGCACAAAAGTCAACCCCTGGCAGATGGGGAGTTGGCCTACAAGGATCGCAGAAATCAGGGTTTCCGCCACCATGATGAAGGACCATTAGCCCTAATGAGAGATCCCCATCTGCAGTTATCTCTAAGCTCTGAAATTAGCTGCTATTGTGGGGGATCTCTTCACCACAGTGAAGGTTTGCCTACCAGGTGCCATATTTAAAGTTCCCGCTCAGCAAATTTGTTTAGTAATTAGAAAATAAACCCATAAAACAGCAGTTTATTATCACAATATAGAAAAACAGATCTGATATGCAGGAAGATATCTCCAGCTGTTTTTTGCTGGGGGTGGGAGGGGACTGATTGCACATTTTCCCTGTCCATGAGGACATAAGCAAAAAAAATGAGGAAATCTGACCTAACCATAACTACAGTGGTTCCTCAATAGGGCGGCGAGCCTCTGATTTTGACCTAGAGGCCCACTGGTGAATGTCAGAAGTTTAAACTGGAGGAACCTGCAGATGATTTACCACTGTAAACCTGGCACTTACCCAATTTAAAACTGAAGGGGAGGATTAGGAAGAGGGGACAGCAAGTTTCATGGGGAGGAACAGTTGAAAAGTTATAGCAGCCTTCCTGCTTGCCACATTCTAAATCAGGCAAACAGATGCTACCATGATAGTGGCTCTCTTGCTACAGACTGAAAAACAGAGAACCCGCTGAAACAGGACATCCAATACAAAACTTAAGATGTTCTGCTGCAAAACACTGAACATTTGCAACACTATTTGGGGTTCCAAATTGGTTCCTTTAAATCCATCTCAAGACAGCCTTTTTCATCAGTTTCAAACTCCTTTATCTACACACCTTTACTAAGATGCATATGACTGAATGGATAAACACAGATACAAGTTTAATTCCCAGACCCCATCTATATTCTATGGTCTCTAAACTAGTTAGCTAATTCTCCAACTAAATCTGTCAGCCTAGAAGTTGAACAAATTGGCTAAAAGAATAGGATTTTTACACAAATTGAATATCATAAGAAACAAAGAAAAACGATACAACCCCTCTGGTGCACATCTATGAACCTCTCCACCCTTCAAAGAGATCTGGTCAAAATGTTGAACTTCTTCCAAGAAGTCCTCCTGGATGAAACTAACAGCCTTTACTTTGATGGTAAAGCAAGCTGACATTTAGGCAAGCATGGAGCCCCTCAGGTGGTATTGCGTTTATCGTGACAAATTCCCCCTCTCCAAAAGACTTGAACAATCCAGTTTACATGCTCAGACCCAGCTTCCTCTGCTGTGCATTCCTTTGGTTCTGAGGGCTTTTTAGCCCTCCTTTTGAGACCGTGGAAGCTAGATCACTTAGGATTTTAAAAGCAAATGTGTTATTCCTAGAGACACTTGTGTCAGCTTGATAATTCAGTGAACTGGTGCACATATGAGGTTTCTCTCAGAAAGGCTATATCTCCATTCCTCTGTTTTGTTGTTTACCAGGTGAATGCTTTTTTAAGGAGGAGCAGAAGTTACATGGTTGGATGTGGGTTATTAAGTTTAGACACGTTTGTATTAGTTCAGGGCTGAAGGAAATGGTGAGTTCTTCTGCTGAAAAAAACCGGAGAAATTACAATGTTCTACAAACAAAAACAGTTGGAGATTCTGGCTTTGATTAGTGGTTGCTCAAACAGTGGTAATACTGTGAATGTCTATCAGTAATCTTTATTTCAACCATTCCAATTCTTCACAATACTTGGCAAACTCAGATCGCAGGTTGCCCCCCTCCCAATCATCTATGACAGTACACTAACTCTAGAGACTACTTCTTTGAGAGATAACAAAGGAAAGTACAGATACATTGTAAGGCCAATGTATTGTGTACAACACAGACGGAGAGAGAGGTCTTTAAAAAGATCATGAGCAAACAATGAACACCCACCCTGCTTGATTTTCTGAAATGTAATTTTCGTTCAGCCCTGCCCCACCCCACCCCACTTTATTGCGTCCCTTTGGACTACTCACATTGGTTTGTGACTCTGGTAGTGCACTAGGTCCTTGCTAACCAGGCCCCAGTGTCAATGTTATTTTCCTAAAAGTTAGACATATGTCTAATTGTAACCCGATTGGCAAGGACTTAGCACCCATATAAGCCCCTAGCAAATGGTACCCCTGGTACCTAGGGCCTGGATGCTAAATATGGTCCCTAAGGGCTGCAGTATGTATTATACCACCATAAGAGACCCACACTCAAACACATGTAGAATGCCACTGCAGAATGGCTGAAATGGTGCAAGCCATTTTGAAAGCACAACATTGCACACACTATGAGTGCAATGCTCATATCCACTGCATGCAAAATATGTAAGTCACCCCCAAAGCAGGCCTTGGAGCCCTACGGCAGGGTGCATTATATTACATGTGAGGGCACATCTGCATGAGCAGATGAGCCCGTGATGTCTAGTTCCACTGTGTAAGGAAATGCCTCCTTGGCATGGTTACCCCCTGACTTTTTGCCTTTGCTGATGCTAAGTTTTGATTTGAAAGTGTGCTGAGGCCTGCTAACCAGGCCCCATCACCAGTGTTCTTTCCCTAATCTGTACTTTTGTTTCCACAATTGGCATACCCTGGCATCCAGGTAAGTCCCTTGTAACTGGTACCCCTGGTACCAGGGGCCCTGATGCCAGGGAAGGTCTCTAAGGGCTGCAGCATATCTTATGCCACCCTGGGGACCCCTCACTCAGCACAGACACACTACTTGCCAGCTTGTGTGTGCTAGTGGGGATAAAAAGACTAAGCCGACATGGCACTCCCCTCAGGGTGCCATGCCAACCTCACACTGCCTACAGGTATAGATAAGTCACCCCTCTAGCAGACCTTACAGCCCTAAGGCAGGGTGCACTATACCATAGGTGAGGGCATCAGTGCATGAGCACTATGCCCCTACAGTGTCTAAGCAAAACCTTAGACATTGTAAGTGCAGGTTAGCCATAAGAGTACAGGGAGTGCAGAATTATTAGGCAAATGAGTATTTTGACCACATCATCCTCTTTATGCATGTTGTCTTACTCCAAGCTGTATAGGCTCGAAAGCCTACTACCAATTAAGCATATTAGGTGATGTGCATCTCTGTAATGAGAAGGGGTGTGGTCTAATGACATCACCACCCTATATCAGGTGTGCATAATTATTAGGCAACTTCCTTTCCTTTGGCAAAATGGGTCAAAAGAAGGACTTGACAGGCTCAGAAAAGTCAAAAATAGTGAGATATCTTGCAGAGGGATGCAGCACTCTTAAAATTGCAAAGCTTCTGAAGCGTGATCATCGAACAATCAAGCGTTTCATTCAAAATAGTCAACAGGGTCGCAAGAAGCGTGTGGAAAAACCAAGGCGCAAAATAACTGCCCATGAACTGAGAAAAGTCAAGCGTGCAGCTGCCACGATGCCACTTGCCACCAGTTTGGCCATATTTCAGAGCTGCAACATCACTGGAGTGCCCAAAAGCACAAGGTGTGCAATACTCAGAGACATGGCCAAGGTAAGAAAGGCTGAAAGACGACCACCACTGAACAAGACACACAAGCTGAAACGTCAAGACTGGGCCAAGAAATATCTCAAGACTGATTTTCTAAGGTTTTATGGACTGATGAAATGAGAGTGAGTCTTGATGGGCCAGATGGATGGGCCCGTGGCTGGATTGGTAAAGGGCAGAGAGCTCCAGTCCGACTCAGACGCCAGCAAGGTGGAGGTGGAGTACTGGTTTGGGCTGGTATCATCAAAGATGAGCTTGTGGGGCCTTTTCGGGTTGAGGATGGAGTCAAGCTCAACTCCCAGTCCTACTGCCAGTTCCTGGTAGACACCTTCTTCAAGCAGTGGTACAGGAAGAAGTCTGCATCCTTCAAGAAAAACATGATTTTCATGCAGGACAATGCTCCATCACACGCGTCCAAGTACTCCACAGCGTGGCTGGTAAGAAAGGGTATAAAAGAAGGAAATCTAATGACATGGCCTCCTTGTTCACCTGATCTGAACCCCATTGAGAACCTGTGGTCCATCATCAAATGTGAGATTTACAAGGAGGGAAAACAGTACACCTCTCTGAACAGTGTCTGGGAGGCTGTGGTTGCTGCTGCACGCAATGTTGATGGTGAACAGATCAAAACACTGACAGAATCCATGGATGGCAGGCTTTTGAGTGTCCTTGCAAAGAAAGGTGGCTATATTGGTCACTGATTTGTTTTTGTTTTGTTTTTGAATGTCAGACATGTATATTTGTGAATGTTGAGATGTTATATTGGTTTCACTGGTAATAATAAATAATTGAAATGGGTATATATTTGTTTTTTGTTAAGTTGCCTAATAATTATGCACAGTAATAGTCACCTGCACACACAGATATCCCCCTAACATAGCTAAAACTAAAAACAAACTAAAAACTACTTCCAAAAATATTCAGCTTTGATATTAATGAGTTTTTTGGGTTCATTGAGAACATGGTTGTTGTTCAATAATAAAATTAATCCTCAAAAATACAACTTGCCTAATAATTCTGCACTCCCTGTATATGGTCTGGGAGTCTGTCATGTACGAACTCCACAGCACCATAATGGCTACACTGAAAACTGTGAAGTTTGGTATCAAACTTCTCAGCACAATAAATGCACACTGATGCCAGTGTACATTTTATTGTAACATACACCCCAGAGGGCACCTTAGAGGTGCCCCCTGAAACCTTAACCGACTACCCGTGTAGGCTGACTGGTTTTAGCAGCCTGCCACACACCAGACATGTTGCTGGCCACATGGGGAGAGTGCCTTTGTCACTCTGTGGCTAGTAAACAAAGCCTGTACTGGGTGGAGATGCTTATCACCTCCCCCTGCAGGAACTGTAACATCTGGCGGTGAGCCTCAAAGGCTCTCCCCCTTTGTTACAGCACCCCAGGGCACTCCGGCTAGTGGAGTTGCCCGCCCCCTCTGGCCACGGCCCCACTTTTGGCGGCAAGGCAGGAGGAGATAATGAGAAAAACAAGGAGGAGTCACTGGCCAGTCAGGACAGCCCCTAAGGTGTCCTGAGCTGAGGTGACTCTGACTTTTAGAAATCCTCCATCTTGCAGATGGAGGATTCCCCCAATAGGGATAGGAATGTGCCCCCCTCCCCTTGGGAGGAGGCACAAAGAGGGTGTACCCACCCTCAGGGCTAGTAGCCATTGGCTACTAACCCCCCAGACCTAAACACGCCCTTAAATTTAGTATTTAAGGGCTCCCCAGAACCTAGGAACTCCGATTCCTGCAACCTAAGAAGAAGAAGACTGCTGAGCTGAAAAATCCTGCAGAGAAGACGGAGACACCAACTGCTTTGGCCCCAGCTCTACTGGCCTGTCTCCTGCTCCAGCGACGCGTTCCACAGGGACCAGCGACCTCTGAAGCCTCAGAGGACTGCCCTGCATCTAGAAGGACCAAGAACTCCAGAGGACAGCGGCTCTCTTCCACAAAGACTGCAACTTTGCAACAAAGAAGCAACTTTGAAACAACACACATTTCCCGCCGGAAGCGTGAGACTTTGCACTCTGCACCCGACGCCCCAGGCTCGACTTGTGGAGAACAAACACCACAGGGAGGACTCCCCGGCGACTAAGAGACCGTGAGTAGCCAGAGTTGGCCCCCCTGAGCCCCCACAGCGACGCCTGCAGAGGGAATCCCGAGGCTCACCCTGACCGCAACTGCCTGCTTCAAAGACCCGACACCTGGTAAAGGCACTGCATCCGCAGCCCCAGGACCTGAAGGATCCGACTTCCAGTGCAGGAGCGACCCCCAGGTGGCCCTCTCCCTTGCCCAGGTGGTGGCTACCCCGAGGAGCCCCCCCCCTTACCTGCATCGCTGAAGAGACCCCTTGGTCTCCCATTGAATCCTATTGCGAACCCGACGCTTGTTTGCACACTGCACCCGGCCGCCCCCGTGCCGCTGAGGGTGTTACTTCTGTGTGGACTTGTGTCCCCCGGTGCCCTACAAAACCCCCCTGGTCTGCCCTCCGAAGACGCAGGTACTTACCTGTTGGCAGACTGGAACAGGGGCACCCCCTTCTCCATTGAAGCCTATGCGTTTTGGGCACCACTTTGACCTCTGCACCTGACCGGCCCGAGCTGCTGGTGTGGTAACTTTGGGGTTGCTCTGAACCCCCAACGGTGGGCTACCTTGGACCCAAACTTGAACCCCGTAGGTGGTTTACTTACCAGCAAAAACTAACAAACTCTTACTCCCCCCAGGAACTGTTTAAAATTGCAGTGTCTAGTTTTAAAATAGCTATATGTGATTTATGTGAAAACTGTATATGCTATTTTGCTAATTCAAAGTTCCTAAAGTACCTACCTGCAATACCTTTCATTTGAAGTATTACATGTAAATCTTGAACCTGTGGTTCTTAAAATAAACTAAGAAAATATATTTTTCTATACAAAAACCTATTGGCCTGGAATTGTCTCGGAGTATGTGTTCCTCATTTATTGCCTGTGTGTGTACAACAAATGCTTAACACTACTCCTTTGATAAAACTACTGCTCGACCACACTACCACAAAATAGAGCATTAGAATTATCTCTTTTTGCCACTATCTTACCTCTAAGGGGAACCCTTGGACTCTGTGCATACTATTCCTTACTTTGAAATAGTGCATACAGAGCCAACTTCCAACACACTGCTAGATGCAAGTGATCAGGCAGCCATCTTAAGGACATGTGGTCATTACGAGTTATCAAGCCACATTATGACTGCACTGAAACTAAGAGTATTTGATATCAAACACCTCGTCTTAATAAATCTGCACTGATGCCAGTGTCAGATTTATTATGATATGCACCCAGAGAGTACTTTAGAGGTGCCACCTTAAAGCCTCTCTGAGTGTGCTGGCTGACTGGTACCGACAAGCCTGCTACAACAGACGAGTTTCTGACCCCTGCAGGTGATAGCCTGCGCTCCGAGGCCAGAAACAATGCCTGCTCTGGAGGAAGGTGATCACACCTCATCCAGCAGGATGGCAAGCATTTTACCATATCAGAGCACGGAGCATCAAAGCTCCTACTGCCTTTGATATGCAACACTGGCTTCCCTCAGTCCCGGGGAATGCCACCCTCCTGCCCTGAGGACCATATGGCACCAGAGCAGGTGGGAAATTAGTTATTCAGGAGAAGTGTTGCACTTCTAGGCTAGTCACACCCCTAAGGTGGGCTACTCAATGAAGGGTTTCACCATCTTGTTCTTGGTGGAACTAGGAACTCTGGGTCAGGAATATGCCCACTCTCCACAGGAAGTTGCTATCTAGGGGGCATAGTCACCCCAGAGATAAGTAGCCCATTTGCTACTACCCTGCATTCCCCTAAACACCCCTAAATTCAGTATTTAGGGGTTCTCCTGACACCAGGACTTCAGATTGGTCTACTGGGAACCGAAGAAGGGCAGAAGAAGAGCAGTCACTGAGAGAACAGAGGACTTAACCACCACTTGGTGTAAAACCCTGCCCTGCTGCTGGAACCCTGACAATTGCATCAACTCGACTCGTCCAAAAGCTGTGCAGGACTGTCCTGCACTCCAACAAAGAGGCAGCATCTCCACTGGGGTGGAGGAGCCATCCCCATGCATCTGCAGGCACCGACCGCATCTGTTCGGGTGCCAGTGTTGTTGGCCATCGGACCCACCAAAGGAACAGGATGACAGGATGAGGTTCTTAATGCTATAGGAGATCAGCCCAGTCCCACTTGCAAGTTTCAAGATGCTAGACACTTCAGGAGCCCCCCTGCACCAATACCCTGACTACTGGAGCACTTGCACCCAATCAAGGCATGTTTGTGTCCAGTCCGGTCACCACCGTCATCAAAGCCCACCTGCATTTCGAGAGACTTCAGGACAGATGAGCTCCACATCCAGAGGGGCTTTGCTATTTTGGTTTTCCTTCCTCTAGAGGTTGACCGAGAATCGTGAGAGCCTCCAAACTTAAGTGGCAAACCAGCCAGCACCTCTTCACCCGAGCCCCCCAAACCTAGTACAGGACTTCTGCCTGTGCCCCTTGGCCCAGGAACCCCCACGAGCCGAGCCCCTATTGGGTTCTACCAGACTTGTCCCTCCCTTGCAGGCTTTTTTACAGGACCCTTTAAACTTTTACCAATGTGACCAGCAACTCTGCAGCCAGACACACCAGGGCAGGTAAATCTGAACGGCTGGTGGTACTTTGGACCTTGCCCCCACACAACCTTAAGTCCTAAAGTCCTACCCTCTGCAACCATTTGCAAGTATACCTATATGCAGTGTACGGTTCTCCCATAGGGCAACATTACCGCATTCGAGGCTCATATGCTTCAAATCTGACAGCTTTGCTATTTTACTGTTTTTCTTGTAAAAATCAATAACGTCCAAAATACTTACCCAATATCGATCTTGCTGTCTAAATTTATATAAAAATCGGAGTTATTTTTCTAAATTGGTCTCAGATTTCTTTGAGTGTGTCTCATTTGTTGAAGCTGTGTGTACAACAATGCTCAACACTCCCTCTGATAAACCTACGCTGCTCGACCACACTACTACAAATAGAGAACTTGGTATTAATAAAGTAAGCTCCTGCAAACCAATAAGGATCATCTGGATCTTTTGCATGGTGTACCCTTACGTTGGTACAGAACATAAAAAGCCAGCCTCCCACGCTATTTATGGTGTACAACACAGAAGGAGAGAGATGTCTCTAAAATGAAGATCATTAGCAAGCAATGAGAACACCCACCTGGTCTGATTTTAAGAAATGCAATTTTAGTTCAACCAATGCAATGTTTCCCATTCCCCTGTCTTTACAAGCTTCACGTCATTTTGCAATTGTAATTCGACATGGATAATACATAGGATGAGATAGTCACAGTGTTCGAAACAATATAGAAAACAGTTAACCCGCACTGAACCTGGAACTTGGTACCAAACTTATAAGTAAGAATAAAATATCAATGCGTGCATATCTTTATTTAGGCTTACCATATTAAAATAATTACGAATTTTTGTTCCCTTGTCAATGTCCCAGATAAAAATATTCCCATCATGGCCTGCAGAAAGTATGATTCTGTGGTCAAATGGATGTGCTTCCAGTACAAACACTTCATCATCATGGCCCTAGGATGAAAGGATTTATGTAACACAGTCTTAAAGGTTTAGAACACCAAAGCATCATCCTTTTAAAAACTGTGCCTTTAAAGAATTACATTGCCTAACAGGTACTGAAGGCAAATAGAACATTACAGTATTACTACAAAGCAGACATGCATTGTGAGAAAATTTTCAGCACCAACGTATGTTTTCATTTGTACTGCTATTGTTAAAAAATGAATGTCAGCTCTCCTGCGAAAGGCAACTGTAATACATAAAAGTCCTAAAGAATAAGTTACTTACCTTCGTATTCGTCTTAGATAGAGTATCTACCATGAAGGGCATTACTAGAGGTGAAGTCTTTTCTGGTAGACATGCTATATATATGCAGATTCCTCAACATTGTAAATTTCTCCTGGAGTCAGACTGGATTCAAAAACTCTTGAAAGAGCTCCTGAGGTGGTGCCATTAACCTCCATCATTTCTCCGTCCCACCACCAAACGTGATGTGACACCACCATTATTTAGGCACTACCACTGCACAGTGAAGTCAACTAGCTCCTTGGTTTTCTAGTCCAATAGACTGAGTTTGTTCTGGCAGTGTGCAAAAATAAACTTTACTCCCGAAATCCAGTCCACAGAACAAGGGGGGTAGTGGGTAGTGGGAGAGTAATGAGTATCTGCAAGAAAGCGCTAAGTTTAATTAACTTAAACTTCTGATAAAAAATGCTACCCACAGATTCCTCACCTTGTGAATCAGCACCTAAGAAATGCCCTCTACAAGGAGGCAGGTTGGGGAAGTGCACTTACACCAGAGTACCTGGAAGAACAAGCAGGCAAACTAACCCACCCTACAGACTTTAGAATCAAAACAGTAGTGCTTGTTAAATTTATGAACAGATATCCATGTGAATGTTTGTAAAATGCAGTAACACCCTGAGTTAGGGCTTTGTAAGTGGCTTCAGCTTTAAGGAAAATCTTTATTGAGCAAGACACAACATGGCTTGAAGCAGAGGACAGTTCAGTTTGATAAGGTCAGTTTCTGGCCTGCCTTTCCATTCCTCGCACCAGTGAACCAAACAAACAGTTGCTCTCGAACACAGTAATCCTTAGTTCTACCAATGCAGAAGCTGAGAGCATACACTAATGGTGTAGTCTCTCTTCCTCTTTAGCTGAGTGTAGTGGAGAGAAGAATGCAGGTAGCGTGATGGTCTGTTGCACGCTAAAAGGTGAGACCAACTTCGGAAGATATGATGGAAAGGTCCTAAGTCCCAGTTCATGCAGGGAAAAAGATAGCAATTGGAGATTGAACTGATAAAGCCCGCAGCTCGCTAACATGATGCACAGAAGTGATGGCAATTAGAAGCCATTTTTAAGAACCTTGCGGTACAGCTGTGAGAGGGCTCAAAGGGAACAAACAAAAAATAGGTTAGAACCAAATGAAGGTTTCACAGTGGAACAACAAAGTGATCATAAAGAACACATATTTAAGGCCTAAAAAAAATGAATAATGAGGACTGATCAGCCTAAGACAAACTAAGAAAGCCCAAATAGGCAGGCCAATAATCTTGAAGTGTGCCCACAGAAACTCCTTGAGGGGCCAAAGTCAATACAAACAACAGAACATTAGACATATTTGCTTGTAGAGCACTGATTTGCTTCTCCTCTCACCAAGCAATGATGCTAGTGCAACAGCTCAAATACATAGACCTGGTTTCATAAGGCAGCATGAAGCCAGAAGAACATCCACCACTCCCCAGTGGAAGGACGAAACCTCTAAGTCGGTTGCCCAAATGCAACAAATGTATACAAGATTGTGGAGGTTTTTGTGTACAACTCTATCCTATTGTGACAGCAGATCCTCCTGTATAGACAGCGTAAGTGGACAGCATGTGCGCAGAGTTCGGGGTTTGGATTACCACACCCTCCAAATCAGGAATGCTCAGTCCGAAACTGACTTTTTTTGTTAATCATATGTGAAATCAGAGGCAGAGGTGAAAATGAACTGAGCAGAAAACTCTGAGCACTATATACAGACATGGCAAAATGGTCTAGGAATGGGACCTGCCACTGTGCAAAGATGCCACAAATCAGTTCTGGGAACAGACACCAGTTGGGTTTGTCAAGATGAGGCCTGCTGACTTTGTCTGCTGAGGCCCTATAAGGGTGTGAGTATTACATTAAGTGTCAAGGCAGGTGCAAGAGATTTCTTTGGAAGAATTGCCCTCTATAGGCCCTCAATTAAAGCTTTGATTACTGGGACTCTAAAAATAGGTAAATGCTGTCTATATTGAAGGTACGCTGCCATTGCAGTTAAGTTAAAGCAAGAGAAGCCTTGTAAAGAAGTAGAGGGTCAGAAACCACTTCCTACACAGGTAGATTAAACATATTTTAATTGTTTAGAAATACAGTGGTGCACAGACCTTGTCTACTTAGCTGCAACCAGTCACCAGTAGTGGGGTTTCCCCATCCCATAGGATAGTCTTGCATTCCTCTGAGAGGATAAGGTAGACTAACTCTAGGAACTCAGTACCAGATTGTGATATAGAGTTGTTTCGGTTCTGGGTATCTGAGCTTTCACTGATTGTGAGGAAATGCCTCCTTGGCATAGTTACCCCCTGACTTTTTGCATTTTGTTGATATCAGTTATGACTGAAAGTGTGCTGAGACCCTGGTAAGCAGGCCCCAGCACCAGTGTTCTTTCCCTAAACTGTACCTTTGTTCCCACAATTGGCACAGCCCTGGTGTAGGAAGTTGGCTCTGTATGTGCTATTTCAAAGTAAGGAATAGCATGCACAGAGTCCAAGGGTTCCCCTTAGAGGTAAAATAGTGGTAAAAAGAGATAATACTAATGCTCTATTTTGTGGTAGTGTGGTCGAGCAGTAGGCTTATCCAAGGAGTAGTGTTAAGCATTTGTTGTACATACACATAGACAATAAATGAGGTACACACACTCAGAGACAAATCCAGCCAATAGGTTTTGTATAGAAAAATATATTTTCTTAGTTTATTTTAAGAACCACAGGTTCAAATTTAACATGTAATATCTTGTTTGAAAGGTATTGCAGGTAAGTACATTAGGAACTTTGAATCATTTCAATTGCATGTATACTTTTCAAGTTATTCACAAATAGCTATTTTAAAAGTGGACACAGTGCAATTTTCACAGTTCCTGGGGGAGGTAAGTATTTGTTAGTTTTACCAGGTAAGTAAGACACTTACAGGGTTCAGTTCTTGGTCCAAGGTAGCCCACCGTTGGGGGTTCAGAGCAACCCCAAAGTTACCACACCAGCAGCTCAGGGCCGGTCAGGTGCAGAGTTCAAAGTGGTGCCCAAAACGCATAGGCTTCAATGGAGAGAAGGGGGTGCCCCGGTTCCAGTCTGCCAGCAGGTAAGTACCCGCGTCTTCGGAGGGCAGACCAGGGGGGTTTTGTAGGGCACCGGGGGGGACACAAGCCCACACAGAAATTTCACCCTCAGCGGCGCGGGGGCGGCCGGGTGCAGTGTTAGAACAAGTGTCGGGTTCGCAATGGAAGTCAATGAGAGATCAAGGGATCTCTTCAGCGCTGCAGGCAGGCAAGGGGGGGGCTTCCTCGGGGAAACCTCCACTTGGGCAAGGGAGAGGGACTCCTGGGGGTCACTTCTGCAGTGAAAGTCCGGTCCTTCAGGTCCTGGGGGCTGCGGGTGCAGGGTCTTTTCCAGGCGTCGGGACTTAGGTTTCAGAGAGTCGCGGTCAGGGGAAGCCTCGGGATTCCCTCTGCAGGCGGCGCTGTGGGGGCTCAGGGGGGACAGGTTTTGGTACTCACAGTCGTAGAGTAGTCCGGGGGTCCTCCCTGAGGTGTTGGTTCTCCACCAGCCGAGTCGGGGTCGCCGGGTGCAGTGTTGCAAGTCTCACGCTTCTTGCGGGGAGATTGCAGGGGTCTTTAAAGCTGCTCCTTTGGATAAAGTTGCAGTCTTTTTGGAGCAGGTCCGCTGTCCTCGGGAGTTTCTTGTCGTCGTCGAAGCAGGGCAGTCCTCAGAGGATTCAGAGGTCGCTGGTCCCTTTGGAAGGCGTCGCTGGAGCAGAGTTCTTTGGAAGGCAGGAGACAGGCCGGTGAGTTTCTGGAGCCAAGGCAGTTGTTGTCTTCTGGTCTTCCTCTGTAGGGGTTTTCAGCTAGGCAGTCCTTCTTCTTGTTGTTGCAGGAATCTAACTCTTTAGGTTCAGGGAAGCCCTTAAATACTAAATTTAAGGGCGTGTTTAGGTCTGGGGGGTTAGTAGCCAATGGCTACTAGCCCTGAGGGTGGGCACACCCTCTTTGTGCCTCCTCCCAAGGGGAGGGGGTCACATCCCTAATCCTATTGGGGGAATCCTCCATCTGCAAGATGGAGGATTTCTAAAAGTTAGAGTCACCTCAGCTCAGGACACCTTAGGGGCTGTCCTGACTGGCCAGTGACTTCTCCTTGTTTTTCTCATTATCTCTCCTGGACTTGCCGCCTAAAGTGGGGGCTGGGTCCAGGAGGCGGGCATCTCCACTAGCTGGAGTGCCCTGGGGCATTGTAACACGAAGCTTGAGCCTTTGAAGCTCACTGCTAGGTGTTACAGTTCCTGCAGGGGGGAGGTGTGAAGTACCTCCACCCAGGGCAGACTTTGTTTCTGTCCTCAGAGAGCACAAAGGCTCTCACCGCATGAGGTCAGACACTCGTCTCTCAGCAGCAGGCTGGCACAGACCAGTCAGTCCTGCACTGAACAATTGGGTAAAATACAGGGGGTATCTCTAAGATGCCCTCTGTGTGCATTTTTTCATAAATCCAACACTGGCATCAGTGTGGGTTTATTATTCTGAGAAGTTTGATACTAAACTTCCCAGTATTCAGTGTAGCCATTATGGAGCTGTGGAGTTCGTTTTTGACAGACTCCCAGCCCATATACTCTTATGGCTACCCTGCACTTACAATGTCTAAGGTTTTGCTTAGACACTGTAGGGGCATAGTGCTCATGCACATATGCCCTCACCTGTGGTATAGTGCACCCTGCCTTAGGGCTGTAAGGCCTACTAGAGGGGTGACTTACCTATGCCACAGGCAGTGGGAGGTTGGCATGGCACCCTGAGGGGAGGGCCATGTCGACTTAGTCATTTTCTCCCCATCAGCACACACAAGCTGGCAAGCAGTGTGTCTGTGCTGAGTGAGGGGTCCCTAGGGTGGCATAAGACATGCTGCAGCCCTTAGAGACCTTCCCTGGCATCAGGGCCCTTGGTACCAGGGGTACCAGTTACAAGGGACTTACCTAGGTGCCAGGGTTGTGCCAATTGTGGAAACAATGGTACATTATAGGTGAAAGAACACTGGTGCTGGGGCCTGGTTAGCAGGGTCCCAGCACACTTCTCAGTCAAGTCAGCATCAGTATCAGGCAAAAAGTGGGGGGTAACTGCAACAGGGAGCCATTTCTTTACACCTGGCACACAGATAAGTCCCTTGTAAATGGTACCCCTGGTACCAAGGGCCCTGATGCCAGGGAAGGTCTCTAAGGGCTGCAGCATGTCTTATGCCACCATGGGGGCCCCTCACTCAACATATGCACACTGCTTCACAGCTTGTGTGTGCTGGTGGGGAGAAAATGACTAAGTCGACATGCCACTCCCCTCAGAGTGCCATGCCCACCTCACACTGCCTGTGGCATAAGTAAGTCACCCCTGTAGCTGGCCTTAGAGCCCTAAGGCAGGGTGCACTATACCACAGGTGAGGGCATATGTGCATGAGCACTATGCCCCTACAGTGTTTATGCAAAACCTTAGACATTTTAAGTGCAGGGTAGCTATAAAGAGTATATGGTCTGGGAGTTTGTCAAACACAAACTCCACAGAGTTCCATAGGCTACACTGAAATCTGGGAAGTTTGATTATCAAACTTCTCAGCACAATAAATGCACACTGATGCCAGTGTGGGATTTTTTTTAAAATGCACCCAGAGGGCATCTTAGAGATGCCTCCTGAATACCAGTCCGACTCCTAGTGCTAGGCTGACCAGTTTCTCCCAGCCTGCCACAACCAGACGAGTTTCTGGCCACATGGGGAGAGTGCCATTGTCACTCTGTGGCCAGGAACAAAGCCTGTACTGGGTGGAGGGGCTTCTCATCTCCCTCTGCAGGAACTGTAACACCTGGCGGTGAGCCTCAAAGGCTCATGCCTTTTGTTACAGCACCCCAGGGCATCCCAGCTAGTGGAGATGCCTGCCCCTCCGGCCACTGCCCCGACTTTTGGCAGCAAGGCAGGAGATAATAATTAGAAAAACAAGGAGGAGTCACCCATCAGGCAGGACAGCCCCCAAGGTGTCTTGAGCTGAGGTGACCCCTACCTTTGGAAATCCTCCATCTTGAGTTTGGAGGATTCCCCCAATAGGATTAGGGATGTGACCCCCTCCCCTCAGGGAGGAGGTACAAAGAGGGTGTAGCCACCCTCCGGGACAGTAGCCATTGGCTACTGCCCTCCTGACCTAAACACACCCCTAAATTCAGTATTTAGCGGTGACCCAGAACCCAGGAAATAAGATTCCTGCAACCTACACAAAGAAGAAGGACTGCTGACCTGAAAGCCCTGCAGAGACGACGGAGACGACAACTGACTTGGCCCCAGCCCTACCGCCCTGTATCCAGACTCAAAGAACCTGCACAGTGACACATCCGACAGGGACCAGCGACCTCTGAGGACTCAGAGGACTGCCCTGAACCCGAAGGACCAAGAAACTCCAGAGAACAGCGGCACTGTTGAAAAACAGCAACAACTTTGCAACTTTTTAGCAACTTCCAAAGAACTCACTCTTCTGCCGGAAGCGTGAGACTTCACACTCTTCACCCGACTTCCCCGGCTCGAGCTCCAGAGAACTAACACTGCAGAGAGGACTCTCAGGCGACTGCGACCTCGTGAGTAACCGGAGACGACCCCCGTGCAACCCCACTTATTCCTGCAGAGAGGATCCAGAGGCTCCCCCTGGACCGGAACCAGAGCTCCCCTGTTCTCCATAGGCGCCTATGTGTTTTGGGCCCTCCTTTGACCTCTGCACCTGACCGGCCCTGTGTTGCTGGGGCGGTGACTTTGGGGTTGCCTTGAACCCCCAACAGTGGGCTGCCTATGCCCAGGAGACTGAACTTGTAAGTGCTTTGCTTACCTCAGAAACTTAACCATACTTACCTCCCCCAGGAACTGTTGATTTTTTCACTTTTAAAATAGCTTATCGCCATTTTAACCTATACTGTGTGTACTACTGCTTTAATTCGAAGTTCCTTACTTACCTGTGTGGAGTACCTTGCATTTTATGTATTTACTTCAAATCTTGAATCTAGTGGTACTAAAATAAAGAAAATATATTTTTCTATATAAAAACTATTGGTCTGGAGTTAAGTCTGAGTGTGTGTTCCACCGACCAAAAAGCAAAGATACTGGTGGTTAGTTGGGTGCAAAGGGATGTGAAAGAAAGCGTCTTTCAGGTTCGGCACGGACATTAAGTTGCCTTGTTGTAGTAGCAGGTTGACCTCTTACATGGCGACCATGAAAGTGTTCGGAGGAGATGAACCTTTTCTGTGGTCAAATGTCAAGAAGCAGTCGAAGTAGACCTTTCTTTTTGGGGATGTGAAAGTACAAGAAGTACAACCCTGACCAGCATTGATGCATGGGTACTGGTTCTATGGCACCTTTTGCAAGGAGAGCCGGCATCTCTTCTTCTAGAAGATGGAGGAGATCTGCACTCAGTATATGATGGTGGGATATTGGAAGGGGTGTGCAAAATTTAAGGCAGAACCTATCTGGCCCTATGGAGAGAATCCAGTAGTCACTTGATCACTCTAGCTGCTGTATCTGCCACATCGAAGGCACAATGCATATTAGCATTGCTAATTCTTTTGCCCACAGCAACCAGCTCTTGCCTTTTCTTCTGGTGTGAATTGGTTGAGAGCTTTATGAGCTCCTCCATTTCCTTCCAGTCATAACAATCGTACTTGGAAAGGAGGCCCACCAAGTTGGTAACACACTACTCAAGTGCTACTCGCTTCCCTATAGCATCAGTCTTTTTGGACTCATTATCAGGAGGGGGCATATCCCCAGTGGCCTGTGCAGAAGTCCTCTTTGGGGCAGTGTGCATCTCAAGGGACTCCAGAACAATATGTTTGCGAATGTAAGTGGATCTTCTGGGACAAGCTTTTACTGTTTTAATATCAGTAGAGTAACCACCCTGGCTTTAACTAGGTCCTTAAATGTGTCATTGGTGGACTTGAACATCCTATATAGCATAGGAAGATAACTAATCCTGTGTCTTAGACAACAATTCCACAAAAAAGTCATTCTCAACACTATTGAGCTTGATGGTTTGGGCAGCCCGCTGAATTACTGCAAGATACACAGTAGTATCATTCAGTGGGGGTGGTGCAGCAGAATATGGCTGAACAGCAGAGTCCACTATATAAACTTTAAAAAAATCTTCTCCAGAATCAGGCCAAAAAGGATCCTTATAGGGATCCTGAGGATAGTAAAGACTGCCCGAGTCAGAAAGTGTATCCTGTATGTCACGTTGAAGTGAGCGTGCAAGCAAAGGAGGAGGAGGAACTGTGAAGGGTAGTGGTTGAAAAAGTGTAGGGCTGGTACCTGCATGTCTAACCCTCTTGGGGTTTGATGGTGAAAGAAGCGGGAACTGAGGTTCACCCTCAAAGGAAAGGCATCTATTTCAGGACTTAGTATAAACTCTAAAGCCGGCTGTCTCACCAATGTTTTGCCAGTGTCCTGGTGACTATCGAGTTTGGTTTGTTTCTCAAAGAGGATTTTTGGCAGATGTTTACATCTGACCATTCTGAGCTGTCTGACCTCAGTGTTGGAGGGGTCTCTGGCATAGGCTTTAGTGTCTGATGTTGATGTAACTTCAGCTCCGACTGGGGTTTCTGTACAGCTTTCAGCCAAGCTAGTGGTGGATGCCATGCAGAGTGCAGGTTTTGGGTGTCTAGGTGCTGAGTGGGGGGCCAGAGAAGGTTGAGGTTCAGTACCCTTGGGTGGGGAAGTTTGCTAGAGGTCGAACTAACCCTTAGTGTACAGTGCATAGCAGCTGGTGGTGCAGGTCCCAAAGGTTTAGGTCCTTTTCAGCTTGGTTCTGGGCTCAAATGCTCGACTCCCATGAGAACAGAGTTCTGCCTCAGACCTTCGATGAACATGTGTACCTCGTCTTTAGCCTAGAACCTGGTGCATGCTTCAGTGCTCTTTACAGGACCATGAACTCTTCTTCAATGCCAAAGGCTTCATAGAGCAAGGTATCCAGGTCTTCTCCATTCTGGCCCTAAAAATGCAGGAAGGGACAGCCTCTTTGTCCTCAGCACTTCAGACCACCTCAGCCCAGAAAAATTCAGGCATCTCTGATTACTTTTGGTGCAGGATCTTGTTGTGCGCGCATATTCTCTCCCTCCAGGATCTCAGTGTTTTCTTGCAGTAGAAGGAGAGGCAGACATCATCAAAGGATGATGGTGCATGTTCGAGGAGAGGCAGGGATTGAAGACCTTGTGTTGGTCGATCAAGGACTATTTTGCGTTGAAGTTAGGGCAGAAATGAAATAGAGTGTGCTCCATAACTCGATCTCACTTGCACTCTCAAGGAAAGGCTCAACCAACCCCGGATGGAAAGGCGTCTCGAGCCGGCGATGCACTTGAAGTATGTACAGCTTCAACAGTCGAATCCGAAGTCAGAATAGTGTAAATAGGAACCTCCCAAACTAGTTTTGCAGTTTTCATGAGTAGTGGAAGACAGAACTACAGAACGGAAAATAAAGCAAAGGAAAAAATAATAAGCTGGTGAGTATTCCATTTCAACTTCAGAGCAGTGTTCCCAAAGGTAAGAGTCCAAAAGAAAAAGAAAACAATCTGAGATGCAGCCTGTGTGCTGGTGCATTTTGGATTAAGGGAGGAGTCACAACAGGTCTTGAGGATCAAACTTCTGTGAAGAAATACAAGTTGCAAATGTCTAGGTTAGATGGCAGGAGTATGCAGTGCATGTGTATTGATAGCCACACATGCTATAAAAATATATGATGCATGTCCATCTATGTAACTTGTGCCCCAATGTAAGAATAACTCACGCACCCACCATGTCATCCTTCCAATCCCCATAACCCCCCCACCCCATCCCCCGCACACAGCTTGTGCAAACCCCCAGGCTGCACAGACAAAGGGTTGGCTGCAGGACCTGGCCCATGGCCAAGCCATGTCCAAACCCCTTGTGAGCAGCGTGGGGTTGGGCACCCTGCAGCGCATGGCTGACTACATCATAGAACATTATAAAGGGTGTCATTTTAAGTAAGGCAGACCTACAGGCATTGTCAAAGGGTCAAAATGCACATAGCGGTAGGCCAATTGACTACAATCAAGGAGTCAGCATATCAACATACAGAAAGCAGACCTATTAGCTTTGTCAAAAATCAGCAATAACAACAATCAAATGTAGTTCTTAAATTTATATATAGTAATGTTTAATAATTAGATTGCATTGTTTTATTTTTAGTAAAGCATTATTTTATATAAAAAATAAACTGGTGTTTGAGTCTTCTTTTAACATTTTTCAAGCTAAAAAGTACAGCCATAAAACCAAACAGAAGGGGGCCCTGCACTCCAGCTGAGGAGCTTCCAGCTCCAGCTCAGACAGCCTTAAATATGGTTAGCTCTCCTGGGGTGAAAGATTAATGACCCAGGAGACTTACTGTTTTTAATGTTGCTGGGAGGCTGCTGTACTCTCTCCAGCCCTCAATACTTTAAAAAAAATGTTTGATGGTACCCTGGTCCCTTCTAGGGGCACCACCAGCAACCAAAAATGTAAACAAATAACCCTTGCAGAGAAAATAAAAACTCTCTCCCGCTCTAGTACTATAGTGCTCACGTTGGTTCCTGATTTTAGCTTCATTTTATATATATATATATATTTTTTTTTAGGTTTTTGCTGCATCGCTTTAAACATTCACATATTACACACTTAGCTTACATGATATTATTCTAGATGAGTTGCTTGTTTTAGTTAGCCTTTTCTTGACATATAATCAGTACACTCTGCTCAAGGCTAGAAACAGTACTCAATATCCTAATGCGTGCATTGCCCATTCGGAGACAGCTTCTAACATCTAGACACATCTTTGCATCAGAACTGTGCTTCTAATACAGAGTGTATTTTATCAAAAAATTATGCACTGACCCAGAAGGGGCAGGAGGACACCCCAGCCACAACCGTCCTGGGACAAATGTTGTATTCAACATGCAACTCTGCTGGCACTAATCGCCCAATTTCAAGAAAAGATTGCCATCTATACTACAGGCTGTTTCCAGATTCAGTTCTTCAGGTAGCAGGGCTAAGGCTATCCTCTTAGATCAGGCAAAAGCAGAAGGTACTCAGACTATGCTTTAAGTGTAAGTTTAGTGTTGGGTAGGAATCTCTAGAAATCATTTACCATTGATGGATTATTCATTCTCTTTACCATGTTCATAATGCTGGTTACTTTGCATTGTTTCATCTGCCTAATTATTGCAGCTCATTTTCTCTATGCAAAACTACGATTGTTTAAAAAAACGTATTAAAAAAGTATCTTGTAGCTCTCGTGTTTCCGCTGGGCTGGTATGAGTAATACAGCAAAAGTGGAAGATCTGTTTCTATTACTTCCCTGGGAGACAGTGTGTCATGTTTAGGCACTGTGAGCTAGCTAGGAAGTAGGCCAACCGCTCCTGATGGTGAGAACGGACTCAGTCCCCCACATTCTTAAGTTCTGCTGTCCTAATATGCAGTACTATTATCAAAACCATGAACAGTGTAAATAATGGTGACATATCAGAAGTTGGAGTGATGTCACATAACATGTCATGGGTGATGTAATATAGGAGTTAATTACCAGCGTATAATGACAGCGTCAGCTATAGTTACTGAAGTTATTTTCTGTCTGGGAGAGTGCAGGCAGGATTTGCCCACAGTAAACAGCAGTGTTGGAGGGGTATGGGGTCCCTGGGACACTACAGCCATATCAGGCCCCAGGGATGGATATGGAAAATGTCACTTACCCAGTATACATCTGTTCGTGGCATGTTGCCCTGCAGATTCACATGTTGTGCACGGTTCCTGCCATCTAGTGTTGGGCTCGGAGTGTTACAAGTTGTCTTTCTTTGAAGAAGTCTTTTCGAGTCACGGGACCGAGTGACTCCTCCCTTTCGGCTCCATTGCGCATGGGCGTCAACTCCATCTTAGATTGGTTTTCCCCGCAGAGGGTGAGGTAGGAGTTGTTAAAGTAAGGATACTAGAGGTGCCCATGCAATGGAGTAAATGTGTATGTACAAAGAATATTAAAATTGTTTGCATATATACAATTTCAATTCAACTGAAACTGCTACAGGCTCCCGGGGAGGTGGGAGGGCACATGTGAATCTGCAGCGCAACATGCCACGAACAGATGTACACTGGGTAAGTGACATTTTCCGTTCGATGGCACGTGTAGCTGCAGATACACATGCTGTGCATCAACTACAAAGCAGTAATCTCCCCAAAAGCGGTGGTTAGCCTGTAGGAGTTGAAGTTGCTCTGGTGGCAAATGCTAGATTCACCTCCAATAGGAGAGTGGGTATCTTACTCAAGAAAGCTACACCTTTTGTCCCAGGTTCTGTGTGCATGGATTCATTGGGCTGGTTTGTGGCACAGACTGGCACATGGAATAGCCGGACTCTAAATCTCTGCTCTGTATGTCTGCCTCCGAAGCTGCATTTGGATACTCAGCCACCGCTTGGGGCCTTATTACTCAGTTTGCCTACCTGCACCCTTTTACTTGGGGGAGGCATAAATGGCACAATGGACCCGGTTTTAGACAGGATGACTGGTCCCAGGGAGGGTGGAGGCACCAGCGATCTGAGGGCTCTTGCAGACTTATTGGGCCAGATAGATCTGTGGAGGGCACACAACCCACATGAGAGGCAATTTACGATTCTATCTGCTGCTCACAGCAGCCGCTTGCGCCTTGACTACCCATTTATACATCACTCAGAGGCTCTCCACTTTCAGGAGGTAACACACCTGGTGCGAAGCATATCGGATCATTCCTCTGTGGTGGTCACACTATTAGGTACAATTAGAGACTCTGGGCTGCCGCCCAGAATAGACCCCTAGTACTGAAAGGAGAAAGGTTTACCCAAAAATATACGTGAGGGAGCTGAGCGATATTTCTTTGACAACCTGGGAACTCTGACTTCGGCAGGTGTACTCTGAGGCCTTCAAGGTGGTCATCAGAGGGCAAGCTCAAGCGTGGATGGGGGGGGGGGGGTTTGAGAATGGAGTGCCATCTTCACTGTGAGGTGATTGAGAATAATATTCTTAAATTAGAATTAGACACATTAGCAGGTGGCTCGGTGGATCCACATCAATGTCAGAAACTGTTAAGTAAGCAACAAGAGCTGAGGGATCTAGCAGACAATAAGGCACACACTCTCGCTCTAGCCATACAGAGGAGCTTACATGAAGTTGGGGGGGGGGGGCAAAGCAAACAAGCTGTTGACCTGGTTGGAGAAAAGGGACCGGAACTGGGAGGCTGAGATAAGAGATGAGGCAGGCGGGCGGCATACCACAGGGGACACCATTGCTGAGGCTTTTGCCACCTATTAAGAGCATACATATTCCTCCATGACTGTCCACACTTATGCGGATTGCGTGGAACTCTTTGGGGACCTCCCGCTGACGGAACTGCTTGAAGCAGACATATCGGCATTAAATCAGGACCTAACAGTGTAGGAACTGCAGAGGGCAATCAGGGAGACATAATCCAGAAAGGTGTTGAGCCCTAATGGTCTGCCTGTAGAGCTCTACAAGTGCATGGCAAACACTGTAGCGCTGCATATGTTGGCAATGTTTCGGGCGGCCAAGACGGATGGTACACTACCGATGGATCAAAGAATAGCAACAATTGTAGTCCTACACAAAAAAGTCAAGCAACACACAGCATGTAGCTCATATCAATCCATATCACTATGGAACCTTGAGGGTAAGGTACTGCCTAAAATACTGGTGAATAGGCCTTGACTGGTAATGGGCTACTTGGTCCATTGTGACCAAACAGGTTTCATGCCCCATAGGAATACCAGACTGAATCTAAGGCTATACTACTATTGCTCGATGCAAAAATGGCCTTTGATAGCAGTGAACAAACATACCTCTGCACAGTCCTAACCAGGTTGGGCTTTGGCCCTAAGTTCTGTGCACGGGTCCAATTGTTATACAGTGGCCTACATGAGCGAGTTGGTGACATCCCCCTCTTTTGCCCTCCACAGGGGCACAAGGCAGGGCTGCCCTCTGTCCCTGTGGTTGTTGGCCCTGGCACTAGAGCCTTTGGCCGCCTGGGTGCAGCAAGACCCTATCATATAGGGTATTACCAGGTACTTCCCTCTGCTCTCCTGGTTACTGGTGATCACTCTGGTACTCACCTCTTGGAGTTCCTAGTTCCTAGAAAGGGGACTGGCTTTCACATTCCACTTTTTTTAATATATGGTATGGCCCTCCCCTAGGGCCCTCAATATTTGCTATTGTTTTTACCAATGCTTATTGCTTTCAATGCTATTTACTGATTGTTAATGTGTATGCAATAGTGTGTTTACTTACCTCCAGTGAGGGGATTGCCTATTTAGTATTCTAATATTTGTGTTACTATAATAAAGTACCTTTATTTTTGTAACACTGTGTGGTTCTTTCGTGTGTGTAAATGCTGTGTGACTGTAGTAGTATTCCATAAGCTTTGCATGTTTCCTAGATAAGTCTCGGCTGCTCATCAACAGCTGCCTCTAGAGAGCCCTGGCATCCTAGACACTGCCTACACTCTACCAATACGGGAGACCTCGAATAAGTTGATAACACCATAGGTGCTCACCAGGATAGATAAATAGATATATATACACACACACCCCCATGGGATCGCTCCCTGGGGGCCTGCAAAAAGTTCAGGAAGGTGGACCAAGCACCTTCTTCCCTTAAAAAATAACGGGTTCGGAGGATGGGTTCCTCAAGGCCTGTCAAAGGCTCAGGTAGTGGGGGCAGGAAATGTGCACCCAATGGCCTTAATATTAATATACTGGCCAAAGGGGGTGGGGCCCCCGGAGCCTATTTAAATCTCAGGGGTACTGCATGCCCTTTTTCCCTTGTGTTACCCCTCCAGGCCCGTTCCGAGGTTTTTAAAAAATAGATAAAAAAAAAGATTTAAAAAAAAAAAAAAAAAACAACAATAATAAAATAAAAGTGGGAGACTACTGTATTATTATTATTTTTTTTTTTTTTTTAAATCGGCATTGCAGATCCCCCAACCAGATAAAAAAAAAAAAAAAAAGAAAGAAAAAACAAACAAATCGGGTCCAGATTCCTAAAATGGCTGCCCACCACATCTTCGGTGATTTGGCGGCACACAATCAGAACTTATCTTGAGATAAGCATAACTATAGCTGATGAATTTCTATAGTTTTGTGTGTGTAAAATCTGAAACCTTTGGGTTAAAATCTGCAGAATATGCAGCAGATGATCAGATG
The DNA here is from genome assembly GCF_031143425.1 of Pleurodeles waltl. Taxonomy (NCBI): domain Eukaryota; kingdom Metazoa; phylum Chordata; class Amphibia; order Caudata; family Salamandridae; genus Pleurodeles; species Pleurodeles waltl. The sequence goes on from NC_090438.1 coordinate 351,034,645, forward strand.
ATGGGTTAAGTGGTAAATCTATAATTATGCGAAAATCGCAGCAGCACAATCGCATAATTACAGTGGCCCTGAGTATAACTAAGTTTAACCAGAACTGCTGAATTGCAATGGTTCCGTCTGAGTAAAACAACAACTTAACGATAACGTCCCTGTAACCCCTGGGTGCTCGCAGACATTTTTCCAAGGGCCACAAAGTGTGGTCTATAGTGTGCTTCAAGACAACATTGATGCCAGCAAGGTGGAAGTGGAGTTTTGTGAGGAGAGAGGTTAAGGTGGGCGCCATCGCTAGCTAGTAAAAAAGGAAATAACTTGTTTATTGAATTGGAATGAAATAGAATTAATTGCATAATGTGAAACGAGAAAATGTGAAATCAATCCTGGCTTCCCCATTTGACCAAATTGTGTAATCCGAGACTATTGTTAATTTTACTTTCCCTTCTTTTCCTTTGTTACGGCATATAACAGAACCTAGAAATACATGGGTTCAGGATATGCGCTGAATGTAAGGAAATGCCTTCCTTGGCATGGTTACCCCCTAACATGTTGCCTTTTGTTGATGCCAGTTATGATTGAAAGTGTGCTGAGACCCTGTTAACCAGGCCCCAGCACCAGTGTTCTTTCCCTAAACTGTACCTTTGTTCTCACAATTGGCACAGCCCTGCCACACAGTTAAGTCCCTTGTAAATGGTACCCCTAGTACCAAGGGCCCTGTGGCCAGGGAAGGTCTCTAAAGGCTGCAGCATGTATTATGCCACCCTGGGGATCCCTCACTCGGCACATGCATACTGCCTCACAGCTTGTGTGTGTTGGTGGGGAGAAAATGCCAAAGTCGACATGGCACTCCCCTCAGTGTGCCATGCTCACCACTCCCTGCCTGTGGCATAGATAAGTCACCCGTCTAGCAGGCCTTACAGCCCTAAGGCAGGGTGCACTATACTACAGGTGAGGGCATAGTTGCATGATCACTATGCCCCTAGAGTGTCTAAGCAAAATCGTAAGACATTGTAAGTGCAGGGTAGCCATAAAGAGTATATGGTCTGGGAGTTTGTCAATTACGAACTCCACAGTTCCATAATGGCTACACTGAAATCTGTGTGGGTTTATTGTAAAATACACCCAGAGGGTATCTTAGAGATGCCCCCTGAATACCAGTCTGACTCCTAGTGCTAGGCTGACCAGATTCTGCCAGCCTGTCACAACCAGTCGAGTTTCTGGCCACATGGGGTGAGTGCCTTTGTCACTCTGTGGCCAGGAACAAAGCCTGTAGTGGGTGGAGGTGCTTCTCACCTCTCCCTGTAGGAACTGTCACACCTGGCGGTGAGCCTCAAAGACTCATGCCTTTTGTTACAGCACCCCAGGGCATCCCAGCTAGTAGAGATGCCTGCCCCTCCAGCCACGGCCTCCACTTTTAGCGGCAAAGCCAGAGGAGATAATGAGAAAAACAAGGAGGAGTCACCTACCAGTCAGGACAGCCCCTAAGGTGCCCTGAGCTGAGGTGACCCCTGCCTTTAGAACTCCTCCATCTTGAGTTTGGAGGATTCCCCAATAGGAATAGGGATGTGCCCCCCTCCCCTCAGGGAGGAGGCACAAAGAGGATGTAGCTACCCTCAAGGACAGTAGCCATTAGCTACTGCTCCCCAGACCTAAACACACCCCTAAATTCAGTATTTAGGGGCAACCCTGAACCCAGGAAATCAGATTTCTGCAACCTGAAGAAAGAAGGACTGCTGACCTGAAAGCCCTGGAGAGACGACAGAGACACCAACTGGCTTGGCCCCAGCCCTACCGGCCTGTCTCCAGACTCAAACAACCTGCACAGCTACGCATCCGACGGGGACTAGCGACCTCTTAGGACTTCCCTGACCCTAAAGGACCAAGAAACTCCAGAGAACAGCAGCACTGCTCAGAACCTGCAACAACTTTGCAACAAAGCAACAACTTTCTAAGAGACTCTCCCTTCCCGCTGGAAGTGTGAGAATTCATACACTGCACCCGACACCCCTGGCTTGAGTTCAGGAGAACCAACACTGCAGAGAGGACTCCCAGGCGACTCCCAACGATGTGGACATCCTAAGTCGACCTCCTTGCACCCCCACAGTGATGCTTGCATAGAGGATCCAGTGGTTCCCGCTGACGGCGACTGCCTGGTAACAAAGGAACCCGACGCCTGGACCAAGCATTGCACCCGCAGCCCCCAGGACCGAGAGGAACCACCTACCAGTGCAGGAGTGACCAGCAGGCGGCCCTCATCCTAGCCCAGTCGGTGGCTGGCCCGAGAAGCCCCCCTGTGCCCTGTTTGCATCACCTAAGTGACCCCCAGGTCCCTCCATTGCTTTCAATAGCAAACCTGACGCCTACTGCACCCGGCCGCCCCTGTGCCTATGAGGGTGTGTTTTGTGCGCTTGTGTGTGTGTCCCCCAGTGATCTACAAAACCCCCCTGGTCTGCTCCCCGAGGACGCAGGTACTTACTTGTAAGCAGACTAGGACGGGAGCACCCGTGTTCTCCATAGGCGCCTATGTGTTTTGGGCCCTCCTTTGACCTCTGCACCTGACTGGCTCTGTGTTGCTGGTGCTGCGGCTTTGGGGTTGCCTTGTACCCCCAACAGTGGGCTGCCTATGCCCAGGAGACTGACTGTGTAAGTGCTTTACTTACCTGAGAAACCTAACCAAACTTACCTCCCCCAGAAACTGTGGATTTTTTCACAGTGTCCACTATTAAAATAGCTTATTGCATTTTAACAAAAACTGTGTGTACTACTGTTTGAAATCAAAGTTCTATACTTACCTGTGTGAAGTACCTTTCATTTTATGTACTTACCTCAAATCTTGAATATTGTGGTTCTAAAATAAATTAAGAAAATATATTTTTCTAAAAGCTATTGGCCTGGAGTTAAGTCTTTGAGTGTGTGTTCCTCATTTATTGCCTGTGTGTGTACAACAAATGCTTAACACTACCCTTTGATGAGCCTACTGCTCGACCACACTACCACAAAATAGAGCATTAGTATTATCTCATTTTGCCACTATCAACCTCGAAGAGGAACCTTTGGACTCTGTGCACGCTATCTCTCACTTTGAGATAGTATATACAGAGCCGACTTCCTACACTGTACAAAACCTTCTCTTCCGAGTTTGATTTAATAAACAATAAATGTTGTCTACGTATAATAAACCAGATCACCCAGAAGTCTCTATATGACAACTGACTGGCCTCTTAGTTCCCTATTGGCATTGTTGTCAGGTTGGGTGAAGGCATGAATGTTTCTACGTTGATTTTTTAAAATACTTCTGAATGCACTGATATAACCTGATATGCTATGGTGAAAAGCATCCGCATGTTAATAAAATACTAGTTTTTTTTTTAGTTTCGAAGAGACTACCATATTTTTACGTTTGTTGCAAAATGTCTTTGAAAAAACAATGCTTTCCTAAAGTTAAGTGGTACTGGATGCCTTTTTGGCTTCTTCTCCTTTACTTCAGTTAGTGTAAATAAATGCTAGCTATTTATTTTATATCCTTCTGATTGTTACTGCTCGATCAAGTAGACAGTGACCCAGGGCAGTCACTCTGCTGGGGGCCACATGTGAAGGTCAGTAGGGCCGCATGCGGCCCCGGGCTGTGCTTTGAGTATCACTGCTGTAAACTTTGTTTTTTTCCGGTGGATTTCTATGGCTTCTTTTTAACACGCAGGTGCACCCTAACCCAAGCTGTGCCGTGTGTCGCATGGGGTTGGTTGCAGTGGGTGTTTAAAAAAAAAAGATTTTTTTACAATTTTTCTTTCTACATCCGTGGATCCACCTGTGAAATTACACGGAGGCCACGCTGAGACCCGTGCGGATGCAACGAAAAAAACAAAAAAAGGGCAATGTTTGGCCTATGAGGGGTCCCTGGACCCCTCTATGTGTTCTACAGGGTTAGGATACCAGTATGCTGACCCCCTATGTGTTTTTGCAGTGTTTGTTTCCCACCCTCAGCCACAGAAACAATGAAAATGGCGGCTGCAACTTTTCAGTCAGGTTGCGGCCAGCCAATCACGCCTTGCTTTTCCCCCACATCCACAGGTCCTCCGTGGATGGATCCTCATTCCGATTAATCTTTACTGTTTGACCCTAATTATCTCCAAAACTACTGAACGGAATTACACCAAATTATGAAAAGTACGTTTCTGGACCAAAATCTAGCTTTCTGCTAAATTTGGTGTAAATCCGATCAGCAGTTTGGGTTGTAGCCGTGTTCAAAATTTTAAAACAAATCCCACAAATGTAGAATGGGGTAAAAGTGTTTTGGGCACCCCTTTTTCACGGCCCCCGCTTGGCAGGTCACCAGAAACTTTGAAGACACCAGCTAAATTGAGTCAAGTACAAGTTTTGAACTTGTCGTGAAGATTTGCCAATAACTTTGGTATCGTTTGACTAAACAAAAAAATGCTCTGTTTATGGAAGACAGTGGTCTTTATTTTTATATTATATATATATATATATATATATATATATATATGGTTTGTGAGTGAATCCTATGAAGTTGTACAGGCAAGGTTCTCAAGCAACAGAAAATTATGATTTTGTTTTTCCCCCCAAGAAATAACAATGGAAAGGCACCGCCCGGGTACACCAAAAAATATACATTTACCTAAGGGAGGTTGCAACCTGTATTCAACATATATGTATGCTCTGTATCTAATTGAGAGTTATTGCTTGAGTTTACCTTATTTCTCCAGATCAGTTATGTCCGGGTTTAAAAGCCATATATATATATATAAATATATATACATATATATATATATATATATATATATATATATATACATATATATATATATATATATATATATATATATATACACACACACACACATATATACACACACATTTACCAACCGACAGCCACTTCTCATTTACTCACAGATAGATTATGCAGTAGTTGTCCTGTGTAGGAGTTCCACACTTTTAACAGTAAATTGTTGACTGCAGTGATCACCGATGTATCAAATCGATCCCATGCAACCATAGTGACTTTCAGCTTAGCTGCTTTGTCCTCCGTCTGGGGCAAGTTATCCCTAAAGAAATTAATATTTATTAGTATTGTAATTAAGAATGACTGCATCATTTTAATAAAAACAGTCTCAATGTGAATCTGGGTATGAATATTCTTCATACAACACTTTGATGAGAAACAATTAGTGTGACTGAAAAGTGAAGAAGGATTTACCAAACAAACACTTCATTGAAGCTTTGAGTTGTGGATTGAAAGTGAAGCTATGGTTCTCTCAAATATTTATGATTATCTGACAAGGAATGTTAGGGGCTAAGGAAAAAAATATAGTTAGTAAGCGACCACATTATTGGTTCTACATGGTACCTTTGGGCTAATTGCCAATGCACACATTGTGAATGAGCATAACTTTAATACATATGTTATCAATAGCTCTTGGAAATAAGTGAGTGTGAACCCATGTTGGAAGAATTTGAGCTTTGAACCCAAAATGTTTTAAGGCGTGGGCAATGCGGGCAATTGCTCAAGTCACTCACCCCCACCCCTGAAAATAGATCTTTTTTTATCTAATGTGTGAATATTTCTTTATCACGACCACTCTCTCTCTCCGCCTACCTCTACCTCTCATTCTTTCTCTACCTAACATTTTCCTAAGGATTTTTTTTTGGAGGGGGGGAGACACTGTGCAACACATCATTCACCTGTTTTTATGTGACCCCCATTTCTGAAAATGTAAGTAAAACTGAATATTGTTTGGCATCAAGGGGGTTTGAATTAGCAGAAAATGTGTAATAAAATTCTAAGTTGTTCTGAAGTTGGGAACCCCAAAATGTGTTGTGTCCGGGCCTAAAAAAATCTTAAAAGGACACTGTTTTGAACACCCGGATGTAAAGTACATAAAAAAGTACTCCTGATATTTCATGCTGTGGGCAGGATGATGTAATGTAACTTAAAAGGAACCTCCCCCATAGTCCCAAGTGGCTCACTCCCTCCCCAATAGCCACAATCCTTAGCAACTGGCAATTTGGTTACCAGATGGATCTGTAAGAATATGCATTTTGCAGATGGACGTCACTAGGGTCATCATCTTTGAACTTTCATTGAAAAGGTGTATTTTGAAATAATGGCGATCCAGAATACAGTCTGTTTTCAATTAAGACCCTGAAAGAAAGGCTCCCGATTCACTTGGTACAGAAGCATCATTTTACTCTCCTACAGCCCATAGAAACTCTGTATTCAGAAAGAGTTATTGGAAAACTGGATACAGGAAAGAATTGGGAAGAAGCGTTTGATGAAAGCTAAAGGTGTGAGCCTGCTCCTTTGACCACTACTAGGACCCGGGTGATGAATGATCGTATTTCACCTGTAGCTGTAACTCCATCTGGAATCCTGCCACTCGCCATTATGAGTGGCCCAATGTCGCCTGGTCCAGAATCACTAAATCCCCCTACTCCAAACATGATAATCTGAAGCCCAGAGACAACAGGCCTGACTTTTTTGGGTGTAATCACGCACACGGTGAAATTTCTGCAGGGACAGTGACTGAGGACAGGAGGAGAGTCTAGCCACTGCCCTAACCCGGCAGCACAGAAGAAAAACAGGCCTAGACTAATAGCAGAACCCGGCGCTGAGTGACTTCTCTATCGCTTGTCCCCTACACAGAGGAAAACACAGAGAAAGCGAACATCACTACCCAAGACTGCCCCTATCGTGTCCAAACTACTTAACCACCACCCAGCCTTCTCAGTGACATTTTATGCTTGGTTTAGAAGTGGTAGATATAGGGCCTCATTACGACCCTGTCTGTCTAATCACCACCACATTACGACTGCCGCCAGTTTTGTCTCCACCGCGGTCTGGTGGTCCTAATCCACCAGGGCAACGCTGCAAGCAGTGCCGCCCTGGGGATTACGACCCAGTTCTCCCCCAGCGGTTTCATAGTGGTAACCCCGCCATGAAAAGTCTGGTGGAGATGGGGTGCAGGGTGCCCCAGGGGGGCTCCTGCACTGCCCATGCACTTGGCATGTGCAGTGCAGAAGCCCCCCTGGCCAGCCCTGTTGCAATGTTCACTGTCTACTTAGCAGACAGTGAACATTGCGTCGAGCGGTGTGCACCCTACACACTACAGCATTCCCACCGGCTCTATAATGAGCCAGTGACAATGCTGTAGGCCATTTCCCACTGTGCCAGAGGGAGGAAATTGAGTTTCGGTCCGCACACCCAGCGTGAAACTCGGAATGGCCCTGGCAGGGAGGCAGCCACAATGGCAGCAAACTCCCCGTTAGAATTTTGGTGGACGGGCTCTAACATCCACGAAGTTGTAATGAAGGCCATAGTGTTTTAAGTCATTTGTAAATGGCATGTTGCAGAAGGAGGCAATTTTTATTTACATTTTCTTAGGTCAATCAAAAATCACAAAAGGGACACAACAAAAGGAAGACATCATTGGTCAAAAAGAGGAAGAATCGGAGGTTGAGAACTTTTGATGACAATCAAGTTCAACTACAATTTTTAAACTATCTAATCTATTCTGGAGATCCCATTGCAGGTCCTGCCTGCATCTGATCACTGTGCTGATCATCTATTAAACAATGTACAGGAGGAGGCTACAGTAAACAATGGTGGAGAGATCACGGACACATACAAGCAAAATAAATCAAAGGTTTTGTGAAAATTAAAAATAACACTCACCTTAAAGGAATTATTGGATGCCACAAATGTGTAGATACAGGTACTTTTACTTTTGGAATTTCCCATCTCACAGTACATTTCTATTATAACAACTACAATCAATAGGTTACTGATAATATTCCTCACACTTTACCAGTTACTTCATTATGCTGGTGCATTTTGTTTAGGTTTTATTTTTATGATACGTCTGTGTGTAATGCAAAGTAAATGTCACATTAAACCTTATTACGACTCAAAGCTTCTAAGAAGTGTACAGAAGTTGCCAAGGCACACTGCTCTTTTCAGTTTTCATGATGTATTAAAAAATAAGATGACTGAAATTAAGTAACGATACGGAATGTGAAATTCATACATCATTACCCAGCCATTTTAGTTGTCATATCCAGAAGGATACTCTTCCACTCTTGCTGCTGGTACTGCCAGATCCGTGCTGTGCCATCTCTGCTCCCACTAACAAAACGCAAACTGAAAACAAGAAAAAAAAAGAATCAGTTGTTTTAGTTAACTTTTCTAATCTCTGCTTCACAAACACAAATAATTAGTTATGTGCATGCAAAACATACTTCACAATCATAAATATTTAGGCTGGTCCTATTTGCAAATATATATCAAATCAGCAATCACCTTAAAATGCTGATAAAGTCATCACAAATTGTGAGCACGGAGGGCCACTTCATGATACTAGTAACCCTTATATAATATATCTGTTGTATTCTTTTTACTTACGCACATGGGAAAATTAGGAAACACAAGACTGTGCCCCTTTATCTGTAGCATTATTTTAAACGTCTGGCCAGAAACCTGACAGCCGACAAAGTCTCACTCACTGTCCATGTTGAGCATGACTAGATCAGTGAGAAATAGGTGACTTTGCACTGAGGTAGGAAAAACGTGAAGCAACATTTTGTGCCTCTATAGGATTTTGCAATGTTCTCTATCTGTGTTTTGTAATTGTCAAGTAGCGCACTTTCCTCAGAAAACAGTGGGGCAATAAATTGAACAGGGGTCAAGTGTGTTGCATGCAAAACTGAGAAACTGAAGCAATCCTGACAAAAGACAATGCCTTAATAACATACACAGAGAACTATTAAACACAAACCTACATCCTAGTGAAGATTCTTCCTCACAGCTATATAGTGGAATTTCCAATGTTTCTTAAAATCGAAATGTGAAATGTGTACCCTTAAAATCTACTGAACACATCTTACCACTAGCATCCTGAAGTCGTTATGTTTGCTATCCAGAATGAACATATGGACCTTTGTTTCACACAGAAAAAGTGAGAAGCAATTCCAAGTTCTTTCTGACAATGGAAAAGTTCACTGCCTGCTTCAACATTAGAAAAGGGATTAGCTCTTCAACCTTAAAACGATGGTGGTGCAAAAGTAATTCAGTGAAACGGCAAGTTAAGACACCTGCTATTTTAAGGCATGCAAGCTTACATTTAGATTCTTTCCTAAATCCCCTTTGCAAAAATGCAAAAGGTTCAATTGTGGCACCAAGTCAAGATATATCTTCAATACTAGTCCCTACTTTGTCATTGACAGGAAACAATTCTTCAGATTCACTAGTCAGATTCTAGTACAAACAACACTCCACACAAGGTAAGTGTTTAGGCCAATCAGACAGCAGTAAGAGCAAAAGGGAGCTTCCGTATGCATTTTGGATGCCTGGATCACTTTGCCAGATTACTTGTGATACACCCTCATAGTGGTGTGGACGTTATAAGGGAAGGGAGGCAGGACTCAGTAATTTAAATGCTTAGGTATCTTCCCTTGCCGCAGCGGAAGACTTACAGCAACATTTTGCATTATGCAAGCTTCTTTGATTATTTTTTAAAACACTGTTTTCAATGAACATTTTCAATTAACAAGAACATTAGCATCAGAGACCCTGTGTAATAGACAGAGATGTAGGGCACATCATTGACAACAAGAGATCTCAAATACCAATGGTCTAAGTCTGTGAAATCAGCCTCACATGGGGGAAAATGGTGGCGCCGCTAGAGAGATAGTGGCTGTGTGGTGACTGGCTAAAGAGTAGGTTAGGACCGGAGAAAGTTCGAGGGTCTCTTCTTAAACTGGAAGGGGAAGGGTGGTGAGCAGAGACTGGGATGTGGCACAGCATGGCATGTAAGCATGAGGAGCTGGCTCAGTTATTTGAAGGGGCAGCAAGGGGATTGGTAACACAGGGCACGTGTGGGGAGTAAAGAATGGATCAGGGTAGGTGAAGGCAGCAGTGGGGGGGCTGGTGCACTAAGGTTGTCAGGGGGTTGGTGACTGATGTGGGGGGGCACATGTGGCATCTGATGGGTGGTTCATGGGGGAAGGTCATTGTTGTAGGTGATCTGTAGGAACTGATCAAGAAGCACGTCCCAGGCAGTGGAAATGGGGCTCTTGCAGAGACCACGGGCTTTCTCGTAGCATAGGGCATCGCTCCCAGCTTTCGCCTATCATCGAACCACCTCCACCAGGCAGCCATCCCTGGGGCCTGAGGCACTCTCCAGTGTAAAGTAAGGGTTCGCTAGGCTAGGAGAAGTGTGAGGCCGGCAAAAAACGCCATCATGCTGTGTGCTTGCTGTGCTTGAAGATGGCCAGGTCGACAGCTTCCCAGGAGTGTATGTCAGGGACTTCTGTGACATCTTGGAGAGTATTGTGATGGAGGACAAGTATGTGGCATGGGCCGAACACGACCATAGCATATGTTGCAGGTTCGCCAATGGTGTTTGACAGCAGGGGCAGCTAAGGAGAGCAGTAGGAAAATAACAATTAAGCTGTTCAGGTGTCAGGTAAACCCTGTGTAGAATTGTCAACTGTATGCTTTTGAAGTGTGCGTTGCGAGATACGAGCTGGGAAAAGTCCAGTGCCTTGTCCCATTCGTTGTCATGGACGCCTTTCCACTTATCTTGCAGTGATACCAGTGAGATACTTGTGTGGTCATTCAAGGCTTTGTATAGCTAGAATGGGTTTGCTGTTCTTCATCAGGTGTAGACCAGAGCATCCTGAATGTGTAGCGCTATTTCTGGTATGTCAAGTGTTGATCCCTGGGGAGGGCTTTATCAGCCATGCGTTGGTCAAAAGAAAGAAGATGTCCTTTTGCAAAAAAGGTCACCCACCATGGATAAGGAGCTGTTGTGTCAGTGAGAGGTCAGCTAGACATTTACAGGAGACCATTACCTGAAGCGAATGACGAGTTCGGGAGGTACTGGAAGGCAGGATAAATATCTGGAGAGTGGCCTGGGATGAGGCGGACATCTTTGATGTTATGTTATATGCATTTACATAGCGCACAACTTTCCCAGAAATCTATCCTAGCGTTGAAAGCCACTTTACTCTGGTTCATTCTCTAATGGATCCCACAATAGAGAATTTGCAGACCGCAACTACCAACACATTAGCAGTTTCATGCCACCTAAAAATTGGATCTCCTGACCCAGCTCTTTCCTTACTATGATGGAGTAGCCCCTTTTGTTACTGTGGCTGGTGTTGCTCCTGGCAGTAAGGGGCTTGAAACCTTTAACTGTGGTATTTTTGTCTCATGTTCTAGGAGTCTTTTGAAATTCTTTTTTTTGCTTTCTGAGAGATACATATCTTTGGAGTTTCTGTCTCTGGCTTCATATCATGAATCTTATCTGTACAAGCTCATCACACAGATATAGGGAACAGGACCTTCTACATTTTCTACCAAGCATTTGGTTTCAGGTTTGATAAGAGTTACAATGATGGTACACCATGGCGGCATGTATGGGCTGCTAGTTGTGATATTTCTCTGGTTGTGGCAATCATTTGCTTGTAGACCAAGGGCCCCATGTTTTTTTTTTTTAATCTAATAAAAATCTGCATTTGGGGGTAGATTTTCACACTTTGGAAACCAAGAAGAGTTTTTGAAAGTATTCCTGGAAACTCTGACACCTAATCCTTGAAAACTATTAACAATTCCCATTTACAGTCATGTAAAGTTATTTCCATAAACACATGCAAAAGGGAATTCACAACAGTGCAACAGCACTTTTTTCTACGTGGGGAATTTATTCCCTTAGATGAAACCCCATCTCACTTAAGCCACCATCATCAGTTTTCTGGGTGTGCCCTTACCATTCCCACTCATGCAACACATGTACTCCTATTCTTTGACAGGAAATCACTGGCCATTTCCAGAATTAGAATCAGTGTGGAACATTTTTTAACCGTCCTAAAAAGTCTGGTTTGTGGTTCTTACAAATCCTTCTGGGCATTTCAATAATGAAATAGCCACCCTATGGAAGCACTGAATATATAGTCTCAACACTCTGCTGGCTTTCGGCTGGGTTTGTGCTACATAAAAACCAGAAAGATACACACATCAAAGGGAATATGCGATTTTATTATAACCCTGTTAGAAGATTGTCACCTGACTCATCGCAATAAACTGTGGTCAATTGTCTAGATAACGTCTAGAACATGTAGAAGGAAATATGTTATATGTCTTTAGGTTCACATGTGGACAGGTGAATGGGGTGGTCCTTTGGACCTATGTGTCTGCTGCACAAAATAGTGATCTAGCTGAAAAATCTAACATAGTTAGGAAAGATCTGGATCAGGAGCTCCAATTTTCAAGTGACATGAAACTGCTAATGTGGTTGGAACTGAGTTCAGGAAACTCTCCATAGTGGGTTTCATTAGAGAACGAACCAGAGTGAAGTGGCTTGAATTGCATTTATAGTATGTCACCTACATTTGCAGTCTTCACTTGAGGAGTAGATAGCAGTAGGCAAAATGTTACTTACCCAGTAAGCATCTGTTTCTGGCATGCAGTGCTGTAGATTCACATGATTAGCATAATCCTCCCATCAAATGTAATGTGTAGATTTATATAGCACAGCTTATCACCCGTGAGGGTACCCAGGCACTGTCCATGGGCATAGTAAGATTAAGTGATTTGCCCAGAATCACAGGACGTAGCGCCAACACCGAGGCTCGAATTCGGATCCCCAGCTTCCGAGGTGGTCGCTCTGACCACTCTGCGTGCTGGGCTCAGAAGTGTGCAAGTTATTTTTCTTCAAAGAAAGTCTTTTGAGTCATGAGGTAGTGGGACTCCTCCTCTTGCTGGTAATGGACATGGTCATCGACTCCATTGTTAGATTGTTTTTCTGCATGGCCAGGGAGGATAGAAGGTGAAGCAAAACTTAGTATAAGGAGAGGTCTATTCAAAAGGAGTTTGTGATAAATAGTGAAAGTAACTAACAAACACAGGTGTTTGGGCAGCAGGGTGGGGGCAGGTCAATCTACAGCACTACATACAACAAAAAGATGCTTACTGTGTAACATTTTCCATTTGAGACGTGCGGGTGTAGATACACACGCTTAGCATAGACTGTAATGCAGTCCTCCTCCATAAGAGATGGTTAGCCTGTGGGAGTTACAGTTCTTGTCGTACAGATATAAAAGCTAAACCAGAAATATGTAGATGAAATAAATAGAAGACAATGCTCTGTTCCTTGGCTGTTAAGGAATCAATGTGGTTAGAATGATAATAGTGAACAACTCTTTTCCATTTAGTAGCATACACGCACAAATGGTAGTGCCTCTTTAAGAATGTCCATACACTGTTGTGGCAGTCTGAGGTAACCAAATTCTAGACCCTCAGGAGCAAGAGTTCAAGGGACCTGGGGTCTGGGTATCTGATTTCTCCATGGTTTTGCATGAAAAGGTCCTACCTTGTGGGGGAACTACTGGAAGTTCCAGGAGTGTGGTTAACCATGGTTGTTGTGCCCATGTGGGAACCACCAGAATGAGGGTGAGAGATGCCTGCTGAAGTTTGCAAACCACAAACGGAAGCCGTGGGGGAGGTGGAACAGAATAAGCAAATATCCTAGACCAACTTATACATAGTGCAATGCCGTTGGATTGTGGGTATCGAAACCTGGAGGCGAAGTCTGGGCATTTGGCTTTTCTGTTATGCCGAAAAGGTCTTTTTGCGGGTGTCCCCACCACTGAAAGTATTAGAGGAGGACATGCAGGTGGAGTTCCAGCTCATGGACTTGTTGGCACCTCCGGCTGAGGAGATATACAAAGTCGTTGTCCATTCCTGGTACATACTCCGCTAACAAGTGAATGCTGCTGTCCATTTTGATCAGGACTATCTTGCCAATAGGGTGAGGAGGGAAGGTTTACAGCAATAGGTCAACAGCTGGCAACTCCAGGTGATTAATGTGGAGATGTCTCAGGCTGGGTGTCCAGTGGCCCTGGACAGTTAGGTTTTTGGGAATGCGCTCCCCATCCCATGAGGGAGGCATCTGCTGGTATGGTTCTCTGCGGAACTGGGTCTAGGAAAGACCATCTTTTTAACATGTTTTTGGTGTTCCACTACTGAAGAGAGTGGCAAGCTTGACAGCTGACCAACACTAGATGTTCCCAATGATCTTTCGCTCGAGTCCATTGGTGCAGTAACCATTCCTGCAATGAACACACCCAGAGTTCCGCATGAGGTACCATGGCAATACATGAGCCATAATACCAAGGAGACGCATGGCTGTCCTCACTATTACCTGCTGACCTGGTTGAAAGTGAGGAATGAGTGTCTGGAAACACTGTATCCTGGCAATATTGGGGTAAGCTACTTCCAGTTGGCCATTGAGAAGTTCTCATAGGTAAGGTTGGATCTGAAGGGGTTGGAAGTGGGATTTTACGGCGCTGATTATACAGCCTAGTTGGTAAAGTAGGTTTATGGTGACTAGAATGTGTTGGAAGCACTTTGGACAAGTTGCATTTTTGATGAGCTAGTGTAGGAAGTTGGCTCTGTATGTGCTATTTCAAAGTAAGGAATAGCATGCACAGAGTCCAAGGGTTCCCCTTAGAGGTAAAATAGTGGTAAAAAGAGATAATACTAATGCTCTATTTTGTGGTAGTGTGGTCGAGCAGTAGGCTTATCCAAGGAGTAGTGTTAAGCATTTGTTGTACATACACATAGACAATAAATGAGGTACACACACTCAGAGACAAATCCAGCCAATAGGTTTTGTTATAGAAAAATATATTTTCTTAGTTTATTTTAAGAACCACAGGTTCAATTTTAACATGTAATATCTTGTTTGAAAGGTATTGCAGGTAAGTACATTAGGAACTTTGAATCATTTCAATTGCATGTATACTTTTCAAGTTATTCACAAATAGCTATTTTAAAAGTGGACACAGTGCAATTTTCACAGTTCCTGGTGGAGGTAAGTTTTTGTTAGTTTTACCAGGTAAGTACGACACTTACAGGGTTCAGTTCTTGGTCCAAGGTAGCCCACCGTTGGGGGTTCAGAGCAACCCCAAAGTTACCACACCAGCAGCTCAGGGCCAGTCAGGTGCAGAGTTCAAAGTGTTGCCCAAAACGCATAGGCTTCAATGGAGAGAAGGGGGTGCCCCGGTTCCAGTCTGCCAGCAGGTAAGTACCTGCGTCTTCGGAGGGCAGACCAGGGGGGTTTTGTAGGGCACCGGGGGGGACACAAGCCCACACAGAAATGTCACCCTCAGCGGCGCGGGGGCGGCCGGGTGCAGTGTTAGAACAAGCGTCGGGTTCGCAATGGAAGTCAATGAGAGATCAAGGGATCTCTTCAGCGCTGCAGGCAGGCAAGGGGGGGCTTCCTCGGGGAAACCTCCACTTGGGCAAGGGAGAGGGACTCCTGGGGGTCACTTCTGCAGTGAAAGTCCGGTCCTTCAGGTCCTGGGGGCTGCGGGTGCAGGGTCTTTTCCAGGCGTCGGGACTTAGGTTTCAGAGAGTCACGGTCAGGGGAAGCCTCAGGATTCCCTCTGCAGGCGGCGCTGTGGGGGCTCAGGGGGGACAGGTTTTGGTACTCACAGTCGTAGAGTAGTCCGGGGGTCCTCCCTGAGGTGTTGGTTCTCCACCAGCCGAGTCGGGGTCGCCGGGTGCAGTGTTGCAAGTCTCACGCTTCTTGCGGGGAGATTGCAGGGTTCTTTAAAGCTGCTCCTTTGGATAAAGTTGCAGTCTTTTTGGAGCAGGTCCGCTGTCCTCGGGAGTTTCTTGTCGTCGTCGAAGCAGGGCAGTCCTCAGAGGATTCAGAGGTCGCTGGTCCCTTTGGAAGGCGTCGCTGGAGCAGAGTTCTTTGGAAGGCAGGAGACAGGCCGGTGAGTTTCTGGAGCCAAGGCAGTTGTCGTCTTCTGGTCTTCCTCTGCAGGGGTTTTCAGCTAGGCAGTCCTTCTTCTTGTTGTTGCAGGAATCTAATTTTCTAGGGTTCAGGGTAGCCCTTAAATACTAAATTTAAGGGCGTGTTTAGGTCTGGGGGGTTAGTAGCCAATGGCTACTAGCCCGGAGGGTGGGTACACCCTCTTTGTGCCTCCTCCCAAGGGGAGGGGGTCACCATCCTAACCCTATTGGGGGAATCCTCCATCTGCAAGATGGAGGATTTCTAAAAGTTAGAGTCACCTCAGCTCAGGACACCTTAGGGGCTGTCCTGACTGGCCAGTGACTCCTCCTTGTTATTCTCATTATTTTCTCCGGCCTTGCCGCCAAAAGTGGGGGCCGGGGCCGGAGGGGGCGGGCAACTCCACTAGCTGGAGTGTCCTGCGGTGCTGTGACAAAGGGGTGAGCCTTTGAGGCTCACCGCCAGGTGTTACAGCTCCTGCCTGGGGGAGGTGTTAGCATCTCCACCCAGTGCAGGCTTTGTTACTGGCCTCAGAGTGACAAAGGCACTCTCCCCATGGGGCCAGCAACATGTCTCTAGTGTGGCAGGCTGCTGAAACTAGTCAGCCTACACAGACAGTCGGTTAAGTTTCAGGGGGCACCTCTAAGGTGCCCTCTGGGGTGTATTTTGCAATAAAATGTACACTGGCATCAGTGTGCATTTATTGTGCTGAGAAGTTTGATACCAAACTTCCCAGTTTTCAGTGTAGCCATTATGGTGCTGTGGAGTTCGTGCAAAACAGACTCCCAGACCATATACTCTTATGGCTACCCTGCACTTACAATGTCTAAGGTTTTGCTTAGACACTGTAGGGGCACAGTGCTCATGCACTGGTACCCTCACCTATGGTATAGTGCACCCTGCCTTAGGGCTGTAAGGCCTGCTAGAGGGGTGTCTTACCTATACTGCATAGGCAGTGAGAGGCTGGCATGGCACCCTGAGGGGAGTGCCATGTCGACTTACTCATTTTGTTCTCACCAGCACACACAAGCTGGTAAGCAGTGTGTCTGTGCTGGGTGAGGGGTCTCTAGGGTGGCATAATACATGCTGCAGCCCTTAGAGACCTTCCCTGGCATCAGGGCCCTTGGTACCAGAGGTACCAGTTACAAGGGACTTATCTGGGTGCCAGGGTGTGCCAATTGTGGAATCAAAAGTACAGGTTAGGGAAAGAACACTGGTGCTGGGGCCTGGTTAGCAGGCCTCAGCACACTTTCAATTCAAAACATAGCATCAGCAAAGGCAAAAAGTCAGGGGGTAACCATGCCAAGGAGGCATTTCCTTACAGCTAGTAATCTATATATGGAAACATGTGTATGTTTTGCCTGCACAGGATAGCAGCTACTACCATGAGGCATTTGGTGAAGACCCCGAGTGCGGTAGTGACCCTGAAAGGGAGCACTTTGAATTGAAAATGCTGGCCATTTATTACAAACCTTAGATACTGGTGATGTGCTGGGTGAGTAGAAATGTGAAAGTAGGCGTCCATTCGGACAAGAGCTGCCATGCAGCCACCTTGTTGTAACAACGGAAGGACATTTTGAAGAGTGACCCTGTGAAAGTGCTCTGAAAAAATGTATTCGTTTAGGGGCCTGAGGTCCAAAATTGGTCTGAGGGACACGTCTTTTTGGGGAATAAAGTAGTAAAGTGAATAGACTTCTGTGCCCTGCTGGTGGAATGAACAGGTTCTATAGCTCCTCTTTTGAGAAGCGCTTGTAATTCTTCCCTGAGCAACTGCTGAAGTTGTGAGGAAAGTGTGTATTTGCGAGGTAGAATGTTTGCAGGTGTGGAAGTGAGCTCCAGACAATAACCATGTTGGATAATATCCAACACCCATTAGTCGGAGATGATGGTCCGTCAGGTAAAAAAGAACCCTTGGAGACAATACCCAAGTGGTGTCGGGTGATAGGGGGGATGATTGGGAAGTCAGGGTTTTGTGGCTGTGGCGGATGGCTTTATAAAACCGCCTTTGCCTCTACCCTTGGAGTTGTTACCCTTCCAGGAGCCACTGTAGTATTCCTTAAGTGAGGTGATATGTGCTTGAGGTTGCTGGTATGAAGTGGAGGACTCAAGAGAGGTGGTCTCCATGGTAAGAGGTGTGGTGAAAGGAGCTGCAGCTTGATTGTGTTTGTAATTCTCCCATAGCCTTAGCTGTTACATTATCTTTTTTGATCTTCGAAGGAGGGTGTCAACTTGAGGACCAAAAAGATGTTCTCCATCAAACTGGAGGGCCTCAAGGTTCTGCTGGACCTCAGGTTTAAACCCTAAGACCTGGTGCAAAGCACGTTGTCTTAAGAGGAAGCTACAGTTTATCCCTCTAGCTGCAGTATCAGCAGCATCCAGGGTGCAATTGATGCTGGTGATGGAGATACATTTATCTTTAGAGGGAATTTGGTAAGCTCTTTTCTTATATTCCTCGAGAGATGTTGGTGTACGTCCTCCATCTTGTCTTAGTGAGCCCTGTCATACCTGGAGAGGAGGCTGAATAAATAAGCGAACTACCAGTAATTGGCGGATTGGGCAACCACCCTCTTTCCAGCTGCATCGATTTTCTTACTCTGTTTATCTGGTGGGGTGCCTCACCAGATGTTTGGTAGTTGGCCTTTTGTGACGCCTTATATTTTTTATCGGTCTGTGGCGTTATTACTGTAGACACAACGGGATTGCTAAAAATGTTGGTGATACGTTGTAACTTACCTGAGTATAGAGAGGTATTGTGCAAACATTGTGTAGAGGATATGGTTTCAAACAGAAATTCATCCTCTGGGGGCTCTGTGTGTGATTGCACGTTGTGGAAGGTGGCTGCCCTACTTATTAAGCCATTATAGGTTGTGTTATTATCCGGGGGAGAGGGTTTGTCCGCGGGATCATCTTGTGGTAGGGAATTAAAATAGTCCTAGTAATCTTCACCCAGGTGTAAAAATGTAGTCAAGTTTGGCATCAAGCTATCCCAGAAGGTTCCATTCTGCCCACTTCCAACATGACAGAACCCCTCTCCCGGCATGTAGAGCTCCCAACCCAGCCCAGTGGTTTGACTACCAAGAGGAATAAACGTCCTGAAAAAATGGTTTCACAACTGGTTTTCACTCTCTGTCCCCAGTGCCAGCCTGTCTGCCTAAACAATAGAGCAGTCCCTCTCTCAAGTGTTTCACATTTGCCCTTCAAAAGCGGCTTCTCTTTTGAATCTGGCCTTTTTGGCTAATACCCATGTGGCTTCCTGCCAGTGCCCGATGGGCCCTCCGGTCAGGGGCGTAGTGCACTCAGTAAGGTGGGGGGTGAACTTCAGATTTCCCAAGGGTCAAGCTGGCATATAATGTTAAAATACATTGTATGACAAGCAGGGTGCATGAAAGGGGCTTAAGAGGCTTTAGAAAGGGAGAGGTAGGCGAATTGGTAGGAGTACTAAGTGAAAGAAACACAATATTCTATGAAATTAACAATTTTCCAGGCTTTCAAAGCAGAGAGGAGAGAGTGTGTATTTGTCTGTGTGCGTGCATAAATGCCAGGTGAAATCTGACAGATACCTCACCATCTGACTGAATGCAACTGTACCCAACTATTCTTCAGAGAATACATTTATTGGAAGCTATGCCCCTGCCTCAGGTGATGGAGACCCAACGGTCCACTGCAGCTCTGCACCTGAAGCGAAGAAAAGAGGACTACTGGTGTCCCTATGTTCCTTAGGCTTGAGAGACCTGAGCCCACTTGTTGGTTCGGTAAGACAATAGGACTAAACCCCCAGTCAACCCCTGCAACCTGTTTCTGTGGGCCTCCCCTCCACCACGACCGCCACTGGAGACATTAAACACGATGGTCGTAACCAACTCTGCACCCAGACGTACCGGGACGAAGAGAACAAGACCACTGGTGTCCCTACCTCCCCAAACATCGCAGGAACTGAACCCCTTAGGTGGTTTGCCTGGACTAGACTCTCAGTCCACCAATGCAGCACCTTTGTGAACAGGCTAATTTCATAGACTTACATGGGCCATACAATACTGCACTACACCACTGCACTTGGTCGCCCCAGTGCCGCTCGAGGTGACCCGTTGATGTGCTCTAGGGCCTTGCGCTGCACTCATCTTAAGTCCAGAAGATTGGTCCTGTAAGTTGCTGTAAAGTATATGTTTGCCCTGTATGTTTTCTCTCCCACAGAGTAACATTGCAGCCACAGACAAATGCACTAAATGTTGACTTTTAAAAACTCTAAAAATTCCTAACTAGAAAACTACTCATCTGATTCCGATGATCTTGGTATCTACATTTATATTAAAGTATGTTTTTTTCATAAATTGGTGTCAGATTTGTGTGAGTGTGTCTCACTTGCTGCCTATGTGTGCCTTACATGCTTAGCACTACTCTTTGATATGCCGAACTGCTTGCCCATGCTGCCACAAAAGAGAGCATTTGGGATGTTATTTGTGCCTCTGTGATACCTTCGGGGTTTGCTTGGACTCTTTGCACAGTGTACCTCGTTTTGGTCCGCTATATAAACATCCAGCTTCCTACAACTATGTACTTTTTTAATGGTCAAAGCACATACATTAAGCCCTGATTAGCAGAGCCATTACACCAGCACCTAGTAGTTACAATTGGACAAAAAGTGGGATAAAACCTTAAAACAGGATGCTTCCAGAACTCACTACTTTCTTAGGGAATACTTTGCCGGAAATATAAAGAACATATAGGTTCGAGGTAGGTGGCATGCCTCAATGTCAATGCAGCCCTGTGGTGATCAAGACACTAAACATTTCAACCACAAACATCCCCTTAATAGTGACGTTTTTCTTTTTGGAGCTTGAATCAATGAGGTAGGGTCCTTGCCAGCATGCATATTCAAAACCAAACAATTTAAGGCCGTCTTATCTGCATTAATCTACGTTGAATAGGGGCAACAGCAATGCTTCCAATCACAGCACCGCTATAACCCTTGAGGGACTTCAAGCTTGAATAAATAGGACAAGGGGTCCTGGACGGACTTCAAGTTCAAATAAAGGGGTCGCTAAACATCCATAGACATTAGCTGATTAAAACTCAGTCTTTGAAGAATCAGAATTTAGGGACATATTTGAAAGGACAGGGACCAGTGCTTTTGTTAAGATTCTGTTCACATCAGCAAGAAAAAAGTATTAAGCTGGGGCAGATGGCCTCTGGCTGGACTTGAAAAAATACTATTACACCATGCTAGTTTTTTTTTCTGACCTGCTTTTTATTTGTCTTTCAGGGGCTTTGACAAGCTGCAAACGCATGTTATTGCATGTCTGTAGGAAGTTGGCTCTGTATGTGCTATTTCAAAGTAAGGAATAGCATGCACAGAGTCCAAGGGTTCCCCTTAGAGGTAAAATAGTGGTAAAAATAGATAATACTCAGCTCCGACATGCCTTATCAATACATATCCGAGTGGGAGAAACCATACCCGAGTGCAGCCCCATGGAGGCCAAGGCACTGATGGGGAGCTTGGGCAAGGGGGGTGTTTCCCAGATATATCGCACCCTGGTCTCCGGCACCTCGGGTTCCCTGGGGGTGCTTCGCCAGAGATGGGAGGGGTGGGTGGGCCCCATGGAAGAGGTGGAATGGAGTGAGGCGCTAATGGCCCCGCGTGCCCTGGCGATTGCTACCCGTCTTAGACTGATACAAACGTATTTTTTGCACACAGCATACCTCACACCCGACAAACTACACAGAGCGGGCCTCCGCCCCACTGCGGAGTGCCCCCGCTGCAGAAATCCCATAGCCGACTTCTTTCACATGGTGTGGACCTGCCCGGCCATGGTAGCCTATTGGGGAGCTGTCTTGGGGGAGGTTTCTGAGGTGTTGCAGGAGAATATAGAAAGAGAGCCTTTGCCCCTCCTTCTTGGGAGCATGGGTGACACCGAACTAAGGAGACCGGATCGAATCTTCCTCGGGGTGGCGTGCTTAGTGGCTAAGAGGGATATAGTGGCAAACTGGAAGGCCAAGAGTGCCCCATCACTGGCTAAATGGAGACGGGGAGTGGATTGGTGCGCACAGAGTGAAAAACTTGTATATGAGGCTAGAGGATGTCCGGATAAATACAATAGGATATGGGGGAAATGGGAGACCGCAATAGGCACCTGAACAATATGTCATCTCTAATATTAGTGCTGTCTGGGATCACAGGTTCGACCAATGTTGGGTGCCCGTTGGCATCGTGTTTTGATGTTTGTATCATGGTTTTCTTTCTTTTGCAAAAATCAATAAAAGTTCTTTATAAAAAAAAAAAATAGATAATACTAATGCTCTATTTTGTGGTAGTGTGGTCGAGCAGTAGGCTTATCCAAGGAGTAGTGTTAAGCATTTGTTGTACATACACATAGACAATAAATGAGGTACACACACTCAGAGACAAATCCAGCCAATAGGTTTTTGTATAGAAAAATATCTTTTCTTAGTTTATTTTAAGAACCACAGGTTCAAATTCTACATGTAATATCTCATTCGAAAGGTATTGCAGGTAAGTACTTTAGGAACTTTAAATCATAAAAATTGCATGTATACTTTTCAAGTTATTCACAAATAGCTGTTTTAAAAGTGGACACTTAGTGCAATTTTCACAGTTCCTAGGGGAGGTAAGTATTTGTTAGGTTAACCAGGTAAGTAAGACACTTACAGGGCTTAGTTCTTGGTCCAAGGTAGCCCACCGTTGGGGGCATTTGTTGTACATACACATAGACAATAAATGAGGTACACACACTCAGAGACAAATCCAGCCAATAGGTTTTTGTATAGAAAAATATCTTTTCTTAGTTTATTTTAAGAACCACAGGCTCAAATTCTACATGTAATATCTCATTCGAAAGGTATTGCAGGTAAGTACTTTAGGAACTTCAAATCATCAAAATTGCATGTATACTTTTTAAGTTATTCACAAATAGCTGTTTTAAAAGTGGACACTTAGTGCAATTTTCACAGTTCCTAGGGGAGGTAAGTATTTGTTAGGTTAACCAGGTAAGTAAGACACTTACAGGGCTTAGTTCTTGGTCCAAGGTAGCCCACCGTTGGGGGTTCAGAGCAACCCCAAAGTCACCACACCAGCAGCTCAGGGCCGGTCAGGTGCAGAGTTCAAAGTGGTGCCCAAAACACATAGGCTAGAATGGAGAGAGGGGGTGCCCCGGTTCCGGTCTGCTTGCAGGTAAGTACCCGCGTCTTCGGAGGGCAGACCAGGGGGGTTTTGTAGGGCACCGGGGGGGACACAAGCCCACACAGAAATTTCACCCTCAGCAGCGCGGGGGCGGCCGGGTGCAGTGTAGAAACAGGCGTCGGGTTCGCAATGTTAGTCTATGAGAGATCTCGGGATCTCTTCAGCGCTGCAGGCAGGCAAGGGGGGGATTCCTCAGGGAAACCTCCACTTGGGCAAGGGAGAGGGACTCCTGGGGGTCACTTCTCCAGTGAAAGTCCGGTCCTTCAGGTCCTGGGGGCTGCGGGTGCAGGGTCTCTCCCAGGCGTCGGGACTTTGGATTCAAAGAGTCGCGGTCAGGGGAAGCCTCGGGATTCCCTCTGCAGGCGGCGCTGTGGGGGCTCAGGGGGGACAGGTTTTGGTACTCACAGTATCAGAGTAGTCCTGGGGTCCCTCCTGAGGTGTTGGATCTCCACCAGCCGAGTCGGGGTCGCCGGGTGCAGTGTTGCAAGTCTCACGCTTCTTGCGGGGAGCTTGCAGGGTTCTTTAAAGCTGCTGGAAACAAAGTTGCAGCTTTTCTTGGAGCAGGTCCGCTGTCCTCGGGAGTTTCTTGTCTTTTCGAAGCAGGGGCAGTCCTCAGAGGATGTCGAGGTCGCTGGTCCCTTTGGAAGGCGTCGCTGGAGCAGGATCTTTGGAAGGCAGGAGACAGGCCGGTGAGTTTCTGGAGCCAAGGCAGTTGTTGTCTTCTGGTCTTCCTCTGCAGGGGTTTTTCAGCTAGGCAGTCCTTCTTCTTGTAGTTGCAGGAATCTAATTTTCTAGAGTTCAGGGTAGCCCTTAAATACTAAATTTAAGGGCGTGTTTAGGTCTGGGGGGTTAGTAGCCAATGGCTACTAGCCCTGAGGGTGGGTACACCCTCTTTGTGCCTCCTCCCAAGGGGAGGGGGTCACAATCCTAACCCTATTGGGGGAATCCTCCATCTGCAAGATGGAGGATTTCTAAAAGTTAGAGTCACTTCAGCTCAGGACACCTTAGGGGCTGTCCTGACTGGCCAGTGACTCCTCCTTGTTTTTCTCATTATTTTCTCCGGCCTTGCCGCCAAAAGTGGGGCCTGGCCGGAGGGGGCGGGCAACTCCACTAGCTGGAGTGTCCTGCTGGGTTGGCACAAAGGAGGTGAGCCTTTGAGGCTCACCGCCAGGTGTGACAATTCCTGCCTGGGGGAGGTGTTAGCATCTCCACCCAGTGCAGGCTTTGTTACTGGCCTCAGAGTGACAAAGGCACTCTCCCCATGGGGCCAGCAACATGTCTCGGTTTGTGGCAGGCTGCTAAAACTAGTCAGCCTACACAGATAGTCGGTTAAGTTTCAGGGGGCACCTCTAAGGTGCCCTCTGGGGTGTATTTTACAATAAAATGTACACTGGCATCAGTGTGCATTTATTGTGCTGAGAAGTTTGATACCAAACTTCCCAGTTTTCAGTGTAGCCATTATGGTGCTGTGGAGTTCGTGTTTGACAAACTCCCAGACCATATACTCTTATGGCTACCCTGCACTTACAATGTCTAAGGTTTTGTTTAGACACTGTAGGGGTACCATGCTCATGCACTGGTACCCTCACCTATGGTATAGTGCACCCTGCCTTAGGGCTGTAAGGCCTGCTAGAGGGGTGTCTTACCTATACTGCATAGGCAGTGAGAGGCTGGCATGGCACCCTGAGGGGAGTGCCATGTCGACTTACTCGTTTTGTCCTCACTAGCACACACAAGCTGGCAAGCAGGGTGTCTGTGCTGAGTGAGAGGTCTCCAGGGTGGCATAAGACATGCTGCAGCCCTTAGAGACCATCCTTGGCATCAGGGCCCTTGGTACTAGAAGTACCAGTTACAAGGGACTTATCTGGATGCCAGGGTCTGCCAATTGTGGATACAAAAGTACAGGTTAGGGAAAGAACACTGGTGCTGGGGCCTGGTTAGCAGGCCTCAGCACACTTTCAATTGTAAACATAGCATCAGCAAAGGCAAAAAGTCAGGGGGCAACCATGCCAAGGAGGCATTTCCTTACACAACCTCCCCCCCCCCAAACGAAAGAGGATGAGACTAACCTTTCCCAAGAGAGTCTTCATTTTCTAAGTGGAAGAACCTGGAAAGGCCATCTGCATTGGCATGGGCAGTCCCAGGTCTGTGTTCCACTATAAAGTCCATTCCCTGTAGGGAGATGGACCACCTCAACAGTTTAGGATTTTCACCTTTCATTTGCATCAGCCATTTGAGAGGTCTGTGGTCAGTTTGAACTAGGAAGTGAGTCCCAAAGAGGTATGGTCTCAGCTTCTTCAGGGACCAAACCACAGCAAAGGCCTCCCTCTCAATGGCACTCCAACGCTGCTCCCTGGGGAGTAACCTCCTGCTAATGAAAGCAACAGGCTGGTCAAGGCCATCATCATTTGTTTGGGACAAAACTGCCCCTATCCCATGTTCAGAGGCATCAGTCTGCACAATGAACTGCTTAGAATAATCTGGAGCTTTTAGAACTGGTGCTGAGCACATTGCTTGTTTCAGGGTGTCAAAGGCCTGTTGGCATTCCACAGTCCAGTTCACTTTCTTGGGCATTTTCTTGGAGGTGAGTTCAGTGAGGGCTGTCACAATGGATCCATATCCCTTCACAAACCTCCTGTAATACCCAGTCAAGCCAAGGAATGCCCTGACTTGAGTCTGGGTTTTTGGAGCTACCCAGTCCAGAATAGTCTGGATCTTGGGTTGGAGTGGCTGAACTTGGCCTCCACCTACAAGGTGTCCCAAGTAAACCACAGTTCCCTGCCCTATCTGGCATTTGGATGCCTTGATAGAGAGGCCTGCAGATTGCAGAGCCTTCAAAACCTTCTTCAGGTGGACCAGGTGATCCTGCCAGGTGGAGCTAAAGACAGCAATATCATCAAGATAAGCTGTGCTAAAGGACTCCAAGCCAGCAAGGACTTGATTCACCAACCTTTGGAAGGTGGCAGGGGCATTCTTTAAACCAAAGGGCATAACAGTAAACTGATAATGCCCATCAGGTGTGGAGAATGCTGTTTTCTCTTTTGCTCCAGGTGCCATTTTTATTTGCCAGTACCCTGCTGTCAAGTCAAAGGTACTTAAGAATTTGGCAGCACCTAATTTGTCTATGAGCTCATCAGCTCTTGGAATTGGATGAGCATCTGTCTTGGTGACAGAATTGAGCCCTCTGTAGTCCACACAAAACCTCATCTCTTTCTTTCCATCTTTGGTGTGAGGTTTGGGGACTAAGACCACTGGGCTAGCCCAGGGGCTGTCAGAGCGCTCAATTACTCCCAATTCCAGCATCTTGTGGACTTCCACCTTGATGCTTTCCTTAACATGGTCAGACTGTCTAAAGATTTTGTTTTTGACAGGCATGCTGTCTCCTGTGTCCACATCATGGGTACACAGGTGTGTCTGACCAGGGGTTAAGGAGAAGAGTTCAGGAAACTGTTGTAGGACTCTCCTACAATCAGCTTGCTGTTGGCCAGAGAGGGTGTCTGAGTAGATCACTCCATCTACTGTGCCATCTTTTGGGTCTGATGACAGAAGATCAGGGAGAGGTTCACTCTCTGCCTCCTGATCCTCATCTGTTACCATCAACAGATTCACATCAGCCCTGTCATGGAAGAGCTTAAGGCGGTTCACATGGATCACCCTCTTGGGGCTCCTGCTTGTGCCCAGGTCCACCAGGTAGGTGACCTGACTCTTCCTTTCTAGCACTGGCTAAGGGCCACTCCATTTGTCCTGGAGTGCCCTGGGAGCCACAGGCTCCAGAACCCAGACTTTCTGCCCTGGTTGGAACTCAACCAGTGCAGCCTTTTGGTCATACCAAAACTTCTGGAGCTGTTGGCTGGCCTCAAGGTTTTTGGTTGCCTTTTCCATGTACTCTGCCATTCTAGAGCGAAGGCCAAGTACATAGTCCACTATGTCCTGTTTAGGCTCATGGAGAGGTCTCTCCCAGCCTTCTTTAACAAGGGCAAGTGGTCCCCTTACAGGATGACCAAACAGAAGTTCAAAGGGTGAGAATCCTACTCCCTTCTGTGGCACCTCTCTGTAAGCGAAAAGCAGACATGGCAAGAGGACATCCCATCTCCTTTTGAGCTTTTCTGGGAGCCCCATGATCATGCCTTTTAATGTCTTGTTGAATCTCTCAACCAAGCCATTAGTTTGTGGATGGTATGGTGTAGTGAATTTATAAGTCACTCCACACTCATTCCACATGTGCTTTAGGTATGCTGACATGAAGTTGGTACCTCTGTCAGACACCACCTCCTTAGGGAAACCCACTCTGGTAAAGATACCAATGAGGGCCTTGGCTACTGCAGGGGCAGTAGTCGACCTAAGGGGAATAGCTTCAGGATACCTGGTAGCATGATCCACTACTACCAGGATATACATATTTCCTGAGGCTGTGGGAGGTTCTAGTGGACCAACTATGTCCACACCCACTCTTTCAAAGGGAACCCCCACCACTGGAAGTGGAATGAGGGGGGCCTTTGGATGCCCACCTGTCTTACCACAGGCTTGACAGGTGGGGCAGGAGAGGCAAAACTCCTTAACCATGTTGGACATATTGGGCCAGTAGAAGTGGTTGACTAACCTCTCCCACGTCTTGGTTTGTCCCAAATGTCCAGCAAGGGGAATGTCATGGGCCAATGTTAGGATGAACTTCCTGAACAGCTGAGGCACTACCACTCTCCTAGTGGCACCAGGTTTGGGGTCTCTGGCCTCAGTGTACAGGAGTCCATCTTCCCAATCGACCCTATGTGTTCCATTTTTCTTGCCTTTGGACTCTTCAGCAGCTTGCTGCCTAAGGCCTTCAAGAGAGGGACAGGTTTCTTGTCCCTTACACAGCTCCTCCCTTGAGGGTCCCCCTGGGCCTAAGAGCTCAACCTGGTAAGGTTCAAGCTCCAAAGGCTCAGTTCCCTCAGAGGGCAGAACTTCTTCCTGAGAAGAGAGGTTCCCTTTCTTTTGCTGTGTTGCAGTTGGTTTCCCAACTGACTTTCCTGTTCTCTTGGTAGGCTGGGCCATTCTTCCAGACTCCAGCTCTACTTGTTCACCCTGTGCCTTGCACTGTGCTCTTGTTTTCACACACACCAGTTCAGGGATACCCAGCATTGCTGCATGGGTTTTTAGTTCTACCTCAGCCCATGCTGAGGACTCCAGGTCATTTCCAAGCAGACAGTCCACTGGGATATTTGAGGAGACCACCACCTGTTTCAGGCCATTGACCCCTCCCCATTCTAAAGTAACCATTGCCATGGGATGTACTTTTCTCTGATTGTCAGCGTTGGTGACTGTGTAAGTTTTTCCAGTCAGGTATTGGCCAGGGGAAACCAGTTTCTCT
The DNA here is from genome assembly GCF_031143425.1 of Pleurodeles waltl. NCBI lineage: Eukaryota > Metazoa > Chordata > Amphibia > Caudata > Salamandridae > Pleurodeles > Pleurodeles waltl. Next base: position 351,062,996 of record NC_090438.1, read on the forward strand.
GTCACCATGGTGACACTGGCACCTGTATCCCTCAGGCCCTCTATTCTAGTCCCACTAATTAAGAGTTGCTGTCTGTATTTTTGCATGTTAGGCGGCCAGACAGCTAGTGTGGCTAAATCCACCCCACCCTCAGAAACTAGAGTAGCTTCAGTGTGGACCCTGATTTGCTCTGGGCACACTGTTGATCCCACTTGGAGACTAGCCATACCAGTGTTACCTGGATGGGAGTTTGGAGTGGAACCTTTCTTGGGACAGGCCTTGTCTCCAGTTTGGTGTCCATGCTGTTTACAGCTATGACACCAGGCCTTTTTGGGATCAAAGTTTTTACTCTTGTACCCATTGTTTTGTGAAGAGGCTCTGGGCCCACCCTCCTGTGCAGGTTTTTGGGGGCCTGTAGAAGACTCTTTACTATTTTTAGTTTTGGTTGTCTCATCACCCTTCCCCTGGGGAGTCTTTGTGACCCCTTTCTTTTGGTCACCCCCTGTTGAAGTCTTGGACACCCTTGTCTTGACCCAATGGTCCGCCTTCTTTCCCAATTCTTGGGGAGAAATTGGTCCTAGGTCTACCAGATGCTGATGCAGTTTATCATTGAAACAATTACTTAACAGGTGTTCTTTCACAAATAAATTGTACAGCCCATCATAATTACTTACACCACTGCCTTGAATCCAACCATCTAGTGTTTTCACTGAGTAGTCAACAAAGTCAACCCAGGTCTGGCTCGAGGATTTTTGAGCCCCCCTGAACCTAATCCTGTACTCCTCAGTGGAGAATCCAAAGCCCTCAATCAGGGTACCCTTCATGAGGTCATAAGATTCTGCATCTTTTCCAGAGAGTGTGAGGAGTCTATCCCTACACTTTCCAGTGAACATTTCCCAAAGGAGAGCACCCCAGTGAGATCTGTTCACTTTTCTGGTTACACAAGCCCTCTCAAAAGCTGTGAACCACTTGGTGATGTCATCACCATCTTCAAATTTTGTCACAATCCCTTTGGGGATTTTTAACATGTCAGGAGAATCTCTGACCCTATTTATATTGCTGCCACCATTGATGGGTCCTAGGCCCATCTCTTGTCTTTCCCTTTCTATGGCTAGGAGCTGTCTCTCTAAAGCCAATCTTTTGGCCATCCTGGCTAACAGGAGGTCATCTTCACTGAGAGCATCCTCAGTGATTTCAGAAATGTGGGACCCTCCTGTGAGGGACTCACTATTTCTGACTAACACAGTTGGAGACAGGACTTGAGGGGTCCTGTTCTCCCTATTTAGGACTGGAGGAGGGACATTGGCCTCCAAGTCACTAATTTCTTCCTCTGTGATGTCATCATCAGAGGGGTTGGCTTTTTCAAACTCTGCCAACAGCTCCTGGAGCTGAATTTTGGTAGGTCTGGAGCCAATGGTTATTTTCTTTATATTACAGAGAGACCTTAGCTCCCTCATCTTAAGATGGAGGTAAGGTGTGGTGTCGAGTTCCACCACCTGCATCTCTGTATCAGACATTATTCTGCTAAGAGTTGGAATACTTTTTTAAGAATCTAAAACTGTTTCTAGAGTCTAATTCAAACTTTTAACAAACTTTTTAAACTCTAAAAGACAATGCTAAACAGGGACTTAACACACAAGGCCCTAGCAGGACTTTTAAGAATTTAGAAAAATTTCAAATTGCAAAAATGAATTTCTAATGACAATTTTGGAATTTGTCGTGTGATCAGGTATTGGCTGAGTAGTCCAGCAAATGCAAAGTCTTGTACCCCACCGCTGATCCACCAATGTAGGAAGTTGGCTCTGTATGTGCTATTTCAAAGTAAGGAATAGCATGCACAGAGTCCAAGGGTTCCCCTTAGAGGTAAAATAGTGGTAAAAATAGATAATACTAATGCTCTATTTTGTGGTAGTGTGGTCGAGCAGTAGGCTTATCCAAGGAGTAGTGTTAAGCATTTGTTGTACATACACATAGGCAATAAATGAGGTACACACACTCAGAGACAAATCCAGCCAATAGGTTTTTGTATAGAAAAATATCTTTTCTTAGTTTATTTTAAGAACCACAGGTTCAAATTCTACATGTAATATCTCATTCGAAAGGTATTGCAGGTAAGTACTTTAGGAACTTCAAATCATCAAAATTGCATGTATACTTTTCAAGTTATTCACAAATAGCTGTTTTAAAAGTGGACACAGTGCAATTTTCACAGTTCCTAGGGGAGGTAAGTATTTGTTAGGTTAACCAGGTAAGTAAGACACTTACAGGGCTTAGTTCTTGGTCCAAGGTAGCCCACCGTTGGGGGTTCAGAGCAACCCCAAAGTCACCACACCAGCAGCTCAGGGCCGGTCAGGTGCAGAGTTCAAAGTGGTGCCCAAAACACATAGGCTAGAATGGAGAGAGGGGGTGCCCCGGTTCCGGTCTGCTTGCAGGTAAGTACCCGCGTCTTCGGAGGGCAGACCAGGGGGGTTTTGTAGGGCACCGGGGGGGACACAAGCCCACACAGAAATTTCACCCTCAGCAGCGCGGGGGCGGCCGGGTGCAGTGTAGAAACAGGCGTCGGGTTCGCAATGTTAGTCTATGAGAGATCTCGGGATCTCTTCAGCGCTGCAGGCAGGCAAGGGGGGGATTCCTCGGGGAAACCTCCACTTGGGCAAGGGAGAGGGACTCCTGGGGGTCACTTGTCCAGTGAAAGTCCGGTCCTTCAGGTCCTGGGGGCTGCGGGTGCAGGGTCTCTCCCAGGCGTCGGGACTTTGGATTCAAAGAGTCGCGGTCAGGGGAAGCCTCGGGATTCCCTCTGCAGGCGGCGCTGTGGGGGCTCAGGGGGGACAGGTTTTGGTACTCACAGTATCAGAGTAGTCCTGGGGTCCCTCCTGAGGTGTTGGATCTCCACCAGCCGAGTCGGGGTCGCCGGGTGCAGTGTTGCAAGTCTCACGCTTCTTGCGGGGAGCTTGCAGGGTTCTTTAAAGCTGCTGGAAACAAAGTTGCAGCTTTTCTTGGAGCAGGTCCGCTGTCCTCGGGAGTTTCTTGTCTTTTCGAAGCAGGGGCAGTCCTCAGAGGATGTCGAGGTCGCTGGTCCCTTTGGAAGGCGTCGCTGGAGCAGGATCTTTGGAAGGCAGGAGACAGGCCGTGAGTTTCTGGAGCCAAGGCAGTTGTCGTCTTCTGGTCTTCCTCTGCAGGGGTTTTTCAGCTAGGCAGTCCTTCTTCTTGTAGTTGCAGGAATCTAATTTTCTAGGGTTCAGGGTAGCCCTTAAATACTAAATTTAAGGGCGTGTTTAGGTCTGGGGGGTTAGTAGCCAATGGCTACTAGCCCTGAGGGTGGGTACACCCTCTTTGTGCCTCCTCCCAAGGGGAGGGGGTCACAATCCTAACCCTATTGGGGGAATCCTCCATCTGCAAGATGGAGGATTTCTAAAAGTTAGAGTCACTTCAGCTCAGGACACCTTAGGGGCTGTCCTGACTGGCCAGTGACTCCTCCTTGTTTTTCTCATTATTTTCTCCGGCCTTGCCGCCAAAAGTGGGGCCTGGCCGGAGGGGGCGGGCAACTCCACTAGCTGGAGTGTCCTGCTGGGTTGGCACAAAGGAGGTGAGCCTTTGAGGCTCACCGCCAGGTGTGACAATTCCTGCCTGGGGGAGGTGTTAGCATCTCCACCCAGTGCAGGCTTTGTTACTGGCCTCAGAGTGACAAAGGCACTCTCCCCATGGGGCCAGCAACATGTCTCGGTTTGTGGCAGGCTGCTAAAACTAGTCAGCCTACACAGATAGTCGGTTAAGTTTCAGGGGGCACCTCTGAGGTGCCCTCTGGGGTGTATTTTACAATAAAATGTACACTGGCATCAGTGTGCATTTATTGTGCTGAGAAGTTTGATACCAAACTTCCCAGTTTTCAGTGTAGCCATTATGGTGCTGTGGAGTTCGTGTTTGACAAACTCCCAGACCATATACTCTTATGGCTACCCTGCACTTACAATGTCTAAGGTTTTGTTTAGACACTGTAGGGGTACCATGCTCATGCACTGGTACCCTCACCTATGGTATAGTGCACCCTGCCTTAGGGCTGTAAGGCCTGCTAGAGGGGTGTCTTACCTATACTGCATAGGCAGTGAGAGGCTGGCATGGCACCCTGAGGGGAGTGCCATGTCGACTTACTCGTTTTGTCCTCACTAGCACACACAAGCTGGCAAGCAGAGTGTCTGTGCTGAGTGAGAGGTCTTCAGGGTGGCATAAGACATGCTGCAGCCCTTAGAGACCTTCCTTGGCATCAGGGCCCTTGGTACTAGAAGTACCAGTTACAAGGGACTTATCTGGATGCCAGGGTCTGCCAATTGTGGATACAAAAGTACAGGTTAGGGAAAGAACACTGGTGCTGGGGCCTGGTTAGCAGGCCTCAGCACACTTTCAATTGTAAACATAGCATCAGCAAAGGCAAAAAGTCAGGGGGCAACCATGCCAAGGAGGCATTTCCTTACAGATCTCCACCAGCCGAGTCGGGGTCGCCGGGTGCAGTGTTGCAAGTCTCACGCTTCTTGCGGGGAGCTTGCAGGGTTCTTTAAAGTTGCTGGAAACAAAGTTGCAGCTTTTCTTGGAGCAGGTCCGCTGTCCTCGGGAGTTTCTTGTCTTTTTGAAGCAGGGGCAGTCCTCAGAGGATGTCGAGGTCGCTGGTCCCTTTGGAAGGCGTCGCTGGAGCAGGATCTTTGGAAGGCAGGAGACAGGCCGGTGAGTTTCTGGAGCCAAGGCAGTTGTCGTCTTCTGGTCTTCCGCTGCAGGGGTTTTCAGCTAGGCAGTCCTTCTTCTTGTAGTTGCAGGAATCTAATCTTCTAGGGTTCAGGGTAGCCCTTAAATACTAAATTTAAGGGCGTGTTTAGGTCTGGGGGGTTAGTAGCCAATGGCTACTAGCCCTGAGGGTGGGTACACCCTCTTTGTGCCTCCTCCCAAGGGGAGGGGGTCACAATCCTAACCCTATTGGGGGGATCCTCCATCTGCAAGATGGAGGATTTCTAAAAGTCAGAGTCACCTCAGCTCAGGACACCTTAGGGGCTGTCCTGACTGGCCAGTGACTCCTCCTTGTTGCTTTCTTTGTTCCCTCCAGCCTTGCCGCCAAAAGTGGGGGCCGTGGCCGGAGGGGGCGGGCAACTCCACTAAGCTGGAGTGCCCTGCTGGGCTGTGACAAAGGGGTGAGCCTTTGAGGCTCACCGCCAGGTGTCACAGCTCCTGCCTGGGGGAGGTGTTAGCATCTCCACCCAGTGCAGGCTTTGTTACTGGCCTCAGAGTGACAAAGGCACTCTCCCCATGGGGCCAGCAACATGTCTCTAGTGTGGCAGGCTGCTGGAACCAGTCAGCCTACACAGATAGTTGGTTAAGTTTCAGGGGGCACCTCTAAGGTGCCCTCTGTGGTGTATTTTACAATAAAATGTACACTGGCTTCAGTGTGCATTTATTGTGCTGAGAAGTTTGATACCAAACTTCCCAGTTTTCAGTGTAGCCATTATGGTGCTGTGGAGTTCGTGTAAAACAGACTCCCAGACCATATACTCTTATGGCTACCCTGCACTTACAATGTCTAAGGTTTTGTTTAGACACTGTAGGGGCACAGTGCTCATGCACTGGTACCCTCACCTATGGTATAGTGCACCCTGCCTTAGGGCTGTAAGGCCTGCTAGAGGGGTGTCTTACCTATACTGCATAGGCAGTGAGAGGCTGGCATGGCACCCTGAGGGGAGTGCCATGTCGACTTACTCATTTTGTTCTCACCAGCACACACAGGCTTGTAAGCAGTGTGTCTGTGCTGAGTGAGGGGTCTCTAGGGTGGCATAATACATGCTACAGCCCTTAGAGACCTTCACTGGCATCAGGGCCCTTGGTACCAGAGGTACCAGTTACAAGGGACTTATCTGGATGCCAGGGTGTGCCAATTGTGGAAACAATGGTACATTTTAGGTGAAAGAACACTGGTGCTGGGGCCTGGTTAGCAGGGTCCCAGCACACTTCTCAGTCAAGTCAGCATCAGTATCAGGCAAAAAGTGGGGGGTAACTGCAACAGGGAGCCATTTCTTTACAATGTCTTTTTTATAGGTTCAAACCAGCCTCCCTGTCTCTGGTTCAAAGGTGATTAGCAGCCTTCTCATTTTTGCATATCGGTTTAGAAGGGAATGCTGGCTCATCTGTAACTACATCTGTGCTATAGGTGAACATTATTCATCTATCATTGCAAAAAAATCTACCAAAGTGTGCTTTACCAAAGGTCACAAAGTGGTGTGTTTATATATGAAGATAAAGTGTGTTTTCAGTGGAAGTGCAGCTCTGGCTTGTCATTTGGAAATATGGTCCACTTTCTTTTTTTAACCTATGTAATTCACAAATGGGGGTCACTTTTATTTTGGCCTCGCACCCCTCTGTGATCAAGTCTGCTTAATAATCGCAAAGAAACGCAGATGCCATGTCTGCAGCCAGAAGTGAAAAAGACTGATCTCTCCGGGACATATTGACGAGACCCCTGGGAGGCTCAGTGAGGGATGGCATCCCTACCTGCGAGCCTGATTGTGTACTGGAGATGGACAGCCCAGTAACTCAGGCTTTCTTACAGTCCCTGTTCTCTTCCCTCTGTGACGATCTGCAAGCGGTCAAGAAAGACCTCTCAGCTGACCTGCGGGACATACGCCGCGACTTAGATGATGTCGGTGAGAGGGTCTCCACATTAGAACACAAGGACGATGGCCGCAGCGAGGAAACAGAAAGGCTCCAGATAGAAATCTTTCGGCTTGAGGACCAAAAACTAGACTCGCATGCACATACAGAGAACTTAGAGAACCGCTGTAGACGAAATAACATTTTTATCATGGGCTGTCCGACCGACGGGCTGACGAGGAGCAAGGCGCAATGATGAAGCATATCACCGGATGGTGAATAAGGGCGCTTGTTTCTAGTACATCATGCTTGTAGCGGTTGTAAAGAAATGGCTCCCTGTTGCAGTTACCCCCCACTTTTTGCCTGATACTGATGCTGACTTGCCTGAGAAGTGTGCTGGGACCCTGCTAACCAGGCCCCAGCACCAGTGTTCTTTCACCTAAAATGTACCATTGTTTCCACAATTGCCACAACCCTGGCACACAGATAAGTCCCTTGTAACTGGTACCCCTGGTACCAAGGGCCCTGATGCCAGGGAAGGTCTCTAAGGGCTGCAGCCTGTCTTATGCCACCCTATGGACCCCTCACTCAGCACAGACACACTGCTTGCCAGCTTGTGTGTGCTGGTGGGGAGAAAATGACTAAGTCGACATGGCACTCCCCTCAGGGTGCCATGCCAACCTCACACTGCCTGTGGCATAGGTAAGTCACCCCTCTAGTAGGCCTTACAGCCCTAAGGCAGGGTGCACTATACCACAGGTGAGGGCATATGTGCATGAGCACTATGCCCCTACAGTGTCTAAGCAAAACCTTAGACATTGTAAGTGCAGGGTAGCCATAAGAGCATATGGGCTGAGAGTCTGTCAAAAACGAACTCCACAGCTCCATAATGGCTACACTGAAAACTGGGAAGTTTGGTATCAACCTTCTCAGAATAATAAACCCACACTGATGCCAGTGTTGGATTTATTAAAAAATGCACACAGAGGGCATCTTAGAGATACCCCCTGTATTTTACCCAATTGTTCAGTGCAGGACTGACTGGTCTGTGCCAGCCTGCTGCTGAGAGACGAGTGTCTGACCTCATGCGGTGAGAGCCTTTGTGCTCTCTGAGGACAGAAACAAAGCCTGCTCTGGGTGGAGGTGCTTCACACCTCCCCCCTGCAGGAACTGTAACATCTAGCAGTGAGCTTCAAAGGCTCAAGCTTCGTGTTACAATGCCCCAGGGCACTCCAGCTAGTGGAGATGCCCGCCTCCTGGACCCAGCCCCCACTTTTGGCGGCAAGTCCAGGAGAGATAATGAGAAAAACAAGGAGGAGTCACTGGCCAGTCAGGACAGCCCCTAAGGTGTCCTGAGCTGAGGTGACTCTGACTTTTAGAAATCCTCCATCTTGTAGAAGGAGGATTCCCCCAATAGGGATAGGAATGTGACCCCCTCCCCTTGGGAGGAGGCACAAAGAGGGTGTACCCACCCTCAGGGCTAGTAGCCATTGGCTACTAACCCCCCAGACCTAAACACGCCCTTAAATTTAGTATTTAAGGGCTTCCCTGAACCTAAAGATTTAGATTCCTGCAACAACAAGAAGAAGGACTGCCTAGCTGAAAACCCCTGCAGAGGAAGACCAGAAGACAACAACTGCCTTGGCTCCAGAAACTCACCGGCCTGTCTCCTGCCTTCCAAAGAACTCTGCTCCAGCGACGCCTTCCAAAGGGACCAGCGACCTCTGCATCCTCTGAGGACTGCCCTGCTTCGACGACGACAAGAAACTCCCGAGGACAGCGGACCTGCTCCAAAAAGACTGCAACTTTATCCAAAGGAGCAGCTTTACAGAACCCTGCAATCTCCCCGCAAGAAGCGTGAGACTTGCAACACTGCACCCGGCGACCCCGACTCGGCTGTTGGAGAACCAACACCTCAGGGAGGACCCCCGGACTACTCTACGACTGTGAGTACCAAAACCTGTCCCCCCTGAGCCCCCACAGCGCCGCCTGCAGAGGGAATCCCGAGGCTTCCCCTGACCGCGACTCTCTGAAACCTAAGTCCCGACGCCTGGAAAAGACCCTGCACCCGCAGCCCCCAGGACCTGAAGGACCGGACTTTCACTGCAGAAGTGACCCCCAGGAGTCCCTCTCCCTTGCCCAAGTGGAGGTTTCCCCGAGGAAGCCCCCCCTTGCCTGCCTGCAGCGCTGAAGAGATCTCTCATTGACTTCCATTGCGAACCCGACGCTTGTTCTAACACTGCACCCGGCCGCCCCCGCGCCGCTGAGGGTGAAATTTCTGTGTGGGCTTGTGTCCCCCCCGGTGCCCTACAAAACCCCCCTGGTCTGCCCTCCGAAGACGCGGGTACTTACCTGCTGGCAGACTGGAACCGGGGCACCCCCTTCTCTCCATTGGAGCCTATGCGTTTTGGGCACCACTTTGAACTCTGCACCTGACCGGCCCTGAGCTGCTGGTGTGGTAACTTTGGGGTTGCTCTGAACCCCCAACGGTGGGCTACCTTGGACCAAGAACTGAACCCTGTAAGTGTCTTACTTACCTGGTAAAACTAACAAAAACTTACCTCCCCCAGGAACTGTGAAAATTGCACTAAGTGCCCACTTTTAAAATAGCTATTTGTGAATAACTTGAAAAGTATACATGCAATTGAAATGATTCAAAGTTCCTAATGTACTTACCTGCAATACCTTTCAAACAAGATATTACATGTTAAATTTGAACCTGTGGTTCTTAAAATAAACTAAGAAAAGATATTTTTCTATACAAAACCTATTGGCTGGATTTGTCTCTGAGTGTGTGTACCTCATTTATTGTCTATGTGTATGTACAACAAATGCTTAACACTACTCCTTGGATAAGCCTACTGCTCGACCACACTACCACAAAATAGAGCATTAGTATTATCTATTTTTACCACTATTTTACCTCTAAGGGGAACCCTTGGACTCTGTGCATGCTATTCCTTACTTTGAAATAGCACATACAGAGCCAACTTCCTACAGCGGTGTCTTTCATAAACCTTTGCCCTTTCGAATTCGGCCCTGCATATTTTAAACTTTTGCAGATGATTCCTGATCAGACCCCTGGCGGGACCACCACCTTTTTGACACACTCCACATGCTGGACGTCTCCCTCACCCTTCTTTTTTATTCACTACGGCTCCACACTATAGGCTTATCCCAACATATCAGCTCCTGGGTATGAGGGTGGGTGGGTATGGTTTATTGTGTTTGTTGTTTTTGTTCCCCTCTTACACAGCTTCCAGCAATATTTGACAGCTCTTGTGTCCACTGGGCCTCCAACGTATCTTTGATTACAAGATACATTCTGCTTGTAGTACCGCAGCCGACCCGGTGGGTTGTAGGCTAATCACTGTGTAACCGTGACTTTCCATCGAAATAAAAAGAGAGTTGTTCCATAAAGCGCAAACATGAAATGTAATGCAAAACATATTAACAAGAAACGTTGTATATGTTGTCACATTACAGTCATCTGATTCCACTTATGCACGCAAAATAGACACAATGGACGAAAACATCCAGGAGCAGGTGATCCAAGTAGTCAGAGAGTCACCGTTAATCAGCATTGCCATGGATGAGTCAACAGATATAGGTACTGTGGCCCAGTTAGTAGTTTAGGTGAGGTATTTGGACCAATCAATTCATACAAAGGAAGAGCTCCTGTGCCTTCTACCACTTCAAGGGCACACAAGAGGAGAAGATATACTGGACAGCATCTGTATCTTCTTTGAAACACAAAACATACCATTGAACAATCCTGTCATCATCTCAACAGATGGGGCTCCTGCCATGGCAGGCCAGGACCACTCACCGCTGGAGTTACTATGCCGCCTAGATGACCACTCCTGGTGGGAAGTGGGCATAAACCTGCCCCAGAGTTCCGAATTCTGCCAACACCCAGATGGCAGATTTCTAAATGTTGTACTCACACCACACAGCTCATCTTAGGAATGGGACTGACCTGAGTAGTGGACACACCTATCTCAATACAAAATATTCCGCTTGCACAGGTGCCAAATGGGCCCTGGGGGTGGAGGGGTGGAGGAGTGGAGGGGGTCGGGAGGGTTGCACAAGTTAGGAGGGTTGCACGGTTGGGTAAATCAGCACCTCCCTTATGAGGGAAGCCAGATCTACATACCAGGGGCGGTTGTCTTCTTTGAAGCCTCCTCCTTGATATGCAGATCTACAGGTCATCCTGTTGGGAGAGGAATGGTAACACCCCTGCCAGAGCAGACTTTGGCCCGTATTTATACTTTTTTTAGCGCCGCATTTGCGCCGCTTTTTGGCGCAAAACGGCACAAACCTACAAAATACAATGGCATTTTGCAAGTTTGCGCCGTTTTTGCGTCAAAAAACGACACAAATGCGGCGCAAAAAAAGTATAAATACGGGCCTTTGTTTCTTTCTGCCCAAGAGCAAAGGTTCTCACGCCTTGTGGTCAGAAGCATGTCTGTTGGTGGCAGCCAGCACACAGGTAGAGGGTAGCTTTTATGGGGCACCTCTAAGGTGCCCCCTGGGTGCATGTATTAATAATAAATCCATCACTAGTATCAGTGAGGGTTTATTAATATGAGATGTTTGAAACCAAACATCCCTATTTCCCCAGTAAAGCTATCATGTAAGCTGAGGAACACGTACTGACCAGTGTCCAGCACATATACTTAAAATGGCTTCCATGTTCATTTACTATGTCTGAGAATCGACAAAGACATAGCTGGGGCCTATCTGGTCTTACAGATATGTCTTCACATATAATATAATGCACCCTGCCTTGGGGCTGTAAGGCCTGCTGTAGGGATTACTTACATATATTGCATGCAGTGCAGTGTTAAGGAACATGGGACACAGGCTATGTGCCACATTGAGTTTTCACTTTTAGCTGCACCAAGACACACAGGGCCTGATTACAACTTTGGAGGAGGTGTTAATCCGTCCCAAAAGTGACGGTAAAGTGACGGATATACCACCAGCCGTATTACGAGTCCATTATATCCTATGGAACTCGTAATACGGCTGGTGGTATATCCGTCACTTTACCGTCACTTTTGGGGCGGATTAACACCTCCTCCAAAGTTGTAATCAGGCCCACAGTCTGCAATGGCAGTCTGCCTGTGCTAGACGAGGAGACCCAGGGGGTGGCACAATACATGCACAGCCATTGGGGACCCCCTATGGTACCCATTCCCTAGGTACCAGGAGTACCATTTACTAGGGACTTACAGAGGTGCCAAAGGTATGGCCAACTGGGGAACAATTGCACAGTTTTAGGGAATGAGATTTGGCACTGGGGATCTGTTTAGCAGGAATCCAGTGCACTTTCAGTCTATACTGCATCAATTACCAGACAGAAAGTGTGGGTGACCATGTAAACAAGCATTTGCAATGCACTAGGGTCTCACATTTGTTGGAGTTACAGCTGTTCACAGTTGTAAACTCCCAACCGGAGTTTTCTTGCATTAAAAAAAAAAATAATGCGCGATTGCGCTGCTACAGTTCACACTAATAATACCTATCGGCAAAAGAGCAATTAACTGAGTAACAAGGTCGATAGTATGTGAAGCGCTGGACTTCTGCCCAGCGAGATCGCACTGCGAAAACAGAGAAAAAGTAGTCCACAAACCCAGCGAACCTCTCATGTTTTCTGTACATGGTCGCTGCGCTCAAGGAGGGCTAACCACCGGAAAAGGCATGACGTATGCGTGCCTTCCACTAATCAAAAGAAGCGGATTCTAACAGGCAAGCCAACTTGCCAATGAAAGACACTGACATGACGTTGACAGGGCTCAGGGCCCTTTTCTAATACCTAAAACGTCTCGTTAGCGATACCCATGCGCGAGCACATGCGACGCAGGCTCGACCATAAAAAGGGGTCCTTTTCTACAAGTGTCTGGTAATGTTTCGAAAGGGTGGCGATTTTGTTTCTTCATCTAGCAGCCCAGTTGCTCTGCTCCATCCAACCTGACCCCGCCCCCTCCCGGGGGCTCACTGGTGCAGCCCTCGGCCACAAACAATACTGCAGTTTTGGCCCCAAAAAATGTTTGTCTGTACTAACGTGATGAGCCAGTGTTAAAGTACATAGGCCTGGTTGATATATTGGCAACATTTTTGACAGTTGCCAGTGGTCTGATCTGTTCATTCAGAAAAGTTGCAACAAAGGCAAAAGGCCGGGCTTCTACTTATTTATTGTAAAAAAAATAAGTATGTTTAGGTTAAAGTATACAGGCTTTTTGGAGTGGATTGTTATTATATTGTACACATATATTTTGTTACTTGAAATCTCACAGATCACAATGGGAGGCCAGGGTTTTAGTGTTGGTTACCCATACTGACGACCCGGTAAGACAGAAGATCTGCACTTTGAGAATCCTTAGTAGTCCCACTAGACTGTTTAGCCAATTGTAATTTCGTACATGTTTGTAATTTAATGCATGCATGCCTGGTGGTTGCCTTGTGGCAAAGCTTATGCTCAATGTCGTAGGCCGGTGATAAAGGCTACAGACCTGAATGGTTATCTGGAAAAAAGTTATGTTGGATGCCTTATGGCTGTTCCGTTTATTACAAAACAACAAAGGCAGTGAGGTGACTTATTTTCAGAGGCAGCACTACTTAACATTCATGACTTCCAATGAATATCTCGGGATAGAGAAACATTTTGTGAAAAGAAATTTGCATTTTGTTCCACAGCTACCTAGTGTCAAATGTATATTAAATATTTTAGAAATGTAGGTAAAGCAAAGCTCTGTACATAAATGGAATTTACAGCTTCAAACTGCTGATTTTAAAACAAAAATATTTAATTAAAGTATTTATTTTATTCTTTTAAAAAAAGAGAACTACAAGATGAAGCAAGGTTCTGAAAAAAACTTACCGCTCTGCGCTGTTACAGAATTGAATGGCAACAACTTTGTCCTATTGGAAGAGTGAAACAAACAGTCATTTCTGTGACTTAATTTTTTTTAAATAATACAATCTATGTTAATGCAGACATAGTGGATAGAGACTTTGTTGTTCTTCAGTTGCAATTTTCACATTGGGAAGGATAAGTCACTGCCAGTAATCAGGGTTCTTGGGCATGGGTACTGTCTCTGAATCCATTTACAGTAAACATATCTCCCTGCATGTGTCAGCTAACAGGGAACACATTAAGCATACACATTTGTTTTCATATGAAGAAATCGTTAAACCCAAGAAAGACTTGTCTTTCTGGTTTAAAAAAATCCATCTAGTTAACTATATCAGTCAAGAAGTAGACCTTTAAGTATTCCCAGGTTTCGTCCAACAGACCATTTTTTAAGGTAATGCAGTAGTGAGCACTAAAATACTGTGAAGAACTTTTGGTCCAAAGGGAAGGCAGGTGGGATGTTTATAGCATTAGAGAATATACATATGATTTAGAATGAGGATTACATGTTATTAAACGTTCTTTCCTCATAACGGACTCCTATCGATATCCATAAAGAGTAGAATATAATAGTATGCTAACAAGAAAGGTGGGAAACAAAAGTTAAGAGATTAATAAATCAACTAAGCCTGTGCACCAATATCATAGGGTTAAGCAAGACCCACAATTATACCTGTAATAGAACCAATACAGTAGAGTATAGCAAAGATCTGGCCCAACATCTAAGCGGCTACCCTGCAAATGTCAGGATTGTGACATTGCTCATAACAGTCACAGTTGCTGCATTACCCCGGTAGAATGGTGTAGGAGGCTGGCCTGGTGTGTGGTGGACACCTGTGGTGTTAGCACCTTGTGCCAGGTCGAGGGAACCCTTATTAGTGTTACAATGTTTAGGAAGCCAGGGATCTCTAGTGGTAGCTGTGGTGAACAGTCAAGACTTATTTAGGAGGAGTGTGAAGCACTTGCAATACCACAGTAGTCACACGGTAACTTATCACACATGAAAGGAACCACACAGTGTGGTGTACTTTATTATAATAACACTGAACTAGACTACTATAGGCGATCCCCCCTTTCTGGAGGTAAGTACACACAAAAGCTACGTAGGTAAGTACTAGGAATTAGCAAAAAAACATTAGACATAGCAAGAAATAGCAAGGGCCCTATGGGGGGTCAAACCGTATGCTAAAATAGTGGAATGTGAGTATGGTTCCCCCACCAGAGGCTATAGTGTAGTTAGCCAAAGGCTGGGAGATTATGGAAACCTAAGAGCGGAGTATCTAGAAGACCCCCAGTGATCAGGAGAGCAGAGTTAAGTTACCTGGTCGTCCCATAGGCTAACATAGGGACTTCGAATAGGAACAATGCAAGAACAGGACCAGGCCAATGGAATTCCAGATGAAGAGGACCTGTAAAAGAAGGGGACAGAGTCCAGTCCACGCAGGAGTTTCCAGAAGGGGCAGGAGGCAAAGCCCACCCTTTTATGGGTGAAGATCCTGGTCGACGGTGGTGGATGAAGTACAGCTGTGGAGATCAGGAGCTGCAGGTGAGTCCCTGAAGTAGTCTAGGAGCTGTCCCTTTGACGATCTGCCGAATTGAAGAGGCGTCAGAGGTCAGGAGGACCATCAACAAGCACAAGCAAATGCAAATTGAAGCTTCAGAGTTTTGCAGGGCTGAAGAGGACCTGCAAAGTCCTGGGGACTCGAAAATTGAAGGGGGGAGTCCGAGTTGACCCTAAGAAGGCAGGAGAGCCAGCAGAAGCAGCCGAAACCCCCATGAGCAACCCACTGGCAGCAGGCACAGTAAGTCACAGTGAGGCCAAGGCAGCATACCTGAAAAGGAAACCCACATCGCTGAAGCAGCAGAGAGGAGACTGCCCTTGCAGAGAGAGAGTGCGGGGGCTAGGGCTACTTGGAAACTGAACATCCCTGGCAACAAGCCTTGGTTTCTGCAACAGTCGCGGTGCACAGGAATTCTGCCCTGGAGGAAGAGGCAAAGGCTCGCCGTCTCCCAAGTTCGACAGAAGGCAGAGAGGACCCGTGGGGGGCCGCAGAACCACTTCCTGTGTTGGAGAATTTTCGCAGGTCTAGAGGACAGCAGATCTTAGCAGCCGGACATCTTTGCCTTAGGTGCCTGCAGATGCAGGGGAGTGACTCCTTCACTCCAATGGAGAATCCTTCTTGCTTCTTTGGTGCAGCTGAAGTCTTGCTGACCCCCAAGGATGCACAGCCGTGGAAATGTTGCAAGGTGCTGACAGGAGCCACGAAAACAATGTTGCAAGGCGAGGTTTTCTCAGTGTTGCAGTCTTGTGGGGTTCCTGTGGAGTCCAGCAGTGGTTCCGGTGGCCAGGAACAGAAGAGATTGTTGCAGAGGAATCCTGGAGGAGTCTTGCATCCCGAATCTGGGAACCCACCCACAAGGGAATCCCTAAATAACCCAAAAAGGGGCTTGGTAACTTTGCAAGGTGACCACCTATCAAAGAGGGTCACTGGCGTCACCTGCCTACCCTGACCAATCAGATGCTTCAAGGGGCCTCTGTCCATCTTGGTTTCAAGAAAGTGCAATCAAGGGGCTAACTGGAGGAGCTCTGGGCACCACCCCTGTGGTGGTGATGGACATGTTAGGGGCCACTCCCCTTACCTTTGTGCAGTTTCGCACCAGTGCAGGGACCAGGCTCTGGTGCAAACCGGATTGTGCAGAGAGGTCACCAAATGTGCCCTTCAAACCAAGCCAGTGTTGTGGGGAGGCTACCCCTCCCCAGTCTTGTAACACCTATTTCCAAGGGAGAGGAGGTTGCATCCCTCTCACAGGAAATTCTTTGTCCTGCCTTCCCTTGCTTGAGCTGGTCAAGCAGCAGGAGAGTAGAATCCTGTGTGAGGGGCTGTAAAAGAGTGGGCTGCTCGCAGATCCTGGAAGACTAATAGAAGCAATACTGGCGGGTCCTTTAAGGAGTCCCCAGGGTGCATGGAATCATGCCACCAATATTGGCATAAGTATTGAGGCATGATTCAGACATGGTTGATACCAAACATGTCTAGGTTTGGAGTTACCATTATGTAGCTGGACCATAGGTAGTGACCTATGGCCAGCACATAGCTAAAATGGCTTCCACGCACTTATTAAGTCCAGGCAATTTGAACTGGAGTTTGTAAGGGCACCTCTATTCTTGCAGGGGTGCCGACGCACACACTCAAGGACCTGCACCCTGCCATTAGGGCTGGAAAGAACTACTATAGGGGTGACTTACAGTAACCTGGTGTAGCGACCAGCAGTGAAAGGGTGGTAGCACCTTTTGACGTAGGTTGCAAAAAGCAGGCCTGCAGACACAGTTTGCGTGGACTCCCATGGGTGGCAAAATACATGCTGCATCCCATGGGGGATCCCTGGTGTACCAATGCCCTGGGTACCTAAGTACCATATAGTAGGGACTTACAGGGGTACACCAGTATGCAATTGTGGGGTGTAAAGGGTACAACTGTAACCAGATTTAGAGGAGAGAGCACAATCATTGGGGTCATGGTTAGCAGGATCACAGTAAAAACAGTCTAAGTACTCTGACAAAAGACAAAACATGGGGGTAACCGTGCCAAGAGGAGGAACTTTCTTCCAAAAGGACATTAGGGTTTCCTAGTAAGGATCCATTTGTTTTTGATAGCCCATACATGTGATTGATACTATCCAGTTCGTTATGGCCCTATTTATGGAGGTCATAACTGCGCAATCAGACAGCAGATATGAATGTTCTGAATGTCTCAAACTATTTGATTTCTCAACCTTAACCCCAGGTACTCTTTTAGGTGCCAGTGTGTGAAAAGCTTCACTGTCAGGTGGGTAGAGCCTGGGGAAACTTAGCATTGAAACTGCCTGAATGTGGTGAAAATTGATGACAGCCTTAGGGCCGAAATAAGTTTCTCAAAGAATCTATTTTGGCTCAGGTGACGGCTTTCCTCATTTAAAATGTACAGAACTATACATGGTCTTTTAAGGTGGTTCATTTCATTTAGAAGGAGCAATGTTGATCTGCCAAGGAAGTGATAGCCTTCTGACTACGAAAAAAGTGTTCACAAAATACAGAATTTAAAGGCACCTTTATTTAATGCTTGGGACATTCACAACCTAACTAAAATCGGTTTGCGACCCACAGTTTGGGAAACACTGGAGAATGCTATGTTAAGGAACCAATAAAATGCACTGCGCTTAAGATTATATCCAAGTCTCACTTCAGTTATAACAAGCATCATATGACAGAACACAATACAAAAATAAACGTGTGTAATTAATTTTATTTGGAGCACACAAAACTGTAAACGGAACGGTTGCAAAGTCTGTAATCCAAATAGGAGGGGGCATGGTCTGCAGGGCAAGACAGTGGTCAACTTCTTTTAGCACTCCCACTATCACACCAAAATCCACCATAATTCTGTCCGACTGTACATCAAAGCCATTCCTTGACATTCATCTCAAGCCACAAAGAATGGCATGAAGTAGCAAGCTGGAAACTAGCAGTTAGGAGGCCAAACAGACATCCTGCAGGACTTGAAAAACCAAAACGGCATTGAGGACTGACTTCATGGATGCCATGCATGATGAAAGCACAACAGTTCACCTGAAGTAAGGGCACCTGTGGTGGGACAGGAACATTTCATGGCTGCTGGGTGATTGGCCAGGTTGCCCGAGCGGGGTCAGCACAGTCAGCTTTCCCAGCAGCTCCTACTACTAAGAGCTGGCACCAGCAGAGGATCTGAAGACATATCACCGAAGGCTAGTGTTGTGCCATGATTGTGGCCTAGTGCAATTCTGTGGAGGGAGCAAGTCTGGGAAGGGTGTGGGGGAGCCCATAGCGACTGCCAAGTGATGGAACGAAGGTAAAGACTGAAGCAGCTGGGAAAGAGGGATGAGCTCCGGGCCTGTTGCCAACTGATGTCAGCATGAGAATAGCTTGCTTTTTGCCAAGATTCAATGGTAAAAAAGGTGTGAAGAGGTCGAGGATATGATACCCACACTGGCAGTTTACAATTAAGGTTACATTAATTTACTCAACAACTCAGCTTTGTGTGGGGAACACCAGGTACTTGTTCACAGTGTTTATGTTTCACTTTTACCACTTGACCCTTCAAAGGCATTGTGTGGCTCTGTTTCCTCCCACCACCTCAGAAAGTTGTGAGTGACTAAAGACCACAATAAGGTA
Organism: Pleurodeles waltl; assembly: GCF_031143425.1. Taxonomy (NCBI): domain Eukaryota; kingdom Metazoa; phylum Chordata; class Amphibia; order Caudata; family Salamandridae; genus Pleurodeles; species Pleurodeles waltl. The sequence continues at coordinate 351,081,706 of NC_090438.1, forward strand.
ATGTGGCTTGCTTGAAGCGATACCAAGAATAAAAAACGCGATTAAGAGAAGAGTAAGTGGCGTGGCAAAATATGTGAGCTGACTGAACGTGCCACTAGTGGGAAGGGGCTGACGGACTGGCACGAAACCCTCACACTAAATAATATCCAGAGAAACGTTAAGGCAAATCTAAGCAGCATTAAGGCTAGTCTAAGCAGTACAAACAATATTGTTGTGATCGCCATTATCAGAACACAGGCTAGCCACAGGTATCAAAGAAAAATACTGCCAATATGCTCACAGCAAAGGCTAAAGCGGGGGGCTATTCCCAAAAAGGGAAAATGGACACATATTCCAAAACACTGGCCTCGTCTGCAGATTGGTCAGTGGGCTAAGAGATAGACAAGACTTGCACAAAAGATATGCAGGTGGGCGTCTCCACCAAATTAATTCTTCAAGCCATTCAGTACTTGATACAAGCCCTAGAAGCCAAATTTGGGGAAGGAAGGATGGATGCAACCTTCTTGTGCCAGGCTTTATGACATGTTGTAGACCAAGTAACAGAAGCAGAAGGATGCATCTCTAAACTAGAATATACGATGAAAGAATCCAGATTAATATTCAAACAGTTGAAGTGACTTCTAGTTGGCTGTCTGCACATGCTGAAGATGCACAGACAAGATCCTGCTGCAATAATCCTGGATGCGTGGGATACATGGAAGGGACAGAAGGGTCTCATACTAAGATCTTTCTTGAGGCTCCCTCAAATGTTCCTTGCTCTATGGCATAATATCCTCCTGCTTTCTAGTTGAGCATCAACATGATTTTCTGAACCCCAGGCCATGCCGGTGTGAACCTCCCTAACCTCTTAAGATTCTGAGATTGGAACCTCGTTCTGAGAATGAGAGAAAAGAGAGAGGGCCATTTTGAGTCACAAAAGAGGACTGAGTTTCCTGATTATACAAAACACATGAAAGGTGATGGGAAGAGTGCTCACAATAAGTCTAAGCACTAGCTATCACTCGTATAGCATTCCACCTCATTGTTACTTTGCCCACCATTGCATCTTAGCTTGGACCGAGCTTTATGCATTTCCAGTATTGGCCCTGCAACCAAAAGGAACAGACCAGTTATACTTGCCAGGCCACATCCTTTATAAATCAGAACATAAGCAACTACAGACCTGTTTCTCTCCCTAAATGGGGCTCTTCAGTCAGGTACGACTGGGTTCCAGTGACACAGTGAGCATAGGACCCATGTCTGGGCATATCCTTGTAACTTATGGCATTACATGAAACGCACAAAAGGTGTTAAGAAGAATGCTTGCAATATGTCTAATCACTGACAATCACTTGAGGTAGTATTCCAACCCATCATTCTTTTGCACATGGCTTCTGTGTGATGCTTATGTGCGGCAGGTATACCCGGACATGGTTCGAGGGCTCACTGTGCCACTGGAACCAGGGCAAAGCCGGTCTTAGCTTACTTGTGTTTCAGCTCTCGAAGGAGGAAATATCGGATCCTGCGTCAAACTAAAAGAAAACTAAAATTGCTTGAAATCGGATGCCACAGGGATGGGGGGACTCGTAAATATGCTGCTTCCGATGGCCTGGGAGGTATTTGTATGAACCTTGCACCCGAAAAGACTGAGGTGTCTATTGAGTGGGCAGTGGGCCTTGACACTGTTAGTACACCAACCCTCTAGAAAATGGGCAAAACTGAAGCCCGTACTGTCACACAGGCATGGCCCAGCTTTCTTTAGAGAGCTAATTCAGCCTTCAAGACAAATAGGCAAGATCCACTGAACAGCATATCCATTAGAGAGGCTTACACTTTCCCTAAAAAATCCATGGTTATGTCTGATGGAGTAATAGGGAATAGGGCTCACCCAACTGCTGGAAGTCTAAACCACCAAAACTTCTGGATCAAATCGTCAGGGTCACTTGGCACTGGCCTGTGACACTTGACAAACTGCCAGTTCACTGGAAGACAGCAACAAGATTTAGAGCAAGTGCCCTTAAATGTCATCCAGGGCTTCATCAAATGGAATTAAGGGTTTAGATTAAGTCTGGCAAGGTTGCAAAACTTCTGTCAGTACGTTAGTTTTGACTTCCATAGTTGGCAGATGTAAATCCAATACCTCTACTGCCTGTCTCATTATGAAAGAGGCACCCTTCTCCATTGCTGGACCGGCAGAAACAGAACCCTGAGTCAGGGAAGCATCCAACCCATTATATAAATTGGCATCACTATAGTGTGAGGGGGAAATAATGTCCCTCATCTCTGGTATTATCTGCAAAGGTCGGTCCACTCTGATCAGAGTCTGAACAGAAAAGCCGTTGAAGTGCTGGGGTGTATCTCTATTGCAAAGGAGTTATAAAGCACTATAGGGGCAGGATTGTTCTCCATTACTAGCAACCAGCGTGAATTCGGATACTGGATGAGAAGTCAACTCTGGTGTCGTATTAGACCCAGAGGTGGGTTTGGGACACACAGATGGGGCAGAGGGCAGACCTGCCAGTGGTAATCCCACTAGTGGCCTCCATTGATCTTTGGAGCCCAAAGGCACACCAGAGAGAGCTGGATGGGTGCCAAAGATGAAGAACATGGCCTCTTTAAAGGCCTCAATCTATCGCCAATGGCCCTGGAATCTTTGGGAGCATCAGGATGAGCTGCGAAACTGAATCCTTGGTGGGGGCCAGGAAACACAACAGAGAGGCAACCTGATGTCCTCTCAACTTCTGAGGCTCAGTCAGAGGAATGGGATGAATTACTTTTAGCCTTCTTGTTCTTTGACTTTATCAGAAGACTTGGACAGCCGAAAGAGCAAGAACGGGTACACACCCTAGACTTCGAGCGGGAGCATGACTTCTGTGATTTCTACTGGTTTTTGGCAGCATACAGATTTGCTTCCTGTTGTTAAATCATCTTCAGATTTAAAAGGGCAAACTCCTTGCAGGATGTGGGAGTTGCGCTGTGAACCCAGGCACCAGAGGCAAACCTTGTTGTCTCTTAAAGACATCCGATTGCAACAGTCCCTATAATGTTTAGACCCTGTTGTTTCTAGATGGGACACAATGCTCTTGCACTCCAGGGAAAAAAAGTGAAGCTGACCACCAAAAAAACAACAAAAAAACATGCCTGTTGAGAAGGAAAAACTTGGGACAGAGCTCCTGATCTGCATACAAAGGTGTGGAAAGAAATGAACTGATATTGACGCAGAGGGGGTGACCCTTGTATGTTGCTCCATTGCCACTTCCAGGATGGAATGAAGTCAAAGTAGAGCTTCACAGCGGAACCTACCTGTGCACAACAGCAATGCTGTTTAAAATCTTCTGAATTCAGTCTGGCATCTGGGGAATATTCTAAATGTTAAGAATCTGAGGTTAGAAGCGTCAATCATAAAGACATTCTATGGACGCAGCTGAGGCATCTGGATAAAAAAAAAATGTGGGAGGCGGGCTGGCAACTTTAATCAAATGTGATCTCTGAAAGGCTTGGACTGGAGTTGGGGGAAGTTTTCAGACACACGCATAGGGAGGATATGAGAATAGGCTCTGGGGGAAAAGTAGGGGTGGGAAAATATATATCACATACACAACAAAATAATGGGGAAAACAGATATGCAGAAATTTGCAAAGAACAATCGTATATCCATGTATCACATTCTCAAATGTTATAGAGCACGTATTAAAAACAAGAGGTGCTGATACTCGAGGGGAAAGTACAATAGAACAATGTAACTTGTTCATACCAAGGGTGACAGATGTTTCTGGTGGTTTTGAACTGTAGTGTGAGGAGTAGCTGGAGGATGAGGAAAGGTTTTGTTATGTTGTTTTTCATAGCACATCTAGTCACAATGCACAACAAGCTGCAGAAAATGGCTCTTGATAACGGACAAGATACAGGTTGAATTTGCATATTGTCCTGGAATGTGAACAGATTGAATTATTACATTAAACAGGGGGCTGTGTTGCAATATATAAAGAGGCACTCCTCCATGGTATTAACATTACAAGAAAACTATCTGTCGGGTACCAAGTGCACCCTCCTGTGCAGATAAGGCAATACAAGAGTTTTCCATTTGTGGTTCACAAGGGGCTCAAGTGGGGTGGCCATTTTACTACATAGCACTCTACCTCTTAAGCCAGACTTGCATGGTAGAGTCCCAACAATGGCAAGAGAACTAAGGGGACATATATCGACCCTAGTCTAGGACTATATACACCAGGCCTTCCTCGCATATGCACCTGGAAGAACTGGATACGTGGACAGCTGAAACACAGCAAGGAATCACAATGTTAGATGATGATTTAAATACAGTCTTAGAGAGGAAGCTAAACACCTACAGCAGGGGAATGGCAATCCTCCAAAATGTGAATAACTTACAAGGGAAGGCAGACACAATGGGGTTAAGGATGCTTATAGGTGCAGGCACCCAGTGGCAAGGGAATATACTTATTGTTTCTGCAGAACATTTAACACACTCCCACTTGGATTATATTCTGATCCCTGCAATAGATATGGCTTAGGTAACAGGGAAACAGATCCTCTCTCAGGGTATATCCAACCAGGTATGTGTTGAGATAGTGGAGGGGAGAGAACTGACCTGTGCCCAAATGAATGTGGAGACTGAATGCCTGGTGGCTTAAAGATAACAAGTTTTCACAATATCTCAGAGAAGAGACAGAAGAATACTTCAAAATAACTCCAGACATGATGACTTCTACAAGCAATTTATGGGAGGCATATCAGACAGTAATAAGAGGTAAGGCAACGGCAAATCAAGGTAAACTAAGAAGAATATAAGGAGAATCTTTGGTCTCATTGGACTCCAAACTCCTACTACTAGCGTGAGCCAGCAAAACAGAGTACCTTCTAAGGTATACAGAAAGCTTTTGCCTTGCCATCAGTGAGTTATCAGTAGACACTGTAAGGGCAGTTTGGCAAGTGTCACAACAATGGCATATGTGAAGGTAGGGGACAAGTTGGGGAAAGTACTCTACTGGCTCAGATTAAAACATGGGAGAGACAGTGCTGAGCCCAAGGTATACCTGTAAGATAAAGACACTCACTGGCCATTAATTAACCAAAACTACTCAGTTTTGCAACAAACATGTGTAGGAAGTTGGCTCTGTATGTGCTATTTCAAAGTAAGGAATAGCATGCACAGAGTCCAAGGGTTCCCCTTAGAGGTAAAATAGTGGTAAAAAGAGATAATACTAATGCTCTATTTTGTGGTAGTGTGGTCGAGCAGTAGGCTTATCCAAGGAGTAGTGTTAAGCATTTGTTGTACATACACATAGGCAATAAATGAGATACACACACTCAGAGACAAATCCAGCCAATAGGTTTTTATATAGAAAAATATCTTTTCTTAGTTTATTTTAAGAACCACAGGTTCAAATTCTACATGTAATATCTCATTCGAAAGGTATTGCAGGTAAGTACTTTAGGAACTTCAAATCATCAAAATTGCATGTATACTTTTCAAGTTATTCACAAATAGCTGTTTTAAAAGTGGACACTTAGTGCAATTTTCACAGTTCCTAGGGGAGGTAAGTATTTGTTAGGTTAACCAGGTAAGTAAGACACTTACAGGGCTTAGTTCTTGGTCCAAGGTAGCCCACCGTTGGGGGTTCAGAGCAACCCCAAAGTCACCACACCAACAGCTCAGGGCCGGTCAGGTGCAGAGTTCAAAGTGGTGCCCAAAACACATAGGCTAGAATGGAGAGAAGGGGGTGCCCCGGTTCCGGTCTGCTTGCAGGTAAGTACCCGCGTCTTCGGAGGGCAGACCAGGGGGGTTTTGTAGGGCACCGGGGGGGACACAAGCCCACACAGAAATTTCACCCTCAGCGGCGCGGGGGCGGCCGGGTGCAGTGTAGAAACAAGCGTCGGGTTCGCAGTGTTAGTCTATGAGAGATCTCGGGATCTCTTCAGCGCTGCAGGCAGGCAAGGGGGGGGTTCCTCGGGGAAACCTCCACTTGATCAAGGGAGAGGGACTCCTGGGGGTCACTCCTCCAGTGAAAGTCTGGTCCTTCAGGTCCTGGGGGCTGCGGGTGCAGGGTCTCTCCCAGGTGTCGGGACTTTGGATTCAAAGAGTCGCGGTCAGGGGAAGCCTCGGGATTCCCTCTGCAGGCGGCGCTGTGGGGGCTCAGGGGGGACAGGTTTTTGTACTCACAGTCTTAGAGTAGTCCTGGGGTCCCTCCTGAGGTGTTGGATCGCCACCAGCCGAGTCGGGGTCGCCGGGTGCAGTGTTGCAAGTCTCACGCTTCTTGCGGGGAGCTTGCAGGGATCTTTAAAGCTGCTGGAAACAAAGTTGCAGCTTTTCTTGGAGCAGGTCCGCTGTCCTCGGGAGTTTCTTGTCTTTTCGAAGCAGGGGCAGTCCTCAGAGGATGTCGAGGTCGCTGGTCCCTTTGGAAGGCGTCGCTGGAGCAGGATCTTTGGAAGGCAGGAGACAGGCCGGTGAGTTTCTGGAGCCAAGGCAGTTGTCGTCTTCTGGTCTTCCGCTGCAGGGGTTTTCAGCTAGGCAGTCCTTCTTCTTGTAGTTGCAGGAATCTGATTTTCTAGGGTTCAGGGTAGCCCTTAAATACTAAATTTAAGGGCGTGTTTAGGTCTGGGGGGTTAGTAGCCAATGGCTACTAGCCCTGAGGGTGGGTACACCCTCTTTGTGCCTCCTCCCAAGGGGAGGGGGTCACAATCCTAACCCTATTGGGGGAATCCTCCATCTGCAAGATGGAGGATTTCTAAAAGTTAGAGTCACTTCAGCTCAGGACACCTTAGGGGCTGTCCTGACTGGTCAGTGACTCCTCCTTGTTTTTCTCATTATCTTCTCCGGCCTTGCCGCCAAAAGTGGGGCCTGGCCGGAGGGGGCGGGCAACTCCACTAGCTGGAGTGTCCTGCTGGGTTGGCACAAAGGAGGTGAGCCTTTGAGGCTCACCGCCAGGTGTGACAATTCCTGCCTGGGGGAGGTGTTAGCATCTCCACCCAGTGCAGGCTTTGTTACTGGCCTCAGAGTGACAAAGGCACTCTCCCCATGGGGCCAGCAACATGTCTCGGTTTGTGGCAGGCTGCTAAAACTAGTCAGCCTACACAGATAGTCGGTTAAGTTTCAGGGGGCACCTCTAAGGTGCCCTCTGGGGTGTATTTTACAATAAAATGTACACTGGCATCAGAGTGCATTTATTGTGCTGAGAAGTTTGATACCAAACTTCCCAGTTTTCAGTGTAGCCATTATGGTGCTGTGGAGTTCGTGTTTGACAAACTCCCAGACCATATACTCTTATGGCTACCCTGCACTTACAATGTCTAAGGTTTTGTTTAGACACTGTAGGGGTACCATGCTCATGCACTGGTACCCTCACCTATGGTATAGTGCACCCTGCCTTAGGGCTGTAAGGCCTGCTAGAGGGGTGTCTTACCTATACTGCATAGGCAGTGAGAGGCTGGCATGGCACCCTGAGGGGAGTGCCATGTCGACTTACTCGTTTTGTCCTCACTAGCACACACAAGCTGGCAAGCAGTGTGTCTGTGCTGAGTGAGAGGTCTCCAGGGTGGCATAAGACATGCTGCAGCCCTTAGAGACCTTCCTTGGCATCAGGGCCCTTGGTACTAGAAGTACCAGTTACAAGGGACTTATCTGGATGCCAGGGTCTGCCAATTGTGGATACAAAAGTACAGGTTAGGGAAAGAACACTGGTGCTGGGGCCTGGTTAGCAGGCCTCAGCACACTTTCAATTGTAAACATAGCATCAGCAAAGGCAAAAAGTCAGGGGGCAACCATGCCAAGGAGGCATTTCCTTACACAACCCCCCCCCAAACGAAAGAGGATGAGACTAACCTTTCCCAAGAGAGTCTTCATTTTCTAAGTGGAAGAACCTGGAAAGGCCATCTGCATTGGCATGGGCAGTCCCAGGTCTGTGTTCCACTATAAAGTCCATTCCCTGTAGGGAAATGGACCACCTCAACAGTTTAGGATTTTCACCTTTCATTTGCATCAGCCATTTGAGAGGTCTGTGGTCAGTTTGAACTAGGAAGTGAGTCCCAAAGAGGTATGGTCTCAGCTTCTTCAGGGACCAAACCACAGCAAAGGCCTCCCTCTCAATGGCACTCCAACGCTGCTCCCTGGGGAGTAACCTCCTGCTAATGAAAGCAACAGGCTGGTCAAGGCCATCATCATTTGTTTGGGACAAAACTGCCCCTATCCCATGTTCAGAGGCATCAGTCTGCACAATGAACTGCTTAGAATAATCTGGAGCTTTGAGAACTGGTGCTGAGCACATTGCTTGTTTCAGGGTATCAATGCCTGTTGGCATTCCACAGTCCAGTTCACTTTCTTGGGCATTTTCTTGGAGGTGAGTTCAGTGAGGGCTGTCACAATGGATCCATATCCCTTCACAAACCTCCTGTAATACCCAGTCAAGCCAAGGAATGCCCTGACTTGAGTCTGGGTTTTTGGAGCTACCCAGTCCAGAATAGTCTGGATCTTGGGTTGGAGTGGCTGAACTTGGCCTCCACCTACAAGGTGTCCCAAGTAAACCACAGTTCCCTGCCCTATCTGGCATTTGGATGCCTTGATAGAGAGGCCTGCAGATTGCAGAGCCTTCAAAACCTTCTTCAGGTGGACCAGGTGATCCTGCCAGGTGGAGCTAAAGACAGCAATATCATCAAGATAAGCTGTGCTAAAGGACTCCAAGCCAGCAAGGACTTGATTCACCAACCTTTGGAAGGTGGCAGGGGCATTCTTTAAACCAAAGGGCATAACAGTAAACTGATAATGCCCATCAGGTGTGGAGAATGCTGTTTTCTCTTTTGCTCCAGGTGCCATTTTTATTTGCCAGTACCCTGCTGTCAAGTCAAAGGTACTGAGGAATTTGGCAGCACCTAATTTATCTATGAGCTCATCAGCTCTTGGAATTGGATGAGCATCTGTCTTGGTGACAGAATTGAGCCCTCTGTAGTCCACACAAAACCTCATCTCTTTCTTTCCATCTTTGGTGTGAGGTTTGGGGACTAAGACCACTGGGCTAGCCCAGGGGCTGTCAGAGCGCTCAATTACTCCCAATTCCAGCATCTTGTGGACTTCCACCTTGATGCTTTCCTTAACATGGTCAGACTGTCTAAAGATTTTGTTCTTGACAGGCATGCTGTCTCCTGTGTCCACATCATGGGTACACAGGTGTGTCTGACCAGGGGTTAAGGAGAAGAGTTCAGGAAACTGTTGTAGGACTCTCCTACAATCAGCTTGCTGTTGGCCAGAGAGGGTGTCTGAGTAGATCACTCCATCTACTGTGCCATCTTTTGGGTCTGATGACAGAAGATCAGGGAGAGGTTCACTCTCTGCCTCCTGATCCTCATCTGTTACCATCATCAGATTCACATCAGCCCTGTCGTGGAAGAGCTTAAGGCGGTTCACATGGATCACCCTCTTGGGGCTCCTGCTTGTGCCCAGGTCCACCAGGTAGGTGACCTGACTCTTCCTTTCTAGTACTGGGTAAGGGCCACTCCATTTGTCCTGGAGTGCCCTGGGAGCCACAGGCTCCAGAACCCAGACTTTCTGCCCTGGTTGGAACTCAACCAGTGCAGCCTTTTGGTCATACCAAAACTTCTGGAGCTGTTGGCTGGCCTCAAGGTTTTTGGTTGCCTTTTCCATGTACTCTGCCATTCTAGAGCGAAGGCCAAGTACATAGTCCACTATGTCTTGCTTAGGCTCATGGAGAGGTCTCTCCCAGCCTTCTTTAACAAGAGCAAGTGGTCCTCTTACAGGATGACCAAACAGAAGTTCAAAGGGTGAGAATCCTACTCCCTTCTGTGGCACCTCTCTGTAAGCGAAAAGCAGACATGGCAAGAGGACATCCCATCTCCTTTTGAGTTTTTCTGGGAGCCCCATGATCATGCCTTTTAATGTCTTGTTGAATCTCTCAACCAAGCCATTAGTTTGTGGATGGTATGGTGTAGTGAATTTATAAGTCACCCCACACTCATGCCACATGTGCTTTAGGTATGCTGACATGAAGTTGGTACCTCTGTCAGACACCACCTCCTTAGGGAAACCCACTCTGGTAAATATACCAATGAGGGCCTTGGCTACTGCAGGGGCAGTAGTCGACCTAAGGGGAATAGCTTCAGGATACCTGGTAGCATGATCCACTACTACCAGGATATACATATTTCCTGAGGCTGTGGGAGGTTCTAGTGGACCAACTATGTCCACACCCACTCTTTCAAAGGGAACCCCCACCACTGGAAGTGGAATGAGGGGGGCCTTTGGATGCCCACCTGTCTTACCACTGGCTTGACAGGTGGGGCAGGAGAGGCAAAACTCGTTAACCATGTTGGACATATTGGGCCAGTAGAAGTGGTTGACTAACCTCTCCCACGTCTTGGTTTGTCCCAAATGTCCAGCAAGGGGAATGTCATGGGCCAATGTTAGGATGAACTTCCTGAACAGCTGAGGCACTACCACTCTCCTAGTGGCACCAGGTTTGGGGTCTCTGGCCTCAGTGTACAGGAGTCCATCTTCCCAATAGACCCTATGTGTTCCATTTTTCTTGCCTTTGGACTCTTCAGCAGCTTGCTGCCTAAGGCCTTCAAGAGAGGGACAGGTTTCTTGTCCCTTACACAGCTCCTCCCTTGAGGGTCCCCCTGGGCCCAAGAGCTCAACCTGGTAAGGTTCAAGCTCCAAAGGCTCAGTTCCCTCAGAGGGCAGAACTTCTTCCTGAGAAGAGAGGTTCCCTTTCTTTTGCTGTGTTGCAGTTGGTTTCCCAACTGACTTTCCTGTTCTCTTGATAGGCTGGGCCATTCTTCCAGACTCCAGCTCTACTTGTTCACCCTGTGCCTTGCATTGTGCTCTTGTTTTCACACACACCAGTTCAGGGATGCCCAGCATTGCTGCATGGGTTTTTAGTTCTACCTCAGCCCATGCTGAGGACTCCAGGTCATTTCCAAACAGACAGTCCACTGGGATATTTGAGGAGACCACCACCTGTTTCAGGCCATTGACCCCTCCCCATTCTAAAGTAACCATTGCCATGGGATGTACTTTTCTCTGATTGTCAGCGTTGGTGACTGTGTAAGTTTTTCCAGTCAGGTATTGGCCAGGGGAAACCAGTTTCTCTGTCACCATGGTGACACTGGCACCTGTATCCCTCAGGCCCTCTATTCTAGTCCCATTAATTAAGAGTTGCTGTCTGTATTTTTGCATGTTAGGCGGCCAGACAGCTAGTGTGGCTAAATCCACCCCACCCTCAGAAACTAGAGTAGCTTCAGTGTGGACCCTGATTTGCTCTGGGCACACTGTTGATCCCACTTGGAGACTAGCCATACCAGTGTTACCTGGATGGGAGTTTGGAGTGGAACCTTTCTTGGGACAGGCCTTGTCTCCAGTTTGGTGTCCATGCTGTTTACAGCTATGACACCAGGCCTTTTTGGGATCAAAGTTTTTACCCTTGTACCCATTGTTTTGTGAAGAGGCTCTGGGCCCACCCTCCTGTGCAGGTTTTTGGGGGCCTGTAGAAGACTCTTTACTATTTTTAGTTTTGGTTGTCTCATCACCCTTCCCCTGGGGAGTCTTTGTGACCCCTTTCTTTTGGTCACCCCCTGTTGAAGTCTTGGACACCCTTGTCTTGACCCAATGGTCCGCCTTCTTTCCCAATTCTTGGGGAGAAATTGGTCCTAGGTCTACCAGATGCTGATGTAGTTTATCATTGAAACAATTACTTAACAGGTGTTCTTTCACAAATAAATTGTACAGCCCATCATAATTACTTACACCACTGCCTTGAATCCAACCATCTAGTGTTTTCACTGAGTAGTCAACAAAGTCAACCCAGGTCTGGCTCGAGGATTTTTGAGCCCCCCTGAACCTAATCCTGTACTCCTCAGTGGAGAATCCAAAGCCCTCAATCAGGGTACCCTTCATGAGGTCATAAGATTCTGCATCTTTTCCAGAGAGTGTGAGGAGTCTATCCCTACACTTTCCAGTGAACATTTCCCAAAGGAGAGCACCCCAGTGAGATCTGTTCACTTTTCTGGTTACACAAGCCCTCTCAAAAGCTGTGAACCACTTGGTGATGTCATCACCATCTTCAAATTTTGTCACAATCCCTTTGGGGATTTTTAACATGTCAGGAGAATCTCTGACCCTATTTATATTGCTGCCACCATTGATGGGTCCTAGGCCCATCTCTTGTCTTTCCCTTTCTATGGCTAGGAGCTGTCTCTCTAAAGCCAATCTTTTGGCCATCCTGGCTAACAGGAGGTCATCTTCACTGAGAGCATCCTCAGTGATTTCAGAAATGTGGGACCCTCCTGTGAGGGACTCACTATTTCTGACTAACACAGTTGGAGACAGGACTTGAGGGGTCCTGTTCTCCCTATTTAGGACTGGAGGAGGGACATTGGCCTCCAAGTCACTAATTTCTTCCTCTGTGAGGTCATCATCAGAGGGGTTGGCTTTTTCAAACTCTGCCAACAGCTCCTGGAGCTGAATTTTGGTAGGTCTGGAGCCAATGGTTATTTTTTTGATATTACAGAGAGACCTTAGCTCCCTCCTCTTAAGATGGAGGTAAGGTGTGGTGTCGAGTTCCACCACATTCATCTCTGTATCAGACATTATTTTGCTAAGAGTTGGAAGACTTTTTAAAGAATCTAAAACTGTTTCTAGAATCTAATTTCAAACTTTTAACAAACTTTTAAACTCTAAAAGACAATGCTAAACAGGGACTTAACACACAAGGCCCTAGCAGGACTTTTAAGAATTTAGAAAAATTTCAAATTGCAAAAATGAATTTCTAATGACAATTTTGGAATTTGTCGTGTGATCAGGTATTGGCTGAGTAGTCCAGCAAATGCAAAGTCTTGTACCCCACCGCTGATCCACCAATGTAGGAAGTTGGCTCTGTATGTGCTATTTCAAAGTAAGGAATAGCATGCACAGAGTCCAAGGGTTCCCCTTAGAGGTAAAATAGTGGTAAAAAGAGATAATACTAATGCTCTATTTTGTGGTAGTGTGGTCGAGCAGTAGGCTTATCCAAGGAGTAGTGTTAAGCATTTGTTGTACATACACATAGGCAATAAATGAGATACACACACTCAGAGACAAATCCAGCCAATAGGTTTTTATATAGAAAAATATCTTTTCTTAGTTTATTTTAAGAACCACAGGTTCAAATTCTACATGTAATATCTCATTCGAAAGGTATTGCAGGTAAGTACTTTAGGAACTTCAAATCATCAAAATTGCATGTATACTTTTCAAGTTATTCACAAATAGCTGTTTTAAAAGTGGACACAGTGCAATTTTCACAGTTCCTAGGGGAGGTAAGTATTTGTTAGGTTAACCAGGTAAGTAAGACACTTACAGGGCTTAGTTCTTGGTCCAAGGTAGCCCACCGTTGGGGGTTCAGAGCAACCCCAAAGTCACCACACCAACAGCTCAGGGCCGGTCAGGTGCAGAGTTCAAAGTGGTGCCCAAAACACATAGGCTAGAATGGAGAGAAGGGGGTGCCCCGGTTCCGGTCTGCTTGCAGGTAAGTACCCGCGTCTTCGGAGGGCAGACCAGGGGGGTTTTGTAGGGCACCGGGGGGGGACACAAGCCCACACAGAAATTTCACCCTCAGCGGCGCGGGGGCGGCCGGGTGCAGTGTAGAAACAAGCGTCGGGTTCGCAGTGTTAGTCTATGAGAGATCTCGGGATCTCTTCAGCGCTGCAGGCAGGCAAGGGGGGGGTTCCTCGGGGAAACCTCCACTTGATCAAGGGAGAGGGACTCCTGGGGGTCACTCCTCCAGTGAAAGTCTGGTCCTTCAGGTCCTGGGGGCTGCGGGTGCAGGGTCTCTCCCAGGTGTCGGGACTTTGGATTCAAAGAGTCGCGGTCAGGGGAAGCCTCGGGATTCCCTCTGCAGGCGGCGCTGTGGGGGCTCAGGGGGGACAGGTTTTTGTACTCACAGTCTTAGAGTAGTCCTGGGGTCCCTCCTGAGGTGTTGGATCGCCACCAGCCGAGTCGGGGTCGCCGGGTGCAGTGTTGCAAGTCTCACGCTTCTTGCGGGGAGCTTGCAGGGATCTTTAAAGCTGCTGGAAACAAAGTTGCAGCTTTTCTTGGAGCAGGTCCGCTGTCCTCGGGAGTTTCTTGTCTTTTCGAAGCAGGGGCAGTCCTCAGAGGATGTCGAGGTCGCTGGTCCCTTTGGAAGGCGTCGCTGGAGCAGGATCTTTGGAAGGCAGGAGACAGGCCGGTGAGTTTCTGGAGCCAAGGCAGTTGTCGTCTTCTGGTCTTCCGCTGCAGGGGTTTTCAGCTAGGCAGTCCTTCTTCTTGTAGTTGCAGGAATCTGATTTTCTAGGGTTCAGGGTAGCCCTTAAATACTAAATTTAAGGGCGTGTTTAGGTCTGGGGGGTTAGTAGCCAATGGCTACTAGCCCTGAGGGTGGGTACACCCTCTTTGTGCCTCCTCCCAAGGGGAGGGGGTCACAATCCTAACCCTATTGGGGGAATCCTCCATCTGCAAGATGGAGGATTTCTAAAAGTTAGAGTCACTTCAGCTCAGGACACCTTAGGGGCTGTCCTGACTGGTCAGTGACTCCTCCTTGTTTTTCTCATTATCTTCTCCGGCCTTGCCGCCAAAAGTGGGGCCTGGCCGGAGGGGGCGGGCAACTCCACTAGCTGGAGTGTCCTGCTGGGTTGGCACAAAGGAGGTGAGCCTTTGAGGCTCACCGCCAGGTGTGACAATTCCTGCCTGGGGGAGGTGTTAGCATCTCCACCCAGTGCAGGCTTTGTTACTGGCCTCAGAGTGACAAAGGCACTCTCCCCATGGGGCCAGCAACATGTCTCGGTTTGTGGCAGGCTGCTAAAACTAGTCAGCCTACACAGATAGTCGGTTAAGTTTCAGGGGGCACCTCTAAGGTGCCCTCTGGGGTGTATTTTACAATAAAATGTACACTGGCATCAGTGTGCATTTATTGTGCTGAGAAGTTTGATACCAAACTTCCCAGTTTTCAGTGTAGCCATTATGGTGCTGTGGAGTTCGTGTTTGACAAACTCCCAGACCATATACTCTTATGGCTACCCTGCACTTACAATGTCTAAGGTTTTGTTTAGACACTGTAGGGGTACCATGCTCATGCACTGGTACCCTCACCTATGGTATAGTGCACCCTGCCTTAGGGCTGTAAGGCCTGCTAGAGGGGTGTCTTACCTATACTGCATAGGCAGTGAGAGGCTGGCATGGCACCCTGAGGGGAGTGCCATGTCGACTTACTCGTTTTGTCCTCACTAGCACACACAAGCTGGCAAGCAGTGTGTCTGTGCTGAGTGAGAGGTCTCCAGGGTGGCATAAGACATGCTGCAGCCCTTAGAGACCTTCCTTGGCATCAGGGCCCTTGGTACTAGAAGTACCAGTTACAAGGGACTTATCTGGATGCCAGGGTCTGCCAATTGTGGATACAAAAGTACAGGTTAGGGAAAGAACACTGGTGCTGGGGCCTGGTTAGCAGGCCTCAGCACACTTTCAATTGTAAACATAGCATCAGCAAAGGCAAAAAGTCAGGGGGCAACCATGCCAAGGAGGCATTTCCTTACAACATGCCTATTTCAAAGTGTTGGACTAATTTTACTTTTTGTTGATGACTCAATATTCTGTACCACAACATCTGCAGGCTGGTATGAACTATTCAAACATTTTACCTACCAACAATTGAATTTCAGACAAAGTACAGACAATGAAGACTAGTGATATAGTGATTTTTGTAACTGCTTGATCCTTAGTCAAACAATCTTCCTATACCAGTATGTACGATAAATAATTAAAAAACAAAAAAAACACTGGTAGAGACCCATTTGAGCGCACGTTCATGATCCTTGAATCAAGCATAAGTTAATAACAAGTGTTACTTAATAAAGGGTTTATTGCCTGAGAACTTGAAATTGCTCCCTATGTGCCTTGCTTATGTGATTCAACCCATCGACATAGTGTGCAAACTCCACGGATATCTTCTTCAGGGTCTATATTGGATTGTATGGTCAAGTTACTAATTAAAATACATTCTTTTAAGTACATTGTGTTATTAGTGGTTACTGAAGGTAAACAATTACATAAATTTACACATTTATCAATCATACCAGCATGCAAGTTCAAGTTGTCTGATATACAGCAGTGAAAGAGGCAGGATTATAGACCTAAGATCTATAACCCAAGGTTTTGCCAACTACTACCACGACTTCTGTAAAGCACATCCCTGAAAGATCAATTTGCATGGAGAAATATGATGGCTGATCTGTCGAAAGCCTGGCTCTCAGCAGAGGAATGAGAAGAATTAAATGCAGCTCTAACAGAGAATCTGTCAAAAGCCCAAAATTAATTTAGCAGTGGTAAAACACCAAGCCCAAATGTTTCTAGCAGAACTGTGAAAGAGGCTCTGCTTTATCACACTGACCTAGCTTATCTATCTTATGAAAGATGCAGCACACAATAGGCAGTTTCATACTGATCTGCGAGCAACCAAAGCATAATTATTCCAAAACCTGGATGCCCACTAGACAACTACATCCCTATTGCTGCATATGATTCATTAACACACAAAGTAAAATAAATACAAAACCTTTAGCTATATGCCTAAGTAATTACCACATTGGTGCGTATGGACCATTTACTGCCACAGAGGGGGAACAGCTTGCTACTGTGTGCCCACATACCCGCTCAAGACCTGCTGCCAGTATCTTAATCAACTCTTTAAAAAAATGTATACCCTGAATTGGAATCACCTATTTAAAGTAATTGGACAATCCAAGCTAGGAACATATCGGTCCATTTGCACAGGTTCTAGTAAACAACATACTTTCTCCCCCACACCTAACTGGGCGAAATACATGTCAAGAGTGTCCCCTTTTATTTGCCCTACTGATTAAACTGCTAGAGGCATGGATCTGGAAAGATGACCTGGTACAGGGCCTGGACTGGGAAGGGGCAGAGATAATTATGTGTCATTGTAAGCAGATTACTTTCTCTTATACACCAGATACCCTAAATGACCAGTAATGGGAATACTCAAACTTCAGGGTGATAGCCGGTCTGGTGGTCAACTGGGACAAGTCTGATCTACTTGCTGCAATAGAAAAGTTTAATTAATTAACTGACACCCCGAGCTGCTACTGGTGCAAGAAAGCTTTAAATACTTGGAAATGCAGATTACTAAAGACCACTGGATGGCCTAGGAGTTCAACCTTGATGACTTGCTTTAAAAAAAAAAAAAATCTAATCCCAGCTTCTGCACTGGAATTTGCTGCCACTTTCATTTCACTGGCCAGCGGAACTGCCCTACTTGGTTTCTAATGAAATCACTCCACAGAATAATGTATGTCCTGCAAAACAATCACTATGGAATCCCTCATAACTTCTTCAGGAAACTGTACACTCCTTTGGGCACCGAAAACTCCTAGAGTCACATTTGAAAATATGTTTGATCCTGGTACAAAGGAGTCCTTGGAATGGCAGCCATACAGTTGCACTATTGGGCAGCCCTACAGGCAGTACTCAATGACTGTCTAAACTGGTATATGGATGATCCTGCAATAGGGGTCGAACTTCTGTAATTCACGGAGCTGGTACTGATGAATGCACTACATGATGGCCCAATACCAATCATCCTACTCCAGGCAATCAAGGTGAAGTTAGACTGCTGACACAAAGCGATCAAATAGACAGGATGTAATTGATGCAATACAAATGAAATTCCCCTTTACGAAACTGGCTGGGTTATCTGGCTCAGATCATATTGGTATTTCGAGATTGGGTAATATTTGGAAGACCGGCTACATAAAATATTTTTAGGAACCATCCAAGGCATTCATTCTCCATGAATCCTAGTTTTATGAATATTTAAAGGTATGTTATACTTTGGGAGGCCACGAAGAGGCCCTTAAAGTAGTAGCCCACTAGAGGCAAAGTTGGCCCTGCATCACATGGTCACCTAGACAGAAGAAAAATCTCTCCGTTCTTTAAATGTCTGGTAAACAATACCCTTGCAAACTGGCTAGTGTAAACGAAGCCTCAAAGACAGATGTTGGGCACATGGCCGAAAATGACTGGTAGAAGATGCAAATGTCAACACGTGCAGAGTCAATGCAGACCAAACTAAGACTCATTTTGATGCACACAAAGAATACACTACACACCATTACGCCTTTGGAAGATGGGAAAAATCCCCGCTTCAAGTTATTTTAGATGTGGGAAGGTGACTGGAGACTTCTACAATGTTAACAGTGTCCTGTTTAGTGATGTACAAATACTGGTACACCATCATGCAGACTTTATATGAGGTGCGACACAATCCTACTGCCACATCACAGAATCTTGCATTGTTAGGTGTAATGGAGGCAGGTTTCCCTAGAGTTGCAAGGATACTGGTTGGGTTGGTGTAGGAAGTTGGCTCTGTATGTGCTATTTCAAAGTAAGGAATAGCATGCACAGAGTCCAAGGGTTCCCCTTAGAGGTAAGATAGTGGCAAAAAGAGATAATACTAATGCTCTATTTTGTGGTAGTGTGGTCGAGCAGTAGGCTTATCCAAGGAGTAGTGTTAAGCATTTGTTGTACATACACATAGACAATAAATGAGGTACACACACTCAGAGACAAATCCAGCCAATAGGTTTTTATATAGAAAAATATCTTTTCTTAGTTTATTTTAAGAACCACAGGTTCAAATTCTACATGTAATATCTCATTCGAAAGGTATTGCAGGTAAGTACTTTAGGAACTTCAAATCATCAAAATTGCATGTATACTTTTCAAGTTATTCACAAATAGCTGTTTTAAAAGTGGACACTTAGTGCAATTTTCACAGTTCCTAGGGGAGGTAAGTATTTGTTAGGTTAACCAGGTAAGTAAGACACTTACAGGGCTTAGTTCTTGGTCCAAGGTAGCCCACCGTTGGGGGTTCAGAGCAACCCCAAAGTCACCACACCAGCAGCTCAGGGCCGGTCAGGTGCAGAGTTCAAAGTGGTGCCCAAAACGCATAGGCTAGAATGGAGAGAAGGGGGTGCCCCGGTTCCGGTCTGCTTGCAGGTAAGTACCCGCGTCTTCGGAGGGCAGACCAGGGGGGTTTTGTAGGGCACCGGGGGGACACAAGCCCACACAGAAATTTCACCCTCAGCAGCGCGGGGGCGGCCGGGTGCAGTGTAGAAACAAGCGTCGGGTTTGTAATGGAAGTCAATGGGAGATCTAGGGATCTCTTCAGCGCTGCAGGCAGGCAAGGGGGGGGGTTCCTCGGGGAAACCTCCACTTGATCAAGGGAGAGGGACTCCTGGGGGTCACTCCTCCAGTGAAAGTCCGGTCCTTCAGGTCCTGGGGGCTGCGGGTGCAGGGTCTCTCCCAGGTGTCGGGTCTTAGGATTCAAAGAGTCGCGGTCAGGGGAAGCCTCGGGATTCCCTCTGCAGGCGGCGCTGTGGGGGCTCAGGGGGGACAGGTTTTGGTACTCACAGTCTTAGAGTAGTCCTGGGGTCCCTCCTGAGGTGTTGGATCGCCACCAGCCGAGTCGGGGTCGCCGGGTGCAGTGTTGCAAGTCTCACGCTTCTTGCGGGGAGCTTGCAGGGTTCTTTAAAGCTGCTGGAAACAAAGTTGCAGCTTTTCTTGGAGCAGGTCCGCTGTCCTCGGGAGTTTCTTGTCTTTTCGAAGCAGGGGCAGTCCTCAGAGGATGTCGAGGTCGCTGGTCCCTTTGGAAGGCGTCACTGGAGCAGGATCTTTGGAAGGCAGGAGACAGGCCGGTGAGTTTCTGGAGCCAAGGCAGTAGTCGTCTTCTGGTCTTCCTCTGCAGGGGTTTTCAGCTAGGCAGTCCTTCTTCTTGTAGTTGCAGGAATCTAATTTTCTAGGGTTCAGGGTAGCCCTTAAATACTAAATTTAAGGGCGTGTTTAGGTCTGGGGGGTTAGTAGCCAATGGCTACTAGCCCTGAGGGTGGGTACACCCTCTTTGTGCCTCCTCCCAAGGGGAGGGGGTCACAATCCTAACCCTATTGGGGGAATCCTCCATCTGCAAGATGGAGGATTTCTAAAAGTTAGAGTCACCTCAGCTCAGGACACCTTAGGGGCTGTCCTGACTGGCCAGTGACTCCTCCTTGTTGCTTTCTTTGTTCCCTCCAGCCTTGCCGCCAAAAGTGGGGGCCGTGGCCGGAGGGGGCGGGCAACTCCACTAAGCTGGAGTGCCCTGCTGGGCTGTGACAAAGGGGTGAGCCTTTGAGGCTCACCGCCAGGTGTCACAGCTCCTGCCTGGGGGAGGTGTTAGCATCTCCACCCAGTGCAGGCTTTGTTACTGGCCTCAGAGTGACAAAGGCACTCTCCCCATGGGGCCAGCAACATGTCTCTGGTGTGGCAGGCTGCTGGAACTAGTCAGCCTACACAGACAGTCGGTTAAGTTTCAGGGGGCACCTCTAAGGTGCCCTCTGTGGTGTATTTTACAATAAAATGTACACTGGCATCAGTGTGCATTTATTGTGCTGAGAAGTTTGATACCAAACTTCCCAGTTTTCAGTGTAGCCATTATGGTGCTGTGGAGTTCGTGTTTGACAGACTCCCAGACCATATACTCTTATGGCTACCCTGCACTTACAATGTCTAGGGTTTTGTTTAGACACTGTAGGGGTACCATGCTCATGCACTGGTACCCTCACCTATGGTATAGTGCACCCTGCCTTAGGGCTGTAAGGCCTGCTAGAGGGGTGTCTTACCTATACTGCATAGGCAGTGAGAGGCTGGCATGGCACCCTGAGGGGAGTGCCATGTCGACTTACTCGTTTTGTCCTCACTAGCACACACAAGCTGGCAAGCAGTGTGTCTGTGCTGAGTGAGAGGTCTCCAGGGTGGCATAAGACATGCTGCAGCCCTTAGAGACCTTCCTTGGCATCAGGGCCCTTGGTACTAGAAGTACCAGTTACAAGGGACTTATCTGGATGCCAGGGTCTGCCAATTGTGGATACAAAAGTACAGGTTAGGGAAAGAACACTGGTGCTGGGGCCTGGTTAGCAGGCCTCAGCACACTTTCAATTGTAAACATAGCATCAGCAAAGGCAAAAAGTCAGGGGGCAACCATGCCAAGGAGGCATTTCCTTACACAACCCCCCCCCAAATGAAAGAGGATGAGACTAACCTTTCCCAAGAGAGTCTTCATTTTCTAAGTGGAAGAACCTGGAAAGGCCATCTGCATTGGCATGGCAGTCCCAGGTCTGTGTTCCACTATAAAGTCCATTCCCTGTAGGGAGATGGACCACCTCAACAGTTTAGGATTTTCACCTTTCATTTGCATCAGCCATTTGAGAGGTCTGTGGTCAGTTTGAACTAGGAAGTGAGTCCCAAAGAGGTATGGTCTCAGCTTCTTCAGGGACCAAACCACAGCAAAGGCCTCCCTCTCAATGGCACTCCAACGCTGCTCCCTGGGGAGTAACCTCCTGCTAATGAAAGCAACAGGCTGGTCAAGGCCATCATCATTTGTTTGGGACAAAACTGCCCCTATTCCATGTTCAGAGGCATCAGTCTGCACAATGAACTGCTTAGAATAATCTGGAGCTTTTAGAACTGGTGCTGAGCACATTGCTTGTTTCAGGGTGTCAAAGGCCTGTTGGCATTCCACAGTCCAGTTCACTTTCTTGGGCATTTTCTTGGAGGTGAGTTCAGTGAGGGCTATCACAATGGATCCATATCCCTTCACAAACCTCCTGTAATACCCAGTCAAGCCAAGGAATGCCCTGACTTGAGTCTGGGTTTTTGGAGCTACCCAGTCCAGAATAGTCTGGATCTTGGGTTGGAGTGGCTGAACTTGGCCTCCACCTACAAGGTGGCCCAAGTAAACCACAGTTCCCTGCCCTATCTGGCATTTGGATGCCTTGATAGAGAGGCCTGCAGATTGCAGAGCCTTCAAAACCTTCTTCAGGTGGACCAGGTGATCCTGCCAGGTGGAGCTAAAGACAGCAATATCATCAAGATAAGCTGTGCTAAAGGACTCCAAGCCAGCAAGGACTTGATTCACCAACCTTTGGAAGGTGGCAGGGGCATTCTTTAAACCAAAGGGCATAACAGTAAACTGATAATGCCCATCAGGTGTGGAGAATGCTGTTTTCTCTTTTGCTCCAGGTGCCATTTTTATTTGCCAGTACCCTGCTGTCAAGTCAAAGGTACTTAAGAATTTGGCAGCACCTAATTTATCTATGAGCTCATCAGCTCTTGGAATTGGATGAGCATCTGTCTTGGTGACAGAATTGAGCCCTCTGTAGTCCACACAAAACCTCATCTCTTTCTTTCCATCTTTGGTGTGAGGTTTGGGGACTAAGACCACTGGGCTAGCCCAGGGGCTGTCAGAGCGCTCAATCACTCCCAATTCCAGCATCTTGTGGACTTCCACCTTGATGCTTTCCTTAACATGGTCAGACTGTCTAAAGATTTTGTTCTTGACAGGCATGCTGTCTCCTGTGTCCACATCATGGGTACACAGGTGTGTCTGACCAGGGGTTAAGGAGAAGAGTTCAGGAAACTGTTGTAGGACTCTCCTACAATCAGCTTGCTGTTGGCCAGAGAGGGTGTCTGAGTAGATCACTCCATCTACTGTGCCATCTTTTGGGTCTGATGACAGAAGATCAGGGAGAGGTTCACTCTCTGCCTCCTGATCCTCATCTGTTACCATCAACAGATTCACATCAGCCCTGTCGTGGAAGAGCTTAAGGCGGTTCACATGGATCACCCTCTTGGGGCTCCTGCTTGTGCCCAGGTCCACCAGGTAGGTGACCTGACTCTTCCTTTCTAGCACTGGGTAAGGGCCACTCCATTTGTCCTGGAGTGCCCTGGGAGCCACAGGCTCCAGAACCCAGACTTTCTGCCCTGGTTGGAACTCAACCAGTGCAGCCTTTTGGTCATACCAAAACTTCTGGAGCTGTTGGCTGGCCTCAAGGTTTTTGGTTGCCTTTTCCATGTACTCTGCCATTCTAGAGCGAAGGCCAAGTACATAGTCCACTATGTCCTGTTTAGGCTCATGGAGAGGTCTCTCCCAGCCTTCTTTAACAAGGGCAAGTGGTCCCCTTACAGGATGACCAAACAGAAGTTCAAAGGGTGAGAATCCTACTCCCTTCTGTGGCACCTCTCTGTAAGCGAAAAGCAGGCATGGCAAGAGGACATCCCATCTCCTTTTGAGTTTTTCTGGGAGCCCCATGATCATGCCCTTTAATGTCTTGTTGAATCTCTCAACTAAGCCATTAGTTTGTGGATGGTATGGTGTAGTGAATTTATAAGTCACCCCACACTCATTCCACATGTGCTTTAGGTATGCTGACATGAAGTTGGTACCTCTGTCAGACACCACCTCCTTAGGGAAACCCACTCTGGTAAAGATACCAATGAGGGCCTTGGCTACTGCAGGGGCAGTAGTCGACCTAAGGGGAATAGCTTCAGGATACCTGGTAGCATGATCCACTACTACTAGGATATACATATTTCCTGAGGCTGTGGGAGGTTCCAGTGGACCAACTATGTCCACACCCACTCTTTCAAAGGGAACCCCCACCACTGGAAGTGGAATGAGGGGGGCCTTTGGATGTCCACCTGTCTTACCACTGGCTTGACAGGTGGGGCAGGAGAGGCAAAACTCCTTAACCATGTTGGACATATTGGGCCAGTAGAAGTGGTTGACTAACCTCTCCCACGTCTTGGTTTGTCCCAAATGTCCAGCAAGGGGAATGTCATGGGCCAATGTTAGGATGAACTTCCTGAACAGCTGAGGCACTACCACTCTCCTAGTGGCACCAGGTTTGGGGTCTCTGGCCTCAGTGTACAGGAGTCCATCTTCCCAATAGACCCTATGCGTTCCATTTTTCTTGCCTTTGGACTCTTCAGCAGCTTGCTGCCTAAGGCCTTCAAGAGAGGGACAGGTTTCTTGTCCCTTACACAGCTCCTCCCTTGAGGGTCCCCCTGGGCCTAAGAGCTCAACCTGATAAGGTTCAAGCTCCAAAGGCTCAGTTCCCTCAGAGGGCAGAACTTCTTCCTGAGAAGAGAGGTTCCCTTTCTTTTGCTGTGTTGTAGTTGGTTTCCCAACTGACTTTCCTGTTCTCTTGGTAGGCTGGGCCATTCTTCCAGACTCCAGCTCTACTTGTTCACCCTGTGCCTTGCATTGTGCTCTTGTTTTCACACACACCAGTTCAGGGATACCCAGCATTGCTGCATGGGTTTTTAGTTCTACCTCAGCCCATGCTGAGGACTCCAGGTCATTTCCAAGCAGACAGTCCACTGGGATATTTGAGGAGACCACCACCTGTTTCAGGCCATTGACCCCTCCCCATTCTAAAGTAACCATTGCCATGGGATGTACTTTTCTCTGATTGTCAGCGTTGGTGACTGTGTACGTTTTTCCAGTCAGGTATTGGCCAGGGGAAACCAGTTTCTCTGTCACCATGGTGACACTGGCACCTGTATCCCTCAGGCCCTCTATTCTAGTCCCATTAATTAAGAGTTGCTGTCTGTATTTTTGCATGTTAGGTGGCCAGACAGCTAGTGTGGCTAAATCCACCCCACCCTCAGAAACTAGAATAGCTTCAGTGTGGACCCTGATTTGCTCTGGGCACACTGTTGATCCCACTTGGAGACTAGCCATACCAGTGTTACCTGGATGGGAGTTTGGAGTGGAACCTTTCTTGGGACAGGCCTTGTCTCCAGTTTGGTGTCCATGCTGTTTACAGCTATGACACCAGGCCTTTTTGGGATCAAAGTTTTTACCCTTGTACCCATTGTTTTGTGAAGAGGCTCTGGGCCCACCCTCCTGTGCAGGTTTTTGGGGGCCTGTAGAAGACTCTTTACTATTTTTAGTTTTGGTTGTCTCATCACCCTTCCCCTGGGGAGTCTTTGTGACCCCTTTCTTTTGGTCACCCCCTGTTGAAGTCTTGGACACCCTTGTCTTGACCCAATGGTCCGCCTTCTTTCCCAATTCTTGGGGAGAAATTGGTCCTAGGTCTACCAGATGCTGATGCAGTTTATCATTGAAACAATTACTGAACAGGTGTTCTTTCACAAATAAATTGTACAGCCCATCATAATTACTTACACCACTGCCTTGAATCCAACCATCTAGTGTTTTCACTGAGTAGTCAACAAAGTCAACCCAGGTCTGGCTCGAGGATTTTTGAGCCCCCCTGAACCTAATCCTGTACTCCTCAGTGGAGAATCCAAAGCCCTCAATCAGGGTACCCTTCATGAGGTCATAAGATTCTGCATCTTTTCCAGAGAGTGTGAGGAGTCTATCCCTACACTTTCCAGTGAACATTTCCCAAAGGAGAGCACCCCAGTGAGATCTGTTCACTTTTCTGGTTACACAAGCCCTCTCAAAAGCTGTGAACCACTTGGTGATGTCATCACCATCTTCAAATTTTGTCACAATCCCTTTGGGGATTTTTAACATGTCAGGAGAATCTCTGACCCTATTTATATTGCTGCCACCATTGATGGGTCCTAGGCCCATCTCTTGTCTTTCCCTTTCTATGGCTAGGAGCTGTCTCTCTAAAGCCAATCTTTTGGCCATCCTGGCTAACAGGAGGTCATCTTCACTGAGAGCATCCTCAGTGATTTCAGAAATGTGGGACCCTCCTGTGAGGGACTCACTATTTCTGACTAACACAGTTGGAGACAGGACTTGAGGGGTCCTGTTCTCCCTATTTAGGACTGGAGGAGGGACATTGGCCTCCAAGTCACTAATTTCTTCCTCTGTGAGGTCATCATCCGAGGGGTTGGCTTTTTCAAACTCTGCCAACAGCTCCTGGAGCTGAATTTTGGTAGGTCTGGAGCCAATGGTTATTTTTTTGATATTACAGAGAGACCTTAGCTCCCTCATCTTAAGATGGAGGTAAGGTGTGGTGTCGAGTTCCACCACATTCATCTCTGTATCAGACATTATTTTGCTAAGAGTTGGAAGACTTTTTAAAGAATCTAAAACTGTTTCTAGAATCTAATTTCAAACTTTTAACAAACTTTTAAACTCTAAAAGACAATGCTAAACAGGGACTTAACACACAAGGCCCTAGCAGGACTTTTAAGAATTTAGAAAAATTTCAAATTGCAAAAATGAATTTCTAATGACAATTTTGGAATTTGTCGTGTGATCAGGTATTGGCTGAGTAGTCCAGCAAATGCAAAGTCTTGTACCCCACCGCTGATCCACCAATGTAGGAAGTTGGCTCTGTATGTGCTATTTCAAAGTAAGGAATAGCATGCACAGAGTCCAAGGGTTCCCCTTAGAGGTAAGATAGTGGCAAAAAGAGATAATACTAATGCTCTATTTTGTGGTAGTGTGGTCGAGCAGTAGACTTATCCAAGGAGTAGTGTTAAGCATTTGTTGTACATACACATAGACAATAAATGAGGTACACACACTCAGAGACAAATCCAGCCAATAGGTTTTTATATAGAAAAATATCTTTTCTTAGTTTATTTTAAGAACCACAGGTTCAAATTCTACATGTAATATCTCATTCGAAAGGTATTGCAGGTAAGTACTTTAGGAACTTCAAATCATCAAAATTGCATGTATACTTTTCAAGTTATTCACAAATAGCTGTTTTAAAAGTGGACACAGTGTAATTTTCACAGTTCCTAGGGGAGGTAAGTATTTGTTAGGTTAACCAGGTAAGTAAGACACTTACAGGGCTTAGTTCTTGGTCCAAGGTAGCCCACCGTTGGGGGTTCAGAGCAACCCCAAAGTCACCACACCAGCAGCTCAGGGCCGGTCAGGTGCAGAGTTCAAAGTGGTGCCCAAAACGCATAGGCTAGAATGGAGAGAAGGGGGTGCCCCGGTTCCGGTCTGCTTGCAGGTAAGTACCCGCGTCTTCGGAGGGCAGACCAGGGGGGTTTTGTAGGGCACCGGGGGGACACAAGCCCACACAGAAATTTCACCCTCAGCAGCGCGGGGGCGGCCGGGTGCAGTGTAGAAACAAGCGTCGGGTTTGTAATGGAAGTCAATGGGAGATCTAGGGATCTCTTCAGCGCTGCAGGCAGGCAAGGGGGGGGGGTTCCTCGGGGAAACCTCCACTTGATCAAGGGAGAGGGACTCCTGGGGGTCACTCCTCCAGTGAAAGTCCGGTCCTTCAGGTCCTGGGGGCTGCGGGTGCAGGGTCTCTCCCAGGTGTCGGGTCTTAGGATTCAAAGAGTCGCGGTCAGGGGAAGCCTCGGGATTCCCTCTGCAGGCGGCGCTGTGGGGGCTCAGGGGGGACAGGTTTAGGTACTCACAGTCTTAGAGTAGTCCTGGGGTCCCTCCTGAGGTGTTGGATCGCCACCAGCCGAGTCGGGGTCGCCGGGTGCAGTGTTGCAAGTCTCACGCTTCTTGCGGGGAGCTTGCAGGGTTCTTTAAAGCTGCTGGAAACAAAGTTGCAGCTTTTCTTGGAGCAGGTCCGCTGTCCTCGGGAGTTTCTTGTCTTTTCGAAGCAGGGGCAGTCCTCAGAGGATGTCGAGGTCGCTGGTCCCTTTGGAAGGCGTCGCTGGAGCAGGATCTTTGGAAGGCAGGAGACAGGCCGGTGAGTTTCTGGAGCCAAGGCAGTAGTCGTCTTCTGGTCTTCCTCTGCAGGGGTTTTCAGCTAGGCAGTCCTTCTTCTTGTAGTTGCAGGAATCTAATTTTCTAGGGTTCAGGGTAGCCCTTAAATACTAAATTTAAGGGCGTGTTTAGGTCTGGGGGGTTAGTAGCCAATGGCTACTAGCCCTGAGGGTGGGTACACCCTCTTTGTGCCTCCTCCCAAGGGGAGGGGGTCACAATCCTAACCCTATTGGGGGAATCCTCCATCTGCAAGATGGAGGATTTCTAAAAGTTAGAGTCACCTCAGCTCAGGACACCTTAGGGGCTGTCCTGACTGGCCAGTGACTCCTCCTTGTTGCTTTCTTTGTTCCCTCCAGCCTTGCCGCCAAAAGTGGGGGCCGTGGCCGGAGGGGGCGGGCAACTCCACTAAGCTGGAGTGCCCTGCTGGGCTGTGACAAAGGGGTGAGCCTTTGAGGTGTCACAGCTCCTGCCTGGGGGAGGTGTTAGCATCTCCACCCAGTGCAGGCTTTGTTACTGGCCTCAGAGTGACAAAGGCACTCTCCCCATGGGGCCAGCAACATGTCTCTGGTGTGGCAGGCTGCTGGAACTAGTCAGCCTACACAGACAGTCGGTTAAGTTTCAGGGGGCACCTCTAAGGTGCCCTCTGTGGTGTATTTTACAATAAAATGTACACTGGCATCAGTGTGCATTTATTGTGCTGAGAAGTTTGATACCAAACTTCCCAGTTTTCAGTGTAGCCATTATGGTGCTGTGGAGTTCGTGTTTGACAGACTCCCAGACCATATACTCTTATGGCTACCCTGCACTTACAATGTCTAGGGTTTTGTTTAGACACTGTAGGGGTACCATGCTCATGCACTGGTACCCTCACCTATGGTATAGTGCACCCTGCCTTAGGGCTGTAAGGCCTGCTAGAGGGGTGTCTTACCTATACTGCATAGGCAGTGAGAGGCTGGCATGGCACCCTGAGGGGAGTGCCATGTCGACTTACTCGTTTTGTCCTCACTAGCACACACAAGCTGGCAAGCAGTGTGTCTGTGCTGAGTGAGAGGTCTCCAGGGTGGCATAAGACATGCTGCAGCCCTTAGAGACCTTCCTTGGCATCAGGGCCCTTGGTACTAGAAGTACCAGTTACAAGGGACTTATCTGGATGCCAGGGTCTGCCAATTGTGGATACAAAAGTACAGGTTAGGGAAAGAACACTGGTGCTGGGGCCTGGTTAGCAGGCCTCAGCACACTTTCAATTGTAAACATAGCATCAGCAAAGGCAAAAAGTCAGGGGGCAACCATGCCAAGGAGGCATTTCCTTACAGTTGGGATTTGTACTAGTTAAACAGAACACTGCAAAATAATGGACATTTTCCAAAGCCCCATTGATAAGAGAATGGCTGCCAGGCATGGACAGAAGAGCCACAATGGAGAAGTCAATGTATCAGGCATGGGGCTGCCCTCAAAAACACCAAAAAATGTAGGGTCTCTGGATATCCCACTTTGGTCTAGCTCTATAAGCCAGATTAGTAAAAAAAGATACATTGGGCTATACTTGCTGCATTATGAAATAGATCATTATATGATGCACACTGATGTGAACAACTGTTGACATACAATGTGACACAGATGGTGTTTATGAATTATAAGATAAATAAAAATATTTTTTTTAAAGGGCATATTGAGCATGATTTGAAAACTCACCAGATGAGACTCCAGTTCTGCAATTTTCTCAGGGGGATTGGTGCCAATGTAGTATATTCTTATCACATGGTCTGTGCTACCTGTGGCTATGAACATTCCACCTAAAAGATGAATCGTGCAAGTATGAAATGCATCAACAACCTAACAAGTGTTCATAACTGTAAATGTATATATATTTTTTTTTTTTTAGAGGTTCAGAAAAAACATCACTGAAACAAACACTTTCATATTTCAGATGCAAAGAATGTGGAAACATACCGGAACTAAATGACGAGCAGGAAATTTGAACTCCAGGCCTCGACCTTTCAGCAAATTTATAAGGGTGGTCCCTTAAAAAAGGAAAGGCAAATTGCTTGGTTCAACATATGAAAAGAAGGTATATGTGGACATTTTATTTCCCTTCAACTTGAGGCAATCATTTGTTATATAGTGATATAAACAAAGCCAAGACGTGAAGCTATGCTGATTAATTTTACTAGGACATCCTCATAATATGCCACAACATTTGGAATATTAATCCATCTCAACTAGAAACATTTTTGTGGAATCTGCATATATTGTGGCAAATACAGTAAGTCCATAACTATGCGATAAACACTGCAGTCACACAATTGCATAAATTCCCTAGTTATCATAAGTCATTGTCCATTATTTTATCAACAGTTTATGCATGAAAGGTAAACAAAATCTAAAAATCCTAATTTCATTTAATTCCATTGTTACCTGCCCTTTTTCACACGATCCAAAACTCAACATGTAGCATAGAAAAAACACACAATAGAGAACTTGTACTATAGTCGTATATTGGCATAAAAGGCAGACAAAGTGGGCCATTACCTCCACAAACTTCGAATACAGAAAATGCAGAAATTCATACAGTAATACCGTTCTGTCAATATTACACATTACATTATAAAATTGCACATTCCAGCATCAAACTACATAAGAACATGTCAAATTAAAAATGTCATTGCCTGAGGACCTAACCGTACCACATGGAGGTGGTGCTTATCTCAGTTTATCAATGCAACAGAATTCGTGCACAAGAATGATTTTCAAATGACACAGGTACTCAAAGAAAAAAAGAAAGAAATTAGAAATTCAATTCAAGTGACTCATTAGATGCTGTGATGTATAAGCCCCTTACATTAATAAACAATTAATCCATAAACATATAGTGACATTTCGAAAAACCTTGGTCCCTAGCTTACTGATGATTTTTTGTGATTCTACGAGTCAAGATTTCAAAATAAGTCTGAAGACTGTCCAAGCGGCTCAGTATTACTTGTTGTTACTCACTGTTATCCACCTGTTAAATACCTTCCCCCATACGTCTATTCCACTGCCAATAATGTATGGTGCTCAATTGTAGGATGCTGGCTCTTTATATGACATATCAAAATGAGATATCTTGTGCAAAGAGTTCAGGGGTTACTAGTGGACAGTGGCTTGCTCTAGCAATTCCAAGGGGCTCTTATAAGGGGGTGCCGTGGCCGAGTAGCCTTAGATTTATCAGTGAGGAGTGTTAGACATCTGCGAATACACATTCGATAAATGAGACACACTACTCAATAAAGAGATCCACACCAATTTACAACAATAGCAAGTATCTTTTTTATATGTCTTAGAACCAGAATCAATACGATCAGGTAAGTACGTTTTGAAAGGAAAATCTTTACAGTTTAGAAAAGTCGACACTTCTTGAAAGCTGCAAGGTTATCGTATGGGGGAAAAACAAATACTTCATACAAGTAGAGAACGGCGACTTACGGGACCAATCTTTTGGACTCAAAGTAGGTATGGGGCAGGGTCCAAGGGCACAACTACAGATCACACCAGGCAGTACTGGGGCAAACTGGCGCAGAAGTATAGTATAGTGTTGGCTGCCCAATGTTAGTCAATGGGGATCGGTCAGGTTGAAAAGAGGCTGCAGGTTAGGACTGAGAAATCCAGTCAGGGTGAACTACCAAGTGGGCTCAGTCCTTGCGATGCTTGGAGACGTAGGGACACCAGCTGTTCTGTTCTCCTTGGTCTGGGGCGCCCCGGTGCAGAGGGTTCTTAAACAATTGAGGTTCCATCACCGGTGGTGGTCGAGGTTGAGGGGCCCACAGAAACAGGATGTAGGCATGGGCTGGGGGACCAGTCCGGTTGAACTAACAAGTGGGCTCGAGTCTCACGAGCCTGGGGGATGCAGGGGCACCAGTGGTCCTCTTCTCCTGTGTCCAGGGGGCCCCGGTGCAAAGATGCAGTGGACCATCCAGTGCCGTCACCGGAGGCGGTTGAGGGAGGGCCTGCACAAAGAGGTTACAGGTGTCAGTGTGAAGGTCGTAGTAGGGTAACCCATAATGGACTTTGTCTTTGGAGAGGCTTGGGACCACACTGGCACTGTTGCCCCACTTCAATACAGGCTAGCGGGGCACAGGTGAAGTGGTGCTGTCCGTCATTGGGTTTTGGCAGTCCGGAGTCCTCTTCAGTGTTTCTTGGCTGACTGCAAAGACGCAGGGAAGCAACTCCGTTTCTCCACGGGCGTTCCTTGTGTTGGGGTGAAGGCTGGAGGTCTTAGCGGGCTTTTAGGAGCTTCATCATCTGGAGAATGAGATATCATCAGCTGGAGGACGAGGCGTCCTTCTTGTAATTGTCAAAGTCGACAGGCAGGCTGGAAGGGTTAGCACTGAGTCAGCCACTGGTCTTCAGTTCTTGCTTTTTGGGTCCCTGGAGTGTCCGCCTTCTTGAGGTCAGCAGGATCAGATTTCCTGGTGCCAGGGGCTCCCATGAGTAAATAATTTATGGGTATTTCGAGGCGTGTAAGGTAGTAGCCAGTGGGCTACTTACCCCTATCAGCACTACACCCCCTATATGAAACCTTTGTGCAAGAAGTGGGCATAACGCTGTCCTAGAGTTCCTAGTTATGCCATCACCAAGATGGCAGACTTTCAAAATTTATGTCCACATCAGGTAGCTCACCTTATGGGTGGGGGTCTGACCTGAGAGGTGGGCCCGCCTCTCTGACTACTAATTGTTCCACCTATCCTGGCCCTGGGGAAGTAGAGGGGGAGGGGGTGTGTCTCTCCTTTGAATGATGCCAGATCTGCAAACCAAAGGTGGTGAACTTCTGTGGAGCCCACTGCCTTGGAATGCAGATATGCAAGTCATCCTGTTACCAGGGGTCTATTAACACACCTGCCAGAGCAGCTTTGTGTCTGTATCGCCCGAGAACAAAGGTTCTCAGCATTGGGGGTCAGAACCACATCTAGTGGTGGAGGAAGTCCAGTTAGAACTAGTCAGCCAGCAAACGGGTAGTGGTAGGTTTTAAAGGGGGCACTTCTAAGGAGCCCTCTGGGTGCATGAATTAATACATCACCACAGGCATCAGTGAGGGTTTATTAATTCGAGATGTTTGATACCAAACATCCCTAGTTTAAGTGAAGCAATGGCTTCCCTGTTCACTTACTATGTCTAAGAATCGACAATGGCACCGCAGGATCATGTCTTTTCTTGCAGATATGCCCTCATATGTAACATAATGCACCCTGCTTTAGGGCTGTAAGGCCTGCTGTAGGGGTAACTTACATATATTGTGTGCATTGTTAGGGGACATGGTACACAGGCTGTGTGTCATGTTTTCACTTTTAGCTGCACCACGACACAAAACCTGCATTGGCAGACTGCCTGTACTAGGCAGAAGGTCCCTGAGGGTGGCACTATACATGCTGCAGCCCTTGGGGACCTTCTTCGATACCCATGCCCTAGGTTCCAGGGGACCATTTACAAGTGATCTATGGGATGCCAACGGTATGGCCAATTGGGAAACAATTGCACAGTTTTAGGGAAAGAGATCTGGCACTGGGGACCTGGTTAGCAAGAACCCAGTAAACATTCTGTCAAAATAGCATCAATTACCATGCAACAAGTGGGGCTGACCATGTCAAAAAGGGGAACTTTCCTACGTCAATGTCTAGCCAAACTAAAAGTAGAAACTGACAATAAATGTAGAATGATGTAGACAAACAGTGATAAACAACCAACAAACAAACATTTGTGCCATTAATGGAAAAAAAGGTTTATCAATTGTTTCTTCACATGTAGTCAACTTAAATAAGGTCTATATAGCTGTCTTGTGGAAATAATTGTGCAGAATACAGTTGGCCTGAGTTGGTTATAGCGATACGTCAGCGCTAAAGGATAAAGGCCCGACTGGTTCATTAGAAAACATTATGTCAGAAGCCATTGGTCTGATTTCTTAATTATCAAACAACACAACAAAAGTAGTAGGTCTGACGTACTAAAAAGCATTCATTTGAAACCAATATGCCTTTAAAAGTGGATTATTGCTGCACTGTGTCGACAGCTATAGACTGGTATTTTGTTGCATGGAATCTATCAGATGAACTTAAAAAGCAAGGTTTTTTTTGCGTTGATTGCCCCCGCAGACAAACCCTTTAGGATAGACGGTCAGTACTGCAGTAATCCTGTTTGACCCCCCAAATGGGAGTGAGGCTTGCCACACACTTGGGAAAAAGAAGAAAAGCTCTACTTATATATATATATGGACATGGTGGGATTCGGGCCAGGCCTTTTCCATCTGTTCATGTATAATTCATATTCTACTTCTCACCATGACAGCATTCTGTGCTGGGCAATCGGTTAACACACTTGTGCCAGTGGCTCTATTGTCCTATGATTAACAGCATCTGGCCTGATCACATGTGGACATCGGCCTGAAAATTAGTGTGTCATTACCTGGGTAAGTGGTCAAGTTATTTGGGTTTCCATTTATTTTCTGTTACAGGCCCCATTTCATTTTCTCTTGTTCTCCTCTTTTTATTTGAGCATCCTTCAGTTCTCTAGACACTCCTACTAGGCAACATGTTTGCCACCTCATTTAATCTGTAGTGTGCTGCATTATGTGCAGCCTCTATGTATAAACTAGATGTCCATCTTGGAATTGTACTGTGTATAGCGTATCAATGCTTTAACATTCTAAAATGGCCAACATGTTTAGAAGCATTATGTTAGCTTCGTACAGCAGTGAGGCACTATACACCATGGCATTCATAGATGGTTGCCCAGTGCAATGTTTTTTTGAACAGCTACATTGGAATGATAGTGTACATAGAGTATCATTGTTCTTACCACTCCAACATAGCCATCGTATTGGTTCTAAATATGACAGCTATGGAGGAGCGTTAAAACAAGGATACAGTATGTATAGTACCAAGCTGGTCATCTACTACTTTTTTAATTTTATTTTTGTAATGCAAGCATATGTCTGCTAAAGTTAGGTGGTAGCATGTTTTTTTTTCTAAAATGTTTCTTGTATTCCATATGCTTGTGGGAGTTTGCTCATCAGTTTTATTGCAGGTAAGTAGATAAATGCAAAAACGAGTCACTGAGTGAACAAAGAGATTTAGGAGTGCAAGAATGAATGAGAGGGTACATGCATAGTAACTAGTGAATTCCTAAACTCGTTGGTACTTGAAGAGACACTCAGTTATAAGCCAGACCTATTAACTTTGCCAATGCTTGATCAAAATATTCATGGTAAAATAATATGCCATGTCACTTATTAAATCAGGTGTATCATAATACAAGGGTAAGGTCACAAGTGCGGCATTTGGTGTGCTGGTTATGGTTTACACAACAGGTGTGGGAGTTATGGTTTGCAGAGCTACCTACAACTGAGGAATTTCAGGGTTTTTCTGTTTTGTTTAAAAACTATAACTGCAAGTGTAGTCCACTACTAAATATGTAAAGATGCCCATACTGCCAAAGTAATGCAGAAGGTAAGTTATGAACCCTTTCTAAACCTTGAGGTGTTTCTTGTGAGGTCCACACAAAGAAGCTTACTGTTGAACTTACTTGAACTTCATAGTGTCTGCATGCCACTGCCAGAAACAAATTGTCCCATCAGCACCAGTGGAAGTGAGGTATCTGGTTGATCCTACTGTTGCTGGGCTAAACTGGATAAAAATAAAAATAAAACTCGCACATTATAGCATACTGCTTCTAATACGGATAAATCGTTTGTATATGCGGTCAAATACAAAACAAATTTCAAAAGTTCAATGATGCATTTGAATTATTTAGTAAAACACATCTTTTATAGCATCTCAACGTTTTCACTACAGCTTGACAAAAATGTTTTAATAACTAAGTCAAATAAGAAACCAGGGGGGAGAGGGGAGGATCTGCAGAGCATAACGTACAGAAATCATCTAGTAGTCCATATGATATCTTCTTTATGGTTACTATTTTTGAAATGTTATGGGAAAGCAGCTAGCCGATGTTTTACAAACCACCACATTTTTGTATGAAATAGATAACGGATTACTTTTGTTAACAAGATAAGATGTTCTTTCTCTCTAGACTGTTAACAGAGAGAAAGAATAAGTGAATTAATATTACACTTAGTTCATACTTTTGCAAGTTAATTGCAATTAGTTGCTATAATTTAAATAAGCTGGTCACTGTGAGGGCCATCATTGCTCTCCAAAATGTTTTATTAACTGAAACGATTTTATTGGTCTGCTTCCAGACAGGACTGACTTTGTCATTATAAGGCAAATAATATGTATAGATTTTAACTTACTAGGATGTGTTCAGCAGTTCAATTAAATAATTTTCTCAATTGCACAAGTCAATAGAAAAAAGCCAGTCTGAATTTTTCCAAACGAGATGCAAGAGTTTAATGTATTTATCAGAGAGAAGGCGGTTTGGTATTTTTCTCTAGTTTGATAAAGTGTGCCACGCCACGTAAAGGGGTGGATGTACTTAGGTTTTTACTTGACACTGAAGGGGTAAATAATCTTTAGAAACATTTCAGATTTTAAGGCAATATTTTGTGTCCCTCACAGGTTGCTGATTGTTTTGCAATGAATGAGGAGCTGTACTAAGATGATATGGTGAGCTATGGCATCTCCGATTTATTTTAAATGCTGTGAACGTTTTATTAATGTAAGTGTATATAAACAGTTCTGTTAAAAAGCCAATAGAAAAACACCTCTTCTGTAGGCTGTATCAAGCCCCTAATAGGTCACGACTGAATGTTAATAGTTTTAAATATGATCTTTTCAGAAACGTCACCATAACTCTCTTCAAGTCCTGTTTGTCTAAGAAGAATTACTGCAACCTTCCTCCTCTGTAGAATGACAATGTACATTAATTGATTTGAGTAGAATTCACCTGGCACTACTTTACTAAAAAACACTCGCATTTATTTGCCTCATTCTATGATATGGAAAGGTGACGTGGGGAGGCTACAGGAGCAAGACCCCCAATCTACAATTAATGCAGAACCTCAATTGTTGATAACGCCACAATTGGGAGTGAGGAAGAGTGTGAATCAGAAAACGGTTAAATAACACAGTTTCCCTTAACATGCAATCTTGCTTAAGCAAGCCTCTAAAATACAAGATGAGTCAATGAATTGGTTTACAAAAGATGTATTGTTTGCCACATCTCCATAACGTAGCATCGCATGCCAGTAACTTTGGTCCATGGTCTAGAAAGTATTTACACTACTCAATCACAGGACTCAGAATTTGAGGAAGACCAACTGAATCTTTGAGGCTGCATGATAATCGATTCAACTGCTGTCTTAG
The DNA here is from genome assembly GCF_031143425.1 of Pleurodeles waltl. Classification (NCBI taxonomy): domain Eukaryota; kingdom Metazoa; phylum Chordata; class Amphibia; order Caudata; family Salamandridae; genus Pleurodeles; species Pleurodeles waltl. The sequence continues at coordinate 351,118,505 of NC_090438.1, forward strand.
AACCGGTTAAAGACATTGCATTCTGAGGCAGCTAGAAGGTAATATTCCCTCACAAGTCTCCCGCCCAATCACAAACCTCAGACATGGTTTGAGACCTCTGCAATTGGAATATGAAAATGTGCACCCTGGAAGTCGAGGGAACTGATCCCATCCTGAGCCTAAGGAATGTGTGGAAGGGCTGTCCTAAATTTCTCTTTTTTTAAGTATTTGAGTAGAACCCTCATGTTCAGAACTGGTCTTAGAGCACTCCCATTCTTGGGGACTGTAAAGCATTTAGAATAACAACAATGTACTCTCTGATGCCCGGGAACCTTTTGAAACACACCCTTTGCTAATACTGAGGCTACCACAAGCTCAATATGTTTGTGTGGTGGTATTATGGTTAAGGGTGGGGTGGGGACTGAGTGAAAGTCTCTACAGAAATGGTGCAAGATAACCTGATCTTATAATCTGCAACCCTCCTTGGTTTGACATTTGCTCTTCCTATTGTTAATTTCCTATCAGGAGGTTCAGTCTGAAAAGTATTGGCCTAGATTGGGCCAAGGATGCCTGAACCACCAGGATTTCTGCCAACGAGTGGGAGGAGGGATGAAACGGCCTTAAACTATCTTGAAGCCACTAGGAATGCACACTGAGAAGAGCACAGTTAACCTTGGAGGTTGTGGCGGTGATGTGGGAACGAGCAGTGGATGCAACCATCAGCATCATCACAGAGTAGGCAGCACTGCAAAACCCTTACCAGAGGCAGAAAGCAAGCAACAAGGTTTCTGAGGAACTACTGCCACCATTTAATTTGCAAAATTTTCCATCTGCTGCTGAGATGTGCCGGAAGGAGTCAAGCTCACCTGTTTAATAAATTTCAAGAACTGGGACAGGTTTTGATTAATCAAATCACTTCTTCCCTTGTGGGAAGAAAAGGATGATCTTTTGTGCTTCTTGTGGGACCAATTCCATATGCAGGACTCACAATTTCACTTCAGACTCCACAAATGATGTTATGCAGGGTCTGCTAGCACTGGAGAAGTAATAATACTAAATACTTTTTTGGATCCTGCCTGATGCCAGGAGTGAAGTTTCATGCAAGCATTCTGCTGGAGTGAATTCTCCTTAGTAAATGTAATTTGCTAAAAGTCACTTGATGGAAAGGTGTGTGGAACTCGACTCACTGAAGTAGTGTGGTAGCCTTCAAAATTCAAATGACAAACTGGGAAGACATTCTGTTGGCACTGGAGAGGAAAGCTGTTACATTTCTTAGATGACAATGATGTAAGGTACCACCAGGGACACTTAAATTATGAGATTCTGCAGTTGCAGCTTTTTTCACATTATTATAGATTTGCCACACTTGACATGTAATCCATCATTTGCTGCATAATTTACTGATTTAAAAAAAAAAATTCTAGCTCAAACAGATGAAAAGGTACTCAAAATGAGGTGACATATTCTGACACAGTAGAAGGCCCTTCACAAAGATTAACAGTCATCTTTCAGGTGCTTATATTTGTATTTGATTGTTAAACTGGTACTAATGAGATAAACTCTTTACCCAGACATTAGCACCATTTACAAAAATTACAAACTAATGAAGTGATACTATCAAAAAATGTGCTGAATTATGCCACAGAATATGCTTTGTCTTGCCACATTATTTGGTGCTCTCCTGCCACATAATTTCATGCTTCTCTGCTGCATAGTTCCATTGGCCGATGGTCCCATGTAATAGCAAACCAAGACCAAGGCAATATCTGAATACAGGAAACATGAAGCCCCAATAGGCTGAGTGGTGCATGCATAGCACAAATAGGTCTAAACCTAAATTAATCAGAATGGACATGTGTAGATGGCATGCCAGCATTGCAATGAAGACTCCCTGACACCAAGTCTTCAAAGTTACAGCCATAATATGTGGCAACAATCATGGCAGAACCTTTGAATATGCTATAGGTGATCCTAGGTTAAACCAGTGAGACTGTGTCTGCATCAAGAAAGATTACACCCACTGCAGCACCTAATGAATGAACCTGATTTAAGCCCTTTTCATCCCCTTCTAACCAAAGTCTAGTATTATGGTGTCTGTTATAGGGACCTCGAAGCGATTCCAGGAGGAAGCAGGTTAGGAGCTAGACGTGAACAAAGAGGTCATATGGTCCAGGGCAAAAACTCCTAAATCTTAAGGACAGGCTGCCAAATGGGTTTTGAAGTAGAGTTCCCGACAGTCTTGCTGAAAAGGAGCTTTAAATGACACAAGGGTGACAACAATCCACAGACAAAGGCAATACTTGTGTGGATTATCAAAAGCCTAAGTCAGCTATGCAAAACTACATTCCTTAAACATTGGAGGTGTGAAGGAAAGGAGCTCTAGATAAAGAGGCAATTAGCTGATAGGCAAGCGTGATATATCTACTAGATCAAGGTACAACAACAAAAAAATGACTTACACAAATATTAGGAGCATATCTGTTATTTTGAGAGGATGAAGCAGGGAGAAAATCAAATGCTAAGGTGCTGGAGAGGAGAGGGTAAAATATGGACCTAACATCTACAAGGACTTGGTGGAACTTAGATCCAAGGGCTATTAGGTAAAGCTAACAACAGGATTCACAACACACCAACTAAGGGTACTTCATCACTTGCTCGTAAAATTGCATTACATTTCTTCTAAACATAGCACAGTGTAGGTAGCCTTCAAAGGGCCCTCCTAAAGCCTAAGTGGCAAAAAAAAAAAAATGATACATTTATTACCAAAGGCTACCATGGTTGAGTCACAACAGCTCATGAGTTCCGGGAAATAAACATACATAATACACCATGCTGACAAGTAAAAAGGAAAAATCATTGAAAGTGACAACATGCTATTGTGCCTTACCTGAATGGAAGTAATGGAAGCTGAATGCCCCTGAAGCACAGCAAGAGGTGCACAGGTTCGAAGACACCAAACTCTGACAATCTTATCGCAGCTGCCAGCAGCAAACATTGTGTTTTCATAATTTACAGCCATATCAGAAATTTCAGCAGAGTGTCCTCGCAATGTACAGAGAAGACGCCCATCATCAGTAGCCCAAATTTTCACCAAACAGTCATCTGATCCCTATTTATAACAGAAAGGAGTCAAATAAATAAGAAGTCAAGCAGTGTTATCCGAACACTTCTCTTTGATATCTTAAATTTAAAAAAAATCTGAATAGAGAAATTATGAAGAACTGAATAAAGATATGCCTATTTTACCCCTGCATTCTTACAAACAAGCTGTAACATTACACATAGAACCACACAAAAAACATAACTTTCAAATCTTATGCTGTATTACCTCTAGAAGGCTGGGCTTCCATGCTTATGAAACTGGACATACTGAGGGCACCAGAGGAAGAAATTAGATTTCACAACTAGTAGTGAATGAAGGTCATGGAGCAAAGCAATAAAGCTACCTCTACAATTGAGATTAATATATGAATATTACTCACACTAGATATGCTGTGATCGTTGTACATTTTGGTATGAATGGTACTATTTCATCTCGTTACTGCTGTTGTTCCTGCGGGGAGTACCATCTTTACTATATAACCCCTATTGCATTAGCAATTTCTGCACTCAATAAGTGTAGACATGTTTCAATGCTACACTAAATAAATTAAATAAATCACAATTTAAAGGCAAACTCCGAACACATATTCAAAAAGTAAACAAATTGTGCAAAATTTGAGTATCCAAACATCCCAAACACACACAGACCATTCCACCCAATGTTAATTTTTACCACTTCTACTGCTTGAGCCGTCATGCTATCTGCATGTGACTGAATTCTAATGAGAGAAACACTTTATACGTTCTTTAGATGCAGGAGTGTAGAGGCTCTGCTGTTATCAAGCAGAATGTTTACTTGCCTGTAGAAGTGTATGGTTCTTTCCCGTTTTTTTACTATGCACCATACAATGAAAGGTTTTTAGTAATTTCTCCTCATTGCTGGAAATGTTAGGTATACTCTTCAAAGGAATTTCGAATCATATTCAGGTTTGAAAGATGTCAATTCCCATTAAGTTATGGGTTGTGTACATTTGGAAGTATGACAATTAATGTGGTTATGCAAATTAGTCACCATCACTAAGACAAAAGAGTAAAGACATGCAGGGGTTTACAACAAAGGAAATGGTCATCAATGCTAATAAACATGTATACATTACGCCAGATAGGACACCACTTTACCCTTGGGTGAGCAGTACAGGAACAATTCTTGGTAATATATTCACCAATATGCAGATGATATACAACTCTATTTGAAGCTCTGCTTCAGAAATCAAACACCTCAAACACTGCTGGCCAAACTGGATGTCTAGCTCCAACTTAACCCTCAACCCAGCCAAGACAGAATCCCAGTTTTTGCCAAGAACAATAAACAAGATACAGTACAAATCTGTCTCAAAGACATGAAACTTGATGACTTCGAAACACTTAACTTTCCCAAAGCCAAGATACTTGGATTCACCCTGGACACCAACCTCACCCTCAAGGAACACACTGCCAAAAACAAATATAGCCTGGTTACAGCTCTCTCTTCTAAAGAAAGTCAAACCATTTTTTTCCTGAAAGCGACTACAAAAGTGCTGTTCTAGCCCTTGTAATCTGGATCGTGGTAATGCCCTATGCCATGGCCTTCCAGCCTCCACACTGACATCCCTTAGGGGCATCCTACCCAGTGCAGCACATTTCATCGAAAGCCTGAAGAAATATGATCACATCACTTTAATCTTGATGGAACACCATTAGCTCCCCTGGTGGGCGCGCACAATCTTCAAATCCAGGTGTATCATTTACAAAGCTTTCACCACTAGTACCTTTGTTTATCTTTTAGATAAGCTCACCAACTCTGGTGGTTCTCAGCACACAGGCAGCCAGGACAACATCAGATTGCAAACTATTAAGTGTAAAAAAAAAAAAAAAAAAGCTAGGAGGCCAGGACCTGGTACAACGTCCTTGTACCAATCAGGAATACCCAAATGCTGCTCCAATTTAGAGCATCACAATGGAGTAACCATCTATAACCTAGCTTCTCCTCTTACTCACTGTCTTAATGCTCCACTGCCTTTTGGATAGGCATATATTTAAATACATATACCAGGAGTCACACTTTCAATACACAAAGTTGAGATGTCAAATCAATAACAGAGGGACCCAAAAGCTCATTTTCCTCATTTATTTTATGATTGAAAAATCAGTTCTCTGACAAAAGAGTTAAAATCCATTCCATGTGCCTCTGAAATCTCACACTGCTATATGTGTTATGGATAACAGGTTATTTGGCTGTAACAAACATATTCTGTACTATCTGATCAACGCATTGTACGCCGAGCATTGCTTCAATAAAAAGTTATAAAGAGATTTTCAATTTTTTTTTAAAAGAGTTAAAATTCCAATTTTTTCCATTTTTAATTGCAAATGTACAAAAACTACATGTACACTTACACCAAATGAAAAAGAAGGACCAAGCAGTTTTAGCTATTGTGGAAGCAAAAAAATCCAATAAGTTTGAATGGGAATTGCAGCTTTGATATCATCCCTGGTACTTTTGTATCTTTCACCAATGAAAACAACATTGTAAAAGGATAAATGTGAGATGGATGGGTTAAGTTTTTGCACAAGTTTCTGTCACTTCTTCAAACAGTAAATATTCTTGTCAAGAAAGTATTCAGCATAGCTTTGTGGAGCAACGTCAGTGGATTTGCAGACTATCAAGTTCACAGAAGGGAAAACAACAAGTCAAGCACAGCATCTTAATAAAACCATGAGGAGGGCTTCCATCACAATAATTGGCCCATTAATACAATTTTAAGTGGGTAATAAAACATTTCAAATTGAAAGCTTCAACTAGACCATAGGATTCAATCGAAAGAGGGGATATGTGCTGGTACATTTCCAGATACTATGGACATAATTTATATCTAACCATAAAACTAGGTCTCTGACAAAGTAAAAAAAACCTTCCAAGTAGTTTACCCTTTTTGAAAATAAATTTCAAGCTGAACAGTGAGAGGGGTTAACAATCTAAATTTAACTGAAACTGTGATGCCTTTCAAAGCAACAATGTGAAATTAGCATGTTCTGGTGATTTCATTAGAACTAAAGACTTTGTAGTTGCACACTAATTTGCAAGATTAAAGCAATTAAATAAGCAAATATTTGATTCTGTAATTAACAAAAACTCACTGTGAAAATTCTTCTTCCGCTACGGTCAAACGCAACACAATAAACGGCCGACAAATGTCCCAAAATTCTCTTGTGCATCTTTATGTGTTGATAGGCAGATGTTGGGAATAGGTGACTGAAACGGCCATATCCAGTTAACTGCCTTGCAGATGCAACATTTACTAAGAAAAAATAAAAGACACTAAATTACTTGCATTACTTCTCCTTTAAATTACACAATCACTTCCCAAAAAATTTATGTTTTATAAATATTGGAAAAACACAGTTTTTATCTATTTGAGGGTGGTGGGGGGGCAGGCAACTTCATAAGCACTACCAAGCAGAGATTTCAGGAGGCTTCGATTACACCAATAAAACACCACATAAACCAGGACAGCCTAAATGTCATTTACACTTCGTGCTTCTTGGCGCTATTCTTACCACAGTTCATAGGAATATCTTAAGGGACTGTTTAGCTTGCGACAATGCAAAGAATATTCCTTGGCTGACGCATAGAAGGAAGAAGGCCCATGATCTGGGGCGGCCGGATTTGTTTGATTATCCTGAGGGCCTGACTAGTCGTGATAAGAAATGGGCTAAGGATAATTTTCTGAGAATACAGGAGACCAAGAGGGAGGAGGAGGCTTTAGGGAAAAAAATCGATCAGGGATTTTATCATGCTAAAGATGTGGGTGGGTCCTGAGCACTATCTCTTAGAGATAAAGGATGTGAGGGAAAGGTCTCTTATAACTCAATTCCGTCTGGGGATCATTAGAAGCAATCTGTGTTTCCAGTTAGGTCAGTATGGGGAAAAAATCTATCAGACACTGCCCCTGTGATGGAGTATCCCAACAGACCTTGCCCCATTTTACATTGTTTTGTGTTTTTTATGCACCGTTTAGAACTCGATTTTTATTACCTCTCCTAAGGCCTAAGGGTTTCGTGCAATATCGTCCTGCTTTTATGTGGTTGCAAATGGCCTCAGATGTATTGGTGTGGAAGGGCCTGGGATCATTCCTGAAGGGAGCTATTACTTGGCGTAATAATGTAGAGTTTTTAGAATGAATTATTTTAGTTTATTGCTTTTTATGAATGAGGTTTTATATGTTTATATTTTTGATGGGTGGTTTTTATTGAATATGGTTTTATTGTTATATTAACAAATGTATTGGTGATTATTCGTTTTAATGGATTAATTTTTATATACCAAATAAAGTCTTCTTCTTCTTCTACCCCAGTTCACCTTATTGGATTTTTTTCACTTTGGTGTTGTTTTGTTTATAAAAGCTTACTCTATTTTTCTAAATTCAGTTCTGCATTTTAACTTTATTACTGCTTTGGTACTGCATAAATACTTTACGTATTGCCTCTAAATTAAACTGGTCTGATTTGTGCCATTGCTAACAGGGGGTTGCGCTCAGGTTAATTTAGTAACTTTTAAGTTCACCCTGATGACGGTTGTGATTATTCCTTGAAGTGGGTAGTCAGCCACCCCAAATAAATCTCTTAAAGGCTCCTTTAGCTTGCACTTGCTGCTGCAAATACGTGTTCCTCTATCAGCCACGTTGATGGCAGTGATATATGGGCAGAGTAGAAAGTAATGGGGGGGGAGAGTAGCCCCACTTGACACATTGAAGGATTCGTGTGTCTGAAGTGATGTCTTGCCTTGGAGAAAATGCCTGTTCCTGCCTCATTCAGGGTAGGTGTGCTCAGAAACTGAACACTAAATCAATTTTGCAGTTGTGGTTGCAAGAGGGCAGCAGAACTGAGCTGTACCTTGCTTGTGATGTTGTGAACATGGACAGGCTGTTGTGCGCCAGGTATTGTAAACCCCTAGAGTAGCTTTGAAAAGGAAGAAACTGCAGAAATTGTATGGCTGGAGCAGACAGAGACCCATTGAACACGCTGTGGCATGACTCTCCTTAAAATGTTTCAGGGCTCACTCTGTTTTCTCACCGAAAAAAAAAGAAAGCATGCAAAATTGCATTTCCACTTTCACTCAGATGGCATTATTTATTCCCTGCCCCAAAACCCCAGCGTGAGAAGCACAGGCAAAAATAAAATGGCAATGAAAAGATTTCATTGCCATTTTATTTTTATCTGCGCAGCACGCTCCAGCCCAAAGTCATGCTGAGCGTGTCTTCTGTTGCAGGCAACAGAGGACTGGAGCAGTGCCTGAACTGGATGCTCCAAAGTGTGCATGTCACTTTGTCTGGCTGCTTTGCGCCAGCCAAATTGACATGCGCACTTTGAGGCGCTCTACTTGGGTGGAGACCAAGCACTGCCTCTAATGTAACGCCACGCTCAGACGCGGCGTCTCTTTCTGTCCTCGCGGATGGAACGTGCTACCGATACTCGGAGTGCCGTTCCCCGCGTTTTTTGACTACACATTCTGGGAAGCATATATTTCGCTTTCGGTCGCGCTACACTTACCTGTACCCCTTTTTTCTTCTTTTTGTTTTTGGTGGGTTTGTCTGGTCTTTTTACATGTCTCTGTCCATGTTGTGTCCATAGTGTCTTCTTCGTGTTTATGTCCCAGCATGCTCTGTTTTTCTTTTATACTACTTTCTTTTTCCTATACTGATCTATGGGCTCTTCCCAATTCAAGATGGTGTTCTTTCCTTTTCCTGTGAGGTCACTTCTCTTTTCTCAGTATATAAGTCAGTCAGTCTTGTTCCACCTTGCGTTGCAAACACTTACTTCTGGTTGTGCTGTTCGCTCCTGTTCTTTGTTCCTGCTTTTTGCCTTGGGAGATTTTTGCCTATTTTTGTTTCCTGTTGTTTAGTCCTGTTTTTATTTGTTTTTCTTCAGGAGTTCCTGTTTGAGGTTTTTTCCCCAGTGTTGTTTTTTTTTTCCCTCTGGGACTCCTTCTGGAGGGTACGGTCTGCTTTGGCGTAGCCTGTCAAGCAGCACCGTGGCTGCTAGAAGGGGTCGCCCTTATCTGGGAGTATCCAGAACCTGTGGAAGACTTGGTGTATTCGCAAACCCGGTATCCAGAGGTGAGAAGTCCAGCGCAGTACGTAACAGATTGCAACGCCAAAAGATTCTGCGTTGCGAGATCGCCATGGAAGATCCACAGGGAGAGGCGTCAGAAAATGCCCAAGCCATGTTGCAGACTGTCCAACAACAAGCCCAAGAGTTACAACAGTTCCGGGCAGAGAACACTGCGCTACGACAGGTCTTGTCTTCCCGATCAATGGACATACCACCCGTATCTGCCGCTACTCCTCGATATTCTGGAGATCCTCTAAAGATGAAGAGATTTTTGGACGCCCTGACGGTTTTCTTTGCCTTTCGTCCACTCCAGTTTTCTTCGGATAAAGCTAAGGTGGTCTATCTGATCAGCACATTGTCTGGTCCGGCGCTTGCTTGGGCGACTCCTCTGGTTTCTGCAGAAGACCCAGTCCTGGCTAACTATTCCGCTTTCCTGACTCTTTTCAAACAAATGTTTGCGAGACCTGGGGTAGAAGCAGCAGCTGAAGAAGCCTTATGTGACATTCAGCAGGGTAATTAGGATGTTCTACAGTATATCACCTGCTTCAAACAGCTGCCAGCTGAAACCTCCTGGGTGGAACACACCTTCATAACCCTTTGCCACCGAGGCCTGCGTGAAGAAATTAAAGATGAGCTTGTACATTCTTTTCCAGCTTGTTCTTTGAAGGAATTATTGGATCAATCTATGCATATCGAATATAGACTTCAAGAGCGCAAGATGGAGAGACTTAGAACGCGAGCTCCATACCAGTCTGGTACCTTTTGTGCTAGCAGTCGGCGAACGAAAGATATTCCATCCTAAGCCCCTCCAACTCCCCCTGAAGAACCCAGGCAGATAGATCTGGTTCGTGGGCCATTGACGGAGTCAGAAAGAGAGGAACCACGACGAAAGGGACTTTGTCAGTACTGTGGTAAGGCTGGCCACCTGATCCGTAGCTGTCTGGTACGTCCCTCAAGACCTGCGGGAAACGCCAGCTCCCGTCCCCTGTAAGGAGGAAGGAGACGGGAGGAGCTGGAATACCATCAATATGTTCCACCCTGTTTATCCTCTCGGTCAAGTTACAAAGTTCACAAGATCAAGAAGAACACCTTCTGGCTCTCCTTGATTGTGGAGCCAGTGGACTCTATCTGGATGAGACCTGGGCTACGAGTAAAGGAATTCCCCACATTCTTAAAGAGACTCCTGAGCAGGTTCACACGGTGGATGGCTCTCTGTTAACCTCAGGACCTGTGGTGGCCTCAACTCCTACTCTTTGTTTGACATTTGGGGGGCATCAAGAACATGTTGCCTTTGATCTCATAGCCTCACCAAATCACATCATGATTTTGGGAATACCCTGTTTGGCCCGACACAACCACTATATCAATTGGGAAACAAGAACTATATCCCCAATGTCTTCATTTTGTCAACAGAACTGTTATTCCACTACTTCTTATTGGACTCCCAAAAGGTCCTGTCAGTCAACTAAGGATAACACTAACTATCAATATGATACAGGGAGTTCCAGATTGTTATTAGGAATATATCAGGATTTTTCAGAAACCTAGGAATCCTATTCTGCCGCCTCATCGCAGTTATGACTGTGCTATTCCTTTAATTCCTGATGAAGGCGGCCCCTTTGGTTGAATGTATTCTCTGACAGACCAAGAAAAGAAGGTGCTAAAGGAATATTTAGACGATAACTTGCACAGCGGTTTGATTGCTCCTTCCACGTCCCCGGCTGGGGCTCCGCTTTTCTTCGTCCCAAAGAAGTCCAAGGATCTGCGTCCTTGTGTTGACTTTCCTGAACTCAACAGAATAACGATTAAGGATCGATATCCGCTGCCTTTAATCAGAGATATATTAGATGCCATTCAAGGAGCCAAGATGTTTACCAAATTAGACTTACGGGGAGCCTATCATCTCGTTCGGATCAAGGAAGGAGATGAATGGAAGACAGCTTTCCGTACCCCTTTTGGGCACTATGAGTAAAGTGTTATGCCTTTAGGACTGACCAACGCCCCTTCTGTTTTTCAACGATTTATGGATTCAGTGTTCTCTGATGTACTCAACCAATATGTAGTCATTTATTTGGATGATATTTTGATATATTCCCGTTATTCTGAGCAACATATAAATCATGTACTGCAAGTCCTGGAAAGACTCAAGAAAAAACAATTGTTTTGTAAACCTGAGAAGTGTGAGTTCCATAAATCTGAAGTAAAGTATTTGGGGTTCTGTATTAATCAACACGGAATATCCATGGATCCTGACAAGGTCAGTGCCATATTAGATTGGCCTTCTCCAACGTCCATTAAGGAAACGCAATGTTTCCTTGGTTTTTCAAACTTTTATCGTCAGTTTATTCAGAACTTTGCCCACCTACAAAGTTTCATAACACAAACAATTAAGAAAGAGAACCTGAAGAAGGGTTTCGTTTGGACCAAGGATGCTGAATGCACGTTTCAAGAATTTAAGACAGCCTTTACCCAAGCACCTGTGTTGCGTCATCCTGACAATACCAATAAATTTATTGTTGTGACTGATGCCTCAGACAGAGCTATTGGGGCAGTTCTGCTACAAAAACAAGACAACGATGGACTGGAACATCCTATCTTTTATCTGTCTCATATCCAATCAGAGGCTGAATGCAATTATTCTGTACTGGAACGAGAACTACTCGCGCTCAAAGTAGCTTGTAAAGAATGGAGGCATTTCTTGATGGGTTCCAGAGAGCTTTTTGAAGCCAGGACTGATCATCGTAATCTCCAATGTCTTCGGAGTTTTCAGTGTCGCAATAGTCGTCAGACTCGATAGGTTTTCTTCTTTAGACAGTAAGATTTCGTGATCACGTACATACCTGGTTCCCAGAATTCAGTGGCAGATGCCTTATCCCGCAGATATCCTGACATATCCCAGAACTCCTCTCCACCTCTTATTGAGTCTAGCAGAATCATCGGAGCTACTCAATCTTCTCAAGAACGCGTTCAATCCGAGTACCAGTTTCTGTCTGCTTCAGAATGGGATAGAGTGACTCCTTTTTTGCAGAAGAAGGACAACTACTTCTATCATCAACATGCTCTTTTTCTACCTACCAAGAAAGTGCAGACAGAAGCTCTACAAATGTGCCATGATTCTCCTATAGCCGGTCATCGAGGTATCAGGAAGACCCAGGAGCTGCTCCAGCGATCTTTTTGGTGGCCTTCGCTTAAGACAGACACTGAAACCTATGTGTCAGCATGCCCAGTCTGTGCGCAGACTAAGACACCCCGAACTAAGGTGGCAGGTTTATTAAGACCTTTACCGGTTCCTTCCGCTCCTTGGTGTACTCTATCCACGGATTTCATATGCTCTCTACCTACCTCCTCTGGTAACCAAGTAATCATGGTGACCGTAGATTCATTCACCAAGATGGCCCATTTCTCAGCCTTGAAGAAACTACCAACGGCCCCAGAAATTAGTTGCATTTTTCTGCGGGATATTTTTCGCCTCCACGGTCTTCTGCAAGAGGTAATTTCAGACAGAGGGCCTCAATATGTAGCACGCTTCTGGAGGGCCTTTTGTGCGTTATTTAACATTGAGATTTCTTTATCCTCTGGTTTCCATCCACAAACTAATGGGCAAACTGAAAGAGTGAATCAAGAACTTCAGCAGTATCTGAAATGTTACTGCAATGCCACACAAAGCAATTGGTCGGAGTATCTTGCTCTTGCCGAGTTCTCCTATAACAACACAATACATAGTGCGACCAAGACCACACCCTTTTATTGTACCTATGGATTTCATCCGAGGACTTTCACTACTGTTTCCCGAACATCCTCTTCTGTGCCTGCAGTCACTTCTTTTTCACGACAGATCCGTCGAATCCAGGGCCTAGCTTCGAAACAAGCAATGAAACGAAAGGCGGATCGTTATCAACAAGCCGCACCTTTGTATCAAGTGGGCCACAAGGTGTGGCTTTCTTCCAGATTCCTACTTTCCCGGTTTTCCACCAATAAGTTCAAGCCACGTTTTTATTGACCTTTTTGGATTTCGCAAGTCCTGAATCCTGTAGTTGTGCGTCTCCGCTTACCTCATACCTGGAGGGTTCATCCTGTTTTCCATGTGTCCCAGTTAAAATTCTTTGTTCCTAATCCATACCATCGCCAGTTCCAGCATCCGCCTCTTCTTTCTATTAACGGACAGCCTGAGTATGAAGTCCAAGAAATCTGTGACTCCAGAATTTTTCGACGCAAACTACAGTTTTTGGTCCATTGGAAAGGATACCCTCTCAGTGACTGTTCTTGGGAGGATGCTTCGTCCGTCCATGCTCCCCGTTTGGTCCGCCTGTTTTTTGACAGTCATCTTGACAAACCTGGTGCCTCGGGGAAGGGACCTTCTGTAACGCCAAGCTCAGATGCGGCGTCTCTTTCTGTCCTCACGGATGGAACGCGCTACCGATACTCTGAGCACCCTTCCCTGCGTTTTTGGACTACACATTCTGGGAAGCATATATTTCGCTCCCGGTCGCGCTACACTTACCTGTAGCACTTTTTTCTTCTTTTTGTTTTTGGTGGGTTTGTCTGGTCTTTTTACCTGTCTCTGTCCATGTTGTGTCCATCTTGTCTTCTTTGTGTTTTTGTCCCAGCATTATCTGTTTTTCTTTTATACTACTTTCTTTTTCCTATACTGATCTATGGGCTCTTCCCAATTCAAGATGGTGTTCTTTCCTTTTCCTGTGATGTCACTTCTCTTTTCTCAGTATATAAGTCAGTCAGTCTTTTTCCACCTTGCGTTGCAAACACTTCCTTCTGGTTGTGCTGTTCGCTCCTGTTCTTTGTTCCTGCTTTTTGCCTTGGGAGATTTTTGCCTGTTCTTTGTTCCTGCTTTTTGCCTTGGGAGATTTTTGCCTATTTTTGTTTCCTGTTGTTTAGTCCTGTTTTTATTTGTTTTTCTTCAGGAGTTCCTGTTTGAGGTTTTTTCCCCAGTGTTGGGGTTTTTTCCCTCTGGGACTCCTTCTGGAGGGTATGGTCTGCTTTGGCGTAGCCTGTCAAGCGGCACCATGGCTGCTAGAAGGGGTCGCCCTTATCTGGGAGTATCCAGAACTTGTGGAAGACTTGGTGTATTCGCCAACCCGGTATCCAGAGGTGAGAAGTCCAGCGCAGTACGTAACATCTAGGGCCTGAAGGAGCATCCAGCCAAGCCTCTCTATCCAATCCAGGTGCTGTTCTCATGCTGCTTCAAAGCATGACAGAAGCGTATGGCTTGGTTAGGGGAGCTCTTCTCTATCGGAGAGCAGAAGAACACAGAGGAGGGTGCGTAGCCAATGGGTAAGTGCAGTTTTTTATTTTAAATGTGTGATGCATGTGTGTGTGTATGTGTGTGTGTGTATAATGCATGTGTGTGTGTGTTTGTGTAATACATGTAAGTGTAGTGGTTGTGTTCATTATACAGTTAGTGTTTTGGTATTATTTGGGCTTTTGGAGGGATGAGTGGTTTACTTTGGGGTTCTGAAGGGAGTTTTTTTTTTTTTTGCGAAGTGGTGGGCTCTTCTCTCGCTCCACCACTTTCAATTGGTTGAAGCCACCGCCTCATGACAGCCTTTAAGAAACAGCAATATTAATTAGAAAATGCTGTGAAACAGAAAATGCACTTGAATTAATACACGTCAAATAGTTATGATCTGCAATTTGGGCCCATAAATCCCACTGCTCCATATCGTCTGCAGAAGGCCAACCCAGATTTGCAAGAGAATTCTGTGAAAGTAAACATTCAAAGAAATTATAGAAATGCATCAATACCATTAATGGTAAAAATCAATTTTCGTCAAATAGTAGGCTAGGTTATGAATGACAGTAAACACTATTCACAATTTTCAAAATATGAGCCAGAGGCTCACTGCAAAAGAGGAAAAGCTGTGGAAATAGCACTCTTTGACAATATCCTCCCTAATTAAATGTGTAAAGCAATTAAGTGAAAGATGAAAAAGCCTGCATGCACTACTTCTTTCAAACAAATTACTGAGTCAATCATGTACAAGGTTTGAAAATATGCACTGAAGCTGCTGGTCTCTATCGTAAGTAGATAAAAGTTCAAACTCCCAATCTTCAAACTAAATGATACTTACTATGTAACATTAAATATTCTCAAATATCAGTGTAAGAATGAGTTGTCACATCTTTTATTCCTATTGTTAGCAGGGCATTGGTACAACTTGAAATCATGAGGCATTAGCGAAATGATCATTCTCTATTAGGCAAAGTCTATTTTAAAGCATGAAGACAGAGGACTGCTCTGAAAATGTGGGAAAAATGGAAGAGCCTGTTTTTTCCCTTTCACCTTCGTCTAAAGGTATTACAATAGTCTACCTACAAATCTCAGAGAAGTATATTGGCAAAGATATAAAATGAGGAACTCATCCACTGGTGTTTTAAGGTCAAGGTTCAAGAAGAACATCAGTAACCCACCTAATTAACATATGCAGTGGAGACACCTGCATGGTGTTTTAAATTAGCCCTTTTTTAAAACCTATTTACATGAAGTACATCCATACCCATGAAACTAAGAGACAATTAACATTCTATAGACATATCAACCTTACTGGCTGATGCTTACCAACGTTTAATGGTTTTCCATAGTCTGCTGGAAGTTCAGGAGGTCTACCTCTGTGTAAAGCTGCATAGGAAGACCCCTTCCACAGTGGATGTCTACAATCTGCATGAAAAATAGAACAAACCACACTCAATAAGCAGTGCTAACACAAGGCACACTTTTAAAGCTAGGCACAGCAAAAATTCAAGTATATTTTTTCATTGGCCTTGCATTCAGGATCGTTTTTAACACATTTACCTCCAATTAACTTCCGGTGAAATAGTTTTAGATCATAACAGTAAATATAATCAAGCATGCCCAAATACAAATTGCCTGTACTTAATGTCCAATTTCTAAGTGTTAACATAAGATCAACACATTACTTTAATTGCACAATCAAAACACAGATAAATAAGATGCACACTTTTTCTTAATTTTTATAGTGCCACTGAGGTTGCTGTATGTCTTATTATAATACCTTGCTTGAAAACTGCATTAGCTAGTATCAGACAGCTCACTTAACAACAATCTGTTTTAATAGGATATATGCATACCGAGTAAACTACAATCACAAAATAATGCATATTTTCTGGGCGGTTACTTACCAACATTTATGAGATTTAGATTGTCACAGTTTGTGTCTACTCAGTGGCAATAATAAATCAACAGAGTCTAACTACAGGCAAAAACCTCCATTTGGGGACATTTCTAAGTGCAAAGTAGTAAGAGTGAAGGAGGGTTGTGAGAGTAATGGGTACAAAATGGTATGTTGGAAATCAGGAGATACGGAGTAAAGTACCCCCAACTGTTCATTATAAAATTTATGCTAATAACGAAGATGATCCATGGCCATACAGAGTTGGCTTTTAAACATCACACAGTGCTAGTGTGACTTGGAATTCCCTCCAAATATACAGATATTTTAGATATAAAATGCATACACTTTGCCTCCTCATTATCAAACTATCAAATAACATTGACCCTCAGGCTAGATACATAACTGCTACTTGTTTACAGCACAAAAATAGATGGAATGATTTTAAGACCATATGCCCAGTTGAATACTGCAGCCTATTGTACAGAGCTAAAAATTACATACCATCTTGGGCACTCAATTAGCATTAGGAAACTGATTTATTTTATTCCATGTGTCCTAGTGTCCTTGCATTTTATTATGAGGAATAGTTTTTCTCTGGATGCTTATATGGATCCATTTTCTTTATTATATTTTCAGAAAGAAGAAAACAATTCAGTGACACCTACACCCGGAGGCCAGCAAGTGCTTTCATATAATAGTAAATTGTAAGCACAAACTACAACAACATAACTTACATAAACTACAGGAAACAACTGAGTGACTGCAAAATAATGGGAAAATATCAAAAGTATTAACTGTCGGATATAGTCAACGTACACATTTGTACCAGTTTTGTGTCTACTTTGGGGGCCTCCGTGTTACAACAAACAAGGATTGATTTTACAGAATGTTGTAAACTGGAGGTGCAGAAAGTATATATAGCAGCTTCAGATATTTGGGATAGGATAGCTCTCTGAATTCTGTGGAGAAGAATTCGAGGAAAGGGGCCCACAACTGAGAGAAATCTTTATCTTTAGGGTCTACTGACATGATCAAATTCTCCATGGCCAAATGCTCCAATATCAGGGAATGCCAGTTTCTACGCTGGGCAATTTTCTCCGTTCCCCAATGCCATAGGATAGCTTGACTCGCTTCTCAAAACACCAATGCCATTTGTCTCCAATAATGAAGTGTAATGAGCAGGCCTGTTTTTTTTTTTTGTTTTTTTTTTTTAAGGAAGGCATAGTATAGTGTACGCTGGAAAATGTTGGATCTTGACACAGGTAGTTTTGTGTAGATCACTTAACTACCCACACATGTCAGTTTGGGGCAGTGTCAGAGGAGACAAATAAGCATCCCTGAACACCCATATCCTCTCCAACAACTTTCTGATCTCTGGGGATGCCACTTGTGTAGGCGTTGCGAAGTGTAATATCAATACGTTCTTATCTTTGTCACTATTTCCCTGCCAGCAGAATAGCATGCTACTGTACGTCTTCCCACTCCTTATTAGTAAGAGTTTGACCCAGTCCTCTTTCTGACTCCCTTGGTCTTAATATTTGCATAATGGGATGGCAGTTTGCCAGAGGGATTAGAGTTCAGAGAGTAAGTGCCTATCATTATTTTTGTAAAGTTGAAATCCCTCAAATTTCCTGAGGGGTTTTCTGGCCACCACTTTTATCCCCTTGTTAGATATCCATTGTCTGATTTGTGTGTAGCATAAGTGTTCCATCTCTGAAAGGCTAAAGTTCTTTTAGAGTTGCTTAAATAGGCGCACTCTCTCCCCATCCATCACAACCTCCACTAGTTCACAGCCCATCATTTGGCAAGCTTCAAAATTATCTCCTTTAAACCCTTGGGTGCCGCGGATGAGCTGGTTACGTCCTCGGCCAAGGCGCTGGTGTGCTGAGGACATAACCAGCTCATCCTGCACCTGACCCATGGGGGGGGAAATCACTTCCCCTTCCATCCCAACCCACTCAGTGACGTCTGATGAGGTCACTCATCAGAGGTCGCCCCTCCCAGCGCGACTAAGGAGAAACAGATTTGTTTCTCCTCGGTACGTGGGGAAAAGGGAAGGTAAGAGAGGCATTGGAGGAAAGGAAAGGATTTTCCTTTCCTCCAATGTCTCTCTGAGCATTTCTGCAGCATGCCCACTAGATGCCAGGGAGTTTTTTTTTCATTTTTATAAGACATGAGGAGAGCGGCCCCTTGGGCAAGGGTCGCTCCCTAAGGGGGGCATTTATTTTTTGGACATTTCTGCCCCCTAGGGGACAGATTCCTCTAGACGCCAGGGATTGTTTTTTAACATTAAAGGGGAGAGGCCCCTTGAGCAAGGGTCGCTCCCCTGGGGGTCAATTTTATTTTAGGCCACTTCTGCCCACCTTGAAGGCAGAGAGGCCTATCTTTCTTAGGCCAATCTGCCCCCAAAGGGGGCAGTAAACCCCTAGACACCACGTTTTTTTTTCTGTGCCAATTTCACACAAGGGAAGCGACCCCTTACGCAATTTTATTTTAGACAATTTCTGCCCCAGTTGGGGGCATATTGGCCTATTTCTATTAGGCCCATCTGCCCACAAGGGGGGGTAGGCACCAGGGATTTGTGTGTGTCTGTTTGTTTTGTTTGGGGGAGGGCAGCCCCTCGGGAAAGGGTCGCTCCCCATGGGGCACATTACTGTTGGTCATTTCTGCCCCACTAGACACCAGGAAATAGTTATATAAAATAAAATTAAAAAAAAAAAAAAAAAAAAAAAAAAAAAAAGGAGGAGGGTGGTCTATACCTCCACCTGAAATAAATGGGGACAAAGTTGTTCTGCCCACCGGAGGCAGATGGGGCAATTAGCCCCCGATCCACTCCTGGGGGAGCAGAAAGATGCCAGGGAATAAAAAAATAAAAGAAATAGAGGGGTGGTGGCTACCAACCAGTACGGGCAGGATTAAGCCCCACCCAAACTGAAGGAGATAAGTCTTTCAGCTCTCCCCCGCACACTAAAAAAATCTTGTCCCAACGGCAAGCAAGAGAACATTTGATTATTTTGGGTTTTGGTTTTACATTTGGGCCATGAGATCTTTGCTAACTCTTAAAATCATCCCACTTGGAATGGAGAGGGCTGCACTTTATGGACTTTGGCACGCTGCCATGTAGAAAAATCTAAGAGACATAAACTGTAGGAAGTTGGCTCTGTATGTGCTATTTCAAAGTAAGGAATAGCATGCACAGAGTCCAAGGGTTCCCCTTAGAGGTAAGATAGTGGCAAAAAGAGATAATACTAATGCTCTATTTTGTGGTAGTGTGGTCGAGCAGTAGGCTTATCCAAGGAGTAGTGTTAAGCATTTGTTGTACATACACATAGACAATAAATGAGGTACACACACTCCGAGACAAATCCAGCCAATAGGTTTTTGTATAGAAAAATATATTTTCTTAGTTTATTTTAAGAACCACAGGTTCAAATTCTACATGTAATATCTCATTCGAAAGGTATTGCAGGTAAGTACTTTAGGAACTTCAAATCATCAAAATTGCATGTATACTTTTCAAGTTATTCACAAATAGCTGTTTTAAAAGTGGACACTTAGTGCAATTTTCACAGTTCCTAGGGGAGGTAAGTATTTGTTAGGTTAACCAGGTAAGTAAGACACTTACAGGGCTTAGTTCTTGGTCCAAGGTAGCCCACCGTTGGGGGTTCCGAGCAACCCCAAAGTCACCACACCCGCAGCTCAGGGCCGGTCAGGTGCAGAGTTCAAAGTGGTGCCCAAAACACATAGGCTAGAATGGAGAGAAGGGGGTGCCCCGGTTCCGGTCTGCTTGCAGGTAAGTACCCGCGTCTTCGGAGGGCAGACCAGGGGGGTTTTGTAGGGCACCGGGGGGGACACAAGCCCACACAGAAATTTCACCCTCAGCGGCGCGGGGGCGGCCGGGTGCAGTGTAGAAACAAGCGTCGGGTTCGCAAAGTTAGTCTATGAGAGATCT
This sequence comes from Pleurodeles waltl, assembly GCF_031143425.1. Taxonomy (NCBI): domain Eukaryota; kingdom Metazoa; phylum Chordata; class Amphibia; order Caudata; family Salamandridae; genus Pleurodeles; species Pleurodeles waltl. The sequence goes on from NC_090438.1 coordinate 351,138,776, forward strand.
CGGGATCTCTTCAGCGCTGCAGGCAGGCAAGGGGGGGGTTCCTCGGGGAAACCTCCACTTGGGCAAGGGAGAGGGACTCCTGGGGGTCACTTCTCCAGTGAAAGTCCGGTCCTTCAGGTCCTGGGGGCTGCGGGTGCAGGGTCTCTCCCAGGTGTCGGGACTTTGGATTCAAAGAGTCGCGGTCAGGGGAAGCCTCGGGATTCCCTCTGCAGGCGGCGCTGTGGGGGCTCAGGGGGGACAGGTTTTGGTACTCACAGTATCAGAGTAGTCCTGGGGTCCCTCCTGAGGTGTCGGTTCTCCACCAGCCGAGTCGGGGTCGCCGGGTGCAGTGTTGCAAGTCTCACGCTTCTTGCGGGGAGCTTGCAGGGTTCTTTAAAGCTGCTGGAAACAAAGTTGCAGCTTTTCTTGGAGCAGGTCCGCTGTCCTCGGGAGTTTCTTGTCTTTTCGAAGCAGGGGCAGTCCTCAGAGGATGTCGAGGTCGCTGGTCCCTTTGGAAGGCGTCGCTGGAGCAGGATCTTTGGAAGGCAGGAGACAGGCCGGTGAGTTTCTGGAGCCAAGGCAGTTGTCGTCTTCTGGTCTTCCGCTGCAGGGGTTTTCAGCTAGGCAGTCCTTCTTCTTGTAGTTGCAGGAATCTAATTTTCTAGGGTTCAGGGTAGCCCTTAAATACTAAATTTAAGGGCGTGTTTAGGTCTGGGGGGTTAGTAGCCAATGGCTACTAGCCCTGAGGGTGGGTACACCCTCTTTGTGCCTCCTCCCAAGGGGAGGGGGTCACAATCCTAACCCTATTGGGGGAATCCTCCATCTGCAAGATGGAGGATTTCTAAAAGTTAGAGTCACTTCAGCTCAGGACACCTTAGAGGCTGTCCTGACTGGCCAGTGACTCCTCCTTGTTTTTCTCATTATTTTCTCCGGCCTTGCCGCCAAAAGTGGGGCCTGGCCGGAGGGGGCGGGCAACTCCACTAGCTGGAGTGTCCTGCTGGGTTGGCACAAAGGAGGTGAGCCTTTGAGGCTCACCGCCAGGTGTGACAATTCCTGCCTGGGGGAGGTGTTAGCATCTCCACCCAGTGCAGGCTTTGTTACTGGCCTCAGAGTGACAAAGGCACTCTCCCCATGGGGCCAGCAACATGTCTCGGTTTGTGGCAGGCTGCTAAAACTAGTCAGCCTACACAGATAGTCGGTTAAGTTTCAGGGGGCACCTCTAAGGTGCCCTCTGGGGTGTATTTTACAATAAAATGTACACTGGCATCAGTGTGCATTTATTGTGCTGAGAAGTTTGATACCAAACTTCCCAGTTTTCAGTGTAGCCATTATGGTGCTGTGGAGTTCGTGTTTGACAAACTCCCAGACCATATACTCTTATGGCTACCCTGCACTTACAATGTCTAAGGTTTTGTTTAGACACTGTAGGGGTACCATGCTCATGCACTGGTACCCTCACCTATGGTATAGTGCACCCTGCCTTAGGGCTGTAAGGCCTGCTAGAGGGGTGTCTTACCTATACTGCATAGGCAGTGAGAGGCTGGCATGGCACCCTGAGGGGAGTGCCATGTCGACTTACTCGTTTTGTCCTCACTAGCACACACAAGCTGGCAAGCAGGGTGTCTGTGCTGAGTGAGAGGTCTCCAGGGTGGCATAAGACATGCTGCAGCCCTTAGAGACCTTCCTTGGCATCAGGGCCCTTGGTACTAGAAGTACCAGTTACAAGGGACTTATCTGGATGCCAGGGTCTGCCAATTGTGGATACAAAAGTACAGGTTAGGGAAAGAACACTGGTGCTGGGGCCTGGTTAGCAGGCCTCAGCACACTTTCAATTGTAAACATAGCATCAGCAAAGGCAAAAAGTCAGGGGGCAACCATGCCAAGGAGGCATTTCCTTACACAACCCCCCCCCAAACGAAAGAGGATGAGACTAACCTTTCCCAAGAGAGTCTTCATTTTCTAAGTGGAAGAACCTGGAAAGGCCATCTGCATTGGCATGGGCAGTCCCAGGTCTGTGTTCCACTATAAAGTCCATTCCCTGTAGGGAGATGGACCACCTCAACAGTTTAGGATTTTCACCTTTCATTTGCATCAGCCATTTGAGAGGTCTGTGGTCAGTTTGAACTAGGAAGTGAGTCCCAAAGAGGTATGGTCTCAGCTTCTTCAGGGACCAAACCACAGCAAAGGCCTCCCTCTCAATGGCACTCCAACGCTGCTCCCTGGGGAGTAACCTCCTGCTAATGAAAGCAACAGGCTGGTCAAGGCCATCATCATTTGTTTGGGACAAAACTGCCCCTATCCCATGTTCAGAGGCATCAGTCTGCACAATGAACTGCTTAGAATAATCTGGAGCTTTTAGAACTGGCGCTGAGCACATTGCTTGTTTCAGGGTGTCAAAGGCCTGTTGGCATTCCACAGTCCAGTTCACTTTCTTGGGCATTTTCTTGGAGGTGAGTTCAGTGAGGGCTGTCACAATGGATCCATATCCCTTCACAAACCTCCTGTAATACCCAGTCAAGCCAAGGAATGCCCTGACTTGAGTCTGGGTTTTTGGAGCTACCCAGTCCAGAATAGTCTGGATCTTGGGTTGGAGTGGCTGAACTTGGCCTCCACCTACAAGGTGTCCCAAGTAAACCACAGTTCCCTGCCCTATCTGGCATTTGGATGCCTTGATAGAGAGGCCTGCAGATTGCAGAGCCTTCAAAACCTTCTTCAGGTGGACCAGGTGATCCCGCCAGGTGGAGCTAAAGACAGCAATATCATCAAGATAAGCTGTGCTAAAGGACTCCAAGCCAGCAAGGACTTGATTCACCAACCTTTGGAAGGTGGCAGGGGCATTCTTTAAACCAAAGGGCATAACAGTAAACTGATAATGCCCATCAGGTGTGGAGAATGCTGTTTTCTCTTTTGCTCCAGGTGCCATTTTTATTTGCCAGTACCCTGCTGTCAAGTCAAAGGTACTTAAGAATTTGGCAGCACCTAATTTGTCTATGAGCTCATCAGCTCTTGGAATTGGATGAGCATCTGTCTTGGTGACAGAATTGAGCCCTCTGTAGTCCACACAAAACCTCATCTCTTTCTTTCCATCTTTGGTGTGAGGTTTGGGGACTAAGACCACTGGGCTAGCCCAGGGGCTGTCAGAACGCTCAATTACTCCCAATTCCAGCATCTTGTGGACTTCCACCTTGATGCTTTCCTTAACATGGTCAGATTGTCTAAAGATTTTGTTCTTGACAGGCATGCTGTCTCCTGTGTCCACATCATGGGTACACAGGTGTGTCTGACCAGGGATTAAGGAGAAGAGTTCAGGAAACTGTTGTAGGACTCTCCTACAATCAGCTTGCTGTTGGCCAGAGAGGGTGTCTGAGTAGATCACTCCATCTACTGTGCCATCTTTTGGGTCTGATGACAGAAGATCAGGGAGAGGTTCACTCTCTGCCTCCTGATCCTCATCTGTTACCATCAACAGATTCACATCAGCCCTGTCATGGAAGAGCTTAAGGCGGTTCACATGGATCACCCTCTTGGGGCTCCTGCTTGTGCCCAGGTCCACCAGGTAGGTGACCTGACTCTTCCTTTCTAGCACTGGGTAAGGGCCACTCCATTTGTCCTGGAGTGCCCTGGGAGCCACAGGCTCCAGAACCCAGACTTTCTGCCCTGGTTGGAACTCAACCAGTGCAGCCTTTTGGTCATACCAAAACTTCTGGAGCTGTTGGCTGGCCTCAAGGTTTTTGGTTGCCTTTTCCATGTACTCTGCCATTCTAGAGCGAAGGCCAAGTACATAGTCCACTATGTCCTGTTTAGGCTCATGTAGAGGTCTCTCCCAGCCTTCTTTAACAAGGGCAAGTGGTCCCCTTACAGGATGACCAAACAGAAGTTCAAAGGGTGAGAATCCTACTCCCTTCTGTGGCACCTCTCTGTAAGCGAAAAGCAGACATGGCAAGAGGACATCCCATCTCCTTTTGAGTTTTTCTGGGAGCCCCATGATCATGCCTTTTAATGTCTTGTTGAATCTCTCAACCAAGCCATTAGTTTGTGGATGGTATGGTGTAGTGAATTTATAAGTCACTCCACACTCATTCCACATGTGCTTTAGGTATGCTGACATGAAGTTGGTACCTCTGTCAGACACCACCTCCTTAGGGAAACCCACTCTGGTAAAGATACCAATGAGGGCCTTGGCTACTGCAGGGGCAGTAGTCGACCTAAGGGGAATAGCTTCAGGATACCTGGTAGCATGATCCACTACTACCAGGATATACATATTTCCTGAGGCTGTGGGAGGTTCCAGTGGACCAACTATGTCCACACCCACTCTTTCAAAGGGGACCCCCACCACTGGAAGTGGAATGAGGGGGGCCTTTGGATGTCCACCTGTCTTACCACTGGCTTGACAGGTGGGGCAGGAGAGGCAAAACTCCTTAACCATGTTGGACATATTGGGCCAGTAGAAGTGGTTGACTAACCTCTCCCACGTCTTGGTTTGTCCCAAATGTCCAGCAAGGGGAATGTCATGGGCCAATGTTAGGATGAACTTCCTGAACAGCTGAGGCACTACCACTCTCCTAGTGGCACCAGGTTTGGGGTCTCTGGCCTCAGTGTACAGGAGTCCATCTTCCCAATAGACCCTATGCGTTCCATTTTTCTTGCCTTTGGACTCTTCAGCAGCTTGCTGCCTAAGGCCTTCAAGAGAGGGACAGGTTTCTTGTCCCTTACACAGCTCCTCCCTTGAGGGTCCCCCTGGGCCTAAGAGCTCAACCTGATAAGGTTCAAGCTCCAAAGGCTCAGTTCCCTCAGAGGGCAGAACTTCTTCCTGAGAAGAGAGGTTCCCTTTCTTTTGCTGTGTTGTAGTTGGTTTCCCAACTGACTTTCCTGTTCTCTTGGTAGGCTGGGCCATTCTTCCAGACTCCAGCTCTACTTGTTCACCCTGTGCCTTGCACTGTGCTCTTGTTTTCACACACACCAGTTCAGGGATACCCAGCATTGCTGCATGGGTTTTTAGTTCTACCTCAGCCCATGCTGAGGACTCCAGGTCATTTCCAAGCAGACAGTCCACTGGGATATTTGAGGAGACCACCACCTGTTTCAGGCCATTGACCCCTCCCCATTCTAAAGTAACCATTGCCATGGGATGTACTTTTCTCTGATTGTCAGCGTTGGTGACTGTGTAAGTTTTTCCAGTCAGGTATTGGCCAGGGGAAACCAGTTTCTCTGTCACCATGGTGACACTGGCACCTGTATCCCTCAGGCCCTCTATTCTAGTCCCATTAATTAAGAGTTGCTGTCTGTATTTTTGCATGTTAGGCGGCCAGACAGCTAGTGTGGCTAAATCCACCCCACCCTCAGAAACTAGAATAGCTTCAGTGTGGACCCTGATTTGCTCTGGGCACACTGTTGATCCCACTTGGAGACTAGCCATACCAGTGTTACCTGGATGGGAGTTTGGAGTGGAACCTTTCTTGGGACAGGCCTTGTCTCCAGTTTGGTGTCCATGCTGTTTACAGCTATGACACCAGGCCTTTTTGGGATCAAAGTTTTTACCCTTGTACCCATTGTTTTGTGAAGAGGCTCTGGGCCCACCCTCCTGTGCAGGTTTTTGGGGGCCTGTAGAAGACTCTTTACTATTTTTAGTTTTGGTTGTCTCATCACCCTTCCCCTGGGGAGTCTTTGTGACCCCTTTCTTTTGGTCACCCCCTGTTGAAGTCTTGGACACCCTTGTCTTGACCCAATGGTCCGCCTTCTTTCCCAATTCTTGGGGAGAAATTGGTCCTAGGTCTACCAGATGCTGATGCAGTTTATCATTGAAACAATTACTTAACAGGTGTTCTTTCACAAATAAATTGTACAGCCCATCATAATTACTTACACCACTGCCTTGAATCCAACCATCTAGTGTTTTCACTGAGTAGTCAACAAAGTCAACCCAGGTCTGGCTCGAGGATTTTTGAGCCCCCCTGAACCTAATCCTGTACTCCTCAGTGGAGAATCCAAAGCCCTCAATCAGGGTACCCTTCATGAGGTCATAAGATTCTGCATCTTTTCCAGAGAGTGTGAGGAGTCTATCCCTACACTTTCCAGTGAACATTTCCCAAAGGAGAGCACCCCAGTGAGATCTGTTCACTTTTCTGGTTACACAAGCCCTCTCAAAAGCTGTGAACCACTTGGTGATGTCATCACCATCTTCAAATTTTGTCACAATCCCTTTGGGGATTTTTAACATGTCAGGAGAATCTCTGACCCTATTTATATTGCTGCCACCATTGATGGGTCCTAGGCCCATCTCTTGTCTTTCCCTTTCTATGGCTAGGAGCTGTCTCTCTAAAGCCAATCTTTTGGCCATCCTGGCTAACAGGAGGTCATCTTCACTGAGAGCATCCTCAGTGATTTCAGAAATGTGGGACCCTCCTGTGAGGGACTCACTATTTCTGACTAACACAGTTGGAGACAGGACTTGAGGGGTCCTGTTCTCCCTATTTAGGACTGGAGGAGGGACATTGGCCTCCAAGTCACTAATTTCTTCCTCTGTGATGTCATCATCAGAGGGGTTGGCTTTTTCAAACTCTGCCAACAGCTCCTGGAGCTGAATTTTGGTAGGTCTGGAGCCAATGGTTATTTTCTTTATATTACAGAGAGACCTTAGCTCCCTCATCTTAAGATGGAGGTAAGGTGTGGTGTCGAGTTCCACCACCTGCATCTCTGTATCAGACATTATTCTGCTAAGAGTTGGAATACTTTTTAAAGAATCTAAAACTGTTTCTAGAATCTAATTTCAAACTTTTAACAAACTTTTAAACTCTAAAAGACAATGCTAAACAGGGACTTAACACACAAGGCCCTAGCAGGATTTTTTAGAAAAATTTTAAATTGCAAAAATGAATTTCTAATGACAATTTTGGAATTTGTCGTGTGATCAGGTATTGGCTGAGTAGTCCAGCAAATGCAAAGTCTTGTACCCCACCGCTGATCCACCAATGTAGGAAGTTGGCTCTGTATGTGCTATTTCAAAGTAAGGAATAGCATGCACAGAGTCCAAGGGTTCCCCTTAGAGGTAAGATAGTGGCAAAAAGAGATAATACTAATGCTCTATTTTGTGGTAGTGTGGTCGAGCAGTAGGCTTATCCAAGGAGTAGTGTTAAGCATTTGTTGTACATACACATAGACAATAAATGAGGTACACACACTCAGAGACAAATCCAGCCAATAGGTTTTTGTATAGAAAAATATCTTTTCTTAGTTTATTTTAAGAACCACAGGTTCAAATTCTACATGTAATATCTCATTCGAAAGGTATTGCAGGTAAGTACATTAGGAACTTCAAATCATCAAAATTGCATGTATACTTTTCAAGTTATTCACAAATAGCTGTTTTAAAAGTGGACACTTAGTGCAATTTTCACAGTTCCTAGGGGAGGTAAGTATTTGTTAGGTTAACCAGGTAAGTAAGACACTTACAGGGCTTAGTTCTTGGTCCAAGGTAGCCCACCGTTGGGGGTTCCGAGCAACCCCAAAGTCACCACACCCGCAGCTCAGGGCCGGTCAGGTGCAGAGTTCAAAGTGGTGCCCAAAACACATAGGCTAGAATGGAGAGAAGGGGGTGCCCCGGTTCCGGTCTGCTTGCAGGTAAGTACCCGCGTCTTCGGAGGGCAGACCAGGGGGGTTTTGTAGGGCACCGGGGGGGACACAAGCCCACACAGAAATTTCACCCTCAGCGGCGCGGGGGCGGCCGGGTGCAGTGTAGAAACAAGCGTCGGGTTCGCAAAGTTAGTCTATGAGAGATCTCGGGATCTCTTCAGCGCTGCAGGCAGGCAAGGGGGGGGTTCCTCGGGGAAACCTCCACTTGGGCAAGGGAGAGGGACTCCTGGGGGTCACTTCTCCAGTGAAAGTCCGGTCCTTCAGGTCCTGGGGGCTGCGGGTGCAGGGTCTCTCCCAGGTGTCGGGACTTTGGATTCAAAGAGTCGCGGTCAGGGGAAGCCTCGGGATTCCCTCTGCAGGCGGCGCTGTGGGGGCTCAGGGGGGACAGGTTTTGGTACTCACAGTATCAGAGTAGTCCTGGGGTCCCTCCTGAGGTGTCGGTTCTCCACCAGCCGAGTCGGGGTCGCCGGGTGCAGTGTTGCAAGTCTCACGCTTCTTGCGGGGAGCTTGCAGGGTTCTTTAAAGCTGCTGGAAACAAAGTTGCAGCTTTTCTTGGAGCAGGTCCGCTGTCCTCGGGAGTTTCTTGTCTTTTCGAAGCAGGGGCAGTCCTCAGAGGATGTCGAGGTCGCTGGTCCCTTTGGAAGGCGTCGCTGGAGCAGGATCTTTGGAAGGCAGGAGACAGGCCGGTGAGTTTCTGGAGCCAAGGCAGTTGTCGTCTTCTGGTCTTCCGCTGCAGGGGTTTTCAGCTAGGCAGTCCTTCTTCTTGTAGTTGCAGGAATCTAATTTTCTAGGGTTCAGGGTAGCCCTTAAATACTAAATTTAAGGGCGTGTTTAGGTCTGGGGGGTTAGTAGCCAATGGCTACTAGCCCTGAGGGTGGGTACACCCTCTTTGTGCCTCCTCCCAAGGGGAGGTGGTCACAATCCTAACCCTATTGGGGGAATCCTCCATCTGCAAGATGGAGGATTTCTAAAAGTTAGAGTCACTTCAGCTCAGGACACCTTAGAGGCTGTCCTGACTGGCCAGTGACTCCTCCTTGTTTTTCTCATTATTTTCTCCGGCCTTGCCGCCAAAAGTGGGGCCTGGCCGGAGGGGGCGGGCAACTCCACTAGCTGGAGTGTCCTGCTGGGTTGGCACAAAGGAGGTGAGCCTTTGAGGCTCACCGCCAGGTGTGGCAATTCCTGCCTGGGGGAGGTGTTAGCATCTCCACCCAGTGCAGGCTTTGTTACTGGCCTCAGAGTGACAAAGGCACTCTCCCCATGGGGCCAGCAACATGTCTCGGTTTGTGGCAGGCTGCTAAAACTAGTCAGCCTACACAGATAGTCGGTTAAGTTTCAGGGGGCACCTCTAAGGTGCCCTCTGGGGTGTATTTTACAATAAAATGTACACTGGCATCAGTGTGCATTTATTGTGCTGAGAAGTTTGATACCAAACTTCCCAGTTTTCAGTGTAGCCATTATGGTGCTGTGGAGTTCGTGTTTGACAAACTCCCAGACCATATACTCTTATGGCTACCCTGCACTTACAATGTCTAAGGTTTTGTTTAGACACTGTAGGGGTACCATGCTCATGCACTGGTACCCTCACCTATGGTATAGTGCACCCTGCCTTAGGGCTGTAAGGCCTGCTAGAGGGGTGTCTTACCTATACTGCATAGGCAGTGAGAGGCTGGCATGGCACCCTGAGGGGAGTGCCATGTCGACTTACTCGTTTTGTCCTCACTAGCACACACAAGCTGGCAAGCAGGGTGTCTGTGCTGAGTGAGAGGTCTCCAGGGTGGCATAAGACATGCTGCAGCCCTTAGAGACCTTCCTTGGCATCAGGGCCCTTGGTACTAGAAGTACCAGTTACAAGGGACTTATCTGGATGCCAGGGTCTGCCAATTGTGGATACAAAAGTACAGGTTAGGGAAAGAACACTGGTGCTGGGGCCTGGTTAGCAGGCCTCAGCACACTTTCAATTGTAAACATAGCATCAGCAAAGGCAAAAAGTCAGGGGGCAACCATGCCAAGGAGGCATTTCCTTACATAAACACATCTGAAAACTAAACATCTGGGTGAGTCCAGGGTGGTGTGCTTCACGTGCACCCCGCACCAACCTCCAACCTTGCTTGAATTCACACGTCTCCCCCACATTTTTGTGATGGAACCTTCCGGAACCCACAGGCATCCACAAAATTCCTACCACCCAGCATTGTCACATCTATACTGATAAAAATTCTCCACCACTTGTCAGCCTAAAAACCCTTTTTTCCAAATTGCCCTTTTAGACCCACTCTGGTTCCCCGTCAATTTCGACATGTTTTTGGGTCTTCCCTGTCACAGGGACTTTGCCCATCTACACAAGTGAGGTATCATTTTTATCAAGACACTGAGGGGAACACTGGGTGGTAGAAAATGTGTGCCGGTGCGGTGATACCACACAGAAATGTGGGGAAAATGTGATTTATTTATTTTTACCTAAATTTGAGGTTTGCTGAGGATTCTGGGTAAGAAAACACTGGGGAATCCACACAAGTCACACCTCACTGTATTCCCTCTGGAGTCTAGTTTTCAGAAATGTCAGGGTTTCGTAGGTTTCCCTAGATGGCTGCGCGGCCCAGGATCACAAACGCAGGTGCCCCATCCTCTAAAAACAGGTAGTTTTGTAATTGATAATTTTGAAGTGTCACATAGTGTTTTGGGGCCTTTCCTGTTGCGGGCCCTAGGCCTACCCACACAAGTGAGCTACCATTTTTATCAGGAGATGTGAGGGAATGCTGGGTAGGAGGAAGTTTGTGGCTCCCTTCAGATTCCAGAACTTTGCAGCACCGAAATGTGCGGAAAAAGTGTTTTTTCCCCCCAATTTCTGAGGTTTGCTAAGGATTCTAGGTAACAGACCCTGGTAAGAGCGCCATACTTTACCCCATCCTGGGTTCACCTAGGTGTCTAGTTTTCAGAAATGGCCAGGCTTGCTAGGTTTCCTGAGGTGCCGGTTGAGCTAGAGGCCAAAATCCACAGCTAGGCACTTTCCAAAAAACAGGCCAGTTTTCAATATAAAAATATGATGTGTCCATGTTGCGTTCCCTGTCACGAGCACTAGGCCTACCCACACAAGTGAAGTACCATTTTTATTAGGAGACTTGGGGGAACACAGAATAGCAGAAGAAGTGTTATTGCCCCTTGTCTTTTTCTAAATTTTTAACTTTCAAATGTAGGAGAGTGTGTAAAAAGACGTCTATTTGAGAAATGCCCTGTAATTCACATACTAGTATGGGGACCCCGGAATTCCAAGATGAGCAAATAACCACTGCTTCTTGACACTTTATTTTGTGTCCATTTTGGAAATGCAAAGGTTTCCTGGATACCTATTTTTCACTCTTTATATTTCACCAAATGAATTGCTGTATACTCGGTATACAATGAAAACCCAAAGCAAGGTGCAGCTCATTTATTGACTCTGGGTACCTAGGGTTCTTGATGAACCTACAAGCCCTATATATCTCTGCAACCAGAAGAGTCCAGCAGACGTAACGGTATATTGTTTTAAAAAATCTGCCATAGCTGGATAAAGTTATAGAAGAAAACGTGGACAGAAATGACCTCAATTTCATATTTTTTTTTATTTTAGCTGTTACTTTCTTTAGAAAAACCTTGAAGGATCTACAAAATTACCCTTAGTAAATTCAGAATTTTGTCTACTTTTCAGAAATGCTTAGCTGTAAGATTGTGATTTTAGCACCGCAAACCCTTTGTTAATGCTATTTTCAGGGAAACAAACACGTGCTTTCTTCTGCAGCCCTTTTCCCCCATTAAAAAAAACAAAACAAATGTAGCTGTATTTTGGTTAATTTCTTGGTCTCCTCCAGGGGAACCCACAAACTCTGGGTACCTCTAGAATCGGATGTTGGAAAAGAAAGATGCTAACTTGGCATGGGTAGATTATGTGAACAAAAAGTTATGAGGGCCTCAGCAAGAACTACCTCAAATAGCCCAAAAAAGCTTGGAACCTGAGGGGGAAATGCCTGGTAGCAAAGGGTTAAGTACCGGGGTAAACCCTTGGGTTAGAAATTATTGTGAGTGGGGAGGGGGGACACTGAGAGGCCATGCATTTCAGCTACTGAGTCGCATACCAATAATGTAGACCCAGTGATTATGGGTTTGGGGAGGGGGGTAGAGGCCCAAAAGCCTGTGTATGACTTCTGGACAGTTGTGGAACCTCTCATACATGGATACCAACGACCTGTAGTCCATAAAGCCCGACTTTTCTCTCCTCCATTTGTAACATAAACCTAAGTTGAGAAGCTTGATAATAATGTAAACTGTTAGGGATACCCAGACCTCCCTCCCAAGAGTGTCTGTGTGAAAGTGTGAGGGACATGCATGGCTTCCAACCATCCCAGGCAAAGGTGGTTATTTCCTATTGCAGTCACTGCAGAATATTTGAAGGAGGTTGTAGTGCGATTAATTGAAACATAAACAGTACCTTTGTGAAGAAATAGGCTTTTTGCAGGCTTAACCCTACTTTTTGTCCCCATTTTGACTCCTAGGCACTGGCATATGGCTCTGAAATGCCCTGAGCCCCGCTAACTAGGACTAAGTACATGTGCTCCCACCTTTAAAAAGTGTATGGTTAATTGGCTTATATCCAATTGGCCTAGCTTAACTTACTTGTAAGTTCCTAGTATATGTAACAAAGGTTACCAATGGCCTGTAATCTAAAGTGGCACTCATAGACTTCAGCACTAGTTGTGCCACCCCAAGTATGGCAAAGTAAAACACGTCACCCAGACTGGTAAAGCGCTTTAAACTGCCAACGCGACTGCTACTGAATGCAAAGGCAGTGCCCAAATTTCCCTTATTAATATATATATCACCCCTTTAGCTGGCCATCGAATCCTAAAGCAGAGTGCAACATGTTAAAAAGCAGCACATGTGTTTTACATGTTCTAAAAGAAAACCTCCCCACTGTTGCTTTTACTTTACGAGAGGCTAGTCATCCTGTTGGCAAGTACAAAGCTAAAGGCTGACAGTTCAGCCCTGCTGACTTCAGACTGGGACTTCTGAGGTGGGTACTTCAAGGAATCAAAAGAATCAGTGCATTAAATCCAATTTAATGGCTAAATCAAAATTTAATGTCACTGACGGACAAAGTCCAACTTTGGTGAGTTGCCACATTAGTTAGCCTGGGTTTCTAGGACCTGTTTATGATTGCACACAAAGACAGTTCTCCCAAACAGGGGCAGACATGTGAAGGACTCTTAGGAAAGGTAACAATACATGTCTACCACTGTAGAAGGTGGTACCTTCTCCTGGCAGACAGTCACACAGTGTGTTGCCCAAATCTTAAAAGGGAAAGCTGCCTTTGAAGGGCAAGTGGTGCACACACACACATGAGGGGCTGCTCTCTCTATGTTTTAGGTAGACAGATTGGCAGTGAGGTCAGAGAGGGGAAAACACTTCCCAAACTGTTTTTTTTTTTCCATGAGCTTGTATCCCCAGGTAGCCACACTTCTAGGGTGGGCTACCAAGCTCCACATACTAAAGAAGGGTTCAGCCTTCATAGGAGTGGGCAGAATGGAGCACTCTTTGATAGCTAGATGTTACACTTAAATCCATGTAGCCCATTGGCTAGTGACCATGACCTCCTGTAAGGGCACTGTCTTGGCATAAAAGAGGCACCATTGGCCCCTAGAACTCAGATCTTGCCTGGATTGGAGAAGACGACCGAAGAAAAACTGCCCTGCTGACCGAGAACCTGAAAAAAAGAGGCAGCAACAAAGTTTGACTGCACTTTCCATTTGACGATCTTGTGGACCAGACTGGACTGACCAGTGGGCAATTCCTTACAAAGCAGCGGTGGGAGCTATCCAGGACCTTTGGGGCGACATATTGGGTGAACCTCCCACACAGAGTTCTTCAGACCATGCTGTCCATTGGAGAGGGCTCTCACCTGGTCTCCAGGCTCTATGGAGCGTTGACTGGAATGAAGCACCTACCGTTAGATGCTCTTTGGACCAGGTGGAAGACAGACCTAAATAAGACCCTTACAGATGCAGACTGGAATAAGATTCTGGCGTACGCCCCTGTAGTTTCTCGAAACACAAGACTAAAATACATACAGTATAACTACACACATAGGGCTTACCTTACCCCCACACAGGCTCAGACTCATACATGGAGGTGAAGAGATTTGCTGCCCCCGCTGTATGCTGCTTGATGCAGGATTTGGCCATATGGCATGGGGCTGCCCGAGGTTATGAGAATTCTGGAAAGCGGTCATGTAAAAAACTTAACCATGTGCTGAATAGGCGACTTGAGAATTCAATTTAGATTTGTTTGCTGGGATTGTTCCATAGATCACGCCTCAAGAAAACAGGCAACAGATTTGTGGGCTTAGCCTTAGTACTGCCAGGATATCACTGGCTTGGAAACACAACAAGGGATCCAGCCTTGCTGTGTGGATAACAGATGTGACATGCTGGGCCAGAGAAGAGAGCCCTGAAAAGGAAGGAGAATAGGGGGATATGCCGTTGACCGATTGCCCACTGTGGACAGAGGTGATTGAAGGCTGAGAGATATCGAGCACAAGAGAAGAATCAGATTCAGACAGCACTATAGGGAGTGACAAAGTGGCCAGAAAGAGTTAACCTAGCGGAGAAGACAGCTAAGCGGAGGACAGTTGGACTTGGCCGGAAGGGAGAGGGCTAACCTTAGTGTTCTGCTGCCTGTCCCTGCCGAGCTCCCCCATTGCACTAATAACTGGCACTATATAGAGACTGCATCTTGCATGCGGTATTGACAACCTAGACATCCAGTAGTCTGTTTTTACAACAAGGACATTACTAGTTCACAGTTTTGAGGTTGACTAATTCTACACAACTGGCATGAATTGTCCAGATGAGATAACAGTTTGTTAAAATCTCCTACAGGCTCACCCATACCCCTACCCTAGCCTAACCATAGCCTATGTCACTCCTTTCTGGAGTTTATATACCCCCTCGACACCCTATTAACAAGATGCACATAGAGGGAGCAGTGGGAATAACATGTTAATTCTAATATGACTAGAGTGCTACTGAACTTTGTGTATAGATATACCTGACAATGATAAATACATATTCAGGTTGTAAAGCATACACTGTAATTTAACTGCCAGCTATAAAATGCCAATAAAATAAAAGTGTTAAAAAAACACTGAGTCCTTCTGTTATACATATGACACTCTCTCACTCACTGCACACACACGCATTGGAAACACATATAGAAATCAGTGCAAGGATCTGGTGTTTACATAACATAACTTTACATGAGAGGAATCCGTAAAATACCCTCTCCATGACACAGAGAAAAAGGCCTAGTGAAGCTACCAATTTTCACAAAATTTGGTATGCTGCCACAACCACTTTATGCAACTTACCTAAAGCATAGACAGTAGTCCAATGTGTGCTATGAAAGCACCCTTCGTTCACCTCTCCAAGTCACAGAACACGTTCTGGACCTCACATCCCTAGAGACAAGCCTAGACCTACACGCACACTAACTAGATTAGTATAATGCCAGAGCCAAAGACAAAGAGAGGACACTAGTTTCAAAAGCAGAGGGCAGTGGACCAAGCCTATCCACAATGCAAGGATCATTTCCATCCCAAGAGAACTTGACAGACTTACCTTTCCTTTTTCAAAAATCATTGATTACCAATGCTCTCCAGACCCCATGAATTTTTAGTCACTTTAATGGGATTAGTGATATGGAAAGAAGTAATTGTAATTTTTTTATACCAAGTTGATTCAAGCAACCATAAACATATGCAATAGCAAAGAATTCTGTGTACGTTCACAGACCCCAAAGAGAGCAGCACATATACAATATAGGAGATTAAGGTATTTCATCATTTCTAATACTTAAAATCCAAGTCGTTTTTAACCCACTGCACTCAGGCTTTCAGATCAATTTTATTTTCAGAACTTAGTAAAACACAGATGCCTTACCTTCCAAAACAGTAAAAATAAAAAACAAAAAACAAAAAGCATTATTTACTCTTAGCGGCATCTCCTTATCAAAACAAGTTAAAGCGGATACTGTCAGCAGTATACTATTTTGCTTCTTATGAATGGCCTGGGTTCACATTACTTCATTTTAAAATGGTTTTATTAGCTCTTTCCTTCTGTGCAAATACAAACAAAATCAGGAACCACTTGGCCAAAC
Source organism: Pleurodeles waltl (assembly GCF_031143425.1). NCBI lineage: Eukaryota > Metazoa > Chordata > Amphibia > Caudata > Salamandridae > Pleurodeles > Pleurodeles waltl. The sequence goes on from NC_090438.1 coordinate 351,154,571, forward strand.
ACTTTAACTGACTACAAATTGAAGGAATTACTTTCCTTCACAATTCCTCCCAGCAACAAGCAGAACACACACCACTGCATACAACTGCTTCACCAACAGTGCCACTGTACCTTATAAGCGGTATGAAGAGCAGTATAAATACAACTACAAAACTACATGGAAAAGGTAACTAAAACCCTGCATGCAGCAAACATTTCAGATGTCGCGCCACAATTATCACAGATGCAATTTTTATTAAATAAATCTGATTCTGACTACAACTAGGACCTCAATACAGGTGCTCTGGTGAGCTCCGTCCCGTGGCTGCCTGTAATTCTCAATATATCAGCTGGATACGAGCCACTGTGACCCCAGAGACCTGCAGGGATGGCCAAAAAGTGTGGTAGATCAAACCAGGGACAAGGCTGTTGGAGTTGCATAGATGTGGGGGAGCCACTGGGGACCCTTGGCACACAGACCCCGCATTAGGCTGCAAGCGGTGAAAGCACCGGAGAGAAGATGGGGGCAGCTGAGGCCCTGCATATCAAGACCTTCCTGGTCAGAGCCAAGGACTGGAGCCAGCCTCCGAGAGTCGCCCTGTGACCACCACTCCCAATAGGTAAAGGCAGAGAGGCCTACAGCCGGTGGGCAACTTTGGTAGGCCGAGCAGGCCTGCCAACATTGCAGTGATAATTGGGCTGCTAGCCGGGGGAGGAAAGAACAGAGCTTGATCCCTAGACATCGGAGGTGCACCGGGGACTGCGCACACTTAACCTGACCTGGATATCTGAAATGGTGCACTAATTCACCCCAGGTGTTGTCATCAAGGGCCTATTATGGTGCTACTGGCCCAAAACCTCGGACTAGTGCCTTGCATGTGGGTCTACCGCATGCATGGGGTGATAACCTAGGCAGGCCTAAATAACTCTCCTTGCCAACAAGGCCACGCATCAAGGCCGCGTGAGGGTAGAAACCAGGCTCTCAAGTGATGGCGATCATCTGGGGCAAAGTTAAATCGGGTGTGGGGCACCTGTCGGAAACGATGCACAATCAAACTGCAGACACCCTTACTCCGAGTATTGTCCCGTGCTACAAGGGCATTATTGAAAGCGGGTACCCTGGCCCTTAAACTAACTAGATGTGCAGAGCAGAGACGACAGGCAAGCTGATGAAACCAGACAGGGCTCCAGTAGGGCAACGGATAGCCTGGAACACTGTGTGACTGAGGGCCCGATACTGATGCACCACAGAAATCGCTATACCCACACTCCATTGGCCGCTGTTGAGCGCCAGTGCCTGGGAGGGAGACACTGCCATTTCTTAACACTTGGATACATACGTCACTATTGCCGAACTGAAGTGTACCTGTGATGGTGCACTGGAATGGGATTATATTGGTGATATGAACCCTGGCTACCTCTGGAAAGAGTAGGCAGTGCCTTAACCCTTGGGCCCAGGACTTTGGTCGGCGGCGGGCTTGTGTGCGGGATTCAGGGCTCTCCTACTTAGACCTGAACCTCTGTCTGGTGTGCCTGGGCTGTCACCGGCTGCGTTCTGCTCACTCTGGACCTTGTGGTGGGCAGGGGAGTTCATGGGGGCAAGCTTCAATTGAACTGGAGAATTGCAAGGAGACCTATCACATCTTAATACACAGCTGTAACTGTGAGAAGGGTTTTGTGACCTCCAGGGGCCTGTCAAAAGCACTTGCTAGACAAAATTACTCCCTCCTGCCCACTGCACAACACAGACATCATGATGGTGCGATCCAAATTTCCCAAGAGCCAGAATCTAGACATCACAGATGCTGCAGCAACAGCAACATTCTCAAACCCAAACATGGACACAAATAGCACACCTCAACGTCACCCCTGAGGTCATTCCATGCAGTCTGAAAAGGTACTATAAGCCGTCCTTTATACAATAAAAAAACCACAATGAGACCAAAATTGATATGGTCTCCCTGGATGTCGGCCTACTCCGGGAGGATCACCACAAGCTAGCAGACAAGGTGGACATCGCCAAATCAGATCCGACTTCCATGCAGCCTACTCTCCAGACCCTTTAGTCCCAAATACAGGATCTGTGGACCAAAGTCACCTCCCTTCACAACGGGTCTAAGATGTGAAAGGTCGCTTGCATCTGAACAATGTCCGCTTCCGTGGAGGAGGCTAACATGGAACTGTTTTTAGAAGGACTGGCTGATAACAATGGATCATGAAGGGAAAATGCTGAAATTCTTCGCTGTAGAGCAGGCGCACTGCATACCACGCAGACCGCCACCTCTAGGAGCCCACCCAAGACCATTAATTGCTTGCCACCTAAATTACAGGGACAAAGACTTCATCTTGCACTTGTTCTGAACCAAGGTACCCTGGCGGCGTGAGAGTGCTATCATAACAGCATACCTAGATTTCACAGCGAAAGTGCAACAAAAACGCAACTCTTAACTCATGGTTAAGCAAATGTTGTGCGATCTGTCCCTGAAATATGCGCTGCTGAACCCAGCCAAGCTCAAAGTTGTCAATAGCAAGTCCATTGAGTTCTTCTATTCCCTGGAAAACGTATGGACCTGGCTGCATGCTAAACGTTTGGCAAATGACAACGGTGCAGACCAGCTGTCTGATGAATGGTTAACACCTAAACCTCGCTGGAGGAGGTGCAGTAAAATGGCCCATCGTCCCACTATGGAGCAGGTATCCAGGTAACAGGTACAAGCAGTAGCAGATACCTCGCAACTTTTGAAAAATCCTTTTGAGGTGCTGAGACAACATCTCCCCTCTGACACTAGCTCAGTGGCAAGCAACTCTGGGGCCTTGTAATGATATTTGTGTTTTGATCACTGACTATACGTTGCACTTAGCCTAACAGCACACCATCACATTAGTGACCACCAGCTTCATCTTGCCTATTGACTTTATTTTGGCATTAGCCACTGCTACGTTAAAAGCTGCACATAGTTTTTCACACTGTACAGTGTGCTCATGTTTTTATTCTGCTTGTTTTTGTGTTCTTTCCCAACAAGGGTTTAGGCTGATAAGAATGTACTAGGCCGGTAGGGACCGGTTTTATTCTGAAGGGGCACCTTGGGATTTTGGCCAAGCCCTGACGTGTTCTTTTCAAAGCTGGCCTAAAGTAATCAGCATTTTTTTAAATAATAAGCTTCTGCAGTGAGAGGGAGTTTCTAGAATGTTCCTCTGGTTTGTTCAAAGTATAAGAGGTCAAGACCAGATGGACCGGGGTGTGAGTGATTCGGACCTCTGACATGCTCAGGACGCTGAGGTGTGTCATCCTTCCCGTGAGGATAATTAATCTCTCTCTCTTTCTTTCTACGATCAATTCTGGGATCTGGCGATCTGTTGCTGATAGGAGGGAGATGACCAAATGTGCCCGTGCCTCATGGTGATGCATGTTTTTTAAATTCTTGTTATCTGCATTACATTGCAAGAGATATATATATATATATATATATACACACACACACACACACACACACACACACACACACATATATACATGCACACACACACATATATTTGCTGTGTATATTGCAGTGGAGAATCATTTGTACATGTTTTCATTTCATTGCTGTGACCATTTTTGAATGTGTACTTTCAGCATGCTGACCTTCCTTTACGAGCCTTGCAAAGTGAATTAACAAATCTCTTCTTTAGACTAAGAAGTGTGTTCCAGAGATTTTTGTCAGTGCAGGAGTGTTTCAGCTCGGTCATTAGTGAGGCAAAACAGGCTTCTTCAGAGACAATGACTAGGGGCACAGTCATAGCATCCAGAATGGTAGATGACTGCTCCGATGGGCACGGTGGCTTTTTTCACTCTGTTTTGTCCTTTCCACATGCTACCTCATCCACCTAGGCAGAAGGGCAACATGGGCTGGGTCCAGGCCAGATGACATGAGCACAGTTGCGGGAACCGTGGACGGAAACCTGCAGTCATATGGGTCCCATGCCCTGTAGGTCTTCCAATACAGACTGGGTTCTCTCTTTAATTATGTTGTTTTTTGTTGGGACATTATAGGCTGGGGACATGTAGTCTTACTGGTAAGGGTGGTGTTTGAGCTGTTCTGTCCTCGCCTTTTCTTTCTTCTTTTTATACTATTTCTTTCCTCATGTTATGCATGAAAAGTGGAATCTACTGTGCGCCTTTACAGGGGAGGGCAACATCTACAGTAGGCTACTTTTATCCTTCAGATGGCTGTTAGACGCTCTTCAAATGGGGCCCTTGCAGAGATGTTGTGGGGCTCAGAGATGCCACTCCTACATACAGTAGCACATGGGTATTCCAATACACAACACTGCTCCCCGCTATAAATTAACATGAAATGTGGGCGGCATGGCTAGTCTCTCCAAGCACTATAAAATACACTCATAGATCAAGCGCCGACATGCATATATTGCCATCTCACAAGAAACACACCTTACACACAGGGAATTAGGTAAGGTGAGGCGCGAAATGGAGGGGACAAGTATATGGAACTGTATCCTTTCCTATGCGAGGTGAGTGCCACAGGATTGATGAGGTGGATTGTTTCACAATTCTTTAAGGCCACATAGTTGGACTGCCATTCACAGTGGAAGGCGAATACGCCCCTAACCCCTCAGCCAGTCGGCCTTCTTTGATGCTCTTACCCCAGCACTATTACGAGACCCCCAGGCACCAGAGATGTAGGGTGCCGATTATAACTGCATGCCTGAAGTGGACAAGGACCGCTTTGTCCCTCTCCTCCAGGGGGCCACCTGTGTTTGGACTGTGAAACACTTTAAGAAATGGACGACTCGCATTGGTCTGCATGACGCATACCGATTGCTTTACCCTACAGATGGCGAGTATTCCTTTAATATCCCAGTCCATGGTTTTCACAAGAGGCTGGACATTTTCTTTTGCAACGACTCTCTGGGGAGGGGGCCGGGCAGACTACACGAGCGAAGTATCTGGCATGCATGTTATCATGGCATTGTGTGTTTGATCATGGTCCAGTGGGGGGGGGGGGGGCACAGTCCCAGGTCTCAACCTGGAGGCTTCAGACAGAGGCCCTTCTGGACCCTCCCTTTAAAGAGGTGCTATCTGACTCAGATTACTACCTATTTTGAGCTGAAATAGGACACTGCGCTAACTAGGGTAGTTGAGTGGAACACTCACAAAGTAGTTGTGGGAGAACATTGCATGGGGACAACGTGGAGGATCCGCAAGGTCTTAACCACAGACCTCCTCACACCTGAACAAGAGATGCAGACATTGGAGACTCAAACGGTCCACCAACCGGGCGAACTGTAACTATTGCGTTCCCTACGTAGGGAGCACGGAGAGTCTGAGGCACAGCTGGGGAAACATGTTTATAGACGACGCCATGCTCTCGTGCACGCGGAGGGGGACAGATCTGGTGGGCTATTTGCCTAGCTGGTGCGGAAAGATCAAACACCACCCACCGAATGAAGCCATTAAATTATGCAAACGGTGTAGTGGTCAATACTCAGGCAGCCATTAAAACTGTCTTATTACCGCTCTTTGTATACAGCAGTGAACACATCTTCTCCCATACGCATACAGGACTTTCTGCAAGATATACAGTTGCCCCAGCTAATGCCAATACATAGGGCTGTGCTGCAAGCTCCCCTCCAACCGGAGGAAATCCTACTGGCTGTAAAACAGATGGCTCGGAACAAAGCCCCAGGAACTGGCAGGCCGCCGACTGAATACTATACAGCGAATGCCTCACACTTTGCTCCGAAACTCAGAGATTTTCTACTAAGCCAGACAGATGGGTCAGTTACCACAATCCCTCCAGTAGGCATTTACTGTAGTCCTGCTTAAGCCCAGTCAAGATCCCTTGGATGTCAGTTTATACTGTCTGCTGTCCCTTTTGAAGCTTGACTGTAAAGCGCTGGCCAAAGGATTGCTTCCTGTTAATGATTTATTGGTACACCGGGATCAATCCGGATTTATAGCAGGAAGCAATACCTTCATAAATATACGTAGGTTGCTCTGCTGGTAGACCTCCCTCTATTTGGAACTCTAGGACATACCGGGGTGCCAGTGGACATGGAAAAGGCCTTTGACACCCTCAGATGGGACTGCTTAATGGCCTTTCTTGGGTGAATGGGCATTAGACCTAACTACATGGGTGGGATCCGTGCCCTGTATGGGAACCAACAGTTAGAGTGCACGCAGGCATCACAATTTCTGACAGCTTTGATATTCAAAGAGGCACCATGCAAGGCTGCCCCCTATCTCCATTGATATTCGCTTTGGCAATGGAGCCTTTGGCATGTAGCCTGCAAATACAAGAGTGGTTGATACCGATACCGTCTTGGGGCGAATACAATGTTGTATCTCTGTATGCGTACAATGTGTTGGTATATCTACGTGACACTGCCGCCACGCTCCATGTCATGATGTCGCTATTGGAAGACTTTGGCAAGGTGTCTGGCCTCAAAGTAAATTGGATCAAATCATGCATATACCTACTGGCCCTAGTCCCAGAACCGGACCAGGGGGCCCTCCTGGATTGCCGACTGCCATGATGCTACACCACACTTAAATACCTGGGTGTGCAAGTATACAATGACCTAGGTGACCTCAGTGATGGGATCATCAATAAAACACTTGCTGGAGTTTGTAGGTCCCACCCATTTTGGACGTCTCTGCCACTGTCCCTGGCGGGGCAGGTGGTAATTGCTAAGATGTTGATATTGCCTCGGATCTTGGACCTCTTTACAGTTCTTCTAATATACCTCCCCAGAACCTTTTTCAAGGAACTGCATGGGGTACTGTCCTGGCTCATATGGGGAGTGAGGAAGACGTCAGGTGGCACTAGAGTTGCCAGAGAGAACATTACTTTACTGATGTAGGATGTTGGCTCTGTATATCCTATCTAAAAGTGAGAGATAGTGTGCACAGAGTCCAAGGGTTTCCCTTAGAGGTTGATAGTGGCAAAATTTGATAATACTAATGCTCTATTTTGTGGTAGTATGTTCGAGCGGTAGGCTTATCGGAGGGTAGGGTTAAGCATTTGTTGTAAACACACAGGCAATAAATGAGGAACACACACTCAAAGACTTACTCCAGGCCAATAGGTTTTATATAGAAAAATATATTTTCTTAATTTATTTTAGAACCACAAGATTCAAGATTTGAAGTAAATACATAAAATGCAAGGTACTCCACACAGGTAAGTAAGGCACTTTGAATTAAAGCAGTAGTACACACAGTATACGTTAAAATGGCAATAAGCTATTTTAAAAGTGGACACAATGCAAAAATCAACAGTTCCTGGGGGGAGGTAAGTATGGTTAAGTTTCTGAGGTAAGTAAAGCACTTACAAGTTCCGTCTCCTGGGCATAGGCAGCCCACTGTTGGGGGTTCAAGGCAACCCCAAAGTCACCGCACCTGCAACACAGGGCTGGTCAGGTGCAGAGGTCAAAGGAGGGCCCAAAACACATAGGCGCCTATGGAGAACAGGGGTGCTCCGGTTTGCTGGCAGGTAAGTACTTGGGTCCTCGGGGAGCAGACCAGGGGGGGTTTTGTAGAGCAGTGGGGGGGTGGGGGGGGGGGGGACACAAACAGGCACACAAAACACACCCTCGGCGGCACAGGGGCAGCCAGGTGCAGTGTGCAAAGTTGGTGTTGGGTTTGCTAATGAAAGCAATGGAGGGACCAGGGGGTCACAAAGGCAATGCAGGCGGGGCACGGGAGGGCTTCTCCGGCCAGCCTGATGGCCACTCCTGCACTGGAGTTTGGTTCCTCCCGGTCCTGGGGGCTGTGGGTGCAGTGCTGGGTCCAGGCGTTGAGTTCCTTGTTACCAGGCAGTCGTGGTCAGGGGGAGCCTCTGGATCCTCTCTGCAGTTGTGGCTGTGGAGGTGCCGGGGCGGTCTCAGGTTACTCACGAGGTCGCAGTCACATGGGAGTCCTCTCTGCAGTGCTGGTTCTCTGGAGCTCGAGCCGGGGGCGTCGGGTGCAGAGTGTGAAGTCTCACGCTTCCGGTGGGAAGAGTGGGTTCTTTGAAAGTTGCTTCAAAGTTGCAAAAATGTTGCTGTTGGTGAACAGTACCGCTGTTCTCAGGAGTTCCTTGGTCCTTCGGTTCAGGGCAGTCCTCTGAGTCTATAGAGGTCACTGGTACCTGTCAGATGCGTCGCTGTGCAGGTTCTTCGAGTCTGAAGACAGGCCGGTAGGGTTGGGGCCAAGTCAGTTGTCGTCACCGTCGTCTCTGCAGGGCTTTCTGTCAGCAGTCCTTCTTGTTGTAGGTTGCAGGAATCTCCTTTCCTGGGTCTGGGTCGCCCCTAAATACTAAATATAGGGGTGTGTTTAGGTCAGGAGGGCAGTAGCCAATGGCTACTGTCCTGGAGGATGACTACACCCTCTTTGTGCCTCCTCCCTGAGGGGATAGGGGCATATCGCTAATCCTACTGGGGGAATCCTCCAAACTCAAGATGGAGGATTTATAAAGGCAGGGGTCACCTCAGCTCAGGACACCTTAGGGGCTGTCCTGAATGGTGGGTGACTCCTCCTTGTTTTTCTCATTATCCTCTCCTGCCTTGCCGCCAAAAGTGGGGGCAGTGGCCGAAGGGGCGGGCATCTCCACTAGCTGGGTTGCCCTGGGGTGCTGTAACAAAAGGAATGAGCCTTTGAGGCTCACCGCCAGGAGTTACAGTTCCTTCAGAGGGAGATGAGAAGTGCCTCCACCCAGTACAGGCTTTGTTCCTGGCCACAAAGTGACAAAGGCACTCTCCCCATGTGGCCAGAAACTCGTCTGGTTGTGGCAGGCTGGCAGAAACTGGTCAGCCTAGCACTCGGAGTCGGACTGGTATTCAGGGGGCATCTCTAAGATGTCCTCTGGGTGCATTTTACAATAAATCCCACACTGGCATCAGTGTGCATTTATTGTGCTGAGAAGTTTGATACCAAACTTCCCAGATTTCAGTGTAGCCATTATGGAACTGTGGAGTTCGTGTTTGACAAACTCCCAGACCATATAACTCTTTATGGTTACCCTGCACTTACAATATCTATGGTTTTGCTTAGGCACTGTAGGGGCATAGTGCTCATGCACATATGCTCTCACCTGTGGTGTAGTGCACCCTGCCTTAGGGCTGTAAGGCCTGCTAGATGGGTGACTTACCTATGCCACAGGCAGTGTGAGGTGGGCATGGCACCCTGAGGGGAGTGCCATGTCGACTTAGTCAATTTCTCCCCACCAGCACACACAAGCTGTGAGGCAGTGTGCATGAGCTGAGTGAGGGGTCCCCAGGGTGGCACAAGACATGCTGCAGCTCTTAAAGACCTTCCCTGGCATCAGGGCCCTTGGTACCATTTACAAGGGACTTATCTGTGTGCCAGGGCTGTGCCAATTGTGGGAACAAAGGTACAGTTTAGGGAAAGAACACTGGTGCTGGAGCCTGGTTAGCAGGGTCCCAGCAAACTTTCAGTCATAACTGACATCAACAAAAGGCAAAACGTCAGGGGGTAACCATGCCAAGGAGGCATTTCCTTACAACAGAGGACTAGGTGCATAGACTATGAATGGTACTAAGCAGCAGTGCAACTACAGTGGCTGTTGCGGTGGCTGGGCACAAAGGTCTGTTTGGAGAGATTGACAGTTACAAGAACCCTAGGTGGGGTACTGATATACACATACCGACCCCAGGAACCCAGCTGCAAGTGGAGTCACAACAGATGAGGGTGGCTCATCTGTGTTGGTGCCACTCCAAGGGTCAAGGAGACGACTTACCTTATTCCCCTCTCATCCAGATTTGGCAGGTGCCAGCTCTCCTAGACATGACATGACATGTCACTTTGATTCGGGCCATAGAAGGCTGCTGGGGTCGTGGTCCTGAGACATCTTTACCACAAATAGAGTCTTATGTCCTTCTAGGACATTATGGACAAATACAGGATGGTAGTGGGACAATTTATGGCTTCCCCTGCAATACATCTTGCAATACACACCATTTGCGGAGCTAATGGGAGAGAACTGTCCTAATCCCAGTTACTAGATGCACTGCTATCCTATCGAGGCACCCGACACGCCATCGCAAATGCTCAAAAGTCTGAAGCACAAGGAGGGTTTGGGAGAGCCACAGACAGACTTGATTCAGTTTTACTGCATCCATTGACAGATGAACGATGGGACCAGGCTTTGCAACATGTTAAGGAGGTCTCCTACAACCTCATATACCGGTTTACACAGTTCAACTTTGTGCACGATGCATACCTCATACCACACCACGTACAAGATAAGTTTCCAGGGGCCTCTTCAGACTGCCCCAGATTCAAAACCCCAGATGCTGGTGTCTATCATGTGATTGGGGAATGTGTGGTGCTCCAGCGCACATGGGAGGAGAAAACTGAAATCACAGCCGGAATTGTGGAACACACGCTCTTACCCACCCCCCATTCCTGTGTGCTGGGGATCTATCCCAAAGCGAAAGAGGATAAGTACATCCACAAATTAATAAACCTGGCGTTTCTTTTACTCAAACGCCAAACTGCTATGACATGAAAGGCACCCATACCACCGGACATTGGGTCTCTCCTGACATGGGCTCGAGCTGAGTCAGAAGTACTAGCAAGATTACATCTCTGGGGAGGTCCACAGTAGGTGGGGAGTGCTAGGGGGACTACGTTCAGAAGATGGAAGCAAAGAACAATGAATGCCCTCCCTGAATCCAGCATACACGCAATGGATTGCCCGCAAGGTGAGACGGATAGGAGAGTGGCAGGAACAGCTGGACAGTAGGCACTTACCTGTATGAAACCATGTGACATTGTGGTTGTGTTTGTCCCACACCGTGTCACTGTCCCCCCTCCCCCAGCACTACCACATGACGACCCAAGGGATGGAGATCAGTGGGAAGTAATCCATAGAACTAGCCATTACTGTAATAACTGCCAATATGTCTGCGCATAGAGTCCTTTTTTTGTTCTATATGTACTGCTGGACAGATAGTTCATTGCTGGACAGCTAATTAATTCCAACACTTTTTGCTATCTCTCACCCGCTTAGATCTCATTGCTATTAAGACCGCACATGCAAGTCATGCAGATTTCACTGTATGTACAGTTGTTGGTCTTAGGTTTACTCATCAGTATGTATGGTCCCCAAGAAATAGGGCTATGGATAACCTGCCGTAATTTCTTAGTATGTAGTGTTTTTTTTCTCTCTGTTAAAAACCAATAAACTTAATTCAAAAATAAAACTATGCACTTCATCAATGTCCTTGTCCCACATGACTACAACATCAAACACCATGACAAATCACACAACAAAGGAAGAGACAATGAAGTGATCCAATTAGCATTGTGGCCCTTTTCTGTGATCTTGCAACCAGTCAAACTTCTCCGGTCATAGAAAATAAATTCCTCCTCCCCTTGGGACAACCAAGGCCTCACTTAAAAAAATAAATTATGTGACAACAAGATAAGAAATGGCACAGATCTAAATAACAAAATAAATCTACTGTTTTATGAAATGCCTTTGCTCCACCAGTGGCCAACTCAGTCCTGCAGCCAAACCACCTATTACATGCACCACCACCATCAACAAAACCACCAGATTAATCAAGGGTCTCTTTAAAAAAAAAAAATCTAAAATTTGAACTGTGTGCCAGTTGCAAGTGCAAAGTTCACTCCATAGAGAAATGCAGAGCCATAAAACAAAATCAGGCAACACTGTCAACTCTAATCTATGCAGCACCATCAACTCAGTACCTACTTACTGTACACCTAAGGCTATACTTCATTAGATCTAGCCACGCTCCATAGATCTCTGAAAACCACATCCTAGGGAGACTACATTGTTATAGTATCCATAAAAGAAAAGATAAGTGGCAATACTCCAATTCCTCTTCTCAACAGGAATGCTTCTTTCACCTAAGGCATCTTCCTAGACTTCCTATACGACAGAGGCACTTATAGTTCCAGGACATGCAAAACTGCATGATTAGAAATCAAAAGATACAGGCAGGAGAAAACTAGACAGCAAACCATATTCAGTTAAGTCCTTATAATCTGCAACTAGATCTCAATATAGAGCAAAAACAAACCCCCCACCCTTCTTTTCCACAATTAACTGAAGCCCCCCTCTGATAACTTCCAGAAACCCGTCAGCCTTCTTCTCTGCTCATTTCACAGCTCTCTTTCTAGTAACGCTGGCCCCTTCATGGTTCAGAGCACCATTGCTAAGTAGTGATAGTTGCACCACTGCGTCAAAAGAAATCCCATAATATGCCGCATATCACCATCATTAAGACCATTATTATGAGGACAGGCAATATGCCAACGAGGGATGACATCATTGTGTAAAGAGTGCCCAAAAAAAACTTTAAGCGATAACCATAATTTCATGGGTTGGACCTTTCAAGTTAGAGATAACCTCTGTATCCTAGGGAGATGGGATTACAATGAGCCATGGGTGGCATAATCTGCTGTGGTCAACTGAACACCACAGATGTAAACTGTTAAGGCAGAGGAGGCACTACACAAAACATACACACAGTCACGCAGCCAGTATGCTGCAATTAAAAGGCCTTCTTACTTATGTTTTCTACACTCTCATGGGGCTCCTGTTCCTAAGCCCTGGCCTGATCCACAGCACACACAAGCTCTGGCTTTAAGGCAGGCCTCTAAATTCACCCACAGTGTGACTCATATCCAAGTATCTGCAACAAGTTGGGATACGTCCCAGATAAATGAAACTGGCACATCTTTAGAAGGGCCTACAAAAAGAGCAATCTGGATGGAGTAAAAACTTTTTTTTTTTATGTATAAGAAACCATGACGTACAACATACACAGATGCCCTACAAAAAGGCCATCACCACCCAATCAAGAAGACGCCAATTTGCAATAGTGTGAGAACATGGATCAACAGTGCAGCATTCTTTGAAGCAGCCGCAATTATCAAGCGGCAAGGACCCACAGCAGCAACTGGAGATGGAGCATAGGGTCTCTGGTTGGCTCCCAGAGCAGAACTTTGCACACTAAACCAGAGGGAATTCATGATGCTGCTTACTTCCCTGAAGCTATCCACTCTGTTTAGAGACTCTTTTCAACTAGATTACAAGAACATTATATAAAAATGGAGTTGGAGTACTACGGTGCATGCTCAAAAAGCACTGCCACACAAAACTCCTAGATATAAAATAAGAATTCTTATAAAAAGTAAAACCTAACATTTTAGTTAATATAACTCAATTCTTAACTAAATAAGAAGTTGTAGATTAAGGGGTGCACCAATTGCGAGGTCGTTTAAAACATGGCTTTTGTTTAAACCTCAGCTATAAAAATTATTAAGAGTTCTCCAAGCTAGCGCTTGTCTATATTTAAAAAAATTACATGAAAATGGCTCAAGTAAGAACCTTATGCCAAAGTTACAATTTGAAAAGCCTATTAATTTAATTATCTGCATTCCACTTGCCAGATGTTAAGCTCCCACCATAAACACATTTAATATTATTATTAAAAGTATGCATATTCAAAATGAAAATATTTTAAATTCGTGTTTCTAATTTTCAAAGGCACTTAAACTTGGACTACAATAATAAGAAATAAAAGCCACCCCGTTTACAGACGCTTCGCGATGTATCTTTCTTGTTTACTGAAAAATACTTTGGAAAACAGTTAGGCAGAATGGCGACTTTGAAAGAGATCTGTAAGTTCGCACTGCTGCTTCCTTCAACTTTACTATCAAGGAGTGTGAATTTGAAGAAGAAAAAAAAAAGAAAAAAATCCTAAAGTGTTCTAAAGTTTGATAGTAGGCTGTAAAACTCAATTGAAACAAGGTCAAATTATCCACAGCACTATTCCAAATGTAAGGTGAAAGCAGTGTAAAACACAAACTACTCCAATGAAAATCTAGATTTCTTCAGATGCATCCGCACAAGTTTTACAGCAGGTTCAGCCACTATACCCACTACAGTAAACTCACATTAATAGAATTAAAGAGAACATATGTCTTAAGAGGAACAATTCAGCAAGTAATGTTCGTATTGACAAATGATTGGTACTCTTGATTGGCTCCCTCCTCCATTTTCTTCTTTTTTTCACGCATTAAAAACAATATTATGTACTGCGATCTTCTGCTTTGTAGCTAGGTTTGCACTATAGATCGATCCCATGCACACATCCACAAAAAACAATTACACCAAGTGCTTCTGTCACTAATAACCCATAAAGGTGAACATAACATTTCACTGGGATACGCTTTGCTATGTCAAATAGGTTTCCACACAAGCATCCCACTGACAAAGAATTTCATGGCGACAAGAAGTGACCTGCATCATCAACGTAACAACTGTTTACGTAGAACACAACAGGAACTGACGAGCGAACGCAAAGCCAATAGGTGTTGCCTATGCGAGAGCTATTGGCTTTGGCAATGTTTTAGCCATGTTGTACAGCCGGGTGGCTGCTGTTCAGCATGGCTAAATGTTAGTGGTGTGGGGTGGGGTAGACTGGGATCGAAATGCGTAGGCATGGATTGGGTATGCTGGGGTAGATTTGAGTGGAGTAGGGTGCATTGGGGTGTAGTATAGGGTGGAGTGGGTTAGACTGGAGTGGGAGTGTGGTAGACTGGAGAGGAGTGGACTGGGGTAGATTGGAGTGGAGGAGTTGGGTAGATTGGAGTGGGGGAGACTGAACTGGGGTGGGGTACACTGGGGTATAGTGGGGTAGACTGGAAGACTTGCATAGACTGGTATGGTAGATTGGAGTGGGATAACCTTAATTTGGGTGCAGCGGGGTAGACAGGGTGCAGTGTGGTAGACTGGGGGAGTAGTGTAAATTGTAGTGGGGAGGGTCGGAGGCAGAGTGGAGTGGGATATATTGGGGTAAATTGAAGTGACATAGGATGGCTTGAGGTAGATTTAAGTTGCGTGAGGTAGAATGCAGGGAAGTGGAGTAGACTGGGGTAGAGTGGGGAGAATGGATGGAGTGGGGAGATGGGTGTATAATAGGGTAGAGTGGAATTAAGTGGGGGTAGATTTAAGGGACGTGGGGTAGATTGGGGGAGTGGAGTAAATTAGATTGGAGTGGGGAAAACTGGTAGAGTGGAGTAGATTGGAGAGACTGGAGTAGGGTAGATCGGGGTAGGGGGAGTGAGATATAATGGTTTAGACTGGAGTGGGGTATATTAGATGGATTATAATAGGGTAGATTGTAATGAAGTGAGGTAGATTGGAGAGGAGTGGAGTTGGACAGAGTGGTTTGGATTAGATTGGAGAAGGAAAGACTGGAATGGGGTAGATTGGTTAGAATGGGTGAGACTGGCGTGGAGTATATTGGGGCAGCGTATATTGGGGCAGCAGCGGTTTCTCCTTGAGGGCAGGGAAGCATCGCCCACCTACTGCGAGCCGCGCTAAACAGGAAGAATAAAATGGCACTGAAATGACTTCATTGCCATTTTATTTTTCACATAGAGGCGCAGCCTGCTCCGGAACAATAAGGGGCATGTCCTCTTTTTACCACGGACTACAGCAGTGCTGGCAAGACACTGCAAAGTGCGTATGTGAGTTTAGCCAAAAGACTTGCGCCAGCCAAACTCATATGCGCACTTTGAAACTCTCCAACCAGCTGCCTTGGACAGCTGGTTGGAGACGGAGGTCAGGCCTAAAGGACCTGAAAGAGCTTCCAGCCAGGACACTCCATCCAATCCTGGAGCTGCTCTCAGGCAGGCTAACATTATGAGAGCAGCACCAGGATTGCTTAGGAAAGTTTCTGCTTTCACTCAGTCACAGATTAGGAAGGATGAAGAGGAAGACGCAACCCAGGTAAGTACAATTATTTTATTTTTAATATAATGCATGCTTGTGTGTTACTGTGCCTGCTTGTTTACTCTTTTTACGAAGTTGAGTACTTCACTCACCCTACCATTTTGATCCATTAGCTGCTGAAGTGGGGTATATAGGAGTGGAGTAGATTGGAGTGGAGTGGCGTGAGGTAGATTGGGGTGGAGTGGGTTAGATTAGACTGGAATGGGGTATATTTGAGTTGCGTGTGGTAGACTAAAGTGGAGTAGACTGGATAGAGTAGAATGGAGGGTGGTAGATTGTGGGACAGTGTAGTGGGTTAGACTGGGTGGATTGGAATGGAGTGGGATAAGTTGGAGTGGAGTCAAGATCGAAGTGGAGTGAGGTAGATTTAGTGGATTAGAGTAGGGTATACTGGAATGGAGTGGAGTAGATTGGAGTGGTATGGGGGTAGACCGATTGCAGTGCAGTACACTGTAGTGGGATGGAGAGGGGTAAAGTGGGGTAGAGTAGATTGTAATGGATCAGATAGAGGAAGAGTAGAGTAGACTGGGGTGGGGAGGGGTAGATTAGAGTAGGTTAGATTGGGAGGGGTGAGGTAGACTGGAGTGGGGTAGATTTGAGTGGAGCATACAAGATTGAAGTTAAGTGGAGTGGGGTAGATTGGAGTGAAAAGGAGTGGGATAGACTGGATGGACTGGAGTGGAGTAGGGTATATTGTTTTAGAACAGTGTGGGGTAGATCGTGGTGGAGAGGAGTGGGACAGATTTCAGTTTGGAGTGGAGTGAAGTAGTGTAAACTGGAATGGAGTGGGGTAAATTAGACTGGGATAGAGTGGATTGGGGCAGACTGGGGTGGAACTGGATGGAGTGGGGGTGGGTAGACAGAAGTGGAGTTTGGTAGATTAGAGTGCAGTGAAGTGGGTTGAATAGGGATATGTTGGAGTGAGGTGGATTGGGGTAGGTTGGAGTGGACTGGAGTGTGGTAGATTGAAGCAGAATGCGGTAGATTTGGTTGGAGTATGGTAGGGTGGAGTGGGTTAAACGAGAGTGAGGTGGGGATGACTTGGTTAGACTGAGTGGAGTAGATTGGAGTGAAGTGGGGTAGACCCGAGTGGAGTAGACTGCATCTTAGTGAGTGGATTGGGGTAAACTGGGGTAGCTTGAAGTGGGGTAGAGCAGATTGGAGTGGGGTGCAGAAGAGTGAAGTGGGGTAGATAGGGGTGTGGTGGAGTAAGGTGGGTGGTGTGGAGTGTGATAGATTGGGGTGGAGTAGATTCTAGAGAAGTGGAGTAGACTGAAGTGGAGTGGGGGGTGAAGAGTGGAGTGGCAAGTTGTGTTGTGGAGTGAGTGGTATAGAGTGGAGTGGTGCAGTGAGTGTGGATTAGGCATGGTTTGGTAGCACACTGCCATTACAGACAACACATTTTCAATTGAAATGACCACTACATTTGCACCTTCATATAGTTTCACTGCACGCAAACGATGTGTGGAAATGTCATCACCTAAGTTATTGATGTGTTTTGATTGTATCCAAATATTTGTTTCTACCACACTCCAGAATTACAAAAATTAAATGTGCTTCACATGTACTAATTCCGATAGATTCTGAAATATCAGCACAGTTCTTTTTTTGTGGGATAGAAAAAAAAAAAAAAGAAGAAAAAAAAACAGTTCTACACCCTCTCTTCTCACAAGTACTCAGCTGGATTGTCACATAAATTCTCTCACTCTGAAGTCAGAGAAAGAAAAGTAAACACCAAGCTCCATGGGAAGACAAAGGCTGACGTTTGATCTCGGTCTTTGAATGCACAGCAAATGTGAGAAGATAAGAACAAGATTTTAAGGCCTGTTTAAAGAAAGCGAGTTCTTGAAAGAATAAAGTAAACAAGGTTTAGGCAACAAGAGGGACGAACTCAAGGTGGACAGTCTGAAGCAAAAAAAGCCGTCAAATAGAAATCAGGAAAATGTGACTTACAAACCACAAAGGTAATGGTAAGCAACGGGAAGAATGCATTCCTAAGTCAGCTTTCTGAATGTCACAAGAAGTCATAAGCAAACCAGACTACTGTGCTGTCCCCCAGGGTTTGACCTAAAAAAAAACTGCAGTCTAATTTCAGAGTAAACAACTTCAATAAACATTCAGCTTACACTAGGTCAGTCATTCTCTGGTCCCTTTTTGAGCCCTAACTAAAAAGGTGTGACTTTGTTTTGTTCCTGTAACTAGAAGATGCATACAAAAACTGACCTATACATTACACAAAGATCTGACAACTTAGCAAGCCAGCTCAAAGGCAAACATATTTAAAAATGCCACTTACTTACACACGCTACTGAACACACATATAAGGGCCACCTCACCATAAAATAAATTACATTACAGCTGATCAGAGTGAATGTTGACCCCTTATTGAAAGCTAGGGCATACAGAACACGTTTAAAGTGCCAGACATTAGCTGCGTTAAACCCTTTTGTGCTTTCTTTTGAAAGTCACATACTGCCCCAACTCACTTCTCCTCCCACCCAGCAGTCAGCGAAATGAGACTACCTAAGAAGTGTCACAATAACAGTGTCCTTAGAAGCTATACTTAGGGAAACAGCCTTGAAGATCAAAGTTATTTGACCAATGCACTCGCAAAGATATGTGCCAAATAAACTACTGACAGAATGAGGACTATTAAAAAAAAAAAAATTAAAAAAAAGACTACTGTGCTCAGCACACATTTTGTGAACGCAGCTATATTGCCAGACACCTTGATCTATTAATACCACAGAACAATACTATCTGCATCACAAATATGCATCTTACATTAAAAACTTTACCCCTATATTCTCGATTTTGCTTTTTCTGCACCATTTTCACAAATTACCTTTTGTAGACCTCAATAAAGACTGGCGTCCAACTCCCAGTAAAATCTGCACTCCGGGAACGCTCTGTGGGATCTCCTTCTCTAGAAGAGGACCGATCCTCTCACAAATTCTTAGAAGATAGTTTGCAGGAATGTGAGCATTGGCTCGCACCTAAAGTGACAAACACGAATCAAGATAAATATGTTAAAATCTTCCACCTGTACAGTTTGTACATCCGCTTAATGCAGCCACAACCAGATGCAACTTCACCATTTGAAACAAAATACCTGTTAAGTTGTAAACAACCTTGGGTTGCAAAACGAAAATGTAACAGATTGTCCCATATCATGTCACTCAGAACTCCTCCCCTCTTAAGCTGAGTTTTTGAATATCAAAGTACACTTTTTAAATAGTGTTTCTGATTGTGGAATCGCCGGATGAATGTTTTATCCTATTACCTACAGTTATAGAAATTGTGTACAGTGTTTTTAACAGTTCCAAACATGAAAAAAATAAAACAGCTAAATAAATGTCCTAAAGTCCTCCTGCTGTTTTGATACATTTTAAGAATTTTACAGATGACAAAATCAGATAAAAGATTTGTAAAGAAATGGCTCCCTGTTGCAGTTACCCCCCACTTTTTGCCTGATACTGATGCTGACTTGACTGAGAAGAGTGCTGGGACCCTGCTAACCAGGCCCCAGCACCAGTGTTCCTTCACCTAAAATGTACCATTGTATCCACAATTGGCACACCCTGGCATTCAGATAAGTCCCTTGTAACTGATACTTCTAGTACCAAGGGCCCTGATGCCAAGGAAGGTCTCTAAGGGCTGCAGCATGTCTTATGCCACCCTAGAGACCCCTCACTCAGCACAGACACACTGCTTACAAGCCTGTGTGTGCTAGTGAGAACAAAATGAGTAAGTCGACATGGCACTCCCCTCAGGGTGCCATGCCAGCCTCTCACTGCCTATGCAGTATAGGTAAGACACCCCTCTAGCAGGCCTTACAGCCCTAAGGCAGGGTGCACCATACCATAGGTGAGGGTACCAGTGCATGAGCATGGTACCCCTACAGTGTCTAAACAAAACCTTAGACATTGTAAGTGCAGGGTAGCCATAAGAGTATATGGTCTGGGAGTCTGTCAAACACGAACTCCACAGCACCATAATGGCTACACTGAAAACTGGGAAGTTTGGTATCAAACTTCTCAGCACAATAAATGCACACTGATGCCAGTGTACATTTTATTGTAAAATACACCACAGAGGGCACCTTAGAGGTGCCCCCTGAAACTTAACCGACTATCTGTGTAGGCTGACTAGTTTTAGCAGCCTGCCACAAACCGAGACATGTTGCTGGCCCCATGGGGAGAGTGCCTTTGTCACTCTGAGGCCAGTAACAAAGCCTGCACTGGGTGGAGATGCTAACACCTCCCCCTGGCAGGAATTGTCACACCCGGCGGTGAGCCTCAAAGGCTCACCTCCTTTGTGCCAACCCAGCAGGACACTCCAGCTAGTGGAGTTGCCCGCCCCCTCCGGCCAGGCCCCACTTTTGGCGGCAAGGCCGGAGAAAATAATGAGAAAAACAAGGAGGAGTCACTGGCCAGTCAGGACAGCCCCTAAGGTGTCCCGAGCTGAAGTGACTCTAACTTTTAGAAATCCTCCATCTTGCAGATTGAGGATTCCCCCAATAGGGTGAGGATTGTGACCCCCTCCCCTTGGGAGGAGGCACAAAGAGGGTGTACCCACCCTCAGGGCTAGTAGCCATTGGCTACTAACCCCCCAGACCTAAACACGCCCTTAAATTTAGTATTTAAGGGCTACCCTGAACCCTAGAAAATTAGATTCCTGCAACTACAAGAAGAAGGACTGCCTAGCTGAAAACCCCTGCAGAGGAAGACCAGAAGACGACAACTGCCTTGGCTCCAGAAACTCACCGGCCTGTCTCCTGCCTTCCAAAGATCCTGCTCCAGCGACGCCTTCCAAAGGGACCAGCGACCTCGACATCCTCTGAGGACTGCCCCTGCTTCGAAAAGACAAGAAACTCCCGAGGACAGCGGACCTGCTCCAAGAAAAGCTGCAACTTTGTTTCCAGCAACTTTAAAGAACCCTGCAAGCTCCCCGCAAGAAGCGTGAGACTTGCAACACTGCACCCGGCGACCCCGACTCGGCTGGTGGCGATCCAACACCTCAGGAGGGACCCCAGGACTACTCTGATACTGTGAGTACCAAAACCTGTCCCCCCTGAGCCCCCACAGCGCCGCCTGCAGAGGGAATCCCGAGGCTTCCCCTGACCGCGACTCTTTGAACCTAAAGTCCCGACGCCTGGGAGAGACCCTGCACCCGCAGCCCCCAGGACCTGAAGGACCGGACTTTCACTGGAGAAGTGACCCCCAGGAGTCCCTCTCCCTTGCCCAAGTGGAGGTTTCCCCGAGGAATCCCCCCCTTGCCTGCCTGCAGCGCTGAAGAGATCCCGAGATCTCTCATAGACTAACATTGAAAACCCGACGCTTGTTTCTACACTGCACCCGGCCGCCCCCGCGCTGCTGAGGGTGAAATTTCTGTGTGGACTTGTGTCCCCCCCGGTGCCCTACAAAACCCCCCTGGTCTGCCCTCCGAAGACGCGGGTACTTACCTGCAAGCAGACCGGAACCGGGGCACCCCCTTCTCTCCATTCTAGCCTATGTGTTTTGGGCACCACTTTGAACTCTGCACCTGACCGGCCCTGAGCTGCTGGTGTGGTGACTTTGGGGTTGCTCTGAACCCCCAACGGTGGGCTACCTTGGACCAAGAACTAAGCCCTGTAAGTGTCTTACTTACCTGGTTAACCTAACAAATACTTACCTCCCCTAGGAACTGTGAAAATTGCACTGTGTCCACTTTTAAAACAGCTATTTGTGAATAACTTGAAAAGTATACATGCAATTTTGATGATTTGAAGTTCCTAAAGTACTTACCTGCAATACCTTTCGAATGAGATATTACATGTAGAATTTGAACCTGTGGTTCTTAAAATAAACTAAGAAAAGATATTTTTCTATACAAAAACCTATTGGCTGGATTTGTCTCTGAGTGTGTGTACCTCATTTATTGTCTATGTGTATGTACAACAAATGCTTAACACTACTCCTTGGATAAGCCTACTGCTCGACCACACTACCACAAAAATAGAGCATTAGTATTATCTCTTTTTGCCACTATCTTACCTCTAAGGGGAACCCTTGGACTCTGTGCATGCTATTCCTTACTTTGAAATAGCACATACAGAGCCAACTTCCTACATTGGTGGATCAGCGGTGGGGTACAAGACTTTGCATTTGCTGGACTACTCAGCCAATACCTGATCACACGACAAATTCCAAAATTGTCATTAGAAATTCATTTTTGCAATTTGAAATTTTTCTAAATTCTTAAAAGTCCTGCTAGGGCCTTGTGTGTTAAGTCCCTGTTTAGCATTGTCTTTTAGAGTTTAAAAGTTTGTTAAAAGTTTGAATTAGATTCTAGAAACAGTTTTAGATTCTTAAAAAAGTATTCCAACTCTTAGCAGAATAATGTCTGATACAGAGATGCAGGTGGTGGAACTCGACACCACACCTTACCTCCATCTTAAGATGAGGGAGTTAAGGTCTCTCTGTAATATAAAGAAAATAACCATTGGCTCCAGACCTACCAAAATCCAGCTCCAGGAGCTGTTGGCAGAGTTTGAAAAAGCCAACCCCTCTGAGGATGACTTCACAGAGGAAGAAATTAGTGACTTGGAGGGCAATTCCCCCCTTCCAGTCCTAAATAGGGAGACCAGGGCCTCTCAAGCCCTGTCTCCAAAAATGATAGTCAGAAATGTTGCTTCCCTCACAGGAGGGTCCAGCATTTCTGAAATCACTGAGGATACTCTCAGTGAAGATGACCCCCTGTTAGCCAGGATGGTCAAAAGATTGGCTTTGGAAAAGCAGCTCCTAGCCATAGAAAGGGAAAGAAAAGAGATGGGCCTAGGTCCGATCGATGGTGGCAGCAACTTAAATAGGGTCAGAGATTCTCCTGACATCCTAAAAATCCCCAAAGGGATTGTAACAAAATATGAAGCTGGTGATGACATCACCAAATGGTTCACAGCTTTTGAGAGGGCTTGTGTAACCAGAAAAGTGAACAGATCTCACTGGGGTGCTCTCCTTTGGGAAATGTTCACTGGAAAGTGTAGGGATAGACTCCTCACACTCTCTGGAAAAGATGCAGAATCTTATGACCTCATGAAGGGTACCCTGATTGAGGGCTTTGGATTCTCCACTGAGGAGTATAGAATTAGATTCAGGGGGGCTCAAAAATCCTCGAGCCAGACCTGGGTTGATTTTGTAGACTACTCAGTAAAAACACTAGATGGTTGGTTAACTGGAAATGAAGTGTGTGACTATGTTGGGCTTTATAATTTGTTTATGAAAGAACACATTTTAAGTAACTGCTTCAATGAAAAGTTGCATCAGTATCTAGTAGACCTAGGTCCAATTTCTCCCCAAGAATTGGGAAAGAAGGCAGACCACTGGGTCAAGACTAGGGTAACCAAAACTTCCACTGGGGGTGACCAAAAGAAAGGGGTTACAAAAACTCCCCAGGAGAAAGTGGGTAACACTAGAAACAAAGAAAAAGAGTCCTCTGTAGGCCCCCAAAAACCAGAACAGGTGGGTGGGCCCCAGGACACAACCCAAAACAAAGGTGGGTACCAGGGTAAGAACTGGGATGCCACTAAGGCATGGTGCCACAACTGTAAACAGTCTGGGCACCACACCAAGGACACTTCTTGTCCCAAAAACAAACCCCAGAACAAAATTCCTGGGGTAACCAGTGTAGCCATGGGAGATGACTCCTCAGATGAGGAGGTCTTCCTAGCCTTCAACTGGAAACAGGGCCCAACAGGTGAGTTGGAGATTCCAGAGGGAAGTAGACACTTCCACCACCTACTGGTGAATGGAATCCCAACCACTGCCCTGAGAGACACTTGTGCCAGTCACACTATTGTGCATGACAGGCTGGTGCTCTCAAACCAGTACATCCCAGGTGAGACTGCCAGGGTAAGAGTTAGCCTAGACAGGGTCACTAAGAGGCCTGTGGCTTTAGTGCCCATAGAAGTGGGTGGCACTCTTAGCTGGAGAAGGGTAGTAGTCAGTACAGACCTCCCCCTTGATTGTCTCCTTGGAAATGACTACCCAGAGGTTAGTCAGAGCCCAAGAGAGGAACTGGTCCAGTGCCAGTCCTGCCCCTGCAGTAAATGCAAGCAGGCCCCAGAAGAAGAAGAAGAAAAGAAAACAGAGTAGGAAGGGTGGACAACCTTTAGCCAAGGTTACAGCAAGCCAAGGAGATTCTGCTCCAGTAGGGGAGAACTCCAAAAATGGCCCTGATAAAGTCCAACCTGACCCACAAGAAGTCCTGGCTAGACAGGCAACTGTTAAACCTGAGTGGGTGGCTCCTCAGCTAACAGAAGAAAGAGTGGAAGAAGGGTGTTTACTACAAGATGTGGTAACCCCCCACTCTAATACAGCAGACAGGCAACCTGAACCCAAAGAGGCCTGTAACTTAGCCCCTTCCCTTTTAGGTGAAGAGCTAAAGGTGTGGTTCTGGGCACTGACAGCTGTCAGTGGCCTCTGCTGGGTGTTAGCCTTTATGGCTGCACTATCCTTAGCATGGTGGTCTGACCCCATGCCAAATAGCAAGTTAGGCCCCCTGACCCTATTGGTCATGGTGGGGTTACTCCAGCTCTGGGTAACCTCTCTGGGTAAGCTAGGGGTAACCCTGGCCAAGATAAGGTTAGCAGAGGTGGATACCTCTAAGACCAAGATAGAAAGAATGGGTGGAGACATTGAAGAGGCAGACAAGAGGCAATTCAGACTAGGTCCTATCACTGTGGAAGTAGGTCAGTTCCCCAAAGGGAATGACCTGAACAGAAGGATGTAAGGCAGAGTAGGCCCTGCAACTAACCAGCCTATTTCTCCTACTCTTCCTCGCCTGACAGACTAGGAAGACTCTCCCAGCTTGGGCTGAGTCTCCTGGCCTGTGGGCTGGGGGGGGCTTGTGTAAAGAAATGGCTCCCTGTTGCAGTTACCCCCCACTTTTTGCCTGATACTGATGCTGACTTGACTGAGAAGAGTGCTGGGACCCTGCTAACCAGGCCCCAGCACCAGTGTTCCTTCACCTAAAATGTACCATTGTATCCACAATTGGCACACCCTGGCATTCAGATAAGTCCCTTGTAACTGATACTTCTAGTACCAAGGGCCCTGATGCCAAGGAAGGTCTCTAAGGGCTGCAGCATGTCTTATGCCACCCTAGAGACCCCTCACTCAGCACAGACACACTGCTTACAAGCCTGTGTGTGCTAGTGAGAACAAAATGAGTAAGTCGACATGGCACTCCCCTCAGGGTGCCATGCCAGCCTCTCACTGCCTATGCAGTATAGGTAAGACACCCCTCTAGCAGGCCTTACAGCCCTAAGGCAGGGTGCACTATACCATAGGTGAGGGTACCAGTGCATGAGCATGGTACCCCTACAGTGTCTAAACAAAACCTTAGACATTGTAAGTGCAGGGTAGCCATAAGAGTATATGGTCTGGGAGTCTGTCAAACACGAACTCCACAGCACCATAATGGCTACACTGAAAACTGGGAAGTTTGGTATCAAACTTCTCAGCACAATAAATGCACACTGATGCCAGTGTACATTTTATTGTAAAATACACCACAGAGGGCACCTTAGAGGTGCCCCCTGAAACTTAACCGACTATCTGTGTAGGCTGACTAGTTTTAGCAGCCTGCCACAAACCGAGACATGTTGCTGGCCCCATGGGGAGAGTGCCTTTGTCACTCTGAGGCCAGTAACAAAGCCTGCACTGGGTGGAGATGCTAACACCTCCCCCAGGCAGGAATTGTCACACCTGGCGGTGAGCCTCAAAGGCTCACCTCCTTTGTGCCAACCCAGCAGGACACTCCAGCTAGTGGAGTTGCCCGCCCCCTCCGGCCAGGCCCCACTTTTGGCGGCAAGGCCGGAGAAAATAATGAGAAAAACAAGGAGGAGTCACTGGCCAGTCAGGACAGCCCCTAAGGTGTCCCGAGCTGAAGTGACTCTAACTTTTAGAAATCCTCCATCTTGCAGATGGAGGATTCCCCCAATAGGGTGAGGATTGTGACCCCCTCCCCTTGGGAGGAGGCACAAAGAGGGTGTACCCACCCTCAGGGCTAGTAGCCATTGGCTACTAACCCCCCAGACCTAAACACGCCCTTAAATTTAGTATTTAAGGGCTACCCTGAACCCTAGAAAATTAGATTCCTGCAACTACAAGAAGAAGGACTGCCTAGCTGAAAACCCCTGCAGAGGAAGACCAGAAGACGACAACTGCCTTGGCTCCAGAAACTCACCGGCCTGTCTCCTGCCTTCCAAAGATCCTGCTCCAGCGACGCCTTCCAAAGGGACCAGCGACCTCGACATCCTCTGAGGACTGCCCCTGCTTCGAAAAGACAAGAAACTCCCGAGGACAGCGGACCTGCTCCAAGAAAAGCTGCAACTTTGTTTCCAGCAACTTTAAAGAACCCTGCAAGCTCCCCGCAAGAAGCGTGAGACTTGCAACACTGCACCCGGCGACCCCGACTCGGCTGGTGGCGATCCAACACCTCAGGAGGGACCCCAGGACTACTCTGATACTGTGAGTACCAAAACCTGTCCCCCCTGAGCCCCCACAGCGCCGCCTGCAGAGGGAATCCCGAGGCTTCCCCTGACCGCGACTCTTTGAACCTAAAGTCCCGACGCCTGGGAGAGACCCTGCACCCGCAGCCCCCAGGACCTGAAGGACCGGACTTTCACTGGAGAAGTGACCCCCAGGAGTCCCTCTCCCTTGCCCAAGTGGAGGTTTCCCCGAGGAATCCCCCCCTTGCCTGCCTGCAGCGCTGAAGAGATCCCGAGATCTCTCATAGACTAACATTGAAAACCCGACGCTTGTTTCTACACTGCACCCGGCCGCCCCCGCGCTGCTGAGGGTGAAATTTCTGTGTGGACTTGTGTCCCCCCCGGTGCCCTACAAAACCCCCCTGGTCTGCCCTCCGAAGACGCGGGTACTTACCTGCAAGCAGACCGGAACCGGGGCACCCCCTTCTCTCCATTCTAGCCTATGTGTTTTGGGCACCACTTTGAACTCTGCACCTGACCGGCCCTGAGCTGCTGGTGTGGTGACTTTGGGGTTGCTCTGAACCCCCAACGGTGGGCTACCTTGGACCAAGAACTAAGCCCTGTAAGTGTCTTACTTACCTGGTTAACCTAACAAATACTTACCTCCCCTAGGAACTGTGAAAATTGCACTAAGTGTCCACTTTTAAAACAGCTATTTGTGAATAACTTGAAAAGTATACATGCAATTTTGATGATTTGAAGTTCCTAAAGTACTTACCTGCAATACCTTTCGAATGAGATATTACATGTAGAATTTGAACCTGTGGTTCTTAAAATAAACTAAGAAAAGATATTTTTCTATACAAAAACCTATTGGCTGGATTTGTCTCTGAGTGTGTGTACCTCATTTATTGTCTATGTGTATGTACAACAAATGCTTAACACTACTC
Organism: Pleurodeles waltl; assembly: GCF_031143425.1. Classification (NCBI taxonomy): domain Eukaryota; kingdom Metazoa; phylum Chordata; class Amphibia; order Caudata; family Salamandridae; genus Pleurodeles; species Pleurodeles waltl. The sequence continues at coordinate 351,181,749 of NC_090438.1, forward strand.
CTTGGATAAGCCTACTGCTCGACCACACTACCACAAAAATAGAGCATTAGTATTATCTCTTTTTGCCACTATCTTACCTCTAAGGGGAACCCTTGGACTCTGTGCATGCTATTCCTTACTTTGAAATAGCACATACAGAGCCAACTTCCTACAAGATTCTAAATAGCTAATTGGATCAAGAGAATAGCATACTATGTCATAATAAGTACCACAATTCTTTCATGCAAGCAAACGTGTGTAAAAAAATTCATAAATAATAAAAGCCACCCAAAGTAATAAATAGATTGGGGTGTTAAGATTTATTTTTAAAAATTAAAAGCTAAAATTGAAAGGAAACTAAAATAAATAAGATGACTCAGACCTAAGAACAGAGTATGAGCACAGTAGAATTTTTAAAGGGAGTTCTGAGGCTCTGTTGCAAGAGCATGTGGGGAAAAATGAAACAGAGTCTAAAAAGAGAGGCAAGCTTGTCAGTAACAATCTGAAAATATCTCAAACTGAATAGGGAGTACTGCCCAAAACAATGAAATATTCCAGTCAAACCATCTAAATATATATTTAATGTGTACACATGGTTTAAATAAAGCATATAGGTGATAGCCAATAAGAAAGCATAAAATAAGAATGGAGACCTGCAATAGATAATCTTAGTTATAGGGAAAATGTACAACTGTCAAGATATTTGGGTACGAAATCGGTGTAATATTTGCTCTAATGTCAAACGTATATTTCAAAAAAGATATTACTTAACTTTCACACCTACAATATACCAGATTTTATGGCAAGCCATAGATTTAAAATAAATTAATTTGAAGATTCTAACCCTTCATATCCATATTTTTAAATTGTACTAGAATTTAACAACAATTCTCTGAACTCGCAATCAGAGGATGCATAAAAACTATCAGCATACTTGCACCACACACAGTGAACTCCACCAGATATAGAAACTATATTTGCAAGTACACCAACAAACCTAGGTTTGTCCCCTCCAAATTTTATACACTGTAGCAATAAACTGCCCTCACCTAGTAAAAGGAATGATAATGAAAGCAGTGATTTATGGCAACTGTGAAGGGCTAAACATTGGGTTGTGGAATGCATCAGGGCTCAAATCTATTTTGAAAGATACAGACTTTAAGGGATGTCTTACAATGTAGGATATACCTAGCATACCAAAAGTGTCTACGAGATAAGATTTTCATAGGGCAAATGTTGGTACTTTCATCACACCAGCATCTCAGTCAGCTAGGAAAGGAAGGAGTGCAGTAATGAGCTATAAAAGTAAATAAATATGGAAACAAGTTGAGGGTAGAATGAGTTTTGGTTATGGGAACCTTTTCAGTTGATTCAAGGTAATGAAAAAATAATTAGGTACAAAGAAATTATGATGGAGTGCCCACCAAACAGCCTACAGCTATTTTGTTGTAAATAAATTGAAGGATACACTAATATAAAACCCAGATAGTGGTGTTGGTGTTGGACGACAAACAAATATGTCAAAACCAAAATAACAGGACTGAAAAAACATTTTTTTTTCAATAGGCAATAGTCTGCAATGCAAACCGAATTAAGTGACTACATATGTTATAAACATATATAAAGAAATTATCTGGAATGCCATTTTATTGATATGAAAGGGGCATGTGACAAAATTGCTCATTCAATCCTATGACTGACGTTGGCACCCTACAGAACTGATCAAGGACTACTGAAAATGTTAAGACCCCTAATAATGTGCGAGCTAAAACAACCTTAAATAGAAAATGTTTATTTTCAAATGGTTATATGATAACTCTATTAGTTTTGTTATGGATTATCACTCTAAAAGACACCAACAGGTTTATCGATGGAAGGACGAAAAAAAAAAAAAAAAAAAAAAAAAAAAAAAAAAAAAACTTACTTTTGTACCTTGACTTTTCATAAACATTGTTATTCTCTTATATAAAACATTCTGTAAAATAAAATTATGAAAACGTACACAAAAATAATACCAAAGACTGTGTTTATTATTACATGGAATTGTATCTCAAGACGCTCCAACAGACCTCTATAATCCAAGATTAACAATACAATTATTCCACAAAATACACTGAAACAACAGTATACATAAGTGATTTTGCAATGTGTAAATATCAACGGACTGACCTTATGTTGTTATGAAGTCAATACATTTCCGTGTAAACTAAATGTAATTCCAAAATTACATTTCTGTGAACAACAGCACTATATTTCAAAGTTACTATACAGAGATTAGCAGCAGTCACTTTGTGTTATCTTTTACCTGACAATGTGTTTATGAAAACAGAGAAACAACAAAGACTTCTAAAATATTTCAAAATGAATGACAAAAGGGTCAGGCAACTTAACTAGGACACGTAAATTTCAATGTAAGCAATGCAGATTCATAACTATCAAGAACATATATTTTCGCTGGATAGCACCTTTCTAAAAAGAACCATTGACGGTGTCCAGGCAATTATAGCTCGTCTTAAACATAAAACCAAACAATTAGGCAAACTTTAATCATTAGTTTTCTCCGAACTGCAAATAAAACGAATTCGTCTGGCAAGAATGTATTTTTTCCATTACTTAAAAAAAGTAACAGCTATTTCTGAAAATAAATAATTCCGCGAAAAACTATTGTAAAGTGCGAGACTCGACGATCATAGTACCATATAATATCACTATAACAAAGCAAAGAAACGACATTTGTGACTCAGGGTTTGGCCATAGCAGACCAAAATGCGACTGGAAAGCCTTTAACGAGGGTGGAGTAAGATGCAGGTTAGAGATCAAACTGGTAATTGATTTTCTACACACACGCACTTCACTTTGCTAAATATCTCATAGCACTACCACTTTCTGGCAAGCCCGTCAAACGGCAATGGAAGCACAATTACTGTGCACTATGTACGTGACCCTATTGTCTGATCTTCTTGGTAGGTATTAACCATCTGTGTGCGGGTTTCCTCGCATGATTGAGAATGTTAACTTTAGCCTTTTCATTAAAGGATAAGTAAATGGACCCTCGACACATCTTGTGAATAGGAACGCAGTAAAAATGAAATACACACACGCTCTGGTGTGGAAGGAAGTTCACAAACAAGTAAAACGATTGACGATTTTAGAATCGTTCTGCGTCTTTACCAACACTTCCTCCCCCCTATTTCTAGGGAGGGGGGTGAGGAGGGATATAGATCTAAATCGTTAGACTTAAACTTCAGGGTGGGTGCACAAAGACACTTCCACAATCCCGTCTAGAAGATTTCACAAAAACGTGACCGTCTCATCCAGGCAAAATACTGACCATAACTGTACACCTAATGTCTAGAAAGTGCATTGACAAAGTCCTCTTTTTTTAAGACATTATATTAACAAGAGTGACTTCAGTGGAAAATACAGATAGCAGATCCTGCGAAGGGGTGTTTTGAAAATAATTTGTGCTTGAACATTTAACAATATGGACTGGGGCGTGCCTGTGCCACACGGTATCATCGCTCAGACTTCGTCTTCATCAAGGCTTTAAACACTGTACATGTAATTGGAGTTTTAAGATGTACGAGATAAAAACATATTGTTAAGGTTTCCTTACATGTGACAGTAACAAGTGACAAAGGAAGCCAACCGCTGAATGTGAAAGTCCGTCTATAAGCAGCCCCGCCCTGCTAGTATTATTATTGTTTTAATGTGATGTTCCAAGAAAGGTGAGAAACATCCTGCAAGTTCCTGGCTTCTAGCTCGGAACCAATCACGCTGCAGATTTCATTTCCATTGTACGCCTCCCCACTGAAACCCTAATGCTGATTGGTTTGCGAGATAAAAAAAAAACCTACGCGCAGTATGGGATAACCTGAGCTTTTGCCCACAATAGGCGTTTGCCCCGTGCGCGACATTGAGGGTACCATCGTACCACCACGGCGCCGGGGATACCCGGCAGCACCTGTCAACCAGGACAAGGCGGGTAGTTTGCCACAGCGCGTCACCCAGGGCCCTGACCCGTTACAAAGGCTCATCCGCCCGCCGGATCCAAACTTGCTTAACTTTCCCCAAAACTTACCATCTCCTGGAAACTGCTGCGATGCTCCTTTCCCTCCCAATCCAGCCGCGCTGGGATGAGCTGTGGGAGAGAAATTGCCCGTTAGAAGAATATCACCGTAATGATGCTGTACACCCGCTCTGACTCCGCCCCATAATAAAGACATTTAAAAAAAATAAACCGGCAGCGGGAGACTTGCTCGCAGCGTGACAGCTGCAAACAGGGGCTCAGAGAGAGCACACGAACAGACCCTACCTGGTGTTCCTCCAGCTCTTCCACCAGCATCTATGACAGACAGACAGAAAATAGTCAGAATAACCCCATGTACAACTCCTCGAACCATCAACCGTGCTTTTGGACAGGGTACTCACCTGCGCCGATCTCTGGCAGGGACCGGACTGCAAAAACCTGGCCATCAAAAAATAGAGCTCTGTAAAGGAAGATAAAACGAGTAGTCGGCATGGATTACAGAGCGAGGACAACCTAAATGATGGGAATTGGTCACCTAGGAAGCGATGTACTCACCGGTCTCCATCTGTGTCGGCGCGGCCGCCTCCGCAGCTGCCATGGCCGGGCTGCCGGCTGCCTTATTGTTGTGGAGTCCCCATTGGTGCTGCTGCTCGCGCTCGGCTTTCCTCGCTACACTTCGCGTCTTCGGGTTTGTTGCGTCACGCTCTCAGCAGCGTGATCCCTGGGCATCTGAATCTGGGGACACTGTAGAGCGGTCCTCCGGCCGCCGGTGGCGCTGTGGTCTCGAACCCTCTATGGTAGGGAGCGCTCATATGACACTAAAAAAATGACACAGACGGCCACTGTTATATGCGGGCTGCGAGAAGGTCACACCTTTTAACCAAAGCTTAAACAGGGCATTATTTCTCCGACGATCGCAATGCCTCCTCAGGCAGTGACGTGAAGTGGGACTCCGTGTTCTCTTATCATGTGCCCTGGAAGGAGTGGATGGTCTTTCTACTAGGAACCGTATGTATTTTTGGCTCCCGCCAGACTAGAGGTTCGTCATCTCCCATCAAACTGTCTTTACAGCTGACTCGGGAGCGCAGATCTGGCTTTCCAAAAACCGAGGATTCCTTGCTTTGTTGTCATCATTTGCAGAGCGCCTTTTGCCGTTTAGATAGATGGCCATAAGTGCGGACTCCAGATTTTAACAAAAAAGTAATTTTATGTTTCTTTTCCTCACAACGACCTTTACTATAATTCACTTTAGTGGGGAAAAATTGCAACTAATCTGTGCATTAACCACGTTGCTAAGCATCCCCAAATGTTGGCACTAGTACTAAGAAGAATTGTAAAGTAGGCACCGTTTTTCGTACGGCCATGGAATTTCAATGTCCTACGTTGTGTTGTGTTTACGATCACCTATTTTATTGACATCCCATGTCTGTTAATGCGAAAGTGAAATCACTTTGATACAGCTAAAAATGCTTGTTTTGTGGATGCTTAGTAGATGTCGTTCAGATATGTTTCCCCTCCTCCCACCAGGAGGCATTTTCTAGATTCTGTACTAGCCAGCAGAAACGATACAATAGTGGGTTAGCCCAACCAAGAGAGCAGGTGCATGCGGCGGCAAGCACAGAGAGTGTTCTCTTGGGAGCTCCCCAATTTAGTTCAGCCCCAAATTCCACCACCCAAATCGTATTGTGGAGACATCAAAATTATCTATCAGAAAACAAACTGGTTTTGTAAGACAGGCACCTTTCGTTTTTGGTCCTGGGCTCGGCGGCCATATAGGGAAACATACGAAACCCAGGTATTTCTGTAAACTAGACATCCGGGGGAGTCCATAGAGGTGTGACTTGTGTGGATCCCCCAAAGTTTTCTTACCCAGAATAGCTTGCAAAGCTGAAATGTTGAATAAAAACTTTTCTTGCATTTCTGTCACACAAACTACATGAATATGCTGGAATCCACAAAATTCCTACCACCCAGTGTTTCCCCACCTGTCCTGATAAAAACACTAGCCCACTTGAGTACCTGTACCTAGTGCCTGCGTCAGGAATGGATCACCCCAGGGTCAACAGTTGCCCTCATGTAAGGACCTACATTGACTGTTGTGTGATCTATTCCTGTCGCGGGCACTAGGCCTACCCACACAAGTGAGGTACCATTTTTATCGGGGGACTTGGGGGGATCTCGGGATGGAAGGAAATTTGTGGCCCCACTCAGATTCCAGAACTTTCTGTCACTGAAATGTGAGGAAAAAGTATTTTCTTGGCCACATTTTGAGGTTTGCAAAGGATTCTGGGTAACAGAACCTGGTGAGAGACCCACAAGTCACCCCATCTTGGATTCCCCTAGGTGCCTAGTTTTAAAAAATGCACAGGTCTGGTAGGATTCCTTAGGTGCTGGCTAAGCTAGAGGCCAAAATCCACAGCTAGGCAATTTCCATAAAACACGTCAGTTTTCAATGTCAAAATGTGATGTGTCCATGTTGTGTTTCCTGTCGCGGGCATTAGGCCTACCCACGCAAGTGAGGCAGAATTTATATCAGGAGACTTGGGGGAACACAGAATAGCAGAACAAGTGTTATTGTCCCTTGTCTTTCTCTCCATTTTTTCCTTCCAAATGTAAGCCAGTGTGTAAAAAAGACGTCTATTTGAGAAATGCCCTGTAATTCACATACTAGTATGGGCACCCCAGAATTCAGAGATGTGCAAATAATCACTGCTTCGCAACGCCTTATCTGGTGCCCATTTTGGAAATACAAAGGTTTCCTTGATACCTATTTTTCACTCTTTATATTTCAGCAAATGAATTGCTTTATACCCGGTATAGAATGAAAACCCATTGCAATGTGCAGCTCATTTATTGGTTCTAGGGATCTTGATGAAACTATAAGCCCTATATATACCTGCAACCAGAACAGTCTAGCAGATGTAAAGGTATATTTCTTTCAAAAATCTGACATCGCAGGAAAAAGTTACAGAGTACAACATGGAGAAAAGTGGCTGTTTTTTTTTTTTTAGCTCAATTTCTATATTGTTTTTTATTTCAGCTGTTATTTTCTGTAGGAAAACCCTGTAGGATCTACACAAATGACCCCTTGCTGAATTCAGAATTTTGTCTACTTTTCAGAAATGTTTAGCTTTCGGGAATGCAGCATTGGTTTCACACCTATTCCTGTCACTAACCGGAAGGAGGCTGAAAGCACAAAAAATAGTAAAAATGGGGTATGTCCTAGTAAAATGACAACATTGTGTTGAAAAATTTGTTTTTATGAATCAAGTCTGCCTGTTCCTGAAAGCTGGGAAGATGGTGATTTTTAGCACCGTAAACCCTTTGTGGATGCCATTGTCAGGGGAAACAAACTCACAAAATTTGTTTGCCAGCCCCTTTTCCCATTAAAAAAAATAAAATAAAAAAGTTACATTGTATTTTGGCTACTTTTTTGGGCTCCTCCAGGGGAACCCACAAACTCTGGGTACCTTTAGAATCCTTAGGATGTTGGAAAACAAGGACGCAAATTTGGCGTGCATAGCTTATGTGGACAAAAAGTTATGAAGGCCTAAGCGTGAATTACCCCAAATAGCCAAATAAGGGCTTAGCACTAGAAGGGGGCAGGGGGGGCAGTAGCAACAAGGGTCATCTCAAAATCAAATGATAAACATATACAAACAAGCCAGGCTGACCAAAGCGGCAGAAGAACCTTAATTTAACGAAAACATTTATCATTGGACATTCAAGAGTTACAGTACGGATTAATAACATCAATAACTGAACAACAGAGCAAGCATACATCTATATTCAACAGGTGAACAAAATCAATTCTTTGTTCATAACATTTGTCAATACATCAGGCATACTAACTAACCCTCCAATTAGAATAGCATGTTTGGGATTCATGCAAAAGCAATTTAGTCAAAAGGCTATTTGGAAAACATAGGGTTCTATCAAAATAACGGTTGGTGCATAAAAGAAAGAACAAAATCTACAACAGCACAATAACATTTCGTATACCTCTCCTTAATGGATCAGCAAGCTCCGATTTCTTCGTAAGTTGTACATCTGTCTGGTCAGCTTTAGCAAAGGACAGTGAAAGGGATTGGCTCAACCACGGTTGCGCTCTAAGGTAAATGAACCAACTTAGAAAACGTTAAACTAAGAAATCAGCATCAACTATTAACAAACTAAGCAAGGAAGCTAAAGTTAGGAAATACATCAGGAACTGCTCAGCTCCTTGAACGGGACTTGAACAAGATTAGAATGAAGAATGACTGAACTGACTAATTAACTCAGTTTCTACAGAGTGCAGTCTGGATATACTAAAATACATAAAGCATTTTCTCGCCCCGTCAATGGTCAGAATATTGTACGTTCACAGTAGAACCAATAAACACTATTCTTTAAATCTAAACTATAACTAGACAGCCTTTCACACGTCGGTGATTGGCTTCTCTTCTCCTTTCCCATCACCAACTTTGTCATGTAACTTTTTAGTTGCAGTCCTAGCTGCAGTCAGTGTAGGCATTGTTCAGGCCTGGGAACATCTTCTCACACATCAAATCTACAAAGTATTACCTTCTAGTACAGGACGTTTCAATAAGCAGTTCTCATGAGAAAATTTAAGACATTTACAAATCGCTTGGCCGGCGCCGTGTGAACAACGGACAATGTTAATTTTCAGCTTTCACAAAACATTTACGAACATTTATTTTATGCCATGGAGCATGACATGAGGCTCTGTCGACTAGGCTCAAGCCTCGTCATTAATCAATGCCTAACATAACATTAATATATTAGTATAATCCACTAAAATTGTATTCTACAAGTGCACATTATTTAAACTAGAAGTGTGAATTCTTTATTAATTGTAGCTTTCGTTATGGTGGCAACTCAAGTGGGCAGCTTCTCCAAGACGCACCATTTTGTCTGTGTTATCCTAATTCATGTGAATTCATAGCCATTAATCAATGCAATTTTATTAGTAATTAATTCAGCTTTCAGAGGTGTATGGTGACAGTACTGTTACAAATTCAGAGATACCTTTTTAGCAAATGGCTTCTGATTAAACTTCCTGAAGCTTCTCACTTTGTAGATGGTAGGGGCAAGGGGTGGGCCTGGAGATTCTGTTGCACAGGAAAAACAGGTCCCTTTAGATGAGGCCAAGCATTTTGTCTTCCTTGATCAGATCACACCTTCAGTGCAGAAACCTCACACCTCTTTGTGAGTCTGTTATAGATGCTCCACGTTGGAGCTTACGCTGTGTCTGGATGGCAGCTTGTATGGATGTTTGAAAAGGAATACCACTCTGTTCCGAAGCATGAGACAGTGGATGCAATTGTAGTGTGAGTCAAGTAAAAATGTTGTTTTTATGCAATAGGCAGACAATAATGTACAATAGGACAGATAGATTGGAGACAAAGAATTTGTTGAAAAGCCATTTCTATCCCAACAAAGGAGAAAACATCTGAGTAGTGCATCATACTGGTATGTGTACTTTGCTTTCTTATGAGGGCCAGGTGCACTTTTGGATTGAAAACACAAATACCGGTTCTGAAACACAGCAGTCAATATTGGTCAATAGTATTGTGTCCTGTCTCTTCTTTATCAAGTTTAACCTCTGTCAGTGCGTTTTCTCCTCTAGGTCAGTATTAGAAAATGCTCGCTCCGAGGTCGATGGGATCTTTGCACACAGTGAAGAGTGTGGTAAAACGAAACACATATCATGAAATCTCAATCAATACAGCAATACATTTAGACACTGTAACCAGTGTGGTCATGGAAACAAAACTCCAAACAATGAAAATTCCAAAGCTTTATTACAACCGCAAAGTCAATGTCATGTAAATAGTGCGTAAAACTTAAGTTATAAAGATAAATGAAAACCATAGGCTGCCAAGCAAAGATAATAGTTGTGCAATAGAAACCAATTTCAAATCACTTGATGGTGACATCAGTTAATAGTCAAATTCAAAGTTCAATATATCAATTTTTATGAGGAAGGTTATCCAGGATCAACACATCAGTTTTTAGGAGGTTGGTTCTCGCTATTGCTATCACAAATTTGGAGATGCATGTGTGGGAACAGGCTAACACATGCAGACAAAAAAAGAAGACAAAAATAATTTGGAAAAAACATCTTTCTCAGGTTAGATGAACCTATTTAATAAAGTCAATAGGAAATAGGTATCAGCATGCTGAACTAATTAAAATAAGGCAAGGGAAAAATAACATTACAATTTTATACCTCTCAGAAACAGCTTTCAGGGTATATTCATCAAAAGAATACTTCAGGTCCAGCTGAATATATCAGGAACATCATCAGGGAAAATGCAGGACATGAGCGGCATACCAGGAACATGCACGGGTCAAGTTAATAAAAGTTGAGGGACATTAACAATACAGAAGTTGGGAGGAAACTTAGCAAGAGGAGGACTGACTGAAGTCTGCATAGCATGAGAGCAAAGAGGGAGCTAACTGAAAGTTTCAAAAGTCTCTGCCTAACTAGAAATGTCCTCTCTAATTTGATGGGTCCACTGTGTGGAACCATATTTCTTAAAATGACAATTGTCCAATGAAATTTGGAACACTCATTAGGTTTGCAACATCTCTAGATTCTCCCTGGGAAGGTGTGAAGTCATCTCTCCTTCCCTGTGATACTGGCAGTAACTAATAACTCTGTACAATAGTTGATACATTCAGAAACATTCCTGTGGCTCACAACAGTTTTCTCCTTTCACATGAGACCGGATGATTAAACAATGAGGTCTGTCTTAATGTCCAATTCTCCAGTGCTCTTGATGTACCAGTCCCAATGTCAAAAACGTACACATAATACAATAGGACTCTTTACTAAACATGTGAAACAGTCTAATGGAAAAATGCAGGTTAAAGGGATGGAAAAGATTCAGCCTTTTCAGTACTGCTGCGAATATGAAACTTTAGGCCTAGTTAATACTAACACAAAAATACAGTGTATTAATATAAGCATGAATAAAACACACAAATTATGAAAACTCATGAATATATCTCATTAATAGTATATCATAAAATATGAAAAGCATTTCAATATGAATTGCAAAAATTAAAACAACACATTAAGTATGACTGAGAAGTGCATTTATTTTTCTGCACACGTAGCTTTAAACTATTAACTCATGTAAATCGACATAAATCATAATTTATTTTCTAATCCAAATAATTCATTCTAATGAATATTCTCATAGTTATAAATCAGGTTAGCGTTTTATTAAAAGTGAGTGGGCACAATGTTTGCCAAGGTAAAACACAACACCCTCCTGTGGGAGTCACAATGTCCCCCATGAGACAAAACTTGCGCACTTAAAATAAAATTTGTGCATCTCCATTAGGCTGTTAAATGTGAATATAGGATAATTTAACACTGACTTCTGTGCCACTAAAGTATTAACAAAAATTGCACTCTAACACACGAGCCACCACACCTCAAACAGGTGTTGTAGATCTTTGTCCGTTCATACTCTCTTTCCATAGTCCCAGGGTATTGCCCCAGAATCGGAACCAAGTTATCTCACAAGAAGCAAGACATCAAACACAGACTGCACTCTCTGTGATAAATTGAATAGGAGCATGTGGGGGCAATGCACAAAACATGGACATTGTTCCTGCTGCCCACAGACCAGACACAGCCCACAACATTGTATTCCTTGCAAACAAAGTGCCTGGTCTGTCAAGAAACAACTAACTAATGTCTAAAAATGGCTACATTCACATCAAGCACTGAGTGCAAAACACCAGGACAGCATGACTGATAAAGCCAGAATACACATATGTTATTTAAGAGTATCAGGCACTTCTTCCTTCGCCTCTTAACAATTCAACCCTAGTGCTAAATATGTTGAATCACCCCATGATAATATTTAATATTTAAATTTAACATTTAGTACGATCAGCTCCACATATATTTAGGCTAATCTGTGTTTTGAGCTGTTTAAGAAACAGTTGATCTGCGTCCTGTTTTGGACGTCTCGAAATGTGAGCGCCTGTTCACTGCTAAAGTTTCACTGCCTGTGGTGTACATGTGCACAGAGCTTTGGTGCAAAAAATAAAATGAGCAAAACCTGCAACCAGGCCTGCAATCACTTGCATAAAAAAAATATTTGAAAATAACCCAAACTTTACTTCTAGCCACATTTTAGTTATGTACAGTCATAATGTTAACTAGTTATAGCAATTGTTTCTACCTTACTTTTAGGTCACAGTGCTGCTAATAACAGGCACTAGATGACGAAACTCAGTGGGATTCATTTTCTTGACCCTAGTATAATTAAAGTCTGGGTTGTCCCCCTCAGTACTTTCACAGGTGATATAAAGCCAGTATGTATCCATTTCCAGGCATTAATTTAAGAAATCCGGGCGGCCCATAGTCTTTATCTGCTTCAGTTGAACCAAATGAGTCACAAACGTGTAATAAGGATTTGTAAAAGGAAAGGCCTAGCCTAACTACAGCAAGTCCTCCCAAAACCCTATAGGTCACATGTCTGCAGAAGAAATATTTCTCATACAGAAAAAAAAATAGAAGCTTCCCCAATAGTGTTTCAGCTTGAACATTACTTCTGCTGACTCAGGCAGGATGAAAGTTGTTTCTAATACCATCTTCTGAGCACATGTTTCAGTATTTACATATCTGACTGCTAACACGTCACTCACCCTTCTTTGCCTGTTTCTACTGTGTCTTGTCGTTGATAGGCTCCCATGCGCCGCACACCCGCAGCCGGTATGAATTCATAGGCTGGAGGGCTTAAAGTCTGGCCCTTAGTCAGTCCCGCCCGATCTTCAGCACCTTGTTCTTCCAGGCAGGTGGAAGGTGTTCCCAAGAATGTAATGCTGTTCATCACATGTGGGAACCGAAGAATAAAGAGAGTTCAGGGGTTACTTTTACTTTTTTTGATAATATAAAAGGGTCTTTAGCACACACAGTCAACCAAATTTAGATGAAAATTTGAACATTAACCTACATTTTACATCCACAACAAATTGAAACCTTTGTGTATGAATTAAGATTTGTCAGCATTCATAGCACCTGCTCCCACTGCCAGCAAAAATCCAACTGAACTCGGATCCCAACGAGCCGAAACCCTCTCACAACAGTTTAATGATGACATAATTGAATTTTAATACAAAAGCTTACTTCTACAGCAATGTATGACATCACTAGGACACCCCCTTCTTTAATACAAATAAAACACAAAGATCACAGAAACCAAATGAGAAAAGAATAGAAATATTACAGGTAATATTGAAAATAAATAAATACCTCAGAAAATTGTTCCAAAATAAAGGTTTTTTCGACTTGGTTCCTGAGCACGTTCGACAGTGATTGCCATTAGTGGAAAAATAGAAGAACTTTGCTATTAAGCTTTGCCCATTGATCTCAATGCTTGATTATTAAGCAGCAGATTTTTTTTCTAGTTCTACGCCATCCTAACCACATACTTAAACCCTTCGTGTTTTGATGTTTTCTCAACCTGAGATGTATTTCTGTTGAGAAGTGACATCTTTGGACTGTTTTTCTCTGTTTCAAAACAAACCACGATTATGATATTTCAGTTTTTGGTGTCCCACATTTGATAATGTCTTTGCAATGCTTAGTGCTCGTCCTGTAATTTTGCTTATACTAGATCTTACACCCATATGTTACATTTTCTGTCTTCTGTTCACTGCAGGAGTCTTCATTTTTTTTTTATGCTATCCTAACGTGATTTCTTTTGAACACTTTCATTTTCCTCTCCTTCTGACTGGTAGTACAAATCACCAATGACTTGGTTTGGTGAGTTAGCTACCGCTCATTTATTTAAAGGGGAATTGTTTATTGTTATGCTCACTGAATGCCTATGTGTATGCCACATTTTTGGCCCTACTACTTTATTCAGATGTCATTAGCCTCATGAAAGAGACCAGCTGAATTAAAGCCAAAGTAATCATCATTGCCATCTAAACATCTTTGCTTGGACTCTCCCTATTTTAGACATCTGATGTCAAAAACATTCAATTTGCCTTTCTAAAAATTTTACAGTTCTCTTTAAGTGAAGTCCACTTTGCTTCAAAAAATGTGTGCTAAACGGAATCCCAAATTTCTTTATGTTCAATGGTGTATATAGTTGTCTAATCCTTAAATAAGGTCAACTTAATTTGTTGAAAGGTAGAAGATGCAAAAGGTATTTCAAAATGGCATCAATTGAATTAAAATACACACTTGATTGTGATGAATATATTTAATGACTTGGATCCATGATGTTATCAAACATGTAGCTAGACGGATTTTAAATCCCCTTTACTTATATAGTACTTCTTTTCTTAATAAAGTTTCATTTATGTTCAGTAACTGTTCACCAAGGTGTTTCCATTTAAGCTTCACTAAAGTACACAGAACCTCAGACTTCTCATTTATGTGTTATCAACCCACAAAAATACCAGTTTGTGGTTTCTTCTTGTGTCATTCTCCCTTCCTACATCATGTCTTAAGAAATACTGTCAATAGTAGTGACGTCCTCCGCAAGCAACATCATGCAAGCCATAATGCTTCATTTAACTTTACTTCATGGACATATCAACACTGATCTAAGCATCTCCACATGTTCCTACAATATTTCATTCATGCCACCATCTACTACCAACAATTGTTGACTGTAAAAGGTCTAAGCCTTCATCCCTAAATCATGTTGATACCTCCAAAGCAAAACCACTTGTCTTCTCACAGACAGGAAGATGTTTTCATGCTGGACGTAATGACTGAACTCTTAATTTGAAAAGTTTTTAAAGGCTGAATTGGTTTGTTTTAAACGACAAAGCCTTTAAAACAAACCAATTCAGCCTTTAAAAACTTTTCAAATTAAGAGTTCAGTCATTACATCCAGCCAACCTCAAACCACTCACTAGGAAGTTTTTGAATCCTCAAAGTTTATGTACCAGTGTCTCATGAAGAAAAGTATTTTATTAACACAAATCCACACTCGCTACAGTTCATACTGCATCAACCTCAGGCACACTATAGTTTTGCAGTTTTCCTTTTCTCTTTGTTTCATCATCAGTTACAGACTCCATAGTACATATCACACTGCAGTTTCTGCATATAGTTATCCACCGCGTGCGTACGAGGTGGATCACTGTATTCAGAAATTGCATAAGAAACACAATTATCACCCTATCTTTGACGGCATACTCCGACAAAGTGTTCTTGTTTGCCATGCTTAGCACACATTTTGATCACTGCCAGACAGGACTTGCTGTGAGCCACATGGACGCTATTACTCACTGAAAACATTATTTTTGTTCCTTTTTCATTAGCTCTTTTCCCTTTCTTACTGTGTTACTCTCTTTCTCTTGGTTAATCATCTCCTAATTTGACTTCTTTTCTAAATTAACCTAAGCAGTCTGATTCTCTTATCTTTTAGCAATTTCTTTAATGAAACCCAGAGTTGTGAAGTTGCTGTCCACTAGTCACAGCCTCTTGTAATTTAGGAGTCCTACTTACATGCAATTTTGCATGCATGAGCTAATGCTAATAAAATTGATCTCAAAATAATTGCTGCAACAGTGCTCCAAAATTTAGGTCGGCGCCAACTCTTAAAATTGTCACCATGTATTTATTTAATATTTTATGCGCAATTTAAAAAAAAACATACAACAATATTTTACAACAACAAAAAGAAGATGGGCATACAGATGAGCATCAGTAATTCAAAATTTAGCAGTGAGCAATCTATGCATTAAGCTACAGTAAAGAGTCTATCAGTCTCTCTTAAGACCCCTATGCATTAGCTTTTGGCAATTAATAGCACCTGTTATCAAATGATGGTAGAACCCCCGCGGCTTGTCGCCACTGGTGCCCCTTCCACTTCCCAGCCATCCTGTGAGCCTGCACCCTCACTATCCATAAAGCTCAGGACAGAGTCTGGATCCAGAAAGACAACACAGATTCCGTTCCATTCAGCTATGTCCTCTACTGCTTTTTCGTCGTGGCGGCTAAGTCTCATGTTTGCTTCCTCTGCCACAGACCATTCCAAAACATTGGCCCACCATCAAGCGTACAAGGGGCTTCTTTGTCCCATCCAGATTATGGCAAGCCATCACTTAGCCAGAACTGCAGCAAGGGCAAATCTTGTACGCTATTTTCCTGCCTTTAGGATATGGTGTTTGTGGGAAAGTCATGCCTACAGTTCTCTGTATTGCCACAGTCACCTCTGTCCAGTAGTTTTGTACCATCCTGCAGTGCCAGGCTAAATGCATAAAATGCCCCCCCCACCACACCGGGGGCAGTGGTCAGACAATGCCTTCTTCAACTCTTCCTTTATAGCCAGTCTCTTGGTTAAAGGGAGTTTCAGTTGAGTCAAGACGGAGTCTATCTTGAAGCCCAGGAAGTCTATATTCTGCACTGGTACTAAATGTGATTTTTCTGCGTTGATAATAAACCCCTAGATCCTGAAGGAGTTGCATTGTCCAGGAAAGATGGAGATGAGCCTGACGCTCCTCCTGAGCCATGATGAGGATGTCGTCTAGGTAAATTATCAGACGTACACCCTTCTCTCTTAGCCATTGCATCACGGGGTGCATTAACTTGGTGAAGCACCAGGGGGGCAGATGAATGACTGAAGGGAAGGGTAGAAAACTTGTAACATTGGTTTTTCCAAAACAACTGAAGGAACCTGCGATAGGGGGCAAAAATAGGAATGGTCAGACATGCATCCTTGAGGTCCAAACGGACCATCCAGTCCCCTTCCAATAAGAGATCCCTGAGAAGATGGATGCATTCCATCTTGAAATGTCTGTAAACAATCCATTAGTTGAAGTGTCGCAGATTGAGTACCAAACGGGAGCCCCCTCCCTTCTTTTGGACTAGAAAGATCGTACTGATAAAACCTCTTGGGTGAGGATGAGATGTGACAATCGTGCCTTTTTGAAGAAGGGCCTCAATTTCTCGATCTATAAAAACTTTCTCTTGATGGGAAAAACTGAGAGGAGGAGGGATCTCGGATTGCTGGGAGTTCAAATAAAACTCTAGATGATAACCTGTAATTGTGTCCAGTACCCAAGCATTTTGCTTAATCAAAGACCAATTTTTAACAAATAGACTCACCCTCCCCCCCCCCCCAGAATAACTTCCCCGAAGATATGATTGATACCTGTTTGAGAGGAATTTTGACTGTAATATCCTCCTTTGTGGGGTCCTCTAGGGTTGCGGCCCCTATATCCTCAACCTCTGGCTGGGTAGAAGTTGGTGCTGATTTGGAAATTTGAGTCTCCTGTACTCCTCTGATACAGACGAGAGGTCTGGGATGCAAAACGTTCAGACGATCGACCTCTGAAACGCCCAGCCCGGTGAAAAAGGCCACTGTTGAATACTTTTTTAATTGAGGTTTGGGCCTTGTCCAAAGCTGAAAAGGTAGGGACATACTTAGCAAGATCTTTGACGAACCTGTCGCCAAACAAAAGGCCTTTAGCAGCTGGACCTGCAACTGATGCGGCTAATGCTGCTAATTTTGGGTTAATGTGGAACAAAAGCGATTTCCTACTTTCAGTGGCTATAGAGCAGTTAGCATTTCCCAGAAGACAAACGGCCCTTTGTCCCCATTCCAACAAAATGTTCGGATCATTGGGTTCTTGCGACTCCTTAGCCTGAACTGCTAAGTCAAGAATCTTAGTGAGGGGACCAGAAATATCCAAAAGTTTGTCTTGGCATCCACGCCAGGCCCTGCAAATACTTTTTTTTCGGGTCCTTTGAATATTTCTTACGGAAAGTCACCATGTGTGGGTCTAATTCAGGGGTCTGCGCTACTTTCCCCTCTAGAGCTGGGCGTGGACACTCAGAACATAGCGTACTACGAATGTCCTTCTCAAAACTTTTTCTAAGACGTGATTGCACATTGGAAGCCACCTCTTGACAAGGAGTCCACTCTGAGGACCTGGGATGCACTATATTATCTGGGCCAATAGGAGATTTTTAGTCAGAGGGGGAGAAGGATCTGAGTTCTCGGAATGATGCGTTTTGCACTTGCACTTGCCTTTGCGCTTTTCAGAAGGCAAATTCTCCTCAGAATACGAAACTGAAGACTCATCGGTTGAATGCGAAATGGGTTAGGACCCTTCACACAGGAAGGCACTATATTCGTGGTCATTTAGCACCAAATTAATGGTGTGCTCCAAAGGGTCATTTACATTGACCTCAACTGGGGTGGGGTTCCCCGATCCTGCGCCTGAGACCAAAATTAAATATAGGCTGCACAAAAGGACGTAAGGCCTTTACTAAAGCCTTATTTACAGAGTCTTGCACATGAAAATCAAGGGCCTCCACTAGGCGTTCCTCCATGTGCTGATCAGGCTGGCCAGTATATTCCCCATAGTATTCATCCCCATTATATTGGGCCATATTTGCAGTGTAAAGATCAATAAAATAGAGGTCCCAGTACACACTGCGCCAGTTATTTGGGGGGGAAGACCCAGGTGCCAAAGGGGTCAAACAGACCTTTGCCAGTAGAAGAAAAATGCTTTTGTAGAGAAGCCCAGCACCACTTCCCCTAGAGCAACGCTCTGATAGGGATTATTGCAGCCCCCACGGGTATAGGACGGGGAGCGCTCCTCAATGGCCTAGAATAACACGGTCAGCAAGGACTGTTGTTAAGGCAACGCAGTGCACGCTGCCGGGATAACACACAAGGCGTCTGAAGGCAAATAGCTGCGCCTGATAAACAACAGCTGTAAAATTTAATAAAATTTCAATTAAAGACATAAAATTGGTAGTACTTATCTCTGCGTGAAGCAGCAAAGAAAGAGGATGGACTTTAAAGACTGTGTGATATATAAGGGATGGCTGGCCCTGATTGGGGGCTTACATCGAGGCTGTGTGACTATGGGAAATTTCGTTTTTTATTTTACTGTTTTTCTATTGGCTGCTGTGTGTTGACAGTAAAGATGAGAGAAAGCATAATCCGAAGCCTCCAGTCCTGGCATAGAATTTGCAGTCCAGATATCAGAATTGGGACCACTCCCAGCGGAAGTCCCTCGTCATGCAGCTGCTCTGAGAGGGCCTGAGCCAGCGAGGCAAAAACACCAAAGATTTGTCTCTATTGAGATGCATTCCAGAGATGTTTCAAAATCCTCTAAAATGTCACCATGTGTGTATATATAATACATAATTTGTTCAGGCCTTTCACGCCTTTTTGGTAGTTTCTTTCCTTTACTAGGATACCACTTTTTATAAAGCATATCTAACCTCTCTAACATCTCCTAAAACATACATCATTTCATTACCCTTCTCTAGAAAATCAAATGATCTTTGCCCTTCAGCTCCCAAATATTCATTACTATTCCTCTTACCCTTCCAGATCTGAAATCCAACTCGTCCAGCGCTATTAATTAATTTGAAAGTATTGTCTTCCATGATTTGCATAGAATTAATGATTCACGTGGAGAGTGTAAGAAAACAGGTGATACAGCCATATTTTCAACCACTTGAAAATATGTTGAGTAAGAATCCCTTGTGCAACTTGTCCTTCCTGGCAATAGAGGCAATATTGCTAGAACATGCGCTGAAAAAAATACGATGTGATCTCTTGTTTTACAGTGTGTTATGTTAACTGTTGCTGTCTGTTAAAATCACACTCTTTTATGTGGCTGTAAAAATTACAACTTGTAACTCAAAATAAATGTTACCTATCATTTCCATTGTCCCGTGTGCGTCCCAAAATATCCAAAAGCTACTGTCTTGCCTCCCACAGTTTCTGGTGTCAGTGCTTTTCTTTTCCTCAATGCAAATCCTCCAGCTGAATTGGGTACATTTAATCGTTTTCTGCGCACTGTCACATAAATCATGTAAAGGTTTTACCACAGAGCCTTGAAAAATACTCCTCATTCTATTTACATTTTCTTGACATCTGCTGCTTCCAGTGGGACCGAGGCTTTATCCATCCAAGATGGCAGCCAGGTTATTTGGTAGCATGAGTAGTCTATCACACCAAAAATATGCAGTGTTGATGCACTTGGATGGACCAACAAGTCGCAGATGGCTACATTCACTTTGGGCCCTCTAGTTACTGGCATTTGGAAAAAAGAGTGAAGAAACTCTGAATGCATTGTTTGCATATTCATGGATGCATAAGAACAGGTAACTGCTGTAGCTTCCTCTTATAGACAGATGTTTCCATAGTAACAGATTAAACGAAAAGGGATGCAGATTGCAGTGCTCAATCCTCACAGATTGGAAGGACATTTCTGGCCTAGTTGATGTCCTCTAGCTGAACTAGCAGTCCTTGCTACTAAGACAATGACTCATTAGGTAAAATACCAAAGATTTGGCACAGACAGTGATGCACTTCTACTCTGAGCAGGACTGAAAATTAGGAGGAACAGTTAGACGTCTTCAACTCAGTATTAAGCCTGGGACAATAATACTAGATCCAACATCTCAACTTACTTGCTAGGAGGATGTATAGAAAGCACAGGAGACACTCAGGATCTTCACATTGTCAGATGTCCCTGCTGAATAGAGACATACTTTTGAATTGGGAGGGCCAGATATTGATTCTGATTCCAGGACTGACTCTGCTGTCTCCTGAGATGAGGCTATGGATAAAAGGGATCTAGTCAGACCTTCGGGTTGAAGTGAGAATGACAAAAAGAATGTGAAGTAGGATTACTCACCAGACGCATTTAACAATTATGGCAGGCTTGACCATTCTTCACTCCTTGCCAAAGGGGAGAGACACTCCTTGCTGTGAGCCTATAAAGAAGGTCCCACAACCCAACTGTCTGCCATTTATGGACTACTCCGTGCTCCCCATCAGGAATATAATACGGTCCATGCATCTGTGAACATTGCCAATCTTAAAGTGATCATTTGGAAAGTGTGCAAACAAATGAAGTCAATGGTGGAAAGACTTATGGAGATGGAATATTAGACAAGTTGGTTAGATCAGACTGCTGAAGCATGTGAGAGCTTTCAGAACAGAAATCTCTTCATGTTGCATGGAAATAAAGATATATAGGTAAAAGCTTTAGCTTCAATAACCTGCAAGTTCAGGGTATGTTGGGCGACCGCCGTGGAGCTTATGTAGTGTGATTGTTCAAGAAGGAGCTTCCTAAGCTTCCTGCTTGAGAAAAAGATCATGAGATCCAACAGGCACATCTTTTTCTGGAAAAAAAACTAATCATTTGCAGACGACTTAACAATCTCAAGCTATTTGGGTTTAGCTTGTAACTTCATTTCGCATCACCTAACACACTCACACACCGTCCGATTGGTCCTCAAAGAAGGTGAAGAGTTGTTATTTCCTCTCTGTTCTGACTTCTGCTATGAGACGTTAGAGGGCAAATGGAGATTACCCACAATTATTGCTTCAAGCTGCAGGGGTTCAGGTCTTTCTATAGGTCTGCAAAGTTTAAAATCATGAAACTTTCATACTTTTTTTTTTTTTGTACATCAGAGATCTGAGCAAAAGAGTTACTAGACTTATCCTCAAAGAGGGCTACCTTTGATGTGAGTTGAACTTTGTGATGCATAAATTCTCATGACTTTCTCCTTTTGTTCTACGTTTTAGGGAGGGAGTGTCTACTAGTATTCCTTCTTTGCTACCAAACAACAGTGTGAGAGGGTGAATACCCTCTTCTGAGATGGGGTTAGCTGCACTTGCTTCTATTTAAGTCAATATGACCTCAAGGCAAAGGAGGTAGGGAGGGTGTTAGAAATAGGGACTCTAGTTGGCAGAGGTATACAACCTTGTCCAAATAGGGACCACAATCTTAGTCCGGGTAAGTCACACACAATCCAAAGTATCCAGTGCCCACCCTCTGGTAGCTTGGCACGGAGCAGTCAGGCTTAACTTAGAAGGCAATGTGTAAAGTACCAGTGTCCAGTCCTCCGGCTACTCCAGCGAGTCCCTCAGGATGCAGTATTGCCAGTACTTGCTCCTCCCATGCTGTGAGCTGTGGGGGAGGAGGTAGAGGTCCACCGCCAGTCCTCTGTATGGCAAGCTGGTGCCTTGCTGCTATGGAACGTACCTTCCCCGTAGGTCGTTCCACCTATTCCTGATGCCGTCCCTTTTTCGTGGGTGCTGTCCCACGGCATTCCCCATCCACGATTCTCCGCCATAGCTCCATCTTCCTTGCAATGGATATCTGCTGTACCTGTGCTCCAAACAGCTGTGGCTCTACCCTGACAATTTCCTCCACCATGACCCTTAACGCCTCTTCAGTGAAACGGGGGTGCCTTTGTGGTGCCATGGGTGTGGTGTGATGTGTGTTGGTGAGGGTAATGTGGGGTGTGTGATGTGGAGTGCGTGAGGGGTGTATGGGTGTAAATGGTGTGTGTGTCTAGTTGTCTCTGTCCTCTTCTTCTCAGTCTCCTGGTGGCAATTAGTGTTAGCAAATTGTTGAGGGTAATGTAGGTGTGTGTTTTATAGTGGTGTGGGTGGGTGTGTGGGTGTGGTGTGTGTATGGGTGTCAGGTGCGTGTATTTGGTATTTTAGCCAATGTTGGGGTGTTTTGTATGTGGGTGTCCATTATGTGCACGGTGGTATGTACCGCCAATGGTTTACCACCGTTGAATGTCTGCCGTGGTGATTCGTGGTTCACAATGTGGTGAGTGTTGTTTTGTTGGCATAACAGTATGGGTTTTCAAACCGCCAGTTTATCACTGATCTTTGGTCTTTCGGATTTGTGTATGTGGCTGTATTCTTTCGGATTGGTGTGTGTGTGTCATAATATGGTGAACAAATATCCGCCTTCGCGGCGGTATGTTGGCGGCTGTCAGAGTGGCGGTAAGTGGGATTTACAGCCAATGTCATAGTGAGGGCCTAAGTCTTAATGGCCCTGAGACTTCAGATACCAGGAGGCAAGTTCAATCTAAGCCCTCGGAGGGCACTTTTGGGGAAGGCAGTCCTTCTCAGCAAAGTCAGAGGGCAGCAGAGCAACAACAGGGCAGCAGTCCTTCTCATCAAAGCAGTCCAGATGAGTCCTTTGGGCAGCCAGGTATTACCTCTGACAGGGTGCAGGTGTAGGTCAGAAGTGTATGTTTTGGTGGGGTCAGAGACCCAGTTTATGTACCCAAAAAATGCCTTTGAAATGGGGGAGACTTCAAAGAGTGGTCTTGAAGTGCACAACTTCCCCTTTCAGCTCAGTTCTGTCTGGCAGGGTCCCAGTGGGGGGGTTTATCAGTCCATTGTGTGAGAGCAGGCCACTGCAATGTGTCAGGCCCTCCACCCTTCCACCTCAGGAAGACCTATTCAATATGCAGATGAATGCAGGTGTGACTGCAGGAGTGTCCTGTGTTTGTGGTTGTCTGGGTGAAATGCACAAGGGAGCTGTCAACCAGCACAGACCAAACATTGATTGGAGACAGACTGCAAGGCACAGATGGTTTTAAGTGCAGAGAAATGCTCACTTTCTAAAAGTGGTATTTCTAAAATAGTAATATAAAATCCAACCTCACCAATAAGCAGGATTTTCCATCACCATTCTGGCCATACTAAATATGACCTGGTTACCCCTTTCAGATCAGAATCTACCACTCAAAAAGTATATGAGGACAGCCCTAATGCTAATCTATGAAAGGAGCAGACCTCACAGTAGTGGACAACACATTTAGGAGTTTTCCACTACCAGGACATATAAAACACATATGTACATGTCCTGCCTTTTATCTACAAAGCTCCCCATGGGTTGGCTAGGGCCTACCTTAAGGGTGACGTGTAAAAAAATAAAGGGCAGGGGTTTAGGGCTTGGCAAGTACATTTAAATGCCAAGTCGAAGTGGCAGTGAAACTGCACACACAGACCTTGCAATGGCAGGCCTTAGACATGGTTAAAGGACTACTTATGTGGGTGGCACAATCAGTGCTGCAGGCCCAGTAGTAGCATTTAATTTACATGCACTGGGCACATGTAATGCACTGTACTATGGACTTGTAACTAAATCAAATATGCCAATTGGGGACCAACCGATGTTACCATGTTTAAGGGAGAGAGCATATGCACTTTAGCACTGGCTAGCAGTGGTAAGGTACACGGAGTTCTAAAACCAGCAAAAACAGTGTCAGAAAAGTGGAGATAGGCAGGCAAAAAGTTGGGGGATGACCATCCTGAGGCTGTCAGGTCTATCATGTGTCCTCCCCACCTGAAAGTGGGGAGGGCTATCCAACCACTTGGGAGCTCTCGCCACTAAGGCAGAAGAATCTGGAGAGACCATCAGCATTGGCGTGGTCAGTCCCCAGGCGATGCTCCATCATAAAGTCCATTCCCTGTATGAAGATGGACCACCTCGAGAGTTTAGGATTTTCACACTTCATCTGCAGCTGTCTTGTATGGCTTCCCCAGTGGCTATCAGCACTACTAGACAAAGAATTAAATTGTCCCCGTCGAATGCTGTATAATTTATCCAGAAATAACCCCACCTCAGCATGCCACCACCAATCCAGGTCGCAAAAACAGGGCCAAATGCAAACTAGTGGCTCGAGGGCAAGCAAATTCTTCGACATCTGATCTTAGCACACATACACAGAAGAACCTATTATCTACCAGCAATATCCTAGTTACAGCCCAGCCACACCCCACCACCTCAGTGTTCCGGTCTTTCTTCCTCTAGGGGCTGTCTACCGGAACTCATCACCAGAAATCTGTGCAACCCCTTCTCTTTAATAAGTTAAAATTGCATGAAAAGGTCATGTTTTGCAACTTGAGATACAGGTGCAATTAATGCCTCATTCCACTCTATATATGTATGTCTTGTATTTTTCACTACTTGAAGAAATATCATTGCCTTTGATATGTTTCTCTTTGGTAATCATATGCCTACTATGCATGTTAACCGATTGACCATCATTGGTCTGTGTACTGTTGTGGTTGCAAATAAAATAATTTGTTATAATAATAGTTCATATGTTATTCCTATTTGTTGTTGTATTTCAAAGGAAGTTAAATGTAAACAACACTCTAATTTCACAGTTCCTTTATTTCTTTTGTAGCGTTTGGATTGAGGAAGGCATCATTGGTAATATGGATGTCCTCCTTATCTTTGCATCTGGGAATTACTAAGCTGCGTCCGTATATACAGAGTTTATTCGGTTTGATAGTATTATTTTTAACTCTTTAGTCTCCTATGGTTAAGCGGCCCACTCCTCTCCATATTTAAAGTTGAGCTGAGGGGTATCAGTGAATCATGAGATAGACTGTTAGTTATATTGACTGACAGAGAGATACTTCAATGCAGACGCCTTACTTAGCTGGTATTTCTTTTGATGGAAACTCTTTTTATAATTTTTATAAAAAGGAAAAGAAATACCTGACAGCAGATGTGTTGTCCCTGTTCTCCACGTTTAGCATTAGTCTTGGATAGTTATTCTCCCACACAAAGCACACATTGTGCCTAAATGTCCCTTTCTTCAGAACTTATTTATTTTCCCTCTCATCACATAATGTCCTGTTAACCTCGGTTTAGCACCCCTTGTGATCCTAACTGTTTTTCACAATGCCACTTGGTAAGTAATGGTAATGATCAGGTTCATAGTGTTCTCCTTAGACACAACCCTTCTTTAAATCACAGAGTGAGAGACAGTGACTGCCTATAGTTTCTCTCTTCCCAATCACTGTTTATTTTGTTTCGGCACCAGGGCTGAACCGTGGTTCCCAATCTCTGCCTCTCCTCTGCCAAACTGGAATTCCTTTCTGGCTAGCGGGTGAGGGACCATAGTTTGCAGCCTCTTCTGTGATCTCGCCTGCCTGCTGTATTAGTGCTGGCCTTTGTTTGGGCAATCTTGGGTAAGGGTCACTCCCCAGGGGGCAATATTTTTCAAGGCCTTTTCTGCCCCGGGGGAGGGGGGGGGGGGCAGAATCCACTAGGCGCCAGGGATATATATATTTTTTTTGGGGGGGAGCGACCCCTTAGGCAAGGGTCGCTCCCTAGGGGGCAAATTATATTTAGGCCATTTCTGCCCCCCTTGGGGGCAGATTGGCCTATTTTTATGAGGCCAGTCTGCCCCCAAGGGGGGAAGAAACCACTAAACACCAGGGTTTTTTAAAACATTTTTACGCCAATTCACAGAAGGGGAGCGACCCCTTAGGCAAGGGTCGCTCCCCGGTGGCAGATCGGCCTATTGTTATTAGGCCGATCTGCCCCCAGGGTGGGCAGAAACCTCTAGGCGCCAGTGCTAATTTTTTGTGTGTGTTTTTTTTCTTTGTTTTTTTAGAGATGGGACGCGACCCTTTAGGCAAGGGACGCTCCCCTGGGGGGCAAATTGTATTTAGACCATTACTGCCCCCCTTGGGGGCAGATCGGCCGATTTTAGGTCAATCTGCCTCCAAGGGGGGCAGAAACCACTAGGCACCGGGGATCTTTTTTTTGTGTGCCAATGTCACGCAAGGGGAGTGACCCCTTAGGCAAGGGTCGCTCCCCGAGGGGGTGTGAGGGGAAATTTATTTTAGACCATTTCTGCCCCCCCCCCCCCCCCCCGGGAACCTCTAGGCGCCAGGGCTACTTTGTTTTTTGTGGGTTTTTTGTTTGTTTGTTTTTTAGAGATGTGGAGCGACCCTTCAGGCAAGGGTCACTCCCCTGGGGGGCAAATCGTAGTTAGACCATTTCTGCCCCCCTTGAGGGCAGATCGGCCGATTTTTGTTAGGTCAATCTGCCCCCAAGGGGGGCAGAAACTAATAGGCACCGGGGATCTTTTTTTTTCCGGCAATGTCAAGCAAGGGGAGCGACCCCTTAGGCAAGCGTTGCTCCCTGGTGGCGGTGTGGGGGCGGGGGACGCAGGGTGGCAAATTTATTTTAGGCCATTTCTGGCCCCCCCGAGGGCAGATCGGCCTATTGTTATTAGGCCGATCTGCCCCCAGGGGGACAGAAGCCTCTAGGCGCCAGGGATAGAAAAAACAATTTTTGTTTTTTGTTTTTTAGAGGTGGGGAGCGACCCCTTAGCCAAGGGTCGCTCCCCGGCCGGGGGGGGGGCACATTTATTTTAGGCCATTTCTGCCCCCAAGGGCAGATCGGCCTATTGTTATTAGGCCGATCAGCCCCCAGGTGTGGCAGAAACCTCTAGGCGCCAGGGATAAAAAAAATATATATTTTTTGTTTTGTTTTTTAGAGGTGGGGAGCGACCCCTTAGTCAAGGGTCGCTCCCCTGGAAGGAAAATTGTATTTAGACCGTTTCTGCCCCCCTTGGGGGCAGATCGGCCGATTTTTGTTAGGCCAATATGCCCCCATGGGGGCAGAAACCACTTAGGCACCAGGGATTGGTGTGTGTGTATGCGTGTGTTTTCTTTAGGGGGGCAGCCCTTTGGATAAGGGTCGCTCCCCATGGGGGCACATTACTGTTGGCCATATCTTCCCCCCATTGGGGCAGATGGGCCTATTTTTTGAAGGCCCATCTGCTCCCAAGGGGGGGCAGAAAGCCCACCAGAGGCCATGAAAGTTTTTTTTTAAAAATAAGAGGGTCGGGGTATGGCCATACTCCCACCCCAAATAAATGGGGCCAAGGTTGTTCTGCCCACCAGTGGGCAGATGGGGCAATTACCCTTGATCCACACCCCGGGGGGCAGAAAGTCTACTAGATGCCAGGGAATAAAAATAAAAAAAACATATTGGGGTGGTGGCTACCAACCAGTATGGGCCTGGTTACGCCCCCACCTCAACTGAAGGGGGTAACAGTCTTTCAGCTCTCCCCTGCACTCTAAAACATCTTATCCCACAGCAAGCAAGAAGACATTTGATTATTTTGGGTTTTAGTTTTACATTTGGGCCATGAGAGCTTGGCTTACTCTCAAAATCGTCCCACTTGGAATGGTGAGGGCTGCACTTTATGGACTTTGGGACGCTGCCATGTAGAAAAATCCACAAGACCTAGACACATTTGAAAACTAAACATCTGGGTTATTCCAGGGTGGTGTGTTTCACATGCACCATTTTTGTACCCACAATCCCCTGCAAACCTCCAACTTTGCTGGAAATCACACATTTTTCCCACGTTTTTGTGATAGAACCTTCAGGAATCTGCAGGAATCCACAAAATTCCTACTACAGCATTGTCTCATCTATACCGATAAAAATTCTGCTGCACTTGTCAGCCTAAAAATGTTTTTTTGCAAACTGCCCTTTTGGACCCCCTTTGGTTCCCCCTCAATATCGACATGTTTTTGGCTCTTTCCTTTCACAAGCACTTGGCCTACCTATACAAATGAGATATCATTTTTACCGGTAGACTGAGGGGAACATTGGGTGGTATGAAATGTGTCCCAGTGCGGTGATCCCACACAGAAATGTGGGAAAAATTTGATTTTTTTTTAGCTAAATTTGACGTTTGCTGAGGATTCTGGGTAAGAAAACATTGGGGGATCCACGCAAGTCACACCTCACTGGACTCCCTCGGGTGTCTAGTTTTCAGAAATGTCTGGGTTTGGTAGGTTTCCCTAGATGGCTGCTGAGCCCAGCACCAAAAACGCAGGTGCCCCCGCAAAAACAGGTAGTTTTGTATTTGATCATTTTGATGTGTCCAGATAGTGTTTTGGGGCATTTCCTTTCGCGGGCAGTAGGCCCATCCACAAAAGTGAGGTACCATTTTTATCGGGAGACTTGGGGGAACGCTGGGTGGAAGGAAATTTGTGGCTGCTCTCTGATTCCAGAACTTTCTGTCACCGAAATGAGAGGAAAAGGTGTTTTTTCTGCCATATTTTGAGGTTTGCAAAGGATTCTGGGTAACAGAACCTGGTCAGAGCCCCACAAGTCACACCATCTTAGATTCCCCTAGGTGTCTAGTTTTCAAAACTGCGCAGGTTTGCTAAGTTTCCCTAGGTGCCGGCTTTGCTAGAGGCCAAAATCCACAGCTAGGTGCTTTGCCAAAAACACCTCTGTTTTCTTTGTGAAAATTTGATGTGTCCACGTTGTGTTTTGGGGGCTTTTCCTGTCGCAGGCGCTAGGCCTACCCCCACAAGTGAGGTACAATTGTTATCGGGAGACCTGGGGGAACGCTGGGTGGAAGGAAATTTGTGGATCTTCTCTGATTCCAGAACTTTCTGTCACCGAAATGATAGGAAAAAGTGTTTTTTGGCCAAATTTTGAGGTTTGCAAAGGATTCTGGGTAACAGAACCTGGTCAGAGCCCCACAAGTCACCCCATCTTGGATTCCCCTGGGGGCTAGTTTTCAAAACTGCGCAGGTTTGCTTGGCTTCCTTAGGTGCCGGCTGAGCTAGAGGTCAAAATCCACAGCTAGGCACTTTGCAAAAAAGAGCTCTGTTTTCTTTGTGAAAATGTGATGTGTCCATGTTGTGTTTTGGGGCATTTCCTGTTGCGTGTGCTAGGCCTATCCACGCAAGTGAGGTACCATTTTTATCGGGAGACGTGGGGGAACACAGAATAGTAAAACAAGTGTTATTGCCCCTTGTCTTTCTCTACATTTTTTCCTTCCAAATGTAAGACAGTGTGTAAAAAAGACGTCTATTTGAGAAATGCCCTGTAATTCACATGCTAGTATGGGCACCCCGGAATACAGAGATGTGCAAATAACCACTGCTTCTCAACACCTTATCTTGTGGCCATATTGTAAATACAAAGGTTTTCTTGATACCTATTTTTCACTTTTTATATTTCAGCAAATTAGTTGCTGTATACCCGGTATAGAATGAAAAGCCTTTGCAAGGTGCAGCTCATTTATTGGCTCTGCGTACCTAGGGTTCTTGATGAACCTACAAGACCTACATATCCCCGCAACCAGAAGAGTCCAGCTGATGTAACGGTATATTGCTTTAAAAAATCTGACATCGCAGGAAAAAGTTAGAGTAAAACGTGGAGAAAAATGGCTGTTTTTTTCACCTCAATTTCATTATCTTTTTATTTCAGCTGTTATTTTCTGTAGGAAACACTTGTAGGATCTACACAAATGACCCCTTGCTGAATTCAGAATTTTGTCTACTTTTCAGAAATGTTTAGCTGTCTGGGATCCAGCATTGGTTTCTCACCCATTTTGGTCATTAACTGGAAGGAGGCTGAAAGCACAAAAAAATAGTAAAAATGGGGTATGTCCCAGTAAAATGTCAAAATCGTATTGAAAAATGAGGTTTTCTAATTCAAGTCTGCCTGTTCCTGAAAGCTGGGAAGATGGTGAACCTGCCACCGCAAACCCTTTGTTGATGCCATTTTCAGGGGAAAAAACAAGAGCCGCCTTCTGAACCCTTTTTTCCCATTTTTTTAAAAACAAAACAAAATTTTCACTGTATTTTGGCTAATTTCTTGGTCTCCTTCAGGGGAACCCACAAAGTCTGGGTACCTCTAGAGTCCATAGGATGTTGGGAAAAAAGGACGCAAATTTGGCGTGGGTAGCTTATGTGAACAAAATGTTATGAGGGCCTAAGGACGAACTGCCCCAAATAGCCAAAAAAAGGCTCGGCATAGGAGGGGAAAAGGCCTGGCAGCGAAGGGGTTAAAAGAAGAGGAAAT
Organism: Pleurodeles waltl; assembly: GCF_031143425.1. Lineage (NCBI taxonomy): Eukaryota > Metazoa > Chordata > Amphibia > Caudata > Salamandridae > Pleurodeles > Pleurodeles waltl. The sequence goes on from NC_090438.1 coordinate 351,212,188, forward strand.
GTCAATTACATGAAACACCGCATGGCAGAATACATGGTGGACTGGGAAAGTCAGGAAGAATCCAAGGGAGGAACTGCCATGATGGAAAGGGAAAAAAAAGCGAATAAAAACCTAAATTGAACTGGCTGCGAAGCATATGTAAAAGGCAGTCGCAAACGCTCAGGCAGGTGATTGCTATTTTGGAGTCAGAGAGAAGAAGCAACAACCAGTAGCACGAGAGGTACAAAAAAAAAAAAAAAAAAAACAGGTGAGAGACTCTTCCAGCCTGCAGCTGTGGGTGTTGCACAGCGTCTCTTGAAGCCAGGGATCCAGGGAAAGTACTGTGGTTCTCTGGTGCCAATGGAGCCTAGAAGCTGTTGATGCAACAATACATCCCTTCTCACAGAGCTGCAGTTTTGGGAATAAAGTCCAGAACAAATTGACTAACCAGTCAGGAAATCAAAAACTCTCATTAGAATGGAAGCCTTTCCCACGAAGGAAGAATTGAAACCGACCTTTATCAAGCAATCAGGATTTGTAAAGCGCAGCTAATCACCCGTGAAGGTATCCAGGCATTGCAAGCTATGATGCTTCCGAGGGGTTCAGTTGAACAGCCGGGTCTTGAGTTCTTACCTGAATTTCTGAAGAGATTTTGCTGTCCTGAGATGGATGGGGAGGTAGTTCCATAACTTTGCAGCGAGGTGGGAATAGGAGCTCCCGCTGTTGCTTCGGTGGATTGTGTGTGTGTGTGTGTGTGTGTGAGGTTGAATGCAGGAGCCTGGAGGGTGGTGGAAGTTCATGTGGGGTCATGTTAGTGTTGAACAGTGTGGAGCTGAGGGATGAGCCTTGAGGCTTGAGGAATGCCACAGGTGATATTCTGATGTGAACAGACTCAGGCGGATTCTCTGGGTTCTTCCGGTTTGAGGAAGGAGGCCATCTATTTGAGGGCATCTCCTTGATTCCAGCTTGATGAAACCCGCTGATAAGGGTGTGGTGGGATATGGTGTTGAAAGCTGCTGAGAGGTCAAGGAAGATTAGGGCCACGGTTTCTCCCCAGGAGGGTTCTAATGCCATCAGTGGCCGTGAGCATGGCGGTTTTGGTGCTGTGGGTGGAGTGGAATCCGGATTGGAAGGAGTCCAGGAGATTGTTTTTCTCCAGGTGTTCTGTGAGTTGACTTTGGCGGGAAAGGGGGTGAGGTCAGCGAAGGGTTTCTTAAGAAGGGTTTGACTTCTGCATGTTTCCAGTTTTCAGGGAAGGTGGCCGAGGTGATGGATGTGTTGAAGATAGTGGTGAGCTCCTTGCTGATTATCTTCCTCCCGAGGTTGAATATGTGGTGAGGAGTGGACCGATTGCATGATAGCAGTGGTATCTTGTGTGGTGAGCTGGTCCCAAGTGGTGAGCAGGTGGTCAGGGTTGCCTCGTCAGAAGCAAGGGAGCTGAGGGTGTCAGCGGCAGTGTGTTGGGTTTGAAATGTTTGTGGATGTTGTAGATCTTGTCATGGAGGAAGTCCACCAGGGTATCGCAGAGTTCCTGAGAGAGGGTGATGATGTTGTCAGTGGCTGTGGGGTTGGAGAACTTTTTAACGATGTTGAAGAGTTCTTTGCTGTGGTTAGCTCTAATGTTGATGCGGTCGCTAGGGTGCTCCTTTCCACCTCCTTCGGGAGCTGGTTGTATTGGTTGAGGGATGTCTTGAAGGTGGTATGTAGGCTCTTTGCTGGAGTATTTCCTTTCCAATCACTTGCATTTGCCTTTCGCTGCTCTCAGTTCCATGGAGTACCAACTGGCCTGCTTGGTAGCTTCCTTAGGTTTGGTGGGTTTGACCAGTGCGACTCAGTTGACGCAGTCGCTGAGCCAGGCAGAGAAGTTCTTGACAGCCTGTTCCAGATTGGTTGAGGTGTCATGGTAGGTTGTGTTGACGGTGTTGTCCACTGGCTCTCTGATACTTTGCTCCAGCAGTAGTGTGAAGTGTTTGGGGGCTTGGTGGTGGTGCCTGGGGATCCTGTGATGATGAAGTGGATGGTGGCGTGGTCTGTCCAGGTGAGCTCAGTGACATGGCTGTACTTGACTCTGTTGCTGGCCTTCAAGATGGAGTTGAATGTGTGTCCTGGTCCTGCGTACTGTGTGGGGTCAGTAACTTGTTGGGTTAGTCCGATGTTGTTTATACTTTTGAGGAGGTTGGCTGTGCTGGTGGCATTGTGGTCTTTGGGGTGAAAGATGAGGTCTCTGAGGAAGATTTAGGCCCTGATTACAACCCTGGCGGTTGGTGATAAAGTGGCGGTAATACCGCCAACAGGCTGGCGGTAAATACCTCCAAATTATGACCATGGCGATGATATCTCCGAAAGACAGCCAGTGTACAACACTGACTGCCAGGGCGGGAACAACAGCCACCATGGTGGTAGCCGCCTACAGCAAGGCGGAAGACAAAGTTCTGCCCACCATACTATGAAATAGCAATCTGCCACCTTTTCAGGGGCGGTACCAACGCCATCAAAAGCATGGCAGAAACAGAGCACAGAAGTCAAAGGACTCACCATTGGAGACACAGGGAAGAACCACGCCGCCATGGAACCAGAACTGCAAATCTTTCCAATGATCTTCTACGTCATGCTCCACCACGAACACCAACGCCGGCTAAGATGACGACGGTGAGTACAGCCGCCTAGCACACAAGGGAGCGGGGAGGAAAACAAGACTGACACACACACACACAACACACACAGACGTCATACACACAACCTGCTGGACAAGAAAACAATGTGTCCCCGATAATTGACTGAATAATGCAAGGACAACAGGAATTGACTAAAGCGATCAAAAATAATAAGTCGATGTGGCAATGCAACTGATATGTACAAAAAAGGGACACTGCCCAGTCCACAGTTCACAGGGGCCACATGTCCTCAGGGCAAAGTCCAAGGCCCCACTCGATCCCTGCACCAATACGGAGAGAACACTGCAGGGGCATCAGTTGTAAAATAGGCGGGCACCTCAGGGGGAGGGGGCACCTCAGCCAGATACAGAAACAAGAGCACTGGTTCTGGAGGGGGCAACATGCCCATTGCTCTTTGTCCTGGAGAGTGCAAGGCCACAGTCTCTGGAGAGTGCAAGGCCACAGTCTCTGGAGTGGGTGTCTTTCCCACTGGTTCTGGAGGGGGAAACATGCCCATTGTTTTGTCCTGGGGAGCGCAAGGCCACAATCTCTGGAGTGGGTGTCTTTCCCACTGGTTCTGGAGGGGGCAACGTGCCCATTGCTTAGTCCTGGGGAGTGCAAGGCCACAGTCTCTGGAGTGGGTGTCTTTCCCACTGGTTCTGGAAGGGGCAAAATGCCCTGTCCTTTGTCCTGGGGAGTGCAAGGCCACAGTCTCTCAGGTGGGTGAATACCCCACTGGTTCATGTGGGGGCAGGCTGCACAGCAGCCCATGGAGGCTGGATCATATGGTGTCTGCCGGTGGTGACAGTTGCACTGTGGTGGTGATTATGGGAGTCTCCTGCTCAGCCCCTGCACCCTCTGATGGCTGCACTGTGGTGGTAGTCGTGGGAGGCTCCTGCTCAGCCCCTGCACCCTCGGATGGCTGCTCTGTGGTGGTGGTTGTGGAAGGCTCCTGCTCAGCCCCTGCACCCTCTGATGGCTGCACTGTGGTGGTGGTCGTGGGAGGCTCCTGCTCAGCCCCTGCACCCTCCAATGGCTGCAATGTGGTGGTGGTAATGGGAGGCTCCTGCTCAGCCCCTGCACCCTTCGATGACTGCACTGTGGTGGTGGTCATGGGAGACTCCTGCTCAGCCCCTGCATTCTCTGATGGTTGCACAACCACGGCTGGTAGTGGGGGCTGTGTGACAGTTGCTGGTGCAGGCTCCTTCCCCTTCTTGCTGGCTAGTGCAGGCTCCTTTCCCTTCTTGCTGGCTGGTGCAGGCTCCTTCCCCTTCTTGCTGGCTGGTGCAGGCTCCTTCCCCTTCTTGGTGGCTGGTGCAGGCTCCTTCCCCTTCAGTATTTGTGGCCTGGAATCCTTTCCACCATCAGTAGGTGCTGCTGAAACTGGGCCTGTGGACTGTTTGGCTATGGTGCTTGGCTGGGTCCTTGATAACCTGGCCATACGCACAGGATGGAGGGGTAGGGAAGAGGTCAATCTGGAAAGGAAAAGCTTTTTAGGGACATTGGGGCAGAAAGAGGGAGAAGTAATGGGAGTAGAGGATGAGAGAGTGGTTGTTGGAGGTGTTTGTCTGCTGGATTTGGGTGCAGGTGGATGGATTGTATGCTGTTGTAAGATGGATGTCTGAGTGCTTGCGTTTGTGTACTTTAGGAGGGGGGACAGACGCAGTAAGAGAGGACACAGGGGATGTGTGCATAGATGTTGTGGAGGTGTCTGCCAGTGAGGTGTGTGTTCTGCTTGTTGTGCTGATGATGCAGGTAGTGGATGATGATGTAGTAAATGCACATGAGTGTGGACGTAACTGGGTGGGAGGTGGAGGAGGAGGGAAAACAGTGGATGTTGTTGTGTCTGTAACTGAATGGTGTTTGTGTGAGTGCCTGTGGGATGAAGTGTGGTGCTTGTGTTTGCCTGTGACACTCTTGGGTGTTTTCTTGTGTGCATGCTCGTCTGGCTGTGTGCTTGGAATGGGGTGGCGTTGAGGAGAATGGGACTGGGAAGTGGAAGTTGGAGGGGGGGCGGTAGAAACAGGGACAATGGCTGCCATCAGAGAGGAGGCCACATCCTGGATCAGTCACTGTTGGGTCACCAATCCATTGTGAATGCCCTCAAGGAATGCATTAGATTGCTGTATCTGGGCTGCCAGCCCCTGGACGGCATTCACAGTGGTTGATTGCCCTACAGAGATGGATCTCAGGAGGTCAATAGCCTCCTCACTCAGGGCAGCAGGGCTCACTGGGGCAGGGCCTGAGGTGCCTGGGACGAAGGAGATTCCCACCCTCCTGGGTGAGCGGGCATGGGCAACTTGCTGAGGGGCTACTGGTAGGGCGGTGCTGGTACGGGGGGTGGTGGCTGTACCTGTAGCTGGGGTGGTCACAGAATTGTCCGCCATCACCAGGGAGCTCCCATCAGAGGAGGTATCTGAGTTTGTATTGTCCCCTCCAGTCTCTGCCGTGGTGCTCCCATCGCCCTCCGTCCCATTGGTGCCCTCAGCATCGGTGGACTCTGCCTCGTGGGTCCTGTGGGATGCAGCTCCCTCCGTCGCCGGTGCCTCTGCTCCACTGCCAGATTATGCTAATGCACATAAGGACAGGATGATAAAACAAAAGGGGGGGGAGACAGACAAAGAATACATTGGGTCAGTGACTGCACCAACACCACTGTTGGCGTACACAGCACCCTCACACACAGGGAATAGGCCTATGCCCTATGCATTGCACTACCAGTGATATTGCTAGCCACCAAGGCATAAGGAGGAGCACACACCGCCAACTGCAGCATACCTGGGACCCACGTAGCCCTGACCAGTAGTTGATGCTAACAAGCTAGGTAGGCAGCATTTCCCCTTCAGACCCTTAGCCACCAGAGGACCTATGCTGCTATGTCTGGCCTGGCCTAGGGGCACCCACTGACACTCAACCACCACCCGGATACCACCCCTCCTGATGCTTCCTTCAATGATGGCCACTGTACTCACCCCCTTGTGGCTGCTGTGATGCCCTCAAGCACCCATCCAGGTCTGGATAGGCCACCACCAGTATGCGGGCCATCAGGGGGGTCAGGGTCTGATGGGCACACCTTCCTTGTTGGGAGGCCATCCTTAGCTGGGCCTCCACGGTCTTCCGTGCCCAGCGTCTCATGTCCTCCCACTGTTTGCGACAGTGGGTGGCTCCGCCTGCCATAAACCCCCAGGGTTCGCACCTCCTTGGCAATGGCACGCAATATACCCTTCATAGGAAGGGGAGCAATGGCAGTTCAAGGTGGACAGGCTAACTGAGTGGGACACAATGGGGACAACCAGGAGAGTCTCATTTCCTGGTGGGGGTCTTGGCAAGTGTCTCTGGGTTCTGTCTGGATCGCTGGGAACGTGTGTGGGGTGGTTCACCTTCTGCAGGGGGAGGGGTGCTGGTGGCCTGTGAGTCCTGTGGCTGGGCCTCCTGGCCACTAGCAGCAGCGGAAGTGGAAGGCTGTTCAGATGACTGGCTAGCGGCAGGGGCCCACTGGTGTGACACTGCCTCCCTTATAATGTTAGCCATGTCTGTCAGCACCCCTGCTGTCATAATGAGGGCCTTAGTCTGTCTGTACCACCAGGAGATGTTGACACAATTCCTAGCTATCTCATAGTGCCTCATCTGCGCCATTAACCTTACCAGGGAAACAGAGAGTATCGTCAACCTTGAACTTGACCACTCTGACTCACCAGGAAGTCGTGGAAACAGATATACTTGTTCATGGTTACTTTGTATGCCCAAGGTAAGACAAGAAAAATACCAAAATATATTTTCAGACATTTACTGAAACAATCGTATTCGTCTGTAAAAACCATGAGCTCTGATTATTAGGTAGATGAAATAAAGCATAGTGTTGGAAATGGCCTCTCTGCAAGGTCACCCCCAAACTTTTTGCCTTCCTCCTCTTCTTTTTTTTACCTCATTTTTTCTGGCTTTGCATGTGCTCTCTCCCTAAAAACATGGTAACATTGGCGCATACCCAATTGGTATATTTAATTTACTTGTAAGTCTCTAGTAAAGTACACTACTTGTGCCCAGGGCCTGTAAATTAAATGCTACTACTGGGCCTGCAGCACTGGTTGTGCCACCCACATAAGTAGCCCCTTAACCATGTCTCAGGCCTGCCATTGCAAGGTCTGTGTGTTCAGTTTCACTGCCACTTCGACTTGGCATTTTAAAGAATTTGCCAAGCCTTAAACTCCCCTTTTTCTACGTCTGTCACCCCTAAGGCAGGCCCTAACTAACCCATATGGATGGGTGCTATGATGGTACAAGGCAGGACATATACATGTGTGTTTTATATGTCCTGGTAGGCCAAAACTCCTAAATTCATTTTCTACTACTGTGAGGCCTGCTCCTCTCATAGGATAGCATTAGGGCGACACTCATATACTGTTTGAGTGGTAGATTCTGATCAGAAAGGGGTAAACAGGTCATGTTTAGTATGGCCAGAATGGTAATAGAAAATCCTGCTTATTGGTGAAGTTAAAACTTATTTTATTATTTTGGAAATGCCACTTTTAGAAAGTGAGCATTTCTCTGCACCTAATATCCATACGTGCCGTTGTGCATTTCACCCAGACAACCATATACACAGGACACTCAGTCACACCTGCACGCCTCTGCATATTGAATTGGTCTTCCTGGGCTGGAAGGGTGGAGGGTCCGGCACTTACATTTCAAAGGATAGTGGCCTGCCCTCACAAAATGGACTGTCAACCCCCCTACTGGGACCCTGGCAGACAGACTTGTACTGAAAGGGGCACTTGTGCACTTCAAAACTACTCTTTGAAGTCTCCCCCACTTCAAAAGCTTTTTTGGATATATAAACTGGGTGCTTGACCCCACCAACTCAGACACTTCTGAACCTGCAACCTGTCAAGAGGAACTGCCTGGCTGCCTCAAGGACTCACCTGGACTGCTTTGCTGTGAAGGACTGCTGCCTTGCTGTTGCCTTGCTGCCTTGTTGGCCTCTGACTTTGCTGATAAGTGCTCTTAAAGGCCTTGGATTGAGCTTGCCTCCTGTTACTGAAGTCTCAGGGCCCAAAAGACTTCACCTTTTCAGGAAACTCCTTGCGTGCCGAAAATTGACACACAGCCTGACGGAAATGATGCACACCCTATGTTTCCACACTTTTCCTCCTATGCGGTCTACGTGCATGTTATTTTTTATGCAAACCAGGTACTTTGTGCTAACAAGAGACAATTGTGGATTTATAAGATTTAAGACTCTTTTTAATCTTGCAGAAGTGATATTTCAACTTGTGCTTATTGACTCTTTATCGTTTTGACCTTAATTTAAGCAGATAAATATCTTACATTTTACTAAACATGTATGGTGTATTTTTGTGGTGCTATTGTATGATTTATTGCACAAATACTTTACACATTGCCTTCTAAGTTAAGCCAGACTGCTCAGTGCCAAGCTACCAGAGGGTGGGGACAGGATAATTTGGACTGTGTGTGACTCACCGTGACTAGGATTGTGGTCCCTATTTGGACAAGGGTGTATACCTCTGCCAACTAGATACCCCATTTATAACACATGGTAACCAGCATTATGAGAATGGTAAAAAAGATAAGCAGTTCAACCATGATAATGTTACTGCATTGTTACACCCCTGTCTGTTACTACCTACACTATTGAGAGCATTGAAGGAGTACTCTTTGCCAGATCAATTGCGATAGCCTAACCACCCCCAGATACTTGGGGAAGCTGTACCAGGAAGCCAAGAAGCTGGTCTGATGTAGTGCAGTCTATCATCCTTTGCAGGATGGAGGTCAGACTAAGCATGGCTGCATCTTGGTCACAGTGCACCGTGTTCCAGGATAATCCCAAAAGAAGTGCTCCTTTCCTGACTGCAGCACAGAGGCAGATTATATAACGAAAGCACTGTTCATACAGCACTGTTTCAGAGGTGTAGAGCTGATGCAGTGACTTTTCTGTAACTTCAGAGCTGTCTCCAATGGACAGTCCAGCTACAAGGGCTTGTGTTCTATGTGCGTAGCCTTGGACGGAGTGTACCGACTGTGTGGCAGCAATACTTTCAAGGAATGGGCTGCATGCACAGTGTTTTCTCAGTACATCATCTCATAAGTGTGAAACAATGTAAAGAAGTAATCATCAGAAAAAAGATGCCACGCTAAAATGTGCAATCTAAATTGGAAACCCTGTGCGGGCTTTAGCATGCTTCACCACACTGTCTCACCGTTTGACTGTGGATGGTAAACTGAGGACAGAGCTGCTTGATAGGTATCCAGTGTACATAAGATTGAACAACAGAACCTAGAAATGTATTGAGAGCCCCTGTCAGAAATTATGGTGTCAGGGGACTCATGCAGATAATATATACACTTGGGAATTTCTCACTCATCATGTTGACAATCAGAAGCCTCCAAAATAGGAAAAAGTGGGCTGTAGGGACCATGATCACTCAGTTTCCACCTGACAGGGATAATTCCACAATGAAATCAGTGGATATTGTGTGCCAAAGATGAGGAACGGGCAAAGGCTGAAGAAAACCAAAGGACCGATCATGGACTGCTTAGGTGTGTGCAGAGATAGGCCAGGACTTTACATAGAGCTCCACACCCTGGTGCACAGCGGGCTACCAGAAGGAATGCAAGATAAGTTCTAAGTCTGATTTAACATCACAATGGCCTGCTACTGCTGAGTCATTACATATTTCCAGAACCTCGGTTTGATGGATCACAGTTGAAACCAAAAAAGCCCTGCTGAAAAAAATATAGATTCTAGTGGCAGACCAATATGCACTTGACTCTGTAGAGCACCAAGGTCTTTCAGAGAGATCTCAGCATGAGCATCCCTCACATGCCTTAAAGGAGGACTTTGCCAGACGGATAAGTTGGTCAAAGAACAAAAGGACATGTGCTTCAGGATCCTCGACCACAATGTCTCATTTAGACTGTCGAGTAGGTTCTTATTATGCTAATGAGGCTACTGGGTTCGGGAGACAGGATCACATAGATAGTGGATGCTAAGTTTGATTCCACACCACATTATGCCTGTCGGCCTAATCCGGGTTCTCTGGCCAACTAGCAGCGCCTCATCTCTGGCAGAGATTATTGTGACAACCGGGTGCATGACAAGGAAGACTCCTCAGGGGAATCATAGTCGGGCAGATACCATCCCTTTCCCTCAGTTACCAGAGTCTCATATTGGCAAAGACAACAGAGGCAGAGTATAGTTCAATAAGTATTAATTGAAGTAACTGCATCTTAGATACAAAGGAATGCATCTAGGATGATAAAACAGAATAAAAGCAAGGAGGTGACTAACAGAGTAAAGCACAAGAACAGTCCTACCATACTGTCACTAGGAGTGATATATATATGTTTCTCCTACCTACACTATGTTTGAGCACAGCGTAATACGCCTAATCTGCCCTTTGGGTTTCCCCCCTGGGGGTACATCATCCCTCATACCTGGAGGAAGAAGCCTGTAGTCTAGAGAGACACCGTCCCCATTTGGACAGGGGGTCTGGCCGTCCAAGCAAGTAGCTGCAGTGGAGCAATCAGTATACAGTTGTGGTCATCTGGCTGGAATCTTCCTCTACCGTGGCTGGTACAAAGGGGTGTTTTTATAATAAAACAACTGACATTCTAAGAAATGGTCCCCACGTATGAGTGTGTGTTTTTCTGTGAATGTTGGAGACACAGCATACCACGTTTGTCAGCAACCCTATCTGACTGTAGCCTTGGAAAAGCAAAAAAGTGAAATAAATGTTCTACTAAGAATGTGATGCTTTCCTAGGCAAAAGTACAATCAGATAAAGAAAATAAAACAGCACCGCAAATGTGGCTATTGCTAGGAAAATAAAGCAATGCTAAATAACATGTAACTTGGTTAAAGTGCACAGCGGCAGGCCTAGGTATCTAAAACAACGTGTCTAAAATATGGCCAAAGTAGCTATACAACAAGACAAGGCATCAGCAAGAATGTTCTCAGTGCCAGGAAAGGTGCTACAAAAAAGTCACATTGTGAAAAGAAATAGACCCAGCCAGCTTGTCTGCTATTTCTACATTGCATGTCCTGTAGAAACTGGTGGTTTCGTTAGAACTGTCCAATCCTTAAAAGGTTCAACTACTCCCACTAAAATATGCTGCCACTCCAATGTTTAAGGGCCAAGAGGTCACAGTCCAGAACATAATACATTTGTTCATATAGGTTCAAGACATGGGAGAGATAAAAGATAGGATGTTACAGATTGTCCTCCTCCTGAAACCACACCCAAAGCAAAATTATAGGCATCTGTTACCATGAGAAATTACTTGAATGGATGTGGATGCCTGAGAAAAGGGGCTAGGGTGAAACACTGTTTGAGCTTGATAAAAGATAAAAGTCTTCTGAACCTTTGGAGCCCGAGACAAACCTTTAGTTAGGGTCTTCTTTTCTTTTAAAGTGACAGAAATGTGACTGGTCATTTCAGCAAAGTTTTTAGTAAACTGTCAATAAAAGATAGCCAGTCCCTAAAAACTGTTTGTCTCCTTGATTTGATACATTTGAGGGTTGACCAGTCAGGAATCTTAAGAGGTTCCATAGATAATCCACGTTCTCAGAGGTGATAACCTAGATGCTTCACTTCTCTTCTCTCAAACTGACACTTTTCTGACTCACAGGATAGTTTGTTTTCACTGAGACGAAGAGGCAGTGAATAATCGTGGACTCATTGTTCTGGAAGTGAATCAAAGAAGATCAGAATATATTGTGGGTATACCACAAGAAACTGGTTCAGGATGTTAGAGAATATGCTATTGATTAACCTATGAAATACTCCGATAACATTTGTAAGACCAAAGTGCATACCTCATGAATCTGACAAATCATCTATTTGTTTCTTCCAGGTCATCCAAATATATACCAAGGAAGGGAAAGTCCACACAAAAGTATACCTCACACATACCTCCTGTAATACTATATTACACACCACTAGTGCCCATCCACAATCTCAACGGATAGCTAGACCATAGGGTGAAATGTCATGTACAAAGAAAACTTGCAGTGAACTGGCGGTTTCTGAAAAAGAACTGGACCATCTCACAGACAGACTTACACAAAGAGGGTATTTAGAGAAGGTTTTAATTAAGGTCCGAAGTAGGATATCTAAAATTCCGGGACAGGATTTCTTGAGAAAAACATGTACACCACCCAAGGCAAAGAGAGAAGAAACTATAATTCTGTTTTGCACACCATATAGTTGTGATAGCAATGCTATATACAAGATCCTCTCCAAACACTGGTATATTCTATGTACTGACAAAACCTTTGCACAGTTTATCCCTCCCCGACCTAAAATGTTCCACAAAAGGGAACATCAATTAGAAATACGGTCTGCAATATTGTTTTACCACCACTACCGAAAGGGAGAGAAACATGGTTGCCCAATCCACCAAAAGGGTTTTTCACATGTAGCAATTGTAACATGTGTGGCTTTGCGTTACACAGAACAGATGATTTCATGTTAAATGACAGTCGAACATTCAAGATCAACACATTCATTTACTGTAATACCAAATATGTAGTTTACATTTTGGTTTGCAAATGTAATTTATGTTGGTAGTTCCATTTGCCCACTTAAAGAATGTATACAAGAACACATATGTGCCCTTCGTAATAATGATCCAGGATCCCCAATGGTCAAACATATATAAGAATCACACAAGACTGATATACCTTCTGTCAGTTTCATTGGCATTAGCCAGACAAAATCTTATCTTGGAGCGGATATTCATGAGTTACATCTGAATGAAGCACGCTCGATCGTTACATTAAAAAGTCTAGACTGTGGAATGAATCACGATAATGAGATGTATCATTTCCTATGATCTGTGGACAAACCAACAAGTTATGGGTTTGTAAAATGCTCAAGAAAATCTGGACGTTTGGAAGGTTTTCAAATGTTTAAGTAAATGTGTGCAAGGAACATCTCAACATTATTGTTTGCACCTAACATGTTTATATATCATAAGGGGACCGTTTCTAATTAAGCTATATGTATGGCCATTAATAATGGCCCTTCTGGTTGGTATATGAAATGTCACATGCATTGTTTATGTATATGGTAAGAAAACTCGGCTGATTGGCAACCTGTACCCCAATTGATTAACAAATGTGGTATTGTATAGGGAGTGTGTTAATAAGTGAGGATCTTTTTGATTCATAATACAGACCGTTGGCATCTTGTACTTTCTATAGATGTTTGCTATTGTGCTCAATCTGTAATGCTGGCTATACGAACATGGAAGAGAATTCAGACGATACAATGGGCTTTGTAGCTATGTGATTCTATATAGTTGAATTAAAATTGCTGATTTATCCTTTAAACATTTGTCTGCCCAATTGACCATGCTCCTCTGTTTAGTATCTATTAAACGTGTTTCAGATGTCAAGGCTCTGGATGTTTCCTCCTTTCAATTTTCTGCTTTGGGTGTTTATTTCAATGTGTTTAGACGTACCAAGACCAATTTGTCTTCTGTCCTTTATCCCTTATTTCCCTCTCACCTAAACTGTGTGTAGGTAATTTAGATTTTCCTAGCCTTGGTGTCAGAAAGAGGCGGAGGCAAGTATTATCCCTCCTCATTTTTTAACCCTCCCTGTTCTATTTTGAAGTGGCCTCATCTTCAACCAATACCACTGCTTCCGGTTGATCGACTTCCGGCTGTTCCTGGACTGGAATCTTCGCATCGAATTTCCTGTTCTCCTGCGGTTTCCTCTCCATTCTTTAAGGATTTCTGCAAGGACTTCCTCTCTGCTTTTTTGACTCTCTATGTGATTTCCTTCTCGGATTATTCTTTTGACTGACTTTCACAAGAAGAGAGGACTTGGTGCTCTCAGTCAAGATTGTTATCAGGGGACTCGTTGTGTGATTGGATAGCCCCATTATGATGCACTTCTGTAGTTTTCTTTCCCAGGGTTTCTGGGATACGTAGTTCTTGGCTGCTATTCAATAAAGTAAGAAAAGTGTAGGCATAATATGAGCCTCCGGTCTTGTAATAAAATGTAATGCTTATGTCTTATGGGAATGCTATTTCTAGTTGGCAAATAAGATGGGATGACATGAAAGTCTTAAAGTTGTACAGATATTATAATTCATGTAATATTTCTTCATATAGTCTGGTCTGGACTTATCATGGTCTAGAGACGGATGCTTGTTCCCCCTACTTTACATTATGTGGAACCTACCATATTGGCCCTGCAACGTGATAATTATTTGTTAACCGGTCTATTTAAGGTGGATAACCTGTGACACGACCCTCACTCACCTATTACACTTACCTGGGAGTCCGTCCATGGGGTCTGCGATGCCGCCTCTGAAAATAAGAACAGAAAGAACAATGGGTGAAAGAGCGGTCCTGAATCCGGATGTTTTTCAGAACTGGGTCAGACCGAAGGAAGAACCGGAATAAGAAACAAGAAAGCTGGAAACACCCAGGAAAGAGAAAAAAGAGAAGGCGGATAAGAGATGCCGAAAAGGAGAGGAGAGAGATAGAGCCGAGGAGGCCAAAAGAAAAGAGCCAGAGTGAGAAGGAGACGCAAGAGGCGAGGAGCAAGGAGGAACGGACTACCGGAGGGTAAAAGAACGAGGACGGGAATAAGACAATTGGGGAGTTCAGCGAGGATGAGAAGAAGATGATTGGAGAGGGGAGCGAGGACGAGAAGAAGACGAGCAGAGAGAGGAGCAAGGATGAGAAGAAGACAATTGGAGAGAGGAGTGAGGACGAGAAGACAAGTGGAGAGAGGAGCAAGATGAGATTTTTGAGGCAGAGATCTGGGACTCTGCAGAAGGCCAAAGCACTACCACAGTTCTGGAGAATGTGGCATTTGTGGTGAGTGAAGTGGGAAAACCGAAAGGGAAATACACTAAGGGAGGTGGGGCCCCTTGCACGAAATTGTACATGGCACAATTTCTCTCATAGCATAAAAGTTTGACTAGGAAAGCATTAACAGAGCTTACCCACCCAAGCTGAATATAAGAAGCTGAGTAAGAAAGTGGATATTTCTTCCATTGTAAATCTTTCTGGGTTACTGCCGCAATCTCCCTTTCTGTTGTACAAAACGAGCACTGTATATTTTGGTTTTCTGGGTTTTCCTTTAATTTTGCTCTCATTGCGCACTACCTTATTAGCCCCTTGCGTGCGTGGGAGGGGAAATGTCATAAACAATGCGCCCTCGATAATGTGGACGTTCGCCACGCAAGCAGAACAATGCTTGCCTGAACAAGGACTGCCTTTTTCTCTGCCTTAACCAAACATGTGCCAAACCACGCACATGCATGGTTAAGGCAGAGAAAAGGCAAAGAACATAACTTTAAAATGATATCAGTATTTTATAACAGACCCTAAAATCACTCCACCACCTCTCCAAACAGTGGGACTTTGACTTTTCATAGTCTATAGACAGACGCTCGAAGCCATACTGATAAGCTTCTCAAACTGCATACTTTATTTAGAACCCACTATTCCAGCCCTACAATATGGGAGTCATTGTTAATGAGTTCCGCTAAGGTGGGTTATACCTTATCAACATGGTCTGAAAATCAGAATAGATTACTGTAACATGATTTTTTGAGAAATTGCCAATTATTCTTACATTTTTCAAGTATGGAGAATATACGATGCAGTGTTGCATTCCTAATAACTGTTATTTAACAAAGAGACATCAGCCCCAGTTTCTAAAGTCTGTGAATCCTTTAGACAAAATTAAACATTAATGAGGTAATCTACTCTCTATCGCTCTCGGATACTACCTCACACCTGCGTGGACCATTTGTTCATGTCTCAGGTTCTCATATTTTAAAAACTCTATGCCTCCTATGGTCTCAGCAAAAACCTTCTGCCCTTTATAGAATGGGTTTCTTCACAGGAATTTTTTAAATAATTATGGCACTCTTTGTCTAGGTGATTTTTGCTTTCACTTTTTCTACATCATTTTTTAAAGTATCACATATCTTGAGAATCAAAAAAAGGGATGTCAATTTATTCGTTTGGTTATGGGATACACAATTGTTCTTATTTCGTATGTCTTTGAGATATGTCTCATATTTACAAACATTGTTTTATTTTGTATTTTCCATCTTTTGTTTCATGTATGCATTGATTCAGCCTTAAGGAAGTCCTGAGAAGGGGACAAAACATGTGTCAGCTGACAAGCTGTTCGTAAAAAACATCGCTCAGTTTGCATGGGAAATAGACATTTGGTTTCCATGACAATATGGACATTGAACAGCACTAAGCCAAAAGAAACTCGGTGCAATACACATGTTTTATGTTTGATTGTAATAATATTTATGAAGTAAATACTCAGAACTAGCACCTTAAGATTGGAATTTTCTATTCTCTTTTTCCCTATACACTGTGAGAAATTGGTTTTGTAGCTTTGAAAGTCATACTACATATAGGAGGCTACTGATATACTTTCTTTCAAACAATATGTTATGCTCTGCTATCTAGTAGTGGCCTGTTTTACTGCAATCAGCAGCAAAAGAGGACATTAACAGCAGGTGGTGCTCCTGCACTCTATTAAATCAGCGACATGACTGCCGTATTTCTGGCTGTCACTAGAAGTTCCTTTGTAGCTATACAATATTGGTCAATGCAGAAAAGTATTTTGCATTTTCACCAAAGCCACATTTTTTGTTGAAATAATATGGATGCAGTGGGGGGGGGCATGGCCTGACCAGCAATCATGGTGGCAGCATTGTAAGCAAGCTCCTGGCAGTCTCTTAATAATCCTAACTCATCCTGCTCCACGCTGCACCCTACTTGGCTGGTTAGGGGCACTCGGGCTCTGGCTGTGTCTGAGGGCCCTGGAGGGCTCCTTCCTCAGATCTACCTCCCAGGGCATGCTAGAGTCAGTGAGGGCCTGGTGTGGGCAGTAGAAAAGCACCCTTTTTGGCATGGTTACCCCCCACTTTTTGCCTGGTTTCTTATGTATCTTCGACTGAAAGTGCACTCTGTTCCTGCTAAACAAGTCTCAAGTACCGGACCTCTTTCCACTAAAACTGCACCCTCTGGAAGTCCTTAGTAAATGGTACCCCTGGTGCCTAGGGCCTAAGGTACTAAGAAAGGTCCCTGAGGGCTCCAGCACCGGTTGTGCCACCCCCAGGGACCCATCACCAAACTCGCACGGTGCTGCCATTGCAGACTGCGTGTGTTGGTGCAGATAAAATTGAAAACACAACCTGGCACACACCCCTGTGTGACAGGTTCCCTACCACTGCATGTGCCAGGTGTAAGTCACCACTAAGGCAGGGTGCATCAGGACACGAGAGGGCATATATGCTATGTCTTTGTTGATTCTTAGGAATAGTAAGTGAACAGGGAAGCCATTTTAGATACGTGCTGGACACTGGTCACTATGAGTTTCCCAGCTATGTGACAGCATCTCTGAACCCAGGGAAGTTTGATATCAAACATCTCAGATTAATAAACCCCCAGTGATTCCAGTGAGGGTTTTACTAATTAACTGCACTTGGAGGGCACCTTAGCGGTGCCCCCTGAAAACCGCTACAAGTGTGATGACTGACTTATCCTTACTAGTTCAGCCACCTTAGACATGTTTCTGGCCCCCACTGTTAGAGCCAGCACTCTTGAGTGCCAGAGACAAAAGCCTGCACTGGGCAAGGTTGTTAGCACCTCACCCAGGTAGGATGGACATTCTAAGGCGGGAAGCTTCAAAGCCTAGCCACTTTTGTAATGTGACCCTGGTCGCTCCAGATGGCAGAGATGACTGCCCCCCACCCCCATCCCCCGTCCTGACCCCACTATTGGTAGCAGGACAAGTGGGAAAATTAGGCAGATTAGGAGGTGTGTTCACTTCATGCCAGTCCCACCCATCGGGTGGACGAGCTGAAGTGGACCCCACCTTTGAAATTCAGGAATTAGGCCACAAGGATTAGGTTTTTGCCCACTTCCAGCAGAAGTGGTCATAAAAAGCGTGTAGTCACCCTAAAGGTGGTAAGGCCTTTGGTTACCACCTTGCACTCTCTGTAATGCCCCCAAATTGAGTATTTGGATGACACCCCTGAAACCTAGAACTCAGATCCTTACAACCTATAAAGAAAAGGACACAGGAGTTGCACCTGCGAAAGAGGGAAAGAAGAAGCAGCTGACCTGGTACCAACCCCACCGGCCTGCCTGCTGACCTCGACGGACTCTGCCCAAAAAGGTGACTCATTCTGCAGCTGAGCCTCCAGAGGACTTCCTGCCTTCCAATAAGACTCAAGAATCCCCTAAGCAGTGGATCTGCTCTGCAACAAGGCCTAAGAAAGGTCACTGCAATCTCTGGAACAGCAAAGACCTGACACCCGAAGTGACCACTGACTCTAGGTAAAGCCAACCAACGGTGCCATCAAGGTTGCCCAGCTGTCTAGAGTCTGTTCACCCGGATTTCACCCCTCTTAGACTTGCCCAAGTTGCCTGCAGCCTCTGCACGCAGGCCCCCTCTCCAGTGGCCTTGTGGTGAGAGAAAACCCGACACCTCCAACAACCACTGCACCCGTCGCCCACAACCCAATCTGAGGTAGGTCACTGGTGCCAACAACATACTCCAGCTCCCCTGAGCTCGAGTCCACCATGTTTTTGCCCTGCTGGACTTCCCGACAACACCCGCAGCCTCAACACGCAAGACCCCCTAGACCGCGAGTGCTCCCACATGGAGTAACCCGACCCCTAAGAACAGCCTTGCATCTGTCGCCCCTGAGCCCTAGAGAAAAGGACCAAAGGTTCACCTACATTGCTGAGCACCCCACATCTACAACCTTCCTGTTTGTTGTCCCTGACTGGCTTCCTAGCCAGAGCCTGGAACCTGTGTTCACGAGGACCAACCCACATTGAAAACCATTGCGCATCTAACGACTTGCTGCACCCTGCACCTGGCCGCACCTTAATTCTCTAAGATTGACCTCACAAGTCATTGTTAACTGTGTATTTGCTGAACATTGTCTTCCTCCTTAGGTTAACATTGAAGAATTCTGAAATCGCACTATGTTGATTTACTAAAAGTATTTATGCCTGAAAACCTTCTTACCTTATGACGAAGTTCTTGGATTTAAAGTATATATAAAAAAAAGTATAATTTTCCTAAATTAGTCTTAGATTTATTCTTTGAGTGTGTGTCTCATTTATTGCCTCTGTGAGTACAACAAATGCTTAGCACTATCCTCTGACAAGCCTAACTGCTCGCACACACTACCACAAAATAGAGCATTAGTCCTATCTACTTTTGTCTCTGTCAATCAATTGGGGGTCCACTGGCCTCTCTGCATGGTGTACTTCTTTTTAGAGCACTGTATAGAGAGTCAGCTTCTTATATGTGCCAAGAGGTGATGGACTTGAATGGCCGCATGGCCCAGCGACACTGGTGGCTTATGGCAGCCCGCGGGCCTTGATACACTCCGCGACCGCAGATTGGTGTGCTCGATGGGAGCTCCTGGCCGGCAACTGAGCCGTGGGAGATTGTTGCAGCCTGGCAGATCCTTAGACATTGGGAGCAGACCAGTTTGGAGGCTCTGATCGGAGAATGCCGGCCGGCACGGGAGACTGAGCGATCTGGGGCTGTGAGTTACCGGCTTCTCCTGGACCTTAGGGAGGTGGCATCATTTGCTCACAGAGGGGGCTGTGTGATTTCTGGGCTGCTGCCGCAGTTGTCTCCTTTCTGCCAAGGTGGCCTGAGTTTTTTGGAGAGCAGTGAGGTCTGATTAGACTCCGTGGGGCACGTGGGGGCCCGCAGCTGCTGGTGGCGCCGTGCGGCCTGTGGAGGGGAAACACTTGGCAACGAGGGCATAAGCTCCCCCTCACAGTGATGGATGCGGTGTCACAGGGGGCATAGAGGCCTCATAGCCTGTAGCGCAAAGGACACAGATGCAAGGTACGGTGCTCAGTAGCCTGGTTTTTGAGGGGAGTCTCTGCTCCACATTGTGGCGAGTGTGATGTGGCCCTTAGTGGCCACCCTGCCTAAGCTGGAGAACTACAGTTGGACTGTACTTGCCTTCCTTGCAAGGCAACGAGCCTGGAGTGGTACTTTCCACTCAGGACTTGGCGGTTGGCACCCTAGATTTGCCTGGTAGACATTTGGCCAGCAGAGTAATCTAGGTGATCCCATGGGATGCTTATTGATGTGGGAAAGTCTGTCACTTGGCAACTGAATTTACTTCAGCCACACAACACGACTTCTACTACCACATCTAACTCTGGTGTGCTGTCCCGTACCTGGGTTCTTTCCGATGTGATTCTTGGGCACGGTGTGTGGTGCGGGACCTGTGCCTGGATTCTAATCCTACAGCGGGCTGGGCACTCCTTCATCCAATGTGACAGCTGCTCCTGCGTCTCATGGGGGCAGCCCCCCGTGTTTTTGGCACCCACTCAGTAGACTCTGCTCCTGACTGTCTGCATGTGCTGCTTCCTCGGTTCACTGTAGGGGGTCAGGTGGGTCATGTGTGCCCTTGGTGAGGATCGTGGGACTGGTGGCCTACCGTGAGACATTCTCCATCATGACAATCTATAAGGTACCTGCCACTGCCAAACAGAGCACTCTAGACAAATTTGCCCAGCAGGAGGCTTCGTGTCGGTTCCATGGTGAGCGGCCCAGTTGGGGAGGTGCCGGACAATGCTGCTCTCCTAGCGGCTATTTCTCAGTTCCGCAATGTGCTTGAATGCAAGATTGGAGCTATGGGCTCGTATGTCACCTTACTCCGCCAGGACCTCCGGCATGTTATGGAGAGGATAACGGAGACTGTAACCAGGGTCTTGTAAGTTGAGGATTATTGAAAGAGCTGACAGCATGGGTAGAAAATGCAGAGGGTCGTGCACGCCGCAATAACCTAAGATTTGTTGCATTCCAGGAGGGGTGCGAGGGCACTTCGTGGATGTGTTCCTATCTCAGTGGCTCCAATCTCTGCTGCCCGTGGATTATCCCTTGAATTGCTTTGTGGTGGAGTGCACTCATTGGGCACTCATTAGAAAACCCCTGCCCACCGGAGTGCAGCCCAAACCAGTGATCTCCAAAATGCAAAACTATATGGACAGAGAAGCCATGCTCAAATTTGCCAGATCTCACGACAAGCTCAGGTACCAGTCACATAAAATAATGATCTTTGCTGCTTACACACGTTTGGTGCTGCAGCACTGCCAATCCTTTACAGCTGCCAAACAGTATCTACAAAAGCTCAGACTCCTATATATGCTCCCCTACCCCGCACGGCTGAGGTTGGTGTTCAACTCACAAACATACTTTTTTGACTCCCCAAAGGATATGTTCTGATGGACCAATAAAAAAGTGTCACTAAAACCCCACACCCTGCCACGCATGAACTCGGAATTGTCACAGAGATATGTGAGAGAACATCCTACTAAGACACTGATGAAGTGATGCAACACATCCCAGTGCTTCTGGATGAGCTCTTAGGAAGATGAGGAAACCTGAGCTCAGCCGGCAGTTGTCCTGAGGAGGCAACTCATGGTTTTCTGTTCTGTACATGATTTGGGGTGACATTTCATTGTTTTGTGACCTAAATATATGTTGCAGTGTGGACAGGTAGTCTACTAACCACCAGCCGGAGAGGCAGTTGGTTTATACTCTCCTATAGTGGCTATAATCAGTTGGGATGGGGAGCCATTGGGAATACCCACCGGGGACCCATGTTGGGGCTCTGTGTTGACACATCCATGAAAGATACTTCACGTATGGGGGAGTTTGTTTGTTTATCTTCCTTGGGATGCTATCTGTTTTATTTCAATATTGTACACAGACCCACCTCATACCCGAACTATTGACCCACCACAACAGTTTTGCTTTATCTTCCTGGGCCCCCTATTAATGACACAAGAGCTGGTGTTCCTCTCGGACCTCTCCAAGTGTTTTCTTGGACCGTTTGGGGGTTATTGGACAAAATCAAGAGAGGGGCAGTCCTAAAACATGCTAAAAAGAAGGGAGCAGACATACTGTTATTGCAAGAGACACATCTCCTGGGCACTGAGGTTCCCTGCTTAGCCCGGTATGGTAATGACCAGATCTATCACTCAGGATTTGTTAAAGGCTCTAGGGGCAATTGCGTCCTAATACAGCAGGAAATTCCCTTCTGGCTCACCAAGACTTGGCCAGATCATCAAGGGAGGTACATAATTACAACTGGCTTCCTGTATAATGAACCCCTCACTATAAGGTGCTTTTACACCCCGCCCACCACTGCTGGGCAAGACATTTGTAGACCAGGTTGTTCGTTTATAGGGATACCTACCCAAAAGTCTGTCAGTCGTTGGGGGGGCGACTGGATTATGGTCATGGATCTTCACATAGATAGATGGCTATGTGGGGATGGAGTCTCGGAGACGGATGGATCCAGGCTCAAATCCTTGACAGCGACACTAGGCCTAATGTAGATATTGAGAGCTCGTCACCCCTCTGACAACATACACATACTTTTTGTCAGCTCACAAGTTGTTTTCTCGCCTTGATTAATTTTTTTGTCCCCAGTGTACATGCGAATAGGGTGGCAAAGGCTGACATTCTGGTGGGGGATTATACGCCCACTGCCCCATAGCCCTTCATTTTTGGGAGGCCGATGTTTCGTTGATGCCTTTCAACGTGGCATCTGCATACCAGACCATATAGGTTGCACATCTCACAATTTAACGAAGAATACTCCACTTTTATTGTTGACATTGTGTCATCACCGTCTGTGCTATGAGAGGCCTTTAAGGCAACCTTGTGCAGCACAGACATGAAATACTGCACTGGAGAGCGCCGCAGAACAGAACAGGACATTGCTGCTCTTGAGCAACAGATAGGGTGACCAGTCGAACAACTGACGGACACACTGTGCAATAACAATTAGGGTGGACACAACAACAATACTAGAATCTACTCCTTAAAGAGGCCAAGCTGCCGTGGCGGGCGGCACAAAGCCGCCTGTATCAATGGGGTGATGAATCCAGCAAGATGCTGATTCACACCTACAAGGCACTGCACAACATAGGACCAGCATACATCAACCACCGCCTCACCCTCTACGTACCCAACAGACATCTCTGTTCTTCCCAGCTCGCCCGCCTCAGCTTCTACATACCCAACAGACATCTCCGTTCTTCCCAGCTCGCCCTTGCAGCTGTCCCCAAGATCCGATAAAGCACAGCAGGAGGAAGATCCTTCTCCTACCTAGCAGCCCGAACATGGAACACGCTACCTCTCAAGCTCAGTCAGACCGCATCACTGAAGCAGTTCAGGAAGGAGCTCAAGACTTGGCTCTTTGACTGAGCAGCACGCCCACACACAGCGCCTTGAGACCCTATGGGTGATTAGCTTCGTTCTAAAAATCTCTGATTGATCAATTGATTGATTGGTGCTCCATAGACTATGTGAACAGCCCATAGGTACTCTACGGCTCCTGTGGTCCGGAATGACCTTGCCCGATTGTTAGTTCACCCACAGGAGGTTGCCCAGATCTTTGCCTCTTATTATGAGGCTCCTTATGCTTGTAAAGGGACCCTGTCCCTTGAACAAATCATGGAGTTTGTTGGGGCTTTGCAACCCCCCCCAGACTCTTTCTGACACGGTTAGGGTTCAAATAGAGGAAGACATTACTGCTGAAGAACTCAACTCTGCCCTACTGGGGATGAAGACAGGGTGGGCCCCATGCCCCATTGGACTCCCATGCAAATTCTTTAAAGCCTTTATGTCACAACTGAGTACACACTTTCTTAGTGTGATTCATTCGACACTCCAGGGAGAACCGCTGTCACTCGTTTGGCGACATGACAAACTTGTAGTTTTCCTTCAGCCGGGTCGACCCCCCAGAGACCACCTTAATATGTAGGTTAAACTCCTTGCTAAGGTCCTGGCTTACAGACTAGTGAAGCACATTCAGGACCTGGTCCACCCAGACCAGTCTGACATTATACCTTCCTGAGCGACGTGACATAATAAACGCAGGGTTAATAATGCCTTGGCCATGGCATATCATTGTGAAATGTCGGCGGCCATATTACATGTTGATATGGATACGGGCTTTCGACACAGTCCACTGGGACTATCCCTTCACCCTTCTTAGGTGGCTAAATGTTGGTCCCAAATTTCTCTCATATGTACAGCTCTTGTATACAGATTTCTCGGTGACTGTCAGGGTGGTGGTTAGGGACAAGGTTAAGACCTTGTCTCTTCTCCAGCTGTCCTTGACGGGCAGATCAGCAATCTTTAAAAGGGTGCCCCTTCCCAGATTATTGTACCAGTTACAGAATTACCCATATACCATTCCCCAGGCCTGGCTCAGGCAGATTAACGCCATCCTCTAGGGATTTCTTTGGCGGAGAGCAGCCCATGTCACCCTCAGGACATGTTTCATAGCTGCAGCGGATGTTTTTTCCTAATACACTCCCTTCTTGGTCATAAACGACTGGTGGTAGGGTCCCCAGGGTGACCCGGCCTATGCACTAGAGAAGTGGCCATTGAACACTACACCAATACTTGCATACCTATTCAACGGGGTGGTGTGGGGTCCCTGCCACCGGCAACACAGGTGTTTCTGGGACTGTTTTAAAAGGCATAGGGTGGTGGGTGCGGCTGACAGAGCAGACACTACTTTGGCAGGGTTGTCTGCTGCACTGGGTGACCCAACTCGAGGGCTTCTGGGCATGGGACATCCTGGGGATCTCCATCCTGGGTGATGTGATGCGCAGGGCACAATACTGAAATCATTCCAAGAAATGCAAGTGGAATACCAACTTCACTGTAGTCTATTCCACAGCCACCTTCAACTACACCACACCCTCACTCCATACATATGACACATTATGACTGTCCTGGAGTTCAAACCCCTCAAGGGCAAACTCCTTCTGGGATAGCTGGAATCCCTTAAAATTATCAACATTTATCAAACCCTTGCCACCAACAACACCAACACACTGCCCGCCCTTCGGGCAGCTTGGGAGAAGGACTTGAGCACACTACACAATGATGACTGAATAGAAGCTCTGGGGGCACCAAGGGAAGTGGCAATTTCAGCTTGCCTCTGCCTAATTCAATTTAAATACCTGCACAGGGCCTACTATACAAGACACCAACTATGTCTTGTGTAGTGGCCTCCCTTGTATGCCTTTGTTGTGTGATAGCAGAGGGTACCTTTTTACATTTGGTGTGGAGCTGCACTGTGCTGGATAAGTTCTGGCAGAACATGCTTGCCTGCCTGGGCGAGATCCTTTTATGGATCATACCAAGGGACCCAGACTTTTTCTTCTTCATAGGGAAGAGGGTATTGAGGCAACAGGTACAAACGTTCACTTCTGTTCTTTGACCATACTCTTGCCAAACGAGATATAGTCAGGGTATGAAAGGTGGAGTGGAAAAGAGGTATGGACCACAGCATGGGATTGGAAGTTTCTGTTTATCAGGTGAGAGGCTGCCCTCAAAAACACTTCAAAATCTGGCAAAGATGGGCAGATTATAGAGATATTGTATTATAACCAATCCACCTGACTCTTGCATCGATGATGAAATTCTGGGATATGGCTTGGATGGCAGGGGCAATGGCCTGAACACAGCGACCTAAAGTTTGGTGGAAATAATGGCAAGTTGTTAGGGATGGGCAGGGATTTGTGAGATAGCCTGTGCAAGTTGTCTGTTTTTTTATATTTGGTGTGTTGCTTTCATTATCCGATCGGTCACTCTCGGCCACTCAGGTCATATATGTTCATGAAAACCAAATAAAATTTGTTGTGAAAAAAAAAATATGGATGCAGTAATTTAGCAAGTGTCTTAATGTTAAATAGGAATACAAATGGGGCGGTGAACATTACTAGCTTGGGCTATGACACTGCAAAGGAATCTCTAGGGACAGCTAGAGGTACTGCGGCCTGGTGCTGACTTAACAGCAACCTCTAGTAACAACAGCTGATGTATTTTGCACTCTTGTGCTGTCAGCAATAGCACTTCACTGCTGTTAAATACATAAATCAAATGTCCCTTTAATTCAAAATTAAATTGAATATTAGCTGGGCCTTTCATGACCTTTGCTTTTATTCCACCAGCCTTCTAACATTTGATACATAGAACACTTCACTTTCGGTTCCTCCCTGAAGCAGGGGAGGCACAACAGAGCCGCTACGTATGAAAGTGTATAGCAAGAGCTGTGAACAGATCCCTGTAGTAACATTATGATAATATTACTGAAGATGTCTTGCACTGGCAAAGAACAAAACACAAATTGTGTCAGCCATCTAGGAGTGGGTCAGAGGCAGGATTAAGAATGTGTCACATCCTAAAGAGGCCTTTCACGCTCAAAGCTGCAACAGATTATACCGTTGGAGCCTAAAAGGAACTATTAGGAAAAACATAGGTTATGTGAGTATGTATTTATAAAGTACTGTATCACCAAAGAGGTCTCTTGGTGCTACGCTTTCATAACTATCATAAAGCATCACATTCAGTGAAGAGCAGGGCTTTAAGGTTCTTCCAGAAGGTGGTATGAGGTTATATGTTTGAAGCTTAGAGGCTGGGAATTCCACATTTTAGGAGCAAGTATAGAGTAAACTCTGCCGCCAAGTAAAGCAAATATGTGCAGAACTTTGGAACTTTCAGAAGATATTGATGAGAAGATCACAGGCAACCTGGGCAAGGGATTCTGTTCATTTTCAAAGTGACAAAGACTGGTGCTAAACCATGTGGACATTTGTGAACCAAACATAGGATGCTTGCTATAAAGAAGTCTCTCCTTAATGGGGAACCAGTGTAACTGTGTTAAAATTGATTTTGCTCAAACTAAACAAGTAGCTATGGAAAAGGAGCTGAGTCAAGCAGCTTGATTTTGGATTAATTGGAGCAAATGTAATAGGTTTTTATTTATGCCTGGATAAAGTGCATTCCTGACATCAAGCCTGGATACAATCAGAGTGGATATGGCTACACTTTTATACTCAAAGTTCAGGAACGGAAGGATGAGCTTGCACATCTTGACAGTGCAAAAGGAGATTAGTCTGGAAATGTCAGCCTCCACCTTAAGATTCAAATATAGTTCTTCTCCTTGACTTTCATTGCTGCCACTAATAGGATGGAGAGGACCACTCCAGCTGGGCCAAAATTGTGAGGTCCAATCAGATCAATCAATCCCTCAGTTTTGTCAATTTTAATTTAATTTTAAGCCAGTTATATACACCCAGACCTTGATTATGTACAGGCATTCTTTAAAATGTAGAGGACCTGGCCAAGCATCTGGTAATCAAAAGGTCATCTGGGTGTTGACCACAAGTATAAAAAACAGATTCCAATAGCCTTGTTCAGAGTTGCCAGTGGTTAAAGAGCTATTAAACAGAAGAGACGAGCTTAGTGAACCCTGAAGGGTACCTGCGGTCACCACCTGGGCAGGAAATGTATACAGGCCAAAAGCTATTCTTTGAGACAACTGTTTTAAAAAGGAAAAGAAACCCTTGCTGGACAAATCCTAGATGGAGAGCCTGTTTATCAAAATGTTATGGTCAACCATACTGAATGGCGTCAGCAGGTCCAATAAGATCAAAGTACTGGTGCAATTTTGTTGAGAGGCCATACATAGCTTACTGACCACCCATTCATCATTATTTTAGTGCTGCTATTTGGTTGAAAGCCTGTGTAGGCATCATCAGGGATCGAGTTGTCTTCTAAATTAGTTCACAATTGAGAAGCAGCAAGAATTTAGGATGTTGGGGCGTGCTGGCAGGCTGTTGATAGGTCTGTAGCTAGCTAGTATATTTGGCTTTGGATTGGGTTTTTTGAGAAAGGGCATCCAAATGTCAAGTTTCAAATCTGTGTGTTCAATGCTGGCTGTTAATGAGAGATTTAAAGTATTATTGATGGAATAAATTAGTCTTTGGGAGTTTAAGAAGCAATGACTTAAAAGGTACTGTATTTAAAGACCAATCTGATTAGCACTTTGATATTATGAGCGCTATGTCTTCGATTAAAGTGACCCCAAAGGACGAGAACTTTGGGATAGTAGAAGTAACAAGGAGCTGAAGGACTAAGGGGGTTATTCCAACTTTGGAGGAAGTGGTAATCCGTCCCAAAAGTGACGGTAAAGTGACGGATATACCACCAGCCGTATTACGAGTCCATTATATCCTATGGAACTCGTAATACGGCTGGTGGTAAATCCGTCACATTTGGGACGGATTACCACCTCCTCCAAAGTTGGAATAACCACCTAAATTTTGTAAGAGGGAAAGGAGGGCTAAAATCAGTGGAGAAGCTTTGTGTAACATTGTTCGGGATCTAGGTAATCTTGTCTAGACCATGCAGGTCAAAATTTCTTGAGGTTAGGATGTCTGGTATTTCCAATGGCCATGAAAAAACATAGAGCAGAGCAAACTTGGCCTGAGAGTTGGTTTTGCAAGAGGTGGGGAATGGGGAGCATGACTGATATTCTAAGATGATTCAGTTTAAGCAGGCTTTTTGCTGTTCAAACATTTAGGGGGTCATTCTGACCTCGGCGGTAAAAGGCTCTTACCGCCGGTCAGAAGTCCGCCATTCTACCGCCGTGGCCGCGGCAAACCGCCACGGTCATTCTGACCCACAACTTCCAAACCGCCAAAAACCCGACATCCACGGAAGGCCGCCTCATCAGCGGTCAGCGATAAACTGGAGATGACCAAACCTCCACCATCACGCCAACACGAACACGCCCATGCCATTACGACCCACGAATCCACGCGGTGGTCTTTCAACCGCGGTATTCCATTGGCGGTACACACCGCCGCGGTCAAAATACACACACCTTTACAAAACACAGCCACATTGGACAATTCGAAATACACACACCTGATACACATACACACACCACACCCACACATCCAATCAACTATAAAACACACACCCACATCACCCACAAACCCCCACTACTAGAAATTCGGAGAGAAGGCGAGAGAGAGAGAGAGAGAGAGAGAGCACAGCTATCGCAAACCCCAACACACAGAGGAACACAACATCATCACCCACACTACATCCACGCACAAAACACCACACACACCACACTCATCACCACAAACACCACCCCACACCACCCCATGGCACCCCAAAGACACCCCAGGTTCTCGGACCAAGAACTCAGGGTCATGGTGGAGGAAATAATCAGGGTAGAGCCCCAGCTATTCGGCACACAGGAACCGGGAAGACATCCGAAAGCGCTGGAACGACCTACGGGGGAAGGTGCGGTCGATGGTGTCAAGACACAACATCGCTGTGCAGAAGACTGGCGGCGGACCCCCACCCACTCCACCCGAATTAACATCATGGGAGCAAGAGGTCTTGAACATCCTGCATCCTGCGGGCCTCGCTGGAGTAGGCGGAGGAATGGACTCTGGTAAGTCTAATCCCAAATACTTCACCCCCCCCAACCACCAGCATGCCAACCCGCACCCCCACCCTCACCCCCAAGCCCCCAGCACACTTCCTCCCTGCCAATGTCTCACCAGCACAACCCACCCAACACAACACCAATCCCTGAATGCCAACACAAACCATGGACACCCATCTGCCAAGCCACCGCAGCCACTGACGACATCCGAGCCCTGCTCGACAACGGGGAAACAGCGGCCCTCATCCTCCTGGACCTCTCCGCAGCGTTCGACACTGTCTGCCACCCAGCGCCTCAGCAACATCGGAATTCAAGAGAAGGCACTAGAGTGGATCATCTCGTTCCTCACCGGAAGAACCCAGAGAGTCCGCCTCCCCCCGTTCAGATCCGAGGCCGCCGAAGTCATCTGCGGCGTACCACAAGGATCATCACTCAGCCCCACCCTCTTCAACGTCTACATGAGCCCCCTCGCAGCCATCGCACGCCATCACAACCTCAACATCATCTCCTACGCCGACGACACCCAGCTGATCCTCTCCCTCACCAACGACCCAGCCACCGCCAGAACCAACCTGCACGAAGGGATGAAAGACGTAGCCGAGTGGATGATGAACAGCCGCCTGAAACTGAACTCAGACAAGACGGAAGTCCTCATCCTTGGATCATCACCCTCTGCCTGGGATGACTCCTGGTGGCCTCCCGCCCTGGGCAGCGCACCCAAACCAACGGACCACGCACGCAACCTGGGCTTCATCCTGGACTCCTCCCTCTCGATGACCAGACAAGTCAACGCCGTCTCATCATCATGCTTCAACATCCTACGCA
The DNA here is from genome assembly GCF_031143425.1 of Pleurodeles waltl. Lineage (NCBI taxonomy): Eukaryota > Metazoa > Chordata > Amphibia > Caudata > Salamandridae > Pleurodeles > Pleurodeles waltl. The sequence goes on from NC_090438.1 coordinate 351,241,985, forward strand.
TGCTCCGAAAGATCTTCCGATGGATCCCCACCGAAACCAGGAAGACGGTCACCCAGGCACTCGTCACCAGCCGACTGGACTACGGTAGCACCCTCTACACCGGAACCACGGCCAAACTACAGAAAAGACTCCAACGCATCCAGAACGCCTCCGCACGCCTCTTCCTTGACATCCCCCGACACAGCCACATCTCCGGACACCTGAGAGACTTGCACTGGCTCCCCGTCAGCAAGAGAATCACGTTCCGCCTCCTCACCCACGCACACAAGGCCGTCCACGACCTGGGACCCAGGTACCTCAACAACCGCCTGACCTTCTACACTCCCACCCGCCAGCTACGATCGACCAGCCACGCCCTCGCCGCCGTGCCACGCATTAGAAAAGCCACCATGGGAGGAAGATCCTTCTCCTACCTGGCAGCCAAGACTTGGAACTCCCTCCCCATCCACCTCCGTCTGACCCAAGACCACCTCTCCTTCAGGAAGCAACTCAAGACCTGGCTGTTCGAGCAGTAGCGGTCCCCCCTCCCCCAGCGCCTTGAGACCCTCCGGGTGAGTAGCGCGCTATACAAATTTCTTGATTGATTGATTGATTGATTGAAGCATGACCACTGCACAAACCCATCCCCCCCCCCCAAACCACCCTCACAACTCCTCCCACAAGGGAATGCCAGCACTGGGGGACAAGGGCACCCACAAATCGCACGCCATGGCACACACAGAAGCAATAACCATACTCTTTTACCCCTGCAGGGCCTGAACGCCAACACACCGGCCAGGAGGGTCCAGATTTGTCCATCCCGCCCCCAGAACAGGCCCACAGTGATGACAGCAGCCTCTGTCGACCTGGAACCTGATGACCAGCCCGGACCATCGGGGACCTCTGGACAGTCGGTTCCCCACACACAGACACAGGCCGCAGCAGACCCAACCCCCTCTGGGAATACCAGCACAGCTCCCACCCAGCGGGCCCATGCCTCTGTCTCCAGGACGCGTCAATCAGCGGTGTGTCCGCCACTACAGGGCACCCAGGCTGACCCACCACCCCAACTACAACAGGGACCTGGGGGCAGTGGTAGTGGGCACACCGTCCAGGGGACAGAGGCCCGGGGAAACAGGGCAACTGGGAGGGCTGCTGTGCGAGAGGGGGTTGACCGGCCCAGGGAACCCACTCTCCAAGAGGCCCTCACCACCATCATGGGAGCATACCACCGCTCCCAGGAGACGATGGCGACGGTACTGGCCAGGTTCCAGGAGATCCAGGCACAGCAGGAGGAACGGTACATGGGGTTCAGAGACGAACTCCGGCACATAGGTACCGCAATGGGGACCATCGTCCTGGCCCTCAACCAGATAGTCACCACATTGCGGGACCATGTGGCACCCCAAAGGGCCCCTGTCACCAGCCCGGATGACGAACAGCCTACCACCTCCGCCGGCGCAAGTGGACAGGAGGCCCCCACACCACGACAGGCCACCAGAACCCCACCTCCTGCTGAAGATCAACCACCCCGCAAGCGGAACCTGAGATCACACAAGAAGACAGAGTAGGATGCCAAGACCCCCGCCAGCCTAAGATACCCCCTGATGTCATCCCACTGTCCCACATTGTCACCCTGTCCAACCTTGAACTGCCCCTGCTCCATCCTTCCACAGGCATATGGACATTGCACCTGTGCCACTGAGAACTGGACTCTGCCATGGACATTACTCCACCCCCACCCATCACCGTTTTACTATCACGGACCTATACGCAGCACTTAAAATAAATCACCAATTGCACTTCAAATGTCAGGAGTCTGCTTGTATTCTTTACAAATGTATTACACATAACGGTGCAATAATGTTCATTTACATTGTGATGACAACATACCAGTGTCAATAAGCATTAATCCATGGGCAAACAAAGCAGAAGTCACGCTGTGGGTCATACAGCTCTGAAAAGGGAAGGGAAAGTCAAAAATCAGTGAAAAGGAACTGGGGGGAAACACAGAAAGTAGAGATGCAGGAGGCCAGAAGTAAATGTAAAATGGCGTGGGTGATTCTTACCTCGGTGCTACTGAAAATACTGTTGTATAACTGTGTCCCTGTTGTCCGTGTCGTCCCCGTCGTCTTCCTCCTCTTCATTCTCCACAGGCTCCACAGCTGCTACAACACCACCATCTGGACCATCCTCCTGCAGGAAAGGCACCTGGCGTCGCAAAGCCAGGTTGTGAAGCATACAGCAGGCCACGATGATATGACACACCTTCTTTGGTGAGTACATGAGGGATCGCCCTGTCATATGCAGGCACCTAAACCTGGCCTTCAGGACCCCGAGGGTCCGTTCTATAATCCTCCTAGTTCGCCCATGTGCCTCATTGTACCGTTCCTCTGCCCTGGTCCGGGGATTCCTCACTGGGGTCAATAGCCAAGGCAGGTTGGGGTAACCAGAGTTACCTATTAGCCACACACGTTGTCTCTGTAGCTGTTCCATCACATAAGGGATGCTGCTATTTCGCATGACATACGCATCATGCACTGACCCAGGGAACTTGGCATTTAGATGGGAGATGTACTGGTCAGCCAAACAGACCACCTGGACATTCATCGAATGGTAACTTTTTCTATTTCTGTACACCTGCTCATTGTCTTTTGGGGGTACTAAAGCCCCAATGATGTTGGGGATATGTCCAAGGGCATAGAAATCACCCTTCACAGTGGCCAAATCACCCTCCTCAGGGAAAACAATGTATCTCCGCATGTATTTCATCAGGGCAGACAACACTCTGGACAAAACCTTAGAAAACATAGGCTGAGACATCCCTGATGACATGGCCACTGTTGTCTGAAAAGACCCACTTGCCAAAAAATGGAGTACTGACAGCACCTGCACCAGAGGGGGAATCCCTGTGGGTTGGCGGATGGGGGACATCAGGTCTGGCTCCAGCTGGGCACACAGTTCATGTATAGTGGCTCTGTCAAGTCGGTATCGAAGTATAATATGTCGTTCTTCCATTGTCGACAGGTCCACCAGCGGTCGGTACACAGGAGGATTCATCCTTCTCCTAGAAAGTCCCAGCGGACGGTGCCTAGGAAGGACAACATGGAGCACAAAGTCAAGCAACCCTCAGGTTCGTTCCCACAGCTTGCACAGTACACGAATCGCTATGCATTGAAAGGCTTGTATGAGTGGCAATGCAAGGCCCAGGCCTGTGTGACGCAGTAGAAATCAGGCCATGTGGGCCCTTGAAATGGCAGCTGCCTGACCTGTGAAGTGTGACAGTGGGATGTGAGGTCACTGCGCTGGCGTGGCTCACCGTGGCAGTAGGCGGTCGAAGACCGCGGCACAAAGCAGCATTGGTTAACATTGAACCCTATGGGTCTCAGGAGCCAATGACGATGTGCGCCAGCGGTCGCGGTACGCACCGCCGCGGTACGCACCGCCGCGGGCGTGACCGCCATTTTCTATCTGCTTAATCACTCGAGACCTGATCATCCACAGGAGAGGACCTATACTGCAAGTGCTGCTGTGACCTCGGTCTGGAAGAGACAATGGCTGCTGCGACTGGGGAAAGGGCCCCTGCCTTCACTTCAGAAGAGTTGGAGAAACTTGTGGATGGGGTCCTACCCCAGTATGCGCTACTCTACGGTCCTCCAGACCAACAGGTAAGTACACTGGGTGCACGTTGAATGGGCTATGCCTGGGTTGTGTATGGTGGATGTAAGATGGTGGGGTGGGGAGCGAATGAGGAGTGCAAGGCACGACAGATGAGAGCATGTGCCACATGGCAGGTTTGGGGTGGGGGGGGCAATCACATCTAACATGCAGAAAAATGTTGAAATTTCCTTTCCCACCCTGTACATGTCAAATAGGTCAGCGCCCATCAGAAAGTCGACATTTGGCGTGCCATCGCCAAGGAAGTCCGGGCCCTGGGGGTCCACACAAAATGGGGCACCCACTGCCGAAAGAGGTGGGAGGACATCCGCCGCGGGACCAGGAAGACCGCCGAGTCACTGCTGGGGATGGCCTCCCAACGTAGGAGGGGTGCCAGTCGTACCTTGACCCCCCTGATGTCCCGGATCCTGGCGGTGGCCTACCCCGAATTGGATGGGCGCGTGAGGACATCACAGCAGACACAAGGGGGTGAGTACCAGCACATACTGCTATCTTTACGCGCAGTGGAGGTGCCTGGGTGGGGGAGGAGGGCTGTGGGTGACATTAGGCCAGGGCGCTTTCTGTAGTGTAGTCCCCCCCTTTAGGCATGGCCCTGTGCCCCCACCCCCCACCTCTGTAGGGTGCCAAGTACAGCAAGCCATGGTCCAGCATCACCCATGTGCGCATATGTTGTCCATAGACCTGTTGGCCTAGTCACAAGTACTGAGTAGTGTACCCCGATTGCGCGGCGTAGTGCATGAGGCTCCTGTGTCTGTCCTCTCCGCCAACGGTGTTGACAATGCATGCACTCAACCTGTTTTTATTTCTCCCCCCCACCCTTTTTCTTTGTCTTCTTGTGCATGTGTGCATTAGCATCATCAGGCGGAGGAGAATTGGCAGCGGAGCACGAGGGAGCTGCAACTCACAAGGCCCCGGTGGGCCATGCTACAGACACCGAGGTCACCAGTGATACGGAGGGCGAGGGGAGCACCACAACGGGGACCCGTGGTGACACCAGCGACACTGACACGTCCTCGGAAGGGAGCTCCCTAGCGGTGGCGGCAACATCCGGGCCCCCCGCCTCTACAGGTACAGCCGCCACCCAGCGCACCAGCTCTGCTCTCCCAGCAGCCCCTCAGCCTTCGCTCCGTGCCCGCTCGCCCAAGAAGGCGGGCATCTCCTTCGCCCCAGGCACCTCAGGCCCTGCCCCTGTTACCCCTGCTGCCCTCAGTGCGGAGGTCATTGACCTCCTACAGACCATCATTGTTGGGCAGTCTACCCTTTTGAATGCCATCCAGGGGGTAGAGAGGGAGGTGCATCGGAGCAATGCATACCTGGAGGGCATTCATTCAGGTCAGGCTGCCCATCAACGATCGTTCAATGCTCTGGCCTCAGCACTGACGGCAGCCATTGTCCCTGTTTCCAGCCTCCTTCTTCTAACTGCCTCCACCCTGTCTCTGTCTCCTGTTCCTCAGCCTATCCCATCCACACCATCAGACCAGCCTGCACACACCTCAACACCCAAGGGCAGCTCATCCAGACATAAGCACCACAGATCACACAAGCATTCACCCAAGCAACACCCAGATGCAGACATGCCAACAGTCACTACCACCCCTATGTCCCCCTCCTCCTCGTCTCTCTCCTCCCTCCCTGTGACGTCTCCACTCACACCTGCATGCACACCACCATCAGCCAGTACTTCCATCACCAGACACAAGGGGGTGAGTACCAGCACATACTGCTATCTTTACGTGCAGTGGAGGTGCCTGGGTGGGGGAGGAGGGCTGTGGGTGACATTAGGCCAGGGCGCTTTCTGTAGTGTAGTCCCCTCCTTTAGGCATGGCCCTGTGCCCCCACCCCCCACCTCTGTAGGGTGCCAAGTACAGCAAGCCATGGTCCAGCATCACCCATGTGCGCATATGTTGTCCATAGACCTGTTGGCCTAGTCACAAGTACTGAGTAGTGTACCCCGATTGCGCGGCGTAGTGCATGAGGCTCCTGTGTCTGTCCTCTCCGCCAACAGTGTTGACAATGCATGCACTCAACCTGTTTTTATTTCTCCCCCCACCCTTTTTCTTTGTCTTCTTGTGCATGTGTGCATTAGCATCATCAGGCGGAGGAGAATTGGCAGCGGAGCACGAGGGAGCTGCAACTCACAAGGCCCCGGTGGGCCATGCTACAGACACCGAGGTCACCAGTGATACGGAGGGCGAGGGGAGCACCACAACGGGGACCCGTGGTGACACCAGCGACACTGACACGTCCTCGGAAGGGAGCTCCCTAGCGGTGGCGGCAACATCCAGGCCCCCCGCCTCTACAGGTACAGCCGCCACCCAGCGCACCAGCTCCGCCCTCCCAGCAGCCCCTCAGCCTTCGCTCCGTGCCCGCTCGCCCAAGAAGGCGGGCATCTCCTTCGCCCCAGGCACCTCAGGCCCTGCCCCTGTTACCCCTGCTGCCCTCAGTTCGGAGGTCATTGACCTCCTACAGACCATCATTGTTGGGCAGTCTACCCTTTTGAATGCCATCCAGGGGGTAGAGAGGGAGGTGCATCGGAGCAATGCATACCTGGAGGGCATTCATTCGGGTCAGGCTGCCCATCAACGATCGTTCAATGCTCTGGCCTCAGCACTGACGGCAGCCATTGTCCCTGTTTCCAGCCTCCTTCTTCTAACTGCCTCCACCCTGTCTCTGTCTCCTGTTCCTCAGCCTATCCCATCCACACCATCAGACCAGCCTGCACACACCTCAACACCCAAGGGCAGCTCATCCAGACATAAGCACCACAGATCACACAAGCATTCACCCAAGCAACACCCAGATGCAGACATGCCAACAGTCACTACCACCCCTGTGTCCCCCTCCTCCTCGTCTCTCTCCTCCCTCCCTGTGACGTCTCCACTCACACCTGCATGCACACCACCATCAGCCAGTACTTCCATCACCAGCACACCCTCCAGTACAGTCCGCACACGTGCAGTCACCACCCCCACTGCCATTTACACGTCCCGTGTCCTCTCCCACTGTGTCTGTCACCCCCTCTTCCAAGACACACAAACGCAGGCAGCCACCCACCCAACAGCCAACCACCTCACGACAGCCTACGTCACAAGCACCTGCACCCAAAGACAGCACACCTGACTCTCCTACAACCACATCCTCTTCCTCCACTCCCATACCCACTACACCTACCCTTTACATTGGTCCTAAAAAACTTTACCTCTCCAAACTTAACCTCTTTGCCCCACCTGACCCACCCCCTCCATGTGCTAAGAGTCCCAAGAGCACCTCAGCCACCACCAGCCCTGCTTCAAGTGTCAACATTGTGCAGGGGTTTTGGAGTCCACCCTTTCCCAGCACAGATACATCAGCCAGCAGCAAGGGAACAGCCAGCCCCCCCCCCTGGGAAGAGGACCCGTAAAATCAGGGGCCGCCGCGAGAAGACTGACACGGCTGCCCCCAAGGAGCAAAGTCCTGGGCCCTCACCTGCCACAACATCCAGGGGAGGCAAGGGCCAGAGAGCCTCATCGAAGGAGGGCAAGGGCAGCAGGGCGGAGAAGCCAGCCAGCAGGGGCGCGGACCAGGAGGGCCCCACAAGCCCCATCCCGGGCCCAGGACTCCGTCACAGAAGGGTCCAGCAACTGCACGGTCGGAGGGCGACTAAGCAGGGAGTCCTGGCCAGGTCTGGCTCCCTTGGATGACTGGACAAGCACCGCTGAAGAGGGCCCCGCCGTGCAGAAAGGCACCGCTGAAGAGGGGCCCGCCGTGCAGAAAGACACCGCTGAAGAGGGCCCCGCCGTGCAGAAAAGCACCTCTGAAGAGGGCCCCGCCGTGCAGAAAGACACAGCTGAAGAGGGCCCCGCCGTGCAGAAATGCACCGCTGAAGAGGGCCCCGCCGTGCAGAAAGGCACCGCTGAAGAGGGCCCTGCCGTGCAGAAAGGCACCGCTGAAGTGGGCCCCGCCGTGCAGAAAGACACCGCTGAAGAGGGCCCCGCCGTCTCAAGCACCGCTCCGCTGGGCCCTTCCTGTCAGGCACCGCTCCGCTGGGCCCCTTCCTGTCAAGCACCGCTCCGCTGGGCCCCGCCGTCTCAAGCACCGCTCCGCTGGGCCCTTCCTGTCAAGCACCGCTCCGCTGGGCCCCTTCCTGTCAAGCACCGCTCCGCTGGGCCCTTCCTGTCAAGCACCGCTCCGCTGGGCCCCGCCGTCTCAAGCACCGCTCTGCTGGGCCCTTCCTGTCAAGCACCGCTCCGCTGGGCCCCTTCCTGTCAAGCACCGCTCCGCTGGGCCCTTCCTGTCAAGCACCGCTCCGCTGGGCCCTTCCTGTCAAGCACCGCTCCGCTGGGCCCTTCCTGTCAAGCACCACTCCGCTGGGCTCCGCCGTCTCAAGCACCGCTCCGCTGGGCCCTTCCTGTCAAGCACCGATCCGCTGGGCCCCTTCCTGTCAAGCACCGCTCCGCTGGGCCCTTCCTGTCAAGCACCGCTCCGCTGGGCCCTTCCTGTCAAGCACCGCTCCGCTGGGCCCCGCCGTCTCAAGCACCGCTCCGCTGGGCCCCTTCCTGTCTAGCACCGCTCCGCTGGGCCCCGCCGTCTCAAGCACCGCTCCGCTGGGCCCTTCCTGTCAAGCACCGCTGGCCCATTGGCTGTCCCGGTTCTGTGTCGGGCAGCCCTTCACGACGCACTCTGCCCACCATGCCTCCTCCATGACCAGTGGTCTCTGTAATCCACCTGATGGACTGTGGCTTTGCACTCCCCAGGATGTAACAGTGGGCAATCCACCCACTGTAGAGACTTGTGAGACTGTGGCTTTGCACTCCCCAGGATGGCACGGTGGGCAACCCACCCACTGTCGAGACTTGTGAGACTGTGGCTTTGCACTCCCCAGGATGGCACAGTGGGCATGGTGGACCCTTCGTGGATCTGGCGTCGTGGACTCATGTGGCTGAGGTGCCCCCCCTTCCCTTTCCCCTGAGGTGCCTCTAGTTTTGTCATCTGATGCCCCAGCAGTGTTCTCTCCAATGGACTCAGGTCTCCTGTGTGGGCTTTGCCCATGTGTTGATACACTTTGGCCCACGGACAGTGGAAATTTAGGTGACTGTGCAGGACTTATTGCCTATGTTTATCGGTTTCGTAATTTTCTTACTTGATTTTTTACTATTCATATTGCTATTTTACCATGACTTCAAAGAACCTCTTATATACATAAATGTTGTTTCTCACTTTAATTATGTCTTTGCATTATTCCGGGGGGTTTGGGTGGTGTCACTGTGACTTGGTGCTCTGCATTGGTGTGTAGATAGTTGGGGGGGGGGTCGCATATGTGTGTGCCCGTAAGCTTTCCTCCTACCCCCTCCCCTGTGTCGTAGGTGCAGTACTCACCATTGTCGTCTGCGCCGGTGTTCGTACTCGTGGTAGATGAGCAGGTAGACAATAGCCGGTAGGATGTGTAATTCGGGCTCCATGCTGTCCTCCTTCATCGTGGAGTGTGTATAGGTGAGCGTTTTCCCGTTCGTAGTCTGTTTCCGCCGTGTTTTTATCGGCGGGGCTCCCGCCCCGGAAAAGGTGGCGGATTGGTGAGTTGTGATAGGGTGGGCGGTACATTGTCTGCCGCCTGGCTGTTGGCGGTGACCGCCGAGCTGTTTGTCTGTCCCGCCGTGGCGGTCGGAGTGTTAAAGTGGCGGGCTGTGTTGGCGGTTCCCGCCAGGGTCAGAATACCTTTTTTTTGACCGCCTGCCTGTTGGCGGGTTGGCCGCCACTTTATCACCGGCCACCAGGGTCAGAATGACCCCCTAAGTATGTAGTGACTGGACATCTAAGTTCAGGGAAGAAAATGTACTTATATTACTGGCTTGTAGTTAGAGGCTACAGTTCTAAAATTTCAGAATTAAGCTAAAAAATATCTTAATGGTGGTGTGCCGAATTGAGAATTGATTAAATTGTGTTTTGCATAACTGGCTTTATCCCTGCCTCCAATCCCACCCCTTTTGATATTAATGGCTGAAGAGGAGGTGGACGTGTGCAATGGAGAAATACTGGAACTGAAACCATCAGAGATGTAATTCCAAAAGAGTGGATACACCAGAATAAGGATTACATAGAAGAATGCAAGGCCTATGAAACACAGTGCACTGCCTAAATGAGTTATAAGGGGATAAAAGTTGTGAACCAGTAGATTTCTTAATAGTGAAGGAATATTAAAACCTTAGAGCCCAAATGAAAGTTAATAATTTACAGGTATAAAGACATGCTTTAGGTATTGGACCATTGCAATCACAGTGAATGGTGCTGCAATACTGTTAATCTATTTTTAAACAATTACTTACTAAAGTTTTATCTGGAGAGTAGCAATGCCACTAAAGTAGACAAGGAGATGGGAGAAACAAATCAGAAGAGTGCACAGGGGGCAAACAAACCAACTTCTCTCAAGAAGGCTCTAAGGGCCAGATGTACAAATCTATTTTGCGGTCACAAACGGCGAAATTTGCCTTTTGTGACCGCAAAATGGCCTTGTAGCATATACTATCTCTATTTTGTGAGTCTGTATCCTATTACCTTCTCGCAAAACAGGGACTGAGACTCGCTATTAGGAAGGGGCGCTCCAAGGGCGTCCCTTCCTAATTGCGATTTGCATGCCCATGTATGATTGTTTTGTGATCGTGAATGCAGTCGCAAAACAATTGCACTTACCACCAATTTCAAATTGGTGGTAACCCATTCTCAAACGGGAAGCGGTCCTTTTGTGCATGGGGTGCCAACATATTTTCAGAGCAGTCCCACGGACCACTGCCTACTCTTAAAAAATGAAACTGAAACCTTTAATTTCTATTTTTGAAATGCATCCCGTTTTCCCTTAAGGAAAAGGGCTGCATTTCCAATAAAAAACTGCTTTATATAAAAACACCAGCAGGCCACCATCCCTGTGAGTGCGGCCATTCCCAAATGACCTGCGTCATGAATAATAATGAGGCAGGTCCCTTGCAACATATTTGGGAATCGCTAAAAGTGTCTCAGACACTGTTGTACATTGTGTTTTACGACTCACAATTTGTGAGTTGCAAAAAAAAATGGTCGTACATCTGGCCCTAAGAATCATGGCCTATAACTGTGTTGAGAGTCAGACATGAATGAGGACAAACATGCATGACAGAATGCCACTGTTTTACGTCTGGGTTGATGAGGGACTTTTTTAAAGCTTGGCATCTTGTCTCTAAATGGCGTTGTAAATTTTTCCATAGTGTAAAGGTACCAAACTTTTGAATATTATGGGCCCGGTTCAGAAGGTCAGAAACCTTCCACTTATGGTCAGTCATCAGTCTGGCAGCAACTGGGAGATTATACTGCCTGTAGCGGATGAAAGAGGATAGAGATTCTCGTCATCCACATTGTCTAACAGGATGACCAGTGGACTCCTCAGAAGCTCAGTGTTTTATCTTTTATGTGGGTTAGGACCTCCTTCTAGAATGTCTAAATTAGGCAGCATGACCACCACATATGGTATTGTATAGCTAACTTAGGAGAACCTCTCCAACAAAGATCTGATCCCCCACACAAAGCACTTAACCTCAATTCTCAAAATGACTTTAAAGATTCGATTCGGGCAGCCTGTAAAGACGAGAGATGTTTTGTGTTGTGACTCCCTCAGGAAAGAGGGAATCTATTTTTGTGATTTCTCTGCCTGCCCCCAGCAAACCTCTAACTGGCTTGCCAACTGTAAAAGTTGCATCACTCTGTAGGTTCCCACTGCTTAGTTCCAGAAGCCAACATGACCTTAGTTGAAGAAAGAAAGGAACCCAAGGTATTGTGGACTCTCTGAGGCAGCCAGTTAAGATTTTCAGTGGTACTTCACAAATCTCCTTTTCTAATGCACCCCAAGATTTGCCTTGCATTTGTGAATTATGCTCAAGCGTCGGTCTCTATTGTGCCTGCATGATGCATCTACATATAACCAGGACTCCCAAACCACCGTTATGTGGCGTTATGAGCAAAACAGATCTGGCCACCCTAGACTTAATCTTATTTCAGCTACACTTCCAAAGTGTGGATCAATTTCTAATTCTCTATAGCAAATTGTAAAAGAAGGGTTCTAGTCACATACAATAACCTGCACAGAAAGTTCTCACAGTTAATCCTTCCAATCCACGAGACTGCCACTATCCCTCAATGGTAGACATGTTTGAAAAGGCATTCCAGTATGAATGAGACACTGCTACTGTGAATATTGTCTGTGCTTAGAGGTAGAGTGATACCAAGGTAATCATTCCCATTCGGGGACCAGTCAAATCTCTGTCTCCATAAGATGTCCCTTCTAGAATCATGTTCTGTGGCTACTGCAATGCCCTGGGACGTCTGAAGGTTGATTTTAAACCCTGTGCCCTCTGAAAATGGTTCAGTTCTCTGACAATGCTTTAGCTGATCTCTTAGGACAAGTAAAAAAACATAGGATATTGTCAGCAAATCACTCCACTTTAATGTGACTGTTTTGGGGTGCAGGCCCTTTATATCAGGGTTTCATAATATCTTCTGAACAAATAGTTCTTCACAGAGGGCACAATCTATAGGCAGTAATGGACGGCTGTGACTTGTCACTCTAGAAGACTATGGAATCTGAAAAACTGGAGTTTTTCTTCAGTTCATTGGAAGGCAATATAAAATTTGCATTAATGTGTGAAAGTATACAGGGGTTTAAGCCTGTTTTCTCTAGGGTTTTACAAGAAGGTCCAATCTGCTATATCGTAAGGATTATCTGCATAAAGCGAGAGAAGGACTGTCTGTATGTTGTTCTGGGGTGTCCTTAACTATTACATTAAAAAAAGGCCTTGCATTCCTTGTCAGCCCTTTAGCGATGTTCCACAAAGCCAGCTTGATATGGAGAGGTCAGAGTAGACCTACTGTCATTCAGCCTTACAACAATTTTAGCAAAACAATCTTTACATCACTATTCCACAGGGCAATCGGCTTAGAGGAACCACAATGCATGTGATTCTTATCGGGCTTTGGTAGCAGCACGAGGGTGGATTCCATCTTGCTGTGCATTACCTCTCCCATTTCATGAAAAATATTGAAAGTGCTGGTCAAAGAAGTGGCCAATATGTTTTATAGAAGGGGGTTGTGAAACCATTGGGACCTGGTGACGTGTTGTCTGGTAACTCTGGTATAACCTGTTTAATTTCATCATTACAAATCGTTTTTTCAAGAATTCTGAACATGCCAGGCGAGGTTGGTATTCACCCTGCCCCACAACTTCACATTGATCTGCCTGGTACAGATCGGAATAAAACTTGAAAAAATGCCTCCATTATCCTTGCACCTTAGTTTTGTCCTGTTCCTGGGCCATCAGAAATTGAGTGAATGGAATTCCTGGCCTCATTGCATTTATCCTGTATAGACTGACAGTCTACCAGACGTATTGCCTTTTTCATAATATTTCTGCATAGTATCGAGCAATCTATGAGCATCATCTTTTTAATCAAGGGCTATAGTTTGCCTGGAGGATTTATGCTGTGCCTGTATTAAGGATATCTTGTATTCTATGTTTGCTTGTTTGTCTTTGGCCAGTCTGATAAATGTAAGTGTTAGTTATGAGCTACCCCTTGAGAACTTCTTTGATGCCTCCCATATAGTGGCCGAAGAGATCCCCTTCGTCATGTTTTCAGTTTAATATTTCACTAGAGTCCTCTTGGTGTTATTTCCGAGGCTGGGTTGTGGAAGACTATTTCGTTTAGTTTCCACACCAGCGACAGGGAGACATATTGCAGTATAATCATTGTAATTATAACTGGGGCATGATCTGATAGAACCTGTCCACCATGTGATATGGATGGGATAAATGTTAGCAATGATGAATTGACCACAAAACAATCAATACACAAATGGGACCTATGAGCATTGAAGACAAATGTGTAATCTTGTTAATCATGATGCAAAGTTCACCAGACATCAGCCAATCGAAGGTCGGGTTTGATGTCCAGCAAGGAGCCCAGGATTGCAATTTGTTTTCTGGTGGGGGATGATCAATCTAGCACAGGGTCCAGTTGTAAACTGAAGTCCAGACTAGCCATTCCCCTTTAGTGTATTCTGCCAATGTGCACAATAAAGACGAGTAGAAGTCCTCTCTACTTTCTTCGGGGCTGGGGACAGAGAAAACTTGTAAGGTTTATTCTGAAGCCAATCACTCAATCCCAGTACCATTCCATTCCCATCTTTATAAGTCCTGTTAGTGATTGTAGTACTCGTCTTGAATAGTTTGTCCACTCTCTTGGTCTTGGGGTGTGCAGTGGAGTGAATTGTAATGGGGATAGCCTAGATCTCAATCTCCTGATGTAAATCGCCAGCAAAGGACTTTCCAGTTACATCAAGAGGATCTTCCTCTTAATCAGAGAATTCAGTCCATGCTCCTTCATGGTCCCAGCATTAACAGTTGAGGGAGGAGCCATCTCACTGTATAAACATCATTCTTAGTAGGGTCCCAGTAGGCAAATGAAGGTCTCCTGTTTTTCTAAATCGAGTGCATGCCTTAACCCAGTTCCCAAGAGGCGTGAGTCTAATATGTGTAGTACCCCAAGTGCCACACATGCTAATATATATAATAAAAAATGTGATCGCCAATTCTGTTGTGTGATGGATTACTGGATTTGGTTAATGAAGACCATAACATAACTGTTTGCTTAGCTAAGAACATAACAGAATATAAAACAATTTACAAAATGGAGCATGAAAGCCTGTGTCAAGAATATCATCATACCAAGTGATGAGGGAGGCAGTAACTCTCCTGGCAGCTGGGTGGTAGATCCCCTTCCTGTCAAAATCTCGACCAATTACTCGAAGGAGGCTCAGGCCTTGGGCACGCAGCAGTCCTATAGCCACATAGGTGGATTTAGTAATGGCCCATAATTTATCTGGTTCCACAGCACTTATACCGGATTTGCTTAGAATTCAAATGCTCAGTTACATCTTTCAGAGTTTTCCGTCTAATGTAGTGGCAGAGACATCTTGATGCAGCATGGTAGATGCATTCTTATAGGTTTTCAGTTCCGACTTACGAGCTGTCGATAGAACCTTCTCCTTGATTTTGAAGAAATGCACTTGCATTTGTACATCAGGACTCACGTCATTCCTCCTCTGATAAGTGAACTAGACTCCATGTACGGTCAAGATCAATAGTCCCTCCCTTCGGGAGCTATAAAAGGCTATAGAAGACTCCCTGGATAGACTTGTCAAGTATGCATTTGAAAATGATTCCTGAACACCTTTGAGCTATATTATTCCTCCTTAATAGATTTTTGGTATCATTGAGTTTGTCGAGTAAGACATGATGCTGGTGTTAGTTTTCGTCCATTCTAAGTACCACACCCTTGTGTGCACCCTTCGCTGTCTCCAACTCTTATTTTTACTTTCTGGAGCAAATGATCAAGCTTGGAGAGGGTTTTGGCAACGTCTTCACACAGGCCATTTCCTTTTTAAACTGTGCCATCATGAGGTGGATGTTGCCATCACTGGAGGGGGCATCCATGTCTCCTGTAAGCACAGAGGTGAAGAAAGAGTCCTCTTTCTCAGAAATTGCAGGCCCCCACTTTTAACAGTGGTCTTCCGTGTGGATAGCATGTATTTGATTAAAGGGTTCTTATTTCTTTCTTTGCTTGCTGTCATGCCGTAGGTCGCAGCACGACCTGCGGTTCACTCCACTGCCTCCCTTGCATTTGCATTATACAGTGGGATGCCATAAACACTTATCTGCAGCCTGGGGAGTCCGGAAAGTGGCTGCGTAGGGCCATTCTTTGCCTTGCTTGTCTGGTGGGCTGGAAGCAGTACTCTCTTTTGGGGGCCATATTCTTGCTCTCTGTAATTTCTCCCTGAGGAGGGGTTTTTCCTTATCCAATCCATCATGGGGGCTCTATCATATATTCCTGCCAGCACTTCCCAATCCATCATGGCAGCCTCACTTCTTCCTCTAATTTACTTCCTGGTTTTGGGTATAAAAGGAGCAGAACTTTCTCTCCTTTGTGTTACAACACTCCTCGCTTCTGCCGGTGTGTCTTCACTCCTGCTGGTGCATCTTCGCACCTGCTGGTGTCTTTTTACTCCAGCAGGTGTATCATCACTCCTGCTGGTGTTTCTTGTTCCTGTTGCTTCCCTTCTGAACGTTTCTATTTTCCTGGTTCTGGCATTTCTCCCAGCCTTATCAGCACTGTCTGAGCCTTGCTGTAGTCATGATCTTTTACCATCAGTACCAGTCCTCATCACCCTTCCAGGAGCCTCTGATAACAATCTGATTTTTTTTTTCCTCTTTGGGGTTTTTCTTCCTGATGGCTCCTTCTGGAGAGCACTTTCTGCTTAGACGTTCCATTGTCGGTGACATTGATGCTACCGGAAGGGGTCCCCACTACCTTTGGCACACAAGGACAGTCAAAACCTGGACTTGCGAACTTTCCATCTCTCCAAGGCAGCGAATAGAAGTCTGTCCATTGAGGAACCTGACATATGCAGCTGCCACAACCAATTGTAAAACCACATGCCGCAGAGTGCTGTAGTGACTGGCAATCTAAGGGCAATTCCGGTGCCAGTCTCCTCTGTCAGTAGGGAGAAGAAGGGAGTTACACCTGTCACCTCTATTTAATAATCACATTTTCTTTGGAGGCTATTATCACCTGAGGGGAGATGTCTCAGTCCACTTGAGCCACTTCACCAGACCATTATAACCACTGTGAGGAGGCATCCAAGGGCAACTCCACACTTCAGCACTCTACGGTTGTTTTAATGAGGCCCAGGCTGTCCCATGCTAGTCCTGACCTCATCCTGCGGTGGTGTGTGCTCCTACTGGCCTCCCCCTCAGTCTTTTCCGGCTGCGAGGGTACTGCGGATCTAGGCCTCCACTTTGGGATCGTGTAGCAACACCACAGCCTTCGCCTCACTCTGACCATGGTGCCACTGCCATCACTCAAGTGTATTCTTTCTCAAATCCAGTGTTTCCCATATCTCCAGTGAATCAACTGGGTTTACTGAAAATGGGGGTCAATGTAATGTTTGCTAAACTCTTATCCTATTACACGTGTCAGCAGTCTTTTGGATGTAAAAATATCATCCACCTATTCTTATCATATACCAGTAGACAAATTAGGGTCTCCTGTTGTTCTAAAAGCTAGCTAGTGCAGTTCCTTAAATGTTGGATACCCTTCTCTCTATATATTATTGACCCCATTTCTAAATCCACTGCTTCTTTGTGCTTTGACCTAATGGCTATCTAATTTTCACTACTTCTTTTCAACGGTTTTATGCTTCCATTAATTATTGAAGATAAACAAAACACTGGACCCCGCCTCACACACAGTTTATAATGATATACATACATCTTTGGGGCATTTTTTTTTAAACTTTTCGAATTGAATGTTATTAAAATTGCATTTTGTTAATTCACAGCAGCATTATGCAGTTATACTGAACGTATTTCAAATGATATATCTCAGATACAAATTCACATTAAAATAAATGCAGTCAGATTTCCATTACCGTATTTTATGCTTTTGCTCGTACTTTTAAGACTCTCATACTTAGGATGTCTCCAAACCCAATTTGCCAACTTCTCATAATTATAAAGCAAGGGTTGTTTTTCCTAAGTAGTTCCATTTATTGTTTGAAAAGATGCAAACACGAATCAGTCATATTTCTCACACCTTCCCTCCATTTTCCTTTGGGGTACCCCTAAAATGGTCGAGTCAGCGTATTTTAAAAAAAGGCCACCTGTCCAAGTTTTACCAGTAAAATCAGTGGCAAAGTAAGAGTACCATGTGCTCTAATTCAAGTACGGCAATTAGGCTCCCAGTCCTGTGGTTGGATAAAAAAAATGCAGATAAAATTAGGGCCATGGCATAAGTTCTTTAAGAATGGAGAGGTAACTAATTAACATAAGCAGTTTGCGGTGACTTTACATGCAGTAATATCACAGAACATAAGGTCGCAGCAAGTGATATTATAAACCAGTCATAAATCTCACGTAAAAGGTAATAGGGCTATTTTACATTCAGAACTGAGACACACTTGTGTGCTTTGCAAGTGACATTTGTGTGCTTTGCAAGTGACAAATAACAATAATACATAATACGTGAATGTCTAAATCAAACATGCATTCAAATATACAAACATGCTAATCTTTGTTTCATATGTGAAGGAAAACCAGTGAATGTTTTATATTATATGTAAGTCTACATTTAAAGAATTATTCATGAATTTATAAACATTTATGGATATCATAAAATATTTGAACCAATGAACGTAACTACTGTGGATTTTAATATAAATTAGAAATGCAAATATTTCTTAAGAAGATTCACACTCCTAAGGTTGTCATTTGTATATGGAATTCACGAAGATGATGTCAGGGGTTTGTGACCATATATATGTTTAATCAGCTCTCTTGAAGTGGTCTCTTGATTGCATGTGCACTTTACAAAAACAACAAGCAAATGCAATAACACAGAAATGTTATAAAACATTTTTGTTTTCGTTTTAATTTTGATAAATCCCATATACTTAGTTGTGTATGTTATTTTCACTTGGTCCTTTACGTGATTCGTGCATAGACTCCTCCATGTTCATAACTTAGGCAGTGTTGTTTTCTATGTCATCACAGTTATGCTGATTCTTCAGTGTGGCTCCTTTTCTGAATTAGATTCAAACCATTAACACCTAGTGCCCCTTTGGTTCTTTCTTCTTGATGTTGGCTTCTGTTATTACTTCATATTGTTTTAGACATTAGAATCTACACACATTATTTCTAGAGGTGCATTTTTTTATTCCACACTTTTTCTTCAAGTTTTGGTTTACCTAGTTTGGAACCATAGGCTCTTGACTCACTTTTGACATTATGATAGCATTCATGTACTTTACATATGAATGATTCATCTTTGTATTTATGCAATGCAAGGAGACATTAAGCTGAGATTTAATTCTCAGGCACTCAACGATAGATCATTGTTTTAGTTTGTGGGCCTTGGGGCAGAAGGCGAAAGAGAAAACTGGTAATTTATTCTGCTGTTTTGTTGATTTTAAGTTGGCTTTCGATTTGGTAGATCGGAGTTTTTTATGGGTTAAATTAAGGCAGCAGAAAATCCCCCAATGTCTATTGGCGATCCTGCAGTCATTGCACTCAGAAAATTGGGCCCAAGTGGAATTATGGATTAAGGCAGGGTTGCAATTTGGCACCCACACTTTTTTCTCTGTTCCTAGCCAACCTTCCAGGGGTGCTGGGGGCAACTCAGTCCTGCTCACCAAAGAAAGGGGGGGCGACGTGTTGTGCCTCCTCTGTGCAGATGATCTGGCAATTCTGGATCTGACTCAAGTAGGCTTACAGAGAATGCTGACTAGATTCAATAATTATTGTGAAGCCAATAAATTTAAGATTAACCTGGCAAAAAACAAAATTAATTCCCTTCAGGAAAATATTGAAATGTTGTAAATGGCCACTAGGCAATAGTAGGGTTGAGGTGGTATCGTCCTATAAGAATCTTGGGATGATGTTTACAGGAATGAGTTTGACCCTTTATTAAGAATTGGTGGAGTTAGGGCTGCAGCAACAATTGGGGGCCTACTCCGTTTTAATAATGCTCTTGGGGGCCCCTCTTGGACTCCACTTTAGATTTTTCAAAACATGAAGGCTGGGAAATTTGCAGCCTTTGTAGATGCAGAGAACAATTGTTTATGTGGTTTGCAGTACTGACATTTTATTGTTCATTTGGTGATTGATTGTCGTCATTTTAATAGGATTCGTCATTTCGTTTTAAAGCCATTGTTTAAAAGGTATGATATGAATCATCGCAATGAGGCACTTGCACTTTTGTTGAGTTTGGAATATTTAGATGTTGCATGCGCCCTGGCAAAATTCTTAAAACTTTGTCTGGATTTGTGATGTAAGAGGGCTGCTTATGTGGGTTAGATATTGGAGGGCTAGGGTGTTGGGAAGGACTGATGATGTATTAACTGTTGGGCTTTTTGGGTCATGCCTAGTTTTAGAAGTGTGGACGGTGGGGGGTAGAGCGTAACGTGTGGTGAATTGGTAATGGAACCTACTGCGATGTTCTATGAGCCAACATTGGGTTGGTATTTTATTTGTGTCAATGAGTGACTTGAGGTGTTTGGATGAGTTTTATTTCATAATATCTTAGGCCTCTGGAGCTCTACTCCAGATGCAGCTATTAAGCATGACATAGGGATCAAATCATTGATTTATGATATACTTCATGACTGTATGCAGACAAAGCAAATGTGATGATGACTCACTAGCAAAACAATGGCTTCTTGACTGCTGTTAAGGTCAGACAAAAAGGCTGTGCAGTAGTGAAGTACATGCCAAGTACATGATTATAAACTGTATAATGTTTCCTCATCTTGTTTTTTACTCAGTGTCTGAAGGTAAACCACACACACATTGTGCTAAACTGGGTTACCTTCCTGTGCTGTAGCAGGAGCACAATATGCTTTTTTGAGGAGGTTATCCCCCTTGCCAAGCATGTTAGTGGGAGCAAAGTCTTAGTGACCTAGCTATCAACTTGCAGAACAAGTCATCATTATCATACCGAGGCCTAGGAGTGAGAGGAGACTACTCCACCCAGGTCGTGAGTAGATGGGAGCTTCCCGATAGTTGGATATGGCTTCAGATAGCTTAAGCTGTCTGCCAAAGCTGTTGATGCTTTTTTTCTAAACGAGTTACTTCCCTTTCACCATGTGCTATGACTGTTGGGTGTATCATTCCACCTCCTGGGCATGCTTCCATTCTAATGCCTGAGGGCCAGATACACTATTTACTGGCAGCAAAAAACTAGCAGTTTTTGGCCAGTATTTTTGCGACCAGGGAAGAATTTTACAAATTGACCTATACATTAACCTCTTGGTTTGTAAAATTCCTATAGGAGGGTGCAATCAGACCTAACTGATCAATATTAATGAAGTTAGTGCTGCTCACTCCGGTTGGAAGTCATCACAAGGATGGTGGTCTACTAAAGGAAACAGAGCGACATTTAAAATTAAAAAAACTTTACCATCTTTATAAAATTAGTTAGGGAGTTAATAGTGGTCCCCCGTACCTCCAATTTTTTTTATCATTCACAGAGGGGAAGGGGCCCCAAGAAGACTCCCTTTTGCGAAATAGCTCTCACTCCAACTTGGGAGTCTGTACATTTTCAATGTTTTGCAACCAGATTTCGGGTGCAAAACAGTCATACATTGCAAACTGTATCAGTGTGTGGGAGGAACACCTCCAACATGCAACTTAAATATCGATTCGGAATGGGGTCAAAATCCCATTTTAGGAACTGGTAAAAATTTGCTAACTCCTAAAAGTAATCGGATTT
Organism: Pleurodeles waltl; assembly: GCF_031143425.1. Lineage (NCBI taxonomy): Eukaryota > Metazoa > Chordata > Amphibia > Caudata > Salamandridae > Pleurodeles > Pleurodeles waltl. Next base: position 351,262,957 of record NC_090438.1, read on the forward strand.
GTACATTCTAAAAAGCATTTCTGCAGGCATAAACCCGGAACTCAAGCATTTGCGAACGTACAACTGCTTTGTACAGATGGCCCTATATTACATGTTAAACCTGCAATGAATCATCACACTTTGTATCACATTCAATCATTAATCTCACACATGAATGTTAATGCACCAAGCAATACTGTTTTCTCACGACAGTGCATGAATTAAAGGCATTTTTAACCTATTAGTCAAGTCTCAAGTGAACGCCTGACCATACAATGACAACTTTAACTGACTTTTCTTTCTGCAGATGGGCCTGAGCATCCCAAGATGGCCACCCATATGTCTCAAGACACCAAAAGCCATGATGTTTCAAGTTAGGCGGTCACCTTTGGGTCAAGCCCTTCCAGATCAGTGAAGGATAGCTTTGATTGTGTAGTGCAGGATTAACAAGCACACCTTTTAAGATAATCCTGTAGAAAACAAAATACACTGGGGGGAGGACAAAGAAGGTGATCTACCACCGTGTTGGTTTCCAGTGGGATGGTAATCAGTCCCAAAACTAACATGTAAAATGTCCACACACCAACATGTTATCTCATAAAACTGTCCATCAGTGATGAAGGTTAATGAGTCTTCAGATGTAATGTATTTCTTCCAGTAACAATCCAAATCCAAACAAGTTATAATCGTGATTGATTTTTTTCACTGTTGAATTCAGCCAGCAAGTGTTCAATCAGTTGGTTTTACAACCCCTTGGCTTCATTAAAGCTAGAAAATACACAGATATAACAAGATAAGATTGTTTCCATTGAATATTATAAGTAAAAGTAATGTTTTCTCCATCACCCGTAATCAACATGGTAGTTCAACTTGATAACGTATTCAATGTGCTGGTCCGGAGGTAACTTCGACTCAGTTAATCTAGATATTATGATCACCCTGCTTCATGAAAGATATCACAAGATTCTACATAATCAAATCCCCTCTCAAAAAGGATCACTCTCCCTATGAACACTTAAGTTCGAAAATCTACTGCTTACAGGGATCTGATCTATCACTCTCTCTCTCTTGAATGCCTTTAGGGATCCACAATTTTACCCCACACCCGGGGTTGGGATGGACTTACTACCCTCCACCACCAAATTTTGCTGTTCCATTTTTATGCCTACATAGTTTACCAACAGGGAAAGTTTAGTACGGGGAGGTTCTACCTTAATTGCCTGCACTATTCTTAATCCTAGTTTATTAAGAGCATCACTAGCCTCTGCTACTTAGTCTACAAAGACTGTAGAACTTTGAACTAAAATTGACTTTTGTTAATTCTCTACCTACTTTAGGCTACAAAAAGGTAACGTACTCAATAGCGCTTGATGCATGCTTCTCCACTGTTTTACAAAAGGTAAAAGCAGTCAGGTTACTTGACCTATTTAATAGCTTCCATTTATTGCTTTTTTCCCTTTTCGGGTCACCTCCAGATATACATATTTTACCCTTGGCCCACTACGCCCTATCACTAAATCTTCATCTGGGAGCCAAGAGGTTTGAAGTACCTGGCCTTCAGATTTTGTTGACCCCCTTACACCCTGGCAGGAACACTTTATTTCCTTAGTGCTTTGGGTGGCATAACCTCCACTATTAGTCCTTAAACCCTCCGTAAATTTTGTAGAGTCTACCCAGCTCTTACTTTCCACTTTTTGTATTGCCCCCATCTTCTCCACACCTACTCCTCTTGTAATTTGCTGCCTCTTTATAGGGGTAAGCTGTATTTCCTGAGCATTGACTGGTCTAGGCTTTGAAACAGGGAGCCTTGATCTCGAGCTCCTTCCTTTCCTCCCCATTCTCCCCTATAATTGACCCAACCGCCAGTCCATACCCCACCCAAGATTCTGTCTCCTCACCAGCATTGGCCTTTTGGATACATATACAGATGGCCAACCCTGTTCCTCTTGGCCCTATGGCACCTCACTGCTCACAAGTTTGGAAGATACCAGCCTTACCAATGAGGGTGAGAGAGTGTAGCTTACTTAACCTATATTAAAATAAAATGCTTATATTAATGTGTAATGATGCTGCGTAGAAAACAATAATAATAGCGGTTTTGCTTAAACGTGCACCTGAAATGTGATCACGGTAAATGACCACCAATGTATACACAGACTAATAATGATGAATAAAACGTTTATGTTATGTTTAATTAAGCTTATATTAACATTTATGTTATTGCATTTGTATTGAAAATCTTTATAGGCCTTAAGTTAGCGTGATCTGCGGGTTTTAGCTGCCCAGCTCTCATATTAAATGCATTTTTCTGTTTTCCAGTGTGCTGACTCGCAAAGGGCCATGACCCTGCAAATGTTCTTTTTCTTCAACTTGGAAGACGAAGGTATCTATGTTGATTCCGTTCCCAAGCGCATATTTGGTGCCTTGGTTTAAAGGGTTATGTGCAAATTGAAACAAATGTAGATTAATAAAATGTACAAGGTCGCTTAGACCAATGGACAATGGATCTGCTGACTCAAAAGACGTGCCAAAGAGTGAAGTGACACCGGACGTGCCACCTCCAAAGACGTCAATTATGAAGACCAATCAAAGTGCTACGAACTATTGTGGGGTGACAATTGGGATTACAAAATGCTAAATTTGATAGGTTAAAGATAGTGGGGTATAGTTAGTGTCCAATGGGATTTTGGGGGAATGTACTACGAAAAAGGGATAAAAACCCATGTCACAGAAGGGTCATTAGAACTAGGTAGGGAATACTATTGATTTTATCCAGAAACTCTGTCACTCTGTTTGGTGACTTCGAGACTTATTAAAACCATCCTCACCCATAGACTGCCCATTTTACACTTCCCTCCTTAAGAGGAAAGTTTCCCTATTGCCCTTTAGTTGTGCTTAGGCTGATGGCATTTGACTGATGTCCTGATGTCCTGAAGACGAAGACTGATCCTGTGTGCTGACCTAATCCTTGGAGGGTAATTATGACAATGCAATTTGTAATTTGTCTGTTTGCTTTTCCTTTCTAGGTACCAACTGCTTAATTTTGATAGAGACCATAGCTAGATGTTTTTCAAATTGGTGTTCTAAATTGTTTGGCATGAAGCCCAACATGCCGATGCTAATGAGTGGTTAGGACAGGTGATCATCAAATTGACGCAAATAGACAAACGACTGACATTATGCTATGTTGAACTGACTCGTATTCAACACTTTGCCGTATTCTGATCTATGTTTGCATCGTGTTATATTCTGATGTTTATGATTCTTGCCTTATTGAAATCGTACCAAAGTTGCCATATCGTAATTATGCTGTTGTGTTTCTTGGCTTTGAGATTGACGCACTTACTTTTAGACTGTAACTAATAGGGAATAAACTTCATAAAATTCTATTAAAAGGTGTGGTTATTCATGGCTGAAAGGTCATGGTTGCGTCGTCAATTTGATTAATGTCTTTGACCAAAGTGAAATGTATTGTGGTGATAAATATTGATGACATTATTGATATATTGATTGACATATTGATCAGCTATCTCGTCCTACGGTGTCTCTCAACTGTGTCAAAAGATTCATTGGCCTAAAACGAGTCCTAATGTGTAATAAATTAACATAAAAGGACGCGTTAACAGTTCTGGTAGCAGAGCGACGGTTTTGGCCCTTTGGGGCCCTAGGACGGAGAATCATTGTTTAAATTGTTTTTCTGTGATAATGCAAATTGGAGGTATGATGTGTTTCTAAATTCACTATGACTTTCCCAGGATCCCGGAGCCTGCCTAAGTGAGTTGGGGATGTTCTCGGCGTCATAATGTGTGTGGTATAGGGTTTTTGCGCTTGCTCAGCTTATGCATTTTGCAGGTGAATTGTGACGTTTTTGTGTATCTAGGTCAAGTAAATGTTGTTTTAGAAGGAGTGGGCGTACTCCACAGTATGACAGTAGGGAAGTCGGCGTACTTCATATGAGTGTGTCGCTTTGTGCTCAAAATTATCCACGTGGTTGGTTGTTTTATACGGACCCGACGTGGTCTAAGACTCTGGAGTATATTGACAAGTGTAGGAGACACTTGGGTTTATGTTGTAATCTGTGCGGTTTAATAGGTCAATCGGACGTGGTTGACAAGTCGAGTTTGAATCAAAAAGAATGTGTGAAACCTTCGATGGAGATTTGGCAAGTTCTAAAGTGCACTAGGACGAGCCATTGACAAGTCGAGAGTAGAATTTGCGGGTCGAATTCTGCTTGCGTATGCGGGAGCTGAGAAGGAGAGAGTAGCGTCCGAGGCTTCAAGTGAAATCTCTGTAAAGTTCTGAAGTGAATGTGTTACCCTTCCTGTAGTAAACCGACAGATTTGTGTTGTCATTTAAGGTGCTCGCAATAATTTTGCCTTAGTTTGTGTGAATTCAGTGAGGGGTGGACGAGCCGCAAGACTTTGTCAGCTGCAGTGTGTGAGTGTGACGTCAGTGGTGCCGCGCTGAGATCGGTCAGTTGTCGAGAGGGGTCTCACACGGATTGGCTGCCGTCCGTGAGAGGCAATAGGTTGAGAAAGGTGGGTGAAGAGTGTCCTGGGAATTAAAGTCACTTTCTGATTAGATACAAATAAGAGAAAACGCAAAGATGAATTTTGTCAAGGCTTCTAAGAGTGCTCTGAAAGGAGACGCATACATAATGGCAACTGATGGGGAACCTACACCGCCTGAGGGTACTCCAGCTTATATAGTTATGGAGGAAAAGGGTGTTGCACCTTGTCTATGGATGAAACAGTGGCGTAAATTAACAGAAAAGAAGGGATGTTTAGCGTTCCTAGAACATGGGACGTTCAATCCGAAGGTGCTAGAGAATTTAAGGTGGATGTTAAGTACACAAAAACCACCTCCTAGGCCAGCTCAGTATGAGACTTTAGCGATTTGGGATTTAATGGCTCTTAAACATAGACAAGAAAGGTTCCAGAGAAGGCTAAAAAGAGCAGAAAAATCTTATGCAGAAGCTAGGTGGGATAACGAGAACAAAATGTGGAGAAGGGGAATTGTTGACGGATTAAAATTGTTCCCAGCAATAGCTCAGGGAGAAGAGTCACAGGGAAAGAAAGCCTCCTGTAAAACAGATAAGGACTCTAGTAAGTCTAAAGAGAATAAAAGACCCTAGGAGGAGGAAGACGATTCAGACGATGAGGAATTCATGGACAGATTATCACATGATCGCCCGCCACCTTATGCGGTGAGCGACAGTGCCCCAAGCACTAGCGTGGATCCTGGGACCCAGACGCAGGAGAAGGGAGTTACTGATACGGTACAGACTAGTGATACGACTTCGATACAGAATGGTGTCAGTGTACCCACTGCACCAGACATGCAGATACAGTTGCAACCTCCACCGCAGATACAGAGAATCTACCCAGATGTTCCAGTACTTGAGACTACCACAAATCTGATAGTGCCGCCAGACCCAATATATACAAAATCAAGGTTAGTGCAGATTGAGTCAACTCCGAAATTGCTGTCCCAGCCACAGCCACTGCCACAGCTGATACCAGGGTACAACCCAGTAGCCGGTCCTCCATTAGTACCTGTTCCAGGTACTTTGGAGCAGACCTATGGAGTAACTGCTCCACGGAGTTTGGGACCAGGTCAGACACCTGCCGCAATATCGTTACCAATTACTGTTGGTACACCAGTGCCACTATATGCACAAGGTAAATCTAGCGTATGTGATCAGGGGGTAATGACCCAAGATGCGATACGAGGAGGGTCCATAGGAACCCCTCAGTTAATGGCCCCTGGAGAACAAGCAGTCGAAAAGCCGAGGTCTTTAATAGATCTTAGCCTAGTGGAAGCACCATTGGAAACAATGCGTCAGGCAAGGCTAGGCCTGTTGACCCCACAGACGATGAGTACGAATGTTTCACAATCGCCAATGATGCATGCAGGGAACATTTCACTGCAAGGCTTTACAGTACAGCAGTTGAATGAGTGGTTAGAGAAGACCAATGCTTTGCAAAAGACTACAGTAACAGCAGTAGAACCGGAAAGGTCAGAAAAAGATGAGTACCTGAATTTTGTAAGATTGGGAGTGGAAGCTGCTGAACTAGTGGACGGAACAATAGGGGTAAACCGATTAGAGTCATACACAGAAGCAGAGCTGAGGTATCTGTGCCCCAAGATTACTAAAGAGGTAGGCAAAGTGCATCAGAGGTTGACGAACCTTGCCGACAAGTACAACATTGACATTGAAAACACTAAACATTTGAAAAGAAGCTACAGATTAGATTTTGATTCAAAAGATTTTGAGCACATGAGGTCGGCTGGAATGAAAGCGCATCCAAAAGAATTATTGCAAAGTGCGCAAATTTTGGGTGCATTGGAAAAATGGGAAGGCAGATGGGCGAAGAAAAGAGATAAGGAAAAGGGTGACACTCCAAGGTCAAGTCAAGCCAAAGCCTCACCCGATACAGAATCAGTAAAAATACTACCCATGAGAGAAACAGCTGGTGGTGTTTTAGTACATGTACCATGGTCCTGTCGCGCTGCGCGGTGCGGCGCGAGCCGAGAGCTCGACTCAAGCCGGGCGTTCGGCTCGGGCCGCGCACCGCGTTGCTAGGACGCGGCGCGCCCCCAGCCTCTCCTGCGCATTTCGAGGCCCCAGACTTGCATGGGGCCTCGTTCTACCTTCTGCTTTCCACTATACTAGGGGTCTATGACCCCTCTTACCTGTTTTTTCGTTTCTTTCCCTTTTTTCTTCTTTTTCTTCTTTTCTGCAGTCTTTTGTTGTGCCTTTCTTTATGTCTTTTCCCCCTTCCCAGATTCCTGTTCTTTCCCAGCATTCCTTGTTTCCTATTCTCGATGGTTCCTGTTCTATTCTGTTCTATGTGTTGTTTCCCTGTCTAAGATGGTGTCCTTTTACTTCCTGTGGGTCACTTCCTGTTTTTTAGTATATAAGGGCTGTGTTTTCTTCTTTCTTTGCGCTGCAACACTTTCTGCTCAGTTAGTGTCTTCGCTCCTGATTTCCTCACCTTTTGGCTCTGGATTTCAGCATTCTGTGTTTCCTGACTTTTGCTCCTTTTGGATTCCTGTTTGTTTGTTCTTGTTTTTTCCAGGAATCTTCCTGTTTGGAGGTTTTTCCCCTTTTTCTAAGGGTTTTTTTTCCCTCTGGCACTATTTTCTGAAGGGCACGGTCTGTTCTTGGCGTCTCCATCGCCTACAGCACCGTGGCTACCAGAAAGAGTCGCCCCTTTTTGGGCCAAAGTCGAACATTGAAGATCCACGCCACCAGATCTGCAAATTCCAGGCGCAAGCAGCACGTGAGTCGTGACAGATTGCAGCGCCTAACCATTCCGACGTCCTCAAACACCATGGATGACACAGTGGCGGCTGCTGCAGATCCGGAACAATCTCTTTTGACCACGATTCAGCAACAAGCTCAGGAATTGCAACAACTACGCAATGAAAATGCTGCGTTACGACAGGCTTTGGCTCTCCGCACCAGTGATGTTCCAACTATCTCCGCTTCTACCCCTTGTTTCTCTGGTGAACCAAACAAACTTCGCGAGTTCCTGGATGCATTAACAGTGTACTTCGCCTTCCGACCTACCCAATTCTCCCACGACAGGACCAAGGTGGGTTATCTTATCAGTGCCTTAACCGGTCCAGCCTTGGCCTGGGCAACCCCGATGGTGTCCTCCAACGACCCTGTATTGTCGGACTATTCCACCTTTGTGAGTCGCTTCAAACAGATGTTTAGCCGTCCTGGATTGGAAGCCTCTGCTGAAGAAGCCCTATGTGACATCCAACAAGGCTCTCAAGACGTCCTGGAAAATATAACCCGTTTTCGTCAGCTGGCGGCAGAGACCACTTGGGTGGAACGTACTCTGGTAACTTTATTTCGTAGAGGACTCAAAGAAGAAATAAAGGATGAACTAGTACATTCTACCAGAGCGGAAGATCTTCGTGGCCTGATGGATCAAGCACTGTCCATCGAATATCGTCTTCAGGAACGGAGATCGGAAAAGAAAAGGAGTAGAGGGTTTTCCCAGCCAAGCAGCTCACAAGCTTGCCTGCAGCGTTCCGAGGAACCTCGCACTCCTGCTAGAGACATCGAAGTGGAACCCATGCAGGTGGATACTACCCGAGGTCCGCTCTCTGCTAGTGAACGAGAAGACAGACGCAAGAGAGGGTTGTGCCTGTACTGTGGTTCTGCTGGTCACATGCTTCGTACCTGTCCTGTACGTCCGCCCAGGCCTTCGGGAAACGCCACCTCCCGTCCTCTGTAAGAAGGGAGGGGACGGGATCTACAGCTATACCTTCCATCAGCTCCTTTAATGACAATACAACCGCCTTGTTCATTTTTCCTGTCCTGTTACAACTTCCTGACGGTCGTCAAGAAAAGACTATGGCATTACTAGACTGTGGTGCTAGTGGTATATACATGGACAAGACGTGGGCTGCTGCTCACCAAGTTCCTACACAAGCAAAAGAAGTACCCGAACAGGTACACACCGTGGATGGATCCTTGATATCCTCGGGTCCTGTAGTCACTACTACCCTGATGTTAAGTCTACAGGTGGGAAACCATCAAGAACACATTTCCTTCGATCTTATCACATCCCCCAACCATACCATCATTCTTGGAATTCCGTGGTTCATCAGACATAACCCGTATATAAATTGGGTAACCCGGACAGTTTCTTTGTCTTCGCAATTTTGTCATGAGAACTGTTTTACTTCCGACAAGTATTGGTCTCAGAAAACATCCTTAGATACTGAAGGTGCCACTGGTATGTCCATTAATACGGTCCAAGGGGTCCCAGACCACTATTTGGAGTTTCAGGATGTTTTCCAAAAACCGTCGAAACCTGTGCTACCTCCACATCGAGAATATGATTGTGCTATTCCATTGGAACCCGGCACAATTGTTCCTTTTGGGAGGATGTACTCTCTCACGGAACCCGAAAGGGAAGTTCTAAAAGAGTATCTGAACGAAAATATACAGAGTGGTCTTATTGTTCCATCGTCGTCTCCGGCTGGGGCTCCTCTCTTTTTTGTGCCCAAGAAGACAAAGGATCTTCGTCCTTGCCTGAATTTTCGAGGTCTGAATAAAATAACAATTAAAGATCGTTATCCTTTGCCTCTCATCAGGGACATACTAGAAGCTATCAGAGGGGCTCAACGTTTTACTAAATTAGATTTACGAGGAGCTTACCACCTTTTACGCATAAAAGAAGGCGACGAATGGAAGACAGCTTTCAGGACTCCATTTGGCCATTTTGAATATAGGGTTATGCCGTTTGGTCTCACTAACGCCCCCGCAATCTTCCAGAGATTTATGGACTCAGTGTTTTCAGACTGTAAATGGGTTCGTTATCGGAATGATGTAAGATATTGGAAGAATGCGACTGGCACCACTATTTGAGGGAATAATAACTGTTTTATTTAAAGTTGGCCAATTCTCTCTTGTTTCTTTCCACAAGATTAGCCCTATTTTCTATTTCCCCAAAACCCTGCTTGGGTTTTACAGTCTCTGGTGGTGTCTTGGTTCCGTCTTGAGGCGGTCTGGTTTTTCCGTCCTCCGATCTCCCGTATTCCCAAAAGAAAAAGAAAAATAAAAGTAATCAGGTACGTGAATAAAGTAGGGGTAAGACAAGGGTTCAAACAGGGTTAGTAGGGTGGTGTGGACTAGGTAGGGCTGGTGCTGGTGGTGGGTATCACTCTGTGGTATTGTGCCCTTATTTCCTTTTTACTCCAAAAAAACCCCTTTCTCTCCCTTTTCTTAGGGTTTCTCGGGTGGTGTCCCTGTCCGTGGGTTAAAGCAGTTTAGGTCCCCCTCTCCTTTTCTGGTAAGTCCCCTTCTGTCACGAGGTCTTCCCGTCCTCCCTTTCTCCCCCCCCCCCCTTTTCCTCTTTTCCCTGTCAGCCAGCCTGACAGAGTCTGCCAGGCAGGGTATAGACGTACCTGGGAGGGCCACGTCCCTCCCGGGGCGCGGCCGGCACGTGGGTGATCTCCCGATTTCTCTTCGTCTGGGCCGGGAGTTGCCCAGTGGTTCCTCCTTCCTTCGAGGCGTCCTGACTTCTGGGTCTCTTCCTCCGTCCTGGGCACTCGGATGGCGGTGCTTCCCCTCGCTGCAACCGACTCTCCGACCTCGACGGTGTCCTTCTCTTCCTCCGGCCCCCTGGTGATGGCGGTTTCCCTTTCCGTTGTCGGCTCTCCGGTCACGGCGGTCTCTTTCTCTTCTTCCGATGCTCCGATGGCGATCTCCTCACTCCGGCTTCCCCGCGTTCTCGGCTCCTCCTTCTTTTCTCCCGATCTCCCTCGTCCGTCTTCTCTTCTGATGTTTATGACGCCCTCAGCGTCATACGTCATGGCAGGGAGGTTTCCTCTCGTGCCCCCGGGCCATTGTGTTCCTCCCCCGACAGGTGTTTGGGAGCTGCGTTCGGCGGCACTCCCGTTACACATCCCCTCCCTTGGATGGGGCTGTTCGAGCCCCCCAGGTCCCGGAAATCGAGACAAATAGTCTGCTTGTCCCATAAGGTCTCCAGGGAGATGGCAAACCTGGAAGGAGAAAGGTTGTAGCTCCATAAACCATCTTAAAATGCGAACGTTGGTGTCCTTATACCTCGAGAGCCAGGTAAGAGGGGCGTGGTCGGTATATAAAAGGAAGGACCTCCCTAGGAGATAATATTGAAGGCTTTCAACAGCCCATTTAATGGCCAGGCACTCACGCTCTATTATGGGATAGTTCTGTTCCCGAGGAAATAGCTTACGACTAATGAAGACCACCGGATGGCTTATCTCATTTTCATCTTTTTGGAACAGTACTGCACCCAGGCCTACGTCCGAGGCATCCGTTTGGAGATGGAAGGGACGACTGAATTCAGGGCATTTTAATACGGGTTGCGTGGTTAGGCATCGTTGCAAGGTACGGTAGCTATGTGATTGTGGAATGGTTAGACTTGTGATGTTCTTGGGTTGCCCCTTCCTCAAGAGGTCAGTGAGGGGGGCGGCCACTGTAGAGTAGTGAGGTATGAATCTTCGATAATACCCCACTAGTCCGAGGAAGGATCGGATCTCTTTCTTTGTGGTGGGTGCGCTTATACGTAAAATGGCTTCTATTTTACTCATTTGGGGCCTGATATTCCCCTTCCCAATATGATAACCCAGATAGGGAATTTCATTGAAAGCCAGTCGGCTCTTGGAAGGATTGGCGGTCAATCCGGCCGCCGACAGTGCTTTAAAGATCTGTCCTACATGGTTTAAATGGTCTTCCCAGGTTTCGCTATGAATAACGATGTCATCCAGATAGGCGGCCGCGTATCTGGTATGTGGTCGTAATATAGTATCGATGAGTCTCTGAAAAGTGGCGGGGGCTCCATGCAGTCCAAAAGGGAGTACCTTAAAGTGATATAGACCGGAAGAGGTGGAGAACGCCGTTTTTTCTTTATCGGCTTTAGCTAAAGGAATCTGCCAGTATCCTTTTGTTAGGTCTAGGGTAGACATGTATTGGGCTTTACCGAGCCGTTCTATAAGTTCGTCTACCCTGGGAAGAGGATACGTATCAAATTGGGACACGGCATTGATTTGTCTAAAGTCGATACAAAAGCGTATGGATCCGTCCGGTTTTGGCACTAACACCACCGGGGAGCACCAGGGGCTTTGGGACGGCTCTATAATATCCAAATCTAACATCCTTTTTACCTCCTCTTCAACTATGACCTTCCTCGCTTCGGGAATGCGATAGGGACGTAACCGGATTATTTTACCCGGTTGGGTTATAATCTGGTGGTGGATTAGCTCTGTTTTACCTGGAACAGGGGAAAACACGTGGGGGTGCGCATTAAGGAGTTGGTTTAGTTGTTGGTTCTGTTGCACTGTTAACTCCGCATTTCGGAGGGGTATATCGCCCTTTGAGGGGGGGTCTGTGGGGCACCACCCTATTTCTAGCTCTTTTACTGTGTTAACTAAACAGTTTATATTTTGGTCTACTTGAGATTCCTCCCATCTTTTTAGTAAGTTAACATGAAAGATTTGAAATCGGTTGGGATTAGTCGCGAGTTGTAGTTTATAGGTAACCGGAGTTACTGCTTTTATTATTTTATATGGGCCTTGCCATTTTGCCAAAAGTTTATTGTCTGAACTGGGTAAAAGCACTAATACTTGGTCTCCCTCTACAAAAGATCTCATTTGAGTGTTCCTATCGTAATAACGCTTTTGTTTCTCCTGAGCTTTTTCCATGTGCCCTCTCACATCTTCCCATATCGTTTGTAGTCGGGACTTTAACTCACTGGTGTACTCTAGGAGAGGTTTTTCCCCGCTTTCGTCTTCCTCCCATAACTCGGCTGCCATGTCTAATAGGGTCCTAGGCTGTCGCCCAAACAGCAGTTCGAATGGACTATGTCCTGTAGATGCTTGTTCATGGGTTCTGACGGCATATAACACTAGGGGAAGTTTCTTGTCCCAATCTTTACCTGACTCGGAGATCGCTTTCCTCAGAAGGGTTTTCAGGGTGCGATTATACCTTTCTACTAGTCCGTCTGTCTGGGGATGATAAACCGCTGTCCTTATCTGCCGTATCCCTAATAATTGACAAATCTGAGCCATCAAGTTGGACATAAACTGGGTCCCTTGGTCCGTCAATATTTCTCGGGGAAACCCTATTCGTGAGAAGAAACCTATCATGGCGTTGGCGACACTTTTAGTGCTAATACTAGTTAGGGGGATAGCTTCCGGATACCTAGAGGCGTAATCGACCAATACTAGAATGTAGCGGTATCCCTTGGAAGACGGTAGGAGGGGCCCGACTAGATCCATTCCTACTCTAGAGAACGGTACGTCAATAATGGGAAGAGGATGTAGGGGTGCTTTTTTCCTGGGTCCGGGATCTATCAACTGACATCTAGGACATTGCTGACAGAACTTTCTGATATGGGAAAAAACCCCAGGCCAGTAGAATTTCCTTAATAGGTATTCCTCTGTTTTTTCTCTCCCGTAATGACCCCCCCCCGGCTGATTATGGGCTAGATGCAACACCTGCTGCCTATAGGGTTCGGGAATCAGTAACTGTTTCTTTTCCCCTCTCTCGTTACTGGTGATTCGATATAACAGATTTTTATTGATCACAAAGGAGGGACCCTTATCATCTATGGTTCGAGGTTTGGCACTTCTCCAGGCGTGGATCAAACTGGGATCGTCCCTTTGACTACATCGGAAGGGCGGAAGACCAACGAGGGCGAATACCTGTGCGTTATCTCTGTCGTGGTTTGTGTCCTCTCTTCTATAGGACTTCCTGGCTTCTCGTTTTTCTCTTTTAGTGGGTTTATAGCGGGTCACCGGGGCTGTTATGGGTAATTCAGAAAAAGGGGCGCTTCCCAACCAGGCATCCAGGTCTCTCTGTGTGCTGTCCAAAAGGATCGGAAAGTCTTTAAAGTCTGTTCCTATGATGGCCTCTTCCACCAACTGTTCAACTACCCCCAGCCTTATGGGGGTATTTGTTCCTTCCCAAAAAAGGGTAGTCCATATTAGGGGATATTCTCTTGTTTCCCCGTGAATACAACATATGGATACTGTGAAACCTGGGTCAAGTGTATGCTCGGCAATCAGATCCGCTCTGATTACGGACTGACTACATCCGGAGTCGATGAGCGCTAGTGTGTCCCTCCCGTTAATGGACAGTATCTTTTTGTATTGGGTATCTTTCCCCCCCCCGTGTAGAAAACCCGGCCTCTCGTAACCCCTATTTCCATGGGTTCGGGTTTGCCGGACTTCAGCGGGCAAAATCGGGCAATGTGTCCCCATTCCCCACAACTAAAACACTGGGGCTGCTGTCCAGAGGGCTTCTCTATCCCTCGTAACCTTCCCGGTTCCTCTATCGGCCTTTTCCCCGAGGCTGCGGATTGTCCCGTGTTTTGCCTAACTGGTTGAGGTAACAACCGCGGAAGGGGTGTTTTGAATTCGAGTGAGCGGTGGAAAGCACAGGCCAGCTCAATGGTAGTATTCGTGTCGGGGTTCGGGTGTTGCTTGATCCAATGGCGAGTATTGGCGGGTAGGGCGTCTAGATATTGTTCTAGGAGAACGGCCTCAATAACATCTTCCCTATTCGTCCCTATGGGTCCAAGCCACTTGAGACCTAAATCTTTGACCCTAAAATATAAAGCTCGAGGGTTCTCAGAGGGGCCCCACCTGGCCTTCCTGAAGCGAACCCGATAGTGTTCTGTATCAAAGCCGACCCTTTCTAGGATGCTCTTCTTGATGTCCGGATAGGGTGTTGTCCCACCCGGGTTAACCGCTTGATATGCTGCTTGGAGGGTCCCGGTTAATAAGGGAGCGATATATTGACCCCATCTGTCCTGCGGCCAGGTGGCTGAAATGGCGACGCGTTCAAAGTTAGTAAAGAAGGCGTCGGGGTCTTCGCCTTCCTGATATCTCTGCAAAACGGAACTAGGTACATTTGGATGTACCCGAGTTGCTGCAATGGTATCCGTCAAAGTCTTTATCGCGTTGTCATGTACCAACTGATTGTTGGCCATGATAGTAGCCTGACTTTTAAGCGCGTTTTGCAGGGCCTCCCTTTCCACCTTGGCTGCCTTCTGTTGCTCCTCCCATACAATTTGCAGATGGCGTTGCCCCTCAGCTAGTTGCTGCATCATATCCGCCATTGTGGGCACCCCCTCCATTTTCTAGGGTTCTCCTGTCGCCTGTTCCAATATCCCACTTCTGACACCACTGTAAATGGGTTCGTTATCGGAATGATGTAAGATATTGGAAGAATGCGACTGGCACCACTATTTGAGGGAATAATAACTGGTTTATTTAAAGTTGGCCAATTCTCTCTTGTTTCTTTCCACAAGATTAGCCCTATTTTCTATTTCCCCAAAACCCTGCTTGGGTTTTACAGTCTCTGGTGGTGTCTTGGTTCCGTCTTGAGGCGGTCTGGTTTTTCCGTCCTCCGATCTCCCGTATTCCCAAAAGAAAAAGAAAAATAAAAGTAATCAGGTACGTGAATAAAGTAGGGGTAAGACAAGGGTTCAAACAGGGTTAGTAGGGTGGTGTGGACTAGGTAGGGCTGGTGCTGGTGGTGGGTATCACTCTGTGGTATTGTGCCCTTATTTCCTTTTTACTCCAAAAAAACCCCTTTCTCTCCCTTTTCTTAGGGTTTCTCGGGTGGTGTCCCTGTCCGTGGGTTAAAGCAGTTTAGGTCCCCCTCTCCTTTTCTGGTAAGTCCCCTTCTGTCACGAGGTCTTCCCGTCCTCCCTTTCTCCCCCCCCCCCCTTTTCCTCTTTTCCCTGTCAGCCAGCCTGACAGAGTCTGCCAGGCAGGGTATAGACGTACCTGGGAGGGCCACGTCCCTCCCGGGGCGCGGCCGGCACGTGGGTGATCTCCCGATTTCTCTTCGTCTGGGCCGGGAGTTGCCCAGTGGTTCCTCCTTCCTTCGAGGCGTCCTGACTTCTGGGTCTCTTCCTCCGTCCTGGGCACTCGGATGGCGGTGCTTCCCCTCGCTGCAACCGACTCTCCGACCTCGACGGTGTCCTTCTCTTCCTCCGGCCCCCTGGTGATGGCGGTTTCCCTTTCCGTTGTCGGCTCTCCGGTCACGGCGGTCTCTTTCTCTTCTTCCGATGCTCCGATGGCGATCTCCTCACTCCGGCTTCCCCGCGTTCTCGGCTCCTCCTTCTTTTCTCCCGATCTCCCTCGTCCGTCTTCTCTTCTGATGTTTATGACGCCCTCAGCGTCATACGTCATGGCAGGGAGGTTTCCTCTCGTGCCCCCGGGCCATTGTGTTCCTCCCCCGACAGGTGTTTGGGAGCTGCGTTCGGCGGCACTCCCGTTACACAGACCTTCTGAATCAGACAGTCGTGATCTACCTAGATGATATTCTTATTTATTCTAGAAATCCTGAACTCCATTCTTCCCATGTGAAACAAGTTCTTCAAAGACTTCGTGCTCATCAACTATTTTGCAAACCAGAAAAATGTGAGTTCGACATGACGGAAGTCAAATATCTGGGCTATCATTTAAGTCCCACCGGCATAACTATGGAACAAGAAAAGGTACAAGCTATCCTAGAGTGGCCTTCTCCTTCTTCCATAAAAGAAACACAATGTTTCCTAGGGTTAGCAAACTTCTATCGACAATTCATTCTAGACTTTGCCAGACTGACTAGCCACATAACTCACACCTTAAAAAAGGAAAATTTAAAGAAAGGGTTTGTCTGGACTGAAGCGGCTGAAGCAGCCTTTCAAGAATTAAAGAGAGCCTTCACCCAAGCCCCCATCTTGAGACATCCAGATACCACCAAACAATTTATAGTCGTAACTGATGCTTCTGAGAGAGCCATCGGAGCTGTCTTACTCCAACGACAAGAGGATGATGGTCTTGAACATCCTGTTTTCTACTTGTCTCATATCCTTTCCACAGCTGAACAACACTATTCTGTACTGGAAAGGGAATTATTGGCTCTGAAAACAGCCTGCCTTGAGTGGAGACAGTTTCTGATGGGTTCCAAGGAACCATTTGAGGTGAGGACAGACCACCGTAACCTACAATGTTTACGAAATTTTGTATGCCAGAATAGTCGTCAGGCCCGCTGGGCCTTTTTCTTCAGTCAGTACGATTTTTTCATCACATATATTCCTGGATCTCAAAACATTCTGGCTGATGCTCTGTCTCGCCGATATCCAGAGTGTACTCCTTCCTCATCTCAGTATCTTCTGGAACCCAGTAAGATCATTGGAGTGGCTCAGTCTTTCCTGGAAGAAGTACAACTGGAATACGCCAACCTATCGGACCACGACATAGAAGAACTAAGACCATTATTACATAAGAAACAAGGATATTTTTATTATCAAAACCTGATATTCCTCCCTACTAACAAGGTGCAAGAAAAGGCATTACAAATGTGCCATGATTCACCTGTAGCTGGTCATAGAGGCATCTAGGCCACACAAGAACTTCTTTCACGATTTTTCTGGTGGCCTACCTGGAAGCTGGATGTGGAAAGATACGTTCAAGCCTGTCCCATATGTGCCCAAATCAAGATACCCCATACCAGACCGGCAGGATTACTACAGCCTTTGCCTGTTCCACCGGCCCCATGGCATACCATCTCTACGGATTTTATGTGTTCACTCCCACCATCAGCAGGAAACCGGGTCATCATGGTCACTGTGGATTCTTTCACGAAGATGGCTCATTTCACTGCCCTGAAAAGGCTACCTACTTCTCAAGAACTAAGTCAAATATTCATTGATCATATCTTCCGTCTCCATGGACTTCCACATACCATAATATCTGATAGAGGACCTCAGTACATTTCCCGATTTTGGAGGCATTTTTGTAAAACACTAAATATTAATAGAGCCCTGTCTTCAGGGTTCCATCCTCAGACCAACGGCCAGACGAGCGTCTGAACCAAGGACTAGAGCAATATCTTCGATGCTTTTGCAATTCTACCCAAAGTAACTGGAACACTTGCCTCTCTATAGCTGAATTTTCCTACAATAACTCAGTCCATAGTGCCTCCAAGGTCACTCCCTTTTTCTGTTCTTATGGTTTTCATCCTACCTCTTTTCCTACTTCTCCACAATCCAACTCTCCTTTACCCGCTATTACCTATTTCTCCAAACGCCTTCTCCAAATCCATAGACTAATTCGATCTAATTTGTTACATACCAAGAGATATATGAAGAAGGCTGCAGACAAGAGACGTGCAACCAATCCAGACTATCATCCGCAAGATAAAGTCTGGCTCTCCTCCAAATTCTTACCCTCACGTCTTTCTCAAAATAAGTTCACACCTCGTTACTATGGGCCTTTCCGTATTCTTCAGTTGGTCAATCCTGTCACTGTCCGTCTTCACTTACCTCATACATGGAAGATTCATCCGGTCTTTCATGTTTCTCAGCTTAAACCTTATGTGCCTGACCCTTACTCACGTCAGTTTCCTTGTCCACCTCCTGTACTCGTGGATGATGTTCCTGAATATGAAGTACAGGAAATTTGTGACTCTCGTCTTTTTCACAAACGCCTTCAGTATCTGATTCATTGGAAGGGTTATCCTCTCAGTGAATGCTCTTGGGAAGATGCATCTTCTGTTCACGCACCTCTCCTGATTCAACGCTTTCACCGTTTATTTCCTCTCAAACCTGGACCTTCGGGAGGGGGACCTACTGTCGAGCCGCGCGGTGCGGCGCGAGCCGAGAGCTCGACTCAAGCCGGGCGTTCGGCTCGGGCCGGGCACCGCGTTGCTAGGACGCGGCGCGCCCCCAGCCTCTCCTGCGCATTTCGAGGCCCCAGACTTGCATGGGGCCTCGTTCTACCTTCTGCTTTCCACTATACTAGGGGTCTATGACCCCTCTTACCTGTTTTTTCGTTTCTTTCCCTTTTTTCTTCTTTTTCTTCTTTTCTGCAGTCTTTTGTTGTGCCTTTCTTTATGTCTTTTCCCCCTTCCCAGATTCCTGTTCTTTCCCAGCATTCCTTGTTTCCTATTCTCTATGGTTCCTGTTCTATTCTGTTCTATGTGTTGTTTCCCTGTCTAAGATGGTGTCCTTTTACTTCCTGTGGGTCACTTCCTGTTTTTTAGTATATAAGGGCTGTGTTTTCTTCTTTCTTTGCGCTGCAACACTTTCTGCTCAGTTAGTGTCTTCGCTCCTGATTTCCTCACCTTTTGGCTCTGGATTTCAGCATTCTGTGTTTCCTGACTTTTGCTCCTTTTGGATTCCTGTTTGTTTGTTCTTGTTTTTTCCAGGAATCTTCCTGTTTGGAGGTTTTTCCCCTTTTTCTAAGGGTTTTTTTCCCTCTGGCGCTATTTTCTGAAGGGCACGGTCTGTTCTTGGCGTCTCCATCGCCTACAGCACCGTGGCTACCAGAAAGAGTCGCCCCTTTTTGGGCCAAAGTCGAACATTGAAGATCCACGCCACCAGATCTGCAAATTCCAGGCGCAAGCAGCACGTGAGTCGTGACAGGTCCAGAGGAGACATCCTATCCTTTACTAATGATTATCCCAGATTGAGGGAGAAACCGATCGAGTGGTATCAGCAAACAGATAGGTTAGTGAAGCTTGCGAAGTGTCTCTGGGAAGACTTGAATACTTTGTTTGAGATTATTGTTCCGCCTGATTTGTGGCTTGAGTGCAAAAGAGGGGTAGACTGGCCAACGAAGGAGCCGGCAAGGGATAAGGTGACTGGAGCTCCGTCTGAGGAGGTGATGAAGTACTATCATAAGGTGATTGAATTTTTGAAACAAAAGGTGTCGCCGAAAGTTACTGATTGGCAGAAAATCGATCGGACCTCGCAAGAGGTTAAAGAATCCATACATGCTTACTATGAAAGGTTGTTAAAGGCATTCAAACACTACAGTGGTACTGAGACCATTGAGCCGAAAGACATGAACCATCTCGTGTTCCGATTTGTTGAAGGGTTAAGACCAGAGGTTAGTCAAATGATTAAGAATCATTTGATTTGTTGGCAAGCAAAGCCGATTGATGAAGTACTGCAGTATGCGAAATACTGTAGTGACGAAATTGAATTGAAGCAGAAAAAGCTGAAAGAGAAAGTGATGGTGATGCAGATAAGGGCTGCACAGGCAGGAATACAGGGAAATGGAGTCCAGCAGATGATACAGCAGCAACCGCAAATGAATGGTGTGTTTCAGGCGCAACAGAGAGGTCGAGGCCGAGGGTTCGTGAATCGCGGTCCAGACTTGAATACCGTTGTGGTTCAAAATGACGTATAAGGGGTGAAAAAGATGTCACCATGTCACACGTGCGGGGGCTTGGGGCACTGGAAATGGGAATGCCCGAATGTGATGCAGGATGGTGTCGTTCAACAAAGCACTAATGTTGGTACATTGCAAAATGTAAGAGGTCTGAAACCAAGATATCTAAATCCAAATTTTCAAAATAACCTGGTACAAATGCAAGGGGTACAGCCCATGCAGCAAATACAAATGCCGCGTTTCCAGCCAGCACAGATGCAGCAAGTACAACAGCAGGTTCCCATGGTACCTAGACAGCAAATACAATTACCAATGGCTCCGATGGGACAGCAACAGGTCATGCTTACTCAACAGGTCACAGGTCAGGTAATTAGTCAAAATAATACAGTGCAGCAATTCCCATTACGATGTGAAAATGGCATGAATGAAGAATGGTCGGATGATAGCTCAGATAGTGAAGAGTGCAGGCTTGCAGCATCCTTAGAGGTGGATCAAAGGGGTCCCTATGTGGAAGGAAAAGTAATGGGTTACAAAGTCTCGTTTTTGGTCGACACTGGAGCTACACGCTCTACACAAAAGGGGTGCAGAGGTTCCGAAACTACCACTTTCGGGGCGTACCATAAGGGTAGTCAGAGTAGCAAACCAATACCTGACAAACCTGATTACAGACCCAGTGCAAGTTGAGATCGGCAACTTCCAGGGACTGCTTAGATTGGTGGTCTGTGATTCAAGTCTGGTATCCCTACTGGGGAGGGATTTACTGTGCAAGACAAAATGTTTGATTACCTGTTCCAATGATGGGATCGAAGTACAGACAAACAGTGATGATGAGGGAGACGAAGGTCAGTTTTCAGAGGAAGAGACAGGGACAGCAAATGAGGATTATCCTTTGATTACCTTGTTTCCAATGCTTACAATGATTGATCTACCTGTCGAGTTACAGGGAATAGTGACAAAGAGAGTGTGGGATCTGACAGGAAAGGAAGTGGGACTAATAAAAGGCGTGGAACCAGTTAAAGTACAAGTAAAGCCGAATGCAGTTTCCCCAGGTGCCACAATATCATATGGCACAAGAATCAAATCAAATCAAATCATTAACATTTATAAAGCGCGCTACTCACCCGTGCGGGTCTCAAGGCGCTAGGGGAAAAAGGGGGGGTTATCGCTGCTCGAACAGCCAGGTCTTTAGGAGTCTCCGGAAAGCGGAGTGGTCCTGGGTGGTCCTGAGGCTGGTGGGGAGGGAGTTCCAGGTCTTGGCCGCCAGGAAGGAGAAAGATCTCCCACCCGCCGTGGAGCGGCGGATGCGAGGGACAGCAGCGAGTGCGAGGCCAGAGGAGCGGAGGAGGCGGGTGGGGACGTAGAAGCTGAGGCGTCTGTTGAGGTATTCCGGTCCCTTGTCGTGGAGGGCTTTGTGTGCGTGGGTGAGAATTCGGAAGGTGATCCTTTTGCTGACTGGGAGCCAGTGCAGGTGTCTCAGGTGTGCGGAGATGTGGCTGCTGCGGGGTATGTCGAGGATGAGGCGGGCCGAGGCGTTTTGAATGCGTTGCAGGCGATTTTGGAGTTTGGCTGTGGTCCCGGCGTAGAGGGTGTTGCCGTAGTCCAGGCGGCTCGTGACAAGGGCGTGGGTCACGGTTTTTCTGGTGTCGGCGGGGATCCAACGGAATATCTTGCGGAGCATGCGGAGGGTGAGGAAGCAGGCGGAGGACACGGCGTTGACTTGCTTGGTCATGGTGAGAAGAGGGTCCAAGATGAAGCCGAGGTTGCGGGCGTGGTCTGTGGGGGTCAGTGCGGTGCCGAGGGCTGTGGGCCACCAGGAGTCGTCCCAGGCGGACGGGGTGTTGCCGAGGATGAGGACTTCCGTTTTTTCAGAGTTCAGCTTTAGGCGGTCGAGCCTCATCCAATCTGCGACGTCCTTCATACCCTCTTGTAGGTTGGTCTTGGCGCTGGCGGGGTCCTTGGTGAGGGAGAGTATAAGTTGCGTGTCGTCGGCGTAGGAGGTGATGATGATGTCGTGCTTGCGTACGATGTTGGCGAGGGGGCTCATGTAGACATTGAAGAATGTCGGGCTGAGTGATGAGCCTTGGGGTACGCCGCAGATGATCTCGGTGGGTTCTGAGCGAAACGGAGGGAGGTAAACTCTTTGGGAACGGTTTGAGAGGAAGGAGGCGATCCAGTCCAGGGCCTGGCCTTGGATTCCGGTGGAGCGGAGGCGGGTGATTAGGGTGCGGTGACAGACGCTGTCAAAGGCAGCCGAGAGGTCGAGCAGAATGAGGGCGACTGTTTCACCGTTGTCCATCAGGGTTCTGATGTCGTCAGTGACTGAGATGAGGGCGGTTTCAGTGCTGTGGTTAGTTCGGAATCCGGTTTGTGAGGGGTTGAGCAGGTTGTTGTCTTCCAGGAAGGTGGTCAGCTGTTTGTTGACGGTCTTCTCTATTACTTTGGCTGGGAAAGGCAGAAGAGAGATGGGGCGGAGGTTTTTCAGGTCGCTCGGGTCAGCCGTAGGTTTCTTTAGTAGGGCGTTGACTTCGCCGTGTTTCCAGCATTCGGGGAAGGTAGCAGAAGAAAAAGAAGAGTTGATGACGGTCTGGAGGTGCGGGGCGATGATGTCGTCGGCTTTGTTAAAGATGAAGTGCGGGCAGGGGTCCGAAGGGGCGCCGGAGTGGATAGAGTTCATGATGGATTTGGTTTCTTCCGTGTTGATGTGGGACCAGTTGTTGAGGGTGATGGCCGTAGATGCCGGTTCGGTGGTGTTTGGTTGGGTCTGGTGTCCGAAGCTGTCGTGGAGGTCGCTAATCTTGCGATGGAAGAAAGTGGCGAGGGATTCGCACAGATCCTGTGAGGGCGTGACGGCGTTGGCGTTGGCGCTGGGGTTGGAGAACTCCTTGACGATGCTGAAGAGTTCTCTGCTGTTGTGTCTGTTTTTGTCCAGTCTGTCGGTGAAAAAGTTCCTTTTGGCGGCGCGGATCAGGTGGTGGTGTTCGCGGGTAGCGTTCTTGAGGGCGGTCATGTTGTCAGCGGTGCGGTCCTTGCGCCAGGCTTTCTCAAGGGCGCGACAAGTTTTCTTTGATTCTTTGAGGGTGTCAGAGAACCAGAGAGGTTTTTTGGTGTTGGGCTGTCGATGCGTGCGTTTGAGGGGAGCAAGGATGTCTGCGCAGTTGGGGATCCAGTTTGTGAGGTTGAGGGCTGCGTCGTTGGGGTCGGTGGTGAGGGTGGGTTGGTTGGTGGCGAGTGCGGAGAAGAGTTGCTCTTCGGGGATCTTGTTCCACTGTCGACGAGGGATGGGTTGGGTGCGGAGGTGGCGGGTCTTGCGTCGGAATGTGAAGTGGACGCAGCTGTGGTCGGTCCAGTGTAGGGCGGAGGCGTGGCTGAAGAAGACGTGTTTGCTGGCGGAGAAGATGGGGTCAAGCGTGTGTCCGGCGATGTGGGTGGCGGTGTTCACCAGTTGTTTGAGGCCGAGGTTGGCGAGGTTGTCGAGCAGGGTGGTGGTGTTGGGGTCGTTGTTTTGTTCCAGATGGAAGTTGAGGTCACCTAGGAGGATGTAGTCCGGCGAGGCGAGGGCATGCGGGGAGATGAAGTCGGCGATGGCGTCGCTGAAAGTGGCGCGTGGCCCGGGAGGACGGTAGATGAGGGATCCTCTGAGGGTGGTCCTCTGATCGGTGCGAATCTGAAAATGCAGGTGTTCAGCGGCGAGAGGGGTGTCTTCGGTGGAGGTGGTGACGCTGATGGAGTCTTTGAAGACGATGGCGATACCTCCTCCTACCTGGTTGGTGCGGTCTTTTCTGGAGATCTTGTAGCCTTCGGGGATGGCAGTGGCGATGTCAGGGGCCGAGGAGGCGTTCATCCAGGTCTCCGTGATGAAGGCGACGTCCGGTGCTATGGAGTCCAGGAGGTCCCAGAGTTCAACGGCGTGTTTGTGGACGGAGCGAGCGTTGACTAGGATGCACTTGAGGTGGTTGATGGCGCGTGGGCTGGTGGTCATGGTTGTTGCGTGGTGGAAGGTGCGTTTGCAGGAGTTGCAGGCGAAGGGTCCATGGGTGCATTTGGGGTGAGCTTGGAAGCAAGTGTTGGAGCGTCCTGGGTTGAGGGCGTGGAGGGTGGTGGGGTCGTAGCGGGTCAGCGGGGCTTGGGAGAGCTGGGGTCGTGGCGCTGGGCGCTGGACAGGCGCGGACGGGCGCAGACGGGCTTGCCTCTGGTGCGCCTCTGGCGCGCCAGCGGCGCAGTCGCGCAGCGGCCGCCATATGAGGTAGGGGGGGAGGGGTCAGGTGGGGGCGAATGGGAGCTGGGGGGCGGGGGCGTGCAGGAGGTCGCGGCGGGAAAGCGCGAGGGAGGGGGGACAGGTAGAGTGAGAAGAGCTGGGGGAGAGGGGTTTAAGGGTGGAGGGGGGTGAGTGTTAGGAGGTTTAGGAGATAAGGTAGAAAGATAGGAGTAGGGTTGAGAAGATAGGGGAGGGGGGGTTGTAGAGGTGGGTGAGGGTGAGAGGTAGAGTGAGGATAGGAAGATAGATAATAGAGGGGGTGAGGGAGGGGGGGAAAGATATAGAAATAGATAGAGAAAATAGATAGGGAAATCGATAGATAGTGAAATAGATAGGAAGATAGGAGGAGGTGGAGAGTGAGGGAGTTAGATAGTGGGATGGAGAGATAGGTAGATAGGAGGAGTGGGGGAGGTAGATAGTGAACGGGTTAGATAGGGGTGATAGAGAGGGGGATGCGAGTGGGGGAGGGGGATGAGGCAGGAGCAGGAGGGCAGGCGCGGGGAGAAGAGGACGGAGGAGGTAGAAGAGCCGAAGTCAGAAGACAAGAAGAACAGAAGACAAGAAGAACAGAAGACAAGAAGAACAGAAGAACAGAAGACCGGAAGGAGAGAAGAAAGGAAGATCAGAAGACCGGAAGGAGAAAAGAAAGGAAGACCGGAAGAACACAGAAGAACACAGAAGAACACAGAAGAAGATACAGAAGAAGATACAGAAGAAGATACAGAAAACGAAGAACAGAGGGCAGAAGACCACAGAAGAAGATGAGGAAGAAGAGAAGTAGAGTGAAGACGGGGGAAAGAAGAGTACAGAAGAAGATTACAGACGAGGAGCGAGGAGGAAGAACAGAAGAACAGAGAAGAAGAAAAGAAGAAAAGAAGCAGATGCAGGAGAGAGGGTGAGTACCGCAGGGCAGAGCGAGGGGCTGGGAGGTGGGGGGTACTTACTGTGAGGTGGGTCTCAGGAACTCAGGAACCTGGAGGAGCTGCAGCGGCAGGGGGAGCGACCTACCCTTGGGTCAAGGGTCGCTACCACTGTCGCGCAGCGGCCGCCATATGAGGTAGGAGGGGGGGGTCAGGTGGGGGCGAATGGGAGCTGGGGGGCGGGGGCGTGCAGGAGGTCGCGGTGGGAAAGCGCAAGGGAGGGGGGGACAGGTAGAGTGAGAAGAGCTGGGGGAGGGGGGTTTAAGGGTGGAGGGGGGTGAGTGTTAGGAGGTTTAGGAGATAAGGGAGAAAGATAGGAGTAGGGTTGAGAAGATAGGGGAGAGGGGTTGTAGAGGTGGGTGAGGGTGAGAGGTAGAGTGAGAGGATAGGAAGATAGGTAATAGAGGGGGTGAGGGAGGGGGAGAGAGATAGAGAAATAGATAGAGAAAATAGATAGGGAAATCGATAGATAGGGAAATAGATAGAGAGATAGGAAGACAGGAGGAGGTGGAGAGTGAGGGAGTTAGATAGTGGGATGGAGAGATAGGTAGATAGGAGGAGTGGGGGAGGTAGATAGTGAACGGGTTAGATAGGCGAGATAGAGAGGGGGATGCGAGTGGGGGAGGGGGATGAGGCAGGAGGGCAGGCGCGGGGAGAAGAGGACGGAGGAGGCAGAAGAGCCGAAGTCAGAAGACAAGAAGAACAGAAGACAAGAAGTCAAGAAGAACAGAAGACAAGAAGAACAGAAGACCGGAAGGAGAGAAGAAAGGAAGATCAGAAGACCGGAAGGAGAGAAGAAAGGAAGACCGGAAGAACACAGAAGAACACAGAAGAAGATACAGAAGAAGATACAGAAGAAGATACAGAAAACGAAGAACAGAGGGCAGAAGATCACAGAAGAAGATGAGGAAGAAGAGAAGTAGAGTGAAGACGGGGGAAAGAAGAGTACAGAAGAAGATTACAGACGAGGAGCGAGGAGGAAGAACAGAAGAACAGAGAAGAAGAAAAGAAGAAAAGAAGCAGGAGAGAGGGTGAGTAGCGCAGGGCAGAGCGAGGGGCTGGGAGGTGGGGGGTACTTACTGTGAGGTGGGTCTCAGGAACTCAGGAACCTGGAGGAGCTGCAGGGGGAGCGACCTACCCTTGGGTCAAGGGTCGCTACCACTGTCGCGCAGCGGCCGCCATATGAGGTAGGATGGGGGGGAGGGGTCAGGTGGGGGCGAATGGGCAAGATGTTCTTAAGTGTCACAAATAATCGCAGACTTTGTGAAACGGAGTTCTGAAAGAGGTGTTGAGTAGCCCATGTAATTCCCCAATAATGGGTCTGAAAAAGCCTTGTGGGAAGGTTCGAATTGTGCAGGATTTGAGGAAAATAAACGAGATTGTGGTAAAATGTTGTCCAATAGTGCCAAATCCAGCAGTGATTATGTTTCAGGTCCCGTGTGATGCCGAATGGTTCACTGTTGTAGACCTGTCACAAGCCTTCTTTTCGATACCTCTTCACGAGGACAGACAGTTTTTATTCAGTTTCAAATTCCTGGATAAGGTGTACAGTTGGTGCAGAATTCCTCAAGGGTTTTCTGAGTCACCGTCTATCTTTAATCAGATATTGAAAAAGGATTTGGAATCCTTGATACTGGCTTTTTAATTCGACTCTAGTGCAGTACATCGATGACTTGCTGATTGCATCCAAAACAAGGGATAACTGTAAATACGACACAATTGCCTTGCTGAATCACTTGGGAAAGAACGGACATAAGGTGTCACCCAAGAAGCTGCAATACTGTCAAAAAGTGGTGAAATACCTAGGACATCTAATTGAAAGAGGGTCCAGGAGAATATCGAAAGAAAGAATAACAGCCATTTTGCAAATGAACCCTCCAGCGACAAAAAAGGGATGTCAGGATGTTTCTGGGAATGGTGGGCTACTGTCGCCAGTGGATACCCAACTTCTCGATCATCTCAAAACCTTTAATAAGACTGACAGGCAAAGAGATCAAGGATGAGCCATACACCATAGCTTTGTCCAAAGAAGAGCTTGAGTCATTCATGGAATTGAGAGAGTGCATGTGCAGGGCACCAGCATTAGGAATGCCTGATTATACGAAACCTTTCCTACTGTTTTGTCATGAACGTGATGCTTGTTCTTTGTCTGTCTTAACACAGGTCCATGGAGGTGCTAATCGCCCTGTAGCGTATTTTTCAGCTACCTTGGACCTCGTTGCAGCAGCCTTACCGGGTTGTCTGCGCGCAGTTGCAGCAGTTGGTCAAAGCCTTACGCAGTGTGAAGGCATAGTCGTGAGATACCCCCTAACAGTAATGGTTCCTCATTCAGTTGAAATTTTGTTGACTCGAACCAAAACTCAACACATGGCAAATGCCCGACTTACTAAATATGAGACAATCATACTAGGGTCACCAAATGTTTCGCTGATACGTTGTACTGTGTTAAACCCGGCAACTCTGCTTCCTGCTGAGGGTACTGAAGTTAACAATGAGGAAGAATTTGAACATGATTGTCTTGAGGTAACGGAATTATGTACAAAACCACGACCAGATATTCAAGACACACAGCTGAAAGAAAATGACTGCATTATGTTTGTTGATGGGTCTTGTTTAAGAGATTCTGTCGGAACACTGGGGGCTGGTTACGCTGTATGTACCATAGCTGGTATCATTGAAGCTTCCTGGCTCGAGAAGGTGTTTTCCGCACAAGTGGCAGAATTAATTGCCCTTACTAAGGCATGCCACGCAGCTGTGAATCTGAGAGTTACTATCTACACTGATAGCAGATATGGATTCGGAATTGTACATGATTTCGGCCAACTGTGGTCGCAGAGAGGTTTCATGACCTCTTCTGGTTCTCCTGTGAAAAATGGTGAACAAAATAAAGGATTTGTTACATGCAATTCAGTTACCTCTTGAAATTGCCGTGGTAAAATGCAATGCTCATGTTAAGTCACAAGACTTTGTGTCCATGGGAAACGGTTATGCAGATCAAGTCGCAAGGTTTTGCACATTGAACTGTATATCGTTCAAGGAACAGTGGGAATTGTTACAGCAAACTGAAAATGACACATGCTTGAACCTTGCATTAAGGGTGGTCAATACCCTAGATGAGTTAAAAACATTACAGGGTCGTGCTAGCAAAGAGGAAAAACGATCCTGGCAAAGAATGCAATGTGTACAGAGGGCTGATGATCTGTGGGTTTCAGAAGAGGGGAAATTAGTCTTGCCAAACAGCCTTCTGTCCCAGTTTGCCAGGCTATACCATGGACAGGCTCACCTTGGGAGAGATGCAATGATCAGGTCATTTAAAATTGATTGGTTCAACCCAAAGTTCAGACATGCCGCAGAGGTTATCGGTCATAGGTGCATCATCTGCCAACAGATGAATGCGGGAAAAGGGACTGTGGTAACTTTGAGCCACATTGGGAGAGCTGGTGGTCCTTTCAGCAAAATGCAAATGGACTTCATTGAGATGCCTGTTTGTGGAGGATTGAAGTACGTGTTGGTGATTGTGTGTGTTTTCAGTCACTGGATTGAAGCCTACCCCACACGTAGAAATGACAGTCTCACAGTTTCAAAGCTGCTGCTTAGGGAACTAATACCAAGGTTCGGGTTCCCGGTCTCTATAGAGTCTGATAGGGGGCAGACACTTCGACGATGAGGTGATTAAACTCCTGTGTGCCGCACTAGACATCGAACAAAAGCTGCATTGTAGCTACCGCCCTGAAGCATCAGGACTAGTAGAGCAAATGAATGGTACTCTGAAATCAAGAATGGCAAAAATGTGCGCAGCTACCAATATGAAATGGCCAGGTGCATTGCCCTTAGTGCTGATGTCAATGAGGAACACCCCTGATAAGAAAACAGGACTGTCCCCCCATGAAATCCTCATGGGCAGAGCTATGAGGTTGCCAGCAGTACCTGCGAATACTCTAGTGCATATCACAGATGATATGGTGTTGGACTACTGCAAAGGTTTGGCTGATGTGATTCGCTCTTTCTCTCACCAGGTAAAGGGTAAAACCTTGCCACCGATTGGAGATCCAGGACATACTCTACAAGCCGGTGACTGGGTGGTTGTCAAGAAGCACGTGAGAAAGTCATGTTTGGAGCCACGTTGGAAAGGGCCGTATCAAGTAATCTTGACAACAACCACTGCTGTGAAATGGGCGGGCGTTCCAAACTGGATACATGCCAGTCACACAAAGAAGGTAACGTGCGCAACTGACGGAACTTAAAGTTTCCGGCACAACAGTTCCAGGAAGAGAAGTCTCAGGGCCAGAAAACAGCCAAGAAGGAACTGAGACTGCAGGAGAGCCCACTGAGAACAGCCTTGTTCCTCAAACAGTAAATGAGTTCGAGAGAGGTAACAAACTGCCTATCTCAGTAGAGGCGGCAGGAGAACTAAGTCAAGGAGAGGTTCTCCCAGAAGTAGAGGGATACGGGTTAGAACTTGAGCCCGTTACAGATCAAGAAGAAGAAGGAGAAATAAAACAACGAGATCAGAGTGTGCCAGCATCCCCTGAACCAGTTGCAGGTCCACCAAGTGAAAACACCATATCACAAGAGGAGGGTGCTGTCCAACGTCCTGAAAAGACATATCGGAAAAAGACGCATAAAGGTGATAAATGGCCAGAGAAACCACTCTTAAGGATAAGAAGCATACCAGATGAAATAATAATAGAGGAAACTGATACATCCCGAGTGGAAGACCTAAGTGAAGGAGAACTGCAAGGTGAACGCAGATTGAAGAGAAAGAGAGTCGCAAACAGAAGATATACAGGCCCTGAATGGGCGTATGCTACAACATCTGAATGGCAACAAGAATTCCTAGCATTCTGTTTTGATCGAGAAGTACCAGGTCAATATTACGGTACCTGAATCAATTCAAAGAAAAGACTTTGTTAAAATCGAAATCGAAAACTAAGAAAGAGACTTATAAATTACCGGATGTGACACTAGAACCAGATTTGACTTTGAAAAAACTGATTACGACAAGCTGCTAACCTGATTTGACAAAGGGGTCCTGGAGCGAGTGAAAACGCTGTAAATACACGCAGAGTGCAAGAGAGAAAAGAGTTCTAAGTCATCCTCTAGTTGATTGTTATTTTGCTATCTGATTCTATACAGACATGGCTTATAATAGAGGTAGTAACAAGGGAAGTAAGGTGTGTGGTTGGTTAAGCCTTATAATAGCTATTGTGTGTGCAATAATAATTGTGGGAGTGATTGTGGGAATGCCATGGTTGGAGAAAAAGACTATTAATGCTACTTCAAAACCAGAGACTACAACATTAACACCACAGGAAAAGTTTGAGCAGGATGCAAGGCACTTGCATGAGGGGACTAATTCAAAGGGGGAACTCTCTACTAATGTCTTCTATCGCTTGCTTAATGAGTACGTTGAAACCATGGATGCGAAAGACTGTTATGTGTGTACAAAGATTCCTTCATCGGTGCAAGAAGGGGTCACCTATCATAGTTTACTGCTAACTTACGGGATTAGTTGTAGCTTGCTATTAACCAGATTCTATAATCAAGAGCATGTGCAATACTTTTATTCAAATCTGGATGTTGTGTTTTCGTTTGTGCCTGTGATTGAATTCCTGTTAGCTAAGGAACGAGATATAAAAATAGTTAGAGGATTCTTTGAGCCGACACTTACATTTGGAACTGCTTATGCACATCGCAATAATATGACCTGCTTACTGTCACCTGTAGAGAAAAGCTTTTTAGATCACACTGATGATAGACGCAAAGCATTGAAAGAAAGATTAGAAAAAGGGTTAGAGAAACGCACATATGCAAATGATTATGCTTACACCGCGATCAAAACTCAAGGCAAACTAGCTATAGATGCATTGCATGTAGGTAGGCTTTGTATATATAGGCCAAAATCTGAACAGGACAATTTGTTTGTGGGAACGAGTGAATGCAGGCATGTGTTTTTGTTTCAGAGTAAGTGGACATTTATGTTGAATGGACAGGATCCAGCGATTCCTGGGATCTATTACATCTGTGCACTTAATGCTTATTACGTCTCCCTAAGGGATTGTATGGGACTTGTTATTTGGGAATAGTCTTCCCAAAGATTTACCAGATTGATGACTTAAAACAAATACCTAAAACGTCTGAATTACAACATGCTAGACAAAAACGAGAATCAGTGGCTGCTGTCATTGATGATATATTTGGAGCTATAATCCCTTCAGTAGGGGTTATCTTGAATTCTATGAAGATTCAAAAGTTGTCTACTATTGTGGATAACATGCTGACAAATTTTACAGGGGCTATACTCCTGATGGATACTGAACTTGCTGCAGAAAGAGCTATGACTCTTCAAAATCGGCTTGCTTTAGACATTCTTTTAGCAAAGAGTGGAGGGGTCTGCAAGATGCTCAACGAGCGCCATTGTTGCTCGTTCATTCCGGACAATAGTAAAAGGATTAGAGGTATGCTTACTAACCTAACTAGAGATAGTGCAGATTTGAAGGATCTGAAAGAACCTGGAGTTTGGGAGAAATTTGGAAAAGGAATTGCCAGAGTAGGGAGCTGGTTTACCAACATTTGGAATGGGGTACTTGCAAAAATACTAATGGGTCTATTTATTGTTCTGGCCTGTTTATTGGGATTATGGGGAACATGCAAAATTAATGATAAAATTAAGAGAAATTGGACCAAAAGAACCAGGAAAAATGAAGAAAGCGAAAGAGAGAAAATGTTCAATGAAATTTGGGAGAGCTCACATAAGGGACAAGATGTTGAAATGCGCATTATGCGTAAAGTGAAAAATTAAAATAAAGGGTTAAAGGGAAAGGTTTGTGTGATGACGAGCGTCATCAGAGGAGGGACTGAGAGAGCGTAGCTTACTTAACCTATATTAAAATAAAATGCTTACATCAATGTGTAATGATGCTGCGTAGAAAACAATAATAATAGCGGTTTTGCTTAAACGTGCACCTGAATTGTGATCACGGTAAATGACCACCAATGTATACACAGACTAATAATGATGAATAAAACGTTTATGTTATGTTTAATTAAGCTTATATTAACATTTATGTTATTGCATTTGTATTGAAAATCTTTATAGGCCTTAAGTTAGCATGAGCCGCGGGTTTTAGCTGCCCAGCTCTCATATTAAATGCATTTTTCTGTTTTCCAGTGTGCTGAGTCGCAAAGGGCCATGACCCTGCAAATGTTATTTTTCTTCAACTTGGAAGACGAATGTATCTATGTTGATTCCGTTCCCAAGCGCATATTTGGTGCCTTGGTTTAAAGGGTTATGTGCAAATTGAAACAAATGTAGATTAATAAAATGTACAAGGTTGCTTAGACCAATGGACAATGGATCTGCTGACCCAAAAGACGTGCCAAAGAGTGAAGTGACACCGGACGTGCCACCTTCAAAGACGTCAATTACGAAGACCAATCAAAGTGCTACGAACTAATGTGGGGTGACAATTGGGATTACAAAATGCTAAATTTGATAGGTTAAAGATAGTGGGGTATAGTTAGTGTCCAATGGGATTTTGGGGGAATGTACTATGAAAAAGGGATAAACACCCATGTCACAGAAGGGTCATTAGAACTAGGTAGGGAATACTATTGATTTTGTCCAGAAACTCTGTCACTCTGTTTGGTGACTTTGAGACTTATTAAAACCATCCTCACCCATAGACTGCCCATTTTACACTTTCCACCTTAAGAGGAAAGTGTCCATATTGCCCTTTAGTTGAGCTTAGGCTGATGGCATTTGACTGATGTCCTGAAGACGAAGACTGATCCTGTGTGCTGACCTAATCCTTGGAGGGTAATTATGACAATGCAATTTGTAATTTGTCTGTTTGCTTTTCCTTTCTAGGTACCAACTGCTTAATTTTGATAGAGACCATAGCTAGATGTTTTTCAAATTGGTGTTCTAAATTGTTTTGCATGAAGCCCAACATGCCGATGCTAATGAGTGGTTAGGACAGGTGATCATCAAAATTGACGCAAATAGACAAACGACTGACATTATGCTATGTTGAACTGACTCGTATTCAACACTTTGCCGTATTCTGATCTATGTTTGCATCGTGTTATATTCTGATGTTTATGATTCTTGACTTATTGAAATCTTACCAAAGTTGCCATTTCGTAATTATGCTGTTGTGTTTCTTGGCTTTGAGATTGACACACTTACTTTTAGACTGTAACTAATAGGGAATAAACTTCATAAAATTCTATTAAAAGGTGTGGTTATTCATGGCTGAAAGGTCCTGGTTGCGTCGTCAATTTGATTAATGTCTTTGACCAAAGTGAAATGTATTGTGGTGATAAATATTGATGACATTATTGATATATTGATTGACATATTGATCAGCTATCTCGTCCTACGGTGTCTCTCACCTGGGTCAAAAGATTCATTGGCCTAAAACGAGTCCTAATGTGTAATAAATTAACATAAAAGGACGCGTTAACAAGGACGTACAAGAATTAATTGCTTTTAGTTCTAACAAAATCTCTTTTAACACCCCAGCCTCTTTTCTCAATGACTTGTTTGTGGCAAGAGAAGCTTCAAATAGCTCATGCAATGTTTTCTGCATTCACAGCAGGACATCCAACTTTGGCAAAGGACCTGATAAAAGAGAGTCAGTATTTGCTGCTGACATAGGCAACACACCTTGGTTACCATCCTGAGATCCCCAGCCAGATAAAACTGGTGCTGCACACTGCACACCTCTCCATTGACCATCCACAGATTGTCCCTTACTTGAAATGGCCTTTTTCCACCCCAGTCCCCTCTCTTGAGCTCACAAAGCTCAGTACTTCTGGCTGGAACATACATGGGGAGGAGGAAAGCTGAGGGTGAATCACAGCTCGAGTTCCAAAAAGGTCCAGAATAATCTTCTCCCTTACTTCCATCAACTCCTGGGAGCCCACCTCTGAAGAAATCATATGACCCATGTTTGTAGACTCAGGCAAAGCTGGAGGTTTAAAATGCTTCCCCACAATATCCTTTATTAAAACTGCCAAAGATTTTGCTGAAGAGTGAGCTTTGCCCACTACTTGGACACCACCAGCTTCCACTTGTGTCTCTTCTATGTGGGTGGGGTCTCAGGCTCCTCTGATGACAGTACATCTTCAGTCATCCCACAGGCATTCCTGCCTTACCCTGCTCCCAAAGGTTTTATACCTTTTTTCTTCAAAGGGGTCATTTTGGGCAAACTTGGACAACTTGAAATGAACAACTACTATTGAGCATTAACTGTTTGAACAAATGCAGAAAACAATTACCTTTCGCTCCTGCTAAGATATTGAGCTGTGAAGGGCTACCACGCCCCCACAACCATCTCTTTACCACTTTTACTGAGTGGTTTATATTCCTTTGTAAAGCTACAAAATATCCACCTTGCTCCAGGTTGCACAGATAACATTTTCCCTGCTCCCGATAATTGTTTACCAAACTGGCCATCGGTGGTCCACTGGCTTCACTAGCTTCGCGCTTCAAGGTTCGTGGCACAGGACTCACACTCCCTGCGGCCCCTCTTACGGCCCCCACTCTGCCCTACAGCTCGCTGCGGACACCCTCCAACAGCAGCAAAAAGCGTGGCAAACAGTCTACGGGCGGTGGGACACGAGCACAGGCTTAGAGGCTACGGTACAGCATAGCGTGCCGTCAGTGTTTGGAGAAGGAGAGCACAGAGTCTGGCATCTGGCGTCAGCAGTAGGAGGACTGTCAGTAGGGAAAATTCAAGATGAAGGGACTTTAGAGGACACCCACAATCAGATAAGAGGTTCTGGCATCTTAAAGGTGAAGACTGGTCCAGCCTTAGCCTAATCTACATTCTGTCACAGCCTGGGTGCGTCCCATACTGTGAGCAGGCCGGCCTGTGCCAAGGCCCACTAACAGGGGGAAACAAACAGTGTGCATTTGAGTGTGACTGCAAGAACCTTAAATGAAAATAACAACATCAAACTACAGCAGCCCCCCATCCCCTTCACCTCTTTTGAGCCCAAATGTCATTAAATGAGCCTGAAATACCTACAGAATCCCAAAACAGAGGAGAAGAAAGTGTAAACATACTTGGAAAAAAATCATCATCAACAACACAAACAAACAAAAACCCCAAAGGGCAATGAACGTGCTGCATGCAAGGGGTGGGAAGGTACCCAGAGGGAGCAGCACTGCCCTGTGCAAGGCATCAGGATAGTAATTTTTATAGTCTGAATTGCACTCATCACCAGTTAGACAGCTAGCAGGAGGATGGACCAGTCATTTGGTACAATGTGGTTGCAGCAACACAGCAGGGAGCTGAAGAATCAGCTGCACAGGCGTGCAACACACAGACACAGTCTGTAGAAAGGATAGCCCTGGGGAGTGAGGAGTGGCACACACAGTAACAAGTACACAATGTTACAGCATTAGATAAATCATGCAATGGGCAGTTTGGACTACATTCAGTTAGTCATTATCACTGAGGGTGAGGTGCACCGCCATCCATTGTTCTGGGAGGTTGTTGGGCTAGATGAAGAGGGGATTCCTGCCCTGCTCAGAGCGATGTGGTATTCTATGAATTCCAGAGCAGTGGCAGGTTGTCGAAAAAAGTGGGTTTTAACCCTGTGTTTAAGTTGCAACTTGGCAGGGACGAGCATGGAGTATTTTCACCGCCTGAAACTGAAGGATCTTTTTTACCTCTTGAAAGGAACAGCATACCTCTCACACTGCAGGTATGAAGTCACAGTAAAAGGATATCTAAGAACCCTCATATTGTAGATCTGGGTTACCTCTGTTCAGACGTAAGATCACGTCTCTGTCCCTATAGTTCAATGATCTAGCTATGATTGAGCATGTAGCTTGACCTGGTGGGCGCAAGTGTGCAGTGTTCCCACTCAACGATAAAAACATCGGAGAATTTGCTGTGGCCGAATAGAGTGCCAAGAAGATTTTCCACAAATCTTCCATAGTTGGTGTTGGTGGAGGATTCTGGAATGTCCAGTATCCTGACCATATTTCGGCAGGATCTACCTTCCAAATATTCATGTTTAGCCAGTCATGCTTTGAGTTGCTGCCTCGATGCTATGAGACCATGGTGAGCACTTGATGGATATCCTCCAGGGCAGCGATCCAGGCCGCAGCCCGTGTAAGCCTGGAATCGTGTCTGCGGTCGACTAGTCACTGTGTGCCTTAGATTGATGTCCATCAAATCACAGCTTAGCTTGTTTTTGTTCTGCTTTATCCATGATGAAGTGGTTCCGCAAGGAGTATTGAAGGCAACAAAGAAATCTGGGCCACAGTGCCTGACACAGGTGATCAGGGGGCTCGAGCAAGGAGAGTGCACCAAACGGTCAAAGAAATACTGAGAGAGCAATATCCTAGACTGCCATTGACCTGTGGCCAGCAGAACGACCCACAAGACAGGAGACAATACATATGCAGGGGTGGCACGGACGAGAAGTGATGCGGTCCCCTACATCAGGGCAAGTCAATCAGCCATCAAAGAATTGGCCTTGAATGTTGCAGAGCTCCAGCGTCAGAGACCTTGCCACACACCAAATATAAGGTGTGGAGTACATATATCCCCCACCCGTGTACTGGAAGGGCCACAGTGAGAAGAGCAGAGTGCCATAAGAGGGGCTGAACAGTCTGACCGTGTGGTAGCAGAGTGTAACCCCAATGGGTCAGAGCTCTGGGAGACGAGGAGGGGCATCACTGAACCTCCAGCACCGAGGACTCATAGCGAGCACTACTACCAGACTGTAGAGAGGTGCATCAGGTAATGTGGGGCCTTGCCAGCCACCTGATCACACAGCAAAGGGGTGGCTGCTTGACTGCTGTTTAGGCCCAAAAGGCCCCAGTCCAGAACTGGTACATTCTTACCTCCGGAGTGAGGGGCCTCAGAAAATGTAGAGGCCAGAAGCTGAGCAGTTGCAGTAGTGAGCCAGCCTGCCTCAGAACGAACCACAAGGCCAGAGACAATATATATGCAAGGGTGGCACGGGCAAGAAGTGATGCGGTCCCCCACGTCTGGGCAGGTCAAGCAGCCATCAAAGAAATGGCCCTAAATGTCGCAGAGCTCCAGCGTCAGGGACCTTGCCACACACCAAATATGAGGTGTGGCGTATATAGATCTCCCCCTGTTTACTGGAAGGGCCACAGTGAGAAGAGCAGAGTGCTATAAGGGGGCCGGACATGCTAACCGTGTGGCAGCAGAGTATGACCCCAGTGAGTCAGAGCTGTGGGAGATAATGAGGGGCAATCCCTGAACCTCCAGCACTGAGTAGTCATAGCGAGTGCCACCTCTCTTGGCGGCTATGAGAGTACCTCTCATAGAGAGGTGCAATAGGTAATGTGGGGCCTTGCCAGCCACCTGATCACACAGCAGAGGGACCCCTGCTCGACCGCAGTTTAGGCCCAAAGGCCCCAGCCCAGAACTGGTACATACTTAACTTCCCGAGTATGGGGTCTCAGAGGAGGTAGAGGCCAGTAGAAGAGCAATTGCGGTAGCAATCCAGCTGGCCACACAACAGTAGAAAATGGCCCGACGGACACCGGCTCCACCCAGAGAGGTGTGAATCCAACCAGGGCCCAGCTGCTTTGTGACCATGGCAGGCAGTGAGCCAGTGGTGCAGGAGCCAATATAAAGTCACCAGTCTCTGCCCACACCCCAATAGGGACCCAAGGGCTAGCTGCTCAACTGCTGAAATTAAGCCCCAACAGGCCCCAGCCCTGAGCTCCACCCATGGAGGAGTGAAGAACAAAAGGCAGGGAAGGGACTGAAGTGAAACGCCCAGCCACATGACTGTGGTATTGGCTCTGACAAGCTGAGGGTGTGATACAGCCTAGCCGCAATGCGGCCATAGCAAGCAGTGAAGCAGGCTGTCGGGAGTAGGCCAAGCAAAGGCTCCCGAATGCAGGGATTCCTCCAGTAGATTCAGGGACCGTCCATTCAACCACGCTGGAAGGCCCCAATAGGCCCCAGTCTCTGCGGGCACCCACATGGAAGGGGAAGATGGGTCCAATGGAGTTACCAACGGAGAGCACTGTGGGTGGAGGCCCAGATAGTGAGATGCCTCTCCGGGGCACTGGATAGGCAGAGATGGATGGGTAGGAACTGGAGGGTGAAGCTGCTTACCACTGCAGTGCACAGTGCAGGATGGAGCCACAGCTGGTAAAAGCTCCCTTAATCCCCTTCCCAGTACTGATGCAGGAATCCCCGGGCGCACACCGGTCAGTCAACACTGACCCAGTGACAGAGGGTCTTGGATGGATGCAGATGGTGGTGTGGACTTGGCGACTATGATAAGGGCTGCCAGAGCTCAATAACTGGGTGGCCGAGTTTATCGCTGGCTCTCAGGCTCACCCCTCTTCAAAACCAGCTCTCTGGCACCCCTTACAGAGCAAACTTTAAAGACATGTTACATTGAGTATGGGAACAAATAGGACAAAAGAAAGAGAGCCAGGTGAAGCAAACAAAAGCATGAATTAAACACAGCAAGACTACATAACTCCAGATGGGTGAGAAGGTATTGGTACTATTACTGTCAGCCCCCAAAAAAATCTAAACAGCAAGGACACTATGGGGGTCATTCCTAGATTGGCGGGCGGCGGTCGCCGCCCGCCAAGCGGGAACCGCCAGAAGACCGTACGCGGCGGTCATTCTGAGTTTCCCGTTGGGCTGGCGGGCGACCGCCAGAAGGCCGCCCGCCCGCCCAGCGGGAAACCCCCTTTCACGAGGATGCCGGCTCTGAATGGAGCCGGCGGAGTGGAAGGGGTGCGACGGGTGCAGTGGCACCCGTCGCGATTTTCAGTGTCTGCATAGCAGACACTGGAAATCTTAATGGGGCCCTGTTAGGGGGCCCCACGACACCCGTTCCCACCATCCTGTTCCTGGCGGTGAAAACCGCCAGGAACAGGATGGCGGTAAGGGGGTCGGAATCCCCATGGCGGCGCTGCAAGCAGCGCCGCTGTGGAGGATTACCGCCGCGGTCAGAATGCCCCCGGAAGCACCGCCAGCCTGTTGGCGGTGCTTCCTCCGTCACCTACCCTGGCGGTCATAGACCGCCAGGGTAGGAATGACCCCTTATATATAGATTTGAGTAAAGTCACTTGCATGACATATATACTGTCAGTTCTCCATTACCGTAAGACTGAACAAATTTACCATATAAATGTATTAAAGAAATGGGGAGAGCTAGTAAAAATAACACCAGATCCAGCAATAAATGCTTACATCATAATGGACACATTGGCCGTCATTACAACCCTGGCGGCGGTGTTAAAGTGGCGGTAATACCACCAACAGGCCGGCGGAAAAAAAATGGGATCACGACCATGGCGGAAACCGCCAACATAGACAGCCACTTTGGGCGGTAGAAACAAACACCGCGGCGGTAACTGCCAACAGACAGGTGGAGGACAAAGTACCGCCCACTGTATTTCAAGACGCCTATCCGCCACCTTTTCCGGGGCGGAACCAACGCGATCAAAAGCACGGCGGAAACAGTACACAGAAGGGAAAACACTCACCTCTCGACACCCAACGAGGAAACAGGACGCCATGGAGCCCGAGTTACAGGTCCTGCCCATGTTGGTGTATCTTCTCATCTACCAGGAGTACGAACGGCGGTGGCGACGACCACGGTGAGTGCTGCACCTACAACACGGGGAGAGTAACACACACACGCAACACGCAATACCCCCACCCTCACCCACAACAACATACACACAAATACATGCAGCAACATTACATATACACCCACCCACCCCCTGAAAGAACGCAAGGACAAAAAGAAATGATTGTAACCAGTGTAATCATGAAAAATCAGATAGTCAAAATTCAAAATTCAGTATATACAAATATGTACACCAACTACACAAGTCCGGATAGTGAACCAATCATTGTCCGTGGACCACTGTGCCCAAAATGCATGGGCGAAGCCCATACTAGATCCCTGACTGGAAACGGAGAGAACACTGCTGGGGCATCATATCGAAAATATACAGGCACCTCAGTGGGAGGGGAGGCACCTCAGCCAGATGAACGCACGACGCCACTGCTGCGTGAGGGGGCTCAATGCCCATTGTTGTATCCTGGGGAGTGCAAAGCCACAGTCTCCAAAGTCTCTCCAGTGGGTGGTTTGCCCACTGCATTATCCAGGGGAGTGCAAAGCCACAGTCTCTCAAGTCTCTCCAGTGGGTGATTTGTCCACTGCTTTATCCTGGGGAGTGCAAAGCCACAGTCTCTCAAGTCTCTCCAGTGGGTGGTTTGCCCACTGCTGTATCATGGGGAGTGCAAAGCCACAGTCTCTCAAGTGGATGTCATTCTCCACTGGTTCTGGAGGGGGCCTTGTGCCCAGAGTGCTTCATCCTGCCAAGGACTGAGGCAGTGGATGTCAATTTCCACTGGTTCTGGAGGGGGCATGGTGCCCAGAGTGCTTCATACTGCCAAGGACTGAGGTAGTGGATATCATTCTCCACTGGTTCTGGAGGGGGCATGGTGCCCAGAGTGCTTCATCCTGCCAAGGACTGAGGTAGTGGATGTCAATCTCCACTGGTTCTGGAGGGGGCCTTGTGCCCAGAGTGCTCCACGTGCAGTGTGGCTGGTACAATTCCCTCACCTGGGTGTGCATGCCACGAGATTGGCGAGGTACAGGTAGCATGATACGCATGGAGGCAGCGATATACCCCACACTGCTGCGGCTTCACCTTCCACCTGCAGGTGCAAACAGTGATGGAAGTCATGCCTCATGGAAGCTGCCCAGGGTCCAGGAACTCTCCTCCAGCCTCGGACGACTGACCACTGGGGATGGTAGCCATGTCAGAAGTGGTGCCACTGTCCGGGTACGTCGCGGGGCTGGTGGCAGTGCATGCGGCAGTGTCTGTGGCGACGGTGCTTGCGGCGGTGTCTGTGGCGGCAGTGCTGGTGGCGGTGCATGGGTCAGCAACTGCTGAGGGACACAGCAGGACGTCTCCTGCAGCCTCGGACAGCTGCCCACTGGGGAAGAGGCTGGGGACTGTTTCTGAGGCTGTAGACGGGCTGGTGGCGGTGCAGGTGGCAGTGCAGGTGGCAGGGCAGCTAGCGAAGTTCGCCGCCGTACAGGTTGGTGTGGTCGTGGACAGAAGGTGTGACACTGGTCCCTCAGTCGGTGCCACCATGCCCTCTCCTGACCTGCTCTTCTGCTTTTGGCCCTTCCCCACCTTCGATGGTGCCGCAGTTGTCTTGCCCCTTTTGTTTTTGCTCAGCCCTTGGTGGCTGGTAGTTTTGGCTTCTCCCTCTGGGATAGAGGGCACTTTTTTCACCTTGGCAGGTGGTGGAATGTCCTTGCCCTCGCTACGTGGCACACTGGCAGCCCTGATGGGTGGCGCACTCGATGAGCCCGCAGTTGCTGGCACCACTGCGCCTGGGGATTTGGTGGCTGAGGTGCTGGGCTGGGACCTGGAAAGCCTGGCCCTAGGGGAAGGACGGGGGGGTGAAGGGAAGAAGTCAAGGGTTGCGAGGAAAAGTTTTTTAGACACACGGGACGGGAAGATGGAGGGGGTTTGGGAGTGGAGGAAGAGGTAGTGGTTGTAGGAGGTGTATGTCTGCTGAATTTGGGTGAAGGTGCATGGGCCGGAGGCTGTTGTGAGGTGGATTGCTGTTAGGTGGGTGTGTGCCTGCATTTGTGTACTTTGGGAGGAGGGCTCACAGACACACTGGGAGAGGACACAGGGGATGTGTGAATGGCAGTGGGGGTGGTGATTGCATGTGAGCGGTGTGTGGTGATGGGCATGCTGGTGATGGAGGTAGTGGCTGAGGATGTAGTGCATGCAGGTGTGAGTGGAGACGAGACAGGGAGGGAGGAGGAGGACGTGGAGGAGGGGGACACAGTGGAGGCTGTGGATGTTGCTGTGTCTGCATGGGGATGGTGCTTGTGTGAGTGCTTGTGGGATGTGTGGTGCTTATGTTTGCCATGTCCACTCTTGTGTGTTGATGAGTGTGCACGCTGGTCTGATGGTGTGCTTGGGATAGGCTGAGGTACAGGGGATTGGGTTTGGGTGGAGGAAGTTGGAGGGGGGAGGCTGGACACAGGGACAATGGCTGCCATCAGTGCTGAGGCCAGAGCCTGAAATGCTCTCTGTTGGGCCGCCTGCCCAGAATGAATGCCTTCCAGGTATGCATTTGTTTGTTGCAAATGCCCCTCAACACCCTGGATGGCATTCAAAATGGTAGATTGCCCAACAGTGAGGGATCTCAGGAGGTCAATAGCCTCCTCACTGAGGGCAGCAGGGCTGACTGGGGCAGGAGCTGAGGTGCCTGGGGCGAAGGAGATGCCCACCCGCCTGGGTGACCGGGCATGGGGCACACACTGAGGGGCTGCTGGGAGGGCGGTTCTGGTAGGGGGGGTGGCGGTTGTACCTGTTGATGCAGTAGGCACAGAGGTGCCCACCACCGCAAGGGAGCTCCCATCAGAGGAGGAGTCACTGTCACTGGTGTCTGCTCCTGTCACAGCCGTGGAGCTCCCCTCGCCCTCCGTCCCACTGGTGGCTTCAGATTCCGTTGCTTCACCCTCCAGGGCCAAGTGGGTTGCAGCTCCCTCCTGCTCCGGTGCCAATGCTCCACCGCCTGATGATGCTATTGCACACAAGAAGACCACAAAAAGGGGGGGGGGAGACAGAAGAAAAACATGTTCAGTGCATGCAGCACTGTAAGGAAATGCCTCCTTGGCATGGTTACCCCCTGAATTTTTGCCTTTGCTGATGCCAAGTTATTATTTGAAAGTGTGCTGAGGCCTGCTAACCAGACCCCAGCACCAGTGTTCTTTCCCTAACCTGTACTTTTGTTTCCACAATTGGCACACCCTGGCATCCAGGTAAGTCCCTTGTAACTGGTACACCTGGTACCAAGGGCCCTGATGCCAGGGAAGGTCTCTAAGGGCTGCAGCATGTCTTATGCCACCCTGGGGACCCCTCACTCAGCACAGACACACTGCTTGCCAGCTTGTGTGTGCTGGTGGGGAGAAAATGACTAAGTCGACATGGCACTCCCCTCAGGGTGCCATGCCAACCTCATACTGCCTATAGGTATAGATAAGTCACCCCTCTAGCAGGCCTTACAGCCCTAAGGCAGGGTGCACTATACCATAGGTGAGGGCATAAGTGCATGAGCACTATGCCCCTACAGTGTCTAAGCAAAACCTTAGACATTGTAAGTGCAGGGTAGCCATAAGAGTATATGGTCTGGGAGTCTGTCATGCACGAACTCCACAGCACCATAATGGCTACACTGAAAACTGGGAAGTTTGGTATCAAACTTCTCAGCACAATAAATGCATACTGATGCCAGTGTACATTTTATTGTAAAATACACCCCAGAGGGCATCTTAGAGATGCCCCCTGAAACCATACCCGACTAGCAGTGTGGGCTGACTAGTTTTAGCAGCCTGCCACACACCAGACATGTTGCTGGCCACATGGGGAGAGTGCCTTTGTCACTCTCTGGCTAGTAACAAAGCCTGTACTGGATGGAGGTGCTTCTCACCTGGGTTATATGACGGAACACCGAATTTTAAACTACTACTAACCTTAACAACGAGGTCGGAACACCGACCTCGTCTTTACTACTAATGATTTTACCACGAATGCCTTTACAACGATATTTCGTTGTAAAGGCATTCCTGATAAATTCATTAGCAATAGGCACCATTCACCCTACATCCCTCACCCCACCCCCCCAACCCCACCCCAAAACCTAAAACCCCCTGACCCCCCACCCACTCCCCAAAACCAAAAACGCCCCACCCCCCCAACCCCACCCTAAAACCTAAAACCCCCTGACCCCCCACCCACTCCCCAAAACCAAAAACGCCCCACCCCCCCAACCCCACCCTAAAACCTAAAACCCCTGACCCCCACCCCCTCCCCAAAACCAAAAACGCCCCACCCCCACCCCAAAACCTAAAACCCCGACCCCCCTCCCCAAAACCAAAAACGCCCCACCCCCCAACCCCACCCCAAAACCTAAAACCCCCTGACCCCCCACCCCCTCCCAAAAACCTAAAACCCCCCACTTACCTGAGTCGTCACCTTGTCATCTGCGTCGTCCTCCTCAGCCGACTCACTTGTTTGTACCTTAACCATGCATGTTCGTTGTTCAGGACATGCGTGGTTAAGGCACAAAATAACAAAGTCGTGGTTAAAAAAAGCGTTGTTCCGCTTTCGTTAACCAGGACTTCGTTATAAAAAATTCGGCATAAAGGATGTTTCC
The DNA here is from genome assembly GCF_031143425.1 of Pleurodeles waltl. Lineage (NCBI taxonomy): Eukaryota > Metazoa > Chordata > Amphibia > Caudata > Salamandridae > Pleurodeles > Pleurodeles waltl. The sequence goes on from NC_090438.1 coordinate 351,307,029, forward strand.
CTTCTCACCTCCCCCTGCAGGAACTGTAACACCTGGCGGTGAGCCTCAAAGGCTCACCCCCTTTGTTACAGCACCCCAGGGCACTCCAGCTAGAGGATTTGCCTGCCCCCTCCGGCCACGGCCCCACTTTTGGCGGCAAGGCCGGAGGAGATAATGAGAAAAACAAGGAGGAGTCACTGGCCAGTCAGGACAGCCCCTAAGATGTTTTGAGCTGAGGTGACTCTGACTTTTAGAAATCCTCCATCTTGCAGATGGAGGATTCCCCCAATAGGATTAGGGATGTGCCCCCCTCCCCTCAGGGAGGAGGCACAAAGAGGGTGTAGCCACCCTCAGGGCTAGTAGCCACCCTCAGGGCTAGTAGCCATTGGCTACTAATCCCCCAGACCTAAAAAACACCCCTAAATCGAGTATTTAGGGGGGCTCCCTGAACCTAGGTAACTAGATTCCTGCAACCTCAGACGAAGAAGGACTGCTGAGCTGAAAAACCTGCAGAAAAGACGGAGACACCAACTGCTTTGGCCCCAGCTCTACCGGCCTGTCTCCCCACTTCAAAAGAACTGCTCCAGCGACGCGTTCCACAGGGTCCAGCAACCTCTGAAGCCTCAGAGGACTACCCTGCATCTAAAAGGACCAAGAACTCCCGAGGACAGCAGCTCTGCTCCAAGGAAGAAGCATCTTTGCAACAAAGAAGCAACTTTGAAAGAACACACGTTTCCCACCGGAAGCGTGAGACTTTGCACTCTGCACCCGACGCCCCTGGCTCGACTTGTGGAGAACCAATGCTACAGGGAGGACTCCCCAGTGACTGCGAGCCCGTGAGTAGCCAGAGTTGACCCCCCTGAGCCCCCACAGCGACGCCTGCAGAGGGAATCCAGAGGCTCCCCCTGACCGCGACTGCCTGCTTCTAAGAACCCGATGCCTGGTAAGGACACTGCACCCGCAGCCCCCAGGACCTGAAGGATCCGACCTCCAGTGCAGGAGCGACCCCCAGGTGGCCCTCTCCCTTGCCCAGGTGGTGGCTACCCCGAGAAGCCCCCCCCTTGCCTGCCTGCATCGCTGAAGAGACCCCTAGGTCTCCCATTGAACTCCATTGCAAACCCGACGCCTGTTTGCACACTGCACCCGGCCACTCCCATGCCGCTGAGGGTTTACTTTTTGTGCTGACTTGTGTCCCCCCGGTGCCCTACAAAACCCCCCTGGTCTGCCCTCCGAAGACGCGGGTACTTACCTGCTGGCAGACTAGAACCGGGGCACCGCCTTCTCCATTGAAGCCTATGCGTTTTGGGCACCACTTTGACCTCTGCACCTGACCGGCCCTGAGCTGCTGGTGTGGTAACTTTGGGGTTGCCCTGAACCCCCAACGGTGGGCTACCTTGGACCCAACTTTGAACCCTGTAGGTGGTTTACTTACCTGCAAAACTAACAAACACTTACCTCCCCCAGGAACTGTTGAAAGTTGCACTGTATCCAGTTTTAAAATAGCTTATTGCTATTTGTGTGAAAACTGTATATGCTATTTTGCTAATCCAAAGTTCCTAAAGTTCCTAAAGTTCCTAAGTGAAATACCTTTCATTTAAAGTATTGTTTGTAAATCTTGAACCTGTGGTTCTTAAAATAAACTAAGAAAATATATTTTTCTTTATAAAAACCTATTGGCCTGGAATTGTCTTTGATTGCGTGTTCCCCATTTATTGCCTGTGTGTGTACAACAAATGCTTAACACTACCCTCTGATAAGCCTACTGCTCGACTACACTACCACAAAATAGAGCATTAGAATTATCTCTTTTGCCACTATCTTACCTCTAAGGGGAACCCTTGGACTCTGTGCATGCTATTTCTTACCTTGAAATAGTACATACAGAGCCAACTTCCTACAAGCACCACTACCGTTGGCGGACACAACACACATGGAGCAGTCCTCTGCACTACGCCATGCACTAACAGTTCCTAGAAATTTCACCTGACCATGGGGTACGAGGCCTAAGCCCAATTGCTGAACACCGGGAAGTCACAGGAGCCTGACTAGGTGTAGATGGCTCTTACCACTAGTGGGATTGGGGTGCCACATAGCCTGCCTCACAATGGACCTTGCCTACCAAGTTCGCCCTGGCCTAGGGGAACCCACTGCCCACCTCCCCCACCCAGATACCTCGTTATGCGTGCAGAGTCAGCTGAATGAGAGTGTACTCACCCCCTTGTGGCTGCTGTGATGCCCTCAAGTGCTCATCCAACTCCGGATATGCCACCGCCAGGATCCGGGACATCAGGGGGTCATGGTGCGACGGGCACCCCTTCCACGTTGGGAGGCCACCCCCAGCTGGGCCTCCGCCGTCTTCTTGCTCCAGTGGCGCAGGTCCTCCCATCTTTTATGGTAGTGGGTGCTCCGTCTGTGGTAGACCCGAGGGTCTGGACGTCCTTGTCGATGGCACGCCAAATACCCTTCTTCTGGTGGGCGCTGACCTACAGGAATGGTACAGGGGGAAAGGAAATTACTCACCCGTCCTGGCCGTCATACTCATTGCCCACCAGTTCCCACCCATGCCCTGACGCACATACACTCAGCATCCGCACATGCAGGCCTCAGCCCCCCCATGTATCTTCCAACCACACCACTCAAAGCAGGCATTGCCCATGCAGCATGCTCACAGTGTACTCACCTGTTTGTCTGGAGGAGCGTACAGTTGCGTGTACTGGGGAAGGACCCCATCCACTAGTTTCTCCAACTCCTCTGAAGTGAAGGCAGGGGCCCTTTCCCCAGACACTGTAGCCATTGTCGCTTCCAGACACAGGTCACAGCAGCACTTGCAGTGCAGGTCCTCTCCTGTTGAAGGTCAGGTATTAAGTGAGTGAAGAGACAGAAAATGGCGGTCACGTCCACGGCGGTGCGTACCGTCACCGCCGTCGCACATCGTCATTGGCTCCTGGGACCCATAGGGCCCAATGTTAACCAATGCAGAATTGCGCCGCGGTCTTCGACCGCCCACCGCAACGGTGTACAACGCCAGCGCAGTACCTCATAACCCCATTGTCCCACCTTACAGGTCAGGCAGCCGCCATTTCAGGGGGCCACATGGGATGGATAATAACTGCGTAACACCTATCTAGGCCGGGAATACAGACAGATACCGGGACATTGCGGATTAATAACATTTCTGCAAAAACCACATTGTGATACCTCAGTGTTTGATGACTCTCTGCTCGCTGTTCTCCTCCATAGGGCACGTCTGCTGGGGCTGGTGATGAGATGGGGGCATCCTCTGGTGTACAGACCCCTGGTGGACCTGTCAACAGTGGAAGAGAGACACATCGTAATCATATACAGACTTGATCGTGCAACAATCCTGGAACTGTGTGCCCAGTTGGAGCCAGACCTATCCCCAACATCATTGGTGCCATTGATGGGACACATGTGGTATTTGTCCCCCCTGCAGGAATGAACAGGTGTACAGAACCCGGAAGAGCTACCATTCGATGAATGTGCAGATGTTGTGTTTGGCAGACCAGTACATCTCCCATGTCAATGCCAAGTATCCTGGCTCTGTGCATGATGCTTAAATTTTGAGAAATAGCAGCATCCTTTATGTGATGGGGCAACTCCTGAGGCACCGGGTGTGGCTAATAGGTGAGGCCAAGGTCCCAATACAGTTGACATAGGTGTCTGGGTATGGGGTTGTCCCTAAGGGTTAGTGTGTGTCTAACAGTTGTCTCTGGACATTTGCAGGTGACTCTGGCTACCCCAACCTGTCATGGCTACTGACCCCAGTGAGGAATCCCAGGACAAGGGCAGAGGAACGCTACAATGAGGCACAAGGGCGAACTAGGAGGATAATCGAACGCACCTTCGGCCTCCTGAAGGCCAGATTCCGTTGCCTCCATCTTACAGGTGGTTCCCTATACTACTCACCGAAGAAGGTGTGCCAGATAATCGTGGCCTGCTGTATGCTGCACAACCTGGCTTTGCGATGCCATGTGCCTTTTCTGCAGGAGGATGGGCCAGATGGTGGTCTTGTGGTAGCTGTGGAGCCTGTGGACAGTGAAGAAGACGATATCGACAACCGAAACAACATCATCATGCAAAAATTCCAGTGAGACACAGGTAAGAAGATGTCACTGCTTCCCACATCTCATACTGTTGTTGGAGCTAGCATAAGTCTGTCATTTTCATTCAGTGTATGGACTCTGACTTGTCACTTTGACCTTCCATTTCACAGATCTGGGTCCCACTTTGTGCCCTCTGCCATGTTTACTCCTGGCCTACAGCTGTATAACATTGGTATGTGCACAAGTACACTGACATTGCTATATTTAAGAGATGTTGCAATTACACATTAGTGAAAGTACAGACTGACTCCAGATTGTTTTGTGATTGAAGTGTGTTTATTCCTGTGCAAATAAGTGGAGGGGATTGTAAAATGGGCTGGGGTGATGGTGGAGGTATGTTCATGGCAGAGTCCAGTCTATTTGTTTCACTGGTGCATTGTCCAAAGGGGCATAGGAAGTGGAGCAATGGCAGTTTAAGGATGGACAGGGTTACATAGTGGGACAGAAGGGTGACATTCAGGGGGGTCTTATTTCCTGGCGGGGGTCTTGGTAATGTTCTCTGTCTTGTTCGTTCCTGGATCTCAGGGACCGTTTGCAGGGTGGTTCTCCATCTGCAGGGGGTGGGGTGCTGGTGTCCTGTTGTTCCTGTGGCAGTGCCTCCTGTCTACTAGTGCCGGCAGAGGTGGAGGGTTGTTCATTGTCCAGGCTAGTGTCAAGGGCCCGTTGGTGTGCCACTGTGTCCCTCCTGGTGTTGAGAAGGTCTGCTAGCACCCCTGCAATGGTGACCAAGGTGGTGTTGATGGATTTCAAGTCCTCCCTGATCCCCAGGTAGTGTTCCTCCTGCAGCCGCTGGGTCTCCTGAAACTTGGCCAGTACCGTGCCCATGGTCTCCTGGGAATGGTGGTAAGCTCCCATGGGAGAATGCATCATGGAGAGTGGGTTCCCTGGGCCTGTTCTCCCCCTGTCGCACAGCAGTCCTCCCAGCTTCCCTGTTATCCTGTGCCTCTGTCCCCTGAACCCTGTGCCCACTGCCACTGCCCCAGGTCCCTGATCGTCCTGTGTTAGTGGGGTTGCCTGGGTTCCCTGTAGGGGTGGACACACTGCTGATTGACGTGTCCTGTGGACAGAGGGATGGGCCCGCTGGGTGGGTGCTGTGCTGCTGTTTCCTGAGGGGGGTGGCTCTGTGGTGGTTTGTGACTGTGTCAGGGGAATCGACTGTCTGGAGGTCCACGATGGGCCGGGCTGGTCATCTTGGTCCAGGCGTGCAGAGCTGCTGTCATCACTGTCTCTTCTGTGGGGGGACTGGATAGGTCTGGCACCTCCTGTCCGGTGACGTTGGGTATAGGTCCTGTTGGGGTGTAAATGCATAGTTGTTGTATCTGTGTGTGCCATCTTGTGCAATGGGAGAGTGACCATCTACACCTGTGCTTGCATTATTGGCTTGGTCCTTGTGTGATTGGTGATTTGGGGGCATGAGTGAGTTTCTGTACTGGACATGCTTTGGTGATGGGTGTCCATGCATTGGTGTTACATGTAGGGCTTGGTTTTGGGATGTGTGGGTTGTGTTAGTGGGGTATCTGTGGGTTGTTGGGGTGATGGGTGTGAGGGTAAGGGTAAGAGTGGGGGTATGTGATGGCATGCAGGTGGGGTTTGGGGGATAGAGTAGTAAAGATATGTCTTATCAGAGTCCAGTCCTCCTGCTATTCCTGCGAGGCCCTCAGGATGCATAATTGTCAAGACTTGCTCCTCCCATGTTGTTAATTGTGGGGGAGGAGGTGCGGGTCCACCGCCAGTCCTCTGTACAGCAGTCTGGTGTCTGGATTCCACAGAACGTACCTTCCCCCATAGGTCGTTCCCCCTCTTCGTGATGTCATCCCGTGTTCTTGGATGCTGTCCCACTGCGTTAACCCTGTCGACAATTCTGCGCCATAGCTCCATCTTCCTTGCAATGGATGTCTGCTGCACCTGTAATCCGAATAGCTGTGGCTCTACCCGGACGATTTCCTCCACCATGACCCTGAGCTCTTTGAGGTGCCATGATGTGGTGTGGGTGATGTGTGAGTTGGTGTCTATTGTGATGTCTGAGGGTATGTGTTGTTGTGTGTTGTTTGAGATGCGTGGATGTTGTGTAAGTGATGGTGTTGTGTGTCTATGGATGCTGGTGTTGTTTTAGGTAGTCTCTCTCTGGCCTTCTTTCAAAATGTTGTTAGTAAGGGTTTGTGGGTGATGTGGGTGTGTGCTTTATATTGGATTGGGTGTGTGGGTGTGGTGTGTGTATGTGTATCAGGTGTGTGTATTTCGAATTGTCCAATGTGGTTGTGTTTTGTAAATGTGTGTGTATTTTGAGCGTGGCGGTGTGTACCGCCAAAGGAATACCGCGGTTGAAAGACCGCCGCGTTGAATCGTGGGTCGTTATACTGTGGGCGTATTCCTGTTGGCGTGACGGTGTTGGTTTTAGTATCGCCAGTTAATCACTGACCTTTGGTGTGGCGGACTTGTGTGGGTGTCTGTAGTGTGGCGGATTCCGAGTTGTGGGTCGTAATACCTGTAGCGGAATTCCGCGGCCGCATCGGTATGTTGGCGGTCTTCTGCACAGCGGAAAGCGGGATTTACCGCCAGGATTGTAATGAGGGCCTATGCTGCAGATGGAATTAACACCAAATGCAAAAACAAGTTAATTCAGTGAATTTTGGGGAAGCGTTAACAAAGGCCAAAATACATCAGCTTGGAACAGTATTTCAAAGGAATATGGGATGTCAGGTGTTTTTTTTAAAGGTCTCTGTATGAACAGATGGAATAAAACATTGACTCAAGTTATAATTGGGATGTAACCGTAAGTTCATACAATGTGTGTAACTATGCCACAGTTTTTTTTTTTTATTGCTTTTTTTTTGTGTTGTAGTTTTTTATTGCCTTTAACAGTATACAGCATGTCAACCCTTACAATATGACACAGTACAACCCTATATAACGAAAAAGGAAGATAGTCCACATGAATTATATTATATAACAACAGTTCTTGGGTAACATGGTCTGGCGAGGGTACATGGGTATCTCTAAAGGCATAGCTGCAGGTGCTTGGTGTATATATCTGTGGTTGCGGAACCTAACATTTTTTGGGGGGAGGGAAAGAGAAAAAAAAGGAGAAGAAAAATGATAGAGGGAGAACAGAAGGGGCCATAGTAATAAATATGATATCAAAAAGAAAAAAGGTGCTTGTAGTGATAGTAACAATAATGATGACATCGGTAGCAATCGCCGGCATACAACAAATCGGGGAACTAATCTATACTAAGAGGAGGGGGAGGGTGGGGAATCATAGGGAAAGGGGATAGGAAGTGGAGGGAAGTGGGGTAGGTATGGGCGAAGAACTCAGGTCAATCAGGTGTCTGTTTTCATAAAAGAAAAAAAAAGGAGGGGGAAGGAAGAGAAGATAGTGGAGATCAACTGTCGGATTAGGACAATTTTCCATAGCTTGTCTGCCATTTATGAATCCGACATCTCTGTTTATCGTCTTCGCCCTGGCATGTGGTTGAAGTAAATAGGTAGGCCTGCGTCTATCTCGGACAGTACCCTTCCTGGAGTGCTAAGAGCTGTCCGAGACTGCATAAGTGGTGATAATAAAAGCTGCTCTATAGTAGTCGGATAATGTAATAGCAGGGGTTGCGGTGGCAAGGATGGTAGGAGAGCGGTGTGTCCAAGTCTTATACTGTTAGGCCGGGCGGGGAGAGAAGAGGGGAGGAGGGAGGAGGATAAGAGACAATAGAGAGGAGAAAAAGCGGGGAGGAGAGAGACAAAAGAAGATAAAGAGGGGAAGAAAAAAGAACAAAAAAAGGAAAGAAAAGGAGAGAGAAAGGAAGAAGGAAGAGAGAGAGAGAGCGATGAAGAAGAAGAAGAAGAAAAAGAAGGGAGGGTTGGGAAGACAGAAGGAGAGAGGAACCTGGTGTCGGAGGGAGGAGAGGGGGAAGGAGGAGAGACAGCAAGAAAAAAGAATAGTTAGACAGGAGGGGGGGATAGAAGGAGGACTTAAGAGGTGGGGTATGAGAGCCAGTCGGTCAGGTGCATTGGTCCCAGATCTAGGGAGACGAAAGAGAAGGGAAGAATTGGGATGGTAGAAAATGGGAGGATAGGAGAGGGGGTGTGGGTGGGAAAAGAAGGGAGGGGGGAGAAGGTAAGGGCAGCGGGGGGAAGAAAAAAAACAACAAAAAAACACATGCGTGGGGCCAGCTGGTGAGCAGCAGTAGTGATTGTGACATCAGTTAGACATCAGGGAGGAAGGGAGCCCATACTTGAGCAAAGATGGCAGCCTGATCCTGAAGGCTGTAAATGACCCTCTCATGCGCGGCGATGGTGAACATAGCCACCATCCATTCTTTGGGCGTGGGTGGCGTCGGAGATCTCCAGTGTCGCAGGATACATATTTTTGCAGTTGCCAGGGCTGTGTGTAGGAGTCTTTTTTGCGGTCCTGATAAGGCCGGGAGAGAGGTCATGTCGTGTAGCATGAGCAGCGAAGGGGGCATGGGGGTTGGGAGCAGCATTGAATCCGCCAGGGCATGCTCCACCGCCTTCCATAAAGGCTGCACCGATGGGCAGCTTCTGAGCTCGTGGAGTAGATCACAGCGCGTTTCCGTGCAACGCCAGCACAATGCATGTGGAAGGAGGCCGGCCCTATGCAGCTTCATCGGGTTCCAATACCAATCATGTAGTATTTTGAAGAGGCAAAACCTTAGGCGAGCCTCGCGAGACCCTCTGTCCAGCGCTTCCACTGTGTCTGCCCAGTCCTCCTCCTCGATAGTCAGCTGGAGGCAGTCTTGCCATTGCCGCGGTAGCCTATCCAGGACAGGGCGAGAAAACAGGTGGCTGACAAGGACTTCGTACAGTCCAGCCATAACGCCCTTGTGCTTTCCCCATGTCTTCAGATAGGCTATTATGGGTGAGGGTTGCAGACCCCAATGAATAACGTCAGGATTTTGGCCCATGTAGTGTTGGAGTTGCAGATATTTCCACTCCTGTGTTGGGTGGAGATAGAATTCTGCTATCAGTCGAGGAAAGGGCTTGAGTCTGTTGGTTTCCAATACCTGGTCTAGGTTAATTATACCGGCGTCTCTCCATTGCGGCCAATTCAGGGCTGCACCCCCCACTCGTATGTTATCATTATGCCATAGGGGAGCCTGAGCGTGGAGGAAGGGGTGAACACCTAAAAGATGATGGGCCCTCTTCCATGCTACACCCATCTCCTTCAGGATCGGATTCGGATTATTGGAGGGGACAGTGGTCCTACGATACAGTCCATTAAGGCCTCCCCTATGGGAGAGCAACTCCCTCTTCACTGACACCCATTGTGGCGACTCTGCAGGGCTGTGCAGAGTGGCAGCCAGTGGTGATAGATGAAGGGCTAGAGCGTAATGTTCCACCAAAGGGAGTCCCATTCCGCCGCATGACCTTCGTGCCATGCGCTTGGCCGCTGCCAAGCGGGGGCGCGTGGTTCCCCACACAAAGGCCCTAATTGCAGCATCCACCGACCTCAACGTGTATAGAGGTATCTGAAGAGGAAGGAGTCCCATGACATACATGAAATGCTGAACTGTGACCATGCACACTGCCTGCAGCCTACCCCACATGGAGAGGCCAAGCTGTGCCCATTTGTCAAAGTCAAGTTTCATGCGGGCGATGAGACGGTCTAGATTATCCGCTGTCATACGTTCTAGGCCGCGATTGACAAGGATCCCCAAATATTTGAGGCGCTTCGGGGTCCAGTGGAAGGGGAAGCCCAGGATCGCTGATTTTGTCGTCTCCCGTGACAGAGGGAGGGCTTCGCTCTTATCCCAGTTCACGTGATAACCCGAGAGGGGGGCAAAGTCATCTATAATTGCCATAAGGTCAGGCAGCGAGCGGTCCAGATCGGTTAAAGTAAGCAGGATGTCATCAGCATACAGGTATATCTTAGAGGTAGCACCGCCCGGCAGTGGGATGCCCGCTATCCCGGGGATACCCGTATCGCAGCCGCTAACGGTTCCAGTGCCAAAAGAAACAAAAGGGGAGAGAGTGGGCAGCCCTGCCTTGTTCCTCTGCAAATAGGGAAAGGGTCTGAAAGGAAGACTCCACAGTTGACCCTTGCAGTGGGTTGATCGTATAACAGGCATACTTTGGAAATAAATTGGTCGCCCAGACCAAATTTTGTTAATGTTGCGAATAAATATGGCCATTCTATTCGGTCAAATGCTTTTTCGGCGTCGAGGGGGTAGTGCTAGAGCAGCCTCAGGTGTATTCTAGACCCCCAGAGGGCATAGCATAATGTCTGAAGATGGTTCCGTGAGCTATGGCCTGGCACAAACCCGAACTGCGACTGATGTATAAGAGACGGTATGACCCTACGCAGTCGGTCCGCTAAGACGCTGGCCAGTATTTTAATATCCCCGTTCAAGAGAGATATTGGCTGATAACTGCCACAGAGCAAGGGGTCCCGACCCGGTTTTGGTATGACAGCAATGATGGCGGAGTTGGATGTCGCGCCCAACGAATTGGTCTGACAGGCTTCGTCCAGTGCTTCGTGTAGAACATCAAGCGTCTCTTCCCCTGCCCATTTATAGAATTCCACGGGGAATCCGTCTTCACCTGGTGACTTGTGGTACGGGAGACAACCTGTAGAATTTCTTGGCACGTGATGTCCCCTCCCCCAGCAGTTCCCGGCCTTCATCGGATAGGGAGGGTAAGGTAATAGTACTAAGAAAAGCTTCTATTTGGGTGGGAGAGGACTGTGAGTCCGAGGTATAGAGGCGAGGGTAGAAGGTTGCAAATTCGTCCACTATGTCCTGTGGGTGCGTGAGGGTCTCTCCCGACTGAGCTCTGATAGCTGGTATAGCTAGGGATGACCCTCTTTGGCAAAGTTGTGCGGCCAGGAGACGGCCAGCCTTCTCACCTTGTTCATAGTGCCTGCCCTGTAAGCGTTGCAGTGCGTATTCAGCCTGGGAGGTAAATGTTTAATTCAAAACCATGCGGGCTCTCTCCAAGTCCCTGCGGGTCGGAAGGGAGGGGTGGGCTGTGTCGCGTTGAGTCAGGCGTGCTATGTCATTCTCTAGGGCCGTTTGTCGTTCCTCCCTATCCTTATTCGCCAGTGCAGCATCACGCATCATCTGTCCCCGTATTGCCGCTTTGGCCGCAGCCCAGATCATCCTTTTAGAAGTCACTGATCCAAGGTTGTCCCGGATATATATGGATGTATGTGCCTGTAGTTGAGCCTTCCCCTGAGGGGTTCGGTAACGTTGGGCAGCAAAGCGACATGGTTTGCGGCCTGGGGACACCATGCCCAGCAGAAAGGTTAACAAGATCGGGGAATGGTCTGACAACCCCCGATCAGTGTACGAGAGTCCTGCATTTGTGCTACAAGGTTGTGCGAGATAAGGAAGTAGTCCAATCGGAATTGGGTGCCGTGGACTGGGGATAAGAAAGTGTACTCCCTATCGCTCGGGTGCGTCAGTCTCCATGGTTCCACCAGGCCGTTATCCTGCATTACATCGGACTGTAAGGCTCTGTCTCCATTATTGATGGTGTCTAAAGACCCTGTCCTGTCTAATACGGCGTCTCGGGTTAGGTTCCAGTCCCTGCCAATAATGTACCGGGCAGCTCCAATTTCTGTCAGGAGACGATTAATACGGAGGAAAAATTGTCTCTTGGGTCCTGATGGGGCATAGACCGTTCCCACACATAGCGAGGCACCTCCCAGCTTCAATTTGGCAAATACATACCTTCCTTCTGGATCGGCCCATGATTTGGTAACTGTGAAGGGTAGGCTTTTTCGCACCAATATCGCAGTCCCACATTTCCGCGGCGCTGCGTGCTGATCATCCGGTGGGGGGGTACTACAGCTGGATAGCACGGTCCCTACCCAGTCTCTCCGTAGTTTCTCAGATTCGAGTCTAGTCAAGTGGGTTTCCTGAAGGAGGGCTACGTCCACTCGTTTGGTATTAAAGTATGAGAGTATTTTCTTCCATTTGATGAAGTGGGTAAGACCGTTGACGTTCCAGGAAATAACTCGTAACGGGGCAGGAGGGGCATGCGCACGTCCAGCCATGGCGTAAAACTATTAGAGGCGGCGGGGCGAGAGATATAAAGAGATGGAGTAGGAGGGCAATGAGAGAGGTGGGGAAAGTGTGGGATGCTGCTGAATTTAGGGCTAGACGGCTTGCGGATGGGGAGGTGGGGTGTGGAGGGGGGGATGGGAGAGGAGGTAGGCACAATAAAGAGAGACACCAGGGGAGGGGAGCAGGCGGAGCGGACGGGAGATAGGAGATAAGAATGTAAAATAAGTGTGTGGAGGGAGAGGAGGAAAGATGAAAGAATAAAAAGTAGGAAATATAAAATAGAAGGGGAGATAAAATTAAGGAAGAAGGGAAGAGGGGGAGGAATAGGAGAATGGAGCTAACTAAGGCCCCAGGGAACCTAAACTTTAATCTGCATGTCTACACCCGGTCTATACTAGTCCCAGCGCGGGGCAGGGCCGGCCGGGCCACAGCCAGGGACGGGGGCGCACCGCAGGGTCTCCATTATCCCTTGAGACCAGCTTCCTACGATCCAAGTGTTGGGTTCCCCCCGTAGGGGCATGTCATGAGAAGGTATGTTTTGGCTTGATGTCCTCTAACAAGGGGTGGGAGGGTGGGGGCAAGGCAATGCAGTGTCACACCGCCGAGGGATAGGCTCACCCAGGGTGGGGGGGGATTGAGCGACGTGGCAGAATAGAAATGGTTAAATCTACGCCTTAACTGCAGCTTAAAGGGAGGAAAAGGTATTAAGAGCAGCACAAGGTCTACAAATCGGAAACATAACAATGAAAAATAATCAACTCGCACTGCACTCTTCACTATGTTAACAGCTATGGCAATCAAGCCGTTACAGGGCTATAAGACTTAAGGAGTATGAGTTATCCCACCTTACATCAAACCCAGTGGAGTATAACAATCTTCATAAGACTATGCAGTTTGACCCCCCCGATGAATGTAAAAGAAGACTTTGTCTATCAAAAGAAAAAAAAAAGAAAAGCTGTACTCAGCCATTCGACGGGTCAGTGGGGAGTCCGCTGTTTCACGACCAAGGAGGGGCCTTGGTCGCAATGTTCTCGTTTCCAACCATCCCAGAGGATAAGGCAGGTTCAAGTAGACTCTGCTAGAGGTTTTAAGGGGGAGCGGGATTTGTCTCTGTCTGCCACCTGCGTGTGGAGTGCCACTGCATGTAGCACCTGTCCCCTGTCGTTGTAGCTGTGAAGGAGTCTCTCCAGGTCCCGTCCCCTGGGGCAGGGGAGAGGAGTTTGATGAGCAGACCCTGACCCTCCTGGGTCAAGGTCTTGAGATGAGAAGTTCTGGTCTGTAGCCATTGCGTCTCGGTGTGAAGTCGAGGTGGGAGAGTCTATGAGAGACAGACCATCCAAGAAAGAGCGCAAGTCTTCCGGATCATAGAAGTCTCTGGATGTGCCGTTTTTTGTTACCCACATTCTCGCCGGCTCAAACAGGCCATATTTCACCTCCCACTGGCGGAGTCGCGGACGGAGGGCCAGGAATGCCCTGCGCCGGTCAGAAATCTGCTGACATTCGGATTTTGTGCCCATCTAGTTGGAGGGGACCTTGAGTGCGTGCTCTCTGTATTAGTAGACGGGCCTGTGTATGACGAAGGAGACAGGCTATGATCGGTCGGGGGCGATCGTCCGTGCTGGTTCTCCAGGGGCCCAGTCTATGGGCTCTTTGGAATTCCAGGGGTGGCTCAAAGGGAATGCCAGTCAGTCTAGGCAGCGTGTCTCGCAGAAATCTGTGGAGGTCTTTACCCTCCATGTTTTCAGGAAATCCTATGAAACGGACGTTGTCTCTTCGACTCCTGTCTTCCAAGTCCATCAACTTTCTACGAAGGAAGAGGCGTTCCTGGTCTCTGTCTTGGAAAGAAGAGGCGTGGGCCTCCACTCGTTGTTCCAGTCCCAGGACGCGTGCCTGAAAGCTTGCAATTTCCGTACGGATGTTTTTCGTTTCCGCCGCCATTGAGACCATTGCGCTATCCATCCCCTCCAGTCTACAGCCAACCCCCGAGATTTCCTGCAGGATACGGTCCATTGTGGGCTCCTGGGCTGGGTCTGCCATCTCTTGGTGCGCAGCAGAAGTCTGTGCTGCCATCGGCGGAGGGAACCCCTTTGCCTGGAGCAAGGCCTCAGAGAAGAGTAACTGCCATGCCGGCTTACCCGTGTTCTTGTGAGATGACCGTCCGCCTGGCATCTCCAGCCCTTGTTGTAGAGCTTGACAGCAAAAGCGTAGGCGAGGGAGGTGATCTGGAGTTTCCGAAGCCCCCTTCTAGGGCTGTAGCTGGTCCCACTCCGCCTGGGGAGGTGGTTAGGTGATAGGGGGGTAAACTAAAGGGTTCCCGGTCTCACCGCGGTTTGGTCAGCGGGTAGCGAAGGGGTAGTTCCGCTCCTTCGGAGGCCACTGCAGTACCCGTGCTCCGGTATTGGAAGGGGTCGCAATCCAGAGGAAGGTTAGGTGTCCGGTGCGATGGCAAAGGGGGGGCGGCTGGTCACGAACTGCAGGCTTCGTGTGCTGGAGCCAGGATACTCTGGAAGGGAAGGGAGGGATATCAGATCCCCCTTTTTTTGTCGTAGTGTGGGCCGTTCTCCGTAGGTCTCCACAATAGGTATAACGCTGGTACCATCGTCACATTGAAGCAAGATGAGTCCATCAGACCATGTCCATTGTGACGGGCTGGGGCGAGATGCAACCAGCGGCCCAGTGAGGATGTCAGTCAGATCGTGGTGGTAGGTGCTGGCTTTCTCATGCTGTTAGTTCCTGCAGGATGCTCCTTCACCTCAGGGTACACAGTGTGGGGGGGGCAGAGAGGCTATATCCAGTAGATGTGGCAGTGCGCCCAGCGGTGAGGTATGAAAAGTAAGAGGTAGTCAGGCCTGCCCCACCTCACTCCGTCGTTGCTCCTGGTGTTCCTCTGGTCAATGGGTCGTTCGCTCGCTGTCCTCCCTCTCCCCCATCTGGTGCGTGGGGAGGTGGGGGGGCAGGTATACGCAAGGGGAGTAGGGAGGTCCCCAGCGAGAGGGAAAGGCAAAGGCTCTTCTCCCCCTTCTCCTTCACTTATCGTGATGGTCTGTTCCTTCATTTTTTTTTTCCCTTTTTTTTCCCCTCCTTTTTGTTCTTCCCTCCTTTCTTTCCCTCTGTGTTTATTTTCCCCCGTCCTCCAGGGCCCCCAGCTCCTCAAGAGGCTCTCCCTGGTTCTCTGTGCCCCCCCTGGGGTGTCGTCGTCTCACCGGGTCCCAGAGGTCAGCCCCAGCATCCAGAACGGAGGGAATGTCTCCGGGGCTCCAGCCTTGTGGAGCTCTCCGCCCCCGCCTCGTGTAGCTCTCAGCTGCAGAACGGAGGGCCGAAAGATGTGCTGGCGAGGGACGGGATCGGCGATGGGCCCAGGGGAAGAAGAAAAAAAAAAAGAGAGAGAAGATGGGCTCAGGGGCGCTCCTTTCCTCCCCGAGCACGGCGGTCTCCCTCTGCGGCGTCGGGCCCCGATGAAGCTGGAGGTTGCGGCTCCGAGGCCCCTCTTGTGATGCCGCGACGCTGATTCTCTCGGAGCTCCTGCTCCGTTTCGCTCCTGGGGGGTGTCTCCCCCCGCGCGGCACCCCCGATCAGCTGTGTGCCCCGGGGGGGGGGATGTTCACGCCCCCACAGTGCCCCCCCGTCCAAGGCCCGGCCCAGCCACCCCACGGAGCGCTTGGATCAGGCGGCCATCTCTCTATGTGGCCAGACCACCAGAGTTTTTTTTTATTGAGGTGCACTGGGTCCCTGCTAAACAGGTCCCCAGTGCCAGTGCTCTTTCCCTAAGACAGGTAAAATGTGTACAGGTGGCATACACTCATATACCTCTTAAAGTCCCTAGTAAATGGTACCTGTTAGACCTGGCCCTTTTTGCAGGGGCATCCCCTAACTATTTTGCCTCCTTCCTCATATGGCTTCTGACCATTTTTGTTGCATTTAGGCATCTGGGCACTTTACCATTGCTAACCAGTGCTAAAGTGCAGATGCTCTCTGTCTAAACTGTATTGGTGATTGGTTTATCCATAAATGGCATATCTGGTTTACCTGTAAGTCCATAGTAAAGTGCACCAGAGGTGCCTAGGGCCTCTAAATCAAAGGCTACTAGTGGGACTGCAGCACTGATTGTGCCACCCACATGAGCAGGCTTGTACACCTGGCTCAGACCTGCCAATGCAGTGTCTGTGTGTGCAGTTTTAAACTGCCAGGCCCAAATCTTCCCTATTTGTACATGTATGACACCTCAAGGTACGTCCTAGGTAGCCCTATGGACAGGGTGCAGTGTATTTAAAAGGTAGGACATGTACTGGTGTGTTTTACATGTTTCACTATTGCAAGGCCTATCTCTCCCATAGATTAACATAGGGACATCCACGTCTCGGTCAGACTGACAGTTGGGCTGTTTGTGAATTCCCTCTAGACAGTGACACAAAGGGAGCTAGGGTGTGGCCTTCATATCCTGATGAGTCTCCTGGGCTAGAGTGGGGAGGGAGGAGCTGACACTTACACATGAAAGGGATGTGCCTGTTCTCACACAATACAGTCTCCAACCCCCTAGTGTGTGTCAGGGGCCAGGCCTGGGCAAGGCAGGATCCTGTGAACAAGAGAGACTTTGCTTTGAAGTTTGCCTAATTCAAAGACAGAAAGGAGTATAAGTAGTGGACCCAAAACCCCAGATTTGTAGATTACTTCTGGACTCAAGAAGAACAACTGCCAAGGAGAAGAGCTGGAGGAGGAGTACTGCCCCTTGACTGTGCTTTGCTGAGTTTGCCTACAGTTGCTGCTTCTGCCTGAAAGAGGACAAAGACTGGACTTTGTGTTTTCCCGCTTGTGAAGTGCCTCCAAGAGCTTGGACTGAGCTTGCCTCCTGTTCTGAAGTCTCAGGGCCATCAAAGACTTCATTTGCCAGCACCTGAACTCTCTTGCTGAGACTCCTACCCTGCTAAGTGGTGCCTAATCCAGTTGTTGGGCTCTTGAAAGGAGAAGCTGGTGGAACCAAGACTGAAATTCACGCTCAGGAGCTTAACAGGAGAAAAATTGATGCAGCACCTGCTTCGTGGCTGGAACATCGACGCACCACCTGAATTGCGGCTGGGAATTCGATGCAACATCCTTGTGCAGCTGCCAAAATCGATGCATCGCCCACGCAGCGCGGCTCTTCACCCCTGTGCACCGTAATTTCACATGCAACGTTCCTGGGTGTCAAATTCACCGAGAACCTGCACGGACCAGAGGTTGCCCATCTGGAAATTGACGCACCGCTCTTCTGTGAGAGAGAAAAACAACGCATTGCCTACCCGACCGGAGAAGAAACAATGCAGGGCCTTACTTGTGAGTAAGGAATCAACTCCTCGCAGACTTTTCCGACGCACACTTGCTCGTGCAGATTTATTTTTGATGCAAAGCAGGTACTTTGTATAAAAGCAATGCATTCATTGTTTTCTATGGAGTAAGACTTTTTTTCTTTGCTTGTGTAAGTTGAATGTTTGTCATTTTGGTCTTGTTTGATTTAGATAACTATTGGGTATTCTTCTATTCTGGTGTTGAGTCACTTTTGTGGTATTTTCACTGGGTTACTGTGTGTGTTGGTACAAATACTTTACACATTGCCTCTGAGATAAGCCTGACTGCTTGTGCCAAGCTCCAAGGGGGTGAGCAGGGGTTATTCTAGGTTAGTACCTCCCTTAACCTGACTAGAGTGAGGGTCCCTGCTTGGACAGAGTGCAAACTGACTGCCAACCAGAGACCCCATTTTTAACAGTACCCCTCGGACATAGGGCCTGGGTACTGGAGAGGGTCCCTAAGGGCTGCAGCATGTATTGTGCCACCCTCAGTCCTTCCTAAAAAAGATGCACACTGCGTGCCCTGGTGCAAGGCAGGCAAAAACACGACTTGGCACACCCATTGTGTGCCATGCTGAACTCACTGCCTCTAACTATATGTAAGTCACCCCTCCAGCAAGCCTTAGAGCTCTAAGGCAAGGTGCATTATGTTTGATGTGAGGACATATCTTCATGAGATATGCCACTGTGATGACTAATCCAATAACTGCATATTGCATGTGAACAATGAAGCCATCTTAAGGTATGTACTGGACACTCGTCATTACGAGTGCCCAGCTACATAATGGTTTCGCTGAAACATATGGTGTTGGTATCAAACACCTCCTCATAATAAATCTAGGCTGATGCCAGCTTTTGGTTTATTATGATGTGCATCCAGAAAGCACCTTGGAGGTGCCCCCTGAAACCAACTAGTCTCTAAAGGTCTTATTTACAAGGATTTAGCGCTGCCATAGCTTCATTTTTTCTGACCCTGCAGTACGATAAAATAACTTCAGATTTACAAAGTGACGCTAGAGGCCTCTAGCATCACTTTTCCCTGCCTAGCGTAATTTTTTTACAGCACTGGATCGGGCTGCATCTGATACCGACAATGATATGCAAGGTAGGTGTTCCGTCTTAAAAAATGAGGCTCGCCCGCTAGCGCCGTATTTACAAGCCTTCCTAAAAAACGACATGCGTCTAGGAAAAGTTGTGCTAACTCTGATTAGCATCAACATTTTAACACCTGGTCAGACCAGGCATTAAAATGACTCATGCACAAGCATATAAGCAGAAGACATCCAAAACACTATGCCAACCTAGAGTACACAATGGACTTACTCTTGCTACAACTTGGGGCACCAAGAAGACCTGCGCAACCCCCACCATCACCACCATCCACCAGTTCCACCACAGTCACCACTACCCACACCACAGAGGCAGAGCAGGAGAAAAGAGTGCCTCTACCACCAGCGGTCAACCCTGATTGCCCTCAAGAAGGAGGAGGTTATCACTGTTTAGAGGGCCACCACCATCCTGCCGCTGACCAAGCTCCTGGCTGTGTTTCATCTGCTTGCATCCGGATCCTTTCAAACCACTGCAGCACGAGTGGACAGAATATCACAGCCACCCCGTCTGCATTCCTGCCCTCTGTTCTGGATGCAGTAATCCGCCTCACATCCCGCCACATCCTTTTCCCCAACATCCAGCAATTGCAACAGCAAATTAAACAGGGCTTTTATGCCAGTGCTGGGTTTCCCATGTGCTCAGAGCCATGGACTGCACCCATGTGCAAATTGTACCTCCTGCTGCAACTGAACACTTATACTGCAACAGGAAACACACCCCCTCAATGAAAGTGCAGGCCATTGTGGATCCTCGTGGGTTGTGCATCAGTGTGCTGGCCAAATACCCGGGCAGTGTCCATGACACTTCTATCTTTCACCAGTCCATCATCAACCAGAGATTTCAGGATGAACAATGTGGAAATGGCCTGCTTGTAGGTAAGCAAACAACAAGTAACTAACAGACACAATAACAAATAGATATGGGGGACATAATACACAGGCAACTGCCTGCCTGTACAGATAAGGACTGCACTATGAGGTCTGTCACACGTACATGCACCATGCTTCCGTACACATATCTAATGCAAATCACCCTGACATACAAATGAAGACATCACATGCCACTATTGTACACGTTGCATGATGTAAAGGTACACAGCCATGCATGGCAGACAGGAAATCTGCTCTCTGTGCAAGGGAGATGTACTATCTATACTGGGGGCTGGTCAAGTGCAACGCACATGGGACATTAGCTGTGTCATGGCCCATATATCAGGGACTAAAGGCCTGAGTTACCAGGCCCTTCCGCCACTCGGCGCCACCAGAGCAACATTTTATGGATGCTCGGCTGGCAAAATCTGCAAGTCCACATTTACAAGACAATGCAGGGCCACCCTGCATGGCTTTTCATGGCCTTGTAAATATGGACACCTTGCATACATAACACTGTGTGAAAGGGGCTTTCCAGAGGTGTTGCTTAGGGTATACCCACGCAACACTCACGGAAGGTGAAGGTATCTGACGTATTCACAGATTTACAAGGCTGGGAATGTATCACCATTTTATGCCATGTCATGTAAGAGTGATGCAATGGGGAGAAATATCTTTATCACTCCCCATATCTACCCCTTCACATGTATGCTGCATTCTACAGCACACATAGTAAGATGGAAACACCTCTTGTGATGTTTATTTGTGCAGGAAGATGTTCTTTCCTGCACAAATACAATCATCCCCACAATGCAGGTATCCATGCACCATGGTGCAAGGCTGCCTGCATTGGCGCTATGCAGCAATTTGTGCACCAGTGCAGGGGGAGAGGATAGAAAGGGGCTGTATTTTATAGATATGGCGCTTTCCTGCCCTTCCCCGGTGGTGCATGGCAGCACAGCAAGGCACTTGCTGCGGTGCCCTGTGCCATGGGACTCGTAAATAAGGCCATAGGTGCTAGATGACAAACCTCAGCCCATGGGCAGGTGACATTTTACTGTACAATGCAATGTCACATAACTCACATCTCACATGTGTGAAGTGTAATGCTATACACTGACATCACTCACCATGCTTGGAGGCAGCTACCTTGGCTGGAAGGTGCTCCTGCATAGATAAATTTCATCCTGAAAGCTAAGTGGAACACCTACAACCCCTGATGCAAATGTGAATGTGTGCTCACCAGGCAACTCATGTGCAAGTCTAGATGCATGGAAATTTGCAGGAAGCCCCAAGTAATGTGTACCAGTTCCCCTTGTTAGAGACTTACAGTGCAGGAAGCTGTGTTGCTAGACTGCAGAAGACCACACACAAATCTGCAGGATACATGTATTGCTTGCACAAATTGGGCACAACTCCATCACACATGTACACAAAAGTTACACCATCGTTATATCCACCCATGGATTGAGAAATGGCAGTTGTCACATCATGTCACTTGATTTGGATGTGATAGGCATACTGTTTGGATGGCATCATATCAACTGTCATGGACAATGAGGGACAATCCACGGCATGGCCAAATGTAATGTAGGGCAACACCAACATTTGAGAAGGAGCATGGATCCATACATGTATCTGTGTGAGCCATGTCTGGCACGTCACCAACAACTTAGCGTGGGCCTACAAATATGACTCACTACCCTATTCTGTGTCACCACGCATGTAGTGGCAACGCAAAACACTGAGTGGACTAGAGCGGTGGGAAAAAGCCCCAATCCAAACCTGCTGCACAAATAGGCCAGTCAGGAATTGAATTGTGTGATGTATCATCCTACGCATTTCATTTGATATCACATACAGTGAGTGAACAGGTCCCTGGAAATGGCACTACACTGGCATGATTGATCGATTATGTGTTATTAATTGGGAGAAGTGCATGACAATACCAATACACATGACACACATGGGCACGAGTTATGCAAAGGCAGTAATCCAAAGCAATGACACTTTTTAATCCTTTAACTTTTCAGCTGACCGAGGTTACAGCATACAGCCAAACCCTCAAACAGACACAGAGAGGGCCTATAACCAGGCACATGTTTGGACCAGGAACATCGTGGAGAGGACCTTTGGCCTGCTCAAAGCCTGCTTTTGCTGCCTTGATGTATCAGGTGGGCAACTGCTGTATTCCCCAACCAGAAGATCCTGGTAGGTGCCATTTTGCACAATAGCTGAGTAAAAACAATGATCCTTGGGATGAGGAGCAGGAGGCTCCTCAGGGTGAGGATGAGATCCCAAATCATCCTGACATACAGAACACTGCTGCCAATGCACAGCGACGTGCCCACATTGTGCAGAATTTCTTTTCATGGAAACATGAGGAGTAAGGCATGACTCCAAAACATTTTAATGGATTATCCTACACAACATATGTCTTGGAGTATTTGTCACAGTCCCATTTCCAAAATAAACAACATCCATGAAACCATGAGTAGGCCCCAAGTATTGTCAATATAGTGTGAACACTGTCATCACCCTCTAAGTACCAGACACAATGCACTGAGGACTGAAAATTTGGTTTGTAATGTTTGCATTGCCTCCCAAACAAACATGTTTAACTGAAAACACTTGTATTTGCCATTAAACTCTTGTTCCAAAAGGAAAACAGATAGATAGGAATCACTATGTGATGCATCAGGACAACATTGTATGCCAATGTCTGTAAATAGTTGTCAGGAACTGCAACAGTTGATATGTGTCAAGTCAATGGGTGAAAGATTCATAACACTGCTGACAACTCACAACATCCACATATTTTGCACTCACGTGTATGACAAATCGGAAGTGTATCACAGAGGACAGTACATCTGTATGTGTAGCACAGCATCCAAAAAATGAGTGATCATCTTGCATGTATGCCAATCAATGTCATTACATGTCTCTTGCTGCTGACAATAGGTATGAGTACATCAGGACACACAATAACCTCTATGCACCAAACCACCCATACTCACTATGCATCTGACAAAGTATATAGTCTGTAGCTATGGGTCACCACTCGTCACAAACACACACACATAGAAATCCTGCAGAGTCCAAACAGCCTAAACAGGACCTGCTACATTGTGAAGTGGACTCCCATAGTACACCAGTATCACTCTTGGAGTCAGGATAGGTTTTGGGAAGATTTACCTTACTCCCCACCAATAGCAACTAAACCAATACTACTGTGCTGCATATTGCAGAACACATGCACAGGCCATACATAATCTCCCATGGCCCAATGATAATGAGGAACAGGAAGAGCTGGACAATGAGCATAGGGAAGATGGGAAGCAAGCACAAAATGTGACATCAATAGCATCAAAATTGCTAGGTTACAAAACTAGGCATCTGTGTGGTACTTGGTGAGTGACTCACACAATGTCAGAAGAGCATGAAAACAAGAGAGGTACCTATGTAAGATAACAAGTAGTATCACAACCAAGGTTTAGCCAAATTACCTAATCAATCACAGTGTGAGAAAGTCATCCAGTTTGAATTTACAGGAAAATCTAAGTCACTGAAAATGGTGTTGAATGACCCAGGTTGTTACTCTGAATTAAAGGCATATGCTTCATTGGCACACGCAAAATTGCCAACAACAGACTCCTGTAAGTCCCTAATAGATAACAGGGCAAGGTTGAATCCAAATACCTCTAAGTCCCTAGTAGATAATAGGGCAAGGTTGAATCAAACTACCTAAAGTCCTTGGTAGATAATAGAGCAGGGAAGTTTTGACTGTACACTGTATGTCAAATATGGTGCAAGGTGCTAAGACAAACTCTGGTGGCAATCCGGCAGTGTGTCCCCTGATGGGAGGCACCTGGATGTGGGGAACATGAGCAAATTGCACTATTCACAAATACATACACATGTATATACTATGTATCACAAAGCTTGCCTGCACCAGACACTGCCCCCCCCCTTGCTTGACAGCCTGCTGTCTGCATGTATTGGCAAATGTCTACCCTGTCCTAAATGTGGGTGTGCGGCCCGATTTCTAGGGCTAGTCCATGGCATTCCTGGGGCTAAACTATGTAATGGACTCAGGTGCCAACTCATAGTTGGCACATGGCGCAACCCTCTGAATGTGTAGTGTCCACGAAGCATAGGAAACGTGGCCTATGCATGGTCTGATCCTTGTAATGCATGTACTTTCACCATTGTACACCTTCTATACATAGATTGGACACATGGAAAGAAAGGAGTGTGAGAAACACAACTATTCTCAGGGAACACAGCAACCTTTGCACATGACACTATACACATGTGGAGAAGTGTGGCTCAGTGATTAGAGCGGCAGACCCTGAAGCAGAGATCTGGCTCAAGACCAGGGTTCAAGTCCTGCTTCGGCAGGTCTTGGGCTCAATTCCCCTTGACTAGATAATTCTCGCCTCGGTGCCTAATCTAATTCATGGGTCCCACTCTGCAACTCTGGGCAATAGCTTGCTTAATCTCCACAACGGCCCCAACAGCGCTTGGATGCCTGGCTTCACCCTGGGGGTGCTCAGGAGTGGGCGCCTCACAGGGAAAAGCCAGGAGGGGTTCCATAGCGGTATGAGTACAGCGCCTTGAGACCCTAACGGGTGAGTAGTGCGCTATACAAGTGCTAAATACATTTTTACATTTACATAAGAAATGGGGTCTTTGGTTGGCAGTCAGGTTACCCCCTGTCCAAGCAAGAACCCTCACTCTAGTCAGGGTAAGTCACACACAATCCAAATTATCCTGTGCCCACCCTCTGGTAGCTTGGCACTGAGCAGTCAGGTTTAATTTAGAAGGCAATGTGTACAGTATTTGTGCAATAAATCATACAATAACACCATATAGCACCACAAAAATACACCACACAGTGTTTAGAAAAATATATAATATTTATCTGGTTAAATGCAGGTCGAAACAATCAAAGATGCAATAAGTAAATGTAGAGATATCACTGAAAAGTGATATAAAGTGGCTTAGGTCTTTTAAAAGCATACTAAGGCGGTCATTCTGACCGCGGCGGGCGGCGATAGCCGCCCGCCATGCGGTTACCGCCATATGGCCGCTCCGCGGTCAAAAGACCGTGGCGGCCATTCTGGCTTTCCCGCTGGGCCGGCGGGCGACCGCCAAAAGAGCGCCCGCCGGCCCACCGGGAAAGGCCCTGCAACAAGGAAGACGGCTCCGAATGGAGCCGGCGGAGTTGCAGGGGTGTGACGGGTGCAGTTGCACCTGTCGCGATTTTCACTGTCTGCTAAGCAGATAGTGAAAATCCTTATGGGGCTCTGTTAGGGGGCCCCTGCACTGCCCATGCCAGTGGCATGGGCAGTGCAGGGGCCCCCAGGGGCCCCACGACACCCGTTCCCGCCATCCTGTTCCTGGCAGTAAAAAACACCAGAAACAGGATGGCGGTAAGGGGGTCGGAATCTCCATGGCAGCGCCGCCATGGAGATTCAGCCCATGCAGGGGAAATCCGGCGGGAAACCGCCGGATCCCCTTTTCTGACCACGGCTTTACCGCCGCGGTCAGAATGGGCTGGGAAGCACCGCCAGCCTGTTGGCGGTGCTTCCTGGCGGTCTTGGACCGCCAGGGTCGGAATGACCCCCTAAGTCTCTTTCAAGCACAAAGTACCTGGTTCATGTGCAAAATCCCTGCAAAGGGCCGCAGGGGAGGAGAAGCGTGGAAACAAAGGGTTGTGCGTCGATTTCTCGGGCCGCACACGGCGATGCGTCATTTAGTTTCCACGTAGGGACGGCTGTCCGTTGATTTCCGGCACTCAGTCGTGGATCCTCTTCGGGTTATGGGGTTTTCAGACGCCCCGGGATGGTGCGTCAATTTCCTGCACTGGCAGGACGAAGTCACAGGAGCTGCGTCGATCCGGTGGGCGTTTCGTTGAATTTCCTACCGCACGGCAGACGCTGCATCGATTCCTCTCTGTATGTCAAGCTGCGTTGTTCTGGCTCGGCTATGCGTCGATCCAGTGGCCCGTGCTGGCGCTGCGTTGATCTTCTTGTTGCGAAGTCGGGCTGCGTCGTTCAGGTTCCGCGTACGGTAACATTTTCACCACAGTGCAGGCTGTGCATCGTTTCTGGCAGGGTGTGCATTGAATTTCGCCGCACAAGGAGTCCTTCTTGAAGAGATGAAGTCTTTTTGGTCCTGAGACTTCAGGGAACAGGAGGCAAGCTCTAATCCTGCCCTTGGAGAGCACTTCTTCACCACAGCCAGAGAGCAGCAAGGCAGCAGGGCAACAGCAAGACAGCAGTCCTTCACAGAAAGAAGTCAGGTGAGTCCTTTGGGCAGCCAGACAGTTCTTCTTGGCAGGGTGCAGGTTCTGGGAACAAGTTTCTTCTCCAGGGAATGTCTGAGTTGGAAGGGGCAGAGGCCCTGTTTATATACCCAAATGTGCCTTTAAAGTGGGGGAGACTTCAAAGAGTGGCTTAGAAGTGCACCAGGTCCTCTTTAAGTTCAATCCTGTCTGCCAGGGTCCCAATAGGGGGGTGTGGCAGTCCTTTGTGTGAGAGCAGGCACTCCACCCTCCCAGCCCAGGAAGACCCATTCCAAATGCCGATGTATGCAAGTGAGGCTGAGTATCCTGTGTTTGGGGTGTGTCTGAGTAAATGCACAAGGAACTGTCAACTAAACCCAACCAGATGTGGATTGTAAGACACAGAAAGATTTAAGTGCAGAGAAATGCTGACTTTCTAAAAGTGGCATTTCTGAAATAGTAATATTAAATCCAACTTCACCAGTCAGCAGGATTTTATATCACCATTCTGCCCATATTAAATATGACTTTCCTACTCCTTTCAGGTCAGCAGCTACCACTCAAACATAGTATGAGGGAAGCCCCAATGTTAGCCTATGAAGGGAGCAGGCCTCACAGCAGTGTAAAAACAGATTTAGGAGTTTTACACTACCAGGACATGTAAACTACGTAGGTACAAGTCCTGCCTTTTGCCTACACAGCACCCTACCCTTGGGGTTACCTAGCGCATACCTTAGGGGTGTCTTATATGTAGAAAAAGGGGAGTTTTAGGCTTGGCAAGTACTTTTAAATGCCAAGTCGAATTGGCAGTGAAACTGCACACACAGGTCTTGCAATGACAAGCCTGAGACATAATTAAGGGGCTACTTAAGTGAGTGGCACAATCAGTGCTGCAGGCCCACTAGTAGCATTTAACCTACAGGCCCTGGGCACATATAGTGCACTCTACTAGGGACTTATAAGTAAATTAAATAGTCCAATTGGGTACGATACAATGTTACCATGTTTAAAGGGAGAGAGCATATGCACTTTAGCACTGGATAGCAGTGGTAAAGTGTGCAGAGTCTAAACACCAGCAAAAACAGTGTCCAAAAAGTAGAGGGAGGCAGGCAAAAAGTTAGGGGTGACCACCCTAAGGCTGTCAGGTCTAACAATACACATTTACATATATTTGAGTCATTGTGTCGAAACAAATCAATGCTTTGTCCCAATGTGTGTCTTTTCCAGCCATCGCGTATGCCAAAAATTAACGCATGCCATGCTGTCATCAGAACTTCCTCATGGTGCTTCGTCATATGTCCTGCAAAATGCAAGCATAGGCTTGGAGTGACAAAAAAAAGACATATGGTCCGAAAATGTGCCACATCAGCCTAGGGCAGAGGTCTTCAAACTTTTTGATGCCGGGACCCCCTCTTAAAAATGTTTAGGTGTAAGGACCCCCTTCTGATAAAAATTTCTAGCACCTGGTACTCCTCATCATCAACAACAATAATAAACGTCCCCATTTCCCACAGCAAATCATTTTTACTGTGAGGAAATAATATTAAACAGTGTTTAGCAAACCAAAGGTCAGTGAGTGTGGGGGCGTTGTCAAGGGTGTGACTAAAAACAAAGGTACTCATTTATGAGGATTTGGCATAGGACAGTGCCACGAGTCTTCTTGCTACACTGCCCCACGCCAATACAAAAGGGCAGGAATGCACTGTATTTATGAAATACAGTGCATTTCTGTCCTTTCCCCCCGCGCTGGCGCATAATTGTTGCCTAGCGGCAATATAGGCAGGATTGTATTTGTGCAGGATGGGGCACCTTCTGGCACAAAAACAATCCATAGAGGCATTGTACCTCTTTCTATATGTGCGTCAGATAGCAACACACATGGAAAGAGGAAAAAACAAGGAGAAATGAAAACATTTCTCCTCATTATGCCTGCTCTGGGGAGGTGTAATGTTTTGGCACTACTCCAGTTTACGTGATTTTGTAAATCTGGGGCAATGTCAAAATCCATGCGTGTTGCATGGGAACACCCACCACTACTACCATGGAACGCCTCTTCGACGCAAAGTTAGGCAATGCAGCTGTTTTGCCTTTCTCCAGATCTACAACGCCAAATATAAATAAATAAAAGTTGTTACTCATTGGTAAATGCACTGTAGTGCATTATGAAACCTCCATTAGTTAATGCACTGCAGAGGTCTGCGTGTAACCAGAGAGCGACAGAACTAAATCTTGGTTAGTGCAATTGAGAATAGTGACTTGTGTATTTTTAGTGCCATGAGGTCACAGCCTGTGACAGAAAGCACTGTGAATATGTGAGGCATTATTTTATATTTGCATTACACACAGTATAAGATAGGCCACTACAAAAAGGATAAAGATAAAACTGTGGTTCCAAAATGTAGATTTAAGTAATACCAGAGCATATGCAATTCCTTTTTTTTTAATAGCTGTCCCTTCAACACCTCCAGGTGAAGTAAGCACTGTGGAAATACAATTACAAATAAGAGCACCCACTTCACAGCGCAGTTGTTAACTCTTTGCACTACCCTCAAAAAGAATAAATATTTGTCGTCCCAAAGCTTTGAGTGATTTGATCATTTAAAGCTGCTCCCAAGCACCCTTTACATTTGCAGATGAGCTCGTAGAGCACATTTGCATTTCATTCAGAAAGCAGAAGTCCTGGGAAGGCCTCCTTAGCTGTCTGTGCAGCTTTCACAGCACTGGAGACTCAAAGTTCAGCTGAGGCATTTTGAGGATTGCTGGGGGAATGCGGGACCCCCTTTCCAGGACTCCACGGCCCCCCTGGGGGTCGCGACCCCCAGATTGAAGACCTCTGGCCTAGGGAGTAATGCACAGGGTCAGCCATGTTGCAAACCAGGCACTGCAAAGTTACCTTGAATTTCTCTTACACACACAGGCCCTCATTATGACATTGGCGGTAAGTGCCGCTTACCGCCGTGCTGACTGCCTCCAACATACCGCGACAGCGGCGGTATACCACTACGCGTATTATGACCCACACATAGAAATCCGCCACTATGCAGACACACACACAAGTCCGCCAGCCCAAAGGTCAGTGATAAAATGGCAGTACCAAAACCCACACCGTTACGCCAACAGAACTACGCCCACAGCATCATGACCCACGAATCACCGCAGCGGACATTCAACTTCGGTAAACCATTGGCAGCACAGACCGCTGCGCTCAAAATACACACACACACACTAACAAAGCAACACCACATTGGACAATTCAAACTAACACACCTGACACACATACACACACCACACCCACACACCCACACCAATAGAAAACACACACACACACTACTCACAACCCTTTACGAAAAAAAAAAAATGACAACTGAGAGAGAGACAAGCCAGGAGCTCCCACTGAATCAGAGCCACAAAACACCATCCCCCATACACCATCCAGGCACTTCACAGCACACACCCCAACATATCACCCCACACACCCTCACACACACCACACCCATGGCACCACAAAGACACCCCAGGTTCTCAGAGGAGGAGCTAAGGGTCATGGTGGAGGAAATCATCCGGGTAGAGCCACAGCTATTCGGGTCACAGGTGCACAGACGTCCATTGCTAGGAAGATGGAGCTATGGCGGAGAGTCATGGACAGGGTCGATGCCATGGGACAGCACCCCAGAACAAGGGATAACATCAGGAACAGGTGGAATGACCTATGGGGGAAGGTGCATTCCGTCGACACCAGATAGCTGTACAGAGGACTGGCGGTGGACCCCTACCTCCTCCCCCACAACTAACAACATGGAGGAGCAAGTCTTGACAATACTGCATCCTGAGGGCGTGGCAGGAGTAGCAGGAGGACTGGACTCTGGTAAGTCGAATCTTTCCTACTTTGTCCCCCCTACCTGCATGCCTTCACAAACGCCTACCCCTACCCCTACCCTCACTGCTATCACTCCACCACCTCACATATACCCCACCATCACAACCCACCCATCCCAATACCAAGCCCTGAATGCTACACCAATGCATGGACCCCCATCACAGACCTCCATGGACACTCATCACCACAGCATGCACACTAGTGACAATCACTTAGCCAACCAAATCACAACTTGGTAATAACAACCATAGAGAGGAACATACCCATGCACAAGATGTCAAATGCAGAAACAATACCACTGCATTTACATCCCCACAGGACCCCCACACAACTTCACCGGAGAGGAGGTGCCAGCAACATCCAGTCCCTCCCCCCAGAAGACACCCACAGTGATGACAGCAGCTCTGCACGCCTGGATCAGGAGGACAAACCTGGCCCATCAGGGACCTCTGGACAGTTGGTGACCCAGCCACATTCCCAAACCACCACAGAGCCTCCCCTCTCAGGAAACACCACCACAGCACCCACCCAGCGGGCCTATCCCTCTGTCCCCAGGACACATCAATCAGCAGTGTGTCCACCACTACAGGGACCCCAGGCTACCCCACAAACACAGGACGATCAGGGACCTGTGGTCAGTGGCAGGGGGCACACGGTTCAGGGGACAGAGGCACAGGACAACAGGGAAGCTGGGAGGACTGCTGTGCGACAGAGGGAGGACAGGCCCAGGGAACCAACTCTCCACGAGGCACTCACCAACATCCTGGGAGTATACCACCATTTCCAGGAGACCATGGGCCAGATACTGCCCAAGCTGCAGGGGGCCCAGCGGCTGCAGGAGGGACAGTACCTGGGGATCAGGGAGGACCTGAGAGACATCCACACCACCGTGGTCACCATTGCAGGGGTGCTGGCAGACATGACCAACACCATGAGGGAGGCAGTGGCACACCAACAGGCCCCTGACACTAGCCACACCGAAGACCAGCCCTCCACCTCCGCTGACGCTAGTAGACAGGAGGCTCCGCCACTGCAACAACAGGCCACCAGCACCCCACCCCCTGCAGAAAGAGAACCACCACGCAAAAGGTCCCTGCGATCCAGGCAGAAGCCAGAGAACATTGCCAGGATCCCCGCAAGCAAATAAGAGTCCCCTAAATTTCACCCTTGTGTCCCACTCTGTCAACCTGTCCACCTTGAACTGCCATTGCTCCACTTCCTATGCCCCCTTCGACAATGCACCTGTGATACAAATAGACTGGAGCTTGACCCTGGACATTCCTTCACCATCAACTCAGCCCATTGCAATACCCCTACACTTATTAGGTTTCATTTCAGTTATTAGGGTAATGTGGAGTTTGGGTGGGGGCATGTCGGGGATTGGGAGGGCCCATGGGATGAGTTGGGAGGGGTTTGTATGGCTGGTCAGTCACTACCTCCCGAACATGCTGGCCATGGGCGGCCAAGTGATGCAGGGCTACAGGACACAATCTTTGTGGGGAATTCCTGTGCTGCATTTGCATTTAGAGGTCTTGTGCCCACAGTGCCTCCTTTTCTAAGTTAGGACACAGGGCAGGGCAGCAAGTTGTGTTTCCGTGGCAAACAACAACACTGACAGCAATGCGCCATTCTCATGACATAGGGCACATTCCTGTCCTGTACCCTGTGACAACACTTGTGTCATGAAATGCAAGGGTACATGGCTGCCAGGGACTAGTAAACATGTGCAAGAAGGGACACCTGCCTGCCCATACAGAATCATCAATGGTGATGTCTGTTGTCTATGTTTGATGTAGACAGCAGCACACATAGGAAATGCAAACGTGGATAAATGAGGTATTTCATCCACATTGGACCACAGTGATGCTCCCCCTGAGGTGAAGTATGTCTCTGGTGCATTACCAGCCTTGTGCTCAGGGCCTGGCAGACTGTGCCACAGAAACTCACCACACATGTTGCTGTGGTAGTGCAGGGTGACACTTGGCCTGGTAACTGTGACCCATTGTGTCTGTGGTTGACATATGTCAGGTCTCACATGCCATCATACCCCAAATAAGATATGTCAGAGACAAATCATGACACAAAGGTAGAAGAATACTGGGCAGTCCTGCACCCACAATGAGCTCTCCCTAGCAAACATGTTGGGCACTTTCATGATAGCACCGTGGTGCACACATGTCAGCTTGTGTGCTGTGGGCAGCCTGAGGATAAAATTTCCAAAACATGGCTTGCTGCCAGGGCACATGTCAACATGTGTCGCCATGGGCAATGTCCCTAGCATCAGGAAACCAATTTTGAGTCAATTCAATGGATCATGTTTCATGTTGTTGAGGCAGGATGTATGTGACTCTGCACGCAGTCATATCACTTGGAATGCCAAACACATGTATATGTCACACACACATGTCTGTACCAGAAAAATAAATGTAGTCGTTTGGGGATGGAGAAAACATGTATGTGCCTTTTCTTTGGCCATGCAGCAATGATAGCTAAGGATGTTTATCAAATGAGGGTACAAGGATGTCTAACAACTGCTGTATGTTTCATAGTCATGGACATGTGATGATAAGAGTTAGGCAGCAGTACTATGAGTCATGGCTGAGTGCATCCAATCGGTCATGTAAGTGCTGAGTGGCATTACACTCAGCTTGCCTAGAAAAATCTTTGGGTAGAAACATTTGAAAGCCTTAAACAATGTACCTGTGACACAAATGTATGGTCCCATCACATATGTGTAAATGCCAGTTTGGCCTACCAATGTATGGCATTGAGACATGTCCAGTGACCTGTTTGAGTTGTCAGAACCATAATGCTATAATGGTAGTTTACAAGTCATGTGTAATGTGCAATATTTGACAACAGCGTTCATAGTTCAACATTCACAGTCTCATGTCATTTCTTGCAGGTGGACCCGAGCCATACACTAGAGGAGAGGTGTGCAGCTTCCATGACCCCGATGCTACCAGTGAGTGTCATCCTGTATGTGTAATGGCTAGTGCAAGGATTGTGTGTGATGTTGTATGCTGTGTGCAATACCATGTACAAAGTGCATGTATACAAAGTCAAACTCCACATGCTATGCATGTTTAGGGACAGTAAGGATAAGGTTCACCCCTGGATGTGCATTTGCATCTGACTAATGTCAAGGACGTTCCAATTGCAATTGCTGAGAGCCTACCAATTTGCTTGTATGGACAAAGAGAAATGACCACAGTGCCAGGATCTGTGAACATATGTGGTAGGGGACCCAGGAGTGAACATGGCAGGTCACTGTTTACCTGAGAAAAGCTTTTCAGATGCACAGATAGGCTGTTGTCACTCACGGTGCAATTGAAGTCTAATGTGTCTGGCTAGCCTACACATGGGGGCTTATTAACAGGTCCTGTGGTTCAGGCCGGCGCAGCAGGTGTCTTGCAGTGCCTCCCGATGCCACTGGGCATAGGCAGATATGCTGTGTTTCTATGACATACAGCATGTTTCTGTTCTCGCCCCCTGTGCCGGCGCACAAATTGGGGAGTAGCGCGAGTGCAGACACTCTTCCACCATGGTGCACGGATGCCTGCGTTTTGGGGATGATTGTTTTTGTGCATGAATGGACACCTTCCTGCACAGAAACTATCACAAGAGGTGTCTGCCTTTTTCTCTATGTGCTGCATTCTGAAGCACACTTAGAAGGGGGCAGAAAAGGGGAAAAAGAAAGACAGTTCTCCCTGTTGCCTCACTTCTATGCAAGCTCAGAGGTTGTGTAGGAATATGAAGCATTCTGACACATGGGAAATCTGGGAATGCATCAGATTCATTAACATTTCATGATTATTGTGTGTGAACTCCCTTAGTAACAACAATTGGACTCCCCTTTCACTAAGTTTCTTGTTTAAAAGGGGCCCACATTTACAAGTCCATGCAAAGCCAGGCTCGGTGGCTTTGCATGGCCTTGTAAATGTGGGCTGCCCCACTGCGCCACCGGAGTGTCTATAAAAATTACTCTCCGGTAGCGCAGTGTGCAGGTATGGCCTAGTAACTGAGGTCCATGGTGTATGAGTCAAAAGACAGTGCCGACAGTAAGAACATGTGCCAGAGGTACAGGGTTATACACATCTATGAAGGCTGGTAATATGGTGTTCACAAAACATGGTCCTGCTGTGTGTACCACATTAACACCACAGTACATCATGTATTCCCAGGACTGAGAACCGTGTAATATGGGCCCTATGATGAGCAGGACAGTGGTTAACATGACACACTTGGAATTGCTGTTGATTTGCCCACTCATGAGTTGTTTATGCCACATACTTTAGGTTGTATGTATTAACATTGCTATCCCCTGTCAGCCTTGGAAATCTGGAAATGTGTGTTAGACTAGAGGGATGTCCATACAACAGTGTAAAACGGCATGCCAATTTCCAAATCATCTTCAGATAGTGCTGGCCCTGATAGTCTGCAGGATTTAATGCAAACAGGTTCATACAATGATCTACATTTGCCATAGCTGTTCCATGATCCCTGTGCAGATGCAACGTAGGGCATGCATGCATGCACCGACCGATCAAATGGCTGTGCTGAGTGATGGTGTGCAGCAAGGTGACATGAACTTTGGGCACATATGTACAGGCAATGGGCTGCATAGTGGGACCCATGCAGTTACTCGGGGAGTGTGCTAAGAGTCATGGCACGGTACACCATGTAATGACATGAGTGGATATGGGAGTAGGTTCATGTATCTCTGTGTGATGTGAGCGGACTATCCACCCTCCATACTCACACATGATACCTGGCACATGTAGATTCTATGTAGCAATGTGTCCAGATATGTGTCCCTGCCATATCAGGCCCATATTGTTATTAGACATACCATCTAACTCACAGTCCTTGGTCAGAAGACTTTGCTAAATGACAATGGATCCAAGGTCAATGGTATATACAGAAGGGGCATTGATGTGCCATGCCATGGTCACAATACAACGTGTTAAATGTCTTAAGACAGGGCATTGCTATTGTGTAACCATAGGTTAGGCATGGTACCTTTACCATAATCAATATGAGGAAGATGGATATTGATCAAATGTATGTTCTCTTTGCTCTTCCAGATGTTCTTGTTATATGTAATGTGCATCGTGTGAAGAGTGCAGATTGGGTAGACATGACATGCTTGATGTTCTTTTACAACATAACCCTTTGGCATGTATTCTAACTATTTACTCAGGGAACATGAGCCCATTCCAGAGGTGGGAATTTGACTAACGCAAAAAACGCTACAACCACATCTGCCAAGTGAAGAAGACCTTTTGCAAGATGGGCAAAATGTACGAGAGAGAATATGAATAGGGGTCATGGAGTGTCTTCCCCCAAGGGGCACCAACAAGTGTACAGGACAACTCCACCCAACACTGCCATGATAAAGATCGGGCCACCGACAGGTGTGGACCTGCAGGGGCGGTCATCAACCTCCACCATGCCACCTACTGCCTCAGCCCCTGCACAGCCCCCACCACTAGCCCAGTGAACTGATTTTGACCAGGACTTGTGCCAGGAGGTGGCAGACATAAAACTCTATTTGTCCAGCCTGGAACATAAACAGGCACAAATGATGGGGGTGCTCCGTGCAGTGAAGGCAGCCATCTGCAGGTCCTGAGGAGATGGCTGGTCCAATTTAGATTTACCTCCCTTCTCCTTCTATAAAGTTGTTTTTATTGTTGGGCTTTTTATATAGTTAGCGTTATGTAAGTTAGTGTAGTGTAGTTTAGTTGTAGGACATTGTGGGTTTTCTTAGGGGTGGGGTTAAAAATGAAAAAATACAAAACAATTTTTTAGAAAAACTAAAAAATATATATATATATATTTGTTCAGGCCTAGATGTTTAGTTAGTTTCTGTATTGTTGCGGATTTCCTTGTCTACAGATGTGTTTTGAGGGGGATGAGGGGTTGATGTTTGTCATGTGGGGTCAAATATATAGGATAAGTTCAGGTAAGTTGAGTTAGTTTTAGATGGGATAGGATAAGGTAGTGTGGTAGGTTAGGATAGTTAGGTTAGATAGTTTAAGTCGTTTTTGTTTAATATTATTAGTCAGTAAAATTGTTGTTTCCTATCTTATGGTCTCCATAATGGTTTCTGACTAGGAATTAGCATGTCTGCACAGGTTGTGTTACGGACATGCCTTTGACTTTGCAAGCAGTATTTTGATATGTGTGACAAGGTGTATTGCCTAAGGGGAAGTCAGTGTCATGTTGGCAATGGGATCCTATCAGCCATCTACAAACAGCATTGATGATTGTAAGTGCCAATCTGGATGTTAAGTGATACACATCCCAAAACAGGTATTCGTGTGCATTTGCTGGGTGGTTGGAATTCATGATGAATGCATTGGTGGAATATTGTTGTTTTTGCCATCACCCTTGTAGGAAGTTGGCTCTGTATATACTATTTCAAAGTAAGAAATAGTGTGCACAGAGTCCAAGGGTTCCCCTTAGAGGTAAGATAGTGGCAAAAAGAGATAATTCTAATGCTCTATTTTGTGGTAGTGTGGTCGAGCAGTAGGCTTATCAGAGGGTAGTGTTAAGTATTTGTTGTACACACACAGGCAATAAATGAGGAACGCACACTCAAAGACAAATTCCAGGCCAATAGGTTTTTATATAGAAAAATATATTTTCTTAGTTTAATTTAAGAACCACAGGTTCAAGATTTACAAACAATACTTTAAATGAAAGGTATTTCACTCAGGTATTCTAGGAACTTTGAATAATGTACAGTTTTGACAAAAATGGCAATAAGCTATTTTAAAAGTGGACACAGTGCAAAAATCAACAGTTCCTGGGGGAGGTAAGTATATGTTAAGTTCACAGGTAAGTAAAACACTTACAGGGTTCAAAGTTGGGTCCAAGGTAGCCCACCGTTGGGGGTTCAAGGTAACCCCAAAGTTACCACACCAGCAGCTCAGGGCCGGTCAGGTGCAGAGGTCAAAGTGGTGCCCAAAACACATAGGCTTTAATGGAAATAGGGGTGCCCCGGTTCCAGTCTGCCAGCAGGTAAGTACCCGCGTCTTCGGAGGGCAGACCAGGAGGGTTTTGTAGGGCACCGGGGGGGGGACAGAAGCAGGCACAGAAAGTACACCCTCAGCGGCACAGGGGCGGCAGGGTGCAGAGTGCAAATAGGCATTGGGTTTCTAATAGGAATCAATGGGGAGACCCGGGGGTCTCTTCAACGATGCAGGCAGGCACAGGGGGGGCTCCTCGGGGTAGCCACCACCTGGGCTAGGCAGAGGGTCGCCTGGGGGTCACTCCTGCACTGGAGTTCGGTTCCTTCAGGTCCTGGGGGCTGCGGTGCAGTGTGGTTTCCAGGCGTCGGGTTCCTTGAAGCAGGCAGTCGCGGTCAGGGGGAGCCTCTGGATTTCCTCTGCAGGTGTTGCTGTGGGGGCTCAGGGGGGTCAACTCTGGCTACTCACGGGCTCGCAGTCGCCGGGTAGTCCTTCCTGTAGTGTTAGTTTTCTGCAGGTCGAGCCGGGGGTGTCGGGTGCAGAGTGGAAAGTCTCACGCTTCCGGCGGGAAACGTGTGGTCTTTAAAAGTTGCTTCTTTGTTTCAAAAAGTTGCAGTTTCTTGAACAGTGCCGCTGTTCTCTGGAGCTTCTTGGTCCTTTAGATGCAGGGCAGTCATCTGAGGCTTCAGAGGCTGCTGGACCCTGTTGGATGCGTCGCTGTTACAGTTTTCTTCGAAGTAGGGAGACAGGCCGGTGGGGCTGGGGCCAAGTCAGTTGTCGTCTCCGTCTTCTTCTTCTTTAGGTTGCAGGAATCTATCTTCCTCGGTTCTGGGAGCCCCTAAATACTCAATTTAGGGGGGTGTTTAGGTCTGGGGGGGCAGTAGCATATGGCTACTGGCCCTGAGGGTGGCTACACCCTCTTTGTGCCTCCTCCCTGTGGGGAGGGGGGCACATCCCTAATCCTATTGGGGGAATCCTCCTTCTACAAGATGGAGGATTTCTAAAAGTAAGAGTCACCTCAGCTCAGGACACCTTAGGGGCTGTCCTGACTGGGGGGTGACTCCTCCTTGTTTTGCTCATTATCTCCTCCAGCCTTGCCGCCAAAAGTGGGGGCAGTGGCCGGAGGGGCGGGCATCTCCACTAGCTGGGATGCCCTGTGGCGCTGTAACAAAAGGGGTGAGTCTTTGAGGCTCACCGCCAGGTGTTACAGTTCCTGCAGGGGGAGGTGAGAAGCACCTCCACCCAGTACAGGCTTTGTTCCTGACCACAGAGTGACAAAGGCACTCTCCCCATGTGGCCAGCAACATGTCTGGTGTGTGGCAGGCAGTCCAAGGGTTCCCCTTAGAGGTAAGATAGTGGCAAAAAAGAGATAATTCCAATGCTCTATTTTGTGGTAGTGAGGTCGAGCAGTTGGCTTATCAGAGGGTGGTGTTAAGCATTTGTTGTACACACACAGGCAATAAATGAGGAACACACACTCAAAGACAAATTCCAGGCCAATAGGTTTTTATATAGAAAAATATATTTTCTTAGTTTAATTTAAGAACCACAGGTTGAAGATTTACAAACAATACTTTAAACGAAAGGTATTTCACTCAGGTATTCTAGGAACTTTGAATAATCACAATAGCATGTACAGTTTTGACAGAAATGGCAATAAGCTATTTTAAAAGTCGACACAGTGCAAAAATCAACAGTTCCTGGGGGAGGTAAGTAAATGTTAAGTTCACAGGTAAGTAAAACACTTACAGGGTTCAAAGTTGGGTCCAAGGTAGCCCACTGTTGGGGGTTCAAGGCAACCCCAAAGTTACCACATCAGCAGCTCAGGGCCGGTCAGGTGCAGAGGTCAAAGTGGTGCCCAAAACACATAGGCTTCAATGGAAATAGGGGTGCCCCGGTTCCAGTCTGCCAGCAGGTAAGTACCCGCCTCTTCAGAGGGCAAACCAGGGGGGTTTTGTAGGGCACCGGGGGGGGGGGGACAGAACCAGGCACAGAAAGTACACCCTTAGTGGCACAGGGGCCGCCGGGTGCAGAGTGCAAACAGGCTTTGGGTTTCTAATAGGAATCAATGGGGAGACCCGGGGGTCTCTTCAACGATGCAGGCAGGCACAGGGGGGGCTCCTCGGGGTAGCCACCACCTGGGCTACGCAGAGGGTCACCTGGGAGTCGCTCCTGCACTGGAGTTCGGTTCCTTCAGGTCATGGGGGCTGCGGGTGCAGTGTGGTTTCCAGGCGTCGGGTTCCTTGAAGCAGGCAGTCGCGGTCAGGGGGAGCCTCTGGATTTCCTCTGCAGGCGTTGCTGTGGGGCATCAGGGGGGTCAACTCTGGCTACTCACAGGCTCGC
Organism: Pleurodeles waltl; assembly: GCF_031143425.1. Lineage (NCBI taxonomy): Eukaryota > Metazoa > Chordata > Amphibia > Caudata > Salamandridae > Pleurodeles > Pleurodeles waltl. Next base: position 351,345,936 of record NC_090438.1, read on the forward strand.
AGTCGCCGGGGAGTCCTCCCTGTAGTGTTAGTTTTCCGCAGGTTGAGCCGGGGGTGTCGGGTGCAGAGTGGAAAGTCTCACGCTTCCGGCGGGAAACGTGTGGTCTTTAAAAGATGCTTCTTTGTTTAAAAAAGTTGCAGTTTCTTGAACAGGGCCGCTGTTCTCGGGAGCTTCTTGGTCCTTTAGATGCAGGGTAGTCCTCTGAGGTTTCAGAGGTTGCTGGACCCTGTTGGATGCGTCGCTGTTGCAGTTTTCTTCGAAGTAGGGAGACAGGCCGGTGGGGCTGGGGCCAAATCAGTTGTCGTCTCCGTCTTCACTGCAGGGCTTCAGGTCAGCAGTCCTTCTTCTTCTTTAGGTTGCAGGAATCTATCTTCCTCGGCTCTGGGAGCCCCTAAATACTCAATTTAGGGGAGTGTTTAGGTCTGGGAGGGCAGTAGCCAATGGCTACTGGCCCTGAGGGTGGCTACACCCTCTTTGTGCCTCCTCCCTGTGGGAAGGGGGGCACATCCCTAATCCTATTGGGGGAATCCTCCTTCTAAAAGATGGAGGATTTCTAAAAGTAAGAGTCACCTCAGCTCAGGACACCTTAGGGGCTGTCCTGACTGGGGGGTGACTCCTCCTTGTTTTTCTCATTATCTCCTCCACCTTGCCACCAAAAGTGGGGGCAGTGGCCAGAGGGGCGGGCATCTCCACTAGCTGGGATGCCGTGTGGTGCTGTAACAAAAGGGGTGAGTCTTTGAGGCTCACCACCAGGAGTTACAGTTCCTGCAGGAGGAGGTGAGAAGCACCTCCACCCAGTACAAGCTTTGTTCCTGGCCACAGAGTGACAAAGGCACTCTCCCCATGTGGCCAGCAACATGTCTGGTGTGTGGCAGGCTGGCAAAAACTAGTCAGCCCACACTGGAAGTCGGGTATGTTTTAAGGAGGCATCTCTAAGATGCCCTCCGGGTGTATTTTTACAATAAAGTGCACACTGGCATCAGTGTGCATTTATTGTGCTGAGAAGTTTGATACCGAACTTCACAGTTTTCAGTGTAGCCATTATGGTGCAGTGGAGTTTGTGTTTGACAGACTCCCAGACCATATACTCTTATGGCTACCCTGCACTTACAATGCCTAAGGTTTTGCTTAGACACTGTAGGGGCATAGTGCTCATGCACTTATGCCCTCACCTCTGGTATAGTGCACCCTGCCTTAGGGCTGTAAGGCCTGCTAGAGGGGTGACTTATCTATGCCATAGGCAGTGTGAGGTTGGCATGGCACTCTGAGGGGAGTGCCATGTCGACGTAGTCATTTTCTCCCCACCAGCACACACAAGCTGGCAAGCAGTGTGTATGTGCTGCGTGAGGGGTCCCCAGGGTGGCATCAGACATGCTGCAGCCCTTAGAGACCTTCCCTGGTATCAGGGCACTTGGTACGAGGGGTACCAGTTACAAGGGACTTATCTGGGTGCCAGGGTTGTGCCAATTGTGGAGACAAAGGTACAGTTTAGGGAAAGAACACTGGTGCTGGGGCCTGGTTAGCAGGGTCCCAGCACACTTTCAAATCATAACTTAGCATCAGCAAAGGCAAAAAGTCAGGGGGTAACCATGCAAAGGAGGCATTTCCTTACAACCCTAACTTATGTCTTTGTTACTCACACACTTATGCCTGCCCCTCAGAGATTAAACTTGCATCATTTGGTTGTCACATAAATGTTGACTTGTTGATAATATTCTTGTGTAGACAAGCCACTTGTGGTGTAAGTTATATCAGCTGTCACATTGACTACATGATACCTGTTGCAATACATGCTTTTGAGCTGCAAGAACTGTTTGTTTATCAACATACTTATAGTATTCCCCAAGTATGTTCACTCGGTCACTGTGGCTTTGTCTTGGACTGCAATCCACACATATCCCTTTGGAGAGTAGTCAGTGTACTTGCCTCACACAATGCACCAAGTTCAACATAGTCCTGACTCAAATACACATACAACAGACAGGTTTCACAAAGTGATTTTAATTACATGCGCAAATATTTTGTAGGTAGACAGGACCAGTTCATTGGACAACATCCCCAGTGTATAGAGCTAGCGGATGTCCAGACCGAGTCCATGGAGCTGAACATGTCATGGGACATGTGTTGAAGAGGAGTGTTTTAGTGAGGAGGAGGACCACATTGCCATTAGGGAAGATTGGCCACAATGACAGTCCTCAAATGTGAGAGGTCAACAGTGGGAGATTTCAATTGAGATTGGTGCCAGATGTTTTGATACTGGCATGATCTTTGGCACAGAGCAAAGGAGAAAGGGGGTATGTCCCACAGAGAAAAGCTACCAGGCAGTTTTCCTGCTGAAAGATGTTCCTTCCACATCTTCATCCTCTGATGCATGTGGTGTCTCCTGTGACTGGGGTGTGTAGGTGCTGAAGGAGAGGGAGGCACACACACAGGAGCTGAAGATGTGGATGCTGTGTCCACAGCACTTCTCATCTGTGAGAACACACGAGACAGCATAGCAGCAAGGAGGACCTGCATGGTCTGCAACTCTGCAGCAAGGAGGAAATGAGGGAGTCCTGCTTCTGCTTCATAGACTCCAAGATATTTACCATTTCCCCCAGCCTGTTGGTAACATTGCTGGTGGCACTTGGGCTGGGCATTTGCTTGTGCCTCAGCCTCATGACACCAGCGATGTCAGCCAGGGACTGCTGGAGGCCAGGGAGTGGAGAGTCGGTGCCTCGTATGGAAGACGAGTTGTCCTCATTTGTACTGAGGCACCTCAGGACTGCCTCTAGGGTACCCTCCACAGTCTCCATCCCTACCGCACCATATCAGCCAGCTCACGCTGGACTGATACTGCAGTTTTTTGGAATGTAAGTGCTGGGTCCTGGGAGTCCAGGGCTGTGGTTGAGCTGGCAAGTGGTGCATATTGGTTGTTGGGTGGATCATCTGGAGACCCTTGTTTAGCCTCCCTGCGATCTGAGATGGTGTCTGGATGGCATCCAGGATTTGCTGGCGGGTATCCAGATATATGGTTTGCAGCTGGTTATCTGCATCATTGGAGAAATCCAGGACCGGCAGCTGGCCAGGAGGTATGGTGTCATCCTCTGCAATTAAAAGGAGGTAAGTTAATGTTGATCTCTGCTAAATGTTGACATGAGCGGTCAGGTTTACAAACAAGGTTTCCAAGGGAGCACTTTAAAGGCCTATTTTCAAAGGCCCTAATAGCACATTGCTCAACTGGAGTGTCATTGATGTTGATGCTCCAGTGGCACAGTGTGCAGGCCCATAATTTTAAAGTCAATTGCAATTATGTTGCTGGCATGCAATTTTCTACATATATGGGATTAAAAGCTATTTGTGTATATATATATATATATATATATATATATATTCAAGGTGAAAAAATAAAGGGCTATTGACCATGCTATTCCACTCAGAAGATCTGTTTAAAAATGAAATCCTTCCAAGACAGGAACGTGCTACACTATCAAAAACAAGATGAGGAAGAGCGTGCGGACCTCATGAAAGGCATGGCATGTATGAACACAGTTAAAGTGTATGGAAAATTTATGTATAAATTAATGAACTTGTCCTGATGAAGTTGGTGTGAACCAACTGAAAGACCACTGAAGCGCTACATCGACAGTTTTTATAGTTATATGAGAAATATATTTTTATTGCGATTATGTTTTATTACAAAGGATAAGAGGAAAAAAATGTTTAATGTTAAAATGTTGCAAAGTATTATACATTGAAGATACATTTGGTGTATTTATTTAAATATTTTGGATAACATAAAAATAAAAAGATAAGAAATAACAAGAAAACAATGTGTAGAGTATGATCTTCAAATAGTAATGGAGTATAGTGACATTGGAAAATGGTCACTAGCCCTTTATTTTTTCACCTTGCATATATATAACTTTTAATCCCATATATGTAGAAAATTACATGCCATCAACGTAATTTCAATTGAGTCTTAGGATTCAAATTCACATCCAAAGACAATTTGTGTATGTGTATGGATTTTTAACCCTGTCCCTTTGGTGTTGGAAGGGGTACCTCTCTGATTTGTTTCAGACCATAATTTAAAAGACCACACCACACAAACGAGTGTTGCTTGTTATGGCCCTGTAATTGTGTACCACTTTCACTCATTACGCTGTATACAAGGTGAGTTCTTTGGGTGTTGCTGTGGGTGTTCCACCCATAACACCCAATGAATCCATATGAATGTGATACATTCCCAGATTTAGATATCTGCAAATGCGTGGTGGTTAGGTGTTTATTAACATCCCTTTGTCAAATCCTGGTTTGACCTCCTCCAAATTGTACATGTGGCATCATGAGACATTGCTGCATCATTCTCCTTCCTGGCATGTGCCACATGTGCCCCCCCAGTCCACATGACATGTATGTTGTGGTCCCCCAATGGGTTTCCCCTGCCGTCCCTTCCCAGGTGTTCCACAAGTGTTGCACAGTCAGACCCAGCGATGCATGTGTATTTGTGTAGGTAGCATGCAGTACACATGTCCATTTCGCCTCACCAGTATGTACAACTCCCCATTCGGGCCAAATGTAGTGGTGCTATGAGGAGTCAGCACATACCATGGCGAGCCGCACCAGTGTCCCACCATGCCCACACATCATTAGTTTGTACACACACGGTCCAGTGTTGTACATTTTTCACATCACCTACTCTCCAATTGATAATTTGTGATGAGTTCCTTTGGTCCCTTCCATGGCAGATGACACCTGTGTGCACTCCCCTGCCCACCATGTCAGCTGGGTTCAAATAAGTTTCATACAGGGTACAATAGACGGGGTCTCTTGCCATATCCCTGTGTGTGTATGCCTCCCATCACCCACAACTGACCCCACTCAGATGATTTGTTTGTCCTGTGACACAACTATTCCATTCAGAGGATTTCCATCCTAGATTAGTGTGCCTAGGCCCAAGTGAGACCGAGTAGCTACATAGTGTGAGAATGCCTGCATTGGCAGCAGTTTGTACGCCATCGCTGAGGAAAGTGAAAGGATGCCGTGAATTTCAGTGCTGATCACGCATCCATGCACTTTCTACATGACACTGCACTGCACAGCAAGCTGGCTGACTGTGTTGCACTGTGTCTTTTCCTCATACATGATGCACAAAGGGCCTCATTTACATGGGAGGTGGCGCAGCAAGTACCTTGCTGCACTGGCCTGCACCACAGGGAAAGGAAAGAAATGCACCTCATCTACAAGCTAAGGCACATTTCTTTCCTCTCCTCTTGCTCTGGTGCACAAATTGATGCATAGTACCAATTGCGGCAACCTTACGCCATGGTGCGTAATGTTTGCCTTGTGGGGATACATGTTTTTGTGCAGTAAGGGACACCTTCCTGCACAAAATACAATCACAAGAGGTTTTTTCCTTTTTCTATGTGTGCTGCATTTTGCCGCACACATAGAAATCAGTAAAAACAGGACGACATGAAAATATTTCTTCCAGTTGCATCATTATTACATCACCCCTGTGGTGGTGTAGGAATATAACACATTCCCAGACCTGCAAATCTGTGACTGCGTGAAATTCCTTCGAGTTCCATGGTTGTTGCACTCTGGTGATGCAGTGTGCCTCAAATGCCTCATAAATGAGTCCCAAAGTCAGGAAAATGTGAAATGATGCTGACCTTCACACAATGAAGAAAGTGATGTGATGGTTTTGGCCTTGGAAGTGCTAATTGTGTGAGGTCAGTGCGCATTACATCTCTTTGCTGTTTAACCATAAGTGCGCCAGCATACTACACTATAGCCTGCAGACAGTGCATTCTGGTGCAGGGACATGGCTACCATCCCTTTTTGACATTGCATAGTGACCACATTACCCCCCTCACTGTGACTTACCCTATGGTTGTTGTAGTTTGTCATATGCTGCACTATCGTGTCCTTGGACTCAGGTCACCAACTCTTCAGGGATGACAGCTGCCACCATCTCCTCCAGGTCACCTAGCTCCTAGTAGGTGCTGGACTTCCACCACGGTCTGCAATGCTTCCTTGCAGTTGCTGGCCAGTTTCTCCTTTGTTCTGTGCTTGTAATCATGCTAGCGCTTCTTACAGTCGATGACTGTCCTCTTCATCTCTGCCACACTGTTGACTTTGTCCACTATGGACTGCCATATGGCCTCTTTCTTCCATAACGGCAATTTGGCTAGTGTTAATGCTGCCTCAGCTCACGGATCAAGATGTTGTTTTCCTCCTCACTGAACCTTCACTTCGTCTTCTCCTGGGAGTCTGTCTGCACATTCTGGCTGGTACTGGGGTTGCCCAGGGGTGTCTGGTCTTCAGGGGTCTCCAGTTCCGATACTGCAGTGTCTCCTGTTTGTATTTATTTTGTTGAGCATTGTTTTGTTGGTGTTTTTTCAATGCTTTTAGGCGCAAAAGTGACGCTAGGCTGTCTAGCGGCAGACTATGTGCCGCTAATCAGGCTAGCATCACTTTTACACCATTAGCGTTAGTTTGGTTTACGACGCAGCACACATGCTAGCGTCATTTCTGTTTACGCTGCCCAGATCCTAACACCATGTAGCTTAGTGTTGTAGATAAGGCACAAGCATAGCATTAGTATCTGTTGTTACACGGCATTAAAACTTTTGACGCAATGCTGCACTGCGACAGCATTGCATCATTTCTTATAAATGAGGTCTTAAGTGTGCTGGCTGACTGGCTGCAACCATGCCTGCAACCACAGACATGTTTCTGACCCCCTGAAGGTGAGAGTTTGTGCTCTCAGAGGCCAGAAACAACAACTGATCTGGAGGAAGGTGTTATCACCTACTCAAGCAGGATGGCTAGTGACTCTGCATACCAAGGCCTGGCACTTCAAATGCCTTGCTGCCCTTCGTATGTGACCCCAGTTTCCCCAGACCTGAGAGTGGCCACCCCCTGCCCCGTTGCCCACTTCGCTCTAAGACTGGTGGAAAAATTAGTTAGGCAGTAGGCGTGTTCCACCGTTTGGTTAGCCACACCCCTATGGCGAGCTACCCGAAGTGAACACTCGAGTAAGGGTTCCACTATCTTGATGTAGGTGAAACATCGAATTCTGGGACAGGGTTATGCTTACTTCCCACGGGAAGTGATCATGTAGAGAGTGTTGTTACCCTAAGGGTATGTAGTGAATTGGCTACTGCTCTACATTCCCCTAAACACCCCTAAATTGAGTGTTTAGGTGGCCCCTGAAATCAGAAAAAAAGATTTGTCTGACCCAAAGAAGAAGAGGACAAAGACGAGCCGAAGGAGAGAGAACTATGGACGACTGGTGGACTTTTGGCACAAAACCCTGCCTGCCTACCTGCATCTGGCCTGACAGTCGCATCATCACAACTCATCCTGCAGCTGTGAGGAGTCCAAAAACCTTGGAGATTCTTCTGCACTTAGCCAACCCATCAGCATCTCCTTTGAAGCACAGGAGCCATTTCCCTGCTTCCTATGAGCACCAACTGCAAAACCCAGCTCACTGCCCTGCTGACCACGGGTCCACCAACACAGCTGCCACCCAGACGGAGGTCACTGTGCCCCAAGAGGCCAGTACTGTCTCCCTCCAAGTGAAAAGACATCAGGATCAACCGGACCTGAGCTTCACCAGTACCTGGAGTACCGGACTCCTTGTAACTACCAAGTCTTGTTGAAGTCCAATCCGGATTCCAGCATCATATCTGAAGACCCGCCTTCGAGGGACATCAGCATTGCAAAATACATTATCCAGAATCATCCAGCTGCACTGTTTTGTCTCTCTTCTTGCAGGTCCCCCAAAGAACAGTGGGCCCCTTGACGCAGGACCTCTGATGACACAGACCTTCTGCACTCAAATCCCCCCGGCCTGGGTCCATGACATCCAAAGGTGCTTTCTTACTCCCAACACCCTTACCCACCGAGCCCCCCATTGGTAGCCTCAAACTTGTCCCCAAGACTCCCCCTTGCAGTCTCTTTCCAGGTGGCCCTCTCGTTGCAACCTGTAGATTGCTCAAGACACCCAGCTCAGCTAGCACCACTGCAACTTGACACCTCAGGGCAGGTAAAACTGTATCACTGGTCTTGCTTGTGACATTGCAACCCCAAGCCCCTTACAGTCCACAGGGGACCTTCAAGAACCGTTTGCAAGGACCCCTTTGTAGTAAAAGCACTTTGGAAACTTTACTGCATAAAGCGTCTTTAAGTAAACATGTTACTTACTTGCTAAGTCGATACAAATTGCAACAGTATTTATATTCTTGAAAGTATTCTGGGGTTGAAAAAAATTATAAACAAAGTAACTTTTATTTTTCTAAACATTGGTCTCAAGTTCCTTCTTGAGTGTGTGTCTCACTTATTGACTCTGTGTGTTCAATAACTACTTAGCACTACCATCTAATAAGCCTAACTGCTTCCCCACACTACCACAAAACAAAGCTTTTGGGTTTGTAAACCAATAAGAGTTACCTTTACTATTGGCATAGTGTATCCCTTAATTTGGTGCACTGCATAGATAGCCAACTTCTTCCATTTGTGGTTCAGTGGTGGGATAAAAGATTTTGCATTTGATTATACTACTCTGTCAATAGGTGTTTCCCAGAAGAAACTCAACAATTGACTATAGTTTACATTTTTTTCTAATCATTTAGATTTTTCCAAACTTCTAATATGACCTGTAGGGCCTTGTGTTATGCCCCCCACACCAACTGTTGCTTAAAAATCTTTCTAGCTAGTTAGGCCTCTAAAAACTGCATATAATCGTTTTGTAGATTTCTAAAAAGGTCCCAACTACTTTAAAGCGTATCTGGTTCAGAGGAGAGAGTCCAGGAACTAAACCTGACCCCTTACCCACAGGTCACAATGCATCAGTTAAGGAAAATCTGTAAGCCCAGCAACAACCAGGTGCTGCCTACAGAGTTTGAAGCCATTCATATAACAGAAGATCCTGACACCACCCCAAAAGGTGAGGTGGACAATGATCACAAATGTAGGGGTGGCCCCCCACAAATGGATAGGGAATGGAATAAGGTGCCCCCTCATTTACCCTAAGACTGTACCCAGAGTGCTTCCTCCAACTGAGAGTAGAGCAGGTCACTCAAGGCACAGAGAAGAGCTAGAGGATTTCAGAGACTAGCCAGAGAGTAATTCTTGAGAGACTAGTCAGAAAGGCAGCCCTTGAAGCCAAAATGTTGGCTATTCAGAATGAAAAGGTTGAGATGTGGTTAGAACCCCTAAGTGGTGGCAGCAGAATAAGTAGGGAGAGAGAGGAAACCTTGGATCCCAAAATCCCCAAAGGGATTGTCCTAAAACTTGTTGAGGGTGATGATTTCAAAGAATGATTCACAGCCTTTGATAGGACTTGTAAGATGAGGAAGATTCACGAAAGGTACTGGGGCTCTCTACTGTTGGAGCTTTTCTCAAGCAAGTGCAGGGATAGACTCCTGATACTGAGTGAGGAAGAAGCTGAGTCCTATGACCATATGAAAGATACTCTGATTGAGGGCTTTGGGCGCACTACTGAGGGGTACAGAATTAAGGGGACTCACAAAAACTTGAGTCATTCTTGGGTAGATTTTGTAGACTTTTCAGTCAAGACACAAGGAGGCTGGTTGAAAGAAAGTAAGGTGCAGGATTATAAAGGTCTCTAAAATGTGATTATCAAAGAGCATCTGTTGAGTAACTGTACCTCAGACAAATTGCATTGGTACTTACTGGACTTAGGGCCACATGTACGAATGTTTGGAATTGTGATTTTCTAATTGCCATTCCATGCAAATCGCAGTTAAAGTTATTCCAAATGTACAAAACTCCATTGAGTTTCTTTTGCAATTACCAGTGGGTCGCAATTAGACATACCTCAGTAATATTAATGAGGCAAGTCGCAATTTGCGACCCACTGAAAATCGCAAAAATTACTGGAATGGTAGCCTGCTGGAGTCAGCAGACCACCATGTCTGTGATTGCTTTTCAATAAAGCAATCTTTTTTTTTAAAACAGCCCTTTTTCCTTAAAGAAAAATGGGCTGCGTTTAAAAAACGCAAAAAAATACAATGTTTCAGTTTCATTCCTTAAGAGTAGGCAGTGGTCCGTGAGACCACTGCCTGCTCTTAAAATACTTTTTCGCTACCATTCACAAAGGGGATGGGGACCCTTGGGGACTCCTTCCTGTTTGCGGATGGGGTAACACCAATTTGAAATTGGTTTTAACTGAGATTGCTTTGTGACCTCGTTCACAGTTACAAAACAATCATACGTACCACTGCCACTCGCAATTAGGAAGGGACGTCCTTGGCATGCTCCTTCATAATAGCTACTCGTAAACCTATGTTGCAATTTGGTTAATAGATTACCGAATTACAAAATAACATTTATACATACCAAAATGTTTTTTCTATGTGAAAATGACCTGATTCTGTGAATTGGGCTGTTTGTGCACAGAAAAAAGCTTTGTACATCTGTCCCTTAGGGTTGTTCTCTCCCCAAGAGCTGGGGATGGAAGACAGACCACTGGGTCAAAACACGGGTGTCCAGGAAGACACATGGTGGGTGTGACCAAAAGAAAGGGGTTGTTAACTCCCCCAGTGGAAAGATAGTGGGCATGAAGGGGAAAAATCTAAAGGGTCTTCTAAAGGCACAAAAAAATCTTCTCAGGAGGATAGGCCTGAGACTCTTCCCAATCAAAGGGTGGATACTAGGGTATGAACTGAGATCCCAAGAAGGCTTGGCGTTTCAATTGTAAGGCCAATGGACACCGAACTGGGGACTCTTCCTGGCCCAAAAAGGCACCCCCTAGTGTACCTTCAGCTACTGATGGGGTGGTGAGTCTCCAGGTGAGATCCTTGATGGACTCTGACTAGGTCAGGGTCCACACTGAAGAAAATTTAATATCAGAGGATGGGGTGGATGTAGCTACCCTGGCTGTCAGGCCCAATAACCTAAAGAAGTACAGACAAAAGCAACATATCAATGGGGTCGAAGTAGAAGCACTAGGGGATGCAGGTGCAAGTGTCTCCATGGTGACTGAAAAACTGATATCTCCAGGCCAATACATAACTGGACAGACTTATACAGTTATCAACGCTGACAACATTGTCAAAGTCAATCCCATGGCAATGGTGAACTTGCAATTGGGCGGAGTTACTGGCCAAAAGAAGGGTATTTGTGTCCTCTGCAATTCCAGTAGAGAATCTTTTAGGAATGATCTGGATACCTCAGCATGGTCTGAGGTAGAGATGAAAACCTGTGCAGCCATACTGGGAATATCAGAATAGGTGAGGGTAAAAAACAGAGCACAGAGAAAAAGAGGTGGTAGAGCCTGGAAAAATGGCCCAACCCACCAAGAGAAAAGGCAAGAAGTCTGGGGAACAACTTCTGAGGAGACACAAGCTCAGGTCCCCTCTCAGGGAGAGAAGACCTGTCAGCCCTTGAAGGAACTGAGTCTAAGGAACTTGGGCCTTACACATCAGAGCTTCTATGCCCAGGGGGAACCTCTAGAGAACAACGTTGCCAGGGAGAGAGGACCTGTCTCACTCTTGAGAGCCTGAGACAGCAAGCTGCTGACCAGGAAAAGGGAGATGTCAGTGTTTCCCACAGGAGATCTTGAGAGGATGGGCTCCTTTACATTGAGGCCAGAGACCCCAAACCTGGAGACACTAGGAGAGTGGTAGTGTCTCATCAGTAGAGGGAGTTCATACCCACATTGTCCCATGACATCCCCTAGCTAGGCATATTCGCAGACCAAAACTTGGAGTAGGTTGGTGAACTACTTCTACTGGCCATGTATGTCCCAGAAAGTGGAAGAGTTTTGCAACTCCTGTATCACCTGCCAGACCATTGGCAAGACAGGTGGCAAACTGAAGGCTTTGTTAACCCACAACCGGTGGTTGGGGTACCCTTTGAATGGGTTGGGTTTGACACTGCTGACCCCCTGGACCCTCAGACAGCATCATAGAACAGATTTATGCTGGTGGTAGTGGATCATGCCACCAGGTACCCTGAAGCAATTGCCATTATGACTGCTACTGCCCCTGCAGTTGCCAGAGCCCTCATTAGTATCTTTATCAGGGTGGGTTTCCCTAAGGAGGTAGCTTCAGACAGGTACAAACTTCATATCTGCTTACCTCAAAGCACTGTGGAAGGAATGCGGTGTAACTTGCAAGTTCACAACCCCATACCATCCCCAAACAAATGGTTTAGTTGAAAGATTCAACAAAACCATGAAAGTTACGATCACATGGCTCCCTGAAAAAGGCAGAAGGAGATGGTATTTCCTCTTGTCATGCCTACTTTTTGTCTACAGAGAGGTACCTCAAAGGGGAGAGGGCTTTAGTCCCTTTGAACTTTTGTCTGGCGAGCCTGTTGAGGACAGCCGAGTCTGGTGAGGGAAGGCTGGGAGATTGCTCTCAAATAGCTCAAAGAAAACATAGTGGACTTTGTGCTTGGCCAATATTCCAGGATGGCGGAGTACATGGAAAAATACGACAAAACCCTTGAGGCAAGCCAAGAGCTTCAGAAGCATTGGTCTGACCAAAGGTCTGCACTGGTGGAGTACCAACCAGGGCAGAAGATATGGGTGTTGGAGCATGTGTCTCCCAGGGCCCTCCAGGAAATGTGATGTGGTTGCCTCTCTGGAGGGACCTTGGCACTCCTAGGAGCCCTCATAAGGTAATCCTTGTGAACCATGTTAAACCATATTATGACAGGGCTGATGTGACCATGCTCATGGTCACTGATGAGGGCCAGGAAGAAGAGAGTGAACCTCTCCCTAACCTCCTCTCCCACAATCCTGTAGATGTCTGTTGAAGGAGTTGTCTTTTCAGACACCCTCACTGCCCAACAGCAAGTTGACCGCAGGCAAGTCCTAAGGCAGTATGCTAGGTTATTTTCTTTGACCCCTGGAATGACTACCTGATGTACCCCTGATGCAGACACTAGAGACAGTTTGCCTGTCAAGAGAAAAATCTGCAGACAGTCTGATCAAGTAAAAGAAAGCATCAGAGCTGAAGTACGCAAGATGCTGGTACTTCGGGTGATTGAGCCCTCTGAAAGTCCCATGGTAGCCCAGTGGTCTTAGTCCCCAAACCTTATTCCAAGGGGGTAAACCAGAGATGAGGTTTTGTGTGGACTACAGATGCCTCAATGCTGTCATTAAGACAGATGCTCATCCTATTCCAAAGGCTGATGAACTAATTGACAGGCTGGGTGCAACCACATTTTTCAGTGCTTTTGATTTAACATCAGGGTACTGGCAGATTGGTTTGACCCCAGGAGTCAAAGAGAAAACAGCATTCTCGACCCCAGATGGTCATTACCAGTTCACTGTAATGCCATTTGGTTTGAAGAATGCACCTGCCACCTTCCAAAGGTTGGTGAACAAAGTGTTTGCTGGGCTGGAGTCTTCTAGTGCAGGATATCTATATGATATTGCTCCCTATAGCTCTACGTGGCAGGATCACCTGATCCACCTTGGAAAGGTCCTTGAGGTTCTGCAGCAGGCAGGTCTCGCTATCAAGGCAAGCAAGTGCCAGTTAGGGCAGGGCACTGTCGTATACTTGGGCCATCTTGTGGGTGGAGCCTAAGTTCAACCTTCACAAACCAAGATCCAGACAATTCTGTAATGGGATGCTCCAACAAAGCAGATCCATGTCAGGGCATTCCTTGGCTTGACTGGGTACTCCAGAAGGTTTGTGAAGGGGTATGGCACCATTGTGGCACCCTTTACAGAACTCACCTCCAGGAACCAAGCAAAAAAAGTGAACTGTACAGTGAGTTGTCAAAAGGCTTTTGACACCCTGAAGGGGGCACTGTGTTCAACACCCATTCTAAAAGCTCCAGACTATACCAAGAAATTAATTGTGCGGACAGATGCCTCTGAGCATGGGATAAGAGCGGTACTATCACAAACCAATGATGATGGCCAGGACCAGCCTGTTGCTTTTATTAGCAGGAGGTCACTCCCCAGGGAACAGCGTTGGAGTGCATTAAGAGGGAAGCCTTTGCTGTGGTCTGGTTCCTGAAGAAGCCGAGACCATACTTGTTTGGTACTCACTTCATTGTTCAAACCAACCACAGACTTCTCAGATGGCAGATGCAAATGCAGGGGGGAAATACTAAACTGTTGAGGTGGTCCATCTCCCTACAGGGTATGGACTTTACAGTGGAAATCAGACAAGGGACTGACCATGCCAATGCAGATGACCTTTCCTGGTTCTTCCACTTAGACAATGAAGACTCTCTTGGGAAAGATTAGTATCATTCCCTTTCATTTGAGGGGGGGGAGCGGTTGTGTTGGAAAGTGCCTCTTTTTGACATGGTCAACTCCACTTTTTGCTCACTGGTACTGAGGTTTTAAAACTGCGCACTGATTCCCTGTAAACAGGTCCGCAGTGCCAGTGCTCTTTCCCTAAAACAGGTAAAATTTGTACAATTGGAAAATCCTCCTATGCCTCTGTAAGTCCCCATGGTACCTGGGGCTTGAATACTACAGTAGAGAGAGTCGCTAAAGGCTGCAACATGTATTGTGCCACCTGCAGGGCCCCTTGAAAAAAGATGCACACAGCTGCCATTGAAGTCTGCGTGTCCTGGTGCAAGCCATGAGAAAACATGACATGGAACACCCATTGTGTGCCATGCCCAACTCACTGTCTCTAACTATATGTAAGTCACCCCCACAGCAGGTCCTAGAGCCAAAGGCAAGGTGCATTATATTTGATGTGCCGACAAAGCTGCATGAGCACATATAATCCTGAAATGTCTAGTTCGATCACTGGATATTGCGAATGAACTGCGAAGTCATTTTAAGGTATGTACTGATCACTCGTCACCACAAGTCCCCAGCTACATCATGGCTGCACTGAAATCTATGATGTTTTGTATCAATTAATAAATCCAAGCTTATCACCTAATCCAGCAGGATGGCTATTGAATCTGCATACCATGGCCCAGGACTTCAAAGACCACCTTTGGTATGTAACCCTGGCTTCCCCAGACCTGGCCACCCCTAAGCCCTGAGGCCCACTTGGCACCAAGACAGTGGGAAAATTAGTTAAGCAGTAGGTGTGTTCCACCATGGGCTAGCCATATCACAATGGTGAGCTACCTGAAGTGGACACTTGAGGAAGGGTTCCACCATTTTGGTTTTGGTGGAACTAGGAATTCTAGGACAGGGTTATGCCCACTTCCCACAGGAAGTGGTCATATAGAGGGTGTAGACAACCCAAGGATAATTAGCCTATTGGCTGCTACTCTACACTCCCCTAAACGCCCCCAAATTGAGTAGTTCGGAGGTCCTATGACACCAGAAGAACAGATTTGTATGCCCCAAACAAGAGGAGGACAAAGACGAGCTGAAGGAGCTAGAACTATGGAGGACTGGTGGATTTTTGGTGTGAAACCTTCTTCTGCCCCAACAATCATGACATCACAACTCGTTCGGCAGCTGTGGGGGTTCTCCAACACTTCACCAACACATCAGCATCTCCCTTGGACTTTGAGAGCTACTTTCCTGCTTCCTGCAGGCACCAACCGTAATGTCCGGCTCACCAAACTGCTGACCACCAGGTCCACCTACGTAGCAGCTGCTGACGGAGGAGGTCACCATGCTCCAACAGGCCAGCCCCATATCCCTTCCAAGTAAGAAGACATCGGGATCAACCAGAGCTGAGGTGAACTGTGGTACTGAACCCCTTGCAACTACCAAGGCTTGTTGAAGCTCAATCCAGATTCCAACATCGCATCTGAAGATCTGCTGTTGAGGTACATCATGATTGCAGAGGACATCATCCAGAGCCATCCAGCTGTACTGTTTTGTCCCTCTTCTTGCAGGTCCCCGCAAACAATAGTGGGTGCCTTTGCGCAGAATCAGGGACTACAAAGACCCGCTTCACCTGAGCTGCCCGGCCTGGGACCATGACATGCAACACCGCTCTCTTGCTTACAAGACTCCCACTGACCGAGCACCCCATTGGGAGCTCCCGGACTTGTCCCCAAGGCTCCCCCCCTTCTCTTATCGTACTTGTCCCCAAGTCCCCCTTGGCCCTGCTCATCTCCAACTGTGCAGAGTGCGAGGTACCCGACTCGACTGGCACCACTGCTCCCGGATGCCCTAAGGCAGGTAAAGCTGTATCACTGGTCTTGCTTGTGACCTTGCACCCCTAGTGCCCTACAATCCACAGGCGATGCCCCAGAAATGTTTGCAAGGACCCCTTTGGAGTAAAAGTACTTTGGAACCCATACTGTGTAAAAGAGCATTTGACTAAAAGTGTTGCTTGCTAAATCAATACAAATTGCAACAGTATTTATCTTCTTGAAAATATTCTGGTGTTGAAACATAATATAAACAAAGTAACTATATTTCTAAATATTGGTCTTGAGTTTCTTCTTGAGTGTGTGTCTCATTTATTGACTGAGTGTTCAACAACTGCTTAGCACTACCGTCTGATAAACCTCACTCTCGCCCACACTACCACAAAAAACAACTTTTGGGATTGTCATAGTTATCTGCATACCCCTACATTTGGTACACTGCATAGATAGCCAGCTTCCTGCAGCATATAACCCTTGTTCATTTACTATATTGATCGCCGCAGGTTCCACGTAGGTAGTAACATGGCAGACTGTTGTATGTATCTGATTTTCTCAAAGAAGGCAGCATCAATGGAGCGTTAACACTTTGTAAGCAGATGAGCTTAGATGTGTCCATGGGTTTATCTTTTTTTGTATGGAAGGAACTTTGTAAATTTCAGTGCTGAATTTACCTAATACACCTGTTGTCTACAGCAAGCCCAAATGGCCACGGTTAACCACCCCTGACAGACCACACAAACAGCACGTCTTAAAAAGTTCAGAGTTGATTTGACCTACACACGCGGGCAAGTTTTTTACTACAGGATTCGCAAATTGGGGGCACTTTTTATGGTGCCCTGGTCTATTTTCTGTCCCAGTCTGAGTCAGCATTCATTGTTTCTTTTTTCTGTGCCTTCGTCCTTTGACTCTCTAGGTGTGCCTTTTTGCCTGCTGTCTGTTTGCATCTCTGTTGTGTGGGACTGCAGATAATACCTATACGTTTATTTTTTTGTGTCACCTTTGGATGTTGGTTTGCTGATTTAGGTGCATAACTTTCTGTGGCTTGTCCTAGCATTTCTCTATCGGTCTACCAGTCGGAACTGTCCTCCAGGACCTGATTCCACACAATATACTTTCTTCTCCTAGATTTATACTACCCTATTCGGCTTCCTCCTTTCCTCTCTTGCAGTCTATTTTGCTCCTTTGCTTCCCTTTTGCCAACCACACCCTTGAAGTCAGCCACGGATTACTGCATGTTTTGCGATGATTGTTCCAACCCCATGGTCCTTAACTCATTCCCTCTAGCGCTTTAGCTGTCCTTAGAAGAGCATGAACCCTATCAAGAAACCAACATGAAATAACACACCTCTTGGTTTGCGCGTGTAGGTCCACTGCATGTCAGAAGACCTTTTATTATGGGTATACTATGTACGTCAGTGAGTATGGGTGCCTGATTGTCTGCTGCTTTGTGTGTGTGTAGTGCCTGTATGTATTTTCATTTGTGTGTATGAATGTCTTTAAGTACAATGCTCTGTCTGTATATCTGCAGGCGTGTGCCCTGTAGTAAATGTGCGTGTATATCTTGTGAGTATCCGCATTAACTATATGAAGGCCAAACCTACCTGTGTCAATGTGCGCTTCAGTTTGTTGCTTGGCTTAATAGCAGAAGATGCTTAAACAATAATTTCTGTTGTACTAGGTAGCAGTGTTTAAACTGTTTCTAACTAGCACAGATCCAGAGAGGGCTGTGCATGATGCACGCCTACAGCTGTAATTTCACCTTGAACGTGAACATACTCTGTTCCAAGATGCTTGTTTCGTGTCGTTTTAACGGGAACTGACTTAAAGGACAGCGTTGCATCATTTGATAGGAGCTTACCTATTTTCCTTGAGCCATCGTGGTATATGTGCACGGATGACAGAATTAATGTTTGTACATGCTTGTAAATGAACCCTACTAAAACTATGTACTTTATAGGCTTGCCCCTAGATGGTGCCAAATCACTAGAAACTACAAAAGAATTATCCTCGTACCAAGCTTTAGAAGCAGTGTGTCCAGAAGGGAATCCTTTACTCTTAAATTTAATATCACGTTAATTTGAGCGTGTTTATTATGAAAAGTGAGGGGAAATAAAACACAGCACGAACGGGTTGATCGAAAGAAACCATCTACAAACCAAAGGAATTTCGATGGCTGCGTACTGACACGTCAGTCACCAGTCAGGTCTCAATAGTATCTGACAGCTACCCTGTTTCATGGAAATCACGCGTCACTCTTTCAGACATACCGAAAAATACGAACGACCACTTACGTAAGCTCGGAATAACCGAATATTGATCGTCTTAATGTTTACTGAACCGGTTATACGAGAATGCTCACAAAATGTTGGTGTATATTTTTTACAAAAAATGTTTGAACTAGGCATACGTGGTTTAGAAACGTTTTTGCTGTCTGACCTACTGATGAAAAAATGTACCATCGGTAAATAAGCGATCTTGTAAGGTACAGATGTGTTTGTAAACGTTAACTAAACCCTTGCAGGGCCAGGCGACATCTGTTCCGGGTCATTGGCCGAACATGCGCATCTTTATTTCCTCTTTAATGAGTAAGGAGACATGTTTAAAGCACTGTATCGTGGAAACTATCAAAACAATATATTAATCGTGCACATACTAATTGAAGAACATCTAAATAAATGTACCATCAACAATAAAGTTTGAATTATGTTTAAATTCAAGAAACACCGAAAAGCAATTCATATCTCAGATGTAATTATAAATAAATCTCAGCATTCCGGAAAGCCTTTGCATTTTAACTCTACAGCACATTTCAATATGAATAACCAATTATTTCATCTTAAAAAAAGAACAACTCCGTGACGTACGATATTTTGCACTCAGTCAGTTTATTGTACAGTTATTTAAAACCTTTACAAACAAGAGAACAATTCAAAATATACAGCATACAGGATCTAAAAAAACACCGCATAATTAAAACGTCAATTCTAAATTCAGGTAATAGGTGATTCAAGTAATCTCTTATGAAAAATAAAGAAAACAAGGTACATTTACAGACCTTCGTCTTCCAACAAATAGCACAATTTCCAAAATACACCAAGCAGCTCATGAGTCGGCACATGAAACGGACATATTACAAGTTTGTCCTCCCCCTAACTAACCCAACGCAGGACCAGTCCGAGCAATAAAAACGTAGCTGCGCAAAATAAATTTCAGACAGAGACATGATGTGGACCACTAAGCAGCGCCCGGAGCCAAAATACGAAACAGCTAAACATTTGAGAGCAGCGTGCAATATGCAACCAAAAAACAGCAGATATTTCACTAAAGTGCAATATATATACAGTATGCGGAAGGCAAAAGTAGACCCAACCCATTACCAGCATCCTGGAATACAGTCAGGGCCGGCTTTAGCGCTGGTGGCGCCCTGTGCGACAGTCTGTTTTGGCACCCCTCACCCAAAGACCACGTCCTAGGATTCCCTCACTACCTACCCGGCAAATGTGCCCCTATTCTCTCCCATAGCCCTCCTTTCAAATACATTCATTTGTTTGAAAGCGCTTGTAAAGGCCGGCTTTACTAATGCATTCAGCTATCTGCATACAATATAGTTCTGTTCTTTGCAGCAGGCACGTTAACCTCTGCACTACTTATGGCGAGTCAAAGCTGCCGCTGGTCAAAACTCCCACCTCTCTCCCTAGCAGGAACATTAATCACAAAAGGTATATTGACTTTTTAATTGCCTCCTGAAGGCTGGACGCACAAATAACTTTTCAGCAGGTGCTTTTAAATGCAAGTTTCGTAAATTATTGCTAAACACAGTGCCCACCTGAGGTCAGCGCCCCCCAATCCAGGCCAGCACCCGGTGCGGCCGCACCGCTCGCACCGCCCTAAAGCTGGCCCTGCATACCGTAGTGGAACAAAACTGGTCATTTAAATGCATTAAGCAACGTGCAGTTATGACCATAGGTGCCACACAAACTGCAAGTATGTTAATTAAAGTCAATATAAAACCCCCCCCCAAAAAAATAGTGTGCAATACGCATTTATGACCAGTCCAACGGCATCAGCTTCAGTCCCTAAGGTGCTAGAGGCAAAATGAGCCAAAGGCATAATTAGACCGAGCCGTTACTGCACACTTAAGTAGGCTGAAAGTTTGAGAACAGTGTGCAATATGCAAACAAAAGGCAACAGCTATGCTCACTAAAATGTAATATGCAAAGTATGCCAAAGGCATGAGCAGCCCCTGCCCGTTAGCAGCATCCTGACATACAATAATGGAGCAAGCTGGTCATTTAAAGCCAATAAGCAACACCCAGTTAAGACCACAGGAGGCCACACAAAGTAGACCCAGCCCGTTAGTAGCATCCTAGGCATGCAGTGATGGAACACAGCATATAAAAGTTACCATTCACTCCAGCTCTCTTCCCATTCATCACTTTACATATTCCAGCGCTCACTTTACTTAGTGCGTTGCTCACTCCACACCCCACCCAATAACTTAGCCCTCACACAGCTCGCTCACTGCACTTCTGTTGTAATTTAGCAGTGATTAGATTAAGCATTAGCAGAAGACATCTTGTATTTAGTAACTATTGTGAACATTTTTGCGGAATCCATTTTGTATTCATGGCAGCCATTTTCTCTGTTACATGCTGCCATGTGCTCACCATGTGCTCTGTCCTACCTTTCTGTTAACTGCTCTTGAAATCTGCCTAGTGACAAGTTATATTTAGCATCTCTTACTTTCGCACATGCTCAGTAAGGTGCATTTTCCACATGACCTTACATGTATACAAGTCTTGTTTCCATAATTGTACCATCTCCTTTTAGCCCCTGTGTGGGTATAAAAGGACCATGCTCTCTCAGTTCAGTGTGCTACTTCAGACATTACCCAAGGGTGCTGTCTGAACTGTAGTACTACCTCTTGAGGTTAATAAACTTTTGTCTTTTATTCCAGTTTCTGTGCCAACTTCTTCCTACATGGTCTGAGGACTTTGTGTAGAGAAAGGTGAACCCCTTGCACAAGTAGGCCTTGCTAAGGCTTACTTCAACAAATTGGCGCCCGAACAGGGACTCATCGGCGACTCGGATGCCCAACGGATTGGTCGCGACGGAGGATTGGGATCTCGCTGCGGACGATCAATGCCTGAGGAGACCCAAGTCTTGGCAACCACAGCGTTTTTCCCTTCCTTCTGACTTGACCATCCAGGTGGCGCTGGTCCTCGACTGAGATCCTTTTTGTTCATTCGTCATGCAGTGACCATTTGGTCGATTTTAGAACTTGGCAGTTGGAACCTGGACACCCTGTGATTGGTAAGAGCCGTTTTACGGCACTTGCTGTGGGTTTTGATGCCTGTGTTTGGTAATGTAGTTTAGCACTACTTACTGTGGCTTTCGTGATTTGGGTGACTAGTCAATTTGTATTCTTTGGATTTGATATATAAATTGCAATTTATATAGGCAGGTAATGAGGAGAATTTTCTCCAATTTAATTTTGATTTGAACGGCACCTTAAGTGCTACTTTGATTATAATATTGCATATTCTGCACTATTTTTGGCATGCCTGTTTTTAGCGCACTTCGTAGGATGTGTTGCTTTTGTAATGGTACCAATTTGAGACTGGAAGAATCGCAACCGGCACCCCCAGAGGGGACGCCAAATAGAGATATGTATGTTAAACATGGTCTTTCTTCTATAATGTACAGCACATTATGGAATAAATACACCCGCGTGGATCCTGAGTTATGTTGGCCTATGCATGGGTCATTTGATTTGCGAAAGATTGAGTATGTGGAACAATGTATGTGTAAGCGAAAGTCTAGGCAAGATATGTTTGACTGTGTACGAATGTGGGAGAAAGAAGCGCGTGGACGAGTGAAGCGTGAGCAAGCCTTGCTTGAGAAAGAGCAGCAGAAGAATGTATATGTGAAAGCATTGGAAATGAGAAAGAAAGAAATAAATGACTTAAAGGAGCTAGAAGAGAAAGAACGTAAGCTACAGGTAACTGGCCAATACACTGTTAGGCAACCTCTCTATCCTATCCTTAATAAACCACATGATGATTTATTGTTACTAGATCGCCCTCCACCTCCGTATGTCGTCCCTTCTGCCCCTCATGAGTTACCTAAAGTCTCCAGTTCGGAGCAACAGAAGATGCGGGACAGTCGCTCTATGCTGCCTGCTGACCGTGCGTCTGAGCTTAGATCTATTGCTCGTAAAACAATTTGTAGCGTTGTTTCTGCTTCTGAACTTTTAGACAACATGAAAGGGTGGACGGAAAAGGAGCAGCTATATTTTACTGAGGCATTTGGCTCAGAAGTTATTGAACTATATCGGAAATATTCTGATGAGTTAGAGCCCGATGATGTAGCAGCTGATCATAAGCAAATGCATGATGGTCTTTTTGTTTTCTCCCAGGTGGCTGATGCAATCAGGCTTTTAATGAAATTACGTATTGTGGCAGTCCGTTTGCAAGAAGAGAAAAGGGCTGCGGACGCAGTTGCACGAGCACCTCAGACCGAAGGGGCGCAAGCTTCCATCTTTGAAACAGATAAGATTATGATAGTTCACGCGAAACCAATGCGGGAGGCCGCGCCTTTGTATGTTCCTCCTAAAGGATTGGGTACAAGTGATGATAAAACTTCTGTTGATGCTAAGGGTTATTTTATTTATAATTGGGTGTATACTCCTTGGAATAGGGCAGATGTAATGGCACTTAAAACAGCATTACCTGACCCGCGGAAAAATCCAGCCGCCTTTTATGAGGAAGTTGAGGGAGCAATTAGTTCTTGTACTATGACTTTGGACACCTTGATTCTTTTGTTTTACCTGAAGGTGTGGCTCTCATACAATATGTTGATGATATTTTGTTGGCAGCTGATACCCCGGAGCAATGTGAAAAGTGCACTTTGTCCTTACTTTCTTTTCTTGCTTCACACCATCATAAAGTGTCACGAAAGAAATTGCAATATTGTAGACCAAAGGTAACCTATTTAGGTCACCTTTTGTCTAAGGAGGGCCGTGCACTTACATCAGATCGTATTCAAGCAATTTTAGACACACCAGTACCCTCTACTCAGAAAGATGTTCGTGCATTCCTTGGTCTTACTTCTTTTTGTAGGCAATGGATATTAGGGTTTTCACACATTGCCAAACCTTTGCTAGCACTTTTGACTAAAGATACTCCAATGCCCCTCCCATGGACAGATGAATGTGAGACTGCTTTCCGGCAGCTGCGACAAGCCCTTTGTTCTGCACCAGTGTTAGGTACTCCAGATTACATGAAGCCTTTTGCACTTTATGTACACGAGAAAGATGGATGTGCATTGTCAGTTTTAGTACAGACACATGGCAATAAGCAGCGTCCCTGTGCATATTTTTCAGCAGTACTTGATCCTGTCTCTCGAGCGTTGCCTGGGTGTTTTCGTTCAGTTGCCGCAACAGCTGTCTCAATACGTCAGAGTGAAGGGATAGTTTTGTCACATAAACTGTTGGTGCTAGTACCCCATGCGGTTGATGCTCTTTTAAATCAAACAAAGACACAACATTTAACTAGCGCCCGTATGTCAGGTTATGAGTTGACATTGTTGGCTCCTCACATTACACTGAAGAGATGTGCGACACTAAATCCAGCTACTTTGTTGCCATATCCGGTGACTCAGCCTCAGTCACAAGAAACACATGATTGTATATTCCTTACCGAAGAACAGACAAAGGGTCGTGTTGATTTACAAGATACTCCCCTTTTAGATGTAGACGGGGAACTGTGGGTTGATGGGTCTTGTTTGAAGTTGCCAGATGGTACGACCTCAGCTGCATATGCAATCACCACAATACACACAGTAGTGGAGACAGCTCGTATACCACAGAAGTCAGCTCCAGTAGCTGAACTAATAGCTTTGACACGAGCATGTGAGCTTAGTACTGATTTAAGTGTGAACATTTACACAGACAGCCGCTATGCTTTTGGAGTGGCTCATGATTTTGGTTTGCTTTGGAAGGAGAGAGGTTTTCTCACATCCCACGGGATGCAGATAATGCACGGGGAATTAGTGCATAACCTCTTGACTGCATTGACATATCCAAATAAACTAGCTATTGTGAAATGTAGTGCACATAAGAAAGTGACCGATAAGATAGGGCAAGGTAATGCTCTTGCAGACCGTGTAGCACGTGAGACTGCGATGCAGCGAAGTACTACTTCTATGTATGTAGTGAAGTCACAAGCTGAACGTTGGCATAATGCTAGACAAGACGTATTAGATATACAGAAATCTGCTTCTGTGAAAGAACGTGAGCAATGGTCTAAAGATGGAGAATTGGATGATGAGGGCTGTTGGCGGAATAAGCAGATGGATAAATGGAAATTGCCTATAGCTTTTGTACAACCTATGGTTCAGATGGCACATGGGCTGGCCCATGTTGGAGCTTCAACAATAACGAAGTTGCTTACGCAAGTTGGGGAGCATCCAGAAATTTCCAGTACAGCTAAGAGAATAGTACAGTCTTGTTTGATCCGCTTACAATACAATCCTGGAAAAGGGACACGTACTCCTGCAGGAGGGTTTGCTACACCAACTGCACCTTTTGAAGTTCTACAAATGGATTATATTCAGCTTGAACGCTGCAACAATTTAAAGTATGTCTTGGTGGTGGTTTGTGCCTTCAGTAAATGGATAGAGGCGTACCCCACAAAGGATAATACTGCCATTACCACAGCGAAGGTGCTTTTGAAAGAATTTTTCCCTAGGTTTGGTGTTTGCAGACTTTTATGGAGTGATAACGGACCTCATATTGTTGGGGAAGTTATTAAGTATGTCCTGAAAGGATTAGGGATCAAACAGAAGTTCCATGCGGTTTTCCACCCACAATCAGCAGGGTTGGTGGAAAGGTATAATGCTACATTGAAGCTGAAATTAGCGAAGATACAGGCTTCCACATCCTTAACTTGGCCGGATGCATTACCATTGACATTATTGTCTATTAGGTCAGTGCCACACTCCCGACTTGGCCTTAGCCCCTATGAAGTAGTGTTTGGGAGACCAATTAATATTTGGGGAGTTCCTAAACCAAAATCTGTATATGATGTACCTTGTGTCCTGATGAATGATTATTTGGCACAGTTAACCAACAATTTGGTTTCTATTCATCAACAGGTTCGAGAAGCACTTCCTGACAGATCTACAGGTGAAGGCCATGAACTCCGACCTGGTGACCAGGTGATGATTAAGGGGGTCATTCTGACCCCGGCCGGCGGCGGAAGCCGCCGGCCTGGCTGGGACCGGCAGAATACCGCTGCGCGCTCAAAAGACCGCTGCAGGTATTCTGGGTTTCCCGCTGGGCTGGCAGGCGACCGCCAGAAGGCCGCCCGCCAGCCCAGCGGGAAACACCCTTCCATGAGGATGCCGGCTCCGAATGGAGCCGGCGGAGTGGAAGGGGTGCGACGGGTGCAGTTTCACCCGTCGCGATTTTCAGTGTCTGCATGGCAGACACTGAAAATCTTTGTGGGGCCCTGTTACGGGGGCCCCTGCAGTGCCCATGCCATTGGCATGGCCACTGCAGGGGCCCCCAGGGGCCCCACGGCACCCCATACCGCCATTCTGTTCCCGGCGGCCAAAACCGCCAGGAACAGGATGGCAGTATGGGGGTCGGAATCCCCATGGCGGCGCAGCAAGCTGCGCCACCATGGAGGATTCCCCAGGGCAGCGGGAAACCGGCGGTACACCGCCGGTTTTCCGTTTCTGACCGCGGCTGTACCGCCGCGGTCAGAATGCCCATGGGAGCACCGCCAGCCTGTTGGCGGTGCTCCTGCGGTCGTTGGCCCTGGCGGATTTTACCGCCAGGGTCAGAATGACCCCCTAAGTCTTTTGAAAGATCAAGCAGCTTGGAACCAAGGTGGTGAGGCCCAGAACAGGTGCTCCTTGCGACAAGGACAGCAGTTCGAGTGACGAACCGAAAGAATTGGGTCCATAGTACTCACTGCAAGAGAGTGCTACCTACCTTGGTGGAACCTGCTGTGCTGACCGATCATCAAGAGATTTTGACTACGGAGAAAGGCCGTGCTATATCACCTGACGAATCTGCAGAGGTCTTCCAGGACCATACGACTTCTGGAGTGTCGCGATATAATTTGAGACCAAGGAAAGAATCTGAAAATTGTTTTGAAAAGACTGGTTGAGCTACCGCCCTGGGTTAGTGAAACGGAGAGCCAATGTGGCAAGGGGGGTGGATCAGCCGTGCATTAGAGTAGTGACACCCGTCTTGGCCCGTGGTGAAGAAATCAGCGGCTGCCCAGGGATAAGAGCTCCAACGATTGTTTTTAATTAATTTCTGAAAGGGTCGATTATCACTGTTGCTAAAATGAATAACAAATTGATCATTAGTATTATGGGGTTTGTTGTTGTTTTGGTGGTTACAGCAACAATCACCTGGTTTATTGAAAAGAAGTCTCCTGCTCGTGAGTTTTTTGTTGCCACTACTCCAGTACCAGAGGATCACTATTACTTTACGCTTCCCTATCAGGAGCAGAAGCACCGTCAATCGTACTTCAATAATACTTTAATTCAGATGTTGCATCATACTCATAATGCTACAAATACTACTAACTGTTGGGTATGTGGAATGATACCTGCGCATCAAAAGAAAGGAGGAACACCTTTCATTCCTCTTCCTTTTTCACACAATGGTTCTTGTCAAGCTTGGTACATGCTTTTGTTTGCATCTGGAAAACGTACAGAGGGCGGACTTCTTTTTTGCCTTAATAAAGTATGCTACCAAGACAAAGATGGGTATCCCCAAGCTAAAGGAACTAAATGGGAATCGGAAGAGTATCAACCGGACAATGTTTCAATACCATATGTCTTCACAAATATACGAGACTCTGACAAGAAAGAACAATTTGTGATTTCTATTACAAAAACTAAAGCAGATTTATGTATACGAAGCATTGGACGAATTGCAGTAGGGATAAGTGATTGTACCTTGATTTTAACTATTGAGGGTGTAAATAATAGTTTTACAGGTTCACATAATACATATTTTGTTTGTGGTAACTATGGATATTACCAACTACCTGTTGGAAGGTCCTGTGTGTAATAATTGCAATATTGTTTACATGCTGTATCTGTATTCAGTGTGGTCCAATGTTCTGCTCCATGTGTATTACTGCTTGTATGCCTACCAAAAGAAATATTACAGAAATGAAGGCACAACATATGTTAGATAAGGAAATAGCTGAAATGATGAGCATAAATATACAGGATGAATATTTAGATTATCCCAGAAAGACGAATGTCTTCAGCTAATGGTGAAAGGGTCGTCTGTTGTAATTTAGCAGTGATTAGATTAAGCATTAGCAGAAGACATCTTGTATTTAGTAACTATTGTGAACATTTTGCGGAATCCATTTTGTATTCATGGCAGCCATTTTCTCTGCTACATGCTGCCATGTGCTCACCATGTGCTCTGTCCTACCTTTCTGTTAACTGCTCTTGAAATCTGCCTAGTGACAAGTTATATTTAGCATCTCTTACTTTCGCACATGCTCAGTAAGGTGCATTTTCCACATGACCTTACTTGTATACAAGTCTTGTTTCCATAATTGTACCATCTCCTTTTAGCCCCTGCGTGGGTATAAAAGGACCGTGCTCTCTCAGTTCAGTGTGCTACTTCAGACATTACCCAAGGGTGCTGTCTGAACTGTAGTACCACCTCATGAGGTTAATAAACTTTTGTCTTTTATTCCAGTTTCTGTGCCAACTTCTTCCTACATGGTCTGAGGACTTTGTGCAGAGAAAGGTGAACCCCTTGAACTAGTAGGCCTTGCTGAGGCTTACTTCAACACTTCCATTAAAACAGGCGCCATTACCAGTGCTTTAAATGGAAATATGAAAGTGGAGGTACTCAGTGCTACTCACCAGTGCAGGTACTTTCCTATTAAAAGTATTACATCTGTACCAAGAAGTGCAGGCGCTCCCTCTTTCAAATTAAAGAAATGCAGGTACTGAGTGCCTATGAGTACCTGCCCATCTAAAGCATCTGTGGGATGAACACTATGGGCAGGAAGGAGACGGAAGAGGTGATAGAAGAGATTCATCAGGTAGACTTGGAAAATCAGGCAATATCAGGTTTGGGGGAGTTCTTAGAAAGTAGGATACACCCAGGATTGGAGGGCGGAAAGGTAAGCAGTGGTGGATGTGGAGGGAGTCCTCAAAAGAGGAGGCTTAGAAGACTTTAGAGCATGGGGATTGAGGTGGAGGGCCTGACCAGAGTACACACAAAGTGGATGAATAAAGAGAGAAAAGAAAGAAACCAAGCACAGAGCCATGAGAATACAAATAGGAGAAGAAACAAGGGCAGTCCTGAATAAGTCAGGAGGTAAAAGAGGAGTATCATGGAATGTGTTAATGAAAAAAAGACTGGACAGACCCAGTGATCAGAAAAGAAGAGGGTGTCTAGAAAGAGAGTATGATTCACCCTCTGAAACTGGAACCAGAAGGTGACAGACACAGGCCTTTCTAGTGAGCCAAGTAGGGACGTTGTGAACTTGAAGAAGAAAGTCTCACTGACTAGGGGGAGAGTGAGGCAGTGTCTTTGAGATAAACAACACATTCTGGTCTTTAAAAAGGAATGTGAGAGCTGGAAGTCTGTCTAGAAGGTTTTCGGTGGAAGTGACGGTGAATAAGAAGCTCAGATATGAGCGGTGAGTATGGATCACCCTCCAGAAGAGAGTGGGATAGAAACAGTTAAAAGGAAGGCCACTGTGCCAATAACTAACCACCGGAGCAGAAAAGATGAAAAGAAAGGAAACATCAATAAAGAATGGGTTTAGAGTAAGAAGGAAGATGGGCAAGCGGGGTGAGCAGCTGACGAGTGAATTCAGTCAACCGTAGTAGAAAAGAAAGAAGAGAACATAGAACCAGAAAGAATAGGGCAAAAATAATGTGGTGGGGAGGAAAGCAGACAATTGGTCGTGGTTGAGAAGTAGATAAGGAATGTAGGGAATAAACTAGCTGATTAGCTGTTGTGAGAAGAAAAAAGAGAGGCAATATTGGTAAATAGGTACATCTTGCAGGGAGGCATATTTTAACAAGTCTCCTTAGCTTAGTGATAACAGGATTCCAGAATTTTAATGACAGGAATACTCAGAAGGCTCCTCAGGGAATCAGATGGTATGGGTAGAAAGCAACATCACAAAATAAAATGATGGACGGAGTTTTGAAACTTTTCAAACACTCACCCCCAGTCACAGATCTGGGTTTAATCCATTGTTAATTTGCTCGCCACATCACCCCAGTTTGAACCTAGCCATATGCAAATCAGCTTGACCCTGCTCCCCATGGGAACAGTCCAGCCCGAACTGCCAAGCCAGGTCCTCCCTGGACCTGAAACAAGCATCCTGGGACCAGTTTCCAGGTATCACCCTACATCAGTCAGGCTAGCTTGAAACCAGTGTGCAACAAGCAAGTGGACTGGTGCACAACTGAGTGACTACCTATTATTCCAGTGACTACAACAGAATAGCAATCAAGGATTAACTTCATCCTTGTGTTTGATAAATTGCTAACTTAAGGAAAACAAAGTAAATAAGGTGAATGAGAAATAGAGGCACCCTGTTATCATCATCCACCTGGGCTGTGACATTACCATCCTGCTGCCAGAAAGCTCCATTTCCAAAATTCCAAAATTTTGCGATTTCCTAATTTGCACTCTCCTAATAGCAACTTCGAAGCCACAGGAATCGCTATTAGGAAACCGCATGTTACATACATTCCAATTTGCAATTCCCAAATTTTGATTTCTATGAATTCGCTATTTGGGAATCGCAAATTGGGAGCTTCATACATATGGGCCATGATTACCAAAGTTAGTGTGGAAGCCTTCTGATATATAGTGCACCAGTCTTAAAACTATGCACAAACATCCCCACAGGTCCTTTGCCTCATGCTGCATCAAAAAACGTAAATCCCCTGAAGTTCACCAACTAGTCATTGACCCCACTCACACCCTCAAACTGATCGTTCAATAGATAGTAGTGGTCAGTGCTTTATAACTGCATTACCATTTCTTGAAAAGAGCACTATGCCATCCCTTCTCAATCCTTTTAATACAAGATAAACATCAAGAAACACCAATACGAACCAAATCCTTAATCATATCCATAACAAAACTCCTCTTATAATTTTTCCAATTTCTTTCAACAAAAGCAGATCGTCTTCACCCCTTTGTTCTATTTTCAAATATTTTATACCCTTCTCCAAACTGCAGAATCAGTCAACCTCTCCTCAAACTATTTATGAAAGTAACAGTGTGGTTGACAATGTACTCAGTGTCCTCTAAAAACCTGAAAAAATCAGCAGTCACCAGTCTGATCTCATCGTGCGCAGTGTAAAATCATCTCCAGAAAATGTTACAAAGCCATCTTGATGCAGAAAGATTACTTTGTCTTGAAACTTACTATTGATGTTTCTCACCAACCCACCTAATCAGGATTGTTTCATTTGTGATATTTGTGAAATGTGTTATCACAAACTTGGCTGAAACAGAGCCACACTGAATTTGGGTCGAAAAATGTAAATCCATAGATCAGTTACAGCTATGGGTAGTAGTTGGCAAGAAGCAAGTGTGGGGAGTGGGGGAGTGGTTGGAGGGAGTGAGAGGGAACTAGTAAGGGGAGGCTTCAATTTTCTGGGGGAAGATTTTCATTTAAGAGGGAGGCCTTAGGATGAAATTTAAGGTGTTAATCATGGCTTGTCTAGACTCATCATCAAGTGAGTCCAAACAAGTCAGCATCAAAATATCGACCTTTTTTGTCAAACAGTCACACAGGTGGCTTACATAAAACAAACTGAACACCAATGTCCACATTCTCTGTCACATCACCCTCTCAGCCACAACTATTAACTCAGACTATTATCTGATAGAGACTCCTAGCTACAGAGTCCTTACAGATTCCTTACCTTTGAATATCCCCAGGCATCATACTGGATCCAAATGATTTTTGAGCAGTCCACGTGCATTTCGATAGGTGGTGTGGTTTGGCTCTGCATCACCTGTGCCAGAAGTGACATGGATCATGGTATGGTATATAGGAACCACCCTAGTGTGCTGACATCAGTTTTTTCCTTTCCACACCAGATTGCGCTGATCCAGATTGAGCTACCGCTCAGTCATTTTTTGACTGGCCCTTTTCAACTTTTTGTCAACCTTTTTTTTTAGATTCAATCTCCTGGTGTAAGGATGTCATCCAAGAAACTGGCTGGTCACAGGCAAATTTAGTGACAGACCCCTACTTAATGTGTTTGTGGTGCCAGGAGCCGGGCATGATTCCAAGGCGTGGGAGGAATCCTGTACCATGAACCCGAAGGCACTGAGGGAGCGATCCCTCAAGCTCCTCGCCGCCCAATGTCCAGTTTGCATGGGAGGTCCCAGGACCATTCACAGAGCCCCTTCCAACATTCCTTGTTGCACTCAATGTCATCGGGGTAGTTGGGTAAGTCCCACAAGCATACGAAGTTGAATTCCAAATACTTTAACTTCCCCTCAGCCATCAGAATTATCCAACAAGACGATGGAACATCAGTTCTCCAGGCTCCTCGAGTCAATGTGGTTTGAACCTGGGTTTACTCAACACCACACCTTCAGGTTCTCCCTTGGCACCAGTCGGTCCCAAAGATCACTCGTTGGATCCACAGTGGAGCAGCTAGCAAAGACTGAGACCTTCCTCGGTGCCTGCTCCAGTGCCAACACCCCCTGCACCACTCCTAGGTGACACCATCCCCATTATCATGCCCGAATCTGACACAGAGTCAGATGAGTGTTGTCCGGCGCCGACCAAGGACGTCTTCCCCTGAGCAGAGCCTGGAGAGAGAGTCGTTAGGGAGGGGTCTATGGACCCTTATGGAGAAGATCTAGTTTAGGGGGACAACTTGTATGGGGAATTGGGTGAGGCCAGTGGGCTGAACACCTCACCTGACAACTGCCTAGTTTCCTCTCCTCATATGGCTAAGGAGGAGGGAGCCTGTGTTGCTATGATGGTGCGCAGGGCGGCTGAGGTAATGGACCTTAACCTACCCTTAGTGGTGGTCAAGACTAATATTTTGACAGGTGTGCTTCAGATGGGCGTTACCCTCTCAGAATCCCATTTAATAAAGCTCTTACAAATGTCCTACTTGGATCCTGGTCCAAGCTCTGCACAGGGGCTCCTGTGAATAGGACGATTGCCAGTCTCCATTGCCATGCTCCTTGGAATCCAAGTTTCCTTACCTGGCACCCCACCACAGAGAGCTTGCTGGTTCAAGCCTCCTCATCCCACCTTCAGCCTGGCGTGTTCCCTGCTATTCCACCAGATTGCAATCCAAGAGGCTGGACACCTTCGGTAAGAGAATGCTGTCTTTCACCAGCCTGGCACTGAGGTCGTTGAACACCATGTGCCTATTGTACTGCTATTCCCTCTCACTATGGGGTGTGCAAGTGCTGCCTGTGGTCCCGGAGGGGGGCCCAGGCCAGACTCTTTCAGGCAGTTGCCGAATGGAAAGATGCAGCAAAGTTCTCCATCTGATATGGACATGACAAGACCGACTCGCTGTACAGCGATTTCATTGTCAGTGGCCTTCTGACCCCACACCTAGCAGAGAACATCTGGGTTTCAGAGGCTTCTCTCAAGCACATGCCCTTTGATGGCTCTTGCCTATTTGGAGACTGTAAGGAAATGGCTCCCTGTTGCAGTTACCCCCCACTTTTTGCCTGATACTGATGCTGACTTGACTGAGAAGTGTGCTGGGACCCTGCTAACCAGGCCGCAGCACCAGTGTTCTTTCACCTAAAATGTACCATTGGTTCCCACAATTGGCACACCCCTGGCACACAGATAAGTCCCTTGTAAAAGGTACCAGTGGTACCAAGGGACCTATGACCAGGGAAGGTCCCTAAGGGCTGCAGCATATGTTGTGCCACACTAAGGGACCCCTCACCTAACACATGCACACTGCCATTGTAGATTGTGTGTGTTGGTGGGGAGAAAAAGGCAAAGTTGACATGGCATCCCCCTCAGGATGCCATGCCCATAAAATACTGCCTGTGGCATAGGTAAGTCACCCCTCTAGCAGGCCTTACAGCCCTAAGGCAGGGTGCACTATACCACAGGCGAGGGCATAGCTGCATGAGCAATATGCCCCTACAGTGTCTAAGTCTATTCTTAGACATTGTAAGTACAGTGTGGCCATATTAAGTATATGGTCTGGGAGTTTGTCAAAAACGAACTCCACAGCTCCATAATGGCTACACAATGAATACTGGGAAGTTTGGTATCAAACTTCTCAGAATAATAAACCCACACTGATACCAGTGTTGGATTTATTAAAAAATGCACACAGAGGGCATCTTAGAGATGCCCCCTGTATTTTACCCAATTGTTCAGTGCAGGACTGACTGGTCCATGCCAGCCTGCTGCTGAGAGACGAGTTTCTGACCCCATGTGGTGAGGGCCTTTGTGCTCTCTGAGGACAGAAACAAAAGCCTGCTCTGGGTGGAGGTGCTTCACACCTCCCCCTGCAGGAACTGTAACACCTAGCAATGAGCCTCAAAGGCTCATGCTTTGTGTTACAATGCCTCAGGGCACTCCAGCTAGTGGAGATGCCCGCCCCCTGGACACAGCCCCCACTTTTGGCGGCAAGTCCAGGGGAGATAATGAGAAAAACAAGTCACCCACCAGTCAGGACAGCCCCTAAGGTGTCCTGAGCTGAGGTGACCCCTGCCTTTAGAAATCCTCCATCTTGATTTTGGAGGATTCCCCCAATAGGAATAGGGATGTGCCCCCCCCCCAGGGAGGAGACACAAAGAGGGTGTAGCCACCCTCAAGGACAGTAGCCATTGGCTACTGCCCTCCCATACCTAAACACACCCCTAAATTCAGTATTTAGGGGCTCCCCAGAACCTAGGAAACTAGATTCCTGCAACCTGAAGACGAAGAAGGACTGCTGACCTGAAGCCCTGCAGATAAGACGGAGACACCAACTGCTTTGGCCCCAGCCCTACCAGCCTGTCTCCCCACTTCAAGAAAAACTGCAACAGCGACGCGTCCCCAAGGGTCCAGCGACCTCTGAAGCCTCAGAGGACTACCCTGCATCTAAAAGGACCAAGAACTCCCGAGGACAGCCGCCCTGTTCCAAAGAAACTACAACTTTGCAACAAAGAAACAACTTTTAAAGGACTGCACGTTTCCCGTCGGAAGCGTGAGACTTTCCACTCTGCACCCGACGCCCCCGGCTCGACCTGCGGAGAAACAACACTACAGGGAGGACTCCCCGGCGACTACGACCCTGTGAGTATCCAGAGTTGACCCCCCTGAACCCCCACAGCGACGCCTGCAGAGGGAATCCAGAGGATCCCCCTAACCGCGACTGCCTGCTTCAAAGAACCCGACGCCTGGTAAAGACACTGCACACGCAGCCCCCAGGACCTGAAGGATCCGACCTCCAGTTCAGAAGCGACCCCCAGGTGGCCCTCTCCCTTGCCCAGGTTGTGGCTACCCTGAGGAGCCGCCCCCCTTGCCTGCCTGCATCGCTGAAGAGACCCCTGGGTCTCCCATTGAAACCTATTGCGAACCCGATGCCTTTTTGCACACTGCATCCTGCCGCCCCCGTGCCGCTGAGGGTGTACTCTCTGTGCTGACTTGTGTCCCCCCCGGTGCCCTACAAAAAAACCCCTGGTCTGCCCTCCGAAGTCGCGGGTACTTACCTGCTGGCAGACTGGAACCGGGGTACCCCCTTCTCCATTGAAGTCTATGCGTTTTGGGCACCACTTTGACCTCTGCACCTGACCGGCCCTGAGCTGCTGGTGTGGTAACTTTGAGGTTGCCCTGAACCCCCAACGGTGGGCTACTTTGGACCCAACTTTGAACCCTGTAGGTGTTTTACTTACCTACAAAACCTAACCAAAACTTACCTCCCCCAGGAACTGTTGAAAATTGCACTGTGTCTAGTTTTAAAATAGCTTATTGCCATTTGTGCTAAAACTGTACATGATATTGTGTTGATTCAAAGTTCCTAAGATACCTGAGTGAAATACCTTTCATTTGAAGTATTACTTGTAAATCTTGAACCTGTGGTTCTTAAAATAAACTAAGAAAATATATTTTTCTATATAAAAACCTATTGGCCTGGAATTGTCTTTGAGTGTGTGTGTTCCTCATTTATTGCCTGTGTGTGTACAACAAATGCTTAACACTACCCTCTGATAAGCCTACTGCTTGACCACACTACCACAAAATAGAGCATTAGAATTATCTCTTTTTGCCACTATCTTACCTCTAAGGGGAACCCTTGGACTCTGTGCATGCTATTTCTTACTTTGAAATAGTACATACAGAGCCAACTTCCTACAGAGACAAGGCAGATTAAGTGCTGGAGCGCTTGAAAGACAGTGAGCTACAGTTAGGTCCTTGGGATTGTCTATGCCCCTCATCCACCCCACTTGGCCTTCTGCCCCTTTTGTGGCTACGGAAGGGGTCTTCAACTGCACCTATACCTTCCCAGCCACCACAGCCAACAGGCTAGCCAGCCTTTTCTTGGCAGGGAGAGCTGGTCCCACAGACCATGTGGGGCAGTCAGGTCAGTCCACACTTCCCAGGAGTCGGTACCTCCAAGCCTCTTTAGTCCACTCTCAGACCATGATGGGCACCCAGTAGGAGGCAGGAGAAGCCATCACCTCCCCCAATGGCAGTCAGTAACATCAGACCATTGGGTACTACAGATAATCCAAAGGGGTTACTCCCTCTCCTCTGTGACAACCTCTCCGCCCATCCCACCCACTTACGATTGGCTGACAGAGGACCATCTCTTCTTGCTCCATCAGGAAGTATAGGCTGTCTTGGCCAAGAGAGCAATGGAGAGACCAAAAAGGACAGACAGAGGACTTCATCCTATCCTGGATCTCAACCACTTCTTGGAGAAGACGACATTAAAAATGGTCACCCAAGTTTTGTCTGCCCTGGATATGGGAGACTAGATGGTGGTGATGGATTTGCTGAATGCTTATTTTCACATCATCGTCCTGCCAGCCCACAGATGCTATCTGCAGTTCATGGTGGGCCACAAGAACTTTCAGTTCTCTGTGCTCCCCTTCAGCCTTACCAGCGCCCCTCAGGTGTTCACCAAGATGATGCCAGTGGTCGCAGTTCATCTGCAGATGTCAGGGATTTCAGTCGTCCCCTACTTTGACAACTGGTTGTGGAAGGTGAGCTTGCTCCAGGCAGTTGTCTTCCACCTTCACACTACACCGAACCACTTGCACTTACTGGGGTTCACTACCAACATTCAGAAGTCACTTCTGGCTCCCTCGTAGACACTCCCTTTTATCGGAGCTGTTCTGAACACAGTGCAGTTTCGGGCCTATCCTCTTGAGTGGTGAATTCAGGATATTCAGGCTATGATACCAATGTTTCAGCCTCTATCCTGGATTACAGTGAGACTGACTCTGAGGCTGTTGGGTCTCATGGTCTCCTGCATCATACTGGTGACTCATGCCGGCTGGCATATGCTGGCTCTGCAGTGCAACCTGAAGGCCCAGTGTGCACAGCATCAGGGAAATGTCTTCGGCATGGTCCTGATCGTGGAAGAAACTGCAAAGGACCTTCAGTGTTGGCTAACAAATCATGACTGGTTCAGTGGCAGACCCCTCTCCCTTTCGCAGCCAGAGTTGATTGTAGTGACACATGTATCACTTCTGGGCTGTGGTAGCCATCTAGGAGAGGTGGAGATCAGAGGACTCTGGTCTCCAGCAGAGCCAATGCTTCACATAAACCTGTTAGAGCTTCAGGCAATCCACTAGGCGTTAAAAGCTCTTCTTCCTTTGATCAACGGAAGGTTGGTACAGGTGTTCACCAACAACACTACTGCCATGTGGTACTGCAATAAACAGGCCAGGGTGGGCTTAGGCCTCTGGACATGGCTGTGATGTCTGAGCATTTCCTTGGTGGTTCAACACCTAATGGGCTCTCTGAACACCAGGGCAGACAAACTC
This sequence comes from Pleurodeles waltl, assembly GCF_031143425.1. Taxonomy (NCBI): domain Eukaryota; kingdom Metazoa; phylum Chordata; class Amphibia; order Caudata; family Salamandridae; genus Pleurodeles; species Pleurodeles waltl. The sequence continues at coordinate 351,383,014 of NC_090438.1, forward strand.
AGCCGAAGGTGCCTAGCGGATCATGAATGTTGTCTCCACCTGGAAGTGGTCCATGGTCTCTTTCAACAGTAGGGAGAACCCCGGTTAGATCTGTTTCACCATTGCTGAGAACTCACAACATCAGCAGTTCTACGTGCTGAAGTTTCTAAGGTGACTCTCGCTCAGAGAAGCTTTTCGCCCGATTGGAGCTCTGGCTTCCTGTACACCTTTCTGCCAATACCACTCCTGCCCAGAGTTCTCAAGAAAGCCCAAGTCATTCTTGTGGCTCCAGATTGGTCATGGAGTTCCTGGTATCCCAAGCTGCTAATCATGGTCCGCTAGTCAGGGTGTCTCTTTTAGAAGATCTTCTGTCTGAGCAGCAGGGCAGGGTTCTGCACCCGGGCCTGCACACCCTCCATCTCAAAGTGTGGAGATTAAGCAGCAACAGATGACAGCTTTCGACCTTCCTCCTGAAGTCTGTGATTTTATTCTGGCAGCCAGGCATCCCTCCAACAAGACGGTATACGCCTGCCGTTGGGAAAAGTTTATATTATAGTGCGTCTCTCACAATGTTGCCCCCTATCTGCTCCTCTCTCAAAAAGACTTTTGTGTGCACTGTTATTGGCCCAGCAGAGCTCTGCTTTAGGCACAGTTAAGGGTTAACTGCCTGCCATCTCAGTGTTTTTGCAGTTGCTGAACCAACCTTCTCTTTTTAAGTCACCTGTTGTGGCTAGGTTCTTAAAGGCCTACAACACATGTTTCCATCTAAGCCCTATATCATGCCTCAGTGGGACCTCAACCTGGTCCTCCTTAAATTTCTCATGGTGCACCATTCAAGCTTCTACACAATTGTCCTCAAAGGCTGCTGACCATCAAAACTGCCTTTATAGTGGCCATTACATTGGCCAGGAGGGTCAGCACACTGCAGGCACTCTTGATGGACCCTCCTTATACCACCTTTTACCCAGAAAACTTGGTATCTGAACACGTGCTTCCTTCCTTCTAAAGGTTGTCACTCCTTTCCAAGTAGGCCTGGACATCACCCTGCCTACCTTGTTTGCTCCACCTCATCCCTCCAAAGCAGAGCAAAGACTCAATCATCTTGTCCCAAAAAGAGTGTTGGCGTACTTCCTTGACTATGGACGATAAACTCTTCATGGAGTATTTGGGAGTCAAGAACGGGAAAGCTGTACAGAAATGTAGCATCTCAATCTCACGATGGATTAAGATCTGCTACACATTGGCCAAGAAACAGCTCCCTAAGGGCTTACTCTAGTAGAGCCAAGGCTGCAACCAGTATGTTAGCGTGTGGCGTGCCCATAAACATGCTGGAGCTATGAGTGTTCCGTCTTGCCATGACAAAATTTATCCCTTTTAACTTGGAGAGCACCACTAAGATTCTGCCTGATAGCAAACCACTGTCCATTATATCACTAGACAAGGTGGTGTGGGGTTGTGTACTCTGCATTGTGAGATGATTCACCTGAGACAGTGGGAACAGCAATGGAGAATGTAACTGGTAGTGGCTTACCTTGCAGGTGCAAAGCAAAACAAACGCTGTGGGATAGCGTAACTGGATGGACGGAATGCGGAACCAATCAAACATTCACCCCCAGTCTCAATATCAATATAAGAGCAGATACTCTCAGTGCCCTTTCACCAGAGAACCACAAGTGGAAATTAAGGGCCATAAGTATGACCATTTCATTTTGTGAGTCTCTAATTGCGACTTTTTGCAAATGAAAATGTACAAATGTGTCTCAGACACATTTAACGATTCCCAATGGGGTTGCAGAGATGTACCTCATCAGTATTCATGAGGTAGGTCGCAATTTGCAGCCCCCATAAGGAATGGCTGCACTCGCAGGGATGATGGCCTGCTCGAGACAGCAGACCACCATGTCTTGGACTGCTTTCTAAATAAAAAAAATGTAGCCCGTTTTCCTTGAAAGGAAAATGGGATGCATTTCAAACCAAAAAAATGAAAAGTTTTCTTTTCATTTTTTCAGAGAAACCAGTGGTCCATGGGACCACTACCTGCTCTGGAAAAATATTTTTGCTTGTATTCACAAAGGAGGAGGGGTCCGGTGAGGACCCCTTCCGTTTGGGAATGGGTTACCACCAACTTGAAGTTGGTTGTAACTGCGATTGTTTTGTGACCGTATTCATGGTTGCAAAACAATCTTACGTGGCCCTGCGTCTCACTATTAGGAAGGGATGCCCTTGGCAGGCCCCTTCCTAATAGCAACTGGCAAAAACATTTTGAGATTTGGTAATGCATTACCGAATCGCAAAATGGGGTCTGTAAAAACAGAAATGCATTTTTCTGCTCTCAAACGGCCTGATTTTGTGAGTCAGGAACTTGCAACCAGGAAAAAGAATTGTACATCTGGCTGTAAATGCTAAAATGATAGAGATGATCTTTACCAGACTGGGGTGACTATATGTGCATCATTTGGTGTGACCCAGAACAGGAGGTTTCCTCAGTTTTGTGACATGCACTCCTACTGATTGGTTCCCTAGGGCATGCCTTCAGGTTCAGCTGGCTTCAGAGCAGGATTTCACTGTTCTGCAACTGTCAAATCTGCTGTGAAAGGAGTGGTAGAATCAAGCGCAGCTGATTGCCCCAAATTGGGCCAGGAGGATCTGCTACATCAATCTGTTGGCATCCAGCATCTGGCCACTTTCTCCTCTCCCACGCAGGGTGGGCTCTTGCAGCAGGATGGTTAGTTCATCTTCCCAAATCCTGAAAAGCTGCAGTTGCATACATGGATTATTGAATGGTGCCAGCTACAGTCCTTTTGTCGAAGTAAGCCTCAGCAAGGCCTACTAGTGCAAGGGGTTCACCCTTCTCTGCACAAAGTCCTCAGGCCATATAGGAAAAAATTGGCACAGAAACCGAAATAAAAGACAAAGGGGGTCATTACAACATTGGCGGTAAAAGGCGCTTACCGCCGTGCAGAAGACCGCCAATACACCGCCGCGGCCGCGGAATCCCGCCACAGCTATTATAACCCACATCTTGGAATCCGCCGAAATTCAGACACCCACACAAGTCAGCCACACCAAAGGTCAGTGATAAACTGGCGAAAACAAAACCTCCACCTCCACGCCAACAGAAACACGCCCATGCTCTTAAGACCCACGAATCCACGCGGCGGTCTTTCAACCGCGGTATTCCATTGGCGGTACACACCGCCGCGCTCAAAATACACACACATCTCCAAAACACCGCCACATTGGACAATTCCAAATACACACACCTGATACACATACAAACACCACTCCCACACACCCAACACAATATAAAACACACACCCACATCACCCACAAACCCCTACGACCAAAAAATCAGAAAGAAGGCCAGAGAGACTGCACAGCCAAGACAACACCACCATACAGAGGCACACAACACCATCACCCAACCCACATCCACGCACAAAACACCACACACCACTAGACATCACCACACACATCAACACTCACACCACCCCACACATCACACACACCACCCCATGTCACGCCAAAGACACCCCCGCTTCTCCGAGGAGGAGCTCAGGGTCATGGTGGAGGAAATCGTACGGGTAGAGCCACAGCTATTTGGCTCACAGGTACAGCACACATCAATAGCCAGGAAGATGGAGCTATGGCGAAGAATCGTGGACAGGGTCAACGCAGTGGGACAGCACCCAAGAAATAGGGAGGACATCAGGAAGAGGTGGAAAGACCTACGGGGGAAGGTGCGTTCAACGGTCTCCAGGCACAACATCGCGGTTCAGCGGACTGGCGGCAGACCCCCACCTCCTCCTCCACAACTAACAACATGGGAGGAGCAAGTCTTGACCATCATGCATCCTGAGGGCCTCGCAGGAGTCGGTGGAGGATGGGACACTGGTAATTCAAATCTTAACTATCAGATCCCACACCCTACCTGCATGCTATCCCACACCCCCACCGTCACACCCTCCCCTATCACTCCAACTCCTCACTAATGTACTAAGAACACAAACCACACATCCCAGCACCAAGCCCTGCATGACAGAACTAAGCATGGACACCCAGCACTAAAGCATTCCCACTGCACACACCTATACATCCCCCTAAACCACCATCACACACTGGGGTACACGCTCACCCACCCATTGCACACCATTACACACACACACATGCAATAATAATGCTCTTATGCCCCTGCAGGAACCCAAAGGACCGTCACCACACCAGAGGGTCCAGACAACACCACTCCACCCCCAGAAGAGGCCCACAGTGACGAGAGCAGCTCTGCCCTACTGGATCCTGATGACCAGCCCGGACCATCGTGGGCCTCGGGACAGTCGGTTCCCCTTGCACAGGCACAGCCCAACACCGACCTTCCACCCTCTGGTAACACCAGCACAGCACCCACCCAGCGGGCCCAAACCTCCCTACCCAGGAAAGGTCAATCAGCGGTGTGCCCACCACTACAGGGAACCCAGGCTAACCCACCACCCCAACAACAACAGGGACCTGGGGGCAGTGGTAGTGGGCACACGGTCCAGGGGACGGAGGCACAGGAACACAGGGGAACTGGGAGGGCTGCTGTGCGACAGGGGGCGGACAGGCCAAGGGAACCCACTCTCCACGAGGCCCTATCCTCCATCATGGGAGCATACCACCACTCCCAGGAGACGATGGCGACGGTCTTGGACAAGTTGCAGGAGACCCTGCGCCTGCAGGAGGAACAGTATTTGGGGTTCAGGGAGGAGCTCAGGACCATCAGCTCCGCCCTGGGCACCATCGTAGGGGTGCTGAAGGACATACAGCAGACCTTGAGGGACACCGTGGCACTCCAAGGGGCCCCTGACACTAGCCAGGACGATGAAATGCCCACCACCTCCGCCGGCGCTAGTGGACAGGACGCCCTGCGACTGGACCACCACACCAGCACCCCACCCCCTGCAGACGGACACCACCACGCAAGCGGTCCCTGAGATCCAGGAACAGGACAGAGCAAGATGGCAAGACCCCCGCCAGGAAATGAGACCACCCTGATTGTTCTCCCACTGTCCCACCTTGTTACCCTGTCCATACTTAAACAGCCCCAGCTCCACTTCCTATGCCCAGATGGGCAGTGCACCTGTGAGACTAATAGACTGGACTCTGCCATGGACATTCCTCCACCATCACCCATCACCATTTTACCACCCCCTCCAATAATTAGCACTTCAATAAACACCCTTGAAACACAAAACAATCTGGAGTCAGTCTGTGATTTTGAAAATGTGTATTATCAATGACAGTGTTATAATGCATTTCCCATTGTAAAGTGACACCTCCGACAACCACCTCCTCTTCCTGCAGCGTCACGGACTCGTTCGCCGATGGGGGCTCCCTTGTGGTGGCGGCACCCCGTGCCCGCTCACCCAGGAGGGTGGGCATCACCTTCACCTTCGCCCCAGGCCCTGCCCCAGTCACCCCTGCTGCCCTCAGTGAGGAGGCCATTGACCTCCTCAGGTCATTCACTGTTAGGCAGTCTACCATTGTGAATGCCATCCAGGGTGTAGAACGAGAGTTGCAACACGGTAATGCATTCCTGGAGGGCATTCATTCTGGTCAGGCTGTCCTTCAGCGAACCCTGCAATCTCTGGCCTCAGCACTGATGGCAGCCATTGTCCCTGTGTCTAGCCTCCCCCCTCCAACCTCCTCCACCCAGACCCAATCTCCTGTACCCCAGCCCATCCCAAGCACACCTACAGACCAGCATGCACACAAGTCAGCACACACAGGTAGCTCAAGCAAACATAGGCACCACACAACCCACAGGCACTCACGCAAGCCTCACCCACGTACAGACACAGCAACATCCACTGCCTCCACTGTGTCCCCCTCCTCCTCTTCTCCCTCCTCCCTCCTCCCTCCCAGTCTCGTCTACACACACACCTGCATGCACCACATCTACAGGCACCATGAATCGCACAAGGACACCCAGCACCACAAGCCGCTCACCTGCACTCACCACCTCCACTGCCATTTACATGTCCCCTGTGTCCTCTCCCAGTGTGTCTGTGACGCCCCCTCCCAAAGTACACAAACGCCGGCAATCACTCACCCAACATCCATCCACCTCACGACAGCCTCCAGTACCTGCACCTGCACCCAAAACACCTAAAGTGACACCTCCGACAACCACCTCCTCTTCCTCCACTCCCAGGCCCCCTCCAACTACCCATCCCAGTGTTCGTCAGAAACTGTCCCTCTGTAAAGTTGGCCTTTTTGCCCCTACCCCCCCCTCCAATTCATCAGTCCCGTCGTAGCGCCTCAGCCAAAAAGCCTCCAATACCAGTGGTGCCTGTTCAAGGTTTGTGGAGTGCACCGGCCACCAGGGCAGGCAGTATGACCCGGAGCCAAGGCACTGGCAGCCCACCCCCCTGTAAAGGCTCTAAAATTGGAGATTGGACGACGGGACCGTGTGAAGACTCCTGGTGGGAAAACAACTCACATGGGTTCCAAGGGGATTGGAGAGTCAGCTGTGACTCCCCCAAAGGTGGTGAAGGGCCAGAGGAAGTCTGCCCAGCCTGTTGTGAGTGTCACGGCGGAGAAGTGCGCCATCATTTCCGGCGGTCGAGACACAACCGCCAGCACCGTCGTTACTGGTCCAGAGACCACCGCCGGAGTCATTGCCCAGGAGGGCCCAAGTATCGTCACTGGTCAGGAGACCACCGCCGGAGTCATTGCCCAGGAGGGCACAAGTATCGTCACTGGTCAGGAGACCACCGCCGGAGTCATTGCCCAGGAGGGCCCTGGCTGCCACAGCCCAGGTGGGCTATGATGGAACGTCATGCCACACACCAATGCCCAGTGTAGGGAACGTCATGCCACACACCAATGCCCAGTCTAGGGAACGTCATGCCACACACCAATGTCCGTACCAGAACCACCATGTCAAAGCACCGCTGAACAGTCCAGAGACCGCCATGGCAAAGCACTGCTGAACAGGGCAACGACCGCCATGGCAAAGCACCGCTGAACAGGGCAAAGACCGCCATGGCAAAGCACCGATGAACAGGGCAACGACCGCCATGGCAATGCACCGCTGAACAGGGCAACGACCGCCATGGCAAAGCACTAATGTAATCCAACAAAAGGAGGGCGAGGTAGTGAGTGATTGGCGCTCCTATTCCCAAAATCTATCGCTTAATGTAACTATATCAACACGGTGCACAGAACCCAGGTAACCACCCTCCAAAATGTTACCTCCACGATATGCCCAATGGGATATCTAACAGTAGAAAAAGAAAGTAATGGCACACATGTGGTAGTTAACTCTAAGTAAATCATACATTAAAGTTCACTTAACACTTCTAAGCAGACAATCCATCTAATTGAGGCACCAGATATTTATCCTTAAATGGATTTATTAATCCTATTTTTTCAAACTTCAATCCACAAAATTATATGAAATATATACAAACATAAATCTCACTCTATTACAAGACCTATACGTTATCGGCAGCACAATAGAAAAAATATATTTCTATATCAACTCCATTAATCAGATTCACAATACATAGTTGATCCAATTGACATAGCTGTCTAAACAGAAAATTCCCAACATGCTTGTCCGTCATGGCAAAGCACCACTGAACAGGGCAAAGACCGCCATGGCAAAGCACCACTGAACAGTCCAGAACCGCCATGGCAAAGCACCGCTGAACAGGGCAAAGACCGCCATGGCAAAGCACTGCTGAACAGGGCAACGACCGCCATGGCAAAGCACCGCTGAACAGGGCAACGACCGCCATGGCAAAGCACCGCTGAACAGGGCAAAGACCGCCATGGCAAAGCACCGCTGAACAGTCCAGAACCGCCATGGCAAAACACCGCTGAACAGGGCAAAGAACGCCATGGCAAAGCACCGCTGAACAGTCCAGAGACCACCATGGCAAAGCACCGCTGAACAGGGCAATGACTGCCATGGTGAAGACCGCTGAACAGGGCAACGACCGCCATGGCAAAGCACCGCTGAACAGGGCAACGACCGCCATGGTGAAGACCGCTGAACAGTCCAGAACCGCCATGGCAAAGCACCGCTGAACAGGGCAACGACCGACATGGCAAAGCACCGCTGAACAGGGCAACGACCGCCATGGCAAAGCACCGCTGAACAGGGCAAAGACCGCCATGGCAAAGCACAGTTGAACAGGGCCACGACCGCCATGGCAAAGCACCGCTGAACAGGGCAACGACCGCCATGGTGAAGACCGCTGAACAGTCCAGAACCGCCATGGCAAAGCACCGCTGAACAGGGCAACGACCGCCATGGCAAAGCACAGCTGAACAGGGCAACGACCGCCATGGTGAAGACCGCTGAACAGGGCAAGCACCGGGTAGGAATGAATAGACCGCCACATCAGGCATCCTTATCCCAAATGCAGCTGGGACAGTGACAGGACAGGTACTTTCACGGGGAGACTCATCCAGTCTGGGCACCAGTCCCCCTCCAGAACCAGTGGAGACCTGCATCTACTTGAGAGACTGTGGCTTTGCACTCCCCAGGATGGCACAGTGGGCAAGCCACCCACTGTAGAGACTTGAGAGACTGTGGCTTTGCACTCCCCAGGATACATCAATGGGCATGGAGCCCCGTCGTGGATCTGGCTTTGCAGTCATCCGGCTGAGGTGCCCCCCCTTCCCTTCCCCCTGAGGTGCCTGTAGTATTTCTATCTGATGCCCCAGCAGTGTTCTCTCCGATTGTGGTCAGGTATCCTTTGTGGGCCTCGCCCATGCATTTTTGGACTGTTGGTGCACGGACATTGTTATGTACATATCTGCACTACCTCTCGTAATGTATATATTTATGACTGATTTTCATATATATCTCTGTATATTTTTGTATGACATGTATTATGCCACATTACAATGTTTGACCGAATTTCGCTTTGTCTTTTCATTCTTCCGGGGGGGTTGTGGGTTGTTACAGTGCTTTTTGTGAATGCATTGGTGTGTATGTTGTATTATGTGAGGTTGGGGGTGGGGATGGGGGTGTTTGGTAGGTGTCCCCCTAACTTTTACCTCCCCCCTCCCCCATGTCGTAGGTGCAGTACTCACCGTTGACTTCGGCGCCTACGTAGATGTTGGTCGTAGAGGAGCAGAAACACAAGGGCAGGGAGTATTTGGAGTTCCGGGTCCATGGAGTCCTCGTTCCTCGTGGGATGTGTTCAGGTGAGCGTTTTCCCATTGCAAAAGCTGTTTCTGCCGTGTTTTTATCCACGGTGAATCCTCCCCGGAAAAGGTGGCGGATTGGCGGGTTGTAATACTATGGGTGGTACATTGGGTTCCGCTTGTCTGTTGGCGGTGACCGCCGCGCTGCTTGTCTGTACCGCCGTGGCGGGCGGTGTGTTAAAATGGCTGTCTTTTTTGGCGTATTCCACCAGGGTCATAATTCCATTTTTTTATCCGCCGCATTGTTTGCGGTATTACCGCAGCTTTAACACCGTCCACCAGGGTTGTAATGACCACCAAAGTTTATTAAACCTCATGAGGTGGTACTACAGTTCAAACAGCACCCTTCGGTAATGTTTGAAGTAGCACACTGAACTAAGAGAGCATGGTCCTTTTATACCCATGCAGGGGCTAAAAGAAGGTGGTACAATTATAGAAGCAAGACTTACATACATATAAGGTCATATGGAAATGCACAGTCGACAGGTAGGAGGGGCTAACAGTTTTCAAGGCTAGTTGACATATTACTGTCTGTTACTGATTACTAACAGCTGCAGATCTTACTGGGCATGTGCAAAAGTGGGAGATGCTAAATAGAGCTTGTCACTAGACAGATTTTCAAGAGTAGTTAACAGAAAGGTAGGACAGAGCACAAGGCGAGCACATGGCAGAAAAAATGCCTGCCATGAATACAAAATGGATTCTGCGAAATGTTCACAACAGTTGCTAAATACAGGATGTCTTCTGCTAATGCTTAATCTAATTGCTACTGACTTACAACAGATGACCCTTTCAGCATTAGCTGAAGACATTCGTCTTTCTGGGATAATCTAAATATTCATCTTGTATATTTATGCTCATCATTTCAGCTATTTCCTTATCTAACATGTGTTGTGCTTTCATTTCTGTAATATTTCTTTTGGTAGGCATACAAGCAGTAATACACATGGAGCAGAACATTGGACCATACTGAATACAGATACAGCATGTGAAAAATATTGCAATAATTACACACAGGATAGTCAGTAGTTTCCAGCCCCAAGCGGAAACAAGAGCCCAAAACCATCCAGAAAAAGTCCAAGTACCAGTCTCTGTGTGGATTTCTGCAGCAATTTTATGCAATTTAGATATTGTATCATATACTGAAGGTGAGTGATCTGGAATGAAAACGCAGCAACTACTACCGATGATGCGACATGTACCACCTCGATCAGCTAATATCACATCTAGTACCATACGATTTTGGAGCGCTACAGTCCTTGCAATTTGGAGCTCCTCTGTAATATTCCCAAGTGCCAGAGCTGCCTGATTGGTAACAGCTTCCACAACCCTAGTCAATCGTCTCACTTTCCTACTGTTTAACACAGCACCCACAAAGGAGAACAACCCTAAATTAAAATCAACATATTGTTGCAGGCTAGTGTCCGTTTGGTCTACCTCATTTGTAGTTATTGTCCTTTTATATCTATTTTTAATGATGTCATTGAACAGTTTAAAATCTCGGTGATATGATGCAGGGGCCAAAAACACAGGGGGTAATTGAAAAGATACATAACACACACCTGACCACCCAACAGGTAGTTGGTAATATCCATAGTTACCACAAACAAAATATGTATTATGTGAAGCTGTAAAACTACTATTATTTACACCCTCAATAGTTAAAATCAACGTACAATCGCTTATCCCCACTGGAATTCACCCAATGCTACATATACATAAATCTGCTTTAGTTTTTGTAACAGAAATCACAAATTGTTCTTTCTTATTAGAGTCTTTTATATTTTTGAGGTATTGAAACATTGTCCGGTTGATACTCTTCCCATTCCCATTTAGTTCCTTTGGCTTGGGGATACCCATCTTTGTCTTGGTAGCATACTTTATTAAGGCGAAAAAGAAGTCCGCCCTCTGTATGCTTTCCAGATGCAAACAAAAGCGTATACCAAGCTTGACAAGAACCATTGTGTGAAAAAGGAAGAGGAATGAAAGGTGTTGCTCCTTTCTTTTGATGCGCAGGTATCATTCCACATACCCAACAGTTAGTAGTATTTGTAGCATTATGAGTATGATGCAACATCTGAATGAAAGTATTATTGAAGTACGATTGACGGTGCTTCTGCTCCTGATAGGGAAGCGTAAAGTAATAGTGATCCTCTGGTACTGGAATAGTGGCAACAAAAACCTCACGAGCAGGAGCCTTCTTTTCAATAAACCAGGTGATTATTGCTATAACCACCAAAACAACAACAAACCCCATAGTACTAATGATCAGTTTGTTATTCATTTTAGCAATAGTGATAATCGACCCTTTCAGAAATTAATTAAAAACAATTGTTGGAGCTATTATCCCTGGGCAGCCGCTGATTTCTTCACCAAGGTCCAAGATGGGTGTCACTACTCTAATGCATGGCTGATCCCTCCCCCTTGCCACATTGGCTCTCTGTTTCACTAACCCAGGGCGGTAGCTCAACCAGTTTTCTCCAGCACTACGGGGTCTTTCCTCGGTCTCAAATTATATCGCGACACTCCAGAAATCGTATGGTCCGGGAAGAACTCCGCAGATTCGTCAGGTGATATAGCATGGCCTTTCTCCGTAGTCAAAATCTCTCGATGATCGGTCAACACAGCAGGTTCCACCAAGGTAGGTAGCACTCTCTTGCAGTGAGTACTATGGACCCAATTCTTTCGGTTCGTCACTCGAACTGCTGTCCTTGTCGCAAGGAGCACCTGCTCTGGGCCTCGCCACCTTGGTTCCAAGCTGCTTGATCTTTCAAAGGACTTAATCATCACCTGGTCACCAGGTCGGAGTTCATGGCCTTCACCTGTAGATCTGTCAGGAAGTGCTTCTCGAACCTGTTGATGAATAGAAACCAAATTGTCGGTTAACTGTGCCAAATAATCATTCATCAGGACACAAGGTACATCATATACAGAATTTGGCTTAGGAATTCCCCAAATGTTCATTGGCCTTCCAAACACTATTTCATAGGGGGTAAGGCCTATTCGAGAGTGTGGCACTGACCTAATAGAAAATAATGCCAACAGTAATGCATCCGGCCAAGTTAAGGATGTGAAAGCTTGGATCTTCGCTAACTTCAGCTTCAAAGTAGCATTATACCTTTCCACCAACCCTGCTGATTGTGGGTGGAAAACCGCATGGAACTTCTGTTTGATCCCTAATCCTTTCAGGACATACTTAATAACTTCCCCAACAAAATGAGGTCTATTATCATTCCATAAAAGTCTGCAAAAACCAAACCTAGGGAAAAATTATTTCAAAAGCACCTTCGCTGTGGTAAAGGCAGTATTATCCTTTGTGGGGTATGCCTCTATCCATTTACTGAAGGCACATACCACCACCAAAATTGTTGCAGCGTTCAAGCTGAATATAATCCATTTGTAGAACTTCGAAAGGTGCAGTTGGTGTAGCAAACCCTCCCGCAGGAGTTCGTGTCCCTTTTCCAGGATTGTATTGTAAACAGATCAAACAAGACTGTACTACACTCTTAGCTGTACTGGAAATTTCTGGATGCTCCCAAACTTGCGTAAGCACCTTCGTTGTTGTTGAAGCTCCAACATGTGCCAGCCCATGTGCCATCTGAACAATAGGTTGTACAAAAGCTATAGGCAATTTCCATTTATCCATCTGCTTATTCCGCCAACAGCCCTCATCATCCAATTCTCCTTCTTCAGACCATTGCTCACGTTCTTTCACAGAAGCAGATTTCTGTATATCTAATACGTCTTGTCTAGCATTATGCCAACGTTCAGCTTGTGACTTCACTACATACATAGAAGTAGTACTCCACTGCATCACAGTCGCACGTGCTACGCGGTCCGCAAAGGACATTACCTTGCCCTATCCTATCGGTCACTTTCTTGTGTGCACTACATTTCACAATAGCTAGTGTCTTTGGATATGTCAATGCAGTCAAGAGGTTATGCACTAATTTTCCGTGCATTATCTGCATCCCATGGGATGTGAGAAAGCCTCTCTCCTTCCAAAGCAAACCAAAATCATGAGCCACTCCAAAAGCATAGCGGCTGTCTGTATAAATGTTCACACATAAGTCAGTACTAAGCTCACATGCTCGTGTCAAAGCTATTAGTTCAGCTGCTTGAGCTGACTTCTGTGGTATACGAGCTGTCTCCACTACCGTGTGTATTGTGGTGATTGCATATGCAGCTGAGGTCGTACCGCCTGGCAACTTCAAACAAGACCCATCAACCCACAATTCCCCGTCTACATCTGAAAGGGGCGTATCTTGTAAATCAATACGACCCTTTGTCTGTTCTTCAGTAAGGAATACAGTATACAATCATATGTTTCTTGTGACTGAGGCTGAGTCACCGGATATGGCAACAAAGTGGCTGGATTTAGTGTTGCACATCTCTTCAGTGTAATGTGAGGAGCCAGCAATGTCAATTCATATCCTGTCAGGCGAGCGCTAGTTAAATGTTGCGTCTTTGTTTGATTTAAAAGAGCATCAACCGCATGGGGTACTAACACCAACAGCTTATGTGACAAAACCATCCCTTCACTCTGACGTATTGACACAGCTGTTGCGGCAACTGAACGAAAACTCCCAGGCAACGCTCGAGAGACAGGATCAAGTACTGCTGAAAAATATGCACAGGGACGCTGCTTATCGCCATGTGTCTGTACTAAAACTGACAATGCACATCCATCTTTCTCATGTACGTAAAGTGCAAAAGGCTTTGTGTAATCTGGAGTACCTAACACTGGTTCTGAACATAGAGCTTGTCGTAGCTGCCGGAAAGCAGTCTCACATTCATCTGTCCATGGGAGGGGCATTGGAGTATCTTTAGTCAAAAGTGCTAGAATAGGTCTGACAATGTGTGAAAACCCTAATATCCATTGCCTACAAAAAGAAGTAAGACCAAGGAATGCACAAACATCTTTCTGAGTAGAGGGTACTGGTGTGTCTAAAATTGCTTGAATACGATCTGATGTAAGTGCACGGCCCTCCTTAGACAAAAGGTGACCTAAATAGGTTACCTTTGGTCTACAATATTGCAATTTCTTTCGTGACACTTTATGATGGTGTGAAGCAAGAAAAGAAAGTAAGGACAAAGTGCACTTTTCACATTGCTCAGGGGTATCAGCTGCCAACAAAATATCATCAACATATTGTATGAGAGCCACACCTTCAGGCAAAACAAAAGAATCAAGTTGTCATTTTAACGCTTGACTATAAATACTAGGACTCTCAGGATAGCCTTGAGAAACTCTGCAAAATCTATATGATCGTTTATTCAAAGTAAAACCAAACAAATATCGGCTGTCAGAATGAATAGGGATCGAAAAGAAAGCATTCTTCAAGTCTATCACAGAGAACGTAGTTGCTGTCGGGGGAACCAAAGTAAGAAGTGTTGTGATGTCAGATACCACAGGATATTGTGGTACCACAATCTTATTGACTTCTCGTAAATCAATAATGAATCGGTAAATCCTAGTATCAGTATCCTTTTTCAGAATAGGAAGAATCGGACTGCTACAAACATTATACAGAACTTCCTCAACAACTCCAACTGCAATAAGATCATGCACAATTCGTGTGAGTGGTTCTTCGCCCTCCTGTGAAATTTTGTATTGAGGCAAACGTGGCAATACAGCTCCTTCCTTGACACTAATATGTACCGGTGGAATAATCATTTGTCCCACATCAGTATCTGAAGTAGCCCACAAAGTACTAGGGAGTGAAGCTAATGCAATATCCTCTTTAACAAGATAAACTTTTTCCATCACAGGATGATTATCATTCAAAATAACACGCACCCCTTCAGGAGAGCATCGTATTGTAGCCCTGAAATACTTGAGCATATCAAGACCCACAATATTGTCTGGTGTATTTGGAGGAAGCAAAAATGGACATGGAGCAGTTACATTTATCAACATGGAATGCAAGTGGTTGTGACAATGGGCTAGGGGAAGGTGTTCCATCAAAACCTATCGATGTAATGGTTAAGCCAGACAGGGGAGCCCTTGGAATCAATTGTTTAGACAAGGCGCTACGAGTAGCTCCTGTATCAACCAGAAACTGATCAGGAGAACCCAAAACATGTGCTGTAACATAGGGACCCCTCTGATCTACTGGAACTTCAACTGATTCCTTACCCCATCCTAGGCAATCCTATGCATAAGCAGAATCTTGGAAATCAGGCTGCACATAGTTAGACATCTGGTATTGGTTCCGTCTGTCAAAAGTGTTAAACCCATCCTGCCCTCGTACATTAGCATCAACCCTAGCATGATCATTCGTGCTTCTTCTAGGCCCTGAATATCCTGAGTGATTTCTCATTCGTCCCCGACCACGTGAACACTGCTGAACACGTAGTGCTGGACAATCGGCAGCCCAATGCCCAAATTTCTTACAATACGCACACTGATCAACAGACAAATTCGAACGAGTGTAAGAAGAACCATAAGATCCACATCCACCTCTATCACTACCTCTAAAAGGCGGACCATAAGCTTGAGCCAACATAACCTTCGTCTTTAATCTTTTTATCCTTGCTACCTTTTGCTTCTAATTCCTGACGTTCATAATACTGAGCCATAGTCAAAAGAGAAACCGGAGTAGAGGTAGTCCATGAACTTTCACTAGCTTTTAGATGACTAGCTATTCCTGGTAACAGACTTACAACATATTTATCGACAAACAAATGTCTGCCCATATCATCTGACAATAACTGGCCGCTAAAATCATGAAATGCTTCTTCAAAGCGTGTAAAGAAATCAGAGACCGATTCATCTGCCTTTTGTTTACAAGATGCTAAAACAGTCCAATCTATCTTTTTAGGGGGAATAATCGTTTTTAACTTAACTAATATGGCTGCGGGAAGATCTAGAATCAACTGATATGGTTTTTTCGCAGGTTCCTTATCCCCGTCCATCTGTTCTAATTCTTTCCATGACTCCCGCAAAAACTACATGATCATCAACTTTACGAACAGTTCTCCACATATCTGGCGGTAATATCAATCCGAAAAATAAATCTATGTCAGCCAAAGTCATAGTACAAGAACTAATTGCTCCCTCAACTTCCTCATAAAAGGCAGCTGGATTTTTCCGCAGGTCAGGTAATGCTGTTTTAAGTGCCATTACATCTATCCTATTCCAAGGAGTATACACCCAAATATAAATAAAATAACCCTTAGCATCAACAGAAGTTTTATCATCACTTGTACCCAATCCTTAAGGAGGAACATACAAAGGCGCGGCCTCCCGCATTGGTTTTGCGTGAACTATAATAGTCTTATCTGTTCTGAAGATGGAAGCTTGCACCCCACCGGCCTGAGATATCCGTGCAACTACGTCCACGGCCCTTTTCTCCTCTTGCAAACAGACTGCCACAACACATAATTTCACCAAACGCCTGATTGCATCAGCCACCTGGGAGAAAACAAAAAGACCATCACGTATTTGCTTATGATCAGCTGCTACATCATCGGGCTCTAACTCATCAGAATATTTCCGAAATAGTTCAATAACTTCTGTGCCAAATGCCTCAGTAAAATATAGCTGCTCCTTTTCCATCCACCCTTTCATGTTGTCTAAAAGTTCAGAAGCAGAGACAACGCTACTAATTGTTTTACGAGCAATAGATCTAAGCTCAGACGCACGGTCAGCAGGCAACATAGAGCGACTGTCTCGTATCTTCTGTTGCTCCGAACCGGAGACCTCAGCTAACTCATGAGGGGCAGAAGGAACGACATACGGAGGTGGAGGGTGATCTAGTAACAAAAAATCATTGTGTGGTTTATTAAGGATAGAATAGAGAGGTTGCCTAACAGTGTATTGGCCAGTTACCTGTAATTTACGTTCTTTCTCTTCTAGCTCCTTTAATTCATTTATTTCTTTCTTTCTCATTTTCAATGCTTTCACATATACATTCTTACGCTGCTCTTTCTCAAGCAAGGCTTGCTCACGCTTCACTCGTCCACGCACTTCTTTCTCCCACATTCATACACAGTCAAACATATCTTGCATAGACCTTCGCTTACACATACATTGTTCCACATACTCAATCTTTCGCAAATCAAATGACCCATGCATAGGCCAACGTAACTCAGGATCCGCACGAGTGTATTTATTCCATAATGTGCTGTACATTATAGAGGAAAGACCATGTTTAACATACATATCTCTATTGGGTGTGCCCTCAGGGGGTGCCGGTTGCGATTCTTCCAGTCTCAAATTGGTACCATTACAAAAGCAACACATCCTACGAAGTGCGCTAAAAACAGGTATGCCAAAAATAGTGCAGAATATGCAATATTATAATCAAAGTAGCACTTAAGGTGCCGTTCAAATCAAAATTCTCCTCATTACCTGCCTAAATAAATTGCAATTTATATATCAATTCAAAGGACACAAATTGACTAGTCACCCAAAACACGAGAGCCACAGTAAGTGGTGCTAAACTTCATTACCAAACGAAGGCATTAAAACCCACAGCAAGTGCCGTAAAACAGCTCTTACCAATCACAGGGCGTCCAGGTTCCAACTGCCAAGTTCTAAAATCGACCAGATGGTCACTGCATGACGAATGAACAAAAGGGATCTCAGTCGAGGACCGGCACCACCTGGATGGTCAAATCAGAAAGAAGGGAAAAACACAGTGGTTGCCAAGACTCGGGTCTCCTCAGGCATTGATCGTCCGCAGCGAGATCCCAATCCTTCGTCGCAACCAATCCGTCGGGTGTCCGAGTCACCAATGAGTCCCTGTTCGGGTGCCAATTCGTCGAAGTAAACCTCAGCAAGGCCTACTAGTGCAAGGGGTTTGCCCTTCTCTGCACAAAGTCCTCAGACCATATAGGAAGAAGTTGGCATAGAAACTGAAATAAAAGACAAAGTTTATTAAACCTCATGAGGTGGTACTACAGTTCAAACAGCACCCTTCGGTAATGTTTGAAGTAGCACACTGAACTAAGAGAGCATGGTCCTTTTATACCCATGCAGGGGCTAAAAGAAGGTGGTACAATTATAGAAGCAAGACTTACATGCATATAAGGTCATATGGAAATGCACAGTCGACAGGTAGGAGGGGCTAACAGTTTTCAAGGACTAGTTGACACATTACTGTCTGTTACTGAGTACTAACAGCTGCAGATCTTACTTGGCATGTGCGAAAGTGGGAGATGCTAAATATAACTTGTCACTAGACAGATTTTCAAGAGTAGTTAACAGAAAGGTAGGACAGAGCACATGGCGAGCATATGGCAGAGAAAATGGCTGCCATAAATACTAAATGGATTCCGCGAAATGTTCACAATAGTTGCTAAATACAAGATGTCTTCTGCTAATGCTTAATCTAATCGCTACTGACTTACAACACTTTTCCCTTTAATGTGATGCTGCTTATGTCATTGTGGCTGCCAGGAAACCCGCTTTTAAAGCCATTTCTTGCAGCTCACTGGAATAAATTTGTTCAGTGGTGTGAATTTGAAGAGCTAAATCTGTCAGGTAGCTTAGTGTAGCACATGTGGGGTGAAGCAGCACTCCAAACCTACTCACACTAGGTTCCTTTCATTGAAGCAAGAGCTGATGGTCATCATGTATTGCTAGATCTGGGAAGATGGAGGCTGCTTTCATGCAGAGGGCAAGCTGTGTGGCAGTAAACTAGTAAGGCACCATGATTCCCAGCATATCAGAAGCTCTTGCATGTTCTGGAGAGACAGCAGATAACTTGGATTATCGAATATAACGTTCCTCATGGTTCAGGGTGTCCTTTGCTAGGCAATCATTCTATAATGTTTCTGCAGCCAGGACCTTGTTGTGTGAATCCCAGATTTTCCTTGTCAAGACCTAGTGCTTCTTAAATGACTGTTTTGATGAGCAGTGGAACTACTGTGGAATTACAGAGAAATATTCTTAAAGTGTGTTGTTGATTAAACCAAATGTTGAACTATTTTCTAGAACATTCATGTGAATTAAGATTGGGGCTGTATATCTGTATATTCAGCTATGGGTTTGTTTGAAGAATCTGGAAGGATTCTGAGATGGAATATATATATATATATATATATATATATATATATATATATATATATATATATATCCATGTATAACTTCTAGTTTTAAAATGCAAATAACAATTGCTAAGAGTAGGAAATAACTGAATGTTAACAGTGTTGGTTTCTTTGCAGTGCTACAGATATCAAGCAGAAGCTAAAACTCATCTTCATGAGAGCTGTAAGACATTGGGTTATTGGTTGAGGGGCGGAAGCCCTTTACAGGCAACAACCAGAATCCTTGTCAAGGTGAACCGCAAAAGTCGCTAAATTAACCTGTGCTTAACCCCCTGGTAGCTTGGCACAAAAGCAGTTAGGCTTAACTTAGAAGTACTCTGTTAAGTATTTATGCAGCACACAAGCAGTAATAAAGTGAAAACACAACACAAGAAAAATTCCACAGCAATGTAGTAAAATAGAGTAAAAGTCAATAAATAAAATCACGCTAAAACTAATTCAATCCATTCAGTAGCACCAGAGTTATGACTTTTGAAAGTTGAAAGCGAAAAGTAACACTTAAAAGGTCAAAACGCCAACCTCAGGCATCAACTCATACGAGACTGGGACAAAGTCAAAAGTTAAGGCTGACCACAATGGAGTGTGGTATGGATACACAAAGTGGCTTGGGCCCGGAGTTGGCTTACCTTCGGACTTAGAAGAAGGTTCATGGAAAAAGTCCTAAGAAGATAACGTTCTGTGGGGCAAGGCAGATGCTAGTGTCCAAGGAGGAGATGATTTTGTCGGGGAGCCACTGGACAAAGTCATGGTGAAGATTTCTTTGTTCAGACTTTGTCACTTTTTAGAAAATAAAAATCATCAACGGGATGACGCTGTAGGCTGTAGCTGATGAGGGATCCACAAGACCAGATACCCCTTCTAGGAGGAGCTGCTGAACAGGATTTGCACCTTTGGAGAAGAATGAAGTGGAACCTACCACATAGTCAGGCCAACCGCTGATGAAGATCGGCAATAAGGTGGGTCCTAGTCATCTGTCGGTTCTCAGGCCACTTTAAGGTGAAAAATGTACTAAGTCCCAAGTTTCAGATTTGGTCTGAAGGAGCACCTTTACCACAACTTCCAAGCGTCAAGGACTGGCTAGGCACCACTTAGAGGGACATGTCTCACTCCAGGCAGAGGCCAGGTTAGGGTTCAAGGTCTCTTGAGTTTGTTATGCCTCTGTAGCTCACACAGGAGGCCAGCCAACTAGCACTCATTCAATGGAATAAAGTAACCCAATGTTATCCTGTGGGAGAGATGGGCTTAAAACTTAAAACCCATGCCCTACATTTTTAATACACTGCACCCTGCCCTATGGTCTGGTTAGGGCCTACCTGGGGCAAACTATGGGCCTCATTATGACTCTGGTGGTCAGCAGACCACTACGGGTTAAGGTCTTGGTCTAACGCCGCTAAAGTGGCGGTCCGACTGTGACATTATGATCGTGGCGGAGCCGCCACAGTCCAACCGCCAACACTGCCAGGCTGCCGCCAGCCTGCATCCTCGTGGCCCTGGCAGTTGTAATCCACCATGACAGCACTGCCCTGGGGATTACGAGTCCCCATCTGCCAGCCTGTCCATGGCGGTATACACCGCCATGGAATGGCTGGCAGACTGGGGGACTCGAGGACCCCCATGCACAGCCCCGTTGCGCATTCCACTGCTCATATTATGGGCAGTGGATTGCGCGACGGGCGCTGCTACACATTGCAGCCGGCTCCATTGGGAGCCGGCTGCAATGTTAACGCCCTGTTCCCTGCTGGGCTGCCGGGCGGAAACACTGTTTCCGCCTGAAATGTGCCAATTGGGTGTTAGCCAGTATTATCCTGCTTAGAATAGAGAGTGCAAGCACTTTAGCACTGGTGAGAATTAGTAAAGTGCACAGAATTCAGCAAACAGGAGGGGAAAAGGCAAAAAGTTTGGGTGAAGACCACACCAAGGCTGTCAGGTCTAACAAGAGTGTATCGTGACAAGGCTTGTAGCAGATATTCAAAACTTTCAGAGGAGTGCTACTGCAAATGTGTTTTTGAGATGCCTATTTTTCGTATGTTTAGTTTTCAGTTACTACCAGTTTCATATCTAAACACAGAGTTGCTTACACAAAAATATTGCTAAGGTGCAGCCATTCACAATTACTATTTTAGATTAGCATTTTATTTACAAGTTACATAAATATATCTAGTTGCTGGGTGTGGCTGGCAAGACAGTGGCTCACTGCTAACTATGCGAGCTCCTGAGCCCAAAGCTGAAATCCATCAATAACACTAGGACCCATCTGTTCCCTAAATCACTACAGAATCGTAGTGCTGGAGCTGACTCAAGTTAGGCACTTGTGAGAGCAACTAATGTGCGACAAGAAAGACTCGATCTTTAGGTAGTGTGGACCTGTCACGGCGACTGCACTGGAAGACTTCACTGGTGGATAGGTAGACAGTAACTGTTGCTAGCCATGAGATGTGGTCTGTGGAGAGACAATGTCTGTGCGTGGGGTACAGTTCTGGCAGCTCCAGGACATCACTAGCCGAAAGAGAGAGGGAACAAGCAGACAAGGAAACCGTGGCTGGTCGTGGAAGCGGTGAGTGCACGGGGAAGGCACAGAATTGAAAACCAGGCAGGTGCATGTACTGGGGGATGCCTGCGACTCCCTTTAGGGGATTTGGAGTATGGCAGTAAGATTCCCTGGCAGATATGTCACCATGTGAAAATCTCAGCCCCGATTGCAGAGTCTTCATTTGGTAGTGTAGAGAAAATGTAAAAAACGTATTTAAGTAAAAAATGAATGTCACAAATATGTTTGTTAAATATTAATGTAAATTCATTTTTATATTTAGATTTATTTTAAGTGTTGAGCAAAATGAAAAAAAATACTACAGCGCTATTAAATTAATTTTGAATTAAATATTTAATGCATGGAATATGTTAAATTAAATATTAGTTTTCAAAGTTTAAATTAAAAAATAAATTCCAGCTAAAGAAAGAAAATGTTCATTATTAATTATTGAAAGGTGATGTATAGAATTAAAATATTATATATAATATAAAATGCATTCTTACCTTATTTTTAAAATTCAAATTAGGTTATTACAATATTTTATAAGTAAATAATAAATATGTACTATTTTTATAAAATATTTGTATCATTAATTTATGTTTAGATATATTTGTAAATGTTTTTTGCAATTTAATTTCATTTTATTTCTAGGGTGTTTTATTGTAATTCCCTACTTCCCTTATTTTCTGTGGGAAGGCACTGCAGTATCAGTGATTGGCCATGTAGACTGCTGGACTTACCACTTTTCTTTTTTAGTAGTAATTTAGGTTCAGAGTTTGTGAATACCTAAAAGTAGTAAACTTACTCGAAACTGTAAACTTACTAGTAGGTATAAGTGTCCTTTGTGAATCAGGCCTTATGTTCCTGACCTGACCCCCAGACTGAGGAATTCTAGATTCTTTTTTAGTGGGGGCAAATCTACATTGGCTGACCCTCAAACAAGCAGTCACTGGGGGAGCCCCTAACAAGAGAATCATTTTTGGCCTAAATGAATGAATGAATTAATCAATCAAACAAATGTCTTAACCCGGTAGGGTCTCAAGGCGCTGAGGGGGTGGGGGATGTTACTGCTCGAAAAGCCATGTTTTGAGGTGCTTTCTGAAGGTTAGGAGGTCCTGGGTCTTGCGTAGGTTGGCGGGGAGGGAGTTACATGTTTTGGTGGCGAGGTGGGAGAAGGATCTGCTACCGGAGATGGTGCGTTGGATGCGGGGGACTGTAGCGAGGTCAGCGGAACTGTTGAGTTGGTTTGTGGAAGTTGATTCGTTCATTGAGGTAGGCCGGTCCGGTGTCATGGAGGGCCTTGTGAGCGTGGACAAGGATTTTGAAAATGATCCTTTTGTTGATGGGCAGCCAGTGTAGGGATCTGAGGTGGGCGGAGATGTGTTCGTGGTGAGGGAGGTTGAGGATGAGACGTGCAACTGCGTTCCGGATTCGCTTGAGTTTTCTCTGAAGCTTGGCTGTGGTCCCTGCGTAGAGGGCGTTGCCGTAGTCCCATCTGCTGCTTATGAGGGCGTGGGTGACCGTTCTTCTTGTTTCTAAAGGAATCCATTTGAAAGTCTTGCGTAGCATGCAAAGGGTATTGAAGCAGGAGGATGATATGGCGTTGATTTGCTGAGTCATGGAGAGAGATGAATCCAGTATGATGCCGAAATTGCGTGCGTGGGTGTTGGGGGTGCTCCAAGGGTGGTGGGCCACCAAGAGTCGTTCCATGCTGTCTTGTTGGGACCGAAGATGATGATCTCATTTTTTTCTGAGTTCAGTTTGAGGTGGCTTGCTGACATCCAGTTAGTGATGGCAAGGAGTCTGGCGTGTATTTTATTCTTGGCGGTAGATGGGTTCCTCGTGAGGGAGATGATGAGCTGGGTGTCGTCAGCGTATGAAATGATAGTGAGGCCGTGGGGGCGGATGATGTTGGTGAGAGGAGCCACGTAGATATTGAAAAGGGTGGGGCTATGGGAGGATCCTTGGGGGACCCCACAGATGGTCTTGGTGGCTGTAGACCAGAAAGGAGGGAGGCAAACTCTTTGGGTTCTTTCGGAGAGGAAGGAGGTGAGCCAGTCCAGGTCTTTGTGGAGAATTCCGGCGTCGAAGAGGCATGTGCGGAGGTTTGGTGGCATACGGTGTTGAAAGCTGCGGAGAGGTCTAGGAGGATGATTGCGACGATTTCGCCCATGTCCAATCTGGTCCTGATGTCGTCTGTACAGACGATGAGGGTGGTCTCGGTGCTGTGGTTTTTGCGGAATCCAGACTGGGAGACGTCTAGTATGTTGTTGTCTTCTAGGAAGCGAGATAGTTGTATGTTTACTATCTTCTCTATGACCTTTGCGGGGAAGGGGAGTAGAGAGATGGGTCGGTAGTTTGTGAGGTCTTCAGGGTCTGCTTTGGGTTTTTTGAGAAGAGCGTTGACTTCGGTGTGTTTCCAAATATCTGGGAAGGTTGCAGTCTCGAAGGAACTGTTGATGACGGCCCAGAGCTGGGAAGTGATGATTTGGCTGGCCTTGTTGAAGATGCCATGGGGTCAAGGGTCTGTTGGGGATTCTGAGTGGATGGAGCTCATGGTTTTGCCGATTTCTTTGTCGTTGGTGGGGGTCCAGGTGTTCAGTAGGATGGTGCGGCAGGGTGCTGTGGTGTTGGTTGTATCAGTGGTGGTGATGGGGGGTATGACGATGTGAAGCTGTCGTGTATGTCTGCGATATTGCGGTAGAAGGAGTTGGAGAGGGAGTTGCAGAGGTCTTGGGAGTGTGGAGGGTCGATGGTGCAGGATTTGAGTTTGGTGAGTTCTTTGATGATGGCAAAAAGTTCCTTGCTGTTGTGTGTGTTGTCGTCTATGCGTTCTTTGTAGAAGGATCATTTCGTGGTCCGGATGAGTTGGTGATGTTTGCGCATGGCTGATTTTAGAGCGGAGAAGTTGCTCACTGAGGGTTCTTGGCGCCAGGCTTTCTCAATTTTTCAGCATTCTCGTTTGGAAGACTGAAGTTCTGTGGTGAACCAGGGGGAGGTCTTGATGGTGCGGCGTGGGGGTCGTTGCTACTGGGAGGTGGAGCTTGTGCGAGGTTGGAGATTTGTTGTTCTTTGGAGAACTTGTTCCACTTGCGGGAGGGGGTAGGATGTTGTTGGTGCTGGGTGGTGGGTTTCAGGAAGGAGAAATGGACGCAGTGGTGGTCAGTCCAGTGGAGTTCAGTGGTGTGAGTGAAGGCGATGTGGCTGCTGGAGGTGAAGATGGCGTCTAGCATGTGTCCGACTGAGTGGGTGGGTGAGGTGACCAGTTGCTTGAGGCAGAGGTTTTGCAAGATTGTCCAGCAGGGCCGTGGAGTTGCAGTCGTGGGTGCTTTCTAGGTGAAAGTTAAGGTCACCAAGGAGTAGGTAGTCTGTGGAGATGAGGGCGTGGGAGCTGATAATGTCAGCGATGGTGTTACAGAATGGGGGGCGGGGTCCTGGTGGTCTGTAGATGAGGGTTCCTCTTAGAGTAGTGTTGGCGTTGATGTGTACCTGAAAATGCAGTTGCTCTACGGTGTCTAGGGTGTTGTTGGTGTTGGTGGAAATCTTGATGGAGTTTCTGTGTATTATGGCGATTCCTCCTCCTGGTTTGTTGGTGCGGTCTCTACAGGTGATTTTGTATCCTTCTGGGATGGCTACGGCGATGTTGGGTTCTGATGTGGAGTTCATCCATTTTTCAGTGAGGAAGGCGATGTCGGGAGAGTTTGTGGTGAGTAGGTCCCAAAGCTCAATGGCGTGCTTGTGGACGGAGCGGGTGTTAAGGAGGATGCAGTTGAGGTGATTGGGGGGTTTGGTGTTGTTGTGGTGCTTGTTGGTGGTGTTGGTGTGAGTGCAAGAGAAGTGGCATGTGAAAGGTCTGTGTGTGTGTCTGGGGTTGGCCTGGGCGAGGCGGTGTGCCGGCCTGGTTTGAGAGCAAGGAGCTCTGTGGAGGAGTAGTGGTGCTTGGGGGGGCCTGAGGAGCGTGGACCAGGGAGACGGGCGGTGGGTGTAGTCCAGGAGCAGACAGGCGCAGACGGGCTTGCCTCTGGCATGCCAGCTTTGCGTGGCCGCCATTAAGTAGGGGAGGTGGGAGGGAGGAGCAGCTGGGAGGCAGGAGGGAGTGGCCAATGGGGCATGAGGGGTCGGGCCGCAAGGGACGCAGCAGCTGGGTCAGAACAACCAGCAAGAGCTGGAAAAGAAAAACGGGCGTAATTAAAGCGAATTATGCGGAGCAGAAAATAGGCACAGTTAAAGTTAAAAACAGTGTGTAAAACGAAAAACCAATTACAAGAAACAAAATACGATTTACAGAAAACGAAATACACGGTACAAAGCACACTAGATACCACTAGGCACCAGGGATGAGGCGCAGGCGGGTGCCTGCGGGTGGTGGAGGGCCTCGAACTTCTTTTTGCAGCAAAAGCGGGCTCAGGGGCATGGAGGCAGGCTGGTGGAGCCGAGTGCACTCCTGGCCCAAAGCAGGTCAGGGGGTCATGAATGAAATGAAGGAGAGTGAATGGAATGGAATATCCATTCAGCTATACTTGAAATGTGTGGATCCTCTTGGAAAGGGCTGCCTTCCTGAATCAGTAAGGGAGACACAAATTGTAATAATCCAAAACCTGAATACTATCCTGAACAATGTGCCTCCTAGCACCCTTTTTCTATAATGACTGCAGAAATGAAGATATGAAGTGCTGCAATTACTAAAAGGCTGCTCAATGACATTGTCCACCCAGATCAGTCAGGATTTATACCAATGTTGAGTGCAATACTTAGCCTCAGCTAGCTAGTCCATGTCTAGCACACCTACGTGAAACGAGGGAGCAGTATGCTATAGCCTCACTCCATACTGAAAAAGCCTTTGGCACGGTAAGCTGGGGATTCATGTTCCAGACCTTTTAAAGATATCTCTTTGACCCCTATTTATTAAGTTGGAATAAATTATTGTACATGACTGCAAGTAGAGGTAAAATCTGGAAAGGTGATATCAGACAGATAGGAGCTAGGAAGTGGCGTGTCTGGAATCTCCACTGCCACTGATATTCTTTTCCTTAGTCATTGATCCCCTGCTAGATCGGGTGTGTTGTAGTGGGCAATAATGACTGTTTAATAAATGTATATTGTATCAATGTACACTGATGATACATTGGAGTACTTTCAGTAGTACAATCAACATATGTTGGAGATCCTGAAGGCATTGGGAGCACTCTTTCATCTTCATACAAGCTGGAACAAATCCTGCCTATTCCCCATTGGGGTGATGGAAGCAATTTGCCCCAGGCACTCCCATAAGTGGCGTTACTTTGGCAATTGAATGGCTTAAAGACATCAGAATACATATATCTCATGATGTCTGGAAATATATACTAATGAATCTAGTCTGAGTGATCAAGAATTTGTGAGAGTCTATACAACCCTGGCCAAGTCTACCTCTCTCATTAGAAGGAAGGGTGGAGCTCACATGGATGTTGGTACTACTAAATTGTGTCTACTTTTCCAGGGTTTATTTTTCCCCAATACCAACAAAGTCTGTCAGGAACTGGGTGGTTTGTTGTCCATATTGATGTGGGGGCGTACTTGCATGAAAGTTTGTCTGGATACGTTGAAGCTGCCATACATGGGGCGGTGGACTGGCCACACCAATATGGAATGCTATTACCTGGAATCACAGTTGCAGCCTTTGGTGGAGTGGCAAACTGCCATACCCATGGCTGCATGTAGCTAACAAATTAGTTACTCATACTTCTTGAAGGAATGGGACTATTTCACCTAGTGAGCCTGATGTCCTAGATTTAGCATTGAGCACCTACATCAGTCTTAGAATCCTTATTAATATATAGCCCACACACATGGGTATTTGCCCCAGATGTGGGGAAGAAGGGCAGACCTCCTTCACATGATATGGTCTTGAAGTGCAAAGCAAGAATATTGGCACAGGGTACGAATACACCTGCAATTGGCAATGAGATGGGTGATCGAAGTGGACTTCCACCAACCTATACTGGGACTCCATCCTGCACACATTAATAGAACATGTATGAAATACAGCTTGACGAGCCTGGGTCCTAATCTTGCCAAATGGAGAATTGCAATACCCTGACTGTGGGAATTGAGTCCTGCATTTGACTTGTAGTGCAAAGATCTTACTCAATGGATGTAAGCAGAAGAAATATATGTGACTATTGAACAGATAATCAATTGAAAGATTATGTAGTTCATTGAGGGGGCCGTCTGACATAGAGGCCTAGCGGCAGAAATAAGTGGAGACTAGGATCTCCCTATAAGGTTTTGTGTCTGGATATGAAGACATTCTATCTCACTAACGTTGCTGCCAGATAGAAATGCAAGCCCGTTTTGTGAGGCGGATATTCGGTTGACTGGGGGTATGAAAATGGATATCTTCCCCTATTCTATAGGTATATCCCTCTAATTTGACTAATTTAGAGGCATATTTATAAGCCCCTCGCGCCACATTAGTGTAATTTATTTTACGCTAATGTGGCCCAATGAGGCCAAAATCCTCACGCCATATTTACAAAGGGGCACAATGCATGCATTGCACCACTTTGTAACCCTTAGCGCTACCTTATGCCTACACAAAATGTATGCAAAATGGAGGTTCTCCCATGGGGGGGTCGAAGAAATGGTGCAAGGGAATCTAACATTATTTATAATGGACCCCCATGTACTCTGCAGCAGTGTCACCAATATTTTGGCACTACTCCTGCAGAGTACTTCAATAGCGTCAATAAAAATGACGCTATTGCCTCTACCCTGCTCTATGGTGTGCCGTATCTTAGATACAGCACAGACATGGTGGCGGTAGTGAGGCGCTAAGGGGAGCAAGGAAAGTGGTGCTGCACTTGGTGCAGCGCCACTTTCCTTAAATACACCCCTTAATGTCTCTTATCATTTTTCTGTTAAACACTGTAAGTGCATCGCATTTTTGTATTGATTGTAATTTTTATAAAGTGCAATAAAAATAAAAAGATTTAAAGCAAGATAGATCCCTGTCTCGTGGATAGCCCCTACATCCTGCAGACCTCCTTCACCAAAAGAAGAGACAAGGGAGAGTGGTGGATCCCTATGTCTTTGTTCTCTCTTATACAATCCATTTTCTCTCATTCTATCAGTCGCCCATATAACCCTGTATTGTACTTGCCCTTCCTTCCCACTGAAAGCAGTGTCTGCATTTCACAAGGGTCAAATCATTACCCTTCTTCCCTCCTCCTCATCCCACCAAACAGGAGGAGTGGCTACACTGACTGGACCATAGACATATTGTGTTCCATTCAATCAGTTGAACTTGAAAGGACAGAGTGCATGATCATCTCATTGTGGGTATGGGCAAGAAGGTGACCAAACATACCATTTCTTGTTGGGTCATCTTTTGTATCAAGACCTGCTACACTTTAGTCAAGAAAGACCCTTCAGGGGACATTTTATGCATGTTCTACTGAATCCATGCCTGATTATATGGCTCCCACCAGAGATGTATCAGTGGCTGACAACCTCCACACCATCACATGGTCATCCTTGCACACGTGTGCCTAACATTGCGGGCTCATAAACCAAGCACAGAGTCACTGGCACTTTGACAGGGCTGTGTTGCCAACTTCCTCTGTGAATCTGCACTGTGTGGTTCCCCCTCCAAGGAAAGTATGATTTTTGGGATCATTCATAAGAAGAAGCATCTGCAGGAAAATGTATCCACCAGAAAAAATGTTACTTATGTTCCAATGACTATATTTCTGTTGGATACATAATCTTCCCCTAGGGTAGTTGCTCAGAAGAAGACCTCGGACACTGACTACACTTACTGCAGCACCTCTTTCAACACTCAGACCCTTGTTATAATCCACAAATACATCCATAGAAAGGCCTTAAATATCTAACAACAAATTGGAAAATTCTATGCCTACATGACCCCTGGACTCATTTGACCAAAATCTTCTCAAGATTTTGTAAACATTCTGTAGCTTGAAATAGGCTATATACTTTGTAGCCTAAGGACTTCAGCTATGAAAAACACTTCCCTAGACCATACCATCAACAAAAACAGCCATCTAGCTTTAACAAAAAAAGTTAAGGGTTCATCTTTATTGATCCATACATCTTGAGGCAGATAAGGTCCCTTCATCTACAGTATGTTCCTTTTCTGTCTCTTTGAGAAACACCTTTGACCTTGAGGAAATCGCTCATCCCTGATCTACTGATTGGACCGCGTCAGCTAAGACCACAACCTCTTGTGCAAGCTAGGTTGTGGAACCCCTTTCCTAGAGAGGTGAGGAATCACCCAAGGGCAGAATGCCCAAGAACAGACAATAAGAGTGAGGTAGCTAGCACTCAACACATTGACTCAAGTCAATCAGGTTTTTGAGCAAGTTTGTGAAAGACCAATAAAAGGACATGGATAGGTTATATATAGCATGCCAGGTTAAGCGTCTGGATCTATCACACCCTTTATCCAAGAACCTGGATTTGGCCTTCATGGCTAAGAAGCTGGGCTTTACCATCGACCCAGAGATTTTGGCAGGCTGGTCTCAGGGAACTATTTGCTTCCTGGGAAATGCCAGCTATGCCATCTTGGCTGAAACTAGCAGGTCTATTCTTCTCTACACAGACCTAAACATTTGTGAGTTATCAACCAGTCAATGTGGCCCTTCTGCAAAGTGTTCCTTCTTTGAAGGCCCTTTTGCCACGGAATGTGTAAAGTTTGCTAGTACCTTCATTTCAGTGGAAAAAAGGGACATGCTGCACTTAGGAAAGTTTACAATCAGAACCTTTTGACAGGATCAGTAAAGGTAGGGGGTACTCTGCTGGCCGAGCTTATGCCAAGGCCTCCTTCAGTAGTCAACTTCAGGAGCAAGGAGTCTTGAATGACAGCTCTAGGGTCCACATCATCTTCTCTTCCTGATCCAGAGTGTACAGCCTTAATTGCATGTCACTTGATTTTTCAACTCCTTCTTTATTTCAGCTGGAGGCTGCATTCACCTGCAGTGGCGATGGATGCTTTTTTACAGCATTGGCTGGGAATTAATTATGACTTTCTTCCATTTCAGGTCAGGAAACAACCAGTGGAGCTGACCTTAATAACTCCCCACTGAAAAACGCAGGCATGGTTTCCGGTCCTTCGGGAGTTGTCTTGAAAGCCTCCAACGGTACTCCTCTCCTTTCCGATGATTCTTCCGAATCCAGCATCAGGCATGCACATTGGTGTTATAGGAACTTCTTCATCTGGTGGCTTGAAGATTTTCAGGAGTCATTGGCAAATGTCAGAACTTTCGCAATAAGCTCTCTTCCTTATCAACTAGACTTAGTCTGACTTCATGCACAATAGATAATATGTGCTCTGCTTCAGAATAAGTGATCATGTTGGTGTGTAGAACGGTATTTCGAATCCCTGGTTAAGATTTTGCCTATGTTGGGAATTTCTTGACAATTTTGGTTTCTGAGATTTTGGCTTAGAGACAGTAAATGGTTACTTCCCTGCTGTTTCAACAGAACATTTGCCTGTGGCAGATCACCTGGATGGGTAAAATCCTCTGGTGTCCAGACTGCTGATCGGCATTTAGGTTTTTATGCCACTTGAACCGCGATATACTATCCCTTGTGATGTTACCTTAGTATTCTGTTTCTTTTTCAGTCACAGCTAGACAGCATCCTTCTGCTCAGAAAACAACTGTCAACTAAGTTGGTCATGAGCCTGTAGTTGTCAACGTGGTCCAGGCTTTCAGAAATTAAAGCCCTGGATTTTGCAGGGGGTATTTCACACCAGAAGGTGTATCTTTTCTTGGACCCTGGAGAACAGAGACTGTTTCAAGGCACATTTTGTACCTCCGTTTCACAGAAGATTTGAAATTATGTGTGGATAATTTTCTTCATATCTATGATACTCTTACCAAATATCTGAGGTTGTCTCCTAATAGTTAGCTTTTAACTTCCTTTGTATAACGCTTTTCACCTTTTTCTACTCCTATCCTGGCTGAGTCGGTGGAATGAATCATGTCGAAGTCAGATAGTGATGTTTCACATTTTGGGGCTCATTTTATCAGGGGTGCCACGGACCCTAAATCATTCTTGTTGCGTTCCATAATGCTCGGGACCATTTTTTGGCCAATAGTGTAGGGCAGAAACATGTTGACAACTAGGGCTTAAGAGTCCTAGGAAATTATTCCTGACGTACCCCTTTTAATATTATCTATATAGTTGTTTTTAATTATGCCCACCTGCTCTGCAAATAAAGGGATACCTTGGAGCAGGTGAGTCATATTTAATCTTTAATTTCTTTTACCCCGGTACACCTTGTTTATATCCAAAGTGCTCTCTGGAATATGGTTGAGCTCGTACTGGCTAGTCGCAGCCAGGATGAACCTGATGATGAAGCATGTCACTACTAGAATGAGTGAGAGTTATATTGAAACAAAGATAGTGCTTGTCTGAGTTTTTCAACCAGCTACGCACTAAATTTCTGGTAGATGGATACCTATGTATGTGCAGATTAATTTTTGGGAGAACGTATCTGGTCTTTTCCATCAAAGTCTCTCTTCCTTCCCCTGGGGGTTCCCCCTCTCCTTGAGTGTCAGGGACATCCTCATATGTGTAAATAGAATGGGATCCATAAGTCAATATAACGCGAGCAGCTGATGTGTTCTCAAACTTGACGTTCAAACAACTCTACTATTGGCCAGTGAGTAACCCTTTTCCAACTTTTGTGAAAAACCTTTATACTTGTATAAGCATCACACCTGGTCCTGGCATAGTATGTAAAACTTTCTGGCTGTTACAAATAGGACTATTCAATTCTATTAAGGATGCAGAGGGGAGGATTATCCCACCCAGTACTGACTACCTTTGCACACATATGGTAGTGCTTGTTACATGATAATTTAACTGCGTCCAAAAGATTTGTCTGAGTTTTACTCCTTCATTGTTTTTGTTGATAGAATTATGCTGAGAATTGCTGATAAATTGTCAGACCAAAAACAAGACTAAAGGCTGGAAATGACTTGGAAAACACAGTTAAGGAAAACATGGACTCTTAATTGAGATGGCATAGTGGAATTAGTTTGTGTTTGTGCATTGACGCTTGGGATTTGTAGTCCTTTTGCAAGCTTAGCTGGTCTTTGTAGTTTTTCATACTGCTTTGATGTATTTAATTTGGTGACAACTGCTGATCAATAAAAGCGGAAGGATCATGCATAATCCCTCCCCTTGTTCTTGATAGAACAGAAAATTCCTATTTGTGAAAGCTAAAAATGTTTACTCTCTCACTTTAGTGTGAGCTTAACAAGACCCCTTTCCTGCAAAGGCTCACCATTGCAGGAGCCCATAGCTCATCCAGCCTGGTATTCAGCTGAGATGCCATAAAAATAAATACTTCGCCCTTTTAAAAAAGTATTAGGACAAATACGCTTTTGGCGCCATGCAGATTAAAACTGCCTGAGATAACAAAATCTATATACCAGAGTATGTCGTTCTTGATGAAACTGTTGTTAATTAAGTGACCTAAAAGACGTACTTTTAATGAATGTTAGATTTATCAGTGGAAACTCACAACAGGGAGGGGCATATTTAAGAGCCCCTGGCGCCATTCCAGCGCCACATTATTGTCAATTGTTTATGCTAATGTGGCGTTAGAAGGCCAAAAACAGCGCCATAGTTACAAAGTGGCACATTGCATGCATTATGCCACTTTGTAACCCATTGCGCTACATTATGCCTGTGCCAGGCACAATGTATGCAAAGGCGGCGTTCCCCTGTTAGGGGGGGGGGAAATGGCTCAAGGAAATTTAAGAGATTTCCTTGCATCGTTTCTTTCAGCACTTTTAACACCCGCTCAGAGGAGGCGTTAAAAGGAGGCTTCCATTGGTTACAATGGGCCTCTGGGTGCTTCGCTGGGTTAGCGTCCGAATTTTTTATGCTAATCCTGCAATGCGCCAGACTAGCGTAAACAATTCTGACGCTCGTCCCCTAACTACCGCCTTGGAGCACCGTATTTTAAATATGGTGCACGCATGCTGGTGTTAGGGGGTGCTAAGGAGTGCAAGAAAAGTGGTGCTGAACTGCGTGCAGCTCCAGTTTTCTTAAAAATGGCCCTTAACGTTATGCTGTGATTTCTTTTTAAAAAGACATGCAAAACAACTTTTTTTTAAATAAAGATGGGCAATGGCTTTATTCTGTGCACAAATTGCTGGCGCTAGTATAATATTTGAAATATATTGCATTTAAAAAAAAAGTAGCGTCGCTATTACATGAGGGGTGACACTTAGTTTTCACCTCGATTTCGAAAACGCACTACTCTACAGCAAGAAAATCATGTGTGTTGTAGTTCGCTGGGTAAATGAAGCATGTGGAAATGTGTTTTGCCCACTGAACTTCTGTTTTTTCCCTTAACGAAGGTAGTCAGAGGGGAAGTAGACAGTATCTCACACAGTCTTACTAGCCACATGAATTCTTTAAAGTGCTTGCACTCCGGGGCATTTGTCACTATGGATAGGAAGAATGATAAGAGAATCGACAGGAATTGGAGCAGAAATCTGATTATGCCTCTAGAGAAGAATGCTTAATGAGTTCGGACTTAAATTATTGAGTTATTTTCCCAGATAAGAGTTTATACAGACTGAATGTGTGAACAGTTTGAGGTAATATTCAAGCTTTGCATATTCGGAATTAATTTAACGTTTTGGAACGTCTAAGGGAGCCTTAAGATGTGGCGTCAGGGCCGGAGGTGCCGACTTTGGAAGTGGGGAACCACGCTCGAAGTCCCTGCATCATCTCAATATCCTGTGATTCTGGGCAAATTACTTAATTTCCCGGTGCCTAAAAAATGAAAGTGACCTTGGGTAATGTAACTAATGCTCATAAAAAGAGTTCCAATACTTTCGGGTCGAGTTCGCACCCTTAAAAAGGCGAAGCATTTTTCAATGTTTAAGGTTATAGAGTAAACATATGATTAGTAGGATTGCAAAAGTCCCTTGTTTAAAAATATGAAGGATTGTTGACAGCTCATAGAATCTCCTCACTGGTATTCCTAAATGTACCTCTTTTTCCAGGGTAAAACAGTTTTAGTTTTGTGCCAGAGCTCATGTGATTAACTAAAAATGCGTTCAGAACTGTTGGTTTCTTGGGTCACCCATCTTCAGCCCTTGCTTAATGAAAGTGTTATTCACATGTTGGGTCAGCCAGTTGCTGTCATTGCCGCTATGTGATTTGGTGTTTACTTCTATCATGAGCTGCAGTAAGGGAGATCTTGCCATGCAGTGGTGGGCCTCTAGTGAAAACCTCTCTGTCTCCTTCACCAACTGCCCATCTTAGTCCAATCTGTTGCAATAATCCCTAGCCAGACGCGATGGCACACACCTGTAGCCACCATTGCCCCTCCTGCAAAGGGACAGAATAGTACCTGCCCTTCTTTTCAAGCTGTTATGGCTGTCATGTTACCTGCAGCCGCATTTTCACATAAAAACAGGTGCTTGTGACATGAGGGGCTACTCAGATGTTTTGACCCAAGCCTCTTGAAAACCTCTGACATACCTGCACTCAGTTACCCTCAGCTGTTAAGCACCCATGGCCTGCCCTTTGACACTCTTGGTGTTACCCTGGAAATCTCCACCATTCCCTCACGGAACACCAGGATGCCTTTGGTCACCTCCCGCTGCTCTGTGCACTCCCCTAGCTGGCACTTAGAGATTCTGAGTTGGCCCATAAGCATCACTAGCAGGCTCTGAAATGCCCTCTTAAAGCCACAGAGACCCTCAGCTTGCTTACAGACATATCCTGCCGACTATCAGCAATTCTCGGCCTACCTTAAGACAGTACTCACCGAGAGAGGCCCTAAACAAGCCTTCAGGTAGTCAGAAAGCACAGCTCAAGGAAGTTCAGAAACCTCCAAATCACCCCCAGTCACCCGCAGATAGCCTTCATAGATGAGACCTCACCTTTGGTGGCTTACAGCTTTCCATTAGCCTCCCCAGCTTGTAAATCAACACCACTAGATTGGCCCCAGAAATCAGTGGCATGACCTCAGACACCACCAGTAGGACCTCAGAAACCATCAGCCAAGTTGTAGAAATATTCAGTCTACCTTTAGACACTCCCAGCCTGCTTTCAAGCTTTCATGGGGCCATCTTCAAATTCCCTGAACCACCAATCAGTGTTCTTCAGAAACCTTCAGAGACCTAAAAGCTCCAA
Source organism: Pleurodeles waltl (assembly GCF_031143425.1). NCBI lineage: Eukaryota > Metazoa > Chordata > Amphibia > Caudata > Salamandridae > Pleurodeles > Pleurodeles waltl. The sequence continues at coordinate 351,418,952 of NC_090438.1, forward strand.
CAGGCTTCAGACACCCTTATATAGTTACAAGCTACCTCGGCCAGCCCTTGGCCTACTTTCAGATATGCCAAGATGGTCACTACATCCCACCATATGTACCTAAGGGACCCTAGCTTACCCTCAGACCTTCCTAATAGGCCTTCGGAGGTCCTAATCTAACCACTAGACAACTTCTGTATCTATTAAGGCAGCCCCGGCTACACTTCAGATTCAACAGACTGACCATCAGTGACCCTCAGCAGGCGGTCAGAATGCCTTGAGTTAAACACCACCTGGGAGGTACACAACCCAGTCTTGCTCTCAAAAACCCTTTTTATGACCTTCAGAATGCTCTCATAATCAATGAGTCCACAAAAGAGGCAGAAGATTGGAGGATAGACGTAGACAGAACAAATGCCATTTTGTGCACAACAAACTACATCATACCTAGTGGAAACAAGTAAAACATCATATTAGATGCACAACTATTTAGGTAATGAAAGTATTATAGAGTATTGACTTTACCCCAAGGGATGTCAATGCGCTTTACATTGTATGGAGTACTTGGAAGCAACAGCTAACAATAATGAAATTATATGTACAACTGGGTAGATAAATAACACCAATAATGTAGAACTGTACATAATATACACTAAAACTGTCAAGTATCTGAACCACCATGGATGAGGTATGGACCAAAAGAGAGAAGGGTCTTCCAGAATTAAGGAAAGGCTTACATGATATATCAACATATACATGGAGGAGGCATCACCAGAAACAGGTCAAAGGTTTATTAAATCCTGTCAGAGTGCTGGGTGAGCAATAAGGTAGAGAATGTTTCATTTTGCTTCCATCCGAAATAGCTCAGAGAGTGTGCTATCAGGAGAAGATAAAGGGCCTTCTAGGAGGAACTGTTGAGCCAGCAGAGTTTTCTTCTCTGCTCTGAAGTCCTCAAGAGAAGAGATGGATCTGATTGATGGGGAAATGGTGGAGTGCAACCTGGGAGCACATTGTGAGAAGGCTTGTTTGTTTGTCTGGCACGAGGCACCTTTAAATGGAGGTTTCTTAAACTATAGAGACATTCACCAGAGGTGACTAGATTCCTAAAGAGATAGATTGGGGATTTAATGTGAAAAAAGCACTGTGAATAATGCAGGACAGTTTCAGAATACGTAAGGATGTTAATATAGGGGTGGTGTAATTTTACTTTTGCCTGACAATTGCCTGACCGAAGAGTGGAGAAGACAAAGTCATGGTCTCCCTTTTAGTGGGCTCCCTTTTAGTAGGGCGTTACCATAATCCAATGTTGAGAGGACAAGAGACTGATGTCTGAAGTCCTCAGGCAAAAGAAAGTATTTAACTCCTCACAGGAGTATGATTTGGAGGTACCTTCCTTTGGCACAGTCATTTCAATAGGATTCAAAGGTAAAGAGGAAGCAAGTGTCTAAGCCATATAGTCCCCTGGAAATATGGGTCCACTGAGTAAAGGAAAAACAACCTGAAAGAATAGTGGCACTATTATTGAATGGTTCCCACTGATGGTGAAAGATACATTAGGAAAGTGTGCCTCACTGTCATAGATTTTATTATTGATCTTTATTGCCATTTTTTGGTTCACGTCACTAACGGCGGTGTATAAACAATGACATAGAATTGTCAGATGGATCAAGAAGAAATCAGCAAGTAAGTTGTTCAATGCAATTTTGTAGTTTCATATTGTAAATCTTCGACAAGCAATATGTGAAGATAATACAAACATCATAACATAACAACAGAGAGGAAACTCGTAGCCTCATTTACAAATATTGGTAGTAGGGCAGCGCCACAAGTCTTTTTGCTGCGCTGCCCTTCGCAAAATCATAAAGGCAGGAATGCACCAAATTTACGCAATACAGTGCATTCCTGTTCTTTCAGCCACCATTTGGTACCTAACGCCAACGTAGGCACCCTTGCACCATGGTGCAAGGATGACTGTGCGTTGGCAGGATTATTTTTGTGCAGGAAGGGACACCTTCTTTCACAAAAGCAATTAATGGAGGCATTTTCCTCGTTCTATGTGTGCTGCAGAATGAAGCACACATGGAAAGAGGAAAAAATGAGGAGAAATGAAAACATTTCTCCTTGTTATGCCTGCTCTGGGGAGGTTTTCGCACTGCCCCAGGTGTACGTGATTTTATAAATGTGGGGCAGCATCAAAATACATGGGTGTTGCGTGGCAACACCCTCCACAACACCCATGGAACGCCTCCTTGACGCAGAGTAAGGCAAGGCAGCGCAGCCTTACTGCATATCTATGAGGCCATGCAAAGCCACTCAGGGTGGCTTGACGTCACGTCATAGATATGATTGAGAGGCCTGCGCCACTGGAGTGTCTAAAAAAGTGACACTCTGGCGGCGTAGGACTCTTGTAAATAAGCCCCTCAAAGTCATCTACAAAAATGTGTGACGTAGACAGTAAGTCTATAAAAAAATACATTTGAAAGGAATTGTGAGAGTGGGATAACAAATATGAATAGCAGGAACAGCAAGAGTTTTATTGAGAGTTAACATTGCCATACTAGATAGCACCAATAGCATTTCCATTTCAGTTATGCAGAAGAAGGTTCACCTCATTATATCTCAATCACATAATAAATTAACAGTAAGTATTCCATCAATAATTACAGTTATGCAACCTGTAGTAGGAATCAGCGTATTGTCTACATAACTCAGAAACTTTTTAACAACCTTTGATGGTCAGAGACCACCATTTTTCTTCATGGCAATAAGCAGAGACAGTGCATCCTTTTCTCCCTTTTAAATGCTGTTGCCCAGTGCCTTTGTCTTTCCTGTCAGCAGGTGCAGTGAGCTTAGTTTCCAAGTGGTTTGTATCTATTGGTCATTAGCCTCATCGAAATACTCCTCTAGTTCCATCTACAGATCAGCAATGGGACATTTGTGTTGTCCCCTTTGTTCCCAGCTCCACAGTGTAGAACCCTCCGCTATTACCCATTTATTAGCCTCCTCGTTCAACCTCAATTGGCGTCCTGAGGATCACCAGTAGATCACTATGGTTTGCCTGGGGAGCACTAGAGCCAGGTCTAGAAATTAGGAATCCAGCCTTATCGTTGATGGCGAGCATACAGGCCCAGCAAAAAGATTTCCATGCAACCCAAATCATCTACCAAGGCTCTTTCCAGTTCAACAGTAACTTTCTGTCAAAAGGTAGTAATTGCTGGGCAGCTTCGTGTCATATACATGAATTCTGCATCAAATAATGTACTCCCAAGGCACAGTTTGTCTTCCGTCCCTGCAATTACCTTTAATCTGTGTGATTTGAGGTATGTAAAATGCAGATTAGTAAATTGTGTGTACTTGAACCTTCTGTTTCTGGAAACACTGTGTAGGTGGTCAAGTGCTGCCTCCCATTCCTCGTATCTCATTGTCCTGCTTATTTCTTCTTCTCAGTAAGCTCTAAGGGATAGCAGTTTGCCTTTAGTCATGAAAAGGATGAACCTGTACAGCCTGTGTATAAGTCTCTGACCACCCCTTAACATAAGTAAGGCTTGCAGAACCTCATGTGATTGTGGTGCAGAGTGACTATCTCCCCATTTGTGTCCCCATGCCCTCACAGGAGCTCCATATACCAAGAGTTGGTATTTTGACTGCCAATCCTCTGCAGTCAGATATTCTAGGGCCCCTAGCGTTCCATTCTCATAGCAATCCCCCTTGGTGAGGATCCCAGCCACCAACTGCTCCTTCATTCTCCTGGCAAATGAAGAACCCCAGCGGGTAGGCCAACCAGGAGGGGGAGCGGGCACATACAGCAGGTTCTGCAATGTTTTTCAAACTACTCTTTTCCAGCTATGGACTGTTGTAGTAAAGAGTTTAGGTTGTTTAATTGGCCGCACCCACATGCCCATTAAAAGCGCAATCAACACTCCTTCCAGGCTTATCTCCCCTACTGTTCCTAGCTCTGAAAGCGCCATCTGTTCAAGCCATCTATCCATCCACTGCAGCTGGGTAACCAGATAGTACAGCTCGTAGTCGGGGGGTAACAACCCCCCGCCCTTAAATGGACTCTGCAGTGTGCTCCTTGATAGCCAGTTCCTGCCTTTGACCTAAATCAATTCTCTGAGCATTGCATTCATCAACTTGAACCAAAATCAGGGAAACCAAATCATTAGACTAGCGAAAAAGTACAACACTCTGAGAAACATCACCATCTTAGATAGAACTATCCTTGCAATTATTGGTATTTTAAGAGTTCACAAAAATGTAACATTGCTTTTTGGAGCCAGTAGTGTTCCTCAAAGGTTTCCCTCACTGGTAGCCTCATCCTTATGGTAAATGTTCACACCCAAATATTTAACAGTGTAAGGTTACCATTTAATAATAGCAAACGTTTTGAAGGTTATGAAGGCTTATCATCAGACTTACCTGTCATAGCCTGAATCAGGGGAACCCTGTCAAGAACCATGGGTTGTCTACTAACAGATGACATATGGCAATTGTGGGTGCCCATTTAATTCTGCACCTATTTATATAGGTCGTCTCTCCAGCAGATCAAATTTTGTTCTCATGGCGACCACCAGTTCTATGGAATCATCCTTTTGGTTAGGAAAAGAGCCAAGTCAATGTATTTATTTGTGGATTGGCCCACTTTGGTCTTGGGTATCAACACAAACAAACAGACCTCGGAACTGTCATGATTTGTGCTTGCCTGTCCAACTAATAATTCCAGGACCACCCTCAACTGTCTTCAAGTCACTCTACAGGCCCAAACTATGTGTCCATATGAAGCTGCCTTCTCCCCACATGTAGGGCAAATATACAGCACACTAGTGGGCATGGAGTGCAGATAAAGTAGGGTCAAATATGTACAAGGGAGATAGCTGAATTGTAGCAGTCTCAAATGAGCATTTGCTGACACAATATGCCCATATCGAACAGATCTCTGCCACTCCCTGTCCATTCGTTTTTTTTCCTTGATGCTGTCAACCAGGCTTTTTCAGGCTCGATGCCCCTTTTTCCCCAAGTAAGAGTAATGGCTTTTGTTAATGCTACGTGCATCAGAAATTGACCCGTGGGGCCACATATGCCATATTCAATTTCTCGAGGGCCGTAAAGGTACTGGCATCGAACAACTGAGACAGACTTGTAACTGCAGTCCTGGCCTATACCATGATGTCTGCAGATTGCAACATGCCGAAACCAATGCAGAAGCTCAGGAGCATAGTGTAGAAAAGTACCATTTTGACTGGCATGTTACCCCCATTTTTACATGGATGTAAGTTTGTTTGTGCCTGTCTCACTGGGATCCTGCTAGCGAGGACCCCAGTGCTCATAGTTTGTGGCCTGAATGTGTGTATATGTGTAGTGACTAACTGTGCCACTGAGGCTCTGCTAACCAGAACCTCAGTGCTTATGCTCTCTCTGCCTTTAAAATTGCCATTATAGGCTAGTGACCATTTTCACCAATTCTCATTGGCACACTGGAACACCTTTATAATTCCCTAGTATATGGTACCTAGGTACCCAGGGTATTGGGGTTCCAGGAGATCCCTATAGACTGCAGCATTTATTTTGCCACCCATCGGGAGCTCAGACAAATCTTACACAGGACTGCCACTGCAGCCTGAGTGAAATAACGCACATGTTATTTCACAACCGTTTTACACTGCACTTAAGTAACTTATAAGTCACCTATATGTCTAACCCTCACTTAGTGAAGGTTAGGTGCAAAGTTACTAAGTGTGAGGGCACCCCTGCACTAGCAAAGGTGCCCCCACATAGTTCAGGGCTATTTCCCCGGACTTTGTGAGTGCGGGGACACCATTACATGCGTGCACTACATATAGGCCAATACCTATGTGTAGCTTCACAATGGTAACTTCCGAATATGGCAATGTAAAATGTCTAAGATCATGGAATTGTCCCCCCATGCCAAATCTGGTATTGGGGTGCCAATCCCATGCATCCCCGGGGCTCCACTATGGACCCGGGTACTGCCAAACCAGCTCTCTGGGCTTTTCTCTGCAGCTACTGCTGCTGCCATCCCATGCCACTGGATTCAAGCTAGCCTGGCTGATGAGGGGTGAAACCCCGAAACCGGTCCCAGGATGCTTGTTTCCAGTCCAGGGAAGACCTGGCCTAGCAGTTCGGGCTGGACTGTTCCCATGGGGAACAGGGTCAAGACTGATTTGCATATGGCTGGGTCCAAACTGGAATGGCATGGGCAGCAAAAAAACGATGGATTTAGGCCCAGATCTCTGTACTGGGGGTGAATGTTTGACAATGTTAAGCATTCTGTCCATCACTTGTTGTTTTTGCATCCCACAGAGAGGGTTCTGCCCTCCTGGGGTCTAGGCAGCCCAGTCCCAGGGAGGCAGAACAAAGAATTTCCTCTGAGAGAGGGTGTTACACCGTCTCCCTTTGGAAATAGGTGTTAAGGGCTGGGGAGGAGTAGCCTCCCCAGCCTCTGGAAATGCTCTGAAGGACACAGATGGTGCCGTCCTTGCATAAGCCAGTCTACACCAGTTCAGGGAACCTCCAGTCCCTGCTCTGGCGTGAAACTGGACAAAGGAAAGGGGTGCGGGGTGCCAGAGCTCCTCCAGTGTGTCCCAGACCTCTGCTATCTTGAATCCAGAGATATGAGGGCACACTGGAGGCCTCTGAGTGGCCAGTGCCAGCAGGTGATGTCAGAGACCCCTCCTGATAGGTGCTTACCTGACTAGGTGGCCAATCCTCCTCTGAGGGCTATTTAGGGTCTCTCCTGTGGGCATTTCCTAAGATAACGACTTGCAAGAATTCACCAGAGTTCCTCTGCACCTCTCTCTTCGACCTCTGCGAAGGATCGACCATTGACTGCTCCAGGACACCTGCAAAACTGCAACAAAGTAGAAAGAAGACAACCAGCGCCTGCTGGCTTTTTTGACTGTTTCCTAGCAGTGCATGCTTTGGGGGCTGCCTGCCTTCATCCTGCACTGGAAGCCACGAAGAAATCTCCAGTGGGTTGAGGGAATCTTCCCCCTGCTCCAGCAGGCACCAAATTTCAGCATCACCGGTACTCTGGGACCCCTCTCATCCTGACAAGCGTGGCCCCTGGAACACAGGTGGTGGACCCAAGTGACCCAGACTGTCCAGTGGTTCAACTGTCCAAATTTGGAGGAGGTAAGACCTTGCCTCCCCTCTCCAGACAGTAATCCTGTGCACCTTGTGAACTGCAGCTGCTACAGCCTCTGTGCACTTTTGCAAGGAATCCTTCGTGCACAGCCTAGCCCAGGTCCCCAGCACTCCGTCCGCATTGCTCAGCTCCCTGACTTGGCCTCCGGCTTCGTGGGACCCTCTTTTGTAGTCTTAAGACCACCGCTGTGCTCAGTCTTTTTGAACCTGTGTTCAAGGACTTCTGCGGGTGCTGCCTTCTTGTGTGTGGGCTCTCTGTATTGCTGAGGGCCCCCTCTGTCTCCTCTCCCAAGTGGCAACATCCTGGTCCTTCCTGGGCCCTGGCAGCACCCTTTTTCTTCAACCGCAACCTTTGCTGCTAGCAAGGCTTGTTTGCAGTCTTTCTCCAAGGAAACAACGATGCATCCTCCAGTGCTCCGTGGGACATCTTCTGCACAAAGGAGAAGCTCCTCGCACCTTTCGTTGTTGCAGAATCTTCAGCTTCTTCCATCAAGAGGCAACCATTTTGCACCTTCATCTGGGGTTTAGTGGGCTCCTGCCCCCCCTGGACACCTTCAAAACTCTTGGACTTGGTCCCCTTCCTTTTCAGGTCCAGGAATCCGTCTTCAGTGCTTTGCAGTCTGTTGTGGTCTTTGCAGAATCCTCAATCACGAGTTTAGCGTGTTTCTGGGGAAGTAGTATCAGTTTACTCCTACTTTTCAGGGTCTTGGGGTAGGGTATCTTGGACACCCTTAGTGTTTTCTTACATTCCCAGCGACCCTCTACACACTACACTATGCCAGGGGTCCCTAAGTGGTTCGCATTCTACTTTCTTAGTATATGGTTTGTGTTGCCCCTAGGCCTATTGCATCCTATTGTATTCTTGTATTCTACAGTGTTTGCACTACTTTTCTAATTGTTTACTTACCTGATTTTGGTTTGTGTGTATATTTTGTGTATTTTACTTACCTCCTAAGGTAGTATATCCTCTGAGATATTTTTGGCACATTGTCACTAAAATAAAGTACCTTTATTTTTAGTAACCCGGAGTATTGTGTTTCTTGTGTCATAGTACCTATATGATATAAGTGGTTATAGTAGGAGCTTTGCATGTCTCCTAGTTCAGCCTAAGCTGCTCTTCTATAGCTACCTCTATCAGCCTAAGCTGCTAGAACACTACTAATCTACTAATATGGGATAACTGGACCTGGCACAAGGTGTAAGTACCATCAGGTACCCACTATAAGCCAGGCCAGCCTCCTACACATAGGCGCACCAATGGATCACCTCTGCAGGTAGCAATGCCAGTTGTACTTCTCAGCTAGGAGGATAGGTTTAGGTTTTGTTCGTCATCAGGCATTGAGGACCTGCTGCCATAGATAATGTTCAATTTTGCCCCGGCTACAGGGTCAACCAAGCTCAAATAAACCATCAAACATTTCAAAGGGAAGATAACACCAGGAACAGTACACAACTGTGAAACAAACAATCAGAACAAAGCATGTAAAACAAGTCAAATAGAGAATGCATGTATGGAACAAACAAATACAACTGGCTGTTTCTACCTGTGGGGGTTTGGGGCAAATATTAGTGCATCAATGAAGACAGTTGTACAAGCCCATAAGAGAGCCCGAATTACAAAGTTGTTTACTACCTTTCACACAGTTGAGGCGTGTTGATTAGCACAGAAGGGATCCTTGCAGAAAGGTGTTGTGTTCTTGAGGTATGAGTAGAATACCAGATATTTCAGGCCATGAGCAGTCTCCTTCAAGAGGAACAACCTGATCTTCAACCTAGCAAAGAAAGTACAGAGAAGGTAAGCTCTGGTTCAGAAATGTTGCAGAAGACAAACCAGGCAATGCTCAGTGGAGGAGTGAAGAATAGTTAACTCCTTTTCGGTATTCACAAAACTGCATTATATTGTTAAGATTATGACTGCAGAGACTCTGCAGTCGGGGCTGAGAAATCCGCACATAAAAAAGATAGGCCTGATAGTGACTGCTGTGATTATACTATTATCATAATCACAAAATTTCTGGTATAGTAAATAATGTGTGTCCAGATGTTCTATAGTCTGTTTAACAAACTGTAAATTGTGATTCTCAAGAAATCACATTTTGTGAATCAGTAAATTAAATGTACTACCGCCTAAACGTTCCTGTTCGAGATATATGAAGATTCACTTCCTAAAAATACAGAATCGCTAAAAGCAAATTCTATGTGTTCTCAAATTGTGCACAGACACATAACAGTAACTACATTGTTGCACTGCCATTCTGAAGCACAGACGTTTGCATTGAGGACCTGTTTGGACTCCAGCTACTTGTTTTTGGAAAAATAGCAACTTAGGAAATTTGAATAGAGCAGAAACACGGATTCTCACTTGGTGTGAGATAACTACACTGGTGAAGAAGTATGTAGCTAACACAGACCAACCTTTTGGAAAAGCCTCCCTAACTGTGCCTCAAGTCACAAAAAGCAGGTTCTGATTTGTATCCAAGACAGAATCACTGCTTTGGGCCTCCCAACTAACAGCATTCCTGAAAGTTGTAAGCAATAGTACAACCATCAGTCACACATGAAGTAAGAGTAAGGAAGCTGCTGCCACTTGATAGGACTTCTTCCCAGCCACCACCAACAGCAATAGAAGAGGCCACCAAAGGCTCCCTCGCCATGGCAGCTATACCTGGCCTCACTAATCTTAATACCTCAGAACCTCCTTAACAGCATACAGGTTAGAGTTTTTTTTTTTAATTAACACAATACGAATGTTGGAGCTTACATTTATTTTACAATATAACTGTAATAAAATGATGTAAAAACAGATAATATTTGTTTTGGGCTCATGTAACTGCTAAATCCATCAACATTTGTTATGATCAAAAATTGCATTATGGAATTTGAAGCCCAGTGTCAGTATTTTAAAAAAAAATCTGTTTATTGAAGTGTTACACACAGAACAACGTGCCCTTTGTGGAGGTAACATGCACAGGAGTAGCACCTTTCTGCACGTCCATAGTACATAATCATTACAGCCAACTTTCACTCGCATTTCAGCTTTCGCACTCATGGAGTTTTGTCCACCGTGCTCCTCTCTTTGTCTTTCACTCTGTCCACTCATTCCACCCTACACAGTTTACCAGCTGGTCGGCAGGGTCTGCCAGTCCCAAATTTATCCCACCACCCTCCTCACACTTTTGAGTGTTTTTGTGGGTGTCCCCTTGCTTTATATACCAATAATTCTGTTTTTGAGCAATAGTGCATTACTCACAGCCAGTCCGTGTGCAAATGACAGTCTTAGAGATCTTAGGAGATCAGAAGAATCCAGATTGAAATATTGTGTGACTGTGTAATTATGTAACTAAATACAATAGTAAATCACTTGTATTGTGATTCTGGAAAGAAAAAAATACATTAGTGCATCATTTACTGTAGAGGTGAACACTCCAAAATGGGCTGTTGTATGTCATTCAAAATTGCGTACATATTAGTTATACTAATATGATATTTTATACACAGAGACAGAAGACAACATTACGGAAAAACATGACAGTCATAATGTGGAAGAGAAACTGATCATGAGGTCTAAAAACAATGATATGGTTCAAGCAGTGGCCCAGTAGATGAGAATTACTCTGATAGGCTTCTCTGACTCCTAACTCTCCTTATCTGAATAAGCATAACTTCTCGTAGCGAGAAGTGAGAGGTACCTGCCAGTTCTCCGTGAAGAGGTTATGTGACCTATTGTTCCTCTTGGGGCTTGGATCTACCTGGCTGTGGCACTCAAGATGTGCGGCTTTGACATGGTGCCTAATGTGGGACTTGAGCCTTTGGGGCCCCTAATCTGACAAGGGACCAATCTACCAAGACGGAAGAGGGAATAATCAGGGATTGGGACGATTAAAGCAGTATTTTCAAAAGAACAGGAAGCAGGAGGCCTCACAAAGAGAGAAATCTAATGAATGATGAGTAATGGGCGCTGTGCCATAGAGTGTGGTAGAAATAACTATTGCTCACCCAAGCCTCAAATCACACCTGATCTTGGAGCAGATTAATGACTACATACAAATAAAAACACCTGAAGAATTTCTGAACGGACTGGATTTAATTTGTAAATTTCGTACTCAGATTGAAGTGGATATTGATTGAGCAGTCTCAGTGATTGTCTGGACTCGATTGACTGATACCTATGACATAATACTTGAAGAAGATTGGCCTTCACAGATCATAATTGAAGCTCCATTAGGACAAGTAATTCTAATGGAAGCATTATCTACATAAGTGCCCCAGCCATTTAAGGACAGGTAAACTACACAATAGACATTACAACTGGCTGCAGCACTACACAAACGTCAAGCTGGTTGATAAAAAGGTACAACAACATATGTGATTCTTTTAAGGGATGAACCACAGGTTCAAGAACAATATCAAATGAATCATAAATGAATGATAAATGAATTATTAGCAGCAAATCGTCTTCCCATGCCCCTCAACAATGAATATCTTATTTACCTGGTTTCAAAATCAAATCAATCTAGGAGATTAGTTGGACTACCACAATTTGATCCAATATTCTAAAACCTATGCCGTACAAAATGCACACAGTACTGAATTACTGATGCACCTGACATGCAAGAAATACAAAACCACAATAGATATAGCAAAGTTTTTTTTTACTCAAAGTATAGCGCCCAAATCATATTATTAGACATCCATCACAATAAGGGAAACTTAGGGGCATATTTACAACAAAATGAAGCAGGGCAGCGCCGCAAGTGAACTTACTCAGCTGCCCTGAGCCACAGGTAAAGGACATGCGCGCAATGTATTTATGAAATATGGTGCATTTCTGTCCTTTTCTCCTGTGCTGGTGCACAATTTGCTGCCTAGCGCCAATGCAGAAACCCTTGCACCATCCATCACAACAACAATCCATGGAGGAGTTTTCCTCTTTCTAAGATATTTCCCCTCCTTGCGCCTGCCCTGAGGAGGCATAAGGTTTTCACACATTTCCAGGTTTACATTGCCTTGTAAATCTGGGAATGCGTCAAAGCCCATGGGTGTTGCATGGGAAAACCTACCGCAATGTCCATGGAATGCCCCCCTGTTGCAGTGTAAGGCAATGAAGCAACTTGCACTGCGTTGTCTTACATCAATGGTTCCCAACCTGTTGTCTCCTCAGGACACCCAAAGAATCACTACTGAAAGTCAGGCACCCCCAAGAAATTTGTATGATTTACATTTCAAACATTAAAACAGTAATGCACAAACAAGCACACACCAAACAAAACTCAATTGCTAAAGATTTTATTATTTTATATTGAAGAAATATGACAAAATAAATTTTCCATTTATGAACGAGGATCTGGAGCCTTTACGGAAGTGCTGGTACTGCAGGGAAATCAGCGGCTGAGCTGAGAACGGACGCTGGTGCCGGGTGGTTCACGTCTCGGATCCGCCGCGGAGTGCAAGACGCGGATGCGTTGTTGCCGCGGCGATCTTGGGGGAGCCGCACGAGCCGGGGGAGGACTGCTTTCTGAGACTTTTGTTGCCGGTGTGTGTCCCTACTGCCTCCCGGCTGAGGGGCTGAGGGTGCCTCCCCTGCTCCTTTCCAGCGCCAGATTCGCTGTCTTTGCTGTTTTGACCCAGGTTGAGGAGCCAGGAGCCAGGAGGAGCCCGAAAGAGAGTCAGAGGGAGTTTTTGCTGCCCTCCCCGGTGGACCCCCAGCAGACCAGGTGACCAGGTGAGCAGACCAGGAGAGACCGGGAGAGACTGGGAGAGACCGGGTGAGACCGGGTGAGCAGCTACTCCTGCTGTTTCTTGGGGGCTCCTTGGTCGGATCTTGGCGTGAGGGACACTCCTTGACCACTCCTTGGCCACCTGATCCCCCCCCCACTTCTACCCTCTGCTTCAACTACGGTCCCGGCCTTGGTGCCGGTGTTTAGTCGACACACCCAGCCCCCCGCTCTAGCCTCGGACCCGGTGTTGTTGGTGGTCCGGTTGGTTGGTGGTCTCTCCTAAAGACTAAGATTAAAGTAAGGTAGTAAGTAAGTAAGTAAGGAACCAAGGGGAGGGACGGCGGACGGAGAACAGAGAACGGCGAAGTCCTCGAGGATGGTTGGGACAAGAGGAAAAACAAAGAAGGCCAGGGAGGCCAATGAGGCACTCGTTCACCCAGTGAAATTTCAAAGTTCGGAGCAGGAACTCAACAGTTCACAAGATCTGGGGTTAGATCAGGGTCAGGACCAGGACCAGGATCCTGGAATCGTCCAGATATCCCAGGGGGGATTCACAAACCAAGGAGAGGTCACAGCAGAGGGTGTCCAAATCAGGATTCCCGGCGACGAAAACGAACCAGGAGGAGAGTTGGGTGGGACAGAAGCGGTGTCAGTGTCTCTGCTGCCAGCCCATACTGACTCCGATGATATGTAGTGTGCAATACTGAACGCAGGAGAAACTGCAGGAGTAACTGCGGGGGGCCTTGTAAGTCCTCTGTGCAGGAGACAACAGTATACACCGATGCACCTGGGCCTGGGTGCAAGGAAAACTAAATTAAAGATAAACACCATTACTAACTACTATAACCAAGTGAACCAAGTGAACTTAAACTTTGAACAGCCGCAAACGCAAAGTTCCAAAGCTAGTGACCTCCCATTACAGTCATCGGGGGAAAAGGGTGGCAATAACATAGGGGGGGGGGTGAACTAGAACTAGAGCTCTCAGAGACCGGGTACCAGGATACTTGCCTATTCCAGCAGAGATCGGATGGTTTATCGCGACTATCCTGTCCAACGAATAACCCCCTCGGGGATGGCGAAGTGGAGTCAAATAATTTCCCAGAGTGGGGCAATTTTCCGGGAGAGCAAAGAAAAAGCAATGATTCACCTTATCCTGAACCCCAAATGGGACTATTAAACTTCGGGAATTCCTTATTAACACTCCCTCCACGAAGTGCCCAAGCAGAACTTATAGTACTCCAAAACTTAATGGGTCCTGAAATAGACCAACTACCATCTAAACAGACCCATAAACTTTCAGAGCCACAGCTTCACTGCGAAAGCCAAATTGTAAAAACTAATTTAAAGCTGTGCAGACTCAATAGTAGTTCCTTTAGCCTGGAGCTGTCCTCGCCTGACAACTCCGTTATTGGTAATATAGACCCCCAACTAAACAGTATAACGTCAGAAGATCTAAACTTCCTGGAAGGCAGCATAATAAAAGCCCACAGAGGAGAGGACGACAAGAACTTAGAAGGCCAGATAACCAACGAGCAAAGTGGGCAAAATTGGGGAAACAGAGATGACCTCTCATTAGATCAACCAATTCTCAGCATCATGAAAGTTATATGTACAACACTGGGGTCAATTGCAACAACGATCATGGCCCAGTCTCAAAAATTCGACGATCAACTTGAGCTGACTAAACAATTTACAACCTCAATACAGACTATAGATTACAGCATGGCCCTAGTAGAGGGCGTAATAAGGGAAAACCTGTTACATCAGGCAATGGCTGACAAAATGGACAAGATGGATAGACAAGCCTGTGGACCACTGCTGGAAAAATTACTGGAAGTCCCGAAAGTAATCAAAGACATAATCGAAGATTGCAAACATAGCCTTAAAAGCACAGAGGAGTGCAATCACGAGTCAGGAAAAACAGAATCTAGATTAACTGAAAGGCCAAGAGACAGAGTAGATGGAGAAGGGCACTCTGGTCCAGGACGAGAGAATTGCCCAGATGCAAAAAAACAGTCAGACAAGATGGAGAGAACCAACGGAAGTCCTGAATTTGGAATCAAAGCCTCAAATACAGTAGAAAAAAGGACCCCGAGTAAAAGGTCTCAACCAATAGGCAGATGGAAAAACACATGGAAAAAAGCTAGAAGAAATAAAAAACTACTAGCAAAAAAGGCTCTAAACATGCCACAACAGATAAGCCTAATAGCGGAAATCAGGAATATAGGTGTTGAGCCTGCCCAACAGCAGCATAGAGATAAAAACATCAAGTTTGAGAGTCTCGAGAAATCTACTGACAAAGCCATTAATTTAATAAATAAAAATCCTGGATTACTGTGCGACAAAAGTTGCACTCACCATTCCCATATAAACCGTATACCCATTGGCCCCAGGGGATACCAAGCAGTCGGGCATGACTTAGATAAAGGAAGGAGGCTTGAAAAAGATCCTGGTACAAATCATGGGACAAAGGAGGCAAACGACTCCCTAGTCAATGGACAACCCAAATGGAGCCCAGAAACATCCAAATCAAGTACCAGCATCGATAAGTACCTCCCAAACACAAAAATAGAACACTCAGCCCAGGTACATTACTCAAATACAGTAGGAGACCATTATGAAAAATGCCAGCAGCCTCTGAACTCCATTACTGAGGGGGCAGAACAAGACAACAGCAAAGGTGAAAGCAGAAGGGCAGAGACCCCAGTGTGTATAGGAAGCAAACAAAGTATAAAAACAACCAAATGCGTGGACAACACAACTGCCCCGGTTCCCGCACCCCGGTCAAAGGTAAAATACTGCTCTCAGGCTAGCGCTGGAAATCTCAATTTCAGTAACCAGCCAGGGTGGATTACTGATTCGCTTGCCCTACCGCGCCCAGTGCTGTACCTGGAAACTAAAGGAAAATGGGATAATTGGCCCCCAAAAAGGCAACCTTATGAAGAACATAGGAACAAAGAGTTACAACTTGGGAGGGAAAAAGGCCAGGTAGAACGAACACTGACTGGTCGGGCAGTTATCACTCATAACAGAAAAAACAAAGACAATCAACTCCAAGGAAGACGGTCGCAGGTAGGTAGCGGGCATACTGGGATCTGCACTGAAATGACTAAAGACCTTGAAGCCACGATCATGTTTATCTCCGAGTACTCCTCAAGAGGAAGTCATGACATCCTGAACAGGTCTAATATTCTACATCTGGTCAATTCCCTGCCAGCCGTACAGAATGTAACATCCAAAGACCTCCTCTCAGTAAGATTCATACCAAAAAAAGAATTAGAGAACAGGGAATCAACAGAAACAGTCTGGGCCTCACCTTGGATAGCAGATCAAATCCTAAAATGTTCTAACATGATGAAGACCTGGGGAATATCTATTGCTATTCCACAAAAGGAACCATATCCAACAATATTCCTTGAAAAAGCCTTAAACCAAAATATGTTGGGTAGGCAAGAGGCAAAAGGCAATTCTGGTTCGATACTCCAGGGAGCAATTAGCTCCAAACAACAACTCCCTGAACGAATAAATCTGAGCAATATGAGGTTCTGCCCGTCGGCTAATTCCCCTAGAAACAGCAGGGGTAATCTCTCACAGTTACAGAATTACGAAGATCAACCATCTAGAAGCTTGTAGCAAAAAATGGATGGCTTGAACACAAAAGATAAAACTAGTCCCATATTAAAAATTCTAAGCTGGAACATTGCAGACCTAAAAAGTAAAATGGAAGATAAGGACTGGGTTGAATTCATTAAAAAACAAGACATCAGCTGTTTCCAAGAAACTTGGGCTATTAATGCTATTGACCTAGATGGGTTCTCCACTTTCCACTCACCCGCTATCAAGCAAAAAAAAGGAAGACCAACGGGAGGCCTGATCATTTGGTTCAGAACTTCACTACTGGGAAACTCCGTAGTAACCCATGCTGTATTAAGCAAGGAAATCCAGACGCTTGTGGTAAAATATGAGGAGTGGTCACTCGAAATAGTAAATGTGTATTTCCCTCCTATTAGCCGGGTCCAAGTCATGCCAGGTGTGCGGCTCCTTAAGGAACATATCCTAAATAAAAGAACTACGGGTTGGACTAACCCAGCACTAGGTCATACGAACAACCGCTCTCCCCAGCCTTGTAAAACCTTTTTACTGATATGCGGTGATTTAAACACTAAACCTCATTCTATCCTCTGGGATGAACAAGTAGTAGAGGAAGACCATGCTTGGAACATTCCAACGCCCCGCATCCAATGCAGTAAAGACTCCAAGAAAGGAGAACTAATCTTTGAAGCATTAATAGAAGGAGGAATCCGCACCTTAAACGGAAGAACAAATTCAGATAGAACTTTCAAATCTACCTTTCGATCTGGAGAAAGGCAAAGTATAATCGACTACATGGCAATAAACATCGAAGCCTGGCATTATGTCATCGATATGGAAATAAGGGACAGGATTGAGAGTGATCACGACCCACTGCTAATGGAGATAGTCCATCCGGACATGAGCCCAGGGAAGGCTGTGTCTCTATTCAACGGAAATAGCTTAACAATAACTATGAGACCAAATAGGAAAAACATATTAAGGTCAAATGAGGATGAACCCTATACGAGCACACCTAGTCAAACCTGGTTGCTATTACATAGCACGTTTTTAAACCTACCAGTCAACGAAGCCTTACCCCTCCTGCATAATTTTAATAATCTGCTATTACAAACAACAAAGGAAAAGACCAAGCATCTTCAAATTAATCCTAAAACGATGGAGGGCTGGTTCGATGAAGAGTGTTTGAAACTAAAAAAGACCTTATCACAAGCACTAAAGAATCGGCATTTGAATGACTTTAATGAGCAATATTTTCATGAATGCAGGCAACAGTACAAAAAATTACTGAGATACAAAAGGAAGACATTCCCACATAAACTCTGGAAAATTCTACTGCAGGTAATATCGGCAGGGAACTGCAAAACGTTTTGGGAGATAGTCAGGTGGGGTTGCGAAGGTCCTTCGAAAAACCTAGAACTGAATATTAACCCACAACTTTGGGTAAAGCATTTCACCGCCTTGTACCAGGAAGTTGCCAAGATGGCATCCGGGAGTACCAATAACCCATACAGTCTCATTCAAGGGCTGGCAGGCAGAAATCAAAGATCAAGTAAGGTACTTCCACTTCAAAAGACCTATGCAGTACCTTCAAATCGGCTTGTTAGATCAGTAAATGAATCCCAGAATGAACTAGTCCCTAACGAACTCCCCAGCACAAATTCCATGCAAGCAACCCATGCCACTCCACGTGCAATGGAGTTAATACCGGAATTCAGTGAGAAAGAAATTAAACAAGTTATTCTCCTCCAAAAGCCGCACAAGGCTCCAGGCCCAGACGGTATTCCTTCAGACGCTTACCGTAACCAGCTAACGTTATGGCTACCCGCTCTAGTTCGTCTATTCAACAGTGTTTGGCACCACGAGGTAATCCCTACTTCCTGGAAGAAATCAATAATTGTTCCAATTCATAAAAAAGGTCCTCGGGACATGGTGTGCAATTACAGGCCTATCTCACTGCTTGATAGTGTTGGAAAGATTTTTGCCAAAATGATTCAGTCGCGCCTAGACCATTGGCTAGAGGATGGAGACTTAATATCAACACACTAGGAGAGGCCAAAGTACAACAGATCAACTTTTTAAGTTAAACATGATCTGTGCTAAATACGCCACCCTAAAAGACTGCCCATTATATCTGGTCTTCGTGGATCTTCAAACAGCCTTCGACAGCGTAAACCGCCAAACATTATGGCAGTTATTGTCGGAAATGGGCATACAGGGAAAAATTTTAAGGCTGTTAATTCTACTGCATACAGGAAATACTGCCAGGGTCAGATATACTACGAGAAATGATTATACGGCAGAAATTCCAATCGAGCGAGGAGTAAAACAAGGCTGTGTTTTGGCCCCAACCTTATTCAATTGTTATATAAATGAAGTAAGTCAAGACCTGAGGGAATTAAATCTGGACGTACCAAAACTAGCCAATGAAAGTATACCTATCCTGCTCTTTGCTGATGACGCTGTACTACTGGCAAGAACGGAGATAGCAATGCATCGACTACTCAGGGGTTTCGAATCATTTTGCACCTCAAGGAGCATGGTAATTAACGAGGGGAAAACAAAGTTTATGATTCTTAACCAAAAACAGACGATGCAATCGACCTTTAGGGTAAACAACAAGCCTTTGGCCCGAGTGGCTACTTATGATTACCTGGGTTGCAGATTAGACGAAAAACAGACATGGAAACCACAAATTTATAAAAGCAGCATCTCCCTGGCCCAACAAGCTGGAGCAGTACTCAGATTGGCAAAAGCTACAGGCAACCATTCTGTGAGTTCTGCATTGCTCGCATACAAAACAAAAGCAAGAGCCGCAGGACTTTACAGTGCAGAGATCTGGGGATTCAGAAAGACTCCATCAATACAAGTAACCGAGAATACATTTCTACGCCGATTACTTTGTCTAGGCAATGCCACACCAATGAATGCAATAAGAATTGATCTACAAATGAGAAAGGTTGAGGTCTACATTGCCCTGGCTCCAATAAGATACTGGATCCGTATTTGGTCAAAAGAGGAGCTCAAACCATATAGAGACGTACTTATGGACATCATGAAGCTACAAAGCCATCTGAAATTGCCTTGGTTCAAACACATCTCAACTACCCTGGCTGCTATCGGCCAGGAAGACCTCTGGCTCCATCCAGAAAAAATCAGAAGGCCTAGTTTAGCTGTCATAAAAAAGGCATATTGGGAGAAAAAGACTGAGAGTATGTGTGAGACACTTAGCCCCTTATTCAAGCGCTATATCTTGTTTAACCAAGAGCTTAAACCAGCAATATTCATAGACAGTATTTATCCGGAGGAAAAAAGGCTTCTCTATTTTAAATTCCGCATGGGCACACTACCTGTGATGGCGGTGACCAACAGATGGCAACCCGTTCCTCCGGATAGATTAGAATGTTGTCCATGTCTTCACGGTGGCCCAGAAACACTTTCCCACTTCCTTTTATTATGTCACTTCACGCTTAAACTCCGCAAATTGTATTTACGTCCACTTTTTAGATCCTACGGAGTTAGGAAGTGCAATGAGGCGGAAGTGCTATGTATGCGATCAGACGAGAAACACATTGTGACAAAAGTTTCAACTTATATATTGGAAGCATGGAAGCTACGCTCAATAATGCACCCACAGTTGGCACAAACATAACTACATGTGTCATCCCATAGCTATCTAGCCTGGGAAATTGGTGCAGGGTGTTGCAAAACTGGGTTAGGCATCGGGTTTTTATTAAACGGTTGGCAGCCACCGTAAGGTCCCAAATGATTTGTGCCTGAACAAGATATTTAAATATTAGATTTCTAATGTTTTTTTTTTTAGAATAAGTTACGTTTTATGCAAATTATGGCTACGCATTAAGTTTTATGATAATGTAGGGCAAATCGGATACATTTCGGCACATGTCAAATCAAAATTTAAGCACAGTTTT
This sequence comes from Pleurodeles waltl, assembly GCF_031143425.1. Taxonomy (NCBI): domain Eukaryota; kingdom Metazoa; phylum Chordata; class Amphibia; order Caudata; family Salamandridae; genus Pleurodeles; species Pleurodeles waltl. The sequence continues at coordinate 351,439,335 of NC_090438.1, forward strand.
CTTTTTATTGAGATGTTTTATTTAATGTGATTTTTTCCGAGTGTGATGGACTGATATTTATTCTGTGATTATTGTTATGGCCGGATAGGCTAACAACAATTAAATAAATGAAATGAAAAATGACAAAATAAAAAAATAAAAATTTAAAGAGGTTGACGCTGTATCTCACAGATTAACTTTTCAATGTTTGGTTTTATTTAGGAAAGCTGAATTCTCAGGTCATATTCTACATTTCCCAAGCGATACCTGTTTTTATTTTTTTGGTACATAAGATCTGAGAAATCTTTTTTACATGAATATGTGGTGGGAAAAAGAAATAAAACCATACGGGCCTCTCATCTCTCCATAGCCTTTGTCACATGTAATTAATTTGTTTTATAGCACCTCTCAAACCATTGTAGGGTGTTGGAGCACTTTACAGGGGACAGGATGTAGAATTCATATCATCCCAAAATGGGAGGCGTTTTCTAAGAGTGTTTAGTCTGGAGAAGCACAAACTCAGGATTCAGGACATAACACGGTGAATATTGTAGACTTTAATAACACAAGCAAACCTTTTTCAGCAGCATAAGGAAAATTAAAGACTGGGAAAAAAACATAACTTTCTAATTTGTGCCATGCAGTTTGCATGCAGCTCTTTGATGGCAGTTCATAGTTCACTGCGCTAGATTATGATTGCAATTCATGAACTGCACAGTAACAAAATAATCTGTGACAAAAGCAGTAACCTACTCTGCTATGTACATAAAATACTGTTCTTTGCATGATACATGTTCTTTGTAGCAGGCATATTAATAATCTGCGGTGCTTAGATGAGTCAAAACTGCCACTAGACAAAACTCCCATCCCTCTCCAGCAGGTACGCTAATCACCAGAGTGATCTTGACGCTTTTATTTTTGCCAAAAAGCTGCTGGATGTATAAAGAACTTTGCAGTGCTTTTAAAACTGCTGCACAATGGAAGTAATAAATGTAGAAACACCCAAATGTTTTGAGAGGCCTCAGCTTGAGGTGTGCCTTCCTGCCCGCCCAGGCCTGCGGACCCCCTAGGAATGTGTCACAGACCCTTGGGGGGGTCACAGACCACAGGTTGGGAACCACTGCCTTACACCATATCTACAATGCCATGAAAAGCCATGCAAAGTGGCTTTGCGTGGCCTTGTAGATATAGGTCTGCACTCTGCACCACCGGAGCATCAAAAAAAGTGATGCACCAGTGGTGCAAGGGGCTTGTAAATATGTCCCTTAATTTGGCTTTACTGACTGTGATATGAGTATTTTAAGCGCAAATAATTGAGCTACTGCAAGATGATTTGAGTGTAGTCTCATATTGGCAAGATGACATAAATGCCACTCACGATGATTTACATGAATACTTGGAACATGTAGACCAAATAGTTACAATACTTGCTGAAGCAAGTTCTAAAGTAAAGGAAATCCAAAATATGCTTCTTACATTTAATCTTACTAGGATGTGACTTATCCAGTGGGAAAAAAGTGGAAAAAAAGACTTGTATCTGAATACATAGGAAAATGTGGGACTCTAAAGTTCTCTTAAAAAACTTGAAGCATTGATGGGATTCTTGAACTTCCGCTGAACATATATCCCATCCTATGCAAAGGAAGTGAGACCATTTAAGAACTTATAACTATTTCAGTCACAGAGAAAGACTGAAAGTATATGCACACACAACAGGAAACATGATTGCAACTATACATCTCAAAACATAAGACAATACATGCCATATAATTAGTAGGATAGCTCTCAGTTAATTATAATCTACTTGCTTTTGTAAGACAGACCATACCAACTGCATATATATTACATTTGTATTCTTCAACAGAGGAGCATTTTGCAACAATGGAAAAAAAACTCACTACAATGCAAACCTCCATAAGGGTAAGAAAGGATTAGTGAGAACACTTAGAACTTAACTAGAAGCTTCTACTATTGTAAGCTTTCTAACTGTTCAAGGGCTACGTGTACACTGAGTGCAATAGGCTGAAAGTCAGTCCAGCTCAGATGTACAACTGAATATTGTTGCAAAATTGGTTCCACCCAGTCAGTATGACCAGATTTGTAACTTTTTGATCATCCAGTTTTGGACTTTTTACTGAGGGTGAGTCCTCCTACTTATGTCTCACCCACGGCAATTGCAAGGTAAATCGACTGCAAATATTGACCACCAGTGTCCACCTTTTTTATTTTGGTCAAACAGTTTTATTGATTTTCATAGTTACAGCACAAGCAGTCATGGTGTATCATACGGCCTATACTAGAAAGCAGGCTAATGGCAGAAACTGTTTCACAACTATAAGCAGCCTGTAAGATTATACATATATATATTGATCAGGTGTGTAAAGAGAAAAAACTTCCATTACTTTGTTAGATTGTATATGCCTGTTGAGACAATATAAAATTCAAACATATAAACCAGGGTTAAAACAAATAAAAGGTAACCAATATAACTTGCATAGTTGGACCTTAAACAGCTAGGCAATAGGTAAAGGGTATATCCGGGCATTGCGGGGAGGGGCGTCCCAGCCAGGTCTCCCAGGCGCAAGAAGACAGTGCCGCAGGAGGCTCTCATATCCAGTGTCCACCTTTTAAGATAAGGCTGCTCCAATGCAGCAAGGGCAAGGGACACTTGTTTTTTTTACATGTGAACATGTGTGCACACATTTGAGACTGCAAATGTGACACTACCATAGTGTGCAGTTGGTAGCTGTGCATAAGTTGCCTGGCATAGGGGAGAATCTTCAAGGTTAGATGTTGACCTGGAATAAACTTATTATATTATTGTGGTAAAGTCAGTGTGGTTTACTATTTTGCCTGCAGTAACAGTGTACTATAAACATTTGGGAAACTATGCCTTAGAGTACAGTTTCACTTCCCTTAGGCTTACAAAGTCCCATGAGGTATGAAACTGGGGTGAAATATGTGTGCACAGTCCCAAGATGTGTGCAGGTCCCAAGATCATACAAGTACACCATATGGGTTGTTCAGAATTTTCATATTTCTCTGGCTCCACTCAGAATCAGAGTCCAGGCCTTTTGTCACCCTGCAGGGTCAAATTAATTACCCTGCTCCCCAGCAAAGGAAACAAAGGCTTCTGCAAACAAAAGGAGACATTAACAATGTTTCTCTCATTTCCTGAGGAGGAAGGGGTGGATATGAAAATCTGTATGTCTTAATTAGCTGTCACAGCTTTGTTCAGTGGACAACCTAGCCCGCTGAACAAAGGAGAAAGCCTAGACAACTGGGGCCAACACAGGAAGGGGCTTCTCTTTGTAGTGTTGGTAGGAAAGACCTTGGCAGTGAAGTAGGGGCAGAGCTGAGGCTCCCAGAGAAGATGTAACCACTGACATCTGGATGGGACCATCTTGAACCTTTTCAGCATGCTGTACAGGGTAGTTGGGATGGGGTGAAGAGGTGATGTGGCACCTAGGATTGGTGAGAGGTGTCTGGCTTATAGAACCTTACACCACCATAAAAAAAAAACGCTTGCACAAGGGAGAGAGAATGCTTTTTTCTGTTGGACACTGGACTGTGAGATTGTCATGGTGGCAGTAACTATGAACAACTGGAAGGACAGGCTCCATGATGCCCTCAAGAACTAAGAATGCTGCCCCTAGTTGACCCCAGGGCCAGTGGATCTCTCCAAGAGCCAGTGAGGCTAGTCCCCTTAAGCCCTGTAAGGACCAGTTTTCGGGCGGATCTGGACTTCTGTGTCACAGAAGCAGGAGAGGATCATCGGGGCAAAGGAAAGCTGGCACAGGGAGCCAGTAAAACCAAATGCCTTTAAAATGCACTGCCTAGGAGGTGATGTGGTCTGCTGAGACTGAACCTGGAGGCTAGCGCTTGTCACCAGGAAAACAAATGAGCCCAAGATGGTCCAAAAGGGCCCAATCAGGCCCAAGTTACGGGCTTGTGAATCTCTTTGGCCCAGGGGTCGGCGCACCATTGATTTGGTAGGGGAAGGGGATGTGTGTGGGCCTCACTCCCTTGTGTTCTAATTGCCTCTGGGCCTTCCATCTTCCCGGGCATAGATACATGGTGGAGGGGAGCGCTTTCATCCCCCCCCAAGAAGCAGACACGGGGCCCAGTATCTCATCTCTGGGCCTCCAATGAGATCAGAAGGGGAGCACCATCTCTGCCCCTCAAGAAGGAAGAAAGGGGCCCAGCACCACATCTCCAGGCTCCCCAACTACAGTGACCTCACTCTCACTGCCTGTGCTGTGTTAGGGTGGAGCCGGGGCAGTCAACACACAAGGAACACCTAGCCTGTATGAAGCAGGAGGGGAAGAAGTCAGTTGGCAGGTCCTGTGGTGGCAGAGATGGATGACAGCTGAGTGGGGAGCTGCTGGGGTAGCCAGAGCTGGGCTCCCTGTGCTGCCCTCAAAGGGGAAGCACATCCAGGTGGGACCAGGCATGCCTAACAAATTAAAAACAAACAAAAAGAAGCTGTGAGGGTTGCCCAGGAATGTCTCTGGACCTGCCTAATTAAAATTGATGCTCCCACAAGGGAGCACCCAGTAATTCCCTGTAGAGATTTCAAAAGAAAGTATTTTCCTGCCTTGTAGTGGTCCCACAAGGGCAGAGGCACCACCAAAAATGTTGTGGGGCTGCAGGAGCACAGCTGCCCCCCAGTAATTATCAAAAACTGATCTACGTTTGTGGAATCAGGAGATTATGGTTTTCATCATTACTTAAAGCCCTCTCACGTCTGGAGCTTCTGTACTACAGTTGGATGTGCAGCACTCTCTAGGTGCTGGTTCTGTGATTTGCTTGACTGTTAGGACCCCCACCCCATGTTGTATAGATGGGGTTTTTTGGGGTTGTGACCCATTAGGGGTCAAATGTGATTTCATAGTGTTATCAAAGGTATTTCTATCTGCCTATGTATATATTTATAAATTAATGTGTAGTGTTTAGTAGAGTGTGTGTACTAAATGTACTTTTTTCCAAAAGAAAAAGCACTGACTGGACAATCATTTATTTAGTGTTATTATTGTGTGCTAGCGAAGGGTGATTACTAGTGATTACTAGTGTACACCACCTCATATGAGTTAGGATGCTCTGCTTTACTACCCTGGGAGAGTCTTGCAATAGAGTGGGGTGGTTGGTTCCCAGTAAAGAGAAACTGTGGCCGTGTTACATGCACAGGCCTCACCCTGCAAAAATAATAATCAAATTTCCTACAAATATGATTTTACACAAAAAATTCAGAAATTCTTGCTGTATCGACAGCTAATACCTGAAAACCATCCACAAAACAATTTCATGAATATCAGGGCGCTTTTCATACTGTTGAATCAGTATAGCTGACAATGGGCGCAAAACAGCAGCATTTACAGCATGTACAACTATGCAAGGGAGATTTGAGGGTTTGGAATTCAAAATCTAGTACATACTTGTGAAGCCCATAGGTGACTCAACTACACAAATGGTAGAATTCAATGCCCTATTGATAGAATTCTTGTAAGCTGATGCATTAGTTCCTTCTTTGCGTTTGAGTTATCATTTTTTGTATCTTCTGTGTAATTCAATTTTGAGACAAAACATTGGGATGATGATGATGCGACTTGTTTCTCGCGCACCTACTCCTGAGAGTGTTCTGGCGCGTAGCAACAGGTCTGGCACAGAGATCTGAGAAGATAATTAGTCTTGCACAAAAAGCCGGGGTTTCAGCCTTTTTTAAATGTTGCGACGTTGCTTAGAGCTCAAAGTTCCAAAGGTATTTTAGTCCATGCAGCAGCTCCTCTATACATGAGAGAGCTACCTCCCACTCTGGCTCGTCAGATTTGGGGAATTGCTGCTAACAGTTGAGTAGCCGATCTCATCATAGAAACTGAAACTTGCCCTGAAATAGACCGTCCCAATCTGGTACAAGGTCCCATGAAACAAAGAAACCAGCGATTACAAAGACTTGCAGGGAAAGACGATAAAGGTTTGGACTCCCAGAGCTGTCCTCCAGAGACAACTTCCATGAGTGGAGGTCCAGCATACACTTGCACACTAGAGTGAGTGGATTAATTCCAGAGACAATTCTGACAATGATCATGGTGCAAAATCTGCTGTGCAGATGCAGCTATGTAAAATACCAGCAGTGACTTAATCAAAACTAGGCAGTCCAATTATCACACTGAAAGTAAGCTCCATTTCCTGGCTTTCCTGAGAAGTACAACTACTTTCTGGGCCAAGACGGACCACCTATAGTCAGTATCCCTGAAGCAGGAAAAGGCTACATACCAAATTAGTCAATTGAACTTCATAAAATCAGTTCATAAAGGAACGGACTCTGTGCATGCTGAGTTGTCCACAGAGTAATGTATCCTACTGGAGCAATATTGGTGGAAGTTAATGCTAAAACAAACAAAACAATATCTACTAAAATGCTAAATGTGTCAAAAAACAAAACACATTAAAATGAAAATGATGATACACAGCGTATTATTTTTTTCAGATCAGGATTGTTTTTTCTTTTAGAGTATTAATAGAGGCATTTGCTGAGGTGGGAGTAAATCTTAAATTTTCACATCACTGTAGGCTTAGTCCAAAAGAGGTAGTCAAGAAAAAGAAGAGTATGTTAAAGCAAACATTCACTGTGAGGGTTCTAGATAATGCTGCATCTCAAGTCCGTAACTTTTAAAGCCAAGAGGGAGCTTAAAATAATATTAAAAGATGAGTGCTGTTGAACCATACTGCTTATGAAAAATATTGGGTGTCAAAATGTATGTCGTGGACTTTCCACGCTGGAGAAATCCCCATGATTAATCACATCTCACTCTGTTACAAGATTTGCAATTTACCCTGGATAAGTGTATAAGTGTTGTCTGGGGTTTGTCGGATGAACTGCTTGTCCAGGGTCCAGAGTTAAAGTGCAAGTGTACAGAGTAAGGGTCTTTGTCAGACTGTTTTGATAAGGTAAAAGGAGTCACACAACTGTTTAGGAGTTGAGAGTTCAACTTGGTCAAGCAATTCCCGGGTGCCAGGAGATTTTGATATTAGTGTACTCCAGCTGTCAACTTAGCCCCAATGAAGTGACAAGGGCGGAAGGTCCTAGGACCAATTATGTTAATTTAAAAGCGGTGTGCAAGTTAGCAGATTTTAAAGTCGACAGTCCATCTAGAACAGCTGTTTACAGGAAAAGTGAGCAACTTTGCTGAGGATCTCCAAGGAACCAGGATAGCCCAGGGATTGTTATATTAGTGCCTCCACCACGGTTAGCAGCCTGGCCCAGAAGTTTTTGTGCTTGTAACCAGCCCCCTGCTGGAGGCTATTTTTGCTACTCTTGCATGTATGGGTCCCTTTGTTTATTAATGAAGGTTTCAGGAGACACCTCCTTTACACTGCCAACTCAGGGCAAATGCAGGTTACGTGCAGGAGGTTCTGTTTGTTTAAGCTGCATTAGTGGCAGCCTCTATCGCCAGAGTACAGCCATGTGGGTTTACCATTGTTAGTACGCCTGGTCCTTAGTTAGTAAACTTACAAGGGGACGCGTATAGGTCAATTAACCTTTTGGATCGCATGGAGTATCCTAGCTAAACGGTAGACCAGTGAACCATTAACAACACTATATTCAATAACAAACATTTATGATGACCCTATCTAATAAGAAAATACCATCACTCTAGGAAAAAGGTTAATTGCTTTTATTCCCTATTTGTTACAATTATAATCCAAAACCTTTATTCGACTTTATTGTTAATCAAGCTTTATTAATTATCACAAAGCAAAAAAAAATCTTGAGAAATCAAAGTACCACATAAGTCCGCAAATCTTCAACAATTATGGAATAATTCAGCAATGCAATTTTAGTCAGTCAGTTGTCACCATTAAATTCACCTTTGTCAGCCTACCTAACCCAGATTAGCATCAGCATGTGGGTCTTCATGCGAAAACAATTTAGACAAAAACATTAATTTGGAAAAATCTATCTAAAAGAGTAAATATTTTAAACAGCGCAGTTGGTACCTAGGAGAAAAAGCACGCATTAGTCAGTCACATTGTTATAGCTACCTATCCAGGATAGATCAGCAACGAGTCAGTCTTCATCTCCAGGTCATCAGCAAAGTGTCAGGCTCACAGGGAGTAAGCCCAATCATCAACACTTCGGACCGTGTCTCCTGACATCATAGACTTTCCGCTCTAAATTTCCTTCCCTTGTCATGACTGTTTATTAGGGTCTCTCAGTCCATCCCACTAATTGCTAATTGGTCAACCTTATCATAAGTTATGACCCTAACCTATAGTTTTTGTTTGCCACGTGTTCAACTCAATTCAGGCTTCAAGTTCCATTAGTTTGATTGGTTCTTCTGTCGACGAGAACATCATCCAGCTCTTCAGGTAACAAAATTGTTGCTCACAGTCTTTTAGTCAGTGCTTCCATTGTTCAAGTCCTGGGAAAGTACATTTAGCCTACACTACACATAATTGTATCAATTTGTCCTCATCATCTCCTGTCCACTGGTACATTTGCAGAATTTTCTAGCAGAGCTCTCTCTCTGAACTCTGTACAGTTCAAGGTCCTTTTTTCCAGTTCCAGTCCTTGGCAGCTCATCGCGTATCCATGTTAAAGCAAGCAAGGCCCAGCGAAAACCAGGCCTCCAGTTCGGCTAAGTTAAGAACATGAATTAACATAAAACATAGGTTGTACATTCAAATATGACATAATAATACTTTTTTTTTATTGTATATTTTCATTATTTAGCATCTTGTTAATACACATGGTGACCACTCCCCGTAGACACATTTTACTCATATACGTTATTTTCAAATATTCGTTTTTTTTAATCGGTTTTTCTCATTAGTATTCATATGCAAACCATTAGAAATTTCTCATATTAGCTTATCTGCTCCAACACCAGTTAGCGTGGGTAATTCAGAAGGCACAAGAACAACTTTAATTTCAAATAAAGTGGGTATGAACAAGCTAAATACAGCACTCGTTTCAGCTTGACATGGTAGTTGATGACCGTCCAAGCATGACCTCTTTTAGAAAACTCCTCTTTGTCTTTTAGGGGAGAAAATTTGGCTGTTGCAGGGTGACTGGCGATTTAAAGGCAATACAATACAATATATACTTCTATAGCGCACAGCTACCAAAAAGGTGTCCCGGCGCTTTTGGTGATGATTGTTCCAAAATGAGGTCCCATAAAAGAATTATTATTAGGAGGAATCAAACAAAAATGTTTTTAGATTCTTCCTAAAGATCAATTCAGACGGGCGGTTCTGAGAGTAATAGGCAAGGCATTCCACAATCTGGCTGCCAAGTAAGAAAAAGAATGACCCCGATTCTGAACTTGAATATCCTAGATATTACAAATAATTTGTGGTGATTGGACCGCAAAGAGCGTACTTGTATCAAGATTATGGCCCTCATTTTGAACACGGCGGGATTTCTCGCCGTGTTCAGGCTGGCGGGCTTTTCATTGACCGCCAGCCCCCTGGAAAACCCGCCGGCCGTATAATGTTTTTCCCGCCAGGCCGGTGGGTGGAGACAGTGTCTCCACCCGCCGGCCTGGTGGGGAATACGGCCATAACATTGAGGGCGGCTCCATTAGGAGCCGCCGCCAATGTTGATGTGCGGCGGGTGCAGCAGCACCCGTCGTGCATGTCACCACCCGTAAATTGGGCAGTGACATGCGCGATGGGGGCCTGCAAGGGGGCCCCTGCACTGCCCATGCAAGGTGCATGGGCAGTGCAGGGGCCCCCAGGGCTGCGGCATATGAAACATTATCCGCCGGGCAGCACAGCTACCCTGGCGGATGGTGTTTCATCCCGCCGCCCGGCTGCCTGGTGATGGGAGCATGTCGGTGGGTGAGGCTGCCGCTGGCGGCCGTCAACCAGTTCATTATGTGGCGGTTCGGACCGCCAGGTACATAATGACCGCCTTTAAACCTACTCTTGAGGTCACAGGGCCCTTTTTGATTCAAGATTCGAAATGCAAGAGTAAGAGCCTTGGAACATATTCTACTTTTAAGAGGCAGCTAATGGAGTTGTCACAAGTGATTGTAAATCGAGATCCAAGGGGGAATCTTAAAAATCAAACAGGCCGTGTATTTGGAATAGTCTGTAGGCATTGGATCAGAAAGTTTGGAAGGCCTAGATACAGAGGCCCATATTTATACTTTTTGACGCTAAACTGCGCTAACGCAGTTTAGCGTCAAAAAGTTTTGCGCCGTCTAACGCCATTCTGAAGCGCCATGCGGGCGCCGTATTTATGGAATGGCGTTAGACGGCGCAATCAGACCGGCGCTGCCTGGTTTGCGTGGGAAAAAACCACGTAGACCAGACAGCGCCGGCGTAGGGGGAAAATGGCGCATGGGCGTCTTAAAATGGGGCAAGTCAGGTTACGTCGAAAGAATCGTCTTAACCCGACTTGCGCCATTTTTTAACGACGCCCATCCCCCATCAACATGACTCCTATCATTGTAAAGATAGGAGTCATGCCCCCTTGCCCAATGGCCATGCCCAGGGGACTTCTGTCCCCTGGGCATGGTCATTGGGCATAGTGGCATGTAGGGGGGCACAAATAAGGCCCCCCTATGCCACCAAAACAAAATATTAAAAAAAAAAAATTATACTTACCTGAACTTACCTGAATGTCCCTGGGGTGGGTCCCTCCATCCTTGGGGGTCCTCCTGGGGTGGGCAAGGGTGGCAGGGGGGGTCCCTGGGGGCATGGGAGGGCACCTGTGGGCTCATTTTGAGCCCACAGGCCCCTTAACGCCTGCCCTGAGCAGGCGTTAAAAAGTGGCGCAAATGCGCCGTTTTTAGCCACGCCAACTCCCGGGCGTCTCTTTTGCCCGGGAGTATAAATACCACGTAAAGGCCTGGGAGTCATTTTTTAGACGGGAACGCCTCCCTTGCATATCATTAACGCAAGGAAGGGGTTCACGCTAAAAAATGACGCACATTCCGGGAACTTTGGCGCTATTCGCCTCTAACGCCATAGTATAAATATGGCGTTAGTTGGCGTTAGTTTTGCGTCGAAATTGCGTCAAAAAAAACGACGCAATTTTGGCGCAAACGGAGTATAAATATGGCCCAGACTATTTCAGTAGTCCAATTTCGAAGTAATCAAAGCACGGACAATGTTTTTTTGATCATCCGCAGGAATGAGGTATAGCATACGCCTAAGTGATCTCATAATTTGAAAACAAGACAAAGCTTTAATCTGAGGTTCAATATTAAGCTTTGAGTCAAATTTGACACTAGGGTTCCGAACAACCGGGGAAGGGCAGGGAGGAGGTACCATCTCGGGAGGCCACCAGAGGCCAGAATCTGGAGTGGATTTTGCGCCAAAAAGGATAATATCAGTCTTGTCAGAGTTAAGTTTTAGAAAACTAGAATTCATCCAATCCATGACCAACTTAAGACAAGCTTTGAAGGAGTCCAAAGAGGGCGGGACACTGAAAAGACAAAAAGAGTTGTGTGTGTCATCTAACTTCTTGCCTAGTGGTTCTACCAGCATGGCCAGAGGTGCCACATACACATTAAAAAGAGTAGGGCTAAGGGCTGAACCCTAGGGCACTCCACAGTTCAAAGGCTTAGCCTCTGAAGTGAAAGGAAGGAGATAGATGGCCTGAGTTCGATTGGCCAAAAAAGACTTAAGCCATAACAGTGCTTGACCCGTGATGGCAGACCTTTCCAGCCTTTGAAGCAGGTCAGTATATGACACTGTGTCAAATGCCGCAGAAAGGTCTAAAAGCACTTAAATAACCGGAGAGTTACTATACCTGTTTATTTTAATGAATTCAGATACTTCAAGTGATCAGTTTCAGTGCTATAGCCTGGTCTAAAACCTGAATCATGAAGTGTATGATTAGTCTCCAAAAAGGCTGAAATCCGCCTATTTACAGTTTTTTTTCTACCAGCTAGGCCATGATAGGAAGGATTGAAATGGGTCTGAAATTACTCAGGATCTTGGGATCAGTTGTGGGCTTTTTTAATAGGGAGAGTAAAAGAGCCCTCTTCCAAGCCCAAGGTACAGTCACCTGTTTGAGAAAACCATTTAAAAATGCATTGATAATGGGGTTAACCACTGTGGCCCCCAGTTTGAGAATGGTCGGGGATAGGGATAGAGAGGGATCCTGACTTACAGTTGGTAAGCTCCCCAGCTGATTCTTCAAGGGCTAAAGGAGCAAAGCAAGACAACAATCGACCCAGTACCAATGTAGAACTTGTGGAAGTAGTACTGAAGGATAAAGGAGAAGAGTGAATAAATTAATCCTGAATAACTTGGATTTTATCATAAAAGATATCTGAGAGATCCCCGCACAACTTAGTAGAAGGCGTAAAAGTATATTTACTCGCAGAAGGTGTCAAAACATTCTTGACCACTTTAAAATGTTCTCTCGAAGCATAATCTGCTTTGGAAATAGAATTGGAAATAAACAATCTGCGGGCTGTATGAATCAATCAATCAATCAATCAAGGATTTATAGAGCGCACTAATCACCCGTTAGGGTCTCAAGGCGCTGGGGGGGGAGCTACTGGCCGTAGAGCCATGTCTTGAGGCATTTCCTGAATGTCAAGAGGTCTTGGGTCTGGCGAAGGTGGAGTGGTAGGGAGTTCCAGGTCTTGGCGGCTAGGTGAGAGAAGGATCTTCCTCCGGCGGTGGTGCGGCGGATGCGGGGGATGGAGGTGAGGGCGAGGCTGGCGGAGCGAAGATTGCGGGTGGGGGTGTGGAAGGTGAGTCTGTCGTTGAGGCAGGCTGGGCCTGTGTTGTGGAGGGCCTTGTGTGCGTGGATGAGGAGTTTGAAGGTGATCCTCTTTGACACTGGTAGCCAGTGAAGGTCTCTGAGGTGGGGGGAAATCTGGTCACGGCGTGGGATGTCCAGAATGAGGCGGGCGGATGCGTTCTGGATTCTTTGCAGTTTTGTTAGGAGTTTGGTTGTCATTCTTGCATATAGGGTGTTTCCGTAGTCCAATCGGCTGCTGACCAGGGCGTGGGTGACAGTTTTCCTGGTTTCGACGGGAATCCACTTGAAGATTTTGCAGAGCATGCGGAGAGTGTTGTAGCAGGAAGAGGAGATGGCATTGACCTGCTGAGTCATGCTGAGTGTGGAGTCCAAGATGAAGCCAAGGTTGCGTGCGTGGGTGGTGGGTGAGAGCGCTGTTCCTAGGGAGGTGGGCCACCAGGAGTCATTCCAAGTTGAGGGGTTGGTGCCAAAGATGAGGATTTCTGTCTTGTCTGTGTTTAACTTGAGGTGGCTTGATTCCATCCAGCTGGCGATGGCGTGAAGTACATTGTGGAGGTTGTTCTTTGCAGTTGTAGGGTCTTTCGTGAGGGAGAGGATGAGCTGAGTGTCGTCTGCGTAGGAAACTATGTTGATGTGGTGGGTTCGTGCGATGTTGGCGAGGGGGGCCATGTAAACGTTGAAGAACGTGGGGATGAGCGAAGATCCTTGGGGAACTCCACAGATGATTCTGGAAGCTTCTGACAGGAACGGTGGGAGGTGGACTCTCTGGGTTCTGCCTGAGAGAAATGACGAGATCCAGTCGAGTGCCTTTTCGCAGATTCCAGCGTTGTGTAGGCGTGTGCGGAGATTGTGATGACATACCGTGTCGAAAGCTGCGGAGAGGTCCAGGAGGATGAGTGCTGCTGTTTCTCCTTCGTCGAGCATGGTCCTAATGTCGTCTGTGGCAGCAATGAGTGCAGTCTCAGTGCTGTGAATGTGAATGCTATGAATGGCTCTACAGTATTCCTTTTGGGCAGACAGTTATAGCCTTTTTGCATCATTGTCATAATTGGCCCGTTCCAGCTTTGACAGCTAGATTTCTGAGACTTTAATGCCTCTGAGAACCAGGGGGCAGAATGCCTAGAACGCTTAGAACTACTCAGGGTATTTGATGCGGCGATATCAATCGCCTCTTCCACCCATTTCTGAAGCAAAATCAGGCGCAGCTCATGAGCTTTCTGCCAAGGTCTGAACAGAGATTGCTACAGGTGGGGTGAAAAAAGACACCTCTAAAGGAATCAGCAGGTGGTCAGTCCAAAGGCACTGTATGACACAGGCAGATCCCAAACATTTCCAAGTTGCAGATTTAGTAGAGGTAGCTCCAGATACTCTGAAGCTACTTCTGTAGTTACTGCTACCCGGGTTGATGACTGCAGACCGCAGGATGTTGTTAACAGTGTTAGGCTCTACCCATTGCCACCTGATTGATTGCCGTGTGAGGCTGAGCTCGAGCCGGATTTGACTTGTAGGAAACCTCTGTGCTAGATTTTACACATAACAATAGACTTTTAGTTGAAGCTTGTCCAGCAGGGCTGAGTCACGACCGGCGAGAGCCTCATTGCCGTAGGTTAAAGCTGGCAGAATGTTTACCACCATTACTTTCAAGAGTGGATCCAGTGCTGGGCCTTTCAGTTTCTTGTATTAAAAGCAGCAACAAATGTGTTACATTTGGTTGTGCTAGCTAGAAGCTGATAGTTGGCTCCTCCTTTGTCATCTAACAGTATCCCAAGATACTTGTGTGCTTTTACTGTTTCTAGGACGTATGAAACAAGGTACCAGGCTGCGTTTTTCTTGACTGCCTTGCTGGCCATCATCACTTTGGCTTTGTTGTGCAGGATATTAATCAATCTTTGCAGGCCTACTTTTGTTAGACTGCACAGGACCACGTTGTCTGCATATAGTAAATAGTTAGTGCAGCCGTGGCTGTTGATTTAGTCTAGAGTAGGAGATAAGCCGGCCATGAAGAGGTTGAGTAGGCATAGGGCCAACACACACCCGTTTCAGGACTTACTGAGTGTAAATCTTTCTAGACAGGAGGGCGCCATCTCCAATTTTGATCAGCACCGATGTATGACTGTGAAGTGACTCAATGGCTCTGAGCAAGTGTAAAGGAATGTTCCACGACCTAAGCTTCCTCCAGAGCTTCTCTCTGTTTACACAGTCAAAAGCCAACTTGTAGTCGAAAAAGCAGAAGTAGGATTGATTGATTGATTGTCTCGCAATTCTGCTTTCTTGTTTGATACAGTAGAATAGATAAGGCCAAGATCTTAGTCATTGTGCCAGAGCCCCTCCTAAAACCAGATTGTATTATTGGAATTATTTGATTTGTATCTGCCCTAGTGGTCAGATCAACTAGGACAAGGGATGCAAAGTATTTTGGTTCATTGTCTAAAAGTGTGATGAACTGGTAGTTTTCAACTTAGGTTTTATCTCCTCCTTTGTGGAGTTGGGTGATCATTGTGCCTTGCCAGGAGTCAGGAATATCGTCCATGAAGACTGCGTGGGAGTTGTTGGAGCATCAAGCTGGTTTAGGTGGTTCCGCGAGACGTGGACACTTCAGAAACCCTATTGGACTTCGCAAGCTTGGTGCTTTACCCGATGGGGCACATCTACTAATATGAGGAGGGTTCCTGCTTAATGTGATATTCCAGATTATAGGTTATATATAATTTAAGGATTAGGTAGGTTTATTGGTCCTGAAGAATCGCACCAGATCATATAGACTAACAAGCGAGAAACATGTTGACCATGATTTAAGAGTAGTACAGGGGATCCTGTACCTACTTTCACTATACTCCATATTTATAGATTTAGTGACAACTACAAACACTTTTTGTTTATTTTATGGGGAGTTTAGACCTTATCTTATTCCCTCCCCACACTCCTGTTTTTAATCATGACAGAGGTCAGATATCTCAATAAATTACGTTTTACCTCTAGTCATTTTTAACAGCATTTCCTTTGCATGCCAATCCTACACTAGTACACACATTGACCGGCTATTTACCATCACTAAAAGATGTCCGGCAAAGAGTCCCTTTGTGGGGCCCGTTAGACATTGCAATGCCGGCCTGACGAGGAGCATAGCCCAATGATGAAGCATGTCACCAAATGGTGAGTGAGGGCTCTTGCTCCATAAGATTTGGACTTCCAGGAACCTGTGAATTATGGGAACTTATTCTTTCAGAGGAACTGTGTATATCTTTTGATTTATATAAGTCAGCTTTCCGAGCCTGTACTGTGGCTCTTGTTTGTAGATAGCCTGGCGTGTTCCATTTGGTCCAGGTGCACCGTCTCTCCTGCCTTTAATGATGACTTTGGCAGTTTCTAGTTGGACAGGTAAACTCTATCAGAAGTGAGAGAGGTATGTAACTCTATATCCTTGGACAGTTGAATTTGTGGGCAGTTGTTCCCATACTGATATTGCCAATTGTCTGTGCCCCCACTGACCAATTAAACTGCTGATGTAATGGCTCTTCCTGAGAGATTTGGTGCCGATGGAGGCTCTTTACAGGGGAGGATTTGGACACCTAGTGACAGCGATGTAGAGTGTGCTTCTATGAGTATTATGAACTCTGGATCCTGTGTTGCCAAGAAGTGTTTCTTAAGAAGGTGGCCCAGCACTCTTCCTTGATGGGGGTATTTCCTAAGGGCTGCTGATGTCAGGTTAGGTTATTCACAGTTGGCCAGAAAGTTCTTGGATTAGGTAGTTTGCTGTCATAGAGTAATTTGGCCCAGAAGTCGTCCATAATTTTCCTGTTATCAACCCGCACTGACTTGATGTAGCCTTTTTTTGCAGTCCTCAGAGTGTCTATGTTGTTTCTTGTAATGTTGCTCCTCCTTCAAAGTAGCCTCAGTGTCTCAGTGCCTGATTTAGTTTTTTCATGGTCAGGTGGCAGGCAATCAATCTCTTGTTAGATTTTTGACAGAATCCTGGAGATGGTGACAGATTTGTCCTGGGTGGACCGATCATGCTGCAACTGGTATTTGCAAGTAAATGGTAAATTTTTGCCAAGTTGCCAGAGGAGTTAGATGATTTCTTTCACATTCTTCTAGGACTGCCTTGGCGTTGTTGGTGATCTTCACTATAGATGAATCTGACCATTTTAATTTCTTATAATTAATGGTGAATTGAGAGCCAAGCAAGACAGGCCTGCTGTTGACAGCCTCTCTTCTTAGGTCTATGGCCAGTATTTGTGGAAGATGATAGCTCATGCAATGCTTCACAATTTGAAAAGAGTGAACTGCAGGAAATAGGGGGAGTGATAGAAAGGTATAGTCAATGATAGACTCAAGTCATGGGCCAATAAAGGGGTGTTTAGTTGGGCTGTCGTCCGGTGATCTGCCATTAAGTGCTTTCATATCATGGTGCTCAGTGTCTAATACAAAGTTCTCCCCACGTTTGTCCTTCCAACACCTGGGACTGTATATTACAGTACTTATTTGCTGAATAAGAAAATCATCAGCTGTTCCAGGGCCCATCAGTTTCATGTTGAAATCTTGTGTGATAATGAAATCAGGTTCCAAGTCACAGTGCATTTCATTTAGAATAATGTATTTGATTTTCCTAATGATTTTGTTTTTAGATTTTGGAGTGGGTTGAATGTGAACATTTATTATGATTAAGTCACACTTTTGTGTTTAACTAGTGAGTAGTGTAATCAAGATACCTGGATGTGGTTCCGGCAGCATCTCTATATGTTCTGCCAGGGATTCTGCAACGTAAGTTGCACAACTTTCAAAATATTGGCGCTACTTCTGCAGAGTATATAGGAGCCCATTACAAATAATGGAATCCCCCTTTTGACGCCTGCTCTGAGCAGGCATTAAAAGTGCCGTAAAAAATGATACAAAGAAATCTGTATGGGGAACGTCCCCTTTGCATACATTATGCCTGGCGCAGGCATAATGTAGCGCAAAGGGTTACAAAGTTACAAACTTTGTAAATATGGCACAAGGATTTTGGCCTCGTTGGGCCACATTAGCATCAAAACAAATTACGCTAATGTGGCACAAGGTGGTGCTAGGGGCTTATAAATATGGCCCTTCATTTATCCCCAAAACAGAAATGACTGATATTTTAGAAAAAATGAAGAATAGTTTGTATATTATGATTCTCACAGAAAATTGCTGCTCACTCAAGGGGTGTTTCATGTATTTAGTGACTATGAGTGAGTCAATTAAGTCTTGTGGGTATATGGTACATTTACCAGCACAAGAGGTAGTGATCATGTTACAGTAGCCAAATACTAGCTAGCCTTCACATGTGAATCGTGTCAAATTGGTAAGCAAGACAAAAAAAAAAGCTTAAGTGCTAGTATCAGTGAGTGCAAAATTGTTTCTAGCCACTCGTCTGCATAGTGCAGTTGCTTGGGTTTATAAGAGAAAGGATTTCAGTTCCTATTCGAAAGAAAGAAAGCCAGGATCTTGTCAGATATTGGATGGAAAAATATTCTGGCGACAGGCACCTTTTACCCCCAACCGTTGAGCAGCCATTGTAGCCAGGTTGAGAGACGCAGGAAAGACCACAAACTTCTCTCAGCAATATGAGGCCACATGCACAGGTAAAATAGAGTTGCACTATATGATCGACTATGGAGATTTATTTCAGTTGAATACTGGCCTTGTCCTGGAGCACTTAGAGGGATTTTCTGGCTCTAGATTTATGATCACTCTTCTGAAGCACCAAAGCCAGATGACCTCCTAAAGTTTGGTCGGTTTGAAGATATACCAGGATCCCAGCATAAACCGGTGGAACTAATCTCATCAGAATTTGCCTTGGGCATCAATGAGTACTTGGCAGCAGGGACATATATTATGCATTTGTTTACTTTTATTGTAAATGCAGTTGTATACAAACACCTATATCACAGAGACCTGTGAAAAGATGTGCATGTTTAGCAGAAATTACATCTCACTGACTGACCCTACAGAGCTTGACCATTGCCTATTTTTTAATTAATACCCTCTTAATGAAAGCTAAAGGAGCATTCATATTGCAATAAGGGCACACTGTTATCTGAACATTGCAGAAGAAGCTTCAAACATTTTGCAGCATAACCACTCTATATTGTTTAATCAGCAGCCTATTAATGAAAGCTGAACATAGAGCTGGGCATGGAAACATTGCCCACTGTCAGCTCTGCTGGCTGGCAGTAGTTTCAGTAGTCTGTGATTTCTATAGCCAGAGAATGTTTTATCAAAATCATTGGGGCATATTTATCATTGTGTTGCGTGGCCCACTCAGGGGTGCGCAAGGCTGACTCAACAACAAAGTCAAATTTATCAAGCTACTGAAGGCCATCTGGTGTGGCCCTACATGGCTTGATAAATCTGGAGTAACGCAAGGCAGCGCAAATCGCTGTCCTGTGTTACTCTGCCTGGGGGAGGTATTACATAAGTGGAACTGGTTCCATTCTCGAGATACAGTATTTAAAAAAATATATATAAAACAGCTTTATTGATTTTATTACTGAACAAAAAGCCCACACAGCAGAACACCACTGGCCACAATACACTTCCTCTAGATGAGCACTACACAGATAAATTGTTTGCACTGGGCTTACAAACCCCATATCTTCTGCATAAAGACTTGGGTGTGCTACCTCCGCTCACGCCTAGGGACCACACCCCAGATCCTCCTCCCAGGATCCCGTCCATCTCCCCCACACCCGCTAATGTTTAGTCGGACAGCCCCGTGCTTCGTACACCAGTTTTTCTCGAGAGGCGCACCAGTCCATCCCTCGGCGCCACTTCGCAAGCATAAGGGCCGACTCCGCTCTCCAGCCCGAGGCAATGTCCCTTTTGGCCACCAAACAAGCCATCCCTACAAAAGTGTGTTCTGCCCTGCTGGAGCCCACTCCCTCGACAACACCCAGCAGGACTGGTATGAGGGCGGGCTCCATCTCCTCCTGCAACACCCTGGACACCTCCACTAACACTGCACGCCAGTAGACAACGATCTTGGGGCATGTCCACACCATATGGAAAAAGTCTGCAGACGGGCTCGCACACCGTGGGCACTCCACCTGCTGCCTAAAGCCAGCCACGTGCAGCCTTCCAGGCGAGAGATACGCTGCATGAAGAAAATAAGTCAGCACCAGTCTCAATCGTGAGGACATAGTCAACAGTCTCGGAGCCATCAGGGCGTCTCTCCAATCCTCCTCCGTCATCGGACCCACCCAGTGTTCCCATCTAGCACGAAGCGTGTCAAGTGGCTGCAATATATTAGTAGTCAACATGTGGTATATACGCGACACCCCCCTTTTGCCAAGGTGTCCCATAAGTGTCTTGGTTTCCACAGGGCTAAATTCTGGGAGAACCTACCCCGCCCGAAGGTGCACCTGAAGGGTGTGACGGAGCTGCAAGTATTTATGGAATTGGGTCTGACTGAGCGAGAATTGCTGTTGAAGTTCCTGGAAGGACCGCATGTGCGTGCCCGCCCATATGTCTCCGAGTAGCGATATACCAATAAGATCCCACCTATGGAACCCCCGGAGCGCCGAGACCTTCCTTAGCCAAGCACCCTGCCACAATGGGGTTTGTTGGGTAAGCCGACGCCACCACCCCGACGCGCGCTGCGCCGTCCTCCACCCTATAAGCACCACCCTTGTCACCTCGGGAATCCCACGGGACACAGGGGCCCCATAGAGCATCCCAAACAAGTCAGGGAAACCAATGGACAGGAGCTCTAGCTGATAGGCAGGTTCCGACCACCCACCCCCTAGCCAGTCGTTAATTACCAGCACGTGCATTGCCAAGTGATAAAGGTGAAGGTTGGACATCCCCATTCCGCCCTCGTAGACATCCCGCTGCCAGACCCAAAGCGGCACGCGCGGACGGGACCCTTGCCACAAAAACTGTTGTGCTGCTGCATCCATGTCTGGGTACATGATAAGGGAAGTTTTGAAGTAGGTAAAGAAACTCGGGGAGGACCATCATCCTATATAGTGCGATCCATCCGAGGGTATTGAGCGGAAGGGATCTCCGTCTCTGGAGGTCCTCCCTGACCCGCCTGACCAGAGGCTTGACATTCAGGGCCCACGCCAGCTCTGGCAACAGAGCCACGTGAATCCCCAAGTACCGGAAGCTGTTTCGTTTGATAGGAATGCTGTACTGCCAATTGTAGCAATCCCGGGAGTGGTTGAGCAGGATCAATAAAGATTTGCTAGGGTTAACCACAAAGCCTGACGCTTTCGCAAACAGCCCCAGAAGCTGCATCACCCTGGGGCCACTACTGGCCGGGTTAGCCATGTACAAAAGGACATCGTCTGCGTACAACGCAATACGGTCCTCCCTCCCGGTAGGCCACGACCATCCCTCGACCAAGGGATCCTCCCAAATTAGTTTCGCCAGCAGCTCCATCGCCAAGCCGAAGAGAAGCGGGGAGAGGGGACAACCCTGGTGGGTCACCCTGCGGATAGGGAACCGTTCCGAAATCGCCCCATTGACCTGCACCTGGGCCGACGTGGTAGAATAAAGGAGGCCCACTAACGCACGGAACCGTGGCCCGAGCCCCATCCTCGCAAGAACACCACGTAGGTATGACAAATCTACTGTGTCGAATGCATTTTCAAAGTCCACCAGCACGAGCGCCAGTGGAGGAGTAAGAAGAGCCCTGTGGGCCAGGGCTACATGCGACTGCCTGATACAGTGACGAGTATTTCTGGAGGGCATGAAACCGCACTGGTCCGGGTGAACCAACGCGGTCAGCACCCTTTTCAATCTCAGGCCAATATTGTAGAGAAAATCTTAAGCTACGTGTTGAGGAGCGATATGGGGCGGTAGGCTGAGCAATCCCGCGAGGAGGGACTAGTCTTTGGGATCACCACGATAGTGGCCTCGTCCAAGTCCGATGGGAAGGCCCCTGTGTCTTCGGCCTCCTCATACATTGCCAGGAGGTGGGGGGAACTAACATCTCTCGGAACCTTGTGTAAAATTCAGCAGGGAACCCGTCCAGGCCGGGCGTCTTCCCCGTCGCCAACTCCATCATTGCTGCCTTTACCTCCTCTAGACTGAGGGGCTCGTCAAGCTCACGCCTCTCCGCGTCGGTGACAGTGGGAAGGGTCTCCTCCATCAACAATGGGGCCTCAGTCTCAGCAAGAGGTCTGGGCCTTACCTCATAGAGTCTCCGGTAATAGGCAGCAAAGCTCTGTGCAATCGCCCGCGGGGTCTGCAAGACAGTGCCCAATTCGTCGACGATCTCCGGGACCACCCTGTCAACCATTGGTCTGGTGGCGATCCAATGCAGGAGCTTGCTGTTCTTGTTCCCCCACCTGTACACTGGGGCTATGGAGGCCCGCCACATATGCTTCGCGGTCTCAAGCGTTACGTGCTTGATCTCCTCTCGGACCCGAGCCACCTGCCGCACCACCTCCATCCCCGCCGACCCATCAAGCTGGCCTTCCAGGCGCACCGCCTACGCCTCAAGTATCGATATTCTATGGTTACGTGTGTGTTCTCTTGCTCAGAGGCGCTGCCTAGCGTGCCCCCTAACTGTGGCCTTACAGGCCCCCCAAAGAATGCCTGGCGACGCCACAGATCCCAGGCTATGCTAAAAATACTCCGAGAGCCGGTCGCCCAATTCCTGGGCATACTCGCCGTCCTGCAGACAACAGGCGTTGAGTCGCCACACCGGTCGATTTCCAGGACTCCCTCCGTCTAAATGAAGGAGGAGCGGTGCATGATCCAATACCCCGTGCGGAAGGATCTCCACGCCCGTGAATCGGGGTACATCGAGGGCGGGTGCTAGAAAGAGCTCAATTGGCGCGTGCGTGTGGTGCGCCGCCGAAGTATGCGTGTACTGCCGCAAAAGGGGGTGTCAAACCCGCCACACATCGCAAAGACCTAGACCATTCATCCATCTTCGCAAACCTGACGCCCCCACTCTGCGACTCGAAGACGGGGGCCCCGTGACATCAACCTCAGGGTCCACGACGGAGTTAAAGTCCCCACCCAGCACGGTCAGACCTGAGGGAAGTCCTGCCACCACCTCCCCAAGGGACACAAAAAACTGCTCACGCGCCCCTGGAGGGGCGTAAACACTTAGGAGATTAATCAGGCACCCTCCAAGCAGACCGGACACCACCACATATCGCCCCTGCGGGATCAGACCTGGAATCCGCCACCACTAGCGGCAAGGAACAGTGCAGCAAGATCGCCACTCCTCTCGAGCCCCTGGAAAATCCAGCATTATAGACTCTGTCGTACCCCCCTCATAAGCACCGGGCACCTAGTACCCAACAGATGAGTTTCCTGGAGCATAACCACAGATGGGGTAGGCCTGCGGATGGAGGAAAACACTGCAGACTGTTTAATTTGATCTAAGAGCCCATTCACATTCCAGGAGAGAACCCGTTAAGACTGATCCAGTGTAGATACCTATGTGATTGCATCCCGCGCAGTGCCCCTGCCTGAACCTCCCTTTGTGACCAGTGGACCAAACATGAAAAACCATTATATGCGCCCAACTGTAGGCAACAATGTAGGAACATTCCCCCCTTACCCCCCAACTGCCCCCCAACCCATACTTCCAACCCCGAAGCATCTGTCACCCAAAACAATAAATACAGGCTGTCATTCGTAAGCTTGGAGTGGTGGACCCCTCCTGTATGTCGGAGAATTGCAATACAGCCCTCAGCCGCCCCAAATCCAATGTTGTACAACCATCGACGCCCAGACTCTCTCCGCCGGGACAGAACCCCAAGAGATCAGCCACAAGAAATCCGTGAAGACTGGCTGAGGCGCTCGCCCTCCTGGGTCTACACCCGACCCTTGCTTCCGAGGACGTCCGGCGTAGCCCCCTCCACTGGCTGGCTCAGGCCCACCCGGTCGCCCTCCGTTGACCCTCCACATGGCTGTTCCACCTCCTCCTGCGAGACCGGGTCTGCCTGCGCCCCCCCCGGCCCAGGGGGGAGCCACCGGGAGCGGGCGCCCGCTTCTCCCTGATCGACCCAGAGGAGCTCTTCTGGGCCACTCGGTGCTCCTCCGTAAGCCAGTCCCAAGCCGCCTCCGGTGACTCGAAAAAGAAGGATTTTCCATTGTGTAGAACCTTGAGACGAACGGGGAAAAGGAGCATGTAGGTCAGCTGCATCGCCTGGAGCTTCTCTTTGACCCCTTCATATGAACGCCTCCTGGCCTGCACCTCCCGGGTGTAGTCGGGAAATATGAGGATCTTATGATTGTCCCAATGAAGGTCCGGTTGCGCCCTTGCCTCATGGAGGATGACGTTTCGATCTCTGAAGTTGAGGAACTGTGCGATCAGCGGCCTCTGGGGACTGCCCGGCGGGGGCCAGGGCCCCAGGGCCCTGTGCGCATGTTCAATGGCGAAGCAGGGGGAGAGTTTCTGGGCAGGGACCCACGACTTTATCCAACTCTTCAAGAAGTCAACTGCGCGCCCTGCCTCTGCATCTTCAGGAAAGCACACAAAACGCAGGTTGTTGCGTCTCGCTCGATTTTCCTCGTCTTCCACTCTGTGGTGCAGCTCGCCAGTACGCGTTTGCAACTGTGCCACTTTAACTTTAAGATCTGTGATCTCATCTTTGGCCTGGGAAACTCAGTCTTCCACCTCCTTGATACGACCCACAGCGGCTCGCAGGTCTTGCCGCAGCAGGCCCACGTCCTCTCGCACCTCTCCGACCTTGGTTTCGACCGCCAACTGCGAGGATTGGATGGCTTGTAGGATAGTATGGACCCCATCTGTTGCTGCTGTCCCGGGGGCGCGGCGCCCACCTCCCGCAAAGGGGTCTGCTTGGCAAAATGGTCAATACGCTGCTGGGATGCCAGAGGCTGTTTACTTGGTTTGTCCTTCCCCATCGCCGTCTCCGAGTCAGTGGCTTTGAAACACACCGAGCTCTGTCCAGGACCTTGAGACGGAGCCCCATGGCCTTCACCGAGTCAGGCCCGACTCACCAGGGGCCTCCAAAGTCATTCGCCGGCCGATGGCTGCTCGCCCTCGGGAGTCAGGAAACCACTCCAGGTTGGTCCGGGCCGCCGCGGCCTCCACAGGGGCCTACTCCACCCCTCTCTGGCGCCAATCCAGCAGGCGCAGGTCCCGACCAAGCTCACCGTCAACCGCTGCGTCTCTCCTCTTGCGGCACCAGCAGCTCCGCTCACCCATGTGCCTCACTCCACACCGGCGGCGTTGGCGCACAGCAGCCGATCCGCTGTCTGATTGTGCCACCCCTACGCCATCCTTGCGGCCCAGCTGCGGGCCCAAAAGCCCCCTGGTCCCGGGACCCAGCCCAAACCTGCTGCTGCCTCCCTTTGCCTGTCCTCCACCACTCCTGCGGCAAGGCCCTACTCCGGCCAGGCCAAGGCAGAAGTTGAGTATTTAGGGGCCCCCAGAACCTAGGAAACTAGATTCCTGCAACCTAAAGAAGAAGAAGGACTGCTGACCTAAAGCCCTGCAGTGAAGGCCGAGATGACAACTGCTTCGGCCCCAGCCCTACCGGCCTGTCTCCCAACTTCGAAGAGAACTGCAACAGCGACGCATCCAACAGGGACCAGTGACCTCTGAAGCCTCAGAGGGCTGCCCTGCACCCAAGGACCAAGAAACTCCCGTGAACAGCAGCTTTGTTCAACCATCTGCAACTTTCTTGCAACAAAGAAACAACTTCAAGGACTTTACGTTTCCCGCCGGAAGCGTGAGACTTTCTACTCTGCACCCGACGCCCCCGGCTTGACCTGCGGAAAACCAACACTACAGGGAGGACTCCCCGGCAACTGTGAGCCCGTGAGTAGCCAGAGTTGACCCCCCTGCATCCCCACAGCGACACCTGCAGAGAAAATCCAGAGGCTCCCCCTGACCGCGACTGCCTGTAACAAGGGACCCGACGCCTGGAACCAACACTGCACCCGCAGCCCCCAGAACGGGAAGGAACCGAACCCCAGTGCAGGAGCGACCCCCAGGCGACCCTCTGCCTAGCCCAGGTGGTGGCTACCCCGAGGAGCCCCCCCTGTGCCTGCCTGCATCGTTGAAGAGACCCCTGGGTCTCCCTATTGCTTTCAATACAAAACCCGACGCCTGTTTGCACTCTGCACCCGGCCGCCCCTGTGCCGCTGAGGGTGTACTTTCTGTGCCTGCTTGTGTCCCCCCCAGTGCCCTACAAAACCCCCCTGGTCTGCCCTCTGAGGACGCGGGTACTTACCTGCTAGCAGACTGGAACTGGTGCACCCCTGTTCTCCATTGAAGCCTATGTGTTTTGGGCACCTCTTTGACCTCTGCACCTGACCGGCCCTGAGCTGCTGGTGTGGTAACTTTGGGGTTGCCTTGAACCCCCAACAGTGGGCTACCTTGGACCCAACTTTGAACCCTGTAAGTGTTTTACTTACCTGTGAACTTAACAATTATTTACCTCCCCCAGGAACTGTTGATTTTTGCACTGTATCCACTTTTAAAATAGCTTATTGCCATTTTTGTCAAAACTGTACATGTCTTTGAGTGTGTGTGCCTCATTTATTGCCTGTGTGTGTACAACAAATGCTTAACACTACCCTCTGATAAGCCTACTGCTCGACCACACTACCACAAAATAGAGCATTAGAATTAGCTCTTTTTGGCACTATCTTACCTCTAAGGGGAACCCTTGGACTCTGTGCATACTATTTCTTACTTTGAAATAGTATATACAGAGCCAACTTCCTACAACAAGTTACAGAAAAATACTTGCTGAATCCATATAATGTACGGTGGGGTGTACTTTATACTACGCCATCACCCTGATACTAGAATCAGTTTAATGAAAATCAGATTTTTTTTAAACGCTGTTGCTATAAATGTGTAGAGACAAGCAGAGGGAGTCTGGCATTCCTATAATTGCCTAAAGTGTGCAAAAAATAATAATTTGTTCATAAATATCTCCTTTCTGCTTACCGCTGCTCATGTTGAACAACAGATCAGACAACGGAAAAGCTATGTAAATTTTCGTTGTTTAAACTGCAGAGTTGCTCCTTTTCCTACCTTTTACCCTGGTTGCTGGCAGCTGGCATTGGGCCGTTGAAACTTATCTGTAAAAGTTATTACAGTTGATTGACTACCTAATTTCGTTATTATATGTATATATTGGATATATTTTATGCACATACGTTCACACCCCCCAAATGGAATGGATGCCTATGACTTCACAATACTTATACCAATAAGTATCTACACCTAAAGGCAAAATCGAATAACAATATATACTCAGAGCAATAATTAATACTAAATTCACAGTGGTATCTTTCATAGTGTTAAGGGTTATGTGATATTTAATCTCATCTGTAATATTTACAACATTAGAAATTGTTGCAACAAGGGTGAGGTCATAAGCACTGCATTTAATTGTGTGAGTTGTAATTTGCATGGTTGATGGTTAACTATCCATAACCTGCAAATTTCAGTAATCAAACTGTACACATAAAATGCACTTTGAAGATGTTTGAAGTGACTGTCTAATTTCAGAGGTTATTTGAAACATAAATTGAAGTGCTATTACAAAATCTGACCAGACCTTCAATAACTGTCTTATCCATGTGATGCACATAGGCACTCATAGAGGGCTCCAATTTATTGGCATTTGTCTTGAAAATAGGGTGGAGATCAACAATTACAGCACAACAGAGATAGTAGCAGACTGTTGATTTTAACTTTGTTGCAGAAAAGGATAAACTCTATTTTCTCTTCTTCAATTGTCAACATCTTACAATCACCCGGGCCTCTACTGCCAGTCATAGTCACAAAACTGCTAAAAGTATTAAAGAGAAATAGTGCCATGCTATTAAAATGTGTGCAAAAATCTAGAGGTACCACTGAAAATACGCACTGGCAAAGCAAATAGTCTTACCTATTAGCTCCCCATTTCTTTGAGCCATGTTGTTCAGCATGACTGAAAGTTAAAAAAAAGAAGTGTGTAGTACTTAGTGCTCACGAGCAGCGTTCAGCGCGCTGCCTCGCGAGCAGGCTTCGATGGTTGCCCGGGAGAGACACGTGGTGGTTAGAGGGCACGGCTTGGACGGTTGCGAGTCGTCAGCCACGCCCGGACGCATTTGGAGACCGTAGTTTCTTGATTTACAAAATAAACAAACATATTTAATTACGACCACACTCTCCCTCGCTTACTTCACTTGGCGACGAGGGTCGTGGTCGCCAAACGCAGCAAGCCCACGCAGCTGTACAGGTGTGGCTGCATACGATTACCCCCTGCAGAGTCTACTTCGTTGGAGGCAGAATCGACGCTTACATCGTCCTCCTCAAACCACCACAGACGTTTACAGGCGCTTTGGGAAAAGACCATCACAAGAGTGGTTTTGTTCTCCGGAGTTACTCCCACCAGCTGTAAAAATCACCTCAACGCAAGCTAAAGAGATTGATAGCTACAAAATAAACAGAGGTATGGATCTGCTCTACAGATGTTAAAATCTCTAATATTTCAGCCACTTTCTGAAGGAAGCATTTTAGACTCATTGCTCTACAGATGGTTTTGGACAACAAACAAATGTCATAGATTCTGCGTTGGGCATTTCATCAACATTAATTTTCTTTGGTTTTTTTTTCTTCGTGAGGTTGCACCATGCAATCGGTTCTGCCCCCACAACCATTTTTAGAGAGCCCTGGCGAACCACCTATATGTTGGAAACAATGGTATGATGCCTTCGAAACTTATTTAGGGGCGATTGGAGCATCACGGTACAGGCCAGAACGGAAAAAGTTTCTTCTTCTCCATTCTATCGGCTTTGAAGGTAGAGCGATTTTCAAGCACCTATCAGAAGTACAATTGGATGATGATGAAATGGATGAGTATGAGTCTGCGGTGAAGAAAATGAGCAACAGGTTTGATGCACCTCCCAGCTTGGTGGTGGCTAGGCACAAGTTCTTTTAAAGAGAATAACGCTCTGGTGAAGATGTGGACACTTATATTTCGGCGTTGCACCTTCTAGCTGCGGAATGTCAGTTTGGAGCGCTGGGTGATCAACTCATCAGAGACCAATTTATTTGTCAAGGGACAGATAAGTCTATCAGACAGAAGTTGTTATCGCTGGACAATCCAACGTTGGCGGAGATGAGAAGAATTGCAAAGAGCATCGAATCTTCTATCAAGTCTTCTAAGGAAATAGAATAGGCGACAACTAGCAGAGTCAACGCTGTCATCAACAAGGATGACAAAAGGACTGGGGTCAAATCAATTGGTCAGAAAAACAATAAGCTTGCCAATTCCAATGTTTTTTTCAAACAGAGAAATGTTTGTTTTAGATGTGGTAATATGATGCATCAAAAAGGATTT
Organism: Pleurodeles waltl; assembly: GCF_031143425.1. NCBI lineage: Eukaryota > Metazoa > Chordata > Amphibia > Caudata > Salamandridae > Pleurodeles > Pleurodeles waltl. Next base: position 351,468,342 of record NC_090438.1, read on the forward strand.
AGGAGTTGCCCAGCGTTGAATGTCCAATGTAGGAGCTGTGGCAGGGTGGGGCATTTTGCCAAAGTCTGTCAAGGTGGAAAACGAGCGTCTGTCATGACGGTGATGGAAGAGAATGATGAAGCAGTGGAGCACCTTATGGGAGAGGTTCAAGACATGGTTTTAATTGTAATCGAGGGAGCGCTTAAGTCTGGTGATCCGGATAATTGTGTGGATTCCTATGTATGCATAAGAGTGGGAGACAAGTCATTGCGTTTGCTGGTAGACTCAGGGGCTAGGATTACCATGATTACCCTGGACTTGTTCAAGTTGAATTGGGGTGAGTGTGCCCTTGAGCTGCCAGACAGGTCTCCAGTGTCCTATGAAGGGAGGTAGATTGAACTTCAAGGTTTTTTTGAGGACATTCTTGAGTTTAGGGGGAGACGCATACTTGGGAAGATCTATGTAGCGGCAAGAGGGTTGAACATTTTAGGCTGGTTCCATCAGGGCCTGTTTGGAATGGTTTCCTAAAGTCTTTTCAGATGAATTGGGGAAGTTAAATGTGTTTAAACATAAAATAAAAGTGAAAGCCAATGCCATTCCTGTCAAACATAAAATTAGGTCTGTGCCTTTTAGCGTGAGAGAAGATTTAGAAAAGGAACTGGAAAATTTACAGAACAAAGGGATTATAGAACCAATTGAATCCTCTTTGTGGCTTTCTCCGTTAGTAGTAGCTAAAAAAAGAATGGGTAATTGAGAATTTGCGTGGACTTGAGAGCACTCAACAGAGAAATATGGGTGGACTCACATCCCCTCCCTAATATCAACGAAATGTTGTCCACCATTAAAGGTGCGAAGATCTTTACGAAGTTAGATTTGGCTAGTGCGTATCATCAGGTGGAACTTGATCCGGAGTCCAGGTAATTAACAGCCTTTGTGTCGCCTTTTGGTGTTTTCCAGTTCTGCTGCATGGCGTTTGGGTTGGCATCTGCAGCCTCAGTGTTTCAAAGAATCATGTGTACATTGTTAAAGGGGATTTCCAACGTGGTGGTTTTCCAGGATGACGTACTAATTCACGCACCTGTCCAGCAGGTGCATAATAAGATTCTAAGACAAGTGTTGCAGAAATTCATGGCTCATGGCATTGTTCTTAGAAGAGAAAAGTGTCACTTCATGAAGTCATCGGTTGAGTACTTGGGTCATGTAATAAGTCAGGAGGGAGTTAGCCCAAAACCTGGTTTGATTGATGCTATCACAGCAGCTCCTCCGCCCACAGATAAGGCTGGTGTTAAAGCGTTTTTAGGTATGTGTGAGTTTTACTCTCGGTTTATACCGGAGTATGCTAGTCGGGTGAGAGTTTTGTCCAATTTATTGAAAGATAAGACCAGTTTTGAGTGGGGATCAGAATGTGAAAAAGCGTTTGAGGATATTAAAATCTAGTTGACGCAAGCCAAAGTGCTGAAACCGTATGATCAATGATTCCAATGCTGTCTAACGGTTGATGCCAGCAATATTGGACTGGGAGCAGTGTTGACTCAAATGATTGATGGTGTTGAAAACACCATTGGCTTTGCGTCTAGAGTATTGAGAACACCAGAAGTGCATTATTCTGTCATCGAAAAGGAGCTGCTGGCCTGTGTTTGGGCCATTGAAAAATTCAGGAGTTACGTGTGGGGGAGGCACTTTGTGTTGAAAACAGATCATAAGCCGTTAGTTTCAATCTTGAAGGGGACTAACGACAAAACAGGAACACCCAGAATTGCTAGATTAGTAGCGAGGTTGATGCAGTATGATTTTGATGTCATGCATACACCCGGGGTGAGGAATATAAGAGCTGATTATCTGTCGAGATTTCCCAGTCAGAGTAGCCCAACGTCTGATGAAATTGTGGACGACGAATGTTGTTTGATTGCAGCTGTTGAGGTTGAACAGGTGTGTGTGTGTTCTGAATCAGAGTGGAAGGAGAAGTTAGCCGATGACAATGACCTGTGCGCAGTTATGAGGTTTATAGTTGAGGGCTGGCCGTATGAGAGGGACTTGACGATGGCGGTTCAGCCATTTGGGAAAGTTTCTGATGAGTTAACAATTGAGGATGGCATTCTCTTGAGGAATGATAAACTCATTCCTCTGGAGGGGTTGAGGTGTTCATTACTGAAGAAGGCGCATGAAGGTAATTTGGGGGCCACTATGACCAAAAGACGAGTAAGAGACAGCTTTTGGTGGCCTCGCATGGACAATGAAATCGAACAGTTAGTAAGGAATTGTGTTGTGTGTTCCAACTCTGACAAGAATTTGAAACCGGTGACACCACCCCTTATGCCTATTATGTGTCCTGGTTGTCCCTGGTGCAAATTGGGTGTTGATATGGTGGGACCTTTTCACTCGCTCAATTGCAAGCTACAGTATGCGTAGGTCGTGGTTGACTATTTCTCAAAATGGCCTTATGTCAAATTTGTTCAGGAGCCGAATGCCAAGACTCTTGTGATTTTCTTGAGGGAAGTGTTTATGAATGAGGGGTTTCCGGAGGAAGTCATTTCGGACAATGGTGTTCAATTTGTGTCTGAAGAGCTAAAAACATTTTTGAAGCAAGGTGCAGTTAAACATTTGAGATGTTCCCTTTGTCAACCCCAAACGAATGGTTTGGTAGAGAGATTTAACCGTGTGTTGGGGGATTGTATCAGGTGGGCGTTGAAGAGTGGGTGTGATGTGCAGGCGTCTGTTCAAGCAATGCTTTGGTTTTACAGAACAACTCCTCATTCCACCACGGGGGTATCTCCTTTTGAAGCTTTGAAAGGGAGAAAGCCTAATACGCAAATCAAACCTGGGTGGATGTCCAAGTTTTTCGAACAAATGCTGGTCGGATATCATACTGAGTTTTTCAAGGCTAATGTGGAAAACAAGCAGTTTACACAAAAGAGATACTTTGACAGCAAGAAAGGGGCTAAAGAGTCGCCTATTGCAGAAGGTGATTAGGTAGCTGTAAAACTGCCTACTTTTGTTAAGAAAGGCAATCCCAAATTTTCTGAACCGGTTAGGGTCGAAGTGGTTTTGGGTAATGCTGTAAGGGTTCAGGGCAATAAGTGGTGGAACAAATCCAAGGTGGTCAAACTGAAAGGGATATGGGATCCTCAGGGTATGATCAAGTGTGATTTGGTAAAGCAATCTGACCCGAACGAAAGTGGTGCTGGTTTGGGGAAACAGTCGGACTTGCATGATGGTGGTGGTGAGGGTCCGGTCGTGCGCAGGAGTAATAGAGTACGAAAATTGCCCTGGAAACTGTGTCAATAAGACAATGTGTAACTTCTATGAAAACATTGTCAATGTTAATGGTTATTTGTAGGTTTTAAATGTGGATGTTGGTACTTGTAGATATTTAGTTTTTCTATTTTTTGTTGGGGGGGTTGTGATGGTAGTGTAAAAAAAACAAAAAAACTCAATGTAGTACTTAGTGCTCATGAGCAGCGTTCAGCGCGCTGCCTCGCGAGCAGGCTTCGATGGTTGCCAGGGGGAGACGCGTGGTGGTTAGAGAGCGTGGCTTGGACGGTTGCGAGTCGGTAGCCACGCCCGGACGCATTTGGAGACCGTGGTTTCTTGATTTACAAAATAAACAAACATATTTAATTACGACCATGCTCTCCCTCGCTTACTTCAAAGTGCTATGACACGGCCAGCTCTGACCGCAAGGGGCAGTGATCTGTTTTCTTCGAATGGGATTATTTTCAGCCTTCACAACAAAAACTGTTTAATTATCTTACATCCCAGCAGACGTTTGGCGTTTTGGTCCCACATAAATACAGTGCCAAAGATGCCATGCAGAGCAGGGAGTGCAGCACCATCTGCATCTTTGTGGCATCTTGAAACCCATTGGCACACGTTTTGGGTGCTTTTTTCATATGGTACAGGAGGGGGGATGGAAGAGGTGGACAGGTCAAGCAACAAAAAGGGAGGGGAGAGGAGGGGGTGGACCGGCAAGCAAGAACGCAGGAGGAGGGGCGGGGCAAACAGCAATATGGGGGGAGGGATGGAGGAAGAGGGTCCTAGTAAAAGGGAAAAAAAAGGACTTCTGAAAGTGGTAAGCAGTGGAAGGACATTAGGCAAGGGAAGAAGTACTTGGGCCATGCTCTGGGGTTGGGATAAACACAAAAAGAAGCAAGGAAATGAGAGTGACGATGAAGCCAACCAATGGTAATCAAAGGGTGGGCTTAAAGCCACCTGTAAATAAACAAAATGTCTCACAAGTGACAGCGCATGCAGTGTCTCAAGAGAGACCTAAAGTAAAAGGGTGTGGGGTAGAAAAGGGAGGTAGGGGCAAACTGACAAAGAGGTGAAGGGACCCCATTGACATACTGAAGGGCATAAAACAACCAACAGTGGCCAAAAAAACTTAGGGGTCATGGTGAAAACAAGAGAGTGTTTAAGGAAGGAGCAGGGATTTTTCGCACCTGAAGGGAATCAGCGTGTACTACACAGCCTTTACCATGTACAACCTTTAACATGCAGTCTTTACCACACTCGTTAGTACCATACAGGCAAGTATTTTGCCTTTACCACACAGTACTTGACGGTAACTTGGGGTTCAAGGGTGGGTAGACATAAAGGGAGGTTGGCATGAATAGAGGGTTTGGTGTGGGTTCAGGGGTGGGTAGAAGTAAAGGGATGTATGTTTTATTTTAGGATTCTGAGGTGGGTAGAAGAAAAAGGGAGTAAAGGGAGGTAAGGATGAATTTAGGGTTGGGTAGAGGTAAAGGGAGGTAAGGGTGAATTTAGGGTTCAGGTACCTGAAAGTAATGGTTTTAGGGCTGGGCACAAGTCAGAAACAGAACAGGAGTTGCTGATGGTACAGCTGTGCGCCAACTGATTTAGATGGCTCTTTCACAGAACTACTGGCTTTAAAGTCAAGAAATTAGAGTGAGCAAGCGTGTGTGTGGGCTCGAAGCTGCTGTATCTGTTTGTGTCGAACGAGGGGAAACCAAAATCCTCTCAAAGGTGTCTGAGCTGTCCGAAATGTGACTGCAAAATTAAACCAGCTGTCGTCATTAACAAATGAAAACAAAAGACATGAGAGTGACGAGGAAGCCAACCAATGATAAGCAATGGATTTTTTTTATTTTTTAAGAACAATAGTGCATGCGCCGTCTCAGGCGAGACCTAAAGATGAGTATGGGTCAAACACTATCACTGCAGACTCCCACATTAAATAGATAATACAGGGTAAAATATATACTTCTTCTGTTTCAAGTCACAACAATACCCATTATACCGATTAAACATTTTAGGGAGAAATGACTACGTTAAATACGTGCATTTAAAATACGGGGATTTAAAACAGACAAGCAGGAATAATCCTTTGAGAAGATTGTCTCTGAGCGTGCTAAAATTAAACTGCGGGATCCCATTGCTAGGTCATTAGTACCACGCTCCCTATAAGGTCCTTCCTTTCCCTGGCTAATTCCAGAGTTCATGTGCCGGGTAGAAAAAGATAACTAAGGGAAGGCGCAATTTACAAAATAAGCTCTACATCCATATGTTTACTCCTATTTTTTGGGTGTAGATTTATAATTGTGGGGAATTCTGAAAGGATCCTTTCCAGAAATACGACTGTAAGGAGTTATGTTATTTGTATATCGTGTACAATTATGCATGTGTAAAAGCATTCCAAAAGTGAATTTGCACTTGCTATTTTTTTGCTCGCAAAGAAAATATTTCGCTCTAGAGAAACCACATTCTCTACACTCGCACTAATTTGTGCTTGTTCGCGCTCATTCCTACCATGGAAAGGTTTTTACTCCTAACTTGAGAGGAGTAAATTTGTGACTATTTGCTGGGTTGAGAATGGAGCAAGAAAAGTACCTCAAAACCCACCATCTCACGTGTTTGAGGATGTGCACAAACTTTCTAGGCATCCCCGCCCTGGAATGCCCACTTTCTCGTCTTAATAGGAGATTTACTTCCACATAATGTTAAGCCTTGAAAGTTTAATATTGCCCGTAAATAAACGTATGTAGAAGTATAAATTCATGTGTTGTGAATACAGGATATGCTTTTTTTTTTAAACAGAAACCTGCACCTAGAGGTTTACTGTGTCAAATGGATGCACATTCCAGCATTTTAGTAATTATTATAAGGTTCAAACAATACGCCTGAGCAAATGCAACAATTGGGTTTTTCCAGGAGTAATCAAGAACACGTTTTAGAAACCTTATTTGGGTTCATGTGAATGGCTTTCCGCGTGTGCACCTATATAGCAGGTTCAGTAGTGCATGCATAAATGCCAGTGCATGTGTCCGATTGCATTTTTTTCTTTTTCTTTTTTTCCTTCTCTGTGAAAATAATATTCGCGTGTGCATCTTTGTTAGACACACCCCAGTATGCACAGCCCAGCGCCTTCCACTGCATGTATCCTATGGACGCGCAAGCAGGAAGCCAAGGGGCAAGACTTACAGCCCTAGTCCTGCGAGCCACCAGGCAGTATATCACCAGATGGCTGAAACATACATTCTTTTTAGGTTTTGCCCGCACAGCGCTTGCTGTGACTCCTGGCCTGCCCTTTGCGACCCCTGGCACTGTCTTTGCGACCCCTGGCCTCCGAGGTGGCAAATTCAATGCCAAGAAAACAGTGACAGCTCACCCTCATGAATGGGGCTCCACATTTTTTGGTTTCTGTCAATTTTTTATTACATTAATAGTGAATAATAATATATTATAAACTATTAGTGTAATAAAATTAGAATACAGTTAGCTGGAATATGCCCTTCCATGGCAGCTGAGGTACGTAAAAAATGATTTTAAGTGTATGTTGTGTGCATGCTTGCGGGTGGGTGTGTTTATGTAAGAGAGTGTATGTAAGTGTGAATTTATATGTATGTGTAAGCATGAGTGAAAGTGGAGATCAAAGGGCATGCGGTCACCTCTGCTGTACCTTGCGTTTCGGTTAATTGATGTCCATGATGTCAACCAGGTGAAAATTCCCTTCTGGTGGACGTTATTGTAATAACTGACATTGAACTTCCCATCACTTCGGAAAAACTCCTTTGCAGCCCCATGTGTACATACACAAACATGGTTCCAAAAGACCTCTCCAGTGCAAAGGCTACTTTTGCCTGATCTTCATTCACAAAGATTGCCTACCTGCGTGGACACTGGGATTGGTTGTGTCAGAACCCCCTTTTAGAGAGAGGGCCTTGATAGGGCACACTGTGACTACTGGTCCCACCCATGGGGATTGAGGCATTTTACTCCTGATGTCCCAGGGCCCGACCTACTGGGCAAAGTACCCTTCTGCAATTGACTCTCAGGGTAAGCGTAGTCAGAGCAGTCCAAGGGTGGGTGAGTGATGGATACAGGGGAGAGAACACAGGCGCACAACTCAAAATGCACGCAGCAGCAGCAGCAATGTCATTTTCCAGCCAATACTCACTTTTAATGAAAAAGAGAAGTATTTTCGTTTTCTAATGTTACCCACACAAAGGAAATATACGACATACACAAACATCTACAATACCCCCACTTAAGGTCGGGGGCTATACTGTCTCAATGACGCCCCCCTGTCCCACTCCCTCCTTAGGCCAAGTTTTAGAAAACACCCTTTAACCCAACACACACACACACACACACACACACACACACACACACACACACACACACACACAGATAACCCACTCACACACAGGCATTCATTCAGACACACACACACACACACACACACACACACACACCACACACACACACACACACACACACACAAAGACCACACTGCAGTTATCAGGGTTAAAATAATGATAGAATACCTACCTATTGTTTTTTTGTATAAAAAGAGTAATACTTTAATAATACATTGAATATAATAATGAAGGAGACCTGTGCGATGGAAATCACATAAATCATTAAAGCAATGAAATATCACACATAAATTCTGTAGCAACACTGAGCACCAGTGTTAAATACAATATATAATATATATGTACTGTTAGTGTTCGCTAACTGATCATGAAGGCTGCACTATTCCTTTTTTAAGGGAATAAAGGGAATGATAGATCACAATCCTTTTACCAAGGCAATAATTCTTATTGCAATATTTGCAACCATTAGATGTTGGCGATAACTATGAATACAATGTACAAATATGGCATAAATTATGCACCCTGTGTGGAAAGAACAAGTTCTAATAAGTGCTGGAATGAAGAGGGAACCAGCTGGATCACCGATCTGGCAGCTATTACTCAGCCAGATCGGAGATCCGTCTGGCCCCAGTGAAATATACTGAATTGGTCCTAGTGCAATTTACCACCACTGAGACACAATTTAACAGTGTCCACACATTGTCTGCTTTCTGTTTGGCGCAGTAATGTGGTAGACGAGTGTCCGTGAATAGGAAAACAGGTCAAGTTTATTTAAAAAGCATGTACAGCCTCCTAACCACTTCAGCAGACAAACCACACTGATAGTTCACCTCAGATTCCAGTGCTCAGAATGGAATGTTGACATTAGAACTTTGGCAAATACCATCATCAAACTGCAGGGAGACAGGGAAGGTCAGGGAGGTACCAATGGATAAATATGGCAATGTGAAAACGACTTAATTGTGAGAATAAAGAAAACTGTACTTAATACTAAACAAGTGAACACAGTATAAAACACTGAATAAAATGACAACACTTCTCCTTCCCACAAAAAGACTAATACCAATAGGGGGTTAACAACAATATTTTCTATTGCAGGTTACTGGAAGACGTAATCTTTATGCCAGATGGGAACATTGTGAGCTCTAGTAGAATGATCATGACTATTGTAATTACAATCGATCTTGGATTCTTTCCCAGCAAGCTTATGATTGGGGGCTTCCCTTGAGCACCTGAAATGGAGATACGTTAGTGATAGAATTTGGAGTGGTATGATATGACAAAATCATGTTTTGAAGTGCCATATCGAGAGGGCTACCGGATATGTAAGCCAGTTGAATGCAATCTTTAATCATATGGTTAACTCGTTCCACCAACCCATTCACACTGGAACAGTACAATGCTGTTTTATTGTGTTCAATCTACAATTTGCTCAAGGATTCACGCATTTCATATGATGTGAATTAAACACCATTATCTGTTATTAAAGTGCTAGGAATCCCTTCAGACAGAAATATTTGGTTAAGAATCTCACGAGAGAGTGGGTTGTGATGCTGTTAACAACCTTGAAAGTGATTCAGTGAGAGTGGTGGTCTATCAGCACCAATATAAATTTGCCAGCCCACATGGAAGGTTTTAATGGACCAATAATATTGAGACCCAGTTTATCCCAGGGCTTCGATGGCACACCCAAAGGAGAAAATGTTGCATGGCTGGTGGTTTCACTTTTATCACTTATAGCACAAATCATACAAACTTTGACCTTCTTTTCAATGATACTGTCCATATTAGGAAATAGTTAGTGGCTCTAACCTTGGATTTAGACAAGCTTTTGCCTAGGTGTCTTTCATGAGCAAGCTCTGCTATTCTATCCCACACATCTTTAGGGGTATTATTCTTTCCCCCCTCATGACTTTGTTGCCAATTATGCTCAATTCATGTCTCACTGTCCAAAAGTTCCCCAATTCTGGGTCTATGTTATTGGTCTTCGAAGGCTATCCCTGAATAATCGTTTCTTTCACTTTAAGAAAGATAGAGTTGTTTCTCATGCAAGTGTTGCACTCCTCTTTAGTAGTACTAGGAATATTGGTCATTAGTATAGAATCTTCAGATATATTCACATCTGCTTCATCCTCCATGCATGGTAATCTAGAAAGGCAATCAGCTACAAGGTTCTTGGTACCTGGAACATGCTCAATTTTGTAATTTTAGCCTTTAAGACCCAAAAGCTATGTGAGGAGTTGTGGTCTTCCTCCCCTTTGTGAAAAATATACAACTTAGAGGCTTATGATCTGTGGCACTGTAAATGGTAATCCCCATAGGAAATATTTAAAATGTGAGATAGACCAAGTGCATGCTAGAGCTTCACATTCCACTGTGGAGTAAGTGTGTTATGCATCTTTTAACACCTTGATGCAAAAGCAACAATTCTTTCTTCGCTTTCTACTATTTGAGTTAGACATGCTCCGATTCCTTTTTCACTAGCATTAGTGGTTAGGACAGTTTTGTGTCTGGTGTCATAACTTCCTAAGGATGATACATTGATAATGGCTTTTTTGACTAACTCAAAAGCTTCTTGGTAATCTATATCCCATTTGAAATGAATACCCTTTGTTAAAAGGACTTTTAATGGAGCTGTAATACCTGCAAACTTCTAAACAGATTTGGTCATGTATTCGACTAACCCAAGAGAGGATTTTCATTCCTCTTTATTCATAGGAGGTGGAGCATCTTTTACTGCTTTTATCAAGTCTAGTTTGGGTTTGATTCACTGTTTAGAAATAGTATGCCCCAAGTAGTCTACTGATTGAGTACCCAAATTGTCATTTTTCTTTTTTTCATGGTCAGACCAGCATTCTCGAGTGCTGTGCTCACAAGGAATTAACATGAATATTTACAGACTCACCAAAAATATGTATGTTGTTTTAGAAACAAAGCACGTTTTTTTATCCCTTTCAAAATTTGTTGCATAACTCTTTGGAAGACAGCTGCAGCTGATGCGAGCCCAAAAGGCATCCTGCAGTATCTGTATGCTTCAAAAGGGGTTATTAATGAAGTTAATAATCTAGAGTCCTGATGCAATTCTATTTGGTGGTAAGCTAAGGAGAGATCAATTACACCAAAACAAATTGCCTTCCCAATTACACTGACCATTTAATTTATTTTTTGTAATGAAAATGTATCCACCCAAATGTTGTCATTGAGATCCCTCAAATCAACACGCAGGCGAAGACCCCTTCCTCCAGATTCTTGGGTGACTAGTATGGGTGCTGACCATAAGGAGTTTCAGTGGGTTCTATAATCCCTTGTTTAACTCTTCTTGTAAGGGTTCAAGCATAAGATGTGGCACTGGTCTTACTTTGTGTATAACTGTTACAGTATTGCTTTTTAACTTAACTTTGTGTTGGAAGTTATTAAGTCGGCCTAACTCAGTAGAAAACACCTCAGGAAATTCATCACACAATTTTTCGTACCTCCCAACATTTGTTCTTCCTTGACCAATGGATAACATCGGTTCAGGGCAATTGGGATCCAGCTTCCTAAGTCTTTCTGATGGGCTCATCCTAATAAACATGAACCTTGTTTCATTAAATAAACCTTCCCTACTGTTGACCGGTCTTTGAATGTTATATGCATGTTCACGATTCCTACAAGAAGTATAGGATCTTTGTGATATTCCCCAGGTTCGATATGTGCCTGATGGATGACATATTTCCATCATTTGTATTTCTCCCTGAATTTGTCATAATCAATCAATGTGTAGGAAGAGCATGAATCTGCACAAACCCTGAATGTTTCGCTATCCAGCGCTATATCACAAGTGGGATAGAGACTCTTGTTGGTGGTTACTTTACTTACAATTTGAAACACATATTTACTTGTGCTTTCACCTGACTCCTCTACCACATGTACATTTCGTTTCTCATCCTTTAAGTTTTAACAGAGTCTAGCATAATGACCTTTCTTATTGCAGTTCCTATTTGTTAGGGAACGTGCAGAGCAATTAGGGCCATTTGCTAAGTGGTTATAATTACCATAGTGATAACATCTTAATTTTCTCTTTTTTCATCTTAAAATGTATTTTTCCTTTGACCATCCGGATTATTTCTTATTTCTTTAATTTCATCTACTTGCTCCTCTTTATTGGTACAGTTCTTAATTACATGTACATCTTCTGAATTGTTGTTTTGCTTTATTTCCTTAATACACTCTGTGGTATGTTCTATACCTTTGGCTAATTCTATCGCTTCTTTTAGGTCTGAAATCCAAGCCAATAGTTTTTCCTGTATGTTAGGGTTGTTAGTACAATGGACTAATTGGTCTCTGATTAGAGAATCATTTAGCGGTCCGAAATCACATAGCCCAGCCAACCCTCTCAAAACTGCAATGTAGCTAGACTGTTTTTCCATTTTGTCTTGTACTGTACAGAATAAATTGCGTCTTTCTAATACAATTTTAATTCTTTGTCCAAAGTGTTTCTCCAATTTACTAACCGTTTTATTTTAAACATCTTCCTAACTGTCTTCGCCCTCATCTTCAGTTTCAGGGTCTGGCAAGTTCTTAAAGACTTTCCTCATTTGAATGCCCAAATTGTGTAGCAAAATATGTTGTTTTCTTATAGGAGAAAATGTCCCTCCTCATTTGCAATGCGATACGGAATAAATAATTTCTCCGATCTTTACAAGGAATTATGGGTTCACCTATTTCATCAAAAAAGGTGGGGGTTGGGACATATCAGTTGTTGCCATGTTGTACTAACAATCCACTAATACGATAAAATAAAATCAAAGTTCTCAGATCAGATGATAAATGTAGATTAAACGGTGCTATAATGCATTAAAAAAAATTGCCCATCAGCGTTGGGGGCTTAATATGATTAGAGTAATTTACTAGATGATGTGACGAGACTTAACTGTACCTATCAGCGTGACAGGCACGAGGTGGTGAGCCGTAGGATGAAGAGTACTTGGTATAGGTTCCTAGGCTGCAATTGCTTGTGAGCTGTGCCTGTCAGCGTGACGGGCTTACTGTGTTGCCAAATGGAGGAAGAAAACACCACAGAAAGGTCCCTGAAAATTAAATGCTGACAACAATAGCTATAGTACCAATAAATTAAGTATCTGCATTTTAATAAATTGATAGCAAGAGTAGGCGCTTTCATGGATATTGTTAATAAAGTGCGTGACAGACGCTCAGCTGGTAAAGTGCAGCACGGAGAGAAAAAACAACGGTTTACCTCACTCCGCTGAGGTGAAACTGACACTGGTGTGACTCAAGTTCGGCCACAGAGAAGAATATCTGGCAGCGGTGAAACTTCATCCAATAGTTGATGTGCGGCACAGTGAGGACCACAGGCAATGCACAGTTCTCTAGCTGAGAGAAACTGACACTCAGCTGGTCAATGACAGGAAACAACAGCGGCACTTAGGAGCGAGTCTGTAAAGGGTTCTCCAGAGTAACACGAAACTGACAGCATCACGGTTCTCTTCCCGATGAGATGAACTTGACGATCAGGTGGTTAAAGTGGGAACATACAGCAGTGCCACCTCTCCTAACAGAAGGCGACTTAGTAGAATACTCTTTGAAGGTTAAAATGCCCATCCTCCCTCAAAACGCTAGGCTCTCCTCACCTCCAGTATGAAGTTAGGTAAATAGGAATGGGGACTTGGGGGGAGCAAAGGGCTTGCCCGGTCTCCCCCCGGGCTTATCGGGCGGCAGAGGGACAGTCCACAGCGGGAGAGGTAGATTGGTTGGGCTTTCCGGATGGGGGGGTTACTTTAGGGTGGGTTTATAAGGCAGGGGCAGGGCGTGGTCGGCCTCTTTGGCCATTGTCACACCCAGTAGGCATTTACATGAGCGATAATGTGGTGATTGTTTTGGTTTGTGGTTTATAGGTTTTCTGTAATGGAGCCTAACAAAGTGGTTAAAGCTTTAAAAGTTTTGCAGGACGAGGGGAGGGAGGATTTGATTAGAGAAGGAGTGTTAGAGCAGGCATGGGTGAGGCTTAGAAGGCCTTAGAGGCTATCGGCGGAGGGTGTGACGGCAGCAATTATTGTATGCACGTCACCTGAAGGAGCCCACAAAAAATTTAAATCCAAAAGCGTGACGGGCAGGCAGGGTTTTAGGGCAGAGGTATGTGACTTACCGGCAGTCAGGAGTTTGCAGCGGGCGGAGGCAGGTCCGTGAGGCGTTCCGGCGCCTCTTTTTGTCGGCGGGTGGCCATAGGAGGGAGGGGGACTGGCCTACTGGGTGCGGTGCGAGGTGTGGGCCGCAAGGGGGAGCGGGCCGATGGGGCGCATGCGCCGTCGGTTAGGCGCGCATTTAAAAGAAGAAGGCAGCAAGCTCCACCACCCTTGGAAGGCGGTGGGGAGCTCGTGGGGAATTCTTTAGAGGAAAGAGAATTAGGAGGCGCGCCCAATATGGTGGCGCCCTCCGATTTCAATCAACATTGTATGGTCGCATTAGAGGAAAGACCATTAGGTGGAGCGCGCAAGATGGCAGCGCCCTCCACAATTATCGAGGATACAGTGAATATTAGTTCCGAGGAGGAGGGGGATGAGCAGGGTTGTAAAACTAGTGCTGATTGTGGGGTGAAAGGTATTCCTGATGGTTTTTGTATGTCCAAAGAAGGTAGGATGATTCCTTGGGTACCTAGAGTAGTTAGTCCCATGCTGCATAAGGTGCAAGCATGGGAAGTGGATATTCAGGCAGTTTTTAAGGTTGGTGAGCAGGTAGAGTTTGTGGATAGTAGTGGTATGGTGCTTAGAGGTACTACTTGTGGGGAAGCTAGTGGTGATGGGAAGGCAGGTAGGGCACAGGATAGGCTTGATTTTTGGCAATCGGGTCAGGGTGAGGGCCTGTCTGGGTGTGACAATCCTCATGTTTTGGGCGGACATAAGGGCCATGCGGTGCATCAGCAGCTTGGGCGGCCGGCTGGTGGTAAGACTTTGCCTGTGAGGGTCGGAGCACCCTTCGGACACCGGGTTGAAGGGAGGGTGAAACCCGGGGCGGTTTACCTGACATCGCAGGAGGCATCTCGTCATGGAGTTCTGGGACATGATGACTGTCCAGGTGTCAGTGTGCGGATATCTACATTATTAACCGGGGCGCTGGTTCAAATTTGGAGCACATAGAGGAGGAACTGCTGGATTATGATGAGGAAGAGAAAACACATGTAGCGTCAGTGCCGACGGGTGGTATGATGGAGACGCCTAGAGTTATCAAGAAGGTGGTCCAGTGCGATCGCCCGGTTGGACGTCGTCAGGAGTTGGTTGTTGGAAATTTACCTAGAGGTGAGGACTATAGGTTGGATCCTGTTGAGCTTGGGGGTGGTAGTGTGGGGTCGGTGGATGCAATAAAAAATACTGACAGAGTCACATGCGGTTTGGTGGGCAATGATCATGGGAAGGGAAGTGTGGATGCTTCCATCCAAGTAGGTATCAATTCGGATGTTGTGTCAGGTAAGTCGGATGTGGGTTTGGGGATTGGTCCTGAGGTACCAGGTAAGCCAGACATGGTTAAGGCGAGTGATGGACAGGTTGCCTCAGGTGCTGCAGTGGGAGAAGGATCAGGGTGCATTACTAATGCTAAAAGATTACCTTATATGGGAGTGTCGATGCCTTTGGGGGCGCATCTCACTCTGAGTTTGAAAGAAAAGATCTGGAAGGGTGAGTTCATTGACGTTTTTAAGTTGTTACATAGGGAGGTCCAGGCTAAAGAAGGTTTGAAAGAAGAGGAGTGGGAGCTAGCTCGTAGACCTAGAGTTCCTACCACGATTGAGAATTGGACGTCAACCTTTTTGATTTACGCAAGTGTGTATTGTGAGCACTATCTGAATAGTTGTGTGGCACTGTTTAAATATATGGATATTGTGCGTCGTGCTCAGATGGATTATGGTGGGTTTGGCTGGTTCAGGTACGATGAGGAATTTAGAGCGAGGAAGGCCATTTATTCAGACAAGGTGTGGGGTGAAATTGATAATGAACTTTGGATGCAATGGCTGAGGTCGGCAAGGAATGCGCCTATTACGCGTACGGCGAGTGGCTTACCTGTGCAGTACAAGCCCTTTCAGGGGCGTCCCACCCAATTCGGGGTGGGTTTTGTACACCAAGGGCAGTTCCCGCACAACAGGGCATGTTGGTCGTTTAATAGTGGACTTTGCAACAGACAGCAATGTAAGTTTTGTTACGACTGTTCCAATTGTGGAGGCAGGCACCCTGCCTATCAATTTTGTGGAGGGCTCCAATGGGGTTGGCAAGGGGCACAAGCAAGAGGAGTCGAGAGGGCTAGGGGGCATATGCAGCTGTTGGCAAGTAAAGGGCCCTACGCCTATTAAGTTGGATGTGGTGAGTTATTGGTTGCAGTATTATCCCCGTGTGGAAGAAGCTAAAATATTGTTTAGGGGTTTTCTTGAAGGTTTCAAGTTGTGTTACCAAGGTCCTAGGCTGCAAAGATGGACTAATAATTTGAAGTCAGCGAAGAAGTATCCAGAGGTGGTGAGGGCTAAGTTGAGGAAGGAATTGGAACTGGGTAGAATTGTGGGCCCCTTCTCTGGGTGGCCTATGCAGTTTGATGATGCAATTTATGTAGATAGGATGTTGCCTATGGGTTGTTCAGTGTCCTGTTCATTGTTTGAAATGTTTAGCACATTTTTTTAGTGTTTTTTCCAATTTCAGTGCGGTTTCAGGTTCGTGACATATTATCTGGATGATTCTTTCTTGGTTGGAAGGCCTGATTCGGGAGAGTGAGGTAGGGCATTGTTAGAGTTTGAGCAGGTGATGACCCACTTTGAAGTCCCCTTGGCCCAGGAGAAGACGGAAGGGCCTTCAACATGTTTGAATTTTCTGGGGATAGAGTTGGATTCTGTGAAAATGGAGGTAAGGTTACCACAGGACAAGGTGCAGCAGTTGGTTTCGATGTTGGAGGAGGCGATACGGAAACCTAAGCTGGAGTTACGACGAGCTCAATGTTTACTTGGTCATTTGAATTTTGCTTGCAAGGTGGTGAGAGTCGGCAGAGCCTTCTGCAGAAGGCTGGGTTTTGCAATGCGTGGAGTGGTTTTGCCGCATCATCACGTTCGGCTTCAGGCAGGTGTTAAGGATGACTTGAGGATGTGGATTGGTTTTCTTCAGGAGTTCAACGGTGTGACCATGTTGGTGGAGGAGTCTGATTGGTTTTGGCAAATTCAAATTTTTTCAGATACATCTGGAGCTAATGGTTTTAGCCTTTTTTGGGACAGACATTGAGCGGCGGAAGCTTGGCCATTGAGTTGGAAGAAAGTTGGGCATAGTATTGCCTTTTTGGATTTTTTTCCCCTTGTGGTTGCATTGTGCATTTGGGGACCCACTTTTGCTAATAGGAATGTGGTTTTCAATGTGGACAACCAAACTGTGGTTAATCTGGTGAACTCGCAAATAGGCAAGGGACGAGAGAGTGCTCAGGCTGTTGAGAATATTTTTGTTGAACTGAGATTTAATATAATGTTCAAGGCTAAATAAGTTCCTGGAATTAATAATGATATTGCTGATGCACTATCTTGTTTTCAGTGGCAGAGATTCCGTGGGCTGGCACCGGCAGCAGATGCGCAGAAGACTGCAGTCCCTGGGAGTTGTGGGAGATAGGAGAGTGAGGATGTTGGAGCTGGTACAGCAGTCCATTGCTCCGTCCACAAGGAGGAGTTATGTTCAGGCCTGGTTGGAGTTTCTAAATTCAGGTGCTGTTAAAAGGGAGGGTGGGGTGGAGGGGTGTGGAAGAAGGTGAGAAGATGCTGTTCGTTTTATCATGCAGCAGATTGAGATTGGTTTGTCTGCGGTTACGATAGCGGGTAAGTTATTGGGTGTTTCATTCTATGGTAAGTATTTTTGGGGTTATGATCCTGCGGAGAAGGAAATTTGTAGGATAATATTGGTGGGTTGGGCAAGGACGGGGTGCTAGAGTTGATTGTCAGCGCCCAATTACATCACAGCTTTTACGGGCATTATTGGGGGTCTTGGACGAGGTTTGTTTTTCGATGTGGGAGGTTCAGTTGATGTCACTTTGCATGTCTTGGCTATTTCATGGTGCATTTAGGGTTTCTGAATTGCTGGGAGTTCAAGGAAAAGAAGGTATTTCACGTTTGGACGTCCAGGTAAGAAGTGGGGATATTTGTATTTAGTTGCGCTCATCTAAGACGGATCAGTTGGGAAGGGGTCAAGAGGTAATATTAAGAGGTAAGGACTCTTGTGACTGTCCATTTAACCTTTGGAATTCCTTTGCTAGATGTTTGCCAGAAATATCCAGGTTGGTATTTGTTCACCAAGACAGTTCTTTTTTAAAAGCCCCATAATTGCTTGCAGTCTTGAAGATGGCAATTAGAAGGTTGGGGTTGACTCCACAATGTTATGGGGCACATTTGTTTAGGATTGGTGCGGCTGCAGAAGCAAAACGGTTAAGAAAATCAGATAAAGCTATTATGGATATGGGGAGGTGGAGGTCGCAATGTTTTCAGTGTTATGTGAAGTTTTATAAATAGTGAATTGGTCACGCCTTCTTTCTCTCCCTCCCCTCTCCTCTCCCCCTCCTCTCTCCACACCTCTTCCCCAATGCAAATTTACTCAATTTATGATGTTCTTTTGTAGGTTGTGTCGGGGGCCTGGACAGAGCCTGTTCTGTGTGGATTATGGGGCATTCGTTCATTTGTTGGGCCGAGAAGCAGACCTCATCAAGGCATTTTGGACGGCAATTGGGTTTGGATGGGGCAAGGTTTAAGATTAGTTGGGTGGGTAAGAGTGGCATGAGTTGGGGAGAGTTGTTATATGTGCTTTCTAGAAGATTCGTGCAGAGGGTTTGTCCAGATTTGTTGGTAATCCATCTGGGGGAGAATGACTTGGTGCCGTTGTCGGGTATTGGTCTTTTGAAAGCCATGAAGTTGGATTTGGGGAGGATTAAGCAGCGTTGGGCAGGTACTCATATTGTGTGGACTAGCTTGGTGCCTAGGAGAGTTTGGAGAGGTGCAAATTCATTTGTAGGGATCGAGAAGCAGCGTAAGAAGGTTAACAGGGAAATTAGGAATTTTTGTAAGTCACAAGGTTTTTTGGTATTGATCCATGAGAATATAGTTGGTTCGGATGTGGAGTTGTTTAGGCAGGATGGGGTACATTTGTCTTTTCACGGGAAAGGACATTACCTGTTGGATCTTCGGATAATGATCGCTGATTTGTTGGGTGAGAGACTTTGGGATTGGTAGGTATTGGTCTCTTCGGGTGGGGCAGGAAAACACCTAGCGGGTTTTCCTGTGTGGTGGGAGTTTTCACAGAAAGGCTTTCGGGGGGAAGGGGATGGATGCTAAAAGATGAGAGGGCAGGGAGTTTTCACAGGCAAGGGTAACTACAGAAGGTGGACAGCAGGACAGATGGGTAATGGATTGGTCGGGTCAAGGTGGGGATGGGGCAAGGGGTATTGGTGAGGGGTAAGTTTAGAGGGTGGGGGAGGGGTTAGGAGGACATATTTGTATAAGTGAGGACTTATGTAGTTTTGTGAGGCTTTTATGCCAAGGTTAATGTGTTTTGCCAGACCTGTTCTATTAAAGCAGCCTTTTACCCCTTAAGATGAGAGTTGTGGTCTGTACACTATTTTGCCCGATCAGTAACTTGACAACCTTGACCTTCCAATCACACAATAAATAGACAAAAAGACGAGTGGTTGAAATTCTTGGAGAGGGGGCTTTCCTGCTGTCCTCAGCCAGCAGATCGTCACCAGTATTAAAATCAAGACTACAGTCCATGGATAGGAAAACATGTGAAGTTTATTTGAAAAGCATGGATAGCCTCCCAAACACTTCAGCAGACAAACCGCACTGACAGTTCACCTCAGATTCCAGTGCTCACAATGGAATGTTGACATTAGAACGTTGGCAAATCCATCATCAAAGTGAAGGGCGACAGGGGAGGTTGGGAGTGTACCAATGGATAAATATGGCAATGTGAAAATGACTTAATTGTGAAAATAAAGAAACCTGTGCTTAATACTAAACAAGTGAATACAGTATAAAACAACGAATACAATTACAACATGGGCTTTTCTTATTTTAGCTTCCTGCTGGTTGTAAATCAGAGGGTGTATTTAAAGGGCCTTCAGCCCTCCTTTTGTTCGAGTAGAATCCTGGCTGGGAGCTGCCTGCAGCTTACCCCTAGATGCCACGGCATTGGAGAGGACACTAAGGCACACGGCTTGTTATCACTTCAAAAGCACTTAAGAGAAACTTAAGCACTTAAAAGATTTGAAGACATAGCGCTACTCATCCCACTGCAGGGAAGCAAAGTGCTTTACATCACACAAACACATTATACATTGACAATAAATCATACAAATGTGTAGTGTAAATTACTGCGCACAATGTTACATAACACAAAGATGGTTTCAAGCTGTAGGTGTCACAGATCGTGTTATGAACTATATGCCAATATTGTATAGCTGGGAGAAACACAAACATGACACAGTGCTTGGGTTGTCCTTTATTACTACCCATATATATTTTTTTAGCAGCCTTATAATAACACTTTGAGTAAAAACAAAAAGGTTCAACACAATTGTCTTGCAGTTTGCATGCATGTCCTTAATGATGGTTCATACATCACTGTGCTATATTAGAATGATTGCAGTTTATGAACTGCAAGTAATAAAAGGACATTTGTGTCAAAAGCAGTGACCCACTTATCTATCAACATAACATAATAATCTGTCATCTGCATGTTACACAGTGTGCTTTTGTAGGAGACAAATTAACCATCTATGCTACTTTATAAGTCAAAACAGTGAATAGAAAAAACACAGAACTTGTGAGCAAGTACCACAAGAGTGAATATAGCATTATTATTATTCCCTGAGATTCACTTGGCAGACAGAGCTCTCTGTACAGGTGCTTTAACCCCATAAGGTATTTTAAAGTGCTGCCTTTGCAACCAATATAGACAGAACAGGTTTACTGGCATGTTTCTCCTTGGTGCCAATTTCTTTGTGACAGAGGATTTAAAAAAACATAAATGTATAAGTTGACTGTTAGACTGCTTTTCATGAACCCACCCCTTGTGACTCGGTCCTCTTTTTGTTGCCCACCTTCACCCAGTACTTATGGGTTGCCAAAGTAAAGGTTTTCCAATTCCAGCACTGCTTCTAATACAGTAAAATGGAGAGTCTCTGTTTTCACAGACAAGTGGTTAATGAGCTGCAAAACATTCTCAGGTTTAAGGTTTAAGGTTTAGGGCTAGTGCTATGAAACTCAATATCTGGTGGCCCATGAATTCTAGCAACATTGGGTCAATACCTCCCCACAGGGGGACATATCATGGTACTGAACGGGCTTGCAGCGGGTTGGGTAGTTAAGATGTTGGCTCATGGGCACAAATGGCACTCAAAGAGACCAACAATGCAAGACCTTTTGGAGTTTATGGATCTGGCTAAATGCAAAACAGCTGGATGCTGAAATGTGCATAGCAAGGCTGAGATATGAAGCTCCCAAGTGAGGCTCGGGGAACCTACTATCTGTGCCCTGGAAACTAAGAACTGTGATGGGCCAGTGCTCAAGTGACACTTAATGCAAGGAGGACTGCAAAAGGGCAAGCGAGAGAAGTCCCACAGAGTCGAACAAATAGAACAAACAATGGCAGACAATATTGTGGGTTCATTTCACACTCTGCTTGGACACACATATTTTAGCTTAGCTTAGGGCTGCAGCCTGTACCCTTTTACCTACATATGTGCTCTGATTTCATTTATTCAGTTTTATTCATTTTCAGTTAGCCTGCTTTCAGCTGAGCTGTTTTTTTTCTAATCAGCCGTAACTCTATGATTCTGCAAAAGCATTATTATCATTATTCTGTGCATGACATTTCACCATGTACCAAGCAACTAGCACTGGAATCGGTGACGTTGCATGATTCCAACACATTTGATACCAAACATGCCTAGTTTTGATGAGGCCATTATGTAGGTGGACAATTCGTATTGACCAGTATCCACTACATACCTTAAGATGGCTTCCCCGCACTTACAAAGTCCAGGAAATGGAGTCCGGGGTTTGTAGGGGCACCTATGCTCTTGCAGGGGTGTCCTCACACTTAGAACCATGCACCCTGTACTTGGGCTGAAGGGCCTACCTTTGGGGTGACTTATACGGTCAGAGTGCAGTGTCTATGATATAAGGCAAACCTTATATCTGGAGTGAAAGGTGCATGCACCATTTTATACAAGCTGCAATGGCAGGCCTGTAGTCACCGTTTGCACGGGCCCCCACGCGTGGCACAATACATGCTGCAGCCCATGGGGGACCCCTGGTGTACTAATGCCCTGGGTACCTGAGTACCATATACTAGGGACGTACATGGGTGCACCAGTTATGCCAACTGTGTGGTGTATAAGTTACCATACATCTAAATTTAGGGGAGAGAATACTGACACTGGGGTCCAGGTTAGCAGAATCCCAGTGCACTACAATCTAAATATACTGACACCAGGCAAAACGTGGGGCCACCTATGCCAGAAAGATGCTACTTTCCTACACCTCTGTCCAAAGCTGACAAGGACAGTACATGATAATCTAGCTAGAGATTGTTGCCACAAGAGTGTGTAAACACTCCAACACTTATGCACATGCCCACGTCAGGTCTTTTCATGGAACAGAAATATGTTTCTTATAGAAACACTGTACAGGCCAAGGGAAAACAGGGAGGTCATTCGGGCCAGGATTCTGTTGATGCTGCAAGCCATTTCATTGCTGACCTCAGCCCTGTCTCTGGAACCAGCCAGGAGTCACCGAACAGACCCCTATTCTCAGGTAATGGGGGTTGGCGCCCCTCTTATGAACTATGGACAGATTGGGCTAATACCGCAATGCTCTCACTTAGGAGTTAGGGGTTAGGTAGAATTCATCTATGTTTGTTATTCCAAATTGTTGGGATTGTTTATTTTCTTCTCGTTGGCCACCACCATTCTAATCATGTTATGTCTCATTGCCCTAATAATTTCAGCTCATATATTTTATCGTAGATTTCAGTATTTTCAATCAATGTATTGAAAATCATCCTGTATCTCTTTCTTAGGCCTATGTGTGTATGAGACCTTTTGCTAACAAGAGAAAGAGGTGAGACCTGTCAACCACAATTTCCTCTGAGAAGCCACAGAGGGTCATGTTTCAGGCTGCCACAAATCACCTTTTCTTTCAGGTTTGGGTGAGGTGCTGCCAGCTAGTCGTAAGGGTTGGGCCAACAGCTGCCAAGATGTGTGAAACTGACTTAGTTAGCCACAAACCGTAGTGCTGCTACCCCTAATCCTTCAGTCTCATTCCAATAACGGGAGTCCTACAACATAGCACCGCCAACCTTGGTAAAGCATTTATTATACAGGTCCCCAGAGTATCTCTATCTCACAAACACTAACGTACTGTTATACAAGATGTCCGAGGTTTTAGGGATAATCCTCCTCAGCTGAATAGGGAGTACCTATCTAGCCTGTAGGTTGTTCAAGCTTGAACCTTAAAAGGATTCCCATATTGGTGTTCTCAACTATTGCGTAATATGGCACAGCCAGTAAATGTTCGAGAGAACTGTAGACAACCTGCCACACAGTTTATTTTAGTTAATGGATTAACAAATGAGTGTGGGGATGTCACATTCGTAGTTGAAGCTCAAGGCTACCTCCCATATTGGACAAGGGGCACTATGGCTCTGACAAACCCATGAAAGTCCCCTATGCAGCTAGAAATTGAAAGGTATATGTGGTGTCTTGCATGATTTACAATGGAACCTTTCTGGCTCTCTGAGGACTGTGTATCATTGTGACACAATCACTAGAACAGAATGTAATGAAAGCTTGGCTTAGAATGTTGGAGTTCTCAGGTACACAAAGAGAAATAAAGACTTGTGATATACAATTCTGCGTGTAGCTTAGTCATTTAGCGGGTACCAGGCTAGGGAGGACTCTACAACTGGCAACAAGATAGGGGATAAGTAACCTGCAGAAGAAAGTGCTCTCCTGGAGAGTTTGCCTTGGTCCTTGCAAACTGCTCATGCATGCTTGTGTGCCTTCTTCAAAGTGTTGAGTCAATGGCTGGCGTATGTGGAGTGAAAGTGCAACTGTGAAGGCTGTTGTCAAGTGTGTGAATGGAAAAAGACATTTATGGAAAAGTCTACGCATCATTGGTCAAGAAACTATGACGAAGATTCTACAAAAAGGTACCGCACTGCCACGAAAAATAAGGTTATACATTGTACGGAGGGTTGATGCTGAAGGCGGATACACCAGGCATATAAAGCACAGGTAGAAACAATCATAAGTTGCCATATATTGCTATGAATTATAGTGCTGGCTGACAGAACAGGCAAAAAAGAAGTATACTGCTATTACTCTTACCTGAGTGTTGATAAGTGGAGCATTACGATCTCAGCACCAGGCGGGGAGACCCAAGAAGAAGCACTGGGGTTGTGCTTACTGACCTGTCCAATAACTGAAATGGAACACAATCAAAGTTGCCGGGTGGTGGCTCAGAACAACTTCAGAGGTCTCAAAGAATGACGGGGCTCCAATGGAGACCAAGAAGAAAGTAAAAACTCTAAAGATGATCCTGGGTAATCTGGAGGTTGAAACATCGTCGGGTCTCAGTAATGCTGCAGATTCCCAGGGATAGTTGACAGCATTTGACAGAGCTCCACCCTCAACGTCAGCCAATCCCATGAGCAGTTGCAATGCTGCTGCCTTTGTGAAACTACTGCCACTGTTCAACACTGCCAAAAAGCAAAATATTATTGATAGATGGACTGCATGCCTTTGAAGACTTTAATGATGAACTTGAAGAGACTGATAACAGGAAGAACGTCAAAGAGTTGGTGGAACAATCAATGCATGTGTAAAAGGACTTGACATATTCATCAAACACTGTAAGTTCAATTAATTTAATGATGAAAAAGCCATGTGGCTTAGAGTGTTCGATACATTCAGACAACGAATGCTAAGAGAAACTTTTAGAGTGTGATGGCTGCCAGAGCTGAAGAACATGCTGAAAGATAAGCTGCCGACATGGGCGCAGGAGGTGCCCAGAGTGAGTCAGTCATGAATGTGAAAAGTAATTTTAAACAAAAACTGAAGGACACTAAGGGCCTGATTATGACCCTGGCGGACGGCGGAGGCCGTCCGCCAAGGTACCGCCGCTGAATGACCGCACCGCGGTCAAAAGACCGCGGCGGCCATTTAGACATTTCCTCTGAGTCGGCGGGCGCTCTCCAAAAGAGCGCCCGCCGGCCCAGAGGAAATGCCCCTGCAACGAGGACGCCGGCTCAGAATTGAGCCGGCGGAGTTGCAGGGGTGCGACGGGTGCAGTTGCACCCGTCGCGTATTTCAGTGTCTGCTTAGCAGACACTGAAATACTTTGCGGGGCCCTCTTACGGGGGCCCCTGCCGTGCCCATGCCATTGGCATGGGCACGGCAGGGGCCCCCAGGGGCCCCGCGGCACCCCCTACCGCCATCCTGTTCCTGGCGGGCGAACCGCCAGGAACAGGATGGCGGTAGGGGGTGTCAGAATCCCCCATGGGGGATTCTAAGGGCAGCGGTAAACCGGTGGGAGACCGCCGGTTTGCCTCTTCTGACTGCGGCCGAACCGCCGCGGTCAGAATGCCCTGCGGGGCACCGCCGGCCTGTCGGCGGTGCTCCCCCCGACCCTGGCCCCGGCGGTCTTAGACCGCCGGGGTCAGAATGACCCCCTAAGTGATGTCTACAAGTAAAAATAAGTTGTGCTTCAGATGTGGATTTGCATTTCCACATGAAGTAAAGTGTCGTGTCACTGGTCAGATATGAAAAGGCTGTGGTAAAGAGAACCATTTTGTGATGGTGTGCAGAGCGAATGAAAAAGTAAGCGCGTCATGGTGCAAAGACAAATGGCCTCCAGAACATTCCAGAAGCAATGTTGGATGCGCTCCCATATGGCCAGGCTGTAACATCAGTTGAGACAAATAGATACTAAACGAAGTTGATTGTCATCTAAATCATCGTCAAACAGTTCTTCAACCTCAATAAGAAGTGAAAGTGAACAAAGTGATTGGGCCATGTCAATGCTTACCTCAGAAAATCATGCACATGTTGGACTGGTCGCCTGTGAGGCAAAATGTCAGTCACAGAAAAGTTGATATGTCTTAATACCTTTCATTATTGATATAGTGCATTGATAAAAATAATGCCTGAAGAAAAGTACATTGAACTGTCTCTGTTACCGTGGCTTATGCCATTAAAAAACAAAGTGTACACTTGGGCTGCATCAACACCCATAAAGAGTCAAGGTTCATAGCGACAGGGAAACAGAAGAAAACAAAAGTACAAGCACTGATCCATGTTCTTCATGTTACTGTTGCGAGTGCCTGCTTGCTCATTCTCAATATAGCTGCGGACATGGGACTGATTTCGGGGAATTAGACAAATGAATGCCCATAACAAAATAGTCCTTCATTGTTTCATGGTTTAGGAAAGTTAAAGACTATGAAAGTAAAGCTGCATATTATTGAGGATGTCTGTCCTGTTGCTCAGAGACACAGACAAGTTATTTTTCATTTACGGGAAGCTATTGAAAAAGAACTTGAATCATTTCTGAAGCATGACATTATTGAATGTTCAGTATACAATAGGGAGACTAGGAGATTTAAACAGGTCCAGTGCACATTCTTCCAATAGTCAAAAACAAAGCAATTAGGTACACTGTTCCAAGGGAACTCAATAAGGCCCTGGTAATTACCACAGGTCAATTAGGCACTTCTATAAGTAGAAGCAAGAGCCTTTACACACCCCAGTGAGTGTCATGCTTCATCTTTGGTCCTGCTCCTCGTCGGGCCGGCGCTGCAATGCCCGACGGGCCCCTGTAGGAGGCACTTTGCCAGAGATCTTTTGATAGGTGCCGTTATCGATGGTAAGAGTGGACTCAAACCTACACAGGGAAGTGAATGGCTGTAGGTAGTGGGCCTAACGTAGATCACTTTATTGTCCCTAACGGGTCTGTTTCAAAGTTAAAAATGAGGGAAGTGACCAAGGAAATAATGTTCCTCCACTCAACCGAGAGAACAAATTGGGAAAGGAAAAGTATTCCTTTAACCCTCATTGATGGTCAACAAGTTTCATGCCTATGTTGTCACCTACGGATCAGTTGGTTTTTCTTCAGGACCAAAAGTAAACAAAGAAGGACTTCATCTGGGAAACCTTAAGTGTGTTTATGGTGTATAAAAAAGGTGAATAAAGGACTTATATAAAAAGACTAGAAGCTCTAATTTGAGGATGACCTGAGGGAGGAAAAAAGGAGAGAAAGAAATGTGGCAAACGTCCCGGCCGCGCTCTATTTATTGACAAGGACTTGCCACTGCAGCGTAGACTCCCGAGAATTAACACTCAAGCAGGTGGGAATGGGTCAGCCCGTATGATTCAGAAGCAACGCTAACCGAGTGAAACTGAGAGATCCGGAGAGTCCTTAAAAGTAAGAGAATAGCTGTTGTTTAGGCTTTTAGTTACTTTCAGCCCATGACTTGTGCCCATTGCTTTTTGAATTTGGTTTCCTATTACTTTGTAGAAGGTCATAAGGACGAGCATGTATGCAGCATAAACTTTGAATTATGAGCAAAATAAGGTAAAAACAATATGGTTAGCCATTATAATGAAGGGTGGATTATGAGATTAATCACCTTTTATATCCAAGTGAGTGCTAAATGTAGTGCACGTAGAATTGACACTTTTTTGCTTCTCTACCAACAGTGCATGAGTAACACCTTGACACAGAGTTTATTTGGATTTTTGTGGACAATGCACAACTGGGGTGCTATATCACATTCCTCTTTTTAATTCAACTTCAGTTTGGTTTCAAATTAGCACTTATTACGTGGAGGTTCACAAGCAGTTTTTACTAGTTGATGACAATCAACATTTTTCATTATTTATTTTTATTAGGCATTGTTATCTCCAATGGTCCTGATGAGGCCCAAAATATGGAAGGACCATTGGAGCGTCGACATTCTTTGTTAAAGCACGAGGTTGTAGGAAATAACTACTGAACCTGTAAGGGATAAACAACGCATTTAATGATGATTTGAAAAGAAACAGTCTGTAAACCTTCAGATGCATAGTTTAGAGTGGACAACCATCTCATTATGTGGATTATGGTTTTAAGGGATGACATAACCACTAATGTAAATTAATGCAGGAGAACAATGTGGTATATTACAAGTTTGCAATGTAAATATGGTAACACTTTTTGATCATCAACGTTTGTATTTGTATGTTATGTGTTTTATGTTAAAGATTTGTTTGTTGAAGATTTCTCATCCTAATTTGATAATGATTGAAAAATGAAATTTAGTTTCATTATCAAGGGAGTAATAATAACCCCCTTTTTTGATGATTTTATTGATACATTTTTTCCTACTATATGACCACATTCAATTTGTGCTCACATAATAAAGAACATCAATAACTGATATAACCATGTGGTGCCAAAACACTTAGTGGTCGCATGCACATGTAATGTGAACAAATGTCCTGTTTCTCCAATCTGTGTGTAAAAGTAAATACCAATGCATCCATGAGGAATACATATGTGTATATAGAAATACCACAATGTCTTACCCTCCTATATTAAGGAAAGGGCCCCTTGGGAACATGTGAGCTGTGAAACTACCACAAAACTATGATAAACAAAAGCTCAGAAATGAAATACATATATTGAACAGGTTTCATATGGCATAATAAACGAAGACTATCAGAACAGCGAATTGGTAAATACACCCGTAATCACTGGGTTCAATATATTGCAAAGGATGTATCTGTAGAGACAAAAAACAATGACTACAGATGATACGTATAGTAATTAGTAGGAGGGGAGGAAGGGAGACTAAAAAAATGTCTCCTAGCCCCAGTTGGTAGTGTATATACACTCTTCATGGACAGGACACTCAAGCATTGGAGTGCTGCTCGTGCTGCTCCTATTAAAATTAACAGAATTAGGTTGAAGATTTTCTACGTAACCTGGTAGGCATATAAAGGTAGCTTCACAATATGCCCCTAGGGTGGAAGGAATCCCTCTCTGGTCGAAATCTCAGGGGGAGTTGCACTGGGGTGTGGAGTATAGGCAACTGGCGGACGATTCTTTTTAAAATGCATTAACCAGTTGGCTATTGCATGTGCCGATATCTCAGGAACACCGTCTTGTCTTGTGAAGAATATGTCATGGGTTATTGGGACAAGGGGGGCAAGGAACCTTATAAATCAATTATTTATTGAAAAGACTGGGGAAATTTGTTGGTTTGAGGTCCCCTCACAATAATGAATCATGGGAGGAGCCACTGGATAAATAAATGAAGACATCCCCCACATCATTAGAGAAAAGTCAAATCAAGCTCATTATGCACAAACATAAGTGTGTACCGCGTTATGGGGCCCCAGGTATATTAGCAAGTCCTCCTGTCATTATCACAGGAGTAGTGCTTAAAAGAGACAGAGGGAAAGGAGTTGGTATCAGACCAAAGGCTCCTACTTAAAATGTTTGCATGTGGTTCTTACTATGTGACCTACCTGGCGGACGCAAACCTGGAAGTGGACGTGTGGTGCGGACCGTCATATTTACACCATTGTCGTTTGTTTACTATTGGTCTAGAAAATTGAGGCCCAGGGTGCAACTAGACCGCATCTCACCATGTGATAGTGTATGCGGAGATGGTGGTAGTGAAACCATTCACTGTATGTATGGATATGGTGAAACCTGGTTGGGTTGGCATACTCAAGTGTAACCAAACATCATATATGTCATGTGCTGGGGGCCTCCATATACTAACTGGTCCACCCGTCAGTACCACAGAGTAGTACCATATTGAGACGGAGAGAGAGGAGGCACTCTCGGACCAAAGGTTCCTACAACCTCGCTCTTCTCTTTTAATCATTAGAGTTCAGCCCCAGGGGGCAGCTAAACCGCTACTCACCATGCTGTGGTGTATGCGGAAAGGATAAAAATCACAAAATTGCCTATATACATAACCATGGCAAACCCCTAATTAGGGGGGGAGAGAGGGTGGTGGGGGTCACAGGGAATATGACAATACACTGGAAAAATTATTGTCACATCAGGAATAAGTGGGGAGGCTTAGTATTACGTTCATGAAGGTGCTAGTACTAAAGTTTATAAATCATGTGTCGGTATGGGTAGTAGATACAAATATCGATGTTGTCAACCATCTTCTATTTTGTAGAGTAAAATTGGACCTTTGTATATTAACGTGTGGTCCAGTCACATAGGTTTTTTAAGACTGGATCGGCCAGCATTGCTCCCCTTCAAGAGTACTAATGTAAATACAATAGCCCCCATATACTTTATAGAAAAAAATGGACCATTGTTTGTCATCATTCAATCCAGTCACATGCGTTTTAAGTTTGAATATCCATTGTTGTTCCCTTTGAAGTAAATGTTGTGGGGTAGTTGAGGGGTAGGTAAGTGCATCAAGATCAACCCACCAAAGATTGTTGGAGTATGTTCTTTTATCAAGAAATGTGTACTAAGCTTAGTTGTGGATCATGCACTTCTGATACTGCTGTAGTGTTCATTGATCCTCATCTTCACTGGCCTCGTCGTCATCCCTATATAGTGTTAGTCACAGGAGCATGTTATCATGTAGGTACAATTATGAGTGTTGCAGTTTGTGTATTTTGCAAGTTGCCATCTTCCTATGGGGTCTAGGTCTAGTGTGGACCACTAGATCTTTGATGTTTGTGGTTCGCTTGAATGCATAGAGGTTTTTTTGACTGCCTCCCCCCACTCCTAAGGATAGACCAACGTCTGTTAATGATCTTTTTAACCTCATTAGAAAGAGGTGTGAAAGTAGAGACGCACGTCAAGTGTGTCTCTATTTGTTTAGGGTAGGTTGCTAACATGGCATCCCTATGGTTGTTCCAACCCCACTTTCTAGAAGTGTTAATAATATGTTGTGAATAGTGTAGATTGAGTAACCTTTGAGCGAGATCATCAGCATGACTTTCAAAAGTGGAACTGTTGCTGTAGTTACATCTAAGTCTCAGGAATTGACCGTAGGGTAAATTGTCCCACAGTGCCCGTGGGTGATGACTCTCAGAAAGGAGCAGGCTGTTGCAGTCTGTCCTCTTCTGGTAGGTGCTAGTAATCAGTTTGCCTAGGTCATTGGTGATCAAGAAGTCTAGAAAGGAGATCTCTTTATCCGAAATAGCTTCTCAAAATTTCAGGTAGGGGTCTAGGCCATTGACATAGCTGGTAAAGGGTTTGACCTCCTGTATACTGCCATGCCATATGATCAAAATATCGTCAATATAACAGCACCAGCATCTGATATTATGTGCAAAGGGATTGGTACTATTGAGGATAACCCGTTGTTAAAAATGTAGAGACAAGCTAGACTAGGGGCAAAGGTACTCTCATAGACGTTCCGCACGTTTGATGGTTTTCAAACTGGAAAAAGTTATCTATAAGTGCTAAAGACGCAAAATCCATGATAAACTGAACTGGGGTGGTTGAGGACCAGGCACTAGCTGTAAGCATCTCCTCCACTACCCTCAATGTAGCTTCTTTAGGTTTATAGAGCCTCCACGTCAAGGCTGATCAAAGCATCTACTCATCCTTTCTCATTGACGAAGTTGAGGTCCAAAACATCTTTGGTATTGTTCAAGAATGTAGGGGTCTCTTTCACGATTGGTTGTAAAAAATGGTCACAGAAAATGGAGAGAGGCTTCAGGATCGACCCTACACCAGAGACAATTGGTCGACTGGGGGGTGGTTGTATCCCCTTATGAATCTTAGGAAGGCAGTAAAAGTATGGGATGCATGGTCAATGGATTTCAAGGAATTCAGCCTCCTTATGTGTTATCCACTTATTGGCCTCAGCTTCTCCAATCATAGTGTGTATCGTTTTCTGTAGTCTCTCTGTGAGATCCTGTGTGATGGGGTTGTAGTAGGATGTGTCGCTAAGAAGGCGCAGAAATTCCTGTCTAGAAACCTCTGAGTCCAAAATGACGATTGCGCTCCCTTTGTCTGCTGGTTTGATAATAATGCTCTGATCCTGGACTAGGGTATTCAGAGCATCTTGCTCCCTAGAAGAGGTGTTCATGAATAGATGTTTGGGGGTTAGTTTACCCCCATCGTTTAGGACTGCTTTCTCGAACCTAGGTAGTTTGCAAGGCATGGCGTTAGCTGGAGGTGTGAATGTGGATGGATTCCTTAACCCTGTATCGCCCTGTAAGGTCTTTGTAGGTCTACCTTGAAAGAAGAAATGTGGTTGGATTTTCCTGAAAAAATGGGATGTTCACAATTAAGACAGGAAAGATCCTCTCTGGGGGTGGGTACAAAGCCCAAACCTTTATTGAGGTCTTTCTCTTTCATTCTTTTGAATGTTCACTTGTCCAATGCCCTGCGTTTCTCCAATAGTAGTAGCACCTAAAAAAGACTGAAAAGGAGCTGTGCGCATATGCGTTGACATGTGCCAGGCGAACAAAGCAATTGAACGAGAACGACATCCATTAGCGCATATTGCTGACATGATAACACAATTCAATGGTGCCAAAGTCTTTTCTCAACTTGATTTGAATAAAGGTTTAAAGAAAACTGCAGATATATAACAACCTTTGTTACACATGTTGGTTTGTTTAGAAAAAAGAGAGTTAGTTTTGGTGTATCATTGGCTGCAGAACTTTTCCAAGACGTCATACGACGCATCATACAACCTCTTGTATGATGGCGACTTCATTGACCTTTTTGACCTGTTGTATGAGGTGACTTCATTGACCTTTTTGGTCAGTGTCCGTCGCTCACTCCTGCATGGCCACTGCTGCTGCTACTGCTGCTGCTGTATCTTCACAGAGCCTGCTGGCTCTGTGTTCGAGGTCCACCTCCACCCGCAGGCACCCGCCTGCGCATCATCCCTGGTGGCCTAGTGCCCATCTGTGTCTGTCTGTTTTCTTTCTCACCTCTTGCTCCTCATTTGTCTGCTTTTACTCCTGTTTTTACCTCTATCTCTCTTTATTTTTTCTTTCACCCTTTTTTGCTCCCCTGTGCTTCCTTCCCTGCCGTTGCTGCCCTCGCGCCCTATATCCCGACCTCCCGCCTCCCGGACGGTCAATCCCCCCATCAGGGGTGGCGCGTTGAAAGTGTGCCAAAGGCAAGCCAGTCTGCGCCGATCCGTGCCTGGATCTCGCACCACCCACCAATACGATGCCAAGACCCTCCACGCACTGAACTTTGGAGGTCGGAGCACCTGCCACCCTGCTTCCCCATGACACCCACGGGCCATTCTCCTCCCGCCACTGCCACCTCACTCTCTCCACATGCCAAACGCCAGACCTCACAGTACCAGAATCAACTCCAGACCACCTCAAGTGCCTCCTCCTCAACGTCCGCTCCCTGTACAAACACACCGTGGAGATTTAGGACCTGATAGGCATCACCCTACCAGGACACTGCTTGCCTCACCGAGACATGGACTAACACATCATCTGGACCGGACATCGACATCGCCATCCCCAGTGACTACAAGCTGCTCAGCATGTACTGTCCATCCAGACAAGGAGGCGGCATAGCCATTGCCCACAAGTCCACCTTTTGACTGACAATCCACACACAGGAATTCACCCCTCTCATGGAGCACCTCCACTTCCAGGTACACACTATCCTGAAGACCATCACCAGCGGCAATCTCATCTACAGACCACCTGGACCACACCCAGCATTCAGCGACACCATCATCAACATCATAGCCCCCCATGCACTCGCCTCCAGCAACTACATCCTCCTCTATGACCTCAACTTCCATTTCAATCACCTCAGCGACCACAACACCTCATCACTACTCAAGAATTTGGACACAATTGGGCTTATGCAACTGGTCACCTCACCAACTAACACCACCGGACACACCCTCAACCCCATTTTTTCCACCAGCAGCAATGTAATTGTCATCGACTCAACCCCGCTACACTGGACCAACCGTCACTGCATCCACTTCTCAATCTCCACACCTACAGCGCACACTCACACAATGCACCCCTCCTACAGTAAATGGAACAAGCCCTTAGAGGAGCAACTCATAAAAACCCTCAGCAACTCACTACCCCCTGACATGACAGATGTCAACAACTCAGCACTCAACCTCCACAAATGGATTACCGACTGCGCCGACACCCCAGCTTCCCTCAGGAAGACCACAGGGAAGCACTCCTCCAAGAAAGCCAGCTGGTTCACCCCCACACTCCAGGAATCAAAGCACTCATGCAGGAGGCTGGAGAAAAGTGGAGGAACAGCAAATCCCCGGAAGACCTTGCAACGTTCAAATCCGCCACTAGATCCCACCATCGCCTCATCCAGTCCACCAGGAAAACCGTCCTGCAGGACCGCCTGAACACCACCACACACAAAACTAAAGAACTCTTTAACGTCATCAAAGAATTCACCAAACCACAAGCCGAGACCACCAACATCCCTCCATCTCAGGATCTCTGCGACAGACTTGCCACCTTCTTCCATCAGAAGATCAAAGACATCTATAACAGCTTCGGACCCCAAGACTCGCTGAATTCACCAACGACACCCCCGCCAGGACCCTCTGAAACCCCAAGGCTACTGCAAACCTGGACCCCCCTCACGACGGATGAGACATGCTCAGTCATGAGCAACATCCACTCCGGAGCCCCAAATGACCCCTGTCCCCACTACATCTTCACAAAGGTCAGTGCCTCGATCGTGCCTGAACTCTGCAAGACCATCAGTTGCTCCCTAGAGTCAGCAACCTACCCAGAAAACTGGAAGCACACGGAGATCCGACCACTTCTGAAGAAATCCACAGCTGACCCGACCCATCTCAAGAACTACCGCCCCATCTCGCTGCTGCCCTTCCCAGCTAAGGTCGCTTAGAAAGCAATCAATACTCAGCTACTCCAAAACATGGAGGACAACAACATCCTGAACATCTCCCAATCAGGATTCAGAACCAACCGCAGCACCAAAACGGCCCTGCTCACCGCCACAGATGACAGCCGCTCCCTCCATGACCGCAGAAATACAGCAGCCCTCATCCTACTTGATCTTTCAACCACCTTCCATATAATATCCCACCGCACCCCATGCACTAGACTCCATGCAGCAGGCATATGCAGCAAGACCCTTAGATGGATACACCTCTTCCTGACAGGCAGAACACAGAAAGCCAGACTCCTGACACATCTGTCAGAGCCTACAGACATCAGCTGTGGAGTACCCCAAGGATCATCGTTGAGCCCTACGCTGTTCAACATCTGCATGACCCTGCTCGCCCCTCTCATCAGGAACTACGGTATGAACATCATCTCCTACGCAGATGACACCCAGCTGATCATCTCCCTGACCGAGAACTCCTCAACTGCCAAGAAGAATTTCTGGGACAGGATGGAAGCAGTTGCCACCTGGATGAGGGAGAGTTGCCTTAAGCTGACCTCTGACAAAACCGAGATCCTCATCATGGGACCTTCCTCCTCAGCCTGGGATGACTCCTGGTGGCCCTCAACACTCAACAGGCCCCACAGACCACGCACGTAGCCTCAGTGTCATCCTCGACTTAATGCTAACCATGACCAGACAGGTCAACTCCGTCGCCTCCACCTGCTTCCACACCCTCCGACTCCTACGAAAGATCTTCAGATGGATGCCAACCGACTGCCGAAAAACTGTGACACATGCGGTAATCACGAGCAGACTTGACTACGGCAACGCCCTCTATGGTGGAACTGCCAAGAAGAACCTAAGCAAGCTGCAACAAATTCAGAACTCCGCCGCCAGACTCGTCCTAAACATTCCCCATTGAGTGCACATCACAGAATACCTGAAAAAACACTGTCGAGAAAGGATCCCCTTCCAGACCTCTCTGCAGTCACTCGCCAACGTACCCTGCATGAAGAAGTCCTCAGCTGGAGTAGGATCTTTCACGTACCTGGCAGCAAAAGGTCGGAACAACTTACCCCTTCATCTTAGAGAGTTTCCATCACTGCCTCAGTTCAGGAAGGACCTCAAGACCTGGCTCTTCAACTGATCTCTGAGGACACATTCCTTAGCGCCTTGAGACCCTATGGGTGAGTAGTGCACTATAAAATATCTGATTGATTGATTGTTGTGAATGCATTTAATTATAGTGATGACATATTAGTTTTTGGAGCTACACAGAAGGAGAATGATAGAGCCCTCACACAAGTTTGTCAGTTAGTCAATGGTGCAGGTTTGACCCTAAATGCAGACAAGTGTGAGATCAACAAGACAAAACTGAAATTCTTTAGCCATATCTTTTCTAAAGGGGGTATGATGCTGATCCCCCATAAGAAGTTTCAATGGTACGTTCTTTTCTTGGAATGGCCAGTTACTGTTCAAGATAGATAAAGGACTTTGCAACTGTTAGTGCTCCATTACGAGAGTTAACATTTCTTTTCAATGGTGATAAGAATGTGAAAAAGTGTCAAGAGGATCAAACACACCATTGAAAATGTTACAGAAATGGTGTGCTTCAATCCAAAGCTTCATACAGAGATTGTGATTGACACTAGCCCAATCGTGTTATATTGGCATAGCATAGTGGACAGCCAAATGCTAGACGACATAATGTGGTCTATGCTAGTAGACGTTTGTCTCAAACAGAACATCCTTAATAACAGCCTGAGAAAGAAAGTTTGGCTGTAGTATGGGCGTGTGAACATTTGCATGCATTCCAGTATGGAAAGCCTTTTAGGCTGGTGACTGATCCTCATGTTTTTCTGACCATCTTTGGTGATCCAACAGCCAAGATACCTCCCTGTATTGAATGATGGGGGCTACTATTGCAAGAGTAGGACTATACAAATGTGCATTGACCAAGAAAGGATCAAAATCCTGCTGTTACTTTTCAGGACTGCCTATCCAAGGTCATGGTATTCCATCCAAGACCACTGAGGTCTACATCAATTTCATTGTCAAGTACAGTACACCAGCTGCTGTGTTGTTAACCAAGGTTGTCCCTGCCTGACTCCCTGAAGTTAAAAAACATAATTACACATCAGTCATGGAATAAACACAATTTACCTCTCAGTAATGATGGTGAATATCAAAAATACAAAAATGTTAAAGATGAATTCTCCATAACTCAGGAAGGATCCTGATTCCGGAAAGCATACGACAAAAGGTGATCGAAGTGGTTCATGAAGGACATTGTGGGATTGTTGCTACAAAGACAGCTCTCCAAGCTCAGTTTGGTTTCCATATTTAGAAGAAAGAGTTATAAAGTAACTCAAGGCTTGTCACATATGCAATTGCATGTCAACCAAAGTCACTCAACATACTCTGACCATGTCAGAACTCCCTGATCATGCCTGGGAGAGAATAGTCATAAATTGCTTTGGTCCACTTGAAAATGAACATAATTTAATGGTGATTATAGATGAATACCCACGTTTTTCTTTGGTCGAAGGTCTTTCATCCATGTCACACAAGTGAGTAATCGAACAACTTGATGGCATCTTTACAAATGGAGCACACCAGCCATTGTAAAGTCTGACAATGGTCCCCCCCTCAACAGTAAAGAATTTAAAAACATTCTGGAGCATCTGAACATAAAGCATCAAAAGATCACACCCTTATAGCCACAGGCTAATGGACCTATTGAGCATTGTATGAGCACACTAAAGAAATCAGTACAGTGTGCAACTCTTGAGAAGCTCAGATTAAAGACAGTATTAAATTCTACTTTACAAGCTTATACTCTACACCCAACTCAACCACAGGTGAAATTCCTGCAACTCTGATGTTCAGGAGAGGAATGGCAACCAAGTTACCTCACTGGACCACAGAAAGAGAGAGAAGTGAAAACATACTTCGTACAAGGGACTTGGTTCATAACTAGAAAATGAAAGTTTATGCAGACAAGAGGCGACGTGCAAAAGACCTTTTATTCAGGAAATGAGATTTGGTGATCACTCAACAGTTATGCAAAAGAAAATCTGAAGCTCCTTACAATGCTGAACCTTTTCAAGTAGTGTCTATCAAACGACACATGGTGACTGCCCAGCGCCCTGGGAAGTATATTACCAGAGTCTCTTCTCAATTCAGGCCTGTATTTTACCCATACGAAATCAAAAGCCAGTCAACCAGGGGAGAGCCAGGTAGTGAAAGGTATGTGCAAAGATCAAAAAACAGAACAGAAAGGTATTATTTTGGTAATCTTATTTCGGAAAAAGGAAATGCAATAACAAACAACGATAGTCATATAAAAACTATTCATGTAATACTACTTTGATAATAGAGATAGAGAAATACAATTAAATCCATGGAAGTCATATATACAATCACATAAAAAAAATGTATCTCCCTCAAAGGAAGGAGGGTGGGAAGGTTACAAGACAGTAAAACCAAGAGTACTTATCTCGTGAGCAGCGGCAAGAAAGAAGGAAGACGACAGTGCGTGGATGGACTTTATAACCTATTGGAATGTTTTTGAAGTATTGAATTCCTTCAACTGTTGCTGCTGTGAGGGGGCAATGAGGAATTTTGCATAGTGTTAGCCTCCATTTCATGACATAAAATCAACACTGTCATGCACCACACCAACATACATCCTAGTAACATGTAGACAAAATTAGCATGCACATAATATACCATTACATGCACATCACATCATAAGATATTGGCATGGATGGTGGTGACTGTATCTGGCAAAGAACAAGTGATCTCTTCAATAGGGAGAAAAACGAAAAGTCCATTGCCACACCCACCCACACACATAATACTCTACAGTATACAGATATTCCTAGATCTAATTATCTTTTGTTTCACACTAACTCACACAAACCACTTTGATTGCTAACACTGTTCAAACATTTTACTAACCGAATGAGTATAGAATAGACGCTCTGAAATAATGGTTCCTTCAGACCAAATGATGGCTCTCCCAGATAATCATGAAATGAAGCCCTGATACAAAATGTTCTGCAATGCTATAACAATGATTGCTGGTGAATATAAATGTAAATAATATAATATGTAGCATTGTTTTCATGATAGACAGTACACCAGACTTGTCTTACAAGATCTGGAACTCTATCCTCACTCGGTGTGACTGGCCCAGTGAGTGATAGGCGACCTGAGTACAGTATAAAAAATAAGTGTCAGTGATGAATGCCATGACTTAAAGAGAGTTAGTGTGTCTCACTTCGTGTCTCTGATCCTTTGGGAGGGAACAGCTTGAGTGTTGCCCTTTATGGGCTCCTGAAATAGGGGAAATGGCCAATCCTGGCTCTAGAACACACCTCAGCACTTTTGTTCTGTACCATATAAATATTAGTAAACGTGAAATACAAACACACTTCTGTTTGTCTCCAGCCTCAGAAGAAAAGCATAATTTGCATAAATATGTAAATGTATCCCTTTTGTCTAACCCATGGAGGTCTCATGAGAGTACTTACCTAGTCAGGGGAAGGCATCCATTAACCTGCCAAATGTGACAAACTCATCTTCCCCTGCAGCTTTTACGGGTCCCATCTGGACTTAGGGCCTTATTTAGAACGTGGTGGTGGGGAATACTCCATCACAAATGTGACAGATATAGTGGCCATCGTATTACGATCCTATTGTATCCTATGGAGATGACAGTACAGCGGATGGGATATCCGGGAAGTTTGTGACGCAGTATTCCATCCATCAAGATCTAAATCAGGCCCTTTGAATGGAAGTAGTACTCTGCCGCCTTCTAGGAGAGCTCCATCGTGCATACCCCACTACACCTCTCCTAATCAATGGTAGTGTGAGTGAAAAACGAAGGGGAGCCCAAACACAGTGCAGTTCCAGCCGCAGTACACAGGGGATAGCCCCAGCCAAATGCAGGCATCAGTGTTTATCACCCATATTCACTAACACAAGTTGGCAGCTGTTGAACACTCTGTACGTGATCTTGTCTCGAGGCCTACTTCAACTGACGAATATTAAACTCATGTGGTATGCATGTCAGTGTTTTACATGTGTGCTTCTTTGTTGTCCTCTAATGCCATGTGTGTAGTGCTCCACATTTAGAGGTGACACCATCTTGGATTGGGCTATACATCACTGTAGGTTTGGCAGCAGTTTAATTGAGAGAGTCTGGATCTGTAACTTGGACATTAGATACTACCATCTTACATCAGCTCCCTGTGTCAAATTCTTCATTTTTCTGTGATTTGCCCACAAGTGCTTGCAAATCAATTTCCACTGTATTGTGCACCCGATTTTCATTACATAATTTGAGTTTAACCCTTACGACTTCCTGGACATCCCTGCGATCTTATGGAAAATTACCCTGGTTGTGTACACAATACTGTTTATTGCATTTGAACAATCACTGCTCTTTATTGGTTCCACAAATTACCCAATATTTTACTTTATGTTACTATTCAGTGTTAAGTGACAAGTCTCTGCATTTTTGAGTCTCCTGGTTTCAACCCCACTGTTTGTTGCACCATTTAGTATAAGTTTTAAACACCACAAACGTTTTACAGTGCAAAGAGAAACTACCAATGCCGAGGAAGAGGTGGAAAGAACATTTTGAACGTACATGTTCAGTGCTTAATTTGAGGTGGTGGGTGCAAGATGAGGCCCACCTGCACTCATTTTGGGGAACAGAACTTTTTTTTCCTCATCAAACCCTTACCTAAGCAGGGAGCGTATAACACAAAGAGGAAAGAAGGAGTAAGAGAAGGACGAAGAAGTGTAAAAGTGAGATACAAAGCTAGTGAATATCTGATGGTGAATTCGAGAGGCATGAGGTGGAATCAAGACATCGCACCCTTGGTATTGGGCAAGCCTATATTCAATTACACTGGCCGTGGGCTGCTGACCAATACCTTGGGCCCTGACAATTATTCTTTTACAAATTAAGCAATGTACACGTTGCCTGGGTATGAAGGTCAATGAATATTTAGAACACTATCGAGCGCCGTTCAGTCTGCAGCAGAGGGGGGCTGGAACGGTTCTGAGGAATCATTAATGGGACCACAAACGTGTTTTTAACATCAAATCAACGTAGTTTTGAGGTGGTGTAAAGTCTACATGGATCTCGCACTGAGTCAGAAACAGTTAGTGACATTTCAACTTGTAGTTTTGATACAACTGTGGATGGTGAGCTTAAGGATCAATTGGCCAATAGTAGAAACTTTTAGAAGAAAATATGCACATTTGGCTGCCTATCAAATCCATTACTACTGAGAAAACTACTGAGCAGGTGCTCATAAATGATTATATGAAAAAAGGCTGTAAAGAGGTTAGGAGAGTTGGAACTCTTGTAAACAGAACCGGTAGTGTGGAAGTAAAGGCGAAAAGTGAATCCTGATTATTGAGTTCTGGATGCGGAACTGAATTCCATTTAACTTGCTTTCAGGATGCACATGCCTGGTAATATTTGCAGCGCAAGTGTCCACAAATATAATGTCATCACTAGTTATGGGGGGCTCTATTTATTTCATGGTTTATTTTAAAGCAGAAGTGGTATTCATCAGAAGAGAATGAATAAATTAGCATGTATGCGGCACACCAGGTAATGAATGTACTTTGCTGTTAATGTTAGAGATAACTTACTTTTATCATTGATCCTTGCATGAAAGATCAAGTTTTGTTTTATTTTAGAGGAGAATTTGCTTGCGATATTAGTCTTACAGGATAGCGTTCAAGATGTACATGTGTGCTTGTCCAAGAGAGGAATGTCCTTTGTGCTTCATATGTGGGACCTTGGAGTAGCATGTATTATGTCACTGAATTCCTCAAGTTTCCGTTGATAAGAGGCAGGAAGCACTGTAAGATGATTATTCTAAAGACTGCTACCTTCTCTATGGTTGTGTAATGTCAAATCAGCATGGTATACCGTTTTTCAATGTTAGCACCTTCATAAAATTTCCATAAATAACAGAAGGGCAGTAGGCAACCAAATAAGGCATGCAATGTTTATATTTCTTTGCGTTAACTACAACAATCATTGGACAAATGTTAGAAAGTCATATTTTACAAAATTGTAGAACCATAGCGGATAATATTGGAGAAAAATAATATCTAAAAACAGAGAAAGGGTCTGCAGGGTTAATGTGAGTGTGATCGAGATAAGACTTAAAACTATACAAACCCAATAATAAAATATCCTGCTTATATGTAATTGTAATATACATACAAACCAAAAAACCAGCAAGGTATACTGACATAGTAGAATATACGGCGAGAGTCCAACTTGTACATCATCACTAATTCTTGTTGGGTACCGGAGTAGCGTGCTACTCATCGAAAAGCGCTTCGACGCCTCGTCAGGGGTAGTAAGCGCTATATAAATACGATTACAATTACAATTACAATTACAATTACATAGACACAATTTAAGGTTACGAATGTCAGCAGACTTTATGGTATTTTTATGAAAATGCAGGTCTCGTGATGATCAATGAGATATTTTACTACTAAATAGGTTGGAATGTTTTAGGGCTGTTTTATCAGCTCATCATTTAATGCAAAGCCAAAAAGTCCGCATCTGAAATTTCATTTGAGCTCACAGTGAAGAACGTTTAGGGCCTGATTTAGAACTCAGCGGATGGGGTACTCCGTTACAGCAGTGACGGATAAATCCCACTGAATATAATGGGATTTAGATTTTGGCAGATGGGATTTCCGTAGATGGGATTTCCGTCACCATTGTGCCGGAGTAACAGGTCCACCGAGTTCTTAATCAGGCCCTTTATCTCGTTTAGGCAGACAGGGAAGAACTTTTTTATATAAACAGTGACTTCCTTATTTGAAATTATTGACCCTGAGTTACTCTTTGATTATTTTCTGATGTCAGCTCATGTTTCCATTTTGCAATGAAGTTTGAATTTTGTTAAAGCTAAGTTGGACTTTGTTAAACAGTTTCTGCAAAATCCCATGCAAGTTCAGTTGGGAAAAGCATCCTGGATGCAGTAATAGTAGTTTACCCACCTTCCTAGGAAATGCCCACTCTACGTCATCTATCCTATTTTCATTCAAGTTTGATTCTCCTGTTTGCTATAATAATATCACATGAGCCATCGAAAATATGATAATTGGATTTATCTAGATGAATCAAAGATTGGACATAGTGAGTAGAATTTGTTTGGAATGCTGGAGCACCTGTTTTATCCCTTTCAGCGCGGTTCTACATGAGCAGCGGGTGCACTGACTGTTTCATGGCCACTATGGGCCCAATCCACTCCTAGTGTGAGAATGCCGATGTTGAGGGCCATGGGTGCCGCGTACCACTGCAGGCACTCCTCGCAGTAGCCTTGGGCCTGGAACCATCCCGGTTGCAACGGTTGCAACGGTTGCAACTGCAGCGGTATCTACCTTCCCACTCCCGACCCAACCTGACGTGACTGCACTTTGCCCAGTTTATCGGCACGTACAACATAAGAGGAAAGTACCTTGGCGTTCACGACTATGTCGGACACCATTTTAGGAAGTTGGGGAAGTTCCTATGTTGATTAATGGGACAGCCATTTTATTAAATTGGCAACATCCAATTAACCCTGTAACAGTATTTTGGCAGTTGTAGTTCATGACAACCCCAGCTGTTCTCCACAAGACTGAGTCCTTAAGATAACTTGCTGGCTCTGCTCTCCCCTTGCTTAAGCCCTGCTTAGCACAATGTTCCTAGTTTATACTGATCTGATATCATGTCTGAGGGACAGACAGAGAATCCAATCGAGGAGAGATTAGAGGGTATGATGAATAGGGCACTTGAAAGGTTAATGGGATCGCTTGATGACACTATTTATAAGAAATAGGAGGCCTTTGCTAAGAAAGATAATGTTTTAAGAAACAATGAGCAACTTGAGAGCTCAGAATGGGTAGTTAAGACCAAAGGAAAAGAGCTTATGCTGATACACTGGCTAAAGCAAGCAAAAAGTAAAAAAACTACAGGCCATGGTCCCACACGCAGATCTGGTGGTGACCGGACTAGTGCCTCGGGCACTACAGTTGGGCAGGAAAAAGGTCACATGTTCCCATTTCAATTGATAGTGATGAGGCTTCTGAGCCCGATACTGATCTCTCTTACTCCTCTGATTTTGACTCAGATCACAAGGATATTGAAATCAACAGAAAGGGAACATCAGAAGAGGCATCCAAGCCCTCGAGATCCAAAATGGGCATTGTTGACCCCCTGGGAAAGTATATGTTCTTTGTCCTCCTCATTAATCACCCCCTATCTCCTCAATGGGCTCTGTTTCAGCATATTACTGATTATATTGCCTTCTGGCTTAGAACAGAGATCCCCAAGGAGGTTAGTTCTCGTTTAAGATCTGAGTGCCCCGCCATTCCCTCCCTGATAAAGTTTCAACAACTCGGGAATTGGATGCCAATGTTGTGGCATTTATTAGCAAAAACAGCAAGGATCCTAGAAAAGGACTTGAAAAAGGCTTGAAATCTTGCCAGGATCGGCTATTGAACCT
Organism: Pleurodeles waltl; assembly: GCF_031143425.1. Classification (NCBI taxonomy): domain Eukaryota; kingdom Metazoa; phylum Chordata; class Amphibia; order Caudata; family Salamandridae; genus Pleurodeles; species Pleurodeles waltl. The sequence goes on from NC_090438.1 coordinate 351,512,396, forward strand.
TATTGGCCTCCTAACTAAAATGTTTGAGATGGCCGAGGAACCCTATCTCAACAAGACATCAGTGGATTCCAAGAAATTGCGCCAGTGGGCCCAAAGGGCCATCTGCCTCTTAGGAAATGCAAACATTGTTCTCTCTAATGAGAGAAGGAAAAGCATCCTCCTCAGGATCGATCCCAAATTGATAGATCTAGCGAGCAAGGAAGTAAGCCCTTCCAGGCAGGGTCATCCCTTTGGAGATGACTTCATTAAAGACATGGCCAGGTATGTAGGAGTATTTAGCTCCATTCAAAAGTCACAGAGAGACATTAAAAGGATATTCCAGGATAGGGTTTTTGGCAGGAGAACGAGGAGTCAGTTCCATGGCAGAGGTCAAGCTTCATCCCAACCCTACCTGGGGTGCAGCAACAGGTTCTCCCCAGACAAGCTTTGGATCCCACCAAGGCTTCTATCCTAAAAGACTACAGACCTGTAGCAGGTTTTCCAGAGGTGATCGAAAGTAAAGAGGTTTTCTGCAGGAAAGAGTTTCCAGAGACCCTTTACGTAACCCTACAAAGGTGTGAGGCAGTTTGGCCCATTTATTGGGGAATTGGACGCGAGTGACACAGGACCCCAGGGTCTTGGATGCAGTCAGGGGATACAAGCTGGAGTATATAGATCTCCCCGTCCAGGTGAAGACACCTCAAGAGATAAGATTTTCAGAGGAAGACTCAAGGTTGGTGACCAAGGAGTTAGAGGATTTACTAGCCACAGGGGCTATTCAGGAGCCCTCAAACCCTGGGACAATTTTGTCAGCAATATTTTCCTGGTCGAAAAGAAACACGAAGGTATGAGGACAGTGATAAATTTGAAAGAGCTAAACGAGTGGGTGGTATATCGCCACTTCAAAATGGAAGAGTTTTTCCTGTTGAGGGACGTCCTGAGAAAAGGGGATTGGTTAACAAGATAAGATCTTAAAGACGCATAGTTAACAATTCTAATTTGGCCTCCTCATTGGAAATTCCTTCAGTTTACCTGAAGGTGCAAACTTTTAGAATTTTGCAGCCTACCATTCGGCCTTTCCTAAGCACCTCAGTGATTACCAAAGTTCTTCACCTGTAGTGACCTGGCTCTGGGCAAGAGGAGTAAGGCTAATTATCTACTTGGCCGATATTCTAATAATGGGTTAGTCATGGAATGTGGTCTCCTGTCATACAGTAATGACTATCCAACTACTAGAGCATCTATGGTTTGTAATAAACCAAAAAAAATATTGCTTGATCCCATCTCTGGAGGTGCAGTTTCTAGGCTTTATGGTAGACACCGTTCAGGCAGAACTCAAGCTTCCCAGAGAAAAGTTAAGGAAACTGTGCAGGGAGTTAAAGAGGGTGTTAGCGAGAAAAGAAATCCCACTACGTTTTTTTAGCTAGTGTTAGAAATTGGGTTTTTGGTTGGCAGTCAGGTTACCCTCTGTCCAAGCAAGAACCCTCACTCTAGTCAGGGTAAGTCACACCCAATCCAAATTATCCTGTGCCCACCCTCTGGTAGCTTGGCACGAGCAGTCAGGCTTAACTTAGAAGGCAATGTGTAAAGCGTTTGTGCAATAAATCATACAATAACACAATATAGCACCACAAAAATACACCACACAGTGTTTAGAGAAAATATGTAATATTTATCTGGGTATTTGCAGGTCAAAACGATCAAAGATGCAATATGAATTTGTAAAGATATCACTAAAAAGTGATATGAAGTGTCTTAAGTCTTTAGAAAGTAAACAAAGTCTCTTTCAAGCACAAAGTACCTGGTGTGGAGTGGAAAATCTCCGCAGAGGGCCGCAGAAGAGGAGATGCGTGGAAAAATGGTATGTGCGTCGGTTACGCCCCTTTACACACAGACTTGCGTCGTTATTTTTCACGCGGGGAGATGTGCGTCGTTCTACGGGAGGAAAAATGGTGTGTGCGTCGGTTGCGCCCCTTCACACACGGACTTGCGTCGTTATTTTTCACTTGGGGAAGACGTGTGTCGTTTTCCGGCACGTGGACCGTCTCCTTCTATGGATCGCAGGATTACCAGATGTCCCAGGGTCTGTGCGTGGATTCTTCGGCTTGTTATCCGGCTGCACGTCGTTCCGGGAGGCTGTGCGTGGAATTTTCTTTCTCACGGCAGGCGTTGCGTCGATTTCCCCTCTGGAAGTCGGGCAGCGTTGTCCATGCGAGGCCGTGCGTCGAAGTTCTGGTCGCACCGCAGGCGTCGCGTCGAGCGGCGTCTTTCTGGATCGGCGTGCAGTGAATTTTTCACCACGGAACAAGCTGTGCATCAACAATTTCGGCACACGAAGAGTCCAAATGAAAAAGAGAAGTCTTTTTGGTCCTGAGACTTCAGGGAACAGGAGGCAAGCTCTATCCAAGCCCTTGGAGAGCACTTTTACAGCCAGACAAGAGTTCAGCAAGGCAGCAGGCCAACAGCAAGGCAGCAGTCCTTTGTAGAAAGCAGACAGGTGAGTCCTTTGAGCAGCCAGGCAGTTCTTCTTGGCAGGATGTAGGTTCTGGTTCAGGTTTCTTCTCCAGCAAGTGTCTGATGAGGTAGGGCAGAGGCCCTGTTTTATACTAAATTGTGCCTTTGAAGTGGGGGTGACTTCAAAGAGTGGCTAAGAAATGCACCAGGTCCCCTTTCAGTTCAATCCTGTCTGCCAGGGTCCCAGTAGGGGGTGTGGCAGTCCTTTGTGTGAGGGCAGGCCCTCCACCCTCCCAGCCCAGGAAGACCCATTCAAAATGCAGATGTATGCAAGTGAGGCTGAGTACCCTGTGTTTGGGGTGTGTCTGAGTGAATGCACAAGGAGCTGTCAACTAAACCTAGCCAGACGTGGATTGTAAGGCACAGAAAGATTTAAGTGCAAAGAAATGCTCACTTTCTAAAAGTGGCATTTCTAGAATAGTAATATTAAATCTGACTTCACCAGTCAGCAGGATTTTGTATTACCATTCTGGCCATACTAAATATGACCTTCCTGCTCCTTTCAGATCAGCAGCTGCCACTTCAACAATGTATGAGGGCAGCCCCAATGTTAGCCTATGAAGGGAGCAGGCCTCACAGTAGTGTAAAAACGAATTTAGGAGATTTACACTACCAGGACATATAAACTACACAGGTACATGTCCTGCCTTTTACTCACACAGCGCCCTGCTCTAGGGGTTACCTAGGGCACACATTAGGGGTGACTTATATGTAGAAAAAGGGGAGTTTTAGGCTTGGCAAGTACTTTTAAATGCCAAGTCGAAGTGGCAGTGAAACTGCACACACAGGCCTTGCAATGGCAGGCCTGAGACAAGGTTAAGGGGCTACTGAAGTGGGTGGCACAACCAGTGCTGCAGGCCCACTAGTAGCATTTAATCTACAGGCCCTAGGCACATATACTGCACTCTACTAGGGACTTACAAGTAAATTAAATAGCCAATGATGGATAAACCAATCAATAGTACAATTTACACAGAGAGCATATGCACTTTAGCACTGGTTAGCAGTGGTAAAGTGCTCAGAATTCAAAAGCCAACAACAACAGGTCAGAAAAAATAGGAGGAAGGAGGCAAAACGTTTGGGGATGACCCTGTCAAAAAGCCAGGTCCAACAGCTAGGAGTTTGGGCCTGTTTTCCTCCACAATTTAGTCAATATTTCCTGGCACTTTGTACTAGTGGGCCCTCCAAAGACTCAAAACGAAATTTTAGGAACCAATTGGTCGTACTCCCAAATGTTGCCCCTAGATCAGGAATCAAGGGAGGAGCTCTTGTGGTAGCTCAAGAATGCAGAAGCATGGGATGGCAGGGCCATTTTCAGGAGGAAACAGAAATAATAATAGAGTCAGATGCCAATTCAGACAGCTGGGGAGCGAGATTTGGGAACTCATCCACTGGGAAACATTGGTCAGATCAAGAGAGGAACTTACACATCACCTGCTTGGAATTGTTGGGAGGTTCTTTTGCAATCTGTAGCTTTACCAGAGACATGATGAGATGTTGTGTGATGTTGTGTATGGACAATGTGGCAGCAGTTTGATACGTAAAAAGATGGATGGCTCTCGTTCAAAGGGCCTCGCAGATTTAGCTAAACACTTTTGAGGGTACTGTTTGAGCAAGGGAATTTATGCTGTGGCAGAACATATCCCTGGGGTAAACAATGGTGTAGCTGACAGTTTTTTCAGAAACTTCAAAGATTCCAGCAACTGGAGATTGAACAGTAAGGTATTCTTGAGTGTTCAAGAGAGATGGGGTCCCTTTGGAGTGGACCTTATTGCAGACAGACTGGACACACAGCTGACGAAGTTCTTCGGTTGGAGGCCAGATTCTCAGGCTTTGGGGAGGGGGGGCGATGGGAGAATGCCTTCCTCCAGGATTGGAAGAGCATAGCATCCTATGCTTTACCTCGATTTGCCATGCTGCCAAGGACCCTATTGCTTGTTTGCAGATGCAGGGAACCTGTTGTAGTGATAACACCCATCTGGAGGTCACAGGCCTGGTTTCCAATCATGTTGGAAATGACTGTGAACTTCTCTATCCTAATACCTACATCCGGGGATATAATTATAGGACCAGAAGGGGAATTTCATCCTCCAGTAGAGCAGAGTCTACTGTTTCTGATGGCCTGTAGGATTTTAGGGGCAATGGGAAATTCTAGGGCTTTCGGCAGATGCTTTCCAACTCATATCAGAGTCATGGGCACTTGGGAGAAGGAAAGCATATCGACTGGCTTGCAAGAAACGGGTATGTTGGTGTGTTCAACGAAATTACAATCCTGTTTCAACGGATCTAGTGCATGTGATTAACTATCTATCAGAGTTGTTCACCTCAAGTTTGTCTTACAGGACAGTGAATGTTTACAGATCATATAGAGTGGTCAGACATTGCTTGGTGGATGGTGTATCGGTTGTCCAGAATTTAGTAACTAAGAAAATCATGCAGAGTACACTTCCTTATGGGACGTTAGGGATGTCTTACAAGTCCTGACAGGATGGGGTTAGAACTCTAAGCTATCGTTAAAACGTATCTCTTACAAACTAAGTTACTCTACCTGGTGTCATTTAGATGGACTTCGGACGTAAGAGCTTTAGATGTCACTAGTAAGGCCTACCAGCCTGTGGAAGTCTGTTTTTATATTAAAAGAAGAACAAAGACAACCTTGTTTTTTTATCCTTACTTTGATTTGAATGAAAGCCTTTGTGTTGTGAAATGCTTGAAAGAGTACGAGAGGAGAACTGCATGTTTGAGACAGAATGTGGCACAGTTGTTGATTTCACACAGTAGGCCTCATAAGGCGGTTTCTTCCCTCACTTTAGCGAGATGGATAAAAGAGGTTATGAGTGAAGCAGGTGCTGATATTAATAGATATGGGTCTCACTCCCTTAGGGGTGCATCAGCCTCAAAAGCTTTTGTCTTGTGAGGTGGTTTGCAGGATATCCTAAGAGCTGCGGATTGGTCTAATGAAAGTATGTTTAGAAGTTGCTACTTTAGACCTGCTGCAAATGCAATTGATAATGTGTTAAACTTTCATAATGATAGCCTCCACGTCATGACATAAAATGTAGATTTTTCACAGCCTGGTGGGCAGAAAATCTTATGTTATTAATGACATGCAGGCTAAGATTATATCACCACTTTAATACCCTCCCTAATGAAATAAGGTATTGGAATATTGTCTCAGTTTTAAACTTTTTTCTTTCAGATTAAGGACATGTCTCAGATTTGGGATGCTGTTAGTGAAACCTTTGTTGTTGGAGTTTAGTTCTCTGTTGGAGTTATCTTGTTTACAGCACTGCAAGAAGGAAGATGGTCTTTATTCCCTATTAGAGTGTTCTTGAAGGGCCAGATGTAGTAAGCGTTTTGCATGGCGCAAACTGTGAAAATCGCAGTTTGCGCCATGAAAAACGCGCATCGCGATGCACATTCCCATTTTGCGAGTCTGTACCAACTCGCAAAATGGGAATGCGACTTGCAAATAGGAAGGGGTGTTCCCTTCCTATTTGTGACTCGCACCGCGATGCAGAATTGCTTTGTGACCGCGAACGCGGTCGCAAAGCAATTCGCAGTTACCACCAGTGTCACACTGGTGGTAACCCATTCGCAAAAGGGAAGGGGTCCCCAGGGGACCCCTTCCTCTTTGTGAATGTTGCCGTTAATGTTTTTTCAGAGCAGGCAGTGGTCCAATGGACCACTGCCTACTCTGAAAAAACGAAACCAAATGGTTTCGTAATTTTTTCGTATTGCAACCCGTTTTCCTTTAAGGAAAACGGGCTGCAATACAAAAAAAAAACTGCTTTATTTAAAAAGCAGTCACAGACATGGAAGTCTGCTGTCTCCAGCAGGCCACCATCCCTGTGAGTGCAGGGAATCTCAATGGGGTCGCAAAATGCGGCCCACCTCATTAATATTAATGAGGTGGGTCTTTGCGACCCCATTGAGATTCGCAGACGGTGTCTGAGACACCGTTCTGCATCCGATTTTGCAAATCAGAAATTGTGAGTCGCACGACTCGCAATTTCCGATTCGCAAAATCGGAGTTTCCTACATCTGGCCCGAAGTTCTGAATAAAGGAGTTTTGCATAATCTTTGTCTCCTTGTCATTAATAAAACCCAGATTTTTCGCCCACCAGGCTTTGAAAAATATAGATTTCCCAGTACTTTGCCAACTATATTGTTTTGGTGCTGCGTCACACAATGAGTTTTAAGAATTTTGTTACTTACATTCGGTAATGCTCTCTTTCTGGTGGAGGCTCCATCTGGCCACAGATTCCTTATCTCTATAATATTCCCAAAGCGCCAGACTAAATCTGGAAACTTTTCCATAGCACCTGTATGTGCCGGAAGGTGTCTTGTGGGGCCTATATAGGCTCCTCTACTGCCTGCTGTCAGTTTCTTCCAAGATCGTCCGCACCTCAGACGTGGAGCCCCAAATGCAAACTGATAGACCAGTGTGCAGATTCCTAAACATTGGATCACATTAATGGGTAGAGTGCAAACACAGAACATGGAATAAGGGAGGGTCGGTGAGGAAAGTGCAGCTAGATAGGCTATACCAGAAAGAGAGTTGGTAAAGGTAAGTAACTTGTTCTTTTGATTGAGACTTCTAGCTGCAGATTCCTCACATTTTGAAAAGACACTAAAGCAGAACCTAAGGGAGGTGGACTGTGCATGGACTCAAACCAGAAATCCTGCATGACTGAGGGGGGGAGGGGAAAAGTGTCCTGAGTGCACCTGGCTGTCCAGACAATGTGCTTTGTGAATATAAGTAGGGAGCGCACGTAGGAGCCTCACACACCTAGGACAGGAACTCCAGGTGTTAATGCAGTGGTAGCAGCTTTGGCCCTTGTAGAATGAGCACAAAGTCCTTTTGAGGGCCGCTTTTTGGCCAATGCATAGCAGATTTTAATGCAGAGCATGATCCAGTGCAAGATGGTATGCTTCTGCACAGCCTTGCCTTTTTTCGCTCTGATGATCCCAACAAAGAGTTGATCGTCCATCCGAGGGTTCTTGGTACGATCAATGTAGAAGCTCAGCCCTCTTTTGGGGTCCAAGCAGTGGAGCCTATCTTCCTCCTTAGAGGGTTAAGGTGGGCATAGAACGCCAGCAGGGTGATGGTTTGACTGACATGGAACAGCATCACAACTTTTGGTAAGAAGGATGCCCTACTTCGCTGAACCAGCTTATCAGGGGAAAAAATGGTTACGGAGGGTGAACACCCAGAGCCTAACACTCACTCACATGCTGTGCTGAGATAGTGGCAATGAGGAATATAGTCTTGATGGTCAGGAGCCGTAAGGAACAGATGTGAAGCGTCTCAAATGGAGAGCACATCAAATAGGTAAGGACAAGATTGACGTCCCACTGGGGCATCACAAAAAAAGAATGAGGAAACATATGCTGTAGCCCTTTCAAAAATCACATCACAATGGATGACTTAAACAATGAGGGTTGATCAGGCAACTGTAATAAGGCAGAAAGGGACCAAAGCAAGACCTTACCAGGCAAGAGATGAAACAAATAACAGGACGTCAGACATTTTGCCCTGGAGATAGTGAATCTGGTGTGTGCTTCACCAAACCATAAACACGTTCCAATGACAAGCATATACATATCAAGGGACACCTGGCTGCCAAGATGACATCAACCATCACTGGAGGAAGGTCAAAGGTGTTCAGCTGTCGCTGCTTAATCTCTACACATGAAGGTGGAGATTGCAATGGCCTGAATGCAGAATCAGACCCTCCTGTTGCGACAGCAGTTTCTCCTAGAGAGGCAGCCTGAACGGAGGACAAGTGCTCAAGCCCCACAGTTCTGTATACTATATTCTCCTTGCCCAATCCAGAGCCACTGGGATGAACTGGGCCTAGTCTGTCCTGATCTTCCTGAGAACTCGGGGCAAGAGTAGTGTTGCCAGAAAGGTATATAGGAGTCCTGAATTCCACTTGGGTGGAACGCAACTCCAAGTGAGGGATGCTGTGCAAATTCTAAAGTGTCAAAGTGGTGGTGCTGGTGGTGTTGTCCGTGAGGACCTGCATTAGCTTCACTTTGATGCATGGCAGGAAGACTTTCAATGCCAAGGAAGTGTCCCTCAGTTCCAGAAGGTTGATATGGAGCTGCCACTCTGCCAGAGATCAGCGGTCTCTGGTCTCCACCTCTGTCTAGTGGCCTCCGAGCCCAAAAGTGACACATCGGTCACTACTGTCAGCTCTGGGTCAAGAATGGTGAGGGATCTGCTGCTGACCTATTTGTGGTCCATTAGTGTGGTCAGACTTCCCCTTGATGCTGGGCACACTGGGACTTCAGATTCCGCTGCAAAGCCTGCATAGGCTACCTAGAGGACTCAACGAGCAGGATGCAGGTTGCCATCATTTTCAGCCTTATAATCAACCTCACTAAAATCTAGGACTGAGGAGGAAAGATCGGGATCATAGCCTGAATGTCCTGGTCTCTCTATCACAGGGGAAAGGCACAAAACCGTTGTCCATAGCTCAGGTAAATGGGGGGCATCAGAGAAGGAATCAGGTGTGACTTTGGCACTTTTATTGTGAACTCCAAAGATGATAGGCAGTTTACCGTAGCTTGGAGGTGGTTGATGACTGCCTTGGGCAAACATGCCTTTAACAGCCAATCATTGAGGTAGCGGAAGACTGTCACCTCTCACCTCTGAAAGTCTGCTGCCTCCACCATCATCAGTTTTGTGAACACCTGAGGGGCGCTGGTGAGACTAAAGGTAAGCACAGCGAACTGAAAATGCTCCTTTTCCACCACGAACTGCAGTCAGAGCCAAGAAGTCGTCAGGACTGGAATATGAAAATAAGGGTCCCATAGGTCGAACCCCAACGTCCAGTCTCCAGGGTTGAAAACTAACAAGACCTGATTCAGGGTGAGCATTCTGAACTTTTCCTTCTGGAAGAAGGCGTGGGGAGGGCACAGATCTAGAATAGTCTGAAGACCTAAATCCTTCTTAGGTACCAGAAGGTAGCTGGAATAACAATCAAGACCTACCTCTAGGGCTGGCAACCTCTCAACAGCCCCTCCGGTGAAAAGAACTTCCACTTCCTGCTGTGAAATGGAGAGATGGTCCTCTGTCAGTCACTGGCTGGATGGTGGAAAGTGCCGCGACGAAGAAAGGAAAGGTAAGGCAGAACATTTGTGAACAATCTGTAGGACCCACCTGTCCGACTTGATTGCTTGCAATACAAATAGAATCAGAGGATTCTGCCTCCCACATAGTGGCTGTGACTGAGTAAGGGTACACTACAGAGGTTTGGCAGCAGGGGCTGTGGGTAAGAGACGGGAGACTGAGAGGCACACTGACCTCGGCTGCTGGAGCAGTGGGCTCCTCGGATTCTGACGCAAAACTGATGGGTTCACTGCTGGGGCAGGACAGGCTGGCTGTAAGGGATGGTGACGTTAAGCAGAGACGCAGAGAGTGAACGGTAGCCCTACTCTGCTTGAAACATTCAAGAGCAGAGTCAGTCTTGTCCCCAAACAGGTGAGCCCCATTGGATGGCATGTCCATCAGATAGGACTAGCCATCACATGTGAATCCAATCCATCGTGGCCACACATGACAACGAATGGCGTGCTGGTACCTATAGCTCATCAAATGGAGTCGGTGGGGTCCAAGCCACAACAAATTGTAAACTTGACTGCATCAATACCATCTTGAATGACTTGTGCCACTGAGTCCCCTAGGGCATGAATATAAGGGACCAATAACAGGAGGAGTTTATTGATCGCAAGGCCAAGCTGGCTGAAGAGAAAGGCACTTCCTAAATGTCTCCACTCGCTTTGATTCCCTGTCAGGGGGAGTGGTAAAACAATTGTTGGGGTTGGTCAGACTGGTGGCAGCCTGCACCATGAGGCTCTCTGGAGAAGGGTGTTGACGGACGGGTCACCGGGAACAGGGCGTTAGCACCTGGTGCTTTACCTGTTAACTGGGGGGGCTAGTATAAAGATGCCCAAGCTCCTAGAAGGGTAACTGGAAGGGAAAGGTAGGCAAGGCTATGAAGCCGTCTGGCCCAGTGTAAGGACCTCAGTCAATATGTTTGTGTTTACCTTCATGGTGGGGAGCTGGAGGTCAGGGTCTTTAGACGCCCTTCATATAACCATAGCTTAGGAGGCAGATTTCTCTGTAACTGGTCTGGGAGGGGTGAAAGGGCTGTGTCTGGGGAGGTATTCAGCCCACTAGCCTCCTGCAAGTCATCATTCCAATGGTCCTTGGCATAGTGCTGAGCAAACTAATCACCCTAATCATAGCCTTTATCAGAGTCTGTCCCAAAAAGGGCATGTACAGAATGTTGCTTGCCTTGTGGTAATGCGAGTGCAGAAAGGGGCGTTTTGTGGGATTTGGACGTAACGTTGGTCGAAATCAGACTGGCGTTGACTCAGCATTGAAGAGGTCACTTCTTTGGGCAGCAAGGTTCACATCAGCATCAATGTACCCATGCGTAGCATGGTCTTGGGTGCCAGTGACACCGGAACTGGAGCTGTGGGGTGAAATGGCTCAGAGGATACAGCTGATGCAGAGGGCAAACCCACAGGCGGTAGTCCAAATGAAAGGCCTGTCGACTTTGTGGGGGCATAGGGATTGCCACAGGGAGTTGGTAGAGATCTGAAGAGCTGAAGCATATCAGCACAGAACTCTTTGATCTGGCATGGAATGGCTGAAGGCCACTGAAATTCATGTGCTACTGCAATCAGCTGCAGAATCGGTTAGAAAGTTGGCTGACTTTGAGAGTGGGAGCAAGACAGTTGGCACTGCCCACGCAGTTCATCAGGGAAGTGGAAATGGCATGAAGAATAGGAACTCTGCTTTGATTTGTTGTATTTTTTGTACTTACTGGAGGACTTTGAGCATGAAAAAGACCGGCCTCTAGAGCGACTCCGTTGAATCTGGAAACTGGTGTGGCATAGGGATCGAGCCTTGGACTTTGAGTGGCCCCAACTCTGTGTCTTTTGTGCTTGTTGACATGAAGTTTTGTCTTGCATTCCCTGATAGCCTTCAGGTTCATCAACGTGTAGTATCCACAAGTTTTGGAGTCATTGCCAGACACCGGAGGCAAAGCTGGTGGGGATCACAGATATCTGCTTCTGATAGACCTTACATGGTGTGAGAAATTGGGTTGTTGGTTGAATGGGGTGTTAGCCCTGCTAAAGGAACAGCCACAAACACTGACAGGGTGAACACTAAAAGTCACTAAATTAACCTGTACTTAACCCTCTGGTGGGTTGGCACAAAAGCAGTCAGACTTAACTTAAAGGCAATGTGTAAAGTATTTATGTAGCACACAATCATTAATAAAGTGAAAACACAACATTAAAAAAATCTCTGTTTAACTTACAAAAATAATGTGAATTATAATAAATTATTTGACACCAGAGTTTGAATTTTTCAAACGTCAAGGTAAAACAATATGGCCAACAGTGATGAAGCGGGAGTCGGATACGAAAAGTGAACAGTGGATTGGTCTTAGTCGACCCTTACTGTTGGACTTAGAAGAAATGTCAACAAAAACTTTCTTGACAAGGTAAAAGTTCAGTGGGATAAAGATGCTGGCGGTATTCAAGAAGGGGGCATCATCGTTGGGGAGCCACTGGATAAAGTTGCGGTGGAGATTTCTACATTTGAACTTGATCTCTTTTTAGAAGTAAAAAATCTCCAGTGGGACAAGGCTGGAGGCTTTTGTCGATGAGTGTTCCGTGAGGCCAGATGCCCCTTCGGCGAAGGACCTCTGAACAGGATTTGATGTTGCAGAGAAGAACACAGCAGGAGCTGCCATGAATTCAGGCCGACCAGTGATGCACCTTGGGCTGATAGACAAGCAGATTGTTTCAGGTTTCTTCTCAATTCTCAGAGCTGTTTTTAGCCAAAAGTCCCAAGTTTTGGATTTTGGCTACCTGGGCACCTTTAGCACCACTTACAAGGGTCCAGGATTGGGAAGGCACTACTTGGGGGTTGGGACTCACTCAAGCTGGATCCATTTGTGGGTTCAAGATGTTTAGATCCTTTTCCGTCCCAGAAGAGGCCAGCCAACTAGGCCATGGAGTCATCCTGGTAGCCCTGGGTTCAAGCAGTGGAACAGGGCTCAAGCAGCATGCCTCCAAGGCATCAGAGCATTCCTTCCAGATGCAGCATGTAGTCTTCTGAAATATACAGCAGACCATAGCAGCAGGCAGTCCTTTGAGTCCTTCTCCAGGTCCAGAGAGTGAACTGAAAAGTGGGGTCTAAGGATCCAATTTTTATACCTGGTGCCTTCTTTGAAGTAGAAGAAGTTTCTAGAGAATTCAGTTTAAAGTGCTTGTAGTTTCCTGCCCTCCTGCCCTGGCCCTAGCCTGACGTCATGAAAAATGAAATGGTGTGAAGTCCTGTGTGTCAAGGAAAGGCACAGCCTATTCATTTGCAAGTGGGGCTGTGCCCATCCCACCACCCAACCTGCCAGTTATGGTCCATTCAGGAACACCTAATCTCTCAATTGTGTGGCTGTCTGAAAGGAATATAGAAAGTCCAACTGTCAAATATACCCAGACATGTGACACAGGACCAAGCTATAGGCACCAAACAGGACAGGAAAATGGCAACTTTCTAAACGTGGCATTTTCAAAATTACAACTTAACATCCGATTTTACTATTAAAGAGGATTTTAAATTACAATTTCCCAGACACCAAACAGGAAATCATTACCTCCTCCCATTCAAAGGTTAGCACACTTATTAAATGTAATAAGGCAACCTAATGTTGTCCTGTCGGAGAGGTAGGCTTCACAAAAGAAAAAAAAGAATTTGTTGAGTTTTTCACTACCAGGACATGTATGTAAAACTTAAAAGTGCATGTCCAACATTTTAATTAATGCACCCTGCCCTTTGGGCTACCTAGGGTCCACCTTAAGGGTTATGTATACAGTATGTCATAATAGAGGGGCAGTTAAAAACTGCATTCAGGCTGCAGTGGCAGGCCTGGGACATGTTTTCAGCGGCTACTTAAGTGTTCGCACAATATGTGCTGCAGGCCCACTAGTAGCTTGTAATTTACACGCCCTGAGTATTTGGTATACCACTTTACTAGGGTTTTATAAATTAAATCAAATATGCTAATTGGGTGTAGGCCAATTTTGCCATGTTTTAGGAAGTGAGAACAAGCAATTTAGCACTGGTTAGCAATGGTAACGTGCACAGAGTCCTAAGGGCAACAAAAATGTATTCAGCAAAATAAGAGGGTGATTGCATAAGTGTGGGGGAGGACCACCCTATGACTGACAGGTCTAACACAAGGTTTAAACCTTTTGTGTTAGGGGGTGACATGCCTTGCTGACTGAAGAAAAATTATGATGAAAGGGTCTTTAAGAGACAAGAGAAGCTCTGGCTCCACATCTGGTGGTGGGGAAAGAAAGATTCTGACATCAGTGCGCAGGAGAGGTGGCTATATAGGCTTTGCATATTTCCAGAAAGGAACAGTGTCTGTGTGAAGTCACAATGGCACCACCTTCCAGGGATGCAGCGGTAGTATTGTAAAGTCTGGTGCCTAGGGAATATTCGAAAGGTGATGAATCTGTGGCTGAAAATTTCAATCAAAACTAAAAAAAATATGTTCTTAATTTTTGTTACAAATGTACTGTGCCAACAATTACTTAATATGACAATAGTTTCAAAGGTAAATACATGTCCATCCCAACCACACTGTTAACAGTTTGTTCGTTGTTTTCAGAACCCAGTATTAAGTATTGGATTGTATGCAATTGTTTCATCAACATCTCTTAAAACAAAAGCAAACTGACAACTGTTTCCTGGTTTCTATCAGTTATATCACTTGCTTTTAACCAAGAAAGTCCACATCACATTTTCATTTTATAATTTGTATATCATGGGTATGCTAGTGCCCATGATCGTCAGGCCCCCCCTACACCTAAATCATCCCTGGAAACTTACACACTGATCGCTTATTCTCAAGAATGCACTATGAACATACTATGATGTGTCAGATTCAGCAAAGGAGGCTAATACTTCAATCGAGTTATCTGCTATGGGCTTCTTATGCAATTCTCTCTCTTAATTTGAGAGAGCTACTTCTTTGGCCACCCGCACTGTTCGACATCTTTCTTCCTCTTGCAGTGGGATGGACCCTCTGGTGATCTCCAGTGAATATTTTATTCAGCTAGTACCATTGTCAGTTCAAGGAACCTAGAGCCCACCCTCCAAGGGGCAGAACAAAACTTTTTTTTAATTGACATTTTGCTTCATACGGATGAAGTACAAACAACCTCACCCCAAACAAAGATGGTTACATTAGATGGAGATGAATCCATGCCATTGCCACATCACAAGTACATTAACTACATCATCACAAGCCAATCAAATCAAGCTCCTGCTTGCTGTATCGCACTAAGACACCCTGATTTGTCAGCAGATAGGTGGTGAAGGGATCCCATATATCCTTAGGTCGCGAGGACCGCTTCTCTTCTTCAGTGTACAGCTCCAATTGTTCTCGATAGTAGCCCATATCTGACAGCCACTGTTGGTTAGTGGGTGTCGTGCGTTTGCCCCAATGCATGGCAACTCTCCTTTTTTCCAATAATAAGGCTATTACCATAAGTCTATGACTGGTCACTTGTAAGTACCTAACTAATCCAAGTAGGCATACACAGGGGTGACACAGCACTGATTCCATTGACATGCTAGGGCTTCCGTGAACTGCATCCACAAATATCGAGCAGGGGCGGTACCATGTTAGATGTAAGAAATCAGCCTCAGATGCTCTGCACCCCAAGCAGTTAGTATCCCCTTGTAGCCCAAATTTATACAATTTTACAGGTGTATAATACATTTGATGAAGATATTTGAAAAGAATAATGGGAAGATTGAAATTAGGTGTGAGCATGACAGTTTGTGCAGAACAAAAATGACTGACCAGTCCATCAGTGCTAGTGGTAAATCAAGGACTTAAATGGTGAATCAGCAGTCATAGGCCTGTTAATTTGTGCAGAGACATATAATTTATGGCTCCCCGGTGCATCTGCCAGACATTGGCCGTCATCGCAGAGGGCTTTAAAGGATCCTCTGGTGCAAGGACCATATGATTCCTTTTTTTCCCTAAATGGCGGGAGAGACGCGTAATTGCTTCCAAGTCTGCCCCCATCTCCCCCAGCCATCTGTATGTCAGTATGCTGCACGGTGCTCTGATGTCACCCCCCCCCCGGAGCAGTAAAGCAGGCAGATAAGTGCGCTGCTGCGGAGTCCAGTGGGGGTTTCGGCCGGTAGAATGCCTCCTGGCATCATTGGAAAGGGTAGAAGCTCCTGTTTCCAGTGATAGCTCTCACAAACCTATCCCTGCTCGTAAATTGCGGTAGTGGTGAGATCCACGAGCAGGAATACCAGTAGCCACCAGGAACCAGAGTTTTGGCGGGCCAGCCATCGTGGCTAAGGGGCCGAACCCCGAGCCCCGGGGGGGGCAACTTTTTTTTTTCCCACTGGGGGGCACTCCCAAGGAAGGATAAAAATATTTCTGAGAAAAAGGAAAAAGAAATTGTCAGTGGATCAGCCCGTCTGACAAATGGGCTGACCTTTTTGGGCCCTAGTCGTATTTTAGGAAATGTGAATGTGTATGTGTTTATGCATATATATATATATATATATATATATATATATATATATATATATATATATGTGTTATATATATGTGTTTTTATATTACCTACTGGCAGTCATCAGTAGGTAGTTATAGTTAGGACGATGTTTCCAATATATCTTCACGAAAATTTCCCAAAAATGGGTGCCGGTGATTCTTGTTGTGCAAGGAACATTTCGGGGTTATCCGTCAAGCGGGGTTTGAGAAAAAAGGGGCAAACAAAAAAGTTGTGTTTCCAATGTTAATTTCTCATAGACTTTTTAGAGACACCTGCAGCCCAAGCCGCTGGACGGAATTACACCATATTTGGCAGAAAAGTAGCTTTTGGTCTGCAGAAGGCCTTTTTTGTTATTGGTGTAAGTCTGTTCAGTAGTTTACAGGAAATTAACAAAACTCTAAATTTGCATATCTAAATTAGCATTTATTCGCAAATATTTGTGAATAATTGTGAATGCGCACTCAAATAGAAGTGCTGTAATTGGCTGGTCAGAACCTGAACACAAAGTTGCGGCTGAACTACAAAGAGTAGGGGTGTTTGAGGGTCCAATTATGGGTTTAGAAACATTTTTCCATCACCATGCGCAATATTCGCGAACATTCACGAATATTCTTCAATAATCGGGACTACTCTTAAATATTTGTGAATAAGCAAAAAAAATTAAAAAAGAACATTTACAGACTCATTCATACACTAATTAATTCACTCATACATGCACTCACAAACCCACTCAGACACTCATGCGCCCACTCAGACTCACTCATATACTCACACACCAACTTTCAGACCCACTCAAACACAGGCCCTGTGGCCAACCCCCACCGTGCACAGCCAAAGGCCGTACGCGGTGGTGGGTGGTTTAACAAATAGTAATTCAAATTACTTTGCATTAAAAAAAAACATAGAAATCCACTGAAAAAAACAAAGGTTACAGGGTTGTTAAAAGTTAGGCTCTGTATTTACTCGTAATAAACAGAGAAATTCAGCAGTTCTTATTTCAAGTAAATATAACTCACGCCCTGAGGTAACTATAACTCTTGAGTTTGCCATGCACAGCTAATTACTCCACATATTATATAATTGACATCTTCTACGGCATCTTTGATATTATCACTGCAACATTTGCAATACAATTATTAATGAGAAAACTGTGTATGGTGAGGGCGCAAGTTATAGTTACCTTAGGGCGTAAGTAATAGTTACTTGAAATAACTCTATAACTGCTGAATTCCTATGGTTTTTTATGTGTAAAATGTGAGCCTAACTATAACATCCCGGTAACCTTTTGTTTGCTAATTGAATTTCTATGTTTTTGTAAGTTCTAATAACTAAGTATAATGTTCCCGTAACATTTGTTTTTTTTCAGTGAATTTCTAAGGTTTTTATTTTTAACATAAAGTAATTTTCATTACTATACATTAATCCAACCACCACTGTGCACAGCCTTCAGCTGTGTGTGGTGGTGAATAACCACTCAACCCCTATAACAACCCAAATTTCCACTGGGCATAGACATGCCTCAGGGCCTGGCCAATGCCTATAACCACCCAAACCCACTCTGCGCACAGCCGTTGGCTGTGTGCAGTGGGGGTTGGCTATCACGCATGGCCTATGGCCAGGTCCTGTGGCCAACCCTTCTGCTTGCACCCAAACCCAAGCTGTGCACTGCCTTCTGTTTTGATTGTTTAATTGAACATATGTATATATATAGATATAGATATAGATATATATATAGATATAGATATATACATATATATCTATATATATATATATACATAACTATATATATATATATATATACACACACACACACACATATATGTGGGAAAAGTAGGGTTTAGGGTGGGTATGGGTTTCAGGGTGGCAAGGACATTTTTAGGGTTTAGGGTGGGCATGGGTTTTTAGGTGGCAAGGATAGTTTTAGGGTTTAAGGTGGGTATGGGTTTTTGGCAGCAAGGCTAATTTTAGGGTTTAGGGTAGGTAAGGGGTTTTGAGTGGCAAAGTTTTCTTTTTTTTAGAGTTTAGGGTAGGTATGGGTTTTTGGATGGCAGGAGTAATTTTAGGATTTAGGGTCAGTATGGGTTTTAGGTGGCAAGGGAATTGTTAGGGTTTAGGGCGAGTATTGATTTTTGGGTGGCAAGGGTAATTTTAGGGCTTATGGTGGATATGGATTTTTGAGTGGCAAGGGTAATTTTAGGGTTCAAGGTCAATATGGGTTTGTGAGTGGCATGTGTAATATAAGGATTTAGGGTGGTTTTTGGGTGGCAAGGGGTTTAGGGTGGGCATGGGTTTTTGGTTGGTAAAGACAAATTTTGGTTTTAGGGTGGGTATGGGGTTTTGGGTGGCAAGAAAATTGTTAGGGTTTAAGGTGGGTATGGGCTTTTGAGTGGTAGGTGTAAGTTCATGGTTTAGGGTGGGTATGGGGTTTTGAGTGGCACAGGTTATTTAAGGGTGTAGGGTGAGTATGGATTTTTGGGTGGCAAGGTTTTTTTATGGTTTAGGGTGGAAATGGGTTTTTGGATGGCAAGGGTAATTTTAGGATTTAGGGTGAATACGGGTTTTAGGTGGCAAGGGAATTTTTTGGGTTTTGGATGGGATGGGTTTTTGGGTGACAAGGGTAATTTTAAGGTTTAGGGTGGGTATGTTTTTTGAGTGGCAAGGGTAATTTTTGGGTTTAGGGTCGGTATGGGTTTTTGAGTAGCAAGTGTATTGTAAGTGGTTAGGGTGGGTATGGAATTTTGTGTGGTAAGAACAATTTAGATTTTAGAGTGGGTATTGGTTTTTGAGGGAGTTCTAGGGTTTAGGGTGGGTATGGGTTTTTGGGAATCAAAACAATTTTAGGGTTTAGGGTGGGTATGTGTATTTGGATGCCGAGGGAATTTTGCTTGCAGGGGCAATGTTTTCATCTATTTCCCTGCATGCATACTTGCATGCAGGGAAACAGATGAAAACTTCACTTTCTGCAAGTGAGGGCTGTTTGACAGCTCTCACTTGCAGAAAGTGAAGTGTTTGCTTTGATTTGGCAGGAGCTGTCAAAGCTCCTGCCAAGTCAGAGCAAACAGCTATGTCCCGGGGGTTTTAACTGACAAATACACTTTTCTTTTTAATTTGTCCTATAATATCTCATTCTACGGATACCATTCATCAAAGCCTAAAAACGTTCTCTCCCTCTCTCTCTCAAGTTCTCTCTGTGAAGCTCTTTCTCTTAATTTCTCTCCCTCTTTCTCAGTTTCTCACTTTCTGTCTCTCTCTCTCTTTCTCTCTATCTTCCATCCCATAATGGGTTGAAAGAGAGTGAGAGAGAGATTGTTATTGCAATGGTCTCTCCATACAAAGATTTCGAAGAGTCAGACTAGCAAGATGTTTGGTACAAATGTTATAGTTACGTTCCAATGCAGTGCAGAACAGAGTCACTTCTGGCCTAATGGTCAAGGTCTTGTGTTGTCACACGGCTGAAAGTTTAAAACCTAGCAACGCTTGGCAGTGTGTCTGTTTATTTTGTTGTGTTTGCATTGTTAAACATTCCTAGTGATGGAACATTGAAGTATTTTTCCCCTCAAAGTCTGTGTGTTGAATGTCATAGCTAAGTCTGGACACTGCACAGTAAGGAGTCACCTCTGGCCTAGTGGTTAAGGTCTCAGATATGCACCCTAAAGGTTAAGGGTTCTAGTCTAGGTGAGTCTGTGGTCATTTCTTGCTTTAGTGTCTTTTCAACTATAAATATTTAAGTTACATACCGAAAGGTGACCTCACTCTTTCTAATTGACAAAAAAATTTTTATTTTCAATATGTCCGGACATCTCTAATTCTAAGTATATCATTCATCAAAGCCTAAATTGCTCTCTCTCTCTCGCAGTTGCTCACTTTCTCTTTCTCAGTGTTAGGTGGTTAGGGGGTTGGCCGCAGGGTCGGGCTGCAGGCCAAAGGCAGTGTGAGGTGGTGGTTGGATTAACATATATTAATGAAAATTTCAAGTAACTATAGCTCGAGCCCTAAGGTAGCTATAACCTGCACCCTCGCCATGCACTGCTAACTAGCCATGATATTGCAGCACTCATAACATCTTTTGTAACGTCATTGATAATATCACTGTAACATTTGTTGTAAAATTATTCATGAAAAAAATTTGCATGGTGGGGGTGTGAATTATAGTTACCGGAGGGCACGCGCCCTTCCATGCACAGTTTTTTCTTCAATAATTTTACTTCTAATGTTTCATTGATTTTTATTTTCATCATAAAAGTTGTCATGAGTGCTGTAATATTTGGGCCTGTATCTCTGGGTTTGAGAGTAAGTCTGAGTTGTTTTCTCTTGATGTGAGACTGGCTGTGGGAGAGGCTGCCTGGGTGTGAGAGTGGGTGAGGAAGGGTATATGTGGGTGTGAGAGTGCCTGATGGCGCTTCAATAGATGAAAGAAGCATTTACCTCCACAAAAGATTTCAGATCGTTTTTCAATATCGAAATGCTGAGTAAGAACACTTGCTTTGCTGGGGCCGGCTTCGCCGTTAACTTTTTTTGAGGGGGGGGGGCTGCACGGCCCCACTCCCCGGGCTGCTCTTGGGCCTGGATACCTCACCCCTCGGGGTTTGGCTATGTCACCACCATTGGGGACCATGGTCTCCCTGCCTCTTGCAGGAGCCCATATTACTGTCACAGGCAGGGAGCTGCTAAAGATAGCTCCCTGTTTGTAAAAGCAATTGTATCTTCCTTTTCTGCAGGCAGGGAAACAAAAGAAACCTCTGCTTCCAGCAAGCAAGAGCTTTTGACAGCTCTTGCTTGCTGGAACTGGAGTCTTTGCTGTGCCTTGGCAGGAGCTGTCAAAGTTCCCTCCAAGTCACAGCGAACAGCTATGTCCCGTCAGTGGGTACCCCAGGAAACAGCAGAATGCCACAAATGCTAGTTTCTTCCTACTCATTTTCAATATTTATTTATTTCAACTGTTATTTTACTTGAGAAAACCTTGAGGGATCTACACATATGACCCCTGTGTGAAGTCAAAATGATGCCTACTTTTCAGAAATCTACAGCATTTCTTGATCAACCAGGGGTTTCACACTGGTTTCCACCACAAACTGGAAGTAGGTTGAGAGCACAAAAACAGGAAAAATAAGATACCTCCTAGAAAAATGCCAAAAGTGTGGTACGAAATTAGGTTTTTTAATTCAGCTCTGCATGTTCCAGAAAGCTGGATAGATGGTGACTTTAGTATAGGAAACCGTTCGTAGATGTTATTTTTAGGAAAACAACAGACACATTTATCTGGAGCACTTTTTCCCTATTTGTGGGGCAATCCACAAAACCTGGATTCCTTTAGAATCCTTAGGATATTGAAAAAATAGGACGCAAATTTGACATGGATAGCTTATGTAGACAAAAAGTTATGGATCCCCAAAGAGCCAAAAAAGGACTCAGCACTTTGAGGGAGGCCCAGAAGCTAAGGGGTTAATGAGACCCCTGCAGTTGGTGCTAGTCAACAAAATCTGTAACGCTGAAAGTGTGGGGGGGTCCTTTGTGAAGTGAGAATATAACTCATGCATGGCACCCTGGAGGCGAAAGAATGTAAAAGATAATACTGGGGTTTGACACTGCATTTGCGATATGTCTGTGAGGGCAACAAAGGTCCCATCAGGGTAAACATCCTGCATTGGTTTCACCCCTGCCTTGCATTTCGAAGCATTTCTGAAGCTTTTGGCTCCTGTGTGACTGATATGGCCAGGTGGAACAATAAGGTCAGTGCTTAAGCATAGATGGATTCTTTATGAGCTCACGCCCCAAGTATGTGCCAGGCTTCCATGGTGCAGTATACAGTGTTGAACTCAGTGAGGCAAGTCGGCAGTGCACAGGAAGGGGCTGGCATCATCATGCTCAATCGCTAGATGCGGAGTGTATTCATGTGGGAGGTACCAATAATGCACAAAGGCCCATATTTATGCTTGTTGGTGCAAAACTGCGTCATTTGTGTCATTTAACAGTGCTAGCCGGACGTCATATTTATTGAATGGCGCAAGCCGGCGCTAAACTTGGGCTTCTTCTAAGATGCTAGCCGGTTGGGAGTGGCAGTAGGGAAGGAGGGGTTTGTGCATCAGAAAATTACGCTAGACTTGTTAGAGGCAAAAAAAAATGCCTCTAACCAGACTAGCGCCATTTCGTGGTGCACAACCATCAAAAACAAGAGTCCTGTCTTAGGAAGGACAGGCGTCATGTCCACCACCCCAATGGCCAACAAAGGGGACAAGTGTCCCCTGGGCATGGCCATTGCACCCTGTGCCATGGAGGGGGCCCCAAGTTAGGGCCACCGATGGCAAAAAAAAAAAAAAATACTTACAGAGACTTACCTCCGGTATCGCTCTCTCTGGTGGGGGTGGGGATGTTCCTGGGGTTTGGGCAGGATACCTGTGAACCCATTCCATGGTGTTTAACCATGGAAATGGGTCCACAGGTCCCCTAACGCCTGGTCTGACCCAGGCGTGAAATAATGGTGCAAGTGAGCTGTCTGGCTGTAAAAGTGCTCTCCAAGGGCTTGGATAGAGCTTGCCTCCTGTTCCCTGAAGTCTCAGGACCAAAAAGACTTCTCTTTTTCACTTGGACGCTCCGTGCGTGGAAATTTTCGACGCACAGCTTGTTCAGCGGCGAGAAAAACGTCGCACACCGACGCTGATCGACGCGACGCCTTCGGGACGACCGGAACTTCGACGCACGGCCTCGCAAGGACAACGCCGAATGACCGCAAGAGGAGAAATCGACGCGACGCCTGCCGTGAGAGCGAAACTTCGACGCACAGCCCCGCAGAACGACGCGCAGCCGGAAAACAAGCAGGAGACTCCACGCACAGACCCGGGACATCTGGTAATCCCCGCGACCCACAGAAAGAGACTGTCCGCGCGCCGGAAAACGACGCACGACTTCCCCGCTTTACACATTGCCTTCTAAGTTAAGCCTGACTGCTCGTGCCAAGCTACCAGAGGGTGGGCACAGGCTGATTTTGGATTGTGTGTGACTTACCCTGACTAGAGTGAGGGTTCTTGCTTGGACAGAGGGCAACCTGACTGCCAACCAAAAACCCAATTTCTAACATTGGTGATCAGCGGTGAGGATAGGACTTGTGTTTGTGCAGTGACATACAGTAGCTAAGTATTTCACTACCTACCCACAGTTGAAGGTCAACTTGATTTTTCATCTTATTTTTGCTTTTGGTTCTCTGATGTCCTCCTGGATATACTATTGATATTTTGGACTTTGGATTTTGGTTTTGCCGGTAAGAGCTTATCAAAATGAGACTGCTTACTTACTCATTCTTTGTGCCTACTGACCACCTCACTAAGGCTGACCTAAGGAGGCTTTGCAGAAAATGGAGCCTTCCTGTATCAAGGAGATCTACTAAGATGGAAATGCTACATAACTACATAGTCTGGGGGGAAGAAAGATGGGCAGAGAGAGAGGCAGCAAGAAACCAAATGACTAAGTACCCCTCAGATGAGGAGGAGGACTGCTCACATGAGGAGGAAGACTACTCAGATGAGGAAGGAGAACCAGAGAGAGATGAATGGCTCCTAGCTCAAAAGCGGCAGGAGCAACAGTTAGAGGAGTACCTTGAAATGGTTGAGGCAAAAAGACTCTTAGCCCTGGAAAAAGAAAGGATTGCAGCTCAAGAGCTGAGCTGTGAAGAGCTGAAACTGGAGGCCGGAAGGGCTGAGTCCAGTTCAGATGGTGGCAGCAAAAATCTTGCATCCTTTACTGCTGAAGAAGGGCACAAGCCCAGAGATGTGGTGCCCAACTTGAAGAAGGGAGTTGACACACCCCAGGTGGTTCAAGGGTATGAGGTAGTTCCCGTTATGGACAGGGTCCCTGAGAAGGATTGGGGAACTGGCACAGGGAGTCATATTCCTACTGGGGGGAGGGACACTTTACTGGCTCTAGCAGAGAGTGACAGAGAAAAGGGTTCCCCCCTGGTGGACGTCCTGGATATAGAGTGTAGAGGCATCCCAGAAGAGTGTGGGTTGAGTGTCAGGGACAGTCAGATACTGTCTCACCAGTCTCAGAAGGGTGATGTAGAGTGCTTTTTCAGGGCTGAGTCACTGGATGGTCGGGTGAAGGGTACTGTGGTTAATACATGTGAAGGGCAGAGTGATGTAATTGCTGGAGAGCATATGTCTGGTCCTTATTTTCCAGAGCTACGCCAACACCAGGTGGAGTGTGAGTTCTCTGACCCCAGGGAGCTTACAATGGAGGCAGACTTCTGGGTGAGTACCAGAGAGTCTGAAGAGGCATTTGGGGGTGTTCCTGAAGGGAGTGGTCTAGGTGTTTCCCAACCAAGTGAGGTGGGAGAGGATTGTGGTGTCCCAGGTGGGTCTCAGGTCCTAGAGGGTTCCATGAGGGAACACCAGGAGGGAAGCCTAGCCTGTACCGTAGGGCCACCTGTTGAGGGAAGCTCCACAGTGTCAGAAGAACTTGGGGGGGTGACTGTAGCCAGCATCCCACCAGTTCTGGTGTCTGGCAGTACCACTCCTAATGAGGGGGTGCAGAAGTCCAGACATAGGGTTGAGAGGGAGTTGCGGACCCCAGTGGAGGACCTGGAGAGTCAGGGGTCAGCTCTGAGAGCAGAGCCCCCCAGGAATGACCCAGGTGAAACCGTTTCTGGTTTGGGGGAGACCCAGACTCTGCCGGATGGGCAGAGGTCAGGAGACCTACGCCAACCAGACTCTTGTGTGGCCCTTGGGGATGGTGTGTCCCTTTTGGGGGGTGAGAGTGCCCCCCAGGAAGTCCTGGCATGCCAGGCAATGGTTCAACCTCAGGGTGGTGACTCTGGGTTGAATGGGCAGGTTCAGAGCTTAAACTCTGACCTGGTGTGGGGTAGGTGTGCCTCCCAGAAAGTCCTGGTGTGCCAGGCAATGGTCCAACCTCAGGGTGGTGACTCTGGGTTGGATAGCCAGAATCAGGGGTTAAACTCTGGCCTGGTGGGGGGTAGGTGTGCCCCCCAGAAAGTCCTGGCGTGCCAGGCAATTGTCCAACCTCAGGGTGGTGACTCTGGGTTGGATACCCAGGTTCAGAGGTCAAACTCTGACCTGGTGGGAGGCAGGTGTGCCTCCCAGGAAGTCTTGGTGTGCCAGGCAATTGTCCAACCTCAGGGTGTTGACTCTGGGTTGGATGGCCAGGTTCAGAGTCTAAACTCTGACCTGGTGGGGGGTAGGTGTGCCCCCCAGAAAGTCCTGGTATGCCAGGCAATGGTTCAACCTCAGGGTGTTGACTCTGGGTTGGATGGCCAGGTTCAGAGGTTAAACTCTGACCTGGTGGGGGGTAGGTGTGCCCCCCAGAATGTCCTGGTGTGCCAGGCAATTGTCCAACCTCAGGGTGGTGACTCTGGGTTGGATACCCAGGTTCAGAGGTTAAACTCTGACCTGGTGGGAGGTAGGCGTGCCTCCCAGGAAGTCCTGGCATGCCAGGCAATTGTCCAACCTCAGGGTGGTGACTCTGGGTTGGAGAACCAGGTTCAGAGGTTAAACTCTGACCTGGTGGGGGGTCAGTGTGCCCCCCAGGAAGTCCTGGCGTGCCAGGCAATTGTTCAACCTCAGGGTGGTGACTCTGGGTTGGATGGTCAGGTGCAGAGGTTAAACTCTGACCTGGTGGGGGGTAGGTGTGCCCCTCAGAAAGTCCTGGTTTGCCAGGCAGTGATCCAGTCTGAGGGTACAGACCCTGGGCTGGAAGGCCAGGTTCAGGGTGTCCCCCCGGACCTGGAGGGAGGGGCTACTGATAACAGTGCCCCTACCATGTTGTCTTCTGAGGAGGCCACTCCTAGTTGGAGGGTGCTGGACCCCAGAAGGGAGGGCAGGGGGAGGGAAGCCTCACCCCGGGCCCTAGTCCAACCTGAAGGTACAGACCCCAGGTTGGAGGGCCAGTTGCAGGTTAACAGCCCTGCACTGGTGGAGGAATGGTACAGGGTGACTTCTATAAGCACCCAGACCATGTTGGACTCTGGGGGTACCGCTCCAGGAGGGAGGGTACAGAGCCCCAGAGGGGAGGACCAGGTTCAGGCTGTCATCCCTGACCTGGTGGAAGGGAGAGTGGTTAAAGGGTGCCCAGCACCTGGGGCTACCGCCCCCTACTCTCCACAGCCACAGTGGTGGGAGAGCTTTGAGAGGCCTGGGGCCTGGCTCTCATCCCTGGCAGCTGTCAGTAACCACTGTGGCTTGCTGTCCGGGTGGAAAGAGTTATCCCTGGGGAGGGGACAAGTGCCACACCCCGGGGGTAGAGTGGGCAACACCACTGTGTTGGTCCTGGTAGTACTATCCTGCTCCTGGGATACATCTGTGAGCAAAGTAAGGTTAGGTGCTGCACAGATGGGATCCGCAGGTAAGGAGAAAGGTTCCCCATGGGTTGGCTTAGTGGGCCCTGAGAGTATGGACAGAGGGATCCAATTGGAGTCAGGAAGGCGAAGAACTGGAGCATGCCCCTGCTGTTGTGGGCCTGGGTCCTTGTTCTATCGCCTCAAACAGGGAAGTACATCAGGATAGTGATTGTCCTCCCCTGGCTTTAGGCTGGTAGGGGGTCATGTTGGCCCTGGCTTTTTGACACGGTCATCCCCAAACTTTTTGCCTCCTTCCTACTATTTTTTCTGACCTGTTGTTGTTGGCTTTTGACCTCTGGGCACTTTACCACTGCTAACCAGTGCTAAAGTGCATATGCTCTCTGTGTAAATTGTACTATTGATTGGTTTATCCATGATTGGCTATTTAATTTACTCATAAGTCCCTAGTAGAGTGCACTATATGTGCCTAGGGCCTGTAGATTAAATGCTACTAGTGGGCCTGCAGCACTGGTTGTGCCACCCACTTCAGTAGCCCCTTAACCTTGTCCCAGGCCTGCCATTGCAAGGCCTGTGTGTGCAGTTTCACTGCCACTTTGACTTGGCATTTAAACGTACTTGCCAAGCCTAGAACTCCCCTTTTTCTACATATAAGTCACCCCTAATGTGTGCCCTAGGTAACCCCTAGAGCAGGGTGCTGTATGGGTAAAAGGCAGGACATGTACCTGTGTAGTTATATGTTCTGGTAGTGTAAAACTTCTAAATTTGTTTTTACACTACTGTGAGGCCTGCTCCCTTCATAGGCTAACATTGGGGCTGCCCTCATACACTGTTGAAGTGGCAGCTGCTGATCTGAAAGGAGCAGGAAGGTCATATTTAGTATGGCCAGAGTGGTAATATAAAATCCTGCTGACTGGTGAAGTCGGATTTAATATTACTATTCTAGAAATGCCACTTTTAGAAAGTGAGCATTTCTTTGCACTTAAATGTTTCTGTGCCCTTCAATCCACGTCTGGCTAGGTTTAGTTGACAGCTCCTTGTGCATTCACTCAGACACACCCCAAACACAGGGTACTCAGTCTCACTTGCATACATCTGCATTTTGAATGGGTCCTCCTGGGCTGGGAGGGTGGAGGGCCTGCCCTCACACAAAGGACTGCCACACCCCCTACTGGGACTCTGGCAGACAGGATTGAACTGAAAGGGGGCTTGGTGCATTTCTTAGACACTCCTTGAAGTCACCCCCACTTCAAAGGCACAACTTAGTATAAAACAGGGCCTCTGCCCTACCTCATCAGACACTTGCTGGAGAAGAAACCTGAACCAGAAACTACATCCTGCCAAGAAGAACTGCCTGGCTGCTCAAAGGACTCACCTGTCTGCTTTTCTACAAAGGACTGCTGCCTTGCTGTTGGCCTGCTGCCTTGCTGAACTCTTGTCTGGCTGTAAAAGTGCTCTCCAAGGGCTCGGATAGAGCTTGCCTCTTGTTCCCTGAAGTCTCAGGACCAAAAAGACTTCTCTTTTTCACTTGGATGCTCCGTGCGCCGAAATTTTCGACGCACAGCTTGTTCCGCGGCGAGAAAAATGCCGCACACGACGCTGAACGACGCGACGCCTTCGGGACGACCGGAACTTCGACGCACGGCCTCGCAAGGACAACGCCGCCCGACCTCCAGAGGAGAAATCAACGCGACCCCTGCTGTGAGAGCGAAACTTCGACGCACAGCCCCGCAGAACGACGCGCAGCCGGAAAACAAGCAGGAGACTCCACGCACAGACCCGGGACATCTGGTAATCCCCGCGACCCACAGAAAGAGACTGTCCGCGCGCCGGAAAACAACGCTCGACTTCCCTGCGTGAAAAATAACGACGCAAGTCCGTGTGTGCTGGGGAGAAATCGATGCACACACCATTTTTCCACGTATCTCTTCTTCTGCGGCCCTCTGCGGAGATTTTCCACTCCAAACCAGGTACTTTGTGCTTGAAAGAGACTTTGTTTGCTTTTTAAAGACTTAAAACACTTTGGCCCGTATTTATACTTTTTGACGCTAAACTGCGCTAACGCAGTTTAGCATCAGATTTTTTTGCGCCGGCTAACGCCATTCTGAAGCGCCATGCGGGCGCCGTATTTATTGAATGGCGTTAGCCGGCGCAAGCAGACCGGCGCTGCCTGGTGTGCGTGGAAAAAAACCACGTACACCAGGCAGCGCCGGCGTAGGGAAAAATGGCGTTAGGGCGTCTTAAAAATGGTGCAAGTCAGGTTGACGCTAAAAAATCGCCTCCACCCGATTTGCGCCATTTTCAACGACGCCCAGACGCCATTTACATGACCCCTGTCTTAGTAAAGACAGGAGTCATGCCCCCTTGCCCAATGGCCATGCCCAGGGGACTTATGTCCCCTGGGCATGGTCATTGGGCATTGTGGCATGTAGGGGGGCACAAATCAGGCCCCCCTATGCCAAAAAAAATATATATAAAAAAATGTTTTTTATACTTACCTGAACTTACCTGAATGTCCCTGGGGTGGGTCCCTCCATCCTTGGGTGTCCTCCTGGGGTGGGCAAGGGTGGCAGGGGGGGTCCCTGGGGGCATGGGAGGGCAGCTGTGGGCTCATTTTGAGCTCACAGGTCCCTTAACGCCTGCCCTGACCCAGGCGTTAAAAAGAGGCGCAAATGCGGGGTTTTTTGCCTCGACCACTCCCGGGCGTGATTTTTGCCCGGGAGTATAAATACGACGCATTTGCGTCGCAGTCATTTTTTTGGACGGGAACGCCTACCTTGCATCTCATTAACGCAAGGAAGGCGTTCACGCAAAAAAATGACGCTCTTTACTCATACTTTGGCGCTAGACGCGTCTAACGCCAAAGTATAAATATGGCGTTAGTTTTGCGCCGAATTTGCATCGAAAAAAACGACGCAAATTTGGCACAAACGGAGTATAAATATGCCCCTTTATATCACTTTTTAGTGATATCTTTACAAATTCATATTGCATCTTTGATCGTTTTGACCTGCAAATACCCAGATAAATATTATATATTTTTCTAAACACTGTGTGGTGTATTTTTGTGGTGTTATATTATAGTATTGTATGATTTATTGCACAAATGCTTTACACATTGCCTTCTAAGTTAAGCCTGACTGCTCGTGCCAAGCTACCAGAGGGTGGGCACAGGCTGATTTTGGATTGTGTGTGACATACCCTGACTAGAGTGAGGGTTCTTGCTTGGACAGAGGGCAACCTGACTGCCAACCAAAAAACCCATTTCTAACACATTTCCTGCAGAACTGCAACCTGGATATGATGGCGATCTATATAGGAGGGGACCTGCCCGGTCTTGTGAGAGTTATTAAATTCCCTCACATTCCAGATTAAGAGGGATATATGTCCTCAAGTCGGGCCATGCTGATGTCCCATTAAATAAATGTGAGATGCAACATGTCATGTACAATGCACAGTGCACAGATTCATTACAGCAGTGAATAGTGTAATCATGAAAACATAAACAACAAACAATTAACCCACCCACTTTAGCATCCCAAATATGACAAAGACAACTTATAAGGATAAACAAGAAACAATATGAAACAACATATGGAAAGGTAAACACAAATTTACCACTCAGTAAGAACATACAGGGTGCTCCCTCATGGGGGCTGCCAGAGGCCCTGCTCAGCCTCCTAAATCGAGAGGTGGCAGGGAGAGAACAATAACATATCGGCTGTTACAGGTGTGTATAAGGTCAACAAGGGGCAATGGAAAGCCAGGCATGCATGGTCCTCAGCCAGGGCCCGCATGCCAGAGCCACAAATTGTCAAACAGGTCTATCTACAGAAGGGCCTGGATAGGATCGGTGTTCATTGTCTTTCAGAGCATTTTCAGTCTGTCTTTATCAATGCGGGCTGAGTGATTTAAGATACTCCATTGCCGCTCTTGGGGTTGTGAAGATTTTCTGCTGCCCTTGATGGTCTATTCATAGGCGTGTTGGATAGAGCAAAGCATAAGTTATCCCTGCCTTTTGTAGTTGCTTCTTGATTGGCAGAAACTCTCTGGGGGCCACCTGCAGCTCTGCTGTGAAATCTGGAAAGAAGGCTATGCTTTCGCCCTGATACATGAGGTCCTTCTTCTCCCTCGCCAACTGAAGGACCGGGTCTCGGTCCCTGTAATTTAGCAGCTTCACTATAACAGGATGTGGAGGGGCACCCGGAGGCTGTCTCGCCTTGAGTGAGTGGTGTGTCCTCTCCACCACCATCAAATGTGAAAGGTTGTCAGTGTCAAAGAGTGTAGTTAACATACCCTCTACTTATTGCTCTACCCTGCCAGTGCTGGTTGATATCGGGAGTATGGAGACTGTTGCGGCCTGAGCGTGCTTCCAAATCTTCATTTTTGGTCTGTATAACTGCAAGCACCCTTTCTATATTCAAGTATTTGGCGGAGAATAAGTGCAAATCATCTTCTGTCGCAAAGATGCATTGTTCTTCTGCAGTGAGGTGTGTCACTTGTTTTTATAGTTTCGTAGACATTTGATCAATACACAGGTTTAGTGAATCAATTTTCCCATCCGTGGATTCCAGCCTCTTGCATGGCCAGCAGTGTTGCTTTAAGTGCAGTCTCACCCAGGGAGCTCGATTTCTGCTCCTGGTCCGACAGGGCATTTTGTGGGGGCTTAGTGGTACACTTAGCTTCAAAGGTCATTCTAGTTTGACCTCTGTCAGTCTTCCCCATGACAGCAGTGGTTGAAGACCAGCACAGCATGAAAGAAAACCTCCCAGCCACATATAATGGGCAGCAAAACGTGAGATTCACTTCAATCCACGGCAGAAAAAAACTTTGCTCTCCACCATCGCTATGTCCAATTGAAAAGGCCAGTGATATATCATGTATCAAAAATCAGGTCCCAGGTCAGGGATGGGGCCATGCACCAACTGCCCTAGCAATAGAAGCCCAGAGATATTGCAGCAATATTGAACAAAGCCTGTCAGGTGAACACAAGGTTAAGGGCTCTGTAGCACTCCTGAGGACTACCATTCTGTCAGTATTCCTGTTATCAGGACCCAGGCACTCGCCAGACTTGCACACTTACTTTTAAGTTCAAGGTGTGCCACTCAGCCTCGTAGTAATCCAGGCCCCTGGGCCATGTAATGCAATTCGCAGGCCCTCCCCCACACATTCTCACTGGGTAAGACATTCAGAGCAGAACCAGACCCGGGTCGGCAGCACAAGAAATAGGGGGCAGGAACCTACATCAGCCAGGCCAGACACTGTCTCCGAAGTGTGCAGGGCCCATGCAGGATACCATACAGCCCTGCTGTGGCCTGCGGTGGTCCGCAGCCCGGCACGCAACAATTCCTTTAGGCAAGCGGCCCGTTGTATTGGAGGCCGCTGCAGCAAATTATCACTGGGGCTCCCGACAGGCCCTGGCTATCTCCGACTGACGGCCCACCCACAGGTATCCACTCACACAATGGGTTGCTAGCAGGCCATAGTCTGCCTAGCAAACAGCCCAAAGTCTCCAATTTCAGGGGAACACAATCCCCACTGATTCCCTCGTGCTGTATTTTCAAAGATTAGTGCTTGTGGCAGCCAGATACAAGGAGCTTTGGCAGATAGGAGCTCCTGGTCAGCAGAGCAACACTAAGGTGCGGCCACCTTGCAGTGGGCTCTCTTGCGCATAACAAAACTTGAGGAAGCCCCCACATCGTACTTTGCCCCATCCTGCCACCAGAAAAAATCTGTATTAATATGTTATTTGCAACAATGCTACATATAAACTAATTTCGAGGATGTGTAATGTCCCTTCTCTTTCTAGCTCTCTCTCTATGGTCTCAACTGCTTCTTTCTTTGCTCTGCCTTTTGACCTTTTCGTGATCACCACTTTCTTGACTCTTTTTTGCTCCACTCCAGTGCTCAGTTTCACAGAGAAGACACTGAGTTGCCTTTCCTTCCAGGCCTCTCTACACCAGCAAAAATAAAAGTTCCAAACTGCAACTTTGTTTCTGTTTTTATACCTGAGATCGTCAAGGCACTGCCACAAGTCTAAACAAACGATGAATCTAAACAGCACTTGATGTACGCATTGTTCGGGCCTGGTGGCCCTTGTGACAGTCACATTCACATCAGTGGGGTCCCCTCCAGTACGGGGCAACCTTGTAACGCAGGGGCTGTGGGGCCTCTTTTACGCCCCTGCCACCCTTGCCTTTCTCAGTCTAGGGTACAGTCCCAGAAGACGTTTCCAATTGGAGCAAGTCAGCTCTATGTGATGTGTGCATAAGGTCCCCATCACTGAGGCCCTACCCCACTCTTCATCCTAAAATTCATGACCTATTCCTTTTTCCCATATGTGCTAAAAAGGAGTCTAAGCAATCTGTGCCATAGTTAGCGCTGATATATAGTCATGATATTAGCCGGCACCTGCCCCCTTACGTAAGGAGGAATTGTAACTCTTCATATGATTGTGGTTCCAGCTGGCCCCTACCCCATAAGTTATGTATTGCACAGGTCGATGCCCCATATGTCAGAAATTGTGAATTTTTCAATCCCAGGTTTTCTGTATGTGCACCAAGTCCCCTAATTTTCCCATCTGCAAAACAGGTGCTAACCATGTGTCTTCATACTGGTCCATTTCTCATCCTGCATAACGTAAAGAACCCCTTCTAGTCACAGGAAGGCCAACCAATTGCAGTGGTTGGGCATGCATTGGAATATGTTGCATTCTCCTAACTAGCGTCTTCCAGTAGCGTTCCGCTATAAACGGTAATTTTGGGAATTCGACAGACACGACATGCACTCCGAGCAGTTTTGGCACACCATGATGATGAGATTCTGAAACAATGATGTGTGCTGTCATTGTTGGGTATAGAGAGCTTTTGATGTACGGTGAAAGCCCAAATATGGATCATGTATGAATTTTAAAAGAAAAGGAAATCAAAAGCAAGTTCGAACTTAAATGTGCACTTTTACATTTGTATTTGTTAGTTTAAATAGGGTCAAATTATTTTAATTTCCTACTTGTTTTTTTTATTGCCCTAGATACTGAATCTTTTCTAGTCTTTGAACAATGCATACTAAAAGCCAACAAATCACTTATATTTATAGGCATATTTAACACTTATGGTTGAGTGGACAAGATACGTTTATTGCAAGGCAATTGATCTCAAATCTTTTGTGTTTTTCATCTGCTTCTTACCCTTCTAGTTTCTGAACAGTACCTGAGATAATGTTTGTACCTGGTCATAATTGTTCTGGTAATTGTCAAGAGAAGTTCACTAACACGAAGGTTGAGTCCTGGATATTCTATCCCACTATGAAAGATGGAGCATCTCGTTCCCCTACAGGCCTTGAGAAATGGCTTAAGGATGGTCAGCATAAGAGGGGTCTGAACTTCCTCCTCTATTGACAGACTTTACCCTAGACACGTGAACTACACAAAATACTGTTGTTTCCATTTGACATAGTCCCTCAGTGACCAGATGGTTGTAGGCCATGGTATGTTTAGCTGAATGTGGAGAGAATACAGTTTAACCTCAAAATAATTAATAATTTTATGCAGATTAGGTGTGATGGCAAGGCAGTTCTAGGCAGCCACCCTGGATGCCACAGGCAGGTACTCGCCAGGTTGTTCTTTAAAATAGGTTGTTCATTTAAGTATGTAATGCACTCCCCTTCATGGGAGAGTGAAGGAACAAAATAACACTTAGGACCTAATTTATTTCTAGGCAGATGGGGTCAACTTCACAAAGGCAATGAAGTAAATTACTCCAGTGCCCTGATTGAGTCACTGCGACCACATTTAGAAATGACCACCAAGCTGGTGGTCGTTTTTAAAATATTGGCAGGACTGGTGTCATGGCGGTTCCGGTCAGTGTTTTTTTATGTTTGATACACTGCTCCGTCAATATGATGGAGCTGTCCATCAAACCTAGGGGCTGATTTAAGAGACCCTAATGCCTCCTTGCGCCACATTAGCGTCAATTTTTTATACGATAATGTGGACCAACGAGGCTAAAATCGCATGTGCCAGATTTACAAAGTGGTGCAATGCTTGTATTGTGCCACTTTGTAACCCTTTGCTCTACATTATGCCTGTGGCAGGCATAATGTATGCAAAGGGGGCATTCTCCTGTTATAGGGGCAGAAAAAATAGTGCAAAGAAGTCAAAGAGATTTCTTTGCGTCATTTTTTGGGCACTTTTAACGCCTTCTCAGAGCAGGCTTTTAAAGGAGGCACACCATTGTTTTCAATGGCTCTCAATGGGCTTTGCAGGATTAGCATCATAATTTTTGACGCAAGTCCTGCAGACCCCGGAACTAGGGTAAAAATAAATTGACGTTAATTTCCCTAAGTGCCACCATGGTGAGCCATACCTTAGATACGGCACACACATGGTGACGTTAGGGGGCAGTAGGAAAGTGGCATAGTACTGGGTGCAGCATCACTTTCCTTAAATCAGGCCCCTAGTTTTTTTTTTTTTTTTTTTTTCAAAAAGAAAATCTTGAAGCCTATGTCTGGAGACCAGGTAGGAAGAAGAGAACTGGAGAGTGGGGAGGTGGGAAAACCTGGCTATTCAAGCAGTAAAGTGTTGCCAATGGCAGGCGGAATTTCACAGAAATCAAGGTTACTTTTAGAAATAAACAGAAGCACAGTTTAATGCCAAAATTGCTAACCTATAACTTTAAACAAGCACTTTGATTATAGTTAAGGAATACACAGCTATTGGGCTGATAGCCAGCCTCAGGGAGCCAGCAGAGCCCAGTGAGTGGAGAGTCAAGGGGCCAGAGAGAGCAGGCAGGAAAATAGAGGACAGAGGCTGCAAAGAGAGAGAGGCGATCAAACAAAGGGGAGAGATCCCATAAAATGGAGGGGTAGAGGGTGGCGCAGGATCAGAGAGAAAAAAGTTATGCAGAGCGGAGGATAAAGAGAGAACAACAGAGGCTGCAAAGAGGCAAAGCAGAGCAATCAAAGGGGAGCTAAACCCTTTAAATGGATGGGGGGTCAGGCAGGCAGAGTAGGATCAGAGAGGAACAAACATTGGCAAAGCCAATAGGTTTCGCCTATACAAGAGCTATTGGCTTTGCCAATGTATTTTAGTTATATTTTAGAGCAGCATGGCTACTGTGCAATATGGCTAAAAGAATAAAAGAGCTGTATCAAGGGTGCCAGCCTGTCTGTGAGAGTAGGGCATGCATCCTGGTATGCTT
Source organism: Pleurodeles waltl (assembly GCF_031143425.1). Taxonomy (NCBI): domain Eukaryota; kingdom Metazoa; phylum Chordata; class Amphibia; order Caudata; family Salamandridae; genus Pleurodeles; species Pleurodeles waltl. The sequence goes on from NC_090438.1 coordinate 351,548,006, forward strand.
GAAGAAACTCTCCAGATTTTTACTGCATGCAAAAAAGGCCATCCATGTGAGAGAGGCATTAATTAGCCCATAGGTTGAGAAGAATTCTTTAAAGGCAGTAAATTTAGGAATGCTAGAGATAATAGTCACACACTGACTCATCGGGATGGCGGTTAAACAGCATGGGGGAGGCGGAGGAGACAACGGGATTGCAGAGGCTGGACATGGAGAGGGTGTGCCTGGCTTGAAAAAGTGCCCCATATTTCACACGCAGATTATATCACAACTGCGCTTGCTGACAAGGTTGTTTTAAAAGGGAGAGTGTGGCCAAAACCCCTTTAGGCTTTTATTTGTTTGGGGTGAATACACGTTCTGACATGGTAAACTATGGGTGGACTGTAAGTAAGCCCACTGTTTGTAAACAAAATGCCTCGCATATACAGCACAGGCATGTGAAACCTAATTACTATATGTTTACCTATGGCTGCCCAGCTCACTAAATTAAATTGCTCTAAAGCCGGCAAGACATGCGTTTTCTCCCAGCACCACTGCCTGGAAGACAATTTAAAAAATCTGCGTTAACTGCTTGTTGACCAGAAAAAAACATCTGAAGTAGACATCACTTACTCGCAAATCAGCGACCGGCATCACATGAGTATGGAGGGTTTTTCAAGCGTCAGTTCGCTGGAAAGGTGTGCAGGGCACACGTTCCCTGTGTACACATAAATACAGTGGTGCAGCAGGGATAGCCTCACTAATGTTCTTTAAGAGTGGCCGTGATATACATCACCAGCACGAGAGCAGTAAATGCGTGCAGTAATGCACACCAGTGCACTGAGTCAAGTTAGTGTGCTTGATGCCGGGGCATACAGCGATTGCATTGAGGGTTACACCCGCTCAGTGCAGTGGGGAATACATTTTGCTAGCAGTATACGCAGTGACATGCATCAGAGCGTGAGTGATGCTAGGAAAGGGGTGGGGGCCGGTGGTGTTGGTGAAGCCGATATGAGAGAGGACCAGAAAACACAAGCACTCACATTGAGTACTTCAACACAAAAAGGGGAGTGTAACAAAACACCCCAAAGTCACTTTGCAACTTTATTAAGCGATGGCATATAATCTTTGCACAAGGCATAAAGTGATGCCACTATCACCGCCAAGCCTCCACTTGTCTCTGAATAACCTCTCTATAAATAGTCCCTAAGGCAGGGAGACATTTACTCTCACTAATGAGCGACTTGTGCCTGATGTGAACATATTCTGTCATTTAAGTGTGAAAGATTCTCCTCCTGTCTTTACCTGGCGATCCCCTCCCCCTTTGGGTCACAGGAAGAATGGCTCACAGTGCTGACTGAAGCTACCTGCCTGGATTTCCAGATAGTACTGAATACTTTAAGGGGAAAAAAGCAAATAAAGTCGGCTTGTGATTATTTGCACAGTAAAACAAAATGAAGAAGATTCAACAGATAAAAACAAGTATACACATGTGCATTTCATGTACTAGTCAATCAATACACAAAATGGCAGTGAAACCTGAACGCAAACATAAACACACCGAGAACCAACAAGCATATGAATCGCAAGTTGGAGTCAAAATATTACTAACTGTTAGACTTGGCATCCTTGGCGTGGTCTCTCCTAACTTTTTGCCTCTATTTCCCAGGTTGTTGATGTGTGCTGGACTCTGTTATTGCTGTGTTTGTTACTCTGGGCACTTTAACACTGCTATGCAGTGTTAAAGTGCAAGTGCTCCTATGCAAAATGTATGTGTAATTGGATTTCCATGATTGGCATATTTTATTTACTGTTAAGTCCCTAGTACAGTGCACCAGAGATGCCCAGGGCCTGTAAATCAAATGCTACTAGTGGGCCTGCATAAAAATGTCAATAATGACAAGTCAAAAGGACACTTGAGCATATTTAAAAAGACAATTTAAAAATGTTAACATGTGGGGTAAAAAGTCTGCATTTCAAGACTCAGAGTCATTTTAGAAGTTGCCAAGCGAATCCAAGATAGTTGAAGACACTTTGGCAGGTGATAAAGTAGGAAACTCATCACCAAGAAGAACCAAGAAGCATTCCTGTTCCAAAGCCTCAGTGTCAGCCAAGGCAGCAGCATTCCGTGGCCCAATAATGAGTTTAGAGCTGCATCCTCCGTGAAGGGCAACTCATAAGCAGCTTCCCGTAGCAAAAGCACCCTCAACGCGCATGTCTGCTAATGAGCCCTCAGTGAGAACATCAACAAATCAGCATACAATGAAAGCAAACGCTGTGTAGAAAGACAAACTTTCAGTGCATGTTCAAAGGAGCACCAGAGGCACCAAAACACGGGCTGCACAAAATGCAAAACCAGTCTGAATGACAGAGACCAGTCACACTCCAAATGTGTTGAAGCAGTGTATTAATGGAAACAGTTACATCCGTTGCAAATTAACTGTACAGTGTGAGAGCATATAAATAGTGTCCTGTAGCTGGCTGTAGTCAGCACATCAATACACAGTTGTCATTGCGCCAAGATCTGTAAAATGATAATCCATAGGTGACAATAAGTAGAGGTAAAAAGTGCCACAGCCACACAGAATACAACAATAGTCATAGAAATGTGAAGTTGCACTGTCTCACCTGTGTGTCATTGGAAGTACTGACGGATAACTGTGGTTCTGTTGTCCTCATCCTCATCTTCATCCTCTTCGTCCTCACTGTCATCAGTGTCTACTGCAGCCACAGGAGCATCTCCAGTCTCCTCCACCTGCAGAAAAGGTACATGCTGTCTGAGGGCCAGGTTGTGCAACATGCCACTACTATCTGGCAGGCCTTCTCGAGTGAGTAGCACAGGGATCCACCTCTCAGATGCAGGCACCTGAACCTGGCCTTCAGGAGGCCAAAGGTTCTCTCGATGATCCGTCTGGTTTAACCATGTGCCTCATTATAGCGTTCTTCAGCCCTTGTCCTGGCATTCCTCACAGGGGTCAGCAGCCACAATAGGTTTGGGTAGCCAGAGTCACCTGCAGGTATTGAGGGACAACATTTAGCCACACACTATCCTATGAGGTTAACACCAGAGGCATACACTAAATACCCTGGGTGGGGACCACGGCTCACTTATTAGCCACGCACTGTGCCTCTGTAGTTGGGCCATCACATTTGGGATGCTGCTATTCCTCAGGACAAAGGCATCATGCACCGACCCAGGATACTTAGCATTGATGTGGTGGAAGTACTGGTCCGCCATGCACACTATCTGCACATTCATGGAGTGAAAACTTTCACAATTCCTGTACACCTGTTCATTCTGGCAGGGGGACAAACGCAATATGTGTCCCACCAATCGCCCCAATAATATTGGGGATATGTCCCATTGCATAGGATCCAGCCTTCACAGTGGCCAGATCTCCCACCTGGTGTAACGCCATGTAGCTGCACATGTGTTTTACCAGAGCAGACAACACTCTTGCCAGCACAATTGAGAACATTGGCTGTGACAATCCTGCTGCCAATACCACTGTCACTTGGAAAGAACCTGTCGCCAGGAAAGGGAGCACTGATAGCACTTGCACAAGAAGGGGGGATCCCAGTCGGATGACGAATAGATGAGATCAGGTCAGGCTCCAACTGTGCACACAGCTCTGTGATTGTGGCCCTGTCCAGTCTATATGTGAGTATAATGTGCCTGTCTTCCAGTGTAGCTAAGTCCACCAGGGTTCTGTACACAGGGGTATGTCTCCACCTCCTATTCATAGGCAGAGGTAGATATGTAAGGGACACAAGAGTGAGTAGGCTGTCACAATTTGAACAACTAACCACAACATCAGCCCACATGGTGCACTTATGTATTGGGACAGTGGTAATGGCGAGGTATGTGCTAATCTAGGCTGTAATGCAGTTAAAGTTGATATGCCTGTTCCCCCTCGCTGAAAATGACAACCGTCTGTCCTGTATGGAGGGACAGGTGGAAGTGAAGTAACTCTGCTGACGTTGAGCGTCGTGGCGGAAGACGGTCTTGCACCGTCGTGCAATTCCTCATTGGATAATATGGGGCTCTATGGAGTAAAGTGGCCAATGGTGACGGTGTACACCGCCGCAGACGTGACTGCCATTTTCTAACTCAATCCTCACTTGTTTCCTTACCTTCAACAGGAGAACACCTACACTGCGTGTGACGCTGTGACTACCATAGCCTGTCTGACTGGGGAAAAGGCCCCTGCCTTCACTTCAGAGGAGCTGGAGTGACTGGTGGATGGGGTCCTACGTGGTGGATGGGGTCCTACCCCAGTAAGGACAGCTGTATGGGCCTTCAGACTAACAGGTGAGTACACTTTGGCCATGATGCAAGGATGCATGGAGATGTGTGAGCAAGCATTGTGTAAGGGTGGGTGGGGATGGGGGGATTGTCTGTTGGCGGTGTACATGTTGTGGGCTGGGCGACGTGTGTGCCAATGGTGATGGAAACAGGTATGGTGGGCCATTTGTGTGACGGGCTGGACTTTTTGTTTAATGGTGTTCTCCTATCTATATTGCCTCTGCAGGTCGGGCGCCCATCAAAATCAGGGATTATGGCGTACCATCGCCAAGGACGTGCAGACCCTGGGGGTCTATGGCAGGGGGATCACCCACTGTTGGAAACGATGGGAGGACCTGATACGCTGGGCACGAAAGACCACGGAGGCCCAGCTGGGGATGGCCTTCCAACGAAGAAGAGGTGCCCGTCGGACCCTGCGCCTTTTGATGGCCTGCATACTGATAGTGGTCTACCCTGAGCTGGATGGGCACTTGAGGGAATCACAGCAGCCACAAGGGGATGAATACAGTGGGTATCAATACATATGTTGGCTGGTGGGATAGTATCCAGGTGGTGGATGTGTGTCAGTGGATGCCCCGAAGGCCAGGCCAGACATTGCAGAGTCAGTCATCTGAATGGCAATGGGTGTATGGCAAATACAGGTAACCTAGATTGTTAGCAGTCCATTTCAGGCAGGGCATCATGGGTCCCAGGAGAGCCGCAGTTAGCAGTGTGTTGTACTCATCTTGCCTTAGTGACTAGCCATATCCCTGGTAGTGCAATGCATAGTGCTTAAGCCTGTTCCCTGTGTGTGACGGCGATGTGTATGCCAACTGTGGTGTTGGTGCAGTCATTTACCCAGTGTATCCTTTGTCTCTCTCCCTTTCTTCTTTTGTCATCCTTGTGTGCATTAGCATCATCTGGTGGAGGAGCAGGGGCACCGGCGACAGAGGGAGCTGCATCCCACATGTCCCAGGAGGCAGAATCGACGGACGCCGAGAGAACCAGTGGGATGAGGGGCTAAGGGAGCACCATGGCGGGGACTGGAGGAGACAACACAGCCTCAGATACCTCCTCTGACGGAAGCTCCCTGGTGGTGGCCGACACCTCTGTGACCTACCCAGCTGCAGGCACATCCGCCACCACCATACCAGCACTGCCCTCCCAGCAGCCCCTCAGCGAGTTTCCTGTGCCCGCTCACCCAGGAGGGTGGGCATCTCCTTCGCCCCAGGCACCTCAGGCCCTGCCCCAGTGAGCCCTGCTGCCCTGAGTGAGGGGGCTATTGACCTTCTGAGATCTATCTCTGAAGGGCAATCAATCATTGTGAATGCCATCCAGGGACTGGCATCCCAGATTCAGCAATGCAATGCATTCCTGGAGGGCATCCACAGTGGATTGGCGGCCCAACAGAGATTGATTCAGGTGCGGGCCTCCTCCCTGATGGCATCCATTGTCCCTGTTTCTACCGTCCGCTCTCCAACTCCCACTTCCCAGTCCCATTCTCCTCAAACCCAACCCATTGGAAGCACACATACAGACGAGCATGCACACAAGACAACACCCAAGAGTGTCACAGGCAAACACAAGCACCACACTTTATCCCACAAGCACTCACACAAACACCATACAGTTGCAGACATGACAACATCCACTGTCTCCACTGTCTTCCCCTCCTCCTCCTCCTCCTCCACCTCCCTCCCAGTCATGTCCACACTCACACCTGCATGCACTACATCAACATCCATTACCAGCATCATCACACCAGGCAGGACACACACCTCACTGGCAGATAACTCCACAACAGCCATGCACGTGTCCCCTCTGTCCTCTCCCACCCTGTCTGCCCTGCCTCCTAAAGGACACAAACGCAAGCACTCACACACCCAACAGCCATTCACCTCACATCAGCATACACCCTGTGCACCTGTACCCAAGTTCAGCAGCCATACACCTCCAACAACCACACCCTCAACCTCCACTCCCATTAGTCCTCCCTCCTCCCACCCCAACGTCCCTAAAAAGCTTTTCCTTTCCCAATTTGACCTCTTCCCTACCCCTCCCCTGTCCCCCATATGAGCAGGGTACCACGGACACAGCCCAGCACCTCAGAACCAGTAGGCAAGTCACCCACTTGAGAGACTGTGGCCTTGCACTCCCCAGGACAGAGCAATGGCTAAGTTGCCCCCTCCAGAACCAGTGGGCTTGCTCTCGCATCCGGCTGAGGTGCCCCCCCAAGGAGCCTGCCTATTTTCAAACTGATGCCCCTGCAGTGTACTATCCGGATGTGGTCAGGATTCGTGTTGGGGCTTAGACTGTGCCCTGTGGCCATGTGGACCCTTTGAACATTGGACTGGGCAGTGTCCCTTTGTGTACATGTGTACATATCGGTTTCATTGACACATTGAATTATTGATTTTTAATTTGATCTGATTACAATCACTTTCATCCATTCCTGTTGCCCTTGCATCATTCTGCCATTTTACAGGGACAAATTGTTTTTCGTGTGCAGCTGGTTGTGTGTGTGATGTGTGTGAGTCGGGTGTGCGTCATACATGTGTGTGTAACTCTCATTTTCCTCCCTCCCTCCCTTGTGTGGTAGGCGGCTGTATTCACCGTTGTTGTCTTCGTCGGCGTTGGTGTTCCAGGTGGAGCATAACGTAGAAGATCATCAGGAAAACTTGCAGTTCATGTTCCATGGTGGCATTCTTCTTCCCTGTGTCTCCGAAGGTGAGTCCTTTCTCTTCTGTGATGTTTTTCCGCCAGGCTTTTGATGGCGTTGGTACCGCCCTGGAAAAGGTGGCAGATTGCAGGGTCAAAATATGGTGGGCGGTACTTTGTCTCCCGTCTGGCTATTGATGGCTACCGCCGTGGTGAGTGTTGTTTACATCCTGTCAGGTGGTTTGGTACATTGGCTGTCTATGGGAGTTATCACCACCACAGTCATAATTTGACAGTATTTAACGCCAGCCTGTTGGCGTTATTACCGCAACTTTATCACTCACCGCTAGGGCCAATGTTTTTTAAGGTGTAGACCAGGTCAGACAGGGTATTAATCCCATTATGTACGACAGCTAATGCCTTTTATACATTTCCCAGTCTATTTGCCTTAGCCTGGCCACAGCTTCTTGTTGGGAAGCTTCCAAATTTCATTATATACTGCGTATAAGAAGTGCTTTCTGCGTTGTTTTTTGGGGCCTAACAGATAGTCCTGTAAATCAGTGTTATTAGACAGGAGACTGAGGTGTTGTCTAACAGCATCTAGTGAGGAACTCTTCAACCGTTGCTGGCATAGTTTCCCTACACTGTATATTGTTACTATACCTGCATGTTTGGATGACACATAGCGAGGGTCTGGCCTGCTAGTTCTAAAACCCCCCTGTGGAGTTTATAAAAAGTTTATGACACCCATTGGTATCTATTGGCCACAATAACAACCCACCAGGACATGACAGTGAAGCATTAAGCGTGCCATTCAGGACCCATTCATCGAGCTGATCTTCAGTTGCATTTATGTACTTTTGCCATTTGCAAAATTTTGCAGGGGCAGGAATACTGAGCGCATTCAATTCCTTACATTTTGCTAAGCCTAGACAACTTGTCTGTTGTACAGTTTCATTTAAAAATATAATTTGAACAGGTATCAGGCATGCTCTAAATAAAGCTTCCTTCCCCCTTATTTGCCAATTTCTTGTTCCCCACATACTTTTTAAGTCAATCGACTTCAACCAATATTCATAGCCTTCTATAGCCAACCGGGAAACAAAGGAATTTGAATAAATGCATTTCGTATCTGTCAATAATTTATGTACGTTTTCCATTGATGGCAATAATATGACTCAGCATGTTTAACATCATGGCCAGAAAAAACTGCAAACGTTTCAGATTACGTTTTAGAACTCCCTTGTGGTGGAGTTGGACAATGTTCCCATTGTGTGTAATTAAAAATAGTCTTTGGGTACTTGCTCTGTGAATGAAATGGTGTCCATAATAATTATAGCAAAACATATTGCCATAATTCTCTTTAGATTGATAAACATCCCCATTTTCAAATACAGAATAATACTGCAATTCAGTCATCATAGCATCAACTGTTTTCACATCCCAGTCATCAGAAACAACTCCAGGTATCATTTACTGAAAGTTTAAACACATATGGTAGTTGAATTACCTCTGTCAGGCCATATATATCAAATGTAACTTTATCCCAAACAATCCCATCAGGAATTGGTATCCCGGAAATGTTCACGAAAGACAAGTCTTGGCGGACCTTGTAGGAAGAAAAATTAGGTTTTAGCACCTCATCCACAAGTTCAACTGTAGATCTTTCAGGAAGAAAATGACCAGGCATTATTGAAAATAACGTTATAACAAAGCCTATCCAAAGGATAAAAGCTAATGCAGTCAAAGAAAGCCACAGATACTTCCATGGGAAAATAAAGTAATTTGTTTTAAGCAAGTTTATCAGTTACGTGTTTTTGGCAGTTCAGATGTAGAAGAGGCAAATGAGTCTGATAAAGTGTCGTTGACATCGGCAAAGTATCCAGAAGCAGTTTGTGCAAAAGCTGGAGTCGTATTTGTGGGAGGAGAACTGGTAGGGAGTCTCTCGCGGTGGTTCATAGTAAATGACGCCATCCTTCTCTGTTGAAGTTAAATCAAATCAATGAGTATTTTCAGTATTGTTTGTTCCAACAGATGTTAGTGGAACTAATGCAAGATCATATTCCACCCTTGCCAAGCTCGGAGAGGTGTCAGCGTCACTGCTCAAAACTTGTAGAGGGACTTCTTGACCAGAGAGGAGAGGGATTCTTGAACTAATGGCTGCTCATCTTGGTCTGCTGTGCAGGATCGGACACATGGTGTAACTTGACATTGTCAATAGATACAAAGCGGTTTTCTTTGGCATCAGCCAATGGCTGAAGAATAACAGTTCTGGTACTGTATATTTCCAAGACTGGTACCAGTGCATGATAAGAAGGACCAAACTCCTTTTTCACAGCGACCTTTTCACATACTAGATCCCCAACTTTAGGAATCCAGCCGGTGGGTGTTATTGGTACATCCTTAATTCTTGTGGAGGTAGCACTGGCAGAAGCATTGTCATCACAGAACCTTTGTAATTCATGCAAGGCAGTGACACTTTCATTTATGTCAAAAGGTGTTTCTACCGCCTCCACACCAGGACCATCATGATCTGGAACATACATTTGAGTTCCAAACAGGCACGCGTATGAAGTCCGACCCCCCAGGAACCTTCTAGGCAGATTTTTAAGTGTTCTCTGGACTCCATACAGGTGGTTAAGCCAACTACAATCCGTACCTAAGACTGTTAAGGACTGCTTAAAATCACAGTTTCATCACTCCACAACACTACTTCCCTCTGGATGAAATGGAGATGAGTAATGGAGTTGGACCCCTAACGAAGCCAAGGAGTCCCTGAATGCCCTTGAGCCGAAATCAGGGCCCTGGTCCAAGTGGAAAGCTGCAACTGCATATGTACCGATAAAGACTCACAAATCTTTAATAACAGTCCGAGCACCAGCCAAGCATTGTGGCCACACCCATAGAAGTCTGGAGCAAGAGTCAACAGCGACTAAAATGTATTTGTATGCACTGTTTGCTGTTAGGGGACCACAATGGTCCAAGTATACACATTGGAAAGGTTTGTTGGAAATTAGGAGGGGTGTCTGTGGTGGGCGTTTGACAGTGGAACCCTTAATTTGTTGGCAGATGTCACAACAAAGGACATAGTGCTTAGTCTATTTGTATAGACCTGGCCACCGATAACATGCTTTCAACAATGATATTGTAGCCGCCACACCAGCATGTGCAGATGCTACCCCCTCATGCGCTTCTTTAATCAACTCTGATCTTATATCTTTGTTGGGAATTACTTGAACCCACACACCTAGTATTTTTACTTCTGCATCTAGGCAGCTTCCCATGCTGTATGAATATTTAGAAGGAAATGCTTTTGGATAGGGCGTGCCTTCAGTCGTGGCTTTCACAGCAGCCCATATGTGATTGTCCGGTTTCGTTCCAGAATGGGTTACTGCAGCAACAGCAGTTGTAGCTACTGCTGATGTGGCGGCTGCATCAGCCAGTGTATTTCCAGCAACGTATATTCCAACGCTTGTGTCCAAGTGTATGTACAACATGGATGTTTGGTAGCGTTTCCTTCAGATCCGCTACTTTCTCCCACAGTAGTCTGTGTTTGATGGTGTTGCCTTTAGAATCTCTGAACCCATTCTGGTGCCAGTAATGCAGGTATTCATTGAAGGACTGGACACAGTAGTACGAATCACAAACAATCAGTGTTAACTGTGCAGGATCCATGTGTTCCAGTGCCATCATTGGAGCCTTTAGCTCTGCTAGCTGTGCTGTGATATCCCCTAGCGTTTGCGTGTATGTATGTTGGGGACAAAATGTATTATTCTCCATGTAGCTGCTTACGACTGTGCAAGCAACGGAGTATTGATATTTTGTGCTAATGGAAGGTTGCACTGAGCCATCGGTGTATATGACTCTTTGATATTGATCAATAGGCAGTGTATTTGCTGGAGCTGGGTATTCGACTACATATTGCAAAAATTCTTGAGTTTGTAATTTTGGGTTGAAAATGTAGTCAACATCAGTGGCTCTCAAAGACGTTGCCCTTTGGATCCAATCTGGATGTAATGCTTTAGCGTTTGGAACGCTGGCTTTGGTAACAGCCTCCTGGGTTGGAATTGGAGAGACGACAATAATGCATTTGCCTTGGGCTAGTGGTCTTTCTTTAATGACAGCCATCTGAACAGCAGTGAGAATTTTCTCAGTGGGAGCAAAGCGTTGTTCTGCTGCTAAATATAAATGTGATTTGTATTCAATCGGGACTGTCTCACCATCATTGAAAAATACATAGGTGAAACCAATGGCACCAGTAATTACTCTGCTGGCCAAATGTTTTTTGTTGTCCCTCGTGTGTAAGTGTTGTGCTGCAAGCATGCCTGTTTGCAAATCTCTGAGAATGCATGTGTGTTTGACTGTCCAAAATTTACTTGAAAAGTCAGGATGTATTAAGTCATATAATGGTTTTATGCATGATGCATAATTAGGAATGTAAATTCTGCCAAAATGTAGGAAACCCAATAGGGATTTGAATTTTTTTATAGTATGTGGAGGTTGTAACTGTGCGCATTTTTCCAAGAATTGTGGCACTAGGCTCTTTCCTTCACTTGATAACTCATATCACAGAAACAGGATGCTAAGGAAGGCTATTTTTGTTTTTTTAAATTGAATTTGTAGCTGAACTCGGCAAATCCCACAACAATGCCGGCTACCCATCTTAAATGTTGCAGTAATTCATCATCCGTGAGATAAATATCATCTACATAGGAAGATGCTTCAGGGTCAATGTCGCGCAATATTGAATTCACACGAGCTACGTTGACTGTTCTTTTACCCCTGGGGTAAACAACAGAATTTTTTCTGTGAGCCTAGTGCGCTGAAACTTGTTAAGTCTCTACTCTAAGGCCTTATATTTTGGCAGAAGAAACCATTGGAAATGTCCAGCGTTGTTTTGTATTTTTTGCGCACTATGTTGTTCATGAGTGCTGTGCTATGTGAGTTTTGTATAGCGTATGTGCGTGTATGAATGTTTAAATGTCTGTAATGTTTAAATGTCTGTAATCTTTAAATGTCTGTAATCTAAGACTATTCTGTATGAATGGTCCGGTTTGGCTACAGGGAATAATGGATTATTCATTGGCGAGACACAGGGTTCGATTACGCCCTGGTACTCCAGTTGTGTGAGGATTTCCCTCACGGGTTCTTTAGAATCATATTTTATTGGACACTGGAGTTGTGGTTGGGGTTGATTTTTAATAGGGATTACATGATAGGGGGAATCTTTGTCCCATCCTACGTAGTTGCAATATAACGCGGGTGCCTTTGCCAATGCCCAATCGATTGCATTGGATTCTGCGTGCTCCTCAGGAACAAGGGGCGAGAAAGGGGGTTTGATAACATCTTCCCCATATGGGCAGGTACGGAAAAATTCAGGTGGCCAATCCCTTTCGGCCAATAGAATATCATATATGTTTACAACGCGGTCCCAAAAGATTCCGTCGATTGTGCTGATTTTTGCACTGTGTCCACTTTGAAAATTGTTTATTGCCATTTTTACAAAGACTGTATATGATATTGCTTTTATTCAAAGTTCCTAAAGTATCTACGTGAAGTACCTTGCATTTAAGTGTTTACTGCAAATCTTGAACCTGTGGTTCTTAAAATAAACTAAGAAAATATATTTTTCAATATAAAAACCTATTGGCCTGGAGTAAGTCTTTGAGTGTGTGTTCCTCATTTATTGCCTGTGTGTGTACAACAAATCCTTAACTCTACCCTCTGATAAGCCTACTGCTCGACCACACTACCACAAAATAGAGCATTAGAATGATTTACTTTTGCCACTATCTTACCTCGAAGGGGAACCCTTGGACTCCGTGCACACTATTTCTTACTTTGAAATAGTATATAGAGAGCCAACTTCCTTCTTCGCTCTGACCACCCACCTCTCTCACTGCGTTTTTCCAGTGAGTCCTGAAAGGAACGAGATTGGCATGTATCAGTATATTGATATTTGTCAGACGTTTTTATATTATGTCTATTTCTGTGATTATATCTATTTTGCGGGGTCTCCGTATGCGGAGATTCTCCCCTTTCTTTTTTGGGTGTTTGTTGTTTTTTATCCCAGGGTTTATTGGTGCTCTCAGGAGCTTGCTTGGTAGAATCTTTATTAGATTTAACTTGAAATTGTAGGTCTGGCCCCCAGACTATATAGACCAATACTTGAATGGGTCTCCGCGATAATCTTTGGCAGCTCACATTCTTGATTCTGTGGAGGAACATCCCGGAGTTGCATGCACACTGCTAGTGCAATCGCTTCCCCTTTAAGTTTACTTAATATAATTGAGGATACTGTGGAAAAGTTGCCCATTAGTTGCATCCCCAAGTCCAGGGCCCGGGCTGCCCTGTATTCATCTTGAAATTGTTTCAACACTTCCGGTAAATTGGCAAGTGTTGGTGTACTGTAAGCGGCAGCATAGAGCATGGCAAATACCATACCCCATGTGTTGCAGTTATCTATAGTGTGAACTATCCCAGATGGCAAGCACATAGTTAATATTCTATGCTTTTCCTGAGGTCCCGTATGGGGAAATACTGCTTCCAGCACGTTTATTTTTTGAGCTAACCAAAACTGAATTTCTTCTTGTTTGGCAGGTACTTTACCCATGATCTAATGTACAGTCGCAGGATTGATGCCTGGCGTTACTGCATGAGGTTGTGCTGGAGCTGCACGTGCTGGGTTTGTATTTAATGTTTGCATTACAAACTGTACTAATCGTCTGCATATTGACCTCAGATCAGTGTATAAGCGGCAGACTTCAGCTACTGTTAAGTTTGCTGCAGCAGGGTGAGTTGTATAAGTAGCCAATAAAGGTCAGGTAGGACCATCATTACTTAGAGGACCTAATCTAACATGTAAAATTGTGTGTGGTAGGGCGCCATCAAGCCAATTCTTATGTTCTTGATAAGATAGAGTTATTTCTAGATATGCATATGCTCTGTATTGTGCAGGTACATTTGCAGGTGTACAGTGATCAAATGTGTTGGTGTTCCCATCAACTGCTGGAAATGTGACCCAAGAATAAAAAGTTCTCTTCTATAGGCTGGGTGAGCCTCAACAACAAATGTGAATAGACCCCCCTGGGCCGATAGGCCATGTGCCCCTAAATGTGCAGTAAGGGGTGGTCACATATTGACTGCAATTGCTAACTGTTGTTGATTCGCCATAATAAATGGTGAGTTATTTCAGAGACAGGCACACCAAATCAGAATTATCCTTTTAGAGTTCAAGCTTGGATGACCTACAGCGTTAATTTGGTACTCCCTACTTAGCTGATGAGGAAAATCCTCGATACCACGGATGTCTCTATATATAGTACTGAGGTGTCTTTGTATGTAGTGAGACAGAGATACCCAGGAGGACCCTAAAATTAGAGTCTGACCAAATATTAGCGGCGCCATGCCATGTAGGCTCTCATTATTCTAATGAGACTACTGGATTTGAGCAGCAGGATCGTCTGCGGGGAGGGGGACTGAGTCTAGCCCACTACAGGTGACACCTGTCAACCTAATCCGGGTTTCACTCCGGCTAACTAGCAGTGCCTCATCTCTACCCAAGAGCAGGGATGATTGGACAGCCGAGCACTTGACACAATTGACTCTCATGGAAATCGTGGTCACTCAGATCGCATCCGTTTCTCTCAGTTACATTGGTCTCACATATACAAGGACAGTCAGAGGCAGTATATGTTTCAATAATGTTTTAATGAAGCAACTGCATCTTAGATAATAAAGCATGTACTGCAATAACCAGGATGATGAAGCATGACTGGATTAAAATTATGACAAGGAGAGTGAAGTATAAAAATAATGCTACCAGATTGTCACTAGAACCATTAAACTAATTCCTACCTAGGCTATATTAGAGCACAGCATGTTAAGCTCTAGTTCTGCCCTTCAGGTTCCCCTGGGAAGACATAGGGGGTCATTCCGACCCCGGCGGTCAAGGACCGCTGGGGCCGGGGATGCGGGAGCACCGCCAACAGGCTGGCGGTGCTCCTCAGGACATTCTGACCGCGGCGGTTCAGCCGCGGTCAGAACAGGAAAACTGGCGGTCTCCCGCCGGTTTTCCGCTGTCCTGCAGAATCCTCCATGGCGGCGCAGCTTGCTGCGCCGCCATGGGGATTCTGACACCCCATACCGCCATCCTGTTCCTGGCGGGTCGCCCGCCAGGAACAGGATGGCGGTATGGGGTGTTGTGGGGCCCCTGGGGGCCCCTGCAGTGCCCATGCCAATGGCATGGGCACTGCAGGGGCCCCCGTAAGAGGGCCCCACTTTGTATTTCAGTGTCTGCTTTGCAGACACTGAAATACGCGACGGGTGCCACTGCACCCGTCGCACATACCCACTCCGCCGGCTCCATATGGAGCCGGCTTCCTTGTGGGAAGGGGTTTCCCGCTGGGCTGGCGGGCGGCCTTCTGGCGGTCGCCCGCCAGCCCAGCGGGAAAGCCAGAATGGCCTCCGCGGTCTTTCGACCATATGGCGGCTCCCTCCAGGCGGGCGGCAACCGCCGCCCGCGGGGGTCAGAATGACCCCCATAATCCCTCATACCTGAGCAAGAGGCCTGAAGTCTGCATAAGCAGTTGTAGCAAAGCATTCAGCAATCAGCATACAGTCCTGGCTGGAATCTCCCTCTAACGTGTATGGGGCAGTGAAGTGTTTTTATAAAAGAACAGCTGATGTTCTAAGAAAATGTCCCTACATAAGGATGTGTATGTTTCTATGAATAAGAAAGACAAAGCGTTACCACGTTTACCGGCACCTATCTTACTGCAGACTTGAGAGAAGCACAGAGTGAAATAAATGTCTTGTTTAAGAACGGAGTGCTGGCCTAGGCAAAGAACAGATAGATAGAGAGAAATAAAACAAGACAGCAAATGTGGCTATTTTTAAAATAATAAACAAAGCTGAATAAAATATATCTAGGTTAAAGTGCAGAGCGGCAGGCCTAGGGTGGTAAAATAATGTGCATGGAGCTATAACGAAAATGGTTACACAACAAGGGTAAAAGGCACTGTGGAAATAGGCAGACAATTAAGAATTATAACGAAACCTATCATTTCATTTGGACGTTCTCATAAATGTCCCTAAAAAAGTGCAAGTGTGTACTGTGAACACAGTCTGCAGCTAATCAGACTTTGAGCCTGTTAACACCAGCTTGGCGAAACAATGTTGGCTCTGCTAAACCCTGAAACTAGCAGCCTTTCAAGATTGGTGACTCCTCCAGTGACCATGCGTATTGACGATTACTTAAACTCCAAAACGACCTATGGCCTATGGGATTGTTAAACGTCAATGCAGCAGGTCGGGAGATATGAAAAGACGGTTTAACTGAAAATTACACCCATGCCCTTCATACGATGAAGATGCAGTGAAAATTAAGGCAGCTTGTCAAGAAATTTCCAACACCGAGAAGATTAGGCCTCAAGAGAATATAAGAATGGAAGTAAATATAGACAACTTCCCCTGTCGTTTACTGCTCTCCCTGGCAAGTCAGGTCGTGCATATGAAGCCTCCGGGAAGTGGGAAAGAAAACAACAATGGTACCAATGAAGAGACATGGAGTGACTTGGGCAAGAGTGAGAGGAACCAAACCTCTTTGGAGCCGATATTAAATTGTGCACTGGAGAACTATAGGATAAATGCTTGCTTGTGTGACAGATGCAACTGGGCAGAAGTGGACGGACCCGAACCTCAGTTTGTGGCCTGCTGGCACTGCATATAGTAAATGAAAGATATCCTAGGTCCGTCGAATATGGCTGCGGAATCGTGTGGCTGAAGCATGCGGGGCTGGTAAATGAGACTGTAGGGCGAAAAAGTGTTGTGGCATATATTGTTTCTGAGGAGGAAACAGCGAGACACCTGCAGAATAATAAGATCATGCGGGAAGGTGTTAGAGTTGACATGCATACCATTCACAGTTTTGTGTCCTAATTTGCAGTTGTCATTTAAAAAAAAATATATATTGCTTTAAATCTTAGCAGGCCATGTCTTTGGAGTGGTCATTGGTAATGCTGCTTTACGATGCCCTATGTTTTAATGTCTGAGAAAGCCCTGCATAGGAGTTTGTCTTTAATGGCTATACAGAAGGAATTCAGGGTGCTCGACCTAAATTACACCTTAAATGACGGTTTTCGTAAACCATTTCAATAGCTAAAGATGTCCAGAGTCTTTTAATCAGTGATATAAGTTGAGTACTAGAAGCTGTCAGAGATTCAAGCAGGTTTTTCTGCACTTATCTGCAGTATAATGGGCAACTCTAAGAGGAGTTTCCTTGTGGTTCGAAGCATTGGTTAATGTTTTTGCTGCTGGCAATCCTGAACTAGTGATGGAATCAAGACCTAGTTGTTAAATGGGTAACACAATTTGTTTATCTGCTATCAAAATATTGCACAAATCTGATCAAGCATCACCTCTACACGCTAAATAGGATAAACTGGACTTCGGAAAAGATTCTACAGGTCTTGAAGAATAGGGGTGCTTGTCCGAGGTCTGATATGTTGAAAACTGCTTACATGTTTGTAACCTGCCCTGACCTTAAGGTAAACTGAAAGGTCAATGGGCTTGTTGAGTGATTTGTAGATAGCACCTTTAAAATAACCTTTCAGGTAGCCATGTTCGGAAGAGATGAAGAAAATATCTGCAATAAGGAGGTAAGCTGCTTCATTTATTGTAGAAAGACACATCTTTAGGTAAAAAATTGTTCTTTCCATTATTTTCAGTAATATCCTTAATGAAGAAAGTCAGCCTGACGAAATCTGACTGAATAAACTTCCATTATGAACAATTGTCAAAATGACGACATAACTTTTTCACAAAAATAGTGGTAAAGGTATATGTATATTTGAAAAAAGGGTGAGAAGACAAAGGGGATAACACTGTAAATAGACAGGACAACGGCTAAAAGAACTAGGGGGCTGTACAGTGGGAGAAGGGGAGGGGGGTGTAGGGGAGAATGCCATTCTAAACTACAGGGGGCTAACATGGGACGCTCCTTAACCCTTTCGCTGCCAGGCCTTTTTCCCTCCTGTGCAGAGATATTTTTTGGCTATTTGGGGCAGTTCGCCAATAGGCCCTCATAACTTTTTGTTCACATAAGCTGCGCATGCCAAATTGCGTCCTTTTTTTCCAACATCCTAGGGATTCTAGAGGTTCCCAGACTTTGTGGGTTCCCCTGAAGGAGACAAAGAAATTAGCCAAAATACAGTAAAAATTTTGTTTTTTTAATAAAAATGGGAAAAAAGGGCTGCAGAAGGCGGCTCGTGTTTTTTCCCCTGAAAATGGCATCAACAAAGGGTTTGGGGTGATAAGATCACCATCTTCCCAGCTTTCAGGAACAGGCAGACTTGAATCAGAAAACCCCATTTTTCAACACAATTTTGAAAATTTACTGGGACATACCCCATTTTGATAATTTTTTGTGCTTTTAGCCTTCTTCCAGTTGGTGACCAAAATCGGTAAGAAGCCAATGCTGGATCCCAGAAAGCCAAACATTTCTAAAAAGTAGACAAAATTCTGAATTCAACAAGGGGTCATTTGTGTACATCCTACAAGTGTTTCCTACAGAAAATAACAGCTGAAATAAAAAAATATTGAAAAAGCCTCCCGATAAAAATGGTACCTCACTTGTGGAGGTAGGCCTAGCGCCCGTGACAGGAAAAGCACCAAAACACAAAGTGGACACATCACATTTTCACAAAGAAAACAGAGCTGTTTTTTGCAAAGTGCCTAGCTGTGGATTTTGGCCTGTAGCTCAGCTGGCACCTAGGGAAACCTAGCAAACCTGCACAGTTTTGAAAACTAGACACCTAGGGGAATCCACGATGGGGTGACTTGTGGGGCTCTGACTAGGTTCTGGTACCCAGAATCCTTTGCAAACCTCAAAATTTGGCCAAAAAAACACTTTTTCCTCTCATTTCGGTGACAGAAAGTTCTAGAATCTGAGAGGAGACACAAATTTCCTTCCACCCAGCGTTCCCCCAAGTCTTCCGATAAAAATGGTACCTCACTTGTGTGGGTGGGCAGGTGCCTGCAACAGAAAAAGGCCAAAAACTATTAGAGATTGAGGGGATAGCACAGCAAGTTGATAAGCACATATTTTTCTTTTATACATCTTTTAGGCTGACTCTGCTTTGGGGACCCATGCAAGTGAGGTATCATTTTACTTGGGGGACTGAGGGGAACGCTGGGTGGTAGGAAATTTGTGCCGCAGCTGTGATCCTACTAAGTAAAGTGAGGAAAATATGATTTTTTATGCAAATTTTGAGGTTTGCCGAGGAGTCTGGGTAAGAAAATGTTGGGGGATCCAGGCAAGCCACCCCTCCTTGGACTCCTTGGGGTGTCTTTGTTTAAAACATGTCTGGGTTTGGTAGGTTTCCCTAGATGAAGGGCGCACCCGGGACCAAAAACATACGTGCCCCCTGCCAAAACACAGGTAGTTTTGCAATAGATCATTTTGGTGTGTCCACATACTTATATGATGTTCCAAACACTAAAATTGTGAAAAGAAACACACTTAGGTTATGTTAAAAAGACCCCTCACCCACCAACCAAGTTTGTGGCATGCTTCATCATCGGGGTCCCACCCGAGACACCTAGCATGTCACAGGTGTGCTGCGACACCTGATTACAGCGGAGCAGGTTTTGTCATTTTTACCACACATACTGGTTGGATTAGGCATGAGGGTGAGTGATGGTTCAGTGGATCAAATTTTATTAACAAGAGATTTCACAAAAATGAAATGCACTGTTAATAACTGAAAGGCCAAAAAACTGAACCAATGACTCACAGCTCGTGAGCTGTAAAGCCAAGGCAAGGCACCAACCGCTTTACAGTCCATTCACAAACCTTTCATACATGACATGCACAAGACCATTCACGCCGCCAGCCACGGGCCCAGCACATTACAACACTTGCATCGACAGGCAGCGCCACTCAAGGGCCCATCACTTACATACGCCCACATGCCTGATACAGCAATCACACCAGCTGATGGGAGTGTGTCGACTGGCGTTTGGCCGGCAGTGTGTTGCTGTAGCCAACAGCAAGTGAATATGTACACCGTCAGCCAAGCGCCACTCCACACACAATGGCATCACTTTTTTTTTAAACAAAGAAACCACTAACTAATTAGAAATAATTACAAATTTACCAACACAAAAGTTCTAACTAAGTACATGACAGAAATGCCAACCATAAAACTGAACACATGAAAATACAAAACAGGCAGTTTACACTCATGGTTGTTCCCAGTAATTCTTCTGGGTGTGGTAATTCTTGAAACAACCACCCATACACAGCCCAGGCTTTGAAGGACAATCTGGGCAGTCCATTTGAGTCTCCCTCCGGATACCTCTTCAAAAACACACTCTACATTTCTTAGCTGGAAAGTCTTTTTTGGGTGTGGGAGGAATGTGCTCAGCAGAGTGGCGATCTTTCAATCTAGCCACATCATCCACCAATGCTTCTCTAGGAACTCTGGCCTGTTCCACCAGAATAAGGCTCTCTATCACTGACTCCTGAAATTTCATAAATGTCATCTGTGACTCTGGAGACCTATCATTAAACACAATAAAAGCATTAAAAGTTGCTAAGTGGAAGAGGTGAATTGCTAACTTCTTATACCAAATGTAAGACTTACGAATAGCAGTATAAGGTTCCAACCTCTGATCAACTCTATCTACACCTCCCATGTGCTTATTATAATCTAAAATGCACACAGGTTTGCGCACTTCAGCAACCTGGCCCCAAACAGTCACGGGGGAAGTACTCATCATGGATGATACTTAGCATGTAGACATCCCTCCTGTCTGAAAATTTCAAAGCTAGCAGCTCATCATTCCGCAAGGCACTGCACTGTCCCCTCTCAAGTTTTTTACAGACAAGCTCCCTTGGATAGCCTTTTCGGTTACAACGAATTGTGCCACAAGCAAGTATCCACTCTAAACAATTCCTTGAACAACTGCACTCCAGTGTAGAAGTTATCTACAAACAAATGGTGACCTTTTTTGAACAGTCGTCTACCAAGTTCCCACACAATTTTCTCAGTAACTCCAAAAGTGGGAGGACAACCAGGGGGGTCAATACTGGAATCCCTACCAGTGTAGACACGGAAACTATACACATATCCTGTACTACTTTCAGACAGCATGTACAATTTAATTCCATATCGTGCCCTCTTGCTAGGAATGTACTGCCTAAAAAACAAACGACCCTTGAAGAGGACCAAAGACTTGTCCACATCTATTTCTTTGCCTGGAACATAGACCTCTGAAAACCGACCTACAAAATGATCAAGGACAGGCCTAATCTTAAAAAGACGGTCAGAATCAGGGTGATCTTGTGGCAAGGCTAATGGTTTGTCAACAAAATGCAGCATCCTAAGAAAAAGCAAATACCGATTACGACTCATGGTTGCAGGAAATATAGCTGTTGCCATCAAGGGACTAGTAGACCAATAAGAAGCCAGTGACGGCTTCCTTATCAACCCCATCAAAAGAGTCAAGCCCCAAAACCTTTTCATCTCCTCCAAATTTGTGGGAATCCACTGGGTAGCTCTAGAGTGTGGCCTAAGTCTAGCAGCATTGTCCCTCAAATACTGCTCCGCATACAAATTAGTCTACTCAACAATCTCTTCCAAAAACACATCATCCACAAATAACTCAAAGAAATTGACAGGCAAAAAGTTCTCTGTATTGACTCTACACCCCGGGAGACCAGTAAAGGCAGGCAACTCTGGCTGCTCCATGTTTGGGGCAACCCAGAGTTCAGGTCTTCTAATGGGAAACCTTTCAGCCCCAGGTTGCTGCACTAATGGCGCATCAGTGTCCTCCTCTAAAACAGGCACTTCATCTGCACTGAGTGTGGCTTCCTCATCAGAAGATTCCTCTACGACAGAAACTTCACTGCCAGAATCTCTCACTTCCTCCTCTGCCTCAGATACAGAGTCCGTCTCATAATCATGATCAGACAATGACTCAAAAAGCATACCAACCACCTGCTGAGCAGTCATCCTGCGGCTAGCCATGAACTTTCCTCTGAAACAAGTGGTTGGACAAATGCACCACCAACAACCAGCACTGTGTAAGATAAGTAATAAAGTGTAGCTTTATCGGTAAGAGTTATAAACTCAAAAACTATACCGCTCACTTGCCTGAAAAAGCTTGACTCACCAGCAACTACTCTGCACAGACACAGCAATCACCAATGATATCCCACTAAAAAGAAATAAAGAAAAGCAAATTAGAAATAAGACAACACAAATATCATTGTGCACAAATCTAAGGACAATTTCACACACAAACTTGCATTTAGTACACCACCTACAAACATGTCATTCATGCATGGCAATAATACTCCTTTTGAGTAAATTGTTTTTACTTACCTAAAACATGCAACTATGCAAACCGCAGGTCAACCACTGCCAAAACTGCAAGAAGCCACAGCAAAAAAAGAAAAAGCTTTGAACTAGAACAAAAAGGAAAAAAATGTTGTTATCACAAATGCAAATACTTCGTCAATTGACAAACACCCAACCATCAAGCATTTAGAAATTGGTGCCTACGTGGATTCTACCATAAGGGCAGATGGGCCTACTAAAAAATAGGCCTATCTGCCCCAAGGAGGGCAGAAAATACATTTAGTACTGTGTCCCCATGGGGAGCGACCCTTGCCCAAGGGGCCACCCCCCAAACAAAACAAAAAAAAACAAAAAAAACACACACACACTATCCCTGGTGCCTAAGTGGCTTCTGACCCCCTTGGGGGCAATGGGCCTAAAATAAAAAATAGGCCCATCTGCCCCCAAGGGGGGCAGAAATTGCCTTGGTACATGTGCCCCCAAAGGGGGACGACCCTTGCCCAAGGGGCCACGCCCCCCCATCCACTAACACACACACACTATCCCTGGTGTCGAAGTGGCTTCATGGGCCTAAAAGAAAATAGGCACATCTGCCCCTAAGGTTGGCAGAAATGGGCAACAGTTAAATGCCCCCCTTGCCCAAGGGGACGCCCCCCCACATAAATAAACTTATAAAAAAAAATCCCTGGCTATCTAGTGGTTTCTGCCCCCTTTGAGGGCAGATCAGCCGAAAAATAATGGGCTGATCTGCCCTATGGGGGGGCAGCAATGGCCATGGTACACGTGCCCCCAAAGGGGGGCGACCCTTGCCCAAGGGGCCACCCCCCCCATCCACTAACACACACACACTATCCCTGGTGTCTAAGTGGCTTCTGCCCCCTCCTTGGGGGCAGATGGGCCTAAAAAATAGGCCCATCTGCCCCCAAGGGGGGCAGAAATGGCCAACTGTTCAATGCCCCCCTTGGGGGGGCGCCCCTTGCCCAAGGGGACGCCCCACCACATAAATAAACATATTAAAAAATCCCTGGCGTTCTAATAGTTTCTGCCCCCCTTGGGGCAGATCAGCCTAAAAATAATGGGCGATCTGCCCCCAAGGGGGCAGAAATGGCCAACAGTGGGGTGCCCCCCAAGGGGACACCCCCACACAAAAATAAACATACACAAAAAAATCCCTGGCGTCTAGTGGTTTCTGCCCCTCTTGGGGGCAGATCAGCCTAAAAATAATAGGCCGATCTGCCCCCAAGGGGGGCAGAAATGACCACAACAAACATGCCCCCCAAATGGGAGTAACCCTTGCCCAAGGGGCCGCTCCCCGACAAAAAAACAGCATAAACAAACAAACAAACAAAAATCCCTGGTGTCTAGTGGTTTCTGCCCCCTTGGGGGCAGATCAGCCTAAAAATAATAGGACGATCTGCCCCCAAGGGGGGCAGAAATGGCCACAACAAACATGCCCCCCAAATGGGAGCGACCCTTGCCCAAGGGGCTGCTTCCCGACACAAAAACAGCATAAACAAACAAAAAAAATAAAATCCCTGGCGTCTAGTGGTTTCTGTCCCCCTTGGGGGCAGATCAGCCTAAAAATATTAGGTTGATCTGCCCACAAGGGGGTCAGAAATGACCACAACAAACATGCCCCCCAAATGGGAGCGACCCTTGCCCAAGGGGACGCTCCCCAACACAAATACAGCACATACAAATAATTTTTACAAATCCCTAGCGTCTAGTGGGCATTGCGATTGGGCAGCAAGAAGGCTCAAAGAGGCACCGGGGGAAAGGAAATGCCTTTCCTTTCCCCCGGTGCCTCTTTGTTCCAAACCCCCCACCCGCCGGAAGAGAAACTCACCTGTTTCTCCCTTCGTCGCACTGGAAGCAAATGGCTTCCAGTGCGACCAGCACATTGTAAAGATCTCAGCGCGCGACATCATTACAGGGGGTGTGGGGGTGGAAGGGGAACCCTCTTTAAAGAGAGGCAGAGTCAGAAGGAGATGTAGGGAGATTCTGATAGAAAAATCGACAAAGGTAAGATAAAGGGAGAGAAAGAATACATTAACAGGGGGTGCCACAGAGGATTGGGGGCCCTGGGCAATTGCCCACTGTGCAAATGCCTTAAATCGTCTCTGTGTTCAGTAATATTAGATGAATTCCCGGACAGCGGCTGCGGCGCCCCCACAAACAGCAGCAGCTGCAAGCCTTTAACAATGAAACAATAATAAACTGTGTTTAATATAGTTTTGTTGTCAAAGGGGCGGGCTATGGGAGATGACAGGGATGAGTGGACTGCACTGTGAACTCCCCTCACTGCGCATGTGTGTTTGGCTGGCAGTCTCGGGCCGGCCAAACACACATGCGCACTGTGCTCTCTCCAACCCTGAACTCTGTTGCCGGGCTGGAGAGATCAGGCACAGGCTCCCAGTCTACCTGGGAGCGCCCTGGCTGGGCGCTCCAGCCAATCCTGACAATACTCTGAGCAGCGTCATGATTGACTGCAGGCAGGTCCTGACATAAGTACTTAGTGCTGTGTTTTATTTGTGTGTGGTTGTAAGGAAATGCCTCCTTGGCATGGTTACCCCGTGACTTTTTGCCTTTGCTGATGCCAAGTTATGATTTGAAAGTGTGCTGAGGCCTGCTAACCAGGCCCCAGCACCAGTACCAGTGTTCTTTCCCTAAACTGTACCCTTCTCTCCACAATTGGCACAACCCTGGCACCCAGGTAAGTCCCTTATAAGTGGTACCCCTGGTACCAAGGGCCCTGATGCCAGGGAAGGTCTCTAAGGGCTGCAGCATGTCTTATGCCACCCTAGGGACCCCTCGCTCAGCACAAACACACTGCTTGCCAGCTTGTGTGTGCTGGTGGGGAGAAAATGATTAAGTCGACATAGCACTCCCCTCAGGGTGCCATGCCAACCTCACACTGCCTATGGCACAGATAAGTCACCCCTCTAGCAGGTCTTACAACCCTAAGGCAGGGTGCACTATACCACAGGTGAGGGCATAGGTGCATGAGCACTATGCCCCTACAGTGTCTAAGCAAAACCTTAGACATTGTAAGTGCAGGGTAGCCATAAGAGTATATGGTCTGGGAGTCTGTCAAACACGAACTCCACAGCACCATAATGGCTACACTGAAAACTGTGAAGTTTGGTATCAAACTTCTCAGCACAATAAATGCACACTGATGCCAGTGTACATTTTATTGTGAAATACACCCAGAGGGCATCTTAGAGATGCCCTATGAAAACATACCCGACTTCCAGTGTGGGCTGACTAGTTTTACCAGTCTGCCACACACCAGACATGTTGCTGGCCACACGGGGAGAGTGCCTTTGTCACTCTGTGGCCAGGAACAGAGCCTGTACTGGGTGGAGGTGCTTGTCACCTCCCCCTGCAGGAAATGTAACACCTGGCGGTGAGCCTCAAAGGCTCACCCCCTTTGTTACAGTGCCACATGGCATCCCAGCTAGTGGAGATGCCCGCCCCTCTGGCCACTGCCCCACTTTTGGCGGCAAGGCCGGAGGAGATAATGAGAAAAACAAGGAGGAGTCACCGGCCAGTCAGGACAACCCCTAAGGTGTCCTGAGCTGAGGTGACTGTGACTTTTAGAAATCCTCCACCTTGCAGATGGAGGATTCCCTGAATAGGATTAGGGATGTGACCCCCTCCCCACCGGGAGGAGGCACAAAGAGGGTGTAGCCACCCTCAGGGCTAGTAGCCATTGGCTACCATCCTCCCAGACCTAAACACACCTAATTGAGTATTTAGGGGCTCCCAGAACCGAGGAAGATAGATTCCTGCAACCTGAAGATGAGGAAGGACTGCTGACCTGAAGCTCTGCAGAGAAGATGGAGACACCAACTGCTTTAACCCCAGCCCTACCGGCCTGTCTTCCCACTTCAAGAAAAACTGCAACAGAGACGCGTCCCCCAGGGTCCAGCGACCTCTGAAGCCTCAGAGGACTACCCTGCATCCAAAAGGACCAAGAAACTCCAGAGGACAGCGGCCCTGTTCCACAAAGACTGCAACTTTGCAACAAAGAAGCAACTTTTAAAGACCACACGTTTCTCGCCGGAAGCGTGAGACTTTCCACTCTGCACCCGACGCCCCCGGCTCGACCTGCGGAAAACCAACTCTACAGGGAGGACTCCCCGGTGACTGCGAGCCCGTGAGTAGCCAGAGTTGACCCCCCTGAACCCCCACAGCGATGCCTGCAGAGGGAATCCAGAGGCTCCCCCTGACCGCGACTGCCTGCTTCAAAGAACCCGACGCCTGGGAAACACACTGCACCCGCAGCCCCCAGGACCTGAAGGATCCGAACTCCAGTGCAGGAGCGACCCCCAGGTGGCCCTCTTCCTAGCCCAGGTGGTGGCTACCCCGAAGAGCCCCCCCTTGCCTGCCTGCATCGCTGAAGAGACCCCCGGGTCTCCCCATTGAATCCTATTACAAACCTGACACCTGTTTGCACTCTGCACCCGGCCGCCCCTGTGCCGTTGAGGGTGTACTTTCTGTGCCTGCTTGTGTCCCCCCCGGTGCCCTACAAAACCCCCCTGGTCTGCCCTCCGAAGTCGCGGGTACTTACCTGCTGGCAGACTGGAACCGGGGCACCCCTATTTCCATTGAAGCCTATGTGTTTTGGGCACCACTTTGATCTCTGCACCTGACCGGCCCTTAGCTGCTGGTGTGGTAACTTTGGGGTTGCCTTGAACCCCCACCGGTGGACTACCTTGGACCCAACTTTGAACCCTGTAAGTGTTGTACTTACCTGTGAAACTAACAAATACTTACCTCCCTCAGGAACTGTTGATTTGTGCAGTGTCCATTTTTAAAATAGCTTATTGCCATTTTTGCCGAAACTGTACATGCTATTGTGATGATTCAAAATTCCTAAGATACCTGAGTGAAATACCTTTCATTTAAAGTATTGTTTGTAAAAACCTGTGGTTCTTAAAATAAACTAAGAAAATATATTTTTCTATATAAAAACCTATTGGCCTGGAATTGTCTTTGAGTGTGTGTTCCTCATTTATTGCCTGTGCGTGTACAACAAATGCTTAACACTACCCTCTGATAAGCCAACTGCTCGACCACACTACCACAAAATAGACCATTAGAATTATCTCTTTTTGCCACTATCTTACCTCTAAGGGGAACCCTTGGACTCTGTGCATGCTATTTCTTACTTTGAAATAGTACATACAGAGCCAACTTCCTACAGGGGTGATTTGTCATTCCTTTCCGATATAGAATATTGTGTCTTGTCTACATCATCATGGAAGACATTTCCCTCTCCACCTGATGCCCAATTTCCATGAGTAGCAACTTCTTTCTGAGTTTGATATAACCCTGAAAATATGTGTCCCACGCTTGATACATACATTTTGGGTAAATGTCAGTGGCTACCTTCAATGAAAGAGTGAACCAATATGTGAACATCCACCTCTGGCTATTCCAAGTTATTCAAAACACAATAGAGAATAACTTCTGGACCCGGTTTTAGAGGCCCAATAACACTTGTGGATCCCTGTCCCAAATGATGAGCATGTAAATAATGGGATTAGGGTATCTAGAGCAGGATATGGTTGTGGGGTGGGAGTCCAGGTAGAGGTAGTCTGCAGCAAGGCCAGAGTGCACATTCCATGCTTCCCCAGGCATCATGGCCGGGCTGGTCTATGCACATACCTGCAGCCCCATCATGGGACTTTATCATGCAGATCCACACCTGGTACAACCATGACTGTGGTTCCCACACAGAGGTGAACTGTGTGCAGATAAATTGCCCCTAGTTATGTCGGGTGTAACAACTATTAACTCAGAATCACCCAGAGCAGTAGTCACCTATGGATGCCGCTTTGGGTGACTTGCACTGAAGGCCTATGTGTTGTTAATGTTATTTGCCACTGCCAATACCATATGGGTATCTATTCCAATCTAACTGTGGAATTACTCCTTTACTGGTCTTCCCCATCTCAGTCATTAGAACGTGAGGTGACCTGTCCCCTCAAGATAGTTTTTTTCCCAACGCATTCTTTAAAGAGTTTTCTTGCATGTCTCTTTTACTACCAGAAATCTCTTTCCCATTGTCCACCTCCTGCTATTATCCAAGATGGACTCTAACTAAGACAGTGAAAGTGGGAGGGAGGAAGGGCATGTAGGACTGTGACGATTAGGACTATGGATCATGTTAATGAAGAATACTGATAAGCAATTGTTAGTTTAATCACCCCTTCATCTGTCTTTAAGTGAGAATTTAACTAAGCTTCCTGTTTCTCAGAGATACTCAAAATATAAGGAAAGGGACAGTGTGCTAAATAAATTCAGATTTAATGAGTTCCCATAATGTATTCTGTTATATACTTCATAAAAGTTTTCAAAGTCTCAGAACCACAATTAACAAAAACATTGTTTCCTTAATCCAAACGATAATGTTTAACAACAATATTGCCCTGCTGTTAATATTCCACAGCAGAACTCCACTTACCTCTACCCATGTTGAAGCAGCTCCCCTGGTAGACCTGCCTTGGATGTTCCCAGGTATAGAGAATCCCATTGAAAGAATTTTGTGCAAATGTGTGACGCGCCGACCTACTGATCGTCGCTGTTGAAGGTTTTTTCACCTTTTATCAGCTGGACCATAGGAAATACAAAGGGGCCCTAGGTCTATAATTTATTTTGACCTACGTAGAGTAAAATCTAAACCTGTATATGATTGCAATATTGGAATAATAACCCCCAAGAAAAATGGAATTGCAAGGGTAATAATGTAAGGATAAATAGTGCATAAGGCACCTGTTTCCCCCAATATGTTTGCTTGTGTTATGGCTACCAGAAATACAACTTTTGCTGTCAACTACTGGATTAGCAGTTACTGGTATTTTCAAAGAAAAGCTTTTAATCAGATTTTTTACTAATAGCAACAATTTTCACACATTGACTCAAGATTCCCTAAAACATCTGATAGCTGCCTGCTGGGCTGACAAGGTAGAAGATGTAAGGCCTTTTTTTTAAACTTTCCTTCAGGAAGTTCGGAAACCTAAATTAATTCACAGGACATAGGTATTAAGCACATATCTTTGCACCAATACTCACAATTTCTGCAGTGTTTATCGTGAGCTGCAAGGGTAGAAGGCTTTCTAGACTCTTGAATTCTATAGCTAATCTCTTGAACAGCCTAAGGTCTTGGGTCTGTCCTCTCAACTTCCACTGCTTGAGGCAAAGCATCTCTAGAGGCTTTTGAAGCAGCTGCCAAAAACACAGAGGGGATGGCTGCAGATGTAGATGGAGACATTGATGTTCTGACATTTGAACCAACGTTAGAAACCATGGTTTCTGTGGCCAATACTGGGTGATCAGGAACACTATTGCATTCTTCTCTTGAATCTTCTGAAGCACCATAGCTGGACAAGGAGTGGAAAGGAATACATACAGGAGACCTGTTAGGCATAGTGCACCTTCTACCCACAGTCCCTGGAACCTGGGTCTGTGCAAAAATGAGGAAGGAAAGCACTAGATGAAGACGCAAACAGATCCAGCCAAGGATGACTAACGACCACAATAATCTGCTGAAATGTTTTCTTTCTCAATTGGAAGTTTGCTGAGAATGGAGTGCTCACCTTAATAACACTAGTCTTGAAGGAGACAGACAGCAAACCGGAGGTGGGACAGGAGAGGGGGGAGTTACTACGTGTGGGAGGAAGGAGATTTGTGGAGATAATAGAAATATGTAACAAAACACTTTCTAGAATGTTTTGGGAAAAAAGCTGTATCAAGGGGCAGGGCTCCTTTCCTTGTAGGGTCTGTGACGGGAAGGACTATGGATAAGGGCAAGGAAGATTAAAGTAAGTAATTGGAAGAAAGTGCCCCTTTGTTGGTCAAGCCTAGGCAGCGCATGCACTCTCTCTTTGAGACATGCTGTATTCACTCTGTGGGCTTGAAACCTGCCATTGTCTTTTTATTTGTTTTTGTGATTGTCTTTTAAAAAGACTTGCTTGCTATTGGATAATATTTCCTCTTTGTCCCTCCCTGTGCTCATTCGTTTCCTCCCACGGAGCATTGCCTAACTACTTGTATTGGTCCACTTTAGTGCTCATCAGTGCCAGGGACTATTTTTTCTTTCATGTTTGTGTTTGTTGTGGCAACTTAAAGGCATCTAGCAGCTACTGCACACCCTCATTCCATCTAAACAGCTTTTCTTTTTTTTGTTTTATGTAGATTTGAAGCTTTTGAAAAGTGCTTTAAATGCATCTAAGAGGCAGAGTTGTTATGCCTCCTCCCCTGGTCATTGTTCAATTTGCAATTGCCATCTTGTCCGGTGGAGAACTCTCAGGACTGTGGCAAAGCGGAGAGAAGGAATATGGCATTTCCAATTGTGCCCTGTAATGCAGTGGGGGTTAGGATTGCCTGCCCTCCTGCTGCCTGTGGCGCTCAGGACTGCACTATGGAAAGGCTTTGCCACCTGCACTGTAGCCACTTCAGTGGGATCTGAGTTGTGTGGTAAGCCAGCAGCATGTCTATGACATGCTGCTTCGAGGAGGTAAGGACAGATTGTGCTGCTGTGCTGAGCCATCACTGTTACATTGCCTTCACAGGTGTAGCCCCCTCCTTTTTATTCACTGATGCATGGAGACCGCAGTGTCACAGGACCCCCTCGCTCAGTTGTCCGGTTTCCTTTTTCTGACCTCACCCTAACATCCTAACCCCAACCCCTCTGCACCATCTCTGTTTATTGATCCACCTCCTTCCCGGCATCTCTCCTGCCCTGCTTTCATGTCCTCCCAGTCCCCACAAACCTTGTAGCCGAGCCATCTCCTCATCGGAGAAGTTTGGTTCTGTGCACCAGCTCCACCCCTAACTAGCTCTTCACCCTCCTCCCCTTCCCATATTCATTCTTGTTCCCTCCATCCCCCAACTCCTTGGCGCCCCAGTTAATTAATTTATTCAATTCTGAGATGCTTTATTGGCGTGTTGTTGGTGCTTTACTTTCAGCAGACTTCCATATAGGTTTATAACTAGCTGCTGATGTGATGGCTGCCTTTTCTTCTCACCTCAGCGCCTTTTCTCTCCCCTTCCTGTGCACTAATGATCCTTGCTTCACCCACCTTTTCCTTAGCCAACCCTTGTCCCACCCATCTTATGATTCCTTTGGCCCTCTGTCACTGCCCCCTTCCATTGTCCCTTCTTCATCCCATCCACCATATGTGCCTGTCCTTGTCTCTCTTCCTTGGGCCCTCCTCTTTTCCCTGTGCCTCTGTAGACTGGGTTGTGCTGGCACCCATCCAGCTCTGCTGGGTGTGTCCCTCTACCCCCTGCCGCAGCCTGGCCTCTTGCTTTCTCAAACCTACAGCAGAGCAACACGTTTCCTGTTTATTGTGTGCAGGAGAAGTGAGCGACGGTTGGTCAGGCGGGGCAAGGGACGAAGTAGGAGAGTTGCCAAAGTTCAGGTAGAGACTGGCCCAGGGTCAGAGGGAGGACAGTGGGCAGTCTCTGCAGAGGTAGGTGACAGTCTCCATGGAAGGATCGCTCTGGCGTGAGGTGCTGCCATCTGTACGTGTGGTGCGGGCTTCTACTTTCTCAGTCACTTTTTTGGTACCACCTACTATTACTCATCCAGTTGACTAACACCCGCTCTCCTGTTCTTCCCCCTCACCCACCCTCCTTTTGTCTCCTCCCGTTCTCCCCTGCCTCCATACAATTGGCAAAGCCAATAACTCGCCAATGGGCGAGACTTATTGGCTTTGCCAATGTTTGCTGACATGGTCACCCCCACTTTTTGCCTGGTAATTGATGCAATTTTGACTGAAAGTGCACTGGGTTCCTGCTGTCCAGGTCCCCAGTGCCAGATCTCTTTCCCTAAAACTGTGCAATTGATCCCCAATTGGCAATGCCTTTGTGTAGGAGGCTGGCCTGGCTTATAGTGGGTACCCTGTGGTACTTACACCCTGTGCCAGGTCCAGTTATCCCTTATTAGTAGAATAG
This sequence comes from Pleurodeles waltl, assembly GCF_031143425.1. NCBI lineage: Eukaryota > Metazoa > Chordata > Amphibia > Caudata > Salamandridae > Pleurodeles > Pleurodeles waltl. Next base: position 351,580,256 of record NC_090438.1, read on the forward strand.
AGGTGTTTCTAGCAGCTTAGGCTGATAGAAGGTAGCTATGGCAAAGCAGCTTAGGGTGAACTAGGAGACATGCAAAGCTCCTACTATACCACTCATATCATATGCACAATATCATAAGAAAACACAATACTCAGAGTTACTAAAAATAAAGGTACTTTATTTTTATGACAATATGCCACAAGTATCTCAGTGAGTACCCTCAGTAAGAAGGTAAGTAATATACACAAGTTATATGTACACAAACCCAAAACAGGTAATTAAGAGCCAGAAAAGTAATGCAAACAGTGTAGAATTACAATAGGTTGCAATAGGCAAACAGAGGTCTAGGGGCAACACAAACCATATACTCCAAAAGTGGAATGCGAATCACAAATGGACCCCAGACCTATGGGAACTTGTAGAGGGTCGCTGGGACTGTAAGAAAACAGTCAGGGTGTCCAAGATACCCCACCCCAAGACCCTGAAAAGTAGGAGTAAAGTACACCTACTACCCCAAAAGAGCACAATAGTCGTGATAGGGGGATTCTGCAAGAACAACAAACACCAGCAAGGCACTGAAGGTGGATTCCTGGACCTGAGGACCTGCAAGGCAAGGGGACCAAGTCCAAGAGTTGCAATATTGTCCGGGGGGGGCAGGAGCCCAGAAAACCCCGGATGAAGGTGTAAGGAAGCTGCCTCTGAGTGGAAGAAGCTTGGAGTCCTGCAACAACGAAGAGGACTAGGAACTTCTCCTTTGGATGGAAGATGTCCCACGTCGCGATGAAGGTTGCAGAAGTATTCCCACGCAGAAATACTGCAAACAAGCCTTGCTAGCTGCAAGGGTTGCAGTAGACATTTTTGGGTGCTGCTGGGGACCAGGAAGGACCAGGATGTCGTCCCTTGGAAGAGGAGACAGAAGGGGCACTCAGCAACTCAGAGAGCCCCCACAAAAGCAGGCAGCACCCGCAGAAGTACCGGAGCAGGCACTTAGAAGATTTGTGAACCGGAGTCCACGCAAAGTCACAAAGGAGGGTCCCACAACATCGGAGGCCAACTCAGAGGGTTGAGCACTGCAGGACAGAGTGCTGGGGACCCAGGCTGGGCTGTGCACAAAGGAAATCCTGGAAGAGTGCACAGGAGCCGGAGCAGCTGCAAATCATGCAGTACACAGGTTTGTAGTCTAGCGTGGGGAGGCAAGGACTTACCTCCACCAAACTTAGACTGAAGGATCACTGGACTATGGGAGTCACTTGGATAGAGTTCCTGTGTTCCAGGGACCATGCGCGTCGGGATGAGAGGGGACCCAGAGGACCAGTGATGCAGTCTTTTGGTGCCTGCGTTAGCAGGGGGAAGAGTCCGTCGACCCACAGGAGATTTCTTCTTGGCTTCCAGTGCAGGGTGAAGGCAGATGACCCCCAGAGCATGCACCACCAGGAAACAGTCAAGAAAGCCAGCAGGATGAGGCGCTACAATGTTGCTGGTAGTTGTCTTGCTACTTTGTTGCGGTTTTGCAGGCGTCCTGGAGCAGTCAGCGGTCGATCCTTGGTAGAAGTCGAAGAGGGAAGTGCAGAGGAACTCTGGGGAGCTCTTGCATTCGTTATCTGAAGAATTCCCCAGAGGAGAGACCCTAAATAGCCAGAAAAGGAGGTTTGGCTACCAAGACTGGAGGATTGGTTACCAAGAGAGGTAAGAGCCTATCAAAGGGGTCTCTGACATCCCCTGCTGGCACTGGCCACTCAGAGCAGTCCAGTGTGCCCCCAACACCTCTTTTTCCAAGATGGCAGAGGTCTGGGACACACTGGAGGAGCTCTAGGCACCTTCCCTGGGAGGTACTGGTCAGGGGAGTGGTCACTCCTCTTTCCTATGTCCAGTTTCACACCAAAGCAGGGCTGGGGGATCCCTGAACCGGTGTAGACTGGCTTATGCAGAGATGGGCACCATATGTGCCCATCAAAGCATTTCCAGAGGCTGGGGGAGGCTACTCCTCCCCAGCCCTTCACACCTATTTCCAAAGGGAGATGGTGTAACACCCTCTCTCAGTGGAAATCCTTTGTTCTGCCTTCCTGGGCCAGGACTGCCTGGACCCCAGGAGGGCAGAAACCTGTCTGGGGGGTTGGCAGCAGCTGCAGTGGAAACCCCGGAAAGGCAGTTTGGCAGTACCCGGGTTCTGTGCTAGAGACCCGGGGGATCATGGAATTGTCCCCCCAATACCAGAATGGTATTGGGGGGACAATTCCATGATCTTAGACATGTTACATGGCCATGTTCGGAGTTACCATTGTGACGCTATACATAGGTAGTGACCTATGTATAGTGCACACGTGTAATGGTGTCCCCGCACTCACAAAGTCCGGGGAATTTGCCCTGAACGATGTGGGGACACCTTGGCTAGTGCCAGGGTGCCCACACACTAAGTAACTTAGCACCCAACCTTCACCAAGTGAGGTTAGACATATAGGTGACTTATAAGTTACTTATGTGCAGTGAAAAACGGCTGTGAAATAACGTGGACGTTATTTCACTCAGGCTGCAGTGGCAGGCCTGTGTAAGAATTGTCTGAGCTCCCTATGGGTGGCAAAAGAAATGCTGCAGCCCATAGGGATCTCCTGGAACCCCAATACCCTGGGTACCTAAATACCATATACAAGGGAATTATATGGGTGTACCAGTGTGCCAATGAGAATTGGTAAATTTAGTCACTAGCCTGCAGTGACAAATTTAGAAAGCAGAGAGAGCATAAACATTGAGGTTCTGGTTAGCAGAGCCTCAGTGATACAGTTAGGCACCACACAGGGAACACATATAGGCCACAAACTTATGAGCACTGGGGTCCTGGCTAGCAGGATCCCAGTGACACATAACAAACACACTGACAACATAGGGTTTTCACTATGAGCACTGGGCCCTGGCTAGCAGGATCCCAGCGAGACAGTAAAAACACCCTGACATATACTCACAAACAGGCCAAAAGTGGGGGGTAACAAGGCTAGAAAGAGGCTACCTTCCTACACTTTGGCACCCCTGTAAGTCGCTACTAAATGGTACTCCAGAAACCTAGGGAGTGGGTACTAAAGAGGATCCCCAACGGCTGCAGCATGAACTGTGCCACCATTATGGACCCTTCAACTAGCACATGCATACTGTCATTGCAGGTTGTGTGCCCGGGTGAGGCTAAAAGTGGAAACACTGTGTGCCATGTTCCCTACCACTATGTGCAATATATGTAAGCCACTCCTATAGAAGGTCTTCCAACTGTAAGGCAGGGTGCATTATATTACATGTGTGGGTATATCTGCAAGAGCAGACATGTCCCTGCTATGTCGTTGTCAATTCTTAGACATAGTAAGTGATCAGGGAAGCCATTTTAAGTGCATGTGCTGGAAATTGGTCAATATGAGTTCCCCAGCTACATGATGGCTTCACTGAACATAGGTATGTTTGGTATCAAACATCTCTTCTTAATAAACCCTCACTGATGCCAGTGATTGATTTATTAATGTATGCACCCAGAGTGCACCTTGGATGTGGACCTGAAAAACCTACCATTTACCTGTGTGCTGGCTGACTAGTTTCAACTAGCCTGCCAGCACCAGACAGGTTTCTGACCCCCAAGGGTGAGAGCCTCTGCTCTCAGGTGGTTAGGCCAAAGCCTGCAAAAGTAGGGGTGTTAACACACCCCTGCAAATCTGAATTCCAAAGCAGGGGGCTTCAAAGCAGCCTGCCACCTTTGGTATGGAGATCTGGCTTCCCTCAGAAGGGAGATGCCGACCACCCTGCCCTAGAGCCCATTTAGCACCTGTCAGGTGGCAAAATTAGTAGCCAGAGTGGTTTGTTCATGCCTCAGGTCAGTTCCACTCCTAGGGGAGCTGCCTGATGTTGACACAACGTTTAGAAATCTGCCATCTTGGTGATGTCAGAATTAGAAACTCTGGGACAGAAGGGGCGTCGTGACCACAGGGGTAAGTAGCCCATTGACTACTACCGTACACTCCCCTAAACACCCCTAAATTCAGTAAATCCTTCTGAACGGAAGAAGAAGAAGGACCTTCCAGAAATGTAAAAGGCAAGAACTGAAGACCAGTGATAGACTCAGAGTCAACACTGCCAACACTCCCAACCTGCCTGCTGACTTCAACAATTGTGAGAAAGACACCTCGTCCTCCAGCTGGTGAGACTTCCAAAAGCCTGGGAAGACTGCCAGACTTCACCCCATCAAAAGGAACTCCTGTGGAGTAGTGGAGCTGCTTCCCTGCAGGCACCCAAAAACACTGAAGAAGACTCAGTACCACCAAAATCCGGCGCTAGTCATCACCACTGCATCCGTGCCTCCTAGTCCAAGTTGAAGAGCCTCTCCAAAGACAAAGTCCTCCCCACTGTGACCTTCACACTGACGCCTGCAGCATATCTGTGCAGGCCCCATCAACCACGACCACTGGTGCCCCTACGTCCCTGAGACTCGTGAGACCTGAACCCACTTGTTGGTTCAGCTGGATTGGGTCCCCAGTCCACACCTGCAGCCTCCTTCTGCAGGCCCCCTCCACCGCAACTGCCAGCGGTGACGGAAACCAGATGTTTCAAGAGCCTGGATGCTCCTGTCTGAGTAGAAGAGGACCACTGGTTTCATTACATCCTCAAACATTGCAAGCACTGAGCCCACTTGGTGGTTCACCCTGATTGGTCACCCAGTCATCACCTGCAGCATCTTTTTGCCTGAACCAATGCCCATTGACATAAATGGGGCACCCGATGCTCAACTACACCACTGCACCGGGCTGCCTCAGTGCCGCCCAAGGTAACCTGTTGGTGCGGCCTAAGACCCTGCCCCGTACTCACCTTAAGTCCGGAAGATTGGCTCTGTAAGTTGCTGTGAAGTACCTTTTTGCCATATTTGTTTTCCCTCCAAAGAATAACATAGCAGCTTCAGAAAATTGTACTGTGTCAACTTTTCAAACCTGATAATGTCTATTGCAAAACGTACTTACCTGAATGTAATGATTCTGGTGCATGAAAATATATAAAGATACTTGTTATTTTTGTAAGTTGGTGTGGATCTCTCTCTTAAGTCGTGTGTCTCGTTTATTGACTGTGTGCCTATAATAAATGGCTAACCCTCCTCTGTAATAAGCCTAGGGCTGCTCGATCGAACTAACCCTTAAAGTGGCACCTTGGAATTGCCAGAGCAAGCCCCTGTCCACTCATAAGGGAACCTTTGGCCTCTTTGAACAGTACACCTCACTTTGGTATACTATATAAAGAGCCAGCTTCCTACAGTAATAGCATCATTATTTTTAAGAGTAATTAAGCAAAAGTGTTCAAATGTGGAATAAAAAATATAGACATTAAAAATGGTGGCACATTCATTTAAACCATGAAAATAAATCCACTGTCCAACTGCTAACAATGTTTTCAGGGGACACTAAGAGGAAATAGCTGTTCAATAAATTATTGTAAACAAGTTGCACAACAGTCAGCATCATAGCTACAATATTTGATTTGAGCATGAATGGACAAATAATTTGTCATCAAACAAATGCAAACATCAGGAGACGTTCTAGTAAGGCAATGTATGATTTTGTCAGCTAGAAAGAAAAACACGCCAGCTGGCTGATGCCAACAGCATGTTGTTCTTTGACTTGAAAGAAGCTAATGCTGAGCCTCTGACTGGGAGTTCTTAGAGATTAGCGTCTTCAGGGAGTGCAAACTCACTTTCAGTGGCGAAACAGGAACATTGTGGGCATTAAACATATTAAGATATTCTGGACTAGTTACTGTACCAGGGCATCATTATTCAAGTGGGTACAATCAGGAACTTTTCAGATTCAATCTATGGAGAAACCCGACTTCTGAAAGGGCATTTGTCTTTCCTCTTTCACAGATAAAGGGTGAATATGACCATTGTGTAAATTTGAGTGACAGAGATGCTTTCAGACTTAGGTTCCAAGGCTTCATTGGGTTGACTTAAGCACCCACTTGAATAATGACGGCCTGGTGCAGTATCTGTTTCACAATACCTTAGTATGTTCAAAAACTTCAGTCTAAAGTAAAGAACAGGGGATGCTGGCAACCTTCATTAACAAGTGAGCATGCGTCTGTTGGCACTGTGTATCAAAAGCCTGGGAGTGTGTTCTCAGTAGCGAGCATGTGTGTCTTTTCGAGCCAATGAAAACAACCATTTTCAGTTGACCACTCTGCAATGATTATCAGTAGCAGAACCTGCCATTTGTGTAAAACTACATGTAGATGAAAAAGCTGCACTAGAGTGTGGAATGGTTGCTGAAGCATAGGCTGGGGTGTGCAGGTCTTTAATTGGGCCGGCTAGTTTTTAGCAGGGGTGGCTCATTCGCAATGGTGGAGGATCATCGCCCCCCTGGCCAGGAGCCAGGCTATGAAAAATAAAATGACAGTTACACTATTGTTTTATTTTTCATATGCTGGCTCAGCATAGGGAGGGGTGGGCTGGGCCACGGGAGGGGGGAGGAGGACAGAGTGCACCTAAGTGCGCATGTGTGTTTGGCTAGCTGTCTCTGGCCGGCCACACATACATGCGCACATAGGTTTCTCCAGCCCGGCTGTGTGTAACAGCTGGGCTGTAGAAACTGCACAGACCCCAGGTCCGTGTCTGAGCAGCAGTCACTGCCGCTCAGACCAATCCTGATGCTGCTTTCATGCTAGTTTTTTAATGAAAGCAGTGCTAGGATTGCTGGGGAACCTGTGCTGGTGTGTCAGTGAACGCTGGGACACCCGAAGAGGAGCGAGACGGCAGGATGCGGCGGGAATAGTAAAAAAGGTACATTTTAATTTTTTTTGTTTTTTTTGTTTTGCCCCCATCCTCATTGTCCCCCCTGCACCCTTCTTGACATTTGCAGCGGCCGCTGCTGGTTTTTAGAAGGGGTCAGCGAAATGGGTCCCTATCAGGCTCTGTTCAATGCCAGTGGCACCGACATTCTGGTTTATGCTCAAGGTAGTGTTGGAGCGAGCATGCACACTAGTGTGAAAAAAGATGTGTGCATGCTAACTTCTCTCTCATTTCTCCCTAGTGGAGAAGTTACGGCATGACATCCTGTCAGGCGAGTGTTGTGGCGGGAAGGGAACTCCTTTAAAGAGAGACATTTTCTCTCTGGATTTATCTTATTTTTCTGAAATGCAGAAATAGCAGCAACATCTTCCATACTTTGAACATCATCTGTCCCCAGCCATTCGGGACAGATCCTCAGAAACACCAGCGACCGTCCCAGCACAACCCGGCTCCTCAGGTCAGAGCTCACAGACCAGCGGCAGCTAGCCACAAGTGGGACTGTGCTCTGCCTTTTCACAGCGAGCGTTGAGCTTCCAGACTGCAGTAAAATCCAACCACAGGGGAATCTTTTCTACCTCCCCTTCCAAAGGGGCTTGTAGAGGAACCAGCATGTGTGATTCTGACCCAGCCCTAGCATCACCAGCAAGTTTCAACTCTACTGGACCTCTGAAATTCACCTGAGCAATGATTTGGATGCTGTGTGTTCTGAAGTTGGGGTAATTGTACAGGGGATATTTGTTTGCTAGTTGCTAACTCCAGTGCAACACATCTATCATGAACTCCACTGGAAGTAATGAATGTGTCCTTGTGTGATGTAACTGGTACTCATGTACAGCACTCAAATACCTGTGGGTCTAGTTTGCGGAATATAAATCTACAAAACAATAATATAATTGGGAGGATTTGTGTGTGCTATATAATATGGCTGTGGGGCCTTAATGTGCAGTGCACTCATAAATGCTGTCTTGGGTCAAGTCAGACAAATTTACTTAACATCAAGCTCAACCCTGAGTAGCTGTGGCTGCGAACAGTAAGGCTTAGCAAAGGAGCAATGTGTAAAGCATTTAACAGCACCAAATAATGAAATAAGAAAGCAATGACACATGAAAGAAAGAAGACACCAATTTATAAAAATAGACCTTGATGAACAAAATCCATCAGAGGGTTCTGGAGATACAGATTTTATAAGATATTTATATTTTTAAATGCGACCGCAAACAAACATTGGCCAACAAAATCTTTGATAACTTTAGAAAAGTTTGAAACAGTTTGGCTACTCTGGCCCGGGTTGGGGGACAAAGTCCGGCAGTACAGAATTCTTGGCGGCCAGAGTGTATACCTTGGACAGTTACTTGGCCACCAGAGTGGTTTTAGTATTTGAAGCAAAATTGAAACTTTACAGGGCAACTGCCATCGACTTTAGTGGAGTGGACCTGATGCTTAGGAATGCAGGCAAAACATGCTCAAAGGATGCTCTGGTTGTGGTGCAGTCGAAGAGGGTGTCTTTGTGGGTGCTTCTCGATCCACAGGTGAAGTGGGTGAACTTGGTCACAGAGATCAGGGTGCCTCAAAGTCCTCTACATTGAACTAAAAGGCAAGCAGATGCCGGGCTACTGTTCAGGCCGCACCTTGGTTGGGACAAAATCTTTAGGTGGGGGCTAGTGTTCCTTGGATGCAACAAATCCAGACTTGGCTAGCACTACCGGGTCGGGCATACTCGGGTGCAGCTTTTGGCTATCTCGCTTTTGTCCTCCTGGGTGCCCAGCGACTAGTAATGGCAACATTTTTACAGTGGTTACTAACTTGTCGGTTTGGGAAACTTTAGCTCTTGTGTCCCTAGAGTTGGTTCCATTAGATCAGCCAACTGATCCTTTGAGTCACTGCTGTAGGCTGGCTGGGAATCCATTTTTCCCTGAACCAGGAGCTGCAGACAAAGTCAAATCCTTGCCCAAAATGCAGCAAGTGCAGACCTTCTGATGGTGCATGGTCAGAGTGCCAGGGGTGCCATATATATCCAAGGAAAGTGCCCTGAGGGGACCATGCAGTCACTAGCAAATGGCCTACTGGGTCCCCTCCTACTTAGTGACAAAGGTCCTGTGATGTGTGGTATCTGGCTATCCCAGAGTGCCACATTCTTGCCCCTTTCACGATGGTATGCCACTCCCTTAGTCATTAGGAGCTTGTTTGCCCACCCTAGAGGTGTGGCTACCAGATGGCAACACACTCATGTTAGAACTGGTTTGGGGGTGAGTTTTCCCTCCTTGACCCTGTGTCTACTTTGTCTACAGGAACACAAGCCATCCTGCTCAGGGGTGTAAAAGCCATCTTGCTCAGGGGTGTTGGTGCCCCTTTGAAGCTCGCCTTTTGGGCTAACAGCCTAGGTGGCCATCCTGGGGGAGGAGGTGAAACCTCTCTCTGTGGCAACTGCCTTCAATCTTGAGCTGGGGAGTCATTTACATGTTTTCCCACGTGGTCAGAAAGCTGTCTGTATGCCAGGGCCCTTGTGAAGCTGCTGGGCACAGAGTGGCAACTTTCTAAAAGTTGCTTACCTTTGATAGTGGTATTAAATTCAACATGGGCATCGCGTCAGATTAAATGCCACAATTAATTTTATACTTTACATGACCCAGTTAGGTAGTCCCATTCAGGAGTTAACCAGGTTGGGGTTTGCATCCGGTAACCCTGTATTAGCAAATGGTGCTACTAACTTTATCCACAGCAAAATTACAATTTGGAAGTGTTGCTGCTAAGATACATAAAAATATATGTCTTACATAACAAAATACAGTTCCCTGACATATAGCTCTATAGGCCTTCCTTATGGGAGACTTTCATATAGTGTTAAGGGAGAGGACGACCTTGCCATTGGAGTGAACAGCAAAGTTGAACTGGCATTGAAAACACTGTCCTTCCAGTCTGCAATGACAGGCTGGGAGCCATTTTGTACTTTGCCACACATAGGGTGGCACAAACAGTGCTGCATCCCTGAGTGGACATTCTGCCTTACACAGCCAGGGTACCATATACTAGAGACATACAAGTAAGTCAGTCCTTGCCAATTGGGTGTATCCAATTAAACATGAAATTTGTATGGGGAAAAACACTGGCAGTGAGGTCTGGTTGGCAGTCCTCAGTGCACTTTTAGAGTAAAAAAACACAGCAGCATCAGTCCAAACATGTGATGTGAACATGCAAACGGAGGCATATCCTTACAATAATAATAGCTATTCTAACATTAAAATTAACCTTGTATGTTCTTGTGCTTTGTGCAAGCTGTATATATGAAGGGCGTGAGGGGCGGCGTGTGAATCATGCATGAACTGTAAAGAAAGTATGTGCTGTGCGATTAAAATTCTCATGCTTCAAAGCACTTTGTGCAGGGGCCAAGCCTGCATTTTATTAAATAAAACAATCCTCTGTCACTGTGTTCAATAGCACCGAACACATTGCAGTGGACTCCTCATGCAGGGTGTTCAGGTGTGCCCTCTCAACCAGTTTCTCTATTTCAAAAATTGCTCTGCACATTTATACATTGGGTAATTGCTTAAGTGCAACCAGAGCTTTTAACATATAATAATTGTTTTAAAACTTGGACACATTCAAGAATACACTGATGACATTGCCAGGAGTGACCAAATTTCTCCAAGCATCGATCGCATCAATTGACTAAGGAAAACGTGGAGTGGTCTAGTAACGGTATGTTGAGGATCCGCAATTTAGTCAAGAGTAAACACTGGAATTTGATCCCAGAATTCATAATTACATCTTATAACATAGCCACTGATTAGAAATGTCTTTCTCATTTCTTCTTAAAAATAAAACCTGCCTCCTGTCTCCACCGCTCCTTATAATGCTCTTGTGAGGTGTTCCAATACTTTTTGGTAGTGTTTGTGCTATAAAAAACTGCAAAAAAAGCTGTTCTCTGGCTGAGCAGCATGGCTTGTTCTATCAGCTGCCAGAGACAGGAGGTGAGCGAACAAGGATGCGGTGGTGCAGCACCTGCCACACAGGACTCATTGAGGGTGGGCCGGGGCAGTAGCTAGTGTGACATTATCTTGGGGACTAGAAGGCAGCAGTAAGACAGCAAAGCATATGGGGGTCTAAAGTATTGTTTATTTTTATGCAGTTTATTAATTTATTTTACTTCTTCTTTGCAGTTTTTATGAGGCATGGACTTGACCCAAAGGCAGAAGAGACAGATCAGGCCACACCTTGCCCTGCTGGTAAAAACAGATTTCCTAGAAATGTAAATCATTGTAAAGTGTTTGTTGTTTTTGTTGCTTATATTTAATAAGTATACTTTTTTCTATTTTATTATCCTTTGCTGATTTAATGATTTTCGTAAGCACACACTGTAAGTTCTCATGATTTAGGCAACATCCCTAATTGGGTTGATCACACCCATTTGGCAGGTTTGCCATGCCTCTTTCAGCAGTGCAGAGAAGTGCAGATACTCTACCCTTCAAATTAAAGAAGGGCAGGTACTCAGTACCGGACAGAACCTGCCGATTTAAAGCACTGGGAATACACCAATATTACTTCTAAACAGCAAGTGGTGATATGGGACTGCAGCGGGGGTAGCAGGCTCCATGAGCGAGTAGCAAACTAAGCACGACTCTGAGATCATACTGAAAAATAGTTTATATATTCAAATAAGGAATGCGGGCCTGAGTTGAATTTTCACTTTTCCAAAAATCATAAAACCTAGGACCTGATTGAGAACTCGGTGGACAAGTTACTCCATCGCAGCTGTGATGGCTATCCCTTCCACCGAAATCTAAATCCCATAGGACACAATGAGAGCGGACAGGATATCCGTCACCGTTGTGACCAGTAACCAGTCCGCCGATCTCTAAATCAGGTCTTAATATTTGTTGTCTTCTTATCAGCCAAGCCTGAGTCAAACAACGAGGAAATAATATATTAGTACTAAAATGACTCCAAAATGGAAAATGTGGCCCACATTCCTTGAGCAGTATAGTATCTGAGTGTGGCATTGCACTCCTGCATGACCCGCAACCTACACTTTATATTGCATTATTTTCATGTGATTTGATGACACATCTTGACTCCTGTGAGTATACTTGTACCAGCTCAATGCGGTTATGCCTATTAAAATATGTTTTGCGGTTTTAATTTGACACAAAATAACACGCTGGGTGTATGTTAATGTCCGCACGACTTGAATGACAGGCGTGCATGGAATACATTTTTGACGTCGGCATTTTCACGCGCTCATAATCCGCGCCCTTTCGTGTACACAATGCCAGAATCCCAGTTCAGTAAAAATGACTGAGACGGTTGCCAATGGCACTTCAGCGCCCATGCCCTTTATCTGTGACACAGACTGGACTGCGTCTGCTCAATGAGGGAAAGCAATTTTCCACGTACGTGCAGTTTAATTACACTCTACCGCTAAAGCAGTTAATATTGTGGGCCGTGAGGGGGTCAGAGATGGAGCAACATCTGCCGAGCATGACCCCTCCCTCTCTCCGTCCTTTGTGCCGTCTGCCATTACCATGACACTGCTCTGCTTTTCATGCTCCAATGGGTTGAGAGGATGCTCGGCGCAAGTGGGGGTTTCCCCTGGGCCTTTCTGCAACGGGAAACATTGGACTATAACAAAGACAATGGATCTGACCTTTTCCAGGCCACATCTATTTTCGCATGTGTAGCAGTGCACAGCCCGTTTTAAGACGTTACAGTAATAGTAAAGCGGCTTCAAAAAGGCGTTGTTTTTAATGCCCTGAAGAAGTCGTGCAGCTAGGACGGCAGCTGTAGAGAATGCACTTCCTAAGCAGGTGATGTAATCGGTTCTGTCAGCCCTCGCTGTTGAGCACAGAAATATGCAGCAGAAATTAATCTGCAATGATCGCTAGCTTTACAGACAATCTGGGAGGGTTTTAGTGCAAATACTGTTTATGGTGTACCTCTATCCGCGGTCGCATAGGACAGACGAAGACCAATGTGAATTCTAGGTTAAGATATTACATTTATATACCAGTCAAAGCCTCCTAAATCTCCTTATGTCTGGCTTTACAGTCTCACCAAGAGGAAATCCTGCAGCGCGCCTCTGCCAGTGCAGCCTGGCTTCCAACCGCGCTTGATACATTGTTAACAACACAATTGTTGGGGTTCTCTTTTGTTGCATACACACAGCTGTTTTGCTGTGCAAATTCCGAGCACGTTATACCCAGATCTACTGGAATTATGTAGCATTGAAGTGTCAAATTATGACGCAGGGTTGAATAAATTAGGCGGCAAAAAAAAAAAATATATATGCAGTGTAATGAGGCCCATTTTGTATCAGTATTACTTCATTATATAGTCATTTTAACACTTGTTAACACTTTCTGAGCCTTGGTTGCACTCGATTAGTAACAGTTTAAAATACAAATACAGCAATATGTAATAAAAAGGAGACTAGTCAACTTTTGCAAGGGCTTCCCACTGCGCGACAACACTTTTTAAGGTACATTTTGAACTGTTTGAACTAGAAACACATTTTTTGTTAAAATCTGCAGATTGTGCAGAAGATGGTGGATTCTGTGGCAAATCCATAATTATGCGAAAAACGCTGCAGTCACACAATAGCAGTATTCAAGTGGCCATGGTTATACCTCAATGAAAGTTCACAAACCTAAAGCTGCTCTTTTTCCTTTTCATTCATTCAGACTGGACAGGATATTGGAGACCATTTTCATCAGTCCAAGGCAACCTGGGATTACTTGGATCAAATTGTAACAATGAAAGCCTTTTAGCATTGGTTTCCTTGGGAAAGCCTTACTCTTGAGCCCCAAACTGAGTACCAAGTACATTACTGTACAAAAAAATGGAAGGCTGTAATACTTTACACAGTTATCAAGGGAGTAATCTCTTTGTGTAGGAACCAACTAATATTGGCATAGGCTGATCATCAAGATACCGTCAGTGCAGGATAGGAGAAACTGTCCCCCGGAAAAATAGTAGTTAGGGATCTTCAGACACCCCTCTGGATTTACTGTCTACCCCTCATTACCCACCCCAACATGTGAGCATGGTTAGGTTGCTGATAGAGCATGAATTAGTCCAAAGTTAGTTCTCCTTGAAATATTGCACCCTTACAGTGTATCTTTCATAGTCTTTGATGGGAAGAGCCCATTTCTGCCAACTGGGGCTCCGTCAATACCAGTGGTGTGTGGTCTTACATGCTCTAAGTGGGGTTTGGTAGATCTTCTCTCAAGGATCTTCCTTGGACAAGCAACCCAGTTCTTCCTGTCACAGCTTCTTCCTGCCCTCTTTTTCTAGGTAACTGTTCCCTCATGCAGTGGTACCTCTAGCAGCACTCCTCGGCGTTCATTCAACTCCTTTCTTTATGGCAGTCCCAAGACCGCTCACCTAGCAGGTTGTAGAACTTCCAGATTCATGTTCCCAAATCTGGCAAAGGGAATTTGGCAGTCAGATACCTGAACCGTGGTTCCCAAATGAGTTTCACGATTTCCACTGGTACTGGACCAGAGGAAACCTTGCCACCTGAATGGTAGTTTCTGCCTATACTCATAACAGGTTTGCTGACAGGGCTTGGTATTCCACAGGCTTATTTCTGAGACTAGTTTTAGAGAATTCATGGCTGGTCAAGCCTCAGGCCCCCACTGTCAGAACAACGATGGGGGAGAGGGGCTGGGAGCTCCTTGTTGTGGAAGAAACAAAAAAAGTCACAAAAGAGAGAGGTTTCCTTACCTCTGAGCCCTTAAGGGTAACAACTCTGGGAGAGAATGGATCAGGAAATGGGCAAAGACTGTCCCTACAGTTCAAAAGAACACATTTCTCCTGCCTCCATACCCTAGAGCAGAGGTCTTCAAACTGGGGGGGCCTCAAGTGATTCTGGGGGAGGGGGGGCACCAGGCTATGGCCAAACAAGAAATAAACAGATAACAGTGCTTTGTTTTAAGCAGAAACATGTTATCGCATTTAAAAAAAAGTAACAGTACTTAACTGCAATGTTTAAATAAATAAAGACATATTAAAACATTGCCATTGATGATTTTAATTTTTTAACTGTGGCGGGGGCAACATTAAAAAGTCTGAAAACCACTGATCTAGATACTCTCTTCATTAAAAATACCTCAAGAATGCTTTGGAGAAGTCCTGCAACTCACATCTCTGTCTGACAGGCTTTCTATAACTCTACAGGAAAATGCCACTGTTGGCATGGTCACCCCCCACTTTGTGACTAGTGTTGATGGCAGCTTTGATTTGAAGTGTGCTGGGACTCTGCTAACCAGGCCCCAGCACCAGTGTTCTTTCCCTAAAACGGTACCTTTGTTTCCACAATTGGCACAGCCCTGCCACACAGTTAAGTCCCTTGTAAAAAGTACCCCTGGTACCAAGGGTCATATGGCCAGGGAAGGTCCCTAAGAGCTGCAGCATGTATTATGCCACCCTCAGGGACCCCTCACTCAATACATGCACACTGTTTTGCAGCTTGTGTGTGGTAGTGGCGAGAAAAGACAAAGTCGACATGACACTCCCCTGTGAGTGCCATGCCCACAAACCACTGCCTGTGGCATAGGTAAGTCACCCCTCTAGCAGGCCTTACAGCCCTAAGGTAGGGTGCACTATACCACAGGTGAGGGCATATCTGCATGAGCACTATGCTCCTACAGTTTATAAGCCAATTCTTAGGCATTGTAAGTGCAGGGTAGCCATACTGAGTATATGGCCTGCGAGTTAGTCATTATGAACTCCACAGCACCATAATGGCTACACTGAATACTGGGAAGTTTGGTATCAAACTTCTCAGCACAATAAACCCACACTGATGTAAGTGTGGGATTTATTGAAAAATGCTCAAAGAGGGCATCTTAGAGATGCCCCCTGTATGTTAGCCCAACTGCTAGTGCACCATCCCTAAGGTGTCCAGAGATGAAATGACCCCCTTCTTGAGAAATCCTCTATCTTGCTTTGGAGTATTAAGACCAATAGGGATAGGGATGTGCCCCCCCCCCCCAAGAGGGAGTGGACACAAGGAGGGTGTAGCCACCCTCAGGGACAGTAGCCATTTGCTACTGCCCTCCAACCCTAACACACCCCTAAATTTAGTAATTAGGGGTGACCCTAAACCCAGGTATTCAGATTCCTGACAACCTCAAGAAAGAAGTAGACCTGCTGAGCTGAAAACCCTGCAGAGAAGAGAAGGAGACAACAACTGACTCGGCCTCAGCCCTGACGGTCCATCTCCTGCTTCGAAAAGCTGCAAGAAAAGAAGCAATGCGTTCTACAGGACCAGTGACCCATGAAAAGCCTCCAGGGGACTGCCTGCATCACCGAGGACCAAGAAACTCCCTTGGACAGCGGACCTGTCCAAAAAGAAGACAAAGAAACCATCTTTAAAGGGACTCTTACCTCACTGCAGAAGCGTGAGTCTAATTACTCTTCACCTGACGCCCCGCCAGTGTCTAGAGCAGAGGTCTTCAAAGTAGGGGCGGGCCCCAAGTGATCCTAGGGGGGCACCAGATTGTAGCCAAAAGAAGCATTATACAGATAACAGGCCTTTGTTTTAAGCAGAAGCATGTTATTGCATTTTAAAAAAAGGTAACAGTATTTTAATGCAATGTTTAAATAGGCCTAGACATATTTAAACATTGCCATCTTTATAAAATAATTGTGAAATATTCTGAGGGGGGCCCAAGGACTTTTATTTTCCAACTGGGGGCGTGGCATTAAAAAGTTTGGAGACTACTGGTCTAGAGAAACCCACTAGCCAGAGAGGATCCCCAGGCGACTCCAATGATGTGTCCACCCAGGGCTGACCTCTCTACACCCCCATGACGATGCCTACAGAGGGAATCCCGAGGACCACCCTGACCGCGACTGCCTGGGACGAAGATATCCGAAGCCTGGAGAAGCACTGCACCCGCAGTCCCCAGGCTTGAGAGAAACCGACCACCGGTGTAGGAACGACCAGCAGGGGGTCCTCACCCTTACCCAGTTGGCGGATTGCCCTAGATGCCCCCCTATGCCCTGCCTGCAGCTCCTAAGAGACCCCCGGGTCCCTCCATTGAGTTCTATTGAGAACCCAATGCCATGTTTGCACACTACACCCGGACGCCCCTGTGCCGCTGAGAGTGTGTTTTTTATGCCTACTTGTGGCCCCTCCAGTACTCCTCCAAACCCCCTTGGTCTGCCCTCCGACAACGCGGGTACTTACCTGCAAGAAAACCGGAACTGGAGCACCCCCTGTCTCTATAGGGGCCCACGTTATTTTGGCTCCTGTTTGACCTATGCACCTAACCGCCCCTTTGTTTCCGGTGCTGGGTGTTTGGGGTTATCTCGAACCCCCAAAGGTGGGCTACCTATGCCCAGGACATTGAACCTGTAATTTTGTTGCATACCTAAAAACTGTACTTTCCTTACCTCCCCCAGGAACTGTTGAAAATTGCACCGTGTCCACTTTTAAAATAGCTTTTTGCCATTTTAAAGAAAATTGTGTACATTGTTGATTCCATTCAAAGTTCTAAGTATTAGTGTGTAAAGTACCTTTCATTTAATGTACTTACCTGCTAAATAAATCTTGTGGTTCTAGAAATAAATTAACAACATAATACTTTTCTATATAAAAACCTATTGGTCTGGAGTTAAGTCACTGAGTGTGTGTTTTCACTTATTTCTTGTGTGTGTGCAACAAATGCTTAACACTACCCTCTGATAAGCCTAAATGCTCGACCACACTACCACAAATAGAGCATTAGTAATATCTATTATTGCCTCTGTCAAGCCTCTTGGGAAACCCCGGGACTCTGTGCACACCATGGCCCTCATTATGACATTGGCGGTAAATCCCGCTTACCACCACGCTGACGGCTGCCAACATACCGCCGCAGTGGTGAATATCCGTTCACCATATTATGACACACCCACACCAATCCGAAAGAATACAGCCACATACACAAATCCACCAGACCAATGGTCAGTGATAAAGTGTCTGTCCCAAAACCCATACCGTTGCAGCAACAAAACAACGTCTATCAGATTATGACCAACGAATCACCATGGTGGACATTCAACGGCAGTAAACCATTGGTGGTACATACCGCTGCGCTCAGAATGGACACCCACATGCACAACAACACTGCATTGTCTAATACCAAATACACACACCTGACACCCATACAGACACCACACTCACACACCCACTCCACTATAAAACACACACCCACATTACCCACAACCGCTTATGAACACAAATTGCCACCAGGAGACTGAGAAGAAGAGCACCAAGACAACTAGACAAACCCACCACTTACACCCATACATCCCTCACGCACTCCACATCACACACCCCACATTACCCAACACACCCTCACCAATGCACATCACACAACATCCATGGCACCACAAAGGCACCCCCATTTCACTGTGGAGGAGTTAAGGGTCAGGGTGGAGGAAATAGTCAGGGTAGAGCCACAGCTGTTTGGAGCACAGGTACAGCAGATATCTATAGCAAGGAAGATGGAGCAATTGCGAAGAATTGTGGGCAGGGTCAACGCCGTGGGACAGCATCCAGGAACAAGGGACGACATCAGGAAGATGTGAATGACCTACGGGGGAATGTATGTTCCGTGGCAGCAAGGCACCAGCTCGCCATACAGAGGACTGGCGGTGCACCCCTACCTCCTCCCCCACAGCTCACAGCATGGGAGGAGCAAGTACTGGCAATACTGTATCCTGAGGGACTTGCTGGGGTAGCCAGAGGACTGAACACTGGTAAGTCAACATTTACTACTGATCACCCCCTCCATACCTGCATGCCATCTCACACCCACACCCTCACTCCCATCACTCCACTCCAACCCACACACTGCACCTAAACATCTTACTAACTCCAATGCCAAGCCTGCATGTCATACCAGTGCATGGGCACCCCTCCCAGCACTGCATGGACACCCATCACTAAAGCATGCACAGCATAGGGAAACTAACATACCCACAATACATCACCGGCAGGGCAACACCAACGATAGAGGGGAAGCCAGGGATGTACAATATCACACAGACATGAAGCATAATACATCACTTACATCCCCACAGGTACCCCAGCCAATGTCAGTGGAGAGAAGGTGCCACCACTATCCAGTCTCCCAACAGAAGAGGCCCCTAGTGATGACAATAACTCTGGACTTCTGGATCTGGAGGACTTACCGGCACGTCAGGGACCACTGGACAGCCGGTTACCCAAGCACAATTACAGACCACTACAGAGCCTCCCCCACCAGGATCCAACACCACAGCACCCACCCAGCGCACCCAAACCTCTGTCCCCAGGACACGTCAATCAGCAGTGTGCCCACCTGTACAGGGACCCCAGGCCACACCTCGCCCCCAAGACAAACAGGGACCTGGGGCAGTGGGCACACCATTCAGGGGACAGGGGCA
Source organism: Pleurodeles waltl (assembly GCF_031143425.1). NCBI lineage: Eukaryota > Metazoa > Chordata > Amphibia > Caudata > Salamandridae > Pleurodeles > Pleurodeles waltl. The sequence goes on from NC_090438.1 coordinate 351,599,445, forward strand.
CAGGCCAACAAGGAAACTGTGAGGACTGCTGTACGCCAGGGGGAGGACAGGAGCAGGGAACCAACTCTCCAGGAGGCACTCTCCGAGATCCTGGGAGCCTACTAACATTCCCAGGACACGATAGGCCAAATCCTTGACAACGTGCAGGTGAACAGGCGGCTGCAGGAGAGACAGTATCAGGAGATCAGGAAGGACTTGCAGGGCATTAACAACACCCAGATCTCCATAGCAGGGGTGCTGGCAGACATGGCAAACATCATGAGGGAGGCAACAACACACCAGCGGGCCCCTACCACTAGCCAGTCAACTGAGCAGCCCTTCACTTCCTCTGCCACTAGTGGGCAGGAGGCCCCGCCACAGGACCCACAGGCCACCAGCACCCCTCCCCCTGAAGAAGATGAATCACCCCGCAAATGTTCTCTGCGACCCAGACAGAAGTCAGAGACACTTGCAAAGACCACTGCCAGGAAATGAGACTCTCCTGATTGTCCCGCTTGTGTCCCCACACTGTCACCCTGTCCACCTTGAACTGCCATTGCTCCCCAACCTATGTCTCCTTGGACATGCACCTGTGCTACAAACAGACTGGAACAATACCCTGGAATTTCCTCCATCATCGCGCCATTCCATTGCACTTTCCCCTCAATTTATCAGCACTACAATAAACACCCTTGGACAAAACCCGACTACTAGTATTTCATGTACTGTACATTTGTATTGATATAAAAAGCTACATCCACTGCAAAAGAACTGTACATTGTGAGCATAGAAATAATGATGTGTAGTTGGCTGTATTGATCACATAAGGACATTGTTGACATATCACCAACATCTGTAAAATGATAATCCATGGGTGACAGTAAGTAGAGGTAAAAAGTGGGTAATGCCATCATGCCACCGCCACACAGAATACACCAATAGCCATAGAAATGTAGAGTTGCACTGTCTCACCTGTGGGTCATTGGCAATACTGACGGATAACTGATGTTCTGTTGTCCACATCCTCATCCTCTGCAACTACTCTCTGGCAGACCTTCTCGGGTGAGTAGCACAGGGATACACCTGTCAGATGGAGGCACCTGAACCTGGCCTTCAGGAGACCGAAGGTCCTCTCAATGATCCTTCTGGTTCGCCCATGTGCCTCATTATAACGTTCTTCAGCCCTTGTCCTGGCATTCTTCACAGGAGTCAGCAGCCCGATAGGTTTGAGTAGCCAGAGCCACCTGCAAATAATGAGGGACAACATTTAGCCACACACTATCCCATGAGGTCAACATCAGAGGCATACACTAATATACACTGGGTGGGGCCCAAGGCTCACCTATAAGCCACACACTGTGCCTCTGTAGTTGGGCCATCACATTTGGGATGCTGCTATTCCTCAGGACAAAGGCATCATGCACCAACCCAGGATATTTAGCAATGACATGGGAAATGTACTGGTCCGCCAGGCACACCATCTGCACATTCATGGAGTGGAAACTTTTACGATTCCTGTACACCTGTTCATTCTGGCGGGGGAGAGGGCCAAACGCAATATGTGTCCCGTCAATTGCCCTAATAATATTGGGGATATGTCCCATTGCATAGAATCCGGCCTTCACAGTGGCCAAATCTCCCACCTGGGGGAACGCTATGTAGCTGCACATGTGTTTACCAAGGCAGACAACACTCTTGTCAGCACAATTGAGAACATTGGCTGTGACATTCCTGCTGCCAAGCCCATTGTCACATGGAAAGAACCAGTTGCTAGGAAAAGGAGCACTGATAGCACTTGCAGAAGAGGGGGGATCCCAGTCGGATGACGGATAGATGAGATCAGGTCTGGCTCCAACTGGGCACTCAGCTCTGTGATTGTGGCCCTGTCCAGTCTGTAGGTGAGGATAATGTGCCTGTCCTCCAGTGTAGCTAAGTCCACCAGGGGTCTGTACACAGGGGTATGTCTCCATCTCCTATTCATCCACAGAGGTAGGTATCTAAGGGACACAAGAGTGAGTAGGCTTTCACAATTTGAAAAACTAAACCACAACAGCAGTCCACATTGTGCAATTATGTATTGGGGCAGTGCAAATTTCAAAGTATGTGCCTATTTATTCTTTGACGCAGCAATTTTCAACAGGCCTGTTCACCCCCTTCCCCCCGAAATGGCGACCACCTGTCCTGTGTGGAGGGACAGGTGGAAGTGCAGTAATTCCACCGACATCGGCGTTGTGGTAGTAGGCTGTCTTGAACCACTATGCAATTCCTCATTGGATAATATTGGGCCCTAGGGAGTACAGTGGCCAAAGAGGATGGACGCCAGCGGTGACGGTGTCTACTGCCTTGGATGTGACCACCATTTTCTAAATCATTCCTCACTTGTTTCCTGACCTTCAACAGGAGAAGACCTATACTGTGTGTGTTGCTGTGACCTGTTCCTGGAACCTACCATGGCCCGTGTAATTGGGGAAAGGGCCCCAGCCTTAACTTCAGAAGAGTTGGAGTGACTGGTGGATGCGGTCCTACCCCAGTACGGACTGCTGTATGGGCCTCCAGACCAACAGGTGAGTACTCTGTGGACACGATGCATGTGGCATAGATTCATGGAGATGTGTGTGAAGGCACTGTGTAAGGGGGGGATTATCTGTTGGCAGTGTACATGTTGTGCGCTAGGCTATGTGTGTGTGCCAGTGGTGATGGAAACGGGTATGGTGGGCCATGTGTGTGACAGGCTGGACTGTTAGTTTAATGGTGTTCTCCTGTCTTTGTTGCCTCTGCAGGTCAGCGCCCATCAAAAGAAGGGAATATGGCATGCCTTCGCCAGGGAGGTGGGAACCTGGGGCTCTATGGCATGAGAAGCACCCACTGTCGGAAACAGTGGGAGGACCTGAGATGCTGGACACAGAAGACTGTGGAGGCCCAGCTGGAGATGGCCTCCCAACGAGGAAGAGGTGCCCGTCGGACCCTGACCCCTCTGATGGCCCGCATATTGGCAGTGGTGTACCCTGAGCTGGATCGGCACTTGAGGGAATCACAGCAGCCACAAGCGGGTGAGTACAGTGGGTATCATTACATATTTTGGCTGGTGGGGTGGTATCTGGGTGGTGGTTGTGTGTTAGTGGATGCCCCCGAGGCCAGGCCAGACATTGCAGCGTGGGTCCTCTGAAGGGTAATGGTTGCATGGCAAATACAGGTAACCTAGCTTGTTAGTAGTCACTTTCAGGCAGGGCATCGTGGGTCCCAGGTGTGCTGCTCATCATGCCTTGGTGACTAGCCATATCACTGGTAGTGCAATGCATATTGCTTAGGCCTATTCCCCGTGTGTTGTTGATGCTGTGTATGCCAATGGTGGTGTTGGTGCTGTATTTGACCTAGTGTTTCCTTTTTCTCTCTACCCCCATTCTTTGTTCTGTCATACTGTCCCTGTGTGCATTAGCATCATCTGGCTGAGGAGTAGGACAGAGGGAGCTGTATCCCACATGACCCTGGAGGCAGAGTCCACCGACGCTGAGGGAACTAGTGGGACGGAGGGCGAGGGGAGCACCACAGCGGAGACAGGAGGAGACGACACTGACTCAGATACCTCCTCCGATGGGAGCCCCCTGGTGGTGGTGACACCTTTGTGACCACCCCAGCTGCAGGTACAGCCACCACCCCGTACCAGCACCGCCCTCCCAGTAGCCCCTCAGCAAGTTGACCATGCCTCCTCACCCCAGAGGAAGGGAGGGCATCTCCTTTGCCCCAGGCACCTCAGATCCTGCCCCAGTGAGCCCTCCTGCCCTGAGTTACGCTATTGACCTCCTGAGAGCCATATCTGTAGGGCAGTCAGCCTTTGTGAATGCCATACAGGGGCTGGCATCCCAGATGCAGCAATGCAATGCATTCCTGAAGGGCATTCACGGTGGATTGGCGGCCCAACAGAGATCGATTCAGGCTCTGGCCTCCTCTCTGATGTCAGCCATCGTCCCTGTTTCTACTGTCCCGCCTCCAACTACCAATTCCCAGTCCCACTCCCCTCAACCCCAACCCATCCCAGGCACACATACAGACAGGCATGTACACAAGGCAACACACAAGAGTGGAGGCGGCCCAGGAGTCTCCTCTAACCACCACCACAGTGCATCCCTCCCTGCCAGCGGATGCCCTGTAGGCCACCCCCCAGGGGCTGCTGTGCAGGCTGCCCACTCTAGAACCAGTGAGCAAGTCACCCCCTTGAGAGACTGTGGCCGTGCACTCCCCGGGACAAAGCAATAGGCATGTTGCCCCCTCCAGAATCAGTGGGCAAGTCACCCACTTGACAGACTATGGTCTTGCACTTCCCAGGACAGAGAAATAGGCATGTTGCCACCTCCAGGACCAGTGTGCAAGTCACCCACTTGAGAGACCGTGGCCTTGCACTCCCCAGGACAAAGCAATGGGCATGGAGCCCCATCCGGAACCAGTGGGGATATTCCCGTATTCGGCTGAGGTGCCCTCCCATCCCCCTGAGGTGCCTTCCCCCTTGCAAAATGATGCCCCTGCAGTGTTCTTTCCGGCTGTGTCAGGATACAGGTTGGGCCTTGTGTGCCCTCATGACCTTGGACTGGGCATTGGACCTTTATGGACATTTGAATATATTTGGTTCGTGGGGTGGTTTTTGATCTGCTAATACATTGTCGGTACTCCAGCATTGTTGTCCGTGTTTTATTATGCCGTGTGTCGTGGGCCATTGGTTTACATATGCAGCTGGTTGTGTGCATGGTGTGTGTGTGTCGGGTGTGTGTTGTGCGTGTGGATGTCACTCTCATTTTCCTCCCACCCTCCCTTGTGTGCTAGGCGGCTGTACTCACCGTCTTCTTCTTCGTCGGCGTTGATGTTCCAGGTGCAGCATGACGTAGAAGATCATCGGGAAAACTTGCAGTTCGGGTTCCATGGCGGCGTAGTCCTTCCCTGTGTCTCCAATGGTGAGTCCTTTCACTTCTGAGCTGCTCTGTTTCCACCAGGCTTTTGTTGGCATTGGTACCACTCCAGAAAAGGTGGCGGTTTCGTCTGTCTTAATATGGTGGGCGGTACTTTGTCTCCTGTCTGGCTGTTGGTGGCTACCGCCATGGTGACTGTTGTTTCCGCCCTGGCGGTTGGTGTGGTACATTGGCTGTCTATGGGAGATACTCCCGCCATGGTCATAATTTGGTGGTACTTACCGCCAGCCTGTTGGCAGTATTTCCGCCACTTTATCACTCACCGCCAGGCTCATAATGATGGCCTATAGCTCATTTTGATATAGTATATACAGAGCCAGTTTCCTACAACATCCATCTTACGTACCACTCATGCACGAATGAAAAGTGTATTTATGGGCTTCCACACTCACATGCAGCACATACACACTTCTAGTGTCTCTGGCTGATTAGGTTCTAAATGGCTGATTGTTAATACAAGAAGATGCCATGATGCATGTAACTCAAGGGGCCAAAGATGGAGAAATCACCAGCCCGTGTAGTTTCTTGAAACAAGTGAGCAACTGAGGAGGTGTGTTTAAATCAGTAACCTTCAATTCCTTCCACACCCCCACCAGATCCCTCCACTCCACCCAGATGGCCCTGGCCATCATTCCTCACATCTACAAAACCACTGCAGGAGGACAATCTTTCACCTACACTGCAGCAAAGAGCTGGAACAAACTCCACCTGCGCCTCAGACAAAGCCAGTCGCTCACAATCTACAGGAAGAACATCAGGAAGTGGCTCTTTGGATGAGGTCTCTCCTCTCCCCCCCAACGCCTTAAGACCATTACGGGTGAGTAGTCCCACTTTACAAATACTGATTGATTGATTGACAGTGTGTTATCCATTGTACAGCACTTAGTTTAGGATGTTCAGGGAAGCACTAGTGTTTAACACTGGTGAAAGCATTGTTTTTTATTTTTTTAGTAATGGTAAAGAAAACTTCAGTTGAGTAAAAGTGTCTAGAGATGGTATCAACAGTCTTAAAATCAAAAACTCTTTTAAATCTAATTGAGCACAGAAGGGTAGTAAGCCTTGCTGGGAGTGCTTTTAGAGTAAGTAAAGTAAGTAAATAATTCTCAAGCCATTCATTAAACCTTTATAAGACCAAATTAACATTGGAAAGAGTTGAATAGCAAGGTTTGCATTAATTAGAATATCTAACAGATTTCAACAATCTACAGCCTAAAGGTTGTTCTCCTACAGATTTCATATTTATCCACTAGTGACCTGCGAAGATAGCTGACTTGTAACCATGAATGATTTTCCCTTAGACGGGGGGAAGACAAAATATTCAAAACTGGAGTGACATCTGCTGAAATGGGAGTGAACCTCCTTTCAACTCACAAGTTACTCCAAGCTGTGTTGTAAGCCTTGGGAGGTCTGTTGGCCCAGAAAATTTGGATGATGCTATTAACTGAAGCTGAAGGGCCTCAGTGCGACTAGGTGACCTAAAGTTTTTCAAAACATTACTTGAAAATTGTTTGACAGGATTAGGTGCAGAAGGAGCAGACACCCCGTGGCCGCAGAGTCGAGAGAGCAGCGACATGGGAGAAGAGCGGCGAATATCCCGGACATTCCTTCGGCAGGAGTTGGGAGTTTGGAGGTTGAAAGTTGCGGGTCGTGCTGGAACTCAGCTGAATTGAGCTACGTGGGTTCCATCGCGTTTGAGGGCGTTTTGAGAGTGGTGAGTTGATTCTGCTACAGAAATAGCAGTTTCCGCCTTCTGCCTCTCCCACTCTGCTGTCCTGCCCTGCACTTGCACTTGCGATGTTGCCCTGTTGCCCTGCTGCCTTCCTTACCTTCTTTATCTTCTCGCTCCTTGCTCTCTGCAATCTAACGCCAATCGGTTTGCTGCCTTTGCTGCCCTCACCTTGCCATTTGCTACCTTCACCTCACCACTTACCTGCCCCACAGACTTCTCCGCTACTGCCATTTTCCACCCTTGTACTTTGTTCTGCCGGTTGGCAGCTAGCGGGTATTTCAACTGCATAATCAGCATTAACAGCATCAACTACAATAACATCGTCCTGGCTGCCTTATCAAGAACAAGCCTTAACAAGATCCAGCCATTTCCAGGAAAGTTAGGATCATGAGAATTTAAAGGCCAAAAGGGCACCTGGGTAGCGCCTGGAAGGAGTTCAATCCACAGCAAGTGTAGTGGACATAGTGGTCCAATGCTGAGAGTGAGCCCAGGCCCAGTGCAGGGGGAGCGGCCCAACCAGGTTCAGGTGCGGCTAGCTGTGAGGCCTGTGAGCCCCACTTGCACTAGTAGCTTAGGACTATCAGAGGCCCATTAGAGGAAAGTTCCGGAACACTTGTCCCTGTGTGTTGAGTGTGGAAGTGATGGGACTTCTTTGGAGGAACTTCAGGTGGAATGTAGAGGAATTTTGGAGGCAGTGGTTTGCAGAGGCGGTCCCTGATTAGGGCAGCAGCTTGCAACCAGGAAGGGGTGATAAGCCACAGTAAACTACAATAAACAATAAAATCCTCTCTTTCTCCTCTCTCTGCCTCTCCAATTAACGGTCTCCTGCGTGCTTGTGCCCCTTGATTGTCAAGGTGTGGCAGTGCATTCCAGTTCATTCTAGTACTCCTCATCAATCGAGTATTCCTCCAAGTCTGCAAAGCAGCAAAGTCAATACAGGCGGATATCCCAGCCCAAAGGAATTACTTTTTCTTTGCAAGGGAGAATGTGTTCAGGGAAAGAGAGGGCATCTTTTTCACAAGCAAAAAGAAACAAGAGGAAAGAAAAATAGCCTACCATGCAACCTGTGAAGTCAACGCAAATAAAAAACTCAGAGGAAGAGGGTTTGACCCTGATTTCCCCCATTGCTTGTATGTTTCAGAAGGGAGCAAAACCGCTGCATAAATGTGACTTTTTGGCTGACCCCTTGGAAGCGATTTTTTCTTCTATCAAAGACCAAACAGCTCTCCTGTCTCCCATTTCTCCAACAAAAAGCAGAAGCAGCATCCCAACTGGAAAGGGGCATAATGGCAGGTTAGATGCTGGTCAAATGGTCCCAACAAATGTCCAGGTCGATTTTGCCTCTCTTCGAGCTCCCGAAGCCCGAGGGTCATCTCATATTTCAACCTCATTGAAATTGAGTGAATCTACAGGGAGGAACTCGACAAATCCTTACAGGAATCAAGTCAAAATAGAATTAGATGGGGAAGGGGTAAAAAAACTCCTCGGTTAATATTAGTAATTCATTGGTTGATATAGGAAATTACTGGGGCTTGATTACTGATTTGGAGCTACTGACAATGAGATCATCCTCTCCTCCACCATCACCATCTCTCAATAGAGCCAAAAACCTTTTGCAGACCAGATGTTCTATACCTCTAGAAGTAAATGTCATCATCGAGAAGACTATAGCTACGAAATATCCCAAAATGTTGGGTGGTAAATAGTCAATGGGAGGTTCTCAAAGCTACTCTGGCAGTCTGCAGCAAACTGTCACGCACCCACAGAAACAGTAACTATAAGTCCTAGTGTGGGCAGTGGGAGATTACTTAACGAATGGCAGGTATATTCCCATAAGGGCCAAGGTAACTGCTTAACCAGTGACATAAAAAACTATTCTATATTAGAGTCTGTGGATGTGCCGCATATATTGCTGATTACTGCAACCAATTATCAGTCCAATTTATCATCACAGGGCAAACTGGGCGTAAAGGAGAAGGACCCACTGCTAACTCAACAATATGATTGTCCCACTCTTGAAGAGACCCACAACGGTCCTTTAGAACAAAACAAAGTTTGGGACATCTTCTTTAAAACTTCACAATTAACTTTGGATGCTTTATCCTATCAGTCTACAAAGATGGATGTGCAGGTGGACTTACTGAAAATAATGCTGCATTTGGTTGCCAAGCTTGACCAAAAACTGTCAGACTTAAATGCTTTGATCAAATGAGCCCAGACCAATGCCGAAACGACAGAGCATGATCTCATCTGCGCCCAAATAATCAATAAGTTAGTCTCTCTTCCTGAGGTTATAAACTCCCTGAGCTAATCTGGCCACCTCAAAAAGAAATGCTGTGGACTTAAAGTTAAATATGGGTGAACAGGTTGATGTTGGAAACAGTGAAGGGGAAGAAGGGGGTGAAATAAGGGTTGGTAAAGAAAAGGTTTGTCATTGCCCTGGTAATGAAGGTTTTACAGATTAATTTGGTATAACAGGGATGGTGAAAAAAGAATTATCATAGTCTTGTTAATTAATGCATTACAGTGCCACCAGTACATTAGTTAATAGGAGCACCGGGAGGGCCATCCAACCAATCTCTTTTGTCCCTCTCTTCTTCCTCCTCCCTGCCTATAAAAACCCAACTTCTACAGCTATCTAAATCACCAGAAACTAAAAGGCAAAGAAAAAAACAAAGAAAGGTTAGGAAAAGGTTGAAAGGTCCCCTTATGACTAATGACGTAGATATGCAAAATATTCCAATTCCTACAATTATCAACACTGAAAAAGGGGAAAGTATTAAGAATAACTCAAATATTGGCAGTAGTCTCTTAACGACCAAGGTGTACCCTTTATTCAACATTCAAAAAAGGGGGTGGTCTTTGACTTTAGGTTCAAGTGTATCCACCCCTTGTTTGTATTCTGAGGCTGAGGCTATATCAAATATGGATAATCTGTGTTATGGGGAAGTAGAAGCCCAAGTGCAACAAGAGGCAGGGTGGAATAATCAACAACTAGGTCCCGAATCGGAACTCAAGAAAAAAGGTCAAAGAGGGAATCGTAGAAGGAAGGCAGATGAAAAAGCTTTAAAAAAGTAGCTCCTAAAATTGAACGTAAAGGGTAATAGTCCAGTATCAAGGATTTTGCCTCCCATTGAGTCCGAATCCCTGGGTGGGGGCGCGCTTATCGAGCCCTCTACAGAGCTGATTACACCTCACATACTTCTATGAGTGCCCAGCATGGACTGTCCCATGAAGTAGGTCCGGACACAGTAATAGAGGGTTACCAACAGGACCCAGCCGGGGGTGGAAATAAGTTGATTTTTCTTCTGATATATCAGATTAGGGGTTCACAAGACATATTAAATTGTGGGAATATACGAAAACTCTTGCAAGCCATACCCCGCTGCAGAATATTCAATCTGCAGACATAGATTCAATAGAATTTTTAACTGGGGAACGGACGCTAAACAGCCCCTACCAAGAATCCACCCTGGTGACCTGGTTTTCTGCATCTTTCGCCAACAGGGTTCTTAAGAAGAAAAATGTCTTTTATAAATGGGGAATTGAGCTTAAAACTCCCCAGCTGATCGGCTATCCGGAACCCTTGGTTTCAGTTACCCATATGGTAGATCCCACAGGAAAAAGTAAACCCTTAAAACCTTATTCAGTTTTGAGGACAACAACTGGAAACCCTACACAGGCTATTTATCATCCAATAAATGACACGGTAGATAGTGGACATGACCCAGGGCAATTAACTATAGGATGGCTTTAAGCGGCTGTCCACCACGGTGTGAGCCCCTGACAAAATTCCTCTCTATTTAGATCTCCCAAAGTTAACTGTCATCGTAACTCATTAAAAATCTGTACCTGAAACGTAAACAGGATAGTTGCCAATAACCAGCGAAAAAACCTAGCCCTTTTAAAAGACTTTCAAATTGTGCTTCTTCAGGAGACCTGGGCAATAAATCCTTTCACAACTGATGGCTCTTTGGGTTTCTTCTCCCCAGCCTAAAAGGTGAAGAAATTTGGGTGGCCGAAGGGGAGTCTGGCGACCTTTATAGCAGTTGGGGTGAAGGTAACCCTGTACACAATTAAAAGAAGACTTTGCTGATTGGTAATAAAACTGCTAGACTGGCATAAGACGTTAGGTAGACCTCTGTGGGAAATAAATGTTTATATACACCCAGCTGCCCATTCTAAGAAGCTACTGTCCTCTAAACTTGTTGAACTAGTATTAACAGGGATGCAAAAACCCGATGTCCCGGAGCTCCTAATAGCAGGAAATTTTTTACATGAAGTTACTGCAACCATATGACAGAGAGGAACAGATAGTAAATCATGATTTTATATGGTCTGTTCCACAACAAACATTGGGGAATCAAGTAGGGGCAGGGAAGAGACTAAAGTGGTTGCTTTCGTCAAAGATTTGGAGGCGTCCGGCCTTAGAATCTTGAGCGGGAGATACCATCAGAATACCCCTCCTGCTATGCTTTGGGATATCAGTCCTTAATTGATTATGCAATGGTTACTCTGCCACTTTTGGCGTTTATCGCATCTTATTGTATTGTAAGGACAGACACAAGTGACCACAGCTTGCAAAGTATTGAGATAAATTATAGCATTCCTAAGCATAAACCAGCTATTACCTTTCCTAGGAACCTTATCTCAACTAAATATAAGAAGCTTCAGTGGCATGGGGACTCAATTGAATCTATTGGGAAAACATCTGAGGAGCTACTTAACCAAATTAGGTGTGTTTCAATGATGAACCAATAATACTCTGGTCATTATTCCTGGAGAAGTTTGCAGCTAGATTTCTTTCTGACCCAAGCCCCCGTAAACCTCACGTGCACTGTGAGTTAGAGAAGGTAAACAATAGAGATAAAATAAAAATAACAGCGGTCACTACACTATTGAGGAAAAAGAGGAACTGGTTATTAAGAATGGCCAAAAAGCACTCTAATGATCCTGGTATACAAAAAGACTTAAAAGTCGTAAACAGATGTGGGAAGAAAAAAGCAAAGAAAAGGCAGGACTTTTGGGCAAAGGCCTATTTCTTAAGTAAACAAAAGAACTCTCAGGCCTTCTGGAAAATGATTAATAACCTAAGCAGGGTACCTACAATTCTATCAAGTTCAGATATCTCTGAGTTATCTTGTCACGATTTTCTTACTCAGTATTTTAATCATGATAAATATATTAAAGAAGAGGCACTTTGCACAGGGAGTCTATCAGTGACTCATGGGCTGCAATCGGATAATAATTCAGTCAGTTACAGACCTAAGGATGATAATGATCAAATGTTCTCTGTTCCTCAGATAACAAAACTTATTAATAGAAGCAGGCAGGCCAGGGTCCCAGGCCTGGATGGGATTCCAAATGCTTTATATAAAACTAATCCAGGCTTCTGGGCAGAGAGTCCGGTCGCAATCTATAATAGTACATTGGAGCATGAAACTATCCCATGCTCCTGGAAAGGTGCCATTATCCACCTGATTTTTAAAAGAGGTGATAGTGCTAACCCTGAGAATATCACCTTAACTGACACTGAGGCTAAATACTATGTGGGCGCCCTCTTGGATGACCTACAGACGTGGGATACTGAAAAAAACCTTATTCCAATCAACCAGTCAGACTTCATAAAGGGGCTTGGAACAGCAGTAAACATCCTACCCCTCACTACAATTATAGATAAATGTAAACAAAGAAAACAACCTCTGTATGTATGTTTCGTGGATTTTAAATCCGCTTTCGACTCGGTACAGCGTAGCCTGCTGTCGGGCAAAATTAAACTCCTGGTGTATTGCGTTGAAATTATTAAAAGCAGTGCAGATGCTGTATTCTGACATTCGAATTAGAGTGAAAATTGTGGTTGGTACCTTTCTATCAAGGAAGGTGGGGATTGAACGCGGTCTTAAACAAGGCTGCGCCCTAGCACCCTATCTTTTCAATCTTTATTTATCAGATCTGTCTTATATATTAAATGGGGAAAATGCGCACCCCTCAAGGATTGGGGGTCTCTTCATCTCAAATCTGCTTTATGCTGATGATGTTGTCCTTTTAAATTACACAAAAATTGGATTACAGCTTTTGGTAATGAAATTGGCAGATTTTGCAGTACAAAAGGGTTTAGTTATAAATGAGAAGAAAACATAGATTTTGGAAATAAGCAGCAGAAGACAGAAAACATATAAATGGTACCTATAAGGCTCAAAACTTGAAGAAGTCAAATTATTCAGATACTTGGGGGTATTATTAGATGAGAGCGGGTCATTGTCCCCCCAGATAACAGAGTTAGGGGCCAGATGTAGCAACATTCAGAATTGCGACCCGCAAATTGCGAGTCAGAGCGACTTGTAATTTGCGAGTCGCAGTTCTGAATGTTGGATGGTGTCCCTGACACCATCTGCGATTCGCAAGGGGGGTCGCAAATGCCTACCTCATGAATAATCATGAGGTGGGTTGCAATTTGTGACCCCCTTGCGAATGACGGCCCTCACAGGGATGGTGGCCTGCTGCGGACAGCAGACCACGATGTCTGTGACTGCTTTTTAATAAAGCAGTTTTTTTTTGTAATGCAGGCTGTTTTCCTTAAAGGAAAATGAGATGCATTACAAAAATGAAACGTTTTCTTTCATTTTTTCAGAGCAGGCAGTGGTGCTCTGAAATTTTTTTTGCAGTGCCATTCACAATGGGGAAGGGGGTCCCATGGGGACCCCTTCCATTTTGCGAATGGGTTACCACCCAATTGAAAAGTGTGCAAAATGCGATTGTTTGCGACCGCATTCGCGGTCACAAACCAATCCTACATTGCACTGCCGCAATTAGGAAGGGAACACCCCTTCCTAATTGCGACTCTCAAACCCGTTTTGCGATTCGGTAACCAGGTTACCGAATCACAAAACAGGGTTTGTACATTGCGATGTGCTTTTTGCACGTTGCAAACAGCGAAATTCGCTGTTTGCGACGTGCAAAAAGCTTGCTACATCTGGCCCTTAGTATGGAAAGGAAATACCTTGCTGCTTGCTTTTCATTCCTTATTAAGAGTGTTAGATGGCCCTAGTTATAGGCCTCTGTTACAAGTAATAGCGGGCAAGTTAATTCCAAGTGGTACCTAAGGTAGCCAAGCCCTGAGGAGTAGGGATGCAATCACACTGAATGGGATAGTTGGGAAAGTTTTTAGATCTCTTTTCCACCTTCGCCAGAAAGCATCTCAGGCCCAAATTAGGCTGGAGTTCGGGTATGTGAATCAAATGATTGCAAGAAAGGGTGCCTACATTAAACTCTGGAAAAGTATGCAACTTGCAAACGAAAATTGGTTAATCAAAGCTCTCTGGAAAGAGTTAAATATGAAACCGAGGTCCTCCTCTTGGTTATATTTTGACCAGTCTTTGGATGATCTGGGTGTCCGTTCATTATTAGTTCAGAGTTTGCCAGTGGCCACTTTAAAAAAAATCATGAATCGTATGGTAAAGAAAAAGTCCCTGGTTGTGGATAAGAGTCTCCTTGTTGCTAGATCCCATTCATGGTCTATAATCAAGGAATATAAAACACTAAAATGCCAGTTGTACCTGGACTGGGGTTGGTCAAAAAAAGAAAAAGATCTATTTATTAAATACAGATTTGGTCAACTGGTCAAGAATTTACACAAAGGGCTAGCTCAAGATTAACGTCATCTTGCTCTCTATGTGGGAGTGAAGTTGGGGATTTGTTACACCTGATTTGTATATGCCAAAGCTTAGGGCAAGAACGAAGTAGGTATTTCAAGGTCTTGTTCAATCAGAGACTCTCACATACTTGTAGGCAGGCTGTAATCACCTGTTTTAATTCCTCGGATTCTTCATTGAATGTTAGGTCAGTAATTTTTCTAAGTCAGGCGTTGAAAAAACTGGAAGGTCAGAGTACATTAAAATCAGTAGTGGGTGTGGAACGAGTTTGAGTTCTGGTCGTTAGATTTTATCAGTTTTAGAGTCATAACTGACAAGATGTCAGCTGACATACAGCGGTTTTAGGCTATATGGTCTTAGCCAATGAGATATTGGTATGCTAGGACTTTTATTTTTATTAATCAAATTAACATTGGACTGTTTATGGAGAATTGTTTTATTTTTATATGTAATAATAAAAACGGAGTGGAATTTTATTTAGAGTCTTACAAATTGTATAAATGATAAGATTTTGTATTTTTAAAAATAATTTTGACATTGGGTAAGGTATGGATATGAAATTGTATTGCCATTAGTGAACATTATGGCCTGTGTAAAGGTCTTAATTAACTAAGCATGTTAATAAAGAAATGTAAATGAAGAGCAGGAAACCATGCCTGTGCTCTCCAGAGAGGGTTTATTAGCACCAGAGATGCATGTTTTATGCAAACATGGGCCATACATTTGAGTATCAAGGCAAAAGGAAGTGTTATGTAAGGAAGATCATCTGACCAGTCTAGAACAAACACAGCTTTTACCAATGCACCAACTGAAGATACAAGACAATTTGGGAAAAAGTCCAAAGAGAACAAACCCCCAAAACATTTATTGTCTAAATTCTGATGATGGACATGCCAGTCAATAAAATTCCATAACTATTGGAGTACCAGTCCTCTACTTAATTTCAGGGAGGTATTCTGCTTGGACGTATCCTGTGTTGAAGCCATAATTTACAGAAGTCTTTCACCTACTTATTCAGAGATTTGGACGAAATAACAAAGATGTTTTATGTACCGTACTGTAAAGTCATTGTTAATGCATAGAAGAATTGCAGATTGAGCCTTGTCTTTGGTGAAACTATGAATGGCAAAGGAGGTGTCAAGCAGCTCTACACAGTTGACGTGCAAGGTAGAATTCACCAAAAGCCATATTCCTCCTTCCATAACTGTCAAGCAGTCCTCCACTACCATCTATTTTGTATCCTGTATATTATTGGCTGCCCCTCTCACTCCTTGCTCAGGGCATTGTCACTCAGGACGTCAACCACGCTGCATGACAGGAGTCATGCTGTCCGGGATTGTTGCTGTAACATGCAAACTGCCCAGTTATCCCCCATCACCAGTGTAGTCAGAAGTGTCTCCATGTGGGCATCAGTTACAAAATAAATCTTGTGACTGTCTTATTTCCATAGAACGTTACTATGTTACCATTCATGCAAAATCTATGAATATGAAATAATGACATAAGAGCAGTGAGTAACAGTAGCCTTGTCTCATATTTAGTAGAAAAAAGTTGTCACTCATGATAGACTGCAAAAACTATGTCTGTTGAGACAAGCTGTGTAAACTGCAAATCAATGTCTCTTGGTGCCTTCTCTTATATGCATATCCCCACTTATCCCACCTTTGCCATCAGCACCAAGAGCAGTAGGATGTGTTCATTAGTGTCAACAGTGAAGGAGACTCCAGAAAACTCACTAGAAGGTGGTATGATGGAGACATTGCATTGCCTGACATGCAGGCCTATTACCAAGCAACACAACTGATACCTATTAATCATTGTGCCCATCTCCCCGAAACTGAGCCGGCTTATCGACTAGACCACGAGGCCATGCATTCAAGGGGCTTCAAGCAGTCACTAGGTGGAGGCGCTAACCCTTACCATCTGGCACAAAATACTTTATTCACTGGTTCGGAAAAACACGATCACACGAGCCACCACCGCTGTGGGATACTGCAAGATTGGGCATGCGCAGGGGCTCTCACAACTGGGACACTATCAGAATAGCAAAGGTGGGGGACCTGTGGAGGAACGGCACAGTCCTTTCTTTCTCGAAACTCCAGGCAAAATACCAGCTGGCACCCACAGAAGCGTTTTGATACTTACAAATCAGGCACGCACTGTGCACGACACTGCCAAAAGGGTCAGATCCCACAGAGTCCTCCCCGCTCAAAAGGCGCCTACTAACAGAATATACGCCCAAGAAGGTAATCTCTCACATACCGAAAACTCATTAACAACGCCCCTGATGTTTTTGGGAATTTTAAGTGCCAATGCGTGTGAGATCTGGGCAACTTAGGCGATGGGGAGTGGCAGGAGGCTCTAGCTTCCCCAAGGGAAGTGGCTGTGTGCTCTAGATTTTGCTTAGTTCATCTGAAAATCCTACACAGAAGCTACTATGCCTTGGCAAAAATGGGCAGAGTGGGGATGCCCCTCTGCTCCCAAAACTGTGGACAGGAAGGGACCTTTTACCATATGTTGTGGAGCTGCCCGGCCATGCAGAGTTAATGGGAACCAGTGATGACATGCCTAAATACTGTGTGCGGGAAGGATGTTGTGCTTTCCCCAAAGTGCTTCCTGTTGAACATTTGAGGGGAAGCAGATCTCACCCGCCTGGACCGGGTGTGGATAACTCTGGGGCTGACAATAGCAAAACGCAATATTCCCCGCGTATGGAAAGCGAGTCGCCAGCTGACACTGTCAGACTGGAAACTACACTTGGACTGGTGTATACTGGCTGAAAGAGTGGTTTATGTGAGCAGAGGATGCCCGAAGAAATGGACTGGAATTTGGGGAAAGTGGAAAGCTGAAAGAGGGGGATTGTGCTCTCCACTCAGTCCTGTAAGAGCGGGGGCTGTAGCCAAATATAACCATATGTTCAAGTTATGCTTTGACTTTGCAGGGACGTGGAGGGAAGGAGTGAGCCCTGGGGAGCCCCCAGAGGGAAGAAACGTGGCTAAATTACATCCTACTGTTGTCCAATATGTTGCTGTAAGATTTGTGGTTGCTATTTATATGCAATAAAAAGAATTGTTAAAAATAAAACAGTGAAGGAGACTGATGAATTCCCCATTGTTACATCAGCAGCATTGGGATCTACAGGTTCGTGATGACTTGAGTCAAACAATCTCACATACATCAGCACCACTGGCTTACATCAGACTGTAGAACTAGATATGTGGATCCACAAGTCAATCTCTTATTGAGTTTTACTGTTTAGTGGAACTAAAGATGAGTAAGATAGAGCTTTCCTAAGAGGTGGACTATTACGTCTCTGAATGGCTCACTAGTGTAACGTCCCAGGAAAACATCCTGTACGAATGATACCTAAAAACTACCACCCTTACTAGATTTCTGGGAGTAATGTTGGAAATAGAAAGTGTCATTTTCAAGTTAATCTTGAGTTATTTTGTACTGTTGCAGTTGTAAACTTTCTGTTTCTGAATCTAACCTGAAGCACCAGGAATTCTGTTTGTTGTGGCGGAACTAGCAAAGACTTTTCCAAATTGATAATGAAACCTAGATTTTGACTGCAGATTAAACGTGAAGACGTATTATGGAATGTTATTGTGCTAGAAAGAACATGTCATTCAAGTAGATCAGCAAATGAAGGCCCTGTGCAGTAGAATTGCCACCAATGAGAAAGGTGAAGCACTAGAAAGTCAAAGATAGACTGAAGAAAAAACAGGTGAATTTTAGCAGTTTATCTGACATACTGGAACTGATAGGTAGGCACTTTCAAGACCAAACTCATCATCCAACCTCATCGTAGGAAGACAGTGAACTGTTGTTTCCATCCTAAAGTGGCGAAAGAAAATGTATACATTAAAGTCTCTCAGTTTTATCAGTGTTCAATTATTTTTTGTTGTTCATTTTCACGAGGAAGATGTTGATAATATTGGATTCAAAGGCATTCTTCTATGGCACCTTTTAAAGGAAGATCTTAAACCTCTGGGGAAAGGAGATTGGACTCCTTCTGCAGGAAACTGAATCCAACTGGGAGAAACTCATGACCGGAATCTGAATAATATTATGTGAAACACTTGAACTCTTTGGAGAACGCAAAGATCTAGAAAAATCAGCTGTGTGCTAATAAATAGATTTTCCCCTTTTTATTTGAGGAGAAGGAATTGAATCACTCACTTTGTATATTGCCAGGAAGTGTTCAGTGAGAGTTCAGAAGGCAGAGTAGGTCCGCAGAAAAGGAAAGATTTTTGTAATTTGTTCACGATTTCTAGTACTCAGAAATGATCCACTCAGAAATGCACTCTCCATAGATAGGATACAGCAGGTACTTCCAGGAGACTTTAAGTAGTGGGAGCGTAAAGCATTCTTTGTTTTGCAACTTGCTTTGTTGTAAGGTTCTCGCTGTTGTCAGTTTGGCTACCTCTTAGCATTCCTGCACCTAATGAGGCCTATTCACAAACTGCATTTTGTAGTACATTTAGTACTAGTACTGTATAATTGTACTACTCAAGTACTACAAAATGCTATTGACTAATGTACATGTTGAGGTCTTCACCTCAACTCCTCATATCTTTTCTGTGTGGAGATCTCCACTGCGACTGCAGAGATACCTGCACACGTATGCCTACTTTTTATTAGCAGATGTGGGAGGAATGGGAGAAGAGGCTGGAAAGGTGAGAATACTTACTACTAAAAAGGGAGGTGTTTTGGAAGAAGTAAGGGGGGCAATGGAGGCAGGGACTTAAAATAACGCCCCACATAAATCATGTTAAAAAAATAATTTGACTTCTTAAAAATATGTATAAATTTAATTAAATGTTAAACAAATTATAAATAAAAAATAATTATTGTATTATTTTAAAATATTTTAAGAAATATTTTAATTTAAAGTAATTGTAAAGTAATTAAAATAATTCTATACATATCTTTTAGTAAGTTATGCTAAATAACAAATATATATAAACATTTTATGTAAAGTGTTGTTTAAGAATTGCTTTTTTAAAATGATTAAAATTAATCTAGTTACATTTTTGGATATTGAATTTAAAATTATATATTTCAAGCATTGTTTATTATGTTCTTCATATAAAATAAATATATTCAAAATTAAATCTATGGTCTGCATATCACCAGTTAACCCTTGCAGAGCATCTCGCCATTTTTGCTGTGTTTGTGATTCCAGATGGTGTGTTTCAGTTTTCCAGGATACTGTTTCAGTTGACAAACTGTATCAGTGTATCAGCGGTTGATGGGATACATTTTGCATCAGAAGAGTGTAGTTCTAGCATTTCAATATGATGTTCTGCTTTATGGGAGAGACGAGAAATGACATTTGGAGAGGCTTGGTGGTGTTCTGCATTCCTTCACAGAAAGAGGTTTGAGACTCAGAAAAGATAAGTGTGAATCTGTTGAGTGTCTTGGACATGTGATTACTGGAAGTGGAATTAAACCTTGGGGGGGGGCTGCTTGATGTGATCCTAATGATACCTGTGTCCATGAATAGTGATCAGTTGTTGGTGTTTATGGGTAGGTGTGGGGTCTATACAAAGTTTATTGAACATTTTGCCACAATTGCTGAGTCCATGTACATGTTGTTAAAAATAATTTCAGTTTACCTGGAACAAGGAACAGCAACATACGTTCTACTTGATTAAGTCTCTCCTTACCATTGCCCCACCTCTGAGTCCTTATGTTCCTGAGAAGAAACTCTGTATCACTGAAGATGCTAGCAGGGTGGGGTAGGGAGGTGTTTTGTCTTGGGGTAAGGACAGCAATAATGATACCATTGCTTGCCTGTACATTAGCTGTTGAAAAATTCAAGTCAAATGTTTAGAGTATGAAATTCCTTCTGTGGGCTAATCATAAGTCTTTAGTGCCACTTTTGAAAGGTAGCCATGTCATTTCTACAAATGCTACAAATGGTTTGGTGTGGTTAACATCAAAACGTTTTAAAAATTATTGTGATGTACAACATTTGCAGTGGGGACGGAACAAAAAGTAGATGATTTCTCTTGTGTTCCTGTTGATGACAAATCCATATGTTCTCAGGAGCACGATGATGAGGACCCTGAATGTTTGGTTGCAAGTGTATCTTGGATGTCTATCAGGCATGTGAGTGAACTTGACTGGAGGGGGGGTTATTCAAAGATGATGAACTCTTCAAGGTTATGGATTATGTGGTAAAAGGATGGCTCCATGAGAATTTGCTTCCATCTCCAATTTAAATTTACAGCAATGTTCAGAATGAGCTTTTTTTGTAGAAGGATCTTGTACTTCATGATGATAAGTTGGTTCCTCCGTGCAAGATCAGGAAAAGATTGCTGGGGATTTCCCATGAGGGGTATCTTAGTATAACAGGCAATAAAAAGAGACTGAGGAAAGAAATTCAGTGACGCGCCATGGGCAGAGATATTCAAGGTTAGGTAGAGAGGTGTGTGGTATGCCAGACCAGTGACAAGGGTCCATAGTGCAGTAGTCCTGCCATGGGTAGTGTAGACTGTCCAAATGATGTCTGAAAAACATTGAGTGTTGATTTCATTGGCCCATTTAAGGTGCTGCCTCTGCAACAGAGGTATGTAATTGTTTTAGTTCACTTCACTTCACTTCACATAAAGTGTTTTGGATGATGCTGTCTTTAAGCATAAGAGGTGTATCTTATGTCACCCTCACAGCAATGGGCATTTTGAGAGGATGAACAGGATAGTGTGTGAGGTTATTTGGGAGCTGTGGTCTCAAGATTGTGTGTTGATGATTCTTTGAAAGCAATGTTGTGAGGTTATTGCAGTATGCCCCACAGTATCACTGGCATGATGCCTTTCAGGGCACTAAGCAAAAGAAGAGTTTGTGACATATTATTACCCATGATTCCATGCACTCTGGGGGCTCCTTAGAGGATCTCCGGTATTGCTATTCCAGCCTTCTGAGGTTTTCCAGGCAGCCCCAGCTGCTGCCACCTCTCAGACAGGTTTCTGCCCTCCTGTTGCTTGAGCAGCTCAAGTCCTGGAAGGCAGAACAAAGGATTTCCTTTGCAAGAGGGGTGTTGCACCCTTTCCCTTTGGAAATAGATGTTACAGGTTTGGGAGGGGTAGCCTCCCCAAGCCATTGGAAATGCTTTACAGTGCACATTTGGTGCCCTCTTTGCATAATCTAGTCTACACTGGTTCAGGGATCCCCAGTCCCTGCTCTGGAATGAAACTGGACAAAGGAAAGGGGAGTGATCACTCCCCTGCCCATCACCACCCCAGTGGTGGTGCTCAGAGCTCCTCCAGAATGTCCCTGGGTTTTGCCATCTTGGATTCAAGATTGGCAGGGAACTCTGGGAGCATCTGAGTGGCCAGTGCCAGCAGGTGACATCAGAACCCTCCCCTGATAGGTGCTTACCTGGTTAGCTGACCAATTCCCCTTTCAGGGCTATTTGGGTGGTTCCTCAGCAGGAATCCTCTGCACTCTCCACTTTGACTTCTCACTGAAGAAACTGCATCTGGACCCTCCAGGAACTCTACAAGCTGCAACAAAGAAGCAAGACGCCTTCTGCAACATTGTATCTTCAGCTCCTGCTAGCAAATGCAACTGTTCCCGGTTGTGCATCCTCTGAGGACAGCCCATCTTCAGCCTGCACCAGGAGAGCAAAGGAATCTCCCTTGGGGTGATGAGTCACTCCCCTGCTTCTGCAGGCACCAACTGCAACAAGGACCGGCGGCATGGATCACCTCTGCTGCTGAGCTGTGTGGATCCTGCATCATGGGTGGTGGACTGAAGTGGTCCTGACAGTCCTCATGTCTAACTGTCCAACTTTGGTGGAGGTAGGAGCTTGCCTCCCCACGCAAGACAGTACCCCCATGCACCATGTGTTTTGCAGCTGCCAAGGCTTGTTGGCATATTTCCTCCAATTTCTTTGTTTATCTTGTAGTTCTGGCCCCCAGCACTCTAACCTTTGACGCACAGCTTCCTGAGTGGTTCTCCGGAGGGGTGGGATCCCTTTGTCGTCATGCTGCGTGGGCCTCTATTGCACCTTCCTTGTCCCCCCACTGTGGGACACCTGTGTGCGCTGCCTAGTCTTCTGTGGGCTCTCTGAGTTGCTGAGGGCTCCCTCTGACTCCCCCTCTTGGGTAGAGTCCACCTGGTCCTTCCTGGTCCCAGGCAGAGACATTTTCCTTTAACCGTGAGCTTTGCGTGTGCCAAGGCTTGTTGGTGGGCTCCAGCAACACAAAACAGACTGCAATCCTCCATCTGGCGTGGGACATCGCTTGAATCCTCCAGGAACCCGACTCCGTCTTCTTGGGTGCAGTACTGACTGTTCTTATTTACCGGTGGTTCTTCTTTTGCACCTTCATCCGGGTTAGCAGGGGCTCCTGCTCTTGCTGAACTCTTCTGTGCTTCTTGGACTTGGTCCCATTCTTCCACAGGTCTTCTTATCCAGGAATCCACTGTTGGTGTCTTTCAGTCTCTTCTGGTTCTTGCATAATCCTTCCTTTCATTTCTCTGTGTGTTCTGGGAAAGTTACTGTGATTTACTCCTGCTTTCCTGGTCACTAGGGTGGGTTCTAGTACTTACCATTGGGGTTTTCTAGTACTCCAAGTGCCCCGCTAACCACTACACTTGCTTAGGTGGGAGACCGACTTTCGCATTCAACTTTCTTAGTATATGGTTTGTGCTTCCCTTAGGCCCATTTCTAACTATTGTGATTTTCACTAACTGCATTGTTTTCTAACTGTTTTATGCCTATTTCTGCATATTAGTGCATATAACTTGTGTATTACTTACCTCCTAGGGGAGTAGAGGCTCTATGGTATTTTTGGTATTTGTGTCACCAAATTAAAGTACCTTTATTTTTGTAACACTGAGTATTTTCTTTCATGTGTGTGAGTACTGTGTGCCTACAGTAGTATTGTATGAGCTTTGCATGTCTCCTAGATAAGCCTTGGCTGTTCATCCACAGCTACCTCTAGAGAGCCTGGCTTCAAGACAATGCCTACACTACACTAATAAGGGATAACTGGACCTTTTATAAGGTGTAAGTACCACAGGTACTCACCACACCAGGCCAGCCTTCAACACAATCACAATGTGTCTTCCCGCTGGGGAAGCCTTCACACCTGAGTTGGTGAATTGGAAGGGAAATGAGGAAAAACATACTTTGTTTCCCCTTTTCCATTTCTGTGTTCAACTGGAAACTGACTGGACAGTTCCTGCTGTTGCTGCTGCCACTTGACCACAAAGGACAACAACCCTGTCATTGCCAGGCTCAGAGATGAGCATTCCATATTACTTGTTAATGTGGAATTGTCACTTAACATTAGCTCGGGACCTGTACATTTACATACATATCCTAAAAAACAATTAAAATACTTGTGTGATGCATATGTGTTTGTACTAGTTGTGTCAATAAATTAAACACACCTGTATCAACACCTCTTGATTAATTTTGTAAAATTATTATTTTTGGTGTAAATATTCATTAAGAAAATTAATGCTTGCATCAACCTTCCTAAAGTCCATCACAATTTGAAGCAATGTCAATGTCTGAACTTTGCAATTGGACATGTCAGAGAATTGTTGTGTTTTCAGTTGTGATTGTGAGTTAGAACATGTATTTCACTGTTACCTCAATTCCATTCCATTAACACAATGAATTGTGTAGCAATAATCAATGTGGGACTAACTTTGTGACAGTTGTACTCAAGTAATTATTCATGCAATACTTCTCTCATGTCCATTATTTTGGCAAAGTAACACATATATGACAGTGAACAATGTTTTGAATATATAATTTCTCCTGGCTTTGTTGCCCTTAACTTGTCTCCTAACTATATTCCAGGGGTTACCTCATTAGGAAGGGGCAACTATTGTGCACATATCAGGTAGCACAAGGCCTTTACTTGGAAGGGGTATGGTAGGGGTCAAGGCAAGGTAGCTTAAGAATTAGGCAGGAGGAGTAAAGGTAGGAGGGGTGTTAGTAGATTAGCTGATTGAGGTAATGGAAGCTGGAGTGAGTGATGTGGTTGTATCTGTATGTTTGGCAGTTGCACGTGGGTCTGGTGTTGGTTGTGTATGTTTGGTTGTGTGATATTTTGCTGGTGTGTAATATTCAGGTGAGTGTGGTTGATTGGTTGAGGTTGATGTTGTCATATGTGTTGGTTTAGATGACTGTAATTTTGTTGGTTGGTGCAGTTGTGGTGTATGTGGGTGTTGTGTCAATAGTATGTGTGAGTTGTGTATTTGGATGTATTACATTGTGTGTTTCCTGCAGGTATGTGTTCTGTTGTGATGGAATGGCAAAGGATTATGATGTAAATTGAGTGTGTTGTGTGGTGTGGTGTGCAGGTGGACATATATAGCAACAGTACCTCAGGTGTGTGCTGCTGGCATCCATTCCATAGCCACAGGCATAGGACAATGTGTAACACCTCCCGCGACGGACCTCCTCCGTCAGGACACCACCACAAGGACTACACCAGTACAACTGTGAATTATAAATATGGTCACTGGTACTCCGTCAGCCTGACAGCGACGGAGTAATGTTGGCCAGTACAGAAGACCACCATGCTGTCGGCGAGGCAGCTCTTACACAACGGATAACACTCTGTTGAGGGGGGCGGAGGCTCAGGGGCAATACATCTAAATATGGTGATCACAAGTCCGTCAGCTTGACGGAGTGTTTGAAACCGCTGCGACGCAGGTATGACAGGACTTCCGTCAAAATCTTAATCAGGCCCTTTATCTTATCTTGAAACATTGTACATGATTGCTTGAGGATTTCATGTTGCATTTCTGTTTTTGCTTTCAAATATTTTTAGATGTTCAGGATGTTTTTATTTCTTGTGTATTCTATTTTTGTTTTGTCTTTGGTTCTTCTTCTTGTTTTAAAACTAGTTAAAGTCTTTGAGTTTTCTTGTGGTGTATTTTTTGGGAAAAGGAGGTGTGCTGTGTTCTGCCTAGCATGTGGCTGGTCATTCCAAAATCCTCATTGTGTGTGGGACGGAGTATTTTTAGTGGCATATGTATAAGTCTCAACCTCGACTTAAAATTGTGGGTCATGTTAAGTATTTAAGTTGGTAATCCCATTAAGGTGAATAAAAAGTTGCTCACATCATCAGTGTGGTGAATTATGTCAAGGCCATAAAATCTATAGGGCAGTTTCCGAATGATTGCATAATGTCATCAGTGATGTCATCAATGATGTAATTCAGTATGCCATAGTTGATGTAATTTAAGTAGTCATAAGCAGTGCATGGTGGGGGCACAAGTTATAGTTAGCTCAGCAAACTGTAACTGGTGAACTCTAGTGTTCTTCTTTTGTTTCAAAACAATAGTTATCATTACAATGTCTAACTATAATGTCACTTTAACGTTTAGATTTTTCAGTGAATTTTCTTCTTTAACGTAAGGTTAGATTTTATTACCATACCAAACTCTAATGCTACTTTAACCTTTGTTTTTTCAATTAATTTCTATGTTTTTTAATGTAAACTAATACCTTATTACCGTACCTAACTATAACATCAATTTAAACTTTGTTTTTTCAGTGAATTTCAGTTTTTTAAAACTTTCTTACTACCCATTTATGTTATTCATCTAATTTCCTCTCTGAGCATACCCTTTGACTGTGCATGGCATAACCTGTGGTCAGGTCCTGTGTCCAACCCTTTGTTAGTGCCCAACCCCCAGCCATGCATGGGCTTCGGCTGTGCTCAGTGTGGGTGTTGGCGGGAGCAGGCACAGCCACCCCAGCCATGCACAACCCCCCAGGAGCAGCCAGTCCTCTATGAGTTGCCAATGTCCCACTGCTGTCAACCAACTGCAGTTGCACAAGCCCACACAGACAACTACGCTCATTATATATTTTGTTTGTTCACACTACCACGGTACTTCTGCTGGACCACAAGGGAGTGCATGCTGGGTCCCTCAAGAGTCCTGTGCTACCTTACGTGGGCTTGTGACACTCAATGTTTTGTTTTTCATTTGCGTCCAAGGGGGCCCTTCTGGGATCCCCCCACAAACCTGCCCAAAGGACCATGGAGTCAGCGTATCCCTATCCAGCCTCCTTTTGGGCTATTCTTGCTTAACTTCAGGACAAGGAGACTGAGTCCCTGTGTCCTGTAATGGCAGCTGCAACATTTCTCTGGCTGTCGGGACCAGCCATTCAGATTGCTTTTTACTGTGGGAATGGTACTGGTCCCTCAGTATTGAAGTGGCCAACAGGTAAAAATGCTCTTTCAGCCGATCAGAGTGCTTTGTTTTTAGATTTTGACATACCACAGGAGTATCACTGGACCAACCATCAAGATAGCACTCTTTTAACCTTAATTTCTCAAAAACGGTTGAACAGATTTGCACTACATCCAACAAGCATTGACAATGCCAATAGGTCTGGCTTTAAAGGAATGCTTTATGGTAATGTGTAGCATATTGTATTCAGAATGCATTTGTGGTGAATTTCCTATGGACACGTACCTCCTTTCATAGTCTAGAAAATCAGAAATGTGGACTCTAAGGTGCATCTCCTGCTCAAAGCAACAGTGCTAGAATGTGGTTTGGGGGGGAGGGAGACAATCATATTGAATGGAGGGAGTGTGGTGCACCAGGGCATCTGAAGGGTGAGCGGGTCATGACTGGTGGAGAATGACTTGGATTTTCCCCTCCTTTTCCCTTCATATTTTTGTCCTTAAAGTTCAGGAACATCTATTTAGTGATGTTTAAGCTGATGTGTGTGATACCTTCAACAACATCTAACCTCTTAGAGAGCATCTCATACAGAAAACAAAACTAGAAGTCACACATTGCAACTTCCGATTGGTTAAAAAGCCAGGTGAAGATTAAAAGTGTTGCATATAATGAGGCTACTTTTGCCAGTACATTGATATAGTATGATAACAGCTCATATGCCATTTCAGGGCCTTACACTGGTCCATGGCAGTGGCATCCTCATAAAGAATGTATTTCCACCCACCGGCATCAGCCTACCAAGTCACGACTAGGGTAATATTTCAGAAGCAGACTGGTTCAACACCCTCAGCATGAACCAACCCAGCACCACTAACATCCTCAACAAGAACAACATCAACTGCAACGAAACAATTGAAAATTTCACAGACTCCCTCACACCCATCAAAACCAATAGACAAAGAAGAACCAACAAACAAGCCAGCTCGTACACAGAGAACCTCTGAAACTCAAACTGTCTCTGCAAACAGATAGAAAGGAAACAGAGAACCAGCAATGAGCAAGCTAGCATTAGCAGCTGCAAGGAGACCTTCATTGTCAAGGAATCCACCATTCTGAGGCTGCAGTCAACAGCATCACCTCCTCCCAAACACTCTGCGACAACCTATCAAACTTCTTCCACAGAAAGATAGAAAACATCTACAGTAACTGCGAGTAGCAACTGGACTCCAGAGATCTCATCATCAACCACGCCTACCACCATCCAAGACGGACACCTGATCGAATGGAAAACACTCATTAGAGAAAACACAGCTACAATCATGCAGACAGTCCATTCTGGGGCCCCAACCACCCAAGCCCCCACCACATCTACAACCTGAGAAGACCACCTATCAAAAACACTCTTACTTACATCATCATCACATCAGTCACTTTCTCTGAAGACTGTCATGCAGCTGTCAATGCCCTCCTCAAAAAGCCATCAGCTGACCCAAACCAACTAAGCACCTTCTGTCCCATCTCACTGCTCCCCTACGAAAACCAAAGTAATGGTGATGGCAATCAACAAACAACTCACCAGCCACCTCAAACTGCACAATTTAATGCACTACAACCAATCTGCATTCAGAAGTAACCATTGCACTGAAAGAGTATTCATTGCTGCCACAGACCACATCCGAACCATACTGGACTGAGGTGAGAATGCAGCCTTCATCCTGCTTGACCTCTCCACAGCATTTGATAAGGTCTCTCAAAGCACGCTCATAAGAAGACTCCATGACATTGGTTTCCAAGGACCCACCCTCAAGTGGATAGTCTCCTTCCTCATGGGAAAAACACAAGGAGTCACACTATCACCCTAAACGTCAGACTCAAAGGACCTGATCTGCAGGGTCCCCCAGGATTGAACATGTACATGGCTCTGTTTGCTAACACCATCAGATCCCAAGGGATCACCATAATATCCTACACCAACAACATTCAACTCATCCTCTCCCTGGTGGACAAGACAACCACTACCAGAACCAATGTCACCAACTGCATGATTACAGTAGCAGAATGGATGAGATACAAATGCCTGAGGCTCAACTCTGACAAGACAGAAGTGCCAGCCTTCGGAAACAAAAACACTCCATAGGGCTCTGCCTGGTGGCTGACAGAGCTAGGACCACTATGCCAGAAACCTGGTAATAATCCTGCATGACAAACTTAACATGAAAGCATAAGTCAATGCAGTGAAGTCCTCCTGTTTCCACATCCTACACATGCTATGAAAGATCTTCAAATGGCTGCCCCAGACACCAGACGTACCATCACACAAGCACTCATCACAAACAAACTTGACTATGGCAATACACTTTATACTGGGATCCTCAAAGTGCTCCTATACAGACTCCAAACTATCCAGAACACCACCACAAGACGCATCCTCATACTCACACGTTACACCCACATCTCAGCACACCTGAGAGAGCTCCACTGGCTCCCCATCCACAAACGCAGCCACTCCAAACTCCTCACACACACATACACAGGACTACACAACACTGAGTCAGCATACCTGACCAGCCGAAAATACTTTTACCAGTCTGCCAGGCACCTATGCTTAAGATCACTCGCTCACACATCCCACACATTCATGAAAGCAATACAGGAGGTCGCTCATTTTATTACATCACACCGAAAGCCTGGAATGACCTCCCATAACACATCAGAAGAATGAAGCTGAAGACCTGGTTCTGTGACTAACTCAGTGGGGCCTCGGGTGATTAGCATGATATACAAATCTACAGAAAATAACAAAACAATTTGCATTGCAAATGAATCTTGTATGCCCTATCTTGGGGTAGCATTATGCTAAGAATGAATAACTACTTTTGCTTGCCAGTCAAAATGTCTGTAAATAGAAACGGACAAATCAGTGATTACGCTTAAAACAAGCTTTGGTAAAGCCATTAGGTCACACTTTTGTGACCTGTTGGCTTTGCCAATGTAGTTTTGACATGGTGCACAACATCCGGGGTGCAGTGGAGTCTGGCTAAAGGTAAAAACAAAAAAAGGCCTTTGATACGACTGCTGCTTCATTTTGCAGACAAGCTCACCTTGCATGCACATGCCTACAAAATGACAAGGGCGCTTTTAGGGTAGAGTGTGCAAGTGCTCTGTCCCTGTTGTAATCTCTCTGTGGGCTTCTAACCACACCCATGTCATGGCCATCACTTTTGTTGGTTTGTCGGCTTGCCGTTTAAAATTAGCTTGTTTTCATTAGTGAAAGGCATGCATACGTCATGCCTTTTCTGGAGTTTAGCCCTCCTCAAGAGCACCGGCCAACTACTGAAAACATACGAGGCTCCATGTTTTCCGAATCATTTATGGACTACTTTTTCTCTTTATTCCGTAGGCAGCACGATCTTGCTGGGCAGTAATCGAGCACTTTTCATAACTACCAGTTTAATTCTATCATTTATCCTAGTGCTTCTTTGCAAATTGAAGGTTTTACACAGCCCTATCACACTTTTTTTTTTATTACTATGCAGAGGTAAAACTGGACTGGTCTTTTTGTTCTGATTAGTCACTTTTGTAGGAGACTCGCCCTCTATGTAGCATGCAAAACTAGGCACACTGTGCAGGGGGTCCAGGCAACCACACGTTGGTTTCCAGAGGTAAAAATTAGACCACCTAATGCTCCAATTTTTAAGGTAGCTGGTCGAGCAGTTAGGCTGATCAAGGAGATGTGCTAAGTATTTGTTGTACTCACAAATCCAATCATGCAACGCACACCCTTAATGAATAACATGATACCTTAATTTATAAAAATACATCAGACGTTTATATAATTTTTAAGACCAAGATCTTTAAAATACATTAAGTACTTTTCAAGTTATGACTGTTTCCATTTTGAATATGGAATCAATGCACAGTCATCTTTAAAAATGCATTAAAAATTGCACAGTTGAGTTACCAGTCTCATCTCTTGCAGGATGGTTGAAGAAGTCGGGGGCATGCTGTGCCAGCTGGAGAGCCTCGGGCGGCTCCAGGTTCTGGCGGGAGCAGAGCAGGAATGTCTCTTGGCACAGGGCCACTTGGAGGGGCAACCTGGAAAAGGAGCTTTCAAATTAATCGTTGGTGCCTTGGGGTCCCCTTGGGCTGTCGAGGTCGCAAGGGGTTGAGGCCCCGTGGAGCACAGTTGGTTCCTCTCTGCAGGCCACAGGGGGGTCTGGATGCAGGGTGAGTTGGAGATCCAGGAGCTATACGCAATGGAGGCCTTTGGAGCTGGAGGTGAGTCTATTGAGGGCTGCTTGCAGGACAACGGGGGCACTCTGGCTGGAGGTCCAGGGTATTCCTGAAGTCCCTCGACTGGGGCTTCCTCCTGATCCTTTTTCAGCTCTGAGGGAGCTAGTTTTCTGGTTGTCTGACATCAGCTGACCAGTACCCAGGGTATTGCCGTAACTCGGCCACTGGAGGGTGCAGTGCCACCAAAGTTGGCACACTTTTAAGTCTTACCTTTTTGGTCAGGCTGTAACTTCAGGTTGCAGAAATATCGGCCAGTCGGTGAAGTGACCCTCACTGGTTTGTGGGTCTTTGTTGGTTGTTGAGTGTTGCCGCCAATCAGAAGGGAGATCTGGGGTGATTCTTGAAATCTGAGGTACCCTGGGTTTCTTGGGCATCAGTCCAGTGTCCAGATCCTCTGCAGCAGCGATTTTTGTGTCCTGTGTGCAGCAGGCAGGGTTTGGCGTCTTTTCTTGTGCAGCAGGTCCATAGTTCTCTTGCTTTGGATCTTCTTTGGTGCTAGTCTTCTTCGTCCTTTCAAATCTGATTTCTTGGTCTAGGGATGCCCACTAAATACTGAACTTAGTGGGTGTTTTAGGGGAAACCTGGTAGTGTCCAATGGGACACTTACCTGTGGGTGGCTCCACTCACTTTAGTGACCATTTCCTGTGGAAAGTGTCACTTCCTTAAACCTGATTGGCTATTTTCCTGCCATCCAATGTGGAGGAAAAGGAAATGGAGGGTTCACTTTGCCTTCAAGCCCCTTCGGGTGGTGCATGCTCACGGAGACCACTCCTCCTACCCAGTTGCGGCTTGCGCGTCGGTGAAGGGACGGGGCGGCACGCGGGGGACTGAGGGGGGATTAAATAAAAAAAACATACCTGTGCCGCCTTCAGAACCGCGCTGCTCCTCACCTCTGCCTGTAGGCATAGACTCCCAGCCTGCCCTGCGCCAATCAGGATTGGCTAGGAGCGCCCAGCCAGGGTGCTCCCAGGCAGACTCGGAGCCTTTGTAGGCTCTCTCCAGATGGGCTGGAAAGAGCCCTGTATGTATGTGTGTTTGGACTCCCCCTCATTGCTCGTCACCCACTGTGACCCCACCTATTTTCTCCCAAAAAAGATAAAAAACAAACTTTATTATCATTTTTGCGGAAAAGGTTTGCAGCTGCCGCTGCTGGTGGTGGTGGGGGGGCTTGCAATGCTCCTCCACCCTTATGGAGGAGCCACCTGCTCCTACCCTTTGTGTGGTTTTCCCACCTTTGCTTCCTCCAGAAGTAGGGGTTTGCAAAGGGGAAGGCCATCTCCTGGTATCAGCAGGCTTGGGGATCAAGTTTCAAGGGTGTTAGGCCTTTGAAGCACACTGCCAGGGCAGTGCACATTCCTGAGGGAGGGGGTGTTAGCTCTCCACCCAGAAAGGGCATTGTTTTACAAACCAGAGAGACAGGGCTCTCCCCCGAGGTTTGTATATTGGCTGTCTGGATGTGGCAGGCTGGCTGGAACCAGTCAGCAACCATGCCAGGATAGTTAGCTTTTGCAGGGGACACCTCTAAGGTGACCCCTGGGTACATTTTATAAAACATCCAGTACTGGTATCAGGTTGGATTTATCATTCTGAGTTGTTTGATATCAGACAACCCAGAGTTCAGAGTAGCCATTATGTAGCTGTAAAACTTGTGTTGACAAGTGTCCAGCACATATATTAAAATGGCTGCTCTGTTCACTCACTATGTCCCAAGTTTGGCAAGGACACAGTTGGGGAATATTGCTCATGCAG
The DNA here is from genome assembly GCF_031143425.1 of Pleurodeles waltl. Classification (NCBI taxonomy): domain Eukaryota; kingdom Metazoa; phylum Chordata; class Amphibia; order Caudata; family Salamandridae; genus Pleurodeles; species Pleurodeles waltl. The sequence continues at coordinate 351,631,976 of NC_090438.1, forward strand.
CTATGCTCTCACATTTAATATGTAGCCTTATATATGTAGGCTATAAGGCTTGCCAGAGGGGTGTCTTACCCATAGCAAATGCAGTGCATGCTGGACAGGCACACAGACAGTGCACCATGTCACGTTTGAAGTTTAGATTTAGACCATGACACTCAGCCTGCCATGGCATTGCTGGGTGCAACTGGATGCATGGCCCTAGAGGGTGGCACAATCAGTGCTGCTGCCCTCAGGAGCCTACCCATAGTACCCCATGCCCTGGGCACCTAAGTACCTTTTACTAGGGAGTTATAGTGGAAGCTAAAGGTGTATCCAATTACTTTTACAATGTTATAGGGAAAGAACACCGGCACTGGGAACCTGGTTAGCAGAATCCCAGTGCACTCCAGTCCAAGTTGCATTCAGAAACCAGGCAAAAAGTGGGGAGGTACTGCAACAAGGTGCCAGTCTCTCACAACCTCAACGTTCATGGTGTGCCGCTTTAAAACAACTCAGTTATGTGAAATTGTATTACTTTTAATTTTCAGTTCATGTGGCAAGAAAAGTCCGGTTAGGAGTTTACCACTCTAATAGCTCTAACTCAAGACGCATTGCATTGCGAATGCTTGTTTTCTTTTTTGTTACTTAGCCTAGTTAGGTCTGTAACTAAAAAGAAAAGAAAATGTGCAGAAAAGTTTTATTTTTAAAGTGGCATGGGGCAAAAGGATCATGGGTGCTGGTGATAACAACGAAATAGCACAGACCAGAGGAGCAACACTGGAGGGGATGAGAAAGAAACAGGAGGGGAGTGCTGCAGTGAATGCAAAAGCAGTGGGTGGGAGGGCAAGAGGTAAAACAACACAGAGGTTGGGGGAAGCAACTCGGAGGACACAGGTATAGGAAGCAATGGGGAGAAGCACCCAGGCAAGCACTAGAGGGCAGGAAGAAGCAGTGGAACAAAAGAGAGCAACATGGAGTGCAGAGGGAAAGACATAGGAGATGTCTCAAACACACACACTAATGTTGTCCATTTAAGATTGACAAGCTAGGGGACGATCAGGAAGCAGGCAATGAGCGGGCTCCAATCCCTTCTGTGTTTTTGGTAAGCTACAATATGAATGCCAGCTGACAGCACATACACTGTTCAGTAGGCTTGACCTAAAAATAATGGCTGAATTAAAGACTTTTAGAGCACAAAGAATTAGTCTAAAAGTTTCAGAATGCACAAGGCTAGGTTAATGTCCAGGCATAAGCACCTCGGGAGCACTGCAGCTGTTTTACAGCTTTTTCTCTACAATTGTATACTCTTACTGTACAAAAAGAAGTACTTTTTAGTCAGTATCTCGTGACTTGGATGTGACTACTTTGCTCTAATTTCGGTGAAGTGTCACTCAAACGCTGACAGAGCATTAAAATGTCACACATCCTGACACTAAAAACATGGATAAATATGTATAAGCAAACTGAAAACTAGACAGCTATGCTAGTAGAGTGATGGGTGGAGGGAAAGGGTAGTTGCCTCCTCGATAGCCATGGTGCAGTTCTTTCATGTTGAAATGTAATATCAAAGGGAAGAGGTGCGGAGGCTAGAGTGCTTCATCGTACATGGAAGTGATATACCAAAATGAGGGATTGGCATCAGAAACTAGTTTTTAGCTGGGTTGACTGCTCGAGGTAGGATGAATGAAAAGTTGTTTAAAACGCATATGTCATTTACAAAATAAAAGAATATACAACTCTTTCATGAGTAATACCATGAAGGTAATAGAAGTCAGTATCGGGCTCCAAACTAGTTAGGTAAGTCTGCCCACAGGCACTGTGCTATACCATGAAAAGCCAAACAACACCACAATGGGATGTGAGAGAACTAAATAATTATTAAAAGAAGTATAGAATGCTCTTCTAATTATACCATGAGGTTTGCATTCCTAAAGCAAAACCTTCCAACATTAGCAAAATGTGCAAAACTTCATAGAGATAATAGAGTCAATCTTGCTCTACAAGTCACCCATCTTACGCTAGAGGTATACCAACATAGCTAGCTCTGTGTGTCTCCTTCTTAAATCATTCAACAGTAGCCAGCCCAGAGGGAAGATTTATATGGTATACAGACTACTGAATGGTAAAGAAATATGTTTAATATCTATGAGTGTGATGTAGACGGGGTACTATTTCTCACAAATGGCTTTATGTCAGATGTGCCCGAACTGGGCCCCCAGGTGCGCAGTCCCTTTAAAGGATAGAATGCATATCCTTTAAGGCTGCGCAATGCACCACGGTTGGCCGCTCATCATCCTGGAGATCCTGCTGGCATTCTGAAGCTTACCTGCAATGGGGTTGCCCTTGTGGCGTCTTCAATGTCCTGTGACCCTCGGGGAGTCTGTGAAGTTGCCGTCACATTCAGTGCTTTTCCTGCATTGGGTCCCATCGGGATTCCTTCCCAGCTGCTGTCCATTCTGAATTCGTTGAGCCCTAAAGAAAAGAGAGACAGAAAACAACATCTAAAAAACTTGATATGTTCCTACATGGGTAATGCGCTTGTTGCACAAAAGTATATTTGATAAAGATACTTATCTAATGGATGCTTTCTGAACTTGTCGCTTGAAGGTGTTCTGTGAGCTGGATATCTAACAGAAGAATATAAAATATTATTGATTATTTTTCTTGCATTGATTGAGCAGGCTATTATCTGTTAAATCATTATATTATATGAGTGTATATGATTTGGAACCGACATTGTTTAGTGGAGCCTGTGTGTTTAAGGTTCTCTAAGACAATTGTTTATGTTGTTTAGGATATATGTATATAAGCTATCCTCAGTACTGAGGTTGGCTTTAGTTTTTGAAGATCTGCAAATTTCCTGGAATCATTTATTACTCAGCACACTAAGGGAAATATGTATGTGTAAGTTAGGCGGCACAACATTTGCATTTAAAGTTATTTAAGCATAATAAATTACATTGGCCTCTGTTCATAGATACTGTGAACACATGTTTTGAATTAATTCTTGTACCAGACAGCCGGAAGAGGGAAAACTAGGTTATCAAACTCAGTAATACACGATAAAGAATGCATTCTCACTTAGTGGCAATTTAGTTCTAATCATTGTTGTCGCTTTTCACAAAAAAAAGGAATTAAAAGGAAAATCAGAAGTCCCTGAGGTGGAAACCTCGTGACTATACCTATCTGCTTCCATCCCCTCTTCCCGGTGTGCCAAGTTAGACCTTGATGTTGTTGGGGTTACTTGACCTGCAGGAAAGGTGGGAATTTCTAATGTCCTTGTTTCACTCCTGTGAAAAGATTACAGTTGAAAGCCTGACAGAAGGACAAGTCCACACTGAATTTTTGCCTGAGTGAAATGGAGGCACTTGAGATTTCCTTGGCCGATCTGGCTCACATGATTGCCAATTTACAGAAAGAAACTCAGGCATTAACAGACAAATTGGGTGCCCTACAGGGTGTAACTAGCACAGATCCCAGTCATCAGAGAATGGGTCAGGAAGGGAAGTCATCAGAACATACCTTTGCTCAGTTTGTGGTTGCTGGAAGTAGTCAGGGTGCTCCTGTAATTCATGACATCACTCCACCTACTATTCCTCTGGCTCCTCCTGAGCGGTTTTCTGCGGACCATACGAAATTCGCTACATTTAAAAACCAATGTCAATTACACTTTATGCGTAAACCAGCTTGTTTCCCTAATGAGCAAGCAAAGGTGCCTTTCATACTGTCATTAGGGGGGGGTCACAGCTGCGATTTGGTCTATTGCTTTAGTCGAGAGAGATGACCCATTGTTGTATAATTATACTGCTTTTAAAACAGATTTAGAAAGGTTATTTGATTGCCATACTTTTATTCAATCTGTTTATACCGAGTTGTTTAATCTACGACAAGAAAAAAGGGGCCTGTTGACATACATAACTACATTTAATAGGTTGGTGGCCAAATCAGGTCAGCCTGAAAGTAAAAGGAGTTCCCTGTTTTATAAGGGACTCCGAGACAATTTAAAGGATCTTTTGGCTCAAGCAGAATTGTAGTGAGTTAATAGACTTAGGGGGTCATTCTGACCCCGGCAGTCAAGGACCGCCGGGGCCGGGGTCGGCGGGAGCACCGCCAACAGGCTGGCGGAGCCCCGCAGGGCATTCTGACCGCGGCGGTTTGGCCGCGGTCAGAACAGGAAAACCGGCGGTGTCCCGCCAGTTTTCCGCTGCCCTGGGAATCCCCCATGGCGGCGCAGCTTGCTGCGCCACCATGGGGGATTCCGACCCCCTAACCGCCATCCTGTTCCTGGCGGCTCCGACCGCCAGGAACAGGATGGCGGTGAGGGGTGTCGTGGGGCCCCTGGGGGCCCCTGCAGTGCCCATGCCAATGGCATGGGCACTGCAGGGGCCCCCGTAAGAGGGCCCCAATTTGTATTTCAGTGTCTGCTTTGCAGACACTGAAATACGCGACGGGTGCCACTGCACCCGTCGCACATCCTCCACTCCGCCGGCTCCATTCGGAGCCGGCATCCTCATGGAGGGGTGTTTCCCACTGGGCTGGCGGGCGGCCTTTTGGCGGTCGCCCGCCAGCCCAGTGGGAAACCCAGAATACCCGCGGCGGTCTTTTGACCGCGCAGCGGTATTCTGGCGGTTCCCGCCGCCCGCCGGGGTCAGAATGACCCCCTTAGTGATAAAATTGGACCATCATCAAGTGGAGTGTTGTTGCGATGGAGGATAGCCTGATACTAAAATTGTAGTGTATAAGGCAAAAAGATCTGACCTGAAAAACCTGATGACCTTGAACCTATGCAGATTGGGAGTCTCAGGGTCCCACTAAATGAAGAAGAGAGATAAATATTCTGGGTACTGAAGCTTTGTTTATACTACAGTAATAAGGAGCACTTTCTGCATGACTGCACTGTAAACCCCAATAAAAAAGGAGAGTCAGGAAACTAGGAGACCCGAGACCTAGAGAAGCAAGTGTTTCAGGTTTTCAAAATTGTACAGACTCGAAAACTGTAGCTCAGGCATCTTTTATACAACATTATCGTCACTTTTGTGTGACCGCTCAACTGTCTTGGATGGGCATTCAATTGTTTCCAGCTTTTGGTAGATTCAAGGACTACTGGACACTTTTGGATAAATCTTTAGCTTCTCTTTATGCCATTCCATTTGAGCATAAAGATCAGATTGATGTGGTAAAAACTACAAACAGTAGCGCCCTGAAGTCAGGTCTCATCACTTATTCCACTACAGAGGTGTGGCTAATTCTACAGAAAATCACAAGGAAAGAATACAATTTAATCTGATTCAAGCCCCACAGTCCGCAGCCATCTTGGAAATTCCATGGCTAGAGACTCACAATCCAGGTATCGACTGAAAAGATGTTCCATTTCCTCTTGTTCTGCATTTTACAAAGAACATTGTTTTATCTTGTTCCTTGGTTTCGATCATAAGAAATCTGGTGCAGCTTTGTCAGAAGGTGCTACTCCCCAGGTTTCGCCTTGTTATTAAGATCTAGCAGACATTTCTGATAAACAAAAGGCCACTACCCTTCCACAGCACCAGCTTTATGATTGTCAAATTGATCTAGTTCTTGGGGCTCACATTCCCTATAGTAGGATATACGCATTGACGGAGAAAGAAAACATAATTCTAAGAGACTATCTTGATAATATGCTTCATATAGGATTTATCAGACCATCTTGTTTCCCCACCTTTCTTTGTACCAAAAGAGGGGGGTGAGTTGCACACCTATGTAGACAACAGAGCCCTCAATGAAGTGCCTGTTAAGAACCATTATCCTTTACCTCTCATTTCCAGTTTACTAGACCAGGTAAAGGATGCTAAAATATTTACCAATCTGGATTTATGGAGTGCCTACCATTTGGTATGTGTAAGGGTGGGAGATGAGTGGAAGACAGCATTCTGCACTACGTTTGGTTTGTGAGAATATCCAGTAATGCCTTTCGAGCTATGCAATGCTCCGGTAGCATTTTAATTTTTCATCAATGAAATCTTGAGGAGAGTTTCTGGATGTGTATGCAGTGGATTATATTGATGATATCCTGATACACTCCCCTCTATGTCAGAAGATGTGAAGCATGTAAGAGCCATTCTACAACAATTAATAATAATGTGTTTGTAAAACTAGAAAAAATTCGAATTCTATGTTCCCAAACCCTCCTTTCTGTGCCATATATTGTCCTGACTTGGGCTATAATGGAACCACAAAAGTCAGCAATCCTACAATGGAACACTTCTAAATCAGTGAAAGAAGTACAAAGTTTCTTGGGCTGTGCCAGTTTTTATCATCGATTTATAGACCACTTTTCCACTTTGGTAGCTCCTACAATGCAGTTATTGAAGAAATGAGTGTTTTTCACTGGAACACAGCTGCAGAACAGGCCTTTCAGCAATCAAAAGCAGCAATGTCCGTGCCTCAATTTTACAACATCCTGACACTTCACAGCTGTTTATAGTGGAGGCAGATGCATGTCACATAGCTGTAGGTGGAGTCCTTTCACAGAGAAATAATGAGACAGGAATGCTTCATCCTGTAGCATATTTTTCATAGAACTTTAGTTGTGCTAAAGAAAACTATTCTGTGGGAGATAAGGAGCTGTTAGCTATTAAACAAGCATTTGAATAATGGAGACATTACTAGATGGGTCCTCTACATACTGTCATTGTGGTTACAGGTCATAGAAATCTTAAATCTGCTAAGGCCTTATCTATGAGACAATTGAGGTACACATAATTATTTACATATTACGACTATATAATTCAATTCCAATCAGGCTGTCATCATGGGCAGGCTGATTTGTTGTCACGTCTTGGCCATGAGGTTCAAGAACAGGGAAATTAACATCCTCCTATCATAACCCCAGAGTGCATCCTAGGGGCAGTGACCTCTGAAGAAACTTTTTAACAGAGGTAGCTGCAGCACAAAAATTAAGGAAGCAGAAGAGATCATACATAGTCATTATTGCAAAAAGATAAATGATGTATACTACTTACAAGGAGGAGTGTTTTTTCCTAATAATGCTTTACGACAACAGGATGAACTGGTGCCACACACAAATTTTAGTGGTAATCCAGGTGTACAAAAAAACTTTAGAGCTTATCCGGCAACACTTTTGGTGGCCTACACTTGTATCACATACCAAACAGTTCTTACAAAGTTGTAGCATTTGTGTATAAAGTAAAGGCATACATCAGGCACCCACAGGCTATTGAACCTGTTTCTTAGTCCATTGGTTTCCTGGCACACCCATTCCATGGAATTCATAACAGAATTTCCCAAGACAGAGCAAAGTCACACAGCAGTTATAGTCAGTGTAGATGTGTTACCCAAGATGGCTCATTTTACTCCATTACAAGGCTTGTCTACTTCAACAGAACTTGCAGATGTCTTTTTATGATCAATTGTACACTTACATGGTCTTCCGTCAATAGTAGTATCTGATCATGGACCTCAGTTGGTTTCAAGGTTTTGGAAAGCAGTGTGTGAATTTTTACAAATTGATTTTCAACTTTTCACTGGTTATCATCGCCATATGGATGGCCAGACAGAAAGAGTAAACCAGTGTGTGAACAATCTATAAGATACCAGGTGTTAAGTAGTACTACAAATTTGGACAATTATATTTGCAATGCAGAATTTGCCTATAACAATTCACAGCAAAGTTCCACTAAGATTTCACCTTTTCAATGTAACTATGGTTTTCACCCTCGCTTTTTGTTATTTCCATCTTCCTCTGCCTCAGAGGTACCTCTGGTTCAGAAGTATTTGGAACAGATTGAAGATTTTCAACAAACAGCACAAAACAATTTGGAACAAGTCAAACTTATTTATAAATGGAATTCTGATTGGTATTGTAGATCAAGTCCCGAATACTAGTTTGGCGAGCAAGTATGGCTATCTACATGACATATTGCTTTGAAAAACCCTTGCAAGTTTCACCCATGATTCATAAGCCAATATTCAATTGTTAAAAAGGTCAATTAGGATGCTATGAAATTGGAATTGCCTCCAACAATGCAAGTGCATCCAGTGTTTCATGTGTCTTTATTGAAACCTGCTGTTCCAGAAACTGTTCTTTAGCCAAACATCCAAGCCATTATTGTGGACAATGAACCCAAATTTGTAATTGAAGCAATATTGGATTCAAAACAAATATGTCACAAGTTGTACTATTTGATTCACTGGAAAGGGCATGTCCCAGAAGATCGCACTTGGGAACCTGCAGGCCAAGTAAATGCCCCTCATATTTTACTTATCTTCTATTGTCCATACCCAAATAAACCAATGCTTGTGGGTGGGGGGCATGGAGGATGTACTGTCGGCCATGCCTGAATGCGGGCCTCCAGGTGTGCGGTCCCTTTAAAGGGTGGAGCACATACCCTTTAAGGATGTGTGCTGCACCATCGGTGGCCATTCATCATTCTGGAGATCCTGCTTGTGTTCTGGAGCTTAACTGCACCTGGCTGTCCCTGTGGTGTCTGGTGCGCTGCAGTCCTTGGTGAGGCCTTGGAATTACTGTCATGTTCACCACTTTTCCTGCATCGTGTCCCATCAGGTTTCCTTCCCAGCTGCTGTCCACTCTAAATTTGTTGAGCCCTAAAGGAAAGAGAGGCAGAAAACAACATTTGAAAAGCCTGATATGTTCTTACATGGATAACATGATTGTTGCACAAAAGTATATTTAAAAAGATACTTATTTAATGGGTGCTTTTCGAGCTTGTTATTTGAAGGTATTCTGGGAACTGGATATCTAACAGAAGAATACAAAAGATTATTGATTATTTTTCTTGCACTGATTGAGGAGAGTATCATCTGTTAAATCATTATACTACACGACTGCATGTGATTTGGAACTAACATTGTTTAGTGTAGCCTGAGTGTTGAAGGTTGTCTAGGACAATTGCTTATGTTGTTTAGGATATATTTGTATGAGCTATACTCGGGACTGAGGTTACCTTTAGTTTTTGGAGATCTGTAAGTTTCCTGGAATCAGTTATTACTCAGCACACTAAGTCAAAAAGGGATGTATAAGTCAGGCAGCACAACATTTGAACTTATGGTTATCTAGGCATACTAAATTACAAGGGACTCTGTTTATTTATAAATACTGTGAAAACGTTTTGAATTCCCTTCTTGCACCGGACAGACAGAGGCGCGGACACTATATAATCAAATTCAGTAATACACAGTAAAGAATACATTCTCACTTAGTTGCAACCTAGTTCCAATCATTGTTATCTCTTTTCAGAAAAAAGGAATTACAAGGAAAATCTTTAGAAGTCCCTGAGGTGGCAACCTGGTGAGGATACCTATCTGCTTCCCTCCTCTCAGTTGGTGGGCCAAGTTAGGCCTTGATGTTGTTTGGACTGCTTGACCTTCAGGGAAGTTGGGAATTTCCTAGTAAAGGCATGTGTGGGGACGGCATGTGTAGTTCTAGTATGCAACCCCCCACCTTCCCTAAGGCCCAGAGGTATCCCACCCCAATACTAAAACTACCCGACTCCCCCACCCCTAAAACAAAACTACCCCAGATACCTCCCACCCACCCTGAGCTCTAAACCCTTCCCCGACCTCTCCCACCCACCCTAAAAACAGCAAACCCCCACCCCACCCCTAAAAACAAATCTACCCCGATCCCCCACCCTTACCCCACCCCAAACCAAACTACCCTGATTCCCCCAAACCCCACCCCTAAAGAAACAACATCCTCAATCCCCCACCCCTAAAAACAAAAGTACCCCGATCCCCTGCCCCTAAAAACCTAACTACTCTGACCCCCCAGCCCCCAAAACCAAACTACCCTGACCCCCACCTCCAAAAACCAAACTACCCTGATCCTCCACCCCCAAAAACCAAATTACCTGACCCTCCCACCCCACCCCCAAAAAAAGACCGATCCCCCACCCTGAAAAACCAAACTACCCTGATCCCCCACCCCACCCCTAAAAACCCAAACTACCCCGCCCTCCCGTCCCAAGCCCTTAATCCACCCCACCCCTAAAAACTAGCCCCCACCCTACCCCAGCCTCACTTACCTGATAACAGCCTCTCCTGATGCACTCTCCCTTTTTCTCTACCTTATCCACATATGTGCGCTGTTCAGCACATGCGTGGTTAAGGCAGAGAAAAAGGTAATCACAGTAAATGCAAGCGTGGTTCCGCTTGCGTTAACAACGTAATTGTTGATCCAGAGTAGTTGTTCCGGACGTTTCCCTTATTAATCATATGTGTAGATGACAAGCCAGCATTTGCGCAAACCAGAAAGATCAATACCGCTGCTCTTGCAGAAGCTGAAGCATGTTGAGACAGGCTTCTGGCTGCACACCATTTGGGATAAAGTTGCAATTATTCCTGTTTAGGAAAAATGGTTCCTAAAGGTAGACATGTGTTCCCAAAAATGGATATCCATTGGGTGTTAGATTGACTTTCTTATATGGAATTCCAAGTAACACTTAGCTGAACCAGAGGTAAATGTGTGTTGGGCCTTCTATGTAGAGTGGGGTGGAGGAGTTAAGGTGAGGGATAGTTTCGGCAAGGTGGAAGAATTGCATGGTCCCCCTTGCAAGAGAAAAATGTCAGCAGTAGTCGGTGCACAAGGCATAGCTGCTAGGCCAGCCAAAGCCTCATGTGATATCAGCAGCCAATAAAATTGGGTCTGGTGTTCCCACACCCAGGAAAACTCACTGTGGGAACATCAGGCCAGTAGTGGTCACGTGAAGCAAAATTCCATATGGTAAACCCACTCCACCTGACTGGTAACCAGAGCCACTGCGGAGAAACAAATTAATAGTTGTTGGGGGGACTGAGGAAATCCATAGCTTCCTACAGCATGATGACACTTTCTTCTATGGGCAGAGTGAAAATTTCACAGCCCCCATGTCTGTGTGCCTTGCAGGCTAAAATGTACCCTATCTCAATATTCAATATTTAGTGACGTGTATAAGCTTTTAATGTTCCTGGCATTGGCAAGCAGAGCAGCAGAGTGCAGCTGGAAATCCTGAAACGGCCAAATTAGAAATTATGTTTGGGTCTGTTGGATCAAAAATGGGTAAATAGCTATATGGCTCTGCGGTTGCAGTCTACACTGTGATGTTGGGAAACAGTCACAAATTACGAAAAATGCGTACTAGTGGAAACTCATGGGCAGGTGCCATTAGAGGAAATTCTTATGATGCAGAGTTCCATGTTGAGTAACTACCGTAACTACCAGTTGTTGATATTTCAAGAATAGGTTTAATCAACAATAATACGCATTGACAGTCATGAGGCAACCAACTCCCTTTTATTCAAAGGATATGTTGCTGTGGTGCTTGCAGTCCTTCAAAAAACACGAAGCAAGACCCCATTATTGCTAACTGGCTGTATGCATCTTACTTTTGCTGCTATTGGGACAGTAGTAGTAAGGAGGATAGCCATTCATTGGCCCCAGCTGTTTAGATAAATTGTGTGGACTTTGTTGCATTATGGACTGCATTGTTATAGGAAAACTCAGCTAATGGTAGATATGTAGACCAATTACTTTGAGTAGCATTAAAGAAACAACGTAGAAATTGTTGTAGTCCTTGATTTAAATATTGTGTTTGACCATTGGTCTGGGGATGAAAACCGGATGATAGAGCAATCTCTATATGTAAAAACTTACAAAACGTTCTCCAAAAACAAGACACATATTGAGGTCCTCGATCAGAAGTGATTACTTGCGGGAGGCCATGTAATCGGAAAATATCTTGGAGAAAGACTTGACCCATTTCCTTAACGGTGGGTAACTTCTTTAGGGCTGAAAAATGAGCGATCTTAGTGAAAGAGTCTACCGTAACCATTATGATCTGATATCCTGCAGGTGATGGTAATGAACATATAAAATCTGTGGTCACCGTTTTCCATGGAACGAAAGGCACAGGCAAGGGCATCAATAAACCTGCTGGCCTAGTTTGAGGTGTCTTAGTCTGAGTACACATCGGGCAAGATCTTACATATGTTTCCACATCAGATTTTAATGTGGGCCACCAAAAGGAGAGAAGGAGCAGTTCCTGTGTATTCTGTATTCCACGATGGCCAGCAATAGGAGAGTCGTGACACATTTGCAGGGTGTCCGTGTGCCCCTTCTTAGTAAGTAAAAATAAGGTGTTGTTATGATACTAATACTCCTGGTATTTCTGTACATGGGAACTTAAGGTGTTCCATTCTTCCATAGGTACCTTCTGATACTCCGTCTTCACTCGATCGAGAAAGGATTGAACGACCCCACTATTCGACATGGTTCTATTATGTGTGGAATGGTGGTAATTGAGCTTTCCAGATATCGGCGGGATAAAGCATCAGCCACAATATTTTGGGATCCAGGTATATAGGTTACCACAAAGTCATATTGGCAAAAGAAGAAAGCCCATCTGGCTTGCCGACTATTCCTGCATTGAAAACTGCAGATACATTGTAGATTGCGATGATCTGTCCTGACTTCAAAGGTTTCCTGTGAACCCATTAGAAATTGCCTCCACTCCTTGCAGGCAATTTCAGTGCTAGTAATTCTTTTTTCAACACGGAGTAGTTTCGTTTTGCATCTGATAACAAATGGGACAGATATAAGACAGGGTGTTCTAGGTCGTCATCATCTTGTTTTTGCAATAACACAGCTCTAATGGCTCTATCTGATGCATCAGTGACCACTATAAATTTCTTTGTAGGGTCAGGATGACATAGTATCGGACCTTCTGTAAAGACGCGTTTTAGATTCTGAAAAGCTCTTTCAGCTTCTTCTGTCCAAGTAAAACCTTTCTTTAGGTTTTCTTTCTTGATTTATCTGACCTTGTTGTAGTACAAAGTCCTTTATAAATTGTCTATAGAAATTGGATAACCCTAAGAAGCACTGTGTCTCCTTGATAGAAGTGGGAGATGGCCAATCTAGAGTGGCTTCTACTTTTTCTGGATCCATAGAAATGCCAACTTGATTGATACAGAACCCAAGATAATGTACCTCAGTCTTGTTGAACTCGCACTTTTCAGGCTTTCAATATAGATTGTTCTGTCGGACTCTTTCCAGAACCTGAGGCACATGTTTAGTATGATGTTCGGGATAATGAGAATATATCAGAATGTCATCCAGATATACTATGACACTTTGATTGAAAAAATCTGATAAAACCGAATCCATAAATCTTTGTAATATGGAAGGTGCAAAGGTCAGACCAAAAGGCATGACGCGATATTCAAAATGACCTAACGGGGTATGAAAAGCGGTCTTCCATTCATCCTTGATTCGTAACAGATGATAGGCACCCCACAAATTTAACTTGGTAAAAATCCTGGCTCCTTGGACTGCTTCCAAAACATCCTTAATGAGAGGTAGGGGATACCTATTCTTGATGGTAATCTTATTTAACCCTCGAAAGTCAATATAGGACAGAGATCTTTAGTCTTCTTTGGTACAGAGAAAATAGGAGCCCCAGCAGGTGATTTAAAGGGAACAATCAAGCCACTTCGCATATTCTCTTCTATGTATTCCTTAAGAACCTTCCTTTCTTGCTCTGATAAGGAATACATTCTTCCAAATGGAACCACCTCCCCAGGTATCACAGGAATAGTGCAGTTATATTCCCGATGAGGAGGCAGAATGGGTCTTTGAGGTTTCTGGAACACGTCGGAGTAATCCTGGTAACATCTGGTTACTCCTTGAATCAGATAAATAGTATTGTTTGCAACAGTGGAAGAAAAAATTGACCCTCTTTGATACCAATAGAAATCTGTCGGATAGCAATGTACTTGACAAAAGTGGGATGAAAGTGATATGGTCCTTGTTTCCCAATTAATATATGGATTATGTTGTGTTAGCCAAGGAATACCCAAATCATTGTATGGTTAGGGGAAGATATTAAGTTAAAAGCAACATATTTCTTATGTTTTCCGAATTGCAGGCAAAGAGTTGGAGTCGTATCCACCACTGGTCCGGAAGTTAAGGGAGAGCCATCAACTGTTTGAACATGCTCGGGAACCTCTTTAGGAATATGGGGGATTCCTTTTCCCTTAGCCCAATTCTCATCTAGGAACATTCCACTGGCTCCGCAATCCAATAATGCGAATATTTGCTCTTCCTGCTTAGGACACTGTAGAATTACTGAGAATATAAAGAGAGCTGTGGTACTTTTTCTGGAGGAACAGGTAGAAGGTATCTCAATGCCTCCTGTCCCCTTCCTTCTCACAGAAGATGGGAGTTGGTGTTTACCGAAGGTATAATGGGATGGACTGGACACATTCAAATTAAATGCCCACACTGCCACAATAAAGACACAAGCCTTTGTTTCATATGTTTTCTTGCTCTGCTTCAGATAGCAGTCCATGAGCAACATCTATTTGCATAGGTTCTTCATCTGTAGAAACAGTTTGTTCTGATCGATCCTCTTCAGGACGATGTGCAGAGGGGCAGATAGACACAGGCTGGAACGGAAAACTGGACCTCTGTTCTTGTAGGAGGCTGGCTTGCCTTGTAGTGGGTGCCAATGGTACTTACACCTTCTGCCAGGTCCAGTTATTCCTTATTAGTAGAGTGTAGTAGTGTTCTTGCCACTTAGGCTGATAGAGGTAGCTATAGCAGAGCAGCCAAGGCTGAACTAGGAGACATGCAAAGCTCATGCAATACCACTTATATTGTATAGGTACTATATCATGAGAAAGACAATACTCATAGTTACTGAAAAATAACGGTACTTTATTTTAGTGGCAATGTGCCAAAAATATCTCAGAGGATATACTTCCTTAGGAGGTAAGTAACATACACAAAATATACACACAAACCAAAATCAGGTAAGTAAAACAGTTAGAAAATAGTGCAAACACTGTAGAATACAATAGGATGCAATAGGCCTGGGGGCAACACAAACCATATACTATGAAAGTAGAATGTGAACCACGAATGGACCCCTAGGCTAGTGTAGTGTGTAGAGGGTCACTGGGAGTGTAAGAAAACACTAAGGGTGTCCAAGATACCCCACCCAAAGACCCTGGAAAGTAGGATTAAAGTACTGCTTTTTCCCTAGAAACACACTAGAGTCGTGATAGAGGATTTTGCAAAGACCACAACAGGCTACAAAGCACTGAAGACCGATTCCTGGACCTGAGGACCTTCAAAGGAAGGGGACCAAATCCAAGAGTCGCAAAAGTGTCCGGGGTGGCAGGAGCCCACTGAACCCCAGATGAAAGTGCAAAATGTCTGCCTCCGAATGGAAGAAGCTAAAGATTCTGCAACAACGGAAGGTGCTAAAAACTTCTGCTTCATGCAGAAGATGTCCCAAAGAGTGCTGGAGGATGCAAAGTTGTTTCTGTGGCAACAGACCGCAAACAAGCCTTGCTAGCTGCAAGAGTCATAGTTGAGGAAAAAGGGTGCTGCCAGGGCCCAAGAAGGACCAGGATGTCGCTACGTGGGAGAGGAGACAGAGGAGGCCCTCAGCAACGTAGAGAGCCCACACACAAGAAGGTAGCACCTACAGAAGTCCTTGAACATGGGTTCAAGAAGTCTGAACATGGTGGTGGTCTCAACACTGCAAAAGAGGGTCCCACAAAGCCGGAGATCAACTCTGGGAGCTGAGCATCGCAGGACAGAGTGCTGGGGACGTAGGCTTGGCTGTGCATGTAGAATTTTGTGGAAATGTGCACAGAAGCCCTAGCAGCTGCAGTTCACACGGTGCACAGGGTTACTGTCTGGAAAGGGGAGGCAAGGACTTACCTCCTCCAAATTTGGACAGTTGGACCACTGGACAGTCTGGGTCACTTGGGTCCACCACATGTGTACCAGGAGCCACGCTTGTCAGGATGAGAGGGGTCCAAGAGTACCAGTGACGCTGAAGTTTGATGCCTGCTGAAGCAGGGGGAAGATTCCGTCGACCCTCAGGAGATTTCTTTGTGGCTTCCAGTGCAGGATGAAGGCAGGCAGCCCCCAAAGAATGCACCACCAGGAAACAGTTAAGAAAGACGGCAGGATTAGGCGCTACAATGTCACTGGCAATCTTCTTGCTACTTTGTTGCAGTTTTGCAGGTGTCCTGGAGCAGTCAGCGGTTGATCCTTGGCAGAAGTCAAAGAGAAAGGTGCAGAGGATCTCTGGTGAATTCTTGCAAGTTGTTATCTGAGGAAAAGCCCACTGGAGAGACCCTAAATAGCCCTCAGAGGAGGATTGGCCACCTAGTCAGGTAAGCACCTATCAGGAGGGGTCTCTGACATCACCTGCTGGCACTGGCCACTCAGGGGCCTCCAGAGTGCCCTCACACCTCTGGATCCAAGATGGCAGAGGTCTGGGACACACTGGAGGAGCTCTGGGCACCACCCCTGGGGTGGTGATGGACAGGGTAGTGGCCACTCCCCTTTCCCTTGCCCAGTTTCGCACCAGAACAGGGACTGGGGGTTCCCTAAACTGATGTAGGCTGGCTTATGCAAGGAGGGTACCACCTGTGCCCTTCAAAGCATTTCCAGAGGCTGGGAGAGGCTACCCCTCCTCAGCCTCTAACACCTATTTCCAGAGAGAAAGGGTGTAACACCCTGCTCTCAGAGGAAATGCTGTGTTCTGCCTTCCTGGGACTGGGCTGCCCAAACCCCAGGAGGGCAGAACCCTGTGTATAGGGTGGCAGCAGCGGTTGCTGCATAGAAAACCCCAGAGAGCTGGTTTGGCAGTACCGGGGTCCATAGTGGAGCCCCCAGGATGCATGGGATTGGCTCCCCAATACCGGATTTGGAATGGGGGGACAATTCCATGATCTTAGACATGTTACATGGCCATATTCGGAGTTACCATTGTGAAGCTACATATAGGTATTGAGCTATATGTAGTGCACATGTGTAATGGTGTCCTCGCACTTAGAAACTTTGCACCTAACCTTCAGCAAGACAAGGTTAGACATATAGGTGACTTATAAGTTACTTAAGTGCAGTGAAAATGGCTGTGAAATAACGTGTGCGTTATTTCACTCAGGCTGCAGTGGCAGTCCTGTGTATGGGTTTGTCTGAGCTCCCTATGGGTGGCAAAAGAAATGCTGCAGTCCATAGGGATCCCCTGGAACCCCAATACCCTGGGTACCAACGTACCATATACTAGGGAATTATATGTGTGTTCCAGTGTGCCAACTGAAATTGGTAAAAGTGGTCACTAGCCTATAGTGACAATTTTAAAGGCAGAGAGAGCATAAGCACTGAGGTTCTGATTAGCAGAGCCTCAGTGACACAGGCACTACACAGATATACACATTCAGGCCACAAACTATGAGCACTGGGATCCTGGCTAGCAGGGTCCCAGTGAGACATATAAAACACACTGACAAATAGGGTTTTCAAAATGAGCACTGGTGATCTGGCTAGCAGGATCCCAGTGAGACAGTAAAAACACACTGACATATACTCACAAACAGGCCAAAAGAAGGGGTAACAATATTAGAAAGAGGCTACCTTCTCACAGTTCTCCAATCTACACTCTTGTAAACGGTACTCGATATTAAGTGCCAGATCCATCAGTTTTTTCAATAATGATGCCTGGATGGAATGCACCAGTACATCTTTTATTTCGTCTTGTATCCCTCGATGAAAAAGTGTCACCAAAGTATGTTCAACCCATGTGGTTTCAGCTGCTAGTTGTTTGAAACGAGTTATGTAAGTCAGGACATCCTGATTCCCTTGTTGTATCTCACATAACGCCTCTTCAGCAGCAGCTTTCAGTCCAGGTCATTCGAACATTTGTTTAAAGGCTTGAAGAAAATCTGAATAGTTAGATAATAAGGAGTCATTGGTGGCTACCAAGGGGGTTGTCCAGGCTTGGGCTGGACCAGACAGGGAGCTTATCAAATAACCAACCTTGGTCTTATCCTGGGTAAATTGAGAGGGTCGAAAAGCTAAATATGCTGTTAAGGAATCCAGAAATTCTTTTAACTTGTTTAGGTCTCCAGAATAACATGGTGTTGAGGCAGAGATAGTAGGTACATCAATGGATAGAGTCACCCTAGCCTGTCTTAGAGTAGTATTTTTGGTACCTAGTTGTTGTAATTCTTGTGCCTATTGCTGTACGGTATGAAGCATTGACCGTGCAGTTTCCACAACATGTTCTGGTGGACCTTCCATGGCTCCAGAGCAACGTAGAAATTTTGGATGTTGCAATCTATCAAGAATTGAGTGCTTATTACCGCTATAACCAGCCAGTCTCTGGGCACCACTTGGTTTCTTGCTTGTTCTGGATTGACCAAGGTAGGGGCGACCCTCTCCAGTAGCCATGTTTCTGCTGATAATAAAACATCAAGCAGGCGGTAACTCCCAGAAGGTGTCCCAGAGGAAAAAAAACAATGTGGGAAAAACCTCAGAATCAAGGACTCATGGAAAAAGAAGAACAAAAGCACAAAAAAGAACTGGAACAAACTGCAGGAGGAAAAAGAACATGAGAAATCCGAAATCACAGGATACGGGAGCGAGGAGCACATTCAAGAAGGAAGTGTTTGCAACGCAAGGAACAGAAAACCAACTTGTGCTTATATACTGAAAAACAGGAAGTGACATACAGGAAATATTGAAGACATTCAGGTGAATGGAAAAATAGCCACAGTATAGAAAGGTAGTGAGCAAAGCATGCAGGAAAGGAATACAGACTCTTGGGAAGAAGAAACATGGCTAAGGCAAGGAAAAGAAAAAAGAAGAAAAGAGGACAACAGCAAGAACAGGTAAGCAACTAAGGAGGGCAAGAGCAACGGCAGTGTAAATAGTACCCAAAGGGAAAGTTGAGCCAAAAAGCGGACCACGGCAGATACGGCCATCTGAAACGCGGACCGCCAATCTGACCCCGGCCCGTAAGTGAGGCGCCACAGGTCTTCGCGGCATCACAAATGTCATTTTAGTTATGAATTTTCTTGCTTCCTTGGCAGCCCAAGGGAAGGCTTATTGGACGGTTATTACTTACATATCCGCGATTTCTTTGGAGCACGTTAGAGTGGACGGAAGACCTATTGGAGAACACCCGTTGGTGTGTCGTCTTTTAAAGGGAGTACATTTTGCTAAACATCCAATACCCAAACATAATGTCATGTGGGATGTTAACTTGGTTTTACGTCTGTTTATTTTATGGCCGGACTATATTGATTTATAACTTAAACATTTATCTGCCAAATTTACTATGTTATTGTGTTTGGTTTCTATTAGATATGTTTCTGATGTAAGAGCACTGGATGTTTCTTCTTTTCATCATTCCTCTGCAGGAGTCTATTTTCAAGTTAACAGGTGTACCAAAACGAATTTATCAAGTGTTTATTATCCTTTTTCCCTTCCCAACCTATGTTGTGCATTGGTCATTGTTAAAATCTTACGTTTCTCGAACTGCAGATTTAAAAAGTCTCTTCTCTTCCCAACTCCTTATCTCCTTTCAGAAACCTCATAAACCAGAATCTGCTCCCACTTTAGCCCATTGGGTTAGGTGGGTCATGTCCTTAGCCGGCATCTCTACCTCTTCTTTTGGGGACCATGTAGTTAGGGAGAGCTATGGCCTCTAGTGCTTATTGGGCGGGTTCTAACTTACATGACATTCTTAGATCTGCAGATTGGTCAAATGTTAACACGTTTAGAACTTTTTATTATAAACCTGTTAATCATCCATCTGAATTGGTGATATCCTTGCTTTGAATAAGCATAATATGAACCTCCAGTCTTGTAATAAAATTGAGATTTTCCTAGCCTTGGTGTCTGAAAGACTAGATTTTATGAAAGACACAGAGGTGAGTATTATTGCACCACAGGTATATAACCCACCCTGTTCTTTTTTCTGCAGTCCCTTCATCCGGCTCTGCGCTATTCTGTTAACTCTCAAGTATCATCTCCTCTATTGCAATCCTCCTGTCTGAATTCCTGTTAGGGTCAGCCAAGACTGATTTTGCCATCTCTGTTCTTTATGTACACCCTCAAGGATTTGTTATCCGCATTATTGGCTCTATGTGTTTTCTTGATGTTGCTTCCTCTTATCATATGTTCTGATTGACTTACACAAGAAAAGAGGGCTTGTTGCTCTTAGTCAAGATAGTTATGTTCATACTCGATGTGTTATTGGTTAATCTATTGTGATGTAATGTTGTAGTTTTTCTCCCAGGGGTTCCTGGGTTTTGATGTTTCTTGGCTGCTGTATTAATTAAAGCACGAAAAGAAAGCATAATTTTCGCCTCTGTGTCTTTAATAACACCAAGGCTAGAAAAATCTAAATTTTCTTGGAACAATCACGCCCCCAAAGCAAGTATTTCTTGCACTGTTTCACTGATCACCTGAAAAGCATTAATGTTAGGCAGGTTGCAAGGTGGGAAGTCCCCAAACATAAGTGTTGGTGTTCCATCCCCACCATAGTTGTTTTTGTCCCGCCTAGATCCTCAGTCTTTTTGTTTTTGTCAATAGGTTTTGAGACCCATGATCTTGTGTGACCCATTAATGTGCAAATCTGGTGCAGCTAAGGGACACTCTTATAACCTCAGGTGTGGAAGATCCTGGACTAGTCTCCTCGATCAATGGACTCATGAGGGAGTAGTCCCTCTACACAGGACCTTGTTGTCAGATGCAATTAAAGGGTTGTGTGCAGTAGCTATACCCAGGGGTGATCATTACTGGAATCCCTGGGTAAATCAAGGACATTGTCTTGGCAGAGGTGGAGGTCGCTGGTGTGGGAAGCATCTCCCTGAAAGTCTGTACTAGGACTGTAAGAAATCCTGTCCCCTGTGCTAGGTTCGTTCCCTTAGAGTTTTCAGCCTCAGTCTTCCTTTTCTGGGTCTGTTCATCCATGTGAGAGTCAAGTGGGATCTTCCAGGAACTGCAAGTCTAGGACCCGCTGATTTGTGTTTGGGTTCATATTAGTATGTCAGAGAAAGTAGTTCCTCATGGTGGGTCCATGATAACGAACATGATTGGAAAAATATGCTGCCTACTTAGCTGCACTAACTGTTTGGTCTTAAGTCTGCAATCATGTTTAGGCACGTCCTGAAGATTTCTCTTCAGCCTCTGAGATGTAGCTAACTTCTCCAGAGAGACTCTGAGCACATATTTCTATTGGTCGAAAAGACCCATAAAGATTTTAACATTCAAAGATATGGCTGGAGTCTGACAGACTTTATTCCCCAAGAAATCCAAGCACCTTTTTCACTTTTCCCAGAGGCGCTGAAGATTGGGAAATGTGTCTTACCATACACATTTCATCTTTCCTCTTCTGATTCACTGCCAATTTTCAAATTGGTATGTAAACCTGAAGACCTAAACTCTTCTTCCTCTTTTATTTGCTCCAAAGCAATCTTTTGTTTCTCTAAATTTCTCGCTATATTTGCTCCTCTTTCACCAAACAAATTCTACTTTCTCCTCTTCCACAGGACTATGACTTACCATTCACATTTCACCTTTCCTCTTCTGATCCACTTTCAAACTGGGATATAAACCAGAAAACCTAAACTCTTCTTCCTCTTTCATTATATCCTCTAATAAAATCATGTTCTTCATTACTCAATAAACACAAACATTCTCTATATAATTTAGTATATTTGTTTTGTGCATTCATCCTCAAATACTCACCATATGTCATTTCACTATTATTCTCATTAATTAGCAAATCTTCTACAGACACAGTGAAATCAGTTAGATAAGGACAACAACATTCTTTGTGATTACAAATTACAATCAAAACATTACATGGCAGAGAGAATGAAATCTTTAACTGTACATATGTTGAACCTTTTCCAGCAGAAGTGGGAAAGTTAGTAAATACGTGGCCTTGACTAATCTTCATTATGCTGATACACTCCTTAATCATTTTAGTATACACACTACCCCTAAAACCACTATGTGCTCTTCATGTATTGCTACCCTTTGTTTACATTCTTCCTTCTTAGTCAGCATTAATATTTACACTGTTTAAAATATTTCCCACGGGATTCAGTAGGCACACCAACAGACCTACTAATACTAATAGTGTTATAATTAATAGCATTATCCCTATAATTGTAAGCATCTGGTGTTTCTCATTTTCTCATTAGAGATTAAAAAAAATACTAATATGGCAAAAAACATAACTAACTACAACTTTCCTTAAAACAATAATATTTCTCTTTTTTTCTTAATTCATTAAAACAATATAAACAAAACAATTTGTATCAGCTTTTTGTCTTTATAAAAGTTCATTTTGAGAATTCAAAGAAATCTTGTTATATATTTCGCTAGACCTGAGATGCCAATTCAGTCATTTCAATCCTTAAGCAAAAATCTTTCAGATTCTTTCCATGTTTCTTGTCAGAACTGAATATTTCAAAGTCTCTATTTCACTTTTCAGTATGGGTCGTCTTCAGTTTCAGTTGACAAATCTGAACCACTTTTAGGATTATCTTGCCACTTGTTCATTTGGAAATAATCCTCCTCAATATCATCAGCTTTTCCTTCCAATAATATGGCTAAATATACCCCATCAGGTGAGGCATATATGTGATTTGGAACTCTCCACCTGGTTGATCTTCCAACAACTGGTGATGTACTCCCACTAGTTTTTGAATTTAGCTGTTCATCAAAATCCTTTTCTAGTTCACAAAGTTTTCGTTTACAAGTTCTCTTTCTTGGAATGTCTTCGGCATTCTCTTTTTCAGTAATAGTCTTTGGATTTCTGTCTTTTCAAGTGTTTGACTCAAATTTGAACTGGTACTTAGATCAAACTTATTTCTGTCTACTTTTCCACAGTGAATCTCTTTCTTCCAAAAGGGGTCTTTTTCATTTTAATGTTCAACTGTAACTTGTCACTGCTTTGATTAGAAACTACTTCTTCTTGCTGCCACTTATGCATTGCTGTTTTGTATTGTAACAGCTATTCACTGTGATTACTCTGTTACTGAACTACAGGAGTCTCAAGTTATTCATCTGAACTTTCGCTCACATGAAATGTTTGCTTTTATTATTGCACTTGCCCCCAATGGATTCACACCACAAACATGGACTTGGCTTTGAGCTTGTTCAGCAGATGGTGTAGTTTGATCATTTGCCTCATTCACTTTGTCAGCTACTCTTACTTTCTTCGTGTCAGCAGCGTGGGTCCACTGAGGCAAACATGCACACTTGACAGCGCTGTCATTAAAATTATCTGGAAAGACCCTCTTCCATCTTTGGTCAAGACAGCCTTTACAAACAAGCTTTCAAATTACCACACAATCTCTAGGGTTCAGTCCATGGCAGGGTCTCTCTTTGTAATCTGCTGCTCTCACATTCACTTGATGAGAGACAGATTTCACCATATCAACCACACCTCTGCAATAATCCAAAATGATGTCATCAGTTATTGAAACAATAGTAGTTATAGGTACATATGCAAGCCTCTTTGTTCTGCTCATCACTACTGTGTGGGGAGATACGCCTATCTTTTTGTCAGGAATTCTTCTTATATTTATTGAAACAAGGGAAAGTGAATTGGGCCATTTCAATCCGGTTGAAGCACAGACTTTTGCCAGTTCATTCTTGAGAGTGCCATTTATACATTGCACTAAACCTGAGGATTGTGGTTGATAGCTAAAATGAAATCTCTGCTTAATCTCAAGAGCTGTGAAGATTATCTACAACACTTTATTTTTCAAGTATGGACCCCGATCAGTGTCAATTGAAGTTGGGAGGCTAAATCTAGGTATTTACTCCCTCAACAACAACTGGACAACTTTAAGGCTATGTGCTCTCCTGATGGGAAATGCTTCAACCCATTTTGAGGACTGGCAGATTATTACCAAGACATATTTCAGGCCATAACACTGTGGAATCTCAATAAAATCAGCCTACAGTTGTGTAAATGGGCCTTCTGATTTCCCAACAGCTACACATCTTCAGCAAAATCTTGAAATCCTGTGTTTTTCTAGTACTTCTTAAAAATCCTGACCGGGGTGTATGTCCATAATGGAGACCCATGCGGATGTCTCCTCACTGAGCTCTGCGACAGGTCTACTTTAAATCGATTGCGCCCTTCTTGGCTCCCCCTAGGGCTTGAAAGGTAGTCGGGGGACAACACTTGAGTGGGGGGTGGTTGGACCCAGCAACGAGCAGAAGTGGCAAATCAGACCGCAGAGCCGGTCTCTCCCAGTGTCTCCTAAAGGTCACTGCAGCTCGCTCAGAAGCAGAACTTGCTGCTGGAATCCGGGGCACGGAGCGAGCAGTGTATCCCTGAATGTGCAAAACGTTGCCTGGCCCTGCTGTCAGGCTGCAGAGGAGGTGGGGGAGTTCGTCTGAATTGGCCCTTCTGTGGTACCCATTCCGTAAGCCTGGCGGTCCGCCCTAAAGGCTTCCTGGGTCCTTGCAGCTCCTGCTAGTGAGTGGGCCGAGAAGTGCAACACAGAACAGATGAGGCTTTGCTGAGGTCCCCGGCTGCAGTGATGTATTTTGGACTTTTCAATAAGCTTGGATTTGGCTGACCCTGCAATGACAAGCATGTGGACCAAGGACCCAAAGGGCTGCTCCATCAAGGATATCCTGGGGAGTTCCTGACAGACTGCAGAGTCCTCACTGCACCCCGCAGGTGAGGTTGCCCCTGGCCATAAGTTGGGTGGGCACAGATTCTCCAGCCACCCGCGGAGATATTAAAACCATGATGGCAGATTTCATGAAGAAAATTAGCCTCTTGAGACAGGACTTTGTTAAATCTTTTAGTAAGTTGGATCATGTGGTGAAATGACTGGATTCTCGCATAGATCAGTTGGAGGTGGCGGAGGATGCCTACAAGTGGGACAAGATTGCCGTGCGGGTGGTTGAATTGGAACAGGGATGTCAGTGGCTCATGGATAAAGTAGAGGATGGAGAAATTTGCTCCAGGAAAAATAATATCTGGATCCGAGGTATTCCAGAAATGATTGCAGACTCCGAACTGATGAGCTATGTCCAAGACCTCTTTACCTCATTGTTAGAAACTGCTCCAGAATCTGTTGTGGAACTCAACCCCACCCACAGGGTATTTAGCGCAAACCAGTCCAAGAACAAACTTACTCCGATGTCCTAACCAGAGTCCATTACTAAAGGCAGGAGGAAGAGATAATGAAAGTGGCATGCCAGAGAGAACCAATAGTCTTTTGGAGCTTTACCCTGCTGCTGTTTCAGGATGTCTCAAGCCAGACTTTCAGGAAACACAAAGCCTTGAAAATTGTGAGTGATTTTCTATGTGCTTATAACATCCCTTACAGATGGGGTTTTCCAGTCCGACTCCACTTCTGGTACAAGGATCGTCAGGTCTCTCTCTCCACTAGACAGAAGGCCTTGGAACTCTTCCACATAAGAAACAACCAAAACAATAGAATCGACCATCCCTAATTCTCACAACCAACATGGCAACAACAACAAACCAGGAGGAACCAAGAGAGGAGGATGCCCAACAGTGGCGGAGCTCCCTTGAGGTGTCCTCCCAGAGAGATGAACTGTGAGGTGACAGTGGGTTTGGAGGAGAGGTATTCCAGATTTATCTCCTCCATGGTGGGCTGAATTGGCGGGGGCGCCAACTGAACGTCTTTCCTTGGACACTGACTGTGGCGAGAGTGAGAGGAAGTCCTTCTAAGGTCTGCTACTTGAAATTGGGGGTGGTGGGGGCTTCACTCTTCGGCGGTGAGAGGGCGTAATTTAGTGTTGACTAATTGCATGATTAATAAATTAAACTGATATATGGTTAAACAGTGCACAAATTAAATAACATGAGCACATGTTTTAAATGTGGCCTACTCTTTACTAATGAATGCACAATGTTATATGGATATATTTCTGAAGTAAACACACTGTGAAATGTATTTCATATTTTACTAACTCTGCACAATGATTACTAATGATTTATGGAATGGAAATGTTTTAGTTTAGAGCTTGTGAAATATTTATACTGCACATTTTAAATGTGTGTTTTCTTTCAGCTGAAAGACACTTAGGAATTAGTTAGTTCAACATGTACAGCAAGGTTTAGAATTTATGATGTGAGGGGGAGAAGTTATCTCACTCTTTCCCAGAGATTCACGCAGCACATGAGAAATGTTCCTTAAGCTGCAACATCTGTGTAACTTTCTTAGCTGATAGTGTGTGGGGGGAAAACAATGGTGCTTAGTCTGTATTTTATGAGCACTGTGAGAAGCAGTTGGTGAAAATCTCTGCATGTGAACAGGAGCCTGAAAGATGCCACATAAGAAAGCTGTTACATTATGAAACGTATTTGACTTTTTATTGGTCCTTTCCTAGTCATCTTAGTATTTGTCCAATGGCAGACAATTTAGATATTTTCTGAGACTTTAATAAAACACTTTGGGTGATGAGAAGGCAAGTTGTCAGGGAGTCAGCAGATCAGTCTCTCTCACTCTGTCTCTTTCATGCTCAGCTTTCTAATCAGTTGCTCTATAGATTCTTTTCTGTTTCTTTCATATTTCAGATGCTTTGCAATTCTTTTGCAGTCTGTTCTGTTCTTGATGTTTAACCTTAGCTTACTGCCATTGATGGTTCAGGTACCTTAACAACACTTTTTACTGAACCATTCCCTTATGTCACTGCCCATCTTAAACTGACCGTGGAGATGCTCTGCTGAAGAAAATCCTCGCTACCTGCTGCCTGCCTGCTGAAACCCAATTGAGCACAGGTAAAAAGGTGTATCTGTTTTTCTTGCAAGTTTTTATGTATTCTAATCTAGAAGCAAACCGCAGATTTCTGTTAGCGCGATATCTAGATGTTTTCCAAATTATATTTTGGCCTGATTTTTCTTTTTGCATGAAGTCCAAACATGCACAATCTGATTAGGCTAATAGTGTAGGGTGTCACATACCCCAAATGTGTCTGTTAAATGAATTGATTGTCATTGATTCACCTGCATAGCTCAATGTATTCTGCTTCAATTATTGATTTCATATTGTTGTTATTCTGTACAATTATTCTTGAGTGCTTAATAATTTTAGCTTCGCAGAAGCTAAATTTCTTTAGGAGATTTGGACAGCTAGTGTTATTTGTGTATTTTTATCATATTGTTTTGTGCTTGATTTACGTGATCTTAGCATTGTTAATCTAGGGAAATAAATGTTTAAACTGTACTACTCTGGCGTGGTGATTCGTGGCCACATAGGATATGGTGCGTTCAAGTTACTGACTCACTATCTGAATTTGTGATATTATTGATTGATATGTTTATTTCTGAGTTCCTTTGAGACCATAACCTTTCTCATTGTCAAAGTCCAAAGGTCCATGCGACCTCCCCCAATGGATCCCCTTATAAAGTTAAATATCAAAAGAAATATAAGGCTTAAAGGATGTGCTAGCAGTTTTGGTAGCCAGAGGATGGTTTTGTCTTTATATATAGTGAGAGGGTTATGGTCCTCTCTTGGTAAGAGTTGGTTTTACCAATGCTTGTTTGAAAATTTGAAATTTATAAATTTGGATTTGTCACTACTTGTTTGGGAAAAAATTGGATCTGCCAATGCTTGTTTGAAATGTTTCTCAGCTTTCCTATTATGATTTTATGAATGGATTAGTATTTACGCTTGCACAGTTTAAGCAAATTGCAGGTGAATTGTGATGTTTGTGAGAATTAGGGAGTTTGCGTACTCCAACGTTGTTTGTTAGGGAGTGTCCGTACTTCAAAGTATGTATGTCAGGAAGTTGTTGAACTTATTTGAGAGTGCCGCTTTGTGCTAAACAATTGCCCACATGGTTGTTGATGTACGGACCCTGCAATGGTCTAAGACTCCGGAGTATTACAAGTATGAGATACTTGGTTGTTGTTTGTAATTTGTCTGTTTTAGTAGGTCAATCAGGCATGGTTGACATAAATTCCTGAGTTTTTGAGTGTTTAAGGGAGTGATAGTTTTACTGATATTGGTAATTCTTGAGGGCCCAAGGAGGATCTGGTATTGGCCAAGGGTAAAATTTGCAGGTCGAATTTTGCTTGAGAGTCAGAGAAAGCTTCAGAATAAGTAGTTGTCAGAACTAAATGCTGCAATCGAACATTCCGTGAGGCTTCTGAAGTGATTGTGTTCCATACCTGTAGCAAGCAGACAAATTGGTGTGTTGATTTTTATTAGTGCTCGCAACATTCTGCATTAGTTTTGTGAGATTTTGAGTGTCGGGAAGACAAGCCGCAAGACTGTCAGATCATGTACGTGGGAGTGACGTCACATAGGTCCACGCTGAGATAGGTTGGTTCGTGGAAAGAGTTGCACGTGGATTGGTGGACAACCGTGAGAGACTATTGGTCCTAGGAAACAAGCAAAAAGGATTTTCAGATTGAATTACTTCACGTTTTGAAATTAAAAATTGTAGTTTTGAGTCACATTTGAGCAAAAGATGACATTTTTCAAAGCATTAAAGAGTGCACTAAGGGGAGATGAGTATATTCCAGCTAGAGTAGGAGAAATGTGCCCGCCAGAAGGTATGCCAGCATACATCCTAATTCAGGAGAAAGGTAACGGAGCATGTCTTTGGTTAAAACATTGGTGCAAAATCACAGAGAAGGAAGGGAGTATAGAGTTTCCTGTACACGGAACCTTTAACTTGAGAATATTACAGAATTTAAGACAAGTGCTGTATGATTTAAAAACCTCCACCGAGATCATCATAATTTGAAGTTTTAGCCATTTGGGAATTAGTGGCCAGACATCAAGAGAAATTAAAATTTGAGAGAAGAATGAGAAAAGCGGAATATACTTTAGCAGAAGCTAGATGGGACAACGAGTTGAAATTTTGGAGGACTGAAACTTTACAGGGAATTAAAATGTTTCTTGTAATTAAAATGTTTCTTGTAATTACACAGGAGACAGAGAGCTGTGTCAAACAGAGGGCTTAGACAAAGAACAGTGACTCTCCAGACGAGGAGGGGTTGAAGTTAGCTGAGGCTAGAAAATCATTGACTTATGATGATGATTCAGATGATGAGTCCATATTACAGTTACTGAGGAATCGTCCTCCACCATATGCAAAACAAGAACCACTGCCAAGTACTAGTACTAATCCAAGTGCCTCAATGTCACTGCCGCTTGAGGGTACGCAGAGACAAGTTCAGGTTACAACTAATATTTCTGCTATAATGGTTACACAGACACGAGTGATGCAGACAGTTAAGCCGCCTAAGATTTATCCTACTGTAAGTTCCGAGCCAATTATTAAATACCTGCAGTACAACCACAAGTATATCAGAGACCACTGACAGTCCAGATGGAGCCCATACCTAGATCACTGTCCCCAGTACAGGTTCAGAATATTCAGAGAGATGCTCAGATTTCTGTATCTCCAGAGCGAGTTCAGAACATTCCGAGTTATACCTAGGTTATGAATCCCCAACCGAACCCTAAAGTTCTGGAAAGCCAGAGTTCAGGAATAGTTTACCCAAGAAAACAGAATGCTCAGACAAGTCCAGAAGCACTAACAGTACCAGTAACAATTGGTACAGTTGTTTTGTTGTTTTCCCAGGGAAATAACGAAAATAGCATACATGATCCAAACTCCAGAAAACCAAGCTTTTGACAGAACAGGTCTTCACAGATTCTGGAGACACCAAGAACTACACCTCAAAATATATCCGGGGTAGACAGTAATAACATTTCATTACAGGGGATGACAGCCCAACAACTGACAGATAGGCTAGAAAGGTTGAGTGAAACAAGGACGAGGACACATACTAAAAGGGAGAAATCAATTAAAATAACAATGCTTAAATTCGAGTTAGACAAAATAATTGAATATATTGAATAATTGATGTATGTAGGAAAGATACATACACTGAAGATAAACTACGTTATACATGCAGATTGATAAAACACAAGGCAGGACTGACTCACCTAAAATTAGCAGATCTGGCAGAGAAGTACGATGTAGATCTTCACAAAACAAAACAGTTGAGGAGAAGTTATCGATTAGAATTTGACACAAAGGATTTCGAGAACATGAGAACACCGGGAATGAAAATTCATATTAGGGAATTAATTCAATGTATCCAGCTATGTGGAACATTAGATAAATGTGAAGGCAGATGGGTGAAGAAGAGAGACAAAAAGAGAGGGGAGCCTGTAAACATGAATACTTCCTCGAATTCAAATATAAAGCAGATAATAATTCAATTAGGGTGTTTCAGATGAGAGAAATTCCAGGAGGAAATTTTGTACATGTCCCTTGGAGCAGAAGTGATATTTTGTCATTTACAAATGACTACCTGAGATTGAGAGAGAAGCCAGTGGAGTGGTACCAGCTAACAGATAGGTTTGTGAAACTTGTAAGTGTCTGTGGGAGGATCTAAATACATTATTAGAGATTGTGGTTCCAGCAGACCCTTGGGTCGAATGTAAAAGGAGTGTAGATTGGCCAACAAAAGAGCCTCTACGAGATCCAGTAACAGGTGCACAATTGCCTAAGGCAATGAAGTCGTACTACAAAGTGATTGAGTTCCTGAAAATTTCCCCCAAGAGCATTGACTGGCAGAGAATCGATAGGACAGCACAGGAAGCAAAAGACTCCATACATGCTTACAATGAGAGATTGCTGCAAGAGTTTAAACATTATAGTAGAACCAAGACAACTGAGCCGAAAGACATGATTCCCTTTGTGTTTAGATTTGTTGAAGGTCTCAGACCTGAAATTAGCCAGATGCTTAAGAGTCATTTGATTTGTTGGCAAGCAAAACCAGTTGGTGAGGTGTTGCAGTTCACAAAATACTGTCGGGATGAGATTGAAATGAAGCAGAAGAAATTGAAGAAAAAGGCAATGGTGATGCAGATCAAAGCGGTACAATCAAGGATACAGAGAAATTTTCAACAGCAGCAAGGAATTTATCCTCAGCAACAGGGAAACATGTTGTTTCAGAATCAGGCAAGTGGTAAAGGTCGCTGTGGAAATGGACGTGGTAATTGCATCGATTTGGATGTGTTGGATAAGTCAGGTGATATGCAGGCAATGAAAAGGATGTTACCTTGTTACAGTTGCAGAAACGTCGGGCATTGGAAGTGTGAATCTTCGATGATAGTGCAGGATGGTGTCGTTACGCAGATAAATGAAAGCAATCTTTTCCCAACTTTGAAAGGTATGAGAATGAGGGGTCAACATTTTAATGTCCAAAGTAATCAGTTGCAGATTCCTCAGCAAAGACAAATTCCCCAACAGATGCAACCAGTGCAAAAAATGCAGATGCCACATTATCGGATGACACAGACTCAGTTAATGCAGTTTTAGGTACAAATGGTACCAAAGCAGCAAATGCAGATACCTCAAAGTCCTATGGTCCAGCAGCAGATAATGTTTCCTCAGCAGAACATGGGTCAAAAGTGAAATGACAGAAATCAAACTGCTCAACAGTTTTCACTTCACAGTAAGGATGAGTCGTAAAATAATAAAATGATGAGTGAAAGTTCAGATGAAGAAGAATGTGTGTTGGCAGCTTCGTTAGAAGTGGATCAGAAGGATCCCTATGTAAACAGAAAGATAATGGGTCATAATGTCTCATTTCTAGTTGATGCAGGAGCTACACGCTCCACAGTAAGAAGAGCAGACGTCCTGAATATACCACTTTCTGGGAAAACGATCCAGATTGTAGGAGTAGCAAATCAGTTCCCGATGAGCCCGATTACTGAACCAGTCCCTGTTAAAATTAGAAATTTTAAGGGAATGCATAAATTTGTAGTTTGTAACTCAAGTTAAGTCACTTTGCTAGGAAGAGATCTATTGTGCAAAACAAAATGCTCAATCACCCGTTCAAATAGTGGGATTGCTATTCAGATGAATAGTGATGATGAGGATGATTCTTCTGTGCACACCAAATATGATTCAGTTAATGAAGAGTTGATGCAGTCAAAGTCCTTGTCAAGCCTAATGCAGTTTTTCACAAACCCCGCAATGTCACATGACACCAGATGTAATAGAAGGAGTAACTCCTGTAATCAAGGATTTTGAGAAGCAGGGAGTTCTGAGAGAAGTGCTGAGCAGCCCATGTAATTCGCCTATTATGGATTTGCGAAAACAAAGTGGCAAATTCTGAATTGTTCACGATGTGAGAAAAATGTATTAAATAGTAAGGAAATGTTGTCCAGTGGTACCAAATCCAGCAGTGATTCTGTTTCAGATTCCATGTGATGCCGAATGGTTCACAGTGGTCTTCATGAGGAAAGGCAATTTCTTTTCTGTTATAAAGTTTAGAGTTGGTGAAAGATCCCATAATGTTTTTCAGAGTCACAGTCAATATTTAATCAGGTGTTGAAAAAGAATCTGGAACCATTGGAAATGCCTTTCCAATCAGCATTAGTTCAGTACATCGATGATCTTTTGGTTGTTTCAAAGACAAGAGAAGCATGCAGGCAAGATACAAATGCTTTGTTGAATCATTTGGAAGAGAACAGACATAAAGGCGGTCATTACAACCCTGGCGGTCGGTGTTAAAGCCGCGGTAAGACCGCCAACAGGCCGGCGGTAAAAAAATTGGAATTACGACCGTGGCGGAAACCGCCAACAAAGACAGCCACATTAACACTCCGATCGCCACGGCGGTACAGAAAAACAGCTTGGCGGTCACCGCCAACAGACAGTCGAAGGACAAAGTACCGCCCACAGTATTACAACCTACCAATCCGCCACCTTTTCCGGGGCGGATTCACCGTGGATAAAAACACAGCGGAAACAGGACTATGAAGGGAAAACGCTCACCTCTATACACCCCAAGAGGAACCAGGACACCATGGAGCCGGAACTCCAAATTCTCCCTGCGATAGTCTTCCTGCTCCTCTACCAGGAGCACGAACGCCGGCGGCGCCAACCACGGTGAATACTGCACCTACGACACAGGGGATGTGGGAGGGAAAAAACAGGGACACACACATGCAACACCCCCACCCCAACCCTCGCCCACGAATACATATTTATACATGATAGTTACACCCCCAATCCCCCCGAAAGAATGCAAAGACAAAAGGAAATGAGTGTAACCATTGTAATATATTAAAATCAAGAATGCAAATATATATATATATATATACGCACCATAAACAAAATATACACCAAGCTTAGTAGTCCAGGTAGTGCTCCAATGAAGTCCGTGGAACACTAGGCCCACAAGGTATGGGCGAGGCCCACACAAGATCCCCGACCATGACGGTGAGAACACTGAAGGGGCATCAGAGAGCAAGAAAACAGGCACCTCAGGGGGAGGGAAAGGGGGGCACCTCAGCCGGTTGAGTGTACAATGCCAAATCCACGAGAGGGCCACATGCCCACTGATCAATCCTGGGGAGTGCAAAGCCACAGTCTCTCAAGTCTCTACAGTGGGTGGGTTGCCCACTCTTCAATCCTGGGGAGTGCAAAGCCACAGTCTCTTAAGTCTCTGCAGTGGGTGGGTTGCCCACTCTTCAATCCTGGGGAGTGCAAAGCCACAGTCTCTCAAGTCTCTACAGTGGGTGGGTTGCCCACTGTACCCTCCTGGGGAGTGCAAAGCCACAGTCTCTCAAGTCTCACAAGTGGGTGGTTTGCCCACTGTTCCATCCTGGGGAGTGCAAAGCCACAGTCTCTCAAGTCTCTACAGTGGGTGGTTTGCCCACTCTTCAATCCTGGGGAGTGCAAAGCCACAGTCTCCCAAGTCTATACAGTGGGTGGGTTGCCCACTGTACAATCCTGGGGAGTGCAAAGCCACAGTCTCTCAAGTGGATGACAGTCTCCACTGTTCTGGAGGGGGCATGGTGCCCAGAGTGCTTCATCCTGCTAAGGACAGAGGCAGTGGATGTATCTCTCCACTGGTTCTGGAGGGGGCATGGTGCCCAGAGTGCTTCATCCTGCTGAGGACAGAGGTAGTGGATGTATCGCTCCACTGGTTCTGGAGGGGGCATGGTGCCCAGAGTGCTTCATCCTGCTCGTGACGGACTCAGTAGCGTCAGTGCCCTTGGCGCTCAT
This sequence comes from Pleurodeles waltl, assembly GCF_031143425.1. NCBI lineage: Eukaryota > Metazoa > Chordata > Amphibia > Caudata > Salamandridae > Pleurodeles > Pleurodeles waltl. Next base: position 351,665,811 of record NC_090438.1, read on the forward strand.
GGGCCAGCGGTGCTTGAGGCTGCGGTGCCCTGTTCAGTGGTGCTTGAGGCGGCGGTGCCCTGTTCAGCGGTGCTTGAGGCGGCGTTGCTTTGTTCAGAGGTGCTTGAGGCTGCGGTGCCCTGTTCAGCGGTGCTTGGAGCGGCGTTGCCCTGTTCAGCGATGCTTGTGGCGGCGGTGCCATGTTCAGCGGTGCTTGAGGCGGCGGGCTCCTTTACAGTGACTCAGCCGCTCTCTGTCCCAGCGGGACTTGTGCTGGCGGTCCTCTCTGTCCCAGCGGGCTTGTGTTGGCGGTCCTCTCTAGCCCAGCGGGGCTTGTGCTGGCGTCCTCTCTAGCCCAGCGGGGCTTGTGCTGGCGTCCTCTCTAGCCCAGTGGGGCTTGTGCTGGCGGTCCTCTCTGTCCCAGCGGGGCTTGTGCTTGCAGTCCTCTCTGTCCCCGCGGGGATGATGGCTGTGGCCTCCTGTGCAGCGGGGATGATGGCGGTGGCCTCCTGGGCAGCGGGGATGATGGTGGTGGGCTCCTGGGCAGCGGGGATGATGGCGTGGGCTCCTGGGCAGCGGGGATGAGGACGGTCTCCTCCGCCGTGCTGCTCTTCCCAGACTTTCCTGGTTTGTTGTGGCCCTTCCCCACCTTGGAAGGTGTCGCAGCTGACTCCACACTCCCACCAGGACCCCTGGGAGTGGCTTTGGTGACTGGAGTCTTCCCCCTCTCCCACCGGGCACTGGCCAACTTTTGATGCTTCACAGGTGGGGGACTGTCCGTGCTGTGGCTCCGTGCCACACTGGCTGCCCTGGTGGCCGGTGCACTCCAGATTCCGGTGACTACAGGCACCACTGGTCCCGCAGAAGTTGTGGCTGAGGTGCTAGTTCGGGACCTAGGAGACTGACGGGGTAGGGGAGGTGTGGGAAAGAGGTCAAGGTTGGACAGGAAAAGTTTTTGGAGACACTGTGATGGGTAGCTGGAGGGGGTTTGGGAGTGGAGGAAGAGGTTGTGGTTGTAGGGGGTGTTTGGTGACTTTGGGTGAAGGTGCATGGGCTGGAGGCTGTCGTGAGGTGGATGGCTGTTGGGTGGGTGTGTGCCTGGGTTTGTCTATCTTGGGAGGTGGCATCACAGACACACTGGGAGAGGACACAGGGGACGTGTGAATGGTAGTGGGGTGGTGACTGCACATGAGCGGGGTGTGGTGGTGGGTGTGCTGGTGATGGCAGTAGGGGCTGTAGATGTAGTGCATGCAGGTGTGAGTGTAGACGAGACTGGGAGGGAGGAGGGAGACGAGGAGGAGGGGGACACAGTGGAAGCAGTTGATGTTGGTGTGTCTGCATGTGTCTGATGCTTGCGTGAGTGCCTGTGGGATGTGTGGTGCTTATGTTTGCCAGAGCTTCCCTTGTGTGTTGACGTGTGTGCATGCTGGTCTGTAGATGTGCTTGGGATAGGCTGGGGTACAGGGGATTGGATCTGGGTGGAGGAAGTTGGAGGGGGGAGGCTAGAGACAGGGAAAATGGCTGCCATCAGTGCTGAGGCCAGAGTCTGAAAAGCTCGCTGAAGGGCCGTCTGACCAGAATGAATGCCCTCCAGGAATGCATTAGTTTGTTGCAACTGCCTTTCTACACCCTGGATGGCATTCAAAATGGTAGACTGCCCAACAGTGAGGGACCTGAGGAGGTCAATGGCCTCCTCACTGAGGGCAGCAGGGGTGATTGGGGCAGGGCCTGAGGTGCCTGGGGCGAAGGTGATGCCCGCCCTCCTGGGTGAGCGGGCACGGGGCAAAGGTTGAGGGGCTGCTGGGAGGGGGTGCTGGCTGTACCTGTAGATGGGGGGGCACAGATGTTGCCGCCACCACAAGGGAGCTCCCATCAGATGACGAGTCTGTGTCGCTGGTCTCAACTCCTGTCCCCGCCGTGGAGCTCCCCTCGCCCTCCGTCCCACTGGTGAAGTCTGAGTCCGTAGTGTGGCCCTCCATGGCCATGTGGGAGGCAGCTCCCTCGTGCTCCGGTGCCACTGCTCCTCCGCCTGATGATGCTAATGCACACAAGAACAGGGAGACCACAAAAAGGTGGGGGGGTGACAGAAGAAAGACATGTTGAGTGCATGCATTACCGCTACAGTTGGCGGACACGACAGACACAGAAGCCCCCTGCACTACGCCGCGCTCTTGTGCTCCACTGTTCAATCCCTGGGAAATGGCACACATGGATGACACAGGGGCATGACTAGGTGTACTTGGCACTCTACAGAGGTGGGGTGGGGTGCCACATGGCCTGCCTTACGGAGGGACCTTGCCTACTAAACTCGCCCTGGCCTAGGGAAACCCACAGCCCACCTCCCCCACCCAGACCCCTCCACTGCGCGCTAAATCAGCAGGATGAGAGTGTACTTACCCCCTTGTGGCTGCTGTGATGCCCTCAAGCGCCCATCCAACTCCAGGTACGCCACCGCCAGGGTCCTGAACATCAGGGGGGTCACGGTGCGACAGGCACCCCTACCACGTTGGGAGGTCATCCCCAGCTGACCCTCCGCCGTCTTCTTGCTCCAGCGGCGAATGTCCTCCCATCTTTTCCGGCAGTGGGTGCTCCGTCTGTGGTAGACCCCCAGGGTCCGGACATCCTTGGCGATGGCACGCCAAATATCTTTTTTTCTGGTGGGCACTGACCTACATGAATTGTACAGGGGGAAGAGAAACTTTTTATCAACTGCACCGTCACAGTCATTGGCCCCCATCCCTACCCTTACCATTTGGCACATGCACTAACCGTCGTTTCATGCACGCCGCAATATCCCCCCCTCTTACATCCACCCCACTCCACACAGGCATAGCCCATACAGCATGCTCCCAGTGTACTTACCTGTTTGTCTGGAGGACCGTAGAGTAGCGTCTACTGGGGGAGGACCCAGTCCACGAGTTTCTCCAACTCCTCCGATGTGAATGCAGGGGCACTTTCCCCAGACACTCGAGCCATTGTCTCTTCCAGACCGAGGTCAAAGCAGCACTTGCAGTGTAGGTCCTCTCCTGTCGAAGATCAGGTATCGAGTGATTGAACCAATAGAAAATGGCGGTCACGTCTGCGGCGGTGCGTACTGTCACCGCCAGCTCACATCGTCATTGGCTCATGGGACCCATAGGGTCCAATGTTAACCAATGCAGCATTGCGCCACGGTCTTCGACCACCTACCGCGACGGTGTACAATGCCAGCCATGTTACCTCACATCCCATTGTCCCACATTAGAGGTCAGGCAGCCTCCATTTCAGGGGCCCACATGGCTTCATTTTTAACTGCGTCACACATACCTAGGCCTAGGCTCAACACACATACAGGCCACTTTTTGGATTATGATTCGTGTTCTGTGTAAGCTGTGTGTACGTACTTCTGAGTTGGTTGACTTTGTGCTCGCTGTTGTCCTTCATAGGCACTGTCCGCTGGGTCATGTGAGGAGATGGTGGCATCCTCCGGTGTACCGACCGCTGGTGGACCTGTCGACAATGGAGGAAAGACATGTGATCATCACATACAGTCTTGACTGTGCCACAATCCATGAACTGTGTACCCAGTTGGAGCCAGACCTAATGTCAGCTATCCGCCATCCCACAGGAATCCCCCCTCAAGTGCAGGTGCTGTCAGTGCTCCATTTCCTTCCAAGTGGGTCATTTCAAACAACAGTGGCCATAGCATCAAGGATGTCCCAGCCTATGTTTTCCAACGTGTTGTCCAGAGTGTTGCCTGCCCTGCTGAAACACATGCGGAGCTACATCGTTTTCCCTCAGGTGGAGGATTTGCCTACAATGAAAGGAGACTTCTATGCCCTGGGACATATCCCCAACATCATAGGTGCCATTGATGGGACCCATGTGGCTTTGGTCCCCCTCCCCCACAGGAGTGAACAGGTGTACAGAAACCGGAAGAGTTATCATTCGATGAATGTACAGATGGTATGTTTGGCTGACCAGTACATCTCCCATGTTAATGCCAAGTTCCTTGGCTCAGTGCATGACGCATACATCCTGTGGAATAGCAGCATCCCTTATGTGATGGGTCAACTCCAGAGGCACTGTGTGTGGCTATTAGGTGAGCACCTGGAAGAAAGACAGTGGGAATGGTTGTCTGGGTCTGGGGTTATCCCTACAGGTTAGTGTGTGTCTAACAGTTGTCCCTCGCCATTTGCAGGTGACTCTGGTTACCCCAACCTGTCATGGCTACTGACCCCAGTGAGGAATCCCAGGACAAGGACAGAGGAATGCTACAATGAGGCCCATGGGCGAACACGTCCGATAATCGAGCGGACCTTCGGCCTCCTGAAGGCCAGGTTCAGGTGCCTCCATATGACAGGTGGATCCCTATTCTACTCACCAAATAAGGTGTGCCAGATCATCGTGGCCTGCTGTATGCTTCACAACTAAGCTTTGCGACGACAGGTGCCTTTTCTGCAGGAGGATGGTCCAGATGGCGGTGTTGTTGCAGCTGTGGAGCCTGTGGACAGTGAAGACGAGGAAACAGAAGAAGACATGAACAACAGGGACTCAGTGATCCAGCAAAATTTCCAGTGAGACACAGGTAAGAATACAAACCTGCCTACTACATGTACTGTAACACCACTACCTCTCTACTGTCTGTCGTTTTCACCCAGTGTATGGTCACTGAGTTGTCACTTTCCCTTACGAGTTCACAGATGTGGGTCCCACAGTGTGACATCTGCTTTGATTCCTCATTGACTAGAGCTGTGTGACATAGGTATGTTGACATTACAAATGAAAGAGCTTTTTGACACTGTAATTGCTAATACACTATTCCGAAATCACAGACTGACTCCAGATTGTTTTGTGCTTCAAGGGTGTTTATTTAAGTGCAAAATATGGAAGGGGGTAGCAAAATGGTGAGGGGTGATGGTGGAGGAATGTCCATGGCAGAGTCCAGTCTATTAGTCTCACAGGTGCATTGCCCAAATGGGCATAGGAAGTGGAGCTGGGGCAGTTTAAGTTTGGACAAGGTGACAAAGTGGGACAGAAGGATGACATTCAGGGTGGTCTCATTTCTTGGCGGGGGTCTTGGCATCGTTCTCTGTCTTTGTCCTGGATCTAAGGGACCGTTTGCAAGGTGGTTCTCCCTCTGCAGGGGGTGGCGTGCTGGTGTGGTGGTCCTGTGGCGGTGCCTCCTGTCCACTAGCGCCGGCGGAGGTGGTGGGCAGTTCATCGTCCAGGCTATTGTCAGGGGCCCCTTGTTGTGCCACAGTGTCCCTCCTGGTGTTGAGTACTTCCTTCAGCACCCCTACGATGGTGCCCAGGGTGGAATTGATGGCTCTGAGTTCCTCCCTGAAGCCCAAATACTGTTCCTCCTGCAAGTGCTAGGTCTCCTGAAACTTGGCCAGTACCGTTGCCATCATCTCCTGGGGGTGGTGGTAGGCTCCCATGATGTTGGAGAGGGCCTCGTGGAGAGTGGGTTCCCTTGGCCTGTCCTCCCCCTGTCGCACAGCTGCCCTCCCAGTTCCCCTGTGTTCCTGGGCCTCTGTCCCCTGGACCGTGTGCCCACTGCCACTGCCCCCAGGTCCCTGTTGTTGTTGGGGTGGTGGGTTAGCCTGGGTCCCCTGTAGTGGTGGACACACTGCTGATTGACGTGTCCTCGGGACGGAGGTATGGGCCCGCTGGGTGGGTGCTGTGCTAGTGTTTCCAGAGGGTGGAAGCTCTGTAGTGGCCTGTGACTGTGTGATGGGAACCGACTGTCCCGAGGTCCCCGATGGGCCGGGCTGGTCATCTAGATCCAGTTGGACAGAGGTGCTGTCATCACTGTGGGCCTCTTCTGTTGGTGGTGTGGACATGTGTGGACCCTCCTGTCCGGTGAAGTTGGGTAGGGGTCCTGCAGGGGTATAAAAGGAGGTTTATTACATCTGTGTGTGCCATGGTGTGCAATGGGTGGGTGACCGTGTACCCCAGTGCTTGCATTCTTGTCTGCGACCTTGTGTGATGATGGTTTAGGGGGGTGTATGTGCAGTGGGCATGCTTTAATGATAGGTGTCCATGCTTTGTTGTTGCATGCAGGGCTTGGTGTTGGGGTGTGTCTACTATTGTGGATAACATGTTGATGAAAATTACTGGAGCTAAAACGTTGAAAAATAATGAAATAACCGCAGTACGAACTATGGTTCTTCAGAACCGCCTTGTGTTAGACATCTTTTTAGCAAAGGAAGACAGTCTGTAAAAAAATTTAATCTGGACATTGGTGTACATATATCCCTGACAATAGTAAGGGGACTGGGAATTTTATTAAGAACCTGGCAAATTTGAGTTCCGACTTAAAGGATCTGAAAGGGCCTGGAGTTTGGGTGAAAATTGGAAAAGGTATTGCAAATGTGAAAAACTGGCTAAGCAACTTTGGAAAGTGAATCTTATGGAAAATACTGACCCCGTTCTTGATTGTGATTGCAAGGTGTCATCTGTGCTACAGGATATTATCTTTTCAAACTGATTAAAAGAAAATTGGCGAGAAATGATCTGAGGAGGGAGGAGATACGACTTGAAAAAATGAGAAGCAAACATTATTGCGATTTGAGACTTAACGACAGAAAGATAAATAAAAGAAATAATGGAGATTTTAGAGAAACTTCATTTTAAACTAATGAGAATGAATACAAGTATTAATTGATGTGACTTTTGTGATGACATATTTAGTCATCAGAGGAGGGATTCAGAAAGCGTAATTTAGGGTTGACTAATTGTGTGATTAATTGTATTGTATTGTAATCGTATTTATATAGAGGCGACGAAGCGCTTTTCGATGAGTAGCACGCTACTCTGGAACCCAACAAGAATTAGTGATGGATTAGTATCGTTAAATAATGAGTACACTTTAAGTATTATTTTGAGTTAATTTGAGCTGCGGATATGAGAGTTTGTTAGTTAGATTGACTGGGGTAATGGAGGGGTGGAGGAGGAAAGAAATCCAGAAGTGTTAATTGGGAGTATATCCTTCATTTACTCAACCCAAAGGCTTGGGATGAGTAAAGGGGGCGGAGGGGGAAGAGTATGTGGAAGGGTTAGGGAGAGCATAGTAGCAGGGTGAGATAAATGCAGGAGAATTTAGTAGGGTTGTGTGGGAGGTCACAGTAGTAGAGTGAGGTTTGGTGAGTTAGATGTGGAAGCGGAGGGAAGAGCTTAGGCAGAGATATTTAGGAGATGAAAGTGGTAGAAGGAATTTGGGATGAGTCAGAGTGAGAATGGAGGATAGTTTGATAGAGATGTGACATAAGAGTGATGAGTAGATAAGTGTGATAAGATGAGAGCAGGAATTCATAGATATCTAGTATAACAACCCACCCAGGAGCCATGCAATGATCCACGAACATGCCAAGCACAGAAACAACATATACACATACATACACATATATATATATATACACACACACACACACACATGAATACACACACATATGCACATACAATACATAATTAGAATCATGGGTAAAAAATACTTAGTCAGACAGGTTTAAAGAGTATGTGTGTATTTTATTGTTATGACATAGTAGCAATACATATTTTCTAAAGAACTATAAATAAATAGGAATATACATATAATCTGAAAAAAATATTTATCAACATAGGCATATGCAGTTCATAGTTTGAAAAAGGTGGTTATGAAGGAAAGAGCCAACTCTTGAGTAGTTTTCTGAAGACAAGAAAGTTATCTGTGGCTCTTATAGTTGGGGGTAATGAGTTCCATTGTTTGGCTGCTTGAACGGAGAAGGATGTACCACCTATAGTCTTTTTCTTGTATGGTGGTGTTCTAAGGCGGGGTGCCAATCTTGAGCGGAGGGTTCTTTGTTGGATGTATTTGGTAATTTTCTTTCTGATAAAAAGCGGTCCTGTTCCATGTATAGCTTTGTGGGTGATACAAAGCAATGAATTAAACTGATGTATGTTTAAACAGTGCACAAATGAAATAACATGAACACACGTTTTAATGTGGCCTACACTTTACTAATGAATTCACAATGTTACATGAATGCATTTCTGAAATAAACACACTGTGAAATGTATTTCATATTTTACTAACTCTGCACAATGATTACTAATCATTTATGAAATAAAATGTTTTAGTTTAGAGCTTGTGAAATGTTTATACTGCACATTTTAAGTGTGTGTTTTCTTTCAGCTGAAAGTCACGTAGGGATTAGTTAGTTCGACATGTACAGCAAGGTTTAGAATGTATGATGTGAGCGAGAGAAGTTATCTCATTCTCTCCCAGAGCTTCCTGCAGCACATGAGAAATGTTCCTTAAACTGCCACATAGTTGTAACTTTCTTAGCCGATAGTGTGCCGAGAAAGAACAATGGCATATAGTCTGCATTTTCTGAACACCGTGAGAAATAGTTGGTGAAAATCTCTGCATATGAACAGGAGCCTGAAAGATGCCACATAAGAAAGCTGTTACATTACGAAACTCATTTGACTTTTTATTGGTCCTTTCCTAGTCACCTTAGGATTTGTCCAATGGCAGACAATTTAGATATTTTCTGAGACTTTAATAAAGAAACCTCAAGTGATGAGGAGACAAGTTTTTAGGGAGTCAGCAGATCAGTCTCACTCACTCTCTCCCTTGCAAGCTCAGCTTTCTATTCATTTGCTCTTTAGATTCTTTTCTGTTTCTTTCATATTTCAGTTGCTTTGCAATTCTTTTGCAGTCTGTTCTGTTCTTGATGCTTATCTTTAGCCTACTGCCATTGATGGTTCAGTTATCTTAAGCCCACTTTTTACTGAACCCTTCCCTTCTGTCACTGCCCATCTGAAGCTGACGTTGGAGATGCTCAGCTGAAGAAAGTCCTCGCTGCATGCTGAAACCCAATTAAGGACAGGTGAAAAGGGTATCTGTTTTTCTTGCAGGTTTTAATGTTTTCCTATCTAGAAGCAAACCACTCATTTTTGTTAGCGCCATATGTAGAGGTTTCCCAAATTATATTTTGGCCTGATTTAAATTTTTGCACGAATCCCAAACATGCGCAATCTGGTTAGGGTAATAGTTTAGGGTGTCACATACCCTAAATTTGTCTGTTAAATGAATTGATTGTCATTGAGTTATCTGCCATAACTCAATGTACTGTTTCAATTGTTAATTTAATATTGTTGTTATTCTGTATGATTATTCTTGAGTGCTTAATAATTTTAGCTTTGAAGAAGCTGAATTTCTTTAGAAGATTTGGACAGCCAGTGCTATCTGTGTTTTTTTATCATATTGTTTTGCGCTTAATTTACGTGATCTTAGCATTGTTAATCTAGAGAAATAAATGTTTAAACTTTACTAAATTGGTGTGGTGATTCGTGGCCACATGGTTCATGGTGTGTTCAAGTTATTGACTCCCTATCTGAATTTGTGATATTATTGATTGAAATGTTTACTGATAAGTTGTTTTGAGACCATACCCTTTCTCACTGTCAAAGTCCAAAGGTCCATGTGACCTCTCCCAACGTGTCCCCTTATAAAATAAAATATCAAAAGAAATATAAGGTCTAAAGGACGCGCCAGCAGTGAGGCAGTTTTGAGGCCTGGGCATGTAGAGGTGTTCCTGGGTGCGTAGGGGGAGCATAATAGCATGAAGGTAAGGGCCTGCTACCATACATAGAGTGAGCCCATGAATGGTGGGTGACCAGTTTATGTCTTTTGGGAGGGGTAGAGGTATTTTGATTTTTTTAGGACATGCAGGGTCCATCTGAGGGACTCGCTTGGCTGAATCCTCGCCCACAGTTGGACTTCTTTCATTTTGGTTTTAGTTGTTTTTTTTGGTTTATGTTTCTGTTGGCCTTACAGGGGTCTTGCAAAGGCCTATAGTCTGTAGAGAGCTGATTTTCTTGATGCATTACACCTGAAGTGTGATATGGGGATTATATGGGGTTACGCTGGGCTTTTACAGGGCTTCCACAGAGTCAGTGCCAGACTGTGGATTCTGACTGTGGCCACCTTGAATGTTCAGGGCCTTATTTCGCCAGTAAAGCGCAAATTCTTATTACATTAGTTACAGGTGAAATAAATAGATGTGGCCTTCCTACAGGAGACCCATCTCCTGACGGATGAAATCCAATGGTGCTTGTCTCTGTATTTTCCCCAGCAGTTCCATTGGAATACCTGCACGAAAAACATCTTCTGGTAATCTGCAGGTGTTAACAGAAAGACGCTTGGCTTGTAGCTCAAATGGATCAAACATTACTAGAAATGCAGCAACATGTGTTGACACACAGTGCAAGCCCATTTGTAAACATTGGTCACCTTTCTGTTGCTTATTGCTGTATTTGGGGGTTACCCTGCTACTGATGAAGTGAAACCTTTGCTCAGTAAATTTTAACATGTGTAAAAATTATGGAATAATGAGGCTATACAAAAAAAAATGTGCTTCATGATGCCGACACAATGTGCATTTTCTTGCTGCAAGATTTAGTCAACCATGCTTCATCATTTGGTCCTCTCCTGTTGCATAATTCCAGTTGCCTGACTATAATATTTTGCTATAGTCCACAATTGGATTTGACTACCAGTGACCTAAAAGTATTTAAGAGCAAGCTCCATACAGCCTACTGGAACCAAAAATAGGTGATGTTTGTGCTATAGAAAACTAAAAGTTTAAAAAAATTACGAATTATGCTGAGGACACTCAGAAAACTAAGCAAGTTACATCGGTAATGCTCCGTCTGGCCCACAAATTCCTTAATTTGTAAATCCTCCCAGGAGTCAGACGTGATTTAGAAACACTTGCAACAGGCTTCAATTCACTAGGATTTGGCACCACCGGATTCCGTCCCTCCTCTGGACATGATTAAAAAGAGCCGCACATAGATGCTGCCCCTGCACACTTGGCTCGGTTTATTCATTGTTCTTTTCGGTGCTCTTACAGATAAGATTGAGAACAGCGTGGAAAATCAGCAGTTAATAGTATCCATCAGGAACATTCAAGTAGTGCATGACCAGGCATGCACAAGACCACAGTAGTGCTAGCTGAAAGTATGAACTGATGTCTACATGGCTGCCCAACAGATGTCAAAACCAGGGACCCCAGTGTCAGGGCTGTAGTCTCTGCCATTGCTCTGGTCGATTAAGCCTCAGGGGTGAGAGAGGTTCCTTATAGACCATAGTAACACATTTTGATGTTAAGAACAGTACAAAACAAAGGCGATTTTTGAACTGCCATTCTGTTTTTGCACCACTAGTCCAATGAAAGGATTGTCAATCCAGTACTTTTTAGTCAATGTTATGAAGAAGCCAAGAGCCTATCATAGATACAACCAGTGAAACTGTTCCTTCCTAAAGGGTGTGGTGGGAAGAACACAGAGTGTGAGAAACTGCCCTATATGATGACACCACTTTTAGAATAACGAATGCAAGAGTCCTAAGCACCACCTAATAAGGTAAAAAGGTAGTGTACGGACGTTGGATTGAATGCTTGCAGGAGTTAGAAAGTCCAAGCTCAACCATTAAGAGACTGCTTGGGAGTACACATCAAGAATGTCAGTTATAGGCTCCAGTCCCGCTACAGAGTAATGTGGGGGAGGTGGGGGGGCAAAGGAGACAAGTGCAAAACACTTTAAAATCTCATCACAACAAATAAGCTGAATAAAGACTATAAAGACTACTTATCAGACAAACTAGGTAGGCCTCAACGGTGCCCATAGCAAACATTTGCCAGTTTAATGACAGCATGAACAAAAAGGCATCAAACACTTTAACTTGTAAAGGGTCAACCAGCCTCTACTTGCACCAAGTGCAAATTCTATCCAATTGCCTGAGGAGAATCTGTTACCTTCGGCAACACATTTTCTGATAGAGACTTGTCTAACCACATATTCCTCACCTTGTGAATTTACCTGGGAAGCCAGACTGGATCCAGAAACCTCAAAACCAAAAAATCCCTTGCTTGTCAGTAGGTGCATTGTGCAGCTCTATCTCACTTCGGATATAACATTGTGCCACTATATGTGCATCACCTCCAGGCACTGATGCCAGTTTCATTATGATCTCTGCTTACGCCATCAAAGGTGTAGCAATGAAAAATAGAACAGATATTTTAAGAGTTGACATCATATTAAAAGGACTATGAGAGACCATTACACAGAACAGGGAGGAGCATGGGTTGGCGAGGCATTTGCTGTTAGTCTCTACCAGAAAATGCAGTACACCTATGGTGGTGGGCCTGTGGAATAGCTCAAACCGGAAGTCCTGCAGGATTGAGATACCTAGAGGTAGCCCAACAAATGTCCACACCACTCACAAGCGCAGTTGTAGTGGCAGCCTTTCATCTCTTGGAATGGCCTTAAAAACTTTCTTGGGGCTGCTTCTTGGAGTCTGTAGTAGGTATTGATGTAGAGCACAATACACATTGAGATGGTTCTCTTCTGCAACACTTTACCTTTCTTCAGAGAAACCAGCAATAAGTTGGGCATCATGTCAGAAGTATCTTGTTTGGTCGACACAGAGGCTAAGTGCCTGTTTATGGTTAAGGTGATGAAACTGTTCTTACTCCGTGGAGGGATGAGGTAATGCCTAGGAAGTCAGAAAGGTGAGGTAATGGCTCTATGCAGAAGGGCGGTACTACCTTGGGCAAAAATTCTGCATTTGCCTTCAGGACTAATTTGCCTTGGAAGAAAGATGTATAAGGGTGTCCAACGGACAATGCCTGGAGACCTCGCACTTGCCAGGCCGATGTTATGGTGATAAGGAATGCTGTCTTGATAGTTGGAAGGTGAAGAAAGCAACTAAACATTGGTTCAAAAGGGAGTGCACATCAAGCAGGTGGGCATGAAATTAAGGGCCTACAACAGCATGAAAAAAAGGGGTTGGCAGGAACATAATCAATCAAGATTTATAAAGCATGGCTAATCACCTGATAGGGTATCCAGACGCAAGCAGGTCTCGGAGGCTTATTCGAACAGTCAGGTCCTGATGGCCATGTGGAGTTCCAGAAGTGAGATGATGGTCCGGAGGTCCATGAGGAGGCTTTTCCAGGTTTTTGCTGTGATGTGAGAGAAGCGTCCTCCACTTCACTTCTGCGAGGAGTATGGGCAAGTGAAAAGGAGACATAACGTAGTCTTCTCAACAGGTGGTGGAAGTTCAGGCATGGTTAATATACGTGGGTCCTTGGCTATAAAGAGCCTTGTGTGCCTGGGTTAGCAGCTTGAATTGGCATCTCTTCTTGATGGAGAGCCAGTGGAGGTACCTGCGGTGGGTTGTGATCTGGGTTCATTAGGGAAAGCAGAGGATGAGTCTTGCTGCAGCTTTCTGTAGTGTGTCCGTAGGAGGCAAGCAGCGATTTTAAGTAGAGGGTGTTGCCATAGTCCACTTGGCTGGTGATGAGGGCCTGTATCACGGTGCATCTGGTGTGTAGAGGTAGCCACCATGAAGATCTTATGTAGCATGTGCTAAGTGAGGAAGCAGGCGGAGGAGACGCCATTGATCTGTGATTTCATGGTGAGCTTGTCATCAATGATGATGCTGAGGTTTCTGGTGTGGTCGGGGGAGTGGGTGTGGATCCTAGCTCTGATGGTCCCAGGAGTCATTCCATTTGTTGCTGCTGGTGCCAAAGATCAGTACTTCTATCTTGTCTGTGTTCAGCTGCAGACAGTTGTTCTTCATCCAGTCAGCAATGCTTATCTCTGGAAGTTGGTTTTGGTGATGGAGGGGTCATTGGTGAGAGAGGATGAGTTGGGTATCATTTGTGTAGGAAATGTTTAGACCATGGGATCTGATAATGTTGGCCAGAACGTGGGGCTAAGGGATAAGCTCTGGGGACACCGCAGGTGAACTCCTTGGGTTCGGAGGTGAAAGGTGGGAGGTGGACCCTCTGGGTTCTTCCAGTGAGGAAGGAGGTGATCCATCTGAGCACACCCCCCTTGGATGCCAATGTAGTGGAATTTTTCAATCAGCATGTGGTGGGATACTGTGTTGAAGGCTGCCGAGAGGTCGAGGAGGATCAAAGCTACTGTTTCTCCTCGGTCGAGGAGGGTTTGGGTGTCGTCGGTGGCTGCGATCAGGGCAGTTATGGTGCTGTGATTGCTGCATAAGCCAGATTGGGAGGCGTTGCGCCAAGTAGCTGATTCTGCTCCGGGTAAGTCATGAGTTATTTGTTGATCTTCTTCAGTACCTTTGCTGGGAATGGGAGCAGGGAGATTGTCTGGTAGTTTTAGGTTCACTGGGGTCAGCAGAGGGCTTTTTGAGTAGTGGTCTGGCTCTGGCGTGTTTGACATTTTGCAGTGGTGCTAGAGATGTTGAGCACGGTGTTGAGTTCCTGACCGATCCTTTGTTTTCCAAGGGAAGATGTGTTGAGGGCATGAGTCCGTAGGAGCTCCTGAGTGGATGCATTTCATGGTGAAGGTGATGTCCTGGTTGGAGAAGATGTTCCAGGTGGTCAGTGTGTGGTTCGTGTCAGTTATGGTTGTAGAGTATCTGTCGGGAAAGTCCGTAGGTATGGGTTGGGGTTTGAAGTTTCTGTATATGGTTGCAATCTTGTGGCAAAGTGGGCATGGTTGTGATGTTGTTTTTTGCTGGCAACCGGGTGGAGAATTTTGAAAAGTTCCTTGGTGTTGTTGGCACTATTTTCGATGTGTGTGGCAAGCGATATCTTCTTTGTTGCCTTCAGCAGGTGGTGGTAGAGGTTGAGGGAGGTGTACTTGCTGGTACGCCATCCCCTCTCCTGCTGTTTTCTGTCTCGTTTTGCAGTTCTGAGTTCTTGGGTGTACCACCTGGCCTTTTGAAGGATTTTCTCTGGATGTTGCTCTTGATGGGTACAATGCTGTTGACGCAATGGGTGATCCAGGCATTGAAGTTTTCCACTCCCTGCTTGAAGTTGGTGGCGGTAGAAAGGTTGGAGTTGAGGGCTTTAGCCCAGCTGGTCTCAGATTTTGTTTTACCTACGGTGGGGGTGCAGGTCATCTTGTAGGTGGAGGTGCGGGGGCTGGAGATGCTGAAGTGGATGATGAAGTGATTGGTCCACGTGAGTTCTGTGACAAGGCTGTACTTGACGCATTGCTGGGAGTGAAAATGGGGTCCAGCACAGTGACCTGGGTGTTTGTACAGATATGGATGATCTGGGTCAGTTCGAGCCTGCTCATACTGTCGAGAAGGTGTGTAGTGTTGCCGTTGTTGTGGTCATCGATGTAGAAATTTCGGTCGCCGAGGAAGATGTAGACTGGAGTCTAAGGCTAGGGACGCAATGAAGTTTGCAATAGTGTTGCAGAAGCTGGAGCATGGGCCTGGGGGTTGATATTCTAGGGTGCCGCTGATGGTTGTTTTGTCCTCCGTGTGAAGCTTGAAGTGGAAATGTTCCCTGGGAAGTGGTGGTGTTAGTGGTGCACTATATGCTCTCTTTGTGGATGATGGCTGTTCCTCCTCCCAGCTTGTTGGTGAGGTCCTGTGAGTGATTTTTTTTTATCAGTCGGTGATCGCTGTGGCAGTGGTCTGGGGCGGATGTGGGGTGCAGCCAGGTCTCAGTGGGGAAGACTGTCAGGTGAGACGGTGGCAATGAGGTACCATAATTTGGGGGAATGCTTGCATAGCGAGTATGTGTTGAGAAGGGCACACAAGAGTTGGTGTTTTTGTTTAGGTGGTATCTGTGGTGTGTTCAGGGTGGGGCTGTTGTGTGCGCTGTGGGGGTGAGTGCAGGTGAAAGGCCTTAGCGTGGAACGTGGGTCGGCGCTGTGGCAGTGTTTGTTGCAACGTCTCGGGTTGAGGGTATAGAGATCTGTGATGGTGGGGGAGGGCGTGCAAGGGGTCATGGGGCTGGGCGCAGTCCAGTCGCAGACAGGCTTGCCTTTGGAATGCCATCAGCATGCCTGCTTTACATGTTGACTGCACGGTCGAGCTGAGGCCTGGATTAAGTGGGTCCTGGGGTGGGCAGGGCTTCTTTTGTCAGGAAGGATGGTGAGTGGGAAAACACAGTTGCGGAACCATGGAGGGAAACCCCAGGCAGCTGTGGTGTCACTGGATCAATCTGGAACAAGCAGGAACTGGAAGCCATAGGCAAGGGGCAGGTTGGATGTCCAGGTGCCTACTGATGTGGTCACACTATGGCCATCATTAAGTAGGTCCTGCAGTAGGCAGGGCTTCTGTTAGTGGGAAGATCGGTGAATGGGAAAATCAGGTTGGGAAAACTCAGGCAGCTGTGATGTCATTGGATCAGTCTAGAACAAGCAGGAACTGGAAGCCACAGGCAAGTGGCAGGCTCAGTGTCCAGGTACCTACTGCCTATGAGCCAGCCCCTTCAAAGAAAAAACATCACAACAGGTGACTTGAAGAGGGATAGCTGGTCAGGTAAATATAAGATGCCCAAAAGGGCAGAGATAACCTTTAACTACGGCCTGAACAAGGCCTTGCTGGGTTAGTGACAACGAGAACATCAGATAAATCTGTATTCAGAGGTTGTATGTTTCTGGAAGCGCACAAATCAACAAACTTCTGCCAGTGTGGATACATTTATAAATTTGGTAGCTAGCCACCAATAGGACACAAACCATCTTGGAGAGAACATTGAAAGGCATTAACTGTCACCGCTCAATCCAGGTGGAGATTGTGCAGGCTCAAGGGTAAAACTGCTCTACTGCTGTGATGGAGGTCCTCCGAAGGGTCTGCCACATTGGAGTACAAATGCTCCTGGTCAGAGGTTTCTCCTCACCCAGTCTAGAGCCTCAGGGATGCCTTGGGCTCAGTCGCTCTTCATCTTTTCCAGTATCCTGTACAAGAGAGGGAGAGGCGGAAATACGTACAGGTTCTCCGACCCCTAGTGCAGGGGGGCAGTGTCTCAGAGGAAGGACTGCCTTAGAAACTCCAACACAAAAAACTCTGCACTGAATTCTCTACGGTGGCAAATAGACCGTGACATGGTTCTCTACACAGCTGGAAGACGACCTAAGCCACCTCAGAGTAGAGGCACTTTGCATGTGCACCAGGGGGCAGTGACAAAGATGTGCGTTGCTCCTCCCAAATGCACAGGACATAAAATAACCCCAAGAGAGACAGTAGAGTGAGAGGAAGACAAGATCTTTGCAACTTCCCTTACATGCAGGATTCTCTAAGGAGATGGGAATGCTATATTGAGGAGAAACCAGTGGAGCTGCCAAAAACGAGAATGTGCCCGCTACAACAGAAGGGCACGTCAGAGACCATCTTTGTGCCATGGGTTCAAATGGATAAGGAAGAGCGAAGAGCTAAACTGCTACAGTTGATGGATGGTCAGGGATATGAATCTCATGCTTTGAGAACAACACGGGAGTAACCCTAGCAATAGGTAATGTTAAAAGTCTGCCAAGTAGTATTATCTGACAGCAGACTAAAGACTAACACGATGTTCACACTAACCAATATCCCAGCATTCATGCTGACAAATACCGAGCATGACAGGACCGCATTAAATTCATACAGGCACCAAATTTGGACACTCCTGAAGGCAATGTTCTCCGACTGCCTAGATGTAGGAGGGTTAATGGCATAAACCATGAAACTTGGGGAGGCCATAATCAATTTTCTAGATAGGATGAGAGACTGGTGAGGACAAGAGCCGAGATGGCCATAGACCAATATGGACCCCAGATCATATTCTTTTACAGCATTCTCAAATAGGGGCTGCCCACCGAAATACAAAGCAGTTTGGACAGAGTAGTTGGGCTAGACACCAAACCCAGGCGGCAGATATAAGCTCATATTGCATTTTCACAAAAAGAAAAAATGACGGGGAAAGATCGCTAAGTTGGTCCAACACAAATTGAAAAAGACCGCCCTTGAGGGCGCCATATTGGCCACAAGTGTGCAAATGTCACCAGTTCTGAAGGGAGCTCCTCCACAAAACCCTAGATGATGTTAACCCAGCTATAAAGACAGAAATCCGGGAGAGTGGCAGCAGCCAGATAGTGCCACATGGCCGATAGATGCAGGCTAAGGGGATATCTTAAACAGAAGTTGTTGAGCCGAGTGCAGCCCACACAAACTGTCCATCCACAAAACCGAGCCCAGGAAAACCTGAATGCACCTTAGTCAAGCCCCACGGAAGTCAGTCCTCTGCAACATGAGACAGGTGGACCAACACATGGCAACAACCACAGACAGCGAACCCAGCCCAACAAGGGCAAGGGCCACAACCACGGCAGAGAGGGGTAACTGTTTGGGGAAGTAATGCCTTCACACAAACGCAAAATCCAAATGCGAAGTAACTTAATATCCCCAATGCAAAGCATCTTGACGCACACCCTAAAATTTGCTGCACTAAAACCCAAAAGGACCAAGACAACATTAGAGATTCAAACTTTACTTGTGTCTGGGAAACTCAGGACTGCTGTACATGTTGTTGATCAGGTATCCTCACTAGAGTCTGCTATTCAGGGTGCTGGCAGGAGCCTAGGACCCACTCCCCTGCTGATTCCCCCCCCAAAGGGAGGCAGAGCAGCTCCCAGACCAGTGCTTAAAAAGCAGGCACCCAGGTCCCTGCACCCACAAGTCATGAGATGGGTTCCCATTACCAAGTCAAAAGGTTCTCAATCTTGGGCTCCCAGCTCAGGACCGAAATTCCTTTATGGTGCATTGTCCCAGCAGCACCCTCAAAAGTGAACGGCGTCCAGCCAAATGGCCACCTCTTTTTAGTTCCAAAAGGAACCCGTCCTTCAGGGTCCGGAGCCAGGTATTTCGTATGCCTGGGATAGTGAAGATCCCATAACCTCCACAGCGTGCACACGAGTTCCGACAGATTGCAACACATTGCATGGCGCAGTCTCAGTAGTGGGGAATCACCGGAACACCCAACCGCCCCAGTCCATTCCCATAATTGGGCCAAGCTTCGACGAGTTCTTGGCCTTGCACCAGACTCTCCATGCAGCAATATTTTGCTTTCTCCTTTCCCTCAAGCTTTTTTTTTTTCCAAGTATGGTAGCCAGGAACTGCAGGTTCAAAATCCCAGGAAAGAGATGGTCTGAAGGAGAGGGGGATGCCGGGAAAGGGAGTCCAAAACATCCATCACCGCTTCGAGCAGAGTAAAACACAGGAAAGTGCATCTTGCCTGGAAAACAACCAAAACACTGTCTGGAGGGAACCATAGTCTCAATCTCAGACACCGTAAAATCAGAGGCACATGGGGGCCGCAAAACAACTCTCCGACCCCCTCCTTTTCACAACAATTAAGACAAGAAATCGTGTGAAGGTCTAGGGGAGATCCCAAAGACCAATAAAAAGAAGCCCAAAACTAGCCCAACAAAACATCTCTAGAAAAAGGGTGTAGTCAAAACACTGAGTGCCACTAAGGAAGGCCACGTTGCACGCCACATGCTGGGCCTAGGGAGGTACAAATGTGACCTCAGGGCATATTGCGCTCGCCGACCAACTTTCAGTGCAACACTCCTCCTCTATATCCCTCGCACATGTGTAGGTCGGAAACACTGCCCATACCGATGGCACCCCACCATGCTCACACTAAGGTACTGGGGGGCTGGCGACACAGAGTGCCAGTTAAACAGAATTACCCCCATG
The DNA here is from genome assembly GCF_031143425.1 of Pleurodeles waltl. Lineage (NCBI taxonomy): Eukaryota > Metazoa > Chordata > Amphibia > Caudata > Salamandridae > Pleurodeles > Pleurodeles waltl. Next base: position 351,685,276 of record NC_090438.1, read on the forward strand.
CTCACCCAATAAAACATACTTACAGATGTACACCTAGACAGGTGTGAGATGGGGGAAACTCACATAAAATTAATATGTTCATAATAACCTATTTTTTCCAAATTAGACACCTGAAATGACAAACGCAGGAAACTACTAAGAAATATTTGGCAACAACACACATAAAGATGCAATGTTTTTTCAAATAACAAACCAAACCTAGATTTTATCCAACAGATGTGCAATCAAGCCGCTAAGTGCACTACCTTTACAGCGGACCATCACTTCCTCAGTTGCCACACCAGTACCACCAAAAAGATCAAGAGTTACGAACATCTCCAAGAACTTTCTGCACCAATACTCCAACAGGATCGAGACTACAATCCACTCCAAGAACATTCTACATCAATATACCCAATGGGATCCTGAACCATACGCTGCCCCAAATACTTTTTTTCTTCAAACTGTTTACAACAAAGAAACTCCAATCACCAAAGGACTACGGACATCTATGCCAGAATTGTCTCAAGACCTACAATGTTCTACAAGTTGTTTTTAAACACCCTCGATTTACTATGGGGGGGTGGTGGGGAGGCTACAGCGTCCATACATTTACAAAGAGCAGCATAGTCTAATGGAGTCTATTCAGATATTACCACTGCACTTGCGTAGGGATTCCCCCCCACACACCAGCTATAATTACACAGCACCCAACACCAGAATTCCACACACTACACAGCACCCTCTTAGACAACACATAGTATCAGCACATGACTGCTGTGGGCTTCAAGTCATCAGCTGGGTCATGTTGAGTCTACTTGACGATACCACATGAAATAGGCACAGATGGGCTTTACTTGTCCCAAGAGGTAGCCCCTGAAAAAGCAAAATGCTTTCTCCATCTATACCTATGTAGGAATACAGCCAAAATACAACCTTATACAGTAGAACTCACAGGGTAGTAGTGAATCTGACCCGCTACAAGACCAATCCCACAGCACTGTAAGTTTTTACCGAGCCTAGCGATATTCAAACTGAGCTGGATAGGCTCAGGACACCATAGGGGAGGATACTGTTTGGCCCCAAGACTTTCCTGAAAACAAGATTGTTTGAGGTAGCAAAATTACCTAACCAGTGCACAAACCTATCCGCTACCAGGGGTGGCCCTTACCGTAACAGGGGCGGTCTGTGTTAACAAGTGGATGCCAGACAGTTTCAGTGCAGGGCCATCCACCTATATGATACGAAAGGAAATGGGTCCCATAGGGGAGGGTTAAACAACAGCATAGACATCCTGTGTGAGGGAATTTAGAACAGATACATAGATAGAAGGGAAGGGGCAACCCCTATTTGTATGGAAACTCAAACTGTATCCCCTAGGTTTCAGAAGCAAAGGAACTATTTCGCTGGGTACAAATGAAAACTGTGGCACAATCTGGACATTTAAATTGGGCACCTCAACGCCGGTGAACACTTCCTGGAAATGCAGCAAGTTTGCATAAACTCAGTTCATCCATGGATGGAATAGCCTCCTTTACCCCAAAACCATACACACCCCAACCCTGGCCGTTCCCGGACAAGATCTGTCAGAATTCTACCAACACCTGTTGCATCAGGCTTGAGAGAAAAGAACTGCTGATTATTTTGTTTGAGTTCAGTACAAGGACATTCCAGAGGAATTCAGACTGTTCGCCGACACACAAGTATCAGCGGGAGGGTCAATACCCTTCTTCATCTTGCACACAAAAGAGAACGCCCATGACTGCAAATAACCAGATGGAAAACGCTCACTATGATGAAGACTACTGAGCTCAACCTCAATCCAATGAAGGTATAACTGAGAGCCATCAGCCTCATGGTGATGCAACATTAGTATGCGTTAAGACTTGATGACCACAATGAAGGGCGGGGTTTACATGAAGATCGGAGCATCTTGCTGTACGTTCATACCTGGCAATGACCTGGACTATTGGTTCTGACTCTTGCCATCCAAGCATTTCAGACTACAAAAAGACGTGCATGAAGATGGAGGTGCCTCTGAGCTGCAGTGGTTCACAAACTTGTTTTCCTGGCTTCCCCGGTGTAATATTTGTGTTTTGACCACTGACTCCACGATGCACCACATTGCACTTAGCTGTCCAGTCATATTAACAATCAACAGCTACAGACTCCATTTTGTATTCAGTTTCGCCTTCGCTTCACCACCACGTTAAAACTAAGTATTTTTTCATGCACAATATGTTGTGCAACATGTTTTCACGTAACCTGTCTGCGTGTTCTTTCTCAGCAAGGGCTAACAAGTAACATCAGGGAGGCTGGCTGATAAGGATGTGCTAGAATAATGTTTATGGTACGGCAGGGAGTGGTTTGGTTTTGAGAGAGCACCTTGGGAATCTGGCCAGTTCAAACGTGTCCCTTTCAGAACGGACCTGAAGTAGCCAGCATTTTTTTTTTTACAACTTGCGGCTCGGAGGGGCTTGTTTAAGGTATATAAGAGACCGAAAACCAGATTGACAGTTAAGTAATTCAGACCTCTGACAGGGTTGGGACGCGGATGCCAGTCATTCTTCCTGTGAGGTAAATCTCTTTCTCTTCAGTCGATCTGGGGTCGACTGTGCTGGCAGGAGAAAGATCCAGAGTACAAGCATCCTGAAGGTCTTCAAATAGGTTTCATTCCCGATAGAAATCATCCCTGGACTGCACATTCTGCCATGGTCTAGAGGGTGGGAACAGAGCATCAGAATCAGACAGCAATATCTGCTCAGTGTTGTGTTCGGCCTTGTGATATTGGTACTGGTGTCAAGACTTGAGCTGTTGGTGGCACGCACAGAGCAGCATCTGCATTGTGACAAGGAGCCAGCAGTGCCATGCTCAAAGGAAGCTAACTCAGGCAGAGTGATGTGGTCTGCGTCATGGACAGATCTATCAACATGGTCCCCGGAGGCAGCCACCTGATATCCTTGAGACCCGACATCACTCCAGTGGGAACTTGTTGGGTACTAAAGATTTCCCTTCAGCCTCTCAGAGCAGAGTTGGTCTCCTGTTGCAATCTGCTTGAAGGAAAGTGGACGTAGGAACTGCGCTGAGGACCATCCTGTGGCCTAGAGGTACACGGGACAAAGAAGACCAATGTTTTGACATATTGCTTTTTGTGTGTCCTCGAAGACTCAGCTGATGCAGAGCTGCATGATGCCACCTAGTGATGCACATGAGAATTGCTTTGAAGTTTCCAGATCCAGTGTGGCACCTGGGAGAAAATTCTCATAGTGAGAAATCTGTTGGAAGTCCCTAGAAGAAAATGGATTCTGTCAAAGGTTTTGAGGTTTGTATGCAACACTCAAGCAGGTCGTGGCAGCAGATTCTCCGAGAGAGAAGTCCAAAGTGTCAGGCAGCTATTGAGTGCCAGCACTGATGAGGGACGGGACCAGGTGACTCACATCGGCATGATCTTGTGAAGATCTAGCCACATTCAGTCTACAGACAGAAGGCAAGGAACCCTCACTCGGCACTGCATGATGCAGTACCACCTGTAATCATGTCTTCAAGCAACCGGTTCGACCTGCCCTTAAATAGGGGGAAAAAAATGGTTGGAGTTTGAAGCCGATGAGTGCATCCAAGTAAGACGTCGTACACCACCAGTGCTCATAGCCTAGACAACACAATCTGTGGTACTATGCTAGACCATAAAAATATATACGTCATACTGGCAACTGTTTTATCTATGCAAAGCTGGCAAAATCTCACTCGCCAAGGGCATACATGTGGCAACTAAACAAAACTGCATTAAAGGATCTGTGGGAATAAATATGGATTGACCTGCAGAAACCCAAAGTATGCAGTCTTTTGTGTTGACTCACTGTTTTCTGGGGGTGGGGGGAGGGAAAGAATCAAACTAAGCTCGGCCCAGGCTCCCATAAGGGTCTCAAGTAGAACCTTCACGCAACAAGGGATATGAAGCAGAGGACCCTAGAACACAAAATGTGTCAGAAGTCTGGCCATAGTACCCACGGTTATAAAGATGAAAGGTCGTCTTATCAAGGTATTTGCTGGTCATAACAATTTGGCTTTGCAAAGATACTGTACACATGACACAAGAAACCCAACTTTTGAGGAGTCTTTTTTATTAAGGTAAATCCAGCAAAATTCCTAACAGTGGGTAGGTGCAACCAGTCTGCTTATTTAAAACAAGTGTTTGTACTTAATTTAAAAACATGATTCATTTTTCTAAGTAAGTGGCAAAATAATAAACATTTGGGAAACAGATTTCCAGCTCTTAGGATTTCATGAAAATATTTTACCTTCTTATAAAAACAAACCCACAGAATCACTGGAATGTTTGACAGTTATTTTCTTTTGAGACCTCCCCACTTTAAGAAACCATACAACATATACAGGGTAAAATCAGGATCCAAAGTCCGTAAGCATGACTTACACAAAAAAAGGACACACTGGCTGAAGTCAAAAACTACCACCACTTATTCTTTCCAAGTACCATACTAACTAGAACAATCACAAATTCTTGAAACAATGATTATTTTGTTGTTGTAGATTTCTTTCCCAAGTAACCGAGATGAAGATGTTCCACAATTAAATTCATGCTAAAAAAACCTGCATTTATAAAATAGTTGATAAAAATATTCCTCTCTGTTAACAATACAGCATGGAGGTATGGAGACCGAACGATGGAAATAGAGGACATAGCTGATATTACTCGGACTTGGATTCTTTTTCGTCAGATGCTTCAGCTGCTGGCGTCTAGATGATAAAAGCAAAATAAAAAGTAGACATGAGCAAACATGAAACAAATAACAGTCTAATAAATACGTATTCATGTACACACAATTGTATCTTTAATAAAATGAACTCAGGCTTATGGTTGTTGTAATTATTATGGTGCTCCCACACCTAGCACATCTGAGAATTATGTTTAAGAGTAGTTGCAATCACCTGTTTTACTTAGTGTATTCACTACCTCTCACCCCACCATTTTCCACCCTCTATAAATTGACCCATGCGTGCCACCAGAATCTGACCTGTGTGTATTCTTGTATCCCGGTCAGTCAGTAATAAGCATGGGAAGTTTAATCAAGTATGACACATAGTAAGTAGGAAGTTGAGACAGGACAAGGGCCAGGTAAGCGTGATCTGTTTTGGAGGAATTTCTATCATAAGCCCTCTTTAATTTGTGCGGTTGAAGGTTTACTTCAGAATTAGACGGGAATTTCAGAAAGGTGGTATATAATTTAGAGAGCTAAAAATCCATCTCCTGGTTCACAGGAAAATCTTCACTTCGGGCAATAACGAAAACTACTTTAACAATGTCGGATGTTTAAGGAAGAATGTTCAGCGTTAATCTTTCAAATGAAAGTGCATATAAACAGTTCATAAAACTAAAGGGAGTGGTAGCAAAAATCTCCGTCTCTCGAGACCCCAGTAGGATGGCCCCGAAAGCAATGGACTGAGTCAGACTTAGACTTATAACCCCTAAAGAACGGGCAGGATGGGGGAAAAACAAATGAAAGAAGGCCACGGAAATGATTGTAATCAGCTCTTCTTGAAAATGAGGAACATTAACTGAAGATGGTAACGCATAAGCGCCCAAAGCTATTGCAGCTTACTAGCATACCAGCTATTATACTGCAGAATTTCCGCCAGAGGCACAATCCTAAAATGGTCTACAGACAAGTGTTTGAAATAATGGGAACTCTGAGATGGTCCACAGAGCTGTCCATGGTCAAAGCCAGTAGACAAAGAATTAGGGGTAAGGAGGGAGATATGTAAGCAAACTGAAGTGAAAACGTTTACTCCATCAGCAAATACAATCGTAAACAAATCTGCGTAAAGCCATCAGATTGTGTGAATACCAGAAACATAGCGGACATCTACTATGCCCATGTCAATGTAATGTACTGAAAAAGGCTATGGTGTGTCCTATAGCCACTGCACACATGAAAGCATGTAAAAGAGGAGAACACCAGTGTTCAATTAAATGTATGGATAGTTTAGTAGCTGCGATGAAGCATGGAACTGAACGTGTACAAGCCAAATACTCAACATACTCTAGGCCTATTAGCTTGGGATTCACTTTTAAACTTCAGTAAGAATCTTATCCACAATAAGCATCTCGATGCAACCCCTCAAAGCCAAGAGCTTAGCATGATTGAATGCGGCTTTCAATCAACATGCACAAATCTCTTCCTTCTGCACACAGAAATACGGTTTCACGATCATAACTAACATGCTTAGATTGTTTCCCCGTTTTGCAATCTCAGTAATACGTTTCTTGTTATGGGTCTGCACTAATTAAGAGTTCATGGTCCTGAGAAATGAATAGTCCTTATATTGGGACTGGAAAGAAAAGGACATAGATGTAAACTCTATAGATCAGCATTTTGCGATGGTCAGTGGGCATGATGGTTTTGAGAGGGCGCAGTGTTCAGATACGGCTTAAACTTGATGTTCATGCGCAGAGCTGAAGGAGTAGGGGTGTGAAGGTTAAAAACGGAATTACAACTTAAAGGACGGTTAATTATTCGCTTTACTGAAGGGGCTTTTTAACCAGTAAGAGTATTGTTTTGGATTCTGTGATTAAGAAGTTTTTCTGTTGGAGATGTAGTTGGGTGCATGGAAATGAAATTGTACATGCACAGCCTCACCCACAATCACTTACAGTTCCATTTTCTCGCTGTATGAATTGTAGACTCGTGGAGATCCAATGGAAGGGGAGCCGTTTGAAGGGGCTAACAGAAAGAGTCAACTGGTAATACTTCAGTCAGTAACTTTCATTCAACTCCCACTTCCTTTTTACTCTTCCCCAGAGTAGAGAGTATAAAGAACAAAAAAAAAAAAAAAAAAAAAAAAAAAAACCTCAGCGAACACGACAGAATGAATCATTCCTCAGTCTTAACGAGAGTGAGCATCAGCAACTGAAAAAATGTGATGTGTAGTGATTACAAGGCAGAGCTTTATATTTTAGAGCCAGGTGCATCAAGCATAGGTATAAATTAGCCCAGCAAAACTCCCTGGAAAGAATTCTCAAGACTGAATGAGATCAGTCTTCGACATTGGAAGCACTTTCTTGTACTTTTAGGTAAGGTAGAATTTAAAAAAATCCTTTGGCTGTACCGCAGAACAAAGTTACTCAAAATAAAGCTTTTGGATCATTAACGTATACATCGTGGGAGGCTCGTTTGTCTAAAAGGGAGTAAACAAATAAAATTAGATATATTTCCTAAAACTTGTTAAATTGGAAATGGATGTATGACACTGGCAGCCAACTTCGCGCAAAAAAAAAAAACAAAAAAAAAAAAAATCCTTTAGTGCTGAAGCATTCAACACAGAGTTCCTAATCAAATATTCCGTAATGAATAACAATTCTCCGGTGAAATTCTGTGGGGTCCATAACAGAAGAACATGCCGAAAGTAGACCAAAAGGGTAAAGAGAACCGATTCCCATATAGCTGGTTGAAGAACGTTATTATTTTGCTTCTGTGGGATCCCTTCGCAGATGCTGATCAAACAAAGAAAGTGAAAGATGAAGGCATTCTGAGAAGAGGGAATAAAGGGCGGAGTAGAACACTTTACTAAGGCCGAGAAGTGATCAGCAAATTGAATATGTTGGAACAAGGGGCTCAAACTAAAGGCGGAGAATGAATGCCAGAGTACTGGAGGAGGTGGGCAAACTTCTCATTTCGAAAGCACACTCGCAAATGGCAGTAAAAAGGATTTAAAGGAAGAAAAAAGGTCCGATATGCTTGTTAAAAGTACCCAGCATTTCTAAGTCGAGAGGAAAAAGGCTACCCATAGCCTAAAGCAGGAGTCTGTTTCAGGAGAGGGTGCAATACAAATATAGCTATAATCCGTATTCCTCTGGCTTTGTCTTAATTCAGCTTGGAAAAAGTGTCGACAGAAGCCATGCAAGTAGGTTTTTGTTATTCAGCCGCCCCCCCCAACTCCCACCCTCTTTGTTAAAACATTTTGGTTTGACTCCATTTGCATCAGCCTTCCGACAGTGGAGAATAAACTTTTGACCAGTACTGTGGCCAAGCTTCCCTAGTACCATAAACCATATCAAGGCGTAGTATCGGTCAATTTCCCTTGCATAGTAGGTGACATCAGGTACAAGGGGTTTAATCACAACTAAATAGATCCTCCCCCGCGTCACAAGAAGGGTATCGGTGCTCTAACCGGAGTAGAGAAGGGATGCAAGTGTCACCTGTGAACTGAATAAAAATCCTAGCATGTGTTGAAAGGGAAACCAAATGGACCCACTAGAATGCCAGCACACAACAGGCAAGTAAGTGTTTCCAATACAGATAATAAATGCTAAAGAAAGCTTCTCAAAACGAAGTATTAACGACAAAACTGGTGCAAGTGGCAACAACAAGCATTAACAAAGACAAAAGATTGCATCGTTGGAACATATTGGCTTCGCCAACATTTTTAGCAATGTGTTAGTGTATACATTGCATATTTTACTAAGCAAACATTAAATTTGTTAACATTTGAAAAAAACACTGCTTTAGTGCAAATCTGCATTGTAACTGGTACTTGCTGATTACTGGCAAAGCCGAGAGGTCTCAGTTCTAAAAGGCTGAGCTACTGCGTTTTCGAATGCCTATAATGCACGTGTGCCAAGACACATTTAGGTGTTCTGGTTGTCTGTTAATTTGGACAACAGTTCCTTGTAACCAAAGGAGACGGGCAGTAATTCAAAAGCGGGTTAGGAGCAACATACTAGGTGACGAACGCAGACCATTTCTAATAAAGGTCCAAGAAAAAAAAAAAAAAAAAAAAAAAAAAGTTTAGCACAAGACAGACCCGCTCTCAAGTCAGACATGGTCACAATACAGACGTTCATAACATTAGCCTGCTTGCTTTCTTATCAAGTTCTAAAACATTTGAAGTAATCACAAAATACCAACACTGGCACATTGAGAACAGGTGACCAGAAAATGGAAGCGCCTAGATAACCTAGAAAAGAAGTCTACTGTACATTTTCCCAGTTTATATAAAATTATGGCGGACAAAATCTACATCTAGAAACGGCATAGCTCACAAAAGCAGACCTTTTCTCGTATTGGAACAATTTACAGTTTAAGCAATTTAATATTAAATGCATACTTTTTTTTTTTTATAGAAAAGGCACAATCAAAAAAATGACAGGGAGGGCACTTTAAAATCTTTGTCCATACACAAACACAATGTTTTACAACACTAATCGTGTGTGTAAGGTCCTCTTCTACCCTTAACAGTTCATGTAATTTTGTCATTACTAGCTGATAGCTTGCAATGTATATCACACTGAGCTTTTAAGAACTTAAGTGTTGATCATACATGCATTTGAGTGATCTTGGTTAGTTTATCAGCTAGAATGTGGATTCCTGTTATACAAACAGACATGGATGACAATTATCCATATTTACATAGACCATTCTATTCTTATAACAGGAATCCTCACACAGAACTGTATTGCTACAGTTAATGGTACCTCATTAGTTTTGGTATCACCGTTTTCAGAGTGGTTTTCTTCCTTGGCGTCATCTTGCTTATTTTCGTCCTTGCCTTTGGCTCCCTTTTTTCCTTTTGCTGGTTTCTTGTCCTCCTTTTTATCGTTTGGCGCCTTCTGTTAAACAACAAGTTGCCAATACAAGCATAAATACACAAGAAAGCTCGGAGTGTAAAACGGTTTAAAATGTAAACTACGCTGGACATTTCACGTAGGTCCCACCTGGTTCCATCCAAAAACCAAAACCTTATCACAGGAGTCTTGTCTACGCGCACCTTGATATGCTTGCTTACCACCCACACGTCAGATACTCCTGGAGCAAGTGAAATAAGGTGGGCGAATTAACACACCATCTATCTCCTCTGTCAGTGAGTATCTGTGGCACACAATATTTGTTCTATACAAAAGAGTAGACTGAAAAGAAAATACTGCAATGTCTTACACCTTCTATAGGTCAGTTTATTTGACAATAAATGAATATGTGCAAAATGTCAGAATAGTCGCAAAAACCTGCACTTAAAATCAATTGGATATGCTAATAACCCATTATAATTCATATGTTGATTCGAGATGCAAAATGGCTAGATCCACAGGCAAAAAAGGTGTACATTTACTTTCATGTGACGCAGGTAGTTCACAAAACACAGTCACAACATGCAAGTCCACTGTGGCTGCTTTGGTATCCAGGAGAATAATCACAGCACAAAAACAGTTTATCCCTTTTGCAGAGACATACTACTCTTTATTTACTCCATGCTACTCAAGTAGTTGAGGGCCAAGGCTGAATGTGCAAACAAACGTCTGAAAAGGGAATTTCAGAAGAATATCTGAGAATGACACCCATGGAAATCAGGAAAGGTGATTTATTTTGACTCGGAAAGTGGACCGCATCAGATACACTAATACGGCCTTTCTGGTAAAATGATTCCTTTGTCACAAACTGGGCAAATTGAAGTAGTCTACAGGCGATGGCTGAAAGCTGATTAACAGCATCGGAAGGCTAGGCATGTCTCGCTGCAAACAAAATAAATTAAAAGCTTGAGAAGTTGTCATTTATGATGAAAACGGATTTTCTTTATATTTACCTTTGCCGCTGCTTTTTTTGCCTTTGGTTCCGGTTTAGGTGGAGCAGGTTTCTACGGGACAAACCAGAAAATTAAGATTGAAAGCAGACGCGTAATATGTAACACGTAATATACGGACAAAGGTTACCCTCACGACTCATGTTTGTCTTCGTGCCCAAATCAAGAGGCCTAGCCCCACTGTTATAATCTACTATAGTAATTTCTGCAAGCAGTTCCCATGTGTGCAACACGTCTGGACAAATCACCACCACCACCTATTAAAGCTCTTTTGGTGTCCGTGGCAGAGTACAACTTTAGGATCCCTGCATGCACACACGAAAGCGTACAGTATCGACTGTCGCCACGGTACCTAACAGGACAGCAAAATCAAGCCAAAGGCAGAACCCTCTGTTTGCTCAAATTTGCAGATAAACCCCCATGTGTCCAGCTCATTTTCAACTAGTACATGTATAGAAAAAGCACAAAAATATGCAATCCAACAAAGGAATTTCGACTAAGTACAACACAATTACATTAGACACCTGAAATTTCAAATGTCAGAAGTAGGAGTGCTAGTAAAAGTTAGAAATAAAGGTTTATGAATAGGTACTTACAGCTGACAACCTGGCCGACCTCCTCTTGGGCTGCAAAGATCAAAACACGGGTCAATATATAATATAAATCTTTTAACCGTGCATTATGAATAATTATCGACTTTTTTTTCAAGAAATAAGCCAATCATGTTTCAGTGACCCATCACTTGGATTTTGCTTCCCGCAAGTGACCCAGTTTTGGTTTTGTATGTACATAAGCTTTTGTGACCTGATTTTTAAGTGTGGGTTTTTGGCCAGCTTCAGTGCAATCAGAGTATCTAACTCCACTTCAGTGAAAAAAATGTTTTTTTACAAAAATAATAATAATAAAAACATTATATATATATATATATATATATATATATATATATATATAAATAAATATAAAATAATACATCTCTAAATAAGGTCAGTGCGTGGTTTCAAAAATTCCTATCCCAGTCTAAACAGGTATACAAATAAACTACAGTCTGCCATTTCCTACAATAAGTAACAGTTATTGACAAAGCCAACAGGTTTTGTCTAAACAAGAGCTATTAGCTTTAGCAATGTGCTTTTGCCATGCTGTACACCAGTGTGGCTCCTGTTCAGCATGGCTAAATGTTTGTGCCCTGGAGCGTCAGAGGAGTGGGGCAGTAGAGTGGATGTGTTTGAATGGAGTGGAGTAGGAGGATTAGTGTCCTGGAGTAAGGTTCAATGGCATATAGTCTCGTGGAGTGGGGTGGAATACGGTGGAGTGGATTGAGGTAGTGGGGTGGAGTGGATTGGAATAGAGTGGTGGACTGAAATAGAGTACATGGGCTGGAAAATAGTGTTGTGGGGTGGATTGGGGTAGCCTGATTTGAGTGTGGTGGACTAGAGAAAGCTGATTGGGGTGGACAGGGATGGATACTGATGCGTATTGCACTGAGGTGGGGTGGATGAATTGGCGTGGGGTGAACAGGACTGCAGTGGGGTGGACTAGATTGAAGTGGGGTAGATTAAGGTGGTCTGGAGTGGGGTGAATCTGATTCGAGTAGGGTGGATTAATGAGGACTGAACTGGACTGAGTGGGGTGGAATAAAGTGGATTGTATTGGAGTGAGTGGATTGGGCAGCTGTGGATTTGACCGAGTGGAGTAGGGTGGGATCAGACTGGGTTGACTGGCGGGGAAGAGATCAGATTGGAGTGTGGTGTGGTGTATTGAGAGGAGTAGATTGGACTATTTGTGTGGGGTGAATTGGGATGGAGTGGGTTTGACTGGGGGAAGGTGGACTGGAGTTGGGCAGACTGTTTTGGATTATAGTGGGGCAGGTTAAAGCGCAGCAGAATGTTTTGGATTGAAGGGAGGGTGTGATTGGAGTAGGGCAGAGTAGACTGGTGTGGGTTGGGAAGATAGAAGTGGGGTGGGCTGGACTGGGGTGGATAGACACGCACTGCACGATTCTGTGTTAAAGCACAATTTCAGAGATTGCACACAAAGAAACACTGCTCTTTGCCATATTTTAAACGGGTTGTCATCTTTTGGGAAGAGCGCTCGCGAGCAAAAACAAGAAAAACATGAGTGGAAAGTGAGAAATGACTACTTGGCAAAATAAATAAGTCAGTATTAAAAAATAAAAAACTTTGCAATCTTGTTTTTCCTGCTGGGCACGTTTTTGGCAGTCACAAGCCTTATGTATGCAGGACGCTAGAAGTTAAATAATGTCAAGCTGACAACAAACAAAACAACACTGTAGAATGCCAATCGTTGGCGATTGCTAGCTCTGCAAGGCTGGGTAAAGTGAACTGTTTCCCCCCTACACTGGCAGTCCCTTCTATGCACCCACTTGCTCTTGTAATTAATCTACAGATTGCACCTCCTGGCGATCCTCTGCTATCAACTAGGTATAAGGCAAGTACTATATATATATATATATATATATATATATATATATGTAAATAAAATTAAAAAAAAAAAAAAAAAAAAACACTACCACATTCTACCACAGGTTGCTTTTCGCGGGGAAAAAAAGTCACTGCAATTTCATTGCTATTGTTGGTTACATATCTGGAATATTTCAAGTTTGGGTGCATTTCGATATATGTGCATCTGTACACAACATGCTCCATAATTGCTGCATGAATGCCAATTTTGGAGAAAAAAAAAAAAGAAAGGAGGGAGGGAGGGGAACCGGCTACCCCGAGACAAACTTGTCTCTGAAATGTACTATCCAGGTCCACACCCACCCACTTCAGCATAGGCATTATTCGTACACCAGAAACCTAAGTGTGAGAAACATTAAAGTACGTGTGTAATGTGAAAACAGCATGCAAACAAACCAGTATGAAAAAAAGACACAAAAGGTGTGCAAGACAGAAGAGTGCTTTCTTAACTCACCTCGTCCTTGGCTTCACCTTCAGAGGCAGCCTAAATAAAAAATAAACATAAAAGTGACATTGTAGAAAGCATTACAAAATTCTCAAAGAAGTATGTCGGCGAAAATATGTTCGACTAGGAGCAACAACTCAATACGTTCGCAATATATTGCAGCTACAGAATGTCTACGCTCTGAGAAAAGCAACTGGCTACCTGTAATCTCGCAGCCTACCCTTCAACGTATTTGACCCTAGGGCGTTTCACATAGAACTAAACAGGAGAGAATTTTGCACTGGAGGACTACGAATAAGAGTAACACATTTCGAAAATAAAAATACTGTCCATTTATTGTGTAAAAGTCTGATAAGGGACGTGATACTAAACACAATCGAATGTGTTCCTTAAAAATATGACTTTTCTGTCGTTGTTTACGGTAATTAGTCATAGATCATTAACACTTCTAGAACACATTTAAATGTGATTTTTATTTACATTTGTTGTGTGGAGTATGTGCAGATAACTGGCGATCTAAACCGTTGAAATGCACAACGACCCTGACCCCAAATTAACAGCAAAACAGCTTGGGCACTCTGAAATCGACCCACTGCATTTTAAAAAACCAAGACAGCTTAATAGCGTTTCAATACCACAAAATGTTTTTTCCGCCATTCGCGCTAGAAGAATACATGCTAACGACAGTACTGGTTGTTTTAAATATAAAAACAGAAAAATAACTACGAGCTGTGCATAGAACAACTTTATTCATGGCGGGGGAACGACTACAGTTCCCGCAATGCATTGCTCGCTTTCGCTCTTCCTGGTTACGCTGTGAACGCATGACGTAACTAGGCTACCATTCAAACTATTCCCGCCAGGTAGCGCATCAAAAAGAATGTCGCGAAAGAAACAATGGCGGATTCAGTTAGATGGTTAATCCCTTCAGCCGCTGTAAACTAACAAAGCCATCGCTAGCGATTGGTACGTATTGCAATGCAGTCTGCAAGGTGACGAACAGTATTCGATTCGTAACAGTTGACTATTCGAATACGAGTGACTCGTTTCTTGGCCCACTTATGTCTCATGCCAACAAGAGTGGGCGCGAGTCTTTCCCGGCGTGCGCTGCGTTGACTCGCACGTAGTTATCGCTTAACCCGCAGGGAGTGGTGTGGCTGGAATGAGAAGGGGCGGGAGACGGCGGCAGCCGCCCCGGGGCTCGCCAGATGCTAATTTTGGCTCCTTATCCTGCGCCCTCTAACGGCCCAACCCGTAACTGCGCAATCTGGGAAGATTAAGCGGGTAGGCTAACCGAACAAAGACAAACAAGAAGACCCCTTCTATCTTAACTTTGGTCATCGTAAAAACGCTGCGTTTAGTCAAAACGGAAGTATTGATTAGAGCTTCGAGTAAAACTAAAAAGAGACTAGCCATATATAAACGATTAATATTTTGATGCACGATTTATATTTTTGGCGGCTGCCTATTATAGCTGCGGCTACACAAGGAGCCCGTTAAGCTTTTCTGAGCAATCATGTATATATCCGAATATATCTGCCAACTAAATATTTTTTTATGTTTAGTCTTATGCAGCGCATGTCCCTAGCAGACTGCGCGCTGCCCTTTTTCATGGAAGGATGCAGACGCCACGGCACTCACCTTTCGCTTGGGCATGTTTGCAGGCGGCTGAAATCTCTTTCGAAGTCAGAAGGAAGAAAGGCTGCAGTGAAACGGACTGCAGCGAAGAGTTTAATTTCGGTAGAACTGTTAAAAGACCTTTATTGCAAACAGTAAAATACACCAGCACGCAACCAAACTACATGAATGGGCAGCGCAAAGCGGGGCCAATCTTAAGGGATTGGCGTCCCCTATACCCAATCGGCTATTAGTAGGGTTGAGAGGGGCGGAGTACTTAGGTGATGAAATTGTATTCGCCCAATGGGGTGGTTAAAAGGGCTGGTCCTGCCTTAGCGCCAGGCGTCACTAGTAGGAAATGTAGGCGGGTTAATGCCACTTTTTTCCTACTCTTTCGTCCTCCTCTGCGGCCGAAAGAAGATGGAATTGGACTACATAGATACTGAAGAGGGACACCCTTATAAGCTGCCGAGGAACCGCTACCGGCTGTACGCAAGCGCGGCGGCCATTTCAGATCGGAATATTTATTTTTTCTATTGAAAGTTCTGCATCGTTATGGTATAAATAAAGAGGTGGTTTCGAAATTTTACATAGAAACAAACAATCTTTATGTAATCAATGCACGCATTTTGAAACCAATGTCTTTAAATGTATGTGCAGCAGAACGTTTGGTACAATTCGTTGTATATCATTTTTCTTTTCACGTCCCCTATCCTAGCTTGCCAAGATGGCCATTACTCGGGCGTACGCATTGTGTCCACTTTTTGGGACCTACGACCCCGGGCTAGGATATAGAAATATAGCCTTGTTTCAATGTGTGATTTAGGTGGAAGACACGCGGAGCCCACGAATGGATCTTTCGTTTTAATTCTACACATTTTAAATTCGCGTGGTAAGAAATTTCCCTTTTGTGTTAACGCTAATAAAAATATATTCACATTTACACATAGGTGCAAGTCAGCCTGCAGTAGAGCTCGTTCGATCGCACAAATAAAATGAATGAATGAAACCAAATTGTTTTAATCCAAGATGGCACCTTCAACCCAACCTCATAATTCCTCAGCGGAGCTAAATAACAATATATTTCTAAACCGCGGATTTATGCACCCAACCACGCGCCTAAATCACGTACGTTCACTTAACTGTTAACACAAAAGAATAAGACAATAGCCTCATATAGTGCGGAATTTGACAGAACGTTCTTCCAAGATAAAGTCTATTTTAGGTTCAAATGAAGGCGAAGTTGCCTTGACTTGCCACCAATTTGCTATCAACCGCAATATCATACAATAAACGAAGGAAGCAGTCTTGATAAAGTGATTTCGATGTGCTGTCACGGGCAAACCCCCTTTGGAGTCAGACACGCACAGCTAAGCGTTGGTAGCAGAACAATTCGTAATGTGCGTGGTTTTTATCGCCAAATGAACAGTCGGTCATCTGATTTACCTAACCTACACAAGGAGGTTTAAAATCTTGTCCGTTTTATAGCTTAGACTGGTTGCGACAAAGCTGCCATTCCTGAGCGTAGCCGCGCGGGGGCGTCACGTGACCCGTCCTCCTCAAGCGCGCGGAGCTGCCTGCAGCCAAAATCTCCTGTGCAACAACTAGCGTGGCCCGCTTCTCAGAGAGGGCGTGGTCAACGTTTGGCGCTCCATTTTATCATTTATACTCCATTTTATGATGGCTGTGCGAGGGGACGGGGCACAGAGTTGTCTGTGGTGCACTTTGCAAAAAATGGTGACGCCAGTATTCTCCTTATCCGTACATACAACAATAAGACGAAACACGCATTGGCAAAACCACTAGGTTTCGCCTTTACAAGAGCTATTCGCTTTGGCACTGTGATTTGCCATGTTGTACACCAGTGAGACTGTCGTTCAGGGTGGCTAAAAGTTATTGGTGTGGAGAAGAGTGTTGTAAAGTGGAGTAGGAGGAGAGTTCTGTGGCAGAGAGTATCTTAAAGTGCTGTGGAATAGGGTGGAGAGAGTTGGAGTAGATTGAGGTGGTAAATCTGAGTGGATTGAGATAGTAGGTTGAATTTGACTAGAATAGGGTGGATTGAAATGGGGTGAGGTGTGTAGGGTGGGTTATATTAGATTGGGAAAGGTGGTTTGGGTTGGAGTGATATGGGTGGGGTAGGATGGAGTACCTTACAGTACAGAGCAATTTGAATCACTGACAATAATGGACTTTGTACAGACAGTAGGTTACTGTGATGGCTGTGGGTGTCAGATACGCCAATAAACCAGATTCGGATGAGAGATTGCTGATCCCCCCCCCCCCCCCCCCCAAAAAAAAAAAATGCTTACATTTAGGCTTCAGATCTGTTTCAACGAAAATCAACAGGGAAAATAAATCCACCATTCTCTTTTTTTCCTCCAGCCTTCCATTTTCCTGTTTTGAAACGTTGGCATGTGTGGGTTGCTGGTGAAGTCTATGTCTACCACACTCACAAAATGATTGCCAACATATAGATTTTGAGCTCAGTGTTCAGCACTTCATGGGATAGTGTGGGCAGGTGATGGGGTTGAGCTGTTTTTCTCTGGACATATCCATATTTCATCCCATGGAAAACGTAGCATGGAAGGTGACCCAGGACCAACAACGTTTCACATTTTGTTTGCTGGAACATCAGCACATATTGTTTCTGACAGTTCTGTCACAAGTGTGAGAAAACAGGGCTGATTGCAGAGGCCCCCTAACTTTTTGCCCCTATTTTCCACTTTTGGCTGGTGTTTTCCTGACTCTGATGATGCCCTGGGTACTGCTAACCAGTCCCAGGGCCTGTGCTCTGTGTAAAATCAATATGCAAATTAGGCTAATTATAATTGGCCAAGTCAACCTACCTATAAGTCCCTAGTATATGGTAGGGCCTGTAGGTTTAGGGACCACAGCATAGGTAGTGCACCCATAGGTGCACTGCTGAGGTGCCCAGTGTCATTTTAAAGGCAGGCCTGCCTTGCTGGCTGCTTTTAAATTGAAGTTATATGCAAATTCGACTTTAGAATTAAAAGTAGTTCCAAAGTCTTAAACTACCTTATTTTTACATATAATTCTCCCCTAAGGTGTGCCCTATGTGCCCCTAGGGCTGGGCGCCATGTAACTATAAGCAGGGACCTTATAAACATAGTTTTATAAGCCCTGGTGAGGTAAAAAAAGACACATTCGTTTTTCCCTCATTGTGGTGAATGGCCTTCATAGGCTAGAATGGGGAGACTTTATTTTAATTTTAAAAGTCCCCTTAAGTAATGGATACCAAGAGTTTGGTATCAAATTAATTGTTATAATAAATCCCACAACTTCCAGTTATTGGATTTAATATAACTTGTTCAGGTAAATAGTTTTAAACTTTACCTCAAAAGTTGCCAATTTCAGCCCTGCATTGTTTTTGCTGCTGTGCTCTGATTGGCCAGCCTCTGGCAGCCTGGCCAGGCTGCCTTGATGAGGTGTGAAGTGGCCTGGCTTCACGCAAAGAGATGTGACTGCGGGAGGGAATCTCCCCTCAGCAGATGGTGAGGAAGGAAGGGGGAGGGCTGCCAAACTGGTCTTCAAAGGCAGAGAAGGACATTTGGAGCACCCCAGCAACACCCCCACATCCTGCAACCCCAGACAACTAGGTGCCCCCTTGATTAGAGTAGGAGAGGGCAGGAGAGGAGTGTGTTTATGATTTTTAGCCACACCAGTGGGTGGGCTCAGCCACATGTAACCTCCAAAAATCAGATTCAGCCATTATGGATTTTTGAAGAATGTTGCCTCCTGGGATTAATTTTTGCCACACTTCCCAGGAAGTGGTCATCACAGGCGGAAGGACCCTGCACCTGATTGGAGAATCAGGACCCCCCTGTTTTTCACCCAGGAGCAAGAATAAAACTGTCAGACCTGCACCCACACCTCAGATCCCCATCAGATTCCAACAAGGAAGAACCAAAGAAGAAGGACTGCCCTGCTGGACCCCTGGCCTGCACCTGGAACCTGCACTCAGAAGGACTGCACCAGCTGCACACTTGGGCTTCGCCACAAGAAGGACTTTGCCTGGCTTCAACTGGTTCAAGGAGGGACTCCGTGTTTGCTACAGGTGAAAAATTGCTAACCAGAGTCCCCTGTACCAGCTCCTGAAGAAATCAACCAGCTGGCCACTGCCCAGTGGCCAAAAGGGAGTTTGCGCCAGGTGCATTCTGGGAGTTGTAGTCCACCCCCCCCCCCCCACCCCAAGGATCATCTCAGAACTTCTGGACCCTTGGGGTGAGCTGTGGACCCCAAAATAACCTTAAGAGAACATCTGGGAGAAGACCCAGAAGTTTGGAGAACTTTTGAAAAAAAGCTCCATAGAGGGACCGACCCACAGCGGCAACTCTAGCCGGCTTGCCTCAACCGCGACCCAGCCTGATTTGCAGGTTCGTCCCAGTGAAGAAAATCTCCAAAAAAGAGACTAAATCCGAAGGTAAAAAGTTGACCGGGACCGCCCAGCCAGCGTATCCGAGGAGGGCTCCAGGGACGTCAGATCAAGATCCAGGTTTGCCCCGGTCGAATGATTTTCACCTCGAAAAAATGACTACGTCTGAAGGTAAAAATCTCCACCGAGGGCTCCCGCGACGCGTATCCGGAGAAGAGTTCCAGGACGTCGGATTGGACTGGCAGGCTCCTCCCGCTGAAGAAAATCTTCAGAAAAAAGACTAAGCCCGAAGGTAAACTTTTGACAGAGGCCTCCCGCGAGCTGTAGCCGAGCAGGGCTCCATCGCGGTCGGCCTTAAACATTGACTTTGCCCCGGTCGAGGTGCAACCAGATGACCCGATTGGCGCTTTTTGTTTCTAGGCGCTAAAAAAACAACAATTCTTTACAAATTCACATCTCTGGTTCCCCTTATCCGATTTTATTCGTTTTTGTGTCATTTTAAAGGTAAAAATATAATCTATTTTTATAAATTGGTTTTGGATTTTTAAACTGTTTCCTGTGTTTTTATTTTAATTACTGTTTTGTGATATTTGAATGCTTTACACTCTGTCTCCTAAGTTAAGCCTTGTCACTCGTTGCCAAGCTACCAAGGGTTGAGCTGGGTTTAATTTACTGAGACCTAACTGGACCTAAGTGGAGGTTAGTGGCCTATTGCTAAGTGTAGGTACCTACCTGCCCTAACCAATAACCCATTTTCCAACATTTTTGGTGCGCAGTGGTGGGATCCTGTACTTGTGTTCAGTATCACATTACAGTTTTAAGTAAAACAAATGACAAATCCTTTCAATTTTCCTAGTGCAAAAATTGTTTTTAATTTGGATTAATTTCAATTATTGAATTTTTGTGATTTTTCTAAATTCTTGTTTCCAATTTTTGCAAAACGTTTTTGTTGACACAAAACTAGGGAACCATGGATCTTGATCTGGCTAGCCTGCCCACACTGACAGTAGTCCAGCTTAGGGGTTTGTGTACTGAAAGAGGGTTGCCTGCAACCTCTGACCTCAGGAAGCATGACCTGATCAAATCTCTGACAGCATGGGCGGAGGCCCAAGAGGTAGACTCAGAGGAAGCTCCAGAGGAGGAAGATGTGTGGGAGGATGTTAGCTCTAACCACTCAGGGGAGGGAGGGCACCTGAGCCTAAGTGAGGAGGAGGAAGACCAGTCCTCCCTACACACAGTCACTAGGGTCATAACCAAAACTAGTTGGGGGAAGGGGGTCCCTTCAGGAGGAGAGAACCTGTCCCTCAGGGAAAGAGAGCTGGAGGCCCAGCTAGCATTTATATCTTTGGAAGCCAAGAAGCTGGCCATAGAAGAAGAAAAGTGGGCAAGGGAAGAGAAAAGAGATGGTGGCAGCAACGGAGAAGCTGAGGTGTCCATGGGTGTTTTTTTTTGCCCCAGATTACCCAAGGGGGTGGTTCCTGATTATGTAGAGGGGGATGACATAGACAAGTGGTTGGAGGCCTTTGAGAGGGCACTCCAAATGAGAAGGGTTAGGCCTCAATACTGGGGCTCAGTTTTATGGGAGTTGGTCCCCAACTCAGGGAGGGATAGGCTTCTGACCTTAAGGGGGGGGAGGGAGGCAGATTCATACCCTAGTATGAAGAGGTGCTTAACCAAGAAGTTTGGTCTGACCCCAGAGCAGTATAGGATGAAGTTCAGGGACACCCAGAAGGTCAATACCCAGTCTTGGGTTGACTTTGTGGACACCTCACTTAAGGCACTAGAGGGCTGGATTCATGGCAACCAAGTAAATACTTATGAGGGGTTATACAATCTGATCATGAGAGAGCACATCTTGACCAATTGTATCCAAGAGAGGTTACGCCAGCATCTAGTGGACTCTAAGCTGACCAACCCTAGAGAGCTAGGGGAGGCAGCTGATGAGTGGTTGAGAACCAGGGTGGTTGTCAAGTCCCATGGGGGAGACTCCATGAAGGGGGGGGGGGGTCAGGTCCCGAAAAACTTAAGGAGGGAGGTGGTAAGCCCACCACAGAGACTCCCTCTGTACCCCAGAACTCTAAGAAGGAGGAGAGTAAATCCCACTCTGATAAGCAGAGACAGGGAGACCCAGGGTTAAAAAAGCTCCTGGGCAGTAAGGCTTGCTTTGACTGTCAGCAGACAGGTCACTTCAGAGGAGATGCAGCCTGTCCAAAGAAGGTGGTTAGCACTGGGCTGTCCCGTGTAGCCATGGAGGAGGACTCCTCAGACAATGAAGTCCTCCTAGCATTGAGCTGGGAGACAGGACCAGATGGTAAGCTGGTGATCCCTGAGGGTGGGAGTATACACTTTCACCCCATTCAGGTGAATGGGATCCCTACCACTGGCCTGAGAGACACCTGTGCCACTCACACTATAGTGAGTGACCGGTTAGTGACCCCAGACATGTATGTCCCAGGAGAGACCAGGAAAGTCAGGGTAGCCACAGGGGAGGTCACCTTCAAACCTGTAGCCATAGTGCCCCTAGAGAGGGAGGGTATCCTCAACTGGTTTAGGGTGATAATCAGTGCTGACCTCCCCCTAGATTGTATCCTGGGCAATGACCTCCCAGAGGTGAGTCTGGTCCCAGATGGGGCAGTCGCCCAGGGCGCCCCCCCAACCCAATGTCCTGGGGAGTCAGTCTCTACAGTTAGGAGACAGGCGTCCCCCCAGAAAAGGAAAGAAGAAAAGGAAGGGTGGGCCACTCTTAAAGAGAGTTCCAGGGAGCCCAAAGGCCTTTTGCCCCAGTAGGGGGGGGGGAGCCCAGAGTTGGCCCTGGTGAGGCCTCACCTGACCCCAAGGAAGTCCTGAGTAGTCGGGCAGCTGTCCAGATGCAGGGTGTTGCCCCTTCACTGACAGAAGGGAGAGTGGAAGGAGAATGTCTGCCACAGGAGGTGGTAGCTCCCCACTCTAGACAGCAAGAGGGGTGCCAGGACCCCACACTTGCCCCTAAAGCAGCTCAGCCACCTGTCAGTGGAGAGCTTAGGGTGTGGTTCTGGGTACTGACAGCTGTCAGTAGCCTCTGCTGGGTGCTAGCCTTCCTGGCAGCACTGTACTTGGCCTGGGAGGCAGACCCCAGGGCCAAAAGCAAAGTAGGCCCCCTGACCCTGTTGGTCATGGTGGGGTTGCTCAAGTGTTGGGTGACCTCTTTGGGTAAGCTAGGTGTTGCCCTAGCAAAGTTAGGAGTAGGGAGGTGGGCACCTCACTACCCAAGTTGGCAGAGAGAGAGGAGGAAGACCCCCCTAGAGGGAAGTTTCAGTTTGAGATGGGTCCTTTCACTGTTGGGATGGATTCACTACTGTAGGAGGCTGGACTGGCTTGTAGTGAGTACCTAGGGGTACTTGCACCTTGCACCAGGCCCAGTTATCCCTTATTAGTGTATAGGGTGTCTAGCAGCATAGGCTGATAGATAATGGTAGCTTAGCAGAGCAGCTTAGGCTGAACTAGGAGACGAGTGAAGCTCCTACAGTACCACTAGTGTCATATGCACAATATCATAAGAAAACACAATACACAGATATACTAAAAATAAAGGTACTTTATTTTTATGACAATATGCCAAAAGTATCTCAGTGAGTACCCTCAGTATGAGGATAGCAAATATACACAAGATATATGTACACAATACCAAAATATGCAGTAATAGTATTAGAAAACAGTGCAAACAAAGTATAGTTACAATAGGATGCAATGGAGACACATAGGGATAGGGGCAACACAAACCATATACTCCAAAAGTGGAATGCGAACCACGAATGGACCCCAAACCTATGTGACCTTGTAGAGGGTCGCTGGGACTATTAGAAAATAGTAAGGGTTAGAAAAATAGCCCACCCCAAGACCCTGAAAAGTGAGTGCAAAGTGCACTAAAGTTCCCCAAAGGACATAGAAGTCGTGATAGGGGAATTCTGCAGGAAAGACACAAACCAACAATGCAACAACGATGGATTTCCAGTCGAGGGTACCTGTGGAACAAGGGGACCAAGTCCAAAAGTCACAAGCAAGTCGGAGATGGGCAGATGCCCAGGAAATGCCAGCTGTGGGTGCAAAGGAGCTGCTACTGAACAGTAGAAGCGTAGGTTTCTGCAAGAACGACAAGGGCTAGAGACTTCCTCTTTGGAGGACGGATCCCTCGCGCCGTGGAGAGTCGTGCAGAAGTGTTTTCCCGCCGAAAGACCGTCAACAAGCCTTGCTAGCTGCAAATCGTGCGGTTAGTGTTTTTGGATGCTGCTGTGGCCCAGGAGGGACCAGGATGTCGCCAATTGTGTCAGGGGACAGAGGGGGCGTCGAGCAAGACAAGGAGCCCTCTCAGCAGCAGGCAGCACCAGCAGAAGTGCCAGAAACAGGCACTACGAGGATGCGTGAAACGGTGCTCACCCGAAGTCGCACAAAGGAGTCCCACGTCGCCGGAGAACAACTTAGGAGGTTGTGCAATGCAGGTTAGAGTGCCGTGGACCCAGGCTGGACTGTGCACAAAGGATTTCCGCCGGAAGTGCACGTAGGCCGGAGTAGCTGCAAAAGTCGCGGTTCCCAGCAATGCAGTCTGGCGTGGGGAGGCAAGGACTTACCTCCACCAAACTTGGACTGAAGAGTCACTGGACTGTGGGAGTCACTTGGACAGAGTTGCTGGATTCAAGGGACCTCGCTCGTCGTGCTGAGAGGAGACCCAAGGTACCGGTGATGCAGTTCTTTGGTGCCTGCGGTTGCAGGGGGACGATTCCGTCGACCCACGGGAGATTTCTTCGGAGCTTTTAGTGCAGAGAGGAGGCAGACTACCCCCACAGCATGCACCACCAGGAAAACAGTCGAGAAGGCGGCAGGATCAGCGTTACAGAGTTACAGAGTTGCAGTAGTCGTCTTTGCTACTATGTTGCAGTTTTGCAGGCTTCCAGCGCGGTCAGCAGTCGATTCCTTGGCAGAAGGTGAAGAGAGAGATGCAGAGGAACTCGGATGAGCTCTTGCATTCGTTATCTAAGGAATCCCAAGAGACAGAGACCCTAAATAGCCAGAAAAGAGGGTTTGGCTACCTAGGAGAGAGGATAGGCTAGCAACACCTGAAGGAGCCTATCAGCAGGAGTCTCTGACGTCACCTGATGGCACTGGCCACTCAGAGCAGTCCAGTGTGCCAGCAGCACCTCTGTTTCCAAGATGGCAGAGTTCTGGAGCACACTGGAGGAGCTCTGGACACCTCCCAGGGGAGGTGCAGGTCAGGGGAGTGGTCACTCCCCTTTCCTTTGTCCAGTTTCGCGCCAGAGCAGGGCTAAGGGGTCCCTGAACCGGTGTAGACTGGCTTATGCAGAAATGGGCCCCATGTGTGCCCATGAAAGCATTTCCAGAGGCTGGGGGAGGCTACTCCTCCCCTGCCTTCACACCATTTTCCAAAGGGAGAGGGTGTAACACCCTCTCTCAGAGGAAGTCCTTTGTTCTGCCACCCTGGGCCAGGCCTGGCTGGACCCCAGGAGGGCAGCTGCCTGTCTGAGGGGTTGGCAGCAGCAGCAGCTGCAGTGAAACCCCGGGAAAGGCAGTTTGGCAGTACCAGGGTCTGTGCTACAGACCACTGGGATCATGGGATTGTGCCAACTATGCCAGGATGGTATAGAGGGGGCAATTCCATGATCATAGACATGTTACATGGCCATATTCGGAGTTACCATTGTGAAGCTACATATAGGTAGTGACCTATATGTAGTGCACACGTGTAATGGTGTCCCCGCACTCACAAAGTCCGGGGAATTGGCCCTGAACAATGTGGGGGCACCTTGGCTAGTGCCAGGGTGCCCACACACTAAGTAACTTAGCTCCCAACCTTTACCAGGTAAAGGTTAGACATACAGGTGACTTATAAGTTACTTAAGTGCAGTGTAAAATGGCTGTGAAATAACGTGGACGTTATTTCACTCAGGCTGCAGTGGCAGGCCTGTGTAAGAATTGTCAGAGCTCCCTATGGGTGGCAAAAGAAATGCTGCAGCCCATAGGGATCTCCTGGAACCCCAATACCCTGGGTACCTCAGTACCATATACTAGGGAATTATAAGGGTGTTCCAGTAAGCCAATGTAAATTGGTAAAATTGGTCACTAGCCTGTTAGTGACAATTTGAAAGAAATGAGAGAGCATAACCACTGAGGTTCTGATTAGCAGAGCCTCAGTGAGACAGTTAGTCATAACACAGGTAACACATTCAGGCACACTTATGAGCACTGGGGCCCTGACTATCAGGGTCCCAGTGACACATACAACTAAAACAACATATATACAGTGAAAAATGGGGGTAACATGCCAGGCAAGATGGTACTTTCCTACAACTACCCAGAGGGAGAGACCATGGCAGGAGGATGTAAGGAGGAGTAGCCTCTGCACAGGGACAGCCTGTTCTCTTCACTGTCTTCTTCGCCTGACAAGCCAGGAAGACTCTCCCAGGTTTGGGCTGAGTCTCCTGAGCGTGTGGGCTTTTGTGTGAGAAAACAGGGCTGATTGCAGAGGCCCCCTAACTTTTTGCCCCCATTTTCCACTTTTGGTTGGTGTTTTCCTGACTGATGGTGCCCTGGGTACTGCTAACCAGTCCCAGGGCCTGTGCTCTGTGTAAAATCAATATGCAAATTAGGCTAATTATAATTGGTTAAGTCAACCTACCTATAAGTCCCTAGTATATGGTAGGGCCTGTAGGTTTAGGGACCACAGCATAGGTGCACTGCTGAGATGCCCAGTCTCATTTTAAAGGCAGGCCTGCCTTGCTGGCTGCTTTTAAATTAAAGTTATATGCAAATTCAACTTTGGAATTCAAAGTAGTTGCAAAGTCTAAAACAACCTTATTTTTACATATAAGTCACCCCTAGGGTGTGTCCTATGTGCCCCTAGGGCTGGGTGCATGTAACTATAAGCAGGGACCTTATAAACATAGTTTTATAAGCCCTGGTGAGGTAAAAACAGCCAAATTCGCTTTTCCCTCATTGTAGTGAATGACCTTCATAGGCTAGAATGGGGAGACTTTATTTTAATTTTAAAAGTCCCCTTTAGTAATGGATACCAAGAGTTTGGTATCAAATTAATTGTTATAATAAATCCCACAAGTTCCAGTTGTTGGATTTAATATAACTTGTTCAGGTAAAGAGCTTTAAACTTTACCTGAAAAGTTGCCAATTTCAGCCCTGCATTGTTTTTGCTGCTGTGCCCTGATTGGCCAGCCTCCGGCAGCCTGGCCAGACTGCCTTAATGAGATGTGAAGTGGCCTGGCTTAACACAAAGAGATGTAAATGTGGGAGGGAATTTCCCCTCAGCAGATGGTGAGGCAGGAGGGGGGGGGGGGCTGCCAAACTGGTCTTCAAAGGCAGAGAAGGACATTTGGAGCACCCCAGCAACAACCCCACATCCTACGACCCCAGACAACTAGGTGCCCTCTTGATTAGATTAGGAGAGGGCAGGAGAGGGGTGTGTTTATGATTTTTAGCCACACCAGTGGGTGGGCTCAGCCAGATCTAACCTCCAAAAATCAGATTCAGCCATGATGGATTTTTGAAAAATGTTGCCTCCTGGGATTGATTTTTGCCACACTTCCCAGGAAGTGGTCATCACAGGGGGAAGGACCCTGCACCTGATTGGAGAATCAGGCCCCCCATTTTTTTCACCCAGGAGCAAGGATAAAAGTGGCAGTTCCCTACCACATCCCTACCAGGAAGAACTACAGAAGATGGACTGCCCTGCTGGACCCCTGGCCTGCACCTGGAACCTGCACTCAGAAGGACTGCACCAGCTGCACACTTGGGCTTCAGCACAAGAAGGACTTTGCCTGGCTTCAACTGGTTCAAGGAGGGACTTCCTGTTTGCTACAGGTGAAAAATTGCTAACCAGAGTCCCCTGCACCAACTCCTGAAGAAATCAACCAGCTGGCTGCTGCCCAGTGGCCAAAAAGGAGTTTGCGCCAGGTGCATTCTGGGAGTTGTAGTCCATACCCCCAAGGACCATCTCAGAACTTCTGGACCCTTGGGGTGAGCTGTGGACCCCAAAAGAACCTTAAGAGAACATCTGGGAGAAGACCCAGAAGTTTGGAGAACTTTTGAAAAAAAGCTCCATAGAGGGACCGACCCGCCACATCAACTCTAGCCGGCTTGCCTCAACCGCGACCCAGCCTGATTTGCAGGTTCGTCCCAGTGAAGAAAATCTCCAAAAAAGAGACTAAGTCCGAAGGTGAAAATTTGACCGGGACCTCCCAGCCAGTGTATCCGAGGAGGGCTCCAGGGACGTCGGATCAAGATCCAGGTTTGCCCCGGTCGAAGGATTTTGACCTCGAAAAAATGACTACGCCCGAAGGTAAAAATCTCCACCGAGGGCTCCCGCGACGCGTATCCGGAGAAGAGTACCAGGAGGTCGGATTGGACTGGCAGGTTCGTCCCGCTGAAGAAAATCTTCAGAAAAGAGACTAAGTCCGAAGGTAAACTTTTGACCGAGGCCTCCCGCGAGCTGTAGCCGAGCAGGGCTCCATCGCGGTCGGCCTTAAACTTTGACTTTGCCCCGGTCGAGGTGCAACCAGATGACCCGATTGGCGCTTTTTGTTTCTAGGCGCTAAAAAAACAATAATTTGTTAAAAATTAATATCTCTGGTTCCCTTTATCCAATTTTATTTGTGTTTGTGTCATTTTAAAGGTAAAAATATAATCTATTTTTATAAATTGGTTTTGGATTTTTAAACTGTTTCCTGTGTTTTATTTAATTACTGTTTTGTGATATTTGAATGCTTTACACTCTGTCTCCTAAGTTGAGCCTTGTTGCTCGTTGCAAGCTACCAAGGGTTGAGCTGGGTTTAGTTTACTGAGACCTAACTGGACCTAAGTGGAGGTTAGTGGCCTATTGCTAAGTGTAGGTACCTACCTGCCCTTACCAGTAACCAATTTTCCAACAACAAGTTATTACCATTTTATTTATTTTTTCATTATTCTTTTTGTGTAATACACTTCAGAAAGCTACAACACAAAACAGTCCAAACATTGCAGACCACCCCTTATGCCCTGTTTAAGATACAATTCCATAGTTTCAATCAATAGAAAAGTCCAGGGTGTATCATTATTCCGACCCCCTTTCTACACTCACACTCTGAAATGTGTTCCCACATGTTACTAATATTTTAGTATATTTTTTACATATTCTCTCTTCAGCAGCCACATACAAGTCCATGTCTCTTATCTACTCATCCACTGCTGGGACAGAGGGTGCCCTCCAGTGCTGGGTTTTATCTTTTTTTTGGTAGATGATATACTGTGAGAAAAGGCCTCTTTTTGACATGGTTAGCCCTGTGCTTTTTGCCTGATGTATGATGGAGCCTGATAACCAGGTTCCCTGGGGGAGAGCTCTTTCCCTAAAACTGTTGTGATGCATTGGCAAAATTGAGAACAGCAGGTACCTAGCTAACCAGGATATAGGGTACTAAGGGTAGGCCACTGAGGGCAACAGCACTGATTGTGCCATCCTCTAGGGCCATGCAACCAGATGCCTCCAGCACTGCCATTGCAGGCTGGGTGTCCTGGTGCAAGCCTAAAACACAAACTCAACATGGCACACATCCTGTGTGCCCTGTCCACCATACACTATGGATAAGACAGCCCTCTGGCAGGTCTTCCAGCCCTAAGGTAGGGTTGCCCATATTATATGTGAGGACATAGCTGCATGAGCAATATTCCCCAACTGTGTCCTTGCCAAACCTGGGACATACTGAGTGAACAGAGCACCCATTTTAATAGATGTGCTGGACACTGGTCAATACAAGTTTCCCAGCTGCACGATGGCCACTCTGAACCCTGGATTGTTTGTTATCAAACAACTCAGAATGATAAATTCAAACTGGTACCGGTATTGGATTTATCCCTAAATGTACCCAGGAGTCACCTTAGAGGGGCCACCTGCAAAAGCTGACTACCCTGGCATGGTTGCTAACTGGTTATATCCAGCTTGCTACCTCCAGAAACCCAATCTACAAACCTTGGGGGAGAGATCCGTCTCTCTGGTTTGTTGAACAAAGTCCTTCCTGAGTGGGGGTGCCAAGGACCCCTCACTCAGGAATGTGCACTGCCCTGGCGTCAAGCTTCAAAGGCGCCCCCAGGCCTGCTGCTAGATGGTAACCCCTGTGCAAATCCCCACATTTGGCAGGAGTAACAGCGGCAAACTCAAACAAAAGGTAGGAGCAGTGGCCCCACCTGGCATGCACCACCCCCTAAGGTGTTGTCTGCGAGGAGGGCACTCCATTTCATTTTCCTCTTCTTGGATGGAAGGGAAATAGCCAATCAGGGATAGGGAAGTGACCCTTCCCACAGGAAGTGGTCACTTTAGTGGGTGTGTCCACCCGAAGGTAGATGACCCATTGGTCACTACCAGGTTCCCCCTAAAACGCCCACTATATACAGTATGTAGTGGGCAACCCTAAACCAGGACATCAGATTTGACTGACAAAAGATTTTGACCTCTATGTTAGCTATGGGTGTAGGTCTGTAAGGTGTACTTTCAGGGGGTAGTTGCCCAGGTGTATAAATTACAACCACTGTGGCTCCCCTAAAGTTGTGTGGAAGGGTTCCCTTTTAGATAGCCTCTTCGGACATAACTTTAGGAAATATGCTTTTTCTGCATGATCACCCATGATTTTTCACTTTTTTTTTCGAGACCTAATATTTTTGATGGCTTTAGAACTCTGTGCATTTTACCTTTGCTAACCAGCAGTAAACTGCCTGTGCCCCCCTTTTAATGTGGTCTAATTGGCATACTTCTAATAGTGGACTTCAGCACCTTTTTGCCATCCAGTATAGTGACCTTGCAGACATGGCCTCAAGCCTACCATTGTAGCCTGACTATAGCAGTGTGAAAACTGCTGTTCTGCCTGTCAAATTAACACTTTTGACAAGTTAAAAGTTTTATTTTAAATATTAATAAGTCACCCCTATATAGGTTTTTTAGCCCACAATGCAGAGTACATAGTATTTAAAAGTAGGAGATTTAGGCCCTCATTACGACCCTGGCAGTCGGTGATAAAGTGGCAGTAACACCACCAATAGGCTGCTGGTACCTACTACAAATTATGACCATGGCGGAAAGATCTCCCAAAGACAGCCAATGTACCACACCGACCGCCAGGGTGGAAGCAACAGCGACCACAGCGGTAGCCATCTACAGCCAGGCGGAAGTCAAAGTTCCCTTCACCATATTACAATAACACAATCCTACGCCTTTTCTGGGGTGGTACCAATGACATCAAAAGCCTGGTAGAAACTGAGCTCAGAAGTGAAAGGACTCACCTTTGGAGACACAGGGAAGAACCACACCCCCAAGGTGCCTGAACTGCATGTTTTTCCCATGATATTCTACGTTCTGCTCCACCACGAACACCAATGCCGGCGAAGACGACGTCGGTGAGTACATTTGCCTAGCACACCAGGAATGGGGGGGACGAAAACGAGAGTGACACACACACACACACCATACACACAACCAGCTGCACAAGAAAACATGTTAACCCCCCTAAATCGGCTGAATAATGCAAGGACAAAAATAATTTACCAAAGTGAATGTAATAAGATCAACACAGTATAAATAATAATTTAGGCAATGTAACAGATATATACAAATGTACAGAACAAGGGACAAAGCCCAGTCCTCATTCTACGTGGGCCACATGGCCACAGGCCAAAGCCCCACTTGTCACCTGCATCAACATGGAGAGAACACTGCATGGGGATCAGTTGGTAAATAGGCAGGCACCTCAGGGGGAGGGGGGGGGACACCTCAGTCGGGAGCTGAAACAAAACCACTGGTTCTGGAGGGGGCAACATGCCCTGTGCTTGGTCCTGGGGAATGCAATGCCACAGTCTCTCAAGTGGGTGTCTCCCACACTATTTCTGGAGGGGGGCAACATGCCCTGTGCTTGGTCTTGGGGAGTGCAAGGCCACAGTCTCTGGAGTGGGTGTCCTGCCTACTGGTTCTGGAGGGGGCAACATGCCCTGTGCTTGGCCCTGGGGAGTGCAAGGACACAGTCTCAGGAGTGGGTGTCTCCCACACTGGTTCTGGAGGGGGCAATATACCCTGTGCTTGGTCCTGGGGAGTGCAAGGCCACAGTCTCTGGAGTGGGTGTCTTGCTCACTAGTTCTGGAGTGGATAGGCAGCACAGCAGCCCATGGATGCAGAATTACATGTCGTCTGCCGGCGGTGATGGCTGCACCCTCGGATGGATGCACTGTGGTGGTGCTGCTGGTGGGGGGAGGGTCCTGCACAATCCCTGCATCCTCGGACGGATGCACTGTGGTGCTGCTGCTGGTGGGGGGAGGCTCCTGCACATCCCTTGCACCCTCGGATGGATGCACAACCATGCTTGGTGGTGGGGGCTCCGTCACAGCTACTGGCCCAGGCTCCTTGACCCTCTTGCCTGCAGGTGCAGGCTCCTTGGGCTCCCTGCTTGCTGGTGCTGGCTCCTTGCCCTTTCTGGTGGCAGGTGCAAGTTCCTTGATCTTCATGCCTGCTGGTGCAGGCTCCTTCAGGCTCCTGGCCTGGATTCCTTTCCACCACGAGTGGTTGCGGATGGAACTGGGCCCGCTGACTGTGTGGCTGAGGGGCTTGGCTGGGTTTGTGATACCCTGGCCATAAATACAGGACGAGGGGGAGGGAGGCATAGGAAAGAGGTCAACGGTGGATAGGAACAGTTTTTTTAGGGACATTGGGGCAGGAAAGGGAGAAGAAATGGGAGTGGAGGATGAGGGAGTGGTTGTTGGAGGTGTCTGTGTGCTGGATTTGGGTGCAGGTGCATGGGCTGTATGCTGTTGTGAGGTGGATGGCTGTTGGGTGTCTGAGTGCTTGCGTTTGTGTACTTTAGGTGGGGACAGACACAGTGGGAGAGGACACAGGGGACGTGTGCATGGATGTTGTGGAGGTGTCTGCTAGTGAGGTGTGTGTTCTGCTTGGTGTGGTGATGATGCTGGTAGTAGATGATGATGTAGTGCATGCAGGTGTGAGTGTTGACGTAACAAGGAGGGAGGTGAAGGAGGAAGAAGAGGGGGAGACAGTGGAAATAGTGGATGTTGTTGTGTCTGCAACTGGATGGTGTTTGTGTGAGTGCCTGTGTGATGAAGTGTGGTGCTTGTGTTTGCCTGTGACACTCTTGGGTGTTGTCTTGTGTGCATGCTCGTCTGCCTGTGTGCTTGGGATGGGTTGGGGTTGAGGAGAATGCGTGGACGGTAGAAACAGGGACAATGGCTGCCATTAGAGAGGAGGCCAGAGCCTGGATCGATCACTGTTGGGTCGCCAATCCAGTGTGAATGCCCTCCAGTAATGCATTCGATTGTTGCATCTGGGCTGACAGCCCCTGGATGGCATTCACAATGGTTGACTGCCCTATAGAGATGGCTCACAGGAGATCAATAGCCTCCTCACTCAGGGCAGCAGGGCTTACTGGAGCAGGGCCTGAGGTGCCTGGGGCGAAGGAGATGCCCACTCTCCTGGGTGAGCGGGCACATGCCACTCGATGAGGGGCTGCTGAGAGGGCGGTGCTGGTACAGGGGGTGGCGACTGTACCTGTAGCTGGGGTGGTCACAGAAGTGTCCGCCACCACCAGGGAGCTTCCATCAGAGGAGGTATCTGTGTCTGAAGTGTCACCTCCAGTCTTTTCCGTCTCTTCCATGGTGGTCCCCTCATCTTCCATCCCACTGTTTCCCTCAGAGTCAATGGACTCTGCCTCCTGGGCCCTGTGGGATGCAGCTTCCTCCGTCGCCGGTGCCTCTGCTCCTCCGCCAGATGATGCTAATGCACATAAGGACAGTGTTGGAAATGGCCCTTCTGCAGGGTTATCCCCAGACTTTTTGCCTTCCTCCTTCTCTTTTTATGACCTCATTTTTGCTGGTTTCTAGACTCTGCGCACTTTACCACTGCTAACCAGTGCTAAAGTACATATGCTCTCTCCCTTTAAACATGGTAATATTGGATCATACCCAATTGGACTATTTCAATTACCTATAAGTCCCTAGTAATGTGCACTGTATGTGCCCAGGGCCTGTAGATTAAATGCTACTAGTGGGCCTGCAGCACTGGTTGTGCCACCCACTTAAGTAGCCACTACCCTTGTCTCAGGCCTGCCATTGCAAGGCCTGTGTGTGCAGTTTCACTGCCACTTTGACTTGGCATTTAAAAGTACTTGCCAAGCCTAAAACTCCCCTTTTTCTACATATAAGACACCCCTAATGTGTGCCCTAGGTAACCCCTAGAGCAGGGTGCTGTGTGGGTAAAAGGCAGGACATGTACCTGTGTAGTTTATATGTCCTGGCAGTGTAAAACTCCTAAATTCGTTTTTATACTACTGTGAGGCTTGCTCCCTTCATAGGCTAACATTGGGGCTGCCCTCATACATTGTTGAGGTGGCAGCTGCTGATCTGAAAGGAGCAGGAAGGTCATATTTAGTATGGCCAGAATGGTAATACAAAATCCTGCTGACTGGTGAAGTCGGATTTAATATTACTATTCTAGAAATGCCACTTTTAGAAAGGGAGCATTTCTTTGCACTTAAATCTTTCTGTATCTTAATATCCACGTCTGGTTAGGTTTAGTTGACAGCTCCCTGTGCATTTACTCAGACACACCCCAAACACAGGGTACACAGCCTCACTTGCATACATCTGCATTTTGAATGGGTCTTCCTGGGCTGGGAGGGTGGAGGGCCTGCCCTCACACAAAGGACTGCCACACCCCCTACTGGGACCCTGGCAGACAGGATTGAAGTGAAAGGGGACCTGGTGCACTTCTTAGCCACTCTTTGAAGTCTCCCCCACTTCAAAGGCACATTTGGATATAAAACAGGGCCTCTGCCCTACCACCTCAGACACTTGCTGGAGAAAAAACCTGAACCAGAAACTACATCCTGCCAAGAAGAACTGCCTGGCTGCTCAAAGGACTCACTTGTCTGCTTTCTACAAAGGACTGCTGCCCTGCTGTTGGCCTGCTGCCTTGCTGAACTCTTGTCTTGCTGTAAAAGTGCTCTTCAAGGGCTTGGATAGAGCTTGCCTCCTGTTCCCTGAAGTCTCAGGACCAAAAAGACTTCTCTTTTTCATTTTGACGCACAGCTTGCTCTGCGGCGAGAAAATCGCCGCACACCAACGCTGATCGACGCGACGCCTTCGGGGCGACCGGAATTTCGACGCACGGCCTCACAAGGACAACGCCGCCCGACTTCCAGAGGGGAAATCGACGCAACGCCTGCCGTGAGAACGAAAATTCCACGCACAGCCTCCCGGAACGACACGCAGCCGGAAAACAAGCCGAAGAATCCACGCACAGACCCCGGGACATCTGGTAATCCTGCGAACCACAGAAAGAGACTGTCTGCGCGCCGGAAAACGACGCACAACTTTCCCGCGTGAAAAATAATGACGCAAGTACGTATGTGCAGGGGAGAAATCGACGCACACACCATTTTTTCCACGTATCTCTTCTTCTGCGGCCCTTTGCGGAGATTTTCCACTGTAAACCAGGTACTTTGTGCTTGAAAGAGACTTTGGGGGTCATTCTGACCCTGGCGGTAGACTACCGCCAGGCCAACGACCGCGGATGCACCGCCAACAGGCTGGCGGTGCATCCATGGGCATTCTGACTGCGGCGGTACCGCCGCGGTCAGAAACGGAAAACCGGCGGTGTCCCGCCGGTTTCCCGCTGCCCTGGGTAATCCTCCATGGCGGCGCTGCAGGCAGCGCCGCCATGGGGATTCCGACCCCCTTACCGCCAGCCTGGCTCTGGCGGTTTTGACCGCCAGAACCTGGCTGGCGGTAACGGGTGTCGCGGGGCCCCTGGGGGCCCCTGCAGTGCCCATGCCACTGGCATGGGCACTGCAGGGGCCCCCTAACAGGGCCCCACCAAGATTTTCAGTGTCTGCCAAGCAGACACTGAAAATCGTGACGGGTGCAACTGCACCCGTTGCACCCCTTCCACTCCGCCGGCTCCATTCGGAGCCGGCATCCTCATGGAAGGGGGTTTCCCGCTGGGCTGGCGGGCGGCCTTCTGGCGGTCGTCCGCCAGCCCAGCGGGAAACTCAGAATTACCGCGGCGGTCTTTTGACCGCGCAGCGGTATTCTGACGGCGGTACTTTGGCGGGCGGCCTCCGCCGCCCGCCAAAGTCAGAATGAGGCCCCTTGTTTGCTTTTTAAAGACTTAAGACACTTAGGGGGTCATTACAACCCTGGTGGATGGTGTTAAAGCTGCGGTAATACCGCAAACAGGACGGCAGAAAAAAAAAAGGAATTATGACCGTGGCGGAAACTGCCAACATAGACAGCCACTTTAACACTCCGACCACCACAGCGGTACAGACAAGCAGCGCGGCGGTCACCGCCAACAGACAGGCGGAAGACAATGTACCGCCCACAGTATCACAACCCACCAATCCGCCACCTTTTCTGGGGCGGATTCACCGTGGATCAAAACACGGCGGAAACAGCTTTTGCAATGGGAAAACGCTCACCTTAACACACTCCACGAGGAAGGAGGGCACCATGGAGCCGGAACTACAAATAATCCCTGCCCTTGTCTTCCTGCTCCTCTACGAACACCAGCAACGGCGGCGCCGAAGACAACGGTGAGTACTGCACCTACGACATAGGGGAGGGGGGTGGCAAAAGTCAGGGGGACACACACGCAACGCCCCCACCCCCATCCCGACCCTTGCACATTACAACACACACACCAATGCATTTCCAAATATCACAGTAACAACCCCCAACCCCCCTGGAAGAATGCAAAGACAAAAGGAAATGAGTTCAACCATTGTAATGTTTCAAAACACAGTAACCAAATATATACAGATATATATATACACATTCTAGAAATTATACATTACGATTAGTAGTGCAGGTATGCACATATCAATGTCCGTGGACAACTGGGCCCACAAAGCATGGGCGAGGCCCCCACTAGATACCTGTCCACAAACGGAGAGAACACGGCAGGGGCATCAGATAGAAATACAACAGGCACCTCAGGGGAAGGGAAGGGTGGGCACCTCAGCCTGATTACAGCACCACGCCAGATCCACGACGGGGCTCCATGCCCATTGATGTATCCTGGGGAGTGCAAAGCCACAGTCTCTCAAGTCTCTACAGTGGGTGGGTTGCCCACTGTACCCTCCTGGGGAGTGCAAAGCCACAGTCTCTCAAGTGTCACAAGTGGGTGGTTTGCCCACTGTTCCATCCTGGGGAGTGCAAAGCCACAGTCTCTCAAGTCTCTACAGTGGGTGGTTTGCCCACTCTTCAATCCTGGGGAGTGCAAAGCCACAGTCTCTCAAGTCTCTACAGTGGGTGGGTTGCCCACTGTTCCATCCTGGGGAGTGCAAAGCCACAGTCTCTCAAGTCTCTACAGTGGGTGGGTCGCCCACTGTTCCATCCTGGGGAGTGCAAAGCCACAGTCTCTCAAGTCTGTACAGTGGGTGGGTTGCCCACTGTACCATCCTGGGAAGTGCAAAGCCACAGTCTCTCAAGTCTCACAAGTGGGTGGTTTTCCCTCTGTTCCATCCTGGGGAGTGCAAAGCCACAGTCTCTCAAGTCTCTACAGTGGGTGGTTTGCCCACTCTTCAATCCTGGGGAGTGCAAAGCCACAGTCTCTCACGTCTCTACAGTGGGTGGGTTGCCCACTGTTCCATCCTGGGGAGTGCAAAGCCACAGTCTCTCAAGTCGATAACATTCTCCACTGGTTCTGGAGGGGGACTGGTGCCCAGAGTGCTTCATCCTGTGCAGGACAGACAGAGTGGATGCATGTCTCCACTGGTTCTGGAGGGGGACTGGTGCCCAGAGTGCTTCATCCTGCCAAGGACAGAGGTAGTGGATGCATGTCTCCACTGGTTCTGGAGGGGGACTGGTGCCCAGAGTGCTTCATCCTGTGCAGGACAGACAGAGTGGATGCATGTCTCCACTGGTTCTGGAGGGGGACTGGTGCCCAGAGTGCTTCATCCTGCCAAAGACAGAGGTAGTGGATGCATGTCTCCACTGGTTCTGGAGGGGGACTGGTGCCCAGAGTGCAACACGCTCCCCGTGACGGTCCCAGTTCCGTCACTGTCCCAGCTGCACATGGGCTAACGATGCTTGAGTTGGTGGTCTTTGCCCTGTTCAGCTGTGCTTTGCCATGGCGGTCTTTGCCCTGTTCAGCGGTGCTTGACTTTGCAGTTTTTGACCTGTTCAGCGGTGCTTTGCCATGGCGGTCTTTGCCCTGTTCAGTGGTGCTTGACTTTGCAGTTTCTGACCTGTTCAGCGGTGCTTTGCCATGGCGGTCTTTGCCCTGTTTAGCGGTCTTTACCATGGCAGTCTTTGCCCTGTTCAGCGGTGCTTGACTTTGCAGTTTCTGACCTGTTCAGCAGTGCTTTGCCATGGTGGTCTTTGCCCTGTTCAGCGGTCTTTACCATGGCGGTCTTTGCCCTGTTCAGCGGTGCTTGACTTTGCAGTTTCTGACCTGTTCAGCGTTGCTTTGCCATGGAGGTCTCTGCCCTGTTCAGCGGTGCTTGACTTTGCTGTCTCTGACCTGTGCATTGGTGTGTGGCATGACGGTCCCTCAGTGCCCAGCGGGGCTGTGGCTGCCGGGGCCCTCCAAGGCACTGACGCTGGCGGTG
The DNA here is from genome assembly GCF_031143425.1 of Pleurodeles waltl. Taxonomy (NCBI): domain Eukaryota; kingdom Metazoa; phylum Chordata; class Amphibia; order Caudata; family Salamandridae; genus Pleurodeles; species Pleurodeles waltl. Next base: position 351,723,415 of record NC_090438.1, read on the forward strand.
GTCTCCGGACCAGTGACGATACTGGTGCCCTCCAGGGCACTGACTCTGGCGGTGGTCTCCGGACCAGTGACGATAGTGCTGGCGGTGGCGTCCTGGCCAGCGGGGAGGATGGCGGCCTTCCCCTCCGTAATGCTCCTACCAGACTTTGGAGACTTCTTCTGCCCCTTCACCACCTTGGGTGGAGTCACAGCTGACTCGGCACTCCCCCCGGGACCCTTGTGAGCAGTTTTGCCGGCTGGAGTCTTCACCCCCTCCCGTCTGGCACTGTCCAACTTAAGGTGCTTTACAGGGGGTGGACTGGCAGTGCTTTGGCTCCGTGTCACACTGGCTGCCCTGGTGGCCGGTGCACTCCACAGACATCGAACACGCACCACTGGTACCGGACTTTTTTTGGCTGAGGTGCTACTACGGGACCTATGAATTGGAGGGGTGGGGGTGGTGGCACAGAGGTCAACGTTGCTCAGGAAAAGTTTCTGACGAACACTGGGATGGGTAGCTGGAGGGGGTCTGGGAGTGGAGGAAGAGGAGGTGGTTGTAGGAGATGTAACTTTAGGTGATTTGGGTGCAGGTGCAGGTACTGGAGGCTGTCGTGAGGTGGATGGATGTTGGGTGTGTGGGTGCCTGCGTTTGTGTACTTTGGGAGGGGGAGTCACAGACACATTGGGAGTGGACACAGGGGACGTGTAAATGGTAGTGAGGGTGGTGAGTGCAGGTGAGCGGGGTGTGGTGCTGGGTGTTCTGGTGCGAGTCCTAGTGCCTGCAGATGTAGTACATGCAGGTGAGAGTGTAGACGACACTGGGAGGGATGAGGGAAACGACAAGGAGGGAGACACAGTGGAGGCAGTGGATGTTGTGTCTGTATGTGGGTGATGCTTGTGTGAGTGCCTGTGGGTTGCGTGGTGCCTATGTTTGCCTGAGCTACTTTTGTGTGTTGAGGTGTGTGCATGCTTGTCTGATGGTGTGCTTGGAATAGGCTGGGGTACAGGGGATTGGGTCTGGATGGAGGAAGTTGGAGGGGGGAGGCTAGACACAGGGACAATGGCTGCCATCAGTGCTGAGGTCAGAGATTGCATGGTTCGATGATGGGCAGCCTGACCAGAATGAATGCCCTCCAGGAATGCATTAATGTGTTGCAATGCCCTTTCTACACCCTGGATGGCATTCACAATGGTAGACTGCCCAACAGTGAGTGACCTGAGGAGGTCAATGGCCTCCTCACTGAGGGCAGCAGGGGTGACTGGGGCAGGGGCTGAGGTGCCTGGGGCGAAGGTGATGCCCACCCTCCCGGGTGAGCGGGCACGGAACGAAGGCTGAGGGGCTGCTGGGAGGGCAGAGCTGGTAGGGGGGGTGGCGGCTGTACCTGTAGAAGTGGGGGGCACAGATGGTGCCGCCACCACAAGGGAGCTCCCATCGGAGGACGAGTCCGTATCGCTGTTTGTTGATCCGGTGACCGACGCGAAGCTTCCCTCGCCCTCTGTCCCACTGGTGTATTCAGAGTCCGTGGTGTGGACCTCCATGGCCATGTGGGATGCAGCTCCCTCGTGCTCCGGTGCCACTGTACCTCCGCCTGATGATGCTGATGCACAAAAGAACAGGGAGAGCACAAAAAGGGGCGGGGGCGACAGAAGAAAGACAGGTTGAGTGCATGGCTTACCACTACCGTTGGCGGACAATACAGACACAGCAGCCCCCTGCACTACGCCGTGCTCTTGGCCTCTACAGATGCAATTCCTGGGATATGGCCTACATGGCTATGGGTGTCATCTGCCCACATAGATGACACAGGGGCATGTCTACCTGTACTTGGCACTCTACAGAGGTGGGGTGGAGTGGCACATGGCCTGCATTACGGAGGGGCCAGCCCTCCTCCCCCACCCACACCCCTCCACTGCGCGCAAAGTCGGCAGTATGAGAGTGTACTCACCCCCTTGTGTCTGCTGTGATGGCGTCAAGTGCCCATCCAACTCAGGGTAGGCCACCGCCAGGATCTGGAACATCAGGGGGGTCATGGTGTGATGGGCACCCCTCCCACGTTGGGAGGCCATCCCCAGCTGAGCCTCCGCCGTCTTCTTGCTCCAGCGGCCAATGTCCTCCCATCTTTTACGGCAGTGGGTGCTCCATCTCTGGTGGACCCCCAGGGTCCGGACGTCCTTGGCGATGGCACGCCAAATGTCCTTCTTCTGGTGGGTGCTGACCTACATGACATGTACAGGGGAAGAAGTGAAGTCATTACCAACTGCACCGTTGAAGTGAGTGGCCCCCATCCCTACCCCTGCCATGTGGCACATGCATTCACAGTCCTTTATGCACGCAGAACTCTGCCCCCTTCCTTCTTACAACCAGCCCTCTCCACCCAGGCATAGCCCATACAAAGTGCCTCCTGTGTACTTACCTGTTAGTCTGGAGGACCGTAGAGTAACGTGTACTGGGGAGGACCCCGTCCAGGAGCTTCTCCAACTCCTGAGCAGTGAAGGCAGGGGCCCTTTCCCCAGACACATCAGCCATTGTCTCTTCCAGACCGAGGTCACAGCAGCATTTGCAGTGTAGGTCCTCTCCTGTTGAAGATCAGGTATCGAGTGATTGAACAGATAGAAAATGGCAGTGACGTCCGCTGCGGTGCGTATCATCACCGCCGGCGCACTTCATCATTGGCTCCTGGGACCCATAGGGTCCAATGTTAACCAATGCACCATTGCGCCACGGTCTACGACCGCCTACCGCGACGGTGTACAATGCCAGCGCAGTTACCTCACATCCCATTGTCCCAGTTTAGAGGTCAGGCAGCCGCCATTTCAGGGGCCCACATGGCTTCATTTACTACTGCGTCACACATACCTAGGCCTACACTCAACACACATACAGGAAGAGTTTTGTATTTGGTGTCGTGTTCTGTGTAGCTGTGGGTACATACCTGAGAATTTGTTGACTCTGTGGTCGCTGTTGTCCTTCATGGGCACCGTCAGCTGGGACATTTGAGGAGATGGCGGAATCCTCCGGTGTACCGACCGCTGGTGGACCTGTGAATGGAGGAGCGACATTTGATCATCACCTACAGGTTTGATCGTGCCACAATCCAGGAACTGTGTACCCAGTTGGAGCCAGACCTGATGGCACCAATCCGCCATCCCACAGGAATCCCCCCATGAATTGCAGGTGCTGTCAGTGCTCCATTTCCTTGCAAGTGGGTCAATTCAAACAGTGGCCATGGCATTAGGGATGTCCCAGCCTATGTTTTCCAACGTGTTGTCCAGAGTTTTGTCTGCCCTGCTGAAACACGTGAGGAGCTACATCGTTTTCCCTCAGGTGGAGGATTTGGTTACTGTTAAAGGTGACTTCTATGCCCTGGGACATATCCCCAACATCATAGGTGCTATTGATGGGACCCATATAGCTCTGTTTCCCCTCTCCCCCCCCCCCAAAGAGTGAACAGGTGTACAGGAACCGGAAGAGTTATCATTCCATGAATGTACAGATGGTATGTTTGGCAGACCAGTACATCTCACAGGTAAATGCTATGTTCCCTGGCTCAGTGCATGACGCCTACATCCTGCGGAATAGCAGCATCCCGTATGTGATTGGTAAACTCCAGAGGCACCATGTGTGGCTATTAGGGGACTCTGGTTACCCCAACCTGTCATGGCTACTGACCCCAGTGAGGAATCCCAGGACCAGGGCAGAGGAACGCTACAGTGAGGCACATGGGCGGATTAGGAGGGTGATCAAACGCACCTTCGGCCTTCTGAAGGCCAGGTTCAGGCACCTCCATATGACAGGTGGTTCCCTATTCTACTCACCAAGGAAGGTGTGCCAGATCATCATCGCCTGCTCGATGCTTCACAATCTTGCTTTGCGACGCCAGGTGCCTTTTCTGCAGGAGGATGGTCCAGATGACGGTGTTGTGGCAGCTGTGGAGCCTGTGGACAGTGATGAGGAGGAAGCTGAGGAAGAAGACATTGACAACAGGGAGTCAGTCATACAGCAATATTTCCAGTGACACACAGGTGAGAATTTCTTTTTACTATTACATTCACTTTCACACTTCTACCTCTATCCTGTCTGTCAATTTGAAGCAGTATTTGGTAACTGAGTTGTACATTTCTATTACAGTTTCACAGGTGTGGTTACTAACGTGTGTCATCTGCTTGCATCCTTCATGGACTTGTGATGTGTGACATAGGTATGTTGACATTAAAAGTTCGAACGGATTTTGTCATAGTCATAGCTAATACACATTTTCAAAATCACAGACTGACTCCAGATTGTTTTGTGCTTCAAGGGTGTTTATTTAAGTGCTCAAAAATGGAGGGGGGTTTTAAAATGGTGATGGGTGATGGTGGAGAAATGTCCATGGCAGAGTCCAGTCTATTCGTCTCACAGGTGCTTTGCCCATATGGGCATAGGAAGTGGAGCTGGGGCAGTTCCAATCTGGACAGGGTAACAAAGTGGGACAGTGGGAGGACAATCAGGGTGGTCTCATTGCCTGGCGGGGGTCTTGCCATCTTGCTCTGTCCTGTTCCTGGATCTCAGGGACCGCTTGCGGGGTGGTTCTCTGTCTGCAGGGGGTGGGGTGCTGGTGTAGTGGTCCTGTGGTGGGGCGTCCTGTCCACTAGAGCCGGCGGAGGTGGTGGGCAGTTCATCGTCCAGGCTAGTGTCAGGGGCCCCTTGGAGGGCCACGGTGTCCCTCATGGTCTTTTGTATGTCCTTCAGCACCCCTACGATGGTGCCCAGGGCGGAGCTTATGGTTCTGAGCTCCTCCCTGAAGCCCAAATACTGTTCGTCCTGTAGGCGCTGGGTCTCCTGAAACTTGGCCAGGACCGTTGCCATCGTCTCCTGTGAGTGGTGGTATGCTCCCATGATGGAGGAGAGGGCCTCGTGGAGAGTGGGTTCCCTAGGCCTGTCCGCCCCCTGTTGCACAGCAGCCCTCCCAGTTCCCCTGTGTTCCTGTGCCTCCGTCCCCTGGACCGTGTGCCCACTACCACTGCCCCCAGGTCCATGTTGTTGGGGTGGTGGGTTATCCTGGGTTCCCTGTAGTGGTGGACACACAGCTGATTGACGTGTCCTGGGTATGGAGGTATGGGCCCGCTGGGTGGGTGCTGTGCTGGTGTTACCAGAGGGTGGAAGGTCAGTCTTGGGCTGTGCCTGTGCAAGGGGAACCGACTGTCCCAAGGCCCACGATGGTCCGGGCTGGTCATCTGGATCCAGTTGGCCAGAGCTGCTGTCGTCACTGTGGGCCTCTTCTGTGGGTGGAGTGGATATGTCTGGATCCTCCTGTCTGGTGGCGTTACGTAGTGGTCCTGCAGGGGTATAAGAGCATGATTATTGCATGTGTGTGTGTCATGGTGTGCAATGGGTGGGTGTGCGTGTACCCCAGTGCAAGCATTCCCGTGTGGGGGCTTGTGTGATGATGGTTGGGGGGGAGTTATGGGTATGTGCAGTGAGCATGCTTTAGTGATGGGTGACCATGCTTAGTTGTTTCATGCAGGGCTTGGTGTTGGGATGGGTGGTTTGTGTTATTAGTACATTAGTGAGGAGTTGGAGTGATAGGGGAGGGGGTGAGGGTGGGGGTCTGTGATGGCATGCATGTAGGGTGGGGGATATGATAGTTAAGATTTGACTTACCAGTGTCCATTCCTCCACCGACTCCTCCGAGGCCCTCTGGAAGCATGATGGTCAAGACCTGCTCCTCCCATGTTGTTAGTTGTGGGGGAGGAGGTGGGGGTCCGCCGCCAGTTCGCTGAATCGTGATGTTGTGCCTGGAGACCACTGAACGCACCTTCCCCCGTAGGTCGTTCCACCTCTTCCTGATGTCCTCCCGATTTCTTGGATGCTGTCCCACAGCGTTGACCCTGTCCACGATTCTTCACCATAGCTCCATCTTCCTGGCTATGGAGGTGTGCTGCACCTGTGATCCAAATAGCTGTGGCTCTACCTGTACGATTTCCTCCATCATAACCCTGAGCTCCTCCTCAGAAAACCTGGGGTGTCTTTGGCGTGACATGGGGTGGTGTAGGTGATGTGTGGGGTGGTGTATGTCTTGACGAGTGTGGTGATGTGTAGTGGTGTGTGGTGTTTTGTGCGTGGAATGTTGTATGGGTGATGGTGTTGTGTGCCTCTGTGTGGTGGGGTTCTCTATTGCTGTGCTCTCTGTCGCCTTCGTCTATAGGTTTTGGTCGTAGGGGTTTGTGGGTGATGTGGGTGTGTGTTTTATATTGTGTTGGGTGTGTGGGAGTGGTGTTTGTATGTGTATCAGGTGTGTGTAATTCGATTTGTCCAATGTGGCGGTGTTTTGGAGATGTGTGTGTATTTTGAGCGCAGCGGTGTGTACCGCCAATGGAATACCGCAGTTGAAAGACCGCCGCGTGGATTAGTGGGTCGTGATAGCATGGGCGTGTTTCTGTTGGCGTGACGGTGGAGGTTTTGTTTTCGCCAGTTTATCACTGACCTTTGGTGTGGCGGACTTGTGTGGGTGTCTGAATTTCGGCAGATTCCGAGATGTGGGTCGTAATAGCTGTGGCGGAATTCCGCGGCGGTGTTTTGGCGGTCTTCTGCACGGCAGTAAGCGGGTTTTACCGCCAATGTTGTAATGACCCCCTTAATATCACTTTTCAGTGATATCTCTACAATTTCACATTGCATCTTCATTCGTTTTGACCTACAATTATCCAGAGAAATATTCTATATTTTTCCAAACACTGTGTGGTGTATTTTTGTGGTGCTATATGGTGTTATTGTATGATTTATTGCACAAATACTTTACACATTGCCTTCTAAGTTAAGCTTGACTGCTCGTGCAAAGCTACCAGAGGGTGGGCACAGGATAATTTTGGATTGTGTGTGACTTACCCTGACTAGAGTGAAGGTTCTTGCTTGGACAGAGGGTAACCTGACTGCCAACCAAAAACCCCATTTCTAACAGACAGGATGACAAAACAAGACAGTTGAGGAAGAGGCAAAAGATACACTGGGTCAAGGGCTGCACCAACAGCACTGTTGATGTACACAGCACCCTCACACACAGGGAACAGGCCTACACACTATGCATTACACCACCACTGATATTGCTAGCCACCAAGGCATAAGGAGGGTCACACACTGCCAACTGCAGCACACCTGGGACCCACACAGCCCTGGCCAGTAGTGGATGCCTACGAGCTAGGTAGCAGGATTATCCCTTCAGAACCTACGCTGCAATGTCAAGCCTGGCCTAGGGACACCCACTGACACGCATCCACCGCCGGGATACCACCCTACCATGTTAAGTTGTAATGATGGGCACTATATTCACCCCTTTGTGGCTACTGTGATGCCCTCAAGCGCCCATCCAGCTCTGGATAGGCCACCACCAGTATGCGGGCCATCAGGTGGGGTCAGGGTTTGACGGGCACCCCTTGCTCATCAGGAGACCATCCCCAGCTGGGCCTCCGCCGTCTTCTGTGCCCAGTGTCTCAGGTCCTCCCACCATTTGCGACAATGGGTGCCCCATCTGCCATAGCTCCCCGGGTCTGCACCTCCTTGGGGTTGGCACGCCATATACCCTTCTTTTGATGGGCGCTGACCTGCAGAGGCAATACACACAGAGAAATACCATTAGACAACGAGTCCAGCCTGTTACACATATGGCCCACCATACCCGTTTCCATCACCATTGGCATACACATAGCCCAGCACACAACCTGTATGCCGCCAAGAGGACATCCACCCACCCCCCCTTACACAAGGCCTTCACTCACACCACTCCATGCATTCATGCCACATGCATCGTGCCCACAGTGTACTCACCTGTTTGTCTGGAGGCCCATACAACAGTCCGTAATGGGGTAGGACCCCATCCACCAGTCTCACTGTCAACACCAGGGCAGTGCGCGCTCTACGGGCGACTGAAATGCAAAAACCCAGCACTCTCAAGACAACGTAGTTTATGCATTGTGCTGATATGTTGTTGTTTTACCTTTTGCATTGCAGAGTTCAATCCTGAAGACTTATTTTTAAGGTGCTTATAAATACTGTTCCTTTGCAATGTATTGCTAGAGGCTTTCAGAGTGTGTCAGGGTGTGGTCCCATTCCAGGGCCTTCTAGAAGCTTTCCCTGCAGCATGTCTGGGTGTGGTTGTGGACTGGGCCAAGACTCTATAAAAGGGAGCCATCCCAGCTCCACGTTTCAGAGGTCCCGGTGCAGAGCAGCAGCAACTTCCTGAGCTCCTGTTCCAGTGGCCTATTTTGATCTTCCAAGCCTCTGCCCTTCATTCTTCATTGGTGATCCTGGTTCAGGGCGGTAAGACGGAGGTTGGGCTGGGCCCCCGACTCCGTTATCGAGGACGCTCGAATTCTTGGGCCTAATTCTTGCATGATTAACAAATTACTCTTGTGCGTGTGAATGTGCGATTGGGCGTTTTGTGGCATTTGCATGCTGTTACTCGAATCAGCAAGACGCGCGATTCTTTCTCTGTGTTTAATTCATGGTAATCATTGTGCGCTACCATTTCTTGACAGTTACATGGTGGCCTTCGAATTGGCAAGACGCACGATTCTTTCTCCGTGTTTAGTTCATGGTAATCATTGTGTGCTACCATTTCTTGACAAATACATGGTGGCCTTCGAATCGGCAAGACGCGCGATTCGTTTTTTTGTGCTTAACCCTTGATATTCATTGTGCGCTACCATTCCTTGGCAGTTACATGGTGGCATTCGAATCGGCAAGACGCGCGATTCTTTCCTCGTGCTTAATTCATGTTATTCATTGTGCGCTACCATTCCTTGGCAGTTACATGGTGGCATTAGAATCGACAAGACGCGCGATTCTTTCCTCGTGCTTAATTCATGTTATTCATTGTGCGCTACCATTCCCTGGCAGTTACATGGTGGCATTCGAATCGGCAAGACGCGCAATTCTTCCCTCATGCTTAATTCATGTTATTCATTGGGCGCTACCATTCCTTGGAAGTTACATGGTGGCATTCGAATCGGCAAGACGCGCGATTCTTTCCTCATGCTTAATTCATGCTGTTCATTGTGCGCTACCCTTCTAAGGCATTTACTTGGTAGTACTCAAGTTGACAAGTCGTGTGATTTATTCCTGAATGTGAGAAAACAGGGCTGATTGCAGAGGCCCCCTAACATTTTGCCCCCATTTTCCACTTTTTAATGGTGTTTTCCTGACTCTGATGGTGCCCTGGGTACTGCTAACCAGTCCCAGGGCCTGTGCTTTGTGTAAAATGGATATGCAAATTAGGCTAATTATAATTGGCTAAGTTAACCTACCTATAAGTCCCTAGTATATGTATGTAGGTTTAGGGACCACAGCATGGGTAGTGCACCCATAGGTGCACTGCTGAGGTGCCCAGTGTCATTTTAAAGGCAGGCCTGCCTTGCTGGCTGCTTTTAAATTAAAGTTATATGCAAATTCGACTTTGGAATTAAAAGTAGTTCCAAAGTCTTAAACTACCTTATTTTTACATATAAGTCACCCCTAAGGTGTGCCCTATGTGCCCCTAGGGCTGGGTGCCATGTAACTATAAGTAGGGACTTTATAAAAATAGTTTTATAAGCCCTGGTGAGGTAAATGCAGCCAAATTCGTTTTTCCCTCATTGTAGTAAATGACCTTCATAGGCTAGAATGGGGAGACTTTATTTTAATTTTTAAAGTCTCCTTAAATGATGCATACCAAGAATTTGGTATCACATTAATTGTTATAATAAATCCCACAACTTCCAGTTGTTGGATTTAATATAACTTGTTCAGGTAAAGAGTTTTAAACTTTACATGAAAAGTTGCCAATTTCCGTCCTGCATTGTTTTTGCTGCTGTGCTCTGATTGGCCAGCCTCTAGTAGCTTGGCCAAGCTGCCTTGATGAGGTGTGCAGTGGCCTGGCTTCACACAAAGGAATGTGCCTATGGAAAGGAATCTCCCCTCAGCAGAGGGTGAGGCAGGAAGGGGGAGGGCTGCCAAACTGGTCTTCAAAGGCAGAGAAGGACATTTGGAGCAACCAGCAACACCCCCACATCCTGCAACCCCAGACAACTAGGTGCCCCCTTAATTAGATTAGGAGAGGGCAGGAGAGGAGTGTGTTTATGACTTTTAGCCACACCAGTGGGTGGGCTCAGCCAGATGTAACTTCCAAAAATCAGATTCAGCCATGATGGATTTTGAGAGAATGTTGCCTCTTGGGATTGATTTTTGCCACACTTCTCAGGAAGTGGTCATCACAGGGGGAAGGACCCTGCACCTGATTGGAGAACCAGGACCCCCCTGCTGTTCACCCAGGAGCAAGGATAAAACTGTCAGACCTGCACCCACACCGCAGTTCCCTACCAAATCCAACAAGGAAGAACTACAGAAGAAGAAGGACTGCCCTGCTGGACCCCTGGCCTGCACCTGGAACCTGCACTCAGAAGGACTGCACCAGCTGCACACTTGGGCTTCACCACAAGAAGGACTTTGCCTGGCTTCAACTGGTTCAAGGAGGGACTCCCTGTTTGCTATAGGTTAAAAATTGCTAACCAGAGTCCCCTGCACCAACTCCTGAAGAAAGTGACCAGCTGACCACTGTCCAGTGGCCAAAAAGGAGTTTGCGCCAGGTGCATTCTGGGAGTTGTAGTCCGCACCCCCCAAGGACCATCTCAGAACTTCTGGACCCTTGGGGTGAGCTGTGGACCTCAAAATAATCTTAAAAGGACATCTGGGAGAAGCCCCAGAAGTTTGGAGAAGTTTGGCCAAATTTTGAAAAAAAGCACCATAGAGGGTCTGACCCGCGGCGCAACTCTAGCCGGCTTGCCTCAACCGTGACCCGGCCTGATTTGCTGGTTCGTTCCGGTAAAGAAAAATCTCTGAAAAAGAGACTAAGGGGGTCATTCCGACCCCGGCTGGCGGCGGAAGGCGCCCGCCTGGCGGGAACCGCCAGAAGACCGTACCGCGGTCAAATGACCGCGGCGGTCATTCTGACTTTCCCGCTGGGCCGGCCGGGGGGCGACCGCCAGAAGGCCGCCCGCCGGCCCAGCGGGAAAGCCCCTTCAACAATGAAGCCGGCTCCGAATGGAGCCGGCGGAGTTGAAGGGGTGCGATGGGTGCAGTGGCGGCCCTGTTAGGGGGCCCTGCTAGGGGGCCCCTGCACTGCCCATGTTTTGGCATGGGCAGGGCAGGGGCCCCCAGGGGCCCCACGACACCCGTTCCCGCCATCCTGTTCCTGGCGGTTTTTACCGCCAGGACCAGGATGGCGGGAAGGGGGTCGGAATCCCCATGGCGGCGCTGCTTGCAGCGCCGCCGTGGAGGATTCTCTGGGGCAGGGGAAAACCGGCGGGAAACCGCTGGTTCCCCTTTTCTGACCGCGGCTTTACAGCCGTGGTCAGAATTGCCCCTGAAGCACCGCCAGCCTGTTGGCGGTGCTTCCTCCGTCCCCGGCCCTGGCGGTCCATGACCACCAGGGTCGGAATGACCCCCTAAGTCCGAAGGTAAAAAGTTGATCGGGACCTCCCAGCCAGCGTATCCGAGGAGGGCTCCATGGACGTCGGATCAAGATCCAGGTTTACCCCGGTCGAAGGATTTTCACCTCGAAAAAACGACTGAGTCCGAAGGTAAAAATCTCCACCGAGGATTCCAGCATCGCGTATCTGGAGAAGGGCTCCAGGAGGTCGGATTAGACTGGCAGGTTCGTCCCACTGAAGAAAATCTTCGAAAAAAAGACTAAGGGGGTCATTCCAACCTTGGCGGTAAAAGGCGCTTACCGCCGTGCAGAAGACCGCCAAAACACCGCCGCAGCCGCGGTAAACCACCACGGTCATTCTGACCCACAACAGGCAAACCGCCAAAATACAGACATCCACAAAAGTCCGCCACACCAAAGGGCATCGAGAAACTGGCGATGACCAAACCTCCACCGTCACGCCAACAGAAATACGCCCATGCCATCACGACCCACGAATCCACGCGGCGGTCTTTCAACCGCGGTATTCTATTGGCGGTACACACCGCCGCGCTCAAAATACACACACTTCTACAAAACACCGCCACATTGGATAATTACAAATACACACACCTGATACACATACACACACACACACCACTCCCACACACCCATTACAATATAAAACACACACCCACATCACCCACAAATCTCCACTCCAACAGAATCGTGAACACGCACAGAGAAAAGAGATCCGAGCACCCAGACGCCCATTTTACTGTCACCCAGCAATATTACCACGCACTTCACACAACACAACAATACACATCACCACACTTAGCACCACACAATCCACCCCACACATCACCCACACTACCCCATGGCACCGCAAAGACACTCCAGGTTTTCTGAGGATGAACTCAGGGTCATGGTGGAGGAAATTGTACGGGTAGAGCCACAGCTCTTCGGGACACAGGTGCAGCACACCACCATAGCCAGGAAGATGGAGCTATGGAGCAGAATAGTCGATAGGGTCAACGCTGTGGGACAGCACCCAAGAAATAGGGACGACATCAGGAAGAGGTGGAACGACCTACGGGGGAAGGTGCGTTCAGTGGTATCCAGGCACAACATCGCGGTGCAGCGGACTGGCGGCGGACCCCCACCTCCTCCACCAGAATTTACAACATGGGAGGAGCAGGTCTTGGCGATCCTGCATCCTGAGGGCCTCGCAGGAGTATCTGGAGGAATGGACTCTGGTAAGTCTCATCTTCACTACTTCATCCCCCCACCCCACCAGCATGCCAACTCATACCCCCATCCTCACCCTCACCCCCATCACACCTACTCCTTGCAAATGTCTCACCATCACAACCCACCCATCCCAAACCCAAACCCAGCATGCGACCACAAAGCATGGACACCCATCACCAAAGCATGCCCACTGCACATACCCATCACCCCCCCCCCCCCCAAACCACCGTCACTAAAGCCCCCACACGGGAATGCCAGCACTGGGGTACATGGGCACCCACCCATTGCATGCTATGGCACACACAGATGCAATAACCATACTTTTATACCCCTGCAGGACCCGAACGCCACATCACCGCGCAGGAGGGTCCACAAATGCCCACTCCACCCCCAGAAGAGGCCCACAGTGATGACAGCACCTCTGTCGACCTGGATCTAGATGACCAGCCGGGCCCATCGGGGACCTCGGGACAGTCGGTTCCCCTCACCCAGTCACAGGCCTCCACAGACCTTCCCCCCTCTGGAAACACCAGCACAGCACCCACCCAGCGGGCCCATACCTCTGTCCCCAGGACACGTCAATCAGCGGTGTGTGCACCACTACAGGGCACCCAGGCTAACCCACCACCCCAACAACAACAGGGACCTGGGGGCAGTGGTAGTGGGCACACGGTCCAGGGGACAGAGGCCCAGGGAAACAGGGGAACTGGGAGGGCTGCTGTGCGACAGGGGGGGGACAGGCCCAGGGAACCCACTCTCCACGAGGCCCTCTCCTCCATCATGGGAGCCTACCATCATTCCCAGGAGACGATGGCGACGGTACTGGCCAGGTTTCAGGAGATCCAGCTCCTGCAGGAGGAACAGTATTTGGGCTTCAGGAAGGAACTACGAACCATCGTAGGGGCTCTGAATCAGGTAGTCACCACATTGCAGGACACTGTGGCACCACAAAGGGCCCCTGACACTAGCATGGACCAAGAACTGCCTACCACCTCTGCCGGCGCTAGTGGACAGGAGGCCCGCCACAGGACCAACAGGCCACCAGCACCCCACCCCCTGCAGAAGGAGAACCACCCTGCAAGCGGTCCCTGAGATCCAGGAAGAAGACAGAGTAAGATGCCAAGACCCCCGCCAGGAAAGGATACCTCCCTGATTGTCATCCCACTGTCCCATATTGTCACCCTGTCCATCCTTAAACTGCCCCTGCTCCACTTTCCACAGGCATCTGGACAATGCACCTGTGATATAAGTAGTCTGGACTCTGCCATGGACATTCCTCCACCATCACCTCTCACCGATTTGCAACCACCCACCAATATAGAGCACTGTAATAAACACAGTTATTGCACAAAACAATCAGGAGTCTGGCTGTGATTTTGAACAAATGTATTAGACATGACCGTGCCAAAATGCTCATTTACATTGTGATGACAAAATACCACTGTCACACAGCTGTAGTCCATGGGGAAACAAAGCAGATGTCACGCAGTGGGGCCCACAGCTCTGAAATCGGAAGGGAAAGTCACAACTCAGTTACCATACACTGGGGGAAAAGGTCAGACAGTAGAGAGGTAGTAGTCTTTAAGTAAATGTAATATGCCGGTGTGGATTCTTACCTGTGTGTCATTGAAATTACTGCTGTATCACTGTGTTCCTGTTCTCTATGTCGTCCTCTTCGGCTTCCTCGTCTTCACTCTCCACAGGCTCCACAGCTGCCACAACACCACCTTCTGGACCATCCTCCTGCAGAAAAGGCACCTGGCGTCGCAAAGCCAGGTTGTGAAGCATACAGCAGGCCACGATGATCTGGCACACCTTCTTTGGTGAGTAGAATAGGGATCCACCTGTCATATGGAGGCACCTGAACCTGGCCTTCAGGAGGCCAAAGGTTCGCTCGATCACCCTCCTAGTCCGCCCATGTGCCTCATTGTACCGTTCCTCTGCCCTTGTCCTGGGATTCCTCACTGGGGTCAGTAGCCATGACAGGTTGGGGTAACCAGAGTCACCAATTAGCCACACACGGTGCCTCTGGAGTTGACCCATCACGTAAGGGATGCTGCTATTCCGCATTATGTACGAGTCATGCACTGACCCAGGGAACTTGGCATCAAAATGGGAGATGTACTGGTCAGCCAAACACAACATCTGTACATTCATCGAATGATAACTCTTCCTGTTCCTGTACACCTGTTCACTCCTGCTGGGTGGACCAAAGCAACATGTGTCCCATCAATGGCACCTATGATGTTGGGGATATGTCTAAGGGCATAGAAATCACCCTTCACTGTAGGCAAATCCCCCACCTCAGGGAAAACGATGTAGCTCCGCATGTGTTTCAGCAGGACAGACAACACTCTGGACAACACCTTGGAAAACATAGGCTGGGACATCCCTGATGCTATGGCCACAGTTGTTTGAAATGACCCACTTGCCAAGAAATGGAGTACTGACAGAACCTGCACTTGAGGGGGGATTCCTGTGGGTTGGCGAATTGGTGACATCAGGTCTGCCTCCAGCTGGGCACACAGTTCCTGAATAGTGGCTCGGTCAAGCCTGTATGTCAGTATGACATGTCTTTCCTCCATTGTCGACAGGTCCACCAGTGGTCTGTACACCGGAGGATGCCTCCATCTCCTCGCATGTCCCAGCGGACGGTGCCTATGAAGGACAACAGCGAGCACAGAGTCAATCAACACACAGGTACGTAACCACAGCTTGCACAGAACACGATTCCCAATGCATTGAATGGCTTGTATGAGTGTTGATGCAAGGCCTAGGTATGTGTGACGCAGTAGAAAGTAAGCCATGTGGGCCCTTGAAATGGCGGCTGCCTGACCTGTGAAGTGCGACAATGGGATGTGAGGTAAATGCGCTGACGTGGCACACCGTGGTGGTCGAAGACCGCGGCGCAAAGCAGCATTGGTTAACATTGAACCTTATGGGTCTCAGGAGCCAATGACGATGTGCGCCGGCGGTCGCGGTACGCACCGCCGCGGGCGTGACTGCCATTTTCTATCTGCTTAATCACTCGATACCTGATCTTCGACAGGAGAGGACCTACACTGCAAGTGCTGCTGTGACCTCGGTCTGGAAGAGACAATGGCTCATGCGACTGGGGAAAGGGCCCCTGCCTTCACTGCTCAGGAATTGGAGAAACTTGTGGATGGGGTCCTCCCCCAGTATGAGCTACTCTACAGTCCTCCAGACCAACAGGTAAGTACACTGGGACCATGCTTTGTGGGCAATGCCTGTGTTGAGTGGGATGGATGAAAGATGGTGGGGAGGGGAGCGATTGAGGCATGCATCAAACGACGGATGAGAGCATGTGCCACATGGCAAGGGTGGGGATGGTGGGCCCCTCACATTGAGCATGCAGAAAGTGATGAATATTTTTCTCCCCCTGTACATGTCACATAGGTCAGCGCCCACCAGAAGATCGATATTTGGCGTGCCATCGCCAAGGACGTCCGGACCCTGGGGGTCCACCACAGACGGGGCACCCACTGCCTGAAGAGATGGGAGGAAATCCGCCGCTGGAGCAGGAAGACGGCGGAGGCTCAGCTGGGGATGGCCTCCCAACGTGGGAGGGGTGCCAGTCGGACTTTGACCCCCCTGATGTCCCGGATCCTGGCGGTGGCCTACCCTGATTTGGATGGGCGCGTGAGGACATCACAGCAGACACAAGGGGGTGAGTACACTCTAATCCTGATGACTTTGCGCGCAGTGGAGGTGTCTGGGTGGGGGAGGAGGGCTGTGGGTATCCCTAGGCCAGGGCGATTTCTGTAGGCTAGGCCCCTCCGTAAGGCATGGCCCTGTGCCCCCGCCCCCCACCTCTGTAGGGTGCCAAGTACAGCTATTCATGGCCCTGTGTCATCAATGTGTGCAGATGTCGCCCATAGGCCTGTAGGCCATGTCCCACGGATTGAGTAGTCGACCCCAAGTGCGCGGCGTAGTGCAGGGGGCTTTTGTGTCTGTCCTGTCCGCCAACGGTGTCGCCAATGCATGCACTCAACGTGTCTTTATTTCCCCCCCCCCCATTTTTTGTGGTCTTCCTGTTCATGTGTGCATTAGCATCATCAGGCGGAGGAGAAGTGGCATCGGAGCACGAGGGAGCTGCATCCCACATGGCCATGCAACGGACTCGGAATTCACCAGTGGGACGGAGGGCGAGGGGAGCTCCACAGCGGGGACTCGTGCAGATATCAGTGACAGCGACTCGTCCTCTGAAGGGAGCTCCCTTGTGGTGGCGGCAACATCTGTGCCCCCGCAACAACAGGTACAGCCGCCACCCTGCGCACCGGCACCGCCCTCCCAGCAGCCCCTCAGCGTTTGGCCCGTGCCCGCTCACCCAGGAAGGTGGGCATCTCCTTCGCCCCAGGCACCTCAGGCCCTGCCCCAGTCACCCCTGCTGCCATCAGTGAGGAGGT
The DNA here is from genome assembly GCF_031143425.1 of Pleurodeles waltl. Classification (NCBI taxonomy): domain Eukaryota; kingdom Metazoa; phylum Chordata; class Amphibia; order Caudata; family Salamandridae; genus Pleurodeles; species Pleurodeles waltl. Next base: position 351,740,491 of record NC_090438.1, read on the forward strand.
CATTGACCTCCTGAGGACGCTCACTGTTGGGCAGTCTACCATTTTGAATGCCATCCAGGGTGTCGAAAGAGAGGTGCACCAGAGTAATGCGTACCTGGAGGGCATTCATTCTGGTCAGGCTGCCCTTCAGCGATCGTTCAACACTCTGGCCTCAGCACTGATGGCAGCCATTGTCCCTGTCTCTAGCCTCCCCCCTCCAACTTCCTCCACCCATACCCTATCACCTGTACCTCTGCCTATCCCAGACACACCATCAGACCAGCCTGCACACACCTCAACACCCAAGGGAAGCTCAGCCAGACATAAGCACCACACATCACACAGGCATTCACACAAGCAACATCCACATACAGACATAACAACACCCACTGCCTCCACTGTGTCCCCCTCCTCCTCGTCTCACTCCTCCCTCCCTGTCACGTCTCCACTCACACCTGCATGCACAACATCTTCAGCCACTACCTCCATCACCAGCACACACACCAGAACCCCCGCACACGTGCAGTCACCACCCCCACTACCATTTACACGTCCCCTGTGTCCTCTCCCAGTGTGTCTGTCACCCCCTCTTCCAAGATACACAAACGCAGGCAGCCACCCACCCAACAGCCATCCACCTCACGACAGCCTCCAGCCCAAGCACCTGCACCCAAAGACACCAGACTTAAAACTCCTGCAACCACAACCTCTTCCTCCACTCCCATACCCACTACACCTACCCGTCCCACTGTTCCTAAAATGCTTTTCCTGTCCAAACTTCACCTATTTCCAACAACTCCCCCACCCGTCCATGTCATAGGACTCCAGTCAGCACCTCAGCCACCACAAAACCGGGACCTGTCATGACAGTCTGCCATGGACTGTGGAGTCCCCCACCCTCGAGGGCAGCCAGTTCAGTATGGAGCCAAAGCACGGCCAGCCCACCCCCGGAGAAACATCCGAAGATAGGCAGTGGCCGCCGTGAGAGGGTTAAAACACCAGGGACTAAAACCCCTACCATGGCTCCGGCAGGAAGTGATGAGCCAGCTGGCACACCGCCCAAAGTGGTGAAGGGCCACAGGCGATCAGGGAAGGCTGGGAAGGGCAGCACGCCCGACAAGACCGCCATCAGCCCAGCTGGCCAGGAGGGCCCCGCCAGCCCCATCCCAGGTGGGCAGGAGGACACCAACAGGCCCGGTACTGCAGCCCAGGAGGGCACCGCCAGCCCCATCCCAGGTGGGCAGGAGGACACCAACAGGCCCGGTACTGCAGCCCAGGAGGGCCCCGCCAGCCACACGACAGATGGGCAGGAAGGCCCCGCCAGCCACAGCTCAGGTGGCAAATGACCTCCACGCCATGGCCGGAGCCGCTGAACTGGGCACCACCGCCTCAAGCACCGCTGAACTGGGCACCGCCGTCTCAAGCACCGCTGAACTGGGCCCTTCATCTCAAGTACCGCTGAACTGGGCACCGCCGTCTCAAGCACCGTTGAACTGGGCACCGCCGTCTCAAGCACCGCTGAACTAGGCCCTTCATCTCAAGTACCGCTGAACTGGGCACCGCCGTCTCAAGCACCGCTGAACTGGGCCCTTCATCTCAAGCACCGCTGAACTGGGCCCTTAATGTCAAGTACCGCTGAACTGGGCACCGCCGTCTCAAGCACCGCTGAACTGGGCCCTTCATCTCAAGTACCGCTGAACTGGGCACCGCCATCTCAAGCACCGCTGAACTGGGCACCGCCGTCTCAAGCACCGCTGAACTGGGCCCTTCATCTCAAGTACCGCTGAACTGGCTACCGCCGTCTCAAGCACCGCTGAACTAGGCACCGCCGTCTCAAGCACCGCTGAACTGGGCCCTTCATGTCAAGTACCGCTGAACTGGGCACCGCCGTCTCAAGCACCGCTGAACTGAGCACCGCCGTCTCAAGCACCGCTGAACTGGGCACCGCCGTCTCAAGCACCGCTGAACTGGGCCCTTCATGTCAAGTACCGCTGAACTGGGCACCGCCGTCTCAAGCACCGCTGAACTGGGCACCGCCGTCTCAAGCACGCTGAACTGGGCCCTTCATCTCAAGTACCGCTGGCCCATTAGCGGCAGGGGCAGGCCCGCATCTGTGTCAGGCAGGGCTGCACGAAGCACTCAGGTCACCAGTCCCCCTCCAGAATCAGTGGAGAACAGCATCCACTCCGTCTGTCCTTAACAGGATGAAGCACTCTGGGCACCAGTCCCCCTCCAGAACCAGTGGAGACTGTTATCTACTTGAGAGACTGTGGCTTTGCACTCCCCAGGATGTAACAGTGGGCAAGCCACCCACTGTAGAGACTTGTGAGACTGTGGCTTTGCACTCCCCAGGATGTAACAGTGGGCAAGCCACCCACTGTAGAGTCTTGTGAGACTGTGGCTTTGCACTCCCCAGGATGTAACAGTGGGCAAGCCACCCACTGTAGAGACTTGTGAGACTGTGGCTTTGCACTCCCCAGGATGGAACAGTGGCCATGGAGGCCCCTCGTGGATCTGGCGTCGTGGACTCATCTGGCTGAGGTGCACCCCCTTCCCTTCCCCCTGAGGTGCCTGTAGTTTTGCTATCTGATGCCCCTGCAGTGTTCTCTCCGTTGGAGTCAGGTATCCTGTGTGGGCTTTGCCCATGTGATTTGGGCCCAGTGGTCCACGGACAATGCCTGCTGCAATGATTGGACTTGTACATTTATGTATATAAAAGTATTTGATGTGTTATATATTTTTAAGCCAGTAATACAATATTTTCAAATGTTTAGAATCATTTCCTTTTGTCTTTGCATTCTTCTGGGGGGTTTGGGGGGGTAACTGTGATGTATTGCTATGCATTGATGTGTGTGTTGTAGTGGGTGGGGGTGGGTGTGTGGCGTATGTGTGTCCCCGTATTTTTTTCCCCTCCCCCCTCCCCTGTGTCGTAGGTGCAGTACTCACCGTTGGCTTCTGCGCCGGCGTTCGTGCTCCTGGTAGAGGAGCAGCAAGACTATCGCTGGGAGGATGTGGAGTTCGGGTTCCATGCTGTCCTGATTCCTCGTGGGGTGTATGGAGGTGAGCGTTTTCCGTTCTAAATGGCTGTTTCCGCCGTGTTTTTATCGGCGGGGCTACCGCCCCGGAAAAGATGGCGGATTGGTAGGTTGTGATAGGGTGGGCGGTACAGTGACTCCCGCCTGTCTGTTGGCGGTGACTGCCGCGCTGTTTGTTTGTCCCGCCGTGGCGGGCGGTGTGTTGATGTGGCGGTCTTTGTTGGCGGTTCCCACCAGGGTCGGAATTCCATTTTGTTTTTACCGCCAGCCTGTTTGCGGTTTGGCCGCAGCTTTAACACCGACCGCCAGGGTTGGAATGACCACCTAAGTGTAAAGGTAAACTTTTAACCGAGGCCTCCCGCGGCCTGTAGGCGAGCAGGGCTCCATCGCGGTCGGCCTTAAACTTTGACTTTGCCCCGGTCGAGGTGCAACCAGATGACCCGATTGCCGCTTTTTGTTTCTAGGCGCTAAAAAAATAATAATTCTTTAAAAATTCATATCTCCAGTTCCCCTTATCCGATTATATTCGTTTTGGTGTCATTTTAAAGATAAAAATATAATCTATTTTTATAAATTGGTTTTGGATTTTTAAACTGTTTCCTGTGTTTTATTTAATTACTGTTTTGTGATATTTGAATGCTTTACACTCTGGGGGTCATTCCAACCCTGGCGGTCGGTGATAAAGCGGCGGCCAACCCGCCAACAGGCAGGTGGTCAAAAAAAAGGTATTCTGACCCTGGCGGGAACCGCCAACACAGCCCGCCACTTTAACACTCCGACCGCCACGGCGGGACAGACAAACAGCGCGGCGGTCACCGCCAACAGCCAGGCGGCAGACAATGTACCGCCCACCCTATCACAACTCACCAATCCGCCACCTTTTCCGGGGCGGGAGCCCCGCCGATAAAAACACGGCGGAAACAGACTACGAACGGGAAAACGCTCACCTATACACACTCCACGAGGAAGGAGGACAGCATGGAGCCCGAATTACACATCCTACCGGCTATTGTCTACCTGCTCATCTACCACGAGTACGAACGCCGGCGCGGACGACAACGGTGAGCACTGCACCTACGACACAGGGGATGGGGGAGGAGGAAAGCTTACGGGTACACACATATGCGACCCCCCCCAACTATCTACACACCAATGCAGAGCACCAAGTCACAGTGACACCACCCAAACCCCCCGGAATAATGCAAAGACATAATTAAAGTGAGAAACAACATTTATGTATATAAGAGGTTCTTTGAAGTCATGGTAAAATAGCAATATGAATTGTAAAAAATCATGTAAGAACATTGCGAAACCGATAAACATAGGCAATAAGTCCTGCACAGTCACCTAAATTTCCACTGTCCGTGGGCCAAAGTGTATCAACACATGGGCAAAGCCCACACAGGAGACCTGAGTCCGTTGGAGAGAACACTGCTGGGGCATCAGATGACAAAACTACAGGCACCTCAGGGGGAAGGGAAGGGGGGGCACCTCAGCCACATGAGTCCACGACGCCAGATCCACGAAGGGTCCACCATGCCCACTGTGCCATCCTGGGGAGTGCAAAGCCACAGTCTCACAAGTCTCTACAGTGGGTGGATTGCCCACTGTGCCATCCTGGGGAGTGCAAAGCCACAGTCTCACAAGTCTCTACAGTGGGTGGATTGCCCACTGTGCCATCCTGGGGAGTGCAAAGCCACAGTCTCACAAGTCTCTACAGTGGGTGGGTTGCCCACTGTGCCATCCTGGGGAGTGCAAAGCCACAGTCTCACAAGTCTCTACAGTGGGTGGATTGCCCACTGTTACATCCTGGGGAGTGCAAAACCACAGTCCATCAGGTGGATTACAGAGACCACTGGTCATGGAGGAGGCATGGTGGGCAGAGTGCGTCGTGAAGGCCTGCCCGACACAGAACCACCGACTGCCAATGGGCCAGCGGTGCTTGACAGGAAGGGCCCAGCGGAGCGGTACTTGACAGGAAGGGCCCAGCGGAGCGGTGCTTGACAGGAAGGGGCCCAGCGGAGCGGTGCTTGAGACGGCGGGGCCCAGCGGAGCGGTGCTTGACAGGAAGGGGCCCAGCGGAGCGGTGCTTGAGATGGCGGGGCCCAGCGGAGCGGTGCTTGAGACGGCGGGGTCCAGCGGAGCGGTGCTTGACAGGAAGGGGCCCAGCGGAGCGGTGCTTGACAGGAAGGGCCCAGCGGAGCGGTACTTGACAGGAAGGGCCCAGCGGAGCGGTGCTTGACAGGAAGGGGCCCAGCGGAGCGGTGCTTGAGACGGCGGGGCCCAGCGGAGCGGTGCTTGACAGGAAGGGGCCCAGCGGAGCGGTGCTTGAGACGGCGGGGCCCAGCGGAGCGGTGCTTGAGACGGCGGGGTCCAGCGGAGCGGTGCTTGACAGGAAGGGGCCCAGCGGAGCGGTGCTTGACAGGAAGGGCCCAGCGGAGCGGTGCTTGAGACGGCGGGGCCCAGCGGAGCGGTGCTTGACAGGAAGGGCCCAGCGGAGCGGTGCTTGACAGGAAGGGGCCCAGCGGAGCGGTGCTTGACAGGAAGGGGCCCAGCGGAGCGGTGCTTGACAGGAAGGGGCCCAGCGGAGCGGTGCTTGACAGGAAGGGCCCAGCGGAGCGGTGCTTGAGACGGCGGGGCCCAGCGGAGCAGTGCTTGAGACGGCGGGGCCCAGCGGAGCGGTGCTTGAGACGGCGGGGTCCAGCGGAGCGGTGCTTGACAGGAAGGGGCCCAGCGGATCGGTGCTTGAGACGGCGGGGCCCAGCGGAGCGGTGCTTGACAGGAAGGGCCCAGCGGAGCAGTGCTTGAGACGGCGGGGCCCAGCGGAGCGGTGCTTGTCAGGAAGGGCCCAGCGGAGCGGTGCTTGACAGGAAGGGCCCAACGGAGCGGTGCTTGAGACGGCGGGGCCCAGCGGAGCGGTGCTTGACAGGAAGGGGCCCAGCGGAGCGGTGCCTGACAGGAAGGGCCCAGCGGAGCGGTGCTTGAGACGGCGGGGCCCAGCGGAGCGGTGCTTGAGACGGCGGGGCCCAGCGGAGCGGTGCTTGAGACGGCGGGGTCCAGCGGAGCGGTGCTTGACAGGAAGGGGCCCAGCGGAGCGGTGCCTGACAGGAAGGGCCCAGCGGAGCGGTGCTTGACAGGAAGGGGCCCAGCGGAGCTGTGCTTGACAGGAAGGGCCCAGCGGAGCGGTGCCTGACAGGAAGGGCCCAGCGGAGCGGTGCTTGACAGGAAGGGGCCCAGCGGAGCGGTGCTTGAGACGGCGGGGTCCAGCGGAGCGGTGCTTGACAGGAAGGGGCCCAGCGGATCGGTGCTTGAGACGGCGGGGCCCAGCGGAGCGGTGCTTGACAGGAAGGGCCCAGCGGAGCGGTGCTTGAGACGGCGGGGCCCAGCAGAGCGGTGCTTGACAGGAAGGGCCCAGCGGAGCGGTGCTTGACAGGAAGGGCCCAGCGGAGCGGTGCTTGAGACGGCGGGGCCCAGCGGAGCGGTGCTTGACAGGATGGGGCCCAGCGGAGCGGTGCTTGACAGGAAGGGCCCAGCGGAGCGGTGCTTGAGACGGCGGGGCCCAGCGGAGCGGTGCTTGAGACGGCGGGGCCCAGCGGAGCGGTGCTTGAGACGGCGGGGCCCTCTTCAGCGGTGCCTTTCTGCACGGCGGGGCCCTGTTCAGCGGTGTCTTTCTGCACGGCGGGGCCCTCTTCAGCGGTGTCTTTCTGCACGGCGGGGCCCTCTTCAGCGGTGCCTTTCTGCACGGCGGGGCCCTCTTCAGCGGTGTCTTTCTGCACGGCGGGGCCCTCTTCAGCGGTGTCTTTCTGCACAGCGGGGCCCTCTTCAGCGGTGCCTTTCTGCACGGCGGGGCCCTCTTCAGCAGTGCTTGTCCAGTCATCCAAGGGAGCCAGACCTGGCCAGGACTCCCTGCTTAGTCGCCCTCCGACCGTGCAGTTGCTGGACCCTTCTGTGACGGAGTCCTGGGCCCGTGGGTGTCCTCCCTCACACCCGGGATGGGGCTTGTGGGGCCCTCCTGGTCCGCGCCCCTGCTGGCTGACTTCTCCGCCCTGCTGCCCTTGCCCTCCTTCGATGAGGCTCTCTGGCCCTTGCCTCCCCTGGATGTTGTGGCAGGTGACGGCCCAGGACTTTGCTCCTTGGGGGCAGCCGTGTCAGTCTTCTCGCGGCGGCCCCTGATTTTACGGGTCCTCTTTCCAGGGGGGGGGCTGGCTGTCCCCTTGCTGCTGGCCGATGTATCAGTGCTGGGAAAGGGTGGACTCCAAAACCCGTGCACAATGGTGACACTTGAAGCAGGGCTGGTGGTGGCTGAGGTGCTCTTGGGACTCTTAGCAGATGGAGGGGGTGGGTCAGGTGGGGCAAAGAGGTTAAGTTTGGAGAGGTAAAGTTTTTTAGGACCAATGTAAAGGGTAGGTGTAGTGGGTATGGGAGTGGAGGAAGAGGATGTGGTTGTAGGAGAGTCAGGTGTGCTGTCTTTGGGTGCAGGTGCTTGTGACGTAGGCTGTCGTGAGGTGGTTGGCTGTTGGGTGGGTGGCTGCCTGCGTTTGTGTGTCTTGGAAGAGGGGGTGACAGACACAGTGGGAGAGGACACAGGGGACGTGTAAATGGCAGTGGGGGTGGTGACTGCACGTGTGCGGACTGTACTGGAGGGTGTGCTGGTGATGGAAGTACTGGCTGATGGTGGTGTGCATGCAGGTGTGAGTGGAGACGTCACAGGGAGGGAGGAGGGAGACAAGGAGGAGGGGGACACAGGGGTGGTAGTGACTGTTGGCATGTCTGCATCTGGGTGTTGCTTGGGTGAATGCTTGTATGATCTGTGGTGCTTATGTCTGGATGAGCTGCCCTTGGGTGTTGAGGTGTGTGCAGGCTGGTCTGATGGTGTGGATGGGATAGGCTGAGGAACAGGAGACAGAGACAGGGTGGAGGCAGTTAGAAGAGGGAGGCTGGAAACAGGGACAATGGCTGCCGTCAGTGCTGAGGCCAGAGCATTGAACGATCGTTGATGGGCAGCCTGACCCCAATGAATGCCCTCCAGGTATGCATTGCTCCGATGCACCTCCCTCTCTACCCCCTGGATGGCATTCAAAAGGGTAGACTGCCCAACAATGATGGTCTGTAGGAGGTCAATGACCTCCTCACTGAGGGCAGCAGGGCTAACATGGGCAGGGCCTGAGGTGCCTGGGGCGAAGGAGATGCCCGCCTTCTTGGGCGAGCGGGCATGGAGCGAAGGCTGAGGGGCTGCTGGGAGGGCGGAGCTGGTGCGCTGGGTGGCGGCTGTACCTGTAGAGGCGGGGGGCCCGGATGTTGCCGCCACCGCTAGGGAGCTCCCTTCCGAGGACGTGTCGGTGTCGCTGGTGTCACCACGGGTCCCCGTTGTGGTGCTCCCCTCGCCCTCCGTATCACTGGTGACCTCGGTGTCTGTACCATGGCCCACCGGGGCCTTGTGAGTTGCAGCTCCCTCGTGCTCCGATGCCAATTCTCCTCCGCCTGATGATGCTAATGCACACATGCACAAGAAGACAAAGAAAAAGGGTGGGGGGAGAAATAAAAACAGGTTGAGTGCATGCATTGTCAACACCGTTGGCGGAGAGGACAGACACAGGAGCCTCATGCACTACGCCGCGCAATCTGGGTACACTACTCAGTACTTGTGACTAGGCCAACAGGTCTATGGATAACATATGCGCACATGGGTGATGCTGGACCATGGATTGCTGTACTTGGCACCCTACAGAGGTGGGGGGCGGGGGCACAGGACCATGCCTAAAGGAGGGGACTACACTGCAGAAAGCGCCCTGGCCTAATGTCACCCACACGGTGCGTACCGCGACCGCCGGCGCACATCGTCATTGGCTCCTGAGACCCATAGGGTTCAATGTTAACCAATGCTGCTTTGCACAGCGGTCTTCGACCGCCTACCGCCACGGTGTGCCACACCAGCGCAGTGACCTCACATCCCACTGTCACACTTCACAGGTCAGGCAGCCGCCATTTCAAGGGCCCACATGGCATGATTTCTACTGCGTCACACAGGCCTAGGCCTTGCATTGCCACTCATACAAGCCTTTAAATGCATAGCGATTCGTGTACTGTGCAAGCTGTGGGAAGGAACCTGTGGGTTGCTTGACTCTGTGCTCCATGTTGTCCTTCCTAGGCACCGTCCGCTGGGACTTGCGAGGAGAAGGATGAATCCTCCCGTGTACCGACCGCTGGTGGACCTGTCGACAATGGAAGAACGACATATTATACTTCGATACCGACTTGACCGAGCCACTATACATGAAATGTGTGCCCAGCTGGAGCCAGACCTGATGTCCCCCATCCGCCAACCCACAGGGATTCCCCCTCTGGTGCAGGTGCTGTCAGTACTCCATTTTTGGGCAAGTGGGTCTTTTCAGACAACAGTGGCCATGTCATCAGGGATGTCTCAGCCTATGTTTTCTAAGGTTTTGTCCAGAGTGTTGTCTGCCCTAATGAAATACATGCGGAGATACATTGTTTTCCCTGAGGAGGGTGATTTGGCCACTGTGAAGGGTGATTTCTATGCCCTTGGACATATCCCCAACATCATTGGTGCCATTGATGGGACCCATGTGGCTTTAGTACCCCCAAAAGACAATGAGCAGGTGTACAGAAATAGAAAAAGTTACCATTCGATGAATGTCCAGGTGGTCTGTTTGGCTGACCAGTACATCTCCCATCTAAATGCCAAGTTCCCTGGGTCAGTGCATGACGCGTATGTCATGCGAAATAGCAGCATCCCTTATGTGATGGAACAGCTACAGAGACACCGTGTGTGGCTAATAGGTGACTCTGGTTACCCCAACCTGCCTTGGCTATTGACCCCAGTGAGGAATCCCCGGACCAGGGCAGAGGAACGGTACAATGAGGCACATGGGCGAACTAGGAGGATTATAGAACGGACCTTCGGGGTCCTGAAGGCCAGGTTTAGGTGCCTGCATATGACAGGGGGATCCCTCATGTACTCACCAAAGAAGGTGTGTCATATCATCGTGGCCAGCTGTATGCTTCACAATCTTGCATTGCGACGCCAGGTGCCTTTCCTGCAGGAGGATGGTCCAGATGGTGGTGTTGTAGCAGCTGTGGAGCCTGTGGAGAGTGAAGAGGAGGAAGACGACGGGGACGACACGGACAACAGGGACACAGTTATACAACAGTATTTTCAGTAGCACCCAGGTAAGAATCACCCACGCCATTTTACATTTACTTCTGGCCTCCTGCATCTCTACTTTCTGTGTTTCCCCCAGTTCCTTTTCACTGATTTTTGACTTTCCCTTCCCTTTTCAGAGCTGTATGACCCACAGCGTGACTTCTGCTTTGTTTGCCCATGGACTAATGCTTATTGACACTGGTATGTTGTCATCACAATGTTAATGAACATTATTGCACTGTTATGTGTAATACATTTGTAAAGAATACAAGCAGACTCCTGACATTTGAAGTGCAATTGGTGATTTATTTTAAGTGCTGCGTATAGGTCCATGATAGTAAAACGGTGATGGGTGGGGGTGGAGTAATGTCCATGGCAGAGTCCAGTTCTCAGTAGCACAGGTGCATTGCCCATATGCCTGTGGAAGGATGGAGCAGGGGCAGTTCAAGGTTGGACAGGGTGACAATGTGGGACAGTGGGATGACATCAGGGGGTATCTTAGGCTGGCGGGGGTCTTGGCATCCTACTCTATCTTCTTGTGTGATCTCAGGTTCCGCTTGCGGGGTGGTTGATCTTCAGCAGGAGGTGGGGTTCTGGTGGCCTGTCGTGGTGTGGGGGCCTCCTGTCCACTAGCGCCGGCGGAGGTGGTATGCTGTTCGTCGTCCGGGCTGGTGACAGGGGCCCTTTGGGGTGCCACATGGTCCCGCAATGTGGTGACTATCTGGTTGAGGGCCAGGACGATGGTCCCCATTGCGGTACCGATGTGCCGGAGTTCGTCTCTGAACCCCATGTACCGTTCCTCCTGCTGTGCCTGGATCTCCTGGAACCTGGCCAGTACCGTCGCCATTGTCTCCTGGGAGCGGTGGTATGCTCCCATGATGGTGGTGAGGGCCTCTTGGAGAGTGGGTTCCCTGGGCCGGTCAACCCCCTCTCGCACAGCAGCCCTCCCAGTTGCCCTGTTTCCCCGGGCCTCTGTCCCCTGGACGGTGTGCCCACTACCACTGCCCCCAGGTCCCTGTTGTTGTTGGGGTGGTGGGTCAGCCTGGGTGCCCTGTAGTGGCGGACACACCGCTGATTGACGCGTCCTGGAGACAGAGGCATGGGCCCGCTGGGTGGGAGCTGTGCTGGTATTTCCAGAGGGGGTTGGGTCTGCTGTGGCCTGTGTCTGTGTGTGGGGAACCGACTGTCCAGAGGTCCCCGATGGTCCGGGCTGGTCATCAGGTTCTAGGTCGACAGAGCTGCTGTCATCACTGGGGGCCTGTTCTGGGGGCGGGATGGACAAATCTGGATCCTCCTGGCCGGTGTGTTGGCGTTCGGGCCCTGCAGGGGTAAAAGAGTATGGTTATTGCTTCTGTGTGTGCCATGGCGTGCGATTTGTGGGTGCCCTTGTCCCCCAGTGCTGGCATTCCCTTGTGGGAGGAGTTGTGAGGGTGGTTTGGGGGGGGGATAGGTATGTGCAGTGGCCATGCTTGGGTGATGGGTGTCCATGGTATGTGTTGGCATTCAGTGATTGGTGTTGTGTTGGGTGGGTTGTGCTAGTGAGACATTGGCAGGGAGGATGTGTGCTGGGGGGTTGGGGGTGAGGGTGGGGGTGCGGGTTGGCATGCTGGTGGTTGGGGGGGGTGAAGTAGTTGGGATTAGACTTACCAGAGTCCATTCCTCCGCCTACTCCAGCGAGGCCCGCAGGATGCAGGATGTTCAAGACCTCTTGCTCCCATGATGTGAATTCGGGTGGAGTGGGTGGGGGTCCGCCGCCAGTCTTCTGCACAGCGATGTTGTGTCTTGACACCATCGACCGCACCTTCCCCCGTAGGTCGTTCCAGCGCTTTCGGATGTCTTCCCGGTTTCTGGGATGCTGTCCCACAGCGTTGACCCTGTCGACGATCCTTTGCCATAGCTCCGCCTTCCTGGCTATTGTGGTGTGCTGCACCTGTGTGCCGAATAGCTGGGGCTCTACCCTAATTATTTCCTCCACCATGACCCTGAGTTCTTGGACCGAGAACCTGGGGTGTCTTTGGGGTGCCATGGGGTGGTGTGGGGTGGTGTTTGTGGTGATGAGTGTGGTGTGTGTGGTGGTGTGTGGTGTTTTGTGCGTGGATGTAGTGTGGGTGATGATGTTGTGTTCCTCTGTGTGTTGGGGTTTGCGATAGCTGTGCTCTCTCTCTCTCTCTCTCGCCTTCTCTCCGAATTTCTAGTAGTGGGGGTTTGTGGGTGATGTGGGTGTGTGTTTTATAGTTGATTGGATGTGTGGGTGTGGTGTGTGTATGTGTATCAGGTGTGTGTATTTCGAATTGTCCAATGTGGCTGTGTTTTGTAAAGGTGTGTGTATTTTGACCGCGGCGGTGTGTACCGCCAATGGAATACCGCGGTTGAAAGACCGCCGCGTGGATTCGTGGGTCGTAATGGCATGGGCGTGTTTGTGTTGGCGTGACGGTGGAGGTTTGGTCCTCTCCAGTTTATCGCTGACCGCTGATGAGGCGGCCTTCCGTGGATGTCGGGTTTTTGGCGGTTTGGCAGTTGTGGGTCAGAATGACCGTGGCGGTTTACCGCGGCCGCGGCAGTAGAATGGCGGACTTCTGACCGGCAGTAAGAGCCTTTTACCGCCGAGGTCAGAATGACCCCCTCTGTCTCCTAAGTTAAGCCTTGACGCTCGTTGCCAAGCTACCAAGGGTTGAGCTGGGTTTAATTTAATAAGACCTAACTTGACCTTAGTGGAGGTTAGTGGCCTATTGCTAGGTGTAGGTACCTACCTGCCCTTACCAATAACCAATTTTCTAAAATTTTTGGTGAGCAGTGGTGGGATCCTGTACTTGTGTTCAGTATCACGTTACAGTTTTAAGTAAAACAAATTAAAAATCCTTTATATTGTCCTAGTGCAAAAATTGTTTTAAATTTTTAATTTGGATTAATTTCAATTATTGAATTTTTGTGATTTTTCTAAATTCTTGTTTCCAATTTTTGCAAAAAGTTTTTGTTGACACAAAACTAGGGAACCATGGAGCTTGATCTGGCTAGCCTACCCACACTGACAGTAGTCCAGCTTATGGGGTTTTGTACTGAAAGAGGGTTGCCTGCAACCACTGACCTCAGGAAGCATGTCCTGATCAAATCCCTGACAGCATGGGCTGAGGCCCAAGAGGTAGACTCAGAGGAAGCTCCAGAGGAGGGAGAAGTAGGGGAGGATGCTAGCTCTAACCACTCAGGGGAGGGAGGGCATCTGAGGCTAAGTGAGGATGAGGAAGACCGGTCCTCATTACATACAGTCACTAGGGGCAGACCCAAAGCTATTTGGGGCAAGGGGGTCCCTTCAGGAGGAGAGAACCTGTCCCTCAGAGAAAGAGAGCTGGAGGCCCAGCTAGCATTTATAGCTTTGGAAGCACAGAAGCTGGCCCTAGAAAAGAAGAAGTGGGCAAAGAAAGAGAAAAGAGATGGTGGCAGCGACAGAGAAGTTGAGGTGTCCATGGGTGGGGGGGTTTGCCCCAGATTACCCAAGGGGGGGGGTTCCTGCTTATGTAGAGGGGGATGATATAGACAAGTGGTTGAAGGCCTTTGAGAGGGCACTCCAAATGAGAAGGGTTAGGCCTCAATACTGGGGTTCCCTTTTGTGGGAGTTGGTCCCCAACTCAGGGAGGGATAGGCTTCTGACATTAAGGGGGGAGGAGGAAGATTCATACCCTAGTATGAAGAGGTGCTTAGCCAAGAAGTTTGGTCTGACCCCAGAGCAGTATAGAATGAAGTTCAGGGACACCCAGAAGGTCAGTACCCAGTCTTGGGTTGACTTTGTAGACACCTCACTTAAGGCACTAGAGGGCTGAATTATTGGTAACAAAGTAAATACTTATGAGGGGTTATACAATCTGATCATGAGAGAGCACATCTTGACCAATTGTACCCAAGAAAGGTTACGCCAGCATCTAGTGGACTCTAAGCTGACCAAACCTAGAGAGCTAGGGGAGGAAGCTGATGAGTGGTTGAGAACCAGGGTGGTTGTCAAGTCCCAGGGGGGATACTCCAAGAAGGGGGGTTCAGGTCCCCAAAAACCTAAGGAGGGAGGTGGTAAGCCCACCACAGAGACTCCCTCTGTACCCCAGAACCCTAAGAAGGAGGAGAGTAAATCCCACTCCCACTCTGACAAGCAGAGACAGGGAGACCCAGGGTTAAAAAGCTCTTGGACAGTAAGGCGTGCTTTGACTATCAGCAGACAGGTCACTTCAGAGGAGATGCAGCCTGTCTAAAGATGGTGGTTAGCACTGGGCTGTCCAGTGTAGCCATAGAGGAGGACTCCTCAGATGATGAAGTCCTCCTAGCGTTGAGCTGGGAGACAGGACCAGATGGTAAGCTGGTGATCCCTGAGGGTGGGAGTAGGTACTTCCACCCCATTCAGGTGAATGGGATCCCTACCGCTGGCCTGAGAGACACCTGTGCCAGTCACACTATGGTGAGTGACCGGTTAGTGACCCCAGACATGTATGTCCCAGGAGAGACTAGGAAAGTCAGGATAGCCACAGGGGAGGTCACCTCCAAACCTGTAGCCATAGTGCCCCTAGAGAGGGAGGGTATCCTTGACTGGTTTAGGGTGGTAGTCAGTGCTGACCTCCCCCTAGATTGTATCCTGGGCAATGACCTCTCAGAGGTGAGTCTGGTCCCAGATGGGGCGGTCGGCCAGGGCACCCCCCAACCCAAAGTCCTGGGGAGTCAGCCCCTACAGTTAGGAGACAGGGGTCCCCAAGAAAAGGAAAGAAGAAAAGGAAGGGTAGGCCACTCTTAAAGAGAGTTCCAGGGAGCCAAAGGCCTTTTGCCCCAGTAGGGGGGGAGCCCAGAGTTGGCACTGGTGAGGCCTCACCTGACCCCAAGGAAGTCCTGAGTAGTCCGGCAGCTGTCCAGATGCAGGGTGTTGCCCATGCACTGACAGAAGGGAGAGTGGAAGGAGGGTGTATGCCACAGGAGGTGGTAGCCCGACATAAGCACCACACATCACACAGGCATTCACACAAGCAACATCCACATACAGACATAACAACACCCACTGCCTCCACTGTGTCCCTCTCCTCCTCGTCTCCCTCCTCCCTCCCTGTCACGTCTCCACTCACACCTGCATCCACAACATCTTCAGCCACTACCTCCATCACCAGCACACACACCAGAACCCCCCGCACACGTGCAGTCACCACCCCCACTACCATTTACACGTCCCCTGTATCCTCTCCCAGTGTGTCTGTCACCCCCTCTTCCAAGATACACAAACGCAGGCAGCCACCCACCCAACAGCCATCCACCTCACGACAGCCTCCAGCCCAAGCACCTGCACCCAAAGACACCAGACTTAAAACTCCTGCAACCACAACCTCTTCCTCCACTCCCATACCCACTACACCTACCCGTCCCACTGTTCCTAAAATGCTTTTCCTATCCAAACTTAACCTATTTCCAACAACTCCCCCACCCCGTCCATGTCATAGGACTCCAGTCAGCACCTCAGCCACCACAAAACCGGGACCTGTCATGACAGTCTGCCATGGACTGTGGAGTCCCCCACCCTCAAGGGCAGCCAGTTCAGTACGGAGCCAAAGCACGGCCAGCCCACCCCCGGAGAAACATCCGAAGATAGGCAGTGGCCGGCGTGAGAGGGTTAAAACACCAGGGACTAAAACCCCTACCACGGCTCCGGCAGGAAGTGATGAGCCAGCTGGCACACCGCCCAAAGTGGTGAAGGGCCACAGGCGATCAGGGAAGGCTGGGAAGGGCAGCACGCCCGACAAGACCGCCATCAGCCCAGCTGGCCAGGAGGGCCCCGCCAGCCCCATCCCAGGTGGGCAGGAGGACACCAACAGGCCCGGTACTGCAGCCCAGGAGGGCCCCGCCAGCCCCATCCCAGGTGGGCAGGAGGACACCAACAGGCCCGGTACTGCAGCCCAGGAGGGCCCCGCCAGCCACACGACAGATGGGCAGGAAGGCCCCGCCAGCCACAGCTCAGGTGGCAAATGACCTCCACGCCATGGCCGGAGCCGCTGAACTGGGCACCGCCGTCTCAAGCACCGCTGAACTGGGCACCGCCGTCTCAAGCACCGCTGAACTGGGCCCTTCATGTCAAGTACCGCTGAACTGGGCACCGCCGTCTCAAGCACCGCTGAACTGGGCACCGCCGTCTCAAGCACCGCTGAACTGGGCCCTTCATCTCAAGTACCGCTGAACTGGGCACCGCCGTCTCAAGCACCGCTGAACTGGGCCCTTCATCTCAAGCACAGCTGAACTGGGCCCTTCATGTCAAGTACCGCTGAACTGGGCACCGCCGTCTCAAGCACCGCTGAACTGGGCCCTTCATCTCAAGTACCGCTGAACTGCTCACCGACGTCTCAAGCACCGCTGAACTGGGCACCGCCGTCTCAAGCACCGCTGAACTGGGCCCTTCATCTCAAGTACCGCTGAACTGGGCACCGCCGTCTCAAGCACCGCTGAACTGGGCACCGCCGTCTCAAGCACCGCTGAACTGGGCCCTTCATGTCAAGTACCGCTGAACTGGGCACCGCCGTCTCAAGCACCGCTGAACTGGGCACCGCCGTCTCAAGCACCGCTGAACTGGGCCCTTCATCTCAAGTACCGCTGAACTGGGCACCGCCGTCTCAAGCACCGCTGAACTGGGCACCGCCGTCTCAAGCACCGCTGAACTGGGCACCGCCGTCTCAAGCACCTCTGAACTGGGCCCTTCATGTCAAGTACCGCTGAACTGGCCACCGCCGTCTCAAGCACCGCTGAACTGGGCACTGCCGTCTCAAGCACCGCTGAACTGGGCCCTTCATGTCAAGTACCGCTGAACTGGGCACCGCCGTCTCAAGCACCGCTGAACTGGGCACCGCCGTCTCAAGCACGCTGAACTGGGCCCTTCATCTCAAGTACCGCTGGCCCATTAGCGGCAGGGGCAGGTCCCGCATCTGTGTCGGGCAGGGCTGCACAAAGCACTCAGGGCACCAGTCCCCCTCCAGAATCAGTGGAGAACAGCATCCACTCCGTCTGTCCTTAACAGGATGAAGCACTCTGGGCACCAGTCCCCCTCCAGAACCAGTGGAGACTGTTATCCACTTGAGAGACTGTGGCTTTGCACTCCCCAGGATGTAACAGTGGGCAAGCCATCCACGGTAGAGACTTGTGAGACTGTGGCTTTGCACTCCCCAGGATGTAACAGTGGGAAAGCCACCCACTGTAGAGTCTTGTGAGACTGTGGCTTTGCACTCCCAAGGATGTAACAGTGGGCAAGCCACCCACTGTAGAGACTTGTGAGACTGTGGCTTTGCACTCCCCAGGATGGAACAGTGGCCATGGAGGCTCCTCGTGGATCTGGCGTTGTGGACTCATCTGGCTGAGGTGCACCCCCTTCCCTTCCTCCTGAGGTGCCTGTAGTTTTGCTATCTGATGCCCCTGCAGTGTTCTCTCCGTTGGAGTCAGGTATCCTGTGTGGGCTTTGCCCATGTGATTTGGGCCTAGTGGTCCACGGACAATGCCTGCTGCAATGATCGGACTTGTACATTTATGTATATAAAAGTATATGATGTGTTATATATTTTTAAGCCAGTTATACAATATTTTCAAATGTTTAGAATCATTTCCTTTTGTCTTTGCATTCTTCTGGGGGGTTTGGGGGGGTAACTGTGATGTATTGCTATGCATTGATGTGTGTGTTGTAGTGGGTGAGGGTGGGGGTGGGTGTGTGGCGTATGTGTGTCCCCGTATTTTTTTCCCCTCCCCCCTCCCCTGTGTCGTAGGTGCAGTACTCACCGTTGTCTTCTGCGTCGGCGTTCGTGCTCCTGGTAGAGGAGCAGGAAGACTATCGCTGGGAGGATGTGGAGTTCGGGTTCCCTGCTGTCCTGATTCCTCGTGGGGTGTATGGAGGTGAGCGTTTTCCGTTCGAAATGGCTGTTTCCGCCGTGTTTTTATCGGCGGGGCTACCGCCCCGGAAAAGGTGGCGGATTGGTAGGTTGTGATAGGGTGGGCGGTACATTGACTCCCGCCTGTCTGTTGGCGGTGACCTCCGGGCTATTTGTTTGTCCCGCCATGGCGGGCGGTGTATTGATGTGGCGGTCTTTGTTGGCGGTTCCCGCCAGGGTCGGAATTCCATTTCTTTTAACGCCAGCCTGTTTGCGGTTTGGCCGCAGCTTTAACACCGACCGCCAGGGTTGGAATGACCACCTAAGTGTAAAGGTAAACTTTTAACCGAGGCCTCCGCGGCCTGTAGCCGAGCAGGGCTCCATCGCGGTCGGCCTTAAACTTTGACTTTGCCCCGGTCGAGGTGCAACCAGATGACCCGATTGCCGCTTTTTGTTTCTAGGCGCAAAAAAAATTATAATTCTTTAAAAATTCATATCTCCGGTTCCCCTTATCCGATTATATTCGTTTTGGTGTCATTTTAAAGATAAAAATATAATCTATTTTTATCAATTGTTTTCGGATTTTTAAACTGTTTCCTGTGTTTTATTTAATTACTGTTTTGTGATATTTGAATGCTTTACACTCTGTCTCCTAAGTTAAGCCTTGACGCTCGTTGCCAAGCTACCAAGGGTTGAGCTGGGTTTAATTTACTAAGACCTAACTGGACCTTAGTGGAGGTTAGTCGCCTATTGCTAGGTGTAGGTACCTACCTGCCCTTACCAATAACCAATTTTCTAAAATTTTTGGTGAGCAGTGGTGCGATCCTGTACTTGTGTTCAGTATCACGTTACAATTTTAAGTAAAACAAATTAAAAATCCTTTATATTGTCCTAGTGCAAAAATTGTTTTCAATTTTTAATTTGGATTCATTTCAATTATTGAATTTTTGTGATTTTTCTAAATTCTTGTTTCCAATTTTTGCAAAACGTTTTTGTTGACACAAAACTAGGGAACCATGGAGCTTGATCTGGCTAGCCTACCCACACTGACAGTAGTCCAGCTTATGGGGTTGTGTACTGAAAGAGGGTTGCCTGCTACCACTGACCTCAGGAAGCATGTCCTGATCAAATCCCTGACAGCATGGGCTGAGGCCCAAGAGGTAGACTCAGAAGAAGCTCCAGAGGAGGGAGAAGTAGGGGAGGATGCTAGCTCTAACCACTCAGGGGAGGGAGGGCATCTGAGGCTAAGTGGGGATGAGGAAGACCGGTCCTCATTACATACAGTCACTAGGGGCAGACCCAAAGCTATTTGGGGGAAGGGGGTCCCTTCAGGAGGAGAGAACCTGTCCCTCAGAGAAAGAGAGCTGGAGGCCCAGCTAGCATTTATAGCTTTGGAAGCACAGAAGCTGGCCCTAGAAAAGAAGAAGTGGGCAAAGAAAGAGAAAAGAGATGGTGGCAGCGACAGAGAAGTTGAGGTGTCCATGGGTGGGGGGGGTTTGCCCCAGATTACCCAAGGGGGGGGTCCTGCTTATGTAGAGGGGGATGATATAGACAAGTGGTTGGAGGCCTTTGAGAGGGCACTCCAAATGAGAAGGGTTAGGCCTCAATACTGGGGTTCCCTTTTGTGGGAGTTGGTCCCCAACTCAGGGAGGGATAGGCTTCTGACCTTAAGGGGGGAGGAGGCAGATTCATACCCTAGTATGAAGAGGTGCTTAGCCAAGAAGTTTGGTCCGACCCCAGAGCAGTATAGAATGAAGTTCAGGGACACCCAGAAGGTCAGTACCCAGTCTTGGGTTGACTTTGTAGACACCTCACTTAAGGCACTAGAGGGCTGAATTATTGGTAACAAAGTAAATACTTATGAGGGGTTATACAATCTGATCATGAGAGAGCACATCTTGACCAATTGTACCCAAGAAAGGTTACGCCAGCATCTAGTGGACTCTAAGCTGACCAAACCTAGAGAGCTAGGGGAGGCAGCTGATGAGTGGTTGAGAACCAGGGTGGTTGTCAAGTCCCAGGGGGAAGACTCCAAGAAGGGGGGTTCAGGTCCCCAAAAACCTAAGGAGGGAGGTGGTAAGCCCACCACAGAGACTCCCTCTGTACCCCAGAACCCTAAGAAGGAGGAGAGTAAATCCCACTCCCACTCTGACAAGCAGAGACAGGGAGACCCAGGGTTAAAAGCTCTTGGACAGTAAGGCGTGCTTTGACTATCAGCAGACAGGTCACTTCAGAGGAGATGCAGTCTGTCTAAAGATGGTGGTTAGCACTGGGCTGTCCAGTGTAGCCATAGAGGAGGACTCCTCAGATGATGAAGTCCTCCTAGCGTTGAGCTGGGAGACAGGACCAGATGGTAAGCTGGTGATCCCTGAGGGTGGGAGTAGGCACTTCAACCCCATTCAGGTGAATGGGATCCCTACCCCTGGCCTGAGAGACACCTGTGCCAGTCACACTATGGTGAGTGACCGGTTAGTGACCCCAGACATGTATGTCCCAGGAGAGACTAGGAAAGTCAGGATAGCCACAGGGGAGGTCACCTCCAAACCTGTAGCCATAGTGCCCCTAGAGAGGGAGGGTATCCTTGACTGGTTTAGGGTGGTAGTCAGTGCTGACCTCCCCCTAGATTGTATCCTGGGCAATGACCTCCCAGAGGTGAGTCTGGTCCCAGATGGGGCGGTCGGCCAGGGCACCCCCAACCCAAAGTCCTGGGGAGTCAGCCCCTACAGGTAGGAGACAGGGGTCCCCAAGAAAAGGAAAGAAGAAAAGGAAGGGTAGGCCACTCTTAAAGAGAGTTCCAGGGAGCCAAAGGCCTTTTGCCCCAGTAGGGGGGGAGCCCAGAGTTGGCACTGGTGAGGCCTCACCTGACCCCTGCCTGAGTAGTCAGGCAGCTGTCCAGATGCAGGGTGTTGCCCCTGCACTGACAGAAGGGAGAGAGGAAGGAGGGTGTATGCCACAGGAGGTGGTAGCTCCCACTCTAGACAGCAAGAGGGGTGCCAGGACCCCACAGTTGCCCCTAAAGCAGCTCAGCCACCTGTCAGTGGAGAGCTTAGGGTGTGTTTCTGGTTACTGACAGCTGTCAGTAGCCTCTGCTGGGTACTAGCCTTCCTGGCAGCACTGTACTTGGCCTGGGAGGCAGACACTAGGGCCAAAAGCAAAGTAGTCCCCCTGACCCTGTTGGTCATGGTGGGGTTGCTCAAGTGTTGGGTGACCTCTTTGGGTAAGCTAGGTGTTGCCCTAGCAAAGTTAGGAGCAGGGGAGGTGGGCACCTCACTACCCAAGTTGGCAGAGAGAGAGGAGGAAGACCCCCTAGAGGGAAGTTTCAGTTTGAGAGGGGTCATTTCACTGTTGGGGTGGGTTCACTACCCAGAGGGAGTGACCATGACAGGAGGATGTAAGGCAGAGTAGGCCCTGCAAGGGACAGCCAGTTTTCTTCACTGTCTTCCTCGCCTAACAAGCCAGGAAGACTCTCCCAGGGTTGGGCTGAGTCTCCTGGGCGTGTGGGCTGGGGGGGAGGGCTTGTGTGAGAAAACAGGGCTGATTGCAGAGGCCCCCTAACTTTTTGCCCCCATTTTCCACTTTTTGCTGGTGTTTTCCTGACTCTGATGGTGCCCTGGGTACTGCTAACCAGTCCCAGGGCCTGTGCTCTGTGTAATATGGATATGCAAATTAGGCTAATTATAATTGGCTAAGTTAACCTACCTATAAGTCCCTAGTATATGGTAGGGCATGTAGGTTTAGGGACCACAGCATAGGTAGTGCACCCATAGGTGCACTGCTGAGGTGCCCAGTGTCATTTTAAAGGCAGGCCTGCCTTGCTGGCTGCTTTTAAATTAAAGTTACATGCAAATTCGACTTTGGAATTAAAAGTAGTTCAAAAGTCTTAAACTACCTTATTTTTACATATAAGTCACCCCTAAGGTGTGCCCTATGTGCCCCTAGGGCTGGGTGCCATGTAACTATAAGAAGGGACTTTATAAAAATAGTTTTATAAGCCCTGGTGAGGTAAAAACAGCCAAATTCGTTTTTCCCTCATTGTAGTAAATGGCCTTCATAGGCTAGAATGGGGAGACTTTATTTTAATTTTTAAAGTCTCCTTAAGTGATGCATACCAAGAATTTGGTATCACATTAATTGTTGTAATAAATCCCACAACTTCCAGTTGTGGGATTTAATATAACTTGTTCGGGTAAAGAGTTTTAAACTTTACCTGAAAAGTTGTCAATTTCAGCCCTGCATTGTTTTTGCTGCTGTGCTCTGATTGGTCAGCCTCTAGCAGCTTGGCCAAGCTGCCTTGATGAGGTGTGAAGTGGCCTGGCTTCACACAAAGGAATGTGCCTGTGGGAAGGAATCTCCCCTCAGCAGAGGGTGAGGCAGGAAGTGGGAGGGCTGCCAAACTGGTCTTCAAAGGCAGAGAAGGACATTTGGAGCAACCAGCAACACCCACACATCCTGCAACCCCAGACAACTTAGTGCCCCCTTGATTAGATTAGGAGAGGGCAGGAGAGGGGTGTGTTTATGATTTTTAGCCACACCAGTGGGTGGGCTCAGCCAGATGTAACCTTCAAAAATCAGATTCAGCCATGATGGATTTTTAGAGAATGTTGCCTCATGGGATTGATTTTTGCCACACTTCCCAGGAAGTGGTCATCACAGGGGGAAGGACCCTACACCTGATTGGAGAACCAGGACCCCCCTGCTTTTCACCCAGGAGCAAGGATAAAACTGGCAGACCTGCACCCACACCGCAGTTCCCTACCAAATCCAACAAGGAAGAACTACAGAAGAAGAAGGACTGCCTTGCTGGACCCCTGGCAGGCACCTGGAACTTTCACTCAGAAGGACTGCACCAGCTGCACACTTGGGCTTCACCACAAGAAGGACTTTGCCTGACTTCAACTGGTTCAAGGAGGGACTCCCTGTTTGCTACAGGTGAAAAATTGCTAACCAGAGTCCCCTGCACCAGCTCCTGAAGAAAGCGACCAGCTGACCACTGTCCAGTGGCCAAAAAGGAGTTTGCGCCAGGTGCATTCTGGGAGTTGTAGTCCGCACCCCCAAGGACCATCTCAGAACTTCTGGACCCTTGGGGTGAGCTGTGGACCTCAAAAGAACCTTAAAAGGACATCTGGGAGAAGCCCCAGAAGTTTGGAGAAGTTTGGACAACTTTTGAAAAAATGCTCCATAGAGGGACCGACCCGCCGCGGCAACTCTAGCCGGCTTGCCTCAACCGCGACCCGGCCTGATTTGCTGGTTCGTCCCGGCAAAGAAAAATCTCCGAAAAAGAGACTAAGTCCGAAGGTAAAAAGTTGACCGGTACCTCCCAGCCAGCGTATCCGAGGAGGGCTCCATGGACGTCGGATCAAGATCCAGGTTTACCCCGGTCGAAGGATTTTCACCTCGAAAAAACGACTAAGTCCGAAGGTAAAAATCTCCTCCGAGGATTCCAGCATCGCGTATCCGGAGAAGGGCTCCAGGAGGTCGGATTGGACTGGCAGGTTCGTCCCGCTGAAGAAAATCTTCGAAAAAAAGACTTTAAGTGTGAAGGTAAACTTTTAACCGAGGCCTCCCATGGCCTGTAGCCTAGCAGGGCTCCATCGCGGTTGGCCTTAAACTTTGACTTTGCCCCGGTTGAGGTGCAACCAGATGACCCGATTGGCACTTTTTGTTTCTAGGTGCTAAAAAAATTATAATTCTTTAAAAATTCATATCTCCGGTTCCCCTTATCCGATTTTATTCGTTTTGGTGTCATTTTAAAGGTAAAAATATATTCTATTTTTATAAATTGGTTTTGGATTTTTAAACTGTTTCCTGTGTTTTATTTAATTACTGTTTTGTGATTTTTGAATGCTTTACACTCTGTCTCCTAAGTTAAGCCTTGACGCTCGTTGCCAAGCTACCAAGGGTTGAGCTGGGTTTAATTTACTGAGACCTAACTGGACCTTATTGGAGGTTAGTGGCCTGTTGCTAGGTGTAGGTACCTACCTGCCCTTACCAATAACACATTTTCCAACACTGAATCTATGTTGTGTTATTCATGGTGCACAATCCTTCTATGGTGTTTACTACCTATGTAAAAATCTGCAATGTGCGCAATTCATGTTCCAACATTTTGAGAGAACAAAAAAGGCCAGAGTTTTAGATGTAATGTTGTGTGTTCCTAGTATGTATTCTCAAAAAGGATTCATATGATGGTTCAGAACTTATTCAGATTGTTTTCCTGATTCTCATGCAAAAGAAAGTACTTGAATTTGAAAGTTTCATTTAACCTCTCTTGATTCCCTCACAGGTATTCAGTCATCTTGAAGCCTAGTCATTTTAATTCTATTCTTAGGTTGTTCATGTTTTCAGAATGACGATGCTTAGAGTCATAGCCTAGTACTGATTTCATGAGATGTAATTTTGATGTTGTGTGTTTTAAACTTTTTGCTTCCTACAGGTCTCCTTCCCAGCTGTTCCCTTCCTAATCCCCTTTTCCCCACTTGGACTCTCTTAGACTCTGTGACAAATCTAATCAGAGTAATAGAGCTGTCTTGTGGTGGAAGTGTTGGGAACGTACACAGGCCCAGAGGATCTGGTGACTCTGACACTCTCCAACTCCTCCGAAGTGAAGGCTGAGGCCCTTTCCCCGGTCATATGGGCCATGATAGGTTCCAGACACAGGTCACAGCAGCACATGGAGTGTAGGTCCTCTCCTATGGAAGGGCAGGTAGCAAGTGAGGAGTATGATAGAAAATGGCGGTCACGTCCGCGGCAGTGCATACCATCACCGCTGGCGTAGATCACCATTGGACACTGTACCCCATAGGGCCCAATGTTAACCAATGAGGAGTTGCACGGCGATTCCCGACCGCCTCCTGCAACGGCACACAACGTCAGCAAGAATTACCTCACTTCCACCTGTCCCTCCACACAGACCAGGCAGACGCCATTTGGGGTTGGGGTGGCAGGAGTAATGCTGCATCACAAGAGAAATAGGCACATACTGGACAAATCACACCGACCCATTACATGGTTACAGAATGCAAACTACTGTTGTAGCTCCATTGTTCAGGTTGTGAGCAGCTCCACACTCTTGTGTCCCTTAGATTCCTACTGCTGCAGATGAATAGGAGATGGAGGCATACCCCTGTGTACAGAGCCCTGGTGGACTTGGCAACACTGGAGGACATGCACATTATCCTCACCTATAGACCTGACAGGGCCACAATCACAGAGCTGTGTGCCCAGTTGGAGCCTGACCTGATATCTGCTATCCGTCACCCCACTGGACTCCTCCCTCTTGTGCAAGTGCTATCAGTACTCCATTTCCTGGCAACTGGTTCTTTCCAAGTGACAGTGGGCTTGGCAGCAGGAATGTCACAGCCAATGTTCTTAATAGTGCTGGCAAGACTGTTGTCTGCCCTGATAAAACACATGTGCAGCTACATTGTTCTCCCCCAGGTTGAGGATTTGGCCACAGTGAAGGTCGAGTTTTATGCAATGGGACATATCCCCAACATAATTGGGGCGATTGATGGAACACATATTGCATTTGTCCCCCTGTCCCCCGGCAGAATGAACAGGTGTTCAGGAATCGTAAGAGTTTTCACTCCATGAACGTTCAGATGTTGTGCTTGGCAGACCAGTACATCGCCCATGTCAAGGCTAAGTATCTTGGGTCTGTGCATGATGCCTTTGTCCTGAGGAATAGCAGCATCCCAAATGTGACGGGCCAACTACAGAGGCACAGGGTGTGGCTAATAGGTAAGCCCTGGTTCCCACCCAGTATATGTTGGTGTTTGGGTATGGTGTGGGCCATATAGGATAATGTGTGGCTAAATGTTGTCCCCCATTTGCAGGTGACTCTGGTTACCCAAACCTAGCATGGTTGCTGACCCCTGTAAGGAATGCCAGGACAAGGGCAGAAGAACGTTACAATGAGGCACATGGGCGAACCAGAAGGATCATTGAAAGGACCTTTGGCCTCCTGAAGGCCAGGTTTCGGTGCCTCCATCTAACAGGCGGATCCCTGTGCTACTCACCCAAGAAGGTCTGCCATATAGTAGTGGCATGCTGCATGTTGCATAACCTGGCCCTCAGACGCCATGTCCCTTTACTGCAGGAGGAGGAGACTGGAGAGGCCCATGTGCCAGCAGTGGACCCTGTGGACAGTGAGGGTGAGGAGGCAGAGAATGAGGATGAGGACAACAGAACATCTGTGATCCGTCAATACTTCCAATGACACACAGGTAGGACAGTGTAACTTTACATTTCAATTAATCTGGTTGTAAACTGTGTGGCAATGGCATGCTGATATTTCTCACTTCTGTGCCCACTTACTGTTCCCTCTGGCAATTTATTTTGCAGGTGTTGGTGACCTGACATATACTCCTGGGGTGATCACTACAGGTCATTAATCTATGTTAATTCTATGTACAGGTCATTTGCAGTGGTTGTACCTGTTTCAATCAATACATATTTGAAATACATGACATACTCTGAATAGATTTTGATCCAAGGGTGTTTATTGAAGTGCTAACATACAGGGGGAAAGTGCAATGGGATAAGGTGATGATGGAGGAAAGTCCAGGGTATTGTTCCAGTCTGTTTGTAGCACAGGTGCAATGTCCATGGGAACATAGGAAGGGGAGCAATGGCAGTTCAAGGTGGCCTTTGTGACTGAGTGAGACACAAGGGGGACAATCAGGAGAGTCTCATTTCCTGGCGGGGGTCTTGGAAAGTGTCTCTGGCTTCTGTCTGGAATGCAGGTAACGTTTGCGGGGTGGGTCACCCTCTGCAGCACCCCTGTTATGGAGATCAGGGTTTTGTTGATGGCCTGCAAGTCCTCTCTGATCCCCTGGTACTGTCCCTCCTGCAGCTGCCTGTTCTCCTGCACGTTGTCCAGGATCTGGCCCATCGTGTCATGGGAATGTTGGTAGGCTCCCAGGATCTCGGAGAGTGCCTCCTGGAGAGTCCCCCTGGCGCACAGCAGTCCTCCCAGTGTCCCTGTTGGCCCGTACCTCTGTTCCCTGAACTGTGTGCCCTCTGCCACTGACCCCAGGTCCTTGATTGTCTTGTGTGCAAGGTGTGGCCTGGGGTCCCTGTAGAGGTGGCCCCTGTAGATATCTGCTGCATCTGTGCTCCAAAATAGCTGTGGCTCTACCCTGAAAATTTCCTCCACCATGACCCTTAGCTCCTCCTCTGTGAAACAGGGGTGTCTTTGTGGTGCCATGAGTGTTCTATGAGGTGTGTTGGATAATGTGTTGGGGTGTGTATTGTGGAGTATAGGTGTGAGTAGCATGTGGCTCTAGTTGTGTCTGTGGTCTTGGTGTCTCTCTGGTGGCAATGGTTTGTAGTCGTAAAGGGTTGTGGGTACTGTGTATGTGTTTTATAGTGGTGTGGGTGTGGTGTGTGTATGGGTGTCAGGTGTGTGTTATTTGAATTGTCCAATGTGGTGGTGTTTTGTATGTGGGTGTCCATTATGAGCGCAGCGGTATGTACTGTCAATGGTTTACTGCCGTTGAATGTCTCCCGTGGTGATTCATGGGTCATAATGTGGTGGGTGTTGTTCTGTTGGGGTAACGGTTTGGGTTTTGATTCCGCCACTTTATCACTGACCTTTGGGCTGGAGGATTTGTATGTGTGTGGCTGAATTCTGTCAGATTAGTGTGTATGTGTCATAATATGGTGAACGGATATTCGCCGCAGTAAGTTCGTGGCCGTCAGCGTGGTGGTAAGTGGGATTTACCGCCAGTGTCATAATGAGGGCCTTAGATCTTTACTTTTAACATGCCAAGCTGTCCTATATAGTAATACCGTATTTTAAGAAGGTGACCAGCTAGAAAAATAAGTACACAACTGCTAAAAATCCAATTCAGTTGTGTAGTTGGAAAGAGTAACCTATGGAAAGCTACCCTTTCCCTGCCTGAAGTTTCTGGAGACTAATTTGCATTGGCTCTCCAGCTTCTCCTGGACAGTTCTTAGCCTTATATAGGTGTGAAATGCCTCCCAGGAGCAAACAATAGGTTGACCTAAATGGGCAGAATCGACTCCTCTGAATATGTAGGGTGGGGGCTCTGGGCATCCTTTTTGACACTAAGCTTGGTGTGACTGAAGACTTTCAGCATCTTGAAATTGTCCGTAGTGGGTAAAGTTGGCTCAACAATTTTTATTCTATAGGTTAGGGCACGCCTCAAAGTCATTCCCTCCCATTAGCTAGTGCCCAGTATAAATGTGGCACCTCCAGGCACCCACTTCAGAACACCTGCTGTTATGTTGTTATGTTATATTGATTCGTACAGCGCACTAATCCCCCAATAGGGTATCCTAGCCATTGGGCATGTGTGTAGTTTTGTGGTCCCCAAGGTCCTTATACAAACAGTCAAGTCTTCAGCTTCTTTCGGAACTTAGGAAGTGAGGAGAAGGCTCATATGTGTAGATTGAGGTCGTTCCATGTCTTGGGTGCAATGTAAGAGAATACTTGACATCCAGTTTTGATTTTGCGAATGTGAGGAATGTGTGCTAGTGTGAGTGATGTCTGGTGGGTTGGTGAAAGTGTTTGGGGCTGTTAAGGTATTCTGCTCCTGTGTTGGGTAGGGCTTTGTATGTGTGCGTGAGAAGTTTGACTTGGCTGTGCTTGTAAATGAGAGCCAGTGAAGCTTCCTGAGGTACATTGTGATATGGGTGCAGTGTGGGAGGTTAAGTGTGAGTCTTGCAGTAGTGTTCTGGATGGTCTGGAGGTTGTGCGGGAGTTGTTTGGAGATTCCAATGTAGAGAGTGTTGGCGTAGTCCAGCCTGCTAGTGATGAGTGCTTGCGTGATAGTTCATCTGGTGTTCTGATGCAACAATTTGAAGGTTTTTTGCAGCATGTGTAGGATGTGGAAGAAGAAGGTGCACACTGCTTTGACTTGAGCCATCATGTTGAGCTTGTCGTCCAGGATCCCTAGATTTCCTGAGTTTTCTGTGGGTGTAGGTCTTAGCTGCGACTGCAACCAGGAGGAGTCCTATGGGGAGATCTTGTTGCCAAAGACAAGTCCCTCAGCCTTGTCAGAGTTGACCTGCAGGCAGTTGATTTGCATCCAGTCTGCTAACATGGAAATGCAGTTAGTGAAGTCGGTTCTGGCATTGTTGTTTTGTCCGTCAAGGAAGAGGATGAGTTGGGTGTCATTGGCGTAGGAGATGGCAGAGATGTCTAATGATCAGATGATATTGGCAAGTGGTGCCATATATTTGTTGGAAAGGGTGGGGCTGAAGGACTATCTGCATGGAATTCCATATATCAGTGTCTTTGGGTTCTTACTGAGATCCAACTGAGAGCAGATCCTGTATGCCAATTTTGTGGAGTCTTCTGATGAGGGGGTTATGGGAGATAGTGTTGAAGGCCTCAGAGAGGTTGAGCAGGATGAGGGTCTCTGTTTCTCCTCGGTCCAGGATGATTCAAATGTCATTGGTGGCTGCGATGAGTGCTGTTTCGGTGCTGTGGTTATTTCTGAATCCTGATCGAGTGTTGTCTACTGACCATGTGGAAGATCAGAATAGGAGTGGGCCTGCTTTGTGTGACTTGAGAGGAATCCTGAAGGACTGGATCTGCTCTGCATTGTACCCAGGCCAAAGAAGTGGACTCCAAGGATCATAAGGCTGACCTCCTGATCAAGCTAACGGGATAAACATTCTAAACAAGGCCTTTTCCTGGAAGTACCCAGCTGACCAGAGGCAACTGGACACTAATGTTGGCCTTTGG
This sequence comes from Pleurodeles waltl, assembly GCF_031143425.1. Classification (NCBI taxonomy): domain Eukaryota; kingdom Metazoa; phylum Chordata; class Amphibia; order Caudata; family Salamandridae; genus Pleurodeles; species Pleurodeles waltl. The sequence continues at coordinate 351,770,245 of NC_090438.1, forward strand.
CTGACACTGTGAGTCTCTAAGTGATTTATAAGAGGTCCTCGGGGGCTTTAGAATATATTTTTATGGTGCCTTAGGATTTAAAGGACTAAGGGGGCGTGTCCAAGATGGCGGCAAGAGCGGACGCCTAAAAAGGAGTTCTGCTCACCCCTGCAATTATCCTACATTCCTCCGGTTCCTTACGCTAAAAAAAATCTGGAACAGTCACCCTTTTAAATACGCAAGGAACACTGATGTTCCTGTAAAGCCCCAACAAAAATACCTGCACCGCTCGCGGACCACCAACGAAGCGGTCCGACCGCGGAGCAGAGTGGATGAGGGACTAAGACCGCGTCACGGAGCTGTCGGACGGCCTGCACGGACCGCTGCCTGAACCGAACCGGGGGGGACCCGCACGCCGCCGCATCCGTGGTGAGGACCCCTCCACAAGCGCTCCGGAAAGAAGAGCACGCTCCGATATCAGGCCTAGCGAGCTCACGAAGCCGGAGCACCGGGCCCAGGCCGCAAGCGTCCCCTCCACGCAATAGTCACCGCGAGGAGCAGGAAATCGCGGGCACTATCGGGCCCGACTCCGCGGAAGCGCAGCGAGGCCCAAGGAGATGGAGCATCGGGCCCAGAAGAAGTGAGGAGGATCGCCGAGGCGTGAGTGGTGGGCCGCGAGCGACTCCCCCATGAAATAGCCACTACGGGGAGAAAGAGATTGCGGGCGCTATCAGGCCCGGCCCGCGGAGGTGCGGCGAGGCCCACGTAGACGGAGCACGCGGCCTAGTAGAGGTGAGGAGGATCGCCACGGCGGGAGTGGTGGGCCGCGGGTGTCCCCTCTTTGAAGCAGCCACCGCGGGGAGCAGGAGATCGCGGGCACTTTCAAGCCTGGTCCCGTGGAGACACATTGAGGCCCCCCTAATAAGAACCACCCAGAGCACACACACCATTCCCAATGGCACGAGCTCATGATAGGAGGGCCGATACCCCATTACGAAGGGAGTTGGGGCACTGCAATACACACGCGGGGTATGTAAAAACGTCAGACTAGGTGTACGAATGCCCAGCGCATGGCAAAAGACACTTACGCTGAAGCCTGAATGTACACAAGACCAGGAAACACCCCATTTTACAATATAACACTCCCAGAAATAACAAACTATGGAAACCTGAAAACGATCTAATCATAAGCACCAGTCTGGACGGGCTTGGTCCTGGCGGACACTTTGGAACGGCCCTTGTTATACCCCCCCGGGCGCGGAGCCAAATGCGAGTAACACCAAACCCTATTAAGGCATGTATAAACTACGATAGCATACAGCAGCCTGGCTAAGAGAGTAGAAAGAAACTCACTACCTACCTACAGACTTTGCACACTGCGAACAGCAATATAACCCGCTCTCCTAGGCAGACAAGCAATAAACAACGAATAAAAATACAAATAGGGAAAAAAAAAAGAGGGCACAAGTAAACCATGGTTAAACCAAAGCCCCCGAGAGGACAATCTGAGACAGGCACTAAGACCCCACCACCAGAGACGAATATGGAAGCTGCAGCTGTTGCCCTACGCAAAGTAACTGAAACCCTGGCTACCCACTCCATAAAATTCGATAAAGTCCTGCAAGCTGTACTGGAAACCAAAACTTCACTGGAAGCAAAAATAGACTCAGTGACAACGGAAGTTAATATTCTCAGAGCAGAACACCGCAAGCTACTGGAAAGGGTAACCACTAATGAGGCAACTATCGAAATGATTCACCCCGACGTCAAGGACCTAAAAGCCCAACTCCAGCGTCAAGAAACCGAGATAATAATGCTGCAAAAACGGACTGAGGACGCAGAGGGCCGCTCGCGCTGAAACAACATCAGATTCTTAGGGTTCCTGGAACTAATTGAATTACCAGATGCGGAAACATTTCTAGAGCGCTGGCTACAGGAGTCCGTACTAACACAAAACGCTTCGCCTCTGCTATCGGTGGAGCGGGCTCACCGGATACCGGGAGGACCGCCGCGACCGGGAGCTCCCCCCGACCACTGATAGCACAGTTTCTGAATTACAGAGACAGAGACCAAGGGGGTCATTCTGACCCTGGCGGTAAAATCCGCCAGGGCCAACGACCGCAGGAGCACCGCCAACAGGCTGGCGGTGCTCCCATTGTACCGCCGGTTTCCCGCTGCCATGGGGATTCCGACCCCCATACCGCCATCCTGTTCCTGGCGGTTTTGGCCCCCGTAACAGGGCCCCACAAAGATTTTCAGTGTCTGCCATGCAGACACTGAAAATCGCGACGAGTGCAACTGCACCCGTCGCACCCCTTCCACTCAGCCGGCTCCATTCGGAGCCGGCATCCTCATGGAAGGGTGTTTCCCGCTGGGCTGGCGGGCGGCCTTCTGGCGGTCGCCCGCCAGCCCAGCGGGAAACCCAGAATACCCGCGGCGCTCTTTTGACCGCACAGCGGTATTCTGGCAGTTCCAGCCAGGCCGGCGGCTTCCGCCGCCGGCCAGGGTCAGAATGACCCCCCAAATTCTAAGGGAATTCCGGACCTCTATAGACATAGAGAACGCGAAAATCACAGCCAACCCGGACTACACAGTGGAAGTACAACGCAAATGCACCACATTTACCAAAGCCAAACAAATACTACAAGATAAAAACATACTCTACTCCCTCATGTTTCCAGCCAGACTACGTGTAGTAGACGGCGATAGGACCCACATCTTCCTGACCTCAGAAGATGTGTGGACATGGCTGCATGCAAAAGGATTCGTGGATCCCGTCACAGAACAGGTTGAACAAAAAGACTGGCATACCCAAAGCCCCCGCAGGAACAGGAGAACAGGTTCGGGATCTGTATCACGCCCATCTAAATTACAAGCAGAGGCTAAGCAAATACAAGCCATAAAAGACACTAATATGTTTTCGGCTCTACGCTCAACGCTTCACAATGAAACCAGTATGACAGGCTCAGACTCACCGAGAAGCCACAGCAGTCCCCACTCATCACCTATGATCTCAGGCCCGACGTTCACGCCACGCACAGCTGATGACCTCTAAAGACAACGAAGACAACCATTAAAACAACACAACCTTTCTGGATGCTACACTACGAGACCATCAACGAATGCCACTTTAAGCTCATCTGGACCAATAATAAATGTGATCACACACACTTGATGATCTGCATGCATTCACCGGCTCTGCCTGGCGGCACGCTCGAACAGTAATACTATGGCAAACCACACTGCAGACAGCGTAACTTTACCCCAGAAACAGGAATGTGCGTAAAGGAAATGCACACATCCGAATGGGCCGATCTTGTGAGCCGCCTCCACCTTCACCCCAGCCCTTCCCCTTAAACCTCAACTGGAATACTACTCAAGTTGGCACCAGTTGTGCCTGGTTAATTCTAAAATTCTAAAATTGTTTTTTCTTTCCTTTTCTTTCTCTCTTTTTTTGCTCAACTCTGTCACCACCACATCACAGATTCTGCCTCGCCTGCTGGGTAATAGCGGAAGGGGACCCGGGGGATGGATGTTGGGACACGATGGAACTATAATCAAAGGGCGCCTCGCTCAATACACAATAACAAAATACAATGACGTCTTATAACATAATAACATGGAACGTAAGAGGAATGGCGAACATAAATAAAAGTGGCAGAACATATGCATACCTCAAAAGGCACAATATACATATTGCCATACTCCAAGAAACATACTTATCCGCACATGAGCTGCACATTATCAACAAAAAATGGTCGGGTACAACATATGGCACCAAAACGACTACCTATGCAAAAGGGGTTCTAATTTGGATTGCTCCCGGGGTCCCATTCCTAGTTAATAATACACACATAGACACAGACGGCTACCTGAACGGCGAACTAGATGGCAGACAATTAGCCATAGCTGGCATTTACGCACCTAACACAGGGCAGGGCGAGTTCTATAAGGCCACATCTAAATTGCTATCACATGACCTGTCAACACCCATAATATGGGGCGGAGACTTCAATGGTGTTCCAGATCTATCATTAGGTAGATCCCATCCACCACTGGAGAATACACATAGCAAGAGAATATCTCAGACATTAAAATCCTGGATCTCAGAGAGGAGATTGCATGATGTATGGAGGGACCTACATCCCACAATCAGAGAGTACTCCTTCTATTCCCCAGTACATCTACTACACATGCGCATTGATTTAATACTAAGTACGGATACGATTTCACACCTAATCCGTAACGCTTCCTATATAGCTAAGACCCTATCGGATCACTGCCCCCTGGTAGCCACACTAAGATGGGGCAGACAACACACATGCATCCCCACATGGCGACTACAGCCCGTACTGCTACAAGATTCCCCCTTCCGTAAAGAAATAGCAGATAATATTGATTCCTACTTTAAAATTAATACAGGGTCAACGTCAACGCGTGCTACCGAGTGGGATGGACACAAGATAGTAACGAGAGGCATGTGCATGACAATAGCAAGCGGAGTTAAGCGCACACTGACCTCAGAATTACGTGACATAGAGAGGAACAAACGCGCAGCAGAACGCAACGCAGCGCTACATGGCGATACTAATAGTGGCGTATCTAATCTGCAAAAGCAATGGAACGAAGTAGAATCTCGCCTGAGAAAATTCGATTACCGCCACTACACGAAGCGCCTACACACGGAAGGGGACCGCTCCGCCAGAATGCTAGCTTGGCTGGTGAAAGGAGAACACAAACACGCTCCTATAAATGCCATTCGCCTCGATACGGGTAAAATAGTCAATACACAGACAGAGATCAATGACACCTTTAGACACTATTACGATAACTTGTACAAGCCAGGTCCTCCCCCACCGCCCGAACAGTTAAAATACTTTTTTCAATCTTTCTCCACTGACTCGCTTAACAACAGACCAAATATTAGATCTGGACAAACCCATAGATATAGACGAAATAAAACAAGCCCTGCAACAGCTAGCTCACAATAAGGCTTCAGGGAGAGATGGACACCCAATCGAGTACTACCAAACCTTCTCGACCCAGACACTGACCCCTTATTTATCTATGATACAGGAAGCATATACCATAGGATGACTACCTAACTCTCTAAGCGAGGCATTAATCATTGTCCTCCACAAGAAATACAGGGACCCTCTTGATGTCCGTTCATATCGCCCGTTATCATTATTGAACACAGACTGTAAAATATTAGGGAAGGTACTGGCAAATCGCCTCCTCCCAATAATATCCACCTTAATTCACCCAGACCTATCCGGATTCATACCAGGACGCAATACCTTTATTATTATCAGGAACCTGTTGCGTTTAATAACTGAGACTCCGGGCACGGACAGTTCCAGTGCAGCGGTGTCTGTTGATGTTGAGAAAGCATTCGACACATTAGGATGGCCATTTTTGATGGCCACGCTAAAGGAAATAGGATTCGGCAAAGTGTTCACGTGCTGGATATCCATCATGTATGCTGACCCAAAGGCACGAGTCAAGACAGGTGCAACTATATCTGAGGAGTTCACGATAGGGCAAGACACCTGGCAGGGATGCCCCTTATCGCCACTCCTTTTTGCACTGGCAATAGAACCTCTTGCAGCCATATTGCGTAGTGAAGCAACACACTGGGGTATCCCCGACGGTGAAAGCCATCGCATCGTCTCCCTGTACGCGGACAATGCATTAATATTTCTTCGTAATCACTCTGAATCCCAACCAGACTTACTACAATTATTAAATTCTTTTGGGGAGCTGTCCGGCCTCCATGTGAATTGGGCAAAATCATGCCTATTCCCAATGCGACCGCCATTGGACCCACAAGACAACACAAATTCCACACATGGCTTACAGTGCAGAAACACCACTTTCAAATATCTGGGTGTACATATATATCATGACGAAGCAGACTTAACAGAAGGGAATCTAGAACGGGTGATAAGATCCGTAAAAAGTTTACAGCCCTTTTGGTGCTCCTTGCCACTCTCACCTATGGGCAGAGTGGCAGTGGGCAAGATGATAGTCCTTCCTTGACTGCTATATTATTTTGTTGCACTACCACTTGTGCTACCAAAATCTTTCTTTACAGAATTGACAAGACTATTGACCGACTTGAAATGGGGAGGCAAACGCCTCTGGAGAGGGGAAGGATGGGTACACCCCAGTTTGAAATATACTATACAGCAGCGCAAATACACTGGGTCATGACCTGGCTGAAAGATCACCTCGGTCCAGAGAACAGCACCCTAGGCACAAGCATAGGGCACTCCGATGTACTGAAATGGCTTCTCAGTTGCGAGATAACCCCACAACACAGTAACATATTGATAAAAACAGCTGAATGTATTTGGCGGAGGTATGTAGATACAAGAGCATACACCCCACTATACCCACCCAAAATACCACTACAGGCCATACCGGGAGCAGACAAACTACGCAGAAGATTAGGCCTGTCGACCTGGATCACAAAAGGGGTCCAAACGGTGGGAGACCTCTTCTCAGACAGACAGCTCCTCTCATACGAGACTCTGGCAGAAACACACAGTCTGGGCAGTGGCAAATTCATTGTATATGGAGCGCTACAACGGTTGATACGGAGCGCATGGAGAAATAGTAACAAAGAACCACAAATGTCGCCGGTCTTACATGAACTACTCCAGGGCTCGGGAACACAATCCGGTATTTCCTGGCTGTATAAGATTTTACAACCCAACCCAGAAGTAGCACAACCACAGGCTAAGGCCAAATGGGAAAAGGCCTTCATACACCCATAAGTGAGAAAGCATGGTCCATGGCACTCACAACCACATGCAAGATATCACGCAATGCTCGCTTCCGGTATTCGCAACTCAATTATCTACATCAAACATACTTAACACCAGCCAGGATACAACGCATGTTCCCGCAAACTGGACATGATTGTCCAAGATGTGGTTGCCCCTCAGCCGATTTCTATCACAAGACGTGGGACTGCTCACCATTGTTCCAAATATGGCAAGACATCACCAAACAAACCGCGTCCTGGTCCTGGTTACCTCTGTCTGCCACCTGTAAGGAAATGCCTCCTTGGCATGGCTACCCCCTGACCTTTTGCCTTTGCTGATGCCAAGTTATGATTTGAAAGTGTGCTGAGGCCTGCTAACCAGGCCCCAGCCCCAGTGTTCTTTCCCTAAACTGTACCTTTGTCTACACAATTGGCACACCCATGTATCCAGGTAAGTCCCTTGTAACTGGTAACCCTGGTACCAAGGGCCCTGATGCCAGGGAAGGTCTCTAAGAGCTGCAGCATGTCTTATGCCACCCTGGGGACCACTCACTCAGCACAGACACACTGCTTGCCAGCTTGTGTGTGCTGGTGGGGAGAAAATGACTAAGTCGACATGGCACTCCCCTCAGGGTGCCATGCCAACCTCACACTGCCCATGGCATAGATAAATCACCCCTCTAGCAGGCCTTACAGCCCTAAGGCAGGGTGCACCATACCATAGGTGAGTGCATAAGTGCAAGAGCACTATGCCCCTACAGCGTCTAAGCAAAACCTTAGACATTGTAAGTGCAGGGTAGCCATAAGAGTATATGGTCTGAGAGTCTGTCAAACACTAACTCCACAGCACCATAATGACTACACTGAAAACTGGGAAGTTTGGTATCAAACTTCTTAGCACAATAAATGCACACTGATGCCAGTGAACATTTTATTGTGAAATACACCCCAGAGGGCATCTTAGAGATGCCCCCTGAAAACAAACCCAACTTCCAGTGTGGGCTGACTAGTTTTGCCAGCCTGCCACACCCCAGACATGTTGCTGGCCACATGGGGAGAGTGCCTTTGTCACTCTGTGGCTAGTAATAAAGCCTGTACTGGGTGGAGGTGCTTCCCACCTCCCCCTGCAGGAGCTGTAACACCTGGCGGTGAGTCTCAAAGGCTCACCCCCTTTGTTACAGCGCCACAGGGCATTCCAGCTAGTGGAGATGCCCGCCCCCTCCGACCACGGCCCCACTTTTGGCGGCAAGGCCGGAGGAGATAATGAGAAAAACAAGGAGTCGTCACTGGCCAGTCAGGACAACCCCTAAAGTGTCCTGAGATGAGGTCACTCATCAGGTTGCAGATGGAGGATCCCCCCAATAGGATTAGGGATGTGCCACCCTCCCCTCAGGGAGGAGGCACAAAGAGGGTGTAGCCACCCTCAGGGCTAGTAGCCATTGGCTACTAACCCCCCAGACCTAAACACACCCCTAAATTGAGTATTTAGGGGCTCCCAGAACCAAGGAAGATAGATTCCTGCAACCTAAGATGAAGAAGGACTGCTGACCTGAAGCCCTGCAGAGAAGACGGAGACACCAACTGCTTTGGCCCCAGGCCTACCGGCCTGTCTCCCCACTTCGAGAGAAACTGCAACAGCGACGCACTCCCCAGGGTCCAGCGACCTCTGAAGCCTCAGAGGACTACCCTGCATCTAAAAGGACCAAGAACTCCAGAGGACAGCAGCCCTGTTCCAAAGAAACCAAAACTTGCAACAATGAAACAACTTTAAAAGGACTCCACGTTTCCCGCCGGAAGAGTGAGACTTTCCACTCTGCATCCCACGCCCCCGGCTCGACCTGCGGAGAAACAACACTACAGGGAGGACTCCCCGGCGACTGCGAGCCCATGTGTAGCCAGAGTTGACCCCCCTGAGCTCCCACAGCGACGCCTGCAGAGGGAATCCAGAGGCTCCCCCTTCCAAGAACCTGAATCTTGGTAAAGACACTGCACCCTGAGCCCCCAGGACCAGAAGGATCCGCCCTCCAGTGCAGGAGCGACCCCCAGGTGGCCCTCTCCCTTGCCCAAGGGTGGCTACCCCGAGGAGCCCCCCCCCTTGCCTGCCTGCTTCACCGAAGAGACCCCTGGGTCTCCCATTGAAACCTATTGCAAACCTGACGTCTGTTTGCACTCTGCACCCGGCCGCCCCCGTGCCGCTGAGGGTGTACTTTCTGTGCTGACTTGTGTCCCACCCCGGTGCCCTACAAAACCCCCCTGGTCTGCCCTCTGAAGTCGCGGGTACTTACCTGCTGGCAGACTGGAACCTGGGCACCCCTTTCTCCATTGAAGTCTATGCGTTTTGGGCACCACTTTGACCTCTGCACCTGACTGGCCCTGAGCTGCTGGTGTGGTAACTTTGGGGTTGCCCTGAACTCCCAACAGTGGGCTACTCTGGACCCAACTTTGAACCCTGTAGGTGGTTTACTTACCTGCAAAACTAACAAATACTTACCTCCCCCAAGAACTGTTGAAATTTGCACTGTCTAGTTTTAAAATAGCTTATTGCCATTTTTGCCAAAACTGTACATGCTATTTTGCTGATTCAAAGTTCCTATGATACCTAAGGGAAGTACCTTTAATTTGAAGTATTGATTGTAAATCTTGAACCTGTGGTTCTTAAAATAAACTAACAAAATATATTTTTCTATATAAAAACCTATTGGCCTGGAATTGTCTTTGAGTGTGTCTTCCTCATGTATTGTCTGTGTGTGTACAACAAATGCTTAACACTACCCTCTGATAAGCCTACTGCTCGACCACATTACCACAAAATAGAGAATTAGAATTATCTCTTTTTGCCACTATCTTACCTCTAAGGGGAACCCTTGGACTCTGTGCATGCTATTTCTTACTTTGAAATAGTACATACAGAGCCAACTTCCTACATTGGTGGATCAGCGGTGGGGTACAAGACTTTGCATTTGCTGGACTACTCAGCCAATACCTGATCACACGACTAAATTCCATAAATTGTCATTAGAAACGGATTTTTGAAATTTGAGCTATTTTTCTAAATTTTTAAAAGTCCTGCTAGGGTCTTGTGTTAATCTCTGTTAGCATTTCTTTTAGAGTTTAAAAGTTTTGTAAAAGTTTGAATTAAGTTCTAGAGATAGTTTTAGATTCTTAAAAAGTATTCCAACTTTTAGAAACAAAATGTCTACTACAGAAGAGAATGTGATGGAACTCAACCTCACCCCTTACCTGCATCTTAGGATGTCAGAGTTAAGGTCTCTCTGTAAAATCAAAAAGATAAAGACTGGTTCAAACCCTACCAAAGTACAGCTTCAGGAGCTCTTGGCAGAGTTTGCTAAAACAACCCCTCTGATGATGCCTTCACAGAGGGGGACACTAGTGGGTTGGAGTATCTCCCACCTCCAACCTTAATAGGGAGACCAGGGTTCCTCCAACCCTGACTCCAAATGTGATAGTCAGAGATGCTGCTTCTCTCACAGGAGAGTCCAGCAACTCTGGAAGCATTGACGAAAGCCTCAATGAAGATGACCTCCTGCTAGCCAGGTTGGCCAAAAGATTGGCTTTGGAAAGACAGATCCTAGCCATAGAAAGGGAAAGACAAGAGATGGGCTTAGGTCCCATCAATGGTGGCAGCAACATAAATAGGGTCACAGATTCTCCTGACATGCTAAAAATCCCCAAAGGGATTGTAACTAAATATGAAGATGGTGATGACATCACCAAATGGTTCACAGCTTTTGAGAGGGCTTGTGCAACCAGAAAAGTAAACAGATCTCACTGAGGTGCTCTCCTTTGGGAAATGTTCACTGGAAAGTGTAGGGATAGACTCCTCACGCTCTCTGGAAAAGATGCAGAATCCTATGACCTCATGAAGGCTACCCTGATTGAGGGCTTTGGATTCTCCACTGAGGAGTACAGGATTAGGTTCAGGGGGGCTCAAAAATCCTCGAGCCAGACCTGGGTTGATTTTGTAGACTACTCAGTGAAAACACTGGATGGTTGGGTAACTGGAAATGAAGTGCATGACTATGTTGGGCTTTATAATTTGTTTATGAAAGAACACATTTTAAGTAACTGCTTCAATGAAAAGTTGCATCAGTATCTGGTAAACCTAGGTCCAATTTCTCCCCAAGAATTGGGAAAGAAGGCGGACCATTGGGTCAAGACTAGGGTGACCAAGACTTCCACAGGGGGTGACCAAAAGAAAGGGGTCACAAAGACTCCCCAGGGGAAGAGTGTTGAGACACCTGAAGGAAAAAGTAAAGAGTCTTCTACAGGGCTCCAAAAACCTGCTCTGGAGGGGGAGGGTCCAAAGCCTCTTCACAATCCAATTTTGGGTACAAGGGTATAAACTTTGATCACAAGAAGGCCTGGTGTCATAGCTGTAATCAGCAGGGACACCAAACTGGAGACAAGGCCTGTCCCAAGAAAGTTTCCACTTCAAACTCTACTCCAGTTAGCGCTGGAATAGCCAGTCTCCAGGTGGGATCAACAGTGTGCCCAGAGCAAATCAGGGTTCACACTGAAGCTACAGTAGTCTCTGAGGGTGGGGTGGACTTAGCCACACTGGCTGCCTGGCCCCCTAATATGCAAAAATGCAGGCAGCAACTCTTAATTAATGGGATTAGTGTAGAAGGCCTGAGGGATACAGGTGCCAGTGTCACCATGGTGACAGAGAAACTGGTTTCCCCTGGTCAATACCTGGCTGGACAAACTTATCCAGTCACCAACGCTGACAATCAGACTAAAGTACATCCCATGGCTATGGTAACTTTAGATTGGGGAGGGGTCAATGGCCTGAAACAGGTGGTAGTCTCCTCAAATATCCCTGTAGACTGTTTGCTTGGAAATGACCTGGAGTCCTCAGCATGGGCTGAGGTAGAACTTAAAACCCATGCAGCCATGCTGGGTATCCCTGAACTGGTGTGTGTCAAGACAAGGGCACAGTGCAAGGCTCAGGGTGAAAAAGTGGTGTTGGAGCCTGGAAAAATGGCCCAACCCTCCAAGAAAAAAAGGAAAGAAGACTGGGGAACCAGCTTCAACACAACAAAAGAAAGGTAACCTCTCTTCCCGGGAAGAAGTTCTGCCCTCTGAGGGAACTGAGCCTATGGAGTTAGAACCTTATCAGGTTGAACTCTTAGGCCCAGGGGGACCCACAAAGGAACAGTTGTGTAATAGGCAAGAAACATGTCCCTCTCTTGAAGGCCTTAGGCAGCAAGATGCTGAAGAGACCAAAGGAAAAATCACTGGAACACATAGAGTCTACTGGGAAGATGGACTCCTCTACACTGAGGCAAGAGATCCCAAACCTGGTGCCACTAGGAGAGTAGTAGTGCCTCAGGAGTTTAGGAAGTTCATTCTAACCTTAGCTCATGATATTCCACTTGCTGGGCATTTGGGACAAACCAAGACTTGGGAAAGGTTAGTAAACCATTTCTATTGGCCCAACATGTCACAGAAGGTAAAGGAGTTTTGTGTCTCTTGTGCCACCTGTCAAGCCAGTGGTAAGACAGGTGGACACCCAAAGGCCCCCCCTCATTCCACTTCCAGTGGTGGGGATCCCCTTTGAAAGAGTGGGTGTGGACATAGTGGGTCCACTTGAACCTCCCACAGCCTCAGGGAACCAGTATATCCTAGTGGTAGTGGATCATGCCACTAGGTACCCTGAAGCAATTCCCCTTAGGTCCACTACTGCCCCTGCAGTAGCTAAAGCACTCATTGGTATCTTTACCAGAGTGGGATTTCCTAAGGAGGTGGTGTCTGACAGGGGTACCAACTTCATGTCAGCATACCTGAAGCATATGTGGAATGAGTGTGGGGTGACGTACAAATTCACCACACCATACCATCCACAAACCAATGGTCTTGTAGAAAGATTTAACAAGACATTCAAAGGCATGATCATGGGGCTCTCTGAAAAGCTCAAAAGGAGATGGGATGCCCTCTTGCCATGTCTGCTTTTCGCCTACAGAGAGGTGCCTCAGAAGGGAGTAGGGTTTTCCCCCTTTGAACTTCTGTTTGGCCATCCTGTCAGGGGACCACTAGCTCTTGTAAAAGAAGGCTGGGAGAGACCTCTTCATGAGCCTAAACAAGATATAGTGGACTATGTACTAGGCCTACGTTCCAGGATGGCAGAGTACATGGAAAAGGCAAGCAAACACCTTGAGGCCAGCCAACAACTCCAGAAGATGTGGTATGACCAAAAGGCTGCTATGGTTGAGTTTCAGCCAGGGCAGAAAGTCTGGGTTCTGGAGCCTGTGGCTTCCAGGGCACTTCAGGACAGATGGAGCGGCCCTTACCCAGTGCTAGAAAGAAAGAGCCAGGTCACCTACCTGGTAGACCTAGGCACTAGCAGGACCCCCAAAAGGGTGATCCATGTAAACCGCCTCAAACTCTTTCATGACAGGGCAGATGTGAACCTGTTGATGGTAACAGATGAGGACCAGGAAGCTGAGAGTGAACCTCTTCGTGATCTCCTCTCCACAGACCCTAAAGATGACTCAGTAGATGGAGTGATCTATTCAGATACCCTCTCTGGCCAACAGCAATCTGACTGTAAGAAAGTCTTACAACAGTTTGCTGAGCTCTTTTCCCTAACCCCTGGTCAGACATACCTGTGTACCCATGATGTGGACACAGGAGACAGCATGCCTGTCAAAAACAACATTTTCAGACAGTCTGACCAAGTTAAGGAAAGCATCAAAGTGGAAGTCCACAAGATGCTGGAATTGGGATTCATTGAGCACTCTGACAGCCCCTGGGCTAGCCCAGTGGTCTTAGTTACCAAACCTCACACCAAGGATGGTAAGAGAGAGATGAGGTTTTGTGTGGACTACAGAGGACTTAGGGCCAGATGTAGCAAACTGTTTGCGACTCGCAAACGGCGAAAATCGCCGTTTGCGAGTTGCAAATGCGTGTTTGCTATGCAGAAATGCATTTTGCGAGTCGGAACCGACTCGCAAAATGCATTTCCGAGTCGCAAATAGGAAGGGGTGTTCCCTTCCTATTTGCGAGTCGCAGTGGTATGCAATTCCATTTGCGACCGTGTACGCGGTCGCAAATTGAGTCGCAGTTACCATCCACTTGAAGTGGATGGTAACCCACTCGCAAACGGGAAGGGGTCCCCAGGGGACCCCTTCCCCTTTGTGACTGGACCCAAAATTATTTTTTCAGGGCAGGCAGTGGTCCAAGGGACCACTACCTGCCCTGAAAAAATCCAAAACTAAAGGTTTCTGAGACACCTTTCTGCATATGGTTTTGCGACTCGGAAATTGCGAGTCGCTCGGAGTCGCAATTTCCGAGTCGCAAAACCTAGTTTTGCTACATCTGGCCCTTAATTCTGTCACCAAGACAGATGCCCATCCCATTCCAAGGGCAGATAAATTAATTGACAAACTAGGTGCTGCCAGATACTTAAGTACCTTTGACTTGACAGCAGGGTAATGGCAAATCAAAATGGCACCAGGAGCAAAAGAAAAGACAGCATTCTCCACACCTGATAGGCATTATCAGTTTACTGTTATGCCCTTTGGCTTAAAGAATGCCCCTGCCACCTTCCAAAGGTTGGTGAATCAAGTCCTTGCTGGCTTGGAGTCCTTTAGTGCAGCTTATCTTGACGATATCGCTGTCTTTAGCTCCAGCTGGCAGGATCACCTGGCCCACCTGAAGAAGGTTTTGAAGGCCCTGCAAGCAGCAGGCCTCTCTATCAAGGCATCCAAATGTCAGATAGGGCAGGGAACTTTGGTTTACTTGGTACACCTTTTAGGTGGAGGCCAAGTTCAGCCACTCCAACCCAAGATCCAGACTATTCTGGACTGGGTAGCTCCAAAAACCCAGACTCAAGTCAGGGCATTCCTTGGTTTGACTCGGTACTACAGGAGGTTTGTGAAGGGATATGGATCAATAGTGACACCCCTCACAGAACTTACCTCCAAGAAAATGCCCAAGAAGGTAAACTGGACTGTAGAATGCCAACAGGCCTTTGATACCCTGAAACAAGCTTTGTGCACAGCACCAGTTGTAAAAGCTCCAGATTACTCCAAGCAGTTCATTGTGCAGACTGATGCCTCTGAACATGGGATAGCGGCAGTTTTGTCCCAAACAAATGATGATGGCCTTGACCAGCCTGTTGCTTTCATTAGCAGGAGGTTACTCCCCAGGGAGCAGCGTTGGGGTGCCATTGAGAGGGAGGCCTTTGCTGTGGTTTGGTCCCTGAAGAAGCTGAGACCATACCTCTTTGGTACTCACTTTGTAGTTCAAACTGACCACAGACCTCTCAGATGGCTAATGCAAATGAAAGGTGAAAATCCAAAACTGTTGAGGTGGTCCATCAACCTACAGGGAATGGACTTTATAGTGGAACACAGACCTGGAACTGCCCATGCCAATGCAGATTTACAGGTTCTTCCACTTAGAAAATGAAGACTCTCTTGGGAAAGGTTGGTCTCATCCTCTTTCGTTTGGGGGGGGGGGGGGTTGTGTAAGGAAATGCCTCCTTGGCATAGTTACCCCCTGACTTTTTGCCTTTGCTGATGCCAAGTTATGATTTGAAAGTGTGCTGCGGCCTGCTAACCAGGCCCCAGCACCAGTGTTCTATCCCTAAACTGTACCTTTGTCTACACAATTGGCACACCCTGGCATCCAGGTAAGTCCCTTGTAACTGGTACCCCTGGTACCAAGGGCCCTGATGCCAGGGAAGGTCTCTAAGGGCTGCAGCATGTCTTATGCCACCCTGGGGACCCCTCACTCAGCACAGACACACTGCTTGCCAGCTTGTGTGTGCTGGTGGGTAGAAAATGACTAAGTCGACATGGCACTCCCCTCAGGGTGCCATCCCAACCTTACACTGCCCATGGCATGGATAAGTCACCCCTCTAGCAGGCCTTACAGCCATAAGGCAGGGTGCACTATACCATAGGTGAGGGCATAAGTGCATGAGCACTATGCCCCTACAGTGTCTAAGCAAAGCCTTAGACATTGTAAGTGCAGGGTAGCCATAAGAGTATATGGTCTGGGAGTCTGTCAAACACGAACTCCACAGCACCATAATGGCTACACTGAAAACTTTCTCAGCACAATAAATGCACACTGATGCCAGTGTACATTTTATTGTGAAATTCACCCCAGAGGGCATCTTAGAGATTCCCCCTGAAAACATACCCGACTTCCAGTGTGGACTGACTAGTTTTGCCAGACTGCCACACACCAGACATGTTGCTGGCCACATGGGGAGAGTGCCTTTGTCACTCTGTGGCTAGTAACAAAGCCTGTACTGTGTGGAGGTGCTTCTCACCTCCCCCTCCAGGAGCTGTAACACCTGGCGGTGAGCCTCAGAGTCTTACCCCCTTTGTTACAGCGCCACAGGGCATTCCAGCTAGTGGAGATGCCCGCCCCCTCCGGCCACGGCCCCACTTTTGGCGGCAAGGCCGGAGGAGATAATGCGAAAAACAAGGAGGAGTCACTGGCCAGTCAGGACAACCCCTAAGGTGTCCTGAGCTGAGGTGACTCTGACTTTTAGAAATCCTCCATCTTGCAGATGGAGGATCCCCCCAATAGGATTAGGGATGTGCCCCCCTCCCCTCAGGGAGGAGGCACAAAGAGGGTGTAGCCACCCTCAGGGCTAGTAGCCATTGGCTACTAACCCCCAGACCTAAACACACCCCTAAATTGAGTATTTAGGGGCTCCCAGAACCGAGGAAGATAGATTCCTGCAACCTAAGACGAAGCAGGACTGCTGACCTGAAGCCCTGCAGAGAGGACGGAGACACCAACTGCTTTGGCCTCAGCCCTACCGGCCTGTCTCCCGACTTCGAGAGAAACTGCAACAAGGACGCACTCCCCAGGGTCCAGCGACCTCTGAAGCCTCATAGGACTACCCTGCATCTAAAAGGACCAAGAACTCCCAAGGACAGCGACCCTGTTCCAAAGAAACCAAAACTTGCAACAAAGAAACAACTTTAAAAGGACTTCACGTTTCCCGCCGGAAGCGTGAGACTTTCCACTCTGCATCCGACGCCCCCGGCTCGACCTGCGGAGAAACAACACTACAGGGAGGACTCCCCGGCGACTGCTAGCCCGTGAGTAGCCAGAGTTGACCCCCCTGATCCCCCATAGCAACGCCTGCAGAGGGAATCCAGAGGCTCCCCCTGACCGCGACTGCCTGCTTCCAAGAACCCGACGCCTGGTAAAGACACTGCACCCTGAGCCCCCAGGACCTGAGGGATCCGCCCTCCAGTGCAGGAGCGACCCCCAGGTGGCCCTCCCCCTTGCCCAGGTGGTGGCTACCCCGAGGAGCCCCCCCCCTTGCCTGCCTGCTTCGCTGAAGAGACCCCTGGGTCTCCCATTGAAACCTATTGCAAACCTGACGGCTGTTTGCACTCTGCACCCGGCCGCCCCGTGCCGCTGAGGGTGTACTTTCTGTGCTGACTTGTGTCCCCCCCTGGTGCCCTACAAAACCCCCCTAGTCTGCCCTCCGAAGTCTGCTGGCAGACTGGAACCTGGGCACCCCCTTCTCCATTGAAGTCTATGCCTTTTGGGCACCACTTTGACCTCTGCACCTGACTGGCCCTGAGCTGCTGGTGTGGTAACTTTGGGGTGGCCCTGAACCCCCAACGGTGGGCTACTTTGGACCCAACTTTGAACCCTGTAGGTGGTTTGCTTACCTGCAAAACTAACAAATACTTACCTCCCCCAGGTACTGTTGAAATTTGCACTGTCTAGTTTTAAAATAGCTTATTGCCATTTTTGCCAAAACTGTACATGCTGTTTTGCTGATTCAACGTTCCTATGATACCTAAGTGAAGTAACTTTCATTTGAAGTATTGATTGTAAATCTTGAACCTGTGGTTCTTAAAATAAACTAAGAAAATATATTTTTCTATATAAAAACCTATTGGCCTGGAGTAAGTTTTTGAGTGTGTTCCTCATTTATTGCCTGTGTGTGTACAACAAATGCTTAACACTACCCTCTGATAAGCCTACTGCTCGACCACACTATCACAAAATAGAGCATTAGAATTATCTCTTTTTGCCACTATCTTACCTCTAAGGGGAACCCTTGAACTCAGTTCATGCTATTTCTTACTTTGAAATAGTACATACAGAGCCAACTTCCTACACCACCCCTGAATCCTGCATTCTGGGAATACGCAAAAGACACAGCAAAGACAAACAAAAACACAGATGCGCAGACCTGGCGTTCATTATATTTAAACGACTTATTGCAACACAGTGGAAATCACCAAGCGCCCCTAGCTTACGCCACTGGACATCAGACTTACTGCCATGGGCCACAGTGGAGACGCAAGCACTACACACATTATGCGATAGGGGAGTGGTGATTAAAGGAATAGAAATATGGGAATCCCTCATAGAACAGCTGAAAGAGAAAGATGACACCCGCCCACCCTGAACCGCATGCACAGCATCGAACCAGATCGCACGCCTAACTCCCAATAAGGCTAATAATATCGCTATGCCCGCATGATGATTCACCCAGACACTGAAGACATGCAAAAACTCGGATAAACAACCCAGTTACGACATACGGGGATACACACATTTCTCATATTTCACATTGCTCTCCTCTGTCATAATATAAGATCAAGGACTTAAATTCTCTTACCCCCCCCGGCTGATCTTCCCCCTGTTCCGCCTCTCACTCCAGCAGCTAATAAAACTCCATACGCTTCCCCAAGGTGACTTCCTCTCCCTTTACTGTTTTTTTTTTTCTTTCTCTTCTTTCTCTCTCCTTAACGCAATCAAGAGTGAAATATTAACTCGTAATTATTTTGAGTTTGAATATGCAATTGATCTGTTGGTACACTGAGATGGGTGCAAGTAGCGCCCAATACAAACATTGTAACTTGATGCATTAATACGATCATGCTTGTAATAGCTGCACTGCATATGACAAATTTAATAAACAGATTTAAAAAAAAAAAAGGATTTATAGGACTAAGCGCCTAATTGATATGTTGGCGGTTGTTGCGGGCAGATCTTAGGTTTGGCCACAGCAGTTTATACTCCATAACCTCCATTGCCCAACTTCTCTGTTCGTCTTCCCAATTAGGATGGGTGGACATATTGTTTTTTTACTCTCCGACAGGCAAGCCCTGGCGGTGAGGGACAGTTAAACAAAAAAAAAGAATAGCTCCTTTGCCATAGTAGATGACTCCCATGGTGAGGAGGGCATTATCTTATTTCATTTTCAAAAAAGAAATCCTGTTTCAAGGTTTTCTTTTTAAATAAAGAAAAAAAATGGCTTGCGCAAGGCCCTATTATGTTGACCGCCACCAGACAATGAAATGCATTGACAGGAACCACCGTGGTTCCTGCCAGTGCATTATAAATGACCAGCTCGGCATTCATTTATAAATCTGACGGGCAGTTCCTCCACCAGGGTGACGGAGTCCTTTATTCTGTTGCCCTGGCTGAACCATGAGCCGCCCACAAGGAAATAAATCAGCCCCTATTTCAGAAGCTAAAACCTTTGACCAGTACGAACCTGGTAGGTGTATCCAACCAATGCTCCATCACAGTTAGCCACTAATTTCGCCTAGTTCCTGCCCTACCATGACCATTGAGTATCACTGGCACTTTGTGCTTCTTGGCACTGTTTCTACTTAATGCTTTACAAAATTCATGTCACTGGTTACCCTTATTAGATTTGTTGTTTTGGTGTCACTTGGCTAAATACATTTTACTCTATTTTTCTGATTCGATTTTGGATTTTATTGTTTTGCATTCTGATATATTTCCTTTTAGATAATGCATACATGCTTTACACATTGACCTAAATTGAGACTATCTGCTCTGTGGCATGGTTACCATGGGTTGAGCTCAGGTTAATTAAGTGACTTTAAGGGTTTGACCTGAAAATGATTATGACTGTTCCTTGTGGAGGATAGTCACCCACCCCAAAAAATAATCCAGTTTTTTAGAGGCGGGTTCATAAAGTTTGTGGAAAACGTTTATAGTAGAAAGAGCCTTAGTGATATTGGTCATTTAATTCACAAATAATGAAGGAACCAGGATACATCCATTAATGTAAAGCATTCTTAATTGTTATTCAAAGCCCTTGTTCGATTACCCCGAGGATTTCAATAATCAAACATCACAAAGAGAATGGCACACCCCAAGAATGCATCTTCCTCTATATGATTGTATTATCCGCGTGGTCAAAAGCAGATTTATATTCAATAAACACCATTTGGTTTCACTCGGTCTGCTCATTCAGGATGAAATCTTGTTCACCTACCTAGTCCTGAAAACGCCATAGTCACAAGAAGATGTTTTCTTCTTTGTATGTAAAGACAGTGGGATACTACTTCTCCAGGAGTCTGGTACTTGGCAGCCACAAAAGACTGCATAAATACAGGTTGTCAAATAGAAACCCAAGTAGGGATGTCGTTTTCAGGTTGTGTTGTTGATGTGTTGGCAGACCCATCACTATCACTCATTGATAGGCTTGCCTTTCAAAAATCCTTTGTTATCATTGGTAAATGCTTTACGTTTGTCTCTCTTTGGGGCAGTTTTGTTACCGCCATGGCCATCGGCCCTGTTACATAGATAATTGCACGTTTGCCGATACGTTTGACTGTCTGTTAACTTCTTTTTCCTTTTGCGTCTCTCCTTCGCGCTTATGCTCATGGCGGCTGTAGTGCTTTCAATTGGCTTGTTTATGTCCACTGTTTTACTTTTCATTTTCAGTTTATGTGTCAAGAAAAGTCCAGTTATTTTACAGTTAATTTACAACACTAATAGTTCCAACTCGAGCAAACGTGAGACCCATTGCATTGTAAATGCTTGTTTTTACTGGAATCACTGGGATCCCATCAGCGCCCTGTAAGTTTTAGTCTTACATATGACATCCCACAGCTCCTCCTGCTACACAAAGGAAATGTAGATTTTCCTAGTAAGTTATGAAGGAAAGTCTTAATGTTATTAAAGTCACGGAGGAGGGTATTATGCCTTTCTTTTCTTGTTAATTTTATTAGCAGTGCAGTCAAGAAACTACAAATCCCATAAGGCGAAAAAATGGCAGCCAATGGGAAATGAAACGTAGTCCACTGTGCCCCACCAATCACTAACCAGGTAACCCTCCAGTAGTTATCTAGTCCTTGAACAGTCCTCTTTTCTTGCGCGAGGGATCAAAAGATAATGAACATAGGAACAATTGAAAAAATGACAAGCCATTAGAACCAAGAAAAGTTCCTGGAGAAAATTCACAAATTTATGTAGACTTTTCAAGGAGCCAAAAGTCTCTGGAACAGTGCTGTGGAAACAATCCGTAGAAGACATAGAGATCCATCTCTGGAATCGAAGAGGGATGCTATCGTATATATGAAGTTTGTGAAGGAGCCGATGGGCTGTTAGGGAGGGAGAAAAACATAAAGTAAGAAACAATGAGGTGGGATAATACTCGCCTTGGTGTCTTTAATAAAATTAAGACTTTCCTTTACAACTTACTAGGAAAATCTACATTTTATGGCATGAACGGAGGCTCTTATTATGCTTGTTTAAAGCAAATTAATCACCGTTAAGGAAGCATGTTGTACAGGCTTATAATAAAATGCTTTAAAAACATTATAATTTGACAAGTCAGCTGATCTGAGAATATTCTCTAGCCGAGAACCAGCCTAAAACGCCTTAGAGGCCATAGCTCCCCTGGCAGAATGGGCTCCAAAAGAGGAAGAATTAATGCCTGCTAAGGACATAACCCACTTATGATGAAACAGGCTTGAAAGGTTTTCCGAAGGAAATGAGGAGTTGGGATGCTGAGGATGATCTCAAATTGACTGT
Organism: Pleurodeles waltl; assembly: GCF_031143425.1. NCBI lineage: Eukaryota > Metazoa > Chordata > Amphibia > Caudata > Salamandridae > Pleurodeles > Pleurodeles waltl. The sequence continues at coordinate 351,791,810 of NC_090438.1, forward strand.
CTTTTGTTCATAAATCTTTAAGTATTGTCCTACGCATAATCTAGGATGGTCAGGGAAATAGGGATAAAATACTGTAATTAAATTAGTTTTGATATGTCTATGAACTGTAAATAAAACATCTGATGAATTATACTGGTGAGGGGTAATGTCAAGCGCTTTAATATCTGAAAGTCTTTTGATAGAAACAAGGCATAACAACATGGTAAGTTTAGCAGACAACATTTACAATGAAAGAACTGTATTATCAGGCCACGTTAAAAATAGGTTTAGTTCAACTTTAACATTCCACTCAGAATTATACTTTGGCAAAGGAGGATTCCAAAGTTTTACTCCCTTTAATAGACGGAAGACTAAAGGGTGTTCTCCCACTGGTTTTCCATTGATGTAAGGATGGGAGGAGGAGATGGCTGACCTATAGAAGTTGATGGTGTGATAAGTTTTACCTTTGCTAGCTTTTGCGGCCAGGAAATTAACTATTGAGGTTACATTCACTGAAAAGAAATCACTATGTTTTCCCATGCACCAGCTATCCCATAAGGACCATGCTGACCTGCATGCTTTCCTTGTTCCTGGAGCCCTTGATTGGTTAATAAAGTTTGAAGCATCTGTCGAAATAAGCGGTATTTAATGGGAATCCCTGAGATTTTCCAGGCTGAGAGAGTAAGAAGATTTCCTATGACTAAGCTGTGGAGAAGACCTTGAGGATTCGAAAGTAGATGCGGGAATGAAGGAAGAAGGAACGGGGATTCTATTGAGAGTTCAAGAAGAGAAGGAAACCACACCTGAGATTGCCAGAAGGGGGTTACGAGAACCAGTACTGCTCCTTGGCATCTTACCTGTGCTAGTAATCTGTTTATCATGATGAATGGAGGGAAAGCATAATTGGGAGAGGTTGACCAATCCTGAGAAAAAGCATTTGATGCCAAGGCTAAGGGATTTGGGTGGCAACTGAAGAATTGGTGAAGTTGGGTATTGAGACGAGAAGCAAAAAGATCTATCTGGAAATGGCCCCACTTGTGGTGAATAGAGATTAATATATCGGGATGGAGCTTCCAATCGCTTGAGTCTTGAAAATGGTGAGAGTGCCAATCCACCACTGAGTTTAGATCGCCAGGTAAATACTCTGCATGTACCGAGATTCTGTTTTGGAGGCAAAAATCCCAGAAACTCTTTGTTGGATCTGCTAAAGGTTTGGATTTTGTGCCTTCCAAATGGTTGATGTAATGGACCGCCGAAATGTTGTCCATCCTGAGAAGGATAGAACAACAAACTCTCTTTTGCCAGGCTTTTAATTGCAAAGGAGCCGGCAAGGATCTCTAAACAATTGATAGCAACTTGGACTCCTCTGTCACCATGTACCTCCAGTCGAAATCGGGTCACACCTTGCACCCCAACCCGAACGACTTGCATCCAATTCCAACACAAGATCCGGGGCTGATGCAAAAAAATGGTTCTGCCGTTCCAGGCATCCAAATACTCTATCCACCATTGTAACTCTATTTGATATTCTTGATGTAGGGAAATAATGTCTGATAAGCAAGACCTTTTGGAAGATGTCAAATCTTTAGTCTTTGAAGAGCCCGAGAGTGGTGTGTGCCTGAAAAAATGGCTTGAATCGAAGAAGACAGAAGACCACTGTCCTTGCTAAAGTTCAGAGAGAAAACTGAGCCGTGCGTAAAATATGAAGGATTTCGGATTTTATGGACTTTACTTTTGCCGAGGGCAACTGTAGAGTAGCAGAGACAGAGTCTACGAGAAAGCCTAGAAATTCTATTTGCTGTACTGGAATTAAGGAAGACTTTTTGTGATTTATGATAAACATGAGGTCTGACAGAAGAGAACAAGTTAACCGGACTTGGGATTGAAGGGAAGGAAGATTTTTGATTCATAATCAGAATGTCGTCCAAGTGAATGATCAGTCTGACTCCTTGAGCTCTAAGACAAGCGACTACCGGTTTCATGAGTTTTGTAAAACACCATGGAGCGGAAGAGAGGCCGAAGGGAAGAGAGGAAAAATGAAAAGTCTGGTTTAGCCACTGGAATTGTAAGAATTTCCTGGATTGCAGATGTATGGGTATGGTGAGATTCTCATCCTGACGATCCAAACAAACCATCCAATCTCCCTGTAAGAGAGAATCCCTGAGGTGTAAGATAGTCTCCATTTTGAAATGGTGATAAACGACAAAGTGTTTGAACTGTTTTAAATTGATAACTGAATGCATCATTTTTGTTCTTCTTTTGTACCAGGAAGACCATACTGAGGAAACCTTAAGAATCTAGATGACAAGGGACAATTGCCTGTTTTTGAAGAGCTTGGATCTCCAATGAAATTAGGTTTGTCATTTCCAAAGAAAACTGTGGAGGATGAGGAAACATCGCTTGAAAAGGTTCTGAATAGAGTTCGATCACATGACCCTGAACAGTGTTCAGTACCTTTGGATCCACAGTATTGGACTGCCATTTTGGAAGAAAATATAACAGGCAACCTCCTTTAGTAGGAAGGACAGAAGGGTGACTCACCTGCTTGAGAGGTGTATCTGGAACCCCTATTTCCTCTGCTGCGAAATACACAACTTCTCTGTGGGTAAAACTGAAGTCTGTGCTCCTGGAATGAGGATTGGGATGTGCCACGGGAACCTTGAACTTTGTACTAGCGGCCGGCAAATCGGTTCCTGCCTCTGCCGGCCCTAGAGAAAACCAGACTAGAAGACATATTTTTCAAAGATTGTTGTGCCTTATCCAGTGACGCAAAAGTAGCCACATATTTGCTATGTTCCTTGAGGAAGGGGTCCTCAAACAGAAGGCCTTCTGCCCTGATACCTGGATCTGAGACTGCCAGATTTACCAACTTCGGATGTAGTTTGAGCAGGAGCCCCTTTTTGCACTCATGCATTATGGCCACATTTGCATTACCCAGCAGACAGACAGCACGTTGGACCCATAAAGATAACTCATCTGTGTTAAAAGTGGTATGTTCCAACCTGGCCAACTCAGCTAAATCAAAGATGTGTGTTAATGGCCCCAACACATCTTAGAGCTTGTCTTGGCATGTGGACCATGCCTTATTCACTCCGTTGCATGGATCCTTGCCACATTTCATGAAAAAAGTAAGGAAGGAAGTGTCAGTAGTAGGAGTTACAGTAATTTTGGACTGAAGAGATGGCCGAGGACATTCATATCGTAATTTCGCCCTAGTCTGTTTGTCCAGAGGAGTGCGCAGACGTGAGGCAACATATTCTCCAACATGGTCTGCCGGAAACCATTCCGTTGAGTGAGGGTGATGGATTTCATTTGGGTCGAACATCGGGGACCCTATAGGAAGCTGGCTATGTATAAACTATATCAAAATGAGATATAGTGTGCACAGAGTCCAGGGGTACCCAGAGCTTAACAGAGGCTAAAGTAGATAATATTAATGTTCTCTTTTGTGGTAGTGCGGTCAAGCAGTTAGGCTTATTATAGGGTAGTGTTAAGCATCTGTTGTACACACAGGAGCCATAGGAGAAGCACACACTCAATGACCTAACTCCAGACCAATAGGATTTGATATAGAAAAATATTTTTTTGTTACTTTATCACTAGAACCACAAGATTCAGTTCAGAAGTAAATACTGTTGCAGGTAAGTACTCAAATTAGACATCAATGTAACTTTATTTCACTTTAGTCAAGTAAACAGTTTTTAATAAAACAGTGAATATCTATTTCAAAAGTGGACACAGTACAATTTCAGAACAGTTCCTAGGGGAAGAAAATAAAGCACAGTTCTAGAGGTAAGTACACGACTTACAGTTCCAGTCTTCAGGATATAGGTACGCCACCGTTGGGGATGCCAGTTAACCCTGAACACCTACTGCCAGCAACACGGGGCCGGTCGGGTGCAGAGGTTAAAGGGGAGCCAAATAAACGTGGGCTCTAAGGAGAACAGGGGGCACTCGGAATTCGGTTTACCAGCAGGTAAGTACCCGTGGCTCAGAGAGCAGACCGGGGGGGATTGGAAGAGCATTGGAGGTGCCACAAGTAGGCACCAAACACACCCCCCCAGCGGCACAGGGCTGGCCGGGTACAGGGTGTAAACAGGACATTGGGCTTTCAATGCTGGTCTATGAGGGGACCCCGGGATCACTCAAAGGCTGCAGGCGAGGTCCAGGGGGTGTCTCGGGCACACCACCGATGGGAGCGGGAGGAGGGCCGCCTGCTGGTCGTTGATGGACCGGGGGTCAGTTTCTCCAAGGCCTGGGGGCTGCAGGTGCAGTGTGTTATTAGGCGTCCGATATCTTGGTCCGGAGATTCGAGGTCAGGGGGGCCTTCGGCATTCCCTCTGCAGGTGTTGTTGTGGATGGGTGGAGAGGTCAACCCAAGCAGGGCACTTGCTCGCAATCACCTGGGGACCCTTTCTTGCTGGGGGGACAACCTGGACAAGGGCTGTGGGCGTCGGTTGCAGAGTGGTCAGGACTCACACTTCTGGAGGGAGGTGGGAGCCCTTAGAAGTGATTTCTTCATCTTTTCTTTTCTTCTTTAGACCGGGCCTTTGTCCACAGGAGTTCTTGATCCTAGGTGATGCAGGCAGTCCTCTGGAGGTTTTTCCTAGGTCGCCGGACCTGCAGGATGCATCACTTTTCTTTTGCAGGTTCTTTGAAGCAGGAGACAGGCCTGTATGGCTGGGGCAGAGCCAGTTGTTGTTTCCTTTCCTTCTTTGCAGGGGGTTTCAGCTAAGCAGCCCTTCTTCTTGTGCGATGGTCAGGAATCTCTCAAGCTGGGTTCAGGGAAGCCCTTAAATACAAGCTTTAGGGGTGTTACAGGGGTCAGAGGGGAGTAGCCAATGGCTACTGCTCCTGAGGGTGCTACACCCTCCTTGTGTCCACTCCCTTTGGGGAGGGGGCACATTCCTATCCCTATTGGTCCCTGTTCTCCAAACCAAGATGGAGGATTCTGTGGGGAGGAGGGGTCTCTTCAGCTCTAGAAGCCTTAGGGGTGGTCCCAGCCGAAGTGGTCACTCCTCCTTGTTTTTCTTACGTTTCATGCCGAACTGGCCGCCCAAAGTGAGTGCTTTTTCAGGGAGGGTGGGGGGGAGACATCTCCACTAGCTGGTAACACGAGGACTGTGCCTTTGAAGCTCACCACCAGGTGTTACATTTCCTGCAGGGGGGGAGGTGCAAAGCACCTCCACCCAGAGCAGGCTTTGTGTCTGGCCTCAGAGAGCACAAAGGTCGTCACCCCATGGGGTCAGAAACTCGTCTGCTAGTGGCAGGCTGGCACAGACCAGTCAATCCCACACTAGAGGATTGGGTAAAATACAGGGGGTATCTCTAAGATGCCCTCTGTGTGGATTTTTAATAAATCCCACACTGGCATCAGTGGGGGTTTATTGTGCTGAGAGGTTTGATACCAAACTTCCCAGTATTCAGTGTAGCCATTATGGAACTGTGGAGTTTGTATTGACAAACTCCCAGAACATATACTTAATATGGCCACACTGTACTTACAATGTCTGATAATAGACTTAGACACTGAAGGGGCATATTGTTCATGCAGTTAGGCCCTAACCTGTGGTATAGTACACCCTGCCTCAGGGCTGTAAGGCCTGATAGAGGGGTGACTTACCTATGCTACAGTCAGTGTTTTTTGGGCATGGCACCCTGAGGGGGGTGCCATGTCGACTTTGCCTTTTTCTCCCCACCAACACACACATTCTGCAATGACAGTATGCATGTGTTAGGTGAGGGGTCCCTTATGGTAGCACAACACAAGCTGCAGCCCTTAGGGACCTTCCCTGGTCACAGGACCCTTGGTACCACTGGTACCTTTTACAAGGGGCTTATCTGTGTGCCAGAGGCGTGCCAATTGTGAAAACAATGGTACATTTTTAGAGAAAGAACACTGGTGCTGGGGCCTGGTTAGCAGGATCCCAGCACACTCTCAGTCAGCATGTGGCTACAAGACAACTGTAAGGGAGAGCGCGAGCAGCGATATGCTAAAAAAAATTTAAACCACAATTTACTGATAATAAATACAAATTATTAAGTAATGTTATGGGAAAAAGTACTGATCTTGACCACGAGCAGCAAGAAAAGAGAGCTGTTCACAGACAAGATAATTACTGGAGGGTTGGCTGGTTGGTGTTTGGTGGGGCACTGTGGACTACGTTTTGTTTGCCATTGGCTGCCGTTTGTTCACCTTATGGGATTTGTAGTTTCTTGACTGTGCTGCTATTAAAATTAACAAGAAAAGAAAGGCCTACTAACTCAAATCTGTATGCTTGTTGTGACATACTGAAAGAATAGTAGTCAAACTAATGCTTCTTTTACAGCTGCACCATTACACAAGAAACAGATGGCCTATTAGAAAGGAATTATTGCTCGTTGTCAGACATGTTCCTTAATAATGGTAATAAAATTTGGATGCCGTGAACTGTTACTACCTGTTCTCTGGTCACATTGCTAGAGGAAACCCTGGCAGCCAGATATTCACAGACAGGGATTCTCACCCTCTAGAACCCCCTTTCTTGCTCCCTAGCAAACATTTGCTCCTGCCAAAGCCCCCAGTAATGTTGACAGGCCCTACTCATAGCGTGGTGCCCTTGCCCCTTTTGTTTCCCTGGTCACAAGGTACTCATGCTGGACAGACCACACATGCTAGGCCTCCCTACCCCATGCGCAGTTCCCGCAAGGCTTCTGGGTCCAAGAAAACTGAAAGAATCACAATACTTCTACAGCAGTTCAGGAAGTGTATCTGCCAGTCCTTGTTAAACTCTAGGAAGGTGACTCACACCTCTTCCCACATGTAGAATGTATTATTGTGGTGACTCATCTATCTGAGACAATTTCATCACCGTGATCAGAATGTCTACAGGCAAATCCAATCTAATTTTCTATTACATTTGAACAGAGTCAATTGAACCTACTCAGAATACTGATTGTATAATTACTATCATGTCTTAGAGCCTCAATTATGTGCTCACCTGCATTGGCAGTTTCTTGAAATATTTATTTTCACGTTCTGATCATGATTTACAAGTTTTAGCAATTACTTTACGGACATTAAATCAAAACCATTCACTCTAAATTCATCTAATGAGTCTGTAACTGCGTCCCCGTTACAAGATTGACACCAGCAAAGACAGTTGCTGGGGCAATCTCTGACGATGGCACAGGAAAGGACCCCAGGGGCACTTCCCTACGACGAGACCCAGTGGCCTCAGAGTACTTTCGGGGTCAAGATGATGCAGGAGAAATCAGAGCAGAAAACAGACAGTGTGAGCAACAGAGAAAGAAAGGGAGAGCAAGGAGACGTGGGGCAGCTGCAGCAAAAGGAGAGTGGCATCCTGAGAAAAAAAGACAACGCGGAGGAGAAAGGAGAAGCAGAGAGGCAGGATCAGGAGGAGAAAAGCAACGTGTGGGAAGAAGGAGATGCGGAGGAGCAGGAACAGGAGGGAAGATGCGACGCGAGGAAGGAGGAGGACGGAGAGAGGAGGTGTGATGGAGAGAAGTCGGGAGCAAGATCGGGTGAAGGAAGAGAGGAGCCTGACACCAGAAAGCCCCACCACGTTCCTGGAGGGACGTGGCTGCACAAGGTACGATCCTATTTTCTTAGAGGATCTCCCACTGGAGTAAAAAGGGGAAGGAGAAAGGGTGAGGGGAAAATCAGGGGAAGTAACCCTATAGAAAAGAGGTGGGTTAGAGGGGAAAAGGGAAACGCTTTGTCACGAGCACCAATGCATTCACGACACGTGTGTCACCTGTGTGAACCCTCCTCACATCCACACTCACTCCCTTCCCTGGTGAACCCATCCTATAATATATTAAACCACCTACCTGAAACCTGTTTTTTTTTTCTCCTTTTTTACTCCTGAGGCACGCCAGAATATGACCACTAGAACGGTCGTCCAAACGATGAGCGAATTCTTTTCAAGAGTGGAATTTCCAAAAGAAATCTTGAACGATCAAGGGGCCCCCTTTATGTCAAAATTAATGAAACAGATATTCAACTTATTAGGTATTACACAGCTCAAGATATCAGTTTATCATCCTTAAACAGATGGCCTCGTAGAACGATACAACTGCACTATCAAGTCACTACTTAAAAAAAGCACTATGGAAACCGGTAAAGATTGGGATAAGAAGCTTCCTTTGGTCCTCTATGCTATTCGGGGTTATGTACAGTCCTCCACAGGGTACTGCCCTTTAGAACTTGTCTGACTTGGTCCCAGCCCTACCAGCCTGTCTCCAGACTCAAAGAACCTGCACAGCGACGCATCCAGCGGGACCAGCGACCTCTGAGGACTCAGAGGACTGACCTGCACCTAAAGGACCAAGAAACTCCTGAGGACAGTGGCTCTGTCCAAAACTACAACTAAGAATCCAACTTTAAAGAAGACTCCAGCCTCACTCCGGAAGTGTGAGTCTTCACACTCTGCAACCGACGCCCCCGGCCCTGTCCAGAGAAATCAACACTGCAGAGAGGACCCCCAGGTGACTCCAACGATGTGGACACCCTGAGTCGACCTCCCTGCACCCCCACAGTGACGCCTGCAGAGAGGATCCAGAGGCTCCCCCTGCCTGGTAACAAAGGAATCCGACGCCTGGAAGCATTGCACCCGAAGCCCCAAGGACCAAGAGGAACCACCCACCAGTGCAGGAGTGACCAGCAGACGGCCCTCATCCTAGCCCAGTCAGTGGCTGGCCCGAGAAGCCCCCCTGTGCCCTGCCTGCATTGCTAGAGTGACCCTTGGGTCCCTCCATTGATTTCAATACAAAACCCGACACCTTTTTCACACACTGCACCCGGCCGCCCCTGTGCTGCTGAGGGTGTATTTTGTGTGCCTGTTTGGGACCCCCCAGTGCTCTACAAACCCCCCCTCTGGTCTACTCCTGAGGACGCAGGTACTTACCTGCTAGAAGACTGGAACCGGAGCACCCCTATTCTCCATAGGCACCTATGTTATTTGAACCCTACTTTGACCTCTGCACCTGACCGGCCCTGTGTTGCTGGTGCTGGGTGTTTGGGGTTGACTTGAACCCCCAACGGTGGGCTGCCTATGCCCAGGAGACTGAACTTGTAAGTGCTTTACTTACCTGAGAAATTAACCATACTTTCCTCCCCCAGTAACTGTTGATTTGTTCACTGTCCACTTCTAAAAAAGCTTATTGCCAGTTTTGCCAAAACTGTATACATTACTGTTTTAATTAAAAGTTCCATACTTACTTGTGTGAAATACCTTACAATTTATGTACTTACCTAAATTCTGACTCTTGTGGTTCTAAAATAAATTAAGAAAATAATATTTTTCTATATAAAACTTATTGGTCTGTAGTTAAGTCTTTGAGTGTGTGTTCTCATTAATTGCCTGCGTGTGTACAACAATTGCTTAACACTACCCTCTGATAAGTCTACTGCTCGACCACACTACCACAAAATAGAGCATTAGTATTATCTAATTTTGCCACTATCAACCTCTAAGGGGAACCCTTGGACTCTGTGCACACTATCTCTCACTTTGAGATAGTATATACAGAGCCAACTTCCCACATTGGTGGATCAGCGGTGGGATCTAAGACTTTGCATTTGCTGGACTACTCAGCCAATACCTGATCACACAACTAAAAATTCCAAAAATTGTCATTAGAAATGGATTTTTGCAATTTGACTATTTTTCAAAATTTTTAAACGTCCTGCTAGGGCCTTGTGTAAGTCCCTGATAGCATTTCTTTTGAAGTTTAAAAGTTTGTTAAAGTTAAACTAGAAGTCATTTTTAGATTCTTAAAAAGTAATCCCAACTTTTAGAGTTATAATGAGTCAAAGAGATGAGACAGTGATGGAACTCAACTTCACCCCTTACCTGCAGTTAGGGATGTCAGAATTAATTTCTCTCTGTAAGATAAAAAAGATAAAAACTCTGTCCAACCAAACCAAGGCAAAGCTCCAGGAGCTCTTGGCAGACTTCACAAGGGACCACCCCTCTGATATGAAGGAATACTCTTTCAGATGGGGAAATTAGTGAACAGAAGGAAGAACTCCCCCCTCCTGACCTACATAAGGAGGACAGGTGTCCTAGAACCCTGTCCCCAAAAATCATAGTTGAGAGCCTAGTTCTTCCACAGGGGAGTCCAGTACCTCTGTAAACATTGAGGACAGCCTCATTGAAGAGGACCTCCTGTTAGCCAGGATGGCCAAGAGATCAGCTTTGGAGAAGCAGCTCCTAGCCGTAGAAAGGGAACGAAAAGAAATGGGTTTAACTCCCATAAATGGTGGCAGCAACTTAAATGGGGTCAGAGAGAATACTGAAATCCTAAAAATCCCCAAAGGGATTGTAACCAAATATGAAGGTGATGATATCACCAAATGGTTCACAGCTTTTGAGAAGGCTTGTGCAACCAGAAAAGTAAGCAGATCTCAGTGGGGAGCTCTCCTTTGGGAACCTTTCACTGGAAAGTGTAGGGATAGACTCCTCACAGTCTCTGGTAAAGATGCAGAATCTTATGAGCTCATGAAGGCTACCGTGATTGAGGGCTCACAAATCCTCGAGCCATACCTGGGTTGATTTTGTTGACTTCTCAGTCAAAACACTAGATGGTTGGATAATTGGCAGTGGTGTAAGTGATTATGATGGACTGTATAGTTTATTTATGAAATAATATCTGTTAAGTAATTGCTTCAGTGACAAACTGCATCAACATCTGGTAGACCTAGGTCCAGTTTCTCCCCAAGAATAGGGAAAGAAGGCAGACCACTGGGTCAAGATAAGGGTGACCAAGACTTCCACAGGGGGTGACCAAAAGAAAGGGGTCACAAAGCCTCCCCAGGGGAAGGGTGGTGAGACATCCAAGGACAAAAACAAAGAGTCTTCTACAGGGCCCCAGAAACCTGCTCAGGAGGGTGGGCCCGAGCCTCTTCACAGTCCACAAATGGGTATAAGGGTAAAAACGTTGATCCCAAGAAGACCTTGTGTCACAACTGTAGACAGCATGGACACCAAGCTGGAGACAAGGCCTGTCCAAAGAAAAGTCCCACAACAACAACTACTCTAGTTAGCACTGGAATAGCCAGTCTCAAGGTGGGATCAACAGTGTGCCCAGAGCAAATTAGGGTCCACACTGAAGCTACATTAGTCTCAGAGGGTGGGGTGGATTTAGCTACACTTGCTGCCTGGCCGCCTAACATGCAGAAATACAGGCAGCAGCTCTTGATAAATGGAAATAGAGTAGAAGCACTGAGGGATACAGGTGCCAGTGTCACCATGGTGACAGACAAACTGGTTTCCCCAGGACAGTACCGGGCTGGACAGACATATCCAGTCACAAATGCCGACAATGAAACTAAAGTCCATCCCATGGCAGTGGTAACTTTAGAATGGGGATCGGTCACTGGCCTGAAACTGGTGGTAGTCTCCTCTGCAATTCTAGTAGAATGTCTGTTAGGGAATGATCTGGAGTCCTCAGTATGGGCTGAGGGAGAGCTCATGAGCCATGCTGGGCATCCCCGAACTGGTGTGTGTCAACACTAGAGAACAATGCAGAGCACGGAGTGAAAAAGAAGTGTTGGAGTCTGAAATAATGCCCCAACCGTTCAAAAGGAAAGGAAAGAAGACTGAGGGACCAGCTTCTTCACAGCAAAAGAAACAGAACCTATCTTCTCAGGAAGATGTTCTATCCCCTACGGGAACTGAGTCCATGGGGCTGGAGCCTTATCAGGAAGAGCTCTTGGGCCCAGGGGAACCCACAAGAGAACAGCTGTGTCAGGGACAAAAGAGTTGTCCCACTCTTGAAGGCCTAAGATAGCAAGCAGCTGATCAAGAAAAAAGTAATGTCAGTGTAACCCACAGGGTCTATTGGGAAGATGGACTCCTTTACACTGAGGCAAGAGATCCCAAACCTGGTACCACTAGGAGAGTGGTAGTGCCTCAGGAGTTTAGGGAGTTAATTCTGACCTTAGCCCATGACATTCCCCTTGCTGGGCATTTGGGACAAACCAAGACCCCAGGACCGAGAGTAACCAATCACCGGTGCAGGAGTGACCAGCAGGCGGCCCTCATCCTAGCCCAGTCGGTAGCTGGCTCGACAAGTCCCCAAGTGCCCTGCCTGCATTGCCAGAGTGACCCCCGGGTCCCTCCAATGATTTCAACACAAAACCCAAGGCCTTGTTCACACAATGCACCCGGCCGCCCCTGTGCCGCTGAGGGTGTATTTTGTGTGCCTATTTGGGACCCCCCAGTGCTCTATAAAACCCTCTTGGACTGCTCCCCGAGGACGCAGGTACTTACCTGCTAGCAGACTGGATCTGGAGCACCCCTGTTCTCCAAAGACGCCTATGTTATTTGGGCCCTACTTTGACCTGTGCACCTGACCGGCCCTGCGTTGCTGGTGCTGGGTGTTTGGGGTTGACTTGAACCCCACAATGGTGGGCTGCCTATGCCCAGGAGGCTGAACTTGTAAGTGCTTTACTTACCTGAGAAACTAACCATTTCTTACCTCCACCAGGAACTGTTGATTTTTTGCAGTGTCCACTTTTAAATTAGCTTATTGCCATTTTTGCCAAAACTGTGTACATTACTTTTTTAATTCAAAGTTCCATGCTTACCTGTGTGAAGTACCTTACACTTTATGTACTTACCTGTTGTAAAATGGGTTATTGGTAAGGGCAGGTAAGTACCTACACTTAGCAATAGGCCACTAACCTCCACTTAGGTCCAGTGAGGTCTCAGTAAATTAAACCCAGCTCAACCCTTGGTAGCTTGGCAACGAGCGACAAGGCTTAACTTAGGAGACAGAGTGTAAAGCATTCAAATATCACAAAACAGTAATTAAATAAAACACAGGAAACAGTTTAAAAATCCAAAATCAATTTATAAAAATAGATTTTATTTTTATCTTTAAAATGACACAAAAACTAATAAAATCGGATAAAGGGAACTGGAGATATTAATTTTTAAAGAATTATTGTTTTCTAGCGCCTAGAAACAAAAAACGCCAATCTGGTCATCTGGTCGCACCTCGACCGGGGCAAAGCCAAATTTTAAGGCCGACCGCGATGGAGCCCGGCTCGGCTACAGCCCGTGGGAGGCCTCGGTCAAAAGTTTACCTTCGGACTTAGTCGTTTTTCTGAAGATTTTCTTCAGCGGGAGGAACCTGCCAGTCCAATCCAATCTCCTGGAACCCTTCTTCGGATACACGTCGCGGGAGCCCTTGGTGGAGATTTTTACCTTCGGACTTAGTTGTTTTTTCTAGGTGAAAATCCTTCGACCAGGGCAAACCTGGATCTTGATCCGACGTCCTTGGAGCCCTCCTCGGATACTCTGGCTGGGAGGTCCTGGTCCACTTCCTACGTTCGGACTTAGTCTCTTTTTTGGAGATTTTCTTCACTGGGACAAACCTACAAGTCAGCCCGGGTCACGGTTGAGGCAAGCCGGCTAGAGTTGCTGCGGGGGGGGCGGTCCCTCTATGGAGCTTTTTTCCAAAAGTTCTCCAAAGTTCTCCAAACTTCTGGATCTTCTTCCAGATGTTCTTTTAAGGTTCTTTTGGGGTCCACAGCTCACCCCAAGGTTGAGAAGCTCCTTGGGGGTGTGGACTACAACTCCCAGAATGCACCTGGTGCAAACTCCTTTTTGGCCACTGGACATTGGTCAGCTGGTTGATTTCTTCAGGAGTTGGTGCAGGGGACTGTGGTTAGCAGGTTTTCACCTGTAGCAAACAGGGACTCCCTCCTTGAACCAGTTGAAGCCAGGCAAAGTCCTTCTTGTGGTGAAGCCCAAGTGTGCAGCTGGTGCAGTCCTTCAGAGTGCAGGGTCCAGGTGCAGGCCAGGGGTCCAGCAGGGCAGTCCTTCTTCTGTAAAGAGTTTTAAACTTCACCTAAAAAGTTGCCAACTTCAGCCCTGCAGTGTTTTTGCTGCTGTGCTCTGATTGGCCAGCCTCTGGCAGCCTGGCCACGCTGCCTTGATGAGGTTTGAAGTGGCCTAGCTCCACACAAAGAAATGTGCCTGGGGGAGGAGGTCTCCCCTCAGCAGATGGTGAAGCAGGAAGGGGGAGGGCTGCCAAACTGGTCTTCAAAGGCTTCTGTAGTGTACTGCTTATAGTTACATGGCACCCAGCCCTAGGGGCACATAGGGCACACCTTAGGGATGATTTATATGTAAAAATAAGGTAGTTTAAGACTTTGGAAGTACTTTGAATTCCAAAGTCTAATTTACATATAACTTTAATTTAAAAGCAGCCAGCAAGGCAGGCCTGCCTTTAAAATGACACTGGGCGCCTCAGCAGTGCACCTATGGGTGCACTACCTATGCTGGGTTCCCTAAACCTACATGCCCTACCATATACTGGGGACTTCTAGGTAGGTTGACTTAGCCAATTATAATTAGCCTAATTTGCATACAGATTTTACACAGAGCACAGGCCCTGGGACTGGTTAGCAGTACCCAGGGCACCATCAGAGTCAGGAAAACACCAGCAAAAAGTGAAAAATGGGGGCAAAAAGTTAGGGGGCCTCTGCAATCAGCCCTGTTCTCTCACAGTACCTAAATTCTAAATCTTGTGGTTCTAAAATAAATTAAGAAAATACTATTTTTCTATATAAAATCCTATTGGCCTGAAGTTAAGTCTTTGAGTGTGTGTTCTCATTTATTGCCTGTGTGTGTACAACAAATGCTTAACACTACCCTCTGATAAGCCTACTGCTTGACCACACTATCACAAAATAGAGAATTACTATTATGTAATGTTGCCTCTATCAACCTCTAAGGGGAACCCTTGGACTCTGTGCACACTATTTCTCACTTTGAGATGGTATATACAGATCCAACTTCCTACAGGTAGGCTTCCCTGAAGTCTATTAGACATGGCTGCGGAACAGTGGGAGGAGGAAGAGGAAAAAGGGAGAGACCTCTTAGAATATGCTCAACACCTCAAAGACACTTTGCATACATTGTGAGCCACTGTACATGAACAGATGGAGAACAGTCTACGAAAACAAAAACAATATTATGATTGGAATAGTAAACTAATGAATCTACAGGTTGGAAGCACAGTACTCCTTTTACTCCCTTCCTCTGATAATAAGATGTTAGCAAAGTGGCAAGGACCCTTTATGATCACCGGGAAGGTGACCCCGGTCACTTACAGAGTAGCAGTACCACATGCAAAAAAACACAAACAGATATATCATATTAATATGTTGAAAGAATGGATAGATCCAGAACACCGACCCTTGTCTCCTTCATCACAATCTCCCAAACATTACAGATAAAGTTTCTGAAATTTAGGGAATTTAGGGAAGAAGATGTTTTCTTGTGCCAGTCTAGGGCTGAGATCCATGAACACTGCTTGCCTTTAGGGCGGCTATTCCCATACTCTCTGGGATACGGTCGCGCAAGTGCTGTCACAAGTTCCAGAAGAGGCCTGGAACATTCTCTGCCACGCCATGACAGATGGGAGAGACGCAGCTAAGTTCATGATATGTTGTAGACTGGATACGATCGACTTACTAGGCAGATCAGTTGCATCGACCGTGGCACCGAGACGCCATGCCTGGTTGAGGACGTCTGGCTTTTCAGGGGATGCCCAGCAATCTTTGATGGACATGCCCTTTGATTGCACACGTCTCTTCGGAGACAAGTCGGACTCAGTGCTCGAGCGCTTTAAGGATTCCTGGGCTAAGGCTCGGTCCTTTGGCCTCTCAGCCCCTCCTCACCCCCCTCAGTCTGCCTCTTGCTCCTTTCATGGCTAAGGAAGGGACACCCAACTGCGTCAATTTCCAACGGGCCACCAACCTGCTGTACAGCCCCTACACAGATGTGGGATCCACCAAGCTTGTGGATCAGGGAGTCAGCGGGCTGCCTAAGTCCACTCCCACCTCTTCCTCTGCCTCAAAACCTTCCTAGTCCGTTGGGACATCCGGGACCAGTTGGCGGCAGGATTCGCCATCACCTGCCCCACTGGGAATCTATTACTACGGACAGGTGGGTTTTACAGATCGTCCGAAGGGGCTACTCCCTCCCCTTCGAGACGTCTCCTCCAGCCATGCCACCATCATTCCATCATCTATCAGAGGATCATTTGGTACTTCTCCGGGAGGAAGTCAAAGCTCTCCTGGTCATGGGAGCCATAGAGAGGGTCCCTGTGCCAGAAGTAGGTTGTGGCTGCTATTCCCACTTCTTTCTGGTGCCCAAAAAGGACAAGAGCCTTCACCCTTCACCCTATCCTAGACCTCCGTACCCTCAGTCTCTTCCTCAAGAAGGAGAAGTTCAAGATGCTAACCCTGGCTCAGGTCCTTTCTGCCCTGGAGACTGGATGGTTGCGATGGACTTGAGGGACGCTTATTTCCATATTCTCGTCTTGCAGGCCCACAGACTTTCCCTACAATTCATGGTAGGTCATGAGCACTTTCAGTCCACCATGCACCCCTTTGGCCTTACCAGTGCCCCTCGAGTGTTCATGAAAGTGATGGTAGTGGCTGCAGCTCATCTGTACAGGTTAGGGGTTCCAGCCTTCCCCTACCTCTACGACTGGCTGTTGAAGGCAGACACGCCCCAAAAGTCGTCTCCCACCTCCAGTCAACGGAGAAGCTCCTGCATTTGCTGGGGTTGACTATCAATGTGCCAAAGTCATCCCTTTCATCGGAGCTGTTCTAGACACAGTGCAGTTTCGGGACTATCCTCCCGGAAAGCAAGTCCAGGATATTCGGGCTATGATACCGATGTTTCAGCCTGTGTCCTGGATTTCGGTGAGAATGACTCTGAGGTTGCTGGGCCTCATGGCTTCCTGCATCCTGCTGGTCCAACATGCCAGATGGCATATGCGGGCTCTGCAGTGGGACCTGAAGTTCCAGTGGGTGTAGCATCAGGGGAATCTCTCCGACATGGTTCAGATCTCGGAGGGAACTGTGAAAGACCTGCAGTGGTGGTTGTCAAATCCAGATTGGGTCAATAGCAGATCCCTCTCCCTTCCCCAACCAGATCTCACAGTAGTGACAGATGCATCACTCCTGGGATGGGGCGGCCACTTAGGAGAGGCAGAGATCAGAGGCCTCTGGTCTCAGCGGAGTCCAGGTTCGACATTAACCGTTTGGAGCTCCGGGCGATCCGACTTGCACTGAAAGCATTCCTTCCCTCTCTCAAAGGGAAAGTGGTGCAGGTGTTCACTGACAACACCAATGCCATGTGGTATTGCACCAAGCAGGGCGGAGTGGGGTTGTGGACCCTTTGTCAATAGGCTCTTCACCTCTGGACATGGCTAGAACGGCGGGCATTTCCCTGGTGGTTCAACAGCTGGCGGGCTCTCTGAACATCAGAGCAGACGAACTCAGCCATCTATCAGTCGATGACAAACGGCATCTCTATCCGGAGGTGGTGCAAGGTCTCTTTCAGCAGTGGGGAGAGCCTTGGTTAGATCTGTTCGCCTCCGCAGAGAACGCTCAATGTCACATGTTCTGCGCGTTGGAGTTTCCCTGGCAGCACTTGCTCTGCGACTTTTTTCGTCACAAGTAGAACTCAAGCCCCCTGTATGCCTTTCTGCCAATACCACTTCTGTCCAGAGTTCTGAAGAAGATCAGGCAAGACCCAAGTAATCTTGGTGGCTCTGGACTGGGCATGAAGAATCTGGTATCCTGAACTATTGAGCATGGCCATCGATCCTCCGATCAGACTGCCCCTTCGGGAGGATCTTCTGTTGCAGGAGCAGGGGATGGTTATCCATCCAAACCTGTCCAGTCTCCACCTCCTTGTGTGGAGATTGAGCGACGATAGTTGACGGCTTTTGACCTTCTACCCGAAGTCTGTAATGTCATCTTGGCAGCCAGGCGCGTCCCTCCACCAAAACGGTAAAAGCCTGTTTGAAGAAATTTGTGCATGATGTATCAACAAATCTGTTTATCCCTTCTCTGCACCTCTCTCAGAGGTTACCCTCTTTATTCTCTCTCTTGCTCAGCAATGCTCTGCTCTGGGCACCCTTAAGGGAACTTTGTCTGCCATCTCTGCCTTCTTAAGGCTACCAGACCAAACTTCTCTTTTCAACTTTCCCATTGTTGGGAGGTTTCTTAAAGGCCTCACTCATATCTTTCCTCCCGTCCCGTTCATCATCCCCCAGTGGGATTTCAACTTGGTCCTCACATACCTCATGTGTGCCCCTTTCGAGCCATTCCACAACTTTCCTCTACGGCTCTTAACCCTTAAAACAGCTTTCTTGATTGCCATCACCTCTGCTCGCAGGGTAAGTGAGCTTCAGGCTCTTTCTTCGAAGACACCATTCCTAGCAAGGCATCCTGACAAAGTGGTGCTTGCTTACCAGGTCTTCCTTACTTCCCAAAGTGGAAACGCCCTTTCACGTAGGCCAATCTGCTTATGTTTTACGCACCCCCACATCCCTTTCATGAGGTGGAGAGACTCCACCTTCAGGACCCAAAAAGAGCATTGGTGTTCTACCTAGATCGTACCAAAGAATTCAGAGTCGATGATCAACTCTTTGTGGGATATGTGGGTGCGAAGAAAGGGAAGGTGGTGCAGAAGAGGACCATCTTGTGATGGGTAGTCCTCAGCATCAAGATGTGCTACGCTTTGGTGAAGAAGCAACCCCCTGAGGGTTTGCGCGCTCACTCAACCAGAGCAACTGCTGCTCCCACAACGTTAGCACGCGAAGTTCCAGTCCTGGATATCTGCCAGGCCACAACGTGGGCGTCCTTACATACATTCACCAAGCATTACTGCCTGGACAGTCAGGTCCGCAGGGACGGCTGTTTTGGACGTTCGTTCCTGCAGGACTTTCTGGTGTGATCTTAGTTTGCAGCCCAACACTGGGGATGGTATTGCTCGGGTCTCTGTTCTAAGGTAAGGAATCTGCAACTAGAAGTCTCTATCAGATGTACAAGTTACTTACCTTCGGTAACGATATACCTGGAAGAGACATATTCAAGTTGCAGATTCCTTACCGACCCGTCCATCCTCCCCTCACTGCGAACTGATTTCTAGGGACAGGTACTTCCCTCTAAGAGCCCTAGTTTTGGCGCACCGTTCTCAATGTTCTTCATGGCTCTGCGCTACTGGTGTGGAAAGTCGTGAAAAGTAACTGATCTCAGCACATCAGGGTGGTGCTCATATACGACCGCGATGTCATCACGGTGACCACGATGCCAACGACACCTGCGGAGTCGACCGACGCCACCTAACGGCATGCAGGGGTACTGCTCCAAGAAAAAATCTCCGGATCCATTCTGACGCCTGGGGAAATTCTAAGGTAAGGAATAACTAGAATACATCTCTACCAGATATATTGATACCACAGGTAAGTAACTTGTACAACAGGAGGACAGTGAACAAAAGCGTGCATGAATGGTGAGAGAAGACACAATCATGCCCAATCGCTTGTAAGGCCAGATGTTCAGGCTTGGGTAGATGAGAGCAAGCAGCCTATGAGAGTTTGTTTTTAAAGAACATGCTCAGTGTCCTACAGTTCCTCAGCTGATATGAGTTAATATCCATCTCCATTCACTGTGTAGAAGTAGGACACATTTTGAATAACGATGCATCCATATCGCCAAGCAGTAACACAGGCCTTGCTATGTCCCTCACTAAACATTGTTAGGAAGCAGGGCTGAAGTTGTTGTTCTGTGCGGTCTGTGTTAGCCAAGGTTGTTCGCCCTACTTGTCTTGCAGTCATGAGAATGTGAGCCTCATTGCAGAGTGCTGGTGCTGTATGGACTGTAGAGGTGTGCACATAGAGGATGTGCTGGGCAGCAGTGCATTGGATGTGAACCAGGATTCCCAGCAAGTCGAATTCTCTCTTGTTCCATAAAGATGGCCTCCATCTTGGATTAAAAGGCATAACTTTCTTCATGGATCACAGTGTCCTTGCTAGGCAGTCATGCTACAATGTTGCTGTAGCCAGGACCTTGCTACTTGGACTCCACCAGATTCTCTTTGTAGAGGCCTGTTGCCTTTTTTAAGAGTGTATGTGCCACTGGATCACAGAGAAATATACTGAAATCATGTGTAGAAACAAACAAAGGGCCTGATTTAGATTTCAGTGGACGGGTTACCCCGTCACAGTTATGACTGAGTAACCTGTCAGCTGAAATCTAAATGAGGCCCAAAGGTTGAGCCTCAATTGAACTTTTGCAACTGGAGTTTAAACGTACTAAATGGTTACAGCACATATATTAAAGTCTTGTTGGTGGACTGACAAAACAAGGTAGTTTTGAGACTTATAGGGCAACATAAAACTCATGTTATTTAAAAAAAAATATTTATTGTTTGTATGTTTAGTTGTCAGTGTTGGAAAATGGGTTATTGGTAGGGCAGGTAGGTACCTACACCTAGCAACAAGCCACTAACCTCCACATAGGTACAGTTAGGTCTCAGTAAATTAATCCCAGCTCAACCCTTGGTAGCTTGGCATCGAGCGTCAAGGCTTAACTTAGGAGACAAAGGTGGTCATTCTAACCCTGGCGGTAAAAACCGCCAGGGCGAATGACCACGGGAGCACCGCCAACAGCCTGGCGGTGCCCCTTAGGGCATTCTGACCGCGGCGCTTTGGCCGCGGTCAGTGCAGGAAAACCGGCGGTCTCCCGCCGGTTTTCCGCTGCCCGTCAGAATCCTCCAAGGCGGCGCAGCTTGCTGCGCCGCCTTGGGGATTCTGACACCCCCTACCGCCATCCTGTTCCTGGCGGTTCGCCCGCCAGGAACAGGATGGCGGTAGGGGGTGTCGCGGGGCCCCTGGGGGCCCCTGCAGTGCCCATGCCAATGGCATGGGCACTGCAGGGGCCCCCGTAAGAGGGCCCCGCTTGTATTTCACTGTCTGCATAGCAGACAGTGAAATACGCGACGGGTGCAGTAGCACCCGTCGCACCTTCCCACTCCGCCGGCTCGATTACGAGCCGGCTTCATGGTGGGAAGGTCGTTTTCCCCTGGGCTGGCGGGCGGCCTTTCGGCGGCCGCCCGCCAGCCCAGGGGAAAACTCAAAATACCCGCCGCGGTCTTCCGACCGCAGTACGGTATTTTGGCGGCTCCCGCCGGGCGCGCGGTGACCGCGTCCAGCGGGAGTCAGAATGACCCCCAAAGTGTAAAGCATTCAAATATCACAAAACAGTAATTAAATAAAACACAGGAAACTGTTTAAAAATCCAAAACCAATTTATAAAAATAGCTTATATTTTTATCTTTAAAATGACACAAAAACGATTAAAATCGGTTCAGGGGAACCGGAGATATGAATTTTTAAAGTATTATTATTTTCTAGCGCTTAGAAACAAAAAGCGCCAATCGGGTCATCTGGTTGCACCAGGACCGGGGCAAAGTCAAACTTTCAGGCCGACCGCGATGGAGCCCTGCTCGGCTATAAGTCGCGGGAGGCCTCGGTTAAAAAGTTACCTTCTGACTTAGTCTTTATTTTGAAGTTTTTCTTCACCGGGACGAACCTGCCAGTTGAATCCGACCTCCTGGAGCCCTTGTCCGGATACGCGATGTGGGTTTCCTCGGTGGAGACTTTTACCTTCGGACTTAGTCGTTTTTTCGAGATGAAAATCCTTCGACCGGGGTAAACCTGGATCTTGATCCGACGTCCATGGAGCCCTTCTCGGATACGATGGCTGGGAGGTCCCGGTCAACTTTTTACGTTCGGACTTAGTCTCTTTTTTGGATGTTTTTCTTTACCGGGACGAACCACGAAGTCAGGCCGGGTCGCGGTTGAGGCAAGCCGGCTAGAATTTCCGCGGCGGGTCGATCCCTCTCTGGAGCTTTTTTCCAAAAATTCTCAAATCTTTTCCAAACTTCTGGGGCTTCACCCAGATGTTCTTTTAAGGTTCTTTTGGGGTCCACAGATCACCCCAAGGGTCCAGAAGTTCTGTGATGGTCCTTGGCGGTGCGGACTTCAACTCCCAGAATGCACCTGGCGCAAACTCCTTTTTGGCCACTGGACAGTGGTCAGCTGGTCGCTTTCTTCAGGAGTTGGTGCAGGGGACTCTGGTTAGCAATTTTTCACCTGTAGCAAACAGGGAGTCCCTCCTTGAACCAGTTGAAGCCAGGCAAAGTCCTTCTTGTGGTGAAGCCCAAGTGTGCAGCTGGTGCAGTCCTTCTGAGTGCAGGTTCCAGGTGCAGGCCAGGGGTCTAGCAGGGCAGTCCTTCTTCTTCTTTAGTTCCTTTCTTGTTGAATTCTGGAGGGGATCTGAGGTGTGGGGGCAGGTCTGCCAGTTTTATTCTTGCTCCTGGGTGAAAAGCAGGGGGGCCCTGGTTCTCCAATCAGGGACAGGGTCGTCCCCCTGTGATGACCACTTCCTGGGAAGTGTGGCAAAAATCCATCCCAGAAGGCAACAGTCTCTAAAAATCCAAAATGGATGAATCTGATTTTTGGAGGAGAGATCTGGCTGAGCCCACCCACTGGTGTGGCTAAAAATCATAAACACACCCCTCTCCTGCCCTCTCCTAATCTAATCAAGGGGGCACCTAGCTGTCTGGGGTTGCAGGATGTGGGGGTGTTGCTGGGTGCTCCAGATGTCCTTCTCTGCCTTTGAAGACCAGTTTGGCAGCCCTCCCCCTTCCTGCCTCACCATCTGCTGAGGGGATATTCTCTCCCCCAAGCACATTCCTTTGTGTGAAGCCAGGCCACTTCACACCTCATTAAAGTAGCCTGGCAGAAGCTGCTGCAGGCTGGCCAATCAGAGCACAGCAGCAAAAACAATGCAGAGCTGAAATTGGCAACTTTTTAGGTAAAGTCTAAACTTTTTACCTGGACAAGTTATATTAAATCCAACAACTGGAAGTTGTGGGATTTATTATAACAATCAATTTGATACCAAATTCTTGGTATGTAACATTTAAGGAGACTTTAAAATTTAAAATAAAGTCTGCCCATTCTAGCCTATGAAGGCCATTTACTTCAATGAGGGAAAAACAAATTTGGCTGTTTTTACCTCACCAGGGCTTATAAATCTATTTTTATAAAGTCCCTGCTTATAGTTACATGGCACCCAGCCCTAGGGGCACATAGGGCACACCTTAGGGGTGACTTATATGTAAAAATAAGGTAGTTTAAGACTTTGGAAGTACCTTTAATTCCAAAGTCGAATTTGCATATAACTTTAATTTAAAAGCAGCCAGCAAGGCAGGCTTGCTTTTAAAATGACACTGGGCACCTCAGCAATGCACCTAGGTGTGCACCACCTATGCTGTGGTCCCTAAACCTACATGCCTTACCATATACTAGGGACTTATAGGTAGGTTAACTTAGCCAATTATAATTAGCCTAATTTGCATATCCATTTTACACAGAGCACAGGCCCTGGGACTGGTTAGCAGTACCCAGGGCACCATCAGAGTCAGGAAAACACCAGCATAAAGTGGAAAATGGGGGCAAAAAGTAATGGGGCCTCTGCAATCAGCCCCAGTTTCTCACAGTCAGGAATTACCAGTTCCATATGGGAAAGATGGAACACTCACAGGGGGAAATCGTTGTACCTCTCTTCCTTTGAACTCTTCCACAGCTTTACATTCGGGTTAATATGGCCAATTTATGTTAATTGATGGGGGTGAGGTAGCGTGGTTAGAATGCTGTTTACAAGCTAAACGGAGTTGTCACACTGTTATCAATTGGCCTATCACTGATAGTATGTACGTTTTGTGTTATTACATGTAATTGCCAAGTTTTCAATACCAAGATCTCGCAAAAAAAAATAATTACTACTTCTCTATCGAAGTTCTAAGAATTGGTTACACAGAGATAGAGTTCAGGTACATTTGCATTCACATTTGCCATTACATTTAGTTCTCTATATGACAATGTTGTGTAGCCATTTTAGCTATCGTTTTATACACGTTACTTAACATTTTAGGCCTGCCGCTGTGCACTTTAGCCTAGATATATTTTATTCAGCTTCAATATATTATTTTAACAGTAGCCATATTTGCTGTCTTGTTTTATTTTCTCTATCTGGCTGTTCTTCGCCCAGGTCAGCACTGCGTTCTTAAACAAGACATTTCTTTCACTCTGTGCTTTTCTCAAGGCTGCAGTAAGATAGGCTCGGGCAAAAGTGGTACACTTTGGGACTCATTCCGACCGAGGGCAGCGGAAGCACCGCCAACAGGCTGGCGGTGCTTCCTGGGCTATTCTGACCGCGGCGGTAAAGCCACGGTCAGAAAAGGGGAACCGGCGGTTTCCCGCCGGTTTCCACCTGGCCCAGGGAATCCCCCATGGCGGCGCTGCTTGCAGCACCGCCATGGGGTTCCGACCCCCTTCCCGCCAGCCTGTTTCTGGTGGTTTTCACTGCCAGAACCAGGATGGCGGGAACGGGTGTTGTGGGGCCCCTGGGGGCCCCCACACTGCCCATGCCACTGGCATGGGCAGTGCAGGGGCCCCCTAACAGGGCCCCATACAGATTTTCACTGTCTGCTTTGCAGACAGTGAAAATCGCAACGGGTGCTACTGCACCCGTCGCACAACTGCAACTCCGCTGGCTCCATTCGGAGCCGGCTTCCTCATTGCAGGGGCTTTCCCGCTGGGCCGGCGGGCGGCCTTTTGGCGGTCACCCGCCGGCCCAGCGGGAAAGTTGGAATGGCTGCCGCGGTCTTGTGACCGCGGGGCGGTCATTCGCCGGTAACCGCATGGCGGGCGGCGACCACCGCCCGCCGCGGTCAGAATGACCGCCTTTGTCTCCAAAGTTCACAGAAACATACACACTCTTACGTGGGGATCCTTTCTTAGAACATCAGTTGTTTTATTATAAAAGCACTACTTTGACCCATGTACGTTAGAGGGAGATTCCAGCCAGATGACCACGACTGTCTGCTGATTGCTGAGTGCTTCACTGCAGCTGCTTATGTACACTAAAGGCCTCTTGCTCAGGTATGAGGGATGATGTTGGTAGAATTGGAGCTTAACATGCTGTGCTCTAACAAAGCCTAGGTAGGAACGATCCTTAATAATCCTAATGAGACTATGGTAGCGTTATTTTTGTGTTTTACTCTCCTTCTCACAATTTTAATCCTATTGTGCTTCATCCTCCCTAGTATTGCAATACATGCCTTATTATCTAAGAGGCAGTTACTTCAATAAAACCTTATTGAACCTTACTCTGCCTCTGATTGTCCTTGCATACGTGAGACTAATGTAATCTAGAGAAACAGATGAGATCTGGGTGACCACGAGTCCCCTGAGGAGTCATTTATGTCATGCGCCTGGTTGCCCAATATTCCCTGCTCTTGGGTGGAGGTGAGGCACTGCTAGTTAGCCGGAACAAAACCTGGATTAGGCCAACAGGTGTCACATGGTGCGGGATAAGACTTGGTCCCCTGCAATACAAGTGATTCTGCCGCCCAAATCCAGTAGTCTCATAAGGGATAATGAGAACCTATGTGACATGGTGCCACCAACGTTTGGTCAGGCACTAATTTGCGGGTCCTCCTGGGTATCTCTGTCTCACTACGTGCACAGACACCTCAGTACTATTTACGGAGACGTCTGTGGTATTGAGGATTTCTTCCTCCTCAGCTCAGTAGGGAGTACCTAACTAACGTTGAAGGTTGTTCAAGCTTGAACTCTAAACGGATAATCCCCATTTGGTGTGCTCCTTTCTGAACAAAATTTACCATTCACCATGGCGAACCTGCAACGGGTAGCAATTTCAGTCAATATGCGACCACCCCGACCCCACATTTACTGGCACATTGCCTAACAGCCCGGGGGGGCAGTTACATTTGTTGTTGAGGCTCATCCAGCAGGACAGAAACTTTCTATTCTTGGGTCACATTTCCAGCAGCCGATGGGAGCACAAATACATTTCATCACTATACACCTGCAACATACCTGCACAATATAGAGCATATGCATATCTAGAAATACCTCAATCTTATCAAGACCATAATAATTGGCTTGATGGCACGCTACCACATACAATCCTACACGTTAGGTTAGGTCCACTAAGTAATGATGGTCCTACCTGGCCTTTTACGGAAGTTTACGGAAATATACAGGTGTTTAGTACAGTTTGTAATGCAAACATTAAATACAAACCCAGCATGTGCTGCCCCGGTGCAAGTACATGCAGCAACGCCAGGCATTAATCCTGCAACTGTACATTCGATTATGGGTAAGGTACCCGCCAAACGGGAAGAGATTCCGTTTTGGTTCACTCAC
Organism: Pleurodeles waltl; assembly: GCF_031143425.1. Taxonomy (NCBI): domain Eukaryota; kingdom Metazoa; phylum Chordata; class Amphibia; order Caudata; family Salamandridae; genus Pleurodeles; species Pleurodeles waltl. Next base: position 351,817,913 of record NC_090438.1, read on the forward strand.
AAAATAAATGCACCTGAAGCACTATTTCCCCATACGGGACCTCAGGATAAGCATAGAATATTAACTATGTGCCTGCCATTTGGGATGGTTCCCACAGTAGATAACTGCAATACTTGGGGCATGGTATTTGCCACGCTCTATACTACCGCACACTGTACACCGACACTTGCCAATCTTCCAGAAGTGTTAAAACAAATTCAAGATGATTATGGGGCTGCCTCGGCCCTAGACTTGGGGATGCAACTTATGGGCAATTTTGCCACTGTATGTTCTGTTACATTAAAAAACCTTAAAGGGAAAGCAGTTGCACTAGCTGTGCACATGCAGCTACAGGACGTTCCTTCACAGGATCAAGAACGTGAGCTGCCAAAGATTATCGCAGAGACCTACTCTAGTATTGGTCGAGATAGTCTGGGGGCCAGACCCACGAAACCACAGTTTCACAGTAAATTTAATAAAGATTCTACCAAGCAAGCACCTGAGGGTTCTAAAAAACTCTGGGATAAAAAACAACAAACACCTAAAAAAAGAAAGGGGAGAATCTCCGCATACGGAGACCCCACAGAATAGATATAATCTCTGAAATAGAGATAATATAAAAACGCCTGACAGATATCAATATACTGATACCTGCCAATCTCGTTCCTTTAAGGACTCACCGGTGGGCGGTCAGAGCAAAGAACTGAGTACGTGAAACCAATACAGGAATCACAACGCACTGCATTAGTTTCTGTTAAAAAAGAAGAGAAACTTCCCCAACACAAACCCCAATTTAAAAAGAAAAAAGTGGCAGCAGTTGCGATTCGTCATACCACTCAACAAGAGGGCCCTATTGAAGAACAAGACGTGGATGCTAGCTCTGCTAGCTCTGCTAGACAGCACAGCAGAGGTCATAATAGTTTGCCGGAATCTTCAAGAGCATCTGGATGTGAAAGCAACTGATGACTTCTTACAAGTTGAAACTGCGGGCATGCTTGTCTCCACGCCTGACAGGGTGTACAAAGTGACAATACAGTTAGAAGGAGACATTGTATGCACAATCAACGCAATCTTTTGGGACCGCGTGGTTAACATTTAAGATATTTTACTACCTGAAAAGGATTGCCCTCTGAATTTGTCGTACTTGCAGAGGTTACCAAACCTTCTTTCTCGCCTCTTGTTCCCGGTGAGCTCCCAGAATCCTATACCATTGATTGGGCGTTGGTGCAGGCACCTGCGTTATATCGCAACCACGTAGGGTGGGATAAAGATTCCCCCATCATGTAATTCCAATTAAAAATCTACCCCAATACACACTAAAACATGATGCTAAAGCATGTGTGAGGGAAATCCACATATGCATATCCACAGTGTAATCAAACCTTGTGTCTCACCAATGAATAATCCTCCAATCCCTGTAGCTAAACCGGATAATTCATACAGAATAGTCTTAGACTATAGACACTTAAACAGTCATACATGCACATAGAGACTTAACAAGTTTCAGCACACTAGGCTCCCAGAAAATAAATCTGTCATTTACCACAGGGGTATAAGAACAGTCCAGGACTGTTTGCTGCTCGTGTAACTTCAATATTTCACGACATTGAACCTGAAGCATCTAGGACGGGTATCCTGCATTGTTGTAGGATTCGCCGAATTCAGCTATAAAATTAAGTTAAAAAAAACAGAAATAGTCTTCCTTAGTGTCCTGTTTCTGGGATACAAATTATGAAGTGAAGGAAAGAGTCTAGCGCCACAATTCTTAGAAAAATGCATACAGTTACAACCTACAAATACCATTAAAAAACTCCAGTCCCTATTGGGTTTTCTAAATTTTGGCAGAACATATATTCCAGATTACGGAACATGGATAAAACCCTTATATGACATAATATGTCCTGACTTTTGCAGTAAATTCTGGACAGTCGAACACACACGCATTCTCAGAGCATTACAACAAGAGATGCTGACAGCACAATACCTACACACAAGGGACAATAAAAAACATCTGCTCATCAGAGTAATTGCTGGTGCCATTGGTTTCACCTATGTAACATTCAATGAGGGTTATACAGTCCTGATTGCATACAAATCACATTTGTAATCGACAGCAGAACAATGTTTTGCTCTCACTGAGAAAATTCTCACTGCTGTTCAGGTGGCTGTCATTAAAGAAGGACCATTAGACTAGGGGAAACACATTATTTTCCTATCTCCAATTCCAGCCCTCAAGGATGTTACCAATGCCAGCGCTTCAAATGCTAAAGCATTACAAATACGTTGGATCCAATGGGCAATGTCTCTTGCAGCCACTGATGTTGACTATATTTTTGACCCAAAGTTACAAACTCAAGAATTTTTGCAGTATAAACTAGAATACCCAGTGCCAGCAAATACTTTGCTTACTGATCAGTATCAAAGAGTCATGTACACTGATGGCTCAGCACAACCCGCAATAGGCACTAAGTATCAATAACCACTGCCTGCGCAGTCGTAAGTGGCTATATGGAGGGTAGTAAATTCTATCCACAACATACTTTTACGCCAGCCCTAGTGGATTGCACTGCACAACCAGCAGAGCTAAAGGTTCTGGTGATGGCACTGGAATATATGGATCCTGACCAGCTAACAATGATTGTCTGTGATTCGTACTATTAAGTTTAGTCTTTCAATGAATATCTGCATTACTGGCGCCAGACTGGGTTCAGATATTCCAAAGGTAACACCATCAAACACAGACTTCGATGGGGGAAAGTAGCGGATCTGAAGGAAATGCTACCAAATGTCCATGTTGTACATACACTTGGACACCAGCATATTGGAATACACGTTGCTGGAAATACACTGGCTGATGAAGCAGCCAAATCAGCAGTATCTACGGCTTCTGTTGCTGCAGTACCTCGTTCTAAAACGAAACTGGACAATGAAATACTGGCTGCCATGCAAGCCTCGGTGGATGGCACAACTTTACCTAAAGGATATCCCATTAAATATTCCTACCGGATGGGAGGCTTCCTTGACGGAGAAGTAAAAATACCAGGTGTGGGAGTTCGAGTAATTCCCAATAAAGACCTAAGACCAGGGTTGATCAAAGCGCATGAGGGAGTTGCCTATGCACATGCAGGTGTGGCAGCTACGATATCATTAATGTAGGCTTGTTATTGGTGGCCAGGTCTATACAAACAAACCAGGCAGTATGTCCTTTGTTGTGATAGCTGCCAACAAATTAAGGGGTCCACCGTCAAATGCCCACTGCAGACACCCCTCCTAATTTCAAACAAACCATTACAATGTGTGTACGTGGACCATTGCAGTCCCCTGACAACTGACAGTGCATATAAATACATCTTAGTTGCTGTTGTCTCCTGCTCCAGATTTTTATGGGTGTGGCCGCAACACTCGGCTGACGCTCGGACTGTTATTAAAGATTTGCAAGTCTTTATCTGCACATATGCAGTTGTGGCTTTCCATTCAGACCAGGACCCTGCTTTCGCCTCAAGGGCATACAGGGATGCCATGGCTTCATTAGGGGTCCAACTCCATTACTCGTCTCCATTTCATCTCAAGGGAAATAGTGTCGTGGAGCAACTAACCTGAGATTTAAAGCAATCCTTAACAGCCGGAGTGTTAGGTACGGGTTGTAGTTGGCTTAATCACCTGTATGGAGTCCAGAGAGCACTTAATAATCTGCCTAGAAGGTCCCTGGTTGTACTTCATACGAGTGCCTGTTTGGAACTCAAATGTATGTTCCAGATTTTTGTGGTCCTGGTGTGGAGGCGGCAGAAACACCCTTTGACAAATAAACGTGTCACTGTCTTGCAGGAATTACAAAAGTTCAGTGACGAAAACGCATCTGCCAGTACTGCCTCCTTAGGAATTAAGGATGTACCAATAACATCTACTGGCTGGATTCCAAAGGTTGGGGATCTAGTACGTGAAAAAGTTGCTGTGAAAAAGGAGTTCGGTCTTTCCTATTGTGCACCGATTCCAGTCCTGGGAATGCACGGTACCATAACTGTTATTCTACCACTGCTGCCTGGTTCTAAAGAAAACCGCTTTGTCTCCATCGAGAATGTCAAGTTACACCATGTTGCCGATCCTGCACAGCAGATCAAAAGGAACAACCAGTAGTTCCCAAATCCCTCTCACTACTGGTCAAGATTTTCCTGTACGAGTTTTGAGCAGCAACACTGACACAACTCCGAGCTTGGGGAGGGTGGAAAATGATCTTGCATTAGTTCCACTAAGATCTATTGCAGCAGGCAACATGGAAATTGCTGATTGATTTGACTTGACTTCTACACAAACAGATGGCGTCATTTATTGTGAGCCACCGCAGGAGACTCCTACCAGTTCTCCTCCTACAAATACGGCTCAAATTGTTGTATGAACTGCCACCTTCTCAGACTCATTTGCCTCTTCTGCATCTGAACTGCCAAAAACACGTAAGCTGATAAATTGGCTCAAAATAAATTACTTTATTTTCCTATGGAACTATCTGTGGCTTTCTCTTATTGTATTAGCTTTCCTCCTTTGTAGTGGCTTTGTTATTACTTTTCTTTCTACTAATACATGGTCATTACCTTCCTGAACGATCAACAGCTGAACTGGTGGACGAGGTCCTTAAACCCCATTTTTCTCTCACAAGGTCAGCAGAGACTTGTCTTAAGTGAACATTTCCGCTGTTGAATTCCTGATGGGATTGTTTGGGATAAAGTCACATTTGATATATACGGCCCGATGGAGGTCATTCAAATACCATATGTGTTTAAACTTTCTATGAATTATGTAATAATACCTGGAGTTGTTTCTGGTTACTAGGATGTGAAAACAGTTGATTGTTACAACTCTGTCGTCCCTTTCTGGCTCCCATTTGTTTCCCTTTTCACTATGGTATACTTTTGTAGAATTACATTTGCTTCGTGGGACTACAAATCCCATAATGCACAGTCTGGTAGTCAGGAAAGCCTAGATTCTGCCATACATTGTTTTCTATAGGAGAAGTCCAGTTGCTTCTTTTTACTGTATTCTCTCTACCAGGACTTGCAAGTGACCTCTCCTGTGAGCCCAGTCATGTGATTCTACGTGGGGTTTGCTGCAGCCCGGAACTGCTTATAAGCAGCCATTTCCTCAAGATCCTCGTCGTGCATTGGAGTTCAATTCCTTTGTGTTCCAGACCCTTTATCGGATGGTGTTCCAGTCTTGTTCCTGTTCCATTTCAGCTTGAACCAGCTTTCTGTTTCTCTGCCCTCTTCCTGCTTGTTCAAGTCAGAGTCTGCTCCCTGTCTCTTAGCCTTGTTCCTGTTTGTTTCTTCCAGAGCCTGCTCCGTTTCTCAATCCTGTTCCTGCCTTGTTTCAGCCTGAACCTGCTCTCAGTTTCCATTCCTGTTTCCTGCTTGTTCCAACTCCCTGTATTCCAGTCCTGTTCTTCCTTGTTCCAGCTAGAGCCTGCTCTCTGTTTACCATTCTTGTTTCTGCTTGTTGCAGCCAAGCTTGTGCTCTGTTTTCAGTCCTATTCCTGCCTTTGCTTCAGCCTGAGCCTGTTCCCAGTTCCCTCTTCCTGCCTCTGCCTCTGCCTCCTAGTTTGTTCCTTCTGTTTGCGTTTCCTCTTGGGTATTTGTGTCTGGTAGGTATACTACCCTTCTCGTACAAAGGTCTCAGTGGCATGAAAGAGGTCTTTCTTAGCGTTAGTGAACGTGAGACTTCTGTCAGCCATTTGATGGTTTGTAAACAGCTGTCCTTGCACGGGGTGTGCAACGCTTCAGCAGCGAACTTGGCTTGTTATCTGAAGGGAATCCCAGTCCCCTTGATTAGACCTGTGTTTCAGGTGCTCTTAAATGGCAGCTATGTGCTCCTTAATAGTGAGAGCTGTTGTGGGATGCGAGCCGAAAAAGTATATGTCGTTTCGGTCTCCAAAATCATTACATGCTGTGGGAATGTACTTTTTCCTCCTACATGACAGAAGGAAGTAGCTGATATTTGGCCCAAATCACTACTTGAATTTTGACAAGTTGAGCATACTCAAGGCTTTATTGTTTCAAAAACATGTGCCGCTTACATCTGCACGCGAGACCTATGCGCTTCAGGTTGCGAGGTCATCTGCAGAGATAGAGTCCCTTTTAAGCACTAACTTTCCAAGACCTTTGGTGAACTCGTGGGACGGATATTTAATGTGTCCAGTACTACTGGAATCGCAAATTTCTTTAAGGCTGTTGGTTCTGGTTTCGTTCACACCTTCTCCTTTATATTTGGCTTAATACCTTCAGCCATCCACTCAATATTCTCCAGTATTTTCGGGGGATTTACAATAACTTTAGCTATAATAGGTGGCATCTTGCTATTGCTACTTTTTGTGCGCAATGGCTGTCCTGTTACAACGAGGACTGAAAGCGCTTCCGCCAGCTCAGCTGTGTCGTGAACGCATGATGCAGTACTTTTGAGCATCACTCCTGGAGCGATTGGAGTGTGACTGGTCTCTGTCATTCTGACCGGTTTTGCATTGTGTGCAGCCCGTGTTTCGGTGCCATTTTGAATGTGCACTGAAAGTTTGTCTTTCTACGCAGCGCTTGCTTTCATCGGACACTGATCTGTTGATGTTCTCGCGGAGGGATCATTACCAGAAATGCACGTTGAGGATGCGTTTGCTACAGGAAGCTGTCTATGAGTTGCCCTTTGTGGATCAAGCAGCTCTAGACTCACTGTTGGGCACACCACGGAATGCTGCTGCCTCGGCTGGAGCTCAGGCTTTGGAACATGAATGCTCCTTGGTGATGAACTTCCTACTTCACCACCTGCCGATGTGGAAGATTTCCTGCCTTCGATTGTCCCGGATTCAATTGGCGATTTTAAAAATGACTGGGACTTTCAAAATTTGGCTTTTTCTTGACACCAAAATTGACATTTCAAATTGTCCTTTTAATACATGCTCAAGTTTCTTTTAATTTAGCATTATTGACATTCCCATATATATGCCTTAGGATGAATTTTAGTGGCTTTTATATTCATATAATTAGGCTTTGATCTGACAAGGGGAGGGTGTTGTGTAGCCATTTTAGCTATAGTTTTATACATGTTACTTAGCACACTAGGCCTGCCGCTGTGCCCTTTAGCCTAGACATATTGTATTCAACTTTGTTATATTATTTGAACAATAGGCACATTTGCAGTATTGTTTTATTTGCTCTATCTAGCTGTTCTTTGCCTAGTTCAGCACTGCATTCTTAAACAAGACATTTCTTTCACTCTGTGCTTTTCCCAAGGCTGCAGTAAGATAGGTTGCCAGCAAAAATGGTACGCTTTGTCTCCAATGTTCACAGAAACATACACACTCTTACGTGGAGATCCTTTTTTGGAACATCAGCTGTTTTATTATAAAAACACTACTTTGACCCATGTACATTAGATGGAGATTCCAGCCAGATGACCACGACTGTATGCTGATTACTGAGTGCTTTGCTGCAGCTGCTTATGTAGAATACAGGCCTCTTGCTCAGGTATGAGGGATGATGTCTTCTCAGGGGAAACCTAAAGGGCAGAATTAGAGCTTAACATGCTTTGCTCTAACATAGCCTAGGTTGGAACTATCCTTAGCAATCTTAGTGACGCTATGGTAGCGTTATTTTGGGGTTTTACTCTCCTTGTCACAATTTTAATCCGATTGTGCTTCATTGCCCTAGTTATTGCAATGCATGTCTTATTATCTAAGATGCAGTTACTTCAATAAAACCTTATTGAACATTACTCTGCCTCTGATTGTCCTTGCATATGTGAGACTAATGTAACTGAGAGAAACAGATGAGATCTGAGTGACCATGATTCCCCTGAGGAGTCATTTATGTCATGCCCCCGGTTGCCCAATCATCCCTGCTCTTGGGTGGAGGTGAGGCACTGCTAGTTAGCCGGAACAAAACCCGGATTAGGCCGTCAGGTGTCACTTGGTCTGGTATAAGACTCAATCCCCCGCAATACAAGTGATTCTGCCGCCCAAATCCAGTCGTCTCATTAGGATAATGAGAACCTATGTGGCAACAAGACAACTGAGTTATATTTTTGTCTTGTAGCAATTCACTACATTGCATAGACCAGCTGAGTGCCAATGCAGAAGTAGTGGAATTCTGTGTTTCTATTTTCTGTCTTATCCCATTCCCCTTTCACTGCTTGTAACACATTGGTGGAAGTGCTGAGCGGCATACGATCACTGTCTCTCAGGATCTTGCTCATAAGGTTAGGGCAACCTGACCGATTGCTTAGCCACATTTTCATCCATCCTGAGTGATGGATCAAAGTGCCTCTTTGGACATGGTCACCCTCACTCCACTCTTTCCTGGTTTCTGGTGCAATTTCAACTGAAAGTGCACTAGGTCCCTGTTAAACAGGTCCCCAGTGCCAGATCTTTTAACCCAAAACTGCACAGTTGTTTTTTGTAATTGGCATACCTCTAGCTACCACTGTAAGTCCCTAGTAAATGGTACCCCTGGTACCTAGGGCATGGCGTACTAAAGGAAGGCACCTGAGGGTTGCAGCACAAACTGTGCCACCCTCAGGGACCTTCTCACAAAGTGCACACAGTGCTGCTCTCGCAGGCTGCATGTCTTGATGCAGAACTTAAATGAAAACTTGACATGGTACACAGCTTGTGTGCTCTCTCCCCTTTTACACTCTATGCAATATATGTAATTCAATCGTCTGAAAGGCCTTCCAGCCCTAAAGATAGGGTGCATTATGTTACATGTGAGGGCATACCTGCATGAGCAGATATGCCGCTGCTATGTCTTTGTCGATTCTCAGACATTGTAAGTGAACAGGGAAGCCATTTTAAGTACATGTGCTGGACACTGGTCCCCAGCTACATGATGGCTTCACTGAAAATAGGGATGTTTGGTATGAAACATTTAGTATTAATAAACCCTCCCGGAATCCAGTGATGGATTTATTAGTACATGCACTAAAAAAGCATGTTAGAAGTGTCCCCTGAAAACCTACCAACTCCTTGCGTGGGCACTGGGTCAAAACCAGTGCAGCCACCTTTGACAGAGTTCTGACCCCCTGAAGTGGGAGCCAACATTCTCAAGGGTTCAGAACAAAGGCTTGCTCTGGGTGGAGGTGATAACACTTCATCCAGGCAGGATGGACATTCCAGGGTAGGAAGCTTCAAAGGCCTTACTACTTTTGAAATGCGACCCAGGCCTCTCCAGTTGGTGGATAAGACCGACCTCCAGTTCCTGACCCCAGCTTTGGTGGCAGGACGGGCAGGAAAATTAGTTCAATCAATCAATCTCTGATTTGTAAAGCGCGGCTAATCACCAATAGGATCTCAAGGTGCTGAATGTAGGCGTGATGCTCAGTCGAAGAGCCAGGTCTTGAGGTTCTTCCTGAACTGCTTCAGTGATGCAGTCTGCCTGAGCTTGTGGGGAAGTATGTTCCATGTCCTGGCTGCTAGGTAAGAGAAGGATCTTCCCTAATTAAATTAGGAGCAGTGCCTGCTTCAAGCCAGTACCACCGCTAAGGTGGACGAGCTGAAGTGGACACTACTTTTTAAATTCCTCCATCTTGTTTGGAAGGAATTAGGCAATAGGGTTAGGTCTGTGCCACTTCCCAAAGGATGTATTTAGGTGGCACCCCTGAGCCCTAGTACTCAGATTCCTAATGACCTAAGAAGAGCCGGATACTTTGAAGTCCCACCAGCAGAAAAGACTGAAGACACCAACTGACTTGATCCCGGCCCTACCGCCCTGTCTGCAGCCCTTGAAGAACCTGCACCAGAAAATGATTTGTCCTGCAGCCCAGCAACCTCCAAAGCTCTGGGAGGACTGCCTGCCTTCAAGAAAGACCCAGATCTCCCGTAAACAGTGGTACTGTCCAAAAGAAACCAACTTCAAAGAAGTAGTGGTCTGCCTGAGGACCCACAAAACTGCCTCTGGAACCACCTCAGCACTTGACGCCCATGGCCAGAGTCCAAGTGGACCACTGATCCTTTGAAGATTTCCCATCGCTTCTGAGCAAGAGTCCACCGTGGGCTGACCCCTGCCAGACTCCACAATGATGCCTGTAGTCTCAATCAGAAGACTCCCTCTGACCGTGGCCTGCCCGGAAAGCTGTTTCTGATACCAAAAGACACCCATGCACCAGGAGCCCCTGGGTCTTGGGGAGCTCGACCATCGGTGTCCCTATGACCCCTGGCATCTCTACCTGGGCAGCTGTGGGTTGTCTTCACCCAGCCTCCTGACCAGAGCCCGCAGCCTGTTTCTGAAACTGATCTCCTCCATTGGATAACATTGGGTGCATGACGCTCTGTTGACAGTCTGCACCTGGCCGCCCCTGTGCCTATGAGGGTGTAAACTTGGTGCTGTCTTGTGGCTCCCCCAGGAGACCTAACTCTGACGCCACTTTAAGTCACCTGTGAGCAGCGCATCTTTGTTCTCCACCAGTCTCCGTTGGTTAATATTGGGCATCCAACTCCCAATTTGACCTCTGCTCCTGGCCACCCCCGCGCCACTGTGGGTGCACTCTTGGTACTGGTTTGAACCTTGCCTGGTGTTGATCTAAAACCCCAAAGACTGGATTTGTAAGTCAAGTACTTACCTGCCAAACTGCATTCTTGTTTTCCTCCCATAGGTTTACATTGAAGATTGTGAAAGTTTCAATGTTGATTTTTGAAACTGGAAAGTATTTTTAATTAAAAAACTTCTTACCTTATAAAAAAGTTCTTAGGTTCAAAGCATATATAAATGCAAACATTATTTTTCTAATTTGGTCTCAGATTTATTCTTTGAGTTTGTGTCTCATTTATTGCCTCTGTGAGTAAAACAAATGCTTAACACGACTCCTTGATAAGCCTAACTGCTCACCCACACTACCGCAAATAGAGAACTCAACCTATCTATTTCTGCCTCTACAAGCCTTTGGGGATCCTCTGGACTTTCTACACTGTGTACTTCATTTTAGTACAATATATAGAGAGCCAGCATCCTACATAGTTAAATCACACACAAAATCTCCAGAGGTAGTATCTATTGGCGATGTGTAATAACTTAAAGAAAGGGAACACAGATTCTAGTACATTACCTTTGCCTACAGATGCTGAGCTCGGATTCTTGGGCTTAGTCTTTTCACTTGGGAGAGTTTTTTGCACGTTGTTGTTCTGCAGTAAGTTCAATTATATCCATAGCACCTCCACAGAGCTTTTCTGCTGATCCAAAGAATTGTGCATTATTCCTTAATCAGTGGACATTAGATTTTTTTGCAAACCTGTGACCTTTCCCGATGTTCAACAAGCTGGCCTTTGCTGTGTCATATCGGAGTGGAAATGCAGTCAATTGGAGTATACTATAGATAGAGAGAAATGATTGTTTACTTTAAAGTGTTGCCATTTTTTAATGAATAGTTGTAAAAGCTGGTTGATAGGCAGGCGCCTGCTTTCCTTTTTTTGGCTTCTAGGCTGTTAAATTTAAAAAAAGAAGGTCATCAAATTTTATTATTATATTATCACATTTATTTGCATGGTATTTGAGATTGGTTGAGAGGGCATCTTTATTTTATCAAGGCCTTCATAATGAGTTGAAAGTTGTCTTGGCACTGGTGGTTAATTCTCCCTGTGTGGTGATCTCATAGAATTAGCGTTACAGTTCAGAAAGGTTTCTAGTAGTGTGGCCTATGGCAGAAAAGAACTGGATTAAGGAAACATCTAGGGCAATTCTCTTAGGTGGCTTACGGGAGTCCATAGCTCACAAAAGAGAGGAAAAGATGGGTAAGACATTTTGTGAAAGATTGTAGAAGTAAACTCAACACTTTAAAGAGTCAGAGTGCAATGACTCTGTCTTTGATAGGTTACAACAGGCTGCCAACTTGATTTCTCAACAATGAAAGAAGTTAACTCCTTGAATGATGAAATCGTCAGTTCCCAAATGGATTCTGAATACCATGCAGTCAGCTGTGGTTCATATGATATTTCCGATGAAAATTATTTTTTCGGACGACCAGGAAAAGGTGGTAGAAGGGATGTTCTATTCTGCAGCTTCAAGGATATTAAATCTGTTCTATCCATACAACTGGCAGTCACCAAGAAGATTCCTGAGGATGTTTTTTTTTTAACCTTTATGCATTTTTATCCATCAACAAGACAAAAAGTGCATGGCAATAAGTGTCAGTTTCATAAAGCAGAAAAAAACGGGGATGTAATCACCAATGAGCCAGACATACATAATCAGTACACATGTTGAGACAAAAAGCAGATTGTACATGTCCTAAATCCAGATAGTTCACACTCGACAATGATACTTCTACTATATTTTGGGAGGTAGTACCTCCTCGAAGCTCTGAATTCCCGGAGTCTGAGTCTGCATCAGTGTTCCTATGTTCATTAAATGAGTCCAGCAGCGCACTCCAGGCCACCATATCCCCATCATCCTTGTCATCTGTACAAGAGAGCCTTGTGTTGTTTCTCAGCAACCAAGCCCCCCCCATTCCGATACATACTTCACCCATAGGGTTTCACTAGGAAGCTGGGATCCCATCCATCTTATTGCTATTCTATGCTTTGCAAGAAGTAATGCCAGCTGTAGGAGCTTGTATGAGATCTTGTATGCTTTTGGCCGTCTCTCCCCCAAGCATGCACCAGATGTCACAAGGATATAAATCCTTGCTGCTTCAGATATGTGGGGTATTGACCTTTCCCAGAAAACCTGAGGATGTTAAGATAGGAGATGTATCAGGGACAATATGTGTTCAACGACTGAGTCAGATGTAAACTTTTTCAAACAGCTAAATGGCTATTTGCTTCTCTGCTGTATGGAGCAAGCATTCAACACAATGTGACCCAGAGGATGAGGGGTGTAGCTTGGTTAGTAAGATTGGGGGGAGGTGTGAGCTTCAGATTTCTCAACAATCATACAGACACATGGGCCCTCATTATGCCAAAAGACCGTCGCCGTGGCTACGAGCCGTCTGCCATATTATGACCGTAGCCGGAATCCCACCAGAAGGATGGCGGAATTCGGGTTGCAGTTTTGGCGGCAGATGGTGGTAGGCTGGTGCTGCTGCCAGCAGCAGCGCCACGGCAGTAGACCGCCGCAGACCGTATCATGACCCATGATACGGCCTGGCGGTGTTCTGCTGGCAGACGCTGCTGTTGTCAGCAGCGCCCCATCCTGTCTCCTGCCAGAGGACCCCCTGAAATCAGGTAAGTTGGGTGCTATGACAGGGGAGGCAGGTGGGGGGTGTTGTGTGTGTGGGGATGTGTATGTTTGTGTGTGCGTAAATGCAGGTGTGCGTTGCGTGTGGTATGTGTGTGTATGTGTGGACATGTGAGTGCGTGTATTGTGTGAATGCGTGTGTGCTTGTATGTATGTCAGTGTGTTTGGATGTGTGTGTGAATGGATGTATGCATGAGTAGGTGCAGGTAGGTATGAGTGTGTGTGAAGGTGCGAGTATGTTGGGGGTGAAATCTGGGAAGGGGGGCAGGGAAGACCCCTATCAATGACAGGGAAGGTATTCCCTGTCACTGATAGTGCCTACCGCCATGGTTTTCGTGGCGGTAAGGAGGCCACGAAAACCATGTCAGTAGGCGGGGTCATAATCCCGCGGGTGGGCTAATGACGGCCGCCTGGCTGGAGACTGAAGTCTCCAGCCCGGCGGCTGTTACCGCCGTGGCGGACGGAGTGGTACATTGGCAGTTTGGCTTGAGCCAAACCACCAATGTCATATTGTGGGGAACAGTACCACCAGCCTGTTGGCAGTACTTTTCTCCATAATAATACCACCGTCCGCCAAGGTCGTAATGAGGGCCATAATGTAAAAATACATTTTACAACAAGCAGGATGTACAAAAGGGGCTTAGGGAGCAGGGGAAAGGGAGTGGAATGCAGATTGGTCGGGGGACTAAGTGAGAGAAAGCACATTATGTTTTTTAAATAACCAACATTTTGACTTTTTTCTAAACAGAAAGAGGGAGAGCGTGTATGTGTGTGTTCAAATTCCAGTTGAAATCTGACAGACACCATACCATACCTGACTGAAAGCACTTCTACCCTACTTTTTATTGCAAAACACAAAACACCCCCGCCCCTCCAAGCTATTCCCTTGCAGATGATGGGAGAATAGGGTAGAAATCAGACTAAATCAGGAAATATTGGCGTGTACTAGGTGTTGTAATTCAAGCAAGGCTGTCTAGGCAGCATCTCAAGGCTTATAAGATTAGGCAATGCAGCTGTTGAAGAGAGGTAACAATTACTACACCGAGCAGAGCAGTATCAGGCTTGGCAACAGCTCTAATAGACAAATGAGTCCTGCCGTCTTCAGCAAGGAGTGAAACCTAGGTAGGGCTCTTTCCAGGTTATAAGGAAGACACCAGGGAAAGATGAGGTATCTTATGGAAACAAGGGAAGAGAGGGAGAACTATTGCATAATGTACGAAAACAGCAAGCACATAGCTGGAAGGAATTTGTAGAACAAAACAATAAGACACACAACTGAAAGGCATCCTAGAGCACAAGGAAAACAAAGGGAGATGGAAAAGGAGTCATTGTGCGACACTAAGTGGCATCAGTGCAGTCTCACAATGTGCAATTTTGCTAACTGAGAGTGAGCAGAAGAGTACGTACTTCACTAATACCGTGGAAGTTCTACTTCCGGAAAAGGAGGCACCTTCTGGCTCCTGCCATGCCAAACTGTCCTACCTTCCATAATTCTAGCACCCCCCACCCCCAAAAAAATGTAGACCTGGCTAAAGGCACTTATTTATTAGAAAACAATCTGGGAAATGCAGCAATCAAATGAGGCGTGCATTCACATATAAAGCAGGTTCCCAATATCACTCTGAAGTCCTGTAACATTTCCAGTCTGCGAAGTATTGTGACTGACCCCTTACCCTTTGTGAATCACTTATAGCTTGAGCCTTAAACTCTGGGGTGACATCCTCTATAACAGGAGGCTGAGGAATGGCTGAAGAAGCCTGAGGAGGCATGACACAACAAATTACATTGGAGAGCTAAAGATACAACCCAAGCTCCAATCAAGTGTGTATTTTGAAAGAGATTACCCATTCAGGGTAACTCAACACAAAGCCTCAGAAGAGACCAGGCGAGTACAAAGCCATATCCAATCGTTTATACTTGACCTTTGCCAGCCGCAAATGTAAGAGAGTAGTTAACCAACTGGACCACTGCTCATGTTGCTTCAACATTACACATATTTCTCTGAAGTTTGAGCTATTCTCTCAGTCTTCTCATACGTCTGTTGATGATGACTAGTAGATTTCAAGTTGATAGTGCCAAGCTTACACCAAATATAGGTCCAGAATGTTATATAAACTGAGAACCACTGTCTGTAACAAAGATGTAGGCCTAACAATGCATTCACAACACCTCAAACCGAAAAATCATGGCTAGTTGTAGAGCTCTAGACAAGTAGGTTAGTGGTACGAAATTGGTTAGTGGTATTTTCCGGGAGGGTGGAGCTCAGTAATGAAGTACATACAAATCTTGTTTCAGGGCTTCTTAGGGCTAGGTAAAGGATACAAAGGACTAGTTGGTTTTATTTGTGTGTGTTTTATTTGAGCACAAATAGCTCAGTCCCCAGCATACTTTTGATATGCTGGTGAAGGTTTGACCACCAAAAGTGTCTTTAAACTAATTCAACTCAGGGGGGCATGGCCGGTAAGGCAAGATGGTGGTCGGGTTCTAGGATTGCTCCACCCAGAGGCCCAGGATCTGCTGTATTCCACCATCATCACCTCCTAGGGAGCCTGTACAACGGCTTTCCTGGCGAAGGGAGATGGTGAGACTCCGATTGGACTTCATTTGCGACACCCTTGAGGCAGGGGGAAGCCATCAACAGCATGAGGCCATTGCAGGCCTACACTGAAAGCTGTGCAGCGCTGAGGCCTACAGAGGGACCACCGTTCTCAGTGAGGAGGGAAACAGGGAGATTGCAACGGACCTACGAGCCGCCAGACTGCATTTTGCATGCAGCAGGATTGCCCAAGCCCCTGCTTTTGCTAGTGCCTGTGCCTGAGACAGAGGCTGTGGCACAAGACACAACCTGGGATGGGCTGTACGTCAGCAGTGGGGAGAGAGAGTCCAGCAGTAAATACACCCATGCAGGAGAGTGGAGCTGTACATTTCTAATTGGGGGCTGCACCATTAACTTCTGGGACCACTATTTCTCAGTGCTTCTTCCCGCCCTTAATTCCCTCCCCTGCCCAACTTCTGTTGTGCAGTGGGCTATGGGTGGTTTGTGGTGCGACCCGATCCCCTAGCAGTCCGACGACAGGGCTTAGTGGCTCCCCCTAACAGGGGGAAGGGGGAAACCTGAACACCAGCTTGCATGAACAGGACACGTGCATGGCCCCATGCAGCGATAACTGAAATTGCGGGCTCATTCCCCCCTCATGTAACTCTACTCCTCGCTGCTCAAAGTAGTGCTCTGTGCAGAGAAAGTGAGTGACTGGAGAGAGTGGGCAACTGCAGCAAGACTGCAGCTAATGGGTCCGGCCACCAATAAGGAAGCGCTATGTGGGCCAAGAATGCAGTACTATTTGACCTCTGGGCACAATAAGAAGGTCTTACCCCCTGTCCTGGTGGGCTGATGGAAATGAGTTCATGAGCCAGAGGAGAGGCCTTGAGGACGGACATTCTTCCCTCCACCTGGTCCGTGGAGGTGAGTCCTAAGCAGCGGAATCAATTATGGGACTGCAGGAGCCACCCTTCTAAGTGGAGGTAGGGGTGTGGCAGTTACTGTGAAATACGCTCAAGAGCCTATAGATATAGGCACGATTGATGACTACAGAACGCTCTGATAAATGTGGAATCCCTCGGAGCAGAATGGACTGGTGTGAACATTCTGACCAGCGGATCCTAAACCAATTAGCAACACTGTGGGGGGAGCCTTCATTGTGACATAATCACCTCTCCAAGCGGGATTGCTGTGCCACCCCACTGTGTGGACTGCGGAGGTACTGGGGATCTGGCAGGACTGCACCACTGGCTACTACTTCTTTGCCAATCTGCAGTGAGGAGCTGTAGGAGTGGGGCTGCTGTTGCCTGGGGAGGGCTTTTTTAACAATGGGATATAGGGGAGAAGTGTTAGAGCGGCAGACCCTGATGCAGAAATCTGGCCCAGGACCAGGGTTCAATTCCCGCCTCGGTGGGTCTTGAGCTCAATTTCCTCGGACCTGATAATTCTCACATTGGTGCCTAATCTAATTCATGGGTCCCACTCTGTAACTCTGGGCAATAGCTTGCTTAATCTCCACAACGGCCCCAACAGTGCTGGGATGCCTGGTTCCACCTTGGAGGTTGCGCAGGAGTGGGCACCTCACAGGGAAAAGCCAGGAGGGGTTCCGCAGCGGTATGCGTATAGCACCTTGAGACCCTAACGGGTGAGTAGTGCGCTATACAAGTACGAAGTTTACAGGGGTGTTGTGGGACCTCCGCCGCCAAGGCAGCTAAGGAGGATACCATGTGTCATCTGGATCAGGACTCTCTGCCCCTGGCAGTGGCATTGGTAACCAGCACGGATCTTGAGTTAGACTAAATACTTGAAGTCATAGCTGACACCAAGCAAGATCCCACCAGGGTCGTTGCTGTGGCAGTTGAACTGGGGTTACTACAGGCAGACTAGCAGAAACTGGCAGACCGGGACTGACATACCGAGTGCAAGATCAAGGAAATCCACCTGACTGTCCAGGATCTGGCGAGCATGTGCGCTTGCTCACCACCGAGGTTTGTGCCTTTTAGGCTGG
The DNA here is from genome assembly GCF_031143425.1 of Pleurodeles waltl. NCBI lineage: Eukaryota > Metazoa > Chordata > Amphibia > Caudata > Salamandridae > Pleurodeles > Pleurodeles waltl. The sequence continues at coordinate 351,835,632 of NC_090438.1, forward strand.
AGCTGAGGACTCAAGGTTGCTTGTGCCGCAATAACCTCCGTATAGTGGGCTTCCTGAAGGTGGCGGAGGATGCTAACCCTGTGCAGGTCTTTAAAACCTAACTGTCACAGACGCCAAAAACAGCTATCTGCCCTCTTCCTCCTGCAGCGCGCTCACCGAGTTCCGGTCCGGCACCCACTAGTGGGGGCTTCTCTACGGCCTGTGGTGGCCCGAATAATGAACTACAGAGCTGGCTGCCAGGGTGACAACACCACTACACCACAATAATGCCAAAGTGTTCATATTCCCTGACTATACCATATCAGCACTGCAGGGCCTCATTCCCAGGCGTTCCAAGTGGGCCTGCGCTACTGTAGGAGGCTGGCCTGATGTGTGGTGGGTACCTATGGTACTTACACCTTATACCAGGGTCAGGTATCCCTTACTAGTGTAGTGTAGTCAATGTCTAGAAGCCAGGCTCTTTAGAGGTAGCTGTGGATGAGCAGCCAGTGCTTACCTATGAGACATGCAAAGCTCATGCAATACCACTGTAGTCACACTCAGTGTTACAAAAATAAAGATAATTTATTTTGGTGACACAAATACCAAAAATACCATAGAGACTATACTCCCTTAGGAGGTAAGTAATACACAAATTATATACACTAGTATGCAAAAATAGCACAAAACAGTTAGAAAACAGTTCAAATAGTGAAAATCACAATAATAAAAAAAATGGCCTAGCGGGAGCACAAACCAAATACTAAGCAAGTGGAATGTGAAACTTGGTCTTCCACCTAGGCAAGTGTAGTGTGTAGAGGGGAGCTGGGAGTACTAGGAAAGCTCAAAGGTAAGTACCACAACGCACGCCAGCGAACAGGAAAACAGGAGTTAATCACAATAAGTTTCCCAGAGCACACACAGAGAAGTAAAGAAGAATATTGAAAATCCCAGAAGAGACTGCAAGGCGCCAGTAGTGGATTCCTGGACCAGAGGACCTGTGGAAAAAGGGGACCATGTGCAAAAAGCACAGAAGAGTCCAGGAAGGGCCTACCAACCCGGATGAAGGTGCAAAAGGTGAACCACCGGTGAAGAAGAAGAGTCAGCACCGCACCCAGGAAGACAAATTCGGGTTCTTGGAGGATGCAGGTGATGTCCCACGCTGGATGGAGGATTGCAGTCTGGTTTGCGTCATCAGAGTCTGCCAACAAGCCGTGGCACACGCAAAACTTGCGGTTAGCAGAAAATGCCACTGCAAGGGACCAGGAAAGACCAGATGAACTCTACCCGGGAGAGGAAGTCAGAGGGCGACCCTCAGCAACACAGAGAGCCCACAGAAGACCAGGCAGCACCGACAGGAGTCCCACAGGACGGGGACAGAAAAGTCTCTGAAGAGGCCCATTCAGCACTACGAATAAGGCTCCCATGGCGCCGGAGAACCACCCAGGGAGCTATGTGTCACAGGAAGGAGTGCTGGAGCTTCAAGATGCATGAAGATCTTGCAGGAAGATTACCAACAAGCCTTGGCAGCTGCAAATGACTTGGTGCACAGAGGTACCCAAGTTGGACAGTTGGAATAAGAGGACCGTCGGGACCACTTCAGTCTACTACCTGTGATGCAGGATCCATGCAGCTCAGCAGGAGAGGGGATCAACGCAGCCATTCGTCGTTGCATTTGGTGCCTGCAGAAGCAAGGAAGTGACTCCTTCACTCCAAGGGAGATTCCTTCTTTCTTCTGATGCAGGCTGAAAACAGACTGTCCTCAGAAAATGCACGACCGGGGACATGCTGCAGTTGCTGGAAAGAGCCAGAGATACAATGTTGCAAAAGGCGTCTTGCTTCTTTGTTGCAGCTTGTAGGGTCTGGAAGAGTCCAGATGCAGTTTCTTCTGAGGAACCACCCAAAGGAGAGACCATAAATAGCCCTCAGAGGAGGATTGGCCACCTAGTCAGGTAAGCACCTATCAGGAGGAGTCTCTGACGTCACCTGCTGACACTGGCTACTCAGAGGCCTCCATTGTGCCCTCACACCTCTGCATTCAAGATGGCAGAGGTCTGGGACACACTGGAGGAGCTCTGGGCACCACCCCTGGGGTGGTGATGGACAGGGGAGTGGTCACTCCCCTTTCCTTTGTCCCGTTTCGTGCCAGAGCAGGGGCTGGGGAATCCCTGAACCGGTGTAGACTGGCTTATGCAAGGAGGGCTCCATCTGTGTCCTTCAAAGCATTTCCAGAGGCTGGGGAAGGCTACTCCTCCCCAGCTCCTAACACTTATTTCCAAAGGGAGAGGGTGTAACACCCTCTCTCAGAGGAAATCCTTTGTTCTGCCTTCCTGGGACTGGGCTGCCCAGACCCCAGGAGGGCAGAAGCCTGTCTGTGACTTGGCAGCAGCGGTAGCTGCAGTGAAAACCCCAGAGAGCTGGTTTGACAGTACCCGGGGTCCATTCTGTAGCCCCAGGGATGCATGGGATTGGCACCCCAATACCAGATTTGGCATGGGGGGGCAATTCCATGATCTTAGAAATGTTACGTAGCCATATTCGGAGTTATCATTGTGAAGCTACACATAGGTATTGACCTAAATGTAGTGCACATGTGTAATGGTGTCCCTGCACTCACAAAGTCCGGGGAAATTTCCCTGAACTATGTGGGGGCACCTTGGCTAGTGCCAGGGTGCCCTCACACTTAGTAACTTTGCACCTAACCTTCACTAAGTGAGGGTTAGACATATAGGTGACTTTTATAAGTTACTTAAGTGCATGGTAAAATGGCTGTGAAATAACGTGGACGTTATTTCACTCAGGCTGCAGTGGCAGTCCTGTGTAAGAATGGTCTGAGCTCCCTATGGGTGGCATAATAAATGCTGCAGCCCATAGGGAACTCCTGGAACCCCAATACCCTGGGTACATAGGTATCATATACCAGGGAATTATAAGGGTGTTCCAGTGTGCCAATCAGAATTGGTAAAAATGGTCACTAGCCTGCAGTGACAATTGTAAAGACAGAGAGAGCATAAGCACTGAAGGTCTGATTAGCAGAGCCTCAGTGACACAGTTAGGCACCACACAGGGAACACATTCAGGCCACAAACTATGAGCACTGGGGTCCTGGTTAGCAGGGCCCCAGTGAGACATATAAAACACAATGACAAATAGGGTTTTCACTATGGGCACTGGGGTCCTGGCTAGAAGGGTACCAGTGAGACAGTAAAAACACCCTGACATAGACTCACAAACAGGCCAAAAGTGGAGGTAACAAGGCTAGAAAGAGGCTACCTTCCTACACAACCCACCCAAATGAAGGACAATAAGGCTAACCTTGGCCAGTTGAGTCTTTATTGTCTAAGTGGTGATAAGTGGAGAGTAGCTCTGCAATAGATTGGTTACTCCCTTTATCATACACTGTATGGTTCCTTCCCTGTGGGGATGTGAACTACCCTGTTTGGAGTTTTGTAGCTAGCCAACAATGTGAAGTTATATTTTCAGAGTTCCTATTAGTATGTTTTAGTTTAGAGCAGTGGTATTGGTCCACTGGGCCTATATCAAGTGATGAGAATGCCAGACAGGGATGCTGTCTCAATAAAGCCATAGCTGGGCAAAAAGTTTGTCCTTATGGCTGTAAGAGAGAGCAGGGATGCTGTTTCTCTTGAGTTGGAGCAGGGCAGGGCAGGGCTGCTGTCCCATAAGCTCCACACCAGGGCAGGGTTGCTGTCCTAAGTGTTGTGAGGCAGTGCAGGGCTGCTGCACTAAAGTTTCTCTGGGAGGGTTGGAGGGATGCTCCTTGTTAACTAAAATGGTGCAATTTTTCACATCAGGATTAGTTATCCCACAGAGAGGTACTTTCACCTCACAGAGTACAGCTGTGCCAGCTGATGGTTCCCTTGGTACAGGTTGCACCCCAGGAGAGGTTTCTCCCACCACAGGAATGTTATCCTTAGTGTTAGGGTGGGTAGGGGATACTTTGATGCCCTTTTTAACTGTTGTTGGAGAAGGATCCTGAGATTTCAGGCCTTTTTCTCTCCTTTGTTTTTTATTTAAGCTGAAATGAGAGGAAGCAATTCCTCAGGGATACCCAGCATGGTTGCATGGGTACTAAACTCTACCTCATCCCAACCTGTGGTCTCTAGATCATTACCTAAGAGACAGTCTACAGGTAAGCTAGGTGATACCACCACCTGCTATGGGCCAGTAACTCCACCCCAACTAAACTCAACTATAGCTAAGGGGAGGAACTGAGTGGAGTTATGGACATCAATAATCTTGTACTGTTGTCCAATGAATTGTCGTACAGGAGACACTAGGTTCTCAGTCACCAAAGTAATACTGGCACCTGTGTCCCTGTAGGCCTGGGCCTCAACACCATTTATTGAAACTGACTGCCTATGCTTATCCATTGTAAGGGGGCAAGCAGCCAGTGTGGCAAGGCCAATGCCATCAGGTGTGACAGAAACTGTCTTGGGACTGACTGGCCCAGTTTCTATGATGGACCCAAAAGTGAACCCAACTACACCCTTTGACTGTTGCCAGCAGTCCCACCACTATTACCACTACTGCTAGTGGCACTAGAGTTTGATGTATTAGTGGTGGTAGGCTCAGGGGCTTTACCTGGGGAGGGCTTATCCCCTGGCCAATGGCCTTTATTTTTACACACATAGCACCAAGGCTTTTTAGTGTGTGTGGGTTGTGAAGAAGAGTTAGAAGATGATTTATCCCTACCCCTGAAGAGTGTTTAGGATGTGAAGAAGGATCTTTGTTTTTACCTTTATCCCCATGCTTATCCTGAGATTTCTCACCATCTTTCTTCTTGCCATCCTTATTACAACCTGTATGAACTTCTCTGTTCACTCTTGTTCTGACCCATTTGCCTGCCTTCTTTCCCAATTCTTGGGGAGATGTCAGATCTGAGTTTACCAAGTACTGATGCAACAAGTCAGACACACAATTATTCAAAATATACTCTCTCAGGATTAGATTATACAGGCTTTCATAGTCAGTCACCTTACTGCCATGTAACCGTCCCTCCAAGGCCTTCACTGAACAGTCTACAAAGTCTGTCCAGTCTTGAGAGGACTCTTTTCTGGTATCTCTGAACATTATCCTGTATTGTTCAGTGGTTAAGCCAAATCCATCTAAGAGTGCATCCTTCAAAACTTTGTAATTATTAGCATCACTTTCTCTGACAGTAAGGAGCCTATCCCTACCCTTACCAGTGAAAGATAGCCAGAAGATAGCAGCCCTCTGCCTTTGAGGGACCAACTGTACCATACACACCCTCTCAAGTGCAGCAAACCACTTGTTAATGTCATCCTCCTCCATGTAAGGGGGGACTATCTTATGCAGGTCTCTAGAATCTTGTTCTCTTACAGGATTGCTATAAAAAAAACAGTGGTGCCGCCACCATGGGGCACTAACCCCAACCTCTGCCTTTCCCTCTCTACATCTAGAGATTCCCTGTCTAAGGCCAGCTGCTGCTGTCTCACCTTCAGTCTGGCCTCTTCCAACCTGAGCTTTGTGCGTTCCCTGTCTAGGGTGTCATTCTCAGGGTGGGAGGCTTGGGAATTCTGAGACACAGAGGAAATGTGGGAATTGGCAGAAGTGGACCTGTCTCCAACTGGCTGGACTCTGGTTACCTGACCTTTTGGAGTGAAAGGTGCCCTACTGATGTGTGACCCCCCCCCCCCCCACTACCAGTTTCACTAGATGGCCTGTTAGCTGACAGGTCTTTGGAGGAACCCTTCCCAGAGTCCTCAGAGCCCTCCCCTGATTCTTGCTGGGTACCCCCCTCCTCTACCTCCTGATCCTGGGATGGGCCAGACTGGTTGTGGTCACTTTCTAGGAGAAGGCTAAGGAGAAGATATTTGGTAGGGTTCTTACCAATGCTTAAACCTCTTTCTATGCAGAGACCCCTCAAACTTTACTTTTAAAGTTTAAACTACCATAGGTTGCCTGGACAACTGTGGGAGTGAGCTATACTGCAGACATAGTTGTAAGAAAGAGTTTAAGATAGAGAGAAAAAAGTTTTAGAAACTTTTAAAGAAAGGAAAAAAAAAACTTTTCAAACTTTTCAAAACTTTTGAAAAGCTTTTAGTAAGAGAGTTAAACTGTTTAGGTTAACTGTATATTTTCAGTATTTGGAATATGTTTTTCTTATGAAAAGCACCAATGACAAAGTGGTAAAACAGTTACAAGTACTTATCCCACACTGCCCCACCCTTTTAGGAGGCTGGCCTGGCTTATAGTGGGTACACAATGGTACTTACACCTTGTGCCAGGTCCAGTTATCCCTTATTAGTAGATTAGTAGTGTTCTAGCAGCTTAGGCTGATAGAGGTAGCTATAGCAGAGCAGCTAAGGCTGAACTTGGAGACATGCAAAACTCCTACTATACACCACTTATATCATATAGCACTATATCAGAAGAATCACAATATTCAGAGTTACTAAAAATAAAGGTACTTTATTTTAGTGACAATATGTCAAAAATATCTCAGAGGATATACTCCCTTAGGAGGTAAGTAAAATACACAAAGTACACACACAAACCAAAATCAGGTAAGTAAACAGTTAGAAAAGTAGTGCAAACACTGTAGAATACAATAGGATGCAATAGGCCTATGGGCAACACAAACCATATACTAAGAAAGTGGAATGCGAACCACTTAGGGACCCCTAGTCTAGTGTAGTGTGTAGAGGGTCACTGGTAGTGTAAGAAAACACTAAGGGTGTCCAAGATATCCCACCCTAAGACCCTGAAAGGTAGGAGTAAAGTGACCCTACTTCCCCAGAAGCACACTAAAGTCGTGATTGGAGATTCTGCGAAGACCACAACTGACTGCAAAGCACTGAAGACGGATTCCTGGACCTGAGGACCTGTAAAGGAAGGGGACCAAGTCCAAGAGTCACGAAAGTGTCCTCGGGGGCAGGAGCCCACTAAACCCCGGATGAAGGTGCAAAAGGGCTGCCTCCGGGTGGAAGAAGCTGAAGATTCTGCAACAACGGAAGATGCCAGGAACTTCTCCTTTGCACAGAAGATGTCCCACGGCGTGCTTGAGGATGCAGAGTTGTTTCTTTGGAGAAAGACCGCAAACAAGACTTGCTAGCTGCAAAGGTTGCGGTTGAAGAAAAAGGGTGCTGCCCAGGCCCAGGAAGGACCAGGAGGTCGCCACTTAGAAGAGGGGACAGAGGGGACAGAGGGGGCCCTCAGCAATACAGAGAGCCCACGCAGAAGACAGCAGCACTGCAGAAGTACTTGTACACGGGTTCAAGAAAACTGAGTGCGGCGGTCGTCTCAACACTACAAAGGAGGGTCCCACGACGCCGGTGGTCAACTCAGTAAGTTGGGCAATGCAGGACAGAGTGCTGGGGACCTGGGCTGTGCTGTGCATGAAGGATTCCTTGCAAAATGTGTTCAGAAGCCCTAGCAGCTGCAGTTCACGCAGTACACAGGATTACTGTCTGGCGAGGGAAGGCAAGGACTTACCTCCACCAAATTTGGACAGATGGACCACTGGACTGTCAAGGTCACTTGGATCCAGCACCTGTGTTCCAGGGACCACGCTCGTCACAATGACAGGGGACCCAGAGGACCGGTGAAGCAGAAGTTTGGTGCCTGAGTTAGCAGGGGGAAGATTCCGTCGACCCACAGGAGATTTCTTCTTGGCTTCCAGTGCAGGGTGAAGGCAGACAGCCCCCAAAGCATGCACTGCCAGGAAACAGTCAAGAAAGCCGGCAGGATTAGGTGCTACAATGTCACTGGTAGTCTTCTTGCTACTTTGTTGCAGTTTTGCAGGTGTCTTGGGGCAGTCAGTGGTCGATCCTTGGCAGAAGTCGAAGAGGGAGATGCAGAGGAACTCTGGTGACCTCTTGCATTCAATATCTGAGGAAAAGCCTACAGGAGAGACCCTAATTAGCCCTCAGAAGAGAATTGACCACCTAGTCAGGTAAGCACCTATCAGGAGGGGTCTCTGACGTCACCTGCTGGCACTGGCCACTCAGAGGCCTCTATTGTGCCCTCACACCTCTGGATTCAAGATGGCAGAGGTCTGGGACACACTGGAGGAGCCCTGGGCACCACCCCTGGGGTGGTGATGGACAGGGGAGTGGTCACTCCCCTTTCCTTTGTCCAGTTTTGTGCCAGAGCAGGGGTTGGGGGTTCCCTGGACCGGTGTAGACTGGCTTAGGCAAGGAGGGCACCATCTGTGCCCTTCAAAGCTTTTCCAGAGGCCTGGAGAGGCTACTCCTCTCAAGCCCTTAACACCTATTACCAAGGGGAGAGGGTGTAACACCCTCTCTCAGAGGAAATCCTTTGTTCTGCCTTCCTGGGACTGGGCTGCCCAGACCCCAGGAGGGCAGAAGCCTGTCTGTGGGTTGGCAGCAGTGGTAGCTGCAGTGAAAACGCCAGAGAGCTGGTTTGGCAGTACCCGGGGTCCATGCTGGAGCCCAGGGGATGCATGGGATTGGCAGCCCAATACCAGATTTGGCATGGGGGGACAATTCCATGATCTTAGACACGTTACATGGCCATATTTGGAGCTACCATTGTGAAGCTACATATGGGTATTGACCTATATGTAGTGCACACGTGTAATGGTGTCCCCGCACTCACAAAGTCCGGGGAAATTGCCCTGAACTATGTGGGGGCACCTTGGCTAATGCCAGGGTGCCCTCACACTTAGTAACTTTGCACCTAACCATCACCAAGAGAGGGTTAGACATATAGGTGACTTATAAGTTACTTAAGTGCAGTGTAAAATGGCTGTGAAATAACGTGGACGTTATTTCACTCAGGCTGCAGTGGCAGTCCTGTGTAAGAATTGTCTGAGCTTCCTATGGGTGGCAAAAGAAATGCTGCAGCCCATAGGGATCTCTTGGAACACCTATACCCTGGGTACCTAGGTACTATATAATAGGGAATTATAAGGGTGTTCCAGTGTGCCAATTAGAATTGGTGAAAATGGTCACTAGCCTATAATGACAATTTTAAAGGCAGAGAGAGCATAAGCACTGAGGTTCTGATTAGCAGAGCATCAGTGACACAGTTAGTCACTACACAGGGACACACATTCAGGCCACAAACTATGAGCACTGGGGTCCTGGCTAGTAGGATCCCAGTGAGACAGGCAAAAACAAACTGACATACAAGAAAAAAATGGGGTAACATGCCAGGCAAGATGGTACTTTCCTACAAATGTCCAGCCAGATATTTGAGTTTATGAAAAAAGTAATTTATATGTGAACACAAAGTGAAATACAGCACACAGCAAGTAATACACAGTTTTCATAAGGCTGCCACCCGAGCTTTGTCTGGGAAAGTCCCCGAGTCCCACTTCCCTGTCTCAGGACTGCAGTTATTCATGTGAGGCAACATTCAGCTTAGACTCGCTTGTAAATCCACGTCTTTTCAAGCTCCACTATGGCTTCAATGTCTTGTCAGAGCAAGTTTCCCCAGAGGCTTGGTGGCCCGGCAATCAGTCTTACCTGCTCTCGTTGGATCTGCTGTTCAGCAGGCCCCAAAGTACATCAGAATTGAGGCGGTAGTTGTTCACAGCTGTCATCTGATCGTGCAAAAAGTCTCCTTCAATCCAGCAGCAGGTCTTGGGTGCTTCTTGGTTCGGGGGATTGGATGGACGCTTTGGTTTAGCAGGTTGCAACCCATTATGTTTTGCTGTTGCATGCTGCTCTTGCCAGAGGTTGGGTATGCTATTTCATTACTCAATTGTTTGAAAGAATGTAGTGATTCTTTTGATAAGAAAATCAGTTTGTTACCCCTGCAAGACTGATTTAGAGCCATATGCATTAATTCCTTGTAGTCGAGTATATTCACTTACCGAGTCAGAAACAGCATGCCTTAAACAGTATTTAAATACAAATGTGGCTAATAGTTTTATTAGGCCTTCAGTCTCCAGCTTATTCACCATTATTTTTGTAACCAAGAATGGGAAGAGTTGATAATACGTAAAGACTACAGACTCCTTAATAGAATTACGAAAAATCGTCATAGTCTGTCCATGAAATCTCTTTTATTAGATCAGTTGAAAAATGCTAAGATATTTACAAAGTGGGATCTCAAAAGAGCTTACTATCTAACTGGGGTTAGAGAGGATGGAGTGTTTAAAATTGCTTTCATTATTAAGTACGGATTGTTCGAAAACAAAACCATGCCTTTTGCTCCAGCACTATTTCAATATATCATTGATGACGTATAGTGATGATGTTTGATTGTGTTTTGTCTTGCCTCCCTAGATGCTACCTTGAACTACTCTGACTCCTTGGAGACTCACATTTCATGTGGTAAGGCGGCCTTACAACATTTGCGAGAGGACTGTATTTTTGCTGAAATGGATAAATGTTTTTTCGGTGTTATTACAGTGGTGTTTTGGGATGTAAAATTACCCACCAATCATAATAGATAGATTAAAAAGAAGTAGCAGCAGTAGTGAAGTGACTTACACTCCAGTAAAGGTAATTCATTGTTTTTTGTGTTTTTCTAACTCTTCTAAGAGGTTCATTCATTAGTTTTCTGAATTGCATGTCCATATTACTAAGGAAGGGCGTAGTTTTTGTTTGTACAAAAGAAGCAGTTCAGGCATATTGTTTTAAGAAGGAATGTTTTTATTTTGCTTCGATTTTGCAGCATCCCAACATGGGATGTCCTTTCATTGTTGAAATGGACATTTCTTATCATGCAGTGGGAGGTCGGGTTCGTCAAGCAGCTTACTTGTCCAAGAAATTCTCACCAGCAGAGTTGGCTAATACCATCACAGATAAGCAGCATTTGACTGGTGATAGATCTTTCGAAGAACGAATGCATTTTTGTAAGGGTCAAAACACTCCATAGATGTATATCTGCAGATCTCAAGAAATGACAGTTTCCGAGGCCAACTCAGGCACCAACTCCTACATTGTTGTGAGCAAGGTTATGATTCCTGTTCAGACTTTCTGTTGCCATCTCTAAGTCTATTCAGCCGCTACTATTACAATTGTTTGCCTTTTTCCGACTCTTTTATTTCTTTAATAATAGAAAGTGTGAAGTTTTGGACATGTGTAGAAGTCCTAAAAATGTCTGCACTCTTTTCACCTGTCATGAATTCAAAATATATTTGATCAATATGGTAATCAAGCTGACACATTTTATGCCGTAGTTGTTTGTCTTATTGCTAGTTTAGTTCCAACTAGACGTGCTATTGTTTTGAAAATATAAAATAAGATTGATAATTTGATCCAATAAAAAGCCAGGTATCGGAGGGTGACTTCGTGACAGGCTTATCAAGGCAGAGATCTTATCTGTTTGCAGTATCAACGTTCATCCGAGGTGACAGCGGAGATAAGTGTCCTTCATCTGGTTGCTGTTAGGTTCCAGCTTTGTAAAAGCTGTACAGCATCTCTGAACCTCGACAACAGTTATAATCTCTGCTTTAGCTACAGCTAGCATAGCGCTTAGAAATAGCTTGGGTGTGTTAGAATTACAGAACTCAGAAACAGTGTTGGAGTTTTTCTTGTTATTATTATTGTCAATGCTTGGCTGCCTTTCTTTTTATATTTTATGTTTTTGCCATTCACATTTTATGTACTAGGTTAGGATTTTAAAATAAACATTTGAAAAGGTATGCCCTGTTTCGTAGTGCTATGTTTGCGAGTGTTATTCATTAACAAAATAGGGTTCCACTCTGTCCCTAAATTCATCTTGTTGGACTGATTGTGACCAGGAAACAATAGATCAATAGTACTACTCAGTGGGTTGTTTATGGGTTGCAGTTTAACTGGATGTCCAATTCATATTTGCACATTGACTAAGTCCTTGCACAGTAGGGTTAGAAATTCGAACCCTGCAACTCCGGGGAAAGGAGCGTACTCCCAGAAAATGTATCAATATAACTCAGGCAGACTTTTTTTCTGTATTATTTTGTGCTAAATTATAGACGATGCCCAAAGAATAGGAAGGCTGTTGTCTTATCACAAGAAAATCAGCTGGTAAGTAAAAATCAGACGACTAAACATCCACCATTAATTTTGTCGCTCTATCGTTTGAGCCATCATGTCTTTGCTTTAATATAAATTAATTTTGACTAAAGTATGTGCAGAGAGGCATTCCATAAATAAAGAGCACTAGTTAAAATAAGAGAATAGACATGAAGAAGATTGGCTGGCTGTATCATGAAAAGGCAGTATACAAACCATCAAAACAGTTAAAAGAACAAACTGAATTGGATTCTAAGGTCAATGTGCATCCTAGAATGGCTAAGTCTTTCTGCTCAATTTAGAGTTTGATGGGCTGTATTTCATGGGTCAGGGTTGCAGGGGACATTACATCCACCACCCACACCTGCCAGATTTCGAGATCACTGCTGACCCCGCGTTCACAACACATTATTAATTTGCATGGTCTTCCACAGGCCCTGATTACTGATAGAGGGTCTCAATTTGTTTCTCAGCTATTCTCTGCCTTGTATAAGGAGATAGATATGGAAGTTCGTCTGTTCAGTTGTTATACTCAAATCAACGAAAGAAGAAAAGACTGAACCAATGTGTTAAGCAGAATTTGAGATATCAAACTTTAGCACAATAAGAGGACTGGAGCAAGACGTTGTGGTTGGCAGAGTTTTTAGGTTAACAAAGAGCATACATATTTAGTATGTTACCTTTCTTTTATGTGTATGGCTATCTTCACTGTATTTTTCCTCCTGATCAGTATTTATCAACCCCAGTTCTCTCTGTGCAAGGGCACTTAAGTGTGTTAATTGAAATTCAGAAATGAACACAAGAAACCTTGGAAACAGGTGAAAAAGTTCCTATGTTTTATTCTGAGTGCAAAAGAAGTCCACATCACATGATGTTGTAGGTGGGAAGGTGTGGTCCTGCAAAAAAACAGCATCTGAGAAGTCTTCTAATTTGCAATATAGGTTAGAGGGTCTATACATGATAAAACCGATTGTGAATCCATGTACTTTTAGCCTGAGGTAGCCTTAGTCTGTGAAAGTTCACTCAGATTTTCATGTCTCTGTTAAAACCTTGCTGTGCAAGACACGTCTTGCTTCACATCCTATGCCAGTGAAATTGAATTTCCGAAAATGAATACGAGGAGCACAGAAGTTTGGATGGAAGAGTTCTAAGAGGAAGACTGCAATACTTTAAGGGTTTTGTTCCTGAGGATCGATCATGTGAATCTGCTTCTAATCTTCCGTCTCCTCCCATTTTTCACGACTTTTTTGTAAAACATCCTGACAAACTAAGACTGCTGGTGTTTAGTTTATGGACTGAAGTGGTGTGAACAGGGAGGCCATGCCACATAGCACCACGTGGATGTAAGCTATGATTCCAAGCAGGCAGAACTCTTGCAAGCTCCACAGAGATGGTAGCTAGCTTGGATTATCAGGTATAACATTCCTTATAATTCATGATATCCTTACTAGTCAGTTGTATTTCAAAGTTGCTGATCATTTTGTTCTCCCCCATTTTAGATACTTAGGCCCTGATTTATACTTTTTGATGCTAAACTGCTCTAACGCAGTTTAGTGTCAAAAAGTATACCGATGGCTAGCGCCATCCCAAGATGTCGGCCGGGTGTCATATTTATGGGATGACATTAGCCAGCGGTAAGGCCCAGTTAAAGTCTAAATATTTGACGCCAACCGGGTGGGGGAGGCGTAGGGAAAACTGGAGGTTGTGCATCAAAGAATGGCGCTAGTCAGGTTAGAGTCAAGAAATTGATTCTAACCTGATTAGCGTCATATTTCGACACACAACCCCCATGGACATGACTCCTGTCTAAAGATAAGTTATCTGGTGTGGGAGCTGCAAAGAAGAGACCAGAAAAGGGGCTGGGTAAATCAAACTGGGCTTCAAAGAGAGCCAGACAATAAGGAATGCCAGCCAGGCCTACCCCCTCTTCCTGTACCCTCAAGCCAGATGGCAGGCCCACAAACAGAATTTGCAGGCGGTCTGGAGGGGGAGTGTTAATGGAAATGAGCCACACCAGTAGGTTGGTTTTGCCAGGTCTTACTTCCCTGGAGAGGAATCCCCCATCTTGTATTTTAAAGTGCAGTGCTTTGTGGGACAAGAACATGTCACACTTTGGAGGAAGCTGTCATCTTTTGGTTGGCACACTGTACCTCACTGGACAGGGGTGCCCCCCTGATTGTCACCCCAGATCATTGAAAAAATATGTTAGAGCTGCATAGTAACTCAGATCTGCTGCCTGGAACTACCAGGAGAGGAAGGACTGCCCTGCTGGTACTCTGGCCTGAACCCCAAAGAAATGCACTCTGAAGGACTGCTCCTGCTTCACACTACAGCCTTGAGTGCTTTGCCTGGCTTCCAAAAGGATTAAGGCGTGGACTTCCTGAAAGCAACAGGTTAACAGAGCTTCCCTGCACTATCTCCCTCAAGAAGTCCACAGCCTGGAGTGCATCCAGTGAATGTTTAAGGATTTTGCCAGGTGCATTGCGGGAATTGTAGTTCCAAACTTTCAAGGACCATCTCAGAGTCTCTAGACCCCTTAATTTCTGTTTTAGACATGTTGAATACTCAAGGGGAACTTCAGGAAGATGTTCCAGAAGTTTGGAGCAACTTTTGGAATAAGTGGACCGACCGGACGTCAAGAGTCAAGCTGACTACCTTCAACCGCAACCCGTCCTGGATTTCAGGTTCATCCCGCTGAGCTTCAGACTTCCAGGATTTGACGGGAACCCACAGAGAAGCAACCTGACAACGTTGCATCAAAATCAGCCTGCTAGAGAGGACCGCACGACATCAAGAGAAAACCCTCCTGAAAAGTTTCTTAGGGTCAGATGTAGCAAGCTGTTTGCATGGTGCAAACTGCGAAAATCGCAGTTTGCGCCATGCAAATGGCCTAACGCGATGCGCATTCACAAATTGCTAGTCGGTACCGACTCGCAATTTGTGAATGCGACTCTCAAATAGGAAGGGGTGTTCCCTTCCTATTTGCGACTCGCATCGCAATTCAGAATTGCTTTGTGACCGCGAATGCGGTCGCAAAGCAACTCGCAGTTACCACCAGTGTCACACTGGTGGTAACTCATTCGCAAAAGGGAAGAGGTCCCCATGGGACCCCTTCCCCTTTGTGAATGTCGACAAAAATATTTTTTCAGAGCAGTCTCTAAAAAAATGAAACCAAATGGTTTCGGTATTTTTTTCATTTTGCAACTCGTTTTCCTTTAAGGAAAACGGGCTGCAAAATGAAAAAAAAAACTGCTTTATTTAAAAAGCAGTCACAGACATGGAGGTCTGCTGACTTCAGCAGGCCACCATCCCTGTGAGTGCAGGGACTCGTTATGGGGTCGCAAAATGCAACCCACCTCATGAATATTGATGAGGTGGGTCTTTGCGACCCCATAGCGAGTCGCAGACAGTGTCTGAGACACCGTTCTGCATCCGAGATTGCGACTCGGAAATTGCGAGTCGGACAGACTCGCAATTTCCGAGTCACAATCTCAAAGTTTCCTACATCTGGCCCTAAGTCCGAAGGTAACTTTTTGAGTGGGGGCCTCCCACTTATTGTATAAACTTGGGCTCAATCGTGATTGGCCTTAAACTTTGACTTCGTCCTGGTCAAAAGCCACCAGATGTCCCAAGTTGGCGCTATCGTTTTTTTAAGCAATAGAAAGTGATTCATCTTTAAAAATTCATATCACTGGTTCCCTATATCGGAGGTTTGCCATTGTGGTGTAATTTTAAAGACAAAAATATGTCCTATTTTTATAAAATCGTGTGGGATTTGTATTGTGTGTTGCATCTTGCTTATTTAATTTATTGGTGTTTTTAAATGCTTTACACACCTGTCTCCCGAGTTAAGCCTGCCTGCTCGCAGCCAGCTACCAAAGATTGAGCCAGGGGCTAATAAATTGAGACCTTGACTTGACTTTATATTGCATTGGTGGCTTATAGCTAGTGATAGGTGTGTACTTATCCCCACTAATAAACCATCTACCAACATTTTGTGTTCAGTGGTGGGATACGTGCTTATGTTTACATTAGACCATACAGTAAAATAAGTTAAGATCTGTAAAAATCACTAAATTGACTTCAAACTAAACTTTTGAATGTTTGAAATTTTGACTAAAACAGATTTCTAATCCATCATTTTGATTTTTCACATTTTTTTGTGCTTCTGATTTGTAAAGTTTGTGTGACGCAAAACTAGGGATGCCAGGGAGCTGGATCTGGCTAATCTGAACAAATTCACAGTGACTGAGCTTAGGGTTTAGTGTAGGTCCAGGGGGCTACCTAATAGCAACATGATTAGGAAGGCAGAGTTGATTAGGTCCCTTAAGTCCTGGATACAGACAGCTCAAGAGAAGGAAGCAGAGGGTGACTCATCCAACCACCTCCAGAAGGTGGACGATGACTCCTCATCTATTTTTTCTGGTGCTAGGTTCACACTTCAAGCTAATGGGGGTGGAGGGGCTCCTCCACAGAAGACAAAGATAGGACCCTCAGAAGGCAAGAGTTTGAGGCTCAGTTGGATTCCATCATCCTGGAAGAATAGAAGTTAGCACTAGCTAGAGAAAAGTGGGAGTTGACGAAAGTAAAAGGAAAAGGAAATGGTGGCAGCGACAATTATGAAGATTCTGAGATGCCCAGGGGTAGTGGGCTTAATACCAGACTTCCCATGGGAACAGTTCCCCTCTACCCTGAGGGGGATGATATTGACAAATGACTGACTGCATTTGAAAGGGCCCTTGAGATGAGAGGGGTCCATTTTAAGTACTGGTGTTCTCCTCCATGAGAACTGTTCATGGTAGCTGGGAGGGATAGGCTCCTGACCCTACAGGGGGATAAGGCAAAATGTTACTCCCACATAAGGCAATGTTTAGTCAAGAAATTTGGTCTCACCCAGAGCAGTACAGGGTGAAACTCAGGGTCACCCCATAAGTTAACACTCAGTCCTGGCTGGACTTTGTGGACATCTCAGTGAAGGCACTAAAGGAATGGATTAGTGGTAACCAAGTGAGCACGTATGAGGGGCTGTATATTTTATTGTTGAAACAGCGCATCCTGACTCATTGTATACAAGAGAAGTTGCACTAGTACCTAGCAAACTCTAAGCTGACTATCCCTAGAGAGCTGGGAGAGCTAGCTGTTGAGTGGTTCAGAACCTGGGTTTCCAATCAGCATCAGCGGGGTGACCAGAAGAAGGGAGGACAGGTCATCCCTGTTAGAAATGGGGTTTCTGGTTGCTAAGCCAGGCAGAACCCTCCCTCTCTAGTCAGGGCAAGGGAGTTACACGTCCAAGATAACCCCTGCTCACCCCCTTGGTAGCTTGGCACGAGCAATCAGGCCCAACCTGGAGGCAATGTGTAAAGCGTTTGCACAACACACACAACACACGTGTGTAAAGCGTTTGCACTACACACACAACACACGTGATGCAAAATGTACACCACAAAGTAAACACAACACTGAGCTATGTAAAAATAAACTGTATTGCACAAAACAAAATTAGACCAACATTACACATTAGTGATACTCTGCTACCTTAGCAGTTGTCAGAACTTTACACAAGTTACTAATACGCACTTGTTACATTAGAACACGTAAGTACTCAGGATTCTGCAACATAAGCAGTAGTCAGGAATTACAGTAAAGAATTCTATGCACTTGTCATAGATACCGCATAAATACCCATAAAAGGAACATTAGAGAACATATCACAAGTCTTAAAAAATACATATCAGCATGTCATACCCATAAGAGGAACATCAGCACATATACGTAGGGTCATGAAAGCAGGTAGGAAACATATAAACCCCCGAAGGTTCATACTAGGCTCACTGAGCCAATATCTCCTAAAAAATAAGTGATTTGATGAAGAAGAGGCATTCCTTGTGCCTAGAAGATGAGCATAGGGGCTCCCAGCGCTCCTATGTGCGAAACGGGGGCCACGCGGTCTCTGTGGGGGAGAGGGGCGGACTGCACCCTCTCTGTGGAGACAAACAGGCCCCGTGATCTCTGTGGGGTCCCCCAGGCCTCCACTGCCCTCTCCAAAAGGGGGGCCACCAACAATTGCCCAAACTGAAGTTACGGGGCGATTCCACCCCTTAGGCAGTGGCCGGGGGAAAGGAACTCTGCTCCCGGGCCCTGCAACAATGAAGGCACTGTGGTCTCGGGTCGCGGGGCTTCCGATGAGGCCTCCTCCTGCCCGTGATCTCAAGTGCGGCAACAGTGGTGGAGATGCCCAGGACTTGGCAGCCTGGGACCCTGTCCTTGAGGTCCGGCTGCACAGGAGGAGTCCCAGCTCATCTCCTCCGGCAGCGTTGGCTCCCACATGGAGCAGATTCAACCGGTGCCCCGGGGGCACTGTTCCAGGTTCGCGTGCTCCGGGGGCCCGACAGGAGCGCACTCGCTGCTTCCTGTGCGTTTGGTGGTGCCTTCAGGGCACCGGGGACAGCGCAGCTCTGGCGCGCAAAAATCAATAAAGCCGGGCCGCGGCGGTGAGTCTGTCAGCAGGGGGGCGCTTGTCAAAGGGCAAGGGCATTATTATAAGCCCGGGCTGCGGCTGTGATTTTGGATTGTGGAGAAGCGCTTTCCAAAGTGCGCAGGCACTTTAATTAGACCCGGGTCGCAGCGGTGATTTCAGCAATCAACAGGGCGCTTTAAAAAAAGCGCACAGAGCATCACGGGTGCCCCGGGCGGCGGCAGTGATTTTGGCTGGCAAGAAGCACTTTTTCAAGGCACTGGGGGGGCATAGATACAGTAATGCACTCTCTAAAGTGCCACACTCAGAATCCCATGAAGCTGAAGCACTCCTCGTGCTCTAAATAATTACAGGGGTCAGGGGCCACGGCACCCTGCTCCTGGGAACAGTGAAAGCTAGAAGGACAGGGCTGGTGGGGCCAGCTACAGGCCAGCACAAGGGGTGCAGATGGTGGCATTTCTTCCTAGTGACCAGGGAAGTCACAGGTCAGCACAGCAGCAGCAGTCCAAGGTGGTTTCCTGGTGAGTTCATTCAGCAGCATCCTGTGTCCAGTTTCAAGTCCCAAGAATGCTCAAATTGTGGGGAAAATTCCCCTGTACTTATACTAAGTTTACAGTGTGTTTTACAATGGGGAGGAGTGGGGGTTCCAACCAGTTACAACTGGTTCTGGGAGTGCCCTTTCTCTCCTCCAGCACAGGCCCCAAACATCATTGGGGGGTAAACAACCCTTTTGTGCGAGGCCAGGACACAGCCTTTACAAATGCAGGTGTGCCCCGCCTCACCCTTCTTTCAGCCCAGGAAGGCTATACAATATGTAGATGCACCCTTGTGACACCTCCACCCTCCCTGTGTACAGGCTGTCTAAAAAGTATACACAAAGCCCCAACTGTCAGTCTGCCCAGACGTGCATTGGAGGCAAGCTGCAAAACACCAGAGTCATAAGCACAGATAATTGCGTACTTTCTAGAAGTGGCATTTCTGTGATAGTAATAAAAATACACCTACACCAGTAAGCATCATTTCTTATCACTATCACAACTATACCAAACATGCCTACGCTACCCCTCATAAATCAGACAATACCCCTTACACTTACTCTAATGCAATCCTATGAGAAGGCAGCACTCACAGCAGTGAGACACCATGTTAGGCTGTTTGTCACTACCAGGACAGGCCACGCAACCTGGCACATGTCCTGCCTTCTACATACATGGCATCCTGCCTATAGGGCTAGCTAGGGCGTACCTTAGGGGTGACTTACATGTAGTAAAAAACACTTCTCTGTCCTATACACGTTAGAGAGAGATTCCAGCCAGATAACCATGACTGCATGCAGATTGCTGAACGTCTTCCCTACAGTTGCTTGCTTAGACTGCTGAATCCCTGGCCTACATGGGGATGGTGTCTTTTTAGACAACAGGCTTCCTTGCTCAGGTATGGGGGATGATGTCTTCCCAGGGGGGAAACCTGAAGGGTGGATTAGGGCTTAGCATGGTGTGCTCTAACATAGTTTAGGTAGGAAATACGTATATATATATATATATATATATATATATATATATAAACACACACACACACACACACACACACACATATATAACATTCCTAGTGGCAGTATGGTGGGACTGTTTTTGTGTTTCACTCTCCTTGTCACAATCAATTTTGCTTTTAGTGTGTTTTATCTTCCTAGTTATTGCAATACATGCCATTTCATCTAAGATGCAGTTACTTCGATAAACCCTTATTGAACTATATTCTGCCTCTGTTTGTCTTTGCCTGTGTGAGACTAATATAACTGAGAAAAAGGGGTGAGATCTGATAGACCACGATTCCCCTGAGGAGTCTTTCTTGTCATGCGCCCAGTTGCTACAATCATCACAACTCTTGGACAGAGATGAGGCGCTGCTAGTTAGCCGGAAAACCTGGATTGGGCCGACAGACATCACATGGTGTGGAATTGCACTCAGCAGCCCACAATTCAGGTGATTCTGCCACCCAAATCCAGTAGCCTCAATAGGATAATGAGGACCTACACAACATGTTGCCTCCAACGTTTGGTCAGGCACTAATTTTCAGATCCACCTAAGTATCTCTGTCTCACTAAAGGTTAAAGACACCTCAATACTGTCTACGGAGACGTCCGTGGTATTGAGTATTTCCTCCTCAGCTAAGTTGGTAGTATCTAACTAACGCTGTAGGTTGATCAAGCTTGAACCTTAAAAGGATTAATCCCCACTTCGTATCCTCATCTCTGAACTAATAACTTTACCATAACCATGGTGAACCTACAATGGGTAGTAATTGCAGTAAACATGCGACCACCCCTTAATGAACACATATTGGCAAATGGCCTAACAGGCCAGGGAGGTCAAGGTTACATTTGTTGTTGAGGCTCATCCAGCCTACAGAACAGAAACATTTTATTCTTGGGTCATTTTTCCAGCAGTTGATGGGAACATAAATATATTTAATCACTACACCCCTGCTAACATACTTGCTCAACACAGAGCTTATGCATATTTAGAAATACCTCTGTCTTATCAAGACCATAATGATTGGCTTGATGGCGCCCTACCACATACAATACTACACATCCTCTGAGCAATGATGGCCCGACCTGGCCTTTATTGGTCACATATCCACCGCACCCCGAAGCAGCAACCTTGGCAGTAGCTGAGATTTGCCACCTGTATACAGAGCCCATGGGAATATACAGCCTGTTAGTACAGTTTGTGATGCAAACATTAAATACTAACCCAACACGTGCTGCCCCAGCGCAACCACACACAGTTACGCCAGACATGGGTAAAGTATCCATCAAGCAGGAGGAAATTCTGTTTTGGTTAGCTCAAAGAATTAATGCGCTGGAAGCAGTCTTTCCCCATATGGGACCTCAGGATAAACATAGAATACTCACTATGTGCTTGCCATTTGGGATGGTTTCTACACTAGATAACTGCAACACTTGGGGAACGGTATTTGCCACGCTCTATACTACCGCACCCAGTACGCCAACACTTGTCATTCTTCCGGAGGTGTTAAAACAAAGTCAAGACGAATACGGGGCTGCTCCGGCCCTAGATTTGTGGATGCAATTAATGACCAATTTTGCCACTGTATCTTCAGTAATATTAAGTAACCTTAAAGGGGAAGCAGTTGCACTAGCAGTGCACATGCGGCTCCGGGACAGGGTCAAGAACGTGAGCTGCCAAAGATTATTGCAGAGACCTACCCTAGTATTGGTCGAGATAGTCTGGGGACCAGACCCATTAAACCACAATTACAGTGTAGATCTAATAAAGATCCTACCAAGCAAGCACCTTAAGGTTCTGAAAAGGGTTGCTTATGGTGCAACAACTTGCGCATATTCGGAGTGCCCGAGTGATCGAAGGGTCCTGTGGTAGATCTCTTCGTAGAGGCCTTGGTCATAGACAAACTACAACCATGAGGTCTGTCAATTTTGTTTTCAGTGCAACGTGGCCACTGGGTTCCTGGCATTCCACTAAAGCCAGGAGCCCCACTTTGACCAAAAATTGCATGCACCGTCAATTAAAGGGAGGTCAATGTATTCCTACAGATGGCAAAAACTGCCCCACATATTTCTTATGAAAATGCCACCATTGCCCCTTTTCCAGACTTTTCACTGAAGGTCCAAAGGATGTGTCAGAGGTCAATTGAAGTCAAAAAAGCCTTGCAGGACCACAAGATTAAATACTCCATGATTTACCTGGCAAAACTGCAAGTGGCGACCAATGGCAAAACATTTTACTTTGAAACTCCTGAAGAGACATGTGACTGGCTTGAAGGATGGAAAAAGGTGCCAAGCCCCAAGGCCAGGAGGCGTATGAAGAGAAAGGGACGATACTCTACTTCACGGGAGCAGAGAACCAATGCAGAGGATCCATGACTACACAGTGGCCCTGTAGATTGGGGTGCCATCCAGTGCTGACGTGCATGATGGCCTCTGCAGCACTTTAGTGATGGCAATGCTGTTTGTGGAGAGGCCGGCGAGATCTCCTAAAGCAGCCTTGGCCAGCTTAATTGAGTAAAAGGATATAAGCTCAGGTTGAAGTATTTGACATGATTTCTACAGACCGAGGCCATGTGACTTTTTAGAGCAGGGGCAACATTATTTTATAAAGTTTGGGGGGATGGATGGTGCATAAAAAGGCAAAGGCCCTAGTTACCCCTGGTTTTGCAATGTTCTGTTGGGACGGCAGGCGCTCTGCTAAGTTGGGGACGTGGACATGTGTTAGCTAGCAGGGAGAGGGGACAGTTGGGATTTTTAGTAATTAGATTGTCTTTGTTTTTATTATGCTGTTTCCTATGTAACACTAAGCCATTTGCACCATCCCCAGTCAGCTCCTCGCTCCTCGCTACAATGCCGGTACTCATACCGACTCACACCAGGCCCATAAAGGGCCTCCCATCCAAAGGTTTAAATGGACCCCATACTAACTCCAGTCGAGTTTAAGGTCCTCTCCTGGAATGTCAATGGACTTGGGGATAAGATTAAGAGAGGGACAGTACTACAATTCCTCAAGGGGCTTCCCCCAGATGTTGTACTACTCCATTAAATGCACCTTCAAGGAAATAATTATTGGGCACTAGACAGGTGGAGGTATAAAATGGTAGCAAACGCGGGCTATACCATGGGCTCCAGAGGGGTGGGAACTCTGGTGAGAAAGATTTTGGCACTCACCTTACACCACATCTTACCTGACTCACACGGGAGGTTTGTGGCAATCTACAGGACTTAGGTGGGTGGAACGATCAACATTATTTCAGTATATGCCCCCCCAAATTTCATGAGGCACTGTTTTCCAACCTAGGTGCCTTTCTCCTTATGCTCCTGGAAAGCAGATTGGTGTTGGGATGGCGCTTCAATGCTACCCACCGTGAAGCTCAGGATAGGTGGCCACAAAGACAGGCTGTGTCGAAGCCAAGTCAGAGTATTTCAGATCCAGACAATTCAGGAAACAAACCAAGACCAGCCCGCTCTTCCTTAGATAAGGTTTAATAAGAAATAATAAGACAGAATAAGAAATACATGTACATGGAGACTGAGCAGCCTAAATCCAGCTCGAACAGTATGTACAAGGAAGTAATGCATGATCTTTTATAGCATTAAACCGCAGACACATTAACACATTTCATTGGTTCTTGATATTGACGTATGATTAATTTTTTCTATACAGCTCACGTGATTTATCATTTATTCTTCATAACGCTCCATATAAGGGTTAGAATCATAGACAAGAAGCTTGCACAATGTCCTCTGAATCAAATGTCTTGTGATACATCTATATGTGGAGAAAGAGGAACCATAAGTGCATACGTTAGTACTTTTAGCAGTGAGGATTTCGCAAGCTAGCATGCAGTGGTGTCTTGTGATGGCCGTCAGTTTAGCAAGCCTTGCAACATAATGCGTTTCAAGCACAATAGACATTTCTTCAAGGCCTAGCTAATTCAACATTGTAAGGTGTTCAACAGAAACAGGCCTGTATTTTCATTTTGTATCACAGGGCCTTCTAGGCCCAAAATGGATCCAGGAGAATGTGATTCCACAGCTGGAGTCGCCTGCAGTCCTCTTGCTGACTCTGTGGCAGCACTGAGACTCATCAACACGTGTGGAACCCTGTACCCCACAACGTTACAGTTCACATTTCATTCAGGGGTGCATGGCAATCTCTCACACACTGACTATATCCTCACCTTGACCCATCACCTACCACACTTCAAAGAGGTCCAACACTTGGCAAGAGGAACTTCCAATCACTCCCCGATCTGGGCAATACCTGAAAGTCAAACTTATAGACGCATAGCGTTGTGCCCTTGGCACTTAGAAGTACCTCACATCTGTAATGGCCTACAGAAAATGACCAAGAGGTTCTTTGAGGAAAATGAAGTGTCGGTAGACTCAGCACAAAATACTTGGGAGGCATACAAAGCAATCATAAAGGGCCTGGAATTCTCACTAATAGTGGGCCACAAAGAGGATAAACAGACTTGCCTTGAAGCAATAGAGAAAGAGATTCTGGCACGGGAGTCCAAACTTCTAGCCTCAGGCGACAAAGCTGTGAGACATGCCTTAACCGTCAAACAGAAAGAATACAAAGATATTGCAGAAGAAGCAGCTATGGTACACTATCTGGCCACACAGCACCGCCTTTATAAGGTGGGAGACAAGGCTGGGAAGCTCATGGCCTGGCTAGACAAAAACGAGAAGGCTAACTGTTGGATTCTAGAAATAGTGACTGAGACAGGTGAGGGGGCAACAAGAAGTTGCAGAAGCATTTGCACCATACTTCACACACATGTACACCCCAACATGCCTGGTCACAGTAGATGAGGCACAAGACTTTGTGAGACATTCAACTCTCTGGCTTCTCCCAAGATGATAGAGCCCTGTTAGATCAGGAACTTATAGAGGCTGAAATAGTCCAAACCATTTGGGACCTGGAATCCGGAAAAGCTGTTGGCCCAAATGGCATACCAATTGAACTTTACAAACCGACAGCCACTGCAATAGAGCAGCACCTACTGCATATGTTTAAAAAAAGTTGCAAGACTGGGCATCTGCTGGTGGATCAAAGACTGGCTGGTATAGTGGTGCTTCAAACAGAGGGTATACCTCCTACTGACTGCACCACATATAGGCTGATTTCCTTGCTAAATGCAGAGTGTAAAATCCTAGTCAAACTACTGGCCTATCGTCTGCTCCAAGTCATTACAACTCTAATCTACCCGGATCAATCAGGCTTTATGCCTGGCCGAAGCATGGCGCTCAACCTGTGGCGCCTTCATGGGGCCTTGGGATGGGCTTCTGAAATTCGGGGAGATGCACTGGTTCTTTCCTTAGATGCAAGTATGGCCTTTGATTCTGTTGAGTGTCCGTTTTTGTTTTCCATTCTCAAGCAATTGGGATTCAGCCTAGGTTTCATGAAATGCATACAACTCCTATATGCAGACCCCCTTGCGAGGGTGACAGTGAATAGTGGCACATCCTCAACCTTCCGTCGCCAATGTGGCACAAGACAGGGCTGCCCCCTCTCTCCTCTAATCTTCACATTGGTTCTAAACCATTGGCGACATGGATTAGGTGGGACCCACTAATCAAAGGACTGAGATAGATCGAGGACAAGATATCCATATATGCAGATGACATATTGCTATAGGTCACTGACCCAGTGAACTCTCTTGTCGAGATAATGCCTATTTTCAGGTTGTACAGCAACAGTCAGGGTATACAATTAACTGGAATAAGTCCCAGATATATCTACTTAGTGGCCCTGTGCCCCGGCTACCCAGTGATAGCGAAGCCGGTGTTGTAACAGATGGCTTCTGTAATTTAGGCATTGATGTAACAAGGGACCCTGGCAACTTTTTGACACGGAATCTAAAATCCTTGCTTGCACACCTGAAACGAGACGACAAACACTGGTGAGCCCTACCATTAACTCTCCGAGGGACAGCTGCGCTCTTTAAAATTATGGCACTGCCCCTTTTTTTATATATAATACAAAACACACCCTATACAATCCCAACCTCTTACTTTCACAAGATAGAGAGGGAAATTCACTCACTACTCTGGAATGGAGGGGTGTCTCGGATTGCCCTTAAGAAATTGATGTGACATTGGTATGATGGCCGGATTGCTCTGACCAATGTGCAAAAATGTTATTGGGCAGCACAACTAGTGGCAATTAATCAATGGGCAAGCACCCCCGATGGGGAACCAGCATACTGCATGGACTGTCAAGTCATGAGACCTGGGTTCTATCTCAGAGCCATATATGGAGGGAGACACACTGCACCCCTCCCATCTCCTACAGTGGTCATCATATCTATTTGGCATTGGGCTGGAGGGACACAATTACACAGGCCACTCCCCTGTGGGATTCCGCCCAACTGGGCAAGCTGGGGAAACAGGGAGGCTTTGATAAGTGGGACCTCATTAGTCTTTCCAGGGTGGGGGACATATGCAGGAGGGCAAGGTGATTCCCTTCGTGGTACTCCAGGCAGAATACCAGTTGTCCCCATCTGAAGCCTACCCATATCTACAAATATGATACTCTTTGTTGATGGTGATACTGAGAGAAGACGACTGCCTTGAGGCATCCCCCCTAGAAGATGGGATACTAGCTGACCGCATCCCCCAAAAAGCCAGTTCACGTACCTACCGTGAACTATTGAACAATTCCCCTGACACTCTGACTACATTTCAACTACGTTTGGAACATGACATGGGGATCTCGAAGAGGAGGAGGAGTTAGTGGCAGTGGGGTCCCTGCGGGAGGTGGCAATACAATGCAGATTCTAATTGATGCAGCTCAAAATCCTGCATAGGTGTCATTATGCCTGCTTCATTCTGGCAAACATGGGAAAGATCTGAGCTGAAATATGTCATAGAAACTGTGGTCAGGAGTGAAAGTTTTTTTTCTTCACATTCACTGGCGCTGTCCGGCCATCCAGCAATGCTGGGAAGTTGTAGTGACCTGCTTAAATGCAGTATACAGGAGTGACATGGTGGTTTCTGCCAAGTGGTGCCTCCTAAATATTTGTGAAGAGACCAGTCTGACTCGATCAGTCCAGACCTGGTTGACACTGGGACAGGTAGTGGCCAAACGTAATATAGCTAGATGTTAGAGGGCAGAGGGGGCAACATGGCAATACGGCTGAATGACTGGAAATGAGATATGGATTTGTGTATGGCTGCAGAGAGGACAGTCTACGAAGGTAAAGACTGTCCCAAAAAATTGACAAAAGTTTGGAATGGCTGGAATAGCTACCGGGGTGGACTCTGCGCCCCACTGGCGACGACTAATCAGGATGCTGGACAATTTGGGACTGCCACGACTAATGCGAGTCCTTGAACTGAACGGTGCTGGGGATGGCAGGGGTGGGTGGGGATTTGAGGGATGTGGTAACACCACTCTCTATCGCAGACTTTGGCCGCTACTCAGGATTATTTTGCTGTTGGTATGTTTTCTGAACATTTACATCCAATAAAAAGAAGTTTAAAAAAAAGAATCTCTGACACCTTAATCAACAATCATTTATACTGACAGAACAAACAACTGTTCTTAAAACAACAGCACGATCAGTTAATCTGTTATTTGAAATACCAAACCCAGATAAAAAATAAAAAAAACAATGAACAACTGAAATGGATGGAAATTTTACTGAAAGAGCTTCAGTCTTGTCTTAGAATCAATATGCTGGATTTATTACCAATTAAAATAGTTACCCAATGTTGGACCTGGCCCTTTTACAAGGTCATTCCCTAAACTTTTTGCCTTTTTCCTCCTTATTTTTCAGACCCTTTTTGGCTGACGTTACGACTCTGTGTACTTTACCACTGCTAATCAGTGCTAAAGTGCATGTGCTTTCCCTTGTAAACTTGGTATGATTGGCTTATACCTAATTGGCATATTTAATTTACCTATAAGTCCCTTGTAAAGTGGTAACTCTATACCCAGGGCCTGTAAATTAAATTCTACTAGTGGCCCTGCAGCACTGCTTGCCCCACCCACTGAAGTAGCCTTTCAAATCTGTCTCAGGCCTGCTAGCACAGGGCCTGTGAGCACAGTTTTCTGTAGGTGGATTTTTTATTATCATTACAGAAATGCCTCTTCTAGAAAGTGAGCATTTCTCTGTGCTGATGACTCTGGTGTTTTGCAACTTGACTCCAATCCACATCTGGGCAGAGTGACAGTTGGGCTTTGTGCATACTTTTCAGACAGCCTGTACAGAGGGAGGGTGGAGGTGTCACAGAGGTGCATCTACATACTGAATAGTCTTCCTGGGCTGAGAGAAGGGAGAGGCGGGGCACACCTGCATTTGTAAAAGCTGTGCCCTGGCCTCACACAATAGGGTCGTTTACCCTAATTGATGTTTGGAGCCTGTGCTGGAGGAGAGAGGGGAAACTCCTAGATCCAGTTGTAACTGGTTGAAATCCCATCTCCTCTACATTGAAAATGCTTTTCAGAACTGAGTATAAGTACAGTGGCTTTTTCCCCACAATTTAGACTTGAAGAGACTTACTTGAAACTGGACACAGGACGCTCCTGAATGGACTCACTAGGACCCACCTTGGACTGCTGCTGCTGTGCTGACCTGTGACCTACCTGGTCACTAGGAGGAACGGCCACCATCTGCATCCCTGGTGCTGGCCTGTTGCTGGGCCTGCTATCCCTGTGCTTCCCCTCTCTCTTGTCTCCAGGGGCAGGGTGCCGTGGCCCCTGGCTACTGACCCCTGCCACGAATCAAGGCTGAGGAGGGCTGCTTCTCTGCTTATGTAGCGCCGGGTAAGTGCTTCTTCTGTGGCCCCTGCGCTTCATAGCACTTTTTCTGAATCACCGCCGTAGCCCAGGTATTGCTGAATCACCGCTGTGACCCGGGCATCTGAAAAACCCACGCCCAGGGCACCCTTGATTCCAGATAAGGAGCGAGCGCGCTCCTATCATGCCCTCGGGGTGAAGCGCGCTCTGCAGAGAGCCCCCGGGGCACAAGAAGGCACCTGTTTCGGTGCCTACACACCGCCTTGAGGGAAGGAGAGGTCGGCGGGGGAAGAAGCCTCGTCTGAGGCTCCCTGCCACACCGGAGCCTCTGTGCTCTGTGGTGTCGTGAATGGGAAGGGGGAAAGGAAGCGTCATGGGAGGCTCCCTCTGCCCCAACAAAGTCCTAATTTTGTGAGTGGAGATCACAGGCAGGGCGGAAGCCTCGACAGAGGCCCCCCGCACCACAGGTCCCTTTTTTCAGCCCCCACTGTGGCCCTTGGTTTTTGTTTGGGCATGTCTTGCCCCCCACTCTCTGGAGGGCTAGTGAAGGCCCAGGGCACCCCCCAGAGATCGTGGGCCCCAGGAGGGGCCCATTATAAAACACCAGAAAAGGTGCGTGCCGCCCCTCCCCCAGGATCAACACATGGCTCCCTTTTTGCACATAGGAGCACCAGGGAGCCCTCATATCGTTCTTCTTGGCACTAGGAAGTGCCTCTACATCGTAATACAGGTACTTACAAAGGACTTACATAGTTCTCATGTTCCTAGTAGGGACATTATGTTAACCTGCCTAGTTTTATGATGTTACATATATGTGCTGCTGTTCCTTTTATGGGCCTGACATGCTTATATGTGTTTTATGACTTACAATGCTCTTAGTATAGGCATTTATTATATTTCATGACAAGTGCATTTATTTATTTACTGTGATTCCTGACTACTGCTTATGTTGCAGAATCCTGAGTACTTACATGTTCTAATGTGACTACTGCTTATTCTTCCAGAGTATTAGTGATCTGTGTAACGTTCTGACAACTGCTAAGGTAGCAGGGTATTCCTGATGTAATGTTTGGCCTAATTATGTTTTGTGCCATACAGTTTATCTTTACATAGCTCAGTTTTGTGTTTACTTTGTGGTGTGCATATTGCATCACATGTGTTGTGTGTGTTGTGAAAACGCTTTACACATTGCCTCCGGGTTAGGCCTGAATGCTCGTGCCAAGATACCAAGGGCGTGAGCAGAAGTTATCTTGGAAGGGTAACTCCCTTGCCCTGACTAGAGTGGGTGAGTTCTGCCTGGCTTAGGTGCATGCCTCGCCAATCAGAAACCCCATTTCTAACACCCAACTTCAGCAACATATTGGAATAATGCACATCAAAGAAGATATAAAACAGAACAATATAGGTAGGGGGATGTGATCCAACAAGAAACATCACAAATGTAGAGGACAGCATCTCAATTATGTGAGAGAAGCAACAAGACTCCTAACTTGGTTGAAATTTCGCTTATTAGAATGAATCTAAACATCAACAAAAAATGTGCTGAAATATTAGATATTGAAGTACTAGAATAAGAACCAATAAAAACTGAACAACATGACATGGGCCCTCATTACGAGTCTGGCGGTCTTAAGACCTCCAGACCCGCGGTGGCCAGAGGTGAAGACAACCAAATTATGAGTTTGTCGGTTTAGCCTAAGCCAAACTGCCTGTCCTGCCGCTATTCCGTGGTCTGCTGGGCTGGAGGTGCGCACCTCGGGCCGGTGGATGCCGTATTATCACTAGCGGTATTACAGTGTGGAAGACTGACAGCATTTTACTGGTGGTCGCACCTGCATTCCTGTCGCAGTGATACTCCTGCACACTTGTCCACATACCCGCACACATGCACCCACATACTCCCCCACACACACAAACACACCCCCATGCACTTGTGTGATACACCTCTATTCACACTAACATACATACACAAACACTGCACTCACGCAGGCATTCACTCCCCCTCCAGCGCGTACATACATTCACGCCCCCTCTCCCTCAGAGCATACATACATTCACACACCCCTTCTCCCTGCACTGCGTACACGCATTCACCTGCTCTTCCCGTCCACTGATGCACACGCACCCGCTCTCCCCGTCCACTCACACAAACACTCACCTCCCTCCCCGTCCACTTGCATACACATGCACACGCATACACACACTCTCCCCTTCCATCCGCCCAATTGCACTCACGCACTCAATCACTCACACCCGCACACACACACTCACCCCTCCTCCATCCACAAACACTCATACCCACACCCCAATCCACAAACACTCACACACCCTCTCACCCCATTCACAATCACTCACACACGCACCCACAAACACCCCCTCCACAGCATTCATGAAATTCACACACGCACTCACACACACATACCCCTCCCTCGTCGGATGATCCACTTACCTCGTCCATCCACAAACACTCACACCCCCACCCCAATCCACTTACACACATGCACACCCCACCCCCAATCCACAAACACTCACATACACCCTCACCCCATCCACAATCACTCACTCATGCAGACACACATCCACAAACTCCCCCTCCCCCGCATTCACGGAATTCACACACGCACACACACACACCCCTCCCCTGTCGGATGATCCACTTGCCTCGTCCGTCGAGGAGGTTGTCCAGGAAGGGACGGGTCCTGGCGCTTCCACTGCCAGTAGTGCCTCACCATAGGGACACTGCCACGCCATACTATGGGTTGTAATACAGCGTGCAGCGTCCTTTTAACTTGGTGGTGCCGGCGGTGGAACCGCCTCTTCGCCGATTGCCAGCACGACTGGTGTCGGAATTCCATCCGAATTCCAAAATCAGTCTTAATAGGGCAGTCTTCAGAGCACTGGCGGTCTTTCCGCGCCCGTAGCTTAGGCAGTCTTACGAAAAGACTGCCAAAGCCGTAATGAGGGCCCTAATGTTTTAGAAATGTTATTGGTGCAGGCTAAGTAAGTTAAGAAAGCTAAATGATCAAATTAAAACTGAATCTACCAAGAACATCAAGATGAGTTACCAACACCACAGACTGTACACAATTTTCAACTAAACAGAACAACCTCAAGTACAATCTATAATCAATAAAGGGAAAAATTAGATAGATCTCTGTACAGGCGAGCCAGGCTCAAAACAATTATGAAGAAGAACATTCCTGTATAATGATGTCCGCTCAAATATAAGAAATTTTCTCTACTGTGGCAGACAGAGCCTCTTAGCTAAATAATTGATCTTTATTACATGATATAGCCAAAGGTATCAATCAACTAGTTACGAATAGGAACAACGTACCAAGCAAATGACTAGTACGTATTGATCAATGCCTTGAACATAATCAAAGGCGGTTTGTGGATTGCACACAAACTCCGATGCGAAGGGAGGAACCTCAAAATCAAAAGTACATCTCTAGAGGACATGCCCTCACAGACCAAAGATCTAGTAGGTGTACGCCTAAGGATTCCTGCTGTACCCTCAATTCCCCAGAATCATCCCAACTTGATTATTGTCCACAATACTATTCAGGAGGTAAACGCAACATTTTAAATAGGCAAACTATTTTAAAATTAATGTCTTCCTTCAAAATCGTGGACAATATAATAACAAGAGAGCAGATAGGCATAGGCCCTCATTCTAACTCTGGCGGGCGGCGGTTGCCGCCCGCCAGGCGGGAAGCGCCATTTGGCCGCCACGCGGCCAAAATACCGCTTCCCGCATTCTGACATTCCCGCTAGGCCGGCGGGCGCTAACCAAGTTAGCGCCCGCCGGCCCAGCGGGAATGAGGGCTGCAACACAGGAGCCTGCTCCGAATGGAGCCGGCGGTGTTGCTGCGGTGCGACGGGTGCAGTTGCACCCATCGCGCTTTTCACTGTCTGCTAAGCAGACAGTGAAAAGCCGCCCTGTTAGGGGACCCCTGAACTGCCCATGCCAGTGGCATGGGCAGTGCAGGGGCCCCCAGGGGCCCCAGGACACCCATTCCCACCAGCCTCTTCCTGGCGGTGAAAACCGCCAGAAACAGGCTGGCGGGAAGGGGGTCAGAATCCCCAAGGCAGCGCTGCTTGCTTGCAAACCGATGGGAAACCGCCGGCCCCGGTTTTCTGACCGCGGCTTTACCGCCGCGGTCAGAATGGGCTAGGAAGCACCGCCAGCCTGTTGGCGGTGCTTCCGTCATTCGCGGCCCTGGCGGTCTTTGACCGCCAGGGTCGGAATGACCCCCATAGTGTTTAAATTTGACGAAGAGACGAGGAAAGAGGTTACTTGCATGACATGGCGCTCAATAGATCTTATAAGCAGCATCTGGTCCAAGAAAAGCACCATTGCAGTCTGGGGTATAATCCTCAAACCGGTAGAAAAAGATACATACCCCTACCCACTCAGAAGCAGTACATGTTTTAATAATAAACAGTTAATAAAACCACATACTAACATTTCATAACAAAAAACAGACGTCATATCCAATGAGGTCGATAACTTGACAGTAGCTCCGCATGAACATCGTACAATGCCTAGAAAAATAACTTTCCCCTTCAGCTCTCAGAATGAAAACAATTCACGATATAGAGATGACAATATAGCCAGGATTAATTATAGCTCAGCAATTTCCGAACCTACTTCTAGACATAAATACTAGTAATACGGTTTGACCCTGTGTTGGTGGAATGTAGTCCGCATTGATACATCAGAAACAAACCGGTAAGGATTTATCTAGGTATCTCAGCACCACATAATATGTTTACTGGAAACATGGGAAGAAACTCTCTTTTCCCTCTCCAACTTCGCTGTATTCAATAATCCTTCCACAAATACAACACGAGGCAGACCAAGTGGAGGCTTGGGACACATATTCAGGAATGACCTTGAATCTGTCATCAAATCCACACATAAAAAAGGACAATCATGGTAATGACCCTCTGATTCATAGCTGGCATCTAGCTTATCCTGATCTACATTTATATTACACCTCCGGCCACAAGCGAGTTAACATGTGCTACACAATCTCACACAGATAACATAACTGTTTCAACAGGAACGTCCGACTCAAAGATATTAATCAGAAAAAGAAACGCTGATTATGATCTTGGAAAATATGCAACTTAAACCACAAACTCAGAATAAAAACTTTAGGTCTGCTCAAAGCAGACGCAGTTTGTACACTTCCCTATGGAAGCGAGGCTACAGGCAGCTTAAGAGAAGACTCCCAAACCCCCAACTAGCGTCTTATACTTTTTCAGGCTACACCCCCTTTCACTTGGCAGACTTCCATCGATGCTTTGAGTTTAAAATAATCACAAGAAGAGAGAACGATCACAATACTCAATTTGTATCTCTAACCAGGGCAATGAAAATTTTAACACATCAAATGTATTTGAACCTTGCTCTTTAACAGTAACTAGAAGACTAGTTTGAAATCGTGGGATCAAGGATTTATTCAGAAAGCACTGACTATAAATATCTTCCCCAACTACCACCTGAATATGACGATCAGTACGCAGGAAATCTTTTGAGTAATATATTTAATTATTATTTGTCAATACATTGAGCAAGTGGAACTCGAAGACAAACCACTTCGATCTACTGATACTGTACGAAAGGAGACAATATTGAAAAAAAATAAGAGCTAGCCTTAAAACAGGCAGAAACTCCATTGCAAAAGAGACATGAAACTTGCCTATAAAGAGGACTGGGAATTAAAATTAAAAATACAGCAAGAGGCCTAGGAAGAACTACAAATGGCGATCTTCCTTAATTATGCCTGTAAATCCAGGTCTATTGCAGGTCAAGGTCTACATCAACACACTCAGATTGTGGAACATCACATTCCCTACATAAAATGGAAAACTGGCATCACAAATTTATACAGAATGAGAGTTAGAACCTTCACACGCACTATCTTCAAAAATAACCATGAAAAATACCTAACACCAGAACAGCAGGCTGAAAAATACATTGAGAATAGCCAGGACTCCCGGGCACCCAATTCAAATGGTATACCAATGGCTGCAATTAAAACCTAATAAAAAAACTGGAGCCAAATTCTACCATCATGAAAAGTATCCAATATACAACCAATTTTAAAGAAAGGGAATCAAAACAGATCCAAATAACGACTGAATGATTGTGTTATTAGATGCTGATGGCTTTTATTCTCGCAAAAAAATGCTGATCTTACAGTAATATTGTAAGACATTGGGTTATAAGTTGAGAGGGGTTAGAGCCCCTACAAAAGTTACTAATTAAAACTGTGCTTAACCCTTTGCAATGTAGCACAAAGCAGTCAGGCTTAACTTAAAAGCAATGTGTAAAGTATTTAGATAGTACGCAAACAGTAATAAAGTGAAAACACAACACAAGAATAATCCCCAATCAATTTAGAAAAACCGAGAATACTTTAATATGTAAAATTACATAAAAATGACTAAAATCCCATAAATACAACCGGAGATATGTATTTTTATATATTTCATTAGAAAACGTGTCTAAAAGCACAAAGCGCCAATCGCAGTTATCTGGTCGTGCTGGACTGGGTAAAAGTCAAACGTGCAGTTAATGTTGATATGAAGAGTTCTGGGCGTTTAAGACCGGGGTGTATCCAGGAAGGTTGTGTCAGCAGTCGGATTCAGGTCCTGCAGTATAGCCTTCAGTAAAATCCCATTGTGTTCGCAAGGAGACTGGGAATGATTCTTTTCAACGCAGAGAGCCCAAAACCTCCGATGTTTCACCTGGAATCCAGTTCTTGCAGTTTTAAGGTTGGAGAGGTACACTCCAACACCAGCCCATGGGTCCAGGACCTAGGGAGGCATTAATTGGGCCTAGGAGCCTCTTCAGCAGTAGGGTTCAGGCAGGTCCAGTCAGTGTTGGTCAACTGGAAAGTTGCATGAAAAGGCCTTTGGAAGCTTGTTTTGTCCCTGTAGCTCAATCAGGTCAGCCAACTGCCCCTTGGAGTCACTTCTGTGGAGTACTGGGTTCAAGGCAAGTAGGTCCAAACTTCCTTCAGGCTTCAGACAGCAGGGAACTCCTTCTTCTGAGTCTTCACCGGTCCAGGAGCATTCTGATATGAGGTCCTGAGAGTGCAACCTTTATGCGTAGTGCCAGCCTGTGTTTATGGGGGACACACCCTTTGTCTAAGCCTAAAATGCTTCTACTCAGTTCTTTCCTTTTCCCTGGGCTTGGCTCCAATCCGTGTAGGGGAACAAAGGACAAGCAGGCAGACCCAGGTGTGGGCTGCATTTGCCAGTGACAGGGCAGGCATCTTCAAAAGTCAGGAAGGGGTTGGATCTAGCCAACAGGCTACCCTTTGAAATTCACAAAGGGCTGCGTACAACCCCCCCAACCCATCCTGCTCAGGAGATGGACACCCTCCGCACACCGAAGACTCCTTTGTTATCTGCAGGGAAGGAATACACATCAGACCTCAGGAGAGCCATTAACAATCATGGGACACTGGATACTGACTGAAAGGGACATTTGGTTTAGGCAGAAAAATGACAACTTTCTTAAAAGAGGATTTTAAATTACAGTTCAGATGAGTAGAAGAAGTATTTCTCTAGTAGTTTCCAAACTGAAATTGTCACTTATTAAATGTAACAAGGCAACCCCGTGGTAGCCTATGGGAGAGCTAGGGCTTGCTGCAGTAAAAAACATCTCTGGGTTTTTTTCACTGTTAGGACATGTAAAAACTAAGTACTATATACTAAATAAAATGCTCTCTGCCGTATGAGTCTTTAGGACCTACCTTACAGGTGACTTCTAAGTATTAAATAGAAACGTTTAAGCATAATGAAAGGTTTATTTTGCCAGGTCGAGATGGCAGTTTAAGACTGCACTACAGGCTGCAGTAGCAGGACTGAGACATGTTCTACAGTGCTACTTTAGTGGGTGGCACAATGAGTGCTGCAGCCCATTTGTAGCATTTTAATGTACAAGCACTGGGTACATGTAGTGCCATTTACTAGAGACTTATAAGTAAATTAAATGTTCCAGCCAGGTGTATACCAGTTTTACCATGTTTGGAATGGAGGGCTCAATCACTTTACCACTATTTAGCAGGTCAGACTCCAAATGCCAACAAATATGGTTT
Organism: Pleurodeles waltl; assembly: GCF_031143425.1. Classification (NCBI taxonomy): domain Eukaryota; kingdom Metazoa; phylum Chordata; class Amphibia; order Caudata; family Salamandridae; genus Pleurodeles; species Pleurodeles waltl. The sequence continues at coordinate 351,872,443 of NC_090438.1, forward strand.
AAGCAAAAATTAGGTTTATGTAGGCAAAAATCTTGAGAAATATCATGCAAAAGATGGTCATTTCCAACAAATACTAAATCAAAGTCCCAGTGACTCACAGAAGTGTGGCAAACACCAAATCTGTCACTTAGTGTACACAGGTGACCTGGTATTACTATCAACAATGTAAAAAGACCCACCGAGACAACTTGACAGCCTAAAGGAATTTAATAAATAAAACAATCTGTCAATAAGCATCAACAAAAAAAACAAATATTAACCCCTGGATGTTGGCCAGCATTAAGATGGAACAAGTATTGCAATACACCTATCTCGGACGTGTAATTGATTTTATGTTAGACTGGCTTCGACACAAAGAACAATTAATGTGCAAGGTCTTTACATTGATACAAACTATTAAGCAATTTTTTAAAAAATATGGAGGTAGGGCAATAGGACCTATAATTACAGTCCTCAAAACCAAAATATTACCAATTCTCTTATACGCAGCAATAATCTTTAAGAAAGAAACAATGAACTACTTAGAACTATTATTTATCAAACTTATACAACAAACTCTCAGTTTAAGGTTATCAACACCACCTTCTCAGATAAGGTTATAAATGGGTTTAACAAAGTTGCAAGCCTTAAATTTAATTAACTTAGTAAATTATTTATGTAACTGCTGTGCTGCCAGTAAAACAACATTGAAAAATAACATAAAAGAAGAATGGGAGACATGAAGAACAACAGGCTAGCAGAAGGGTGGCTCATTTCTTTATTAAACACCTTTAGTATCCCTTCAATATCGGCGTTTTTCAACATTTCAACATTTCAACATTTCGAAAACATTTTTGAAAACGTCTTATATAGGAAAATATAAAATTGCTTTATACCATCAGGGTTTGGAATGTGTACATAAACATACATTTTCAAGCTACGTTGCCAACACCTACATAAAGCAAAGAGAACCCTGTTTAGATCCCACTGTGAATTTGGCAACTAAAATCACATTTCTCAGATTCAGTCTGTTCTGTATTTCTATATTACAATTGGAAGGAACTTGGCTACAACCCTCAAACGTTAGCAGAGAAAACAAATGAGCACATCCTCTGTTGATGTTGACGCCCAGCTTTATTGTCATTGAGGAAGAAATTTCTAACCACTTCGCTGTTAAGCCTCCCTCCTTGCTAAGCCTTTTTTGGGATAGTTTTTACTTAGACCCCCATAACCTTTTGTCCACATAAGCTATCCCATGGGTACTCACAAACATTTTCCCAGGGGCCGCACTGTGATGCGACCGAGAGCCGCATTGATGCCAGCAGGGTGGCGGTCGGAGGGGTGGGGAGGGGTAGTGGTAAAGTAGTTGTAGGGGAAATGAAGCATATACATCTAGTGTCTGAATTGCGCAATGTGAAACCAGAAAGTTGGGTATAAATCCCGGCTTCTCCACTTAACCAAACTGTGTGATCTTAGGCAAATGTTTTATTTCACTTTACCTCCTTTTTCTTCTTCGTTACATATAAGAACCTTGAAATACGTCTTCAGGATGTATGCTGTATAAAACCTTCTGGGTCTGATTTAAGAAACTATAATGTTGGTAATGTATGATAGAAACCCAGCCCTCCCAAAGAGTTCACATAACAACTGACTTGCCTCTTAGTTCACAGTTCTCATTGTTGTAAGGGTGTGGGGGGTAGAGTGGGATGAAAGTTTGTAAATTTATGTTTGAAAAATATCACTTTAAAAAATGCTTCTCAATGCAGTGAAATGATCGTGTGTACTAAGGTGAAATGGTTCTGCAGATTAATGAAATGCACTTTTTGAATTTCAAACAGATCATACTTTTATATTTTTGCTGCAAGATGTCTTTAATAATGAAGGTGTTTCTAAAGTTGAGTTCCAGGACACCTTAGTTACTCCATTTTCAATTAGCCTCCAAATAAATACTTGCCCGTTTATTTAACAATTTTTAGTGCTAGTGCCAAGTCAAATAAACAGCAGCACAGCACAGTGCTGCTGATGGATGACCTGGGGGCCGCATGTAAATGTCAGGAGGGCCGCATGCGGCCCCTGGGCCGTACTTTGAGTATCACTGAGCTATCCACACCTTTGCGTCCTTTTTTTCCAACACCCTGAGGATTCTAAAAGTACCCAGAGCTTGTGAATTCCCTTGGTGGGGACCGAGAAATTAGCCAAAATAAAGCTAACATTTGTTTTTTGGGGAAAATTGGAATAAAGTGCTGCAGAAGAAAGCATCTGTTTTTTTTCCTGCAAATGGCATCAACAAAAGGTTTGTGGTGGTAAAATCACCATCCTCCCAGCTTTCAGGAACAGGCTGACTAGAATCATAAAGCCCAATTTTTCAACTCAGTTTTGGCATTTTACTGGGACATACCTGATTATTCCTATTTAATGTGCTTTCGACCGCCTTCCAGTTAGTAACAGAAATGGGTGTGAAACCAATAGTGGATCCTGAAAAGCAGGACATATTTGAAAAATAGACAAAAGTTTGAATTTAGCAAAGTGTCATTTGTGTAGATCCTTCAAGGTTTTCCTATAGAAAGTAATAGTTGAAATAAAAAAAATATTGAAATTGAGTTGAAAAAAACAGCCATTTCTGCCTACGTTTTCATCTGTAACTTTTTCCAGCTATGGCAGATTTTCAAAAGCAATATACCATTACGTCTGCGGTACCCTTCTGGGTGGAAGATAAATAGGGCTTGTAGGTTCACCTAGAACCCAAGGTAGCCAGAGCCCATAAATGAGCTGCACCTTGCAATGGGTTTTCATTTTGTACCGGTTATAAAGAAATTCATTTGGTAAAATATAAAGAGTGAAAAATAGGTGTCAAGGAAACCTATGTATTTCAGAAATTATATGGAGTTTAGAAGCAGTGGTTATTTGCACATCTTTGAATTTGGGAGTACCCAAACTAGCATTTGAATTACAGGGCATTTCTCAAAATTACTTCTTTCTTACACACTGTCTTACATTTAGAAGGTGGAAATTCATAGAAAGACAATTGGTAACAACACTTGTTCTGCTATTCTCTGTTCCCCCAAGTTTCTCAATAAAAATGGTACCTCACTTGTGTGAGTAGGCCTAGTGCCCGTGACAGGAAACACCCCAAAATACAATGTGGACACATCACATTTTTTCACTGAAACTGATTTGTTTTTTGCAAAGTGCCTAGCTGTAGATCTGGTCTCTAGCTCAGCCGGCACCTAGGAAAACTCATCAAACCTGTACATTTTTCAAAACTAGGCACCTAGGGGAATCCAGGATGGGGTGACTTGTGTGGCTATCACCAGGGTCTGTCACCCAGAATGCTTTTCAAATCTCAAAATGCATCTAAAAACACATTTCCATCACATTTGGGTGATGCAAAGGTCTGGAATCTGAGGGGTGCCACAAACTTCCTTCCAACCAGCATTCCCCCAAGTCTCCGGATAAAAAAGGTACCTCACTTGTGTGGGTAGGCCTAGTACTGGCGACAGAAAACACCCCAAAATGCAATCTGGACACATCACATTTTTCCACTGAAAACTGACACGTTTTTTCCAAAGTGCCTAAGTGTGGTTTTTGGGCTCTAGCTCAGCCAGCACCTAGGGAAACCTAGAAAACATGTACATTTCTGTAAAACTACACACCTAGGGTAATCCAGGATGGGGTGACATTTGTGGCGCACACTAGTTTCTGTCACCCAGAATCCTTTGCAAGCCTCAAAATATGTCTAAAAACACATTTTCCCCATATTTCGGTGATGCAAAGTTCTGGAATCTGAGGGGAGCTACAAATCTCCTTCCACCCAGCATTTCCCCAAGTCTCCCAATAAAAATAGTACCTCAGTGTGTGGGCAGACCTGGTGCCCGTGACAGGAAATACCCCAAAACGCAACATGGTCACATCACATCTTTACACTGAAAACTGAAGCCTTTTTTGGAAAGTCACTATCTGTGGGTTTTGGGCTCTAGCTCAGTTAGCACGTATGGAAACCTAGCCAGCCTGTACATTTGTGAACAGTAGACACCTAGGGGTATCCAGAATGGGGTGACGTGGGGCTATCACCAGGTTCTGTCACCCAGAATCCTTAACAAATCTCAAAATGCATCCAAAATTACATTTACGTCATATTTGGGTGATGAAAAGTTCTGGAATCTAAGGGGAGCCACAAATGCCATTCCACCCACCATTCCCCCAAGTGTCCTGATAAAAATGATACCTCACTCATGTGGGCAGGCCTAGTGCCAGCGACAGCAAATGATCCAAATCGCATCATTAGACAGATCACATCTTTACACTGAAAACTGAAGCTTTTTTTTGGAAAGTGTCTATCTGTGAGTTTTGAGCTCTAGCTCTCTTAGCACCTATGGAAACCTAGCCAACCTGTACATTTTTGGATACTAGACACCTATGGGAATCTAGAATATGGTGACTTCTGGGGCTCTCACCAGGTTCTGTCACCCAGAATCCTTTGCAAACCTCAAAAGTTGTCTAAAAAAACATTTTCTTCAAAATTCAGTGATTGGATGTGGAATCTGAGGGGAGCCACAAACTTTCTTCCACCCAGCATTCCCCCAAGTCTCCCAATAAAAACTGAACCTCACCTGTGTGGGTAGGCCTAGTACCTGAGACAGGAAATGCTCCAAAATGCAACATGGACACAGCACTCTTTTCCACTGAAAACGGACAAGTTTTTTGCAAAGAGCCTAGCTGTGGATTATGGGCTCTAGCTTAGCTGGCACCTAGGGAAACCTAGCAAACCTGTACATTTATGAAAACTAGAAACATAGGGTAATCCAGAATGAGGTAACATTTGTGGCTCACGCTAGTTTCTGTCACCCAGAATACTTTGCAAGCCTCAAAATGTGTCTAAAAGAAACACATTTTCCACACATTTCGGTGATGCAAAGTTCTGGAATATGAGGGGAGCCACAGACTTCTTTCCACCTAGCATTTTCCCAAGTGTCCTGATAAAAATGGTACCTCACTTGTGTGGGCAGACCTAGTGCCCACAACTGGAATTGCCCCAAAACGCAATGTGGACACATCACATATTTATATTGAAGACTGAAGCTTTTTTGGAAAGTGCCTAGCTGTGTATTTTGGGCTCTAGCTCATTCAGCACCTATGGAAACCTAGACAACCTGTACATTTTTTAAAAGTAGACACCTAAGGAAATTCAGAATGGGGTGCCCTATCGGACTTTCACCAGGTTCTCTCACCCAGAATCCTTTGCAAACCTCAAGATTTGTCTAAAAAACACATTTTCCTCACATTTCAGTGATGCAAAGTTCTGAAATCTGAGGACAGCCACAAACGTCTTGGCACCTAGTACTATCCCATGTCTTCCGATAAAAATGGTATCTCACTTGTGTGGGTAGGCCTAGTGCCCGCAATAGGAAAAGCTCCAAAACGCAACGTGGACACCACATTTTTCCACTGAAAACTGACATGTTTTTGCAAAGTGCTTAGCTATGGATTTTCGGCTCTAGCTCAGCCGGCACCTGGGGAAACCCAACAAACCTCTGCATTTTTTAAAACTAGACACCTGGGAGAATGCAGGATGGAGTTACATGTAGGTCTCTCACCAGGTTCTGTCACCCAGAATCCTTTGCAAACCTCAACATTTGTCTATAAAAGCACATTTTCTTCACATTTCGGTGATGCAAAGTTCCGGAACCTGAGGGGAGCCACAAACTTCCTTACACCCAGCATTCCCCCAAGTCTCCCAATAAAAACAGTACCTCACTTGTGTGGGTCGCCTAGTGTCTGCAACAGGAAATGCCCCAAAACGCAACATGGACACATCACATTTTTCCACTGAAAACTGACGCGTCTTTTGCAAAGTGCCTAGCTGTGGATTTTGGGCTCTAGCTCAGTCGGCACCTAGGGAAACCTAGGTGCCGAAATCTATTTTGAAAACTAGACAACTAGGGAAATCAGGGATAGGGTGACTAGTGGAACTATCATCAGATTCTGTCACCCAGAATCCTTTGCAAACCTCAACATTTGTCTAAAAGAAGCACTTTTGCCACATATTTTGGTGATGCAGAGTTCTGGAATCCGAGGGGAGCCATGAGGTTCCTTCCAGCTAGCATTTCCCCAAGTCTCCTGATAAAAATTTGACCTCACTTGAGTGGGTAGGCCCAGTGCCCGCAATAGGAAATGCCCAAAACGCAACATGGGCTCATCACATTTTTCCACTGAAAACTGATGCGTTTTCTGCAAAGTGCCTAGCTGTGGATTTTGGGCTCTAGCTCAGCCGGCACCTAGGAAAACCTACCAAAAATGGACATTTTTGAAAACTAAACTCCTAGGGGAATCTAGGATGGGGTGATGTGTGGGGCTTTCACTAGGTACTGTCACCCGGAATCCTTTGCAAACCTCAAAGTGTGTCTAAAAAAACACATTTTCTTCACATTTCGGTGATGCAAAGTTCTGAACTCGGAGGACAGCCACAAACTTCTTGGCACCTAGTATTACCCCATGTCTCCCAATAAAAATGGTACCTCACTTGTGTGGGTAGGCCTAGTGCCTGCGATAGGAAAAGCTCCACAACGCAACATGGAGACATCACATTTTTCCACTGAAAACTGATGTGTTTTTGCAAAGTGCTTAGCTGTGAATTTTCGGCTCTAGCTCAGCCGGCACCTAGGGAAACCTGACAAACCTGCAAATCTTGTAAAACTAGATACCTAGGGGAATCCAGGATGGGATGACATGTAGGGCTCTCACCTGGTTCTCTCACCCAGAATCCTTTGCAAACCTCAACATCTGTCTATAAAAGCACATTTTCTTCACTTTTCGGTGATGCAAAGTGCCTGAACTTGAGGGAAGCCACAAACTTCCTTCCACCCAACATTCCCCAAAGTCTCCCAATAAAAATGGTACCTCACTTGTGTGGGTGGCCTAGTGTCTCCAACTGGAAATGCCCCAAACCGCAACATGAACACATCACATTTTTCCACTGAAAACTGATGCGTTTTCTGCAAAGTGCCTACCTGTGGATTTTGGGCTCTAGCTCAGCCGGCACCTAGGTAAACCTAGCAAAAATGGACATTTTTGAAAACTGGACACCTAGGGGAATCTAGGATGGGGTGACGTGTGGGGCTTTCACTAGGTACTGTCACCCGGAATCCTTTGCAAACCTCAAAATGTGTCTAAAAAAACACATTTTCTTCACATTTCGGTGATGCAAAGTTCTGAACTCGGAGGACAGCCACAAACTTCTTGGAACCTAGTATTACCCCATGTCTCCGGATAAAAATGGTACCTCACTTGTGTGGGTAGGCCTAGTGCCCGCGATAGGAAAAGCTCCAAAACGCAACGTGGAGACATCACATTTTGCCACTGAAAAATTATGTGTTTTTGCAAAGTGCTTAGCTGCGAATTTTCGGCTCTAGCTCAGCCAGCACCTAGGGAAACCTAACAAACCTGCAAATTTTGTAAAACTAGACACCTGGGGGAATCCAGGATGGGGTGACATGTAGGGCTCTCACCTGGTTCTCTCACCCAGAATCCTTTGCAAACCTCAACAGCTGTCTATAAAAGCACATTTTCTTCACATTTCGGTGATGCAAAGTGCCTGAACTTGAGGGGAGCTACAAACTTCCTTCCACCCAACATTCCGCAAAGTCTTCCAATAAAAATGGTACCTCACTTGTGTGGGTGGCCTAGTGTCTGCAACGGGAAATGCCCCAAAACGCAACATGAACACATCACATTTTTCCACTGAAAACTGATGTGTTTTTGGCAAAGTGCCTAGCTGTGGATTTCGGGCTCTTGTTCAGCCGGCACATTTGGAAACCTAGCAAACCTGTATATTTTTTAAAACTAGACAACTAGGGAAATCAAGGATAGGGTGACTGGTGAGACTGTCATCAGGTTCTGTCACCCAGAATCCTTTGCAAACCTCAAAATCTGTCTAAAAGAAACATATTTACCTCACATTTCGGTGATGTAAAGTTCTGGCATCTGAGGAGAGCCACGAACTTCCTTCCACCTAGCATTCCCCCAAGTCTCTCAGTAGGCCCAGTGCCTGCAATAGGAAAGGCCCCAAAACGCAACATGGGCTCATCACATTTTTCCACTGAAAACAGATGCGTTTTTTTCAAAGTGCCTAGCTGTGGAATTTGGGCTCTAGCTCATCCGGCATATAGGCAAACCTAGCAAACATATACATGTTTGAAAACTAGACACCTAGAGGAATCCAGGATGTGGTGAGTTGTGGGGCTTCCACCAGATTATGTCACCTAGAATCCTCTGCAAACCTCAGAACCTGTCTAAAAACAAATTTTCCCCATATTTTGGTGATGCAAAGTTCTGGATTCTGAGGGGAGCCACAAGCTTCCTTCCACCCAGCATTCGTCCAAGTCTTCTGATAAAAATGGTACTTCAATTGTGTTGGAAGGCGTAGTGCCCACGACAGGAAATGCCCTAAAATGCAACATGGACCCATCACATTTTTCCACTGAAAACTGACGCTTTTTTTGCAAAGTGCCTAGCTGTGGTTTTCGGGCTCCAGCTCAGCAGGCACATAGGGAAACCTAGCAAATCTGTATATTTTTTAATACTAGACAACTAGGGGAATCATTGATAGGGTGACTAGTGGGACTCTCATCAGGTTCTGTCACCGACAATCCTTTGCAAACCTCAAAAGCTTTCTAAAAGAAACACATTTTCCTCACATTTTGGTGATGCAAATTTCTGGAATCTGAGGGGAGCCACAAACATACTTCCAACTAGCATTCCCCCAAGTCTCCCAATAGGCCCAGTGCCCGCGGTAGGAAAGGCCCCAAAACGCAACATGGGCTCATCATATTTTTCAACTGAAACTGATGCGTTTTTTGCAAAGTGCTTAGCTGCAAATTTTCGGCTCTAGCTCAGCCAGCACCTAGGGAAACCTAACAAACCTGCAAATTTTGTAAAACTAGACACCTGGGGGAATCCAGGATGGGGTGACATGTAGGGCTCTCACCTGGTTCTCTCACCCAGAATCCTTTGCAAACCTCAACAGCTGTCTATAAAAGCACATTTTCTTCACATTTCGGTGATGCAAAGTGCCTGAACTTGAGGGGAGCTACAAACTTCCTTCCACCCAACATTCCGCAAAGTCTCCCAATAAAAATGGTACCTCACTTGTGTGGGTGGCCTAGTGTCTGCAACGGGAAATGCCCCAAAATGCAACATGAACACATCACATTTTTCCACTGAAAACTGATGTGTTTTTGGCAAAGTGCCTAGCTGTGGATTTCGGGCTCTTGTTCAGCCGGCACATTTGGAAACCTAGCAAACCTGTATATTTTTTAAAACTAGTCAACTAGGGAAATCAAGGATAGGGTGACTGGTGAGACTGTCATCAGGTTCTGTCACCCAGAATCCTTTGCAAACCTCAAAATCTGTCTAAAAGAAACATATTTACCTCACATTTCGGTGATGTAAAGTTCTGGCATCTGAGGAGAGCCACGAACTTCCTTCCACCTAGCATTCCCCCAAGTCTCTCAGTAGGCCCAGTGCCCGCAATAGGAAAGGCCCCAAAACGCAACATGGGCTCATCACATTTTTCCACTGAAAACAGATGCGTTTTTTTCAAAGTGCCTAGCTGTGGAATTTGGGCTCTAGCTCATCCGGCATATAGGCAAACCTAGCAAACATATACATGTTTGAAAACTAGACACCTAGAGGAATCCAGGATGTGGTGAGTTGTGGGGCTTCCACCAGATTATGTCACCTAGAATCCTCTGCAAACCTCATAACCTGTCTAAAAACAAATTTTCCCCATATTTTGGTGATGCAAAGTTCTGGATTCTGAGGGGAGCCACAAGCTTCCTTCCACCCAGCATTCGTCCAAGTCTTCTGATAAAAATGGTACTTCAATTGTGTTGGAAGGCGTAGTGCCCACGACAGGAAATGCCCTAAAATGCAACATGGACCCATCACATTTTTCCACTGAAAACTGACGCTTTTTTTGCAAAGTGCCTAGCTGTGGTTTTCGGGCTCCAGCTCAGCAGGCACATAGGGAAACCTAGCAAACCTGTATATTTTTTAATACTAGACAACTAGGGGAATCAATGATAGGGTGACTAGTGGGACTCTCATCAGGTTCTGTCACCGACAATCCTTTGCAAACCTCAAAAGCTTTCTAAAAGAAACACATATTCCTCACATTTTGGTGATGCAAATTTCTGGAATCTGAGGGGAGCCACAAACATACTTCCAACTAGCATTCCCCCAAGTCTCCCAATAGGCCCAGTGCCCGCGGTAGGAAAGGCCCCAAAACGCAACATGGGCTCATCATATTTTTCAACTTAAACTGATGCGTTTTTTGCAAAGTGCTTGGCTGAGTATTTTGTGCTCTAGCTCAGTCAGCAACAAGAGAAACCTAGCAAACATGTCCAGTTGTGAAAACTAGACACCTAGGGGAATCCAGGATGGGTTAACATGTAGGCCTTTCACCAAGTTCTGTAACCCAGAATCCTTTGCAAACCTCAAAATACGTCTAAAAAACACATTTTCTTCACATTTCGGTGATGCGATTTTCTGGAATCTGAGAGGAGCCACAAACTTCCTACCACACAGCATTACCCCAAGTCTCCCAATAAAAATGGTGCCTCAGTTGTGTGGGTAGGCCTAGTGTCTGCAACAGGAAATACCCCAAAACGCAACATGGACACATCATATACTTACACTGAAAACTAAAGCTACTTTTGGAAAGTGCCTATCTGTGGGTTTTGGGCTCTAGCTCAGTTAGCACCTGTGGAAACCTAGCCAACCTGTACAATTTTGAAAACTAGACACCTAGGGGAATCCAGAATGGGGGGGGGGGGGACTTGTGGGGCTATCACCAGGTTCTGTCATCCAGAATCTTTTACAAATCTCAAAACGCATCTAAAAACACATTTTCGTTACATTTAAGTTATGCAAAGTTCTGGAATCTGAGGGCAGCCACAAATTTCCTTCCACCCAGCATTCCCCATGTCTCCCGATAAAAATGGTACATCACTTGTGTGGGTAGGCCTGGTACCGGCGACAGGGAAAGCCCCAAAATGCAATGGGGACAAATCATATTTTTCCACTGAAAACTGACACATGTTTTGCAAAGTGCCTAGCTTTGGCATTTCAGCTCTAGCTCATCCGGCACATAGGCAAACCTAGCAAACATATGCATGTTTGAAAACTAGACACCTGGAGGAATCTAGGATGTTGTGAGTTGTGGGGCTCCCACCAGATTCTGTCACCTAGAATCCTTTGCAAACCTCAAAACTTGTCTAAAAACACATTTTCCCCATATTTTGGTGATGCAAAGTTCTGGATTCTGAGGGGAGCCACAAGCTTCCTTCCACCCAGCATTCGTCCAAGTCTTTTGTTAAAAATGATACTTCAATTGTGTTGGAAGGCATAGTGCCCACGACAGGAAATGCCCTAAAACGCGACATGGACCCATCACATTTTTCCACTGAAAACTGACACTTTTTTTGCAAAGTGCCTAGCTGTGGATTTCGGGCTCCAGCTCAGCCGGCACACAGGGAAACCTAGCAAACCTGTATATTTTTTAATACTAGACAACTAGGGGAATCAATGATAGGGGGACTAGTGGGACTCTCCTCAGGTTCTGTCACCGACAATCCTTTGCAGACCTCAAAGGTTTTCTAAAAGAAACACATTTTCCTCACATTTCGGTGATGCAAAGTTCTGGAATCTGAGGGGAGCCACAAACATACTTCCAACTAGCATTCCCCCAAGTCTCCCAATAGGCCTAGTGCCCGCAATAGGAAAGGCCCCAAAACACAACATGGGCTCATCATATTTTTCCACTGAAACTGATGCGTTTTTTGCAAAGTGCTTGGCTGAGTATTTTGGGCTCTAGCTCAGTCAGCAACAAGAGAAACCTAGCAAATATGTACAGTTTTGAAAACTAGACACCTAGGGGAATCCAGGATGGGTTAACATGTAGGCCTTTAACCAAGTTCTCTAACTCAGAATCCTTTGCAAACCTCAAAATGTGTCTAAAAAAACAAATTTTCTTCACATTTCGGTGATATGATGTTCTGGAATCTGAGGGGAGCCACAAACTTCCTTCCACCCAGCACATTCCCAAGTCTCCTGATAAAAATAGTACCTCACTTCTGTGGGCAAGCCTAATGCCCGCGACAGGAAATGCCCCAAAACGCAACGTGGACACATCACATAATTACACTGAAAACTGAAGCTTTTTTGGAAAGTGCCTATCTGTGAGTTTTGGGCTCTAGCTCTAGCCAACCTGTACAATTTTGAAAACTAGACACCTAGGGTAATCCAGAAGGGGGTGAATTGTGGGGCTATGACCATGTTCTGTTACCCAGAATCCTTTCCAAATCTCAAAATGCATCTAAAAACAAATTTTCGTCACATTTGAGTGATGCAAAGTTCTGGAATCTGAGGACAGCCACAATCTTCCATCCACCCAGCATTCCCCAAAGTCTCCTGATAAAAATGTTACCTCACTTGTGTGGGTAGGCCTAGTACCGGCGATAGGAAAAGCCCCAAAATGCAATGTGGACTAATCACATTTTTCCACTGAAAACTGACACATTTTTTGCAAAGAGCCCAGCTGTGGATTTTGGGCTCTAGCTCTGCCGGCACCTAGGGAAACCTAGCAAACCTGTACATTTTTGAAAACTAGACATCTAGGGTAATCCAGGATGAGGTGACATTTGTGTCTCTCACTAGTTTCTGTAACCCAGAATCCTTTGCAAGCCTCAAAATCCTTGTCTAAAAACACATTTTGCCCATATTTCGATGATACAAAGTTCTGGAATCTGAAGGGAGCCACAAACGTCCTTCCAACTAGCATTTCCCCAAGTCTCCTGATAAAAATGGTACCTCAATTGTGTGGGCAGGCCTAGTGCCCACGACAAGAAATGCCCCAAACACAACGTGGGCACATCACATTTTTCCACTGAAAAATGAAGTGTTTTTTGCAAAGTGCTTAGCTGTGGATTTTCGGCTCTAGCTCAGCCATCATCTAGGGAAACCTAACAAACTTGTACATTATTGAAAAGTAGACACCTATCGGAATCCAGGATGGGGTGACATGTAGGGCTCTCACCAGGTTCTGTAACCCAGAGTCCTTTGCAAACCTCAACATTTGCTTATAAAATCACATTTTCTTCACATTTTGGTGATGCAAAGTTCCAGAGCCTGAGGGAAGCCACAAACCTCCTTCCACCCAGCATTCCCCCACATCTCCCAATAAAAATGGTACCTCACTTCTGTGGGTGGCATAGTGTCTGTAACAGGAAATGGCCCAAAACATAACATGGACACATCACATTTTTCCACTGAAAACTGACTTGTTTTTTGGAAAAGTGCCTAGCTGTGGATTTCGGCCTCTAGCTCAGTCGGCACCTAGGGAAACCTAACAAACCTGTACATTTTTGAAAACTAGACAACAAGGGAAATCAAGGATAGGGTGACTAGTGGGACTCTCATCAGGTTCTGTCACCCAGAATCCTTTTCAAGCCTCAAAATGTGTCTAAAAGAAACACATTTTCCTTACATTTCGTGATGCAAAGTTCTGGAATGTGAGGGGAGCCACAAACTTCCTTCCACCTAGCATTTCCCCAAGTGTCCTGATAAAAATGGTACCTCACTTGTGTGGGCAGGCACAGTGTCTGCGACAGAAAATGCTCCAAAACGCAACGGGGACACATCACATAATTACACTGAGAACTGAAGCTTTTTTTGGAAAGTGCCTATCTGTGGGTTTTGGGCTCTAGCTCAGATAGCACCTATGGAAACCTAGCCAACCTGTACAATTTTGAACACTAGACACCTAGGGGAATCCAGAATGTGGTGACTTGTGGGGCTATCACCAGGTTCTGTCACCCAGAATCCTTCACAACTCTCAAGATGCATCTAAAACACATTTTTGTTACATTTGAGTGATGCAAAGTTCTGGAATCTGAGGGCAGCCAAAAACTTCCTTCCACCCAGCATTCCCCAAAGTCTCCCAATAAAAATGGTACCTCACTTGTGTGGGTATGCGTAGTACTGGTGACAGGAAAAGTCCCAAAATGCAACGTGGACTAATCAAATTTTTCCACTGAAAACGGACACATTATTAGCAAAATACCTAGCTGTGGAATTTGGGCTCTAGCTCATCCGGCACATAGGGTAACCTAGAAATATATGCATTTTTGAAAACTAGACACCTAGAGGAATCCAGGATGTGGTGACATGTGGGGCTCTCACCAGATTGTGTCACCTAGAATCCTTTGCAAACCTCAAAACTTGTCTAAAAAACACATTTTCCCCACATTTTGGTGATGCAAAGTTCTGGATTCTGAGGGGAGCCACAAGCTTCCTTCCACTCAGCATTCCTCCAAGTCTCCCGATAAAAATTATACCTCAATTGTGTTGGCAGGCCTAGTGCCCACGACAGGAAATGGCCCAAAACGCAACATGGACACACCACATTTTTCCACTGAAACCTGACTTTTTTTTGCAAAGTGCCTAGCTGTGGATTTTGGGCTCCAGCTCAGCCGCCACATAGGGAAACCTTGCAAACCTGTATATTTTTTTTAACTAGACAATGAGGGAAATCAAGGATAGGGTGACTGGTAGGACTCTCATCAGGTTCTGTTACCCAGAATCCTTTGCAAAAATCAATATTTGTCTAAAAGAACCACCTTTACCTCACATTTCAGTGATGCAAAGTTCTGGAATCTGAGGGGAGCCACAAACTTCCTTCCACCTAGCATCCCCCCAAGTCTCCCAATAGTCCCAGTGCCCAAAATAGTAAAGGCTCCACAACGCAACATGGGCACATCACATTTTTCCACTGAAAACTGGTGCGTTTTTTGCAAAGTGCCTAGCTGTGTATTTTGGGCTCTAGCTCAGCCGGCAACATGGGAAACCTAGCAAACATGTATATTTGTGGAAACTAGACACCTAGGGGAATCCAGGATGCGGTGACATGTGTGCCTTTCACCAGGTTCTGTCACCCAGAATCCTTTGCAAACCTCAAAATGTGTCTAAAAAAACACATTTTCTTCACATTTCAATGATGCAACGTTCTGGAATCTGAGGGGAGCCACAAACTTCCTTCCACCCAGCATTCCCCCAAGTATCCCAATACAAATGGTACCTCAGTTGTGTGGGTAGGCCTAGTGCCTGCAACAGGAAATGCCCCAAAACACAACATGGACACATCACATTTTTATGCTGAAAACGGACACATTTTTGCAAAGAGCCTAGCTGTGGATTTTGGGCTCTAGCTCTGCCGGCACCTAGGGATGTCGCGTAGGCTCTCAATATCCTAATGAGACTACTGGATTTTTGGGCAGCAAGATCGTTCACAGTGTGGGGGACTAAGTCTAACCCACAGTGAAGGACCCTTGTCACCCCAAATCCGGGTTGAGCTCCGGCTAGCTAGCAGTGCCTCATCTCTCCCAAAGGGAAGAGACAATTGGGCAGCCGAGCGCATGACATCTTGGTGCTTCTCAGGGAAGTTGTGGTCACTCAGATCCCAACCAGTTCTCTCATACACAGTGTGGTCTCATATATAAATGACGAAGGCAGTTTGAGTTTTAAAGATTAGTTTAATAAAACGACTGTATTTTAGATAACAAGGCGTGAGCCGCAATAACCAGAACCATACAACACAGTTGGATTGAAATAGTAACGAGGAGAGTGAAACATAAGAATAACGCTATCATAGTGCAACTAGATTACGTTCTCTCTTCTAAGTTCTATTTTGAGTACAGCATGTTAAGTTCTAAGCCTGCCTTTCAGGTTCCCCCGGAAGGACATCGACCTTCATACCTGAGCAAAGGCCTGTGATCGGGATCAGCATCTGCAACAGGGCAGTCAGCGTCTAGTTGTGGGTTCCTGGTCGGAATCTCCCTCTCACGTGTACCAGGACTAGGAAGTGTTTTTATACCTAACACCGCCGATGTTCTAAGAAACATCCCTACGTAAGAATGCGTACTTTCTACGAACCCTAAAGACTAAACTTCTACCACGTCTATCGGCAATGTACCAGACTGTATCCTTGACTGAAGCACAGAGTGAGCAAGAATGTATTGTTTGAGAACTTCAGTGCTGAAGTAAGCTAAACAGTGTGATAGAAGAAAATAAAACAAGACCGTGAAACTGGTTATTGTAAAATAACAGTGCAAGGCTAAATAAAATGCATCTAGGGCAAAGTGCACAGAGGCCTAATACTTAAAGCAAACATGCAGAAAGCTACATTAAATATGGCTACACTACACCCTCCCCTTGTCGGTAGAAAGTGGTTTAAGCTGAAGCTAAAAATGCCCTATGCAAAAAAATAATTAAAACCCTACAGAATTTCAACAAGTCAAGAGGACACCAAAGCACATTAATCCTCAATTTAGAAATAAGCATGTAGCTAAGAGCCAAATTCATGTGACAGTGTTAATTTAGACCAGATCCAATTTAAGCAGTGGTCATGGAAAGCAGGAGGTTCTCCACTTCGGCAGATGACAAGACCGGAAAATCCACGCCAAAGACTATCAAGGAGCAGGTGTGTTCCAAAGCCCCAGTGTCAACCAAGGCGGCATCCCGTACAGAGTCCGTGAACGAGTTAATATCAACTTCCTCCAGGAAGGGTATCTCGTAATCAGCCTCACGAAGCAAACGCAGCCGCAGCGCGCATGTCTGGGAATGAGCCCTCATCGGGAACATCAACAGATCAGCATCAACCACTGGTGGGCATTGCTGTGAGAGACAGACGTCTAGTGCATGTTCAAAAAAGCACCAACGGCACCGAAACACCGGCTGCACACAATCCAAAACCGGTCTGAATGACAGAGACCAGTCACACCCCAAATGTTCCAAGAGTGTTGCTCCAAAGTGTTGCATCATGCGTTCACGACACAGCTGCGCTGATGGGAGCGCCCACATTCGTCCTTGTTGCGGCGGGACCTCCATTGCGGAAAAACAACAGCAACAGCAAAATGCCAGCTAATAAAGCCAAAGTTATCGGAAATCCCCCAAAAATGCTTCAGAAAATTGAATGAATAGCCGAAGGTATTAAACCAAATATGGAAGAAAAGGTGTGAATGAAACCAACACCAACGGCTTTGAAAAAATGTGCTAATCCAGCCGTGCTGGACACGTTAAATATACGTCCCATAGGTTCACCAAAGTGGCTCGGAAAGTTTGTATTTAACAGGGACTGTATTTCTGCTGATGACCTTGCCACCTGAAGTGCGCAGGTCTTGCGTGCAGATGTAAGGGCCACATGCTTTTGAAACAATAAAGTCTTTAGTTTACTTAACTTGTCGAAATTCACCTTGGAAGTAGCAATGTAAGGCCATATATCCGCTACCTCCCTTAATTTAGTGGGGGGAAACAACACATTCCCGCAGCAAGTAACGACCTTGGTGACCGAAACAACGTAAACTATTCTGGCCCGCATGCCACAACAGTCTTCACTATTGAGGAGGACGTAGCTGCCGTTTGAAAGCACCTGGAACGTGCGTTTAATCAAGGGGACTGGAACTCCCTTCAGATAGCAAGCCAAGTTTGCAACCGAGGCATTACATGCCCCATGCAAGGACAGCTGCTTACAAATCATCGAATGGCTGACTGAAGTCTCACATTCACTGCCGCTAAGAAAGACCTCTTTCATGCCATTGAGGCATTTGTACAAGAAGGGAAGCTCCCACACCTCATGGATGTAACTATCTCCCAACTTTTCATATCTGCCTACCGGAACATGTTTCAAACAAGAAGTGAATTGTAATGTAGAAATAGGCAGATTAATAACCCTGTGTATCAACCACTCAGCAGACGGTATTTCGGCCACGGTAAAAGGCAATTTTTCTAATTTCTCAATGTTGAGCATGACATGTCGCCTCCTTCTTAGCCATTAGTTGTTGCTGTCGCGTTAAATTAAAGGAAAAAAATATCTCCCTGGCACTGATGTGCTGCCATGGATCGCGACCCGCCTTCAATGTCTGAAGTGTCCAACCCAACTGCATAATGGACCGAGCCTGACTTTGTCCATGATATAAAGAAGACATATCAGAGCGTATAATGTCTATAGCAGAAGAAACAATGTTGTTAATCGTATATATTCGGTCGGACAAGGTGTGAATTCCATTATCCACAACAGCTAATGCCTTTTTCAAATTTTCCTGATCTATTTGCCTTAACCGGGCTGCTGCCTCCTGTTGGGAAGGTTTCCATATTTCATTGTACACTTCGTACAAGAAACGCTTCCCACGTGGTGTCTTCGGGCCTGACAAAAAATCTTGCAAGTCAGTGTTATTAGACAGGAGAGTGAGATGTGTCTTGACTGCATCTAGTGAGGATGATCTTAGCCATTGTTGGCACAATTTTCCCACACTATATGTAGTAATTATGTCAGCATGTTCTGGTGATATATAGCGAGGGTCTGCCCGACTCGCCCTGAAACCCCCCGATGAGGTGACAGAACGTTGATGATACCCTTTGGTGTCTATAGGCCACAATAACCACCCACCCGGACGTGCCAATGAAGTGTTAAATGTACCATTATGGACCCAGTCTGTAAGCTCATTAAAAGTGGCATTTATGTATTTCTGCCAGTTATTAATATTTGCAGGGACAGGTATACTAGGCATGTTCAATTCCAAATCGTTGCTAAGCCCAAACAGCTAGTCTGTTGTACTGTTTCATTTAAAAAAATCATTTGGATGGGAATGAGAAATGCTCTAAACAATGTTTCTCTACCCTTTATCTGCCAATGTTTTGTTCCCCAAACACTTTTCAAATCAACATTATTTGACCAATATTCATAACCTTCAATCGACAGTCGGGAAATAAAGGAATCTGAGTATATGAATTTCGTATTAGTCAACAACATTTGCTTATCTTTAGACGGAGTTAACTTAAAATATGACTTAGCCTTCATTTGATGATGCCCAGAAAAATACGTAAATTTGTCAGAATAAGTTTTGGAACTCCCTTGCGGGGGAGTTGGGCAATGTTCCCATTGCGTATAGTCAAATATCGTTTTTGGACTACTTGCTTTATGTATAAAATGGTGCCCATAATAATTATAGCAAAACATGTCACCATAATTGTCTTTAAACTGGTAAACATCTTCATTTTCATAGACAGTATAATATTGTAATTCAGTCATCATGGAATCAACTGTCTTCACATCCCAATCATCAGATACAATGCCTGGTATTACGATATCATTCATAGATAACTTTAGGACATACGGTATTTAAATTATCTCAGTGGGACCGTATATATCAAACATTACTTTATCCCACACAATCCCATCCGGAATTGGCACTGCAGAAATGTTCACAAAGGACAAGTCTCTTAGAACCTTATGTGATGAAAAATGTGGCTTCAACACCTCCTCCACCTGTTCAACCGCTGATCTCTCAGGAAGAAAATGACCATGTATCAACAGAAAAAAGGTAATAACAAACCCTATCCAGAGAAAAAATGCTGACATAGTCAATAAGAGCCACAGATAGTTCCAATGAAAAACAAAATACGTATCTTTAAGCCAACACATCAGCTTATGTGGACCTGGGTCAGTAGTTGAAGAGGCAAACGAGTCCGATAGACCATCGTTGTTGTTGGCAAAGTACCCAGAGGCAGTTCGTGCAAAAGGTGTCACCGTATTCAATGGAGGTGTTGGTGTTTCTCGTGGTGGTACCCTGTAGATAGCACCATCCGCAACGTCCGCAGTCATGGTGACTCGATCAAATGTTTCTAAATTATTTGTTGTCAGTCGAACTAAAGCGAAATCATCATCCACCCTCCCCAAGCTCGGAGAGGCAACAGTGTTGATATAGATAACTTGGAGCGGAACATCTTCCCCAGTAGTGAGAGGGATTCGGGAACTACTGGATGTTCCTCTTGGTCTGCTGTGCAGAATCGGCCACATGTTGTAACTTGACATTGTCAATAGAAACAAAGCGATTTTCTTTGGCACCCGGCAACAGTGGTAAAATAATAGTCCTCGTTCCGTGTATCCCCAACACAGGTACTGGTGCTCGATAGGAAGGGCCAAATTCTTTTTACACTGCAACCTTTTCACGCACAAGATCCCCAACTCTGGGAATCCAACCAGTAGGTGTTACTGGCACATCCTTAATTCCTGTGGAGGCAGCACTTTTAGAAGAGTTATCTTCACGGAACTGTTGTAGTTCCTGCAAAACAGTGACACGATTATTTATGTCAAAAGGCGTTTCCGCCGCCTCGACACCAGGACCATCAAGATCAGGAACAAACATTCGTGTTCCGAACAGGCACTCATATGAAGTACAACCCCCCAGGGACCTTCTAGGCTAGTTATTTAGTGCTCTCTGAACTCCATACAGGTGGGTTAGCCAACTACGACTCGTACCTAAGACTCTTGCTGTTAAAGAGTGCTTTAAATCGCGGTTTAATCGCTCCATGACAGAATGTCCCTCAGGATGAAATGGAGACGAGAACTGGAGCTGGACCCCCAACTAAGCCATGGTGTCCCTGAATGCCCTTGAGGCAAAAACAGGGCCCTGGTCCGAATGGAATGCCGCAACTGCATATGTACCGACAAAGACACGCAAATCTTTAATAACAGTTGGAGAGTCAGCCGAGCGCTGTGGCCACACCCACACACATCTGGAGCAAGAATCAACAGCGACTAGTATATATTTGTATGCACTATCCGGTGTGAGTGGACCGCAGTGATCCAAGTACACACATTGTAATGGTCTGTTCGATATTAAGAGGGGTGTCTGCGGCGGGCGCTTAGCTGTTGAAACTTTAATTTGTTGACAGATTTCACAACAAAGGACATACTGCTTAGTCTCTTTATAGAGACCAGGCCACCAGTAACGGGCCTGTAATAGCGAAATTGTGGCGGCCACGCCAGCATGTGCAGATGCCACTCCCTCATGTGCTGCATTAATCAATTGTGGTCTGACAACTTTATTGGGGATCTCGCGTATGCCTACACTAGGTATTCTAACCTCAGCGTTGAGCATACTTCCCATAAAGTATTGATATTTATTAGGAAATCCTTTAGGATAGGGTGTGCCATCAACCGTAGCTTTTATGGCAGCCAGAATCTCTGTGTCTGGTTTGGAACTTGAACAAGTCACTGCGGCCACAGTGGCAACTGCCACTGCTGACTTTGCGGCTTCAGCAGCCAAAGTATTCCCAGCAACGTGTATTCCAACGCGCTGGTGTCCAAGAGTATGTACAACATGGACTTTGGGTAGCGTCTCCTTCAGGTCTGCTACCTTCCCCCACAGTAGTCTGTGTTTTATGGTGTTGCCTTTTGAATCTCTGAACCCATTCAAGCGCCAGTAATGTAGGTATTCATTAAAAGACTGGACGCAATAATATGAATCACAAACAATCAGTGTAAACTGCGTCAGTTCCGTATGTTTTAATGCCATCAGAAGAGCCTTCAGCTCAGCCAACTGTGCCGTACAATCCCCTAAGGTCTGTGTATAAGTATGTTGGGGGCATATGGCCGCTCACTACTGCACATGCAGCAGAATATTGGTGTTTTGTCCCCACCGCCGGTTGCGCAGAGCCATCGGTGTACATGACTACTTGATATTGATCAATAGGCAATGTGTCAGCGGGAACTGGATATTCAACTTCATATTGTAGAAATTCCTGAGTTTGTAAATTTGGGTCAAAAATGTAATCTACATCAGTGGCTGTTAAAGATGTAGCCCATTGTATCCATCGCGGGTGTAGCGCTTTTGCGTTAGGAACGCTCGCTTTTGTAACAGCCTCCAGGGCCGGAATAGGGGAAACGACTATAATGCGTTTACCCTGGGCAAGAGGTCGTTCCTTAATAACAGCCATCTGTACAGCAGTGAGAATTTTCTCTGTTGGTGCGAATCGTTGTTCAGCAACCGAATACAAGTGGGACTTGTATCCAGTTGGGACTGTCTCACCTTCATTAAATGTGACATACGTAAACCCAATGGCCCCAGCTATCACCCTGATGACCAGATGCATCTTATTGTTCAGTGTATGTAAATGTTTGGCAGCTAGGATATCTGCTTGTAACTCCCGAAGAGTATGTGTATGTTCAATTGTCCAGAATTTGCTTTGAAAATCAGGACGGATTAATTCGTATAAAGGTTTTATGGGTGTAGCATAATCAGGAATGTATGTTCTGCCAAAATTTAGAAAGCCCAACAATGATTGGAGTTTCTAAATCGTATTAGGTGGTTGTAATTGTGAACAATTGTAGTGCTAGGTTCTTACCTTCATTCGACAGCTCATATCCTAGGAATATGACGCAGAGGAAGGCAATTTTAGATTTTTTTAAGTTAAATTTATAGCCAATTTTGGCAAACCCTACAACAATGTGGGCTACCCGTCTTAAATGTTGTAGTAACTCGTTATCCGTGAGATATATATCATCTACATATGACAATGCTTCAGGGTCCAACTCGTGTAAAATTGCAGTCACACAAGCCGCAAACTGTCCCGGGCTATTCTTATACCCCTGAGGCAAACAACAGAATTCTTTCTGGGAGCCTAACGTGCTAAAGCTTGTCAAATCCCTGCTTTCGGGTGCTATATTCTGGCAGAAGAAACCATTTGAGATGTCTAAAGTCGTTTTATATTTTTTCCGCACAATGTTGTTCATCAGTGCGGCGCTATGTGAATTTTGAATAGCATATGTACGTGTATGTCCGTTCAAATGTCTGTAGTCTAAGACTATTCTATATGAATGGCCCGGTTTGGCTACAGGGAATAAGGGATTATTCATCGGTGAAACACAGGTTTCAATTACCCCCTGGTATTCCCTCACCGGTGCCCTTGCTTCATGTTTTATTGGATACTGCGGTTGTGGCTGAGGTTCACCTTTAATTGGAATTACATGATATGGGGAATCCCTATCCCACCCTGCGTGATTTCTATATAAGGCAGGTGCTTGTACTAGAGCCCATTTGATGCAATAGGACTCCGCGAGTTCCCCTGGAACAAGTGGTGAGAACGAAGGTTTAATAACTTCCTCCCCAACTGGGCAGGTGCGAACAAAGTCAGGCGGCCAATCCTGTTCAGCCAGCAAAATGCCATATATCTTGACTATACGATCCCAAAAGATTGCGTTTATAGTGCGTTCAATGTCTCCTTCCAATTGTAAAGTCACTGTATACACCCTATCGGGTTCAGAGACACGCATATCTGCTGTTTCAACTTGTATGAAGTCATCAGTTGCTTTCACCTCCAGATGCTCTAGAAGATTCCGACGAACTATTGTGACCTCTGCCGCGCTGTCTAGCAGTGCTAGTGCCCATGTCTTGTTCTTCAAGAGAACTCTCTTCCTGTGTGGCATGTCTAACTGAGACTGCCGCCACCTTTTTCTTTTTAAACTGTTGTATTTGTTATATCGGTTTCTCTTCCTTGTTGACAGAAACCTCCAAAGAGAGTTGTGATTCCTGTCTTGGTTTCATGTACTCTGTTCTCCGCTCTGACCGCCCACCTCTCTCATTTCTCTTTTCCGATGAGTCCTGAAATGAACGAGATTGGCGTGTATCAGTATATTGATCTCTATCAGGCGTCTTCAAATTATCCCTATTTCTGAGATTATACCTATTCTGCGGGGTCTCCGGACGCGGAGATTCTCCCCTTTCTTTTTTAGGTGTCTGTTGTTTTTTCTCCCAGCTCTTCTTATTACCCTCAGGTTGTTGTTTAGCATTGTCTTTACTAGTTTTTCCTTGAAACTGTGGTTTTTGCGGTCTAGCCCCTAGGCTATCTCGAGCGATACTGGAATATGTTTCCGCTATTATTTTAGGCAGTTCCCGCTCCTGATCTAGTTGCGGGACGTCATAAAGACGTATACGCACCGCAAGTGCAACTGCCTCCCCTTTAAGATTACTTAGTATTATTGAGGAAACCGTGGCAAAGTTGCCCATCAGTTGCGTTCCTAAATCTAAGGCTGGGGCAGCCCCGTACTCATCCTGAATCTGTTTAAGCACTTCTGGTAGGTTGGCCAAGGTCGGTGTACCGTGTACCGTTGTATAGAGCGCAGCAAACACTGTGCCCCATGTATTACAATGTTCCACTGTGGGAACTATGCCAAATGGTAAACACGTAGTTAATATTCTATGTTTGTCCTGAGGTCCCGTATGGGGAAATACCGCCTCCAGCGTATTAATTTTCTGTGCCAGCCAAAATGGAGTCTCCTCCCGTTTTGCTGGAACTTTACCCATGATAGAGTGTACAGTCGCCGGGTTTATACCTGGAGCTACTGCATGTGGTTGTGCTGGAGCAGCACGCACTGGGTTTGTATTTAGTGTCTGCATCACAAATTGTACTAAGCGTCTATATGTAGCCGTTAAGTCTGGATATAAACGACGAACTTCAGCCACCGGCATATTTGCAACCGCAGGATGTGGTGTATATGTGGCCAATAAAGGCCAGGTCAGACCGTCATTACTCAGTGGACCTAACCTTACTGGCAATATTGTATGGGGTAGGGCGCCATCAAGCCAGTTATTATGTTCTTGATAAGATAGAGGTATCTCTAGGTATGCGTACGCCCTGTACTGGCCAGGCGCGTTCGCAACCGTATATGTGTGAAATGCATTTGTATTCCCATCAATTGCTGGGCACATGACCCAGGAGTAGAAAAGTTATGTTCTATAGGCTGCAGGGGCGGCCACCACAAATGTGACTGGACCACCCTGGATCGCAAGACCATGTGCAAGCAAATATGCTGTGAGCGGCTGTCTCATATTAAGAGCTATTTGTATTACCTGGGGATTCGCCATTCGAAAAACAGCAATGGTTCAGAGAAGGCACACTAAAACAGGGTCTTTCCTTTTAAGGTTCAAGCTTGAACAACCATCCGCTATATTTAGGGTTACCTATATCGCGGTGGTGGAAGTCCTCAGTGCCACGAACGTCTCCGTTAAAGGAACTGAGGGATCATTATCATATATGAGACCGAGAGAGACTGGTGGACCCGAAAATTAGAGCCAGACCAATCGTTGGCGGCGCCATGTCGCGTAGGCTCTCATTATCCTAATGAGACTACTGGATTTTTGGGCGGCAAGATCGCTCACAGTGTGGGGGACTAAGTCTAACCCACGGTGAAGGACCCTTGTCTCCCCAAATCCGGGTTGAGCTCCGGCTAACTAGCAGTGCCTCATCTCTCCCAAAGGGAAGAGACAATTGGGCAGCCGAGCGCATGACATCTTGGTGCTTCCCAGGGAAGTTGTGGTCACTCAGATCCCAACCAGTTCTCTCATACACAGTGTGGTCTCATATATAAATGACAAAGGCAGTTTGAGTTTTAAAGATTGGTTTAATAAAACGACTGCATTTTAGATAACAAGGCGTGAGCCGCAATAACCAGAACCATACAACACAGTAGGATTGAAATAGTAACGAGGAGAGTGAAACATAAGAATAACGCTATCATAGTGCAACTAGATTACATTCTCTCTTCTAAGTTCTATTTTGAGCACAGCATGTTAAGCTCTAAGCCTGCCTTTCAGGTTCCCCCGGGAGGACATCGACCCTCATACCTGAGCAAAGGCCTATGATCGGGATCAGCATCTGCAACAGGGCAGTCAGCGTTGTGGGTTCCTGGTCGGAATCTCCCTCTCACGTGTACCAGGAATAGGAAGTGTTTTTATACCTAACACGCCGCTGTTCTAAGAAACGTCCCTACGTAAGAATGTGTACTTTCTACGAACCCTAAGGACTAAACTTCTACCACGTCTATCGGCAATGTACCAGACTGTATCCTTGACTGAAGCACAGAGCGAGCAAGAATGTATTGTTTGAGAACTTCAGTGCTGTAGTAAGCTAAACAGTGTGATAGAAGAAAATAAAATAAGACCGTGAAACTGGTTATTGTAAAATAACAGTGCGAGGCTAAATAAAATGCATCTAGGGCAAAGTGCACAGAGGCCTAATACTTTAAGCAAACGCGCAGAAAACTACATTAAAAATGGCTACTCTAAAGGGAAACCTAGCAAACCTGTACATTTTTTAAAACTATACATCTCGGGTAATCCAGGATGAGGTGACATTTGTGGCTCACATGTTCCTGTCACCCAGAATCCTTTGCAAGCCTCAAAATCTTTGTCTAAAAACACATTTTGCCCATATTTTGGTGATGAAAAGTTCTGGAATTTGAGGGGAGCCACAAACTTCCTTCCACCTAGCATTCCCCCAAGTGTCCTGATAAAAATGGTACCTCACTTCTGTGGGCAGGCCTAGTGCCGCGACAGGAAATTCCCCAAAATGCAACGTGGACACATCACATAATTACACTGAAAACTGAAGCTTTTTTTGGAAAGTGCCTATCTGTGGGTTTGGGGTGCTAGCTCAGTTAGCATCTACTGAAACCTAGCGAACCTGTACAATTATGAAAACTAGACACCTAGGGTAATCCAGAATGGGGTGACTTGTGGGACTATCACCAGGTTCTGTCACACAGAATCCTTTACACATCTCAAAATGCATCTAAAAACACATTTTGCCCTATTTCGGTGATGCAGAGTTCTGGAATCTGAGGGGAGCCACAAAGTTCCTTCCACCCAGCATTTCCCCAAGTCTCCCAATAAAAATTGTACCTCAGTTGTGTGGGTAGGCCTAGTACCGGCGACAGGAAAAGCCCCAAAACGCAATGTGGACTAATAACATTTTTCCACTGAAAAATGAAGTGTTTTTTGCGAAGTGTTTAGCTGTGGATTTTCGGCTCTAGCTCAGCCATCACCTAGGGAAACCTAACAAACCTGTACATTTTTGAAAAGTAGACACCTAGCGGAATCCAAGGTTTGGTGACATGTAGGGCTCTCACCAGGTTCTGTAACCCAGAATCCTTTGCAAACCTCAACATTTGTCTATAAAATAACCTTTTCTTCACATTTTAGTGATGCAAAGTTCCTGAGCTTGAGGGAAGCCACAAACCTCCTTCCACCAGCATTCCCCCACATCTCCCAATAAAAATGGTACCTCAGTTGTGTGGGTGGCCTAGTGTCTGCAACAGGAAATGGGCCAAAACACAACATGGACATCAAATTTTCCAGTGAAAACTGATGTGTTTTTTGCAAAGTGCCTAGCTGGGGATTTTGCCCTCTCGCTCAGTCGGCACCTAGGGAAACCTAGCAAACCTGTATATTTTTGAAAACTAGACAGCTAGGGTAATCCAGAATGGGGTGACATGTGGGGCTATCACCAGGTTCTGTCACCCAGAATCCTTTACAAATCTCAAAATGCATCTAAAAATACATTTGCGTCACATTTGAGTGATGCAAAGTTCTGGAATCTGAGGGGAGCCACAATCTTCCTTCCACTCAGCATTCCCCCAAGTCTCCCAATAAAAATGGTACCTCACTTGTGTGGGTAGGCCTAGTACCGGCAACAGGAAAAGCTCCAAAATGCAATGTAGACTAATAAAATTTTTCCACTGAAAACTGACACTTTTTTAAAAAGAGGCCAGCTGTGGATTTTGGGCTCTAGCTCTGCCGGCACTTAGGGAAACCTAGCAAACCTGTACATTTTTTAAAACTAGACATCTAGGGTAATCCAGGATGAGGTGGCATTTGTTGATCACACTAGCTTCTGTAATCGAGAATCCTTTGCAAGCCTCAAAATCTTTGTCTAAAAACACATTTTGCCCATATTTCGGTGATGCAAAGTTCGGGAATCTGAAGGGAGCCACAACCTTCCTTCCAACTAGCATTTCCCCAAGTCTCCTGATAAGAATGGTACCTCAATTGTGTGGGCAGGCCTAGTGCCCATGACAGGAAATGCCCCAAAACACAATGTGGACACATCACATTTTTTCACTGAAAAATGAAGTGTTTTTTGCAAAGTGTTTAGCTGTGGATTTTCGGCTCTAGCTCAGCCATCACCTAGGGAGACCTAACAAACCGTACATTTTTGAAAAGTAGACACCTAGCGGAATCTATGATGGGGTGACATGTATGGCTCTCACCAGGTTCTGTAACCCAGAATCCTTTGCAAACCTCAACATTTGTTTATAAAATTACCTTTTCTTCACATTTTAGTGATGCAAAGTTCCGGAGCCTGAGGGAAGCCACAAACCTCCTTCCACCCAGCATTCCCCTACATCTCCCAATAAAAATGGTACCTCACTTGTGTGGGTGGCCTAGTGTCTGCCACAGGAAATGGCCCAAAACACAACAAGGACATCAAAATTTCCAGTGAAAACGGATGTGTTTTTTGCAAAGTGCCTAGCTGGGGATTTCGCCCTCTAGCTCAGTCGGCACCTAGGGAAACCTAACAAACCTGTATATTTGTGAAAACTAGACAGCTAGGGTAATCCAGAACGGGGTGACTTGTGGGCTATCACCAGGTTCTGTCACCCAGAATCCTTTACAAATCTCAAAATGCATCTAAAAACACATTTTCGTCACATTTGAGTGATGCAAAGTTCTGGAATCTGAGGGCAGCCATAAACTTCCTTCCACCCAGCATTCCCCAAAGTCTCCCGATAAAAATATTACCTCACTTGTGTGGGTAGGCCTAGTACTGGCGACAGGAAGAGCCCCAAAATGCAATGTAGACTAATAACATTTTTCCACTGAAAACTGACACGTTTTTTTAAAAGAGCCCAGCTGTGGATTTTGGGCTCCAGCTCTGCCAGCACATAGGGAAACCTAGCAAACCTGTAAATTTTTTAAAACTAGACATCTAGGGTAATCCAGGATGAGGTGGCATTTGTGGCTCACACTAGTTTCTGTAACCGGGAATCCTTTGCAAGCCTCAAAATCTTTGTCTAAAAACACATTTTGCCCATATTTCGGTGATGCAAAGTTCTGGAATCTGAACGGAGCCACAAACTTCCTTCCAACTAGCATTTCCCCAATGTCTCCCGATAAAAATAGTACCTCACTTGTGTGGGTAGGCCTAGTGCCTATGAGAGGAAAAGCTCCAAAACGCAACATGTACACATCACATTTTTCCACTGAAAACTGACGTGTTTTTTCAAAGTGCTTAGCTGTGGATTTTTGGCTCTAGCTCAGCCGGCACCTAGGGAAACCTAACAAACCTGCAAATTTTGTTAAACTAGACACCTGGGGGAATCCAGGATAGGGTGACATGTAGGGCTCTCACCAGGTTATGTAACCCAGAATCCTTTGGAAACCTCAATATTTGTCTATAAAAGCACATTTTCTTCACATTTCGGTGATGCAAAGTTCCGGAACCTGAGGGGAACCACAAACTTCCTTCCACCCAGCATTCCTCGAAGTCTCTCAATAAAAATAGTACCTCATTTGTGTGGGTGGCCTAGTGTCTGTAACAGGAAATGTCCCAAAACGGAACATGGACACATTACATTTTTCCACTGAAAACTGACGCTTTTTTTGCAAAGTGCCTAGCTGTGGATTTTGGGTTCTAGCTCAGCCGGCAAATAGGGAAACCTAGCAAACCTGTATATTTTTTAAAACTAGACAGCTAGGGAAATCAAGCATAGGGTGACTAGTGGGACTCTCATCAGGTTCTGTCCCCCAGAGTCCTTTGCAAACCTCAACATTTGTCTAAAAAACACATTTTCCTCACATTTCGGTGATGCAAAGTTCTGGAATCTGAGGGGAGCCACAAACGTCCTTCCACCTATCATTCCCCCAAATCTCCCAATAGGCCCGGTGCCCCCAATAGGAAAGGCCCCAAAATGCAACATGGGCTCATCACATTTTTCTACTGAAAACTGATGCGTTTTTTGCAAAGTGCCTAGCTGTGTATTTTGGGCTCTAGCTCAGCCAGCAACTAGGGAAACCTAGCAAACATGTACATGTTTTTAACTAGACACCTAGGGGAATCCAGGATCGGGTGAGGCGTGGGGCTTTCACCAAGTTCTGTGACCCAGAATCCTTTGCACACCTCAAAATGTATCTAAAAACACATTTTCTTCACATTTCAGTGATGCGATGTTCTGAAATCTGAGGGGAGCCACAATCTTCCTTCCACTCAGCATTCCCCCAAGTCTCCCAATATAAATGGTACCTCACTTGTGTGGGTAGGCTTAGTGCCAGGAACAGGAAATGTCCCAAAATGCAACATCGACACATCTAATTTTTCCGCTGAAAACGGACACGTTTTTTGCAAAGAGCCTAGCTGTGGATTATGGGCCCTAGCTCTGATGGCACCTAGGGAAACCTAGCAAACCTGTACACTTTTGAAAACTAGACAGATAGGGTAATCCAGGATGAGGTGAGATTTGTGGCTCACACTAGTTTCTGTCACCCAGAATCCTATGCAAACCTCAAAATCTTTATCTAAAAACACATTTTGCCCATATTTCGGTGATGCAAAGTTCTAAAATCTGAGGGGAGCCCAAATCTTTCTTCCACTCAGCATTCCCCCAAGTCTCACGATAAAAATGGTACCTCACTTGTGTGGGTATGCCTAGTTCCAGGGACAGGAAAAGCCCCAAAATGCAACGTGAACTAATCACATTTTTCCACTGAAAACTGACAAATTTTTTCAAAGTGGCTAGCTGTGGAATTTGTGCTCTAGCTAGCCAGCTGCAAGGGAAACCTAGCAAACATGTACATTTTTAAAACCTAGACACCTAGGGGAATCCAGGATGTGGTGACTTGTGGGGCTCTCACCACATTCTGTCACCCAGAATCCTTAGCAAAGCTCAAAATGTGTCTAAAAAACAATTTTCTTCACATTTCGGTGATGCAAAGCTCTGGAATCCCAGGGGAGTCACAGACTTTCTTTCATCCAGCATTCCCCCAAGTCTCCCGATAAAAATGGTACCTCACTTGTGTGGGTAGGCCTTGTTCCTGATACAGGAAGCGCTCCATAATGCAACAAGGACACATCACATTTTTCCACTGAAAACGGACACGTTTTTTGCAAAGAGCTTAGTTGTGGATCTTGGGCTGCAGCTCAGCCGGCACCTAGTGAAACCTAACAAACCTGTAAATTTTTTAAAACTAAACACTGAGGGTAATCCAGGATGGGGTGACGTGTGGGGCTTTCACTAAGTTCTGCCACCCAGAATCCTTTGCAAACCTCAAAATGTGTCTAAAAAACACACATTTTCTTCACATTTTGGTGATGCGCTGTTCTGGAATCTGAGGGGAGGCCCAAACTTCCTGCCACCCAGCATTCCCCCAAGGCTCCCAATAAAAATGGTACCTCACTTGTATGGGTAGGCCTAGTGCCTGCGACAGGAAAAGCTCCAAAATGCAAAGTGGACACATCACATTTCTCCACTGAAAACTGACACGTTTTTGCAAAGTGCTTAGTTGTGGATTTTCAGCTCTAGCTCAGCCGGCACCTAGGGAAACCTAACAAACCTGTACATTTTGTAAAACTAGGCACATAGGGGAATCCAGGGTGGGGTGACATGAAGGGCTCTCACCAGATTCTGTCACCCAGAATCCTTTGCAAACCTCAACATTTATTCTATAAAATCACATTTTCCTCACATTTTGATGATGCAAAGTTCCGGAAACTGAGGGGAGCCACAAATGTCCTCCCACCCAGCATTCCCCCACATCTCCCAATAAAAATGGTATCTCACTTGTTTGGGTGGCCTAGTGTCTGCAACAGGAAATGCCCTAAAACACAACATGAACATATCACATTTTTCCACTGAAAACTGATGCGTTTTTTGCAAAGTGCCTAGCTGTGGATTTCTGCCGCTAGCTCAGTCGGCACCTAGGGAAACCTAGGAAATCTGTATATTTTTTAAAACTAGACAACTAGGGAAATCAAAGATAGGGTGACTAGTGGGACTCTCATCAGGTTATGTCACCCAGAATCCTTTTGAAACCTCAACATTTGTCTAAAAGATACACATTTTCCTCACATTTTACTGATGCAAAGTTCTGGAATCTGAGGGGAGCCACAAACTTCCTTTCACCTAGCATTCCCTGAAATCTCCCACTAAAAATGGTACCTCATTTGTGTGGGTAGGCCCAGTGCTCGTGATAGGAAATGCACTAAAACGCAACATGGGCTCATCACATTTTCCACAGAAAACTGATGCGCTTTTTGCAAAGTACCTAGCTGTGGATTTTGGGCTCTAGCTCAGCCAGCAGCTAGGAAAACCTTGCAAACATGTACATTTTTGAAAACTAGACACCTAGGGGAACCCAGAATGGGGTGATGTGTGAGGCTTTCACCAAGTTCTGTCACATGTGTCTAAAAAACACATTTTCTTCACATTTCGGTGATGCGATGTACTGGAATCTGAGGGAAGCCACAAACGTCTTTCCACCCAGCATTCCCCCAAGTCTCCCAATAAAAATGGTACCTCACTTGTGTGGGTAGGCCTAGTGCCTGCAACAGGAAATGTCCCAAAATGCAACATGGACACATCACGTATTCACACTGAAAACTGAAGTTTCTTTTCGAAAGTGCCTATCTGTCCGCTTAAAACTGACAAGTTTTTTGGAAAGAGCCTAGTTGTGGATTTTGGGCTCTAGCTCAGCAAGGACCTCGAAAAACCTAGCAAACCTGTACATTTTTGAAAACTAGACATCTAGGGTAATCCAGGATGAGGCGACATTTGTGGCTCACACTAGTTTCTGTCACCCAGAATCCTTTTGCAAGCCTCAAAATGTGTCCAAAAACACATTTGCCCATATTTTGGTGATGCAAAGTTCTGGAATCTGAGGGGAGCCACAAACTTCCTTCCACACAGCATTTCCCTAAGTCTCCCGATAAAAATGGTATCTAACTTGTGTTGGCAGGCCTAGTGCTTGCAACAAGAAATGCCCCAAAACGCAACGTGGGCATATCACGTATTCACACTGAAAACTGAAGCTTCTTTTCAAAAGTGCCTATCTGTGGGTTTTGGGCCCTAGCTCAGTTAGCACCTATGTAAACCTAGCCAACCTGTACAATTTTGAAAACTGGACACCTAGGGGAATCCAGAATGGGGTGACTTGTGGGGCTATCACCAGGTTCTGTTACCAAGAAGCCTTTGCAAATCTCAAAAAGCATCTAAAATCACATTTTCTTTACATTTGAGTGATGCAAAGTTCTGGAATCTGAGGGCAGCCACAAATTTCCTTCCACCCAGCATTCCCCTAAGTCTCCCAATAAAAATGGTATCTCACTTGTGTGGGTAGGCCTAGTACCGGTGACAGGAAAAGCCTCAAAATGCAATGCGGACTAATCACATTTTTTCGCTGAAAATTGACACTTTTTTTGCAAAGTGCCTAGCTGTGGAATCTGGGCTCTAGCTAATCCAGCACCTAGGGAAACCTAGCAAACATGTACATTTTTTAAAGATAGACACCTAGGGCAATCCACGGTGTGGTGACTTGTGGGGCTCTCACCAGATTCTGTCACCTAGAATCCTTTGCAAACCTCAAAACTTGTCTAAAAACATATTTTGTTCATGTTTCAGTGATGCAAAGTTCTGGAATCTGAGGGGAGCCACAAATTTCCTTCCACCCAGCATTGCCCCAGGTTTCCCTAAAAAATGGTACCGCACTCATATGGATAGGCTGAGTGACTGCAACAGGAAAAGTCTCAAAACATATTGTGGAGAGATCAAAGTGATCTCTCACAAAACAGCCTGGTTTTGCAAGGGGATAACCTGCGTTTTTGGCACCGGGCTCGACGGCCATCTAGGGAAACGTCTCAAACACAGACAGTTCTGAAAACTGAAGTCCAGGGAGGTGTGGCCTGCGTAGATCCTCCAACATTTTCTTCCCTAGAATCCCCTGCAAACCTCAAATGTAGCTAAAAAATCAAATTTTTCAAAAATGTCCTACCACCCAGCATTCCTCTCGGTCTCCAGATAAAAATGATACCTCACTTGTGTGGGTGGATTAATAGCCTGTGACTTGGAAGTGTCCAACAACATGTAGAGATTGAGAGGGCACCCAATCGTGTTGATAAGTTCAGTTTTTTAAATAGGTTTTAGGCTGACTGTGCTTTGGGCTCCCGTAAAAGTGAGGTATCATTTTTATTTGGGGACTGAGGGGGAACCAGAGTGGATCCAAAAGGGCAACCTACACGTTTTTGTCCCATCCCAGTCGCAGGCGCTTGGCCCACCATGGGTGGGACTGAGGGGAATGCTGGGGGTATGAAATTTGTGCTGATGCGGTGATCCCACAACATTTCCACACACACATTTTAGCTAAATTTGAGGTTTGCAGGGGATTCTGGGTAAGAAAACGAAGGGGGATCTACGCAAGCCACACTGCCAGCCAAGCACCAGTCCACGCACACTGCCAGCGAAGCGCAAGTCCACACACACCGCCAACAAAATGCCAGTACACACAGATCCGGCCAAACACTAGTACATGCAGACAATCAGCTGAACTCCAGTTCACACACACAGAAACTTTCCCTGTAAGCCAGTGGTCCCCCCCCCCTTGGGGCAGATGAGCTTAAAATATTGTTGATCAGCCCCCAAGGGGGTCAGAAACAACCAAAATGTGCACCCAGAAAAAAGGGGAGTGACCCTTGGGGCCACTCCCTGACATGCCCACAAACATATCCTTGGTGCCTAGTGGGTTTTCTGCCCCCCTCCTTGGGGGGTAATAACCAACATCTGGAAAGACTGTGCCCATTTTTGGGGTGGGGTGGCACATCGGCATGCCCATTTTGAGGAGCCCACACCCCTACACAAAGAATAGTCTCTGGTGTCCTGGGGGCAGATCGGAGGTATTAACTCTGATCTGCCTCCCAAGGGGGCAGAAAGACTGTGCCCATTTGTGTTTTAAAAAAAAATCCTGGTGTCTGGTGGGCTTTCTTACCACCAGGGGGGCAGATTGGAAGTCATTCCTCCATCTGCCCTCTGGGGGGGGGGGCAGTAATACTGCAAAATTTTGGGTGGGGGCATTACAGTGCCCATTTAGGGCAGCCCCTACCCCTACATGTATTTAAAAAATGAATCCCCGGCTCCTAGTAGGCAGATCAGGGGCTATTCCCACCTTCTGACCCCCAATGGGGACAAAAAGGCTTCATTTACCCTAAAACATTGGGGAGGAGGAAAAGTCCATGCCGAAGGGGACGCTCTACCCTTTCGGATTGCCCTCCCGCAGTGATCCCCAAGCAGGGATCCGCTGCAGAGGGTTACCATTGGAAAGGGGCGGTTTCCCCCTTTCCAATGATACCTCTCCTGTCTGCCTAGGTGCTCGGGGCTGAGATAGCCTCCTGAGCACCGAAGCAGGGAAAGTGAAGTGAGACGATCAGCTCATTTCACTTTAATTTTCAGTGAAATTACGTCACCATGTGGTGGACTTTTTTGCTTATGCAGGGTCATCCCCAATCTTTTTGCCTCCTGTCTCCTATTGTTTCTGACCTGTTGCTGTTGGCCTTTGAACTCTGAGCACTTTACCACTGATAACCAGTGCTAAAGTGCATATGCTCTCTGTGTAAATTGTATGTAATTGGTTTATACATGGTTGCCATATTTGATTTACTAGTAAGTCCCTAGTAAAGTGCACTAGAGGTGCCAGGGCCTGTAAATCAAATGCTACTTGTGGGCTTGCAGCACTGGTTGTGCCACCCACATAAGTAGCTCTGTAATCATGTTTCAGACCTGCAATTGCAATGTCTGTGTGTGCAGTTTTAAGTGTAAAATTCGACTTGGCAAGTGTACCCACTTGCCATGCCCAAACCCTCCCTTTTCTTACATGCCAGACACCCCTAAGGTGGGCCCTAGGTAGCTCCTTGGGCAGGGTGCAGTGTATGGTTAAGGTAGGACATATAGTAATGTGTTTTATATGTCCTGAAATATTGCTAAATTCGTTTTTCACTGTTGCAAGGCCTGTCCCTCTCATAGGTTAACATGGGGGCTACCTTTAAATATGATTAATGTGTAGATTCCCTTTGGGAGCGAATGGACATGTGGAGTTTGGGGTCTCTGAGCTCACAATTTAAAAATATATCTTTTAGTAAAGTTGATTTTAAGATTGTGTGTTTGAAAATGCCACTTTTAGAAAATGAGCATTTTCTTGCTCATACCATTTCTGTGACTCTGCCTGTTTGTGGATTCCCTGTCTGGGTCAGTCTGACATTTGTGCTGGTTGCACCTCACACTAGACAGTGACACAAAGGGAGCCGGGGTGTAGCCTGCATATCCTGATGAGCCATCTGTGCTAGGAGGGAGTAGAGGAGTGGTCACTCACACCTAAAAGAGCTGTGCCTGCCCTCACACAATGCAGTCTACAAACCCCTGGTGAGTGTCTGGGGCCTGGCCTGGGCAAGGCAGGATTTCACATTCAAAAGAGAGTTTACTTTGAAGTAGGCCTACTTCAAAGGTGAAATTGGGTATAAGAACGCCACCCAAAACCACAGACTTTAGAAACTCTTCTGGAAACAAGAGGAACCTCTGCCTGGAGAAGAGCTGAAGATCTGAGGAAGAAGAGCTGCCCTGCCTGTGACTGTGCTTTGTGGAGCTATCCTGCAGTTGCTGCTTCTACCAGAGTAAGAGGGCAAAGACTGGACTTTTTGTGCCCTCCATCTTGAGAAGAAATCTCCAAGGGCTTGATTTAGAGCTTGCCTCCTGTTGTTTGAAGTCTCAGGGACAGCAAAGACTTCTCTCTGCCAGCACCTGGAGTCTCAGGAGAGACTCCTACTCTGCCTTGTGGTGCCCATCCAGTTCCTGGGACCCTGAAAGGAGAAGCTGGCAGCCTAAAGATAAGGAAATCCATGGAAAGAGCACCGTGCGGGGAAAAGATCGACGTGACTCCGATCTGCGGCTGAAGAAAGGACGAGCCGCCGGCTCCGCAGCTGAGAATCGACACTTGCAGGAAACGCGACCGAAGAATCGACTCACGGAGCAGGAGAAATGACGCGCAGCATTGCTGACGGAGGCTGGGGGATCACAACCTGCGCTGCGGGGTTTTCGGATCATCGTGCAGCTGGATTTCCGACTCAAGTACTGCTGGGTGTGGAAAAACAACGCAAGGCCTGCCCGGACCAGAGAGTGCTGACCAGATCGACGCATCGCTCTCCTGCAGAGAGAAGAAACGACTCGCCCGACCCGGTGAAAGGAGAAACAACGCAAGGTCCCGCTCGTGAGTGGAATCAACGCATCGCAAGCCCCTTTTGACGCTGACCCGCCTGTGCAGGGTTATTTTTGACGCACCCAAGATACTTTTTCACGCTAACAGCGTTAGTGTGTGTTTAAAACTACTTAAAGACTCTTTGATTTTTAATTGATAACTTGTATTGTATATTGTGGATTTTTGTAATTTTGGTCTTGTTTTGTTTAGATAAATATTTCCTATTTTTCTAAACCTGTGTTGTGTCATCTTGTAGTGTTTTCATTAAGTTACTGTGTGTGTTTTGGTACAAATACTTTATACCTAGCACTCTGAAGTTAAGCCTACTGCTCTGCCAAACTATCAGGGGGTAAGCAGGGGTTAGCTGAGGGTGATTCTCTTTTACACTGACTAGAGTGAGGGTCCTTGCTTGCACAGGGGGTAACCTGACTGCAAACCAAAGACCCCATTTCTAACACCGTGACATACGCATTGCTTGTCATTTCACTGACAACCACAAACAGCCTCGGGAGGTGGGCAACTTGTTCCCCACCTCCCGAGACTGATTTTGCGGAAAGCAAATCCATCTGGTGCCTGCACCAGAGGGATAAAACATTTTCTAGCATTTGAAACAAGAATTTTCAATTCTATTAAGGACACCGAGGTGAAGATTATGCTTCTCTTTCTTCACTCTTTATTTTGAGCCGACAAAAAAACAAAACTTTATTTAAACACTAAGGCCCTCATTACGACCCTGGTGGTTGGTGAAAAAGTGGCGGTAATACCGCCAACAGACTGGCGGTAAATACCGCCAGATTATGACCATGGAGGAAAGCTCTCCGAAAGACAGACAATGTACCACACCAACTGCCAGGGCGGAAACAACAGGCACCCCGGCGGTAGCCACCTACAGCCAGGTTGAAGTTAAAGCTCTGCCATTATGACAAGACATTCTGCCACCTTTTCCAGGGGGGTACCAACAACATCAAAAGCTTGGCGGAAACACTGCACAGAAGTGAAAGGACTCACCATTGGAGACACAGGGAAGACCACACCGCCATAGAACCAGAACTGCAAGTGTTCCCAATGATATTCTATGTCCTGCTCCACCACGAACACCAACGCCGGTGAAGATGACAACGGTGAGTACAGCCGCCTAGCAAACAAGGGAGGGGGGAGGAAAACAAGAGTGACACACACATGCACCATACACACCCCAGACACACACAACCAGCTGCCCAAGAAAACAAGTTAATCCCCGTAAATCAGCTGAATAATGCAAGGACAACAGGAACTGACTAAAGTGATTGTAATAAGATCAACACAGTATAAGTAATAAATTTGCCAATGCAACAGATATGTACAAATGTACAAAAAAAGGGACACTTCCCAGTCCTCAGTTAGCGTGGGCCACAGGGCAAAGTCCAGCGCCCCACTTGTTACCTGCATCAATACGTAGAGAACACTGCAGTGGCATCAGTTGGCAAATAGGCAGGGACCTCAAGGGGGGGGGCACCTCAGCCGGAGGTGGAAACAAGACCACTGGTTCTGGAGGGGGCAACATGCCCTGTGCTTGGTCCTGGGGAGTGCAAGGCCACAGTCTCTCAAGTGGGTGACTTGGCCACTGGTTCTGGAGGGGGCAACATGCCCTATGCTTGGTCCTGGGAAGTGCAAGGCCACAGTCTCTGGAGTGGGTGAATACCCCACTGGTTCTGGAGGGGGCAACATGCCCTGTGATTGGTCCTGAGGAGTGCAAGACCACAGTCTCGGGAGCGGGTGACTTGCCCACTGGTTCTGGAGGGGGCAACATGCCCTGTGATTGGTCCTGAGGAGTGCAAGACCACAGTCTCTGGGGCGGGTGATTTGCCCACTCGTTCTGGAGGGGGCAACATGCCCTGTGCTTGGTCCTGGGAATGCAAGGCCACAGTCTCTGGAGTGGGTGACTTGCCCACTGGTTCTGGAGGGGGCAACATGCCCTGTGCTTGGTCCTGGGGAGTGCAAGGCCACAGTCTCTTGGGTGGGTGTCTTCCCCACTGGTTCCGGAGGGGACAGGCCACACAGCAGCCCATGAAGGCTGGATCACATTGCGTCCGCTGGCGGTGACGGCTGCACCGTGGTGGTGGTGGTAGTGGGAGGCTCCTGCTCAGCCCCTGACCTTGCGATGGCTGCACTGTGGTGGTGGTCGTGGGAGGCTCCTGCTCAGCCCCTGCACCCTGCGATGGCTGCACTGTGGTGGTGGTGGAGGTAGTGGGAGGCTCCTGCATCGCCCCTGCACCCTGTGATGGCTGCACTGTGGTGGTGGTGGTAGAGGTAGTGGGAGGCTTCTGCTCAGCCCCTGCACTCACTGATGGCTGCACAACCAAGGTTGGTGGTAAGGGCTCTGTGATAGCTGCTGGTGCAGGCTCCTTCCCCTTCTTGCTTGCTGGTGCAGGGTCCTTCCCCTTCTTGCTTGCTGGTGCAGGCTCCTTGCCCTTCTTGCTTGCTAGTGCCGTTTCCTTCCCCTTCTTGCTTGCTGGTGCAGGCGCCTCCCCGTTTCTGCTGGCTGGTGCAGGCTCCTTCCCCTTTCCGCTGGCCGGTGCAGGCTCCTTCGCCTTCAGGATTTGTGGCCTGGAATCCTTTCCACCACAAGTAGGTGCTGATGGAAGTGGGCCCCTGGACTGTGTTTCTGAGGCGCTTGGCTGGGCTCTTGATACCCTGGCCATATGTGCAGGACGGGGGGAGGGGTAGGGAAGAGGTCAGTGGTGGGAAGGAAAAGTTGTTTAGGGACATTGGGGCGGGAAGAGGGAGAAGTAATGGGAGTGGAGGATAAGGGAGTGGTTGTTGGAGGTGTTTGTCTGCTGGATTTGGGTGCGGGTGCATGGGCTCTATGCTGTTGTGAGGTGGATGGCTGTTTGTTGGGTGTCTGAGTGCCTGCATATGTGTACCTTAGGAGGGGGGACAGACACAGTGGGAGAGGACACAAGGGACGTGTGCATGGCTGTTGTGGAGATGTCTGCCAGTTAGGTGTGTGTTCTGCTTGGTGTGGTGATGATGCAGGTAGTGGATGATGATGTAGTGCATGCAGGTATGTGTGTGGACGTAACTGGGTGGGAGGTGGAGGGGGAGGAAGAGGGAGAGGGAGAGACAGTGGAAAGGGTGGATGTTGTTGTGTCTGCAACTGGATGGTGTTTGTGTGAGTGCCTGTGGGATGAAATGTGGTGCTTGTGTTTGCCTGTGACACTCTTGGGTGTTGTCCTATGTGCATGCTTGTCTGGCTGTATGCTTGGGATGGGTTGGGGTTGAGGAGAATGGGACTCAGAAGTGGCAGTTGGAGTGGGGAAGGGAGAAACAGGGACAACGGCTGCTATCAGAGAGGAGGCCAGAGCCTGAATCCATCTCTTTTGGACCGCCAATCCAGTGTGAATGCCCTACAGGAATCCATTAGATTGTTGCATCTGGGCTGCCAGCCCCTGGATGGCATTCACAATGGTTGACTGCCCCACAGAGATGGATCTCAGGAGGTCAATAGCCTTCTCACTCAGGGCAGCAGGGCTCACTGGGACAGGGCCTGAGGTGCCTGGGGCAAAGGAGATGCCCACCCCCCGGGCTGAGAGGGCACAGGAAACTCGCTGAGGGGCTGCTGGGAGGGCGGTGCTTGTACGGGGGTGGCGGCTGTACCTGTAGCTGGAGGAGCACACGCCGGTAACTGCAGCACACTTGGGACCCACGCAGCCCTGACCAGTAGTGGATGCTAGCAAGCTAGGTAGCTATCATTTTCCAATCAGACCCCTAGCCACCAGAGGACCTACGCTGCTATGTCTGGCCTGAACTAGGGGCACCCAAGGACACACACCCACCACCCGAATACCACCCCCATCAGGCGTAAACTGTAATGATAGCCACTGTACTCACCCCCTTGTGGCTGCTGTGTTGCCCTCAAGAGCCCATCCAGCTCTGGATAGGCCACCGCCAGTATGCAGGCCATCAGGGGGTCACGGTTCGATGGGAACACCTTCCTCATTGGGGGGCCATCCCTAGCCCCTTCTTTTGATGGGCTCTGACGTGCAGAGGCAAGACAGACAGGAGAACACCATTAGACCAACAGTCCAGCCTGTCATACACATGACCCACCATACCCCTTTCCATCACTATTGGCACATACATAGCCCAGCTCGCAACATGTATACCGCCAACAGATAATCCCCCCCTTACACAATGCCTTCACACACATCTCCATGCATCCATGCCACATGCATAGTGCCCACACTGTACTCACCTGTTGGTCTGGAGGCCCACACAGCAGTCCGTACTGGGGTAGGACCCCATCCACAAGTAGATCCAACTCCTCTGAAGTGAAGGCTGGGGCCCTTTCCCCGGTCACACGGGCCATGGTAGGTTCCAGACACAGGTCACAGCAGCACATGCAGTGTAGGTCCTCTCCTATGGAAGGTCAGTTAACAAGTGAGGAATATGATAGAAAATGGCGGTCACATCCACGGCGGTGCATACCGTCACCGGTGGCGTAGATCACCATTGGCCACTGTAACCCATGGGGCCCAATATTAACCAATGAGGAGTTGCACGGCGGTTCCCGACCGCCTCCCGCCACAGCACACAACGTCAGCAGAATTACCTCACTTCCACCTGTCCCTCCGCACAGGACAGGCGGATGCCATTTCAGGCCGGGAGCCCTATGGAATAATGCTGAGTCACAGGAGAAATAGGCACATACTGGACAAATCACACTGACCCATTACATGTTCACAGAATGCAAACTACTGTTGTGGCTCAGTTGTTCAGTTTGTGACAGGCTCCTCACTCGTTTGTCCCATAGATTCCTACTGCTGCGGATGAATAAGAGATGGAGACATACCCCCATGTACAGACCCCTGGTGGACTTGGCAGCACTGGAGGACAGGCACATAATACTCACCTATAGACTGGACAGGGCCACAATCACAGAGCTGTGTGCCCTATTGGAGCCTGACCTGATATCTGCTATCCGTCACCCCAATGGGATCCCCCCTCTTGTGCAAGTGCTATCAGTACTCCATTCCCTGGCAACTGATTCTTTCCAAGTGACTGTGGGCTTGGCAGCAGGAATGTCACAGCCAATGTTCTCAATAGTTCTGACAAGAGTGTTGTCTGCCCTGATAAAACACATGTGCAGATACATTGCATTCCCCAGGTTGAGGATTTGGCCACTGTGAAGGCCGAGTTTTATGCAATGGGACATAGCCCCAATATAATTGGGGCGATTTAAGGAACACATATTGCATTTGTCCCCCCCCTGCCAGAATGAACAGGTGTTCAGGAATCGTAAGAGTTTCCACTCCATGAATGTGCAGATGGTGTGCTTGGCGGACCAGTACATCTTGCATGTCAATGCTAAGTATCCTGGGTCGGTGCATAATGCCTTTGTCCTAAGAAATAGCAGCATCCCAAATGTGATGGTCCAATTGCAGAAGCACAGGGTGTGGCTTATAGGTGAGCCCTGGTTCCCACTCAGTATATGTTGGTGTATGGGTATTGTGTGGGCCATATAGGATAGTGTGTGGCTAAATGTTGTCCCTCAATAATTGCAGGTGACTCTGGTTACCCAAACCTATCATGGCTGCTGATCCCTGTGAGGAATGCCAGGACAAGGGCAGAAGAACGTTATAATGAGGCACATGGGCGAACCAGAAGGATAATTGAGAGAACCTTTGGCCTCCTGAAGGCTAGGTTTCGGTGCCTCCATCTAACATGTGTTTCCCTGTGCTACTCACCCAAGAAGGTCTGCCAGATAGTTGTGGCATGCTGCATTTTGCACAACCTGGCCCTCAGACGACATGTTCCTTTTCTGAAGGAGGAGGGGACTGGAGATGCCCCTGTGGCAGCAGTGGACCCTGTGGACAGTGAGGATGAGGAGGCAGAAGATGAAGATGAAGACAACAGAACATCTGTGATTCATCAGTACTTTCAATGACACACATGTAAGACAGTGTAACTTTACATTTCAATGACTTTGGTTGTAATCTGTGTGGCATTGGCATGCTGGTAGTAATTCTCAATTCAATACCCACTTACTGTTCCCTCTGGATATTCATTTTGCAGATTTTGGTGATATGACAAATATTTCTGGTGTGATCACTACAGCCAGCTATATGTCATTAATTCTATGCTCCTTCTATGTACAGTTATTTTGCAATGGTTGTACCTGTTTCAAACAATACATATTTGATATACATGACATTCTCAAAATCTATTTTTGTCAAAGGGTGTTTATTGAAGTGCTAGCATATAGGGAGAAAGTGCAATGGGATGGGGTGATGATGGAGAAAAGTCCAGGGTATTGTTCCAGTCTGTTTGTAGCACAGGTGCATCGTCCAAGGTGACATAGGAAGGGGAGCAAGGGCAGTTCAAGGTGGTCAGGGTGACTGAGTGGGACACAAGGGTGACAATCAGGAGAGTCTCATTTCCTGCGGGGGTCTTGGCAAGTGTCTCTTTGCTTCTGTCTGGATCGTAGGGAACGTTTGCGGGGTGGTTCGCCTTCTGCGGAGGGAGGGGTGCTGGTGGCCTGTGAGTCCTGTCATGGGATCTCCTGGCCGCTAGCGCCACCGGAAGTGGATGGTTGTTCATATCACTGGCTAGTGGCAGGGGCCCGCTGGTGTGAGACTGCCTCCCCCATAATGTTGGCCATGTCTGCCAGCACCCCTGCTATGGAGATCAGGGTGTTGTTGATGGCCTGCAATTCCTCCCTGATCCCCTGGTACTGTCCCTCCTGCAGCCACCTGTTTTTCTGCACGTTGTCCAGGACCTGGCCCATCGTGTCCTGGGAATGTTGGTAGGCTCCCAGGATCTGGGAGAG
Source organism: Pleurodeles waltl (assembly GCF_031143425.1). Classification (NCBI taxonomy): domain Eukaryota; kingdom Metazoa; phylum Chordata; class Amphibia; order Caudata; family Salamandridae; genus Pleurodeles; species Pleurodeles waltl. Next base: position 351,916,189 of record NC_090438.1, read on the forward strand.
TGCCTCCTGGAGAGTCGGTTCCCTGGGCCTGACCTCCCCCTGGGGCACAGCACTCCTCCCAGTTTCCCTGTTGGCCTGTGCCTCTGTCCCCTCAACCGTGTGCCCACTACCACTGACCCCAGGTCCCTGATTGTCTTGTGTGCGAGATGTGGCCTGGGGTTCCTGTACAGGTGGACACACTGCTGATTGACATGTCCTGGGGACAGAGGTGTGGGTACACTGGGTGGGTGCTGTGGTGGTGTTTCCTGAAGGGGTAGCCTCTGTGGTGGTGTGTGAATGGGCTTGGGTAACCGGCTGTCCAGTGGTCCCTGATGGGCCAGGTAGGTCGTCCAGATCCTGAAGTCCAGAGTTATTGTCATCACTGTGGGCCTCTTCATTTGGGGACTGGATAGTGCTGGCACCTCCTCTCCGGTGCCATTGGCTGGGGTACCCGTGGGGATGTAAATGATGTGTTACGGTTGATGTTTATGACATATTGTACATCCCTGGATTCCCCTCTATGGTTGGTTTTGCCCTGCCAGCTTTCATTTTTGTATGTTAGTGTATGGTGGGATTGTTAGTTCTCTGTATACTGTGCATGCTTTAGTGATAGGTATCCATGCAGGGCTGTGAGGGGTGTCCATGCATTGGTACAGCATGCAGGGCTTTGCATTGGGATTAGTGAGATGTGATGGTGGAGTGTGTGGGATTGAGTGGAGTGATGGGAGTGAGGGTGAGGGTATGTGACGGCATGCAGGTAGGGGGGTGATAATAGTAGAGAGTTGACTTACCAGTGCCCAGTCCTCCTCCGACTTCGGCCAGGCCCTCAGGATGCAGTATTGCCAAAACTTGCTCCTCCCATGCTGTGAGTTGTGGGGGAGGAATGGGGTATTCTGTATAGCGAGCCGGTGTCTTGCTGCTATGGAATATACCTTCCCCCGTAAGTCGTTCCACCTCTTCCTGATGTCATTCCTTCTTCTGGGGTGCTGTCCCACGGTGTTTACCCTGTCCACTATTCTCCGCCATAGCTCCATCTTCCTAGCAATGGATATTTGCTGCACCTGTGCTCCAAATAGTTGTGGCTCTACCCTGACAATTTCCTCCACCATGACCCTTATCTCCTCCTCTGTGAAACAGGGGTGTCTTTGTGGTGCCATGGGTGTTATGTGAGGTGTGTTGGGTAATGTGTTGGAGTGTGTGATGTGGAGTGCGTGAGTAGTGTATGGGTGTAAGTAGTGTGTAGCTCTAGTTGTCTCAGTGGTCTTGGTGTCTCTCTGGTGGCAATGATTTGTAATCGTAAAGGGTTGTGGGTAATGTGTGTGTGTGTGTTTTATAGTGGTGTGGGTGTGTGGTTGAGGTGTGTATATGGGTGTCAGATGTGTATTGTTTGAATTGGCCAATGTAGTGTTGTTTTGTCTGTGGGTGTACATTGTGAGCACAGTGGTATGTACCGCCAATGGTTTACCATTGTTGAATGTCTGCCGTGATGATTCGTGGCTCATAATGTGGTGGGCGTTGTTCTGTTGGCATAACGGTGTGGGTTTTGATACCACCACTTTAGCACTGACCTTTGGACTGGCGGATTTGTGTATGTGGCTGAATTCTGTCAGATTGGTGTGTGTGTGTGTCATAAAATGGTAAATGGATATCTGCTGCCGCTGCAGTAAGTTGGCGGCCGTCAGCGTGGCGGTAATCGGTATTTAACACCAGAGTCATAATGAGGGCCTAAATATCCTATGAACATCAATAGTCACATGTCCACCCATAGAGCCTCAGCCCTATAAATCCCTCATATTCTAATAACACCTCCTCTTTCTTTGCTGCTTCACAGCCAGTTAAGTACGCTCCTATTATTCACATACGGAATGTTTTTACTTTCGGAGAGTTAAATTATGATTTGTTTCTATTTGTATATAGTGTCATATGATGTTATCTAGATAGAGATCACATGCTGATTTATTCTTATGCATGGTTTCAATATTTGCTGTCAGATGTGCGCTCGTTTCATTATGTGCAATTCAAGCTGCGTGCTCCATCAGCTTTGGTTTTCCTCTTGCGCCTGAGATCCAGCAGTCAGGAACCCCTCACTGAAGCCTAAGACTGTTCCAAGTGTGTTATTTAGAATTCCCCAGCGGAGCGGCGGGCTTTGACCTTAATTGGTGCCCATTAGTTCCCATGCATCTGACCTCCAGCTGGAATATTTTTTCCATAATACCTGTGGTAGCGTGTTTGTTTACTGAGTCTTGAGAGCGTTCTTCCTCGCATCGGGGTGGCGTGCTATCTGCCTTTTTAGGTCGAGCATTCGAGACCTCTTGTATATACTTTAGTATATACTTCTATACTTCTTTGTGGGGTCTCTGCTTTTTCACTGGTTTGTTTCAGTGTCCTTAAAAATTCCTTGCTTGCTAGTGGTCAATCCTTGCTCTTTGTCCCACCTTTTCCAGAGTTGTACACTCCCCTGGAGCACGGTCCTAGTACTTGTACCCTTCCACTTGTGCCTATGTAGCATGTGCTTAGGGATTACTTTTTTATTAGGCTAATAGCATTTGACCAGAGCGCTGGATGTTTCATTGGCTCTAGTCTGTTTCTGTTAACAGGGCTCTAGTCTATTACTTATTTTCAGCTGCAGTCATGTGTGACTTTGTTTATTCCATTACTTACTGTCCCTTGCACATTTTCTTTTCTTGAATTACAAATGCTTGTTCCGTTTGTCTGTCTCTGCGAGCTCATGGGTCGCTTTGAACCGGCCACTTATGTCAACTGTTATACTTTTTATTTTCCGTTTGTGTGGCAAGAAAATGCTTATAGCTCTAACTCGAGCGAACTCAAGACCTATTGCAGTTTAAATGCTTGTTTGCAATTAATGTAAAAGCATGTCTCAGACGTACTTTAAACTGAAGAAGGTATCTCCAGATTATCTTTCTCTGGGGATCTCTATTCCCCGTGGTAAACATGTAATTACACGTTTCTCTGTTGGAACAAATGCCTTTTCAAACATTTAGCGGTTCCCTGGGGCCTCTTTATGGCGGCTTCCTTAGAATGAAAGCCTCTTAGCTCAGAAACCTTTTCCAAAAATACTCAAGTGATTGACTTTGAAACATCATATATGGGTAGAACAGCAATGGCTTTGCGCTGTCTGGTCTGGCGTTTGCTACAGATTAATGTTTCTCACACCCAAGGCAAATTTTACGTCTGTTTGTGTGTGAAATATGGCCTAATCAGACCCCTAACTTGTTTACACAGAAAATAAAGGCCCACATATTGGAGCTGTACCTCGCTCAGATGAATAAGGAAAACACAGAAGTGAGAACACCACATGGGGCTTTGCTTGAGAAAGGTTTGAAAGCCATTCCTTGTGGGGGTAATTAATGCAAACAGGGCTGCTTCGTATCTTGACCTATCTGCTGACAGAAGGCATCCATTTTGTACTAACACAGTATTTCGTGTAAAGTTTGCATCTCAATGCCTGACATAACTGTTTTAGTTTGATAAACTATTCTTGCTAAATGTTCACGCTAAGACTTAGTAATATTGTCCTTTTTTACGTAAGGTCATTTTTCTGCACATTTTGTCACTTTGAAAACGTATTCATAGAATTGTGATATCTCCTCTCAGGCTGGCAGGCACAACTCATACAATTCTGCTGCTACGCAGGCCAGGCCATAGAATAATCTTGAAAAACGTGCTAAAGTTTTGAGTTGAATAAACAAGGGTGTTTTGCACTCGCACATCACCCATTTCTGCCATCATTTACTCCTTACATGTATTTTCCGATTGACTCTTGGCTTACAAGCATGAGAACCAAGTACCATTTCCTGCACTTCAAAGTTCCATGTTTTTCATTGTACTGCCCATTTTAGGTCTGATAAAGAGTTTCATATGATAGAAAGCCAATTATCAAGACTGCATGCCTGATTTTTACTTTGGGAACAGTTATGTCAGATGCTGCGTTTATGTTTGTCTATTATGAAAAACGTATCTCAAAGGCTTGAATTGTTTATTGTGAAAAGCATGTGTTAAACCAGTTGGTGTTTATGGGTGGATTGTTGTTGCACTGTGTTAAGGCCTGTAGACAGGTATTTTTGAATGCAGGCCGGTGGTCTAATACCGTAGGAAGATGCTTTGCATCATGTAAACCTGTGACTAATACAGTCAGAAGGGGTTTCACTCTATGAACTCTGATAAATATTATAGTTTTACATTGACCTGCTTGCCAAAAACCACACACAGTGGCTTTACATTGTGAACTCTGACAAATACAGAAGAAATGGGTTTTGCCAGACACTGTAGGCACCATTGTGAGCCCCCTCATAAATGCAATAGGAATAGATTTTATATTGTTCTATTGTTGTACATTGTGAACAATTAAAGGTTTTATGTTGTGAAGACGATACAACTTAGTAATGGTAAGTGTGTATGGTCCTTTTCATTTTGCCCATATACTGCACTGCAAACTTGTGTATCGGTCTCATTCGGAGGAAGCAGAATAATGCCTTATGCTCCATAAGGTGTGCCAGTGTTCCACAAGGGGAAACGGAAGGACACCACTATACACAACATGCAGGAACTCTAGGCATTAAATACCTTTAATGTCTGGAGTCAGCGTTTAACACACAAACTTATACGAGTAATGTCTGCACATAGTGCAACCAACAGGCATTCACTCTGGGTATCATTCCACCCCGTGGTTTTGTAGGCTCAGCATAGCAGCACACAAGCGCTGCTTTTCCAACGTGTTGGTATCTATGTGGGCTTTTAACCAGGCCCACCACACGCCCATCACTATCACTCGTTTATGGGCTTGCCTTTCAAAAATCCTTTATCATCATTGGTAAATGCTTTACATTTGTCCCTTCTGGGGGCGGTTTTGTTACTGCCTTGCAGTTACATGGATAATTGCACGTTTGCGATACATTTGACTGCCAGCAAACTTCTTTTTCTTTGTGTATCTCTCCTTCTATCTCAATTTGTGTGGCAGGAAAAGTCCAGTTCAGAATTTACAATGCTAATAGCTCTAACTCGAGCAAACGCGAGACCCATTGCATTACAAATGCTTGTCTTTTTTTGCTACAGAGAAGCTGTGATGATAAAACGCTTATAGCAATTGGAATTATGTGGCAGAGAGTACCAAATTATGCGGCAGCGTTGACCAATTTATGTGGCAAGAAAAGTCTAGTCATGCATTTACAACGCCAATAGCTCGAACTCAAGCAAATGCGAGACCTATTGCATTGCAAATGCTTGTTTATTGTGGAGTGGGAGAAAGTGAGCAAGGACTACGCGACTTCAGCCGCTCTGTCCTTTTTTCATTGCTCCTGAAGGAGATTCAGTGCGCATGCGCTCACCGCCATTTTGATTGCCCAGCACTAACGCAGGTGATTTGGTCACAAGGAGAAACATGTTTATTTCTTCTGCCTCTCCCCTACGGAGCCAACCCCCAGAGTCTCCCTGTCAGAAAACAGTTTCCACTGCTTTGTAAAAAGAATTATACAGAGGCCCTACCCAGAATATTTTTCAGGCCCTCTTCCCTCCACTCTTGAATTAATACAACCCGTTCTGGATTGTGTGACCTGATTTGGGGTTTAGTTGATGGTTACTCCTAATAGGATGTTGAATACAAAATTATCTAGCTATTGAGAAGAAATATTGTGATTCTATTAGGGACACAAAAGAAGGATTATGCATATTCTTATTCACTAGCACCTGTTATAAAACAGAACTACGTTTCCTAACAACCAGGGCAAATGTTAACAACAAAGTAAACATATAGTCCACCAATCAGTACCCATTATTCATTATAAGCCTGCCTGCAAACTACTCCTCTTCCTCTTTCTTCCCCTGTAGCTTTCACTTACATCATTGTTTATTCCTCTGGACCGAGTCTAAGAGGAGGTAAAGTAACACTGTTACCATGCTCCTTAGTGCATTTCATTACATCAATCCATACATCAGAACCTTGACATCTGTATACAAGGCTAGGGGTTGCCCTCTGAAACACCATAGAATATGGCAGAGGGGGGCAGACTATAGGGGTATAGTGTTGGAGCCCTCAGATCTAAAGTACAAATAATCCAGGATGAAATCTGGAATTTTAAGGGGGAGGAGTGGGCTGGAGGGGGGCGGTGTGCAGTTGGTTTGTTTTGGGAATTCGCTATGTGTTATTACTGATGGTGGAGGTGGTGTGGGTGCGCTGGGGCGGAGTGTTTATGTGCAGGTTCATATCTTCTTTCTACATATGATGTCATTGATCACTGTTTGATTGTGTATTGGCCTATAGGGCCTTATTCCTTTTGTATGCCTTGCAAAATGAATATGTTTAAAAAAATGTTTGACATTGACAGCTATTTCCCATGCACATTTTTCAAAACTTCCTTGTCAAAAATGACTTTACTCACTCAAGAAACACGGCTTCCATTGGGAGCAAAGAGCTTTTCCCAAGGATCCATGGGTGGGATAATCCTCACTTCCATGTCCTTAATAGTATTGAAACCTTCCCTCTCAAACACTGGGACATATTACATTCATTATCAGGACTGGAGGCAAGGATTATGCATGTTCAAAGTTTATGATGCCACCTCCAAAATTGTCTTGAAATAAATCTTTTTGCAGGTCGATTCACATGATTGTGGAGATACATTCATAATACCCGCTGATGACCCTCAAACAAACAGCCATGGAGGCTGTCACCCCTCTACCTGAATAAGCATGAAAAGTTTTAAATCAACTGCTGTCTCCTACATAATCAATTTCATCTACCTGGGAATGGAAGGAGATTATATGACTTTGAAAAGCTTCCTTAACGCAATTACCAATTGCATTTCTCTGGTAGGTCTCAGTTATGCTATCATTTCCTTATAAGCCTAAATACATCTGATCCCGCACAGCTTGGGCTTCTCTTCAAAATCAGGATCAGAAATCAGCCTAATATTTGCTTGTTTGTTTGGAAATAGTAATGTTGACCGATCTGAAAGTATTCACAGTCCTGTACACCAGTCCAGCTTCCACCAATTCAGGTAAGAAATTCAGGACATGGACAACACCTTTCCCCATGCAGAAACGTCTTCAGATAGCAGCGTAGCCACCTTCTTGAAGCAGATCTGTACCTCAACTGTAACCTTTGCCAATACTTCTTGAATGAGACCAGCAACAAATTCTGAAAGGCTCTGGACCATTCACTATCTCTGTTCGCCATCAGTTTCAACATGTAGGAAGTTGGCTCTGTATATACTATCTCAAAGTGAGAGATAGTGTGCACAGAGTCCAAGGGTTCCTCTTAGAGGTTGATAGTTGCAAAATGAGATGATACTAATGCTCTATTTTGTGGTAGTGTGGTCGAGCAGTAGGCTTATCAGATAGTAGTGTTAAGCATTTGTTGTACACACACAGGCAATAAATGAGGAACACACACTCAAAGACTTAACTCCAGGCCAATGATTTTTATATAGAAAAATATCTTTTCTTAATTCATTTTAGAAGCACAAGATTCAAGATTTGAGGTAAGTACATAAAATGCAAGGTACTTCACACAGGTAAGTATAGAACTTTGATTCAAACCAGTAGTACACACAGTTTTAGTTAAAATGGCAATAAGCTATTTTAAAAGTGGACACAGTGCAAAAATCAACAGTACCTGGGGAGGGAAGTTTGGTTAGGTTTTTCAGGTAAGTAAAGCACTTACACAGTCAGTCTCCTGGGCATAGGCAGCCCACTGTTAGAGGTTCAAGGCAACCCCAAAGTCACCGCACCAGCAACACAGGGCTGGTCAGGTGCAGAGGTCAAAGGAGGGCCCAAAACATATAGGCGCCTATGAAGAACAGGGGTGCTCCGGTTCCAGTCTGCTAGCAGGTAAGTACCTGCATCCTCGGGGGCCAGACCAGAGGGGTTTTGTAGAGCACTAGGAGGACACAAACAGGAATACAAAACACACCCTCAGCGGCACAGGGGCGGCCGGGTGCAGTGTGCATAGTAGGTGTCGGGTTTGCTATTGAAAGCAATGGATGGACCCGGGGTCACTTAGGCGATGCAGGCAGGGCACAGGGGGGCTTCTCGGGCCAGCCCCCAACTGGGCTAGGAAGAAGGCTGCCTGCTGGTCCCTCCTGCACTGGAAGGTGGTTCCTCTCGGTCCTGGGGGCTGCGGGTGCAGAGCTTGGTCCAAGCGTCGGGTTCCTTGTTACCAGGTAGTCCCGGTCAGGTGGAGCCTCTGGATCCTCTATGCAGGCATCGCTGTGAGGATGCAGGGGGGGTAGACTCAGGGTACTCATGTCGTCATAGTCACCTGGGAGTCCTCTCTGCAGTGTTTGTTCTCTGGAGCTTGAGCCGGGGGCGTCAGGTGCAGAGTGTGAAGTCTCACGCTTCCAACGGGAAGAGAGAGTTCTTTGAAAGTTGCTTTAAAGTTGCAAAGTTGTTGCAGTTTTTGAACAGTGCCGCTGTTCTCTGGAGTTTCTTGGTCCTTCATGTTCAGAGCAGTCCTCCGAGTCCTCAGAGGTCACTGGTCCCTGTCGGATGCGTCGCTGTGCAGGTTCTTTGAGTTTGGAGACAGGCCGGTAGGGCTGGGGCCAAGTCAGTTGTCGTCTCCATTATCTCTGGGGGGCTTTCAGGTCAGCAGTCCTTCTTCTTGTTGTAGGTTGCAGGAATCTGATTTCCTGGGTAAAGGGTTGCCCCTAAATACAAAATTTAGGGGTGTGTTTAGGTCTGGGGGGCAGTAGCCAATGGCTATTGTCCTGGAGGGTGGCTACACCCTCTTTGTGCCTACACCCTGAGAAGAGGGGGGCACATCCCTATTCCTATTGGGGAAATTCTCCAAACTCAATATGGAGGATTTCTAAAGGCAGGGTTCACCTCAGCTCAGGGCACCTTAGGGGCTGTCCTGACTGGTAGGTGACTCCTCCTTGTTGTCCTCATTATCTCCTCCAGCCTTACCTCCAAAAGAGGGGGCAGTGGCCGGAGGGGCAGGCATCTCTACTAGCTGGGATGCCCTGGGGTGCTGTAACAAAAGGCATGAGCCTTTGAGGCTCACTACCAGGTTTTACAGTTCCTGCAGGGGGAGGTGAGAAGCACCTCCACCCAGTACAGGCTTTGTTCCTGGCCACAGAGTGACAAAGGCACTCTCCCCATGTGGCCAGCAGCATGTCTGGTGTGTGGCAGGCTGGCAGAAACTGGTCAGCCTAGCACTAGGAGTCGAACTGATATTCAGGGGGCATCTCTAAGATGCGCTCTGGGTGTATTTTACAATAAATCCCACACTGGCATCAGTGTGCATTTATTGTGCTGAGAAGTTTGATACTAAACTTCCCAGATTTCAGTGTAGCCATTATGGAACTGTGGATTTCGTAATTGACAGACTCCCAGACCATATACTCTTACGGCTACCCTGCACTTACAATGTCTAAGGTTTTGCTTAGACACTGTAGGGGCATAGTGCTTATGCACATATGCCCTCACCTGTGGTATAGTGCACCCTGCCTTAGGGCTGTAAGGCCTGCTAGAGGGATGAGTTACCTATGCCACAGGCAGTGGGTTGTGGGCATGGCACTATGAGGGGAGTGCCATGTCGACTTAGTCATTTTCTCCCCACCAGCACACACAAGCTGTGAGACAGTGTGCATGTGCTGAGTGAGGGGACCTCCGCAGGGTGGAATAAGACATGCTGCAGCCGTTAGAGACATTCCTTGGCAGCAGGGCCCTAGGTACCAGGGGTACCATTTGCAAGGGACTTATCTGTGTGCCAGGGCTGTGGCAATTGTGGGAACAAAGGTACAGTTTAGGGAAAGAACACTGGTGCTGGGGCCTGATTAGCAGGGTCCCAGCACACTTTCAGTCATAACTGGCATCAACAAAAGGCAAAATGTCAGGGGTTAACCATGCCAAGGAAGGCATTTCCTTACACAACATGCCTTTCAACACCAGCACATGCGGCTCACTGTGTCAGTCGAGCTACCAGGAAGTCCCATGTCAGTTCAGCGTTGTCAAGAACCAGGCTTCTGACCTCCAGATCAAATTTACCAGAATCAGATCCACTGTTTGACTCCTCGCCTCTCCCAAGACCCTGGCTATCATTACATACACGGTAAAGCATATACCTGAGCACCCTTCCAATCCTAAAGGAAAGTGTCCAATGCACTCACTTCCATATTTGGTCTCATATTGAAGTACCCCATCAGTTGACTGTTCAATCTGGATGCAAAGAGATCCATTTCACATATATACATCTTTAATTCAGAACAATAAAGACTCTGAGACCAGCAACTAATCTTTCTCATCCTGAATGAATCTTGAGTTTCAGTCTGAGGAAGCATTTCCATTATATGAAAAACACTCCACTGTAACCAAAATCTGCCATTCCTGGCAAAATATCCAGACGTCCTTTGCCATCTCCGCTAGATTCATGATGGATCTCGTGCCTGAGTTTATTTATATTCTTGATTGCTGACCCTATGTCCATCTTGAGTAGAATCTAGCAGGACTCACTGACGTTCGTTGGAGTTGAGATTGCAAAATATCCTGCTAGGAGCTCTAGACAGTTGATGTGAAGATCCAGTTTTGCTTCTGACTACCTTTCTTGCATGGAAATATCTCCACATCTGGCTACTCAGCCCCAATAGCTGCTGCCCGACTTGATCACTAGCTCTGGAGCAGAGCTGAAAATGGCCTGTCCATTCCAGGCCTCCATGTGATCGAGGCACCAGTGGATCTCAAGCTTGACTTCCTCAAAAGAACAATCAGCTCTGAGTATTTCCTTCCTCTCTTAAATTCAGAGGCCTTCATTCAATGCAGTGCCCTGTAAAGAAGGGGCACTGGGAAAATGGCCTGAATGGAGGTGAAGAATAGGCCCGAACTCCTACCCAGTTACTCAAGAGATATTCTTTTTCTCCTGAGAACCTTCCTCATTTTTTTCTTGATACATTCACCTTCTTCTTTGGACGACACAGGATTGCTGCCAGACAGCTGACCACAAAGTCCGGAAAAAACCATTGATTGACTTTGGAACCGATTCTGACTTTTCTTGATTGATGACATAGCCTAGGGCACAAAGCAACACAATAGTTTTGCTTAAATTGCACTTTAGTTGCTGAGGGCAGTGATCCACCAGAAGGATGTCACTCGGGCATAAAATAAACCTGATGCCTTGTCCTCTCAGATGTTCTACAACAGACCATGGTAGCTTGGTAAAGCATCCGAGGGCAGATGAAAATCCAAATACCAGAACCACACATTAGCAAAATTGGCCCCACAAGCCACACTAGAGAAATAAAGCAGTTTGGAGCACACAGGGGGACCACAATATATGCAACATTTAGGTCTAATCTTGTCATCGAGTCCTCTGGAAAAATGATGTCCTTTAGCAGAGAGATATCCTTCATCATGAAGTGTCTGAATATCAGCCACTGAATTATCTTCAATTTATGATGGATCTGAAACCCTTGTCCTCCTTCTCCACTACAAATATGTACCTCAAAAAATCACTTTGGAGTAGTACCAATAAGCAAATCTCTCCCTTCGTCTCCATTTTCAACACTTCTAGGTCTATCAGGTATAACTGTTGCTCTGAAAAACTCAGTGGTTTGCATCTGACTTGCTGTACTAAAAAGCCTTAAAACTATGGGCCTGATTTAGAATTTGGCGGACGGGTTAATCCATCACAACGGTGACAGGTATCCTGTCAACCGAAATATAAATCCCATTATATCCAATGGGATTTCGATTTCGGTGGACAGGATATCTATCACTGTTGTGACTGAGTAACCCATCCGCCAAGTTCTAAATCAGGCGCTATGTGAAATCTCTGCATAGTTTTGAGGACCCACAATTCATTTGTAATTTTTCTCAAGTTTTCCCTGAACAATTTCAACCTGCCCCCTAATCTTAGAGTGGGAAAATTAGTAATCCGTACAGTAATAACATCCTGGTGCATTAGCTCCACATCTGAATCTGCCTCTGTCACCCCTGCATCTGGCACCATCTCTTGAAGTCCTGGATTGCCCTGTATCCTGCCAGCGGTTGTTTCTTCTACCATGGTGTCTCTGGGGACCTTACTGGAAAGGACATCCAGAGGAGCATTTACTACCTTTTCAATCCCAAGGGAAAATCTCTCCCTTAAATATTTTCCTCATAGATATTTGGACTTTGTCCAGAGGTGGCAAAGTTGCTACAGATGTCCCAGCCCCTTTATAGAAGCTTCTCCAAACAGAAAACCTTGTGCAGAGGGCCCAGCCTCAGAAGAAGCTACATCTGCAAACTTTGGGTCTACTTTAATCAGTGATCATCGTCTTTCTGTAGGAAGAGACCAAGGCCCTCATTATGTCATTGGCGGTAAAAACCACCTACCGCCGCGGCGATGGGCGTCAAAAGACCATCGCCGCGGCTAACATCAGTCTGCCATAATATGCCCCCAGCCGGATTTCCGCCACAAGAAGGGCAGAAATCTGTCTGCGGTCATGCTGGCGGATGGTGTTAAGGTGGCGCTGCTACCACCAGCAGCGCCACACCAGTAGACTGCGCCAGCCGTATTTTGACAAATAATATGGCCTGGCGGTGTTCTGCTGGCGGGTGCTGCTGGTGGTAGCAGCGCCCCGTCCTGTCCCCTGCCGGAAGACCCCCGGGGATGGGTCGGTGTGTGCATGAGTGTGTGCATGCATGAGTGTTATGTGTAGTGTTGTTTGCGTGCATGTATGCATGTGTGAGAATGCGTGTAAGTATGGATATGTGAATGCGTGTCTGCGTGACAGTTTGAATGTGGTGTGGATGTGTGCATGAATGAATGGATGCATGCATGTATGAATGCGTGTATGCCTGTGTGAGTGGTGTGTGTGTATACATGGTGTGTGTCTGCGTGTGTGTGGGGGTGAGGGATTGGAAGGGGGGAGCGTGGATGGAGGAGGGGTGGGGGCAACTGGGGAGTTGTTGGGGGGAGGGGGCCTCCTGTCTGTGACAGGGAAGGAATTCCATGTCACTGATAGGGCCTACCGCCATGGTTTTCGTGGCATTACGAACGCCACAAAAAGCCATGGTGGTAGGCAGGGTCAAAATGCCTGAAGCGGCACAATAGCGGCCACCGGCCTGGAGATTCTTATCTCCAGCCTGGGGGCTGCTAACGCCATGGCAGTTGGAGTGGTACATTTGCAGGTTGGCTTCAGCCAACCCGCCAATGTCATAATGTGGCAGTATGTACTGCCAGCCTGTTGGCGCTACTACTGCCACATTACCACCGACCGCCGGGGTCATAATGTTCCCCTAAGTCGGCATTTCCTAACATGCAGAATGACTGTTCAATCTATCTTGGCATACTGTCAGAGGACATGGGGATTCACGAGGCTTAGACTCTTTAGGCAGTTCCAAAAACTTCATGATTAGTTTTCCTACGTCCAGGAGTTTATCCCGGTAGGCTTTCCAAGAATGGTCTACCCCTTTTTCAAATCTTTCATGTATTTCACCAGGAATATACACATCTTAGTGTCTGTATCAGGAGTGGCGGTGACATGGCCCTCGAAGTGTGGGCATTCAGCCCTCAATTGTTCTCTAACTTACTTATCAATGGGTTGTTTCTCTGGCCACATAGTCTGCAACTTTAGGAATAGGGAACCCCTCCAAAGATCTTGGGTGGTAGGACTCCTTAGATTCAAACATATCGGACTGAGCATGTTCCTCATCAGCCTCTCCAGTAGAAGATGGGACCAGGATGCCAGGTTCTTTTGCACACCAGTTCCTCTCCAAAGCATCATCATCTAATTTGCCCTCTCCTCCTGTGGGGTCCCCATTCCTGGAGTCAGTTTCCAGGACAACACAGTGTTATCAGCTTCCTGGGAGAAGGATACAGTTTTCACATGCAGGGGTTGTTGCAGAAGGATTCTCTCAGTGTATCAAATTCTTCCAGGTGCCCTATGTCATGCTTTTATTTTTTTGCCTTTCTAGGCTTGCCATTCTGCCTTCCCAAACTCCTTCTTCAATTTGCTCACAAAACCACTGCAGGGTGACTGATTTCAAGTTTTAGCCCACCTCCTACCCCGCGGTCGAGTAGACCCAAGCCGAAACCCCCGCAGCAGATGCCTGTGTGCCACTACCTCCCCGCACGGCAACTGCTATTGCCAAACTCCCCTTAACCTTGAGTCCTTTTTTGCATTTCCCTTGCAATGTATGAGCGGGTGCTTGCCTGCACACTTGGAACACTTGTGGCTGAGCGTGCAGTACTCCTTATTACAGAATCTCTGTTGTAGGCCCAACTTGCTCCCGCGTGCCCTGCCTGTCCTCTGCCAACACCTCCCACACCACTTTTGGTGGGGCACCCTTGAAAGGGCAGGTAAACTATTGGATCCCAGTGGCTGTAAAAACTGTTGGACCGTTCTGGCTTGCCCCATTGTGTGCAGCCATAGGTCGTTTTTGAGCTCCCCCTATTTTCCTTCTGCATCTGCCGCCAATCTGGCTTGATTTCCTTGTCGTATCTAACCCACACATAGCCTCCAAATGTGATATGGGCCTTTCGGATCAAATCCTTGTATTTGAAGAGAGCGATATAGTGCTCCGTTCCATACTTTCTATTTTGTAGACACCATCATGAGTGCCTTTAAGGGCTTGATAATCCTCATATATGGCAACTTTTCAATCTTTAAATCCTTGATTTCCTTCTTATCCATCTCCTCGCTCTTTGCACCATCCTTTTTTTTTGCCATCGGCCCTGTCCCTTTATTCACTAACCCATCACCATCCACATCCATGCTTTTCTCCACCTTACCTTTGACCACTTATCTCTGTCACTTGCTCCCTCTTCTGTTGCCAACTGCTCTGTCCCTACCCCTCTGTCTTCTACGTAAGTCCCCTTCCTTAATTTTATATCTGACCCCGGCTCCGTGTTTCCACTCCTGCTTTCACCCCTTGGAAACCATTACAGGTCAACCACTTTCTTTGGCATGCTTAACTGGCCTCAAGGTCAGCACCCTCACCAAAGTTTGCCATCCAGCCAGCGTTTTCTCCCCCATCATCACCAGACATCTTCTCATTCACCGTCCCTTCTGCTCGCTCCTGAAAAGCACTAAATTCAGTCTGTTTATTTTGTACTCCACTCATTCTCCCATGCCGTGACCAGTATTGACCCTCGGCCCCCACTCTGTCTCCATTATCTTCACTCAGATTTCCTCTCCTCAAGCTGCTCCTCATCAAGTTCCAGACTCTCACTACCAACATCCAAAACTTTCTGTGTACCACTCGGACTGCGTTCTTCATGCAGTACATTGCCATCCCATTCAGGTTCCTGGAGGCAGCTGCACCTGTCTTCCAGGGGAGCCAACACCAGACCTTCCCCTCGCCACTGCAGAGGAGGCCCCACAAGACCTTCCCCAGCTCGCAGTGCCTTCCTCCACTGCTGCCGTCAGGCCAGCCACTCCTGAACATGCTGGCTCTTCCTCTCAGGCTATAGCAGCTACACAAGACTCTACTGAGTATGCATTCGATGTTTCGCCCTGGAACCCAATCACATGTGATAAGGCCTGGTCTGTTGTGATTCTCACCTAACCCAGACCTGTCTTCTTCCAGCTCCGACACACACACCCACTTCCCAAAGCTCCTACATCGAACCTAACCCTCACTTAAGTCCCTAATTCTACCTGTGCCTCCCTCAAGTAAACCCTAACTCCCCACCCTTTATCATCCAGTGTCTAGTCCACCTGGTATCCAGGCCCCACTGGTCTCCCATTGTACGCCTCCCCTCACTGCAGGGTTGGTGTCCCTCCCTCCTTTCTTTCTAGTATAGCACCTTGAGACCCTTACAGATGAGTAGTTGCACTTTATAAACCCTGATTTGATTTGATTTGATATACACCTTAACTGACTTCCCCGCCACCCATCTTAGTTGCAAAACATACTCTACCTCTCCCCTATTGACCCTTGCTCTTCTATCTTCCTGCCTTCCTTCACATCCTCATCGCTCCGATCTAGCCGAGCTTGCAATATTAACTGATGCTCAATTCCCCTCCCCCCATCTCGGACATGCTGACAATCTCCTTTTAGCTGCGTTAACTGACTGCACCATCATGGCATCTGCAGACGCTGATCGCAAAGTTGGGGGCATACTACATTACCCTGTCCACTCTTGATCACAATGTGATGCCACTGTTTGTCCCACCCCCACCTTCAACTCACTGCACGTATTGTGTCCCTCCTATAACATGCGCTGCGCCGACTGGTAGTGTCAAACTCCTCTCTGCATGTCCCTTGTGTTGAAATAGACTGCCTCCTGCCACAGTGGGTGTAAGACTTTGATATTGCAGGCTGATAGACTTGCCTGCCCCTCTCACTGCCATGTGCACTTGCAGCTGGCCTCCACTCTTGCAGTCTTCCCTGCAATGTGCTCAATGACTGCTCAACATGGCCCTGCCACCCACAACTGCCTCACATTTTAATGGTTTGCTTCTAAGTGGCGTGCATGGCAAAACAACAGCCACCATGCCTTTTGATGCTGTCTGCACGAGCCTGCTTCCACCTCTCGCCGGGACTTTGCTTATGCTGGACACAATGAGGTCCTCACGCCCTGCCTCCTTAAGCAGGCAGAGCATGGACCCTACCTTCTTCTCCTGCATACTCCTTAACATAGGCCCACAAAATATCTTTGGCCAAACTAAAATATTTCCTGCCCTGCCTAGCTGCTACCATGCACTGTATCTGTCGTGCCCTGTCAATGCTTCCGCATCACACAACGTGGTCATGTGTTAGACCTAGCATCCTTGGCGTGGTTTCCCCTGTCTTTTTGCCTCTGCTTCCTGTATTTTTGACTGTGTGCTGGAATTCGTTTTTGCTGGTTTTGGTACTATGAGCACTTTACCACTGCTGACCAGTGCTAAAGTGCAAGTGCTCTCTATCTAAATTGTGATGACGATTGGTTATCCCTGATTGGCAAATTTGATTTACTAGAAAATCGCTAGTAAACTGCACTAGAGTTGCCCACTAGATGTGCAGTGTATTTAAAAGGCAGGACATGTACTGGTGTGTTTTACATGTCCTGATAGTGAAATACTGCCAAATTCGTTTTTCACTATTGCAAGGCCTATCTCTCCCATAGGTTAACATGGGGATTGCCTTGAAATACCTTTTAAGTGCTGCTTCCCATTGGGAGCAGATGGAGATGTAGAGTTTGGGGTCTCCGTGAGTGTACATTTTAAAAATGCATTTTTTGGTAAAGTTTGTTTTTAGATTGTGAGTTTGAAAATTCCACTTTTAGAAAGTGGCATTTTCTTGCTTAACCATTCTGTGCCTCTGCTTGGTTGCTGAATCTACGTCTGGGTCAGACTGACAGATTGACAGTTTGTGAATTTACTCTAGATAGTAACACAAAGGGAGCTGAGGTGTGTCCTGCACATCCTGATGGGTCTTCCTAGGCTACTAGGCTAGAGTGGGACGGAGGAGCTGACACCTGCACTGCTGTGCACAATACATCTCCAACCCCCTAGAGTGTGGCTGGGGCAGGACAAGAAAGAGGCAGGGTCGTGTGCACTACAAAGACATTTCTTTGAAGTTTGTCTACTTCAATGGCAGACATGAGGATAAGTATTGGACTGCTGTCCCCACAACTTTACCAAGACCAAGAGGAACCTCTAACAAGGAGAAGAGCTGAAAATCTGTGAGGAGGATTACTGCCCCTTTGCTGTGTATGTTTTGCTGGGTTGCCCAGAAGATGCTACTTCTGCCTCAGAAAGGACAAAGACTGGATTTGCTTGTGAAGTCATCTGCCAGCACCTGGCCTCTCTTGCTGAGACCCCTGACTTGCCAAAGGGTGCCACATCCAGTCCCTGGACACCTGGAAACAGAAGCCGGTAGAACCTGAGTAAAAATCCATGCACCAGAGCCGAGCAGCAGAAAAATTGATGCAGCACAAGCCTTGTGGCTGCAGAAATCGACGCATCGCTAGCTCAGTGTGGCTTCATCATTCCCGTGAGACCGGATTTCCCATGCATCGTCCCGGGGCACCAAAACTTCAACATCACAGCAAGGACCCGAGGCTCTCTATCTGGAAACTGACTCATCCCTTACCTGCAAGGAAATAATTGATGCATAGCTTACCCGACGGGGAAAGAATCTACACACGTCCTCACTTGAAAGTAAGGAATCGACACATCGCTTGCTGTTCTGACATACTCTTTCACCTGCAGCTTTATTTTTGACGCATACCAGGTACTTTGTGGTAAATCAAGGCAACCGTAGATTTCTATGGACTAAGACTTGTGTACCTTGTATTTTAGTAGTTTTGTTCTTGTTTGAGTTAGATAAATATTGGCCATTTTTCTAAATTGGTATGGAGTTTTTTTGTGGTGTTTTCACTGTGTTACTGTGTGTGGTTGTAGAAATACTTCACACATTGCCTCTGAGATAAGCCTGACTGCTTGTGCCAAGCTACCAAGGGGGTAAGCAGGGGTTGTCTTAGGTGTGTGACTCCCTTACCCTGACTAGAGTGAGAGTCCCTACTTGGACAGGGTGTAAACTGACTGGCAACTAGGGAACACATTTCTAACATCATGTGACTAACGAAGACAGTACATGCCTGTCGCGTGTGACGGCTGAACGGCCCAATCCTGGGCCACAAAAGTAAACACGAGTGGGAGCTCATAACGTGATGCAGCCAGGTTAAGCATGACTCCGATATGAGCTGTGCCCACTTGACACATACCCCTCCTTGTAGCCAAGCATCATGTAGCAGCTTTCTCTTTTCATGTTTTCCCTTGCAGGCATCATTTCCTGAAATCTTTTGCTCCCTCATTGACATCAGTTCCTAAATCTTCTGTTCCCTTGCTGGCAGCAGTGTTGGGAATTCCTGTTCCCTCACCTGCATCACTTGGCAGCCCTGCAAAATAGAAAACAAAACAAGGATTAAAGGTAGTAACACGCTCATGCCGCAATGCTCTGCACTGTTTGATTCATTACCTACCTTTAAAGCCTACATGTGGTACCCTGCCAAGAAGGGTCAGTGCATAGTGTAACACTCGCTAAACGTCTTTGAAACATGGGTAAAAACTCTTGAATTAAGAATTAGCCTGAGACTATGGCCCTCATTACAACCCTGGTAGTCGGTGACAAAGTGGCGGTAATACCGCCAACAGACCGGCAGTAATTAGTGCCAAATTTTGACCATAGCGGAAAGATCTCCGAAAGACAGCCAATGTACCACACCAACCGCCAGGGCAGAAACAACAGCCACCACAGTGGTAGCCGCCTACACCCAGGCGGAAGTCAATGTTCCACCCACCACATTAAGACCCTGCAATCCGCCACATTTTCCGGGGTGGTACCAACGACATCAAAAGCCTGGCGGAAACAGAGCTTAGAAGTGAAAGACTCACCACTGGAGACACAGGGAACAACCACGCCACCATGGAACCAGAATTGCATGTATTTCCGATGATATTCTACGTTCTGCTCCACCACGAACACCAACGCCGGCGAAGACGACGAAGGTGTGTACAGCCGCCTAGCACACAAGGGAGTGGGGGAGGAAAACTACAGTGACACACACATGCACCACACATACCCCATACACACACCCCATACACACAACCAGATGCAAAGCAAGTTTATCCCCCTAAATCGGCTGAATAATGCAAGGACAAAAATAATTTATTAAAGTGAGTGTAATAATATCAACACAATATAAAAATAACTTAGCCAATGTTACAGATATCTACAAATGTACAGAAAAAGGGACACTGCCCAGTCCTCAGTTCGCGTCTGCCACATGGCCAAAGGGCAAAGTCCAAGGCCCCACTTGTCACCTGCATCAATACGGAGAGAACACTGCAGGGGCATCAGTTGGCAAATAGACAGGCACCTCAGGAGGAGGGAGGGGGGCACCTCAGCCGGATGCGGTAACAAGACCACTGGTTCTGGAGGGGGCAGCATGCCCTGTGCTTGGTCCTGGGGAGTGCAAGGCCACAGTCTTTCAAGTGGATGACTTGCCCATTGGTTCTGGAGGGGGCAACATGCCCTGTGCTTGGTCCTGGGGAGTGCAAGGCCACAGTCTCTCAAGTGGGTGACTTGCCCACTGGTTCTGGAGGAGGCAACATGCCCTGTGCTTGGTCCTGGGGAGTGCAAGGCCACAGTCTCTCGAGTGGGTGTCTTGCTCACTGGTTCTGGAGGGGGCAGCCCACACAGCAGCCTATGGAGGCAGGATCACATTGTGGCCGCCGGCGGTGATGGCTGCACTGTGGTGGTGCTGGTGCTAGTGGTGGTGGTGGGACGCTCCTGCACATCCCCTGCACCCTCGGATGGATGCACTGTGGTGGCATTGGTGCTGGTGATGGGAGGCTCCTGCACATCCCCTGCACCCTCGGATGGATGGACTGTGGTGGTGGTGGTAGTGGTGGTGGGAGGCTCCTGCACATCCCCTGCACCCTAAGATGGACGCACTGTGGTGGTGCTGGTGCTGGTGGTGGTGGTGGGAGGCTCCTGCACATCCCCTGCACCCTCAGATGGATGCACAACCATGCTTGGTGGTGGGGGCTCCGAGACAGCTGCTGGTGCATGCTCCTGGTCCTTCTTTTCTGCTGGTGCAGGCTCCTGGTCCTTCTTGCCTGCTGGTTCAGGCTCCTTGCCCTTCTTGCCTGCTGGTGCAGGCTCCTTGCCCTTCTTGCCTGGAATCCTTTCCACCACAAGTAGGTGTGGATGGAACTGGGGCCGTTGACTGTGTGGCTGAGGTGCTTGGCTGGATTCGTGACAGCCTGGCCATACGTGTAGGATGGGGGGAGGGGTAGGGAAGCGGTCAATGGTGGACAGAAAAAGTTTCTTAGGGACATTGGGGCGGGAAGAGGGAGAAGGAATGGGAGTGGAAGATGAGGGAGTGGTTGTTGGGGGTGTCTGTCTGCTGGATTTGGGTGCAGGTGCATGGGTTATATGCTGTTGTGAGGTGGATGGCTGTTGGGTGTCTGAGTGCTTGCGTTTGTGTACTTTAGGAGGGGGGACAGACACAGTGGGAGAGGACAGAGGGGACGTGTGCATGGGTGCATGGATGTTTTGGAGGTGTCTGCCAGTGAGGTGTGTGTTCAGCTTGGTGTGGTGATGATGCTGGTAGTGGATGATGATGTAGTACATGCAGGTGTGAGTGTGGACGTGACTGGGAGAGAAGGGTGGAGGGGGAGACAGTGGAGGTAGTGGATGTTGTAGTGTCTCCAACTGTATGTTGTTTGAGTGAGTGCTTGTGGGATGAAGTGTGGTGCTTGTGTTTGCCTGTGACACTCTTGGGTGTTGTCCTGTGTGCATGCTCGTCTGGCTGTGGGCTTGGGATGGGTTGGGGTGGAGCAGAATGGGACTGGGAAGAGGAAGTTGGAGGGGGGACGGTAGAAACAGGAACAATGGCTGCCATCAGAGAGGAGGCCAGAGCCTGGATCGATCTCTGTTGGGCCTCCAATCCAGTGTGAATGCCCTCCAGGAATGCATTAGATTGTTGCAACTGGGCTGCCAGCCCCAGGAGGGCATTACAATGGTTGACTGACATACAGAGATGGATCTCAGGAGGTCAATAACCTCCTCACTCAGGGCAGCAGGGCTAACTGGGACAGGGCCTGAGGTGCCTGGGGCGAAGGAGATGCCCACCCTCCTAGGTGAGCGGGCACGGGCAACTCGATGAGGGGCTGCTGGGAGGGCGGCGCTCGTACGGGGGTGGCGGCTGTACCTGTAGCTGGGGTGGTCACAGAAGTGTCCACCACCACCAGGGAGCTTCCATCGGAGGAGGTATCTGTGTCTGAATTGTCTCCGCTGTGGTGCTCCCCTTGCCCTCTGTCCCATTGGTGCCCTCAGCCGCGGTGGACTCCGCCTCCTGGGTCCTGTGGGATGCAGCTCCCTCCATTGTCAGTGCCTCTGCTCCTCTGCCAGATGATGCTAATGCACATAAGGACAGGATGACAAAAAAAGAAAGGGAGGGAAGAGACAAAGGATACACTGGGTCAATGGCTGCACCAACACCACCGTTGGTGTACACAGCACCCTCACACACAGGGAACAGGCCTACACACTATGCATTGCACCAGCACTGATGTTGCTAGCCACCAAGGCATGAGGAGGGGCACACACCGCCAAATGCAGCACCCCTGGGACCCATGCTGCCCTGACCAGTAGTGGATGCTTACAAGCTAGGTAGGTAGGATAATCCCTTCAGAACCCTAGCCATCAGAGGAGAAACGCTGCTACATCAGGGCTAGCCTAGGGGCACCCACTGACACACATCCACCACCCGGATACCACCCCACCAGCTGTAAGATGTAATAATAGTCACTGTACTTACCCCCTTGGGGCTGCTGTGATGCCCTCAAGCGCCCATCCAGCACTGGATAGGCCACCACAAGTATGCGGGCCATCAGGGAGTGAGGGTTCGACGGGCACCCCTTCCTCGTTGGGAGGCCATCCCCAGCTGGGCCCTGCCGTCTTCCGTGCCCAGTGTCTCTGGTCCTCCTGCCGTTTCCGACAGTGGGTGCTCCGCATGCCATAGACCCCCAGGGTTCGCTTGTCCTTGACGATGGCATGCTATATACCCTTCTTTTGATGGGCGCTGACCTGAAGAGGCAATACACACAGGAAAACACCATTAGACAAACAGTCCAGCCTGTTACACATATGGCCACCATACCCGTTTGCATCACCATTAGCACACACATAGCGCAGCGCACAGCATATACACCGCAAAGAAGACATCCACCCCCCCTTACATCGAGGCCTTCACACACACAACTCCATGCATTCATGCCACATGCATCGTGCCCACATTGTACTCACCTGTTGGTCTAGAGGCCCATACAGCAGTCTGTACTGGGGTAGGACCCCATCCACCAGTCTCTCCAACTCCTCCCAAGTGAAGGCTGGGGCCCTTTCCACGGTCACACCGGCCATGGAAGGTTCCAGACACAGGTCACAGCAGCACATGCAGTGTTGGTCCTCTCCTATGGAAGGTCAGGTAGCAAGTGAGGAATACTTTAGAAAATGGCAGTCACGTCCGCGGCGGTGCATACCGTCACTGCCGGGGTAGATCACCATTGGCCACTGTACCCCATAGGGGCCAATATTATCCAATGAGGAGTGGCACGGCAGTGCCTGACCGCCTCCCACCACGGTGCATAACATCAGCGGAACTACCTCATTTCCATCTGTCCCTCCACACAGGACTGGCGGTTGCCATTTCAGGGGCGGCAGCCCTATGGATTCATGCTGCGTCACAGAAGAAATAGGCACATAATGGACAATTCACACTGACCCATTACAAGTTTACTGATTGAAAACTACTGTTGTGGCTCCAATGTTCAGTTTGCGACAGCCTCCTCACTCTTGTGTCCCTTAGATATCTACCGCTGCGGGTGAATAGGAGATGGAGACATAACCCCGTGTAGAGACCCCGGGTGGACTTGGCAACACTGGAGGAGAAGCACATTGTCCTCACCTATAGACTTGACAGGGCCACAATCACAGAGCTGTGTGGCCAGTTGGAACCTGACCTGATATCTGCCATCCGTCACCCCACTGGGATCCCCCATGTTGTGCAAGTGCTATCTGTACTCCATTTCCTGGCAACTGGTTCTTTCCAAGTGACAATGGGCTTGGCAGCAGGAATGTCACTGCCAATGTTTTCAATAGTGCTGACAAGAATGTTGTCTGCCCTGATAAAACACATGTGCAGCTACATTGTTTTCCCCCAGGTTGAGGATTTGGCCACAGTGAAGGCCGAGTTTTATGCAATGGGACATATCCCCAGCATAATTGGGGTGATTGATGGAACACATATTGCATTTGTCCCTCCCCCTGGGAGAATGAACAGGTGTTCAGGAATCGTAAGAGTTTCCACTCCATGAATGTTCAGATGGTGTGCTTGGCGGGCCAGTACATCTCCCACGTCAATGCTAAGTATCCTGGGTCGGTGCACAATGCCTTTGTCCTATGGAATAGCGGCATTCCAAATGTGATGGGCCAACTACAGAGGCACAGGGTGTGGCTAATAGGTGAGCCCTGGTTCCCACCCAGTAGATGTTGATGTATGGGTATGGTGTGGGCCATATAGGATAGTGTGTGGCTAAATGTTGTCCCTCAATATTTACAGGTGACTCTGGTTACCCAAACCTATCGTGGCTGCTGACCCCTGTGAGGAATGCCAGGACAAGGACAGAAGAACGTTATAATGAGGCACATGGGCGAACCAGAAGGATCACTGAACGGACCTTTGGCCTCCTGAAGGCCAGGTTCTGGTGCCTCCATCCAACCTGTGCTACTCACCCAAGAAGGTCTGCCAGATAGTAGTGGCATGCTGCATGTTGCACAACCTGGCCCTCAGACGCCATGTCCCTTTTCTGCAGGAGGAGGAGACTGGAGATGCCCGTGTGGCAGCAGTAAACCCTGTGGACAGTGAGGATGAGGAGGCGGAGGATGAGGACAACAGAACATCAGTTATACGACAATACTTCCAATGACACACAGGTAGGACAGTGTAACTTTACATTTCAATAACTTTGGTTGTAATCTGTGTGGCAATGGCATGCTGATATTTCCCTCTTCTATGCCCACTTACTGTTCCCTCTGGCAATTCATTTTGCAGATGTTGGTGACTTGACATATACTCCTGGTGTGATCACACCAGCCAGCTACAGGTCATGAATCTATGCTCATTCTATGTACAGTTAATTTGCAATTTTTGTACCTGTTTCAAATAATACATATTTGATATACATGACATACTACAAATGGATTTTTTTCAAAGAGTGTTTATTGAAGTGCTGACATATATGGGGGAACATGCAATGGGATGGGGTGATGATGGAGGAAAGTCCAGGGTATTGTGTCAGTCTGTTTGTAGCACAGGTGCATTGTCCAAGGGGACATAGGAAGGGGAGCAATGGCAGTTCAAGGTGGACAGGGTGACTGAGTGGGACACAAGGGTGACAATCAGAGGAGCCCCATTTCCTGGTGGGGGTCTTGGCAAGTGTCTCTGGCTTCTGTCTGGATCGCTGGAAAAATTTGCGGATTGGTTCACCTTCTGCAGGGGTCGGGGTGCTGGTGGCCTGTGAGTCCTGTGGAGGGGTCTCCGGGCGACGAGTGGCAGTGGAAGTGGAAGGCTGTTCAGAAGTCTGGCTAGTGGCAGGGGCCCGCTGGTGTGAGACTGCCTCCCTCATAATGTTGGCAATGTCAGGCAGCACCCATGCTAGGGAGATCAGGGTGTTGTTAATGGCCTGCAAGTCCTCCCTGATCCCCTGGTACTTCCCCTCCTGCACGTTGTCCAGGATATGGCCCATCGTGTCCTGGGAATGTTGATAGGTTCCCAGGATCTCGGGGAGTGCCTCCTGTAGAGTTGGTTCCCTGGGCTTGTCCTCCCCCTGGCGCACAACACTCCTCCCAGTTTCCCTGTTGGCCTGTGCCTCTGTCCCCTGAACCGTGTGCCCACTGCCACTGACCCCAGGTCCCTGATTGTCTTGTGTGCAAGGTGTGGCCTGGGGTCCCTGTAGAGGAGGGCACACTGCTGATTGACCTGTCCTGTGGACAGAGGTGTGGGTAGCCTGGGTGGGTGCTGTGGTATTGGATCCTGATGGGGAAGGCTCTGTGGTGGTGGGTGACAGGGCTTGGGTAACCGGCTGTACAGTGGTCCCTGATTGGCCAGGTAGGTCGTCTAGATCCTGAAGACCAGAGTTACTGTCATCACCGTGGGCCTCTTCTGTTGGGGGACTGGATACTGCTGGCACCTCCTCTCCGGTGACATTGGCTGGGGTACCTGTGAGTCCAAACAATCCCCCAGAGTTATCACAGAGACACAAATGATATCCCAAATGCTCTCTTTTTGGGTAGTGTGGTCGAGCAGATAGACACATATCAGAGAGTAGTACTAAGCATGTAAAGCACACACTCATTTAGTAAGTGAGGCACAATCTCAATGAAGAAATCAGACACACAAGTTGTAAAAATAACATGCACTTTTATATAAACTTTAATACCAAGATCTCCAGAATCAAGTAATTACTTTTCAAGATCAGAATTTTTAGAGTTTTTGAAAGTTGACAGTGCATTTTTCAGAAGCTGTAGTGTAATCCTATGGACGACGAACAAATACTGCATACAGTTATAGTACAGCGAACTATGGGACCAATCTCCTGGACTTAGGGTCAGTATGGGGCAAGGTCCAAGGCCACACCAGCAGGTCACCTCAGGCGGCACTCGGGTGGCTGGGGACACAGGTGCAGTTCAGCCTTGGGTGCCCCGTGTAAGTCTATGGGAATCAGTCCAGTCAAAAGTTGCTGCGGGGGTGGACTGAGAGGCCGGTCCATGTGAACCACCAAGGGGGGGTTCAGTTCTTGTGGCGCTCGGGGACCTAGGGACACCAGTGGTCCTGTTCTCCTAAGTCCAGGGAGTCCGGGTGCAGAGGTGGTTTTGACCATCTGGTTTACCGTCACTGGAGGCAGTCGCAGTGCAAGGGGCCCACAGAAACAGGCTGCAGGCGTGGACTGCGGGACCAGTCTGGCTGAACCAACAGTTGGGCTCAGGCCTCATGAGCCCGGGAGATGTAGGGACACCAGAGGTCCTCTTCTCCTCAATCCAGGGTGTCTGGGAAGTCCACAGGGGGCAGGCTCGGAGTGCGCTTCATCTCTGGAGGGTCTGGGGACCACACTGACACTGTTGGCCCATTTCAGCTCAGGCTAGGTGGCTCGGGTTCCATGGTGAAATCCAGTGTTGGGTTTTTGGCAGTCTCAGTCCTTGCAGTTCTTTCTTGGAGGCCTGTAGATGCAGGGGAGCTTCTCCTCTACTCCAAGGGACTTCTTCTTGGTGATTTGTGAAGCACTGGCAGCTCTCAGAGTTTCTTGGAGGCTGCAGCGGCACGACAGGCCAGTTGCTCCTCAAGGATCAGGCATATCAGGCAGCCTGGCAGGGTTGACGCCAAGTCAGTCATGCTCCTCAGTTCTTGGGTTCAGCAGACTTCTTGTCCACTCCTTCTTATGTGTCCAGTGAAGATCTGAGGATCTGGTATCAGGGGGCATCCCTAAATACTCAAGGGGGTGCGAAGGGGAGTGAATTGTAGTAGCTAATGGGCTACTTATCCCTGGGGTCACTACAACCCCTCGATGACCACTTCCTGAGGGGAGTGGGCATCACCCTGTCCAGAGGTCCTAAATTCCACCACTCAGAAGATGGCAGAATTTCCTAAGACATGTCCACTTCAGGCTGGTCACCTTAGGGATATCCCCAATTTGGAAAGGTAACCCTCGTCCTGCATAGCTACTTTTCCTGCCTGTCCAGGTACCAAATGGGCCTGAGGCAGGGGGTTTGGCATCTTCTTCTGAGGAAGGCCAGTTCTGCAAACCAAAGGAGGTGGGCTACTTTGAAGTCCCTGCCTTTGAATTCAGTTTAGTTGGCCATCCTGTTGGAGGGGTGTTAACACCCCTGCCAGTGCAGGCTTTTGTTTCTAACCTCCAGAGAGCGAAGGCTCTTACCCCTGGGAGTCAGATTCTCATCTGTTGGTGGCAGGCTGGCTGGAACTAGCCCGTGAGCTCACCAGCAGTTGGTAAGTTTTCAGGGGGCACCTCTAAGGTCCCCTCTGGGTGCATGTATTAATAATTCCATCATTGGAATCAGAAAGAGTTTATTAATACGAGATGTTTGATACCAAATATCCCTAGTTTCAGTGAAGCCATCATGTAACTGTGGAACTCGTATTGATCAGTGTCCAGCATATGTATTTAAAATGGCTTCACTGCACACTTACTCTGTCTAAGAATCGACAAAGACATAGCAGGGACATATTTGCTCTTGCAGATATGCCCACACGTGTAATATAATGCACCCTGCCTTAGGGCTATAAGGCCTGCTGAAGGGGTGAATTACAAATATCCCAGGCAGTGTTTTGAGGGACATGGCGCACATGCCATGTTATGTTTTCACTTTTGAGAGCACCTTGTCATGCAGTCTGCAATGACAGTCTGCATGAGGTTTGTGCTGGGTCCCTTAGAGTGGCACAAGGTGTGTAGGAGGCTGGCCTGGTTTGTAGTGGGTACCAAAGGTACTTACACCTTGAACCAGATCCAGTTATCCCGTCTTAGTGAAATATAATCAGTGTCTAGAACCCAGGCTGTCTAGAGGTAGCTGTAGGCAGAGCAGCCAAGGCTGAACCAGGAGACATGCAAAGCTCTTGCAATACCACTGTAGTCACACAGGGGGTCATTATGACCCTGGCGGAGGGCGGAGCAGCGGCGGTAAGACCGCCAACAGGCTGGCGGTCTTTTTTTTTGTATTATGACCATGGCGGTTACCGCCATGGTCATCCGCCGGTTCCGGTCCTGGGTATCCAGCCCGGCGGCCGTCACCATGAAATCCATTGCGGTAAGCACTATCAGTGCCAGGGAATTCCTCCCACCACCACCCCGACTCCCTCCCCTACACCCCCCCCACCCCTGCCACCCCCCAAAGGTGGCAGGGCCCCCCTCCCCACCCCGACCCCCAACATCACATCACCCATACCCACACGACACGCACGCAGGCACCACCTACACACTTACACGTACACACGCCGACATTCATGCCTACATCCACACACACAGTCAGACACGCACACCCACATACAAACATACACGCACACATCCATACAGACATACCCACAGACATACACACACTCATTCCCAAAACACGCAACACCCCGCAAGCATACACGCACTCACACCCCCTCTACATACACAGACGTACACCCCCATGCACCCACACAACACACAACACCCCCCCACCCCCCTCCCCTAACGGACGATCGACTTACCTGTTCCGTCGATCCTCCGCGAGGGGAGGAGAGCCATGGGGGCAGCTCCGTCGACACCACACCGCCAACAGAACACCGCCATGGCGAATCACAGGACGTGATTCGCTGGGCGGTGTTCTGTTGGCGTGGCGGTGGAGGTAGAGCAACCTCCACTTCCCCGCCTCCCGCCAGTATGGCTGTTGGCGGCTCTCCGTCCGTAAAAGGACGGAGAGCTGCCAACGGTCATAATAGGCCGAGCGGCAAACCGCCACAACTGGCGATCTTCTGCACGGCAGTCCCTCGGCGGTCTTGGAAAAAGACCGCTGAGGTTGGAATGACCACCACAGTACCCACACACATGAAAGACAATACTCAGTATTACAAAAATAAAGGTACTTTATTTTAGTGCCACAATGACAAAAATACCTTAGAGACTATGGGGGTCATTCTGACCCCGGCCGGCGGCGGTAGCCGCCGGCCTGGCTGGGACCGCCAGAAGACCGTACCGCGGTCACAAGACCGCGGCGGTCATTCTGGGTTTCCCACTGGGCTGGCGGGCGACCGCCAAAAGGCCGCCCGCCAGCCCAGCGGGAAACACCCTTCCACGATGAAGCCGGCTCCGAATGGAGCCGGCGGAGTTGCTGGTGTGCGACGGGTGCAGTAGCACCTGTCGCGAATTTCAGTGTCTGCTGAGCAGACACTGAAATTCAAAGTGGGGCCCTCTTACGGGGGCCCCTGCAGTGCCCATGCCATTGGCATGGGCACTGCAGGGGCCCCCAGGGGCCCCACGACCCCCCTCACCGCCATCCTGTTCCTGGCGGTCGGAACCGCCAGGAACAGGATGGCGGTGAGGGGGTCGGAATCCCCATGGCATGGCGGATTCCCATGGGCAGCGGAAAGTCGGCGGTACACCGCTGACTTTCCGTTTCTGGCCGCGGCTGTACCGCCGCGGTCAGAATGCCCGGCGGAGCACCGCAAGCCTGTTGGCGGTGCTACCGCCGACCCCGGCCCCGGCGGTCCTTGACCGCCGGGGTCGGAATGACCCCCTATACTCCCTTAGGAGGTAAGTATTATACACAATTTCTACACTAGTAACCAAAAACAGGTAAGTACACAGTCAGAAAACAGTGCAAATAGTGAAAAACACAATATGTTGCAATGGGCCTAGGGGAACACAAACCATATACTAAAGTAGTGGAATGCGAAAGTCGGTTTCTCTCCTAGGCAAGTGTGGTGTGTAAAGGGGTGCTGGGAGTGTAAGAAAATACCAAAGGTAAGTAATAGACCTGTAGGAAAGTGCCACTCTTGGCATGGTTTCCCCCCCAAACATTTTTCCTAGTGTTGATGCCAACTTTGAGTCCAAGCACCAGTGTTCTTTCCTTTAAACTGTACCTTTGTTCCCACAATTGGCACAGCCCTGGCACGCAGTTAAGTCCCTTGTAAAAGGTGCCCTTGGTACCAAGGGCCCTATGGCCAGGGAAGGTCTCTACGGGCTGCAGCATGTATTATGCCACCATGGGGGATCCCTCACTCAGCACATGCACACTGCCTTGCAGCTTGTATGCGCTGGTGGGGAAAAAAGACAAAGTCGAATTGGCACCCCTCTCAGGGTGCCATGCCCACAAACCTCTGCATGTGGCATAGGTAAGTCACCCCTCTAGCAGGCCTTACATCCCTAAGGAAGGGTGCACTATACCACAGGTGAAGGCATGGCTGCATGAGCAATATGCACCTTCAGTGTCTAAGTCCATTCTTAGACATTGTAAGTGCAGTGTAGCCATATTGAGTATATGGTCTGGGAGTTTGTCATTACGAACTCCACAGCACCATAATGGCTTCACTGAATGCTGGGAAGTTTGGTATCAAACTTCTCAGCACAATAAACCCACACTGATGCTAGTGTGGGATTTATTGGAAAATGCACACAGAGGGCATCTTAGAGATGCCCCCTGTATGTTAGCCCAACTGCTAGTGTAGGACTGACCGGTCTGCGCCAGGCTGCCACTTTCAGATGAGTTTCTGACCACATGGGGTGAGTGGCTTTGTGCACTATGTGGTCAGAAACAAAGTCTGTCCTGGGTGGAGGTGCTTCACACCTCCCACTGCAAGAACCGTAACACCTGGCAGTGAACCTCAAAGGCTCAAGCCGCGGATTACTTTGCCCAAAGGCACTCCAGCTAGTGGAGATACCCACACCCCGGACAAAGCACCACTTTTGGCAGCAAGTCCAGCAGGAAATTTAGGGAAAACAGGGAGGAGTGACCACCCCAGCCAGGACCACCCCTAAGGTGTCCAGAGCTGAGGTGACCCCCGCCCTGCAGAATCCTCCATTTTGGTTTGGAGAACAGGCATCGATAGGGATAGGAATTTGCCCCCCCCCGAAAAGGGAGTGAGCACCAGGAGGGTGTAGCCATCCTCAGGACAGTAGCCAGTGGGCACAGTTACCTCTGCCGACTCCAGAGGACTGCCCTGCACCCAAAAAGGACCAAGAACTCCAGAGGAGAGCAGCTCTGCCCAAAAGAAACCAACAACTAAGGACTCCCAACTCAGTCCAGATGCATGAGTCCTGACCCCTATGCACTCGACACCCATGGCCCATGTCCAGCAAGAAAGGGTCCCCAGGCAATTTGGAGAAAGAGCCCACCCCGGGTTGACCCCTCCAAACGTCCATGATGACACCTGCAGAGAGAATCTCGAGGACCCCCCTGGCCGCGAGCTCCGGACAAAGATATCCGACGCCTAAAGGACAAGCTGCACCCCCAGGCCTGGGAGAACCTGACTCCCAGTGCAGCATCGACCAGCAGACGGCCCTCTTATCTGTCCGACCAGTGGTGTGCCTGAGACCCCCCCCACCGGACCTCCCCTGCAGCCTCTGAGTGACCCCTGGGGTCTCCTCATAGAGTTGCACTGAAAACCCGCCTCCCTGTTTTGCACCCTGCACTTGGCCGCCCTATTGCCGCTGAGGGTGCATGTTTGGTGCCTACTTGGGGCCCCTCCAGTGCTCTCTCGAACCCCCCTGGTCTGCCCCCCAAGATGTAAGTACTTAACTGCTGTCTGACCGTATTCTGAGTACCCCCTTCTCCATAGGAGCTCACGTTAAATTGGTGCCTCTTTGACCTCTGCACCCGATCGGCCCCATGTTGCTGGTGGTGGGTGCTTGGGGTTAACTTGAACCCCCAACGACAGACTACCTAAAACCTGGAGATAGGAACTGTAAGTCGAATACTTAACTGTAAAACTGTACAATCTGTTCTTCCCCCGGGAACTGTTGAAAAAAGTTTTCTTTAAAATGGCAAGAAGCTATTTTCAAAGTATCCACTTTGAAAATAGCTTCTTGCTATTTTAAAGAAAACTGTATACATTGTTGTTTCCATTCAAAGTTCAGATTTTACCTAATCAAAGTACCTTTCGTTTTATGTACTTACCTGCAAACTGAATCTTGTGGTTCTAGAAATAAATTAACAACAAAAAAATTCCATATAAAATCCTATTGGTCTGGAGTTAAGTCATTGAGTGTGTGTTTCTTCTGTTGCTTGTGTGTGCACAACAAATGCACAACAAATGCTTAGCACTACCCTCTGATAAGCTTAATTGCTCGACCACACTACCACAGATAGAGCATTAGTGTTATCTAATATTGCCTCAGTCAAGCCTCTGGGGAACCAATGGACTCTGTGCACACTATGGCCCTCATAACAACATTGGCGGTAAATCCTGCTTACCGCCGTGCAGAAGACCGCCAACACACCGCTACGGCGGCGGAATTCCGCTACAGCTATTACGACCCACAGGCCGGAATCCGCCAAAATCCAGACACCCACACAAGTCCGCCACACCAAAGGTCAGTGATAAACTGGCGATAACAAAACCTCGACCGTCACGCCAACAGGAATATGCCCACACTATCACGACCCACGAATCCACGCGGCGGTCTTTCAACCGCAGTATTCCATTGGCGGTACACACCGCCGTGCTCAAAATACACACACATATACAAAACACAACCACATTGGACAATTCGAAATACACACACCTGATACACATACACACACCACTCCCACACACCCAATCCAATATAAAACACACACCCACATCCCCCACAAACCCTTACTACCAAAAATTCCGAAAGAAGCACAGAGAAAGACACCACCAGAAACAACACTAGCATCCACAGGCACACAACACCATCACTCACACAATATCCACGCACCTCAGACAACACACACAAACACATCCCCTCACACATCACAATACACACCACCCCCCACATCACCCACACCACACCATGGCCCCGCAAAGACACCCCAGGTTCTCTGAGGAGGAGCTCAGGGTCATGGTGGAGGAAATCATCCAGGTAGAGCCACAGCTATTCGGATCACAGGTGAGGCACACCTCCATAGCTAGGAAGATGGAGCTATGGCGCAGAATCGTAGACAGGGTCAACGCAGTGGGACAGCATCCAAGAACTAGAGATGACATCAGAAAGAGTTGGAACGACCTACGGGGTAAGGTGCGTTCCGTGGTCTCAAGACACCAGATTGCAGTTCAGAGGACTGGCGCCGGACCCCCACCTCCTCCCCCACACCTAACAACATGGGAGGAGCAGGTCTTGGCTATAGTGCATTCTGAGGGCCTCGCAGGAGTAGCAGGAGGAATGGACTCTGGTAAGTCAAATCTTAACTATTACATCGCCCACCCTCCCTGCATGCTATCACATACCTCACCCTCACCCCCATCACTCCAACACCTCACATATGCCCCACTATCACAACCCACACATCCCAATACCAAGCCCTGCATGTAACAACAAAGCATGGACACCCATCACCAAAGCATGTCCACTACAGATACCCACACAGACCCCAAACCAATTATCACACAAGGTCCTACACAAGAATGTAAGCACTGGAGTACAGGGTCACCCACCCATTGCACACGATGGCACACACAGATGCAATAATCATGCCTTTACACCCCTGCAGGGCCCCTACCCAATGTCACCAGACAGGAGGTTCCAGACATGTCCACTCCCCCCACAGAAGAGGCCCACAGTGATGACAGCAGCTCTGTCCAACTGGATCAAGATGTCCAGCCCGGCCCATCTGGGACCTCTGGACAGTCGGTTCCCCTGACACTGGCACATGCCACCACAGAGCCTCCCCCCTCAGGAAACACCAGCACAGCACCCACCCAGCGGGCCCATCCCTCTGTCCCCAGGACACGTCAAGCAGCAGTGTGTCCACCACTACAGGGAACCCAGGCAAACCCACCACCCCAAGAACATCAGGGACCTGGGGGCAGTGGCAGTGGGCACACGGTTCAGGGGACAGAGGAACAGGAAAACAGGGGAACAGGGAGGACTGCTGTGCGACAGGGGGTGGACAGGCCCAGGGAACCCACTCTCCACGAGGCCCTCTCCAACATCATGGGAGCGTACCATCATTCGCAGGAGACGATGGCAACAGTACTGGCCAAATTTCAGGAGACCCAGCGGCTGCAGGAGGAACAGTATTTGGGGATCAGGGAGGAACTCAAGTCCATCAACATCACCCTGGTCACCAATGTAGGGGTGCTGAAGGACCTTGTGAACACCAGGAGGGACACTGTGGCACAACAAGGGGCCCCTGACAATAGCCTGTATGATGAACAGCCCACCACCTCTGCCAGCGCTAGTGGACAGGAGGCACAGAACCACGACACCAGCACCCCACCCCCTGCAGATGGAGAACCACCCTGCAAACAGTCCCTGAGATACAGGACAAAGACAGAGAACAATGCCAAGACCCCCGCCAGGAAATGAGACCACCCTGAATGTCATCCTTCTGTCCCACTTCGTCACCCTGTCCATCCATCAACTGCCCTAGCTCCACTTCCTATGCCCCTTTGGACAATGCACCTGTGAAACAAAGACTGGACCCTGCCATGGACAATCCACCACTGTCACCCCTGCCCATTTTTGAATGCCCTCCACTATTTTCCACTGAAATAAACACCCTTGAAAACAATCTGGAGTCAGTCTGTGCTTTCACAAATGTGTATTTGCAGTAACTAAGGAAAACAGAATGTTGATTGTATTGTCAAAATACCTATATCACACAGCTCTAGTCCATGAGGTAATATAGCAGAGGTCACACAGTGGGATCCACATCTGTGAAATGGAAAGGCAAAGTGACAAGTCAGAGTCCATACACTGGGTGTAAGTGACAGACATATGATAGGTCTAACAATTGTATGAGATGTGTGAGTCAGTGACATCTTCTTACCTGTGTCTCACTGGAAGTATTGCTGGATAACGTTGTTTCTGTTGTCGATATCCTCTCCTTCTGCCTCCTCTTCTTCACTGTCCACAGGCTCCACAGCTGCCACAAGATCTCCTTTTGGACCATCCTCCTGCAGAAAAGGCACCTGTTGTCGAAAAGCCAGGTTGTGCAGCATACAGCAGGCCACGATTATCTGGCACACCTTCTTTGGTGAGTAGTAGAGAGAACCACCTGTCATATGGAGGCACCGAAACCTGGCCTTCAGGAGGCTGAAGGTCCTTTTGACCACTCTCCTAGTTCACACATGTGCCTCATTGTAGCGTTCCTCTGCATGTGTCCTGGGATTTCTCACTGGGGTCAGTAGCCATGACAGGTTGAGGTACCCAGAGTCACCTGCAAATGTCGAGGGACAAGTGTTAGACACACACTAACCCTTAGGGACAACCCCAGACCCAGACAATTATTCACACTGTATAGGGTCCTTGTCCTCACCTATTAGCCACATACGGTGCCTCTGGAGTTGCCCCATCACATAAGGGATTCTGCTATTCCTCAAAATGTAAGCGTCATGCACTGAGCCTGGAAACTTGGCATTCACATGGGAGATGTACTGGTCGGCCAAACACTGCATCTGCACATTTATTGAATGGTAGCTCTTCCTGTTTCTGTACACCTGTTCACTCCTGCGGGGGTACCAAGGCCACATGTGTCCCATCAGTGGCACCTATGATGTTGGGGATATGTCCCAGGGCATAGAAGTCACCTTTCACTGTGGGCAAATCCTCCACCTGAGGGAAAACGATGTAGCTGCTCATGTGGTTCTGCAGGGCAGACAACACTCTGGACAACACGTTTGAGAACATAGGCTGGGACATCCCTGATGCAATGGCCACTGTTGTTTGAAAAGAACCACTTGCCAGGAAATGGAGTACTGACAGGACCTAGACTAGAGGGGGGATTCCTGTGGGATGGCGGATTGCTGACATCAGGTCTGGGCACACAGTTCATGGATTGTTGCACAATCAAGTCTGTAGGTGACTATTACGTGTCTCTCTTCCATTGTCGACAGGTCCACCAGCAGTCTGTACACCGGAGGATGCCGCCATCTCCTCACCTGCCCCAGCGGACGTGCCCTATGGACGAGAACAACAAGCAGAGAGTCAGCCAACACTGAGGTATTAAAAAAAATATTAATTGCACACATTTGTCAATCCGCAATGTGCCTGTCACTGTGTGTATGCAAGGCCTAGATAGGTGTGACACATTTCAAATTTATGCCATGTGGCCCCCTGAAATGGCGGCTGCCTGACCTGTAAGGTGGGACAAGGGGATATGAGGTAACTGCGCTGGCGTTGTACACCGTCGCGGTAGGCGGTCGAAGCAATCCTCCATTGGTTAACATTGGACCCTCTGGGTCCCAGGAGCCAATGACAATGTACGCTGGCGGTGACGGTACGCACCACCGCGGACGTGAGCGCCATTTTCTGTCTGTTCACTCACTTGATACCTGACCTTCGACAGGAGAGGACCTACACTGCAAGTGCTGCTGTGACCTCAGTCTGGAAGCGACAATGACTCATGTGACTGGGGAAAGGGCCCCTGCCTTCACTTTGGAGTAGTTGGAGAAGTTAGTGGATGGGGTCCGCCTCAGTACACGCTATTCTACGGTCCTCCAGACAAACAGGTAAGTACACTGTGAGAATGCTGTATGGGGAATGCCTGTGTGATGGGGAATGCCTGTGTGTAGTGGTGTGGATGGAAGATGGGGGGGGACTGAGGCCTGCATGAGCGGACGGTGAGTGTATGTGCTTCAGGGCAAGGGTGGGAACGTGGGTCAATGACTGTGTAAGGTCTGGACAGTTAAAGATTATCCTTTTCCCCTGTACTATTCCTCTAGGTCAGCGCCCACCAGAAGAAGGATATTTGGCGTGCCATCGCCAAGGACGTCCGGACCCTGGTGGTCCACCACAGACGGAGCACCCACTGCCGTAAAAGATGGGAGGACATTCGCCGATGGAGCAAGAAGACGGCGGAGGCCCAGCTGGGGATAGCCTCCCAACGTGGGAGGGGTGCCCTGTCGCACCATGACCCCCCTGATGTTCCGGATCCTGGCGGTGGCCTATCCGGAGTTGGATGGGCGCTTGAGGGCATCACAGCAGCCACAAGGGGTGAGTACAGTCACATCCATCTGACTCTGCGCGCATTACGAGGTGTCTGGGTGAGGGAGGTGGGCTGTGGGTTCCCCTAGACCAGGGTGAGTTTTGTAGGCAAGGTCCATTCGTGAGGCAGGCTATGTGGCACCCCAACCCCACTAGTGGTAAGAGACAACTACACCTAGTCAGGCTCCTGTGACTTCCATGTGTGCAGCAGTCGGGCATAGGCCTTGTACCCCAGGTCCCTGTGATTAATTAGGGAACTCTAAGTGCATGGCGTAGTGCAGAGGGCTGCTGTGTCTGTAGTGTCCGCCAACGGTAGCGGTATTGCATGCACTGAACATGTCTTTCTTCTGTCTCCCCCCCCTTTTTGTGGTCTCCCTGTTCTTGTGTGCATTAGCATCATCAGGCGGAGGAACAGTGGCTCCGGAGCAGGAGGGAGCTGCATCCCACATGGCCCTGAAGGGCGAGACAACGGAGTCTGAAGCCACCAGTGGGATGGAGGGCGAGGGGAGCTCCACGGCGGGGACAGGAGGTGACATCAGCAACAGAGACTCTTCCTCTGATGGGAGCTCCCTTGCAGTGGCGGGCCCCTCTGTGCCCCCCGCATCAACAGGTACAGCCGCCACCCCCCCTACCAGCCCCACCCTCCCAGCAGCCCCTCAACATGTGTCCCGTGGCCGCTCACCCAGGAGGGTGGGCATCTCCTCTGCCCCAGGCACCTCAGGCCCTGCCCCAGTCAGCCCTGCTGCCCTCAGTGAGGAGGCTATTGACCTCCTCAGATCCCTCACTTTTGGGCAGTCTACCATTCTGAATGCAATCCAGGGTGTCGAGAGGCATTTGCAACAAACAAATGCATACCTAGAGGGCATTCATTCTGGCCAGGCAGCCCAACAGGGAGCATTTCAGGCTCTGGCCTCAGCACTGATGGCAGCCATTGTCCC
The DNA here is from genome assembly GCF_031143425.1 of Pleurodeles waltl. Lineage (NCBI taxonomy): Eukaryota > Metazoa > Chordata > Amphibia > Caudata > Salamandridae > Pleurodeles > Pleurodeles waltl. Next base: position 351,954,236 of record NC_090438.1, read on the forward strand.
TGTGTCCAGCCTCCCCCCTCCAACTTCCTCCACCCAGACCCAATCCCCTGTACCTCAGCCTATCCCAAGCACACAATCAGACCAGCATGCACACACCTCAACACACAAGGGTGGCTCTGGCAAACATAAGCACCACACATCCCACTGGCGCTCACACAAGCATCATACCCATGCACACATACCAACATTCACTGCCTCCACTGTGTCCCCCTTCTCCACGTCGTCCTCCTCCCTCCCTGTCTCGTCTCCACTCACACCTGCATGCACTACATCTTCAGCCACTACCTCCATCACCAGCACGCCCATCACCACACACCGCTCACGTGCACTCACCACCCCCACTACCATTCACACATCCCCTGTGTCCTCTACCAGTGTGTCTGTGAGCCCTCCTCCCAAAGTACACAAACGCAGCCACACAGCCACCCAACAGCCATCCACCTCACAACAGCCTCCAGCCCATGCACCTTCACCCAAAGTCAGCAAACGTACACCTCCTACAACCACTACCTCTTCCTCCACTCCCAAACCCCCTCCATCTACCCGTCCCAGTGTGTCTCAAAAGCTTTTCTATCTAATGTTGACCTCTTCCCTACACCTACCCCCCGTCCGTCCCCTAGGGCCTGCATTTCCAGGTCCCAACCCAGCATCTCAGCCACCAAATCACCGGGCACAGTGGTGCCAGCAACTGCGGGCTTTTGGAGTGCGCCAAGCAACAGGGCTGCCAGTGTTCCACGGAGCAAGGGCAAGGACATTCCGACCACCTCCAAAAGTAAAAAAGTTGCCCACATCCCACAGGGATAAGGCGAAAACACCTGCCACCAAGGGCTCAGGCAAAACAAAAGTGGATAGTGGCAAGACAGCTGCGCCACCATCCAAGGTGGGGAAGGGCCAGAAAATTAATGGCATGTCCACGTCGACGCCAACCTGCACGTCGGACAAGACCGCCACCAGCACCACCACCTGCACCGCCACACGCACCAGCACCGCAGTCACTGAGCCCGCCACCAGCACCGCAGTCACTGAGCCCGCCACCAGCACCGATGCCACAGAGCCCGCCACCAGCACTGATGCCACAAAGACCGCCTCCAGCACCGCCGCCACAGAGACCGCCTCCAGCACCGCTGCCACAAAGACCGCCGCCAGCACCGATGCCACAGAGCCCGCCGCCAGCATCGATGCCACAGAGTCAGCTGCAAGCACCGCCGCTACTGACACCGCCGCCAGCACCGATGCCACTGAGGCAGCCGCAAGCACCACCGCTACTGACACCGCCGCCAGCACCGCCTGCGGCCCCATGACATCCTGAGCCAGTGGCACCACCGCAGACATGGCTGCCATCCCCAGTGGTCAGTTGTCCGAGGCTGGTGGTCAGTTCCAGGAGCCTGGGCAGCTTGCATGTTGCACCACCGTCAGTGGAGTATCACATCCACTACCTCAGTCCTTGGCAGGATGAAGCACTCTGGGCACCAAGCCCCCTCCAGAACCAGTGGAGAAAGGCATCAACTACCTCAGTCCTTGGCAGGGTGAAGCACTCTGGGCACCAAGCCCCCTCCACAACCAGTGGAGAAAGACATCCACTACCTCATTCCTTGCCAGGATGAAGAACTCTGGGCACCAAGCCCCCTCCAGAACCAGTGGAGAATCACATCCACTACCTCAGTGCTTGGCAGGATGAAGCACTCCGGGCACAAAGCCCCCTCCAGAACCAGTGGAGACTGTTATCCACTTGAGAGACTGTGGCTTTGCACTCCCCAGGATAAAGGAGTGGGCAAACCACCTACTGGAGAGACTTGAGAGACTGTGGCTTTGCACTCCCCAGGATAAAGCAGTAGCAAACCCAGCCACTGGAGAGACTTGAGAGACTGTGGCTTTGCACTCCCCAGGATAAAGCAGTGGGCAAACCACCCACTGGAGAGACCTGAGAGACTGTGGCTTTGCACTCCCCAAGATAAAGCAGTGGGCAACCCACCCACTGGAGAGACTTGAGAGACTGTGGCTTTGCACTCCCCAGGATAAAGCAGTGGGCAAACCACCCACTGAAGAGACTTGAGAGACTATGGCTTTGCACTCCCCAGGATAGAGCAGTGGGCAAACCACCCACTGGAGAGACTTGAGAGACTGTGCCTTTGCACTCCCAAGGATAGAGCAGTGGGCAACCCACCCACTTGAGAGACTTGAGAGACTGTGGCTTTGCACTCCCCAGGATAGAGCAGTGGGCAAACCAACCACTGGAGAGACTTGAGAGACTGTGGCTTTGCACTCCCCAGGATACATCAATGGGCATGGAGCCCACTCATGGAGCTGGTGTCGTGCACTCATCCGGCTGAGGTGCCCCCCCTTCCTTTCCCCCTGAGTTGCCTGTTTCATTTCGATCTGATGCCCCTGCAGTGTTCTCTCCGTTTGGAGTCTGGTGTTGAGTGTGGGCTTCGCCCATGCATTTTGGGCCCAGTGGTCCACGGACTAAGAATGGTGCACTATCCGGACTTGTGTAGTTTGTGTACATAATTGTTTATACTGTATTTCAAGTTTTGACGAATGGATTTTTATTTATTACAATCGTTCAACTCATTTCCTTTTGTCCTTGCGATCTTCCGGGGGGTGGGGGGTGAGGGGTGTAAATGTAATGTTGCAGCATGTATTTGTGTGTATGTTGTTGTGGGTGAGGGTGGGGGTGTTGCGTGCGTGTGTCACTCTCTTTTCCCTCCCCCTCCCCTGTGTTGTAGGTGCAGTACTCACCGTGGTCGTCACCGCCGTCTTTCGTGCTCCTGGTAGAGGAGCAGGAATACTATCGCAGGGAGTATTTGGAGTTCTGGCTTCATGGCGTCCTGGTTCCTCGTGGAATGTGTAGAGGTGAGTGCTTTCCCTTCCAAGTCCTGTTTCCGCCGTGTTTTTATTTGCGTTGGTTCCGCCCTGGAAAAGGTGGCAGATTGGCCTCTCATAATAGTGTGGGTGGTACATTGTCTTCCACCTATCTGTTGGCGGTGACCGCCAAGCTGTTTGTTTGTACCGCCATGGCAGTCAGAGTGGTAAAGATGCTGTCTATGTTGGCGGTTTCCGCCATGGTCGTGATTCCATTTTTTTTTACCGCCGGCCTGTTGGCGGTCTTACCACCACTTTAACACCGACCGCCAGGGTTGTAATGAGGGCCTATATCTCATTTTGATGTAGCATATACAGAGCCAGCTTCCTGCAAGACCCCACCCCAGAGCCCAGGAAAGCAGGAGTAAATCACAGTAAGTTTCCTAAAACACACAAGAAGTTGTGATAGAACATATTATGCAAGAAGCAGAAGAGACTTCAAGACACCAACAATGGATTCCTGGACCTGAAGATCTGTGGAATAAGGGGACCAAGTCTAAGAAGTAGTGAAGAGTCCAGGGAGAACAGGAGTCCCTGCAAACCCAGATGAAGGTGTAAAAGAAGAACCACCGGTGAGAAGACAAAGTCAGTATTGCACCAAAGAAGACAGATGTGGGGTCCTGGTTGGTGCAGAAGATGTCCCTCACCGGAAGGATGAATGCAGTCTGGTTTCCGTCGCTGGATTACGCCAACAATCCTTGTCACACGCAAAGCTCACAGTGAAAGGAACATGGCTCTGCCCGGGACCAGAAGGCACCTGGTGGCCTCTACCCTGGAGGGGGAGCCAAAGGGGGCTCTCAGTAACTCAGAAAGTCCTCAGAAGACCAGGCAGCGCACACAGGAGTCCCACAGCATGGAGACAAAGGAGGTGCAAATGGAGGCCCACACAGCACGACACAAAGAGATCCCACGCTGCCAGAGAACCACTCAGGAAACTGTGCATCGCAGAATGGAGTGCTGGGAGCCTCAGCTATGCTGTGCACGAAGAACGTCTCGGAAGGTCGCACACAAGCCTTGGCAACTGCAAGTCATGCGGTGCACAAGGGTACTGTCTTGAGTGGGGAGGCAAGCTCCTACCTCCACCGAAGTTGGACAGCTGGACCTTAGGACTGTCAGGGTCACTTTAGTCCATCACCTGTGTTGCTGGATCCATACTTGTTGTCTGAAGAGGGGACCTATGCCACCGGTTGACACTGCAGGCAGTTGCCTGCTGAAGCAGGGAACTGACTCCGTCATTCCATGGGAGATTCCTTCGGTTCTTCTGGTGCAGGCTGAAGACAGGCAGTCCTCGGAGGATGCACAACCTAGAAACTGTTGCAGTTGCTGGTAGGAGCTGAAATTACAATGTTGCAGAATCGTCTTTGCTTCTTTGTTGCAGTTTTGTAGTGATCCTGGAGCAGTCAGCGGCTATTCCGTTGGTAGAAGCTGAAGTAAAGGATGCAGAGGATTCCTGCTGGAGTCTTGCAATCTGAATCTGAAGAAACAATCAGAGGAGAGACCCTAAATAGCCCTGAAAAGGGGATTGGTCAATTAACCAGGTAAGCACCTATCAGGGGAGGTCTCTGACATCACCTGCTGGCACTGGCCACTCATATGCTCCCAGAGTGCCCCACCTCCTTGGAATCCAAGATGGCAAAACCCAGGGGCACTCTGGAGGAGCTCTGGGCACCACCCCTGGAGTTGTGATGGACAGGGGAGTGGTCACTCCCCTTTCCTTTGTCCAGTTTCATGCCAAAGCAGGGACTGGGGGTCCCTGAACCAGTGTAGACTGGATTATGCAAGAAGGGCACCATCTGTGCCCTTCAAATCATTTCCAGAGGCTCTGGGAGGATACCCCACCCATGCCTGTAACACCTATTGCCAAAGGGAGAGGGTGTAGCACCCCTTTCCCAAAGGAAATGCTTTGTTCTGCCTTCCTGGGATTGAGCTGCTCAAGCACCAGGAGGGCAGAAGGCTGTCTGTGAGGTGGCAGCAGCTGGGGCTGTCTAGAAAACCTCAGAAGGCTGGTATGGCAGTACTGGGGGTCCACTGTGGAGCCCCAAGAGTGCATGGGATTGTGCAACCAATACTGAAATCAGTATTGGGGTACACTTCCCAGTTGTTAAACACCTTACATAGCCATATTCAGAGTTACTCATTGTGAAGCTGGACATAGGTATTGACCTGTGTCCAATGCACACTTAAAATGGCATCCCCGCACTCAGGAAGTCTGAGAAAATGGGCTTGGGCGACGTGGACACACAGGAACTTTGCACCCAGCCTTCAGGGTAGGAAGACCTGATATTTAGGTGACTTAGAAGTGACCTGGTGCAGTGAAAATGGCAGTGAAATAGTGCATGCATTATTTCACACAGGCTGCAATAGTAGCCTTTGCATGGGCTCCCTATGGGTGGCAAATGAAATGCTGCAGCCCATAGGGATCCCCTGGAACCCCAATGCCCTGGGTACCTGGGTACCGTATACTAGGGACGTATAAGGGAGGACCATTATGCCAATTTGGAGTGAAATACTGAGTTAACAGTATGTAAGGTCAAATTTGGAAACAAAGAAAGCACTGGGGTCCTGATTAGCCGGACTCCAGTGACAATTTAGACAACAGTGAAACATACTGACAAGCAGGCCATAAACCATAAACACTGTGGTCCTGACTAGCAGGATCCCAGTGAAACAATCAAAAACACACTGACATCAGGCAGAAATTGGGGGTAACATGCCAAAAAGAGGGTACTTTCCTACAAAGTGTGCTGCAGCTCTTAGGGGCCCCCTTCAGTACTCATGCCCTCTGAACCACGGGTACCATTTACTATGGACTTACAGAGGTACTAAAGGGCCTAGTCACTTGGGAATCAAGGGACCAGGTGTCTTGTTTTGGGGAAGGAAACTGGCACTGGGGACCTGGTTAGCAGGAACCCAGTGTACTTGAGTCAAAGTTGCACCACAAACCAGGCAAAAAATGGTGGGGGGGAGGGTTACTGCAAACAGACACCTGACACCTCCCCTTTGTTGTCTGCCCATCAATTCCCTATTACTGCCAAATGGTGTCCCAAGCAGCGGCTGCCTCTGCAAATCTCAAGAGGAGGGGTTGGGGTTAGGGGGAATAACAGTGATAGGGTGAAAGTGAAAAAATAGATAAACTTACCTCAACAGACGCCACCGTATCCTGCAGCCTCGCGATCCTCTTTCCTCGATGGGGTGTCCCAGCATTCCCTGGGACACAAGCACAGGCAGGAGCCTGGTGCTGGTTTCATGCTAAAGCTGGCATGAAAGCAGCTTCAGGATTGTTCAGAGCGGCTTGGACTGCCACTCAGACACAAGCCTGGGGCCTTTGCAGTTTCTCAGACAGCCGGCCAAACACACATGTGCCCTTAGGTGCACTCTCTCCTCCTTCCCCCTCCCACCTCCTCTGACCCACCTGCCCCTCCCTTCACATGCTGCAGAAAAATGAAACGATAGTGAACTACTGTTTTTTTTTTTTTTTTTGCTGCTGGCTCAGGCAGAGAGGCGACACTCCTTTGCCTTTGCGAAGCAGCCGCCCCTGGTCCGTGAGCAGGCTCTTTATAGTGGGGTGGCCATCTAAGCTGATATTTCCCCGCTAGGTATTCTTATGTAATTGAAGCTCTGCATTCCGATGTTTTTAGACATGAAAACCTAAAAAAAAGTCTGCCTGCTGCACAGTAGCGCTCTGTGTGAGGCCAGCGGTCTTTGACAGAGATGACAGACCACTACCGTCAACCTCGCAGCTCCACCGCACTGCCAAACTAGGATATCTACCTAAGGCCCTCATGTTTTCTCTATGTAGAAATCCTGTCTCACTGATCCAGATCACATGATCAATCCGACATAATACCTGTAACAAGTGATGCAAACCAGAACAAGATCCATCAAATGCCAACACGGTATAGCACAATGTAGACGAACGTTTAACTCACAATTGCGAAGAAAGAGGGGCAGGAGGAGATTGGAGTGAGGCGTATAATGGACATTGGATAATGATTGTGGTTACTTTGCTGTTAACGTTTTCCCTAGTTGTTTGTAAACGAAGGTTTGTTTAATATTAGAAGAGTAAACTTGAAAACGGCTGCTGATAATTAAAGTGAAGAAAGAAATGCATAATCCTCGCCATAAATCCAGTTAGAATCTACCATGCAAACCTTACCAGATCAACTAGAGGCATTGGAAATTCATAACGATGCACTGAAATAAATGGCTCGAGACAGAAATAATTCACTGTGTTTTGAAAGCACATCCCTGAACCGATATGGAGCTGATCATCCATTTACCTGCCCCTTTCTGCCTTCTCTCTTTTTGAGACTCGCCGCTTTGAATGTCTTTCAATTAACATCTTTCCAGGAAATATATGTTCATCCCTTCTGACTTTAACATTGGATGTAGTCGTGCTCCTATTCAGTGCATTTTCCTCCCTTTGAAGCTTACGTTGGTATAATATTGTGTAAAAGTTAAATACGTATAACAGTGATCTGAACTAACCAAGAGAAGACAAATAGCTTTATATAAAAACCTTAAATCAAAAACTATCAATTCGGATACCTTTTCAAAGGCGGAAGGCTGATCATTTTATATTAGGGAAGTCTATGCATTTCTAATTCTAATGCGGTAGCTCCCTCTACTGACAAACAACATGAATTGTCTCGCACATACATCTGACCAGTCCTGCCATGTTACCTTCTTATAAATGTCAATTGTATGTTCCCTAATTTGTATTTTCTCTAAATTAACTGCATAACAAGATGCTCTTTTTTTAAAATTCAAAATGCCATTAAAGCCTCTTGCTGACATATATTCATTGGTAGGGATGCCATTCAACTCACCTTTATGTATAAATAAAGCCGAATTACAATGGTAATGCTAGTTTACTCTTTCTAATAGTGAAACAACGCTGTGCAGATGAAAGAGTACTGCAAAATCGCATTTGTCTGCACAGGTTTGCAGTGACGCGTCCTCGTTGTAAAGACTCCACGACGAGGTACGGAGTTATTGCAGCTTCATATTTATTAAAATTTTATGTCAAGACCGGAGATTCCTATTATGCTTTACTTTTCTTGCTTTAATTTAACAGCACCAGTCAAGAACATTAAATTATCTACAAATCCCAGATGGCGATGATTATAAGCCAATGGGAAGAGAAACATAGGCCCTCATTACAACCCTGGCGGTCGGTGTTAAAGTGACGGTAATACAGCAATCAGGCTCGCGGAAAAAAATGGGATTACACCTGTGGTGGAAACCGCCAACATAGACAGCCACTTTAACACTCCGACCGCCACGGCAGTAGAAACAAACAGCGCAGTGGTCACCGCCAACAGACAGGCGGGAGACAAAGTACCGCCCACCCTATTACAAGAGGCCTATCCGCCACCTTTTCCGGGGCAGAACCAATGCTATCAAAAGCACGGCGGAAACAGTACACAGAAGGGAAAACACTCACCTCTCAACACCCAACGAGGAACCAGGACGCCATGGAGCCCGAACTTCATGTGTTACCCATGTTGGTTTACCTCCTCTTCTATGAGGAGTACGAACGGCGGCGACCACGGTGAGTACTGCGCCTACAACCCAGGGGAGGGAGGAGGAAACAGAGTGACACACACACGCAACACCCCCACCCTCACCACCACACACAACAACAGACACACAAATACATGCAGCAACATTACATATACACCCCCGCACCCCCTAGAAGAACACAAGGACAAAAGGAAATGATTGTAACCATTGTAACCAAAAGTCAAAATTCAGTATATACAAATATGTGCACCAACTGCACAAGTCTGGATAGTGTACTAATCATTGTCCGTGGACCACTGGGCCCAAAATGCATGGGCGAGGACCACACATAATACCTGACTCGAAACGGAGAGAACACTGCTGGGGCATCAGATCGAAAATATACAGGCACCTCAGGGGGAGGGAGAGGGGGGGCACCTTAGCCTGATGAACGCACGACACCACTGCTGCACGAGGGGGCTCCATGCCCATTGATGTATCCTGGGGAGTGCAAAGCCACAGTCTCTCAAGTCTCTCCAGAGGGTGGGTTACCCACTGCTTTATCCTGGGGAGTGCAAAGCCACAGTCTCACAAGTCTTTCCGATGGGTGGTATGCCCACTGCTTTATCCTGGGGAGTGCAAAGCCACAGTCTCTCAAGTCTCTCAAGTGTGTGGTTTGCCCACTGCTGCATCCTAAGGAGTGCAAAGCCACAGTCTCTCAAGTCTCTCCAGTGGGTGGTTTGCCCACTGCTTTATCCTGGGAAGTGCAAAGCCACAGTCTCTCAAGTGGATAACAGTCTTCACTGGTTCTGGAGGGGGCCTGGTGCCCAGAGTGCTTCATCCTGCCAAGGACTGAGGTAGTGGATGTATCTCTCCACTGGTTCTGGAGGGGGCCCGGTGCCCATAGTGCTTCATCCTGCCAAGGACAGAGGTAGTGGATGTGATTCTCCACTGGTTCTGGAGGGGGCCTGGTGGCCAGAGTGCTTCATCCTGCCAAGCACAGAGGTAGTGGATGTCATTCTCCACTGGTTCTGGAGGGGGCATGGTGCCCAGAGTGTTCCACATGCAGTGAGGCCGGTACAATTCCCTCACCTGGGTGTATGTGCCATGAGATTTGAGAGGTTCAGGTAGCATGATACGCCATGGAGGCAGCGACATACCCCACACTGCTGCGGCTATGCCTTCCACCTGCAGGTGTAAACAGTGATGGAAGAAATGCCTCATGGAAGCTGCCCAGGGTCCAGGAACTCTCCTCCAGCCTCAGACGACTGACCACTGGGGGTAGTAGCCATGTCAATGGTGGTGCCTGTGTCCGAGGACACCGCGGGGCCGGTGGCCGTGCTTGAGGCGGTGCTGGCGGTGGTGCATGGGTCAGCACCTGCAGAGGGACACAGCAGGACCTTTCCTGCAGCCTTGGACGGCTGCCCACTGGAGAAGATGCTGGGGACTGTCGCTGAGGCTGTAGACGTGCCGGGGGCGGTGCAGGTGGCGGTGCTTGTGGCGGTGTCTGTTGCGGCGGTGCTGGCGGCAGTGCATGGGTCAGCACCTGCAGAGGGACACAGCAGGACGTTTCCTGCTGCCTCGAACGGCTGCCCACTGGGGAAGATGCTGGGGACTGTCGCTGAGGCTGTAGACGTGCCGTGGGAGGTGCAGGTGACGGTGCAGGTGGCAGTTGTGGTGGCGGTTGTGGTGGCGGGGCAGCTTGCGGTGTTTGCCGCCATACAGGTTGGCGTGGTCGTGGACAGAAAGTGTGACACTGGTCCCTCAGTCGGTGCCACCATGCCCTCTCCGGACCTGCTCTTCAGCTTTTGGCCCTTCCCCAGCTTTGATGGTGCCGCAGTTGTCTTGCCACTATCCCCTTTGGTTTTTGCTGAGCCCTTGGTGGCTGGTACTTTCAGCTTCTCCCTCCGGTATGTGGGCACCTTTTTCACCTTGGCAGGTGGCGGAATGTCCTTGCCCTCGCTACGTGGCACACTGGCAGCCCTGATGGGTGGCGCACTCCATGACCCCGCAGTTGCTGGCACCACTGTGCCTGGGGATTTGGTGGCTGAGGTGCTGGGCTGGGACCTGGAAAGCCTGGCCCTAGGGGAAGGACGGGGGGGAAGTGTAGGGAAGAGGTCAATGTTAGCCAGGAAGAGTTTCTTAGACACAATGGGACAGGAAGATGGAGGGGGTTTGGGAGTGGAGGTAGAGGTAGTGGTTGTAGGAGGTGTACGTCTGCTGAATTTGGGTGAAGGTGCATGGGCCGGAGGCTGTTGTGAGGTGGATGGCTCTTGGGTGGCTGTGTGCCTGCGTTTGTGTACTTTGGGAGGAGGGCTCACAGACACACTGAGAGAGGACACTGGGGATGTGTGCATGGTAGTGGGGGTGGTGAGTGCATGTGAGCGGTGTGTGGTGATGGGCGTGCTGGTGATGGAGGTAGTGGCTGAGGATGTAGTGCATGCAGGTGTGAGTGGAGGCGAGACTGGGAGGGAGGAGGAGGATGTGGAGCAGGGGGGCACAGTGGAGGCTGTAGATGTTGGTGTGTCTGCATGGGTCTGGTGCTTGTGTGAGTGCCTGTGGGATGTGTGGTGCTTATGTTTGCCATGTCCACTCTTGTGTGTTGATGAGTGTGCATGCTGGTCTGATGGTGTGCTTGGGATAGGCTGAGGTACAGGGGATTGGGTCTGGGTGGAGGAAGTTGGAGGGGGGAGGCTGGACACAGGGACAATGGCTGCCATCAGTGCTGAGGCCAGAGCCTGAAATGCTCTCTGTTGGGCTGCCTGGCCAGAATGAATACCCTCCAGGTATGCATTTGTTTGTTGCAAATGCCTCTCGACACCCTGGATGGCATTCACAATGGTAGATTGCCCAACAGTGAGGGATCTCAGGAGGTCAATAGCCTCCTCACTGACGGCAGCAGGGCTGACTGGGGCAGCAGGGCCTGAGGTGCCTGGGGCGAAGGAGATACCCACCCTCCTGGGTGAGCGGGCAAGGGACACACGCTGAGGGGCTGCTGGGAGGGCGGTGCTGGTAGGGGGGTGGCGGCTGTACCTGTTGATGCGGTGGGCACAAGAGAGCTCCCATCAGAGGAGGAGTCGCTGTCACTGCTGTCTGCTCCTGTCCCCGCCGTGGAGCTCCCCTTGCCCTCTGTCCCACTGGTGGCTTCAGACTCCGTTGTTTCGCCCTCCAGGGCCAAGTGGGTTGCAGCTCCCTCCTGCTTCGGTGCCAATGCTCCTCCGCCTGATTATGCTATTGCACACAAGAACAGGGAGACCACAAAAGGGGGAGAGAAGACAGAAGAAAGACATGTTCAGTGCATGCAACACCACTATCATTGGCGGACACAACACACATGGAGCAGCCCTCTGCACTACGCCATGCACTAACAATTCCTAGACATTTCAGCTGACCATGGGGTACGAGGCCTAAGACCAATTGCTGCACACCTGGAAGTCACGGGAGCCTGACTAGATGTAGATGGCTTTTACCACTGGTGGGGTTGGGGTGCCACATAGCCTGCCTCACAGGGGACCTTGCTTACAGACTTCACCCTGGCCTAGGGGAACCCACTGCCCACCTCCCCCACCCAGACACCTCGTAATGTGCACTGAGTCAGCTGAATGAGAGTGTACTCACCCACTTGTGGCTGCTGTGATGCCCTCAAGCGCCCATCCAACTCCGGATACGCCACCGCCAGGATCCGTGACATCAGGGGGGTCATGGTGCGACGGGCACCCCTCCCACATTGGGAGGCCATCCCCAGCTGGGCCTCCGCCGTCTTCTTGCTCCAGCGGCGCAGGTCCTCCCATCTTTTACGGCAGTGGGTGCTCTGTCTGTGGTAGACCCCCACGGTCCGGACATCCTTGGCGATGGCACGCCAAATAGCCTTCTTCTGGTGGGCGCTGACCTAGAGGAATGGTACAGGGGGAAAAGGAAATTACTTACCCGTCTGGACCGTCATACTCATTGCCCCCCAGTTCCCACCCTTGCCCTGACGCACATACACTCCCCATCCGCACATGCAGGCCTCAGCCCCCCCATGTATCTTCCATCCACACCACTCAAAACAGGCATTGCCCATGCAGCATGCTCACAGTGTACTCACCTGTTTGTCTGGAGGACCATACAGTTGTGTGTACTGGGGGAGGACCCCATCCACTAGTTTCTCCAACTCCTCCAAAGTGAAGGCAGGGGCCCTTTCCCCAGACACATGAGCCATTGTCGCTTCCAGACTGAGGTCACAGCAGCACTTGCAGTGTAGGTCCTCTCCTGTTGAAGGTCAGGTATCAAGTGAGTGAACAGACAGGAAATGGCGGTCACGTCCGTGGCGGTGCGTATCGTCACCGCCGGCGTATATCGTTATTGGCTCCAGGGACCCATAGGGCCCAATGTTAACCAATGCTGAATTGCGCCGCGATCTTCGACCGCCCACTGCGACGGTGTAGAACGCCAGCGCAGTTACGTCATATCCCCTTGTCCCACCTTACAGGTCAGGCAGCTGCCATTTCAGGAGGCCACATGGAATGGATGTTAACTGTGTCACACCTATCTAGGCCTGGAATATAGACAGATACCGGCACATTGTGAATTAATTACGTTTCTGAAAATAAGACATTGTGATACCTCAGTGTTGGATGACTCTCTGCTCGCTGTTCTCTTCCATAGGGCACGTCCGCTGAGGCAGGTGATGAGATGGTGGCATCCTCCGGTGTACAGACCCCTGGTGGACCGGTCGACAATGGAAGAGAGACACATCCTGGTCACATACAGACTTGATCGTGCAACAATCCAGGAACTGTGTACCCAGTTGGAGCCGGACCTGATGTCGGCTATCCGCCATCCCACAGGAATCCCCCCTCTAGTGCAGGTCCTGTCTGTACTCCATTTCCTGGCCAGTGGGTCTTTTCAAACAACAGTGGCCATGGCATTAGGGATGTCCCAGCCAATGTTCTCAAACGTGTTGTCCAGAGTGTTATTTGCCCTGCTGAAACACATGCACAGCTACATCGTATTTCCTCCGGTGGAGGATTTGCCCACAGTGAAAGGTGACTTCTATGCCCTGGGACATATCCCCAACATCATTGGTGCCATTGATGGGACACATGTGGCATTTGTCCCCCTCTGCAGAAATTAACAGGTGTACAGAAACCGGAAGAGCTACTGTTCGATGAATGTGCAGATTGTGTGTTTGGCAGACCAGTACATCTCCCATGTGAATGCCAAGTATCCTGGCTCTGTGCATGACGCTTACATTTTGAGGAATAGCAGCATCCCTTATGTGATGGAGCAACTCCAGAGGCACCGTGTGTGGCTAATAGGTGAGGTCAAGGTCCCAATACAGTTGACATAGGTGTCTGAGTCTGGGGTTGTCCCTAAGGGTTAGTGTGTGTCTAACAGTTGTCCCTGGACATTTGCAGGTGACTGTGGTTACCCTAACCTGTCATGGCTACTGACCCCAGTGAGGAATCCCAGGACAAGGGCAGAGGAAGGCTACAATGAGGCACATGGGTGAACTAAGAGGGTGATCGAACGCACCTTCGGCCTCCTGCAGGCCACATTCTGATGCCTCCATCTGACAGGTGGATCCCACTACTACTTACCGAAGAAGGTGTGCCAGATAATCGTGGCCTGCTGTATGCTGCACAACCTGGCTTTGCGACGCCAGGTGCCTTTTCTGCAGGAGGATGGGCCAGATGGTGGTCTTGTGGCAGCTGTGGAGCCTGTGGACAGTGAAGAACAGTAGGGAGAAGAAGAGGATACCGACAACCGAAACAACATCATCAGGCAATACTTCCAGTGAGACACATGTAAGAAGATGCCACTGCTTCCCACATCTCATTCTATTGTTGGAACCAGCATAAGTGTGTCATTTTCATTTATTGTATGGACCCTGACTTGTCACTTTGACTTTCCATTTCACAAATTTGGGTCCCACTTTGTGCCCTCTGCTATGTTTACTGCTGCCCTACAGCTGTGTTAAATTGGTATGTGAACAAGTAAATTGACATTGCTATATTCCATAGTTATTGCAATTACACATTTGTAAAAGGACAGACTGACTCCAGATTGTTTTGTGATTGTAGTGTGTTTATTCCTGTGCAAATAAGTGGAGGGGATTGTAAAATGGTCTGGGGTGATGGTGGAGGAATGTCCATGGCAGAGTCCAGTCTATTTGTTTCATAGGTGCATTGTGCAAAGGGGCATAGGAAGTGGATCAATGGCAGTTTAAGGATGGACAGGGTGACATAGTGGGACAGAAGGGTGACATTCAGGGGGGTCTCATTTCCTGGCGGGGTCTTGGCAATGTTCTCTGTCTTGTTCCTGGATCTCAGGGACCGTTTGCGGGGTGGTTCTCCATCTGCAGGGGGTGGGGTGCTGGTGTCCTGTTGTTCCTGTGGCGGTGCCTCCTGTCCACTAGCACTGGCGGAGGTGGAAGGCTGCTCATCATCCAGGCTAGTGTCAGGGGCCCCTTGTTGTGCCACTGTGGCCCTCCTGGTGTTGGCGAGGTCTGCCAGCACCCCTGCAATGGTGACCAGGGTGGTGTTAATGGACTTCAAGTCCTCCCTGATCCCAAGGTAGTGTACCTCCTGCAGCCACTGGGTCTCCTGAAACTTGGCCAGTACCGTTGCCATTATCTCCTGGGAATGATGGTAAGCTCCCATGATGTTGGAGAGTGCCTCGTGGAGAGTGTGTCCCCCTGTCGCACAGCAGTCCTGCCAGTTTCCCTGTTATCCTGTGCCTCTGTCCCCTGAACCGTGTGCCCACTGCCACTGACCCCAGGTCCCTGGTTTTCTTGGGTTGGTGGGTTAGCCTGGGTTCCCTGTAGTGGTGGACACACTGCTGATTGACGTGTCCTGGGGACAGAGGGATGAGCCCGCTGGGTGGGTGCTGTGCTGGTGTTTCCTGAGGGGGGATGCTCTGTGGTGGCTTGTGACAGTGTCAGGGGAACCGACAGTCCCGAGGTCCCAGATGGGCCCGGCTGGTCATGTTGATCCAGTTGTGCAGATCTGCTGTCATCACTGTGGGCCTCTTCTGTGGGGGGACTGCACATGTCTGGCACCTCCTGTCAGGTGACGTTGGGTAGGGGTCCTGTTGGGGTGTAAATGCATAACTATTGTATGTGTGTGTGCCATTGTGTGCAATGGGTGGTTGACTCTGTACTACACTGCTTGCATTATTGGCTTGGTCTTTGTGTGATTGGTGATTTTGGGGAATGAGTGAGTCTCTGTAGTGGACATGCTTGGGTGATGGGTGTTCATGCATTGGTGTCACATGCAGGGCTTGGTTTTGGGATGTGTGGGTTGTGGTGGTGGGGTATCTGTGGGTTGTTGGGGTGATGGGTGTGAGGGTAAGGGTGGGAGTATGTGATGGCATGCAGGTAGGGTGGAGGGGTATAGTAGTAAAGATTTGCCTGACCAGAGTCCAGTCCTCCTGCTACTCCTGCGAAGCCCTCAGGATGCAGTATTGCCAAGACGTACTCCTCCCATGTTGTTAGTTGTGGGGTAGGAGGTGGGGGTCCACCGCCAGTCCTCTGTACAGCAATCTGGTGTCTGGAGACCACGGAACTCACCTTCCCCCGTAGGTCGTTCCACCTCTTTCTGATGTCATCCCTAGTCCTTGGATGCTGTCCCACTGCGTTGACCCTGTCGACGATTCTGCGCCATAGCTCCATCTTCCTTGCAACGGAGGTCTGCTGCACCTGTGATCCGAATAGCTGTGGCTCTACCCAGACGATTTCCTCCACCATGACCCTGAGCTCCTCCTCAGAGAACCTGGGTTGTCGTTGAGGTGCCATGATGTGGTGTGAGTGATGTGTGAGGTGGTGTCTGTTGTGATCTGTGAGGGGGTGTGTTGGTGTGTGTTAGAAACGGGGTCTTTGGTTGACAGTCAGGTTACCCTTCTTCCTGTCTGGGACATCTCTATACCGCCATTTTGTCAGGTTGACGGTATAGTCTTCTTTTTCTCCCCAAAGCCTGCTCAGGCTGCCTCTCGTCAGTATTTAATGACGGAGGGGAGCCGGCCGCGCAGCTGGCGCGCGCCAAAGGCAAGTCCATCTGCGCCCGTCCGCGCCCTGGAGCGTCCTGAGCATCCTGAGCCCAGAGATGCTGTTCTTTTTTCCCCAATGAGGTTAGTCTACTCTTCTTCGCAACTATTGGCTTGTAGGATTTCTAATCCCTGTCTCTCCCATTTAAGCGACTCTCATTTCCCCTTCCTCCTTTCCTGCCCATGCTGTGGTTGGACCGCCTTGCCCTCTACGTCTTCTGAAACTCCTTCTCCCCACCCAGCAAGAATGATGCTGCTTAACTGCCGATCCCTCCCTGCCCATTCTCTACACATCTATAATCTCCTTGAAGACCTTTTGCCTGATGTACTGTTTCTTACTGAAACCTGGCTTGATGAAGACTCCACAGTACACATCTATAACTCTCTGCCGTCTATTTATTCCATGATTCATCTAGATAGGCCCGCCACCAGAGGTGGCGGAATAGCTATCATTCATAAAACTACTATTAAATGCGCCACCTTACCCTTAGATATTCCTGATTGTGAGAGCCTAATGTTCTCACTATGTTTGTCCCCCACTTTCACCTTTTCAGGAATTTTATCGACCCCCTGTACCTGTGCCACGTTTCCTGGATTTTCTTCCGGAGGTTGCAGCCAGTCATATCTGCAATCTCTCCAACTTAACTATTTTAGGAGATTTTAATATCCATCTCGATAACTCCGACTGCCCTTCGGCTAAATTACTGTCAACCTCTCTTGCAGCACTCCAACTAACTCAGCATGTATCTGGCCCTACCCACCAGAAGGGTCACACGTTGGATCTTATATTCAGCAATATTGCCAATTTGCTAACGGCCCCTCCCCTGCCATTACCCTGAACCGATCACTCCCTCCTCTCTTTCACTTTCCAGTACGATGCCACTCAAGGGCACCTCCCCAGCACTACTACATCCAGACGTATTTGGTCAAAACTGGACCCGGAAGAATGGCGTAAGGCCCTCTTGACCCATGGCAAAACCTATCACCCTTCTGCCCTAGAAACTGCAGACTCTTTTGATAAATGGATCTCATCCTCTTTGGATGTTGTTCTACCCATTAGAACCAGAGTAGTTCCTTCACCCCACAAATCTAAACCCTGGTTCTCCCCTTACCTGCTTGAACTCAAAAAGAACTGTAAAAAACTTGAGAGACTGTGGCGTAAAAACTACAGTCTCTCTAACAGAGAGATCTACAAGCAATCAATCAGAACTTATCACCATAATATTAAAATTGCTCAGTCTACCTTTTATGGTGAAAAAATAGAATGTTCTTCATGTCCTCAGAAAGAAATCTTTCAAATTTTTAGAGATCTGACCTCCCCTCCCATTTCTACCCCCATGACGGAAGCCTCCGTCTCCCACAGTGATCGACTGGCATCTTTTTTTCAGGACAAAGTCATCAGTATATACTCTGGGTTCCCCGCCTATATGAATAATCCCTCTATTTGTAAAGACACTGACTCCCTTCCTGTAGGAGTCTCTCTAACCTCCTTCCCCACTCTCACCGAGGAGGTGACCATTAACTTCCTGTCCAAAATTAAATCCAGCTCCCCTCTGGACCCCGCCCCTCCCTCTGCTCTCTTGCAGGTAGCAGGCACCATTGCTCCTCCTCTCACTAAAATTCTCAACAGCTCCTTATCCTCGGGCTCCCTTCCCTAGTCATTTAAACATGCTGTTGTTAAGCCCCTTCCGAAGAAACCCAAACTTGACCCCACTTTATTGGAAAATTTCAGACCTATTGCCCTCCTGCCTATCTCCGCAAAGATCCTTGAGAAGCATGTCAATACTGAACTAACCAACTATCTCGAAAGCAATGAACTTCTTCATCCCACCCAAATGGGCTTTAGAGCCTTGCACAGTACTGAGTCAGCTCTCCTTACAGTAACTGAGTCGGCCCGCCAGCTCTTAGACCTAGGGTCTCACGTAGCCATCATCCTGCTTGACCTAAGTGCAGCTTTCAACACTGTCGACCACGATCTTCTCTGTCGGAGACTATCAGATATAGGAGTCGGAGTTTCCGCCCTCTCTTGGTTTTCCTCCTTCCTTAAAGATAGATCTTTCCAAGTTTTGGACTGGACCTTCTTTTCTGGCCTTTTCCCCTTGGCATGTGGAGTCCCCCAGGGCTCGTCCCTTAGCCCCACTCTCTTTAACGTTTACTTGTCACCTTTAGCTAGAGTAGTTGCCCCTCACAATCTGTCCTGGGTCACCTATGCAGATGACACTCAGTTAGTGGTATCACTCTCCTGCTCTGCAGACTCGCCGGTGACCAATCTCTCCCGCTGTATGAGTGACATCGCCAAATGGATGACCAAGTCCAAACTCAAATTTAACAATGGAAAATCGTAAGTCCTGGTTTTGGGTAACGGTCCCCCCGCTCTTCCCCTTCCCTTGCTCTCAGATGCCTTCAGTAATCTTCCTCTCCCCAAATCTCAGGTTAAAACTCTAGGTGTGATGCTTGACCCTAGGCTTACTATGGACTCCCAAGCCAGTAAAGTCTCTTCTACCTGTTTTGGCCTTATGTGCATGTTCAGAAAGATTCTCTCTCTTCTCCCTCCTACAGCCAGAAGAATTCTCATTCAAGCCTTAATTCTTTCCCGGCTGGATTACGGAAACTCCCTGTTCCTTAGCCCCCCTCTTTATGTTATAAAGAAGCTGCAAAGAGTGCAAAATGCAGCTGCCAGGCTTCTTACTTACTCCTCAAAATATTCATCCACCAAATTGGCTATTTCCACCCGACACTGGCTCCCCATCAAAGAACGGATCCATTTTAAATCTCTCTGCATTGTCCACAGGGCCCTTCATGGTAAAGGTCCCATCTCTCTAAGGAAACGGATTTCCTTGCATACTCCTACTAGGAACTTACGTTCCTCCTCTCTTAAGTATGCACACATTTCTCGATCTAAGAGAGCCTGGGGCAACAATTCTTTTTCCAGTAAGGCCTCCCACCTTTGGAATACCCTTCCTTTGGAGCTCCACTATGAACCCTCCGAGCGCCTCTTTAGGAAAAAGCTCAAAACTTTTTAATTCTGTAATTAGTATGGATTCCCCCTCCTATTCGTGTTTTGTTGCTTTTAGCGCTGGGATGCCTTCGGGTCGCCATGCGCTTTATAAATTAAAAAACTAAAAAAACTAAACCCCCTGTTCAAGCACGGACCCTCACTCTAGTCAGGGTAAAAGAGAATCACCCTCAGCTAACCCCTGCTTCCTTGGTAGCTTGGCAGAGCAGTAGGCTTAACTTCAGAGTGCTAGGTGTAAAGTATTTGTACCAACACACACAGTAACTTAATGAAAAACACTACAAAATGACACAACACCAGTTTAGAAAAATAGGAAATATTTATCTAAACAAAACAAGACCAAAACAACAAAGATCCGACGTACACAAGTCAAGTTATGAATTTTTAAAGATTAAACTCAAAAATAGCACTTAGAAACAAAAATGCTTCGATAAGGTGTTAATACGGCGTCATGACGGAGTCGTTCCCAACAAGCCGACACCAGCGGCGCCGGACACCGAGTCGCGTAGACCCCCAAGTACAGTACCTTTGGTGAAGACTGAAAACAAGTCGATGTGCGAAGTCAGGGATCATGGCGTCTGTGTGAAGCGTTGAATCCACGCACTTCGAGCGGCATCGGTCATGATGTGGTGCGGCGACTTCCACGGAGTCGCGGACTTTAGCGGGGCTGCAGCGGCGTCGGGCCTGCGAATAGCGTCGCGTTCCAGCGAAGGTCACGGCGTCGGGTGCAGGCGGCGTTCCGGATTCAGCAGGGGCGTCGGTCCGGAGTCGTCCAAAGACGATTTCCTTGGATTTCCACCAGCTTTCCTTTCAAGGGCCCAGGGACTGGATAGGGCACCACTTTGTCAGAGCAGGAGTCTCTCCAGAGACTCCAGGTGCTGGCAGAGAGAAGTCTTTGCTGTCCCTGAGACTTCAAACAACAGGAGGCAAGCTCTAAATCAAGCCATTGGAGATTTCTTCACAAGATGGAAAGCACACAAAGTCCAGTCTTTGCCCTCTTACTCTGGCAGAAGCAGCACTGCAGGAAAGCTCCACAAAGCACAGTCACAGGCAGGGCAGCACTTCTTCCTCAGCTATTCAGCTCTTCTCCAGGCAGAGGTTTCCTCTTGGTTCCAGAAGTGTTTCTAAAGTCTGTAGATTTGGGTGCCCTTCTTACACCCATTTTAGTCTTTGAAGTCACCTTTCTTCAAAGGGGACTCACACCTACTTGTGAAATCCTGCCTTGCCCAGGCAAGGCCTCGGACACACACCAGGGGGTTGGAGTCTGCATTGTCAGAGGTAGGCACAGTCCTTTTAGATGAGATTGACCACTCCACCCCTCCCTCCTAGCAGAGATGGCTAATCAGGAAATGCAGGTTACACCCCAGCTCCCTTTGTGTCACTGTCTAGTGCGAGGTGAAAAACAACCCAACTGTCAAACTGACCCAGACAAGGAATCCACAAACAAGGCAGAGTCACAGAATGGTTTAAGCAAGAAAATGCTCACTTTCTAAAAGCACAATCTCAAAATCAACTTTACTAAAAGATGTATTTTTAAATTGTGAGTTCAGGGACCCCAAACTCCACATGTCCATCTACTCTCTAGGGGAATCTACACTTTAATCATATTTAAAGGTAGCCCCCATATTATCCTATGAGAGAGACAGTCCTTGCAACAGTGAAAAACGAAGTTGGCAGAATTTCACTGTCAGGACATATAAACCACATTACTATATGTCCTACCTTATCCATACACTGCACCCTGCCCTTGGGGCTACCTAGGGCCTACCTTAGGGGTGCCTTACATGTAAGAAAAGGGAAGGTTTAGGCCTGGCAAGTGGTACACTTGCCAAGTCAAACTTACAGTGTAAAAATACACACACAGACACTGCAGTGGCATGTCTGAGACATGATTATAGGGTTACTTGTGTGGGTGGCACAACCAGTGCTGCAGGCCCACTAGTAACATTTGATTTACAGGACCTGGGCACCTCTAGTGCACTTTACTAGGGACTTAACAGTAAAACAAAATAGGCCAATCATGGAGAATCAATTACATACACATTTTAAACAGGAGCACTTGCACTTTAGCACTGGTTAGAAGTGGTAAAGTGCCCAGAGTAATAAAAACAGCAAATCAGAGTCCAGCACACATCAATAACCTGGGGAACGGAGGCAAAAAGTTAAGGGAGACCACGCCAAGGATGAAAAGTCTAACACGTGTCCCCCCCAGCTAAAAGTGGGGAGCAACTACCCAACCTCATGGGAGTTCTCATCACTAAGGCGGAAGAATCTGGACAGACCATCAGCATTGGCGTGTTCTGTACCAGGACGATGTTCCACCGTAAGGTCCATCCCCTGTAGGGAAATGGACCACCTCAACAGTTTTGGATTCTCACCCCTCATCTGCATTAACCATCTGAGGGGCCTGTGGTCGGTCTGAACTCGGAAGTGAGTCCCAAACAAGTAGGGTCTTAGCTTCTTCAGTGCCCAGACCACAGCAAACGCTTTGCGTTCTATGGCACTCCACCTACGTTCCCTGGGTAGTAACCTCCTGCTAATGAAGGCTACGGGTTGATCTAGGCCCTCTTCATTAAGCTGTGAGAGTACTGCTCCAATACCATGCTCTGAGGCGTTTGTTTGCACAACAAACTCCCTGGAGTAGTCAGGTGCCTTCAGCACAAGTGCTGTGCACATGGCAGCCTTCAGGGCATCAAAAGCGTTCTGGCAAGCCTCTGTCCAGATCACTTACTTGGCTTGCTTCTTAGAAGTCAACTCAGTTAAAGGGGTAACAATGGTATCATATCCCTTAACAAACCTCCGGTAATATCCTGTGAGACCTAAAAAGGCTCTCACTTCAGCCTGGGTCTTGGGAGGCTCCCAAGCCAGAATCGTGTCAATCTTAGGTTGTAGGGTTGCCCCCTGGCCACTCCCCACCTGATGTCCTAAGTACACCACAGAACCCTGCCCTATTTGGCACTTGCTCACCTTAATAGTGAGGCCTGCCTTCTGCAGGGCCTCTAACACTCTCCAGAGGTGTTGCAGGTGTTCCTCCCATGTGGAACTAAACACAGCAATGTCATCCAGGTAGGCAGCACTGAACTCATCCAGTCCTGCCAACACCTGGTTGACCAACCTCTGAAAGGTGGCAGGGGCATTCTTCATCCCAAAGGGCATCACGTTGAAGTGGAAGTGCCCATCTGGGGTAGAGAATGCTGACCTCTCCTTTGCCCCCTCAGTTAAGGCAATCTGCCTGTACCCAGATGTTAAATCAAACGTACTGAGGTACTTGGCAGCTCCTAACCGATCAATGAGCTCATCAGCTCGGGGGATGGGGTGTGCGTCAGTCTTGCTGACCGCATTGAGACCCCGGTAGTCCACACAGAACCTAAGTTCCGGAGTGACACCAGGAGCAGCAGCCTTTGGGACCAATACCACTGGGCTGGCCCAAGGACTGCTGGAGTGCTCAATAACCCCTAGGGTTAACATTTTGGAGACTTCCTCCTTAATGCAAGCCCTGACCCTGTCAGTCACCCTGTAAACCTTATGTTTAACAGGTGTACTGTCCCTAGTGTCCACATCATGTGTGCACAGGTGTGTGACTCCTGGGATCAGGGAAAACAGCGAGGCGAACTGTCCCAACACGTGGCGACAGTCCCTCTGCTGTTCCTCAGTCAGGGAGGGGGAGAGGATCACTCCCTCCACAGACCCATCTTTCTCTCCTGCAGACAGGAGGTCAGGAAGAGGCTCACTCTCTTCCTCCACCCCGTCATCTGTCGCTAGGAGCATGGATAGCTCATTTCGCTCAAAGTGTGGTTTGAGGCGGTTGACATGTAGGACCTCAAAGGGTTCCTGGGAGATTGCAAGTCTACCAGATAGGTGACCTCGCTCTTTCTTTCCACCACCTCAAAAGGCCCAGTCCACTTATCTTGGAGAGCCCTAGGCTCCACTGGTGCCATGACCCACACTTTTTGTCCAGGCTGAAACTCAACCAGAGTGGCATTCTGGTCGTACCACCGTTTCATATCCTCCTGGCTTGCTTCCAGGTTCTCCTGAGCGAGACTCCTGAAGCGGGCAGTCTGGTTTCTTAGTGCCAGCATGTAGCTAAATACATCCTGGGGTGGTTTACTAGGAGCTTTCTCCAAAGCCTCCTTCACCAGACTGAGCGGTCCCCTCACAGGGTGGCCATAGAGGAGCTCAAAGGGGCTAAAGCCAAGTCCCTTTTGAGGCACCTCCCTGTAAGCAAACAGAAGGCATGGCAAGAGGATGTCCCACTTACGCCTCAAGGGCTCTGACAGGCCCTGAATCATGCCTTTCAAGGTGCGGTTGAATCTCTCAACCAGACCATTACTTTGGGGGTGGTAAGGTGTGGTGAACTTGTACGTTACCCCACACACCTTCCACAGAGACTTCATATAAGTGGATATGAAGTTTGTACCTCTATCAGATACCACTTCCTTGGGGAACCCCATTCGGGTAAAAACTCCCATCAAGGCACGTCCCACCACGGGGGCAGTGACCGTCCTTCGAGGAATGGCTTCTGGGTACCTTGTGGCATGGTCCACCAAGACCAGGATGAACCTGTTGCCCATAGCTGTCTTGGGATCCAGAGGCCCCACAATGTCAATTCCTATCCTTTCAAAGGGAGTACTGACTACAGGTAAAGGTTGGAGGGGAGCTTTGCATTTCCCCCCACTCTTGCCACTTGCCTGACAAGTCTGACAAGACCTACATGTAGCGGGCTCAATGGTACAGAGGGCTCGGACACGGATTTTAGGTGGGCCCTATAAGGGCATAGCACATTATATTTATTATAGTAGGGTTTATACACTTATAATGGCTGTAAGTCTTCTCAATATATCTGGGTTAAAACCTTGAGTTGTCATTTATCAGTCTTTAATCCTTGTTTTCTCTTTTCCTTTTAGGCGGCGTTTCCTGGACTTCTTCCTCCTGATTCCCGTTGACTCTTGGAAAAATAAGGAGATATTTCTAGGTAAGTGGAGTGAATTTGGGTATCTCTAGAAGGGGTTAGTATAGGTGTGGGAGGGGGGGGAAGAAACTAGAGAGGCAGTGTATTAGTGTAGGTTGGCAACCAAAAGGGGGGGGGGACGGTCTTGTTACAGTGCCTGGTTTAGGTTGGTGGCAAGCTGGGCTTGGGTTTAGTGCTTCCCTAATCCCCAGAACCCAGACGTACCTGCCCCGCTCCCCTTAAGTCCTCCCTGGTGCCCTTACTTCCCCCTGCCGCTCCCTTGTTCCCCTTGTGGCGGGTTCCCAGGAGTAAAGCCCGTACCTTGCTCAGCTCGTCTCCTCCTCGAGGGTTTTCCGATGTTCCACTGTTGCTGCTAGGTTTTCTCCCCTCGTCGCGCTCTCCGCTGGTTTCCTCTCCGTCTCGCTTCTCTTCGTCGGGTTCGTCCTCCTCTCTTGCCTCCTCGGTTCCGCGCTCTCTTTGCTTCTTTCCTCTCGCGCTTTCTGTTGGTTTTCTCCCGGCGACCCAGAATTCCTGCGTCGGCCGGCTGCTCCGCCCCCACGCGTCTCCTAGGTGACGCAGAACGGGCCCGGAGAAGGTTCGTGGTCGGCACCATTCAAGCGCCGCGGTAGGCGAGGTGGCTGACACCCGCCTACACACCCCATCCCAGGAACGGGACTGGTATAGGACCGTAGAATCCGGGCAGCGGGAAAGAAAATCAGCGGGGCACTGTTTGGACCCAGGGATGTGACGAACCTGAAAAGTAAAGGGCTGTAGTTCAAGGAACCAGCGCAACACTCTGGCGTTAGTGTCTTTATGGGAGGCCAACCAAGTCAATGGGGCATGATCAGTATAAAGGATAAAAGGCCAACCTAAGGGATAATATTGGAGACACTCAATCGCCCATTTTATGGCAAGGCATTCCTTCTCGATAGTGGGATAGATGGTTTCTCTTGGTAACAGCTTACGACTAATATATACGATGGGATGGTCATGCCCCTGATCGTCGGGTTGGGATAGAACTGCTCCCAGGCCGACGTTGGAAGCATCGGTGAATAGGTGGAAGGGTCTGGAAAAATCAGGACATCTCAATACCGGTTCGGTGGAGAGTGCCTCCTTGAGACATTGAAAGCCTTGAAGTTGAGAGGAAGAAAAAGGAGGAAGGGTGGTAGGATATTGTTTCTTTAACAAATCTGTGAGGGGAGCAGTAATGGTGGAATATTGTGGAATGAATCTACGATAATATCCTACCAATCCTAGAAAAGAACGAAGCTCTTTTTTTGTTCTGGGGAGTGGTATTCGTCTAATGGCATCTACTTTATCTTTCTGGGGACGTAAAACTCCCATACCAATAACATACCCGAGATATGCTATTTGGGTTTGCCCTAGGACACATTTTGCAGGATTGGCGGTAAGGCCTGCTCTTGATAGTGTGGAGAACACTTTTTCTAGGTGTTGGAGGTGGTCTGTCCAAGTTGCACTAAAAATGACAATATCATCTAGATAGGCTGCAGTGAACTCTTGGAAGGGCCGTAGGAGTTGGTCCATCAAACGTTGGAAGGTAGCGGGTGCACTGTGAAGCCCAAAGGGAAGGACGGTGAAATGGTATAAGCCAGAAGGGGTAGCGAACGCTGTTTTTTCTTTGTCTTTTGGGGCTAAAGGAATCTGCCAATATCCTTTCGTTAGATCAATGGTGGACATAAACCGCGCATTTCCTATTTTTTCTAGAACCTCATCTACCTGGGGAATAGGATAGGTATCGAAGAGCGATATCTCATTGAGCTTCCTGAAGTCGATACAAAACCTGACAGAGCCATCCGGTTTCGGACCAAGACAACTGGGGAACACCACAGGCTCGTAGAGGGTTCGATTACGTTTAAAGATAACATTTTTGTGATCTCTCCTTCTATGAGAACCTTCCTCGCTTAGGGAATTCGATAGGGTCGCAGGAGTACTGTACGACCCTCAGGGGTCCGAATATGATGTTGAACTAGGGACGTTCTACCGGGAAGTTCGGAAAAGAACTCGGAATGTTTTTGTATTAACTCGAGTAATTGACGTTTCTCAGTGTTGGATAGGGAATCATTGACACAAGGCCTTAATTGGTTTTCTGGTTGGAGGGTGTGACATAGGTCTATCTCTAACGAGTTGGTCGGGGACAAGAGGTAGCCCGTAGCAGGAATACTACTATTGTTCTCAGGATTTTCCCATTTTTTTAACAAATTAATATGATAAATTTGGGACCGTTTGGGGTGAGTGTTTAATTCAATGAGGTATGTAACAGGGGTGACTGCTTTTATTACCCGGTACGGGCCTTGCCATTTTGCCAGCAACTTATGTTCAGAGGTAGGTCGCATGATCAGTACCTGATCGTTGGGTCGAAAAACTCATAGTTGGGTACCCTGATCGTAATAGTTTTTTTGAGACTCTTGGGCTTTCTCTAAATGTTGTCTTACATCCTCCCAGACCTTCTGGAGTTGTGCTTTCAACTTGTGGATGTACTCTAGGATGGGTCGCTCTTCATTATTCTCTTCCTCCCACATTTCTGCCGCCATATCTAGTAAATTACGGGGCTGTCTCCCGAATACTAGTTCAAACGGACTATGTCCAGTAGAGGACTGTTCATGAGTCCGTATTGCATAAAGCACTAGGGGTAGTTTCAGATCCCAGTCTTTACCCGAGTCACTTACTATCTTCCGCAAGAGAGTCTTAATGGTGCGGTTATAGCGCTCCACCAAACCATCCGTTTGTGGATGATATACCGCTGTTTTTATTTGGGTAATACCTAGGGTTTTACATATCTGTTTCATGAGCCCGGATATGAATGGCGTCCCTTGATCAGTAAGAATTTCTTCTGGGAAGGCAACCCATGAAAAAAACGTTATCATGGCTTGTGCAACTGCTTTGGTAGTGGTACTAGTAAGAGGGATCGCCTCAGGATATCTACTGGCGTAATATACTAGAACGGGGATATGGGTATGGCCCTTAGCAGATGGTAAAAGAGGTCCGACCAAGTCCATGACTACTCTTCTGAAAGGAGTGTCGATGATTGGTAGGGGATGTAATGGGGCTCGCCTAACTGCTCCGGGTTCAACTAATTGACATTTTGGGCATTGGGTGCAATACTTTCGAATATGGGCATAGACCCCTGGCCAGTAAAAACGTCTCAATAAATATTCTTCTGTTTTTTCTCGGCCATAGTGTCCTCCTCCTGGTTGATTATGGGCTAAGAATAATACCTGAGTTCCGTATGGCTCAGGGACTACTAGTTGTTTCTTCTCGACGTTTACTGTTTTGGAAATTCTATATAGGAGGTCATTCTGGACTATAAAGTGTGGACCTACCTCTCCGGTAGAGTCACTTTTTGACACTTCTCCAGGCATGTTCAAGGGTGGGATCCTCGCGTTGACTTGTTCTAAATGAAACTGGGGCGTCGGTTATATTGGCCACTGTTTTCTCGGGGTTCTCCTGTCTTTGTTTTAAAGCATATTTTTGTTTTTCTACTCTCTTTTCGGGATAGTTTCCTCCGTTCTGGAGGACTGTAAATGGGGGTATTACCAAACGGAGCGTCTACCCACCAACCATCTATAGGATCGGGTTTCCGTATTTGCTCTAGGAGGTCATGGAATCTAGGATAATCAGTCCCAATGACGCAGTCTTCAATCAAATTATCCATGAGTCCCATGGGGAGGAAGTCATGGTTGGTGTCCCACTCCACTTCCATCAATTCAAGGGGATACTTGGCTCGGTCTCCATGGATACAACATATCGTCACCCACTGGGTTGTCTCAGGTTTTACGGGTTTGGCTATATCTCGGCGTATCACTGATTGACTACATCCAGAGTCAATCAAAGCCGTGACCAATTGTCCATTTATTCGCAGGGGATATTTAAAAGACTTATCTCCCTTCCCTATACACAGCACTCTTCCTCGGGTAATCCCTATTTCCATGGGTTCCACTCCCTTTTGTTTCTTTGGACATCCTCGTGTTATGTGGCCCCACTCACCACAACTGAAGCACTGGGGTTGTTGCATGGGGCTTCGTACAGTACTCCGGGAGGGACCGGGCTCCTCAAGGGTTCGTCTGGTGGTATATTGAGAAGGAGTCAGGGGCATTTTGCTCAGGGGTCTGGGAGCTGGATTTTTTAAATCTGCCGACCTGTGATATGCACAAGCTAAGTCGATGGCTAGTTCGGTGTCGATTTTAGGGTGCTGCCTAATCCAACTCCGGGTGCTCCCAGGAAGGGAGTCCAGATATTGTTCCAAGATAATAGCTTTAATAACGTCTTCGCGGTTAGGTCCCAAGGGCCCCAACCACTTTAGTCCTAAGTCCTTCACCCGGTAGTAATATGTACGTGGATCCTCATTCTGACTCCATTTTACCTTGCGGAACTTCATCCGGTAATATTCTGTATCATGCCCCACTCTCTCCAGAATGGCCTTCTTTATGTCGGAATAAGGGGTGGTGCCACCGGGATTTGCAGCCTGATAGGCAGACTGGAGGGTGCCTGTTAGGAGGGGGGCGATGTATTGGCCCCAACGGTTTTCAGGCCATTGGGGTGACGAGGCTACTCTTTCAAAGTAAGTAAAAAAGGAGTCCGGATCCTCACCCTCTTGATATTTCTGCAGTACCGAGCTAGGTACATTCGGATGTACCTTGCTGGCAGCGATAGTATCGGTCAATTTTTGAAGGGCGGTTTCATGGACCAGTTGATTATTGGCCATTATAGTGGCCTGACTTTTCAGGGCGGCCTGGAGAGCCTCTCGATCTTCTCTCGCCTCCCTTTGTTGTGCCTCCCACACCAATTGGAGGTGACGTTGACCCTCTGCTAGTTGTTTTATCATGTCTTCGAGAGTAGGTTTCTCCTCCATCCTCACAACACCTCTGTACCGCCCGGGGACTAAATCCCACTTCTGACACCACTGTAGCGGGCTCAATGGTACAGAGGACTCGGACACGGATTTTAGGTGGGCCCTATAAGGGCATAGCACAATATATTTATTATAGTAGGGTTTATACACTTATAATGGCTGTAAGTCTTCTCAATATATCTGGGTTGAAACCTTGAGTTGTCATTTATCAGTCTTTAATCCTTGTTTTCTCTTTTCCTTTTAGGCAGCGTTTTCCGGACTTCTTCCTCCTGATTCCCGTTGACTCTCGGAAAAATAAGGAGATATTTCTAGGTAAGTGGAATGAATTTGGGTATCTCTAGAAGGGGTTAGTATAGGTGTGGGAGGGGGGGGAAGAAACTAGAGAGGCAGTGTATTAGTGTAGGTTGGCAACCAAAAGGGGGGGGGGGGACGGTCTTGTTACAGTGCCTGGTTTAGGTTGGTGGCAAGCTGGGCTTGGCTTTAGTGCTTCCCTAATCCCCGGCACCCAGACGTACCTGCCCCGCTCCCCTTAAGTCCTCCCTGGTGCCCTTACTTCCCCCGCCGCTCCCTTGTTCTCCTTATGGCGGGTTCCCAGGAGTAAAGCCCGTACCTTGCTCAGCCACGACCCTCCTGGGTCATGGCAGGGTTCGTCTCCTCCTCGAGGGTTTTCCGATGTTCCACTGTTGCTGCTAGGTTTTCTCCCCTCGTCACGCTCTCCGCTGGTTTCCTCTCCGTCTCGCTTCTCTTCGTCGGGTTCGTCCTCCTCTCTTGCCTCCTCGGTTCTGCGCTCTCTTTGCTTCTTTCCTCTCGCGCTTTCTGTTGGTTTTCTCCCGGCGACCCGGAAATCCTGCGTCGGCCGGCTGCTCCGCCCCCACGCATCTCCTAGGTGACGCGGAACGGGCCCGGAGAAGGTTCGTGGTCGGCGCCATTCAAGCGCCGCGGTAGGCGAGGTGGCTGACACCCGCCTACACTACAATAAGCAGCTGACTGCTTGTGCATCAAGGGCCAGTAAAAGTGGGAGACAAGCCTAGGTCTTGTCCTGCCCTAGATGTCCTGCCAAAGGCACATCATGAGCCAAACCCAGTAGGAAGGCCCTGAAGCACTGGGGTACCACCAGCATACGAGCTGACCCAGGCTCAGGAACCTTAGGCTCACTATACAGGAGGCCATCCTCCCAATATATCAGGTGAGTACCTGGCGCCTCGCCAGCTGCCTGGGCTGCAGCCTGCTGCCGCAGCCCCTCAAGAGTAGGGCACTCCTTCTGCGCTGGGCAGAATGCTTCCCTGGTGGGTCCCCCTTCCTGCTGCCACTGTGACAGCTCAGGGACCTCCCCCAGTTCAGCCACCTGCTCCCCTGTAGGTTCCGGGGCGTCACCCTCAGGCTCCGCCTCCTCCCGGACCGTGGGAACCTCTGGGCCGGTTTACTGCGCCCCCTGCCCTTCCTCTTCTTGGCGGTCCCCTGGGCCACTGTTTCAGGCTCCAGGGGCTCTTGACTACCCTGATTGGCTGCCATAGACCGGGTGGATACGCATACCCACCCAGGCAGACCCAACATCTCCAAGTGAGACCTGTGTTCCACCTCCTTTCAAGGGGAATCCTCCAGGTCGTTACCTAGCAAACAATCAACAGGCATGGTTGGACTCCCAGCTACTTTCCAGGAACCTGAGACCCCCCCCCATTCAAAGGGAACCTGCGCCACTCTGCAGAGGCGCTCAGAGTTGTCTGCCGCAACTACTTGGTGAAGTACTCGGGGATCAATCTGCTCTTCAGACACCAGGTGACTCCTCACTGTAGTCACACTGGCTCTTGTGTCTCTCAGAGCCTCCACCCTCTGTCCATTGATGGTCACCCATTGCCTGTACTTCTTAGTGTTATCAGGCACTAGGTTTCTCTGGACCATCTCACTGTCCCCTAGTGAGACAAGGGTCATTTCTGCTGGTTCCCACCCAACTGAAACCAACTCCTCCCCAAGCGCTACACTGGCCAAACCCTGGGACGGTGCACCAGTGGGTGCCTGTGTACTTTTGGGGCATTTGGGATCCCCCCTCACATGACCCACCTGGTCACATGCATAGCACTTACGTGGGGGACCACCTGCCACTGGCCTCCCTTTGGACAACCATTGCTTCTTTTCACTGGGGTGTTGGGAATCCTTACCCTGTGAATCAGTTTGGGGCCCTTTAGAGAACTCCCCCTGTTTGCCCTTACCCCCCCCTTTCTTCTGAGAGGGACCCTGCCCATCCTTGGCGTGGTCACCCCCATACCTCTTTTGGACCCTGGTGCTCTGCCAGCGGTCCGCTTCCTGCGCAAGCTTCCTGGGGTCAGTCAGCTTGCTGTCAATGAGGTGCTGGCGCAGCTCTGGAAAACATAAACTGTACAAGTGCTCCCAAGCAATTAAATTGTAAAGCCCCTCATATGTGTTTACCTTACTGCCCTTCACCCAACCATCCAGTGACCTGCAAAAAGAATCAACACATTCCAACCATATTTGTGATTCCTTTCTCTTGTAGGATCTAAACTTCTCCTTGTACTGCTCAGGGGTGAGACCATACCTGGTGAGTAAGGACTCCTTCATGACAGGGTAGGTGAGATCCTGAGCATCCCCTAAGGCTGTCAGTGTGTCCCTCCCCTCTGCCTCGAAATGCTTCCACAGGGCTGCCCCCCAATGAGCTTCAGGGACCAGGTTCATTTGGAGAGCTGACTCATAACCCTTGAACCACAAGTAGATATCATCCTCCCTCTTATAATCCCTCACAAGGTCTTTTGGGATGTGTACCCTTCTCTCAGGCTGAACTGTAGGATTGCTGCCACCATCCCTACTGGGCTGACTCCTCTGATCTATCTCTTTTAAACTGAGCTCATGAGCCATTGCTAACTTCCTTTCCTCAATGGCCAGCCTTCTCTGTTCCATCTCTAGACTGAGCTTTTTCAGCTCCAATTGGTATTCCCTCTCTGCCTGTCTGTCCTGTAACTCTTCAGGTGTCAGACCCTTGGAGGACACTCTGCTACCTGCCCTGGAGACTCTCTCCTAAGACATAACAGGCCCACCCACTACATCAGTGTGGGTGACTTGCAACTCCTCCTCCCCCTCTGGCTCCTCATCTGTGTGCCCCTCAGCTGCTTTGGCTGTTACCCAGACCCTCAGCGCCTTTTGCAGCTCATCCTTCCTGTATGAGCTCCTAATGGGACAGCCAACATTACTACAAAACTGCTTCAACTGAGCCACTGTGTAGCTCTCCAATTTCTCCAAATCAAAAGCAGCTCCAGCTAGGGCATCTCCAGACTGAGACATGATGAGAGGTTAAAAAACAATGCAAAGTTCCAAAAACAGAAAAGCAAGTTCTCAAATGAAGTTCCAGAAAAGTCAATCACAGGATCAGCGAAAAAAGAAACTGAATGCAGAGCAAAAACAGTCCAAATAGAAAAAAAACAAAAATCACAAGACTAGTAGTATGTGGTCACGTAGTGGTCTGAACTCAAACAGTAGTGTACACTTAATTACTGTATCTCAAGTACAAATACAAGTCCAAATCCCAACCGCTGATCACCAATGTTAGAAACGGGGTCTTTGGTTGACAGTCAGGTTACCCCCTGTTCAAGCAAGGACCCTCACTCTAGTCAGGGTAAAGGAGAATTACCCTCAGCTAACCCCTGCTTACCCCCTTGGTAGCTTGGCAGAGCAGTAGCTTAACTTCAGAGTGCTAGGTGTAAAGTATTTGTACCAACACACACAGTAACTTAATGAAAAACACTACAAAATGACACAACACCAGCTTAGAAAAATAGGAAATATTTATCTAAACAAAACAAGACCAAAACGACAAAAATCCGACATACACAAGTCAAGTTATGAATTTTTAAAGATTAAACTCAAAAATAGCGCTTAGAAACAAAAATGCTTCGATGTGGTGTTAACACGGCGTCGTGACGGAGTCGTTCCCAACAAGCCGACACCAGCGGCACCGGACACGGAGTCGCGTAGACCCCCAAGTACAGTACCTTTGGTGAAGACTGAAAACAAGTCGATGCATGAAGTCGGGGATCGCGGCGTCTGTGCGAAGCGTTGAATCCGTGCACTTCGAGCGGCATCGGTCACAACGTGGTGCGGCGACTTCCACGGAGTCGCGGACTTTAGCGGGGCTGCAGCGGCATCGGGCCTGCGAAGAGCATCACGTTTCAGCGAAGGTCACGCCATCGGGTGCAGACGGCGTCCCGGATTCAGCAGCGGCGTCGGTCCGGAGTCGTCCGAATTCGGTTTCCTTGGATTTCCACCAGCTTTTCTTTCACGGGCCCAGGGACTGGATAGGGCACCACTTTGTCAGAGCAGGAGTCTCTCCAGAGACTCCAGGTGCTGGCAGAGAGAAGTCTGAGACTTCAAACAACAGGAGGCAAGCCCTAAATCAAGCCCTTGGAGATTTCTTCACAAGATGGAAGGCACACAAAGTTCAGTCTTTGCCCTCTTACTCTGGCAGAAGCAGCACTGCAGGAAAGCTCCACAAAGCACAGTCACAGGCAGGGCAGCACTTCTTCCTCAGCTATTCAGCTCTTCTCCAGGCAGAGGTTCCTCTTGGTTCCAGAAGTGTTTCTAAAGTCTGTAGATTTGAGTGCCCTTCTTATACCCATTTTAGTCTTTGAAGTCACCTTTCTTCAAAGGGGACTCACACCTACTTGTGAAATCCTGCCTTGCCCAGGCAAGGCCTCAGACACACACCAGGGGGTTGGAGTCTGCATTGTCAGAGGTAGGCACAGTCCTTTCAGATGAGAGTGACCACTACACCCCTCACTCCTAGTAGAGATGGCTAATCAGGAAATGCAGGTTACACCCCAGCTCCCTTTGTGTCACTGTCTAGTGCGAGGTGAAAAACAACCCAACTGTCAAACTGACCCAGACAAGGAATCCACAAACAAGGCAGAGTCACAGAATGGTTTAAGCAAGAAAATGCTCACTTTCGAAAAGTGGCATTTTCAAACGCACAATCTCAAAATCAACTTTACTATAAGATGTATTTTTAAATTGTGAGTTCAGGGACCCCAAACTCCACATGTCCATCTACTCTCTAGGGGAATCTACACTTTAATCACATTTAAAGGTAGCCCCCATATTATCCTATGAGACAGACAGGCCTTGCAACAGTGAAAAACGAAGTTGGAAGTATTTCACTGTCAGGACATATAAACCACATTACTATATGTCCTACCTTATCCATACACTGCACCCTGCCCTTGGGGCTACCTAGGGCCTACCTTAGGGGTGCCTTACATGTAAGAAAAGGGAAGGTTTAGGCCTGGCAAGTGGGTACACTTGCCAAGTCGAACTTACAGTGTAAAAATGCACACACAGACACTTCAGTGGCAGGTCTGAGACATGACTACAGGGTTACTTGTGTGGGTGGCACAACCAGTGCTGCAGGCCCACTAGTAACATTTGATTTACAGGCCCTGGGCACCTCTAGTGCACTTTACTAGGGACTTAACAGTAAAACAAAATAGGCCAATCATGGAGAACCAATTACATACACATTTTAAACAGGAGCACTTGCACTTTAGCACTGGTTAGCAGTGGTAAAGTGCCCAGAGTAATAAAAACAGCAAAATCAGAGTCCAGCACACATCAATAACCTGGGGAACAGAGGCAAAAAGTTAAGGGAGACCACGCCAAGGATGAAAAGTCTAACAGCGTGTGTTGTTTGAGGTGCGTGTATGTTGTGTAAGTGATGGTGTTGTGTGTCTGTGGATGCTGGTGTTGTTTTTGGTAGTGTATCTCTCTGGCGTGCTTTCAAAATTCTGATAGTAAGGGTTTGTGGGTGATGTGGGTGTGTGCTTTATATTGGATTGGGTGTGTGGGTGTGGTGTGTGTATGTGTATCAGGTGTATGTATTTCGAATTGTCCAATGTGGTTATGTTTTGTATATGTGTGTGTATTTTGAGTGCGGCGGTGTGTACCGCCAATAGATTACCGCAGTTGAAAGACCGCCGAGTTGATTCGTGGGCCGTGATACTGGGGGCGTATTCTTGTTGACGTGACGGTGTCAGTTTTGTTATCGCCAGTTTATCACTGACCTTTGGTGTGGCGGACTTGTGTGGGTGTCTGTATTGTGGCGGATTCTGGGCTGTGGGTCGTAATACCTGTAGCGGAATTCCGCGGCCACAGCGGTATGTTGGCGGTCTTCTGCACGGCGGTAAGCAGGATTTACCGCCAGGGTTGTAATGAGGGCCAAAGTCTTTAAGTGGTAACCAATCAACATAGCATGTACAGTATAATGAAGTCACTTGACTGCGAACAGCCCTCTTTTCTTGCTGCTCGCAGTCAAGTTAAGTACTTCATTATTTTTCTCTACAATTCTTATTTGCATTAACGATTATATTGGGAATATATTGCTTTAGCGATAGCTTAATATTTGTTCGCTGCGCGCCGTCTTTGCCTCATTTTCCTTTTCCCAGAAGGCACATTGCAGCACTGTTTAGAGCACTCTCTGCCTTGTGCTCAACCATTTCAATCCATTCTTCAAACAGTGGTCACCATTTTATGCCACTTCTGAGGAAGGGCCTGCACCTACTCACCACGTTTGCCAGGTTTTTCCTTTTCTGCCCATTTTGGCTCATGTTAGGAGGATTTTCCTTCTATTACTATCGAGGGCTCGTATAACCACACCCATATAACTCCCTTTTGCTCTATTTTAACCACCCACAGGCGGAGCTTAGTCCTTGTAGTCCACTCCCTCACAAATTAACCTCTTCCCTGCTGAATTTTCCTATAAATCTGTTTGACATCGCTTTCTCATGGAGATTGATAGTTCTCTGCTGCAGGATGCTCTTGATGAGGAGAATACAATTAAAGAGGAGTTGAATACTTTTATTCAAGCATCTGTACAACAGGCAGTTTCTGCCTTCATTGATAAAATATCAAAAAATTTGGAAAATTCTGTTTTCAATATGATGTCAAAGACGGTTTTGACCCAATCTGCGGGGGAAAGCAGAAAGCCCACATCAGCCAATACTCAATCTAAAAAACAACATAAATTTGTGCTATTGGTCGGTGAGGCTTCCTCACACAAGGCAGAGGACGTGGCTCCTCACAGACCTCCTTCCAAGGAGGGTAATATACAAGAAAAACAAAAATCTTCTATCAAATGCAAAGCAAAAGCTAAACATATCGTGTCCCCTATTTTAGTCTCCTCTATTCCGGATACGGATTATGATTTGGCTGATGTGGATTCAGATGATGACCGATCTGACAATGACAATGGAGGGTTTTTATCTCCACCCCCAACAAAGAAACCTAAAATAACACCTAAAGATATTTCTAAACCTAAGGCCGTCCCAGACTCGAATGAAGTCCCTTTGTTTGATCCCAGTCATATTCACCATCGAACTCCACAGAGTGGGTTCCTGCGGATCATGTTGGGGAATACGTAGCTTTCAGATGACATTTTCCTATGGACAAGCAAACCAGGGCCAAGTTAAGATCTGAATCCCCTCATCCTTCTCTCCCTCAAAAGATCACTCTCACCCCTACCATGGACCCAGCTCTCCTAACCTTTTTTACCAAATTTTGCAAAGACCCACACTAGGGTGTGGATAAGGCATGGTCCTCTTGTCAGAACACACTTTTGAATGTGGTTGGCCCACTCACCTGCATTTTTGACCTGGCAGAGGCTGCTAGGCTAGAGGACATTGCAATTGATCCTGAAGAACTTTCGCTTTGGGTCCAATGAGCATTTTGCTTACTTGGTAATGCTAATTCTGCCCTCACACACAAACGTAGAAAAGGGCTCCTGCTCAAATCAGATAAAAAATTGATGAAGCTTGTAAACAGTAGATCCTGGTGTGAAGGCGGATGGCCTTCTCTTCGGTGACTCTTTCGTCAAAGAGTTGAGCAAATACGTCTCCACTTTTGCTTCATTGGACAAAGCCCAACAGTCCCTGAAGAAAATGTTTTCACAACAGGTTTTTTCCAGTGCTGGCAGAGGTAGGAACCGCTTTGCCGGCCGCAATTACAACAACCAAGGTTCCAGAGGATCCTACAACACCTCTTGCCAGGAATATAAGCCTCAATTCTGCACACAAAGAGGCAGGGGTTTCCGTGGCAGAGGTTCCAAAGGTTCCTGATACTCTAACCTAACAGGTGAGTGTATCTTCTGGCCTTCCTCCTATAGGGGGTAGTCTTTGCTTTTTTCTTCTAAAATGGTTGACCCTTGGGTCTTAAACGCAGTACAAGGTTATGGTATTGAGCTTTACTGAAGACCTTTTCAGTCTTCCCCACCTCTTCTACCACGGTTCTCAACAGAGATGTTTGACCTCATTTGTCTAAATGTGTGGACCCTTCTCCAAAAACAAGCAATTGCCCTTTGTCAACCCGACCCATAAGGCTTTACCAGTTCCATCTTCTTAGTTCAGAAGAAAAACAAAGATGCGTCCAGTAATCAAGTATTTCAACCATTTTGTAGTCTATAATCAATATTTTGATAGTGCACCACTTTAAGTAAATCAACAAAGTCCAGTTACTCCATGTCTTCTCATTATCATTTTCATTTTTTTTTGCTTTTCTTGCACATAAAAACATCAGCCAACGCGTTTCGTCCTTAACAAAGGACTTCTTCAGGGCTGAAATATGATAGAAAAAGTATCCTAAATATATTAAAAAGACACATACATCACATAAATACTACTTAGAAAAATGGAGCATGTACTAAAACAGTGACTAATAAGTTTGATCTATTTATAAAACATACAGACCAGGGACATCCATAAAACGATGTGCTGAATTAAAAAAAAAAAAAAATTGAAAAGTATAAATAACATATATTATTAAACTAGAATTCAAAACAGAAATACACATACAGAATATATATATACAACCAATAAAGCAAAGTGGTTAGTTAGCGAAAGAACACCAAAGAGAAACAAACAAAAATAACCAAAAATGAACAACCAATATATATATATATATATATAACATCAACAATGACTATATACTAAAAGACAATAAATATATACAAACGAAAAATCAAATGTTGATTATACAGAACTAAAATCGTCCAAAACACCGGCAGCGCCTGCTGCAAGACTGTGCCCCATATTGAGGTGGTATCTATGGCACCATTGATGAATGTTTCCTCCCCTCCACAGTGGTGTTAATTGCAAACAATTCGCAAACCCTCAATGCAGATATAAATACAAAAAATTATAAAAAATTATTATTGAGGAAATTATTAAATCCTAGTGCACTTGAAAACCACTAACTTAATTGATCCTGCATTTAGATATAAGATTGAACAGATAAGATGAATCACAGACTCATACCTTATGTGTAAATAATATTCAATATCAATTCTCATACTGGTTATTCAGGTCATCGATGCCCACAGAACGTGATCTGAAAGTAGCACACTACTGATAAAGAAAGAAAAGACACCAAATCACACCTGGTCTGCCGCATTATAGGCGGCAAGTGTAATCCAAAGTTGGGAAAGTGTGCAAAAACTGCAAATAAGTAAAAGGAAACCCTATAATAATCAAGCGATGGTAAAACATTATAAACCCTGTTATCTGCTGGCACATAATAATCAGCTCGTTTCATCAAAGTAAAAATGTATTACACTCTAGTAGCAGGCGCGCCTGATAATCAGAAAGTTTGAATAACAAGAAGAACATAAAATATATGTTGTCTTGAGAACAAAAGCAAAATTACGCTTTGTCAGATTAATTCCCATGGATCAAAACTATTAATTGCACTCTAATGGCAACCATCCCTAGTAAACTGGAGGTTGAATAGCACTGAGAAAGGATATATGTTACCTGAAGATCAGAACATGCAATAGCGCGTGACCATAAAATTGGACATGGCCCATTAATGTGAAAGACAAATGTCATTCACTAGAAAGAAGATATGTAAACATAGCCTGCCAGGTGAAATATGCCCAGACCATAGATAATAGTATCCCATTCAGCCCGTTTGAAAAAAGAAGACCCATAAGAACTAAGTGAAAAGTTGTTTGGTACTCTTACCATCTATACTGCGAGGCAGACGCGCCTCTTGTTGCCGCTCTTCTGCCCGTCCTGTGGAGGATCAGTCTAAACCGAACACACCCAGGTGAGTTCTTAAAGAGAACCGAAAGCGCCATTTACCCATGAGCCCATGGTAAATGTACGTTACTATGGCAACAGATCGGCATAACAGCCGATGAAAAGTGCCGTAAATATGGCGGCCATCTTGGAGTTATAATAATAAGGCATGAAAATTATATGTGAATCATTGGAACATCAAAAAAAACACTGGAACTGTGAAATATATGAGTAATCACCATTCCAAGCTTGGGATAGCATGACAGCTATAAGTATCTAGCATAAAGGGGTGGCATATAGGATAATAACTTAAACGAGCATGCCAATGTGGCCATTTTGTAATATTCAAAGAGTATATTCCTGCATGACATATGTCAAATATATAGTAAAAAAACAGCTGTTTATGACGTATACTTCATCAATTAACTGACTCAGCCAATAAATAGTCTGCATAACAAGAATAAAGGGCCACTCTGACAGTTAAGGGAAGATTCAAGAGTAGATGAGCGCTCAATCGCAGGGGCGTGGCTGGAGGCCGATGGAGCAGCACGCGTAAAGCAGAGCTCCCGGCGGCCACCGATTCTCGCACAAATAATCCTGACTCCTGGACCCCGAAAAAGGTAAAGAAAAACATGTGGCATGTAAAGATACCCCCGGTGCACTGAGAAATGGTAACTGAAGAATCCATAACAGTAATTTGACGGCTCTGTGGCCCCAAAACTGAAATGGAGCGGTGAGGCAAAATGGCAGCCCCGCAGAGACGCAAGACTGAAAGCCGAGCGTAGGTGGAGAACTGAGGATCCGCTCAACATCGGCACAACAAGAAGAAACCGGAGTGCGGAGAGCGTGCCCGGAGACTGCACCAGCCTTGGAGCAACTGACTAGGCGAGCGGTAGAAGGGGCTGGAGGAAGGTGCCTGCGAGGAGAGCCAGGTCCTAGCGGCAGCACAGGAGGGAGCCAGCGGGGGCGCGAGAAAGGCCGTGGGCGCCCGCATCTGCCCCTCTGCCAGTGAGAAGGAGAAGTGGACAAGGCGGGGGGGCCAGAAAGCAATGCGAAGATCCCGACGGCGCGCCGGGGGGGGCTCCGGGGATCCTGAGCGTCATATGTCGCGAACCCGGCCGACTGGAGCGATGTAGGGCCCGGTGGGGCTCGGGGGAGGACGGCCAGAGAACTAGAACAAGGCCTGCTTCCCTGAAAAGGAACCTAAAGTAGCAAAAACAACCAGGGGAAGAACGGTGGGGTCGGCGCAGGGGAGCAGATGGTAAAAACATGACTGCAACCAGATGTCCGGCTCACTAAAGCTGGGCAGCACGAATCTCGGAAACGGCAACATGCACTGACGGAAAGGGAAAAAGTAAGCAGAGCTCTCCCCACCACAAGACACAGCATAAAGGACATCAAGGAAACAAGCAGCTCAGGCGGGGGTCCACACATAGCGAAGCAAAATCACTGCATCCACTGAAAATGGGCAAATCCAAGAAGCGCGAGGGCCCAGGAGAAGACAGTAGCTCAACAAAAGAAGGAACACATGGGTAGATCAATGGAGGCACTACCCTAGACACTCTGTTGCAGGCAATCCAAGCATCTGGAGAAGCCCTGGAACTCAAAATAGACACCCTGTCTGTAGATGTGACGCTCCTAAGAGACGATCACAGGAAGCTGACCGACAGAGTGGCAGCCAATGAAAAATCGTTAGAACGACTTACTCCTGAATGTAAGACACTCTCCAAAACCGTGACCTCTTTGACGTCCAGGGTTAAAATACTTGAGTCACGCGCGGAGGATGCAGAAAACAGAGCCCGTCGGAGCAACCTGCGCTTGGTGGGCATCCCCGAAAAATCAGAACGCGAAGCACCAGACGTAGAATCCTTCCTGAGCAATGGATACTCAAAGAAATAGCACCAGAGGGCCTAACACAGCACTTCGCAATAGAAAGAGCCCACAGGGTGCCTGCGAGGCCTCCCCGCCTGGTGCTAGACCGCGCCCGATTGTAGCAAAACTCTTGCATTTCAAAGACCAAGACTTTATCCTGTCACAAGCACAGAAAAAGGGCGAGATCAAGATGGGGGGACAACGAGTAATGGTCTTCCCAGACTTTACTAAAGCCACTCAGAAGCAAAGAGACACTTTTCTGGAGGTCAATCCGTGCCTTAGAGAACATGACATCCAGTATGCCATGCTATTCCCTGCCAAATTAAAGGTCACCACGAATAATGACACGCTTTTCTTCACAACGCCACAGCAGGCACAGGAATAGTTGGACGAGCAAGGCCCGACAGAGAAGCAACACAGGGAAGGAATGAGCAGAAAAAGAGAAGGGCCCTCCCGGCGGA
Source organism: Pleurodeles waltl (assembly GCF_031143425.1). Lineage (NCBI taxonomy): Eukaryota > Metazoa > Chordata > Amphibia > Caudata > Salamandridae > Pleurodeles > Pleurodeles waltl. The sequence goes on from NC_090438.1 coordinate 351,995,859, forward strand.
GAGAGAAGCGCATGGTGGACATGACCCAGCCACTCACTCAAACCATACGGGAAAGACAAGAAGCTGTGAAGGCAGTGGCATCCCTGGGACATGGAGGTGCGCACCGGACTGAATGATTGTCAGAACAGGACTCGGGACCTGATGAAATCTCCTGCTCATCGCAGGACACAGCCGAGGGCCTCCCGCGAATCACCCCCGGGACATCAGACGAGATCATCTGACACACCAAAAAGGACATACGCGTGCCCATGCGCAAGCCAGAGAAAAATGGATGGAAGGCATATAACGAAAGCAGAACAGTAGACGTAAGGACTGGCAATGCCGGACAGCTTAATAGATCAAGACTTTGACCACCGACAATGATACAGCGGAGCAAACCCCACAGCCGTGGGGCTATGTCACAATCCACTCACCGCAAGTATAACCGGGGTATGGGGACACTGGGGAGAAGACACATGGAATGTAACACATAGGCGATGATTCGGGGCTCGAGGGCTAGGCACACGACCCCAGCTTAGCCCCCCCTATACACAATGGTCAACAAGTTGGGGACAGTTTGGACGGGGAAAGTTTTCACACCGGTCCTGGGGAAAGGGAGTTTGGTTTACAAAAAAGTTGTCAAGTTAGTAGTTAGGGGGTTTCAAATAAGGGGAATAGATACATATAGAAGAACCAATCGACAAGGCTCCAGGGCGCTATCACACACGAGACGAGGGCATGGGCACAGTCACACCAAAGACTCACTTACAACGAAGAAATATGGAAAAACCGCTAGATTACAAATTCCTTACGTGGAATATTAGAGGATTGAACGGCCAAGGTAAATGATACAGCGTATATAATCAACTCAAAAGGCAAGGGGTGCAAATAGCAATCCTACAGGAGACCCATCTGATAGGGAAAGAGGTAACAGCTTTGAAAAAAAGATGGAGAGGTCAGATATATGCCACAGAATACTCGGCATACACAAGAGGGGTCTTGATATGGATACGCCCGGGGAACCCTTTCCAAAAAACAGATACAATTATTGATAGGGACGGGCGCTATGTGCTGGTAAAGGGTCGACTACGGGGAAGAGACATCACACTGGCAGGAATTTATGCCCCTAACCAGGACCAAAGCTCTTTCCTGCAGGCACAGTCCCGTACTTTGGGTCCCCACCTGACTCAAACAACAGTGGTGGGAGGAGATTTCAATTGTGTGTCAAACACAATTCTAGACAGATCTCATCCACCCTTGGAGTCTTCCCCTATACACAGGACAGCCAAGAACTTCATAGACTGGCAGAGGAACTGGGAACTGATTGATACGTGGAGGCATCTCCACCCGCAGGAAAGGGACTACTCGTTCTACTCACCTATGCATGACTTACACGTCCGTCTGGATGCAATCCTGACTTCCCCAGATGTAAATAGTACGGTACGCAGTGCGGAATATCTATGCCGCACAGTATCGGATCACAACCCACTACTGCTTATTCTAGACCGCCCCCCCATACCAGACTGGCGAATGAATGTAGAATCATTAGAAGATAGCGCCTATCGACAAACTATCAGAGAAGCAATTACAGAGTTTTTCACCCATAACACAGGCTCGGCCTCCTCCGGAATACAATAATGGAAGGCGTTCAAGGTGACAATCAGGGGCCACTGCATAGCAGGAACGCAAAGGATTCGGAGATCAATAGAAGGGGAAATTGATAAACATGAGAAAACACTGAGAACACTGGAGCGTAATAGACCAGATAACCCAGACCTGGCACCCAAAATATCAGAGACCAAGTATAAGATAGCAAGCACCCTTGAAAAACTCAGGCGATTCGATTACAAGAAATACATCAGTAGACAACATATGGAGGGGGACAAGGCGGGTGCATTATTGGCCTGGCTGGCGTCCCCGCCGAGGCAGCAATCCCTGGTGATGGAAATAGAGGCCGCGGAGGGTAGGAAATTATATGGTCAGGGAGAAATCAATGCCAGCTTTGCCAAATACTACGCGGCACTATATGCCCCCCCTCAGAAACCCTAGAACCAGACCGACTGAGATGTTTGGAAACCGTTTGGTTTCAAACCCTGAGTGGAGAGGACCAGCAACTACTGGGGGAGGTGATAACCCCACAGGAGATATCTGCAGCAGTGGAGGCAATGGCCAGAGGGAAAGTACCAGGAGCAGATGGGCTGCCAGCAGAATTTTTTAAAGAGTACGTGGACCTATTGGCGCCACAGCTCAGTGACATATACATAGAGGCACTGGAGAGTGGTAATCTGCCCAGATCTACCAATGAAGCCATTGTGGTCCCATTACCAAAACAAGATCGTCCGTCTACAGATGTGAGATCATACCGTCCACTATCCATGTTGAATATGGACTATAAAATATTGAGTCATATCCTTGCCAACAGGCTGATGCCACACATGGAAAAATTAATACACCCGACCAAACAGGCTTCATACCAAATCGCAACTCAGCCATAAACATTGGAAGACTGATAGGAATAATGGATTCGGGTTCCCCAAACCTGGACTCTGAGAAAGCATTTGATAGCCTAAGATGAGACTATCTACAAATAATAATGAGCAAGATGGGTCTGGGACCGGGGTTCCTCAGGTGGTCTAGACTGTTATACACCACCCCCACAGCAAGAGTCCGCACAGGGCACACAATATCGAATTCATATGATTTAGGGAGGGGCACCAGGCAAGGTTGCTTGTTATCACCACTACTGTTTGCCATCGCCGTAGAACCATTGGCGCTGATGGCCAGAACAGAACAAAGGAACACTATGAGGTAATATCCACAGGGGAAAGAACGCACCAGATTGCACTCTACGCCGACGATATGATACTATCTATAAAGGACCCAAACAGGGATCTTCCCAAAGTCATGGCCCTGCTGGACTGGTTCAGGAGCATATCAGGCCTCCATATCAACTGGCAGAAATCCCTTATTTTCCCGCTGCAGAAGGGGCCCCCCATATCACAACCATCCAGAACATGGGATGGTCTCCGACAATGTTCAGGTATCTTGGTGTAAAGATATATCATGAACTGGGAGACCTGTTAGAAGGAAATGTGAACCAAGCCATATGGACATTAAAAACAGCCGCCTAGTTCTGGAAGACACTGCCTCTCTCAGTAACTGGCCGAGTGGCTTTGATAAAAATGATGGCGTTACCAAGAATGCTATATAGCTTCTCAACCCTGCCGGTGTTGATACCCAGAGCAACCTTCAGGGAAATTAATTCCATCATTACTAGCTTCATATGAGGGGTGGGACGCCACAGAATGGCCCTGCACAAACTTCAGCGACCCACAGCAGAAGGCAGACTAGCAGCTCCAGACATGGAGCTATACTATCTGGCGGGACAGCTCCAATGGCTGGCAAAAGAATGGCACACAGCAATAACAGTAGAGGCAGAAAACCCCGGGAGAGAGGCAGTAGCAGCAACTCTCACAGGGATACTACTAGCCCAAGGGGGAAGGAAGGAGACAAAATCACTGGAACATCAAGTCATAAACGCATGCTGGAAACGTAGTCTTCAGCATGCACGAGTTAAGTCCCCATACTCACCGAAAAATTCCCCTGAGATTCCTGACTTTACTCCCCGGTGGGGGCTCCATAACGGGGAACCAGAAATTAGAGACGCATGGAATAACCACGATAGGAGAACTCTACAGGAATGGAGTGCTCATGACATATATGGACATGATGGCAAACTGCGGAATCCCGCCCGGGATGTTCCTTATACATAGATCCCTAACAGCTCTGATACAGCGACACTGGAAGCAGGGACTAAAGGAACCACCCATACACGCAGGAAGCCACACCATATGCACAATAGGGGGAGACAAAAAGGTAGTGTCCACGAAATACAAAACACTGCAAACAGACGCACTAACCCCTCTAGAAACTCTAAAAACCCAATGGCAGGTAGATATTGGGGAACACATAGACGATGAGAAGTGGAGTAACATCACAGCCCAAGTCTACAAAGTATCTAGGAATGCCCGGTTCAAACTGATAAACATATACATATACCATAGAGCATACCATCGGAGAGGAGGTGATAGAGAATTGGCCCTAGGGCGCAAGGAGGCAGCATGGATTTGTCGCTTACGGGCCGTTGATATGGGCCACAACACCGATGAGGAATTTCATTATTTTCTTTAGGTATTTTACACAAGTCATTATCTAAGGTTTGATAACGTTATCATCCCCATTCTTTATGAGCCATATGACTGATTCCAGGTACACTTACATCTTAAATAGGACCAACATTTGAGTTGATACCCTTTCTCATACTGATGGAAGCAGGTACGGTTGTGCCCATCTAATGGTGACTGAGCGTTCATCTACTCTTGAATCTTCCCTTAACTGTCAGGGTGGCCCTTTATTCTTGTTATTCAGATTATTTGTTGGCTGAGTCAGTTAATTGATGAAGTATACGTCATAAATGGCTGTTTTTTTACTATATATTTGACATATGTCATGCAGGATTTGTTTTTTAAGCACAAATATACTCTTTAAATATTACAAAATGTCTGCTTTGGCATGCTCGTTTAAGATATTGTCATATATGCCAACCCTTTATGGGAAATACTTATAGCTGTCATGCTATCCCAACCTTGGAATGGTGATTACTCATATATTTTACAGTTCTAGTGTTTTCCTTGATGTTCCAATGATTCACGTATAATTTTCATGCCTTATTATTATTATTCCAAGATGGCCGCCATATTTACGGCACTTTTATCGACTGTTATGCCGATCTGTTTCCATAGTAACGCACAATTACCATGGGCTCATGGGTAAATGGCACTTTCGGTTCTCTTTAAAAATGAGCACCGGGGTGTGCTCGGTTTAGGCTGATCCTCCACAGGACGGGCAGAAGTGCGGCAACAAGAGGCGCGTCTGCCTCGCAATAGAGATGGTAATCGTACCAAACAACTTTTCACTTACTTCCTATGGGTCTTCTTTTTTCAAACTGGCTGAATGGGATACTATTATCTATGGTCTGGGCATATTTCACCCGGCAGGCTATGTTTACATATCTTCTTTCTAGTGAATGACATTTGTCTTTCACATTGATGGACCATGTCCAATATTATGGTCAAGCACTATTGCATGTTCTGATCTTCAGGTAACATATGTCCTTTCTCAGTGCTATTCAACCTCCAGCTGACTAGGGATGGTTGCCATTAGAGTGCAATTAATAGTTTTGATCCATGGGCATTAATCTGACAAAGCGTAATTTTGCTTTTGTTCTCAAGACAACATATATTTTTTGTTCTTCTTGTTATTCAAACTTTCTGATTATCGGGCACGCCTGCTACTAGAGTGTAATAAATTCTTACTTTGATGAAACGAGCTGACTCTTTGCCAGCAGGTAATGGGATTTATATTGATTTACCATTGCTTGATTATTATAGGGTTTCCTTTTGCTTATTTGCGTTTTTTGCACACTTTCCCAACTTTGGATAATACTTGCCGCTTCTAATGCGGCACGCCAGGTGTGATTTGGTGTCTTTTCTTTCTTTATCAGTAGTGTGCTACTTTCAGATCACGTTCTGTGGGCATCGACAACCTGAATAACCAGTATGAGAATTGATATTGAATATTATTTACACATAAGGTATGAGAACTTGATTCATCTTATCTGTTCAAGCTTATATCTAAATGCAGGATCAATTAAATTAGTGGTTTTCAATTGCACTAGGATTTAATAATTTCCTCAATAATATTTTTTTTATAATTTTTTGTATTTATATAGGTGTTGAGGCCTTTGCGAATTGTTTGCAATGAACACCACTGTGGAGGGGAGGAAACACTCATTGGTGTCATAGATAGCACCTCAATATGGGGCATAGTCTTGCAGCAGGCCCTGCCGGTGTTTTGGACGATTTTAGTTCTGTATAATCAACAGTCGATTTTTCGTTTGTATATCTTTATTGTCTTTTAGTATATAGTCATTGTTGATGTTACATATATATTTATTGGTTGTTCATTTTTGGTTATCTTTGTTCGTTTCGCTTTGGTGTTCTTTCGCTTACTAACCATTTTGCTTTATATATTCTTTATGTGTATTTCTGTTTTGAATTATTTTTTAATAATATATGTTGTTTATACTTTTCATATTTTTGTTTTTTTTCAATTCAGCACATTGCTTTATGGTTGTCCCTTGTCTGTATGTTTTATAAGTAGATCAAACTTATTAGTCACTGTTTTAGTACGTGCATCATGTTTTTAAGTAGTATTTGTGTTATGTGTGTTTCTTTTTACTATATTTAGGATATTTTTTCTATCATATTTCAGCCCTGAAGAAGTCCTTTGTTAAGGACGAAATGCGTTGGCTGATGTTTTTATGTGCAAGAAAATCTAAATAAAATGAAGATGATAATGAGACGACATGGAGTAACTGGACTGTGTTGATTTACTTAAAGTGGTGCACTATCAAAATATCAATTATCGATAGCTCCCTTGGGAAAGCACCTTGGTGGCAGGTGCTGTGATTAGTGCACACATGGAGTCATAAATACTCGTTTCTTGTTTCTTTACACCTCATATATCTCAATAGGTGATAGGGGTAGGTGCATTTTCATTCTAACCCACCGCCAATTCTATCAGGAGTGTCCTCCATTTTGTAGTCTATCACCATTTCAAAAGGGAAACGATTCTTCATCTCAGAGACGCTCTTCTTCAAAACAATTGGATGGTTCGTTTGGACTTACAAGATGCATGTCTCACCGTCTCTATACATCCAGATTATAGGAAATTTCTTCATTTTCAGTGGTTAGACCAATACTTCAATTTTTCCTCCCTTCCCTTCGGTCCCTCTTCAGCACTGTGGTGCTTCACCAAATTAATGAAACTGGTGGTAGCTCTTCTCAGAGCTCAAGGTGTCAGACTCATAATTTATCTGGACTGTTAGAAATGGGGTCCTTGGTTGGCAGTCAGGTTACCCCCTGTCCAGGCAAGGACCCTCACTCTAGTCAGGGTAAAGGAGAATCACCCTCAGTTAACCCCTGCTCACCCCCTTGGTAGCTGGGCACAAGCAGGCAGGCTTAACTTCAGAGTCTAGGTGTAAAGTATTTGTACCAACACACAAACAGTAACTCAGTGAAAACACTATAAAATGACATGACACAGATTTAGAAAAATAGGTAATATTTATTTAAACAAAACAAGACCAAAACAACAAAAATCCACCATACACAAGTCAAGTTATGAATTAAAAAGCAAAAAGAGTCTTAAATCCTTAGAAAACAGTGCTAACACTGTTAGCGTGAAAAAGTACCTGGGTTGTGTCAAAATAACACCACATGGGCGAGTGTGCGTTGTAAAAGGCCAGCGATGCGTCGATTTCTCACCCGCAAGCGAGACCGTGTGTCGTTGCTCCTCCGGTAGGGTCAGCTTGTGTCGTTTTTCCTCTCCGCAGGACAGTGATGTGTCAATCCGGACAGGCACCTTCAGCTCCGGGCAGGCTTTGCGTTGTTTTTCCAACCCAGCGATGTCCCATCCGGTCGCACGGTATCACAAAACCATGCTGCGTGGGGTTTGTGTCGTTATCAGCTTCTGTCAGCGGGTGTTGTAAGGAAATGCCTCCTTGGCATGGTTACCCCCTGACTTTTTGCCTTTGCTGATGCCAAGTTATGATTTGAAAGTGTGCTAGGACCCTGCTAACCAGGCCCCAGCACCAGTGTTCTTTCCCTAAACTGTACCTTTGTCTACACAATTGCCAGGCCACCTGTCTTTTGCCACCCACTCAACACATACACACTGCTTGCCAGCTTGTGTGTGCTGGTGGGGAGAAAATGACTAAGTCGACATGACACTCCCCTCAGAGTGCCATGCCAACCTCACACTGCCTGTGGCATAGGTAAGTCACCCCTCTAGCAGGCCTTACAGCCCTAAGGCAGGGTGCACTATACCACAGGTGAGGGCATATGTGCATGAGCACTATGCCCTTCAGTGTCTAAGCAAAACCTTAGACATTGTAAGTGCAGGGTAGCCATAAGAGTATATGGTCTGGGAGTCTGTCAAGCACGAACTCCCCAGCACCATAATGGCTACACTGAAAATTGAGAAGTTTGGTATTAAACTTCTCAGCACAATAAATGCACACTGATGCCAGTGTGCACTTTATTGTAAAAATACACCCAGAAGGCATCTTAGAGATGTCCCCTGAAAACATACCCGACTTCCAGTGTGTGCTGACTAGTTTTTGCCAGCCTGCCACACACCAGACATGCTGCTGGCCACATGGGGAGAGTGCCTTTGTCACTCTGTGGCCAGGAACAAAGCCTGTACTGGGTGGAGGTGCTTCTCACCTCCCCCTGCAGGAACTTTAACACCTGGCGGTGAGCCTCAAAGGCTCACCCCCTTTGTTACAGCGCCACAGGGCATCCCAGCTAGTGGAGATGCCCGCCCTCCGGCCACTGAGAAAAACAAGGAGGAGTCACCCCTCAGTCAGGTCAGCCCCTAAGGTTTCCTGAGCTGAGGTGACTCTTACTTTTAGAAATCCTCCATCTTGTAGAAGGAGGATTCCCCCAATAGGATTAGGGATGTGTCCCCCTCCCAACAGGGAGGAGGCACAAAGAGGGTGTAGCCACCCTCAGGGCCAGTAGCCATTGGCTACTGTCCTCCCAGACCTAAACACACCCCTAAATTGAGTATTTAGGGGCTCCCAGAACCAAGGAAGATAGATTCCTGCAGCCTAAAGAAGAAGAAGGACTGCTGACCTGAAGCCCTGCAGTGAAGACGGAGACGACAACTGATTTGGCCCCAGCCCCACCGGCCTGTATCCCTACTTCGAAGAAAACTGCAACAGCGACGCATCCAACAGGGTCCAGCGACCTCTGAAGCCTCAGAGGACTACCCTGCATCTAAAGAACCAAGAAACTCCTGAGAACAGCTGCCCTGTTCAAGAAACTGCAACTCTTTGCAACAAAGAAGCAACTTTTAAAGACCACACGTTTCCCGCCGGAAGCGTGAGATGCCCCTGGCTCGACCTGCGGAAAACTAACACTACAGGGAGGACTCCCCGGCGACTGTGAGCCCGTGAGTAGCAAGAGTTGACCCCCCTGAACCCCCACAGCAACGCCTGCAGAGGAAATCCAGAGGCTCTCCCTGACCGCGACTGCCTGCTTCAAGGAACCCGACGCCTGGAAACCACACTGCACCCGCAGCCCCCAGGACCTGAAGGAACCGAACTCCAGTGCAGGAGCGACCCCCAGGCGACCCTCTGCCTAGCACAGGTGGTGGCTACCCCGAGGAGCCCCCCCTGTGCCTGCCTCCATCGTTGAAGAGACCCCTGGGTCTCCCCATTGATTCCTATTAGAAACCTGATGCCTGTTTGCACTCTGCACCCGGCCGCCCCTGTGCCGCTGAGGGTGTACTTTCTGTGCCTGCTTGTGTCCTCCCCGGTGCCCTATAAAACCCCCCTGGTCTGCCCTCAGAGGACGTGGGTACTTACCTGCTAGCAGACTGGAACCGGGGCATTTCCATTGAAGCCTATTTGTTTTGGGCACCACTTTGACCTCTGCACCTGACCGGCCCTGAGCCGTTGGTGTGGTAACTTTGGGGTTGCCTTGAACCCCCAACGGTGGGCTACCTTGGACCCAACTTTGAACCCTGTAAGTGTTTTACTTACCTGTGAACTTAACATTTACTTACCTCCCCCAGGAACTGTTGATTTTTGCACTGTGTCCACTTTTAAAATAGCTTATTGCCATTTTTGTCAAAACTGTACATGCTATTGTGATTATTCAAAGTTCCTAGAATATCTGAGTGAAATACCTTTCATTTGAAGTATTACTTGTAAATCTTGAACCTGTGGTTCTTAAAATAAACTAAGAAAATATATTTTTCGACATAAAAACCTATTGGCCTGGAGTAAGTCTTTGAGTGTGTGTTCCTCATTTATTGCCTGTGTGTGTACAACAAAGGCTTAACACTACCCTCTGATAAGCCTACTGTTCGACCACACTACCACAAAATAGAGCATTAGAATTATCTCTTTTTGCCACTATCTTACCTCTAAAGGGAACCCTTGGACTCTGTGCACACTATTTCTTACTTTGAAATAGTATATACAGAGGCAACTTCCTACAGGTGTTGTATGTCGTTTCTCCAGCCGCATTTTGTCGATCTTCCAGCCGCGATGCAGGTGGAGCGTAGATTTCAGCTGCGAAGCCGGCGGCGCATTGTTTTTCAGCAGTGTCTCAGAAGGTGCGTTGAAAATTTCCCTGCACGGCAGTCTGTGCGTAGATTTTCAGTCTTTGGCTGCCAGCTTTACCTTTCAAGGGCCCAGGAACTGGATAGGGAACCACTTAGCAGGGCAGGAGTCTCAGCAGGGAGTCCAGGTGCTGGTAGGGGAAGTCTTTGATGGCCCTGAGACTTCAACAACAGGAGGCAAGCTCAGGTCAAGCCCTTGGAGATTTCTTCACAAGCAGGAATGCACAACAAAGTCCAGTGTTTGTCCCCTTTCACAGGCAGAAGCAACAACTGCAGGATAGCGCCACAGAGCACAGTCACAGGCAGGGCAGCACTTCTCAGCTCTTCAGCTCTTCAGCTCTTCTCCTTGGCAGAGGTTCCTCTTGATGTCCAGAAGTGATCTAATTTTTCAGGAGTTTGGGTGCTCTTCTTATACCCATTTTGGCCTTTGAAGTAGGCCTACTTCAAAGGAAAGTATCTCTTGTTTGTGAGATCCTGCCTTGCCCAGGCCAGGCCCCAGACACACACCAGGGGGGTGGAGACTGCATTGTGTGACAGCAGGCACAGCCCTTTCAGGTGTAAGTGACCACTACTCCCCTGACTCCAAGCACAGATGGCTCAGCAGGATATGCAGGCTACACCCTGGCTCCCGTTGTGTCACTGTCTAGAGAGAGGTCCAAACAGTCCAACTGTCAAACTAACCCAGACAGGGAATCCACAAACAGGCGGAGACACAGAATGGTTTAAGCATGAAAATGCCTACTTTCTAAAAGTGGCATTTTCGAACACACAAGCTCAAAACCAACTTTACTAAAAGATGTATTTTAAAATTGTGAGTTCAGAGACCCCAAACTCGAGATATCCATCTGCTCCCAAAGGGAATCTACACTTTAATCATATTTAAAGGTACCCCCCTATGTTAACCTATGAGAGAGATAGGCCTTGCAACAGTGAAAAACAAATTTGGCAGTATTTCACAGTCAGGACATATAAAACACATAAGTCCATGTCCCACTTTTAACATACACAGCACCCTGCCCATTGGGCTACCTAGGGCCTACCTTAGGGGTGTCTTACATGTAAGAACAGGGAAGGTTTAGGCCTGGCAAGTGGGTACACTTGCAGAGTCGAATTGGCAGTTAAAAACTGCACACACAGATACTGCAGTGGCAGGTCTGAGCCATGTTTACAGGACTACTAATGCTGCAGGCCCACTAGTAGCATGTAATTTACAGGCCCTGGGCACATCTAGTTCACTGTACTAAGGACTTACCAGTAAATAAAATATGGCAATCATGGAAATCCAATTACACATACTTTTTTACATAGGAGCACTTGCACTTTAGCACTGGATAGCAGTGGTAAAGTGCCCAGAGTAACAAAAACAGCAAAAACAGAGTCCAGCACACATCAACAACCTGGGAAACAGAGGCAAAAAGTTAGGGGAGACCACACCAAGGATGCTAAGCCTAACATGAACGATATGCTCATAATGAACCTGAGTCTTCTATTCCTTCAATCCCACATCTTCCTAACATGCTCCCTTTTATAAGACAACGGATTTATACCCAATAAAGAGAAATCCTTTTTGTCTCCAACCCAACAAATAGAATTCTTGGGTTTCGAAATAAATTCAGTATCTGCCACTCTCCATCTCCCTTTGGCAAAGGTAAAATCCATAAAATCTGAAATTCTTCAGATTCTACGCAGTTCCTTGATTTCTCTCAGATCTCTCGCTCAAATAATAGGTCTCCTCTCGTCCTCCATCAAGCCATTTTCCCAGGTTCTCTGCATTATCGAGCACTGCAAAGATTAAAAATCCAACATTTAAGAAAGGGCCTAGCATATTCAGACTCCATTTCTCTAGATCAAGACCCTCGCATAGAACTTCAATGGTGGATACACCATTTAGACGCCTGGAACGGTAGAACAATATTTGCATCAGCCCCAGATCTTGTATTAGAATCAGATGCAAGCCGCACGGGTTGGGGGGCCCACTGTGGTCAAATATCTACTGGAGGTACATGGTCACTAGAGGAGTCCAGGTTGCATATCAATTGTTCAGAGATGCTTGCCGGCTCCTTTGGAATCAGAAGCCTTGCAAAAAACAGAGTCTGTTGTGCTATCCTCCTCAGAATGGGCAACATTTCAGCGATAAGGTACATAAACCATTTAGGGAGAACAAAATCCAAACCTTTAGCAGAGCTAGCAAAAGCCATCTGGAAATTTTGCCTTTCAAACCAAATTCCAGTTTGTGCAGAATATCTTCCAGGTGATCTCAATACTGTAGCATATTGGCACTCATGACATTTTCGGGACACAAGCAACAGGAAACTTCATTTCTCGATTTTCTAGTCAATTCAGGACAAGTGGGGTCCCTTAATAAGAGATATTTTCGCCTCTCGTCTCAACTCCCGACTTCCTCAATTTTACAGCTGTCACCCAGATCCATTAGCGTTAGCCTCAGATGCCTTCTTACAGGATTGGTGTCCTTTCCTGAATTATGCCTTTCCTCATGATCAGCAGATTACTCGTGCAGGTGAGGCATCAACAAGCAACACTAGTGCTCATAGCTCTGTTTTGGCAGTCCCAGGTATGGTTCCCAACCCTTCTAAAGTTGTCAATAAACTTTCCCTTTTTCCTCCCATCCTTTCCCAACCTCGTGTTGGACCCCCTGAATCGTCCTCACAACCTAGTTTTAGACAGTCTTCTTACTCTTTCTGCTTGGAAGATTTCCAGAATAATCAATCTTTCCCTCTCATTTCGTCGGCAGCTTCAGAATATATCAAACAGTCCTGGGCTCCAGGAACTACAAAAGCCCATAAGTCAGCTTGGTCTTTATGGCACAGCTGGTGTCTGGGAAAAGATATCAATCCCCTTTCAGCGGATGTAATTTATATTGTCAACTTCCTAGCAGCAGAAGCAAGCGCAGGGAAACCTTTGCACACTATAAATCTCTATAGGTCAGCAATCTCTTCAACTCCTTTAACCATCCCTACATCAATAGAAAACCAGTAGGAGAACATCTTCTTGTTTGCCAACTTTTGAAGGGAGTAAAATTCTCTAATCCCCCTTGTAGGAAAGTACTATCTTGCCTGGCATGTTATCCTCATTTTTACTGTATGTATGTTTGTTTTTGCCTATGTGTCACTGGGATCCTGCTAGTTAGGACCCCAGTGCTCATAAAGTATGCCCTGTATGTGTTCCCTGTGTGGTGTCTGACTGTATCACTGACGCTCTGCTAACCAGAACCTCAGTGTTTATGCTCTCTCTGCTTTTAAAATTGTCAATGCAGGCTAGTGACTCATTTTACCAATTCTCATTGGCACACTGGAACACCCTTATAATTCCCCTGTATATGGTACCCAGGTACCCAGGGTATTGGGGTTCCAGGAGATCCCTATGGGCTGCAGCATTTCTTTTGCCACCCATAGGGAGCTCAGACAATTCTTACACAGGACTGCCACTGCAGCCTGAGTGAAATAACGTCCACATTATTTCACAGCCATTTTACACTGTACATAAGTAACTTATAAGTCACCTATTTGTCTAACCCTCACTTAGTGAAGGTTAGGTGCAAAGTTACTTAGTGTGTGGGCACCCTGGCACTAGTCAAGGTGCCCCCACATTGTTCAGGGCAAATTCCCCAGACTTTGTGAGTGAGGGGACAACATTACACGCTTGCACTACATATAGGTCAATACCTATATGTAGCGTCACCATGGTAACTCTGAACATGGCCATGTAACATGTCTAGGATCATGCAATTGTCACCCCAATACCATTCTGGTATTAGGGGGACAATTCCATGCATCCCCGGGTCTCCAGCACAGAGCCCGGGTACTGCCAAACTAGCTTTCCGGGGTCTCCACTGCAGCTACTGCTGCTGCCAACCCCTCGGACAGGTTTCTTCCCCCCTGGGGCCTGGGCAGCCTGGTCCCAGGAAGGCAGAACAAAGGATTTCCTCTGAGAGAGGGTGTTACACCCTCTCCCTTTAGAAATAGGTGTGAAAGGCCTGGGAGGAGTAGCCTCTCCTGGCCTCTGGAAATGCATTGAGGGGCACAGATGGTGCCCTCTCTGCATAAGCCAGTCTACACCGGTTCAGGGATCCCCCCAGCCCTGCTCTGGCGCAAAACTGGACAAAGGAAAGGGGAGTGACCACTCCCCTGACCAGCACCTCCCAGGGGAGGTGCCCAGAGCTCCTCCAGTGTGTCCCAGACCTCTGCCATCTTGTATGCAGAGGTGTGAGGGCACAATGGACAGCTCTGAGTGGCCAGTACCAGCAGGTGATGTCAGAGACCCCTCCTGATAGGTGCTTACCTTTCTCTGTAGCCAATCCTCCTCTGAGGGCTATTTAGGGTCTCTCCTGTGGGTATCTCAGCAGATAACGAATGCAAGAGCTCACCAGAATTCCTCTGCACTTCCCTCTTCAACTTCTGCCAAGGATGGACCGCTGACTGCTCCAGGACGCCTGCGTAACCGCAACAAAGTAGCAAGAAGACAACCAGCAACATTGTAGCACCTCATCCTGCCGGCTTTCTCAACTGTTTCCTGGTGGTGCATGCTCTGAGGGCTGTTTGACTTCACCCTGCACTGGAAGCCAAGAAGAAATCTCCCGTGGGTCGACGGACTCTTCCCCCTGCCAATGCAGGCACCAACTTTCTGCATCACCGATCCTCTGGGTCCCCTCTCATCCTGACAAGCGTGGTCCTGAGGAAATTCGATTTTTAATACGATCGTATCGACCCGCCATTTTGTGGCCCGCCGCCATTTTATGTTGCCTTCACTCAGGCAGCACAGCGAACGAAGTCCATTCTGCCTTTTCTGCTTATTCTGCAACATGGTGTTCAAAACAGCCTTCTGCCTCTATCTTTACAAGGCTGGTATTAAGGTCTGACCGAGTACACTAATCCCTGTCTGGTTTTCTAATCCTTGTTTCAACTATCTGTAGGCTCACACTATTCTCCGCCGATCTTATCTTATCGTCTGGCCTTCGCTGTCCTTTGCTAGTATTCTCTCATTTCACAACTGTCCTCCAAACGCACACAAACTTATCGCACCACATGCAACTTCGTTGTGGATCGGTTAATGAATTAGTTCAAGGGAGGGGTGACAAACACAGCTGGAGGGGAGGCAACCTTAAGTCACTTGATACTTTGTTTTCCAATTCCTTCTATTGGTGCTGTCTTGTTTTCCGACATTTCTATTGGCTCTGTTCTATCTTTACATTATTCTTACTGGCTCCTTTCTATGTGTTCTGGGAGTGTATGTAGTTAATAAATGGTTTTTATACGGTATATAAGATTGTGCGCCACAAAGTAAAGTGGCAGTCTCCTGAGAACATACCTTGTGTACTTCTTGGACAACTGTACTAGCTGCAGCTAATAAAATCTGATCTTTTACGCCTGACAGAGTGTCCCGTGTCTCTGTTAGTTGAGGCAGGTGAATCCAAGGAGATTTCAGGCGTACCCTGCGCCGCCAGGCCCATAAGGTTCTGGTTCTTCAACTGGCGCCCAACGTGGGGCGGCTTCAGCGGTACCGGTTCTGCCTGAAGGTCGTGAGGAACCTCGCAAGAAAATTCTGGAGGAATCGCGAGCCACGTCAAGCGACCCCTGTATGTCGAAGTGGTCCGAAGGTCTTTTTCTGCGCGGTTACTCCTTCCTGACGGCTACTGACGACTGCTGCCCTGACTGCCGCCCTGCCTTGGCCCTTTCTTTGATGATGTATGGTAAAGCGAGACGATAGACGGGCCTCTGTTGGTGTAAGAAGACATCCTTAGTTAAGTATTTGGTGGGTCGCGCCCACAAATTTTGGTCTTTGTTTTGTCCTTAGGTCCTTAGATTTGGCCATTGCAGTGGCCAAAGCCGAGGGGTAAGTGCATTTGTGCTGTGTAAACTGAAAGTTTTACCCCCTTGATGTTTGTGAACAGCCAGTAAAAATCGTGAGATGTCTGGTCTGACTAAGTTTGGAAAACTTTGTTGCTTTGGTTGTAATAGGGACTCCCAGCTTGAGGACTCCTGTCCGATTCCTTCGGTTGGAACTCCCACATATGAGCTCTATTCTAAACATGGTGTTGGTCCTATTGCCTTTGATAAGACATGGACCCGATATACAAAGAAAGATGGTGTTTTAAAATGGCCAGAAAATGGTAGTTTCGAAACTGATGTGCTAGATAATTTAGAAGCAACGTTATTTAAAAGAAAAGCCCGGCCGGCAATGTTTGACTCTTTTCGCCTTTGGCGTAAGGAAGCCAAACAGAGAGAAATTAAACAAGCGAAACGAGATAGGAAAACACAGGGAATGACGATTATACAGGCTGCTCAGCAATTCAAAGATGATGAAATAGATAATGCAATGGAAATTTCAGACAGACAGCATCGAATGGCAATAGATAAATGCTATCCGACGTTGCCTATCTCTTCCCTTGATAAGAGAAAAGATTTTGAGGAAGATTCCTTAATGTCCCACTTATTGAAATTGCCTCCGCCCTATGTACAAGGTGCTAATGCACCCCCGATGTTACAGCCTGTTCAGCCGCCAGTTGTGCTTCCGCCTGCTCCAGCTTTTCCACATTTGCCTCCTCAAGTATTGCCTATGCCAGCTTTGCCTTTAACTCCTTTGCCTTCTGCTCCTTTGGCAATTCCTAATGCTCCTTTAGTTAATTCACCTAATACCTTGTCCCCTATCCTTATGTCAAATTCTCCATCTATGCGTAAGCGATTTGCAGATACTGTCTCTGGTCTCTTATCACCTTTCTTTGAAGCTTTAAACGTGTCTCCAGCTTTTTCTCGAAGACAGTCTCGTAGTCAATTCCCAGACTCCGAAGAGCGAGGAAAATTGGACTCACTTGCTTGTAGATGGATCAAGAAGGGTCCCCAATATAGTACGTCTGATATTATGTCCACCTTTCTGCAATAGAATGCACCTACGCAGAGATATGTTTTTAAAGTTATGTGCGATACTCTCGCTAAAGAATGGGAGGATATGAATTTGGGTTCGGTCCCACAGGATCTGTTAGATGTTCAGGCTGACTTTGACAAAGGACTTATTGTGGGTCCTAAGGTTGAAAACGCTGTCAGAACACTTATTTCTTTCAGATCCCTATTGTTCTCACAGACTTTTCCTGATTCTGATCCTTCAGTTAGGACAGCACTGAAAAACTATCCCATGAGAGAGGTTTCTCCAATATGGAAGGAAGAAGTTGCAGCAGCAGGTGCTAATCCAGCTATTCCTGCGCATTTTCAGCGCATATGGATACATGTCCCCTGGAAAAGGTCTGAAGTTTTAGCACTTAAACAGTCACTACCAGATCCACGCAAAAATCCTGCTGGTTACTATAAAGAGTTGTCGCAAACAGTTGATGCATGTACTATGAATCTAGCAGATATTGACATGTTGATGGGAAATGTAGTTCCACAGACAATATGGGCTAAAATTCGTAGAGAGGATCACGCTCAAGAATTAGGCGGCGATTGGAACGCTATTATTGCCGCAGATAGAGGTCAAGTAGGTGGTGCAAAGCCCGACGCTTTGATCTCAGAACTCCCTGGTAGGATTATTACATTAATGAAAACAATGATGCCTGCTTTGAGAGTTAATTGGGATAAGCTAGCAGTATGTAAACAAAAGAAAGATGAAAGTGTTTCCGATTTCTTTACCCGATTCGAGGAGACATTCATTGATCACAGTGGTCAAGATATGGCTACAGAAGGGGGACAGCGATTATTTGTGGATAAGTTCGTATATAACTTGCTTCCTGAACTATCACACAAGCTAAAAGACTCCGAGAGTTCATGGGCAGTTTCTTCTTCCGCCCAGATATTGGCTACTGCACAATATTATGAAAATAGAGACAAAGAAGAAAGGGAAAAACAAGAGAAAAAGACGAAAGAATTAAAAACTAAAGTTCTCTTGCAACAGGCTTATCCTCCTCGTTATGTTCAGCCTCAGTTTCAACAGCCTCCGCAGTTTCAGAGGTTGTATCAAAAGCCTGAACCATTCATTCCAAGACCTTTGCTAGCTCCCAATCAATGTGCTTATTGTAGGGAGGAAGGTCATTTTAAGAACAGTTGTCCGGCATTGTTGCAGCGTAATGGAGCAACATCTGCTTCACGAGGTCGTGGTGGTCTTCAGTCAGCAAATAGAGGTAGAGGTCGAGGTGTGTTAACCCAAGAGCAGCGTTCTTTTGTTCCTCCAAATTCCGGAAATTACTTTGACCAGCAAAATGTTAGGTCTACACAGTATTACAGTGAGGATCAGTACATTGAAGGAGGGAATGAAAGTCTTCATTTTGAATAGGACAGCCATGGACAAAGTAAGGGGGTTACGTCAATTCCAGTGGATCAGAATGGACCTTATGTTAATGTCACTACAATGGGTGTTTCAGAGCCATTTCTTTTAGATACTGGTGCCATGAGAAGCTCTATCATTCATTCTAAACTCCCTGGCGCACCTTTGTCTGGCTTAACGAATGTATCTGTAGGATTTTCTGGCGCCCCTGTTCGCAATCCAGTTTCTTGCCCTTTGCCTGTTTCAATAGGCCCTTATGATTTAGAAGCTCCGCTTCTTCTGACGAATGGTTGTGGTGAAAATCTGTTGGGTTTAGATCTATTAAAAAGAATGCATGCTACGATATATTGTTCACCTTCTGGTGTATACCTCACTCTAGGACAGAAAATGACTAGTCCAATGTGCTTATCAAAAGATCAATTCCCACCTGAATTGCTTTCTCTTCCCGAAACGCTTTGGGCTACGGGTCCGAATGACGTTGGTTGTCTTGAGATCCCACCTTATGTTGTTACTCTTAAGCCCAATGCTGAAATGCCACGTATTCCGCAATACAGAATCTCTACTGAAGGTGAGAAAGCACTTCTGGAAATTGTCCATGATTTGATTCAGAAGGGTGTGGTTGAGGAAACGAGAGGAAATACATGTAACAGTCCTGTTCTTCCGGTTCTTAAACGCACTGATCCTTCTCAGCCTCCTGTTTATCATTTTGTAATTGATCTTCGGGAGGTAAACAAGATTGTCGTACCGCAGTTTCCTGTAGTCCCAGATATCACTGCTCTGTTGACGATGATACCTTCTACAGCGACTTGGTTTTCAGTTATTGATCTAAAGAATGCTTTCTTTAGTATTCCCATCGCCGAAGAGAGTAGAGATATTTTTGGTTTTTCCCTCGGAGGCCGAAGCTTCCGGTTTAAACGCGCACCTCAAGGTTATTGTGAAAGTCCCTCTATTTACAGTCAAGCTCTAAAATGTCATCTTGATGCCTTTTCCTTACCGTCCGGTGCCGCTCTCATTCAGTACATGGATGACTTATTAGTTGCCGCTGATTCAGAGGAGATTTGCAAAAACGTGACCGTTGCACTGTTGCGTCATTTGTTTGATCTGAATCACAAGGTTTCTCCTTCTAAATTACAATATGTCTGTCGCGAGGTGACTTATTTGGGTCATCTCTTGTCAAAGGAGGGACGACGATTGACCCCCGAACGAATTCAGGCAATTGCACAAATGTCAGTGCCATCCACACAAAGAGAGGTACGTGCTTTTTTGGGCATTACTTCTTATTGTAGACAGTGGATTCCGAGTTTCTCTTTATTGGCTAAACCGCTGTTGGCGCTAACTTTAAAAGATACGCCTCAGCCTCTTCCGTGGACTGACGAATGTCAGAAGAGTTTTACTGATTTGCGTATTGCTTTGTGTTCTGCTCCTGTATTGGGTACTCCTGATTACAGTAAGCCCTTTACGCTCTATGTCCACGAAAGAGAGGGTTGTGCATTGTCAGTCTTAACGCAGCGTTTTGGAGATCAACAGCGACCATGCGCATATTTCTCAGCTACGTTAGATCCAGTAGCTAAAGCATTGCCTAGTTGTCTTAAGGCGACAGCGGCAGCAGCAATTTCTATTCGACAGTCTGCTGGAGTAGTGCTAGATAATACTCTCATTGTTATGGTGCCACATGCAGTGGATACTTTACTAAATAGGACAAAAACGCAGCATCTTACGAGTGCTCGGTTGTCCGGATATGAGCTGACGCTTTTGGCTAGTCACATACACATCAAACGATGTAATACCCTGAATCCAGCTACTTTGTTGCCTCTTCCAGAAGAGAGAGATGTCTCTGAACAGCATGATTGTTTTCTCCGTACTGAAGAAGAGACTAAGGGTAGAATTGACCTAAAAGACACGCCATTAGTGAATCCAGATGGAACACTATGGGTAGATGGTTCTTGTTTCAAGCTCCCGAATGGAGATACAGTTTCAGCCTACGCTATTACTACTTTGCATACGATTGTGGAGACAGCACGCATTAGACATAATTCAGCTCAGGCAGCTGAATTGATAGCCTTAACTAGAGCGTGTGTGTTATCCAAAGGAAAAAGAGTAAACGTGTACACTGATAGCCAATACGCTTTTGGTGTAGCGTTTAACTTTGGGCGTTTATGGAAGGAAAGAGGATTCTTTACTTCCCATGGTACTAAGATACAACATGGTCAATTAGTGACTGAACTTCTTGAGTCACTTACAATGCCTACTCAGATAGCGATCGTGAAGTGTAGTGCACACAAAAAGATTGTGGACGATGTTGGTCGAGGAAATGCATTTGCAGATGAGGTAGCGAAAAAGACAGCCAGAGACAACACAAGTCGAATGTATGTTGCAGGTCCCGCAAACTGCGTAAGAGAAAAGGGAATGTGTGAAGATACAGTGGAGAGTGTGAAATCAATTCAAGGAGAGGCTACGGAGAATGAGTTGAGAAAGTGGAAGGAAAGTACAGGAATGTTAGATGAGATGGGATGTTGGGTTGAATTATCAGAACATCAACGTTGGCTGTTACCAGATGCTTATGTACTACCTGTAGTTACTATGGCACATGGTCCAGCTCACCTAAGTGCAAAAGGAATATGTAAACTTCTGGCTCCAGTGTGGCAAAATGAGGGGATCCCAAAGTGTGCAAATAATGTAGTAAAACATTGTATTGTTTGCTTGATGTACAATCCGGGAAAGGGAACCCCAACTCCAGCAGGTCATTTTGCTCCTCCAACATATCCATTTGAGGTGTTGCAGATCGATTATATTCACATGGAACGATGCAACAACCTCAAATATGTTCTGGTGGTAGTATGTGCTTTTTCTAGATGGGTAGAAGCCTACCCTCTGAAGGACAATACTGCTTTATCAACTGCCAAAATACTTTTGAAAGAATTCTTCCCTAGGTTTGGTTTGCCGCGCATTGTCTGGAGTGACAATGGGAGCGAATTTGTGGGTCAAGTCATGCAAAAAGTTTGTGCAGGTCTTGGCATAAAACAGAAGTTCCACGCGGCGAATCACCCACAGTCGGCTGGTTTAGTAGAATGCTACAATGGAACCTTGAAGCTTAAAATTGCTAAGGTGCAAGCTAGCACAGGACTTAATTGGCCTGATGCTTTACCATTGGCTCTTCTGTCCACCAGAACAGCAGTACACTCTCGTTTGGGGCTTAGCCCTTACGAAGTGATATTTGGTCGCCCAGCTAATGTATGGGGAGTTCCTCGCCCTAAAAAATACTCAGACTTGCCATACCCGATGTTGATTGACTACTTGCATGACCTTACAACTAAATTGCGTGTTCTTCATCAACAGGTTCAGAGTGCTCTACCAGAGGCTTCCACAGACCCAGGTCATTCCATCCGACCAGGTGACTGGGTCTGCACGAAAAATTTCCAACGACAGAGAAATTTGGAGCCCAGATGGAGAGAGCCACGCCTGGTTCTTTTGACCACAAGAACAGCAGTTAAAGTCGAAGGAAAGAAAAACTGGGTGCATGCCGTGCACTGCAAGAAAGTGCCTTTGCCCTTGCCTTTCGATCAGTGGGTCCGTAGAGGCATCAGTGACTCTGAAAGTGAGAAAGTTCCGCAATTTGTACCATTCAGTGATGCGCGTCTAATTGGAACACTTTCTGAGAAAGAGGACGACGACATCCTTCAAGAAGCAATACCATCGCATCGTCGCTTGAACACGACAAATCCAGGAACATTGTTTCAAAACCAGACTGCCTCTGGACAGGAACGCTATAATTTGAGACCAAGACCAAAGAACTTGTAAATTTCTCTCCTATGTAGTACTCTATCCCGGTTGCAGGGTCACGGTAGGAGTCTTAGTTACGACCTGAGTAAGTGGCAATAGGCCTGCAGGACCTCACAGTGTCATAGGACGGTAGATAATCGTGACTACAGTGATTGAGGAAGATTGCCGTGAGCATCCACTTAGAAAGATGGAGGCTACATTAGATAAAAGAGAAAGTAAAAATGTAAAGAATAATTGTAAAGAAATATATAGTCGTTGTAGTATTGCTCTATGCGTCATTATATTGTCGTGTATTCTTTTGGCATCTGTAAACTGGATCATTATTACTCTGCAGCAAAAAGTTGTCTCTTCTCCTACCTCTACATCTTCTTCTACTATCTCTCCGCACCTATTTCACACTCTTCCCCAGCATGAACTCATCAGAAGAACTGAATACTTTAACAATTCCTTCGTCCAGTTGTTACATCAACATCAGTTAGTGATCAATACAACTGACTGTTGGGTGTGTGGACTCATACCACATACGGTAGAAAAAGGAATGCCATATTTAGTTCTTCCATTCTCCTATGAAGGTTCCGCTTGGGCTTATTTTGTCATTTTCAATAATGCATATCAAAGTAAAATTAAACAACCTGTCAGTTCACATAGTGTTGGTTCAGATTTCAGTCATAGTTTATTGATAAAGGGAATGGTAGCTATGGCTAAAATCATGGAAAAAAGTGAAGCTTCCATAGATGAAAGAAAAGCATATACCAATTGGAACATAACTAATTACATTTCCAGCCTCAATGATAAGGTTAAGCAAGGAAAATCTCCTCCGATACGGGTCATACCCCAACAAGGAAATTTCTGTCTGCAAATAAATGGTAGAACTCCAAACACCGGACAAAGAGAAAGTTTATGTTCCCATACATATGTTTATTCAGCCCTGAATTCACTGCCGTTAGTACCATCTCAAGGTACATACTTCGTTTGCCACGATAGGGCTTATACATGGTTGCCAGCTGATTTCTCTGGTACTTGTTATATAGCCTTTCTTCTTCCCCCTACATACACCGCTCCTGCGAACCATCATAAAAATAGATATGGCAGAGGGATTGTGGATTCGAAAGACACAGCAGGACAAGAGGGAGGAGATTTCCTCAAAGGATTTCTTCCCTTCTGGGGTCCAATGGCCAACAGCAGAAATATAAGGCAATTGGTTTGTGTCGTAGAAACCACCATAGACATCACTGTAGGAGCTTTAAGTAACATTACAGCTGAACTACAGGCTGATCGTCTTATGACCTTGCAGAACCGTGTTGCCTTAGACTTTGTTCTTGCGGACCGTGGTGGAGTATGCAAATTGATCGGATCAAGTTGCTGTATTTTCATACCTAATGACGCTCCGACAGTATACCAAGCTATCTCTAAGTTACACATAATCTCCGAGTCGATTCATCAGGACGAAGGAGATTGGTCCTTTTCAGAGTGGTTTTGGGAATTACTGTCCAAATGGGGTTGGAAGGTATTGACATTCTTTGGAGTAATTTTAGCTTTTATATTCTCTTGTTGTCTTTGTATGCACTGCGGTCCTGCCATCTGCAACCTATGTGCTACTGCATGTATTCCCAAACCCAAGTCACAAAGAGCAGAGAATATCAAAATGATGGTACAGCAACAGCTTGATGACCTCATGGCCATAGACATCGACTCAGATTAACATGAGTTTGTGTATCTTGCCTGAGTTCTGGCAAAAGGAGGGTCTGAGGAAATTCGATTTTTAATACGATCGTATCGACCCGCCATTTTGTGGCCCGCCGCCATTTTATGTTGCCTTCACTCAGGCAGCACAGCGAACGAAGTCCATTCTGCCTTTTCTGCTTATTCTGCAACATGGTGTTCAAAACAGCCTTCTGCCTCTATCTTTACAAGGCTGGTATTAAGGTCTGACCGAGTACACTAATCCCTGTCTGGTTTTCTAATCCTTGTTTCAACTATCTGTAGGCTCACACTATTCTCCGCCGATCTTATCTTATCGTCTGGCCTTCGCTGTCCTTTGCTAGTATTCTCTCATTTCACAACTGTCCTCCAAACGCACACAAACTTATCGCACCACATGCAACTTCGTTGTGGATCGGTTAATGAATTAGTTCAAGGGAGGGGTGACAAACACAGCTGGAGGGGAGGCAACCTTAAGTCACTTGATACTTTGTTTTCCAATTCCTTCTATTGGTGCTGTCTTGTTTTCCGACATTTCTATTGGCTCTGTTCTATCTTTACATTATTCTTACTGGCTCCTTTCTATGTGTTCTGGGAGTGTATGTAGTTAATAAATGGTTTTTATACGGTATATAAGATTGTGCGCCACAAAGTAAAGTGGCAGTCTCCTGAGAACATACCTTGTGTACTTCTTGGACAACTGTACTAGCTGCAGCTAATAAAATCTGATCTTTTACGCCTGACAGAGTGTCCCGTGTCTCTGTTAGTTGAGGCAGGTGAATCCAAGGAGATTTCAGGCGTACCCTGCGCCGCCAGGCCCATAAGGTTCTGGTTCTTCAGTCCCTGGAACACAGGAGCTGAGTCTAAGGGGGTTATTCTAACTTTGGAGGAGTGCTAATCCGTCCCAAAAGTGACGGTAAAGTGACGGATATACCACCAGCCGTATTACGAGTTCCATAGGCTATAATGGACTCGTAATACGGCTGGTGGTAAATCCGTCACTTTTCCGTCGCTTTTGGGACGGATTAACACCTCCTCCAAAGTTAGAATAACCCCCTAAGTGTCTTCGACAGTCCAGTGGCGCTTCTTTCCAAATTTGGTGGAGGTAAGTGTTTGCCTCCCCACGCCAGACAGTAATCCTGTGTACTGCATGAACTGCTGCTGCTCAGGCTTCTGTGCACTTTTGCAAGACTTCCTTTGTGCACAGCCTAGCCCAGGTCCCCAGCACTCCGTCCTGCATTGCCCAACTCGCTGAGTTGGACTCTGACGTCTAGGGACCCTCGTTTGTGACTCTGAGTTGACCGCTGTCCTCAGATCTTCTAAGTGCCTGTTCAGGTACTTCTGTGGGTGCTGTCTGCTTCTGAGTTGGCTCTCTGTGTTGCTGAGCACCTCCTCTGTCTCCTCCTCCAAGGGGCGACCTCCTGGTCATTCCTGGGCCCTGGCAGCACCCAAAATCCTCAAGCACAACTCTTGCAGTTAGCAAGGCTTGTTTGTGGTCTTTCTGCGTGGAAACAACTCTGCATCCTCCAGCGCACACCGTGGGACATCTTCTGACCAAAGGAGAAGTTCCTGGCACCTTCCATTATTGCAGATTCTTCGGCTTCTTCCACCCGGAGGCAGCCCTTTTGCACCTTCATCCGGGGTTTAGTGGGCTCCTGCCCCCCCTGGACACTTTTGTGACTCTTGGACTTGGTCCCCTTCCTTTACATGTCCTCAGGTCCAGGAATCTGTCTTCAGTGCTTTGCAGTCAGTTGTTGTCCTTGCAGAATCCCCTATCTCGACTTTACTGTCTTTCTGGGGTAGTAGGGTAACTTTACTCCTATTTTTCTGGGTCTTGGGGTGGGGTATCTTTGACACCCTTAGTGTTTTCTTACACTCCCAGCGACCCTCTATACACTACACTAGGCCTGGGGACCATTTGTGGTTCACATTCCACTTTTGGAGTATTTGGTTTGTGTGCATATAATTTGTGTATATTACTTACCTCCTAAGGGAGTATATCCTCTGAGATACTTTTGGCATATTGTCACTAAAGCAAAGTACCTTTATTTTTAGTAACACTGAGTATTGTGTTTTCTTATGATATAGTGCAGTATGATATAAGTGGTATGGTAGGAGCTTTGCATGTCTCCTAGTTCAGCCTAAACTGCTCTGCTATAGCTACCTCTATCAGCTTAAGCTGCTAGAACACCTCTATTCTACTAATAAGGGATAACTGGACCTGGCACAAGGTGTAAGTACCACAAGGTACCCACTATAAGGCAGGTCAGCCTCCTACATTGGAGGTAGCGGTGGGATAAGTACTTGTAACTGCTTTACCACTTTGTCATTGGTGCTGTTCATGAGAAAAACATATACCAAATATTTCAATATATACACATTGAACCAAAACAGTTTACTGCTCTACTCTAAAACTTTCTACAAAGTTTTGAAAAAGTTTTTTTTTCTCTGTACTTTCAAAAGTTCTAAAACTTTTTCTCTCTCTGCCTTTTCTATCATGTCTGCAGTAGAACTCACTCCCAAAATTGTTCAAGCAACCTATGAGAGTTTAAACTTTAAAAGTTTGAGGGGTCTCTGCGTAGAAAGAGGTTTAAGCATTGGTAAGAATCCTACCAAAGACTTTCTCTTTAACCTTCTCCTAGAATGTGACCAGAACCAGTCTGGCCCATCCCAGGGACAGGAGATAGGAGGGGAGGGTGCCCAGTCAGACTCAGAGGAGTTCCCTAAAGAGATTGGGGAGGGTTCTTACAAAGACCTGCCATCTAGCTGGCCACCTAGTGACACTGGTAGTGGGAGAGAGTCACACATTAGTAGGGCATCTTTCACTCCTAGAGGGCAGGTTACTAGAGTCCAGCCAGTTAGGGACAGGTTTCTCTCTGCCAATTCCCAAATTTCCTCTGTATCTAAACATTCCCAAGCCTCCCACCCTGAGGATAACTTAATGGAAAGGGAACTCAGAAAGCTGAGGTTGGAAGAGTCCAGGCTGAAGCTTAAACAGTAGCAGCTGGCCTTAGACAGGGAATCCCTGGATGTAGGGAGGGAAAGACAGAGATTGGGGTTAGTTCCCCATGGTGGCAGCAGCAGTGTTTCTGATAGCAATCTTGTTAGAGAGCAAGATTCCAGAAACCTGCATAAAATAGTTCCCCCTTACAAGGAGGGGGATGACATTAACAAGTGGTTTGCTGCACTTGAGAGGGCCTGTATGGTACAGTTGGTCCCTCAAAGGCAGTGGGCTGCTATCTTGTGGCTATCTTTCACTGGTAAGGGTAGAGATAGGCTCCTTACTGTCAGCGAAAGTGATGCTAATAATTACAACGTTTTGAAGGATGCACTCTTGGATGGATTTGGCTTAAGTACTGAACAATATAGGATTAAGTTCGGAGACACCAGCAAAGAGTCCTCTCAAGACTGGACAGACTTTGTAGACTGTTCAGTGAAGGCCTTGGAGGGTTGGTTGCATGGCAGTAAGGTGACTGACTATGAAAGCCTGTATAATCTGATCCTGAGAGAGCATATTCTTAACAATTGTGTGTCTGATTTGTTGCACCAGTACTTGGTGGACTCAGATCTGACCTCTCCCCAAGAAATGGGAAAGAAGGCAGACAAATGGGTCAGAACAAGAGTGAACAGAAAGGTTCATACAGGGGGAGACAAGGATGGCAAGAAGAAGGATGGTAAGTCTTCTGACAAGGGTGGGGACAAACATAAAAAACATTCTGTGTCTTCATCAGCCCACAAAAATCCTCTGGGGGTGGTGGGTCCAAATCCTCTTCTAACAATCAGAAAAAGCCTTGGTGTTATTTATGCAAAGTAAAAGGCCATAGGGCAAGTGATTCCACTTGCCCAAAGAAAAACACCAAGCCTCCCACCACCACAACCCCAACTACAACCTTTAGTGCCCCTCGTAATAGCAGTGGTGATGGGAAGTCTACTACAAATAGCCAATCCAAGGGTGTAGCTGGGCTCACTATTGGCAGTGTAGTTGGGGTTGGTCTTGTTAGGGAGACCACAGAGGCTGTTTTAGTCTCTGATGGTGCACTGACTTTGCAACCTTGGTTGCTTGCCCCCTTAATATGGGTAAGTACAAGCAACTACCCCTAATCAACAGTGTTGGGGTTGAGGCCTACAGGGACACAGGAGCCAGTGTAACTATGGTTATAGAGAAACTGGTTCACCCTGATCAACACCTACTTGGTCAGCAGTACCAAGTGACTGATGCTCATAATAACACACTTAGCCACCCCATGGCTGTTGTGAATCTCAAGTGGTTGGGGGTTACTGGTCCAAAGAAAGTTGTGGTAGCCACTGAATTACCTGTAGATTGCTTACTAGGCAATGATTTGGAGACATCAGCTTGGGCTGAAGTGGAGTTGGAGGCTCATGCAGCAATGCTGGGCATTCCTGGGCATATTTCTGCTTTGACAAGGGCTCAGGCCAAAAAGCAAAAAGGACAGGGAAACGTGGATCCTGGAACAATGGACCACGTGCTCCCAAAAGCTAGGGGTAGAAAGGGTAAATCCTTGCCCACTATCCCTCCCTCTCCAGAAGATTCCCCTTTTGAGGAAGAGGAATCCTCTCCATGTGCAGAACCTACACCAGAAGAGCTGGCAGCGGACACTGCAGAGCTTTTGGGTGCAGGGGGGCCTGCTAGGGAAGAGCTGAGTGTGGCACAGCAGACCTGTCCCACACTAGAGGGTTTAAGACAGCAAGCTGTCAAGCAGCAGAATGGGGATGTCATTGATAGCCATAAGGTGTATTGGGAAGACAACCTCTTGTATACTGAGTCAAGGGACCCTAAACCTGGAGCTGCCAGGAGATTGGTCATTCCCTTGCAATACAGAGAGTTTCTTCTTACCTTGGCACATGACATTCCTTTGGCTGGGCGTTTGGGCCAGACGAAAACATGGGACAGGCTTGTTCCCCTGTTTCACTGGTCTCATATGTAAGAGGACATTAAAGAGTTTTGTCGCTCTTGTGTGACCTGCCAAGCCAGTGGCAAGAATGGTGGCACTCCAAAGGCCCCCTTAATTCCACTTCCAATGGTTGGGGTGCCCTTTGAAAGGGTAGGGGTTGACATAGTTGGCCCCCTTGACCTTCCAAAAGCTTCAGGCAATAGATTTATCCTGGTGGTAGTGGACCATGCCACTAGGTACCCTGAAGCCATCCCCTTAAGGACCGCTACAGCTCCTGCAGTGGTAAAGGCCCTCCTGGGAATCTTTTCCAGAGTGGGTTTCCCTAAGGAAGTGGTGTCAGACAGAGGTAGTAACTTCATGTCTGCATACCTCAAGACAATGTGGAAGGAGTGTGGTGTAACTTACAAGCTTACTACCCCTTACCTTCCACAAACAAATGGTCTGGTTGAGAGGTTTAATAAAACTCTCAAAGGTATGATAATGGGACTCCCTGAAAAACTCAGAAGGAGATGGGATGTCCTGTTACCTTGCCTCCTTTTTGCTTACAGGGAGGTACCCCAAAAAGGAGTGGGCTTTAGCCCCTTTGAACTCCTCTTTGGCCACCCTGTGAGAGGTCCCCTTGCTCTTGTTAAGGAGGGTTGGGAACAACCTTTAAAAGCTCCTAAACAGGACATTGTGGACTATGTACTTGGCCTAAGATCAAGAATGGCTGAGTATATGAAAAAGGCCAGTAAAAACCTTCAGGCCAGCCAGGAGCTGCAAAAGCAACGGCATGACCAGAAGGCTGTCCTGACTCAGTACCACCCAGGACAGAAGGTGTGGGTATTGGAGCCTGTGGCCCCAAGAGCACTCCAGGACAAATGGAGTGGACCCCAACTAACTGTTGAGAAAAAGGGTGAGGTTACCTATTTGGTAGACCTTGGCACTGCCAGGAGTCCCCTTAGGGTGCTCCGTGTCAACCGCCTGAAACGCTACTATGACAGGGCTGATCTCACCCTGCTCATGGCAACTGATGAGGGACAGGAAGCAGAGAGTGACCCTCTCCCTGATCTCTTCTCCACCACTGAAGCTGATGGCTTAGTGGAGGGAGTAGTACTTGCAGATTGTCTTACTGCAGAGCAGAAAGATAACTGTATAAATCTTTTAAGTCAGTTTCTGAACTCTTCTCACTAATACCAGGTACCACTACTTGGTGTGAGCATACAAATGATACTGGAGACAGTTTACCTGTCAAGAGTAAGATTTATAGGTAGCCTGACCATGTCAGGGACTGCATTAAGCAAGAGGTTCAGAAAATGCTAGACCTAGGAGTGATTGAGCCTTCAGAAAGCCCATGGGCTAGCCCAGTGGTGCTTGTCCCTAAACCTCACAGTAAAGATGGAAAACGAGAGATGAGGTTTTATGTTGACTATAGGGGGATCAACCAAGTAACCAAGACAGATGCTCACCCTATACCCAGGGCAGATGAGCTCATAGATACACTGGCTTCTGCCAAGTATCTAAGCACTTTTGATCTAACTGCAGGGTATTGGCAGATTAGGTTATCAGAAGATGCTAAACCAAATACTGCATTTTCAACCATTGGAGGGCACTATCAATTCACAGTAATGCCCTTTGGTCTGAAAAATGCACCTGCCACTTTTCAAAGGTTGATGAACACAATCCTGCAAGGGTTAGAAGCTTTTAGTGCAGCATAGCTCGATGATATAGCTGTCTTTAGCTCAACCTGGGATGATCACCTGGTCCACCTATGGAAAGTTTTGGAGGCCCTGCAAAAGGCAGGCCTCACTATCAAGGCCTCAAAGTGCCAGATAGGGCAGGAGAAAGTGGTTTATCTGGGCCACCTGGTAGGTGGGGAACAGATTGCACCACTGCAGGGGAAAATCCAGACCATTATGGAATGGACTCCCCCTACAACTCAAACCCAGGTGAGAGTTTTTTTAGGCCTTACAGGTACTATAGGAGATTCATCAAGAATTATGGCTCCATAGCAGCTCCTCTTAATGATCTCACTACCAAAAAGATGCCTAAAAAGGTATTGTGGACAGCTAGCTGTCAAAAAGCATTCAATGAGCTCAAACAGGCCATGTGCTCTGCACCTGTCCTAAAAAGCCCTTGCTACTCCAAAAAAATCATAGTCCAGACTGATGCTTCTGAATTAGGGGTTGGGGCAGTGCTATCACAGCTGAATAATGAGGGCCAGGATCAACGTGTTGCTTTTATCAGCAGGAGGTTGACCCCTAGAGAAAAGTGTTGGTCTGCCATAGAGAGGGAGGCCTTTGCTGTGGTCTGGGCACTGAAAAAGTTGCAACCATACCTGTTTGGTACTCACTTTATTGTCCAGACAGACCACAAACCTCTACTTTGGCTAAAACAAATGAAAGGTGAAAACCCAAAATTGTTGAGGTGGTCCATATCCCTACAGGGAATGGACTATACAGTGGAACATAGACCTGGGAGTACCCACTCCAATGCAGATGGACTCTCCAGATATTTCCACTTAGACAATGGAGACTCATCTGGGCAAGGTTAGCCTTATTGTCCCTCATTTTGGGGGGGGGGGTTGTGTAGGAAAGTACCATCTTGCCTGGCATGTAACCCCCATTTTTACTGTATGTATGTTTGTTTTTGCCTATGTGTCCCTGGGATCCTGCTAGTCAGGACCCCAGTGCTCATAAAGTATGCCCTGTATGTGTTCCCTGTGTGGTGCCTAACTGTATCACTGAGGCTCTGCTAACCAGAACCTCAGTGTTTATGCTCTCTCTGCTTTTAAAATTGTCACTGCAGGCTAGTGACTAATTTTACCAATTCTCATTGGCACACTGGAACACCTTTATAATTCCCCTGTATGGTGCCTAGGTACCCAGGATATTGAGGTTCCAGGAGATCCCTATGGCCTGCAGAATTTCTTTTGCCACCCATAGGGAGCTCAGACAGTTCTTACACAGGACTGCCACTGCAGCCTGAGTGAAATAACGTCCACGTTATTTCACAGCCATTTTACACTGCACATAAGTAACTTATAAGTCACCTATATGTCTAACCCTCACTTGGTGAAGGTTAGGTGCAAAGTTACTTAGTGTGTGGGCACCCTGGCACTAGCCAAGGTGCCCCCACATTGTTCAGGGCAAATTCCCCGGACTTTGTAAGTGCGGGGACACCATTACACGCGTGCACTACATATAGGTCAATACCTATATGTAGCGTCACCATGGTAACTCCGAACATGGCCATGTAACATGTCTAGGATCATGGAATTGTCACCCCAGTACCATTCTGGTATTGGGGTGACAATTCCATGCATCCCCGGGTCTCCAGCACAGAGCCCGGGTACTGCCAAACTAACTTTCCGGGGTCTCCACTGCAGCTACTGCTGCTGCCAACCCCTCAGACAGGTTTCTTCCCCCCTGGGGCCTGGGCAGCCTGGTCCCAGGAAGGCAGAACAAAGGATTTCCACTGAGAGAGGGTGTTACACCCTCTCCCTTTGGAAATAGGTGTGAAGGGCCTGGGAGGAATAGCCTCTCCTGGCCTCTGGAAATGCATTGAGGGGCACAGATGGTGCCCTCTCTGCATAAGCCAGTCTACACCAGTTCAGGGATCCCCCCAGCCCTGCTCTGGCGCAAAACTGGACAAAGGAAAGGGGAGTGACCACTCCCCTGACCAGCACCTCCCAGGGGAGGTGCCCAGAGCTCCTCCAGTGTGTCCCAGACCTCTGCCATCTTGTATGCAGAGGTGTGAGGGCACAATGGACAGCTCTGAGTGGCCAGTACCAGCAGGTGATGTCAGAGACCCCTCCTGATAGGTGCTTACCTTTCTCTGTAGCCAATCCTCCTCTGAGGGCTATTTAGGGTCTCTCCTGTGGGTATCTCAGCAGATAACGAATGCAAGAGCTCACCAGAGTTCCTCTGCACTTCCCTTTCGACTTCTGCCAAGGATCGACCGCTGACTGCTCCAGGACGCCTGCATAACCGCAACAAAGTAGCAAGAAGACTACCAGCAACATTGTAGCGCCTCATCCTGCCGGCTTTCTCGACTGTTTCCTGGTGGTGCATGCTCTGAGGGCTGTCTGCCTTCACCCTGCACTGGAAGCCAAGAAGAAATCTCCCGTGGGTCGACGGAATCTTCCCCCTGCCAACGCAGGCACCAAACTTCTACATCACTGGTCCTCTGGGTCCCCTCTCATCCTGACGAGCGTGGTCCCTGGAACACAGGAGCTGGGTCCAAGTTTCTCCGACAGTCCAGTGGCTCTTCTGTCCAAATTTGGTGGAGGTAAGTCCTTGCCTCCCCACACCAGACGGTAATCTTGTATCCTGCATGAACTGCAGCTGCTCGGGCTTCTGTGCACTTTTGCAAGACTTCCTTTGTGCACTGCCTAGCCCAGGTCCCCAGCACTCCTTCCAGCATTGCCCAACTCGCTGAGTTGGAATCCTACGTCGTGGGGCCCTCCTTTGTGACTCTGAGTCGACTGCTGTCCTCAGATCTTCTGAGTGCCTGTTCAGGTACTTCTGCGGGTGCTTCTTGCTTCTGCGTGGGCTCTCTGTGTTGCTGAGCGCCCCCTCTGTCTCCTCCTCCAAGGGGCGACCTCCTGGTCCTTCCTGGGCCCTGGCAACACCCAAAATCCTCAACCGCGACTCTTGCAGCTAGCAAGGCTTGTTTGCAGTCTTTCTGCGTGGAAACAACTCTGCATCCTCCAGCACACCGTGGGACATCTTCTGACCAAAGGCGAAGTTCCTGGCACCTTCCGTTATTGCAGAATTTTTTGGCTTCTTCCAACTGGAGGCAGCCCTTTTGCACCTTCATCCGGGGTTTAGTGGGCTCCTGCCCCACTGGACACTTGCGTGACTCTTGGACTTGGTCCCCTTCCTTTACAGGTCTTCAGTGCTTTGCAGTCAGTTGTTGTCCTTGCAGATTCCTGTATCTCAACTTTACTGTCTTTCTGGGGTAGTAGGGTAACTTCACTCCTACTTTTCAGGGTCTTGGGGTGGGGTATCTTGGACACCCTTAGTGTTTTCTTACACTCCCAGCGACCCTCTACACACTACACTAGGCCTGGGGTCCATTCGTGGTTCGATTCCACTTTTAGAGTATATGGTTTGTGTTGCCCCTAGGCCCATTTCTCCCTATTAGATTCTATTGTTTTCTACATTGTTTGCTCTACTTTTCTAACTGTTACTTACCTGATTTTTGGTTTGTGTGCATATAATGTGTGTAAATTACTTACCTCCTAAGGGAGTATATCCTCTGAGATACTTTTGGCATATTGTCACTAAAATAAAGTACCTTTATTTTTTAATAACTCTGAATATTGTGTTTTCTTATGATATAGTGCTGTATGATATAAGTGGTATAGTAGGAGCTTTGCATGTCTCCTAGTTCAGCCTAAACTGCTCTGCTATAGCTACCTCTATCCGCCTAAGCTGCTAGATTACCTCTATTCTACTAATAAGGGATAGCTGGACCTGGCACAAGGTTTAAGTACCACAAGGTACCCACTATAAGCCAGGTCAGCCTCCTACGCCCCTCCTCCCAAATATAGTTAATTATGGGATGTAAATATTGTTTTGAATTTGTTTTTGTCATGGCCTGATAATTCTCTTCTTCCTTTAAAAATGCTTTCTGCAAAACTAACAATGTTGTTATGTCTCATCTCTATCAAAAGACTGTCTGATGTTAGAGCTTTAGACATTTCTTCTCGCCAATTTACTCCAACAGGTAGTTTATTCACTGTGGTTCGGCATACCAAAACTAACCTCACATCGGTGTTTTACCCCTATTTTCCTGATCATCTCAAATTGTTTGTTGGATTTTGCTTAAAGGTTTATTTACAGAAAACTGTCGATCTAAGACCGTCCTCTGTTTTGTCAACTCCTTATCTCATTTAGGAAACCTTACACACCTGTGTCTTCATCTACTCTGGCGCGTTGGGTAAAATGGATCATGACCCTAGCTGGTATTGATAATTCCATATTTGGGGCCCACTCCTCCAAGGGAGCCATGGCTTCCAAGGCATTCTGGGCTGGCTCCCGTTTAGAGGACATTCTTAGATCAGCTGATTGGTCTAATGACATTGGGGGTCATTCTGACCCTGGCGGTCATTGACCGCCAGGGACAACGACCACGAGAGCACCGCCAACAGGCTGGCGGTGCTCTCAAGGGCATTCTGACCGCGGCGGTTTGGCCGCGGTCAGAAAGGGAAAACCGGCGGTCTCCCGCCGGTTTTCCGCTGCCCTCTGGAATCCTCCATGGCGGCGCAGCTTGCTGCGCCGCCATGGGGATTCCGACACCCCATACCGCCATCCTGTTCATGGCGGTTCGCCCGCCAGGAACAGGATGGCGGTATGGGGTGTCGTGGGGCCCCTGGGGGCCCCTGCAGTGCCCATGCCAATGGCATGGGCACTGCAGGGGCCCCCGTAAGAGGGCCCCACAAAGAATTTCAGTGTCTGCTTTGCAGACACTGAAATTCGCGACGGGTGCAACTGCACCCGTCGCACCTTCCCACTCCGCCGGCTCCATTCGGAGCCGGCTTCCTCATGGGAAGGGGTTTCCCGCTGGGCTGGCGGGCGGCCTTCTGGCGGTTGCCCGCCAGCCCAGCGGGAAAGCCAGAATGGCCTCCGCGCATGGCGGTTCCCGCCAGGCGGGCGGCGACCGCCGCCCACCGGCCTCGGAATGAGGCCCATTGTGTTTAAAGTATTTGATTGTAAACCTGTTGACAATGCTTCTTCAACTGTGATTAATGCACTTTAAAAAAGCATAATAGGAGCCTCCGGTCTTGAAATAAAATGTAGATCTTCCTAATAATTTAGGAAGGAAAGTCTTAATTTTAATTAAAAACACAGAGACGAGTATTATCCCACCACAATGTTTTAACCTTCTTGTTTTCCCACCCACACTGCAACTCCGACTGCTTCTCAACCGGCCTCATAACTCTGCTGACAATCTCGTTGGTTCCACTTATGGTGAGGCTTCTTCTCCAAGTCTCCTTGGGAATCTTGTTGGTTCCATCCTTCCTGACAACTTACCGTTTCCTGGATTGATGAATGTTTGTCATGATCCTCTTTCTATCATCATGGCTCTACTTATTTTATTGTCTATTTTACCTTTATTTCATTCTTATTAACTTCTCGAGCAAGAAAAGAAAGCTGTTCTCAGTCAAGTGAAGTCATTATAGTGTACATGCTATGTTGATTAGTTACCACTTAAAGACTACGCTTCTATTCCCATTGGCTTGTAACCTTCGCCATCTGGGAATTGTAGTTTATTTATTGTTCTTGACTACTGTTGTGAAATTAAAGCAAGATATATAAAGCATAATACTCGCCTCTGTGCCGTTAATAAAATTAGGACTTTCCTTCATGAATTACTAGGAAAATCTTCATTCTACGTGTAAGGGCCAACACTTCTAACCGCAACGTCCTCCAGTGTGCAACTGACAAAAGTAGAATGTCAGCCCTGCACCGAGGTTTCTTACATCACTGAATTCTATACCAACCCCTTACAATTGCATGCATATCAATAACCAAACATGAATTCAAATATAAACACAACACATCTACCTCATTTCCAAAAAAAGCCCCATTAAATTGAAAGTAATAATACAATTCTAAAATATGTATAAAAATATAAAATGTTGGGTTGCTATGGAATCAACAACTAACTAGTGCAGACGATTATAGCAATCTTAAACCAGAAAATAATTAATGCAGAGTAATATCCTACCAGTTGCAAAAGGATAAACATGAATATAATAAACTGAAGTAATATAGGCCCTCATTACAACTCTGGCGGTCAGTGTTAAAGCAGCGGTAATACCGCCAACAGGCCGGCGGTAACAAAAATGGAATCATGACCATGATGGAAACGGCCAACACATACAGCCACTTTAACACTCCGACCGCCACAGCGGTAGCAACAAACACTGCGGCGGTAACCGCCAACAGCCAGGCAGAAGACAATGTACCGCCCACAGAATTACAACCCGCCCATCCGCCAGCTTTTCCGGGGCAGTACCAACGCCATCAAAAGCACGGCGGAAACAGTACTTTGAAGGGAAACCACTCACCGCTCGACACTCAAGGAAGAACACGCAACACACAATACCCCCACCTTCACCCCAACACCATAAACACAAACACATGCAACAACATTACATATGCATGCTGTAACCCTCAGGAATAACGCAAGGACAAAAGGAATGGAGTCAAATTAGTGTAACATTAGAAATACGTACATAAATAAATGAACAGTATGTACAATATATACAATATACTGTAAACAATATGAGGGACATTGTCCACACAAAAATTGTCTGTGGCCCACTGGGCCATAACACATAGGCCAAGCCCACACTTGACTCCTGCCTCAAAACAGAGAGAACACTGTAGGGGCATCAGGTCGAAAACACAGAGGCACCTCAGGGGGACGGGGAAGGTGGGGGCACCTCAGCCGGAAGATGGTACAACGCCACTGTTCCTGGAGGGTGCTACATGCCCACTGCTTGGTCCTGGGGAGTGCAAAGCCACAGTCTCTCAAGTGGGTGGTTTGCCCACTGCTTGGTCCTGGGGAGTGCAAACCACAGTCTCTCTAGTGGGTGGTTTGCCCACTGGTTGGTCCTGGGAGTGCAAAGCCACAGTCTCTCAAGTGGGTGCTTTGCCCACTGCTTGTTCCTGGAGAGTGCAAAGCCACAGTCTCTCAAGTGGGTGCTTTGCCCACTGCTTGGTCCGGGGGAGTGCAAAGCCATAGTCTCTCAAGTGGTTGGCTCCTCCACTGGTTCTGGAGGGGGCTTTGTGCTCAGTGTGCTTCATCCTGGCAAGGAGGGTCTGAGTGGATGCCTTCTTCCACTGGTTCTGGAGGGGGCTTTGTGCCCAGTGTGCTTCTTCCTGGCAAAGAGGGGCTGAGTGGATGTCTTCTTCCACTGTTTCTGGAGGGGGCTTTGTGTCCAGTGTGCTTCTTCCTGGCAAGGAGGGGCTGAGTGGATGCCTTCTTCTACTGGTTCTAGAGGGGCCTTTGTTCCCAGTGTGCTTCTTCCTGGCAAGGTGGAGCTGAGTGAATGCCTTCTTCCACTGGTTCTGGAGGGGGCTTTGTGCGCAGTGTGCTTCATCCTGGCAACGAGGAGCTGAGTGGAGGCTTTGTACCCAGTGATGCAGCACTTGGGGGGGTGCCAGGTCACAGTCCCTCATCTGGGTGTTAGAGCCATGAGATTTGCAGTGGCCAGGATGCATGATACTCCATGGAGACAGGACTACAGTCCATCCGCCGGCAGCTACAGCTGCACAGTGGTGGTAGTGGCGGTGCTGGTGGGGGTGCTGCCAGTGGTGGGGGGAGGCTCCAGCCCTCCCCCTGCAGCCTCGGATGGCTGCCCACTGGGGCTGCTGCTGGCAGTGGTGCCACGTTCATTGGTGCAGGTGGCGGTGCTTGCGGTGTGGCTAGCGGTGGTGCAGGTGGTGGTGCTGGCCGTGGTACAGGTGCTGGTGCTGGCCGTGGTACAGGTGCTGGTGCTGCCAGTTGTGGGGGGGAGGCTCCAGAGCTTCCCCCGCTGCCTCATGCGGCTGCCCACTGGGGCTGTTGCTGCTGACATTAGTGGTGCTTGCGGCGATGCAGGTGGCGGTGCAGGTGCCGGTGCTTGCAGCGGTGCAGGTGGCGGTGCTGGCGGTTGTGCTGGTAGCCACCAGGCCTTCACCTGCAGGCTTGGACGGCAGAAGTGCCTTGGCTGCTGTTCTGTGCCCCTTCCTCCCCTTGACGGATGGTGGTGTCACCTTGGGTCGGCAGAAGTGCCTTGGCTGCTGTTCTGTGCCCCTTCCTCCCCTTGACAGATGGTGGTGTCACCTTGGGTCTGGCAACTGGAGTCTTTGATGTGGCCTTGCTGGGTGGTTGTGGCTCCTTCTCCTTGCTGGATGCTGTCCCCTTATTGACCTTGCCAGATGGCGGAATCTTCTTAGCCTTGGCAGGGGTTGCTGGCACACTGGCTGGGCTGACGGGTGCCCCCTTAGAGCCTCTGACAGCTGCAGAAACCACAGCGGATGTGGACATGGTGGCTGAGGTGCTGGGTTGGGTTCTGGCCACCCTGGCCCGAGGTGAAGGATGGGGTGGGGTTGGGAAGAGGTCAATGTTGGCTAGGAAAGGCTTCTTAGGGACATAGGGGCGGGAGGAGGGTGAAGGTTTGGGAGTGGAGGAAGAGGGAGTGGTTGTAGGTGGTGTCAGTCTGCTGTGTTTGGGTGCAGGTAAATGAGCTGGATGCTGTTGTGAGGTAGATGGCTGTTGGGTGGGTGTGTGTTTACGTTTGTGTACTTTGGGAGGAGGGGTCACAGACACAGTGGGAGAGGACTCGGGGATGTGTGAATGGATGTGGGGGTGGTGACTGTCAGTGAGGGGTGTGTAATGATGGGCGTGCTGGTGATGGAGGTAGTGGATGAGGATGTAGTGCATGCAGGTGTGAGTGGAGATGCTACTGGGAGGGAGGTGGATGACGAGGAGGAGGAGGACACAGCGGAGGCAGTGGATGTTGGGGTGTCTGCATGGGGATGGTGCTTGTGTGAGTGCCTGTGAGATGAAGTGTGGTGCTTGTGTTTGCCTGAGCCACTTCTGTGTGTTGATTTGGGTGAATGCTAGTCTGAAGGTGTGCTTGGGATAGGCTGGGGTTGAGGGGATTGGGACTGTGTGGAGGAAGTTGGAGGGGGAGGCTGGAGACAGGGACAATGGCTGCCATCAGTGCAGAGGCCAGAGCCTGAAATGCTCTCTGTTGGGCCTCCATGCCAGATTGAATGCCCTCTGGGTATGCATTTGTTTGTTGCAAATGCCTCTCACACCCTGGATGGTTGACTGCCCAAAAGTGAGGGATCTCATGAGGTCAATGGCTTCCTCACTTAGGGCAGCAGGGCTGACTGGGGCAGGGCCTGAGGTGCCTGGTGCGAAGGAGATGCCCACCCTCCTGGGTGAGCAGGCACGGTAAACACGTTGAGGGGCTGCTGGGAGGGCGGTGCTGGTGGGGGGGTGGCGGCTGTACCCCTTTGTTGGGATGGGCACAGAGGTGTCTGCCACCGCCAGGGACCTTTCATCGGAGGAGGAGTCGCTATCTGTAGTTTCCCCTCCTGTCTCCATCGTGGTGCTCCCCTCGCCCTCCATCCCACTGGTGCCCTCGGTGGATTCGGACTCCAGGCGCATGTGGGATGCAGCTCCCTCCATCACCGGTGCCTCTGCTCCTCCGCAAGATGATGCTAATGCACACAAGGACAGGGTGACAAAACAAAAAGGAGGGGGGAGAGACAGAGGATACACTTGGTCAATGCCAGCAACAATACTACAGTTGGCGTACACAACACAGAAGGAGCAGCTCTATGAACTAGGCCATGCACTACCAGTTACAAAGATAGTCACCAGCCCATGGGGTACATAACATAAAGCCATCAGCTGCACACCTGAAACAAACAGGGCCCTGCCCAGTAGTAGATGCCCACTAACACCATTGGGGTTGGAGTGCTTCAGAGCCTGACCAACAAGGGACCTACCCTGCCATGTTCGCCCTGGCCTAGGGACACCCACAGTCCACATCCCCCACCCAGGCAAAACCTTAACATGCACAAAGTCATGATTTTGAATCTGTACTCACCACCTTGTGGCTGCTGTGATGCCCTTAAGTGCCCATTCAACTCCGGATAGGCCACCGCCATGATGCGGAACATTAGAGGGTACGATGGGCACCCCTTCTTTGTTGGGAGGCCAGCCCCAGGAGGCCAGCCCCAGCTGGGCCTCCACTGTCTTCCTTGCCCAGCGGCTCAGGTCCTCCCAGCACTTGCGACAGTGGGTGCTCCGCCTGACAAAGACCCCCAGGGTCCACACCTCCTTGGTGATGGCACGCCAAATACCCTTTTTCTGATGGGCGCTGACCTGCAGGAAAAAGACAGCAGAATAAGGATTAGTCATACCGTCCGGACTGTCATACTCATGGCCCACCATATCCCTCCCATCCCCTTACACACATACATTGACCCCCATACATGCAGCACTCTGCCAAGGGCCCCTCAGCCCCTCCCTACATGTGGCTTACACACACAGCACTCCATACATTCATGGCGCACGCATCATGCTCACAGTGTACTCACCTGTTTGTCTGAAGGACCATAGAGTGAAGTGTACTGGGGTAGAACCCCATCCACCAGTCTCTCCAACTCCTCCTAAGTGAAGGCAGGGGCCCTTTCCCCAGACACATGAGCCATTGTCGCTTCCAGACACAGGTCACAGCAGCACTTTCAGTGTAGGTCCTCTCCTGTTGAGGGTCAGGTAGCAAGTGAGTGAACAGTTAGAAAATGGTGGTCACGTCTGCAGCAGTGCGTACCGTCACCGCCAGCGTTTATCGCCATTGGCTCCTGGAACCCACAGGGCCTAATGTTAACCAATGCGAAGTTGCATGGTGGTCATCGACCGCCATCCGATACGGCACACAACGCCAGCGGAATAACCTCATTTCCACTTGTCTCTCCTCACAGGTCAGGCAGCCGTCATTTCAGGAGAGCACAGGCCATGGCACCTAAATGCGCCACAGCAGACATTGGAACATCAACTGACTCTTGAAATCACATACTGTTTCTATAAAGGAAGAGTTGCATCATTATTTCAACATATGTGTGAATATGACCCTCTGCTCACCATTTTTCTCCCTAGACTGCAACCGCTGAGGATGAATATGAGATGGAGACATCCTCCCGTGTACAGACCCCTGGTGGACCTGGCAACAATGGAGGACAGACACATTATCCTAACCTACAGACTTGATGGGGCCACAATCCAAGAACTGTGTGCCCAATTGAAGCCAGACCTGATTTCAGCTATCCGCCAGCCTGCAAGAATCCCCCCTCTAGTGCAGGTCCTGTCAGTGCTTTATTTACTGGCAAGT
The DNA here is from genome assembly GCF_031143425.1 of Pleurodeles waltl. Taxonomy (NCBI): domain Eukaryota; kingdom Metazoa; phylum Chordata; class Amphibia; order Caudata; family Salamandridae; genus Pleurodeles; species Pleurodeles waltl. The sequence continues at coordinate 352,037,640 of NC_090438.1, forward strand.
GGTTTCTTCCAAGCGACAGTGGCCATGGCATCAGGGATGTCACAGCCTATGTTCTCAAACGTGTTGACCAGAGTGTTGTCTGCCCTGGTGAAACACATGCGCAGCTACATCGTATTCCCACAGGTGGAGGATTTGGCTACAGTGAAAGCTGACTTCCATGTCCTGGGACATATCCCCAACATCATTGGTGCCATTGATGGTAAACATGTAGCATTTGTCCCCCCCCAGTTGATGTAGGTATATGGGTGTGAGGTTGTCCCTAAGGGTGAGTGTATGTCTAACAGGTATCCCTCGAATATTTACAGATGATTCTGGTTACCCCAACCTCTCATGGCTACTGACCCCAGTGAGGAATGCCAGGAAAAGGGCAGAGGAACGTTACAATGAGGCACATGGGCGAACAAGGAGGATCATTGAAAGACCCTTTGGCCTCCTGAAGGCCAGGTTCCGGTGCCTCCATCTGACAGGTGGATCCCTGTACTACTCACACAAGAAGGTGTGCCAGATCATCGTTGCGTGTTGCATGTTGCACAACCTGGCCTTGACACGCCAGGTGCCTTTTCTGCAGGAAGATGAGCCTGGAGATGGTCTTGTGGCAGCGGTGGAGCCTGTGGACAGTGAAGAAGAGGAGGCAGAGGAAGAAGATGTGGACAACAGAAGTTCACTCATACAACAGTACTTCCAGTGACACACAGGTAAGACACTGTAACTTCACTTTCCATTGCAGTTTTGTGTTGGACATTGTACATGGGAGCCTGAATTGCCATGTTGTATGCCCACTTACTGTACCCCTTGGCATCTCTATTTTCAGATCAATGTGCCACACTCCCGCTCCTGGTGTGTTCCCTGCTGCCCACTACAGGTCATACCTATGTATACATGACTGTACAGTTGAATTGCAATGTTTACAGCTTGTTAATCAAATACATATTTGAATCAATTGACAGACTCCATACTTGTATTAGTTCCAAGGGTGTTTATTTTTGTGAAAATACGTGGAGGGGGTATTGCAATGGGCTGGGTTGCTGATGGAGGAGAGTCCAGGGTAGTGTCCAGTCTACTGGTATCACAGGTGCATTGTCCAATGGGGCATAGGAAGGGGAGCAATTGCAGTTCAAGGTGGACAGGGTAACAGAGTGGGACAGAAGGGTGACAATCAGGAGAGTCTTATTTCCTGGCGGGGGTTTTGGCAATGTTCTCTGGCTTCTGCCTGGATCGCAGGGACCGTTTGCGAGGTGGTTCTCCTTCTGCAGGGGGTAGGGTGCTGGTGGCCTGTTGGTCCTGTGGTGGGCCTCCTGTCCACTAGCACCGGCAGGTGGAGGCTGTTCATTGGAGTGGCTAGTGTCAGGGGCCCGTTGGTGTGCCACTGCCTCCCTCATGGTGTTGGCCATGTCAGCCAGCACCCCTGCAATGGTGACCAGGATGGTGTGGATGTGTCTGAGGTCCTCCCTGATCCCCAGGTACTGTCCCTCCTGCATCCGCTGGGTCTCCTGCAACTTGTACAGTATCTGTCCCAAGGTCTTCTGGGAATGTTGGTGTGCTCCCAGGATCCCCGCAAGTGCCTTGTGGAGAGTGGGTTCCCTGGGCATTTCTTCCCCTGTCACACAGCAGTCGTCTCAGCTTCCCTGTTGTCCTGTGTCTCTGTCCCCTGAACCGTGTGCCCACTGCCACTGACCCCAGGTCCCTGATCGTGCTGTGTTTGTGGGGTTGCCTGGGGTCCCTGTAGCGGTTGCCACACTGCTGATTGACGTGTCCTGGGGACAGAGGTTTGGGCCTGCTGTGTGAGTGCTGTGCTGGTGTTTCCTGAGGGGGGAGACTCTGTGGTGGTATGGGACTGTGGCAGGGTAACCGACTGTCCAGAGGTCCCTGATGGGCCAGGTTGGTCATCGTGATCCAGGTGTGCAGAGCTGCTGTCATCAATGTGGGCCTCTTATGGGGGGGACTCGATGTTGGTGGCACCTCCTCTCCGGTGACGTTGAGTGGGTGGTCCTGTGGGGATGTAAATGCAGTGTTATTGTATCTGCGTGTGCCATCTTGTGCATGGGTGTGTTTACCTGTATGGTTGTGATTGCCCTGTCAGCTTTGCCTTGTGTGAATGGTGATTTTGTGGGCTAGGTGAGTCTCTCTAATGTGCATGGCTTAGTGATGGGTGTCCATGCAGGTCTGTGATGGGTGTCCATGCATTGGTGTGGCATGCAGGGCTTGGTTTTGTGATGGGTGGATTGTGATAGGGGGGTATTTGTGAGGTGTTGGAGTGATGGGTGTGAGGGTAGGGGTAGGAGTTTGTGATGGCATGCAGGCAGGGTGGGGTATGTAATAGTAAAGATTTGACTTACCAGAGTCCAGTCCTCCTGCTACTCCTGTGAGGCCCTCAGGATGCATAATTGCCAAGACTTGCTCCTCCCATGTTGTTAGTTGTGGGGGAGGAGGTGGGGATCCACTGCCAGTCCTCTGTACGGCTACCTGGTGTCTTGCAACCACGGAACACACCTTCCCCCGTAGATCGTTCCACCTCTTCCTGATGTCATCCCTTGTTCTGGGGTGCTGTCCCACGGCATTGACCCTTTCCATGACTCTCCATCATATCTCCATCTTCCTTGCAATGGACGTCTGCTGCACCTGTGATCCGAACAGCTGTGGCTCTGCCCGGATGATTTCCTCCACCATGACCCTTAGCTCCTCCTCTGAAAACCTGGGGTGTCTTTGGGGTGCCATGGATGTGGTGTGAGTGGTATGTGTGAGGGTGTGTGGGGTGCTGTGTTGAGGTGTGTGCTGTGAGGTGCGTGGATGGTGTATGGGTGATGGTGTTCTATGGCTCACATTGAGTGGGTGCCCCTGGCTTGTCTCTCTCTCAGTTATCAATCTTTTTTTACGTTGAAAGGGTTGTGGGTAATGTGGGTGTGTGTTTTATAGTGGTCTGAGTGTGTGGGTGTGGTGTGTGTATGTGTGTCAGGTGTGTGTATTTTGAATTGTCCAATGTGGTGTAGTTTTGTTTGTGTGTGTGTATTTTGAGCGCGCGGTGTGTACCACCAATGGTTTACCGCGGTTGACAGACCGCTGAAGTGATTCGTGGGTCCTGATACTGTGGGTGTATTTCTGTTGGCGCAACGGTGTGGGTTTTTGGTACAGCCAATTTATCACTGACCTTTGGGCTGGCGGACTTGTGTGGGTGTCTGTATGGTGGCAGATTTCTCTGAGTGGGTCATAACCCATAGCAATATACTGCTGCGGTCACGGTATGTTAGTGGCTGTCAGCACAGTGGTAAGCGGCATTTACCGCCAGAGTTGTGATGAGGGCCATAATCTTGAAGGTATGCTGGCTGTTTGATCTCTCTTCCACACCTGCTGTTCGCTTGTACATTCTGAGCTCTTCAGCGATCTCATCATCCACAGCAAAACCATCTCCTCCATGTAGGCAAGTGCCCTTGTTGCTATGGTTACCCCCCCACACACGCATTTTTCCAGACATTGATGCCCACTTGACTGAAAGTGTGCTGGGATCCTGCTAACCAGGCCCCAGCACCAGTGTTCTTTCTCAAAAAATGGTACCATTGTTCCCACAATTGGCACACCTCTGGCACACAGTTATGTCTCTTGTAAAAGGTACCCATGGTACCAATGGCCCTGTGGCCAGGGAAGGTCTCCAAGGGCTGCAGCATGTATTATGCCACCCCTCACCAAGCACATGCACACTGCCATTGCAGTTTGTGTGTGCTGGTGATGAGAAAAAAGCAAAGTCGACTTGGCTCCGCTCTCAGGGTGTCATGCAGAGGGATGCTATCCCCACAAACCACTGCCTGTGGCATTGGTAGGTCACCCTTCTAGCAGGCCTTACAACCCTAAGGTAGAGTGCACTATACCACAGGTGAGGGCATAGCTGTATGAGCAATATGCCCCTACAGTGTCTGAGTCCTTTCTTAGACATTGTTAGTGCAGTGTGGCAATATTGAGTATGTGGGCTATGAGTTTGTCATTATGAACTCCACAGCTCCATAACGGCTTCACTGAATACTTGGAAGTTTGGTAACAAACGTCTCAGCACAATAGACCCACACTGATGCCATTGAAAAATGCACCCAGACAGCAATTTAGAGATGCACCCTGTATGTTAGCCAAACTGCTAGTGCACGACTGACCAATCTGTGCCAGCCTGCCACTTCCAGATGAGTTTCTGACCACATGGGGTGAGAGCCTTTGTGCTCTCTGTGGCCAGAAACAAAGCCTGCACTGGTTGAGGTGTTTCACACCTCCCCCCTACAGGAACTGTAATACTTGGTGGTGAGCCTCAAAGGCTCAGGCCTCTTGTTACAGTGCCCCAATGGCACTCCAGTTACTGGAGATGCCCCCCCCCCAAGACAAAGCCCCACTTTTGGCAGCAAGTCTGGCAGGATAATTAGAGAAAACAGGGAAGAGTGACCACTCCAGCTAGGAAGACCCCTAAGGTGCCCAGAGCTGAAGTGACCCCCTCCCTGCAGAATCCTCCATCTTGGTTTGGAGGACAGGGACCAATAGGGTTAGGTCTGTGTCCTCCTCCTCAAAGGGAGTGGACACAGGAAGGGTGTAGCCACCCTCAGGGACAGTAACCATTGGCTACTGCCCTCTGGCTCCTGTAATGCCCCTAAATCCAGGATTTAAGGGCTCCCCTGAGCCTAGCTCGTCAGATTCCTGGTGACCTAACAAGAAGAAAGAAGAAAGAAGGACTGCTAAGCAGACCTCCAGCAGAGAAGACTGAAGACGCAAACTGACTTGGCCCCAGCCCTACCGGCCTGTCTCCAGCTTCCAAAGCCCTGCAGAAAGAAGGTGACGCATCCTGCAGGACCTGCAACCTCTGAAAAACTTCCAGAGGACTGCCTGCATCACAGATCACCAAGAACTCCCATGGACAGCAGGCCTTTCCAAGAAGAAACTCCATCCAACGACTCCAGAACTGCCCCGATCTGCGAATCCTGCCCACTCTGCACCCGACACCCACGGCCTGTGTCCAGGTGGCCCAACCAACTAGAACTGGTCCCAAGGCGATTATGAGCAAGTGCCCACCCTGGGTTGACCTCGCCTGTGCAACACAACGAAGCCTGCAGCCTGAATCTGGAGGACTCCCCTGACTGTTACAGAACCTGACGAAGATTCCAGATGGCAAAAAGTACCCCTGCACCCGCAGCCCCCTGGCCTTGTGGAATCCGACCTTCAGTGCACCAACATCCATCAGGCAGCCCTCCTTCTTGTCCAGCCCTTGGTTTCCTGGAACCGACCCCCTGGATTCGACCTGCAGCGTCTTTTGTGACCCCCCCCAGCATTCCCCAATAGGAAAGCAGTGGGAGCCCCATGCTGTTTTTGCACCCTGCACCTGGCCGCCCCTGCGCCACTGAGGGTGTGTGTTTGGTGCTGACATGTGGCCTCCCCCGTGCTCCTCTAAACCTCCCGGGTCTGCCCTCCGAAGACGTGTGTATTACCTGCAGGCAGGCCTTATTCCGAGTGCCCCCAGTCTCCATAGGAGCCCATGTTAAATCTACCTCAACTTTGACCTCTGCACCTGGCTGGCCCTGTGTTGCTGGTGGTGGGTGTTTGGGGTTAACTTAGTTAGGAGACTGGAACTTTAACAGTTTCAGTCTCCTAATCCCCGGAGACTGGAATTGTAAGTCTTGTACTTACCTAAAAACTGTGCTAACTTGTCTTCCCCCGGAACTGTTTCTGAAAATTGCACTGTAAACTTTTAAAACACATTATTGCTACTTATCCAAAAACCGTATAACTTGCCCATTTGAAACAAAGCGGTATTGATACATATGTTGGATACTTACTTGCTAATGTACTTACCTGCAACTTGAATCTTGTTGTTCTAGAAATAAAACTATATTTTTGCTATATAAAAACAACTGGCCTGGAGTTAGTCATTGAGTGTGTGCTTCATGTATTGCCTGTGTGTGTACAACAAATGCTATGCACTACCCTCTTGTAGGAAGTTGGCTCTGTATATACTATCTCAAAGTAAGAGATAGTGTGCACAGAGTCCAAGGCTTCCCCTTAGAGGTCAGGTAGTGGCAAAATTAGATAATTCTAATGCTCTATTTTGTGGTAGTGTCGTCGAGCAGTAGACTTATCAGAGGGTAGTGTTAAGCATTTGTTGTACACGCATCGGCAATAAATGAAGAACACACACTCAAAGACATAACTCCAGGCCCATAGTTTCTATAAAGAAAACAATATTTTCTTAATTATTTTTAGAACCATAAGTTCAAGATTTGAAGTAAATACATAAAATGCAAGGTACTCCACACAGGTAAGTTAGGAACTTTGAATTAGAGCAATAGCATGCACAGTTTTGGTAAAAATGTCAGTAAGCTATTTTAAAAGTGGCACAATGCAAAAATCAACAGTTCCTGGCGGAGGTAAGTAATGGTTAATTTGTCAGGTAAGTAAGACACTTACAAGTCTAAGTTCCTGGGCATAGGCAGCCCACCGTTGGGGGTTCAAGGCAACCCTGAAGTTATCACACCAGCAGCTCAGGGCCGGTCAAGTGCAGAGGACAAAGAGGTGCCCAAAACACATAGGCACCTATGAAGAACAGGGGTGCTCCGGTTCCAGTCTGCCAGCTGGTAAGTACCCATGTCCTCGGAGGGCAGACCAGGGGGGTTTTGTAGAGCACTGGGGGGGACACAAGTAGGCACACAAAACACACCGTCAGCGGCACAGAGGTGGCCGGTTGCAATGTGCAAAGCAGGCACCGGGTTTTGTATAGGATTCAATAGAGGGACCTGGGGGTCACTCAAGCGGTGCGGGCAGGGCACAGGGGGGCTTCTTGGACCAGCCACCGACTGGGCTAGGCAGAGGGTCGCCTGAGGTTCACTCCTGCACTGAGGTTCGGTTTCTTCTGGTCCTGGGGGCTGCAGGTGCAGTGCTTGGTCCAGTCGTCGGGTTCCTTGTTACAGGCAGTCACGGTCAGGGGGAGCCTCTGGATTCTCTCTGCATGCGTCTCTGTGTGGGTCCAGGGGGGTCGTCTCAGGTTACTCACGAGGTCGCAGTTGCCTAGGAGTCCTCCCTGTGGTGTTGGTTCTCTGGAGCTCGAGCCGGGGGCGTCGGGTGCTGAGGGTGAAGTCTCACACTTCAGAAAGTTGCAAAGTTGTTGCTGTTGTTGAGCAGAGCCGCTGCTCACAGGAGTTTCTTGGTCCTTTGGGTCAGGGCAGTCCTCTGAGGCTTCAGAGGTCGCTGGTCCCTGTCGGATGCGACGCTATTGCAGTTTTCTTCGAGTCATGAGACAGGCCGGTAGGGCTGGGGCCAAAGCAGTTGTCGTCTCCGTCATCTCTGCAGGGCTTTCAGGTCAGCAGTCCTTCTTCTTGTTTCAGGTTGCAGGAATCTGATTTCCTAGGTTCCTGGGTGCCACTAAATACTAAATTTAGGGGTGTGTTTAGGTCTGGGGGGCAGTAGCCAATGCCTACTGTACTGAAGGGTGTCTACACCCTCTTTGTGCCTCCTCCCTGAGGTGAGGGGGGCACATCCCTAATCCTATTGGGGAAATCCTCCAATCTCAAGATGGAGGATTTCTAAAGGCAGGGGTCACCTTAGCTCAGGACACCTTGGGGGCTGTCCTGATTGGTGGGTGACTCCTCCTTGTTTTTCTCATTATCTCCTCCAGCCTTGCCGCCAAAAGTGGGGGCAGTGGCCGGAGGGGTGGGCATCTCCACTAGCTGGGATGCCCTGGGGTGCTGTAACAAAAAGCATGAGCCTTTGAGGCTCACCGTCAGGTGTTACAGTTCCTGTAGGGGGAGGTGAGAAGCACCTCCACCCAGTACAGGCTTTGTTCCTGGCCACAGAGTGACAAAGGCACTCTCCCCAAGTGGCCAGCAAGTCGTCTGGTTGTGGCAGGCTGGCAGAAACCAGTCAGCCTAGCACTAGGAGTCGGACTGGTATTCAGGGGCATCTCTAAGATGCCCTCTGGGTGTATTTTACAATAAATTCCACACTGGCATCACTGTGCATTTATTGTGCTGAGAGGTTTGATACCAAACTTCCCAGATTTCAGTGTAGCCATTATGGAACTTTGGAGTTTGTAGGGGCATAGTGCTCATGCACATATGCCCTCACCTGTGGTATAGTGCACCCTGCCTTAGGGCTGTAAGGCCTGCTAGAGGAGTGACTTACCTATGCAACAGGCAGTGTGAGGTTGGCATGGCACTCTGAGGGGAGTACCATGTCGACTTAGTAATTTTCTCCCCACCAGCACATACAAGCTGTGAGGCAGTGTGCATGTGGTAAGTGAGGGGTCCCCAGGGTGGCATAAGACATGCTGCATCCCTTAGAGACCTTCCCTGGCATCAGGGCCCTTGGTACCAGGGGTACCATTTACAAGGGACTTATCTGAGTGCCAGGGCTGTGCCAATTGTGGAAGCAAAGGTACAGTTTAGGGAAAGAACACTGGTGCTGGGGCCTGGTGAGCAGGGTCCCAGCACACTTTGAATCATAACTGACATCAGCAAAAAGTCAGGGGGTAACCATGCCAAGGAGGCATTTCTTTACACCTCTGATAAGCCTAACTGATAGACCACACTATCACAAAACAGAGCATTATTATGATCTACTTTAGCTGCTGATAAACCTCTGAGAACCCCTGGACTCTGTGCAAACTATATATCATTTTGATATAGTATGTACAGAGCCAGATTCCTACACTCCATTTTCCTCATTCTGCGTACCAATATCTTTCACCTCATGAAAATCTTCACACCTACCACACTCATTACCACTTCCTGACATCCACAATTTGTCCAACCAGTAGTGCTCATTCAAATCTATTTCTAACTTTTCCTCACCTTTCCTACATTTCACCAAACAAATCATGTAAGGACTCTATAAGGTTGCCATCACTCAACTTTACAGAATTACTGAAAATGTCCTCTATCTTCATGGTTATGGAATAATTAGATTTTCCTTTGACATCCTTAAAAGGTAACTTCACTCTCACTATAGCTCCTTTCTCAATCTTGCAATCCCTAGCACCTCTTTTGATGTCCTGATACTTTTTGTAAATTCCTTGTGCTTCCAAAATATACTTCTTAACTTCTACAGGTCACCTGTGCAACAGATGTGAATGTACTAACCATCCTTGATTGTCTTTCATGTAAGGAAATCTTCCCCTCATTATAGTAAAAGGACTAAATCCTGTGACTTTCGCGGTAGTGCAATACATCCAGACAGACTTCCTTATACTTACCTTCCAACTCAAATTTTTGCTCTTCGCCATCTGTAATGAACCCTTCATTACTCAGTTGAATCTCTCCACTTCTTTTTTGCCACTTTGATGATAAAGAGACGTTAATCTGTGTTGTAAACCATTGTGCAAAAGAAAATCCTACATGGCTTAATGCTTACACTGTGCTCTATTGCCTGATACAATACATTTGGGAAGTGCCTCCCTCTGGAAAATGTAATCTATTTTTTTTTCCAGATAGTCAGCATTGGCACTACGCACAAACTCTACTTCTGACCATTTAAAAAAATAGCCTACTGCAACTAATACACTCCAAGAAATACCATCTGCGTCACACACAGGACCCATAATATCAACCCCAGTGGTTTCCCACAGCATGGCAGGACAAGGCATTGGATATAATGGTGGTCTCATTGTCACTTGAGATTTGTCAGCTCCTTCACACAAAGTGCACTCCCTGATTATACATTCCATTATCGCTAGTCACCAGTAGTTGCTTTTGACCATTCTCTTACTTTTCACAATGCCCAAATGTCCATCATGACACACTGTAACAACAGATCCCCTTATAGTCTTTGGTGGTAAAACTCTTACACCTCTCAAAACATTACCATCCTTAACCGTCAATTCATATCAATAGCTCCCAAAAATGTTCGTGTTCTTCCTTCAAAGTTTTTCTTTCTGACTACCCTTCCACCACATATTTTGTAATATACTCCAAAATAACATCTTCATCATAGGCTTTCAACGATTCTTCCTCAGTTATGGCATTCATCTTCTCCACACCTGTCCACGCAATACTCAGATTGTCACAATTACTTTTGGAAATTTCTTCCACTGTAAGGGTAGTCTGCTCAAACAATCAGCCACTTTGTGTTTAACTCCTATTAAATAACACAAATTGTACCAAAAATCCATTAATCTTACAGACATTCCTACTATCCTGGGAGTAGCATTAATTAAACCTCCTGGAGACAGAACTTTAAATAAGGGTTTATGGTCACACCTCACTTCAACCTCAAATCCCCAAACACAATTCTAGGCCACAAACAATTGACAATTTCTCCCTTTCAATAACTGAGTACCTTCCTTCAGACAGTGACAGTACCCTAGATGCGAAAGCTAGAGTGTGCTCTTTTCCCTTATCATCTCTTTGACTGAGCACAACACCAATGCCTTTGCAACTGGCACATGTTGTCATATGTATGTCGAATCCATGTCAATTTCTTGCTTTACAAATACTTCCCTTTATGCACTCAAAATCTGAATCTAATTTTTTTGACCAAACAAATTTTACTCTTGTGTCTGGCAATTGTTGTAAAGATGACACGGAGAGGTACGAACTTATTGCATCGTCATATTTATTAGAATTCCATGGCAGGACCAGAGGCTTCGGATTATGCTTTATTTTACTGAGAAAATGACAGCAGCCAATCAGCATTAAAACATGAGAAAAACTATATTTCTCAACATTCCCAGTAGTCCATTTCATGCCCAATCCCAGGCCTGCCCTCCATTTAAATGTCTCTGCCCCCTTAGCCCTTCCTCTTTATTTGCTGCTTGCAGCCAGAGATAAGTACTCCTTACACTAACTGTTATTTATTACTGTTTTGCAGTAGTATTATATTGCTATTCATTATAGGACTATGGAGCGGGGTTTAAATAGTGCTTCGCTGGGGGCCCTTTCCCCTTTTTTATTCACACTCTTCGTCACACTTGCTCGGCAGCCAATCCTTTACTATAACAAGATCAAAAAGTGCTTCAGGTCGGCCTTGTCGAGCGCTGACATTCCTACACGTCGTTTGCCTTATGGAGCGACCCCGAAGTGTGCTCCATGTTTAATTGGGTGTGACTGGCCTCCCGGAGAGGCCAGGCAAACGCTGGTTAGAGAGGATTGTGTTCTCTCTCTATGGCAACGACCATGAATGCACAAGACGATTTCCTAAGTCATTTTTCACTTCGGAGATCGGCTTGAGTGGAACGTTTCTTGTTCCCACATGTATTGAACCCCCAGAACACCTGGAGAGTGCAAAAATGATAAAGTTCTTTGCCCTAGGAAAAATATTTAGCAGGTGCTACATCCATGCTGAATTTTGGTCATTTTGAGAGTTTTGCTCTCTTACTTGATAAGGAATTTCTCCTCTGTTGACCTGCTGAGGCAAATCCCCCCCACCCCCTTTATTGAACTCCTCCATAATCTTCTTGCTACTCCAAAATGGCGTATTACGCAGAAGAAGACAAATTCTATCAGGAAGAGGCTGAAGTGCCTTATGAGCATCAAATTGAGGACAGACTAGTACAGGTCCTGGGTCACCATGTATAGGACTCTGTTATTCAGGCTCTGATAAAGGTTTTAAAACCTTTCACTCAACTCCTAGTGAAGTTTGGACAAAGAGAGCTGATGGGGCGACCCCCCTCTCAGACACAGGTTAGAAAAGCCAGGCTTCTGACCTAGGCCTTGCCCCGTGAGCCTCAAAGGGACCTAGTTCCTCAGTGGAAATCTTAGCACAGATGGCTACTTCAGTCCTAAAATATCACAAGTATGGGCTTGGGTTCTCATTAGACTCGTCTGGGATGTTTCCTACCCCCTCAGTACCATGCACTGAGGTGCCTCAATCCTCTGTTTCACAATCTTCTGACTTGGCGTTGGCTGAACCCAAGCACCCTAGTAAGGGAAAACGCCAAGACCCATCATACTATGATAGATACTGTGGTCCAGAAGAATTTATTCTTTGATCCTGAAAGTATAATTCATCCAAGGTCTAAATCATGGGTTCCATCTGTGGAAGTGGCACATTATGTGTAAGAGAGGCTTCGTAAAAGCTTTGATAAAGATGTATGTAATACTCTACGCTCAGAATGCCCCCGTCCCTGTCTTCTCAGCAAGGTGGCTGATACCCCAGAACTGGACTCTAGCATGGCCATGTTCCTCAATAAATTTGCTAAAGATCCTAAGAAGGGCCTGGATCGAGTCTGGAGAGGTTGCCAGGACAAACTGCTTGATATCTAAGGGCCCATCACTAAAATTCTGGAGCTGGCAGGGCAGGTGAAATATTCCAGTACGCCATTGGACCCTGAAGCCATTTTGGAATGGGCACAGAGAGCAATATGCCTACTCGGGAATGACAACTGTGCCATGTCCAGGGAACAGCAAAATCTATTCTAATGCGAATTGACCATAAACTGGCTGAAATGGCCCCTTCAGAACCTGGAGCATTAGCTAATGGTCTGCTGTTTGGAGAAAAGTTTGTGAAAGACCTAGGCAAATATGTCTCCACTTTTTCCGCCCTTGACAGGGCTGAGACCTCTATGAAGAGGATGTTCAGTGGAGGCCTTTTTGCATGGGCCAGACGCTGTTAAGGCGAGCGCCAGGCCGCAGTTTCTATCAGGCCTCCCAGAGAGATTGTGGCACATACCAAGCTACGTCAGGATTCTATCCCTCCCGAATCAGGAGAGGTCGTGGTCGCATCTACAGAGGCGGTGGTAGAGGTGACTTCAACGCCTCAGACATTGCAGCATCAGGTGAGAATAATTCCCTTTTCGGAGGTAATTCTACGGGAGAGGCTGAAATGGCACTTAAATGCCTGAGAACATATTTCTCAAGATCCTTGGATCCTTCAAACAGTTCAGGGCTTCAGACTAGACTTTTACTCCCCTCCCAAACAAGAAGCTATCCCCTTTCAACTTCATTTTCCACACAGAGAGCAGTATCATAGACAACAAAATCTTTTCACTGCTGCACAAACAGGCAATAGTAAGGACAGTTCCACACCCCACAGGTTTTGTCAGCACAATCTTTTTAGTGCAGAAAAAAGATGGGGGTTACCATTTAGGCCTAAACCTAAAAACGTTAAACTCTTGGATAGTGTACAGCCATTTCAAAATGGAGGGTATCCATCTGTTAAGAGATCTGTTACAAGAAAGAAATTGGCTTGTCTAGTCAGATCTCAAAGGCGCTTATTTAATAGTGCCAATTTTCACACCACATTGTCGCTTTCTTCAATTTTTTTGATGAAATCTATGGTAAGAGTTCACCGTCTGGCCATTCAGACTGTCCTCGGCCCCCTGGTGTTTCACCAAACTGCTACGACCAGTGGTACAATTCCTTTGGGAACGAGGCGTTTGCCTCATTATATATCTCGCTGACATTCTTATCATGGCCCAAACCAAAGAACTGCTTCTATTGCATCTGTCTTGAACCATTCAGATTCTACAAGATCCAGGTTTACTGATAAACTCTGAAAAGTCAGTCACGAATCCCTCACAATGTATAGAGTTCTTAGGCTTCCAAGTAGACTCCATCAAAGCGCAGTAGAAATGACCTCTTCTGAAACAAACTTTGATCAAGAGAAAGTTGTGGAGAGCCCTTGTCTCTCCGTCTATATCATTGAGAAACCTTGCTCGCCTGGTGGGGCTTCTAGCCTCTTCTATCCAAGCAATACTATTGGGCTCCGTGCACTAACAGGCCCTTCAATGCTTAAAAATCCTACACCTTCGCAATGGGGTTATCTTACTCAGAACAGATTCTACTGACAGATGAGGCCAGGACAGAGATACTTTGGTGGCTAGATCACATGGATGCGTGGACCGGCAAAGCCATTTTTGCTTCCTCTCCGGAGGTAATAATAGAGTTGGATGCCAGTCAGTGGGGATGTGGAGCTCAGTGAGGAGCCGTGGAGACGGGGGGGCAGGTGGTCTCCAGAAGATTTGAATCTCCACATCAATTGTTTGGAGCTTCTAACGGGAGCTTTTGCAACCCGCTCTCTCTCTCCCCACAAGGCCAGTTGTTGCATATTGTTATATATGGACAACACATCAGCAAAACACAAATCCCCAGGGCGGGACCAAATCTTGCATTCTCGCGGAGATTGACAAAGATTTTTGGCACTTTTGCCTACAGCACCAGATTTTGGTGACAGTGGATTACATTCTGTGACATTCCAATGTGGTAATGGACTGGAACTCTCATTTTTTGAGGGATGGCAGCGACTGCAAACTTCACCAGTCGGTTTTTCACACCATGAGGAGACGATAGGGCGAGTGCTCGTCTGACTTTTTTGCATCACGGCTCAGTGCTCAGCTCCTAAGATTTTACAGCTGGAGACCGGATCCTCCAGCCCTGGAGTCAGATGATTTTCTCAGAACTGGACCAGGGGTCTCCTTTATGCCTTCCCTCTGTCCTCCATGATTCAGAGAGTACTCTCTCAGGTGAAGAGACAATTGGCCGAGATCATTTTGGTGACCCCCCTCTGGAGGGCTCAGTCTTTGTTCCCAGTGGCGATGTCACTATTGTGTGCTCCCCCAGTTCTACTCCCTTCCTTCCCATCCTTGCTCCTGGATCCAGGGGACATTTCCCATCCTCTGATAATACAGGGCCACTTGTCACTCATGCAATGGAGACTTTCTGGAGATGTTGGCAAGTGCCAGTGGTGTTGAGAGACGCTATGTTTTTCTTATCCCAATCTTGGGCACCTTCCACCCACAAGAGATATGAAGCCTCCTGGAGATGATGGGTGAGTTGGTGCATATTGTTGCATATGGACAACACATCAGCGATACATAAATCCCCAGGGCGGGACCAAATCTTGCATTCTAGCGGAGATTGCCAAAGATTTTTGGCACTTTTGCCTACAGCACCAGATTTCCGTGACAGTGGATTACATTCTGTGACATTCCAATGTGGTAATGGACTAGAACTCAAATTTTTTGAGGGATGGCAGCGACTGCAAACTTCCCCAGTCGGTTTTTAACAACCTGAGGAGACGATAGGGTGAGTGCTTGACTGACTTTTGCGTCACGGCTCACTGCTCAGCTCCTAAGATTTTACAGCTGGAGACCCGATGCTCTAGCCCTGGAGTCAGATGCTTTTCTCAGAACTGGACCAGGGGTCTCCTTTATGC
The DNA here is from genome assembly GCF_031143425.1 of Pleurodeles waltl. NCBI lineage: Eukaryota > Metazoa > Chordata > Amphibia > Caudata > Salamandridae > Pleurodeles > Pleurodeles waltl. Next base: position 352,052,742 of record NC_090438.1, read on the forward strand.
CTTCCCTCTGTTCTCCATGATTCAGAGAGTACTCTCTCAGGTGAAGAGACAATTGGCTGAGGTCATTTTGGTGACCCCCCTCTCGAGGGCTCAGTCTTTGTTCCCAGTGGCGATGTCACTATTGTGTGCTCCCCCAGTTCTACTCCCTTCCTTCCCATCCTTGCTCCTGGTTCCACAGGACATTTCCCATCCTTTGATAATACAGGGACACTTGCCACTCCTGCAGTGGAGACTTTCTGGAGATGTTGGCAAGTGCCAGGGGTGTTGAGAGAGGCTATGTTTTTCTTATCCCAATCTTGGGCACCTTCCACCCACAATAGATATGAAGCCTTCTAGAGATGATGGGTGGGTTGGTGCAGTGAATGGAGTGTTGATCCCTTGGAGGCCCATATTAGTATGGTTGTCAATTTCCTTTCGGATTTGGCAACCCAGCGTTTAGCACATAGGACCATAAATACCTTTAGTTCTGGTATTTCTGCAGGACATCCTCATACTGAAGTCAAACTGGTAGACAGACATCCTTTGGTTTGTAAATATTTGTGGGGCATTCGAATGGCCAAACCCCCTCAACCTAGATATGTAACGTTATGGAACGTAGACATTGTTCTAAGGTTTCTGAGAAATTGGCCATGTGATGAAGATCTATCTCGTAAACAGTTGTCAGCCAAACTCACTGTACTTCTGTGTCTTATTTTATGTAGACGTGTGTCAGATGTATGAGCTCTTGATTTAGCAGGCAAAGTATTTACTCCTTCAGGAGTTTTTTTCACTATTTTAAGATGTACAAAGACTGCAATTAAGTGTATTTATTATCCAGCTTTTCCCCATAACCAAAAATGATGTGTTGTAAAATGTTTAAAAGCTTATGGAGATTGCACTCTGAAATTTCCCAGATATGCTTGAGGGTAATTACTCATTTCATTACAAAGTCCATTCTTTCCGGTATCGTCAGCCACTTTGTCCAGATGGGTCAAATGGTTGATGGGAAAGGCTGGTATAGATGTCACCACTTTTGGAGCACATTCTGTGCATGGCGCCACTGCATCTAAGTCCTTTGGAGCTAGTTCTCATTTAGAGGATATTATGGCTGCCGCCGATTGGTCTTCTGACAATACGTTTAAGTTTTTTTTTGTCATAAGCCTATTGTTGATGTAGCATCTGCTGTGGTGGATCAGCTTTGAACTAGCATAATTCAAAGCCTCTGGTCCTGCCATAGAATAAAAGAAATTCCAGCTATTGTGTCAGGAATTTTCAATTCTATCAAGGACATGGAGGCAAGGATTATCCCACCCATATTAATGCTTCTATTCCAGATAATGTTTATAAGCAGTTGCGTAACTAAGATCTATATAGTGCAGTTTGATTTATATGCATGGTAAATTCTGGTGTAATTTATTTGTGCCCACCCATGTTTCATAATCATTACCAGTTTATTTTCCTTTCATTGATAGGATCAGACAATAAAGGCGCCTGAATAATGCAGAGTTATGCAGAAGACAAGAGGCTTGCGCCAGTGTTCAGCCGGTGGCTTCAGTTTGTTGTTCCTCGTTGGGTTTTTGAAGAATCCAGTTGATGGAGATCAGGTTGTCATGTTCTATTAATGCAAAGAAAGAGGAAGGACTAATGAGGCAGAGACATTTATATGGAGAGTAGGCCTGGGATTGGGCATAATATGGACTACTAGGAATGTTGGGAAACATAGAGCCTCATCATGACATTGGCAGGCAGCAAAAGGCCGCCTGCCAATGCCAGACCACCATTAGGCCACACAAGCGGCCTGAACTCCGTTGGCCTTATTATGGGTTGCCCGCTGGGCTGGCTCGGGGAACAGGGCCTTAACATTGCAGCCGACTCCTGATGGAGCTGGCTGCAATGTGGTGGTGCAGCGGGTGCAGCAGCACCCGTCGCGCATTCAACTGCCCGTAATTCGTGTGGTGGAATGTGCAATGGGGCTGTGCATCGGGGTCCCTGCACTGCCCATGCCAATTGCAAGGGCCCCCAGGGGCCCCCTGAGTCCCCCATTCCGCCAGCCTTCTGCTTGCAGCGCTGCCCTGGTGGATTACAAACGTCAGAACTGCCAGGTTGCAGGCAGTGTCAGTGGTTGGACCGTGGCGCCAGGGTCATAATGACCCCCATAGTTCTTTGTATGTTTTAATGTTGATTGTCTGCTGTAATTTTCTCATTAAGGAAAGAGAAAGCATAATCCTTGCATCCGTGTCCTTAATAAATTGAACATTTTTGATACAATAGCTAGAAGTGTTTTTATTCTTTGTATAATGGCCAGCACTTCAAACCTTCTAACCTTGACGTCCTCCAGTGTGCAAATGAAATTAGTCGATCGTCAGCCCCGCACTGAGGATTCTTACATCACTTAGGGGGTCATTACAACCCTGGCGGACGGTGTTAAAGGTGCGGTAATACCGCAAACAGGCCGGCGGACAAAAAAAGGGAATCATGACCCTGGCGGAAATCGCCAACAAAGACAGCCACTTTAACACTCCGCCCGCCACGGCGGTACAGACAAGCTGCGCGGCGGTCACCGCCAACAGACAGGCGGAAGACAATGTACCGCCCATAGTATCACAACCCGCCAATCCGCCACCTTTTCCGGGGCGGAATCACCGTGGATAAAAACATGGCGGAAACAGTTTCTGCAATGGGAAAACGCTCACCTGAACACATCCCACGAGGAAGGAGGACTCCATGGATCCGGAATTACAAATCCTACCGGCCCTTGTATTCCTACTCATCTACGAAGAGCAACGCCGGGCGCCGGCGAAGACAACGGTGAGTACTGCACCTATGACATAGGGGAGGGGGGAGGCAAAAGTCAGGGGGACACACACGCAACACACCCACCCTCGCCTATTACAACACACACACCAATGCATTCACAAACATCACAGTAACAACCCACAACCCCCCCGGAAGAACGCAAAGACAAAACGAAATCAGTTCAAACATTGTAATGTTTCAATATACATGTCTCAAATATATACAGATATATTCTAAAATCATTCAAAAGTATATACATTACGAGAAGTAGTGCAATGTCCGTGCACCACTAGTCCAAAAATGCATGGGCGAGGCCCACACAAGATACCTATCCACAAATGGAGAGAACACTGCCGGGGCATCAGAGAGAAATACAACAGGCACCTCAGGGGGAAGGAAAGGGGGGGCACCTCAGCCGGATGAGTGCAAAGCCAGATCCACGACGGGGCTCCATGCCCATTGATGTATCCTGGGGAGTGCAAAGCCACAGTCTCTCAAGTCTCTACAGTGGGTGGTTTGCCCACTGTACCATCCTGGGGAGTGCAAAGCCACAGTCTCTCAAGTCTCTACAGTGGGTGGTTTGCACACTGTACCATCCTGGGGAGAGCAAAGCCACAGTCTATCAAGTAGATAACACCCACCACTGGTTCTGGAGGGGGACTGGTGCCCAGACTAGATTAGTCTCCCCGTGACAGTTCCTGTCCCGTCACTGTCCCAGCTGCACATGCGATAACGATGCTTGATGTGGCGGTCTTTTCCTTCTTCAGCGGTGCATGCCCTGTTCAGCGGTGCTTTGCCATGGCGGTCTCTGGACTGTTCAGCGGTGCTTTGCCATGGCGGTTCTAGACTGTTCAGCGGTGCCTTGCCATGGCGGTTCTGCACTGTTCAGCTGTGCTTTGCCATGGCGGTTCTGGACTGTTCGGTGGTGCTTTGCCATGGCGGTCTCTGGACTGTTCAGCGGTGCTTTGCCAATGCGATCTCTGGACTGTTCAGCGGTGCTTTGCCATGGCGGTGTCTGGAATGTTCAGCGGTGCTTTGCCATGGCGGTTCTGGACTGTTCAGCGGTGCTTTGCCATGGCGGTGTCTGGACTGTTCAGCTGTGCTTTGCCATGGCGGTTCAGGACTGTTCAGCGGTGCTTTGCCATGGCGGTTCTGGACTGTTCAGCAGTGCTTAGCCATGGCGGTCTCTGGACTGTTCAGCAGTGCTTAGCCATGGCGGTTCTGGACTGTTCAGTGGTTCTTTGCCATGGCAGTTCTGGACTGTTCAGCGGGGCTTTGCCATGGCGGTCTCTGGACTGGGCATTGGTGTGTGGCATGACGTTCTCTGGACTGGGCATTGGTGTGTGGCATGACGGTCCCTCATTGCCCAGCGGGGCTGTGGCTGCCGGGGCCCTCCTGGGCAATGACTCTGGCGGTGGTCTCCTGACCAGTGACGATACTTGGGCCCTCCTGGGCATTGACTCCGGCGGTGGTCTCCTGACCAGTGACGATACTTGGGCCCTCCTGGGCACTGACTCCGGCGGTGGCAGTGGTCTCCTGACCAGTGATGATACTTTGGCACTCCTGGGCAATGACTCTGGCGATGGCGGTGGTCTCCTGACCAGTGACGATACTTGGGCCCTCCTGGGCAATGACTCTGGCGGTGGTCTCCTGACCAGTGACAATACTTGGGCCCTCCTGGGCAATGACTCTAGCGGTGGTCTCCTGACCAGTGACGATACTTGGGCCCTCCTGGGCAATGACTCTGGCGGTGGTCTACGGACCAGTGACGACGGTGCTGGCGGTGGCGTCCCGGCCGCCCGGAAGGATGCCGCCCTTCTCCGCCGTGATGCTCGCACCAGGCTGTGCAGACTTCTTCTGGCCCTTCCCCACCTTTGGAGGAGTCACAGCTGACTCTGCATTCCCCCTGGTACCCCTGTGAGTTGTTTTGCCTCCAGGAGTCTTCACACGGTCCCGTCGGCCACTTTCCAACTTCAGAGCCTTTACAGGGGGTGGACTGGCAGTGCCTTGGCTCCTTGTCACGCTGCCTGCCCTGGTGGCCGGTGCACTCCACACACTTTGAACACGCACCACTGGTACTGGAGGCTTTTTGGCTGAGGCGCTACGACGGGACTGATGAATTGGAGGGGGGTGGGGGCAAAAAGGTCAACTTTGCAGAGGGACAGTTTCAGACGAACACTGGGATGGGTAGTTGGAGGGGGTCTGGGAGTGGAGGAAGAGGAGGTGGTTGTAGGAGGTATCACTTTAGGTGTTTTGGGTGCAGGTGCAGGTACTGGAGGCTGTCGTGAGGTGGATGGATGTTGGGTGTGTGGGTGCCCGCGTTTGTGTACTTTGGGAGGGGGCGTCACAGACACACTGGGAGAGGACACAGGGGACGTGTAAATGGGAGTGGAGGTGGTGAGTGCAGGTGAGCGGGTGTGGTGCTGGTGCGAGTCCTAGTGCCTGTAGATGTAGTGCATGCAGGTGAGAGTGTAGACGAGACTGGGAGGGAGGAGGGAGACGACGAGGAGGGGGACACAGTGGAGGCAGTGGATGTTGCTGCGTCTGCATGTGGGTGATGCTTGTGTGTGTGCCTATGTTTGCCTGAGCTATTTTTGTGTTTTGAGGTGTGTGCATGCTGGTCTGATGATGTGCTTGGGATAGGCTGGGGTACAGGGGATTGGGTCTGGGTGGAGGAGGTTGGAGGGTGGAGGCTAGACACAGGGACAATGGCTGCCATCAGTGCTGAGGCCAGAGATTGCAGGGTTCGCTGAAGGACAGCCTGACCAGAATGAATGCCCTCCAGGAATGCATTACCGTGTTGCAACTCCCTTTCTACACCCTGGATGGCATTCACAATGGTAGACTGCCCAACAGTGAGTGACCTGAGGAGGTCAATGGCCTCCTCACTGAGGGCAGCAGGGGTGACTGGGGCAGGGCCTGAGGTGCCTGGGGCGAAGGTGATGCCCACCCTCCTGGGTGAGCGGGCATGGGGCGAACGCTGAGGGGCTGCTGGGAGGGCGGTGCTGGTAGGGGGGGTGGCGGCTGTACCTGTAGAAGTGGTGCGCACAGATGGTGCCGCCACCACAAGGGAGCTCCCATCAGCGGACGAGTCCGTGTCGCTGGTTGGTGATCCGGTGGCCGACGTGAAGCTCCCCTCGCCCTCCGTCCCACTGGTGCATTCTGAGTCCGTGGTGTGGCCCTCCATGGCCATGTGGGATGCAGCTCCCTCGTGCTCCGGTGCCACTGTACCTCCGCCTGATGATGCTGATGCACAAAAGAACAGGGAGTGCACAAAAAGGGGGAGGGAAGACAGAAGAAAGACAGGTGGAGTGCATGGCATACCGCTACCGTTGGCGGACAATACAGACACAGCAGCCCCCTGCACTACGCCGTGCCCCTGGCTTCTACAGATGCAATTTCTGGGATCTGGCCTACATGGCTATGGTGGACTTCTGCACACATGGATGCCACAGGGGCATGTATACCTGTACTTGCCACTCTACTGCGATGGGGTAGAGTGCCACATGGCCTGCATTACGGAGGGGCCTAGCCTACGTATTTCTGCCTGGCCTAGGTACACCCACAGGCCTCCTCCCCCACCCAGACCCCTCCACTGCGCGCAAAGTCCGCAGAATGAGAGTGTACTCACCCCCTTGTGTCTGCTGTGATGCCCTCAAGCGCCCATCCAACTCCGCCAGGATCTGGAACATCAGGGGGGTCATGGTGCGACGGGCACCCCTCCCACGTTGGGAGGCCATCCCCAGCTGAGCCTCCGCCGTCTTCTTGCTCCAGCGGCGAATGTCCTCCCATCTTTTCCGGCAGTGGGTGCCCCGTCTCTGGTGGACCCCCAGGGTCCGGACGTCCTTGGCGATGGCACGCCAAATGTCCTCCTTCTGGTGGGCGCTGACCTACATGACATGCACAAGGGAAGAAGAGAAGTCATCACTAACTGCACCGTCGATGTGAGTGTCCCCCTTCCCTACCCTAGCCATGTGGCACATTCATTCACATGCATTAATGTTCCCTGAACTCTGCCCCCTTCCCTCTTACAACCAGCCCTCTCCACCCAGGCCTAGCCCATACAACGTGCTACCTGTGTACTAACCTGTTGGTCTGGAGGACCGTAGAGTAGCGTGTACTGGGGGAGGACCCCGTCTACTAGTTTCTCCAACTCCTGAGCAGTGAAGGCAGGGGCCCTTTCCCCAGATGCAGCAGCCATCGTCGCTTCCAGACCGAGGTCACAGCAGCACTTGCAGTGTAGTTCCTCTCCTGTCGAAGATCAGGTATCTAGTGATTGAACAGATAGAAAATGGTGGTGACGTCCGCGGCGGTGCGTATCATCACCGGCGGCGCACTTGTTCATTGGCTCCTGGGACCCATAGGGTCCAATGTTAACCAATGCAGCATTGCGCCGCGGTCTACGACCGCCTACCGCGACGGTGTGCAACGGCAACGCAGTTACCCCACAATCCCATTGTCCCAGTTTAGAGGTCAGGCAGCCGCCATTTCAGGGGCCCACATGGCTTCATTTACTTCTGCGTCACACATAGCTAGGCCTACACTCAACACACATACAGGAAGGGTTTTGTGTTTGGTGTTGTGTTCTGTGTAACTGTGGGTACATACCTGAAAAAAAGTTGAATCTGTGGTCGCTGTTGTCCTTCCTAGGCACCGTCATTTGGGACAATTGAGAAGATGGAGGAATCCTCCGGTGTACCGACCGCTGGTGGACCTGTTGACAATGGAGGAGCGACATTTAATCGTCACCTACAGGTTTCACCGTGCCACTATCCAGGAACTATGTACCCAGTTGGAGCCAGACCTGATGTCACCAATCCGCCATCCCACTGGAATCCCCCCTGACGTGCAGGTGCTGTCAGTGCTCCATTTCCTTGCAAGTGGCTCTTTTCAGACAACAGTAGCCATGGCATTAGGGATGTCCCAGCCCATGTTTTCCAACGTGCTGTCCAGAGTGTTGTCTGTACTGCTGAAACACGTAAGGAGATACATCATTTTCCCTGAGGTGGAAGATTTGGCTACAGTGAAAGGTGACCTCTATGCCCTTGGACATATTCCCAACATCATAGGTGCTATTGATGGCACCCATGTAGCTCTGGTCCCCCCCACAGGAGTGAACAGGTGTACAGGAACCGGAAGAGTTATCATTCCATGAATGTACAGATGGTGTGTTTGGCAGACCAGTACATCTCCCAGGTTAATGCTATGTTCCCTGGCTCAGTGCATGACGCCTACATCCTGCGGAATAGCAGCATCCCTGATATGATGGGTCAACTCCAGAGGCACCGTGTGTGGCTATTAGGAGACTCTGGTTACCCCAACCTGTCCTGGCTATTGACCCCAGTGAGGAATCCCAGGACCAGGGCAGAGGAACGCTACAATGAGGCTCATGGGCGGACTAGGAGGGTGATCGAACGCACCTTCGGCCTCCTGAAGGCCAGGTTCAGGTGCCTCCATATGACAGGTGGTTCCCTATTCTACTCACCGAAGAAGGTGTGCCAGATCATCATCGCCTGCTCGATGCTTCACAATCTTGCTTTGCGATGCCAGGTGCCTTTTCTGCAGGAGGATGGTCCAGATGTTGTGGCAGCTGTGGAGCCTGTGGACAGTGATGAGGAGGAAGCTGAGGAAGAAGACAACGACAACAGGGAGACAGTCATACAGCAATATTTCCAGTGACACACAGGTGAGAACATTTTCATTTTTACCATTACATTCACTGTCACACGTCTTCCTCTATCCTGTGTGTAATTTCATAGGATTATTTGGTAACTGAGTTGTTCCTTTACATTACGGTTTCACAGGTGTGCTTACCAACGCGTGTCATCTGCATGCATCCTTCAAGGACTTGTGATGTGTGACATAGGTATGTTGCCTTTACAACTAGAAACGCATTTTGACACTGTCATTGATAATACATTTTACCAAATCATAGCCTGACTCAACATTGTTTTGTGGTTCAAGGGTGTTTATTTAAGTGCTCAAAAATGGAGGGGGGTTGTAAAATGGTGATGGGTGATGGTGGAGGAATGTCCATGGCAGAGTCCAGTCTATTAGTCTCACAGGTGCACTGCCCAAAGGCGCATAGGAAGTGGAGCTGGGGCAGTTTAAGTATGGACAGGGTCACAAAGTGGGACAGTGGGGTGACAATCAGGGTGGTCTCATTTCCTGGCGGGGGTCTTGCCATCTTGCTCTGTCCTGTTCCTGGATCTCAGGGACCGCTTGGGTGGTGGTTGTCCGTCTGCAGGGGGTGGGGTGCTGGTGTGGTGGTCCGGTGGCGGGGCGTCCTGTCCACTAGCACCGGCGGAGGTGGTGGGCAGTTCATCGTCCATGCTAGTGTCAGGGGCCCCTTGGAGTGCCACGGTGTCCCTCATGGTCTGCTGTATGTCCTTCAGCAACCCTACGATGGTGCCCAAGGTGGAGCTGATGGTCCTGAGCTCCTCCCTGAACCCCAAATACTGGTCCTCCTGCAGGCGCTGGGTCTCCTGAAACTTGACCAGGACCGTCGCCATCGTCTCCTGGGAGTGGTGGTATGCTCCTATGATGGAGGAGAGGGCCTCGTGGAGAGTGGGTTCCCTTGGCCTGTCCGCCCCCTGTCGCACAGCAGCCCTCCCAGTTCCCCTGTGTTCCTGTGCCTCCGTCCACTGGACCGTGTGCCCACTACCACTGCCCCCAGGTCCCTGTTGTTGTTGGGGTGGTGGGTTATCCTGGGTTCCCTGTAGTGGTGGACACACAGCTGATTGACCTGTCCTGGGTACGGAGGTTTGGGCCTGCTGGGTGGGTGCTGTGCTGGTGTTACCAGAGGGTGGAAGGTCAGTGTTGGGCTGTGCCTGTGCAAGGGGAACCGACTGTCCCGAGGCCCATGATGGTCCTGGCTGGTCATCAGGATCCAGTAGGGCAGAGCTGCTATCGCCACTGTGGGCCTCTTCTGTAGTTGGAGTGGAGTTGTCTGGACCCTCTGGTGTGGTGACGGTCCTTTGTGATCCTGCAGGGGCAGAAGAGCATGATTATTGCATGTGTGTGTGTCATGGTGTGCAATGGGTGGGTGTGCGTGTACCCCAGTGCAAGCATTCCTGTGTGGGGGCTTGTGTGATGATGGTTAGGGGTTGTTATGGGTATGTGCAGTGAGCATGCTTTCGTGATGGGTGTCCATGCTTAGTTGTGTCATGCAGGGCTTGTTGTTGGGATGTGTGGTTTGTGTTCTTAGTACATTAGTGAGGAGTTTGGGTGATAGGGGAGGGGGTGAGGGTGGGGGTATGTGATAGCATGCAGGTAGGGTGGGGGATCTGATAGTTAATATTTGACTTACCAGTGTCCATTCCTCCACCGACTCCTCCGAGGCCCTCAGGATGCATGATGGTCAAGACTTGCTCCTGCCATGTTGTTAGTTGTGGGGGAGGAGGTGGGGGTCAGCGGCCAGTCCGCTGAACCGCGATGTTGTGCCTGGAGACCGCTGAACGCACCTTCCCCCGTAGGTCGTTCCACCTCTTCCTGATGTCCTCCCGATTTCTTGGATGCTGTCCCACAGCGTTGACCCTGTCGACTATTCTGCGCCATAGCTCCATCTTCCTGGCTATGGATGTGTGCTGCACCTGTGAGCCAAATAGCTGTGGCTCTACCCGTAGGATTTCCTCCACCATGACCCGGAGCTCCTCCTCGGAAAAGCGGGGGTGTCTTTGGCGTGACATGGGGTGGTGTGTGTGATGTGTGGGGCGGTGTGAGTGTTGATGTGTGTGGTGATGTGTAGTGGTGTGTGGTGTTTTGTGTGTGGATGTTGTGTGGGTGATGGTGTTGTGTGCCTCTGTGTGGTGGGATTGTCTATTCTGTGCTATCTCTCTGTCGCCTTTGTGACTAATTTTTGGTCGTAGGGGTTTGTGGGTGATGTGGGTGTGTGTTTTATATTGTGTTGGGTGTGTGGGAGTGGTGTTTGTATGTGTATCAGGTGTGTGTATTTGTAATTGACCAATGTGGCGGTGTTTTGGAGATGTGTGTGTATTTTGAACGCAGCGGTGTGTACCGCCAATGGAATACCACGGTTGAAAGACTGCCGCGTGGATTCGTGGGTCGTAATAGCATGGGAGTGTTTCTGTTGGCGTGGAGGTGGAGGTTTTGTTTTCGCCAGTTTAACACTGACCTTTATTGTGGCTGACTTGTGTGGGTGACTGAATTTCGGCGGATTCCAAGATGTGGGTCATAATAGCTGTGGCGGAATTCCGCGGCCGCAGCTGTGTATTGCCAGTCTTCTGCACGGCGGTAAGCGGCTTTTACCGCCAATGTTGTAATGACCCCCTTATTTCTATACCAGCCCGTTACAATTGAATGCATATCAGTAACTGAACATAAGTTAAAATATAAGCACAACAGCCCTGAGGAGAAATTAAGCCATGGTGACAAGCGTCTCTCACTGCTGTCTGCGTGGTACTGACTTCCTGCCGTCAATGTGAGAGCAGAGAATACATATTTGGTCTGGGAAGTCATGCGACTGTGCAGAGGGCAATGAATTGCAAGAGACCAGGTGTTATTTTTGGCCAATTGTCTTGAACGGGTGGTGGGGTCGGTTGGATATGTGCAGTGGGTAGTATGGCGGGATGTCAAGATGGCAGGTATTTTTTCAGTTTATGGGGATAGGGTTATGCAGAAAGTGGTGGGTGTGGGTGACAGGAGGCCAGGTTATTTTTTACCTTTAAAATCCATACTATTTATAGACCCCAGGTACTGCTCTGCCCTTTAATATATTCTGGAAGCAGGAGCAGATGATTTGGGAGTTCATATACAACATAAATTTACAGCAGAGTACAATGAATAACAGTAATGAAATACCCATTATTGATAGCAACTTAACTATAATTCTATATTTTTTGTATGCTTTGGGGCCCATATACAACATAAATTTAAAGGTCACAGTAAATAACACTAAGGAAATCCCCATTTTTGACAGTTACTGAAATATAATTCTATATTTTGTGTATGCCTATGACTGAGCACCACTATCTGAATACCAGATCTGTTTATTCACTGCTACGATGTAGCAACAGTGGGAAATAAGGGAATTCATGGCTGCTCTGAGAGTGCTCTCTGAAAACCTGTCAGTGTAGCGCTGCAGAGGAGAGAGCAAGCTTCTGGAGGAGAGGGCATGCAGCTGGAAACCACGGAGGATGGTGGTTGGCAAAGAGCAGATTATTTTTACATTTAGGGCAAGAAGGAGAGTCAGATGATTTTAGTGCCCATACATAACATAAAATTATGGATGAGTAATAAGTGAGGAACATGGATGTTTTTCACCTTGGCGTTCTGACTGACATCATAGACAAGTGGTTCCCAACCTTTTGACTTCTGTGGACCCCCATTTTATCATTACTGGAGCCCGGGGACCCCCACTGAGTTTTTATTGGAATCCGGGGACCCCCCCCATTGAGTCATTACTGGAAGCTGGGGACCTAATCTGTTAATATTATTTATTTTTTTAAGCAGTCGCGGACCCCCTGAGGAGGCTTCGCGGACCCCCAGGGGTCCCTGGACCACAGGTTGGGAACCACTGTCATAGACAATTTAAGCTTACGTCTTTTACTTATTTATTTATTCATCTATGTATATCATTTATAGAGCACATTGTCACCAAACTGGTATCCTGGTGCTTAAACCACTATCTCATAATAGCAAACACCTTTTTAACGCTATTCAGTGCAGCCAGAATAGCGTTAGCATAGTAGTCAGCTTTAGCCTTTGCAATTTCCATCTTATGCTTCTATAAGGCAACCTTAGGAGCCTTTTTGTTCTCTCGTTGTAGGCAATGCACCATTTTCTTTCAGACTTCTTACAGGTTTGTTTTAAAAGTCGGAGCGAGGCAATATACCAAGGAGCAGAAGGTCTCTGATGGAGTTTCAATTTCTTAATGTCTGTCTACATTTGATAGAGGAAGGCAGCTTAAAAATGGGCTTGCTATTGCTTAGCGTGTTAAGTTTATTTCAACCTCTGCCAAAACGCCAACTGACCAAAAGCATCTTGCGGGAGCCAGGCTCACTGCCCTGAAGATGGAAAGTTACAAGGGTGTGATCTACCCAGCAGAGCAGTAGGATGTTCCCCACAATGGCTAGACCATTAGCTGCAAAAATAAGATCCAAACTATGGCCGCCCTATTGGGTCGGGTTATGTACTAACTGTTGCAATCCCAAGATAACAAATTACCCTTGTAGATCTTTAAGTGCAGGGTTAGGGTCTCCCTCTGACCACCAATTCAAATCACTGAGAATGATGAAATTAGAATGAGCAAGAGCCATATTGCTATAAATCTCAGTAAGGGACTGTAAATAGGCATTCAAAGGTACTGGGGGGCGATAACATAGAATGCCTGAACATAGACAACCTCCTCTGTCTTTTAGAGAAAAGCCCAGTAGTTCTGGGCCAGTAGGTTCATCTATGCTAAGAGGAGCAAAGTCAGATTTATCTTTAAATATGATGTCCACTCCTTCCCTCTACCTATTCACATCTGGTTTGTAGCCTGGTTGGCAGGCCATGCCAAGGTCAACGGCTGAGTTGGGGGAAGGCCATGTTTCAGTTAAAAATAGTGTGTCCCCTTCTCCAAATTGCAGGAGCAAGTGAATTTCTGTTGCATGCTTCACTAGCGATCTTACATTCAGTAATCCACATTTAAGCATAGTGGCCTGCAAAGTCGCATTGCTAACGAGGGGACGGAATTGCAAAGCCTCTCCATTAGGAATTAAATGAGAGCCGGGGTCTGCATACCAACCTTGAGAAGCTGTTCTCTAGAGTACCATATTCTGGTGTGTAGAGTCTCCATAAGGTCTGCGGACCAACCAACAGCATGGCGGCTTGCCAAAAACATCTTTTATTCACTGTTACCTATCATTCTATGTGTTAGGAACTGCTTGAAGGTGGGGGCAGGGGTGAAATGAAGACTCACACAATTTTGCACTGTATGCCCAGACCGACGTTTTATCAGCCTGACCGCCTTTAAGGCTAACATATATTTAGTGTTATTCTCTTTAGACTGGATTTAGAGACCAGTAGCCCTACTATGTCCTAGAACTATCTACCCTGTTTTAACAACACTAGAGTGGGCCTCTGCATTCCTCAGTGTTGTGTTGCTAAAATGGAGTCTGGTTATTATTTAACTCCTAAGAATATTTTTACTGCTTGCTCTCCATCATGTTCAATATATCAAAGATCCTGGTTGCTGTAGGTGTTACGCAGCGGGTCGGTGATCTACCTGCGACGTCCCATTCTCACCCCGCGGGGAGGCCCATGATCCACTTTTCGGTGTGTCTGGCCTGCAGCGGGACGTTTGTACTTTTGTACTCCTGAAGTGTTTAACTCTTGTGTAGCGGCGGGGTGGGACAGCTCGAACTTGGGCTGCGGATCTCACGTTGGTCGCAGTGTGCTCTGTTTTTGTATCACGGGTAGCCCCCACAACGCATATATAATACTTATCTGTTTTCTTGACTTTTGGCTGTCCGCCCTTTCTGCTCATGGGGGCCATGCTTTCTTGGGCCCACAAAGCTTGTCTGTTCCAACATGCATTGCTCTTTCCTTTTACTAGTACCTTTCCAAAATGGAATTTTTCTTATCTTGTTCCTTGACACTTCCCAACTTAATATGGTGTTTTTTCTTTTCCTGTTTGTTCACTCCCTGTTTCACTGGTATATAAGGTATATAAGGGGCTTGGGTTTCTTTCTTCTTTGTGTTGCAACACTCTGGGTAGGTGGTCCTCGCTCCTGTTTGATCCTGCTGTGGATTGTTTCCTGCCTGGATTTTCTTGCAGTTTCCTGATTTTCCAGTTCTTGGAATCATGAGTTTTGCTGTGCCTTTTCTGATTCCTTGGAGTTCCCTCCTGGAGGTATTTTCTCTGGTGGTTTGTCCTCTGGAGCTCCTTCTGGAGGGCACGGACTGCTTAGGCTTCCATTTGCCAGCAGCACTGTGGCAACCCTTATCTTGGCCAGACCAAGACGTGCAAGATCCAAAGCCATACTTTAGCTACATCCGACAGATGCAGTAAGAGAAAGGCGAATCGTGACAGATTGCAATGCCCAAAAACACATAGTGGACAAAGGATAATGGAGGATACGCTGGGTGAGATGGTAGAGACTGCTCAATCTTTAGTACTTACTGTACAACAACAGGCTCAAGAGCTGCAACAATTACGTTCTGAAAATGCTGCATTACGACAAGCCTTGGCCTCTAAAACAACAGATGTGGCATCCGTCTCTTCTGTTACGCTGAGTTTTTCTGGGGACCCCAATAAATTGAAAGAATTTCTTGATTCCTTGAGAGTATTTTTGGCGTTTCGTCCATCACAATTTCTTCAGAAGACCAAGTTTGGTTAGTTGATCAGAGCCCTATCAGGCCCGGCTTTAGCATGGGTGACCCCATTGGTGACTGCTAATGATTCCCTGTTGTCTAATTATACTAAATTTGTAGAGTCTCTTAAACAAATGTTTGAGCAACCTGGATTAGAGTCTTCAGCAGAAGAAGCCTTATGTGACATTCAGCAGGGTAATCAGGATGTTCTGCAATACATAACCAGGTTTTGTCATTTGGTGGCAGAGACCACTTGGGTAGAACACACCCTCATTACCCTTTTTCGTAGAGGATTACGTGAAGAAATAAAGGATGAACTGGTGCATTCTGCTCCAATATACCACACAAAAGAACTTATGGCTGTAGCATTAGCCATAGAATACCGCCTTCAGGCACATTGGTTGGAGAAACAGAAAGGTCGTATTCAATCATCATGTGGGAACCTCACGTACAGTGACCAATCGTCAACAGGATACCCAAGCTGTTGCACCAGTTGTTTTGGGAGAAGAACCAATGCAAATGGACATGACCCGTGGTCCGCTATCTGAAACAGAATGTGAACATAGACGAAAGAAAGGACTGTGCTTGTATTGTGGCAATTCAGGACATCTGATTCGTGCTTATCCTAATCGTCTCTAAAAGGCTATGGGAAATGCCAATTCCCGCTATCTGTAAGAAGGGAGAGGACGGGATGGTTAGAGATCCCTTCTATAAGTTCTTTTAAGATGGACACATCATCTCTTTTTCTATTACCCATGTTGTTACAGTTAAAGGATGGAATAGAAGAAAAAGTCCTTGCATTATTGGATTGTGGTTCTAGTGTTATCTATCTTGATAAGAAATGGGCCAAATAAAAGAAGATACCTGGTGGACTTAAGCAAATACCTGAACAGGTTCATACTGTAGTTGGTACACTTCTTTCATCAGGACCTGTAACAGAAACTACTCATTATTTGTCTGAAGTTTGGGAAGTACCTGGAATATCTTACATTTGATTTTATTGCTTCTCCTAATCATGCAATTATATTGGGCATACGTTGACTGACACAACACAATCCTTACATTAATTGGGTAACCAAAACCATTTCTTTATCTTCTCAGTTTTGTAAACATACCTGTTATTCTTCAGATACGTATTGGTTTCCTAGAACAGAACCATTTGAAAATAAAGAGGCAGGTTGTTCTATTAATTTCATTCAAGGGGTACCCAAACAATACACAGAGTATCTAGATGTCTTCCAAAAGCAGATGAGTCCTGTTTTACCACCACATTGAGAATATGATTTTGCCATTCCACTGGAACCCGGAACGGTTGTTCCTTTTGGGTGGATGTATTCTGTTTCTGAACCTGAAAAAGAAACACTTAGAGAATATTTGGATGAGAATATAAAAAGCAGTTTGATTGCACAGTCTTCTTCACCTGCAGGGACTCCTCTTTTCTTTGTACCAAAGAAGACAACAGATTTGCATCCCTGCATAGACTTTCATGGTCTCAGTAAGATAACTATCAAAGACTGATATCCTTTACCTCTTATAGAGGGATATATTGGAAGCCGTCAAAGAAGCACAGAGGTTCACCAAGTTGGATCTGTGTGGTGCCTATCACCTCCTGCGACGAAAGAAAGGAGATGAGTGGAATACTTCTTTTGGGACCCCCTTAGGCCATTTCGAATATCGAGTGATGCCTTTTGGCCTAACAAACGCACCTTCTATATTTCAAAGATTTGTGAATTCTGTATTTTTCAGATCTTTTAAATCAAATAGTTGTCATATATCTAGATGACATCTTAGTGTATTCCATTCAACCAGAACAACATACATCACATGTTATTCAAGTTCTTGAAAGACTCCGACAACATCAGTTATTTTGTAAACCAGAGAAATGTGAGTTTGATCAGACTGAAGTGGAGTGTCTGAGTTATCGAATTAACAGGATTGGTATCGCCATGGATCCTGGAAAGGTTCAAGCCATCCTGGATTGGCCATCTCCTTCCACGATAAAAGAGACGCAATGTTTAATATAATAATTAGCCAACTTTTATCAGCAATTCATTAAAGATTTTGCTCAGCAAACATGTTTTCTCACAGACACTTTAATGAAAGAAAATCTTCGGAAAGGATTTTGTTGGACTGAATCTGCTGTAATATCCTTTCAGGATCTGAAACAAACTTTTACACAGGCTCCAATCTTACAGCATCCTGATACTATGAAAAAATGTATAGTTGAAACTGATGCATCTGATAGAGCGATAGGGACTGTACTCCTACAAAGACAGGATGAAGATGGATTAGAACACCCAGTTTTCTATTTATCTCATATTCCAACAGACAATTTCTAATGGGAACTAAAGAACCTTTTGAGATCAGAACGGATCATCGGAATCTATTATGCCTTCAGAATTTTAAGTGTCGCAACAGTCGACAGGCAAGATGAGCTCTTTCTTTAGTCAATATGACTTTTTCATTACTTCATCCCTGGATCACAGAATATCGTAGCAGATGCTTCATCCCGTCATTATCCAGAGAGTGTGGCCATTCCTGCACAGCACATTCTACAACCCCATCGGGTCATTGGAGTGGTACATTCCTTTATGGATCAAGTGTTATCTGAATCCACTGTACTTACTAAAGAAGAATGGGAAACATTGAATCCCCAGTTGAGAAAAATCGAGGGATATTATCATCATGAAAAAGCATTATTCCTTCCTTCCAAAAAAGTGCAAATAGAAGCATTACAGATGTGTCACGATTCACCTGTTGCGGGTCATCATGGAGTTAAAGCAACTCAAAAACTAATTCTTTGATCTTTTTGGTTGCCTATAGTTGTAAACGATGGTAAGACTACTGTTTCTTCTTGCCAGTGTGTGCACAAGCTAAGATACCTTGTACCAAACCTGCAGGATTGTTACAACCTTTCCCTGTTCCACCATTCCCATGGCATACTATATCTACAGATTTTTTTATGTTCCCTACCATCTTCTGTAGGGAATACTGTGATCATTCTTTTTCAAAGATGGCTCATTTTATACCATTAAAGAAATTACCTACTCCTCAAGAGTTGAATCATATCTTTTTACAGGAGATATTTTGTCTTCATGGTCTCCCTCAAGTCATCATTTCTGATTGAGGCCCTCCGTATATTTCACGTTTCTGGAAACAATTTTGTGAACTATTGCATATTGAGGTAGCCTTATCCTCTGGGTTCCATCCTTAAAACAGAGCATTTAAATCAGGGACTTGAGCAGTATCTCTGTTGTTTTTGTAATGCAAATCAAAGTGATTGGTTCCAATATCTATCCTTGGCAGAGTCTTCATACAACAATACGGTACATAGCGCATCAAAGACAACTCCTTTTTTTGTACATATGGATATTATCCCAGGACTTTGCCTACAGTGACTACAGAGTCTTCCTCTGTTCCAGCTGTAACATCATTCTCCCATCATCTTTCTAGTGTTCCAAAAAAGATACGTTCTAATTTGCTGGCGGCAAAGCAACTTATGAAGAAAGCTACTGATGAAGCCAACGTTCTTCTCCCTTGTATCAGGTTCAGGATAAGGTCTGTCTTTCATCAAAATTTTTGGTTTCTCAAAAAATGTAGACCTCGGTATTATGGTCCTTTTAAGATTGTACAGATGGTAAATCTGGTGTCCTTTCATCTACAGTTGCTCACATGGAAGTTACATCCAGTATTTCATGTTTCACAACTGAAACCATATGTTTCCGATCCTTTTCATAGACATCATGCTTGTGCCCATTCGCTGTTTGTGGATAATGATCCTGAATATGAGGTTCAAGAGATATCTAATTCATGTTTTTTTCGGAACCGTCTTCAATTTTTGATACATTGGAAGGGTTACCCTCTTAGTGACTGTTCTTGGGAATATGCTTCTTCTGTTAATGCCCCTTTTCATGTCTCAATTATGTTTGCTTTTTCCTGCTAAGTCTGGGGCTCCGGGGGCAGGGGGACCTACTGTTACACTGCAGTTTGGTGACCCCCCCCGCAATGTCCCAATCTCATCCCCCAGGGTGGCCCACGGTCTGCTTTTTGGTGCATCGGGCCTGCCGTTGGACGTTTGTACACCTTCAGTGTTCAACTCTTGCGCGGGGTCAGACGGCCCGGGGTAGGGCCGCGGATCCTGTACACGCAGTGTACTCTGTCTTTGCGTTGCGGGTAGCCCCAGCAACGGATATATAATACGTGCCTGTTTTCTTGGCTTTTGGATGTCCGCCCTTTCTGCTCATGGGGGCCATGATTTCTTGGTCCCAGAGTGCTTGTCTATTCCAGCATGCATTGCTCTTTCCTTTTCCTAGTACCTTTCCAAGATGGTGCTTTTCTTATCTTGATCCTTGATAATTCTCAACTTAATATTTCTTTTCCTTTTCTTGTTTATTCACTTCGTGTTTCGCTGGTATATAAGGGGCTTGAGTTTCTTTCTTCTTTGCATTGCAACACTGTGGGTTGGTGGTCCTCGCTCCTGTTTGTTCCTGCTATGGATTGTTTCCTGCTTGGTTTTTCTTACAGTTTCCTGATGTTTAAGTTCTTGGAATCCTGAGTTTTGCTGTGCTTTTTCTGAGTCCTTGGAGTTTTTTCCCCTGGTGGTTTTTCATCTGGAGCTCCTTCTGGAGGACACGGACTGCTTAGGCTTTCATTTGCCAGCAGCACCGTGGCTACTGGAAGGGGTCACCGGAATCTTGGCCAGACCAAGACGGGCAAGATCCGAAGCCGTACACCATCTACATCTGACAAATGCGGTAAGAAAAAGGCAAATCATGACAGTAGGTACGAGGGGCAAGGCAGGACCCAACAAGCCTTTGTTGATGTTTGGGAACTCCCATATGACCCTGTCAGCTGGCACAGAATCTGATAAATCTTTGTGTTTTCTTAAAATTATTTGCATTGACATTGGAATAACGAGAGGTGCCAACTAAAGAGCAAGCCCTGCTCTGCACTCAGGTCTACAAAATTGTAGTCCTGAGCCTGCATCTCACAGAGTTACATATTGTCAGGCGTAAGGGATAATGATGTAATGATTCAAGCTATACACACTCCCACAAACTACATGCATATTTGTGAAGAAGCACCAGTGCATCTTATAGAGAAAAGATTGGATTCTTGGGAGAACAGGGAGATTTGCTGTACTTTATAAGCTGTTGATACATAAGACCTGCATTTAATGTACTGGCATCTTACCCAATGTAAGAGAGATGTTACCACTGAATCAGTACCAAACAATGCTGTGTTTTCTTTCCCCATTATGCCTGGGTTTCTTTCTTGCATAGCAATTTTATTCTTCTATAGGTCCAGTGTTTTGGGGTAATGGGGTCGATGATCATCAGATTCATCACTCATCCAAGTATAGACAGCTGTCTCAGTCACTTTCTAATTACACAACTGTATATTTATTCAATTGCTGTTTTGTCTCATCCAGCCAACACTGGTATTGTGTAGCCAAAACTGGACTTTTTCAAGGTTGAGCACCTGACCAATGTAGGGTGTACTAAGCATAAGCCTTCAATTGAAGGAAGGAGCACAATAGTAGGGATGGATGAACGTGTGGACAGTTCTATTGTGAACTTTTCAGAGAGTTCTGGCACTTAGGGATTACGCAGTAGATGAGGGTGAATGAAGGGACCACCACATCTAATCCTACTCTGCTGAGAAGAACTTTGCTTCCAATGGTCAACTTAGGGCCTTACTGGACCATCATCACCAAATAATTTCTCCAATTTTTTCTATTACAGTTCATAAGATTAGTGCTCTTGAGTGAATTTCGAGCCTTCCGATATAGTAGCTGCTGGAAGTAGCATAGATGTGATTGAGTTTTGCATGTTGAGTCTTCTTTAAAGATCAGAGTATCAACATACACCTTTATATATTTCATAAAGATGTAAATGTTTTGGACTAGAAGGACCAACAGAAGTTGCATATTGTTTTTAACGCATGTAGTAAGGAACAAGTATTCCTAATAAAGGAATCTTATGGTAGTGACAGGGTTGACAAGCGTTTCTCAGAAGTATTTTCCAGTAGATTGGAGCAGCTGAAAAGGTTTGCCCAAAGGTTAGACCTGAAGAAGCGTAGTATACCTTTGAAATGCAAATTGAGGGGGTTGAATATGAGACAACATCTGAAGGTCGTGTTGGGTGAGTTGGTCAAGGAGGATATCATTGAAGAGGTTAAGTCCTCTTGGGGGTTATTCCCCATTGTTCTATCTTGCAAAATCAACAACAGACATATGTATTGATTTGAGAGCTCTAAATTTCAACATTGATATCAATTTTTATCACCTGACCGACATCAGTGAGTTGGCAGCCACCTTAAAACGGGCAAATGTGTTCTCCACTCTGGATGTCAGCTCTGCATATCATCAAATGGTGTAAACCCAGGATTCTTGAACTCTGTTAGCTTTTCTGATGCCCTGTGGGCTAGCCTCTGTGGTGTACAATTTTCATTGTGCTACATACCACATTTTCAATGATGTGGAAATGTGTGTTAAATGTTTTAAGGATGACATTTTGTATCTTTTCTAAAAAAAGACACAGAGCATGTGAAACATACTGAGATGTGTAAAAGGTCGAGTTCGAATGGTCTTACCCTTAAAGAGGTCAAGTGCAAGTTATTATGTGACAAAGTTGATTATCTGGGTCTTGGAATAGTGTGGTATGAAAACAGTTATTAGTAAATGCCATTTTGAAAGCTGCTCCTGATAACAATTGCTCTCTTTTGAAGGGCTTTGTGAGTACTACCGCACATTTGTAACAACTCAGTGGAGAAGATTCAACCTTTGTGATTCCTGGTGTGAAAGGATGTTGATTGCTGTTGGACAAGTGTACAGCAGAAAGCCCAGATCAAATAAAAAAATTCTAATGTCCCTGCCATACACCCATTCTGCATGGGAAAAGGTGTATTGTAACAGTGGATGAAAGCGTGTAAGGTATGGGTGTTGTGTTGGCGCAGAAGGCAAGGCAGGATAAGTGGAACGTGGCCTTTGCATCTAGGTCACCCAATTGTGCTGAAATGAAATATGGCAGAATGAAAATGAGTTACTAGCTCGTGGCTGTGTAGTGGAGAATTTCCATAATTACATCTAGGGTAGCTGATCTGTGCTCAGGGCAAACTACAGACCTTCAAATGGTATTCTGTCTTCTGGAGGTCTTCTGGAGGTAGCTGGAATATTACAAAATCAGTGGTTCCCAAACTTTATGGAACCACAATCCACAATCTTTCACAACCCACCTAGCTTTAATAGACATGAGGCAGGCAATTTTTTTAATGCAGCTATAATAGTGTGTGGTAGCTCATTGTCATTTACAGAAAGCACATGTTAAATTGAATTGGCCACTAAAGTTTTACAGACAAATTGGTTTACTGAATAAACCGTATTGCACACAAATTATAATGTGTGGGAATCGGGTTTTAGTGAATATTTATTATTTGTGCATCAGCAAGTAAAGTGTCGATTTGTTCTGATCCTATTAAAATTTTACTTCCATCACACTTCAGAATTTAAAAAATGTGCTTCATTTTTGCTGCTGAAGGTGTGCAGTTTATTTACAGTTATTTACATTTTGTTTTGTGTCTTACATCTTTTCCTTTCACACGCTATGTTCCCCAGCAAGATTGTCACATAGTTCATTTTACTTTTCTTTCTCTGACTGCAAAGTGAGAGGAGTTTGTAAACACCAATACCCAAGTTAAAAAACATAAGCAGCAATCTGTCATAAGACACAGCCTAACATTTGACCTCCATCTTTGAGGTGCAGCAAATGTGATAAGATAAATACAGAATTTAAAGGCATCTTTATTTATTGCTTGAACTTTTATGACCCATCATAAATTGCCTTGCAACTCACACTTTGGGAAATACTGCCCTACACATATTACCGCCCTGTTGTCCCATCTTCAGGAATATTGTTTAGCTCATGAGTATATGCCTGCAAAAGTCAATGAAGCTGCCAGTTGTTTGTTGGGATTACCCTGTGAGCAGATGAGGAGTGTCAGTGAAGGTAATGATGGTGACGTTCTGCACAAAGATGCTTGTGTAGTACCTGAACATCTGTGCACAGAAGAGATGGAGAAGGTGGTCACCTTCAAAAGGGATATCCTAATCTATGTGGCACAGAACCACATAGGTTCCCTCTTGCCCCTGGTTGTCACCTTTCTCCACCAGGTCCTTCTGTGCCGAGTACTAGTCCTCTTTAGGTCCTCTTGGGCTGGGCCTATTCATTTTGGTCTTTGTGGCTCTGGCTGTCCTGGCCCCCCTAATTCTCACCAGTCTGGTCCTGATAGCCTAGTTCCTGGTCCTCCTGCTCCATGGTTGGACTGTCCTATAGGGCAATGAGGCAGTGTCTGAAAGACTAACCTGACAGGTCAGAGTTTGCTGTTTGTGGGCCTGTTTTATGGTCTGCTGGCCTGGGTTTCACTGTTGATTTCCTGACATTAAAACAAACATTGCCTGCAGCAAGAGCAAGTCCATTCAGTCTTACATACTTTGCAAAGCACTTATATAGCATGTCTTTACAAGTTCAAAATTGGACCGGTTTACAAACATGGACCACTTTGTTTAGCTATTTAATTCACTAATAAGGGCCTCTTTTATTTCGGTGCCCAAGCCTACTTTCTGTTCCAGTCCAATCCTGTCCTGCTCTACCTGGTACTTCAGGTCTTAGGGGGTCATTCTGACCCTGGCGGCCGGTGACCGCCAGGGTCACCGACCACGGGAGCACCGCCAACAGGCTGGCGGTGCTCCCGAGGGCATTCTGACCGCGGCGGTTCAGCCGCGGTCAGAAAGGGTAAACCGGCGGTCTCCCGCCGGTTTACCACTGCCCTACAGAATCCTCCATGGCTGCGGAGCGCGCTCCGCAGCCCTGGGGATTCTGACACCCCCTACCGCCATCCTGTTCCTGGCGGGTCTCCCCCCAGGAACAGGATGGCGGTAGGGGGTGCTGCGGGGCCCCCGTAAGAGGGCCCCGCAAAGTATTTCAGTGTCTGCAAAGCAGACACTGAAATACGCGACGGGTGCAACTGCACCCGTCGCACCCCTGCAACTACGCCGGCTCAATTCTGAGCCGGCGTCCTTGTTGCAGGGGCATCTCCTCTGGGCCGGCGGGCGCTCTTTTGGAGAGCGCCCGCCGGCCCAGAGGAAATGTCTGAATGGCCGCTGCGGTCTTCTGACCGCGGTGCGGTCATTTGGCGGCGGTACCTTGGCGGACGGCCTCCGCCGTCCGCCAAGGTCATAATCAGGGCCTTAGTCTTCTTAGCTGTGACCCCTCTGGTCCTCCTAGCTCTGTTTCTGGTCCTGCATATTTTAATCCTTCTACTTAACTTATCCTCTCCTGACTACTTGTCATACTGATTTTGCACTAACTTCTTCACATACTCTTGATCCTCATTGTTCAGTTTATCCTGTTCTTAGCCACCCAACTTGGTAATTTTTGTCCTGTTACCCATGGGCCTCTGTGATTTGATCTTCTGTTTGTATGCCTAATCCTCTCGATTCTGGTACTCCTGAGCCATCCTTTTCCTTCCAGGCTCCTCCTAGCTCCTGCTTTTCCTTCCTGATCGTCCTGACCCTTGTCCCCTTGACTTGGTCATTCTGATCGCTCTCACTCTGCTCACATGATTCATAGCGCATTAGTTCCGGTCCTCCTGGTCCCCTGGGTCCAAAGAAGTCTTGTGTCCTAATCCTCTTAGGTCTTGCCCTCTTACCCTTGTCTTCCTGGTTTGGATCATCCACTCCTCCTGTATCTTATCCTCAAGGCCCCTCTGGCACTGCATCAAATGAGCTGGGCCCTCTTAGTCCTGGTCCTCTTTGCCTGGGTCCTTCTGAGCCTCATAATTTCAGTCCCGGTCCTCTTAGACATCCAGACCCAATGCCGTTAGTCTTCCTGCCTCTGGCTGTTCTGGTCCTCATGATCTTCCTCACCCTGGTTCTGCTACAACAAGGGCCAGATATTTCTGCTAAGTGGGGTACTGTAGTCCCCGGTCCTATGCAAAAAGAACAAGTGATGGACGGAATGCTGAACAATGTCAAACATTCACCCCCAGTACAGAGATCTGGGCCTAAATCCATTGTTTTTTTGCCACCCATGCCTTTCCAGTTTGGACCCAGCCATATGCAAATCAGTCTTGACCCTGTTCCACATGGGAACAGTCCAGCCCGAACTGCCAAGCCAGGTCCTCCCTGGACTGGAAACAAGCATCCTAGGACCGGTTTCAGGGTATCACCCTTCATCAGCCAGGCTAGCTTGACTCCAGTGGCATGGGGAGCAAGGGACCCACGTCTGGGCATACCCTTCCCACTTGGGGCAGCAGATGCAAAAGAAAACAAGTGATGGACAGAATGCTGAACAATGTCAAACATTCACCCCCAGTACAGAGATCTGGGCCTAAATCCATCGTTTTTTTGCCACCCATGCCTTTCCAGTTTGGACCCAGCCATATGCAATGCATTCTTGACCTGTTCCACATGGGAACAGTCCAGCCCGAACCGCCAAGCCAGGTCCTCCCTGGACTGGAAACAAGCATCCTAGGACCGGTTTCAGGGTATCACCTTTCGTCAGCCAGACTAGCTTGACTCCAGTGGCATGGGGAGCAAGGGACCCACGTCTGGGCATACCCTTCCCATTTGGGGCAGCACATACAAAAAGAACAAGTGATGGACGAAATGCTGAACAATGTCAAACATTCACCCCCAGGAAAGAGATCTGGGCCTAAATCCATCGTTTTTTTGCCACCCATGCCTTTCCAGTTTGGACCCAGCCATGTGCAAATCATTCTTGGCCTGTTCCACATGGGAACATTCCAGCCCGAACCGCCAAGCCAGGTCCTCCCTGGACTGGAAACAAGCATCATAGGACCGGTTTCAGGGTATCACCCTTCATCAGCCAGGCTAGCTTGACTCCAGCGGCACGGGGAGCAAGGGACCCACGTTTGGGCATACCTTTCCCACTTGGGGCAGCAAATGCAAAAAGAACAAGTGATGGACGGAATGCTGAACAATGTCAGCATTCACCCCCAGTACAGAGATCTGGGCCTAAATCCATCGTTTTCTTGCCACCCATGCCTTTCCAGTTTGGACCCAGCCATGACCTCGTCCTATGGCCTTGGTCCACCTGACATGTCTAGGCATGTTCTTAGGCCTATTACTGCTGATTGTTCTATCCTCCTTGCTCTAGCCCTTGTCCTCCTGGCTCGAGTCCTACTGGTATCCTTGGTACTGCCTTCTGCATCTTCCTTGATTATTCTGGTCCCCTGGTCCTATTGGCCATAATCTTCAGGCTGCCAATCTCCCAAGTTTTCCAGGATCTATTCCGAATCCTCCTGCTCTTTGTCCTCATGTTTTTACAACAACTGCTCATGGTCCTTCTTGCTCTGGTCATCCTTGTACTGACTATACGGTTCCTTATCTTCCTGGCCATCTTGTTCCATAGTCCTGTGGCATAACCCTCCAGTGTGTGTTTATTCCAGTCCTGATGCTCCTTTTTTCTCCTCACCCTGGTTCTCCTGGCACTCAAGGTCCTGATCCTCTTTGCCTTGATGGTCCTGGTCCCCTATTCATTTGTTTCCTGGTCCACTTAGAACTTTTCCTTCTGGCTATGGTTGCCTTTGTCCCTGGGCTCGCCTCCCTGGCACCCCTTTCTTGGTTGTGCTATTCTTGTTTTTCATATTTCTTGACCTTCTTGAGATTATGTACCCATTGGTCTTCATCCTCTTGGTTCTGGTCATTACATTTTAGTTTCTCCTGAGCTTAGTTCTCATGGACCTAGCTCACCAAGCATCCTATCCTTGGCCTCCTTGGTCCTGATCATTCTTGCCTTATTGTGCTTGTTATCATAAACCTTGCCTTTTGCCTATCATGGGCCTTCTTTCTTCCTTCAGTCTTGGCCCATCTGGCTCTGTTCCTTTCTGGCCCTTTTGGTCATCTTGCCCTAGTTCTTCTTACTCTGAACCTCATAGCCCTGATACTGCAGGGCCTTGTCCATCTAACCTCTTGTGCCTTGGCCCTCTTTGTTTTTAGCCTCCTAGTTTGGGTTGTCCTGATCCACCTGGATCTTTTCTTTGTCCTTTTAGTTCTACTGGCATCACAGCCATTAGTGCATGCCTTTTTGATCCAGGTTCACCTTGTTCGAGTCCTCCTGAGCCTGGTCATATAGGCACTTGTGTTCCTGACCACCACTGTCCAGTCCCCTTGCTCTGCCCCCCTTGGTAATCCGAGCCCTGGTCCCCTAAATCCTAATCATCTTTGTCCTCTTAGCCCTGTTTCCAGGTGCTCCTGGTTATGATTCTTTTAGTTCACCTAGTCCTCCTTGCTCTGGTCTTCTTGGCGCCCCTGGTACTGGTCCCCTTGGTCTTCCTAGTTTGTGTCCCGTGTATCCTGGTTTCATGGTACTACTGGCTATTGCCCTCCAGGTCCTGATCTTCAGAGTTCTCTTCAATCTGCTCCTGGCCCTAAGCCTCCTTCTACTTGCTCTCATGGTTCTGAATGCTATAATTAAAATGTACTGTCCTTGTACTTCCTAGTCTACCTGGTCATCAGTCTCATGTACTTCTGCACCTAGCCCTTTCTATCCTGGGTTTACTGTTTTATAGGCTCTCGACTTGGAGTTTTTCACCCCTCACCTTAATTCTCATCCATCAGACTTCCTGGTCCTGCTCTCCTGGTTTATCGATTCCTCTGGTTTGCCTGTTCCTAATGCTTCTGATTCACCTGGTCCATATAGTCCTGGTGTTCCTTTCTCTGGTCCTCATTTACCGGGTCTTCTAATGCTGAACCCACTGGCCTGTGCATGCCTAGCCCTCCCAGTCTTCCAGCCCCATCCTAGTCCTACTAGTCCTCATGGTCTCCTGATTTGGCTGTTCCACCTTGGTCTTGACAATTTGATACTGGTTCACTCTATCATGGTCTTCCTAGTAATGGCCCTCCTGGGTTTGGTCTTCCTCATCCCTCTGGCACTGGTCCTACTAATTCCCATGTTGCATGTCACCATAGTTCAGGATCCCCCTGAGTCTGACCCTCATGGACCTTCTGATTCTGGTCCCACTGGGCCTAGGCTTCCTAGTCCTTTATACTCCCCCATGTAATTCTAATGTAGGGTGTCCAGCCCCTTTCTGGTCATGGTCTTCCGGGTACTGGTCCTTTTGTTCTGGCCCCTTGGTACGCCTTGAACTGATCCCTGCAGTCTTGGCCCTTCTGTCTATAGTACTTCTTTCCATTGGTCTCCTGGTACTGGTCCTCTTTGGTTTGTCTACCTGAATCTGCTAATGCTGACCCTGGTTGTCCTCAGTCCTCTGGTCCTGGTCAGTGTTCTCAGGCCCTCCTAGCCTCCTCGTCATTATGTACAGGGCCTTCTGTTCCTTCGAGCCTTTGTTCAATGGGTCCAGATTCTCCTGTTCCACATCCTCCCAATCCTACGAGTCTGGTTTCGGTTCTCCTAGTTCTGTTTTTTCATGTCCTGTTCCTTATCGTCTATTTGTTCCTGGTCCCCTCTGGCAAGGTAAACCTAGCCCTCGTAGATTAGATCTCTTTGGACCTGTTTTTTCTTGTCCTCGTCCTCATGACTCTTGTCATCCTAGCCCTCCTGGTAGTCTAACATCTGGCCCTTATTCTCATATTTCTCATCAGCCTCCTCTTACTGGTCCTACTCTCCAAAATGACTGTAGTCAGGTTCAGCCTTCAATATTGCCACCCAGACTTAATACTATTTATATTGTGGCTTAAAGATTTCTTTCACTAAAACAGCACTGTGAAGGATAGAAATAAGGGCTCAGTAGAAGCAGGACCTTGTCCATATAAAACACCTCTTAGCATGTTAAAAAAATCAAAACTACCATTCCCAGATACACTGTGCAGGTGACTAAAATGTGAGTGAGGCTGAATGGGGCTGTTAATGACGTGGGACCAATGGGCATCTATGGGGCTGATTTATTTTTAGGCAGAACAGCCCATATGTCCACCTTGGGGACAGAGTAAATTCATGCCCATTGTAGAGAGGCTGCCCACCTAATTTATAAATGACCGCCAAGCAGGCAGCCATTTAACACAATTTAAAGCATTGGCAGGAACATCAATGCATCTTACTGTTTGCTCCAGGGCTTAACCTCTAGCTCCCCACCTAGGAGGTGAAGACCAAAATTCTTACAAATGTTCTTCAGGTGGGGCTTACAACTACTGAGCCCTTCTTACCTTATTACAAGGTTCTTACCTATACCTTGTTGGGTGCACAGGCCAAACCTTACTCTGGCCCCCTGTAAATTACCAAATTGCACAATGCCACTTCCCTGCCCCAGACAATCTTGCATTTCTCTTTATTTCAGCACCCCTCACCTCAAAGCTTGGTGGTGTAGACATATGTGGGCAAAACCAACCCCAATACATTTCTGTCTGCTTCCCATGAGAGGGAGTCAAAACGGGTGGAGACATTCGGCATTGGTGCTTCAGTCAGTAAATGTTAGCTGACTGATGGGGCGCTATTACCATGCCCTTTGGGATTCAGTGACTCAAGTCCTCCCAGATGTCCCTGAATCTCTGGCCTGTCTTCAGCCAGGCCATACAGGACGGTTGTGATGTGGCCAATTTCACAATTTGTTGCGGCTTGGATACCACTGACTCCATTAGATGGGCCATTGGGAAAAGAGTTGCTATTCACTGCCCCGCTTAGCTGCTGTTCATTGTTTTTTCAGGCAATGTCCAGTCATCCCTCATGGACATGCCATTCCATGGGACACACCTCTTTAGGGACAAGGCAGACTCCGCTCTTGAGTGGTTCAAGGACAGCAGAGCCATGACACTCCCTGGGCTTATCTACTCTATCTCGCCAACCACATCAGCACTACTGCTCCTTTTGCAGATTTGCAAGAAGTACCCTATACTGCCAGCCAATCCAGCCCCCACAAGCCGCCCAGTGGTTTCACGGTTGAGGCTATGGTGCTTACCACTTCCTGAGTCAATCCCAATGTGCCATCAAGTCCACTACCATTCCTTCAGCCCCAACTGCAGAACCCTTTAGCTTGCCCTTACTGGAGCACGGCCACCTGGTGAGACGCAGGATCCAAAGATTCTTGTTGGATTGGCAGGCGATAATATCAGACAGATGGGTCCTGCAAATTGTTTGGAAAGAGTATGCCCTACCCTTCCTTTTTTTGACTGCTGCACCATTCACCATCCCCCCAGCAACTGCCAGAGGACCATCTATCCATTTTGCGGCATGGAGTGCAAGCTGTTTTGGCTAAAGGGGCTATCAAGATGGTGTCAGTGCCAGAAGTAGGACATGGTTGTTATTCCCACTACTTTCTGTTGCCCAAGTAGGATGGAGACCTTTGCTCAATTTTAGAACTGCGCCCTCCCAATGCCTTCCTGAAGGAAATATAAAAAATGCTCACACTGGCCCAGGTCATGTCTGCCTTGACCCTGGAGAATGGATGATGACATTGGACCTGGAGGATGCCTATTTCCAAATACCCGTCCTATAGGCCCACCAGCGCTATCTGTAGTTCATGTTGGGACAGGAGCATTTTCAGTTTGCTATGCTCCTCCTTGGTTTCACCGGTGCCCTTCTAGTGTTCATGAAAGCGATGGTGGTGGTGGCAGCACATCTTCAGACTTCCACTAACTTGATGACTGTCTATTGAAGGTGGGCTCACTCCAGACAGTCATCAACCACCTCCAGATGTCATTCATGGGGTTCACTATCAATATGCTGAGGTCACACCTGACTCCTTCTCAGACGATTTCCTTCACTTGCGCCATTATGGACATAGTTCAGTTTCATGCCTCTCCCCGGAAAAGTGAGTCCAGGACATTCAGGCTATAGTCCCAAGCTTTCAGCATATGTCTTGGATTTCATTAAGGTTGACTCTGAGGCTGCTGGTACTGAGGGCCTCCTCTATCCTGCAAGTCAAGCATGCTAAGTCCCCTGTGTGGGTTCTGCAAGGGGATCTGATGTCTCAGCGGGCCCAAAATCAAGGGGATCTCTCCAGCTGCATGCACATTTCAGAAGAGACTGCAAAAGATATGCAGTGATGGCTACTGGTCTGTGATTGGGTCAGTGATAGACCCTTCTCCCTTCTGCACCAGAGCTCACAGTGGTAACCAATGCTTTGCTTCTGGGTATGGATAGTTATCTGGGAAGGGTGGAGATCAGAAGCCTCTGGCCTCTGGCAGAGTCCCGGCTCCATATCACCTTTTGGAGCTGAGGTCCATCTGCCTGGCATTGAAAGCCTACCTTTGATTCATCATGGTGAGGCTGGTACAGGTGCTCATGGTCACACTACTTCTATGTGGTACTGCAACAACCAGGGTGGGTTCTGGTCATGCACCCTGTGCCAGGAGGCCTTGAACCTTTTGAAATGGCTGGCCTACCAAGGAATCTTGCTGATGGTGAACCACCTGGCAGGATGTTATGTTTTGTTAGATGTATTTATGAGCGCACGGTTACCCGGAGGTGTGCTGGCGCTGGCTCTGATAAACCTGGCAATGCTGACCTCTAAATCCTAAAAAGCCATGTTGTAAGCTCTTCCTGAAAGATAACAGACTGGTAGTGGACCTTACATGGAAGAGTAATTGATTGCAAATTTTGGCAGTTCTGATGAAAAAGCTTCTTCCACCCCAGTTAACTCTGTTGATTCTGGATACCACCAAAGTCTTGGTACCTGCAGACCGAAGATTTCTGCTGGGCTTATGCCAGTTAAACTTTTGCATTAGATAAAGGGTGCCTTGATCATGTAAAGCTTCATAAGCAGTACAAAGTGCTTCAAACTTAATATGCTGTCTGACAGGTAGCCAGTGTAGCTTCCTAATTTCCATGGTTGCCAAGTTAAACTTCAGGATCCCAGTTAGTAATCTTGCCGCAGCATTTTGTAACATTTGTAATTTATTCAGGTGTTGTGGCTGCATATTGAGATATAACCCATTGCAGTAGTCAATTTTAGAAAGCACCATAGAGGTGACCACGTTTGTTGCAAGTCAAAGCAGATGTATTTGTATCATTCTCAAGATAACAAAGGTAGAGGAAGTAACTGCGTTGCCTTGGTCACCAAAAGAAAGCTTATTGTCAATTTGAAATCCTAAATTTCTAGCCTTTCACACCAGAATCAGAAGGGTACCCAAATCTTCCAGCCACTAAGCAGGTGACCAAAAGGAAGCCTGATTTCCAAACAGGATCACTTCAGTCTTGTCAGAATAAAGTTTTAAACAATTCTTTTACATCCAGCTCCTGATGGCAAGCATACAATTGTGGAATCTTGATCCTGTGTTTTCATCATTATTGGATAATGACACAACAATTTACATGTCATCCGCATAGGAAGTAACTGAGAAGCCATACGTTCTTATCAATTGAGCTAATCTTGTATAGAAATTAAACAATATGGAGCTCAGCAAGTACCCTTGTGGAGCTCCGCAAGACAAGGAGAAAGGTTCTGATACAAAGCAATCAAGTATCAACAGCTTGAGTGCACTCAGAGAGAAAAGAACGGATCAGGACTAAAGCTGTTCTATTAACTCAGATCCTGGCCAGACGGTACATCAAAAGACGATGATTGACCATGTCAAAAGCAGCCAATGGATGCAACAGCACCAAGGCAGTGTTTCCTAAAGCATTTCCTCCAGGATCATTGAATGCTAGAGAGGACAATCTTAGCCATCGGTGCCTAACAGATCATAAGTGGCACCCATAAGTGGCGCAAGACCTCTTCCATGAATGTTAGATCTGTGCGCCACCACCGAGAATGCACAATGTCAAAACTGATGTGTGTTGGAGTTTCCAAGACATATATAACTCAGAGACGCATTCACCTCAAGTGGCACTCAGGACTCCTGTATTCCTTCCCATTAATTTCACTCCTGCTTCGAGTTCTCATGGAGATCAGGACTGCCTGTACTTAACTCATCCTACTAACACCAGACTGGGCATAGAGAGTATGGTATCTGGAACTCCTGGGCTTCAGCATCTGTCCTCCAATCAGGCTGGTCCTCTGGGAGGATCTGCTGTCTTAGCAGCAGGGCAGGGTTGTGCACCTGGGTCTTGCAATCTCTGCTTTGAGATTAAGCGCTGACAGCAGAACATATTTAACCTTCTTCTGGAGGTGGATAATGTAATTTTGCCAGTTAGGAGTTCCTCAATGGATACTGTATACACCTGCTGTTGGGACAAACTTGTGGCTTGGCACGTAACTCAGCGGATGGACCACCTCCAGGCAAACGTATCTGACTTTTTTTGTTTGTTTTGTCTATAACCCAGCAGGGCTGGTTCTGGGTACAGTTAAAGGGCACCTTTCAGTTCTTTGGTCTTTTTTGTGGTTACTGGATCAGCCCTCTTTGTTCAAGTATCCAGTTATGCTTTTTGTATCTGCCTCTCCCTTTGTCATGCCACAGTGGGACCTTAACTTGGTCCTCACATTTCTGATAAGCATTATATTTCAGCTACTTCACAGCTGTACCTTGCAGCCCCTCACCCTCAAGACAGTGTCCCTCATCAGCATAGCACTGGTTAATTGAGCTTCAAGCTCTTTGTGTCAACCCACCATACACCACCTTCTTCTCTGACAAACTTGTTTTACAGACATAGGTATCTTTCATGCCTAAAGTTGTGACACCGTCCATGCCGGCCAAAGCATCCCCTTTCCATGGTTCTATGCTCCACCTCACCCTTTTAAGGAGGAGGAGAGACTCCATCATTTAGACCCCAAGAGGGCATTTAGGGCCATATGTACAAACACATTTTCCCATAGACACAGAATGGGTAAAACTGCTTGCTACATCTGGCCCTTAGTTTTTACATAGATCATACCAAAGAACACCGGGTGTATGATCAGCTTTTACTGGGTTTCTCTGGAGCGAAAAAGGCAGGGGTGTGCAGAATAGAGCCATCACCTGCTGGATTGTGCTCTGCATTAAGATCTGCTATGCACCTAAAAAGCAGCCTCTGGAAGGAATGCATGCTCTTTCACACGGGGCCAAAGCTCCTACCACTGCATTAGCATGTGGAGTCCCTGCCCTGTACATTTGCCAGGTGGTTATATGGGCATCGCTGCATACATTGTTGAAGCAAGATTGTCTGCACAGTCAGGTTCGCTGAGAGGGTCATTTTGCCCACTTGTCCTGCAAGAGTTTTTAGTTTGAGTCCATCCACAGACTCACCTCCATGTAGATACTGCTTTGGTATTTTTCAAAAGGTGAGGAATCTACGGTTAGAAGTCTCTATTAGAAGAACAAGTTACTTAGGTTTTTTAATGCTCTTTCTGGTAGAGACTCATACAGGTACAGAGTTGTCACTGACCCTCCCAGCCTCCCCTTTCTGAGGTTGGCTGCTATCCAATTTGCTTCTAGGGCTCTGCGTCTGGGGACGTGGACAGTCCTGAAAGCAACTGACATAAGTGTGCAGGAGTGGTGCCTATATAGGCTGTGCACGTCACTTCTAGAGCAGAATGGCATCAGTGCAGAGCTGCCTGGCACCACCTACTGGTGCACAGAAGTACAGCTGATAGGTTTTTGGATCCATTCTGATGCTTAGGGAATATTTAAAAGGTAAGAAGTGCTACTTGTTTTTTTGTTTTTTTACAGAGGACTCATGATGTTTTGAAGGCTATATTAGCCCAGGTACAGAACAGAACTAATGATTGGGATACATTAAAACATAGGCCCTCATTATGACATTGGCGGTAAGTCCCACTTACCGCCATGCCAACTGCCGCCAACATACCGCGACCGTGGCGGTATACCGCTACCAATATTATGACCCACACATAGCAATCCATCACTATAGGGACACAAACACAAGTACGCCAGCCCAAATGTCAGTGATAAACTGGCAGTAGCAAAACCCACACCGTTACGCCAACAGAACTACGCTCACAGCATTATGACCCATGAATCACCATGGCGGACATTCAACCGCGGTAAACCATCGGCGGTACATACTAACGCGCTCAAAATACACATACACATAAAAGACAACACCACATTGGACAATCAAACTACACACCTGACACTCATACACACACCACAGCCACACCACTATAAAACCCACACCACCCACATCCCTTTACGACTCAAAGAAATTGAAAACTGAGAGAGAGGCACACCATGAGCATCCACAGAACCAGAGCCACAGAACACCATCACCCATACACTATCCACAAACCTCACAGCACACACCCTAACACATCACCTCACACACCCTCACACAGACCACACAGCCTACACCCATGGCACCACAAAGACACCCCAGGTTCTCAGAGAAGGAGCTAAGGGTCATGGTGGAGGAAATCGTCCTGGTAGAGCCATAGCTATTCAGATCACAGGTGCAGCAGACATCCATTGCAAGGAAGGTGGAGCTATGGCGGAGGATCGTGGGCAGGGTCAATGCCGTGGGATAGCACCCCAGAACAAGGGATGACATCAGAGGTGGAACGACCAACGGGGCAAAGTGTGTTCCGTGGTTGCAAGACACCAGATAGGTGTACAGAGGACTGGTGGTGGACCCCCACCTCCTCCCCCACAACTTTAGAACAAGGGAGGAGCAAGTCTTGGCAATGCTGCATCCTGAGGGCCTGGCAGGAGTAGCAGGAGGACTGGACTCTGGTAAGTCAAATCTTTACTACTTTCACCCCACTACCTGCATGCCATCACTTACCCCACCCTCACCCTCACTCCCATCACTCCACCACTTCCCACACACCCCACCATCACAACCCACCCATCCCTACCCAGCACTGCATGCACCACCAATGCATGGACACCACTCACAGCCCTGCATGGACACCCATCACCACAGCATGCACACTAGAGAGTGTCACTTAGCCCACAAAATACCTACTCACACAAGGCAAAGCTCACAGGGCACTCACAACCATAGAGGCCGACACACCCATTCACAAGAAGTCACACGCAGAAACAATAACACTGCATTTACATCCCCAGAGGTCCGACACCCAACGTCACCGGAGAGGAGGTGCTAGCAACATCCAGTCCCCCCCTGAAGAGGCCCACAGTGATGACAGCAGCTGTGCTCGCCTGGATCTGGATGACCAACTTGGCCCATCAGGACAGTTAGTTACCCAGCCACAGTCCTATCCCACCACAGAGCCCCCCCCCCCTCAGGAAACACCAGCACAGCACCCACCTAGCAGGCCCATCCCTCTGTCCCCAAGACACGTTAATCAGCATTGAGTCCACCACTACAGGGACCCCTGGCAACTCCACAAACACAAGACGATCAGGGGCTGGGGTCAGTGGCAGTGGGCACACAGTTTAGGGGACAGAGGCACAGGACAACAGGGAAACTGGGAGGACTGTTGTGCGACAGGTGGAG
The DNA here is from genome assembly GCF_031143425.1 of Pleurodeles waltl. NCBI lineage: Eukaryota > Metazoa > Chordata > Amphibia > Caudata > Salamandridae > Pleurodeles > Pleurodeles waltl. The sequence goes on from NC_090438.1 coordinate 352,089,143, forward strand.
AACAGGCCCGGGGAACCGACTCTCCATGAGGCACTCACCAACATCCTGGGAGCATACCACTATTCCCAGGAGACGATGAGACAGCTATTGTCCAAGTTGCAGGAGACCCAGCGGCTGCAGGAGGGACAGTACCTGGGGATCAGGGAGGACCTAAGGGACATCCACACCACCCTAGTCACCATTGCAGGGGTGCTGGCTGACATGGCCAACACCATGAGGGAGGCAGTGGCACACCAACGGGCTCCTGACACTAGCCACACCGATGAACATCCCTCCACCTCCGCTGACACTAGTGGACAGGAGGCCCGCCACAGGAACAACAGGCCCCCAGCACCCCTGCCCCTGCAGAAGGAGAACCACCCTGAAAATGGTCCCTGCGATCCAGGCAGAAGCCAGAGAACATTGCCAAGACCCCCACCAGGAAATAAGACTCTCCTGAATATCACCCTTGTGTCCCACTCTGTCCACCTTGAACTGCCATTGCTCCACTTCCTATGCCCTCTTGGACAATGCACCTGTGATACCAATAGACTGGACTCTATCCTGGACATTCCTCCACCATCACCCCGCCCACTCCACATCCCCATTATATTTTCAGCAAGTAAATAAACACCACTTTAAAAAATACAAGTATGTAAAATGTAAAATTATTTAAGTATGTATTCCTTTAACAGTCTGTAGACATTGCAAGTAGACTGTACAGTAATGTATACATAGGTATGACCTGTATTGTGCTGCAGTCAATACACCAGGAGCCGGAGTAGGGCACAAATATCTGTGAATAGACATGTCAAAGGGTACAGAAAGTGGCCATAGTAGTGGGAACAGCAGCCTTCCAGTGATAATTTCCAACACAGAACTGCAATGGAAGATGAAGTTACAGTGTCTTACCTGTGTGTCACTGGAAGTACTGTCAAATGATAGATGTTCTGGTGTCCACATCCTCATCCTCTGCCTCCTCTTCGTCACTGTCCACAGGCTCCACCTCATCCTCCTGCAGAAAAGGCACCTGGTGTCTCAAGGCAAAGTTGTGCAACATGCAACATGCCACGATGATCTGGCACACCTTCTTGGTGTGTAGCACAGGGATCAACCTGTTAGATGGAGGCACCGAAACCTGGCTTTCAGGAGGCCAAAGGTTCCCTCTATAATTCATCTTGTTCGCCCATGTGCCTCATTGTAACATTCCTCTGCCGTTGTCCTGGGATTCCTCACTGGGGTCAGTAGCCATGAGAGGTTGGGGTAACCAGAGTCACCTGTAAGTATCGAGGGATACCTGTTAGCCAGACACTCACCCTTAGGGCCAACCCTACAACCATATACCAACATACACTGGGTGGGGACCATGGGCTCACCTATTAGCCACACCCGGTGCCTCTGGAGTTGAGCCATCACATATGGGATGCTGCTATTTCTCAGGATATAGGCATCATGCACAGACCCAGGATACTTTGCATTCACATGGGAGATGTACTGGTCCACCAGGCACACTATCTGCACATTCATAGAGTGAAAGCTCTTTCGATTCCTGAACATCTGTTCATTTCTGCGGGGTGGGGACAAAGGCCCCCTGACCTGCTTTGGGCCAGGAATACACTTCGGCCCCACTAGCCTGCCTCCGTGCCCCTGACCCCGCCGTTTGCTGCAAGAGAAGTTCGAGGCCCTCCACCACCCACAGGCACCCGCCTGCACCTCATCCCTGGTGCCTAGTGGTAGGCGTGTCTAGTATTTCATTCCATAGCTTGTATTTCGTTTTCTATATTAAGTTTTTTGTTTTTAGAACTGTTTTCTACCCAAACTGTGCCCATTTTGTGCTCTGCTTCGTATTTGCGCTTCAATTGTCCCTGTTTTTCTTTGCCGGATCTCGCCAGTTCCTTAAACCTAGCCGCTGCGTCCCCTGTGGCCCTACCCCCTCGCACCCCCATTGGACTCTCCCTCCCGCCTCCCAGCTGCGCATCTCTCCTACCTCCCCTTCTTAATGGCAGATGGGCGCAGCGGGGGCGCAGCGGGCGTGCCGCTGGCACGCCAGAGGCGCACCAGAGGCAAGCCCGTCTGCATCCGTCCATGCCTGGAATACGCCCAGCGCCCGTCCCCCTGGTCCACGCTTCTCCGACCCCCTGAAACACCACTACTCCTCCACAGAACTCCTTGCTCTCAACCCAGGCCAGCACCCCGCCTGCGCCTAGGCCAACCCCAATCACACAAACGGACCTTTCACATGCCACTCATGCCATTTCTCCTGCACTCACACCAACACCAGCAACACCAACAAGCACCGCAACAACAGCAAACCCCGCAATCACCTTAACTGCAGTCTCATTAACACCCGCTCCATCCACAAGCACGCCATCGAGCTTAGGGACCTGCTCACCACAAACCCTCCTGACATCGCCTTCCTCACTGAAACATGGATGAACTCCTCAACAGAACCACTCACACCAACACCAGCAACACCAACAAGCACCGCAACAACAGCAAACCCCGCAATCACCTTAACTGCAGTCTCATTAACACCCGCTCCATCCACAAGCACGCCATCGAGCTTTGGGACCTGCTCACCACAAACCCTCCTGACATCGCCTTCCTCACTGAAACATGGATGAACTCCTCAACAGAACCACTCACACCAACACCAGCAACACCAACAAGCACCGCAACAACAGCAAACCCCGCAATCACCTTAACTGCAGTCTCATTAACACCCGCTCCATCCACAAGCACGCCATCGAGCTTTGGGACCTGCTCACCACAAACCCTCCTGACATCGCCTTCCTCACTGAAACATGGATGAACTCCTCATCAGAACCCGACATCGCCATAGCCATCCCAGAAGGTTACAAAATCACCCATAGGGACCGCACCAACAAACCAGGTGGCGGTATCGCCATAATACACAGAAACACCATCAAAACTTCCACAAAACCAATGACATCCTAGACAACGAAGAACACCTACGCTTTCATATACACATCAACGCCAACACCACCCTTAGAGGAACCTTCATCTACAGACCACCAGGACCCCGCCCCCCATTCTGTGACACCATCGCTTATACCATCAGCTCCCACAACCTCACATCCACAGACTACATACTCCTTGGTGACCTCAACTTTCACCTGGAAAGCACCCACGACTGCAACTCCACAGCCCTGCTGGACAACCTCACGAACCTCGGCCTCAAGCAACTGGTCACCTCAATCACCTATTCAGCAGGACACATGCTAGACACCATCTTCACCTCCAGCAGCCACATCACCTCCACTCACACCACCGAACTCCACTGGACTGACCATCACTGCGTCCACTTCTCCTTCATGAAACCGACCACCCACCACCAACAACACGCTACACCCTACCGCAAGTGGAAAAAGATCTCCAAAGAACACCTGATCTCCAACCTTGCACAAGCTCCACCTCCCATCACCAATGACCCCAATACCACCACCCACAACCTCACCCGATGGCTAGAAACCTGTGCAGACTTCCTCGCCCCTTTGAAAACAAACAACAACACCCGTACCATCAAGACCGCCCCCTGGTTCACCACAGAACTCCAGTCTTCCAAACGAGAATGCCAAAAAATTTATAAAGCCTGGCGCCAAGAACCCTCAATGAGCAACTTCTCCACCCTCAAAACTTCCATGCGCAAACACCACCAACTCATCCGGAACACCAAACGGTCCTTCTACAAAGAACGTATAGACAACAACACACACAACGGCAAGGAACTCTTTGCCATCATCAAAGAACTCACCAAACCCAAATCGACACTCCACACTCCCAAGACCTCTGCAACTCCCTCTCCAACTACTTCCACCGCAAAATCGAAGAAATACATGACAGCTTCACATCATCAGCATCCACCATCACCACCACCGACACAACCAACACCACAACACCCTGCCGCACCAACCGACTGAACAGCTGGACCCCCACCAACGACGAAGAAATCGGAAAAAAACATGAACTCCATCCACTCAGTCTCCCCAACAGACCCGTGCCCCTACCACATTTTCAACAAGGCCAGCCAAATCATCGCTCCCCAGCTCCGTGCCGTCATCAACAGTTCCTTCAACACCGCAACCTTCCCAGATATTTGGAAGTTCACCCAAGTCAACGCTCTTCTCAAAAAACCCAAAGCATACCCTGAAGACCTCACAAACTACTGACCCATTTCTCTTCTCCCCTTCCCCACAAAGGTCACTGAGAAGATAGTAAACGCACAACTGTCTCACTTCCTAGAAGAAAACAACATACTCGATGCCTCCCAGTCTGGATTCCGCAAGAACCACAGCACTGAGACCGCCCTCATCGCCTGCACAGACGACATCAGGACCAGAGTGGACAAGGGCGAGACCGTCGCCCTCATTCTCCTAGACCGCTCTGCAGCTTTAGACACTGTATGCCACCAAACCCTCAGAGCACGCCTTTTCGATGCCGGAATTCGCCACAAAGCCCTGGACTGGCTCACCTCCTTCCTCTCCGAAAGAACCCAAAGAGTTCGCCTCCCTCCTTTCCGGTCTACAGCCACCAAGATCATCTGTGGGGGTCCCCAAGGATCCTCCCTCAGCCCCACCCTCTTCAACATCTACATGGCTCCTCTCGCCAACATCCTCCACCCCCACGGCATCACCATCATCTCATACGCTGACGACACCCAGCTCATCATCTCCCTCACCAGGAACCCAGCCATCACCAAGATTAACCTGCACGCCGGACTCCTCAACATCGCCAAATGGATGACAACAAGCCACCTCAAATTGAACTCAAACAAAACAGAGATCATGATCTTTGGCCCCAACAAGACAGCATGGAACGACTCCTGGTGTCCCACCACCCTCGGACCACCCCCAACAACCACCACCCATGCACGCAACCTTGGCATCGTACTGGACCCGTCTCTCTCCATGACACAGAAAATCAACGCCATATCATTCTCCTGCTTCAACACCCTTTGCATGCTACGCAAGACTTTCAAATGGATTCCTTTAGAAACAAGAACAGTCACCCACGCCCTCATTAGCAGCAGACTGGACTACGGCAACGTCCCCTACGCAGGGACCACAGCCAAGCTTCAAAGAAAACTCCAGCGAATCCAGAACGCAGCTGCACATCTCATCCTCAACCTCCCTTGCCACGAACACATATCCACCCACCTCAGATCCCTACACTGGTTGCCCATCAACAAAAGGATAATTTTCAAAGTCGTCGTCCACGCTCACAAAGCCCTCCATGACACTGGACCAGCCTACCTCAACGAACGAGTAAACTTCCACATACCAACTTGACAGCTCCGCTCCGCCAACCTCGCCTTCGCTACAGTCCCCATATCCAACACACCACCTCTGGCGGCAGAGCCTTCTCCCACCTCACTGCCAAGACCTGGAACTCCCTCCCCACCAACCTACGCAAGACCCAGGACCTCCTAACCTTCAGAAAGCACCTAAAAACATGGCTTTTCGAGCAGTAAACCCCCCCCAGCGCCTTGAGACCCTACCGGGTGAGTAGTGTGCTTAAGAAATCATTTGATTGATTGATTGATATGTCTACCATCAATTGCCCCAACAATGTTGGGGATATGTCCCATTGCATAGAAGTCAGCTTTCACTGTGGTCAAATCCTCCACCTGGGGAAAAACGATGTAGCTGCGCATGTGTTTCATCAGGACAGACAACACTCTGGTCAGCACGTTTAAGAACATTGGCTGGGACATTCCTGCCGCCATGGCCACTGTCACTTGGAAGGAGCCACTCGCCAAGAAATGGAGCACAGATAGGACTTGCAGCAGAGGGGGGATCCCAGTGGGCTGACGCATAGCTGAGACCAGGTCTAGCTCCAATTGGGCACACAACTCATGGATTGTGGCCCTATCAAGTCTGTAGGTGATGATAATGTGCCTGTCCTCCATTGTTGCCAAGTCCACCAGGGGCCTGTACACGGAGGGATGTCTCCATCTCCTATTCATCCTCAGCGGTTGTACTCTAGGGGGCAAAACGATGAGCATCTTGTCATTTCTTAACATTTCCGCAATGTACAATGCATTGCATGTTGTGACAGAAACAGTACCTTTATGTTTATTCCCAAAATGTGCTTATGTCGGCTGTGACGCAGTTAGGTGCCAGGGCCTGCCCCACCCCTGAAATGGCGGATGCCTATCCTGTGTGGCGGGACAGGTGGAAATGAGGTAATGCCGCTGACGGTGTGCACCGTTGTGGGAGGCGGTCGAGTACCGCTGTGCAACTCCTCATTGGTTATCATTGGGCCCTATGGGTTACAGTGGGCAATGGTAATGTACGCCGGCGGTGACGGATACGCACCGCTGAGGACATGACTGCCATTTTCTATCTGTTCACTCACTTACTACCTGACCTTCAACAGGAGAGGACCTACACTGCAAGTGCTGCTGTGACCTGTGTCTGGAGGCCACCATGGCTCGAGTCACTGGGGAAAGGGCCCCTGCCTTCACCGCTGCGGAGTTGGAGAAACTGGTGGCTAGGGTCCTACCCCAGTTCCAATTGCTTTATGGGCCTCCAGACCAACAGGTGAGTACACTGTAGGCACGATGCATGGGGCATGAATGCATGGTGTGATGTGTGTAAGGCCTCGTGTAAGGGGGGGTGGAGGGTCCTGGGCAGCATGTATGGTAGGCAAAGTATGTGCGTAAGGGGATCGGAGGGATATGGTGGTCCATGGGTGTAACAGGCCGGATGATATGACTGATCCCTTTTTCCACTTTCATTTTTCTGCAGGTCAGAGCCCATCAGAAAAAGGGTATATGGCATGCCATCACCACGGACGTGCAGACCCTGGGGGTCTACGGCAGGCAGAGCACCCACTGTCGGAAACTGTGGGAGGGCCTGTGACGCTGAGCAAGGAAGATCGCAGAGACCCAGCTGGGGATGGCCTCCCAATGAGGAAGGGGTGCCCGTTGAACCCTGAACCCCCTCAAGATCTGCATACTGGTGGTGGCCTATCCAGAGCTGGATAGGCGCTTGAGGGCATCACAGCAGCCACAAAGGGGTGAGTACAGTTCCCAATATACCACTTGTGCGTGGAGGGGTGGTCTCTGGGTCAGGGAGTGGGTCTGTGTGTGCCCCTAGGCCAGGCCGGACATGGCAGGGTAGGTTCCATGTTGGACTGGGGCTGATGCACTCCACCCCCAAACATGCTAGTGGGCATCTACTTCTGGGCAGGGATCTGTGGGTCTCAGGTATGCTGCTATTGGTGTTAGGTACTACTGTCCATGGCCTGGTGACTAGCACTGTGAGTGGTAGTGCATCGCATAGTGCATAGGGCTGTCCCCTGTGTGTTGTGTACGCCAACGGTGGTGTTGTTGCTGGCATTGACCAAGTGTATCCTCTTTCTCTCCCCCCCCCCCGTTTTTGTTTTGTCACCCTGACCTTCTGTGCATTAGCATCATCTGGCAGAGGAGCAGAGTCACCGGCGATGGAGGGAGCTGCATCCCACATGGCCCTGGAGGCCGAATCCACCGACCGTGAGGGCACCAGTGGGAAGTAGGGCGACGGGAGCACCACGACAGAGACAGGAGGGGACAGTTCTGACAGTGATGCCTCCTCAGGTGGAAGCTCCCTGATGGTGGCGGACAGCTCTGTGGCCACCCCAAGTACAGGTACAGCGGCCCCCTGTACCAGCACCGCTCTCCCAGCAGCCCTTCAGCAAGTTCCCCGTGCCCACTCACCCCAGGCACCTCAGGCCCTGCCCCAGTTAGCCCTCCTGCCCTGATTGAGGAGGCTATTGACCTCCTGCGATCCATCTTTTTTGGGCAGTCAACCATAGTGAATGCCATCCAGGGGCTGGCAGGGCATTTGCAACATACAAATGCATTCCTGGAGGGCATTCACTCTAGCGTGGCGGCCCAACATAGATCATTCCAGGCTCTGGCCTCCTCCCTAATGGCAGCCATTGTCCTTGTCTCTAGCCTCCCCCTCCAACTTCCTCTACCAAGTCCCATTCCCCTGAACCATAACCTATCCCAAGCACACAATCAGACCAGCATGCACCCAAGACAACACACAGGAGTGGCTCAAGCAAATACAAGCACCACACATCATCCCACAGCCACTCACACAAACACCATCCAGAAGCAGACACACCAACATCCACTGCCTCCACTGTGTCCCCTTCCTCCTCCTTGTCCTCCCAGTTGCGTCTCCACTCACACCTGCATGCACTACATCCTCATCCACTACCTCCATCACCAGCACGCCTATCACTGTACACCCCTCACTGGCAGTCACCACCCCCAAATCCATGCACACGCCCCCTGTGTCCTCTCCCACTGTGTCTGTGCCCCCTCCTCCCAAAGTACACAAACGCAAGCACTCAGACACCCAACAGCCATCCACCTCACAACAGCATCCAGCCCGTGCACCTATACCCAAATAGAGCAGACAGACACCTCCTACAACCACTCCCTCTTTCTCCACTCCCAAACCTTCACCCTCTTCCCACCCCAGTGTCCCTAAGAAGCTTTTCTTCTCCACCCTTGACCTCTTCCCTACCCCTCTCCTCCCATCCTTCACTTCAGGCCAGGGTGGGAAGAACCCAGGCCAGCACCTCAGCCAACCAGTCCACGGCCACTGTAGTTTCGGCAGCTACTGCAGGTGTGAATGGCTCCAAGGAGACACCAATCAGCACTGGCAATGTACCTCTACCAGCTGCCAAGGGCAAGGCCAAGGCCAAGGAACAACCGCCAGCTGCCAAGGGCAAGAAGGGACCACCAGCTGCCAAGGATGCACCACCAGCTGCCAAGGGCAAGGGCAAGGGCAAAGGGCCTGCCCCTGCAGGCAGGAGGGACAGGAGGCCTGGTGCTGTGACAGGATCTGAGCCACCACCACCAACCATGCCGCTTCAGCCATCCAAGGCTGCAGTGGAAGGGCTGGAGCCTCCCCCCACCACTGGCAGCACCGCCAGCAGCACCGCCACCAGCACCACTGGCAGCAGCAGTAGCCCCAGTGGGCAGCCATCCGAGGCTGCAGGGGAAGGGCTGGAGCCTCCCCCCACCACTGGCAGCACCGCCACCAACATCGGCACCGCTACCATCACCACTGGCAGCAGCAGCCCCAGTGGGCAGCTGTCCGAGGCTGCAGGGGAAGGGCTGGAGCCTTCCCCCACCACTGGCAGCACCGCCACCAGCACCGGCAGTAGCACCGCCACCAGCACCACTGGCAGCAGCCCCAGTGGGCAGCTGTCCAAGGCTACAGAGGAAGGGCTGGAGCCTCCCCCTACCACTGGCAGCACCAACACCAGCACCAGCACTGCCACCACTGTACAGCCGTCGTCGCCGGCGGATGGACTGTAGTCCTGCCTCCATGGAGTGTCATGCATCCTGCCCACAGCAAATCTCATGGATCTGACACCCATGTGAGAGACTGTGACCTTGCACTCCCTATGTGCTGCATCACAGGGCACAAGGCCCCCTCCAGGACCAGTGGAAGAAGGCATCCACTCACCCCCTCCTTGCCAGGATGAAGCACACTGGGCACAAAGCCCCCTCCAGAACCAGTGGAAGAAGGCATCCACTCACCCCCTCCTTGCCAGGAAGAAGCACACTGGGCACAAAGCCCCCTCCAGAACCAGTGGAAGAAGGCATCCACTCACCCCCTCCTTGCCAGGATAAAGCATACTGGGCACAAAGCCCCCTCCAGAACCAGTGGAAGAAGGCATCCACTCACCCCCTCCTTGCCCGGATGACGCACTGGGCACAAAGCCCCCTCCAGAACCAGTGGAGAAGCCCTCCACTAGAGAGACTGTGGCTTTGCACTCCCCAAGATCAAGCAATGGGCAAACCACCCACTTGTGAGACTGTGGCTTTGCACTCCCTAGGACCAAGCAGTGGGCAATCCACCCACTTGAGAGACTGTGGCTTTGCACTCGCCAGGACCAAGCCTTGGGCAAACCACCCACTTGAGAGACTGGCTTTGCACTCCCCAGGACTAAGCCTTGGGCAATCCACCCACTTGAGAGACTGTGGCTTTGCACTCCCCAGGGCCAAGCAGTGGGCAAACCACCCACTTGAGAGACTGTGGCTTTGCACTCCCCAGGACCAAGCAGTGGGCAATCCACCCACTTGAGAGACTGTGGCTTTGCACTCCCCAGGACCAAGCAGTGGGCAAACCACCCACTTGAGAGACTGTGGCTTTGCATTCCCTAGGACCAAGCAGTGGGCAAACCACCCACTTGAGAGACTGTGGCTTTGCACTCCCCAGGACCAAGCAGTGGGCAAACCACCCACTTGAGAGACTGTGGCCTTGCACTCTCCAGGACCAAGCAGAGGGCATGTAGCCCCCAGCCCCCTCCAGGAGCAGTGGTGTTGTACCATCTTCCAACTGAGGAGCCCCCCCTTCCCCTTTCCCCTGAGGTGCCTGTGTATTTCCGACCTGATGCCCCAGCAGTGTTCTCTCCGCATTGATGCAGGAGTCAAGTGGGGCCTTGGCCTATGTGATATAGCCCTGTTGCCCAATGACAATATGGACTGGGCAGTGTCCCTTCATTTGTATATCTGTAAATACTGTTTTGATTTTCCAGGATGTATTTCTATTATTTTATATTATTACACTCACTTTCTTCAAATCATTTTGTCCTTGCATTATTTCTGAGGGGTGGGGGGTGAATATGTGATATTATTGCATCTGCTTGTGTGTATGCTTTTGGGCTGGGGGTGTTGCGTGTTGCATGTGTGTGTCACTCTCTTTTTCCTCCCTCTTCCCCTGTGTGCTAGGCGGCAGTACTCTCTGTGGTCGTCGTCACCGGCGTTGGTATTCCTGGTGTAGGAGGAGGTAGACCAGCATGGGGAACACCTGCAGTTCGGGCTCCATGGCGTTGTGGTTCTTTCCTGAGTCTCCAGAGGTGAGTTCTTTGCCTTCTGTGTACTGTTTCCGCCGTGCTTTTGATGGTGTTGGTACCGTCCCAGAAAAGGTGGCAGATTGGTGTCTCATAACGCAGTGGACGGAACCTTGTCTTCTGCCTGCTGTTGGCGGTTACCGCCACGGTGCTTGTTGCTACCGCCGTGGCGGTCGGTGTGTTAAAGTGGCTGTCTTTGTTGGCGGTTTCCACCATGGTCATAATTCTATTTTGTTTTTCCGCCGGCCTCTTGGCGGTATTACCGCCGCTTTATGTCCGACCGCCAGGGTTGTAATGAGGGCCATAATGATTTACAAATTAATCACAGATTGTCAGACTGTAAAGGTGAGAGACGGCGAAGTAGGTTTAGGTGTAAAGTTTGAGAAGGATCACATTTTGATATGTTATCAGAGAAAACTATGTTCATCCCTAAAACCTATGCATATTGGAACCACATATCGACAACTAGCAAAGAAATAAAACGAGTACTGTACATCTAAGAATGTATGTTTGTATTTTGTGTCTGACACTCATTGTACAAAAAGTTCTTCCAAGAAAGGTAAGTATCAACATCAGGGAAATGACAAAGCTCAGAGAAACTAGGGGTATGAGCACCTCTTTATTCTTGACTCAAGACAACTTGGTATTAAATACAGTTCACCGGGGTCCAACTCACCTAATATTAGCTTTAACATTGCAACATCAAAAAAAGATGCATACTCATGCATCTGCTCTAGTTGACTCAGGAGCTACAGCAATTTCATTGATTGCAAGTATGTCAAGATGTTAGGGAACCTATACATCAGAAAAAGAAACCTGAGGAAGTTAGAGGTGATGGTACCAGGCTCATGTCAGGACCCTTCACACATTGCACAGTGGAATTAATCTGACTTGTTTCTAATTTCACATGGAAAGATTAAGAAGCCGATTTAGAGTTTGGCAGACAGGAAACGCCATTGCAATGGTGATGAAATACTCTTTCTGGAAAACTAAAGGCCCGACCACCTCATTTCTAGACAGGCAGAGCGGCATTAGAGTGGGCGAACATGTGGCCAGTTTCTACTGTCCGTCACCTCCAACTAAAATCTGACAATGACGAACAGTGAAAACTGCAAAACACGACTCCCCCTCACCATAGGAGGAACCTCTCATGATGAGGGGGGCATTGATTTTTTTATTTTCCAAAATAAATTCTCACTTTGGGTTTTTGTTTAGGAAAATAAGAAGAAAACGTTTGCCTTGCGGCTCTGGTGTGTTGACGAAGACGTCCCTGAAACATACAATGTTTGGACATGAAACACCATAATGGCAGTTCCTGCCAGTGCTAGAGATGTCCACTGGGCCGGCAGTCATTTCAGAATTTGACAGACATGGACTCCGTCAGGGCAACGTAGTAATTTACTCCATAGCCCTGACGAAGGACACACCTTGTCTGCCAAACTCTGAATCAGGTCATAATTTTTTATTTGATAGGCCCAACCCCACCACCCCACTCTTCCAACTTACTTTAGGACTTGTTTGGCTCGCTACGCATAAACCAATCACTAATTGGGCAAAAAGGATACTGTAAAATGTACCTCTCCAAAATGTCAATCTGAGTGTTGAAGAGAATGAAAAAGAGATGGCTGCAACTGGGAGATGTTTGGTTCTAGCCACAAACTCTAAGGATAATGTTGACCCACCAATATTTATTGAAATCTTACCTTTTCAATGACTGGGAAACTGCTTAAAAGACATTTCTGGTAGGAAGGGCTAAGGAAGGAGGTATGACAATATATTTCCACTTGTGAAGATTATTATTAGAATTGCAATGGGATTAAATTCATGTGTAGACAAATAAAAATAACATTTACTTCACCTACTAAATAAAATTCAATGTCTAGTTACTACTTACCTCAAGGCAGGTGCTAGAGAGAAACCAGAGAAAAAAAATAGTTTAGATATTACGCTGGGTACATAACTGAAACAGGTACAAGATACCAACTGGGGGAAATATTACTACTCTAATTTCGCTGGTCTTACCTCAGAGCATGAGCGGGATAGCAACGGGGGGGATTACTACTGAAACTCTGCTGAGTAGTGCATGTGCAGGACAGCAACCAAGGGTAAAATTAGTCTTTAAACTCCACTAGGTACTTACCTCATACAAAGTACTGGACAGTAATCAGGAGGTAAAATAAAAATAAAAATTCTACTGACACATACCTCAGAGTGGATAGTGCACAGCAACCAAACAAATAGAAAATTAATAAAAAATAACTACACTGTTTTCTGTTTATTTTTATAGATTGCAAATTCAAAAAAAAGAACACACACAAGGACATCAAGAGTTTGAAAAACAGCATCTTGCAAAAATCAATTAAAGACCATCCGCCCAAAAAATAGAAAAGTAAGTATAATCTCCATAAAGAAAAAAATTAATGCAGTGTCTAATTTGCACAAAACTGAGGGCAACAGCTGGAAAGTGATCATCTACTAAAATTATTTTTCTAAGATGCAGAACAGGAACTAGGAGAACAAATGGTATTCTAACTCTAATATGCATATTTGTGAGGGCAAGTGCTGGACAGTAGTAAGATGGCAACAAAACTATTGTAACTCCATTAGGTACTTACCAGAGGGCAGGTGCTGGAGTCGGAATAGTGAACAAAGGACTATTCTAACTCCAGTGAGTACTTTCCACAGGACAGGTGCTGCACAATAACCAGAGGAAAAATTACAATTCTACTTCCTCTACATACTTACCTCAGAGCAGCTGCAAGATAGCAAGGAGGCAAAATTACCATTTCTACTTCACTGAGTACTTACCTCAGGGCAGGTGCAGGATAACAACCATGGGGCAGAATGACAAATGTAACTCAGCTGAGCACTTACGTCAGAGCAGGTGCAAAACAGTGACCATGGGACAAAAATACTAGTGTAACACCACTGGGTACTTACCTCAGGGCAGGTTGAGGACAGTATAATTACTCTGCAAGGTACTTACCACATATTACCTGCTGGACAGTAAATAGGTAACAAAAAGATTATTGTAACTCAACAGGGAACAAACCTCAGGGCAGGTGTAGAACAATAAAAAGAAAAAAAATACAGTATTCTAACTCCACCGGGTACTTACGTGGTGACAAGTGCTGGAGAATAACCAAATTATTAATAAAAAATGAAACACTAAATAGTACATTTTTTTAGATTCCAAATAATAAAATAAGCACAGGAGGACATCACATTTTTTTAAAACAACATCTTGAAAATTAAGGAGCTCACCCCAAAAAAAAAGTAAGTATAATATAAAAAATACAAATCAATGGTAACTCTAATGTATACATAGCTGAACTATTTACCACAGGGCAGATGTGGACAGTACATACAAGAGCACATTTACTATTGGAACTCCACCTGGTACTTACCTCAGGGCAGGTGCTGAACAGTGATTAAAAGCAAATGTACCATTCCAAGTCCACCAAGTACTTACCTCAGGACAGGTGATGGACAGTGACTAGGAGCACAATTACTATTCCAACTCCACTGGGTACTTACGTCAGGGTACGTGCTGGACAGTGATTAAAGGCAAAACTATTATTCCAACTCCACCGGGTACTTACCTCAGGGAAGGTGATGGACAGTGTCTAGGGGCAAAATTACTATTCCAACTCCACCGGATACTTACGTTAGGGTAGGTGCTGGACAGTGATTAGGGGCAAATTTACTATTCCAACTCCACCAAGTACTTACCTCAGGGCAGGTGCTGGACAGTGATCAAAGGCAAAATAACTATTCCAACTCCACCGTTTACTTACCTCAGGGAAGGTGATGGACAGTGTCCAGGGGCAAAATTACTATTCCAACTCCACCAGTTACTTTTGCTAGGGCAGGCGCTGGACCGTTTATTAGGGCCAAATTTACTATTCCAACTCCACCAAGCACTTACCTCGGGGCAGGTGCTGGACATTGACTAAAGGGCACATTTACTATTCCAACTTCAGCGGGTACTTACCTCAGGGTAGGTGCTGGACAGTGAGTATAGGGCAAATGTACTATTCCATCTCCACCGGGTACTTACGTCAGGGTAGATGCGGGACAGTGATTGAAGGTAAAATTACTATTCCAACTCCACCAAGTACTTACCTCAGGGCAGGTGATGGACAGTGATTAGGGCCAAATTTACTATTCCAACTCCACTGGGTACTCATGTCAGGGCAGGTGCTGGACAGTGACTAAACGGCAAATTTACTATTCCAACTCCACCGGGTACCTACGTCAGGGTAGGTGCTGGACAGTGATTAAAGGCAAGATTAATATTCCAACTCCACCAAGTACTTACCTCAGGGTAGGTTATGAACAATGTCTAGGAGCAAAATTCCTAATGCAACTCCACCGGTTACTTACGTTAGGGTAGGTGCTGGACAGTGACTAGGGCAAATTTACTATTCCAGCTCCACCGCATGCTTACCTCAGGGCAGGTGCTGGACAGTGAATAAAGGGCACAATTAGTATTCCAGCTCCACTGGGTACTTACGTCATGGTACGTGCTGGACAGTGATTGAAGGCAAAATTACTATTTCAACACCACCAAGTACTTACCTCAGGGTATATAATGGACAGTGAATGTCACGGCCAAATTACTATTCCAACTCCACTGGGTACTTACGTTAGAATAGGTGTTGGACAGTAATTAGGGGCAAATTTACTATTCCAACACCACCGAGTACTTACCTTAGAGCAGGTGATGAACAGTGACTAGAGGCAAAATTACTATTCAAACTCAGCTGGGTACTTACCTCAAAGTAGGTATTGGACAGTGATTAGGGCCAAAATTACTACTCCAACTACACCAGGTGCTAACTTCAGGGCAGGTTCTGCACAGTTAGTGGGGATAAATGTACTAATTCAAGTCCATAGGGCACTTACACAGGGCATTTGCTGGACAGTGACTAAGTGGCAAATTTACTAACCACCTCCACCAGATAATTACAATTCAAACTCTACATATATGTTTTTAATTTTTTTCAGATTCTGAAAGAACGGCGTCATAGGGTGAATCAAATTACATCACCACACGCACAGGACACCAACTTCTGAAATTTGAACGGTATCTTTATTGCAGAGATAGAGTTGTTGAACTCAGGAGCCATTGGAGGTGTGTGCAATACTTCTGTTCACATTGCAACGGCAGAGCTGTTACTCAGGAAGATACCGTGGTTAGGACAACAGAGCATAACTACTCTGCCTCTGAATGGGAATAGAAGTGACAGAAAATGTACGGAAAATTAAACATTTTGCACACACCTCCAATGATTCCTGCGGCAGGTACTAAGGGAAGTAGCGCAAAGTATTCCTGTACAGGTTGCAGGTAGCATGCCTTTAATACCGAATCTTAGACAAATGTTTCAACGAGAAAAACTGGCAAATAACCCCCAACATGTAACACCACAATCCTATGAAGATATTAACATCCCCCCAGAACTAAAACTTACCTTCTCGAATGAAACTTTTCTCATGCATGACAATGAAAACCCTCATAAGTGAATTTTAATATTTAGCACAACTCGTAACTTACTAATCCTAGAGAATAGTGAAATTTGGATGATGAATGGAACAGTTAAATCTATACCCCATCCTTTCACCCAAATTTACACCTTCTGATGGATACAGCTACCTGTGGATTCCTCACCTAATGAATTCTCCCCATGCGTAGCATTAGATGGAAACTTCTCTCTAGCTCTGCACATCGGCGAGGACGTCACAATTGCCCGACTCCACGTGGCTCCGTCGGACGTCATCGTGGCAATAAGAGGCCCTCGCCGGCGTGCCGACGTCAGATCCTTTTTTTCCGTGCCTTCGATAACGGTTACTTTTCTAGCTACCTGTATCGTTCGCTCTTCTGAAGGGATACTTTGGCCCATATTTATACTTTTTTAGCGCTGCATTTGTGCCACTTTTTGACGCAAAAATGGCGCAAACTTACAAAATGCAATTGTATTTTGTAAGTTTGCGCTGCTTTTGCGTAAAAAAATGATGCAAATTCAGCGCTAAAAAAGTATAAATATGGGCCTTTGTGTTTTTCTCGACATGTCGGCTCCGAAGAAGTCAGGTTTTAAGCCCTGCAGAGAGTGCGGAGGTCGGATGTCGGTGACTGATCCCCACAACGACTGCCTTTGGTGCCTGAGTTCGGATCATGGCGTCCAGGAATGTGGGTCATGCCAAAAGATGAATCTGAAGGCCTTGAAGGAACGCAAGGCAAAGCTGTTCTTAGCCAAGTCGAAGAAAGAGAGGAAGCGGCACCATGGTTCGTCTTCAGGGAAGTCGAGTCATAAGAAACGGCGTCATCGTGACTCTAGGCGTCAGTCCAGGAGTCGGTCGGAGTCGAGGTCTCTGTCGACTCGACACTGTAAGTCTTGGGAAGTAAGCCCGACTGTGTCTCCACAACCAGTGACTCCGCAGACATCACCGGCACCATCGGTCTTCGAGGATGTGGAGCCTCAAAGTCATCAGGCTTCTCCGACGCATCCAGGTGCGCAGGAGTCAAGCCTGGCGCCGGCCCCGGCTCCTCAGAGCTATCCTACGTTTCCGGCTCCAGGGACGGATCCGGCGCCATTTCTAAATGCCATGTTTACCATATTCCAGAATATGGCTCCGGGAGGTGTTGCGCCGGCTGGCCCCACCGGTCCCCTGGCATTCAATCTAGGCATTCCGGCTCCGTACAGGCCGACACCGTTAATGCCGTTCTGTCCGGCAGGAGATTCTAACCAGGCTCCTATGCCGGCGGCACAGCCGTCTACGTCGAGGGAGAGACCTTCAATGCCGCTGTTGGATGAGATGGAGCCTCGAGGCCGGATGGCGTCGTCGGATGCAGAGCCTTTGTCCATGGCGCCGATGGATCCCGATTGGAGGCCAAGTTAAGATCCAGACGGAAGTCCCTCAGGTTGCTGGAGGAGAGTTAATACCGGCAACAAATCCTTGAGGAGGGGGAGATTGCTGATCCCCAGAGTGAGTTTCCAGGATTGGATACAGCTAGTGGTCTTGATACTTCCCCAGAATGGGATTTGGCCTCCCCAGGGGAGTATACGGAGGAGGCAGCCACCTTTCACTCAGTCATCAGGAAGGCTGCAAATTTCTTGGAACTTCCCTTACCTACGGCTCAGGTTAAAACCAACCTTTTGACGGAAGTACTGTACCCTGCTACAGCCATGGCGGATCCTCTTTTGCCATTTAATGAGGCTCTTATGGAACAAATAGAAGAGGTGTGGAAGAAGCCTGTCACCTCCTCTGCTGTGAGCAGGTCGATGGCCAGACGTTATAGGTCTGCACCTGGAGACCCTGAGTTTTTATCTAAGCATCCGTCTCCATAGAGTCTGGTTGTGCAGGCATCCTG
Source organism: Pleurodeles waltl (assembly GCF_031143425.1). Classification (NCBI taxonomy): domain Eukaryota; kingdom Metazoa; phylum Chordata; class Amphibia; order Caudata; family Salamandridae; genus Pleurodeles; species Pleurodeles waltl. The sequence continues at coordinate 352,107,378 of NC_090438.1, forward strand.
TTCTTCGCAGTCTGCCCCTGGATCTTTTCCGGGAGTTCCATCTGACTGAGAATCCAAGCGTATGGAACAGTCAGCCAAGAAAGTCTTTTCATCGTGTAGCATGGCGTTAAAATTTGCCAATGCTACCTGCATTCTTGGCAGGTACATACACGCTATAATGGCTACTAGCCCTGAGGGTGGCTACACCCTCTTTGTGCCTCCTCCCTGAGGGGACGGGGCACATCCCTAATCCTATTGGGGGAATCCTCCATCTGCAAGATGGAGGATTTCTAAAAGTCAGAGTCACCTCAGCTCAGGACACCTTAGGGGCTGTCCTGACTGGCCAGTGACTCCTCCTTGTTTTTCTCATTATCTCCTCCGGCCTTGCTGCCAAAAGTGGGGCCGTGGCCGGAGGGGGCAGGCAACTCCACTAGCTGGAGTGCCCTGGGGTGCTGTAAAAAAGGGGGCGAGCCTTTGAGGCTCACCGCCAGGTGTTACGGTTCCTGCAGGGGGAGGTGAGAAGCACCTCCACCCAGTACAGGCTTTGTTACTAGCCACAGAGTGACAAAGGCACTCTCCCCATGTGGCCAGCAACATGTCTGGTGTGTGGCAGGCTGCTAAAACTAGTCAGCCCACACTGGTAGTCGGTTAAGGTTTCAGGGGGCACCTCTAAGGTGCCCTCTGGGGTGTATGTTACAATAAAATGTACACTGGCATCAGTGTGCATTTATTGTGCTGAGAAGTTTGATACCAAACTTCACAGTTTTCAGTGTGCCATTATGGTGCTGTGGAGTTCGTGCATGACAGACTCCCAGACCATATACTCTTATGGCTACCCTGCACTTACAATGTCTAAGGTTTTGCTTAGACACTGTAGGGGCATAGTGCTCATGCACTTATGCCCTCATCTATGGTATAGTGCACCCTGCCTTAGGGCTGTAAGGCCTGCTAGAGGGGTGACTTATCTATACCTATAGGCAGTGTGAGGTTGGCATGGCACCCTGAGGGGAGTGCCATGTCGACTTAGTCTTTTTATCCCCACTAGCACACACAAGCTGGCAAGCAATGTGTCTGTGCTGAGTGAGGGGTCCCCAGGGTGGCATAAGATATGCTGCAGCCCTTAGAGACCTTCCCTGGCATCAGGGCCCTTGGTACCAGGGGTACCAGTTACAAGGGACTTACCTGGATGCCAGGGTGTGCCAATTGTAGAAACAAAAGTACAGGTTAGGGAAAGAACACTGGTGCTGGGGCTTGATTAGCAGGCCTCAGCACACTTTCAAATCATAACTTGGCATCAGCAAAGGCAAAAAGTCAGGGGGTAACCATGCCAAGGAGGCATTTCCCTACAGCACCCGTCGCACGGCCGCAACACCGCAGGCTCCATTTGGAGCCGGCTCCCATGTTGCGGCCGACATCCCGCCGGCCCAGCGGGGATGTCGAAATGGCCACCGCGGGAGTGCGGCCGCATTGGTGGCCGCACGGCAGTTACAACTTATGTTGTAATGAAGGCCTTAGTGTTCATATGGTCAACATGCTCCTTTTTTGTATTTTACTGGATTGCTTAAATCATGATGCTTATGACTTCATTGTTGAGGAGTTTGAACCAACCAGGCAGAGTTCAGTTAAGTAATTTGCTATGTACTTGTGCGCTGTTAACTCCAAATATGAGATGAGCGAATCTTTTGGTTTCTTTTGTCTTACAGGATTCCAGGAAATAAAGCTGCCCACTGAGCCAAAGGCCCAATATTTAGGAGAACAGAAAGCAGAGCTGGGGGGGCCAAGGGCGGCTAAAACAGCTGAAGACCATGAGGAACAGAAAACAGACGGCCGAGGACGCAGGAGAGTAATGCGGAAACACAAGGGCTAGAACACTGGAACTCCAAGTGTTGTAAATTAGTTGCGTGCAGTTAAAATAGCCTGCCACACCCAACATGGCTGTCACAATCTCACGAGACTAGTGATTGTCCGTGACATACACTCAAGTGCTACCGAGCCTCTCCTCTGCTGCCATGGTCCCCAGACACAACTAGCGAGACTTCATAGCAACTAAGTCAGTACCTCCAGCGCCAGAGGTATGATAGTTCCACCCAGGGTCCCTCTCACAGGCTTTGGCTGCGTAGGATATTTTTTATAAAACTGATGTACCAATTGGGGGGGCATGTATGTGTTTTACAGGCTCCCAAGTGTGGTCTTCTGGTCTGTAACCCTTCCAATCTATTAAGGAAAAAACATTTTCATACTCCTCTTGAGTCTAAGATTCTTGTTCCCTCAAATTCTGCTTCATTATTTGCTAGTATAGCTGGAGGTTTCTTTGGAAGTCTTGTTCCAGAGGCAACAGGTTTGATTAGAGAGACATAGAAAGCAGGATGAATGGGTAATGTTGGAGGTAGCTCTAGTTTTAAAGCCACTTTATTTATTTGTTTTACTATCTTGAATAGCCCTATACATCAGGGTTGGAATTTTCTCTGTCCTTTCATATAAATGTGTTGAAAGCCAGACATCTTGATCTTCCTGCAGTGCTGGAATCAGCCATCGGTGTTTATCGGCATGTGCCTTATATTGTTCTTTTGCTAATGTCAGATTGTACTGTGCATTAAGATGTATGTCTGTTAAATGCTTTACACAATACCGTACTGCAGGTAGAGCAGAAACCAGTTTCAGATCAATCGCTAACATTCTTGGATGATATCAATAGTTGTAGAAGCATGGGGTATAACCTATCAAACTGTTTATACAGGTATTGTGGGCAAATTCAGCTACCCAGAGGCAATCAACCCAATCCAAGTCACATTGCATTAATTGACATGGCAAATACGGTTCCATGCACTGATTTACACTCTCAGTCTGCCCATCCATCTGAGGGTGGTGACTGGACGACAGCGGGCATCCATGAACAACAGACTACAAAGGGCTGTTCAGAATGTAGATACAAATTGAGGGCCTCTATTGGAAATGACTTTAGAGTCAGTGAAAACAAGCTACCACTTGAAGGAAAATTACAGTTAAAGGTCTGCACTTCTAATTCCACTTCCTGCAAAGAAAGAAGAGATCAAGGTTAACTCTGTGAGGCAAGGCATTCCTTTCTATACATACTAGGGTACATAGCTATATACATACCACATGACTATTGTGAAGTCATCCGGAATCTGTGAACCAGAGTATTATAGATTTATACAGAAAACAACCAGATGACTGAATAGACAAATTCTTTGAGCACTTCCAAAACATCTGTAAAGTTTCACATAAGATAATAATCATAATCACTTTGGTAAGTTACAAGCATTCACTCGAATCACTCAATAATCAAAGTACATGCTGTGTTAAGTTTAGTCAAGCAACACACACCTCATTAATTCAAAAGTAGTAGTTAACTCAAAGGAACAACTTGTAGGCTAACTGTTAGCTATTAGACTGTTCATATGGTGAACATTCCCCATTCTTTTGTGTTTTACAGATTTGCTTCAATCATGATGATTATGATTTCAGCATTCAGCAGTATGAATCTGCCAGACACAGTTCAGTTCAGTAATTTGCTATGCGTGTGTGTGCACTGTTACTGCCAAGTAGAAGATGAGCAAGTCTTTTGGTTTAATTTGTTGTTCAGGGTCGCAGGAACTAAAGCTGCCCGCCGAGCCGAAGGATCGGTACCCGGGAGAACAGAAAGCAGAGCTAGGGGTGCCAAGGGCCACTAAAACAGCTGGAGACCGCGAGGAACAGAAGCCACACTGCTGAAGAAGCAGGTGAGCAATGCAGAAACGCAAGGGCTGGACACTAGAACACTAAGCTTTGTAAATGGGTTGGGTGTGGTTAAAATAGCCAGCTGCACCCAATATGGTTGTCCCAATCTCGCAAGACTAGTAATCATCCGCGATGTACACAGAAGTGCTACTGAGACTCTCCTCTGCTGCCAGGACCACCAGACACAACCAGCGAGACTCTATAGCAACCAATTTGACACCTCAAGTGCAAGAGGTAAGACAGGCCGAACACTGATTTCCAATGAAATAATGGAAACTGATCTACCCTTTCATTGTCACTCAGCGTACCCAAGATGAGACACAAGAAAGATGCGAAAAAGTATGTTAAAGCATTTATTGGAACAATCTTATTCTTGCATAAAAAAACATGAACTGCAATCATTAGGTAAATGAGACAAAGCATGGTAATGTTATTGTGTTGGTACGCTCCTATCAGTTACTACCTACGCTATCAAGAACATAGTGGGAATATGCTCTGCCAGATCATTCGGGATAGCCCAACCCTCCATACTTGGGTAAGATGTACCGGGAAGCCAGGAAGCTGGTCTGCTGTAGTGCAGGCAACTGTCCTGTGCAAGGCAGAGGTCAGGATCAGGTTGAGCATCAGAGTTAGGGAAGCTGCATCTCGGGCACCATGTACTTTTTTCCAGGATAGTCCCACCGGAAGTGTTGCACTGCAGAACGTGTCACAGAGGCAATTTTTCATTGTACAAGCACTGTGATGTCATACTCTTGGCAGAGGTTCAGTCTTGATGCTATCATATTTTTACAAGTGCAGGGCTGCCTCCATTGACAATCAGAATATTTAGGGCATTGCATTCTGTGTGATTTGCCTTGGACAGAGTGTACATCCTGGATGGGATCAACGCTTATGAGAAACAGCCAATATGTGCAAGTTTTTTTTTAGTACATTAATGCATGAGTGAATCCATGTAAAAGGCCACCATCAGAAAATAAATGCTAAGTTAAAATGTGCATTTTAAAATGAAGGCAACAAGTGTGCCCTATCATGGTTTACTACCCGGCAACCCTTGGCCGTGAGAGACAGCTTAAGCTAAAAATAACATTAAAATAGCCTAAAAGATGTACATGAAACAATATATATATATATATATATATATATATATATATATATATATATATATATATATATATATATATATATATATATATAAAATATGGAATACCCTTCAATAATAAAATCAAACAAAGCCATATGTATGAAAAAACATTCCAAATAAAAGCTATTAAAACTAATACAAACAATTTGATTAAAAACAAAGGGTAAAATCAAAGTCTAGGAGGCTCCCAACATACTTATATGTCCAAAATTAATGGAATCCAGAAATGAACGCAAAACTGTAGACAACAGATCCAGTGTGGCTTGAGAAGCAAGTTCCAAAGAACAAATATAGCCAGATCCAGCTGACAGCTGATGCTGAAGGGAAGACAATGGTGTAACCAACAGGTTAGAGACAGATTTCAGGAATCCAGGAGCCGAAGCGTCCATATCAACTAAAAGCGATGGCTCAAAGTACCCATCCAGCTACAATGGCAGCCTCATGGGACAACACTGAGGATGGGTCCTCAACGAACGCACATGCAGATTCATATCCACAGATTGAACCAATGTTGTAGCCAGACACAGGTCCAGTGCACACTCGAAAGGGCACAGCAGACAGTGGAACACAGGCTGCACACATTGTTACAGAGATCAGTTTATATTCAATACCTGGAGTATGCCCAACACAGCAGTATATGTGGCAAATTCATCAATATTCAGCCTTTTGGTGGGACATCCATTGTGGAACAGACAAAATAAAACCAAAATATTGATGACTAGAATTAATACAATCGGTGTGCCTCCTAAATCACTGGAAACCAAAGAGTGCGGAAAGGACAGGATCACTCCAAATACAGTCTGGAATGTGCTCACAAAACCAGAACCAATTGCTTTAAAAAAGTGTACCACTCCTGCGGTATTCAATGCATTATATATTTGGTTAACAAATTCACCAAAATGCTGCATCAAGTTAGTATTCCATAGAGACTGGACTTCAGCAGAAGACCCTGCAACTTGGATATCAAAAGTCTTTCTAGCAGACGTTAAAGGAACATCCTTTTACTACACAATAAGGTGTTCAGTTGGCTCAGTTTATCAAACAAAGTTCACACTACAATAGGGATGGAAGGCCGGATGGTAATTCCTCTAACCATGTGTGTTGGTGGAAATAACAGATTGCTAAAGTGCATCAAGACCATGGAGACTGTCACCACATAGGGAACACCTGGTTTCAGAATCAAATAACTCCCATTCGAGAGTAATCTGAACACTCGGTGAATGAAGGAGACTGGTGCACCTTTAGGTTAACACACTAGATTTGCCATGGACACGTTACACATGCCATGCAGTGTTACCTCTCTACAAAGTAATGAACGGTCAAAAGAAGTTTTACATTTGTTTCCGCTAAGGAAGGCAGTTTCCCTACACACATATGTAATCAAAAGGCAAAATCCAGGACTTGTAAATAAAACTATCCCCTATAGTTTTGTTTCTGCCTACTTGATAATGTTTCAAACAATATGTAAACTGAAAGATAGAGATTTGTAATGAGGTAAAGCCATGAATTAACCACACAGCAGAGAGTGTTTCAGCTACTGAAAATGGTAATTTCTCTAAAAGCCCAATTTTCCACATGATGTAAGTTGCATCTTTTTTGCCATAAATCTCTGTATGTGTGTTAAATTAAATGGCGAAAACAACTCTGTTGTGTTCAGATACTTCTATTGTACACAGCTTGATTTCAAAACCTGAAATGCTCAACTCAATTACATAATCGATTTCAGCTGGTTTTGTCCATGTTGTAATGGAGACATGTCGTTTTGTACAATATCAAATGCAGATGAGACAATATTATTCAAAGAATAGATGTGAGTTGACAGCGTATTCATATCATTGTCCACAAGAGCCAAAGCTTTTTCTAAATTTTCCTTGTCAAAGTGTCTTAATCGTTCAGCAGTGTCTTGCAGGCAAATTTTCCAAATCTCATTACATATGACATATAGTAAGTGTTTTTGACATAGTGTTCCAGGACCAAACAAGAAATCTTGTAAATCCACATCATCGGAAAGGAGAGATAGGTGTACTTTGACTGCAACTTGCTTGGAATGTTGTAACTATTGCTGTCACAATCTCCCTAAACTATAAGTGATAACTGAGGATCTGGTCTGCTAGCCTTAAAACCCCAAATAGAGTTTAGAAAACGTGTATGACAATCATTAGTATTGACAGGCCACACTACCCACCCATATCGACCTGAAATTGAAGAATTATAAGTGCCATTCTGTATCATGTAATTTAGTTGCTCTACTGTATAGTTTGCTAAATATTGCCAATTATTAAAATGTGCGATTGAGGGTATGCTAGGCGTATTCATCTCTTTATTTTAGCAAAACCCATACAAGTTGTTTGTTGCACTGTTTTGTTCAGAAAAATCATTTGTCTAGGTATTAACAGGCTTTAAACAAAACACCTGTACCCTGTACTGGTCAATGGTGTGTTCCCCAAATCAATTTTAAATGAATGCTATTTTTCCAGTATTCATAACCCTGTATGGTCAGTTCAGTTCAGATCGAAATGAGTCGGAATGCATCAATTTAGTTTTTATTCCCGGGGAGGGCATGTTTATACTTATAGAAAGTCTAACGGTTGTGTCCTGAAAAATATGCAAACGTTCTCATGTATGTTTTTGAACTATCTAATGGGGCGTCAAGCAATGTTCCTATTGTGTGTAATTAAAACCTGTATAGGGAGAACTAGCTCTGTATAAATAGTGATGAGCATAATGATGATAACAAAACATTTCACCATAATTAGCAGAATTCAAATACAAATCTTCAGTTTCAAATACAGAGTAGCTTTCCAATTTGAACAGCACACTTCTCACTGTGGTCCCATTCATCGGAGAAAGCACCTGGAACAATGATTTTGTCCATGGAAATCCTGAAAACATAGGGTATCTGTAAAGTTATTGTAGGACCAAAATATCAAACTGGACCTTATTCCACACAATTCCATCAAAGACGGAAATGCAGAAATGTTCACAGGGGACAGGTCACTTTTCCCCCTATGTGAGATAAAATGAGGCTTCAACACCAGCTTCCAGTTCAGAGCAGTGCGTTCTGGAAGGTAATGTCCATTTAAATCAGGAAGAGGTTTGTAACAAGCCCAATCCAAATGAAGAGGAAAACCGTGAAATGGAATCCAAATGTAGGTCCAGTGAGGAATCAGGTAAGTCTTTTTTAGCCAAACAAGAAAAGCACGTACTGTATGAAGAATCTGAAGAAAAATCATCAATCATCGATGTCAATATATTAACCAGAGGCAGTCTGTGCAAAAACAGGGACCTCACGTGGGCTGGTATCCTCTTTCAAAGATAGTTGGTAATACACATATCATGGTTGAAAACAGCAGTTGAAGACTGTAAACTCACATCAGGAGCGTGTCCTGTATTGGCAGTAGCAACAGGAACTAATGGAAATTCAGCATCTGTGGCTCCCAGCCGGGGAGAAGCAATATTTGTGTTACTTAATTCTTGTAGCGGGACCTCATGCACAGAAGTGAGAGAAGGTAGGTAACTGATGGCCTACTGTGTAGGACTGGTCACATGGTGTAGCTTATCAGATCGATTGAAACAAAGCATTTGTTTTTACAACCAAAAAGCGGGGCAAAATCACATTTCTTGTACCTTGAATGCCTAGGACTGACACCGGTTCTCAGTATGATGGGCTGAACTCCTTCTTATCGATAATCTTCTCTAGGACTAAGTTCCCAACCTTTGGAATCCGGCCGGAAGTGCTGGTTGCTCCTTCACTTCATCAGTGGTAGAATGTTTGGTAATTTCATTTGAGCACTTGTCACAGAAGTATTGTAATTTCTGTAAGACTGTGAAACATTAATTTATGTCCAAAGGCATGACTGCTGCCACTGTGCTAGGATTATCAAGATCTAGAACATACATCTGGATGCCAAAAAGGGGGTCTGGCCTCCCAAAGATTGTCTAGGCAAATAATTTAAAACTCTCTGGACTTCACACAAGTGATGGAACCAACTACGATCTGAACCTAACATTCTAACTTTTAAGGACCGCATTAAGTCATGGTTCTTCCTCCCCACTCAGTGGATGCAAAAAGCATTTCAGCATTGGAATACAAATGCAATTTATATACAGTCAGCACTGTGTCACCTTGGCTGAAGGTGACATATGTATAGCCGGTGGATCATGCACATACAATGACGAGTATCACTAGATTTGTTGTATGTACACAGGTGTGTGAGTGTTTTTGATGCAAGCATGCCAGTTTGCAGTGATCTGAGAATTTGTGTATGTTCCGATGTCAAAAGTGAACTGGAAAAATCTGGATGAATTAAATCATACAAAGGTTTAACTCGCTGTGCATAAACTGACATGTATGTTCTACCAAAACTTAGAAAGCCTAACAATGACTCTAGCTTCTTTATAGTATTTTATTGGTGTAAAAGAGCACATGTCTCTAAGACGTCAAAGCTCATATCCTAAAAACAGAACACTAAGAAAAGTAATTTTTGATTTTTGGAAATTGAATTTATAGCTGTATTCGGCAAATCCCACCACTATGTGTTCTACGAGTGCTAAATTTGTGTTTAAGTCATTGTCTGTCAGATAGATGTCATCAACATAGCAAAATGCTCCTGAATCAATCTTGTGTGAAATTGACGTTTCTCTGGCAGCGAACAATCCAGGACTGTTCTTATACCTCTTGGTGCACAAACTCAGATGGTCAATCTACGTCAGACAGGAGAATGTCACACGTGTATGTTAATTTTCCCAAGAAAATCACTTTGATGGTGCTCGGTATGTCACCCTCAATTTAAATGCCCAGTTCATATAGGGCCTACTTAAGAGTTTGGCGGACGGGAAAGCCCATCCGCTAAACTCCTGACAGGGTGGCCGCCGCCTTCGTGGCAACCTACCCGCCAGAGTTATTAAGAGTTTCCCGCTAGGTTGGCAGAAGGAAACTGAGATTTCCACCTGCCGTCCAATCTGGAAACAGGTTACAGCATTGTCTCCAGTTTGTAATCAAGCCGGTGGCGATGCTGTAGCCCACAGGGTGAACCAGCACACTCGTATTGTTCATTGTCTGCAAAACAGAAAGTGAACACTGAAAGGGTACTGGACAGGGGTGACCTTGCACTGCCCATACTGAGTGCATGGGCAGTGCAGGGGCCCCCCTGTGGAACCCTGCTCCTGGTGTCCGCCAGCCTTTTCATGGTGGTGTTACTACCATGAAAAGGCTGGTAGAGAACAAGGTTGTAATCTGTAGGTCAGCGCTGCATGTAGCGCTGCCCTGGCAGATTACGATATCCGCCACCGCCAGGCTGTCGGGATTACGGATATTGGTGGTGCTGGCGGAACCCTGGCGGTCTCACCGCCAGGGTTTTAATGTGGCAGTCTGAAGATCCCCACACACATAAAGAGGCCTGCTGAGCCAATGTTTCAACTTGTACAAATTTACTAGTTGCTCTCGAAACCAGAATCTCTTGAAGATTGCAGCCAACTATTGTGACCTCTGCTGTGCTGTCTAGCTCAGTCAATGCCCACATCTTGTTCAGGAGTTTTCTCAGTATGAGTGGCATATTTAGCAGAAATTCCTGCCATTTTCTTCTTTTTCAATTGGGGTTTTTGTTGTGGAAGTGTATCTCACTTTTTTATGACAATGTCAGATGAGTGTTGTGAGTCCATTTTCGGATTCACATACTCTTCATTCCTCCACTCAGACAATCCTCCTCTCTCAGAGCATTTTACTAGCGAGTCCTGAAAAGGAACGAGAAGGATGTGTATCAGTATACTGATACTTTTTTTTTTGTTTGTCCCAGTATTTTATAGATGTAGGAAGTTGGCTCTGTATGTACTATTTCAAAGTAAGAAATAGCATGGACAGAGTCCAAGGGTTCCACTTAGAGGTAAGATAGTGGCAAAAAGAGATAATTCTAATGCTCTATTTTGTGGTAGTGTGGTCGAGCAGTAGGCTTATCAGAGGGTAGCGTTAAGCATTTGTTGTACACACACAGGCAATAAATGAGGAACACACACTCAGAAACAATTCCAGGCCAATAGGTTTTTGTATAGAAAAATATATTTTCTTAGTTTATTTTAAGAACCACAGGTTCAAGATTTACAAGTAATACTTCAAATGAAAGGTATTTCACTTAGGAACTTTAGGAACTTTGAATTAGCAAAATAGCATATACAGTTTTCACATAAATGACATATAGCTATTTTAAAACTAGACCGTACAATTTTCAACAGTTCCTGGGGCAGATGAGTGTTTGTTAGTTTTTGCAGGTAAGTAAACCACTCATTATTTTTCCCCCTTTTGCATATTTAGTTCTAATATTTCTTTTTAGTCTTCTATATCATTCATATTACAATACTTTTTTAAACTGGTTCCCCCATACCCACTGGTATTACCAGTTGAGTCCCTTAGTGTCTTTCTTAAGGGCCTTTGCTATGTACTTTTACATTTACAATCAGCTTTACTGTAATAATTTTTGAGTATGTGATACAGTGGTATGACGATTCTTATATTGTATATTACTTGGTTCAGCTCTCATAAATGTACCTAATTGTTTCTTGATAGTACATTATATTATTTTGAAGTTACTTTTTGGGGTCATATTTCAGATGATCATTGGCCAGCTTTGCCTTCATGATCTTACTCACTAGATATGACACCCACTTATAATGCCTTCAATGAATTTTCCTGTAGTTGTTCATTAAGACTTTTTTTACATTTAGGGTCATATCTACTCTCATATGGTCATAAAACACTGGTCTCAATTTGTGATCAGTAGTTTTGCAACCGATAAGGATTTTAAAGAAATGACGTATGTACTAATAGGTAAGTTCTAAAAAAAAGCGGAATCACAGTGGGTTGGAATCCTACCCACTATATACATTTTAATGAGGTAGGTGGCAAATTCTGACTTACTACGATTCATTGCCATTACAGGGATGGTGGTCTGGTGGGGTGAGCGGACCACCATGCTGATATGTACCCATGGTTGCTCATTATTCAGATCCTCAAGCATCTTAAAGTACGTCATACAGAACAGTAAATCTATAAGGGTTAGCTCTTTCATTAATTCACCATTACTTCAAAAGAAAACCTGTTGGAAAACATATTTTGATTTCTGGACTCTAAAAATGAATTGGGATAAGTATCCCTCCTTGTACTAAATACAAATTATTATGGGATGTTAACTTCGTTCTAAAATTATTCATTAGTTGGCCTTTTAACTCATTTTTATCCTTAAATGCTTATCTGCAAAACTTTCAATGTCCGTGTGCTTAGTCTCTTGTAAAATAGTACCTGATGTGAAGGTTTTGAATCTTTCTGAAAGGTATGTTACCCGTTTTGGAGTTCTATTTAATATTAAAAGAAGGACAAAAACCCTACTTTCTTTTGTGGCATAGCCTGCCTTTTTCAATCAGCCAAAACTTTGTATAGTGAACTGTCCCAAGGAATATAAGACCCATACAGTTGCTCTCAGAACATCAGTTGGCCAACTCCTCATTTCCTATGTATAGCCTTATTCTCCAGTCTCGTCCACTACTCTTGCCAGATGGGGTAAATTAATTATGACAGGCGTCAATGTTTCCATCATTGAAGCACATTCTTCCATAAAGGCTTTGGCTGCTAAATCCTTTTGAAGATATCCTTAGAGACTCTCATGGGTCTTCTGACTCTAGATTTAAAACATTGTACTGCAATTAAATTCCTCGTGTTGCTCTTACGGTGGTTAGTTAGCTTTAATAAAGCCTAATAGTAACATCTTACTTAACATAAAATTGGTGTTTGCCAAAAGCTATTGCTGGAAAGTTCTAATTGTATTAAAGACACTGAGGTTATTATTATCCCACTACTTTCAGAATGTTTCTTCTGAATGTACCCTATTTATCTAATCGTGTTTCTTTTTAGTTCCTCAATCTACACTTGTCCAACAAAAGTAGTGATGACAAGGATTTCAGAGTACTGGATTGTTTCCTTGTTGGTGGTGTTCATCTGCATCTACTTCATTCTTTTTCTGTTCTTAACAAAGTTAGACTGACTGTTTTCAGTATCAAGAAGGATGAGGCTGTTGGCCACAAGAGAACTATTTATACTAGGATTAATGGCACACCTTTGTGTCATACATTGGTAGTCACATCATCAAGCACTGCTGAGAATTGTTTGTTTTTTGTTTCTCTGTTTATTGTTTCCTTATCTGGCTGCTATTTTAAATAAACACAAGAAAGAAGGCATAATACTTTGCTCTGTGTATATAATAAAATTAGGACTTTTCAGCAACAGCTCTTATAAAATCCTGTTTTTACTCACCCTGATACAGTGCCCACACATTACACTTTTCAAGCACTTTTATGCAGCTGCTTCTTAACACTATTTGACAACTGCTTCTATAGCGTATATGTTGGATTCTTTTGATTGAAATCCCCGTCCTTTGGCATTATACACAGTATGTCCTTTCGTATTATACGGATTATAATCTGATCAGCCAATTGCTATTTTAGTATGGCTTTTTTTCTGCTATTTGGTTCAATTCTCACGCCCTTAAGCTTGTTAGTGTATATTCACTATTATAAACATCCAAGCTGGCACTTGTGCAGGAAGATGCTTACCTGAGGAAGGAACTACACTACCAGGTGACACAAGGATACCACTAATTCACATATTTACAATACACTTCCCTTAAGGGCTATGTTCACTATTATACTTAGTAGATATTTTCCTTTTCTAAATATATAGGTGGTCATTACAACCCTGGCGGACGGTGTTAAAGCGGCGGTAAAACCGCCAACAGGCCGGCGGTAAAAAAAATGGAATTACGACCGTGGCGGAAACCGCAAACAAAGACAGCCACTTTAACACTCTGACCGCCACGGCGGTACAAACAGCGCGGCGGTCGCCGCCAACAGACAAGCGGAAGACAATGTACCTCCCACAGTATCACAACAGGCCAATCCGCCACCTTTTCCGGGGCGGATTCACCGTGGACAAAAACACGGCGGAAACAGGACTTCGAAGGGAAAACGCTCAGCTCTACACACCCCACGAGGAATCCGGACGCCATGGAACTAGAGCTGCAGATCCTGCCAGCCCTTATCTTCTTGCTCCTCTACCAGGAGCACGAACGCCGCCGGCAAAGACCACGGTGAGTACGGCACCTACGACACAGGGGAGGGGGGACGGGAAAAAACAGGGACACACACACGCAACACACAACACCTCCACCCTCACCCCCCACAACACACACACTAATACAGCATGATACATTACAGTTACACCCCCAACCCCCCTGGAAGAATGCAAAGACCAAAGGAAATGAGTGTAACCATTCTAATATATTAAAATACAGTACGCAAAAATATACAAATATACACTATAAACAAAATATACATCAAGAATAGTAGTCCAGGTAGTGCTCCATTGAAGTCCGTGGAACACTGGGCCCACACGGTATGGGCGAGGCCCACACAAGATCCCCGACCATGACGGAGAGAACACTGCAGAGGCATCAGATAGCAATAAAACAGGCACCTCAGGGGGAGGGAAAGGGGGGGCACCTCAGCCGGTTGAGTGCATGACGCCAAATCCATGAGGGGGCCACATGCCCACTGTTCATTCCTGGGGAGTGCAAAGCCACAGTCTCACAAGTCTCTACAGTGGGTGGTTTGCCCACTGTTCAATCCTGAGGAGTGCAAAGACACAGTCTCACAAGTCTCTACAGTGGGTGGTTTGCCCACTGTTCAATCCTGGGGAGTGCAAAGCCACAGTCTCACAAGTAGATGACAGTCTCCACTGGTTATGGAGGGGGCCTTGTGCCCAGAGTGCTTCATCCTGCCAAGGACAGAGGTAGTGGATGTGTTTCTCCACTGGTTCTGGAGGGGGCCTTGTGCCCAGAGTGCTTCATCCTGCTCATGGTGGCCTCAGTAGCGTCAGAGCTTTTGGCGCTCATGGGCCTGTGGTGCTTGTAGCGGCGGTGCCCTGTTCAGCGGTGCTTGTGGCGGCGGTGTCCTTGGCAGCGGTGCTTGTGGCGGCGGTGCCCTGTTCATCGGTGCTTGTGGCGGTGGTGCCCTGTTCAGCGGTGCTTGTAGCAGCCGTGCCCTGTTCAGCGGTGCTGGTAGCGGCGGGCTCCTTTGCAGTGACTGAGCTGCTGGCGGTCCTCTCTGGCCCAGCGGGGCTGGTGCTGGCGGTCCTCTCTGGCCCAGCGGGGCTTGTGCTGGCGGTCCTCTCTAGCCCAGCGGGCTGGTGCTGGCGGTCCTCTCTAGCCCAGCGGGCTGGTGCTGGCGGTCCTCTCTAGCCCAGCAGGGCTGGTGCTGGTGGTCCTCTCTAGCCTAGCGGGGCTTGTGCTGGCGGTCCTCTCTGGCCCAGCGGGGCTGGTGCTGGCGGTCCTCTTTAGCCCAGTGGGGCTTGTGCTGGCGGTCCTATCTGGCCCAGCCGGCTGGTGCTGGCGGTCCTCTGTAGCCCAGCGGGGCTGGTGCTGGTGGTCCTCTCTGGCCCAGTGGGGCTTGTGCTGGCGGTCCTCTCTGGCCCAGCAGGGTTTGTGCTGGCGGTCCTCTCTGGGGCTTGTGCTGGCGGTCCTCTCTGGCCCAGCGGGGCTTGTGCTGGCGATCCTCTCTGGCCCAGCGGGGCTTGTGCTGGTGGTCCTCTCTGGCCCAGCGGGGCTGGTGCTGGCGGTCCCCCCTGCCCAGCGGGGCTGGTGCTGGCCTCCTGGGCAGCGGGGATGATGCCGGTGGCCTCCTGGACAGCAGGGATGATGGCGGTGGCCTCTTGGGCAGCAGGGCAGGTGCTGGCGGTGGTCTCCTGGGCAGCAGGGATGATGGCCTCCTAGGCAGCAGGGCAGGTGCTGGCGGTGGCCTCCTGGGCAGCGGGGATGATGGCGGTGGCATTCAGGGCAGCAGGGATGATGGCGGTGGCCTCCTGGGCAGCGGGGATGATGGCGGTCTTCTCCGCCGTGCTTCTCTTTCCAGACCTGCTGACTTTCTTGTGGCCCTTCCCCACCTTGGAAGGTGTCACAGCTGACTCCACACTCCCACCTGGACCCCTGGGAGCGACTTTGGTGGCTGGAGTCTTCCCCCTCTCCCGCCGGGCACTGGGCAAATTTTGATGCTTGACAGGTCCTCTCTAGCCCAGCGGGCTGGTGCTGGCGGTCCTCTCTAGCCCAGCGGGGCTGGTGCTGGCGGTCCTCTCTGGCCCAGCAGGGCTTGTGCTGGCGGTCCTCTTTAGCCCAGTGGGGCTTGTGCTGGCGGTCCTCTCTGGCCCAGCGGGGCTGGCGGTCCTCTGTAGCCCAGCGGGGCTGGTGCTGGCGGTCCTCTCTGGCCCAGCGGGGCTTGTGCTGGCGGTCCTCTCTGGCCCAGCGGGGCTTGTGCTGGCGGTCCTCTCTGGGGCTTGTGCTGGCGGTCCTCTCTAGCCCAGCGGGGCTTGTGCTGGCGGTCCTCTCTGGCCCAGCGGGGCTGGTGCTGGCGGTCCTCTCTGGCCCAGCGGGGCTGGTGCTGGCGGTGGCCTCCTGGGCAGCGGGGATGATGGCGGTGGCCTCCTGGGCAGCAGGGATGATGGCGGTGGCCTCTTGGGCAGCAGGGCAGGTGCTGGCGGTGGCCTCCTGGGCAGCAGGGATGATGGTGGTGGCCTCCTAGGCAGCAGGGCAGGTGCTGGCGGTGGCCTCCTGGGCAGCGGGGATGATGGCGGTGGCATCCTGGGCAGCATGGATGATGGCGGTGGCCTCCTGGGCAGCGGGGATTATGGCAGTCTTCTCCGCCGTGCTGCTCTTCCCAGACCTGCTGACTTTCTTGTGGCCCTTCCCCACCTTGGAAGGTGTCGCAGCTGACTCAACACTCCCACCTGGACCCCTGGGAGCGACTTTGGTGGCTGGAGTCTTCCCCCTCTCCCGCCGGGCACTGGCCAACTTTTGATGCTTGACAGGTCCTCTCTAGCCCAGCGGGCTGGTGCTGGCAGTCCTCTCTAGCCCAGCGGGGCTGGTGCTGGCGGTCCTCTCTGGCCCAGCAGGGCTTGTGCTGGCGGTCCTCTTTAGCCCAGTGGGGCTTGTGCTGGCGGTCCTCTCTGGCCCAGCGGGACTTGTGCTGGCGGTCCTCTCTGGCCCAGCGGGGCGTGTGCTGGTGGTCCTCTCTGGGGCTTGTGCTGGCGGTCCTCTCTAGCCCAGCGGGGCTTGTGCTGGCGGTCCTCTCTGGCCCAGCGGGGCTGGTGCTGGCGGTCCTCTCTGGCCCAGCGGGGCTGGTGCTGGCGGTGGCCTCCTGGGCAGCGGGGATGATGGCGGTGGCCTCCTGGGCAGCAGGGATGATGGCGGTGGCCTCCTAGGCAGCAGGGCAGGTGCTGGCGGTGGCCTCCTGGGCAGCGGGGATGATGGCGGTGGCATCCTGGGCAGCAGGGATGATGGCGGTGGCCTCCTGGGCAGCGGGGATGATGGCAGTCTTCTCCGCCGTGCTGCTCTTCCCAGACCTGCTGACTTTCTTGTGGCCCTTCCCCACCTTGGAAGGTGTCGCAGCTGACTCAACACTCCCACCTGGACCCCTGGGAGCGACTTTGGTGGCTGGAGTCTTCCCCTTCTCCCGCCGGGCACTGGCCAACTTTTGATGCTTGACAGGTGGGGGACTGTCTGTGCTGTGGCTCCGTGCCACACTGGCTGCCCTGGTGGCCGGTGCACGGCAGATTTCGGTGACTACAGGCACCACTGGTCCCGGAGATGTTGTGGCTGAGGTGCTAGGTTGGGACCTGGAGAGTCGGGCCCTAGGAGACGGACGGGGTGGGAGAGGTGAGGGAAAGAGGTCAAGGTTGAACAGGAAAAGTTTTTGGGAGACACTGGGACGGGTAGTTAGAGGGGTTTGGGAGTGGAGGAAGAGGTTGTAGTTGTAGGGGGTGTTCGTTTGGTGACTTTGGGTGAAGGTGCATGCGCTGGAGGCTGTCGTGAGGTGGATGGCTGTTGGGTGGGTTTGTGCCTGCGTTTGTGTATCTTGGGAGGTGGCGTCACAGACACACTGGGAGAGGACACAGGGGACGTGTGAATGGTAGTGGGGGTGGTGACTGCACGTGAGCGGGGTGTGGTGGTGTGTGTGCTGGTGATGGCAGTAGTGGCTGTAGATGTAGTGCATGCAGGTGTGAGTGTAGACGAGACTGGGAGGGAGGAGGGAGATGAGGAGGAGGGGGACAGAGTGGAGGCAGTGGATGTTGGTGTGACTGCATGTGTGTGATTCTTGCGTGAGTGCCTGTGGGATGTGTGGTGCTTATGTTTGCCTGAGCTTCCCTTGTGTGTTGACGTGTGTGCATGCTGGTCTGAAGGTGTGCTTGGGATAGGCTGAGGTACAGGGGATTGGGTCTGGGTGGAGGAAGTTGGAGGGGGAGGCTAGACACAGGGAGAATGGCTGCCATCAGTGCTGAGGCCACAGTCTGAAAAGCTTGCTGAAGGGCCACCTGACCAGAATGAATGCCCTCCAGGAATGCATTTGTTTGTTGCAACTGCCTTTCTACACCCTGGATGGCATTCAAAATGGTAGACTGCCCAACAGTGAGGGACCTGAGGAGGTCAATGGCCTCCTCACTGAGGGCAGCAGGGGTGACTGGGGTAGGGCCCAAGGGGCCTGGGGCGAAGGTGATGCCCACCCTCCTGGGTGAGAGGGCACGGGGAAAAGGCTGAGGGGCTGCTGGGAGGGCGGTGCTGGTGGAGGAGCTCCCATCAGAGGACGAGTCCCTGTCACTGGTGTCAGCTCCTGTCCCCGCTGTGGAGCTCCCCTCGCCCTCCGTCCCACTGGTGAAATCAGACTCCATGGTGTCGCCCTCCAGGGCAATGTGGGATGCAGCTCCCTCCTGCTCTGGTGCCACTGCTCCTCCGCCTGATGATGCTAATGCACACAAGAACAGGGAGACCAAAAAAAGGGGGGGGGGGCGACAGAAGAAAGACATGTTGAGTGCATGCATTACTGCTACCGTTGGCGGACATGACAGACACAGAAGCCCCCTGCACTACGCCGTGCTCTTGGGCTCCACTGTTCAATCCCTGGGACATGGCCTACAAGGCTATAGACGACATCTGCACACATGGATGACACAGGAGCATGACTAGGTGTACTTGGCACTCTACAGAGGTGGGGTGGGGTGCCACATGGCCTGCCTTACGGAGGGACCTTGCCTACTAAACTCACCCTGGCCTAGGGAAACCCACAGCCCACCTCCCCCACCCAGACACCTCCACTGCGCGCAAAATCAGCAGAATGAGAGTGTACTCACCCCCTTGTGGCTGCTGTGATGCGCTTGCCCATCCAACTCCGGGTACGCCACCGCCAGGATCCTGAACATCAGGGGGGTCATGGTGCGACGGGCACCCCTCCCACATTGGGAGGCCATCCCCAGCTGAGCCTCCGCCGTCTTCTTGCTTCAGCGGCGAATGTCCTCCCATCTCTTACGGCAGTGGGTGCTCCTTCTGTGGTAGACCCCCAGGGTCCGGACGTCCTTGGTGATGGCCCCCAAATATATTTTTTCTGGTGGGCGCTGACCTACATGAATTGTACAGGGGGAAAAGAAAAGTTATTACCAACTGCACCGTCACAGTCATTGGCCCCCATCCCTACCCTTGCCATGTGGTACATGCACTCATCGTCGTTTCATGCACACCTCAATCTCCCCCCCATCTTTCATCCACCCCAATCCACACAGGCATAGCCCATACAGCAGGCTCCCAGTGTACTTACCTGTTTGTCTGGAGGACCGTAGAGTAGCGTGTACTGGGGGAGGACCCCATCCACGAGTTTCTCCAACTCCTCCGATGTGAAGGCAGGGGCCCTTTCCCCAGACACTCGAGCCATTGTCTCTTCCAGACTGAGGTCACAGCAGCACTTGCAGTGTAGGTCCTCTCCTGTCGAAGATCAGGTATCGAGTGATTGAACAGATAGAAAATGGCGGTCACGTCCGCGGCAGTGCGTACAGTCACCGCCGGTATCTATCGTCATTGGCTCCTGGGACCCATAGGGTCCAATGTTAACCAATGCAGCATTGCGCCGCGGTCTTCGACCGCCTACCGCGACAGTGTACAACGCCAGCACAGTTACCTCACATCCCATTGTCCCACTTTACAGGTCAGGCAGCCGCCATTTCAGGGGCCCACATGGCTTAATTTTTAACTGCGTCACACATACCTAGGCCTAGCCTCAACGCACATACAGGCCACTTTTCGGATTATGATTCGTGTTCTGTGTAAGCTGTGGGTACGTACCTCTGAGTTGGTTGACTCTTTGCTCGCTGTTGTCCTTCATAGGCACCGTCCGCTGGGACATGTGAGGAGATGGCAGCATCCTCCGGTGTACAGACCGCTGGTGGACCTGTCGACAATGGAGAAAGACATGTGATCATCACCTACAGGCTTGACCGTGCCACAATCCAGGAACTGTGTATCCAGCTGGAGCCAGACCTGATGTCAGCTATCCGCCATCTGACAGGAATCCCCCCTCAAATGCAGGTGCTGTCAGTACTCCAATTCCTAGCAAGTGGGTCATTTCAAACAACAGTGGCCATAGCATCAGGGATGTCCCAGCCTATGTTTTCCAACGTGTTGTCCAGAGTGTTGTCTGCCCTGCTGAAACACATGCGGAGCTACATCGTTTTCCCTCAGGTGGAGGATCTGCCTACATTGAAAGGTGATTTCTATGCCCTGGGACATATCCCCAACATCATAGGTGCCATTGATGGGACCCATGTGGCTTTGCTACCCCCGCAGGAGTGAACAGGTGTACAGAAACCGGAAGAGTTATCATTCCATGAATGTGCAGATGGTGTGTTTGGCAGACCAGTACATCTCCCATGTGAATGCCAAGTTCCATGGCTCAGTGCATGACGCCTACATCCTGCGGAATAGCAGCAACCCTTATGTGATGGGTCAACTCCAGAGGCACAGTGTGTGGCTATGAGGTGAGCACATGGACCCAATACAGTGGGAATAGTTGTCTGGGTATATCCCTACAGGTTAGTGTGTGTCTAACAGTTGTCCCTCGCCATTTGCAGGTGACTCTGGTTACCCCAACCTGTCATGGCTACTGACCCCAGTGAGGAATCCCAGGACAAGGGCAGAGGAACGCTACAATGAGGCCCATGGGCGAACTCGGCGGATTATAGAGCGGACCTTCGGCCTCCTGAAGGTCAGGTTCTGTTGCCTCCATATGACAGGTGGATCCCTATTCTACTCACCAAAGAAGGTGTGCCAGATCATTGTGGCCTGCTGTATGCTTCACAACTTAGCTTTGCGACGACAGGTGCCTTTTCTGCAGGAGGATGGTCCAGATGGCGGTGTTGTTGCAGCTGTGGAGCCTGTGGACAGTGAAGACGAAGAAGCAGAAGAGGACATGGACAACAGGAACTCAGTGATCCTGCAATATTTCCAGTGAGACACAGGTAAGAATACAGACCTGCCTACTACATGTACTTTAACACTACTACCTCTCTACTGTCTGTCGTTTTCACCCAGAGTATGGTCACTGAGTTGTCAACTTTCCCTTACGATTTCACAGATGTGGGTCCCACAGTGTGACATCTGCTTGGTTTCCTCATGGACTAGAGCTGTGTGACATAGGTATGTTGACATTACAAATGAAAGAACATTTTGACACTGTAATTGCTAATACACAATTTCAAAATCACAGACTGACTCCAGATTGTTTTGTGCTTCAAGGGTGTTTATTTAAGTGCTCAATATTGGAGGGGGTTGTAAAATGGTGAGGGGTGATGGTGGAGGAATGTCCATGGCAGAGTCCAGTCTATTAGTCTCACAGGTGCATTGCCCAAATAAGCATAGGAAGTGGAGCTGGGGCAATTTGAGGATGGACAGGGTGACAAGGTGGGACAGAAGGATGACATTCAGGGTGGTCTCATTTCTTGGCGGGGGTCTTGGCATTGTTCTCTGTCTTTGTCCTGGATCTCAGGGACCGTTTGTGGGGTGATTCTCCCTCTGCAGGGGGTGGGGTGCTGTTGTGGTGGTCCTGTGGCAGGGTGTCCTGTCCACTAGCACTGGCGGAGGTGGTGGGCAGTTCATCGTCCAGGCTAGTGTCAGGGGCCCCTTGTTGTGCCACAGTGTCCCTGCTGGTGTTGAGTACTTCCTTCAGCACCCCAACGATGGTACCCAGGGTGGAATTGATGGTTCTGAGTTCCTCCCTGAAGCCCAAATACTGTTCCTCCTGCAGGCGCTGGGTCTCCTGAAACTTGGCCAGTACCGTTGCCATCGTCTCCTGGGAGTGGTGGTAGGCTCCCATGATGGAGGAGAGGGCCTCGTGGAGAGTGGGTTCCCTTGGCCTGTCCTCCCCCTGTTGCACAGCAGCCCTCCCAGTTCCCCTGTGTTCCTGGGCCTCCTTCCCCTGAACCGTGTGCCCACTACCACTGCCCCCAGGTTCCTGTTGTTGTTGGGGTGGTGGGTTAGCCTGGGTTCCCTGTAGTGGTGGACACACTGCTACTTGACGTGTCCTGGGGACAGAGGTATGGGCCCGCTGGGTGGGTGCTGCGCTGGTGTTTCCAGAGGGAGGAAGCTCTGTAGTGGATCCAGTTGGAGAGAGGTGCTGTCATCACCGTGGGCCTCTTCTGTTGGTGGTGTGGACATGTGTGGACCCTCCTGTCCGGTGACGTTGGGTAGGGGTCCTGCAGGGGTATAAAAGGATGTTTATTACATCTGTGTGTGGCATGGTGTGCAATAGGTGGGTGACCGTGTACCCCAGTGCTTGCATTCCTGTGTGGGACCTTGTGTGATGGTGGTTTAGGGGGTGTATGGGTATCTGTAGTGGCCATGCATTGGTGATGGGTGTCCATGCTTTGTTGTTGCATGCAGGGCTTGGGTTTGGGATGGGTGGTTTGTGATATTGGGACATTTGTGAGGAGTAGGAGTGATGGGGGTGAGGGTGAGGGTGTGGGTATGTGATGGCATGCAGATATGGTGGGGGATGTAATAGTAAAGCTTTGACTTACCAGAGTCCATTCCTCCATCTACTCCTGCAAGGCCCTCAGGATGCAGAATCGCCAAGACCTGCTCCTCCCATGTTGTTAGTTGTGGGGGAGGAGGCGGGGGTCCGCCGCCAGTCCTCTGAACCGCAAGGTGGTGTCGAGACCACGGAACACACCTTCCCCCGTAGGTCGTTCCTTCTCTTCCTGATGTCATCCCGATTTCTTGGGTGCTGTCCCACTGCGTTGACCCTGTCCACTATTCTTCGCCATAGCTCCATCTTCCTAGCTATGGAGGTGTGCTGCACCTGTGCTCCGAATAGCTGTGGCTCTACCCGGACGATTTCCCCCACCATGACCCTAAGCTCCTCCTCAGAGAACCTGGGGTGTCTTTGCCGTGCCATGGGGTGGTGTGGGTGATGTGTGGGGTGGTGTGTGTGGTGATAAGTGTGCTGATATGTAGTGGTGTGATCTGTGTGGAAGTTCTGTGGGCGATGGTATTGTGTGCCTGTGGATGCTTGGTAGTAGTTTGTAGTGTCTCTCTCTGGCCTTCTCTCTGTGATTCTGGTCGTAGGGGTTTGTGGGTGATGTGGGTGTGTGTTTTATATTGTATTGGGTGTGTGGGAGTGGTGTGTGTATGTGTATAAGGTGTGTGTATTTGGAATTGTCCAATGTGGCTGTGTTTTGTAGATGTGTGTGTATTTTGAGCGCAGCGGTGTGTACCGCCAATGGAATGCCATGGTTGAAAGACTGCCGCGTGGATTCGTGTGTCGTGATAGTGTGGGCGTATTTCTGTTGGTGTGACGGTGGAGGATTTGTTATCCCAGTTTATCACTGACCTTTGGTGTGGCGGACTTGTATGGGTGTCTGAATTTTGTCAGATTCCGTGCTGTGGGTCATAATAGCTGTGGCGGAATTCCGCGGCCGCGGCGGTGTGTTGGCGGTCTTCTGCATGGCGGTAAGTAGTTTTTACTGCCAATGTTGTAATGACCACAATAATTCCTTGCCCCTTTTTCAGAAAGGGCCCAGCAATCGATCACAGTCTAATTTCAAAATTCTCATCGGGTACCTGTATTTTCTCTATAGCATATATATTTTCCTCACTCTTGAACTTGAACTTTGATTCATGTTTACATACCTTTTCCCCACAGGATCAATCTGTTCAATCATGTTAATTTTAGGTGAACTTGATTCACTTACAATTTTACACTATTCAGTTCTCAGGATTTTCTATTTAGACTGGTGTACTCAGCAGTTCTTTCTGAAGGTCAGTTTTATGCTTTGCCCTATAGCAGAGGGACACTTAATAGATCAGTAATACTTTACCCTCTGCTCTTGGGCCTTTCATTGTCATTTTAATACAGAATACCAGTCTGCTTACCATATTACTATATGCAGACTTGTTACACTTAATGATAGTGGATACTGACACTTTTCATATTGGTGTGCTTCACAACTGACTTTATTATAGGTTTCCCCTGGCATATTTGTGTTATTTCTTCTTCCTTCTGGGTCTTAGTTTTATTTACGTAAGCTTATTGTGACATAATGGTTTATGATGATGTTCCTATGATATGACAAACTAAGTGATAAATTTGTTATTTGACATAGGTAGCTATTTACTCGTTCTACAACCCTCTAGTGCTTTTTGTGACTTATCTTTGAAATTTACAAATGTGACTAACTTCATGATGCCGATTTGTCTCTTTAATATTCAATGAATTTCCTACTCATTGGGCCGAACACCTGAAATGTGATATGATATCCATAGGGTTCTATCAAGATACACAGAGGAGTAGTAGAACTGAGATTTATTTTAATCAGCAGTTTCTTTTGATAGGGTTACTACCTACCAGATGAAACATGTTGGCTGGATTAGGCAGTAACTACAATAAACAAGACTGGAAATAATCTTACATTCTAACAAATAAACTGAACTGGAGGCCACTGTGATTAGAAAGACTCCTCATTAAAGGACAACTAATTCAAAACCACATATTGTGTGCAGACATTGATTATCTGTTTGGTCTTGGGATTCTCTTTTGTCCCATCTTGGAGACTATAGGGCAGCAAATCTCTACTTATGTTCAACACCTATTTCAATTGGCACTAGAAGAAGGGATTCTGATACTGATTCTGTGTCAGCTTGATTATTGTGTTGATATTCCATACCATGTCCTGAAAATAGAACAAATGTCATCAGAACAAGCACTTTGCAAAGCATTTACGAGGAGGCATATTAGTGCTAATATAAGGGACAAAGTGGCTACTTCATACTCATAAATGCCTGATATCTTACCTGAACATGTAGAGGCCATTATTCTCTTCACTCCAACATTGTTACTGGGTATGTGTAAATGTTTCACCTGCTCTGGACACAAGATTACTGATGTATTCAGTTTAAGTCTTTTCTTTATTTGATATTTACTCTATTCTCCACAAGATATCAAGTGAGGCCATACAAACACAGTTGTCCTTCCTCAAATGTGTTTTTAGACAATGCAATGTTTTAAGGCCCAGCTTTCAGTCACTTGGCAGAACATAGGAGAGAAGGCAACAGTAAAGGTACCTCTGGAAAACACAACACTGTTCTGCTGCCCTCTGGAAACCTAAATCTACATAGGCTCGAGGAAGGAGCATGTCTGTTCTATCTCCTTAAAGCTTGGGTGGGGCAGCAACTTTCAAACAAACAGTAAGCACTACATCCAGATAGTCTTTCTGATAGTGTTCAAAATCATTAGTTTGTAGTCTTGAGTAGTAATCTAACTTAGAAACAGAATATAGCTTGATTTCTACAGGGTTTTCATTGAAGCAGTCCTTATTCAGTACATCTTCATGATTAATATAGTTTGATAGTCATAGGGTTTTCATAAAAGCAGTCTTTATTCAGTACATCTTCATGAACACATGATTTTTTTTAAACGTGTTTCATTCCTTCTTGCATAACTTCCTCAGGCCTGCAAGTTGTAACAATATGTTACTTAAAGGATTGAATATACAATGTACAAAACAATATACATATACAACAAAAACATTTATTTTGTTTATTCTAAAATGAGCTCCTTTTTACCACCATCATGGTACCAAAGAATACTATCACTACTTATATTGGTCAACTTCATTTGTACAGTACATTTTATAAACTGAATTTGTCTAAAGCCGTAGTTCCTGAATTATGTCACCTGTAAATATATGCCATCCTTGTAACAAGACTTGATAACCAATCCTTAAGATGAAAGAAGTGGAGGAAATAATTTATACCTAAATCTTAAACCAATTTCAGCATCTATGTATCATCTGAACATTTCTTGTGATACAGTCCCTAAGTATTCTGACAGTTATATTACTCACAATCGTACATTATGCGGCTGTTGAGAAAATTCCTAAACAATCTGTAATATAACTGCAGATACAGTAGAAGGTTTAACCAATATAGGCTATATGAGTGGCAAAGCAAAGGAGCTGCCCAGGGAGAACACGCAGGTACTCTCCGCTCCCCAGGTCCAGCATAAAATAACTGTTGTTTTCAAATCCATATATTTCTAAGTATGCACAGAACAAAGCGAGTGTTGGAAGGTGGATTATTAGTAGTGGTAAGGATGCACCTACCACTAGCAATAAGGCCACAAATGCAAAATAAGGTCCAGTCAAGGTCTCATTACATTAGCCCCTGGCTCAACCCTTGGTAGCTGGCTGCGAGCAGTCAGACTTAACTCAGGAGACGGGTACGTAAAGCATTTAAATATGCCACTACACTAAAAAAGAGACAACGCACAATAAAAATTCCACACCAATTTATAAAAATAGGAAATACTTTTATCTTTAAAATGACACCAAAACACCCAAAATCCAATATAGGGACCAGAAATATTAATTTTGAAAGATTAAACACTTTCTAGTGCTTAAAAACCTATAGCGGCAGCTTGGGACATCTGGTCGCGCTTGACCAGGACAAAGTCAAACTTTGAGGCTGACCGCGATGGAGACCTGGCCAGATATACTACGTGGGAGGCCCAATCAAAATTCTACCTTTGGACGTAGAACTTTTCTGGAGGATTTTCTCTCGATGTCGTGCGGTCCCCTCCAGCAGGCTGAATTTGATGCAACCTCATCGGATTGCTTCTCCGCGAGACCCTGTTCCACTCCTCGAAGTCTAAAGCTCCAGAGCTTTCAGCGAGACGAACCTGAAATCCAAGCCGCGTTGAGGTTGAAGGTAGTCAGGTTGACTCTTGACTCCGGGTCAGTCTACTTATGGAGCTTTTGTCCAAAGGTTGCTCCAAACCTTTGGAATGTCTTCCTGAAGTTCCCCTTCAGGGTTCAAAGTGTCCAAAACACAAATCCATGGGTCTAGCAGCTCTGAGATGGACGTTGGAAGTTTGAAACTACAATTCCCGTAATGCACCATTCCAAAAGTCCACTGGGTGCATTCCAGGCTGGGGACGTCTTAATACCCCTTGCCTTATTATATACTAGGGACTTACAGGAGTCTGCCATTGCTAATTGTAATCATACTTAATTACCATATACCTTTTTAATCAGAGCACTGGGTCTGGTTAGCAGAGCCCAGGGCACAGTCAGAACTAGCAGTCAAAAAATGGGTGTGAACAGGGCTAAAAGGATGACTTTCTCACAGCAAGGAAGAACATTATAGTTCAGGCAACATAGCCATACACAGATAAGAACCAAGATAAAATATAACACATCTTCCCTTCTCAGCACATAAAACACTAAAACCATACAACATAGGCATACAAAACGACAAGCCACACCACACTCAAAGGACTACCACAACAGAATACATAGATATAAATCATCCTCCCTTCTCAGCTAAAGCCATACAAGACTGAAATACAAACAAACCAAGACAAGCCAAAAGACTACCACAACAGAATACAAAACATTTAGCATGCAGAAAAGCTAAAATGGGATTCATGTAAGAAACATAATAGGATTTGAGGCTTTATGTAGACTCTGACGCAGAGGAGGAATAGCCATCTTACACAAAGGGTCACTGGTAGTGGAATCACACTCAGAAGCACCTGGGGAAATGATTGTAACACCAACTTGGTGAAGCACCTCTTCTCCCACTTTCACCACTCATGAGATATTCCACCAATGACCCTTAGCAACTCTACATGCACTTCCACATACTTTCTCCACTTTTAAACAGTCACCAAAGTTGTATCTTCCTTTTTGTACATGAAAAGCAGATTTAAAATGAACCTTTTTCCGACTTCTACTTTCACAGTTTTTACTCTTTTTTTCTGATCATACCAGCACTTCTGTTTGTTCTGAGCAAGACCAACATTCTCCCTGACCAACACCATCAGATTCTCAACATCAGATTCATTCTTCAGTCATTTGGACATCGAACTTAGTCAAAAAATGTTACTAGCTTTCCTACTTCTCAGTAATTCAAATGGAAAACATTGGTAAAATAAGGTGTAGTTCTATAAAACCACAACATACTGCTCACAGGTTTAACAATCTCATGGTTTCCACTTTTAGTCCATCTAATGCACGTCCCAAGAACACTGTTGATTCTCTCAATAAGACCATTGGTTTGGGAATGATATAAAAAGCTTTTGAGATGTTTAACTCCACGTGATTCAAGGAAACTCCGAAACTCACTGCTAACAAATTGGGTACTATTGTCTGAATTAAGAGCCTCAGGAAAACCCTCCCTCAAAAAAATCTCTCTGAGGAGCTCCACCACAGAGTGTGAACCAGGATCTTTTACAAACTTAAGGTCCGGCCATTTCAATATTAATCTATCAGAACCAAAATTAACTTAGCATTGCCATGCAAAGAATCATAGGGACCAATACCATCAATCCGTATTTTTAACCAGGGTCTTGACGGAAACTCAATTGGAGTCAAATGAGGGATAGAAATCTTTAAACTTTTGTCTGTAAAAGCAAACACACCACAACCTTCCACCACATCTTCAATGTGAGCATCAATCTTGAGCCACCAAATAAATCACAAAGATGCTCTTCATGCTCTTCATAGGCATTATTAATTATATTATCCCCTCCAATTATGTGGCGGAACCAATTTTTCTGATATAAGCAACATTCCATCTTCCATAGAACGTTCCTCACAAACTTTAAAGTATGTCTGAAGCATGGGAGATAATACCTTTTCCCTCGGCCATCCATTTTTGATGAGATTTAAATCCTTTTATAACACATGTTCCTCACTTGAAGAAATTCTCCATTCATCTTCAGAATACAACCCCCAAATTGGGTACTCCAACAGACCCCACCAAACAGTCCTCAAAATCTTCATCCGGGAGTTCAGAAAGCCTGAGTTTATTTCTATTACTTTTATTTGGGAAACGGTAAAGAAAGAAGGCCCTGACATTCTTACCACCCCCCAGCAATGTGAATGATATCAAACTGGAACTGCAACAGTTTAGTACATAGACTCAGAATTCTAGGTGTACAACATTTGCTTCCAACGCCACTGAAGATAAACACAAGAGGCTTATGTTCTGTCTGTAAACAGAACCGTTTACCCAGATGTAGAAGCAACACTTTTCAATTGCCCACAAACATGCAAGCAACTGATTTCGATAACAGAGTGTTGCAAGTCTGCATCTTGTAAAACCCTTGAGGCAAACGCAATGCTAAGCTGAACATCACCCTTCTTTTCTATGAGTACAGTCCCCAAACCCACATTACTGGCATCAACTGTGATGACTTTTTTGGAAACCACATGTCCCAAATACTCAACATCATTACGCAAGAATTTACATTTCTCCTTGAGCACAACACCTTTATTCTTGAAAATATTGAGCAGCCTTCCAGAATAACGTGTGCTGCAACTTCTGCAAATATTAGCACATCACCTTTGAAAACCAAGACCCCTTCCACCTGTTCCTGCAAGATGTACATAAACCTTTTGAAAAAATGATGCCACTGGGACAAGCTAGGCGGTATAAGGCGATATTGAAAGGTACCTATTGGGGAGATGAAAGCCATAAAATGTCTCTACTCCAGATACAATTCCACTTGATCTTATGCAGAGGCAAGATTAAGCTCAGAAAATAAATTTGCCCCTGCCTTGCAAGCAAACAAGTCATTGATATTAGGTACAGGGTGTGAGTCAAACCAAATTTCTATGTTTAGAGACTGTAAATCAATATGGACTCACAATTGGCCACTGTGCTAGAGCATGATTCAATAGTTCAATGATGGCCTGTTCATACAATGTCTTAAGGTCATTTTCTAGATTATCCCTAACATTGAACGGCAACCCATATAGTTTGTGTTTGACAGGAATTGCTCCCTCTTTGACCCTGATTTTATGTTTGAAGTTTTGAGCTTACAGAGTGTATGAGTAAAAATGTCACAAAACTTACAGTTCCACCCAACTACCAGAACCTGTTCTTTAGCACCGGGCTTAAGAACCATTCCAAATAAACCCTGGTGAAACCACCCGAAAATGTTCAAAACCTTGATTGCAAAATAGATTTTTCATTCTATTCTCCTTCCCATCTTCCATGTAACCCAACAGTTCAATCTTTCTCCCTTCATAAGAAACAGGAGAATGGCCAGGTGGAAACAAACTCCTGTGACTCCATGTGTTCTTGATCAATCGTTGGATAATAATTGTGGTTCTTGCTCCTGAATCCACCAAAACTTAAAATGTTATCCCCCCTCCCCGAATGTCCCCAATAGGTTCAACACAACATGAAGTATCTCCCAAAACGGGACGGCTCCTTTTTAGTTCGTAGTGACATCAGGAAAAGTGCCTTCATCCCCAACAGTAAGTAGGAGATCATTTCAGCCTTCAATGTCAGAATCAGAGTCAGGATCACCATCACACTCTATCACACATGGTACAGACTTGACAGAATTTATTTTTCTGGAAAACCTTAGCAAAATTTCCAAACTTCTTGCAATAATTAGAGGTGACATTTTTAGCTGGACATGCTTTACCATTTTTAACATGCAAAACATTCCCACAACTGTAACACATATTAGTGGGGGATGTTTCCGTTTTGGAACAAAAAGGTCTGTTACCACTATTTTTTGTTTGAATATCAGACATTTTACACAAAGATTTGCCAAGTTTAACAAACTTTACTGTCTTTATAAATTTCTCCTCTAATTCTTTGACAGAAATTTCAGAAATCTTTATACTCTTTGTTGATTTGATAGTTTTGTATAGAAAGGGATTTCCCATTGATAACAGCTTTTGCTGAATATGTTTATCATTACAATGGGTAACAAACTAGTCTCTAATCAACTGATCCATGAAATTGTCAAACTGACATTCAGAGATAAGTCTACAAAGAGCTGTGATGTAAGTGTCCCCATCGTCATCCATTATTTGTTTGCATTTGAAAAGCTTGTGCCTGAGGACAATTAAACTAGGTTGCTTATCAAATCTCATTTGAAGTTTTTTACCCACCACTTGATACTCATCAAGCGCTTCACCTTCAACCAAAAATACCTCAGGTAAATGTTTGAATTCAGATCCCTCCTCAAATACTAGAGAACGTAAAAGCAGGCATTTTTTCCTTTCCACTCTGAACATGGAAGCACCAACTGCTCCTAAATAAGTTTCAAATGCATTGAACTGAATAGACCACCTGACTGGTGGATCGCCAGGAGATTCTAAAAGTGATGGAGGAGGAGCAATGGATTGCATAGTAAAAATATTAACCGCAGATACTGACTAGGTGTACTGGTCACAGTATAAACAGTAGAAGCTACTTGTTGCAAGCCTTAGTGACGACAGACAAGCAGTGGAGATTAATAAGTATGCTTGTTACTGTAGCTAAAATCTTGACTTGACTGAACCAAAATCTTGACTTGCTACAGTTCTGAATTCTTGATATGACTGTACTAAAATTCTGACGTGCTCTCCCAGGTTGGCTTGCTATTATTATTAAAAAACGATGAAAAACGCCTTGACAAGACAAATGTGTATCTATTAGGTGATATTTCCTCACCCAAAATGGTGGCATAAACGAGGAAGTTGGCTTTCCAGTTACTTCTTCCCGCTCCTGCCCAGCAACAATGCGCAGTGAATAGCTGTAAGCAGGACAAAAGCTTTTTCGTTTGAATTGTCTCAGCACTGGAGTGGACCTAACACTCCAAAATGGTGGGCACAAAGCGAGGAAGTTAGCAGAACAGTCTTTCTCTCCTCTCAGATGTGCAGCAGGACCCACAAATTCAATGTGCAGTGAAGGTCTGCGGAATCTTACATTACAGTCTTTCGCTCCCCAGACATACACAGCAGGGGGCCCAAACCCAATGCACAGTGAAGGTCTGCAGAGGGCTGAAGGAGAAGAGCTCTCTAAATATATCTCTCTGTGAAGAATGTAAAGGATCTGCGCCCACAAACACAGTACTCGCAGCAGTGCCCGAACAACGGCACTTGCGGATGTAAACAACAGCATCGTCAACCCAGGTCAAGGCAACCTTGATGAAAACAAGACGTCCCCAGAGAAGCGTCTAAGTAGTGATGACAATGGCAGATGTATGAGGAGATATACAAGGCATACCATGGAAGTAAATGAGGCAGCAGGCAGGGCTCGGAGGACAGCTCAAGTCATCTCCAATAGATCTGTACTATCAACTACAGATACAGTAGGAGGTTTAACCAATATAGGCTTTATTAGTGACAAAGCAAAGGAGCTTGCCAAGAAGCACATGCAGGTGCTCTCAGCTCCCCAGGTCCAGCATAAAGTACCTGCTGGATCCAATCGAAACATTTTAAGTATGCACAGAACTAAGCGAGGTGGAACATTCCAGTACAAGCAACATGCCCATACACAGATAAGAACCAAGATCAGATATAACTTAATCTTTATCATGAAAGTGGTGACCGGAGCAGTTTCATCGCCTGATTAGGGCAAGTTTCAGATAGGATCTTGGCATTTCAGATCAAACTTTCTTCACTGTGTAGTACAATACACATTTGGATATCTCTCTGCATATAATAAAAGAGAGGTCTATTAAACTGTATCAGTGCCTTCTTATTCATCCACAGTGGGTTTGAAAGTGTAAATGGTATTAAACGTGATTGTCTGAAACTAAACTATATTAACTCGCTCTCAATATAACTTATGTTCAAGTGAGATAGATAAATTAATCTTTTACCTATCAAATCATATAGAGACCTATAGCCAGAGTAAAATGACAAACAGTACTATGAGTCCTTTACACTACTAAGTCTAGGTGTAGACACTGCATTAAAGTACTAGAGAAAGACACACATTTAGAAGTTGCAAACCAATTTTAGTATAGAGTAACCAGGGAAAGGATCTGTGTTGTTTATATTAAGTATCATCTTGTAACAAAGCCATAATGGTCAGAGGCAGATTCAATTATCCCCCATAACATTATTTCCACACTTTTCAGAGGTTAAACTAGTGTCTAACACACAAGATCATATATGGATTGTCTGAAAGAACAGACACATGAAACTCATTTTAAGGTACAGCTCAGAGAATAACAGAGCTGCAAGCCCATATGAACACTTTTGTGTAGAAAAGTCTCCTTCCTGGGTGGCGTTGTGGTATATCCCTTCAAACAGGATGTATAGGTCTGATAGCTCCATACTAGAAGAAATGAAAGAAAACATTTGCATCAAGTGAATTATATAAAGTCAATAGTCTTGTGAGAGCAAAATGCATTCGGGTGTAAAGGACATAAGAGGATATATATTGTTGAACACCTCCTTATGTAAATCCGTCAATTAAAAAGCAGGATCAAAACTATTTATATTGCAATAGAAGGGTAATGCATCCTAACTACAGTAATAGTGATAAATAAGAACAGGGTCTTTTAACAGTATATGCCTGTTAACACGCTACCACACCAACTTAGTCGATTTGCTTCATACAATTAAGCTCCAACATTAATCCCTCTGGCCTTCATTCTGTCTTAGAGGGTTTCACTGTGCCAGCAGTTGGGTTTGTGGGGCTCCTTGTTTTATATTCGTATTTGTCAATACTTTATAGATGGTCCTGCATTTTCCTAATACTTTACAATACTTTTATTTCACTTTGGGCATGTCCGACCGCCAAACTCGTGGGGAGAATGCCACTGTCATACTGGTGGCGCGCCCCAAGTATATTACAATGTTCTCACTAGGTTGACTGGCCGGAACATTGAGTTTCGCATTCCCGCTGGGCTGACCAGCAGGAACAGTGCTACGATATTGGTCTCGGCTCCTTTAAGGGAGCCATTGCCAATATGGTAGCACACCAGCACCATCGGAATGCGCATCGTCTGCAAAGCAGGCAGTGCGCATTCCGATGGTGATGTGCCGGGGGGCCCCTGCACTGTTCAGGCCATGGGCATGGGCTGTGTAGGGGCCCCCATGTGGCCCCAAGCAATGTCTTTCCGCCAGCCTTTCCATGGCGGTGTCTACACCATGGAAAGGCTGGTCAAAAGCTGAATTGTAATCAGCCAGGCTCCGCTGAGTTCAGTGCCGCTGTGCCGAGTAGAACTCAGACTGCCATCAGCCCATCAGGAACCATTTTGCTGGCAGGGATGGCAGTCCCCTGGTGGTCCAACCACTAGGCTCCTAATGTGGGGGTCTGACTGTTACTGTGAGCGTGGTGGTCCTTGGACTGCCACACTCGTAATCAGGCCCTTAGTCTCATTGGTCTTTCTTCTGAAACACTCTTTGTATGGCCTTCTGTACTGGTTAGGAGTGTGGCAGTTGACTTTGTGCCAAATTTAGCTAACGGGTCCATTTCCTTTATTTCTGTTGCTGCAGATGGAATGCATTACATATCTGACAATTGGTTTATTGAGATGGAATAACCTCCTCTTCTTTCTTCTCCTTAGAAGTGGCTTTTGAGGAAGTGGGCTGCAGAGCAAAACAAGTCAAACACTTGGACATTTTTACTGTCAACTTCTGGAAACAATGGACATCACAGTAGGATGCATTAAAGGGTATCTCTTGCATGTTCCAATTAACTGAAGGGTTATGCCTCAAAAGCCATGTAGTGTCAAGTATCATGGGAAAAGAACTAACATCCTCTATATGCCCATTCTGAGGAGCCATGGATAAAGGAAGCATCTTGTAGCATATAGCTCTGGACATAAGAGCATTCTCATCCAATACTTGAATTGTTTCCTTTACTGATTTTTCCTCAACAGGAATCTGCTGAGCTGCTTGAACGTGATTGTCCTTAAAGCATCCAAATGTTCTGGAGTAAACAAGATCAAGGACCATGGGGGAGTTTCGGGATGTGGCAATCATAATTAGCCAGAAGAAATGTTCTTGATCCATAAGGGACACTTCCATTTATAGGCTCATACCTGAACCATTATTCAGGAACAGGCACAGTCATTTCCCTGCAAATGAGGGCAAGGTCTAACCAAATATCCAGTTTTTCTACAGTAAAAACAAGGTTCCGGATTGGCTATGTTGTTCTTGGTATTTGACTGAGAATCTTTTCATGCGTCCCTAATCTGCATGAGTTATTTGGTAGGAGCAGCACTTTCACTACTCTCAGAGTATTTGATAGATGAGGACAATTATAGGTTTGTTGCTCAGATTTCCAGAGTTGTTGTTGAGCATTGATTTGCAGTCTTACATCAATTATTACTGTGGATGGTTTATCAACCTTTAATGACACAGCACCATCCAATCATCTCCCAGTCTCTGATAAAATGCTGTAGCTGAGGACTCTTCCATCCAAGCAGCCTCAGCAGCAAGGTGATTCTCTTTCTCGACCTCTGAAAGAAGCGGGTATAGTGGATTGGGTCAGATATTTTATGAAGGTAAATTAAAATCTTGGGAGGAATTTCTGTTTATGACACGTGGATCTTTATCTAGATTTAAGTATCTTAAATTACAAAGTTGGTCACACTCCCTGCAAGAAGGGGGAACCCATACAAACGAGTTGGAGGAGGTACTGATTGATGGTTCTATTAGTAGGAAAGAAGTGGCGGTTTATTATGGTCTGTTCTTAAACATTCTGGAGCAGGAGCAGGATTTTCCTAGCTCACTATGGGCCAATTTGATTTGCAGGGAAGAGATTAATATTTTATGGTCAACTTAATGGCAGCTGCTGTATAGGGTAGTAAAACCTGCTTTACTGAGGAAAACCCATCTCTTTGTTTTACACAGGGTGTATTATACCCCTAGGAAGATAGGTAAATTTACTTTGAAAGGAAGCCCGGCCTGTAAGAAATGTGGTCTTGTGGATGCTGATGATCTTCATATGTTTTTGTTTTGTCCCAAGATCTTAAGTTTTTGGAGAGAGGTTTTTGAAATTATAAAGAAAGTATTTTCTGTACAGGTTGACTGCTCTCCAGAACTAGTATGATTTGGTTGGTCCCCTAAGTTTTTCTATCTTATTTTGTTGGGTAGGAGGGAGATTTGTAAACATTGGTTGTCTTTAATACCCCCCTCTCGGCTTAATTGGTTGTTATCTGTAACAAAAATATGTAAGTTAGATCTTAGCCGCCTTCATATTAAAGGATTGTGGATTTATGGAAGCCTTGGTTGAATTGGATGGATCATGGCATTTGAGTTATGATAAGAGCTATATAGGTAAAAGACGGTCTGATGATTAAAGCATACAAGCAGGACATCCCTCTCCTGTTGAAAGGGCTATTCCTATTGTTCTCGACTTCCCTTTAGGAAAAACTTGGCACCCTCTAGGTTAAATACTGGAATGCGGGCCTTGTTTTTTTCCTCTTTTGAATAGAAGTTTATAAAAGAATGTGAGGACCAAAAAAAAAAAAGAAAGTGACTGACATAAATCACTAGAGCCAGACTGCCTTATTTGAGAAATAGCACGCCAGTGTGTTTCTTTCCAAAAATAGTCGCAAACTGCGCCATGAATTGAATATATCTGGAATTGAATATATCTGATTCAATATAAATGGTGTTATCTACAACAAACAGTCTTTAGTCAAACAGAAGCATAAAAAAAATAACTTGGTTGTATCAGCTGTAAATAACTGGGATTTTACTGAAAAATGCAAACAACATTATGCCATAAAATCTTGAAACTTTTGAGGATATCCTTTGAATTCGTCTGGATGAGTTAAGGCAAAATTAAAAGTAGCTGATGAATTTTGATCCATTCCCAGTATGCTTTGCAATTTAAACTGGTTTACAGACACTCACCCTAGTGTTGTCATTACGAGGCAAGAGCAGAGTAGCCTTACCTGAACTGAGTATTAATTGATTCAATCAATGAAGCATGACACCTTGCTCCTGGTAAGTGACTTCAAGCTCTTCACTGATCTTAGTAACGGCTTGGGCCATCATCTGAATGGTACTTTGAGACAGGATATCAGGAGCCAGCCAAGCTGTCAGGGTATACAGTAAGTATATAATAGTAGCTGGGCAAAGAAAAAATAAAATCTGAAAGAAGGCTTATAAGTTCTAGCAGCGGGCGGTGCTATGACAAGCCAGGAGTCAACATGGAATCTGGAGAAGGCTCCTAGGCACTGCTGAACACTCACACATAAGGTTCTACTAACAAATGGGACAAAAGACTATTAAAAGGCGATAAGGGAAATAATGGGAACTGAGGGAATTGAAAGAAAAAAAAAGAAAAAAACAATGAGGGGACGCAATTTAAAAGGCAATGTAATCATGCAATTTGTGTCCAGGCACACATTAAATCCACATGGAGTCTAAATAGGGCTTTAACCTTCTTGACCTGAAAATAAGCACAACCCAGGAAGTGAGTACGTGTGAGTTACTGAAGCCAGTGGTCTAGTGTTCCTGTCCATTAAAAGTTCCACTATCCTGTTCTACAGTGGCTCCAGCTCCGTTGTACCTGTCACAAAGCCTGAATCCTAACAGCATATTATCCCTTTTAAATGGAAAGGGGTATTTCTGTGAAGTCAATGTCAAAATTATAAGTCACTGTCCGCCCAAGAGGATGTGATCATTCCACGCCTTATTTATCTGGGAGAGTCAGATTTACAGTATATAAAAGGTGATCTATTTGCTATAACAGCATACAAAAAGTCAGACTCACAGAATCCCATTCATGAATGATTTTTTGAGGCATTAAAGAAATCATTCTCCTACATGGGAGATCAATTTGGTTTTATGTAAATTGATGGTTCCTCCAGTTTGCACCTATACATGAAGCGTCACTAAAGCATCTAACCTGGAAGGTTGCTTTTCTAATGGCCATTACTTCAGCGGACAACGCGAGTTTTAGGCTCTCTACAATTGAGTTCTACAAAGTTTTCCATAAAGATAAGGTGGTTATGAGACTGCATCCATCTTTTCCTACACAAAGGTAGTGTCTCATTCTGTACACCAATCAATCTATATCTTTACCACTTTTCTTCAAGTATCCCATTTCTCCTGCAGGAACGTCGCTTCATTCCTTAGATGTAAAGATTGTCTTGAGGCAGAACAAAAGATCTAAGGAAATCTAACCATCTCTTTAATAATTACTGGTCACTTCAAAGAGGTTTTGATTCATCCAAACACTCCATTTCTAGATGGATAGCTTAATGTATTTCCCTGTGTTATCAATTATCAAATAAAACTACAGCATAATCCCAAAGCCCTTTCTACTTGAGGAAAAGTGTTACAACAACTTAGTTAAGCAATGTCTCATTGTGGATCCTTAACATCGATGGTAGAATATTGATGATACGTAATATTGTAGTCAAAATATTGTGGGTATCATTATATAGAAGTTTTAAATATTGATGTTAAGTATATCATTTCTTTTTTAACAATAATATGGACGTTTTAAATATCTATCACTTAAATGTTGTGATTTTGAATATCATTATAGGTATTGTGTTATGTAAATAATGTTTACTTTGAGTATTGTTTTTTCTAAATGTTCTTTAATTTCTTTGTTGTTAATTTGGGTTTTTTAATGTTTTAGTTTCATTTTTGCAATTCTTTTCAATAAAATTTTTCATTGTACTGTTTTTCACGTTGTTGGGTTTTATGGGGGGTTTGGGTGGGTAGAGTTTTAAATGATTGTTTACATTTTTTATTCATTAACCCCTCGGGTACCCTGGATGAGCTGGTCTCTCCCTCGGCCACGGTCACCATGTGCCGAGGACGAGAACAGCTCGTCCTGCTATGGGCCCTCGGGGAGGGCTAGCTCTAGCGCTCCGCGAGAGCCTGACACCCCCTCCCATGGGCAGGGATGGAAGGGGAATCGCTTCCCCTTCCACCCCCGTCCCCCAACCCACCCGTGGCATCTGATGACACCAGTGCGCAATTGCACACTGACCTCCGCAGAGAGAAATGCTTAAGCATTTCTCCTCCGATCATGTGGAGGGGGTGAGAGAGACATCAAAGGAAAGGCAAGGCCTTTCTTTTCCTTTGATGTCTCTCTCAGCATTTCTGCTGCCCGATCGCGATGCTATCGTACATCAGAAATGGCCACTAAACACCAGTGGTTTAGTTTATGTGTAAGGGGAGCAACCCCTTGGGCAAGGGCTGCTCCCCAGAGGGGCAAATAGTTTTTAGGCCTTTTCTGCCCCACCCCCAGGGGGCAGATCGGCCTTTTCTAATCAGGCCGATCTGCCCCGGGGGGAGTGGGGAGTCAGAAACCGCTAGACAGCAGGGATTATTTTTATTGTTTTTGTTTTATTGTTTTTTGGATGTGGGCAGCGACCCGTTAGGCAAGGGTCACTCCTCTGGGGCCAAAATTAATTTTAGGCCATTTCTGCACCCCTCAGGGGCAGATCGGCCTATTGTAATTAGGCTGATCTGCCCCCAGGGAGGGAAGAAACCTCTAGCCATCAGGGATCTTTTAAAAAAAAAAAATGTTTTAGAAGTGGGGAGCGACCCCTTAGGCAAGGGTCGCTCCCCTGGTGGACAATTTTATTTTAAGCCATTTCTACCCTCCTTGGGGGCAGAGCCAATCTGCCCCCAAGGGGGGCAGAAACCACTAGACACCAGGGATTTTTATTTTTTTTGCATCAATTTCACGCAAGGAGAGAGACCCCTTAGGCAAGGGTCGTTCCCCTGGGGGACACATTTATTTTAGGCCATTTCTGACTCCCCTGGGGGCAGGTACCACGAGGCACCAGGGAGTTTTTTTTGCATCAATTTCACACAAGAGGAGCGACCCCTTAGGCAAAGGCCACTCCCCTGGGAGGGCAAATTTATTGTTTGGTGGGGCAGCCCCTTGGGCAAGGGTCACTTCCCATGGGGGCACATTACTGTTGGCCATATCTGCCCCCATTAGGGGCAGATAGGCCTATGTTTGGAAGGCCCATCTGCCCCCCAATGGGGGCAGAAAACCAACCAGAAACCAGTCAAGATTATTTTTTTTTCAAAAAAAGAGGATGGGGCATGGCCATACCCCCACCCCCAAATATATGGGGCCAAAGTTGTTCTGCTCACTGGTTGGCAAATTAGGGGCAATTCCCCCCCGATCCACTCCACGGGGGAGCAGAAAGCATATTAGATGCCAGGGAATAAAAATAAATACCAACCAGTATGGCCATGGTTATGCCCCTACCCCAACTTAAGGGGGTAACAGTCTCTCAGCTCTCCCTGCATACTAGAACATTTTATCTCACTTCAAGTAAGAGGACATTTGATTATTTTGGTTTTTGGTTTTACATCTGGGCCAAGAGAGCTTGTCTAACTCTCAAAAACGTCCCACTTGGAATGGTGAGGGCTGCCCTTTTTTGACTATGGACTTTGAGACGCTGCCATGTATAAAAATCCACAAGACCTAGACACTTCTGAGAACTAAACATCTGGGTAAGTCCAAGGTGCTGTGCTGCCCATGCACCCCACTCCATTTTCTTACCCACAATGCCCTGCAAATCTCCAACTTTGCTAGAAATCACACATTTTTCCCACATTTTTGTGATGGAACTTTCCGGAATCTGCAGTAATCCACAAAATTCCTACCACCCAGCATTGTTGTATCTATACCAATAAAACGTCTGCCCCACTTGTCAGCTTAAAACTGTTTTTTTTCAAACTGTCATTTTGGACCCGCTTTGGTTCCCCCTCAATTTTGACATAGTTTTGGCTCTTCCCTGTCACAGACACTTGGCCTACCTACACAAGTGAGGTATTGTTTTTACCAGAGACTGAGGGGAATGTTAGTTGGTAGGAAATTTGTCCTGGTGCGGTGATCCCACACAGAAATGAGGGAACAATGTGATTTTTTAGCTAAATTTGAGGTTTGCTGAGGATTCTGGGTAAGAACACCTCCCTGGACTCCCTCAGGTGTCTAGTTTTCAGAAATGTTTGGGTTTGGTAGGTTTCCCTATATGGTTGCCGAGCTCAGGACCAAAAATGCAGGTGCCCCCCCAACAAAAACAGGTAGTT
The DNA here is from genome assembly GCF_031143425.1 of Pleurodeles waltl. NCBI lineage: Eukaryota > Metazoa > Chordata > Amphibia > Caudata > Salamandridae > Pleurodeles > Pleurodeles waltl. Next base: position 352,148,414 of record NC_090438.1, read on the forward strand.
TTATATTTGATAATTTTGATGTGTCCACATAGTGTTTTGGGGCATTTACTTTTGCGGGCACTAGGCCTACCCACACTAGTGAGGTACCATTTTTATCGGGAGACTTGGGGAAATGTTGAGTGGAAGGAAATGTGTGGCTCCTCTTAGATTCCAGAACTTTCCATCATCGGAATGTGAGGAAAAAGTTTTTTTTGGGCCAAATTTTGAGGTTTGCAAAGGTTTCTGGGTACAAGAACCTGGTGAGAGCCCCACAAGTCTCCTCATCTTGGATTCCCCTACGTGTCTAGTTTAAAAAAATGCACAGGTGTGGTAGGTTTCCCTACATGCCGGCTGAGCTAGAGGCCAAAATCTACAGGTAGGCACTTTGCAAAAAACAGGTCTGTTTTCCTTGGGAAAATGTGATGTGTCCACGTTGTGTTTTGGGGCATTTCCTGCCTCAGGCACTAGGCCTACCCACACAAGTGAGGTACCATTTGTATCAGGAGACTTGGGAGAACGCTGGGTGGAAGGACATTTGTGGCTCTTCTCAGATTCCAGAACTTTCTGTCACCGAAATGTGAGAAAAAATTGTTTTTTTGCCACATTTTGAGGTTTGCAATCAATCAATCAATCAATCAATCACATTTATAAAGCGCGCTACTCACCCATAAGGGTCTCAAGGCGCTGGGGGGGAGGGGGTCAGTGCTCGAAGAGCCAGGTCTTGAGCTGCCTTCTGAAGGGGAGGTGTTCTGGTATGGCGCGAAGGTGACTGGGCAGGGAGTTCCAGGTCTTCGCTGCCAGAAAAGAGAAGGATTTTCCTCCGGCGGTGGTTTTGCGGATGCGGGGAACGGCTGCCAAGGCCTGACCGGTGGAGCGCAGAGTGCGCGGAGGAGTGTAGAAGGAGACGCGGGAGTTGATGAGTTTGGGTCCGAGGTTGTAGAGGGCTTTGTGTGCGTGGGTGAGGAGTCTGAAGGTGATCCTCTTGTTGACCGGGAGCCAATGGAGTTTTCTCAGGTGTCTGGAGATGTGGTGGTGGCGAGGTATGTCCAGGATGAGTCGTGCTGCGGCGTTCTGGATCCGTTGAAGTTTCGTCTGCAGCTTGGTGGTGATGCCGGCGTACAGAGTGTTCCCGTAGTCCAGGCGGCTGGTGACGAGGGCGTGGGTGACGGTCTTCCTGGTGTCGATGGGGATCCAGCGGAAGATCTTGCGGAGCATGCGGAGGGTGTTGAAGCACGCTGAGGTCACCGAGTTGACCTGTCTGGTCATCGAGAGGGAGGAGTCCAGGATGAAGCCGAGGTTGCGTGCGTGGTTGGTCGGTTGGGGAGTGCTGCCTAGGGCGGGGGGCCACCAGGAGTCATCCCATGCGGAGGGGGTAGGGCCGAGGATGAGGACCTCCGTTTTATCTGTGTTCAGTTTCAGTCGGCTGTCTGTCATCCAGGTCGCTACTTCCTTCATGCCATCGTGCAGTCTGGTCCTTGCTGATGTGGGGTTGTTGGTGAGGGATAAGATGAGCTGGGTGTCGTCGGCGTAGGATATGATGTCGAGTCCATGTTTGCGTGCGATGTTTGCCAGGGGGGTCATGTAGACGTTGAATAGGGTGGGGCTGAGGGAGGATCCTTGGGGTACGCCGCAGACGATCTCCGTGGCTGCGGATCTGAAGGGGGGGAGGCGGACTCTCTGGGTCCTTCCGGAGAGGAAGGAGATGACCCATTCCAGGGCCTTGCCTCTGATGCCGGCGCTGCAGAGGCGGTCTATCAGGGTGCGGTGGCAGACCGCGTCGAAGGCTGCAGAGAGATCCAGGAGAATGAGGGCCACGGTTTCACCCTTGTCGGTCAGGGCTCGGATGTCGTCCGTGGCTGCGATGAGGGCGGTTTCGGTGCTGTGGTTGGCCCTGAATCCGAACTGAGTGGAGTCGAGGGAGTCGGAGGTTTCCAGGGCGGCGGTGAGTTGAGCGTTGACGATTTTCTCAATCACTTTGGCGGGGAACGGTAGGAGGGAGATAGGCCGGAAGTTTTTGAGTTCGGTGGGGTCTGCTGTAGGTTTCTTTAAGAGGGCGTTGAGTTCTGCGTGTTTCCAGCTTTCAGGGAAGGTAGCGGTGGTGAGGGAGGCGTTGATGACGTCTCGGAGGTGGGGTGCGATGATGTTGTCGGCCTTGTTGTAAATGTGGTGAGGACAGGGGTCGGAGGGTGATCCCGAGTGGATCGAGTTCATGACGCGGGTGGTTTCCTCGGTGGTGGTAGGGTTCCAGGCGAGGATGGTGGAGATGTCGTTTGCGGCTTCCGGGGGCGGGTTCATGTTGGTGGTCGTGAAGCTGTTGTAGATGTCGGCGATCTTACGGTGGAAGAAGGTCGCGAGGTAGTCGCAGAGGTCCTGTGAGGGAGGGATGGGGTTGGTTTCTGCGTCCGGGTTGGAGAGCTCTTTGACGATGCCAAATAGTTCCTTGCTGTTGTGGGCGTTGTTGTCAAGTCTGTTCTGGTAGGCTGTTTTTCGTGCGGTGCGGAGGCGTTGGTGGTGTTGGCGGGTGGTGTCCTTGAGAGCTGTCAGGTTTTCCTCTGTCGGGTTGAGGCGCCATGTCTTCTCGCGGAGGCGGCATTCTTTCTTGGAGTTTTTGAGTTCGGTGGTGAACCAGGAGTTTTTCTTGTGGTTGTTGGTGTTGGTTTGGGTCTTCAGAGGGGCCAGGAGGTTGGCGCAGTCGGAGATCCAGTTGGTGAGGTTGTTGGCGGCCTCGTTGGGGTTGCTGGTGCTGGTGGGTTGGTTCAGGGAGAGCGTTGCTGCGAGTTGTTCTGTGGTGATTCGGTTCCAGTGTCTTTTTGGTGGTTGCCGGGTGTGGTGATGCACGGTGGTTTTCTTGAAGCTGAAGTGGACGCAGCTGTGGTCCGACCATGTGAGTTCGGTGGTGTGGCTGAAGGTGATGTGTTTGCTTGAGGAGAAGATGGGGTCGAGCGTGTGTCCGGCGTAGTGGGTGGGGGTGTTGACCAGTTGTTTCAGTCCCAGGTTGGCGAGGTTGTCTAGAACGGCGGTGGTGTTGTTGTCGGTGTGGTTCTCCAGGTGAAAGTTGAGGTCTCCTAGGAGGATGTAGTCGGTGGATGAGAGTGCGTGGGGGTTGACGAAGTCTGCGATGTCTTCGCTGAACTTGGTGCGGGGTCCTGGTGGTCTGTACATGAGGGTGCCTCTTAGGGTTGTCTTGGGGTCGATGTGGATCGCGAAGTGGAGGTGTTCGGCGTCGGGAAGTGAGTTGTCGGTGTGGGTCGAGATGCTGATGGAGCTTTTGTGTGCGATGGCGATGCCTCCTCCGGTGCGGTTGAAGCGGTCTCTCCGGATGATTTTGTAGCCGTCGGGGATGGCTATGGCGATGTCGGGTGCCGAGGAGGGGTTCATCCAGGTCTCGGTGAGGAAGGCGATGTCTGGGTTCGTTGAGTTGATGAGGTTCCACAGTTCGATGGCGTGCCTGTGGACGGAGCGGGTGTTGACCAGGATGCATTCGAGGTTGCTTCCGGGGGCGTCGTTCTTGGTGGTGGCGGTGTGGGTCCGTAGGCAGGTGAAGCGGCAGTTGCTGCAGGTGAAGGGTCCGTGGGTTCGTTGAGGGTGGCGCGGTAGCAGCCCGGCGCGCGGCCTGGGTTGAGGTTGGCGAGGGTGGCGGAGTCATAGGTCAAGCGGGGGGCACGGGGGGCAGGGGTTCGGGCGCTGGGCGCGGTCCAGGCGTGGACGGGCGCAGACGGGCTTGCCTTAGGCGCGCCTTCGGCGCGCCAGCAGCGCGCCCGCTGCGCGCGGCCGCCATTTAAGGGGTAGGTGGGGAGGCGGGGTCAGCTGGGAGGCGGGAGGTGGGCGGGCAGGGGAGCTGGAAGCGGGAAAAAAGAGCGGCAAAAAAGAGCGGCAAAAAACGGCGGGAAAAGCGCGGTAGGAGCGGCGGGAAAAAGCGGCAAGACGGCGAAAAGGGAACAAGAGCCTACTAAAATCTACTAAAAAGGAGGGGCTGAGAGGGGAGGACGGCGCACGGCACTCGGGGGCACACGCACGGGATACAAGGAGAGAAAAGGGAATTTCAGTCACTCGGGGGCACACGCACGGGATACAAGGAGAGAAAAGGGATTTTTAGTCAGCACCAGCACAAGCACTCGGGGTACACGGGCAAGAAGGGGGGAGCACACTCACAGGAGAGGAAGGCAGTCAGGGACTGGAGGCGCTGCGTGAGCAGGGGAGCGACCTACCCGAGGGTCAGTGGTCGCTACCTCTGCCTCGCAGCGGCCGCCATTTAAGGGGTAGGTGGGGAGGCGGAGTCAGCAGGGAGGCGGGAGGTGGGCGGGCAGGGGAGCTGGAAGTGGGAAAAAAGAGCGGCAAAAAAGAGCGGCAAAAAACGGAGGGAAAAGCGCGGTAGGAGCGGCGGGAAAAAGCGGCAAGACGGCGAAAAGGGAACAAGAGCCTACTAAAATCTACTAAAAAGGAGGGGCTGAGAGGGGAGGACGGCGCACGGCACTCGGGGGCACACGCACGGGATACAAGGAGAGAAAAGGGATTTTTAGTCAGCACCAGCACAAGCACAAGCACTCGGGGTACACGGGCAAGAAGAGGGGATATGCAAAGGACTCTGGGTAACAGAACCTGGTGAGAGCCCCACAAGTCACACCATCTTGGATTACCCTTGGTGTTTAATTTTGAAAAATGTTCAGGTTTGGTAGGTTTCCCTAGGTGCCGGCTGAGATAGAGGCCAAAATCCACAGCTAGGCACTTTGCAAAAAACACGTGAGATTACAAAGTAAAAATGTGATGTGTCCATGTTGCGTTTCCTGTCGCAAGCACTAGGCCTACCCATACAACAGAGGTACCATTTTTATCGGGAGACTTGGGGGAACACAGAATAGAAGCACTAGGCCTACCCATGCAAGTGAGGTACCATTTTTATCGGGAGACTTGGGGGAACACAGAATAGAAGAACAAGTGTTATTGCCCCTTGTCTTTCTCTACATGTTTACCTTCCAAATGTAAGACTGTGTCTAAAAAAAATGTCTATTTGACAAATGCACTGTAATTCACATGCTAATATGGGGACCCCGGAATTCAGAAATGCCAAAATTGTGTTGAAAAATGTTTTTTTTTTATTCAAGTCTCCCTGTTCAGGAAAGCTGGAAAGATGGAGATTTTAGCATCGCAAACCCTTTGTTGATGCCATTTTCAGGGAAAAAAAACACAAGCCTTCTTCTGAAGCCCTGTTTTCCCATTAAAAAAAAATGAAATTTTTGCCGTATTTTGGTTAATTTCTTGGTCTCCTCCAGGGGAACCCACAAACTATGGGTACCTCTAGAATCCCTAGGATGTTGGAAGAAAAAAAGGATGCCAATTTGCCGTGGTTAGCTTATGTGGACAAAAAGTTATGAGGGCCTAAGCGCAAATTGCCCCAAATAGCCACAAAAAAGGGCTGTCACCTGAGGGGGAAAAGGCCTGGCAGTGAAGGGGTTAAAATGTTTTACATTTTATATTTTCAATTACAATGAATATATATATATATATATATATATATATATATATATATATATATATATATATATTCTTATATTTATTAATATTTTTTTTCATGATGTTGGATTTTATTTTTTGAAGATCATTACATTTTTAAAATGACGTTTACATATTTTAACTACTAATTGAAAATATTTGTGCTGCTGGGTTCGATATGGGTATTTTGGTGGGTAGTGTCTCAAAATCTATATGTTTTAAAAATGGTTCAAATATTTGTTGTGTATTTTTGTTTTGGTAACAATAAAAAAAATTCTAGCCGTCGCATCAAGAATTTTCAATTCTATTAAGGGCACGGAGGAGAGGATTATGCTTTCTCTTTCTTTACTGAGAAAATCACAGCAGCCAATCACAGTTAAAACATTCAAAAACTACAAATCCCAACATTCCCAGTAGTCCATAACATGCCCAATCCCAGGCCTGCTCTCCATATAAATGTCTCTGTCATCTTAGTCCTTACTCTTTCTTTGCAATAACTGAACAAGATAACCTATACTCCAAGAACTGAATTCTTCCAACTCCAATGAAAAAACAACGAAATGAAGCCACCAACTGAACCCTGGTGTACGTTCCACACTGCTAGCGTCTCTCCTGGTATTCATGTGCCCTTGTTATCCGAACCTATCAATGAAAGGAAACAGTGCAAATAATCTGCTATCGACTATTAAGAAAAAACATGGGTGGGCATCATAATAATACATATGAAAGCATCATAAATGAATTATAACAGTAATGTTTTAATTATGAACACCATTAATAGTCATTATCTTAAAAAAGGGTGGGATAATCCTTGCCTCCGTGTCCTTAATACAATTAAAAATTATTTTTATTCTATGTCAGGACCGCAGGCTCCAGGTTATGCTAGTTCAAAGTTGATTCACTATAACAGAAGCTACATCAACAATAGGCTTATAATTAAAGACCTAAAATGTAGTATCAGAAGACCAATCTGCAGCAGCCATAATATCCCCTAAACGAGAACCAACTCCAAATGACTTAGAAGCCATGGCGCCACGCACAGAATGTGCCCCAAAATTGGTAATGTCTATACCAGCCTCTCCCAATAACCATCTGACCCATCTGGCCAAAGTGGCTGACGAAACTGGAGAAAACGGCTTTTGTAAGGAAATGAGTAATTGTCCTCGAGCATCTCTGCGATATTCTTCAGTGCAATCCTCATGAGCCTTCAAGTATTTTACAACACACAATTTTTGGTAAAGGAGAAAAGCTGGGTAAGAAATACATTTAGTAGCAGACTTTGTGCATCTGGAAATAGTAAAGGATACTCCCGTAGGAGTAAGTACTCTACCTGTTAAGTCCAGTGCTCTTAAATCAGGTACTCGTCTGCATGATATAAGACATAGTAAAACTGTAAGTTTGGCCGACAACTGCAAGATAGATCCTCATCACATGGCCAGTTTCTCAGAAATCTTAGTACAATATCTACGTTCCATAACATAGTATATCTAGGTTGAGGGGGTTTCCCCATTCTGATGCCGCTCAAAAGTTTAGAAACAAGGGGATGTTCACCTACTGGCTTACCCTCAATATATGGATGTCCTGAAGTTATTAATGGTTCTATAAGCCAAACCCTGAGTGGCTAAATCCGACAGAAAATCGACGATTATGCTAATGTGGGCCCCCAAGAGATCAATACTCCGCTCACTGCACCGTCCCATCCATCGCTTCCAAGAAGCTTTGTATCTCTTATGGGTGGAAGGAGCCCAGGATTGGTATAAGAAGAACATAGCGTCACTCGAAACGATCCAGGAATAAGGATGGAAAGGACAGGAGGAGGATACGGGCTGCACATGATAGACACATTGCCACTGGAAACCATGACTGAGCTTTCCACAGAGCGGTCAGCCGAATAATTTCCGCCAATTGTCTCTTCACCTGAGAGAATACTCTCTGAATCATGGAGAATGGAGGGTACGCATAGAGGAGATCCCTGGACCAGTACTGGAGAAAAGCATCTGACCCCAGGGCCAGAGGATCCGGTCTCCAGTTGTAAAATCGTGGGAGCTGAATGTTGAGTTGTGATGCAAAAAGGTCTATTGAAATTCGGCCCACTGCATCGTCAGAGTGAGAAGAATCGACTGATGAAGTCTCCAGTCGCTGCCATCCCTTAGAAAAGTGAGAGTTCCAGTCCGCTACCACATTGGAGTGTCCCGGAATGTATTCTGCCATCATTGAGATCTGGTGTTGAAGGCAAAAATGCCCAAAATCCTTGCCAATGTCCACCATGACGCGAGACCTGGTCCCGCCCAGGCGATTTATGTACCTCACTGGCGATATGTTGTCCATACGTAATAGTATGCAACAACTGGCCTTGTGAGGAGAGAGGGAGTGAATCGCAAAAGCTCCCGCCAGCAGCTCCAAGCAATTGATGTGAAGGGTAAGCTCTTTCGTAGACCAACGCTCTCCCGTTTCCATTGTCCCACTTCGGGCTCCCCAACCCCACTGACTGGCATCAGACTCTATTATTATCCCCGGAGAAGACGCAAATATTGCTTTGCCATTCCAGGCATCCATGTGATCCAGCCACCAACAAATCTCTGACCTGGCCTTGTCCGTCAGAGAAACCTGTTCTGAATAACCTAACCCTTTGCGACGATGTAGGATCTTCAACCGCTAAAGGGCCCGGTAATGCAGAAGTCCCAGGAATATCGCTTGAACAGAAGAGGCCAGAAGCCCCACAAGGCAAGCAAGGGTTCTCAATGATATAGTCAGAGAGGCAACGGCTCTCCGTAACTCTTTCTTGATCAGGGGTCATTTCAGAAGAGGTAATCTGAGCTGCACTTTGACGGAATCTACTTGAAAACCTAAGAATTATATGCATTGTGAAGGAATTGTAATTGACTTCTCTAAATTTATCAGAAAACCTAGTTCCTGAAGAAGTTGAATGGTCCACGTCAGATGTTCTAACACCAAATCCTTGGTTTGTGTTATAATTAGAATGTCTTCTAGGTAAGTGATGAGGCGTATGCCTCACTCCTGAATGAATTGTGCTACTGGCCTCAGAAGCTTGGTGAAGCACCAAGGGGCTGAAGACAGGCCGAACAGAAGGACTGAGAACTCGAATCATAGATTTCACCAACGGATTGGAAGAAACCATGATGATGTGCGAAGATTGGCACCGTTAAATAGGCATCATTGAGATCTAGCCGAACAAGCCAATTTCCTTCCTGCAAGAGATCTCCTAACAGATGTATGCCTTCCATCTTGAAATATCGGGAATGCTATGCAAGAATTGAAAACCTTTTAGTTTAGGACTAACCGGTAACCACACCTTTTTTCTGAACTAAAAAGATCATGCTGTCAAAACCTGTAGGGTGAGGGATTGTTCCTATTATTGCATGTTTGCGCAGAAGAGAAGCGATTTCCTCGTCTATGAAAAAGCTTTCTGCTTGGGAAAAATGCAGAATGGGGGGAATAGTTAGTTGCCTGGGAGGGGAGTAAAACTCCAGTTTGTACCCCTGACTGTTTGAAGAACCCAAGGATCTTGCGAGATACCTTCCCAAGCTTGAATATGCCAATTGAGTCTCCCCCCCAGAACAACCTCTGAAAAGGGGATTATTCCGAACTGTTACCATGTCTGAGGTGTTGGCACCCTCTCTGCCACCAATCCTGTAGGTGTGACCTTGGCCTCTCCTGTTCCGTGAGGGCTAGAATCCTGAAGTGGCATGGTAGGAGCCACGACCTCTTCTGGGGTGGTTTGCAGAGGCCTGATAGAAACCTCGGCCTGGCGCTCGGCCTCTATAGCATCCGGCCCTGATAAAACGGCCCCCACTGAACATCTTCTTCATTGAGGCCTGAGCCTTGTCAAGGGCGGAAAAGGTAGAAACATATTTCCCTAAGTCTTTGACAAATTTATCTCCCAACAAAAGACCATTAGCCAGTTCCCGGTTCTGATGGGGCCAATTCGACTATTTTAGGATCAATCCTCATTAGGAAAGATTTACGGCGTTCCGTGGACATGGCGCAGTTGGCATTTCCAAGGAGGCAAATAGCTCTTTACGCCCATTCCAACACCGCTTCAGAATCTAGTGGCATGTTGGCCTCTTTCGCTTGAACTGCCACTTCCAAAATTGTTTGTGATGGGTCCCGCTAAGTTAAATTTTTTGTCCTGGCAACCTCTCCAGGTTCCATCCAGGCCTTTCTTTGGGTCTTTAGCAAACTTTTTGAGGAAAGTGGCCATAGTGGGGTCTGGCTCAGGGGTATCTGCCACCTTGCCAAAGAGAGAGGGACGTGGGCACTCAGAACACAAGGTATTATGCACAACTTTGTCAAAACTTTTCGGATTCGCTCTTACACATATTGTGCCACCTCCATAGAGGGTACCCATTCCGTGGATCTGGGGTGGATAATATTTTCTGGTTCGAAAATGAAATTCTTCTGAACCACTGTGTCGCCGGTGGTATGATGAGACTTGCGCTTTCGCTTAAATGGTTGTTTGGGTTTATCCAGTGCTCTGTCCGAATCAGAAGACTGGGAAGCAGAGGTGTGGGACGCCTCCATGCGTGGTGCTGAAGGGGTAGGAAAAATTATCTGAGAGTGCAAGGAGTCCCCATGTCTGTATTCATGGTCTTTTAGGACCGAAGTGGCCATCTGCTCTAAAATTTCCACTGATGAAGCAGTCCCCATTGAGGCTCTCTGGGCAAGGCCCATGTCAGAAGATTGGGTATCCTGAACCCTTGTCTCAGAGGTGGGGTTTCCCCATCAGTTCTCTTTGGCCAAACCTCAACAGGTGTTGAGTGAAAGGTGTTAAAGCTTTTATTAGAGCCTGGTTAACTGAGTCCTGTACATGGTGACCCAGGGCCTGTACTAGTCTCTCCTCCATTTGATTTTCATATGGAATCTCAGGTTCATCTTGATAATATTCATCCTCTTCGCGTAGTATGCCATTTTTATCACCAGAGAAGATGGAGGGGTGAAATAGCCCTTGCAGGGTAAAGCAGGAGACAAACTCCTAATCACCAAAGAGAGCAAAAACTCTCAACACGACCCAAATCAGAGCGGAGGGAGGCCCTGCACATACAATTCCCCTAAGGCAGAGCCTTTAATCGTTTATGCGCTCCGCCGGGCATTCAGGGTTTTTTTAGCAATTAGAGACACAACACACTGTAACGAAACGAAGCTCCGTGTGACAAAGAGGCCACGGAGTTCGTTTCGCACTTGCGCTTGTAGAAATAGAGGGAGGACTAGCCTCTCAGTCCTGCATTCGCCTGGTCTCAACAAGAGGCCAGCTACATCCTCTGAGAATAGAGAGCGCCCCATGTGTGAGCTCCGATATATCAATATTATTAGAAAATACGCGATTGCGGACGCCAACCTGAGGGTTTAGAAACCTTGAGACAGGATAGGTGTGTGAAGCGTGTAAAGAGTGAATACACGGAGGAACAAAGTCCTTCGCGAAGTGCCGTTCCGAACCTCACTCCCGCTCCACGGTTGTACATGTAACTCAATAAAACGCTTACAATACAGATCATTTAGGACAGCGAAATGCTGAGTACTTATCGCTGGCTTTGAGCAGCAAAGAAAGAGGAAAGACTAAGGAGACAGAGACATTTATATAGAGAGCAGGCGTGGGATTGGGCACGTTATGGACTACTGGGACTGTTGGGATATGTAGTTTTTGAATGTTTTAACTCTGATTGGCTGCTGTGATTTTCTCAGTGAAGAAAGAGAAAGCATAATCCAAAACCTCCGGTTCTGACATAAATTTTAGAAATGTTTTAATGTTGTTTATTAATTTTAGTTTTTTGTACATTCGTTTAATTTGTTACCTAAAAAAAAAAACATTTGAATTTGAATTAATTATTACAAATATTTCTATGCTGAGAGTGATACTGTTGTGTTAATACAGGTTAGAATGACAGATAGTATTTTTAAATGTATTCATGTTTATATTACTGTTCTAAGTTTTATTTTTAATTAATTTTATTTTGCTATCTTTTTGGCTTTAATAAGTGACACACATCTGAGATTGTTAGTCTTTTTAATTTTATATTTATTTTAGTGCTTTTTTCAAAGTTTATTTTCTTTTTTTTAAACAACTTTGTAAATTCACAAAAAACTGAGTACATACGATTCATGTACAGGAAGGCAAATGTACACATATGACATCCATATCTTTAAGTAACACATTTTTTCCTTCATTGGTGTATATTGCATATCATTACACAGACGGTATTTGAAGCCCCAATATCAGGTCATCAAGAGCATCTGAGGTCAAAGCCATTGATCTCTTGCCCATCCTCAATCGCTGGTGTATACGGGACAAGCTTGTTGGCTCTCCCCTGTATTTTCTTTCATGCTTTACATGCATTTTCTATGGTAACCAAACGATTTTTACTTTGTGCATTTTGCCATTTATGATAGTTAATAGTTTTTACATTGTATAGGTGGTCCATATTTTGAACAACTAAACATGCAGGGGTGGGGTGACTCTTTGGCCCATATTTATACTTTTTGACGCAAAACTGCGGCAACGCAGTTTTGCGTCAAAAAAATTAGCGCCGGCTAACGCCATTCTGAAGCACCATGCGGGCGCCGTATTTATTGAATGACGTTAGCCGGCGTTAGCCGCCGGCGCTGTCTGGTGTGCGTTAAAAAAGGGGGAAAATGGCGTATGGGCGTCCAGAAATGGTGCAAGTCAGGCTGAGGCAAAAAAATCGCCACAACCCGATTTGCGCCATTTTTTTACGACGCCCATCCCCCATTGAAATTACTCCTGTCTTAGCAAAGACAGGAGTCATGCCCCCTTGCCCAATGGCCATGCCCAGGGGGCTTCTGTCCCCTGGGCATGGTCATTGGGCATAGTGGCATGTAGGGGGGCACAAATCAGGCCCCCCTATGCCACAAAAAAAAAACAAAAAAAAAACTTACCTGAACTTACCTTAATGTCCCTGGGGTGGGTCCCTCCATCCTTGGGTGTCCTCCTGGGGTGGGCAAGGGTGGCAGGGGGTGTCCCTGGGGGCAGGGGAGGGCACCTCTGGGCTCATTCTGAGCCCACAGGTCCCTTAACGCCTGCCCTGACCCAGGCGCTAAAATCCGTCGCAAATGCGGGTTTTTTAGTCCCGCCCACTCCCAGGCGTCATTTTTGCCCGGGAGTATAAATACGACGCATATGCATCGCAGTCATTTTTTAAGACGGGAACGCCTACCTTGCATATCATTAACACAAGGAAGGTGTTCATGCAAAAAAATTACGCTAACTCCATGAACTTTGGCGCTAGATGCGTCTAACGCCAAAGTATAAATATGGAGTTAGTTTTGCATCAAATTTGCGTCGAAAAAAACGACGCAAATTCGGCGCAAACGGAGTATAAATATGCCCCTTTGTTTCCAAAACTATCAACAGTCTAGTAGCTAAGAGTAGGTTTGTGAGTAGTTTGCCCTTAGGTGATGTGAGGTGCTAAACCGGGTCTTCCCTTGGGTCGTCCAACAGCAACATTGCTGGTTCTAATAGGAGCTGAACTCCTTTGATGACAATATTTCCCCACACAATCCCTATAATATAGGGCAAGACCACCACGTGTATCATATCTCCGTGCTCTTCACAGCCTTTCCAACACCAATCATGACACCCATACATATTGTTCACCTGGTCAAGGGTAAAGTACCACCTTGTTAAAAGTTTATAAGCATTGTCATTTTGTTGGACACATATATAAGTCTTGGTTGTTCTCACCCAGATATTCATTCAAGTCTTGTCAGAGACAACTCTTTCCAGATCTCTATTCCAGTTAGTCATGTATGTAGGTTAACCTGTCTATATCCATCCAATCTAGTAATTGGGTTAACCTAAAATAATTTTGTTTGGTTGAAGGGGGATTTGTTCCACACACAGTTCTCTATCTAGTAGTACTCTGTCTACATAGTGGCCACCCAGTCTCACAAGAGCCTCATAATTCCATTCCTGAAATCCAAAGGAACCCTGGAGGGAAGTCAGGGTTGTAGGTGGTGTCATGAGGGAAAGAAAAATTGCGGTCTTATTTTTCAGTGTAACAATGTCCCAAAAGGTAGGCAACACCACAATCAAGGTAAGGTTTCAGCCTTGCAAGGTCTACACTCATGGAACAACCATACCAAGTGACGATTTGGGATGCTTGACTACAACAAATGACACAGTGGTTGAGATGCAGTGCCAGTCAAGTGCGGCGAAGAATTGGGTTGCATATATTTAACTTTCAAAACCAGGATGTCCCACCCCACCCTCTGCTGGTTCTTTATAAAACGTTGAACACGGCACTTTGGGAAACTTATTTTTCCAGATAAACTACAGTAATTGACTTTGATCCTGAGTAATTGTCATTTTAGTGAATTTGAGTGGTAGCACTTGTAACACATCTGTACAGGTCTTTATTCAAGACATCTAATAAAGATGGTATATTGGATTGGTAAATTTCCTTTGCTACCCCTATCATGTAGACCTCCAGATATTGTAAGGAGCTCTTGCTCCATTTGAACCTTACAGAGTGTATTGAGTCTTTGCTTACGTCTCGTGGGTCTGAAACTCCCATCATTACTAATTTAAAATAATTGACTTTGGATCCTGATACCTCAGTAAATATGCCTAATTTGATGCCTTGTGTTCTGTAAAGAAACATAAAGGCCATCATTATGACTTTGGTGGTCTTTTTTAAAGAAGACCGCCGTATTTGGACTCACCCAAAGATTTCCACCCATTTAAAGGTGGAAATCCGACACCGTTAGCCTGACAGACGGTGGGTGACAGGCGGTTCCACTGCCAGCACCGCCACGCCAAAAGGACTCCGCCTCCCGTATTATGAGACATATACGGCACGGCGGTTCCTGCATGGCGATGCGGTGCTGGCAGTGGGAACACTGACCCCCATTCTCTCCCGGACGAGCACCAGACAGGTTGGTGGAGCGACCGAAGGGAGGGTGTGTGTGTTTGGCAGGTGAATGTGTGTGCTGTGTGCATGTATGTGAGTGTGTCGGAATGAGTGTGCATGCATGTGTGCACCTATGTGAATGGGGAAGAGGAGTGTGTTCATGTATGCCTGCGTGGAGTGGGAAGTGTGTGCATGTGTGTGAATGCGGAAAGGGAGAGTATGTGAATGAATTCGTGCGTGAAGGGGGAGGGTGTGCATGTATGCAAATGCAGAGAGGAGGTGTGTGAATGAATGCGTGCGTGGAGAGGGGTGGAGGTGTGAATGAATTGGGAAGTGGTGTGCATGAATGCGGAGGAGGGTGGGGTGTGCATGAATGTGTAGGTGTTGTCTGTATGCATGGGGTCGGGCGGGGAGCGTTTGCAAGTGTGTGGATGGGTGGGGAGGTGTTTGCAAGTGTGTAGATGGTGGGGGTGCATGTGGCGGTGACAGGAATGGGGATTGCTGTTGCTGGGTGCGTTACCGCTAGGGTTTTCGTGCCGAGGCGACCGCTGTGAAAAGCCTGATGGTTTGCTGGCTCCTAATACGGCTGGAGGTCTTGGGTCTATCACCGGCCCGGAAGAGCTCACCACCGGACGCGGCTGTCTGACCGGGTTGGCAGGACTTGCGGCGTTGTGGTGGTTTGGCTTCGGCCAAACCACAAAACTACTAATGCGGCGGTCAATTACTGCTGAGTCCACGGTGGTTAGGCGCCAAACTCGTAATGAGTCCCAAAATGTCCTCCACAAAAAATGTGGTTTTAAAATCCCTTTGTCTAATGTGATTCCTTTAATATTAGGATTATTTTTTATCTTTTGGACCAGGTTTCCATTGACAAAGCGACTATCAACAGAAACAGAAGACACTCTTGTCTCATTTCTCTAGTTAATGATATTGCCATGGAAATCTCAACATTGATCATAAGTTGTGTCAACCGAGTCATCATGTGCTTAGTCAGATTCAGGCCTATTCTAGTTTTAGCAAGAACTTTCTGCATGAATCTCCAATCTACTCTCTTGATGGCCTTTTTTTACATTGAGCAGGATAAGGGCTGTTTGTTCTCTTTGCCACACAGCGACATTGATTACAGTGTACGTCAGTCTAGTATTGTCACCTGTGTGTCTATTCTTAATTAATCCTGTTTTTTTTTATGTATTTTTATTTTATAAAGCGCATGGCTTCCCGGCACCGGGAATTCCATTGCTGGTGGACTTGGCTAAAGTGAGAAAAAAGAAATTGGTTACAGGAAAAGGTAGGTTTTTAACTGTTTCCTAAAACTCATGAAATTGTTTTGCCTTCTCAAGTTGCCACAAGTTGATAGGCAGGAAGTTACAGAACTTAGGTGCAAGATAAGCAAACGACCGACCACCACTTCTGGTTCTGGGAATCCTAGGAACAGCCAGAAGATTTAGTTTGCTCGACCTGATGGCTCTGTTGGATTGATGTGGTGTAATCAGCTGATGAAGAACTTTGGGCCCACCTTGGATTTGGTCCAATGTAGAAGACATAGGGCCTGATTAGGACTTCCAATGGGGAGGTTGGCGCCACTCTGGCTACCTCGCCGCCAGACCCATTGAGAGTTTTCCACTAGGCTGGCAGGCGAAACCTAAGTTTCTGTCTACCAGCCCAGCGGGAAACAAGCAGCAGCATTGTCTCTGGCTCGTAATCAAGCCGGTGGCAATGTTGTCACCGTAGGGTGCAGCAGCACCTTTGCAGACAGTGAACATTGCGATGGTGCTTGGCAGGAGGACCCTTGCACTGCCCATGCGAAGTGCAGGGGCCCCTCTGTGGCCCCCTGCACCTGTTCTCCACTAGCCTTTTCATGGCGGTGAAACTCTGCCACCGTCAGGCTGTCAGGATTATGGATCCCGGCGGTGCTGGTGGAACCCTGAGGTCTGACCGCCAGGGTCTTTTTGTGGCGGTCAGACCGCCACAGCAGCGGTGGTCCTGGCCAGCCTTGAAATGAGGCCCATAAAGCCTTAAATTGTACTCTGCATCATATAGGCAGCCAATGGAGAGTTTTCAGTGCTGCCCGGGCTGACTGCATTTTTGGAAGACCTAAAAGTGTTTGGGCTGTGGCATTCTGAATGATTTGGAGTTTATTAGTAACCAACTTCTGTGAAGTGCCATAATCAAGGCGTGGTAGAATCAATCCTTGAACCGCTATTCTCCATGATTCCACCAGGAGCCATTTAAAAGTTTTTCTAAGGGCTCTCAGCAGACCAAAGCAGCTACCAGCTGTCTTTTTTACTTGTGATACCATAAAAAGAGGCTTGTCCAAGGTGACCGTTAGGCTTTTAACTTTCTGCTTGGAGACTGGGAATTCACCTTGGTTAGGGTGCCAACTAATCTGTTGCTAGAGGACTGGATTATTGCCCACCACCATGAGCTCTGTGTTCTCCCCATTTAGTTTTAAGCAGCTGAGTGCCATCGATTTAGCCACGTGTTATAAGCAGCTGTTAAGTATTGTAGAGGTGGTATTGATATCAGGTGACAGTGACTAACTATTAACTGTGCATCATCAGCACATGAAACCATTGTGAAGCCAAAGGAGCAGATAATGTCAAGTAGAGGACGTACATATATGTTGAAAGGTGTGGGGCTCAATGATGTGCCCTGTGGGACCCCACAATTCAAATGATGACTGGTTGATTAGATGGTCCCCCACTAATTTGAAAGCCTCGCTTTTTTAGGAATGAAGCAAGCTATTGCAAGGCATTCCCCGCAATGCCTGCTTCTTCCATTTGATGCAATAGAATGTAATAGGAGACTGTATCAAAAGCGGCACTTAGGTCAAGACTAATCAGAGCCGCTGAACCGCCCTGGTCCAGGACCATCTGAAAATCTTCTGTGGCCCTTAAAAGTGCTGTTTCTGGGCTATAACTGTAAGGGCCCTATTTATGATGTTCTCCAAAATTTTAGTTTTTAGAAAGTAGTGATAAAGGTCTATATTTTTCAAAAACCTGAGAGTCTAGAGTAGGCTTCCTGAGTAAAGGGCGGATGACAGCGTGTTTCCATTCCTCCAGGACACATCAAGTCTTCAATGACAGATTATAAAGCTCTGTTAAAGCAGAAAGCATTACATCTCCCCTTTTTAATAGGATGTCTGTTGGGGCAGAATCAAGTGGTGAGCCTGATTTAACCGAGCTTGCCACGCCTAAAACGTCCTCTTGACTCAGCAGGAGTTTTTGATATTATTAATTCTAGTAATTTCTTCTGTTTTACCCTGGGGACCTGACAATGGCACGTCATAAATGTTCCCCACTTTCCCAAGAAAGTGATCTTCCAATAATTCACAGTGCTCCTTTGAAGGAGGAGGCCCACATCCAGTAAATTGGGTTTCAAAAAAGAATTTACAATATTGTAAATTTCTTTTGAAGAGTTTGACAATTGGTTATTCCTATTTGCAATGCTTCTATTCTTTTAGAGATGCTTTGTAAGTCTGTTTACATGCATCATCATAATTGACTCTCCACTTTCTTTCATGCATCTTACATTCTTTCTTTAGTTGTCTCAATTCCTGAAAGAGCTAATGCATTTTTTCCTGTGAGCTCATTCTGTTATAGGTTGTTAGTAGGATAACATCATCAAAGTCTTTACTGATCCAGTTTTTTAGTTCTGAGTAGAAAGTAGAGACATCTTTCGCGCCTGTTAAGTTTGGAGCTGATTTACATAAGACCTGTTCCCAGCTGGCTGTATTCCGATTAGACCATTGCCGGGTCTTCGTAAGAAGATTGACTTTAGGTGTTAGGTTCCCTGTTTTAGGAATGGAAGATGTAATGATGTAGTGGTCCGACCATACTACTGGCAGGGGAGAGTCTGTTAACAGATTCAATAGGTTGGTAAACATTGGGTGTAAAATATGACCCTTAATATGTGTAGAGGAACTGACCAGCTGAGATGAAGTACTGTCAAATCCTGCATAAGACTGGCTGCCTGGGGACAGGCTGAATCCTCAATATGGATATTTAAGTCACCCAGTAGGGTGAAGTTAGTTGGAGACTATAGGTTGCTAGTATATCTGGAATATTTTTCATAAACTCTGAGGGAGATCCCGGAGGGCAGAAGACCAGTAGTCCAGAGAGTGTAAAAATATGGAAGAGTTTAATAGAGTATAAAAGGCTCTCACAGCCACAGATTAAACTTACATTCCATATTCGGTTCTACAACATTAGCCACGCCCCCTCCCATTTTGCCAGTACAATCACACCTGGTGATCGTGTAATCTAACGGCAAGGCGATTGCAATATCTGACTCACTGTCCTCCTTGAGCCATGTTTCTGTTAGAAGAACTAGTTACATATGCCACCTGTTGATGGACTTGTTTTTCACCTCATGGATCCTGCCATTGGGTAGGGGAATGGGGGGTTGAGGGGAGCGAGCGCATGCCCGGTCTCCCCCCAGGCAGATCGGGCGTCGATGGTAAAACCCACCATGCTGGGATATGATTGGGTAGTTTAGGCGGAAGGGTGGGTTTAAGGGTAGGGCTTATATAGGTGGGGCAGGGTGTGGGCGGCCTCTTTGGCCGTTTTGCCACACCCAGGATAGTCGTTGTTTTGGTTTGGGAGGTTAGGCCTTATATAAGTTTTAATGTTTTTGTGGGGTGATATTTAGTCAGTTGCAGTGGATTGTTTTAGGAATATGGATACTTCAGATAAGGTTTTGCTGGCTTTAAAAATGCTTCAGGAGGAGGGTAGGGAGGACCTACTCCAGGAGGGCGTGCTTCAACAGGCATGGGTGGGCTTCAAGAGACCTGAGAGAGCCTCCTCATAGGGTGTGGCTGCAGCGGTTCTGTCTTGTGATTCACCGACTCGCAAGGCAAAAAAATTTAAGCAAAAGAGCGTGTCAGGGCAAAATATCGCTGCGTCACCGGAGGTTGTGGTACCTCTAGGTAGTGGTTAGGTAAAGACCTTACCTGCACAGATTGCGCTGGGAGAAGAGGAGGTAAGAGGTTCGCACGCTGTTCTGGCACGTCGATCCAGCAGCACGTTTGTGCCAAAGGGCGAGGTGTCACTCCAAGTAGTACAGTGCTGTATGCCAGCCGCTTGGGGGCTGTTTCTGTTGACGCGCATGTGCGCGTTGTGATGGGCGGCGCCATTGGAAGGAGACAACAAGCTCCACTCCCCTCTGAAAGTAACAAAAAGCGAGGGAAGTGTGTTTAAGAGGAACAGTAGCTGGGAGCAGCTTTCAAGATGGCTGCTCCCATTACAGTGCAGCAATAAGATGTAATTGAGTTATGAGATAGCAAGGAGGTCGATATCTTAGGTGAAAGCAGTGTGATCTCAGGTGTGGAGGTTGTTAAAGCCCCTGTTCTTGAGCAAGAGGGGGGGAAGCAGCAATTAGTACCTAGATTGTTTAGCCCAATGCTGCATAAAGTGCAGGAATGGGATGTGAGAAATCAGACTATTTATAAGTCAGGGCAGCATGTGGCAGTGTCAGACGATAGTGGCATGAGTATGAGAGGTGTGTTATATGGAGAGGCTGATGCTAGTGGTAAGGCTGGTAGGGCACAGGTGAGGGTGGATTTTTGGCAGCCAGGTGGATTAGTTCAGGGACCTGGGTGTGGTGGCTTTTATGCATTGGGTGGGCATAAGGAGCAGGTGGTACCCGCAGGTTATGGGAGGCCTGTTGGTAATCAGGCGTCATCAGTGGGGGTTGGTACACCCTCTGGACACCGACAAGAAGAGAGGGTGAGACCCGGAGCGGATCACCTGACTTCGGGGGAGTCAAATTTTCCCGTGACACAGAACATGCAGTTTTTTGCACAAGAAGAGCCTTCTATCAGCTGGGGCGCTGGTGGTTTGAATTGCAGTGTCACCAGGGAAGGAGATTTTCTGGATTATGAGGAAGGGAATGGTTTTGAGGTGGCAGCGCCTTCATTGCTTAATGTACCAACGGGTACTTGTGTGCAAGAATCTAACAAGGGAAGGAGTTTTGGTGTTTTGCAGGCATCATCTAGGGCGCAGGTACAGGGCGATTGTCACAGTGGACAGAGTCGGATTGACCTATCTGTGGGAAACTTACCTCGAGGTGAGGAAAGGGGGGAGCATATCGTTTTGGGTGGGGGGTCTCAGTCCGGGGGGGTAGGTTTGGTTGGTAAAGTGGTAAAAGAAATGGGGGTTCAGGCTGGTCCTGGGGCTGATGTTGTGTTGAATACAGATTCAATACCAGAGGTAAGTGTTATAGACACGGTTTCAGGTAAGCTGGTTTCAGGTCATGCTGGAAAAAAGGTAATGCAAGAGTCTGGAATGGATAGAGAGGGTGCGGGGGAAGTATTAAGAATAAGAAGCTTCCTTACATGGGGGTGTCGATGCCTTTGGGGGTGCATCTCACTCAATCTCTAAAGGATAAAATTTGTAGAGGAGAGTTTATTGATGTTTTTAAATTATTGCATAGGGAGGTTCAGGCTAAGGAAGGCTCGAAGGAGGAGGAGTGGGAATTGGTGCGTAGGCCTAAGGTACCCACTACAATTGAGAACTGGACCTCAGCCATTTTGATATATGCAAGTGTTTACTGTGAGCGTTTTCCAGAGCGTTGTGTTGCCTTATTTAAATATATGGATATTGTTCGGAGGGCACAGATGGACTACAGCGGTTTCGGCTGGTTCAGGTATGATGAAGAGTTTCGGGCTCGGATGGCAGTGTATCCTGATAAAGAGTGGGGGAAATAGACAACGAGTTATGGATGCAGTGGTTGCGCACGGGGAGGAATGCGCCAGTTATGCATACTGCTAGTGGTTTGCCTTTGCAGTATAAGCCCTTTCAGGGTCATCCCACCCATTATAGGGTGGGGGGTGCAGCAAGGGGTCAACTGCCGCAAAACGGAGCATGCTGGTCGTTCAATAGTGGTATCTGTACACGACAGCAGTGCAAATTCAGACATGATTGTTCCAACTGCGGGGCAGACATCCAGTGTTTCAATGTTTTGGAGGCATGCACTGGGGAGGGGAGGGCCCATTCAGGAGAGGCAGTGACAGGGGTAGGGGCCATATGCAGCAGGTGGCAGGAAAAGGGCCCTAAGCCTATTAATTTTAATGTTATGAGATATTGGCTACAGTTCTATCCTAAGCTGTCTGAAACAAAAGTTTTGTTTTGGGGATTTTCCGAAGGTTTTAGGCTTTGTAATCAGGGACTACGAGTGCGGAGATGAACAAACAATTCGAAGTCGGCTTTAGATCAGCCGGAGGTGGTGAGGGCCAAGTTGCATAAGGAGCTTGAAATGGGAAGAATTGTTTGCCCATTTTATCATTGGCCTTTGGATAACTTGACAATTTCCCCTCTGGGAGTGGTGCCTAAGAAGCAATTGGGTGAGTTCCGGTTGATTTATCATTTTCCTTGGCTGTTTAGTTCCTTTTTACAGTGGTCTTTTCAGGCACAGACAGGTTATAAGTTTGTAACACACTACTTGGATAATTTTTTCTTGGTGGGGGCTGCTGGGTCGGGTGACTGTATGTCAGCTTTGTTGGATTTCCAGAAGGTCATGAAGGACATGGGAGTTCCATTAGCTCCAGAAAAAACCGAAGGGCCCAAAACATGTTTAAATTTCTTGGGTATTGAGTTGGATTCACAAAAAATGGAGGTTTGTTTACCTAGTGACAAGGTTCAGCTGTTGGTTGAGTTGTTGGAAGAGGCTGTACAGAAACCTAAATTGGAGTTGAGGCAAGTTCAACGGTTACTTGGGCATTTAAACTTTGCGTGTAAGGTGGTAAGAGGAAGGGCTTTTTGTAGGTTGGGGTTTTTAGTCAGAGGTGCGGTTTTGCCTCATCATCATATCCGGCTGAAGGCCAGTGTTCGGGCCGACTTACGGATGTGGATTACTTTTCTTCAGGATTTCAATGGTGTGACGATGTTGGTGGAAGATGAGGATTGGTTTTGGCAAAGTGCAAATGTTTTTCGGATGCTTCAGGTGCGCTTGGTTTTGGCGTTTTTTGGAACGGTCATTGGGCTGCAGAAAGCTGGCCAGAGGTTTGGAAGGCGGCCAGGCATAGTAGTGCATTTTTTTAGTTTTTTCCTTTAGTTTTGGCACTGTTAATTTGGGGTCACACGTTAGCCAACAAGAATGTGGTTTTTAATGTTGATAACCAGACTGTATTGAATCTTGTCAATGTGCAAAAAGCAAAGGATGAGAAAGTGTTGCGTCTTTTGAGGTTATTCCTGTTGAACTGTTTGAAGTTTAATAATATTTTAAGGCTAAATATGTTCCTGGAATTAATAACAATATTGCTGATGCGCTATCTCATTCGCAGTGGCGGAGATTCCATGGGCTTGCACCAGGAGCAGATGCACAGAA
Organism: Pleurodeles waltl; assembly: GCF_031143425.1. Taxonomy (NCBI): domain Eukaryota; kingdom Metazoa; phylum Chordata; class Amphibia; order Caudata; family Salamandridae; genus Pleurodeles; species Pleurodeles waltl. The sequence goes on from NC_090438.1 coordinate 352,171,093, forward strand.
GACACCAGTGCCAGGGGCATTGTGGGATTTGGGAATTTAAGGATGTTGGAGCTGATTCAGCAGTCTATAGCTCAGTCGACAAGGAAAAGTTATGAGCAGTCTTGGTCTGATTTCATTAAATCAGGGGCAGTAAGAAGGGCAGGGGGGTTTTGGGGTGTGTTCAGAGGCGGGAGGATGCAGTTCAGTTTATCATGCAACAGATTGAATTGGGTCTATCAGCGGTAAGTATAGCTGGTAAGTTGTCAGGCATTTTCTTTTACGGTAAATATTTCTGGGGGTATGATCCTATGGAAGGTGAAATTTGTAGGCAGATTATTGCGGGTTGGGCTGAAAGAGGGGTGTTAGGCGGGATCGGAGGCGCCCGTTCACGTCACATTTGTTGAAGGAATTGATTGGTGTTTTGCAACACATTTGTTTTTCTCCTTGGTGGTTTTCATATCTTTTTGCATGTCATGGCTTTTTCACAGGGCTTTTCAAGTTTCAGAATTGTTGGGTTTGAAAGGTAAGGATGGTATTCTACGTTCAGATATTAGGGTAAGTAATGGTTGGATATACTTGTGGTTACGGGCTTCAAAAGCTGATCAGTTAGGTAGGGGTCGGGAGGTAGTGTTGCGGGGGTGGAGTTCCAGATGGTCCTGTCTATTGTTGGTTGTCTTTTTCTACATTTTTGCCAGAAGATTCCAGGTTTGTATTCATTCATCAGGATAGGGAACTGCGTAGTTTTTGTCATATTGAGGGTTTTTCCGTTCTGCAACATTGTGAGATTGTTCATGGGGACGTAGCTCTTTTTTGCCAGTATGGAGTGTATCTATCTGTTTTAGGTAATGAGCATTATTTACTGGAGTTAAGACTGAAGATAATGGAGTTGCTGGGGGAGAATTTGTGGGATTGGGGTTCTTGCACTTAGTTTCGGGTGGGGCAGGAAAACGCCTGGTGGGTTTTCCTGTGTGGCGGGGTCTTTACGGACATGCCCTGGGGGGGGAAGGGTTACGGATGCACAACATGAGACGTCAGGGAATTTGGACAAGGAACAAAGGAAGGAAAAGGCAAGGGGAATTACAGAAGGTGGACAGCTGGGCAGATGGGTACTGGATTGGTTGGGTCAGGGTGGTCATGGAAAGAGGTTATTGATAAGGAGTAAGTTTTTGTAGAGGGTGGGATGGGTTTTAGGAATTTTTTGTATTAGTGAGGCTTTATAGTTTTGTAAGGCAAACGCCAAGGTTATATTGTTTCCAGACCTGTTCTATTAAAGCGGCCTTTTACCCCCATTTAGAGTGTTGTGGTTTGTGCGCCGTTTCGACCGATTGACTTTGGCGTGGCTTTAGTTTTATCTATATTGAGTGTGTGTTTACATGAAGGGCACTCGCTTGGTAGGCTCCCTGGATCCAGGAAGTGTAGGCATTCTGCCTATGGGTAGCTTATTAACACTCAGCAATTCTGTGATGTGTAGCGTATTCTCTCTGCTATAAAAAGGGCAGGCATCCTGGCCCCTGGTCATGGTTGGACGCGAATGGGTTCAGCTGGGCTTGCCTTTGGTGTGCCCGCTGCACACGCGTCTGCTAAGCGTCCGTGCACGGGCAATCATTAAATTGCAAGGCAGATGAGGGCTAGACCACCAACCGCGATGCAGCTATTGTAACTAAAGAAAGACTCCAGGCACTGAACTCGGCTGCGTAGTTCAGAATCCCAAATATCCACAAAGAGTATTGCTGATTAGTTAAGTGCTCTAGTAACCCAAAGTGAGATGTGCAAATTCTTAAGAAAAATACTTAAAAGCAGTAACAAACAGCAAAAATAAACTTTAAGAAGATGCCTCAAATCAGTGCAGAGCTAGTAAAATTAATGGGAACTCACTTTGCCCACCCTCGTGTCCACGCACCAGCTACCATTACATAGCAGCGGAGTAGGGCTGGCCCGCCAACTGCGATGCAGCTATTGTAACTAAAGTCTTTTGTTACATTTGAGATTTTTAATCTCCGTTTTGACTTCATGAATGATTATGGGTTTGTCTATGGAGGAAAAGTCCAAGTTGCTTCTTTCCAGAAATGACACTCTTCAAATAAAGCTCTTGTAACTCTCCATTAAGCTTCTGAAATCTATAAAGTATGGTGTAGTAGGAGTGGAACATTTCAGTGATTGCCACTATATCTGTCTTAGGGAAACTGCTATTGTCACTAATGAAGGTTATGAAATCTCTTTATTGCCTATTTCAGAGTATTTTTGACTCATGTATAACCTATTTCACGAAGAGTTGTTCTTGTACTTTTCTAAGGTCTCAGTAAATCCTTACGGAACAATCTTGTTTGTGTTTGGCATCAAGATGTTGGATTTAGGGTTCTAGTTCAAATGTTCTCTGCTTTGTTATCACCATAAAGCGGGTTATGTGGGAAATTAAGTCACCTCTGATGACAGCTTTTGCCATGCTCCAGAAAATATCCCTCAACTGCACCATTATAATTGTCCTTGTAGTGGTTTTCTAGGGTTTCTCCAATGGACGCTCATGAGGCTGGATCTCTAAATGCTATTTTGTTAATTGGTGATGGTTTACATGAGTGTCTAAGAGGTTAAGCCGTAATTATGTGTAGAAGGATTGATGCATGATGGGACAGCACTCTAGTTTCTATGTGAGAATCTAAAATATGAGGTGTAAGTACACATTCTATTTGAAAGAAATCAATTCTGGCAGAAGACGTGTGAACATTAGAAAATAATTTGTAGTCCTTATCACTTTGATGATATGTTTTTGAAACATCAATGAGGGCTAGACCGAACATACCAAGTGAGAGAGGAAGAGACGCTTGTGTCTCTAAATGTTGACCTGTCTAGCAAGGTTTTCATGGTGGTATTTGAACTTTCCACTATCATTTACAGAACTGAGCTATTTTCTGGAACACTTCCTCAAAGAAATGTTGTTTCTTTTCCTTCAGTACGTAAATTGAAAATTGTTTTAACGTTGCTCAGTCAATTGTACTGTTGAGGCCTAGTATTCTACAATTTTTATGCTCAATTCTTATCAGGTGAAGGGTAGTCCCCTCCGTATAGGTGCAGCAACACCCTTAGTTTTAATGTTACATGCTGCGTGGAACTGTATGGGATATTAGTATAACTTCAGTCTACTCACTTCTTTGCCCAATACGTGTATTTCTTGTATGGGTGGTATGTTTATCTCATTGTGGGGTAGCCATATAAGGAATTTTTCCCTCTTGACAGGTGAGTTAAGGCCTTGGACATTAATAGTAGCAATTAGGAGAGTATTTACCAATGAGGATTCTCAGCACTGCTGTTAACTTCAACTATGGAACCTATAGAAGGGAGAAGTTATGAATGGGCCTCACTGTGTGGTGAAGGATACATCTGATGATCTTGGTCTTGGGGGTTGTGCGGTGGATTTGCCATATTCTCTTGGTACAATCCAATTGAAATAATTGGCTTCTGAGGAAGATTAAGTACATAAAATAACAGAAAATAATAATCAAATTTCACAATAAACCAGTTCCCCCAAAACATAGGACATGCTATCTAAGTAACATGTGACCAGGAAAACATACTGACACAAACCTGTAGGGACAGCTAATGACCTGCATCTTGGTAGCCCTCTAAGTCAGATTCTAATTTGAAACTCAATAAAGTCAGAGCAAAACCAAGACTTCAAAACTATAAGAAAAGAAACCTAACTATATCCATATAATGCTTGCTTAACAGAGTTGCATCTATTCTGCCATCTACTCATCCTGGTGAATTTTAGAGTTTTCTAGTTTCATGATTTAAGATACCCAAAAAGGATGAGGGGATATCCATTATCCGAAATGCCCACTAGGATGTCTCAGTCTGTACATCTGTTAATTCGGCATGCAAGTCTCCTCAATTGTTGAGTTTGCCATTCTCCCCACAATTCTCCCCACATCACTACTGTAGGAGACGCCTGTGGTGCTTCCATTTGTTTGAAATGCAGGACATCTCCCAAGCAGGTCGAGGTTTGTAAGTGTAGTCTTTATTTTACAGGTGAAAGACAGGTGAAATGGGTATCTCCACCCTTTGGAAATTTTATTTTGCCGCAGAAAGGTCTTAATGCCTCTAAATTCTTGTAGTTTGGCTAAAGTCACAGCAGAAACATCCTGGAACAATGAAATGGTGCCTCAGCTTTTTTGCAGAGAGCCATCAAGATCTGGAAGGGCCTCTTGGAAGTCTTGTTGAAGTGATGTTGCATCCTTCTTAAATTCCAAAGGTAGTAGCTGAACATCTGCTTTTGTAGCTGGGGCTTCCATATTCTGATGGTCAGTGCTTGTATCGGACTTGAGGGGAGTAAATCCCCATGAGTCTTGGGTCACTCATTTGTCCCCTTTTGCCTGATGGAGTGGGGAGGCTTGGGTGCTTTGTTTTTGGCAGTGGCCATTGTTACTGTTCACTGCTTGTGTGCTTTCCACGGCTCCGACTGTTTGTTGATAGAAGGCCTTAAAAGGACAAGACTTTTGTGGCGCAAGGTAACTCATTGGTTTAGCAAGCCCTGTGGGACGTCTCTCAGCAGCGCAACAGAACTGTAACACTTAAAATTGAATTGGGAACTTCTCCTCCTTCACTTATGAGCTTGGCACTTGATTAAGTGCTGAAAGGGCCAGAAATTGTGGTATGTGATTAAGTCGATTTGGGGTTTTCTCAATTCTGCTGGGCAAATTCTTGTTGGCAAAACCTTTACCAACAGGCCCTCCACTTTAATCTGCTATTAGCAATAACAAAGGACTGAAGGGGCCAGGGTTGTACAAAAGAGAGTGCTTCCTGGATGTTCGGTGTGTGTTTTAAAAGATCAGGATCACTCAAGTGCTTTGCACAGTAAGGCTGCTCTGAATGTCTGGAGCCTCAGGTGCCCCTTCTAATTGGCCAAACACTGTTTTCCTCCAATCTAAACTTTGTTTTTCACAAGGGTGCTAGTGGGGGTACCTCACACAGGTGCTTTATTACTGGTGATTAGGTAGTGCGGCATCTGGGCTGCACATCTTGCTTTATCCCCATCTCCCCTTTTGGCATTTTTCAGAAAAAATCTAGATTAAAGCAATTCCTCAGTTCTGGGGGAGGGATGGAAATTTCTAGGATCGTAAAACTCAATATTGTGGTCACGCAGGTGTGTGCCGGCCTTGGCAGGCTCTCAATCGCTCTTGCACTTACCATTGGAAAGTTGCGCTAGCCATCTTGAATATCAACCATACCTCCAGGCAGATTTAGGCTGATTTAGACATGCCTGCTCTTGTGGTTGCTTTGTGGTGGGGTTTTCGATTGCCTACCATTATCCTAAGACTTGACCTCAACAGTCTTGAACCATAACTGCTGAAACATGGCATTGAATGGACTTGAGAAGCCCACAGTGTAGAGCTCAGCTAGGGCGCATGTTGCCAAGTCCCCACCATGTCCACACCCCCAATTTTATTTTTCTTTAATGTTGATAAGTTTGCAGTTTGAACAGTAAATTTCATCCCCTTTTTCAGAAATATTGTTTAATTTCAAATGGGAATACTTTATTTGCCCACCCCAGAATCCAGCACTTTCCCCAGTGTTGCTTATGTAAGAGTGTGAAAAGTAAATCTAACCCCGAAGTCCAACACTTTCCAAAATATTGCCTAGTTTGGATTGTGAAGAGTGAATCTGACCGTGTAGGAGTCCAGCACTTTCCCCAATGTAGCTTAGTTTAGAGGTGGAATAGTAAATCTGATGCCTGGAGTCCAACACTTTCCCCAGTGTTACTTAGTTTGGAGTGGGAATAGTAAATCTAACCTCCCCTCAGAGAGTCACTTACTTAGAGTGGGAATGCTCCCCCAAAGCCCAACACTTTCCTAAATGTTGCTTTAATGGCAGTGGGAATTAAAATCTGACCCCACGAAACCAACACTTTGGCCACTATTGCTTAGTTTGGAGAGGAGATTATTAAATCTTATACCCCTCCACCCTCCAGAGTCTAACACTTTCCCCAATGATGCTCATTTTGTATTAAAAATAATAAATCTAACTCCCCATTTGCGTACAACAATTCCCCAATCGATGTAACTTAGCTTGGTATAGAAATAGTAAACATGTCCCCCCTCAAGAGTCCTACACTTTCCACAGTGTTTATTAGTTTATTAGTTTGGAGTATGAATAGTAAATCCGACCCTCCAGGATCCAACACTTTCTCCAGTGTCGCTTAGTTTTGAGTGGGAATAGTAAACCCGCCTCCCAACAAGGGAACAGCCCGTTTCCCCAATGTGGATTAGTTTGGAGTGTGAATAGCAAATCTGACCTGCAAATATGTGCATTTTTTCAGCATTAGTTGGAATGGAGTTAGAAAATAGTATTAGACATATGTGTACTTTTTCTAGTGTTAGTTGAATTTGAGTTGGAATGGTTAATCTGCCCCCAATATCTGTTAATTTATTAAAAACTAAAATGTATTTAAAACTTGTTTTACAGTTTTTTAATATTTATAAGCAATTATTATTCTATATTTTTCAAATGTTAGAAATATGTTTATTTGTGAAGATGTTTAATTTTATTTTTAGAAAAAAGATGTTCATACTTATTTTTTAATTGATTTAAATTAATATTTGTATTTGAAAAAAGTAATACTAATTTTGACTATTTGTATTTTAAAAGAAATAAGGTCTGATTTACATTTCAGCGGTTGTACCGCCAAGCCATGTTGGCGGTGGACCCGAAAGGACCGTCAAGCCGGTGGTCTTCCACCCGCCGCATTTAGCTGTATTGAGGCTGAGCTGCCGACCGCCACAACGGAGGGCTCTTACTAGCGATCAGGCCGGCGGGTTCCTGCTGCACATATTTAGATGCTATAGTCCTGCAGGTGGTGTTTTGGCAGCGGTTTGCTGACAGAGGGAGGACATCGCTGGACCCACTGGACATTGGACAATGGCAGTGGCCGTGGATAAGAGGTACGTGACACACGCACTCAAGTCTTGCCATATATGCCCCCTACATCACACATCACACCACATACACATCAATATCCATCGGCATTCCGACACAACACAACACGTACATGCCACAAAGACAAATACATATAGATACATGACACAACATACACACACTAGTGACATTGCACCCACACATGACACAACCAAAACAACTATCATCTACACAAACACACACAAGCACAACTACACACATCACAACAGTAACCGCCACACAACATGCACCTAAATTCTGCATGCAGCAACACAACTTACACAACATCCATGCCATATGCAATTGGCACACATCCTGACACAACCACATAACACGCTACACGTCCCTCCTCCTCAACTGTCAGTCGCATCACATGCAGACATACACGTAGTGACTCACACACAATTCGAAGCACAACATGACAGGTACAGGTCTCCTTGCAATGTGCAGTTTTAGAAAAGTGATTGATAAATGCTTTTTAAGTGAGCTCATAAAAATGTCACATACTTAGGGAAAACAAGTCTTTATGTAGCAGGGCTCATACCTTAATCTGTTTATATTCAAGGACTGGCATGTTCTGGCCTTAGTTTATGTTGTTGTTAGAAATATGTTGTAATGTTTAAGGGATGGAGCATGCCTTCTAAGGCAAAAGAACAGGATAGCTAGCTAACTTTTGTTTGCATGTTGTATATACTCATCATGATTCAGCAATGATACAAAAGTAGTAGTCAAAGAAACATTTTGTATTTTCTAGGTATACAAAAGAATTGCAGCACAACAGGCCTGAAGAGTGCTAACAAGTACAAACAGTACAGAGAGGCATGTTGTTGCGGTAACAACAGTAAGAAGGGACCGGGTGGGGGAAGGGCTAGGGCAGGACAAGGTTAAGGGAAGGAAGAGGAAGTTGAACAATAAATCAGGAAATATAGACAGCAAACACTTGTTCTAGAAGTTTCATGTAAATGCCTCAAAACAACAATTCAACATTAGAGTAATAACTCTTTCACAAAAAGAGACCGTTGGAAATGAGGCACACTTCATCAAAGAATTAAAACTGCAGTTTTTCTAAAAAATTAACACAGAACGAGGGGAGCAGAAAATAAGCAAGGAAATCAATGAGGAAATAGGAAGATGAGTGGAAAAACAGGTTGTGGAGTGCTATCCATGTCCCTATCAATACTACAGGGAACCAACATTCCAGCAGTGACAATTTTTATGTATCCTACAGGAGGAAATCAAAGGAATCTGATTATAACAAGTGGACCCCATTGGACAGTGGATCAGCTCAGGAGCTAATGCTTAATGAAACATAATGATAGAGTGAATCATAATGGACCTGTAGCATCCCAAAGCCAGACGGCAAGAAGAGGATGATCCAAAGCTATGTGGAGGTATTAGGACAAGGAAATATTAAAGATGGGGATCATCCACAGGAAAGGACGAAAGAGGCATGCCCCATACTCTGTCACAGGTTTTCATTTTGTCATTAAGTTTGTACATAATGCGTTCACATAGTGCTACCCGGTGTAATTGTCTAAGCTACTACTGGTCCTTAGGGATTGAGGCGATGGAACAAATGTCAAGGGGCTGTAGAGTATCAAGTCGGCCAAGACCTTGCTTGTAGAGTCCAACAGGACCATAGAATACCGAATAGATTACAATTGCCATCCTCACAGTTCCAACACTGATCATGGGGCAGTACTTGCGCCTAGAACAATTTTAGAGGTGTCCAATACCAATCAATGAGTATCTTAAAGTGGATGATTTTCAGCGTAGATTCCCAAAGGACCCAGTAGTAATCTGAAAGCATTGTTGTCCAGTCATCTGGCAAATAGTGCTTGCCCAGTAGTACCTGCTGGTGAAGTCTAGTTGCATTAAGTGATGTGCCCAGAGTGTGAAAAAGTCATCCTTTTTGCCCTGATCACCCCCAAACTTTTTGACTGATACTGGTGGTTACCCACTCTGACTGCCCTGGGTACTACTAACCAGTCCCAGGGCCAGTGCTCTGTGTAAAATGGTATGTGCAAATTATGCATAAGTGTAATTGGCTCTGACAACCTACCTATACGTCCCTAGTATATGGTAGGACATGTCGGTTTAGGACCCCATTGTAGTTAGAGCACCCTTGGGTGCCCTGCTGTAGTCTCAGGTGTAATTGTAAAAGCAGGCCTGCCTTGCTTGCAGCTTTTATATTAAAGTTAATCCCAAATTTGACATGGCAATTGAAAGTACTTCTAAAGTCTCAAACAAACTTATTTTTACATATAAGTCTCCTCTAAGGTCTGCCCTGGGTGCCCCAAGGGTTGGGTGCAGTGTAAATATAATCAGGGACTTTATACAACATGTTTTATAAGCCCTGGTGAGGGAAAAACAGCCAAATTAGTTTTCCCCAACTTAGTACATTAGCTCTATAAGCTAACATTAGGAGGCTTTATTTAAAAATAATAAAGTCTAATTTCCACTATAAAAGAGCTAAATATGTCAAGTTTGATGTCATATTACACATTATAGTAACTCCAACCACTTGCTAAGGTTAGATTTATTATAACTAGTACAGAGAGAGAGTTTTAGAACTCTTTCTTAAAGGTACCAAACTCAGCCGTGTAGTTCCCTTTCCTGATTGGTCAGTCTCTGGTAGCCTGAGCCAAGCTACCCTAATGAGGTGTGAAGTGGCCTGGGCTGAAAAAAAGGAAGCATCTGTTAGGAGGAGAACTGCTTCTGCAGCAGATGGCACAGCAGGATGGGGGTAGAGTGGCCAAACTGGTTTTCAAAGTAGGGAACCCCACCTGGAACAGAAACTGGACCTCCTCTATTTCATGTTCCTCCAGCCAGATGGAAACCCCATTAATTAGATTAGGAGAGGGGCTAGAAGGGGTGTGTTAGAGAAACTTAGCCACACTGGTGGGTGGTCTCAGCCAGGTTTAGCCTCCAAGGAGACATTTTCTCCATGTTGGATTTTCAAAGAATGTTGCTTTCTGGGATTGATTTTTGCCACACTTTGGAGAAAGTGGTCACCCCAGAGGGTGGCACCCTGCACCCCAATGGTCAGGGGTGCCCCCCGCTTACCATCCCAGAAGCAAGGATAAATATGGCAGAGCTGCCCAGCAATTCAGGTCCCTGCTGGAAGAAGAAACTGGAGAAGGACTGCGCTGATGAACCCTTGGTCTTCAAGTGAAAGACTGCACCCACAAAGAGTGCACCAGCTGAACACTTTGGGATTAACCAAGAAATGGACTTTGTCTTGCTTCTCAAACACAAGGTGTAGACTCCCTGTAAACTACAGGTACAAAGGAGCTGGCCAGAGTCTCCTGCCTCACGTCCTGCAAGAAGAGCCCTGCTGACCAGCGTCCAGTGGCCCTTTGAGGATTATGACCAAGTGCACTCAGGGAACTGTAGCTCCAACTTCTAAAGAGCAACTTAGTACCTCTGGGACCTTGGATCAAGTTAGTGGACACTTCAAGGACCCAAAAAGGACTTCTGGAAGAAGATCCAGAAGTTTGGAGCAACTTTGGAAAAAAGCTTAATAAGTGGACCGTCTCGATGTCGTGAGCCAAGCTGGCTATCTTAAACCACGACCCAGCCTGAATTTCAGGTTTGTCTTGCTGAAAGCTCCAGTGCTCCAGACTTTCAGGATTTGACCGGGGGCTCGCGGAGAGACAATCCGACGATGTTGCATCAAAATTGGCTTGCTGGAGAGGACCGCACAATGTCAAGGAAGAAAAGCTCCAGAAACGTTTTTAAGTGTGAAGGTAAAACTTTCACCAAGGCCTCCCGTTCAGTGTATCTGAGCAAGGCTTCATCGCGGTCTGCCTCAACTTATGACATTGCCAGGGTCAAGCAGGACCACATGCCTCTGGTTGGCGCTTTCTGTTTTCAGGCACTAGAAAGCCTTTTTTTTTACATTTAGGGGGTCATTCTGACCTCGGCGGTAAAAGGCGCTTACCGCCGGTCAGAAGACCGCCATAACACCGCCGCGGCCGCAGGAAACCGCCACGGTCATTCTGACCCGCAACAGGCAAACCGCCAAAAACCCGACATCCACAAAAGTCCGCCACACCAACGGCCAGCGAAAAACTGGCGATGACCAAACCTCCACCGTCACGCCAACAGAAATACGCCCATTCCATTACGACCCACGAATCCACGCGGCGGTCTTTCAACCGCGGTATTCCATTGGCGGTACACACCGCCGCGGTCAAAATACACACACAGCTCCAAAACACTGCCACATTGGTCATTTTGAAACACACACACCTGATACACATACAAACACCACTCTCACACACCCAACACAATATAAAACACACACCCACATCACCCACAAACCCCTACGACCACCATTTATTGACTAAGGCCAGAGAGAGACACCACCAGCTAGTACAGAGCATTCACAGGCACATAACACCATCACTCACACAACATCCACGCACAAAACACCACACACCACCACACTCACCACACTCATCACCACAAACGCCACCCCACACCTCATCCACACCACCCCATGACACCCCAAAGACACCCCAGGTTTTCAGACGCTGAACTCAGGGTCATGGTGGAGGAAATAGTTCGGGTAGAGCCCCAGCTCTTCGGGGCACAGGTGCAGCACACCACCATTGCCAGGAAGATGGAGCTATGGCAAAGAATAGTGGACAGGGTCAACGCTGTGGGACAGCATCCACGAAATCGGGACGACATCAGGAAGCGGTGGAACGACCTACGGGGGAAGGTGCGTTCCATGGTATCCAGACACAACATCGCGGTGCAGAAGACTGGCGGCGGACCCCCACCTCAACCCCCAGAATTCACAACATGGGAGGAACAGGTCTTGGCGATCCTGCATCCTGAGGGCCTCGCAGGAGTAGGCGGAGGAATGGACTCTGGTAAGTCTAATCTCAACTACTTCATACCCCCCACCCACCGGCATGCCAAATCATACCCCCACCCTCCCCCCACCCCCATCACACATCCTCCTTGCTAATGTCGCACCATCACAACCCACGCATCCCAACACCAAGCCCTGCATGCGACCACAAACCATGGACACCCTTCACCTAAGCATGCCCACTGCACATACCCATCCCCCCCAAACCACCATCACAACAGCCCCCACAAGGGAATGCCAGCACTGGGGTACACGGGCACCCACCCATTGCACGCTATGGCACACACAGAAGCAATAACCATACTCTTATACCCCTGCAGGACCCGAACGTCACAACACCGCCCAGGAGGGTCCAGAAATATCCATTTCACCCCCAGAAGAGGCCCACAGTGATAACAGCAGCTCTGTCTCCCTGGACCCAGAAGACCAGCCCGGCCCATCGGGGACCTCGGGACAGTCGGTTCCCCTCAGACAGCCACAGGCCACAGCAGACCTACCCCCCTCTGGGAACACCAGCACAGCACCCACCCAGCGGGCCCATGCCTCTGTCTCCAGGACACGTCAATCAGCGGTGTGTCCACCACTACAGGGCACCCAGGTTAACCCACCACCCCAACAACAACAGGGACCTGGGGGCAGTGGTAGTGGGCACACGGTCCAGGGGACAGAGGCCCAGGGAAACAGGGGAACTGGGAGGGCTACTGTGCGACAGGGGGGGGACAGGCCCAGGGAACCCACTCTCCACGAGGCCCTATCCTCCATCATGGGAGCATACCACCACTCCCAGGAGACGATGGCGACGGTCCTGGCCAGGTTCCAGGAGATCCAGGTACTGCAGGAGGAACAGTTTATGGGGTTCAGGGAAGAACTCAGAAACATCGGTTCCGCAATGGGCTCTCAATCAGATTGTCAGCACATTGTTGGACCATGTGGCACCACAAAGGGCCCCTGTCACTAGCATGGACCAAGAACAGGCTACCACCTCCGCCGGCGCTAGTGGACAGGAGGCCCCGACACAAGAACAACAGGCCACCAGAACTCCACCCCCTGCAGAAGGAGAACCACCCCGCAAGCGGTGCCTGAGATCTAGGAAGAAGACAGAGTAGGATGCCAAGACCCCCGCCAGGAAAGGATACCCCCTGATTGTCATCCCACTGTCCCACATTGTCACCCTGTCCAACCTTAAACTGCCCCTGCTCCACCTTCCACAGGCATATGGACAATGCACCTGTGAGACTGAAAATCTGGACTCTGCCATGGACATTCCTCCACCATCACCCATCACCGAATTGCAACCATTACCCAAAATTGAGCACTTTAATAAACACACTTATTGCACAAGAATAATCTGGAGTCTGCCTGTATTTTTGAACAAATGTATTACACAGAACCGTGCCAAAATGTCCAGTTCCATTGTAATGACAACATACCACTGTCACACAGCTGTAGTCCATGGGGAAACAAGGCAGAGGTCACGGAGTGGGGCCCACATCTCTGAAATTGGAAGGGAAAGTCACAACTCAGTTAACATACACTGGGGGAAACTCAGACAGTAGAGAGGCAGGAGACTTTAAGTAAATGTAAAATGCCGGTGTTGATTCTTACCTGTATGTCATTGAAAATACTGCTGTATCACTGTGTCCCTGTTGTCTGTGTCGTCCTCTTCATCTTCCTCCTCTTCACTCTCCGCAGGCTCCACAGCTGCCACAACACCACCATCTGGACCAACCTCCTGCAGGAAAGGCACCTGCCGTCGCAAAGCCAGGTTGTGAAGCATACAGCAGGCCACGATGATATGGCACACCTTCTTTGGTGAGTACATTAGGGATCCACCTGTCATATGGAGGCACCTAAACCTGGCCTTCAGGAGGCCAAAGGTCCGCTCGATCACCCTCCTATTACGCCCATGGGCCTCATTGTACCGTTCCTCTGCCCTGGTCCTGGGATTCCTCACTGGGGTCAGTAGCCAGGACAGGTTGGGGTAACCAGAGTCACCAATTAGCCACACACGGTGTCTCTGAAGTAGTCCCATCACGTAAGGGATGCTGCTATTTCGCATGATGTACGCGTCATGCACTGACCCAGGGAACTTGGCATTTAAATGGGAGATGTACTGGTCAGCCAAACAGACCACCTGGACATTCATGGAATGATAACTTTTCCTATCCCTGTACACCTGTTCACTTTCTCTGGGGGGTACCAAAGCCACATGGGTCCCATCAATGGCACCTATGATGTTGGGGATATGTCCAAGGGCATAGAAGTCACCCTTCACTGTAGGCAAATCCCCCACCTCAGGGAAAACGATGTAGCTCTGCATGTGTTTGAGCAGGGCAGACAACACTCTGGACAACACCTTGGAAAACATAGGCTGAGACATCCCTGATGAAATGGCCACTGTTGTTTGAAATGACCCACTTGCCAAAAAATGGAGTACTGACAGCACCTGCACTAGAGGGGGAATCCCTGTGGGTTGGCGGATGGGTGACATCAGGTTTGGCTCCAGCTGGGCACACAGTTCCTGTATAGTGGCTCTGTCAAGCCTGTATGTCAGTATGACATGTCTTTCTTCCATTGTCGACAGGTCCACCCGCGGTCTGTGCACAGGAACATTCCTCCATCTCCTCGCAAGTCCCAGCGGACGGTGCCTATGAAGGACAACATGGAGCACAGAGTCAATCAACCCACAGGTACGTTCCCACAGCTTGCACAATACACGATTCTCAATGCATTGAATGGCTTGTATGAGTGTTGATGCAAGGCCTAGGTATGTGTGACGCAGTAGAAATTAAGATATGGGGGCCCTTGAAATGGCGGCTGCCTGACCTGTGAAGTGCGACAGTGGGATGTGAGGTCAATGCGCTGGCGTGGCACACCGTGGCGGTAGGCGGTCGAAGACCGCGGCGCAAAGCCGCATTGGTTAACATTGAACCCTATGGGTTTCAGGAGCCAATGAGGATGTGCGCCGGCGGTCGCTGTACGCACCGCCGCGGTACGCACCGCCGCGGGCTTGACCGCCATTTTCTATCTGCTTAATCACTCGATACCTGATCATCCACAGGAGAGGACCTATACTGCAAGTGCTGCTGTGACCTAGGTCTGGAAGAGACAATGGCTGCTGCGACTGGGGAAAGGGCCCCTGCCTTCACTTCTGAAGAATTGGAGAAACTCGTGGATGGGGTCCTCCCCCAGTATGCGCTACTCTACGGTCCTCCAGACCAACAGGTAAGTACACTGGGACCATGGTTTGTGGCCAATGCCTGGGTTGAGTGGGGTGAATGAAAGATGGTGGGGAGGGGAGCGAATGAGGCATGCATCAAACGAAAGATGAGAGCATGTGCCACATGGCAAGGGTGGGGATGGGGGGCCACTCACATCGAGCATGCAGAAGGTGATGTTTGTTTCATTTTCTCCCCCTGCACATGTCACATAGGTCAGCGCCCATCAGAAAATCGACATTTGGCGTGCCATCGCCAAGGACGTCCGGACCCTGGGGGTCCACAACAGACGGGGCACCCACTGCCGGAAGAGGTGGGAGGACATCTGCCGCGGGAGCAGGAAGACCGCGGAGGCTCTGCTGGGGATGGCCTCCCAACGTAGGAGGGGTGCCAGTCGTGCTTTGACCCCCCTGATGTCCCGGATCCTGGCGGTGGCCTACCCCGATTTGGATGGGCACATGAGGACATCACAGCAGACACAAGGGGGTGAGTACAGCACATTCTGCTGATTTTGCGCACATTGGAGGTGTCTGGGTGGGGGAGGAGGGCTGTGGGTATCCCTAGGCCAGGGCGTTTTCTGTAGGCTTGGCCCCTCCGTTAGGCATGGCCCTGTACCCCCGCCCCCCACCTCTGTAGGTTGCCTAGTACAGCTAATCATGGCCCTGTGTGTGGAGTAGTCGTCCATAGGCTTGTAGGCCATGTCCCACGGATTGAGTAGTGTACCCCAAGTGCGCAGCGTAGTGCAGGGGGCTTCTGTGTCTGTCCTCTCCGCCAACGGTAGCGGTAATCCATGCACTCAACATGTCTTTCTTTCTCCCCCTCCCCTTTTTTGTGGTCTTCCTGTTCATGTGTGCATTAGCATCATCAGGCGGAGGAGAAGTGGCATCGGAGCACGAGGGAGCTGCATCTCACATGGCCATGGAGGGCCATGCAATTGACTCTGATTTCACCAGTGAGACGGAGGGCGAGGGGAGCTCCGCAGCGGGGACACGTGGTGACACCAGCGACACAGACACGTCCTCGGAAGGGAGCTCCCTTGTGGTGGCGGCAACATCCGGGCCCACCGCAACAACAGGTACAGCCGCCACCCAGCGCACCAGCTCCGCCTTCCCAGCAGCCCCTCAGCCTTCGCCCCGTGCCCGCTCACCCAGGAAGGTGGGCATCTCCTTCGCCCCAGGCACCTCAGGCCCTGCCCCAGTTACCCCTGCTGCCCTCAGTGAGGAGGTCATTGACCTCCTGAGGACGCTCATTGTTGGGCAGTCTACCCTTTTGAATGCCATCCAGGGTGTAGAAAGGGAGGTGCACCGGAGTAATGCATACCTGGAGGGCATTCATTCGGGTCAGGCTGCCCATCAGCGATCGTTCAACACTCTGGCCTCAGCACTGACGGCAGCCATTGTCCCTGTCTCCTGCCTCCCTCCTCCAACTTCCTCAACCCAGTCCCACTCCCCTGTACCTCTGCCTATCCTAGACACACCTACAGACCAGCCTGCACACACCTCAACACACAAGGGAAGCTCATCCAGACATAAGCACCACACATCACACAAGCATTCACACAAGCAACATCCACATGCAGACATGCCAACAGCCACTGCCTCCTCTGTGTCCACCTCCTCCTCGTCTCCCTCCTTCCTCCCTGTGACGTCTCCACTCACACTTGCATGCACAACATCTTCAGCCACTACGTCCATCACCAGCACACCCACCAGAACACTCCGCACACATGCAGTCACCACCCCCACTACCATTTACACGTCCCCTGTGTCCTCTCCCAGTGTGTCTGTCACCCCCTCTTCCAAACCACACAAACGCAGGCAGCCACCCACCCAACAGCCATCCACCTCATGACAGCCTCCAGCACAAGCACCTGCACCCAGAGACACCAGACTTCACTCTCCTACAACCACATCCTCTTCCTCCACTCCCATACCCACTACAACTACCCGTCCCTGTCTTACTAAATTGCTTTTCCTTTACAACCTTGACCTCTTCCCATCAACTGACCCACCCCCTCCATCTCATAAGGCTCCAATCAGCACCTCAGCCACCACAAAACCTGGACCTACAAAGACAATAGTCCAAGGATTGTGGAGTCCACCACCTTCAAGCCCAGCTACTTCGGCTAGGAGTAAAGAGACGGCCAGCCCACCCCCTGCAAAAAAAGCCAAGAAAGCCAGTGCCCGGCGCGAGAGGCCAAAGACATCAGGCTCCAAAAGCACTACCTTGGCACCGTCTGGGAGTGGGGTGCCACTTGGCACACCGGCAAAGGGAGGAAAGGGCCACAGACGAGCAGGGAAGGGTGGCAAGGGCAGCACGCCCGACAAGTCCAGCCACAGCCCAGCTGCCCAGGAGGGCCCCGCCAGCCACAGGCCAGCTGCCCAGGAGGGCCCTGCCAGCCACAACCCAGCTGCCCAGGAGGGCCCTGCCAGCCACAGCCCAGCTGCACAGGAGGGCCCCGCCAGCTACAGCCCAGCTGCACAGGAGGGCCCCGCCAGCCACAGACCAGCTGGGCAATGAAGGAGCGCCAGCCACAGCCCAGCTGGGCAATGAAGGAGCGCCAACTCCAGCAACGCTGAACATGGCAAGGACTGCCAAGGCAAGCACCGCTGAACAGGGCCCTTCAAGTCAAGAACCGCTGAACAGGGCACCGCCATCTCAAGAACCGCTGAACAGGGCACCGCCATCTCAAGAACCGCTGAACAGGGCACCGCCATCTCAAGCACCGCTGAACAGGGCCCTTCAAGTCAAGAACCGCTGAACAGGGCACCGCCATCTCAAGAACCGCTGAACAGGGCACCGCCATCTCAAGAACGGCTGAACAGGGCACTGCCATCTCAAGAACCGCTGAACAGGACCCTTCAAGTCAAGAACCGCTGAACAGGGCCCTTCAAGTCAAGAACCGCTCAACAGGGACCTTCAAGTCAAGAACCGCTGAACAGGGCACCGCCATCTCAAGAACCGCTGAACAGGGCCCTTCAACTCAAGCACCGCTCCGCTGGGCCCCGCCGTCTCTGCACCGCTCCGCTGGGCCCTTCATCTCAAGCACTGCCCTGCTGGGCCCTTCATCTCAAGCACCGCTCCGCTGGGCCCTTCATCTCAAGCACCGCTCTACTGGGCCCTTCATCTCAAGAACCGCTCCGCTGGGCCCCGCCGTCTCTGCACCGCTCCGCTGGGCCCTTCATCTCAAGCACCGCTCCGCTGGGCCCCGCCGTCTCTGCTCCGCTCCGCTGGGCCCTTCATCTCAAGCACTGCTCCGCTGGGCCCTTCATCTCAAGCACCGCTCCGCTGGGCCCTTCATCTCAAGCACCGCTCCGCTGGGCACTGCCGTCTCAAGCACGGCTCCGCTGGGCACCGCCGTCTCAAGCACCGCTGGCCCATTGGCAGAAGGGGCAGGCCCGCATCTGTGTCAGGCAGGGCTGCACGAAGCACTCTGGGCACCATGCCTCCTCCGGAACCAGTAGAGTCAGTAATCCAGTTGTGAGACTGTGGCTTTGCACTCACCAGGATTGAACAGTGGCCATGGAGGCCCCTCGTGGATCTGGCGTCGTGGACTCATCTGGCTGAGGTGCCCCCCCTTCCCTTCCCCCTGAGGTGCCTGTAGTTTTGCTATCTGATGCCCCTGCAGTGTTCTCTCCATTGGAGCCGGGTATCCTGTGTGGGCTTTGCCCATGTGTTTAGGCCCATTGGCCCACGAACAATGGCTGATACCCAATTTGGACTGGACAATTTACATATGTAAATATAGTTATAGATGTTTGATATATTTTTTAACTTAGCCGGAAAATATACTTCAAATTTCATGATCATTTATTTTTTGTCTTTGCATTCTTCCGGGGGGTTTGGGGGTGTCACTCTGAGTTGTTGCTCTGCATTGATGTGTATGTAGTTGTGGGTGAGGGTGGGTGTGTCGCGTATGTGTGTCCCCGTAATCTTTTTGCCTCCCCCCTCCCCTGTGTCGTAGGTGCAGTACTCACCGTTGTCTTCTGCGCCGGTGTTCGTGCTCCTGGTAGAGGAGCAGGAAGACAATAGCTGGTAGGATGTGTAGTTCGGGTTCCATGCTGTCCAGATTCCTCGTGGAGTGTGTAGAGGTGAGCGTTTTCCGTTCGTAATGTCTGTTTCCGCCATGTTTTTATCGGCGGGGCTACCGGCCCGGAAAAGGTGGCGGATTGGTGGGTTGTGATAGGGTGGGCGGTACATTGTCTCCCGCCTGTCTGTTGGCGGTCACCGCTGCGCTGTTTGTTTGTCCCGCCGTGGCGGTCGGAGTGTTAAAGTGGCGGTCTCTGTTGGCGGTTTCCGCCAGGGTCAGAATTCCAATTTTTTTACCGTCTGCCTGTTGGCGGGTTGGCCGCCGCTTTAACACCGACCGCCAGGGTTGGAATGACCCCCTTAATCTTTAAAAATTCATTTCTCCTGTTCCCTACATTGCATTTTTGTCGTTTTCGTGTCATTTTAAAGATATAAATATTTCCCATTTTTATAAATTTGTGATTCATTTTTAGTTTGTGCTGTGTTTTACTTATTTACTGTTTTGTTGATATTAAATGCTATACACATCTGTCACCTAAGTTAAGCCTAACTGCTCCTGGGCCAAGATACAAAGGGTTGAGCAAGGATTCATTTATGGAGACCTTGACTGGACCTAGTGGGGGATTGGGGCCTATTGTTGAGTGTAGGTACCTACCTGCCCTTTACCAATAATCCACTTTCTAACACAGAGTTTTAATAGGAACCCCACAAAGCCCCTCTAAATTGATTCCATCTCTATATCCTCAGGTATTGCTGAATGGGGAATATCAACTGTTCTACCGGTGAAGAGCCCAGTATGGCCCAGAGGCAGTGGGTCATACCGCCAGAAACGTATGTGCCGAGCACAATGCTATTCCAGTGGCATTGTGAATCAGTTTCAGTGCCAGGGGGTGGTGCAAAGTAGTTAAGTATACTGGAAGGCAGAAATTGGGGTATCGTAAGATTTATTTCCAGAGCTGGGTGCCCCTCAATCTTCGATGGGGCACCTAGCATTCAGCCTTTGTTTGAGCTGTGCTGGGTACCCACTGCTGTGCTGCCCTGCTGATTCCAGCAGCAGTACATCAGATTTGTACTGCAATGAGCTAGCACATCAACTTCTCTGCTCCTACTTTGGGCAGGAGGCAATCACTCTTTTCTATTTTGCACAGGTTGGAGT
The DNA here is from genome assembly GCF_031143425.1 of Pleurodeles waltl. Taxonomy (NCBI): domain Eukaryota; kingdom Metazoa; phylum Chordata; class Amphibia; order Caudata; family Salamandridae; genus Pleurodeles; species Pleurodeles waltl. The sequence goes on from NC_090438.1 coordinate 352,191,305, forward strand.
AGGGTACCAGTACGACCCCACTCCAGGCACAATCAACACAGCAGGCACAGGTAGGCTGCCTTTGGATTGTCTTGACCTCAAGGGATGGTGTCCCTTGGGGTCAAAAGATGGCTCGGGAGGGCGGGTGTTCACAGACACCCCTCTCCTCATGAAATAATAAAATAACATTGTACTGACCTCAGGGGTTTCCCCTCCCTGGGGGTATTTTTGAGATCTTACGGCAGAACACTATGAATGTGTTTCCTTCGTTTCCTTTCTGCAGACTTTGGAAAAGATTTTGTAGGCCTATTTCTCAGGCACCTTTTGGCCAATGTTAACCATCTACTGCTCATTTTGCTCCTCACAGCAAGCCCTAGCCACAATGAGCATTTGCTTCAAGCCTCTTCGCCTATAAAGGGGTGCTTTTCTTTGGGTGCTGTTGTTTCTGGCTCCTTGCACAAGACCTCTCAACTGCCTGACTCCATCCATCAGTGTGACCACAGACTAGAGTATAATGTACCCTCCTGGGGGTCAGCTGGAGTGAGAGTCCTTCAGTCCATACTTGCAGGGCATAAGGTGGTTTCTCCTTCCAGCTATGCACCCTTTCAGCGGCATCAACCTCAGGTCCAAGGTCTTCTCAACTGTCTCTCCCTGGTGCAGGGCCTTTAAGTGGGGGGTGGAGACTTCTAGAAACTGGGCGTCCTAGCCAACCCTAGGATGGCACATTATCATTCCACCTCTAGCTCAACAACATACTGACACTATCAATATGGCGACTTCAAGTTGTCTTTGGAAAAAGCCCTCCTGAGAGCCTCAGATCCCCCCCTTGATAACACTGTTGTCTAATTCCTTCCTACCAAAACTTCAAAGGTAAGCCCCTCCTGTGTTGGGTTTAGAGATCTGGCCCTCCTCCTGTGTTCTTCAGGCCTGGGCTGTACCAGCCCAGTTGAAAAGTGACAAGCTAATTATCAGATGCAGATTTCCAACCTACCGGCGCACTACTAATTACTCTATTGTGTGGGGAGGCTGGGGTAGGGCCCCAAAGAAGACAAAGCAGATAGCCTGAGGCAATACAAGTGCTCTAAGATGAGATTTTATTTAGGAAATAAGGAACTCCATATACTAGTGAGCATTCTACACTATCAAGGAGACAGGATCAACTAAACCTTTACTTTGGGTCAAAATATTCCATATACAACACAAAGGGAAAAGCAGAGTATAAAGAGTTCCATGAGAACAGAACACATTTCTAGAACACAGTAAGATGCTACACATCTTTCCTGTAACAACAGAAAAGACACAACCACAAGACAAATTTGAGGATATGAAAGGAAAATAAACACATTAGAATAAGAAGACCAATTGCACACAATGAAGAATAAAAAATAATTTGATAAGAAAAACTTTATCAATGACAATCTGTTAAAATTCCAAACTTGACCATAATCTAATTTAACTGCCTCTTTATACATCATAATAACTTTCTGGGGCTGACCATATTTACATGCCCCATGTACTCCTTTTGGCAAGTGAATATGAACTCCATCACCCACATTAACATTCAACTCCTTGGCAGCTTTACTACTATCATAAGAACATTTTATTTTAAATTGCTGACTCTCTTCTCTATCTTTGATACCATCTTCATCCCTATTGCATCCTCTGAACTCACCCAAGGAGGGCACATTAATGTACAAAGTATACTCCTGCGAAACACTTGAAGGGAGTCATCCCTGAGTGGTATGTGGAGTGTGTATGCAACATCTTTGCATTATCTCTTCATTACCTCCTCACTCTTTTGGAAAGCTGAATAGCCTCCTTCAAGGTCCTATTAAGCCTTTCAATCATGCCATTTGTTTGACAGTGATACAACAAACAGCATTTATGTGAAATGCCTCTAGCTTTGGGAAAATCTGTCATACCTTTCAATGTCAATTGCACCCCACTGCCAGTCAGCAAACTCTTGAGATTACTGTTCCTGGCACACACTCCTGAAAGAAATTTAAAAATTGTGGCTGTAGAGATCTCTGAAACAAACACAAGTTTGGGCCACTGAGAATACACATCCGTAAGAACAAATATATACCCACATCCAAACTTCGATGATAATGGTCCTACAAAATCAAAATCAGCTTCTTCACAAAGCTCCTGAGGAATCTCTCTGCAGATCAAATGGGCAGACATTACTTTCTTGGAATTGCCATTCAGTTTGCAATCCAGACATTCCCTGACCAACCTATCATTTTGAAGTTCCATGCCAAGCCACCAGTAAGAAAATCTCAGTCTCTCCTTGGTTTTGCATACGGCTTGATTCCCTTAATGCGATAAAACCAACAATCTTTTACTCACACCTTCTGGTGGCACAAGTCTCGAGACTCCCTTTGTTAGTTACTACCACGGGTACTAACCTTTCAGTGGCCATGACAGCTTCAATAATCACTTCAGCACAAAGTTGATTTAATCCTTTCTTTTCAGAATCTTGCAGTGAGATCAGTATGTTGAAACACATGACTGGTTCAGCATCCTGTTTTGGGCAAATTTGGTATATGTACCCTTTAGCACATTCTTCACTTTGGGAGACTAACTGAGACTTGTGGCCTCAAATTTGGATCTAGGTAAATACCTAATAGCGTCTGGGGTGGCCAACTCAGAATAGTATCACCTTAACTGGTACCCTATATTTTCCCTTGAGTGCGGTTCCCCTTGAATTCTATATCGGCCTCGAAATAATCAACAAGTCCAATTGATGTTTCACTATAGTTAAATGGAAAGACATCAGGCTTCTGCAAAATGACTTTGGGACTGATTTAGATATTGGCAGAGGGGCTACTCCATCACAATGGTGACGGATATCCCATTGGATATAATGGGATTTAGATTTCTATAGACATGATATCCGTCACTGCTGTGACGGAGTAACCCCTCTGCCAATATCTAAATAAGGCCCTTTGTCTTTGAACAACTGAGCAAAATTACTATCTAAAATTAGTGAAAGAATTGCGTCTGAATCCATCATCATGCATACGCTGGTACCATGAAATGAAACCACGCCAGGTGGATGTTCACGTCGTACTTAATTACATCACTTATAATTTGCAAGACAGCATCTTCCTTGTCAGACAATATTTCATTTATTTTGTCCTTAACTAAAAATCATTTACAGCACTTAGTAAAGTGGCCTTCCTTACCAAAAACTTTGCAAATGGCTTTGCTTGCAAGACAATCTTTGTTGTGGGCCAAATGATTGGGATTACCACACCAGAACCAAGAGACTTTGGATTTAAAGGTGTTAATCCTGAAGGAAGATTGTCTTTATCTTTACATAATCTTTGTACATGTGCAATGGAATGTTCAACTCATTAGCTATGGTTAGAGCTTCATTAAGTTAGGGCTCTTATTTTAACCGGAGATCTTCCCTGATTTGCTATTATTGGATTTCAACATAAACTGATCCCCAAATCTTTGGTCAGTCATATCAGCAAAATTTCAGGTAGAATTTAACTTCCTTAACGCTGTTACATAATTTTCAACTGATTCATCAAATCCTTGTTCTCTCATGCCAAAGTGAAAACCGGAACAACAGCTGCCACACATCCTCCCTGCAGTCAACCAAAGGACCCTTCACCTGCCGCCACTTCTCATGCAACCCAGGTCTGCCAACCAGCACAGGACCATGTGCCACTTCCACCCACAAAACCACAAACAACACGGGCCCCATTCCAATGCATCCTGCTCGACGGCTGATCCCTCTGCAAGCACGCTACAGAAATCTGGGACACCATTACCACCCTCTCCCCAAACATTGCCTTAATTGCTGAAACTTGGCTCAACCCCTCCTCAAATTCTGACGTCACCACGGCAACTCATGAGGATTACAAGATGATACACCGGGACTGCTCCAACAAACTTGGTGGAGGCATCGCTATAATCTTTAGAGAAACCATCAAGTGCACTGTAACTGATGATGACACCATGCCTCTCACTGACCACCTTGAAACCACAATAAGAGGCACCCTCATATACAGACCTCCGGGACCCCGGCCAGCCTTCTGCGAAGCCATTTCTAACCCCATCCAACCACTAGCCATTAACGTCTACCACTACGTCCTACTCAGTGAGCTTAATTTCCACATCAACAACCCCAACAACACAAACTCCACTTCCCTCCTTGAGAACCTGAACAAAACTCGCCTCCCCCAACTTGTCACTGAACTCACGCACAAAGCTGGTCACACTCTCAATGCCATCTTCACTACCAGCAACAGAATCAAATTCAGCCACGTCACAGAACTCGCCTAGACCCACCACGCCTTCGTCCACTTCACGATCTCCATGCTCAGCATGACATTCCGAAGCATCACAGCTCCTCCCAACACAGCTGGAGCGAAGTAACCGAGACACAGTGGGCAGAGACCCTCAGCTCCCCCAACCCAAAGCATCATCAGACTTCACCAAGCTGTCCAGAACTTCTTCATATTGATCACCAACTGCAATGCCAAAGTCTCTCCATTGAACTCAGCAAAAACCAGCAAAACCTCAAACGACGGCAGCCGGTACACCCAGGAGCTCAGAACCATCAAGTGCAACTGCTACAGACTTGAGAAACATTGGTGCGCAACAAGGAACCCTTCCAACAGAGCCGCCAATAAAGCAGCCCTCAGTAACTACCACCTACGCATCAAGGAAGCCAAGAGAGCAGCCACTGCAGCCTGCATCGAAATGGCGGACAGCCACATGAAGGAACTCTTCAAACTAGTTAAGGAATTCTCCAACCCGACAGCCCACAAAAAACACCATCCACCCCTCTCAAGAACTCTGTGACTCCCTCTCAGAAGGCTTACACACCAAGATCGTCTCCATCTACAACAATTTGAACCCTCAACCCACGTCTCTCAATTTCAAGGACCCCAACCAACCAACGCAAACCATCTGAATTATCACCACCTGGTCTCCGCTCAGAATGACCACAGTGACCATCATGTCTTCTATCCACTCCAGTGCCCCCAACAACTGTTCAATCTCTGAACCATCCCAGTCAGCACCCAACTCACCAAACTCTTCCATCTCCACGTCAGCCTTCCCCGTTAGCTGGAAACACGCACTCAACTCTGACAAGACAGAAGTACTGATCTTCACTAGGAGCACCTCCACTAGGAACCACAGCTGGTGGCCAGAAGAACTTGGACTAACACCCAGTCCCACAGACCATGCATGCAACCTAGGCATCACCATTGTAGGAAAGTACCATCTTGCCGGGCATGTTACCCCCATTTTTACTTGTGTGTCAGTTCGTTTTTGCCTGTCTCACTGGGATCCTGCTAGCCAGGACCCCAGTGCTCATAGTTGTGGCCTGAATGTGTGTTCCCTGTGTAGTACCTAACTGTGTCACTGAGGCTCTGCTAATCAGAACCTCAGTCCTTATGTTCTCTCTGCCTTTAAAATTGTCACTGCATGCTAGTGACCATGTTCACCAATCCTAATAGGCACACTGGAACACCCTTATAATTCCCTAGTATGTGGTACCTAGCTACCCAGGGAGAATTGGGGTTCCAGGAGATCCCTACGGGCTGCAGCATTTCTTTTGCCACTCATAGGAAGCTCAGACAAATATTACACAGGACTGCCACTGCAGCCTGAGTGAAATAACATCCACATTATTTTACACTGCACTTAAGTAACTTATAAGTCACCTATATGTCTAACCCTCAATTAGTGAAGGTTAGGTGCAAAGTGTGAGGGCACCCTGGCACTACCCAAGGTGCCCCCACATAGTTCAGGGCAATTTCCCCAGACTTTGTGAGTGCGGGGACACCATTACACGCGTACACTACATATAGGTCAATACCTATATGTAGCTTCACAATGGTAACTCCGAATATGGCCATGTAACATGTCTAAGATCATGGAATTGTCCCCCCATGTCAAATTTGGTATTGGGGTGCCAATCCCATGCATCCCTGGGGCTCCAGCATGGACCTGGGTACTGCCAAACCAGCTCTCTGGGGTTTTCACTGCAGCTACCGCTGCTGCCAACCCACAGACAGGCTTCTGCCCTCCTGGGGTCTGGGCAGCCCAGCCCCAGGAAGGCAGAACAAAGGATTTCCTCTGATAGAGGATGTTACACCCTCTCCCTCTGGAAATAGGAGTTAAGGGCCTGAGAGTAGTAGCCTCTCCTGGCCTCTGGAAATGCTTTGAAGGGCACAGATGGTGCCCTCCTTGCGTAAACCAGTCTACACCGGTTCAGGGATCCCCCACCCCCTGCTCTAGTGCGAAACTGGACAAAGGAAAGGAGAGTGACCACTCCCCTGTCCATCATCACTCCAGGGGTAGTGCCCAGAGCTCCTCCAGTGTGTCCCAGACCTCTGCCATCTTGAATCCAGAGGAGTGAGGGCACAATGGAGGCCTCTGAGTGGTCAGTGCCAGCAGGTGGCGTCAGAGACCCCTCCTGATAGGTGCTTACCCGACTAGGTGGCCAATCCACCTCTGAGGGCTATTTAGGGTCTCTCCTGTGGGCTTCTCTTGAGATAACAAATGCAAGAGCTCAACAGAGTTCCTCTTCATCCCCCTCTTCGACTTCTGCCAAGGATCGACCGCTGACTGCTCCAGGACGCCTGCAAAACTGCAACAAAGTAGCAAGAAGACTACTAGTGACATTGTAGTGCCTAATCCTGCCAGCTTTCTCGATTTTTTCCTGGTAGTGCATGCTCTGGGGGCTGTCTGCCTTCACCCTGCACTAGAAGCCAAGAAGAAATCTCCTGTGGGTCGATGGAATCTTCCCCCTGCTAACGCAGGCACCAAACTTCTGCTTCACCGGTCCTCTGGGTCCCCTCTCATCGTGACGAGCGTGGTCCCTGGAACACAGGAGCTGGATCCAAGTGACCCCGACAGTCCAGTGGTCCATCTGTCCATATTTGTCGGAGGTAAGTCCTTGCACCCCCTCGTCAGACAGTAATCCAGTGTACTGTGTGAACTGCAGCTGCTAGGGCTTCTGTACACTTTTGCAAGGAATCCTTTGTGCACAGCACAGCCCAGGTCCCCAGCACTCCATCCTTCATTGCTCAACTCGCTGAGTTGACCACCGGCTTCGTGGGACCCTTCTTTGTAATGTTGAGACGACCACTGTGCTCAGTTTTCTTGAACCTGTGTTCAAGTACTTCTGCGGGTGCTGCCTTCTTCTGCGTGAGCTCTCTGTGTTGCTGAGGGCCCCCTCTGTCTCCTCTTCCAAGTGGCACCCTCCTGGTCCTTCCTGGGCCCGGGCAGCACCCATTTTCTTCAACTGCGACCTTTGCAGCTAGCAAGGCTCGTTTGCGTTTGTTCTGCAAGGAAACAACTCTGTATCCTCCAGCATTCCGTGGGAAATCTTCTGTGCAAAGGAGATGTTCCTGGCACCTTCCATTGTTGCAGAATCTTCAGCTTCTTCCACATGGAGTTGTAACCAGCTACGGCGGCGCTGAACTCAGTGCTGTCTGGCTGATTACAACCCCACTTCTGCCAGGCTTTCCATGGCGGAGATCCCACCATAGAAAGGCTTGCAGAAAGTCAGTGCAGCAGGCCACCGGGGGACCCCTGTACTGCCCGGTCAGCCCAGTGGGAATACATTAATACGCTCTGGGGGGGACGTCACTGCCATGGGGATGGCATCCTCTCCACGAGTTTGGCAGTCCTGCGCTGGGGCCGCCAAACTCATAATGAGACCCTAAGTTCTGTTTTAGTAAAGACATCCAGCAGGATGAAAGAAAATCTGTAGTAAATATCTGATGATGCTCTGGGATAAGTAACAAAGTGCTAAAAGCAGTAGAATGAGAAAAGCTCAACAAGTCCTTATGGTGCAGGAATTCCTTGCAGTAGGAATTCCTTGCAGTGAGTAAGCCAGTCATTGCCACAATGTGGGAGTGTCTCTGAGAAGAAACAGTCAGAGTGAGGCAATCGAGGTGATCCAAGTAGAGATTTTATTTAGGAAACAAGGAACTCCATACAGCAGTGAACATCCAGCACCATCAAAGATAAAGGGTCTGGAGTCTGATTCTGAGATGAGCTAGGGAAACATTACAAATCTTAAAGTGCCATAATGGGTATATGTGGGATATTGGGTTTGGAAATTCACATTCGGGCTGCATGTTTTACCCTAGATTGGTACCTCACTGAACCCTGTAGGCCTAGGTATAGCAAACATATATTTTAGGGCAGATTTTGCCTATAATGTGTACACAGTGTAAGCACCACAGGCCTTATGTAATTGATACTATTCTACACTATGAATGTCCACTCACCTATTAGGGCCTCCCCCAGGCAATAACAAATCCCTGGAGAGTCCCTTTTGCGATAGGCTATGTGTGTGCAGATACTAGGTTGCGTAAGACAGTAGCCTCGCATACAAGCCTCACATACACAGCCCACACACGTGCACACATGTAACCAGCTCACAGTCTCTTACTCTAGCTGTGCACCAGCAGCCATATATTAAAAGGTGGACACTAGCAGTCAGCATGCTCAGTCCAATTACCATTAATTTAAGCAAATAAGACTCAGGTAGTCCAAACACCAGGCAGTCAAACGTGAAAAATCTTGGGTACTAAATGGGTGGAACCCATTTGCTCCAATCATTTTTAAAAAGTGTTGTTTCCCTTTTTTCAAGCATCTTTTTGTTGTGACAGTTCTCCAGGGCAGCACACATCTCTGTTGGTGGAAGTCCACGCAGCATACTACCACGTGCATCACTATGCATCACTATGCAAGTGACAGACTAGCATAACGTTGATGGTGACTTTCAGTAGCACTAGACTTCCAAGACATAACTTCTCCACGTTATTATATCGCCTGACACACTTGGTGTTTGAGTGGGCAGCTTTAACTGGCCCAATCAAACCTAGGAATTGCCCTAACATGCACATTTTCAAAAAGCACACAATTCTGCTTAGGGACACGATGGGCCAGTAAATAATCATTGCAGGGGTGTAGCTTACCTAAAGCTTTGGAATTGTTCTGATTTTATTGAGCTCAAATTGTGCCCCTAACCGATTTTTTGGGAGAAGCCTTTTCACAGTCCTTTAATCTGTCATATTTATGCAATCGAGTTCCCCGGCAACACACTTTGAGCATGAGTTCTCTGTTTAGCGCAAGAGTCCAGAATACTTGCTTTGAACTGAACAGTTAAAAAAACGGCCTAGTAAAGAAGGGAATTTAAATTTTAAAGTTACCTTTTCAGCTTTAAACTCGCTACATTTTATACAGCCGTACTGTGGGAGGACACAGCCCTAGCTAATAACGCATCACTATATCAGAAATAGTGGCTTGCAGGTTCAGGGCAGCCACCAAAACTTCCCCTTAAGCTTTCATGGTTCTGCCTAGAAGAGGGAAATCCTTTCAAATCCCCTACCCCCGCCCCAAACTCAGTATGGGGGCAAAAGTACTTCCCTACACTGACTGGGTACATGGGGAGCCAAACCCAGTTCACTGAGAAATGCATAGCCATATAGTTAAATTGAGGGCTCTCCTCTAACCTGGCTCAATTTAAGACCACTTTCCACTGAGTGTATTAGATTCCGATTTCGTGGCATCTGCTGTTTAAGTTCATAGTTAACCCATTCATTTTTATATAGACATCTGTGGCATCTATACTTCTGTGCAAACCCACTACAGTATGGGAAAGCAAAAGTATATCATTAATGTAGAACAGTATAATCTATGGACTATTAATGATTTTTGGGGCCAAACAAACAAATCATAAAAGTTAGAACAGGAGATCGGATATTAAACTGAACACAAATGGAGCAAATGAGCTTCCCCGTTTCATACCATCATTGATTTCAGTTTTTGTTGAAGAAACTCCTCTGCTTTGGAGCTATAGATGGGCCAAAGCATTGGAGCCCAGTTCTATAAACATGATGGTGTCTAACTTCAACATTTTTAATTTCCTCCAAACATGCACTCTATGAACCCTGTCATAGCCAGGTGGCTAGAAGACACTTAAATGGAGGACATCCTGTAACTGTCAATCCACCTCATTGGAATGTCATGAGGACATATAATGATACGCCCACCTCCACAGGGCTCCCTGTTCCTCTAGTTCTTATATGATTCCAAAGTGCTTTCTAATCCCCTTTCCTCCCTCTCCCCATTCCTTATCGCACCACCTTCCTTGTTCATCCCTCATCCACCCTACATCCAGGAACTCCTTCCTTTCTTTCCCTTCATTACTGCTCTACTCTGTTTTTTTTCGAATGTATTTTCTTCTGTAAACACACCTTCTATGTGTAATTCCTGTTATTTGTGAAGTAAAGCGCTCAAATGCTGTCCAGAGCAGTAATACTATAAAAAATAACTTAAGTAAATTAATAAGGCAGAGAACAATCAATCAAACATGCATAAAGGTTCTGGTGCTTTTTAAAGTATACCAAGGTGCCACATGGCTCAATAATATACAGGCATTTTGGCAAGATCGTAAACTCTGATGCCCATTTGCGCTTAAATGAGAATTTGATAACAAGTTGCTCTGTCTTCCGTGAAGCATAGTAAGACTTTGAGTAGATTTCTCCCTCTGCTATTTAAAATGGTTGTTAACCTAACCATGCGTGCTGTTGATGACCCCTCATACAAAACCCAATTGGAGTGCTACCCTTCTAATTTACAGAATCATATCATTGATAAGCATCAAAATATAATGGACCACCATGGGATATTGGAATATCAGTATTCAGTAGGAGCACATTTATGCCACTGGAGCCTACAATCACGCTTACGCTTTGTGCTCCTTTTTGAAGAATGGAAGAAATTGAAGATAACAGGTTACATCACTGTATGATGTAAATTTTATTTTACTGCTTGGTATTTTGTATGAAAATCGAAGTGATTATTCAATGTGTTTTTAGAGATTATTCTTGATAACTGCTTATACTTGCCTGATGCAGACAGAGCTTATTGAAGTGATGACTAAAGATATAAATCATGAAGTATGAATAAACTGATTACTGTGAGAATGCAACACATAAATATTTATAATTTGTTTGACAGAGGTTTGCCAGTTAGGGTGATGGAATTATTTACTACTTCGCCTTGATTACACCTCTGCTCGCCAAATAATCAAATATCCAGCAAGCTGGGGGCATTTCTTAAAGAATTGCCAGGAACCACCATCACTGCTGTTCCTGTCAATACTTTTAGCAATTTGACGCACTGCTCCATCAAGAATGACAGAACCATGTTGAATACTGTTTTCTTTTTCTTTTCAAAATGAAAATCCAAAGCAATACTGTAGGAAGTTGGCTCTGTATGTGCTATTTCAAAGTAAGGAATAGCATGCACAGAGTCCAAGGGTTCCCCTTAGAGGTAAAATAGTGGTAAAAATAGATAATACTAATGCTCTATTTTGTGGTAGTGTGGTCGAGCAGTAGGCTTATCCAAGGAGTAGTGTTAAGCATTTGTTGTACATACACATAGACAATAAATGAGGTACACACACTCAGAGACAAATCCAGCCAATAGGTTTTTATATAGAAAAATATCTTTTCTTAGTTTATTTTAAGAACCACAGGTTCAAATTCTACATGTAATATCTCATTCGAAAGGTATTGCAGGTAAGTACTTTAGGAACTTCAAATCATCAAAATTGCATGTATACTTTTCAAGTTATTCACAAATAGCTGCTTTAAAAGTGGACACTTAGTGCAATTTTCACAGTTCCTAGGGGAGGTAAGTATTTATTAGGTTAACCAGGTAAGTAAGACACTTACAGGGCTTAGTTCTTGGTCCAAGGTAGCCCACCGTTGGGGGTTCAGAGCAACCCCAAAGTCACCACACCAGCAGCTCAGGGCCGGTCAGGTGCAGAGTTCAAAGTGGTGCCCAAAAACACATAGGCTAGAATGGAGAGAAGGGGGTGCCCCGGTTCCGGTCTGCTTGCAGGTAAGTACCCGCGTCTTCGGAGGGCAGACCAGGGGGGTTTTGTAGGGCACCGGGGGGGACACAAGCCCACACAGAAATTTCACCCTCAGCAGCGCGGGGGCGGCCGGGTGCAGTGTAGAAACAAGCATCGGGTTTGTAATGGAAGTCAATGAGAGATCTCGGGATCTCTTCAGCGCTGCAGGCAGGCAAGGGGGGGATTCCTCGGGGAAACCTCCACTTGGGCAAGGGAGAGGGACTCCTGGGGGTCACTTCTCCAGTGAAAGTCCGGTCCTTCAGGTCCTGGGGGCTGCGGGTGCAGGGTCTCTCCCAGGCGTCGGGACTTTAGGTTCAAAGAGTCGCGGTCAGGGGAAGCCTCGGGATTCCCTCTGCAGGCGGCGCTGTGGGGGCTCAGGGGGGACAGGTTTTGGTACTCACAGTATCAGAGTAGTCCTGGGGTCCCTCCTGAGGTGTTGGATCGCCACCAGCCGAGTCGGGGTCGCCGGGTGCAGTGTTGCAAGTCTCACGCTTCTTGCGGGGAGCTTGCAGGGTTCTTTAAAGCTGCTGGAAACAAAGTTGCAGCTTTTCTTGGAGCAGGTCCGCTGTCCTCGGGAGTTTCTTGTCTTTTCGAAGCAGGGGCAGTCCTCAGAGGATGTCGAGGTCGCTGGTCCCTTTGGAAGGCGTCGCTGGAGCAGGATCTTTGGAAGGCAGGAGACAGGCCGGTGAGTTTCTGGAGCCAAGGCAGTTGTTGTCTTCTGGTCTTCCTCTGCAGGGGTTTTCAGCTGGGCAGTCCTTCTTCTTGTAGTTGCAGGAATCTAATTTTCTAGGGTTCAGGGTAGCCCTTAAATACTAAATTTAAGGGCGTGTTTAGGTCTGGGGGGTTAGTAGCCAATGGCTACTAGCCCTGAGGGTGGGTACACCCTCTTTGTGCCTCCTCCCAAGGGGAGGGGGTCACAATCCTAACCCTATTGGGGGAATCCTCCATCTGCAAGATGGAGGATCTCTAAAAGTTAGAGTCACCTCAGCTCAGGACACCTTAGGGGCTGTCCTGACTGGCCAGTGACTCCTCCTTGTTATTCTCATTATTTTCTCCGGCCTTGCCGCCAAAAAGTGGGGCCTGGCCGGAGGGGGCGGGCAACTCCACTAGCTGGAGTGTCCTGCTGGGTTGGCACAAAGGAGGTGAGCCTTTGAGGCTCACCGCCAGGTGTGACAATTCCTGCCTGGGAGAGGTGTTAGCATCTCCACCCAGTGCAGGCTTTGTTACTGGCCTCAGAGTGACAAAGGCACTCTCCCCATGGGGCCAGCAACATGTCTCGGTTTGTGGCAGGCTGCTAAAACTAGTCAGCCTACACAGATAGTCGGTTAAGTTTCAGGGGGCACCTCTAAGGTGCCCTCTGTGGTGTATTTTACAATAAAATGTACACTGGCATCAGTGTGCATTTATTGTGCTGAGAAGTTTGATACCAAACTTCCCAGTTTTCAGTGTAGCCATTATGGTGCTGTGGAGTTCGTGTTTGACAGACTCCCAGACCATATACTCTTATGGCTACCCTGCACTTACAATGTCTAAGGTTTTGCTTAGACACTGTAGGGGTACCAGGCTCATGCACTGGTACCCTCACCTATGGTATAGTGCACCCTGCCTTAGGGCTGTAAGGCCTGCTAGAGGGGTGTCTTACCTATACTGCATAGGCAGTGAGAGGCTGGCATGGCACCCTGAGGGGAGTGCCATGTCGACTTACTCGTTTTGTCCTCACTAGCACACACAAGCTGGCAAGCAGTGTGTCTGTGCTGAGTGAGAGGTCTCCAGGGTGGCATAAGACATGCTGCAGCCCTTAGAGACCTTCCTTGGCATCAGGGCCCTTGGTACTAGAAGTACCAGTTACAAGGGACTTATCTGGATGCCAGGGTCTGCCAATTGTGGATACAAAAGTACAGGTTAGGGAAAGAACACTGGTGCTGGGGCCTGGTTAGCAGGCCTCAGCACACTTTCAATTGTAAACATAGCATCAGCAAAGGCAAAAAGTCAGGGGGCAACCATGCCAAGGAGGCATTTCCTTACACAACCCCCCCCCAAACGAAAGAGGATGAGACTAACCTTTCCCAAGAGAGTCTTCATTTTCTAAGTGGAAGAACCTGGAAAGGCCATCTGCATTGGCATGGGCAGTCCCAGGTCTGTGTTCCACTATAAAGTCCATTCCCTGTAGGGAGATGGACCACCTCAACAGTTTAGGATTTTCACCTTTCATTTGCATCAGCCATTTGAGAGGTCTGTGGTCAGTTTGAACTAGGAAGTGAGTCCCAAAGAGGTATGGTCTCAGCTTCTTCAGGGATCAAACCACAGCAAAGGCCTCCCTCTCAATGGCACTCCAACGCTGCTCCCTGGGGAGTAACCTCCTGCTAATGAAAGCAACAGGCTGGTCAAGGCCATCATCATTTGTTTGGGACAAAACTGCCCCTATCCCATGTTCAGAGGCATCAGTCTGCACAATGAACTGCTTAGAATAATCTGGAGCTTTTAGAACTGGTGCTGAGCACATTGCCTGTTTCAGGGTGTCAAAGGCCTGTTGGCAGTCCACAGTCCAGTTTACTTTCTTGGGCATTTTCTTGGAGGTGAGTTCAGTGAGGGCTGTCACAATGGATCCATATCCCTTCACAAACCTCCTGTAATACCCAGTCAAGCCAAGGAATGCCCTGACTTGAGTCTGGGTTTTTGGAGCTACCCAGTCCAGAATAGTCTGGATCTTGGGTTGGAGTGGCTGAACTTGGCCTCCACCTACAAGGTGTCCCAAGTAAACCACAGTTCCCTGCCCTATCTGGCATTTGGATGCCTTGATAGAGAGGCCTGCAGATTGCAGAGCCTTCAAAACCTTCCTCAGGTGGACCAGGTGATCCTGCCAGGTGGAGCTAAAGACAGCAATATCATCAAGATAAGCTGTGCTAAAGGACTCCAAGCCAGCAAGGACTTGATTCACCAACCTTTGGAAGGTGGCAGGGGCATTCTTTAAACCAAAGGGCATAACAGTAAACTGATAATGCCCATCAGGTGTGGAGAATGCTGTCTTTTCTTTTGCTCCAGGTGCCATTTTTATTTGCCAGTACCCTGCTGTCAAGTCAAAGGTACTTAGAAATTTGGCAGCACCTAATTTATCAATGAGCTCATCAGCTCTTGGAATTGGATGGGCATCTGTCTTGGTGACAGAATTGAGCCCTCTGTAGTCCACACAAAACCTCATCTCTTTCTTTCCATCTTTGGTGTGAGGTTTGGGGACTAAGACCACTGGGCTAGCCCAGGGGCTGTCAGAGCGCTCAATTACTCCCAATTCCAGCATCTTGTAGACTTCCACCTTGATGCTTTCTTTAACATGGTCAGATTGTCTAAAGATTTTGTTCTTGACAGGCATGCTGTCTCCTGTGTCCACATCATGGGTACACAGGTGTGTCTGACCAGGGGTTAAGGAGAAGAGTTCAGGAAACTGTTGTAGGACTCTCCTACAATCAGCTTGCTGTTGGCCAGAGAGGGTGTCTGAGTAGATCACTCCATCTACTGTACCATCTTTTGGGTCTGATGACAGAAGATCAGGGAGAGGTTCACTCTCTGCCTCCTGATCCTCATCTGTTACCATCAACAGATTGACATCAGCCCTGTCGTGGAAGAGCTTAAGGCGGTTTACATGGATCACCCTCTTGGGGCTCCTGCTTGTGCCCAGGTCCACCAAGTAGGTGACCTGACTCTTCCTCTCTAGTACTGGGTAAGGGCCACTCCATTTGTCCTGGAGTGCCCTGGGAGCCACAGGCTCCAGAACCCAGACTTTCTGCCCTGGTTGGAACTCAACCAGTGCAGCCTTTTGGTCATACCAAAACTTCTGGAGCTGTTGGCTGGCCTCAAGGTTTTTGGTTGCCTTTTCCATGTACTCTGCCATTCTAGAGCGAAGGCCAAGTACATAGTCCACTATGTCTTGTTTTGGCTCATGGAGAGGTCTCTCCCAGCCTTCTTTAACAAGAGCAAGTGGTCCCCTTACAGGATGACCAAACAGAAGTTCAAAGGGTGAGAATCCTACTCCCTTCTGTGGCACCTCTCTGTAAGCGAAAAGCAGACATGGCAAGAGGACATCCCATCTCCTTTTGAGCTTTTCTGGGAGCCCCATGATCATGCCTTTTAATGTCTTGTTGAATCTCTCAACCAAGCCATTAGTTTGTGGGTGGTATGGTGTAGTGAATTTATAAGTCACTCCACACTCATTCCACATGTGCTTTAGGTATGCTGACATGAAGTTGGTACCTCTGTCAGACACCACCTCCTTAGGGAAACCCACTCTGGTAAAGATACCAATGAGGGCCTTGGCTACTGCAGGGGCAGTAGTCGACCTAAGGGGAATAGCTTCAGGATACCTGGTAGCATGATCCACTACTACCAGGATATACATATTTCCTGAGGCTGTGGGAGGTTCTAGTGGACCAACTATGTCCACACCCACTCTTTCAAAGGGAACCCCCACCACTGGAAGTGGAATGAGGGGGGCCTTTGGGTGCCCACCTGTCTTACCACTGGCTTGACAGGTGGGGCAGGAGAGGCAAAACTCCTTAACCATGTTGGACATATTGGGCCAGTAGAAGTGGTTGACTAACCTCTCCCACGTCTTGGTTTGTCCCAAATGTCCAGCAAGGGGAATGTCATGGGCCAATGTTAGGATGAACTCTCTGAACAGCTGAGGCACTACCACTCTCCTAGTGGCACCAGGTTTGGGGTCTCTGGCCTCAGTGTACAGGAGTCCATCTTCCCAATAGACCCTATGCGTTCCATTTTTCTTGCCTTTGGACTCTTCAGCAGCTTGCTGCCTAAGGCCTTCAAGAGAGTGACAGGTTTCTTGTCCCTTACACAGCTCCTCCCTTGAGGGTCCCCCTGGGCCTAAGAGCTCAACCTGGTAAGGTTCAAGCTCCAAAGGCTCAGTTCCCTCAGAGGGCAGAACTTCTTCCTGAGAAGAGAGGTTCCCTTTCTTTTGCTGTGTTGCAGTTGGTTTCCCAACTGACTTTCCTGTTCTCTTGGTAGGCTGGGCCATTCTTCCAGACTCCAGCTCTACTTGTTCACCCTGTGCCTTGCATTGTGCTCTTGTTTTCACACACACCAGTTCAGGGATACCCAGCATTGCTGCATGGGTTTTTAGTTCTACCTCAGCCCATGCTGAGGACTCCAGGTCATTTCCAAGCAGACAGTCCACTGGGATATTTGAGGAGACCACCACCTGTTTCAGGCCATTGACCCCTCCCCATTCTAAAGTAACCATTGCCATGGGATGTACTTTTCTCTGATTGTCAGCGTTGGTGACTGTGTAAGTTTTTCCAGTCAGGTATTGGCCAGGGGAAACCAGTTTCTCTGTCACCATGGTGACACTGGCACCTGTATCCCTCAGGCCCTCTATTCTAGTCCCATTAATTAAGAGTTGCTGTCTGTATTTTTGCATGTTAGGCGGCCAGACAGCTAGTGTGGCTAAATCCACCCCACCCTCAGAAACTAGAATAGCTTCAGTGTGGACCCTGATTTGCTCTGGGCACACTGTTGATCCCACTTGGAGACTAGCCATACCAGTGTTACCTGGATGGGAGTTTGGAGTGGAACCTTTCTTGGGACAGGCCTTGTCTCCAGTTTGGTGTCCATGCTGTTTACAGCTATGACACCAGGCCTTTTTGGGATCAAAGTTTTTACCCTTGTACCCATTGTTTTGTGAAGAGGCTCTGGGCCCACCCTCCTGTGCAGGTTTTTGGGGGCCTGTAGAAGACTCTTTACTATTTTTAGTTTTGGTTGTCACATCACCCTTCCCCTGGGGAGTCTTTGTGACCCCTTTCTTTTGGTCACCCCCTGTTGAAGTCTTGGACACCCTTGTCTTGACCCAATGGTCCGCCTTCTTTCCCAATTCTTGGGGAGAAATTGGTCCTAGGTCTACCAGATGCTGATGCAGTTTATCATTGAAACAATTACTCAATAGGTGTTCTTTCACAAATAAATTGTACAGCCCATCATAATTACTTACACCACTGCCTTGAATCCAACCATCTAGTGTTTTCACTGAGTAGTCAACAAAGTCAACCCAGGTCTGGCTCGAGGATTTTTGAGCCCCTCTGAACCTAATCCTGTACTCCTCAGTGGAGAATCCAAAGCCCTCAATCAGGGTACCCTTCATGAGGTCATAAGATTCTGCATCTTGTCCAGAGAGTGTGAGGAGTCTATCCCTACACTTTCCTGTGAACATTTCCCAAAGGAGAGCACCCCAGTGAGATCTGTTCACTTTTCTGGTTACACAAGCCCTCTCAAAAGCTGTGAACCATTTGGTGATGTCATCACCATCTTCATATTTAGTTACAATCCCTTTAGGGATTTTCAACATGTCAGGAGAATCTCTGACCCTATTTATGTTGCTGCCACCATTGATGGGTCCTAGGCCCATCTCTTGTCTTTCCCTCTCTATGGCTAGGATCTGTCTTTCCAAAGCCAATCTTTTGGCCATCCTGGCTAACTGGATGTCCTCTTCACTGGGGCTATCCTCAGTGATTTCAGAGGTGTTGGTCTCTCCTGTGAGGGAACCAGCATCTCTGACTATTATTTTAGGAGTCAGGGTTTGAGGGACCCTGTCCTCCCTAGATAGGACTGGTAGGGGGGAATTTTCCTCCAAGTCACTATCCTCTTCCTCTGAGTTGCCACCCTCAGAGGGGTTGGCCTTTTCAAACTCTGCCAAAAGCTCCTGGAGCTGTATTTTGGTAGGTTTGGGGCCCATTGTTATTTTCTTTATTTTACAGAGTGACCTTAGCTCCCTCATCTTAAGATGGAGGTAAGGTGTGGTGTCGAGTTCCACCACAGTCACATCTGTGCTAGACATTTTGCTTCTAAAAGTTGGAATACTTTTTAAGAATCTACAACTGGTTCTAGAATCTAATTCAAACTTTTACAAACTTTTCAACTCTAAAAGAAATGCTAACAGGGACTAACACAAGGCCCTAGCAGGACTTTAAAGAATTTAGAAAACTTTTCAAATTGCAAAAATCAATTTCTAATGACAATTTTGGAATTTGTCGTGTGATCAGGTATTGGCTGAGTAGTCCAGCAAATGCAAAGTCTTGTACCCCACCGCTGATCCACCAATGTAGGAAGTTGGCTCTGTATGTGCTATTTCAAAGTAAGGAATAGCATGCACAGAGTCCAAGGGTTCCCCTTAGAGGTAAAATAGTGGTAAAAATAGATAATACTAATGCTCTATTTTGTGGTAGTGTGGTCGAGCAGTAGGCTTATCCAAGGAGTAGTGTTAAGCATTTGTTGTACATACACATAGACAATAAATGAGGTACACACACTCAGAGACAAATCCAGCCAATAGGTTTTTATATAGAAAAATATATTTTCTTAGTTTATTTTAAGAACCACAGGTTCAAATTCTACATGTAATATCTCATTCGAAAGGTATTGCAGGTAAGTACTTTAGGAACTTCAAATCATCAAAATTGCATGTATACTTTTCAAGTTATTCACAAATAGCTGTTTTAAAAGTGGACACAGTGCAATTTTCATAGTTCCTAGGGGAGGTAAGTATTTGTTAGGTTAACCAGGTAAGTAAGACACTTACAGGGCTTAGTTCTTGGTCCAAGGTAGCCCACCGTTGGGGGTTCAGAGCAACCCCAAAGTCACCACACCAGCAGCTCAGGGCCGGTCAGGTGCAGAGTTCAAAGTGGTGCCCAAAAACACATAGGCTAGAATGGAGAGAAGGGGGTGCCCCGGTTCCGGTCTGCTTGCAGGTAAGTACCCGCGTCTTCGGAGGGCAGACCAGGGGGGTTTTGTAGGGCACCGGGGGGGACACAAGCCCACACAGAAATTTCACCCTCAGCAGCGCGGGGGCGGCCGGGTGCAGTGTAGAAACAAGCGTCGGGTTTGTAATGGAAGTCAATGAGAGATCTCGGGATCTCTTCAGCGCTGCAGGCAGGCAAGGGGGGGATTCCTCGGGGAAACCTCCACTTGGGCAAGGGAGAGGGACTCCTGGGGGTCACTTCTCCAGTGAAAGTCCGGTCCTTCAGGTCCTGGGGGCTGCGGGTGCAGGGTCTCTCCCAGGCGTCGGGACTTTAGGTTCAAAGAGTCGCGGTCAGGGGAAGCCTCGGGATTCCCTCTGCAGGCGGCGCTGTGGGGGCTCACGGGGGACAGGTTTTGGTACTCACAGTATCAGAGTAGTCCTGGGGTCCCTCCTGAGGTGTTGGATCGCCACCAGCCGAGTCGGGGTCGCCGGGTGCAGTGTTGCAAGTCTCACGCTTCTTGCGGGGAGCTTGCAGGGTTCTTTAAAGCTGCTGGAAACAAAGTTGCAGCTTTTCTTGGAGCAGGTCCGCTGTCCTCGGGAGTTTCTTGTCTTTTCGAAGCAGGGGCAGTCCTCAGAGGATGTCGAGGTCGCTGGTCCCTTTGGAAGGCGTCGCTGGAGCAGGATCTTTGGAAGGCAGGAGACAGGCCGGTGAGTTTCTGGAGCCAAGGCAGTTGTTGTCTTCTGGTCTTCCTCTGCAGGGGTTTTCAGCTGGGCAGTCCTTCTTCTTGTAGTTGCAGGAATCTAATTTTCTAGGGTTCAGGGTAGCCCTTAAATACTAAATTTAAGGGCGTGTTTAGGTCTGGGGGGTTAGTAGCCAATGGCTACTAGCCCTGAGGGTGGGTACACCCTCTTTGTGCCTCCTCCCAAGGGGAGGGGGTCACAATCCTAACCCTATTGGGGGAATCCTCCATCTGCAAGATGGAGGATCTCTAAAAGTTAGAGTCACCTCAGCTCAGGACACCTTAGGGGCTGTCCTGACTGGCCAGTGACTCCTCCTTGTTATTCTCATTATTTTCTCCGGCCTTGCCGCCAAAAAGTGGGGCCTGGCCGGAGGGGGCGGGCAACTCCACTAGCTGGAGTGTCCTGCTGGGTTGGCACAAAGGAGGTGAGCCTTTGAGGCTCACCGCCAGGTGTGACAATTCCTGCCTGGGAGAGGTGTTAGCATCTCCACCCAGTGCAGGCTTTGTTACTGGCCTCAGAGTGACAAAGGCACTCTCCCCATGGGGCCAGCAACATGTCTCGGTTTGTGGCAGGCTGCTAAAACTAGTCAGCCTACACAGATAGTCGGTTAAGTTTCAGGGGGCACCTCTAAGGTGCCCTCTGTGGTGTATTTTACAATAAAATGTACACTGGCATCAGTGTGCATTTATTGTGCTGAGAAGTTTGATACCAAACTTCCCAGTTTTCAGTGTAGCCATTATGGTGCTGTGGAGTTCGTGTTTGACAGACTCCCAGACCATATACTCTTATGGCTACCCTGCACTTACAATGTCTAAGGTTTTGCTTAGACACTGTAGGGGTACCAGGCTCATGCACTGGTACCCTCACCTATGGTATAGTGCACCCTGCCTTAGGGCTGTAAGGCCTGCTAGAGGGGTGTCTTACCTATACTGCATAGGCAGTGAGAGGCTGGCATGGCACCCTGAGGGGAGTGCCATGTCGACTTACTCGTTTTGTCCTCACTAGCACACACAAGCTGGCAAGCAGTGTGTCTGTGCTGAGTGAGAGGTCTCCAGGGTGGCATAAGACATGCTGCAGCCCTTAGAGACCTTCCTTGGCATCAGGGCCCTTGGTACTAGAAGTACCAGTTACAAGGGACTTATCTGGATGCCAGGGTCTGCCAATTGTGGATACAAAAGTACAGGTTAGGGAAAGAACACTGGTGCTGGGGCCTGGTTAGCAGGCCTCAGCACACTTTCAATTGTAAACATAGCATCAGCAAAGGCAAAAAGTCAGGGGGCAACCATGCCAAGGAGGCATTTCCTTACAAATACTTTAATTTTGAAAATGAAAAATGCAATGCTCTCTTCACCGTAGGTGGGGAGTGGGGTGGGCCCGAGGGGAGCATTACTTAGTTTTCACTGCCCCTTACCACTAGGGTTTGCCTGCTAGTGAAGGGCAGTGGAAACTGACCTTTAATTCTGCCCATCTAAATTAGGTGGGCGGAATTAGAGGTCAATCTCTGTCGTCACTTATTCCGTTGGGCCATTGGAAGGGTTTAATCACGGCGGAGATGAAGCAGTCTCTGCTGTGATTAAAATAAAGATCTGCCCAAATTTAAATCTGGCGGGCGGACCACATTCCAAGTTGTATGGATACTCCATAGCTGCTGCAATGGAGTATCCATACCACCACAATATAAATCAGGTCCTAAGTGTCATATTGAATGCAGCACTTTAGATCAAGGGAAATACATTATTCCCAATCTTTTTAATCGTGTCTCATTAGTTGAAGATATCTAATCAGAGATTTCATTGAGTGTGTAGAATTCCTAAAATAGGTAAGCAGAATCTTCATCATTTAAATTCCAAGAGTACTTCAATATTCATGCGGATTACTGTCAGACTGTTATATAGATTGCGGAAATGAGACTCCAGAGAGACCACCTGCAGACAGATGCCAGGAAAGTGGATTCTCCCCCAACCTTGTATGTAGAAAAATGACCTGCTGCATTGGTTATAAAACGTGTTGTGTGCAGAGTGGAGAAGTCCTGTGTTAAAGTGTACGTTTCCTTCCAGGTGCAACCAGGCAGGACTAATTTTGCATTTCTTGAAGACATCTCTTGAGGAGGTCCAGGATGTCCTGCAAGGCCAGGTCCACACACAATTCAAATTACCTCCATTGTTAGCTTCTTTTGTATACAAGAACAAGAATCTTCAAAGGGCTTTTGTAAGAACATGGAACAGACCTCATTTGGTAGGAATGTCAGTGTGGATTAGGTAAAAAGAATCCCTATCCTCTTTTTCTGGATCAGAACAGGGAACCAGGCAAATACTGTATTAATCTTTTAACAAGCATAAGCAGCTCAAAGTTATGTTAAGCACCTCAATGTTATGTTAGGTCGATTTGTATGCCACAACGTATCACCCATGAGGATATCCAGGTGCTGGAGCAGGAATGTAGGCCAGGTGGAGCTCCTAGTTGAACAGCCGGGTCATCAGTTTCTTGCAGAAGTTGAGTAGCGAAGAAGCTGTCCTGATGTGTTGATGAAGTACATTGCAGGTTTTGGCAGCAATGAAGAAGTGACCTCCTGACTTTCTTCTGTAGATGATGGGTACCTGTGCAAGGGTGAGAGAGGCTGAGCATAGCTGGATGGTGGAGTTGAAGCCAGTCATTGAGGTATGCTGGTCCGGTGCTGTTGGGTGGGGGAGGTGTTGTTGAGGGCTTTGTAGTGGGGAGAGATGGGTCATCTAAAAGAAAGCACATGGTTTCAAATCCCTAAGGTATGAGATCACACTCTTTCTTTTGATTAGGTTTCTATGTATATGGCATTTAAGTAGACATTTCACACAGAAGCACTGTAGCCCGATATAGAGACAGGCTATTGACCCAAGTACTCAACAGTCTACTGTGCAACACCAGCATCTTTTTTATATTTCTTGTTAGCCTTTATTGATACCTGTGAATTGCTGATTTTTATATCTCGCTAAGCTCTTCCTCACCCTGTTTTTTTGTGATTTTCTGCCTCATTTAAGCCCCCTCAGCCAACAGACAGGATCTTTAAGATACAACTCCTGTGAAGCCACCATTACAGGCTGACCACCAGCCATCATTTTAAAAACAAGGTCCACAGTACTGGTAGCGTATATTTTGATTGCTGCCCTCGCACCCCCTTCTGCCAAGAGAGGTATGAAAAAAGCCATAGGATGCCCCAGATTAATTAATTACACTTCAACAGCGCACCCTATAGATATTGTTCTCTTGGCGGTATGTCATCAGTACTTCATAACAAAATTAAAATCAATCGAAAAGTACCTGAGCAGAACTAATAAACATTCATTTGGCAGAGGGATCAATAGTTCAGTCAAGCAAAAAAACTGTCAACAAAACAGTAAGTTGAAGATGAAGACGTGTCTGTGTGTATTTTCATCCTTCAAGGTTATAATTTCTTCATGATATGTGTTCTCTACGTCCAGCATGACAAAAAGCAGCCGAGATGAGTGACTGTTGAGCTGCCAAGTACTTTGTCTCACCTTACATCTTCCTGCTGAGTGGTGGACTGGGATCCAAATTCAACACTGGAAATGTGTTCATACCAGTCCCGTTTTATACTGAATGAGCGTGGCAAAGAAGTCCATTGAAAAGGTTTTGTGTGTGCATGTGGGGGCAAATGTTTGAAAGAAAACTATGCATTTTTCCTCTGGGTGTTTGCGAAGGAAAAGAGTTAATAATCCTTTCGTCAACCGCTCGTTTAAGTTCCCCCTTGGGCGTCAGTCAGCCTATGCACTTATTTGGACAGACCAACCCTGTACCCGCCTAACAAGCAACTGCGCTGGTTCATATGTTCTTTTCTTGAGTACGCAGTATGTTTAATCTCAAATAACTTCCTGTGGATTTTCAAAAGTGAGCCGCAACGGTTCATGTGTCTTTGGAACAAGCCTGTTTCTTTTACCAACTGAACAACACCCATTATGTTCTTTCAACCCTGATACCGTTTTTACCAGCAAATTGCACAGGCTGTAGGTTTATTTGTAATTTTCAAAATCTAATCTATGCTCTCTACATTAACGTAGGTCACATAAACTAGGAAAAAACAGGGGTGTGGCCTTCCGGCCAAGATGGCGGATGCAAGCTAAACAGCGCTATGCTGCCAGCCCAACAATCGCCAACCATCCGTGTAGTGCTTTAAATGGTCATGTACTGTCTGGTATTGAGTTCCTGCACTTCTTTAATCTGAAAGGAAAAATTCCTCCCCTTCACAGCACTTCTACCATATATCTATGATGAAAGAACTGGCACTTCTCCAGAACAACCAGGTGAGCACCTACACTACTATATTTCGATTAAAAACACTGGTGGGGTGGGAGCCCCTCATGAGACCTAGGACACTGGGACTAACTCCAGTGTGGGCCTGGGAACCTGACCAGCAGCTGCCAATCAGATGCAGTGGAAAGCTGAACATAGGTGGCTCACCCTCGCCCAGACACTAGGTATGAATTAAAAGACCCCCAAAGGAGGTTCATGGTGTAGTGAAGATTCTAGTCTGGATACTGTTGTAAGCTTTTATTATTCAGCCCCCTACACCATAATGCATCCTCCCTCTGTCTTCGCCTCCTCCAACTGCCAAGTAGATTGTTACTCCTCATACATTCTAAAATAGAATTACGACCTTGCTCCAGTGTCATTTAAAAACTCCACTATTTAAGGACATGTTAGCTAACATATTAACTAATATCACTACACATCTTCTTTACTGATTTTATATATATATATATATATATATATATATATATATATATATATATATATATATATATATATATATATATATATATACCTATATATATATATATATATTGCCTACCATATCTTCCTTTCCTACTTCCAACACACTCTTTACTCTGATCATTCACCATCACTGATTCTTTATACTCCATATCTCTTCCAATGCCCTGTGCTTCACTATCATCCTCCATCCAATCATATTTTCTTTTTCTTTCTAATTCCCTTTCCTGCCTGCATTTACACAATCTGCCCAAATGCCATACCTTCCCATCACTCAATAATGCAGAGTTGCAGAATAATTTGCACACTTTCAATGGTTCACTAAATCTACTTTCACCTTTACGTACCTTCCCCTCTTTTTCACTTTAACCCATGCACCAACCTCCACAGGTACCACCTTTACATTATGTTTCTTATCATACCCAACCTTATACGCTTCCTTGGCTTCCAACAATTTTTTTTTTACATTTTCAGGAGACCATTCTGACACTCTACACTCTGATAGCCAAGCAATGTCCTTACTAATGGGCTCTCTACTTCTCATTATTACAAATGGACTTTTGCCTGTACTACAGTTAGGAGTTATTCTGTACGCCCAAATCATCTTGTTTACTTCCTTTTCCAAATTCAACCCACTACCAACAGCCAATTGAAGCGTCCCTTTTATCACACAGTTAAAACGTTCCACTAAACCATTGCCATCAGGATGATACACTGACGTTAATTTATGAGTAATGCCATTCCTCTCCAAAAACATCTTGAATGCATCTGCAGTAAATTGAGGACCATTGACTGAAATTAAACACCTCGGTAAACCTTCCTTCATAAAGATTTTATCCAAAAATTGTATTACATCTTCACATTGTACTTCACCTTTAATTTTCACTTCTGGCCATTTAGCAAAATGATACATTACCACAATAATAAATATTTTTTCAAACTCTCTATTCTCAATTGGTCCCATGATATCACTACCAACTTTCTCCCACGATATATTAGGACATGGCACCGGATGTAATGGTGGCTTAAACGTTTTTTGTGTTTTGTCAGCATTCTCACAGTTGACACATTCTCGCACTACTCTTTCCACTTCATTGTCTAACCCTGGCCACCAATACATTTTCTTTATTCTTGCCTTAGTTTTCGCAATACCCAAATGTCCTTCATGACACAATTCCACAATCATCGCATGCAACCCTGCTGGTGGCACAAACCTACCACACCTCAAGAACAGACCCTGTTCATCACTCAACTCATTACGAACTTCCCAAAAACCACATTCACACTGATTGAGTAGCTTCTTATTTGGCCACCCTGAATTCACATACGTCAATAGTTTCTGCAGTTCTGTGCCTGTTCTCATAGCTTCCTTCCATTCCTGCTCATTAACTCCTCCATTCCATCATAAAACAATATAGCAACTTCCTCTTCCTCTTCTACCTCATTATCACCTCCATTCCTTTTGTCTGCAGGTAATGGCATTCTATTTCTGACCCCTGGTATGTATTGTACCTCATAATTAAAATCCATCAATTTTATAGACATCCTTGCTAGTCTGGGTGACCCTCTTTGTAGCCCTGTGCTGGTAAGCTCCCTAGTCAATGGTTTATAATCCGTCCTCACATACTTGACATCCCCAAATATTCTGTCGAAAGTGGATTAAACCCCATGTACATGCAAATGTCTCCTTCTCAATTACAGAATATTTTTCTTCTGCCTTAGTTAATGCTCTTGACCCAAAACCAACAATCCATTCATTATTCTCTTTATCCTTTTGAGACAAAACAGCACCTTTTCCTTTGTTACTGGCATCAGTTGTAACAAATATTTTACTCAATGGCTCAAACCCCTTTAAAAATGGAGCATTACTTATTTCTACCTTCAATTTTGCAAACTCTTCCTGACAACACTCTGACCATACAAATCTTACTTTGTTTTTCATGAGTTGTCTTATTTCATACGTTTTTTCTGAAAAGTTTTTTATAAACTTCAAATAAAACTCTACTAAGCCCAAAAAAGCTCACACTTCATCCTTATTTTGGGGAGAAGGTGCCTTCAGAATTGCTTCCACTAACCCTTGTTTCGGTTTTATTCCCTCCCCACAAATTACATGTCCTAAATATTTCACATCACACACAGCTATCTCACATTTTCCATATTCCACTGTTAAACCTTTATTCTCAAATAAATCTAAAACCCTATTCAACTTCTCATCATGTTCTTCCTTTGCTTTCCCCACATCATCCTGGAAAAACATTACCCCCTTGATATCTGCTAACAGATTACTCATTATTCTTTGCAGCTGCCGAAGCCAATCTGAAAGGCACCCACAAAAATCAGAAACACCCAAAACGGTGTAATAAACGTTGCTAACTTTCTACTATCTGTTTGTAACATTATCTGATAAGCAGATTTTAAAACAACTGTGTAAAACCAACTCATCTCTCTTGTATTAGCAAATATCTCATTAATCTTTTATATTTCCATTCAAATCTCTTAAATCAACACATAGTCTAACCTTTCCATTTGCACGTCTAACAACAACCAGCGGAGAACTCAATTCAGCAGACTCCACTTGCTCAATTATACCTTTGATCTTCTCAACCCAATACTGATGAACTTTTTTCAGCAATATACAATTTGCACATTGCCTTCCTCCCTTTGAATTCAAATTCAATATTTCTGTATCCAAATAATTCAGTTCTTTCTCCAGTATAACTTTTCCCCTTCGCATCAGATTTTTCTAACTGTTCGCCACAACTTTTCCTGAATTTTACATCTCAAATGTTCTTTTCAATTATAGTAAACTGTGAACCTGAATCTACAATCACTCTGACTGCAATTCCTCCCATGTTTACCTCACCCATTGGTTTATTTTTCGCCCCCTGCTCAATGTCTAACATATCATATTCTATGCAAAATATCCCTTTAGCATTATTATCCTCATCTTGTGTATCTGAACCAGTTAATGACATTTCTTCCTCTTCAGTGTATTTAACTTTAACCCTTCGATTACTCCTACACACCCTCGCAGAATGTCTGATACGGTTACACATTCAACACTTTTGTTTTTTTGCAGGACATTTCTTATTATCCACCAAGTGGTCCATACTTCCACAATGATAACATTTTTTACACCCAAAACGATCCTTCTGGTTGTTGACTTTTGCCTTAGTGTCATTCTTATAGTTTACTTTTCTATTTTGATAACCTGCACCTGTTTAACTTCATGTAAATCCCCTTCTATAGCTTTTGCGCATCTCCCAATAAGTTCTGCTTTCTTCACTTATGCAATAATGTCTTTCAACGGCGCTTCACCGTTTACCCATAACTTATCCTGGATGTTAGGATTGCTTGTATGCATAATTATTTGGTCACAAATACATTCTTCCTGCAATCCACCCATTCTGCAAGTCTTCGCTAATTTCTTGAGCGCTGACAAGAAAAAATGTAAATCGATACACCAAACACATACTGGTGGGGAGAAATGAGAATCCAAATCCTTCAAAACTTGGGTGAAAACATCTCCTCCTCCCTCACATCTGATTTTCTTTTCCATTTCATTGTACATTCAGATCTCCAGGCCATATACAGTGTAATAATATTTTTTCTTTTTTTTTTTGCTGAAAACTCTTCCTCCTCAAATGTATCTATTAGAAAAGTACTCCTTCCATTCTTGCCACCTCATTGTCAGTTCGCCCTTAGCCAGAAGAAATGGCTGAGGTGCAGATAAATTCAATGCACTCATGGTGATTTATATATATATTTTTAATAAACATATAAATCAAGCAATTATTAGCAATATAAATCAAGCAATAGACAGCATTGTCAAAATAAACGCAACCGTTCAAACTTATTTACCCATATGCCAGTAACTATATTCAGTTTCATTAAGTGAAAGTACTGCTTGACTGCATGATCTCCTACTCAATTCACTAACAATCTGTAAATTAAGATGGCGGCACAGGCGTTTTCCGTGGCCACACAGGTGACCTTTCCAAACTTCCTACTGTATGATGTGGATAACGTTGCAGCGCTGTGCTGGCTCGTACTAGTGACTCCTGTTAGCTGGCTGGCTGCATGTGATACTGTGCTTGCTCGCGCTGGCGTTTCCCTCGCGGACAGCAAAGGGTCTGCGTGCGGCACTGGCTTGCGCTAACGTTTTCTTCAAGGGACACTGCGCTGCAGTATGTAGGACCCAAGCTCACCACCAAATCTGCGTCAACCGTCAACCATGCAGCTTCTGATCCTCGACCAGTTGACGGTACAGTTTAAATTCCGGTACGCTTCCTTACCACTGCCAAAATGCTCAACGTGTCAAGTGGTGCGCAGTGGTGTGGAGGCTGAGGTTTCAGTTTTCCCTTATCAACAATTGTGTAGTGAAGACTCCAGTCTGGATACTGTCGTAAGCTTTTATTATTCAGCCCCACACACCATAATGCATTCGCCCTCTGTCTTTGCCACCTCCAACTGCCAAGTAGATTGTTACTCCTCATACATTCTATAACAGAATTATGACCTTGCTGCAGTGTCATTTAAAAACATACTCCACTATTTAAAGACACATTAACTAATATCACTAACATATTAACTAATATCACTACACATGGTGCCCTCTCACCTTTAGGTTCCACTCCTTTGAGATTATATAAGGAGACAGAGGGAACATGAAAGGAGTAGCTCCTGAGAACAGGAGCCCCCTTTTATTGTGGTGTGCAGTGTGAAATGTTGGGGAGAGTGAAGGTGGAGTGCAGACGAATCTCAGAGAGGGACAGTTATGGCAGAACTGTCTACTGGTCTGGCAGCGGCCATGTGGAGAGTAACTGGACCTAAGGCAACCAGCTGTCAGCTTCAGGGGGTGCGAGTCCTGCTGGTCTGTAGATGCCACCCATTGAGTATCCCCTGCAGCAGAGTATTAACCCTCCAGTGCGATGTGCATACTGGACATGACATGGGGAGAAGAGATATGCAAGGAGTAACAGCCTCACTGTGTCTGAACCCTATATGCACTAGCTAAACTTAACTGAACTGAGCATGACCTGCAAAGTGCTCAGCTCCTGGCATCCCTTTTTCTGCAAGTATACAAATGTTGACCACAGTAGAAAGAGGATCTTAATCAGACAGCAAATTGTACCAGCCCTGGGAAGCAGTAGGTACACAAGAAGCTCCCAGGAGTGTTGGAAGAGTGTCTACAACAACTGACACAAAGGGGCCAAGAGACATACAGCAACTATAGGATTACTTCAGTAGGAACCTGCGAAACATGCCACTGCCTAGATGGTCAGAAACAGAACCAGCAGAGGTATGTTGCACTCACACAAAGTGAAGAAAGGTGAAAAGGCACTAAGTAGGAGTCTTAAGCTTTTCATGCTGCAGAACTGCACCCTGTTGTGAATGGTGAGTTGCCTGACTAACTAAACCAGATTTTAGCAGCAATCGGTAACATGAGGACTACGCCGGAAGTAAAGATTGACACCGTGGCGATAGAATTGAGCCTGGTAAGAGAGGATCAATGCAAATTCAGAGAAAAGCTCTCTGTGCGAGACTAATTTAAAAAAACATTCTCCTGCAGACCAGAGACAGGGCAGAGAAGATACAGGAGTTCATACATAGAGTGTGGTTTCTGGAGGGTCGAGCAGACTAATATTAGGCCAGGCCATGTGCAATAATTTGCACATAATGTGTATGCCCGAGAGTGAGGATAGCCCCAACATGACACTGTGCATAGAACGTGGCTCCAGTATCCCCTCATGTTCACAATGGAACATGCTCACTGAGTACTCACTAGTATGCTGACCCTGTAGCCCCACCCAGCCGAACTGTAGTGTAGATTTTTGATTACCATGAGCTGGATATTATACTGCAGAAGAATAGATCTTTTAGTGATAGGCTCTGCCAGAGTGATGATCTTCCCCAACTTCAAGCTGGCTGTTCAGCAAAGCCGGAGCCCCCTTTTGAGCATGAAGAAGAGGGTCAGAGAACTTAGCCTTAAATTCACTCTCCTTATTCTAGCTTGGCTCCGGGGTGTAGCAGGTCAACAAACTAAGTTCTGTGGACCAACGACAGTGCAGGTCCCAGGAGATGATACATAAAGAGGAACCCAGATGGTGGATGACAAAGTGTAGACACCGCACCCTGTGTAATATATCCTCCCAGCCCCAAGCACAAGATGGCCAAAAAGCAACTCTCAAGACAGTCTGGTGAGCCCCCTCCCAATACATATTGTGATTGTAATTGTAGTTGTATCACACTTACTACCCCTGACGAGGCGTCGAAACGATTTTCGGTGAGTAGCATGCTTCTCCGGAACCCAAGAGGAATTAGTGGTGGGTTAGTATAGGGACATATGAGTGCAGTATTAGTTATTATGAGATAATTTGAGCTGAGTTTGTTAGTTTGATTGACTAAAGTATTGGAGGTATACAGGAGGGAAGAATCCAAACGTGTTAGTTGGGAGTTCATAGTAATAGGATGAGGCTTGGGATGAGTAAAGGAGAGATGGAGGAGGCAAGAGTCTGTGGAAAGGGTTAGGGAGATCATAGTAGCAGGTGGGGTTTTGGATGAGTCGAAGGTGAGATAAATGAGGGAGAATTTAGTAGGGTTGTTTTTTAGTAGGGTATTATTTGTACTGTAGAATTTGTATTTTATCTTCTTATTATTTTTTTATTTTTTTATTTATTTAGAATTAAAATTTTATTTATCGTTTTTTTTTTTCTCTAGTACAGTAGGACTAGAGTAATAAATAAATAGATATGTTAATACATAGAAAGGGAATATATATATGCAAGGAATATAATAATAGGTATAATAATAGGAGAAGAAAAGTAGTATTGTATAAACACAGACTTTCAAGATTTGTAATATTTGAAATTAATTAGTAAGTGTACTTTTCCAACATTCATTTATCTTTCCTCAATTTTTAAATAGCGAAATGTTTGCTGTTAAATAGATAATAAAACATTTGATCATTCTGATATAAAAACGAAAGTGGGGATTCATAAGAATTTAATATAACAACTTATCTAGGAGCTATGCAATGACCTATGAACATGTTAAGCATAGAATAATATACATGTATATGTGTATATACACACATGCACACACACACACACACACACACATATATTTAACTGTGAGTAAATAGGCTTTATGAGTATGTGTATAATTTATTATTATGAAATAGTAATAATACATATTTCTTAAAGAACTATACATATCTAGAAAATACACATAATCAGATTATAAATATTTATTAACACTGGCATATGCAGTCCATTGCTGTTTGAATATGTTGGTATCCGTGGATCTTATATTTGGGAAAACGAATTCCATAGTTTGGCTGCTTGAACGGAGAAGTATGTACCACCTATTGTCTTTTTCTCGTATGGTAGTGTTCTAAGGCTGTCGCGTAGGTTCTCATTATGCTAATGAGGCTACTGGATTTGGGCGGCAGAATCGCATAGACTGTGGGATACTAAGAAAACTTCCACACCAAGTGACGCATGTCGGCCTCATCAGGGTTTTCCGGCTAACTAGCAGCGCCTCATCTCCACGCAAGAGCAGGGATGATTGTGGCAACTGGGCGCATGACAAAAAAGACTCCTCAGGTAAATAGTGGTCAATCAGATCTCATCCCTTTATCTCAGTTACATTAGTCTCACCCAGGCAAAGACAACAGAGGTAGAATATAGTTCAATAAGGGTTTATTGAAGCAACACCATTAGATAAAATGGCCTGTATTGCAATAACTAGGAAGATAAAACACAAGAAAAGCAATAAGGTGATGAGGAGAGTGAAACACAAAAATAGTCCCACCATATTGTCACTAGGAGTAAGATATAGTTCTCTTACCTACGCTATGTTAGCGCACAGCATAAGAAGCCTAATCCTCCCTTCAGGTTTCCCCCTGGGAAAACATCATCCCTCATACCTTAGTAAGGAAGCCTGTAGTCTAGAAAGACACCATCCCCATGTAGATCAAAGGTTCGGCAGTCTAAGCAAGCAGCTGTAGCAAGGCAACCAGCAATCAGCATGCAGTCATGGTCATCTGGCTAGAATCTCCCTCTAACGTGTATGGGACAAAGGAGTGTTTTTATAATAAAACAGTTGACATTCTAAGAAGTGGTCCCCACATATGAATGTGTATGGAGACACAGCGTACCACTTTTACCGGCAACCTATCTGACTGTAGCCTTGAAGAAAGCACAAAGTGAAATGAATGTCCTACTGAGAACGTATTGCTTTCCTAGGCGAAAGAACAATTAGATAGAGAGAAATAAAACAACACCGCAAATGTGGCTATTGCTAGAAAAATAAAGCAGTGCTTGAACTCGGCTAAAGTGCACAATGGCAGGCCTAGTTTGCTAAATTAATGTGACTAAAATATGGCATAAATAGCTATACAACACCCTTCCCTTGCCAGTTCTAAGGCAGTTTAAAAGCTCAAAATAAAACAAAGGCTAATAAAATCCTATCAATAAAAGTATATAAGCATAAGTGTCAATAGTGACAAGTTAAAAGCCACTTAAGCAGGAATAAAAAGGACATTTTAAAACTTCAATAGTGACACCAAAAAGCCAAATTCAAAGTTCAATGTTATTTAGAAAATCGCCAATTATATCTGGGACAACTGAAGCCAGGAAATGTTCTACTTCGGCAGGTGGTAAAATATCCAGATCGTTTCCAAGGAAAACCATAGAGCACTCGTGTTCCAAAGCCTGAGCTCCAGCCGAGGCAGCAGCATACCGTGTTGTGCCTAATGTTGAGTTGATTCGCATTATCCACAAAGGGCAACTCATAAACGGCTTCCCATAGCAAACGCACCCTCAACGGGAATGTCTGATAATGAGCCCTCAGTGGGAATATCAACGGATCAGTGTCCAATAAAAGTAAGCGCTGCGTAGAAAGACAGACTTTCAGTGCACATTCAAAGAGGCACCATAGGCATCGAAACACAGGCTGCACACAATCCAAAACTGGTCGCAATGACAGGGACCAGTCACACTCCAGTTGTTCCATCATGTGGTCGCAACACAGTTGCACTGGTGGAAGAGCTTTCAGTCCTCCTTTCTGCGAAGGGACAGCCATTGCGTAGAAAAAGTAGCAACAGCAAGATGCCACCTATTATAGCCAAAGTAATCAGAAATCCCTCAAACATATTGAGTGTATGGCTGAAGGTATTAAGCCAAATATAGAGGAAAAGGTGTTACTGAAACCAGAACCAACAGCCTTAAAGAAATGGGTGATTCCAACCCTGAATATTCCTCAAGATTGGATGCGTTGAATATTCGTCCAACGACTTCACCAAAATGTCTTGGAACATTTGTGCATAAAAGGGACTGAATCTCTGCAGATGACACAGCAACCTGAAGCGGATAGGTCTCGCGTGCAGATGTAAGTGCCAAATCTTTTTGAAACAATAAAGCCTTGAGTCCCCTCAACTTGTCAAAATTCACATCAGAAGTAGCAATATGAGGCTAAAGGTCTGCTACTCCTTTCAGCTGCATGGGGGCAAAAGGACATTCTCATAACATGTAATAATCTGGAAGACAGAAATTACATAAGCAATTCCGGCTCACATTCCACAACAGCTCTCATTGTTAAGGAGCACATAACTACCATTAGAGAGCACCTGGAATGCGGGTCTAATCAAGGGGACTGGAACCCCTTCAGATAACAGGACAAATTTGCCGCAGAGGCATTACATGCCCTATGCAAGGACAGCAGTTTAAAAGCCATCGAGTGGCTCACAGAAGTCTCGCATTCACTGCTGCTAAGAAAGACCTCTTCCATGCCACTGAAACATTTGTACAAAAAGGGAAGCTTCCAGACCTCATTTAAATAGCTATCTTCCAGCCTTTCATAGCTGCCTAATGGAATATGTTTCAAACAGGATGTGAATTGAAGTGTTGAAATAAGGCAGAATTATAACCCCAAGTATTAGCCATTCAGGAGATGATATTTTAGCCACAGTAAAAGGCAACTTTTCTAATTTCTTGATGTTTAGCATAACGTATGATGCATCCTTCTTACAAATTATTTGTTGTTGTCACGTTAAATTGAATGTTGAAAAAATATCCCTTGTGCTAAAATATTGCCAGGGAACATGACCTGCCTTCAGAGTTTGTAGTGTCCAACCCAACTGCATAATGGACCTTATCTGAATTTGTCCATGGTGTAAAGATGATATGTCACTCTGTACTATATCTATTGCAGAGGACAAAATGTTATTTAAAGTGTATATCCGGTCGGACAAGGTGTTAATCCCATTATGTACAACGGCTAATGCTTTCTGTAAATTCTCCTGATCAATTTGCCTTAACCGGGCAGCCGCTTCTTGTTGGGACACTGCATATTAGAAGCATTTTATGTGGCCTAACAGGAAATCCTCGTTGGACAGGAGAATGAGGGGTTGTTTAACAACATTTAGTGAGGAACATTTCAACTATTGCTGGCATAAATTCCCTACACTATATGTTGTTACTATACTGAGTGTTCTAAGGACACATAGCGAGGGTCTGGCCTATTTGTTCTAAAAACCCCTGTGGAGTTCAAAAAACGTGTATGGCACCCATTGGTGTCTAATGGCCACAATACCCACCCGCCTGGATTTGAAAATGATGTGTTAAATGTTCAATTCTCGACCCATTCATCGAGTTGTTGTTGAGAAACAATTATATACTTTTGCCACTTGTAAAATTTTGCAGGTGTAGGAATACTGGGCACATTCAATTTCTTAATTTTTGCTAATCCTAAACAACTTGTCTGTTGTACTGTCTCACTTAAAAATATAATTTGAGCAGGTAGCAGGCATGCTCTAAATAAAGCTTCCTTTCCCCTTATTTGCAAATTTTTTGTTCCGAACAAACTTTTCAAGTCTATCGCCTTCATCCAATAATCATAGCCTTCTATGGCTAAGCTGGAAACAAGGGAATCAGAATAAATTAATTTTGTGTCTGTCAATAAATTATTTTGACTTTCCATCACTAGCAATTTGAAATAATACGACTCAGCATTTTTAACATTGTGCCCAGAAAAATATGCAAACTTTTCAGTATATGTTTTGGAACTCCCCACTAGTGGAGTGGGACAGTGTTCCCACTGTGTATAATTAAAAATAGTCTTTGAGGTACTTGCTCTGTGAATAAAATGATGTGCATAATAATTTTAACAGAACATATCACCATAGTTTTCTCTGCATTGGTATACATCTTCATTTTCAAATGCTGCATAATACTGTAAATCAGACATCATGGAATCAACAGTTTTCACATCCCAGTCATCAGAAAGTACTCCGGGTGTAATTACATCGTTCATAGAAAGTTGAATGACCTCAGTCGGACCATATATATCAAATAATGCTTTATCCCAAACAATCCTATCAGGAATTGGTATGGCAGAAATGTTCACTAGGGACAAGTCTCTGCGGAAGTTGTTTTATGAAAAAAGTGGTTTTAGGATTTCATCTACCAGTTCAACTGTAAAGCGTTCAGGAAGGTAATGACCATGTATGAGTTAAAAGAAAACAAATCCTGGTCTGTAGAGAGAAGGATTCGGGTCCTACCCAGAAGTCCCCTAGGTCTGCAGTGGAGGATCAGCCACATGGTGTAGCTTGACATTGTCAATGGAGACAAAGCGGTTTTCTTTAGAACCAGGCAGCGGTGGTAGAATGACAGTTCTGGTACCATGTATTCCCAGGACTGGAACCGGTGCACGATAAGAAGGACTCAACTCCTTTTTCAAAGCAATCTTTTCACGCACCAGATCCCCAAGTTATGGAATCCAGCCGGTAGATGTTACTGGTACATCCCTTATTCCCATGGAGGCAGCACTGACAGATGCGTTGTAGTCACGGAAGTGTTGTAAGTCCTGCAAGACAGTGACACGTTCATTTATGTCAAAATGTCTATCTGCCACCTCCATGCCAGGACCATCATGATCTGCAACATACATTTGTGTCCCAAACAGGCATTCATATGAAGTATGCCCCCCCAGGGACCTTCTGGGCAGATTGTTAAGTGCTCTCTGGACTCCATACAGGTGTGTAAACCAACTATGATCCGTACCTAATACTCTGGCTGTTAAGGATTGCTTTAAATCTTGGTTTCATTGCTCAACAGCACTATTTCTCTCTGGATGAAATGGGGATGAGTAATATTGTTGGACCCCTAACAAAGCCATGGCGTCACTGAAAGCCCTTGTGGCAAAAGCAGGGCCCTGGTCCTAGTGGAAAGCCCCAACAGCATATGTGCTGACTTGCAAATCTTTAATAACAGTTAGAGCATCAGCCGAGCATTGTGGCCAAACCCATAGAAATCTGGAGCAGGAGTCAACAGCGACTGAGATGTATTTGTTTGCACTGGTGTCAGGGGACCACAGTGGTCCAAGTACACACATTATAATGTTTTACTGAATATAAGGAGGGGGGTCTGACGTGGGCGTTTGATGGTGGATCCTTTAATTTGCTGGGAGATGTCACGTGAAAGGACATACTGCTTGGTCTGTTTATAGAGACCTGGCCACCAGTAATGTGCTAGCAACAATGAATTGTAGCCTCCACACGAGCATGGGCAGAAACAGCTCCCTCATGCCCTGCTTTAATCAAGTCTGGTCTTTGGCCTTTATTGGCAATCACTCAATTTCCCACCCTGGTATCACTACTAGGGCTGTATTGAGGCAAGGTATGCGGTAGGAGTATTTAGAAAGGATATGCTTTTGGTAAAAGCGTGCCATCAGCTGAAGCTTTCACAGCTGCCAGTGTTTCATCATCTTATTGTGTTCTAGAATGAGTTACTACAGCAATAGAAGCTGTAGCTACTGTTGATTTGGCTGCTTCATCAGTTAAAGTATTGCATGCAACATGTATTCCAAAACGCTGCTGTCCTCGTGTATGTTAAAATGGACATTAGGTAGCGTTTCCTTCAGATCCGGTACTTCCCCCACAGAAGTCCGTGTTTAATGGCACGTCCTTTTGAATCTGTGAACCCATGCTGGCGCCAGTAATGCAGATAAACGCGCAGAATATTGGTGTTTGGTGCCTATAGCTGGTTGGGCTGAACCATCAGTATACAAAATTGTCTGATATTGTTAAATAAGCAATGCATTTGCTGGAACTGGATTTTCGCATTCGTATTGCAAAAACTTGTGTTTGTAGTTTTGAGTCAAAAACATAATCAACATAAGTGGCTATTGGATACAGGGATGTGGAATTCCTATTGCCCAACGCCCGGGACATCTTGTTTGGGGTCAAGGGAAACAAGTTTTTATGTTTACTTTGTCCTTGGGACAAGTAGGCCCAACCCTCTGCAGCACAAACCCTTTGGTTGCCTGTTTACAGAGAGTGGAACTCTCTGCAGTTGAGGTAATGTGTTTCCAATAGATAATGCTGTTCGAACTTGTATTTATGGTTCATTATTTGAAAGCCTTCATTATTAGGGTGAGTGCTGTAAATAAATGTTTTAAGGTCACACTTCACTACTGACGTTGGTTCCAGTACAAAAAAAAAAACATGTATACACATGTTTGAAAAGTTTAGGCTATGAGGCTAAGTATAATGCTCCCAGAATGTTCTCTGATTAGATGCAAATGAAGTGTCAATTAGTAAAATGTTTTGATGCATGCTAGTATTTCCCAAAAATATTTCTAATGGAAAATCAGTGTAACCATTTTCAACACGATTATGGGAAGCATGAAAATAAACAAACACTGACAAAGCCAACTGATCTGACATATTTTTATAAGTCTTTTAGTTTCATCAATGTGTGTCTTGTTTTGACATGGCTTTTGTAACACTTTATTGTTGTGGGAGCTACCAGGACCTCAACATTGTAACAAACACTGGCAAAAAAAAAACCAAAACGTTTTTGAACTCTAAAAGCACACGTTGCCACCAGTGGCATAACAAAGGCCCCGCAGCCGCCCTCCAGGGGGCCCCTTCAGCACAGCACCTGCCCTGAGTGAGTCGGGATAGGGGTCTCCTCCAAGTTCTTTGCAAAGGGGCACCCTCCAGTTTCGTTACGTCACTGATTGCCACTGTAGTTCCTGACACTGAACAAAACTACTTTGTGTGACAATATGCTCCTTGTGGAAGAGCAGAATGCAATCACTCACAGTAAAGCCAGCCGAAAGAGAGAGAAATAGAAGTTTAATAAAAACAAAATGTCTTTGTTAACACCAGACCTAATTAGGGACCAAGGCCCACATGTAGGTAGCTTTTTGCATGTCGCAAACAGCGACTTTCGCTGTGTGCGATGTGCAAAAAGCACATTGCGATGCACACACCCAGTTTTGCGATTCAGTAACCTGGTTACCGAATCGCAAAACGGGTTTGCGACTCGCAATTAGGAAGGGGTGTTCCCTTCCTAATTGCGACTTGCAGTGCAATGTAGGATTGTTCTGCGAACGCGGGCGCAAACCAATCGCAGTTTGCACCCATTTCAAATGGGTGCTAACACTTTCGCAAAAGGGAAGGGGTCCCCAGGGGACCCCTTCCCCATTGTGAATGTCACTGTAAACATTTTTTCAGAGCAGGCAGTGGTCCTAAGGACCACTGCCTGCTCTGAAAAAATTAAACGAAAACGTTTCTTTTTTCGTTTTTGTAATGCATCTCGTTTTCCTTTAAGGAAAACGGGCTGCATTACAAAAAAAAAAAACTGCTTTATTGAAAAGCAGTCACAGACATGGTGGTCTGATGTCTCCAGCAGGCCACCATCCCTGTGAGGGCCGCCATTCGCAAGGGGGTCGCAAATTGCGACCCACCTCATGATTATTCATGAGGTGGGCATTTGCGAAGCCCTTGCGAATGTAGGATGGTGTCAGGGACACCATCCTACATTCGGATTTGCGACTCGCAAATTGCGACTCGCTCTGACTCACAATTTGCGGGTCGCAAATCTGAACCTACCTACATGTGGCCCCAGATTCTTAAAGAAAGTCACAAAAGTGCACCCATGGTATATGTCGTACCCCTATAAAATATTTGTGAACTGTATTTTAGCATGGGTAAATACGCATGTGTAGATTTGCTCATGTGAAAATCTATTGAGCATTTGCAAGTTCATTTTCCCTCCAGCCACTTTCTTCCCAACCCTGGAAGAAGTTCTAATTCTGCCATTGTCAGGAGTAAATGTCCAACCTTTCTTATTATGGGAAAATATTAGAGAGAAGCTGGTGAAAATCTTTAAAACATGCAGGTTAGTAGGTTTGCAGACTCAAAGGCATTCCAGCCCTGGAACTATTGCTTACTGCTTCCTCCAGCCCCAGTATGCAGATCTGCAGAAAGGTGGCAAAATAAGGAAATTGCTACAGTAGGGATTGAAACTGCAAGTATTCAAGCCCTACTATGGTACTAGCCCCGGCATAATCAGAGAGGTTATTATCAGAGCTCTTATATAATGAGATTGCTGCCGTAATTTGGCGCCACACTACATGGCACCAAAGGGACAAGTAGATCATTTTACAGGACAAGTAGATTTGAGAAGCAACCTGTCCCCTGGACAAGTAGATATTTTAATAAATTCCACACCCCTGCGGATACTTTGCATATTGAATCCAACGTGGATGTAATGCTTTAGCGTTTGGAACACTGGCTTTGGTAACAGCCTCAAGGGCTGGAATGGGAGATACGACAATGATATGTTTTCCCTGGGCCAGAGGTCTCTCTTTAATGACAGCCATCTGAACAGCAGTGAAAATGTTCTCAGTGGGAGCAAAGTGTTGTTCAGCTGTAGAATACAAATGTGATTTGTATGCAGTTGGGACAGTCTCACCCTTATTGAACGTCACGTAGGTGAAACCAATGGCACCAGCTTTTACTCTGATGACCAGATGTTTTTTACTGTCCCTTGTATGTAGGTGTTTTGATTCAAACATGTCTTTTGTAATGCTCTGAGAATGCGTATGTGTTCGACTGTCCAAAATTTGCTGTTAAAGTCAGGACGTATTAAGTCATACAATGGTTTAAGGAGCTGTGCATAATCTGGAATGTATGTTCTGCCAAAATTCAAAAAGCCCAATAAAGACTGGAGCTTTTTAATTGTATTTTGTGGTTGTAATTGTGCGCATTTTTCCAAACACTGGGGCGCAAGGCTCTTGCCTTCATCCGACAGTTCGTATTCCAAAAACAGGACACTAAGGAAGTTTTTTTTTATTTTTTATTATTGAATTTGTAGCCGAATTTGGCAAATCCTACAACAATGCGGGCTACCTGTCTTATTTGTTGCATGAGCAGTGCAGGGGCCCCCTAACAGAGCCCCACAAAGATTTTCACTGTCTGCTTTGCAGAGAGTGAAAATCGCGACGGGTGCCACTGCACCCGTCGCACCCCTGCAACTACTGGATTTGGGCGGCAGAATCGCATAGACTGTGGGATACTAAGAAAACTTCCACACCAAGTGACGCATGTCGGCCTCATCAGGGTTTTCCGGCTAACTAGCAGCGCCTCATCTCCACGCAAGAGCAGGGATGATTGTGGCAACTGGGCGCATGACAAAAAAGACTCCTCAGGTAAATAGTGGTCAATCAGATCTCATCCCTTTATCTCAGTTACATTAGTCTCACCCAGGCAAAGACAACAGAGGTAGAATATAGGCCCATATTTATACTTTTTGACGCTAAACTGCGCTAACGCAGTTTAGCGTCAAAAAGTTTTGCGCCGGCTAACGCCATTCTGAAGCGCCATGCGGGCGCCGTATTTATTGAATGGCGTTAGCCGGCGCAAGCAGACCGGCGCTGCCTGGTGTGCGCGAGAAAAACCACGTACACCAGGCAGCGCCGGCGTAGGGGGAAAATGGCGCATGGGCGTCTTAAAATGGGGCAAGTCAGGTTACGTCGAAAAAATCGTCGTAACCCGACTTGCGCCATTTATTTTCGACGCCCATCCCCCATCAACATGACTCCTATCATTGTAAAGATAGGAGTCATGCCCCCTTGCCCAATGGCCATGCCCAGGGGACTTCTGTCCCCTGGGCATGGTCATTGGGCATAGTGGCATGTAGGGGGGCACAAATCAGGCCCCCCTATGCCCAAAAAAATTATTAAAAACAAATAAAAAAAAACTTACCTGAATGTCCCTGGGGTGGGTCCCTCCAGCCTTGGGTGTCCTCCTGGGGTGGGCAAGGGTGGCAGGGGGGGTCCCTGGGGGCAGGGGAGGGCACTCTGGGCTCATTTTGAGCCCACTTGTCCCTTAACGCCATGCCTGACCCAGGCGTTAAAAAGCGGCGCAAATGCGCCGTTTTTAGCCACGCCCACTCCCGGGCGTCTCTTTTGCCCGGGAGTATAAATACCACGTAAAGGCCTGGGAGTCATTTTTTAGACGGGAACGCCTCCCTTGCATATCATTAACGCAAGGAAGGGGTTCACGCTAAAAAATGACGCACATTCCGGGAACTTTGGCGCTATTCGCCTCTAACGCCATAGTATAAATATGGCGTTAGTTGGCGTTAGTTTAGCGTCGAATTTGCGTCAAAAAAAACGACGCAAATTCGGCGCAAACGGAGTATAAATACGGCCCTTAGTTCAATAAGGGTTTATTGAAGCAACACCATTAGATAAAATGGCCTGTATTGCAATAACTAGGAAGATAAAACACAAGAAAAGCAATAAGGTGATGAGGAGAGTGAAACACAAAAATAGTCCCACCATATTGTCACTAG
This sequence comes from Pleurodeles waltl, assembly GCF_031143425.1. NCBI lineage: Eukaryota > Metazoa > Chordata > Amphibia > Caudata > Salamandridae > Pleurodeles > Pleurodeles waltl. The sequence goes on from NC_090438.1 coordinate 352,234,086, forward strand.
GAGTAAGATATAGTTCTCTTACCTACGCTATGTTAGCGCACAGCATAAGAAGCCTAATCCTCCCTTCAGGTTTCCCCCTGGGAAAACATCATCCCTCATACCTTAGTAAGGAAGCCTGTAGTCTAGAAAGACACCATCCCCATGTAGATCAAAGGTTCGGCAGTCTAAGCAAGCAGCTGTAGCAAGGCAATCAGCATGCAGTCATGGTCATCTGGCTAGAATCTCCCTCTAACGTGTATGGGACAAAGGAGTGTTTTTATAATAAAACAGTTGACATTCTAAGAAGTGGTCCCCACATATGAATGTGTATGGAGACACAGCGTACCACTTTTACCGGCAACCTATCTGACTGTAGCCTTGAAGAAAGCACAAAGTGAAATGAATGTCCTACTGAGAACGTATTGCTTTCCTAGGCGAAAGAACAATTAGATAGAGAGAAATAAAACAACACCGCAAATGTGGCTATTGCTAGAAAAATAAAGCAGTGCTTGAACTGGGCTAAAGTGCACAATGGCAGGCCTAGTTTGCTAAAATAATGTGACTAAAATATGGCATAAATAGCTATACAACACCCTTCCCTTGCCAGTTCAAAGGCAGTTTAAAAGCTCAAAATAAAACAAAGGCTAATAAAATCCTATCAATAAAAGTATATAAGCATAAGTGTCAATAGTGACAAGTTAAAAGCCACTTAAGCAGGAATAAAAAGGACATTTTAAAACTTCAATAGTGACACCAAAAAGCCAAATTCAAAGTTCAATGTTATTTAGAAAATCGCCAATTATATCTGGGACAACTGAAGCCAGGAAATGTTCTACTTCGGCAGGTGGTAAAATATCCAGATCGTTTCCAAGGAAAACCATAGAGCACTCGTGTTCCAAAGCCTGAGCTCCAGCCGAGGCAGCAGCATACCGTGTTGTGCCTAATGTTGAGTTGAGTCGCATTATCCACAAAGGGCAACTCATAAACGGCTTCCCATAGCAAACGCACCCTCAACGGGAATGTCTGATAATGAGCCCTCAGTGGGAATATCAACGGATCAGTGTCCAATAAAAGTAAGCGCTGCGTAGAAAGACAGACTTTCAGTGCACATTCAAAGAGGCACCATAGGCATCGAAACACAGGCTGCACACAATCCAAAACTGGTCGCAATGACAGGGACCAGTCACACTCCAGTTGTTCCATCATGTGCTCGCAACACAGTTGCACTGGTGGAAGAGCTTTCAGTCCTCCTTTCTGCGAAGGGACAGCCATTGCGTAGAAAAAGTAGCAACAGCAAGATGCCACCTATTATAGCCAAAGTAATCAGAAATCCCTCAAACATATTGAGTGTATGGCTGAAGGTATTAAGCCAAATATAGAGGAAAAGGTGTTACTGAAACCAGAACCAACAGCCTTAAAGAAATGGGTGATTCCAACCCTGAATATTCCTCAAGATTGGATGCGTTGAATATTCGTCCAACGACTTCACCAAAATGTCTTGGAACATTTGTGCATAAAAGGGACTGAATCTCTGCAGATGACACAGCAACCTGAAGCGGATAGGTCTCGCGTGCAGATGTAAGTGCCAAATCTTTTTGAAACAATAAAGCCTTGAGTCCCCTCAACTTGTCAAAATTCACATCAGAAGTAGCAATATGAGGCTAAAGGTCTGCTACTCCTTTCAGCTGCATGGGGGCAAAAGGACATTCTCATAACATGTAATAATCTGGAAGACAGAAATTACATAAGCAATTCCGGCTCACATTCCACAACAGCTCTCATTGTTAAGGAGCACATAACTACCATTAGAGAGCACCTGGAATGCGGGTCTAATCAAGGGAACTGGAACCCCTTCAGATAACAGGACAAATTTGCCGCAGAGGCATTACATGCCCTATGCAAGGACAGCAGTTTAAAAGCCATCGAATGGCTCACAGAAGTCTCGCATTCACTGCTGCTAAGAAAGACCTCTTCCATGCCACTGAAACATTTGTACAAAAAGGGAAGCTTCCAGACCTCATTTAAATAGCTATCTTCCAGCCTTTCATAGCTGCCTAATGGAATATGTTTCAAACAGGATGTGAATTGAAGTGTTGAAATAAGACAGAATTATAACCCCAAGTATTAGCCATTCAGGAGATGATATTTTAGCCACAGTAAAAGGCAACTTTTCTAATTTCTTGATGTTTAGCATAACGTATGATGCATCCTTCTTACAAATTATTTGTTGTTGTCACGTTAAATTGAATGTTGAAAAAATATCCCTTGTGCTAAAATATTGCCAGGGAACATGACCTGCCTTCAGAGTTTGTAGTGTCCAACCCAACTGCATAATGGACCTTATCTGAATTTGTCCATGGTGTAAAGATGATATGTCACTCTGTACTATATCTATTGCAGAGGACAAAATGTTATTTAAAGTGTATATCCGGTCGGACAAGGTGTTAATCCCATTATGTACAACGGCTAATGCTTTCTGTAAATTCTCCTGATCAATTTGCCTTAACCGGGCAGCCGCTTCTTGTTGGGACACTGCATATTAGAAGCATTTTATGTGGCCTAACAGGAAATCCTCGTTGGACAGGAGAATGAGGGGTTGTTTAACAACATTTAGTGAGGAACATTTCAACTATTGCTGGCATAAATTCCCTACACTATATGTTGTTACTATACTGAGTGTTCTAAGGACACATAGCGAGGGTCTGGCCTATTTGTTCTAAAAACCCCTGTGGAGTTCAAAAAACGTGTATGGCACCCATTGGTGTCTAATGGCCACAATACCCACCCGCCTGGATTTGAAAATGATGTGTTAAATGTTCAATTCTCGACCCATTCATCGAGTTGTTGTTGAGAAACAATTATATACTTTTGCCACTTGTAAAATTTTGCAGGTGTAGGAATACTGGGCACATTCAATTTCTTAATTTTTGCTAATCCTAAACAACTTGTCTGTTGTACTGTCTCACTTAAAAATATAATTTGAGCAGGTAGCAGGCATGCTCTAAATAAAGCTTCCTTTCCCCTTATTTGCAAATTTTTTGTTCCGAACAAACTTTTCAAGTCTATCGCCTTCATCCAATAATCATAGCCTTTTATGGCTAAGCTGGAAACAAGGGAATCAGAATAAATTAATTTTGTGTCTGTCAATAAATTATTTTGACTTTCCATCACTAGCAATTTGAAATAATACGACTCAGCATTTTTAACATTGTGCCCAGAAAAATATGCAAACTTTTCAGTATATGTTTTGGAACTCCCCACTAGTGGAGTGGGACAGTGTTCCCACTGTGTATAATTAAAAATAGTCTTTGAGGTACTTGCTCTGTGAATAAAATGATGTGCATAATAATTTTAACAGAACATATCACCATAGTTTTCTCTGCATTGGTATACATCTTCATTTTCAAATGCTGCATAATACTGTAAATCAGACATCGTGGAATCAACAGTTTTCACATCCCAGTCATCAGAAAGTACTCCGGGTGTAATTACATCGTTCATAGAAAGTTGAATGACCTCAGTCGGACCATATATATCAAATAATGCTTTATCCCAAACAATCCTATCAGGAATTGGTATGGCAGAAATGTTCACTAGGGACAAGTCTCTGCGGAAGTTGTTTTATGAAAAAAAGTGGTTTTAGGATTTCATCTACCAGTTCAACTGTAAAGCGTTCAGGAAGGTAATGACCATGTATGAGTTAAAAGAAAACAAATCCTGGTCTGTAGAGAGAAGGATTCGGGTCCTACCCAGAAGTCCCCTAGGTCTGCAGTGGAGGATCAGCCACATGGTGTAGCTTGACATTGTCAATGGAGACAAAGCGGTTTTCTTTAGAACCAGGCAGCGGTGGTAGAATGACAGTTCTGGTACCATGTATTCCCAGGACTGGAACCGGTGCACGATAAGAAGGACTCAACTCCTTTTTCAAAGCAATCTTTTCACGCACCAGATCCCCAAGTTATGGAATCCAGCCGGTAGATGTTACTGGTACATCCCTTATTCCCATGGAGGCAGCACTGACAGATGCGTTGTAGTCACGGAAGTGTTGTAAGTCCTGCAAGACAGTGACACGTTCATTTATGTCAAAATGTCTATCTGCCACCTCCATGCCAGGACCATCATGATCTGCAACATACATTTGTGTCCCAAACAGGCATTCGTATGAAGTATTCCCCCCCAGGGACCTTCTGGGCAGATTGTTAAGTGCTCTCTGGACTCCATACAGGTGTGTAAACCAACTATGATCCGTACCTAATACTCTGGCTGTTAAGGATTGCTTTAAATCTTGGTTTCATTGCTCAACAGCACTATTTCTCTCTGGATGAAATGGGGATGAGTAATATTGTTGGACCCCTAACAAAGCCATGGCGTCACTGAAAGCCCTTGTGGCAAAAGCAGGGCCCTGGTCCTAGTGGAAAGCCCCAACAGCATATGTGCTGACTTGCAAATCTTTAATAACAGTTAGAGCATCAGCCGAGCATTGTGGCCAAACCCATAGAAATCTGGAGCAGGAGTCAACAGCGACTGAGATGTATTTGTTTGCACTGGTGTCAGGGGACCACAGTGGTCCAAGTACACACATTATAATGTTTTACTGAATATAAGGAGGGGGGTCTGACGTGGGCGTTTGATGGTGGATCCTTTAATTTGCTGGGAGATGTCACGTGAAAGGACATACTGCTTGGTCTGTTTATAGAGACCTGGCCACCAGTAATGTGCTAGCAACAATGAATTGTAGCCTCCACACGAGCATGGGCAGAAACAGCTCCCTCATGCCCTGCTTTAATCAAGTCTGGTCTTTGGCCTTTATTGGCAATCACACAATTTCCCACCCTGGTATCACTACTAGGGCTGTATTGAGGCAAGGTATGCGGTAGGAGTATTTAGAAAGGATATGCTTTTGGTAAAAGCGTGCCATCAGCTGAAGCTTTCACAGCTGCCAGTGTTTCATCATCTTATTGTGTTCTAGAATGAGTTACTACAGCAATAGAAGCTGTAGCTACTGTTGATTTGGCTGCTTCATCAGTTAAAGTATTGCATGCAACATGTATTCCAAAACGCTGCTGTCCTCGTGTATGTTAAAATGGACATTAGGTAGCGTTTCCTTCAGATCCGGTACTTTCCCCCACAGAAGTCCGTGTTTAATGGCACGTCCTTTTGAATCTGTGAACCCATGCTGGCGCCAGTAATGCAGATAAACGCGCAGAATATTGGTGTTTGGTGCCTATAGCTGGTTGGGCTGAACCATCAGTATACAAAATTGTCTGATATTGTTAAATAAGCAATGCATTTGCTGGAACTGGATTTTCGCATTCGTATTGCAAAAACTTGTGTTTGTAGTTTTGAGTCAAAAACATAATCAACATAAGTGGCTATTGGATACAGGGATGTGGAATTCCTATTGCCCAACGCCCGGGACATCTTGTTTGGGGTCAAGGGAAACAAGTTTTTATGTTTACTTTGTCCTTGGGACAAGTAGGCCCAACCCTCTGCAGCACAAACCCTTTGGTTGCCTGTTTACAGAGAGTGGAACTCTCTGCAGTTGAGGTAATGTGTTTCCAATAGATAATGCTCACTACTGACGTTGGCTCCAGTACAAAAAAAACAAACATGTATACACATGTTTGAAAAGTTTAGGCTATGAGGCTAAGTATAATGCTCCCAGAATGTTCTCTGATTAGATGCAAATGAAGTGTCAATTAGTAAAATGTTTTGATGCATGCTAGTATTTCCCAAAAATATTTCTAATGGAAAATCAGTGTAACCATTTTCAACACGATTATGGGAAGCATGAAAATAAACAAACACTGACAAAGCCAACTGATCTGACATATTTTTATAAGTCTTTTAGTTTCATCAATGCGTGTCTTGTTTTGACATGGCTTTTGTAACACTTTATTGTTGTGGGAGCTACCAGGACCTCAACATTGTAACAAACACTGGCAAAAAAAAACCCAAAACGTTTTTGAACTCTAAAAGCACACGTTGCCACAAGTGGCATAACAAAGGCCCCGCAGCCGCCCTCCAGGGGGCCCCTTCAGCACAGCACCTGCCCTGAGTGAGTCGGGATAGGGGGCTCCTCCAAGTTCTTTGCAAAGGGGCACCCTCCAGTTTCGTTACGTCACTGATTGCCACTGTAGTTCCTGACACTGAACAAAACTACTTTGTGTGACAATATGCTCCTTGTGGAAGAGCAGAATGCAATCACTCACAGTAAAGCCAGACGAAAGAGAGAGAAATAGAAGTTTAATAAAAACAAAATGTCTTTGTTAACACCAGACCTAATTAGGGACCAAGGCCCACATGTAGGTAGCTTTTTGCATGTCGCAAACAGCGACTTTCGCTGTGTGCGATGTGCAAAAAGCACATTGCGATGCACAAACCCAGTTTTGCGATTCAGTAACCTGGTTACCGAATCGCAAAACGGGTTTGCGACTCGCAATTAGGAAGGGGTGTTCCTTCCTAATTGCGACTTGCAGTGCAATGTAGGATTGTTCTGCGAACGCGGGCGCAAACCAATCGCAGTTTGCACCCATTTCAAATGGGTGCTAACACTTTCGCAAAAGGGAAGGGGTCCCCAGGGGACCCCTTCCCCATTGTGAATGTCACTGTAAAAAAATTTTCAGAGCAGGCAGTGGTCCTAAGGACCACTGCCTGCTCTGAAAAAATTCAACGAAAACGTTTCTTTTTTCGTTTTTGTAATGCATCTCGTTTTCCTTTAAGGAAAACGGGCTGCATTACAAAAAAAAAAAACTGCTTTATTGAAAAGCAGTCACAGACATGGTGGTCTGATGTCTCCAGCAGGCCACCATCCCTGTGAGGGCCGCCATTCGCAAGGGGGTCGCAAATTGCGACCCACCTCATGATTATTCATGAGGTGGGCATTTGCGAAGCCCTTGCGAATGTAGGATGGTGTCAGGGACACCATCCTACATTCGGATTTGCGACTCGCAAATTGCGACTCGCTCTGACTCACAATTTGCGGGTCGCAAATCTGAACCTACCTACATGTGGCCCCAGATTCTTAAAGAAAGTCACAAAAGTGCACCCATGGTATATGTCGTACCCTTATAAAATATTTGTGAACTGTATTTTAGCATGGGTAAATACGCATGTGTAGATTTGCTCATGTGAAAATCTATTGAGCATTTGCAAGTTCATTTTCCCTCCAGCCACTTTCTTCCCAACCCTGGAAGAAGTTCTAATTCTGCCATTGTCAGGAGTAAATGTCCAACCTTTCTTATTATGGGAAAATATTAGAGAGAAGCTGGTGAAAATCTTTAAAACATGCAGGTTAGTAGGTTTGCAGACTCAAAGGCATTCCAGCCCTGGAACTATTGCTTACTGCTTCCTCCAGCCCCAGTATGCAGATCTGCAGAAAGGTGGCAAAATAAGGAAATTGCTACAGTAGGGATTGAAACTGCAAGTATTCAAGCCCTACTATGGTAGTAGCCCCGGCATAATCAGAGAGGTTATTATCAGAGCTCTTATATAATGAGATTGCTGCCGTAATTTGGCGCCACACTACATGGCACCAAAGGGACAAGTAGATCATTTTACAGGACAAGTAGATTTGAGAAGCAACCTGTCCCCTGGACAAGTAGATATTTTAATAAATTCCACACCCCTGCGGATACTTTGCATATTGAATCCAACGTGGATGTAATGCTTTAGCGTTTGGAACACTGGCTTTGGTAACAGCCTCAAGGGCTGGAATGGGAGATACGACAATGATATGTTTTCCCTGGGCCAGAGGTCTCTCTTTAATGACAGCCATCTGAACAGCAGTGAAAATGTTCTCAGTGGGAGCAAAGTGTTGTTCAGCTGTAGAATACAAATGTGATTTGTATGCAGTTGGGACAGTCTCACCCTTATTGAACGTCACGTAGGTGAAACCAATGGCACCAGCTTTTACTCTGATGACCAGATGTTTTTTACTGTCCCTTGTATGTAGGTGTTTTGATTCAAACATGTCTTTTGTAATGCTCTGAGAATGCGTATGTGTTCGACTGTCCAAAATTTGCTGTTAAAGTCAGGACGTATTAAGTCATACAATGGTTTAAGGAGCTGTGCATAATCTGGAATGTATGTTCTGCCAAAATTCAAAAAGCCCAATAAAGACTGGAGCTTTTTAATTGTATTTTGTGGTTGTAATTGTGCGCATTTTTCCAAACACTGGGGCGCAAGGCTCTTGCCTTCATCCGACAGTTCGTATCCCAAAAACAGGACACTAAGGAAGGTTTTTTTTATTTTTTATTATTGAATTTGTAGCCGAATTTGGCAAATCCTACAACAATGCGGGCTACCTGTCTTATTTGTTGCATGAGCAGTTCAGGGGCCCCCTAACAGGGCCCCACAAAGATTTTGACTGTCTGCTTTGCAGACAGTGAAAATCGCGACGGGTGCCACTGCACCCGTCGCACCCCTGCAACTCCGCCGGCTCCATTCGGAGCCGGCTTCCTTGTTGCAGGGGCTTTCCCGCTGGGCCGGCGGACGGCCTTTTGGCGGTCGCCCGCCCGCCCAGCGGGAAAGTTGGAATGACCGCCGCAGTCTTTTGACCGCGGTGCGGTCATTCGGCGGTAATCGCATGGCGGGCGGCGGTCAGAATGACCGCCTAAGTACAGTACTTATCATCAGATCTTCGAATACAAGATTCAAGTTCATGTCTTTAATTTTGGTGGGAGACATTACTTTCTTCAATACTTCTGTTTCAGAGTGCTGGTTTTCAGGAATCTTTAATTTCAGAGACACAGCAGGTGACATTGGTGTGGCTGGTTTTACATCAAGATCAGACACCAGTAGATCAGAGATGTGTTCTTCACTAACCATTTAGCTGGAAACAGGATAAACATTGGCAGGGATCAGCAGGTCAGGATCAGTGGTTAAGGCTGCAACTGTGTCCAGTTCTAGGAGAAGGCTATCTTTTCTTATGTCATGATGTTCAGTTTCAGGTTGCTGGCTTTCTTCCTTGTTTGAAATCTCCACGGTTTGCTTTGACACAGAAGAGATTTTGAGAGTTTCTGAGAAGTCCATTACATTCTTAGTAACTGCAGGTATTTCTTCACGGTCAGAACAATCCATTAATTCACTTGGAACAGGAACTGTCTCTTCATTATCTGAAAATTCTATGATATCGTTTGAAAGGGCAGGAGTATCCCCACAAGCTGAAAATTCTGGTGCGTGCGCCATTTGAACAGCACTATCTGCAGGTTTGCTCACCGCAGGGCAGGAACCACTGTCATCACTAGATTTAGATTCTTCAACACTGTTGAACAACTTGCCCTTAATCTCCAGTAAAGTCATATCTTGGTTTCTTATGGTGCAGCTATTGGAGTCTGCATCAGAACTCTCTTCTTCCTTTGGCTTTATTTGTTCCGATAGAGGGGCTGAGACACTTCCTTCTGAAGACTCCGATTCATCCTTTGAATCAAGAGGTGTCAAATCTCTCAGAGATGTCAGCGATTCAGTCAACTGTACAGGAATTTTCTCTGGAGAACTACAAGCTGAGAGAGAGTCTGAAGAAGAGGCTGATATATTTATAACTGGAGCTGTCTTTTGACTGTCATTAATAAAAGGGACAATCTGCTCTATAGTAGTCTTTGGAGAGGCACACAAAGTAGCATACTGCTCTTTAAGCCAAAGCTGGTGATCATTTTCTTTTTTCAGGTTTTCAAATTGCCTTGCAGTAGTTTCCATCAGCTGCTCTGTTACTTCTTCTACCTTACAGATAAACATAATGTCTGGTTCTGGCAACAGTGAAATATGCATCAATGAAAAGAGACCATGTGCAAGATTTCTAGTGTATGTTACAACATATTCATCAAAGAAGTCCAATATCTGCCTTTTAATCTGTCAAAACTGCTCTTTTAGTGTGTGTATGTCCATATTGTTATCAAACCTAGTCAAAATAGAAAAGGGTTTAGCAGGGCTTTAGGGATTGAGACTGGTGTATTATCATCCAGTTTGGGAAGAGCACAAGCCTTTTGAATGGAACTAAGGAATCCCACAGTCTTTACTGATCCCTTTGATACAGAGTCTATCCTGCTGACTTGAAAGCTCTGAGGGACTGGTAGGTCTTTACAAGAGTCAGCACAGCACTTAGGATTTGAGACTGATGTATTGTCATCCAATTTGGGAAGAGCACAAGCCATTTGAGTTGAACTAAGAAATCCCACAGTCTTTACTGATCCCTTGGTTACACGGTCCAGCCTACTGACTTGAAAGGTCTGAGGGATTGGTAGGTCTTTATAAGAGTCAGCACTGCACTTTGAATTCTGACAAACTGGCCTAGATGGGCTGAAGCACGCATCAGAAAACAAGGAAATCCTTAGTGTTGCTTCTTGCACAGTGTCAGGGTTCTTTGTTATGGCAGAGTCCTAGAAGTGAACTTGGGATGCACTAGCATGAGGCAAGGAATTAACCAGTTTTTCCTGAGAGTAAATGTCTTGTGCAGAGGTAGCAAAAGTACTTTCACAGTTAGGAACATTCTCCCCTGTTTGAGGTAATAGAATCTCCAAAAACTCATTATTTCTTTGTAATTCTTCCACAGACAGGGATTGAGGGTCATAATCACAGATATGATAATAGTTGAACATTGATGGATCAGCAAGCCATGTAATGTAGTACTGAATTTGCAATCTTTGATTTTCTTTAACAAGTCTATCCTTTAAACTAAGGCCTTTTTTAGAGGTCTTCAGAGAATGTATAGGTTTAGAAAGGGGTGTCTTAACATTATAGGAAAACATTTTAGGTCTGTGTGTGCCTTTGCTGCATGGGAAGCTTGAAATTTTTGGGTTGTGCATTCTGTCACGATTTCTGGGGGGGTCTGATCAGGACTCTGGTTGGGACACCCCTTAAGGTCACCGAATATCCTAAAGAGGTAGTATACTGGGGCAGAAGAGCAGCTAAAGGCATACACGGGAAAGACAGCTATGGACAGGCACAGGAAACAGGAAAGTAAAAGCAGAACAACCCTTTTGCGAACAAACAGGAAACGGATTACTAATGGACAAACACGCTGGGGTTGTACACAGAGTACGGCACAGAACCTCCACAGTGATAGGGAATGTCAATGCCTCTATGCAGTTTGCTCTTACAGATAGTCACCCTTCCAGCCCCATACAAAGGAGGCAGCAGAAGTGATTCTGTCTCTGGACCCTAGAGCACAAACAAGGATAGTACTTACATACACAAGACAAGCTCTGTGGGTCCAGCTGGAAACACAGTGGTAATTCCTGGAAAAACAGCAATAGCACACTGTCACTGTTAGGCATGAAAGACAACATATGACACTAGACAAGGATGGGGCTGGAATTGCCTCCTGGAAACCAGGATCCAATCCCAGTACAAAGGAGGACACAATACACTGGTGAAGACTGATAGAACACTTACCAGACACAAATACAGAGAGGAAACAGAAACAGAAGGGACACACTAAGAGACAGAGGCAGGAACTGGGAACAGGCTCAGGCTGAAGCAAAGGCAGGACTAGGACTGGAAAACAGGGCACAAACTTCTGGCTGGAACCAACAGAGACAGGACTGGGAAACCGAGAGCAGGCTCTGGTTGGAACAGACAAGGACAGGGCTGGAATACAGGGAGTAGGAATCAGCAATAAACAGGACTGGGAAACAAAGAACAGGTTCAGGCTGAAACAAGACAGGAACAGGACAGATAAACAAGGAATTGGCTCTGGAGGAAACAAACAGGCACAAGGCTAAGAGATAGGCAGCAGACTCTGGCTGGAGCAATCAGGAGCAGGGTAGAGAAACAGGAAACAGGTTCAAACTGGAACAGAACAGGAACAAGACTGAAACACCATCCGATGAGGGTTCTGTAGCACAAAGGAATCGAACTCCAATGCACAACAGGGATCTTGAGGAAATGGCTGCTTATAAGCAGTTCCAAGCTGCAGAAAACCCCAGGTGGAATCACATGACTGGGCTGCACAGGAGAGGTCTCAGGTGTGTGTAGTTTCAGACACTTGCAAGTCTGTTGCAACCTTCTGATTTGTTGCTTTATCTTTTTAAGTTCTGTGTTTCTCCAAGGTGTTGGTTTTCTTTTGTCCTGTTTAGTTTTTCTTGAGTAGTATGAAGGTAGTGAAAGCTTCCTGTAGCCACTCAAAGTTTTGGAACAGTATTATTTGTATCTAGATCTGTGTTGGCTGTTAGTTGTGCTTTTAAGTCTTAAAAATTGAGTTTGCTCAATGGTCGATAGATGCATTTATGTAAGTTGCTACGTGATATGTTGATTTATGGTGTTTTATGTTGGAAAGTTATCAAATGGTGGTCTGACCATGTGATTAGCGTGATGCTTTGAACGGTAACTAGCTCAGGCTTCACAAAAATAACATCTAGGATGTCTCCAGCGATGTGTGTGGATTGTGTACAATCTGATGTAGGTTTAATGTGGCCAGGCCAGTGGTGATAGTTTTTGGAAGTGGCGTATTGGGTTTGTCAAACCAAATGTTTAGGTCCCCATAGGTATAATGTTATAAGGTTTGAGACTGTATCTAGAAAAGTACCTGGAAATGTTGAGTTGTTAGGTGGAAGTCTGTAAAGGAGGAGGAAGTTGGTGTAGGGTGGCATCTGGTGAGGAGGGCCTCACAACCTTGTATGGGAATGTCTGTTTACTGAGATTTATTGCTTGTTTGAATATAATAGCTAGTCCACCTCCTCTCTTGCCTATACGTTTTTGTGTGATGGTTTGATATCCCAGAGGAACAGTTTCATGCAGCACTGGAGCCATGTCATCTCCCAACCATGATTCCGTTACGAATAGTAAGTCAGGTTATGTATCCACAGCTGGTTGTAGATGTGGTGCTTGTTTTCTGAGAGTGATCAAGCATTTATGAGCAGGCAGTTTAGAAAATGTGTGTTTGTGGTACTGTTGTTTTTTTTGGAGAAGGGTGAGCAGTATATTTTGAGCTTGTAGCGTGTGTGTTGTTAGTTGTGATAACTGTGTGGGGGTCACAATAGTCCTGTTTTTCAATATAGTGTTCATCTTCCATCAGGCTTAGGAGGCATTTTGTTGGGTCTGTGTGTGTTGGTGGTGGACTTGGTGGCTGAGAAAGACATGAAGAGTGTACTTTTTTTTTTGTACTTTGTATAGTAGCCTTGTAGTGTAATAGACAAGGGGATGGGACGTTGTTAAGAGTGGCATGCTGTTTTTTTTGTTTGCATCTGTTTAGTGTGGAAGGAGTATGGGTTAGGGGTGGTGGAGGAGCAAGTGGATCATAATGTAAGGCTCTAAACTGTGCAATAGATGAGAGGCGTCTGAATGAATGTTGCTGTGATGGGGTGCTTGTGGTAGATGTTTGTGAAGAGTGAGAATGTAGGAGTAAAGACTGGTCAGGATTTGTATTCTTTGTGTAGTCATGAGGGTGGGAGTGGGGTGACGGAAAATATTATGAAAGTTTGTGTTATTTTGATGTGCTGATGTGTGTGATCGTTTTGTTTTTGTGGAATAGTGAGAGGAGATAGTGATGTAATGTTTATCTGTGAAGGACTTGTACTTAGTGCTAGTGAGTGGTATTAGAATATTACAGGGGGTGTTGATGTGTTTTGGAGAAGAGTGTATGAAATGTGTAAGAGGGGGTAGACATTGGCCAGGGGTGTTTCTGTTTGTTTTGATCACTGGAAGAGGTAATATGTGTGGTGGAGTGGAGTGGAGTGTAAGGATTATATGGGTGTGTGTACTTGGTGAAGGGAAGGGTAGGATGTTTGTAGATGGTGTGTTAAAAGGCTGGGTTTAGGTATTGTTATGATAAAAGGGGGTTTGGCAGGAGCAAATAGAGGATAGTGCTGTTGGTTTGTATGAACAGGGAGTGTGTATCTGGATGGCTGAAAGTAATGTATTATGTGGCTTTGTGTTGTGTGGGCAATGGCAGGTTGTGCTAGTGGGAATGGACAGACAAGCGTTTGCTGTAAGGATGAAGGTGTTTTACTGTTGTAGGTATGGTGGAGATTTGTATTTGTGTGGTATGTGGGGTTTTGTGTTGGTTGATGAGACACTGAAATCTGTATGAGGTCAGTTTGTGATGCAAGAGTTGGATATCTTTGCTGATAATGTGTTTGCATGTTGATGGAAAATTGGTAAATGGAAAATGGAAAATTGGCCAGCATTTCTGACCCTAGGACCGAACTGGCCCAAACAGGCTAATGCCCTTGTCGTCTCCGCCCTCAGCCTCAACGCCTGGGCTGAGACGCCCTGAGCCCTAGACTTAAGTAGTCCTATTGGCCAATAGAAAGCTAGTCCTAACCCTAACAAATCAGATTTGAAAGCCTAAATCCCATAACCAACGGGAGACCCAGCCCTATTCACCAATCATACCCCTAGTCCTGACAACCAATCACAACACTAACCCTAAAACTATAAACTAATAGGAATCCCAAATCTAGTACCAATCACATCAACCCTAAAATCATGAACCAATAGGAATACCAACCCTTGTACCAATCACAACACTAACCCTAAAACCACAAACCAATAGGAATCCCAAATCTAGTACCAATCACATCAACCCTAAAATCATGAACCAATAGGAATACCAACCCTTGTACCAATCAAAACATCAACCCTAAAATCATGAACCAATAGGAATCCCAACCCTAGGACCAATCACAACACTAATCCTAAAATCACAAACTACCAGGAATCCCAACCCTAGTACCGTTCACAATATCAACCCTAATCCTTAACCCAATAGAAATACTAATCCCAACAACCAATCACAGCAACATATGCAACAACCAATAGAAACCTATATAAGGGCCAAGTTAACTGAAACCCAAGCCCCTGTGGAAGGGAGGAGGGAGCTGCTGCTCTATTCAAACTCTCCTTGGATACAGGCAAGGTGAATCCACACTTCCAAGCTAGCAGAGTCTTCTTTCCAGGTAAAGGAGAGGTTATAAAACACAGAAATACTGCTTGCCACACACTCAGATATTTGGCTTTTTCAAGGCAACAACAGGTGATGCAGACACTTTCTAAACACAATTTAAATCACAGATTAAATAGTCTCCTAAACACACTCCAGTTAGCCACCTAGGTGTATGTAGACTTTTGTCTTAAAAAAGAAGTAGGGAAGGCTTTATACAGACTTTTGCCATAGACTAGGAGGGAAATTCCAAACAGTCACGGCTAAAAAAAGACCCAGCAGTTTAAAAAGGCAAAGCTGCCTGAAACACAGGGAGCCTACATTAAACAGGCACAGATAGTAGTATAAACACTTTTTAACAAGATTTCCCAGAAAGTCTAGGGCTCCTTACCTAGGTCTCCTAGGATTTTGTGATCACTGGGCTGTACTAGGTCACAGGGAAAAAGCTGGGCTCACAAAATGGAGGTGGCTGTCTCGGGGTTCCCTCCATGAACTTAAAGGCCCAGTGCAGGTGTTTAGAGGACGACTCAGGTTGCCTGGGAGTTAGAGAGCCAGTCAGCATGCTCAAGCCCCTGTGGAAGGGAGCTGCTGCTCTACTTAGAACCTCCTTGGATACAGACAGAATTAATCCAGACTTCTAAGCTAGCAGAGTTTACCTTCCAGAAGGTAGAAATTGTAAAACACTGAAAAACTGCTTGTCGTGCAGTCAGATATTTGGCTTTTTCAAGGCAAAAACAAGTGATGCAGACACTTTCTAAATGCAATTTAAATCACAGAAATAGATTAGGCAGCCTCCTAAACACACTCTGGTTAGCCACTGGGGTGTATGCATCCTTTTTTCTTAAAAAAGAGGGGGTGCAGGTTTACTTTATGCAGTCTTTTGCCACAAACTAGGAGGGAAATTTCAAACAGTCATGGCAAAAAAAAAACAGCAATTTAAAAAGGCCAAGCTGCCTGAAACACAGGTAACCTACAGTAAACAGGCATGGGTAGCAGTACAAACACTTTTTAACAAATAGCACAATTTCCCAGAAAGTCTGGGGCTCCTTACCTAGGTCTCCTAGGATTTCTTCATTACTGGGCTGTATTAGAGCGCAGGAAAAAAGCTGGGCTCACAAAATAATTCAATAATTTCAAATAATCAAAGGGCTGGATTTGAGCCCATAGGCGAGAGACTGATAGAAGCCAGCTAACCTGTCCCTGAGTATAGCCAAATTTAAGTAATGACAGTTTTGAAGCTAAAAGTTGAACAAGTTGGTTGATTTAAAAGATTAGGTTATGTGGATGAATGACAGTTTCGTGTCTGAGTGGGAGTTTCAGGGAATCGATTAAGTTACCCGGGGTGGGTCTTATTGAGAAATACAAAGACTGTGTAGGTACCTCTGCAAACATTTCAGCCATTATGATAGGCCCACATACAACATGATCATAGGGTAGGTACATTTTTATATCCTGGAATATTCTGGAAATTAGATCAGTGAGTAAAAGATACAAGCTATAGGCACACTTGAAAAGGTGAGAGACACAAATTGCAATCTTTAGGAGATGCGTTTAACAAAAAAAGGGCAAAGGAGACTGAGGACAAGATGGAGGGGGCAGTTGTTCTGTATTACGTAATCTGCATATGGCGTATCTGGATGCGACTTGGGTTACCGTTTTAGGCTGAAGAGGTGTGCCTAGACCAGGATGGGGGCAATATGTGCTGATTAGGGGTCACCTGGCTGGGCACCCTATTGCTCTAGGTAGATTATATGCCTCCAAGATAGCAATCTGCTTCCTAGGAACAATATCACAGAACCTGGTCGACTGAGTAAACATTCTTTGAGTACTAGGAAGAGAGTTCAATAGTATAAATAATATAATCACAGAAACTGGTTGACTGAGTAGATATTCCTTGGGTACTAGGAAGAGAGATTAATAGTATAAATAGTAGAATCACAGAAACTGGTCGACTGAGTAGACATTCTTTGGATACTAGGAAGTTTAATAGTATAAATAATATAATTGTTCATCAGTCGCATCCCCAGCTGCCCAATACACCTACGGTTTACAATACTACAGCATTCGAGTTGTGGATGTGAGAGTGATCATTAGTAGATCCACAGTCATACAGAAATGAAGGAATGAAAGATTATTCATTCTACATGCCAGGTTGGATCACATAGTCTGTTCCACTGTGCTGCAATCAGGTATATAGCACACAACTTACGTGGGTAAAATAAGATTTGACCACCGAGTTGGGCTTGCTCTACGGTAGACTCCCCACCCCCATAACCGTACGTAGATTGTAGCTGTCTTGGCTGGAGAATGCTCTATTTAAGGAAATGCTAAAATAATCACCTGGTAACTATTTTAAAGAGAATAACGGTATAGCCTTGTTACCATTAACAGAGTCCAGAGACGTTCAAGGTGGTAGTCAGGGGAGTTTGCATATGAACTAAAATAGAGGTCCGTAAATAAAACTTAATATTACTTCAAAAGTGTGGATGATTCCACACTTTTGCAGTGACTAAAGGGGGCCTCAGCTATTAACCTTGTTCATTTTGAGTAATTAAGTGAAGATAAGAGGGCGACTCGCTAAGCTAATGGAATGGCTGTGGTGTAATGATACAGCGCCATTCGACATGAAGATGCACCCGAAAAATTATAGGACAAGAAAATCTGCTTTCGTGGTTGATTACTCACCATTACAGATTAAAAAAACTATCTGGTGCCCAAGCAGAGTGCAATAAACACTGCTTTTAAGAAGTATTAATGGATGATATTGCTGTGAGGCCTTCTTGGGCCCACCTTGGTTCTCCATTTTAGTTACACATTTTAGGCTGCTATCCTTTTTAGCAGTGATATTTTACTTATTCCTTTCAAGACCAATTGGATAAAAGATCAGAGAGAGTGAGGCGATCAGAACACAGACAAGAAGAGTATGTGAAACCAAAAAAGGGATCGTGTGGCATAATTATAAAAAAGGAAGAGAAACCTCCACAACAAAAATTCCACTTCAAAAAGAAGGTGGCGGGTATTTCTGCTAAATATGCCATACATATTGAGAATGCTCCTTCGGAACAAGACGTGGACAGTGACAGTGCTAGGCAGCGTGGCAGAGGTCACAATAGTTCACCAGAATCTTCAAGGGTTTCTGGATGTGAAAACAACTAATGACTTTTAATGAGCTAAAACACCAGATCAGCTAGACAGCCCTCCTGACAGACTTTACAAATTAAATATATAAATTGAGGGTAACATAATGAGTACTATTAAAGTAATATTCTGAAAAATTTTAACAGTTAGCTATGACATTCTCTTGGCTGAGGTCTATTGGCCGTTGGAATTTGTTAGAACAGTCCCAAAAGTAAATGATGTAATATTACTGTCTTTCTCGGTTGTTGTTCCTGAAGAGGTTAAACAGGCATATGCTGCAGAATAGGCTTTTACAGAAGCCCTGGCATTATACCGCAATCATGTAGGCTAGGATGAGGATTTGCCTTATTACATTATACCCATAAGGTCAAACCCGCAAGTGTAACCACAATATCCAATAAAACATGACATGAAAACTCTTATGAGAGAAATTCTCTCAAAGGTGATTGAACCCTGTGCACCTGGTATCCATTGAACCCTGTGTATCTCCTATGAATAATCCTTTGTTACCGGTAGCTAAACCAGATCATTCTTACTGCATAGACGTAGACGACACACATTTAAACAGTCATTTGGAATTCAAAACTCACACAGTGCAGCTAATGAACAATATTGTCCGTAAAAAATATAAAACAACCTTGGATGTTTCCAATGGTTTTTATGTTAAAATATAATCCCTGACAGCAGAGATCCAACTGATCTGCGTTCTCCACAATAAGCTCTTAATGTTCATTTTGCTGACTTATTCAGGGGTATCAAAACAGTCCTGGATTGTTTGCTACCCGAGTAACGTCAATTCTACATGATATTGACGCAGAGGCATTGTCCTATGTAGATGATATATACCTCATGGATGAGGACTTACGTGCACATCTAGCCAGAGTAGATTGCATTGCTTTGAGATTTGATGACCAAGTTTAATTTTAAAAAAATTGCCTTTCTCAGTGTTCGGTTTTTAGGATACAAACTATCAAATGAAGGCAAATGCCTTGCACCACATTTCTAAGAGAAATGTGCTCTCTTACAACCTCCAAACACTATAAAAAAATTACAATCATTGTTAGGTTTTCTCAACTTTGGTAGAACATACATACCAGATTATGCACAGTGCATACATCTTAATGTGCCCTTATTTCTCCAGCACACACTGGATGTCGGAACATACACAAATTCTTAGGTCACTACAGACTGACATGCTTGCATCTAGACACAAAGGGCCAGATGTATGAAGCATTCTACTAGTCACAAATTGCCTATTGGGCAGTTTGCAACCAGTAAAATGCATTCTGGCATGTACAAAAGGCAAAATACGTCTCGGTAACTTGTTACCGAATTGCATTTTGCGTTTGCAATTCGGTATTAGGAAGGGGCGAGTTTAGGGCGTTCCTTCCTAATACCGAGGGGCTCATTCCAACTTTGAAAGTCCCGCTTCGGGATGACCGTCTATGCGGTAGCCCCTCTGCGGACCCTATGACGAGTTTCTCGCTGGGCCAGCATGCGGAAACAGCTTTTCTGCCCACTGGCCCCACGGGTGACTCACCACAACATTGATGCCGGCTCAGCACCCATCGTGCTTTTCACTGCCGGTAATTCAGACAGTGGAAAATGCAAAGGGCTGTCAATGGGGGTCGCTACACCGCAGTGGCCCCCATGGGGCCCCAGATGCCCCCTTTCCGCCAGCCTTTGCATGGAGGTCTGACCGCTATGCAAAGGCTAGCAGAAAGGGGACTCGTAATCCAGAGGGCAATGCTGCTATGGTCATAATATGGAGGCCAGACCGCTGCTTTTGCGGCGGTCCGACCGTGATCGCGAGTCTGGCGGTTATTGGAGCACCAGACTCGTAATGAGGCCCTGAATCTCATGGCCCTGTATGAATGTTTTTCGAATGGTATGTGGTTGCAAAACATTTATACTTTACCGACTCCATGAAGGAGGCGGTAACCCATTTGCACACAGGAAGGGCCTCTTTCCCCTTTAAGAATGGAGGTGCCAACATCCCACGGACCACTGCCCACCCTTAAAAAATTAAGAAAACTTTTCATTTTCATTTTTTGTAATGGAGCCCGTTCCTTTAAGGAAAACAGGCTGCATTTTTTAAAAACTGCTTTATATAAAAAGCAGCCAAAGACATGGTAGTCCGCTGACCCCAGCAGGCCACCATCAATGTGAGTGCCACATGTATGAACGTTTGAATTAGCGATTTTCTAATTGCGATTTCCTGTGAATCAGAATTAGGAAATCGCTAATTCAAATGTATGAAACCCTTTAGAGTTTCATTTGCGATTCATAGGACGCCGCAAATAGACCTAGCTCATTAATGTTAATATTAATGAGTTATGTCGCAACTTGCTACCCTTTAGGAATCGCAGCCATCACAGGGATGGTGGCCTGCTGGGCTCAGGAGACCACCCTGTCTGTGACTGCCTTTTAAATAAAGCAATTTTTTTTAAATGCAGCCTGTTTTCCTTAAAGTTAAACGGGATGCGTTCAAAAAGAAAAAAAATGAAAGATTTAAGTTTCATTTTGTTTAAGAGTGGAAGAAGAAGGGGTCCTTTGGGACCCTTCCTATTTGCAGATGGGTTACCACCAACTTTCTATTGACGATAAACTGCAGATGTTTAGCAACCGCATTTTGGTCGCAAAACATTCATACAGATTCTGTATTTGGAAGGGACACCCTAAACATGCCTCTCCTAATACTGAATCACAACATCCAAATTCCGATTCAGTAACAAGTTACTGCCTCGCAATTTGGGCTTTGTACATCCCAAAAAATTTTTAAAAAAATGCTTAGTACAAAGTTTCCCTAACTTGCAGACACGTGTCAATAAAACATACTTGATGATCCGTACAATTGCTGGTTCCACTGGTTACACATGTCACTTTAATGAGAGTGACACAGTGCCCATTTCATATAAATCACAGTTATATTCTAGTGCTGAAACACGTTTTGCTTCCACTGAAAAATACTGACTGCACTTCAGATGGCTGTAATAAAAGAAAAGACCTTTGGCTCAGGGGAAATGCATAATTATTGTCACTCCCAACCCAGACTTAGAGGCTGTCACAAAGGCCAGCGTTCCTAACACAAACATGCGAGATGGATACAATGTGCCAATTTCTTGACAGCAAATAATGTAGGCTATGTGCTTCACCCTACTTTACAAAACACAAGAATTTCTCCAATATGATCAAGAGTACTCTGTTCCTAGTAATATATTGCCTCTTGATCAGTCTGCTGTAGACACCAAACACCAATACACGGTGGCCTGCGCCACAGTACATGGTGTCATGAAAGATGGAAAATTCCATCTGCAAAAACAATTACGCAGTCCTTAAAGGCCTATACTGCACAACTGGCTGAAATTAAAACATTGGTATTACTGTGTCCAGTCTTTTAATTGAAACTTACACTATTGGCAGCTGAACGGAGTCAGAGACTAAAAAAGGAATACTATTATGCTTAAACTGCTTTGGGGGAAGGTGGCACAGCACAAAGTCATCAGCGTGTTGGAATTCACGTTGTAGGAAATTCATTGGCCGAAGAAGCAGCCAAATCTGCAGTTAAGACTGCAACAGTAGCTGAAATTACTATATATATACCTATTAGTTGAGTGCCCAAAACATTCCTTTTGCTAACATCCCTGGGGTGGGTGATAGCAAACCAGGACGGTAGGCTAGAATTAATATTAGAGGCTCATTGGGGTGTAGCATCTGCACATGCAGGTGTGGCAGCAACAGTTTCTCTACTACAGAAACACTATTGGGTGGCAGGGCCTGTACAAGCAGTCAAAACAATATGCCCTTAGTTGTGACATTTGCCAACAAATAAAACGTTCCACTGTTGCTCGCCTACTACAGACCCCCCTTGTTAATTTCAAATAAACTGCTTCAATGCATGCATCTTGATCATAGTGGACCTCTAAATTCAGATGATGTATTTAAATCTATACTGTTTGCTGGGGGTTCTCGCTGTAAATTCCTATGGGTGCGGCCACAGTGTTTGGCTGATGATCGAACTCTTAATATATGTAATAGATGCATTCCACTTGGACCAGGGCCCTGCTTTTGCCTCCAAGGGTTACAGGGATACTATGGGAACCCTGGGTGTTGCTGTGCATTGTTCCACTCCATATCATCCTGAGAGAAGAAGAACCATGATGTAAAGCAATCCTTAACAGCTAGAGTATTAGGTTAAGGTCGTAGTTGGGTCCATCACTTGAATGGTGTTAGAGCGTATTAACTAATCTGCCAAGATGATCTTTGGATCGCTGAACCTGCTACGAGGTAATCCTTAGCATAAAGATGTACTCTGCATATCTTGACAATCCTGGTGCAGTGGCAGCAGATATGCCTTCTGATATAAATGAAAGTTTTGCTATCTTAGAGGGCCAACAAGACTTCTGGGATCAGTGCTCAAATGAACTTTCCAAATGTTCTGCCACTGACGGAGTGAACAAGCAACCAGCATCTTCTGGCTGGATTCCAAAAGTTGGGGATCTAGTTGGAGAGAAATTTGCAATGAAGAGGGAACTTGGCCCGTCATACTTTGCACCAGTGCCAGTCCGTGGAATTTAAAGTCCCAGAACCGTGATTTTGCCCCCGCTTGCTGGTTGTAAAGACGAAAGGCATTATGTGGCTAATTCTACACAGCAGGCCACTAGGGGCCAGATGTATGAAAAGTTTTTGCACTCGCAAACGGTGCGAATCGCAGAAATCGGCCGTTTGCGAATGCAAAAATGTGGTCTGCGATGCATGAAAGGCATTCGCAGACCAAAAAGAAATAGCCAAAATTTCGATTTTTTGCGTTGCAACCTGGTTTTGCGAGTCGCATTTCGTGATTCGGTATTTCCAGTAGGAAATTCCGAGGCGCAAAATGCGAATCGCAAATTCCAAGTCGCAAATAGATGCATCAAAAAATTGCAATTTGTGATTTTTCGCAGAATGGCATTTTGCACATGCAAAATACCACTAACTGAAACCAGGTGGTAACCAGGTGCAACCTATATAAAGAGGCCCAGAATGCCTCAGACTCTTTTCCACAATGGCTGCACTCTACGTCATGGCGAGGAGGATGAGGATCTTGGCAGGTCTGAGGAGAGGGAGGAGGAGACAGGAGTGCATTTTCAGAGTGCGCATTACACTTTTTGACCTGACAGAGGAGGAAATATTTGAGAGGTATAGGTTGAACTCAGCCATGATACTTGATCTGGTAGCTGAGCTACAACTCATACTGCAGAACACTAAGGCCCATATTTATACTTTTTGACGCACAACTGCGCCAACGCAGTTGTGCGTAAAAAATTTTACCCCCGGCTAACGCCATTCCAACGCGCCATGCGGGCGCCTTATTCATGGAATGACATTAGCCGGCGCTGCGGACTGGTGTGTGCCAAAAAAATGACTCACACCAGGCAGCGCCGGCGTATGGGAAAATGGGGGTTGTGCGTCAAAAAATGGTGCAGGTCAGGTCTGAGGCAAAATTCAGGCCTCAAACCTCCATTGACATGACTCCTGTCTTAGCAAAGACAGGAGTCATGCCCCCTTGCCCAATGGCCATGCCCAGGGGACTTATGTCCCCTGGGCATGGTCATTGGGCATAGTGGCATGTATCTGGACCCCCTATGACACTTAAAAAAAACTAAAAAAAATACTTATCCCAACTTACCTCAACTTCCCTGGGATGGGTCCCTCCATCCTTGGGTGTCCTCCTGGGGTGGGCAAGGATGGCAGGGGGTGTCCCTGGGGGCAGGAGAGGGCACCTCTGGGCTCCTTCCGAGCCCACAGGTCCCTTAACGCCTGCCTTGACCCAGGCGTTAAAAAACGGCGCCCATCAGGCTGTGCGTCGTTTTTTAAGGCCCACCCCCTCCTGTGCGTCAAAATGACGTCAGAGTATAAATATGGGGCACAGGCCTTAAAGTAATTTTTTGGAAGGGAACGCCTACCTTGCATATAATTAACGCAAGGCTGGTTCCCCCTTCCAAAAAATGACGCACAGGGTGGAATTTTGACGCCCGCGGGGTCGGACGTCAAAGTATAAATATGGGGCAGGGTTTGCGCCGATTGTGCGTCAAAATTTTTGACGCACATTCGGCGCAAACAGAGTAAAAATATGCCCCTCAGGACTCACAGATTACCCACCCATGTGCAGGTATTATGCTCCCTACACCTACTTGCCTCAGGGAGCTATCAAGGGGTCATAGCAGCAGCTGGAGGGGTTTCACAGAGTACCCTCTCCAGATTTTTCAATGCATTTATCAACGCCATGCTAAGCAAACTCCAACAGTACATCAGATCCCCCCACACCCCACAGGAAATACAGCAGACAAAAATAGAGTTTTACCAGATAGCACAGTTCCCCCACGTCCTAGGTGCCATAGATGGCACACATGTGGCAATCTGTCCACCATCAGCCACAGAGTATGTGTACCGAAACCGTAAATACCAACATTCCATGAATATTCAGGTGATATGCAATGCCCCCTATATCATAACTCATCTCGTGGCCAGGTACCCAGGGAGCACACATGATTCGTACATCTTTCGCCACAGCGGCATTCACACAAGACTGCTAGCTGGGGAGTTTGGTGACGGATATCTACTAGGTAATGTCATTCTTTACACTGGTGCATAGATGGCGAACCCATTTCAGATGGCTCAGTTACTCATCACACCTTCTGTCCCTTCCAGGAGACAGTGCCTACGCAGTGCGCACCTACATGATGACGCCGTACCTCAATCCCACAACACCAGCAGAACGGAGATACAATGCAGCACACAGGGCAACCCGCAACGTGGTGGAGTGCACATTTGGGCTGCTGAAGAGTCGCTTCCGTTGCCTCCACAAAAGTGGAGGGGCACTACAGTACAGTCCAGGGACCACATGTAGAATAGTGGCTACTTGTGCAATCTTGCACAATATAGCTACAACCAGGGGCATACATATAGAAATCAGTGACACTGAATCAGATGAGGATGACGATCCCATACCACCTCTACAGCCAGCAGACTGGACCAGTGCAGCAGAGGGAAGGCAAAGGCGTGCCGACATCACACACAACCATTTCAGACATGAGTATGAATGACAAAAATCCACTGACAACTGTACCTGTAGTGATGTAAATTTATTACCTTACGTCAGGTAATGAATGATTGAAAAATTAAAGAAACAGGTGATGTTAGAAACGCAAATTAACTAATGAACAGAGTCACGCACTATTCCCTCATAGTGACAACAGCAGTGTAATGGCGGCAAGAGTCACTTTCTCCTCCCACGCACACCACTTGGGTGCCCAGTTAAGTCACTGGCACCTTGATTGTCACCTTCAGTGGCAGTGCTGCGCCTGGCACTGCGCCGTCTGGTGTCTGCTGCTGGTACGGCAAAACTACTGAGGCTTGAACTGTCCTCAGTGTCCCCCAAGGCTACCGCACTGGGAGTGTCAGATCTCTGTCCCATTACATGTTCAATCACATTTGTGATGTGCACAAGTCCCTGGACAACGTCCCTGCTGGTATGTGCAGCCTCCACTTGTGCCACCACTGCGCGACGGGCGATTAGTGCTGTTGAGTTCGCCATCCTGTTGGAGAACCTGCAGTAGCTGCCAAGCATTGTCCGGAATCTGTGTTCCTCTCTGCGACGGCTAACCCTTTCATGGCGCAGCTCCTGGCAGAGGTCACGGACAGCACTAGTCAGGTCCCTGGTGTCCTCAGAAGCCTGCACCTGTCCCTCACGCAGCTGTGAAATGTTGCTATTTAGTGCGTCCAGTTGCCGATGCAGGCCCATCATGTGTCGGTTGTGCACTCGCAGGTTCCGGTCCAAACTAAGTATGCGCTTGTTTTGCAGGCGCTGCAACATAGCAGCCTCAAGGCCCCCGAATAAGGACGGACCCTCACCTGCCTCATGATGTTGCTGCTGGGACTCTGTTGCAATCCTGCGTGGTGCTGGCTGACCCCTGCCCTCCAGAATCTGGCTGCACCTGTCTGGTGCAGACGGTGTGCTTGGCCCTTCCTTCTGCACATCCGAGACGCCGCTGAACTCTGGCAGTGGTAGTGCCCTGGGCCTGCGGCAGACAGTGGATAGGTGGAGAGACCCACTGGTGTTGGTGTCCGAGGGCTGATGGGTGTCCGTCTCCCCTACACATGGACTGTGTGTGACTGCTGGGCCTGGCCCACCTGCAACAACAATATGCAGCATGTCAGTTCTGTATGTTACATTATCTGTCAGAAAATGGCAATAAAGGTACAGGTACTGCTCTAAACGGTGTTATGTGTGTTGTGTTACCTTGGGTGTCACTATAGTTCATTACATTGTTATGCTACTGTCTGTACTAGTTTGCGGACCGCCACTCCCATAATGCATTGTTGTGCTGCTTCTAAGATGTGGACTGGACTACTTCACACACTGCATCACATTACATGCTAATTCCTAAGGGGCTTTTGTGCATACACATATCGGGTTCACAAACAACATTGCACTTACCTTGGCTGGTACTCGGTGTACCGGAGGTGTCGATGTCTGTGACCCCAGTCACAGCTTCAGGGAGGAGTGTGGATTCCACCAGGTCCTCCAATGGTGTGGATGGTGCTTCGGTTGGAGGTCCGCCACCTGTACCCCTGGCCTCCGCAAGTCTCCTTGCCACCCTCTCCTTTGCGCGGGAGCGCAGGTCGTATCACCTTTTTTTTATTTCCTCTATGGAGCGCTGTGCCACTCCAATGGCGCAGATTTTTGCTTGAATGACCAGCCATAATCTTCTTTTTTCGCTCTCAGGAACCTGGAGTGAAGATTTCCCGAACAGGCGGTTATGGCTCCTCACCACCTCTTCAGTCAGGACCTCAAGCTCCTGTTCACTAAATTTAAGCTTTTGCTTCCTTTCTGCCTTCTCCTGTGATGGCCCTGGGGTCTCCATCCTGGCTCAGGTGTCTCTGCTCCTGCTGAGTGCTGCTCTGTGTGGCTGGGCTGCTTTCTCTCAGGATGCTGGTTTGGGTGTGGCACCTGAAACTGCCTGGGATGACTCATTTCCTGCTGGTGATTTCATCAGGCTCCTCCAGGTGTGCATTCTCGAACTTTCTCGCATTTTGCGATTTTTTACTGGATTGCAAAAAAAACGCAAATTGCGAGAATGCAAATTGTGATTCGGTAAATGGGCCTCGCAAACCACAAATAGCGATTTTTAAGAAATCGCTAATTCCGAATCGCTATTTTGTTACATGGCCAATTGCGACTCGGAAATAGCGATTTCTTAAAAATCGCTATTTGCGAGTCGCTAGCTCATGTTTTCATACATATGGCCCAAGACTCATGGGTAGTTCCCCAACTCTTCTAACTACCTTACAGGAAAAATCTCTACAAGTATTGAGTAATACCAATATTGTTTCCCCACACCTAGGAATGACAGTTGTTTCCTGTTACTGCTGCAAATGCAAGGCATACATCTGATGTGAGTCTACAGTCTTCAACTGCTGCCCCTAACAACAGAGTTGTTTATGATGAACCACCTCTGAAGGGTGGTACCCGTTGTCTTCTCCCCTATTTTTACACTGACTGCTTCTGGTTATTTTGTCAATGTTGATGACTTCTCTTCTGATTCCTCACATATTTCACAACATGGTGTACATGATTTTCTTCAATAGTTGAAACACACTTACCGGATCCCTCCATGCTTTTACAATTGGATTGCCATTTCATTGATTTTTCTATTTGCTTAGAGTGGATTTGTTACTGTTTTCTTCTGAGGTTTTGAAACCTCATTTGTCTTCACATAAGGCACAGACAGATCTGCCTCTTGAGAACAATTCTGCCTTTACAGTACCTGATGGAATTGTTTGAGATAAGGTCCCATATGATATTTTTGGTCCTACAGAAACTCTACAGATTCCTTATGTATTTAAGGTAGTCATGGATAACATAATTACCCCGGGTTTTATTTCAGATGAATGGGACGTTAAGACTAACAACTAGGCTCTCTGAGCTTGAATTTTATAGTTATTTGAAAGTGAGGACTTCTTTATAAATTCTGCTAATTATGGTGAAGAGTTTTGTTACCATCACCATGCTTATCACTATTTACATACAGCCAATACTCCATGACCACTTTTCAATTACACACAATGAGAACATTGCCCCACTCCACCAGTAGGGAGCACCAAAACATATTTGGACAAGTTTGTATATTTTTTTGCTCACAATACCTTAGATCCAGCCTCTTATTATAAATGTACCCCTTCGCAAGCAAATAAAATATGCTGACCCAGACAAAATTAATGTATTCGAATTCAATCATTTCCCAAATGGCACTAAAAGGCTAGGACTATTGGAAGGAAATTATTGATTTAAAATCAGTTTGGGGAACAAAACACTGGTAAGTGCAGGGCACTAATGCTTTATGTGGAGCTTGATTGATTTCAATACAGATGATTTTCATGAACAAAACAGTGCGGCAAACTACTTGCTAGGGTCTTGATAAAATTAAAGAAATTAATTTGTCTAGCATGCCCTCATGCACGTTTTGATGATTCACAACACTTTGTAAACTACACAGAAGAACAACTCAACAGTATGGTACAGAATGGCATTTACAACTCTACACTTTCAGGTCCATACGAGTGGCTATTGTGGCTAATAGACTCAAATATTTTAAATGCACCTTCTTTAAAAACCTCAAAGGGTTTTAAAGCAAGCTGATCAGACCCCTGTTACATCCAGTCCAAACACTTAGGGTGATTACTACCTATAGTGTATGAACGGTATGCCAGCAGTGGTTACAACATTCCACTTTGTCCGCAGTAAAAGAACATCTTTCTCTCCTTTCTGATGACATGGATTTGCTAGATTTCTTGTAAAGTCCTAGGTTACCACGTTCTAAAAGATTAATTTATGCTGCTTATAATGAAATTTAGAAGCTTTCTTGGATGGAAGCTGCTGCTTGTTTAAAAGCAAGTTAATCAGGCTAATTTAAAAAAAACATTGGCGGTTGTTGATAACAGAATCAATATATTTACACTTTGAATAACATTGTATCACCTGTGATTGATATTATACAGAATGACATGTCTTTGTTAAACAATGGGCAAAGTCAGTTTAGATGGATTATACAGATGAGCTAGACACTATAGGTTTTAAAATCACAAAGGGTGCAAGGGAAACACTTGAATCCAACAGAATTGTTTTTGTTTTTGAATTTAACATGCTGGCAACATTTAATGGCAAAAAATATGCTACTTATACAATGTTAAATATCGGGCAATCAGAAAAGTTGTCTTTTATAGTAGCTGAGAAACCATCAGCAGTGTATTTAATTCATGGGTTGATCTCATTGCCAATGTCAACGCTTCAGTACACATCCTGTTGGAAACATTTTCCAGTTGACAGATATGAAGCTTTGGGGGAGAGTTTCAACTACAAGTTGTGGTTGTTGTCCCTAGATTACAAATGTGTAAATTGTAGACAGAATTATTTATTAGCGGAAACAAATGTGAAACTTCTCTTGGCCACTCGTTAACAGCGGACATTGCATGGGGCTTGTAATGCTTCAAAGGTAAATTCTGCATGTTACTGGAAGGGAGTCCAAGTTTCCTTGATTTGCCCAGTGTTTTGATTCTTTAACGTCTCGTCAGTGGAAAAAGCACTATAATAATACAATTACAATACTTTCAAATCAAAGTTATTTGATTTTGAACAATCAAAGATGTTGTGGGATGAGAGCATCATTTTTAGCAGATATTTTACATGTTTCTATGCTTGCACAACATTGTACTGAGAATTTGCTGTTTATTTCCAGTAAGTCCTTCTCACCTTGTAATCTGTATACTCTGTTCAAGGCTAAGAACACAGAACCAGATATCTTAGTGCTCACATTGTTTGTCTGGAGACAGCTCCTGAAAAATAAACATATCATTAAATCAGAGCTGTGCGTTTGACACAGTGTGGTTTTGATTATATAAACTGTGCACTCCAGCCGCAATTTGTCCTGGAACGGACCATGTGTACAGCCCTGCTGATGCTGACCTTTCATCTTGTGGAGGATAGCCAACTCTACTTCAGAACATCTCCCTGGCCCAGCTATCCAGGTAGGTATGGGGGGTTCAGGATATCCTTTGAGATCTGGCAGAGGGTACACTCTCTATACATTCAAAGTGTAGGTAATGATGGGTGAGAATATATAGAAATAATATTGCCATAGCTGGATAGTTTATTCTGTTTACCATGTTGATAGTGCTGGCTACAATACATTATTTCATCTGCCTAATAACTGCAAGAATAGGATTATTTCAATAAATGTTTGAAAACCATTATTCATATCTTTCTAGTCTCTACCCTGGGCATGCATGAGTAAACAATGAAATGGTAAGATCTGTTTTCAGGATTTCCTTGGGAATTAAGTTTGCCAAAATCATTTGCTATACTGTGAGCTAGCCTGTTGGTGTGGACAGACTCAGTTCCTACATCCTGAAGTTCTGCCGTCCTAATACACAGACCTACCTTTTGTGGGAACCGTATAACAATGTATGCTAATTCGGATGACCCCCAGTGATGATGCCTCAGATGATTTTCTAGACGGTGTGGAGTTCCCTCTGGTAACCCTGGAACATATTGAGGAGCTATATTCACCAATCACTGAACAGGAGATTAAATGAGATATTCATGCACTAGCAAGGGGAAAAATTCCAGGATCCAGTGGACTGCCCATCAAATTCTAAGATGTTTACAAAGCCCAGCTGATCCCCAGGTTAACCAAGATTTTGTTCAGCAGCTTGGAATACCTCTCAATATATGAGGCACTGGTTACCTTGATATCAAAAACTAAGGCATGATCCATAATTATGTCCCCATATCACCCATTGTCAATTCAAAATACAGTGTAACATACTGAGCAAAATACTTGCTGAAAGGCTGCTCACTAGTTTACCTATGGTGACACGAGGACCAAAACTGGTTTATATCATGGCGGAACACCTCCTGAAACATAAGGAGACTCTATCACATTCTGGAGAAGGCCACACAGTCCTGGCCCAGTCACTGTGTCCCGTACCGGATGTTGAACAAGCCTTTGACACACTTGTGATATATGACTAAGGTGTTGAAGAAATTTGGCACTGGACTCCAGATGATCAACTGGGTTACAATTGTTTATGCTAAACCAATGGCAAGGGCTGGAATGGGTTGTAATATATCATATACATACAGTTTAGCCAGAGGCCCTATAAAGGGATGCACACTCTACCCGCTACTGTTTGCCATGGAGATCAAACCTCCTGGAATAAGAATGGACACATAGGGAGTTGCTGGGGGCATCCTGCTAAGAGAGTGTCTGCTGGCAATGTCCTTGTACCCAGATGACATGCTACTCTATGTGTGAGTTATTGACTCAGGCCTTATGTCAATCTCAGACACCTTAGAAATGTACAGGGGAGTATCTGGCCTGAAAGGCAATTGGGTAAGTCTTGTGTTTTCCCTCTCTGGAGTTTACTGCCTCAGCAGAAAGTGGCCTTAGAGGGCAGATAACTGCAGTGGGCAACACACACTTTTCACTACTGGGGATCAACCTGTATGAAAAGTAGTCAGATCTCCTAAACGGCAACCTGGGAGGCATTTTAAGCTCCCTTAGGTCAAAGGCTGCCTTCTTGACCACGTTACCTTTGTCCATAATCGAACACATTTCAATAGTCAAAATGGCAGTGCTCTGTAGTCTTCTTTACTGCTTTGTTAATTTGCTGCTAGTGATACCAGGGGAAATTTTCCAAAAACTGGACGCTCTCTTGGGGGACCTGGACATCAAATAATAGCAATGGGCAAGCTAAAACCTCCCTTAACAAAGGTGGATTAGCGGCTACAGATTTTCAGGTTTATTACCTAGCAGCATAATTGCAATAGATGGTCTACTAGATGGCTGTATACCATTGTGCTGAGAGTGGATACTCTGAGATGCAGACTCAAGAGGAGGTACTTCATAGCATCATATTTCCTGGTACCTTGAACCCTAGTCTTGACTGCAGTACAGTATTTAAAGTATAGCATTGCTTACACTCACCCAGTCCTGCCACACACATGGCAACGCCTTAGAGGCCTTCCTATGATGAGTGGTGCACTTACTGCCAAGGACCTTAAACACTGAGAAGGGGCAGGCATATAGACAATTGGAGACCCTTTCGGGGAGACTCGATTAATAATTGTTAAAATGGGGTCTCTAGTTGGCACTAGTTTGTACCCAGTCCAAATAGAGACCCTCACTCTAGTCAGAGTAAGGGAGTTATACAGCTAAGATAAACCCTGCTCACCCCCTTGGTAGCTCGTCTCAAGCAGCCAGGCTTATCTCAGAGGCAATGTGTAAAATATTTGTACACACACAGTAATACAGTGAAAACACTACAAATGGACTCTACAACAGTTAAGAAAAATAGACAAAATTTATCTGAATAAAACAAGACCAAAACGACAAAAAATCCAACAAACACAAGCAAAGGTATAACTCTTAAAATGTTGCACAGAGTCTTAATCCAGAGGAAACAATGGTTGCCTCTTTTTAACACTCTGTACCTGGGATGCTTAAAAAGCAAAGACTATGTGGGCCGCAGAGGCGGTGAGGCGCTGGAAAACAAAGCAATGAATTGGTTCCTTGCTGCCCAGGGGAGGTGATGCATTGCTTCCTTACTAACAGGGGAGGTGATGAGTTGAATATCTCCTCACAGGAGAGATGATGCGTCGGTTCCTTAGTGGCAGGGGAGGTGATGCATTGGTTCCTTTCTGTCAGGGGAGCAAATGCATCAGGTCTCTCCCCACAGGAGCGGTGATGCGTCGGTTTCCAGTCACACAGCCTCGGTTTCTTGCTTCGGTGCTGGCGTCGATGCAAAAATAACACCCAGGGAGGATGCGTAGCAAAATCTAGTCGCACTGTGATGATAAAGCCACAGTAGAAAGGCACTGTGTCGATTCTCCCACCGCAAGGCAGGCGCTGAATCGATCCTTCAGCCCAGGCAATCCGATGCGTAGAATTTCTTCTTCAGGACACCAGCATTCACTTCCATGGGCCCAGGGACTGGATTTGGTATCACTTGGCAAGTCAGGACTCTCAGCAGAAGAGTCCAGGCACTGGCAGATGAAGTCTTTGATGTCCCTTAGACTTCTAACAGGAGGCACGTTCAGTTCAAGCCCTAGGAGTACGATGGAAGGCAGGATGTAAAAAGCAAAGTCTAGTCCTTTCACTCCCAGGACAGAAGCAGAAGGCCAGCACAACAAAGCAACAGACAGAGTGGCAGTCCCTCCTACAGCATCTAGCTCTTCATCCTGGCAGAATGTGCTCAGTCCAGAGGTTTTCTAAAGTTGTGGTAAAAGTTGCATTTTCAAACTTACAATTTAAAAAACAACTTCACCAAACAATGTATTTTTAAATTGTGAGTTCAGTTCAAAGACCCCAAACTCTACATCTATATCTGCTTCCACTGGGAAATTACAGTTAAAAGATATTTCAAGGCAATCCCCATGTTAATCCTATGGGAGAGATAGTCCTTGAAATAGTCAAAAAAACAAATTTAGCAGTATTTCACTATCAGGACAAATAAAACACACCAGTACATGTCCTACCTTTTGAAAACATTGCACCCTGCCTTAGGCCTACCTTAGGGGTGTCTAACATGCAGTAAAAGGGATGGTTTGGGTCTGGGAAGTGGGGGCACTTGCAAGGCCGAACTGGCAGGTAAAACTGCACGCACAGACACTGCAGTGGCAGGTCTGAGACGAGTTTACAGGGCTACTCTTGTGAGAGGCACAATTAGTGCTGCAGGTCCACTAGTAGCCATTGCTTTACAGGCCCTGTACACTGATGGTGCACTAAACAAGGGACTTACTAGTAACTCAAATATGCCAATCATGGATACATCAATCACCAATACAATTTAGACAGAGAGCACTTGCATTTCACACTGGTCGGCAGTGGTAAAGTGCCCAGAGCCCTAAAGCCAACAAAAACAGGTCAGAAAACATAGGAGGAAGAAGGCAAAAAAATTGGGGCTGACCCTGCAAAAAGGGCCCGGTCCAACAATAATTTTCAACATTAATGGAGGAATATGGGTTACATAGAGATCAATTCCTGGTATATGGTAGCATGCTGCACACAGTTAAACAGCAGTACAACACTAACTGATCTAGACATAGGATATGGGACTGTGCAGGGATGAGACAATTTTGGATGAAAGTATTGGAAGAATTAACCCAAAAACCAGGGTGAACAGAATATGAACACATAAAAAGATGTGTATTGGGACTGTATCCCAGACCCAAGAAGATACAAGTTACAATGAGATTTATCAATCTGCCACTGCTAATGTGTGAATGAGCCATAACCATGTGCTGAAAATACCCACATCCCCTCTTCTCCTTTCTGATCACCTGGAGGAGAGCGCTAACATGCTGGGCTAAAGCAGAGAGCAGCACATTGTGTAGCGAAGACAAAAGTGCCCCATGAAGCAGAAGACCGCTTAACAAAGGGATGTATTAGTTCAGACACACAAAGAGAATGCTGAGGATGATATGAAGCAGTTCTGAAATGCCTATAGAGTAAGCAAGAGGTGGAGATGGATTGAGGTTAAGTGTTAGCAAAGCCACATTTAGAGTGATTTGTACCCACATGTGCAATGAGCTGAGTCCACTTGTCAACTTGGGATGATAGTGAATTTTCGAAATGTAACTGAGCTCCCATATCTGTTCCTTTGTACATTGCAGTGCCTAACCTGCAAATTGCTTCATTGGGGAAGACACACTAAATTAAGGTAAGATATAGATGGTACATGGCATCGAGATAGAGACCCACCCTAGGGGAGGGAGAGAGGTTGGGGAGTTGAAACTCTTAACTTGAGGGATGACTGCTGTTATATAATCAATTTAGAGCGTAACGAGCTCACTTTATAAATGAGATGGAAATTGGTTGCTAATTATAAAGGAAACTGTGAGAAATACACAATAGTCTATGACTACAATCTTTTGCAAGATAACAGTAACTGATGTGTATGTTGGAATTAAACACAAATAAAAACAATGTTTAAAAAACAGGGAAAAACAATGATAAATAAGTTCAAATGTGAGGAAACAAATTTGCATGGAAGATAGTGAGGCTTAGCAGACTTTATTTTCATTTGTTTGGGAATATGTAATGGAAACTCTCACCCATTAATGTGACAGAAGAAATTATTCTATTAAAGACACAAAGGTGATTATGATGACTTATCTTCTTTGAAGAAAAACATTATCAGCAAATAAAATACATTTTTACAAGTTACTTCAACATGGAAGAACACTTAATCAATATAACAAGTAATGAAGGTTAGCTGTCTGCCATCACAATAGGATTACCAATCCCGAGGCAGGTATAATGTTCTCTGAAGAGCAGCAAACTCCTTCTTCTTTTCAACACTAAAAGTACCAACCAAATGTATCTTAAGCACAACTAAGCCAAATGTCCATGTAGACTTGTGAACTGAATCAGAGAATAATAAGGTTTGATAGGAAAGGAAGGCCAGTTATAGAAGATGAGGACAGATATCCTTTCTCAGAGAATCAAATGAGCTCCATATTACACTGCGGAGAAGGAACAGAAAAAGTAAATTTATAGGGAGGGGTGGGGGATAATCCTCACCACTGTGTCTGTGATAGAATTCAAGTTTCCTATCACGTTAGTGGGGAAGATTTCCATTCTAAGACTGGAGGCTCAATTATGATAAGTTTAATGCTTTGCAACAACATTGAAAGCCACATGCTATTCGGTTTGTAATTAAACAGTTTCAAAGTGGAATTGTTTGACAAATCTGCTACTTTTAATATGTCCTCTAATGGTCCAGAGGCATGGAATGGGAGGGCAATCTTTGGTTTGGTTCCTGACTTGGTAAAGGAATTGGCACCAGCAGGTCTGACTGGGGCACCAGGTGTGGTGACTTCCCACAGGAAGAAACTGGTTACCATAAGAAGAGAGCTTGCAAATCAGCTGCTTGGAGCACCTTTCCGGCTTGTTCGCAGTTCGATGTTGGATGAAGGATAGGATACAGTCTTGTGTGTTTCTAAAGTTGGACAACATTTCCGTGGCACAGTATATCAATCACCTGGGAGGCACAAGGTCCAATGTCCCCCTGCAGAACAGGTGAAGAATTTTGGGAACTTTTGTCTGGAGAAGCATTTTTCTGTCACCGCAGAATATCTTCTGGGCCAAGCAAACCAGGGTGCAGACTGGCACGATTGGCATCTCCAGGATTCAAGCCTCTGAAAATTGGACTCCAAGTTTTTTAGACCCTCAAGGTGGGGCCCGTTGTCAATAGACTTGTTTGCCTCTTGTCTCGACCATCAACTTACTGGTTTTTCAGCTGGAAATGGGACCTTGAAACAGCAACAATGGATGTATTCCTCCACGACTGGAGTCCGGAGAAGGGTTATACATTTTCCCCCTTCTCGATGGGCGTCAGCCTAATTACGGAGGCAGCAGGTGGATGTGGTAATGATAACACCTATTAATGTGACAGAAGAAATGATTCTATTAAAGACACAAAGGTGATTATGATGACTTATCTTCTTTGAAGAAAAACATTATCAGCAAATAAAATACATTTTTACAAGTTACTTCAACATGGAAGAACACTTAATCAATATAACAAGTAATGAAGGTTAGCTGTCTGCCATCACAATAGGATTACCAATCCCGAGGCAGGTATAATGTTCTCTGAAGAGCAGCAAACTCCTTCTTCTTTTCAACACTAAAAGTACCAACCAAATGTATCTTAAGCACAACTAAGCCAAATGTCCATGTAGACTTGTGAACTGAATCAGAGAATAATAAGGTTTGAAAGGAAAGGAAGGCCAGTTATAGAAGATGAGGACAGATATCCTTTCTCAGAGAATCAAATGAGCTCCATATTACACTGCGGAGAAGGAACAGAAAAAGTAAATTTATAGGGAGGGGTGGGGGATAATCCTCACCACTGTGTCTGTGATAGAATTCAAGTTTCCTATCACGTTAGTGGGGAAGATTTCCATTCTAAGACTGGAGGCTCAATTATGATAAGTTTAATGCTTTGCAACAACATTGAAAGCCACATGCTATTCGGTTTGTAATTAAACAGTTTCAAAGTGGAATTGTTTGACAAATCTGCTACTTTTAATATGTCCTCTAATGGTCCAGAGGCATGGAATGGGAGGGCAATCTTTGGTTTGGTTCCTGACTTGGTAAAGGAATTGGCACCAGCAGGTCTGACTGGGGCACCAGGTGTGGTGACTTCCCACAGGAGGAAACTGGTTACCATAAGAAGAGAGCTTGCAAATCAGCTGCTTGGAGCTCCTTTCCGGCTTGTTCGCAGTTCGATGTTGGATGAAGGATAGGATACAGTCTTGTGTGTTTCTAAAGTTGGACAACATTTCCGTGGCACAGTATATCAATCACCTGGGAGGCACAAGGTCCAATGCCCCCCTGCAGAACAGGTGAAGAATTTTGGGAACTTTTGTCTGGAGAAGCATTTTTCTGTCACCGCAGAATATCTTCTGGGCCAAGCAAACCAGGGTGCAGACTGGCACGATTGGCATCTCCAGGATTCAAGCCTCTGAAAATTGGACTCCAAGTTTTTTAGACCCTCAAGGTGGGGCCCGTTGTCAATAGACTTGTTTGCCTCTTGTCTCGACCATCAACTTACTGGTTTTTCAGCTGGAAATGGGACCTTGAAACAGCAACAATGGATGTATTCCTCCACGACTGGAGTCCGGAGAAGGGTTATGCATTTTCCCCCTTCTCGATGGGCGTCAGCCTAATTACGGAGGCAGCAGGTGGATGTGGTAATGATAACACCTATTAATGTGACAGAAGAAATGATTCTATTAAAGACACAAAGGTGATTATGATGACTTATCTTCTTTGAAGAAAAACATTATCAGCAAATAAAATACATTTTTACAAGTTACTTCAACATGGAAGAACACTTAATCAATATAACAAGTAATGAAGGTTAGCTGTCTGCCATCACAATAGGATTACCAATCCCGAGGCAGGTATAATGTTCTCTGAAGAGCAGCAAACTCCTTCTTCTTTTCAACACTAAAAGTACCAACCAAATGTATCTTAAGCACAACTAAGCCAAATGTCCATGTAGACTTGTGAACTGAATCAGAGAATAATAAGGTTTGAAAGGAAAGGAAGGCCAGTTATAGAAGATGAGGACAGATATCCTTTCTCAGAGAATCAAATGAGCTCCATATTACACTGCGGAGAAGGAACAGAAAAAGTAAATTTATAGGGAGGGGTGGGGGATAATCCTCACCACTGTGTCTGTGATAGAATTCAAGTTTCCTATCACGTTAGTGGGGAAGATTTCCATTCTAAGACTGGAGGCTCAATTATGATAAGTTTAATGCTTTGCAACAACATTGAAAGCCACATGCTATTCGGTTTGTAATTAAACAGTTTCAAAGTGGAATTGTTTGACAAATCTGCTACTTTTAATATGTCCTCTAATGGTCCAGAGGCATGGAATGGGAGGGCAATCTTTGGTTTGGTTCCTGACTTGGTAAAGGAATTGGCACCAGCAGGTCTGACTGGGGCACCAGGTGTGGTGACTTCCCACAGGAGGAAACTGGTTACCATAAGAAGAGAGCTTGCAAATCAGCTGCTTGGAGCTCCTTTCCGGCTTGTTCGCAGTTCGATGTTGGATGAAGGATAGGATACAGTCTTGTGTGTTTCTAAAGTTGGACAACATTTCCATGGCACAGTATATCAATCACCTGGGAGGCACAAGGTCCAATGCCCCCCTGCAGAACAGGTGAAGAATTTTGGGAACTTTTGTCTGGAGAAGCATTTTTCTGTCACCGCAGAATATCTTCTGGGCCAAGCAAACCAGGGTGCAGACTGGCACGATTGGCATCTCCAGGATTCAAGCCTCTGAAAATTGGACTCCAAGTTTTTTAGACCCTCAAGGTGGGGCCCGTTGTCAATAGACTTGTTTGCCTCTTGTCTCGACCATCAACTTACTGGTTTTTCAGCTGGAAATGGGACCTTGAAACAGCAACAATGGATGTATTCCTCCACGACTGGAGTCCGGAGAAGGGTTATGCATTTTCCCCCTTCTCGATGGGCGTCAGCCTAATTACGGAGGCAGCAGGTGGATGTGGTAATGATAACACCTATTAATGTGACAGAAGAAATGATTCTATTAAAGACACAAAGGTGATTATGATGACTTATCTTCTTTGAAGAAAAACATTATCAGCAAATAAAATACATTTTTACAAGTTACTTCAACATGGAAGAACACTTAATCAATATAACAAGTAATGAAGGTTAGCTGTCTGCCATCACAATAGGATTACCAATCCCGAGGCAGGTATAATGTTCTCTGAAGAGCAGCAAACTCCTTCTTCTTTTCAACACTAAAAGTACCAACCAAATGTATCTTAAGCACAACTAAGCCAAATGTCCATGTAGACTTGTGAACTGAATCAGAGAATAATAAGGTTTGAAAGGAAAGGAAGGCCAGTTATAGAAGATGAGGACAGATATCCTTTCTCAGAGAATCAAATGAGCTCCATATTACACTGCGGAGAAGGAACAGAAAAAGTAAATTTATAGGGAGGGGTGGGGGATAATCCTCACCACTGTGTCTGTGATAGAATTCAAGTTTCCTATCACGTTAGTGGGGAAGATTTCCATTCTAAGACTGGAGGCTCAATTATGATAAGTTTAATGCTTTGCAACAACATTGAAAGCCACATGCTATTCGGTTTGTAATTAAACAGTTTCAAAGTGGAATTGTTTGACAAATCTGCTACTTTTAATATGTCCTCTAATGGTCCAGAGGCATGGAATGGGAGGGCAATCTTTGGTTTGGTTCCTGACTTGGTAAAGGAATTGGCACCAGCAGGTCTGACTGGGGCACCAGGTGTGGTGACTTCCCACAGGAGGAAACTGGTTACCATAAGAAGAGAGCTTGCAAATCAGCTGCTTGGAGCTCCTTTCCGGCTTGTTCGCAGTTCGATGTTGGATGAAGGATAGGATACAGTCTTGTGTGTTTCTAAAGTTGGACAACATTTCCATGGCACAGTATATCAATCACCTGGGAGGCACAAGGTCCAATGCCCCCCTGCAGAACAGGTGAAGAATTTTGGGAACTTTTGTCTGGAGAAGCATTTTTCTGTCACCGCAGAATATCTTCTGGGCCAAGCAAACCAGGGTGCAGACTGGCACGATTGGCATCTCCAGGATTCAAGCCTCTGAAAATTGGACTCCAAGTTTTTTAGACCCTCAAGGTGGGGCCCGTTGTCAATAGACTTGTTTGCCTCTTGTCTCGACCATCAACTTACTGGTTTTTCAGCTGGAAATGGGACCTTGAAA
This sequence comes from Pleurodeles waltl, assembly GCF_031143425.1. Lineage (NCBI taxonomy): Eukaryota > Metazoa > Chordata > Amphibia > Caudata > Salamandridae > Pleurodeles > Pleurodeles waltl. Next base: position 352,274,427 of record NC_090438.1, read on the forward strand.
CAGCAACAATGGATGTATTCCTCCACGACTGGAGTCCGGAGAAGGGTTATGCATTTTCCCCCTTCTCGATGGGCGTCAGCCTAATTACGGAGGCAGCAGGTGGATGTGGTAATGATAACACCTATATGGAGGTCTCAAGTGTAGTTTCCAGTTCTGCTGGAACTTTCCTGAGATTTTCCAATCCAACTCACCCTCTTTCCTCATATTCTGCTGAGTCCAGAACTCACTCTGAAAAGGTTGGTGATGGAGGGATCCATACAACTGATAGCAGGGTGGATTACAGGCAATGCTGATCGCTACCAGGACTTTAGAGACACGCTGAGTTCATCCTTTCCAGGGCATGGGCAGGCAGCACAACCAAACACTACTGGTCGGCCTGGACTAGATGGGTATGTTGGTGTTTGCGACGGAATGTGGATTTTAGCAATTGGAAAATTAGGAGTCTCAAACTCTGATGTACAACAGTGCCTGAGACACTGTTTACAATTCCCAAATAGGTTGCAAGGGACCTGACTCATTAATATTCATGAGGCAGGTCGCTATTTTTAACCAATTGGGAATAGCCAGCACTCACAAGGATGGTGGTCTGCTGGAGTTAGCAGATCACCATGTCTGTGACTGCTTTTTAAATAAAGCAGTTTTTATTTTTTAAATGCAGCCCATTTTCCTTAAAGGAAAATGAGATGCATTTCAAAAATAAAAATGTAAAGTTTTCTTTACACTTTTTAAGAGTGAGCAGTGGTTCATGGGACCACTGCTTGCTCTTAAAAAATGTTGGCAACCCCATCCACAAATGGGAAGGGCTCACTTAGGGACCCCTTCCTGTTTGCAAAATGGGTTACCAACTCCTTCATGGACTTGGTAAAGTAATAATGTTTTGGGACCGTATTCTGGTTGCAAAATATTCATATATGGCCCTGCTACTTGTTATTAGGAAGGGATGTCCTTAACATGCCCCTTTCCTAACAGTGACGCGCAAACCCTATTTTGCAAATCAGTAATAGGTTATCGACTCACAAAATAGGGTTGGTACATGGCAAAATGCATTCTACTGGTCGCAAACGGCGGACCGGTAAAATGCATTGCCCATCTGGCGCCATGAGTGGTATTGACCTTAAAGCTTTGTAAACCAAAAAATGTGTCTTTAATGCTTCTCTTTGTACTAGTATGTGGTCTGCTGAATTAGCTGACATGTAGGAGTTCACTGTCCTGTATGCTTTCCCAGAATCAAAAAGGGACACAGAAAATGTACTATATCTTCTGGAGAGGCAAATACTAGATTAATCTCCTGCTCCACACACTAGTTAACCCAGGATTCCCAGGCATACTGGTAAGTGGATTGAGTGGAAGGAGCCCAGGAAACTTTGATAACTGATAATACATCCTGTGAAAGTTCCTGGACCTTCCAAGATTACCTGAAATATTCCAGGCTACAAACTAAAGACAGTCCTGAAGAGCAGTTGTGTGCTGACAGTCCTGAGGATCCCACAGTGAAAAAGGAAACATGAGTAGCACTCTGGGAAAATCCTAAGAGTTCTAAAAGGTGAGGTTACTATATGTAAGCCAGCCACAATTAAGTCCCTAGAACATGCTAGCTTTAGCAAATGGGTTCCACCCATTTAGTCCACATGATTTTGTTGCTTATGAATATACCGTTTTGGGAATTAACTGTGGGTGAGTCTCACTACCTGAGTCTCACTCATTTTAAATTCACAGTAATTGGAATGAGCATGTTAATTGCCAGCACCCACCTTTACAACATAAGGCTGCTGCTGCGCAGCTAGGGTAAGGAGTACTGGGCTGATTACACATGAACATGCGTGTGCAGAATTGCAGGTTGCATGTGTGAGACTACCGCCATGCCCACCCTGGTTTGCATAAGGGGCTCTGCAAGGATTATGCATAACCTATGGTAGGCCTTATAATATTAGTGTTCATTCAAAGTATATCTACAGCTTTCGCTGTATTATACATATGGGCAAAACCTGCCCTAAAGTGCAGCATCTCTCCACTTATGCCTACACAGACCAGCAAGTTGTCAAACTGAGGTAAAACATACATGAGACGTTTTATTTTGCAGTTTCCAACACACTACATCCACATCTTATGGGACTTCAGATTTGTTTTATATTTCTCTGGCTCAGTTCATAATTAGATCCTGAGCCTCTGCCCCCTCTATTGGGCCAACTTAGTTTGCTCCCTGGCAGATGGAACAAAGACCTCCCCACAAAAAAGGAGCAATTATCAGTGTTTGTCCCAGTTCCCGAGAGAAAGCAGGATGGGGAATACATCTGCATCTAATAATTTGACTGCATCTGAGCTGGGACAGCCCAGTCCCACTGAAACAAAGGGGGAGAGGGAGAGGCAGAACTCTAGAGCACACACAGGAGGAGATTGCCTTTCACGGTTGAAGAGAAGGGATGATGTCAGTTATGGGTGGAGCTGAGGCCCCCACACAGACTCTTTCCAGGGAAAATAACATTTGGAGTTGCATGATGTCCTCAAGAGATATGCCTAGCATCTAGAACTTCCCACCCTCATTAAAAAACCCTTGCACAAGGTGGAGAGAGTTGAGAAGACCTGGACCTGGGAGGTGACAAAAGCGAAAAGGATGTCCAGCTTGAAGGAGAAGCTACTTGATGCTCTGCAAGGATGGAGTAAGAACTTTAATCCATCTGACTCCCAGGATTACCTAGGATGGAACTCTCCAGGGACAGTGGTGCTGGCCTCCTAATGCCCTGTGAAGGCCAGTTGGGGGACAGATCTGGACTCCACTGCCCTACTGGGTGCTCTGCAAGACAGCCAGGATACTTTGGGGCTTATAGAGAATGAGCACTAGAGTGCTCTGCTGCCTGGTTGCAGAGGAGTTGCAAGGGAATCCCCGACCAGCAAGTGAGGAGCCACAGGAGCCAAGCAAAGGAGAAGGAAGTCACAGAGAGCCAGAAAATCAAGCTCTCCACAAAATGCAGAAATTTAGAAGCCACGAGGCCTGATGAAAATGCTTTTGGTGGCTAGGCTTGGAAGCCAGGAGCAAAACAGGCTCAAGAGTAAGAAAATCAGCCCAACGAAGCCAGAGGTGGGCCACTTTACATATTTCCCATCTTAAAGAAAATGAAGAAAAATTAGCATGTGTTGATCTGCCACAGACTCTTCGATTGCCCCATGGTGGGCTAGGGCAGCGTTTCCCAACCTTTTGACTTCTGTGGGCCCCTACTTTATCATTATTGGAACCCGGGGACCCCCGCTCAACCATTATTGGAATCTGGGGACCTCCCACTGAGTCACTACTGAAAGCAGGGGACCTAGGCCTAAACATTGTTGATGATTTGAACCGCAAAAAATAGAGAAAAATATAGAAACAAGTATTCCATTAAAACACATGTACAAATATAACGCATCTTATTTAATTTCCAAACAAAATATTTTTAAAATGTTTTTTTTATTGTAGTAGGTAGGTTGGAGCTTTTCTTAATTCAATTGCAGCCACACATGACCCATACTATATTCTGTTTGATGCACCTGCACTGCTCCCACAAATCAATCTGAGGATACTAATTTAATATTTAGCCTTCAATTTCAAATTCCTAGACATTCACAGAACGTTTTAAAATGTTCAGTTGTACATTTAGGGCCAGCTGTAGAAACAAAAAAATTAGCGACTCACAATTTGAGAGCTTGGGCGACTCGCAATTTGCGTGTCGCTAACTGGAATGCAGGTACAATTTGCGTAGACAAATTGCGACTCGCACCCGGAGTCGCACCGCAGATAGCGAGTCTGCTGTTTGCGAGGTCGCGTTTTGCGACCGCGCAAAAAACGGACTCGCAATTTGCGAGTGGGTGTCGCAAATTGCGAGTTTCATGAAAATTGATTGCAGGTGCTGCAGAACACTCCAGAAACCACTCCAGAACACTCTGGAAACACTTCCTGGCACATGATGATGACATCACAGCCAGGAAGTTTACAAATACACCTGGGAGCAGGGAGGACCACACCCTTTTTAACTGCTGCACAGCTAACAGAGCAACAGCAACCATGGCTGACACTCCTAGAAAGACAAAGCTGAAATTTGCAGAGAAGGAGCTGGAGGTGCTCACAGAGGAATGCTGTCAGCACCATGATGAGCTATTTGGGAAGGCAGCCCTCAATGTGCCAGACTCTGCCAAAAAAAGAATTTGGCAGGAAATTCAGGAGAAGGTGAACTCCCTGGGGGTCAGCCACAGGAGTGTCGATGAAATAAAGAAGAGGTGGTATAACCTCCGCTCCCGGACCAAGGAGAGGGTGGCAGAAAGGCTCCGGGAGATGAGAGGCACAGGAGGGGGACCATCTTCCATACCACCACCCACACCCCTGGAGGAAAGGCTGGAGGAGACCCTGGAGCCGGAGTCTGTAACAGGATTTGGAGAACTGGACACCTCTGAGCCCAGAACATCAACCTGTGAGTACCATGTGATATGCATGTACCCCCATCAATGCCATACCCCCACCCACCATGTACACAGGGGCATGCACAACCAAGATAGCTCCATTTCAGAGTTGCAGATACCAGCATGATGCATTATGGGCAATGTAGTCAAGTAGGCAGTTAATAGGCAAATTTTTATTAGGAAGTGTGCAACAGATAGTAGACACTGACAGTGTTTTCCCCATGTCCCACAGGTCTCCCACAAGACCCCACCACCAGCCACAGCAGCCAGGTGCCACTGGTCAGCCAGCCCCATGAGGAGACAACAGGAGCAGCCACCACTACCACCTGCACCACCAACACCATCCCCTCTGTGGCAACACCCGCTGCAACAGTGGTTTCGGAGCCTGCACCAGCAACAACCAGGAGTGCCACAGCACACATCACAGGGCATCCACCGCTGCGCAGGCGATGCAGGATGAGGAGAGCAGGGCTGCAGGCAGAGTCAGGGCTTCCATCCACCACACTGACAGAGGCACAACTGCTACGTGGTCAGCGCCTGCAGAATCAAATGTTAGGGCGGATTAGTGGGGTTCTGCAGCGCTTCGTAAGGAACAATGAAAACAGCATGCAGCAGGTTCATGCACAACTGGAGGTAATTGGCAACAACACTGGTGACCTAGCCCTGTCAATGTGTGACATGGTGGCTGGACTGCTTACACAGAGCGAGGGTGCGCGGCGCAGGGACCGCCAGCTGCTCCAAAGGCTGGACAGGATGGCCTCCTCTATTTGCAGACTGGCAGTAAACACTACTGGGCTGTCAAGGAGAACAGTCAGCCTCCAGGTTGAAATGGGCCACTTTGCGGGTGATGTGGCAAGGGGCCTTGGCCGGATCACCCATGTGATAGACCTCATGGAGGCACGGCAGGTGTCCAGGGGTACAGGGGACACCCCACAAGACAGCGAGGAGGGCTCCACTGTCAGCAGTGTGTCTGCTGGTGACACCAGGGTGCTCCGGAGTGGGAGTACGAGGCAGAGCACTGCTGAGCAACCTGGTACCAGCCAGGCTGGCAGAGGCCGCCGTAGGCTGTAAACTAAACACTGTCCCTGATGTTGGGGCACATGATGGCAATGTGCCCCATGCCAGGCTGGCTTTTTGAAGTCCCTGAACAGTTTATCATTGTATATAGTTCGGTTTTTGCACATATAAAATATTTTTTTTGTTCTACTTAACAAATGGAGTGTTTGTTCAATTGGTGAGTATGGTAGAAGTTGGCACGTACCTTCCAAAGTATTGTGTTGCAATGTGTTCCCGTCTCAGTCTGCCTTGATTTGCGATGCTCCTATCCCCATGATGGCGATGTGGTTGCCCTTGCTCTTCATCCTCAGAATCTGGGTCTGCAGGGGTGAGAGGTAGCCCACGTCGGGTGGCAATGTTGTGCAGGATGGCGCATGCAACAAGTATTTTGAATGCCGTTATGGGGGTATACTGGAGGGCACCTCCACTTCGGTGAAGGCATCTGAACCGTGCTTTCAGCAATCCAAAGGTTCGTTCTATGAGGTTCCTGATCCTCTTATGTGGACTGTTGTATCGCCTCTCGCATTCATTGCTGGGTGTTAAGTACGGAGTCAGTATCCATGGCCATAAGGCATATGCACTGTCACCTGTTGGGCACAAAAAGTACACTGTTAGAAAGTCCTGGTTGGTGTGCACATTGATCTGTGTGCATGTCTACAAGGTGTATGCAGCTCTACCTAGGAGATATCCGTCTCCAAACTCCCCACGTTCCAGGCGTTGGTGTATCCCACTGTGCCTAAAAATGTAGGAGTCATGAGTACTGCCTGGAAATTTAGCTACAATGTCAGTAATGACATAATGGGCGTCACAAACAACCTGAATATTGAGTGAGTGGGTACACTTTCTATTGCGGAACAGATATTCCAGGTTTGCAGGAGGGCATATTTGAATATGTGTCCCATCTACACACTCTATGACATGGGGAAAGTTGGCAATCCGGTAAAAGTCCAACTTGGTGCTGTTGATTTCTGCCTCATTTCTGGGTAGGTATATGTGTGACATGTGTGTGAGTAAGGCATCTAGGAAAGCCCTGAGGAACCTTGATAGTGCACTTTGGGATACCCCACCTGCCACAGCAATGACCCCCTGATAGCTCCCCGAGGCCAAGAGGTGCAGTGAGCATAGCACTTGCACATGCGTAGGGATGGCGCAGCCGCGCAGAGTCTGGCGTTCTAGCTGTGGTTTGAGTAATTCAATTAAATCTAGTATAGCTGCACTGCTAAGTCTATATTTATCGTATATTTCCTCCTCAGTTTGCTGGAAGAGTGTCTCCCTTGTTCTGTAAATCTTCTCCTGTCTCTGGCTCCTCCTCCTACTCTGCTTGACGGCGTGGGCTCTCCTCCTCACTTCTATCAGGTATATCTCCGCCATCTTGAGTAACCCAGATGCCTTCTGGGTCTCCTTTTATACTTTGGTAGTGTTTACCACCTGCTCTGAGTTAGTGGTAAATTGGACATGCAAACTGGGCTTTTTGCGACTAGTCGCAATTTGCGAGTTGCTATTGCATATGGTTTGCGACTCGCAAATTTTCCGAGTCGGTAACGGGATTTTTGCATCCCATTTCCGATTTTGCGGAGTCGCAAATAGCGATTCGGGCCATTTGCGACTCGCAAACATTTGCTACATCTGGCCCTTAGTCATTTTATTAATCTGTTAATATTAGTTAATTTTTCTAAGGTGTCATAGACCCCCTGAGGAGGACCCACTGGGCTACGGCAAAAATTAGCGCATTATTATTTGTTTCCAGTGGAGGGTCATATGTGGGGGCCTCTCCCTTAGTCAAAGTTTGGCCCTGAGGACCCCATCTCCTGGGACAAAGACAACCCCATCTTCAGATGCAGTAATAGCTCACTGGGTGCACTGACCACGTGTCTATGTCTGAAGGGTGCATCGGTGCACCCTGCACCTACTTGCTGCTCCAACCACTGCAGGAGAAGTACACCAAGCTGCTCATGCCATAGGAGAATAAGAAGAGCTGCTCTCAAATGGTGAGAGCATAAGACCAGATACCGCCTCCTGAGCACTGCAGTGAAGCACACATGGGTAACCAGTGGGGCCACAAGCACCATGAAGCTAACTTCAGACCCCCAAAAACACAATTGGCTGCACCCAGGTGCGTGTGAGATTTGAAAATGAGAGAAACAAAAGGAAAATATTAGTGAGGCAGCAAAGGCAGAGCGGGATTGGAGCTTATTCATTATGCATTAAATAAAGCTTGGAGTACCTCATATTGCTCCATGTAGGCTCATCAGCCCATTTTGTTTGCTTTGTGGTGCTTCAAGGAAGGGGCGAACGCACCACAAATGATCTGCAAATGTGTTTTGGGGGGTTGCAGAAGGTGCAGGAGCCCTTTCTTACTGCTTCTACAAACTTCAGGGGGATAGAAAACATGACCTCAGGAGAGGCTTACCTCATGTTCAAGCATTTCCGGAGCTGGAACGTTTCCTCTTTGGCTCTGGAGTGTGGGGACCCCCTGTGGCACATGTGTCTGGTTGAACTGAAATGTTTTTTTTTCCCCCTTCTCCAGTGTCCTCCTTTTCAGATTTCTACAGTTTTTTCCACTCTGATCTTGGCTTCTACCGTCTATTCCTTGACTACTTCTGTACTATTCTTTCATATATATTTTTTCATCTTTACTCTCCCCTTCTGCTCTTTCCCTTCTAACCCTAGAGTCTGACTATAAGGGGACGCTCCCTCTCCAGGATACCAGAGGCTAGTAGCCTCTATTGTTAGGGTAAGGAATTGTCTTCCCTGACCTACCACTTGCCGCGCATAGCCAGCATTGCTGCGACCGTTTTATCTGTAACCAGTACTCTTGTGTTCTGCATGAAATTTTGTCACGTGTGCTGTGGTTTGCTGTGGATTATCTTCTCACCGCCAATTTTGGTCTGTTTATGTTATTGTATTTACTATAGGTCCTCCCCAGGTATTCCCTTGATTAAGGTAGGCCCTTCCTTCCTTTCCCTTTTTTCCTACTGCGATTAATTCTGCAGCGCGCAATAAGCATTTGCAACAGGGATCCAACGCCCTGATGAATGCCCAGAGACCCTCCATAGCTCAATCACAAGGGCAGAAACATGTCGGCTACTTTTTTTAGATAGGTGACCTTGTGAGTCATTGCTCTCACACTGGTTCCCCACTTCTTTTAATCACACCACACAGAACCTTCTATTAAACTCACCCTGGTATCTGAGTAGGTGTTTTTATTCCCATAGCACAGCTGGATCCCTTCTATCCAGAAATCAAACAAATTTACGCACTCCCTCCTGTTCTTTCAACAGTGAGGTTGAGTCCGCCCAGGTGGTATTGTCCTACCTGGGTGGGGCTAGGTGGTCATATGATGAAGCATGACACTATATAGTGTGTGAGACCACCTACTCCGTAAAGGAAATCCCCCTCTACAGACCTCATACCACCCCACGTTCCATCCACATTTTACCTTTAGTCGAGGTACAAGATTGGTCTAGTGTCGCAACTGGAACACTATCAATCAATTTATAGTTCCAAAACCCCGTACTCTCTTTTGTGATTTAGTATTATGTTTGGGGAGTCGAGTACGGTGTGTGTCCTTTCCCGCTCCCTCATACTCTCCCGTTGTGTATTATTAAAATACTTCAATGCCAATGATTATTTATGCTCATTCTTGCATGACTAACAACTGCATTTCAGTATAGTTCTGGATTCCATTGGTTTCAACTGTGAATCCTAATATGGCATTAATGTTATATTATTGTTGTACATACTTTACACATTACCTCTGAGATAAGCCTGGCTGCTTGAGACGAGCTACCAAGGGGGTGATAACAGCAGTAAGCCTGTCATGTATATACTGACACCCTCATATTGTGATGTTGTATTTGGTAGAGGTGGGGTTATTGTGATTATGGAGTTCAGGATAAATTGAGGTGAAATGTGATATGAAGTTGTAACCAAAGTTATTCCGATCTACTTGATGTATATATTTGTAATTTAATCCATAGTATTTAGGGGAGAGAGAGAGAGAGAGAATGAGAAAGAGAGATTGAGAGAGAGAGAGAGAGACAGTGAGAGAGAGAGAGAGAGAGAGAGAGAGAGAGACAGTGTGTGTGTGTGTCATAAAAGTGTTTTTCCTTTTTAAAAGAATAAGCATTGACTGGACAATAATTTACTGAGTATTGTTGCATGCCAGCTAATTGGGAATGCTAGCTTTTGTTAGGGCCTTGAACTCTGCTTCACCCTGAGAGAGTCGAGTGCTACAATGGGGTACTTATTTCTCAATAATAGGACAATTGTGGACTTACAGTAGTCAAATCCCCCATAAATCAATATTCTGAGGATCACTGCAAAGGTGGAAAAGCATAACTTTGCATAACCATTGGAAAAAAGCGTCTACCATTTCAGCCTCCAGATTTGGTCTGCAACTAAAAAAGAAATTATGAACTTGCTATTTAGATAAGAAACACAAAATTTGACTTGAAGTGGATCCCAAATTGATATGATTATCTTGACACCCTTCTAATTTATGGACCAATTGCTTCCGTACTGAAGAAACCTAGACCTCCACTCCACTACAGATTTGGAAAGACCTGGAAAATACTCTGTTTGGAGCATAATTACTCTGTCAAGGCAAAAGTGTCAAATTCTCTGGCTAAGTCTGCTAAGCCTTTGGACAGCAGAGACATTGTCCTTTCATAAAGGAAAACAACAGTTTACCTTGTCCTGAGCTAAACATTTTACAGCGAAGGAACCTGCAAGCAGCTCTAAATTTTTGTGACACTAAGGCCCATATTTATACTTTTTGACGCAAAACTGATCCGGCGCAGTTTTGCGTCAAAAATATTACCGTCGGCTAACACCATTTTGGTGCGCCGTGCGGGCTTCATATTTATACTTTGACGCACGGCGGCGCAAACAACAGGTGGGAGTCATTATTTTTTCCGCACACCGCGGCGTCAAGTCGTAAAGGAAAATGACGTTAACGCGGCGGAAATGACTGTGGGTCGATTTACGACACCGCAAACTGGATATGCGGCGTTTTTTTTGATGCAATAGCGTAAAAAAAAACAGCGAACACAGCCATTTCACCAGAGGAGAGCCAAAATGGATCCCAGATGCCACTACAGACCCCAGGAAGATGACAGCAGACCATTAACCAGCCAGGAGGACCCACACAAGAACCGGGACACTTTTAAGAAGAAAAGAAAGTGTCGCTTTAGTGCAGAGGAGCAGGAAATTCCGGTTAAAGAGGTGACAGAACACCAGCACCAACTGTTTGTCACATCAAAGTTGCCAATCAGTAGGAGAGAGGCCATATGGCAACAAATTGTCGACAAGATTAACAGTGTGGCTGAAGTACGCAGAACAGTCATTGAGTGCAAGAAACGCTGGCATGACTGCAAGCGCAGGACCAAGGAAAAGATGGCCAGGAACAGAAGGCAGCACTGCAGACTGGAGGGGGAGTCCAGCACACCAGGAGGCCCTGGACCACATGGAGGAGATGGTCACAGCCGTCATCCCTGAGGAGATCGTCACAGGGATTCAAGGACAGGACAGCGCAGACTACCAGGAGACAACGCACATGCAGGGTAAGTCGCATGGGGAATTAAAATGCAATAATGTCATCTACAACCGGGGGGGGGGGATGCCGACCACTAAATGCATGGAAGTCATCTAATACATGGAGTGGCATGGGTAAAGGGGCACGGCAGGGGGGCATGGCCCGTTCTGAGAAGACCTGGGGCACACCATTACACAACACCAACAACAGTCCCATGGGGGCATGCTGTCATGCCAACAATGGAGCAAAGGGAAAGCCACGACAGGAGGGAAGGCCACTATGTCAAACTGACATCCTGGCACACGTCAGCCAACATACCCCCTACATTAATTAGGGCCCTATTAGCAATCCTCTAGCCATACCGACAACTGGAATGTAACTGCGACAACAGTTGCCACTGCCACCTCTGCTCTGTGTGCAGCTCAAGTAGCCAATGGCAGTAACCTCCCCATGGATCATACACACCTAAATTATGGGTTGAGGATGACAACTGCAACAATCCCCAGGAACAAGACAAAGGCCCCAGTACTCTCAAATGTCAATGCCCATAGTTGTCGCAAACATCAGCCAATGTAAACAACAATAGGAGCTACACAGCACTGAGGACACACCCATGCTGCATATGTCAGGGTCCATCCTGTGCCTGGGTAACAAGGCAACATCCCAAATGTCATACTGCTCAGACAACAGCATTGAGGAGGGGACACATGTAACTGGTCACTGAAATACACCTGCACAGTCAAAGGATGAAATAGGACACTGATACGACTATCAGGGTAATCCAATGTAACACACATTCCCCAACATCAGCAGGACGCATTAACAATGTCAACATCCATATCGGATCATAACATTGCCATGCATAGGATATGCCACATGTCAATGACATTTAAGTGGATGTGAACGATCAGAGATTGGCGCAGGTCCAGATTGTTAAGTGTGCTGCCAGGGCCATCAGTACACCCACAGCCAGTGAAAGGTCTCACCATGAGAATGGATGTACACGGAGGGTCGAGTAGGAAAAGAAGGTGGCAATTCTCTATTTGGCATAAATCAACACCTAGAGGCGATGAGGCTGACAAGTCTGATAACTCAATAACATACATGTGACACACAGGTGGGCCATAGGCCTAGAAAAATGCCCATCTGAAGGACTGGAGAAATTAACACAAAACAAGATCACAAAGTGAATTCATCAAAAGGCAAGCACGTCACATCAAAATTGCCACAACACAGACACACTAATTGTACCCTGTTTCATTGCAGAGGAAGATGGATCTCCTGCCCATATGCCTGTCCCAGATTTCCCTGATGACATGGATGACGAGCCGATAAACATTCCCCAGGAGACTATCTGTTGGAAAATGGGTTATTGGTAAGGGCAGGTAGGTACCTACACTCAGCAATAGGCCACTAACCTCCACTAAGGTCCAGTTAGGTCTCAGTAAATTAACCCCAGCTCAACCCTTGGTAGCTTGGCAACGAGCGTCAAGGCTTAACTTAGGAGACAGAGTGTAAAGCATTAAAATATCACAAAACAGTAATTAAATAAAACACAGGAAACAGTTTAAAAATCCAAAACCAATTTATAAAAATAGATTATATTTTTATCTTTAAAATGACAACAAAACGAATAAAATCGGATAAGGGGAACCGGAGATATGAATTTTTAAAGATTCTTTTTTTTTTAGGGCCTAGAAACAAAAAGCGCCAAACGGGTCATCTGGTTGCACCTCGACCGGGGCAAAGTCAACGTTTCAGGCCGACCGCGATGGAGCCCTGCTCGGCTACAGGCCGCGGGAGGCCTCAGTTAAAAGTTTACCTTCACACTTAGGGGGTCATTCCGACCCTGGTGGTCCAAGACCGCCAGGGCCGGGGCCCACGGAAGCACCGCCAACAGGCTGGCGGTGCTTCAATGCCCATTCTGACCGCAGCGTTAAAGCCGCGGTCAGAAAAGGGAATCCGGCGGTTTCCCGCCGGATTTCCCCTGCTTGGGCTGAATCTCCATGGCGGCGCTGCAAGCAGCGCCGCCATGGAGATTCCGACCCCCTTCCCGCCATCCATTCGGAGCCGGCTTCATTGTTGCAGGGCCTTTCCCGCTGGGCCGGCGGGCGCTCCTTTGGCAGGCGCCCGCCGGCCAGCGGGAAAGCCAGAATGGCCCCCGCGGTCTTTTGCCCGCAGAGCGGCCAAATGGCGGTTTCCGCTTGGCGGGCGGTGCCCGCCGCCCGCCAATGTCGGAATGAGGGCCTTAGTCTTTTTTTTGAAGATTTTCTTCAGCGGGACGAACCTGCCAGTCCAATCCGACCTCCTGGAGCCCTTCTCCGGATACGCGATGCTGGAATCCTCAGTGGAGATTTTTACCTTCGGACTTAGTCGTTTTTTCGAGGTGAAAATCCTTCGACCGGGGTAAACCGGGATCTTGATCCGACGTCCATGGAGCCCTCATCGGATACGCTGGCTGGAAGGTCCCGGTCAACTTTTTACCTTCGGACTTAGGGGGTCATTCTGACCTCGGCGGTAAAAGGCTCTTACCGCCGGTCAGAAGACCGCCATTCTACCGCCGCGGCCGCGGTAAACCGCCACGGTCATTCCGACCCACAACTGCCAAACCGCCAAAAACCCGACATCCACGGAAGCCCGCCTCATCAGCGGTCAGCGATAAACTGGAGATGACCAAACCTCCACCGTCACGCCAACACAAACACGCCCATGCCATTACGACCCACGAATCCATGCAGCGGTGTTTCAACCGCGGTATTCCATTGGCGGTACACACCGCCGCGGTCAAAATACACACCCAGCTCCAAAACACAGCCACATTGGACAATTTGAAATACACACACCTGATACACATACAAACACCACTCCCACACATCCAATCAACTATAAAACACACACCCACATCACCCACAAACCCCCACAACTAGAAATTCGGAGAGAAGGCGAGAGAGAGAGAGAGAGCACAGCTATCGAAAACCCCAACACACACAGGAACACAACATCATCACCCACACTACATCCACGCACAAAACACCACACACCACCACACACACCACACTCATCACCACAAACACCACCCCACACCACCCCATGGCACCCCAAAGACACCCCAGGTTCCCGGACCAAGAACTCAGGGTCATGGTGGAGGAAATAATTAGGGTAGAGCCCCAGCTATTTGGCACACAGGTGCAGCACACCACAATAGCCAGGAAGGGGGAGCTATGGCAAAGGATCGTCGACAGGGTCAACGCTGTGGGACAGCATCCCAGAAACCGGGAAGACATCCGAAAGCGCTGGAACGACCTACGGGGGAAGGGGCGGTCGATGGTGTCAAGACACAACATCGCTGTGCAGAAGACTGGCGGCGGACCCCCACCCACTCCACCCGAATTCACAGCATGGGAGCAAGAGGTCTTGAACATCCTGCATCCTGAGGGCCTCGCTGGAGTAGGCGGAGGAATGGACTCTGGTAAGTCTAATCTCAACTACCTTACCCCCCCCCAACCACCAGCATGCCAACCCACACCCCCACCCTCACCCCCAACCCCCAGCACACATCCTCCCTGCCAATGTCTCACCAGCACAACCCACCCAACACAACACCAATCCCTGAATGCCAACACAAACCATGGACACCCATCACCTAAGCTTGACCACTGCACATACCCATCCCCCCCACAAACCACCCTCACAACTCCTCCCACAAGGGAATGCCAGCACTGGGGGACAAGGGCACCCACAAATCGCACGCCATGGCACACACAGAAGCAATAACCATACTCTTTTACCCCTGCAGGGCCCGAACGCCAACACACAGGCCAGGAGGGTCCAGATTTGTCCATCCCGCCCCCAGAACAGGCCCCCAGTGATGACAGCAGCTCTGTCGACCTAGAACCTGATGACCAGCCCGGACCATCGGGGACCTCTGGACAGTCGGTTCCCCACACACAGACACAGGCCACAGCAGACCCAACCCCCTCTGGGAATACCAGCACAGCTCCCACCCAGCGGGCCCATGCCTCTGTCTCCAGGACGCGTCAATCAGCGGTGTGTCCGCCACTACAGGGCACCCAGGCTGACCCACCACCCCAACAACAACAGGGACCTGAGGGCAGTGGTAGTGGGCCCACCGTCCAGGGGACAGAGGCCCGGGGAAACAGGGGAACTGGGAGGGCTGCAGTGCGAGAGGGGGTGGACCGGCCCAGGGAACCCACTCTCCAAGAGGCCCTCACCACCATCATGGGAGCATACCACCACTCCCAGGAGATGATGGCGACGGTACTGGCCAGGTTCCAGGAGATCCAGGCACAGCAGGAGGAACGGTACATGGGGTTCAGAGACGAACTCAGGAACATAGGCTCCGCAATGGGGACCATCGTCCTGGCCCTCAACCAGATAGTCACCACATTGCGGGACCATGTGGCACCCCAAAGGGCCCCTGTCACTAGCCCGGACCACGAACAGCCTACCACCTCCGCCGGCGCTAGTGGACAGGAGGCCCCCACACAACGACAGGCCACCAGAACCCCACCTCCTGCTGAAGATCAACCACCCCACAAGCGGAACCTGAGATCACACAAGAAGACAGAGTAGGATGCCAAGACCCCCGCCAGCATAAGATACCCCCTGATGTCATCCCACTGTCCCACATTGTCACCCTGTCCAACCTTGAACTGCCCCTGCTCCATCCTTCCACAGGCATATGGACAATGCACCTGTGCGACTGAGAACTGGACTCTGCCATGGACATTACTCCACCCCCACCCATCACCGTTTTACTATCATGGACCCATATGCAGCACTTAAAATAAATCACCAATTGCACTTCAAAAATCAGGAGTCTGCTTGTATTCTTTACAAATGTATTACACATAACGGTGCAATAATGTTCAGTCACATTGTGATGACAACATACCAATGTCTATAAGCATTAGTCCATGGGCAAACAAAGCAGCAGTCACGCTGTGGGTCATACAGCTCTGAAAAGGGAAGGGAAAGTCAAAAATCAGTTAAAAGGAACTGGGGGGAAACACAGAAAGTAGAGATGCAGGAGGGCAGAAGTAAATGTAAAATGGCGTGGGTGATTCTTACCTGTGTGCTACTGAAAATACTGTTGTATAACTGTGTCCCTGTTGTCCGTGTCGTCCCCGTCGTCTTCCTCCTCTTCACTCTCCACAGGCTCCACAGCTGCTACAACACCACCATCTGGACCATCCTCCTGCAGGAAAGGCACCTGGCGTCGCAATGCAAGATTGTGAAGCATACAGCAGGCCATGATGATATGACACACCTTCTTTGGTAAGTACATTAGGGATCCACCTGTCATATGCAGGCACCTAAACCTGGCCTTCAGGACCCCGAAGGTCCGTTCTATAATCCTCCTAGTTCGCCCATGTGCCTCATTGTACCGTTCCTCTGCCCTGGTCCGGGGATTCCTCACTGGGGTCAATAGCCAAGGCAGGTTGGGGTAACCAGAGTTACCTATTAGCCACACATGGTGTCCCTGTAGCTGTTCCATCACATAAGGGATGCTGCTATTTCGCATTACATACGCGTCATGCACTGACCCAGGGAACTTGGCATTTAGATGGGAGATGTACTGGTCAGCCAAACAGACCACCTGGACATTCATCGAATGGTAATTTTTTCTATTTCTGTACACCTGCTCATTGTCTTTTGGGGGTACTAAAGCCACATGGGTCCCATCAATGGCACCAATGATGTTGGGGATATGTCCAAGGGCATAGAAATCACCCTTCACAGTGGCCAAATCACCCTCCTCAGAGAAAACAATGTATCTCTGCATGTATTTCATCAGGGCAGACAACACTCTGGACAAAACCTTAGAAAACATAGGCTGAGACAGCCCTGATGACATGGCCACTGTTGTCTGAAAAGACCCACTTGCCAAAAAATGGAGTACTGACAGAACCTGCACCAGAGGGGGAATCCCTGTGGGTTGGCGGATGGGGGACATCAGGTCAGGCTCCAGCTGGGCACACAGTTCATGTATAGTGGCTCGGTCAAGTCGGTATCGAAGTATAATATGTCGTCCTTCCATTGTCGACAGGTCCACCAGCGGTCGGTACACGGGAGGATTCATCCTTCTCCTCGCAAGTCCCAGCGGACGGTGCCTAGGAAGGACAACATGGAGCACAGAGTCAAGCAACCCAGAGGTACGTTCACCCAGCTTGCACAGTACACGAATCGCTATGCATTGAAAGGCTTGTATGAGTGGCAATGCAAGGCCTAGGCCTGTGTGACGCAGTAGCAATTAAGCCATGTGGGCCCTTGTAATGGCGGCTGCCTGACCTGAGAAGTGTGACAGTGGGATATGAGGTCAACGCGCTGGCGTGGCACACCGTGGCGGTAGGCGGTCGAAGACTGCAGTGCGAAGGCGCATTGGTTAACATTGAACCCTATGGGTCTCAGGAGCCAATGACGATGTGCGCTGGCGGTCGCGGTACGCACCGCGGCGGTACGCACCGCCGTGGGCGTGACCGACATTTTCTATCTGCTTAACCACTCGAGACCTGACCATCCACAGGAGAGGACCTATACTGCAAGTGCTGCTGTGACCTCGGTCTGGAAGAGACAATGGCTGCTGCGACTGGGGAAAGGGCCCCTGCCTTCACTTCAGAAGAGTTGGAGAAACTTGTGGATGGGGTCCTGCCCCAGTATGCGCTACTCTACGGTCCTCCAGACCAACAGGTAAGTACACTGGGTGCACGTTGAATGGGCTATGCCTGGGTTGTGTATGGTGGATGTAAGATGGTGGGGTGGGGAGCGAATGAGGAGTGCAAGGCACGACAGATGAGAGCATGTGCCACATGGCAGGGTTGGGGAGGGGGGGGCAATCACATCTAACATGCAGAAAAATGTTGAAAATTCCTTTCCCACCCTGTACATGTCAAATAGGTCAGCGCCCATCAGAAAGTCGACATTTGGCGTGCCATCGCCAAGGAAGTCCGGGCCCTGGGGGTCCACAACAGACGGGGCACCCACTGCTGAAAGAGGTGGGAGGACATCCGCCGCGGGACCAGGAAGACCGCCGAGTCAATTCTGGGGATGGCCTCCCAACGTAGGAGGGGTGCCAGTCGTACCTTGACCCCACTGATGTCCCGGATCCTGGTGGTGGCCTACCCTGATTTGGATGGGCGCGGACATCACAGCAGACACAAGGGGGTGAGTACCAGCACATTCTGCTATCTTTACGCGCAGTGGAGGTGCCTGGGTGGGGGAGGAGGGCTGTGGGTGACATTAGGCCAGGGCGCTTTCTGTAGTGTAGTCCCCTCCTTTAGGCATGGCCCTGTGCCCCCGCCCCCCACCTCTGTAGGGTGCCAAGTACAGCAATCCATGGTCCAGCATCACCCATGTGTGCATTTGTTGTCCATAGACCTGTAGGCCTAGTCACAAGTACTGAGTAGTGTACCCCGATTGCGCGGCGTAGTGCTGGAGGCTCCTGTGTCTGTCCTCTCCGACAACGGTGTTGACAATGCATGCACTCAACCTGTCTTTATTTCTCCCCCCACCCTTTTTCTTCATCTTCTTGTGCATGTGTGCATTAGCATCATCAGGCGGAGGAGAATTGGCATCGGAGCACGAGGGTGCTGCAACTCACAAGGCCCCGGTGGGCCATGCTACAGACACCGAGGTCACCAGTGATACGGAGGGCGAGAGGAGCTCCACAACGGGGACCCGTGGTGACACCAGCGACACTGACACGTCCTCGGAAGGGAGCTCCCTAGCGGTGGCGGCAACATCCGTGCCCCCCGCCTCAACAGGTACAGCCGCCACCCAGCGCACCAGTCCCGCCCTCCCAGCAGCCCCTCAGCCTTCGCTCCGTGCCCGCTCGCCCAGGAAGGTGGGCATCTCCTTCGCCCCAGGCACCTCAGGCCCTGCCCCAGTTACCCCTGCTGCCCTCAGTGAGGAGGTCATTGACCTCCTCAGGACGCTCATTGTTGGGCAGTCTACCCTTTTGAATGCCATCCAGGGGGTAGAGAGGGAGGTGCATCAGAGCAATGCATACCTGGAGGGTATTCATTCGGGTCAGGCTGCCCATCAACGATCGTTCAATGCTCTGGCCTCAGCACTGACGGCAGCTATTGTCCCTGTTTCCAGCCTCCCTCTTCTAACTGCCTCCACCGTCTCCCAGTCTCCTGTTCCTCAGCCTATCCCATCCACACCATCAGACCAGCCTGCACACACCTCAACACCCAAGGGCAGCTCATCCAGACATAAGCACCACAGATCCCACAAGCATTCACCCAAGCAACATCCAGATGCAGACATGGCAACAGTCACTACCACCTCTGTGTCCCCCTCCTCCTCGTCTCCCTCCCCCCTCCCTGTGACGTCTCCACTCACACCTGCATGCACACCACCATCAGCCAGTACTTCCATCACCACCACACCCTCCAGTACAGTCCGCACACATGCAGTCACCACCCCCACTGCCATTTACACGTCCCCTGTGTCCTCTCCCAGTGTGTCTGTCACCCCCTCTTCCAAAACACACAAACGCAGGCAGCCACCCACCCAACAGCCATCCACCTCACCACAGCCTCCGTCACAAGCACCTGCACCCAAAGACAGCACACTTGACTCTCCTACAACCACATCCTCTTCCTCCACTCCCATACCCACTACACCTACCCGTCCCTGTCCTTCCCAAGTGCAGTTCCTTTCCAACCTTGAGCTCGTTCCAGTCACTGACCCACCCCCTCCATCTGGTAAGAGTCCTAAGAGCACCTCAGCCACCACCAGCCCTGCATCAAGTCTGACCATTGTGCACGGGTTTTGGAGTCCACCCTTTCCCAGCACAGATACATCGGCCAGCAGCAAGGGAACAGCCAGCCCCCCCCTGGAAAGAGAACCTGTAAAAACAAGGCCCGCCGTGAGAAGGCTGACACGGCTGCCCCCAAGGAGCGAAGTCGTGGCCCGTCACCTGCCACAACATCAAGGGCAGGCAAGGGCCAGAGAGCCTCATCGAAGGAGGGCAAGGGCAGCAGGGCGGAGAAGTCAGCCAGCAGGGGAGCGGACCAGGAGGGCCCCACAAGCCCCATCCCGGGTGTGACGGAGGACACCCACGGGCCCAGGACTCCGTCACAGGAGGGACCAGCAACTGCACGGTCGGAGGGCGAATAAGCAGGGAGTCCTGGCCAGGTCTGGCTCCCTTGATAGACAAGAAAGGCACCGCTGAACAGGGCCCCGCTGTGAAGAAAGGCACCGCTGAACAGGGCCCCGCCGTGAAGACAGGTACCGCTGAACAGGGCCTCGCCGTGAAGAAAGGCACCGCTGAACAGGGCCCCGCCGTGAAGAAAGGCACCGCTGAACAGGGCTCCGCCGTGAAGAAAGGCACCGCTGAACAGGGACCCGCCGTGAAGAAAGGCACCGCTGAACAGGGCCCCGCCGTGAAGAAAGGCACCGCTGAACAGGGCCCCGCCGTGAAGACAGGCACCGCTGAACAGGGCCCCGCCGTGAAGACAGGCACCGCTGAACAGGGCCCCGCCGTGAAGAAAGGCACCGCTGAACAGGGCCCCGCCGTGAAGAAAGGCACCGCTGAACAGGGCCCCGCCGTGAAGAAAGGCACCGCTGAACAGGGCCCCGCCGTGAAGACAGGCACCGCTGAACAGGGCCCCGCCGTGAAGACAGGCACTGCTGAACAGGGCCCCGCCGTCTCAAGCACCGCTCCGCTTGGCCCCGCCGTCTCAAGCACCGCTCCGCTGGGCCCTTCCTGTCAAGCACCGATCCGCTGGGCCCTTCATCTCAAGCACCGCTCCGCTGGGTCCTTCCTGTCAAGCACCGCTTCGCTGGGCCCTTCATCTCAAGCACCGCTCCGCTCGGCCCTTCCTGTCAAGCACCGCTCCGCTGGGCCCTTCATCTCAAGCACCGCTCCGCTGGGCCCTTCCTGTCAAGCACCGCTCCGCTGGGCCCTTCATCTCAAGCACCGCTCCGCTGGGCCCTTCCTGTCAAGCACCGCTCCGCTGGGCCCTTCATCTCAAGCACCGCTCCGCTGGGCCCTTCCTGTCAAGCACCGCTTCGCTGGGCCCTTCATCTCAAGCACCGATCCGCTGGGCCCTTCATCTCAAGCACCGCTCCGCTGGGTCCTTCCTGTCAAGCACCGCTTCGCTGGGCCCTTCATCTCAAGCACCGCTCCGCTGGGCCCTTCCTGTCAAGCACCGCTCCGCTGGGCCCTTCATCTCAAGCACCGCTCCGCTGGGCCCTTCCTGTCAAGCACCGCTCCGCTGGGCCCTTCATCTCAAGCACCGCTCCGCTGGGCCCTTCCTGTCAAGCACCGCTTCGCTGGGCCCTTCATCTCAAGCACTGCTCCGCGGGGCCCTTCATCTCAAGCACCGCTCTGCTGGGCCCTTCCTGTCAAGCACCGCTCCGCTGGGCCCTTCATCTCAAGCACCGCTCCGCTGGGCCCTTCCTGTCAAGCACCGTCTCGCTGGGCCCTTCATCTCAAGCACCGCTCCGCTGGGCCCTGCCGTCTCGAGCACCGCTCCGCTGGGCCCTTCCTGTCAAGCACCGCTCCGCTGGGCCCCACCGTCTCAAGCACCGCTCCGCTGGGCCCTTCCTGTCAAGCTCCGCTGGCCCATTGACAGTGCCGGTTCTGTGTTGAGATGGTATTCACGCTGCACTCTGGGCACCCTGCCTCCTCCATGACCAGTGGAGTCTGTAATCCACCTGATGGACTGTGGCTTTGCACTCCCCAGGATGGCACTGTGGCCATGGTGGCCCCTTCGAGGTTCTGGCGTCGTGGACCCTTGTGGCTGAAGTGCCCCCCCTTCCCTTCCCCCTGAGGTGCCTGTAGTTTTGTCATCTGATGCCCCAGCAGTGTTCTCTCCAACGGACTCAGGTCTCCTGTGTGGGCTTTGCCCATGTGTTTGGTACACATTGGCCCACGGACTGTGGATATTTGACACACTGAGCAGGACTTATTGACTTTGTACATAGCTTTCGCACTGTTCATGATTTTTGCTTTGATATTTCATAACGATAATTTTCCATGACTTCAATGAACCTAATTTTACATAAATTTAATTTAAAATTTTATTATGTCTTTGCATTTTTCAGGGGGGTTTGAGGGGTGTCACTCAGTTGTTGCTCTGCATTGGTATGTTGATAGTTGGGGGGGGCGTATGTGTGTGCCCGTAACCTTTCGTCCTCCCCCCTCCCCTGTGTCGTAGGTGCAGTACTCACCGTTGTCTTCTGCGCCGGAGTTCGTACTCGTGGTAGATGAGCAGGTAGACAAGAGCTGGTAGGATGTTTAATTCAGGTTCCATGCTGTCCTCCGTCCTCGTGGAGTGTATAGAGGTGAGCGTTTTCCCGTTCGTAGTCTGTATCCGCCGTGTTTTTATCGGCGGGGCTCCCGCCCCGGAAAAGATGGCGGATTGGTGAGTTGTGATACTGTGGGCGGTACATTGTCTGCCGCCTGCCTGTTGGCGGTGACCGCCGCGCTGTTTGTCTGTCCCGCCGTGGCGGTCGGAGTGTTAAAGTGGCGGGCTGTGTTGGCGGTTCCCGCCAGGGTCAGAATTCC
Organism: Pleurodeles waltl; assembly: GCF_031143425.1. Taxonomy (NCBI): domain Eukaryota; kingdom Metazoa; phylum Chordata; class Amphibia; order Caudata; family Salamandridae; genus Pleurodeles; species Pleurodeles waltl. The sequence goes on from NC_090438.1 coordinate 352,296,986, forward strand.
ATTTTTTTAACCGCCAGCCTGTTGGCGAGTTGGCCGCCGCTTTATCACCGACCGCCAGGGTTGGAATGACCGCCTTAGTCTCTTATTCGGAGATTTTCTTTACCGGGACGAACCAGCAAATCAGGCCGGGTCACGGTTGAGGCAAGCCGGCTAGAGTTGCCGCGGCGGGTCGGTCCCTCTATGGAGCTTTTTTCCAAAAGTTCTCCAAACTTCTCCAAACTTCTGGGGCTTCTCCCAGATGTCCTTTTAAGGTTCTTTTGAGGTCCACAGCTCACCCCAAGGGTCCAGAAGTTCTGAGATGGTCCTTGGGGGTGCGGACTACAACTCCCAGAATGCAAACTCCTTTTTGGCCACTGGACAGTGGTCAGCTGGTCGCTTTCTTCAGGAGTTGGTGCAGGGGACTCTGGTTAGCAATTTTTCACCTGTAGCAAACAGGGAGTCCCTCCTTGAACCAGTTGAAGCCAGGCAAAGTCCTTCTTGTGGTGAAGCCCAAGTGTGCAGCTGGTGCAGTCCTTCTGAGTGCAGGTTCCAGGTGCAGGCCAGGGGTCCAGCAGGGCAGTCCTTCTTCTTCTGTTGTTCTTCCTTGTTGGATGTGGTAGGGAACTGAGGTGTGGGTGCAGGTCTGCCAGTTTTATCCTTGCTCCTGGGTGAAAAGCAGGGGGGTCCTGGTTCTCCAATCAGGTGCAGGGTCCTTCCCCCTGTGATGACTACTTCCTGGGAAGTGTGGCAAAAATCAATCCCAGGAGGCAACATTCTCTAAAAATCCATCATGGCTGAATCTGATTTTTGGAGGTTACATCTGGCTGAGCCCACCCACTGGTGTGGCTAAAAATCTTAAACACACCCCTCTCCTGCCCTCTCCTAATCTAATCAAGGGGGCACCTAGTTGTCTGGGGTTGCAGGATGTGGGGGCGTTGCTGGTTGCTCCAAATGTCCTTCTCTGCCTTTGAAGACCAGTTTGGCAGCCCTCCCCCTTCCTGCCTCACCATCTGCTGAGGGGAGATTCCCTCCCACAGGCACATTCCTTTGTGTGAAGCCAGGGCACTTCACACCTCATCAAGGCAGCTTGGCCAAGCTTCTCGAGGCTGGCCAATCAGAGCACAGCAGCAAAAACAATGCAGGGCTGAAATTGGCAACTTTTCAGGTAAAGTTTAAAACTCTTTACCTGAACAAGTTATATTAAATCCAACAACTGGAAGTTGTGGGATTTATTACAACGATTAATTTGATACCAAACTCTTGGTATGCATCATTTAAGGAGACTTTAAAAATTAAAATAAAGTCTCCCCATTCTAGCCTATGAAGGCCATTTACTACAATGAGGGAAAAACGAATTTGGCTGTTTTTACCTCACCAGGGCTTATAAAACTATTTTTATAAAGTCCCTGCTTATAGTTACATGGCACCCAGCCCTAGGGGCACATAGGGCACACCTTAGGGGTGGCTTATATGTAAAAATAAGGTAGTTTAAGACTTTGGAACTACTTTTAATTCCAAAGTCGAATTTGCATATAACTTTAATTTAAAAGCAGCCAGCAAGGCAGGCCTGCCTTTAAAATGACACTGGGCACCTCAGCAGTGCACCTATGTGTGCACCACCTATGCTGTGGTCCCTAAACCTAAATGCCCTACCATATACTAGGGACTTATAGGTAGGTTAACTTAGCCAATTATAATTAGCCTAATTTGCATTCCCATTTTACACACAGCACAGGCCCTGGGACTGGTTAGCAGTACCCAGGGCACCATCAGAGTCAGGAAAACACCAGCAAAAAGTGGAAAATGGGTCAAAAAGTTAGGGGGCCTCTGCAATCAGCCCTGTTTTCTCACACTATCCAAAAGGTCCTTGAAACCCTCCAGACCCCACCTTCAGTCACAAGGAGGAGCACAGAACAAGCAGCCATCGCAGAGGATCCACCCACCACCCCAATTGTAAGACCTGCCAGCTCCAATACAGCTGAGGACTCTGACGATACTGGCACCAGCTTTGAGAGAACTGGCCAAGGAGGTGCGGGTGGGGATGCAAACTATGGCAGCCAGCCTTGAGGAGGTGCGTTCATGCATGATGTCATCTGCAGATCAGGCAGCAGCTATGCAAGCCCTAACATCCATACTGCAAGGACTACAAGAAACTGTCAAGGAATTCACCACTGCAGTAAGGGAGTTGCCACAACACCTCACACCCCAAACCTTCCACTGCATACACAAATGCAATCGTGACTCCCTCAGGGCCGACCTGGCTGCCTACCATCGTGATGTGGCTGCTATTCTCAAGAACCAGCAGACCCTCCTTGCTGCAGTACTGCCCTTAAGACCTTCACAGGGAGCAGCGACCGGGATGTCTGACTCCACGTCTTCTAACACTGAGGTGTGTGTTGCCCCTTCACAACCAACAACAACAAGGACAAAGCAGGCAACACACACATCAGAAGAAGAAGACATGGAACAGATCACATTCATAAGGAAAATGACCCGGAAGCACTAGTCCCTGCCACATGGCCCACATTTACCAAGGTCCTGCGCATTGTAACTTGCCAGTCTTGCAACAACTTTACTCGAGCACTGTTCTGCAAACCACTGTATATCTTGTCACCCAGCCCAGTGATTGTCTCTCTCCTACTCATTGCCAAATCCTGTCCCTCTGCACTGTCTGAAACATCAACCCCAGCATGTCAAAAGCATTTCCGTAACCCCTTGTGTTGGATCCCAATTTAAAATGTCACTATAATGGACTCACAATCATGGACAATGTACAGATAGCACTACAGCACTTTTCAATAAATAGCACTTACACAACAAATCTGTCTCTGGGTAATGTGACATATCAACTGTGAAGTAGATAACTGAAATGTGCCTACTGTCAAATTACGTAGCTTGTCAATACAACTGTCCTGATAATATGTAGTCAGAGAATTCTGCACAGTGCCCATGATTGCATCATACTCTGCCCTTCCTGAGGGACAAATCGGATGAAGTGAGAAACCATATACCACCATGCTGTGCTGGACAGAAGAATGCTTCCTCAGGGGATAACTAAGTCATCAAATAGTGGTCGCAAAATGTTGTAAACATGCAAAAATAACACAATAAACATCACACTAATCTAAGTAAACACTACAAAAACTGCACAAATGAAGGTGTCTGAGTTAACATACAAATAGGTAATCATGCTGAACTGTGTCACAAATGATGTATGAGGGTCATGAAGACAAGAATACAAGATTGCCAATGAGAACTCATCTTATAAGGGTGTGCATGATCATCACACTGCAGTCAGACCTAAAACTGTTTCCCCAATATCAAGTCTGGAAGCACTGTTAGTGACTTTGAAAACACACTTATCAACAGAAACACATTGGGATCCGTATTAACTGTGATTGGTGGTTGCAACAAAGGGTCGACACTTTGCAAGGTAGCTCTGGGCTAGCTGGCAATCGTACAGCTCAGTTGGGATTTGTTTGTAGCATAGGACACAGATGTTATAGTCAGTGCTTTAAATGGGCCGGTACTGTCCGGTACTGAGTACCGGCACTTTTTTATTTTGAGAGGGAGAGTACCGGCACATCTCAGGAAAAACATAATACTTTTAATTGGAGAGTACCGGCACTTCTCGGAAACAAGCAGGTACTCTGGCACAGAGTACCTGCACTTTAATTTTTCCATTTCAAGCACTGGTTATAGTACCAAATTGATGTACATTGAATCCAAAACCACGATCAAGTACAATTCAACACATACTATTAAGGGGTAACCAAATATTTATTAAACGCTAACCACAGATGAGGAAACTGAGGGAAAAATCTTACCTACCCTAATCTACCCTGACTACTCATTACCCACAAATGTCCCTAACTAACCTAAGCTACACTTACTTATCACATGTAACGAAACGTTCTAAACATCTACCCCCCAACCCCCTTATGAGACGGGACACATGAAGGACAACACATACTAACCTAAACACATACTATACTATCCTAAACAAATATATATTTATTTGGTATTTTTTTTTTTTTTTTTTTTTTTACAAACAAGAACCCCAACATAGCCCCCCACCCACCCACCCACCCACAAACTTAATAAGTAAAAATATAAAGAATGAGGACCCCCAGCCCCCACACACCAACACTAACTAAACTAACAGCCTATACTAACCTAACACTAAGCCCCCTAAGCCCACTAACTATAAGAACAAGGAAAGAGTAGGGAGGGGAGGGAATCATGTCCATCAAAAAAAGTGTCTAGAGGTTGGCCCTCCGGAGGGTCCTCTTAATGTCCTTGACCCGCCGGTTAATGTGCCGCACGTCCCGGCTCAGGTGGCTCAACTTGCGCAGCACTTTGTCCATCTTATGTTCCATTCTATTGAAGGCTGCAGGGTCAACAGATGGAGCAGTGGCAGTCTGGGTACCGGTGGAGGAGGTCTGTGTGGGTGTGGTGCCAGGCCTTGTGGGCTGTCCTGCACCGGTGGCAATGCTGGGGCCAGGAAGTCCAGCAGATGTTGGACCAACAGTGGCAGCTGTTGGGTGGGGCCACCTGGCTCTGATTGGTGGTTGTGCTGGTGGTGGCTGTGGTGGGCAAAGTAAGCCCACCCTGTGGGAAGGCTCGCCATGCCCCGGAGGCCCGTTCATGGCAATATCGCTGGGCCATCCTCCGGAACCCCGACTCCACCAGCAGGATGTGCTGATATCGCATGGCCCGGCGCTGAAATTCACGGACCTGGTCTGGAGTCATGTTAGCAGCTGTGAAGGCAAATGCAGATATTCTACATTAGTAACTGCATTGTGTGAAATGGCACAGCAAGTTAATCAGACATTACATCTACTGTACTTGTAACAGCTCATATCACAATACAGAGCATTGGATGTCCCTGAGGAAGCATATGGCAGGCCAGACTACAAAGGTCACATCACACAAAGCACATCCATAACCTACAAGATGGGTAATAACTGGCTTTGACTTGCAATCTGAGTTCTGACAGTTATCATCTAAGAATCATGCTGTATATCCTCCGCCAAGAGCTGGGCTACAAATGTCAGTGTACGGAAAGCAAAACTAAAGCCACATGGTCTGCAAGTTGTAACTGGACTTGCCAGTATAGTACCAAGTGCCAAACCTGAGTGTGTATACTAGTATGCAACCAAACCGTCACTTATTCACATGTATGTGTAACATACTGGTAGCATCAGTACTAGGTACCCCATTCACAAACCCATGGCCGTGTTTGAGGGGGGGGCGGTGGATACACAACTATAATTTTCCAACAACATGTACACCGAGGAGTGTATAGGAAACTCCACACATGTTTGTATCTACAGACACACCACAGGTAAGGTCTATCTACAATTAGGAGTCAGCAAACCCTAGAGCACTCATAGGGTCAGACATGTCAGGAAATGCAGAACTTAGTACACAACATATACTTCCAGTGAGGCCTGACTTACATCAGACACAGAGTTGCTAGAACACCCATGATCATGAATTGCATGCACACCTAGGCCATTGCACTCAGGTTCCACAGACTTGTTGCAGTACATGTGGAAGTACATGCTGCTAGGAGGTTCTACCTACTGTTTCAAAATAATGTAGGTAAATAGGGAAGCAGATGTCTATTGGAAAGCTATTAGCTCTACCAATCTTAGAGAATGTGGGTCTGACAGGCTGACTAAATTGGGGCTGACTTCCATTGCGACTCTTGGTGATACAAGTGTCATACACATGACTATCCCCTGTACTCACAGTGGGGCCTACAGGGATGTCCTACAATCCCTACATGATACCATTGGATACGCATTGGCAAACTCAAAACATGTGAGAACTGCATTCCCACTCATGGAACAAGAGAAAAGCTTGCCCAACGCATCACACCTTGCTATGCGTCCAACTCACACAAGTCCATAACCAGCAAACACAACATATAACAGACATATCAACACTTACTGGAGTGGTCGGGGTCCTCAAATGTCGCCACCTCCCCCACAGTGTAGGGTGCCGGTCCACCTGTAAGGTATGGAAGGAAGAAATGTGCTCAAAATCTGTGCACAGTGCAACAATTTCATAAACATTTACAATGTGTAGGCTTAATAATGAAATGGCAGCCATTCAGACATGATGGTACTGAATCTGATATATCACGGCCAACTTGTACATAGTATGGGTCTCCTGTGACAGTTACACACATATCTGCACACATACATTGGCCCTAACTATCATGTGGTTGCAAACATGCCCCATAATTGGTGAGCACTAAAAAATATGGAGTGTAATCGTCTCATCATGTGCATCCAAGAGAGACATCCAAAGCCTGGTTACTTGAGGACTGCATTACCAGTCAAACATGCCTTGTGGCCATGACACATTTATTGCACATAGGCCCAATGTACAGAGGGAGGGGCAGGGACTTTTGTAAGCCATCCTGTTGTTACAGTATAGTCAATTGATGTGGTCCAGCTATGGTGATTTGCACCAACCATGGAGATGTGAGGCCATGTGCATACACTTGGACTGCCATCCATATTTGGATTGTGGCTCAAACTAATTCCAACAAACATCTTAAGATGTTAGCTGAGGGCACCTTACACCTTTTCACAATGTTTTCAAATCAAGAACTGACATGTATCCAAAAAGATCAAGGAACACAATAATCCCACACATTCATAGTACTTCTGTGAACGCTTACCTTCCACACTCACCAGACTCACATGAGACATATGTCTGAGCCACTTTGCTATTATCAATTTACGTGAAGGCAGCACTCATTTTCAGCATCATGTAGTGATTCTAAAGTCAGTCTAGCAATTGCGTCAACATAGTTGGCCTAAATGTTGGCACATCTGTACTTCTCTGTCAATAGTACCCTATATAGACATGATTGGCTCATATTTTGTTAGCTGTTCTGACAAAAAGGCCGCACCAATTTCCTTCATGGAAAAGTAACCTGTAAGTTTGCTGAGCATGTGCTACCTGACAGCTAGCAATTGTGATCCTTGCCATAGTGCATCAATGATCCCCTTGTATTTCCCCAGCATTACACACAGTCAGCAAGTTAGCTGGCAGACATTGCACTAATCCCCTGATGTCACTACAGAGCATTTAATCGTGCACATTAACATAATTCGTACTCACCAACAGTACCACCAATCATGATTCCCAGGTGGTCCAAGAGATCCTGCTACCTGGTGATGAGGTCAGCCCACCGGTGCTTCAGCTGGTGGTCACTCCTCTGGCTGGCATACACACGCTGCAGGTGATGCAGCACCTTTCCCCACCGGATTCTGCGTGCCTCTGTCGGATACCCCTGTATCACCCTGACCCCTGCCTGGATCATGAGCGGCAAGAAATGCGTCACCAGCCAGATGAAGCCCCCCAACTCCTCTTCCCCCATCCTGCCAAGACGTGGCCTACCAGACATACTTATAAATGATGATATGGAATAGGGGTAAAAGAAACAGAAAGGGGAAAAGGGGGAAAGTAGGGGTACAAAGAGAATAAAAGTAAACCTAAACACTAAAAGAGCCCAACTATCCCCAAACTAACACTACCCACAACAGACTCCCACAAACAAGAAAAACACAAGATAAATGGACAATTGTAGACAAAACACAGTACTACAGTATACACACACAATATTTATTTCACAAATGGACTTTACAGATAGCACACAGGACAAAAACAGCACAAAATCTCAGGACAGCACTCTCTACACAGCCACACAGTCTAGAAGGATCATAGACTGCAAAGTGAAAGTGAAAGTACACCCACTGTACATGATCTGTAAACAGGATATCCTATTACATCACTTCCTGTATGAAAAGTCCTGCCTTTTTCGCGTTATGCATCATTTTTTGTTTACCAAAACTGTATTTGCGTCATTTTTTTTGACGCACAGACGTGAATATTAGCCCGCATCCACATAATGATACATGGACTGTACAAATATGTGGATGCGGGCTAAATTTCACTCCTGTGCATCCCAAAAAATGACGCAAATACAGTTTTGGTTGTCAAAAAATGACGCACAACGCTAGGGACGTCAAAATTACAGTGCATTAACTGGTTTGGGGCATTTTTACTTGTTTTTTGGTTATTTTACATTTGGAACATATCAGAGATTGGCTAATTGAAGACAGTATGGTGTTGATGGTGTATATTCACATGTGTGACATCATACTGCAGCGGAACATGATCCACTACACCCTTCACAGTATTTTTACAGTTGGCTGATGCAATAGATGGTCATAAGTGTGGCCTACATATATGTGTTGCACAAATTTTGCATGTTTGGCATAAGGAGAGGATAGCAATGTGACGCACATATGTACAATACCTAAATGCCTTTGGCTCAAAGTGTGTGCTTTGACAACTAATGTGTTGGTTGATCAAGTGTGTGTGTATCACATGAAGCATAATTGTACATATGGTTGTATGAATGTGACGTCCATGTGTCCAATCCTTAGACGCAAGTCAAATTGAAAATGAGCGAGGGCATGTGTTAGTCATACATGTAAAAACACCCGTAAAGTGTACTTCCAAGTTTTAGGGTCACATAGACACCACATGTGACATAGCATGCACCAGATGGATGGCAGACACTTGTTCATGTCAATGGTCCACAATTTCTACATCCTATGTCCTAGAGTATTGGTAAGAGCTTCCTAGGCACTACTTGGAGAATCCCACAGTGAGTAATACACATGCATTGAGGAAGTGGGTACCATGTTGTTTGCACAGACAGACAAGGGTGAATCTCATATGTATGATGACACCACAGTTGAGGCCATAGAAGTGAGCCCCAACTATCAAGTGGCTGTGGTGGACCAGCATACAAGACAGCACGTGTCCACTTATTTCCAGTGATCAATTGCACATAGGTGTCTTGTTCATGTGTGTGGTCCAATGATGATCCTGTAGATTGTTTGGGGTGTAATTTGTCACAGTTGTCATGTTCCGGCAGGTGTCATTACAACATTTGTACACAGGTTGGCCTCTGCACTTCCCACTGCATCTGGGAACATCATAGCCTCTGTGCTGATTATTCTCGCAGCTATTCACCACACACGGCCCATCACTATGTTGTGCGCACTGTGATGCTGTGTGGGAACTGTCAGGGTCCTGACATTTGTGTATTATTCATGGACATTATCAGAGGTTGCTGGTTGTGCTGAAAGCCCCGTACCCAATCCCTGCCTACGGCCCTGGGACACTGTCACACTTTGTCATTCATGCATAAATGCAACCCAGACAAGGGATGGGCCATGAATTTTGCTTTTCCAAGAGGATGTAACTCAAATGGTACAGTTAAAAGGCAGATGATGCTATACAATGTATTTGGGTATGCATGGAAGAAGCCCATGCCCAATGCCCCCGATGTATGAGAGGTTTGCTAACGCAAGTGTGGTACATATGTAGACACAGGGATACTTTAGGGTGACACACAGACAGTTGCCAGTCAGGCTGACAGAATGCAAGGTGATTCAGGATCCAGTTACTTGACAAGTTACGTAATCAGTGGTCTGACTGAGACTGTTTTGAGGACAAACTAGACAGTTGACATGTCAAACTATGTATGTCCTGTGTTTTTGAAGGTGACAAATGAACCCAAGGGCTGAACACTGCTTAATTAGTATCAATGCTTGACGGTGTATTTGACATAATGGCAACTCCTATGTTGTTCCAGGCATCATCAGGGGCAGTGCTTTTTTAAATGGGTGGTGTGCATGGAGGTGATCACAGGTGTGGGCTGCATCTGTTTCTCACCAGTCCTATAGGTGAGACTTGCATTCTAAGGGCCAACAGACATTTTCACAAGGGGAAGCAATCTACATGTGCTAACAGGGCTTTGAAACTAGAAGACACTGTATAAATTGACCTGACGTCCTTGCACTCAGATGTTCTATGACAATGGCATACCATAGGAAAGGGTGTAGCACACTGGTTTGCTAATGTTGGTCTGTGTGTGTAGAGGAGGTATTATCAGGGTACACATCTTAGTATTCCAGGGACCTCTTCCGACAGGTGGGTTGTGACCAGGTGCATGGGTGTGTCATGAGTTAGGAAATGGGCTGACATGTACATGGCATGTCATGTGCGCAATGCATGTCATGTGTGGCACTTGTGCTGTCTATGTTCTGCTTCTAGGGAACCCTAGTCACAGATAGTCCTTGCAAATATTGGATGCAGTTGGACTTACTGCTGTCAAGGGTCTGGTCAGGCATTCCTGTTACTGATGCCAAAGCACATTGACTGCCTCATGTATGAGGCTTGTTTTCCCCTTATTGAGTGATGGTGTCTTAGTTGTGTGCCATATGCTGCGTTGGACCTTGCTTTCAACATGTATGTGTGAAATCGTTGTGGTCCTCTGCTATTGGCCTTCAAAGGAGATATGTACATGATATATGTCATTAAGAGTGTGTGTGTATGTGACCATTGTATGTTAGGCATCACATTAGCTCTGGGATGTTCTGTGTCCTACTCAGTATCTCAGCAATGCTCCATGAGGCAACACTCTTATTCTGATAAGTAGAGATGAAGGTGTGCAAAAAGGAATAGCCAGACCATGATATGGTGATTAGAATAGGTGTTTATTTCAATTCGTTAACTAAAGTGGTGAAGGTGATCATATTCAGAAGAAATTATTTACAATCTGTTGCCGCCTGCGTATACCAGCGGCTATGTTCTGTAGTTCCCCCTCCTGTTGCAGGCCAGCATCCTCCTCTTCCTCCTCTTCAGGCATGTGTGGCTCTGGTTCCAGGAGGGGAATGTTTCTTTTGATACAAATGTTGTGCAATATTGCACATGTGAGGATGATCCTACAGACCACTCGGGGGAATATAAGAGGCTACCACCAGTTGATGTCGGGCAGCGGAACCTTGACTTGAGGATGCCGAAGGTCCGCTCGACAATGCTGCGTGTTCTCCTATGGGCGTCGTTGTATGCACGCTCTGCAGCGGTAATTGGGTTGCCAAATGGTGTCATAATCCATGGCTGGATGCCATACCCCTGATCAGCTGCAAGAGAAAACGAATGGGATCATGTTGATGTAGCTGGCACTATTGAAAAGACCTTTCATGCCAGTAGTTGTCTTGTGTTGTCTGTTACTCTTTTGTGTACTAATTTAGCATCCTATGCTTGTAGGCGGTACCATCTGCATTGTGTTGTTTCCTTGGCTGAACAAGTGTTTGTCTGCTAACCGTTTGTCAGCAGTATGTTTTGGGATTTGCAGTACAGTGTGCCATCCCTAGCATTGTGACTTGTGATACAGGTGTCCGTGTGTCTTCACTGGGGGTGAGATGATAGTTCCGTGCACATTTAAAATTGAAAGTGTTGTGAACACGTTCATATCAAAGTACCCTGGACATCCCATACCTTGCAACTTATGCAATGGATTAATGTAAAGGTCATTGGGACACTTACAATTTGCAAGGTGACATTTAGGCAACCACACTCATTGACGTTTTAACATTAGGCTGTACAGTAATTTCCGATGTGTGACAGGTTCAATGGTGACTTAAGAAACATGGCTAGCGATGTCACGACCTCAGTGTGTTCCTGTTCACATGTTGCTGTTGTGGTGTATGTGTTGTGTGTCCTAGAGGGTTGCTATGCAGTGTGTAGATAAGCAGGTTTTTGTACTTACCAACAAGTAGTCCATTGCCATACCGTCCATCCTGGAAGTGTTTATTGATGGTGCAGTGAAGGAAGATGTATGAGTCATGGACACTCCCAGGATATTTGGCCACGATGTTGGTGATCAATCCCTGGTGATCGACTATGGCCTGCACGTTGATGGAATGTGTGTGCTTCCTGTTGCGGTAGAGGTGTTCAGTTGCAGCAGGTGGCACAAGGCGTACATGTGTGCAGTCGATTGCACCAAGGACGTGTGGGAAGCCACTGATGAGGTAGAACCCCTGTTTTGTTTCCTGCTGCTTCTGCAGTGTGTTAGGGAAGCAGATGTGGCGGGGTATCAGTCGAATGATGGCATCCAGTACTTTGGGCAAAAAGGCGGAGAATGATGGTTGTGATATTCCGCCAACCAGGGCACCAGTTGTTTGGAAAGAGCCACTTGCCAGCATATGAAGTACGGCAAGCAGCTTTGTTTCTGTTGGGATGGTGCGGAGTGTCACCAAAGTGTGGGCCAACTGCTGTTCAATGTTGAGCAGCAGCTGCTGAATGGCCTGCCAGTTCAACCGGTACCTCTATATGATGTCGTGTTCCCTGAGGCCCTGAAGGGTGGTTCTTGGGCAGAATATCCTCTCCTGCCTTCTGCGCTGCCTTTGGGGTCCCTGCTGGTGTTGTTGTAACTGCTGTTGTTGCTGCTGGGCTCTGCGTCTGCGTGCACGCTGGATTTGTATCACCTCCATGGCTCCCTGTTGCTGCTCTGCTGCTCTGCTGTTTGTTCTGTGTGTTCTGATTAAATACAGGTGTGTTTGCCCCATTTTAACGCCTGCCCTGACCCAGGCGTTAATTTTTGAAGCATATCGGGCTGTGCGTAATTTTCTGGCTCCGCCTCCCGGTCGTGCATCATTTTTGCCCAAAAGCATAAATACGATGCACGGCCCTTTAAGCCATTTTTTGGACGGGAACGCCTACCTTGCATATAATTAACGCAAGGTGGGTTGCTGCATCCAAAAAATTACACACACGGCGGATTTTTGTCATCCGCGGGCGTCAAAGTTTAAATACGGGGAAACGTTTGTGCTGAATGTGCGTCAACATTTTTGAGGCACAATCGCCGCAGACGGAGTATAAATATGCCCCTGAATTTCTTCGAGAGACTACTTACTATGTACCCACATCTGGTACCCCATCCTATTTACCTTGTGTGAGTCTCCAACGTGTTATCTGGGGGTCTGGCCAAAAATTAAGCTTCCATTTCAGGATTCCAACTGGGAGAGCTACAAAAATAAATCTTCTCTTTCCTCCAGAGAAAGGCAAATGAATGCAGAGTAAGGGAGGCCTCAGCAGAGATGTAATGTCTTCAGACATTATAAGGCACAATAGTGTAAAAATGCTGGAAAGATTGCCTAAAGGGATACAGATAGAAATCCTACAATATAGGCTAATCTCCTGAGGGAAAAATCTCTGTAGTCTGAGGACTGACCGAATGTTCTTACTTATTGATCAGATGTATTTTTGTATGCAGGAAAAAAGGGAAGCTTTCACTGAGTCTACTGTGAATTATATAAATGGAATAGTCTGTGATGGGATTAATATTGACTTCTTTTGATTTATTACAATGCTCAACCCTTGAAGGGGGACAACACATTTTTTAACATATCTTTATTGAGTTTCAGCTAAATGACAATAAACAAGACAGACCATTAGCCATACACAAACAGTGGTGGTGGAGACATACAACAATGGTAGCCGGGCCACTGCCTCACAAGGCACCGCATGTGGGAAAATAAACAAACTTAGTATGAATAACACATTTGACTTGGGAGCTCTTTCTTGTGGGGTGGGACCGCATGAGCTTTCTGCTGCTTAAACCATATTGGGGGAAGTACTTATGCACATCCCCTCAGTTCCCTCCTTATACAGTCGAGTCTGTGGTATCGCGGGTATTATCTGGCATTGGTCATTTTTAGCTTCCAGGTTTCCAACATATACATCCCAAATATTTGGGGCTCGGGCCCCTACTCCCTGCAATTGGGTCTTACTAATAACATGTGGTTCGGCTTTGGCCCAGTACATTAAGTTCCTTAGCCAGTGCTTCTTCATGTTTGGTGCTGTGCACGCCTTCCAAGACATTGCTGTTTTTTAAACAGTTCAAATGCCAGGTCAAAGAACCTATGTATGTATTTGTCCCTTTTTTATTTAGCCTTACTCAGCAAACATGCTTTTAGTGTGGGGGTACAGTGCAGCCCACTATGTTGGAAATGATCCCTGTCATCGGAGTTAAGTAGACCTTGTGTAATTAACTGAATTGTGTGTATCTTAACCGGGGTTTCCTGGAAACCTCTCTTACCTGCCAAGTGCTGCATACCCATTGTTTGTTCGTGCATTCTGTTTGTATGTCTGTAGTTCATTGTTCCCTGGCTTGTAGGTCTGCCATATAGAGATGTGTGTGGACAGCAGCATATAGGTCAGTGATAGCCTTGCGCAAGCTTCTGTGTGAGAGTATCATCTGTTGGAGTAGCAAAGTAGGTGATTCAGTGCTCCCCTCAGACCACACTGTGTCAATGGCATGTTGTCGCACTTTATAGGTTAAAAACTGGCCTAGCACCAGGCCATATGCGTCTCTCAGCTCCTGGAAGGTCTGCAGGGCACCCTCTGTGTACAGGTTACTGATCAGTGGCATCATCACCTCCTTCAATGCTTCATGGTTTATTAAGACGCCCTGTGTTTCTGGCAGGGACCAAAGTAGGAGTGAAGTGGCCTACTGTGGGATTGTCCCTCTTTTGTGCACATATTTGTGCCAACATCTGAGTGGCACCCTCGTCTGGTGTGTCTCTGTGGGAAGCATTAAAGAAGCACACAGTAGCCAAGTTACAATTTGTTCCCCGTTAAGTATTCTTCGGTTGTCGTAACGTTCTGCATTTGAAGTGTTTCCCTACCAGTGCATCAGCCAATTCTAGCAGTGCTGCTGCATAATACAGTTCGTAGTCAGGGGCACCCAGGCCCTGATCCAGCAACAGGCTTTGGGTTTCATGTAGTACAACCCATTTCATCCTCTTCCCTATATCAAGTCCGATAGGAGCTCATTAAGTGTCTGAAAGAACCGTTGGGGGAGATGTAGCACCAGAGCTGTGGTGCTAGCAAAAGTTTTACAAAATCTTGGTAGTGCCAGCATTTTAGCAATTGCCCCTCAGCTTGGCGGGGTCAATGACAGGGAGACCCATGAAAATGAGGGATCTAGGGGGACCGGCCATAATATCTGTTTTCCTGTTCTTTGGAGTGGCCATCAGTAACATGTCATCCAAATAGATGCCCATCCTGATGGTGTGGGACCTCAGCAGTGCTACTACCGTTTTCATTAACTTGGTGATACAGCAAGGGGCTTTAGTTGAACCGAGGAGACATGATTTGGAATGTCTTTGCTTCCCTGCAAAACTGTTGAAATTACCATTTCAATTGATGGATTGGAAGTGAAAGGGTTGCTTCTTTTAGGTATACCTTTGCTAACCACACCTCTGAAGGTAATCTCTCAGGCAATGAACTCTATACTTTTTGAAATGTCTGTAAAGGACAAAGGCATTCAACAGCTTCAAATTTATGAGTAGAAATATGAGGTGATGGAACCCCATCTATTGCTTCCTTGTGAAGTGATGTGTGCACCTAGCCCAAAAACAAAAGGAGCAAACATTTTCGAGCGATTCTGCTTAGCTTTATTCAGCGATGTGAAAGTTTGGACTGCAACTCTTTTTGAGTATTATGTGTCTCAAACCCTCTTTTTTTTAATAAGTCTTTGCAGCCAGCACATGTAGATACCTGTCACTGTACTATATATTTCTGCTGTAGGACATGGAGGAAGATGATTTGTTACCTAACTGAACAAAGAGGCAATAGAATGGCTAATGATGACCTGCATGGACTATTGCTTGCCTCTCCTCAACAACAGGCCTATGTATTTCATGCCTTTATGAGCCAACCTCATCTGCTGAGAAATCAGACTCACCGTGACATGGGCTCAATGAAGGTTTGTTCATTAAGAAGCACCTTAGAAAACAGAACCCAACACGATCTTGAGAACTGGGCTAAGTTACTACTCACAGTCATAGGACAAGAAACCCTTTTTAAAATGACTGCCTCCCAAACATCTTGTACGTTACTCAGAACTATCCACGTTTACTCCAGGAAAAACTTTTCCACTCACTGCAGAACTCAATGATACAATCTCCAACACTACTGGGACTAACAACAAACAATTCTATTAAATTATTTACTCTTTTGTAACCAGGGAGATACACTGGTGAGCCTGGAACTGACTATTTCATACCTGCTGATTTCGCCTCCAATATGTATTTGGCACCCGTCCCCAATGCACTCCCTGTAATTGCTAGAATCCCTCAGGAATGATTGCCAGCAGCAATTAGAAATTGTTGCGGTCCCACTCACCTGTAAAACTAGGGTGCCTAGAAACTGTGACAGTCCGCCCCTTCACCTGAAGGCCAGTCCTCCACACCTGAACACACCAGAGTGAGCGATTAGCCCCAAGGGGAAAGGGGATAATAAAACAAAGGACAGGGATTTGGTTCCAAAAAGGAATGCTGCTCTCTCTTCACCAAGAACAAGTTCTTACTAGTACGAAAGTAAGTGAACAGGGTTGAGGAGAAGAAAAGGACAGTGCTAAAGGACAGAAGGAAAGCAAGAGAGAAACGGGAAGAAGGAGGAGGCCCGGAACGATTGAGGGAGAAACCATCTAGCAAAGCGGAAGACGCACCCCGTCTAGACAGAACCTGAGACCTGGAGCGAGGAGTGCTGGATGCCATCAGAGGATGCAGAAGAGCCCCCACAATCAGGAGAGCTGCGGCATAGTGGACTTTGGGCAGTGTCATCCTGAAGGAAGACCCCCCGAAGAGAAAAGGAGACAGCAACCAATCAGTATTGCCCACGGACCAATAACACTAATCCTGCTGTCCCCGGGAAGCCGTTTTTCAAAACACTTTCATTTTATTGTTATAACCCAAATAAACATCAACATTCAGAAGCCTAACCATCCTCTGTGTTTATACATCTGTCCAGCCCTCACACAGTGAGCAATTTTATTACAAAACACTGAGGCTTCTATTATGATTTCTTCTCGTGCTTTAATTTAAACAGCAGCCAAGAAAAACTACAACTCCCAGCATTCCTAGCTGGGAAACTACAGAAAATATGTCATAAAGTACCAACCAATCAGGACATCAGGTAAGTGTAAACGTCTTGACTGAGAGCAACAAGTCCTCTTTTCTTGCTGCTCGCAGTCAAGATAAGTACTAGTTTCATTATATTCTATTTACATATTTATTGAGCTTGTCATTTTCTTAGTTGTATATATTTTGTTTTATATCAAATATGTTTACTTGCTCCCGTGTTTAATATAATGCTTGTCACTCGCTCCCCAACATTCTATTTCGAGCGTCTTCAGCATGCGTGGCATAACGGGCATCTCTAAGACCGTAGCGCTCTTACCAGCGGTGTGCTTCATCTGACGCCTGCTAGCGCTTCATTTCCTCCACTTATTTCCGCCTCCTTCCCTGGGGGAATTACCAGTTTTTCTGCACTTGAAGCCAGCAAGTCTCTGTTTGTTCTAGAGTCACAGGCCACGCCTCCCTTTCCTCTGAATAGCTATTGCTCGATGAGGCAATACTTCCTGTTTCTGCCACTAAAGAATTTAGCCCTTTCTTGTCTAGTTTAGTGTATTTCTCTGTTTTGTCACTGGAGTTGCTTATTTTTTAACCTTAAATAATTCATTTTAACCTTAAAATATTTCTTCCTGGATATTTTTTTTTTTTAAGGAATATATGATGGAAAATTATTCTGAAGATGAAGAGGCTCAAAATGTAAAGACAATTTATATTTCTTTATTAAGGACTCAATCCAAAAAGCTGTCTCAAGTTCTATTTCTGATTTTTCTAAGTCCTTTGAGGCCTCGGTCAAAAAAATATTGACCTTCGATACTTCTTCTTCAGGTTCCAAAAATCCCAAAAAACGAAGGGCAGACAATTTGGCCTCTAATATAGACTCTCCTTCAAAAACGTCCTTTTCTGAACCAATTACGTCTACTAACCTTACCTATTCACATTTCTCAATTGGGAGACACAGATGATGATATGGGTGACTCAGACATGGATAAGGATGATCCAGACATAATGATCTGGTCAGGGCATGTGGAGAAGAGGCGTAAAACTTCTCTTAACGAACTGGGAGAGTCCTCTAAAACTGTTAATTCTAACAAATCTATTTTAGATTTCTCAGGTCTACCGATGTTTGATCCTGCACTTATCCGTCACCCAAATTCCACTGAGTGGACACCCTGCGAGCATGTTGCTTCATATGTCTCCAATAAATTATGCCAACCATTAGACAAATTGGCACGTAATAGGTTAAAATCTGAATGTCCTAGACCAGTGGTTCCCAACCTTTTGATTTCTGTGGACCCCCACTTTAACATTAATGGAACCCAGGGACCCCCACTGAATCATTATGGGAATCTGGGGACCCCCGCCTGAGTCATTACTGGAAGCTGGGGACCTAATTTGTCTATATTTTTTAATATTTGTTAATTTTCTAGCCTCTCGCGGACCCCCTGAGAAGGCTTCGCGGACCCCCAGGGGTCCCCGGACCACAGGTTGGGAACCACTGTCCTAGACCTTACCTTTCCAATACTATTGCAGCCACTCCAGTGATTGATCCTAACATGTTAATGTTCTTCACTAAATTTGGGAAGGATCCTAAAAAAGGTGTAGACAAGACTTGGAATAATTGTCAGGACAGATTGGCTGATCTTTCTGGTCCACTAACAAGAATCTTGGACTTGGCAGAAGAAGCCAGATGGAGGGTACCAAAGTCGACCCTGTCATCTTATCAAATTGGGACAAAATGGTAATTTGTCTTTTAGATAACACTAACGCTGCCATGGCGCAGGAGAGACGGAAGAGTTTCTGTTAAAAATTGACCCAAAATTGAGTAATCTCGCTGCCAAAGAAATGGGACAGGACGCTAATGGTTTGCTTTTTAGTGACTCCTTCATTAAGGAGCTGAGTAAATATGTGGCCACCATAACGTCCATAGACAAGGCGCAATCGTCCATGCAAAAAAAATTCCATTCTTGTTTTTTTTGGCATGGCCTGCAAAGGCAGGAGTTGCTTTGCCGGCCGAGTTGCCCACAGAGGTGCGGTCAATCAAAACAGAGGCTCCGCTGGATACCAACAAGAGTTTAAACCACAGTTTTATCCCCAAAGGAATAGTTAATTCAGATGTGGTTACAGATCTAGAGGCTTCCAAAATTCAGGTAAGAGATCAGTCTTTTGGTCCATTGTTGGTGGGAGGACGGACAGCTTTGTTTCTAACAAATTGGCAGAAGTGAACGGCAGATCCGTGGGTGTTGCAAACTGTGTCAGGTTATTGCATAGAGCTTTATTCCACTCTGTTCCAACATTGCCTTGCAAAACTATTGGTTTTTTCCAAAGAACAAGAAGAACTTTTCTCAAGAGATTCACTCCCTTACTCTCAAACAAGCTATAGAATTTTGCTCCCCTCATCCTTTAGGTTTTGACATACCTTATTTCTAATCCAAAAAAAGAACAAAAAATATCGTCCAGTGATAAGTTTGAAGCTGCTCAACAAGTTTGTAGTATACCATCACTTCAAGATGGAAACTATTCTCCATCTTCGGGCCTCGTTATTGGAAAACGATTGGATGGTTCGTCTAGATCTCCAAGATGCATATCTTTTTATTCCAATTCACCAGTCTTTCAGGAAGGTTCTTCAATTTCAATGGAAGGATCAATTCTTCCAATTCAAATGCCTCCCCTTCGTTTTTTCTTCAGCTCCATGGTGTTTTACCAAGGTGTTGAAGCCAGTGGTGACACACGTGAGCGCTCAAGGTGTGAGGCTTATGGTTTATTTAGACGATTTTCTCATCTTACATCAGAACAGGTCTATTCTCACTGACCAATTAGAGAATTTTGTATCTCTCCTCTAAAGCCTGGGCTTTCTCATAAACAAAGAGAAGTCGAATCTCATTTCTTCCCGTCAGATGGAGTTTCTAGGTTTTCTTATAGGCTCAATCAAAGCCACCCTTCATCTTTCGACCCAGAAGATTTCTCATATAAAAAAGGAAATCCTGTTGGTTTTGAACAAAGCAAAGCTTACATTCAAATGTCTTGCTCACATAATCGGTCTTCTAGCTTCGTCTATTCAAGCTATATTTCCAGGTCCCCTTCATTACCATGCTCTCCAAAGGTTAAAAATTCGACATCTTCGCAAAGGTTACGGGCACGAGGACTTGGTCTGTCTGGATCACAATTCTTGTGTCGAACTCCAATGGTGGCTCGTTCATCTAGACGCCTGGAATGGCTGAGCAATTTTCTCTACAGCAACAGATCTTGTCTTAGAATCCAATGCAAGTTGGACTGGTTGGGGCGCAAGAGGTGGTCAGTTCTCGACTGGAGGTCTATGGTCAAAAGAGGAGTTGTCGTTGCATATAAACTGTTTGGAGATTCTTGCAGGTTCCTTTGCGATCCAAATGTTTGCCAAAGACAAGGTAAGTTGTTCTATTCTCTTCCGGATGGACAATCTCTCTGCGGTCCGATATATAAATCATCTAGGAGGCACAAGGTCAAAACCTATGGCCGAGTTAGCAAAGAGCCTATGGGAGTTTTGTCTCCAGAATCAGATTTCCCTTCAAGCAGAATATCTTCCAGGAAACATGAATATGATCAGAGGCTGGTGTTTCAGATATCTTCGGGACTCCAGCAATTGGCATCTTCACCCTGTTTTCAGAAACCTTTCTTCCAGATTAGGTCCTTTCTCTGTCGACCTTTTTGCCTCTTGATTGAATTCTCAGCTCCCTTGGTTTTACAGCTGGAGACCGGACCCTCAAGCGTTAGTTACCAGTGCTTTTCAACAGGATTGGTCCAATCAAACGAATTACACATCTCCTCCTTTCATTATGATTTCCAGAGTCTTGGCGCACATCCGACGCCAATCCACAAAGATTTTTTTAATCACTCCATTTTAGCAGGGTCAACAGTGGTTCCCCTCAGCTCTAGAGCTGTTAATAGACTTTCTAATCCTCCTTCCTCATTTTCCCTCCCTCCTACTGAATCTGCAGGGACTGCCTCACAATCTAATAATCAATCATTCTCTTCGTCTACTGGCATGGATGGTTTCGGGTCTTCCTGGAGAGCCCCTGGAATTTCGCAGGAGGCTGCAAGCTTCATACGTCAGGCCTGGGCTCCCGGAGCAACCAGGGCCTACAAGTCAGCCTGGTCAGCATGGCATAGTTGGTGTTTGGACAGGTGTGCCGGTCCCTTTTCAGCTGATGTAGTTCTAATTGTCAATTTTTTAACCTCTCTGGCAGCTCAGGGTAGAGCATATAGAACTGTTAACATGTATCGGTCTGCAATATCTACTGAACATGTTCGAGTTAACAATAGACCGGTCGACGAACATCCATTAATATGTCGACCTTTAAAGAGAGTACGTTTTTCTAAGCCTCATTCACCTAAGTATAATGCGATGTGGGATGTTAATGTTATTTTACAATTTTTACTTTGACAACAACCTAATTGCCTTTTATCCCTCAAATCCCTTTCTGCTAAACTTACTATCCTTCTTTGTTTAGTTTCTTTGAAATGTATTTCTGATGTTAGAGCTTTAGATATGACCTCTGTCCAGTATACTGCTGCAGGTGTTTTCCTTCAGGTACGAAGAGGAACAAAAACGAATTTGATGTCGGTATTTTATCCATATTTTCCGGATCATCCAAATTTATGCGTGGGAAGTTGTTAGAGAGAGTACATTTCACGAGCCAATGATTTGAGAAAGTCATCTAACCCTCAACTGCTCGTCTCTTTTAGGTACCCGCATAACCCTGTTTCTTCCACTACTCTGGCCCGTTGGGTAAAATGGATCATGAATTTGGCAGGTATTGACATCTCTGTTTTTGGAGCTCATTCCTCCAGAGTAGCTATGGCATCCAAGGCCTTCTGGGCAGGATTGAGTTTAGTTGACATTCTCAAATTGGCCGATTGGTCAAATGTTTCAACTTTCAGAACTTTTTACTGTAAACCGGTCTCTCATGTGGCCAGTTTGTTAATTTGTATGCTTTGAACTAGCATAATAGGAGCCTCCGTGTTTTGTAATAAAATGCAGATTTTCTTAGCTTTAGTGAAAGAAAGTCTTGACTTTACTAAATACACGGAGGCGAGTATTATCCCTCCACTTGCTTTAGCCCTCCCTTTATTTTATCAGGTTCAACTGCCAGTCCTAACCAGATGTCTTAAAAGGCATCTTCCTCTCCAGTTCAACGCTTTGGCTGGTCAGACAGGAAAGGTCCACAAGCTGTCCTTCTTTCAAGGGTTCCAGGATATGATGTTGACTCCGCACCTCGATGAAAAGATTTTCAATGTCATCTTTGGTCTAGAAGCTTTTTCCACCATTGTGTTAGCTTGTTTTATTTTGATTCTTATGTTTCCTTTATTCAGAGTTTACTAACTGCTCTGCAAGAAAAGAGGACTTGTTGCTCTCTGTCAAGACGTTTATACTTACCTGATGTCCTGATTGGGTGGTACTTTATGACATATTTTCTGTAGTTTCCCAGCTAGGAATGCTGGGAGTTGTAGTTTTTCTTGCCTGCTGTTTAAATTAAAGCAAGAAAAGAAAGCATAATGCTCACCTCTGTGTCTTTAATAAAATCAGGACTTTTTTTCACTAAAGATAAGAAAATCTCCATTTACTTTTAATATATACCGCTTGTGCACACCCAAGCAATTTCACACACTGTTTGAAGCCTGTATATCATGCAGAATATCACGTGACAAAGTGACATGATCACGTAAAATGAGGCAGGCATCTTGAATTAGAGAACATAATATTGATCTGCATTAACCCCTTCGCTGCCAGGCCTTTTCTCCCTCAGGTGCCAAGCCTTTTTTTGGCTGTTTGGGGCAGTTCATGCTTAGGCACTCTTAACTTTTTGTCCACATAAGCTACCCACGCCACATTTGTGTCCTTTTTTGCCAACATCCTGGGGATTTTAGAGGTACCCAGACTTTGTGCGTTCCCCTGAAGGAGACCAAGAAAGTAGCCAAAATACAGCGAAGATATCATTTTTTTTAAACAAAATGGGAAAAAAGGGTTGCAGAAGAAGGTTTGTCGTTTTTTCCCTGAAAATGGCATCAACAAAGGGTTTGTGGTGCTAAAATCACCATCTTCCCAGCTGTCAGGAACAGGCAGACTTGAATCAGAAAACTCAATTTTTCAACACAATTCTGGCATTTTACTGGGACAAATCCTATTTTTACTATTTTTTGTGCTTTCAGCCTCCTTCCAGTTAGTGACAGAAATGGGTGAAACCAAAGCTAAACTATTCTGAAAAGTAGACAACATTCTTATTTCAGCAAGGGGTAATTTGTGTAGATCCTACAAGGGGTTCCTACAGAAAATAACAGCTGAAATAAAGAAATATTGAAATTGAGGTGAAAAAAACCAGCCATTTTTCTCCACGTTTTACTCTGTAACTTTTTCCGGCGATTTCAGATTTTTTAAAGCAATATACCATTACGTCTGCTGGACTCTTCTGGTTGCAGGGATGCATAGGGCTTGTAGGTACATCAAGAACCCTAGGTACCCAGAGCCAATAAATGAGCTGCACCGTGCAATGGGTTTTCATTCTATACTGAGTATACAGCAATTCATTTGCTGAAATATAAAGAGTTAAAAATAGGTATCAAGAAAACCTTTGTATTTCCAAAAGGGCCACAAGATAAGGCGTTGAGGAGCAGTGGTTATTTGCACATCTCTGAATTCTGGGGTGCCCATACTAGCATGTGAATTACAGGACATTTCTCAAATAGACGTCTTTTTTACACACTGTCTTATATTTGGAAGGGAAAAATGTAGAGAAAAACAAGGGGCAATAACACTTGTTTTGCTATTCTGTGTTCCCCAGAGTCTCCCAATAAAAATTGTACCTCACTTGCGTGGGTAAGCCTAATGCTCGCAACAGGAAATGCAACAAGGACATATCACATTTTTACATTGAAATCTGAGATGTTTTTTGGAAAGTGCCTAGTTGTAGATTTTAGCCTCTAGCTCAGCCGACACCTAGGGAAACCTACCAAACCTGCACATTTTTGAAAACTAGACACCTAGGGGAATCCAAGATCGGGTGACTTGTGGGGCTCTCACAGGTTCTGTTACCCAGAATCATTTGCAAACCTCAAAATTTGGCCAAAAAAACACTTTTTCCTCACATTTCGGTGACAGGAAGCTCTAGAATCTGAGAGGAACCACAGATTTCCTTCCACCCAGTGTTCCCCCAAGTCTCCCGATAAAAATGGTACCTCACTTGTGTAGGTAGGCCTAGCGCCCGCAACAGAAAATGCCCCAAAACACAACATGAACACATCACATTTTCCCAAAGAAAACAGAGCTGTTTTTTGCAAAGTGCCTAGCTGTGGATTTTGGCATCTAGCTCAGTTGGCACCTAGGGAAACCTACCAAACCTGCGCACTTTTGAAAAATAGACACCTAGGGGAATCCAAGATGGGGCAACGTGTGGGGCTCTCACCAGGTTCTGTTACCTAGAATCCTTTGCAAACCCAAAAATGTGGCCATAAACCACTTTTTCGTCTCATTTCGGTGACAGAAAGTTCTGGAATCTGAGAGGAGCAACAAATTTCCTTCTACCCAAGTCTCCCGATAAAAATGGTACCTCACTTGCGTGAGTAGGCCTAGTGCTCGCGACAGGAAAAGCCTCAAAACACTATTTGGACACATCAAAATTATCAAATACAAAACTACCTGTTTTTGCAGAGGAGGCACCTGCATTTTTGGTCCTGGGCTCACCAGCCATCTAGGGAAACCTACCAAACCCAGACATTTCTAAAAACTAGACACCCAAAGGAGTCCAGGGAGGTGTGACTTGCGTGGATCCCCCAATGTTTTCTTACCTAGAATCCTCAGCAAACCTCAAATTTAGCTAAAAAATCAAAACTTTCCCACATTTCTATGTTGGATCACGGCACTGGTACAAATTTCCTACCACCCAACGTTCCCCTCAGTCTCCTGGTAAAAATGATACCTCATTTGTGTAGGTGGGCCAAGTGCCTGTGACAGGGAAGAGCCACAAACATGTCGAAATTGAGGGGGAACCAAAGCTGGTCCAAAAGGGCAGTTTGAAAAAAAAACATTTTTAGGCTGACAAGTGCAGCAGACTTTTTAGCAGGATAGATGAGACAATGTTGGGTGGTAGGAATTTTGTGGATTCCTGCAGATTCTGGAAGGTTCCATCACAAAAATGTGGGAAAAATATGTGATTTCCAGCTAAGTTGGAGGTTTGAAGGGCATTGTGGGTAAGAAAATGGTGCAGGGTGCATGTGAAGCACACCACCCTGGAATCAACCAGATATTTAGTTTTCAGATGTGTCTAGGTATTGTGGATTTTTCTACATGGCAGCGTCCCAAAGTCAAAAAAGTGCAGCCAGCACCATTCCAAGTGGGACGATTTTGAGAGTTACCAAGCTCTCATGGCCCAAATCTAAAATCAAAACCCAAAATAATCAAATGTCTTCCTGCTTGCCGTGGGATAAGATGTTTCAGTGTACAGGAGGAAGAGCTGAAAGACTGTTACCCCCTTCATTTGGGGTGGAGGCATAACTAGGCCCATACTGGTTGGTAGCCACCACCCCACTATTTTTTTTTAATTCCCTGGCATCTAGTAGACTTTCTGCCCCGTCTCCAGGTGTGGATCGTGGGTAATTGCCCCATCTGCCCACTGCTGGACTGAACAACTGAGGCCCCATTTATTTGGGATGGGGGTATGGCCATACCCCCACCCTCTTACTTTGGAAAACAAATCTTCCCTGGTGTCTGGTGGGCTTTCTGCCCCCCTTGGGAGAAGATGGGCCTTCCAAAAATAGGTCGATCTGCCCCCAAGGGGGGCAGATATGGCCAACAGTAATGTGCCCCCATGGGGTGCGACCCTTGCCCAAGGGGCTTCCCCCCCAAACAAAACACACACATACACCCACACCAATCCCTGGTGTCTAGGGTTTCTACCCCCCTTGGAGGCAGATTGGCCTAACAAAAATAGGCAGAGAAATGGCCTAATACAATTTGCCCCCCAGGGGAGCAACCCTTGCCTAAGGGGTCGGTCCCCATACATAAAAACATAAAGTAAATAAAAATATATATATATACCTGGTGTCTAGATTTTTCTGAATAATAACCAATCTTGTCCGGCACAAGCGAAACGCTGCAACAAATGTCACAAATTAGGACATTTTTAGATTGTGTGTAAAAGTTATAAAAATAACATATATGTAAGCAAGGTGGATATTGATACTGATGAATGAGTGCATGATGTATTGAAGTTAGTGCTCACATTTGACATTGCTAATTCTACACCCAATTCTAACCTGGTAAAAAGTCCATTATGTAAGTTCAGGATTGGTGAAGTGAACCTAAAAAACATATGATGGCAGGCTCAGGTGCTCCAATTACAATCATATTGGATGTTTTATATAATGAGCATAGTGTTCACAATAAACCTCTTTCTCCTAAAGACATTCAACTGAAAGCTTATGGAGACCAAGATATTGATATGCTTGGGTTTTTTGATGGATAATTTGAAGAGAGGCAATAACTAAGATTTATGTTGCCATCAGAGGGAAGAATATTTTAGGAGGGCAGGATCTGGTTAAAGTAGGAGTAATGTTGGTGCCAGGCTCAGATACACCTGTGTCAAATAATAATAATATACTTATTGCCTCACTTGATATGCATGAAAATGACAGCATAGTTTCGAAGTTTCCAGACGCTTTCAGTGACACAAATGATGCTATCCCAGTGATTCATAAAGTGAGACCAGTATTGTTAAGTGTGAAGACATATTTACAGAAACTGTTGGATAAATTGACTGGGGAAGGTGTTATTACCAGAACTGATTCATCAGAGTGGGTCAGTCCTGTAGTAATTGTTCGGGAAAAAAATATGGGGAACTTTGTTTATCTGCAGACTTGTGTACACTTAACAAGAATATAATTGCGGAGTGCCACCCCTTACCCAAGATCCAATATCCAATACCAGCTTACTAACACTGGTTTAAAAAAATATATTTTTCTTATTAGACTTGAAGTCTGCGTACCACCAAATACCACTTGCTGCAGAATTACAAGAGTTAACCACATTTATTACACCTTACAGAGGGTACAAATTCTTACGACTACCATTTGATTTAGCATCTACAGCAAGTGTATTAAAAAAATTAATGGACACAATTTTAGCAGATGTCAGAGGTGTGCCTGCAACCATACCAGTGTGCTGTGTTAATCTCTGCAGAAACAAAACATGAACACAGCATGATTTAGGAGAAAGTGTTGATGCCATTTGTTAACCGAAGAACTTGAAAACTTGGGTCACTTACATTTTCTCTGACTCAGGCGATCACAGATGTAACCCCACCAAAAGACAAAGACATCTTGCAACCATTTTTGGGAATGAGTGAGTATTACTCCAGATTAATTCAATGTCAAGCATTGGTAGTACAACCATTACATGATTTGCCAAAAAGGGTGTAAAATGTGAGTGGAACACATCCATCAATGAAACCTTTGAAAAAGGTAAACAATTAATTGTATCAGCACCTGCATTATCACCACTTACACCAGGATGCAAAGGTCTGCTCTCTGTAAATGCCAGTCAGACATGTAGATGTACAGTTTAACAGTGGTTAGACTACAAAGAAAAAAACACAGCTTTTGCTTCCTGTTGTCTAAAGCAGGCAGAACTACATTATAATGCCATAGAACAAGAAGTATTAGTTTGTTCAAGGGCAGGCGAAAAGTTGAAGACATTTCTGTGGGGGTCACAAACCTCTCATACATAGGTTAAATAGCAATGGCACTGGCAAGGCATCAGTTAGGCTAGTTAGACTGTTGTCTTTCCTACAGGAATACAATTTTACAATTAAATATATATCTGGAGGCGGAATGTGACGGCTGACTGCCTTTCAAGAATGCCTCTTAACATGCCACCTCAAGACAAGGATTTGAATGATGTGGAATGTGTATTAGCACTAGCTGAAGATGTTTTAGACTCCTCCGGTTCTATTACTCTAAAAGATTAGCTAGAATGCAGCAGAGAAGCTAAAGTATTGTTGTCTGCCATAGATTTTGTCAAAAAAGGGTGGTTAAATAAAGGTCCTTGGTATCTGCACTCAAACCCTTTGCTCAAATAGCTAATGAGTTAATCTGTTCTGAAAGGTGTTTTGAACCACTAGTCTCACTTTGGGAGACCTTGATCAAGGCTGCACTATGGATGCACAGGTCTCTAACTGGATTGACAAGTGTAACACATGCCTTTTGTACGACATGCACAGGAAGAAATCTCAAACGTTATTTCATTTAGTCCTTCGAGCAGAAGATATTTAGTGGAAAGTTGCCTTGGACTTTGCTGGTCCATTTGATGGACTTGCTAATGACAAATGATATCTTCTAGTCTTGATTGACTACTTTTCAAGTGGGTTTACTTTTTGTTTACAGAGGGACCATCTACAGCTACTGTTACTAAATTCCTTGGTATGGACTTTGATACTGAAGGCCCTCTCAAGGAATTGGTGACCGATAATGGCACAAATTTCACATAATCACAGATGAGAGATTTTATAGATTTCTTTCATGTCAAGCACTTGAAGGTAGCTCTTTATTCCCTGACCTCCATGGCTTGGTTGAGAGAATGAACAAGTTTTAAAAGGAAGGTATTCAATCAGTCTTAGTTGCTGGTTTACCAGTAGAGGAATTTTTAAAGAAGAAACTATGGATATATTTGATGCACCTCATAGTACAACAGGCATTTCACAGTTTAGACAACTCAGGAAACAAGATCCCAGATTGAGGGTATGTCCAGATTGGGTCAAGAGTGACCACTGTTATTTGAATGATCATAAAGAAGTGACAGCTCAGCAGACTGCTCAAAAATATATTGTGATACCAAACACTCAGTAAAAAAACTGATTTTCAAGTGTAAAGTTGGGTCATAATTAAAAGGCCCACTAAGGTTAAAAAATGAGAATCGAGGTACATAGCACCAGTTCAGACACTCAAAGTTGCAAAGGGTTCCATTTTGCTTTAAAAGAATGGGTGTTGGAGCAAAAGATGTCTAGTTAAAGTTACCATGGAAAAGGCTTTAGAAAAAAACAGATGTTGCAAGGGAGGTTTTGAGGATTCGTCTCAAGCCTATTTTTGGTTCACAGAATATGATGTTAACACTGAAATGTCAGGATTGAATGATTCTCAAAGAACTGACCTCATGAACTATGAAAGTTCTGTTGAAATTAATTCTGACTTATAAGAAAACATGACATATTCACCATCAGGCTCATCCTGGGATGGCTCTGATGTGAATGGCATGAGACAGGAACAGGTTCATGTTACTCAAACAAATGTGGATTCAGATCAACTAAACAGTTGGCCTTTTTGCAATGTAAATCTTTGTTTTAAAATACAACTCAACTACCTAATGTTCATTAATTTCACAAATTTACCATTTTACTTACAATTTTTGGAAAAGAGGAAGATGATATAGAGTACTTGTTCATAAAGTACAGTACTTGTTTATAAGTTAAAGCGTGTCCTATCTTGAGGTTTACTGTAATCATCCTTACCTGCTATTGTTCATGTTGTTTCTTCTATTACATGTTCTAGCATCACTCTAAAGGAGACAGCTAAATGCAGTGGGAGTTGGAACTCACCGGAGCTGGACCTGCTAGACGTGGGCTGCTTATTTATTTGTAATAAAGCTACTATTCAACTTTTGCTGGCTTGGTGTAATACTGTACATTACCGTGTATCTCAGTTAGAGAGGAAGCAGCTATGGCCTAGCCCTTTTTGATGCCTTTACCCAGTTTCCATTGAAAAGCTGCTTCCTAGTCCTCGAAAGTAGTGGCATAGCTACCACAAGACACCTATGGCCTCTATTCAGTGGCGACATCCTGCTGCTCCTCCCCATAACGCTGATTCAGTACATGCTTGTTTACTGACAGGCTACCATTCTAAATTAAGTACCAATCTGCCTTATTCCTCCTGTTCCCTAATGAGTTTCCATGTAAATATAGTTGTGCTTTGGCAGCGGAAAGTCCTTATTATGGAAGCCTTATTTCCGACTATTGTTGACCTTCAAGTTTCAGCAACTAAATGGCTGCATGTGTTAATGTTTTTTTATAATGTGCAATTTCAAGTGACAAATTATTTGTGCACATTAATGATTTTATTATGAATATAGTTTGTTGTAGTTGGACACTCGCTCCTAAGCGAGATTGCTGGTCTATGGATGACAGTACTTTTGTTTGTAGGCAACTGAGTCACTCCAACAAGTCACAACTGTCAGCTCAACCCTTCCGATTCACAAGCAGTAACTCACCAACACTCAGAAAGCAAAGGCGATTTCTGTCAGCTTTACACATGGACTCTAGATTAGACCTCACAGGGAAGTTGTGGTGGAACGGAAGTTGCCCTTTTCTCTCATTAGCATCAAGTCTCATACACACAAAGGCAATGAAGGAGATGCAGGAGAGTTTTCAATAGATTTATTGAAAAGACTGCAATTCATAAAATGCATGTGCTGCAATGATTAGGATAATGAACAGTAAAAGAAGCAGAATTGTAAAGATGAGAGTTGTGAATATAACCCCCCCCACACCATCCAAAAATAAACATGAGATATAGAATTCCTAACCAAAAAAAGCCTAGTTCTCTATCCTAGTGAGAGCTAGGTATGATAAACTTAATCTGCCATTACCATGTTCATGAGAAGCACCCCACAACCCTTGTTACCTTGGAATGAAGTCTTTAGGTCAGACTCCTTGGTGACACAAAGGCTGAGTTCTGCAGCAAGGTGACATGCAGCATATATGGCATCTAGAAGGAACCCCTCCAATGACCTTGTCCGTGTAAGGTGTATTTGTACAGATCATGTAGGATCCCTGATGCAAGTATGTTCCTAAACAGTTGATAATATGGCAGACTTGTTGTCGGAAATTGCATAAAAATTCCTAACAAGTGCCCATGATATTCCTCTGACAGGTAAGTGGGAAAGGGACATGATCACAATACCTACGTGTATCACTGATAGTGATGCATATAATGGCGTCTTCTCAGAATGGCACTGATACTGAAAATCAAAACATTTCTTATAAAATGTAAGCACATGGTGAAAGCTAAAAGAAATAAATGAAATAAAACAGAGCAAGCTAAGTAGGTGAATGGTCATTAGGTGATGGGGGCACAGGCCTGCAAGCCCAAGGCTAAGCTGACTCCTGTGTCCCAAAGGAAAACTAAAATGGATTCAGCACACCCTCCCCATTGTCGAAACAGGGGTGCTAACTCACTAGCGAGGGTACATAAGTCCAAAACTAAAATGCTCTGAGCTAAAATCTAAAATCTATTTAAAACTAAGCTAAAGTCCTACCAAGAGAATGTCAACCATGACAGGCAAGGCAGACCAAACACAAGCCAAATTTCTAAAAGGCAATTTGGTATTACATTTTATACTTTTGCAAAAGCCAAAGGTCGAATTCATTCAACAATAGGTATGATTGTGAAGGCCTCCAAAGTCAACAAATGTGAGTGTTTCCAGGAAGGACTCCACATCAGCAGTTGTCAGATGATCACAGGATTGGGAGATGGACCCACGGAGCAGAACTGCGCAGATGCCCCAGAGGCAGAATCACCCGCGTAGGCAGCACCATCAATAGTGCCAGATGTCATCGGAGCCATGTAGTTCACAAGCGGTGGCTCATAATTGGCCTCGCAAATCAACCTTAGTCTCATGGGGCACAACCGTGAATGAACCCTCATCAGGAAAATCAGTAGTTCCTTGTCCACAGGAAGCACTGGCTGTATAGCAAGATACACTGACGGCAGACACTCAAAGATGCACTAGGTGCAATGAAAGACAGGTTGCACGCACCACATGACTGGTCGGACTGACAATGACCAATCATGCTCCAATTCTTCCAGTAACGGAGCGCCAAAGAACTGCATCATGCGTTCACGACACAGCTGGGTTGGTGGTAGCTCCATCACTCTGCTTATCTGAGAAAGCACAACCACTACGTATTAGGAATAGCAGTATTCCGCCAATCAGTATTGCAGAAACCGTGAAGTGACCCCTACTTGCAAATCATTTGATGACTATCAGTAGTCTCACATTCACTTCCGCTCAAAAAGACCTCTGTTTCGTCATTCAGATATTTGAACTCAAAAGAAACTCCCACTCTTCCTTACTATAGCTATCTCGTAGCCGCTTGAATCTGCCTACAGCAAAATGTTTGAAACATTTTGTGAAACGAAAGGTCGAAATTGGCAGAATTATGACCTCATATACAAGCCTTACTGTTGATGGTCTCTCTGCTATGACGAAAGGCAGCTTTTCTAACTTTTCTGTGTTAAACATGGTGTAACTTGCTTCCTTTTAGGCATTATCTATTGCTCCCTGGATAAATTAAAAGCAGCAAACAAGTCACTACTGTTTATGTGTTTCCAAAGAATGCAGCCTTTTTTTAGAATATGCAATGTCCAACCCAACTGCATGATGGATCGCAGCTGACTTTGCACATGTTGTTAAAGGGACAGGTCATTTTGAATGTTATCAATTGCAGAAAACATGATATTATTGTGTATATTCTGTTGGACAGAGTATGTATGCTATTATTGACAACAGCTAAAGACTTTTCCATATTTTTGTTATCTGTCTGCCTCAAACGTGAAGCTGCTTTCATTTGAGAAAGCTTCCAGATCTCACTTTATATGGCATACAGGAATCGTTTAGCTCGGGGTTTTATTGGACATAGCAAGAACTCCTGCAAGTCTACTTCCTCTGACATGAGACTAAGATGTTCTTTAACTGCTGCTAAGGTGTTAGTGCGTGACCATTGTTGGCATAGTTTACTGTTTGTAGTAACTACACCTGAGTGTTGTCACGAGACATAGCGAGGGTCTGGTCGCCTAGTCTTGGAACCCCCTGAGGAATTTACAGAATGTGCCTGACACCCATTTGTGTCCAAAGGCCACAGTAATCAGCCGCCTGGACTTGAAAGCGTGTAATTACAGGTACCATTCTGAATCCAAGAATTTATTTTTTCCTCATGTCATTTAGGAATGTTTATCAATTAATGAATTTGTCTGGTGTGGGGATACTAGGCGCGTTCATTTCTTTTATTTTTGCTAACCCTAAGAAGGATGTTTGTTGTACTGTGCCATTTAAAAATATCATTTGTACAGGAAGAAGGCATGCTCTAAACAAAGCTTCCCTTCCCTGAATTTGCCAATCTTTTGTTCCCCATACACTTTCTACATCAATAGTGCTCTTCCAGTATTCACAACCTTCAAAAGCAAGCCGGTAAACAAAGAAATCTAGTAGATTAATTTGGTGTTGGTTAGCAAACTTTTCCTCATTTTAGATTCTGGTAATTTGAAATAATATGACTGCATTTGTAGTGTAATGCCCAAATAAATATGCTAATTTGTCTACATATGCTTTGGGGCTCTCCACAGGTGGAGTTGAACAGTGTTCCCATTGTGTAATTAAATACTGCTCTATGTCAAATTGCTTGGTGCAGAAAGTAATGTCCCCAATGATGATAACAGAACATTTCCCCATAATTCGCTGTGTTCATATACACATCTTCACTTTCAAATACAGTATAATCCTACAGTTCAGACAGTATAGAATAAACTGTGTTAATATCCCAGTCATCAGAACCAATAAAAGGTGTAATTACATCAGTCATTGAAAGTTTAAATACATATGGAATTTGGATATCCTCAGTAGGCCCATATATATCAAATGGAACTTCATCCCAAACAACCCCATCTTTAATTGGTACTGCTGAAATGTTTACAAGGGACCAGTTTTTTCAGACCTTATGTGAGGAGAGAGATGGTGTTAGTACTTCATCCACTGGCTTGACAGAAGAGCATTTACGAAGATAATCACCATTTATCAAGAGAAAGAAAACAGTCACAAAACAAATCCCTAACAGAAAGGCAAGCAATGCCAGAAGTATCCACAGATAATGCCCTGGATAAAACAAACTGTTATTTTTAAGACATTTGTACAGCGTACGTGTCATTGAAACAGTTTCAGTTGCAGATGTAGATGAAGTTGTAGAAAAGTCATCTTGGTAGATAAAGTAACCAGAAGCAGTCTGTGAAAACACAGAACCCGGTGCTAAGCTGGTGGATGGATCCACTTCACATGGATGTTCATTATAGACAATGTTGTCAGTTTGTGTTGCATTTGAGTAATAAACAGCCACATCTTGGACAGTTCTTGTCGGTGAAGTGGTAACAGGAATCAGCAGAAGCTCATTCTCCACCCTCTCCATGCTCAAGGAGGCATGTGTAGAATGTTATACATGCAGGTTTATTCAGAAGTGTTGTTGTTTCTTCTTTGAAGAGGTATATCCTATACGGAAGTGAGAGGGGACTGGGACCTACCCAAGGAACCTCAGGTCTACTGTGCAGGATCTGCCACATGTTGCAATTTGATATTGTCAATGGAGACAAATCTGATCACTTTCGAACCTGGCACTGGTGGTAGAATGACAGTTCTGGTGCTTGAATTCCCAGGACTGGAACCGGTGCTCTGTAAGATGGGCCGAATCCCTTATTCACATCAATCTTCTCATGAACCAGATCCCCAATGTTAGGAATCCAGCCTGTAGAAGTTGTTGTTAAATCCCTTATACTTAAGGTGGCAGCACTGGCGAATGAATTATCACAAAACTGTTAAAGCTCATGTACGATAGTGAGATGTTCATTTATGTCAAAAGGTGTGTCTGCCGCCACCATAACAGGGCCATCTTGATCTGGGACATACATAGGTATCCCAAAAAGGACCTCATAAGGAGTGTGTCTCCCCCAAGGACCGTCTTGGCAGATTATTCAGTGCTCTTTGGACCTGATATAGGTTATAAATCTAACTGCGACCTGAGCCTAATACTCTAGCAGTTGAGGACTGCTTTAGGTCACAATTTCTCCTCTCCCCAAAACAGAATTACCCTCAGGATGATATGGGAAAGAGCATTGGAGTTCAACAACCATCGTCCTCATGGTGTCCCTGAATGCCCTAGAGGCAAAAGCAGGGGCCTTGGTCCAAGTGGAATGCTGCAACCGCATATGTAATTTGAAATAACATGACTCTGCATTTGTAGTGTAATGCCTAGAAAAATATGCAAATTTGTCTACATGAATTGGGGCTCCCCACAATTGGAGTTGAACAATGTTCCCATTGTGTGTAATTAAATACTGTTCTATGTCAAGTTGCTTGATGTAGAAAGTAATGTCCCCAATGATGATAACCGAACATTTCCCCATAATTCGCTGCATTCATATATACATCTTCACTTTCAAATACAGTATAATCCTGCAGTTCAGACAGCAGACCAGCAAGTCTTTTATAAAAGTTCAAACGTAAGCCAACCGATGCGGCCATACCCAGAGGGATCTAGAACAAGATGTATTTGTATGCACCATCAGGTTTTCAGGTTGTAAGGGACCACAATGGTTCAGGTATATATATTGCAGTGGCCTACTGGACACTAAGCGGGATGTCTGCTGTAGGCGTTTGAAGTTGGAGCCTTTTATATGTTGGCAAATGTTACAGCAAAGAACATATTGCTTGGCCTGCTTTTAAAAACCCAGCTACCAGAAGCCTTTCTGTAGGAGTGATATTGTGGCCGCGACACCAGCATGAACAGAAGCGACATCCTCATGCGCTGCTTTGATGAGATCTAATCTCTGATCTTGGTTGGGGGATTACTGAATCTCCCACCCCAGGAATTGTCGCAAAGGCAACATTCTGTGCACCAATATGGTAGGAATATTTTGTAGGGTATGCTTTTGGAAGAGGCTTGCCCTCAGCCGAAACTTTCACGGCAGCCTGAATCTCATTATCCAATCTTGTGCAAGAACGAGTCACTGCAGCAACAGAAGTCGTAGCTACAGCGGATTTGGCAGCTTCATCAGCCAATGTGTTTCCTACAACGTGCACTCCTACATGTTGATGGACCAGTGTATGTACTACATGAGAATCTCGTAGCTTATCCTTTAGCCACCCTCCCCACAGAGGTCTTTGATTTAGGTGTTCCCCTTTTGACTCTCTGAACCCATTCAACCACTAATGATTGAGATAATCATTATAAGACTGGACACAATAGTACGAATCACACAGTAAAATGTGAGCTGTTCCGGATCCGTATGTTCCAGTGCCAAGATAAGAGTTTTAAGCTCAGCCAACTGAGCTGTTCAGTCACCCCGGTCTGCGTGTGGGTATGTAAACGGTGGACTTCCCTCATCACTCTGCTCACAGCTGCGCAAGTGGCTGAGTATTGATGTTTTGTACCTAAAGCTGGTTGTGCTTAACCATCAGTGTAAATAACAGTTTGATATCTGTCAAGTAGCAAGATGTTTGTAGGTGCGGGGTACTCCTGTTCTTATTGGAGAAATTCTTGTGTTTGAAGTTTTGAATCAAAGATGTAGTCAACATCAGTGGCAGTCAAGGAGGTTATCCATTGAATACAACGTGGATGTAATACTTTAGCGTTAAGAACGTTTCCTTTGGCGACAGGCCAGCACGAGGGTAATGACAATGATGCGATTTCCTTGAACAAGTGGCCTCTCCTTTATGATAGCCATCTATACAGCAGTCAGTATTTTTTCTGTGGGTGCAAATTGTTGTTCTTCGTTTGAGTACAAATGTGATTTGTGTGCTATGGACACCGTGCCACCTTCATTAAAGGTGAGATAGTTGAACCCGATGGCATCAGCAATTATTCTGATGATCAAATTTGTTTTGTTGTCACATGTGTGTAAGTGTTTTGCTTGTAGCATGTCTTGCTGCAATCCTCTAAGGATGCACATGTGTTCAACTGTCTAGTGTCTGCTTGAGAAATTTGGGCCAATTAAACCATAGAATGGTTTGATGCGTTGTGCATCATCTGGAATGTAAGTTCTGCCAAAATTAAGGAAAACAAGTAATGACTGTAGTTTCTTAATGGTTTTTGGTGGGTGAAGTTGAGCACATTTTTCTAAAAAGTGCTGGGACAGGCTCTTGCCCTCATCTGATAGCTTGCATCCCAGGAACAATACATTTAGAAAGGCTATTTTAGTTTTCCTAAAATTGAATTTCTAGCCAAGGGGTGTGAACCCTAAAATGATCAGATCGCCCCTGGCAAGCTGGCAAGATGAATGATGGGGTCGTCATCTATAGGTAGATCTCATCCACATAGGACAACGCCTCTGGATCAATATCATGCAGTATTGATGTTACACAGGCTGAGAACAACCATGGGCTGTACTTATAGCCCTGGGGAAAACTGCAAAAACGTTTTTGTGAGCCAAACGAGAATGCACTCAAGTCCCAACTTTCATGAGCTAAGTTTTGGCAGAAAAAAACTTTGGAAATATCCAAGGTTGTTTCGTATTTTTTATGCACTATTTTGTTAATTAGTGTGGTGCTGTGCGCATTTTGTATTGCGTATGTGCGTGTATAATTATTTAGATGTCTGTAATCTAAAACTATTCTATATGAATGGTCTGGTTTGGCAACGGGGAATAACAGGTTTTTCATTGCAGAGACGCAGGGTTCTATTACTCCCTGGTAATCGAGCTGAGTGAGGATCTCTCTCACTTAAGCTTTTGCCTCGTGGTTAACAGGATAATGGGGCTTAGGTGTAGACCTAATCAGTTTTGCATGGTAGAGGGAATCCTTATCCCACCCTACAGGGTTGTGGTACAGTGCCCGGTGCCTGCGCCAAAGCCCAGTCAACAGCGCAGGGTTCTTTTACCGCATCCAGAACAAGATCTGAGAAAGAAAGCAAAATGACATCTTCCCCATGTGGGAGCGTGCAGACCTTTTCTGGTGGCCAGTCTCTTTCTGTCAATAGGATAACACAATTAAGTTCTTTCTAAAAAAATTACACTAATAATGTGCTCTATATCTTACTCAATTTGAAAATTTAAATCTTAAACTCTGTTGGGTGGGCATCCGTCCGCAGTCTCAACTACGAGAAAGTTGTTAATTGCTGTCACATTCAGATGATCTTCAGACGCTGGCAACATATCGTGACTCATGCTGTGCTGTCCAGCAGGGTCACTGCCCACGTCTTGTTCCTCAGCAATGTTCTCATGTTTGCTGGCATGTTTTATTGAAATTGCTGCCTTTTTCTTTTTAAATTGTGGCTTCTGTTGTGGGGATTTGTCTTCTTTCTTGTATGAAGACTACTGTGAGTCTTTCTACTGTTTCATGTAATCAGGGCATTGCTCTGACCGACTCACTCTCTCACTCAGTCTATCTGCTGTGTCATGAAAGGAACGAGAGGAACGGGTACCAATATATCTGTCAAGTTTCTCTGTTCCTGAGATTATATCTCCTTTCAGAGCTTTCCAGATGTAGAGAGTCTGCTTTCTGACTTCTTTCTTTATTTTGTTTTTGTTTATCCCAGCGTTTTTAGAACCCTCTTGTGCTTGTTTAATAGTTTCCTTAGGGGTAGTACTCAAATTTCAAGTTTCTTTGTCTTGACTCCCAAACTATCATGTCTCATTCTAGTATAGGATTCAGAAATAATTTTTGGTAGTTGATGCTCCTGTTCCAACTGTGGAATCTCCCAGAGCCACTGGTATATAGCCAACTGCTTCCCCTTTAATGTTACTTAGCATTACTGAGGAGCCTGTGTCGAAGTTATGCATCAGTTTCATCCCCAAATTTAAGGCTGGAGCAGCCCTGTCCTCATTTTGAATTTATTTTAACACCTCTGGTAAATTGTCAAGGTACCATGTATGGTAGCATAAATCGCAGCAAAAATTGTACCCCATGTGGTGCAGTTGTCGACTGAAGGAACCATTCCAAATGCCAAGCTTATTGTGAGAATTCTACATTTATCTTGGGCTACCATATGGGGAAACACTGCTTCTAGCTGGTTAGTCATTTGTGCTGTCCAGAACAGAATCTTCTCACGTTCCGTGTCCCCTTGCTCATTATAGAATATATTGTTTTGGGGTTATTCCTAGTAGTGGCCAATTGGTGACCCGCTGATGCAGCCAGTGCTGGGGCGGTATTTAAGGTCTACACAGTGAATTGTACCAATTGTCTGTAAAGTTGTACTAGCTCATTATTACGTGCACATACGTCAGCTATTTGCATTGCCTGTACGGCAGGATGTGGTGCGTATGTGGCAAACATAGGCCACGTTGGTCCTTTATTGTTTAAGGGACCTAATCTCACAGGATGTATTACGTGTGGTAGGGTGCCACTGAACCAATTTTTATGTTCTTGATAGGAAAGCGCTATCTCTAAATACTGGTAAGCTTGGTACTGTTGCGGTACGTTCGCTATTTTATATGTGTGAAATATATGTGTTGTGTCATCTTCAGGAAAGGTGAACCAGGAATAGAATGTTTCTGTTTGGTAAAAGTCATGAGCTTCCGCTATAAATGTGACATCCCCACCCTCACCTGTTAAGCCATTAGTTACTAAATGTTGTTTTAATGTGTGTCTGACATTTTCTGAAATGTCTATGGCATTAGCCATGTTGAATAATGGATGCAGAGAATGAAGACAAAATGGGGGAGAAGGCCTCTTAAGGGTTCAACCTTGAACAACCTACAGCCTAGTTAGGTGCTCTATATTCAGCTGAGGAGGATCATCCCAAAGACCACTGGCGTCTTTGTATAATGGTACTTAGGGTACCTACTGTGTGTGAGACAGAGATACTCAGAGCGATCCGTAAATTAGTTCCAAAACACCATTGTTTGTGGCGCCATGTCGCATTTGGGCTCTCACTACTGAGCGAGACTGCTGGTTTAAGGATGACAACACCTGTGTGTAGGCAACTAAGTCACTACTACAACAAGTCGCAACTGTATGCCCAACCCTCCCGCCTCACAAGCAGTACCTCACCAAAACTAAGAAGGCAAAGGTGATTTCTGGCAGTCTTACGCATAAACCCTAGGTAAGACCTATCAGGGAAGTTGTGGTGGAACAGAAGTTGCCCTTTTCCCTCAATAGCAGCAAGTCTTATACACACAAAGGCAGTGAAGGAGATGCAGGAGAGGTTTCAATAGATTTATTGAAAGGACTGTAATCTACAATAACATGCATGTGCTGCAATGATTAGGATAATGAACAGTAAAAGAAGCAGAATTGTGAATATAAACCCCCTCACCATCTTACAATAAACATGATTTATACAATTCCTAGCCAAGAAAGCCTAATTCTCTACCCTAGTGAGAGCTAGGTATGATAAACCTAATCTGGCAGTACTATGTCCATGAGAAGCACCCCTCCCCCCAACCCTTGTTATCTTGGAAAGAGGTCTCTAGGTCAGACCCTGTGGTGACACAATGGCTGAGCTCTGCAGCAGGGTGACGTGCAGCACAGATTGCATTTGAAAGGAACCCCTCTAATGACCTCTGTGTGAGGTGTATTTATACAGTTCATGTAGGATCCTAGACACAGGTATGTTTCTAAAAACTGATGATGTGGTAGACTTGTTGTGGGCAATTGCATAAACAATCCCTAACAAGTGTGCATGATGTTCCTATCATGCGTAAGTAGGATAGGGACATGATGACAATACCTAGGTGTATCACTGATCGTGACACCGATAATGACGCCTTCTCAGAATGGCACTGATAATGAAAATCACAAAATTTCTTACAAAATGTAAGCACATGGCTCAAGCTAAAAGTAATAATAAAATAAATGATATAAACCAGAGCAAGTTAAGTAAGTAAAAGGTCACTAGGTGACGGGAGCACAGGCCTGCAAGCCAAAGGCTAGGCTGGCTCCTGTGTCCCATGGGGAAACTAAAATGGATTCACCACAAGTTGTAACCGAGGAATTAATGATGTTGCACGTAAAATGATTTAATTATGATGTTAAGAAGTGTGGTTATTAATGTAGTTTAGTTGTGCGACAATTGCATAGAGACCCCATGGATGGATGCAGTTTCTAGTGTGTTATTCATTCTACTCATGCTCATCACCCCTCCCAATCAATGCCCCCAATGAGTCTTCTCTCCCCATTGTTTTTGTGCACAGCACACTGTAGCTCAATTGGCTATTTTCCTGAGAGAGCATGTACTGTGACACACTTTCCAGTGTGTCCCTAATGTATCATTCTCAAGGACACTTCCATTGGATGTTATGATGCAGTCTTGCTAGCACATACGAGTATGACTCTTTAATTGAGAATGTTTCTCATTGTGTTTTATATCTCTTCACTGTGGTTGTTGTGGAAGCAAATGGAAGGTTTCCTCTCCCTTAAAAATGGTTAGTTCTATAACAATTTTAACAGCGATCTTAATTCTGATTTGTCCAATATTTGCTATCGCTAGTCAAACCATGCTGAATTTGCAGTTTTACTTCTTACTTATGCTTAAACTGTGCATACAACATCCTAGTTTGTGGGTGAGAGAGACAGATTTTTGTTTTCCTCCCTCAACTCTGTCCATTTAGAGAGACACTTTCCCTTTTTATCAGAGATGCTGTTGATTTCTTTATGATTCTGACAGTTAAATTAAGGGCCTTTTCCTTTTTTCTCTAGGGATGTTGTCTGTTTCATTTATATTTGCTGTCTGTTGGAATTAGACAGCACCAGTTTCCATCAATTGCAGAAGAGACAAACAGAATCATATTCCTCCAGGAGTTGTTTTGACTAACATGAGGACGAAATGGCCACAACCGTTTTGATAAAAAGAAGAAAAGGGAATTCTAGGTAGCCTAGCTCTTTGTTTCACAGTTGTCTTTGCAAGACATTCTTAGAAAGAAGAGCAAGTGTCTTTGAATCTCCATGTAAGAATCTATTTACTAATAGAGGATATTTCTGAGACCTGTGGAATCACCTTTGTGTTCCATAGATGCACACATGTAGTAGGCAGAGAAAACAGAGCATCCAGAGTTTCATTAGGGAACCATTATCTCCAAGAGAGATTACAGACAAAATATTGCAAACTACTATACTGACAGTGCTCGTAAACTGTATGGTACATTTAATGCCTATGGACTGTTAATTAGCTGAATGCAGTCATGGAATCACTGTCTGACCACAATTCCTCATACTATAACCTTATTTTCTGCCATGTTTCAAGGGACGGGCATTCCACTGTGTAAAAATAAAGTGTGTACTGTAAGGCCACCAAAAGAGCATGTTGGAGCCAGGAAGCCATCAGGACAGAACAAGACATTCTGCTGTGACAAAAGGAGCGAAGTGGCACTGAGGGTTAGGAACGTTCCTGAACACATCTGAAGGACTGCTACAGCTAACCAGCTACCAAGTGCCAATGCCTGTGGATATGCATGCTGACAATATTAGTAGTACTGCTGTCAGGCCTGGCTAAAGAAGAAGCACGTCTTCGGGAAGATTACCCCCCCTCCATATTTCACTTTGAGAGAAAGACCCTCATTGTGTATGTTGAAGCAGATATGCTAATTAAGAAAATTATTAATGATGTATAAGTGTTTACTGATGAGAAATGCATAGAGAAATTAATTGTAGAGAAAATAATGTGCACGTTTGAAAATGTGCCCACGGGGTATGATCGCCATGTGTACTAATATAACTGAAACTATATGAAATAATGAAAATATATGAGAAAAATGTAGTAATATGTCATATTTAAATGTATAACCTGTGTTTTACTTCAATTTATAGTGTTAACTTAGCCGAACTTAAAGGCCTAGTCTCCCTTGGCCTCGCACACTGAGAGCAGAAACAATATCCGCGGTTGCGAGAAGCTGCTACAGCCTGGCCTTGACCCACCCGATGTTAAAGTTGCTTAGCTCGAATTTTCTGCAATGTACCGGCGGACAGGAGATGATGAAGACAATTTGATACAATTATGTGTAGAATAGGCTAAATGTACTTTCCCAGGACTTGAACAATGAAGGCACTGACTGAAGAGGAACATGCAACAATTTCGATACCTGAAGGGCCGGATGATGAGGACACCGTATAGCGGGCCAATCAACATCGTGTGAACAAACTGATATTGAAACAATACTATAGGTTAAAGGTATATCTGCTGACTGACTGACCAATTAGGAATTAGGGGGATGGACTAGGAGACCCTAATAAAAAGTCATGGCAAGGGGCTGAAATTTCAGATGCGAGGGGAGAATTGATGACGTCAGGAGACGCTGTCTGAGGTGCTGTCGTTGGGCTCATACTCTGTGAGCCTGATCAGTGGCTGACTAATTGATGACCTGAAGACGAAGACTGACTTGTTGCTGATCCATCCTGGATAGGTAGCTATAAAATGTTACTGATGCATGTGTGCCTTTTCTTCTAGGTACCAACTGCGCTGATTATAGAATTCACACTTAAATAGATTTTTCCAAATTGATGTTTTTCTCAAAATGTTTTCGCATGAAGGCCCACATGCTGATGCTAATCTTGGTTAGGTAGGCTGTTAATGGTGACGTTGACAGTGACAATTGACTGACGAGCTATTTGCTGAACTCTGCTATTAATGTTGATATTCTACGCTTATGATATTGCATTCATGCATGTTTTTTTTCAAGTTATGATGTTTTTTATTAACAAATTAATAATTTAGTGGATTGAATAAAGATTGAACTAACGGATGATTTAGAATTGTAATCAATGGGGAAATAAAAATTGTTACCTCTTTTCCGAGTTGTGGTTATTCAGGGGGAGATGATTTTTTAGCTGTTTACCATAGAATGTGTCTTGATTATTGATGTTAATTATTGATTCAGTGGTCACTGCATGACTGGGATACTCCATGCGATTCAAAAGGTTCATCGACCTATACGCGTCCCCTTGTAAGTTTACTTACTAAGGACCAGGCGCGCTTGCATGTATAAATCTGTGAGCACATGGGGCGCAATTGCACAAACTAAACTCCATCCTGCTTCTGTCACATGACTGTATTGCAACAGCACTAATACCTGCTTGAACTTCAACGACTAATAATGAAGGGTATTTTGCAGACCTCAGCACCGGATGGCAAGGGAAGACCGGTGAGAGAGAAAGTATGTTCTCGTTCTGGCATTTGCACGCGTTTCTTAAGGATGCATCTGCAGTGGGTAAAATACACTTTTATCAAATGTTATCAATATCCCAAGAAGGAGTTGTTACATGTATAGTGAACCTACATCTGTTTGTTGTGAATGAGAACTGACCCGTTGAGCACATTTCCATTGCTGTATGAGTATAATTACCTGTGCTGAGACTGTTTTATTGTACATTTTACTGGCGCTTAATGTCATTCAGCTGAACAAAACCTCGATCTCAAAGAACAATGCTACTTTTTAATTGTATTTAAGGTATGGGTGTTAAAAAATCAACTTACCCGGTGCAGGGTAAAAGCTCGAAAACCTTCATGGTGAACTAGAGATATCCTGCTGGTTGCTAAAATCGTTTTTCCTTTCCATGAGTACTTCTCCATTTGTCTCCAAAAGTCTTATGTGTTGTAGGCCTTTCAGTGCTTTCCAGCTATCCACTAGAGGCTCAACAGTAAAGGCTGCATCAGCAGATCTTTGAGTGGGAAGTATATATTATACTTTCTGGCCAGCCCTTGCAAGATGACATGTGAACCTAGTTATTAGCTGTGGCTTTTCATTTCGAGACAAGAATCCGTTTGGTCACTTGACGCACCCATCAAAAGGCAGTCATTAATCCGCTCCGACAGACCTGCAAGTGTTGAAGGTGCTTTTCATTGTTATTGAATAGGAATCAGAAACCTTGAGCTAATGCAATAGCAAAGTCATTTGTCTTTTATAAAAGGATTTAAGACTGAGAGAACAATACAGTTGTTGAGTACTATTATTGTGTTGACCAGATCTGACTTCCTAAACCTACATCATTGTTCAAAATGCAGCCTTGTTACTCCTAAAAGTCAAAGAAGTTATTTGACTTCAGCGAACCTGCAGTAGTATCTGATTCCAGAGATAAGCATTAATGCTCGTTAAAAGTAGTGCTACTTGTCCCTGAGGTCCCTAGGCCCTGGACCACTTGCTTGACACTCAAAATAGAGACTTTACAGGCTCAGATC
This sequence comes from Pleurodeles waltl, assembly GCF_031143425.1. Classification (NCBI taxonomy): domain Eukaryota; kingdom Metazoa; phylum Chordata; class Amphibia; order Caudata; family Salamandridae; genus Pleurodeles; species Pleurodeles waltl. Next base: position 352,341,711 of record NC_090438.1, read on the forward strand.
TCAGAGAGCATTGCTAACCCACAGTTATCAGAGCTCTCAGGCTGTGGACTGAAAATCTATTCCTCGGGTACCATAGATCTTACAGGCTAATAATTTACATAGAAAAAACTATCCATAAGGCTACACGGACCTTCTAGGCTTATGCATCTTGCACAAGAGCTATGTTACTTAGAGAAAGAATCAAATAAAATGCTTGAATTCATCTCAGTCACCTGTAAATAATCTAAGTTGCACCTATGTCTGGTTTTGGCTCCCTATGCACCTACGTACAGGGACATTGTTGTAGAGTCCTGCTGCTTTCCATCGCCATGTTACTTTCCGTATCTACATCTCTCATCTTGCTCAAAAGCTATACCATCTTCAAGTAAAATTCAAGATGTGTGTGAATGGTATATATATATATATCTGCGTAGAGAGTGCAAAGAAGCATATCAGAACTGCAGAATGACTTACATAGGTCCACCTTTGGCTGAAGAGTAGTTGTTTTTGTTTCAACAGATCAAAGACTGGAGTACTAAAAGGAGTAGAAGGCACAGAGGCACCTCCTTTCAACTAGACTTCAAACATGAAAACACCTACTAATGCTTACCAACAGATTAGAAATCCTGGGATGATTTTCATTTAAGAGCTCACCTTTGTCACCAAAATCAATGCAGTGACTGAAAGAACTAACTTCCACTATGTCCTCTTCTGGGAAATCCTCCCATTCCGCTAATCGAACCACAAAACTGAATGAACGTGCTCCGATCATGGCTTGATTTAAATACTGTAACAATCTACATGGGACTCTCTAAAGAACAAACTGGTAGCTTGCAAAGAGTGCAAAATCAAGCAGCCAGTGACTTCTGAAGGTCTGAACACATTAAGCCAGTTCTATAAGCTGTTGTTCCCAGTTAAACACACTATCAACTTCTGAATGCTATGCATTATGTAAAAGTATGTTGGGGTAAATATTCTGGCTACCTTTAAAATCTGGAATAAGACTACAATCCGGTCAGACACTAGGTATTCACAGTTTACCCTCCTGATCTTATAACATCTGTTTAAAAAAAAAACTAGAAAGGGAAGATAATTCATGGGAGTGTTGGTGCAGAAATTGTAGAACAGCTTTTGCCCTCGTGTGAACATAAGCAGGGTAACTTCATTGTAGGAAACTCTTGAAAAAAGATCTTTTCAAACAGACTTTCATACAGACATTCAGGTAAATCCATAACACTTAAGTCCCTCAGGAATTATTTACGAATACCAGAGCTAGGTTCCATCCTTCTCATCAGTCTGGAATTAACCCTCATATATTCAGAATATCTCATTGTTACTCTTGTCTTTCAATTTCAAAAACAAGGCACGAATGTTCCACTGGATCCAAGCTATACCTGGCTGATGAGCACAAATCAGGGCGAAACAGGTCTAAGTTGCTTGTGTTCCAGTGCTAGGAGGACCTATCTTTATCAGACCCTGTGAATACTGGCTGCAATAAGCATCCTATTAGTATACTTTAAACAAGCACAAACAGGATTTTTGCATAGGGATTGCAATATAACAAACAGGACACTTGTAATAAGGCCTTAAGCAGACGAGTAAATGCACGCATAACTGTATACCACACAAAATCCAACACAACACCTTTGGAGCCAACAAGAAGCTGCATTGTGGGCTTTGGGCTACTAATATTTGAAGTTTAAGCCTAAAAAATCCAAACATCTTCTCAGCTTTGTGAGAGTGTGAATTTTCTAATAAGTCTATTAATGATTTTCATATTAAAATGTGTAATGAACTAACGTGTAAAACGAGAAATTTCTGAAATATTTGTTTTTCTGTTCTTGGCTTAGCGAAATTATATTCAAACGCTGTGGTTATTTTCCATGATTCAAAGCTTCATCATAGGTGTTTTCAAAGCTTGTGTAGACGTATCCACAGCTACCCCTAGTGGGTTGCAGTGTTATGTCCTACAAGGTTGTGAATTAACTGAGCATTGCATAAGTTGAAATGTCCTATTGTTTGGATATGTTCCTAATATCTGGTCTTTCCTCGTGGATGGAAGTAGATGGATACATTAAAAGTTTCTTCCTGAGAACAAGGTAGTCGAGAGGCGATGAGACAATGGAGTTACAGACGAGCCGGAAAGAGTAAAGATACATCGGGAGAAAATGTTATAGTTAGTGTAGATTTGTTAAGTTTAGGCCTTCAATTTAGTTGTCGATTGGCTGAAATGAAACCACCCATAGACTGACCAATCAGGAGTTGATTAGATTTTAGTATAACAACCTGTGTAGAATGATTAGAGGCAGAGTTCGTCTTTCGTCATCCAATGCTATTCTAGGGCAGACGAGGTTCGAGACTAGCTGTCGTTAGGCCCAAATCTTCTGATGAGATAGCTGATGGTGTCCTCAAACTGAAGCTGATCATTTGCAGTTACTACTATTGTGGTAATGTATGTTATTAAATGTGAATTGTGCCTCTCTTGCTTTCCAGGTGCCAACTGCAACTAATGCTTTTATTGCTGCACAATAATAGTTTTCTTATATATCATAATCAAGTTAAGAGTTTTCTAAATTAATGTTACTAAATTCTTTTCACATGAAGGCCAGCATGTAATGCTAATTTGTAGTTAGTTAGGGAATTAATCTTGATACGCTCATGACTTGTCCTGAAATCATTTGATGCTGAACTAATGTATTCTTTGCCATTATTACCAGTTTCCATATTATTAATAGGTGTTATTCTTTTGGAGATAATTTGTTTAATTGCATTAATTAGATTAAGATATATACGTTGTTTTAATTAGCCGCTATTGATCTTATATGCTTATCATTTGTGTTTGAGAGTTATTTTTGTGACACTAGTGTTGTTAATATAGGGAAATAAATCTATGATTTTTAATTACTAAACTGGTGTAGTTATTGACTGAAACTTTAAAATATTGATTGTTGTTGTTATTGATGGTCCTCACATCTCCCATTGGTGGCATCCCCTCAAACCTATGTCACTTCCATTCTCCTCTACCGCCGCTGAATCAACTAATCAGTATTGATAATAGCTAGGATTCTATGGCACGGTAGCAGTTTTTGATAGCAGATTACAGTTACGTCATTGTTTTGATGATGTCATTATGGGTCTGTGAGGTTCAGGTGTGTCAAAAGTGGTTTGGTTGTTCTTTCTTTTTTCAAAATTGTTAAAAGGATTTAACATGATGAGTGGCTAGTTGCCTTAAGTGACTTTCCCCGGTTCTTGGAGGCCCTCTAGGTTGATGGGAATGTTCTTGGCGGTGTTTGATAGTATTTGATTGAGGATAAAGGGGGTCATTCCAACCCTGGCGGTCGGTGTTAAAGCGGCGGCCAACCCGCAAACAGGCAGGCGGCCAAAAAAATTGAATTCCGACCCTGGCGGGAACCGCCAACACAGCCCGCCACTTTAACACTCCGACCGCCACGTCGGTACAGACAAGCAGCGCGGCGGTCACCGCCAACAGACAGGCTGCAGACAATGTACCGCCCACCCTATCACAACTCACCAATCCGCCACCTTTTCTGGGGCGGGAGCCCCGCCGATAAAAACACGGCGGAAACAGACTACGAACGGGAAAAAGCTCACCTCTACACACTCCACGAGGAATCTGGACAGCATGGAACCAGAACTACACATCCTACCAGCTATTGTCTACCTGCTCCTCTACCAGGAGCACGAATGCCGGCGCAGAAGACAACGGTGAGTACTGCACCTACGACACACGGGAGGGGGGAGGAGAAAAGATTACGGGCACACACATACGCGACCCCCCCCCCCCCAACTACCTACACACCAATGCAGAGCAACAACTCAGAGTGACACCCCCCAAACCCCCCGGAAGAATGCAAAGACAAAATAATAAGTAATTGTAATACAAATATATTGTAAGGCAAAGTAAATAAGTAAGACGAACATCCCATAACTATATACACATATGTATATTGTCCCGTCAGAATTGGCTTTCTGTCATTGTACGTGGGCCAATGGTCCTCAACACATGGGCAAAGCCCACACATGAGACCCGAATCCATTGGAGAGAACACTGCAGGGGCATCAGATAGGAAAACTACAGGCACCTCAGGGGGAAGGGAAGGGGGGCCACCTCAGCCACATGAGTCCACGACGCCAGATCCACGAGGGGCCTCCACGGCCAATGTTCAATCCTGGGGAGTGCAAAGGCACAGTCTCTCAAGTCTCTACAGTGGGTGGGTTGCCCACTGTGCCATCCTGGGGAGTGCAAAGCCACAGTCTCTCAAGTCTCTACAGTGGGTGGGTTGCCCACTGTGCCATCCTGGGGAGTGCAAAGCCACAGTCTCTCAAGTCTCTACAGTGGGTGGGTTGCCCACTGTGCCATCCTGGGGAGTGCAAAGCCACAGTCTCTCAAGTGGATAACAGTGGGTGGGTTGCCCACTGTGCCATCCTGGGGAGTGCAAAGCCACAGTCTCTCAAGTCTCTACAGTGGGTGGGTTGCCCACTGTGCCATCCTGGGGGAGTGCAAAGCCACAGTCTCACAAGTGGATGACAGACTCCAGCGGTACTGGAGGACTCTTGGTGCCCAGAGTGTATCGTGCAGCCCTGTCCGACACTGATCCGGGCCTGCCCCTTCTGCCAATGTGGCAGCGGTGCTTGAGATGAAGGCCCCAGCGGAGCGGTGCTTGAGATGAAGGCCCCAGCGGAGCGGTGCAGAGACGGCGGTGCCCAGCGGAGCGGTGCAGAGACGGCGGTGCCCAGCGGAGCGGTGCTTGAGATGAAGGGCCCAGCGGAGCGGTGCTTGAGATGAAGGCCCCAGCAGAGCAGTGCTTGAGATGAAGGGCCCAGCGGAGCGGTGCTTGAGATAAAGGGCCCAGCGGAGCGGTGCAGAGACGGCGGTGCCCAGCGGTGCGGTGCAGAGACGGCGGTGCCCAGCGGAGCGGTGCTTGAGATGAAGGGCCCAGCGGAGCGGTGCTTGAGATGAAGGCCCCAGCGGAGCGGTGCTTGAGATGAAGGGCCCAGCAGAGCGGTGCTTGAGATGAAGGGCCCACCAGAGCGGTGCTTGAGATGAAGGGCCAAGCGGAGCGGTGCAGAGACGGCGGTGCCCTGTTCAGCGGTGCCTGCCTTGAAGGGCCCTGTTCAGCGGTGCTTGACACGGCGGTGCCCTGTTCAGTGGTGCTTGTCTTGAAGGGCCCTGTTCAGCGGTGCCTGTCTTGAAGGGCCCTGTTCAGCGGTTCTTGAGACGGCGGTGCCCTGTTCAGCGGTGCCTGTCTTGAAGGGCCCTGTTCAGCGGTGCTTGACACGGCGGTGCCCTGTTCAGCGGTGCTTGTCTTGAAGGGCCCTGTTCAGCGGTGCCTGTCTTGAAGGGCCCTGTTCAGCGGTTCTTGAGACGGCGGTGCCCTGTTCAGCGGTGCCTGTCTTGAAGGGCCCTGTTCAGCGGTTCTTGACACGGCGGTGCCCTGTTCAGCGGTGTTTGTCTTGAAGGGCCCTGTTCAGCGGTGCCTGTCTTGAAGGGCCCTGTTCAGCGGTGCTTGTCTTGAAGGGCCCTGTTCAGCGGTGCTTGTCTTGAAGGGCCCTGTTCAGCGGTGCTTGTCTTGAAGGGCCCTGTTCAGCGGTTCTTGACACGGCGGTGCCCTGTTCAGCGGTGCTTGTCTTGAAGGGCCCTGTTCAGCGGTTCTTGACACGGCGGTGCCCTGTTCAGCGGTGCTTGTCTTGAAGGGCCCTGTTCAGCGGTTCTTGACACGGCGGTGCCCTGTTCAGCGGTGCTTGTCTTGAAGGGCCCTGGTCAGCGGTGCTTGTCTTGAAGGGCCCTGTTCAGCGGTGCTTGTCTTGAAGGGCCCTGTTCAGCGGTGCTTGTCTTGAAGGGCCCTGTTCAGCGGTTCTTGACACGGCGGTGCCCTGTTCAGCGGTGCTTGTCTTGAAGGGCCCTGTTCAGTGGTTCTTGACACGGCAGTGCCCTGTTCAGCGGTGCTTGTCTTGAAGGGCCCTGTTCAGCGGTGCTTCACATGTGTCTCCAGGGCACCAGATACGGCCAATAGATGGTGTTCACTCGCCATCCGACTTCTCGCTTGCTGGGCCCTCCTGTGCTGATGGCCCGTGCCCGTGGGTGTCCTCCTTCACCCCCGGAATGGGGCTGGTGGGGCCCTCCTGGGCAGCTCGCCTGCTGCCGGACTTGTCGGCCGTGCTGCCCTTGCCATCCTTGCCTGATCCTCTGTGGCCCTTGCCTCCCTTTGGAGATGTGCCAGGTGGCACCCCACTCCCTGACGGTGCCAGGGTGGTGTCTGTGGAGGCTGCCATCTCTGTTTTCTCGCGCCGGACCTTGGCTTTTTTTGTTTTTTTCCCAGGGGGTGGGCTGGCTGTCCCTTTGCTGCTGGCCGATGTGGCTGCCCTCGAAGGTGGAGGACTCCAATATCCCTGGAATATGGTCCTTGTAGGTCCAGGGGTTGTGGTGGCTGAGGTGCAGATTGGACTTTTACGAGATGGAGGGGGTGGGTCAGGTGATGGAAAGAGGTTAATTTTGGAGAGGAAAAACTTTTTGGGAGCAATGGGAAGGGTAGGTGCAGTGGGTATGGGAGTGGAGGAAGAGGATGTGGTTGTAGGAGAGTCAAGTGTGCTGTCTATGGGTGCAGGTGCTTGTGACGGAGGCTGTCGTGAGGTGGATGGCTGTTGGGTGGGTGGCTGCCTGCGTTTGTGTGGTTTGGAAGAGGAGGTGATAGACACACTGGGAGAGGACACAGGGGACGTGTAAATGGCAGTGGGGGTGGTGACTGCACGTGTGCGGAGTGTTCTGGTGGGTGTGCTGGTGATGGTCGTAGTGGCTGATGAAGTGGTGCATGCAAGTGTGAGTTGGGACGTCACAGGGAGGGAGGAGGGAGACGAGGAGGAGGGGGACACAGAGGAGGCAGTGGCTGTTGGCATGTCTGCATGTGGATGTTGCTTGTGTGAATGCTTCTGTGATGTGTGGTGCTTATGTTTGGATGAGCTGACCTTGGGTGTTGAGGTGTGTGCAGGCTGGTCTGTAGGTGTGTCTGGGATAGGCAGAGGAACAGGGGAGTGGGACTGGGTGGAGGGAGTTGGAGGAGGGAGGCAGGAGACAGGGACAATGGCTGCCATCAGTGCTAAGGCCAGAGCGTTGAACGATCGCTGATGGGCAGCCTGACCCGAATGAATGCCCTCCAGGTATGCATTGCTTCGATGCACCTCCCTTTCCACCCCCTGGATGGCATTCAAAAGGGTAGACTGCCCAACAATGAGCGTCCGGAGGAGGTCGATGACCTCCTCACTGAGGGCAGCAGGGGTAACTGGGGCAGGGCCTGAGGTGCCTGGGGCGAAGGAGATACCCGCCTTGGTGTGCGAGCGGGCACGGGGCGAACGCTGAGGGGCTGCTGGGAGGGCGGAGCTGGTGCGCTGGGTGGCGGCTGTACCTGTTGTTGCGGTGGGCACGGATGTTGCCGCCACCACAAGGGAGCTCCCTTCCGAGGACGTGTCGGTGTCGCTGATGTCTCCACGTGTCCCCGTTGTGGAGCCCCCCTCGCCCTCCGTCTCACTGGTCAAATCAGAGTCCGTTGCATGGTCCTCCGGGGCCATGTGAGATGCAGCTCCCTCGTGCTCCAATGCCACTTCTCCTCCGCCAGATGATGCTAATGCACACATGAACAGGAAGAGCAGACAAAAAAAGGGGGGGGGAAGAATAAAGACATGTTGAGTGCATGCATTGGCAAAACAGTTGGCGGAGAGGACAGACACAGAAGCCCCCTGCACTATGCCGCGCACTTGGGGTACACTACTCAATCAGTGGGACATGGCCTACAAGCCTATGGACGACAACTGCACACATAGGTGACACAGGGCCATGGATAGCTGTACTTGGCACCCTACAGAGGTGGGGGGCGGGGGCACAGGGCCATGCCTTACAGAGGGGCCTAGCCTACAGAAATCGCCCTGGCCTAGGGATACCCACAGCCCTCCTCCCCCACCCAGACACCTCCACTGCGCGCATAGTCAGCAGAATGAGAGTGTACTCACCCCCTTGTGTCTGCTGTGATGTCCTCACGCGCCCATCCAAATCTGGGTAGGCCACCGCCAGGATCCGAGACATCAGGGGGGTCAATTGACGCGTGGCACCCCTCCTACGTTGGGAGGCCATCCCCAGCAGAGCCTCCGCGGTCTTTCTGCTCCCGCGGCGGATGTCCTCCCACCTCTTGCGGCAGTGGGTGCCCCGTCTGTTGTGGACCTCCAGGGTCCGGACATCTTTGGCGATGGCACGCCAAATGTCGACTTTCTGATGGGCGCTGACCTATGTGACACGTACAGGGAGAGAAAATACAATATCAGAATTTTCTGCATGCTCGATGTGAGTGTCCCCCCATCCCCACACTTGCCATGTGGCACATGCTCTCATCTGTCGTTTGACGCATGCCTCATACGCTCCCTTCCGCACCATCGTTCATTCACCCCACTCAACCCAGGCATTGCCCACAAAGCATGGTCCCAGTGTACTTACCTGTTGGTCTGGAGGACCGTAGAGTAGCGCATACTGGGGGAGGACCCCATCAACAAGTTTCTCCAATTCCTCAGATGTGAAGGCAGGGGCCCTTTCCCCAGTCGCAGCAGCCATTGTCGCTTCCAGACCGAGGTCGCAGCAGCACTTGCAGTATAGGTCCTCTCCTGTGGATGATCAGGTCTCGAGTGATTAAGCAGATAGAAAATGGCGGTCACGCCGGCGGCGGTGCATACCGCGACCGCCGGCGCACATCGTCATTGGCTCCTGAGACCCATAGGTTTCAATGTTAACCAATGCTGCTTTGCGCCGCGGTCTTCGACCGCCTACCGCCACGGTGTGCTACGCCAGCGCATTGACCTCACATCCCATTGTCACACTTCACAGGTCAGGCAGCTGCCATTTCAAGGGCCCACATGGCTTAATTTCTACTGCGTCACACAGGCCTAGGCGTTGCATTGCCACTCATACAAGCCATTCAATGCATAGCGAATCGTGTTCTGTGCAAGCTGTGGTTACGTACCTGTGGGATGCTTGACTCTGTGCTCCATGTTGTCCTTCCTAGGCACCGTCCGCTGGGACTTGCGAGGAGATGGAGGAATGTTCCCGTGTACAGACCGCTGGTGGACCTGTCGACAATGGAAGAAAGACATGTCATACTGACATACAGACTTGACCGAACCACTATACAGGAACTGTGTGCCCAGCTGGAGCCAGACCTGATGTTCCCCATTCGCCAACCCACAGGGATTCCCCCTCTGGTGCAGGTGCTGTCAGTACTCCATTTTTTGGCAAGTGGATCATTCCAAACAACAGTGGCCATATCATCAGGGATGTCTCAGCCTATGTTTTCTAAGGTTTTGTCCAGAGTTTTGTCTGCCCTGATGAAATACATGCGGAGCTACATTGTTTTCCCTGAGGTGGGCGATTTGGCTACGGTGAAGGGTGATTTCTATGCCCTTGGACATATCCCCAACATCATTGGTGCCATTGATGGGACCCATGTGGCTTTGGTTCCCCCCAGTGAAAGTGAGCAGGTGTACAGGAACAGAAAAAGTTATCATTCGATGAATGTCCAGGTGGTCTGTTTGGCTGACCAGTACATCTCCCATGTAAATGCCAAGTTCCCTGGGTCAGTGCATGACGCGTACATCATGCGAAATAGCAGCATCCCTTATGTGATGGAACAGCTACAGAGACACCGTGTGTGGCTAATTGGTGACTCTGGTTACTCCAACCTGTCGTGGCTACTGACCCCAGTGAGGAATCCCTGGACCAGGGCAGAGGAACGGTACAATGAGGCCCATGGGCGGACTAGGAGGGTGATCGAGCGGACCTTCGGCCTCCTGAAGGCCAGGTTTAGGTGCCTGCATATGACAGGTGGATCCCTAATGAACTCACCAAAGAAGGTGTGCCATATCATCGTGGCCTGCTGTATGCTTCACAACCTGGCTTTGCTACGCCAGGTGCATTTCCTGCAGGAGGATGGTCCAGATGGTGGTGTTGTAGCAGCTGTGGAGCCTGTGGAGAGTGAAGAGGAGGAAGACGACGGGGACGACACAGACAACAGGGACACAGTGATAAAACAGTATTTTCAGTAGCACACAGGTACGAATCAACCCCGCCATTTTACATTTACTTAAAGTCTCCTGCCTCTCTACTGTCTGTGTTTCCCCCCAGTTCCTGTTAACTGAGTTGTGACTTTCCCTTCCGTTTTCAGAGCTGTGGGCCCCACTGCGTGACCTCTGCTTTGTTTTCCCATGGACTACAGCTGTGTGACAGTGGTATGTTGTCATCACAATGTAACTGAACATTTTGGCACCGTTATGTCTAATACATTTGTTCAAAATACAAGCAGACTCCAGATTTTTTAAGTGCAATAAGTGATTTTATTAAAGTGCTAAATTTAGGGACATGATTGAAAAACGGTGATGGGTGATGGTGGAGTAATGTTCATGGCAGAGTCCAGTTTTCAGTCTCACAGGTGCATTGTCCATATGCCTGTGGAAGGATGGGGCAGGGGCAATTTAAGTTTGGACAGGGTGACAATGTGGGACAGTGGGATGACATCAGGGGGTATCCTTTGCTGGCGGGAGTCTTGGCATCCTACTCTGTCTTCTTCTGAGATCTCAGGTACCGCTTGTGGGGTGGTTCTTCTTCTGCAGGAGGTGGGGTTCTGGTGGCCTGTTGTTGTGTGGGGGCCTCCTGTCCACTAGCGCCGGTGGAGGTGGTAGCCTGGTCTGGGTCCATGCTAGTGACAGGGGCCCTTTGTGGTGCCACATGGTCCCGCAATGTGGTGACTATCTGGTTAAGAGCCACGACGATGGTCCCCATTGCGGAACTAATGTTTCTCAGTTCCTCTCTGAACTCCATGTACTGTTCCTCCTGCAGTACCTGGATCTCCTGGAACCTGGCCAGTACCGTAGCCATCGTCTCCTGGGAGCGGTGGTATGCTCCCATGATGGAGGAGAGGGCCTCTTGGAGAGTCGGTTCCCTGGGCCTGTCCCCCCCCTGTCGCACAGCAGCCCTCCCAGTTCCCCTTTTTCCCTGGGCCTCTGTCTCCTGGACCGTGTGCCCACTACCACTGCCCCCAGGTCCCTGTTGTTGTTGGGGTGGTGGGTCAACCTGGGTGCCCTGTAGTGGTGGACACACCGCTGATTGACGTGTCCTGGAGACAGAGGCATGGGCCCGCTGGGTGGGAGCTGTGCTGGTGTTCCCAAAGGGGGTTAGGTCTGCTGTAGCCTGTGGCTGTCTGTGGGGAACCGACTGTCCCGAGGTCCCTGATGGGCCGGGCTGGTCATCTGGGTCCAGGGAGACAGAGCTGCTGTCATCACTGGGGGCCTCTTCTGGGGGTGGGATGGACATCTCTGGACCCTCCTGGGCGGTGTGGTGGCGTTCGGGTCCTGCAGGGGTATAAGAGTATGGTTATTGCTTCTGTGTGTGCCATTTCGTGTAATGGGTGGGTGGCCGTGTACCCCAGTGCTGGCATTCCCTTGTGGGGGCTTTTGTGACGGTGCCTTGTGGGGGAGATGGGTATGTGCAGTGGGCATGCTTTGGTGATGGGTGTCCATGCTTTGGGGACGCATGCAGGGCTAGGTTTTGGGATGGGTGGGTTGTGATGGTGAGCCATTTGCAAGGAGTTGGTGTGATGGGGGTGGGGGTGAGGGTGGGGGTATGATTTGGCATGCAGGTGGGGTGGGAGGAATGAAGTAGTGAAGATTTGACTTACCAGAGTCCATTCCTCCGCCTACTCCTGCGAGGCCCTCAGGATGCAGGATGTGCAAGACTTCCTCCTCCCATGCTGTGAATTCTGGGGGAGTAGGTGGGGGTCCGCCGTCAGTCTTCTGCACCGCGATGTTGTGCCTTGATACCATGGAACGCACCTTCCCCCGTAGGTTGTTCCACCGCTTCCTGATGTCGTCCCGATTTCGTGGATGCTGTCCCACAGCGTTGACCCTGTCCACTATTCTTTGCCATAGCTCCATCTTCCTGGCAATGGTGGTGTGCTGCACCTGTGTCCCGAAGAGCTGGGGCTCTACCCGAACTATTTCCTCCACCATGACCCTGAGTTCTGCGTCAGAGAACCTGGGGTGTCTTTGGGGTGCCATGGGGTGGTGTGGATGAGGTGAGGGGTGGTGTATGTGTTGTAGAGTGTGGTGAGTGTGGTGGTGTATGGTGTTTTGTGCGTGGATATTGTGTGGGTGATGTTGTGATTTGCCTCTGTGTGATGGTCTACTCTATTCTGTGCTGTCTTTCTCTGTCCTTTAGTCGCAATTGTGGTCGTAAGGGTTTGTGGGTGATGTGGGTGTGTGTTTTATATTGTATTGGGTGTGTGGGAGTGGTGTGTGTATGTGTCTCAGGTGTGTGTATTTTGAAATGTCCAATGTGGTAGTATTTTGTAAAGGTGTGTGTATTTTGACCGCGGCGGTGTGTACCGCCAATGGAATACCGCGGTTGAAAGACCGCTGCGGGGATTTGTGGGTCGGAATGGCATGGGCGTATTTCTGTTGGCGTGACGGTGGAGGTTTGGTCATCGCCAGTTTTTCGCTGGCCGTTGCTGGGGCGAATTTTTGTTGATGTTGGGTTTTTGGCGGTTTGCCAGTTGCGGGTCAGAATGACCGTGGCGGGTTACCGCGACCGCGGCGGTTTTATGGCGGTCTTCTGACCGGCGGTAAGCGCCTTTTACCGCCGAGGTCAGAATGACCCCCAAAGTGTTGGCGCTTGCGCAGCTTTAGCTAATTTGCAAATGATTGTGTTGAATATGAGTTTAGAGGAGTAGAGATACTGAAGTTAGTGATTAGATGGAGTGGGCGTACTCCTATAGGTATGAGAGTAGGGAAGCAGTGTTCTTCATTTGAGTGTGGCGCTTGATGCAGGAAAAATTATCCACGTGGTTGTTGATAACAGGCCTAGAGAGAGAGAGGTCTGGGACTCCGGAGTATAAGGACGAGTGTAGAGAGGCACTTGGTATATGTTGTAATTCATTCATTTATTAGACCGATCTGTCGAGATTGGTAGATCGAGTTTGTGAGAAATTGGTGTGAATGAAAATATACTGAAGACTTGGAGAGTACTAAGTGCACTAGACAATAATCCAAGGAGCAGTGGAGTAGTAAAGTTCGCTGGTCGAAGTTTACTCATGATTGTGGGAACTGTGAAAAAGGAGTAGGCGAAAACTGAAGGTTTCTTTGGAAGGTTCTGAAGCGTTTGTGTTACCCTACCTGTAGTAAAAGAGTGAATTTGTTTTCTTATTTTTAAGATAGCTCACAAATTAATATTGCGTTGTTTTGCGTGTGAGTTGTGAAAGGTTAGTACGATAGACTTTGTCAACATCTCAGCGAAGGTGCTGAGGGGAGTGAATGTGTTGACTGTGACGTAGTAGTGCCACGCTGGGATTGGTTGATCGACAGAAAGGACTCATGCATGGATTTGTCAATCAGTCCGATAATAAAGTATGCGATTGGAAGGCAGGGGGTCAAAGTGAATTGTGGGATAGCAGTCACTTTACATGATAGGTTATTCTTTTTTTAACTTTGTTTCTTACTTGAGTTGTTTTTGTTCAAGTTGAGTTTGAATTATTTTTTTTGGGGTGGAATACCAAGTTTGAATAAATTGAGTCAAAATTACGTTTTTCAAAGCTTTGAAATGTGCGTTGAGGGGTGATGAATACATTCAAGTATTGGAAGGAGAGATTTGTCCACCTGAAAATACTCCAGCACATATTGGGGGTGATTCTAACTTCGGCAGGCGGCGGAGGCCGCCCGCCGAAGTTCCCCCACCAAAATACCGCTCCGCGGTCGAAAGACCGCTGAGGGTATTTTGGGATTTGCCCTGGGCTGGCGGGCGGCCGCCAAAAGGCCGCCCGCCAGCCCAGGGCAAATCAACCTTCCCACGAGGACGCCGGCTCAGAATTGAGCCGGCGTAGTGGGAAGGTGCGACGGGTGCAGTGGCACCCTTCGCGTATTTCAGTGTCTGCATAGCAGACACTGAAATACTTTGTGGGGCCCTCTTACGGGGGCCCCTGCAGTGCCCATGCCGCCAGGAACAGGATGGCGGTAGGGGGTGTCAGAATCCCCATGGCGGCGGAGCGCGCTCCGCCGCCATGGAGGATTCTCAAGGGCAGCGGGAAACCGGCGGGAGACCGCCGGTTTCCCGCATCTGACCGCGGCCGAACCGCCGCGGTCAGAATGCCCTGCGGGGCACCGCCGGTCTGTCGAGACCGCCGGGGTCAGAATGACCCCCATTGTGTTTCAGGAGAGAGGTGCAGCGGCATTTCTTTGGCTGAAGCATTGGGTCAAAATCACAAAGAAAGAAGGTTGCTTAGCTTTTCCAGAACATGGTACATTCAATTTAAGAGTTCTGAATAACCTGAGAACGAAGATGTACAGTCGTAAACCTTCACAGAGGCCAGTGCAGTATGAGGCATTAGCTGTATGGAAGCTGGTAGCGAAGGAACAGCAGGCTTTAAAATATGAAAAGAAAATGAGAAGGGTAGAGATAACACTGTCTGAAACGATGTGGGATGAGGAACAGAAAAGATGGAGAGAAGATACATTACACAGGGTTAGGGTATTTCCAGCAAGAACAAATAAAGACGAGGTTAAGACAAAAGATGGAAAGAAAAAGAAGGGTTCATTAGAACAGAACGCAAAAGAGACGAAAAGGGTCATGTTTAACTATGATGACAAGGAGGAAGACAAAGTGGTTAACCATGTTGTAGAAACATATCTTCCACCAGATGTGAGACAGCAGAATGTAAATGGATTAAATGGGAGTGTTATGAGTAACATAATTCCTACTGCACCATTTACTTCAGAATCAGCAAGGGGTGACCTGAATCATGAGAGAGTTCAGATGCAGAGTAGTTTTAATGACTCGTTGAGCAATAGACAACAGTTTGAAATGAACATTCCGGAGGTACAGCCAGAGATCCAGACAGTGAGAACAATGGCAAACATAGTACTGTCACAGGGTCATCAAGGGACAAAGATAAGAGAACCTGTACATATACAGATTCCACAAATGCAGAGCATGAGAGCAGGACAAACACCAGGAGCTGGGACACTGATGAATCCAGATGCAATTACTGTACCTATTATGATGGGTCCAGTGACTCCATTATATGTTGGAGTAGACAATAGTGGAGAGAATTAATTGCTAAATGTGCAGAATAGACAGGGACCAAGTTTAAGTGAGACGAATTCTCTAATGGATTTGTCTCCTGTCGAGACATCAGGAACAATGGCTCAACAACAGAGTATGAGTTCAGTGTAAGGGCGAGGAGCAGGTGAACAAGCTAGTGGAGTATCACTGAAAGGCTTGTCTGCACAAGAAATAACAGAATGGCTGGAGGACTTAAATAGTTCAAAACAACAGGAGAAAACTGGAAAAGAGGAAGAAATGATAAACAGAGTAAGATTAAACATGAAAGGAAGTGAGCTTTTAGAGGGAACAATGGAAGTGAACAGACTTGACTCGTATACCAAAGGGCAATTGAGATACTTGTGTAAAGTAATTACAAAAGGAGCTAACAGAGTTTACCAACAGTTACAAGATGTAGCAGATGATTATGACATTGATTTGGCAAAGATTAAAACATTGAGAAGGAGTTATAGGCTGGGTTTGGATGAAGAAGACTTTGTTCACATGAGATCTGCAGGGATAAGAACACATCTCAAAGAGTTACTTGAGAAAGGCAGTTTTGGAGAGCATTGGATAAATGGGAGAGTA
Organism: Pleurodeles waltl; assembly: GCF_031143425.1. NCBI lineage: Eukaryota > Metazoa > Chordata > Amphibia > Caudata > Salamandridae > Pleurodeles > Pleurodeles waltl. The sequence continues at coordinate 352,357,417 of NC_090438.1, forward strand.
AAAGGGACAGGAAAAGAGAGAGACCTAAAAAAGATAATGGGATACAGGCAGGAGATGCACTAAAATATTACCAATGAGGGAAACACCAGGAGGGAATTTTATTCATGTACCTTGGAATAGAAGTGACATCATAAATTTTACAAATGATTATCCAAGACTGGGAGAGAAGCCTATGAAGTAGTATCAAAAGATAGATAGGTTTGTGAAACTTTCAAAGTGTCTTTGGGAAGATTAGAATACACTTTTTGACATTGTGGTACCAGCAGATTTGTGGGTTGAATGTAAAAGGAGTGTTGATTGGCCAACGAGTGAACCACAAAGAGATTTGAAAACAGGTGCGCAGTCTCCTGAAGTAATGAAATATTACTATAAAGTCATTGAATTTCTGAAAACGAGAGTTTCGCCGAAAAGCATTGATTGGCAGCGCATTGATATTACAACAAAAGAAGGGACGAAGTCAGTTCATGCATATTATGAGAGACTGTTGAAGGCATTCAAACAATTTAGTGGTGCAGAAACTATTGAAAAGTAAAACATGAATCATTTGGTGTTCAGATTTGTCGATTGGTTAAAACCAGAAGTGAGTCAAATGATTAAGAATCATTTGATATATTGCCAGGCAAAGCCGATTGATGAGGTTCTGCAGTATGCTAAATACTGTAGTGATGAAATTGAGTTGAAAGAAAAGAAGCTGAAAAAAAAGGCGCTGGTGATGCAGATTAAGGCAGCGCAGACAGGAATGCAGGGAAATTTACAACAGCTGCCACAGCGAAATGGTTTGTTTCCGAATCAAGGTTGTGGTAGAGGACGAGGAATGATGATTCCAGTAGGTAATAGAAATGTGGACTTGAGTTCCGTGGTGATGCAGGATGAACAGCAGCGGCGAAAAGCATTACCTTGCCACATTTGCGGATTACTGGGACATTGGAAAAGACAGTGTCCGATGTTGAATCAGGGAGGAGGAATGGTTCAGCAAACAAATGGTGTCAATTCATTTCACGGCATGAGAGGACCTAGAATGGGAGGTCAAAATCGTAATTTTCAGAATAATGTGAATAACATGCAAGGTTTTAAGCCTTTACAGCCGGTGCAACAGATGCAGAATGTGCAACCCCAGGTACAACAAGTACAAATGCCACAAATGCAACAAATGAACCACAGGGGCAGATGGTGCCTGTACAGCAAATGCAAATACCGAGACAGGTTCAATTAAGACAGAGCCCAATGGAACAGCAACAGATTATGCTTTCACAGGTGGTCACGAATCAGAGAAAAAACAAATGTGTAAACACAGTTGAGCAATTTCCCTTACAAAGTGAGAGTGAAATAAACGCTGAATGGCAGTTAAGTAGTTCAGATGAGGAGGAGTTTATGATGGGTGCACCATTAGATGTGGATCAGAGAGGTCCTTATGTGCAGGGTGAAGTATATGGCCATGAGGTAAATTTTTTGGTTGACACAGGAGCAAAGCGCTCACCGATAAGGACAGTGGAAGTACCAGACATACCTGTTTCTGAGAGGAAAGTGGAGATAGTAGGCGTTGCAAATAAATAGTTGGTTAATGCTCTTACAGAACCAGTCCTTGTGAAAATTGGAAATTTCAGAGACTATCATAGTTTTGTAGTTTGTGGCTCCGGTCCAGTATCATTGTTGGGAAGAGATTTGCTGTGCAAAATAAATTGTTCAATTATGTGTTCCAGAAAAGGAATTACAATGGAGACCATTAGTGTTGATGAGGAAGATTTGTCAGCCGATGAGGGAAAAAGGATGAGAGCCTGTGAACTAGCTTTGTTGAATGTGGAGGAGGACCAGTTAGTTGATGAGGATGAGACACACGAAGAACACATTTTGAAGGATTTAATTCGTTTCTTTCCAGTGTTTGAAGAGAAAGACTTGCCGAGTGATCTGCAGGTAAGGGTTAAACCAAAGGTTTGGGACCTTTCAGGAAAATACATTGGTTTAATTAAAGGAGTTGAGGGAGTCAAGGTGGCAGTGAAAGAGAATGTGGTGTTCCCACAAACAGCTCAATACCCAATGACAAATGAAATCATAGAAGGAATAAGACCACGATAGAACAGTTTTTGGAACAAGGAGTTTTGAAAGAAGTGATGAGCAGTCCATGTAATTCACCAATCATGGGTTTGAAGAAGCCGAATGGGAAAATACGCTTGGTTCAGGATTTAAGGAAAATAAATGACATTGTAGTGAAGTGTTGTCCAGTGGTACCCAATCCAGCAGTAATAATGTTTCAGATTCCATATGATGCAGAGGGGTTTACGGTCATTGATTTGTGCCAAGTATTTTTTTCAGTACCTCTTCATGAGGACAGCAGATATCTCTTTTGTTTCAAATTCCTAACTGGAGTCTATTGTTGGTGCAGGATTCCTCAAGGGTTTTCAGAATCACCATTGATTTTCAATCAGATTTTGAAAAATAACTTGGAGTCATTGTTGATGCCCTATAAGTCGACCTTAGTGCAGTACATTGATGACTTACTAATTGCATCGAAGACAAAGTAAGGCTGTAGGGAGGATACGATTGCATTGTTGAATTTCCTGGGAGATAATGGTCATAAAGTTTCACCAGCTAAGTTGCAGTACTGTCAGCAAGAGGTGAGGCATTTGGGACATCTGACTGAGAAAGGGTCGAAGAGAAGAGAGAGAGTGGTGGCAATAATGAAAATGAAAATGCCAAGTTCCCAAAAGGAGTTGAGAATGTTTTTGGGAATAGTGGGTTATTGTCGACAGTGGATCCCTAATTTTTCAGCGGTTTCAAAGCCATTACAAAGTTTGATAAGGATGTTTCAGATCCTATAATGATAGATGAGGAGTGTGTGAAAGCTTTCACTGAGCTGAGAGAGAGTTTGTGTCAAACACCAGCTTTAAGTATGCCTGACTAAACAAAACTTGTCCTATTGTTTTGTCATGAGAGAGATGGATGTTCTTTGTCTGTCTTAAAACAAAAACATGGTGGTGTCAATCACCCGGTAGCATATATTTCTGCTACCTTAGATAATGTTGCAGCAGCCCTACTCGGATGCCTGCGAGCTGTTGCAGCTGTTGAACAGAGTATAACTCAAAGTGAAAATATTGTGATGGGTTATCTTCTGACAGTAATGGCCCCTCATTCAATTGAGATACTACTGACAAGGTCAAAGACACAATATTTGACAAATGCAATATTGACTTGTTATGAAACAGTTATTCTAGGGGCACCAAATGTAACAATAAAAAGGTGCACAGTGCTTAACCCGGCAACATTACTACCAAATGAGGGGGGAGATCTGTCCAACATATATGATGATGTTGAACATGATTGTTTGGAGGTGACAGAACTTAGGACTACACCAAGAGAACACATTATAGATACTTGTTTAGAAGACAATGATCAAATTCTTTTTATTGATGGTTCTTGCTTACGGGACAATAGGGGAGCATTGAGAGCGGGGTATGCAGTGTGTACAATCACAGGCATACTAGAAGCTTCATGGCTTAAAGGAGTAATACAGATGTTGTGTGGGCGTGGCCATGATGGCGGCGTGAGCGGACGTGTGTTTCTGAGCTCCGCCAACCAAGCCTTTCCAGCTACAGCACGGCCCCGGGCTCCATTTGGAGTGGCCGCCCCGGCGTTCGGAGGATGCTGAGAGGCCCCATGGGTGGAACCGAGGGATCGGCCTGGGCCGAGAGGCGGTGCAGGCCTAGGCCGTGTTTGAGTGCCGCAGGCGCAGCGGCCGGGAGCTCCGGCAGTGAGGGGCGGCTGAGCAGGAGGCGACGGGCCGGGGGCCCATTCTGGACTCGAGCAGAGCATTGGCCCTTGAGGAGTCGGCGGCAGCAGTCGGGCTGCAGAGGTACGGAGCCGGGGGGGGCTACACTTGGGAGGCGCAGCATGTGGCATCGGCCTTCTGGCATCGTGTGATCATCTGGCCCTGAGGGGGCCCGCTTGGGACTGCGGCAAAAGGGAGTTGGAGCTCCCGTGGCCCCCTAGGACTTTGAGGGGCAGTGGGCCCCGTCATGCTCAAGGGAGGAGGTGGAACTGCGGCTCGGTGGGATATTTCAGCGCACGCCGCGACATAACTGGGCTGGTGACGGTCCTCTGGGCCTTGGTCGTCGTGGGCTGTCCCCTGGTGGGCCCCACAACAGGGACAGGCCTCGGGGAGCCGGCCCTGATGGGGCAGAGGAGGTGAGGACGGTCGCTTCGCCTTGGCTGGGTCGAGAGCCCGGGGCCGGAGCGGGCGGCCCCGGTGAGTGGTAGCAACCCGGCAGGGGAGCCAGATAGCTGAGCAGCGTGGAGGACTGCGACAGGTGCTGGTTTCCTCTCAACGACGGCTGTTGAGCAAGACTCTGATGGCATCCTCTAAGCCGAAGAGAGACCAGTCGGTGAGGGAGATGCTGACAAGGTCTCACCCGCCACAGTTCAAGCCGGCTGAGGGGGCTACCTTAGCGAGAGGGCCAGAAGACCGGGGCGAAGCGGAGGGCGATGGAGGGGCTCCGGTCACAAATGGTGTTCTCACCTCTTTATTTGACTCTCTCAGGATGGATCTGCAGGAGCTTCGTAGAGACATTTCTCAGGAGATGCGGGATATGCGAGTGGACATTACGTCGCTCGGGGAAAGGGTGTCGAGTATGGAAGACAACGAGATCTCCCGGGGGTAAAAGGTCGAACAATTGCAACAGGAGGTCTTGTGTCTTTGTGAGCAGCAGAAGCTTCTGCAGATTGTGACGGAGGATTTAGAAAATCGCTCTAGAAGGCACAACATTCGGGTTCGGGAGCTCCGGCCGGGGCGGAAGGGGGAGACATTAGAGAGTTCGTCACGGCGCTGTTCCGCTCCATCCTGGGTCCCGATGATTCACAAGAGATCACATTGGACCGGGTCCACAGAGCAGGTCGGATGGGGGAGCCAGTGAGCGCCCTCCGGATATCTTAGCTTGTCTGCACTATTTTATGACTAAAGAAAGTATTCTGCAGAGAACGCGCAATCTTCCTCAGGTCCAGTTTAGAGGGTGCACGCTACAGCTGTTCCAGGACCTCTCGGTGCGGACATTGCAGAGGCGACGAGAACTTAGGCCCATCACAGTGCACCTTCAGGCGCACTCAACGCCCTACACCTGGGGTCACCCCTTTCGCCTTGTGTTCCGCTGGGAAGACCAGCTGCGCAAGGTGAAATCGCTGCAGGAAGTTCGTCGGATCCTAAGCCTGGAGGAGACGGAGCGGAGTGCCGGGCCGCTTGAAGAAGCTGCTTCCGAGGACCGCCCATGATGGCGGCGGAAAGAGAAGAAACGGAGGCAACCGAGGCCGTCTACTTCAGAACAAGCGCTGGAGAGACAGTCTGTATTGAACAGCCTCGTGGCGGGGATAAGTGCCTAGACGCAGACAGTCCTTGAGGGTCGTTGCAGTGGTCTGGGGTCATTTGAGAGTGTTGGTGAAGCTGCTGGAGTTGGGTCTTGGCGGTGGGGTCTCTGGGCGACGAGTGACAACCTTGTGAGGAGTGGACGAACCCTGTCTGGAACTCGCCTCTTTTTGGACGTTCGATAGAGGACTCGTGTGAGTTAGATGTACACCTGTTGTGTACCTTTGTTTTATGCTGTTGTGCTTCCTCTGGAAATTGCGGGTGCCCAAGACATGACCACTGCTCTTTAGTGGGTGGGCCCTCCTCCGGTTGGGAAGCGGAGGCGGCCCCTGGGTGGAAGCCTCCGGTTGACGAGTTTCATCCCCTCAATTACTCATGCCCTTTAAGTGTTTGAGCCGTAATGTTCGGGGGCTGAATAGTCCAACCAAGAGGTTGGCAATCCTCTCTGCCCTTGAGCGATCCGAGAGCCATATGTTTGCTGCAGGAAACGCACTTGCTGTCCACAGACACTTATCGTATGCGCTCCAGGTGGTTTCCCCAACAATTTTGGTCTTCTGCGCCTACGAAGCATGCTGGGGTGGCGATCTTGATCTCGAGGGCCTTTCCTGGGGAGGTAATTGCTAAGATACATGAGGTTAGGGGTAGGTTCCTGGCCATTAGAGTGCGCATCGAGTCATTCTACTTCACAATTGCTACACTATATGCCCCCAATGAACGGCAAGAATCATTCATGAGACAAGCTATATCCCCCATGCTCGCTACACCGGACAGGGCTATACTTGTAGGGGAGACTTCAATTTGGTTATGGACAATGATTTGGACCGCTCTGGACAACGTTTTGGGCAGACTGGGGCGCTGAAGCCGGCAGGGCGACAGTGGCTGGCTGACTGTGACTTGGAGGACTGGACAGTTGTCAGGGCACTCATGATCGTATAATTGAAGGTTAGTAATTATTAGAATCTTCAGTGTGGAGTAACACCATAGAGAGTTCATATATTATTTATTTCTTGACATACAAAGTCCACCTTGATACAAGAAAAGCGTCCTTGAATTTCAATAATGTATACAGCAAACAAAGCCAACACGTGTTTCGTCTTATGAGAATGTATTCTCACAGACTTCATCAGGGCTTAAATCAAGTATGTCTTATATGAAAACTACTCATTTCCAAGCATTATCTAGTAGAATCTTAATTAAGTGTATATAGTCCTACATTAAGTCCTCTAATAACTCGAACGATTAGACTTTCAGATACTGGGAACGCCGTGGATACATTCGCACCACGGAGTTCTCCTTTGGATTTTTAGACTTTCTGGTTGATAGGGAATACAAGAAGATTCCTTAATTAGAGGACTTAATGTAGGACTATATACACTTAATTAAGATTCTACTAGATAATGCTTGGAAATGAGTAGTTTTCATATAAGACATACTTGATTTAAGCCCTGATGAAGTCTATGAGAATACATTCTCATAAGACGAAACACGTGTTGGCTTTGTTTGCTGTATACAATATTGAAATTCAAGGACGCTTTTCTTGTATCAAGGTGGACTTTGTATGTCAAGAAATAAATAATATATGAACTCTCTATGGTGTTACTCCACACTGAAGATTCTAATAATTACTAACCTTCAATTATACGATCATGAGTGCCCTGACAACTGTCCAGTTCATTGTTAGTTTCCCTTGAAACATTGGAGGATTAAGGAAGATCCTCTTGCCAGGAGCACCGTGCCACATTTGGACTGTTAATGTGATTTTATGGACTCACTGTGAGCGCCCATATCCTATGACTTGCTTCCTATGTGCTTTTGTCTTGAATTTTTGTTGTGACTTGGAGGACGTCTGGAGGAGGGCGCACCTGACTCTCCGGGACTATTCATTCTATTCGGCGTCCTCCAAGACTTATATGCGCATAGATTTTATTCTGGCCTCCTCAGAGCTTAGTTCTCGAGTCAGGGAGAGTGCGACTGAACCTCGGGCCTTCACAGATCACGCCCCTATTACCTTGCTGGTCCGCCTTGATGGTGGGCGAGCTCGGGTACCGAGTTGGCGTTTCAGGGACACTATGCTACAGTCTCGGCCGGTGGAGGAGGCGCTGCGACAAGCGATTCTTGACTATCTTAGTCACAATGACGATGGGAGGACTAGCTCAGAGACACTTTGGGAGGCGCTGAAGGCTGTTATCCGGGGGGAGGTGATATCACTCTTGGCCAAGGATAATAAAGCTAGGAGAGGGCTGAGAGAGGTGCTAGAACAGAAAGTGTCGGACTTAGAGCGTTCTCACAAGCATACAGGTGCCCCCAGGGTGTGGAGGGAGTTGAAGAGGGCGCACAATCAGCTGAAACGGCACGATTGGGATCGGGCGGAGTATGCGGTTGCCCGGCTTAAACATAAATTTTACGTAGGGGGTAATCGCTGTGGGAATGTCCTTGCCCATAAATGGAGAGCCCAGTGATCGGCCAATGCTATAAAGATGGTGCGTTCCCCCTCTCGGGGGAGGCACGGACAGATCAGCAAATAGCTAAGGTGTTTGCTGATTTTTATAGAGAGTTGTATGCAGCGGATGTCGGGAGCGGTGTGGATCCTGACCCTTATCTCACGGATTGTAAGATTGCTCCACTCTGTGAGCAAGACGCGGCCTCCCTTAACCAGCCTATACGAATAGAGGAGATGATCGCAGCGATTTCTCGCCTTACGGTTGGGAAGTCGCCTGGCCCTGACAGCTTTACCGTGCTTTTCTATAAGACTTTTTGCTCTGAGTTGGCCCCGCTTTTGGTGCAGCTCTTTAACTCCTTCTTACTAACAGGATCCCTCACGCCTAGCATGTTACAGGCTACCATTACGGTTATACATAAGCCTGGGAAGAACCCGGAGGACTGTGGTTTGTACCGGCCTATCTCGCTCCTAAATATTGATGCCAAGTTATTCACGGGTATTCTAGCGCAGCGCATTAATCCCTATATGTCGGGACTCATTGATCCGGATCAGGTGGGTTTCATTCCCCATCGACAGTGCGGTGACAACACGAAGCGGCTCCTACACTTAATAGATAAAACTAATAGATCCCATAGGGAGGCGCTCCTCCTCTCCATAGACGGGGAGAAAGCATTTGATCTGGTGCATTGGCCCTGTCTTCTCCGGGTGCTGGAGCGCTTTGGGGTTGGACCGGCATTTCGGACCTGGATTCAGTGTATTTATAGTGCGCCTACGGCTGCAGTCCGCGTGAATGAGGCTTTGTTGCTTCCATTTCCGTTAGGGCGTGGGACGAGGCAGGGGTGTCCGCTCTCCCCACTACTCTTTGCGCTTTACATGGAGCCCTTCGCTCAGCGTCTCTGTGATGATACTCATATCTCCGGCGTCAAGTTTTGGGCAGACCACCACCTCACTAGCCTCTATGCTGATGATGTGATTCTCACGCTGGCGGATCCATAGTCTCACTGCCTGCGCTCATGGAGGCCCTTATCGCGTTTAGCCGGGTATCTGGGTTTAAAGTGAATACACGGAAATCCCGAGTTTTAAGTTTGTCAATTCTACCAGCACATGAAGAGGCCTTACGGGCTCGATACCACTTTATATGGTCAACGTCCCATGTGCCTTACCTTGGCATTGCCCTGGCAACATCGGCGACAAGAACATCTAGCATGAACTATACTTCTCTATCCCGGGAGATACTGAGGGACCTGGACAAGTGGGGGAAACACGGACTCTCCTGGTTCGGCAGGGACTCCGCGATCAAGATGACAGTCTTGCGGCGCATACTCTATGTGTTTCAGACACTCCCTTTGACCGCGCCGCTGCGCACCATAGCGACACTCCAGTCAGTGATCTTGAAATTCGTATTGGGGGAAGGCCCGCTCGGATGCCGCGCTGTGTCCTGTACCGTCCTAAGGAGGAGGGGGGCCAGCTGTTCCTTCTCTGCTGAGATATTTTCAAGCCGCCCAGCTGCACTACTTGCTGGAGTGGAGTTGACTGCTCATCGAAAACCACCGGTGTTTTATGGACCAAGCGGTGGCTGGGTCTCATATCTGGAAGGAGCCCTGGCTCCGGCGTAGGTATAGAGCGTCGGGGCTTTATTCCTCTCCGGTTACGGGTACGACATTCCGGGTGTGGGATGCTGTGGTGATGAAGCGGGGTTTGACGACCTTCCCCTCCCCGATGTCCTCGATTTGCGAGAACCCCGACTTCGCCCCGGGTCTACAGGCGGAGCGCTTTCAGCGCTGGTATGAAGTGAGCTGCAAAAGGGTTGGCAGCATATTTGATGCGGGTGGAGTAATTGCCTTTGATCAGATGAGGTAGACTTATGGGCTCACGGAAGCAGACAGGCTGACGTACTACCAAGTTCGGCACTGGGACCTCCAGCCGGTGATCAGGCCGTTGGTAGCTAGACCGCTTACTCCGTTTGAGAAATGGCTTATGGGAAAGAAAGATGACAAACGGATGATTTCGGAATTGTACAAACTCTTACAGGCGGAGATGCAGCCCGCCAAAACCAATGAGCAAAGGAGATGGGAGGAAGAGTTGGGGAGGGAGCTAACAGAGGAAGAGTGGGATAGTGTTCACTATAGAGCGCATCACACAGCCTACAACATGTCAGAAACAGAGACTGCCTACAAGCTTGCCACTTATTGGTACTATACCCCAGCTAGGGTGAATGCATGGGACTCCGCTAAGTCTGACCTTTGCTGGAGGGGATGTGGCAGCACTGGCACACTTATACACCTACTATGGTACTGTCCCAAGTTATACAGATACTGGAACGGTATTCTTGATGATATAGACAGAGTATTCCAGACAGAGATTCCTAGATTCCCGTCATATGTTATTCTGGGCCTACCCAACCCTCTCACCTTTCCTCTTCGCTCGCAGAAGGGACGGCAGATGGCTCTGGCTCTTAACGCAGCTTTACAGGTGATACTAGCTCTTTGGGGTTCGGAGAGGGTCCCGACTTACACCTCCTGGCTATATAAGCTCTGGTTCATCTTGGCAATGGGGAAACTAACATTGGCGTCTAGGCAGAGGGTGGGAGAGGTATGCAACATTTGGAGGCCGTTCATCCAGATTCTCTCAGCGGAATTCAACAAATTAACTTGCCCTGCATACCTAAGGGTGTTGGGGCTGCTGGGGGAGGCCTGATGGGAGGAGGCAAACTGGTGCAGAGAAGGGGAGATGGGACCCGGGCGGCTCCTGGGGAACGGGAGACAAGTGGGGGGGGGCAGAAAGAGAGGACCTGCTGGGGTCTGCAGGGGGAAGCACAGTTTTGTATTGTGTGTTGTGGTTTGTTTTTGAGTTTCTAATCTCCTCATAGACTCGCTCTCTGGACATCTGGGCTATGGGCGATGACCTCCAAGAGACGGGCTCTGGAGATAAGGGAACGTGCTTCATTATGTCTGTTGGCTTTCGTTACAGGCCCGTCTGTTAGCATGTGTGGCAGGATTTCCTGCGAAACTTGATTGCCGGCCGATTCGGATGTAGGCACAGAGCTCTGTATTTGGTCTGTCTATGTTAGATTTGATCCATAAAGGAGTAATATCTGCACAAGTTTCAGAGCTGGTGGCTCTTACTAGAGCATGTCAATTGGCAGATCAAATGAAGGTCACAATCTATACTGATAGTCAATATGGATTTGGAATTGTGCATGATTTTGGGCAAATGTGGTCACAGAGAGGGTTCCTAACGTCTTCAGGGTCACCTGTAAGAAATGGGGAAATAATACATGATTTGCTACAAGCAGTGCAGAAACCTGAGAAAATTGCTGTGGTCAAATGCAGTGCACACCAGAGAGGACAGGATTATGTAACTTTGGTAAATGCTTATGTAGACCAGGTTGCAAACGTTTGTGCTCTAAATTGAATTTTATTCGAGGGAAATTGGGATTTGGTGTCTGAAAATGAAGAGATTTATGCCAATTTGACTGTACAAATAGTGGAGACACTAGATGAATTGACAGCAATACAGAACAATGTGCTAGAAGAGGAAATGAGAGATTGGATTAAACATTGATGTATAAAAAGGGAGGACGAGATTTGGGTGACAATAGAAGGATAGTTAGTCCTGCCAAACAGTCTACTGACGCAGATGGCGAGTTACTACCAAGGCCAAACACATATTGGAAGGGATGCAATGATCAGGAGTTTTAAACAATACTGGTACAATCCAAATTTCAGGCAAGTGGCGGAGCTGGTGTGCCACAGGTGTATAATATGCCAGCAGATGAATGTTGGCAAGGAACAATTGTCAACATGGGTCACATAGGTATGGCAGGAGGTCCATTCAGCAGAATGCAAATGGATTTCATTGAGATGCCTGCATGTGCCAGTTTGAAATATGTGTTGGTGATTGTGTGCATTTTCAGTCATTGGATTGAGTCTCACCCGACAAGGAGAAATGACAGTTTAACTGTGGCTAAATTGCTTCTGCAAGAACTAATTCCACGTTTTGGTTTTCCAGTCTCAATTGAATCAGATAGGGGTACACATTTCAATAATGAGGCGATAACATTGTTTTTTTCGGCATTAAACATTCAGCAAAGATTGCATTGCAGTTCTCACCCAGAAGCTTCAGGTCTTGTAGAACAAATGAATGGAACACTGAAATCACGATTGGCAAAAGTGTGTGCATCAACAAATTTGAAATGGCCAGATACTCTACCTCTTGTACTAATGTCAATGAGAAGTACATCTGACAAAAAGACTGGGTTATCTCAACATGAAATATTGATGAGGAGAGCAATGAGATTACCAGCAATACCTGCAATCGCACTTGTGAATATTACAGATGATATGGTGCTAGATTACTGCAAAAGCCTGGCTGATGTGGTTAGGTCTTTTTCTCATCAGGTGGAAGTTGCAACAGCCCAGCAAACACAAGGTCAAGGACATAGTCTGAGAGCAGGAGACTGGGTAATTATACAGAAGCACGTGCAAAGTCTTGCTTTGAATCATGTTGGAAAGGACCATATCAAATTGTGTTCACTACAACAACTGCTGTGAAGTGTGCTGGTTTGCCGAATTGGGTGCATGCGAGCCATACGAGGAAAGTGCATGACCCAACAGAAAGAGAAGAGGAACTGTTGAGATTACCAACAGTTGAGAATACTGGAAATGGAGGAGAAGAGAGTGAACAAAATATCGAGAATGACAAAGATGTACCTACTCCTATAACAGATGAAAGAGAACAAAACAGGGAAAAGGTTGGGCAAGTTGTAAAAGGAGTAGAAGAATCAGTTCAAGAAGAAAGAAGTGAGACTGATTTTGATCTGAGGAGGGTGTCCTCGAATGGTAACGGAAAACAGGGAACAACAGAAGAAAGATCTGCTCAGAGGAGGGTGATCTCAGTAGCAGGTGGTTTGACAAACCAAACCGAAGACGAGACAGACCTCGTTGGGAAAGGAATTGAGAATAGTCCCACCCCAGTGGATTATACTCTTCCGGAACCAATTGCGGGAATGTCTGAAGGGAAAGGTCCAAAGGCAAGTGAAGACTCAATATTGAGAAGACTATTGACAAAAGGAACATTGAAAGGAGACAATTGGCCAGGGAAAACTGTGGAAAAAGGAAAGGTTGATGTGCTACCATCAATAACAGAAGAGAGAGAGAGTTGCCTGGAGAAGAACACACTAGTGGAGAAGATAGTGAAAGTGGAAGACGACCAAAGAGGAGAAGAGTTGCGAGTAGGGGACCTGAATCGACATATTTAAATACAAGTGACTGGCAGGAAGAATTTTTGAGTTATTGTTTTGACAGAGACTTAGAAAATTCTGATTTCGCGACGTGAATATTCACAAGAAAAAGACATTGGGTTAAAGTGAATGAAAATTGAGTATTAAAATTTATGCTGTAAAGATAGAAATTTAAAATTACTGGAGAAGACAAATGAACAACTGAACTTAGACAAGCTGCTATACCGAACTTGACAAAGGAGGAACTGTCCAAGAGTGAATGAATTCATTATAAACAAAGAAAAAAAAATGAGGAGGGATTTTTGACTTTTTTTTTAAAAACAAATTATTTTTGGAATTTTGGGGATTTTTTCCTAACATAGAAAATGAGTGATTCACATAACCAAAACTGTAGAATTAGTTGTTGCAAAGTGTTTGGTATTGGTTTAGTGGTAACGAGTGTGCTGATATGTTTATTGTTATTTGTGGGAGTGTCTGTTTATGAGATTGATGGAGCAAATCAAACTGTGAAAATGAGTTCTCTAGACTTGACTGATAAATCATTAACCAAAGATAAATTTAGGATAGATGTAAAATACGTACATGGAGAAAAATAGCTTTCTTCTAATGTTTTCTATCGCTTATTGCGTGAGTATGTTGAAGTGATGGATGCGAATGATTGTTATGTATGTACACAGATTCCAACTTCAGTAGAAGGAGGAACTACATATCACAGCTTACCTGTGACTTATGCTATAAGCTGCAGTCTTTTGCTAACACGTTTCTATAATAAAGAATATATTCAATGTTTTTATTCAAACTATGATATGGTATTATCTTTTGTACCTGTCATAGGATATTTGAATAAAATAGCCAAAGAAAATAACATAGTAACTATGAGAGATTTCTTTGAGCCCACTTTAACTTTAGAACTGCCTTTGCTCATGGTAATAACTTGACTTGTTTACTAACGCCAGTAGAGAAGAAAGTTTTAGGTAATACAGAAGACAGAAGGACAGAGATAAAGGCAAAAATGGATAAGGGAATTATAAGTAGAAAGCCTGGAATAGATTATGCGTATACTGACATTACTAAACAGGGTAAACTAACAATAGATGCTGAGCATGTTGGAAACCTTTGTATACAAAGGCCTTGGAGTAAGAATGATAGAGTGTTTGTTGGAAAGAGTGAATATAGGCATGTTTTTATGTTTAGGAGTAAGTGGGATTTTATGATGAATGGACAAGATTCTCCGATACCTGGCATTTACTATATTTGTAGAAGAAATACATATTACCGTCTTCCTAGAGGGTGGCACGGAACATGTTATCTGGGAATAGTCTTTCCAAAAATCTATCAGTTGGATTGCCTGAGTAAGATTCCTGATTCAATGAAATTTCAAACAAGACTCAAGCGAGAATCAATTTCTAGCATTGTGGGAGACATATTTGGGGCTATAATTCCTTCAGTGGGAGTAGTCTTAAATTCGATTAAGATTCAGAAGTTGTCCACAATAGTGGATAACATATTGACAAGATATTTCCGGCGCTATTGTTCTTCTCGATACAGAATTGGCTGCTACAAGAGCTATGGCACTTCAGAATCGCCTTGTGTTAGATATTCTTTTGGCAAAAGAGGGCGGAGTTTGTAAATTCATTGGTTCAAATCATTGTTGACCTTTTATCCCTGATAATTTGGGAAAGGTTAAAGAATTAATCACTAATGTGACTAACACTAATAATAAAGATTTGAAAGAACTAACAGAAACTACAATTTGGGAAAAAGCTGGAAAAGGAGTTGAAGCTGTGGGAAATTGGTTTAGCAATGTGGGAAGAAATGTTTTTCTGACAATAGCAAAATGGGTGTCAATAATCGGTTTGTTTAATTGGGATTTGGGGAACCTATAAAGTGATAAAAACATGTTAAGAAGAGAAAATTCTAAAGGAATAAACAAAAATAAAATAAAAAGAGAAAAATAAATAATTCCGAAATAAATGAGACAAAGTTTTGAATTCGATGAAAATAAATAAATGTATTAAAGAGTACTGCGATGACATGAATAGTCATCAGAGGAGGGATTGTGAGAGTGTGAATTTTCTAATGTTTATTAATGATTTTCATATTAAAATATGTAATGAACTAACGTGTAAAACGAGAAAGTTCTGAAATATTTGTTTTTCTGTTCTTGGCTAAGCGAAATTATATTCAAACGTTGTGGTTATTTTCCATGATTCAAAGCTTTCATGATAGGTGTTTTCAAAGCCTGTGTAGGCGTAACCACAGCTACCCCTAGTGGATTGCAGTATTATGTCATACAAGGTTGTGTATTAACTGAGCACTGTATAAGTAGAAATGTCTTATTGTTTGGATATGTTACTAATATCTGGTCTATCCTCAAGGATGGAAGTACATGGATACAGTAAAAGTTTCTTCATGAGAACAAGATATCCTACAGGCGATGAGACAATGGAGTTACAGACGAGACGGAAGAAGTAAAAATACATCGGGAGAAAATGTTATAGTTAGCGTAGATTTGTTAAGTTCAGGTCATCAATTTAGATGTTGATTGGCTGAAATGAAACCACCCCGTAGACTGACCAATCAGGAGTTGATAAGATTTTAGTATAACAACCTGTGTAGAATGATTAGAGGCAGAGTTCGTCTTTCGTCATCCAATGCTATTCTTCTAAAGCAGACGAGGTTCGAGACTAGCTGTTGTTAGGCCCAAATCTTTTGATGAGATATCTGATGGTTGCCTCAAGCTGAAGCTGATCATTTGCTGTTACTACTATTGTGGTAATGTATGTTATTAAATGTGAATTGTGTCTCTCTTGCTTTCCAGGTACCAGCTACAACTAATGATTTTATTGCTGCAAATTAATAGTTGTTTTATATATATCATAATCAAGTTAAGAGGTTTCTAAATTAATGTTACTAAATTATTTTCACATGAAGACTAATGTATAATGCTAATTTGTGGTTAGTTAGGGAATTAATCTTGATATGCTCATGACTTGTCCTGAGATCATTTGATGCTGAACTAATGCATTATTTGCCATTATTACCAGTTTCTGCATTATTAATAAGTGTGATTCTTCTGGAGATAATTTGTTTAATTGTATTAATTAGATGAAAATACATACATCGTTTTAATCAAACGCTATTGATCGTATATGCTTATCATTTGTGATTGAGAGTTATTTTCGTGACACTAGCGTTGTTAATATAGGGAAATAAATGTAGATTTTCCTAGTAAGTTATGAAGCAAAGTCTTAATTTTATTAAAGACACAGAGGCGAGTATTATGATTAGTCTTTTCTTTATTTTTCAAACAGCAGCTGCAGTCAAAAAACTACAAAACCCATAAGGCAAACGACAATAGCCAAAGGGAAACAAATAGTAGTTCACCAAAACACACCAATGGCCATCGAGCTGACCCAATAATACCTATCTTGACTGCGAACAGCCCTCTTTTCTTGCGCAAGCTTAATAAGTAACAAATAAAGGAAAAATGGTACAGCAAATATATATAGCCATTAGAACAGATAACATCTCCTGAAGAAGCAACAAAGGTCCAGCAACAAAGTCCGGAAGAGTCTGTGGTTGTGGGAATTGAGAGTTCCAGAAGGAAGGAGCAGACGGAATCCCAGCAGGTGGAGAAATGAAGAAGTGATCTTTAGTCAGAAGTCTGTTGAGTCGTTGAGGAAGCTGTAAGGGAGGGAATAAACAAAAGCGTGAGAATTGTAGAGGTAGGATAATACTCGCCTCCGTGTCTTTAATGAAATTAAGACTTTCCTTCATAACTTACTAGGAAAATCTACATTTTATGGCAAGACTGGAGGCTCCTACTATGCTGTTTTAAAGTGAATAGTCAACATTTAATGAAGCATGATGAATTGGTTTGCAATAAAATACTCTAAAGACATTATCATTAGACCAATCAGCCAATCTGAGAATCTCCTTAATGCGAGAACGGGCCGAAAAGGCTTTAGAAGCCATAGCTCTTTTAGCTGAATGGGCACCAAAAATAGAGGTATCAATACCAGCAAGGGACATAACCCAATGGACCCAACGGACCAACGTGGGAGAGGAAATGGGATTGAACGGTTTTCTAAAGGATATGAGGAGTTGGGAAGAAGAGGAATTCCTCAAATCGGCTGTCTGGTGTTCGTAAGCTTTCAAGCACTGGCCTACACATAACTTGGGGTGATCAGGGAACAAAGGATAAAAAACTGATGAAAGGTTAGTTTTGGTACGTCTATGAACATTAAAAAGAACACCTGTTGGAATAAAAAGATGAGCTGCAATATCTAATGCTCTAACATTGGATAAACATTTAAAAGAAACAAGACTTAATAACATGGTAAGTTTGGTGGACAATTGTTTTAAGGAAAGCATTGAATTATCAGGCCAGGAAATAAAAAGGTTTAGTACAGCATTTACATCCCATAAAGAACTGTATTTGGGTTTAGGAGGATTAGAAAACTTTACTCCCTTTAACAAACGACAGACCAATGGATGTTCTCCAACCGGTTTTCCATTGATGTAAGAGTGAGTAGATGAAATTGATGATCTGTACAAACTGATAGTACGAAAGGACTTACCTTTGCTGGCTTCCACCGCCAACAAATTGATGATCAAAATTATATTTGTTGTAAAGGGATCAACGTGTTTTCCCACAAACCAGCTATGCCAGAGCGACCAGGCTGATCTATATGCCTTTTTTATTCCTTTTGTTACATGATATATGAATGTTTGTTAGTCTTTCTTTTTCTGCTTCATCAATCCCTCCTCTGATGACTAATTATGTCATCACATTAAATCTTCCAGCACAAATTTTATTTCATTAAATTCTAGTAATTTGGCATTTCAGTCATTTCCCTTTTTCTCTTCACTCCCTTTTTTTCCCTGTATACGTTTACCATTTTCCTTTGTTCTTTCTTTTCTATTCTTCTCTTGTTTCTTGATTTCAATATTTTAATAGCCTTCCATATTCCCCAAATACCTATTAAGCAAATCATTATTATTAATATTCCTTTTACTATTTTCAGTAGTTTTCCGTTCCAAATGTTGCTGAGCCAATTTCCCACGGAAGCAAATCCTTTTCCAACCTTTTCCCATACTCCTGGTTCTTTCAATTCTTTCAAATCTGTACTATCGTTAGTTAAATTTGCAAGCATATTTCTAATTTGTCTACCGTTGTCTGGTATATTAGAACAACAGTGACATGCACTAAGCATTTTGCAAACGGTTATCAATGTCTTATTCGGTTCAAAAGTCAATCAGGTTTTCAATGTCTTATTCAGTAATGTTCATGAAATTTCACTTTTCAAGTACCAAAGTGACGTTCTGCTTCTTCGTTTTCAAGACTAAGAGATAGAAATTCGTCTGACCTATCGTTAGTGGCTGTGTATGCCCACTCTGGGCCAGAATATCTTCTGCTCGCTATTCTTTTCCTTTTCGATTTTGCATCTCCTTTCGATTCCCATTCGCTTATGTCTTGATCTTTGGCTGTGTCTTTTTCTTCATTCGATGTGGTTATATTAGACACTTCCTTTCTTTTCTCCTTCAATTTTGGCCATTTGTTTTAGTTTAATGTTTCTTTGGTCTTTGATATGCTTTGTCTCCGTTTCGCGTTGCTTTCACCTGATGGACCTGCAACCGGTTCTGGAAGAATTGGAACAATTTCACTTTGCTCTGTCTTGTCTCCTTCACCTGGGAGGTCAGTCAGGTCTTCTCCTTCTTTTCCTGTATCGTCTGCTTCTGGGAAAGCCCTCCTCTTATTAGGTTCTCCTGCTTCTTCACCTGAGATAGGATCTTTGTCACCTCCTGAGACTTCTTCTCTGTTGTCCTCAAAAGGATCGAGTTCGTCTTCCTCAGAGAATATTTCTTCTGTCTCAATTTCTTCTTGTTCGCTTTCAGGCTCTCTTCGTTCTGTCTCAGTGTCTGGTACTTTCCTGTTAGTTGTTGGTAATTTCAGTGCTTCAATTTCCTCTTCTGTGGGACACGTCACCCTCTTCGTGTGACTGGCGTAAATCCAGTTGGGAACTCCTGCACACTTCACAGCGGTGGTAGTTGTCAGAATCACTTGAAAGTGTCCTTTCCAACGGGGTTCCAAACACGACTTCCTCACGTGCTTCTTTATCACAACCCAGTCTCCTGCTTTCAGGGTGTGTACTGGACCTTGGATCTGTGGCAACGTGGTTGCCTCCACCTGGTGAGAGAAAGAGCGGACCACATCAGCCAGACCTTTGCAGTAGTCCAATACCATATCATCTGTAATATTTACAAGAGCATTCACAGGAACTGCTGGAAGTCTCATGCCTCTGCCCATGAGTATTTCATGCGGTGATAGACCAGTTTTTCTATCAGGTGTATTTCTCATTGACATTAACACCAAAGGCAATTCGTCAGGCCATTTCAATTTTGTGGATGCGCATATTTTTGCCATTCTTGATTTCAGCATGCCATTCATTTGCTCCACGAGTCCTGATGCTTCAGGGTGGTAGCTACAATGCAATTTTTGTTCAATGTTCAGTGCTGCACATAGTAATTTGATTACTTCGTTATTGAAGTGACTTCCCCTGTCTGATTCTAAAGAGATAGGGAATCCGAAACGTGGTATTAGTTCTCTCAAGAGTAGTTTTGCAACTGTGAGACTGTCATTTCTGCGTGTAGGGTATGCTTCAATCCAGTGACTAAAAATACACACAATCACCAACACATATTTCACGCCTGCATGCATAGGCATCTCAATGAAATCCATTTGCATCCTGCTGAATGGCCCACCTGCTCTTCCAATGTGGCTCAAATTTACTACTGTTCCCTTCCCTGCATTCATTTGTTGGCAAATGACGCAACAATGGCAATGAGCCTGATCCTGAAATCCCAAGGGAGTTCTCAGGGGGGTGGCCCAGCCCAGCCTCTTCCGGGCGCTGACGGGAGAAAGACGGGCCCACCACTTATTGTACATACAGCATATCCTGCTTTCAGTATTCCTAGTGCATCTCTTAAACATGAACCATCAACAAAAATAATCTGATCATTTTCTTCCAATCGAGTATCTTTGATATCAGGTCTGGCTTTGTACAAAATTCAGTGACTTGAAGACAATCGTGCTCGATATCGTCAGTGTTTTCAATTTCAACATTTTCACTGGGAAACAACGTTGCTGGATTCAATGTGGTGCACCTTTTTAATTGCACACTAGGTGATCCCAAAATTATTGTCTCGTACCTTGTAAGCCTAGCACCAGTCATGTGCTGTGTTCGGGAACGTGTCAAAAGTATTTCGACTGAGTGAGGGACCATAACTGTTAAAGGATGTCCCATCACTATTCCTTCACTTTGATTCAGGCTCATACCAACTGCTGCTACAGCACGCAAGCATCCTGGTAAGGCTGCTGTGACTTGATCCAAAGTAGCTGAAAAATATGCTACTGGTCTGTTTACACCACCATGGGCTTGAGTCAAGACAGACAAGGAACATGCATCACGTTCATGACAAAACAATGTGAAAGGCTTTGTGCAATCAGGCATACCTAAAGCTGGAGCTCTGCACATGCATTCCTTTAATTCAATAAAGGCATCCATTTCATCTCTTTTCAACATTATTTCATCCTGCGCATCTTTCTGGGTCAGTTTCAGTAAAGGTTTGGCTAGAGTTGAGAAATTGGGAATCCATTGGCGACAGTAGTCCACCATTCCCAAAAACTTTCTCACCTCTTTTCTCGTTTTGGGTGGACTCATTTGAAGTACACTCGTTATTCTTTCTTTCATTATTTTTCTTGACCCTTTTTCTATTTGGTGACCCAAATATTTCACTTTCTTTTGGCAGAATTGCAATTTCGAAGGAGACACTTTGTGTCCATTCCTTCCCAAATGGTTTAGTAGGGCAATAGTGTCAACTGTACAGTAATTTTCTGTTTTGGATGCAATTAGTAAATCGTCAATATACTGTACTAAGGTTGATTCAAAAGGTAATTCCAATGATTCCAAATTTTTCTTTGGAATCTGATTGGAAATTGTTGGTGACTACGAAAACCCTTGAGGAATTCGACACCAACTGTAGACTCTGTCCAAGAATTTGAAACAAAAGAGAAATTGACTGTCCTCATGAAGAGGCACAGAAAAGAGTGCTTGTGATAAATCGATGACTGAGAACCACTCTGCATCACAGGGAATTTGAAACATTATCACAGCTGGATTTGGTACTATGGGACAACATTTGACTATTATGTCATTTATTTTTCTCAAATCTTGAACAATTCGGACCTTTCCACTTGGTTTTATTAGTCCCATGATTGGTGATTTACATGGACTACTTAGTACTTCTTTCAGTACTCCCTGTTTCACAAATTCGTCAATGAGTTGGGCGACTTTCATGAGAGTGTCTTGTGACATATGGTATTGTGGAGTCTGAGGAAAATTTACATTAGGTTTTACAGTCACTTTCACTGGTTCTGCTCCTTTGACCAATCCTACTTCTTTCCCTGTCATATCCCACACTTCCTTTTCAACTGTTTCTTGTAAATCAGCTGGAATATCTGCTTCAGTGAGCATAGGATAAAGAGTAATCAGGTGATACTCTTCATCAACAGTTTCTATTTCTTCTTCTTCTAAACTGTCCTCGTCTTCCTCATCACTGTTTGTCTGCATTTTAATTCCATTATTTGAACACATAATCAAGCATCCTAGTTTGCATAATAAATCTCTTCCTAATAGGGATATCGGACTTGAGTCACACCCCCCAAATTTATGTAACCCTTGAAAGTTACCAATTTTGACTTGCACTGGATCTGTAATTGGGTTTATCAGATACCTATTTGCTACTCCCACTACTTGAACTGTTCTCCCTGAAAGTGGCAAATTTGGTACTTCGATGCTTCTAACTGTAGAGCGTGTAGCTCCTGTGTCAACCAAAAATGAAACGCTGTGACCCATAACTCTTCCTTCCACATATGGTCCCTTTTGATCAACTTCCAAAGATGCTGCAAGCATACAATTTCTCTCCTCATCTGAACTTTCACTCTCCCATTCATTGTTTATTCCATTCTCACTGTGTAACGGGAATTGGTGTACTGTGTTACTTTGATTCATTCCTTGACCTGTAACCTGTTGAGGAAGCATTACTTGTTGCTGATTCATTGGTGCTAAGGGTACTTGCATTTGCTGATTAGGTACCATAGGAAACTGCTGTTGCATTGGCTGTGATTGTGCCATTTGTACACGGGGCATTTGCACCTGCTGTTGTTGTATAGGTTACAGACCCTGCATCTGACTTACATTATTTTGGAAATTTGGATTTGGACCTCTCAATTTTGGTCCTCTCATATTCTGAAATGTATTGACATCATTGTTTTGCTGACCTACGTCTTCCTGCACCAACATTGGGCACTCCCGTTTCCAATGTCCGACGATTCCGCACGTGTGACATGGCATCACTTTCTTCATTGCCTGTATAACATTAAGAATCACGACAGTATTTAAATGAGGACCAGTATTCACAAAACCTCCTCGGCCTCTGCCTCTCATCTGTGGCTGAAACATAGCATTTCCCTGCTGTTGCTGCTGCGGCAACTGTTGTCGGAAACCTTGCAAACCTGTCTGAGCTGCTCTAATCTGCATCACCATCACTTTTTCTTTCAACCTTTTCTGCTTTGTCTCAATATCATCACTGCAGTATTTTGCATAATTCAACACTTCATTGATCGATTTTGACTGCCAACAAATCAAATGCATTTTAATCATCTGGCTAATTTCGGGCCTCAATCCTTCCACAAATCTGAATACAAAATGGAGCATGTCCTTTGCCTCAATCGTTTCCGTGCCACTGTAATTTTTAAATGCTTTCAACAATCTCTCATAGTATGATGTATCGACTCCTTAACTTCCTGTGCTGTTCTGTCAATTTTCTGCCAATCTACATTTTTCGACGCAACTTTTGTTTTCAAATACTCAATCACTTTATGGTATATGCTCATTACCCTAGGTGATGGCGCACCTGTGTCCTTATCTCTTTCTGGTTCACTTGTTGGCCAATCTACAGCCCTTTTACAATCTTCCCACAAATCTGCCGGAACTACAATTTCGAATAAAGTATTTAGGTCTTCCCAAAGACATTTTGCGAGTTTTACAAATCTATCTGTTTGTTGATACCATTCGATCGGTTTCTCTCTTAACTTAGGGTAATCATCGTAAAAGATTGAATGTCACACCTGTGCCATGGTACATGGATAAGTTTTCCCCCTGCTGTTTCTCTCATTGGTAACATGGTTATAAGATCATCATTCTGTTGTACTTTATCATTCTGATCTGGGGTACTTTCTTTCTTCTTATCCTTTTTCTTAACCCACCTACTCTCCCACTTGTCTAAACATCTCCAAACCTGCGCGCTTTGCAATATTTCTTTAAGGTGTGTTTTCATTCCTGCAGACCTCATGTGTTCAAAATCTTTTGTCTCAAAGTCTAACCTGTAACTTCTGCTCAAATGCTTGGTTTTTTTTGTGTCTTTCTGCAATTTCTTGTAACCTCTTATGTATGCTGCTTACTTCTCTTGTAATTCTAGGGCAAATGTATCTCAGCTCTTCTTCTGTGTATGATTCTAACCTGTTCAAACCCATCGTTCCATCTACGAGTTCACCTGCTTCCATGCCCAATCTTATTTGATTCAAATATTCTTCTCCTTTCCCCTTGGGTGTACTCTGTGGGGAATTCAGACTGTTCAACCATTGTGTTAACTGTTGTGCGTTTAGTCCTATTAATGTGGCAACTATGTCTACTGCTACTGATGGTTTCTGTAATATTTCTGTTTTTGAAGTTAGCGGTACTATCAGTGGTGGACTTGACCTTACCACAGTTGACGGAACACAAATTGGAATTGGACTAAATTCCAACAAAGACCCAGATCTATTTGAGTGTTCCCACGGGAGTCGTTTCTTGGGTATTTTCTATGTATCTTCTTCCTGTCTCATACTGCGTCATTACACCTTGATCGCATACATTTGGGTTTGCTTGTATATATAATGGTACTGGCGGACCTACAGTGATAGGCAAAGATATCGCATCTGGATTCTGCCTGTTACCCAAATTCTGTGGCATGTTAATTCCCACATTATGGTTCATCATTGCTGGCATGTCTAACTGTGTTTCTGTTGTTTGAATGTACTTTGGCACTTCTTGCATCTGCTTTTGAGGCATCAAAATTTGTGTTGATTCGGTTTGAATCAATGTCGGTCTTAGGTAATTCTGTCCTCCCTGCACCATCAATTAGAAGTCATTTCCAAATTATGCTCATCATAATAGCGTCTTTGGACCTGTGGCTGATAATCATTAAAAGGTTTCAGTTTAGTCATGTCAGGATATATTCTCTGAACTTGTGGTATTTCTGGTGTAAAAGGCATATCGGGACTACTTTGCCTCTGCGATATTCTCAAATTCAGAGCTACAGTACCCTGAATTGGTTCTGTAGGGGCAGTACTAGTGCTTGGACCATTTTCGTTTTCCACATATTGTGGTGGACGGTCATTTAGCAATTGCAGAATGAACTCCTCATCGTTTGATTCGTCTGACCTTTTTGAGTTTCTCTTGTTTTCTCTATCTCTGGACTGACTCCTGTTTGTTTTATGGGTAGCTTTCTTTTCTTCCATCTCTGCTTCGTCAGTAATTGCTGGAAACAATTTAATTCCCTGCAATATGTCTGATCTCCAAACCTTTTGAGTGCTATCCCATCTAGCATCCGCTAGTGTCTTTTCTACTTTTCTCACTCTTGTCTCAAATTTCTTTTGTAGTTGCCTTCTAGCCATTTGTTCCCAAATTGCTAATGCTTCATACTGTGCTGGTCTTGGAGGTATTTTCATGTCGTATAGCGCAAATCTTAAATTCTCTAAGATTCTTAAATTAAACGTCCCATGGATCGGAAACGCTACACTTCCATGCTTTTCTGTTAATTTACACCATTGTTTTAACCAAAGACATGGTGCGACACCCTTTTCTTCAATTACGATGTAAGCTGGTGTACCCTCAGGCGGTGTTTCTTCTCCTACATTTGCTTTAATATATACATCTCCCCTCAAGGCACTCTTAAGTGCTTTGAAAAATTTCATCTTTCCGTCCTTTATTTTCTTAAAATGTAATCTATAAGTGACTTTAATTCCCAGAATACTCTTCGCTTGCCTTTCCCCACCAATTGCGCTTCACGGACTGCGTCCAATCCGTGCGCGACCCTTCTCACCAACCAACCTATCCCAGCGCGGCTCCTAGTGACGTCACACTCACACACTGCGGCTGACAAAGTCTTGCGGCTTGTCCTCCTTCATTCAGCTTCACTCAAAACTAATTTCTGCACTATGTAGCGAGCACTAATCAAAAAGAAGAAAACAAATCTGTCGGTTTACTACAGGAAAGGTAATACAATCGCTTCAGAAACCTTAGGGATTTTTCACTAGCCTCTGCAGTTATGCCATCTTTCTCGGTTTCCCACTTTCGCAAGCAAAATTTGACCTGCAAACTTTACTCTCAACTGATCAATGAACTATTCTAGTGCACCTTAGAATTCGTAAAATCTCAAAGTCGAAAATGTTCTTTTATTCCTCAACATTCGTACTGACTTGATGACCACGCCCGATCAACCTATCAAACCGAACAAATTACAACATCAATCATGTGTCTCATACACTTTTCAACATACTCCAGAGTCTCTTGACCTCACAGGGCCCGTCTCAACATCAACAACCACGTGGACAATTTTTCCTGCACAAAGCGCTACACTCATATGAAGTTCGACAACTTCCCTACTCTCACGCTTTGGAGTATCACTCCTCTAAAATTTTGATTGGAGTTCGTAACCCCCTAAAATCCTCACAAACTTCACAATTCATCTGCGGCATAAGCTATGCAAGCGCAAAACCCTAACTTCTCTCATACTGTCACTAGAAACGCCGAAAATATTCTCACACCTCCATTTCCTCCATTCGCAAGCTCCGAGATTCCGGGAAAGTCATTGGGGATTTAGGGCATCATCATCTCTCCAACTTGTTTTATTAAGAAAATTCTAACTCGAATCCGTCTATTGTTCGGATGGGGTCCCAAAGGGCCAAACCATCAAACTCTGCTACCATCTACTGATAGCGCATCCAGTCCTTATAAATTGCTTATACTTGGACACGCCGGAGGTCGGTGAACCTTTTGACCGGGTTGAGTTCTCCTCATCCAAACTATTGTCGGATCTCTCAAATCAATAATCATTTATAATCAATACCCAATACTCAATTAGTAATCGAACAACAAATTAGGAATCAATAGTGATCAGTAATTTGACACACCATGACCTTTCAGTCATGAATAACCACACCTGTTTATTAAAAGTTAATGAGTTTATTTCCCTATATTAACAAAGCTAACACAATATAAGTAAGTCTCAAAATCAAATGATACACATAGACGCACATTACTAGCTGTCCATAACGACGGAAGAAACGCAATCTACGCAAAATTTGGATTATAATGCACTCAGTTATAGCAATGCAAATTACTAATAAGAGTAACTGAATTTGACTAATTGCATACATCGGTCAGCATAACAAGATTTCAATTCAGCACGGTGCATCAAGTGAATACCTCAACTAACCTCTGATTAGCATTGGCATGTGGGGCTTCATGCGAAAATGAATTTAATCAACATAAATTTAGAAAAACTTCTAGCTTAGGCTCTGTCAAAATAAGCAGTTGGTACCTAAGAAGGAAAATACAATGAATAGTACATTTATCCTTTTATAATTACCAAATACAATCAGCATTCAAGGAAAGTCTTCGTCCTTCAGGTACTGGTTCGATCAGCATGGGGCAGAATTCAAGGGGCAAAGTTTTAAGGCAAGTTTTCCTTGCAGAAGCAAGGAAAAGGGGGGAAAAAGAGTTATGGAATGGGCAAGGCAAAATAAAGTTAAAGTTAAAGTCTCTAGGGTGAGAATTCTTTAAAGTCTCTCTCTCTGGGATAAAGAAAAAGTATCAAAGTGTCATCAAAATGGCTTCTTGAATCTGGCTTCAAAATGGCATCAAAGAAAATGGCTGGCTTCCCTTTGTCCGGTGGGTTTAAGTAAGAAACGTTCCAAATTCTTCAGGGTCTTCCATTGGAGGGCCCATGGGGTGGTTTCTCTTTAACCAATGAATAGTGTCCTTCTCTTAATGTTCACCTACTCATAAGGTGTCCTTGGAGTTTTGGAACACAAGTAGCAACAAAGTTGGCAATTAATTCTGCATCAGTGTCTTTATTGTCTGCACCTGCAGAAGCTGACCTTGCTTCAAAGGGGATAAAACTTGCCTAGCACGCAACTTTTGAGATAAGTGTATTAGTCATTCTACTGGAAAAATACAGCTTTTAAAGGTTTAAAACACATCTTTGTTATACAAGTGAAAACTACGCAGTTAAAATTGAGACCAGGCAACTAGGCCAAAGCCTCTGCTAAATTTAAGCTAAGCATATAACAGTTTTAACGAGAAAATCATAGAATATAGTTGCAATTATAACACATTGATACATTGGTCGGTTTTCATGATTAATTAAGCTCGTTTATAATAATGGCGAACTACTTTGTGGGCACAATTTCCTACATACATTATTATTTTTCTTTGCTATAATCACATTCTCTTATACGATTTTGTTACATGATATATGAATGTTTGTTAGTCTTTCTTTTTCTGCTTCATCACAACCAAATATATGTTTGTAAATTGCTCAACTGAAAAAATGACTGCCAAGAAATCTGTGGCCTTCTCTATCTTTACCATTTTAAAAGTCGGTGTGTTGCTGGCAGTGAAAGAACTGTAACGTGGCCCGCCCAACAAGAAGTCCAGGCGTGGATTGCATCCCCTTTTGACCTGGAGCTCTGTGGAGATTTACTACATGCTGCATTCCTGCGCGAACGGCGTTCGGGTTCTAGAAATAATATTACGCAGGCTTGTCTGTTCGGCTCTCCATCCTGTTGATCATGCACGGCTCGAATCGAGTGGTTTGTGTATAGGGGCGCTTTCCAAAACGAACACAGCACTAGCGGCTCCGAGTTTTGCAGCGCTCGCATTTCCGAGCAGCTCTGCCTGTGACCGCAGAGACAGGGTGGGCGGTGACCAGGGGCGGGACTAGGGGGCGGAGGCAATGTGCTCCCGCTGTCTCAGGCTTCCTCAACTAGCAGAGACCGCAGCCTGTGCATCTCATTCACGAAGCAGCGACTGCACCCTGGTATACGCGCGGAAGGCTACAGTTCTGCAGAATGGTGATCAAAGTTTACATTGCCACCTCATCCGGCTCCACATCCGTAAGGAACCCTCGTTTATTTGTCTGCACGCGCAGAGCAACTGTAGTTCTCCCTTTAGATTGAAAATTGTTATTTTTCTGCGTTGTAGAATCAAGTTTGTGCACTCTGCGTTCTTTCTGTGGCAATCCTTGTTCAATATTGCCCCCTTGTCAGTGCCTGTTGCTGAATATAAAAGGTATTACGTGGTATATGGAGTGATGTTCTTGAAATGTCGAAGTATGTTGTTAGCCGTGTACGTGTACTTTCGAGAAGGTTTAGGTTGCGTTGTTTGCGTTAGCTAATATATGCTGTTGTGGTGATAGTTAAACTGTCCAGATAAGTTGATGAAGACATTTGTGGCGGATCCTTTTTATATTACTCCATAGGAATTGGTGAGCGCTCTGCATTGTTAGGGTTGTTTATACAATGAAAGAACGCGGTTCGGGTTGTCAGATACCTACTTATGTTTAGGGGCTACCATCGTATCTTGGGCACCAGAGAAGCCCCTGAAATACGGGCAGCGAACCATCATGTTTCCTGAGATCCCCTAGAGCATTGGTCATCGAGCAGTCCGTGCTGGACTCCCACAGCTACCATGCTACCACAGCGCAAATGTTATGACGTAAAATGAAAAGCATTCAGCATCATATAAAAGATGCTGAAGATTGGCGCCTCGCCGCTGTATCCCTGTACCGTGTGCCTTACGAGTCATTAATGGGTTATAATTCACGAAATGTAGAAAGAGCACGCTAAATGTTTTAAAATGTTAAACGTTACCACTACCTCACTTTTCATGTTTAGTTACACTACCCAGAGTAATTGGTAAAATCTGGGCCTTCATTTACCTCGTTGTTGTTACTGATAAAAGGTGCAAAACCCTCAATGTGTTTGTTATTAAGGTGGTTTTAGTTTATAGTACTTCATTCTTGGCCTTGTTTACTTTAAAGCGTAAGCAGTCTGTAACATATCAAACATAATATAAACCACGAACCAGTGAGTGTAAACAAATTCAAAATCACTGCCATTAGAGACATTCACAGTATGCATGCGGCCTCACTTTCTGTCCGCGACCGACCTAGGGTTTTTTTTTTTAATGAATATTCAAGCAACTGGTGTGTTTAACCTTTTTAACCACAAGGACATTGGTGCTGTTTCTTAGAAGCAAATATTACGAACTGCCAAGATTTTTTTTTTTTTGTACTAGCTGTGTTTCTGCTGTTTAGATGCTTGAGTTCAGCGTTTACGACCACTGTGGGATGCACATTTTGTGAGCGAGTGCCACGCGCTACCTTGTACAGAGCAGATGATTTAAATGGAGTGGCTCAATGTGAATGACATGCAAGGCTTTCATTGGGGCTCCTCCTGGCACTGCTTGAGCAAACGTTTTGAAGATTGCTTTATTGCTCAGCAAGTTGAGGCCAGGAAGGTGATGCTGTACTTGCTATAGGAACACCCCTCAGAGGGCCAACTGTTAAACCATGTGGGCCTTTCTTATTCCAAGGAGAAGGTCCAGTGCGTTCTTGACTGATTTATCTTGTGAGGGATGACCACATATTCCGGCCAGGGAAAAGCTTGCTCCTAAAGGTAGCAAGGGTCTCCCTCACTAAGACTGGGTTTATTGAAGTTAATTTGTTGCACAACATTGACCTACATGATATCAGATATTAATACATTAACCAGGTTTCAACACTGATTCAACTTTGCAAGGGCTGAGATGGTGCACAAATACATTTTTGAAGAGGCAGTTTGGGGTTCATGCAGTAATAGTAGTCTTGATAATGTTAGGTTGGTGATTACAAACAGAAACAGAGTCAAGCAGTGGTGGACTTAAAAATAGTGAAATTGGAGGTTTTGAGTTCTTCCCTAAATAGTTACTCTGAAAAAAAAAAAAAAAGTTTTTCAACAAACAGTACATAACATACTACTGACCATTCTCTGATTACAACCAAGGTTGTCGTACAAGGTTCACATGTATGTTAGATAGCAGAAGAACAGAGCACATAATCAGCAGGACAGGAGGCACATCTCAACAAGAGCATATCATATCACATAGTGGAACTTTGGTAGTGCAATAACATCATTTGCAATAATTGAAATACTAACTATGCGCAGAAGTCGTCCAGGCAATATGCAAGGGGCAA
Source organism: Pleurodeles waltl (assembly GCF_031143425.1). NCBI lineage: Eukaryota > Metazoa > Chordata > Amphibia > Caudata > Salamandridae > Pleurodeles > Pleurodeles waltl. The sequence continues at coordinate 352,387,852 of NC_090438.1, forward strand.
CGTGGTGTGTAGTGGTTCCCCCAGATAGTGCCTCAGGACACTACAGTGACTGGTCGGTTAAGTCCAGCGGAGTATCCAACATCAGAGGGGCCGAATTCCCCCCCCCCCCTCATTTCGAGGTGTCCATTGGAGTCTTTGCTAAGTAAGTGCAGAGGTGCCCCATGTCTCCCTAGGCAGGAAGTAGGGGGCTGTAGTTCAGTGTATACTACACACCTCGTAACGCAAAGGGCCAGTCTTGCACACAGGGTGAGTGAATGCTATCTTAGCGCATGACGATCCTCCTGCAGACTAGCAGAAGTTGCAGGGCTGTGAGTTGGCACACCTCTGATAGTCTAGTATGTTCAATAATATAGTTGCTATGGCAGTCCAAAAGGCCTGTAAGGCGTGGCACAACCACACCAGGTGAATTACATCTGCATAGTCTTGTATAGTCTGGTGACCTATCAGGTTGTGTCAGTGAACCATACAAATGGGCTGTCAGAGGGGAAAAGTCTGCTGGTTCCTAAGGAAAACCAGGAAGGTGCTTGCAGGCTATGTGTCATAACTGAGGGTAAATGAACTGATCTACTGGGATTATAGGTCGATTTCATTTGTTTTGTGGACACAAACGTCCCTTGGCCATACATGGTACTGAAGTCGTTCCTCCCCCAATGTTGCAGGGTGTTGTGCACCAATGTTTTTGCGGTCGGGCAGGAGAGAATTCTGTGGTATTGGCAGAGCCTCTAATTGTTTCTATTGAGGTACGTTTGTTTGTGAGTTCCACGGCATATATATCTAAAGGACGTTTCTTTGTTTCTTTGTTTTTGTCCATCCAATTTCCTTTGGTGATAATGCTGATGTCTGCTTGCAAGATAGCTCTTCACGGAACAAGGGTGGTGTCTGCAAGGCCAGAGACATGGGCATTGCCCTTGTTGATGTGGGTTAGTAGGACGGCCTCCAAGACTATTTAAAAGTTGTTGGTGTATGTGGAAGCTAGGTGACATAGTACAAGGAGAGAACTATAGACGCAAGCCATCTTTACTCATGTTGAACACTGATACTTAGATCTGGTCGTAAAGCATGTTGCCCTCATTGATGAGCAAGAACTCAATTTGGTTGGGTTTAGCTACAAGTTACTGGTTGAAACCTAGGTTTGAATGGTTTCTATGGAGGATCGGAGGTGCTGGATGTTGACTAACAATATTTGAATTATAGTCTCTATCAGTGGTTCCCAATCTGTCGCCGCAGCACCCCAGTGCGCCATGAAAACTAGCCAGGGGCGCCACGAACAGCAAAAAGCACCAAGCACACAGTTTGGGCCCCCTTAAAGCATGGGGTTCCCCTGGCGCTGTGTTACACCCCTGCTGGCCTTAACATACCGGCAGGAGCCAGCTCTGAACTGAGCCTTTTCCACGTTGCATCCGTTCTCAGTGTCCTGGAACAAACCCGTGTCTTGTAACAGGCCAGCCTGGAAAAAAACATACATTTTGTTCAACTATGGGTGTACTGCAATAAATTAACCATATGTGCTCTGTCACAACTCAGAAAGCAAATCTAGTGGGCTACTTCGTTAAGGTGGCTCAGGCCTTCCAATAAACAAAAGTATCTATTTTTTAGGAACAATTTCGCCCACTTCTACAATTTCAGTATGTTTTTAAATTAATGAATAGATGCAGTCAGCTCTTTATTCACACTAATCACAATAAATCTTTATCTCTCTGGTAACCTGTGAACTGCTCAACATATAATGTATTTTTACAGTTGATTTATTTAAATCACAATGCGTGCTGCCAAGATGAAAGGCAGGTCACAGTGCATAATAACAGCAGCTTAAGCAAGGAAAATGAAAATTAACTTTTCTTTTTTTCTGGTGTACTTCTCAAGAAATAAAATGTGAGTAGTAGAAAGCAAAAATTTAGGGCAGCATTTATTTTTTTCATGCTAATTTAGAAGAAGGTTGTATTAGCTAGAGACAATTTTTATAAACAAAAAATAGTTTAAAAAAATTCCATCTGCAGAACCCAGAGAATATTGTTTCTGACTTAACCAAATAAAGAGTTTTATTAAACAACTTTTAAATTTAATTTTGTTACATATATGATTATGATAGCTTCTTCCCAATTATTTTCAGGGAGAAAAACGGAAGTACTCCCAAGGCCTGGCTTACATCACCCCACCCACCAAATAAAATGTAGCATAATGGGGAGCCGCGGCCAACAGCCAATAGGTGAAGGGAGTCTGGGGTCAAAAAAGTTTGGGAACCACAGGTCTATATCATAGAGTGAGATGTCTACATGGTTGATTAGGGTGCTATCTAAAACCTGAGCTTAGTGGCTGTGACTACGGAGCCTAGGGGGCATGCATCAGGTGACTAAGTGTGGTTCTGAGGAGTTAATTGGAGCAGAATGACAGCTTTCCGAAAAAAAGGAGAACCAATGCACTCACTTTTGACACACTGCCAAGAAGAAGCAGCTTATTACTCACCTGCTGAAGACAATAAGAATTACTGCCTTCCTTCTAGACTAAGACCGTGTATCACATCTAGAGATGTTAGCTTGCTGGCTGAGCACCCATGCTTACAGGAGTCCACAGCTAGCTGTAGTGGTCTGCATCTGACTGTATGGAACCTCATTTATTAAAGCATGGACATATTTGGTCGTTAACTGTGTGATCCTTGAAAAAGGACAGAAGACCCTGAACCTGGCAACAGTCCTTACCTTCCTGCAGGTTAGGGAGGACTTTTTAGAACTGTTGCCCTATGTGTGGAAGTCATTCAGAAGCTGTGCTTGCACACATGGATTGAATTTGGTAGACCAATCATGAAGATTTCCAGAGAGTTATCAAGTTACTCAAGCAAAGTAAATCAATATTTTTACTACCAGTGCAGGGATGCGGAATTCCTATCATCCGACACATTTTGTTTGGGGTCAAGGGCAACAAGTTTTTATGTTTTCTTTTGTCCTTGGGACAAGTAGGCCCAACCCTCTGCAGCACAAACCCTTTGGCTGCCACTTTATAGAGAGTGAAACTGTCTGCAGTTGAGGTAATGTGTGTCCAAAAGTTAATGCTGTTCGAACTTGTATTTATGGTTCATTAATTGAAAGCCTTCATCATTAGGATGAGCGCTGTAAATAAATGTTTTAAGGTCACACTGCACTACTGACAGTGGTTCCAGTACACACAAAAAAGTGTACACAGGTTTGAAACGTTTAACAATATGAGGCTAAGTATAATGTTCCCAGAATGCTCTCTGATTAGATGCAAATGTTTGCAGAAGCTTGTAAGCAAGAGAGAAGAGTCTTTTCTTTTAAAATAAAATGTTCAGAAAAAATGCAAGTAGGGAAAACAGTTTCGCTACCATGAAATTTTAGGTGCTATTTCTTTGAAGCGCCATTTAGTAAAATGTGTTGATGCATGCTAGTATTTCCCAAAAATATTCCTAATGGAAAATCAGTGTAACCATTCTCAACAAGATTATGGGAAGCATGAAAATAAACAAACACTGACAAAACCAACTGATCAGACATTTTTGTGTGAGTCTTTTAGTTTCATCAATGCGTGTCTTGTTTTGACATGGCTTTTATAACACTTTATAGTTGTGGGAGCTGCCAGGGCCTCACCATTGTAACAAACACTGGCAACCCCCTACCCCCCCCTCCAAATGTTTTTGAACTCTAAAAGCACACATTGCCAGCAGTGGCATAACAAAGGCCACACCGCCGCCCTCCAGGGGGGGGCCTTCAGCACAGCACCTGCCCTGAGTGAGTCTGGAGAGGGGGCTCCTCCATGTTCTTTGCAAAAGGGCACCCTCCAGTTTCGTTATGCCACGGATTGCCTCTGTAGTTCCTGGCACTGAACAAAACTACTTTGTGTGCCAATATGCTCCTTGTGGAAGAGCAGACTGCGATCACTCTCCAAAGCCAGCCGATAGAGAGAGAAATATAAGTTTAATAAAAACAAGATGTCTTTGTTAACGCCAGACCTAATTAGGAACCAAATTCTTAAAGAAAGTCACAAAAGTGCAGGGTATATGTCTTTGAATCAGTTGCTTTCATGAGAAGTATACCAGGAAATCGTACCCCTATAAAATATTTGTGAACTGTGTTTTAGCATGGGCAAATATGCATTTGTAGATTCTCTCATGTGAAAATCTATTGAGCGTTTGCAAGTTCATTTTCCCTCCAACCTCTTTTTATCCCCAATCCAGGAAGAAGTTCTAATTCTTCCATTTTCAGGAGTAAATTTCCAACCTTTCTTATTATGGGAAAAGATTAGAGAAAGCTGGTGAAAATCCTTAAAACATGCAAGTTACTAGGTTTGCAGACTCCAAGGCATTCCAGCCCTGGAACTACTGCTTACTGCTTCCTCCAGCCGCAGTATGTAGATCTGCGGAAAGGTGGCAAAATAAGGAAATTGTTACAGTAGGGATTGAAACTGCATGTATTCAAGCCCTCTTATGGTAGTAGCCCTGGCATAATCAGGGAGGCAATTATCAGAGCTCTTACATAATGAGATTGCTGCCATAATTTGTCGCCGCACTACATGGCACCAAAGGGACAAGTAGGTCTTTTTACAGGGCAAGCAGATTTAAGAAGCAACCTGTCAGCTGGCCAAGTAGATATTTTAATAAATTTCACACCCCTGTACCAGTGAAAATGTTATCTTTTGTGAGCAAGCCACCAAAGCCCAAAGGGGACCAGTATCAGCAGTGTGAGAAAAATATGACTTTTCTAGGTTTGAGAAATTCCCTGTTCTGTCCGTAGAATTTCCAAGTTTTGAAGAAAAAAAAATCCTGCTTACCCAGAATTACTGGGACTTCTTTCCAGGTTTGTGCAGTTTGCCTCTAATAGTCTAGTTTGGTCCAACTTGTTGTACTGTTATGCAATTCAGAAAACCTGCAAAAACAGCATCAATTGCGAAAAGGAATCTGAGCATGCAGCAAACTTGCCTTATTCATTCAGTTGTCACATACTTGCAGGGCTAGACCTTTTATCTTTTAAGATTGCTCCTTTATCAAGGGTCAATTTCGCTTCATTGACAAAGCCATGTAATCCAGGTCAGACATGCACTGCACCCTCATTCTGCTTGACTCCTGCTACTCCATACTGTAAACTTAAGTTGTAATTGAACATCTTTGACTGGATCTAGACTCTAGTGTTACCCAATCAGCAAATTAATCAGAATCCATCTAGGTATATGTAACTGATCTGTATCTCAGAGTGAGAAATGGGCTAAACCAAAGCTGCCAATAGAAGCAACAAGGCAGATTGCACATTCTCATTGGGTACCACTCTATGTGATTCAGTGTGTTTAGTTTGAATAATTTGTAGGAAATCATTTTGCAAAAGATAGTTCCTGGACACCTTTGTTGAGTCCTTATATTTTATTTCTACATTAGTTATTTCTGATTAGTGAACATCCAACTCATTAAGCTGATATAACACATATCCTCCAATGAGTTTTTTTTTTTCTTTTCTTTTTTTATTGTCCTTTGTAGAGCACATGGCTACCCATGCAGGGTTTCTGAGCGCTATGCTACCTGACGTGATTTGTGGTATAACTAATACATTATTTTTCAAGGAGGTTCAAAACAACCACTTTTTTAACCTCTTCTGGAATGTCAGAAGGGAATGGCAAGCCCTCAAATCAGGGTTGGGGGGTGGAATTGGTTAGGGAATTCCAAAGCTTTGGGCCTAGAAAGGAGAATGATCTCCCTCCCAGTCGGGCTTCTTGTTTCTGGGGACTAGGACAAGGACAATATTATTTGAGTGTAAAGGCTGATTAGGTATATATGGGGATATTAACGATCTGAGGTAGCTGGGGCCAGAATTGGATAAGCATTAGTAGACATTGCATAGTGCTTTGAACTGTATGCGGCGCTCGATTGGGAGCCAATGGTGTTTACATAGCATACAGACAGTGGGGTAGAACTTTGGAGGTTGAAGTAGCAATCTGGCTGCCGCATTTTGAACAATTTGCAGGCGCCTAATTAAGCTTTTCTTGACACCTAGATAGACAATGTTTCCATAATCTAACCTGGGAATACCTATTTTTTTTTAGCCATTTTAGAATGCTAAAACAAGTGGCAGCACCCTTTGTAATGTGGTGGCTCATGGATAACTCATTATCCAGCCAGACGTCCAGGTCCTTGACCACTGGAACAAGGTTCGGAACAGTACCCATCACCTTCAGCCATAGAAGAGGCCTCCAAAGATGGGGATAGTTGCCACTACTAACACCTCATTCTTATCCCCATGTAATTTAAGGGAGTTGGTATTCATCCATGCGGATACTTGTGTGAGACACCTATTCAAAACTACCACCACAACGACATATGCCAGTGGAATTAGGTCACTTCTATCTGTCCAGTGCACGCAGGACAGGCAGCTGCAAATTTAGGCACATATGATGGTTTGTAAACTTATAATAAGTGTGTCATGCTAGACATATGTACTGAGTGCCACTGTCGGCCTATGTTCAACCATCATGGCTGGGCCCATGAATGTGATAATCATGCTGCAGTGGTGTAGGATGGGTGGGTCTCAAATCCAGGGCATGACCAGCGGCTCATTACCTCATAGGTGGTGTAACCATATGATGCAGCTTTTACATGGACCATTGTACATGTGATGTGTGTGGATCACCCTGAAACTTACCATGCATAACGTTACCAGTGAATTTTGGAAACAAGTATATAATTTTTTTATTACTGACTAAAGTATTGTTATAGTTAAGTGAATACGTCAATGACAACATTAACTTTTCAAACTAAAAAAAAAACACAGAAATTCACCTGATTATAACCGCACACATTACATCACTTACGACATGTTCTGACATCACTGATGAAGTCTCAAATGACATCACTGATGACATCATCCAAGCTTCATTTGTACACATTGCCCTTTAAACTAATATGGCATTAGAGGCCTGAAAATAAGTACAAAATAGCTCAGAATAATATGAAGGATCATAATGTCATCACATGTACAACACCCTTAGGTGCAGCAAGCATGTGTTATGTACAACATCGACCCTATACCATAGACTTCACGGGTAGCGTAGTTCACATTAACAATCAACCACAGATATATGGAAAACCCTCAGTGCATACGCTGTTCAATCTGTGTACCGCTGTTCAGAGAAAGCCACTATCCTAAAAATACTGAATATCTGTTCCAAAACAAATGCCCTACAACAGACAGCTTTGATCTGTATCGAATCCCTGACAGTCACCAAACCTACAATGAGATATGAAGTTGGTATGAGTAGAGAAATGGGTACTGTAAACAGTATTCACTGTATGGAGAGAGTAAAACTCTCATGAGAAATATATTACAGAGTATTAAAAAGTATCTACTTAGAACAGTGTACATTGTATCCAGCACTTGGCAAGAAAGTCACTATTCACTTAAAATAAGCACTGTCTGAAGGTGCTAAAGGTTATACTCCCTGCAGTCTTCATACTGTGTTAAAAGCTTTACAGATAAATCATCTTCACAATGAACAACAAGCACATGTACTTAGTATAACACCTAGTGCACACAGTTTTCTATGTTACATAGAAATTGTCATGCTGAGAAGATTCTTCCTAATAACTCAAGGCTTCTTACAACACTTGTATGTGGAATCTTTGCTCTATTGCAAACATTTTCTACAAAGCCCAAAGACTTGTGTGGAACATGCTGAACACAAGTTGTCACCTGCAAACATTTATAATGTTCAATACCTATAAACAGCTATGATGTATTAGGTGCACATGCATTTTGTAAACACTTACACCCATTAGCTGGACACGGGCTGTACAAAATTAGGTAAACAAGTACTATGGTAGCTACACGCCACTATGTTAAACTATAAATCAAACTAACACATTTATTGGATGATGTCATCAATTATGTCATTGGAGACGTCATGAGTGATGTCATAAAGTAAAGAATGTCTAAAACGTGATGAGTGATGTAATATGTTATAATTTATGCAACACCTTTAAATTATCATACCTCGTGCACCTGCGTACACAATGTATTCAACTTGTTAGCCACAATACATTAACTATAACTCGCCACTATCATGCTCTTTTGTTCTCACAAATGATGTGATGTGCGATGTCACAACTCTTATTGTAAGTACTATTATTTTGCATGGTGCGAGTGATACAATATTAACATTGTATAGGTAGTGCATGCTGAAGGTTTGAGACATAGCTAATGTAGTGTGGCTACTGAGTTGAATGCATTGTGTATGGATGTGCACGAGGTACAATAATTTGAAGATGTTATATAAATTATAAATTAAAGTTATAGATATAAATTTACATATGTTAAATGCTTGTGTAGTTTGGTTTGTAGTTAAAGAATAAATAAAGCTTTGTTAATGGAAAGCTGGTGCGTCATTTAAGATATAGCTATAACTTTATATTTTGTAATGTTTCTGTATTTGAAGTTTGGTTTGTATAAAAAGAATGAGTAAAGTTTTCCTAACTATAACAAAATAACAAAGGTTTACCCTTTTTTCTCATATACACATATATGGACAGATGAATGTAGGAATCGAACAAACAATAGCTGAATTTCTATGGTTTTGTATGGGTAAAATGTCAACCAAACTATAACGTCCCTTTTACCTTTGTTTTCTTTCCGTGAGATTATATATATATATATATATATATATATATATATATATATATATATACACACACAAAAAAGCAAAGTGTAAAGCCTTTCATTTCCAATCTGACACGTTTATTTCATAATAAGGTGGCAACAATTCATTCCTTCCTGATGTGTTTCAGCAAAATGCCTTGTTCACAGGAGAGCAGTTGCACACAGTCACAGATGCCTCAAATCTGTACATGTCAGGTGACTAGGTAAATGAATACTTCAAATCCCAGAATGCACCCTTCATATCATCAAATTGTGGCACACTCACCTTATATTGCTTGAATGGCATCTCTTCACCGCAATTTTAAATTACTGGTCATATTTTGTTCAGGTGCAAAATATCTCAATTAAAGTGGTCACATGCAATTCAATAAAGTAACATGAGCTTTCAAAGTCCAACAATCCTCGTTTTCATAAATGCTGCCACGAACAGTGCATTAGTGATATATATTTATACACACGTGAGAATGAATCAAGGAATAAATGAATGGATGAGTGGGCACATGGCTAAATGAATGAATTGATATGAGGCGCATGCATGCAAGGAGAAATCGATGAGTGCCTGGGCACATGGATGGGTGAATGACAAGGCACATGGACTTACTAATGAGTGGGTGAGTGAGCACCAGTGGCAGGAGGCAGAAACTGCTTCATGCCACCCCTGAAACTACAGAAACCTCCACAAATTTGGCCTCAGCCAACAATTCACCCACTTAAAATCTTAGACATTCACCTATCTATGCACTCACTCATTAGTCACACTTTCTTCCAAATGTGCACTCACTTGCCCATTCATTCATTTTCCTGTGTATTTAATTACACACCCACCCATTAATTTACTCACTTATGAATTAATCTGCGCATTCAGTCATTCAACCATTCATTCATGCCCAAAGTCAATGTAAGATCCCATGCGCGGGTGACAGGGCACGGAAGGGCTACTGTGTCACAGAGTAGTGATTGGCGTTCTTTGACTCTAGTGTCCTGAGGCATATCCTACTATGGCTGTGCAAACTGAGCTGAGTACACACTTTTCAAATTTCACAGTCAGGGTAGCCAAGCCAAAGTCCTCTCAGGGAGGTAGTGTGGGGTGTAAAGACTCAAAACGCAAGAAAGGGACAAACCGAAGAAGCAATAACTCATTGTGCAGCCAAGTATTTGTCTTAGAAAACAGGAAATAACTTTAATCTCACCGTCTGTTATATTGAGGAAAAAGAGCACACTCTGGTATTTGTTAATCACACTAATGTGCACAATTATCCTTCTGTGCCCATGATAGTCTTTCAGTCTCTTATTTCAGGCCTCGTGGTATCTGTTCACTTAGCTGCAGTTGGTGCGGGGGTTAGTGGTGCACCCTTTGCTGTTTGCACTGGCAGCACCTTAGTCAGTAAGTGTGAGATCTCTGACAGTGGCCTCACCTCTTGGACCTTGCCAGTGGGTGAAGAGCAGTAAAGCATGCCTCTGCAGCAGTTGCTTGTCTTTAGCAGATGTGGCCATCAGGCCAGTGGAGGTCCTCCACTATAACAATGTCATTGGGACTCACAGCACTTTAGAGCAGCCGAAGAATAGTGCCCTCTGATCACTTCATGGCATGCTGTCACTTGAGGGTTGACAATACGTCATGCAGTTTGCCACATGAACTAGGTGTACCTACAGCTCTTTAGCAAGTTGCACCGACTTCAAGGGTATTTCCTCCCCTCTTGGAGACTGAAGACTGTCGGCCATGCACCAGCCCTGGATTACATTTGCCTTTTAAGTGCTCTGCAGAGCTCTCCTTTCCATGGTTAAGAAGGGCTTGAAACTGGAACGAAGTGGGATGGTTTGGGCACCACCATTATGCTTTTTGTTTTGGACACAGGGTGTTGATCGACTGGCTGAAGTCCAGGAATGGATGTGGGTGGTTCTTTTCTAAATTTAATTTTTTAGCTATAGTGCAGACACAGACTTTACGCAAGGTGATGGCTTTCATTGCAGATAGTGAAAATGCTGCCTCCAAACCAAACCATGGTGTGAACACTCTGCACCCAGCTGCCATTAGGTTTCTTTCAGTAGCCCCTGGGGAAACTCAAAAGGGGCTTGCCTTGCCTTGTAACTTCCTTCATCTGCCCAAAGAATCTGCTGGCTCACTCCCACCCACTACCATGAACCAAATGGTACTGCTCAGAACAAACTAATAAGCAATCCTCTGTTAAAGGTTCTTCATTTAATTTCTAAGGGTAGACCTGTCTTTATCCTTTCACACTTCTATGTCTGGAGCTCCTCCCTTCAGCTCAAGGAAAGCAGGCAATGCACATCCACTGCCTGGTGTAGCTGTATACCATCTTTCATCTTGTAACATTTCAAACCACAGGCAATCTAAAATGGATTTAGCTAATCCCAGCAACCATACTGTCGCATCACATGGAGTCCTGCATCATATAGAGGTGTCTGTCCATACCTCATACAGGGTCACAAAGAATGTTGGAGCAAGGGTCTAGATGTTGGATATAAGTGGAACTTCACTTGAGTGGGACCAGTAGGCACTGCACCCTCTCTGAACTAGAAAAAAGGTATTTTCAGTACTGCAATCCAGTATGCTTCCTTCATTGTTTTATGTCAGCATCCCAAGATATGGACAGTAATCTCATGCCGAGATAGAGGACATGCTTGGTGCATCCCTCCAAGTTGCAGAACAGGTTCTAGTAGTCAGAACCTACATGGACAGACTTAGGCCTTGCTGCAAACTGTAGATTAGTAGCTTAGCTGGGCTAAAGAAAAGTGTAAGCTATACCGTTTTGCCATGCTTTAGTGTGTTGACTCTGTCCACTACTTGGGTCCTTTGTGCAGCTTTTTTCTAGTGATTGTGGTCTGCCTCTGTGTCCTATGAATTATGATAAAACGAGTGCTTCACAGGTGTGGTTGAGCGGGCTGGAGTCTCATGCATGCCCTTGATACACTGCTGCCACTTTACAATGATGGTAGGTGTCTCACTACTACTTATAGAGTAGTCTCCAAGGGTTTCTGCCTACAATGAGTACAATCTGGACTGTACTGAGAAATTAAAGGCGGGGTGACTCCCAAGCATGCGGCAGAACACGAGTGACATTGGCATCCTAGCATAAATATGCAGCTGCAGTCATGAATATAGCCAGGGCAGATGCGCGGACAGAAATCCAATGAGTACCTGTCCCTGGCTACACCGACAGGGTGGATGTGGCTAGGGGCAGGCACTCACTGAGATTCTGCAGGTTCTTTCTGCTGTGGTAGCACTACATTTTGTTCGAGTGCAGAGTTTGTGCAAGTCTGTGCAACATGCTGAAGGGTAATGAAGGTGCCCTCTGAATCCTGGAGGGTGGGTGGGTTGAGGACTGGAACGAGGAGCACCACTACTCAGGGTAATGAAGATTACTGGTGAGTAATAAAGCTGTTATCCCCTCGTCCATGCTCCCCGTCTCAGTACCGGCTACAGGAATATATACCAAAGTGAAGTATGAGTCTTCACGTAAACAGTGGTATTTCCAATTTCTATTTATTCAAAATACATGCCCACAGTTTCACAGAGTCCTCCTCTCCAAACGTCCAGGCCGCAAATCGCAAACCGATCGCTGCCAGAATACTACGAGTCTCCGACCAATCTACTGCTCACATTCTACATTTCTTCAATTCCACCTATTACACAAAGCTTAGTATGGACACCGACAATACCAACTTTGTCATGCACAATCATTTATATGTAAGTATGTGCATTTCTTGTGAAAACTTCATTGTAACATTCAGTACTTAATATGCAGAATGTATAGACTCTACTTTGCCTAGAGCCAATCTATAATAAAAGATAAAAGTATTTGGTTTAGCCCATGTGACTTCCCTGCAGATTTTTTGTGTAGCTACCCCTTTTGCCTCTGCCCATGAGGTTGAAACCACTGTAGTCTAGCGCCTTTGAACTGTTTTTGGCAGCACCTGTCTTGCTGAAAGATAACTGTTATGTTTTACTTTTATTGTATTGTTGAAGTGGCAGTGCACCTTTTTGGAAGGTTGCCTGTTGGGAATTCTGGCGACCTCAGCGGCATTCTGTTGGTGACAGTTGAGACTGGGATTTGCCTTTGGATAGCTGCTGAGGACGTCGGTGTTGATGTGAATAGAATAAACTTCTTTTTCCAAGAATTCCTCCTGCCCTGCTGCCCTCTTTTTCATTACCGGATACCACAATAACCCTGCAAAATACCTTGGCAAATTCACCTACTAGAGTAGCTGGAGAAACATTTACCTTTGTTCACCCCATATGAAACATATAGGACAGTGGATGAATGAATAAAAAAAAATTATTATCCTTTCTATATCAATCGATTAAGCCCTTTTTAATATCTAAATCATCAGGAATTCTTTCTGTTGAATCCTCAACAGAGAGTGCTAATACGATTTCCTGGACTAAATTAACTGGTTTTGTACTTCTGGTCAAACCTCTTTTCTGTTTTTAATGTATCCTGATCAGGAAGAAATCTAAGGTAAGGATGTGAACTAATGAGCTCCCCCAGCTTTCCCAACCTCCTAGGTGACATTGCCAACAAGAAAGCAACCTTTACTGAAAGCCAAGAAATACTTGCCTGATCAAGAAACTCTGAATGATGCTTCTGAAAACTGTTCAAGACTATGGAAAATGATTTCCATGTTGGAGCAGAGTTGGAAGAAACTGATTTATTTAATATAAAGCTCTGTCTTTAGGCTAATGGAATGTGAGAGATGCAAACCATCTGATCACTGTCCTTTATGAGGCCAGTGTGGATGGAGCTAAACCTTTTCTGATGTAATCACTCTAAAATTCCAGGATCTAAAAAGGATCACAGTCCCTTGCTATCAGATGTTTTTCCCACCACAACACTTCTTAAAATTACAAATATAATCATAGTGTTGCCAGCTTTCTGAATGCCTGAAGCCGTTGCTAATTAAAACCTTGTTTCTGGAGGACAAACCTCTCAACTTCCATGCTGCCAGTTGCAGTCTTGGGAGTGGGAGTTGTTTCAACAATGGAAACCACAGAAGTTGTGGCCAAAAAGGTGTTACTTTAATCATCACCACTTCCTTCTTCCGAATCTTCTGACACACCTTTGGGATGAGGGAAAATATAGAGAATTCCTCATGGCCAGTGAATCTTTAATGTACCTACCGCGTAGGTCTGATGACAACTCATCTCTGAGTAAAACCTCAGAAGAAGTGTATGAGTTCAGGGATGCGAAAAGCTCTAACCAGGACATTGTGTACCTCAATGCTGTGTCCTCAAATACGGCTTGGCTCCAATGGAAATTGATTGATGTGGGTAGATTGTGACTATGCCTATTTGCTTGGATATTGCCCCTCCCCGGAAAATACATCACTTTCTGTGTCAAAAGGATCACTTCTGCTTCATTCCTCCCTGCCTGTTGATGTAGCTTTTGGCCACTTATATTGGTCCTGATCTAGACAGATTGGGCCTTCAGATGCTGGGCAAAATATTGAAAAGCATACTAAACTGCAGTAAACTCCTTTTCAGTTGGAGGAATGATGTCCTTCAGACTGTGACCAGCTACTTTTTGCCTCCAAATCTTGTGATGTTGTCTGCTCCCACCACCCCAATTGCTTGTGTCTATAGTTACTACTACCACAACAACTGGTTTAGATATTAACTTTTGGCTTTTTCCGAATGACGAAACATAGAAGACGCCATGAAGGAATGAGTAATTGTTTAGGACACTTGAGTATCTTTTTTACATTGATGGTTGATCATTTTAGTTGACAGAAAGAAATAAGTACAATACTCATGTGAGGAGAAGAAGTAATTTAGGGACACCTGAGCGCTTCCCAATAGTCAACTTGCTAAAATCATCACAGGACCCGGGAAGATAATAGTCAGGAATGGGAAAACTACAAGCTCTAATTAATGTCCTGGAGGACAATGAAAAGTGATGATATTTTTAAAATCAGAAGTGACAATATGAGATCAAATAAAAAGTGAGTACTAACAAAAGATACTTCAGAAGGTGTCAAGTGAGATGAGGCATAGCCCAAAGGATTGTTACATCTTGATGAAGGCTAAAAGTCCCTGGGTCAAAACTATGGATTCATAATCAATGTGATGAAGATGAAATAATGGCTGTAAGAGAAGAGTATAAAAGCTGAATGTTGATGTGGTCTAGACTGGAGTATAGAAATGTGACTCCTCGATTTCCTTTCTCTTGCCCTGGATTTTACTTTTAGAATGTGAATGAAGAGTCTGTCTGGTTATACTTCATTTAATGTGATGTTTCTGTAAACCATGACATTCTAAAATGTGAAAAGTTTTGAATAAATGGAAGAGATTGTTTTGAGTATAAAAAAATAAATTGAAAATAAAGCTTTCGAGAAACTGATAATGTTATGTAGGATACCTTATGAATTATGATAGATGGGTATTCATTATTAAGATGTATGGATAGTGAAAGAATACCACTGGGTGTAATTTCCAGCTGTCCCTGCAACTCCTGACACTTCTTTGGTCACTGGACTCCGACTCTTGTATTCCTGCAACCCTGTTGACCAAAAACTGAGCATATGGTTCATTAGAAGCGTCAGCTGGTGGCAGGACCATGGAACAACTGCTGTAGTTGACACCATTAAGCCTTGTAGCCTTAACTACATTCTGACTAATTCCTGGGGTAAAGACAACATATCTTAGGTGAACATACATCTCGTGTTGCAGACAACCACAAGGAATCAAAGGTGTTGTCCAAGAGGAATTGTGGTAGTAACTCCATGTTTGACAGGATTTGTGTGGGATCAGTGTTTTACTGAAGGCAGTCATAAAGATATTGATTTTTTTCTGATGTACTTGTGATGCAGAAGCTCCAAATGAAATGGTTGAGGCTGCATGTGCCTTTTTTAATTGCTGACTCTACTTTCCTATCTACATCACTCTTTGAAGATTCTCCCCCAGATGCCAAAGAAGAAGTAGATGCCATGCTTGTCAATAACAAGTTTCTCCTGGGAGTCTTTGATTTGTTTCTAACATCTCCGACAGAAATCTTAGAGAAGAAGATATGTGTATGTATTTCCTCTCTTTGAACACTATATTCTTGATTACCCAATAAAGAGGTAAATTATCCACAGCGGAAGTAAAAATGTCATTCTTGTTGAACTTGACTTTGAAAATTCAGCTCTTCTAGTATTTGTTTTAATAGACTTTGCAGATGTTGGCCTTGGACCTATTTTCCCTTAGGACCTTCCTCCAAGTCCACATAAATGTCAGGGTTCAACCTCTGCCTTTTCTCAGGAGGCTGTTTTAATGGTTCTTTTACTGCATCTTTTATTAGCTTCTCCAATTCTGCTTTGGACTTGGAAATTACTTCCTTCACATCCCAACTGGATTTGTTATTATTGCTGTTCCTGGAACTTTTACTATGCTCCATTGTTCAAACTAGTTTGTGCTAAAGCAGTGGAGGTCTTTTACAGGTTTTAAAGAACTCTATTCACATCTTGCGAGATGAGGAAGTAGCTTAAAATCCTGGTGCCTGTCAAATTTCACTCAGGCATACCTGTGCTCTGACTGAAACTGGGACTGCTTGCTCCAAGACCCGCATGCATATGGCAAACGATCTAACAGTGTTTAAAGCCGTTCCCCCTGCAGCTCAACACACGCGTATTGTTAAACGCCACACCTGACTGCTGCTGGTTAATGCCCTGCAACATGATTAACAAAAACACACTACTGCATTCAAATTTTCTAAAAATTAAAAGATCATGCTTACTTATGGTGCTCTAGTGCAAAAGGTTTTTTGCAACAGCAAAACCAGCAGGAAGTCCATGGGATGAAGGAAGGATTTTATGGTGTTTTTAAAGCGAAAAAGGACTTGTGTTAATTTTCAGTGTCATGTGAAAGGGGCTGTCTTTGGGGCGAGGCCACGTCATGTATTCAGGACTGGGATGAGGCGCACGGAGGAAGGGATAATGCAGGGGTCTACGTTCTTACGATAGTTCTGTTGCAAACTGTCTCCCAAGTCGCCCTTTGTGGCATGTTGGTGCTCACCCCTTCTGGAAGAGAATCAAATTAAAGAGGAAAACACCATTACTCCTGATTACTGACACACCAGACATGGATTTACAGTCCCATAGTTTGATCAAAAATGTTATAGAGGCGCCCAGCTCTCTAAGTATTCATTACCTGTGCTCTGGCAGACCGCTATCCCTGTAGTTATGCCAGTCAGAAAAGGAGGTGTTGTGATACTCCCTCACAAAGACAGGGAATAGAGAACTGGTGGCAAATGTGCGTCCAATTCACTACAACACATTAGAAAAAAGATTCATCTAAAAGGAGCAATCATTTGACAATCTAATTGAACAGATTTTTCTATTTGGAGTATTCAGTTTAATGATTCATCAGGAAGGGACCCTTCAATATGGCAAATCCATTATCAGGATCTCATCCTCCTAAACCTGTGGCCATATTATGTAAAGCTTTGCACCAGTGCAAAAATATAGCAAGCCCATGCCACTCAAATTTAGTTTTTAAATATTAAGGAATGAACCCATTTAATTAGGTATGGAAGCTAGCCGAGGACTCCTGCATAAGGGCTTCCTTCATTTTTTCCGTGCACCGCAGCAGACAGTGAAGCTATCTGAGTTGACCCTTATTTTACTGTTTAGGAACTATAAAGTGAGTTTGCTCCTCTTTAAAGTACGCAAGAGTGGACCAAGTCAGTAAAATGACTGGCAAATAATTATCAATAAAACTATTAAAATCACTGGAAATGGCAGTCGGGCGTGCCTTACCCTTAGGCTTTCCTTACCACAGCTGGACAACATGTCTACTGTACTGTGTGATAATGGGTTAGTGTATGGTGTCCTCGATGTCTCTTGGCCTGAGACTGTGCTTTCTGTCTTTGGACACAGTGAAATAACATAATTAAATAACTTGGATGTATTCCTGTGTGTCCCATGTGAAGCGCATGCAGAGAATCGCTGACAGCAGTTGTTTGTCTCTCCTTTAAATTGTTGCTAGCAATCGCAAATTAACTTTCTTCTGCCCCATGAGGCGCTTCAGAGAGCGAGCGCGACACAGCCTACCTTTAAACCAGCACCAGCTGTAATCCAAAACGTTCTCAGACTGAAGCCCTGGCTCAAGATAACGACAGGTCACCCCTGGTCACGTGGCATGAAAAGTGCGGGTGCAATTTGTATGTTAGGGGGGTTTGTAAAATGCAGTGAAATATAAAATGCACCACCCGAATGAAGTGCTGAAACGCACTTGTTAGGCTGTTCTAACTGTCCACCCCGAGATTAAAACAAATCTCAGATCTAGCTATTTGATGTTTTTTGTCGCCCTAATCCTCAAAGTAACCAGTGCTGATGCCTTTTATAATGTATTAACCCTTAGACGCTTTAATGTCTATTTTTATTAACAGTGTTACTGACACTTGTTATCAGCCTCGGAGGTAGGGGCGCTTTATGGTACCAGCCAAATGGGATCGATTGGTCTTAATCTCCCTAGTGGATGTAATAACCCGCCGAGCTGCCTTTCCGCCACTCCATGAAAAACAAGTATTTGCAATGGGTCCTGCGTTTGCTCGAGTTAGAGCTATTAGCATTGTAAATTCCTAATTGGACTTTTCTTGCCACATAAATTGAAAATGAAAAGAAACAGTTGACATAAGCAAGTCAATTCTAAGCTCCACAGCTGCCATGAGCGTGAGCGCTAAGGCGAGAGACTAAAGGAAAAAAACAAAGTTCACTCGCAGTCAAACATATCGGCAAACATGCAATTATCTATGTAAAAGTGGTAACAAAACCGCCCAAAGGCGGGACAAACGTAAAGCATTTACCAATGTCATCAAAGGATTTTTGAAAGGCAAGCCCACGAACGAGTGAAAGTGATGGGTGTGGCTAAAAGCCCACATAGATACCAACACCTTGGAAAAGCAGCGCTTGCACGCTGCTATGCTGAGCCTAATTAGATCTAAATACCCCACAGGCGTTGACCACATCAAAGTAAGTTTACCTTGAATTTGACGTTGAAGCTGGAATTTAGGGCCAGATGTACGAAAGGATTTAGCTTTCGTACATATGGCCATTAGTGATTATTTAATTCTTTGCCGAAGGGTCATCCTCTAAACAAATGCTCGAAACCAGGAAATGGAGCAAGTAAAATATCTTTATTGCCCATAAATAATCTATGCAGAAGCCAGCCCAGAGATGCAGCTAAACACATCACTTTTTATCTCACCGATGTTTCATTAGCAGAGTATTTTATTTGGTGTTACAAATAATACAACCCATTTTTTAACTGTTTTCTGTAAGCGGTGAAAAGTTAAAGTACACATTTCTGACTTGACACTTATGAATGGGCCAGACTTGGATGCAAATTTTCACTTCGGTGAAGGCGTCCTGCTGGGTTGATATGTTTTGTATAAGAGAGTCAATTCACACAACAATCACAATGTGAGGGAAAAACTGTTAGAGGTGGATGGACTTTGATAGGAAAGAAAATACAAAGAAACAGTTGCAAAATGATTTATTATTAGTTTTTTTTACATAGTCTATTCAGTTAGATCAGAGTCTTTTCAGTTAGATCAGAGCGCTTTGTGCAGAACTTGATATTCCTAAGGGGCTAAACAATGAGTGTGGAGTTTATTTCAAAGCAAGCTGGGAATGTTCAGTTTTCAGGCCTTTCTTGACAGGGGTTTAGTTTGATGACCTCCTGAGATTTGGGTTCTGTGAGCCCCATAGTCTGAGTCCCAGACTCCCAAGAATCTCCCATCAAGTTTGCTGTGTTTCATGGTCATTGAAAGGGAAGGCTTCTGTTGGAAATATAACTGATGACTAGTTCCCATAGGTATCCTGTCCTCTGCACCATTAAGCCTTGTGTATAGTACTTAGAATGGTAATGGGAAACAGTGGAGTGTTTCCAATTATATTGTTGTTGTGGTTGCACCGCCACAGGTCCAGGCACATACTGGCTGCTTGATTTTGGACCAGTAGAAGCCTGTTGATGAACCTTTGTGTTCTTCGCAGTTCATCACAAAGGTTCTTATCTACTCCACCCGATGGACAGTTGGGAGGAAGGATTTCATGGAGTAGCTGTAAGTTGATTCCCGTAACCACGCTGTTGACCCGAGGACTGAAGGAGAGTTAAGAGTACACTGCATCCTGGCTCCATAGCATTCGGTGCAGCAGCAAATGATGCTTCTAGTGTGGGGGCCGCTCGTAAGACAGTCAAGTGGTTTCTAGTCCTCCCACAATGAAGATACAGTCTTAGCGAATGCAAGGGCCATGTTCCTCCTAGTGTTAAGGGTGTTTTTCCATACACATCACCGTTCCAGTCAGTAACACACACAGAGGGCGCTTGTAAAGTAGGCTTATTTATGACCGTTGCTTCAGGTAGTTGGCACAAAACTTAAAGTTCTCCTAAAAGAAGTGGAACACTTAGGTGTATACTGAACAGAACGAACATGGTACTTCTGCTAGCCCAATTCTCCATGTGTGTGCCTACTATCTTCAGGCATAATATGCATCATGCTCTCTTGTCAGCTGAAAACCTACGAAGGAAGGGTTAGGTGGTAGATGAGTGATCTATTACGTTGTTTTACCCAGTCCTCATCTCCTTGGGTGAGAAATAGTTTCATTTTGAATTTGAATGAAGACTCGCGCTTTCTCCTGTTTAAGCTAGTGGACTTTAGCTCCTTTGGAGTGACACTGTTGGACTGGCACTCTAAGAGTGAAAGATTAGGCTACTACTTTTCACAAAGCCTCAGCGAGTGCTTCCATTTGTGTGCATTGTGGCACAGTGTATGTTGAGTATAGGCAACTGCTGAATGATGCACACATTGAAGCTATTTTGCTTTCCAGTGTAAGTCTTTGCTGCTGTTTCTCCTGCTCTTCTGTTCTGCTGCCAGTCACCTTTTTAAAAAAATGAACTACATGATGCAGTAGGTCTTGAAGCATTTCATAGTGATCTACCTCCTAATAGTTCACTTTTTCACTAATCTGCGGGCAACATACCTTGAGCTTGCATTTCTGCCTCTTCTATTTCCCCTACTATTGGCAACAGACCACATGTATCTAATATATATACTCAGAGAGTGATTTGGGTCGATCTCTTTCTCATGATTCAGTGACTCTCTTGCTCCCTGCTCATGACCTGATGGCTTATTCGAGTGAGATGTATGGTTTCATTGCGTTAGGTACTTGCATTGCAGTTAATGAGGAACTCTTTTCTCTCCCACAGTCTCTCTTTGCTCTCCATGCTCCCACATTTCCTGCTCTTGCTCTTTTTATTTAAACAAACTACCTGCACCCGCAGGGCAGTTCTGACCAGGGGGTTAATTCCTAAATTCTCTTGATTTATAACATACACTCCCACCCTCGAATGAGATTCAGCTAGACGATTTCATACATTATTTCTGTCCTGCTCCCTAAATGGGTTGATACCCTATGATGAGGAACCATTGAAAATTCCCTGTTTTGAGAAAAGGTTTTACTGGCCTTTTCCATGTCAAACCACAGTCCCCTGCAGTCTTTTTAGGTCGAGCCTAGGCAGCGCTGTCTGCGAGACATGTTGTATTCAGTCTATGGGCTTTTAACCACACCCACTCTTGCCATTCGTTCTTTGCTTGTGCTTGTCTTAAACTTTTTCCTTTTTTATTGGTGCATTTTTCAAAATTTTCCTCCCTTTTGTGCTTAGTTCCCTCCCAGACAATTTCACAAAGAGAACATTTTATTTGGCCATCAGACTACGTTCATGTTTCCTCCTGTTACAGCATGTGATGACCCCTACCCTCCTTCCTCCTGTCTGGGCATTGTAGCCTTAATGTTTTTTTTTGGTTGTCCATTGCACTGTATTTGCAATGCAATTGGTCTTGTGATTGAGTCAGTCACTTCTAAAATACGTGTAGTTTATAAACTACCAGTTAGGGCGTGTTAAAGGATTGCTTTCAGATTTAAAGGAGCTTTTAGGATGGCATTTCATTCTTTAAGCTTTCCTCGTTTGCTTTGAAGATTGTTGTTATTTTAGATGGAAATGCGGTCGTGATGTTTTTTCCTCTGCAACAAAACATTTTTAAATTATTTTCAAATGGCCACTGTTTAAAACCTGACGGATTTTGTGCATGTGATATATATATATATATATATATACGGTATGTAATTACCTTAGTTTACTGATTTTAAAATAAAACTCCTGGTCTTTGATTGTGCTTTGGTATAGAAAAGGCTGGTAGGATTGTGACTGTGTCAGTTATTTATAAACTATTTTATTTAATGCACGCCCTATATGAGTAGCTACTTCACCGTAACTGGTCATATGTATGTTTGAAATTATTTTATGAGTAACTGACTGAGCCCCAATCCTACCTGCATTCGAAAGAAAACACACTCTGGAAGAGTGAGGTGGAGGGGCAGGGCTGTAAATGGATTAAAGAGGCCCCAGATGATTTTGGGATTAGGCAGCGTCAGTATTCTGTTCTCATGCATTAAATTGCATCACGCAAGTGTTTCAAAGGAGAGGTTTGGGCACCGGCACGTCTTTATTTACAAATTAAGCACAGCCTACTAGCCTTCTAAAGAAAACACACTCAAATAAAGAGAGTTTACTAACATGCTTTGTTTAGAATGTGGTGGAAGGGCTGGGATTGAGTCGGTTACTTCTAGAATACGTGTAGTTTATAAACTACCAGTTAGGTTGTGTTTAAGGTTTTTTATCTAATGCATACCGTATAGGAGTAGCCGCTTCACAGTAACTGGTCCTTTAGAAGTTTGAAATGATTTTATGAGTAAACTGATTGAAACTCAGCCTTACCAGCCTGTTGGAAATGGGGTCTTTGGTTGGCAGTCAGGTTACCCCCTGTCCAAGCAAGGACCCTCACTCTAGTCAGGGTACATCACACACAATCCAAATTATCCTGTGCCCACCCTCTGGTAGCTTGGCACTGAGCAGTCAGGCTTAACTTAGAAGGCAATGTGTAAAGTATTTGTGCAATAAGTTATACAATAACACCATATAGAAACAGAAAAATACACCACGTAGTGTTTAGAAAAATATATAATATTTATCTGGATAAATGCAGGTCAAAACGATCAAAGATGCAATGATTAAATGTAGAAATATCACTGAAAAGTGATAGAAAGTGTCTTAAGTCTTTTAGGAGCAAACAAAGACTCTTTCAAGCACAAAGTACCTGGTTTCCGTGAAAAATCTCCGCAAAGGGCAGCAGAGGAGGAGAATCGTGGAAACAAAGGGGTGTGCGTTGACTTCTCAGGCTGCACACGACGATGCGTCGTTTAGTTACCATGCAGGGACGGCTGTGCTTCGATTTCCGGCGCTCGGTCGTGGATCCTCTTCGGTTTGTGGGGTTTTCAGACACCCCAGGGACGATGCGAAGTCACAGGAGCTGCGTCGATCTGGTGGGCGTTGCGTTGAATTTCCTGCTGCACGGCAGGCGCTGTGCCGATTCCTCTCTGGAAGTCGGGCTACATCGTTCCAGCTCGGCTATGCGTCGATCCAGTGGGCCATGTGTCGAATTTCCGGTCGCTGTGCTGGCGCTGCGTCGATCTTCTTGCTGCAAAGTCAGGCTGCGTCGTTCCGGTTCGGCGTGTGGTGACATTTTCAGCGCAGTGCAGGCTGTGCGTCGTTCCTGGCAGGCTGTGCATAAGATTTTGCCGCACAAAGAGTTCTTCTTGAAGAGATTAAGGGGGTCATTCCAAACCCGGCGGGCGCCGCCCGCCGGGCGGAGACCGCCAGAAGACCGCACTGCGGTCAAATGACCGCGGCGGTCATTCTGACTTTCCCGCTGGGCGGGCGGGCGACCGCCAAAAGGCCGCCCGCCCGCACGCCCAGCGGGAAAGCCCCAGCAACGATGAAGCCGGCTCCGAATGGAGCCGGCGGAGTTGCTGGTGTGCGACGGGTGCAGTGGCACCCGTCACGAAAATCTGAATGGGGCACTGCAGGGGCCCCCAGGGGCCCCACGACTCCCGTTCCCGCCAGCCTCTTCCTGGCGGTGTAAACCGCCAGGAACAGGCTGGCGGGAAGGGGGTCGGAATCCCCATGGCGGCGCTGCTTGCAGCGCCGCCGTGGAGGATTCCCTGGGGCAGGGGAAAACCGGCGGGAAACCGCCGGTTCCCCTTTTCTGACACCGCGGTCAGAATTGCCCCAGAAGCACCGCCAGCCTGTTGGCGGTGCTTCCTCCGTCCCCGGCCCTGGCGGTCCATGACCGCCAGGGTCGGAATGAGGCCCTAAGTCTTTTTGGTCCTGGGACTGCAGGGAACAGGAGGCAAGCTCTATCCAAGCCCTTGGGGAGCACTTCTTCACCTCAGCCAGAGAGCAGCAAGGCAGCAGGGCAACAGCAAGGCAGCAGTCCTTCACAGAAAGCAGTCTGGTGAGTCCTTTGCGCAGCCAGGCAGTTCTTCTGGGCAGGATGCAGGTTTTGGTTACAAGTTTCTTCTCCAGGAAGTGTCTGAATTGGAAGGGGCAGAGGCCCTGTTTATATACCCAAATGTGGCTTTGAAGTGGGGGAAGACTTTAAAGAGTGGCTTAGAAGTGCACCAGGTCTCCTTTCAGTTCAGTCCTGTCTGCCAGAGTCCCAGTAGGGGGTGTGGCAGTCCGTTGTGTGAGAGCAGGCCCTCCACCCTCCCTGCCTAGGAAGACCCATTCAAAATGCAGATGTATGCAAGTGAGGATGAGTATCCTGTGTTTGTTGTGAGTGAATGCACAAGGAGCTGTCAACTAAACCCAGCCAGACGTGGATTGTAAGGCACAGAAAGATTTAAGTGCAGAGAAATGCTCACTTTCTAAAAGTGGCATTTCTAAAATAGTAATATTAAATCCAACTTCACCAGTCAGCAGGATTTTGTATCACCATTCTGGCCATACTAAATAAGACCTTCCTACTCCTTTCAGATCACCAGCTACCACTCAAACAATTTATGAGGGCAGCCCCAATGTTAGCCTATGAAGGGAGCAGGCCTCACAGCAGTGTAAAAACGAATTTAGGAGTTTTACACTACCAGGACATGTAAACTACATAGGTACATGTCCTGCCCTTTGTCTGCACAGCACCCTGTCCTCTGGGTTACCTAGGGCATACCTTAGGGATGTCTTATTCGTAGAAAAAAGGGAGTTTTATGCTTGGCAAGTACTTTTAAATCTCAAGTCGAATTGGCAGTGAAACTGCACACACAGGCCTTGCAATGGCAGGCCTGAGACAAGGTTAAGGGGCTACTCAAGTGGATGGCACAATCAGTGCTGCAGGCCCACTAGTAGCGTTTAATCTACAGGCCCTGGGCACACACAGTGAGTGCACTCTACTAGGGAGTTATAAGTAAATTAAATAGTCCAATTGGGTATGGTCCAATGTTCCCATGTTTAAAGGGAGAGAGCATATGCACTTTAGCCCTGGTTAGCAGTGGTAAAGTGTGCAGAGTCTTGCAACCAGCAAAAGCAGCTTCCAAAAAGTGGAGGGAGGCAGGCAAAAAGTTAGGGGTGACCACCCGAAGGCTGTGTCAGGTCTAACACAGCCTTATAAAGAAAACACATTAAAATTAAGTTTGGCATGTCATTACCTAAGTTTGCTTTCTCAATGCTTCCTTTCTCAATTTGTTTACCAGCATCTATCACACTATAGGTGTTTTCTACTTCAAAGTTTCAGTAGCAGTGTAACTTATACATTAACCATTCATTACCTACAGTAAAACACACTGCCAACACACCTAAGCAAAAAAACAAATACTGCTATGCTCTGCATAATATGCTGCGTTTCTAAACAATTATAAGGGCCACAAGGCGAGACCTATAGGCTATGCCATTTTTTTTAATCAGGCTGCTGTTTGACAACATGTATCATGGAGAAAAGAAGAGCAATCCCTGGAAGCCTTCTCCCTTTCGCCTTTTTCTAGTTTCAAGTCCGGGCAGAAATGATATTACAAGAGCACACACTGTAATTTTAATATATTTTTTATTGCTCAGTAGTGGTCACAAGCAGTGTATCCTGGCGTCATTATTCAGGAAAGTAAGTTTGCCTTTTATTTGTTTAGTTCACATAGTTCATAATCTTCTGTGAATAGAGGTTGTTGCATAATAGAAAGTGTACCACGGCACAGAGCACATGCCAACCCAAAACACGCAGGCTAGAAATTCACGAGTTATCTAGCAAAGACGTGATCGGGTGTTTCTAACTCATAAAACAGCCTCTGCTCTAACACAAGTTACTAGAGCACATGGCGGCTTGCTAACTTTTTTGCTTTAAATCATACACTTGGCTGTTACCAAATGTTAGCATGTGCGAACAAGCAGAGTGTTAATGAGTGTTGAGGAGCACCGGTAAGCACTTCCAAGGTTGGGTAGCCGGCCGATCTACTTTAATATTCTACTTTTTTTTTCAAATACGGTTGTCTCAAAAGAAAGTGACAATAAAAGAAATAACATTACCCAGGTTCGGTGTGGAGATAGGATTATGTGTGGGCTGTGCAGTGAAATGTAACGTCTTCTTTTCAGCACATTCGCACCCACCCCTTGTTGTTGCTTCCTTAGTATTAGTACCCAGGATGTCACAAGAAAAAGTGACATGCCATCTTGGGCAAACCCTCTTTCCATCTCTGTTACAGAGCTTCAAACTGGATTCCACAATTGGGCTGAGGAACTAATTTTGTGTGAATCTTCCAGATTATTGTGAACATGTTTACAAACGTAATTTTATTTACGCATCGATATTATTGTAAGGGATGATAAATATTAGTAAACCGGCAATCTTTCATCTCAGGGATATCGCAAGGTGAAATTCGTGTTACCTATGGTTTCCAGCTAATTAAATGCCTTAATCTAATTTAATATTTTTATCAGGGTGAAAATGCATTCCTTTTTTAGGGTCGAGTCTGCGTCGCATGCGTATCGCTAGCGAAATGCTTTAGGTATTAGAAAAGGGCTCGGAGCCCCGTCGACGTCACGTCAGTGTCTTTCATTGGCAAGTTGGCTTGCCTGTTAGAATCTGCTTCTTTTGATTAGTGGAAGGCACGCATACGTCATGCCTTTTTCGTGGTTAGCCCTCCTCGAGCGCAGCGACCAAGTTTGGAAAACATGCGTGGCTCGTTGTGGTTGTGGACTACTTTTTCTCTGTTTTCGGAGCTCGATCTCGCTGGGCAGAAGTCGAGCGCTTCGTTAATCGCACTTTTGCCGGTTACGTTAATAAACGCACTTTGTGTGAACTGTTTTTTTCTTTAAATGCAGGAAAAATCCGGTTGTGAGTTTACAACAGCTGTAACTCCGACAAATGCGAGACCCTAGTGCATTCCAAATGCTTGTTAAACTTTGGTTCTGCTTTCTACTACCGCTGCCCATGTGTTTACGCAAATTTTATTTTCTGAGCCCCAGAGGTTTCCCGGGTCCCCTCTTCAACATTAGATCCAGATTCGGGGTTTTTGCTCTGATATATACCCCAGAACGCAGAGAATAAACATGAAATGCAAAGAGTAGACCTGTAATAGAACGACGTCTACATGGACCTGGGAAACTTGAAAGTGCCGTCATTTTTTATGAAAAAAACTTTAGGAGTAACCTCATACTCTTACCGAAGTTATGACCTTTGAAGTAAAAGTATGTGGTAATCAAATATATTTGCATAAAACATGGATTTTTAAAGATTTTTTTTGTTTTTCAGTTGCAGTTAAGTAATGTTTCTAAACAGTGCGTCGAGTGGTTATTGAGGTTCATCTTGATAGAAATGCTTTGTTTCGCACTAGGTGCAGCGCTTCAGCATGTTTTTTTATATAGTATGTTTGCCCCACTTTTCTTAAGGCTTGTTTACAAGTGATGGCACGTTGTTATTTTCAAACTGGCGTTAAAAGCAATCATCTTTCTGTGTTCCAGGCAAGACAATCATTTACTTGCCTTTGCTGTGGGTTTCATTCATCACAGTGTAGCATTGTAAAGGTAATTTAATCATTTTTCTGCTGTAATGCCTTACATAAAGCATGTTGTATTGTGAAAGGGCGGGCATTTTACAAAGAATGTTGTACAGAAGGACATTAGGTGCTCCTAAGTCTGGCGGATCATGTTTCAATTTCCGGAAGCTCTGTAGCCCAGAGAGACATTATTTCATGCTACTGAACTGAGAGCATTCATTGCCCTGTTTCCTTTGCGGAAACATTATTCTGCATTACCTTTCTTTTGACCTTCGTACCACAATCAGAAATAGTAAGCAGACCTGCCAGCCTCCAAAAAAACCTCTCCGTTTGAGAGAAGGGAACCGTAGGTGTTGGGTGTGGCCTTGTGCCATTTACCTGCCTATGAGTCACTCTGGCTGCCCTAACAAACAAGCATTGGACTTTTCCTGCGCACATAAATTGGTGAACCCTGCTTCCTGATTTGGTCCTCTCTGCCACATAATTTCAGTGGTCCTGTATATAACTAAGGGCCAGATGTAGCAAGATATGCTTTTGCGAGTCGGAAATTGCGAGTCGGTGCGAGTCGCAATTTCAGACTCGCAAAAGCATATGCAGAATGGTGTCTCAGACACCTTCTGCAACTCGCTATAATAATGAGGTGGGTCGCTTTTTGCGACCCCATAGCGAGTCCCTGCACTCACAGAGATGGTGGCCTGCTGAAGTCAGCAGACCTCCATGTCTGTGACTGCTTTTTAAATAAAGCATTTTTTTTTTTTTTTTCATTTTGCAGCCCGTTTTCCTTAAAGGAAAACGAGTTGCAAAATGAAAAAAATACCGAAACCATTCGGTTTAGTTTTTTCAGAGTAGGCAGTGGTCCATAGGACCACTGCCTGCTCTGAAAAAACTATTTTTGTCGACATTCACAAAGGGAAAGGGGTCCCATTGGGACCCCTTCCCTTTTGCGAATGAGTTACCACCGGTGTGACACTGGTGGTAACTGCGAGTTGCTTTGCGACCGCATTCGCGGTCACAAAGCAAGTCTGAATTGCGATGCGAGTCACAAATAGGAAGGGAACACCCCTTCCTATTTGCGAGTCGTATTCCCAAATTGCGAGTCGGTACCGACTCACAATTTGGGAATGAGCATCGCGGGAGGCCGTTTGCATGGCGCAAACTGCGTTTTTCGCAGTTTGCGACATGCAAACTGCTTGCTACATCTGGCCCTAAATCACTTCCATTTACCTTCTTCCCCCATCTGCAGCAAAAATGAAAATGTTGCCATTTTTTCTTATATTTATTTATATTATTATTTTGTCCCCGCACCCCGCCCTAAAGGAAAGAAGGCTATTAACACTTACAAAGGCAGAACAGTTCTGATGCTTTCACATTCATTCACTTTACAGTGGTAAAAGGGGCAGGGATATAACCATTATACAATTCACATTTTGTTTTATGTAGAATGCAGGTTGGCAGCAGAGCAATTTATCCAACTTCCGTGATGGCGGTAAAATAACCTTTCTGAAAGTCCATGATTCGCTGTGTACACCTGTTAAAATAGCCACATTTAAACTTAATCTCAAAATATGAACTTGATATTCGCACAATGTTAAGGTGGATGGGAGCAGCTCAACTCTTGCATATGTTGGTGCCGTGGCAAAAGGAACCTTATAGCACATGTCCCTGGCATGGAGAAACTGCCATCCGTTTGGGACATCGAGTGCGATTGAGCTTGCGCTATGTAAAACTTGAAAGCGCCATGGAGCGAAGGAGAGACGAAACAGTGTTAAGTAACTGGTAGTCATGCAAATCGATCCAATACCGCCGATTGAGTTCGCGCTGTGTAAGACTTGAACGCCCCTGTTAGAAATGGGGTCTTTGGTTGGCAGTCAGATTACCCCTTGTCCAAGTAAGGACCCTCACTATAGTCAGGGTAAGTCACACAAAATCCAAATTATCCTGTGCCCACCGTCTGGTAACTTGGCACTGAGCAGTCAGGCTTAACTTAGAAGGCAATCAATGTATAAAGTATTTGTGCAACAAATCATGCAATAACTCAGTGCAAACACCACAAACATTCACCGCACAGGTTTAGAAAAATATAGAATATTTATCTGAGTAGATTAAGGTCACAATGATCAAGATTTGATAAATACAAGTTAAAACACCACTTTTGTGATTATAGTCTTTAGTTCTTAAAGAGCAATAAGTGTCTCTCGCAAGCACAAAGTACCTGGTTTGCTTCTAAATTATCCGCACGGGACCACAGAGGAGGAGATGCATGGAAAACGGGCAGGTGTGCGTTGTTTTCTCCAGGTGCACACAGATGCCTTGAGAAAACCTCAATCAAAAGTAATATTTGAAAGTCATACATATTTCAAAGTGAAATTTCTAAGGGTGCATAATGTTAATCCATAAGTGCCAGCAGGATTTTAAGGATAACCACAGACTACTTACTTATCTTCACTTTAGATTCACTCTGCGCAAATATACCCTATGGTGATGTCCTGAAATTATGGTACAACTCTATTCCATGGTACAGTGACCTAGGATCACAGCCACTAATAATAATAATAGTTTATGAATATGTTTTCAAAACCAGATGCTGCTAAGACGCGTAAAGCCATGTATGAGGCCATTGTTTCAACAAGTGGTCCCACCATGCTACATAGCTGACAAATACAAAAAATACAGTCATTTTGGGGGTTTTAGCCAAAAGGACTTACATTTTTTTGATATGCGGCTTCTTTACAATGGAGGAAGCGAAGTACAAAAAACAGCGTGCTGAATGTCATTGGTTAATCAGGACTAGCTGAATTAGGTGATGAATGGCACAGGTGATATATTCACACGTGGCTTTATGATAGTCTCAAATTACAAGTTGATAGCCATTTGACCACAAAGAGAAACCTGTTATTTGACAAACTCTAACTCGATTCACAACTGAAGAAATTCTTATGAACCTGAAGACCAAAAAAGTCTTATGTTAAAATTGCCAGAGAGAGAGAGACACCTCGTAGCTCTTCCGATCAGAAAACAAATACACTTCGGTCACCAAATACAAGATGAAATGTTCTGAGTCAGACATTTAACTAGTCGTAAGAATCGCAACAAAAATAAAGCTTCAACTGCAGAGCGCTTTCCAACGTGGGTAGGACGAAGATGAAAATAATTACCCTTTGAAAGACGTTCGGGGGTCTAAGAGTATGTTCAGCATAGTTTTTACATGGAAACAAACCCGTATCTCACAAAAGCAACACCACAGAGCAGTAAACCCGTTGTGCAAGATTTTGGGGGTCAGGAATATAAGCACTTTAATTAACGACCTCGTTCATGAATCTGAAGTTAAAGTCAGAGCATTAAAGAATCACCAGTCTGCAGACCGCACAAAACAGTTGAAAAAAAAACAGGCAGCGTTGCAAGTACTAAACAAAAGAGAATCTTGATCTAAAAATAAGTGGTCCAGAAATCATGCATAAAATATGGACACGGAATATAACAGTAGTTGCCCGGTGCTCTTGAGGAGGGCTAAACACCAGAAAAGGCGTGACGTGTCATGCCTTTGACAAATGACATCAAGGGAATTTTAAAAAGCAAGCCCACAAACGAATTAAAGTGCTGGGCGCGACATGGGTGTGGTTAAAGCCTAACCGAAAGAT
Organism: Pleurodeles waltl; assembly: GCF_031143425.1. Taxonomy (NCBI): domain Eukaryota; kingdom Metazoa; phylum Chordata; class Amphibia; order Caudata; family Salamandridae; genus Pleurodeles; species Pleurodeles waltl. The sequence goes on from NC_090438.1 coordinate 352,419,002, forward strand.
CACAACAGGGCGGAAGCACTTGCACGCTTGACCTAACAAATAGATTCCTGATTCCAGATGTCCTGGGGAGGTGCCAAAGCCACAGTGGACATCAGCTGTGCTCCGTCTCCATACAGTGAGAGATGGAAACACTCTCTACAGGGGTTTCTCACATTGTCAGCCCCTGTGTGACATCAGCTCCTCACTGGATGACTGCATGAAATTAGCAGACATTGTGTCACCCACAGTGGCACTGTGTGAGTGGGCAGGTCTGAGTGAGAAATAACTATTTTTTAGGACTGATTTAACTCATGAGTTGAAAAGGGGTGGTCACTTGGTTCACACCAAGAACAGTTCTTTAAAGAATAAACTTAGTGTACTCCTAGTGTGTATTTAGGAGTTAAACAATGTCTCCCTCAACAATACGAAGCCTACAAGTGGAATGCTAGGAACTAGTAACTGCAATAGATAAATCGATCAAAAACAGAGCCATAGAGAAATTGACATCGCCAACATCTGGATTGCCATTTGTGTAAGCTACTCAATTCACAAAACATGTTTCAGATGTTGAGACTTTAACATACAATTAGCATAGTGAGTCCAATAAGAGAAAGCGGACACTGAGCCTTGTGTGTCTTACACATCCTTCTGTAAACCGGTTATGTCTCAGTAAGAATGCCTCTTGGAGCAATGGTGGAGATTATATCGCTGCTGCCTCCAGTGAAACTGGCTGACCTGCCCAAATATACTGTGGTAGAAAATCCTGTGAGGGGCCTCAGCGTTTGTACCACTGGTGCAGATTGCATAGCTGGCAGGACTCGAATCTATCTGAAATGTCTATTCCTGTTGAAGGAATTAAACGTCTCTACAGGAAGGTCTTAGTTGAATTGTGATTTTTAGACCCATTTTTTAACAATATGCGTTGTAGAATATAAAAGATCACCATGTGACAAAATGATTGTGAGGGTGAATGAAGCTCAATAGTAGTTTCCGTATTTCTGTATTTGGCAATGGTTCTTAAAAACCTCACTGGAACAATTTGTGCAAAAACGACATGCAAACTGGATCTCTACAACCTCTTTGGCTTGCTATATGTTACGTTTCCTGCACTTATATTTCATTGGAACTTATGTTTTTGAAGAGTATTTCTGTGCTTTGGAGTCGCAGACATGCAGGACATCCTTAATCAACAATGACAGTGTTTTTTTATGGGGGGGGGTCTCAGGAGCACGTGGAGGAATGTGTTGGCTGGGCTTATTATTTCACTCTTTTCCTTTATCACATTGGGAAGCAACTTATGAGTATCTCAGTTTGCTTACTGACAGTAAATGGAAGAGGAAGGGTTTAAAGCCTACTATCCCCTCCCAAAGAAATAATGCATCTCACAAAAACTATATAAAAAAAAATCTACGATTCACTTTCAGAGTATGAGTGTTTTGTGATACTCACTGGAAAAAGGATGTTACTTGGCAAAAATTGCCCTCACCCACAAGTTTGTGGCAAGTTCCACCATCGGCCTCGACATGCTGACAAAGTATGTGTTCGAATGTGTTCTGACGCTATAGTGGAAGCGCTGTGTTTTTTGTCCTTTCTTTTTCTATTGTATCTGACAATGGGTTATGTTTTTGAATAGTTAAAATGCCTTGGGAAAAACTGTAAGGTTGGGTTTAATTTTTCCGAGGCAAAATGTAAATCAAAACTTTGGCTTGTTATTGAAATATTTATCCCTCTATCACAATTTATTTTCAAGCCATTTTTACTGTTTTTTACTCTTCAACAAAATAACCCATCACCAAATTCCATAAAAAGCAAGAAAAAAATCCAAAGAGCTCCCTCAGCAATGGTAGAGCCCATCTGAACCCACACTTTTGTCGGGATGTAGAACTTGATGTAGAAGCAAGTCACAATTTGTTTGGGAGGGCTATTTTTACAAAGTATTGCCTATGCTTTTTTAAAGGTGTACCTCTAACACACAGGCACACACTCTGAAAGTATCTCCGTTTACTGCTTAACATATCCTAAATCATCCCTGCAAGCCTCGGAGAGAAGAGGCTTAGCTAATCTTTCAGTAGTGGCAGCTTTGGAGAAAACATCACTGTTCTCTTTTAAAAGATGTCAGAACCCCTTTCAGAGGGCCACAGGGCAGGCGGGGCTACTGGGCCCAACTGTGAGGGTTGAAGCCTTTTACTCCTATCAATTCTGAGCAGCAGGGCCATCAACTCCTTCTGCACAGGACTCTCAGTAGTAACAAGGTTGAGCAGTCCAAAACTCCCTCTGTGGGGAGAGGTGGATGCATGATATATACAGCATTCACAAATAATCACACGATCCGATGTGAGGTTGGGGCTTTAGTGTTTCCTGTCCTGCTCCCTTCTCACTCAAGCAATAGTGGTCACTCCCCATTCACTATTGGTAAAAAACAGGGTATGTCTCACTAGTAGTCCAAGTCTCAAGAGTCCACTTTGTAATTTAAAGTCAACAGTGTTCCAGTTCTGCAGCGCTAACTAGCAGCAAGTTCCTCTGGGGGTGACAGGCCTGAAATCAGTCTTACCCTCACCAGCAGGTGTGAAGCATCTGGAGTTCCTCAGCGTGCCCTAAGCATGGGTACTTGGAGCGGCAACAGCTGAGTACATGTGAGTTCACCAATCTAGCCGTGCTCCACTTAGTGGAGGCAGAGGTCCTCACACGGTGTTCCTCTCCTGAGGTGACCGCAGGCTCTTTGTTGTTCCTCCTGCGGGGTAAATATCCGATCTTGGGAATGGTGCGCAGGTCCTTCCACGCTATCCTCACTTATCTGGTGGGGGTTACATATCAGGTTGCACTTCTTGATGCTTCCGGTGACCCTCACTGGCATATGGTGTCACCGTATCCACACAAGACATAGGCCCCTGCCCAATCAGCACAGTAAATTCCTTGGCGGTGGACTCTCCCGAAATACAGGGTCATTTCCCATTGCAGCACAAAGCCTCATCTTTCACTACTCTGTGGTCTTTTTCACAGCAGCTCTCCTAGCATATGGGGTCACTGTCTCAGCACTACGCATGGCTTCAGGTGGTCGACCTAGCTGAACATATGGTTCAATTCACAATCACCCTCCACTGGCGTATGGGGCCATCGTCCTCCCTGTGTTCCCTGTTTCCAGATGGATCATTATAGCGGAAATCTTCACTCCAGCTCCATCTGGCATAGGGGGTCACCAGCTTCGCCCTGCACACAGGCTACTCCCCAATTTGCACAGCAGTAATATTCACAGCAGCCCCACCTGGCACACAGGGTCTCTGAATTCTTCTGCAAATGGGCTACGACCCAGTTGGTTAAAAAATCTGTCACTACAGGAGCAACTCCAAAGCGGATACCCCCACAATACAGGCCATGAGAGTGGCTTGAGCTCACACCTGGATGTCAGCCACAGTGATATGTGTGCCAAAAGGTTAGCCCAGGGCCCCAGAACTACTCTTAATGATTCTCTTCACAGCCCCATCTCGTTCCTGATATGTGCCCAGGCCTCTTCCGTGTGACCTCTTACTGAACCAAACGGCACCCCTTGAAGTGTACAAGGCAAAAGCCTGGCTCTCCTGTCTCCACTGTGTGTGTTCGCCATCCAGTTTATAGGAATGCACAATAAATTCATCTGTCTGGGGGATTTCTCTTCCTCCTCTTAATGTTTCACCCTGCAAGTCTGGTTTTCCCACTAAAGGATCCAGGGCCCTCCATGTATTGTACCATCCACAGGCACACATACACCCAGTGCGTTTATACAATGTAAACACATTGTACAGCACTGTAGCCTTCAGGTAATATACAACTCATAGGCACATATACACCCAGGACATGCGTTTACAATGTATGCTTAGCACAGCACAGCATCCTCTATCTATTGTACTACTCATGGGCACATATACAGCCAGCAGATGCAGTCGCCATGCACACACTGATCAGTACTGCATTATCCCTGTATTGTACCCTTCCCAGGCACAAATACACCACTCCTGCGCCGCTGAACACTTCACAACAAATAAATATAGACCTTAAGGGTGAGTTAAGCACACAGCAGTGGAAATTTTAAAATGAGTGAGCCTGCAGACCTTGCTCCATTGTAACAGGTTAAAAAGGACCTTTCCATCCCTGCTGATAACTACACAGTATGCTGCCACCGCTGCACTTGTGCTGCTTAACTCCTGATGAAGGCAGTAGCCTTCCACTACTATAAAAGTATCGATTTGGGTGCCCCTCGGTCCAAAATGACTCCTCTTCATGAGACAGACCTATTTTTGTGGCAAAAAAAATCAGCATTAGGGATCCAGACATCAGTTTGGTTGGGCATTCAGGGCAGGAGTGCACGTCTGCTTCCATGCAGAGTTATTTCTCAGTGGGAGCCAGTACTAAATCCCAGACATCAAATTTTTGGAAAAGAGAAGTTTAATCAGAAAGGAAGCACATACTATTCCACATTAAAATGTCTGTATTTCTTACAAAAAATATCCCACGCTTTACACCAATGGATTGTGAGTTCCTTACCTTTCAATGGTGGTGGAAATCATCCCTCATATGTTTATCACATCTATGGCACATTGACTGTAGTGCAGTGTGTAGTAGCAGAGCTTCTAGGTTTTTTTTTTCTGGAGTGATGCAGCTTCCGAGGAGGTGAAATCAATGGTGGCTCACCAATGTCTCTCATAGAAGAGGTTGTGAACCACCCAGAGGCTAACAGTTTCATAGTCTTTTTATGTGCTGGGTACCAAGGTGAGAGTGGGAGCTCTGCGGAGTCCTATGGGTCAGCCCAATTCCAGCAGCAATGTTGGTATAGGTTCAGTTGTTAGCATGAATCCTCTATCTGACACCCAACAAAGCAAGCAACGATTGCCCGTCATGTTGTCACAGATCTGAGGGGAATTTGCCGTCTTACCAGAGTTGTAAGTTTTGATGCTCCCTAATTCTTTCTGTTTTTTTCAGCATGCACCCTTACCAAGGCACCTTTCTCCCATTTCATGTTGCAGCTCATTGCAGAGGTTATGTCCTAGGAGCTTGAGAGTAGGTGAAGCATTGTCTTCAGCGATATTGTCCCCATATTTGTGCCATTCCTGCTCTGAATCACTGCATTGAAGGAAGAACACCCGTGTGAAAACCTCCAAGCAGTTTAATTGATCAAGGATGTGACCCTGAAATGAGTAAATTGGAAGGATCAGGACCATGCAGTTACCTTGAGGTACTAATTTATGGATAGGAGGGATCGTTGACAAAAATAATGTGTAGGATCAGCAGTGCCCCTGTTTGGAGGTTTCTTCTCCCTTTCTTTTTTTCCAAGTCCCACTTTGCTGTAATTTGCTGCAGTCTCTTGAAAGACTGGTTTTAGCTTCATACACAGAGAATCCAGCCCTGCACTGCACAGTCTCCTGAAGGAGAACAGTGGATGTACATTAATAGCTTTGAAAAGCACCTACAGATATTGTTTTTTAAGTTATAACGGAACTTTAGCTTCCAAGCTTTACATCAACCCTTTGTCTTATTCACAACTGACCAAAAGAGCCTGAAACCCCTAAATTACACTCAAACTCTCGGGATTAACAGACTGTGTCTGGTTGGTAGGAAAGGGAGGATCTTTAGACCGTCCATTGCCATCCAGTGCTCATGCTGACTCCGGAAGTTTTTTTTAATTACTAGAATCTGTCATTTCTGTGGGGTAATTCTTTATTAAATAGCCAGTCTGAGTCGTTCCTGTTGGACATGTTTACCCCTCTTATGTATTGTTTCACTGTGTAGCTCTTCCCACCAGTATAAGACGTCTATTGCTCCTGAACCATTTCTGAACTTGTGCGAACTGCATCTTGTAAGCAGATTCTGGGCGTGCCATTCTGATTGTCCCTGAGATGCCACCTGTTCCTATTCTGACCTGAGATACCATGACTGCACATCCTTCCCTTGGGAGTGGACTCAGAGGGCTGGTAAAAATCATCTTGTAATCTTTTTATTTCTAGGATTATTGCTCCAATTTAATCCGAGTAATCAGTTTTCTATTCACTTTTTCTTTCCTCTGACTAGAACATTCCTTACCGTCCAAGTTTCAACTGAACCTTTCCCACATAAAATAAATATCCCTAGAAACCAAGGCTGAATAAAACCCCTTGGACCTGAAGGATCAGCTATCGCTTCTGTAGTTCATGTTTCACTGCTCTTATGCCTCAGGAATAATATCCCTTTAACGTTTATTCCCGATAAAAACGAACTGAGAAACGGGTTGTGTGACATGCTCACTTATTATTGACATTAAGGTTGTTATTGTGACGTATTATAATTTTCTATGTTTGTAATAACCCCGTTTCATTTATCGCAAATGCCAAGTGATCAGATGTGATAAACCTCGAAATTAAGATTGACTTCCTCTACATTGATTGATTTAAAAAATCATTTATTTTAGTTTAAAAATTGTAAAACGTTTTGTTCATACACATGTCTCAGATGATTAAAAGTACTGGAAAAGTGCAAAATCCATTAGGTCATTTTGACTTTACAGTCTACGAAAATTTGAAAATCCAATATCCTGACATCAACACTAAAATGGTTGTCTTTTACTGATGGGGATAAATGCAGATGTTATTTCCAGATGTGTGCTCTCAAACCTATTCAATAAACTCTAGTGATTTAGCAGAATGCACACTAACCTCCCAAATCCCGTGGAGAGGTATGGAGGATAGTGAGGCAGTGGTACAACTGAAGTGATTTAGCTCATCCCGACACCTCTAAGAGGCTAGGAATATTGGCTGGTCACTACCAAATGGGGAGACTAGATTAGCCCTAGAATTTTTCGTTTAATTCTGTCTGGGATATAAGTGCTGTATAAATGCTACACCGTAGTACAATATAGTATACAGACCAATCATTGATTGGATTAGTCTTGCATTAATAGAAACGTGTCAAGTTGTAAATGGATAGCTTATTAAACAAAATACTTCCTTACCCAAATAGCCTTCAGTTTTATCCATGCATTGATATTTCCTTGTACCCTCATTATAGCTATGAAAATGAGATACTGAACCACCTTAGATCTGTAGGCTCTTAATAGGGGTTGAGCAGAAACATTTCTAGTGGAGATGCTAAATTCAACTAAAAGCTCATACTACTCTATTACATTATCCACTGTAACTTCTGGATCAATCTTTGTTTCCAATCCCTTGCTCAATCACAGGCCCTTCTTATGACACCGTGATGGGGTAACATGGCAAGTTAAGCAATGTGTGCTGTTTAGGTGATTCTCTTGGTCTGTAGAAAAAGAAATGTTGCTTATGTGAAAACGAATATCTTGAAGCACATTAAGGATGGGGTTGTGAAATAGAACCTCATTACATCATGTCATTCAGTTTGGTGCCAAATACACTCCTCTAGTTACTTAACTGGGTTCTGCTTTCCTCCTTCTGACAATGCTGTTTGTCCTTGTGTAACTCTGCCCTGAGACATGGAGTGCTTCAGGGTCGTGCTGCTGTCTTGGAGACACCTCCTGTTATTTTCTCCCATACAAGACATGAGAGGAGCACACCGGGCCCAGTGCTTAATTTGAGTTGGTGGTTTCTGGTACTTAGCACTGGAACTTAATTGACAGCACCAGCACTTATGACAGCTGCCACATGGTGGTGTTCTCTGTGTAATTTAGAAATGAGAACAGTTGTTTATTAATTCAATATACATTAAAAACAACTAAAACCTGTCTTTCAAACCATTCTTACAGTTTTGGGGCATAAAACAAATTGAATTGTCACACTTGTGGTAGTGTGATGGTTAGCAATTGTGTAGGCACTGTCGTTGGCTGCGCCAGCAGTAGCAGTTGGTGGTACAAGCTGCAGTGGACACTTGGTGAGGACCCGGACACATATTTTTTCACAAATTAAGCACTGACTGGGCCCATTCACACATTCCTGATGGTGCATTATTTACACCACTAATATGGCAGAGAACTATGGAGAGACAACTGTTATAGGGGAAAGGCATCTTTTGGAACCCTAGATTTGTTGCCTTCCAGGTAAGTAAATTCTTTAGTATTAGTACTAGGGTTTAGGTTCTCTTAACTGGGGAATCACCATTTCTCCGCTGCTCGGTCTTGGAGGCCGTGATTTCAACCATGACTCTCCCATTAGAAATGTCTTTCCATTTCAAGCACCGAGGACAGGCGAAAGAGGCTTTAACGTTGAGAAAGATTAAAAACAATAACAAATGGAAAGTATTGACCCACCAGCCCTGGCACTTTAGTGAACTTGATTTTGGGCTGATGTGCGCACCTGAAAAAGCTGTCATTCTGGGCAAGACTTCCAGTGAGTAAAGTGGGCGATCCACTGCTCCAAGATGTATGCTGTGAACTACAGGAATAAAATGTGAATGACGGATGGACAGATCAATGAAAGAGGGCTGACCCCAAACCCTTTATTACTTACTTGTGATTTTTTTAATACATAAAGATGACAAGATCTAAAACAGACCAATCGATAAAGAAGTCTAACAAAAAGTCTCTCCATCTATGTGTAGGTAAATATATAAATGTATTTTTGTTAACGATTTTAATTACAAGAGGCTGACAAGACCTAAAAGGTTTATTGTTGCCGCTTTCAGTAGAGTGAGTGAAATGTGATTATCCAGAAACAAATTATCCCAGGCTTTGTGGGTGACTTTGGTGAATGGAGGCATATATTTCAGCAATTGTGTCTGAATTCAGACTTCTGGAGGTGTTCAGAAGAGATACCGGGCAGAGGAGGGTTCAAAGAAAGCTACGATTGCTCAGACAATGCCACAGCCAAATCACTGAGCTCTAGAACCCCCCATTATTCCGTCCTCTTGTCATAAGCGTAGTGGGTGCCCAAGCGTCTATGTGTTTTGCCCCTGTTTAAGTTAAACTTACAGAGCTTATTCACGCAACAGTGGAAGTGAAGGCAAGTTCTTTAACAGAGCCTTTTAACAAGGAGGCATTGTTACACATTGCTCTGGACCGCCTAAGGATCCTGCTGGACCTCGTGTCGAGGATAGTGGGAGTCTGTGCATATGGTATCCTGATGGCATTGTTGAGGGGCTGGGTGAGGAAGCTGGAGAAGTAGCCCAGACATACAGGCACACACATGTTTATTTTGATTTCTGAAAGGTGTTGGTGTGGACATATTACAACACCCCGCAATATGTTATGGCCGGTTCCTTTCCTTGTCTCCAGGAGCACACACAAAGTGCTGGGTAGGCCAGGCAAAAACTTTGCTACGCTTTTGTTACGATAAATGCTACGTTAAACATTTAGATTGTACATTTTATTATACAAATAAAGTATGCTGAAGACATCTGGTCATACAGTCACCCACCATAATATTAAACAATTTTTGAGTAAGAATGATTTTTTAACAAAACGTGTTTTTTCTTCTTCTTTAAAACATTTGAAATAGGCAGTGGATTTTATTTTTATACCGCATGCTACAGACACAGTGAAAACTTAAGTTCACAGTGAAAATGAAAAAAAATATCAAGCAGCAATAAAAAGTAATTTTACAGGTTGTATATTGGTGCTAATCACTTTTATTACATGACCTGCTATTTTTCAAGTTAAGGCTCTTCCATAGATTCACACGTTAAAATGTGTGTCTACGGCATTATTTGCATATTCTCTAAAACTTCAGTTTGTAGTAAATCTTTGTATAGCCACTTCAGGGAGTTCATTGGGGACCAAAATTTGAGCTCTTCCTGAATCTGGAGTAGTGAGACTCGGCACTCTCGCTCCTATTTTAAACGTATTCTTTCCTTAGAAGTTCAGTCTTATAGCATTGTTTATTCTCACAGTTTAAAGTCTTGTTTTAGTTCCCTTGCTACATTCTTTTTTTAACTCATAGATTAATATATTACTTTTCTGTTGTCTGCCAGGTTCCTTTTGTTGCCTTTTTATGGTTTACCTACGGGCAGCATTGCAGGCAACTTAGAGTGGGCTTTGTGTCACTTCCTTACTCAGGATTGGAAGGATCTCTTGCTCATCCTTTCAGCTCTTGCCCTTGGTTCAGTGCTTCCCTTTCCTCGTGTTTGTCGTGGCCTTTCTGTTTCATCCTGACTTTTGATTGGCTGAATTTTGTTCTTCCACTGCTGACGTTAGCAAACTAGTCACCCCCACCCCCCACGTATGCAGTCTAGCCCTCTTTTGGAGTTCATGTCCTGCTCCTTCCTCTCTTGATCTCTCTGTCAAGTGTGTTCATGCTCTTTCCATCACTCTCCCACCTCTTATCTCACAATTCAGTCTTGTTTATTTCTCTCCCTCCGACTGAACACTGATGTAGCAAAGTATTGTACTCTGACCCCTCCACTACCTCTCTCTCCATTCCCTTGCTTCTCTCAACCTCGCTGCCCCATCCCTCTTCTCATATCCCTCCCAACTGCTTCTGTTAGCTTTGCCAATGGCAGATGCTTTTAAAATTGCACCAGTCAGCAGCAAAGTCCTCAGCAGCGGCCATATTGGAAATGTATTTTTTTATACTCCTAAGAAGGCTTGTAAATGGAACATAGTGACCAGCTTGAAAGCATAGAAGATAACTTCTGGTGGTGGCTGAACGTTGTCTGTATTGCAAAGACATTACGTCTAACCGATGTGTTTCAGACATCCTTGAAGTATAAATGTAATATACCAAGACGGCCAGCCAGCCCTATTGACTTCTCCAAACCTGGTGTAATTTTAAAAGCATTAACAGAGCCAATAGCAGCGAGCGGAGAGCATTAGTAAAGAGACCGGTTGCCTTAGCCGTTGATTGTTCTATTTGAATTTTAGTTTTGCTACTAACCAATAAAGGCAAGTGCTTTTAATGTGCCTTGCCTACTCGAGTGATACAAATAACATTTGTGAAGCCTGCATTTTGGTTTTAAGGAAAAAATAAAAAATGTTTTGAGGCGCATTGACTTCAAGCATTTAAATCGTAAATACTAGGTTCGTTTTCTGCTTATGTTCTCTGAAGCAGAAAAATGCTGCGCTTTGTCATGGTTGTACTTTTGAGGAGGTTGTCCTCCTTTGGAGCCACTGGAACCCCACTTTAAAAGTATAAGGTAGACTTTCCAGACAGTGCGAACGTATTTAAATAAACCCATCCAAAGGATAAAGCTTCACTGAGGCCCCTGCACATTTAGAAAGCCAGTGCATTCTGTCGATTAAATGGCTTTTTCAGAACTTCACAAGGTCACTCACAAAAAAGGTCACCTTATAGCAGAGGTCTTCAGTCTGAGGGCATGCTGTCCTGTGGGTTCCTGGCTGCATTCCCAGGGGGCGCAAATGTGTATGCAAGTCTTTGTAAATGAAGATGGCTTAGAAGTTTAACCTTATTTATTCGGCCTGTTTCCTGGCTATCTTCATTTACACTCCGAGGATGGAGTGATTTAAGCACTGTGGGGCGTACATGCACTGGATCAGGGTCAGTGAGCGGCGTGGCAGGGTCAGAAATGTGGTTAAAAAATAAAAAAACTATTTTTTAACTATTGTGTTATTTTTTTCACGTGCTTTGTATCTGCGTGTAAAATAACCTGCAGACATCTTAAACGAAAACTAATCAGGGCAAACCGTGTTTTTTTTAATGAAACCTCAGTTGCCTAATGCAATCAGTGCAGATGTTGGTGTGTTACAAGAGAATCACAAAATTAAATCCTGTTTAGTACAGTGGGAATAGTGACTTGTATATTTACAGTGCGGTCCCACCCATTGCAGAAAACACTGTGAATATTAAAGTCATGACCAGCTCTCAGCACCCTTTGTATTTGGTGATTAACCATAGCGCACATTTACATTTTTCAGGTTGCAGGCACCCTGATAAGAAGGCTTGTTTCTTCTTTAGTTTTCTGTCCCCTACCTCGGCTTCAGGACACAGAAGTTCCCCCCTTCACTTCTACAGAAGAGGCATCTCAAGGTCAGTCTTCACATTCCAGCCGGATCAATGGATAGTGTCCTTGAGAAAGGACAATGTGGGGGATCAGTGATTGGACTCTTCCTTGGAAATATGCCCCAGGGTAATAGGGGCGATATGTTGCTGTTTTGTTTTTTTAAGGCAATCATTATCAGTAGGACAGCAGGTGCTGTTGCACAGGGGCCAGGGGTGTGAGTGGCCACTTCACCCCTGTTATGTGTGTCTTACCCGATGGGCTCTCTCTGACATAACTATGCTGCCAATTCGGTGGAGCTTTCCTTCCAACTAAGAGAGCAGTTTGGAACAGCTGACAATCACTCTGAGAAAGGAAGAGTATCACACGACCCTGCTAATAGGGTTCAAAGGCTTTCTGAGGGGACCATTAAATAAGTAAGTACCTGATGCTAGGCTTTTAACCTCAGGCTGCTGCTACAATGTGAAGTGGTGGATTTCAAGTTTCCTTCACTGCCTGCTTGGGGGTGGGGTGAGAGGTGTTGACCCGCATGCAGCAGGGTATTCTGTAAGTAAGGGAGAGTAGGGGGGGATGCATCATGGTTTATGCCTGGAGGTAGTGAAGAAGGACTTCATCCAGGCTTAGAGGAGTCTGTTACAATGGATCATCACATCTTTAGCTGCCTCTGAGATTAGGATCATCACCATTCTGTGATCTGGTCCTGGTATTTTCTTTTGCCTTAGTTATTTCAAGTGTGCTAGTCTTTCTAATATAGTTGGCATGAAATAAGACTGGGAGGTTGCAAGGTTGGGTCCAGCAGTATAAAAAACGTAAGTAATCTTGCTCAGACCACACTATTAGTTTGACCAGCCATGTGTATACTATGATGTCTTCTGAAGAACTGCCATTTTCTTCACTTTACCGACTGGTGCTGGTGGTGTGTCTTTTTGTTTAAATTCACCTTGACTTGACCTGTGCTTATGTGAATGGTGAGTTCCATTGCCCATCTACGAGATGTGCATTTTTGCTCTGAAGCCTTTCCCTTATTTCCTGTGGCTCCTATTCACAATGACGTCTTAGATCTGAAGCAGGTTTGGTGTGTTTTTTTGCTACCCTTCACCCAGAGAATGTGCAGTTCATGAGGTAAATCATTGTTGGGGGTATTTTTTCCTATGCGGATTTTATTGCTTAAATTGGCACCTAAATGCTAGTGCACAACCAGGTTGCAGTTCCACATATGTTCCCTGATTGAATGTTCTTATGGGGGGTATTCTTCAATATGCCACACCATTCTCCCCATTACAGTCATTTTGGCATGGAGCATGGGCACTGTTTGGGCAGGATCTATGAGGCTATAGGGGCTCTTCTGCTCAGAGAAAGAAAGCTGGCAGTCTAACCTGGACTTCAGCACAGTCCCAATCTCTGGAACCCCAATTGACAGTGTAGTCCTCAAAGATGCATTAGCTCACTCTTACTTGTTTGCATGGTGAGTGTGTGTGTGGCATGGTATTTCATGTCCCCTGCCTAATGGCAGGAAGCAGAGAAGATCCGACTTCAAAGGGTGTGCCCGGCTGATCTATGGTGACCATCTCTAAAAGGCCTAATTACTTCTTGTTCCAGGTGCCCTCCTGGCTTTCTTTATTGATTACAGTGGCTGCACACTAAGTAGAGGTGAGGACTTAGTGAGGTGTGAATACTTGCCAACATTCTATGATCTCCTTTTCCGATAGCTTACCTCCTGATTTTCAAGATTTCATTTCCTAGCACTGCTTTCTCCAGCAGTGCAAATGAATTTCAGGAGAACATAACATTTTGAAAGTGTGGGGATGGTTACAGAACTGGAGGATCTCTTCTTATAAGGTCAGAAATTGGGCCGCCACTCTTTGTTAGCACTGTGATAGGTCAATGTTTATGTGGTTATTTAAACTTGAGAGAATAATGAGATGGGAAAGAGCATTAGATAGTTCATAAATCAAAAGGTGCATTTGTATGCTGGTGAGTAGTTATTTGTCCTTGTGCCATACTGTGATGGAAGACTCCACAATGTTAAGAGCTATTTTGTAGGAGAAGAGTTCGGGACAGCTTAGGATTTTAGAGCGGCAGAATAGAGCCTTCAGCTTCAGATGGGTTCTGCCCTAATCAAAGGAATGGTAAACCACGCTAGAGCCATATGCAAGTCTGGCTGGTGGGAAAATTATTGGCCTAGAAGGAGCAGCTGAAAAAGCAAGCAGAGGAGATTTCATAAGGTCCAGGGTGTTTAGGGCTGTGATTTACAACCGGAATGAGAAAGAAAGAAGCTGAAAGAGATATCTGGGGATTGCTTTTAGCTCATTTTCCTCCTTTCACAGTTTCTCTGGCAAACTACAGAGTGACTTGTTGATACCCTGATCTGCAGCCTGCACCTTATTAAGCTAGGATTCTGTGGGCCAGAGGTGAAAAATTCGAAGGCTGTTAAGGAGAATAGTGAGGGCGCAACAGAACTGGGGCCCATCCTGCTTGTGGGGTTTTCTGGACTTTCAATTGCAGCCCAATCAGTTCCTTCTTTCCAGCTTGAGAAGCTTCTCCCCAAGAACACCCATAGTGACTTAAATGGCCATCATTTTTCCCCAGCAGCACTCTACTATAACTCTGCCTTCAGCAGAACACACTAGACAGAAGTGATGCAGTGGATGGTGATGTGCTATCAACAGCAGTGCCCACCCATACATACCATGCACTCAGTGCTTAGTCTATAACAGAATAAGGGCCAGGTGCTAGTGTTTTGCTCAAAAGTCTGCAGCCGGTACTATTGAATGTTGGGGGTGCCGAATACCAGGGCCACATAGTGTTGACTCCACCTCATGGAATCAAGACTTTAATCTACCAGCAGATAAGCCCTGTATCTTTATATCATTCTTGCTGGCCCTTTTACGTCTCTTTGACATGGTTTATTTCTGTCTTTCTCTTCCTCCTGCTTTCCCCCTTTTGTATTTTTCTCTCTCGTGCTCTGGATCAAAGTCCGTTCAGGAAAAATAAGTGCTGGTGTCCAAAAATAAGTGCTGATTGGTCCCACCTGCAGCCACTGGCTCAAACTAAGCGTTGCATGCAAAACCTTACGTAAACATAAGTTGCATAGAACTCCTGAGTCTACACCAAACACCCCTTGGCTATGCATATAACCGGTCATTAAAGCATTCAGCGTCACTTCGTGTCATTAGCTACCTACCACACACATTGTTTTGCGAGCTAGTGAGTGCATGTCCCTCCTCGGGTAATACATTAGGGGTTTGGTACTTTTCTAGTTCAGCCATCCAAAAAAGGTCACAGCGCCTTGAAACTATTAATGCTGAACCTACCGACCGCATACTTATGTAGAATCTAATCAGTTGGTCTGTGATTGAAACGTTTGGAAACTTTTACTCCGGAGTACTGAAAGACGCGATGATGTCATACGAATCAACTGTGGGACATACAAGTACTAATTACCAACAACAATAAAATATAAAAATAAAAGTGAAAATGGACACCCCACCCCTCCCACCGCTTAGCCATCACAAATTTTAGGATGTATTTTATTGTTCTCAGGGTGGATGTGATTGAGTGGTGTTTTTACAAAGTCTTTTTTCTGAGCCCTATGAGTAAGGGATATGTTTTCGTCCCAGTGCAGTCGTTATTTCCTTGCACAGCATTGCTGTAAATATTGCCTCTCTGAATTTCAGAAACAGAGCTGGCTTTCATACGCTGCACCAACGCAAAATCCATTGGCCTCAGTTAAGTCAGTAGAAAAAAACGCAATTTGAAATGTCTCCGAAAATAAGTTTACGAAACTTAAACAAAATATGTGCTTCTCGAGGGGAGATATTTATGGAGCTTAGAAAAGCTACCAAATAATGAGTTATGATGTCCTTTGGCAGAATGAAAGGAAAACACAGCTGCTGTGAAGCAATATCCCAATGGAAATGAACGGCGGCCTTCCAGACCAAAGTCCAGGACTAATGCATTCCATAGCCAAAATGTAAGACAAAAGCTTTACAATATTTCTCCAGTCTTGACGTCTTTCAGAGATTTACATTCATTGATACTCCTCAAAGACCTGACTGTCCACCCTGAAATTCTGCCAGTGTACAGATATGCAGACCTTCCAAAGCCCGGCATGTCTTTCATTAGTATGCAATACCTCTCGATAGCGAGGTCTATAATCTAGCTAGCTCTTGACTATGCATACAATACTCTCAGGTTTTACTATTTTTTTTCCTTCAGCGGAAGGACTGACTTTTCTTTAAAAGTGCCCTCCTCAGCTCTGTCACACTTTTGTTCCCTATTGTATTCTGAATGGGGTTAATTTCCGAGGACAAGTTCTATCTCCGCCCACTTTGCTTCTTTTTTTTTTTGTTGTCCTCATCCACCCATCTGGCATACCATATATCTCCTAGGGGCCTCTTCATAAAGGTCAGTTGACCTCAGAACAGTCTACCATTTTAGGCTCCCATCTGGAGATATCCAGGTCTCTAGCTTTTACCTTTAGTGGCTCTCCCCCAGAGCCCTTCTGAGACCAGCCATTAGTGTAATCATGGGACATCATAGATTATACACCAAGGCATCTATCCACTCAGTGTAAGTAGGAGGGGAGGTACTGATCCATTTCCTGCATATCTCCCTCCTGGCCAGCAGCATCATGTAGAAAAGCAATTTAGTGTAATTCCTACTCAGCCTTGCTGTGTCAGGGAGGCATCCAAAGATAACCAGTGGAAGGCTTACCTGGCAAGAAATCGCTAGAATGTTATTAATTGCTTCCCCAACCACTTTCCAACCGGTAGAGCTGAGGGCACTCCCAAAACATATGCTGGTCGTCTGCCAAGCCCAGACCACACTTCTTACAGCTGATCGAGTTGTCTTGTGTACATTTAGATAGCTTCTCCGGGGTCCAGAAGGCTCTGTGAATTGAAAACAAGTGATTCCTTCTTAAATGGGCAGGTTTAACTGTGAAGTACAACAGAGCTGTAGATATTTGCCATAGTTCTTAAATCTGTGATCCTGGGAGACGCTCCCTCCAAATCTCCTCTGACATATTGAATTCTCCATCTATGACTTCCATCAGTGTCCAGTACCATCTCACCAGATCTTTCTTCCGGGATTTACCCTGATAAAGTAGCTCTTCTATCCCATATGAGTCACCTATTTCCTCCTTTACACTCTTCCCCCAACTTGCTATTTGGAGGTACTTAAATCTAACTCAGTTGGCCTCTGTCACTACATCCAGATCTTCATACAATATCAGCTTCCCGTCATTAAATAGTTGCCCCCAGCACCCAAATCCTGCCTCTTTCAATGGTTTTACTAGAATGTCCTTAGTCCATTCTGGTGAGCCCGGGGAATCCCAAAGAGGTGCGTATTTACTATAGTATGGCCAGTTGGTGGCGTTCCTTATTACAAACCACTGCTTTGCAGCATCCTGCATAACTTTAAATCTAACTTCCTTAAAGTATTTGGGATCCCCGAATTTGTAAAGAAAATTTCCTTGCGTTCCATGGTCGATCTCCATCATTTCTTTGAGCATTTGTGACAACTCTGTAGTCCCCGTACCATCGTTACCCCACCCATATTATTCATAAAGAGCGCCCAGGCATAGAGATGAAGATCGGTGATCTCTCTCCCCCCCATTTCTCCTTCTTCCTTCTCAGTTTCTTCCATGAGATGAGTACACCCTTGGAAGCCCAGATGAAGCTAATGATTTTACCCTGCAATTTATTCAGCCACTCTTTGTTGTACTTTAAAGGTACTGCATTAAAAATAAGTTTGGGTAGTATAGTCATTTTAACCAGGTTGGCCCTCCCTATGATTGTGAGGGGTAAATTTGCCCAGCTCTTCATTAGTTTACATGAGTCTCTCATAATTCTCTGAAAATTAACTTCCTCTATTCTTGCTGTATCCTGACTTATCGTGATCCTTAGATATTTTATCTCACTCTTAATTGGGATACCCTCCTTCTGCATCTTCCATGCGATGATTTCTGTTTTTTCCTTATTAACTGCATACCCCGCAATCTCCCCAAACTTATTTGTCTGTTCCTCTAAGATTGGTAAAGCTTGTTGTAGATTTGTGGTATAAATCATTAAATCATCTGCGTACAAGGCTACCTTCCTACGCCATCCCCCACATATGAACGAGGGTATCCTCTGTTCTTTTCTAATTTTACAAGCTAGGGGCTCTATATAGAAGTTAAATAACAACGGAGACAATGGGCACCCCTGTCTGGTTCCTCTTTCGATTTTAAAAGGGCGCATTAATGAGCCATTAACCAAAACTCTGGCAGCCGGGTCGTGATATATCTTCTGCAGTACCCTTATAAACTTCCCTCCCAGATTAAAAACTTCACAGAGAGTACCCAGATACACCCAATTGACCCTATGAAATGCCTTAGTAGCATCAATTGTTACTAAAGCTAATGGTTACTTGCACACGTGAGCTAAATCTACTGAGGCTATTAAACTATGAGTCAGTTCATGCATATACCTATTTTTTTTTAAAGCCCTTTTGATATCCCTGAATACGGCTACCTAGGACACCCCCCCTCCGCCTATCTGCCAGAACTTTCATAAAGATTTTATAATCTCAATTTAACAGAGAGATCGGCCTGTATGAGTCACAACTGCTGGGATCTTTCCCCGGTTTTAGAATTAATGGTAATGGACCACCTTCCTCTAGAATATTATTACGTAGGCCCACCAAATACTTAACTATACTTCCCCCTGATGCTTTATATATTTCGAACGGTAGGCCATCTGGGCCTGGTGCCATCCCTAACTTAGCCGACTGTATGGCTCGCTCTTTTTCAGCCTGGCCTATCTGTTCATTTAAAACTTTATTATCTTCTTCCTCCGGGACCGGCTGGTCAAGGTCCTTAAACCAACCCTTCACTATTTCCGAAGACACCCCTGATTTCCCTGAATAAAGCTCCTTATAATAATCCCGGATAACTTCCCAAATATCCCCAGTACTACTACAGATCTCCCCTAGTTTCTTACCATAAATTTTTGCCACCTTATTCCTGACCTGATTCGTCCTTATTTTCCAAGCTAATAGTTTCCCGCAATTTTCTGAACATTCAAAATGTGCAATCCTGTTAGCTTCAAATCTTGCTTTTATCCTCTTTTATCCAATTCCTGCCTTCTTGACAAAGCCTATTTAGTTTTTCAACCTTCTCTCCTTTATAATCCAGGGCTATCAGCTCTTGCTCTACCTGATATAGCCGGTGTTCTAGACGCATAATCTCTCCTTTTATAGGTCTTCCTTTTAATAGAGGATGCTCTTATCAATCTACCATTCAGGAAAGCCTTAAACATATTCCAAACTATAGCTGGTGATGATGATCCGGAGTTAGTGCTAAAAAAACTCTTCTACGTCTATTCTTAAATCTGCTGGTAACTCCTCATCTAATAATAGGCTCCTATCCAGTGTCCACCTACTCTGAATATCCCTTGTCTGCAATTGAATATTCATGCCCACTGCTGAGTGGTCTGACATGTGAGCTGCAACATGTACTACCTCTTCAACCTGATCCCTCAATCTTCCATCCACTAAGATATAGTCTATTCTGGATTGGTGTCTATATTTCTTATTATTGTATGTGTATCCATGTTTTTGTCCCATCCTCTCCCTCCAGATATCATGCAAACCTAACTAAGACATCATAGTTAATACTTTGGATCGCATTTTTTTGTTAATTCTTGTCCTACTACCTGAAGACCTATCTAAATTATAATTCAATACCATATTGAAACCTCCCATCCATATTATAGGGTTGGGGTACTGCAACACATGATGCAAGAGGTCTGACAGAGGTGAAGGGTCATCTCTATTAGGTCCATAATAGCCTACCATGGTAAATGCATGCTCAACCTTCCAATTACCCATCTGCCTGCCTTATCCACTGGCTCATACTGAAGGGAGATATTAGGATGATCTCTAACTAAAATAGCCACTCCCTTACTCCCCCAGCCTGCGTAGTGCTTGAAAACTGCTGGAGCCCATCTATATCATCTAAATAATTCAGTACATTCCTCATTGGACAAGTGCGTCTCTTGCAAGATTAAAACATTCGCCTGGGTGTCTCTTAGATACTGCATCAATCTTCTCTGCTATTCCTTACTCTTAAACCATTGACATTCCAGGATAGGAGTTTTAACTCAATTACCCCTGCTATCTATATTCTGCTTTTAAGTGCAGCTGGTAGAGCACCCCATGTTCTGCCAATACTCTAATGAATGAGGACATTCCTTTTTTTTCTTTTTTTTTCCTTTTTCCCCCTCTGCTCCCCACTCGGTGTTTACACCCTCCACCTTCATATCCCACCCCTTCCTCAACCTCCACCCCTACCCATAAATTCCTGTGAAAATCCATCCTATCTCTTTAACTGGGTGATAATCTCGCCCCGGGAAGTCCGCCACTGGGCCATTATTTTGCAAAAACACAAAATGCAACAGATACTCGCCCTAGCCTCCGGTCATACTAGCCTGCTTTACCTAGCGTCTTAATCAGGTCATCCACCTCCCTCCAGTCCATAAAATTATACATTGTTGGCCGTAACTCTCAGGGAAGCTGGGAACTTTAGTTTGGCCAGAGCCCCCAAACCTTTCAAAGTCTCCAGCCTTCTTCCCAGCTCCCATTGTCTATTCAAAGTTACACCCGACAGGTCTGACCTGATTTCAAATCTGACTCCTTCCACTGCTAGCGGCTTCTGTTTTAGAGCTTCTACCAAAATACGCTCTTTAAGTGCATACGTGTGAAAACTAACCAGTATTTTCTTAAGCTTATCTCTATTTGGAGTTTTCCTAAAGGGGGCCCTGTGTACTTTTTGAATATCTCTTGCAATGTCTTCTGCCGTTTCTGCAATCTGCACACCCTGTTTAATTAACCGAATTACCAGCCCTTTCAAATCACTCCCTTCCATGCCCTCTGGAGCTCCTTAGGAGCCTCAAATTACACCTTCTTTGGTTATTCTCCAGAGACTCAAGTTTGGATAAAACACTCTCTTCATTAGATTTCAACTTCTGGATGTCAAGCTTATTTACTTCCATCGCAGACTTAAACTCTCCCACCTGTTCCTCCAGGGCAGCAGCCCTCCCTGTGAGATCATCAATCTTCTCTTTAAGGGTCTCACAAAGGCCCCTTATCACTTTCTGATTATTAATCAAGGTCTCAAAACCTCCCTTAACCTCCAGGGATAGGGCTCTTAACATTCCAGCAATGGGGTGATTGGGAAGTTCTTCTCTTACGGAATCCCACTGCTGCCCATCCTCTTCTCTTGAAGGTGCCCTAACAGGAATCTGGGGTGATGGCCTCCTGGTCCGAGATCCTTGGATCTACCGTCTCACATCTTCTGTATCACCCTTCAGCCTTGGACCCTTACCCACCTTCTCCGTTTCCAAAATTTGAGCTTTTCCTACCCAACCCCTCTCTTAAGAAACCATCTAGCGAGGCCCGCCGAGGAGTTCTGCTGCCCCCCATTTGTTTTTCATTTACTACCATACTCTCCATATCCTCCAGTAGTTGAAACCTATTAGGGCTGCACTCGGTCTGCAAGACTTGTCTGTCCCCCTTACTCGTGACAGTTCCCGAGGCTCCTTTTTCCATATGCGCTATTTGTTTCGCGGAGTCTAATTTCTCCATACCTGAGGTCAGGATCCTGAAATAAGTTTGTAATGAGGGGGTAATCTTAAGGCTCCTATCTCGTACACTCCCAGTTTTTGCAGAGGACTTCTCCTTGCCCCTACCTCCTCTGCTACTAGCTCTGGCTTGATCTTTTTGTACTTTAGAATGATCACTAAGGTACTCTGGTTCACCAGGACCCAGGTTTCCCTTGGTCCCAGTGGTCCTCCTGCTGCTCCTCAGGGAGTAGGTGAGTCCAGATCTCTTCGTTACACTCACCTCACCTTCTTTTATTATATCCGCTCAGTCCCCTTTGGCCATACATAACACAGCTCTTCCCACCAGAAAAAGTCACATGTTGCCTGGCCGTAAAAAAAAAAGGGGGAAACAAAGTTACCTTCCCTTTGCACCTCCAATCCCTCTCCCTAAGGCCCTATGCCACCTGGAATGCCTGTGCTGCCGCTGCCACTGCTGCTCTTCCTGCCGCCTCGGGAAGGAATCCTGGAAGCCGCCTCCCTGCCGTGTTAAATTTCTGCTGCTTCTCGCGCCCAGAGACTTGGCGCGGCTCGCTTCGACCAACGAGGCTCTAGCACCACACTACTGTTTGCCTCCTAGTGCAGCACGAAGCGTGAGGTTATTTATTTTTGTTTTATTTTATTTTGTGGCCGCGAGCAAGCTATTTCTGCTGCCTTCTTGGGAGTTATGGGAGAACATGGCAACCGCGTAGGTAGCGGGCCGCGGTATGTCCGCCCTGGACCAAATACAAAGCCTTGTGTAATGCCGCTTCTAAGCCCACTTTACATCAGTCACTTGGAATCAAGAAGCAGAGTTTGGTGGACGTTTACACCGGGACAACATGACGCATATCGTGTCGTATTATTACAAGTCTAAATGTAATTGTAAAATGGCTGTCTATAAGTCTGTTAGGCAGGGACTGATGGGCTGGGCTGAGAGGTCAGTGTATGGGCTGTTTGAGGGCCTCATATAGTCTGCTGGGCTAGTTTTTAGGGGCGAGCGCAAAGCACTCCATCCCTCTTCTTATCTCTTTTTAGGGGGATTTTAACCATGCCCTTGTTCTGTCTGTTGCTTTCATTGGTTTGTGGGCTTGCTTTTTAAAATCAGCTTGTTTTCATTTGTGAAAGTCATGCATACATCATGCCTTTTCCAGTGTTTAACCCTCCTCGAGAGCACCGGTAAACTTCTGAAAACATACAAGGCTCCATGCTTTCCGTATGGTTTCTGGAATACTTTTTCTCTTTATTTCGCAGCGCGATCATGCTGTGTTTTACACAGCACGATCGCGCTCGTTTTTTTTTCCCCATTTAATGTGGCAAGAAAAGTTCGGTTAGGAGATTACAATGCGAATAGCTCTAACTGTACGTAATGCAATTCCAGTTGCACTGTAAATGCTTGTTAATTTTGATGTCCCTGATGTTAGAACAAACATTGTCTCCACGGAGTCAAATCCATGCAGTCTTTCATACCTTGCAAACACTTACACAGCTTGTCTTTACAAGTTCAAAACTGCAACAATTTCAAAACATCAGACACTTTTTTAGCCTTCTAAGTCACTAATGGGCACACTTTTATTTTAGTGTCTGGTCCTATTTTCTGTCTTAGTCCGACAGACACTGGTAACCAATCCACCAAGTTGTAAATCGGGCCCAGAGTCTCTTATCTTATTTGCTGACACAAGCTTGCCTGTCAGCGGTGTGTACACATCATCAATCCTCTTCTCCTTGAAGAGTATAGGATATTGTGCACATGCACTATGCCTTTTCTTATTTCATGTTGACCTATGCATAATGCACATAACGTTTTTTCAGAACATGGCTAGTTTGTGCATAGAAGTGATTCTCAACACCTTTATGCTATGGTTCTGAAGTGCATCAATGGCTTGCGTCACACTGCCATTAAAGTGAGCATGAAGAAGAATATGTAGCAGGCAGTTCAAGGATTTAACGTTTTGGGATTGCAGGAATGCAGCGTTAGAAAAATACAACCCATATGACTTAAAGTATATATTAAGATTATTGTATTATAGATGTTGCTGGTTATTTTGATCTTGAGGAATAACAAGCTCATAATGCTTTTCATGTAGCCCTGTTCTTTGGGGCGGAGTTGTAACCTAAGTTATTTAATTATTTTAAGTTAAATGACCAGGATTTATTTTAACTGGGATTGTAGTTTAAAAGAGTGGGCATCTCTGTTGCAGGAAGTATGCCATTAGTAGTCTGTTTTGATTTGTAGAGCGCACTAATCACACATGAGGGTATCCAGGCACTTGAGCAGGTGTGTAGGCTTGTGGTCCCTGCCAACTTATTCGAAGAGCCAGGTCTTCAGCTTCTTGTGAAATTCAAGTAGTGAGGATGAGGCTCTGATGTGTTGTGGGAGTTGTTACATGTTTTGGGTGGGATGTAGGAGAACTAGCAGCTTTCTGCTCTGTTTTTGGGAATATGTGGGGTGTGTGCGAGTGAGTGTGAGGCTGAGCTTAGGTGTCTTAATGGGTTGTTAAAGTTTATGCCGCTGTTGAGGTATGCCGGTTGTGTGTTGTGTGTGTGAGGCGTTTGAATTGGAGTTCTAGTGGAACTTTTTGAGGTGAGATGAGATGTGGGTGCTGCAAGGAAAATTGAGTATGAGTCTTGCAGCTGCGTTCCAGATGGTCTGAAGTCTGTTCAGGAATTGCTTAGAAATTCCAGTGTACAATGCGTTGCCATAGTCGAATCAGCTTTCTGATAAGTGCGTGTGTAGCAGTTCATCTGGTGTTCTGTGGGAGCCACTCGTTTTTTTCGTAGCATTTATAGGAAGTGAAAGCCTGTGAACCTCATTGCCCTGACTTATGCCATCATCTTCAGCTTGTTGTCCAGGATGAACAACAAATTTCTGACATCTGTGGATGTTGTGGGTAGGTCCCAGTTCTGTCAGTCGCCAGATGGCGTCCCATGGGGAGTTCTTGTTTCCAAAAACCAGTACTTCATTCTTGTTAGAACCCAGTTTCAAGTAGTTGGTTCTTATTCATACTGCTACCACAGTCATGTAGTTAGTGAAATTGGTACTGGTGGTAGGTGCCTTGTCTCTGAGGGAGAGGATTAGTTGGTTGACGTCTGCGTAGGATATGATTGTGGTGCGTTGAGACCTGATGATGTTGGTGAGTGGACCATGTAGACGGTAAACAGGGTTGGGCAAAGGCCTTGGGGACTCCACATACAACTGGATACTGGTGTGATTCGCCACAGGCCATATTGGATATGGAAAAAAAACTCCCAGTAGGTTGAGAATTAAAAAGCAGCTTGTTGGGATGGATGGATGGATAGATAGAGGAACCATCAACTACCCAGCCAGGCAAGCTGCTCTGACAGAATACACATACCTTTCCTTAAGACGTGTAAAGAATTGGCGCCTCAACCTAAAGTCCTCCTGGATATGGTCCCTGTCCCTAGATACCATATGGGCTTGTTAGCACTTTTCCGAGGGTGTTTTTAGCATGGTTGAAATTTCCATATCAATGACTGAAATCTGTAAAGCTAAAAAGTGAGGGAAAAAATTGATTTTTTTTAAACAAAATATGATTGTGATTTGCAGTGTGAGATGAGAGGAGCAGTTCTTTGCACCATATGCTTGAAAAATGTTGTACCTTCTCAAGGTGTAGCGGATTCAGTACTCTTGAGAGCAAGGCAAACTTCATTAAATCAAATCTTCCCAGATACTATTCAACTCATCACTTCAACTAGAAAGATAGTTGTGTAAGTAGGCCGTAATCACAGTGCTTTCAAGTAATATAAAGCTGCCTGCAAAGGCTCCTCAATCTGATAGTATCTTCTAGAGAAGGAACCCCCCAGGTCCTTCGTGATGGGGTGCAATCGCTTTGGAAATTAAATTACTTTACTCTGAACAGTACTCCGCATTATAAAGTCACAGTTCGGCGCTTGTTAACTGCGCCAGGTGTTCGATGATTTAGGTCACTTAGGTAGCCCGTACACCATGCCAGTGAAAAGGTCAATTCTGTGTCATGTGAGTCTCTTTAAACCTCTAGATGTGTATCAACTCTGCAGATCTGTTCAATTGCTTTCATAGTTCCTGTTTTACAGTTCGCTCATAAGGCACACCACAACCCTATCCTGCACCTACCATGACTTCTCACAAAGCACTTAAAGAAAAATGCATCTACCACTCTCCTGCCAATTCTACAATAGAAGAGCATTTCTAAAACATCCAGAAAACAGTCGGTACAACATAAAATATTCATTTGCAGATTACAAAAGCTTCCATTAATTTAATTTTGTATTAAAGGACTGGGCACATACATTAGATGACAAAAGGTTCCCGAAACCCTAGCATGTTTGCTTTTATTGAAAGTTTGTTTTATTTCTTTGTACAACGAAAACATGTTTATGCAGGCCATTCTCAACTAAATGTCTTTTCAGCAGGTATTTTGCTGCTGACCTAGGCTTATTGCCCAGCTCGGATAGAGGAGAGGTTCCGTCCTCGCAAGTACTGTAGAGGTCATGGCGCGTTGCTTAAGGCTTATTTGTAGCTGATAGTCTGAGGGTGCACGGAGATGAGAGTGCCCATTTTAAGATTTCGTATACAGATTAGTTCCCTGTAACCCCTAAAATGAGGCTTGCGGAGAGTTGGGAAGGTGGTGAGGAAGGGGGTGCCTTTGCTGTTTAAGTGGATGGAGGATGGAACATTGCTCCCTGCCTGGCATCAGTGCTTGCCTGGGACGGAGAGGTGCCATCTTGTGGCAGGTCCTCAGGGTCTTCGGACCCAATCCATTGTGGCTACATTCTGATAGACTTAACCATATGTCTCTCAGCTTAACAGGGTTTCCTTTTTGTTCTAGGATGTGTAGGCTGCCATCTTCTGTTAGTATATATATAAACCACGATGATCCTCGCTGGTTGCTTTGCAATGCTTCCTGGTAGTATTTTTGTCTAGAGTGGTTGCTTCGCCCCATGTGCCATTTTGTTCCTTGTCCTTCTCCATTTAATTTACATGGTTGCTGCCTTAGTTGTTCCAGCCTCATTTCTCCCTTGGTCTGCATGGAGTCAAATTGCCTCCACCTTGGGAATTTAATATTATTCTTTTGGATACATTGGCTGGTTCTTCAGCTACCATACAGTTGTCACCTGCCACTTTCGAGTTTTTTTAATGTCTTATGCTTTTTCCTCTAATTTGGTGAATTCTTTAAGTGGACAGTCTCCATCTCTGTGTGTCTCCGCTGGCTATAACTCTGGCTATGACAAGAGATTGCCACATTTCACGACCAAGTTCAAGGAACAACCATTGCAGCCTGCACTAGAGAAGCAGTAACTCGCTAGATCACATGTAGTGTTCAACAGAGTATCAGACTTACTAACCAGAGATAAACCTTTGCTAGTCCCTGGAAAAGTTTGTCTGTGCGAAAAAATAGCAGAGACATTTAAATATCTTGACAGATGCTGAAGCTGGTACATGGGGTTATTGGACATTCAACACTGAATAAAGGAGAGTTGCACATTCCCTTTCACCTTCAGACCCAGACCTAACAGGATTCATTCAAGAGCTACATTGAACAGTGTATGAACCACTTTATATGCATTAGGAGTGTGGTGGCTAAATAATCTCTGGGAGCATTAGTGAGTTGGGAG
The DNA here is from genome assembly GCF_031143425.1 of Pleurodeles waltl. NCBI lineage: Eukaryota > Metazoa > Chordata > Amphibia > Caudata > Salamandridae > Pleurodeles > Pleurodeles waltl. The sequence goes on from NC_090438.1 coordinate 352,446,079, forward strand.
GCTTTGGAAGAACTGAGAGATAGAGGAGTATCATAATTGCAAGTCCAGGTCTTCTAATTTGATTCTGTGCTAAATGTCATTTATTGAAATCTCTAGCAGTGACTTCGCTGACATGGTGGTTAATAAAATTCCAGATCATTGGCTATTTTTTGTTTTGTTTTAGAAAAAAATGCTGTCCATGCCGCGTGGTAGGGCAGGACTTGCATATCTTGTTCCTCAACCCCGGCCCATTTAGGGTGCTGCACTTTGTCAGAGCCATTGCTGTTGCCTTTACCGTACTTGTACATGCAGAGCATCCTGTAGCGAAACAGGAAGCGCGTCCTCGCGCTCTACTGGCTGTAGCCTGGTGTGACATGGAGAATCCAGATGTGCAGAGTTTACTTTGGAGGATAAAGCATGTGCTAATAGTGATTTTTGGATTGCCTCTTCGGGATCCAGTTTCCCTTTATTGTTGTTTTATGTTCTGCGAGCAGTTTTATTGAATAGGAACAACATGATACTTTGTTGTGTACAAATATGCATTTTTGCTCCGTAAGTAAACACTGAGAAGGATCACAACTACTGTCTGTGGCTCATTGTTTCCGGTTTCAACCTTGATTTTTCTCTGAACCTCGCCTGCCTTTGTGCATAATGAATCCTTGTTAAATTACCTTCTATTCATTTTACATAGAAAGCTTCAGTACACAATATGCAGACTCAAGATACCGTAACGTACCTCAGCCTGTCGGCCTTCATATTTGTTTGGGATTGAGTTTTCTCTGTGGGAAACACAGGCGACAGGATATCCGCTTTCTGTTCACTCTGACCAAGCTAAGACTGCTCGTTCCTGCTTGGAATCCGTAAGAGCCTTTCGCCAATGCCAAGCTCGTTCAGGCCTATTTCTGTCGACCATCAGGGAGGATAACTCTTTCTATTCCAAGATGTTTCGTTGCATTTCTCTGATACAATAATTCATATATTTTTTCCTTTATTTTTTCTTGCTTCACTGTGTTTATCTCTGTGTTTAGCGAGGTTTAACTGTGATTGTCTCCTAAAATAGTCAGATTCAAACACCATCGTTCTCTCTCATTTTATTTTAACTGGAAAGCTGACACCGGTTTTTGCCATCTGGCTCGAAAGGACATGGGTGTGGACGGTTTTTGGAAGATAGAATTAAAGTGCAGAAATAAAGTGAATTCGGCCCAGCCGGGGACGTACTGAAAAGGGAAGTTTCTTTCATTTTCTAATTGTGCTGACTGTTCTGCCCACGCGTTAACTCTCTTCTCCCCCAGAAAGGTCTGGCAGCTACCTGTACATGTTGGTGTTATCCTGAAATTCTTGACGCTTTAAAAGTGTAGTCCATTAACAGCTTCGTTGAGCTAGTGGTGGGCATGTCCTCCTCTTTGTTTTCTGTGATCAGTTTGCAAACCTTGAGCCACATACGAACATTGGATAAGCAGAAAGTGGTCGAAAACGGAGCATCATAATTGTTGCACAACCACTCAGATTTTGTGAACCAACCTGTGTACTATCAGGACAGTTCTCACGATTTGGAATAGGTCCTAATTCCTCCTACCTCATGAATATTAGTGATGTAGGTCAGAAATTGGGAGTTGTTCAAATTGGGTGCCATTACAGAGATGGTGGCCTTCTGGGGACAGCAGATCACCATGTCTGGTATTGCATTTAAATGAAGTGAACTTTAATTTCTAATGCAGCCTCTTTTAAAGAGAACGGGGCTGTCTTTAAAAAAGAAAAAGGAGTACTTTAAAAAAAAAACTAAGCTGCTGAGTTGGGAGTTTGAACCACTGCCTGCTTAAATGGGAAAGGACAGAAGGATTCCTTCCTCTTTGTTAATTGGTTACCATGTCCTTTAAGGAGTAGATAACTTTTTAATGGTTTGCTTTGTGAATCATAATTCAGAAGGAACACCATAAACATTCCCCTTCTAAACTGCGGTTCGTTATGCATTTCTAAACCTATTTTGTGATTCTATAACCATTAACCCAATCTCAAAATGGGCACAGAACAAAGTACTAGTTATAAACCGTGTCATTTTGCAAATCACAGGGCCTGCAACCACAGATTGGCTTTGCATGTCTGCTCCTCGTTGTGTCAGAAGGCACCTAGCACTAAGTGATTGGTTTCTCCCAAAATCCCTGCTTGGGTATGTTCAGTGAAAAAAAACTGCACAATGTCCAAGTAGGTTAAAAACACGCTACAAATATTAGTTTATATTTTGCACAGGTACGCACTTCGGGGCTGGTTCTAATTGCCATAGTGTTATGTAACCAGCATGCTGCCACTATTTTTGCAGGTGGCAATGCAGACCTGTTTACCTGGTAGAATTTCAATGAAGCATAGTACAATCTCAGTTTTCTAGTAAGATGTTATCAATAGTATTGTAATTACATGATTGGGATAGTCTTTGTCGTTATTGCTATTGACGTTATTGTAATTATAACTAGAATTTTTAATATGGTCTAACCTGTGTGTGTGAATATAGGAAAAACTGCTAGAGGGTGTGCCTCAGTAATGAGAGCATTTGTGTTTATGGTGCACACTATGTTCAAATCGAACCCCTGCAGGGAGGTATTGTACATGGATTTCATATTGCTGTTCTCTTCAAGCGAAAGCAGTTCGGACCAGGGGTAGGCTGATAAAGCCGCAGTTTAGAATCTGATGTGCATATTGGCTACTGAAAATGTGCAGTCATGCTCTCCACCTCCCCATCCCGAGGTATCTAGTGGACATGTTTCTTTGGCTTCATTATGTTTACCAGAGAACGCGGCTGCAACTACTCTCTAGCTTCAGGGCATTAGTGAAAAGTGCACATTTCAGGCCTCGCTCTTGAAATGAAATCCAGTACAAAATGCATAACCAACACGCATTCACAAAGCCAATCGAGCTGGCTTTTGGCAAGCTGGTGCAGTGTTGTTTTTCAATTATTACAAGCATACTGCAGAACAAGAAAACAGGTAACTCCCCTAACGATGTCTGCTAGATGCTTGCAATAAAATATTTAAATTTTAAAAACAGTCAGAGGCGTGGCCTTTTTTACGAGCGATTACTTTTTAATAACAAGCCTTTTTGTTGTGCCAAAGTATTTGTGAAGGAGACGAGAAGGAAGCCACACCCCACTGAGCCCTCAAAGCGCTGCAATGTTGCAAACAAATTATGACAACAAGTTTAAAACGGTGATGGAACAAACACACCGTTAACTGGACTCCCAAATCGATAAAATGAGCAACTAGTATTTAATGCTAACATATTTCAAATAAAAAAGGACACTGTGAGCCAGCTTTGGAGCCAATTGGTTCAGCAGGCTTACCCATTGCCCATTGTTGCATGACACAGTAGGCGGAAGCAAGATGTGAATGACAATTTTAACAGATCAATGGTGACCAAACATCCTTCTGTCTATGTATATCATGTGTGAATTTGTGAGGGGAAAATAGTCTATTGAGACTTCTAAAGCTGGCTGATAGACCAGATTAAACACACAAGTTCTATTAATTGTCAGTAGTAAATAATACTGGTTATCTCACAGAATTAATTATGTATAAAGTCATATTCACAGTCACAGGTTTTCCTGATACCAAATGTTAATACCTTTACAGTTGTGCCATAAGGCCCTTCTTTTAGGACTTTCCCATATTTCTCTGTCAAGCTGACCAAGCTTCTTTCGCCCTTCTTTAGAGTACCCCCAAGGGTCTTTTGGGCTAATGAGTCTCTTCCCTTAGGACACATTACAGCTCTTTCTCCCCACATCGATCTGATAACAGATGTACTTGATTCTCCTACTCCTATGCACCCGAGCTGGCCTTCTGATAGCCCTCGTCTGGACAGCAAGGGCTGGTGGTCAAGGCCATGGCCTCTTTAATGCCTCGCATATTTTCTTTGGACTTCAGGAGCCCTTTTCTCTAGGTGTTAGGAGGCGTATAGCTCCTTCCTTTCACCCCATCATGGTGCTCTGGAGACTGCAAACATCCTGACTGGTACCAGGCTGAAACTAGGCCTGCCAGACACCACCAGATCTAGGGGACATGCTGGCATTAGATGACCAAGCTGCCACCCCCTAAACTAGTCATCTCCAGGTGATTAGTCCTCCAAAGAAACTCTAGAGCTCTCATTGCCAGACTCCACCCACATCAGCAGCATCACATATGAACTCTACTCTCTCTCCAGCTGGCTAGATCTGCAAACGCACTAACACACTAGAACAATATGGCTACGCTATAAAGAGCTTAGCAAGTGGGTTTTGAGACTGCTTTGAATTGACTCCCAGTTGTCATGTCTGTCATAAAAACAAAACACAACACGTTATGTGATGCCAGTTGTTTGATTAATCTTGACACTATTGTGGGATGAAAAATTTGTGATGTCCACCTCAGATGCCATTGTTCGATTTGTACACAATAGTGATCATTTTAAAAATGTCTTTCTAGTGTGTCCTTGAACAGTGTCAGAAATTCATGAGACGGCAGAACTGTTAAACCACAGATTACAGAACAAGGGCTCACTCATTCGGTTAAAAATTACCCTTTCTCACTCTTGTACTAGGAAATCTCATCCTTGGGCACATGGGCTTAGTATTTAGAGGAAATGCCCTAGTGGAAGATGGAGTTGCTTCTTTGTTGAACATGCATACACCTTTCGTGTAGTCAAAGAACTCTGCTTTTAGTTCATATTAGCCTGCTCTCTGTTTTTATTCTTTTTTAAGTTCATTCGGATTTGAAGACGTCCTTTCAGAAATATTTATACCAGTGTCTTGGAAGTAACTGCATAAGCGATGATATTGAGTTTAGGTAATGGTGTTGGTGTTGCCTATTACAACAATCTCAAGTTATTTACGATACAAAACTGTACACTGTGGCAAAAAATACTACACAGCTGTGATTCAGATGTTTTGATTGGAAACCCTTGTGTGTGCTTGTAATTAAATATTTGACTTTATACAAACTACACAAGATCGAACTACAGCAAGATTGAGGTAGTTATCTTCCAGATCAAGACAATGCACCTGTCCTTCGTTGGCCATTCATGTGTTCCTTTGTGGCACATTCTGAGAGTCTCCGGCATGTCCCTTTATCCAACCGGAAATCAGATCACATATTGCTCAAATGGCATCATCACTTTGAAAAGATAGGGGACCCAGCGTATTCAAAGCAGTTTTAGTAGTTTCTAACCGCTGCTATTATTGGTTCAAGTCATAGTACTGGTGCGAAGATGCTCTATTAGTATTGAGCTTCTGACCTACCAGCTGGGTATAGGACTAACTCGCGTGCTCTCCATGCACAGTTATCACATCAATAATTTCACTGCAGATGTTAAATTGACATTATCAATGATGTTATAAAAGATGTCATGGGTGATGTAATATCTGGAGTAATTAGCAGTGCATGGCGAGGGTTCGAGTTATAGTTACCTGAAGGCACGAGTTACAGTTATTTGAGATATCCATTACTGTAATTGCTGAATTTCTATGGTTTTGTGCGAGTAAAATGAGAACGTAACGATAATGTTCCTGTAACCTTTTGCTTTTTATGTGAATTTCTATGTTTCTTGAGTTCTATTTCATAACTATAACGCACCTGTAACCTTTGTTTTTTTCAGTGAATTTCTATGTTTTTTTAATGTTACATAATTGTAATTACTTTATGTTAATCCAACCACTGCCGTGCATGTCCTTTGCCGTGCAGCCTACCCCCTGTAAGGACCCAACCCTGTGCATTGCACGGCCTTCACCTGTGCAGGGCAGGGGGTTGGCCACAGGGACTGGCCTGTGGCCAGGCCCTGCATCCTAGCGCTTATAAGCACCCAACCCCGCATCACGCATGGCCCTTGGTACAAGGGCCCTCCCTACCTAGGGATCCTTGGAGCCCCAGGGACCACCACCTCCCTGGAGCTTTATGAAAATAGTGGAAGGGGCCGTGTGAAACCTCCCTCCATTGGTTGTTTAGGCATCCTGGGACCACCACAGTTAGCTGTTCGCTTTTGCTTGGTAGGAGCTGACAAGAAGTTGCAAAAGCATCAATTTATTTCTTGGCAAGTATTTTATAGTTAGCGTTGAAGAGCTCTAGTGGCCGAATGGTTCCTGACAGGTTTCAGTAGCGATATGAGCATGGCCTCCCGAAGTGAAGGTGGGAGGCAGCCTGAAGCTAGTGTCTCTTGTATAATGTCTTCAGGCGCAGGGCAAAAAAGAGAGCAAATGTATTGTAGAATTCCAGCAGGAGTCCATCCAGGCCCGGGAGCTCTTCTCTCTGGTCAGCAGACACTTGGGTGAGTGACATGGATGCCAAGAAAGACACAGTGTGTTCCAGCATTGCGTTAGTGGCTGATGTGTATAAGGAAGTGTAGTATCTTGTGAGCTCAATATGAACATCTTTTTGTGTGTACAGAAGGGTTTCAGGTGCAGCACGTAGGGCTAATATTGGGTGTTGAAGCTGCTCTTGGGGGATGGGCCAAGCAAGCAGCGACCCCCAATCTGTCTGCCCCCCCGGGTGCATCTTAGCGGAGTCGGCTGCATAATTAAGGCAGTGCAGTCTTTCCAACAGCACAGTTTGTTTGTGTTGGGCTTGAGCTAATCATTTCACTCCCTCTGATTGTGCCTGTATCTTGTAGCCCAACAGAGTGCTTTCTATCTCAGTTATTTTGTGGTCTGGTTTTTGGTGTGTACTCCAGGTATTGGTCAGGCAGTGCCCCCTGGTTGCCACTTTAAAGGCATGCCAATCCATTGAGCGGGAGGTAGCTGTGTATGTGTTCAGGTCAAAATATTCTGTGATGCTGCCGTTAGAGGAAATACAGAAGGGGGAGGACCCTCCAGTGCTACAGGCTGCAGTTGTCATGTGAGTATGTAAGAGGGGCCATGATTCCAGCTGAGGCACCAGTATTGGGGATTGTGTTTAGAGCGAGTTCTACCTAGATAGTCACTGTGAAAGACATGGGTGCCCTTGCCGGGGGGCTGAGAAGGTGATCTATGCGGACATGAAAGTCATGGGTGTGGGAGTAAAAAAAAAAAAGTACATCTTCATGATGGCTGTTCACTGGCACCAGATGTTGAGTAGTTGCCAGTGAGGCAGCCAGCTGGAAAGCGTGGCCTCAGTGTGGGGAAGAGTAGGGAAGGAGTGGTCCAGGACCACCTTTAGGATGCTGCTGACGTCCTCTCCCAGCAGCCAGGGGAGCACAGTCCATCGCAACAGAATTCCTGAGTGAGAGTCCAGAAACATTGTTTGGTCAGAGTTGGGACATGTATAGCTCTGGTCATCTAGGTGGCCTTCGATAAATAAGTACTATTCTGGTATCTGCAGTGAAGGGGGCCCCACCTCTAATCCACAAAAATACTCTGCTGGCATCTTTAAAGTAATTGGTGGAGAGGAATTGCCCACCTCCTCCTAAGTATGATGGAATTCCTTCAGAAAATCTATGTGCATTCTATGGCGGCACAGATAAGAGCATACTGCATATCAGCAGGAATCCGTGTTTATGCCCTGAATATTTCAGACAAGTATGTTAGTGGTAACCATCATTAGAGTATCCAGCACGGCTGAGGGAAGGGTTGTGGAGTCACCCATTATTATGAGATAGAGATAGGTGGAAGCAACAACAGTGAACCAGCAAAAATCAATGCAGTTACACTTAAAATTCCGTAGAGAGTAGAAGGATCACCTATAAGTTACGCCAGACAGACTATGTTTAAGCTGCAAGTGAGGAGCCACAGGCTAGGCCCTGGCTGAGACCTGTGGTGAACCAGGGACAGGATACATGTGCCAGAGTGCCCCCGAAGATAGCTGGGGACCCCCATCACCACCCCTGGGGCAGCAGGGTGAAGAGTCATGGTCACGGTCACCACCACACAACAATCGGGAGGTGCCCATCGACAGTCAGGTCCGCCTACAAGGGATGAGAGAGAGAGAGAATGAGAGAGAGAGTGAAAAAAAAAAAGAAATAAAGAGAAGCCAGGACGTTCCGCCCAGGCAGCCAGCACCATGGCGATAAAGAGTGCTAGGCGCCAGTCGCGCTAAGGGAGAAAAGTACAATTGTGACAACGCAGACCCGAGAGGGTGCATGCCCCCCAGCAGCCGCACACACACCAAGGGGGGCCGCCTGTAAACTATGTGCACCACCTATGAGTAGTGCCTTCCCAAACGTGTTCTTGATGTGGCAGGTGTTCTACTATAATTAGGAGTGTTAGGAGCAACATAAGTCATAAGAAGCAGTATAAAATGGGCTGAAAAGGAAACGTCGTATATAATGACAATAGGAGGCCAAGAATATCGTAATTACAAGCCTGTGACTGATTAAATTAAAAGGATAACATCCACCATCTGGGGGAATCACACTAGGAGGCATGGCGAAACCAAGCCGGAGACGGCAAGGTGTTGAGGAGCCGTTGACACTGATGGACCTGGAGCCGTCACCTTCTGAATCCAAAGGTTCAGCTGGATCCCAAAATGCTGCAGCCGCCTGCAGTGCCATTCCCTGCTCTTGTACAACCTTCTCCAAGTCTGATAAATGTGGCATATGTGGAGCCCATCCTGCCCGATGGCTCTGCCGACAATGCCGGCTCCTACCCGCCTCCCCAGAGTCAGCCGCTAGTCTACGTGATTCTGCAGAGTCCACAATGGTCAGACCAGTCCCAAGCCTCCTTTGGATCAGTGAAGAAGTGGGTCTCACCCTCCACCAGGACTTGGAGCGGGGCCGGAAACAGAAGTGAGCACAGTGTTTGACTTGTTAAGTCTATGCGCAACAATGACGACTAGCTCCGTTGATGTTGCACCGCCAGAGGGTAATATGGAAAGATCATTACTTTGCCATTGTCCACAGTCAGTTTGTCCAGTTTACGGACCTCTTTCAAGATGAGTTTGCGGTCTTTGTGGTGAAGAAGGCAAACCACAAGTGGTCGGGGCTTGGCACTGAGGGGTAGGAGGCCTCACCGCCAGCACTCGGTGTGCCCGTTCGGTGGAAAAAAGGATGTCGGTGCAGAGGAGGGAACAGTGCTACGGAACCATGACTCCAAGTAGCCCACTGCATCCTCACCCTCTGTGTTCTCAGGCAGGCCCACCACAGAAGCATTGTTCCTATGAGAGAAGCCCTCAGCATCTTATGCACTCTCATTCAGCACACGAACATGATCACGTAGTGTGTTCAGTTGGTTTTGTGTATCCAGTGACTGCAACAGAAGGGTGGCCTTGGACAGTTCCTCTGTATAGACTCTCTTAGTGAGTTTTCAGTGATTGTTGCGCAGCAGGGTGAGTTCAGTCGCTACTGCATTGATTTTTATTCTCCAGTGAGACCTGTGAATTTTCTATGACTTCCAAGACAATGTTCAACTTGTCAACTATGGAGGCAAGACCCGCCCGGGTTGGCTCGAGGAGTCATCAACTTGTGAGGTCAGTGTGGGCTGCACCAATGAGTTCGGGGGTACAGGATAAGTCCCAGAGCAAAGGCTCCCCATCTCTGTCAGGGGCCTCAACTGCCATCTAAATGAAGATGTTGCACCTCAGTCGGTGAGGGCCTGCTTGCGAGTCCAAAATCCAATGCAGTGTCTCGCAGCAAGAGCAGCCTCGGAGGCGAAGTGATATGTGGCCCTGCGATGCCCAGCGGAAAAGTTGCAGATTAGCCTGGGAGTTCCAAGGAGTGTCGGGGGCATCTGGAGTTGTGACCCCAGATAGGAGTAAAGGAGGCCACGTCAGAAGCCTCAGGCCTGCCTCTAAGCACTCTGAGTCAGGGTAGTGCCAAGAAGCACGAGCGGCCTGATGCATAGTGTGGCACACAGACCAATGTCGGTGTGTCCAGCTCAGTGCGCGGTTTCCTGGCAGAACATGACATTACAGACCATGCCAGAAGCCTCAGCCATGCCCTGGCGAGGCCTTGCAGCGCAGTTACCATCTATACCACCAGCATACATCCACAGTCAGGTCCAGGAGCAGGGATCTAGTTATGGGATAGTTCTTGACATGGGTTTTCCCTAACTCTTGTATGCAGCCCTCGGTATATGTGTGTTATTTCACTGGACCTGCACTACTGTGCCTGGCACCCTGGGGATCTCCAGCCGCAAAGCTCAGAGCACCTGTCCTCACCAGGCTCATTGATTGGGTGACCTCAAATCCACCACGTGCTCCCTCAGTTCCATGAATCCTTGCCGCTGCCCGAATCACTCTTGTGAAGACACAGAGCCACAGGGGGCCGAGGCCAGTGGTTTCCCGCATGGTGCCCGTTAAGGCCTTAGGCCCCCAGTAAAGTGTGGCACAGTCAAGAGACCCCGGAAGTTCAGTGCTGCCTCCTTACAGGTTTTCTCACCTGTCCTCACCCTGCACGATAAAGTTGCATGGGGCCACCGTATCGGTCTTTACGAATGGTCTTCTCTTTCAGTGGAGCACCGGTGTGCTGTTGCTGCTGCCACAAGAGGGCTGCACCCCCCCCTCCCTGTGTGTCTAGCGGGGAGGACTCCAGGTCCCCGCACACCACGACTGGCGACAGGCAAGGCATCGGGCCACACAGCAACCCCCCGCGTCCATTTTGCTTGCACCGCCACAGCTGTATGACGACTGCCAAGGCAGCCATCTCTGCTAGCCTGTGGGGCCAATGGCTGTCAGCACTTCAGAATTGCAGCCAGATGACAGAATTTGATGCTGAGCTCTATCAAAGAGTGTCTGCCATGTTGGCTGCTGAAGCCACACCCTCTCTGTGTATATGGCATTATGATGCACAAGAGGCTGTTTTGGCATTTCCGTTTACCATTCTGACTTGGGCGAAGGCCTTTTTAGAACAGTAAGTTTAAAAAAAAAAAAAAAAAAAAGTGTGCAAGAGGTCAAAAAAAAAAAAGTGAGTGGCCCAGTTGCACTTTGTATCTAGAGGACCCCAGGAAAGAAAATTAAAAATTACATAACAAAAAAAATAAATAAATAGGTAGCGAGACAATGGAGCATTAGGTACCATAGAACAGGTGGAGCGGAGGGTGGCTGATCCAGAACAATGAGGGGACTTTGGTGCTTATAATGCATCCATTATAAATAAATATATTAACAAAAAGGAGAGATGCACAGGGAAGCACTGGTAGATGTAAGCAGTGGAAGAATGAAACTAATCCAGCTACAAGCAGTGTAAAGCAGAAATCCCAAGGATAGGGGAGGAAAGTCATCCAATCAAATAGAGGGAACCGAGGCAGGCAAGATATTCAGTGATGAGCAAGGGGGTGACCCAAAGCCCACTCTATTGTAAACAAGAGATCTACGACAATAGGTAGGCGAGGCCTAAAGAACATTAGTGTAGTGGTAAGTTATTCCTTCTTAGGAACTCAAAATCCCAAACAAATGGCCCTGGGAAGGGAGTGTTTACTTTGCATGGCAGTTAGCGACTAAATTCAAACTAGACAGCTTCCTGAAACACACTTTGTAGGGCAGATAGCATGGAATGTGGCATTAATAAAATATTCCCTCTTGTGTTTTCTGTACACACGTGCGATGAGGCCAGTGATACTTAATAAAAAAAACTGCAGTTGCAGGGGAAATTGGGAGCACGCAGGGCGATGATATTCTGAGGCTAGAGTGCCAAATATTTAAATTGTCTATTAATATTAGATTGTTTTTGCCATGATGGTGTGGAATTCTCTGCCAATCGTTGGAAGTATGGATAATCTAACAAGTTTACTTTAAAAATAGAGCTTTTTGGATTATCTGGGGTGATTTTACTTTCAGTATTTTATTTTCAAAGCCAGGTTCAGTTTTCTGTTTATTTCCCATTATCCAATAGTTGTTCCTCTAAGGAAAAACTAGTGCTTGACAGTTACCATGATTCACTTTTTTTCCAAACTTTTGTACATTGCTAAAAAAGCCTTGAAGGGTTTATGTGGCACTTAATAAAACTAGTTAATCGAATAAACATATTGATTAAATTCTTCTCTAACCAGCTTTTAGACTCACATCTCTAAAGGAATTTACATTGTATTGTTACTTTCAAATCGTAGACTATATTTTGGTAAACAGTTTTGTCAAGCGTCTGAAAGCATGGCTTTTCTCTCGCTCTGTCCATAAACCTTTTCATGTTCTTGATTGAAAGTACATCACTGCTATAGAATGCCTAATTGCACTCTGCTTCTAAAATTCAGTCTGCTTAATGACCTTTTTGACTGTGGATATGAAATGGCAATTACTTAGCAGTATGTCTGCAGACTCTTCTCACAGGCATATGAATTGGGTGATATTTCAGTCTAGTCAGTGGACTGTGTTTTTGATGAGTAACGTTAACATTCAGTTGAAATATTGTAGTCTTTTGTTTTTGGCCTTTAGGCTGTTTGTTCGGCCCCTGTTGTGAGTTTTGTGATAAACTCTAAACCTTTTGCAAACTCCAGAAGGATCAAACTATGATTTATGCACTAAGTACTCCATAATTACCAAACCCACTGAGTTTTACCTCAGACAGAATTCACTGCGGAAAATTCGGCGTCACTTTTTCAACGAAAATGCCCTTTAGGCTGGGAGTACCTTCTGGGGAAAAGGTCTCACTTAAATGTAATGCCTAATTTTCAGAGCCAGTAGTCGAATTATGAGACCTTTTCCCCAGAAGGTACTCCCACCCCCATGGTATTTTTATATTCTGGGTTTTGTAGGTACCATGGTGCATGCACCCACCCTGCGGTATTGTTCTGTTCTCTGTGCGGTAAGTAATACACCACATTGCGCACAACATTTTACTTAATCAGTACTTAGACACTAACATTGGAAGCATTGCTGAAAGTTGATACCTAGATTTGTTTTGTTTTGAGTTTCATTCCACTCTTTCATGATATACGGTTTAAACTCTGTTGTTTGTATTATTTGTTGTTATGAATGCTAGCCCATCGTGAGCTTTTACGAGCTTTCTCAATGCCTAGTGTAAAGGAATAGAGATTGCCCACAGAAGACCAGGTCTATCCCTTGGTTACTCATTGTATATCTGCTATGCACATCTTTAAACGGTAGAGAGGTATCGGATCTCTTTCTTTTGTAGGTGGACGTGTGGCCTGCATTTTTGCCTTGGTCGAGGTGCCCTTGACTTAATGACTTAAGGAATGGTTTGGAACTGCCCCAAATGTGTTTTTGTGATGGTTGTGAAGAGCCTTATCAAAAGTGAAAGCATAAGTGTTTTTTCCTGCCAAAAAGCGAGGACATAATAGGTACTACATAGGAACAAAGGCAGCTGAAATGTCCTGTATTAACAATTTCCCAGACTAAGAGTGACCTATGAATGAAGAATCTAAAAATAATTAACTCAAGTGCGTGAATTAACATGTAACTCAACTAAGATGATTTGAAATTACAAAATACCTTCTTTTAAATAAATATATTTTCTTCTATCTGTTAAATCTATCTCCAGCCTTAAAAAAGAGAAGCCACCAATGGCCTTATCTTGGCCTGGGTTTCCCCAATGCGCCCCGCTGATGAGGAGTTGGCAGTGAGAAGGCAAAGGCTCGGCACATTTTTCCTCTGCCCTTTGGAAGCATATGCATTAGCTTAAAGGGAGGATGTTTGCTACCCATCCTACCCTTCACTCTCCGCCAATCAACTAAATATTGATGTACTCTTTGTGAAAGACCATAAGGGAATACCCACAGTGAAGTCAGCCAATGGCTAACTTGAGGTGATTCACTGCCCCGTCCTGTATGCTGTAGTGGGCAGAAGAAAATTGCGCGTGACACCACAACAGACCAATAGATGAAGAGGGATGGATGAAAGCACCTACAAGTAAGTATATTATGTAAAATTGTAGTAAAAATCAAAAGGTCTTGGACAACTCTAGACCCAGAAATTGAATATTGGAGTTCTAATGTATATAGCCTGCTCCGCGATAGAGATATATATATATATATATATATATATATATATTTTTTTTGTTTTTACAAATAATTGACACGATATTTGCCTCACCCACAACTTCTCAGCGCACGCTTCTTCCTTAATGGCTTCCCTACAAGACAGTGCTATTGGATTGGATTGGATTGGATTCAACCAAAGTTCTTAAGATATTCTCTTTCAAGACAATCCCAGCGGTCCAGGTGAAATGTGCATAAAAATACCGAGGGGTAAACCGAAAAGTGTTCCTTTTTATTCATGGGTACCCCTGATATGATAAAAAAATGGGTGTAAGTGGGTAGATGGCGAAATACAGTGATTCACCTAACCACTGGTGGATAGACCCCCTCCAGCCTTTTGGTGGCTTGTGCTTTCAGTCGTTCCCAGGTTCAGGCTATAGTGGGCAGTTCGCTCTTCTTGAAATTAAGACATTTCCCCCTTCCATCTCTGGAAGTGCACTTCAAATTCTGTTGGACAACACCCACTGCCATACATTATATCAGCAGATAGGATAGGATGGTATGGTATGGGCTTGACAACTCAGATGTGAATCACCTTCCAACACAAACAGTGGGAGTAGCAACTGTGAATCTCTCAAGTAGCAGCTTATCTCATAGGCTGACTCAAAGTGAGGGTAGGTACAGTTAGTCATCTGTCAGTGGAGGACCAGGAAGTCATAGCTGCACCCTGAAGTGATGTAACTGATCTTTTTTAGATTGGATTTTCCATTCTTGAAGAGAACAAGAAGTCTTCTCAGTTCTGTGTCATACACATGCCTCTGATAGGTCCCTGGGGATGCCTTCAGGTTCATCTGGTCTAGGGACCTGCTGAATGTTTCATCTGATTCAGCATCTGTTGAGGTGTGAGAAGATTGAGTCCAAATGATTCAGATTACCCCAGTTTGGGCTCAGAGGATGTGATCAACCGATCTGTTGGCTTTCAGCATTTGTCCTTTTTGTCCTCGCCCTTTGAAAGCAGAACTGCCCTCGCAGCAGGATAGTCAGGCTTTCAACCCCAAACGCTACACATGTGGAAATTGGCATTGGTTAGTCATTTTGCCTTCCCAATGAGCTTGGAGATGCCACTTGTCAACCAGGAAGCCCTCTATCAAATCCATCTGTGGAGATTGCTGGAACAAGTTCGTTGAGCATTGTGAGTCAGAAGGCATTACCCCCTTTAAATCTTCCCATCTGCTCATCAGGTTTTCATGGTTCCTGTAGTTAAGGTCAGTTTAGTGGCCATACATGCCTTTGTGTGTCTTCCTGACCAGCTTACCCTATTCAGTGTTTCTAAAAGGTTTGCTTTATTTTCTCCAGCTCTAATTATTGTTGCTCACTGCTATTTGAATCCCTCAGTTTTTCCCCATCCTCCATCTGCACAGGAAGTTTCCTACCAAAACCATCTTTAAATGAAGAAGCCAAGCAAGAGGACTTAATATCCCATCATCCATCTGCACAGGGAGAGACATCACTGGAGTTCTCATCATCTCTCTGCTGAGGAAGTGACATCACTTCCTGCCTTCTGCCTACTCCAATCAACTCTTCAGGGTATTTCCAGCAAAGAAAAAACTCAGACAAGGCTATTGCCTGTTTGAACAGAATTGTGGTAACCGTGTGATACTGAAGTCCCTCCGTGCAACACACAGACATCTCATAACATCAGCCAAAGCAGAGTACTATACCAACACAAACGTAGCCACGAACAGAAGTAGAACGCTTTTTAAGATGATCAAGCACTGCATCAGTTCCCTGCCAAAACACCCTATTCCTTATTCATCAGAAAAGTGCAATGCCATCTACCTCTTATTCAGTTAAAAAAAAATGGAAGGTCTGCCAGCATGTTTACAACACCAAGGCTGTGTCATCTCATGCCCACCCCTTCCTCTAGAATCCTACAATGGTTGGAATTCAAAGCCCTATCTCTTGGAAATCTCATCAACATACTCATCTCCCAAAACTCCACCTGTTATAAAGATGTCTTACCCTCTTCCTTCATCAAACCTCTCTCTGGGGATGCTCTCTCACCCCTACTCAACATTGACAATGGCTTCCTCACTCACGGCATCTTCCCAGAAGCTCTCAAGGTATGCTAGATTCTCTCAGTCCGAAGGAATCCAATGGTAGACCATAATGATCTCATCAAGTGCAAGCCCAACACATGCCCACCATTCATGGACAACGTAATTGAAAAAGCAGTGCAAGGACGCAGCAGTGCGACCCATCTCCTGTATGACTACCAGTCTGGCTTCAGAACGCACTGCAACAAGGAAACCAATACTTTACACATTGTTGCCAATGCCCTCCCTGAACACAGATGAAGATGCCTCCTGATATTGCTTTCCCCTCTCAGCTTCCTTCAATAAAGTCAAACATCCCACCTTCATAGACACCATGGAGTCTTGAATGGGATTCACTGGCAATGTGCTTAACTGATTCTCCTCCTACCATTGCAACCACCGCCAATTTGTTCACATAGGCACCTCCAGGACCCAAAAGATCATGATCACATAAGGAGGGATTTTGTGTTCCATACTTCTATATGTTGATGATACACAACTCAACTTGAATGTCGCTTCTGCTCCAGACTTTCTACTACATAAAAAGCTGCCTGCAAACTATCCACACTAAGATGTTCAGTCACTGCCTGAGGCTCAGCCAAACAAAGATAGAAATCTTGTTGTTTTCCATGAAAAACAAACAAGAAACACCAGAAAGGACATCCCTGAGATTAGGTAACCTATTCATTTGGGTCATCTTTTGTACTGAATTTGGAGCATGCCTTTAATCTTTATCTGGAACATATTTGGGGGTTAAGCCAGTCACAACCATATGTGATAAGTATGGAATTTTAAATTCATACCAGAGGGGAGGGGAACCATTGAAAAGCTCTTTTGATTTTGGAGAACTGATCTCTTGTTTTAAAGACCGCATGCCCATCTTAGTGGCGCATTTATGAACTCTAGCTTTACAATCCAACCAAACTTTTGAGTGGCATCATCCCATCGCAGTGTCCCAAACGTTGAAAGAATGTTCTTTTCTCGATGAAGTGAGTAAAAGTGTAATTCTCCCTTGTCTTAAGTAACAATTGCTACCTCTGTTTAAGAGATTACATTGGGTATGGTTGACTTCCATCCGCGTAGTGCTTTCATTTAAACCAGCAATTAGTTGGAGTCCCTATTGGATAGGAAGTACTCAGTGTACCTCAAAAAGTATGAAATGGAATAACCCAATAATCCACAGTCGACAAGGTCTCAACCAACCACAGAAAAAGCATACATGAACTACCTACATCAGTCATGGCCCTCACCTTATCACAGACTTTCCCCAGGGCTGTTTCCCTACATTCATTGGGCAGTGGTTGTATTGGATCTTAAGCAGTGCCAATATTTGAGGCAGGATCCTGATCTTAAAAATGTAGTACATTTGTAGAGATGTGACACTTTATTTGAGGCTGCAGGTTACTTTTTTAATTAATTCCTAACGTTTATTGGAACTGTGGTTGGTAGAGAAATTCTATATTCGGATATGCTATTACATTTTCGTTTACTTTGATAAGTGTGTGTGTGGAGGGGGTACTCTACTCACAATTTAGTGAGTTTTCTTAGTTGTGTTGTTGAATGGCATGCATTATCCTGCACTTTTGTCTTAAATGAATTAGCCTTAAAAATAGGCCTGTGGAGAATATAGTGTTTTATAAAAATTCTGTCCTTTATGCCGTGTGAATTGAGAAATGTAATGTCATATTCAC
The DNA here is from genome assembly GCF_031143425.1 of Pleurodeles waltl. Taxonomy (NCBI): domain Eukaryota; kingdom Metazoa; phylum Chordata; class Amphibia; order Caudata; family Salamandridae; genus Pleurodeles; species Pleurodeles waltl. The sequence goes on from NC_090438.1 coordinate 352,463,637, forward strand.
ATAAAACTGTTGGAAACGCCTAACGTGAAACCCATGAGAAAATTTACCAAAATCATGGCACTCATAAGTACAGTGTGTCCTTAATGTTGCTCTCTATCAGTGATGATAGTGTCACCTGTAAAGTTATTCTTTTTCCTCCATTCATTTTTTACTCACATTCACTTCTAATTTATCCTCAAATTATGAACTATGGGCATGGTTTTGCTAAGCAAAGAATGTAAATAAATGAACCTCACTGAAAACAAACGCCTCCCAGATATTCATGCATGCCTTCTGTTATAAAGCTTTTGGCCAGGGGTGCCTCCTCCATGAGGGTGGTGGAACGTCTTGCCCCCACCAGCAGCGGCAGCTGCAAAAGTATGTTTATTGTAGTTTTTGGTGAAAAGGGGCAGGGCCACGAGGGTGACGCGTAACGAGGGGGGAGTGCTCAGGCCAGCTAAACACACATGCGCAGAAGGGTCTCTCCAGCCCAGAGAGCCTGCACAGGCTCCCAGTCTGCCTGGGTGCGCCCTGGCTGGGTGCTCCCGGGCAATCCTGACGCTGTTCTGAGCAGCGTCAGGATTGGCCACAGGGCAGGCTGGGAGCCTGTGCAGGAGCGAGATAGAAGAGGAGAGGAACAGTGCTGCGCGGCGCGGGAACGGTGGTAAGATTATTTTTTTTAATATATATATTTTTTTCATGTTATGTCACTCCCTCGGAGACCTGCGAGCCGCAACTGCTTTTGGCACAGGCAAGAGAACAGCATGACTCGATTTGGCACTTGTCACAGATTTCGTAGCAAATGGATTTTGACCATGGCTAATACATTTTCAGAATCCAATCTGGTTTAGACCCTGTGTAGAAGTGGTGTGAGAAAAGGCCATCAGTAATGTCACATCTGGAGCGATTGAAACTGGAAGGTTAGCTACTTCAGCGCACTAGCCTAGAGCCTGGCATTGGGGAATAACCTAGGGATTCGATGTTTGCGTATTGAATGCATTCCATTGCTTTTGTCCTTATTAGCATTTTTCTATCCACACACATTTTGCTGGGTTTTCTGATAGGATTCAAACTGAGGATATTGGTTTTTCTGCTGTACTTGTAAACCAGATTTCACTGAAAACTACTGTTTCAGCCAACTTGTGAATTCTGTTGTACTCGCGGTGAGGTCTTCGGTGTCCAACTAGGACGAGGTAGGAAGGAGCACAGTGTCACTGCTACAAAGTCAGTAAAACAGGTGAACTTCAGAATGCATGAATCAGTCTGTACCACTGGGAACGGGCCTCTGTAGCGTTCTGTTCCACCCAAAGAATTTGGAAACATGGTGGTGTTGTCAAGAGGCACTAGGAATACAGTGCACTACAGATATGGTGGTTGCACTGTGCCACAGTGCGGGCTTTCTTGAAACAAATAACCTGGTAAAGTTCACATTTCAGGGTTGATAGGCATGACGAAACATGAGTGGGGCTGACAAGCTTGTTTGGCAAGTTCCAATGGGCGAAAGAAAGAAACCGAACAGCCAGGGGTGGTTAGAGACCTCGCAGTGGCTTTGGATAGTGGGCCATAGTGATGGCTTGGAACACCACACCATGCCATGATACTGAAGATGGCTGTAAGAATGGATAAAGTCTGCTTCATAATTAACATCTCTGGTTAATATGAGGGATAGAAAAGCCTCTGCAGTTTTACAGAAAGACTGGGTGACCCTGGCAGATGCTTTACTACTCACATCATGGAGCACTATAAACTGAAATGAAGCACGGATAATATTTGACGTTCAAAGGCAGATATTCGAAGGTGAGGCAGAGGGATCCAATTTAGAGCTTTACTGAATTAAGTGGCTGAGGTTGATGATTTGCTCTGCAGCTGGGTTGAGCTGGATGATAAGGCATTGGTGCCCAAAAATTCTCGTATTTGCCTTTAAATTGTTACTCATCCTGGATGTGAACAATATACTGTACTGTGCTAAATTTCCCATTGGTGGTTGAAACATAATAAATAAATTAAATATAAATAATTATAATAAATTATAACCTATTTGTTGAATTGTAGATGCTGTTTATGGTAATTTATGTTGATTGATATGTAATACTTTTTATAGTGTAACATAAAGAGTACACATTGGGTTAGCCTCTTTACTCATGATTGGCCTTGCTGTATATCTCGGATGTCTGTTGTGTTGGTCCCACCCAGGAGCATTTTCGTCTTCAGTGTCCTTACAAAGTTCCGCTAGGATCAGTTGTATCTTTCCGCTGCATTTTTGAGGCAACTATCTGTTTTAAATTTCCTATGAAGTTCTTAATTAGAGTGCATATGTTTCCTTGCTCTCTGCCCTAGGTTTTCCTTCTCTCCATCTGTGCTCCTTTCATTCCCTCCAGCCCTGCCCTAATGTCATCTGCCCTGCTCCCCATGAACTCCTCTTTTTTTTCATTTCCTTTTTATTTTTTACAATGTCTTGGAGGTGCAAAGTGCTTCTGGGACACTCAGTCCATTGTTTGCACTCTAATAGAAAACCCATCCAAGACTGCCAACCATGTTTCAGCATATACGTTAAGGCATACCGATACATGCAATCTGAAATTTAAGTGACCTACTCAGCATAAAACATAGACATCTGGCAAATTGAACTTTTTGCAATAAGGTTCCAAGTGACGTAGTATACAGGACACACCTCAGTGAGAATTAGAGTAAAACAGCTTCTAGTGTTTATTTTTGGCTAATGTTGCATAGTCTCCTTTAGTTATAATGCATAAAAAATAGAAACTTTAGCGGCAGTAAGATACTCCTCTTCTTTTGTGATGCAAATAGTGATAAAAATGTCTACTGGTTATTACCTCTCTCTGTCCATCCCCACCATCACTGTAGCTACGGGCTAGCCAGATCGTCTGTTCTTGCCACAGATTGTCTTCCATCAGTGCCCTCTTCTAATTCCCCTTGGAATCTTCTTATGTTAGAGTGTAGCACGGGTGAGCCCTTCTGTTGAGGTCCTGACTTTCCACCTTGGTTTTAACCCCAATCTGTGTACAAATCCGATTACTAGCCTCAACAGCTCCAGACAGCAGTCGGTGCAGCCGCAAGCTAAGCACGCTGCTGTGTGAACACCTTTAAATCTGGTTTCTTGCTGCGCAGTCACAGCGACTCTCGATGGCAGAATAGGGACAGTACAAAGGTCAGCAACAGCATCTTAACCGTGGACGACCTGCAGCAAGATGGCATCAGGCCCATGTAGGATTGGGAGTGTTTGCAGCGTGTCATCTGATGAAGGACCCTGGCCAGTCCTCTACGCGTGTCTGGTGTGTGAAGGATCCTGGACAGTCCTGTACGTGTGTCTGGTGTGTGAAGGATCCTGGCCAGTCCTGTACGCGTGTCTGGTGTGTGTAGATGTGGCTTGTGCTATAACTCAATGAGCAATCTTTGAGGGATACTTGCACTGCTTCATGTGCCCTACCAGTGGTCTTCATGTAGGAAGGAAGGTTTGCACAGCCTTCTCTAGGATTGACCCTGCTTGCAAATTTGTGTGAGAGAGAAGCTGGTTGTGCTGAAGTCCATGATGTATTGTGTAGGGAAGGGTCCATTCTGCACCACTGCGGGCTGAGTAAGGTAAGTTTGCAGCTGCTGCATGTGTTCCACTATTCTCTATGTAAGGGGAAGCTTACATTTCTATGGCCTTTAAATAAACGCACTTCTTACTGTTGCATATTCAAAATGAGACATCAAAGGCCGACTGTAACTGTTAAGCAAGTCGTGTCATCAAATTGCCTGAGGTTTGCATTCGATTGCAACTTTGATTTTAATTTCTAGGCCGACCGTGTTGTCCTTGTTCATTTTAAGAATTAGTGTGGGCATTTGGGCTCAGCGGCAGCTCTTGAAACTTGATTTGGTGACTCGGGTGTTTACAAAAGTCACACTGTTCTCTGGAATGTAGGGCAGCAGCAAAACAAAGATGGAGCCAAGAGTTCATACTGGCTCGGTTCCCGTGGAAAAATAATTTGCCTTGGCAGTTTTGCAGGAGATTTGCGTCCTAAAAAGGTAGGCCTTTTTACTTTGTAGCACCTCGGTGGCGTTCTGGGAAGCAGAACACAGCAAATGCATTCTGCATTGTTTTAAAATGTGTGTTTTCTAACCCAAGTGAAACTTTCTCTTACTAATACTAAACAAAAGAGTCAATGGGACAGTGACATTTGACGGAATTATTTGTAATTTAGCAATAATATTGATGACCCGTATGTATGTGTAGCACCTTTTGTTGTTTGCCAGAACTCACGTCACCAACACCAGCAAACACAAACAGGGAGGGCCTGTAGGTCAAGCCGCTTCACATTTTGGATTAGCCCTGAGGAGCATTTCATTATCACTGTTACTGTTTTGATATTGGCTCAAAGATAAGTTAGTATACCTGCCTAAAGAGCCTCTAATTGCAGTGCACAGGCAGTGAAGCAAAGTTTCCGTGACCTGCAGAGGAATGGCTTTTATGTTCCTTAGAGTGTTTGCACCTGAATGTGGTTTGTGCTGCTGAATGTTTTACACACACAAGCTGATTTTACACCTCGGTCTGCTGGCAATCATGTGAGTTCATACTGACACGAATCTCTTACCCGTAATGTTATCTGTTACTATGACATTTTCTCCTGTGTTTGGAAATACCCTTGCTTACATATTGTAATTTTCCTATGCTGAATCTGCTTCTCAGCATCAGTAGCTTAGACATGCTTCACATGATTTTATTATGGCCACTAAATCTGAACTAAGGAGAGCTTTGTATCAGATCTCATCGAACTCCAGGATGCCTGATGAGGACCTCTGTGATCCTATTCGTGTACCACAAACACTGGGTCGCGAATCCCAACCCACAAACCTTAACCAGTGACAAATCTTAGACTGCGTTCTTTAAAACTGACCTACTCTTTATTTTAACTAAGAACAGACCCTTTTGGATAAACAAGCTATGCGTGTTCTTCTTGGCGTTAGAGAACACAAATGTTCCTATCTCAGATTACCATATCACAAATGTGAGCTACACACCAGCCTTTGAAAATGTAGGTAATCATCTAATCTTTGGATATTATCTTCCATGTCTGCATCACAGTGGGGCCCATTACTCACTGGCCGGTAAATGGGGAGGTGGTACCAGGACCACAGTCGCTGAATCCAGTCAGTATTTCCATCGACTTACTGGCTGTCAGTTGTCAGGCCCAGCATGGGGAATATTATGCACAGTACAGAATTATACGAGAAAGTAACTTGGGAAAACCTATTTCTATACCATTATGGGTGATATAACTGTCAACAACCAACCCCTCTGAGTATCTGCTATTGCCCATACAGTCTCCATCTCACCAACCGCCTGGTTGAGCCCACCTGCACAAAAACATCAGTACATAAACTGACGTTTGATATAAGGACTTGATTACTCATGAGCATGATTTACTTGGGGGGTATGAATATGCTGCTCATACTTCATTACAATCACTTACTACTGACCAAACTACAAGTGCTTTATCTATGCCCCGAACTAAACTGCTTAGTATCAAATTAAAGCTACTTAACCTGCATGAGATGATATAAGGTCTGGAAGCAACATGCTTCTCATCTCTCTCTCTCTCTAGGCCTTGTGCACTTCTCCCAAGTACACACCTGGTCCTCCAAATGCTCTTCCTCACTTAATGCTCCTACTCCTAAAGATGCAGACATGGATATCAACTCCAGTTCTTCACAGCCTTCCTCCAGGCACCTACACACCCAATACTCTAGGATCACAGATCTCACAAGTCCATTCCATTACTACAATCTGCAGATATATGTCCTAAACAAAAATAAAGGTCAAACCGCACAAGCAACTTGAAAAAACTTGAAAAAATCGCCTCCTTTTAATCCAGTGACCCATCTCCTACACATCACATCAAAACTGTTGTCCTGATCTGTCGCAGTGCGGTCTATAATGAAACTTCCACAGCCCTCAGACCGCAAGCTTTATGCTTTTGCATCCTCAGAAACCTAGTTCTCCTCATCCTCCACTCTTATCACTAAGATGCAACGTTTTTTTTTTTTTAATCTCCTTCAGAAGGTGTAGACCCTGTAAACTAATAGTGCTTTCCTATCCAGAAAAAAAAATACTCACTCTGGATAGCTACACCATTCCCAATAACTCTCGGAACCTGAGAAATCATGCAGATATATTTACAGAATCCTAAGTTCTGAATCGGTCCTCCTTTCTTATGTTTTGAAACTCAAACACATTCACATCGATCCGTTATACAGATCTTTAATATAGAAAACCAAAATACATTCATATATTAAAGAGTCTAGGGGGGCTGGCTGGGAATGAAAAACAAATGTCAAATGATTCAAATTGTGAAGTTTCCCCAAACGTAACAAAATCTGGGAAGACTGTTGTTTGGGTTAGCTCCTTATCTAAAAACTGCTCTTTGAAAGGTTGCATTGTTTTTTAATCTGGTTGTAGCTTTTTAAGTGAGACCCTAAAAGAAGATTCTTCTGCCATTGCAAGGAGTAGGCCTGCAATTACTGACCTCAATTATCATCCGACATGAATAGTCCATGATGACCGGTAAATGTTGGAGACTCCTAAATATCTTTTTATCTCAGCCCATAAAAAAAAAATTGGTGAGTGTCTTGCATTTTACCTCCTTAAAGAAGCAAAGGTTTCCATATTTGAATGGTAAACCGCAGTGTTCAATCTCGTAAGACATCAAAAAAGTACCTCTGATGCTGGTCATTTACAGTTTGGAGGAATAAGCATTTACCAGTAGAGGCTGAGTGGTACAGTCACCACTTACGTTGATCCGATTCTTCTTTAATTCAAATTAGTTGTTCAAATCAGTAAACTCTTTTAGGCTTTTTATAGCCGCAGGTGATACGATGGAGTCAGGGTTGTTTAAAAAGACAGACTATCGACTTACAATGTTAGTGCCTGAAGTTGGAACAATATTTTTAGCAGAGTGATGATTTTCATGATATTGACCCATTCCACCAGAGACGTAGGCAGGTGTCTACACCTACCTGTTTGGTTTATAAAAGAATGACTGCAAGCTTCATAGTTAATGCCCAAGGAAGCATAACCATACAGAATTGCTCTCAAATATTTACTGGCGGCACAGACCAATGGCCCAGGCTCTGCATCTCACCAGCAGCTACAGTATGGATTTTAGTTACATGTAGCACATACCCTAAAAATTGCCCAAAATCATTTGTAATCCTTTTAATAGCTGCCATGGTCCTTAGGGTTAGCGACATAATCTACCTGCATGGCTAAATACATAGCAAAATCTGGATAATTTTATAGTGACTATTTTCCCTAGCAGTGGCTCTTTGTTAATAAAATATAAGAGAAGGTGAAAGCAAGCTTCCTTCCTTTATTCTGTGATGACTGCAGATTAATTTGGAAAGGATATTGTTGACTAAGCCTTATGTTGATCATATATTGCCTTATCATTGATGTGTAAACATCTAATCATCATCCATAAAATATTTATTTTTTTAAAGAACACCAAGAAACCTGATCAAAGACCTTTTCTGCATTAAGGAGTATGAAAGCCAAAGGTGAATTTTTGTTTTTATACATGATCGATGCGGCTCATGGGAAGGTACGTGTGAGTGGTGGTGCCCTAACTTGGAATTAAACTATGTTGCTTTGGGAGGTCGAAGTTGTAATCATTCTAACAGCATTGGTAGGAAGGAATTTTGAGTACATCTTTGAGTTGCTATTGAGAAGCAAGTGTCAGTGGTCTCAACGCTCTGGTTAAAATAGGAGCTATGCTGTCTCTGCTAAGAGAAAGGTGGTGGTAGATATTCCTCCTACAGGAGACTGATCGTATAAAGGCTTGGACTTTCGACACAGTATGTCATCACACTCTCCGCACACGCCTCTACAACGCTGGAATCCGCGAGAAGGAACTCGACTGGATCTCGTCATTTCTCTCAGGCAGAACCCAGAGAGTCCGCCTCCCATCGTTCCTGTCAGAAGCCTCCAGAAATATCTGTGGCGTTCCCCAAGGATCTTCGCTCAGCCCCACACTCTTCAACGTTTACACGTTCGTATCGCACGAACCCACCACATCAACATAGTTTCCTACGCAGACGACACTCAGCTCATCCTCTCCCTCACGAAAGACCCTACAACTGCAAAGAACAACCTCCACAACGGACTTCACGCCATCGCCAGCTGGATGGAATCAAGCCACCTCAAGTTAAACACAGACAAAACAGAAATCCTCATGTTTGGCACCAACCCCTCAACTTGGAATGACTCCTGGTGGCCCACCTCACTAGGAACCGAGCCCTCACCCACCACCCACGCCCGCAACCTAGGCTTCATCTTGGACTCCACACTCAGCATGACTCAGCAGGTCAATGCATCTCCTCTTCCTGTTACAACACTCTCCGCATGCTCCGCAAAATCTTCAAGTGGATTCCCGTTGAAACCAGGAAAACTGTCATCCACGCCCTGGTCAGCAGCCGATTGGACCAAACTTCTAACAAAGCTGCCAAGAATCCAGAATGCATCCGCCCACCTCATTCTGGACATCCCACGCTGCGACCACATTTTCCCCCACCTCAGAGACCTTCACTGGCTACCAGTATCAAAGAGGATCACCTTCAAACTCCTCATCCACACACACAAAGCCCTCCACGACACAGGCCCAGCCTACCTCAACGACAGACTCACCTTCCACACCCCCACCTGCAATCTTCGCTCCGCCAGCTTCGCTCTTGCCTCCATCCCCCGCATCCGCCACACCACCGCCAGAGGAAGATCCCTCTCTCACCTAGCTGGGGTAGCAACCTGGGTAGCAACCTCCTTCAGAGGGGTAGTAAAAACAAAAAACTAGTTGGGTCCTGAGCAGGATGCTAGCCATTAGAGTTCCCCGGGGGAATACACCTTCAGAGTTGCAATGCTATATGCACCTAATACAAGCTAGGAGAGATTTCTTAAATCAAATGTCCCCCTTATCTTACACTCCTCAGACAGACATTGTTATGGGCGGAGATGTGAATTTAGTGATGTGTAACGAAAAGGATAGATCGGCGCAGAGTGCGACCTGTAGGGACTCTTTCCCTGGGAGGGAGGTAATGGATGTGCCTGATTATTTTTTGGTGCCACATCCATCCACACACCACACTACACTGCTCAGATGCACATAAAATTTATGACTGACAGGATCACTTCCTGTGCTCAACACACATGATGAACCAGTGATATAAGTATGCAGTCCTTTTCAGTTCCTGAGCATATGCAGATCATTATCCGGACTCCTAGAGTGATGACACAACACAATAGTGGACACCTTAGGGACAATAGCGAGGAAATCAGGAAGTTCATTACCACGTAAAAGCAGGTAAATGGTAAGGAGGGAATGAATATACACACACTTTCGGGTGCATTAAAGCTAATCGTTTGTGGCACACTAACTTAATTGGCAGTGAAAAATAAAGATATGTGAAAGAAGACAATAGGTTGAGGACCAGTTGATGGCGCTTGAAAAGCAGCATAAGCAGATAGGGACTCATAATACTTAGTGTAAACTCATGGCATGAGGATCATAACTTAAAGAATCAAGCAGAATATGCACTAGTCAGAATTAAACAGAAGTAGTATTATGGGGGAACGCAGCGGGGAAACTCCTAGCCTGTAGACTCAGGGCTAGGAACCAACCATATTAAGAATAGCACAGGAGAACTGTCCACCATGGAAGTGAGCAAACAATCATTCAGAGAACGTTACAAAAAACTATACACAGCAGAGGATATCTATGAGGAAACATGACAGACTTCCTAGATAAAGTCCCCTTCCTAAATCGACAGAGGGTCAGGTCCAGACTTTGGAGATGCCTATTCATCTGAGGGAACAACTGTTCTGACAACACAAAACATCTACATACTCTTCGCCATTTTGAAAGGTCTAGGAAAGGCAATCAACACTGAAAAACATGTTTGATCTTGTGCATTGGCTTTTCCTGGCATCCATGATGCAATGCATGGACATTGGCCCCAAATTTCAGACCTGAACTTTCAGCAATTCCAAGTACTAACAAGCCAGAAAACAGTTAGCGGATCTTCAACCTCGCTCTGTGTGATGAGCAAGGGAAATTTCCAGCATTGCCCATTATCACCCTTGCTATAGGCCCCATACATGGAAAATCTGGTCATCATGGTCAGATATAACAATACTGTATGAGAGGTAAAATTTGGAAACACGAGATTAGCCTATATGCAGATGATGTGATAATGATGTTGACAGACCCTGTGTGCTTGGTTACCGCAGTGGTCACTGTCCTTCAGCAATTTGGATAGGCCTCAGTTTTCAAAATGAATTTTAAAAAATCACTGATTTTAAGTCTCTCAGTTAGTGCAACCTCCTGAAGCAACAGTATCTGATCCAATAGCCAGACAGTTGTATTTAATACTTAGTATTTTATTATTGCTGACACTGACCAAGACAGTACGAGAAAATTATACTATCCTGACGAAGGCGCTGCAGAAGGATTTTCTGCCCAGGCTTGGAAGGGGGGGGGGTGATAAATTCTCATTGCTGGGAATATTGGCAGCCACCAAAATAACCACACTTCCTAGATTAATCTATGTGGTTCAGACTCTGCCACTTAGGCCTACTAGAGGAGCCCTGGCAGATATTCAGAAGATGTCAACAAATCTGTGTGGGTGGGAAAGGAACCACACATTGCTAAAAACCATATGTACAAGCCCATCAAAGAGGGAGGGCTCTATAGGCATGCATCGCAACTTGGGTACATTGTGGAAGAATGAGGGTGAGAAGCACTGGTGCTACATCTAATGAACCATAGAAGGAACACTTTTTCAGAAGGCCGGGACTATGGCTGTTCAGAAAGCCGAGGGCCTGGGGTTTACATTTCTTTCCTAAGACAAGGGTGACTTTACCAGCATAGATCACTTCAGTAATAAAGGACGACCTTCCTACACTTCCCTCACCTATCACCCCTTTCATGGGTAATCCGGTTTCTGTATTGATGCAGAAGGCCCCAGGATTTCCACTTGACAAGAGTTGGGTTGCAAATGGATTGGAGATTTTTACGACCACAATAGGTTTACATCTTTACAGCAGCTTAGAGCCGACTATAGCACATCGGAATGAAAAAGACGGCTATTTAGATTTAAACACTGGGTGACTTTGAGCTCGATTAAAAAGGCTGTGAGTTGCCCACTGCAGGGTGAGAAAAACACCTAGACAGAGGAGATGAGAAGTTGAGTTAGGGTGAACACTGACACCAATGGAATGGTTCTCCATTTTTCGAAGAGTGAAAGTGACCACGCAGCCCTTAAAGAAAGGCTTATAAAGAAGATAATGTACTGAACACAGGGTGACCATTGGCCATTGGATTTGCAAAGTTATAAAACCCAGAACATAATTTGCCTCTAAGATTCTTACTGGCTTATACTGGAACTCCTTAAAACGATCAGATGTTTTGGTCAAGAATGATTCTGTGACGTGTGTTGTATGGTATTTAATCCTCCCTCAGCCAGCGAGAAATTGTTGAATTTCATAGACACCTGCCATGGAGCCTCTCTGGCCTACATATGATTTCTCAGTTTTTTTACTCACAATAAATAGGATTTACAGCCAGCATAATTTCATTTATTGGAGGGGTGGGGGAATAAAGGAACTCCGAGATACTATAAGTTATCAGAAGAGAAAATAGTTAATTCCTCCTTAGAATGCTTCTTTTGTGGGTGCTGTTGGACCATTGGGCAAAAGCATGAAGAAATGGGATGTTTTTGCAGGTTGCTTCCTGGCTCTCTTATCATCCTTTTATAATTTGTGACACTTGTAATATGACATGCGAGATATCCATTGTGTTTTGACGGAGTACCATGACTGCCAAGGTCTGTGTAAGATGCTTAGTCTGAGAATACAGGAATACTTATGTGGGTGAATCTCTTTAATGTTTTTGCCTTTTAATAAAATATAAAGCCGTAGCTGCCTATGAAATATACTTCGAAGTAGTGCTTAATTTGTAAAAATACAAACAAAAAACAAAAAATCAATGTGTGTGTGTGTGTATGTATGTATATATATATATATATATATATATATATATATATATATATTATATGTTTATTTTAAGGCCACAGTGTTGTGCTACACCCGTTGCCCCTGCCAGCATTGCCGATGACAGAACCAGCACAACTACTAACAGTCACACCCTCCAAGTGTGACAATTCAGACTTCATACATATATATTTAAAAAATGACTAATAACTTTATAACAAGATATTCTTATAGCTTTGGAGGGCAGATTTTGTTCATTTTTATGTATCTTGAATTATTGAACAACTGTTGTGCTCATCACAAAATTAGGCGAACCGTGCCACCATGTGGCAGACTTTCATAAGAGCCGATGTTGAAAATAACTTGCCTGTGCCGAGTACCGGAAACTACCAGCTCCAATTAAGCACTCCTTCCACGCCATTTTTTTTAACGGCTTTCAAATATGCTTTATGAAATTCGGTTCATTTTAAAACTATTGTTTCCTTCTTCCCTACTTTCTGCTGCTTAAAGAAAGCCCTGGAATCCACAGCCTATGTTACATCAACATGGCGTCGATTCTGCTCTATGTTTCTTCTATAATACATACAGATCATCAACAGTCTAGCACCTCATTAGGACTGAGATCGTCACTGATTAGTGTAGGATAAACCGGACATAGTGACAATGAAGCTTCTGTCTATGATGAAGCATGTTTCGCCTCTCAGCTCTGAATCTCTCTGGTAGATCGTGACCAGTTCAACAAAAAAATGCAGCATTTTGATATTGTACAGCTGTCCGGTCTGCAGTAAACGTTCCATCTCCGACAGTACTCCATAGCCAGCACTGTTTTCTGTTTCTTTATCATGAACGCCCTGGCTTTGCTGTCTAAATGGTTACTATGTTTCGTTTGGTGGCCGCCGCCGCAGAGAACTACGCTGGTTGTTTATTTTACCGTACGTATTTTGTATGCTTGATTGACTGCTCTTCAGGGGGAACTGGCAGGGATCGCAGCTGACGCTGTGTAATTGTCTCATTTGAAGCGTAAACGACGCTTGGACACCCTTATTCTTGTCGGTGCTAAAGTCGCAACTCTTTGCTACACCAGCTCACGCATTTTAAACGCTTGCAACCCGCTCTTGCGCTACTCTAGCGTACATTCTGTTCCTCAGAGTACTCGGGCATTTTGTAATTCGGACTTCTGCTCTCGGCTGCTTCTGTTCCCGTTGCGTTCACACCTCGGTGCGGGGCACCCCTTGCCTGCCGCTGTCGTTTTGATGACTGTCTGGCTTCTCTCTGTGAGGTGATGGTCTAGTCTGTGTGTGCTAGTTTTCTCCCATGACGCACGAGCATCACAGAAGATATTCATCTCCCTAAATGGCATGATTTTGGGCGCAATCCCTCACAGACTACTTTGCCATTGTCGTCTTAAATAACTATTTTTAGTTTGTTGCACTTTCTTCCAGAACTCTTCTAGGCGCACTTGTATTTGCGCATTTTGTGTTCCGTATTTTTACACCGTCTACAAAATATAAACATGTACTGAAGGCGTATAAAACATCCGATGGTTGTATACATCTGAAATTAACAAATCCCTAATTAAAGGTGATTACAGAAAGGCGGGGAAAGCTCAAATAGCGGTCAGGGCGATCATTCCTCATGGTCTGATCTTTAAATAGAATTCAGCTGGTGGTTCACCCTTATATTAATTTTTATCCGAAAAAAGCTGCAGTTCATCGTTGTTCAAATATGAACCATTAGTATATTCCTTAGCTTAGCCTCTGCGATCCCGATGGAACAGCCAGCAGACCTTACCAGGTTCTATTTTGAAATAACAACACAATGTTAGGATTAACATTGGAAAGCATGAGTAGTGCTTAAATGAATGCAATTAGTCATATACATTGAGGCTTTTTTAAATACAATGCTTTTCAAATAAAGCAGGAACACGAAGCGAACACACGGAACCTGGCCAGCGCAGAGGAAATGATTCTAGAAAGTTTTAACCTCTGATTAAATAGTAACAAGACTGAGGTTTTGATCAAAGTCAGTTATAGGACGTTCAGGCTTTAGTGTCTAGCAGGCATCCTCCTCCTCCTACGTTGCCCCATCACACACTCACTATAGTGATGCAAGCCAGGGAGGCCACAACATTAAAAAAGAAAGAAGAGAGTCCTCGTTTCTAGGAAACCCTCTAATCAGCTGTTTTTTCGGAGTTGTAAACGAACCCTGTTTAAGCTGCTGGACCCTGTCTGCCAGAAATGGGTCCAGGGCATGCCCTCTTGTTCTCATGCATTTTGATACTTGCATCACGGTAGCTCTTTTTCTAAAAACCGTATTATTGTGTCTTTTTTTTCATTGTCATGCTAGAAAGGCACAATATACATTGTAGTGAGTGAAATGTCCTTTTTCTTTGCAAATGTAACTGTCCCTTGACTGTGTGCAGCTCCATCCACTGCTACGCCCTACAGGGCAGAATCAGACTGAAGAAGGCACAGTTCGCTTCCTGCAGTGCAGTCGCTTTTTTCTCCTACTCCATAGCTGTCTAACCAAAGAGCGAGATAAGGAGGGACATGGGATGGGCAACACGATCAGCAGTGCCCCACTGATCACCCTTTGAGAAAACAAAGTTTCCACAAGTCCAGTGGTGAGGCACATTAGCCCTGTCTCTGTACAAAGTGGCAGAAGGGTTTCCGAGTTTTGCTAGATCTGCTGGGAAAACATATTTCTGGAGGATACCAGGCTGTCCCTGGCCTTGGATGTAACATTGTCTCCTCTATTCTGTCAACATTGTAGACTCCCTTTAAAAACAAAAGTGAACTGAATGCCAGAAAATAATTAGACAGAGGAATGGAAACAGTTGCCCCATCTATGTGGCACAATCTTCTGTCTGCTTCGGGCTGAAATATAAAGCCTTTCCTCCTCCTCAATCTAGAGGATTTGGGCCCTCGCCTACTTAGATTTCCACCTTAAGAGAATACCGGAGGGCTCCTAAGAGTGTTTTGCCCAATGATGGCTTACTGAGAGGATGAAACAAAAGGGCTTGGTTTGAATGACCATCTACAGAGAACTATTCTAGCCAAGAGTGAGGGTGTCATTTTGCCTATTTGCGACGAGTTAGACAGCACAGAGGATTGGGACTCCAGTTGCTGCCTCTGTGTAGGGCTGGCTTAAGGCTACAAATGCATGAGCAGTAAATGTGAAAATGAGTAGAAGGACCTGTAACAGTAAATTGCTCAGGTTGAAACTGTGATAGTGGAAAGTGACAATGACCATAGACTACATGAGCAATTCATAACTGACTTTTCTACTTTATCAATTACGGTGGACCTCAGTGCTATAGAATATAAAGTTTTGTAAAAAGTGTGTTTTCAGTCACCTTGTACAGAAATCATTCCTGCGCCACAGGATAACAATTAGATGGTTCTCCAATGTGAGTGGACAGATTCTAAAACACCATGCTTGAATCCCGCTAACCCCCTCCTTCCGCAATGTGAATCACAGCTGTGGAATGAGAAGATACAAGTGGTCATTAATATAGCCTCTGTGGTTGAATAAGATACTCTAACAACCTAAGCAAGTCCGTCTTACTATCACAGTCTCATCGATGCAACATTATACATACCCCAACACACTTTTGTCTATCTCTTTGTGCAAGCACTCATTACACGTGTGACATACTTGGAGTTGCAGTGCTGATGAGGAACATAACTGTGACTGAAGTAATGATCCTGCACCGAGGGATTCAGGCAGTGAACTACCATCAACATATAGATCAGGACCGATGCCTGGCAGCCCGCAACCAGCCTTCCCTCCACCATTCGCAAGGCGAACAGGAAGCAACAAGCAGGGAAGAGGATAGCAGCATCTGGGAAGCCTCAACCAGTCAGCCATCAATAAGCAGTAATCCAGCCAACCAGTCAACTAGGAAGCAAATCGTCTCAGACAGGTAGGGTTCACGCCACTTACTACTTGGTAACCAAACAGCAGTCAGCCAGAGAGATGCAAGCTTTCTAGCACTCGGACAAATGTTCGCCAGATACCATCTGGCCAGCCACACAGGCCCCCGTGTTCTTGGCTTTTCCACTGTCAATGAGGGAAAGTGTTAGAAACAATTGAGAGCAAGTAGAACAGTCACGCACACGTGTGTACACCACAGGTCCATCGGGGAATTCCAGCGTTATTTCGTTCAGGCCTATTTTTTGTGCCTCTTCATTTCTATGGCTTTGCAATAACCAGCACAATGAACTCTTGTTTTTAACGCGATCTTTGGAAAGCTTTTACACCAGTAGCAATATATGTTTAGGGTTTTCTGTGCCTATACCCAGTATTACAATGGTTTAAATGTCACACTCTCATTCATATTTTTCGGTCAACAACATAATACCGAAGTATATGGTGCACTTGAGTTCTTGATTTTGTGGGGACAATCTGCATCTGCCCCTTTGTAGCAATAATTCCGATTTCCTTTTGTTCAACAAAATGTTTATTCAGCTATTGTTCACAAATCATTTCTGTAGACTACACAATAGTATAACACAGGGCGAGGAAAAACGCAGACTAAACGTCCACATTAAATACATTTTACCGGTTTAAGTGCCTCACGGTTCGCCTTGTGCCCTTTCATTTTGGGAACAAGAGTATACTTCTGGAGTAGGGATGAATGCAAGTCCAATAGTCTAAGACAGTTCTTGCTTGCAGCTGGATCATATAGCAGTTTTATCTGCTGGGAAGGGTACTTGAAACTCGCTCTTTGCATTTTACAGAAAAGGGTGTGATTGTTCTGAATGACAAACAAGTAATGGCCATAGAAACGTTTTAGGCTGAGGTCGAGATGGAAGGTGGGGAGGGAGAGCACTGTAGGTTTCTATCAGTCACACAGGGGAGCTGCCATTTTGCAATCATACTTATTATATCATCGTGAACTTTGCAAAAAAAGTCACAATATGAATATACAAATTGAAGAATTGCCAGGATATTCAATATAAATATCCTTATAAATGTTTCAAAATCTAGGTAATATGCCTTTTATTCTCAATATTTTATGTTGAAGAGAATGTAGGACCTGGCAGTGTTCTGACAGAGGCTGTGTGTGTGGTGCACAAGGCCCCCTGTAAATGCTCACCTGCCTGATCCTCCCTTTCTGAAAATGTATACATTGTAAAAACACGTGCTTATATTGTTCCATAAAAAGACACTAACTCGATCTATTGAGAAGCTGCTGCTGGCAGCTATTGAAACAAAGTAAAGACTAAAGTAGTAGTAGTTGTCCAGTCAGGATATCTTTTTCTAGGAGTAACCCGCGTAATTCTGGTTTTCCAGAGGGCATGGACAAATAATTCTACCGACTTTCTGCAAAAAAAAAAAAAAAACAAGTTTGTCAGCTTCCCCCAGAACAAAGTACTTAACTTGAAGGGCACATAGAACAAGTTCACTAAAAGAACACGAGTTCTGCGACCAAGATAGTTTATTGTGAAATTCCTAAGATATCTTGGGAAAGAGTTGTTGGGTAAAAAGTGACACGTGAGACAAAGCACAAAACACTAATCTGAAAATCTGAAAAAAGATGTTAAAGAAAGAAGGAAAATGTTCAAAGAGCCAAAGCCAGAAAAGAAAAACACACATATTAAGTGGTTTACAGTGCAGCTTTGAAATGAACGTGGAAGGGTTGATTGTGAGTTTTACAGGGTCCCAAAAGCTGGGAATGTCTACATAATATTTAAGACCCCACAGAGGAACAGGCCATAGATCAAAAATGAAACGGAGCAAGTGGTGAACTGATAGACCGCAGTTCTTTATGTAAAATTATTTTAGTTATATGATGTTACAATTTA
The DNA here is from genome assembly GCF_031143425.1 of Pleurodeles waltl. NCBI lineage: Eukaryota > Metazoa > Chordata > Amphibia > Caudata > Salamandridae > Pleurodeles > Pleurodeles waltl. Next base: position 352,481,466 of record NC_090438.1, read on the forward strand.
ATATTGTCCTGGTTTCACTCGTGTGTGGTGTAGGCAGCTCACTGTCTCATGGTGATTAACTTCTTGACTCCGAGGCTTGTAATGTTGTGGTGGTTTATTTTTTGATGAGATCCCTTTGCTAATGAGACCTCTGGTCATGCTTTACCGTCCCAACATGCTATACATTTTTAATGAATCGTACTCTATATGTGTTGCTGCCCATGCTGTGAAGGCTGTAATGCATGTGCTTGTTCAGTTGAAGAGATTAGGAGCTGTTCTAGTGGATGTCGGGCTTGAAGGGCAACATGCTTCTTGAAGTGACCACTCCATACCTGCTTTGTGCATGCAAGGGAATGTAGATTTTCCTAGTCTTTTGATGGAAAGTCTTAATTTTATTAAAGACACGGAGGCGAGTATTATGCGTTTCTTTTCTTACTTTAATTAAACAGCAGCAGTCAAGAAACGTACTACAGTTCCCAAGAGGCTAAGAAAAAAGAGCCAATGGGAATAAAAACGTAGTCAGGACATGTACACCAATCAGCATGCATATATGGTATTATGACATAACTTGACTGCGAACAGCCCTCTTTTCTTGCAAAATAAGTCAGTGAGTATTAAATAAAGGAAAAATGGCAAAGAGAATAAGAATAGCCATGAGAAAAGAAAATAAGTCAGAACAAAAGTTCAAAATTCCAGGGAACCGAGAATGATCCCGGCAAAAAGCTTCAGCTGGTAGTCCAACTCTGGAAGATAACAATGAAGTTTGAAGACTGGAAATCCAGGAAGAAGATGATGCCTTAAGAGGAAGGTTGAATGGTGGACGTTGATGCCAAAAAAGGGGGGGGGGGGGAGAAACAAAAGTTAAACAGTGTGGAGGGATAATACTCGCCTCCGTGTCTTTAATAAAATTAACACTTTCCGTCAAAAGACTAGGAAAATCTACATTTTATGTCAAGACCGGAGGCTTCTATTATGCAAGTTCAAAGCATATTAATTATATTCAATGAAACGTTATAACCCGGTTTACAATAAAAAGCTTTAACTACATTGTCATTAGACCAGTCTGCATATTTAAGAATATCCTCTAAACGGGAACCTGCCCAAAAGGCTTTGGAAGCCATAGCTCCTCTGGAAGAGTGAGCTCCAAACATGGAAGTGTCAATACCCGCCAAAGACATAACCCATTTGACCCAACGAGCCAAAGTAGAGGCCGAAACAGGATTATAGGATTTTCTAAATGAAATTAGGATACAGAGGACGTTCTTAAATCTGCAGTCTGTTGTTCATATGTTTTTAAGCATTGTCCAACACATAGCTTAGGGTGATCTGGAAAATAAGGATACAAAACTGAAGATAAATTTGTTTTGGTTTGACGAACCACAGTAAACAGAACTCCAGATGGAGTGAATTGTCGATTAGAAATATCTAAAGCTTTAACATCAGGAAGACGTTTGATAGAAACAAGACATAAAAGCATGGTTAACACTTTACAAATTAGTGATAAAACTCACATCTGCTGAAAAGGAATCAATGTGTTTTCCCAAACACCAGCTGTGCCATAAAGACCAGGCTGATTTGTAAGCTTTCTTTGTCCCTGGAGCCCAGGATTGTGAAATATATTGTGAAACTTCCGACGAAATGGAAGGGAGGGCTTGGGAATGCCCGAGATTTTCCATGAAGACAGGGTTAGAAGATTGTTCAAAATGAGAGGGTGGGGACGACAAAGTGGATCTAACAACAGATTCGGGAAAGAAGGAAGAAGTAAAGGAAAATCTATTGAGAGTTCCAAGAGAGTTGGGAACCAGATTTGGGATTGCCAAAAGGGAACTATGAGCACTAAAGAAGCTTGTCGTCTGAGCTGAGCGAGCACCCTGCTGATCATGAAAAAAAGAGGGAAAGCGTAATTCAGGGATATTGACCAATCCTGTAAAAAGGCATTGGATGCTAAGGCCAACGGATCTGGACGTCAACTGTAGAATTGAGGAAGCTGAGTGTTGAGGCGGAATGCAAACAGGTCGATAACTAAAGGGCCCCATTTGTTCTGTATCTTTTGAAAAATTGAGGCATGGAGTTTCCAATCACTTGAGTCCCGAAGATGGCGTGAATGCCAATCTGCGACTGAATTGAGAGTTCCTGGAAGGTACTCTGCATGAACCGAAATATGGTTTGAAAGGCAAACTTCTCAAAAGCCTTTGGCTAGTTCCGCCTAGGGTTTGGACTTCATGCCCAAGGTGATTTATATGACGGTCTGCCGAAATGTTGTCCATCCTGAGAAGGCTAGCACAACGAACTTTGTTTTTTGCGAGGCTTCTGATTGCAAAGGAGCCGGCAAGCATCTCTAAACAGTTGATATGCAATTTGGACTCCTCTAAAGACCATGTACCTCCAGTCGAGATTGGCCCACATCGGGCCCCCAGCCTGAACGGCTTGCATCTGATTCTAATACTAGATCTGGGGCTGATGCAAAGATAGTTCTTCCGTTCCAGGCGTCTAAATGGTCTATCCACCATTGAAGTTCTGTGCGTGAATCGAGATCTAGTGGGATAGTGTCTGAATATGAAAGGCCTTTCCTTAAGTGACAAATTTTCAATCTCTGAAGAGCCCGATAATGAAGGGGACCTGGAAATATCACTTGAATAGAGGAGGAAAGAAGACCCACTATTCGAGCCAACGATCTTAGAGAAATTAGAGAGCTGCGTAAGATCTGCAGAATCTCTAATTTTATGTATTTGATTTTTGCGGAAGGAAGAAGGAGAGTGGCTGAAACTGAATTTATTTGGAAGCCTAAAAAGTCTATAATTTGTGCCGGGGTGAGAAAGGACTTTTCTCTGTTGATGACAAATCCTAGGTTTGACAGAAGGGAACATGTGAGAGATAGATGAGACAAGAGAGACTGAGGAGACTGGCTCATTATGAGAATGTCGTTGAGATAAATGATGAGTCTTACACCTTGAGCCCTGAGAAATGCTACCACTGGTCTCATGAGCTTGGTGAAACACCATGGGGCCGATGATAGACTGAAGGGTAGAGAGGTAAAATGAAAGTGCTGGTTTAGCCACTGAAATTGTAGAAACTTCCTGAAATCTGGGTGAATTGGAACAACTAAATATGCATCTTGAAGATCCAAACTAACCATCTAATCGTGTTGGAGGAGTGTATCTCTGAGATGAAGGATGGTTTCCATTTTGAAGTGTTGGTAGACCACGAAGTGATTAAAGAACTTGAGATTTATTACAGGACGCATATTTTTGTTTTTCTTCTGAACCAAGAAGATGGTGCTGGTAAAACCAGACGGATCGGGTTGGGTAAGGGCAATGGCCTGTTTTTGCATGAGGGATTTTACTTCTGAAGAAATAAGGTCTGACATGTCTGTGGAAAAACGTGGAAGTGGAGGTAGCTGTGTTTGAACAGGGATTGAATAAAGTTCGATAATATAACCTTTGACAGTGTTCAGAACCCAGGGGTCTGAAGTGATTTCTGACCATTTTTGAAGGAAATAATGGCGGCGACTTCCTACGGGAATAGAAACAAAAGGTAGACTTACTTGATTGATTGGAAGATCTGGAATTTCTGTAGCCTCTGGAGCGGAAACCTCTGCCTCTCTGCGGGTAGAATTACGGCCTATATTCCTGGTAGAACGCATTGTGGTAGCCTCTGGAACCTTGGTTGTAATATGAACGGCTGGCAAAGTGGTTCCTTCCTCTGCCAGCCCTGCCAAAAACACGTTGTGGAAACATCTTTTTTAAGGATTGTTGGGCCTTATCCAAAGATGTGAACGTTGCAAAATATTTACTTAGTTCTTTGATGAAAGATACTCCAAAAAGTAAACCTTTGGTTTTTATATGAGGCTGAACAGTTGCCAAGTTGACCAGCTTAGGATCAAGTTTTATCAAAAGACCTTTTCTCCTTTCATGTGTCAACGCAGAGTTGGCATTCCCAAGAAGACAGAAAGTGCGCTGAACCCATAAGGTGAGCTCTTCTGAATCAATAAAGGTACCATCAATTCTGGCTGCCTCGGCAAGATCAAATATGCGAGTGAGAGGTCAGAGGACATCTAACAGTTTGTCTTGGCAAGATGACAATGCCTTGTCCACTCCTTTGCGTGTAATTGTGGGAGAGGGACGGACGAGGGCATTCAGACTTTAGCTTGGCCCTGGTTTGTTTGTCTAAAGGGCAGTTACGTTTGGCAGAGACATATTGAGCTATGCGGTCCGCAGGGACCCACTCAGTAGAGTTAGGATGAAGAATGTGGCAAGGGTCAAACATTGGAAAACCTTCCGGGTCTAAGAGAGATATGGGTTTGGATAATCTTTTGGGTCTTTTTTTTTTGAAGGAGGGGATGATAAAGAACTAGTGTCGTCCTTGTCAGATAAATTGATATCTGAATCCAAATCATGCATGTCGTCATCCGTATCAGGGATAGAAGTAATGATTATGGGGGGTATAATATTTTTTTAGTTAGTTTTATGTTTTAAAGACGATTTCCCATTGTCCGAATTTTTATACTCCTTGGAGGGAGCCTTGTGCGGAACTGCGTCCTCTGCCATGTGTGAGGAAACCTCACTCGTCTTTGGCGCCATTTTTAAAAAAAAATTGGGATGTTTAATAGGATAAAAGGTGCTGACTGCATTCCCCTGCAGCCTGGTTCCGAAATAGTCCATGAAATTATGTTAGAAAAAGATGATTCCAGATTTGTAGAAAATTTCTGAATGGAACATGAAACAGCTTGCTGAACAGAGGATTTAATAAAAGCATTAAAGTTCCTGCCTGATGGAATTAATATCCACAAGGGCATCATGCCCTAAAGAAGAGCTATCCGTCTCCATAATATAGAATAAACTAAACTGTAAAGGAAAAGGTTGAAAAATTGGCAAAAAAGGGCAGTGAAGAGAAGGAACGAAGCTCAGCCTATGGGCGAAACCAGAGGAGAAGCAGGAAGCTGTGGCTGTCACTCGGGGCTGAACGAGGAGGCGAGCGCAGGTAAGAGGATGTTGAAATATTATTCTGGAGTAGAATAAAAACTCCGTTATTTATAGAGATGCGGTCGCATTCAGACCGCTGGCAAATAGAAGCAACGATGCTCTGGAGTGTGGATAAACTCTAAAACTAGATTTTTTGGAGCGCAGCAGGAAAAACTCGACATAAGCGTTTCCTCAGACGCGGCAATATGGCGACCGCCGTCTGAGGAAACGTTAAGCCTGTTGGGAAATGAAGCGCGCGAGGCACTTCGCTCAGTAAGACCGTGCGGCAACTTGCCGACTGGACGGGAAACTTTACAGAAACACGGCAGAGCGTGAAAGGATTATATTAAAAAGCACCATTAATAAAATATAATGCAAATACAGATGAAACACAGAATACATTTGAATACAGAAAATTGAAGGTACTTAACTTGACTGCGAGCAGCAAGAAAAGAGGGCTATTCGCTGTTAAGTGATGTCATAATACTCTATATGCATGCTGATTGGTGTACATGTTCTGACTACGTTTTTATTCCCATTGGCTCTTTTTTCTTAGCTTCTTGGGAATTGTAGTACGTTTCTTGACTGCTGCTGTTTAATTAAAGTAAGAAAAGAAACGCATAATAGAAGCCTCAGGTCTTGACATAAAATTAAACTGGTCCTACTAATGGCCATACTGTTCTGGTCCAGTGTGTGAGGTAAGTTTGCACTACTGATAATCTTATTTCCTGAGTTGCGTGTTCTTGTTGGTGTAGGCTGTAATGTTGAGTCTCTGGGATCCGAGTATGTTGGCAAGGGGGGGGTGCATGCTGATGTTAACGAGGGTGAGGCTGAGTGATGAGCCTTGAGGGACTCCGCAGATGATTGGTTTGGGTTCGGAGATGAAGGGTTGGTGTTGGACTTGTGCTCTGCAGGTGAGGGTGTAGGTGATCCATCTGATGGCAGCTCCTTGGATGCCTATTTCATGAAGTCTGGTGATGAGTGTGTGGTGGGAAATGGTGTTGAAGGCTGCTGATAGATCGGGGAGGATAAGGACCGCTGTTTCTCTTTTTTCGAGCAGCATCCGGATGTCATCTGTGGCCGTGATCAGGACTGTGTCTGTACTTTAGTTGTTGCGAAATCCGGTTTGGAAATCGTCCAGGAGGTGATTATGCATCAGATAAATGGTGAGTTGTTGCTTGATGTTTTTTTTAATGACTTTGGCCAGCAAAGAGAGTCAATTTACTTGACTATGCAGAAGAGCTGCTTACTTTCGTTGGGATTAGCTTTGATGCGTAATGCCAGGGCTCTTTTCTTGTCTCAAGTAGTTGGTGGTATAGGTTGAGTGTTGATTTGTAGGCGGTTCTGTTGGCTGGGTATTCAGAGGTGCACCACTGTCTCTCCAGGTGCTTGCAGTAGTGTTTGGCTGTCCTGAGGTTCTCGGTGTACCAGCTGGCTTGCTTAGTGGATCTTCTTTGTTTCTTGCTCTTGATGGGGTAATGAGGTCATCGCAGTCAGTGATCCAGGTGTTGAAGCTTCTGATGTTGTAGTTCACATCGTTGTGGTGTTTGGGCATGTTTAGGGCAAGGGTGTTCGTCCTTTCAGTCTCTGAGGCTTTGTTGCAGCTGCAACAGGCAGCGTTGGGTTGCGTGTGCAGGTGTAAGGGGGGTCATGATGCTGAAGTGGATGATTGACTGGTCGGTCCAGGTGAGTTCAGTGGTGTGGATATATTTTATGTAGTCGCTGGATGTGACTAGGCGGTTCAGTGTGGGTCCGTGGATGTGCGTGGGGTCATGTAGGAGCTGGGGGGGAGGGGAGTGATGTTGTTCGGGCTATTGACTGAGTTAGGGTGGCTTATGTCATAGAGGTGGAAGTTGAGGTCATCCAGGAACATATAGTCCTTAGAGACAGTGGTAAGGAGGGGCAATTAAATCAGTGACAAGGTTGGGTGGTTTGAGGTCTCCGTGGATGGTATGCAAGGGTTCCGCCAATGGTGGTTTTTTTGCCCGTTTGGATAGTGAAGTTGAGGTGTTCCATTGCTGGTATGGTGTTGTCTGTGGGTGTGGTACATTTAATAGAGTCTCTGTGGATGACGGCGATTCCTCCATCCGGCTTGTTGATGCAGTTGCAATGAGTAATTCTGTATCCTGCTGGTATGGTGGAGGTGATGTCGGGGGCTAGCGCGGGGTTGAGCCAGTTCTCAGTTAGGAAGATGATGTCAGGCGTGCAAGCTCAATAAGGTCCCAGACCTCAGCGGGGCATTTGCTGAGTGAGCAAGTGTTGAGGAAGGGTGCACACGAGCTGATGGTGAGGAGCTAGTGTTGTGCTTCAAGGGGGCTAGGTGTTAATGAGAGGGGTTCGGGCGTATGTGTTGTGGCTGGTAAATTGGCAGAGGGTGCAGGTGAAAGGTCCTACCGTGGCCTGTGGTGCAGCAGCAGTGTTTGTGGCATTGTCCAGGATCGAGGTGATGGAGGGCAGTATAAGTGAAGCTGTGGGTGGTGGGTGGAGCAGGTTTCCTGGTGCTGGCTTGTGGCCCAGGCGTCGACAGGTGCAGACAGGCTTGCCTGTGGAGTGGCAGCCATTAATAAGGTCCTGGAGGTGGAAGGGGCACTAGAAGGCAGTGGGCGAGGCTGGCAAAAAAGTGGGAATGAGAGACAAGCCAGGATGAGGCGGGGGAAAGGAGAAGGATAAGATTAAAAAAATAAAATAAGCAAAAGACTAATAAAAGGACCCAAAGAAGGCAGAAAAAAGGAAAAATATATTATGAATGAAGGCATAAGGAGAGAGCAAAGCAATAGGTAAAAGACTGAAGTGGAGAGTAAGAAAAACGGGCAAGAAATGGGTGAGAGATGCAACGAAAAGGGCAGGAAAGAAAGCAGGATCAGCAAAAAGGGCTTGAAAGAGAGCAGGAAGAGGCTCGAGAAGAGAGTGCCGCAGAACAGTGAGAGAAAGAAGAATGCAGCAGAGGAACTCGGATCCTGGAGAGCTAGCCAAGGGTTAACAGAGCTAGATGGAGAGCTGGGACTGGGCACCTTCTCTGTAAATGGCTTTGAGCCAACCTATTACTTATCATTCATTGACATCCTTGTCACCCTTCTTTGCTGCCTCCTAATTGGCCTATGCCCACCAGGAGTCACTTCCTCTTTTGTCTGTGGGGCATGGACCAAGCACAGATTGAGTCATCCTAATTAGTTTATGTTGGCTACTTGCACTGTGATTAAGGTACTATTTTTTTTCCCCTCCATCCTCCTCTGTGTTGGTTCTTCCTCTTCCACCCTCCACCCAAATGTCTGAAGGAGTAATCATGGAGCTCCCTGATTTTCAGCTCTGGAATATCTTTGGTTTAAGTCTCTGACAGTCTATACTGGTTCTCTTTTCACAACAGAGTGATTGTTACTATCATTCTCCAACATGACTGAGCACGTCTGCTACTCCTGTTTGGAAATAGCTTTTAACGTTTGTAGCTCCACAACACTGCTGCCACCTAGCTACATATCCTTTATCCCCAACTGGTACAGTATATTGCTTCCTCGCCCACCTGCCCCTCCCAGTCTAAAACTCATTAATTTTTAAACAAACCAGTTCTCACAGAAGAGTTGTACATACTAACATGCTCCTGCATTATATCAGAGGCATTTGATGTTTACATAGATTGTAGGTCAAGATAATTAGTAACATATTATATTATAATTACATTTAGGTAGCACACTGTGTTGAAGCGCTATAGCACAATTCACTGGCAACTTTAAGTACCACACAATGCCACTCCACACCATGTCACACAATGCCACTCCACACCACCCAATGCCACTCCACTCCACACAGTCATGCCACGCTGCAAAATGCCACTTCATTCCACTCCACGCTACACAATGTCATTCCACTCGGTCTCACTACCCAATGTCACTCTATGCCACAGAAAGCCAATCCACTCACTGTCACTACATGCCACACAATGCCACTCCAGTTTAACAAAGCCAATAGATCTCACATAAGCAAGACTTATTGACTTTTCCAATGCTCATTTCTTTGTTTGTGCACTGTTGCTAGGGACGCTTGTACAGCGAGTGTGTGTGTGTGTGTGTGTGTGTGTGTGTGTGTGTGTGTGTGTGTGTGTGTGTGTGTGTCTGCCCACGTGCTAAGGAAGGTTGCACTGTTGATACCGGTTAGAAATTGCATCTCTAGTTGGCAGAGGTTTGCACTCTGTCCAAGTAGGGACCACAATCTTATTCAGGACAAGTAAGATGCACACTAAAGGTTTACCTGCGTTTATCCTCTGGTAGCTTGGCAAAGGGTAGTCAAGCTAAACTAAAGAGGCCATGTGTAAATATTTGTATACTCCCTCAGTGAAAACACCCACCACCACAAAGGATTTCACACCAGTTTAGAAAAATATCCAATATTTATCAGAATCAAACAAGACCAGAACAACAAAAATCCAACAAACAGAGGTCAAGCTATGAATTTTCAAACATGAATTCAAAAATCAGTGTAGCCCCAACCAGGGCTATCCGGTCTCGCTGGACCAGGGCAAACCCAAAAGTTCAGTCAGACCAAAGTGGAGCCCGGGCCATGTACAGGAGTCACGCAGACCCACTAAGTACCTTTGTTGCATTGATGATCGGTGATGATGCAGAGAGGGGATGTGTCTCGCTTACAGGAGGTGCGTGGTTTCCTGATCAGGCAACATCGTTAGTGCGCCGATGTCCAGAAGTGATGAGTACCAGTTTCAATGTATTGGTGCTGTGTCGGGCAAGTCGGAGCTTTGTTGAAATTCTGGATCGTTGTGTCGCACAGTCGGCGAGTGGTATTGGCAGCTTCGGTGCAGGCAGTGGCACAGCGGCATTTCTGCAGCAGGATGTGTAATTTCCAAGTGGTGCACCAGTGTTGATGTGTCAGTTCTTGTGTTGCAGTATCACACTCACCTCCAAGGGCCCAGGGCTGGATTTGGCACCACTTGGCAGAGCAGGACTCACAGTAGCTGCTAGTAGCAAGATACAGATGAAGTTCTTGATATACCTTAGACTTCAGAAACAGGAGGCAATCTCAGTCAGGCCCTTGGAGAAACTTTAGATTGCAGGATGTAGAGAGTTTGATCCATTCCTCTCACTCCCAGGCAAGAAGCAGCAGGTCAACACAGGAAAACAACCAGCAAAGAGGTAGTCCCTCTTGACAGCACAGCAGTCCTTCCTGGTAGAACGTCCTCCGTTCAGAACTGTTCTGACTATATGGTGTCAGAGACCCAATATGTATACCCAGAAAGGCCTTTGATGTAGGGGTAATGTCAAAATAATTCTCTGAGTAGCACAAGGATCCCTTTAAACCCAGACCTGGCTCCAGACTACCAGTAGGAGGTAATACGCCCTTTGAGGGCCGGACACAACCTATTCAGATGTATGCGTGCACTACCTCTCCTTCCTTCTCCCTGCCCAGAACGACTATCCGTATACAGATGAATGCAGATGTATCTCCTGTCACACCCAGCCAGTTATGTTTGTGGCTGTCTGGAGAGACTGCATAAATGTAGCTGTCACCTAACCCCAGATGTGTATTCAGAGACGGTCTAATGCACAGAATGGTTAAAATTAAAAAATGTCATCTTTCTAAAAGTGGCATTTTCAAACCTGCAATTTAAGAACAAACTTTACCAAAAGATGTATTTTTAAATTGTGGGTTCAGAGACACCAAACTCCATATTGCTCTCTTAGAAATGGGGTCTCTAGTTGGCAGTGGTTTGCACCCTGTCCAAGTAGGGACCCTTACTCTAGTCAGGGGAAGGGAGTCACACAGCTTACATAATCCATGCTCACTCCCTTGGTAGCTTGGCTTAAGCAGTTAGGCTTACCTCAGAGGCAATGTGTAAAGTATTTGCACATACACACAGTAACATAATGAAGGCACCTCAAAAGTACTCCACGTCAGTTTAGGAAAATAGCCAATATTTATCTGCGTAAAATAAGACCAAAACAAAAAAATAATCCAACATACACAAGGAAAGATATGAATTTTCAAACATTAAATGTAGTATAGCACTTAGAGACACAATAGCTCCAACTAGAGCTATCAAAATGGCTTGACGGAGTTGGTTCCAACAGTCCGACGCCACCTGCGAGGTAGCGTGGCTGGCCACATAGTCGTGTAGACCGTGGTTACAGTACCTTGGAAAACGATGAAACAAAGATCTTGCATGGAGTCGGGGAGGTGAGGCGTCACTGGAGCCAGTGTGGCGTCAGTTCCTCACTGCCATCAGGGAGCTGAGGCATTCTTTCCTTACAGCTAGGCATGGGTGGTGAGGCGTCTGTTCCTTAATGATGCAGAGGAGGTGATGGCGGTGAGGAGTTCATTCCTTACAACAGGGTAGGTTTGATGAATCCAGCAGGTCAAGATGCGAGACGTTGACATCGCGGTGTTACAATCACACCATGGGGCCACAGATACTGCGTTGGAGTTTGATTCGGGTGCCACAGAACACAGCACTCTGGACTAAACCGGTGGCAAGACTTCAGAAGTGCTGCAGCAGCATCAGACCTGTGTTGCAGGTCGCGGTTGTTGCACTGAGCGTGGACCACGGCTCTGGTGCAGGCAGCGGCATGGGGACAGAGATCGATGCTGGATCCAAAGTCGTTCTGTAAGTCAATGCACTAGTTTCTTCATTCAAAACTCACTCCCAAGGACCCAGGAACTGGATTTAGCACCACTTGGTAAGTCAGGAGTCTCAGCAAGAGACCCCAGCTGCTGGCAGGTAAAGTCTTTGATGTCCCTGATACTTCTTAACAGGAGGCAATCTCAGTCCAAGCCCTTGGAGAACCTTTGGAAGCAGGATGCAGAAAGTCAAGTCCAGTGATTTCACTCCCAGGACAGAAGCAGCAGGCCAGGAAGCAACAGGCAGAGTGGAAGTCCCTCCTACAGCATCCATCTCTTCCTCCTGGCCGAATTTCCTTAGTCCAGAACGATTCTAACTTTGTGGTGTCAGAGGTCCTGTACTTATACCAATTTCTGTCTTTGAAGTAGGCAAACTTCAAAGAGAAGTCTTTGTAGTGCACAAGACACTGCCTTTCCCTGCCCTGGCCCCAGACACACTCCAGGGGGTTGGAGACTGCTTTGTTTAAGGGCAGGCACAGCCCTATTCAGGTGCAAGTGTTGGCTCTTCCCACCACTCTATCTCAGGAAGACCCATCAGGATATGCAGGGCACATCTCCGCTTCCTTTGTGTCTAAGGTGAATGCACAAACAGCCCAACTGTCATTCTGACCCAGGCATGTATTCAGCAGACGGGCAGAGGCACATAATGGTTTAAGCAAGAAAATGCCCAGTTTCTAAAAGTGGCATTTTCAAACTTACAATTCAAAAACCAACTTTGCCAAAAGATGTTTTTTAAATTGTGAGTTCAGAGACCTCAAACTCCATATCTCCACCTGCTCCCAATGGGAAATTACACTGAAAAGATATTTTAAGGCCATCCCCATGTTACCGTATGGGAGAGATAGGCCTTGCAATAGTGAAAGCCGAATTTAGCAGTATTTCACTTTCAGGACATGTATAACACTCTAGCACATGTCTTACCTTTTAAATACACTGCACCCTGTCCATGGGGCTGCCTGGGCCTACCTTAGGGTTGTCTTACATGTAGTAAAAGGGAATGTTTGGGTCTGACTAGTGGATGCACTTGCTAGGTCGAAATGGCAGTTTAAAACTGCATACACAGACCCTGCCATGGCAGGTCTGAGGTGTTTACAGGGCTACTAGTGGGTGGCACAGTGCTGCAAACCCGTTAGTAGCATTTGATTTACAGGCAGTGGGCACACCTGATGCACTATAGTAGGGATTTACTAGTAAATCATGTACGCCAATCTTGGATAAACCAATCACCAATGTATTTTAGATGGGGAGCATATGCAATTTAGCACTGGTTAGCAGTGGTAGGGTGCCCAGAGTCTAAAAGCCAACAAAACAGGTCAAAAAAAATAGGAGGAAGAAGACAATGTTTGGCGATAACCCTGCAAAAAGGGCCAGGTCCAACACTGTATGTTCCAGATTGGAAATTCCGCTTTAGAAATATTACAAAGTAACCCCAGTGTTAGCTTATGGGAGAGATAGTCCTTGCAATGGTGAAAAAATGAATTTAAGAGGTTTTAACTATCTGGACATGTTAAACTCATAAGTACATGTCCAACCTTTTGAATACACTGCACCCTGCCCTTGTGGCTATCCAGGGCCTACCTTAGGGGTGACTTACATGGAATAAGAATTAAGGTTTGGGCCTGGTAAATGGGTACACTTGCCAGTTTGAAATGGCAGATTAAACTGTACACACAGTTGCAATGGTAGGCCTGAGACATGTTTGAAAGGCTACTGTCACAACCAGTGCTGCCGGCTCATCAAACCCTGGGCAGATATAGTATACTTTACTAGGGACTTACTAGTTACTCAATATGCCAGTCATGGAGCAGCCAGTGTTACAATGTTTTAGAAACAGAGAACATGCACTTTGGTACTGGTCAGCAGTGAAAAAGTGCGGAGTTGCAGACCCAGCAAAAACAAGGTCAAAAAGCAAGGAGGAAGAAGGTAAAAAGTCTGGGGGTGACTCTGACAAAAAGGGCCGATTTACAACAATACCCACGTGGTTCCTCTTTGTGTGCAAGGGAAGCTTGCATTGCTGATGCCCTTACATTTCTTAGTTTGTGCCTGTGGGCTCCTGAAGATGGCATTGCTGATGCCCGCGTGGTTCATGTCTTATGTTTGTGTGTAAGTGTTAGGGGAACCTGTACTACGGATGCATATGCAGTTCTATTTTTTTGTGTGTTTGGGTTAGAGAATCTTGTGCTACAGATGCATGTGTGTGTGTGTGTGTGTGTGTGTGTGTGTGTGTGTGTGTCTGTGTGTGTTGTTTTCTGTGCGCGCTAGGGAAGCTTGCACCACTGATGCATGTACGTCTTTGTTGCTTTTGTTTAAAAAGCTTGAACTTCTGATACCTATGTGGTTCCTATTTGTGTGCATTAGATAGGGAAGTTGGCAGTGATTATGCCGCTGTGGGTTCTATTCTCTGTGTCTTCCTGAAGTCTGAGAAAGACGTTTTGCTGTAGAAAAGCCATTGTGAATTCTTGTTTCATTTATAGAAGCGCAAACTGCGTGTCCCCTTTAACTGGAGTTAATTACTTGGTATTTAGCCTACCGACAAACGCCATCCTGCTATGCTGTTTTTAAATTACTAGACTTGACTGGACCGTCTGTACGGATGCTACTTTCTTTTTAAATGTCTGTTGGAAACGGAGGCTTCAACTTCCATATTTGGTGCTCTCGTGCCTCGCTTCTAACATCGTATCTACTGCTTCGAGGAGAGGAATTGGGTAGTTTCACTTGCCATATATGGCGATGACTTGGTTACTGTGCTTTCTGACCTGAATTAGAAATAACTGCTGCAGTGAAGTGCTGCCTTTTGCACAATCAGCGGAGTAAAGCGCCTGCTTGAGTGGCTGCACGGTGCAGCTTAAACTGAGAGTGCAAATTCGAAAGCATTCTGAGCGGTTTGAGCGTACTGTACTTTTAACGCTGCCTGATTCACTTGAAAGTAATCCTGGCGCTGTAGCCTGGTACTCTCAACGCCCCTCCCTCGCACTTTGAACTGCCATAGCCAAGGTCTGTGTTTATCTTACATTTACTTCCTCATATAGCAGTCGGGCAGAGCTCTTGCCGAAGGTGGATTTTGTCTGGCGGCACGAGATACGAAACGTTATGAATATTGTACAGCTGGGTCATGTGCTGTTTTGGCAGAAACTCCCTACGTGTATGGAAAGTTACTTTTTTCTTTTTTCAAAAGCCCTTTCAGTAAAAAAAATCATGAGAATGTATTCGTAAGTGGTCAGGCTTTTTTTCTCATTGAATTAGACAAAGGTGTTTACAAAGAAGAATTCTGCGCGGATAGTCTGCTGTCAGTCACATGTGGGCTTGCTGTCCAACACTTAACACACTATAGATTTCTGGCGCAGAAATACATCTCCGGGAATGATTTGATCAATCCGAAGTCCATTTGTTTTTCTCTCCTTCAAACATCAATCAATGCACATAAGCCCACGGGGATCCCTTGGAAATAGTCTGAGAGTGGATGTGGACGAAGGATGCGAAAGAGCCATAGGTAACCTATTGTGAAAACTATAGTCTTTGTCCATATTTTGTTTGGCCATGTTGCTGAAAGGAAAAATAAGCGCTATGAAATATCCAGCGCTGGCCGCACCATATCGCTTTTTTCCCTTAACTCTCAGCCATGCTGCTCTACAACATGGTGAAAAAAAAATAACAAAACCAATAGCACTTGCGTAGGCATGACCTTTTGACTTTGTCAAT
This sequence comes from Pleurodeles waltl, assembly GCF_031143425.1. NCBI lineage: Eukaryota > Metazoa > Chordata > Amphibia > Caudata > Salamandridae > Pleurodeles > Pleurodeles waltl. The sequence continues at coordinate 352,496,726 of NC_090438.1, forward strand.
GCTTTTGTTATCAGAAAGTGAAAAGAGCCTATCGCGTCTGATGTAATCTCTTTTAGCATTTCTCTTCGAAATACAGAGTAAGTAAAGTACACACGCAATCTCACGAAGAGACAGTTCCAAGCACAAAGGGCAAGTTAGACTGTCAAATATCCTGCTGAGGCAGTGTCGTCCGCGAACAACAGCACCCACTCAGATACACGTGATGACATAACATACATGCTAAAACCAAAGTACCTAGCAATCGACATGCATACTTGTTTTGGAAGACTCCAAACACCATGTGAGCATCAGCAAAGACATATTCCATCCATGCAGTGATTGCTGGCCCAGTGAGTACCCGCGCGAACGTGCACCTACTCCCAGAGACATGTGAGCACTGAGGACAGACACCAGAAGCTAACACCTGGGAGAGACTGGGGAAGAAGAGCACATGAGTGCAGACATGACGCCAAGGCCCTGCTTTCCCCTCTGCCGCTCATTCACAGGTGCACGCAGACAAATATAGCACACACATGACAGCCTAGACAGACCCTCTGAGGTAGGCATGACACAGATCGCTGTCATTGCGCATACCTGAGTCTAGCGTTGCCTTGGCGACTGCTTACCGGACTCTGAATGAGTCAGAGCTTGTTCCGCCCGGTCTGCCTTCCACGTACGTCAAGTATCTCTGCACAGAACACAACCGAAGGGTATCAAGAGATTGCTGCTGTGCAAGTTCTCAGAGATTTTATAATATTTTGTGCATTATTGAAATTGACTTTGTGGATTGTTTAAGATCAATGGTTTCTACGGGCGGGCGATGCTTGTGTTTTTTTTCGGTGGGGAGAGGGCACAAGCAACAAGGCAGGAGGGTGGGAGTGGCAGGCAAAAATGAGGGAGGATGGGACAATGAAAGATGGAAGGGGGCAAGCAACAACAAGAAGGGTGCCAGCAACAACACAGAGGGACGGGAGGGTGGTAGAGGCAGGCAACAACACTGAGAGGTGAGGGATAGAAGGATGAGAGGGAGGGATCCCCAGTGGAACTACACTCACTGGGCAAGGACGCAGTATTTTGGCCATGCTCTAGGGGGAGACACAAGCACACGTTGGCAAAACAGGAGCCAGCAATTACGAGTGATGATGAAGCCAACCAATGGCAAGCAGTGGGCTGGCACTAATACCCATTAATGCTAACAAAATATATCACAAGCAATGGTACATGACCTGGCTCAGGCAGTACCTAATAAGAAATGCACAAAAATGTAGAAAAGTGCTTCTTGCAGTTGACAGTATGGAACACGATGACCACCATAAATGTGTAAGGTTTGAGCCATTGTCTTCATGACAAAATTTGAGACCCATGGCAGGGCTGTGTGGTTTGGAGGGGCACAACATGTGCAACAAACATCTCAGGTGCGACATCCATCAGCCCACTGGGCTTTAGAAGACTAACAGTGGTGGCGCTGACATACTTATGGTGGCAGGACGAGGCATTGTAGCTGCCTCTGTCAGGGAGAGTCACTTACTAGCCTCTCCCACCTTTTTACAATTGATCTTCCAGGGACTCATGAAGTTCTGACGGTTTGTATTTTACGCAGTGTGGAATATGTCACAAATGATGCAAGTTGTTTTTTTTTTAGATAGCCCATTGCAAAGTAATTGAAGGAACGGGATGACTTTTTTTCTCATTTCGGTTGGCTTTGATGTGACAGGATTGAGTAGAGCGCTGTGAAGACATTGGCAATGTGGTCCCTTGCGTTCATTGGTAGTGGAACCTTGCTGAGATTTCAGGGAGGGACAGAAAATATGAGGTTAAAGGTGTTGCCTACTGAGTGGGGTGGTTTGTAGATGTGCTGCTTCGTGTCAAAGGTTTTGAGAAGTCTATAGAGGTATTCTTTATTTTCTTCATGCTGCAATCACCAGAGAGGCTGACGCCTCCAAAGAATGTGGGTTCGGATGCTGAAGGAATGCAGGATTGAGGGGCACGATCTCTGTGAAGTTGTTGTTGGATTTTGATGGGTGAGGGAGGTCTGTAAAGTAGATTAAATGAGTCTATCTGGGATACTGAGAAAGAGAAATGACAGGCAAGAATTTAGAAAGACTTGGGCATAGCTGGGTAATTTAGAAAGGTGGACCAGGAGAACTTGTGGGTGATGGTGACCCTCCTTCTGTTTTGTTTGTGCAGTCTCCAGTCATTGGATACCTTAGCCTGCAGGGTTGAGAACATCTAAGATGTGCATTAAGGTAGTTTAGAGGTGGATGTGAGCCATGTTTCTGTAATGAACAATGGAGGTGTGCTAAGTGATAATGTCCGCTATGTCTGAAGCTTGTGTTAATGGACATGAGCTGAGGAGTTTGTGTTGTGATCTATGTGTGGTAGTTAATGGTACAAAGATGAGGTTATTATTAGTATACATATTTTTAAGTATCTCTTTCAAGATTTTAACAATTAACCAACAATACAGATCTGCTCATGCAATGTTTTCACATATGCTTTATGAGCATCATCAATATGCAGTATTCTGTAATCACATGTGCATAAATGCAAATAATCCCATAATCTCAGGACCCACCTCGAAGTTATATGTTCTTTGCTCTATTATTAGTGCATGTATTGAGTATGTGTGTGTTCTGTGTTTAAGTGGTGGTGTTAGAAGTGGTGCATGGTATGTGAGGCATACTTGATAGAAAGATGTTCTAGATGTATGCCCTTTGTGGCTTGAATAGGTCCAAACAGATGCCCCTCATGTAGGTGTCTGCTCGTTGCAATAGATACCTAGCAAGAGATTGCCCTAGGAGTGAGGCAGAAAAAGTTTTAGGAAAGTACTACTTTGGTGATAAAAATGGCAGGTCTGGATTGGCTGTTGCATGTGGCAGGCAGTCGATGAAATGAGTGCTGCTACTGAGGGGTAGGCTTGGGTTCTCTAATGCCTGGCTGATCTCTGAGAAGCCTTCTTAAAGTCTTGCTGTGGTGGGAATTGAAGGCCTGTACTGGATTAATTGCTGTGGTAGGTGAGCAACATAACCGTTGCTGCTATGTTGCAGGCTGTAGCGCTCCACTACTCTAGTATGTCCTGGAGTTGCTGATTTGACTACTTCTTGTCCTACTGTGGTGAAAACCGAAGGGTTTACACTCATTGGCTGCAGTAGGCAAACATGGTGGGTAACGTGAATGATGCTGTTGCTGGGAGACACATTACGATGGTGTGATGTGCTGGAGAGCAGTTTTGCTCATCAATGTGCTCACTTCAGTTAGTGCCCACATTGTTCCACAATGTGCTGCTAAACTGAGATGTTAATTTTCTTTGAAGTATCTTGAACCGCCTCTAACTTCTCTGTGTTGTTTTCATCAACACTTATATTCTTTTAGTCTGTACGGTTTCCTTGTGAAGGAATAATTGGCAAACATTTTACAGAATGTCTTGATTTGGCTTATTTTGCAGCACAAACGATATTGCAATCCATCTGTACTATTCATACGGCTCGCCAGCAGCATTCTGTAATTTTTTTTTTTTTAAATTTTCCAATCTTCAACAGTATTAGTGGTACATTTAAGCAAAGAACGAAGCATTATAATGACATTTGCAGTAATAACTTTACAAATATGGTCCAGTGTATCAATCTAACATCTTATACATGCTTGTAGAACCCTCATGGATGGGGGGCAGGTTTGACCAATGGACGACGACCATCCATTGGACATATCAAACCCTCACAGCGAGTTCACTCCAGTCTGTTAAATCATTAATTATTAACTTAGCATCGGGTCTAAAAATCCTCATAGTCCATTGGACTGCATCTTGGTCCAGTATTTTATTGTAGGCAATCTTTATTTAGCCACCAGCACGGTGAACTATGCTGCTTTACATTTTTTTTACCTATTCAGACTAGTGTAATTCTCCGGATACGTGCACATGGTGTTGATTGCAGGGTTATATTAACTCACACCTAATATCTTATCACCATTTTTTCCCAGTATGCTGTCTTAGTAGAATATCACACCAATTGATGAAATGTTGCACAATCGGTTCCAAATGCTGAACAATTTCAGTGTCTTCAGGGGACAAAAATGTTCATCTTAGTTGGAGTAATATAAGTTCTATGAAGTGTGTTGAAGTGGAGCAGTCTAAATCTAGTGTTGCTACACACCTTTCATAATTTCAGTGCTGAATCTCACTATTGGTTTCCATTGTCTCTTTAACCATCATCTCCCCCATTGTCATACTGTTTCTGATAGCCAGTTGTTGCTTCTTCCCCTGTCCAGCATTCTTGAGTATGCCAGTGTCAGAGAAAAATGGGGAGCATACATGGTTGTCCCCATTTATGTAATGCTGCTCCATGCAGCCTGTATTATTGCAAAAGTTGTCCTTCCTCGTGGTGTACACTATTTGTGCTTTCTTAAATGTGATGAACAAGTCATCCATAGGTAGGTCACACATGAATCTACAGCCTCAATGCTTGCATTCAGTAATATCCATATCTCTTCCAGCATGTCTGAGCTTGGGATGATAACTGTGTTGAAGATGTGCTTCACTGTCAATCTTATTGTCTTCCTTTTTATAGGTGAGCAGATGCCAGCACCTGTAAGCTTAAATTTGTCAGTGTGTATTTGTTTTCTTCCCAGGAGCATGGACCAAATACTGATTGATTTCTTGATTAGTGTTCTTCTGCGCATCTTATGCTTGGATTGTGGTGGTTTTGCAGATAACTTGAAGCCATCAGGGATGAAGCTTGTGCATCCTTGTATTGCTGAATACAAACAACTAGCAATAACGAAACTTTGTGGCATGTGACCAGTTTCTGAAAGATACATTTTGGCTGCCTGTAGCTTTTATTGACTATGAGGCTGTCAGCATACTCCCTTAGTTTAAGAATGCTGCCATACAGTATGTGGTGTTCTGAATTAATTGTTGGTTATCTATTTTATAGTTTAGAACATGTTTTACCCATTAAACACCGTGCTTTCAAAAGATTTATGTTTCATCTTTACCTCTACTCACTAACTCCTAAATTCACCCTCACGTCGCTTGACCTCTACCCATCCCATAATCCTAAAGTCACCCTCTTGTCCCTTTACCTCTAGCCACCCACTAAACCTCAAGGAACCCTCACCTTATGTTTACCATCTCCAAACCCTCAAGTCATCCTCACATTCTGTTGTACTTGGGTGTCTGTGCAAGATCACTACCAGATATTTTGCCTTTACCCCTCCTTTTTTCTACCCAGTGCTAAAGTGCTTGAGCTCCCCCTTATTGTACAGTTGGCTTACACCTGATTGGCACATTTCATTTACTTGCACATCACGTGTATACGGTACCACAGGTACCCAGGAGCTGTAAATCACATGCTACTAGTGGGTAGCAGCACTCAGTGTGCCACCCGTTAATAGTAGTCTTTTAAAACATGGTTTAAGCCTGCAGTTGCAGCCTGTAGTGCAGTTTTAGAAACATGAAATTGTCCTGCCCAAAACCTTCGGAGGCCTTATAGGAGTTTCTAACTGCCTGGGCGTGTTAATTTCTTCCCCATCAGGAATGCATATTGCGCCCAGACAGTGAACACTAAGACCTGGATGTAGCTGGGAGAGGGCAATCCTACCAAGATGAGTGGAAGAGCTGTTCCATGCCCTATCCGAATTTCAAAGGGTTGCCTCTAGCCCATTCACAAAGGGATTCGACAACAGCCTCATGTCCTCCTAGACCTCTTGGAGTCTGAGGAGAAGAGGAAGGAAAGAAATAACTTTCCAGAACCAGATATGAGGCTTGGCCTAGAAGATTTTCAACTTTAAAAGGTGGCACCATGTATAAATATTGGACCTCCTGAGCCACTCATTAGTTCACTCCTGGATCTGTGGAGGACTGCCTTGTTCTTCATAGGACTGCCCCACTGCTTAAGGCCTGCTTTGTACCTCAGTGGATTGCCTTGCTGCTACCAGAGGACTGCACTGGTGTTTCAAGCCTGCCTTTCTGCTTGATCCCAGCATGACCTCCTGTAGCTTGTGACACCCTCATAGAGATTGTTCTCATAGGCCTTTCTACCTCCAATGTGTACATTATTGTTAATTTGTGTGATATGTAGTTTTGTGGGCGATAAAAAAGACTTTAAAAAGCCTCGCTAGCCTGAGAGTTAAATGCTAAAAGGGGTACCTGAATCCCAGTTTGGGTTTCTACAATACTAGGGCCCTAGCACACTGGATGTCAACGGCCCCAGTTGTTCGAATTGGTAACCAGTGCTTCTGGCTGCCCTGGGACCATCTAACCCAAATGTCTCACAATTGTCTTTATCATCTCTTCCAAAAAGGGCTTCTATTAGATGTGGACAGGAAGACAACAAGTTAATTGCTTGGATTTCTTTCACCCTAGGCACTGTACATTTTGGGAACCATCACATGGACTACTTCCATATTTAAAGCTTCTAGGAGTACTCTGGTGCCCCCATGCTGGGAGTAGCCTAGGAAAGCCTTCCTGTGTTATCCTGTTGGGGCACCAGGCCTAGTAAAAGGTCATCTATCTGGCTGTTAACTGTACCTTGCTTTCCTGCATGGCAGGAATTTTAGTCTTGGCAACACAATGGCAGTATTTTCAATGGATAAATAATAGGAAGGCAGACAAGTTGAGGAGATGAGCTTTATTTCTTGGGATCTTGTTTAAAGAAGTAGAGATCAACTAGGTGACTCACTAGAGGAGACAAATGGCTTTCCCCTTTCAGTAGGTGTTAAAGCCTTGTGTGGTAGATGTATTATTATAGCTCTGGGACAGTGTTGTCTTTGGCCTCTTCACAATCAACTTTCAATCGGCTTTCAAAATGTCATGTAAGCGTAATTAGATGCCGGGAAGAAGCTTCAAAGCCACTCGTTTATTGTATGCTGTTTCTGCTCGGTTGACTTTCTCCTCTTAAAAGAAAAGGGTTGAACATTTTCTGTAAAGCTCAAGCTTCAGAATGATCATGGTGGCCCTTTTATGGCTGTTGATACATCGTGCTTCCTGACTTCCTTTAGGTATTTTGTAGAGTCAGGGGCCCTGTTGTTACCAACTATATATTGATTAACATTAGAAAGGCACATGTATGCAATGCCTAACAATCTCACCTTCCAGTACCTTTACTTTTCTAAAGATGAGAGAGCCTAATGAAATCAAGAGTAACTGACATTCATTCATCCTTTTTTAATATATATCTAATCATTACTGACATTATCTTAACTTCTTCTTTATAATGATATCAGTAATTATGATGTTTCTATGCACACCGTGAACAGTTAATGCGACTGCTATGAATTGTACCATATTTAACACAATAACCTATTATTGTTTGTTTGGCCACACTGTTATATTCTTTGGCTGATATGTGTTAAATAACTTATCATTTTCATATAAAATTACTCGTTTTGGCAAGCTGCATGCCTTTTGACTTCAGTGATGAATCTTACTTGACCTAACACTAGATTAGGTTTAAATAAGATAGATCCTCTTATAATTTGCTTTCTGCTCTGGAATACCCAAATACAATTAAAACCAGCACAATACGTTTAGTAAGGAGATGGAGGCATAGATTGATGTTCTATTGAAGTATCATTGAAGCAATTTTCTGGGCATGGATTTACTCTAAAACATGATCATTGTATGTCAAACGTAGTCATGCATCCCAATAGCCAAGGTCATTCATTTCAGATTACTCAATGCAGCCAGCTTGAACGCTCTAACATTTTGTTCAAGGTAAAGATGCCAGGGTGTTGTTTATGCATGGAAGATGACGGGTGCTCTTTATTAGAGCTTGCCTGGCGTTGAATGGTCCCACAAAATCCTGTGGTCGTCATAAATGCTTCTGCCACCACAATGTCAAAGCCTTGCATGTAACACAGTGGGCACTCACCTTAAGGTAAACTTTGGAGGCTGACAGGAGGTCAGAGGGGCATGGATTCTGGTTGGGGCCAGTTCTGATTGAGGGACTGCCATCTTGAAGGGAAACATATGGCCGCCTCATCATTAGCCCTTCAGTTCTCGGAGAGCTGCTCTGTGGTGGGATATCAACACAAGTGCAGTGCAATCAGGAGGAAGAAAAAGATGCCACGTCTTCATGGTATCCGCAGCAGCACAAAGCAGACATGACCAGCTGGAGGTGGATAGGGAACTGATCCTGGACAACCCAGTGTCCATGTGACAGCAGACACTTAACTGTGCCTGGCAATCGTAGGCAGCATTGGGTTGGGAGCACCAAGGAACAGACCCCTGAAGTCAGACAATGTAGCAACATGCAGGCACCTGCGGTGGCAGAGGGATTGCCTCACTCATGTGGAGTAGCTTGGTGAGCTTGTTCAGAGCTCTGCAAGGACAGAAGCTCTTTAGGCATCTAGGTGTGGTAGGTGCTGATAGCTTGTGGTTTCTCAGTCTTCACATGGTGCCATCCCTCCTTCTAGAATGCACTGAGACGTAGAGTGTGATCCACGGCTGACCTGAACAAGATGCTTTGAATAAGTGGCTACCTGACACCTTTATATTCGTTTCCACCCATGGTTCCCTGCAACAACTGAAAGGCTGAGAAGGAGGTAGAGGCATGGGTCTGCATTTTGTCTTGTAATCCCCAACATGTGGCACCAGTATTTGTGGCTGCCGTCCAGCTATTTATCCCCCGTGTCCTTCAGCATTCTGATCCTCTGATCCAAGGACTGAGGCGAACATGCAGGATAAGCTCTCTGAGAGTCTTCAATTTCTCCTGTTACTGAAGACTTACTCCAGAAGAGTTGCCTTGTGTGACTTTTTCTGCATTGCCGAAGCCAAAGATGAGCAAAAGTGTGACTATTTTCTTCAAATGTATGCTGAATACACCCTATCTTTAACTACGTTTATGCAGAGGGCAGATGTATGTTACTGATTCACCAAGCTCGCTTTTGATGTAGTCTTTGAGATTGAAGTTGTTTGTTTCACATCAATAAGCCCTTCTTTTTCGACTCCTTTGAAACCACCTGAGACTGTGTTGCAGAAAAGAAAGAACCCAGGAAAGAGACCTGATAGAAAAGGACCACCTTTGGCCAGTCTCATCTGCGCTCCAAGGTTAGATGCCAGGGAAGCAGGACATGCATATGTCAGTCCTCCTGATTCAGGCGGGAGGCTACTGATTTCAAGGCTAGTCTCCCGATTCCTGTGGGCAAAATCCCAATTCCTTGGCAGGCCTCAGCCAACAGGAACTGGTCTTGTGTGATTCGGAGTATGCACTGCCACGCGCTTCCTGCCTGCCATAGCTCTTTCTCTGTGCTCCTGACAGGTAGGAAGTAAAAAAACGCATTTCAGTCATCCGATCCTGCAGCAGCACGCTAGCAAGTCCCATACATGTCAATAAACCCAATTCTGGCGTCAATAGAAGTCAATGGAGAAAAATACATTCTCCCGACTATTTTTAAAAAAAATCTCCCACGTCCTTCTTCTAAAATGTTAGCATGTATGGAGACGTCAGACCGGACACAATGGCCCACTCTGTCTGATCCGCTTCTCTGGTAAATCCTTACTCAGAAGACCACTCCTGCCCACCTTCCTCTGACCCACCTCGTCCCCTTAATTTTTGTTTTCCAGTTTATATGGACGTTCCAGGTAGAGTGCTTATCTCGATCATAGGTGTCACACCAGATGTAGGCTGCTGCCATTCCTGGGACATCTACAGTGGCATAAGTTGCGAGTATCACTCCCGTGAAATATCTAATGTTTTCTTTACAATAACGATTGTTATTAAACCACAATAAATTTTACAGGCTTCCACTTTCACTGTGATATTCTCCATGTTTGGGGTTGATTATTTGTTGTTTCTGAGAGTTCTGGGTTGTTCAAAACTAGAACCATGTCTGGTACAGGGCGAACCTAGTTGGGCAGAATTAGTTGACCGTTGTTTCCTCAGATAGTATAGGGCAGGAAGTAGTACCTAGCCTTAGTATCATGTCTTTCATCCCTGTACCTTGGATCTTTTTGCCTAAATGATGCAAGTCAACGTTTGACAGAGGCATTGGAATGACGGATATTCTGATGTATTATTGCGCCTTCCAAGTACTCATTAATAGCAAATGGTTGTTTGGTCCTCATTCCAATCAAGTGTATAAACAGAAAATTGGGTCTTGGGAACATTTTACCCTTTAAATTATTTTTGTGGAGGGAAACTACCCCCACATACATCCCAGCAAATCAAAGAATATGAAGCAAACCCCACTTTCATAGGTGGCACCACTCTGGGGCTTCTCTGGCTGGGAAGCCACTGGGGTTGTGGTTAAGACATGTCCCCAAAAGGGCCTTTTTAATTTTACAAGATTTTGAACTACACAAGCGCTATGCATGATTGCATCATGCTCTTCCCCTCATATCTACAGGTATAATTGAAGCTAGGCATGCAATAAGTAGCACTTTCAATGCTCATTCATTACAATTGTTAAAATATTGCTGTCGGCTACATCTGAAAGACCTTATTTTTGTTATTTTTCTCAGATTAAGAAACAACAACAAGATGTTATGGGCTTCTTCGATGCTGTGAAGATCCCGTATGAAGAGAAAGATATTGCAGCAAACGAAGAGAATCGGAAATGGATGAGAGAAAATGTTCCAGAGAACTGCCGACCAACAAGTGGCAATCCATTACCACCCCAGATCTTCAACGACAGCTGCTATTGTGGGGTAAGACAAAATCCCTGTAAACAGCCATTTGAGAGAAAAATGTGTTTGTTATTGCCTCCTTATGATGACGACACTTTGTTGTATGCAACTACTTGTTCATGCAAGTGCCAACGGCTCAACCTTTCAATTTGCTGATAATAAATAAAAACCCTTTGGTGCTTGCGTGATTTGTACGATGTTGTGAAGCATCCAAGTGACGAGAAACTACTTAATTTGTGGAAACACTTCGAAGATTATACAGCTCCAGATCTGGTAGTCCCTTTCCTATTTGCTGATGGTGCATAGATTCTCGGTTTATATTTACTTTCACAAGGGCATAGTGTTTCTCCTATTGCGCAGTCTTTTCCACTGTGTATCAAGAAATGTTCATTTTAATAAAACCCAGTCAAATTTGACAGTGTAGGCAAAGTATTTTTTTACAGGTCCCATAAATCTTTTTTTATGCATAGTGGGAAATGTTTGAATTTTGTTCTCCACTGAGTTAGTCTAGGCACAGTGGCGTTGCCTAGGTAAAGGACTTTGTTTTCTTTGAAGTGCATTTTATGCATAACCACTTTATTAATGTTAAATAGATAGCTGTGGTATAATGTTCCTCGAAAGTTAAAATTTTCATGTGTGAGCAGAAAAGCCAAAAACTATATCTCGGGCACAAAAGACCTTCAAACGGCCATAGTTTTAGACTTACTTGTCACAGTTGGTTGCCTGGTAGGTTCGATAGCGGGCCTTTGGTGCCTATTTTATCACACCAGTACTGCTCACATGTTTGCACTGATCGATAAAACATTCTACAAAGGAAAGTCTGCTACCTAGAGGCACTGAACCTTTTTAGTCTAAAAAGGTCAATTTCAACACTATGAAATGTTTTCCCTTCCACCACAAATATAACAAGAAATGTAAACAGTGGATTTAATGAAATATCAACTTAATCAGGATGCCTCATAAACTTTGCTGTTGTGCTATTAAGTAACCATCTCTGTGGTAGACATCTGTACCTATAGGCATGAAAAGGCTGCTCATTGTACCTTTATCAAATTCCGGTGGTATTTTTCCAATGTGTAACTCTACCTGTGGTCTCCTTCTCACATGTTATCTTGCAGAACAAATGCACCCATTGAAACTCCAAAGTGCTTTCGCTTTTTAGAACGTACAGAAAACCCACACCTTTCTTTTCTGTGTGAATGTAATGACGGAAATGACTTTAAGTTTAAAGCAATTTGCTGTATTTTAGGCCCTTTTCACTTTAATGAAATGTCCTGGAATGACGCACATCAATAGTTCTCAGTTATGTAAACTTACTTTGCAACTACTTTCATCATTTTTGGCCTCAGCAGCCTCTTTCACAGTCTGTCCCTGCACCACATATGATCAGGATCTTCATGTTTTTTGCCGCAATCATCACCAGTACCTTTTATGCCTCAGAGAGCAGGAGTGTTTGCTTTCAACAATCGGTGAATTCATTTTTTTTTATTAAAAATAGTGTTTATATAAAATTGACGTTTGAAAGTAAATATAAAGTGGACCTTTAACATGGGGATACAAAATTAACTAGTCATCAATCTGTACACTAAACTAAATTCTTGTACTGATTTTAGAAAGATAATTAATGAACTCTTATAAATATACCCAATTATAAATAGTCAATAGCAATTATGATAAGAAAACCAACCCCTATCTTAACCTAATGGCTGGTGTTTCCAATTCTTCTCCATCTTGAATCGCTTAAAGTCACGCCTGCATCGCAGTCCACTATGAACGGATATTTTTCAGTGGCGCTTTACTTTTTTAGGAGCTTTTCTCCTTACAACTTCAAAAATTTATTTCTCTGGTTCCCCATTTATGTTTTCGATAGTTTTGGTGTCTATTCATAAATTACATTTCACTAAGTTCGTAGCTTGGTTTGAGTAAATTATTTCCAGCATTCCTTCAAGCAAGAGGGTTATCATTTGTGTCCGAGTGACAATATTGCTTTCTACCAAATGAGAAGTTTGAGAAAGAGCTATTGTTTACTCACGTTTGTTAGACCTGTCAGCCTTAGGGTTGTCTCCCCCCGCACCCCAACATTTTGCCTAATTCATCTACTTTTCTGATTTCATTTTTGCTGGCTTTAGGGCTTTGTGCTCTTTACCACTGCTAACCAGTGCTAAAGTGCTTGTGTCGCTCCCCTAAATCATAGTAACATTGGGTTAACTCCAATTGGCATAGTTAATTTACTTATGTAAGTCCCTAGTGAAGTGCACTACATGTGTCCAACACCTGTAAATTAAATGCTACTTCTGGGTCTGCAGCAGTGATTGTGCCACCCACTTAAGTAGCCCTCTAACCATGTCTCAGGCCTGCTGTTGCACAGCCTTTGTAGGTAGTTTTGCACTGCCATGCCATTATCACAAAATAACCCTTTTTCTGGTCCAAACCATATGTTTTTATACACATAAATCAGCCATAAGGTAGGCCCTGGAAACCCAGAGGGAAGGGTGCAATGTACTTGAAAGGCAGAACATGTACTTATATGTTTTACATGTCCTTGTAGTGAAACACTCGCAAAGTCATTTTTTACTACATCAAGGCCTATATGTCTCATACAAAAACATTGGGATTACCTTAGTGCATTTTATAGGTGTAATTCACAGTCTGGTCGAGTTTGGTGTCTCTGGACTCACAATTTAAAATCACAACTTATGGTGAAGGTGGATTTCAAATTGCAGTCCTGAAAATGCACTTTTAGAAAGTTAGCATTTTCTTACTTTAGCTATTTGGTGCCTTCTGCCTGTCTCCAATATACGTCTAGGGTGGGGTGACAGCTGGACTTGTCCATTCCCTCTAGACAACCACACACAAAGGGGGCTTAAGTGTGACTAATGGGCCATCCACAGCCTGATGGGCCTTCCTTGGCGGGATGGGAGCAAGGGGCTGACACTTAAACCTAAATATGAAGTGCCCTGTCCCCAAACAAAGGTCTTCATACTCTCCCTGTAGTGAGTCTGGGCCAGGGCAGGAATGGAGGACCTTTGTGCACTTCGAAAACCATTCTTTGATGTCTTCCCCACTTCAAAGGCACAACAGTGTATAAGTACTGGACCTCTGACACCTCCAACTGACTACACTTCTGGACCTGTGGATACTTTGCCAAGAAGAAGGTCTGTTGTGCTGCTAGAGCGACTGCCACTCTGTTTAGCTGCTACTCTGCTGGACACCTGCTTTGCTGTGCTGACCTGCAGCCCCTTTTTCCTGAGAGAGAGAAGGACTGGACCTGCATCTCTACCCTCCAGAACCCAAAGAGACTGCAAGGGCCAGCTGACTGGTCTTCTGATTTCTGAAGTCTTGGTGACATTAAAGACTTCAAAGCATTCCGCTTCAGCACTTGGACTTTGCATGCTGCAAGTCCTGCTCTGCCAGGTGGTGCCAACCCAGTCCTGGGCCTTGGAAGTGGATATAAAGTGCTGCTTTAACCAGAATCCATTCATCCTCATTGGAACCGGCGTATCTTCGCCTTAGTGTAAGTTGAAACCAGCGCATCCTCGTCGTTGCATGCAGCGAACATGGGCGCATTGCCTTCGGAAAAAGTGCATAGTCTTCAGAATTGAAGCATCACCCACTGAGGCAGCAACAGCCTCGCATTGGGAACCAACCCGTTGCACTTGGAATCAATGTATCGCCACAGTTGTGTGGAGAATATTGACACATCTCGTCCACTGTGTGGCCTGTACCCAATGCATTGTTTCTGCTGCACCTCACATCTTCATCGGCGACGCTGCATCCATGATAAAGGTACTTTGGGTCAGTGTGCCCAAATGGGTCCCTGAATCCGGTCTGCGCTCCATCAGTCGTCATGAACTTTTGACTTTGCCCCGGTCCAGCACGACCAGAGCTTGTGCTTCAAACGCTATTTTACATTTAATGTTTAAAAATCATATCTCGACTCTAATTATTGGATTTTTGACGTTTTGGTCTTTTTATTCATTCAATTAAGTTCGATTTTTCTGACCAGGTGTGGAATCTTTTTATATGGTGTTTCCATTGCTTTAATATTTGAAGTGTTGCACAAATCAAATGCTTTACACATTGCCTCCCAAGTTAAGTCTGGCTGCTCTATAGTAAGCTGCAAGGGGGTGAGCACAGGTTAACCTAGGGTGTGTTTGTAACTTACCCAGACTAGGGTTGTGGTTCCTGCTTAGAAAGGGTGCATACCGCTGCCAACCAGAAACCCAGTTTCTAACAACATTGTATTATGCTATTACACATTTATATAAGGGAAGGGTCGTTGTTTCTTCGGCCAGTGAATGCTATTAGGTGATTGCCATTAGATTACCATTGAGTAAGCAACTAGTTAGCAAATTTGTGCAATTTTGTCCCAAAAAAGCACATCATTACATCCAGATATTATCTTAAATTATGCATGCATGCATTCATTCAAAGACAAGATAAACATGTATAAAAAGTAAACATTGCCGTATCTTGAATAGCCACTCACTAACAAAAGGAAAATAAGCCAGTTTTTTATGTGAAAAAGCCAAAGAATTAAAAGATTTTCCCATTGATCCCAAGATCATCCTAAATATTGAGCAAAAACAAATTGTTCACAATTATTCAAAATATATTATATAGTGATGCAAGCACTCCTCCTAGACCCAAATTCTTATTGAGCAAGATAGACTTTATCCTATGTATGTGTAAAAAGGACAGAATGAAAAAGGCACGATCGCTTCAAATGAAAGTCAATCACTTTTACAACGTGGTGAGGGCTCAAAAACTACCTGTGTACCTCAGTGTCTTAGATGCTGTGGGCAGGATTCCCAGCTTAAATAAAATGCACAGCGTTCTCAGTCTAGTAGGTTTATCCTAAAAGAGTTTGCTGTGATGGTGACTCCGACCTTGCTCTTTCCCCCAAACCTGATCTTGTCCTTACCACTTGGATCAGAGCATTTTGCGTCCCTGGTAGGAAGTTTTATATAACTTCTGCCTGTCAGTATATTGTTACTTTTCTCTGCACGTATATATGAAGAGTATATGTTTTCTCCCTCATCCGCTTTCTTCCTGCCCATCTGATCATTGTCTTAAGTGTGCTGTCTCCAATAGATTTTTGAAAGTTGAGAGAGCTTTCATCTACTATTCGTTTGAGTGTAATCTTGGAGGCTGAACATGAATTAGCATGGTAAATTTTTTGATCTTCCCCTGTTCTTGTGAGTGGGTTCTGAGGTAGGTTTGGGGGCTTCTAGAAGACGTCTCAAAAGTGGCACGGATACAAATCTTTTTTCTACATTTTGCAGTTTGAACATACTTGTGTAACCATTATCTAAAGGTCAATGGCAGCAATGCATAGATTCTTGGCTCTTTTAGAGCCACCCCATTTTGAATCCCCCCTTTTGACCTGCCTTACTGAAACCTATTTCGGTTGCCTTTGTGAGAAGTCTAGCAGTTAATTTGGTTAAAGCTTCAATTCTTTATGCCTTTTTCCAGATTTGAATCCTGGAAAGACTTCTTTATTTGTTCTCTTCTTTTGCATAAAGTGCCAATCTCTCATGCCTTTATATTAGCCCAATATGGCCACTGGAATGCCATTTATCTTGAGTTGCCTGATACACAGGTTTCAGTCAGTCCAAAATTCTGGTGCAAAATTTTTGCTCACCTGAAGAGCCAGAGACCGCATTTCACTTGTTTTGTTTTCCAACTACTGGTCTCCTGTTAAGGAATCTATTATATTTTCATCATTAAAGCTGGTTCACAAAGCACTTTATCCTGCAAAAGACTCTAATTTGTCACTGCACCTTTAATGGTATAATCCCTCTCAATCCCAGAGATATGGTATCCACACTTCATTAATGTTCCTCAATTCGTTCGCTCATCGCTTCGTGGCCGGATGAACCTTTTCCCTTGCTACGGCCAGAAGATGGAACAAATTACCAGAACAACTTTGGAAAGATGCTAAGTTTAAACAGAACCTTGAAAATGTAGTTATTTCTTCAAATATATTTATATGACTTTTTTGTATCCTGTTTAGAGCGAAGTTATCTCAGGTAGGGGTGACAGTTTGCACTTTACATATGCCAGAAAAAGATAGTGGTAGGTAATGTGAGATTGTGTCTGTAGAAGGGAGGAAACTGTTTTGTTTTGAAGAAACCTAGCTGAGGCCTTGAAGAAACACTGAAAAGCCAGATTGTATTTCCGGTCCAAGTATAGGTAAATCCACCTCCAATTTTTGAGACTTAAATAATCTTTTAAGCATGAGGAGCCCAATAGCTAGGTCGACTGAGGCAGAGCTATGTGCATTGCTTTTCACTCTTTTCCTTAAACTTTAGATTTACAGTGTGACTGGTACTGCAGAAATGGTCCCCTACCCTCACCATCCAAAGTGCATTGGGACAGTTGAGTAAGAGGTTGTTGCTTAGTTTCTTCTGCGTCGTCTGTAGAATGTGGATCAAAAGAGTGGCTTATGTGCGAAGAGTTTAGGTGTCCTGCATACAGTCTGGAGGGCGGGGTTTCATATATGTTCACAATGCTCACAAAATTACCAACGCAAGTAAAAAAAAAAATCATATAGAGAAATAAAAGGAAAAATATGTATGATGCATTTTAATCCTAAACCAAAACCTGTGAATTTTCTGTGAGTTCAGAGTTAGATTTACCACTTATTTTTTCTGAATTCTTAAATAATTTTGGAAACGTTGTAGTCTTAAACTCATGAGTCATAAAGGTTTTTGTTTTTCTGAATCAAATCAAGGAATAGATTGAAAGACACAGATGCTGTAAAGCTGTCTTATTTGATTAGTGTTAAGTGAAGTCAGATGCACCCTCCCTGATTATAGAGCACTGATATGTCTGTATTAATGTTGTAGCCGTTTACGTAGGATTCCCTACCAAGATTAAAAAACATTTTTAAATGTTGCCAAAGCTTTCCTAAGAGACACAACCTATTAACTAGTATGTTTCATTCCACTTCCTCTGTGAGCCTTCCATGTGCTGGTATTATTTATTTGTTATTGCGATAATTGTATTTCATGATTTCATTAAGTTCCTTTCTTAGAAGTAATATTTTTAAAATGGTAGTTGCATACTTCACTTTAGTTGGTTTGCTTTGCATTGTTTATTGATTATTTTATTTTTGCATATTTCGGATATGTTGGCCATGGTTTGAGTGATTTATAGTTGGTGGTTTTAATATTTTACTCTGTTCTGGTACAATAGGGAGTGCTTAAGAAATAGTTACACAAGGATAAATAATGTACACAATTGAGGAACACAAAAATCAACTTGGTCCTAGTCCAGAACTGCTTTTTCTAAAGAAAGGGTTCAGTATGCACAGGCGATCTCTCTAGATAACACTGTTCTTCGCTGCAAATTAATTATTAGTCAGGTGTAACCTATTGGACGTCATTTAAGCTGTGTTTTTTCATCATGTACCATCTATTGGAAAAATACTTCATCTGATTTTCAGGGCACGGTTAATTAGAACTGAAGAGGTATATCTTCTACACCAAGCTGTGGAATAGACTAGAGAAGATACTATGTGCTGCACAGCCTTCTTATAATATTTAGAACAACGGTTTTGTTTATCTTGTTTGAAAATTGTG
Source organism: Pleurodeles waltl (assembly GCF_031143425.1). Lineage (NCBI taxonomy): Eukaryota > Metazoa > Chordata > Amphibia > Caudata > Salamandridae > Pleurodeles > Pleurodeles waltl. The sequence goes on from NC_090438.1 coordinate 352,514,915, forward strand.
ACAAACCATTTCCCTCCATCATGTGTGTCTTCATATGTCTTTGGTGCTGCTGTTCGAGGGATTGTTGGCAGTTAGGGCTAGATGTATGAAATATTACCCTCTAAATCTGTAATCAGAGTGTGTGCAAACGCTAAAAACGTTTTCCTTTTATACCAAACACATATAGTGATTTAGAAAACATTTTCCAAATTCCTAAATATGTTTAGCGATGACAGCACCAGCCTGATAAGGAGCAAATCCCGATGATGAAGCATGTCACCATTAGGTGAGAGAGGGCTCTAGTTCCTGATTTAGGATCTTCACTGGGACCTGCTTTCCACTCCCATACTGGGATTATTTTTCATTAAATTTTTTATGGAACTGTGCATTCAGTGTTGTGTGATTTCTAGAAAGTTACCTTTTGCCTGTCTAAAGTCTCAAGAGTCTAATGTGCAGTAGCCTCAAACTGCAGCCCTCTGAGTACTCAAGCCCTGAATGGAGGTGTGAAAACGTCTCCCAGAGCAGTCTCAAAACATGGGCTTGAGGAGGCATTTCTGTTCCTCTGGCAGGCTGACCACTTTGGAAGTTCACATTAATTTAATTAACTCAAAATGGGCCTCCCCTCTCACGGCCAAATGTCTGATGACATCTGGAATTGCCCATTTCTTTATTCCCCAGTCACGCAGGCTCTGATTCAAGGGGGGAGGGAGTTGCCTCCATAAATGTTTAAAAGTGAGGTGTTGGTCATTTCCCTGGCCATACCTCTGGAGTGGGCACAGAGGCTCTGCAAAAGGGAAGAAGGGTTTCCTCTTCTTGGATCTAGGCAGAGAGGGGCACTGTTGAATTGTTTGCAGTAGGGTACTCGGGAACTGCTGTGAAAGTGGGTAGAGCTACCCCTGGGATTATTTTCCCTGTTGTTTAGCGCGGAGGGCAGAAGTCACCCCCAACCACAAACCAGAGCCAGGCCTAAATGTGGTACCCCTGAGTAGCTTCTTCACTCTGGACCTGTGAAGGACTGCCCCTGCTATTTTAGAACTGTGAGGAGACCTGAAGTACTGAAACTGCTCCAGTTTATATCCAGGAAAAGGAATCAGACTGCAAGAGTTATTTGGCCGACCTGTTTAGCAAAAGGGCTACGAGAACCTGCAAAGTTCCTTTTGCTGAGGAACCCATTTGATAAGCTCCAACTGGACTCTAGACCCTGCTGATGGTTTTTGCTGGAGTGAGTGTTGACCCCTAAGCACTACGCCTGAGGTCCTGGACCCTAGGTCCCACTAAACCAGAGGTCTTTAAACTAGGGGGTGGCCTTAAGTTATCCCAGCAGGGGTGCCAGGCTCTGGTCAAGAGAAGCCTCATGCTTTGTTTTAAGTAATTAAAACAATGAGTTGAAGTAGGCCTCTTTATAATGGGCCATCAATAGCATCATTTGTTATATATATCCTGACTGAAATTATGTGCAAAAGGGGTAACAGAACTTATTTGCAATGTTTAAAGATGTTTAGACATATGTAAGCATTGCCTATTTAACAGAATAACTGTGAAAAATTGAGGTGCGTGGTGATGATTTAAAAAAAAATATATATTCTTTACACTGGGGGAGGTGTAGCATTAAGACGTTTGAAGACCACTGTTCTAAGCTATGCACATGCACGGGCACCCAACTTCTCTATCCATGCTGCGCACTTGAAGGCTCTAAGCGCATACTTTCAAAGTGATAGCTTCTATGCTGCGCCATATTAAAAAAACACTTTCTTTCTTTTCATCTGCATCAGTCCTGGGTTTCTGCATTTTGCGAGTGCCTCTCCCTGTGTTTTGTTTTTCTTCAGAAAATGATAGGCTGGCGAGTGAAGCAGCAGTTGCACAGCTATATAAATTCGGCCATGGTGGCTTTGACAAGTGCCTGCGGAAGCTTGGCATATACATTTACTTCATAGCACAAATTTTTCAATTCTTTGATAAAACTCAGTTTCAGAAATCATTTTGCAGTAACAGGGCAAAAAGGACAAACCAGTGTGGTATGTGTGCTTTAATGGTGTGAAACAAATGCACTGGTTATCATCCGTGTAACTTCATACTGATAATATGACATCTGTGAAAAAAACATCCAACATTCATGGTCCTAATTTAAATGTAAGGAAATCTGAAATCTTCATCTTTCCCATCCCATGAAGAAAACCTTATAACAATAGTGATGTGAGGCACTGGTGTGCTTCTAGTCTATCTTGGAACTATACTTCTGCCATTGAACCCCAGAAGGTATGACCATGGGGCCTAAGCTCATTCAGTGTAAACAGATGATACACATCTAGTGCATTCCTTACGACCTCTTTCAAATCTTCCCTGCTAATAGGAGAGGGAATACTGTACAATGCATTAGTAACTCTCTCCAATCTCTGAGGATTGGAGCTCAGCTAAGTAAACTGAGGATATTTGTAATATTGAAAAAAACTTTTCTCCCTCCAGCTCCTAAAGCTTAGAGATGGTGATAATTGTCACAACTAATAACAATATTGGGTTATTCCAGGCCATTGCTAAATAATGCTGTTGCCAACGTATTTGCATTTTCTTTATTTTAATTCAGCTTACTGTAGCTTTGTATACAAGTTAAACAAGCATTGGCAAAGCCAATAGGTCTCACCTATGCAAAAGCTATTGGCTTTGCCAATGCGTTTCAGCGATGTTGTACCCCTGTGTGGTTGCTGTTTGGTATGGCTAAAAGCTGGTGGCATGGAGAAGAGTGGCGTGAAGTGTTGTAGAGTGGAGTAGCAGAGTGTTGTGCATTGGAGTGCCATTGTATGGAGTAACATTGAGTGGCATACACTGGCATGGCATAGAGTAGAGTGAACTGGTGTAGAGTGTTTTGGCGTAGTGTTGTGGAGCATAGTAGTGTAGAGTGCAGTGGCATTGAATTCAGCTGTGCACATTGCAGTGGTCCAGAATAGAGTGATGCAGAGGGCAGTGGCACAGAGTAGAGTCGAGTGGCATAGAGTGTTGTAGAGTAGCATAGAGTGGTGCAGAGTATAGTGCCATGCAGTGCAGTGACCGAGTGCAGTGGCGTAGAGTGGAGTAGTGGGGAATTGAGTGGCATAGAGTTCAGTGTTGGAAAGTGCAGTGTTTCAGGGTAGAGTGTCAGAGTGAAGTGGAGTACAGTGGCATACAGAGCAGTGGCATAGAGTACAGTGATGGGGTATTTAGTGCAGTGACAGAGTGCAGTAGTGTAGAGAGCAGTGACATAGCGTACAGTGGTTAAGAATAGGGTGGCATAGTGTGCAGGGGCATTGAGTTGAATGGTACAGAGTGGAGTAGGGTGACGTAGAGTGCAGTAGCATAGAGTAGATTGTGTCAGATTAGAGTGAAGTGATGTAGATGTGAGTGGTGCAGGGTAGAGTTCAGTTGCGTAGAGTGCCATAGAGTGTAATGCGTAGGGTAAAGTGGTGTAGAGTGTAGTGGCATAGAGTGCGGTGGTGCAGATTAGAGAGGTGTACAGTAGATCGGCATAGAGTGCAGGGGCATGGAGTTAAGTGTTACAGAGAAAATTGCATTGGCGTAGAGTATATTGGAATAGAGTGCAGTCTTGCAAAGTGTTGTAGAGTAGAGCAGCATAGAATGGAGTTATGCAGAGATTGGTGTGGCTTAGACTTGAGGGCTGGTATTGTGCAGTGGCGAAAAGTGCAGTGGTGTAGATCAGAGAAGAGTGCATTGGCATAGAGTAAAGTGGTAGAGTAGAGAGGCATAGCGTGAAGTGGGGTACAGTGCAGTGGCATAAAGTGGGAGTGGTGCAAAGTGCAGTGGTATGGAGTGGTGCCCAGTAGAGTGCAATGATGTGGAGTTGTGTAGAGTAGAGTGGAGTATTCATGGTGTGGTAGCAATTGCATCACATTTTAATTGAAATGACCATTACATTTGCTCAGAATTACAGGTTTACTAATAAAACAATGTAGTGCACAGACGAAAATGTGTGGAAACTGCATCACCTAGTTTGACTTGTTTGATCATAAGTGTTTCCAACACGCCCCAGAAATAACAAAAAATGTGTGTCGTTTGTGTGTTCGAAATTCTGATATATTCTGAAATATTTGCACACTTCATTTGAATGTTGTTGTATGCTAGAAGAGAACTCTCTCGTACCCCCACTGTCGGCAATATTGTCACACAAATCCTTTTACTTTGAAGTCGGGGAATAGAAAAGTAAACAAGGGCCCCTAGAAGACAGCGCCTGGCATTTGACTTAGGTCTTTGAATGCACAGCAAATGTGACAAGATAAGAACACGTTTTACAGCCCTGTTTGCAGAAAGGGACCACTCGGATGGATTCTGTGATAAGGTTTTGGCAAAGGAATGACCAAACTCAAGCTGACCAGACTAAAAGAAATAAAACCAGTAAATAGAAAGCAAGAAAATGTGAGTTACAAAGCCAATGGCAAGCAACGGGTGGAATGCATTCCTGGGTCAACTCTCTGAATGACCCTATGATGTTATTAGCAAACCAAATAGCTCTGCTGTCTGGTAGGCTGCGACCTAAAAAGGGATGTTCCTTATCTTTGATATGAGGTATTTAATCTGAACCTGTAATGGCTTGTGTGGAGCTTGGCTGTCTCTACACAGATGCATCTATAGTTTGAGTAATTGTGGATGTCCTGCAAGGCTCCACTTACTCATCCACTATCTGTTTCTCATCATGATCTAATTCAGGAACTCTTATACAGTATTTCAGTTTCCTCCTAAGCTGAAGAAAAAGTGACATTGCAATGTCAATACTTAGCATTTTGGGCGTTTTCAGCTACGATTGAAGTTAGGAACTAGCAATGGGGTTTGTGCTGAGCTCAGAGAGTACATGCCTCTAAGGGCAGGTCTCTACAGGCTAAAAATCACATATTTTGTGTTGACTGATCTCACCCAATGAATACCGCTGTTTTATTCAGAACACTTAAGACACATATTGATCTCCTCAAAAGTCCTTCAAATTAAAGTCCAACTCTGGAGACCTTTTCAGATTCCTGAGATGCTATTTGTTAGTAATAAAGAAAAGTAACCTCATGTGACAAATTAAGGTACCTCTGCCTCTGCTCACTTTGATTCCTCGCAGCCTAGTGAAAAATGTGAAAAAAGTGGTGTGATGCACCATTTTGGACACCGTCTCCTTTAATTGATCGTAAATGCTAGTTGCACCTTAAATGGCCTTTAGGTTTTCTGCCAAATTGAGCTAAACACAAAATGGGCTTTTTTGAGCTACATACATAACAATTGCTCCCGCTCCAGAATAATGAAATATTATATGAACCCCTATAAAGCTATTTTATCACTTTCCTAAATTGTTTAATCACCATCTAACATATTCTGCCATATTACAAGCAGAGTTCCATGAAACTGAACAGTGACAAAAATGAAGTTCTGAATGTTTTGAGATTGTCCCCAAATCTGGACCTCAGCCATGTACATGTTATACTGTATTGTTCTGGGGTTTGCTATATATGTAATTAACTGGTACTGGATTGAACAGACCCCACCCTGACCAGGAAGAACCCATTCTGTAGCTGTTGAGTTAGTTCAGCAAGCTAAGCGTTCTCTGTGGAGTGTAACCTACAAGTTTGCATTGAGTAGTGCAGGCATGCTTCTTTATCCTTCCAACACCGATACAGTTACCTCTGTTGAGTAGAGTTATGTTAACAGTTAGATACAGCTGGGCCAAAGTGGAAACCTATGGGAGCAGGACCTGTATTAAAGGCCTTTGTAAGGAAATGCCTCTTTTTGTGTGGCCGCCTCCAAATTTTTCAACTGATGCTGCTGGTAGCTTTTCAACTCTGGGAGAGCACTGAGGCCTGCTAATCATCAGACCTCATTGCTAGTCCCCCGATCATAAAGTGTATGTTGAATTAGGTGTACACAATTGGAAACAGCTAATTTAACTGTAAATTCCAAATCTATGGCACCCTGGTACTAGGGCCTGTAAGTTAGAGGGTTTCACCAAGGCTTGCAGCACTGGGTGTGCCACTCTGGAGGTACCCCAGGTAAAACGACCACCCCCACCCACCAAACACAACACAACACACTGGTAGAGCAATCATGCACTGCTAGCCTGACTTTGCCATTGAAAGCAGTGGCAAAGCCACTACTTCCCATATACATCTGTGTAGGTCACCCCTCTGGCGGGCCTACCAAGCCCTAAGTCACAGTGAAACATATGACATAGGCAGGGAATGCATTTTACATGTCCTGACAGTAAACGCCCAAAATTACCTTTTTACTATGGAAAGTATTGGTCGCCTAGTTGGTGAGTACAGGATTACACCCTGACCCCCCAGCTTTGGTAACTCTTCAATTGTGTGACCAAAGTGTGCACTCCCAGGTATCTAACAACTCATTACTTTAAGCCCAACTAGTATCTCAAGTCGAAATTAATGTTACTTGTCGCAAGTTGAAGTTTTTTAAAGTTGCTACCTTGTTGCCTTTAATACTCCGGTGCCTTCCCTGGCACACATGCAGCTTTCTCTGCAAGACAGATTTCTACCGTCCTAGAGAGACGAGTCAGTGACAGTAAGGAAGGAGAACAATGAGAGATTGCAGGCTGGCCAGGGAGGTTTTACCTCCCTCCTGCAGGAAGACACTTGGCTGTTAGCCCCAAAAGGCAGGCTCCAAAGGCAAAGCCTCCTTTGAAGGGCAGATGTGTCACAATAGGGAGGAGGGCTGCCCAATTGTTAGGCAGACAGCCTGGCACAGGGATCGTAGCGGGGAACCCAGTTGTCAAATTGGTTTCTCAAGGGGGGTGTAGACCTGAGGTGGCCACAGCCCAGGAGTGGGCTACTGAAGTCTGAACATCGAGAGAGGGACCTCGTCATTTTAGGAGTAGGTATAATTGTGCATTCTGGGAAAGCAAGATACTGTACTACACAGCAAGTGATCACCAGGTGGGAGGGAACCTGGTATCTCATTGGCTACCAACTGCATTCTACCCTGAGGGTGTTTTCTGAGCATAAAGAGGGAATCCTGGAACCCAGACCTGAGATCTCTACCGACTGGAAAAAGGACTGAAAGAAGACTGTCCTGCTGCACAATGGGACCAGCAAAGAAAGGCTGCACCAAAGAGGACTGCATCTGTCACACCTGGTGGCTATCAAAGGAAAGGGACTTTACCTGCCATGCCCTGCTCAAAGGAGAATCTGCCTACAGATCCCAACAAAGCCAAGGGTCTCCCAAGGTAACAAGCCTCCTGTTTGCAGCACAGGGGACAACAGCTGAAGAAGCATGCTGGGGCAAGTTTGTAGCCCAAAGTCTTCAAATCGCTACCACTGCTGCTGTGCAGCACCAGGGAGCAGGACCCGATGCACAGAGTTGCACCCAAGTTTGTTAATCCCATGAGTGCTGTCAGAAAGCTTCTGGGACTCTCAGAAGGCAAGTTATCAACCCAGTGAGGATTGGTTTGTGACTGTGACATTATGGTAGTCCAGTGACAACTGGTCTTTGGATAGCACAGAGAGGACTTCCTGGGATGTGGGTCTCGCACCTAGGACCCCTTCACCATCTTCGTAGATCGAAGAATCCCCGCAGGAAGACCCTCATCAACCGCCTCACATCCAAACCATCCTTGGAGCATCTTCAGCATCCTTCATCCCCTTCATCAGGACCACTCCATAGAAATCCATTGCAACACGGATAAAGTGTCTAGACTGCTTCTTCTGTGGAGGCACCTGTTTCCGAGGACCTTGCTGGTACCTCTAGCTTCCTGCTGGAGTTGGTTGCCCCAAGTACTTCTACCTGTCCTCATTGACACTTTGAATTTGCCATGGCTTGTTCAAGGTTGAGTAAACATTTTATGATTTATTATTACTTGTAAAATCAATATCTCAGGAAACATCTTGTGGATCTTTTCATTGTGGTGTTTAAACTTATACAAATACAGTCTATTATTATAAATTGATGTCTGATTTCTTGAGTGTTGTGTGGATTTATTTTGCAATTGTTTAGGTGCTGTTTAAATGCTTTAGACTAGTGCCTATGTGTAGGCCTTGTTGCTCAGTGCCACCGCTACCCCAGATTGAGCTAAGGGTTAGATAGATGAAACCTACTGGTACAAAGGAGGTTGGTAAGTGTATCACAAGGTGAGGTTGCACAACAACACCATATAATACACCCTTCAATTTAATCAGCTTAAAATGTAGGTGTGTAGGTAGAGTGCTGGTAATCATCATTTGCAAATTCTTTCACAAGTGGTCATTTAATCTAAAATAAGCATTTGACTGGTATAATTAGTTCAGGTTTATAAGCGCGTGGCGATATAGTTACTTGTTTTTGATACTTTAAAAAAAATGTTTGATGACCCCTCACCTTTGCCTACAACTCACTTGTTTGCTAGTCTTCTGCACTCAGCTGAGAAAGTGTGTATACACACAGTCTGTTGCTGCACACTTTAAAAATGATTAGAGAGAACACTTACTGGGACCCTTGGCTGTGTCAAATAGTACTCCTTCTAACATCCTGAAAAAACCTGGGACTTAAATGGCTCCAAAGACCTCAGGAGGACCTGGATAAACATGTCAAATTCAGGTTTCTCCTGCTCGGAGCTTTTACTGCAGCAGCAAATCTGTGCCCGAGGGAATCTCGCAGATAAGTTACCTGGCTTTATGGAGCCCACTTCGGTTGCAGCCTGCAGCCTTGCTTGTCTGGAGGAATCCGAGTTCAAAAAAAGGGACTAAGTCTAATCATAGAAAACTTGAACATATAATGGTGCCAGAAGAATCCAGCTAGGGAGAGGGCTTACCTGGGTGTGAATTTTTTATTTTTCTGCTCTGAGCTTTTCCCACATATACCAAGTGCTTCTCCAGGACCTCATCCATCACCTATCCAACGTCATAGATCACATCTCAGATTAAGGAATTTGACTTCTATTTTTAAGACTAAGTCGGCAGGTAAAATCTCTGACTGGGTCAAACATAGTTGATGTTTCTTATCCTCGCTCCCTTGTGGTCAGCCTCAAAATGCACCTAGGACTTAGTCTTCCATGACTAGTTGGCCAGCACTGGAGCTTAAGGCCTTTTTGGTCCAGTTTGCTTAAAAAAAAAAAGAAAAAAAATATATTATACCTCCAGGCCCCTTATTGGATTTTTGTCGTTTTGGTGGCATTTTGTTCATTAAATTGTTATCTATTTTATAAATCAGAGTTGGATTTTTATTGTTTTTTGTTGACTTTTAACTGTTTTGGTACTTCTAAATGCTTTATACATTTTCCCAAGTTAAATCTGTTTGCTCTGTGCCGGTGTTACACTTATGTTTCAGTTACTGAAAACTTTGCTGGACCTAGCAAGAAAAGTGACATTATCACTTGTAGTGGACTCCATCCACCGGCAACTAATAATCAACTTTCTCACAGTGGTGGTGTTGGTGGAATAGGTATTAGTAGTGATGGTGTGGTACTGGTGATGGTATTAATGGTGGTGGTGATGTCATTGGCGGGGTGGTATTAGGGTGGAGGGTATTGATGATTGTTGTGTTAGTGAGATTGGTAGTGGTGTGCATTGTGTTAGTTTAATGTGACAATGCATGTACATACACAAATTATCTCTCCATGTGATAGTACATTAAAGCTTAAACTATTGCCTCTACCAGTGGTTAGTGGTGTTGATGATGGAGTATTGGTGGTAGTAGTGCTGGATGCGGTACTTATGGTGGCAATATTAATGGTGAGTTTGTTATGGCAAATTTTTTGATATTGGTAGTCCCTGTTGCAGTAAAATAGTTTGATTTCTGTGTGCAGTTGATGTATGAGATAAAGATGTATATGTGACATAAGAGGTCTTTGTTAAGTATACTTTTTTAGGCATACAATAGTCCCTCAGGCACTACATTGCAAGTGGCACTATACACCAGAGAGCCAGTGGATTGAACTGAGAATGAATGACGGATCTGTGTTGGGAGTCGCAATGTCTCAAGCCAGAGGAAGAAACTGGTTGATCCAAATAAGTTAATGGTTCCAAGAGGCTGACCCCAAGGTCCACTTTATATATATTTCAAGCCATAGGCAGATAGCTGTCAACTCTGGCCTAAAAACTCTACATAAGCGCAATTCACAGATAGTAGTGAGGGGCTACAGATTCCACTAGCACAGCATGTCAAGGAAAGGAAAGCGTTTGGAGAATAGTGTGAGGACTGTTCAGCACAAGCTTCCATGTGCGTTTGTTTAAAAAATGGAAAGAGATGAAACACGCATTTATTCGATAGTTAAGATTTAAATCTCTAATGTTCTGAATATCATCACAAGAACTGAGCCATATTCAGACCTGACTCGCTTTTCCCACCCAATATCCCCCGCTCTTTATGTGGCTTGTGCTCTTAAAAACTCAAATGCCTTAATCTTGTAACCCACATAGCTCGAATCTCATACCAAAGTAAATAAAACCATCGAATCGTCACAAGGGTGGTACTTACACTATCAGCGTGTGATGTTTACTGAACATTAAGAGGTTAAGCACTTTCTGTGGTATGCTGGGCGTAGCAGTAAAGTTTGTGTGTCCTTATACGAAAACCACAGTGCAAACCCCTGAATGAATAAATCAACTTGGCTGAAGTAGTGCGATTTTAACATTAATTTGGATGCACTTATGAGTTGTGACTTGCATATAGTTGTCCCCTGCAGTTCTCCCCGAAAAGTCCTAAGCATATTATACAACTTTACACGCATGAGTAGCAAAACGTTGAACTGCCGGGGCTCCATCTTACTCTGGTGTGGAGAAATCCGCAAAAATGAGCTAGCCAGTTCGGCTATCCGTGTTGCCTGGCTTAGGCAGCACTGGCAAAGCCAGTTGTTTTTGTGTTATTTCAGCGAAAGGTCGCCGCTGTTTCATTAGGGTAGGATTCAGATAAAACGCCAAGAAGCTGCTCCCAAGCGGCACAGTAGAGGATGTCGAGCACGTGGTAAAGGTTGGGGACACTGTGGCAAACCTGAATCCTAGCTTATTACCCGACGCTTTTATTTATGTAAAGACCATTGCCAGGAAAGCATAAATGTCTGTACGTTGTATGTTACGTTGACGTATCTTTCATTGCAAACGAATACCGTTCTTGATACAGTGTTTCATACCAAATAATCTAATGCAAATTAGTAGATATCTGGTACATCTGTGGCAAGGTACTGGGTGCAACTAGGGCCTGTAGCACTACCATGAATGTTATCCTCCTCCTGGATGCCACTGCCTGTTCAGTGCTTGTTCACTTTGATAGATGTGGTGGGGTTGTGGTGATGGTCATGCTAAATTTGTTGTCTTTGAGCGTGACTTGTGCTGCTAATGCTGCAAATGTTTACATGCAAAGGAATGTTGTGTTGTTTTTGCCTATACAGTTCATATTCAGTGAGTGAGGACATTTTGCACTGCTACTCTGCATGTGTAATACGAACACGATACCCTATTTCTGTCTGCTACTTGTATTCAAGACCTGTGCCCTGCTGCCACGAGTTCACCCAGTAACTCCCCTCAAACACCCACACACAGAACCAGACGTACTTCTCCATCTGTTAACCCACTTACCTGTCCACGTGACCGTGCATACACAACTCTGTCCATCCTTACACATTCTGTCCAAACAGCCACACCCATTGATCCATTCGCACACCCATCTGTGTCCGTCATTTCAAAGAGGCGTGCTCATCAACACAACCAAATCCCCTTCATGATAAAAACCCATCAACACACAACTAAATTCTTCCATTCTCGCTTTCACCAACACCTCAACACTTTCTCATTCTTCATCCCACAAACATAATTAGCAAATCCAAGTTATCTTCCTTCCTACCATGAACCCATCGACGCAACTACATTCAGCCATCCCTCCAACCACTTACTGAAAAAGGCATACATCCATCTTTTCCCGCTTGAACCCATTCACAAACAGATGAATCCCTCAAGCGATTCTCTCTCTCTCACACACACACACACACACACACACACAACCTCCCCCCCCCCCCCCATCTTTACAAAAATTCACCCGCCGGTAAGTCAACCAACTCATGGGCACCTACATACAAAAGCCACCCATGCATTCAGGCTCCCACCTCCTAACCCAGCCACATGTAAGTAGTCACTCGCTTCTGACACAGCAAAACTCTAATTACCTATTAACATTTAGGCTCTCACTACAGATATAGCCTTGTATAATGTACATTGGGGGATCAGCGGCCTAAATTATTTTGCGCCAAAAGCTCTTTTGTGTTAGTGTGTATGATTACGGAGCCTTAATATTGAGGTCTATATCTGGTGACCGTCCTGGATTAATCTATTTAGTGCTCTCACTTCACCCCCAGATTGTTTGTGAACGGGAAAAGTAATTTCCTATTACTACCCTGAATTGCTTCCGTGCACAGAACACGGTCCACACTCTGAAATTGGATGTACACTTAATTTTTTTGTATTAACCATAAAACTTGTTTGCATATACCAGGCGTTTCTTCTTTGGCAATTGCATTTTTTTTTTCTCATCGTGTTCACTAGGCAGTGACTCATTCTCTGTGGGTACCTGTAGGATCGGAGTACCCTCACTCCCCCTTTGTACCTTAAGGGACCTTTCCGTCTCCGCAGATCAGTCCTTTGGATATCCTTTTCATAGTTGGGTCTAATCAGGCCTTCATGCTTCTTGGGTTTGCACGCAGACGTTGCCTCATAGCATCTCTAAAACAGCGGCTCCCAACATGCCTATTATTTTAGATCCCTTCGATCTTCTGGGTATGTGCAGGGTCCTTCCCACATTGTCTCTGTGTAGGTTTTAAAACGAGAATGAACGTTATACCAAACATAGAGATGTTTGAAGTGAAAAGAACATTCCTTTGTAGAAATTCCATAAAGCATGTTTCATAGAATACATTTCAGTGCAAAAATCTTTAGGATGTATATTCATTGTCCGTCCATTTAAAAAGTAAGCATTCTGTTTGATTATTGTTGCTATGTTTCCTGAAATGCCCGTGAGGTCTGGGCTGCTGTCCTCCTTCATGGGTGAGAAGGACTGGACCCGGATATGTTGGACCCAGGACCACCACAGTGATTCCCGGGGCTGGTTGGCTGGCCTCCTGACTAGGGCCTTAGGAACAGACGTCTCCAACAACCTCAAACCCAGCACCTGGACTCTGCCATCTGTGAGTCCTGCCCTCCCAAATGGTGTGCCGCTCTAGTCCTAGGCCTTTGGAAGAGGGCCTGAAGGTGCTCTGCCAGGCCTAGCCGTGGTCCTCATCTGATCCAATGCAAATCCTCGCCTCACAGCTGCAAGCCTCATTGGAACCAAAGTGACATGAAGCCCTGCAAAGGCTCACCACACAGCTGCCAGCTTCATCGAAACCGACGCAATTCACCACCAAGCTATAACAGCACAGCTCACTGGAACCGACGCAAAGCCCCACTCATCCCACAGCTTCATCAAAATAAATGCTGAAGTATGTGCATTCTTGCAAAGCAATGTCACAAAGTCTGTGTACCAGGATTTAAGGTACTGTGTTCAGTGGACCTACGTAGGGACCCTGTAGCCGGCTCGTTCTCCATGGCGATTGGCAAAACTTGTGACTTTGTTCCAGTTCGGCGTGACCAGATAACTACAGTTGGTGCTTTGTTTTTTTTTTTGGCTCTATTTCCACTGACATTTTTAAACCTGCATATCTCTGGTTTTACTGATTGGAGTCATGTTGTTTAGTCTTGTTTTATTTATTAACATTTACTCTGTTTTTGTAACCCGGTGTGCGATCTTTTTGTCTGGTGTTTTCACTGTTTTACTGTTTGAAGGGTTGCACACTTACTTTACACATTGCCTCTGAGTTAAGCCTGACTGCTCTGTGCCAAGCTAGCTGCCTGGGGTTGAGCACAGGTTAATTTAGGGATTTCTTGTGATTTCACCCTGACAAGGAATGGGGTTCCTGCTTGAGTAGGGTGTCATCCTTTCCAACCCGACACCCAGCTTCATACACAGGTGCTCGCCAGTGGTAAACCTGAAAAACACTAGTGTCATTGTTTACAACACTGGTTCTTGATTGTTTTGTTATTTGCATTTGGAAAGGTGTTTGTGTGTGGTAGTCCGAGGTAAGTGGACTCTGAGTGAAGTTGCAGGGTAGCCATGTTCCTTCAGGCCTGGATAGTTTTCCTGCATAAGATGCCATGGCAGATTTTGTTATAACACACCTATAATTTCTTACATACTTATTATGAAAGGAATCTGGTGCTCACATTTTTTTAACCTGATTCAGCTATGTCATTCCCTTTGTTCATTGTGGCGCTGAGGATGGGAGGTCACAGCTTGAAGGTGAAGCACCAGGATGCCAGTTTAATGGCTCTGGAGGCAGGAGTAACTCCTAGGATGATAAGTCAGCTACATGTAGGACTGATTGACATAAAAGAGAGAGTTAGGGGAGCGTGTGCCCTATGGATTACTATAATACTGTGTACCTCAAAAGGAGTTATTTAGTGGCACTGTGTGGTCTCTGGGAGTATCTCTTTACGGAAAAGGGCATATTTATGCAAATGAAAATTAAACAACAGTTGATATATGCTGTAGGATTTCTGTAACCAAGGGAATGGATGAAACAAAAGCCCGAGATGTAAAATATTTTCACCAGGGGGAATTTATTAAAAAATCGATTTCTGTAAAGTGAAAGTGCAAGTGGTCTTTTTGGAAGGATGAAGTGAAAGTCGCAGAATCACTGCTTTTAAACTTCTTCATTTTTTTTGCACAGCCAAATACATTATAAAAAAACTTTACACCTGTGTAACTGGTGTGGACAGTGCCTCTGTGCGCTGACTGTAAATCTCTTATTCGGTGTCTTATGACTGTTTCTGACTAACCACCTGTTAAACGTGCTTAGGAGAGCGGAGGGGGGCCCTGGATACATCGTGGTAAGGTAACCTTGTGTCACTGTGTTCTGCGTCTCAGGAAACCAGGCCTATACCAAAACAACACTACAGTGATTAGATGTGGCTCAGGTTGACGTAGCGTGGTATGTGCGACCAGAGAGAGGCCCCACCTCCGGTTATCTTGTTTCACAGTGCCATAAATGTGTTTCATCTCGCAGCTTGTGCGAGGTGCTCACTTCCTAGCTAAATATCTTTACTTAAGGAGTATGGGGCCATTTCACAAAGGAGTTACGTGCCCTGTGTTACTCTTGTATGTACTCCTGCATGCCTTTGTGAATTGGCACAAAAACATTGAAATGCTAATATTCATGAATATTTATATACAATACGTACGAACAGAAAGGTCTGTGTCTGTCTGCATTTTAATATTAGGGGGCCGGACATTTCAGAGCGTTCACGAAGGTATCTGTATGTGTGTATAGTAGCACTCCTGTAGTGTATGTACTAGTGCACAGTGCGTGTATAGCGCACTGAGGAACATGAGCGGGACCGCTGCAGTCTTCTCGTTAAATGTGGATGAAAGGGTGAATGAATCCCCAGAGCTCAAGACCACAGCAGCTTTGTTGGCGCAGGAGTCCTTCCAAACCGGTAGTAGTTGACCCAGCGCTCTATCAAATAGTTGGCTGAAAACTGCAAAAAACGGAGGGGCTGATTGTCCCCCTTCGCCCCCCAACCCCAATTGGAACTACCTTCATGTTTAACCCATAATTAGCTGTTTAGTTGCAGATCTCCTCCTCTCTGTGAATGAGATAACTAAACTCGGGGCTGAGGTGTTCAGCCCTTTCTCTGCCCAGTTACAGTAGAATTGCTTCACAATTGAGAATAGCCTGAATATAGTAATCATTCCCTAGGACTTCTCAAGCGTGAGAGAAACCGTACTGCCCCTCAGAGGGCCTGCAAGGGACTAGATGTCATTTTATACAAGAAGCAATGCCCATCTGTTTAATCCTGCATTGTTTCTAACTCTGTTTTGCACTAATCCCTCTGTTTTTTTAATATCCACTCAGGATTATGGCGCGTTCTTCGAAGCCCGAGAAAACAATGAAGTCTATGCGTTTTTAGGATTGACCGCTCCGCCTGGCTCAAAGGTACGTAGGTGCTTTTTTAAAAAAAAAAATCCCATTACAATAGGTACCTTTGTTTGTTTTCACGCCTGGGTATTCATATCAATGTTTGCTTGAAGATTTGCATGGGAGGCAGGTGAGAGGCAAAGATAAGAAGGCATTTAACACCCTACAGAGGCAACACCCTGTTCGGATGTTATTCAGATGTTTTTCACTAAGGATTTTTTTTTTGCTTTCTCCAAAAACAATTTTTCATGCAAAGGCTCTGTGTGGCCCCCTCCATATTTATGTGTAGTGGTTAGTTCCTGTTCTCAAACTTCTATGATGTGTATTGTACTGCGGATTCCATGAGTGATGGCTATTTGAGCCCTGGGATGGGGACCAAAACAAGAGATCTTCAGCTTACCTGTGCGACCTCGTGACTTCAGTTGAGAAACCTCTTCCTCCTTCAACGTTTACTAGATTGATTTTAGACATAGGCGATACCTAGCCCCAATGAATATTGGAGGCGAGATTTGTATTTTAGCAGGCGCATCTTTAGCACGAGGTTCGGTAATTAGTATGTCTAGTGCCTGGTCTGCTCGAGGTGGAATTGCAGAATCAAAAATGTGATGTGAATAGAGGAGGATTAAATAATAGGTCCAGCACTGTGCAACGCGTAGTAGAGTTGGGTTTCTATGTTGCACATACGTTATTCATGCTTACATCCTATCAAACCGTGGTACATGCCTTGTATTTTAGGCACAAGCAGATGAAGTCATTTTTGTTTTCTGAATTATTAAAGCCTGGATTATAACCCAGAACTTCAGCTTCCAAAGACCACTTCATAGCCATAACTGAGGACGACGGGCGGGTACACCACTCGGATTTTCAGAGTTAAGCTATGCAACCATAATGCGTAGCTGCCAAATTCACAGATTGCTTATGTGTGACATTTCCATGGTTTTAGGGTACTTATGATTGACGTTCCGCTGCCAAATGTGTGACACTTAGAGTGACACTTTACTGCAAGTAAAATCAAGCAATGAAGTAAATATAAATAAATATCAGAAAGTACCCCCTTGAGCAATGAGAAGCTTTAAAAGATATTTAAACTGCTGAACAACCTCTGAAATGTAAGGTCATTAACTGGTTGCCGAAATATGTGGCTACTTTTCCTCCCACACATGAATAAGCTTATGTTTTTCTCAAGATGACAGTTGTCATATGACATCAGACCAACCTTGAGACCTTCAGACATGCAAACAATACAGTACAGTAATACCATTGTAACAGTACACTGCCTGTACCCTAGGGTATTTCTGAGGGAATGGAGAGGGGCGCAGGCTGCGCACGATAGGTTCAAATGATGGGGAGACCACAAAATTAATAAGAGCAAGTGCTGAGCCTTAGTCTGTGGCTGTTATTGAAAGTGTAAGAATCAGACCTGACTCTCTTTCTCCCAGGATCTGCACTTTAAAGATTACTGAGTATTGAAATCTGGAAATGTAAATAAAGAGATTAATTAGCTCCATATAGCTGTCACTAATGAACCACTTGATCTCATTTTGCCAAGATTCTGTGCTACCAGGGCTCAGCCACCCCCACTAGTCTCCAGACAGGTGGTCCTGAGATTAATCTGGTGCAGGTTGCCAGTCTGGGCTCACTTCTAAGTCCCCTCCACCTCCAGCAATGTAGACCCATCTCCTTCAAGTGCTGAGTGTTCATCAGTCCTCCAATCACCCTTACTGTGCCGCACATAGCTGTTGTTCTCTTTAGGGTTGGTAGAGAGACATACATACCAATAGCGCAGACTCAGACGGGAGACTCCTGGTTTTTCAAGCCAAAAATGGCTTTATTTTGGCTGTCTCCCATCTGAAATCACGTAATATTCAATAGAGAGAAACATAGTCTCCCGATTATTATTTTAAAAAAAAAATCTTTCTTCTTGTGAATTGTTGGTATGGATACAGGGATTCTTCACCACTCCCAGGGTCCACCCTCACCTCGTGCCAGCCTGTGCCCCAATATCATCATTACCCTCAAGACAGTTCATAAGTAAAGGTTATAGGGCTAGATGTAGCAAAGGTTTTTACCCATTCTGTGTCTATGGGAAAAAGTGTTCGTACCTATGACCCCTAAAGTCAGGAGCTGCAGGGTTGGACTCTGTGGTGTAATGTAAAATGTGAGGCCAACCTACATAACGCAGATTAACACCCTGAGTCTTCCATATCTCACAAATATTAATTGGCCTTGACCGTAATTGTGCACAGTGAAGGATTAGGGCCTCGGAAGCATGCAACTCCCCTGGTTGGACGCACCTATTCCAGGTGCCCAGGGACTTATTAGGTGTGTAATATGAACAGAGGAGGTGGTTGGTGCCGATTATTAATGCCAACATCCCGAGAAAAAATAAAATTGTTCCAAGGTGCCTGAGGAGCTGGACGGGCTATGGAGAAAGCCACTGATAATGATCTCCCTGGCCCTAAGGTTGAAAGCCATCCTTCACCGCGTCACTGTCCATTGCACGGTTAGAGATCATAGAGGAGCGAGCACCTGACTGTTGCAGGGCCGAGCCAGGCAGACCGAAAAAAACAAATTGAGACTCAATGTTATTGCAGCCCATTGACCGCGTGGTCCCAGAAGAGGGTCACCCAAAACCATTCAGATCCACTTAAGGCTGGGTCCAGCCCAATTTGATTTGTATTTTAATTCGAGTCACCAGATACAAATGGCATTGAGTGCCAAGTTTATGCTGCAGTTTAAATATTAAGTGAAACTATTAACAAAACAATGATAGGCTGGCCCAAGGCCTCACTTAACAACAAGACAGCACTCTTCGGCAGGGCATGAGCCTGGCTCATTGTTGAATATGGCAGCAGCACACAGCAAAAGTGCTGTCTGCTTTTGTAAATTGGAGTCAGCTGCCTGCAGCGTCTCATCATGCTTTAAAATGGGTGGTTAAGTATTTTAGTACAGGGATGCAGACACCAGCACTAAAATGCTTCAGTATGACCCCTGGTGCGTGGTACTTGGCAAGGCTGAGAATGGTAGATAGGGGATACCTACTAACATCACAAGTGATCAATCTTCAAAAAACTATGGAGCATTTATCAGAGCAAATCAAATATAATAGGCCTCATAGAATGTTCGGATCCATGCAGAATACCCACTTAAAAAGCTAAGTTAATCACACATACATTCAACCCTTTCATAGGGTAGGCTTAAAACATTGCCTGATCCAATGCTCCCTTTTATATTGGTTGGAACGGTGTAAGAGAAAGATATCCTTTTGGGCCAAGAAACAAATGCTGGTCTTCTCACCCCTTTAATTGTCTTCATGTCTGGTAGTTCGCAGATCACACCACTCTGTATATCCTGTTACAGATGTAGCTATTCTGATACCTGAATCATGCACAGTACCTCACCCAGTCTACAGCCTGACAACATTATGGTTTCTCCCTTACGCACTAGATGTGTAAGATGGGCAGAAGTTGAAGCTATTACCGAAAAATAAACTTAATGTTGATTCGGTAGTAATTGCCCAACATTACTACGCAAAAACGTGGGTTGTCGCAGCGTTTTTTCTATGCCACGGGATGTAAATGCTTGTGCAATTTTCAAGGTAGGGTAGCTATGCAACCTTAACTGCTACCCGCACTACCCACTGCTCAGGACTTCACATAAGATGAGTCTGCTCCCACGAGAATATGAATACTGAAGCCCAAGCGTGCAAGTGGTTCTGAGAACATGGTCCGCAATAAGGCCAGATCTTCCTGCCAGAATCTGCTTGGCATGGAAGAAATATTTATACAACGGGCTTTGGGAGAAGAGTTGCTGAGGCAGGGTCTGCCCAAAGGCCAGCTCCTGCTCCTAGAGCGTACTGAGGACAGGCAACGTTCAGCAGAGTGGGACCTAAGGGAGGTAGTGCTGCGCACCAAATCCCACCAATATTTGTAAAGGCTGTTTCCAGTGGGCTCCTGTGGGTCAAGTTGTTGAGCAAAGAACTTTCTGGGCAATCTGAAGATCATGATCTACATCTAAAAGGCTGTGGGCTCAAGCGCACTAACCTGATTCAGTAAAATAAAGATGTCAAAGGTGGTAGCTATGTGGTATGTGAGGCCATGAACTGTCTTGAGAACTCATGTTTTTGCCTTGTAGCAGTATACAGCTCCTACAAACTCACTCAGCTGTACCAAAACCTTAACTAAAGGATTTTGAGTCATTTTGAAATGACTGAAAATGATATACCAAAGACCATTACCGTGCGATTAGAAGTGATACTGATGCAAGGAGAGGGATCGGGAGGGCCACAAGCAGGCTGCCGAGGACAGGGGTAAGGATGAATTCCTGAGACATGCATAAGCAGGGACCCACAGGAGGCGGTGCGGTCAGAGAGGTGTGGGAGGTGCGGAAGAGGTACAGGAGTGTCATGAGAGGAGCGGGAAGAGCAGGGAATTAAGGGGTGGTGAGTAGGAAGGCATATGAGACCGGTACAAGAGGGACTGGTAAGAGGGCACAGAATTGCATGGGCCAGTAAGATGTGCAAAGAGAAATTATGGTTGGCAGTAGCGGCTGGTGACATTTGAAAGTGGTAGGGCATATAGGTGGTTCACCACTGTCTTGCCTCTTAATTTACTCATAGTGTATCAATATGTTTATATTTGAAAACTATCACTTTTACAATGTTTATCAGTACAGTGCAATAATGTGACATATTAATGTCAAAGCTTCCACATGTTAAAGAAATACACTTTTTTTTACTTTTAAAGAGACTTTATAATATTTTATGCGATGTTTGCAGTCCGATTTACATAGCAAACATTTTCAGGGCTCCCTAGTCACCAGGATGGATTCAATATTAGAATAATCAGGACCTCTCAGCTGCTTCATGTACTCAGACCGAGAGGTGAGCTCGTAGACTAAATTAAAGCTTTGATCCAACCGAGCCAGCCACCCAATGATTCCCTGGCAGGGTAGGCACAGCTATATCTGTGGTGGTAAATAACACAGGAGAGGTTCATGGCGTACAATCCCCAGAATACTAGAGCAAGCGCCTGTAGCCAGATTACAGTACATTTTATGTCCGTTTAGAAAACATTAACAGTTGCAATACAATACATGAGCAACACCAGGCATGTGAAACGATCTTGGTTGGCGCAGTAGAGAGAATATAGATACAGAACGTAGCCAAATCCAATATTTTCCTCCCCAAATTTTTTACGTGCCCCTTCGTACTGCAGTTAAATTTCCCAGTAGAGAGCAAGCGATATATGTAAAGGTGGGATGGGGAGTTCTATATACCCCATGAGTTTTTTCCTGGTGCAAAGTAAAGTTTTTCTTCCATTTTACTTTACTTCCTAAATGCTATCACTCGTGCACAAATTCAGTGTTCTTCGTAAGTCCAGAGCAGATAATGTTGTTACAAAAAAACAGTAACAGCACCAAATGATATGACGTACTTACTAGCGCCGCATATATGTGGAGGGGAGAAATACTAATAAGCAAACTCTCAGACAGGCCTCGCTCTTGAAACATTCTTTTCCACTCTCTCGCCTCATGTGCTACGCGCTGGGCCTGAAAGGAGACTAGTAAGGGACAGAAAATATCCAGTCACTGTATGGCTTAATTCTAAAGCCATATAGTAATTGGCCTATGCTGTCTCAGTGCTAAGCTAGACATTCTAGGGATATAGAGCCAATCTAGACGCTGCTCCCTTGCTTAAACAGCATGAGAGCAATGCCAGGATTGGCAGGTGCAGGCACAGCCGGCACTCCTTTGGAGACTGGGGAGCTGTGATCCTCAGGTCACTAGAGTTGCGCAGGTAAGGAAGGCCCAAGTGCGCATGTCAGGTTTGTGGTATACCAGATTCTGCAGATGTCATTGTAGCCTTGCTCCCCGTACATACTATGATATAATATTATATCTAAATTCAATCACGTGAACGTATGCTGCTGATGCACAATTTTTTAACGTATTTTATTGACTTTATCACAAACAGGAAAAAAGTGGGTATGTCGGGTTGGTCCTGGAAAGACACTCGTCCAACCTGACCTGCACTCTTCAATTAAGCATAGATCCAGCCAGCCTGCTGCCAATAATGAACCCCAGTACCCCCCACCCCCCCCCCACCCCACCACTCATAATCGAATAAGGGCACTCACACGCAGTGTGACCTGTGTACCAGACCCAGCGATTGAAATAAAAGCACTGTGGGGGTAGGAACTTTTTACTTACTTAATATTCGTTTAGGTTAAGTAATACCGGGTCCAATGGGGCAACACATATAGGTGTGTCAAGGCCCTAGTGCCACAATAGAGAAACCGCCCCTGATGGTTGGTACTGGGAGGCTTGCAAGTCACTGTGGAGCCAAGACAGGCAAGTAGTGGCTCAGTTTCAAGGAGGGAACAGGGGCCTTGAGAGGCAAGGTTTAGTAGGTTTTGCTTGTGGCAGCTTACCCTGATCCCTAAATCTGCAGCCATATCACACATTGCCCCGCTGATTAGCACTAGACTCGTTCGCATTGTTTCCCTTTCCTATCCCATACGATATGCTCGGCCGGATGCGCAGGGTACAGTTTTTTAATTTAAAACAGTTTGAAACATATTTTTTAAGAATGCAGCATGGCTTCATAAAGTTTTGTGTTGATGTCATATGGAAAACTATACGCAGGTCTTTTTTCACATATTTGTATTTCACACTGTCCATGCTGAGGTAGTTTCCATATACTTAAGCCATGTATGGTATTAGCGTTACTACATGCTGCTGTCCAGAATCCCACGCCCTGTCTCCACTTCCTTTTTTGAACATACACGAGCCATTGAAAAGAGGATGCTAGACTTTTAACCGAGTTCTGCTTCTTTGCATTGCAAAACCCGCTCCTCGTCGCGGATTTCCTTCATTGAGAACGTCATTATTTCCATTGCTCCAGAATGTTCTACTATAATGTGAATTGGAGCACATCGAACTGTGCATCTTGTTTGTGGGTGGGTTTTGCATGTGACATAAACTTCTTTAGAAAACTAATAATATTTTATGTGAACCCGGACATGAACTCCCAGGGAATTAGAATTTACGAATAAAAGGAATAATCAGGGTGTATCTGTTTTTTCCATATGTCTCACGATTTCTTCTTTATTTCAGGAAGCCATCGCGCTGGAGAAGCTGAAAGCGTAATCTTCAAGTCCCCTGGCTATAACACAAAGGGAATCTTCGCAGCTTTTACAAATTAGCACATATGTCTCTGCTTCAAGACTCTATTTTGAATTTTTATGACACACTTCTGTCACCATCGACCATAGCCAATCCCAGAAGAATCCGATACATGTTTTTGATCCATGCAGCTGCGAGCGCCAAGACGCAACCATGGGGAATATCAGCCCAGCGACGAAGAGGATGAGTTTATATGAAGGCTTCCCACCTGTGCCTCACACCTATACGGGCGTTTCAGGCAAAGCGGCAACAATTTATTTTACCTAAGGAAAACATACATCGACAGAATCAGTCTGTAAATTGAATTGACCTGAGAGAGAACAGTGTAGGACTTAGCTAGTACGGGGCAGCTCTAGAACAGTGTCTTCCATAGGAACTGGGAATGGGCTCTGTGATCACTTCTGGTAAATGCCACTTTTCTGGGATGAGAGATACAACCAGTATGTAATAGCAGCTAAGTTTCATTGTCTTGTTTAAGTGAAAATTTAATGCCACAAAGTACTATGAAGTAAACGTTCTATAAGGGCATTGCAAATAGGAAGCAAGCATGTGCTTACTGAGTTTATCAGTCTGCTCACATCTGTACACATCCTGTGTCAGCTTGCAGGTGCCTGGACAGACTTCTAGCAGCGTCCACTTGCTTTCCTGACATACAGCAAAAGGAATTCATTTTGCGTCATTTCTTTGCATTGCGAATATCTCTTTCAACTCATGCTCATCTGGCGAGTAACTGGATAAGCATGTTTCCACTTTTAATTGCATTTAGGCCAAATAATTAAACATCTTTGAAAGGAAAGTATTATTAGATATTTCTAACTAAAGTAGATATGTACAGCACTTTAGCAATGTGTTTCAGTGCTGCCAGGTTCAGAGGAAATTCAAGTGCATAACATTTGGCACAAATGTGCCTTTTCGAGTGCCATGTGGCCTGAACGCAAAGTTGCCTTGAGGGGCATCACACATCTGCACTACCCAAATATAACAAAACGTCCTTGCCTTGTTATGCATATTCTAAGATAGTATTGTGTAATAAGCTTCATTACTCCATCATTCCGAGTGCCACAGCTACATTCCCAACTTACCGTGGTCTATGCAGTGCTTGTAGACTTTCTTACAAACATTCCATTGCTATTCATTCCCAGTGCGTCAGCGGCAGTGGATTCCTAGTGCAGAAATCAAGATTGGGTCAAGTGCGTGTAGTTACACCCCTTTAATATGCAAAAGTTTGGAAAGTAAGAATCAAAAAGCAACTGTTGACTGCAAGACAACTCATGTAAGGAAAGACCTTGACAGCACCTTTATCCTACGTTTTCCTTTAGTGTGGCCCGTATTTATTCCCTTTGGGATGGGCCTTATTTAAAATATGGCTGTCCACCTACTCTCATCGTGTCGGCACCTAAGAGCGGCTACTCCCTTGTTCTACCGCCATGGCAGGGGCCACTTCAATGAAAAAGAAAATTGACGGCAGGGCTGCCTTTATCATTTTTTATCTGAAATTCGACCACCAAATTGGGATTCTGTCCTCGAAAAAGGCTAAATGAATGTCCTCAGCATGATGGGAGAGCTTTCTCTCCGCATGTCCCCTTTGACTGGAACACCAGGGTTTGAACAGTGAAATTGTACATTAAAACAACCCAGTGGAAATGTCCCCAAAGGGATTGCCCTAACTTAGACAACCCTTCCAGTGCTCTGTGTCGCCATCGGGTCCACCCAACTGATTTCTTGACAGCTAAGCTAGAGGCGGCTTTACTATCCGGAGACCCATCCTCTGCCTCACTCCGAGTACCAGAGGAGGGCTGATGGGACTGAAGGCGGTGTCATACCACCTGCCTCTGAAAGAGCTAAACGCCACTAAAATATAGTGCCCTTATGTGTCAGTATTTTGTTATATGGTTAATACGTAAACCCTTAACAAGTTTCTGTAGTTTTTAGACCAAGAAAGTTATAGTTGATAGACTCACTGCCATTGGATTGGTTTATCTGCTTTTCAGGTGGTAGTGAGGATTATGTGCCACTGTGACCAACTTTTTATTTACTATTCATCGGCCAAATTGTAATAGGAAATAATGTAAGAAAGCAAACTTATTGTGTTCCTGGTTTATTTTTAAAACACGTGATTCTGTATTTGTTTACCTATCCATGTAACACATAGTATATCTAAGTACAAGACATGTGAAGAGCATTATCTTCGGGTATTAAAATTATATAGGTAATATTTTCAAACTGTATTTTTCTAATGCTTACATCACTGAAGGTCCATTGCCAGCTTAGGTGTGGATGTTCATGAAGGTTCTGGGTGACTGGGTTCCCTTTCACTTCAGCCTCTCCTACATCGCAAATAAAACTATATTCTCGTAACTTGCAAAGTATATTTTGCTTGCATATTTAACAATGAATTTATCATTCCAATAAACCTTTGGTTGAAAGTCCTGGTGAACGCCTACACTTCATTTTTCTACTTGCAAGATTTTACTTCTATAACCGTGTATTCACAGGATGTAGTGGGATGTCTCCCAAATTGCAACCAGTGGGAAATTAAAATATGCAACTTTAATCTGTACCAGTAGTGGCCGGTATTGTCAATGAAATTGTAAATCAGTGCTCAGGGCTGATAAGCTGAAACATCTGGGCGTCGATGCCCCAGATGTACTCCTTGAATTTAGTAGAAGCTCTTAGTGACTGGATTAGTCAATTTTAATAGACTCCACCTTTTGCACACCTTCTTTTCGTCTGATTGCCAGTGTTATGATTGCTGTTCAATTGCTAGATCTCTAATTTGGAGTAAATATAATTAGTAAGGAGTATGGCTGGTGGTCGAAGCTTATAAAGGTTCTGCTGGTATCACCAACTTTGATTGTTTTTCAGTTTATTTCACTTGACTTTGTGCTGTTTGGGCAATGTTGTAGTAATTCATTAAAAACAAAAAGACTGAAATTCCACTAAATCTCACCCCGTTTCACAAACTATAAGTTGGTGCGAATGGTGATCACTTCCCTGTGCTGGTTTGCCTCTGATATCATCACAGACGCTGTGCATAATATGTAAAAGTGGCTGCCTATGGACAGTTTCAATACTCCTTTTTGGAGACCCGGAGTTAAAATGTTTCATCATTTGCCTTTGACCCAGAAGACGATTGAAAAAAATGAAAAAGGGAGAAAGGTGATGTAAGTGAAGGATAGAAAAACAGTTGTAAACAGAAACCTAAAGGTAAAAGGGAACATGCAAGAATAAGATGGGGACAGGAAGTGTAGAGTGAGTGAAGAAAAGCATGAGGTGGAATCAAAACTAGACACCCTGGCATTATACTATGTCAGTATTCAACAACGCCTGCAGCAAGCTTCTCAGAAAAAAGTTTGGTATCCTTTTCCTGGGCATCTTAGTGGGGGAGTTACTCTTTTCTAGCTGTGTTCAGTGCTGTGGATGTTGCTTTCAAATGTCATGTGCCGATGTCTTTATGGTATCCCAAAGCACCCCTGCATTCACCTCCTCTGTGTCGTTTTACGGTAGGAAGAGTTTGATCACTTCTGTCAATTTACAAGGCCCCAGTAAAGCCGCTGGAAAACATCAAAGCAGAAGGAATTCAAATTTTCAAGGAAAGCCACTTGCCAGTCAGATACTTTTGACTCCTTCAAGGCTCTTCCCAGATCACAGACAGCAGGTTCAGTCCACTTCTGATCTTCTTCTGATCCTGTAGTGTTCTGAAGAAGGTACTAGGCTGGGGATACCACATTTATGCCTTTCATCAGCTTGTAGGTGGGGTGACTCCTGGCTCCTCTTTAACCAATGGGGTAAAATATCCCAGGAGTTACTCTGCCCACTTTTGCAGCATTTACTGTGTGCCTTACCACAAACGAGCTCACAGTGCCCTTTGCTGCCTAAATCCAAGATGGTGAAATCCTTCTCCCCATGTGCAGAGCGTGTGTCATTTCCCCAGAGTTAAGGTGTGGAAAATGAGTAACCTCTCCTCTGTGATCACTTCAAACCAGATTTAGGGCAGCTCCCACCTGACAGAGATTTGAGCCTGGCTGACTGGGGGAGCAAAGGAAGGCATCCTTCTAAGTGCCATAATGGCATCTGCCTGTTACATGGGAGGCCCCATTGAGGTACATTAAATTCCTGGGCACTCTCTAAATGATCATCCTGGCAGAGGAACCGAAACACCTCCCCACACCCAGGCATTTATTTCTGCTCTGATAGCAGGTTTCACACCTCGATCAGGACCTGAGCAGTCAGAAGGCTGAAGCTAGAGGCTAATGCAAATTAGCCTCCAGAGGCTTCAGACAAGGAGTACAGGTCCTAGAAACACTTTGTGCCATATACTAGGGACTTATAGGTAAGTATGAAATGCCAATTAGGGTTTTGTCAATTCAACCACATTAAAAGATGGAATACAGGCACTTTACTACTGCTTAGCATGGGTAAAGTACACAGAGGTTTGCAGCCAGCAAAAACGGACAGGGCAAAAGTTTAGGGGTACACCATGCAAAATATGGTAGTTTCCTGCAACCTGTGTCAGTTAGGGGTGTGCCTCTGGTGCCACCTGGCCTTATAGCGTGTTTTGAGCTATACATGGCACAAAACTGAGTCCTTCGATAAAATGAGTTAACCTGTCCTTGGGTAACTTGCCGTTGATTATTCTAAATACTGAGATTTTTTAAACTTATCAATTACTTATCAAGTGAACCAGATCTTTACACAGATATTGGCATTTCTGGTTGATACTGTTCCATCAACACTTAACTATCTTATGAAATTGAAATTAATTCTACTACTCCTGATTCCCGTTGCATGCTCCTTTGAGTCACATTTAATTTTTTACAAATCAACTTACCTGAAATAGAGGATGCTGCCATTTGTCTGTGAAGACGTACCTGATTTTAGGTTTTGAAATGTCAATGTTACTACTTTTTCTGTTGGACAATAACTGCATACATTTGGAGCCTGGACATGTTTAATCAGTTCCCTAGAAGGATCCCTTTAAATATGCTGGAATAGATACTTCACTTTTCCTATTTGGAGATTGGTCAATGTCATGCAGATATTTTTGAACCCTTAATCACTTGTACCAATACAAGGAACACCTACCTTTGAACAAAACGTTTTGTTTTTGTATGTGTTTTGGATGATATACATTTGTTTTCAGAATTCAGTGTATGCTTTGTCTTGAATCTTAAAATCTATTGTGTCTTTTTATTTTGATGTGTTACAGGATTTACTCAATTTGGCTCTAGCTGATGAATATCATTGCTCCAAGGGAACCACAGGTCTTAGTGCTTTTCCGTCCCAGGCTGTTTTTTTCTTGTGTAGTCCATTTCTGCATTGTGGGCTTCTGTAACATATTTTTCACTGTTAGGGCCAATGTCACTCTGTTGGCTGCCATAGCTGGTGATTTTGGCCGCTGTAGGTTTTGTCTGTTCACGCTGTTTCTCATGATGATATTGCAAAGATAGGTGTGGGGGATGGTGTTCACTACCTACCCCAGTTGTAATGTATCTGCTTTTCTCTGCCAATGATCACTGGAACTGACCCTTGCAGATCCAGTATTCCTTGTTTCTATGCCATACCCTGCTCTCCAGTCTTGCCTTTAGTGTAGTGGTGCATCTCCCTTTCTGCAGTGTGCTCCGTGCAGCCAAACTGACTCCCTTTGTTTCAAATTGTTTAGTGTGGGACCTTTACCCTTACAGACCTCTGGTGGGTAATATCGGTTTTGTGCCAAGTCCCTTCCTGTGCCCATTTCTTGCAGGCCTTGTCGAAATGCATTTTGATACCCTGGGCTGGACTAAGTTTCCTCCATGAACCCTGCTTTGCCTTGTAACACCCATCCACCTCCTTCTCCAGGGGGAAAAACTTCTTACATTTCTGCCTAATATTTAGGCCTCTCCAAACGTGTGTAGGATCCACCACGACCCCTTCCCCTATAAAATAAAATGATAATAATTAGGCTGGGCCGCAAGGTATGGCATCGCCAGGACATAGATCAGCCTCCACCCCCCCCAAAATGAATTGTTTGGGCTGAGTCCAGGGGGATGTGGTCCCCGGGGTCAAGATCGGCCTGGGGAAGGAGGGCCTTGCAGGGTTTGGTTGGTATAGGGGTTGGCCGCAGGGACAGGCCTCAGGCCAGGCCCTGCAGACAACCCCCGCTGCTCATAGCAGAAGGCCATGGGTAGAGCGGGATTAGGTTGTTATAGGTGTTGGCTGGCCAACTCCAGCCTCTCCCGGCCAACTCCAGCCTCTCCCGGCCAAAGGCAGTGCACGCCGGTGGTTGGATTAACACATATTAATGAAAATTACTCTACATAAAAAAAAAAAAAACATATAAATTCACTGAAAAAGACAAAGGTTACAGGGCCATTATAGTTGGGAAATAGAATTTAAAAAAACCCATATAAATTCACTTAACAAAACAAAGGTTGCAGGGACGTTATAGTTAGGCTCACATTTTAAATGTACCAAAGTGTAGAAATTCACCATTTATAGTTAGTTTTCTCAAGTAACTATAACTTGTGAATTGTTTTTGTTATGTTTATCTTTTATATTTTTTGTGATGTAAAATGATCTTTTGGGAAGGTGGCCATGCAAGATGGCCGACAGGACTTGCCTTTGAAAGGCTCCCACGTTCTCAACAAAATCCTTTCATTAAACCTGCCCAACTGCACACAATGTGATGGATCGTTATTTGCTCCTACCCCCCCCCCCCCAGGTGATTTTGCGGGGCTCCCAGATTGCTGGGGGCATGCCCTAACTGGTGTCAGCAGCAGGGATGTGGAGTGAAGGCAGTGAGTGCAGCAGCATGGAGGAGGGAGTGCCAGAGGAGAGTGCGGCAGGGGTGGGAGAAGTAGTCTCCCACTGCTGCACAGTGCGCAGCCTGGTTCATCTGGGCCCGGAGTGCGGGTGCGCCTGCGTGATGCTGGAGTGCAGAGGGCCCTAACTGGTGTCAGCAGCTGGGACCTGGAGTGGAGGCCCGACTGGGTGCTGCGGCCCAGACCTGTTGCGGCCTGGGCTTGCGCTGGGGCCCCTGAGGTGAGCGTGCTGGATGAGGGCCCCACTGGGGGGCCTGAAGAACAATGAAGAACCTGTGCTGGGCTGGGCTGGCACTCTGGGCCTGAGGTCTGAAACACTGCCGGAAGCGGCCCCTGATGGTGCCTGGCTTTGGCCTGGGGGGTCCCTAAGTGGCCAACATTACCGGCGGCAGGGAGGAGACACTGGGCCCTCTGGGTGTGCCCGGACCCCAGTCCCCAATAGACCCCTTCAAAGGGTAAAGGGGTGACACTATGTAACTGCGGACTACAGGTGGTCGCCAGGATGTTTTGAACTTGTGGGGGTTGCCTCCTGCCCCCTGTGGCTTTTCCTGCTGTCAAATCTTGACTGTTGCGCCCATTTTGGCCCCCACTGATAGGTAAGAGCAAGCGACCATTGCAGGGCAATGCCATGGAGTTATACACTACCCAAGCTCTGTCTGGGCAACAGGAGACGTGCCTGACTGGGCGCAGGACTGATGTGGGGTTGGTAACCCCTGTCATAGAGCCCACAAGAGCTGAATTGTTTGTGACGATTCAGGGGTCTAGAGACGCCCTGGAAGGGAAGATTGAATCAGTGGTAGTCGAGGTCAATCTCCTCCGGGGAGACCTCTGGAAGGTATCCAACAGGGTGCGCATCACGAAGGGCTCTATTTCAGAGCTGCGGACGGAGGTGGATACACCGCAGAGACAGATGGCGGAGGTTACGTCCAAAGCTGGGACCCTCAAGGACAGAGAGGACGACGCGGAGGGTAGGTCCCGCCGCAATAACATCTGACTTAATGGGTTCCCGAAGCGGGCTGAGGGGTGGTCCACGGAGGCCTTTGTGGAGTGTTGGGTGCGGAGGTGCTCAAACAAGTTGGACTGTCTCCAATATTTGCAATCGAAAGGGCGCACCGTGCATTGGTTGATCTCCCTCAGCCCGGGGCACCCCCGCGGGCCATCATAGCCTGTATAATCAACTATAAAGACAGGGACTGCATCCTTCGGGCCAGTTGTGGCAATGGAGTCAGTTCACTTTAACAGTCACAAGATTTCAATATATCAGGATTACACCAACAAAATACAGGGATCCAGGAAGGGATTCTTGGAGGTCAGGGCCAAGCTGCGAGCCCTGAACGTACGCTATATGCTGCTGTATCCTGCCTGGCTAAAGGTCCTTTATGGTGGCAAGTCCCATTTATTTGGTATGCCAGAAGATGTGTGGAAATGGCTGTAGATATGGGACAAGGTACCTCGTGGGGGAGTGAGACCCCGGAGGAAGGACGATGGCACTACACAAGTGGCCCGTAGGTCGATATGGAGGTCTTTGTAGGCCTCCGGACAGTTGGATTTGTCACCCAGAGAGGGGGCGAATCGGACCAGGGTCGAAATCCAGGAAGATGGCTCTGACACAGTAGGATGTGACAATTGGGTCCATGGAGTCAGCTGATGCAGACTGGGCGATGGTTGTAGACACTGGCACTTGACTGTACAACTGCTGGATGTAATATGCACGCCATGTTTCTGACTTGTTCTCCCTCCTTTCCTTTTTTCTTCTATCTGTTCTCTTTTGTCTGATATGGAGCTCTAGGAGGGGAGCACAAATGGGACGTTATATGGTTTGGCGGCGTGGCAGCCTCCCTCCACTATTAGTGGTAGGCCATGTTTCAGTGGGATGGGATTAGGCTGTGGGTCCTTACAGCATGGTACTTTATGGATGAGCAGTGGTTATTGTTTCATTTTTTGTTTTGCTGCCTGTCCGGGGATGGGGGCGGGGGTATTGAGTGTTTTGACTTGGCTCATACTGCTCCTAGGTTTAAGAAGGGTGTGTGTTCATACAGTGCATGCGTGAATTCATACACATCTCTGATATCTGGAGAGGCATGGGAGGATGATGATTCAGGGCGGTGGGACAGCTCACTCGGGCTGGGAAAGGATCGCTGATCATTATGGCGAAATGCACAAACATCTTGACCTCCAATGTCCGGGGTTTGAAGGGCTACTCTAAACGTTATAGGGTACATTCATTCCTCTGCCGTCATAAAATACAAATAGCTTACCTACAGGAGACCCATTTAGTAGTGGAGGAGGTTCAGCGGTTGGGGAAGAAATGGAGGGGGCAGCTTTACTCTAAAACGTACTCTTCATATGCAAGAGGGGTTGCCATTTGGATTGCACCTGGGGTGCCCCTTAGACACACATATAGGGAAGCAGACGTGGAGGGTCACTATGTGTTAGTCCATGGGATGCTAGATGGTAGATAGGTTATACTGCTTAACACTTACGCACCCAATATAGATGATGAATTATTCTTCATGCATTTAAAAGAGATATTGGAGGGCTATTAGGGACACCGATCATATGGTCAGGGGACTTCAAATGTGCTATGGATGGCCAGACGGATAGACACCCTCCCCAACAGGGCACTAAACCGCTGATGTTGACCTTGTTCGCAGCAGTTATGTGTGATTTGGTGTTCAGGGATAGCTGGTGGGATTTTCATCTAGAGGGTCAGGAATTGACATGTCATTCATTGACGCATAACACTTATAGTCGCCTGGATCGTATATTAGTGAGTGGCATGGATTTGCAGTCCTTGCTGGAGGCGACACATTTGAGTCAGTTCCTATCTGATCACGCGCCGGCGTTGTTGGCGTTGCAGTGAGGTCCACCTGGGTGGCATGTCTGCAGCTGGCGCATGCCTCCGGATATTTTATCAGATCCAGCATATGGAGAGGCTATGCAAGTGCGCTGACGGATTATCTGGAGTTTAATTGGCAGTCTGCGACCACCAAGACACTGGGTGGGGAGGCACTTAAGGCTGTCATGTGAGGGGCCAATGTGGGTGTGACATGCGGAGTGTGGTGCTGACTGGAGGTGACCTTGGGGTGCAGGAACGCTGGCTTACAGTTGTGCAGGGCTCTGGGGAGACATCACAGGAAGTGCGACAGGAGAAGCTACAAGTTCAGCACGAAGTGCAGTTGGCATGGGACTCATTAGACAGGTGCACGCCTAGGGCATATCGTCAGTGACTTCATAGAGAGGGGGACAAGTCAGGGAAGCTCCTTGCATGGATATTGAGACTGGAACAGGACGTCCTCCCTATCCTGCAGGTCTGCACACTGAATGGGGGTTTTGTAACTAATCAGCAGGATGTTCTGGAGGTATTTGTGGACCACCTTCATGGAGTGTATAGCCCTGGGTGGCAGGTCCACCTGAGTGGATTGGGGGGGTTACGTATGGAGTTGGGCTGCCCAAGTTGGCCCCTGAGCTTGTGCAGGAACTGGACAGGGTGCTAGATGTGGAGGAACTGAGACTGGCTATTCAGGCCCTTAGCAGATCCAGAGCCCCGGGCAGGGATGGATTTCCTGCAGAGTTTTATCAAGCTTATTCTGCCACACTGACAGGGAAATTGTTTGATTTTTTTAATGAGGCTTGGGATACTACTGCGTACGATGAGGGAGGGGGTTATATGTTTGTTACTCGAGTCTGGAAGGGATGCGGCCGACCTGTCTTCGTACAGGCCCCATACTATGCTCAATACGGATGTAAAAATATTGTGCAAAGTGTTGGAAATCTGACTGTTGACGGTGGTTCACACACTGGTCCATGAATATCAATGTGGCTTTATGCCTGCCCGTAGTACCACACTTAACATTCGTAGACTCACTCATGTATTACACGAAACAATGGACTGGGCCTCTGACTTGACATTAGTATCACTCGACTTGGAAAAGGTGTTTTTATACAGTAGAGTGGCCATACCTTATGGCTGTGCTGCAGGTAATGGGTTTTGGTCCTGTCTTTTGTATTTGGGTGCGCCTTTTGTATACCTTTCTATTGAGCCATTAGCCATTTTGCTGCGTGGGAAGATGGAAAGATGGGTTATTAAGCTTGGTGATTCTGGTCATGTTCTCTTTCTATACATGGATGACCTGTTGCTATATGTCCATACCCCTTCCCGGGTAGAACCGGTCTTGCTGGAGCTCCTTGAGGCCTTTGGCGCGGTCTTGGGTCTCTGAGTAAATGTTGGGAAGTCACTCCTGTTTCCAATGGGTAGCTTGCTGGGGGTTACCACTGATCGATTGCCTGAGCTGGGCCTCCGCTGGGAATTGGAAGGTTTTCGATACTTGGGTATGTGGGTGGCACATATGGGTGAAACATAGACGCCTCAACGAGGATAAGATTATGACCTATCTCGAGGGGTTAGTGGCATTTTGGAGTAGACTCCCCTTGTCGGTGATGGGTAGGACGGCTGTGGCGAAGATGGTTTTTTCTCTTGCGCTGCCTTTATCTGATTCAGAATGCCATGTTCCCTATCCGT
This sequence comes from Pleurodeles waltl, assembly GCF_031143425.1. Taxonomy (NCBI): domain Eukaryota; kingdom Metazoa; phylum Chordata; class Amphibia; order Caudata; family Salamandridae; genus Pleurodeles; species Pleurodeles waltl. Next base: position 352,549,344 of record NC_090438.1, read on the forward strand.
TTCTCTGTTTTCTGGAAGTTAGTTTGTTTATCTCTCTGGTCTGGGCGGGACATCGTAGTTGGGTGACATTGTTGGTTCTTAAACGATACATGGAGGATGGTGGTCTCGCCCTCCTGCCTGATGTGCAGCATTACTATTATGCGGCCCATTTACAACATGTGGCGCAATGGATGACAGTATAAGATAATTGGGAAAAGAGGTTGTTCCTTGGCATGTTGGGTAGTGCCTCCTTGGTGCAATTACTGGTGAGAGGAGGAAGGTCAATGGAGGGAGCTCCTTATCTGGTGAGGCGGATCGGGGCAGTCTGGGAGGCGTTTGTGAGTAAAGTGTGGGGTAGAGCAGCGTTCGACAGGGAGCTGCACATCTGGTATCTTGCTCCATTTGGGGAGATCGACGCAGATATGTCTATGGATCGCTGGAGAGCAGATGGCTGCCAGACTGGTGGGGATCTTTACCCCGTGGAGGTGTTCATCGCATTCCCGGAGGCTCAGGAAACTTTTGAGGTAGGGCCAGGCCAGTTTCTGCAGTATGCCAAGTTGGAAAGTGTGGCCTGAGAGGTCTGGGTTGGCTTCCCAGCTGCTCCACAACCATCCCAAGTGCTGGGAGGCTTGCTCCTATGCGGAGAGGGGGGACACCTCATTTAATTGTTCTAAAAAGCTGTCAGAGGTGATCAGGTGCTATACCAGTGTGGCACGTGCTGCGTGGTCAAGGGAGTTGGAGGAGCCTATAGCAGATGCGGACTGGATACAAGCGTGTATGTTGGTGAAGAAAGTGTCCTGTAATAACAGATTTAAGTTGCTCCACTTTAACTTTTTACACCACGCATATGTGACCCTAACCACCTTAATCGAATAAATCCTGATCTAGCCTGGACATGCGGAGGGGTTCAGGGATACTAGGAACAGGTGGTTCCGAAGATAATAGAAGGGACTGGCATAGCGATACCCTTGACCCCGAAGGCTTGCCTTCTGGGAGTGGTACCTAGACCCATGGGATGATAGATACATCACAAAATGGCCCAACTAGCGTTGCTGTTAGCCAAGAGACGAGTGGCCATATGCTGGATGAGTGCTTGGGTGCCCCGGGAGGCATCATGGCAGATGGATCTCCTTGAATGGGGAATGGTGGCGGAAGTACATATGCGTAATACCCGGGGGGATGTGGGGGCCTCGGAGGCTGTGGCACTCTGTGGGTCCCTACTACACGATTTTACAGAGGGGGATGAGTGTAATTCTCTGGACAGCTCAAGTGAGGGGGAGTGATGTGTGGACACCATTGTTTGGTATTTCTATCTATGATTGTAACATTTGCTGACGAACGGTGTTGCAGGGTGGACTCCATGTGTGGTCGTTGGGTCACCTGGGTATTGATGTGCTTTGCGAAGCAAGGGCCCCAGCTCTGGTGGCTACGTGATCCAGCATGGCATGCACTCCCCTTGCCCATGCTCCGGCCTCTGAAAGTGACCGAAATGCAATGCTTGTTATGTTTTGTGTTATTGTAACGTTCAATCATGACTGATGCCAGATGTGATAAAAATACCAATAAAGAAAGTTAAAAAAAAAAAAAAATCTTTTGGGACAATCATGAAAAAGCAAAACGAAAGTCTGCGGGACACGTGTTGGCTGTTTATTTTAATGAAAAGATATGAGCCACATTTCTCGACAGTTTATGGATGTTTATTTCTATTATCAGTTTAGGATGACTACATCTTTATGTAACCACATACACATTGACTAATTTAGTGTTGATCATGGCCATCTATCCAGCCTTCAAGACCAAGACAACAATCTTATGGTACATGTATACACACCTTTAAAGTAATCTGCATGAAAATGTCATTTTCAGAAAAAAATTTGTATTTTCATTTGGTTATAATAAATCCTAATCGTTCTGTTTTTAGTGCTGCTTTTGTCAGTACTTTTTCCTAACGGCGCATGTAGGATTACATTGATTTTTATGAAGAAAACCTTGCACATGTTCTTGTAATCATACAGTATTTGGAAAAACATGTATATATGTGTAATAATATACAAGGCACCATGACTAGTACTGTACTGCATACATTTGTATTTTATTTTATGTATTGCATCGCTATGCCTTCTTTCTTCTTTTTGCCTGCATGTAGCAAGTGACAGAGAACCAGTTCATTTGTCAATGAACGAATTTACTCTAGTGGAGTTGAACACTGCATTTAAAATTCTAACTTATAAATTTGATGTAACGCTAGAAAGTGCCCAGTGTTTCGGGCACTTCCAAAATGACCACTATCAATATGGGAGAATATGGAATATAACATAATTTGTCATAAAATGACCCACTTCTTTCAGGTACTGCTGCATTACAGCAAATCGTGGGCGGCAGAGAAGAGTCCCAACAAACAGTTGTGGGAGAAAAAAGTACACCTGTATTGTAGCAGTAGAAGTTAGGGTTGTTTCTTCAACAAGATTGCCCTCTTCACCATTTTCTCCCAGAAAATAATCCCAAATCATTCAGTTTTTTCAAGCACTCTTCAGATGATGGTGACAGGTGCAGATGTCTGAAGGAGGTTTTGGAAAAGCCTCTATCAGTGACAATAGTACTGATGGTACTAAAGATGGAGTTGTTATTAAGGATGAGAGGGGCACTGAAAGAATGTCTATTTCGAAAACAGTAATTGCTATACCTATTGGGCCCATTTTTGCTGCAGAAAAGAAAACATCATCAGCAACAACACAAACAATTGCTACATGTATTGTGAACCCAGCTGCACTCATGACCTCAAACCCACTGACAACAAATGTACTTTTAGCACAGTTAGATAGCGGGATATCTCTTGTTTGAGATGTATTTGACGTTCACACGTACCATAAGCACATTTCAGTGTGTACCGCTTGCTCTGTGTCGTGGGATGCTAGGCAAAATCTATGCATAGGGGACCAAATGATCCACCAACTGGCACATGTATGGGATGAGCATCAAAAAGTTAGCTACTGCTTTAGATTTACAATCCAGAAATCCAAAAGAAGTCGAATAACATGATGCAAGAAGAGGGTCAGCTCCACATCTAGATATCGGGAGGACGCCAGGCTCTCCAGTCCCTAGCATTTTTCATCTTCAACATGTACCTGGTGCCGGGAACATGCCACTCCATATAATGTACACCTAGTCACTACAATTTCAGTAAGGTTTTGTTTAGTATCAGCAAAGACTAGACCACTGTCAAGGCTCTGTTCAGCCAGTATTTAGAAAGGAAGTATCAATGAACCATCTAGTGGCCCTTTTATGTAAGTGGAAGCTGACTCAAACATTCTGCTTTTTTTCGGCAGAAAGAAAGTGCTTTCTAGAACGTTCGAGGGCTGTCTCCAATTTTACTATGCTTGAATTGCACTTTTCAATGCTACTTTTGTTTGCAAACGCAATGATGAAGACATCAATTCCCACCATCCACCTGACAACAGATGTGGATCAGTGGTCAGGGTACAGATTTCATATGCATCACTGTTGTCTCTTTGAACTCACCTGACCACAAGATAAACCTCCATTTGCACTGTCACAGAACATATTTGTCAGTATGCCTCAATTACAGTTCTCAGAATGGAGAAAGCATACATAGCTGCCAATATCTTGAGGGAATCCAATAACAAAGTTGCAGAACATTTAGTACCTAGTCGTTTGTAAGTTAGGTTTTATTGTCATTGACAATGCCAGTAACATTGCCAATAGTGTGCCAGATGCTTTGCCCATTGCTTGAGGTGTTGTACATGACCCCACTCAAAAAGTAAACAGCAGTCCATGAAACATTTTTAATCTGCCCTATGATTTGTACTCATTTTAGCCAGTCTCTTAAAACCCTGAAACAGTTGAAGGTGCTTCAGTGAACAGAATAGCCTCCACATTAATTCCTTCGCTACTGGAGGTTCTGACACCCTGGAAGTACATATTTTACATTTTCAGCACACAACATAATCAGGATATTGACGCTACTGGGTTACTTAAATGTTGGCTGTTTCAGCAGAGGCCTGCACCCAAAGAGGACTTAAGGGGCCAACGCGTTAAACAGCGATAAGGCCCGGCACCATCTGGTCCCGAGGAATGAAGGGACAATGGTGGTGGTGGGGGGTGGAAATGGCACCCCTGCACCTTTTCTCTGGCAAGATGAGGGTGACTAGGGCACCAAAAGGCCAGGAAGTGGTGCAAATTGCTGGCCAATGGGGGGGGCGAGCATTATTTGAACTGTGCCCACAGGGCACTAAGCCTATATATAGTGAGGGCAAGCGTGGTGGCCAGCCTCTATTTTGGCTTGGATGACTGATGGACATCGAAGACTGCATACCTGAGAAGAGGACCATCTGGCAGGCTGGCAGTGAAGTTTGGATGACAGGACGTCGCAACCCGGCTCAGCAAAAGTGATCATCTCCGTGGCAAGTTGAGATCGCAAGCAGAGGACCGCTACACTTGTAGTGACGCAACTAACTCTGCCTGGAGCAGCAGGTCTCCCAATGTGCTTTCCACTGAGGACCACACATTCGGTAGCACTGCGGCTTGGCAAGGGCTGGTGTTTGTAAGGAAGGCGGTGGAGATCGAGGCACCACCTGAGGACGTCCTTAAAGGGGAAATGCATCAGGTCGAGTGCGGTTGTCGGATTCTTGGAGGGATAGTGGCTGGCATTAGATGCTGAGGAGGAGTCTTCGGAGTTGCAAAATAAAGGACTCAAGAAGGAACCGCGGAGCGGGAGGTTAGCAGTAGTATACGTGGGCAGACCTGGCAAGAGGACCCTGCTCCACGCAGCCATTGCAGACAAAGTAAACAGCGATAAGGTGGAAGTGGCAAGTGTTGTTGATTGTGCGAGTCTGTGGCTATAGCAACGTTCCGTGGTTGGAGCACACAAAAAACAAACACCGCGCAGCAGCGCGGTGCCTGGCTAAGGTGATTATCTTTGCTCGGGTCCATGCGCACCCAAGGGAACGGCCTCTTGGCGTCAACATGTTTTGCTGACTAGCATGATGGGGGAGCGGCCCTGGGCTAGTTCCAATAACCTTGGTCCGATCCCAAGCTCACTAGAAGGAATCAGCTCCCCAGGCATTTTATAACTTTGAAGTCAACACACGCATAAAAGAGAACTACCCCTGGGCAGTGAAGCCTCACCTGGACATTAAGGACGCTTGGTTAGTCTAGCAGTTAGAAAAGGGGAGCACCCCTGTGGCATTAAGGACTTTCTTTAATCACGTAAGTTTAAAGAACACATGGTCAACAGGGTTAGGACTACTGTGCGGGGGCATGGGGAGTAGCCAATCACCTTGACTTAGAGGACAAGCAAGGAGCCCCTTCCGCAATACAGTAGGTGGCTGGGTACACCCCAAAAGAGGGTGACGTGACCCAGACCACACTGTGGGATCAAAGAAGCCAGAATCGACTGGGGACAGCCCTGATTAGGGCGAAGTGACCCAGCCGCATTAGCAAAAATCAAGCTACAGTATGCAACAGGGACAGCCATCAGTCGGCAATGCGACCTGTAGGAAAGTGCCACTGTTGGCATGGTTACCCCCCACCCACCTTTTGCCTAGTGTTGAGCCCACTTTGATTGAAAGTGTGCTGGGATCCTGCTAAACAGGCCCCAGCACCAGTGTTCTTTCCCTAAAACTGTACCTTTGTTTCCACAATTGGCACAGCACTGGCACACAGTTAAGTCCCTTGTAAAAGGTACCCATGGTACCAAGGGCCCTGTGGCCGGAGAAGGTCTCTAAGGGCTACAGCATGTATTATGCCTCCCTAGGGACCCCTCACTCAGGGCATACACACTCCCTTGCAGCCTGTGTGTGCTGGTGGGGAGAAAAAGACTGTCAACATGGCACCCCTCTCAGGGTGCCATGCCCACAAACCACTGCCTGTGGCATAGGTAAGTCACCCCTCTAGCAGGCCATACAGCCCTAAGTCAGGGTGCACTATACCACAGGTGAGGGCATAGCTGCATGAGCAATATGCCTCTACAGTCTCCGAGTCTATGCTTAGACATTGTAAGTGCAGTGTAGCCATATTGAATATATGGTATGGGAGTTTGTCATTACGAACTCCACAGCACCATAATAGCTTCACTGAATACTGGGAAGTTTGGTATCAAACTTCTCAGCACAATAAATCCACACTGATGCCAGTGTGAGATTTCCTGAAAAATGCACACAGAGGGCATCTTAGAGATTCTCCTGTATGTTAGCCCAACTGCTAGTGTAGGACTGACCGGTCTGTGTCAGCCTGCCACTTTCAGACACGTTTCTGACCACATGGGGGGAGTGCCTTTGGGCACTCTGTAGTCAGAAACAAAGCCTATCCTGGGTGGAGATGCTTCACACCTCCCCCTGCAGGAACTGTAACACCTGGCGGTGAGCCTCAAAGGCTCAAGCCTCAGGCTACAGTGCCCTCCGGACAAAGCCCCAGTTTTGGCGGCAAGTCCGTAGGGAAAATTAGGGAAAACAGGAAGGAGAGACCACCCCTAAGGTGTCCAGATCTGGGGTGACCCCCCCCCCCCTGCATAATCCTCCATCTTGCTTTGGAGGACAGGGACCAATAGGGATAGGAATGTGCCCCCACTCTCCAAAGGGAGTGGGCTCGAGGAGGTTGTAGCCACCCTCAAGGACAGTAGCCATTGGCTACTGCCCTCTGACCCCTAACACGCCCCTAAAACTAGGATTAAGGGCCTCCCTGAACCCAGCTCACCAGATTCCGGGTGACCTACAAGAAGAAGAAGGACTGCTTAGCTGAAACCCCCAGCAACGAAGAAGGAAGACAACTTCTTTGGCCCCAGCCCTACCGGCCTGGCTCCTGCTTCAAAGAACCTTCAAAAAGACCAGTGATGTGTCATGTGAGCCCTGCGACCTCTACTAACTCTAGAAGACTGCCGCACCCAAAAGGACCAAGAACTCCTGAGGACAGCAGCTCTGTCCGAAGAAACCTACGACCAAGGACTCCCACCTCACTCTAGCTGCGTGACGGCCCGTATCCAGGTGGTCCACCGAGCAAGAGAGGGTCCCTAGGCAATTAGGAGCAAGTGCCCACTCTGGATTGACCTCTCCACCCCTCTTCGACAATGCCTGCAGAGGGAAGGATCCCCCCTGACCACAAAGCTCTGGACGAAGATAACCAACGCCTAAAGGCACACTACACCCGCAGCCCCCAGGCCTTGGAGAAACCGACCCCCAGTGTCTCAACATTCAGCAGGAGGCTCTCCTCCCTATCCGACCAGTGGTGTGCCAGAGACACTCCCTTGGACCTCGCCTGCAGCCTCTGAGTGACTCCCGGGGTCTCTTCATAGACCAGCATTGAAAACCCGACATCCTGTTTGCACCCTGCACCTGGCCGCCTCTGTGCTGCTGAGGGTGTATGTTTGGTGCCTAGTTGTGGCCCCTTCAGTGCTCTTCTAATCCCCCTGGTCTGCCCTCCGAGCCGCAGCTACCTGCAGGCAGGCCTGATTCCGAGTACCCCCTGTCTCCATAGAAACCCATGTTAAATTTGCTCAACTTTGACCTCTGCACCCGGCCCGCCCCGTGTTTCAGGTGGTGGGTGTTTGGGGTTAACTTGAACCCCAACCGGTGGACTTCCTAAAACCTGGAGACTGAAACTGTAAGTGTTGTACTTACCTGTAAAACAACCTAACATTTCTTCACCCCTCAGGAAATGTTTGAAAATTGCATACAACCCTCTGTTAAGCCCTTGGGGAACCCCTGGACTCTGTGCACACTATGGCCCTCATTACAACCCTGGCGGTTGGTGATGAAGTGGCGGTTATACCGCCAACAGGCCGGCGGTAATAAATATGAAATTATGACCACAGCGGAAACCGCTCAGACAGACAGCCACTTTAAAGCGCCGACCGGCAGGGCAAAATCAACAGGCACCACAGTGGTAACTGCCTACAGCCAGGCGGAAGACAATGTTCCGCCCAATGTATAATGAAATACCAATCTGCCATCTTCTTGGGGGGCGGTACCAATGACATCAAAAGCCTGGCAGAAACAGTGCACAGAAGGGAAACGATTCACCTCCGGACACTCAAGGAAGAACCACGCCACCATGGAGCCCGAGTTGCAAGTGTTCCCCATTCTCTACTACCTTCTGCTCCACTACGAACACCAACGCAGGCGAAGCCTACCACAGTGAGTACTGCTGCCTAGCACACAGGGGAGGTGGGGAGGAAAAAGAGAGTGACACACACACACAACACCCCCAACACCATACACACAAGCAGATGCACAAACATGACATATTCACCCCGCACCCCTCGGGAATAATGCAAGGACAAAATGAATTGATTAAAGTGAGTGTAATAAGAAAAATATAGTAGCAATACGTGCATCCAAATCAACAAGCATATATATATATTTACAAATGTAGGGACACTGCCCAGTCCTCAATGTCCGTGGGCCACAGGGCCACATCACATAGTCCAAGGTCCCACCTCACTCCTGCAACAATACAGAGAGAACACTGCAGGGGCATCAGGTCGAAAATAGCCTGGCACCTCAGGGGGATGGGGAACTGGGGGGCACCTTAGCCGGAAGATGGCACAACGCCAACGGTCCTGGAGGGGGCAACATGCCCATTACTCTGTCCTGGGGAGTGCAAGGCCACAGTCTCTCAAGCTGGTGACTTGCCCACTGGCTCTGGAGGGGGCAACATGCCCTGTCCTCGGTCCTGGGGAGTGCAAGGCCACAGTCTCTCAAGTGGGTGACTTGCCCACTAGCCCTGGAGGGGGCAACAGGCCCTGTACTTGGTCCTGGGGAGTGCAAGGCCATAGTCTCTCAAGTGGGTGACTTGCCCACTGGTTCTGGAGGGGGCATTTTGCCCAGTGAGCTTCATCCTCGGGAGGATGGGGTGAGTGTATGGCTTCTTCCACTGGTTCTGGAGGGGGCATTGTGCCCGGTGACCTTCATCCTGGGGAGGATGGGGTGAGTGGATGGCTTCTTCCATTGGTTCTGGAGAGGGCATTGTGCCCGGTGACCTTCATTCTGGGGAGGATAGGGTGAGTGGATGGCTTCTTCCACTGGTCCTGGAGGGGGCAATGTACCCAGTGACCTTCATCCTGGGGAGGATGGGGTGAGTGGATGGCGTCTCCACTGGTTCTGGAGGGGGCATTGTGGCCAGTGAGCTTCATCCTGGAGAGGATGGGGTGAGTGGATGACTTCTTCCACTGGTTCTGGAGGGGGCATTGTGCCGAGTGATGCAGATCTTAGGGAGTGCAAGGTCACAGTCTCTCAGCTGGGTGTCAGACCCACAGGATTTGCTGGGGCCAGGCTGCACAACAGCCCATGGACGCAGGGCTACACACTGTCTGCCGGCGGTGACCGCTGCCCAGTGGTGGTAGTGGTGGTGCTGCTGGTGGTGCTGGCAGTGGTGGGTGGAGGCTCCAGCCCTTTCCCTGCAGCCTTGGACGGCTGTTCACTGGGGCTGCTGCTGCTGGCAGTGGTGCTGGTGGCGGTGCAGGTGGCGGTGCTGGCAGTGGTAGGATGAGGCTCCAACCCTTCCCATGCAGCCTCAGACTGCTGCACCACCATGGTTGGTGGTGGGGGCTCTGACTGAGTCCCTGCACCAGGTCCCTTGTCTCTACTGCCTGCTTTTGCAGGCCCTTTGCCCCTCTTTCCTGCAGCTGAGGCTGCCTCCTTGCCCTTCCTTCCTGAAGCTGGGGCTGCCTCCTTGCCCTTCCTTCCTGAAGCTGGGGCTGCCTCCTTGCCCTTCCTTCCTGCAGCTGGGGCTGCCTCCTTGCCCTTCCGTCCTGCAGCTGGGGCTGACTCCTTGCCTTTCCATCCTGCAGCTGGGGCTGACTCCTTGCCCTTCCTCGACGCACTTAGGGCTGGCACCCTGTCCATCTGCCTGGCGTGTGGGCGGGATCCTTCCCCACCTGGAGTGCCCGTGGACTGGGTGGCTGAGGTGCTTGCTTGGGTTTTGACCGCTCTGGCCTGACGTGAGGGACGGTGGGGATAGAGAAGAGGTCAATGGTGGAGAGGAAAAGCTTCTTAGGGACATTGGAGTGGGAAGAGGGAGATGGTTTGGGAGTGGAGGAAGAGAGAGTGGTGGTAGGAGGTGTCTGTCTGCTGTGTTTGGGTGCAGGTGCATGGGCTTGATGCTGTTGTGAGGTGGATGGCGGTTATGTATCTGAGTGCTTGCGTTTGTGTACTTTGGGTGGAGGGGGCATAGACCCAGTGGGAAAGGACACAGGGGGCGTGAGCATGGAAGTGGGGGTGGTGACTGCCAGTGAGGGGCCTGTGCTGTTAGGTGTGCTGGTGATGGGGTAGTGGATAAGGATGTAGTGCATGCAGGTGTGAGTGGAGACGAAACTGGGAGGGAGGTGGGCGACGAGGAGGAGGGGGCCACAGTGGAGGCAGTGGATGTGGTATGTCTGATTCTGGATGGTGTTTGTGTGAGTGCCTGTGGGATGAAGTGTGGTGCTTGTGTTTGCCATGTCCACTCTTGTGTGTTTATCTGGGTGCATGCTGGTCTGACTGTGTGCTTGGGATAGGTTGGGGTTGTGGGGTAGAGGAAGTTGGAGGAGGAGGGTGGAAACAGGGACAATGGCTGCTATTAGAGAGGAGGCCAGAGCCTGGATAGATCTATGTTGGGCCGCCATGCCAGTGTGAATGCCCTCCAGGAATGCATCTGTCTGTTGCATTTGGGCTGCCAGCCCCTGGATGGCATTCACAAAGGTTGATTGCCCAACAGAGATGGATCTCAGGAGGTCAGTAGCCTCCTCACTAAGGGCAGCAGGGCTAACAGGGGCAGGGCCCAAGGTGCCTGGGACGAAGGAGATGCCCACCCTCCTGGTTGAGCAGGCACGGGAAACTCGCTGAGGGGCTGCTGGGAGGGCGGTGATGGTACAGGGGTGGCAGCTGTACCTATAGTTGGGGTGGGCACAGAAGTGTCCGCCACCACCAGGGAGCTCCCATCAGAGGAGGTATCTGTGTCCAAACTGTCCCCTCCTGTCTCTGCCGTGGTGCTCCCCTCGCCCTCCGTCCCACTGGTGCCCTCACCGTCAGTGGACTTGGCATCCTGGGTCCTGTGGGATGCAGCTCCCTCCGTCGTCGGTGCCTCTGCTCCTCCGCCAGATGATGTTAATGCACATAAGGACAGGGTGACAAATCAGAAAGGGAGAGGGAGACACAAAGGATACACTTGGTCAATGGCGCCAACAGCACCACCATTGGCGTACACGACACACACACAGGGAACAGCCCTACGCACTAGGCAATGCACTACCAGTCACAATGCTAGTCACCAGGCCATGGATAGGGACACCTAATGCCAATTGCAGCATACCTGAGACCCACAGACCCCTGCCCAGTAGTGGATGCCTACTAGCTTGGTTGGAGTACTTTCACATCAGAACCCTGCCCAACATGGGACCAATCCTGCAATACCAGGCCTAGCCTAGGGGCACCCACCATGATCCCACCCCACCAGACACAAGCTATATATTGGGGCAGTGTACTCACCCCCTTGTGGCTGCTGTGATGCCCCCAAGTGCCCATCCATCTCCGGAGAGTATGCAGGCCATCAGGGGGGTCAGGGTTCGACGTGCACCCCTTCCTCGTTGGGAGGCCATCCACAGCTGGGCCTTTGCGGTCTTCCGTGCCCAGCATCTATGGTCCTCCCACTGTTTCCGACAGTGGGTGCTCCACCTGCCGTAGACCCCCAGGGTCCGCACGTCCTTGGCGATGGCACGCCATATACCCTTCTTTAGATGGGCACTGACCTGCAGGGAAATGGACACACAGAAAGGTATTAGTTCGACCGTCCTGCCTGTTACACTCATGGCCCACCATGCCCCTTCCCATCCCTATTAGCACAGACATGGCCCACCATAGATGCTGCACACTGCCCAGGGCCCATCCACCACGCACCCCCTACATGAGACCTTCACACACAGCACTCCTTGCATTCATGCTCCATGCATCGTACTCACGGTGTACTCACCTGTTGGTCTGGAGGCCCATACAGCATTCGGTACTGGGTAGGACCCCATCCACCAGTCACTCCAACGCCACCGAGGAGAAGGCAGGGGCCCTTTCCCCAGTCACACGAGTCATGGTCAGTTCCAGACACTGGTCACAGCAGCACATGCTGTATAGGTCCTCTCCTGTTGAAGGTCAGGTAGCAAGTGAGTGAACAGATAGAAAATGGCGGTGACGTCTGCGACGGTGCATACTGTCACCGCCGGCGTACATCACCATTGGCTACTGTACCCCATAGGGCCCAATGAGGAGTTGCACAGTGATTTTCCACCGCCTCCCGCAACGGCGCACAATGTCAGGACGTTACCTCCATACAGGACAGGCGGACGCCATTTTGGGGGGGGGTGGGGGTGGGGAGCGGCCATGAATCCTAACTGTGTCACTGTACACAAATGCATCATTTGGACATCTCCAACAAAATACTGTTACAATCACAACATGCATAGAACTGTAGTGGTTGGAATGTTGAGATAATGACCAGCTGCTCACTATTTTACTCCATAGTTTGCAACCACTGCGGATGAATAGGAGATGGAGATGTCCCCCCATGTACAGACCCCTGGTGGACTTGGCAACAATTGGGGACAGGCACATTATCCTCACCTACAGACTTGACAGGGCCACAATCACGGAGCTGTGTTCCCAATTGGAGCCTGACCTAATCTCTGCTATCCGTCACCCCACCGCAATCCCCTTTCTTGTGCAAGTGCTCCGTTTCCTGGCAACTGGCTCCTTCCAAGTGACAGTCGGCTTGGCAGCAGGAATGTCTCAGCCAATGTTCTCAATAGTGCTGACCAGAGTGTTGTCTGCCTGAATAAATACATGTGCAACTACATCGTTTTCCCCCAGGTGGAGGATTTGGCCACAGTAAAAGCGGATTTCTATGCAATGGGACATATCCCCAACATTATTTGGGCTACCGATGGAACACTTATTGCATTCGTCCCACCCCGGCGAAATGAACAGGTGTTCAGAAATCGAAAGAGCTTTCACTCCATGAATGTGCAGATGGTGTGCCTTGCGGACCAGTACATCTCCCACGTCAATGCAAAGTATCCTGGGTCTGTGCATGGTGCCTTTATCCTGAGGAATAGCAGCATCCCAAATGTGATAGCTCAACTCCAGAGGCACAGCCTGGGTCTGTGTATGATGCCTTTATCCTGAGGAATAGCAGCATCCCAAATGTGATGGCTCAACTCCAGAGGCACAGGGTGTGGCTAATGGGTGAGCCCTGGTTCCCACCCAGTATATGTTCGTGTATGGGTATGGTGTGGGCTCTAAGGGTTAGTGTGCAGCTAACAGTTGTCCCTCGATATTTACAGGTGACTCTGGTTGCCCCAACCTGTCATGGCTACTGACCCCTGTGAGGAACCCCAGGACAAGGGCAGAGGAACGTTACAATGAGGCACATGGGCGAACAAGAAGAATTCTAGAGAGATCTATTGGCCTCCAGGTTTCGTTGCCTCCTTCTTACAGGTGGATTCCTGTGCTACTCACCCAAGAAGGTCTGCCAGATCATCGTGGCATGCTGAATGTTGCACAACCTTGCCTTTCATCACCAGGTGCCTTTTCTGCAGGAGGAGGAGGCTGGAGATGGCCTTGTGGCAGCAGTGGACCCTGTGGACAGTGAAGATGAGGAGGCTGAGGATGAGGACAACAGAAGCGCAATAATTCGTCAATACTTCCAATGAGACACAGGTAAGACAGTGTAAAATCACATTCAATTGACAGTTTAGTGTTTGACATTGTCACTGGCAGGCTGTTTTTCACACTTCTATGGCCACTCACTGTACCCTTTGGCATCTCTATTTGCAGATATTTGTGCCCCATTATTGCTCCTGGTGTGTGGACGGAAGCGAACTACAGGTCTTTCCTATGTATACATTACTGTACAGCTGAATTGCACTGTTTAAACCTTGATAAACAAATACATACTTAAATCATTTGACATACTCCATACTTGTATTTTTTCAAAGGGTGTTCATTTAAGTGCTAAGAAGTAGAGGGGGTAGTGGAATGGGCTGGATTGATGATGGAGGAAAGTCCAGGATGGACTCCAGTCTATTTGTATCACAGGTGTATTGTCCAAGGGGGAATAGGAAGGGGAGCAATGGCAGTTCAAGGTGGACAGGGTGACAGAGTGGGACACAAGGGTGACAATCAAGAGAGTCTTATTTCCTGGGGGGGGGTCTTGGCAATAGTCTCTGGCTTCTGCCTGGATGGCAGGGAATGTTTGCGGGGTGGTTCTCCTTCTGCAGGAGGAGGGGTGCTGGTGGCTTGTTGGTCATGTGGTGGGGCCTCCTGTCCACTAGTGGCAGCGGAGGTGGAGGACTGTTCATCGGTTTGGCTAGTGTCAGGGGCCCGGTGGTGTGCCACAACCTCCCTCATAGTGTTGGCCATGTCTGCCAGCACCCCTACAATAGAGACCAGGGTGGTGTTGATGTCCTTCAAGTCCTCCCTGATCCCCGGGTACTGTCTCTCCTGCAGCCGCATTTTCTCCAGTATCTGGCCCAGCGTATCCTGGGAATGCTGGTATGCTCCCAGGATTGTGGTGAGTGCCTCCTGGCGAGCCGGTTCCCTTGGCCTGTCCTCCCCCTGTCGCACAGCTGTCCTCCCAGCTTCCCTGTTGTCCTGTGCCTCTGTCCCCTGAACCGTGTGCCCACGGCCACTGACCCCAGGTCCCTGATCATCCTGTGTTTGTGGGGTGGCCTGGGGTCCCTGTAGTGGTGGACACACTGCTGATTGACGTGTCCTGGGGACAGAGGTATGGGCCCGCTGGTTGGGTGCTGGTGTTTCCTGAAGAGGGAGGCTCTGTGGTGGTGTGTCACTGTGCCTGGGTAACTGACTGTCCGGAGATCCCTGGTGGGCCAGGTTGGTCATCCAAATCCAGGCGACCAGAGCTGCTGTCATCACTGTGGGCCTCTTCGGGGGGGGGGGGACTGGATGTTGCTGGAACCTCTTCTCCAGTGACATTGGCTGGGATACCTGTGGGGATATAATTGTGGTGTTATTGTTTCTGCGTGTGACATATTGTGCTTGGGTGCGTTTCCCTCTATGGTTGTTGTTGCCCTGGCAGATTTGCCTTTGTGTGAGTTGCTATTTGATGGGCTAGGTGATTCTCTCCAGTGTGCATGCAGTGGGGATAGGTGTCCATACAGTTCTGTGAGGGGTGTCCATGCATTGGTGTTGCATGCAGGGCTTGGTATTGGGATGAGTGGGTTGTGATGGTGGGGTATGTGGGAGGTAGTAAAGTGATGGGAGTGAGGGTAAGGGTGGGGTTTTGTGATGGCATGCAGGTAGGGGGGAAGATAGTAATAGAGATTTGACTTACCAGAGTCCAGTCCTCCTCCTACTCCTGCCAGGCCCTCAGGATGCATGATTGCCAAGACTTGCTCCTCCCATGTTGTTAGTTGTGGGGGAGGAGGTGGGGGTCCACGGCCAGTCCTCTGTTCAGCTAGTTGGTGTCTTGCTGCCACGGAACGTACCTTCCCCCGTAGGTCGTTCCACCTCTTCCTGATGTCATCCCTTGTTCTGGGGTGCTGTCCCACGGCATTGACCCTGTTTCTCCGCCATAGCTCCATCTTCCTGGCAATGGATGTCTGCTGCACTTGTGATCCAAATAGCTGTGGCTCTACCCGGATGATTTCCTACACCATGACCCTTAGCTCCTCCTCTGAGAACCTGGGGTGTTGTTGTGAGTGGTATGGGTGAGGGTGTGCGGGGTGATGTGTTGGGGTGTGTGATGTAAGGTGCGTGGATGGTGTATAGTTGATGGTGTTATGTGGCTCTGGTTGTGTGGGTGCTCTTGCTGTAACTCTCTCTTGTGGAAATGGTTTGTAGTTGTAAATGGTTGTGGGTAATGTGGGTGTGTGTTTTATAGTGGTGTGGGTGTGGTATGTGTATGTGTATGTGTGTCAGGTGTCTGTAGTTTGAATTGTCCAATGTGGTTTAGTTTTGTATGTGTCTGTGTATTTTGAGCGCAGTGGTTTGTACCGCCAATGGTTCAGTGCCATTGAGTGTCCGCCTTGGTGATTCGTGGGTCATAATGTTGTGGGTGTAGTTCTGTTGGCGTAATGGTGTGGGTTTTGCTACCGCCAGTTTATCACTGACCTTTGGGCTGGCGGACTTGTGTGTGTGGCTGTATAGTGACGGATTGGTATGTGTGTGTCATAATATGCTTGGATGGTTATCCGTCGCAGCGGCGTTATGTTGGCAGCAGTCGGCATGGCGGTAAGTGGGATTTACCGCCAATGTTATAATGAGGGCCTATATCTCACTTTGATAAAGCATATACAGAGCCATCTTCCTACACCACCTGTTTGTATAAATGGCAGAACCAGGCAGCATGTTGCAACCGAAGAGTAAACATCAGGACAGTGCTCGCTCTACGGGCAACAAAAATGCAAAAACCCAGCCTTTATGCAAGAGCATAATTCATGCAGTATGTTAACCTTTTGCATCGCAGACTTTAACCTTGAAAAACACTATTGATGATGTTTGCAATAACTGTTCATTTGCAAGGTATTGCTGCAGACTTACTGGGTGTGTTAGGGTGTGGTCCCTTTCTAGGACCTTCTAGAAGCTTTCTCTGCAGCATGACTGGGTGTGGTTTGTGGGCTGGGCCAGACTCTATATAAGGGAGCCAGCCCAGCTCCATGTGCTCACTATTCAGAGGTCCCGGTACAGAGCAGCAGCAACTTCCTGAGCTCCTGTTCCGGAGGCCTACCTTGATGTTCCAGGCCTGCCCTGCAATATAGTGGTGATCCTTGAGCATGGTGGTAAGGCAGAGGTTGGGCTGGGACCCTGACCCGATTCTCAAAGACTCTTGAGTTTTGGGCCTACTGGTGAAACTTTCAGAGTGCGCGATTCATTTCTCGCATGTAAAACTTGATGTTCGGATCGGCAACAGCTTGTACGATCATTTCATGGCATTTGCATATTCTTGTTTGAATCAGCAGTCTGCGCGATTCATTTCTTGCATGTAAAACTTGATGTTCGGATCAGCAACAGCTTGCACGATCATTTCATGGCATTTTCATAATCTTGTTCGAATCGGTACTGTGCGCGATTCATTTCCCTCATTTAAAACTTGATGTTAAGATCGGCAACAGTGTGCGCGATCATTTCATGGCATTAGGATAATCTTGTTCGAATCGGCAATGTGCGTGATTCATTTCCAGAATGTAAAACTTGACTTTTAGATCTGCAACAGTGCGCACATTCATTTCATGGCAATTAAAACTTTGGTGTGTTGTGTTTGTTGAGGTGCACACATTTATCCTGAGCTTTTGGATTTCCTGTGAAGATGCTTAATTAAAAAATTTGACATTCTTTGTGCATATTAAGTTCCTAATACAATTCCTATTGTTTTCCAGGGAATGTTTCAGATATCCTTTTGTCCTCATGTAAAAATGCAATGTTTGTTCTGAAACATTATTCCAGAAGGTTCTTGTATTTCTAGATAGTATGTGATATTTCATGAAAAGCTCAGGTGAAACATTGTACTAACCCATTCTTGATTTTTTCCAGGTATCTAGATTCCTTGAGGTCTAGT
This sequence comes from Pleurodeles waltl, assembly GCF_031143425.1. Taxonomy (NCBI): domain Eukaryota; kingdom Metazoa; phylum Chordata; class Amphibia; order Caudata; family Salamandridae; genus Pleurodeles; species Pleurodeles waltl. The sequence continues at coordinate 352,566,873 of NC_090438.1, forward strand.
TATAGTCACTTCTAAGGTTATCCATGATTACAGTATGAGAACTCTTAGAACCATAGTCTATTGAAAGTCAATGTGGTTATATCTTGATATTGTGTTGTTTAACCTTTTGCTTCCTACAGGTCTCCTTCCCAGTTGTTCCCTACCTAATCCCCTTTTCCCCCACTTGGACTCTATCAGGCTATGTAATATTTCTATCAGAGTTTTGGAGCTGTCTAGTGGTGGACATGTTGGGAACGTGCGCAGGCCCTGAGGATCTGGTCTCCCTGACAGAATAGTTAGCCCACAAATTTATTATCCTCCTGGTTTGCGTGTGTTCTCAACATGGCCACATTGGACGAGCTAGTCAAGGTTATCACGCAGCTCCAAGCAGAAGTAGTGTCATCAAAGGATATAGCAGCCAGCTTAGCTGAGAGAGTGAGTCAGTTGCAGGAAAGGGTAGAAAAGAAGGAACAAAGTCCTTTCGGTGTGTCTTGGCCTGGTCCTCCTTCTGGAGGTAATCCTCCTACGAACATTTCCCTCAACGTTCCCTCAGCTGTTCCCCTAGCTCCTCCAGAACTAGGTTTTTCAGGCGATCCCTTGAAAGCGCAATCTTTCTTGGTTCAAGTGGAATTACATTTTACCTGCCGACCAAACACTTTCCCTGATGCCCAATCCAGGGTGGCCTTCTTGTTATCTTACCTGACTGGGGACACAGCCACCTGGGCAATCCCTCTTGGGTGTACAGACAGTCCCCTGCTTTACAATTTGAGAAATTGTGTTCGTGAGTTTGAACGAGTGATTGATCGAAGAACAGTGACATTGTCGGCAGATCGTGAACTATGAGACTTGCGACAAGGTAACCAGGATCTAGTTTCTTACTTAGCTAATTTTAATCGGCTGGTAGCCGAGACATCCTGGCCTGAAGAAAAGCAAGCGGCCTTGTTTTACAAAGGACTCAAGGACGAGTTAAAGGACATTCTTGCCAGATAGACCTGCAGCCTACAGATTGTCAAGATCTAATAAACCTTGTATTGAGACTGGATCATCGTCTAGCAGAATGAAGGGGAACACGCAAAAAGACTGAGAAATATTCCTGGTGTGTTCACGATCATAGAGAATCAAGAACCCAGAAAGAGAGAACTCCGGAACCTATGGAAATCGGAACTATCAGGAGACCTTTGACCAAAGAAGAAAAGGACCTACGTAGAAAGAATGGGACAATGTCTTTATTGCGGGCCCAAGGGTCATTTCGCCAAAGATTGTCCAATCAAGCCAAAGAGCAAATGAGGTCCTGTCCAGAAACTTGCAGTCAGTGTACAAGACGAGCCGGAAAACTAAATCACCCACGATGTAAAGAAGGGTTGCTCTTGGGTGTCACCGTGGACCCTTCATAGTCTAGACATCTCGAGCTGGGCATAAAAGTTAAAGTAACGAAAAATAACTATTTCAAGAAGGCCCTCATAGATTCTGGGGCTACCGGGAACTTTGTTGATGCCCTATTGGTTCGTGCATGGGGGATCCCATGCACCAAGAAGAAGAATCCAGAGATAATACAAGCAGTAGATGGAAAACTCTTGACTGGAGGCCCAGTAACTCTTCAGACTGTCTCCTTATCGGTGATCTGTGATGGGGGAAATCAAAGAACCAAACATGAAGAGAAGCTCATCTTTGACGTGATCCATGCTCCTCAGTATGGAATTATCCTTGGCTTACCATGGTTAACTCATCACAATCCTGAGATTAACTGGGCAGAACGGTAAGTTGTGTTCTCTTCCGCCCTATGTAATAAGAAATGTCTCCAGACGTCTCAAGTCGCCAAAAATTGCAACTCTCACATAGCCAATGCAGCGGAGAAAGAAGTAAAGCTGCCTAGGCAGTATTTGTCCTATGAAGATGTATTAGATGAAAAAGAAGCAGAAACCTTGCCTCCTCATAGACCTTATGACTGCCAATTTGATCTAACTCCAGGTGCAATACTCCCTAGCTGTCGTGTGTACGCCTTGTCAGAACATGAAAATCAACACTTACGAAAGTACCTAGATCAATTCTTAGAGAATGGCTTCATCCGCCCTTCCAAGTCTCCTGCAGCCTCTCCTTTGTTTTTTGTCCCTAAGGCAAATGGGGACCTTCGAACCTGTATTGACTATAGGGGTTTGAACAAGGTCACAATCAAGAACAAATACCCCTTGCCTCTGATTCCTGTCTTGTTGGATCAAGTGAAAAAAGCAAAGATTTACACTAAGCTCGATCTACAAGGTGCTTAGTATTTAGTCGGAATGAGAGAAGGTGACGAATGGAAAACTGCGTTCAAGACTAGATATGGTCTCTTTGAATATACCGTCATGCCCTTTGGACTGTGCAATGCTCCAGCAGCATTTCAATTTTTCCTGAATGACGTCCTTAGAGAGTATCTTGACATATTTGCAATAGTCTATATCGATGATACTTTGATCTACTCTGACAATGAAACCGAACATGTACAACATGTCAAGAAGATTCTCACAGCTCTTCAAAAGCATCATTTATATTGCAAACTAACCAAGTGTGAGTTTCATGTTACCACGGTTGAGTTTTTAGGGGTTATCCTTACCCCTCAAGGTATGGTCATGGCAGAAAAGAAAGTACAAGCTTTATCTGATTGGCCCACTCCAAAGACTGTTCAAGATGTACAGTTCTTCCTGGGTTTTGCAAACTTTTATCACAGGTTAATAAACCATTTCTCTCAAACAGTGGCGCCAATCACCAAGTTATTGAGAAAGAAAGAAAAATTTGTATGGTCTCCAGAAGCTGACCGAGCCTTTTCAACTTTGAAAGAAGCTTTTTCCGCTACCCCAGTCTTGACTCACCCTTATGTGGATCGTCCATTCATAGTTGAAGCAGATGCCTCAGATGTGGCAATTGGTGCAGTTTTGTCACAGCAAAGTAAAGACACTGGCCAACTTCATCCTGTAGCTTACATGTCTTGAAAGCTGAACGAAGCCGAACAGAACTATGCCATTGCTGAAAAAGAGCTTCTGGCGATCTGTGATGCTTTTAAAGAGTTGAGACACCATTTGTTGGGTGCCAAGTACACTATCACAGTATATACTGATCATCGCAATCTCCAGTTCATGAGTTCAGCTAGACTTTTGACTCCTAGGCAATTACGCTGGATGCTGTTTTTTGCCGAGTTCGATTTTGTGGTAACTTTTCGTCATGGTAAAGACAATCGCAAAGCAGACGCCTTGTCCCACCAAGAGTCTACCACGTTGCCTACAATCCAGCCTTCCAGAGCTACCATTGCTCCAGACAAAGTCCTCTGCATCATAAAAAACAAAGACTTCTTTGAAGATATCCGTAATTCCTTCACCATTGAGAAATGGCAGGCATGGGCTCAAGCAGATCCCAAAAGATCAATCAAGCAAGGACTACCTTTCCATGACGCTCGTTTGTTCGTGCCCACTACCAAGCTTCGCAAGTTAGCATTTCATTGGTTGCATGTTATACCTACGGCAGGTCACCCAGGCACTCCTAAAACTCTTGAACTAATCCAACGCTACTTTTGGTGGCCTACTCTGACAAAAGACGTCAAAACAATGGTCACTAACTGCGAAGTCTGTGCTCGCATCAAGACAAGTCCTTCAAAACAGAAAGGTTTGTTGCATCCGCTCCCACCTCCACGTCGACCTTGGGAACACATCTCTTTAGACTTCATTACAGGACTACCAGTGGTTCAACAACATTCAGTAATCCTTGTGGTGGTACATTGCCTGTAAGAAATTGCCCACCTCCAGTGAACTGGCAACCATCCTACCGAATAGAGTTGTCCGTTATCACGGGCTGCCGAAAATGATTCTCTCCGATCGAGGATCGCAATTTGCCTCCAACTTCTGGAAAACGTGGTGCAAAACGCTCCAAGTTACATCCACGCTATCTACTAGCCATCATCCTCAAACAGATGGCCAAACTGAGAGACTGAATCAGACATTGAAGCAATATCTGCGTGCTTACGCTGAGAAAGCACTTCATTCCTGGACATCAATGCTCTGGCTAGCTGAACTAGCCTACAATAACTCGTTTCACACCTCCACTGGTGTCACACCCTTTTTTGGCTTGTTTGACTATCATCCTGATACCTTGCCCATCACGATCCCTCAAGAAAGTTCTCTTACACCAGCTGTGTCGGAAACGATTCAACACCTCCACCAAACCCAGAAACCTATTCAACAGCATTTAGAAAAGGCTAAACAAAAATACAAAAAGCACTATGACAAGAAACATTGTGAAGGACCTCAGTATCAACCAGGTGATAAAGTGTGGCTTTCTACAAGACATATAGGCGGTCATTCTGACCGCGGTGGTCGGCGCCCGCCAAGCGGTTCCCGCCGAAAGACCGCAGCGGCCATTCCGGCTTTCCCGCTGGGCCGGCGGGCGACCGCCAGAAGACCGCCGGCCGGCCCAGCGGGACAGCCCCTTCAACAATGAAGCCGGCTCGGAATGGAGCCGGCGGAGTTGAAGGGGTGCAACGGGTGCAGTGGCACCCGTCGCGATTTTCACCGTCTGCACAGCAGACAGTTTAAATCTTTGTGGGGCCCCCAGGGGCCCCACGGCACCCGTTCCCGCCATCCTGGTTCTGGCGGTGGACACCGCCAGAAACAGGCTGGCGGGAAGGCGCTCGGAATCCCCATGGCGGTGCTGCAAGCAGCGCCGCCATGGCGGGTTCCCTGGGCCAGCGGGAAACCGGCGGGAAACTGGCGGGAATCCGCCGGCTCCCCTTTTCCGGCGGTGCTTCCGCCGCACTCCACCATGACGTCATGGACCGCCAAGGTCAGAATGACCCCCATAGACTTCAAGAAAAAGCACATGTGTAATCCCAATTTCATAGGTCCTTACACTGTCCTCCAGCAAATTAATCCAGTGACATATAAACTGCAGTTGCCCCGGTCACTGCATATTCATCCGGTGTTCCATACTTCCCTCCTGAACCAGATCCAGTTCTAGTACAGGAGGAAGTGGAATACGAAATTAAACAGGTGTTGGATTCCAAATTTAGAGGTCGTAATCCGTGGTATCTGATCTCTTGGAAAGGTTACGGTCCTGAAAGTAACTCATGGGTTTCCACATCTGACGTTCATGCTCCATGACTAGTGAGGCGTTTTCATCGTCCCAGGCAAACCAGGCCCTAGAGCGCGTTTGGGGGAGGGGGAGTACTGTCAACATCAGGACAGTGCGCACTCTACTGGCGACAAAAATGCAAAAACCCAGCCTTTATGCAAGAGCATAATTCATGCATTGTTTTTATATGCAGTATGTTAACCTTTTGCATTGCAGACTTTAACCTTGAGAAACACTATTACTGAAAAAATAATAAGGGCAGCAACAGAAGCGGCCACCACACATAACAAAGAGTGGTTGCTAGCCCAAATAAGAGGCGCAAGGACCAGCCAAAGCAGCACTGAAGAACCCAATGACAGCTGTGACAGCGATGAGCTCGGTGAGGGCCAACGAGAAGTGAGCTATGAAGCGGATGGCCCCAAGAAGAGCTGCCGTGTCACCAGCAGGGAGGGCAAAAGATTGGCAAAAAAGAAAGGAGGCGGCGACAACCCAAAGACACCAGAGGAGTCAGCACACAGCCCACGCAAGAAGCTGCGCCCAGCAGATGGTGAGCAGATAAGCATGATTGTGCAAGCTTGTTTGAAATCTTTTGTGCCATTGCTGTTTGCCACAAGTGGGTGGGGCAGATCCGCTGGGGGTGATGAGGCAGGTGCAAGCCATTCAAATGCAGCATCATGAGCAACTGCCTCAAAGGGTGCTAGCAAAGAGTCTCCATCCATAAGCATGGCACAGACAGTTCCCACTGAAGCATGGGGCAGCAAACCAGGGGGAAACCCCCAAGGTCAAGATGGGAAAGACTTAGCATCAGAAGAGTACAAGAGGGGCATGTTGGGTTATCCGTACATGGTAACGAGGGCCACAGGGCTAGCAAGTCTAATCCTGCTGGCAGTGAAATAGTGCATCTAATGCAAAGAATTCATAATATCTTCTCCTTCCCAGAAATTCAGATAGAGGGGTTAGATCTCGCCCCATGCAACAAGAAAGAAGAGGATAGGAGAGAAAGGCCATGGGTGAAGAAAGAGAGGAACTTTGATAACTGGCGGGATGCCTTTAGAATAATGGCCTGTGTCATTGTTGAGAAATTCCGCCATTGCGTGAAAGACATGTAGCTCTACGAATCTAAGATTCACAAGGCTACAGGCAATTTACAGATCAGATGAAGCATAGCTTGACTATGGCAAGAGCTTTAAAATATAGATGCAAGCCCACCCTGACATGGAGTGGGATGAAGAGGACGTATCCAACTCCATGCATAAAATGATGGTAGCTAAGGAAGCCAGATCTGGAGCTGGGAAGCAGGATTATCCCTTTCAGAAGGGTCAGTTCAAGGGGTACCATAGGAAGCAGAAATCCTTTAATAAACAGAAAAACTTTCAGGGTTGGCAAGGGGGAGCACCTGGGAAGGGGTCCCCTGCAGTATGCTACAAGTATGAGAAGGAAGTGTGCAAATGGGGCCAGGCATACAAATTTAGGCATGTGTGTTCTCATTTGGTGGGGGGGAGGGGAGCGGCAGCCAGCAGTTGACTGCAAAAGAAGCAGAAGTGACAAAGACAAAGTAAAGAGAGATAGGGCAAGGAAGAAGTAACCAGCTGGGTCTCAGGACAGGAGTTGCATGGGAGAGCTCTCAGCTAACTCGCTCCCCCATCAATACACACAGGTCAAGGTTGCTAGCTAACTAGTATGATAACAGAGTGGATTCATGTTTGTTATGCAACAGACTTGAAAAAGGTGTCAGGATTCCTGTGTCCAAGAAAGCCAGGTCAAGGGGAACCAAGAACCTGCGCTCATCCCTACAGCACCCAGAGAAAGTGGGCATGAAAATCTTAAAAGAAAAGCAGTTGGGCAGTATAGAAAGGCCCTTTAGCAATGGAGACACCAGAAGAATTAGTGTGTTCACCGCTGGGGGTGGCCCCAAAGTAGGAGCAGGGCCAGTATAGACTAATTCACCACCTGTCCATCCTGGAAGGCGAATCTGTTAATGACTCCATCAACCCAGAGGATTGTGCAGTCATCTATGCGTCAGTGGATGACTGAGTAGATTTGGCAAAACAAGATTTAGAAATCTGGTTAACTTTCTTAACAAGCTTCAATGGAGTACTCATATAGAGGGAAGGATGGGTATCCAACAAAGAAATCTCCTGCACCGGGATGCTGCAGACAGCCTGGACTTTGGGGGAATCCTAGGAGAAGATGGTGCACTGAGAAGTAGTCTCAGGAGTGGGCTGAGGCAGGAATAACAAAGAACATAGCATTCCTGGAACTCTCCCATAATAGTGGCACTGATGATCCGGAGTACAAGTCTATGTAATCTGAACTTGACCATACGGTCAGACAGTCAGGCGGTGGTGCATGCCATCAATACAGGGACAGCCAAGTGCACAAGGGTGCCGTGACTACTGAGGAGATTGGTCCAGCTCCAATTAGCGAGCAGCCTGGAACTGAAGGTGAGGTACGTTCAGGGGATCAGGAATGCTCAAGTGGGTGCACTATCTTGTTTTCAGATGGATAAGTTCAGGGAGCTGGCTCTCACAGCAGAAAGGAACAAGATATAGTTTCCGGGGGAGCTGTGGGCTCTGGAAGGATTGCAATCCTTCAACAACAGTCAGGACACCACCCAAGTGGCAGAGCGCTTCAACAAATGGGAATTTGATTAACACAAGACCAGATACTGGACTAAAGCACACCTGGCAGTGATGGCCCATTTCACGAAGCTGGCCACTGGGGTTAACCCAACAGCATTGTATTACTTGAAAACAGCAATGAAAGTCTGGCTTTGCCTGGAAAGAATGAAAGTGGAAAAGAGAAAATGCATAGTGTGTGACACACTGGCTTATATATTGGAGGTTCTGCCCGAAATATGTAGACACGCATCAGAGGTCACTTTGTTCAAGGCTCAGTGAAGCACAAAGCGTAAGTATCCTGCAAACAAGCTCAAGACGTGCAGCTGGGTCCTGAGAGTGTGGCGGTAATCCTGAGGAGGTCCAAGACCGACCAACAAGGGAAAGGTACTTTGGTGAGACTGCTGGGCGTGTCGAACAATGCTGTATGCCCAGTGCAGTGGATGAAGGAATACTGTGCAATCAGACTCCCAGGAGAAGGCCCACTCTACAAACACATGAATGCAGACTGCATGAGCAGATACCAATTCAAGGAAGTCCTGGGGATGGCTCTCGCCAAGGCAGGCCGGCGAGCAGCAGGGTTTGGCACTCATTCTTTTCGTACTGGGGCTGTGACCTCAGCAGCCAGGTGGGGGCTGTCAGAGGACGGCGGAGGCCCTGGCCAGTCGACACAGCATTAAAATGGGCTGGAATACCAGGGATGCGCTGGGACCAAATGGAGGACGCCTTGGCCAAATTGTGCCAGGCACAGCTGGATAGGAAAGAGTTGCTGAGGAAGATCAGACAGGGATTAATTGGTGCAGCTAGGCTACTGTGCAAAGCAAAGGTGCTGTGGTCTGAGATTGTGCCTAGGTAGATGTTGAGAGGGGCCTGGTCCACAAAAGATCCCCAAAAAAGCCCAATGCGCCAGTGGCAAAATTTTGCAGGGCCAACAGCTGGGAAGCCACCAGGCATGGTCTGATCAATTTAAGGCACCTAGAATATTTTGCACAGTATGCGGTGCACCTGACAGATGCAGGGCTGGAAGTATTCTGGACCAACCTCTGGGTGGTCAGAGCCCTAGCCAGTTGTCAGTGAAGTAAACACTGTCGAGACTGTGGGAGCTGCTGAGGACATAAGCCTGCATGCAGCGTGACAATAAAAAGGCAGCTAATGGAGTGTAAGGAGTGTTGAAAGGCCACTGTGGGGTGGCAGACCTGGTACGTATGACCTGGTACGTACCTTGGGATGTCTCATGGGAGGGTAAGGTGGTCCAAGAGGGGAAGGCGTGCACAACACAGCACTCAGAGCCCAGCCCGCTAGTTGAAAGAACACACCGGTTGATCCAAGGCAGCGAGTTGGGCCTAAAGTAGAGATGGTGGGATGCCCCTCCCCCGACACAAAACAGTGAAGCTCCAGTTCAAGGACCCCAATCATCAGCAATAAACGCGAGACTGAGACAGGCTCAAAGTGACTGTTAATCATCATAAATGTGCCTGCTCAGTTGATTTATGGCGTAATGATTTGTGGTTTGACTATGATCAGGTGTCCAAGCATTCATGGCTGAATTGTCTTGCCTAAATGATGTATGGTTTGATTTATGACCCGGTGTAGAAGTGCTTATGGCCTAATTAACTTGCTTAAATGATTTATGATCTGTTCACAGTACGGGTTGCCCCGATTTTGGGGCATTAAGATTTCAAATGATGTTAAAGATGTGAATAAAACTGTGGCCGTTAACTTCCAAGACATCTCAAGCGCAAGTTGTGTATTTTGAGTGGGAGTGGCCATGTGCGAAGTTTACTGTAGACAAATTACAGCTGTACACAGAGATAGCGGGTTCTGGTGAGTACACCTATAGCACTTTTCTGAACCTGTACTACAGCACTTGGCTGTCTTATTCCCTTGTCAGAGAAAGTGAAAGCACATGAAAGTGAAAGTATTGTAAGCCAGAGAACTGGAAACTATTCCAACAGCAGCCCTGACAGTGACACACCCACCTTCTGCTCACCCATAATTACTGGTAGCATTCTCCTGAGTATCACCTTCCTAAGTTTTGAGATGGAGTAAAAAGTCCTGGAGCTAGCAACAATCTCAGAAGTGTATGAAAGTGAACAGACTGTATTTTTGTAAAATTAACAACAACGGGAATCTATACCAGCATACCTTGGTGAAATAAATATTTCCACTGGATCAAAAGCCATTGTTGCATTGACATAGGGACATGGAGAAATGACTAAAGCTCAGCAGGCCGCAATAAAATATAACCTCCTGCAGCAAGTGTTTTCTCAAAATGTGTATTCAGTGCAGGTGAGTCAGTTCATAATAACAGAAGGAACAGTGTACAAAATGTGGAAAGATTAATCATGATTAAAATTAACAATTTTGTCGGAAGCTGTTACAAGTCACTGCCTGGAGTACTAAAGAAAATGGAGAGGGTTTCACCACCAGTTGTTAATTTTGTACTTGCAGAAACTGCGTTGTACGTGAATTGTTTGTACCAGATTGCTAGTACTACTTCGCCTGGCTATTGTAAAGACAACTACATATGGGTCAGCTTCTCCCAAACCAAGAAATAGTGTTTGCTAAGATCAATTTCTTGCTGAATGTTTGGCTATCATTACGTTGGCATCATTCTAGATGCTACATTTGCTTGGCGTCTTAGTGGACAGAGGAGCCAGTTTTGCAATAGGCAAGAATACGGGTGCTATCTTGCTTCTAGCACAGATATGGTCTTTGGATCATCTGATGCTCAGTTGTAGTTTTTAATTCAATGATAATCCCATAGCTGACCTATGACTGTGCAACTACGATTGCGTGTTAGTCTACTTTGTTATTGTTATATGCAGTGCTCAGTATTGTTAATAGCATTCTGTTTTTCCTTATTTAAATCATATTAACTCATTTAAGGTGTTGATCTTCGAAAGCACCTTATATATGATTGCAGTTCCAATCTAGGGAATTTGAACCCATACTATAGGCTTGACACAAAGGATAGGAGGTAGTTTATGTCTCTAAAATTGAGTCTGATGCCATTTATTGCCTTAACTAGAACTTGGAACGGTGTTTCAAGGATAAGCGTTTCTGTCAGCTATGCTATGCAGAGCAGGAGACCACAGCTCATCTGTTCTTAGGGTGCTCTCAGTTTGAGGTCTTAGGGAACAAATATGTGAATATGCTGATTGCTGATATTGATATGGACTAAGCAGCTTTGACCATATTTTTTAACTAAATTAATTTGAAACAGTGTCTTACTATAATGCGTTTCATGAGGTGGTGCTGAACGTTATTATTACTGCTTTGCAAAGTTGTGCATAATTCTTGAATTGTTTTTATTATTTTGTATTCTACCAATGAATATAATTGACTGGTTTAGAGAATCCATGCCCACTTTTTGCACGGTCACCTTAGCTGTTTAAACTTTTTCTGGACCCTACTTTTGCTGGTAAAATGAATATGTGCACTGTGACATTGCCATTCAGTGCCACAGAGTGTGTGCTCGGACACTAAAGTGGTACTGTTGAAATTGTTTTCCCCTAATTGATTTATTTAATTTTCCTATAAGGGGAAGTAAGTGGTTCAGAAAATCCACGAATAGCATGGATGTTAAATGTCATACTTGAACTGCAGTATGTATGTCCACCACCCACATACACCTTCTAGAAAGCACGCAGGGCACAGTTCTTAATATATATGTATAACAAGCATTTTCAATGCAACAGGTCTCGCATTTGTTCGAGTTAGAGCTATTAGCGTCGTAAAGCAAAACAAAAACACAGCGCCATCGCGCAATGTAAAACACAGCGCGGTCGCGGTGCATGGAAAATAAACAGATAAAGTAGTCTGGACTCCAGGCTGAAAACATCGAGCCTCGTATGTTTTTGGTACTTTACCGGTGCTGTGTAGGTGGGCTAAACACCGGAAAAGGCATGACGTATGCATGCCTTTCACAAATGAAAGCAAGCGGATTTTAAAAGGCAAGCCTACGAACCAATGTAAGTGACTGAAGTGGCATGGGTGTGGTTTCAAGCCCAAAGAGAGATTACAGAATGGACGGAGCACTTTTTGCTCGCCCATAAAAAAGGGGCTCGCTGCATATTTGAAATAGTGTGCCCTCAAGTGGTGGAATGTGTATATGCTGCTTTCACTATGTAGATTTAGGCTACATTGTCCAGGAACAGACCTTGTAATTCAAAATCGTAAATCACATCTCTGCCTGTTAAAATGCTAGCAAAAATAATAATTATTTTCCATTCAGTTTTCAAAATCTAATTTAAAGATGAAATCAGATTTTTGATAATTTCAGTTGAAAAGTAGCATTATAAAAATGTACTTTGTGCTGCTTGAGCACAATTTGGCTTAGAACCAGTTTTTCCATTCGTCTCACCCTCAAAGGCTCCATCCTCATTCCTGGCTGGAGTTAACGACTCTGCCCTCGGAAAGACAGTGGCTAGACCTGTGGATCAAGGAAGGTAAGGGTGCTGGTAACAACTGGCCACTGAGTATGGATTAGCCCTGCTTTCACTTTAGGAGTGGAAAAGGAGCAGTTAGCAGAACAAAGTGTATCCTTAATAATACTACTTAATGGTGGAGATTACTTGATGTGCTCCCATTTACTCCCAGGGTCTCCCCAGATCTTTAGACACCAAGCCCATCAAGGAGGAGAACCAATTTGGACCCTGACAGATGGGAGGTTAACTCATCTAAATAGGGAAATGGTACAGAGTGAGGGAGAAACCCACCTGGTGGAAGAAAAGGTCAGCCATATTGAATGTAGGGCTTTTTGTAATTTTGAAAGGTAAGTGAAGAGCAGTTGCTGTAAATGGAGGTGGAAAGAGGGTGGGAACTTGGACAGTCTTTTTACTCAATAAGTATTACTCAATCATGGCACCTCACTACCACCTCCTTCAATCATTCCTTTACCTGGTAGGACTGCACCTGAAGATTAATGCCCTGCTGGAAGAAAGATGTAAGCAATCCTGAATCCTGTCAGCTCCCAGGGAACAGAACCTCCTTACCATTGGTCAGGTGGCTGACCTCCTGTTTGCCTTCTCCGGGGAAACGAAAAGCAGAAAGGACTCCTGGCATCATCAAGACCCAGCTGAATACTGACAAGTGGATCCTACAGGACCCCTAGCTTGAGAGAGACTTGGTGCCTAAAACCATGATCCAAGTGCTGTAGTAAAATGATACATTTTGTCTGCTTTTAGAGGACAGTTGCAAGGCGCCCAGGTTTTACCAGGGAGGTACACCAACATTTGGCAAGGCAACCAGAGTCACCCCACACAGAGCTTTTTTTGCTGTGCTGAAAATAGGTTAAGTGTGACTTTGCAAAAAGAAAAAGAAAAGTGCCCGAATTCATGGAACTCTGCCTGGCTGCAGCAGCATAGTAACCTTTGTGTCTATGAAATCCAACTTTGTCCCACTCAGAGCTTTGAAGCCAAAACCAGCATCTTCAGTTCAACTCCACAACTACATAACTGACTCTGAGGACCCTTACTGGCTTCATCTTTTGAAGTTGCCCTGCTTTATGACTTTGACATCCTTAAAAAGTACTAAGACTGAAGGTAAAAGATTTGGCATGATGACCTGCTTGGTGCATCTGAACTTCTCTCTAGCTTGGTTGACCTGAAATGATGTCTAGTTCCTGCTGAACTGCAAAGTGATATTTGTCCAGGGTGCTTTAATTTTTCAATGCACTGTTTGCCTCGAAACAAAAAAAATCTCCAGTTCCCCTTATCAGTTTATAATCATGTTTGTGTCTTGTTCTACTTTCTCGTCTATTTTGCATTCGTCTTGTAATTTTATTGTGTTCTTTCCTTGACTTTAAAATTGTCATCACTGCATTGAGTGGGTATTGCCTTCTGCTTGTTCAAAACTACCAGGTGTTGGGGAGAGATTCACTAATGACTGTGTTTTGGTCTAAGGTTATGCCTATTGACTTGTTAAGGGGTCCTTCTACCCAAGCTAATAACCCAATTTCTGACACTAGTTTTTACGATCTGTGTTACAAATCAGATAAAGACTATGGGGGTTATTACAACTTTGGAGGAGGTGTTAATCCGTCCCAAAAGTGACGGTAAAGTGACGGATATACCACCAGCCGTATTACGAGTCCATTATATCCTATGGAACTCGTAATACGGCTGGTGGTATATCCCTCACATTTGGGACGGATTAACACCTCCTCCAAAGTTGTAATAACCCCCTATATCTAGAAAATAAATGTTGATTTAAAAATCTTTGGGATTTCTCTAAAACTAACAGCATGAAAGAAATGAAAGCAGTAAAGATTATCGTTAAGCTTCAACACCGTTTGTTGGTGCTTGATGCTTGCTAAATTTCAGCTTTCTTCTATGACTCAAAGGTACAGCTACATGAACCCTTTCACATCACCTGCCCCTCTATTGACCAGGAAATACTCTTTTCACTATACCCTAATTTATTTGGTTGAAATGCCACTACTAATTTATATCACATAGATTATGTTCTCTGTCACTGCACTCTTTTCACATGAATATTTGGAGTGATACAAAATCTAGTGTTCTATGTCCTAAGCATGGTTTTTGTTCAAGGTCTCTATATTATTTATTAAATGGGATACCACTGATTATGCTGGTATTTGGCTCATGTCTTAGGTTAACCACTCTACAGCAAATGCTCTTCCACTGATTCGGCAAATAACCTAGTGAAGCGAATAGGTTCTATCTAATAAAACCAACCTAACCTACTACCTACGCAGATTATGCACTGCACCTCGTGCTTCTGTTTAATTTTGAATATGCCTGGCTGACAGGCCTGTCACTCTCCTGGCCATTGGACAGTTTTCTGTGGTGCCTTCCTGTATGTGCCTTAAGGCCAGGAAGGGCCTTTGGCCTAAGACACCTGTGGTAAGTACCCTACTCATAGTCAGATCCTTGTCTAAATTCATCCCCCTGACACTCTCTACTCTCTTTCCTAAACCTAACTGCAATTCTTTGCATAGATGAGGTCACACCAATTCACTTGTTTTTGCCGAGTAACTTCTGACATTGGGGGTGACACCATTTCTACTCCTAGTTGGATTCCATAATATTTCATTTGGCCAATTCAGCTCCGGGAAGAATGCAGGTGAAGCTACCTTGCACTTTGATGGTCAGTTGCACTTGGGTGAAGCCAAGGAGCTAGTAACCACTGGAGTGAGGTTGAGGAGTTCACAGTGGGTTAACTGATACAAAGTGATCCACTAGAACTTTGTAACCATTGGGTGACATTCTACTACTACTGTTGCAGTGATTGACTTTAGGTTTCTTTCTGCCGTTCCCAGGCTACCCTTACAGGGCTGGAACATCCACACTAACACTTGAAACCTTACCAGACCATAAACCCAAACATTACTTACAAAGCAAAATTATAGGGATAAACCTCTCTTACATAGCCATTAGAAGGCAGTAAGTATAGTAATGTAGGCAGTTATCTCTCAGAACTCTCTGCTTCACCTTATGCTTAAGGATATTCACATGTCACCCAGAAGCAACATGATTGCAGCACTCCTCCAAACTACTTGCATGACAGCTAACATACATTGTCTACACTACATACCGACAAACTAAAACAAATGCATAACAAACTCAGAGTCTACTTACTCATGCTTCCAGAAACTGCACTTGTGCCTCTTGGGGAATAGTAAAGTGCTATACAAATGCTACATTACAATGCAATAAAACAGGCTTTTTACACAGAAAAAATACATTTATTAATCTATAATTACTATACAACTATCCATAAATACACAGTCTATCCTATCCACACAAACAACCTCACTGCCTCGCTGATACCAACTGTCCCGCCCATAGCACACCCACTCCCTTCATACCTCATCCACAATATACCACTTCTTATCAAAATTGAGGAAACCCTGCCTCAACATGAACCAATTAACCCTCCTTAGTCCCAACTATAGTTATTTTTTTAATTAGTTGAGAGTTTAATGTCCTTGTTCCAGGCCGGTTCGTCTGGCATTAATTTGCGCCAGGGTGGTAAGAGTGTCACAGTGGGTGGATAGAAATTGGTTTTCGATTATTTTTTTTCAGGTTGACCAATGTGTTTTCGCAGATTGATGGTGCTTTAAAATCATTTTTTTTAAAGGTCTGATGACAACTGTATGGGAACTTATGCAGCTCCTACAGCATTGAATTGATGACTGTTTAGGGGTTCTGGTGGATGTGGCAATGGTTGTTGTCCTTTGGCCTCCTTCTTTGCCTCCATTAGTGGAACAGCCACCTCAACTTCAGTTTTCTGCTCCCATAGATCCTGGATCTTCTGATGCCTCTGTACAAGTGGTGCTACTTACTGTGCCCCATCCTCCTGCCAGCCCCTTGTCTATATGATTGGACAAGAGATGCAGCAGTGGAATGGAGGCCTTGTATTCCGATTTAAAAATATAGTTAGTAATGTCCAGAGACAATTCACTGGATCTGAACACTGCGCTTAAGATCAGTGTCAAAGGATCCGATAAATCTGCTCGACAGTTTCTATGAACTGTTGTACACTCAATGTGGCTAAGGGATATCTTTCTGGGTTTTGCAAATGAAAAGCAAAAAACAGTTGTACACGCAAATCCTGTTAGATAGGAAATCACGTGCACACCAAGCTGTGTGTTTGTATGTGGTCCTGGTTTTTGGGAAGTGAAACCTTTCTGAAGTCACGCTCATCTTGAACCAACAAAGAGTATTAAAATCCTGAAAGTTAAATAATCCACTCAGCTATAGGCCTATGGTAGGTGAGGTTGTCAGGGTATTTATGCCTTTACACATAGCTTCCTTAATTCCTACACTTATATCTCCTGCCTGTCTCTTGGTGTTAAGTTAGCCGTCATCAGAGTGACATCCATATAGCCCAGCTACCTTACACACTAAACAATGTAATCATGCCGTGGCATCAGGCAATAATGTTCAGCAAATCACGCAGATTTAATCCGGTGAAACTGGCATTTTGATTGTCCCAAACTGATGTCCACAATGCCAGTGGAACCTGTTTGATCATGTCCTCAGGAACAGGCAAACCTAGCTCTTGATGATGAACCTAAGATACAGAACCTGGCAACCTCAATACTTTTATCGGAAACCTATCCTCTGTCACTTGAAGAGGATTTAACTTGGCATGAATCCACAGGGCAGTCACTTAGGTCACTGAGGACATTTAAGAGAGAACACTGAAAATATAGACACCCCTAAAACCTCTTCTGGTTCCCACACAGATTCAGTGGCGCCTTAAAACGCCACCTAAACATCGATTAGCAAAGGAAATACAATTCTAAAGTAATGGGGCCCACTCAAAAATTGAGTTATAGATCAAAGTAAAGTAGAAAAGTTTTATTTCAAAATGTATAACACTGTGTGAATACCATGAGTACTCAGGGATGAAACTGTATGTAAGTTATTCTAATTACCAAATGAGCAGCAAAGTTAAAAAAAAAAGTTAGGCGGCATCCTTAACAGCATAGGAAAGTTTTCTCAAAGTCTCCAAAACATGTCTGTTTCACCCTCAAAATCAAGGGATTCTTATGCACACATTTTGCATAACATATTAGAAAAACGTCGAGATCAGTGTGGTGTGAGCAAAAGTATCATTTTTTTAGCAAATGAGAGCACAAGTAAAATACACATCATTACTTTAACACTCGCACATCATCCCATTGTTTGAAAAGCGTATTCAACAACCTGTATGCTAATGTCCTCCAGAGTTGTTCTAGCTAATATGAAACATTTGAACAATAAGACTTTCAGCGAATTAATAGTTATCCCAACAGAAAGCAGCAGAAGAGACCTTGACACATGCTCCAAGTCACAGAGAACAGGGAAACGTTCATCGAAAGAAATGCAATCATAACATGGCATCCATTTTGTTTAAAATGTGTTTTCTATGAAAATGTGGCATAACTAAAATATTAATAAACACATTTCTGATCATCAAATTTGTTTCAATTGCAATTATACCAGCTCGGTCTATATGTGTATTCATGTATAAAAGAGAATATTAATCATCATAATTACTGAACAAAATTAAAAACCCCGAGAACAATTTAACTTTAACACATTCTTTTGATGTTATCAATACAGAGCATAATTGAAGTATGGATACCATGATTTTCAAAGGTAAAAATATCAGTGTTGACTCTAAGTGGTATAAAGCTGGTCAAATGTATTTGGGTAGATCAATATAATTTAGTACCTAGTCAATTTCACCCCCACCCCCCCCCCCCCCCCCCGTAAAAAAAATAAAAAAAAAAATCCACTTCTCTAGGCAACATTTAGTTTCTGTTTGTCCATAGTTTTGGTAAATCATATGGCAGTACAAATAAGCCTTTTTGTGGCTGGGTTATAGAGCGTAAAAGCAAATGGGGCCAGTATATACCACTGCCTGACTCTTTTAGGCCACCTGAAAGATGATTTACATTTACCTCAGCGACGATGTCTTGATCAGATGGTCACAGCGTCTAGATTAGTAGGAAAGTTCTCACAGCTTGTACTGGCCAGTACATGAACTGCAGATGACAGCTTTATATATAGCAAAGGAATAACACTGTCCTTTAACTTGGTGTACTTAATGGTTACCGAGTATAGGTTCAAGCACTGCTTCTCTTGTACACTGTTCGTCCCTAAATCCCATTTGCAGCTTTGAAGGAAGCCAGATTTGGGGCTGGGAAGCAGGATTATCCCTTTTGGATGGGTCAGGTCAGGGGATACCAGGAGAAGCAGAAATCCTTTCATAAGCAGAAACACTTTCAGGGTTGAAAAGGAGGAGCACCAGGGAAGGGTTCCCCTCCAGTATGATACACGTATGAGAAGGACGAGTGCACAAGGGGCCAGGCATGTGTGCTCCTCCTTTTGGGGGGGGGGGAGGGGTGAGGGGGCAGCCAGCAGTCGACTACAAAAGAGGCATAAGTGACAAAGAAAAGAGAGATAGGGCAAGGAAGAAATAACTCAGCGGGTCTCAGTACAGGAGTTGAATGGGAGAGCGCTCAGCTAGCGCAATACACACAGGTTAAGGTTGCTAGCTAACCAGTATAATAATAAATCGGATGCTTGTTTGCTATGCAATGGATTCGATAAAGGTTTCAGGATAGCAGTGTCCAAGTAAGTCAGGTCAAGGAGAACCAAGAACCTGCGCTCAGCCCTACAGCACCCAGAGATTGTGGGCATGAAATCTTAAAAGATAAACAGCTGGGCAGGATAGAAGGCCCTTTGGCAATGGGGACACCAGAAGTATTAATGTGTTCACCACTGGGGGTGGTACCCAAGAACGAGCAGGGCCAGTATAGACTAATTCACCTCACCACCTGTCCTTCCCAGAAGGAGAATCTGTCAATGGCTCTATTAACCCTGAGGATTGCGTAGTTAACTATGCATCAGTGGATGACGCAGTAGATTTGGCAAAACAAGATGTCGAAACCTGGTTAACTTTCCTAACAAGCTGCAATGGAATACTCGTATAGAGGGAAGGATGGGTATACAACAAAGAAATCTCCTGCACACGGACGCTGCAGGCAGCCTGGACTTTGGGGAAATCCTGGGAGACAGATGGTGCACCAAGAAGTAGCCTCAGGATTGGGCTGAGGCAGGAATAACAAAGAATGTAGCATTCCTGGAGCTTTTTTCCCATAATACGGGCTCAGACGATCTGGAGTGCAAGTCTCTGTAAACTGAAGTTGGCCATATGGTCAGACAATCAGGTAGTGGTGCATGCCATCAATACAGGGGCAGCCAAGTGCACAAGGGTGCTGAGACTAATAAGGAGATTGGTGCAGCTGCACTTAGCGCGCAACCTGGAACTGGGGGCGAGGCACGTTCAGGGGATCAATAATGCTCAAGTGGGTGCACTATCTTGTTTTTAGATAGATAAGTTAAGGGCGCTGGCTCTTACAGCAGAAAGGAACATGACTCAGTTTCCGATGGAGCTGTGGTCTCCGGCAAGTGTGACCTGTCCCAGCTAGTGTATATCACGCTTTGGCACCCAAGAGCGCCATGAGGTATGTAGCTTACCAAAAGACTGTACAGGAGGTTATGGGGTTGAAATCTTTCAACAACAGCTAGGACACCACCCAAGTGGTAGAGCGCATCATCAAATGGGCTTTTGATCAACACAAGACCAGATCTCGGATTCAAGCGCACCTTGCAGCAATAGCCCATTGCACAAAGTTGGCCACCAGGGTGAACCCAACAGCATTGGATTACTTGAAATCAGCAATGAAAGTCTGGCGGTGCCTGGGAAGAATGAAAGTGGTCAAGAGAACACCCATAGTGTGTGACACACTGACTTGTATATTTGAGGTTCTGCCCGAAATATGTAGGGACATATCAGAGGTCACATTGTTCAAGGTGGCATTCGAACTGGCAAATTCTTCGGAGCCTTCACAGTAAGCGAATTGGTGGCCTCAGTGAAGCTCAAAGCGGAAGTATCCTGTATACATGCTCAAGACGTACAGCTGGTTCCTGAGAGCGTGGAGGTAATCCTGAGGAGGTCCAAGACTGACCAGCAAGTTAAAAGTACTTTGGTAAAACTGCTGGGCGTGTCGAACAAGGGAGTATGCCTGGTGCAGTGGATGAAGGAATACTGGGCAATCAGACCTCCAGGAGAAGGTCCGCTCTACAAACACATGAATAGGACTGCCTGGGCATATATCAATTCAAGGCAGTGCTGAGGATGGTTCTCACATAGACAGACCTGCCAGCAGCAGAGTTTGGCACTCATTCTTTTCATATTGGGGCTGTGACCACAGCAGCCAGGTGGGGGCTGTCAGAGGACGGCATCAAACAGATAGGGAGATGGCACTCAGGAGCCTACAAGCATTATGTAAAGCTCTCACAGCAAGCCAACACTTAACCCCCCAAATTAAAAAAACTCAAAACAATGGATTATAGGAATTTATTGAGATGAGGGGAGGGGTCCACCAAGCTTTCAACCAACCTATCATCATTTTGTTTAGACAGGAGGGCAGAGAAAGACTGTATGGATGGTAGGACACTAAATTGTGTGAATAACCGAAGGCTGGTGGAGATTTGGGGGTGGGGGTGGGGGTGCATGCAGAGGCCCGGGCTGGTCAACACAACAATAAGATGGGATGGAATACTAGGTATATGCTGGGGCCAGTTGGAAGACGCCTTGGCCAGATTGTGCCGGGCACAGCTGGGTAGGAAAGAGTTGCTGGGGAAGATCAGAGAGGGACTAATTGGTGCAGCTAGGCTACTGGGCAAAAAAGGTGCTGGTTCCGAGATTGTGCCCAAGCAGATGTGGAGAGGGACCTGGTCCACCATCGCCCTTGAAAGATCCCCAAAAATGCTCAATGTGCCATTGGCAAATTTTGCAGCGCCAACAGCTGGGAAGCCACCAGGCATGGCCTGATCAAGGCACCTGGAATATTTTGCACAGGATGGGGTGCACCTGTTAGACGCATAGCAGGAAATATTCTGGGCCAACCTCTGGGCGGTCGTGATGCTAGCCAGTTGTCATTAAAGTGAACTGTCGAGGCTGGGGAAGCTGCTGAGGACGTAATCCTGCATGCAGTGTAGCAATAAAAGGTGGCTAATGGAGTGTAAGGAGGGTTGAGAGGCCACTGTGGGGTGGCAGACCTGGTATTTATCCTGGGACGCTTCACAACAGTGTAAGGCGGTCCAAGAGGGAAAGGGGTGCAAAACACAGCACTCAGAGCCTGGCCTGCCAGTCGAAAGAACACACTGGTCGATCCAAGGTAGCGAGTTGGGCCTAAAGTAGAAAGATGGTGGGATGCCCCTCCCCCGACACAAAACAATGAAGCTCCAGTTCAAGGACCCCAGTCATCAGCAGTAAACGCCAGACTGATACAGGCCGAAGTGACTGTTAATCATCATAAAAGTGTCTGCTCAGCCTATGATGTAATGATTAAAGTTATGATCAGGTTTCGAAGCATTCATGGCTTAATTGTCTTGCCTAAATTATGTATGGTTTGATTTATGACCAGATGCAGACGTGTTTATGGCCTTATTTATTGATTTATGGCATGATTTATGACCTGTTGACAATACGGGTTGCCCCGATTTTGGGACATTAAGATTTGGGATAATGTTAAAGATGTGAATACATCTGCGGCTGTTAACTTCCAAGACATCTCAAGAGCAAGTTGTGCATCCTGAGTGGGAGTGGCTGCGTACAAAGCTTACTGTAGACAAATTACAGCTGTACACAGAGATAGCGGGTTCTGATGAGAACATCTATAGCACTATTCTGAACCTGTACTACAAAACTGGGCTGTCTTATTCCGTTGTCAGAGGAAGTAAGAACACCTGAAAGTGAAAGTATTGTAGGCCAGGAAACTGGAAACTATTCCAAGAGCAGCCCGGACAGTGACACACCCACCTTCTGCCCATCAAAAATTACTGCAAGCATCCTCCTATCACCTTCCTAAGTTTTGAGATGGCGTAAAAAGTCCTGGAGTTAGCAACAATCTCAGAAGTGTATGAGAATGAACAAACTGTATTTTTTTTTAAATTGACAACAGCGGGAATTTATACCAGCATACCTTTGTGAAATAAATATTTGTACTGGATCAAACGCCATTGTTGCATTGGCATAGAGAAATGGAGAAATGACTAAAGCTCAGCAGTCCCGCAATAAAATATAACCTCCTGCAGCAAGTGTTGTCTCAAAACGTGTATTCAGTGCAGGTGAGTCAGTTAATAATAACAGAAGGAACAGTCTGTACAAAATGTGGAATGATTAATCATGATTAAAATCAACAACAATTTTGTTGCAAGCTGTTACGAGACACTGCCTGATGTACTAAAGAAAATGGAAAGGGTTTCACTACCAGTTGTCATTTTTGTACCTGCAGATGGTGGAAAGTGCATTGTACATGAATTGTTTGTGCCAGATTGCTAGTACTACCCAAAGTATGTAGTTTGTAGTTCACTCGACTGGCTAGCAGATTGTAAAGACAACTACATATGGGTCAGCTTTTCCCAGACCAAGATTTAGGCCCTCATTATAACTTTGGTGGTTTTCTCAGAAGACTGCCAAAGCCGTGGGCGCCAGAAGGCCACCAGTGCTGGTGGTCTTCGGACCACCATATTACAAGTACTGCATGATTTCTGCCACAATTGAGGAAGAAATCCTGCAGTAGTCATGCTGGCGGTTGGAAGCGCTGTGGCGGTTCCATCACCTGCCCCACCAGTATGACTCCACCAGCTGTATTATGTGCAATTGTAGTTTGAATTATTTCCGATACCTATACTAGTATAGGACGGGATGGTTTGGGAGCGAAGCCGAAGAAATTGGAAGTACACAGTACCACCCCTAAGGAAGGTACTAAACAGACACAAGAAAGTTCGAGAAAGTGCTGGGAGAAGCCTAAACAATTTAACTAAAGACAGAATAGGAGAGTGGATTCTCCACATCCAGAGAACTCCGAAAGGAGATATACTCTAAGAAATAGGGAGAATATAAGAACTCCTGATAGATATACTGATTCACGCCCTCTCGTTCCTTTCAGGACGCTCCGGATAGGCGTAGCGAGAGAGGGGGCCATCCTGACCGACATCCAGACTATGTGAAACAAAAGAAAGACTTGCCACAGTCTACAGTATAAAAAGAAAAACAGACCGCAACAAAAGCCACAGTTTAAAAAGAAAAAGGTAGCAGCATTATAGTTAAAAAATGCCAATACACTTGAGAACTTTGCTCAAGAACAAGACGTGGGCAGTGACACTGTTAGACAGCGCAGCAGAGGTCACGATATGTCGCCAGAGCCTGAAAGAACATCTGGATGCAACAGCAACTAGCGATTTTGTTGCAGTAGAAACGGCGGACGGGCGTGTACTACAACCAGATAGACTTTATGACCTAAAGATCCAGATTGAGGGAGACGTGGAATGCACCATTGGTGTGATCTTTTGGGACAAACTTAATTGTGACATCCTGTTAGCCGAAAGAGACTGGCCGCCTGGTCACGTCCGTAAGCTCCCACATGGGGAAAATGTCATTTTGCCTTGTTTCTCCAATATTGTCCCAGCGGCTAAAAAAGGAAGCAAACGCTGTCAGTTGGGCTCTAGCACAGGCACATGCATTATACCGCAATCATGTAGGCTGGGACAGGGATTCCCGTGTCATGTAATACCTATCAGGTCCACACCCCAGCCTCAGCCACAATATCCAGTCAAACACGAGGCGAAAGCTCCAGTGAGGGAGATCCTCACTCAGCTGGAATATCAGGGGGTAGTTGAGCCCTGTGCCTATGTAATGAATAACCCATTATTTCCAGTTACGAAGCCAGATCATTCCTATAGAATAGTCTTAGATTACAGACATTTAAACAGCCACACTCGTACATATGCTATACAAAACTCACACAGCACAGCACTAATAAATAACATAGTGCAGAAAAAATCTCAAATGACGTTGGATGTATCCAACGGGTTCTTCTGTCAGAATTTAGCAGAAGAAAGTAGGGAGCCGAGTGCATTCTCATTTGGCTCACAAAAACGCTTTTGCCGATTACCCCAGGGCTATAAGAACAGCCCAGGGCTATTCTCAGCCCGAGTAACGTTGATATTACATGACATTGATCCTGAGGCGTTATCCTATGTGGATGACATTTACCTCACAGACGACGACCTGAACGTTCATCTTGTAAGGGTCGATTGCATAATTTCGGGGTTTGCAAAAGTCGGTTATAAATTCAATTTTAAGAAAAGTAAGATTGCCTTTCTCAGTGTACTGTTTCTGGGATATGAACTATCGAATGAAGGAAAGAGCTTGGCCCCACACTGTCTAGAAAAATGTGCACAACTGTACCCACCGAATATGCTAAGGAAACTACTGTCACTGCTTGGTTTCTTTAATTATGGCAGATGTACATTCCCAACTATGCACAACGCATTAAGCCACTATATGACTTAATACGCCCAGATTTTTCTAGCAGACACTGAACAATTGAACATACACGCATCCTTAGGGATTTGCAATAGGAAATGCTAGAAGCTAAGCACTTACACACTCGCGACAACAAGAAAGATTTGGTCATCCGAATAATTGCTGTTGCCCTTGGGTTCACATATGTCACCTTTAATGAGGATGACTGGTGCCCATAGCATATAAATCTCATCTATACTCGAATGCAGAGCAACGCTTTGCGCCCATAGAAAAAATTCTAACTGCAGTTCAGATAGCTGTCATAAAAGAGAGACCACTTGCGCAGGGGAAATGCTTCATTGTCGTTACCCCGATACCGGCACTAGAGGCCGTCACCAAAGCAAGCGTTCCTAACTTTAAAGCATTACATCCACGCTGGATTCAGTGGGCGACTTCTCTGACAGCTACTGATGTGGATTATATCTTTGATCCAAAACTTCAGACACAAGAATTTCTCCAATACGAATAAGAGTGCCCCGCTCCTCTACATCTTTTACCTTTAGACAACTATGATACAGTCATTTATACTGATGGTTCAGCCCAACCGGTTGTAGGTACCAAACATCAATACTCAGTCTATTGCGCAGCCATGAGTAGAGTGATGAAGGATGGAATTTTCCACCCTCACAATACATATACACAGACCCTAGGAGACTGCACAGCTCAGTTGGCTGAACTGAAAGCCCTGATTTTAGCACTAGAAAAAACAGAGACAGGAAGACTGACTTTGATAGTCTGTGATTCATATTATTGAGTTCAGTCCAACAATGATTATCTTACTCATTGGAAACTGAACGGGTTCAGAGATTCAAAAGGGAGCACCATAAAACACAGAATATTGTGGGGGAGGGTGGCTGATCTTAAGGAGAAGCTACAGTGTGTCCATGTAGTACATACATTGGGCCACCAATGTGTAGGAATACACGTTATTGGTAATACTTTAGCTGATGAAGCAGCCAAATCTGCAGTGGCTTTGGCTTCTGTGGCTGCAGTGACTTGTTCCCATACGAGATTGGATAATGAAATTTTGACTGCTGCAAAAGCTTTGGCTGAGGGCAAGTCTCTCCCAAAAGGGTACCCTACAAACTATTCTTACCATATCAGTGCACAGAATGTTGCCTACGCAACAATTCCTGGGGTTGTAGACCGGGTGATCTCCAACGAAGACCAGAGGTTAGATCTAGTGAAAGCAGCGCATGAGGGTGTCGCTTCTGCTCATGCTGGTGTTTCGGCCACAATAACACTCTTACAGAAACGCTTCTGGTGGCCTGGTCTATGCAGATGGTTCTCTGTTGTGACATCTGCCAGCAAATTAAGGGCTCCAACATCAAACGCCCACCACAGATATCCCTCTTAGTGTCCAGCAGGCCACTACAATGTGTGTACCTGGACCACTGCGGTCCACTTCAACCTGATGGTGCATACAAATATATCCTAGTCGCTGTAGATTCTTGTTCTAGATTCCTGTGGGTATGGCCGCAGCGGTCGGCTGACACTCGGACTGTTATTAAAGACTTGCTGATCTTTATCTGTACATATGTGGTTGCAGCATTCCACTCGGACTATTTGCCTCTAAGACATTCAGGGACACCAGGGGGACGATGGGTGTTGAACTCCATTACTCCACACCATACCATCCCGAGGGAAATTCAGTCGTGGAGATGCGGAACCATGATCTAAAGCAGTCCTTAAAAGCTAGAGTATTAGGTTCTGGCCGCAGCTGGCTTCATCACCTATAAATGTTCCAGAGAGCACTGAATAATCTGCCAAGACAGTCCTTGGGGGGACAAACTCCCTATGAGGTTCTCTTTGGGATATCTATGCATGTCCCAGATCTTGATGTTCTGGTATGGTGGCAGCAGAAACACCTTTTGACATAAATGAACGTCTCACTGTCTTGCAGGAGCTTCAACAATTTTGAGATGAAAAATCATCTACCAGTGCTGCCACCTTAGGAATAAGGGATATTCCAACAAGTTCCACTGGTTGGATTCCTAAAATAGGGGATCTTGTTCGTGACAAAATTGCTGTGAAAGAATTCGGTCCATCCTACAGACCATCAGTCTCAGTCTTGGGAATACAAGGAACAAGAACAGAAATATTGCCACCGTTGCCAGGTTCCTGAGGAAACAGATTTGTTTCGATTGACATTGTCAAATTACACCATGTGGCCGATCCTGCACAGTAGACCCAGAGGTTCCTTGGGTGGTTCTCGATCCCCTCTCACTACCCAACAGGACATTCCTCTTCAGAATAGAGTAACAAATGGTACTCTGGACTATGTTATGATGGCCAGTAATGCTATGAGTCCCTCCACGACCATGGGGAGGGTGGAAAATGAGCTACTACTGGTTCTAGTCAACAATTCTGCAACAACTTCTTACCAAGAGTTGGCCATATTATATACCAATACAACGGAGACTGATGGCACAATTTACCACAAGCCTCCACGAGAAGTCAACACATCTACAAGTACTGAACTTGCTCCTGTTTTTGCAGAGACTGGCTCTGGTTACTTGGTCGACATTGATGACTTTTCTTCGGACTCATCGACTCAGACGATTGATAATGATTCAAGGCTGCACAAGCTCTATCAATGGCTTAAAAATAACTACTTGATATATCCATGGAACTATGTTTGGTTCTGTTTGACATTCATTTCTTCATTTTTTTGGATTGGATTCGTGACTGTATTTTTCTTGCTTATAAATGGTCACTACATCCCTGAACGTGCAACTATACCACCAATTGATGAAGTTGTGACTCCACACCATTCCTCACACAAGGTCCGCAGAGGATTGTACGACGAAACAACGACTTCAAAAACAACTACTGCCTTAACAACGAGGTCGGAACACCGACCTCGTTGATACTACTAATGATTTTACCACAAATGCCTTAACATCGATATTTCGTTGTAAAGGCATTCCTGATAAAAGCATTAGTAATAGGCACCATTCACCCTACATCCCTCACCCCACCAACCCCACCCCAAAACCTAAAACCCCCTGACCCCCCACCCCCTCCCCAAAACCCAAAACGCCCCACCCCCCCAACCCCACCCCAAAACCTAAAACCCCCTGACCCCCACCCCCTCCCCAAAACCAAAAACGCCTCACCCCCCAACCCCACCCCAAAACCTAAAACCCCCTAACCCCCCACCCCCTCCCCAAAACCAAAAACGCCCCGTCCCCCCAATCCCACCCCAAAACCTAAAACCCCCTGACCCCCACCCCCTCCCCAAAACCAAAAACGCCCCACCCCCCCAACCCCACCCCAAAACCTAAAACCCCCTAACCCCCCACCCCCTCCCCAAAACCAAAAACGCCTCACCCCCAACCCCAACCCCACCCCAAAACCTAAAACCCCCTAACCCCCACCACCTCCCCAAAACAAAAAATGCCCCACCCCCCAACCCCACCCCAAAACCTAAAACCCCCTGACCACCCACCCCCTCCCCAAAACCAAAAACGCCCCACCCCCCAACCCCACCCCAAAACCTAAAACCCCCTAACCCCCCACCCACTCCCTAAAACCAAAAATGCCCCACCCCCCCAACCCCACCCCAAAACCTAAAACCCCCCACCCCCCACCCCCTCCCCAAAACCTAAACCCACCACTTACCTTCGCCAACTCCCTTCTTTGTACCTTAACCACGCATGTTCGTTGTTCAGAAGATACGTAGTTAAGGCACAAAAAAACGGAGTTGTGGTTGAAAAAAGCATTGTTGCGTTTTCGTTAACCAAGACTTTCGGAAAAAAAAGTTGTAAAAAAGGATGTTTCCCTCCGCAGAGACTTATCCCCGGTGAACATTTCAGCGGTACCCATTTCTGATGGGATTGTGTGGGACAAAGTTCCATTTGAAATATACAGGCCTACTGAGGTCATTCAAATTCCATATGTATTCAAAATTTCAATGACAGATGTAATTACACCTGGTGTTGTTTCTGATGATTGGGATGTCCAGACAGTTGATAATATGTTAACTGAAATGAAGGACTACTCAATATTTGAAAGAGATGATGTACATGTAAATACAATGAATAATGGGGAAATGTTCTGTTACAACAATTGGGGACATTACTACCTGCACCATGCAACTAGACACAGACCTGTTCTTAATTACACACAATGGGAACATTGTTCAACACCACCAGTGGGGAGTCCTAAAATTTATTTGGACAAATTCACTTACTTTACTGGGCATAATACAATAAACGCTGAGTCATATTTTTTTAACTGCCTCGTTCAAAAATTAGGAAACTTTTGCTAATAAATACGAAACTGATATATTCAGATGCCTTTGTTTCCCGTCTCACTATTGAAGGATACGATCACTGGAAGAACAATATCGAGTTAAAGAGTAAATGGGGGACACAGGATTGGCAAATACAGGGTAGGGAGGCCTTGGTTAGGGCATGCCTGATTCCTGAACAAATGATTTTTTTGAATGACACTGTACAACAGACGAACTGCCTTAGGTTAGCAAAAATAAAAGAAATGAACAAACCCAGTATCCCCCGCCGGCTAAATTTAATAGTTGGCAATTCTTTTTGAATAACACCAAAGAAGAGCTAGATGCAAAGGTTCAGGCTGGTACCTATAATTATTCACTTTCTCGTCCCGGAGGGTGGTTAGTTTGGCCAATAGACACCAATGGATGTCAGGCTCATTTTTCAAATTCCTCAGAGGGTTTTAAGATCAGCCGGCCGGATCCTCGCTTTATCTCGGGTCAACACACGGGGATGGTGACTACGTTCAGTGTGGGTAAGCTGTGTCAACAATGGGTACAGTCTAACACGTTAGCCTAAACACCTAAACACACTTTCTAAGAATATAGACTGTCAGGACTTCCTGTTAGGTCCTAGGAAAGAGCGCTCAAAAAGATTTGTATATGCAATGTATAATGAGATATGGAAACTTTCTCAGATAGAAACCACTGCTCGCTTAAGGCAGATAGAAAAGGAAACTTTAGAAAGAACTTTGGTGGTTGTCGATAACGTCATGAATACCCTGTCCAACAGAATTTATTCGTTAACGAATATAGGCCCTCATTACAACCCTGGCTGTCAGTGTTTAAGCAGCGGTCCGGCACCTTTTCCGGGGCGGAACCAATGCGAACAAAAAAAACGGCGGAAACAGGACTTGGAAGGGAAAACACTCATCTCTACACAACCCACGAGGAACCAGGACGCCATGGAGCCAGAACTCAAAATCTTCCCTGCGATAGTATTCCTGCTCCTCTACAAGGAGCACGAACGACGGCGGCGACGACCACGGTGAGTATTGCACCTACAACACAGGGAAGGGAAAAGAGAGTGACACACGCAACACGCAACACGCAACACCCCCACCCCCATCCCCACCCACAACAACATACACACTAATACATGCTGCAACATTACATTTACACCCCCCCAACCCCCCTGGAAGAACGCAATGACAAAAGGAAATGAGTTGAACGATTGTAATCAGTAAAAATCCATTAGTCAAAACTTGAAATACAGTATAAACAATTATGTACACCCAACTATACAAGTTTGGATAGCGCACCATTCATAGTCTGTGGACCACTGGGCCCAAAATGCATGTGCGAGGCCCACACTCGATACCAGACTCCAAACGGAGAGAACACTGCTGGGGCATCAGATCGAAATGAAACAGGCACCACAGGGGGAAGGGTGGGGGGGCACCTCAGCCGGAGGAGTGCACGACGCCAGCTCAACAAGGGGGCTCCATGCCCATTGATGTATCCTGGAGAGTGCAAAGCCACAGTCTCTCAAGTCTCTACAGTGGGTGGGTTACCCACTGCTTTATCCTGGGGAGTGCAAAGCCACAGTCTCTCAAGTCTCTCCAGTGGGTGGTTTGCCCACTGCATTATCCTGGGGAATGCAAAGCCACTGTCTCTCAAATCTCTCCAGTGACTGGGTTGCCCACTGCTTTATCCTGGGGAGTGCAAAGCCACAGTCTCTCAAGTCTCTCCAGTGGGTGGTTTGCCCACTGCTTTATCCTGGGGAGTGCAAAGCCACAGTCTGTCAAGTCTCTCCACTGGGTGGTTTGCTTACTGCTGTATCCTGGGGAGTGCAAAACCACAGTCTCTCAAGTCTTTCCAGTGGGTGGTTTGCCCACTGCTTTATCCTGGGGAGTGCAAAGCCACAGTCTCTCAAGTCTTTTCAGTGGGTAGTTTGCCCACTGCTCCATCCTGGGAAGTGCAAAGCCACAGTCTCACAAGCCTTTACAGTGGGTGGTTTGCCCATTGCTCTATCCTGGGGAGTGCAAAGCCACAGTCTCAAGTATTTCCAGTGGGTGGTTTGCCCACTGCTTTTTCCTGGGGAGTTTAAAGCCACTGTCTCTTAAGTCTCTCCAGTGGGTGGTTTGCCCACTGTATTATCCTAGGGAGTGCAAAGCCACAGTCTCTCAAATATTTCAAGTGGGTGCTTTGCCCACTAGTTTATCCTGGGGAGTGCAAAACCACAGTCTCTCAAGTCTCTCCAGTGGGTGCTTTGCCACTGCTTAGTCCTGGGGAGTGCAAAGCCACAGTCTCTCAAGTCGATAACTGTCTCCACTGGTTCTGGAGGGGGCTTTGTGCCCAGAGTGCTTCATCATGCCAAGGACTGAGGTAGTGGATATGATACTCCACTGGTTCTGGAGGGGGCTTGGTGCCCAGCGTGCTTCATCCTGCCAAGGACTGATGTAGTGGATGCCTTTCTCCACCGGTTCTGGAGGGGGCTTGGTGCCCAGAGTGCTTCATCCTGCCAAGGACTGAGGTAGTGGATGCCTTTCTCCACTGGTTCTGGAGGAGGCTTGGTGCCCAGAGTGCTTCATCCTGCCAAGGACTGAGGTAGTGGAAGTGATACTCCACTGGTTCTGGAGGGGGCTTTGTGCCCAGAGTGCTTCATCCTGCCAAGGACTGAGGTAGTGGATGTGATACTCCACTGGTTCTGGAGGGGGCTTGGTGCCCAGAGTGCTTCATCCTGCCAAGGACTGAGGTAGTCGATGCCTTTCTCCACTGGTTCTGGAGGGGGCTTTGTGCCCAGAGTGCTTCATCCTGCCAAGGACTGAGGTAGTGGATGTGATAATCCACTGGTTCTGGAGGGGGCTTTGTGCCCAGTGTGCTTCATCCTGCCAAGGACTGAGGTAGTGGATGTGATACTCCACTGACGGTGGTGCAACATGCAAGCTGCCCAGACTCCTGGAACTGACTACCAGCCTCGTACGACTGACCACTGGGGATGGCAGCCATGTCTGTGTTGGTGCCACTGGCTCAGGATGTCGCGGCCCGCTGGCGGTGCTGGCGGTGCTGGCGGCGTTCTCAGTGGCATCGGTGCTGGCGGCGTTCTCAGTGGCATCGGTGCTGGTGGCGGGCTCTGTGGAATCGGTGCTGGCGGCGGTCTTTGTGGCGGCGGTGCTGGTGCCGGTCTGTGTGGCGGCAGTGCTGGTGGCGGGCTCAGTGACTGCGGTGCTGGTGGCGGTGCAGGTGGCAGTGCTAGTGGCGGTCTTGTCCGCCGTGCAGGTTGGCGTCGACATGGACCTGCCCTTGATTTTCTGGCCCTTCCCCACCTTGGATGGTGGCGCAGCTGTCTTTCCACTATCCACTTTTGTTTTGCCTGAGCCCTTGGTGGCAGGTGTTTTCTCCCTCCGGGATGTGTGCAACTTTTTGACTTTTGGAGGTGGCAGAATGTCCTTGCCCTCGCTCCGCCCTCGCTCCGTGGAACACTGGCAGCCCTGATGCTTGGCGCACTCCAAAAGCCCGCAGTTGCTGGCACTACTGTGCCCGGTGGTGTGGTGGCTGAGGTGCTGGGTTGGGACCTGGAAAGGCCGGCCCTACGGGATGGACGGGGGGGGGTGTAGGGAAGAGGTCAATAGTAGACAGGAAAAGCTTTTTAGACACACTGGGACGGGTAGATGGAGTGGGTTTGGGAGTGGAGGAAGAGGTAGTGGTTGTAGGAGGTGTACGTTTGCTGACTTTGGGTGAAGGTGCATGGGCTGGAGGATGTTGTGAGGTGGATGGCTGTTAAGTGGGTGTGTGGCTGCGTTTGTGTACTTTGGGAGGAGGGCTCACAGACACACTGGGAGAGGACACAGGCCATGTGTGAATGGTAGTGGGGTGGTGAGTGCACGTGAGCGGTGTGTGGTGATGGGCGTGCTGGTGATGGAGGTAGTGGCTGAAGATGTAGTGCATGCAGGTGTGAGTGGAGACGAGACAGGGAGGGAGGAGGGAGACGTGGAGGAGGGGGACACAGTGGAGGCAGTGGATGTTGGTATGTCTGTATGGGTATGATGCTTGTGTGAGTGCCTGTGGGATGTGTGGTGCTTATGTTTGCCTGAGCCACTCTTGTTTGTTGAGGTGTGTGCATGCTGGTCTGATGGTGTGCTTGGGATAGGCTGAGGTACAGGGGATTGGGTCTGGGTGCAGGAGGTTGGAGGGGGGAGGCTGGACACAGGGACAACGGCTGCCATCATTGCTGAGGCCAGAGCCTGAGTTGCTCGCTGTTGGGCTTCCTGGCCAGAATGAATGCCCGCCAGGTATGCATTTGTTTGTTGCAAATGCCTCTCTACCCCCTGGATGGCATTCAGAATGGTAGACTGCCCAAACAGTGAGGGATCTCAGGAGGTCAATAGCCTCCTCACTGAGAGCAGCAGGGCTGACTGGGGCAGGGCCTGAGGTGCCTGGGGCGAAGGAGATGCCCACCCTCCTGGGTGAGTGGCCACGGGACACACGCTGAGGGGCTGCTGGGAGGGAGGTGCTGGTAGGGAGGTTGGCGGCTGTACCTGTTGATGCAGAGGGCACAGAGGGGCCCGCCACCACAAGTGAGCTCCCATCAGAGGAAGAGTCGCTGTCGCTGATGTCACCTCTGGTCCCCGCCGTGGAGCTCCCCTCACCCTCCGTCCCACTGGTGGCATCAGACTCCGTTGTCTCGCCCTCCAGGGACATGTGGGATGCAGCTCCCTCCTGCTCCGGTGCCACTGCTCCTCCGTCTGATGATGCTAATGCACACAAGAACAGGGAGACGACAAAAAGGATGGGGGAAGACAGAAGAAAGACATGTTCAGTGCATGCAATACAACTACCGTTGGCGGACACTACAGACACAGCAGCCCTCTGCACTACGCCTTGCACTTAGAGTTCCCTAATTGATAACAAGGACATGGGGTACAAGGCATATGCCCGATTGCTGCACACATGTAAGTAATAGGAGCCTGACTAGGTGTAGTTGGCTCTTATTACTGGTGGGGTTGGCGTGCCACATAGCCTGCCTCACGAAGGGACCTTGCCTACAAAACTCGCCCTGGCCTAGGGGAACCCACAGCCCACCTCCCCCACCCAGCCACCTCTTAATGCACGCAGAGTCAGATGGATGTGACTGTACTCACCCCTTATGGCTGCTGTGCTGCCCTCAAGCGCCCATCCAACTCCCAATAGGCCACCGCCAGGATCCGGTACATCAGCGGGGTCATGGTGCGACAGGCACCCCTCCCACGTTGGGAGGCCATCCCCAGCTGGGCCTCCACCGTCTTCCTGCTCCAGCGGCGAATGTCCTCCCATCTTTTACGGCAGTGGGTGCTCTGTCCGTGGTGGATCCCCAGGGTCCGGACGTCCTTGGCGATGGCACGCCAAATATCCTTCGTCTGGTGGGCGCTGACCGTCAGGAGTAGTACAGGGGAAAAAGTAAAATCTTTAACCGTCCAGACCGTCACAGTCATTGACCCACGTTACCACCCTTGCCCTGACGCACATACACTCACCGTCCGCTCATGCCGGCCTCAGTCCCCCACCTTGTATTTTCCATCCACACCACTCCAAACAGGCATTGCTGATACAGCATGCTCAGAGTGAACTCACCTGTTTGTCTGGAGGACCGTGGAGTAGCGTGCACTGGGGGAGGACCCCACCCACTAACTTCTCCAACTCCTCCGAAGTGAAGGCAGGGGCCCTTTCCCCAGACACATGAGCCTTTGTCGCTTCCAGACTGAGGTCGCAGCAGCACTTGCAGTGTAGGTCCTCTCCTGTCGAAGGTCAGGTATCAAGTGAGTGAACAGACAGAAAATGGCGGTCACATCCATGGCGGTGCGTACCGTCACTGCCGGCGAACATCGTCACTGGCTCCTGGGACCCATAGGGTCCAATGTTAACCAATGCAGGATTGCACAGCGGTCTTTGACCGCCTACTGCGACGGTGTACAACGCCAGCACAGTTACCTCATTTCCCCTTGTCCCACCTCACAGGTCAGGCAGCCGCCATTTCAGGGGGCCACATGGCATTAATTTTAAATGCGTCACACCTATCTAGGCCTTGCAGACACACAGTGACACGCACATTGCGGATTGACAAATGTGTGCAATAAACATTTTTTGAATACCTCAGTGTTGACTGACTCTCTACTCGCATTTCTCGTCCTTAGGGCACGTCGGCTGGGGCAGGTGAGGAGATGGCGGCATCCTCTGGTGTACAGACCACTGGTGGACCTGTCGACAATGGAAGAGAGAAACGTAATAGTCACCTACAGACTTGATTGTGCAACAATCCATGAACTGTGTGCCCAGTTGGAGCCAGACCTGATGTCAGCTATCCGCCATCCCACAGGAATCCCCCCTCTAGTGCAGGTCCTGTCAGTACTCCATTTCCTGGCAAGTGGGTCTTTTCAAACTACAGTGGCCATTGCATCAGGGATGTCCCAGCCTATGTTCTCAAATGTTTTGTCCAGAGTATTGTCTGCCCTGCTGAAACACCTGCGCAGCTACATTGTTTTCCCTCAGGTGGAGGATTTGCCCACAGTGAAAGGTGACTTCTATGCCCTGGGACATATCCCCAACATCATAGGTGCCATTGATGGGACACATGTGGCCTTGGTACCCCCCGCAGGAGTGAACAGGTGTACAGAAACCGGAAGAGCTACCATTCAATGAATGTGCAGATGTGTTGTTTGGCCGACCAGTACATCTCCCATGTGAATGCCAAGTTTCCAGGCTCAGTGCATGACGCTTATATTTTGAGGAATAGCAGCATCCCTTATCTGATGAGTTAACTCCAGAGGCACCGTGTGTAGCTAATAGGTGAGGACAAGGACCCTATACTCTGTGAATAGTTGTCTGGGTCTGGGATTGTCCCTAAGGGCTAGTGTGTGTCTAACAGTTGTCCCTTGATATTTTCAGGTGACTGGTTACCCCAACCTGTCCTGGCTACTGACCCCAGCGAGAAATCCCAGGACAAGGGCAGAGGACCGCTACAATGAGGCACATGGGTGAACTAGGAGAGTGATAGAAAGGACCTTCGGCTTCCAGAAGGCCAGGTTCCGGTGCCTCCATATGACAGGTAGTTCTCTCTACTACTCACCAAAAAAGGTGTGCCAGATCATCATGGCCTGCTGTATGCTGCACAACCTGACTTTGCAACAACAGGTGCCTTTTCTGCAGGAGGATGGTCCAGAAGGAGGTCTTGTGCCAGCTGTGGAGCCTGTGGACAGTGAAGAAGAGGAGGCAGAAGAAGAGGATATCGACAACAGAAACAACGTTATCCAGCAATACTTCCAGTGAGACACAGGTAAGAAGATGTCACTGGCTCACACATCTCATACAATTGTTAGACCTATGATAAGCCTGTCACTTTCACCCAGTGTATGGACCCTGACTTGTCACTATGCCTTTCCGTTTCACAGATGTGGGTCACACTGTGTGACCTCTGCTGTATTACCTCATGGACTAGAGCTGTGTGACATAGGTATGTTGACAATACAATCGACATTGCTATTTTCCTTAGTTATTGCAAATACACATTTGTGAAAGCACAGACTGACTCCAGATTGTTTTGTGATTCAAGGGTGTTTATTTCAGTGCAAATTAGTAGAGGGGGTTGTAAAATGGGCAGGGGTGATGGTGGAGGATTGCCCATGGCAGAGTGCAGTCTATTTGTTTCACAGGTGCATTGTCCGAAGTGGCATAGGAAGTGGAGCTAGGGCAGCTGATGGATGGACAGGGTGACGAAGTGGGACAGAAGGAAGACATTCAGGGTGGTCTCATTTCCTGGCGGGGGTCTTGGCATTGTTCTTTGTCTTTGTCCTGGATCTCAGGGACCGTTTGCGGGGTGGTTCTCCATCTGCAGGGGGTGGGGTGCTGGTGTCGTGGTCCTGTTGCGGTGCTTTCTGCCCACTAGCGCCAGCGGAGGTGGTGTGCTGTTCATCATCCAGGCTAGTGTCAGGGGCCCCTTGTTGTGCCACAGTGTCCCTCCTGGTGTTCACAAGGTCCTCCAACACCTGTAGAATGGTGACCAGGGTGGTGTTGATGGACTTAAGTTCCTACCTGATACCCAGATACTGTTCCTCCTGCAGCCGCTGGGCCTCCTGAAACTTGGCTAGTACCGTTGCCATTGTCCCCTGGGAATTATGGTACGCTCCCATGATGTTGGAGAGGGTCTCGTGGAGAGTGGGTTCCCTGGGCCTGTCCTCCCCCTGTCGCACAGCTGTCCTCCCAGTTCCCCTGTTATCCTGTGCCTCTGTCCCCTGAACCGTGTGCCCACTGCCACTGCCCCCAGGTCCCTGATTTTCTTGGGTTGGTGGGTTTGCCTGGGTTCCCTGTAGTGGTGGACACACTGCTGCTTGACGTGTCCTGGGGACAGAGGGATGGGCCCGCTGACAGGGTGCTGTGCTGGTGTTTCCTGACGGGGGAGGCTCCATGGTGGCATGTGCCAGTGAGAGGGGAACCAACTGTCCCGAGGTCCCAGATGGGCCAGGCTGGTCATCTTGATCCAGTTGGACAAAGCTGCTGTCATCACTGTGGGCCTCTTCTGTGGGGGAGTGGACATGTCTGGAACCTCCTGTCCGGTGATGTTGGGTAGGGGTCCTGCAGGAGTGTAAAGGCATGATTATTGCATCTGTGTGTGCCATCGTGTGCAATGGGTGGGTGACCCTGTCCTTCAGTGCTTGCATTCTTGTGTAGGACCCTGTGTGATACTTGGTTTGGGGTCTGTGTGGGTATCTGTAGAGGACATGTGTTGTATCGCAGTTTTAATTAAATATATATATATATATTGTTCTATATAAATAAGTTTATCCTAATAGGAGTTTAATATTTACACCGATAGAAGTAGTATGTTCCACCTCCCCTTCCCCTTAGAATGGTAGAGTCTGACAGTTATTGGGCTGGAGTTGACAGTAGAACGTTGAGGAGCTAGAAGAGCAGCTGTGTTGAGAACTGTTGCTGAGGCAGTAGAGATGAAAGAATAAAGACTGAAGTAAAAGGAATTTAATTGAAGTGTCTTTATATCACTGGCGACGAGTTACGTGCGGAAGGGGGCACTCTCATCTCTACCCCTTTTGGATAACCCTTCAGCAACTTTAATTATCTTAAGGTACTGTTATTACTTTAAAGAATACTCTAGCTGAACATAAGCGTGCCATTTCGCCTTAGCGCTTCCTGTGCCTTACTTTAACTTTCAGAACCAGGACACTATTTACTCCAATTCAATCCATTTTTCAAATTTCTCACGTCAGCACACAGACTTAAACTGCTGTTCTATTTATATCTTCGATCTGAACACTTAACCTTTCTGACCTTTCCTGCGCTGAAAGAAAACGGAAGCATTGAAATTCAATCCAGCTTTTAACCAGTATTTCATCTAAGCATTGACACAAAACAAGAAAAGTATTCCAGGCTGTAATTTTTCAAGTGGCATTTCACAGAGGAAAGAAAATATAAAAATAATAAGCACATGCAGTGCGGTAAAGTGCAATGATCGTGTGTCTTCATGTCAGCAGCATTCTGTTCCTGGCAGCACAACAATATGATTAAATTAAAGGCTGTTTTCCTGTTGCCTTAAAGATTTTAGAACTGGCATTTAAGACGGAATTAATTACATTACAAGCTGCATTTCGAACCAGAAAGGAAAACAAATACAGACCAATATGGTAATGTGGAAGGCGCGGTAAACTGCGGAACGAGTATCCTCACATTTCTGTTGCTGGCAGTGCACCAAAACATTTTAAATAAATCTCGGTTACCTGAAACCCAGAAATCTGAAGTGCATTCAAAGAAAATCTGACTGGAACTTCGTTTTCAAGCGCTCACAATCACTTTCTGGGTACATTCTGGGAACCTGTAATGAAACGCTGACAGGCACAGTTCTCTTCATTTTTGAGGTGCATGGTGGGAAGTGTGTTGCTTGAGCTCTTTCCTCTAATTTTGCTACAAAACCTACTCTTTACATTTTGGTTGTTCTCTACTGTTATTTCAATAATTTCTATGTGTATTTAATTATTGATAAGGGGATTTACCTTGGAATTACCCTATTTATCTGTGAATCTGTACTGATGATAACTGCATAACTGTTACTTCAATAATATTTTATAGTGTATTTAGTTAGTGTTAAGGTGAATTGCATTTGACTTACCCTATTTACCTGGGAATCTGTACTCATGATGGCTGCTGCAGGTATGTCCCAACCTGTTCCGTTTTTAAATGAGGTTGGAGAACCTAGTTCTCCATGGAAAGAATGGTTCAAAATATTTGAATCATATTTAATTGCCATTGGGGGTGACAGATTTAATCCAGTTAGAAAACAGCATATTTTATTACACAATTTAGGAACACATGGTAGGAAAATTTACGAATCCTTGCCTGAACCTTATATTCCAGAAGATCAGGTGCGGGATGAATATGTCACCACATACATGAAATTAGAAAAACAATTTGGAGACAGAATAAATGTTGTTTTAGAACGTCATACATTTTTTTCTCGCAATCAAAGTAAGCAAGAAAGTATAACCAACTATATTGCTGCTTTGAGAGGATTAAGTACTTTATGCAATTTTGGGGAGCTTAATGATTCACTCATTCGAGATCAATTAGTTCGTTGCACCAGTAATATAAAAATTCAAGAGAAGCTATTACAAAAGCAACCTGACTTACATGAAGCAATTGAAATTGCTAAATCCATTGAGCATACTGCTATATGCTTACAGGAAATTAGATGTCCATCTGCTCCAGATCAGGTCACAGAAATCAAAGGTAACATAGA
This sequence comes from Pleurodeles waltl, assembly GCF_031143425.1. NCBI lineage: Eukaryota > Metazoa > Chordata > Amphibia > Caudata > Salamandridae > Pleurodeles > Pleurodeles waltl. The sequence goes on from NC_090438.1 coordinate 352,606,477, forward strand.
AGAAGACAACATTCTCAAAATTAGAGGCATAGATAAAATACCTCAAAAAAACAAGATTGTAAATCCTAATCTAAAATGTTTTCGTTGCGGAAGCAGCAACCATTTAGCGAATTCAACTGGTTGCCAAGCAAGAACAGCCATTTGTAGGAAATGTAACAAAAAAGGGCATTTTGCTAGAGTGTGTAGGGATATGTCAAGACCAGAAAGACCATATGATGGCAAGAATGTAGAAGGAAATCATCAAGAAGTTAAAAAAATTATATTACAGGTGAATGATAAAGAAGTAATTCCTTTTCAGTATCCAGAATGTGAAATTTTCATTGATGGCAACCGGGTTAAGGTCTTTGCTGACTCATGTTCCCCTTTTACGATTATTAATGCTGTGAACCTTGACAAAATTGATGATGGAATTGTGACCAGCTTAACGGAACCAGATATTAACCCCAAAGGTTACAACCAGGACCCTATTCCTCTTAAAGGAATGTTCAGAGCACTTATTTCATTCAAGGGTCGATCCACTGTGGGGAAGGTTTATGTTGTAAAAGAGGGATCGAGTCTTTTGGGCTGGCAGCATCAGAAGGAGTTGGGGATTAAGTTGGATCCAAACAATCCAGAACAAGTTTTGATCATTGACAAACCCAACTCAAAAGAACAAATTTTTCAGGAATTCCCAGAAGTTTTTAGTGGAAAATTGGGTTTATTAGCAGGATTTCAGCACAAAATCAAGTTGAAACCCCAATCAAAGCCTACCGTACACAAAACCAGACCGATACCCCATTTACTGAAACAGGCGCTCAAGGAGGAACTTGACAGAATGCAATCTCAAGGCATAATTCAACCTATTGACAGCTCTGAATGGTTATCCCCCATTGTGATTGCTAGGAAAAGTAATTCAAAAGACATCAGGGTATGTATTGATTTAAGAGACCTGAATAGGAATATTTGGGTAGAAAGACACCCTCTTCCTATAATCCATGAGATTTTAAGTACCATGGGAGATGCAGTATGTTTCTCGGTGCTGGATCTTTCCAGTGCATATCATCAAGTAGAACTTCACCCAGATTCTAAGTGGCTTACGGCATTTACCACCCCTATGGGTTCCTTTATGTTCAATAGGATGCCGTTCGGGCTGGCGTCGGCTGCTGCAGTGTTTCAGAAAATCATGCAGCATATTTTAGGAGACACTCCTAAAACTTTGTGTTTCCAGGACGACATTTTAATTTATGGGGCGACAGTTGAGGAACACAACACAAACCTGAGGAGGGTTCTGAATATACTGAAAACAGCAGGCTTAACGTTAAAGAAGGAAAAATGCCAGATTGGTGTGAGTTCTGTAGATTATCTAGGGTATACAATATCGAGAGATGGTTTTAAACCTAAAACTTCCCTGGTAGAGGCAGTTAAAAAAGCAAAGGCGCCCAAAAATAAGGATGAACTCAAGTCATTTCTGGGTCTCACTGAATATATGGCCAAATATGTCAAAAACTTCTCAGATACATCATATGATCTCAGAGAGTTACTTAAGAGTCACATACCTTATAAATGGAGGGAATGTCATGATTATGCATTTGAAAAGATTAAACAGGCCATTTTATCAGCACCATATCTTTGTAATTTTAATCATGAAAGGAAAACTATTCTCACCACAGATGCCAGTAAATTGGGTTTGGGGGCTACACTATCACAAGTCATTGATGGCAAAGAGAGGATTGTGGCTTTTGCATCAAGGGCTCTAAGCAAAGCTGAATCCAATTACTCAGTCATTGAAAGAGAGGCTCTGGCATGTTTCTGGGCTGTTAAACATTTTAAATTTTTTCTTTGGGGTACACAATTTACCATACGCACAGACCACAAACCTTTAGTTTATGTATTCTCCACTAAGGGATTTTACAACAGCACTCCAAGGATTGCGAGGTGGACCTTGGGCCTTGAAAGCTTCTGTTTCAAGGTTGAGTACCTCCCTGGCAATAGAAATTTGGCTGCGGATTTTCTATCTAGAGTTCCGTTGGATGTAGTAGAAGACTTTGATACTCCAGAATATCCTATATTGGTAGTTTCTACATCTTCTATCAATGAAGATGAATGGAATTCAGCATGTCAAAAAGATGAATCTCTATCCTTGCTAAAACTGAGAGCCAAGGAAGGATGGCCTGAATCCAGGAAGGATCTGGATGAAGTTATTAAAAGCTACTGGGAGGTGAGATATGAAATAAATGAAATAGGAAATTGTGTATTTAGGAATGATAAAATAATACCTCCTGCAAGTTTAAGACACAAAATCATTAGGCTGGCTCATGAGGGCCATCTGGGCAGAAGCCTAACAAAATCACGTATTAGGGAACGGTACTGGTTCCCTAATATGGACTCCATGACTGAAACAGAAGTCAAAGATTGCACCATATGTGCACGCAGTGATAAAACGAAATTGATTCGCAAAACCCCAATTTCTCCTGTGTCCATACCTGACAAACCTTGGTCCAAACTGGCATTAGATATCATTGGGCCAATCAACATGACAGGAGTAGTCAAACGCTTTGCCTTAGTATTAATTGACTACCACTCGCATTGGATAAATGCAAAATTAGTTAACCAAATCACAACTGAATCGGTGATAAATTTCCTCAAGGATGTGTTTGCTGTTGAGGGCATACCAGCTACCCTTATTACTGATAATGGGGTTCAGTTGACTTCTTTAGCAATGAAAGACTTCCTTGCATCTCTCAGTATAAATCACCTCACTACAGCTTTGTATTGCCCAAGGGCAAATGGTCTGATTGAGAGAACCAATCGTATGATCAAGGAATGCATACAGTTAGCTAGTGTTAATCATTTGAGTGTGGAAAATGCTATCAGAGACATGTTATGGGCATACCATACAACTCCAAATTTAATCACTAAAGTTTCCCCGTTTTCTGCGCTAAAAGGCAGAAAACCAAGCACAAAATTCTTTCCCTCATGGTTAGGTGGAGGAGAGAAGAGTGAACCTGCAACCCCTCATATCAAACTTAAATTATCTCTGCACCAAGATAAATACAGAAGAATGTATGATAAGAAACATGGTACGAAACAACAACAGTGGGTGGTAGGGGACAGAGTGTATGTTAAAAATCCATTGAAGGGAATGAGGTCAAATGTGAGAGACACCAAGTTTATGGGCCCATTCAATATTGCCAAAGTAAAAAGAAATGTAGTTGTATTAGAGAATGGACAGTGTTGGAGCATGGATAGGATCGTCAAACAGCCACCGGGTGTAGAAAAGACTGAAAGCAATCCTGAGGAAGCGGAAGGAAGTCAGGAAGTTCCACAGAATCGCAATGAAGGAGGTTATGAGAAAAGAACATATAGCCGACAAATTAAACCTCCTGTTTGGCATAAAGATTACGAGATTACTACTTGAGTATAATGAACTGTAATTAATGATAGCAGATGACTGTACTATTTCTAGTTTTGTTAGAAGGGAAGATGTGTTGTATCGCAGTTTTAATTAAATATATATATATGTTGTTCTATATAAATAAGTTTATCCTAATAGGAGTTTAATATTTACACCGATAGAAGTAGTATGTTCCACCTCCCCTTCCCCTTAGAATGGTAGAGTCTGACAGTTATTGGGCTGGAGTTGACAGTAGAACGTTGAGGAGCTAGAAGAGCAGCTGTGTGGAGAACTGTTGCTGAGGCAGTAGAGATGAAAGAATAAAGACTGAAGTAAAAGGAATTTAATTGAAGTGTCTTTATATCAACATGGTTTGGTGATGGGTGTCCATGATTTGTTGTTGCATGTAGGGCTTGGTATTGGGATGTGTGAGTTGTGATAGTGGGGCATATGGGAGGTGTTGGAGTGATGGGGGTGAGGGTGAGGGTGGGTTATGTGATAGCATGCAGGTAGGGTGGGGAATGTATTAGTTAAGATTTGACTTACCAGAGTCCATTCCTCCTGCTACTCCTTCGAGGCCCTCAGGATGCAGTATAGCCAAGATCTGCTCCCCCCATGTTGTTAGTTGTGGGGGAGGAGGTGGGGGTCTGCCGCCAGTCCTCTGAACTGCAATCTGGAGTCTTGAGATCACAGAACTCACCTTCCCCCGTAGGTCGTTCCACCTCTTCCTGATGTCATCCCGAGTTCTTGGGTGCTGTCCCACTGCGTTGACCCTGTCTATGATTCTGCGCCATAGCTCCATCTTCTTAGCTATGGAGGTGTGCTGCACCTGTGATCCGAATAGCTGTGGCTCTACCCTGACGATTTCCTCCACCATGACCCTGAGCTCCTCCTCAGAGAACCTGGGGTGTCTTTGCGGTGCCATGATGTGGTGTGGGTGATTTGTAGGGTGGTGTGTGTTGTGATGTGTGAGGGGATGTGTTTGTGTGTTGTCTGAGGTGCGTGGATGTTGTGTAAGTGATGATGGTGTGTGCCTGTGGATGCTAGTATTGTTGATAGTGGTGTCTGTCTGAGTGCTTCTTTTTCAATTTTTGTCGTAGGGGTTTGTGGGTGATGTGGGTGTGTGTTTTATATTGTATTGGGTGTGTGGGAGTGGTGTGTGTATATGTATCATGTGTGTGTATTTTGAATTGCCCAATGTGGTTGTGTTTTGTAAATGTGTGTGTATTTTGAGCACGGCGGTGTGTACCACCAATGGAATACCGCGGTTGTGATAGTGTGGGCGTATTTCTGTTGGTGTGACGGTGTCGATTTTGTTATCGCCAGTTTATCACTGACCTTTGGTGTGGCGGACTTGTGTGGGTGTCTGGATTTTGGCGGATTCCGGCTTGTGGGTCGTAATAGCTGTAGCGGAATTCCGCCACCTCAGCGGTGTGTTGGCGGTCTTCTGCACGGCGGTAAGTGGCATTTACCGCCAATGTTGTAATGAGGGCCATAGTGTTCTATGTCCTAGGCATGGTTTCAGTTCAAGGTCTCTATCTTATTTATTAAATGCGATACCACTGATTATGCTGGCCTTTGGCTCATGTACCAGGTTAACCACTCTACAGCAAATGCTCTCCCACTGATTCAGCAAATAACCTAGTGAAACAAATAGGTTCTGTCTCATAAAACCAACGTAACCTACTACCTACACAGATTATGCACTGCACCTTGTGCTTCTGTTTAATTTGGAATATGTCTGGCTTACATGCCTGTCTCTCTCCTGGCCATTGGACTGTTTCATGTGATGCCTTCCTGTATGGATCTTAGGGCCCAGAGGGGCCTTGGCCCAAGACACCTGTGGTAAGTACCCTACTCATAGTCAGATCCTTGTCTAAATTGCTCCCCCTGACGCTCTCTACTCTTGTTCCTAAACCTAACTGCAATTCTTCGCATAGGTTATGTTACACCAATTCACTTGTTTTTTCGGAGTAACTGCTGACATTGGGGGTGACACCATTTCTACTCCTATTTGGACTCCATAATATTTCATTTGGCCAATTCAGCTTCAGGAAGAATGCAGGTGAAGCTACCTTGCACTTTGATGGTCTCCCTTTCAGTTGCACTTGGGTGAAGCCAAGGAGCTAGTAACCACTGGAGTGCGGTTGAGGAGTTCACAGTGGGTTAACTGATTCAAGTGATCCACTAGAACTTTGTTACCATTGGGTGACATTCTACTGCTACTGTTGCAGTGATTGACACTAGGGTGGTCATTATGAACATGGTGGGAAAGACCACGGCGCCAGCTGTGGCAGTAACTACCACCAACAGGCTGGTGGTCCGGACTGCCAAATAATGAAGCACATGAGAAAAAGCCAGCGTGAAAACCACTGACCACCAGCAAAGGAGTGCCGACATTGACACAGGCCGACGGAAAGGCCCCACCTACCCACAAATAATGAAGCACAATACCGCTGTCAGTTCTGGGACGGGAACCACCGCCACGCAAAGCCTAGTGGCAACAAACCAAATAAAAGGAAACACTCACCGTAGGCACACACAATACACTGAAGCAGACATGAAGAGAGAATTGGAAATCATGCCAGTGCTGCTCCTTGCATATACCTTCATGACCGTGAACGCAGAAGAAGACGACAGCGGTAAGTACCGCAACCTACTAAACAAGGGAAGAAAGGGCACAGTTAGACACACACACATCCCACCGACCCTGCAACGTACCCCCGACCCCTCACACCATCACAAGCCATACACACCAGAACAAGAGGTACTTGCCCGACACAAGGCTAATACAACCTGCCCAAAGTACAGACGTGCACCCCACAAAATGTTTTTTTAGGGGCAGTTGGGGTGGACATGGAGGAAGGTGTGGGAGTGGAAAGTAAAAGTGGTAGTGCTTTTAACTGGTGTAGGTGTGCTGGACGTTGATGCAGGTGCCTGTACAGTATACTGAGGTGTGGTGGATGTGTGGTGGGTGGGTGTCTGGGAAGGTTTGAGTGTTTTGGGAGGAGGGGGGTGGACACGGTGGGACAAGACAGGCTGCCAGTGTACATGGATGTTGTCTGGATGTCTGCAGGTTTGGTGAGTGTGCTGCATGTGTCAGTCAGTGTCGTTGTGGTGAGTGCAGGTGTGGTGTCTGGGGTGCATGACTGGATGTCAGATGTTGTGGTGACTGAAGGAATGGGGCCAGTAGCAGTGGCTGAGGGTGCAGTGCTTGTGGATGTGCATATCAAGGTGACAGACAGGGAGGCAGGAGAGGTGAACACACTGGGGGAAGTGGGTGTTGTGTGTGCTTTGGTATGTTGGCTGTGTGTATGCCTGTGGTGTGCTGTGTAGTGCTTGTGTTTCTGTGTGTGTGTTGAGGTGTGTGCATGGCTGTCTGAATGTGTGCTTGGGATGGGTGAAGGGAGTGGGGTGATGGAAGGGGCAGAGGTGGTTGGAGGGGGGATGGGAAAGACCAGGGACACTGGCTGCCATCAAAGAGGAGGCGAGAGCCTGAAAAGATCCCTGTGAATGCCTTCCAGGTATGCATTGCATTACTGCATCTGGGATTCGAGCCCCTGGATGGCATTCATGATGGTTTTCTGCCCTACAGAGATGGTCCTCAGGAGGTCAATAGGCTCCTCCGTGAGGGCAGCAGGGCTGACTGGGGCAGAGGATGATGTGCCTGGGGCAAAGGAGACGCCCACCCTTCTGGGTGAGCGGGCACAGGCAACTGGGTGGGGAGCAACTGGGAGGGCGGTGATGATATGGGGGGTGGCAGAAAATGACACAGAATGGGTCGGCCCACTACGGTCCCCCACCACCAGGGAGCTCCCATTGGAGGAGGTATCCGAGTCACTACCTCCAGTGTTAGTAGCCTCCCTTGTGGTACTCCCCTCGCCCTCCAACCCACTGGTCCGCTTGGAGTCGGTAGGCTGTGCCTCCTTGCAACCGTGGGCCGCTGCATCCCCACTCGCCGGTGCCACTGCTCCCTCGGCAGATGATGCTGATGTACACAGACAACACAAGAGTACAGGGGTGGGGAGACAAAACATGAGAGATATCTGTAAATGTCAGTGAGACCAAATCCTCAGGGTACACGTGTTGTTGCCAATAGGCCCACCTCAAGGCAGCTCCAACTCTACAAGCCTTAACAGCGCAGAGTCTTAGAGTGGCCAAGTGGGAGGTAGGGAGTTGAGGAAGGGTACAGCAGGGAAGGAGACCTGCGGAAACAAGAATCACAGATACTACAGAGAAATACCAAACACAGAGCTCTTCGGAATCTGTCAACTATAAATCCAGCAGTCGCTTGGAACAATAGTAAATCATAGCGCCTTTCATAAGTTTCAAGAAATGAAAGGTTAACACAGTATTCACTCAAAGAAATGTTACTTCACATTTCAAAAACGTTCCAAGATACACGATTTCAGTTTGTGTCCGTACTTTGCATGAACCATAATCAAATATTCCCTTGAGTTCAAATCATTGCCTTAGCATTTATTCATTACCATTTAAATCTCTTCTGGATAACCGCGCTTATACAATGTATCTCTGTCACAACCGAGTGACTCAACAAGTAAGCAGATGAAGTTGAAAAGTGACCACGAGAAAGCGGTAACGCTGTAATAGCAAAACATTTGCTTAGTTTGTTATCAGTCTAAATATTTACAGCTGACTGCCAAGGATTACTACTTTCTTCAAGCAAAGAATATCAACCTTTAAACAGTTTAATCAACCTTTAAACAGTTTAATCAAATAAGAAAATGGATGATGAAAGCTAGAAACTCCCATCCGTCTTACTGCCCTGAGTGTCTGCTACTCGCTGATTTAGATGCCTCAACACAGGGAAATCCCAGGTGACCTGCAGGAACATGGATACACCCGACTTCAAACCGAAAGCTCAAGTCCTCACGAGATCCTCACAATAGTGAGCAGTGAGAACTGGGTGGGGTCACTTAAATAGACTTGTGCCAAGCCCAAAGTGCACCACCCAAGATGGCTGTTATAAAGATACTTGGGACCAATGCCATGAATAAAAGATAATGCGCGTATAACGCGCTGCAGCAGCTACTGGATTCTGCAAGTGGCAGTTTCTGGACTAAGACTGTGTGGTGGAAACAGTAATGCATGGATTCTGGCATCGGGCGGGCCCTAGAGCGCGCACGCGTAGCCAGGGTGTTGACAGTAAATACATGAATGGATGTACAAACTTGGTGCACACACACTCCCACCCAGTTTACACACCTACACGTAGCACCTACAACTATAGTCATGCCTATACTCCTGACTAGAAGCCACAACCCTGGCATACAACTCTTCTCCCACATGACACAATGACCTGATGAACTGCAGACCTGCCCCTAATCATCTCAGTGACCATGGGGTCAGGACAGCTGGCAGACACCTGTCAGAGTACCTGGCACTAGACAGCATACATACGTACCAGAATGTGGCACATTGGGGGGGTCAGGGCCCTACGGGCACCCCTTCCTCATTGGGAGTACTTCCCTAGCTGGGCCTCGCAGTTCTTACTGGCCTAGTGCAGCAGGTCCTCCCACCGCTTCCTGTAGTGGGTGATCTGCAGGTTGTAGACCCACAGGGTTTGCCAGAGTGCCCTCTTCTGATGGGCGCTGACCTGTATGTGACACACAGAAAATAAAAACAGAGTTCAGGATGTGGCTATGTGATACAGCTGACTATACGCCCCCTACAAGACGGACACTTCACAAGATCATTTCACCACCTCACTCACGGTACTTGTCACACAATCTATGTCTGTGCAGGTAAATAACGACCACACATGCATACAGGCAACTGCCACCATCACACACATCCATGCACGTCATCCGCCTACTCACCTGCACCTCTGGTCGCCCAAATAACTAGGCATACAGGGTTAGGACCCATACACCAGCTTCCCCAGCTCCTCTGTGGTGAAGGCCGGGGCCCTTTCCCCTGTGACACGTGCCATTTGAGTAACCAGAGTCAGGACACAGCAGCACACTCAGTGGAGTACTTCTATGCCCGGGATCCAGGAGTCAAGTGAACTTGGGATGACAACATGGCGTATGCTTCGCGGTTGTGTGCACCGTCGCCGGCGATCATAGTAGGCCCTGACTCCCCATTGACAATCATGTTAACCAATGAATGAGTGCACAGCGGTGAACACTGCCTTCCGCCATAACAACAACCGCCAGTGGAATGAGGTCACTTCCACTGCTACATATCTGGATGGCAGGCGGCTGCCATTTTGCTAGCACAACGCTGATATTTCCTGGTCATGGGCCCCATTCAGGCCTTATGGACCCCAGCCCTTAGTCGCATGCCCACATGAGTGTTTGTTCCCCACTACCGTCCAGACATATCTATTCATACATGTCCCTACAGTTGTACATCATACATTGCTTGTGTGTATAAGCTACATATTGTATAGCAGTTATTCATACACAACATGTTGTGCATGTGTATGTGTGTCCCTCACATGTGTTCTCTCCTCTCCCTAGGTTCAGACCCCTGTGGCGAGGGAGGGCCCCATCTGTGTACAGACCTCTTGTTGATTTGGAGACCATGGTGGAACGTCACATCATTGTCAACTGCAGACTCAATCGTACAACAATCCATGAGCTATGTGCATTACTAGATCCAGTACTGAGACCGGCTAATTGGAATCAGCATGCCATCCCTTCTGAAGTGCAAGTGCTCTATGTACTCCATTTCTTGGCCACGGGCTCATTTCAGGTGACAGTGGGCATGGGTGCAGGGTTCTCACAGCCAATGTTTAGCCTCATCCTGTTCAAATTCCTCGATGCATTTGTAGTACACCTGCAGACATATGTAAAGTTTCCCCAAAGGTCTGAACTTCCTGCCATCAAGTCTGACTTTTATGCTCTCATCCCCCCAAGAGTAAATGAACAGGTGTACAGGAACAGGAAGAACTTCCACTCAATGAACATACAATTGGTGTGCAATGCAGACCAGTACATATTACACGTGAATGCCATGTTTCCAGGATCAGTCCATGATTCATTTGTCCTCAGAAACAGCAGTGTACCATACATGATGGATCAACTACAAGGGGACAGAGGATGGCTCATAGGTGAGTGTGGATCTCTACATAGCTGACACCCAGGCTGTCTGCAAGTAATGGAAGTTTGTTACAGTCCTCTTTCAAACACTTTTGCAGGTGAGTCTTGCTATCCCAACATGCAATGGCTCCTGACACCTGTGTGAAACCTTGGGACAGATGCCGAGAGCAATTACAATGAGTCCCATGGACGTACTAAGAGGGTGATAGAGCGCACTATAGGTCTCCTGAAGGCTAGATTTTGTTGCCTCCATCTGTCTGGGGGTTCCCTGTGCTATGGCCCTGAGAAGGTGTGTAGAATAGTGGTGGTCTGCTGCACAACGTGGTTGTGAGGAAAGCTATCCCCCAGCTGGAGGAGGAGGGTGCTGTATATCCAGACCTGCTTCCTCTGAGAGGGCATGACAGTGATGGTGAGGATGATGAGGGGGAAGATGTCCACTCCAGGAACCCGCTGATCCAACTATACTTCCAGTGACTATGGGGTACTGTTCACTGATGATGTTGTCTGCACTGCATAATGTTTGACTGACTCATTTGTTTGGGGATGTGGTGTCTGTAGTCATTGACACTGTTACCTGAAGAATAAGGTGGCATGTGCCACGAAAACAAACATGTTGTACATTTTGGTTTACTCCAGACGATGTTGTGCGTGGGGTACCATTCCTGAAATAAAGGTATGACTAAGGAATTGACTGGCAAATGCATCCACACTTCTAATTGCATATTCATAATGACAGAGGACATACAAATTGTTGTAAATGTGTTTTATTTGGTGTAACAATTGCATTGGTGTGCTGTACATTGATAGGGAGTGGGCTCATGGTGGATGTTGTCTGCAATGCATAATGTCTGTCTGACTTATTCACTATAGGGATGTGGGGGGTCTGTAGTCATTGGCACTGTTACCTGAAGAATAAGGTGGCATATGCCATGAAAACAAACATGGTGTACATTTCTGTTGACTCCACACAATGTTGTGGGTGGGGTGCCATTCCTACAATAAAGGTCTGATTATGGAATTTACTGGCAAATGCATTCAAATTTACAATTGATTCATAATTATGACAGGGGACATATGATTTGGTGTACATGTGTTTTATTGGGTGTCCTAAATGCATTGTTGCACTTTACAGAGATGGGGTGTGGGCTAATGGTGGATGTCCATACTAGGTACATGGGCTCAGCAATTGGTGGCAGTGGGTATAGGCCCATCTGTCCCTTGCAAGTTGTTATGTTGCTATTGGCGGGTGAGGACGGTGGCACAATGGCACACTTGGGAGACAGTCAGAGTCACTTCTTAGTGGGGCGTTGGCCTTGGCAGGTGTTCCAGTGCCATATCTGGGTCTGAGGGACCGTTTGAGGGTCTTGTGCTGGACTGCACGGGTAGGGGTGCTGGTCTCCTGTGTGTCCTTTGCCAGTGCCACCAGTCCAGTTGCTGCTGCTGATGTTGATGGCTGGTCTGTGTCCTGGGTAGTGGTAGGGGCTTTCTGGTTTGTGGGGGTCTCAGGCTGGGTTAGATATTGGTGCTGCAGCACCCCTGCTATAGTGGCCATGGTGGCATTGAGTTGTTTCCACTGCTCCATGGTCTCTTGATGTTGGACTATCTGCAGCCTTTGACTCTGTTCCAGGGTGGCACGGATCTGGCCCATCCTGTCTTGTGTATAGTGGTATGATCCCAGGACCTCAGAGATCACCCCCTGGGCTGCAGCATCCATCCTTTGGCCTCCCTTCTGGGCTACTGATACCCTCCCACTAGGCCTAGACCCCTGTGCCTGTGTCCCTTGCACCGGTCTGGCAGTACCACTTGTACTGGGGCTGTTGTCATCCTGCCTGTTAGTAGGTGGAGACTCTGACCTCTGTACTTGTGTTCCACCAGTCTGTGGCCTGGAGACACTGGTGTGGGGTTGCTTGGCCAGAGCTGTTGTTGGTGGCTGGGTGTTACGGGTGTCAGTGGTGTACTGGGTGGGGCTGCTGGAGGGTGACAGTCCAGAACTGTGTGACTGGCCAGGGTATTCCTCACTGTCCACACTTCCCTCTCCAGTGTCCTGAGTGGGGCCTCTGTCTCCATGTGGGGCGCTGGCACTCCTTGGCCTTTCCGTCAGAGTGGCATGAGTGGTGGTGCCTGTGGGGGGGAAATGGACATGTATGTTACATGTACTAATTCGAATGAGGATGCACAACTCTGCCCTATTTTGTGCAGTTTATTCCCCTGTTGGGCCATGCAGGGACCTAGAGTGGGGTTGCCATTGTATTTTGCATGGGATGTGAAGGTGCACTGTGGGTGGTGTAGTGCCATTGTGATTCCTTGCAAGGGTAGGGGGCTGTGCACAGGGGCAGGGATGTGGCCTGTTAGTGGATTTGTGGGCATGCAGGGTGACTGGATGTAGTGATTGTGGCCTGGGTGGGGTAGTGGTCCTGGTGGTAGTTGGAGGGGCGGGTGGTGCATGCATTGCAGGTGTGGTGGATATGGGGTAATTGTAGATGACTTACCCAAGTCCATTCCTCCATTGAGTCCAGTGAGGCACTCAGCGTGCAGGATGGCCAGTACCTTTTCCTCGTAGTCGGGGGTGTAGGTGGGGGTCCTCCCCCAGTCTTCTGTACTGCAATGTTGTGCCTGGATGCCATGGACCTCATCTTCCCAGGCAGGTCATTCCATATCTTGCGGATGTCGTCCCTCGTACGTGGATGGTTTCCCACTGCGTTGACCTTGTTGACAATGGTCTGCCATAACTCCATCTTCCTGACGATGGGTGTGTGCTGGACCTGTGCCCCGAAGATTTGTAGCTCAACCTTGAGTATTTCGTCCACCATTGTTCCTAGCTCCCTATCTGTGAAGCGTGGGTGCTTGGGGGGGGCATGGTGTGTGTTGTGGGTGGTGTGTTGTGTCGATATTGATGAGGGTGCTACTGTGTGGTTGGATGTGTGACTAGTGTGATATTGCATTCTGTGTATGCATGTTGTGTTGTCAGTCTCAGTTGACCTCTTGGTAATGCAAAAGACTGTGGGGTGTGTATGTGTTTTATAGTGTTGTGGATGTGTGTCAGGTGTGTGGGTTTTGAACTTGCCAATGTGTACATTTCTTGCTTTGGGTCCACTTGCTGGCTGTGGCCAACCGCCAATGGACGTTCGACATCCACTAACCACTGCGGTGATTTGTGCATCATTATTTGGAGGGCAGGGGATTTATCTGCTTGGCGGTGGCGGGGTGGGGTGTGCAGCCTTTCCGCCATCAAGGGCCCTGGCGGTGGCTGGAGGTAGCATAATTTTTGGTAGCTTCTGTTTTTGCCATCATTATATGGTGGGTTTTTGTTCACCGCTGTTAGAAATGGGGTCTTTGGTTGGCAGTCAGGTTACCCCCTGTCCAAGCAAGGACCCTCACTCTAGTCAGGGTAAGTCACACACAATCCAAATTATCCTGTGCCCACCCTCTGGTAGCTTGGCACTGAGCAGTCAAGCTTAACTTAGAAGGCAATGTGTAAAGTATTTGTGCAATAAATCATACAATAACACAATATAGCACCACAAAAATACACCACACAGTGTTTGGAAAATATATAATATTTATCTGGATATTTGCAGGCCAATACGATAAAAGATGCAATAAGAAATTGTAGAGATATCACTGAAAAGTGATATGAAGTGTCTTAAGTCTTTAAAAAGCAAACAAAGTCTCTTTCAAGCACAAAGTACCTGGTTTGGAGTGAAAAATCTCCGCAGAAGGCTGCAGAGGAGGAGATGCGTGGAAAATGGTGTGTGCGTCGGTTTCGCCCCTTCACACACGGACTTGTGTTGTTATTTTTCACGCGGGGAAGACGTTGCGTCGATTTCCGGCACGCGGACAGTCTCCTCTGTGGGTCGCGGGGTTTTCAGACACCCCGGGGTCTGTGCGTGGAATCCTGGGCTTGTTGTCCGGTTGCGCGTCGTTCCGGTGGGCTGTGCATGGAATTTTCTTCCTCACGGCAGGCGCTGCATCGATTTCCTCTCTGGAAGTCAGGCGGCGTTGTCCAGGCGGGCCATGCGTCAAAATTCCGGTCGCACCGCAGGCGCCGTGTTGATCTTTTCCCTGCGAAGTTGAGCGACGTCGTCCCGGGTCGGCGTGCAGTGAATTTTTCACCGCGGAGCAAGCTGTGCGTCAAATTTTTTGCCGCACCAGGAGTCCAGTTGAAAGAAAGAAGTCTTTTTGGTCCTGAGACTTCAGGGAACAGGAGGTAAGCTCTATCCAAGCCCTTGGAGAACACTTCTGCAGCAAGGCAAGAGTTCAGCAAGGTAGCAGGGCAACAGCAAGGCAGCAGTCCTCTGTAGAAAAGCAGTCAGGTGAGTCCTTTGGGCAGTCAGGCAGTTCTTCTTGGCAGGATGCAGGTTCTGGTTACAAGTTTCTTCTCCAGGAAGTGTCTGAGGTGGTAGGGCAGAGGCCCTGTTTTATACCCAAATGTGCCTTTGAAGTGGGGGAGACTTCAAAGAGTGGCATAGAAGTGCACCAGGTCCCCTTTCAGTTCAATCCTGTCTGCCAGGGTCCCAGTAGGGGGTGTGGCAGTCCTTTGTGTGAGGGCAGGCCCTCCACCCTCCCAGCCCAGGAAGACCCATTCAAAATGCAGAGGTATGCAAGTGAGGCTGAGTACCCTGTGTTTGGGGTGTGTCTAAGTGAATATACAAGGAGCTGTCAACTAAACCCAGCCAGACGTGGATTGTAAGGCACAGAAAGATTTAGGTGCAAAGAAATGCTCACTTTCTAAAAGTGGCATTTCTAGAATAGTAATAATAAATCCAACGTCACCAGTCAGCAGGATTTTGTATTACCATTCTGGCCATACTAAATATGACCTTCCTACTCCTTTCAGATCAGCAGCTACCACTTCAATAATATAGGAGGGCAGCCCCAATGTAAGCCTATGAAGGGAGCAAGCCTCACAGTAGTGTAAAAACGAATTTAGGAGTTTTACACTACCAGGACATGTAAACTACACAGGTACATGTCCTGCCTTTTACCCACACAGCACCCTGCTCTAGGGGTTACCTAGGGCACACATTAGAGGTGACTTATATGTAGAGAAAGGGGAGGTTTAGGCTTGGCAAGTACTTTTAAATGCCAAGTCGAAGTGGCAGTGAAACTGCACACACAGTCCTTGCAATGGCAGGCCTGAGACAAGGTAAAGGGGCTACTTAAGTGGGTGGCACAACCAGTGCTGCAGGCCCACTAGTAGCATTTAATCTACAGGCCCTAGGCACATACAGTGCACTTTACTAGGGACTTATAAGTAAATTAAATAGTCCAATTGGGTGTGATCCAAGGTTACCATGTTTAAAGGGAGAGAGCATATGCCCTTTAGCACTGGTTAGCAATGGTAAAGTGCGCAGAGTCTAAAAGCCAGCAAAAACAGTGTCTAAAAAGTGGAGGGAGGCAGGCAAAAAGTTAGGGGTGACCACCCTAAGGCTGTCAGGTCTAACAACCGCCAATGGCAGTCTTTTGTTCACTGTCACCACGGCGGGTGACAATGTTTACCGCCATGTTCATAATGAGGGTCTAGGTTTATCTCTGCTGTTCTCAGGCTACCCTTACAGGGCTGGAGCTTCCACACTAACCTTTGAAACCTTACCAGACCATAAACCCAAACATTACTTACAAAGCATAATTATAGGGATAAACATTGCTTCCCTGGCCATTAGACGGCAGTAAGTATATTCATGTAGGCAATTACCTCTTAGAACTCTGTGCTTCACCTTATGCTAAAGGATATTTACATGTTACCCAGAAGCTACATGATTGCAGAACACCTCCAAACTACTTGCACGACAGCAAACATACATTGTCTACACTACATACCAACAAACTAAAACTAGTGCATAACAAACTCAGGGTCTACTTACTCATACTTCCAGAAAGTGCACTTGTGCCTTTTGAGGAGTAGTAAAGTGCTATACAAATGCTACATTACAATGCAATAAAGAACACTTTTTACACAGAAAAAATACATTAATTGAGCTATAATTATTACACAGGTATCCATAAATACAAAATCTATCCCATCCACACAAAAACACCTCACTAATTCACTGATACCAACTGTCCTGCCCTCAGCACACCCACTCCCCTCCTCTCATCCACAATATACCACTCCTTACCAAAATTAAAGAAACCCTACCACAACATGCACCAATTAACTCTCCCTACCCCCAACTATAATATATTTTTTTAATTGGTTGACAGCTTAATGTCCTTGTTCCAGGCCGGTTTGTCTGGCATTAAGTTCCACCATTCTGTTCAGGGTGTCACAGTGGGTGGAGAGAAATTGGTTTAGGATTTTTGTCAGGTTGACCAATGTGTTTTCGCAAAGATTGATGGTGCTTTAAAATCATTTCCATGAAAGGCCTTATGACAACTCTATGTGAACTTGTGCTGCGCCTGCAGCATTGAATTGATGACTGTTTGGGGTTTCTGGTGGATGTTGCAGTGGTGGTTGACCTTGGGCCTCTTTCTTTGCCTCTATTAGTGAAACAGCCACGTCTACTTCAGTTTTCTGCTCCCATACATCTTGGACCTTCTGATGCCTCCGTACATGCTGTGCTGCTTACTGTGCCCCATCCTCCTTCCAGCCCCTTGTCCACGTGACAGGACAAGAGGGGCAGCAGTAGCATGGAGGCCTTGCATTCGGAAGAAAAAATATACTGAGTAATATCCAGGGACAATTCACTGAATTTGAACGCTGCGCTTAAGATCAGTGTCAAAGGATCCAATAAATCTACTCTACAATTTCTGTGAACTGGTGCACACTCAATGTGGCTAACAGATATCTTTCTGGGTTTTGCAAATGAAGAGCAAAAAAGAAAAGTTGTGCATGCAAGTCTTGTTAGATAGGAAATCACATTCACAGCAAGCTGTGTGTTTGTATGTGGTCCTGGTTTTTGGAAAGTTAAACCTTTCTGAAGTCAGGCTCATCTTGAACCAACGAAGAGTATTCCATTACTGAAAGTTAAATACTCCACTCAGCTATAGGTCTATGGTAGGTGAGGTTGTCATGGGTAAGTATGCCTTTACGAAGATCTTCCTTAAGAGTATTCCATTACTGAAAGTTCAATACTCCACTCAGCTATAGGTCTATGGTAGGTGAAGTTGTCTTGGGTAAGTATGCCTTTACGAAGAGCTTCCTTAATTCCAGGAGCCGCTTGCGTGGCTTTGTCAGGGCAGGTCGGGGGGTGTTGGGGGAGAGGAGGCGTGGGAGAAAATTAATAAAAAGATAAAAAATCACTTACCTCCTACAACACGCGCCGCTCCTCTGTCCCTCATTGACTGCAGGCACAGGCTCCCAGCCTGCCCTGCGGCAATCCTGACACTGCTCAAAGCAGCATCAGGATTGGCTGGGAGTACCCAGCCAGGGCACTCCCAGGCAGACTGGGAGCCTGTGCGGGGTCTCTCCAGCCCATCAACACAGTTGCTGGGATGGAGAGAGTCTTGTGTGCATGTGTGTTTGGCCGGCCCGAGACGGCCAGTCAAACACACATGCACTCTGATGGGAGTGCACAGTGTACTCCCCTCAGCTTGTCACCCCCAATGCCCAGCACCTTTCGCATGGAAAGGATAATAAACAGAGTCGGAGGAGCCTACACTTATATCTCCTGCTTGTCTCTTCGTGTTAAGTTAGTAAGCATCACAATTACATCCATATAGCCCAGCTACCTTACACACTAAACAATGTAATCGAGCCGTGGCATCAGGCACGAATTTTCAGCAAATCACACAGATTTAATCTGGTGAAACAGCCGTTCTGATAAACCCAAACCGATGTCCACAATGCCAGTGGAACCTGTTTGTCCTCAGGAACAGGCAAACCTAGTTCTTGATGGTGAACCTAAGATATAGAACCTGGCAGCCTCAATACTTTTATCGAGTGCATATCCTCTGTCAATTGTACAGGATATAACTTGGCATGAACCCATAGGACAGCCACTTAGGTCACTGAGGACATGTGAGCAAGAAAACTGAAAATATAGACACCCCAAAAACCTCATCCGTTTCTCACACAGATTCAGTGGCGTGTTAAGACACTACCTAAACATTGATTAGCAGAGGAAAAATAATTCAAATAAATAATGGGGCCCACTCAAAAATTTAGTTATAGATCAAAGTAAAGTAGAAGGGTTTTATTTCCAAATGAACAACACTGGGTGAATACCATGAGTGCTCTGAGATGAAAATGTATGTAAAATCGGAAGTTATTAAAATTCTCAAATGAGCGGCAAAATAAAAAAAAAGTTGGGCAGCATCCCTAACAGCAGAGGAAAGTCTTCTCAAAATCTCCAAAACATGTCTGCCTCACCGCCCAAAATCAAGGAGTTCTTATTCACGTTTTTTGCATTTCAAATTAGAAAAACTGCGAGATCAGCGTAGTGTGAGCAAAAGTATCATTTAGTTGGCAAATGAGAACAGTAAAATACACATCATTACTTTAGCACACAAGCATCATCCCATTGTTTGAAAAGCTTATTCAACAACCTGTATGCTAATGTATTCCAGAGTTATTTTAGCTAATATGAAACATTTGAACAATAAGACTTTCAGCAAATGAATAGACTAGTCATCACAACGGAAAGCAGCAGAAGGGACCTTGACACATGCTGCAAGTCACAGAGAACAGGGAAACGTTAATCGAAAGAAATGTAATCAAGGCATGGCATCCATCTTGTGTAAAATTGTGTTTTAGATGAAAATGTGGCATAGCTTAAATATCAATAAACACATTTCTACTCATCAAATTTGTTTCAGTTGCAATTATGTCAGCTCGGTCTATATGTGTATTCAAGTATAAAAGAAAATATTTATTAGTGAATAAAATAGAAATCCTGAGAACAATTTAACACATTCTTTTGATGTTATCAATACAGAGCATATTTGAAGTATGGATACTCCCATGATTTTCAAAGGTAAAAATATCAGTGTTGACTCTAAGTGGTATGGAGCTGGTCAAATGTTTTTGGGTAGATAACTTAATTTAGCACCTAGTCAAACGCCCCCACCCCCGCCCATGTAAACAAAATTCCATTAAAGTGCCCTTCAACTCTCTTCCATTGAAGGCACAGGGATCAATCTGTGTCTAAGTCATCTATTGTCATTAAAGGCAGTTTTACCATTGACAGATCAAATCAATAACTGTAAAAGGGGATGTTGGCAGGTTAATACAGAAAGATAATGGATTTGCATTATTTTTATCTCTTTCAGTAACCAAAAAAGGAAACAAGTACTTCCAAAGCAACAGCAGATAACTTAAGAAAGATCTATTATTGATATAACTATAGTTAGCTGCCCCCTGGGAATTGCATGGACTGCACAATTGTCCTGTAGAAATGTAAAATAAATCCAAGGCTTTTTACGATTCCTGGTTTTGCAATCCATTGTATCTGGAATTCTATCTCACCTGTCCTCAAGATTCGGATAACATGGAGTTAACTGTTCCCTAGCTTAGCGCTGAAGTTCATATGATAAGTGCAGTGAATGAGCCATTGAGGCCGTCTATTGCTCCTTGGAGATATTTTCTTTGTCATTTGTGGCCCCAATTATGGAATGTTTGCTTCTGAAACAAATGATGTGCTCTGTTGCTGTGCAGATAACTTGGAGATTGTCTTAAAAGTAACACTTCTGGAATGCAGCCTAAATATGCAGCTCTCTACTACATTTCCTTTTGGGGGCCTACATGACTTGTGTACAATAAATCTATGTTTCAACCAAAGCACAACTTAACTTCAGTATTCTGTATCAGTTACCAAAACCATCGAACACAACATTGCGGCAATAAGCATTTGGATACCACATTAGCCAGCAAATGTTAAGGCCCACCAAGGAGTACTGTTAAGGGTATTGACGATTGATCATAGCAATACTGCTATTGTCTACCACTATAATCCTAACTTTAATTTGATGTTCTCAGTGAAACTTTAAAAGGAATTTGGCAACGCTGATGTGTTCACTTTCAAACTTCAGGGTTCATTGTGTGACTACCTTCCTCAAGCACTCCTCACATGTCTCTGCTCAAATTAATGACGTCTGTTCCAGGGCAACAACCATTATGCAAGTCACATCAGAGAGTGTGGTTCAAGTCACCTAGTGTGTGCATGTCGCTATGCGCACCGTAACACATTCAGGAACCAAAGGCATACCATCTTGCCTACATCATGGAGACTGCCACTACATAATGGATAGATTGCAACCTAGCAGTTTCTAATGATACTTTGTGTATTTGTCTGGAAGTGGGTAAGAGAGCTGATGAATCTGTTAAAGATAATTTAACATTGCTGATTTCTAAAGTACTTTAAGGAGCTTAACTATTGTTTTAATTTAATTTGAAATTAGACAAGCATAATTCTTGTGACTGCTTTTTTTTTAATACCAACCTTTTTAAATTTTGAACCAAACTCTATCTCAACGGGATTCATCTAGGATTTACTTCTTGTAATTATCAGTGTTAAAATAAACTACTGGATTATCAAATCATTAGACAATATTTAATTCAATCTGTTGTTAAATAGAGTTAAACCACCAATTAACACGTGCAAAATAGCTTACCATGCACTTTAAAATAAAAAAAAAGACTGGAATGTATACAAAAATAACTCAATTCAGAGAAATCATTTAGTAATGCAAAGTTTGAAATATAAAACATGGTATAACAGTTATTATACAGACTTGATTCAGGGAATATTTTTGCTGTTAAATACCATATTGCCTGTATAATTATTAGGATACTAAAAAATACCCTGTACTTGTGTCTGAATTACACATCCTTAGCACTACCAAGTAGTACTCAATTCCCAAAGCTCAGCATAGTGGACGATCAATTTGCTTCTCGGTCTCTGATAAGCCCTGCAAAAGAACAATACATGCACTATGGGCATCATTATGAATCTGACGGTCTATTGACAGCCAGACTCGCAGTGACGGTTGGAATGCCAATAATGTGGCAGTCTGAGCACCACATTATGACTGCGGCGGTTGCGCCGTGGTCTGACTGCCAGCACCGCAAGGATTAGTTGTCCTGGCAGTTGTGACGGTCCTAACCCAGCTGGATTTCAGCAAGCAGGCTTTTCCATCTGCGAAACATAATGAGTCTCTATGTCTTTGGTGAAATTGCTCACAGAGGGGACGTTCAACTTTAGTTTTGAATTAAGCTACTTAAAGGTAAAAATAGCAAGCCGAAAAATGTCAACCTGGAATTTATATATAAAAAACTCCTGCTAATATGGTCAAAAGAACCTCACATTTTAAATCATTATTCTGACAGTATTTAAGAGTTTAAAAACCACTGTAAGAGCAATATTGGCAAACGAGCAGCTGCACAGGTGTTAGTGTTTAAAGTATATGAATACAGCAGTCTATCTCTCAATGGTCCTACTGCTCAGAGACCATGGGGGTCATTCCAACCTTGGCGGTAAAAGCCGCTTATCGCTGTCAGAAGACCGCCAACATACCACCGCGGCTGCGGTAAACCGCCACGGTCATTCTGACCCACAACAGGCAATCCGCCAAAATACAGACATCCACCAAAGTCCGCCACACCAAAGGGCAGCGAGAAACTGGCGATGACCAAACCACCACCGTCACGCCAACAGAAATACGCCCACACTATCACGACACACGAATCCACGCGGCGGTCTTTCAACCGCGGTATTCCATTGGCGGTACACACCGCCGCGCTCAATATACACACACACTTACAAAACACAGCCACATTGGACAATTACAAATACACACACCTGATACACATACACACACCACTCCCACACACCCAACACAATATAAAACACACACCCACATCACCCACAAATCCCCACTGCTACAGAATCGGGACCACGCACTGAGAAAAAGAGAACTGAGCACCCAGACGCGCATTTTACTTTCACCCAGCAATATTTCCACGCACTTCACACAACACACCAATACACATCACCACACAATCCACCCCACACATCATCCACACCACCCCATGGCACCGCAAAGACACCCCAGGTTCTCCGAGGATGAACTCAGGGTCCTGGTGGAGGAAATTGTACGGGTAGAGCCACAGCTCTTTGGGACACAGGTGCAGCACACCACCATTGCCAGGAAGATGGAGCTATGGAGCAGAATAGTCGATCGGGTCAACGCTGTGGGACAGCACCCAAGAAATAGGGACGACATCAGGAAGCGGTGGAACGACCTACGGGGGAAGGTGCGTTCAGTGGTATCCAGGCACAACATCGCGGTGCAGCGGACTGGCGGCGGACCCCCACCTCCTCCCCCAGAATTTACAACATGGGAGGAGCAAGTCTTGGCGATCCTGAGGGCCTCGCAGGAGTATCTGGAGGAATGGACTCTGGTAAGGCAAATCATCACTACTTCATCCCCCCCACCCCACCAGCATACCAACTCATACCCCCACCCTCACCCCCATCACATCCTGCTCCTTGCAAATGTCTCACCATCACAGCCCACCCATCCCAACACCAATCCCTGCATGCGACCACAAAGCATGGACACCCATCACCAAAGCATGCCCACTGCACATACCCATCCCCCACCAAATCACCGTCACAAAAGCCCCCACACGGGAATGCCAGCACTGGGGTACAAGGGCACCCACCCATTACACGCTATGGCACACACAAATGCAATAACCATTCTTTTATACCCCTGCAGGACCCGAACGCCACGTCACCGCGCAGGAGGGTCCACAAATGTCCACTCCACCCCCAGAAGAGGCCCACAGTGAGGACAGCACCTCTGTTGACCTGGATCTAGATGACCAGCCCGGCCCATCGGGGACCTCGGGACAGTCGGTTCCCCTCACACAGCCACAGCCATCCTTCCCCCTTCTGGGAACACCAGCACAGCACCCACCCAGCGGGCCCATCCCTCTGTCCCCAGGACACGTCAATCAGCGGTGTGTCCACCACTACAGGGCACCCAGGTTAACCCACCACCCCAACAACAACAGGGACCTGGGGGCAGTGGTAGTGGGCACACGGTCCAGGTGACAGAGGCCCAGGGAAACAGGGGAACTGGGAGGGCTGCTGTGTGACAGGGGGGAGACAGGCCCAGGGAACCCACTCTCCACGAGGCCCTCTCCTCCATCATGGGAGCCTACCACCACTCCCAGGAGACGATGGCGACGGTCTTGGCCAGGTTTCAGGAGAGCCAGCTTCTGCAGGAGGAACAGTATTTGGGGTTCAGGGAGGAACTACGAAACATCAGTTCCGCCCTGGCCACCATTGTAGGGGCTCTGAATCAGGTAGTCACCACATTGCGGGACATTGTGGCACCAAAAAGGGCCCCTGACACTAGCATGGACCAAGAACTGCCTACCACCTCTGCCGGCCCTAGTGGACAGGAGGCCCCGCCACAGGACCAACAGGCCACCAGCACCCCACCCCCTGCAGAAGGAGAACCACCCCGCAAGCGGGCCCTGAGATCCAGGAAGAAGACAGAGTAAGATGCCAAGACCCCCGCCAGGAAAGGATACCTCCCTGATTGTCATCCCACTGTCCCACATTGACACCCTGTCCATTCTTATACTGCCCATGCTCCACTTTCCACAGCCATTTGGACAATGCACCTGTGATACTAATAGTCTGGACTCTGCCATGGACAATCCTCCACCATCACCCCTCACCGATTTGCAATCACCCACCAATATAGAGCACTGAAATAAACACAGTTATTGCACAAAACAATCAGGAGTCTGGCTGTGATTTTGTACTAATGTATTAGACATTACCGTCCCAAAATGCATATTTACATTGTGATGCCAACATACCACTGTCACACAGCTGTAGTCCATGGGGAAACAAAGCAGATGTCACGCAGTATGGCCCACATCTCTGAAATTGGAAGGGAAAGTCACAACTCAGTTACCATACACTGGGGGAAAAGGTCAGACAGTAGAGAGGTAGTAGGGGTTAAGTATATGTAATATGCTGGGTTGAGATCTTACCTGTGTGTCATTGAAAATACTGCTGTATTACTGTGTTTCTGTTGTCTATGTCGTCCTCTACGGCTTCCTCGTCTTCACTCTCCACAGGCTCCACAGCTGCTGCAACACCACCATCTGGACCATCCTCCTGCAGAAAAGGCACCTGGCGTCGCAAAGGCAGGTTGTGAAGCATACAGCAGGCCACGATGATCTGGCACACCTTCTTTGGTGAGTACAATAGGGAACCGCCTGTCATATGGAGGCACCTGAACCTGGCCTTCAGGAGGCCGAAGGTCCGCTCGATCACCCTCCTAGTTCGCCCATGGGCCTCATTGTACCGTTCCTCTGCCCTTGTCCGGGGATTCCTCACTGGGGTCAGTAGCCATGACAGGTTGGGGTAACCAGAGTTACCTAATAGCCACACACGGTGCCTCTGGAGTTGACCCATCACGTAAGGGATGCTGCTATTCCGCATGATGTACGCGTCATGCACTGACCCAGGGAACTTGACATTAACATGGGAGATGTACCGGTCTGCCAAACACACCATCTGTACATTCATCGAATGATAACTCTTTCTGTTTCTGTACACTTGTTCACTCCTGCTGGGGGGTACTAAAGCCACATGGGTCCCATCAATGGCACCTATGATGTTGGGGATATGTTCAAGGGCATAGAAATCACCTTTCACTGTAGGCAACTCCCTGGGGGCGTGAGGACATCACA
Organism: Pleurodeles waltl; assembly: GCF_031143425.1. Taxonomy (NCBI): domain Eukaryota; kingdom Metazoa; phylum Chordata; class Amphibia; order Caudata; family Salamandridae; genus Pleurodeles; species Pleurodeles waltl. The sequence goes on from NC_090438.1 coordinate 352,631,576, forward strand.
GCAGACACAAGGGGGTGAGTACACTCTCATTCTGGTGACTTTGCGAGCAGTGGAGGTGTCTGGGTTGGGGAGGAGGGCTGTGGGTATCCCTAGGCCAGGGCGATTTCTGTAGGCTAGGCCCCTCCGTAAGGCATGGCCCTGTGCCCCCGCCCCCCACCTCTGTAGGGTGCCAAGTACAGCTATTCATGGCCCTGTGTCATCTATGTGTGCAGATGTCGTCCATAGGCTTGTAGGCCATGTCACACGGATTGAGTAGTGGACCCCAAGTGTGCGGCGTAGTGCAGGGGGCTTCTGTGTCTGTCCTCTCCGCCAACGGTGTCGCCAATGCATGCACTCAACATGTCTTTATTTTCTCCCCCCCCCTTTTTTGTGGTCTTCCTGTTCATGTGTGCATTAGCATCATCAGGCGGAGGAGAAGTGGCATCGGAGCACGAGGGAGCTGCATCCCACATGGCCCTGGAGGGCCATGCAACGGATTCTGAATACACCAGTGGGACGGAGGGTGAAGGGAGCTCCACAGCGGGGACTCGGGCAGACATTAGTGACACGGCTTCATCCTTTGAAGGGAGCTCCCTTGTGGTGGCGGCAACATCCGTGCCCCCCGCGACAACAGGTACAGCCGCCACCCAGCGCACCAGCACCGCCCTCCCAACAGCCCCTCAGCGTTTGCCCCGTGCCCGCTCACCCAGGAAGGTGGGCATCTCCTTCGCCCCAGGCACCTCAGACCCTGCCCCAGTCACCCCTGCTGCCCTCAGTGAGGAGATCATTGACCTCCTGAGGACGCTCCCTGTTGGGCAGTCTACCATTTTGAATGCCATCCAGGGTGTCGAAAGAGAGGTGCACCAGAGTAATGCATACCTGGAGGGCATTCATTCTGGTCAGGCTGCCCTTCAGCGATCGTTCAACACTCTGGCCTCAGCACTGATGGCAGCAATTGTCCCTGTCTCTAGCCTCCCCCCTCCAACTTCCTCCACCCATACCCTATCACCTGTACCTCTGCCTATCCCAGACACACCATCAGACCAGCCTGCACACACCTCAACACCCAAGGGAAGCTCATCCAGACATAAGCACCACACATCACACAAGCATTCACACAAACAACATCCACATACAGACATACCAACACCCACTGCCTCCACTGTGTCCCCCTCCTCCTCGTCTCCCTCCTCCCTCCCTGTCACGTCTCCACTCACACCTGCATGCACATCTTCAGCCACTACGTCCATCACCAGCACACACACCAGAACCCCCCGCACACTTGCAGTCACCACCCCACTACCATTTACACGTCCCCTGTGTCCTCTCCCAGTGTGTCTGTCACCCCCTCTTCCAAGATACACAAACGCAGGCAGCCACCCACCCAACAGCCATCCACCTCACGACAGCCTCCAGCCCAAGCACCTGCACCCAAAGACCCCAGACTTAAGACTCCTACAACCACAACCTCTTCCTCCACTCCCATACCCACTACACCTACCCGTCCCACTGGTCCTAAATTGCTATTCCTGTCCAAACTTAATCTCTTTCCTACAACACCCCCACCCCGTCCATCTCATAGGACTCCAGTCAGCACCTCAGCCACCACAAAACCGGGCCCTGTGATGACAGTCTGCCATGGACTGTGGAGTCCCCCACCATCAAGGGCAGCCAGTTCAGTACGGAGCCAAGGCACGGGCAGCCCACACCCGGAGAAACACCCGAAGATAGTCAGCGGCCGGCGCGAGAGGGTGAAAACACCAGGCACTAAAATCCCTACCATGGCTCCAGCACGAAGTGTGGTGACAGGTGGCACACCGCCCAAAGTGGGGAAGGGCCACAGGCGACCAGGGAAGGCTGGGAAGGTCAGCACGCCCGAGGAGAGCGCCATCAGCACAGCTGGCCAGGAGGGCCCCGCCAGCCCCATCCCAGGTGGGCAAGAGGACACCAACAGGCCCGGTACTGCAGACCAGGAAGGCCCCGCCAGCCACCCGACAGATGGGCAGGAAGGCCCCACAAGCCACAGGACAGGTGGCAAATGACCTGCACACCATGGCCTCATCCGCTGAAATGGGCCCTTCATCTCAAGCACCGCTGCACTGGGCCCTTCATCTCAAGCACCGCTGCACTGGGCACCGCCATCTCAAGCACCGCTGCACTGGGCACCGCCGTCTCAAGCACCGCTGCACTGGGCACCGCCGTCTCAAGCACTGCTGAACTGGGCCCTTCATCTCAAGCACCGCTGAACTGGGCCCTTCATCTCAAGCACCGCTGCACTGGGCCCTTCATCTGAAGCACCGCTGAACTGGGCCCTTCATCTCAAGCACCGCTGCACTGGGCACCGCCGTCTCAAGCACTGCTGAACTGGGCCCTTCATCTCAAGCACCGCTGCACTGGGCCCTTCATCTCAAGCACCGCTGAACTGGGCCCTTCATCTCAAGCACCGCTGCACTGGGCACCGCCGTCTCAAGCACCGCTGAACTGGGCCCTTCATCTCAAGCACCGCTGCATTGGGCCCTTCATCTCAAGCACCGCTGCACTGGGCACCGCCGTCTCAAGCACCGCTGCACTGGGCACCGCCGTCTCAAGCACCGCTGAACTGGGCCCTTCATCTCAAGCACCGCTGCACTGGGCCCTTCATCTCAAGCACCGCTGAACTGGGCCCTTCATCTCAAGCACCGCTGCACTGGGCACCGCCGTCTCAAGCACCGCTGAACTGGGCACCGCCGTCTCAAGCACCGCTGAACTGGGCACTGCCATCTCAAGCATCGCTGAACTGGGCCCTTCATCTCAAGCACCGCTGCACTGGGCCCTTCATCTCAAGCACCGCTGAACTGGGCCCTTCATCTCAAGCACCACTGCACTGGGCACCGCCGTCTCAAGCACCGCTGAACTGGGCCCTTCATCTCAAGCACCGCTGCACTGGGCACCGCCGTCTCAAGCACTGCTGCACTGTGCACCGCCGTCTCAAGCACCGCTGAACTGGGCCCTTCATCTCAAGCACCGCTGCACTGGGCACCGCCGTCTCAAGCACCGCTGAACTGGGCCCTTCATCTCAAGCACCGCTGCACTGGACCCTTCATCTCAAGCACCGCTGAACTGGGCCCTTCATCTCAAGCACCGCTGCACTGGGCACCACCGTCTCAAGCACTGCTGCACTGGGCACCGCCGTCTCAAGCACCGCTGAGCTGGGCCCTTCATCTCAAGCACCGCTGCACTGGGCACCGCCGTCTCAAGCACCGCTGAACTGGGCCCTTCATCTCAAGCACCGCTGCACTGGGCACCGCTGCACTGGGCACCGCCGTCTCAAGCACCGCTGGCCAATTAGCAGCAGGGGCAGGCCCGCATCTGTGTTGGGCAGGGCTGCACGAGCACTCTGGGCACCAGTCCCCCTCCAGAACCAGTGGAGAACGCATCCACTTGAGAGACTATGGCTTTGCACTCCCCAGGATGGCACAGTGGGCAACCCACCCACTGTAGAGACTTGAGAGACTGTGGCTTTGCACTCCCCAGGATGGCACAGTGGGCAGCCCACCCACTGGAGAGACTTGAGAGACTGTGGCTTTGCACTCCCCAGGATGGCACAGTGGGCAACCCACCCACTGGAGAGACTTGAGAGACTGTGGCTTTGCACTCCCCAGGATGGCACAGTGGGCAACCCACCCACTGTAGAGACTTGAGAGACTGTGGCTTTGCACTCCCCAGGATGGCACAGTGGGCAACCCACCCACTGGAGAGACTTGAGAGACTGTGGCTTTGCACTCCCCAGGATTGAACAGTGGCCATGGAGGCCCCTCATGGATCTGGCGTCGTGCACTCATCTGGCTGAGGTGCCCCCCTTCCCTTCCCCCTGAGGTGCCTGTTGTTTTCCTATCTGATGCCCCTGCAGTGTTCTCTCCATTAGAATCAGGTATCCTGTGTGGGCTTTGCCCATGTGATTTGGGCCCAGTGGTCCACGGACAATGCCTGTTACAATGCTCGGACTTGTACATATATGTATATAAGTGTTTTTGATGTGTAGATATATATATAGATATATAATTCAGCCAGTAATACAATATATTCCAATGTTTAGAATCATTTCCTTTTGTCTTTGCATTCTTCTGGGGGGTTTGGGGGGGGGGGTAACTGTGATGTATTACTGTGCATTGATGTGTGTGTTGTAGTGGGTGAGGGTGGGGGTGGGTGTGTCGCGTATGTGTGTCCCCGTAATATTTTCTCCTCCCCCCTCCCCTGTGTCGTAGGTGCAGTACTCACCGTTGTCTTCTGCGCCGGCGTTCGTGCTCCTGGTAGAGGAGCAGGAAGACAATCGCTGGGAGGATGTGGAGTTCGGGTTCCATGCTGTCCAGATTCCTCGTAGGGTGTATGGAGGTGAGCGTTTTCCATTTGAAATGGCTGTTTCCGCCATGTTTTTATCGGCGGGGCTACCGCCCCGGAAAAGGTGGCGGATTGGTGTGTTGTGATAGGGTGGGCGGTACATTGACTCCCGCCTGTCTGTTGGCGGTGACCACTGCGCTGTTTTTTTGTGCCGCCGTGGCGGGCGGTGTGGTAATGTGGCGGTCTCTGTTGGCGGTTTCTGCCAGGGTTGGGATTCCATTTTTTTACCCGCCAGCCTGTTTGCGGTTTGGCCGCTGGTTTAACACCGACCGCCAGGGTTGTAATGACCCCCCATATATCCAATAACAAAATCCATAAAGAAGAGGGAGTGCTAAGGAAGTCCAAAAAACCTTTTCTTTGAATGTTCAAAAATCAATGAATACTAAAACCGTTCTTGAGAGTCTTATCATGTGAAAATACAGTCCTTCTTAGAAATCCAATTAAGCAGGAGCCATGATATTGTGTTTCAATCCAAATGTTTTTCTTTATTTCTCTAAACAACATAATATAAACAGTTCACCAAAGTTACCTGTACAAATTTACTATAAAACATATCATAACCCCTACATTTACACCAACAAAGAAACAACTACATAGAACATCATAAAATACACATCACCTAACACGTTTAATCTCGTACATAAATATCCATAACTATCTTCTTCGAACTCAACCCATTATTACCCAGATTAGACAATATATAGTACACCAATATCATAACTTGTAATTGGCAATATAAAACATGGATATATTTTGAACATATAAAATAAACAAGTATAACCATGTGGACAATTCTAACTATACTTAATAAGTGTTTTATAAATGACCATTGAAACCTTCAGAACATCTTGCACTTATCACATATGTTCATGTTATCTTAAATTATCATTAAAAAAGTTCTATATAAATTGTAAATCTATACATGTAAATTTGGTAAACTGTTTGTAATATATTTTTTATAATATTTTGATTCTTTCTTTTGTAGTTTACATAAATGTGATTATTTTATTTCATTCCTAATGAAGTTCCACCTTTGGGATGAAACACATTGGCTGGGCTGATGTTGAGTGATTATTAAAGGAACAAAGAATTTTTTGGGGATTGGAACACAATATCAAGGCTCTCGCTTCGTTGGATTTCTAAGAAGGACTATTTTCATATGAAAAAACTCTCAAGAAATGTTTTAGTATTAATTGGTTTTTGAACATGCAAAGACTTTTTTTTAACTTCCATAGCAGTCCCTTTTATGTATGGATTTCGGAATTTGAGGGTTTAATATAAGGGCCCCCAGATAAGTGTTTCAGAGCAACAGATGATAGGTTCAGAGTAAGATAATCTTACCCAATCCTAGGGCCTTACTGTGGCTTGGGCGTGTATGGCTTTTAAAGTATCTTCTAAAGAAAATAAATAATTAGACCAACTACAGTCCAGCACCAGGACCCAGCACTTGACTATCAAAGCTACAATTTACAAGATGCCGATCAGTATAGAGTAAAACTTTTAACCCATACATGTGGATGGATATGAACTTTAGGTTTGCTAACTAAATTACGTCCCCTGTGTGCAATAAGGTGCCAATAATGTGTTAAGAGGCCTTTGTGTCATTAGAATGGATTGCTTCCAATAGATTTTTCCATAATCCCCCCCATTTTATGTAGTCTTATGGACGTTCTTATATACTGTCCCTGCCTCAGCTATTTATCCCTTATTTTAAATTGCATTTATAAGCAAATTATGTGCTGCTTTACTATATGAATCAAACCATACATGCATTTTATTAACCAAAGGGTGCAGTTTGAATTCTTTGGTTACCAAAAAACTGTTCAGGGATGTAAATAATTTGTTATGCAATTCAGATACTGATGCATTAGTATTAGATGGCTGGCTAAAGGAGACGAGCGGTAGTTACAATCTCATTTGTGCCACAAAGAGCCATTGGTAATAAAATAGTCTACTCACTTAACTTTTTTCCTGTTGTTCAAGACCACACTGAAATTGGCATTCAGATTCAGGGCTACTGCCAGATCGTTCACTATAGCACCTCTCAACGTAGCACCACAGGTTCCTGATCACTCTAAGGTCTAGCATATCAAGCATATGCTGCCAAGGGTGGAGGTGAAGCAAAATATAATCATTGTTACTTGCATAGCACCCTATCTTTAATATGGGTCATGCTGATCTATGAGACACTTAGCTCCCATTACATGCTCACAAATACCATGAAATAGTGTCAGAGCAGCTAGCTCAAGCACCAAAGTTGACCAATTTGTTATAATAGAAGATGTTAAGTGAAGAATTTCCCTCTAGCTGGTTTAATTAAGAGACTTCTAATAAGCCTGTCTTGATCTGTTTTGCACAATTAAGTGAAGACCTTACCTCCGCCATTAGACCAACACAGGCACCACCAGTACATAGATCCTGCTTAATGAATTTAAGTATTCAGGAGAAATTCTCTAAAGCTGGTGAAGTGGCCCATTGGTTCTCAAGAAAACACAACTAAAAATCTATAAACATTTCAGAGTCCATATCTGCTAATTTGAATTTGATGTCAGCCACAGTCCGACTCAGTAGACTAATGAGCCGGGTTATTTGTATTGAACTAGTGCTAGTTCCTCACTCTGTTCAAGCTTTGCTTGAACAATAGATTTCTAAGGTAAATTGGACATCTGCTGAATGGGATTTTTTACATTATTTATCGGGACATTAGTAGATGGATTCCCATATGTTGTGTTAAAAGGTGGCCTTGACCTATCTACTGTTTTGTTCATATATCTAAAATGGGAAGGAGCTATTCCAGTAGTGCACATTGTCAAACTCTTTCCAAGGAGCACTGGAGAAAATCTTAAGAAATTTCTGGATGAACTGTGTGCTAATTCCGCATGAACCTATGGATTCTGCAGAATGGGTATAACTGGTGATCACTGCAAGAAAAAAATAGAGGGACATTAATTTATGTGGTGACTAGTGCTCCCTGAATGAGAACATCTTAGATTGCCATCCCCTTCATAAAATGTACAAAGTGTTGGCAGCAATAGCTGAGGATTGCTATTTCTCTATTCTGGAACTCAAATCTACCTACAATCAGGTTACTTTGTCAGATAAATCTAAAGACGTCAACATTTGTGACACCTTTTGGTGCTTTTAGAAATGTCAGACTTAAATTTGGGCTGGCTTCCGCAGCCATTGTATTTAAGAAAAAACCTATGGCTCTCTAAGGATGTTGAAGGAGTCATAACATTTCAAGATGATGTCTTCATTTGTGCTAGGACACAACAACAACATACTACTAACTTAAATTGTTGCAGATTTTAGGTGAGAGGGTTACAACTCTTCCTGAAAAAAAAGGCATATTTCTTAAAACTTTCATTGATTATTTAACACACACCATAATATTCAATGGAATTGTCCTGGAAGCAGAGTTAATTGATGCTGTGAAGAACACACCTAAACCTAACTATAAGAATATATTTAGGTCCTGTGTAGGTTTTAGTAATTTGTATGCAAGTTTTATCCAAGATTATGCATTCACTGTAGATCCTTCAAAAAAGTTGTTACAAAAAAGGAAACATTTTTTGCCATAAAGAGCAAGATGAAGATTTCAATTATGTAAAGTGCCTGGTGTCGACTATTCCTTCTCTTAAAGTTTCAGCCGCAATGCTGTGTGCCTTGGTACCATTGATGCTAGTTTGATTGAATTTGCAGTTGTCAAGCAAGCCAATGGCTGAACAATAAAGTGCATACAGTGACTTTCAGATCACGCACCTTTAAGGGATCTGAGGTAACTTACAATACCATTGAGAGGGAAGCCCTTACTTGTATGTGGGTGGTGGATTTATTTAAGACATCTGTGTAGTTGTGAATTTGTCACTGAAATTTATGAGGGGTTTGCACAAGGCTTGCACCACGCAACAGGGTACATGTATCGCACAAACCACTAAGTCATATTTTTGAGGCCACACAAAGCCCCTTTGTGTAACTTTGAGTAGTTTAAAAAATATGGAGTAGGGGAACGCAGCACAAATCGCTGTGTTGCCCCTTACTCTGCGCTAGGGCGGTGTTCCATGGACATTACATAGGTGCTCCCACACAACTCCCATTGTTTTTTATGCATTTCCAGATTTACCAACCATGGTAAACCTGTGAACACACCAAAATCCTACACCTCCCCAGGTGAGGCATAATGATGCGAAATATCTTTATTTCTCCTGATTTCTTCCTCTTTCCATATGTGCTACATTCTGCAGCACACATAGAAAGTGGAAAAAAGCCTTGGCAAAGTGACGTATTGCACTGCCCTGCACCACAAAGCCCATAAATCTGGGCCTTAACATATTTGATGAACAGAAACAATACATGGAAAGCAACACGTAGATCATGCAGGCTCCTCTCTAGCCTCTAGGAGGTTAACTTTGTAGTGAAATACATTTCTGGTAGAAAGAACATTGGATCCATTTGCATAAAGATGATCAAGGTATTTCCATTGGAACGAATGGGCTTTTCACTGCCTATACATTCCAGCAAATTACTTGAGCAGACTTGTGTGTCTGCCTCATCAATAAAATAGCTGATCCATGTGCAAGAGCAAAATGCCATACATTGTTAATAACACTTCAGCCAAACAACGATGGCTGCAACTTTGCAACTCTCTTTCTAGATACATTAGTGTAAGAGGCAGCTAAATCAGTCTTTAACTTTCTAACAAGCACTGGCAATGCCAATCAATCTTACTTACCTTCACCTACATGCACAGCCAATTGAAATCACCAATTCTTGTTAACAGGAGTCTTCCATGCCTGTCAGGATCGATGTATGTTTCGCATTTCTGCTGCAGTTTTATCAAGTGTCAACTAGGTAGCAATGAAATGCAGCAAACTGGTGCTTACACATGGCTTTGTTTTCTTTGACACAATGCTGTTTATGGAGTAGGATGAATGACGAATTTCCAAGCAAACTCAACAAGCTCCTATGGGCTTGCAAAACATAGAAAGGGAGGAAAGTAACAAATACGAGCAGGGCAACTAAGACTGGCACGAAAGCCATCCAATCTTGAGCAATGTTTGGCTCTGTAGAGTATTATATAGAATGCTGTCTATGAAAGATAGCTGGAACTGTCTGTAGAAAGGCTCGAATAACTAATGAGCCACCTGGGATTTGGTCATCTATGGTAAGAGCGTATGACCTTCAACATTTTGCAGTACAACTGAATTGTGGGAAACAAAACTACATATTAGTGAACATTTAAGTAAGAAAGTGCTGAGATCTTTGGTTAAACTGAAATAAGCACATAAAAGATGTGCTACGGATAGACCACAAATGAGTTCTCTAGTAAGAATCTGAAAAGTGCACGTGTGATTACCCTTAAACAGCATGACCTACAAAGGGCTAATGCCAGGAAATAACAGAATAGTGCTGTAGTAGCTGCATTGACCCTAACTGGAAATCGAGCACTTCTGACTAAATGAAATAGAGCATATTCCACGTGTTGAGCATTAATCAGCCTCCATTAAAAGAGTAAAACACTTTGTGAGGACTTTTTTAGGCAATAAGACATTCTGATTTGTGTTAATGTATTTGTCAACCACAGTATCTATACTTTAGTTTTCCAATTAATTATACCCTGTGCCTAATTTGTGCTGGTGGTTGCATGTGATGTACACAGGTACCCTTTTAGGGACCAAAACGTATTTTTCATCAACTGATCTGGAATAGGAGAAAAAGATACTAAAGGAGAAAGAAATGCTGATGTGAAAGATAGGAAAACAGTGACAAAGGGGCAAAAGCAGGTATGTAAAAAACTTGTTGGAGTGAGATAAAAAGAGAGGAAATGTAGGGTGGTGGTGTAAAGGTGCAAGAAGCAGAATTGGGACTAAGCAGCTTTTGCATGCTGTATTCACCAGCTCCACAGTGCGCTTCTAAGAAATATTGTGGGCCCTTGCACTTATTTATATATTATTTTATTTATTTACAAATTACGTTTTGGATAAACACTGTTTTATGTGTGCATTCAGATATTTTGCAGTCTCTCTACTTTTGTGCTAAGCAAATTTACTTCCGTTCTTATCTCACTCTGTGTCTGTTTATCACAGTTGTTTTGATCTCATATTTTGTGTTGCAGAATTAGGTTACTGTGGGGTTGGGATCAGGGCTACAGAGGACACGGACGCAGATTTCAAAACCCTTGACAGGGTTTATACGTGATTTATTTGATTTATAGGAGAGATGGAACAAAGAAATATAATGGTAGGTCTTCTTTTCTTCCTTTATTTTCTCTTCTACGTGGGCGCTGGGTTTCTACGGGTCTTTTAATGGTTTTCTTTTCTCCTTCTTAGGTGGCGACCTTCGGGGGACCTCTTCGGGTATCGCGATTTCTCTCTGAAAAAAATAAAGGACACACCAGGTAAGTGGGACCGTATTTTCTTGTTTCTCAATTGAGTGGTTAGTACAGGGGAGGTGTGAGGGGGTACGAAGTAAAAAAAATACAAGTGGTGTTTTAGTGGGGGGTTAGGAACTTACGGGAGTAGGCTGTTCTGGGCTCTGTTAGGCTAGAGATCGGGTGGGAAGGTGCCCTGATAGTTCCCCAGTCCCTGTTCCCTGAAGAGCCCTTCTTAACCTCCCCCTGTCCTCCCCCTTCTGCTTCTCCCCCCTCCGCCTCCCCTTTTCCCTCCTTATGGTGGCTGCCCCTGAAGAGAGCACGTACCTTGTGCAGCCACGACCCTCCTGGGCTGTGGCAGGCTGTCTCGTGTTCTCTCGGTCGGTCCGGTTTGTCAGAGTCTAGACGGGACACCGGTGCAGCACGTCTTGTCGGTCCGGTCACGGTCGTCTCCTCCCGGTCGGGATCTTTCCTCGTCTTCTCCTCTCTCGATGGGGATCTGCGGCGTCTCTCCTGCTCCTTCTTCTTTTCTCCGCCCCAGTCGATTGCGGCATCTTCCTTTTGTGGCCAATCGGCAACCCGGAGGTCCGGTGCCGATTGTTGTCTCCGCCCCCACGCGTCTCCTTGACGACGCGAACGGGAGCCGGAGGAGTCGTTCGGCATCCGCCAGTGTTGCGCGATGGTAGGCGAGGTGAGCGACGCCCGCCTACAGTTACATTGGTAAATTCTGCTTAAGCTTCAATAGGTGTTTTCTTAACTAGTTGTTCAAACCACAGACGACTAGAATGCTGTAAAATTTCATTTGTGTTGTATTTATTGTTTTGGTATTGCCTTAGGACAGCCAGAGGATTCCTCTGGTTGCTTCTTGAAGAGGGCAGGGGATGGGGTGGGGAAGGAGTGTGGGCACAAACGAGCATAAACAGATTGCAGAGTAATTGTTAGACTTTTGGTCCTTGGCATGGTCTCCCCTAACTTTTTGCCTCTGTTCACCAGGTTGTTGATGTGTGCGGGACTCTGTTTTTGCTGTTTTTGTTACTCTGGGCACTTTGCCACTGCTATCCCGTGCTATAGTGCAAGTGCCCCTGTATAAACTGTGTATGTAATGGCTTTCCATGATTGGCATATTTGATTTACTGGTAAGTCCCTAGTACAGTGCACTAGAGATGCCCAGGGCCTGTAAATCAAATGCTATTAGTGGGCCTGCAGCACTGGTCGTGCCACCCACATTAGTAGCCCTGTAAACATGGCTTAGACCTGCCAATGCAGTGTCTGTGTGTGCAGTTTTAAACTGTAAATTCGACTTGGCAAATATACCCACTTGCTAGGCCTAAACTTTCTCTTTTCATAAAAGGAAGGTACCAGTAGGTACCCCCATGGGCAGGGTGCAGTGTATGTTTAAGGTAGGACATATAGTAATGTGTTTTATATGTCCTAACAGTGAAATACTGAGAAATCAGTTTTTCAATGTTGCAAGGCCTATCTCTCTCATAGGTTAACATGGGAGCTACCTTTGAAAATGATTAAAGTATAGATTCCCCTTGGGAACAGATAGACATGTGGAGTTTAGGGTCTCTGAGCTCACAATTTAAAAGAACATAGTAAAGTTGGTTTTAAGATTGTGTGTTTGAAAATGCGACTTTTAGAAAGTGGGGATTTTCCTGCTTAAACCATTCTGTGACTCTGCCTGTTTGTGGATTCCCTGTCTGGCTCAGTTTGACAGTTGGGCTGTTTGCACCTCTCTCTAGATCAGGGGTCTTCAAACTGGGGGGTGGGCCCCCTTAGGGGGGCCTCAAGTGACCCCAGTGGGGGTGCCAGGATCTGGTCAAAAGAAAGATTATGCAGGTAATAGTGCTTTGTTTAAAGCAGAAGCATGGTAACAGATCTTAACTGCAATGTTTAAATAAGTCTAGACTTATTTAAACATTGCCAACTTAATAGAATAGTTATGAAACATTCTGAGGGGGGGCCTGATTTATTTTTTCCCACTGGGGGGGCGCGGCGTTAGCAAGTTTGAGGACCACTGCTCTAGACAGTGACACAAAGGGAACTGGGGTGTAGCCTGCATATCCTGATGAGCCATCTGCGCTGGGAGGGGAGGAGTGGTCACTTACACCTGAAAGGGCTGTGCCTGCCCTCACACAATGCAGTCTCCAACTTCCTGGTGTGTGTCTGGGGACTGGCCTGGGCAAGGCAGGATTTCACAAACAAGAGAGTATTTCCTTTAAAGTAAGCCTACTTCAAAGGCCAAAATGGGTATAAGAAGATCACCCAAAACCACAGACTGTAATCACTTCTGGACATCAAGAGGAACCTCTGCCTGGAGAATAGCTGAAGAGCTGAGGAGAAGTGTTGCCCTGCCTGTGCTTTGTTGAGCTATCCTGCAGTAGCTGCTTCTGCCTGTGCAAGGGGACAAAGACTGGACTTTATTGTGCATTCCTGCTTTGAAGAAATCTCCAAGGGCTTGTCCTGAGCTTGACTCCTGTTGTTGATGACTCAAGTCCATCAAAGACTTCTCCTGCCAGCACCTGGACTCTCTGCTGAGACTCCTGCCATGCCAAGTGGTGCCCTGTCCAGTTCCTGGGGCCTTGGAAGTTGAAGCTGGCAGACCAAGACTGAAAATCCACGCACAGACCGCCGTGCGGGGTAAATATCAACCCAAAATGGCACGCCGCTGGCTTCGTGGCAGAAATCGACGCACCACCAGCATCGCGGCTGGAAAATCGATGCACGTAGCTGGAAGAATGACGCGCAACACCTGCTGACGGAGGCTGATAACGTTGCAACCCACATTGCGTGGTTTTGCTGATATGGTGCAGCAGGATTTTCTACGCAAACCTTGCTGATCACAGAAAAATGATGCAACGTCTGCCTGGACCCAAGTGCTTGCCCTGATCGACGCATCGCTCTCCTGCTGAGAGGAAAAACGACACATGCCGACCCGACCGGAGAAGGAGAAACGACGCACGGTCTCGCTTGCGGGTGAGAAATTGACATACCGCTTACTTTTTTTGACGCACAGTCGCCCGTCCATATTATTTTAATGCTACCCAGGTACTTTTCAACGCTAACAGTGTTTTACTGGTTACTGAAGGATTTAAGACTCTTTTTGCTTTTGAACTCATAACTTGACTTGTATATGGTGGATTTTTGTTGTTTTGGTCTTGTTATGTTGAGATAAATATTTCCTACCTTTCTAAACCTGTGTTGTGTCATTGTGTAGTGTTTTTACTGGGTTACTGTGTGAGTTGGTACACACACTTTACACCTAGACTCTGAAGTTAAGCCTGTCTGCTTGTGCTAAGCTACCAATGGGGTGAGCGGGGATTAACTGTGGGTGATTCTCATTTACCCTGACTAGAGTGAGGGTCCTTGCTTGGACATGGGGTAACCTGACTGCCAACCAAAGACCCCATTTCTAACAGTAATTGTAGCCTTTCTAGGCTAAACGTGAGATTTTTGCTGAGTTTCTGATGTAGACTTCAGGAAGAGGTGGCTAGGGAAGAGAGTTCCAAAAGGAAGATCCATGCAAGACTAATGACTTTTCATGAGATCATTTTTATTTCAGCAACATTAGGGTAGGACATTATTGGGAGGCAGACTGTAGGTACCAGATTGGAGGTAAGCAGTAAACAGAATTACCCACCCCAAATTAGTTCCTGCAAAGAGTTTATTCCTTTATTTGACTGCCAGTCAATGGAGGGATTTCAGCCCTGGCAATGTTGTCAGTTCTGCTCAGGTTGAGAACATATCAGACAGTTTAGTATGCACTCTCATGTTTGCATGCAATGTTTTAAGGTAGGTCCAGTACACTCCCCACTCCATTGCTCTAATCAATGCAACAAGGCCCATAAAGAACTTGGTTGCAGAAGTAGGTTCATTCCTTGCAGGAGAAGAAGGTGAAAGACCTTGATGTTCGTCATGTTGTTCACTTATTTGGTAAAATAAAGTTCTCAGTGAAAGATGAACCTGAGGTGTTTTACAGAATATGGCTGAGAAGGATGAGCTCTGAGGACGTAGGGCAACGTCAAGGAAGGTGCCTATGATCTCTAGGCCCAAGGAGCAGGACCTCAGTTTTGTCTCCATTTGTGAATCAGTGGTTGTGAGCCTTCATTTGTAGAGCACTAGTAAGGTATTTATTGATGGTGTATAGGTTGGGGGAATCCTTATCTAGGACGGATTTTCCTCAAATGTCAGGTATCCAACATTGTTGTTGTGAGGTTATGTTGAAAAGCACAGGTAAAGGGAATAACCAATGAGCACGTCATGATTTGCATCTGAAATGTTACAGGAAAGGTTCAAGTTTCATCTGCTTATGACAATTCGAGAGAAGTGAATTGGACCCCTGGTGTGCACTCTTCCTTATAGGAAATGTGGTAGTGAGATGAATATGGGCATTTTCCTTCTCGCATTTGTTATGGGTGCCATGTGATTTCAGTAATGGATTACCTGCAGATTTTGATATAGTTTAATTTCATGGAATAGAGGGTGAGGTGATATTTTTCATTTTGTTTATAGTCTTTCAGGTGGCACCTTAATTGAAAGGAATAAATGTAAAAGAGGATCGGCTTGGTTCTGATACAGTAAAACTCATCACATATTTGAGATGCCACCATAGCTTCAGAAAAGTAATTTGAAAGGATCATAACATTTATCAGTGCTGTAATGTAGATGAGCCTTTTTTATCTGAAAATGATGGCTTGGCAGCTAAAATCACAGATGTGACTGGCAGTTCTACGGTTAGACAGGTGGGACGTCTTCCAGTGTGTTGTAAAATGACAAAATGGTATTTTCCATGATTCTCCATGCACAGCCATTTTGTCGACTAAAATACTGTTGTCATCTAGAATGCAGCAATGGTCTGTGGTGAAAGTCACAAATTGTTGCAGGTCTGGGAGGTAAGCCATGAAAGAGCCCATGATTCTTTTTTGGAAGGTTTTATATGAGAGCAATCGATGAATACAATAGATGCTTCACACATAGAAGCAAAGTAGACTTGTGAACATGCACTAAGGGGTCATAATGAGTCTGGCAGTCAGAAGAAGAAGCTTTATTCGGTATAAAAAAATTCATCCATTACAACACATAATCATCAAAACATTATAAGAATACCAATAAAAACCATGTATAATAAAAACACCCATCATAAAAACATGTACATATAAATATATATATATATATAAAAACATTTTTTTTTATAATAAAATAAAATACAAATAAAATTAAAATAGAAAATAAAAAACAAAAGAAGATAAAAACCTCATTCATAAAAAACTGAAGAAAAATAAATGAGATCATTCTAAACATTCTACATTTTTGCGCCAAGTAGTAGCTCCCTTCAGAAATGATCCCAGGCCCTTCCATACCAGTACATCTGAGGCCATTTGCAGCCACATGAAAGCCGGACGGTATTGCACAAAACCCTTGGGCCTAAGGAGCGGTAGTAGGAATCGGGTTCTAAATGGAGCATAGAATACACAGAACAGTGTAAAATGGATCAAAGTCTGATGGGACACCCCATCACAGGGGCAGGGTCTAATACATTTCTCCCCATACTGACCTAGGGGGAAGCACAAATTACTTCTAATGATCCCCAAGAGAAATCGAGTTATGAGAGACCTTTCCCTCACATCCTTGATTTCTAAAAGATATTGCTCAGGACCCACCCACATCTTTAGCATAGTAAATTCCCTGATCAATTTTTTCCTTAGAGCCTCCCCCTCCCTCTTGGTCTCTTGGATTCTCTGATAGTTATCCTTAACCCATTTCTTATCGTAGCTAGTTAGGTCTTCGGGATAATCAAACAATTCAGGCCTCCCCAGGTCATGTGCCATCTTCCTTATGTGCGACAACCAGGGGATATGTTTTACATGGTCGCAGGCCAAACAATCCCTTAGGATATCCCTATTAAGAGAGGCATGTTCGTTACTCCAAACTGAAATCCATAACAAAAGGGGAGCCAGCTGGGTAGTGTCCTGTACATACTCAAGGTCCAGTTCCAGGTGGAGGCAAAATCCAGGAATATTTTGACCAACACCCAGAAGCCTTCTACAGAAACGATTTTCTTCCACCATAAGGACTCGGGTATCCCTAAACCCCTAAAGTGCTGAACCATACAGAAGGACAGGTAGGCATTTCCGCCTAAAGATTTCAAGCAGGGGTTTGATCGGTTTGCTACCTACCCTAGCCGCGAAGTCAAAGGTTGCACCAACTGTTGCATGAAAAAGCACAATCCTTCTGGCAATACAGGGTTTCCAAGATCCTTTCTCATCAAAAATGACCCCTAAGTATGGGAACTCGTGGACTCTGCTAATAACTTGATCCTCCACCCTTAGCTCCCCAACCCTGCTCATAGGTTTACCACAAACCATAAAGTGCGACTTCTTAAAATTGACCTCCAGCCCCAATGCTGACATAAAGATGACTTAAGCTCTAACTAATTCTCGGAGACCATTCATCGTGCGGGCCATAAGGACCGCGTCATCCGCATACGTCAGCACAGGGATATCAATACCCTTCACCTTCGGGACATCCCTGCAGTGTTCCATCAGAAAATCTGTCAGTCCATTAGTATATAGAAGGAACAAGGTAGGGGCCAAGACACACCCCTGGCGCACACCCCTTGAAAGCTTGAATGCCTCCGAACATTCCCCATTTGGGCCCACCCTCACATTTGCTACTGTCCCTGAATGGAGATATCGGAGAAGCTCTACAATAATAGGGTCCAACCCTAACTGAATTAGCCTCTCCCATAATAAAGACCGGTTCACTTTATCAAAAGCACAGCTGAGGTCCATAAAAGCAAGATAAAGGGTACCTTTCCTGGCCTGCGTGTATTTGTTGATTATCATCAGTAAATTGAGACACTGTTCTTGCGTACCGAGACCTTCCCTGAAGCCATACTGTTCCCGACTTAAAATATCATTTCCTATCATCCAGGCCTCCAGACGCCCTAGGATAATCCGTCCCAGAATCTTCACAGAGGCATCCAGCAGTGAAATAGGGCGATACGACTTAGGATCATTACGATCACCCTTTTTAAACGCTGGGACTATGCATGCCAATCTCCAAGAGGCAGGGATGCCCACAGTTACGGCTGCATTGAGAACATTTAGGAGAATGGGTGCCCATAACTGAGGGTTAGCTTTATACAAGTCCATCGGGATCGAGTCCGGGCCCGGAGCTTTATTATGCGCACAACTCTGTATCGCATCAATAACCTCCTGTAGTGAGAATCTGATTGCTAGGTTAGGAGCCACATCATACACACTCTCCCGTGTATTACTTAGGGGGGTACCCTCAAATATATTACAGAAATGAGTTACCCAGGCCTCCGGAGCTATATTACATCCAAGGCCCTCGGAGGTTTCTGTTTCAAGGGAACCTCTATTCACCACCTTCCAAAACAGGCCAGGGTCTTTCAAAGCTGTAGCACGCTCTAACTCTTCCCAAGCTTTATCTTTATATTTTAGCTTACTATCCCTCAGGGTCCTTTTATACCTTATTCTCGCTTCTTTTACGAGAACCCAATCTCTAGGGTGGGTCTTGGTAGCCATCTTTAAATTTGCCCTTGCATCATAGCAGGCTTTGTCGTACCAGCCACATTTACGTTTATTAGGGTGGTTGCCTACTACAAAAAGACAGTCTCTGACTGCTGCATATACTACTGTTATCGCATCTATAACAGTCATGGGATTTGGCGCTTCTGTCAGGAGTATTTCCATAAATAGATGTAGGTTGTCCCCCACAACCCTTCCCACAACTTTTTGGTGGTCTAATTGCTTCCACCCAAGCCGCCTACCCTGGTCCTTTGTCACCACCGTTACAGGCCTGCCTCGTCCCAGTAAGCGAAACGCCCCCGGGAGTTTAAAGGACAATATAAGGGGATTATGATCGTTAAAGCATTCGCCTAACACTTTACCTCCCATCACCAAGTCTCTCATAGGAGGGGACACAAAAATATAGTCGATGGTGGATCCAGACCCTCTTCCGACATAGGTTGGAAGTTGGTGAGTGCCTACTGCTTCAATATCATAGAAATTCAAGAGGCCCATCTCCCCGAGTTCCTTTAGTAGATCTCTGCCTCTGGAGTCCTGCGGACCCAGCGCTGAATAGACCTCGCAGTCACGGATGAAGGGATTAACCACAGTACTGGACCGGCCCAATTTGGCATTAAAGTCCCCAGAGATGATGGCACGAAATTCCAATCCCACCTTCTCCATTCTATATTGCATAATCTTAAGAATGGAGAACAGGGCCCCAATTTGGCACCCCATATCCCACACAGCATTATAAAAGTTGACCAATAATACATTAAAATGACTGGAGAAGAGTACCCATACCAGCAATATACCTTGATGGTTACAGTTAATTTGGAAAGCACCCACTATCTCAGAGAGGCGAATTAGAGTAACCAGGCCACCTTTCGAGCGACCACCAAAAGACTGTACGGCTGGAATTGCATATCTGTCATACACATCCCACACAGCCAGTCCCGTCGACCAAGTTTCCTGAAGCATGATAACATCATAGTTAGCCACACACCCAACCCATGCTTGATCAGATAGCTTAGTGTCATAGCCAGCAATATTCCATGAGATAAGAGTACACTGTAGGGGTACCTCTTCTTGTATAGCCAGTGCCTTAGCGCATTGTCAATCCACCCCTTCCAGGGATAGGTTGCTGTTGGTTTTTCTACTATGTGCCTGCAGGCTGAATTGACCCGGGGGGGGGTTCCTACCAGATCCAGAAGAGACCCAGTACACGCTTGCATGTGATCATAGAAATAGCCCAAGGGAACCATACCCATAGAACTTGCACTAGGGACAGGAGAGCGATGGCTAGAGAGAAGCCTTTTAGTCAAGGCGGGATATCTGACATTTATAATAATACAGTCGCCCTTCCCCATCTTGTTTTTAGGACCAACCCACCCAATTCTTCTGGCAAACAGGATATCCTTGAAGTCCTTACATGAAAAGTCACAATTTTTGCTCAGCCAATGTCCAACCTTATTTATGAGTTGGTTTGTAGACTCAGTTGCCCCATAAACAAGAGTAGGCACATTCGTCAGCACTACCACGTAGGGGGCACATGCAGGGGGGAGATCCAAGCAAGCCGGGGAAGGCCTGGCCGTTGGCTGGTTCAGATTGTCATTTCCAGGCAGCAGTTGGCCACCCCCCCCAGCTGCCACAGAGTCCGTATCTGGCTGCCTACTGCAGCTAGACATATAAACTGGCCTTTCTGGCCTCAATGAAGGGGTTGGTGCAGTCAAAGCAGTTTCAGCACAGGCACCCTGACCCTCATTATTGACAGGATTCACCAAAAGGTGGGATGATTTTTCCATGGGCCCCAAGAGTCCTGCGGCTACCTCTGGGAAGGGCAACTCCTTACTGGCACAGGGATGCCTCATCACGGCCCCACTTCTACCAACACCCTGGCTTCCTTGACCTCCTTGCGCACAAATCAGGGATACTGTTTTTTCTATGGCAGACAATTTTGCCACTACGGGAGACAAAAGCTCCTGAATAATCTCCCGAAATTTAGTCAGTATATTAGTTGTGTCGTGCCCAAAGTGCTGACAAGGTGAAAAATCACTGCTCCCACCCTTAGGGAGCTCCAGGAGAGGTGTTTTTGTCTTTGGTATCAGTTTTTTTAAGGCTTTTCTTTTCCTCGGGGGAGGGCTACAATTTTCCACAGGACAGGCCGGGGGAGAAGACAATAGAAGTCTTTTACTTCTTCAAGAGGGGCCATGGGACCCCAAATCCTCTGTTGACTCTGTTGGCTCAGCCTGAACAGGCTCAGTATCAGCCATACCAGCACCTTGCCCTATCCCCAGAAAGTCCACCTCCACAGCCACGGCCTCACAAGGGCCGTTTTCTGTAGGGGCCTGGTGCCAATTTTCCAATTCCATGGATAACCTCCTCTCTGCCAAATCAATTTCTTTTGTAACAACCCCAACTGCTCTTGCAAGAAAGGAGTCTAATGTGGTGGCGCCATAGCCCTGTCTGCTGCTGCGGCCCCCCCCCCCTGAGGCCCAGATAGGGCTCCTTTTTTCCTGCCCATATTCACAATGCTGAGAACAATGCAGCAGCGGGGCAACACACAAGATGGTACTAAATAGACTTTTAAAAGTCCACTAGCAGCAAAAAAAGAGACACCAAAGAGGTATCAGGTAAATTAAATGGATTTGGGCAGTCACTCCTTACTGTAAGCGAAAGAGGGGTGGCCCAGCCCAGCCTCTTTCGGACGATGACGGGCCCGCCCTTGGCCCTGGCTTTGCCCGGGCGCCGCACGTGCACGTCCCGCGAGGCGGGAGCGCTGGAAAAAGTTTAAAGGGCTGCTGCCCTAACTGGATTGGCTGCCGCCTCCTGCCGCCACCAACAGCGCGTCCCGCGCTGATGAAAGTTTAAAGGGCTCCTGCCCTGACTAGATTGAATGCCGCCTCCTGCCGCCACCAACAGCGCGTCCCGCGAGGCGGGAGCACTGGAAAAAGTTTAAAGGGCTCCTGCCCTAACTGGATTGGCTGCCGCCTCCTGCCGCCACCAACAGCGCGTCCCGCGCTGATGAAAGTTTAAAGGGCTCCTGCCCTGACTAGATTGAATGCCGCCTCCTGCCGCCACCAACAGCGCGTCTGGCAGTCAATTGATCGCCAGACTCGTGGTGGTAGTGGTGGTAGCGGTGGTCTGAATGGCACATTATGACCACTGCGGTCGTGCCGCGATTGGACCGCCAGCACCACCAGGATCAGAGATCCTGGCGGTCTGGCAGTTGCGACGGTCCTAATCTGCCGGGGCAGCTCTGCTCTAGGGATTACGACCTCGTTGGTGGTAACACCACCATGAAACGGCTGGCAGAGAAAGGGTGCAGAGGGCCCCAGCATTTGGCATGAGCAGTGTAAGGGTCCCCCTGGCCAGCACCCTCGCAATGTTCACTATCTGGCTGGCGGAGAAAGAGTGCAGGGTGCCCCAAGGAGGCCTCTGCACTGCCCATGCCATGCCCATGGCGACAGTGAACATTGCGAAGGTGCTGTTTGTAGGAAAGTACCATCTTCCTTGGCATGTTACCCCCATTTTTACCTGTATGTCAGTACGTTTATGCCTGTCTCACTAGGATCCTGCTGGTCAGGACCCGAGTGCTCATAGTTATGGCCTAATGTGTGTGTCTGTATAGTGCTTAACTGTGTCACTGAGGCTCTGCTAACCAGAACCTCAGTGCTTATGCTCTCTCTGCTTTTAAATTTGTCACTGTAGGCTAGTGAATTCATTCACCAATTTCAATTGGCACACTGGACCTCCCCTTATAAGTCCCTAGTATATGGTACCTAGGTACCCAGTGCAGTGGGGTTCCAGGATATCCATATGGGCGGCAGCATTTATTTTGCCACCCATAAGGAGCTCAGACAAACCCTTCCACAGGCCTTCCATTGCAGCCTGCGCGAAATAGTGCACACACTATTTCACAGCCATTTTCACTGCACTTAAGTAACTTATAAGTCACCTATATGTCTAACCTTCACTTCCTGAAGATTAGGTGCAAAGTTACTAAGTGTGAGGGCATCCTTGCACTAGCAAAGGTGCCCCCACATAGTTCAGAGCCATTTCCCAGCACTTTGTGAGTGCGGGCCGCCATTACACACGTGCACTACATATAGGTCAATACCTATATGTAGCTTCACAATGGTAAATCCGAATATGGCCATGTAACATGATGAGATCATGGAATTGTCCCCCCATTCTAAATCTGGGATGAGGGCTCCACCATGGACCCCCAATACTGCCAAACCAGCTCTCTGAGTATTGCACTGCAGCTACAGCTGCTGCCACCTCACAGACAGGGCTCTGCCCTCCTGGGGTATGGGCAGCCCAGTCCCAGGACAACACATTTCCTCTGAAAGCAGAGTGTTACACTCTCTCCCTTTGGAAATAAGTGTGACAGGCTGGGGAGGGGTAGCCTCCACCAGCCTCTGGAAATGCTTTGAAGGGCACAGATGGCACCTTCCTTGCATAAAACAGTTTACACTGGTTCAGGGACCCCTTGTCCCGTGCTCTGGTGGCACGAAACTGGACAAAGGAAAGGGGAGTAACCACTCCCTTGTCCATCACCAGCCCAGGGTTGGTGCCCAGAGCTCCTCCAGTGTGTCCCGGCATTCAGCCATCTTGCTTTGCAAGGTGTGGGGAAACTTTGGAGGGCTCTGAGTGGCCAGTGCCAGCAGATGATGTCAGAGACCCCTCCTGATAGGTCCTTAACTGATAAGGTAGCCAATATCCCTCTCAGGGCTATTTAGGGCCTCTCCTGTGGGTTCTCTTCAGATTCTGCTTGCAAGTTTCCTTCAGGAATCCCCTGCAACTACTTCAGCATCCACTGACCTCGGATCAACCGCAGCCTGCTCCAAGAAACGCTGTAACTGCAACAAAGTATCCACAAGAGATACTTTTCTTCAGCAACCTCAGCTCCAAGTCAGCAACTGCAACAGTTTTCATGGTGTGCAATCTCTGAGGACTGTCTTCATCCTGCACCAGAAGGGCCGAAGAACTCTGCTGTGGGGTGATGGAGTCACTCCCCTGCTCTAGCAGGCATCTTCCAAGACGGCAACCGGTACCCTTGGACTCCTCTCACAGTGACGACTGTGCTCCTAAGGACACAGAGGATGGACATCATCGTCATAGACTGTCCTGAGGTCGTGCTGACTCAATTTGGAGGAGGTAAGACCTTGCTTTCCCAGAGAACGACGGTACCCCTGTGTACTGCGTCTTCTTCACCTCCTAGGGCCTCGGTGCACTATTTGCAAAATTCCTTTGTGCACAGCCTGGCCCAGGTCCCCAGCACTCCATCCTGTGATGTTCAACTCGCTGAGTTGTTCTCCAACAACATGGGACCTTCTTTTGTTGTGCTGCATCAACTGTATTTTGCACCTCCTTTGTCCCCATGTCCTGGGACCTCCGGGGGCGCTGGCTGGCATCCTGAGGGCTCTCCAAAGTGCTGAGAGCCCCCTCTTCCTCCTCACACAGAGTTGAGGTCCCCAGATCCCTCCTGGGTCCATCCAGCTCCATTTTGACACAAGACACACTTTTGTCGTAGCCAAGACTTGTGGTGACTTCCAACACAAAATCACATCTGCAACAATCTTCAAGTTGTGGGACATCCTCTGCATCATGCAGGAACCCGCTGGCATCTTCCTAGGGTGCATTTCTGCAGTCTTCAACTAACCGTGGACTCTTCTTTTGCACCCTCTTCTGGGTTGGCTGGGGCTCCTGTCCTTCCTGGAACTTCTTTCAACTTCTTGACTTGGTCCCCTTCCTTTGCAGGTCTTCAGGTCCAGGAATCCAGCAGTTGTTCTTTGTAGACTTGGTTGGTTGCTGCAAAATCCCAATCATGCGGTGTAGTGTGTCCTAAGGAAACTTGCAGTACTTTACTCCTGCTTTTCTGGGCTCTGGGGTGGGGTAATTTACTTACCTTTGCTGTATTCTTACTCTCCCAGCAATTCTGCACACACTACACTTGTCTAGGAGGGAATTTGTGATTTGCATTCCACTTTCTTAGTATATGGTTTGTGTTGCCCCTAGACCCATTTTCTCCCATTGCATTCTATAGCATTTCCTATTTTTTGCATTGTTCTATGACTATTTACTTGTCCAATTTTGGTGTCTAGTGTATATATTGTGTATAATACTTACCTCCAGAAGGAGTATTGTCTCTTAGATATTTTTGGTACTATGTCACCCAAATAAATACCTTTATTTTTTGTAACACTGAGGGGGTCATTCCGACCCCGGCGGGCGGTGGGCATTGCCCGCCGGGCGGAGACTGCCAAAAGACCGTACCGCGGTCAAATGACCGCGGCGGTCATTTTGACTTTCCCACTGGGCAGGCAGGCGACCGCCAAAAGGCCACCCGCCCGCCCAGCGGGAAAGCCCCAGCAACGATGAAGCCGGCTCCGAATGGAGCCGGCGGAGTTGCTGGTGTGCGACGGGTGCAGTGGCACCCGTTGCGATTTTCAGTGTCTGCTTTGCAGACACTGAAAATGTTAATGGGGCCCTGTTAGGGGGCCCCTGCAGTGCCCATGCCAGTGGCATAGGCACTGCAGGGGCCCCCAGGGGCCCCACGACACCCGTTCCCGCCAGCCTCTTCCAGGAACAGGCTGGCGGGAAGGGGGTCGGAATCCCCATGGCGGCGCTGCTTGCAGCGCCGCCGTGGTGGATTCCCTGGGGCAGGGGAAAACTGGCGGGAAACCGCCGGTTTCCCTTTTCTGACCGCGGCTTTACCGCCGCGGTCAGAATTGCCCCTGAAGCACCGCCAGCCTGTTGGCGGTGCTTCCTCCGTCCCCGGCCCTGGCGGTCCATGACCGCCAGGGTCGGAATGACCCCCTGAGTATTGTCTTTACTTGTGTATAAGTACTGTGGAACTATAAGTGGTATTGCATGAACTTTGCATGTCTCCTAGTTTAGCCTAAGCTGCTCTGCTATAGCTACCTCTATCAGCCTAAGCTGCTAGAACACTACTACATTTCACAAATAAGGGATAACTGGACCTGGTATAAGGTGTAAGTACCCAAGGTACCCACTACAAACCAGGCCAGCCTCCTACACTGTTGCACCCTGCATCCTACAGCATTGCTGCCGGTTCGATTATAAGCCTGAGACAATGCAGTGGGGTGTTTCTCACTAGGCCTGAAGGTGGAAACTCAGGTTTCCGCCTGCCAACCTAGTAGGAAACTCTTAATGGGCCGGGAGGGGAGGTAGCCACTATGGCAGCAACCTCCCCTTCAGAAGTTCGGCAGATGGCCTAAACCGTGCAGAGACTGTCTGAAGAAACATGCCGAATGTGCAATTTATCAAGCCACTATAAGCAAGAGATGCCTTTTGAATGATCCAAAGGCACCTAGTCCAGTTGGGTGAGGGTGGAAGTTGGAAAAACACGAGGGAGCAGAGCAACTGGTAATGGACTAGGTGGAGGGGCAGCCAGCACCTTAGGCTGTGTTAGGTCTACTAGCTTGCAACTGCATTAGGAACTGCAACCTGCCAACATGTCTGATGTCTAAATGATCTCAAGTGCACTGACATGTACAGACTTCCTGCCTGTGAAAATCAAACAGGCACAGAGAATGATGACACCTATTCAGAAGAAGATGATGACAAATGTGAATGATAAAATCGTGCTTATGTTCGCTCATGACATACATTACCTATGTAAGGTGTGACTATCATTATTATTTGAAATTGTAAGTGAACGTTATGCATATAATCTATATCAATATATGAGGAATTCAATGAACTTTTAGTGTTATTGTTTTAAGGACAATATTGTTATTAGTACATTCTATAACCATAATTATTTTTAAATTATATTGAATATAACCAATTTGGGGGAATTAGATTTATTTTTCCACATATGATGAATTTGTACGCTATTTATCAAAAATTTAAAACCAATATTTTATTCGGCTATGGTTGCTAATCCAATAATATCAGACAAAAGGCAAGGAGTGATGACTTGCTATCACATATTTTCTTTCTCTAGGCATCCATACCTTGCAAAAAAAAAACGTTTTATAACCTATCAACCTGTGTGGTACCAATGGGCTAAATTTGGGGTCCTGGCTCATTGCCTATACCTTCTGTCATTCCACTTGTTAGTATAACTTTATGGCTGACCTACAAGCCTTCTTATATTTTTGCTAAATGAATAACAAAAAAAAATACTCATTTGTGTTTTTTCCAGGGTCTTAACATTTAGCAGTAATACTACTTATTGGACTGGCCCACAGGGCAATTTGGTATTCTGGCACTGCCAGATGGGCCAGTTTAAGAGCCAGTGTGTGGTCTTTCAAGCTAGCCTATCTGGCAGTGATGGGCTGCCTGGAAGCCCAATTCAACCCTAGTAGGACAGGGTTAGCAGCCTGAGATACAGCTACAGATAACAGCATGAGACTGAGTAGAGTTGCTCGGGATCTGGTAAGTAGAGAAGAGATTTTGTCACTGAAACATGTCTTTTAGCAAACATCCTCTCTCTGCTTTTCCCTCATTTTTTCATGATATTGTGCCTTCCCCACATTGAAGGTTTTGCAGCTTAGATATGAAGAGCACTGAAACTGTTGTGCTATCTAGTTTGAGAATGCTAAATATAAATCTTTTGCCCATTTATTATTCACTAGGTGTTACTTGCACCCATCCACCCATGAAACTTTGTGAGCGATAATCAACTTCCTGTTGCCAAAGTTTAAAAGCAGACTGGATTTGAAAATTATCCTTGTCTGTTGCAGTGAAAATATTTTTTTGTCATCCCCAAGTGTCAAATTGAGACGAGCTGCCCTGTACAGAGTTTCGGTGCATATGAGATAGTTCTCTTTATCATACCGCTTGCATCGTGCCTCAGACAACAAACATGTAAATCCACAAACATATAGTAAAGCATATAGTAAAGCAATGGCAAGCGAACGCAAACAGTAGATCTAAAACTAAGGAAACTCCAGAATTATGAAACTGTGGAAAGCGAAAAAGCAGTCTCTTACTAGAAGACGAAATAACAATTACATTCTCTGGCAAATAGGTTTTCCCTTTTTCTCAATAAATTGAAGACCACACTAAGGCCCTCATTACAACCCTGGCGGTCGGTGATAAAGTGGCGGTAATAAAAAATTGGAATCACAACCATGGCGGAAATCGCCAACACAGACAGACACTTTAACATTCTGACTGCCACGGCGGTAGCAACAAACACCGCGGCGGTAACTGCCAACAGACAGGCGGAAGACAATGTACCGCCCACACTATTACAAGGAACCAATCCACCAGCTTTTCTGGGGCGGTACCAACGGCATCCAAAGCACGGCGGAAACAGTCTTTTGAACGGAAACCACTCACCTCTCGACACTAAGGAACCAGGACGCTATGGAGCCCAAGTTACAGGTGTTACCAATGTTGGTTTACCTCCTCATCCACCAAGAACATCAAAGACAGCGGCAACGACCACGGTGAGTACTAAAAGTAGCACACAGGGGAGGGGGGAGGAAAAAGAGAGTGACACGCACACGAATATGCAACACTCCCATCCCCACCCTCACCCACAACTCCATACACACAAACACATCCAAATACATCACAGATACACCCCGTCACCCCCTGGAAGAACACAAGAACCAAATGAAATGATTGTAACAAGTGTAATCATCGAAAATTCAGATTGGCCAAGATAACTTTAAATGATCAGTATATACAAATATTTAGAGCAAGTACACAAGTCCGTATACTGTTCCATGAAATGTCCGTGGCCAGTGGTCCCAAAAAGCATGGGCGAAGCCCACACATGACACCTGCCTCAAAATGGAGAGAACACTGTAGGGGCATCAGGTCGCAAAAAACACAGGCACCTTAGGAGGAAGGAAAGGGGGGGCACCTCAGCCGGATGATGGGACGACGCCACTGCTCCTCGAGAGGGGGGTCCATGCCCACTGCTGTATCCTGGGGAGTGCAAAGCCACAGTCTCTCAAGTCTCTCAAGTGGGTGGGTTGCCCACTGCTTTAACCTGGGGAGTGCAAAGCCACAGTCTTTCAAGTCTCCCAAGTGGGTGGGTTGCCCACTGCTTTATCCTGTGGAGTGCAAAGCCACAGTCTCTCAAGTCTCTCAAGTGTGTGGGTTGCCCACTGCTTTATCCTGGGGAGTGCAAAGCCACAGTCTCTTCAGCGGATGCTGTTCTCCACTGGTTCTGGAGGGGGCCTGGTGTCCAGAGTGCTTCATCCTGCCAAGGATAAGGTGAGTGGCTGATGTTCTCCACTGATTCTGGAGGGGGCATGGTGACCAGAGTGCTTCATCCTGCCAAGTACTGGGGTAGTGGATGCTGTTCTCCACTGGTTCTGGAGGGGGCATGGTGCCCATGATGCTACACCTGGTGTGTAGCAGTTCCCATTCCCTCACTTGGGTGTCTGAGCCACGAGATCTTCAGGAAACAGGTAGCATGATACTCCATGGAGGCAGAGCCACACTCCACCCTGCGGCAACTTAGCCTGCCAACTGCTGGTAGTGCCAGTGCTGGTTGTGGTGCCTCATGTAGTGTGTGCAGGGTCCAGGACGTCTCCTGCAGCCTCGGACGGCTGCCCACTGGGGATGCTTCTGATGTCTGCTGTAGTGGCACTGGCTCGGCACGTCGCGGGGCAGGTGGCGGGGTCTGCGGCAGAGATGCTGCCGGTGGTGCAGGTGTCTGCACTTGTGGAGGGAGACACCAGGCCGTCTCCTGCAGTCTCAGAAGGGTGCCCACTGGGGATGATGCTGGGGACTGTAGTAGAAGTAGCAGATGTGCAGGTGGCGGTCGTTGCGGCGGAGGCCACCACTGTACAGGTTGCTGTTCTGTCTTGCAGAAGGGGTGACACCAGTCCCTCACCCGGAGGCTCCGTGCCCTGAGCTGACTTCCCTTTGCCCTTGTGTCCCTTCCCCACCTTGGAAGTCTCTGCTGGGACCTTGCCACTGTCCTCTTTGGGTCTGGAAGAGGCCTTGCTGGGTGGTTGGTGCGGCTTTTCCTTTCGGCATGCAGGCCCCTTCTTTACCTTGGCAGGTGGCGGAATAGAGTGGTCCTTGGCCTCAATAGGTGGCACAGTGACAGCCCTGATGGGTGCCACCTTCGATTTTCCCAGACTTGCAGGGACCACAGTGGTCGAGGATTTTGTGGCTGAGGTGCTGGGCTGGGATCTGGACATGTATATTCCATCAACGCCACTCCATACATTGAGGTCCCATCCACCATGCACACAGTGTACTCACCTCTTTGTCTGGAGGACCGTAGAGTAGCGTGTACAGGGGGAGGACCCCATCCACCAGGTTGTCCAACTCCTCTGAAGCGAAGGCAGGGGCCCTTTCCCCAGACACTGTAGCCATTGTCGCTTCCAGACTCAGGTCACAGCACCACTTCAAGTGTAGGTCCTCTACTGTTGAAGGTCAGGTATCAAGTGAGTGAACACATAGAAAATGGCGGTTACGTCCACGGAGGTGCGTACCGTCACCACCGGCGTACATCGTCATTGGCTCCTGGAACCCATTGGGCCCAATGGTAACCAAATACAAAGAAAGGTACACTGTTCCATACGGCATCCAACCTATTAGGGGTGTCGGAAGAAAAAGAGCGAATAAAAGTCAGAGATCCAGAGGAGTATCAGGAGAGCCCTCAAGCACCCACTAGGGTGACCTGTTTCATCATTGGCAATCTCCACGTCAGACCGGTGCTGCAATGTCTGGCGGGCCGCCCCCCAATGGGGGTGGTACTATACCGAAGGCAATTTGCCAGATGAAGGTCTGGAATAAGAACTGACTAGAGAAGTAAAAAAGGATGTGTGAGTGAAGGAGAGTGCGGATAAAAATAGAAATGGCTCTGAGCCTAAAACATCATTTTAATGTATCAGAAAAAAGGTTCAGGCCAAGATTAAAAACATTCAGAGTATTGGCGGGGATAATGTCCTGCTATGCTCTATAAAGAAGGAAGGGTAGTACACCTAATCCTGTCTATTGTATGGTCAACATGTTTCGCGTCTTTTTTGGGTCAAAAAATGATCCCGTGACGCTTCGTCAGGACCCGGAAACTACTTCTCCTATTCAAAAAATGAAAACATGAAGTGCTGAGGTGTCACTTACAAGTTGAAGACAATTTGTCAAAGTCAGTAGGTCAATCAGTCTCCCATCCCACATTTGGGATTGAGCTCCCTAGGAACGCGCTAGCCTCGACCAAAGAGGTGATATTGTCATCTCCTCCGAGGTCGGGGTAAACCTGCCCTGAGACTCCGCACGCCAGGGCCAATGTTCTCTAACGTATTGTCCAGAGTGTTATCTGCCCTGCTGAAACACATGCGCAGCTACATCGTTTTCCCCCAGGTGGAGGATTTGCCCACAGTGAAAGGTGACTTCCATGCCCTGGGACACATCCCCAACATCATTGGTGCCATTGATGGTACACATGTGGCATTTGTCCCACCCCGCAGGGATGAACAGGAGTACAGGAATTGCAAAAGCTACCATTCCATGAATGTGCAGATGGTGTGTTTGGCAGACCAGTACATCTCCCATATGAATGCTAAGTATACTGGCTCTGTGCATGACACTAAAATTTGAGGAATAGCAGCATCCCTTATGTGATGGGTCAACTCCAGAGGCATGTCTGTGGCTAATAGGTGAGCCCATGGTCCCCACACAGTTTGAATAGGTGTCTGGATATGGTAGAGTCCCTAAGGGTTGGTGTGTGTCTAACAGATACCCCTCGATATTTGCAGATGACTCTTGTTACCCCAACCTGTCATGGCTACGGACCCCAGTGAGGAATCCCAGGACAAGGGCAAAGGAACGCTACAATGAGGCACATGGGCGAATTAGGAGGATAATAGAGCAGACTTTTGGCCTCCTGAAGGCCAGGTTTCGGTGCCTCCATCTGCAGGTGGCTCCCTATACTACTCACCGAAGAAGGTATGCAAGACCATCGTGGCATGCTGTATGTTGCACAACCTGGCTTTGCGATGCCAGGTGCCTTTTCTGCAGGAGGATGGGCCTGATGTTGGTCTTGTGGCAGCTGTGGAGCCTGTGGACAGTGAAGAAGAGGAGGCAGAAGAAGAAGATATTGACAACCGAAACAACATCATCATGCAGTACTTCCAGTGAGACACAGGTAAAAGACTGGCACTGCTCCTCTCATATCAGACTACTGTAGGACATTGTATAAGTCTGCCTTTTTACCTCTGTGTATGGACCCTGACAGTTCACTTTGCCTTTCCTTTTCACAGATCTGTGTACCACATTCTGCCAACTGCTATGCTTACTGGTGCCCAACAACTGTCATACTTTGGTATGTGCAAATGAACATTTACATTGATATATGTCAGAGAGGTTGTAATAACATACTTGTGAAAGTACAAACTGACTCCAGATTGTTTTGTGATTCAAGGGTGTTTATTTAAGTGCTAATCAGTGGAGGGGTATGTGCAATGGGCTGAGTCCAGTCTATTGGTATCACAGGTGCATTGTCCAAGGGGGCATAGGAAGTGGAGTAACGGCAGTTCAAGGTGATCAGGGTGACATAGTGGGACAGAAGGGTGACAATCAGGAGAGTCTTATTTCCTGGCGGGGGTCTTGGCAATGTTCTCTGTCTTGTGCCTGGATCGCAGAGACTGTTTGCGGGGTGGTTCTCCTTCTGCAGGGGATGGGGTGCTGGTGGCCTGTTGGTCCTGTGGCGGGACCTCCTGTCCACTAGCGCCTGCAAACGTGGAGGGCTGTTCATCGTTCAGGCTAGTGTCAGGGGCCCGTTGGTGTGCCACTGTCTCCCTCATGGTGTTGGCCATGTCTCCCAGCAGCCCTGCAATGGTGAATAGGGTGGTGTTAATGGACTTCAAGTCCTCCCTGATCCCCAGGTACTGTTCCTCCTGCAGCCGCTGGGTCTCCTGAAACTTGGCCAGTACCATGTCCATGGTCTCCTGGGAATGGTGGTATGCTCCCATGATGTTGGAGAGTGCCTCGTGGAGAGTGGGTTCCCTGGGCCTGTCCTCGCCCTGTTGCGCAGCAGCCCTCCCAGTTTCCCTGTTGTCCTGTGCCTCTGTCCCTTGAACCATGTGCCCACTGACCCCAGGTCCCTGATTGTCTTGGGTTAGTGGGTTTGCCTGGGGTCCCTGTAGTGGTGGACACACTGCTGATTGACGTGTCCTGGGGAAAGTGGCATGGGCCCGCTGGGTGGTTGCTGTGGTGGTGTTTCCTGAGGGGGGGGTCAGTGGTGGTTTGTGACTGTGGCAGGGGAACCGACTGTCCAGAGGTCCCTGATGGGCCGGGCTGGTCATCTTGATCCAGGCGTGCAGAGCTGCTGTTGTCACTGTGGGCCTCTTCTGTGGGGGACTGGATATGGCTGGCGTGACGTTAGGTAGGGGTCCTGTTGGGGTGTAAATGCATAGTTATTGTATCTGTGTGTGCCATCTTGTGCAATGGGTGAGTTTCCCTCTACTCCTGTGCTTGCATTATTGCCTTGGCCCTTGTGTGAGTGGTGATTTTGTGGCCTGGGTGATTCTCTCTAATGGGCATTCTTTGGTGATGGGTGTCCTTGCAGGTCTGTGATGGGTGTCCATGCATTTGTGTTACATGCAGGGCTTGGTGTTGGGATGGGTGGGTTGTGATATTGGGGCATCTGTGAGGTGTTGGGGTGATGGGTGTGAGGGTAGTGTATGGGTTTGTGATAGCATGCAGGTAGGGTGGGTGGATATAGTAGTAAAGATTTGCCTGACCAGAGTCCAGTCCTCCTGCTACTCCTGCGAGGCCCTCAGGATGCATGATTGCCAAGACTTGCTCCTCCCATGTTGTTAGTTGTGGGGGAGGAGGTGGGGGTCCAACGCCAGTCCTCTGTACGGCTACCTGGTGCCTGGATACCACGGAACGCACCTTCCCCCGTTGGACGTTCCACCTCTTCCTGATGTCATCCTGTGTTCTTGGATGCAGTCCCACTGCGTTGACCCAGTCGACAATTCTCGGACATAGCTCCATCTTCCTTGCAATGGATGTCTGCTGCACCTGTGATCCGAATAGCTGTGGCTCTACACAGATGATTTCCTCCACCATGACCCTGAGCTCCTCCTCAGAAAACCTGGGGTGTCTTTGAGGTGCCATAATGTGGAGTGGGTGATATGTGAGGTGCTGTTTGTTGTGCTGTGTGATGTGTTGTGTTGGAGTGTGTTGGTGTGTTCTTTGAGGTTCGTGAATGTTGGATGGGTGATGGTGTTGTGTGCCTGTGGATGCTGGTGTTGTGTTTGCTATTCTCTCTCTCTATGCTTCTTCCAAAAATATCATTGTAAGGGGTTGTGGGTAATGTGGGTGTGTGTTTTAGAGTGGTGTGAGTGTGTGGTGTGGTGTGTGTATGTGTATCAGATGTGTGTAGCTTGAATTGTCCAATGTGGGGGTGTTTTGTAAATGTGTGTGTATTTTGAGCGCAGCAGTGTGTACCGCCAATGGATTTCCACGGTTGAAAGACCGCCGCGTTGATTTGTGGGTAATGATACTGTGGGCGTATTTCTGTTGGCGTGACGGTGTAGGTTTTGCTATCGCCATTTTATCACTGACCTTTGGTGTGGCGGACTTGTGTGGATGTCTGTATTGTGGCGGATTACGAGATGTGGGTCGTAATACCTGTAGCGGATTTCCGCCGCAGCCACGGTATCTTGGCGGCCATCAGCACGGCGGTAAGTGGGATTAACCACCAGGGTTGTAATGAGGGCCTAATTGTTGCTGGAAAGGTTTATCCTGTAACTTATTTTCTCAAATTATCCCACTGGTGAGTATCTCAAGCCCTATTTCCAACCCAAGCCAGTGGGGTAACAAAAGTTTTACCACCCCACTCCCCAAAAAGGTATGCTGAGTGGGGCCCCATTCACTTACCATACCCACTATTTCAGCTGAGTGGCAAAACAAAACACTGCAAATCAGTATGAGTGGTTTCTGATTTACAAAATGGCTGTTTTCAGTCCCACTGTGTTTTTCGCTCACATGGCAGAAACACACCTCCAAGCAGACATTAAAGAAAATATTCTCTAAAAGGCACTCCCATCCCCTCTTCAAGAAAATGAGAGGAACTGGGAAGTTTATTGGCTTTTCACTAGATATGAGCTAGTAAGCCTAAGGCCTTATAGTCGTCCTGAAAGAGAGCTCCCAGGGTATCCCAGTACTTCAGATTCTGCCTCACAACACTCACTTCTTTGCAGCTGCTAATCGTGTGTGTGCCAATTAGTGACACAGAAAGCACAAAAGACAAATATCTCTCCCACAACGGAAGGGTACTTGTTAATGTCCCTACGTTATTTTTCATGTGCCAGTTATTAGTCCATCAAAATGCTTATGTAAAAAAAAAATAACAGCTACAAGCAGGTTTATATAACAGCTGCAAATCCATATTCTTTTTTTACACATCGGTTTGATACGTAAGTGTCGGCTGTCATGATATCAAACTCTACTTCATATATATGTAACTACACATTCCAGGCTGCTGCTCACGTATTCAGTGGTGTTGGCAATAACAACGCATTCTGCTGAAATATGCCTGGGCTGATTATTTTGCTTAAGCTGTTAAGGATTCATGACTAGATATTGTTACAATGTGTTACAAATGTACATGGTTGTCACCAGTGTTATTTCCTGGGTTATATATAGGAGCATGATGCTGGTTTGCACAAAACCTGAGTACAACACACATTGTCATGTAGGCTGTCATACAGCAAATAAAACACTTGACATGGGCAAAAGATGAGCATTCTAGAATGGCTCACAGTGATATCCACAACATAGGTACATAGAGATCCATTCAACTACAATATATAAACCTCACCCCCCGCAATTAGATACTTTGAAACATACAACATATCTATTTGCAGAGGTGAGGTATTACCTGGCTCATATATTGTGTGTTTTATCCTGGGATTCGGACAGGCGCTCTATAACTCAAACTGACCCTTATTTATTGCCTCTGCTGGAAACGTGGGTTTATAGTCTCCTGGTCAGGGGGAGCTTCACACAACTGCAAAGAGAAGCATATTCTGGTGATGTCCAGGCACATACAGACAGGTAGACAGAGCTATAACCACCTAAGATGGGTGCTGTATAAGTGTGTTACCTTTGTGCATTTCCAAAGTACATTTTTACTGCACCAATACAGTTTATGTGAGAAGACCCCTCTATCACATTTCTTACATTAATTTCTCTTAGTGCCCATCTCATGCCTATCTCTGTCTCTCCTTTCATTATTTGACCACTCGAGTGTAGCTAGCATTTCCACTCCATGCGCGGTAACAATGTTTAGGGTTGAGCGTGCAAGCGCTCTTTCCCTGTTGTAATCTCTCTGTTGGCTTTTAACCATGCCCATCAGTTTCGTTGGATGGTGGGCTTGCCTTTTAAAATTCGCTTGATTTCATTAGTGAAAGGCATGGATACGTCATGCCATTTCCGGTGTTTATACCTCCCCGAGCGCACCAGGCAACTATTGAAAACATACGAGGCTCTGTGTTTTCCACATGGCTTCTGAACTACTTTTTTTTTTATTTATTTCCCACGCAGCACAATCTTGCTGGTAAGTAGTCAAGTGCTTTGCATAACATTGACCCTGTTACATGGATAATTGCACTTTTGTTGGTTACATGCATAATTGCACTTTTGCCTGTTGCATGGATAAATGCATTTGCCGATACGTTTGACTGCGAGCGAACTTCTGTTTCCTTTTGTGTGTCTCCGTTACTCTCATGGTGGCCATTGGCTCGCTTATGTGAAACTGTTTCACTTTTCATTTTCAGTTTCTGTGGCAAGATTAGTCCGTTTAGGGGTTTACAACACTAATAGCTCCAACTCGAGCAAATGCAAGACCCATTGCATTGCAAATGCCTGTTTAGTAATAGAGCTGCACTGCTGCTTCCCATACTATACCTCTTTTGTGTGAGGGAACATGCACAATTGCTTCCCATGCTCTACCTGTTTGTGAAATCAGTTCACACTCCTACTACTACCCGTTATGTGCCAGTTTTGAATGAGGAAAGCCTGCATGTTTACTTTCAATACTGTATCTTTTGTATGAGGGGCACTTGTACTTCAACCTTCTGGAGTGTATCTGAATATGTGTAGTTGGTTTTTATAGTGGGTTTCCATTCTGTGACTTTGCTGTGTGTGGCAAGCATTCACTTCTCTTGCATCTGTGGTGCTTGTTAGGTATTGAGGAAACTCGTGCAGCTGCTCCATATGTTGACCCTGCTGACTGAAAGACATTTCACCGTGAACCTGTGTGAGGGAATCTTTCCATTTTGTCTTTGCTGTATTTCCTTTGTGTGTGCATGAAGTTCCCAGTACTAGAATCCATGCTGTACCATTTGTATGTGTCTAGAAACATGTACACTTGTTACCTGTACTCTATCTATTCCTTCTTGGAGAAACCTCTTGTGGTGCATCCTGGAGGAGTTAACTCTAAGGCCTCATGCTCACACCACTTCAATCTCGGTTGTTTCTGGTTTCTTCTATACAGTATACTGTCATGCAAAGTATGGATAGAAACTCTAGAAATGTCCCCCACTTGCCCACATATTGTGCCAATGATGGACATTACTGTAGTTACCAGAGCACTGCCTTCTTGGTCATAGAGAACTTGGAACTAGAGCAACCACTGGCAGATGATGTGGATCCGTTGTCTGCGCCTCACAAACTGGTATGGGGTGTTTTTTGCTTTCAAGTGTCCTTTGCAGTCTGTTGCCCAGACACAGCCTTAGTGTAGAGTGATGCTTCTCGTAGCAGTGTAGTCTCAGCCTAGAGGTGCAAAGGGGTGTGATCTTTCTGACACAGCTGCGATGAGGGGAAAGACAAAAAAGTTAGCTTCACCTAAAGCCTCCCTTTCACCTTGAAAAACGGATACTGCTGTTCCACTCTTCACCCCACCCATCTAGTGGTACAGGAAGTTTAATCAGACAGCTCCTCTCAGCAAAAGGCCTCATTGAATTACTGAAGGAGACTCTTATCTCCCCACTTCAGTGTCTAGGTCTCCTTCCTCTGACTTCTGGAATGCCAGCTATACACTTCCACTCTCTAGGAAAACAAGCTCACCTCCACTTTATGAACATGACCAGGCCAGTGGCATTCAGAATAGCCCTACACAGGCCTCTATTTACTTTGGCTCACCCATACACACAGTGCATGTGCCATAATCTCTACATAGAGAAAAACGCACAACATATACTTGGAGGTTGTTATCGAGGTTAGTGCATAGAAGCAGAACACTACATGAGTGGGCCAGTAAGTCGTTACTCAGGTGACACAGATAAAGTCTAGTCACAGCTATGGACTCACATAGCACAGTTTGCTGCCACCACCATTCTATGGACTATATGGACTTCCCATTTGACTCACTGCTGCAGGATGAAGGTGTCATTTCGGTGTGGGCAAAAATGGGATGATCCCAAGCAGGTTACACCTTCACAGAGTGATACTTTCTGACAGCCTCACAATTTCACTGTTCATACAGCAGTTACGAAAGTGAAAGTGAAAAAGCGGCGGAAAAAGCCAAGTTGCTAGCTCTTACCAGGTGAGTGGACCTCACATGAAGGAGTTCCCCACATGACACAACGTCGCATTCTTGTGCGACGTTGTGTCATGTGCTCTGCACTTTCCCCAGAAAGAGTCGAGAACCATGGACTGAAGGGGCCCACTCAACCGTGCCTGCTTCTCCTTCTCAGCTGAGCACACGCCCTGCGTGCAATTAAAGTGTTTCCTCTCCTGCAGTTGGAAGCCCCCTGAGCAGCAGGGTCCCCACATACCAAGGGGACTTTGGGGGCATTTGTTATGCCCCTGACCCAAGCCCTGAATATGCTATCTGACCAGGCAGTTATTTATATTCAGGTTTATTCATGGCTGTCATTTCATTTAGGGGTCGCCAAGGATCACAGTTGCGACCCAAGCCTTGCCCCTTGCGACCCCTGGCATTGCCTTTCCGACCCCTGGCCTCAGAGGTGGCAAAATCAGTACCCAGAGCACTGGGAAGATTGTCCTTACAGAAGTCGGTTGGAGCTCCACTTTCTTTATTTTCTGTCAGTGTTTTATCACACTAATAGCACATAATATATTATTCACTAGTGAGTAATATATTATTCAGTATTAGTGTAATAAAGAATGGAGTACAATTAGCTGGAATATGCAGTAGTATGGAGTAAATCATACTTTTAAATGAATGGTGTGTGCATGCTTGTGGGCGAGAGTCTGTGTGAGGGTGTGTATGTGTAAAAGTAATTATGCGTATGTAAAAGTGTGTATGTATAACATGTGTGACTACAAGTAAAGGTCAAATGGCGTGTGATACCACTTCCGCTACCCCTGGTATTTTGGCAAATTGACATTCGTGGGTTTATTAGTACTTCCAGATGATATAGTTCCTACCAGAACAGTGTAACTTCCACTCATCGTATATTTCAAGAACCAATTTTGTGTTTCGTTCCTTCCTCCGTTCAGCCTCCAGAGTGGCTCCAGTGTAGCTATGACAAACCTGTAGATGCCTTTGCCTGTGCCTGGGGCTCCCCTGGGACTTTCAGCTTCCGAGGAGTTCCACATAGATTAGTGTTTCTATTCTCTTTCTAATGGCTCTTTCCTATGTTCAGGAGATTGATGGCAACCCCAATGTTGGAGTTATGAGCCACATCAAGCAAACATTTTTTAATACCTAATGATCTGGACTATTTTCCATTTATGCAGTCAACCTTTACATGCACGTTTCTTGCAGATCCATGTTAAGTGTGCCTCAATATTTAAGATTCTGGGCTGATTCTCATACAGATACATCTGTATCATCCATCATGGCTGCAATCATCACAATACATGGAACAGACATCAATGATAAGTGGATCCAGATTGCCTCCCCCAACTGCCAATAATTTTCAGACTCTCCTACTCAGCATGGCCTTGTCATGATGAGCTCCAAATAACCCGTCTCAGTTCGCAGCTGCACATGCAACGAGGTCTATAGTTTTTTTTGCTACACCCACAGATGTTTGATTTATGCTTCTGCGTCTCTCAGTCGCAGTTTTTCGAGGTGTAGGTCATAAACGTCATTTAGGGGTCACCAGGGGTTGCAGCTACGGCCTCTGGCTTAGCGACCCCTGGCCTCAGAAGTGGCAAAATCAGTGCTTGGAACACAGGGGCAGCACGTCCTAATGGATGT
Organism: Pleurodeles waltl; assembly: GCF_031143425.1. NCBI lineage: Eukaryota > Metazoa > Chordata > Amphibia > Caudata > Salamandridae > Pleurodeles > Pleurodeles waltl. Next base: position 352,670,970 of record NC_090438.1, read on the forward strand.
CAGTTGAAGCTTCATGTTCCTGGATTTCCGTCAAATTCTTTATTACACAAATAGTAAACAATATAATTCACTACGAGTGTATTAACAGGGTTGTAACTAGAAGGCATAGTAACCTATCTGGCAGCTAAGGTCAGTAAAAAATGCATTTGAATGTATGTTGTACGCATGCTTGCGGGCGAGTGTGTTTGAGTGTGTGTGTGTGAATATGTGTAAAGGTCAAATGGTGTGTGATGTCACTTTCGCTACCCCTGGCATTTTGGTGAATTGACATCATGTGTAGGGTATTCATATTGATGAACAGTTAGCAAGGTGGCAAGATGTACTGGTTTATTTAGGTAGCCAGCTTTGCATGGCAAGCACCAGATTTTGAACTTAATTCCCACTTCAATGTGATGCCAAACAAGATTTTTGTCAATATTTGGGTGAGATGGTTAAGGCCTAGCAGCAAGCAAGCAAAGATCCTGCATTTTGTAAACTGGTGAGGGTAAAACTGCACCTTATCAAAAAAGACATGGTTCAATTCTGCTCTCTCCAAGTGCTGGTGCACTTTGTCCTGCCTAGCGCCAATGTGGGCACCTTTGTGCCATAGTGAAATGGTGTCTTAGTTAAGGTCAGGATAGTTTTGGGGCACCAAGGGTGACCTTTCTGCACAAAAACTAAAGTTCAAGGCTATTTCTTCTTGTTATGCCAGCCTCAAGACAGTGCATTATTTTGGCGCAAATCCTTGCCTTCAGCTCGTTTTGTGAATATTGGTTTGCATCAAAATCCATATATGGATGCAAAGAAACACCCATGCACCACCCATGGAACGCCTCACTAACGCAAAGCAATGCAAGTCAGCGCAATGTACTGCATTGCTCTTTTTTTACAAAGCAGCATAAGTCAACATTTGCGTTGCTTTGTAAATACCAAAATGGATTTTACATCTGGTCTGCATCAAAAAAGTGATACAACCTGATGCAAAATCTTTTGGCAATCTGGGCGTAAATGTTTAATGGGGGAAATGAGTCTTGCCATAGTATGCAGCAATGCTTAGAGAACCAAGGGAACAGTGAAGGGCACACACACAAGGTCAAAATCCAAACAAATAATTCGTTAATGGGCTGCTGTTTTCAGTTGATGGTCTTAAACAAATTAAGATGGAAATTAACAGACTGAGCTAATCTATTGATTTGAAGGATGACAGAATAAATGGCATAACATGTGAAGCTCATGAGTCAGTTGACTATGCTTTCTAATCTAGCAATTACATTTATGTACCTGTAAACCGATAAAAATGTATCAACGGTTAAAATAAAACAATAAAAATTGGTTAAAAAATGTGAAACTCGTGAATTTTACTGTTGGCTCATTTGAAGTACAAAATCTTTCCACTCAGTTACTCAAGAAGCAATGCTTCAAACATATTTATATGTTGGGTGTTGATGAGGAGAAATTCAATCTTTTGAGGATTACATTTTTTGGCATCAAATGATTTCAGAGAGGAAGGAGAAAAGAGTGAGGATATAATTTAACAACTTTGCTTTTAGATATATTTGTGTATCGTCTACATGGTTTATTAAAAAAGAATCATTACCCCTTGAATAACAAGCTCACTGGTTTGAGCTAAAAGTTAAATAGCCTTGTTGGTTTGAAGAATACCACTAGACATTCCTGCACTTCAAGAGATGTATTGTGCAATCTTTATTATTTAGAATTGGTTGGTTAAAGAAGGAGAGGCAAATCAGGACATGGCCTTGCAGTGCTCCAAAATGTTAGTACCCATCAATAAATAACTGTATTGAAGATCACTGAAAGAGTAATTTACAGGAGTTTGCAGGAAGTTCATTCAGCTAAAATAATGCAGGGAATATCTTCCACTTTTTTTAGACTGTCCGTTTCTATGATGTAGCCAGAGCAGTACCCTGATTGGTACATTATTGCTTATATAGGAGAACCATTGATTGAAAGGACATATTTTAGTGACTTAAACTGAGTTGGAAATTGGTCTCAAATGGGATAGAATGTTATTATTTAGATTGGTTTCTTTCAGCATAAGGAATCTGACCAATAAATACTTGATCTGGAAAGACTCTTCGTGTAAGAAAGGCATTAATAAATTCACCCTTATGATGTTAGCATGGAGAGTGTAAAGGAAGAACTTTGTTGATGTTACCTCTTATTTTGTAAACGCGTTTGCCTGAAATGGTTGTAAGTGGCATAGGGATCATATTGTGATGTCGTTTTCTGCACTGTGCTAGGGGGCTGAGCGTTTTGTTTTGGCATCTTCAATGCTTTACATGAGAAATATTGGAGGGTAACAGGCGTGGCTCCTCTGCTATGGCCGAGTAGCATCGCCCTTCCCCAGCAACAGCTGCTGCAAACCTTTTATTATAAAACGATAATAAACTACACTACATTTACTATTGTTTTATAGTAAAAGGGGTGGGGTCACGTGCGTATGTATGTTTGGCTGGCCGTCCCGGGTTGGAGAGAGAAGGTAGACACTTTCACTCTGCCTTGGAGCACCCTGGATGGGCCCTCCCGCTAATCTGAATGATGCTGTCATGCTGCAATCAGCATGACAGCAGCATTCGGTTTGGGCATAGGGCAGGCTGGGAGCCTGTGCCTGCAGCTGCAGCAGATGAGCAGCGCGGTGGTGGTGTCAGGAAAGGTCATTTTAATTTTTTTTTATTAATCTCCCCCGACACCCCCTCTAGAGAGCACCAGCTCACCTCTTCAAAGCGCCACAAGCTGCTCCTGGAAGTTAATGCATGTTTTGCTAACAGGAGAGATTGTAAACACTGTGTAGTAATTGCCTCCGTTTGCGTGCCAATGTTGGACACACATGCATTAACTCAGATTTTTCGAGTTGATGTATGCACTGAAGATGCTACAAACAAGTGCACATCCACCATTGGTGCTAGTGCAGTGCAGAAAACGCATCATGATATGGCCCCAACTGGCACTTAACTTTTAAATAGGGATGTTCCATGGAGTCCAAGTTATGTGTGATGTTATCTTGATTGATTTAATTTTGCTGATGAAAAGGTAGAATAGCAAAAGATGGAGTGGGGTGTGCTTGGTTATATTGGAAGACATCTGTCTCAATACAACGGTGCTGTAAGGAAAAAGAGACTGACGTGAATTCACCCGCTCCTCAGAATGAGATTCTGCTAGTACACGAACAAGCACTAACAGCAGAACTAAATACTAGAAGGAATGGGGACTGAGGGAAAGAAGGCCTCCAGTGAGTCAGAATTTCATCAAGTGCGTCTCAGATCATTTGCTACAGCGTTCTCACAAACTTCCATTCTCAGGCAGGTTAAGCGTACAATGCTGGGAACAAAAATATATTTAGTATTGCTCACAGACATTAGGAAGCACAGAAAGTGCCAGCAATACAAGCCATTAACCTTACTGGCTTCAAAGTGCCAGGCTACAATGAATCTAAGCCGCTGTTTAAGAAGCCGGCACAAGGATAAGCAAGTTCCAGGTTGAGAGGAACCATGGAAATGCGACAGAGAGAAACACCTTCCAAAGGCAAGTGAACACCTTAAATAGCAGCACTGCCTATCATGCCCTGGAAATCACTCCTCTTCACCTTCCACCTTCCCTGGTAATCTTGGCATCCCTGCCTCCATAGACCTGTCCTTCATAGTCGCACAGGGATGTGCAATGATTTGATTTCAAGACCGGAGGCTACCATTATGCATCAATCTTTTAATTGCAGCACCTTTAAAGAACTTTGCCACAATAAACCTCAATCTAGAATTTGAACACCATAGTCCATAAATAGTCCATAAATAGTTTGCTTATAGAACTCTCTTCCTCTTTTAAGTGTTGACCTTGAAGTACCAGTTTGTTGTGCTGTGTATGAAATTGTATGTGTTTTAAATGCAAAGATTACAGATGTTGAGCTTTGTAAGTTGAGCTTCTAATTTTTAGAAGCTATCTACCTGCTCAGGTGATAAGTATCAGTGTTTTATGTAAATGTTCTTTTTTTCTAAAACTAGGAATTTGTATTTCAATTATGTAGTATTCTTGAATTTTCTTAAAATTAAGCAATATAAATGTTTCTGAATGCCTGGAAATGTGATAATTAGCTTAGTGCATATCTTTCAAGGGGTGCGTTCAAATGCGTGTGATATTTGAATAAATTGATGCAGGATTCCTCTCAGATCGTATCCCGAGCATTAGGAAGCAGTGACTGCTCGTGCTTATTGCACATTGAACAAAGTAGCTAGCAAAGATATCGTGAGAGATCTCGTGACAATATAGCAGCCATTTTGGTTTGGGCAAAATTAAATAGAAGCATATGGCAAGGGCGAGAACATGCTAGTTACGATCGTTGGAGTCAGTTTCAACCATTACGATCGTTATCACAGGCAGAGCAAATTATTGGGGTGCAATCAGTCAGTAGGGTAGGAAAAGTTTATTTGAAGAGTTTTTGGGGGAATTTCTGATTGACTTGAGAATGTAGATTTTCCTAGTAATTTATGATGGAAAGTCTTAATTTTATTGAAGACACGGAGGCAAGTATTATGCTTCTCTAACTTGCTTTATTTCAAACAGCAGCAGTCAAGAAACTACAATTCCCATGAGGCTAAGGGAGACAGAAGCCAATGGGAAGAAGAAACGTATCGGGAGATGTACCAGTGGGGACAGAGAACATTATATAATCACTATACTTGACTGCGACCAGCCCTCTTTCTTGATGCGAGAAGGCTAGCCTGTGTGAAAGAACAAAGGAAATATAGCAAAAACAATGGCAACTGCCAACAATAGAGAACAAAGTTCTTGAAAAGAGTTGATCCAAGACTGGTAGAGAGGGGAAATCCAAGGCGCAGGAAGTGAATCATGTTAACAACGAGGAGGATTGCTGGACCAGGTTGCTGATGTTGGAAAGACCGTCTGACGTTCAGGATAAGTTCTGAAGTTGATTAGACAATGCTGTATGGAGGGAGGAAGAGTCGACAAAACAATCTGTGGTGGGATAATACTCGCCTCTGTGTCTTTAATAAAATTCAGAATTTCCTTCATAAATTACTAGGAAAAACTACATTTTATGGCAAGACTGGAGGCTCCTATCATGCTTGTTTAAAGCATGTTAATTATGACAGAAGTTGCTGTAAGAACTGGCTTACAGTAAAAAGTTCTAAAGACGTTGTCATTAGACCAATCAGCCAATCTCAGAATGTCCTCTAGTCTAGAACCCACCCAAAAAGCTTTGGTAGTCATAGCTCCTCTGGAAGAGTGAGCGCCAAAAACTGAAGTGTCGATACCTGCTAAGGAAATAACCCAACGACCCATCTGGCTAGGGCAGCCGAGGTTACAGGTTCGCAAAATTCAATAAGGAGCTGGGAAAACGAGGACGTTCTGAGATTGGCTGTGCCATCTTCGTAAACCTTAAGACATTGACCTAGACATAATTTAGGTTGGTTAGGGAAATACGGGTAATATGGGTAAAACACTGAGCGCAGATTGGTTTTGGTACGTTTGTTGATGGAGAACAAAACACCTGTAGGGGAGAATTGATGAGAGGAAATATCTAAAGCTCTCACATGTGATAAACGTTTAATAGAAACTAAACAGAGTGACATAGTGAGTTTGGCTGAAAGCATTTTCAACTATAGATCAGAATTATCTTGCCAGGAGAGAAACAAATTTTAAAAAACATTAACATTCCCTCAAATACTTGGGTAAAGGAGGGAAAGAAAACTTTAGTCACTTTAGGAGACGACAGAGCAGAGGATGTTCTCCCATAGGTTTTCCATTGATGTAAGCATGCTGCAAGGAAATAGCTGATCTATACAGGTTGATTGTTCTGTAAGACTTACTTGTGCTGGCTTGGGCGGCTAGGAAATTGATTACGTAAATTATGTCGGCTGAAAAGGGATCGAGCTCCCTTCCCACCCACCAGCTTGTCCAAAGAGACCAGGCAGAAATGTAGGCTTTCCTGGTGACAGGAGCCCAGGCTTTGTTAATAAAGTCGGAAGCTTCTGCCAAAATAGGAATGGAAGATTGCGAAGACCCGGAACCTTCCAGGCCGAAAGAGTGAGAGTATAGTCATGAATGAGGGTATGTGGATAACCTAGGGAGTGCCGCAGGAGGGAAGGAAAGATCGGGAGGAGGACTGGGAAGTCGATTGTCAGCTCCAGGAGAGGGGGAAACCAAACCTGGGATTGCCAAAAGGGAATTACAATTATTAACGTCGCTTTTTGGCACCTGACTTGAGCGAGTACCCTGGTAAGCATTATGAATGTAGGAAAAGCGTAGTTAAGAGAAGAGGACCAGTCCTGAAGTAAAGCATCGGAAGCTAGCGCTGAAGGATCCGGTCGCCAACTGAAGAACAGGGGAAGTTGTGTGTTTAGGCAGGAGGCAAATAGATCTATCTTGAAGGGTCCCCGCTTGTCGAGAAGAGATTGGAAAACTGAGGAATGGAGTTTCCAGTCGCTGGAATCTCTGAGGAAGCGAGAATGCCAATCCGCAATCTCATTCAGAGAATCTGGTAGGTATTCTGCAGAGAGTGAGATTTTGTTGCGAGGACAATGATCCCATAGGCTTTTTGCCAGATCTGCAAAAAGTTTTGACCTGGTGCCCCCTAAATGGTTTATGTAGCGGACAGCTGGTACATTGTCCATATGAAGGAGGATGGTACATTGAACCCTGTGTTTTGCAAGGCTTTTGATTGCAAAGGAGCCCTCAAGCATCTCTAAATAATTGTTATGCAATTTGGACTCCTCTGAAGACCAGGAACCTCCAGTCGAGATTGTACCACAACGGGCGCCCCAACCCGTTAGACTTGCATCTGATTCTAACACAAAATCTGGGGCTGATGCAAAGATAGTCCTGCCGTTCCAGGCATCTAAATGGTCTATCCACCACTGAAGTTCTGAGCGAGACTGTTGGTCCAGATTGATTGTTTCTGAGTATGAAAGCCCTTTTCTGAGATGACAAATTTTTGGAGGGGACTGGGAAATATGGCTTGGATTGAAGAGGCGAGAAGACCCACGATTCTTACAAGGGATCTGAGAGAAATTTGGGAACTGTGGAGAATTTTCAGAATCTCTGATTTTATAGATTTTACTTTTTGCTGAGGGAGATGTAGAGTAACGGAAGAGGAGTCGATTATGAACCCCAAGAATTCTATTTTTTGGGAATGAGTTGTGATAGATTTCTCCTTGTTGATGGGGAAACCTAGCTGATATAGGAGAGGGCATGTGGTTTGAAGATGCCACTGAAAAGAGAGGCGGTTTTGGTGCATAAGGAGGATGTCGTCGAGGTAGATTAATAGTCTGATGTCTAGGGATCCGACATGAGCTGTTACCGGTTTCATTAGTTTTGTGAAGCACCAGGGTTCTGACAAAAGGCCGAAAGGAAGGGAAGAAAACTGGTAAGTTTGGCCCTGCCACTGGAATTGGAGGTATTTTCTGTGATCCACATGGATAGGAACGGATAGGTATGCGTCCTGTAAATTCAGGCGAACCATGTAATCGTAAGGAAGAAGAATATCTCTTAAATGGACGAAGTGTCTGTATACGACGAATCGATTGAAAGCTCTGAGATTGATGACCCGTCTTAATTTTTTGTTCTTCTTTTGAACTAAAAAGAGAGTGCTTAGAAAGCCTGAAGGATCTGGACTGGAAACTTGGATGGCTTGTTTCGAAAGAAGGGACTAAATCTCTTCCGAGATGAGAGAGGACACTTCTGAGGAAAAACGTAGAGGAGGGGGACAGTATGTTTGGCGAGGGGTTGAGTAGAGTTCTACTGAATAATCTTGGATTGTATTGTGAACCCATGGATCCTTTGTGATAGTGTGCCATTTTGCTGCAATCAAATGAAGGCGACCTCCTACAGGAGGAAGGCCAGAAATGGGGCTTACCTTGTTTATAGTTGTGTCTGGAACCAAGTTGTCCATGACCCCAGTAACCTCTGCCACGATGGGGGTAGGACTGGGGTTTGAAGGATTGTGTCTCATAAGCAGAATTGAAGGAGCCTCTGGATCCTTCTGACCGAAAGGAACGGCAGGTAAAGCGGCTCCTGCCTGTACCGGCCCTTGCAAAATCCTGTTGGGTAAAAAGTTTTTTGATGGATTGTTCTGACTTGTCTATGGAGGCAAAGGTAGAGACACATTTTCCCAAGTCTTTAATAAACGAATCACCGAAAAGGAGTCCGTCCGCTTTGATACCCGCATCAATTGAGGCAAGGTTAGCCAATTTGGGATCTAATTTTAACAGAAGGCCTTTTCTCCTCTTGTGAATAATAGTGGCATTTGCGTTGCCTTGGAGGCAAAAGGCTCTCTGAATCCATAATGAGAGCTCCAAAGGATCAATATCCGTATTCTCAGTTCTGGCCGATTCTGCCATATCAAAAATATGGGCCAACGGGCCCACCAGGTCTAAGAGTTTGTCCTGGCAGTTCGACCAGGCCTTGTCGACTCCTTTGCGGGGGTCTTTGCCAAATTTTGAAAAGAAGGTAAGTAGGGGTTGGTCGATAGAGGGAGTGGAGGTAATGTTGGAACAAAGGGATGGTCTAGGACATTCTGATCTCAGTTTACCCCTTGTAGGTTTGTCTAGAGGAAGTCTCAGTCTGGAAGCAATGTAATCTCCTACAAGAGAAGAGGGAAACCATTCGGTGGAATTGGGATGGTGAAGAGGGAAGGGTCAAACATGGGATTACCATCAAAATACAGAATCAATTTGGCTGCAAAAGGATTAGAGGAGGAATGGTCCATTTTAGTTTTTTTTGGAGCAGGAGAGGACTGAGATTGGGAGCCCCATATATCTGGATCGTCGTCCATATCGTCCATGTCACTCATGTCATCATCATTGTCAGAAATGTGAGAAATCACAATCTTTTTTGGCGCGCTCGAAATATGTTTCGTTTTAGCAGTACACTTCTCATGAGAGACCTTTAATTTCCCCTCCTTCAAAGGAGGCCTGGGAGGAGACTCGTCCTCAACCTGGGTTTGAAGAGGCTTCACCAGTCAGTTCAGCACCATTAGGAGTGACCTTAATGTGGGCTTTTGGGAAGATAAATCCTTAATTTTACGTTTTCTGCTATCCCCCGCAGAATGGGCCAGTAAGGATTTAGAAACCATACTCTTTACAGAGGATTCAAGGTTTCTTGTCATTTTGCCCATAGAAATTGAAATGGCTTGTGCCGCAGCCTCATTAATAAAATTAAAAAAATCTTGGTTAAAAACATCATCATCATTGATGGAATGGCCAGGGGAGTTATCATTATCCATTTTGTAAGCAAAAATAATGATAAGACAGTGTTGGGGAAGAAAGGGTTAAATAGTTGGGGAGTGCTGAGGAAAAAAACAGTACACGCCCAACAGGGCGTTACCGGAGCCGAGAAGGCTGAGATTAAATCATCCGCTAGCGAGGAAAGCAGTTCGGCGAAAAATCCTGAAGAAACGGAGGCAGCGGTGGAGAAACAAAGATTTAGGAAGAATGGCAGCACAAAACTGACGTCGCAACTGTTGCGGCGGTTGCAAGTATGGAAGGAGCTCGCGCAATGGTGAGGAGGAGCGGGAGGGGGAGAAGCACCGATAAAGTGAGGAAACACAGCGGGCGCACGCGCAACGTTGAAAAGGTGCGGGAGGGAAGCGCCGAAGGGAAAGAAATGAATTGCCGTGGGCGCAAGTTAAAAAGGCGTGCTCGGCAATATAAAAACGTATTAACTGACAACTAAGTAAATATATATACGTTATACAAACAGCGTAAACAATGTGGAAAAAAGAGGAACTGAACACTTACCTTGACTGCGAGCAGCAAGAAAGAGGGCTGGTCGCAGTCAAGTATAGTGATTATACTATGTTCTCTGTCCCCATTGGTACATCTCCCGATATGTTTCTTCTTCCCATTGGCTTCTGTCTCCCTTAGCCTCATGGGAATTGTAGTTTCTTGACTGCTACTGTTTGAAATAAAGCAAGTTAGAGAAGCATAATAGGAACCTCCGGTTTTACCATAAAATTTGGAGTTAGTAGTTGCCTTGTGCATGCCCAGATCTCCCCTGACCAAGAATGTTCCTGGCAGAGTCAACTTTTGGTGACAAAATGACTTGTGTGCTTTTCCTCTTTGCTTTGAGTTTACGTGAAGCAACGGTGAATTGGGGTACACCCCATGGAAAATGTGATCTTGACCATTCTTCAAAATCACAACTCGCCTTGCTCATACAAAAATGAATAGTTCTTTCAAGAAATTTAATTTCTGATGAAAACTTCTAATCACAGATTCCTCACTTTAAAATATTCCTCAGGTACCAGACTGGATCTGCAGCTTTTATCATAGCACTGTTCCTGCCCACCAATAAGTGGTCCCTTGAAACTCTGAGTTGGCTCAGTATCCCCCGAGAGGTGATGGACTAGAGCCACATATATGCACCATCCACATGCTGGCATCAATTCCTTTCTTTCTATGCCTTCCGGGGACAGATCAGGAGCTCTGCAATTGAATTTGTAGGTTTCCAATCATTCCACATTTTCTACAGAGTGCTTGGGAATTATATCCCCATAGACAATTACAAGATTCAAACAGTGCCATGATTGGACATGAAAATTCATAAAGTCTGCCTTTGGAATATGGGCTCCAGACAGGACTCAAAGTCACCTGAAGGTGACTCAAGACTGGGAGCTGAGGTTGTATGTCACCCAACACAATAAGTCAAGGGCCTTGTGCACATGCCCAACCAGTGGGATGCAGGATCCCACACTTTCTTTCCGGTTGGGGGTCCATCATATTCCACAGACGGATCTTGCAAATTCTTCAAAAAGGCCATGTCCTGCATTTTCTCTCCTAGTCAAATCTCCCTCACAAATTTCATAATTGCATCTGCCTAACTTGCTGTAGGAGATGCACCTGTTGGTCTGCAAGGGTGCCATAAAGGGGGAGCCAGACTTGGAGAAAGGCAGGGGTTGTTACTCTTACTATTTCTTTGTCCTGAAAAATTATTGGGGGGCTAAAGCGTATTCTGAGCTGTTAACCCTGAAAGCCTTCCTATGTGATCAGGAACTGGTCAACTGGATGGTGCCCTTGGACGTGCAGAACACTTATTTTCATATACTTTGCCTGCAGTGCCACATGCATTACCTGCAGTTCAAGTTGACCAGGAACATTTTGTGTTTGCCGTGTTCTTCTTCTGCATCACCAGTGTAGGAAGTTGGCTCTATATACTATTTCAAAGTAAGAAATAGTGTGCACAGAGTCCAAGGGTTCCCCTTAGAGGTAAGATAGTGGCAAAATTAGATAATTCTAATGCTCTATTTTGTGGTAGTGTGGTCGAGCAGTAGGCTTATCAGAGGGTAGTGCTAAACATTTGTTGTACACATACAGGCAATAAATGAGGAACACACACTCAAAGACTTACTCCAGGCCAATAGGTTTTTATATAGAAAAGTATTTTTTCTTTAGTTTATTTTGAGAACCACAGGTTCAAGATTTGAAGTAAACACTTTAAATGCAAGGAACTTCATTTAGATGCTTTAGGAACTTTGAATAAAAGCAATATCATATACAGTCTTTGTAAAAATGGCAATAAGCTATTTTCAAAGTGGACACAGTGCAAAAATCAACGGTTCCTGGGGGAGGTAAGTAAAGGTTAGGTTGTGAGGTAAGTAAAACACTTACAAGTCTCAGTCCTGGGGCATAGGCAACCCACTGTTGGGGGTTCAAGGCAACCCCAAAGTTACCACACCAGCAGCTCAGGGCCGGTCAGGTGCAGAGGTCAAAGAGGTACTCAAAACACATAGGCGCCTATTGAGAACAGGGGTGCTCCGGTTCCAGTCTGCCAGCAGGTAAGTACCCGCGTCCTCGGGGGGCAGACCAAGGGGGTTTTGCAGAGCACTGGGGGGGACACAAGTAGGCACACAAAACACACCCTCAGCGGCACAGGGGCGGCCGGGTGCAGTGTGCAAAGCAGGCGTCGGGTTTCAGATGAGAATCAATGGAGGACCCGGGGGTCACTCTAGCGGTGCAGGCAGGCACAGGGGGGGCTTCTCGGGCCAGCCACCACCTGGGCTAGGCAGAGGGTTGCCTGGGGGTCACTCCTGCGCTGAGGTTCAGTTCCTTCAGGTCCTGGGGGCTGCAGGTGCAGTGTTGGTTCCAGGCGTCGGGTCCCTTGTTACAGGCAGTCGCGGTCAGGGGGAGCCTCTGGATTCTCTCTGCAGGAGTCCCTGTGGGAGTTCAGGGGGGTTAACTCTGGCTACTCACGGGCTTGCAGTTGCCGCGGAGTCCTCCCTGTGGTGTTTGTTCTCTGGATCTCGAGCCGGGGGCGTCGGGTGCAGATTGTGAAGTCTCACGCTTCCGGCGGGAAACGTGCAGTCTTTGAAAGTTGCTTCTTTGTTGCAAAGAAGTAGCTGGTTATGAGCAGAGCCGCTGCTCACGGGAGTTTCTTGGTCCTTTAGTCCAGGGCAGTCCTCTGAGGCTTCAGAGGTCGCTGGTCCCTGTCGGATACGTCGCTGGTTGCAGGTTTTCAAGGTTGGAAACAGGCCAGTAGGGCTAGGGCAAAAGCAGTTGTCATCTTCCTCCTTCTCTGAAGGCTTGTAGGTCAGCAGTCCTTCTTGTTTCTTCAGGTTGCAGGAATCTGATTTCCTGGGTTCAGGGTCGCCCCTAAATACTCAATTTAGGGGTGTGTTTAGGTCTGGGGAGCAAATGGCTACTGTCCTTGAAGGTGGCTACATCCTCCTTGTGCCTCCTCCCTGAGGGGAGGGGGGCACATCCCTATTCCTATTCGGGGAATCCTCCAAAATCAAGATGGAGGATGTCTAAAGGCAGGGGTCACCTCAGCTCAGGACACCTTAGGGGCTGTCCTGACTGGTGGATGACCCCTCCTTGTTTTTCTCATTATCTCCCATGTACTTGCTGCCAAAAGTGGGGGCTGTGTCCAGGGAGCAGGCATCTCCACTAACTGGAGTGCCCTGGGGCATTGCAACATGAAGCCTGAGCCTTTGAGGCTTTGTTTCTGGCCTCAGAGGGTACAAAGGCCCTCGCCCCAGGGGATCAGAAACTCGTCTCTCAGCAGCAGGCTGGCACAGGCCAGTCAGTCCTGCACTGAAGGATTAGGTAAAATACAGGGGGCATCTCTAAGATGCCCTCTGTGTGCATTTTTAAATAAATCCAACCATGGCATCAGTGTGGGTTTATTATTCTGAGAAGTTTGATACCAAACTTCCCAGTATTCAGTGTAGCCACTATGGAGCTGTGGAGTTCGTTTTTGACAACACCCAGACCATATACTTTATATGGCCACACTGTACTTACAATGTCTAAGAATAGACTTAGACACTCTAGGGGCATATTGCTCATGTAGCTATACCCTCACCTGTGGTATAGTGCACCCTGCCTTAGGGCTGTAAGGCCTGCTAGAGGGGTGACTTACCTATGCCACAGGCAGTATTTTGTGTGCATGGCACCCTGAGGGTGATGTCATGTCGACTTTGCCTTTTTCTCCCCACCATCACACACAATCTGCAATGGCAGTGTGCATGTGTTAGGTGAGGGGTCCCTAAGGGTGGCAGAACACATGCTGCAGCCCTTAGAGACCTTCCCTGGTCACAGGGCCCTTGGTACCGCTGGTACCTTTTACAAGGGACTTATCTGTGTGCCAGGGGTTTGCCAATTGTGGAAACAATGGTACATTTTTAGTGAAAGAGCACTGGTGCTGGGGCCTGGTTAGCAGTGTCCCAGCACACTTCTCAGTCAAGTCAGCATCAATATCAGGCAAAAAGTGGGGGGTAACTGCAACAGGGAACCATTTTCCTACAACCAGTACCCCTAGAGTGTTCATGAAAGTGATGGCGGAGGTAGCTGTTCAGCTTCTGAAGTACGTTCCTGTACTTCAAAGGGCTGTCTGCTGAAGGAGGGCTTGTCTCATTTAGTTTTCGACCACATATGGACAATAGCAGAACTTTTGACCTCATTAGGCTTCACCATAAACAAGCCAAAGTTCTATATAATTTCTTTAGAGAGGCTTTCATTTATTGGGGTGATTTCGGCATGGTAACATTAAGGGCTGTTCCTCCATAAAGCCCAAGACATTTAGCATCAAGGCAGATCTTCCAACACCATCCAGGCCTCAGAGGAGACAGCTCGGGATCTTCAGTGGAGGTGGACCTATGTCAATTTCTCCAACAGCAAGCCCTTCTCACTACTCCACTTAGAGGTGGCAGTGGTGATGCGTGCACCACTGCTGATTCTGGCAGAGGTGGGGGTCAGAGGACTCTGGTTCTTAGTAGAGGCCCAGCTCCAAATTAGTGTGCTGGAGCCGCAGTCCATTAATTTGGCCATGAAGACCTTCCTGTCCTCCATTAAGGGGAGCCTGTGAAGGTCTTCACGGACAATACCACCTCTATGTGGTACAACAACCAGCAGAACAAAGTGACATCCTGGGTCCTGCAACCCAGGAGGCTTTGCATCTCTGGAGGTGGCAAGGATGCCAGGGCACCTTTGTGGTTGCCAACTACGTGGTGGGGTCGCTAAATATCAGAGTGGATGAACTTAGCTGGTGGCTTGCAGATCCAGAGAGGTGTCTGCATTTTGAGGTGGTGCCGCATGTCTTTCTTTAGTGGGAGAAAACCCTGGCTACATCTATTTTCCACTGGCCAGGACATGCAGCGTTAGTAATTCTGTACACTGGCGTTTCCACAAGAACACTCACTAGTAGATGCATTCTAGCTGAAATAGTACAGGGGATTCGTATATGCCTCAAGTTTCAAGTTCTAAAGAAAAACAGGAATGGCTGGGTCAACTTATCCTAGTGGCCACAAATTGGTCCAGGAGAGTGTGGTTCCCAGAACTATTGGGCATGAGCATCTGTCCTCTGTTCAGGATGCCACTCTTTGAGGACTTATTTTCCCGGCAGGGCAGGGTCCTCCATCTGAATCTACTCAATATACACCTTCATGTATGGAGACTGAGCAGCGGCAACTGACTCCATTTGATTTGCTACTTGAAGTGGTGGTTGTCATCCTTCCCACCACAGAACTCTCCATTAAATCCATTTATGCTGGCTTTGAGATACATTTTTTATCTGGTGTGGTGCACAAGACACTGACCCTTTACAGGTAAAGCTCCTTTTGTTTGTGTTATCTTTATCCCAGCAAAGCCTTGCAGTGGCCACAATATAAGGTTATTTGTCAGTCCTTTCTACATTTACCAGACCAGCCAGCCTTGTTTAAATCATCTACTGTAATGAGATTTATTAAAGGTGTAAAACATTTCCTCCAAATCCGTTTGTGATGTTACGGTGAGACCTAAATTTGTTCTTAGCTTTTAATATTTGTATTCCCTTTGAGTCTATGCATAGCAGCTCGCTGTGTCTCCTGACCTTGAAATCTGCATTCCTCATTATGATCATGTCAGCTTGTTACGTGAATGAACTGCAAACAACTTCTGTGCAACCATCCTACACCAATATTTTTTGGACACGTTGGTGCTGAGACTCCCTTCCATGTTTGGTAGTCCATCACTTTGCCTCTTTTCTTTGCTTTCCCCGACCCTGCGAAGGAGGAAGAGAGAACCATTGGTTGGACTACAAAAGGCATTCAGGCTTTTACAAGGATTGTACCAAGTATCATCATGTGGATAATCAACTTTGTGTGATTTTATGGAGCAAAGAAATGGAAAGCTGTGCAGAAGTGGACCCTTTTGAAGTGGCCATTTACACCAGGCCTCAGGCTACTATAACAGTGTTGGCATAATGGTTGTCTGTCCTTGACATCGGCCAGGCTGTGACATGGGTGTCAGTGAGTAAGTTTATTAAAACACTACTGCCTTGACATCCAGGTCCAGCAGTTCTGCAAGACTTTTTGATTTGAGCCCACTCAGACCCTCCACCTTGGGGAGGTACTACTTTGATATCTCTTCTAAGGTGAGTAATCTGCGGTTAGAAACATCCATTAGAAGAAGAAGTTACTTATTTTCTTGAGGTCTTTCTGGTGATTTATTACTGCCTTCTCACATCCCCTCTCTGTGTAGTGGCCTCTTTTTAATGTCTAAAATGATCCCAAGTTAGTATTCAGCACACTGTTACCAACAATCATTCACACTCCGCATCTGAGGGTGTGAAAAATGGAAAGACAAAGACGCAAGGGGATGGTGCTTATATGTGGTTCCACTCTATCACCTCTGGACAGGAAGGAGCCATTGTGCATCAATGGCATAAGGTTTGGATCCAGTCTTGCGCCCGCAGGACATTGTAAAGTGAGGAATCTGAGGCTAGATAAAGTATCCAAAAGAAAGATGCCATTGGGGGTTAGATCTGGTCAGATCTGAATTGCTTGTAGCTCTTTAATAGTTTCCTTAATATTATCTGTTTGCTCCTATATGCTAGAAGTTGTGGCAAGCGAAGTACAACAGTCAGTACGTACAATGATACAGACCCCTGATTTTGCCACTAAACGATAGTCTACTACCATTATTTTTTTGCATCAGCATTTTGTCATGAGTTTCTAACTGTTCTGTCATTAGCCCCAGAGCTATTGTGAGAGAATTAGCTATTTCTTATAAACCTGTTGTATTTCTCCTTATTTTTTTTTTTAAAGCAACAGTAATCCCGATTATGGAAATTAAAGCAGAGAAAACCTAGTAGTGGTTGAAACAGCCAGCCTGCCCACTTGTCATTCTAAAGGATGACTATCAAAGTGTCTTATAGCAGGAATGATATATCCTGGATAACAAGTCCCAATCCAGTCTAAGGGTACTCAGGAGTAAGTCCTTGTTGATGGCACTGGAGAAGCAACAGTCCATGGGGAAGGCAATACCCAAAAGGCGTTAACTTGAAAGAAATGTTCTCCACTGTAATTTACATTTACTGCGTCCAATAAAAAAATACCAGAGACCTTTGCTCCTTGGAGCTCACCAATAAATTATTGCTCAGTCATTTCAAGATGAGTCACATCTGGCATGTTGTGGTTGATAGGATTAATATACTTTTCCAGCCCTGGGAAAGAAGAGAGGAAGATGCCGGCATACTTTGGTAGTCTATATATGAAGTGGAAAAGGTGAAGGCAAGTGTCATCAAAAATGATGGGCACTCTGTTCAAAGGAATGCTAACTCCCACTTCAATAGGCATGTGCATTCGAATCCAGTAGGAAGAGGAGTTTGGCATCTGTCTGTACTTTTCCAGCCGCAACACATAAGAGTTGCCCTTGTTCTTTGAATAATTCCCCATCCTGGAAGGATGTTCTCTACCACTGGCCACATGACCAAAGCAGCAAGGAAGATAGCAGGCCAGACTCCCAGGGGATTTCTGGAGGAGGCTGCTTACCTCAGAGGCAGGCTGTAGCAATGAGAGCCTGTCAATGCAGCTTAAAACTGTAGTGATGCAGTAGGCAAGGAAGGTGGGTACAGAGACTTTAATCCACCAACAGATGACAAAGCCACAGCAGAAGCAGTTTCAGCAGATGGTCATGGGTGAGACAGGTTCTAAAGTGACCACAGGGGCACTGTAGTCTCTAGGAGGAGTGACTTCCTTACAGTGAGAAGTAAATCCAAGTCACCATGCTGTGGCAGTTGACCACTGTGTTTGTGATAACCAGGCTCTGATACGGGCCATGCCAGCAGGAGTGCATACTTCTTATAGTATGCTCAAATGTATACCCAATATCCAGGCTGGAGAGAATGGCAGGCCCTAATCTGGCATCTGAGAACTGATATTGTAAAGGCATTGTGTTTTCTGCAATATTTTTAAAATCATCATCATTTAACTGTGAATCCAGCTTGGCAGTAGAAATAGGGATTTTATGGGAGCATCATGCAATGACCGATGACTATTTCATGTGGACTCAATTTTGTCTTTCAGGTAAAGATTGCTCTCATGGTCTCTGGGGCTAATGGTAGAGCTTCAAGCCATTTTAACTGTGACTTTGAACTTAGCTATCTTATTCTTCAAGGTCCCATTATTCCTCTTAACTTTGCCCATGGACTCAGGGTGATAGGAACAATATAAATGATGTTCCGAGAGCCTTAGAAACTACCTGCACTACTGCTGACACAAATGTGTTGCTTGGTCACTAATTCATCTTTGAACCTTGAATCTAGGAATAAAGTATCTAACCAAATTCTTAGCTAATCAGTTCTCACAACGTGCATACCAGCATTAGCAATTTTGCTTCTTCGCATCCAAAAGGAGCCAAAAGTTGTACTTCGCTCCAAATGCATACTTTCAGTCTGCGTCCACAATAAGTGTTTGTTTTCTTGGCTAGGACGCAAGCCTGAGTGAGCACCGAGCTCTGCAATTTGGGCTGATTTCACAATGGGCAAGAAGTTGCAACTATGCACAACTTGGTATCCAGTACAAAAATCAAAATCGGCAGCTATGGTGCCTTCATCGTTTCTGAGACATGATGCATCCAAAAATAAGTAATTCACGTTCATTGAAGGGTACATCAGGCAAATTAATATGCAGCTTAGTAACTGGGCTGTGGTCTGAACACAGTCATGCATATCTCCATCCTAACTAGTAGGTAAAGGAGATCAAAGTAATATGGAATGTGGAAAACAACATTATTTCACATTGAGATAATCATCTGGCCGAGTTTTTGTAGTCAAGAGGAGTGCAACCACAGAGTGGGGCACAGCAACAGTTGGTGGAGAACATAACATAAGCATTTAACAAGATTTGTGGCAGCCACCACAGGCCGTAAACAAGGTGGGAGCCCAGCCATGACTGTGTTCAAAACTGAGGAGTAATAAACTAAGGGTTTTTTCTGATCCCTTTGGCTTTTTACTAACACCCCAAGTGAAACTCATATTTTTCATAACATTAAAGGGTAAAAGGTTTGGCATAATCCAGGAGCCCCAAGGCAGATGCCAAAGTCAACCTTTGCTGCATTCTCACAATTGCATTTTCACTCTGCTAGACCACTGCAAGAGTTCAGGGGTGTCTTTTCAAATAAATTCTTACAAAGGCTTGGCCATCTCAGCAGAAAGCATAATTTACTCTGCAGCAGCATTCTTTCCATTTTGTTTTCCTCTGTGTGCGGCAATAAGGGTCTCTTTGCACCTCAGCCAACACTAAGTGCACCAGCTCATGCAAGTAAGTACCTTTCTCAGATACATGGCATTCAAAGTGGGAGAAGGAGCCTCCTGAGTGTACACTCGTAGTGAGTGAGGTACCTTGTTCCATTGTGTTGTAAACTGGGGGATGTGAGTCCCTGAAGATTTATATTAAGGAGCCAGAAAGACACTTAAACAAGTACTTTCATGATTTAAAAATAGTTTAAGATGAACAAATTGAAAGCTTGTGGTCTACTAGCTCTCCATTCATGTAATTTCTGTGCTATGGTGAACGTTCTCAATACAGCAAAAAAAAAACTTGTTTTTGAGAAATTACTTGCTACCACTGTTTTATATTTTTGTTGATCTATCCTCTTAAAATGATCCAATTCAGTAGTGGTGATTTTATCAACCTTAAATGGATGAAGGGGTGAGTGAGCAGGATTTGACCCTGTTTCTTGCATATTAAATTCAGACTTTAGTAGATTACGCTTAGCTTACCGAGCTACCTCAATAGGTTTAAAATGGAATTTGGTTTATTATGCCAAGCTTTCACCCAGTGAATTGTTATATTGAATGAGAGCGAAAGAGCATGCATAACCAATTTAATATAAACGTAACTTATTTTATATTTTAACATAATGTGACAAAGTAGTAATAAGTGACAAAACTTGATTAATTTGAAGAGCTTGCTATATATCTGGCCCTAAAAGTGATACATTGGGTCTATCACGAATTATCTAAAAATTAGTTAGGCCCTGTTTCAGGGAACTAACATTTAAATCAACTGAAGGCAATGGGACCTCAGGTGGTGCATCAATCTCTTAAGTAGGTTAGATTTCACAAGCCTACATAGTGAACAGATAATGCATTTGCTTGCCCTGTTACCAGGGATAACTCACAAGTAGATGAAAAAGAAAAGTGTGAAAGTCTCAGACTGGGTTCCTGTGTTAGGCTGTCATTCCCAACCCCTGAAGTGGATAGAGAAAGTTAAATGAAAGGATAATCTGTTTTCCTTAGTCAGACACATGTAAGATCATACCACATGTTATAATGTGATTTCTACCCCAGTCAGGTTTATTGTGAAGGAGATCAGCTGAGCTCCTTCACCTTTATAGGGATGGGGTCTCAAAGGACCATGATCTAGTTAGGGCTCATTGCGCAGTGCCACTTTTTTTTTTTTTTAGTTTAGGTGAAATCTGAAATAAAGTACAAGGTATTGTCAAGGTATTGATTGGTCTCCCCTGGCTTTAGGCTGGTGGGGGATCGTGTTGGAATTGGCCCTTTTTGAAGGGTCATCCCTAATCTTTTTGCCTCCTTCTTCCTATTTTTTCTGACCTGTTTTTGTTGGCGTTAGGTCTCTGGGCACTTTACCACTGCTAACCAGTGCTAAAGTGCATATGCTCCATGTGTAAATTGTATTGTTGATTGGCTTCTCAATGATTGACATATTTGATTTACTAGTAAGTCCCTAGTAAAGTGCCCTAGAGGTGCCCAGAGCCTGTAAATCAAATGCTACTGGTGGGCCTGCAGCACTGGTTGTGCCACCCACATTAGTAGCCCTGCAACCATAGCTCAGACCTGCCACTGCAGTGTCTGTGAGTGCAGTTTTAAACTGCCAATTCGACTTGGCAAGTGTACCCACTTGCCTGGCCTAAACCTTCCCTTTTTATACAAGTAAGACACCCCTAAGGTAGGCCCTAGGTAGCCCCATGGACAAGGTGCAGTGTATGTTAAAGGTGGGACATGTATTTATGTGTTTTACATGTCATGACAGTGAAATACTTCCAAATTCGGTTTTCACTGTTGCAAGGCCCATCTCTCTCATAGGTTAACATGGGGGCTTCCCTAAATATTATTAAAGCACAAATTCAACTTGAGAGCAGATAGACATGTGGAGTTTGGGGTCTCTAAACTCACAATTTAAAAATACATCTTTTAGTGAACTTGGTTTTTAGATTGTGTGTTTGAAAATGCCACTTTTAGAAAGTAGGCATTTTCTTGCTTAAACCATTCTGTGACTCTGCTTGGTTGTGGATTCCCTGTCTGGGCCAGTTTTACAGTTGGGCTCTTTGCACCTCTCCTCTAGACAGTGACACAAAGGGAGCTGGGGTGTAGCCTGCATATCCTGATTGGCCATCTGGGCTGAGGGAAGGGGAGGAGTGGTCACTTACACCTGAAAGGGCTGTGCCTACCCTCACACAATGCAGTCTCCAAACCCCTAGTGTGTGTTTGGGGCCTGGCCTCGGCAAGGCAGGATCTTGAAAACAACAGACTTCTCTTTGAAGTAGGCCTACTTCAAAGGAAGAAAGGGGTGTAAGAAGAGCACCCACAACCGCTGAGAATCAGATTACTTCTGGAACCAAGAGGAACCTCTTCCAAGGAGAAGAGCTGGAGAACTGGAGGAGGAGTACTGCCTCTTTGTCTGTGACTGTGCTTTGCTGGGTTGGCCTGCAGTAGCTGCTTCTGCCTGATAGAGGACAAAGACTGACTTTTGTGTGACTTCCCACTCGTAAAGAATCTCCAAGGGCTTGAACTGAGATTGCCTCCTGTTGCTGAAGTATCCTGGACAACAAAGACTTCTCTCTGCCAGCACTGGGGCTTTCTGCTGAGAGTCACGGCTGCCAAGTGGTGCCCTAACCTGTCTCTTGGCCCTTGAAAGGTTCATCTGGTGGAAAAGGACAGAAATCCATGCAAAGACCGCCATGTGGGGAAACTTTCCACATATCACCCATTTCGCGGCTGCTAAACAACACGCCTCTGACCTCGCGGTTAAAATAGATGCTCTAGCTGCATCGCAGCTGTGAGATCAATGCAACACAGCTGGAGAAACGATGTGCAACACCCGCAGCGGCTGCTGCTAATGACGGAAGCCCACATGCAGAGCCGTTTCTTGAAACTGTGCGACTGGATTTCAGCGCAACATTGCTGGGTGCGGAAAATCAATGCAAATCCTTTCTCGACCTGAGGTGCCTGTCTGGGATCGATGCATCGCTCTCTTGCAAGAGAGAAGAAACAACACATGCTGACCCAACCGGAGAAGGAACAATGTATGTTCTCGCTTGTGAGTGAGAAATCGTCGCCTCGTTGGCCTTTTCCGACACACACTTGCCCGTGCGGCTTTATTTTGGCACTACCCAGGTACTTTTGTGTGCTAACGGCGTTGTCACTGTTTTCTAATGGATTAAAGACTTTTTTTCTTTTTTAATTCATATCTTGACTTGTGTATGTCGGATTTTTATCGTTTTGGTCTTACTTTGTTTAGATAAATATTTCCTATATTTTCTAAACCTGTGTTGTGACATTTTGTGGTGGGTTCACTGGGTTACTGTGTGTGTTGGTACAAATACTTTACACCTTGCTTCTGAAGCTAAGCCATTCTGCTCGTGCCAAGCTACCCAAGGGGTGAGTGGGGTTTAAGTGAGGGTGATTCTCCTTTACCCTGACTAAAGTGAGGCTCTTTGCTTATACAGTCCCTTGTTGAAATCATGGTGAGATGCAGAAATGCAAGAAGAGTAAGCAAGCCTTCAGCCAGTGGCGTAACGAAACTGAAAGGGGCCACCCTACAAAGAACATGGAAACCCTTCCCGTTCTGACTCACTCAGGCCAGGTACTGTGCTGAGGTGCCCCCTTTAGCTCAAGGGCCCCCGTACTGTGGGGCCTTTGTTACGCCACTGCCTTTAGGAGGACATCCACAATCCTTTGTATGACCATAGATGCATTCTTTATTGACAGCCAGGCTTCACCAGGGGAGAGATGACATGCAAGCAGGGTAGGAGCAGATGACTTCTTAATGTGGTTTGCCAAAGCAGAAATATAATTCTTCACCCAAAAATACTAACATTAAATGTGTTTTCAAAGTATGCAATGTATAGTAAGTAATTCTACCTTTCACACAAAGTTTCATTGAAATGAAGAAACAAATATTTTTGAAAGAGCATGTATTTTTATACAACTAGGATAATTCATTATCTAATTTGGTTGAGATGTTACAACGTTTTTGGATTAAGCTTTAAGACATGTGCTTCAAAGTAAAGGGCAAAAGTGTCAATGGGGAGTATAGTTCGGAAAAGAAGTAGATTTACAAACGTGTTCTGCACTGTCACCTCCCATTAGGCACGGGATCAGTGATATTTATAAATAAATTCAGTTGCAGTAAGCTACTTGTTTACATTAAAAAGAGTTACTCCCAGTGGGCAAGGCTTTACGATTTCAGTAAGACGTGTTTAGCTCAAAGCCAGGTAGGCAACGGAACCACCAGTGGTTTAACTGGAATGAAATCAAATGTGTGTTGGAGTAGGGAGGTCTGTAAAAGGAATGCTACCAAAAAACCATACGTAGGAATCCTTTCCGAGATGGATGGCCCCGGTAATTAAGGGTGCAGGTTAAAACATGTAAAGTAAAACCTTGTGCTCCAGACAGTGTGCCGCCTGACCAGTATCCGAGTACTAATGAGTTTTCTGTTATTGCATCCATATTTATCACACACCAACATAACTTAGAGCAAGTCAGAAGTACTGTGAATGATTGTTAGCAGCATCTGGTAAATTAGTAGCAACAATGCTTTTTATGTAAATAATTAGAATTAACATATTTTAATTCTGAAAATATTAGACTGAATTGAACAGTACTCATGTCTGGAAGGGGTTCTGGCCTTCAAAGTGTCCTGTTCACTCCTCCGCCTTCTTTCACACCACTTTCCTCTATAGTTTCCCAGTCTGCTAGTCTTTCACATAAAATGGAAATTACAATAGCCAATAATGTGACCATTGCCCTGTGCATTCTACAAAGAGGCCAAGGATTGGATGATCATGTAGTGTGAGCACCAGGCCACACAGAGAGGCACTGTGACAAACTAACACTGCATTCAGCCTCAGCTACAGTTCTCTCAATCGAGCCCGCTCTTGAACATCCACCTCCCAGGCACGTAGAAGGCACTCAGAACACAGTATGCACTATACAAGAGCTGTATGTTGCATCAAGAATGTACAGAAACACATATAGGAAAGCAACTACTCCTTGGAAATGCAGGGTGAAGTAAGGCATGTGAAATGTAAACTGGAAAGCATCCCTGACATGGCAAGAGCAGACCCTGTCAACGTGATGGAAACTGCTCATTTCTCAAGGCACTGTTTTATAAGGGATTTTTTTAAAGGAAATCACAAACGTGCAATTTGTCTCTGTGTCAGTTATTCATATTCTATCATGCAAGTTGGACTGTTATTGCTACACAAGTCATTTTACCAGGAAAATAAAATAAAAGTTACATTTAAAAAGTCCATTCTTGTCACACTTGGACCTTGCATCTTGTACAGTTTCTACAAAGTGGTTTGTCAACGAGTGCTACATCAATAAATAAGTACATTCAGTTCTGTTTCTGAAGTGTATTTCAGCAAAGTGTCGCTCCATATTAGTCACATGTATTGCACAAGAATTTATGAGTTGCTTTGTGCTCCCTTGTACAGAAGCTGCAGACCATCACTGATAGAACTTGTAATCAGACAGCATCGGAACCACGGGGTGAAAAGGTGAAGCAGCATGTCATAAATTATATACAGGTCTTAAAATGTGAGCCTTTGGCAAAGTACAGTCCCCTAGATGCTGATAAATGTTCTGCAGAAATTGAACCATGGTGGGGGACGCTGATAGAAAATGTAGACTTCATCTATGTACATGCTCAAGATAGACATGCTTGCTTTATTCTTAGAAATGCATTTTCGCTTCTCTGTACAAGCGCAAGGGTTCGGGGATGTCTTTTCAAATAAATTCATCCAAAGGCATGGCCATCTCAGCACATCCGCACGTCTAGAGTACCTACACTATCTGTAGTACCCTTCCAATCCCAACATGATACATTGAGATACAAATTCGGAGGTTTTGAGAGCCAAGACGTTTGTCACTAAAGCAAGTGGTGTTTATCACTAATGACAATTCACATAAGGGCCAATTTTGAATCACTGGTGTCAAGGTTTACGTAACAGATGTGACCTCTTTAGCTGTCCTAAAATTCAGGGTAAGGGCTCTGAGTAATTTGATGATATCCAGGTTCATCTGTGAGTCCTGGTACATTGGAGGCAGTATTAAGACAGTGTCACTTTCAGTGCTCCATCGGACCACATGCAGAGAAAGAACCTTCAAACACTGTTGTCTTTGCTCAGTCCCTTCTTTTTGCCCTTCCAATCCTCCCACCCATAGTCCTACTCAGGCTTCCCCCTTTGTTGAGCTTCTCATCCACCCATGTGATCATGCACTGCATTTTGTGCAATTTCAGCAACATTAATTTTGATAAAAAATTATTTTTCTCTTGTCACGCGGTAAAGGGATTTATGATGGTCACTAACTCTTCTTGCTTCTTAGTTTGCTATACAATACTTATGGTAGTCAATTGAGTCTTAATATTCAGTAACAATCCCTGCACAAAAGCAACATTGACAGCTTCCTGGGCCATCTGCGGCAGACATGCTATACACGAACACCCTTCATACACATCCTTAGGTCTGTTGAAATAATTGGCTTATGTCCCACCCTTATCCTGCTTACAAATAGAAATTTTAGTCCAGCCAGTTTTCACTGGGCATACCTGTGGAATCAGATTGAACAGTGCATCCTTCTCCCATCAACTCCCTATCATTCGCAGGAGCCACCCATGGCAACGGCGTTTCACCCACCAGTCTTTCTCTCACCTCACTAGCCACTAACAATCACAATGATTGATTCACATCTGCCCACTTGGGTCTGTACACCTTAAACACACTGTATAATTCTTGAAATTGGGTTGGATTTTCCTAAATGTTAGGGAATGCTGTCTTCGTGCTCAGTAAGTTAGAGGCAGTCTAAGGAACATGTCACAACTCCATTCCTGGCTGCTGGGCAGTATCTCAGCAAGAGAAGGGTGGAAGAGGACAGATTCATCATCAGGATTACTTGAGTGGGAGGAAGGAGAGGCCATGTAGATAGCCACTGTGTAGTTTGTCTTAGGCTTTCAAGACTGTTGTTACGACTACACATTTACTAGTCCTTACGCCCCAAGTCATAACCTGTACGTGCTCTAGACCAATCCACAGAAATAGAATCAGCCTCTGGCCTGGTTGTATTACTGTTAGCCAACGGCATCACAGCAATCCTTTCTGCATGACTTCCATGTGCTGTAGCCATTGGCGGTCCTGCGGGCACTGCTTTGTTTCCAAGGGCAGCACCAGCTGCAAAACCACTGCGATTCCTTATAGACTATTCACACTGATGTAAAGGGTGTGCAGGCCTGGTGTCCACAGCTCATTCCATGGAGGGAGGTAAGAATGGAAATGAAAAACTTGATAGGTCTCCCTTCAGTTATTTCTTCTAACTGATCTTGTGAAGGGGAGAGTATAACACACTCACAACCAAAATTCCCTTGGCTCAACATACCTCCAGTCAACACTTGGAGTGGTTGATAAAGAAGATGGGTGACTAGATCAGAGGGTCTTTTTCTAACACTTTCATCCTTCAAGCCTGCTCTATATCCTGGGTTCACACTCGTACTCACTTCCCCTTTTTCTCTGGACTTTTCCCAGTCCTACCTACTTCATCATTTTCCTTTTTATTCTGTTTATCATCTCTTACCTGAACAACTGTGCACACCATTTTTGACACTAAATTACAACATAAGCCATGCAAGCAAGTAACCAACACACTTTACCTAAAATTTGGGTTTGTACTCAAATTTAAGCCAATTGTCAGGTTTGGCTCTGGGATGGTCACCTTACTCCCTTTGGAGAAATGTAAGGCAATCCCCACTGCTGCATGCTGCATCTGCTAAAAATAAAACACAACATGTCAGGAAGCCGAAAGTCTAACTAGCGTTTACTGCAAAATATCAAAGATAATTGTCATTTCAACTGACTAGGGCTCTCGTTAGATAATAGTCATTTGGGGCATAAAGCTAAACTTCATAGAAAATTTGATATTTCCTCCCACTCCACCTCTACACAATGTTCACTGAAAAGCAAACATTAAAGTAATGCTAGAGTTAGGTGAAAATTGCAGTAACATTGCAACGTTTAAACAAACGAAAACACTGAAATTCACAGTTATAAGTCTTGTCATCAGTTATATTGTTTCAAATGTTGGAGTGATGTTATCAGTGATGTTATAGATCATGTCATGAGTGATGTAATATGTGGAGTAATTGGAAAAATTGAGACCTTTTGAGTTATAGTTACTTTTACTATTTGCTTTTAACAAAACATTGTTGTGGGTGTCCTGTTGCAAATCCGTAACACACTTTTTTAATTTGGGGTCTACACCGGGAGCCCAGGGCCCACAAGGCACCAGCTGGCATATATTGTGTATGATGGAGGGAACCTCCATAATAATTTATATTCATTAGGGTTGCTAAATGCTAACAGCCCTGCGCTGGCTACTACATACTTACATACAGAGTTAACCCTAAGTTAGAAGTCAACCTACATAGGCTCATAGAGAGCCAGATTCACATCTATGGTCAAACAAAATGCATTGACCATTTCTTATGTCATGTTTGTTGTTTTTATTATTAGAATATATATACAAAGCATAATCTCACACAACATCAAAGCATTCTAATCCATAAAATCTTTAACATCCATAAATGATAACTATCTAACACAAAAAACTACTTTATTTTTGATTTGTGTAGTCTATCTCTCAAATCAATGAAAACAAGGGCCATCATATTAACTGCAGCCTCAGCCAACACGTGTTTCATGGAAAATGAACTGCCTATTCAGGGCTACAAGTCAAACATATTTCACAATCAATAGATGTCATAAAGTACAATCATCATACTATGTACATAATCTACAGACAAAATTGTATACTATCCCTCCAACCTAAGATCCATACAATAGATATTTGTTCTAAACATAGTTTACATTCAATTCTAGAGGTCTGTAGTTTACACATTTTATATAACACATTGGCATTCTTTTTACATTCATGTATCATACTGGGGTGGGCAATAGCAGACTCTTATGATAATCCATGGCCAGCCTGAGCATATTCAATACCTTCACACCAAAAAATCTTATTTGTTTTTGAGAGTGTTGACCAGGGGACAGAAAATATATATAAAATGTCCTTCTTTCATTATGTACAGTCATAATAACATAAATGAGTACAACATATATACAAAGATGGGCTCCTTGAACTATTAGAAAGGAAATCTATTCATTTTACCCCTCATGATTATAATATTCAAATGTTATTATATCCCGCTCTAGCCTATGGTACAGAGCCATTATTCTTGTGAGACAATACTAAGTGATAATGTTTTGTATCTTCAGCATGATTGAATGAAGAATCCAGTATTATTATATTTGAAGAAAATTCTGTTTAATGCGATCCAGTTTTCAAAAGCACTGGTCTTAGAAATATAACCCACAAAGCATGGGCTTGAGCAGAGGCCACGGATGACCTCCAGGTCAGCAGTCATCCAAGGAATATCATTTGATCTAGGCAACAATTGCAACCACTGCAGCTCTGATCATGCATAGTAAATCAAAGCAAACCAAGATATCTAAAGTAACATGGATACATATGTAGACTAATAACCCAAATACAACATCTCCCTTTCATTAAAAAACTAAAAATAAAAGCTATACTACAGTACAAATAATAATCAGCATATTTTGATGGTAAATCTGTTATCCTTTTAGAACAATTTACAATGCTATCAGAATGATTTTAAACAACATTACTTGCCCTATTATAATCATCCTGTAATGTTTAATTTCTCAATGTAATATTCCCTTGTTATCTTCTATTAGACAATCATCTGTTAGTGAGGTAATACTTTCCAGAATCTCATTCAACATAATGTTGCTAAGTGCATCATGAATCGCTTTATCATTCAACATTAAATCCCAAGTGACACAATAATTTTTAAACATGTCCAAACTGTGTTTCTTTCCTGATAAGGTTTATTTCTAGCAATAGCTCCTTTGTTCCACCAATCATGATTTTTAAGCAAAACTGCAAAGGATCAGAAAAATTTGAGTCACCTTTCGGAGCCTTATTAGGTTTCTTTATCAGAACGCATTTCCCTATCTCAACATTTTTTGCAATTTAATTCTTGTTAGATTTCTTATACTCCTGCTTATTCTATTGTGCAAAATTACTTCTAGCACATTCATCTATACAGGAACATTCTTTCAATCTTTTTTCATTAACTTTTCCTTCAATTACATTGCTCTAGTTTGGAGAAAGGAGATTACTCTCCCTTTTGAAAGAAAGAAGGGGGAGAATCCATTATGGAAAGAGGTGTGTTTAAATAGCTCCAAACATTCTCCTGAATGTATGTACAAACATCCAATTTAAGGCAGTTTGTATGCCTTCTTTAGAGAATTTATTAGAACTTTATACCAATCCATCGGCCGCTGGAAAGTAGAGAGGTGTTTTCTGATGCTGTATACCATATTCAGACAAAAATGCAGTCATCTTGTTAGACACAAAGGCCCTCGTTCCGACCCGGGCAACGGAAGCACCGCCAACAGGCTGGCGGTGCTTCAGTGCCCATTCTGACCACGGCGGTAAAGCCGCGGTCAGAAAAGGGGATCCGGCGGTTTCCCGCCGGATTTCCCCTGGCTGGGCTGAACCTCCATGGCGGCGCTGCAAGCAGCGCCGCCATGGGGATTCTGACCCCCTTCCCGCCAGCCTGTTTCTGGCGGTTTTGACCGCCAGGAACAGGATGGCGGGATCGGGTGTCGTGGGGCCCCTGGGGGTCCCTGCACTGCCCATGCCACTGGCATGGGCAGTGCAGGGGCCCCCTAACAGGGCCCCAGCATGATTTTCACTGTCTGCATAGCAGACAGTGAAAATCGCGACGGGTGCAACTGCACCCCTCGCACCCCTGCAACACCGCCGGCTCCATTCGGAGCCGGCCTCTGTGTTGCAGGGCCTTTCCCACTGGGCCGGCGGGTGCTCCCCTGGCGGGCGCCCGCCGGCCCAGCGGGAAAGTCAGAATGGCCTCCGCGGTCTTCTGACCGCGGAGCGGCCATTTGGCGGTTCCCGCCAGGCGGGCGGGGTCAGAATGACCCCCAAAGTGTGTCAATTGTCAGATACTTGGACTACCTTCTATAGTGAATACTTTCTCTAACAATTGAATGACTATATCTGTTGTGGGTACCTGAACAAAATCATAAGTAATCCACATAGAATAATAATCTGTTAATACAATTAAATATTTCATATTGCTGGATAATTTGTGAAAAAGTCCAGAAAAATCAATGGCTAATTTGTACCACTGCCCATCAGGAATTGGATTGATGCTAGTTTGACATTTCTGAACCTTGTCAGACACTCAGGGCATTTATTCACAAAATTGTCCAGAAAATTATCCTTGCCTGGTTACCAATAATGTTTTCTGAGTAGCTTCTTTGAACTAGACATGCCCGGATGGCCATTAAGAGCTACTGTGATAAGTTTTTCCCTTAAAGGTTCTGGAGGTACAAATAAACCCTGTCTGGTTATCAGCCCATTCTCTAGAGATGGTTCTGCTGACACTTTATGATAGGGTATCAAAACATTGTCCAAATTCCTTATAGGAGGCCATCCATTCAATAAGTACTTTTTTACTTTGCACAAAATAGGATCTTTGTCATAGGCTATTATCCAGTCCTCAACACTCA
The DNA here is from genome assembly GCF_031143425.1 of Pleurodeles waltl. Taxonomy (NCBI): domain Eukaryota; kingdom Metazoa; phylum Chordata; class Amphibia; order Caudata; family Salamandridae; genus Pleurodeles; species Pleurodeles waltl. Next base: position 352,701,596 of record NC_090438.1, read on the forward strand.
CACATCCTGAAGAATAAAATGAGGCATCTACATGTATTCTTGCAATTTAGGCATCAGTCTAACTAGTCTTGCAGAAGCTGTACCCATTCCATTACCACACATCAAACAAATGAGTGGTTTATGGTCTGTGAACAGATTGAATTCATGACCCCATAGATGTGACTTACACTTTTCAACCAACCAGGCACAGGCTAATGCCTCACTTTCCATGGTACTGTAATGAGTTTTCTGCCTTGGTTAATGATCTAGAGGAGAAGGCAATCGTACATTCTTTGCCATAATGAGACTGCTTAAGAACAGATCCCAACCCAATTGAACATTCGTCGACTATAACAGCACATCTGTGAGTACTACAAAAAGGCTGTAATGCTGGTGCTGATATTATCATATTTTTGGCATCCTGAAAGGCATTACTATGGTCATCACTCCACATACATTTTTTATTCCTTTTTAGGAGATGTCTTAATGGTTCAAAACACATAGCATAAACCTGGACAAAACAAGCAAAATACATGCAAAGACCCAAGAAAGATCTCAATGAATCCTTATCTGTGGGATAGGGTGCTTTGGTTATAGCTTCAATCAAATATTTTTTAAGTCTTATTCCCTCAGCAGTTATGGTATGCACTAAATAATGAAGTTCTTTGACTATGAACTTGTACTTTTCTTTGGAAACTGTCATGCCCTTGTCATTAAGCACACCCAACAAGTTACGGAGAGTGTATTATGTTCTGTAATAGACTCACTATATTATTAAAATATTGTCTTGAAAAGCCTGCACCCCTTTAAATAGAGAATCCATTATTTTTTCAAACATGTTAGAAGCCAGTGCTAAGCCGAAAGGTAGTCTCATAAATTTGAAGGTGACAAAGGGTGTGATGAAGGTGATGAGATCCTGTGAACATGGTGATAGTTCAAATTATGGTATGCAGATAGATCTGAGATCTATGGTAGAAAAATATTTCTTGCATTTTTGGCAATGAGTGGTAATCCACCACAATGTTACTACTAAGAGACCTCAAATCAGCACTGAGACACAATTTGCCATTCTTTTTTTTGCTAGAACAATGGCTGACACCCATTCTGCTGAGTCTGTAGGTTGTATAATACCATCCCTACACAATTCATACAAAAATGTTCTAAAATCCTCTCTTACACTTAATGGTACAGGTCTGGCTTTGTGTTTTACTGGAATTGCATTAGATTTCAACTTTATGTCATGCATGACACCTTTCACGCAACCAACCTTAGGAATAAACACTTTTGGGTAATCTCTTTAACAGACTCTAGGCTTTTGATTTCATTGAGTTTTATTGTGGCAATTGGCATTTCACCTATAGCAATATATTCCTCAGTGCCTCCTACCCAGATCTTTCCAACCAACAGTGTCACAACCTCTGATAGCAACTTAAATTTTTGTAGTTATTTGTCTTCCCAACACATTTAAATCATATTCAAAATAACCCAGCATATTGATCTCCTGCCCAGGAAATGGTTTGGGATGTATGTCAGTTTATGAAAGATCCTTATTTAACTCTTTCAAACTAAAATTCTAATAATATTGTAATGCCAGTTAATGCCATTCCTAAAGGAGCTTTAAAATAAGCAGATTGAGGTCAATCTCAATTATTAATACTAAATTATTTACCATGTCTTCCTGAAGTTCCTGTACTTTTTGTACCATGTTAATTCTCACTGGTGTAACTTGAGCACTATTTGATCTGCAAACACTCTGGAAGTGACCTTGTGTCTTGCATTTGTTACACTTCCTATTCAAAACCAGACAGATAGATTATTTCCTATATGATGTCTTGATCTGCATCTGTAACACACTGTCTTCCTAATATTGCCTGTGGTAGTTTTGTCTCACTATTATCCTGTTGCCACTTCTTACTTGATATTGCACAAACTGAATCTGGACTAACTTCAGTGCCAGTTATGGCCTTATTAGAGAAGGATGAACTTTCTATACTTTTAGCAATGTCAAGAGTTTTGCTTAAAGTGGGATTGCTGCAAGCAAGAAGTCTTTCCTGCACTTTCTTACTAGAACAATTAAAGACAAACTGATCTCTCAAATAGATATCCACATTTTCTCCTTAGTCGCATTTAAATGCCAGTATACGCAGATTTGAGATATACTGTTCAATGGATTTGTCTGGTTACTGTTTATGTTTTTTTTTAAACGATGATTCTCAATGATAATATTTGGTTGCTCAGCAAATCTTTTTTTAAAGTCTTTTAATTGCCTCTACATACACATTCCATTGATCTTCTTGACCTAGTGGTGGTTCACACCTTGGTAGATTATCAAATATTTCTTGCCCAGCATCACCAAGCAAGCCAAATAAGAGTGCTTTCTTTCTTTAGTTTGAATAGTCCTTTCCATCAGTAGCCATTAGAAAGTTTTCAAAAGCCCTAAACCATTGTGGCCATTTAATTAACGGTTTAATGCTTTTCTATGACACTGCAAGAAAGGATTCAGTTGCACAGGATGTACTTGATTGGCCATGGTATAAATATTGTAATTATGTTAAAATATCTGTAATACTGGGAATTAAATAAAGTCACAATACAATAGTAGCTAGTTTTAAAATATTCAGCAAATAGATATTATCACTTGTATTTCAGTTGCAGTGAAAATGTGGCTGAAATCACCTTAAATAATGCTTTCAGGTGTATTTCCTGGTTATCCTCAGTTGGAATTCTAATGCGGCAGAAATGCGAAATTTCCTAACTATTGTGAAGGAAAGTTTAAATTCTATTAAGGACACGGAGGAGAGGAGTATGCAGTTCTTTCTTCACTCTTTTTTACATAGCAAGTTCAAAGTTCAACAAAAACACATGAAAACCGCAAGTCCCATGAGTCCACTGCCATAGCAACCATAGTCCAATGAGACTCCGATGTTGGTAACTGTATAAATGCCCTCGACCACGTCACTCTCCCTCGACTTCACTGCGGAAGAGACATTTGGTTCTTCAAGTGGCTGCTGCCTCCGATCCTACGGAAAACATACAAGATTAAACCAGGCATAACCACAGTTCATTAACCAATACGTAAAACCTGTATGATTGCATAAGTCTAGGTTCAGAGTATTCCAGATATATCCGTTCACAGCAAGAATCAAATCTGCAAAACATGTGCATATAAATTACAATATAACATATGAATACCACCTTCGTACAGTCTCCAAAGAAGACAACTTCTGGGTGGGAAGGACACACAGGACGTGTAGCGTGGGATAATCCTCGCGTCTGTGTCCTTAATAGAATTGAAACTTTCCTTCACGATACTTAGGAAATTTTGCATTCTATGTCAGGACCGGAGGCGAGGATTATACTGTTGCGTAAGCTCTCATTATTCTAATAAGACTACTGGATTTTGAGCGGTAGAATCGCCCGCGGTGTGGGAGACTGAGTCCAACCCACTTCAGGTGACACCTGTCGCTCCAATCCGGGTTTTGCTCTGGTTAACTAGCAGCGTCTCATCTCTACCAAAAGATAGTGATGATTGGGCAGCCGAGCGCATGACATAGAAGGCTTCTCAGGGAAGTCGTGGTCACTCAGGTCGCATCCGGTTCTCTCATTTACAATTTAGTCTCATATATAAATGACAAACAGAAGCAGTATATGTTTCAATAATGAGTTTAATAAAACAACTGCATCTCAGATAGGAAAGCGTGAGCTGCAATAACCAGAAAGACACAACATGACAGTATTAAAATTGTGACGAGAAGAGTGAAGCATAGAAACAACGCTATCACATTGTCACTATGATTGATTGACTATTTCCTATCTAAGTTATAATTGAGCACAGCATGTGAAGCTCTAATTCTGCCTTCCAGGTTCCCCTGAAAAGGCATCAACTCCCATAACTGAAGAAAGGCCTGTGGTCTGCGTTAGCATCTGTAGCGAAGCATTCAGCAATCAGGAATCAGCATACAGTTGTGGTTCCCTGGCTGGAATCTCCCTCTAACGTGTGAGGGACAAGGAAGTGTTTCTATAATAACACAGCTGTTGTTCTGAGAAAATGTCCCTACGTAAAAGATGTGTATTTTCTACAAATGTTGGAGACTAAACTTCAACCTCATTCACCGGCAATGTACCGAGCTGCAGCCCTGAATAAAGCACAGAGTGATCAAGAATGTCTTGTTTGAGAACAGAGTGCTGGCTTAGGCAAAAACAGTTAGATAAATGAAAATAAAACAAGACCGTAAAAATGGTTATTGTAATAATAATAAAACAAGCTGAATCCAATATTTCTAGGTTAAAGTGCACAGCGGCCTAGTGTGTTAAAACAACATGCTTGGAGCTATAACTAAAATGGCTACAGAACACCCTCCCCTTGTCGGTTGAAAGTGGTTCAAAGCCAAAGCTAAAATATTATTGCTAAAAAGCTCAACCTAAGATATATAAAAGCAAAGTAAATTCGGACAAGTTGAAGGGACACATAAGCATCCTACATGACAATTTAAAACATGAGCATGTAGCATAAAACCGAATTCGAACGGTAGGTCAATTTTAGAAAAGTTCCAATCTAATTCTGAGTCATGGAAAATAGGAGATCTTCCACTTCGGCCGATGTTAAAACCGGACAGTCCTCGCCATGAAGGATCAAGGAGCAGATGTGTTCCGTAGCCTCAGTCTCAACCAAGGCGGCATCCCGTGGTGTGCCTGGAGATGAGTCGTGAACATCTTCCTCCAGGATCATAAGTGGCTTCACGCAGCAAACGCAATCTCAATGCGCATGTCCGGTAATGAACCCTAAGCGAGTACATCAACAGATCAGCATCCAATGTAGGCAAGCGAGCTTCGAAAGGCAAACTTCTAGTGCGTGTTCGAAAGAGCACCAGAGGAACCGAAACATGGGCTGCACACAATGCAAAACTGGTCTAAATGGCAAAGACCAGCCACACTCCAATTGCTCCAGGATTGTTGCTCCAAAATACTGCATCATACGTTCACGACACAGCTGCGCTGATGGGAGCGCCGTCATTTCTCCTCGTTGCGGTGGGACAGCCATTGCAAATAAAAAACAGCAACAGCAGGATGCCAGCTAATAAAGCCAAAGTTATCGGAAATCCCCTGAAAATACTAGAGAAGATTGAGTGGATTGCTGATGTGAAAGTGTGAATGATACCAGAACCAACAGCTTTGAAAAAATGTGCGATTCCAGCTGTACTGGACTCAATTAATATCCGTCCCACGAGTTCACCAAAGTGTCTCGGAAAGCTTGTATTTAACAGGGACTGAACTTCTGCCTACGACCTTGCCACCTGAAGTGCGTAGGTCTCGCGCGCAGATGTAAGCGCCATATGCTTTTGGGACAGTAAAGCCTTGAGTCTGTTCAACTTGTCAAAATGCACGTTTGAAGTAGCAATGTGAGGCCAAATATCAGCTACCTCCTTAATTTTAGTGGCGGGAAAAGTACGTTCCTGCAGCATGTAACAACCTTAGAGACTGAAACAACGTAAACTATTCCGGCCCGCATGCCACAACAGTCTTTACCATTGAGGAGGACGTAGCTGCCGTTTGAAAGGACCTGGAACGTAGGTCTAATCAAGGGGACTGGAACTTCCTTCAGATGACAAGCTAAGTTTGTTGCAGAACCGTTACACGCCCCATGCAAGGACAGCTGTTTACAAACCATCGAATGGCTGACTGAAGTCTTGCATTCACTACCGCTAAGAAAGACTTCTTTCATGCCACTGAAACATTTGTACGAAAAGGGAATCTCCCACACCTCATGGATGTAACTATCTCCCAGTTTTTCATATCTGCCTAGCGGAATGTGTTTTAAACAGGAGGTGAATTGAAGTGTTGAAATAGGCAGGTTAATGACCCTGTGTATTAGCCACTCAGCAGAAGGTATTTCGGCCACAGTAAAAGGCAACATTTCTAATTTCTTGATGTTAAGCATGACATGAGTTGCTTCCTTTTTAGCCATTAGTTGTTGTTGTTGCGTTAAATTAAAGGAAGAAAATATCTCCCTTGAACTGACATGCTGCCAGGGAACGCGACCCACCTTCAATGTTTGAAGTGTCCAACCCAACTGCATAATGGACCTGATCTGACTCTGTCCATGGTGTAAAGAGGACATATCTGATTGTGTAATGTCTATAGCAGAAGAGACAATATTATTTATGGTATATATCCGGTCGGACAAGGTGTTAATCCCATTATCCACAACAGTTAATGCTTTTTTTAGATTTTCCTGGTCTATTTGCCTTAACCGGGCAGCTGCTTCCTGTTGGGAAAGCTTCCAAATTTCATTATATATTGCATATAAGAAACGTTTCCTACGGTGTCTTCTGGGGCCTAACAGGAAGTCCTGTAAGTCAGTGGTATTAGACAGGAGACTGAGGTGTTCTCTAACCGCGTCTAGTGAGGATGATTTTAACCACTGCTGGCACAATTTACCTATACTATATGTCGTCACTATACCCACATGTTCGGATGATATATAGCGAGGTTCTGGTCTACTAGTTCTAAAAAACCCCGAGGAGTTAATAAAACATTGATGACACCCATTGGTATCCATTGGCCACAATAACCACCCGCCAGGACGTGTTAGTGAAGCATTGAATGTACCATTCTGGGCCCATTCATCAAGCTCATTTTCAGTTGCATTTGTATATTTTTGCCATTTATAAAACTTTGCGGGGGCAGGTATAATGGGCGTGCTTAATTCCTTAATTTTAGCTAAGCCTAAACAACTTGTTTGTTGTACTGTGTCATTTAAAAAGATAACTTGTACAGGAATAAGGCATGCTCTAAACAAAGCTTCCTTTCCCCTAATTTGCCAATTTTTCGTTCCCCATATACTTTTCAGATCGATCGACTTTCAGCCAATATTCATAGCCTTCTATAGACAACCGGGAAACAAAGGAATTAGAATATATAAATTGTGTATTGGTCATTAACATATGTATATCTTTAGTAGGTGGTACCTTAAAATAACATGACTCAGCATTTTTCACATTGTGCCCAGAAAAATATGCAAACTTTTCAGAGTATGTTTTGGAACTTCCCTGTGGTGGAGTCAGACAATGTTCCTATTGTGCATAATTAAAAACAGTTTTGGGGCTGCTCGCTCTATGTATGAAATGGTGTCCATAATAATTATAGCAAAACATATCACCATAATTTTCTTTAAATTGGTAAACATCTTCGTTCTCAAAGATGGTATAATATTGTAATTCAGTCATCATGTAATCGACTGTTTTCACATCCCAATCATCAGAAACAATGCCTGGTATTACTATATCATTAATTGATAATTTGAACACATACAGTATTTGAATGACTTCCATGGGACCATATATATCAAACATTACTTTTTCCAAAAACAATCCCTTCAGGAATTGGCACTGCGGAAATGTTCACAAATGACAAGTCTCTTTGGACCTTATGTGATGAAAAATGTGGTTTTAAAACCTCCTCCACCAGTTCAACTGTTGATTTTTCAGGAAGAAAGGGACCATTTATTAGTAAGAAAAAGGTAGTGACAAAACCAATCCAAAGAAAAAAGGCTAGGAGAGTCAAAGAGAGCCATAGATAGTTCCATGGAAAAATAAAATATGTTTATTTGAGCCAGTTTTTTAGCTTACGTGCACTTGACAAGTTAGCTGTCGAAGAGGCGAATGAGTCCGAGAAGTCATCGTTGAAATTGACAAAATATCCAGAGGCAGTTCGTGCAAATAGTGGAGCCATTGTCAGTGGTGGAGTCGGTGTTTCCTGTGGTCGCACACTATAGATAGCACCATCCGTCTGTGTTGGAGTTGAGTCGACTTGGTCAAATATTTCTAAATTGTTTGATGTTAGCGGAACCAATGCAAGATCATCTTCCACCCTCCCCAAGCTCAGAGAGGTGTCGGTGTTGGTATAAACAACTTGTAGGGGATCTTCTTCACCAGTAGTGAGAGGGATTCGGGAGCTACTGGATGTTCCCCTTGGTCAGCTGTGTAGGATCGGCCACATGCTGTAGTTTGACATTGTCGATGGAGACAAAACGATTTTCTTTGGCAACGGCCAACGGTGGTAGAATTACAGTTCTGGCACCGTGTATCCCTAGTACTGGGACTGGTGCTTGATAGGAAGGGCCAAATTCCTTTTTCACAGTGACTTTCTCACGTACAAGATCCCCAACTTTGGGAATCCACCGGGTAGATGTTACAGGCACATCCTTGATTCCTGTGGAGGCGGCACTGTTAGAAGAATTGTCATCACGGAACTGTTGCAATTCCTGTAAGACAGTGACACGTTCATTTATGTCAAAGGGTGTTTCTGCTGCCTCCATGCCAGGACCATCAAGATCAGGGACATATATTTGAGTTCCAAAAAGGCACTCATATGAAGTACAACCCCCCAGGGACCTTCTAGGCAGATTATTTAGTGCTCTCTGGACTCCATACAGGTGGTTAAGCCAACTACAACCCGTACCTAAGACTCTGGCTGTTCAGTATTGCTTTAAATCACGGTTTAATCGCTCCACTACACTAGTTCCCTCGGGATGAAATGGAGACGAGTACTGGCGTTGGACCCCCAACAAAGCCATGGCGTCCCTGAATGCCCTTGAGGCGAAAGCAGGGCCCTGGTCCGAATGGAAAGCCACAACCACATATGTACTGATAAAGACTCGCAAATCTTTAATAACAGTCAGAGCGTCAGCAAAACATTGTGGCCACACCCATACAAATCTGGAGCATGAATCAACAGCGACTAAAATATACTTGTTTGCACTGTCCGGTGTTAGGGGACCACAGTGGTCCAAGTACACACATTGTAAAGGTTTGTTTGAAATTAAGAGGGGTGTCTGGGACGGGCACTTGGCAGTAGAAACTTTAATTTGTTGATAGATGTCACAACAAAGGATATACTGCTTGGTCTCTTTGTAAAGTCCTGGCTACCAATAACGGGTCTGCAGGATTGAAATTGTAGCCGCCACACCAGCATGGGCAGATGCCACCCCCTCATGCGCTGCTTTAATCAATTGGGATCTTATGTCTCTGTTTGGAATGTCTCGTACACCTACGCCTGGTATCTTAACCTCAGCGTTCAGCATACCTCCCATTTGATAGTGATAATTGTTTGGAAATCCTTTGGGATAGGGCGTACCATCAGCCGTAGCTGTCACGGCAGCCCAAATGTCTGCGTCCGGTTTTGAACTCAAACGAGTCACTGCAGCTACAGCGGCCACAGCCTCTGCTGACTTTGCTTCCTCTTCAGCCAATGTATTTCCAGCAACGTGTATCACAACGCGCTGGTGTCCAAGTGTATGTACAACATGGACATTTGGTAGCGTCTCTTTCGGACCTGCTACTTTCCCCCACAGAAGTCTGTGTTTGATGGTGTTGCCAATGGAATCTCTGAACCCATTCTGGCACTAATAATACAGGTATTCCTTAAAGGACTGGACACAATAATGTGAATCACAAACAATCAGTGTAGGCTGTGCAGGATCCGTGTGTTCCAGTGCCATTAGCAGAGCTTTTAGTTCTGCCAACTGTGCTGTGCAGTCCCCTAGGGTTTGCGTAAAGCAAAGTAGTGGACAAAATGTATCGCCCTACATGTAGCCACTTACGACTGCGCTGGCAGCAGAATATTGGTGTTTAGTACCAATTTCTGGTTGCGCTGAGCCATCGGTGTACATGACTCTATGATATAGTTCAAGGGCAATGTATTTGCTGGAACTGGGTATTCTATTTCTTATTGTAAAAATTCTTGAGCTTGTAACTTTGGGTCAAAAATGTAGTCTACATCAATGGCTGTCAGAGACGTAGCCCATTGTATTGCTTTTGCATTTGGAACGCTGGCTTGAACGTAAGTGAGATTTGTATGCAATCTGGACTGTCTCACCTTCATTGAAGGTCACATAGGTGAAACTGATGGCCCCAGCTATTACTCTGATGACCAAATGTGTTTTGGTGTCCCTCATGTGTAAGTGTTGTCAGGGATGTGGAATTGCTATTGCCCGACACCTGGGACATCTTGTTTGGGGTCAAGGGCAACAAGTTTTTATGTTTACTTTGTCCTTGGGACAAGTAGGCCCAACACCCTTTGGCTGTCTGTTTACAGAGAGTGGAACTCTCTGCAGTTGAGGTAATGTGTTTCCAAAAGATAATGCTGTTCGAACTTGTATTTATGGTTCATTATTTGAAAGCCTTCATTATTAGGGTGCGTGCTGTAAATAAATGTTTTAAGGTCACACTTCACTACTGACGTTGGTTCCAGTACAAAAAAAAAAAACGTGTACACACATGTTTGAAAAGTTTAGGCTAAGAGGCTAAGTATAATGCTCCCAGAATGCTCTCTGAATATATGCAAATGAAGTGTCATTTAGTAAAATGTGTTGATGCATGCTAGTATTTCCCAAAAATATTACTAATGGAAAATCAGTGTAACCATTTTCAACACGATTATGGGAAGCATGAAAATAAACAAACACTGACAAAGCCAACTGATCTGACATATTTTTATAAGTCTTTTAGTTTCATCAATGCGTGTCTTGTTTTGACTTGGCTTTTGTAACACTTTATTGTTGTGGGAGCTACCAGGCCCTCAACATTGTAACAAACATTGGCAAAACCCCCCCCAAAAGGTTTTTGAACTCTTAAAGCACACGTTGCCACCAGCGGCATAACAAAGGCCCCGCAGCCGCCCTCCAGGGGGCCCCTTCAGCACAGCACCTGCCCTGAGTGAGTCTGGAGAGGGGGCTCCTCCATGTTCTTTGCAAAGGGGCACCCTCCAGTTTCGTTACGTCACTGATTGCCACTGTAGTTCCTGACACTGAACAAAACTACTTTGTCTGGCAATATGCTCCTTGTGGAAGAGCAGAATGCGTCCACTCACAGTAAAGCCAGCCGAAAGAGAGAGAAATAGAAGTTTAATAAAAACAAAATGTCTTTGTTAACACCAGACCTAATTAGGGACCAAGACCCACATGTAGGTAGCTTTTTGCATGTCGCAAACAGCGACTTTCGCTGTTTGCGACGTGCAAAAAGCACATTGCGATGCACAAACCCAGTTTTGCGATTCAGTAACCTGGTTATCGAATCACAAAACGGGTTTGCGACTCGCAATTAGTAAGGGGTGTTCCCTTCCTAATTGCAACTCGCAGTGCAATGTAGGATTGTTTTGTGACCGCGGGCGCAAACCAATCGCAGTTTGCACCCATTTCAAATGGGTGCTAACACTTTCGCAAAAGGGAAGGGATCCCCATGGGACCCCTTCCCCCATTGTGAATGTCACTGTAAACATTTTTTTAGAGCAGGCAGTGGTCCTGTGGACCACTGCCTGCTCTGAAAAAATGAAACGAAAACGTTTCACTTTTCGTTTTTGTTATGCATCTCGTTTTCCTTTAAGGAAAACGGGCTGCATTACAAAAAAAACCCAAAAAACCTGCTTTATTGAAAAGCAGTCACAGACATGGTGGTCTGCTGTCTCCAGCAGGCCACCATTTGCGAGGGGGTCGCAAATTGCGACCCACCTCATGATTATTCATGATGTGGGCATTTGCGAAGCCCTTGCGAATCACAGATGGTGTCAAGGACACCATCCTACATTCGGATTTGCGACTCGCAATTTGCAGGTCACAAATCGGAACCTACCTACTTGTGGCCCCAAATTCTTAAAGAAAGTCACAAAAGTGCACCCATGGTATATGTCGTACCCCTATAAAATATTTGTGAACTGTATTTTAACATGGGTAAATACGATGTGTAGATTTGCTCATGTGAAAATCTATTGAGCATTTGCAAGTTCATTTTCCCTCCAGCCACTTTCTTCCCAACCCTGGAAGAAGTTCTAACTCTGCCATTGTCAGGAGTAAATGTCCAACCTTTCTTATTATGGGAAAATATTAGAGAGAAGCTGGTAAAAATCTTTAAAACATGCAGGTTAGTAGGTTTGCAGGCTCAAAGGCATTCCAGCCCTGGAACTATTGCTTACTGCTTCCTCCAGCCCCAGTATGCAGATCTGCAGAAAGGTGGCAAAATAAGGAAATTGCTACAGTAGGGATTGAAACTCCAAGTATTCAAGCCCTACTATGGTAGTAGCCCTGGCATAATCAGAGAGGCTATTAATTGCTGCCATAATTTGTCGTCACACTACATGGCACCAAAGGGACAAGTAGATCTTTTTACAGGACAAGTAGATTTGAGAAGCAACCTGTCCCCTGGACAAGTAGATATTTTAATAAATTCCACACCCCTGGTTGTGCTTCAAGCATGTCTGTTTGCAACTCCCGAAGAATGCGTGTATGTTCAATTGTCCAGAATTTACTTGAATAATCAGGGCGTATTAGATCATATAAAGGTTTTATGTGTGTAGCATAATTTGAAACGTAAGTTCTGCCAAAATTTAGGAAACACAATAGAGATTGGAATTTTTTAATCATATTTGGTGGTTGTAACTGTGCGCATTTCTCTAAGAATTGTGGCGCTATGCTTTTTCCTTCACTTGACAGCTCACATCCCAGGAACAGGGCGCTTAGGAAGGCGATTTTTGTTTTTTTGAAGTTGAATTTGTAGCCAACAATGCGGGCTACCCATCTTAAATGTTGTAGCAATTCATCATCCGTAAGATAAATATCATCTACATAGGACAATTCTTCAGGGTCAATCTCGTGCAAAATTGCAGTAACACGAGCTGCGAACAGTCCTGGGCTGTTCTTATACCCCTGAGGTAAACAACATAATTTTTTTCTGGGAGCCTAGTGCGCTGAAACTTGTTAAGTCTCTACTCTCAGGCTCTATGTTCTGGCATGTTCTGGCTGAAAAAAAGATTGAAAATGTCTAGTGTTGTTTTGTATTTTTTACGCACTATATTGTTCATTAGTGCTGTGCTATGTGAATTTTGTATTGCATAAGTGCTTGTATGATTGTTTAAATGTCTGTAGTCTAAGACTATTCTATATGAGTGATCTGGCTTAGCTACTGGGGATAATGGATTATTCATTAGGAAGACACAGGGTTCAATTACGCCCTGGTACTCTAATTGCGTGAGTATTTCTCTCACCGGTGCTTTTGCTTCATGTTTTATGGGGTACTGCGGTTGCAGTTGAGGTTCACTTTTAATTGGAATTCAATGGTGGGGGGATTCTTTATCCCATCCTACGTGATTTCAGTATAATGCAGGTGCTTGTGCCAAAGCTCATTCAATGGAATAGGATTCGGCGAGTTCCTCTGGAACAAGGGGCGAGAAGGAAGGCTTAATGACATCTTCTCCATATGGGCAGGTATGGACAAATTCAGGTGGCCAATCTTGTTCGGCCAACAAAACATATATGTTTACTACGCGATCCCAAAAGATTGCGTCTATTATGGCTCAATGTCTCCTTCTAACTGTAGCATTACTTTATACACCCTATCATTACTTGTATAAAGTCATCAATTGCTTTCACCTCCAGATGCTCTAAAAGATTCTGGTGAACTATTGTGACCTCTGCCGCGCTGTCTAGCAGTGCTAGAGCCCATTTCTTGTTCTTCAAGAGGACCCTCTTCCTGAGTGGCATGTAGGAATGCGACTGCTGCCACTTTTTTCTTTTTGAATTGTGGTTTTTGTTGGGCGGGTTTCTCTTCTTTTTTAACAGAAACCTCCGAAGAGCGTTGTGATTCCTGTCTCGGTTTCACGTACTCTCTCCTTCGCTCTGATCGCCCACCTCTGTCATTTCATTTTTCCGATGAGTCCTGAAAGGAACGAGATTGGCGTATATCAGTATATTGATATCTATCAGGGGTTTTTATATTATCTCTATTTCTGAGATTATATCTATTCTGCGTGGTCTCCATATGCAGAGATTCTCCCCTCTCTTTTTTAGGACTTTGTTGCTTTTTATCCCAGCATTTCTTATTATCCTGAGGTGCTTGCTTGGGGGAATCTTTAATCGATTTACCCTGAAATTGTGTTTAGATGGTCTGGCCCCTAAACTGTCTCTACCAATACTAGAATATGTCTCTGCGATAATTTTGGGCAGCTCTCGTTCCTGATCCTGTTGAGGAACGTCACGGAGCCGCATACGTCACGGAGCCGCTACTGCTTCCCCTTTAAGATTTAAGATTACTTAATATTATTGAGGATACCATGGCAAAATTGCCCATCAATTGCATCCCGAAATCTAGGGCCGGGGCAGCCCTGTATTCATCTTGAATTTGTTTCAACACCTCCGGTAAATTGGAAAGTGTTGGTGTACCGTGTGCAGCTGTATAGAGCGCGGCAAATACCGTGCCCCAGGTATTACAGTTATCTACTGTAGGGACCATCCCAAATGGCAAGCACATTGTTAGTATTCTGTGTTTATCCTGAAGTCCCGTATGGGGAATTACTGCCTCTAGCGCATTAATCTTTTGTGCTAACCAAAACGGAGTTTTCTCTCATTTGGCGGGTACTTTACCCATAATTGAATGTACAGTTGCAGGATTTATACCTGGTGTAACTGCATGTGGATGTGCCGGAGCAGCACGTGCTGGGTTTATATTTAATGTTTGCATTATGAATTGTACTAATTGTCTATATATCGCTGTTATTTCAGTTTCTAAGCGACAAACCTCAGCTACTGCTAAATTTGCAACCGCAGGATGTGGTGTATAGGTGGCCAATAAAGGCCAGGTAGGACCATTATTACTTAGAGGAGCTAACCTTACTGGTAAAATTGTGTGAGGTAGGGCACCATCAAGCCAATTATTATGTTCTTAATAAGATAAAGGTATTTCTAAATATGCATATGCTCTTTACTGTCCAGGTGCATTTGCAACTGTATAATGATGAAATATATTTGTATTCCCATCAACTACTGGAAATGTGACCCAAGGATAAAAAAGTTCTCTTCTATAAGCTGGATGGGCATCCACCACAAATGTGACTGGACCCACCTGGGCCGTAAGTCCATTTGCTAATAAATATGTAGTTAGAGGTTGTCTCATATTAACCGCTATTTGTACATTTGTGGATTCGCCATTGTAGTAACACTATAAGTTCAGAGAAGGCACACCAAATAGGGCTTTCCTTTAAAAGTTCAAGCTTGAACAACCTCCAGCTGCAAATAGGATAGCCTACGCAGCTGGGGTGGAAATCCTCAGTACCACAGACGTCTCTGCATACGGTATTGAGGCATCATTATATAGAATGAGACAGAGATACTCCAGTGGACCCGAAAATTAGAGCCTGACCAAACGTTGGCGGCACCATGTCATAGGCTCTCATCATTCTAATGAGACTACTAGATTTTGAGAGGTAGAATCGCCCGCGGTGTGGGAAACTGAGTCCAACCCACTTCGGTTGACACCTGTCGCTCCAATCCGGGTTTTGCTCTGGCTAACTAGCAGCGTCTCATCTCTACCAAAAGATAGTGATGATTGGGCAGCCAAGCGCATGACATACTAGGCTTCTCAGGGAAGTCGTAGTCACTCAGGTCGCATCCGGTTCTCTCATTTCCAATTTAGTCTCATATATAAATGACAAACAGAAGCAGTATATGTTTCAATAACGAGTTTAATAAAACAACTGCATCTCAGATAGGAAAGCGTGAGCTGCAATAACCAGGACGACACAACATGACAGTATTAAAATTGTGACGAGAAGAGTGAAGCATAGAAACAACGATATCATATTGTCACTATGATCGACTGACTATTTCCTATCTAAGTCATAATTGAGCATATCATGTTAAGCTCAAATTCTGCCATTCAGGTTCCCCTGGGAAGACATCAACCCCAATACCTGAGCAAAGGCCTGTGGTCTGCGTTAGCATCTGCAGCGAAGCATTCAGCAATCAGCATACAGTCATAGTTCCCTGGCTGGAATCTCCCTCTAACGTGTAGGGGACAAGGAAGTGTTTATATAATAACAAAGCTGATATTCTGAGAAAATGTCCCTACGTAAAAGATGTGTATATTTTCTACAAATGTTGTAGACTAAACTTCTACTACGTTCACCGGCAATGTACCGAGCTGCAGCCTTGAATAAAGCACAGAGTGATCAAGAATGTCTTGTTTGAGAACAGAGTGCTGGCTTAGGCAAAAACAGTTAGATAAATGAAAATAAAACAAGACTGTAAAAATGGTTATTGTAATAATAATAAAGCAAGCTGAATACAATATATCTAGGTTAACAAAAACAACATGCATGGAGCTGTAACTAAAATGGTAACACAACAATGCAAGTTCAAAGCTTACTCACCACCAAAGAGGCTGCCTTGTGAATCGGTTTAAAATAGAACTTTTTAAAGACCGACTCCGAGGACCAATCTGCTGCATTCCTCCAACCTACTGCCCCCGTGAATGGACTTGGAGGCCATGGCACCTCAAACAGGTTCGAGGCCCCAAATACTTGTATATTGATACCAGCTTCCGCCAAGACCCATCTGATCCACCTAGCAATGGTAGGGGAGGAGACAGCCTTAAAAGGTTTCTTCAGGGAAATCAACAGCTGACGTTCGACCGGAGGATGAAGACCAGCTGTCACTTCCTCGTACGTTCTTAAGCATTGCACCACACACAGTTTGGGAATGAGAGGAAACGCCGGGTAGAATACCGACCTGGTATTGCATTTGGTTCTACGGGAAACTGTGAAAGTTACTCCATCCGGAGAAACCACTCTATCTGAAACATCTAAGGCTCTGACATCCGACTCTCTTTTGCAGGAGATGAGACACAATAACATTGCCAGTTTAGCTGATAACTCCTTCCTAGAGAGATATTGATTTTCCTGCCACAAGGATAATAGACGCAGAACTAGGTTGACATCCCATAGCTCTGAGTACCTAGGTTCCGGAGGTCTGGAGAGTCTGATACCCTTGAGAAGATTACACACCCAAGGATGTTCCCCCACTGGATGATTATCGAGATGGGGGTGACCCGCCGAGATGGCCGACCTAAAGGAATTCACCATACAGTAAGACAAACCAGCGGCCGCTAGCTCTGCCAAGAAATGTAGGATATCGGTAATGTGGGCCCCCATGGGATCTGTACGCCTGTCCATACAACAGTGAGCCCATCTAGACCATGTGGACCTGTACCGCTTACCAGTCCTGGGAGCCCAGGCTTGTGCAATGAAACCTTGAGCTTCCTGCGAAAGTCGGCAATCCTGCCAGCGAGTCCTGAAATCTTCGAGGCCACCAGGGATAGATGGCCCTGAAGGACCAGAGGATGGAAGTGACCCGTCGGATCCTGAAGAATTGAGAGAAAACCAGGAAGGAGGATAGGAAAGTCGCACAAGAGCTCCAGAAGAGATGGAAACCACACTTGGGAACGCCACAGGGGGGTTATTAGGATCACTGTCACTTCCGGGCAACGTACCTGGGCTGATACTCTCAGAATCAGCAGGGAGGGAGGAAAGGCATACCCCTTGAGTGGGCCCCAGTTCTGCAGAAACGCATCCACTGCCGCTGCTCCCGGATCGGGGTGCCAGATGAAGTACAGAGGAAGATGGGTGTTCCAACTGGAAGCAAAGAGGTCCACTGAACAAGGACCCCACTGTTCCATGATCGCCCGAGAAACCACCGGATCCAGCTGCCAATTGATGGAATCCGACAGGAACCTGGAATTCCAGTCTGCCAAAGAGTTCTGGGAACCCGGAAGATACTCCGCCGTGACGGAGATCTGATGTTCGAGGCAAAAATGACAAAGGTCTTTCACCAGCTCCGCCAGGGACTTCGACCGAGTACCCCCGAGGCAGTTGATGTATTGCACCGCAGACATGTTGTCCATCCGAAGTAGGACCACACAAGAGATCCTGTCCCGAGTCAGGGATCTGATCGCAAACGAGCCCGCTAGAAGCTCCAGACAATTGATGTGCATGCTGAGCTCCTGAGAGGTCCAATGTCCCCTGAACGAGATGTCCCTGCAACGGGCTCCCCATCCGTGCTGACTGGCATTCGACTCTATTACCAGGTCCGGAGAGGCCCCAAAAATAGCCCTGCCATTCCATGCCTCCATGTGGTTCAGCCACCACTGCAACTCCGTTCTGGCCTCCGGGTTGAGAGAGACACGTTCGGAGTACATGAGACCGCGGTGAAGGTGATGGGCTTTGAGGTGCTGGAGAGCCTTGTAGTGAAGTGGGCCTGGAAAAATGGCCTGAATCGACGAGGAGAGTAAACCCACTACTCCGGCAAGTTGCCATAGTGAAATCCTGTCGCGTCTCAATACTTTCCTTAACTCCTTCTTGATTTTGGAGATCTTCTGAGTCGGGAGACTGAGAGATGCCACCTGGGAGTCTATTGAGGAAACCTAGAAAATCCATCGGCTGAGAGGGAAGCAGATCCGATTTCTTTCGGTTGATCACAAACCCCAGGTCCTGAAGGAGAGCAATAGTCCTGTTCGCATTGGATATAAGTTGCGAACTGGATTGATCCATCAAGAGGAGATGGTCCAGGTAAATAATGAGGCGAATCCCCTGAAAACTGAGGAATTCCACCACTGGCTTGAGAAGCTTGGTAAAGCACCAAGGAGCTGACGACAGTCCGAACGGGAGAGAGGTGAATTCGAACACCTGACCTTTCCACAGAAACTGCAGGAACCTGCGATGAGGGGGAAAGATTGGCACAATGAGGTAAGCGTCCTTGAGGACCAGACGGACCATCCAGTCTCCCCGCAGGAGGATATCCTGGAGAAAGTGTATACCCTCCATTTTGAAATGACGGTAGATCATCCAGTCGTTAAATGAACGAAGGTTGATCACTGGACGAAACCCTTTGTCCTTCTTTTCCACCAGGAAAACATTGCTTACAAAGCCTCTTGGGTGGAGAGTTGAGGTACATATGGCGTCTTTGCGCAGAAGCTATTGAACCTCTGAATCTATGAGGGCGGAATCTGCTGCTGAGAAAACTAAAGGCGTGGGAAGTTTCTCTTGAATCGGAGTTCCCCAAAACTCGATGTGGAAACTAGACACCGTCTGTAACACCCACACATCTGAGGTTATGAGTTCCCAATTTTGTTTGAAAAGGAGGAACCTCTCCCCTAGATTTTGAGGGGAAGAAGGGATAATCCTTACTGTAAGAAAATGGCTCACTGTTGCAATTACCCCCCACTTTTTGCCTGATACTGATGCTGACTTGACTGAGACGTGTGCTTTGGACCCTGCTAACCAGGCCACAGCACCTGTGTTCTTTCACCTAAAATGTACCATTGTCTCCACAACTGGCACAACCCTGGCACCCAGGTAAGACCCTTGTAACTGGTACCCCTGGTACCAAGGGCCCTGATGCCAGGGAAGGTCTCTAAGGGCTGCAGCATGTCTTATGCTACCTTAGGGACCCCTCACTCAGCACAGACACCCTGCTTGCCAGCTTGTGTGTGCTGGTGGGGAGAAAATGACTAAGTCGACATGGCACTCCCCTCAGGGTGCCATGCCAACCTCACACTGCCTATGGCATAGGTAAGTCACCCCTCTAGCAGGCCTTACAGCCCTAAGGCGGGGTGCACTATACCACAGGTGAGGGCATAGGTGCATGAGCACTATGCCCTTACAGTGTCTAAGCAAAACCTTAGACATTGTAAGTGCAGGGTAGCCATAAAATTATATGGTCTGGGAGTCTGTCAAAAACGAACTCCACAGCTCCATAATGGCTACACTGAATACTGGGAAGTTTGGTATCAAACTTCTCAGAATAATAAACCCACACTGATGCCAGTGTTGGATTTATTTAAATAATAATGCACACAGAGGGCATCATAGAGATGCCCCCTGTATTTTACCCAATTGTTCAGTGCAGGACTGACTGGTCTGTGCCAGCCTGCTGCTGAGAGACGAGTTTCTGACCCCATGTGGTGAGGGCCTTTGTGCTCTCTGAGGACAGAAATAAAATCCTGCTCTGGGTGGAGGTGCTTCACACCTCCCCCCTGCAGGAACTGTAACACCTAGTAGTGAGCCTCAAAGGCTCAGGCTTCGTGTTACAATGCCCCAGGGCACTCCAGCTAGTGGAGATGCCCGCCCCCTGGACTCAGCCCCCACTTTTGGCGGCAAGTCCAGGGGAGATAATGAGAAAAACAAGGAGGAGTCACCCACCAGTCAGGACAGCCCCTAAGGTGTCCTGAGCTGAGGTGACCCCTGCCTTTAGAAATCCTCCATCTTGATTTTGGAGGATTCACCCAATAGGAATAGGGATGTGCCCCCCTCCCCTCAGGGAGGAGGCACAAAGAGGGTGTAGCCACCCTCAAGGACAGTAGCCATTGGCTACTGCCCTCCCAGACCTAAACACACCCCTAAATTCAGTATTTAGGGGCTCCCCAGAACCTAGGAAACTAGATTCCTGCAACCTAAGACGAAGAAGGACTGCTGAGCTGAAAAACCTGCATAGAAGACGGAGACACCAACTGCTTTGGCCTCAGCTCTACCGGCCTGTCTCCCCACTTCACAAGAACTGCTCCAGCAACACGTTCCCCAGGGTCCAGCAACCTCTGAAGCCTCAGAGGACTACCCTGCATCTAAAAGGACCAAGAACTCCCGAGGACAGCGACTCTGCTCCAAGAAAGAAGCATCTTTACAACAAAGAAGCAACTTTTGAAAACCACACGTTTCCCGCCGGAAGCGTGAGACTTTGCACTCTGCACCCGACGCCCCCGGCTCGACTTGTGGAGAACAAACACTACAGGGAGGACTCTCCAGTGACTGCGAGCCCGTGAGTAGCCAGAGTTGATCCCCCTGAGCCCCCACAGCGACGCCTGCAGAGGGAATCCCGAGGCTCCCCCTGACCGCGACTGACTGCTTCAAAGACCCGACGCCTGGTAAGGACACTGCACCTGCAGCCCCCAGGACCTGAAGGATCCGACCTCCAGTGCAGGAGCAACCCCCAGGTGGCCCTCTCCCTTGCCCAGGTGGTGGCTACCCCGAGGAGCCCCCCCCTTGCCTGCCTGCATCACTGAAGAGACCCCTTGGTCTCCCATTGAACTCCATTGCAAACCCGACGCCTGTTTGCACACTGCACCGAGCCGCCCCGTGCCGCTGAGGGTGTACTTTTTGTGCTGACTTGTGTCCCCCCCCGGTGCCCTACAAAACCCCCTGGTCTACCCTCCGAAGACGCGGGTACTTACCTGCTGGCAGACTGGAACCGGGGCACCCCCTTCTCCATTGAAGCCTATGTGTTTTGGGCACCACTTTGACCTCTGCACCTGACCGGCCCTGAGCTACTGGTGTGGTAACTTTGGGGTTGCCCTGAACCCCCAACGGTGGGCTACCCTGGACCCAACTTTGAACCCTGAAGGTGGTTTACTTACCTGCAAAACTAACAAACACTTACCTCCCCCAGGAACTGTTGAAAATTGCAGTGTGTCCAGTTTTAAAATAGCTTATTGCCATTTGTGTGAAAACTGTATATGCTATTTTGCTAATTCAAAGTTCCTAAAGTTCCTAAGTGAAATACCTTTCATTTAAAGTATTGTTTGTAAATCTTGAACCTGTGGTTCCTAAAATAAACTAAGAAAATATATTTTTCTATATAAAAACCTATTGGCCTGGAATTGTCATTGAGTGTGTGTTCCTCATTTATTGCCTGTGTGTGTACAACAAATGCTTAACACTACCCTCTGATAAGCCTACTGCTCGACCACACTACCACAAAATAGAGCATTAGAATTATCTCTTTTTGCCACTATCTTACCTCTAAGGGGAACCCTTGGACTCTGTGCATGCTAATTCTTACTTTGAAATAGTACATACAGAGCCAACTTCCTACACTTACCCAAAGTTCCTCCTGGGGCGATCCTATTCGCTCTGCCTTTTCCTTTGCCCCTATTGGGGAAGAAGGTTCCCTGGCGACTGTCCCGCCATCCATTGTGTCTGTAGGAACTAGGGCCTTGCTGGTACTGGCGGCCGGAAGAGCACCCCTACCTTGTCCTGCCCCTCCAAAAACCTTGCTGGGAAAAATCTTCTTGATTAAAGATTGCACTTTATCAAGGGCCGAGAAGGTGGCAACAAACTTGCCAAGCTCCTTGGCAAAAGGGTCTCCAAATAAGTTGCCCTGTGCAACCACCCCTGCCTCTGAGGATGATAATTCCCCTAATTTGGGATCTATTTTGATGAGCAGGGAGCGGCGTCTCTCGGCCAAAATAGCGCAGTTGGCATTGCCCAGGAGACACAGTGCCCTCTGGGCCCATACCGCTACGACTTCCACCGGAAGGGGTGTATTTGACTGCTTGGCACGTTCCGCCAATTGTATAATTTGAGTCAAGGGTCCCACGATGTCCAGGAGCTTGTCCTGACACGCCCTCCAGGACCGATCTATGCCCTTCTCAGGGTCCTTCACGTACTTAACAAAGAAAGTACACATCTTGGGGTCGATGTCAGGGGTGGCCGCTACCTTGTCAGGCAAGGTAGGACGCGGACATTTGGCCTTCAGACAGGCCCGAACTTCTTTGTCTAGAGGTTGGCGAATTTTGCTCGCCACATAGGGGGTCATTCTGACTCCCGCCGGCCGCGGTTACCGCGGCCGGCAGGAGCCGCCAGAATACCGCTGCGCAGTCAGAAGACCGCCGAGGTTATTCTGGGTTTCCCGCTGGGCTGGCGTGCAACCGCCAGAAGGCCGCCCGCCAGCCCAGCGGGAAACACCCTTCCATGAGGATGCCGGCTCCGAATGGAGCCGGCGGAGTGGAAGGGGTGCGACGGGTGCAGTTGCACCCGTCGCGATTTTCAGTGTCTGCATGGCAGACACTGAAAATCTTTGTGGGGCCCTGTTAGGGGGCCCCTGCAGTGCCCATGCCATTGGCATGGGCACTGCAGGGGCCCCCAGGGGCCCCACGACACCCCATACCGCCATCCTGTTCCTGGCGTCCGAGTCCCCCAGATCTTGCATGTCCAGTAGGGAGGCCCCAGGGCACCAAGGGCAGCCAGATTCTACTTCCACAACCGAGGAGGAGTCCCCCTCTGAGTCTCCTGCTTTGCCCCCAGGTGACTCCACATTGAGGTCCAATTGGTGGTGAAGCTTTTCACCCATTATGCCGGGTAAGGAGCCCTCCCGGGAGGGTAGGCGCTTCTGCGCGCGCGCACTCTTACTGGGGACGTCGGCGGGGAGTTCTCCGTCCTCAAGGTGCCCCGCGTCGCGCTTGTGCGATTTCTTGTGTGTTGTACCAGATCCAACACCCGTCACCCCAAGCATGCCCGGCCCTTTGTATACTTGCTCCACAGGCTGCGCCGCGTACTCCTTAATAGGAGCCAGAGCCTGGGTGATAGCCTGTGACAGCAACACATACACCCCAGGGGGTAGGACGCGATGAGAAGGGCCCTCACCAGGGGACATGAAGGAAAAAGAATCATGCTCTTGAGCAGGCTGCATCACAAGACTCCGAGGTAATGACAGAAGAATACACCCCAAAATATTAAAAAGGACAGCCCCCCCCACACTTCTGTCAGCAACAGAGCCAACTGAGGGCAAAAGTCAAAAGTAAAAAGACGCGCTTGCCTTAAAGCGTCTACAGGCCCTAGAGCGCTCTTCCTGCTCTGGGGTTATTTCAGACCACAAACGTGGTGTAAGTGGGTGGTTGCAGGTGTTAAATAGAGCCTAGGCTCTTGCAGGGACCCCTGGCGTGCAAAAAGTTGCAGCGCCGAGCGCAAAACGACTTGAGTGCTACGAAAAACGTGCTATTTCCAAGACTTGTGCCCTCTAGTGGGCCCGACGCATCACTGCGTGCCGAAAGTGCGCTCGGGATAAAAAGCCTACCGCGCTAAGGCAATGCGGCGTAGCAACAGCGGTTGCCACAACAAACTCAAAACAATATTAGCGAACGTGCACAAGAAACAAATTGAGCCAAAATACACAACTTCTCACTCTTGAAAAAAACGCTCAGAGGCAGAAAGGCACTTATCTGTCACTGGAGCAGTAAAGAAAGAGGGAGAGTGACGTGGTTGAGGGCATTTATACAGTTACCAACATCGGAGTCTCATTGGACTATGGTTGCTATGGCAGCGGACTCATGGGACTTGTGGTTTTCATATGTTTTTGTTGAACTTTGAACTTGCTATTTAATAAAGAGTGAAGAAAGAAGTGCATAATCCTCGCCTCCGGTCCTGACATAGAATTGCAGCGAATCCCACTTTACGGCCGTATTTCCTGGTTGTTTTGCCCCATAATTCACTGTGTGATGCGTCCCATAATCCTCTGCATTGTGTTGCATTCCTAACGTGCGTTGTGAGATCAGAACAATCCAATAATGGACCTGTGTAGTGATGCGGAAAGGAACAAGCGTGAACTGGTCGGAGACGCAGTTGAGAGGTAATACAAAAGTAAACAAGGTACGCCACTTAGGTAAATCAGCAGACAAAGGCCAAAAAATCCAAAACTTATATACGAGTTGAGTTGATGTCTAAATGGTTACCATATCTGAATTGCCTAAAGAAAATAGCTGTGATTCGGTGGGTCCTTGACGTTGTATATTTTCCTGCTTTGCCAAATAATGTATCTCAGCCCGATTTAATAAAGAATCCAGTGTTATAATACTTGAAGAAAAATCTTTTTAATGCAATCCAGTTTTCATAAACGCTCGTCTTAGAAATATAGCCCACAAAGCATGGGCAGGAGCAGAAGCCACAGATGTCCTCCAGGTCAGTGGTCATTTAAGGAATGTTGTTTGATCTAGAGAACAACCGCAGCCATGGCAGTGCAACACATGTATAGTAAAAGCATAAAACGTTATCTAAAGTAACATGAACACATGTAAAATAATAACCCAAATACAACATATTTACTCATTCTTCCATATGTTATTATCCAGGGAACAATTGCTCAACATCTCTTTTAATAGCACAGTGAGATTTACACTTTGTAGTGTGGTGTAAATTTCATCTCACAATTGGAATAAATCATTCCTTTTATTGATTATCTTAAGATTTAAGACTTAAGATAAGGACCTGTGTCCTGTTTCATATAATCGCCTTCTAATTCCCTTATGAGTGCGTGTAATCATCAGGGTTCATATATCCAGCAATGAATTGATTATTCTCTCCCACAGGATTCATTAAAAAAACACCAAATACTTTATAGTTTTATGTTGCAATCACACCATTTTGAGAGTGGCTATCTGCAAGAGATCAAAAAAAGTGTCTTCCCTCATATGGTTTGTGAGGAAATGCCTCCTTGGCATTGTTACCCCCTAACTTTTTGCCTTTGCTGATGCTAAGTTTTGACTTGAAAGTGTGCTGGGACTCTGCTAACCAGGCCCCAGCACCAGTGTTCTTTCCCTAAACTGTACATTTGTCTCCACAATTGGCACAACCCTGGCACTCAGGTAAGTCCCTTGTAACTGGTACCCCTGGTACCAAGGGCCCTGATGCCAGGGAAGGTCTCTAAGGGTTGCAGCATGTCTTATGCCACCCTAGGGATCCCTCACATTTCTCTTAAAAGGGTCTCGTTGGACTCTTTAGATTTCTGAGGCTAGATCATGGGAGGTCACAGTCGGGATATGGTCTTTGATCAAGGCTATTATGAAGTCTTTTATATTGTCCCCTTCCATATCTTCTGGAATATTCTCAAATCTGCGATTATTCCTGCTACAGTGATTTTCAAGGGATTCCAGTTTCTTGCTCAGGTCCTTCTCACTTTGTTTCAGTATTTGAACCTCATGAGAATTAAAGTCCAATTCTGCCTGTAGTGACCCTATAGAGGATTCCATAGCCCCTAGTGATTTTCGCATCTAGACCATCACAAAGCCCCTGGATGTTAGCTTGGTTGGATTCAGAAATGGCAAAATTGTCTCTCATCTCATACAGTAACGACTGGAGGAGGGAATCTGTATGTGCTACATTAGTTCTATCGGACCCTGCCTCACATGGAGGCACAGAACCCCCCCAGATGTATCCTGATCTAACTCCTGCATAACCAGGCTGTGTGCTGAAACCACTGGGGGGGGGGTGGGTAGAGCGTCTGTCATATTAGACATATTTGCGGCCTTGTTTACCAAGGAGGTGGGTGCTGTCTGAGAGGCACTGGACTGGTCTAATATTTTAAAGAAAGACCTAAGGGAGGGGGTAACGTTTTGCCGCCCGGAAGTAAAACTTGCAATGATTTTAGCCGATGGGGCTTGAAGGTTTGAAAGAGAAACCCCTCCCTCAGTTCGCAAATCTGTATGTATAGAAAGGTTAGAGGCGTTACCTTTTGCCACACATTTACTTCTTCCCCCAGCACCCAGAGGAGGTAATACTGATTGAGCTGCAAAAGAAGCTGGAGGGTCCAAACCAGCCTTCGAGGGGGGGCAACTTCTGCCCTTGTAGCCATGTTCTGGCCCCCACCCCAGATGGGCGCCTGGGGGTCATGCAGGAGGGCTGGTAAGGAAGGGCCCAGATATAGCTGCTCCAAGGCCAGCTCACCTCGTGGATCCTGGTGCAGGCAGGGCAGAGCCGGGAGCAAG
This sequence comes from Pleurodeles waltl, assembly GCF_031143425.1. Lineage (NCBI taxonomy): Eukaryota > Metazoa > Chordata > Amphibia > Caudata > Salamandridae > Pleurodeles > Pleurodeles waltl. The sequence goes on from NC_090438.1 coordinate 352,727,923, forward strand.
CTTGTGCTGGCTCTGCCTCTGCTACTCTGGAAGTGCAGCCTGGCCATCTCCCCTCTGTGCTTGCGGAGGGACCAGGCAGCCCGAATCCAGCGTGAAAACAGCAGAGGACCTGCGTGGTCGAAGGGAACCCCAATATGAGGAGCACCCATCCTCTGCAGACGCCAGGTAAGTTGAAAAACAAAAGAGAAAAGAGAATGCAGCCGAGACTCGTCCCTGCAGCGGGAGAGCCGGCGGCGTGTGAGGCGGAGGGCGGGGACAGCGGTCGGCACATTAGCGGACCGCCATGTTCCCCGTCTCTGACACACACCCACATTCTGAGACAGACAACTTTTTGTTGAAATTTCTTCTAACTCCAAAGGTAAGTGCCGACCGGGCCCAAGTCACTTCTTGTATCCAAACCATGTTCCATCACAGTCGGACATATTTTTTTTACTTTGACCGGTTCTTGCATGATTCGATATCAATGGTTGGGGCTTTGACCTTTTAGATGCTAGTTTTTACTTTAAATGTTAAAAATTCAGTTCTGCTGATTGAATTTTTAAAGTTTTGGTGTCAAATCATTTATTAAAATGTACTCTATTTTTCTAAATTGTAAGCCTATCCAATATCTCAGGTCATCTTCGGCAGCCTTGGCGGTAATCCCTTCAGTAAAAAAGGCCAGATGGGGTGGAAGATCTATGTCCTACCTTGGCGCTAAACTGTGGAATTCGCTACCTTTGTCTTTACGCCAAACCGGCCATGAATTATCTTTCTGTCGGCTACTAAAAACATGGCTGTATTGATCTCTGCCCCTATGGTATTGTGGAAGATGTGTCTGTAGCACTGGGAGGCCTTTGGGTAGCTATGCGCTCTATACATTTTATAACATAACATAACATAAATTGGTGTGGGTCTTATCTTGTGTTGTGTTTTCACTTTACTACTGTTTGTGTGCTGCTTAAATACTTTACGCATTGCCTCTAAGATAAGACTGAATGATTTTGGCCAAGCTACTAGAGGGTAAAGCACAAGCTAATTTAGTGACTTTTGCGGTTCATCCTGACAGGCATTGTGGCTGGTGATTGAGCAGAGTTAACACCCCTCTCAACAAACAACCCAATTTCTCACTCTGGAAAAAAAACAATACTCCGGTCCTGTCTATTCTGTTACTCACATTTTCAGAAAGCATTGGATTCTTAATACAGGAGTAGTGAACACATACATAAACAGCAACTTATGCTCCACTAGAGTACAACATTTCAAAAGAAAGGGAGCGGATATCCATCAATGATTTTAAGGTCCTACAGTCTACTTTATGGAAAAAGCTAAGAAAGAAACATTGTTTTCTTCCTTATCCTTAATTCTTATTCCAATCAGATTCATAACATTGCTACCACCATGTCTAGATCTTGTCCTGCAAATATATAAGACAACATCTCCTTCCCTCGGATCTGCCTTGAACATTGGCTCTTACAGAGGAGTGTGAAATTCTTTGTCTATGTTTAGACCACTTTCCACTGTATTCAGAATTTCTATCTACCAGGTTTCATCTATACACAATATATGGGTTCTATCTCCTCTTTTATGATAAGCCTTAATGAGGTCAATGCCAATGGTCGATATCTTAAGTCCACCCTTCTAAATGTATAATTGTGTTCTTTTAATCTCTCCTTCAATGGAGAAATCCCACATATTGTTTTACACATAGAAATTGAAGGATTCCTTGGTTTTGTATGTATTGTATTTGCAACATACACAATTATTACTCTTAAAACACCCGTTTAGGTAGTCTGTTACCAATTAGCAGAGTTGGTTTTGCAAATCTGGTAATATCATTTGGCCTAATTACATTTTCAAGGTTTCTGGTCTTCTGAAATTCACCCATGGTTTCTCTGTGACATCCACCTCAGGTTCTTTCCGTGTGGTCTGGTCATCAGTTTGTGATCTTTGACTTACAATTCCAAGTCTAAGAATTTTATTGAGGTTGTATGGTTTTCAGGGGTCAGTTCCACATTTATTTATATCATTCATATTCAGACACCTACGAAAATCTTTGAGTACACCTGCTCTGTTCCAAATGATAATATGTCATTTAAGGTGATTTTTTTATGAAAACAATACAGTTTTCCTAACTATAACAGGGTTTTAACCTTGGTTTTGTTGAATTGAATGTTAATGTATTTTTTCATAAACTTTATTACAAGTTGTAGAGCCCAGTGTCATTGAGTGGAGTGTCATTAAGTGGAGTGCCCTATGGTAAAGTGGAGGAGAGTGTCGTATAATATAGTGTGGTAGAGCTAGTGTCGTAAAGTGGAGTAAAATGGAGTGGTGTCTGGTGCAGTGCACTACAATATCATAGGTGGCTTGTTGTAGAATACAGTGGCGTGGAAAAAGCTAAAGTGGACAGGCGTAGCATAGAGTTAAGTTAACTGTTACAAAATTGGAGTGGCATCTTGTACAGTCCAGTGAAGTGGTGTTTTGGAAAGTGTCATACAGTGGAGAAGAGTGTTGCACAGTACTGTAGGCCCATAAAGTGGAGTAGAATGTTGCACATTGTCCTATAGGGACATAGGGCCAGATGTAGGAAACAACATTTTTGTGACTCGCAATTTGCGAGTAGGTGTGACTCGCAAATTGCGAGTCGCAAATAGAAATGCAGGTACAATGTCAGTGTTGAAATAGCGACTCGCACCCGGAGTCGCAACGCAGAGAGCGAGTCCGCTGATTGCGAGGTCGCTTTTTGCGACCGTGCAAAAAACGAACTCGCAATTTGCGAGTGGGTGTCGCAAATTGCGAGTACCTTGTAAATTGCTTACAGGTGCTGCAGAACACTCCAGAAACCACTCCAGAACACTCTGGAAACACTTCCTGGCACATGATGATGACATCACAGCCAGGAAGTTTACAAATACACCTGGGAGGAGGGAGGACCACACCCTTTTTAACTGCTGAACTGCACACTTGAGAAACAGCAGCTGCAATGTAAGGAACTCCTAGGAAGAGAAAACTTAAATTCTCAGAGAAGGAGCTGGAGGTGCTGACATATGAATGCTGTCAGCACTATGACGAATTATTTGGGAAGGCAGCCCTCAATGTGCCAGAAGCCACCAAAAGACAACTGTGGCAGAACATCCAGGAGAAAATCAACTCCCTGGGGGTGAGCCACAGGAGTGTTGAGGAAATAAAAAAAAGTGGTATGACCTCCGCTCCCGGACCAAGGAGAGGGTGGCTGAAAGGCTCCGGGAGATGAGAGGCACAGGAGGGGGACCATCTTCAGTACCACCACCCACACCCCTGGAAGAAAGGGTAGAGGAGACCCTGGAGCAGGAGGCAGTATCAGGATTTGGAGACCTGGACACCTCAGAGCCCACCACATCAACCGGTGAGTACCATGTGATATGCCTGTACCCCTATCAATGCCATACCCCCACCCACCATGTAGACAGGGGCATGCTCAACCAAGATAGCTCCATTTCAGGGTAGCAAACACCAGAATGATGCATTATGGGAAATGTAGTCAAGTAGGCAGTTCATAGGCAATTGTTTATTAGGAAGTGGGCAACAGATAGTAGACACTGACAGTCTGTTCCCCATGTCCCACAGGTCTCCCACAAGACAACACCACAACCCACAGCAGCCAGCCCCATCAGGACAGCTCAGGAGCCGGCAGCACTCCCACCTGCACGGCCAACATCATCCCTGAAATGTCCACACCTGCTGCAACTGTGTCCCAGGAGGCTGCGCCAGCAACAGGCAGGAGTGATACAGTTGAACACACAGGGCAGCCACCGCTGCGCAGGCGACGCAGGTACAGGAGATCAGGGCTGCAGGCTGCGTCCGGCCGTCAACCTCCCAGCAACAGTGAGGCACAGCCGCTGCGTGGTCAGCGCCTGCAAAATAACATATTAGGGAGGATTAGTGGTGTGCTGCACCGCTTTGTCCGCAATAACGAGGCCAGCATGCAGCATCTTAACTCCAGAATCGACATGATTGCCACAAACACTGGGGACCTTGCCCTGTCCATGAGGGATCTGGCGGCAGGACAACTGGCCCAGGCCGAGGGTGGGCGGCGCAGGGACCGTCAGCTCCTACAAAGACTAGATAGGATGGCCACATCCATCGGCAGACTGGCTGTGAACACTACAGGCCTGTCGAGGAGGACAGTTGGCCTCCAGGTCAAAATGGGCCATTTTGCTGGAGATGTGGCTAGGGGCCTGGGACGTATCACACACGTGATAGACTTAATGGAGGCACGGCATCTGTCCAGGGGCACAGAGGAAACACCCCAGGACAGTGAGGAGGGCTCTACAGTGAGCAGTGTCTCTTCCACTGACACTAGGGTGCTCCGGAGTGCCAGGCAGAGCACAGCAGAAGCACCAGGGACCAGCCAGGCTGGCAGGAGCCGCAGAAGGACATAGACATTACCCTGGCCCTGTTGATGTGGCACATGACATCAATGTGCCCCATGCATGGTTTGCATTTACATGTCCATGAACAGTCATTATTTGTAAATAGTTCTATTTCTGCACAAATTAAATAGTTTTTTTGTTCCACTTAACAAATTTTGGTCAATAGGTGAGTATGGTTGGAGTTGACACGTACCTTCCAAAGTATTGTGTTGCGATGTGTTCCCGTCTCAGTCTGCCTTGATTAGCTATACTCCGATCCCCATGATGGCGATGTGGTTGCTCTTGCTCTTCATCATCAGGATCTGGGTCTGCAGGGGTGAGAGGTAGCCCACGTCGGGTGGCTATGTTGTGGAGGATGGCGCATGCGACCACAATTTTGAATGCTGTAATGGGGGTATACTGGAGGGCACCTCCACTGTGGTGGAGGCATCTGAATCTTGCTTTCAGGAGTCCAAAGGTGCGTTCGATAAGGTTCCTGGTCCTCTTATGTGCATTGTTGTATCGCCTCTCACATTCATTGCTGGGTGTTAAAAACGGAGTCATAATCCATGGCCTTAGAGCATATGCACTGTCACCTGTTGGGCACAAACATTACACTGTTAGAAAGTTCTGGTTGGTGTGCACAGTGACCTGTCTGTATGTCTGCAAGGTGTATGCAGCTCTACCTAGGAGGTATCCGTCTCCAAACTCCCCACGTTCCAGGCGTTGATGTATCCCACTGTGCCTAAAAATGTAGGAGTCATGGGTACTGCCTGGAAACTTAGCTACAATGTCAGTGATGACATAATGGGCGTCACAAACAACCTGTATATTCAGTGAGTGGGTACACTTTCTGTTGCGGAAAAGATGTTCCAGGCTTGCAGGGGGGCATATTTGAATATGTGTCCCATCTACACATCCTATGACATGGGGAAAGTTGGCAATGCGGTAAAAGTCCAGCTTGGTGCTGTTAATTTCTGCCTCATTCCTTGGTAGGTATATGAAGTGAGACATGTGTGTGAGTAAGGCATCTAGGAAGGCCCTGAGGAACCTTGACACTGCACTTTGAGATACCCCACCTGCCACAGCAATGACCCCCTGATAGCTCCCTGAGGCCAAGAGGTGCAGTGAGCATAGCACTTGCACATGCGTAGGGATGGCGCAGCCACGCAGAGTCTGGTATTCTAGCTGTGGTTTCAGTAAATCAATTAATTCTAGTATGGCAGCGCTGCTAAGGCGATATTTGTCATAGATCTCTTCCTCAGTTTGCTGAAAAAGAGTCTGCCTTGTTCTATATATCTTCTCCTGTCTGTGGCCCCTCCTCTTCCTCAGCTGGGCGGCGTGGACTCTCCTCCTCAATGCTATCAGGTATATCTCCGCCATCTTGAGTAACCCAGATGCCTTCTGGGTCTCCTTTTATACTTTGGTTATGGTTACCACCTGCTCTGAGTTAGTGGTAAATTGCAAGTGCAAACTGGGCTTTTTGCGACAGTGCTCTCATGTGTGCCCAGCATTTCCTCCATGCTTCTTCAGAAATGTCCTCCCCCGACGTTCCCACCTGGCTTTAGCAGACATGGCAATGTCCCTTTGCTGTTCCTGCATATAGCCATACAGCTTAGTAATGAGTTTGCGCGGCAACTGCACACAACACAACATCTCCAGCACCTGGCAGGTCCTCGGGGTCCTCGGGAGACCCGCAAATCGCACGCGGAGCATCGCATAAACACGCAGGACATATAACCGTTGCAAAGCATTATCGGCTCCCTCTCCAAGCACCATCTCCGGGGAGATCAACCGCCCCTCCTCAAACCAAACTCCCAAAGAAGACAGGCCCAAGCCGTTAAGGAATTCCTGCAGCTGCACATCCCGGGACATCCTCTCATCGGTGACATCCAGCACCGGCATCGCAGGAGCAAAGGGCTCACATGTCTCAGACTGGCGCAACAAAGCCGCCCAAGCTCTGGAGGTGCACGCCACTGTATCGACACCACGAGACCGGGGCAGAGACAAACACCCAAGAACCTGCGGTAGCCTATCCGGCCACGCCGCATCGCTCTCAGGCGCGAGATGCGGTAGGTAGCGCACGGGGCGAATCTAATAGTATGCAAAATGGGCCTTCGCACAATAATAATAAAGCTCCAAATCAGGGGCAGCAAGGCCACCCAGCTTGAAGGGCAGCGTCAGCTTCTCCCAAGCAATCCTAGGCTGCCCATCTGCCCATACCAGTCGTATCAGGGCCGAACGTAGGTGCCGCAAAAAACCAGCAGAAAGTGCCAAAGGAAGGTTCACAAATAAATACAGAAATTTTGGCAGCACGACCATCCTGGCAATGCGCCCTATAAGCGACAGCGAGCGCCACACCTCGATCCTGTCTTCCAGCCAAGCTACTAGCCTGCCATAATTAGTCAATCAAAGCGTTTCAACAGCACAACTCAGCCAGATTCCCAAGTATCTGACTGGACCGCTCGCCCACTCAATAGGATACCGGGACAAGAAACTTGCCGTCCCCGCAGTAAGAGGCAGCACAACTGATTTAGACCAATTGATCATGATGCCAGAGAAGGCGCAAAATTGAACAATCTCATTAAGCAGAACATCTAGGTTCTTGCTCAGCTCGCGAACATACAACGCAATGTCATCAGCGTACATCGAGATTAATATAGGCCGCTGCCGGAACGGCATCCCCCTGTTGTTATGGTGTTGTCGTAGAAAGGCCACAAGCGGCTCTATTGCAATTGCAAAAGGTAGCAGGGACAGGGGGCAACCCTGGTGGGTCCCCCTGGCTACCAGGAAGGGGTCAGAGATACTGCCATTCAGCCGCAGTCGAGCGACAGTATCCGTGTACTGCAATTGAATCAGTTTGACGAATCGCAAACTCAGGCCCACCCTACCAAGCAACGCATTTAAATACTTTCACGCCAGCGAGTCAAATGCCTTTGTGGCATCTCAAAACACTGCCGCAGCCTCCTCCTCCACCGCAAGCGCGCCCACAACCCCAAAGAACGTTCGCAGATTATGCGTCGTCGACCGCCCCGGCACAAACCCGGACTGGTCAGGGAGCACCAACCGCGGCATCAACGGCTGCAATCGCGCCGCTATCATCTTGGCCAAAATTGTATTATGTACGTTGATCATAGAGAGTGGGCAGTACGAATCACAGCTATGTGGGTCCTTGCAAGGCTTAAGAATCGTAACAATCAGCGCTTCCCGGAGGGAGGTGGGAAGAGCTCCAGTCTCCATCGCCTCAGCATAAACCTCCAACAGTTGAGGAGCTAGAATGTCAGACTATTCTTTATAGAGAGCAGGGGTCATGCCATCTAATCCTGGGGACTTATCACCGGGCAAGCCGCTAATTGCTGCTTTCACCTCCTCCACAGAGAAGGGTGCATCAAAATAAGCTCTATGTGCATCGTCAAACCAGAGCAAGCTGATCTCGGAGAAATAATCCTGCACAGCCTCACCATTCAACTCGGTGGGTGCAGAATACAAATCCATAAAGTATCTAGTAAAAACTTTCATAACTCCTTCCGTTCCCGCCACGCGCTCACCCTCCAACCCATTTATTTCAGTAACATAGCTGCTAGCCCAGGGCTTGGGTAGCATATTCACCAGCATGCGTCCAGCCCTATCTCCCTCGCCAAAGTGCCTCGCCCTGGCGTACTTCCCCAAAAAACAAACTTCCCGCAGGGAGGCCTCCTCATAGAGATATACCGCGCCCCGCAAGGCCGCCAGCGTATCGCCAGACCAATCTGCCACTAATTTTGCCTCCAGCTCAGCAATTCGCACCTCCAAATCGGCCAGCTCCCGCCGCAGCGATTGTAACACCCCGTGTTGCTTCGAAAGGCACAATCCACGAATGACCACCTTAAAGGCCTCCCAGAGCATCCCGGCAGAGTCCACCGACCCACTGTTCTCATCAAAATATTGAGTGATTCCTCATGAACCTCCTCAAGGAACGCCGCATCTCGAAGTGCCCCCTGAGGCAGATGCCAGGTAAAGGCGGCGCTCAGTCCCCCAGGCATCGCCAGCTCCAACTTGACCAGGGAGTGGTCCGACAGAGTTCGGGCCAAGTGCGCCACCGACCGTGTCCAAAGTTCCACATCCTGCATGCCCAGCCAGCGATCTATGCGGATCAGCTATTGTGCACGTAGTTGACACACGTGCCCTCCCTCTATTCCCCATGTTTCGCCCTCCATATATCAATCAAGGCGACGTCACTCATAACAATCGACAAAGCATTAGCAGCGGCAGAGTGTCGCGCCCTGGACAAACTTTCCGGAGCCCTCTCCGGGTCTAGGACCACATTGAAGTCTCCTCCCCAAATCACAGCGCCACCCCCTATGGAGTCGACCAGGCGCCAGACCTCGCAGAAAAATTCAGGGTCGTCAACATTAGGGCCATAAACCAAGACAAGCCTGCAAGGCCAATCCAGTATCGTTCCACTCATCAAAACATAGTGCCCATTCGGATCCGCTATTACCCGCTGAGTGCGCCATTACAGCCCCTTACGCAGCAGAATTGCCATGCCCCTCGCATACCGCGAGAACACTGCACCATGACATTCACCAATCCATCCAGCTTTCAAGCGATTCAGCGTAGTCGTCACCAAATGCGTCTCCTGCAGCATGCATATGTCTATATTCTGGCGCTTAACACGCCAATCATTCAAGTCACGCACATTCCAGGTGAGGCAACAAAGCAATGTCACCCTCCCCAGCATCACGAAAGCAACCAAACCAGAACTCCATGCCACCACGCCACTCCGCTATGTCCGCCAGCCGCACATAGATAGAAGAAGCAGAGATTAAAGGACCAGAAAACAAAGAGAAAACAAGTTGCAAACAGACCCACCCACGCAGACCCCCCAAACGGTTCAAAGCAAAGATCCACCCCCCAAACCTGCAAAAAAGCAACCAAAAACCCACAACATAGTGACAGGACTCATCTAAGGGCCGTAAGGCTAGCAACCCAACCTGCCAACCGAACCAGGGCAGGGAAGGTAGGGCAAAGGGCCCAAGAAACAGGTATAATGTCAGAGCGGCAAGTGAGAAAAACAAAGGTACTAAAGCAGCGCTCCCTTATAGTCATCGAGACCTACTGGTCCTCCAGCACCCATAGTCATTTAATCATTGTCACTTAGGACTGCTCGCTCAGCTCCAGAGTCATCCGCACTCACAGTCACAGGCCTCCGGGGAATCATTTTAACAAATGTAGCCACCAACTTCGGGTCTGTAAAGAAATGTAATGTGTCCCCATGCTGTACTCGGAGCTTCGCAGGATAAATAAGAGAAAATCTAGCGTCATTCAAACTTAGCGAGCATTTAATTGGCAGGAAGGCCCTGCACGCCACCTGCACACTTAGGGTGTAATCCCCCAAAAAGTTCAGCTCAGAGTTCTTATAGATCACCGGACGTCTTCCTCTGGCCAACTGCAGCACAGCATCTCTATCGCAGTAGTTCAGCAGGCGGATAATAATGGGTAGCGGCGGGGTCCCAGGCGGAGGCCGAGGCCTGAGCGATCTGTGGGCTGTCTCCACCACAAGCATCCGGGAAAGCTCTCCAGGAAATAGGTCTCCAAGCATTTTCTCCACAAAGTCCTCCATCCTGCCCATATCCGTGGATTCCAGGAGACCAATCATTCTGATGTTGTTAAGGCGCGACCGTGCTTCCAAATCTTAATTTTTATTGCGTATTACCTCCAGCACTCGTTCCATCCGCAACAATTGTTCCCGTTCTCTGTGCCATTGATCCTGCAACTCCAAAGTGCGCGTCTCTAACTGGTCAAAGCGAGCATCGTGATCATCCACCCTGGCCTTGATGCGGTCCATCTGCTCAGTTAAGTGATCTAGTTTAGCATCTATGCCAGCTAAGCTGTTTTTAAGATCCAAAAACATGGCTTTGACCGATGTGTCCGAAGGTCCTTCCTCCGCCGGCAGATCCCCCGATTGAGAGGCAGAAACGCCTCCCTTCCTCCTACCTCCGTCAAAGGAGATCTTCGCCTGCCTCTGCTCTGCCTTTTCCATATTGACAGCCGTCGAAAACCCACAAAGGAAGACTCACCACAAATTCCTGAAAAGGGGAAGCCAGAGCACCAAGTTCACACAGGGGGTATCACCACAAATAGGAATCTCCAATAATAGCGTGATATCTCTCAAGTAGCAGGCCTCTCGTCCATTGCCACTGGTCCCAGTCCACCTCCAAGATTGGCAGCCCACCACCAGACAGCTAGTGGGACCAAGGCAAGCCCCAGATCAGGCCTCCTCAGGGCTCAGGACATCGCCACCAGCTCCCAAAGGACCCAAATGACTCCCTGGTCCGATTTGACTGGCGATGGGGCCGCCCAGAGGGCCCTCCACCAAACGCCTCTGCTGGCAAGGCCAGAGCAAGCCCCAGTCCAAACGCAGGGCCGAGCCCAGGCCCCCTCCAAGGCAGGAGGGGCCCCGCCCGACCCACCAGTCCGGGGCAGCTGCCCCAACCGAAGTCCTCAAATGCCGGGCAGGCCTCAACGGGCCGCCCGGGCTTGCCAGGAGCCGCCCAGCCCGCCGGCACCAAGGGAAGGAAAGCACTGCACCCCATGGGGCTGTAGGGCCACAGAGGCCGCAGGGCCGCGGTCCGATGTAACCGCCGAGCCGAGCCGGTCCCGCAGAAAGTCACCTCGCCCCCGGCCGGCCCCAGCACACAGCCAGCGGCAACTCCTCCTCCGCAGGCCCCGCTGGCAACCAGTTGGCAGCAACACAGAAGCGCGTCTCCAGCACCATGGGCCGAGCACAGACCCAAGCCCGCCCCTCAGCTGCTCGCAGCCGGCTGCTGCAGAGCCTCCACCAGCCCGGGATCAGGAGAGAGCGGGAGCGCTGCCACCGGCGAGGACACGTCCAGCCAGGGGAGTGCTGTAACAGCCGATCCAACAGGAGAAAGGTAGGATTATGCCCTAAGCCCGGCAGAGCATCACGAAGTGACGGCCATCTTGTCGGCAGGCTAGCCACGCCCCCACCATATTTTACTCATAGTTAAATGTATATATGTATGTGTATGTATGAGTAGAATATATATATATTTATATATGTATATATGTATGTATGTATCTATATATATATATATATATATATATATATATATATATATATAATATATATATATATATTCTATGATTAACATGTTCTAGGTCACTGCATAGTTTCTATATAAGTTGTTTGTTTAGATGCTTATAAGTCTCTGTTTTTGTTTTATCTATCACAATAGGTCAATATTATCTAAACTATTTATCTTCAAGCATGTCACTATTGACATATTGAGGAAAGATAAAATCATGTTATAAAAGCACACAAATAAATTAACTTCAAGTACTGCAACTCTTGAAAGTCTGTGGTTATACGATACAACTTAAATCTCAATATGTTATATTCTTTGCACATATATTCCCTTACTATGCTATCATGTATCTATATTTTATTACTTTAGTCCTATTGTACCAAAGGAAAAGAAAATTACTCTCTCCAAACCTTTACTCTGTCTCAGCATCACCCTATACCTCTATCAGTCTGTCCTCTACCCTTGCCCTCTGACTCATCCCAATCCCATTTTACTGCTATGATCGCCAAAGTAACCCTTCCTAGACACTGCCCTCCTTTACCCCTCTGGCTCACCCCAAACCTCAGTTTACTACTATGATCTCCCAAACAACCCTACTAAAGTTTCCCTCACTCATCTCTCCTTTGACTCATCTCAAACCCCATTTTACTACTATGATTTCCCTAATCCCTTTCTACAGACTCTTTCCTCTTCCATCTCTCATTCCAAACCCCACTTTACTACTATGATCTCCCTATTAACACTTCTGGATACTTCCCTCCTCTATACCTCCATTATTCTATTCATGCCAACAAACAGACTCACATGTCCTCCGATGAAATTAAATCATACCTCCCTATACTAATACTTATACTGAACTCATATTTTTCCTATACTAATCCACCACTAATCCTTTTGGGTTCTGGAGTAGCGTGTTATTCGCCGAAAAGCACTTTGAAGCCTCGTCAGGGGTAGTAAGCGATATATAAATAAAATTACAATAGTAGTGTATGATGGAGTGGCATAGACTGTTAAAAAGTTAAGTGGTATAGAGTAGTGTACAGTAGAGGGGAGTGAAGTGCAGTAGTGGAGTAGGATGGAGTAGAGTGGAGTAGTGTCTAAGTCAGTATAATAAAGTGGGTTGGAGCAGCATAGATGGAGTTGTGTACAGTGTTGTACAATGGAATAGAGTGTAGTACAGTGCTATAGAGTAAAGCAGTGTGCTGTAGACTGGCATTGACAGGAGCACATTGTTGTACAGTGGAGTGCTGTTCAGTGCAGTGTAGTGTGGTAGAGTAGAGGGGCTTAGACTGTCGTTCAGTAGAGTAAGTGTTGTGTGTGGAGTACAGTGGAGTGGTGTTCAGTAGAGTTGGCTGGGGAAAGTGGCACACACTTGAATAGCATAGAGGGGAGTTGCACAGAGTGGAATAGCATTGACTGAAGTGGGGTAGAGTTCAGTTATGTACAGTGGAATAGCATAGAGTCACGTGGGGTACAGTGGAGTGGTGTTGACTGGAGTGGCGGAGACCAGAGTGGCGTACAGTGGAATATTGTACAGTGGAGTGTGGTAGAATGGAGTAGGGTAGAGTGGATTGGCATACTGTGGAGTGGCATAGACAAGAGTGGCTTGCAGTGGAACAGCTTGCAATGTAGTGGTGTATAGTGGAGTAGGGTAGAGTGGAGTGGCATACAGTGAAATAGCATGCAGGGGAATGCCATAGAGTGGAGTGGCATACAGTTGAATAGTGTAAAGTAGAATAGCTTACACTGAAATAACATAGAGTGTAGTGACATAGACTGGAGTGGCATAGAATAGTGTACAATGAGGTGAATTAGGTAGCCGCACCACATTAACTATAACTCACGCTTTCTCCATATGCTGGTTATACTCTTTCATATAACATCACTTATACCATCTGAAATCATAAAATTCTTAACATCACGTATGTCATCTCAAGTCACATAATTTGTGAGAACTCAGTGCATGGTCAATGTAGCATCTTCCCCAGCCTGGTACCCACTAAATGACTAGTCCATGCACAGAGCTGTAAATTGTACATCTTTGTGCCTATACATGTACCTGTGAACTCTAACATTCTAAAGCAAACTCTCATACATTCTATTCTAGCAATTATGTCACACACTGATACACAGTCCTGGGAGCCATTAAGGTTACATTCTTAACCATGCAAGACACTACATTTCCCCCTCTGGAAAATGAAAAATTGCAACTTTTTAAAAATCAGTAGAGAGACACAACATTTATCTATACAGAAGGGTGTGAAACCCCCATAATAAGTATTAAAACTCACCAGAGGAATATGAAAAATAAAACAAATTAAGTATGGAAATGCAGAGAATCATGCAAACATACAAAAGATGAAACTAGAATAATTAGTAATACAATATATGTATCACCATTGAAGGGTATACCCACCATAGGGTACTATATTTCAGCGGATGAAGCATAACCTGACAAACACAATGCTGAACCCAATGAGAACTGAGAACAGACGTGGACATGAATGCAACTTAAAGGAAACGATAATTATGGAAGACCGAGCCATGTCTTTTGAGTATATCACCACAGTAACCTGTGTTTTTGGTCCTGGGCTCAGAAGCCATATAAGGAAACCTACCAAATCCAAACATTTCTGAAAACTAGACACTCGAGGGAATCCAGGGAGGTGTGACTTAAGTGGATCCCCTAATGTTTTCTTACCCAGAATCCTCAGCAAACCTCAAATTTAGCTAAAAAATCACATTTTTCCCACATTTCTGTGTTTGATCACAGCACCGGGACAAACTTCCTACCACCCAATGTTCCCCTCAGTCTCCCAGTAAAAATTATACCTCACTTGTGTAGGTGGGCCAAGTGCCTGTGACAGAGTAGAGCCAAAAACATGTAAAAATTGAGGGGGATATCAAAGCAGATCCAAAAGGGCAGTTTGGAAAATAGCATTTTTAGGCTGACAAGTGCAGCAGAATTTGTATGCGTATAGATGAGACAATGCTGGGTGGTAGGAATTTTGTGGATTCCTGCGGATTCCGGAAGGTTCCATCACAAAAATGTGGGAAAATTTGTGATTTCCAGCAAAGTTGGAGGTTTGCTAGGCATTGTGGGTAAGAAAATGGTGCGGGGTGCATGTGAAGCACACCACCCTGGAATCACCCAGATGTTTAGTTTTCAGATGTGTCTAGGTCCTGTGGATTTTTATACATGGCAGCCTCCCAAAGTCCAAAAAGTGCAGCCCTCACCATTCCAAGTGGGACGATTTTGAGAGTTAGCCAAGCTCTCATGGCCCAAATGTAAAACCAAAAACCAAAATAATCAAATGTCCTCTTGCTTGCCGTGGGATAAGATGTTTTAGTGTGCGGGGGGAGAGCTGAAAGACTGTTACCCCCTTCAGTTGGGGTGGGGGCATAACGAGGCCCATACTGGTTGGTAGCCACCACCCCACTACTTTTTTTTTTTAATTCCCTGGCATCTAATAGACTTTCTGCCCCCCCCCCGGGGTGTGGATCAGGGGTAATTGCCCCATCTGCCCACTGGTGAGCAGAACAACTTTGGCCCCATTTATTTGGGGCAGGGGTATGGCCATACCCCCACCCTCTCTGGTGGGCTTTTTGCTCCCCCCTGGGGGCAGATGGGCCTTCCAAAAATAGGTCGATCTGCCCCCCTTGGGAACAGATATGGCCAACAGTAACGTGCCCCCATGGGGAGCAACCCTTGTCCAAGAGGCTGCCCCCCCTAACAAAACACACACACCAATCCCTGGTGCCTAATCTGCCCCCAAGGGGAGCAGAAATGGCCTAAAATAAATTTCCCCCCCAGGGGAGTGACTATTGTCTAAGGGGTCGCTCCCCTTGCGTGAAATTGGCGCAAAAAAAATCCCTGGGGCCTAGTGGTTTCTGCCCCCCCCGGGCAGATCGGCTAAATTATAATAGGCCGATCTGCCCCCGGGGGGCAGAAATGGCCTAAAAATAAATTGCCCCCCTGGGAAGTGGCCCTTGCCCAAGGGGTGCTCCCCTTATTCAATTACAAAAAAAACAACTTCCCTTTTGTCTAGTGGGCATTTCTGCTGCCCGATCGCATCGCAAATGCAGAGAGAGACATCAGAGGAAAGGAAAGGCCTTTCCTTTCATTTGATGCCTCTCTCTGCCCCTCCACATGATCGGAGGAGAAATGCTTTTGCAATTCTCCTCCAATCGGCGCTGGAAGCTCAGGGGTAGGACTCTGATGAGGTCAGCGCGCAATTGCGTACTGATGTCATCAGACGCCATCGGGGTGGCGGGTGGAAGGGGACCCGAGCGGTGCTGCCCAGGACGTAACCGTTACATCCAGGGCACCCAGCAGGTTAATATCACTATATCACTCATCCCACTATGCCTACATTCTACATGCTATCCAAGATCCACAAAAAGGTATACCACTCCCAGGAAGACCCACCATTCAGGGATCAATTCAGCTTGCTCACGAAAAGGATAATCCATTGACAGACATCTGCAAAAATGTTTGAAAGATCTCCCTTCCTAAATACAAAATACACAGGATATCATAAGGAATCCTTGAAAATATCAGATGGGAAGAAGACTTTGGGGGTCATTCCAACCCTGGCGGTCGGTGATAAAGTGGCGGCCAACCCGCCAACAGGCAGGCGGTCAAAAAAATTGAATTCTGACCCTGGCGGGAACCGCCAACACAGGCTGCCACTTTAACACTCCGACCGCCACGGCTGGACAGACAAACAGCGCGGCGGTCACTGCCAACAGGCAGGCGGCAGACAATGTACCGCCCACCCTATCACAACTCACCAATCCGCCACCTTTTCCGGGGCGGGAGCCCCGCCGATAAAAACACGGCGGAAACAGACTACGAACGGGAAAACGCTCACCTATACACACTCCACGAGGAAGGAGGACAGCATGGAACCCAAATTAAACATCCTACCAGCTATTGTCTACCTGCTCATCTACCAGGAGTACGAACGCCGGCGCAGACGACAACGGTGAGTACTGCACCTACGACACAGGGGAGGGGGGAGGAGGAAAGCTTACGGGCACACACATACGCCATACACCCACCCCCCTACCCCAAATACCTACACCCCAATGCAGAGCAACAAGTCAGAGTGACACCCCCCAAACCCACCGGAATAATGCAAAGACCCAATTTAAATGATCTTTAAAATATATGTATAATATAGCTCCATTGAAGTTATGAGAAATATGCAATATGAAAGATACAAAATAAGGAATGAACATAGTTAAAAATATATACATAGGCAATAAGTCCTGCCCATTCTGTCAAAGTTCCATAGTCCGTGGGCCAATGTGCACAAACACATGGGCAAAGCCCACACAGGAGACCAGATACCATTGGAGAGAACACTGCTGGGGCATCAGATGATAAAACTACAGGCACCTCAGGGGGAAGGAAAGGGGGGGCACCTCAGCCACATGAGTCCACGACGCCAGATCCACGAGGGGCCTCCATGCCCACTGTCCCATCCTGGGGAGTGCAAAGCCACAGTCTCACAAGTCTCTACAGTGGGAGGCTTGCCCACTGTGCCATCCTGGGGAGTGCAAAGCCACAGTCTCTCAAGTCTCTACAGTGGGTGGCTTGCCCACTGTTACATCCTGGGAAGTGGCAAGCCACAGTCCATCAGATGGATTACCGACTCCACTGTTAATGGAGGAGGCATGGTGCCCAGAGTGCTTCGTGAAGCCCTGCTCGGCACAGAACCGGCACTGTCAATGGGCCAGCAGTGCTTGAGACGGCGTTGCCCAGCGGAGCGGTGCTTGACAGGAATGGCCCAGCGGAGCGGTGCTTGACAGGAAGGGCCCAGCAGAGCGGTGCTTGACAGGAAGGGCCCAGCGGAGCGGTGCTTGACAGGAAGGGCACAGCGGAGCGGTTCTTGTCACGGCGGGCCCTTGTTCAGCGGTGCTTCTCACAGCGGGCCCCTGTTCAGCGGTGCTTCTCACGGCGGGCCCTGTTCAGCGGTGCTTCTCACGGCGGGGCCCTGTTCAGCGGTGCTTCTCACGGCGGGCCCCTGTTCAACGGTGCTTCTCACGGTGGGGCCCTGTTCAGCGGTTCTTGTCACAGCGGGCCCCTGTTCAGCGGTGCTTCTCACGGCGGGCCCTGTTCAGCGGTTCTTGTCACGGCGGGGCCCTGTTCAGCGGTTCTTGTCACGGCGGGGCCCTGTTCAGCGGTTCTTGTCACGGCGGGGCCCTGTTCAGCGGTGCTTCTCACGGCGGGGCCCTGTTCAGCGGTGCTTGTCCTGTGTTTCTAGGGAGCCAGACCTGTCCAAGACTTCCCGCTCAGTCGCCATCCGACCTTGCGGTCGCGGGCCCTCCTGTGATGGAGTCCTGGGCCCGTGGGTGTCGTCCGTCACAACCGGAATGGGGCTGGTGGGGCCCTCCTGGGCAGCTCGCCTGCTGCCTGACTTCTCCGCCCTGCTGCCCTTGCCCTCCTTCGCTGAAGCTCTCTGGCCCTTGCCTCCCTTTGATGATGTGGCAGGTGACGGGGCAAGGCTACTGTCCTTGGTGGCAGCCGTCTCAGGCTTGTCGCGCCGGCCCTTAGTTTTTTTTGTCCTCTTCCCAGGGGGTGGGCTGGCTGTCCCCTTGCTGCTGGCCGATGTTCCTGCCCTAGGAGCTGGTGGACTCCAATAGCCCTGCACTATGGTCCTAGTAGATGCAGGGCTGGTGGTGGCTGAGGTGCTTTTTTGACTCTTACCAGATGGAGGGAGTGGGTCAGTGGTTGGAACGAGGTCAAGGTTGGAAAGGAAAAGCACTTTGGAAGGACAGGGACGGGTAGGTGTAGTGGGTATGGGAGTGGAGGAAGAGGATGTGGTTGTAGGAGAGTCAAGTGTGCTGTCTTTGGGTGCAGGTGCTTGTGACGGAGGCTGTCGTGAGGTGGATGGCTGTTGGTGGGTGGCTGCCTGCGTTTGTGTGGTTTGGAAGAGGGGGTGACAGACACACTGGGAGAGGACACAGGGGACGTGTAAATGGCAGTGGGGGTGGTGACTGCACGTGTGCGGACTGTAATGGAGGGTGTGCTGGTGATGGAAGTACTGGCTGATGGTGGTGTGCATGCAGGTGTGAGTGGAGATGTCAGAGGGAGGGAGGAGGGAGATGAGGAGGTGGGGGACACAGAGGTGGTAGTGACTGTTGGCATGTCTGCATCTGGATGTTGCTTGGGTGAATGCTTGTGGGATCTGTGGTGCTTATGTCTGGATGAGCTGCCCTTGGGTGTAGAGGTGTGTGCAGGCTGGTCTGATGGTGTGGATGGGATAGGCAGAGGAACAGGAGACTGGGACTGGGTGGAGGGAGTTGGAGGAGGGAGGCTGGAGACAGGGACAATGGCTGCCGTCAGTGCTGAGGCCAGAGCGTTGAACGATCGCTGATGGGCAGCCTGACCCGAATGAATGCCCTCCAGGTATGCATTGCTCCGATGCACCTCCCTTTCTACACCCTGGATGGCATTCAAAAGGGTAGACTGCCCAACAATGATGGTCCTGAGGAGACCTCCTCCTCACTGAGGGCAGCAGGGGTAACTGGGGCAGGGCCTGAGGTGCCTGGGGCGAAGGAGATGCCCGCCTTCCTGGGCGAGCGGGCACGGAGCGAAGGCTGAGGGGCTGCTGGGAGGGCGGGGCTGGTGCGCTGGGTGGCGGCTGTACCTGTTGTGGCGGTGGGCACAGATGTTGCCGCCACCGCAAGGGAGCTCCCTTCCAAGGACGTGTCGGTGTCGCTGCCATCTCCACGGGTCCCCGTTGTGGAGCTCCGCTCGCCCTCCGTCTCACTGGTGTACTCGGAGTCTGTTGCATGGCCCTCCGGGGCCATGTGAGATGCAGCTCCCTCGTGTGCCGATGCCACTTCTCCTCCGCCTGATGATGCTAATGCACACATGAACAGGAAGACAAAGAAAATGGGGGGGGGGGAGAAATGAAGACAGGTTGAGTGCATGCATTGGCAACACCGTTGTCGGAGAGGACAGACACAGAAGCCCCCTGCACTAGGCCGCGCAATCGGGGTACACTACTCAGTTATTGTGACTAGGCCTACAGGTCTATGGACGACAAATGCACACATGGGTGAGGCCGGACCATGGATAGCTGTACTTGGCACCCTACAGAGGTGGGGGCCGGGGGCACAGGGCCATGCCTAACGGAGGGGCCTAGCCTACAGAATGCGCCCTGGCCTAGAGATTGCCACAGCCCTCCTCCCCCACCCAGACACCTTCACTGCGCGCAAAGATAGCAGAATGTGCTGATACTCACCCCCTTGTGTCTGCTGTGATGTCCTCACGCGCCCATCCAAATCGGGGTAGGCCACCGCCAGGATCCGGGACATCAGGGGGGCAAATTGGCGGCTGGCACCCCTCCTACGTTGGGAGGCCATCCCCAGCAGAGACTCGGCGGTCTTTCTGGTCCCGCGGCGGATGTCCTCCCACCTCTTTCAGCAGTGGGTGCCGCGTCTGTTGTGGACCCCCAGGGCCCGGACGTCCTTGGCGATGGCACGCCAAATGTCGATCTTCTGATGGGCGCTGACCTATGTGACATGTACAGGGTGGTAAAGGAAATCTCATCACTTTTCTGCCTGGTCAATGTGAGTGGCCCCCCCTCCCCAACCTTGCCATGTGGCACATGCTCTCATCTTTCGTGCGTTGCACTCCTCATTCGCTCCCCTCCCCACCATCTTACATACACCCCACTCAACACAGGCATAGCCCATTCAAGGTGCACCCTGTGTACTAACCTGTTGGTCTGGAGGACCGTAGAGTAGCGCATACTGGGGGAGGACCCCATCAACAAGTTTCTCCAATTCTTCAGAGGTGAAGGCAGGGGCCCTTTCCCCAGTCGCAGCAGCCATTGTATCTCCCAGACCGAGGTCACAGCAGCACTTGCAGTATCGGTCCTCTCCTGTGGATGATCAGGTCTCGAGTGATTAATCAGATAGAAAATGGCAGTCACGCCTGCGGCGGTGCGTACCGCCGTGGTGCGTACCGCGACCGCAGGCGCCCATCCTCATTGGCTACTGAAACCCATAGGCTGCAATGTTAACCAATGCGGCTTAGCACTGCGGTCTTCGACCGCCTACCGCCACGGTGTGCCACGCCAGCGCATTGACCTCACATCCCACTTTCACACTTCACAGGTCAGACAGCCGCCATTTCAAGGGCCCACATGGCATAATTTCTCCTGCGTCACACAGGCCTAGGCCTTGCATTGCCACTCATACAAGCCTTTCAATGCATAGCGATTCGTGTACTGTGCAAGCTGTGTGAACGAACCTGTGGGTTGCTTGACTCTGTGCTCCATGTTGTCCTTCCTAGGCACCGTCCGCTGGGACTTGCGAGGAGAAGGATGAATCCTTCCGTGTACCGACCGCTGTTGGACCTGTCAACAATGGAAGAACGACATATCATACTTACATACAGGCTTGACAGAGCAAGTATACATGAACTATGTGCCCAGCTGGAGCCAGACCTGATGTCCCCCATCCGCCAACCCACAGGGATTCCCCCTCTGGTGCAGGTTCTGTCAGTACTCCATTTTTTGGCAAGTGGGTCTTTTCAGACAACAGTGGCCATATCATCTTGGATGTCTCAGCCTATGTTTTCTAAAGTTTTGTCCAGAGTGTTGTCTGCCCTGATGAAATACATGCGGAGCTACATTATTTTCCCTGAGGTGGGCGATTTGGCTACAGTGAAGGGTGATTTCTATGCCCTTGGACATATCCCCAACATCATTGGTGCCATTGATGGGACCCATGTGGCTTTGGTTCCCCCCAGTGGAAGTGAGCAGGTGTACAGAAACAGAAAAAGTTATCATTCAATGAATGTCCAGGTGGTCTGTTTGGCTGACCAGTACATCTCCCATGTAAATGCCAAGTTCCCTGGGTCAGTGCATGACGCGTATGTCATGCGAAATAGCAGCATCCCTTATGTGATGGAACAGCTACAGAGACACCGTGTGTGGCTAATTGGTGACTCTGGTTACCCCAACCTGTCGTGGCTACTGACCCCAGTGAGGAATCCCCAGACCAGGGCAGAGGAACGCTACAATGAGGCCCATGGGCGAACTAGGAGGATCATAGAAAGGACCTTCGGGGTCCTGAAGGCCAGGTTTAGGTGCCTGCATATGACAGGGGGATCCCTAATGTACTCACCAAAGAAGGTGTGCCATATCATCGTGGCCTGCTGTATGCTTCACAATCTTGCTTTGCGACGCCAGGTGCCTTTTCTGCAGGAGGATGGTCCAGATGGTGGTGTTGTGGCAGCTGTGGAGCCTGTGGAGAGTGAAGAGGAGGAAGACGACGGGGACGACACGGACAACAGGGATACAGTCATACAACAATATTTTCAGTAGCACACAGGTAAGAATCACCCACGCCATTTTACATTTACTTAAGGCCTCATGCGTCTCTACTGTCTGTGTTTCCCCCCAGTTCCTGTTAACTGATTTGTGACTTTCCCTTCCCTTTTCAGAGCTGTATGACCCACTGCGTGACTTCTGCTTTGTTTGCCCATGTACTAAAGCTTATTGAAATTGGTATGTTGTCATCACAAAGTAACTGGACATTATTGCACCGTTATGTGTAATACATTTGTTCAGAATACAAGCAGACTCCTGTTATTTTAAGTGCAATATAATGATTTATTTTAAGTGCTACATATAGGTACATGATTGTAAAACGGTGATGGGTGGGGGTGGAGTAATGTCCATGGCAGAGTCCAGTTCTCAGTCTCACAGGTGCATTGTCCATATGCCTGTGGAAGGATGAAGCAGGGGCAGTTAATGGTTGGACAGGGTGACAATGTGGGACAGTGGGATGACATCAGGGGGTATCTTATGCTGGCGGGGGTCTTGCAATCCTACTCTGTCTTCTTGTGAGATCTCAGGTTCCGCTTGCGGGGTGGTTCTTCTTCTGCAGGAGGTGGGGTTCTGGTGGCCTGTCGTTGTGTGGGGGCCTCCTGTCCACTAGCGCCGGCGGAGGTGGTAGGCTGTTCCTGGCCTGGGCTAGTGACAGGGGCCCTTTGGGGTGCCACATGGTCCCGCAATGTGGTGACTATCTGGTTAAGGGCCACGACGATGGTCCCCTATGCGGAACCAATGTTCCTCAGTTCCTCTCTGAACCCCATGTACCGTTCCTCCTGCAGTGCCTGGATCTCCTGGAACCTGGCCAGTACCGTCGCCATCGTCTCCTGGGAGTGGTGGTAAGCTCCCATGATGGAGGAGAGGGCCTCTTGGAGAGTCGGTTCCCTGGGCCTGTTCCCCCCCTGTCGCACAGCAGCCCTCCCAGTTCCCCTGAGTTCCTGGGCCTCTGTCCCCTGGACGGTGTGCCCACTACCACTGCCCCCAGGTCCCTGTTGTTGTTGGGGTGGTGGGTCAACCTGGGTGCCCTGTAGTGGTGGACACACCACTGATTGACGTGTCCTGGAGACAGAGGCATGGGCCCGCTGGGTGGGAGCTGTGCTGGTGTTCCCAGAGAGGGTTGGGTCTGGTGTAGCCTGTGGCTGTCTGTGGGGAACCGACTGTCCAGAGGTCCCCGATGGGCCGGGCTGGTCATCTGGGTCCAGGGAGACAGAGCTGCTGTCATCACTGGGGGCCTCTTCTGGGGGTGGGATGGACATCTCTGTACCCTCCGTGGCGGTGTGGTGGCGTTCGGGTCCTGCAGGGGTATAAAGGTATGGTTATTGCTTCTGTGTGTGGGATTTCATGTGATGGGTGGGTGTCCGTGTACCCAAGTGCAGGCATTCCCTTGTGGGGGCTTTTGTGAGGGTGGCTTGTGGGGGTGATGTGTGTGTGCAGTGGGCATGCTTTGGTGATGGGTGTCCATGCTTTGTAGTCGCATGCAGGGCTTGGTGTTGGGATGGGTGGGTTGTGATGGTGAGCGATTTGCAAGGAGTTGGTGTGATGGGGTGGGGGTGAGGGTGGGGGTATGTGCTGGCATGCAGGTGGGGTGGGGGTGGGAAGCAGTAGTGAAGATTTGACTTACCAGAGTCCATTCCTCTGCCTACTCCTGCGAGGCCCTCAGGATGCAGGATGTGCAAGACTTCCTCCTCCCATGCTGTAAATTCTGGGGGAGTAGGTGGGGGTCCGCCGCCAGTCTTCTGCACCGCAATGTTGTGCCTTGATACCATGGAACGCACCTTCCCCCGTAGGTCGTTCCAGCGCTTCCTTATGTCATCCCGATTGCGTGGATGCTGTCCCACCGCGTTGACCCTGTCCGCTATCCTTTGCCATAGCTCCATCTTCCTGGCAATTGTGGTGTGCTGCACCTGTGCCCCGAAGAGCTGGGGCTCTACACAGACTATTTCCTCCACCATGACCCTGAGTTCTGCGTCAGTGAACCTGGGGTGTCTTTGGGGTGCCATGGGGTGGTGTGGATGAGGTGTTGGGTGGCGTTTGTGGTGATGAGTGTGGTGCGTGTGGTGGTGTGTGGTGTTTGGTGCGTGGATTCTGTGTGGGTGATGGTGTTGTGTGCCTCTGTGTTGTGGGATTGTCTATTCTGTGCTCTCTCTCTTGCCTTCGTCAATAATTTCGGGTTGTAGGGGTTTGTGGGTGATGTGGGTTTTATATTGTGTTGGGTGTGTGGGAGTGGTGTTAGTATGTGTATCAGGTGTGTGTGTTTCAAAATGACCAATGTGGCTGAGTTTTCTATGTGTGTGTGTATTTTGACCGCGGCGGTGTGTACCGCCAATGGAATACCGTGTTTGAAAGACCGCCGCGTGGATTCGTGTGTCGTGATAGTGTGGGCGTATTTCTGTTGGCGTGACGGTGGAGGTTTGGTCATCGCCATTTTTTCGCTGACCTTTGGTGTGGCGGACTTTTGTGGATGTCGGGTTTTTGGCGGTTTGCAAGTTGCGGGTCAGAATGACCGTGGCGGTTTACCGCGGCCACGGCGGTGTTATGGCGGTCTTCTGACCGCCGGTAAGCGCCTTTTACCGCTGAGGTCAGAATGACCCCCTTTATCTTAATCACCATAGATAGTGTGAGTTTATACACTTCAATCCACATTCAGATGGTATGGAAGCAGTACGCAAAGCACTATGGACCAAACCGGCTAACTTCCTGGAAACAAACCAGATGATCCTAGACATGCTGTGGTTTTGCCTCACAGACAACTTCTTTCACTTCAATAATAAGTTCTAACCCCAACTCCGTGGGACAGCAATGGGCGCAAAATTGGTGCCGCCTTATGCTTGCATCTTCATGGGCACGGTTGAAAGATATTGGCTATGGGATGACGAATTCACAATATTCACTCCACATATTATTTTTTGGGGCCAATATATTGATATCCTTTGCATTTGGCAAGGCAATGTGAATTTGCTACAGACCTTGCTGAAGAAGTTAGATTCTATAATCTGGAATATCAGAACATCATCCCACTATTCCAAAAAAAGAGGTCAATTTTTTGGACCTGACCATCTATATACATAACAACAAAATACATACCAAACTATTGAGGAAGGAGACTGCAGCCAGTGCTATGCTGCACTCCGAGAGCTGCCATCCCAAATCCAATTTTCTTAATAACCCTAAAGGTGAACCTCTGGACATCATAAGGAACTGTAGTGAGGAAAACACCTTTCGGCAAACCAGTCAAGACCTCCTCACCAGTTTGGAACAACGCAGCTGTCATTCAGCCAACATCAAGAAGGACCTGTTGGAGGCCTGAAAGCTGAATAGTACTGTTATCGTACAGCCTACATCCCTTGCTTCTTCTAATAAAGACAGGGACATCATAAAATCAGGATGAGCCTTAGGAGACACTGGCATCTTTTGCTGAATAACCCATGGCATTAATTAACACATTCAAGCTTTCCCAGAAATTGGCTTCTGTAAAGCACCCAATTTGAAACAACTTTTGACCAGCTCAGCATTCAATGACAAGAGAACAGTTCAATCTACCGTTCTGTCTCAACCTAATGGATTTCATATCTATCACAATTGCAGCATCTGTTAATTGGGTATGAACTGAACACAGAAAATCACTCTATTAACAAGACAACAATTGCAAATGAGAGAATGGATTGATTGCAACAGCAAATTTTTTATCTTTATAATCATGTGCCCATGTAACAGAAGGTATATTGGAAGCACTATCAGAGCCTTACACATTCGGATCCAGGAACACTATAGAAATATACATAAAGATGGAACAGGTCATCCTCTCACAGAACATTTCACTCAGATACATCTATACAATAAAACATTCAAGTTTGCAGGAATAGAACTGGTACATAGGAACCCTACAGGAGACAATTGTGAACTACAACTGCAACAACGGGAAAGCTACACGATTTTGAAATACCAAGGTGCTACAAAAGGCCTTAATAAAGACATGGGACTGCATCACTGGCTTCATGATGACTAAGTGTTGCCCTGTCTCTCTGGAGGCCATATACAGATGGCCATTTATAATATTTTGATTACCATTAATCCTCTTTCAGCTCTGAGTGACTATATGACTGTCAATTTTGCACATGTCCTTTGGTCCAGGTCGACCCCTAATAGTATTTTTCTCTCTCTTCTTTTCTTTCTCTCTCACTTTGGAAGCACTCTGGAGTTACACTATTTGTGTTTTTCGTATGTTTCTTACACTACAGATATGTTTTCCCTATTGAGATAGGACCTCTTCCTTCGGCCACACGTCCTATGCAGCACTTTTTCATTGACTCTGAATAACATGCAAACTCCTCATTCAAGACTAGGTTACAATATAGGACGCTTTACGCTCTCATTTTTATACCACCCCATACCACCGCGGCTGGCCGTCCTCCTTTAGTTTGTATCATACTCGCTCTACTCCACATTTATAAAGAACTCCGACGAGACTAGGTTCAATCGTAGGGCGTTAGACTCCCACACTTTACTAGGTTAGGTTTTGCGACGTTTGACTCTTTCATCTTAAAACCATTTTATACCACCAAGGTTGTCAGTCGTCTTTTAGTTTGTATTACACTCGCTCTACACCCTATATACAAACAACTTCGACGAGGCTAGGTGAGACCTTAGGACGTTTTGATTTTTACATCTTTAAAACACTTTATACCACCGCGACTGTCCGTCCCCCTTTAGTTTGTATTACACTCGCTCAACTCCAGAAGAGCATAAATATACAATCGTTTACATGATAACCATGGTTACAGATCTGCGGTCTTTACACGTAGTGCATTGTCCTTTCCCTATGTAATGCCTTTGCAGCAGCACCTTGTCAGCCAATGATAGGGCAGTTGGTTCTTGTAACACCTCACGCCGACGTGCCCTACCTTTATTACTAAATAGAAATATTAGACTTCCTTCTAGGACCGCAGACATGATGCAATTTGGATGAATGAGTGGAGGACTGCCTCTCCTTCTCATCTTCTCTACAGACCGCATGGGCACCACCAACGTAAAGGTAATTCGCCCCTCCCCCCAGCTACCAGCAGTAAATGTCAGAGTCTTTCTGATTTTGGGCCAATTGGACCAACTGTACTGACGCCCGCCATCCTTTTTCCGTCTTCCTCTCCAGTACATACCAAGTGCCTTACCGACCAGACTATATATCCCTATAATTTTTTGTGATGAGGACGGTAAATGCAGCCAGATACTGATTTAACCTAGGTCTTGGTGCTTGGCCCCAGGGTTTTTCCTACCTCCCTTAGAAACTTGTTGTTCATATCCCATCTCTATCTTCTACTTGACTTTGGATTCCATCACCAATATAAGGATATCTGACCGGTTTCGATAATTAGCTCAAGAACACAGGGCTTTGTGGGACTGGATTTATGCCATACTGCCTTTCTTTCGAGGTGTGAACTGTTCTCTTCACATAAACCTCTCTCTATGATTTTGTCACGGTATCCATCTACATTGTTTTGACTACCTGACTGCACCTAGGGTCAAGTTCTTCAACCTAAGTGTTACTTCTCTTTTTTTCAAGTTACCAACTATGAACTGATGTTCCAGCGACCTGCATACTATTGAACCTATTTGTATGCTGTGGGACCACTCTCAATACTGTATTTATTCACATATGTTTGCTTTTGCTTTTCTCACAATTCTATGGTAACTCTTTGCCCGTGATGCATAATGATATATCTTGTGATACAGATGATTTTTGACTGAAATGACTATGGTGGTCATTATGAACATGGCAGGAAACTCTGCCGACCGCCGTGGCGAGGGTGAGCAGAAGACCGCCATTGGCGGTGAACAGCACACCACCATATAATGATGCCAAAACCAGAAACCTCAAAAAATTCTGCAACCACCAGCCACCGCCAGGGCCCTTGATGGCAGAAAAGCTGCACACCCCACCCCCCACCGCAAAGCAGACAAATCCTCCGCCCTCAAAATAATGACTCACAAATCACCATGGCGGTTAGTGGATGTCGAACAACCATTGGCAGTACGGATCGCCACAGTCAGCAATTGGACCCAACAGCAAGGAATGCGCACATTGACAATTTTAAAACCCACACACCTGACACGCATCCACAACACTATAAAACACTCACATACACAGCCCACAATCCTTTGCATCGCCAAAAGGACAATTGAGATTGACAAACCAACACGCAGACACTGAACGCAACATCACACTTCACACACCCAACCACACAACAGCACTCTCACCAATAATCCTACACCATTCCACCCGCAACACACACTATGGCACCCCAGAAGCACCTCTGCTTCACAGATAGGGAGCTAAGAACAATGGTGGATGAAATACTGAAGGTCGAGCCACAAATCTTAGGGGCACAGGTCCAGCACACACCCATCTCCAAGAAGATGGAATTATGGCAGACTATAGTAAACAAGGTCAACGCAGTGGGAAACCATCCACGCACAAGGGACAACATCCGCAAGAGGTGGAATGAATTGCGCAGGAAGGTGAGGTCAATGGCATCCAGGCACAACATTGCAGTACAGAAGACTGGGGGAGGACCCCCACCTACACCCCCCGAATACACTGACTGGGAGGAGAAGGTACTGACTATCCTGCACCCTGAGGGCATCACTGGACTCACTGGAGGACTGGACTCGGGTAAGTCATCTATAATTACTTCATATCCACCACACCTGCAATGCATGTACTACCCCACCCCTCCAACTACCACCATGACCACTACCCCACCCAGGCCACAATCACTACATCCAGTCACCCTGCATGCCTACAAACCCACTAACAGGCCCACATCCCTCCCCCTGTGCACAGCCACCAACCCCTCCAAGGAATCACAATGGTACTACTGCACCCACAATGCACTTCCACAGCCCATGCAAAATGCAATGGCAACCCCACAAGATGTCCCTGCATGGCCCGACAGGGGAATACACAGCACAAAATAGGGCAGAGCTGTGCATCCTTATTCGAATTACATGTCCTTTCTCTCCCACAGGCACCACCACCCATGCCACCCTGATGGAAAGGCCAAGGAGTGCCAGGGCCCCACATGGAGACAGAGGTCCCATTCAGGACACTGGAGAGGGATGTATGGACATTGAGGATTACCCTGGACCATCACACAGTCCTGGACTGTCACCCTCCAGCAGCCCCACCCAGGATACCACTGACACCCCTACCACCGAACCACCAACATCAGCTCTGGCCAAACGACCCCACACCATTGTCTCCAGGCCACAGACTGGCGGAATACAAGTACAGAGGCCAGAGTCACCACCAACTAACAGGCAGGATGATGATGGCCCCAGTCCAAGTGGGACTGCCAGACCTGTGCAGGGGACACAGGCACAGAGGGCTAAGCCCAGTGGGAGGGCATCAGTGGCCCAGGGGGAAGGCCAAAGGATGGATGCTGCAGCCTAGTAGGTGATCTCTGAGATCCTGGGAGCATACCACCATACACAAGACAAGATGGGCCAGATCCTTACCACCCTGGAACAGAGTCAAAGGCTGCAGATAGCCCAACATCAAGAGGCCATGGAGCAGTGGAAACAACTCAATGCCACCACAGCCACTATTGCAGAGGTGCTGCAGCACCACTACCCAACCCAGCCTGAGACCCCCACAAACCTGGAAGTCTCTACCACTGTCCAGGACACAGACCTGCTCTCTACATCAGCAGCAGCAATTGGACTGGTGGCACTGGCAGAGGACACACAAGAGACCAGCACCCCTACCCGTGCGGCCCAGCACCAGACACTCAAACGGGCCCTCAGACCCAGATATGACACTGGAACACCTGCCAAGACCAAGGCCCCCACCAAGAAGTGACTTTGACAGGAACTGTCTCCCAAGTGTGCCATTGTGCTACCATCCTCACTCGCCAATAGCAACTGAACAAGTTGCAAGAGACATATGGACCAATACCCACTGCCACCAATCACTGATCCCATTTACCTAGTTTGGACATCCACCATGAGCCCACTCCCTATCACTGTACAGCACACCAGTGCAATTGTGACACCAAATAAAACACATTTACGCCAATTTGTATGTCCTCTGTCATTATGAATATGCAATTGGAAGTGTGGATGCATTTGCCAGTCAATTCCTTAGTCATACCTTTATTGCAGGAATGGTACCCCACGCACAACATCGTCTGGAGTAAACCAAAATGTACAACATGTTTGTTTTTCGTGGCACATGCCACCTTATTCTTCAGGTAACAGCGTCAATGACTACAGACACCACATCCCCAAACAAATGAGTCAGTCAAACATTATGCAGTGCAGACAACATCATCAGTGAACAGTACCCCATAGTCACTGGACGTATAGTTGGATCAGCTGGTTCCTGGAGTGGACATCTTCCCCCTCTTCATCCTTACCATCACTCTCATCCCCTCTCAGAGGTAGCAGGTCTGGATGTACAGCACCCTCCTCCTCTAGTAGGGGGATAGCTCTCCTCACAGCCACATTGTGCAGCATGCAGCAAGCCACCACTATTCTACACACCTTGTCAGGGTCATAGCACAGGGATCCCCCAGAGAGATGGAGGCAACAAAATCTAGCCTTCAGGAGACCTATCGTATGCTCAATCACCCTCCTAGTACGTCCACGGGTCTCATTATAATTCCTCTCTGTATCTGTCCTGGGATTTCTCACAGGTGTCAGGAGCCATTGCAAGTTGGGGTAGCCAGAATCACCTGCAAAAGTGGTTGAAACAGGACTGTTACAAACTGCCATTACTTGCAGACAGCCTGGCTGTCAGCTATTTACTGATCCAGTGTCATACACACTCACCTATGAGCCAACCTCTGTCCCCTTGTAGTTGTTCCATCATGTGTGGCACACTGCTGTTCCTCAGGACAAATGAATCATGAACTGATCCTGGAAACATGGTATTTACATGTGAAATGTACTGGTCAGCAGTACACACCAATTGTATATTCATTGAGTGGAAGTTCTTCCTGTTCCTGTACACCTGTTCATTCACTCTTTAGGGGATGAGAGCTGTGTGGGTGCCATCAATGGCACCTATCACATGGGGAATGTTAGCAAAGGCATAGAATTCAGACTTAATGGCACGGAGTTCAGCCCTTTGGGGAAACTTGACATTTGTCTGTAGGTGCTGTACAAATGCATCCAGGAATTTGGACAGGATGAGGCTAAACATTGGCTGTGAGAGCCCAGCACCCATGCCCACTGAAATGAGCCAGTAGCCAAGAAATGGAGTACCGAGAGCACTTGCACTTCAGTAGGGATAGCATGCTGATTCCGATTAGCTGGTCTCAGTACAGAATCCAGTAAAGCACATAGGTCATGGATTGTTGTACGATTGAGTCTGTAGGTGACAATGATGTGACGTTCCGCCATGGTTTCCAAATCAACAAGAGGGGGCGTCCCTTGCCACATGGGTCTGTACCTATGGGGAGGAAAGAACACATATGAGGGAAACACATACACATGCAAAACATGTTGTGTATGAATAACTGCTGTACATATATGGAGTGATAACTCTGGACTGATGTGAGGAACAGACACTCATGTGGGCAGGCGAGAAAGGGCTGGGACCTGAAGGCCCTGAATGGGGCCCATGACCAGGAAATATGTACAGGGTGCTAGAAAAATGGTATCCTCCTGCCATCCAGATATGAAGGAGTGGAAGTGACATCATTCCGCTGGCGATATTTTACATGGCTGAAGGCGGTGTTCCCCACCGTGCACCTATTCATTGGTTTACATGGTTGTCAATGGGGCCTATCATGATCGGCGCTGGCGGTGACAGTGCACCCTGCCGCGGAGCATACACCATGTTGTCACCCCAATTTCACTTGACTCCCGGATCCCGTGCATGAAAGTACTCCACTGAGTGTGCTGCTGTGTCCTGACTCTGATCACTCCAATGGCACTCGTCACAGGGGAAATGGCCCCTGTATGCCAAGTTATATGGGCGACCAGAGGAGCAGGTGAGTTGGCGGTTGCCTTGCATGGATGTGTGTGATGGTGGTGGATGCCTGTATGCACATATGGTCGATTTGTAACTGCACAGGCGTTGATTGTGTGGCAAGTACTGTGAGTGAGGTGGTAAAATGATCCTGTGAATTGTCCATCCCATAGAGGATGAAATGTCAGCTGTATCAAATGGGCATACCCTGATGTCTGTTTTTCTTCTCTGTGTGTCCCATACAGGTCAGCGCCCATCAGAAGAGGGGACTCTGGCAGGCCATCATCAGGGAGCTGCGGACCCTGAGGGTCTACAACCGGTGGAGCACCCATTGTAGGAAGCAATGGGAGGACCTGCGGTGCTGGGCCAGGAAGACCTGCGAGGCCCAGCTGGGGAAGGCCTCCCAACGAGGAAGGGGTGCCTGTCGGACACTGGCTTCCCCCAATGTGCTGCATTCTGGTGGTGGCATATCTGGATTTGGATGGGCGCTTGAAGGCAGTACAGCAGGCACAAGTGGGTGAGTACCAACACCGTTTCATACCACTTTGATGGATGTGTTTAGGTGCTGTCGTATGTATGCTGTCTAGTGCTAGGCACTCTGACAGGTGTCTTGCAGCAGTCCTGCCTCCCATGGGCATGGAAATGGTCAGGGGCAGGTCTAACAGTTCATCATGTCTGTGTGTCATGTGTGTAGATGAGCTTTATGCTGGGGTAGTGGCCACAAGTCAGGGGCATAGTCATGACTATAGTTGTAGGTGCTGCATGTAGGTATGTAAGCTGGATGGGAGTGTGTGTGCACCAAGTATGTACATCCATTCAAGTATTTACAGATTTCTCTCATGTTTTGTCTCCCCACCCCTGTGCTCTTGTGTTCTTTGTGTACATCAGCATCATCTGGCGAGGGAGCAGTGGCACCGGCGGTGGGGATGCAGCGGCCCACGGTTCCAAGGAGGCAGAGTCGACTTACGCCAAGGGGACTAGTGGGTTGGAGGGCGAGGGGAGTACCACGGGGGAGGCAACTACCACTGGAGGTAGTGATTCTGATACCTCCTCCGATGGGAGCTCCCTGGTGGTGGCAGACCCTACTGGGCCCACCCACTCTGTGTCATCTTCTGCCACCCCTTTATACCATCAAGGCCCTCCCAGTTGCCCATGCCCGCTCACCCAGAAGGGTGGGCGTCTCCTTCACCCCAGGCACCTCATCCCCGGCCCCTGTCAGCCCTGCTGCCCTCATGGAGGAGGTTATTGACCTCCTGAGGACCATCTCTGTAGGGCAGAAAACCATTGTGAATGCCATCCAGGGGCTAGCATCCGAGATGCAACAATGTTGCCTGGAAGGCATTCACGGTGCCATGTCTGGCCTACAGAGATCTTTTCAGGCTCTGGCCTCCTCTTTGATGGCAGCCAGTGTCCCTGGTCTTTCCATCCCACCTCCAACCACCTCTACCCCTTCCAGCACCCCACTCCCTTCACCCATCCCAAGCACACGTTCAGACAGCCATGCACACACATCAACACACAAGAAACACACAGTGAAACACAAGCACCACACTTTCCACCACAGGCATACACACAGCCAACATACAAAGGCACACCCATAGACATCCACTTCCCCCAGTGTGTCCACCTCTCCCGCCTCCCTGTCTGTCACCTCAACATGCACACCCACTAGCACTGCACCCTTAGTACCCTCAGTCACTGCTGCTGGCCCCATTCTTACAGTCACCACAACATCAGACATCGAGTCATGCACCCTAGACACCACACCTGCACTCACCACAACGAGACAGACTGACACATGCAGCACACTCACTAGACCTGCAGACACTCAGACAACATCCATTTACACTGCCAGCCTCTCTTGTCTCACTGTGTCCACCCCTCCTCCGAAGACACTCAAACATTCCCTGACACCCACTCAACACACATCCACCACACCTCAGCATACTGTACAGGCACCTGTACCCACATCCAGCACACCTACACCAGTTACAAGCACTCCCTCTACCTCCACTCCCACACCTTCCTCCATTTCCATCCCAACTGCCCCTAAAAAACCTTTCCTGTCCTGTGTTGACCTATTCGAACCCACTGGCCCACCCCATCTCATCCCTAAAAATGCCCATCTCCTTGCCCTGTCCATGCCTTCTTTGTCTAAATCCACCCCAGTCCCATTCCCGTCCCCTTCCCCATAGAGGAAGAAGCCCTGTGCTGCCCCAGGTCCATCTGCCACCCCTCGGTCCAAGCCTGCTCCCCCACCATCCAAGAGCAAACCCAAACCCCCTCCACCTCCCAAACGTAAGCCCAAGCCCCCCCTCCCAGACTTAAGTCCCCATTCCCACCACCCCCACCCCGGTTCCCTGAGGTGCCTGGCTGCCCCACTGATGTCCCTTTACGGTGGAGTACCCTGTGCACATGTGGGAGTCAAGTTCGGGCCATTTGGGCCCTTCAGGCTGTTTCTCATGGACTGGCCAATGGCCTTATTTGGACATTCCTTTATTTATTTTGTAAAAAAGTTTGCGTGCCCAGTGGTGCTGTTGGCACACTATGGAGACGTGGTTCATCGTTTCATTGTGGGGGTGGGGTGTGTGTACTTTGGGAAGGTTTATTTGCCTTGTGTCGAGTAAGTACCTCTTGTTCTGGTGTGTATGGCTTGTGATGGTGTGAGGGGTTGGGAGTGCGTTGCAGGGTGGGTGGGGTGGTTGTGTAACTGTGCCCTTTCTGCCCTTGTTTACTAGGTTGCAGTACTTACCTTTGCCGTCTTCGTCAGCGGTCACGGTCATGGAGATATATTGCAAGGATCAGGACTGGCATTATTTGCAGCTCTCTCTTCATGTCTGCTTCAGTGTGTTGTGTGTGCCTACGGTGAGTGTTTCCTTTTATTTGGTTTGTTTCCGCCACGCAAAGCGTCTTCTGCTTCTTTATTTGTTGGGCGGGTGGGGCCTTTATGTCAGCCTGTGGGCGGCCTCTTCCGTTGTTGTCCGCACTCTAATGCTGGCGGTGTGTGGATAGCCCACTGGCTGTTTCTCATATGCTTTATTATTTGGCGTCAGGACCGCCAGCATGTTGGCGGTAGTTACCGCCACCGCCAGCGGAGCGGTGATTGCCGCCATGTTCATAATGAGGGCCTATGTCTCTGCAATTTTGCAAAACTTGACATGGAACAATTGGTCTGTATTATAACACGAACATGGTTTGACATACTAATTATATGTACTGGATACTTGATAAGCTTTCTTCACGGTCGGTTATAACATTTTTCTTACTCTCATATATTGTGGGGCCATGGTACAATGACTATCTCCTTGCAATTTTGCGAAACCTACATGGGACATTTGGTCTGCATTGCAATATGAACATGGCTATGTGAAACCAATTATATGTACTAGGTACTTGATATGTTTTCCTCACAGTTTGTCTGTTGCACTTTACATTCTTTCATATATTATGGATCTATGATCCATAGTGTATATAGCAAATCATTCCGGATGTCCCACAATATGTTCTACTCTAAGCTTATGAGGGTTTTTCTCTTTTTTTCTCCCCTTTTTTCATTCTCTTGGTTATTTTTCCTAAATGGACAACTACTGTCCTTTTAATGGTGTATTTATATTTGTTTAATGGTCACCTTGATATTGGTTATACAATTGGTCACTTTTATGGTCTCCCAGTCTTCGAAAGCCCCAGGCTTGCATGCCTGAAGTGGACGAAATATGTGTTGGCTATGTTGTATTTTGAATGTACATGAATGAATATACATTATTAAAATAATAAATGTTAACAATAATTACTATCAATGAATTTGACTATCATCTTTAAATTGGGACCACCCTTGGATTTTAAAATGTAAATACATTTCAATCCTGTACTATCCTGAAGTCATTTGTTTGACGGGATGGGGTTAGCCCCTCCACAGGATGAACAGTCTTTCCTAAAACTCTTAATCCCATTTCGCTAAAGGGGTGACCCCAGGGTACTAAACCCTTTCCTTTGGACTCTACAGCAACAACAGATGTATCTAGCATTGAACATGCCCACACAGACTCAGATGTAAGCGAGGGTGAAGGAAGCTCATATTTGGCTCCAAAGGACAAGAAACACACGTTTTTCAACACATGTGCTTGGCCCTGCAACAACAACAATGAGAGAAAAACAGGGAGACGCCAAAAGGCAGGGGAAGAGGACGGGGCTGAGGCAGAGGAGGAAAACAAGGAGTGGCAGGATAGAAAAAATAATTGGAAAGACCAGGAGTTTAAACAAGAGGGAATTTGAAACAGAACGAATAATGGATGGAGAGAGTCAAGAATTAAATGTTATGAGCCTCTCAAAAAGAATAATGACAAATTCACAAATCACTGTACTAAAGAAAGGATCGAACTTCTTACCAACTGCGCACATTGATAGAACACAAACAAGAATTGATGTATATAAATACAAACAGAAGAGGAAATTGGCAAAACTCTTTGCAGAGGCGAAGAATAAAACCAGGAATTACAATCTGCAGGAAAATACAACTATATATCTGACTGTGAATGATAGACCTGAACTCATTACTTTAATTAACCTGGAGGAAACAGAAGATAATCAAAATACAGAAGATGTGGATTTGGACAAATCAATCCCCTAGGAGATGGCATAACTGGCAAAAAAACAAAATCATATTTCTATACAATTTCCCACCAGCCAACAAAACTGATCTATTCACAAGGTCATTTTACATGATTTATATAAATTACAAAGAATAAAATACAAAGATAATTCACAGAGAGAGGAAACAAAAAAAATGTCATTCTTGCAACAGGCTGAAATCATTGAAATTATAAGACAGTAGACAATCTAGTTACATCAACAATATACTTCCTTCCCAAGATCCATAGAAATCCGAAAAACATGCGGGCAGACCAATAGTCTCTTCAAAGGGTTCACTATTAGAACCTGTGTCAAACTATGCTGACTTTTTTTCTTGTGCTGTTTGTCAGGGATCTCAGTTCATACCTTAAAGACACGGGTTACTTATTGATGCATCTACAAAAAAAATACCAGGGCAGCCAACATATAAATTTAGCACTATGGACATAGCATCACCCTACATGAGCAAAGAACATGAAATAGGAATGACAGCTTGCGAGTATTTCCTGAAAAACAGAAACATACATTTCTACAATCACAATCAAATGCTATTGGACATTATTAGAATGGGTCTGACTAACGACCTCTTTCTGTTTAATACAGAAATATATAAGCAAACAAGAGGGATGGCAATGGGATTTTCTTTCTCTCCACTCTATGCAAATTTCGCAATGGGCTGGTGGGAACAACATATTGTATGGGCATCAGAAAATGAGGAATATATAAACACAATGGTCTCGTGGCTGCATTTCATAGATGACCTGTTCTTTATCTGGGATGGCAGCACAGAGGAATGTGAGAATTATTTCACCATCCTCAATAACACTGCAAATCTTAAATTCACTTATGAAATAAGTGACTCCAGAGTCATACTCCTAGACACAGAGATTTACATAGATGATAATATGATTCAAACAACTTTACATTGAAAGATAACTGCCACAAACGCCGTCTTACACGCCGAGAGCTTCCACCAACCGATCCTGAAATGGAGCAACCCTATGGGGAATTCCTGAAAATAAAAAGAAACTGCTCTCAGGAAAAGGAGTTGGAGAGACACAGTTTGTAAACTTAAAAGCGGTTACAAACAAGAAAATACCCGAAACGTGTGATTGATGCAGGCCTTGCAAAGGCAAAAACAATCAGCAGATCATACATTCTCAAAGGCAGAAACAATGGAAGGGACACAGGAACAATAAGACCAATCATCACATTCTCTATGGAGTCAAATCACTTGTGTCAAAATCTGAGAAAACACTGGGTGTTATTTAAACTAGACCCAACAGTCTCCAACATTGTTAGCAATCACCCGAACATCACCTTCAGAAGGGCAAAAAACCTAAGAGATAAACTTGTGCACATACACTTTAAATCAACAAAAGTAAATTGGTTTGACAAGTCCAGGGTTCTGGAAATGTCAACAATGCAAGGCAGGTAGAATCGCAATTAACACACAAGACGTCACCCTGGCAAGCAAACAGTGGAAAATCAAGCAAAAAACTATGGTCCTCATTACGACCCTGGCGATCGGCGGTAATTTGGGGAAAGGTACTGCCAACAGGCTGGCGATACCTTTTCCCAAATTATGACCCTGGCGGTTTGGCTCAAGCTAAACCGCCAATGTACCACTCTGTCCGCTAGGGTGGTAAGGGCCGCTGGGCTGGAGACTTTGGTCTCCAGCCAGGCGGCCGTCACAATCCCACCCTCTGGACTATGACCCCGCTTACCGCCATGGTTTTTGTGGCAAGCGTCCTGTCATGAAAACCATGGTGGTAGGCACTATCAGTGCTACGGAATTCCTTCCCCGATACTGATAGGGGGCTCCCCTGCCCACCTCCCCCTCCCCAGAGTCCTCCCCAACTCTCCCCCTCCCTCTCCTGCCCCCTGCACATTTACACACCCACACGCGCACACATACACACTCATACACACACGCATTCCCACATCCACCCACTCATGCACATATACATACCCACACACCGCAACTCACACCAACATACTGTGTCGCACACATGCATTCACAACACACAACATACACGTTCACTCATTCAGTCATTCATTCACGCATTCAACGCAACACACACCCGCATGCACGCATACAAAAACAGACACCCCCACACACACAACACCCCACATCCCCCCTCTCCTGTCGGAGAACCCAAATTACCTGCTTGCAGGGGGTCCTCCGGCTGGAGACGGGACGCGGCGCAGCGCCTTCAAGCAAAATACCGCCAGGCCGTATCGTTGCTCATGATACGGTAGGCAGTGTTTTGCTGGCGTGGCGCTGCTGCTGACAGCAGCGCCACCTTACCGCCGTCCGCCGCCATGACCGTCGACAGTATTCTGCCAGCATTCTGGCAGAATTCCGTCGACGGTCATAATGCTGGTGGGCGGCTGGTAGCCACGGCGATGGTATGTTGATGGCCGTCGCTGTGGTGGTAGACAGCTGTTATCGCCAAAGTTGTAATGAGGGCCTATGTGCAGAAGTAAATATCTTACCTACGTAATAGTGTGTCCATGCGGACTAAAATACATTGGAAGTATTATTTACAAAATAGGAAAATGAAACCTGGAGCATGTGAGAACCACAATCAACAAAGACGGAAGCAATGCAGTGGCCAAACATATGGAACAGCATCATTAAAGTGACTGGTTTCTATTGAAATTCTATGTGATTGATCAAATAGAAAAGTCTGAACAAGGAGGGGACAGAGAACGCCTTCTAAGACAGTTATGTTAAATCATGTTGTTGCACATACTAACTCCAAATAGATTGAATCAAGATGAGTAACTATGGTGGTCATTATGAACACAGCGGTAACAACCGCTGTGTTCATGCTGGCGGTCAAAACACTGACGGCCATCGTCCTCGGATCCCACCGGCCAAATAATGAACCTTCCTGTGGGCCGGCGGGAGGAAACACGATGAAAAGAAGTGACCATAGTAAAGGTTGCAATATTGAATTGACTACTAACCCACTGAAGGGTGAAAACATGATTTATTCGTAATCAAATATAAAAAAGTAGTGTGCCCAAACCCACCAGAGGGACACGAAAAATCAAACAAATCAAGCACGAAAATGTAGAGAATCATGTAAATATACAAAAAATTAAACCAAAGGTATTAATAGTATAAAACACGAATCCCCACTGAAGAATATACCCACCAGAGGGTATCATACATTAGAAGCAAATAAATCTCAAACATAAAGGAAGAATGTGATTATATACCCAAAGGGATGAGCAATAAGACATTATGAATTCCTGCGAGAACAACTCACCAGAGGCATGGGAAACCCCACATTAGTTGTTGAAACTCACCAGCGGGATATAAAAAATAAAACAAAGTAAGTATGGAAATGCAGAGAATCATGTAAACATACAAAAAAATGAAACTAGAATTAGTAATACAATATACGTATCTCTGTTGAAGGGTATACCCACTAGAGGGTACTATGTATCAATGGGCGAAGCAAAACCCCACAAACACAATGCTGAACCCAATGAGAACTGAGAACAGAAGTTGACATGAATGCAACCTAAAAGAAACCATAATTATGGAAGACAGAGCCATCTCTTCTGAGTATAGCAGTAGAGTAACCAGCATGCAGAGTGCCGGCAAACTGCCATAAATTAATGGGCCTGGTACCTTTTAAAAAAAAAATTGTATAGAGGAAAGGCTGAAATCTTGAAACAATGTATGGTGAACCAAGGATGAACTGATGGCCGAAATGAATTCGAACTATTGACCAAATGAAGTAAAGGTGAAGTCACGTGATCAATCTGCCAAAGGCAGGCATGGTCAAAAACACGATGCACAATCTTACCTGCAGTCGTTTTCGCTGTATTTTAATTCTATAGGCACTCAGTACTTTGCACTTTAAGAATATGTTTTGTTGATTACATTTTTGTGAACTACATATTACATGGTTAAGCATGGTGAAAAAAAGAACTACAATTCCCAGCAATAGGAAGTAAGGAAAAAAGTCAAAAAAATGTAAAACAGATATAAACCTGGTAGTGGGACTGTGAAACATATCATGTGAGCAAAGTCCAGGGGGACCAAAACCCATTGGGGCGTTTTTCTTTGCCATTCCACTATCTCAATATCAATAAATGGAAATCTATTCCTGATTTGAGAGTGCGACTCGATTTGTTTGCTGGAAGCAGGAACTTGTTCAAAAAATTGTAGCGGATTGGTCCTGCCAGATGAGAACACTGCAGTGAAAAGAGTGCTACAGTACCTGAAAAAGCAGTCCATACAGACTGATATACAGAAACATGTACAACACTATGGGCCAGATGTAGCAAGCCTTTTGCGCCTCGCAAACTGCGAAAAATGCAGTTTGCGAGGCGCAAAAGGCCAAACGCGATGCACAACCGCAAATTGCGAGTCGGTACCAACTCGCAATTTGAGGCTGCGACTCGCAATTAGGAAGGGGTGTTCCCTTCCTATTTGCGATCGCATCGCCATGCAGAGTTGCTTTGGGACCGCGAATGCGGTCGCAAACCAACTCGCAGTTACCATCCACTTGAAGTGGATGGTAACTCATTCGCAAAAGGGAAGGGGTCCCCATGGGACCCCTTCCCCTTTGTGAATGTCAATAAAGATATTTTTTCAGAGCAGGTAGTGGTCCTATGGACCACTGCCTACTCTGAAAAAAACGAAACCAAATGGTTTTGGAAGTTTTTCTTTTTGCAGCTCGTTTTCCTTTAAGGAAAACGGGCTGCAAAAAGAAAAAAAAACTGCTTTATTCAAAAAGCAGTCACGGACATGGTGGTCTGCTGTCTCCAGCAGGCCACCATCCCTGTGAGCGCCTAGATTCGCTATGGGGTCGCAAACTGCGACCCACCTCATTAAAATTCATGAGGTGGGTCTTTGCGACCCCATAGCGAGTCGCAGAAGGTGTCTGAGACACCTTTCTGCATCTCGTATTGCGAGTTGCAATTTGCGAGTCGCTATGACTCGCAAATTGCAAGTCGCAATTTCATACCTACCTACATCTGGCCCTATATCTCTTTGTTGGAAATGGCCTTTCTGCAGGGACCTCATTTTTGCGGGCTTTAGGACTCAGCGCATTTTACCACTCCTAATCCGTGCTAAAGTGCATATGCTCTCTCCTTAAAACATGGTGACATTGGCTCCTACCCAATTGGCCTATTCAATTTACTTGTAAGTTCCTAGTCAAGTGTACTACATGTGCCCAGGGCCTGTAAATTAAATGCTACTAATGGGCTGTAGCACTTGTTTTGCCACCCACATAAGTAGCCCCCTAATCATGTCTCAGGCCTGCCATTGTGTGTGCAGTTTCACTGCCACTTCGAATTGCATTGAAAAGTAATTGCCAAGCCTTGAACTCCCCTTTTTCTACATATAAGTCACCCTAAGGTAGGCCCCAGGCAGCCCATAGGACAGTGTGCTATGTGGATAAAAGGCAGGACATGAATATCTGTGTTCTAAATGTCCCGGTAGTGTAAAACTCCTTAATTCGTTTTGCACTGCTGTGAGGCTGGCTCCTTTCATAGGATAGCACTAGGGCTACCCTCATACACTTTTTGATTGGTAAATTCTGATCTGAAAGGAGTAGCCAGGTCATATTTAGTATGGCCAGAATGGCAATAGAAAATCCAGCTTATTGGGGAAGTTAGATTTAATATTGTTATTCTAGAAATGCCACTTTTAGAAAGTGAGCATTTCTCTACACTTAAATCCTTCTGTGCCTTTCATTCCACGTCTGGCTAGGTTTAGTTGACAAATCCCTTGTGCATTCACTCAGACAACCCCAAACACGGGATGCTCAGTCACACTTGCACACATCTGCATATTGAATGGGTCTTCATGGGCTGGGAGGGTGGAGGGCCTGAGACTTACATGTCAAAGGACAGTAGCCTGCCCTCACACAAAGGATTGCCACACCCCCTACTGGGACCCTGGTAGATCGGATGGAACTGAAAGGGGACCTTGTGCACTTCTAAGCCACTCTTTGGAGTGTCCCCCACTTCAAAGGCACATTTGGGTATTTAAGCAGGGTCTCTGACCCTCCCCGCTCAGACACTTCTGGACACGATTCCACTGAAAAAGAAACCCTGACCCAGAACCTGCAGCCTTGCCAAGAGCAAATGCCTGGCTGCTCAAAGGACTCACCTGACTGCTTTTCTGCAAAGGACTGCTGCCCTGCTGTTGCCCTGCTGCCTTGCTATCCTCTGGCTCTGCTGAGAAGTGCTCTCCAAGGGCTTGGATAGAGCTTGCCTCCAGTTCCCTGAAGTCTCAGGACCAATGAGACTTCATTTCTGTAAAAGAACTCCTTGTGCGGTGAAAATCGACACACAGCCTGCAAAAACGACACACAGCCTGCATCGTGGTGAGCAAATCATTGCACAC
This sequence comes from Pleurodeles waltl, assembly GCF_031143425.1. Classification (NCBI taxonomy): domain Eukaryota; kingdom Metazoa; phylum Chordata; class Amphibia; order Caudata; family Salamandridae; genus Pleurodeles; species Pleurodeles waltl. Next base: position 352,770,717 of record NC_090438.1, read on the forward strand.
CAGACCGGATCGATGCAGCCTGACTCTCTGAAGGGGAGAACAATGCAGCACCTGCATTGTGACCGGAAATTCGACGCACGGCCCACTGAATTGAAGCAAAGCCGAACCGGACCAACGCAGTCAGTCTTCCTGTGTGAAGAATCGAAGCAGCAGAAATTTCCACCCAGCGCCCACTGGATTGACGCGGCCCCTGTGACTTTGTCCTGCACCTCCAGGATTTCAACACATCATCCCCTGGGTGTCCCAAAACCCCGCAACCTGAAGAGGATCCCAGTCTAAGTACCGGAAATCAACGCAAAGCCTGCCCTGTGTGAAAACTCAATAACGCATCATCTGTGTTTGTTGGAAAAATCGACGCACACCTCCCCGTTTTCCACGCAACTCCTCCTATGCAGTCTCTTGCGGAGAATTTGAACACAAACCGGGTACTTTGTGCTTGCAAGAGACATTTGTGCTTTTTAAGAACTAAAGACTCCTTATATCACTTTCTAAGTGATATTTGAACGTGTACTTATTGAATCTTAATAGTTTTGACCTGCATTTAACCAAATAAATATTATAGATTTTTCTAAACCCCGTGTGGTGCATTTTTGTGGTGTTATACAGTGTTATTATATGATTCATTGCACAAATACTTTACACATTGCTTTCTAAGTTAAGCATGACTGCTCAGTGCCAAGCTACCAGAGGGCGGGCACAGGATAATTTGGATTGGGTGTGACTTACCCTGACTAGAGTGAAGGTCCTTGCTTGGATAGGGGGTAACCTGACTACCAAGGAAAGACCCAATTTTTAACACTCTTAGGGCATATTTATACTCCATCTGCGCCGAATGTGCGTCAAAAGTTTTGGCGCAAACCGTGCACCATATTTAAACTTTGACACCCAAGCCCACAGATGTCAAAATCCCGCCATGTGCGTCATTTTCTGGATGCGGAAACCACCTTGCGTTAATAATATGCAAGGTAGGCGTTCCCATCCAAAAAATGACACAAACACCCATGTGCCTTATTTATGCTACTGCGCAAAAATCCCGCACGGTCGGGAGTGGGAGTCAGAAAATGACGCACAGCCCGTTTTGAATAAAAAACTAACGCCTGGGTCAGGGCAAACACACCTGTATTTAATGAAAACACACAGAAGCAACAGCAGAGCTCCAAAAGGAAGACATGGAGGTGCTTTTCATCCAGCGTGCACGCAGATGCAGAGCACAGGACCAGCAACAGCAGCTTCCACTACACCAGCAGGGACACCAAATGCAACGCAGAAGGCAGGAGAGGATATTCCGCACCAGGACAACCCTTCATGGCCTTAGGGAACATGACATCATCAGAGATACAGGTTGAACTGGCATGCCATTCAGCAGCTGCTGCGCAACATTGAGCCCAAACAGGGGTTTTACCTCATTGATGGATTTCCACACGTCCTTGGTGCCATTGACCGCACACATGTGCGTCTTGTGCCACCTGCTGCAACTGAACATCTGTACCGCAAAAGGAAGCACACACACTCCATCAATGTGCAGGCTATTGTGGATCACCAGGGATTGATCACCAACATTGTGGCAAAGTATCCTGGGAGTGTACATGATTCATTCATCTTCCTTCACTGTACCATCAATCAACATTTCCAGGATGGATGATATGGAAATGGACTACTTGTTGTTAAGTACAGAAACCTACTTATATACACACTGCACAGCAACCGGCTAGGACAAACAACACATACATCACGATAGCGACATGTGGACAGGGACACACTGAGGTTGTGACACCGCTAGGCATGTTTGATATCCTCACCCAATGGGAGACACACCTAGGGATAAAGTACCGTTCCAAATAAAAACTGATGCCACTCCACAGACACAAGGGTAAAATGTAAAACAACACAATGACAAACACATGGTGCCAACTGGCATTGCATCTTCAAAGATAAAACTCCAATAACACATCAATAACACCCAATCAAACACCCTTCCAGCCAATACATACTGTGTAAAGGGTGTGGAATGTAATTTGCTGCAGGTCAAACACCGTGACTCACATAGCATTATGATTACTACAATAAAGGTCACATGCAATCACTGAGGCCATTCCAATATCTCACATCACTCCTGCTCTCACATTGCCCACTACCAAGAGGCAAGTGGACTGTGCGAAGAACACATCTTGATGATACTATATGGAAGGTGCACATTCCTACACATACATATTGTGACAAATTAACACACACACAACAGATGTACTGCCATACGGACCTTCTGAAACTCCAAACGACAACCTCACAACCAAGTTAGCCAGCTGAACTAGACCATGTGCAGTAGTCTAGGTAGACGTTACAACCTGAGTCAACTTACCATGGGAAGAGAAATAGGTCTGCAGTGATCTTGTCACACATGTGAAATTAGTGTACAGTCAAATGTTAAGGCTTCAATGATCACAACGTATGGAGAAGTTTGGCTAATTGTCACCTTGCAAAATGTATGCGTCTCACTGATGGTTAAATTAATCTATTGCATATGTCAAAATGTATGGGATGTCCAGGGTACATAGATGCTAACGTGTTACCACCACTGTCGAATTGATTCTGTGTATGGAACTATCATCTCACCCCCAGTGAAGACACAGAGACACCTGTATCAGAAGTCACAATGCAAGGGAGTACACACTGTACTGCAACTCTCAAAATATACTGCTGACAACCGGTCAGCAGCCAAACACTCGTTCAGCCAAGAAAACAACCCAATGCTGATGATACATCCTAGAAGCATAGGAATCGACACAATAACACAGACACAAATGAGTCACAGACAACACAAGAGAACTACTGCCATACAAGGTGATATTAATGGGGCAAGCTACCTCAACATGATCTCAATCATTTTCTCTTTCAGCTGATCAGGGGTATGGGATCCAGCCATGGATTATGACCCCATTTGCCAACCCAAGCACTGCAGCAGAGCATGCCTACAATGAGGCACATAGGAGGACATGCACCATAGTCCAGAGGACCTTTTGCATCCTGAAGTCAAGATTCAGGTGCCTCGAAATCACTGGAGGCAGCCTCCTATACTCACCAGAAATGGTCTGCAAGATCATTTTAACCTTGCCATCCTGCACAACATTTGTGTATGAAGGAACATTCCCCTATTAGAACCAGAGCCACAAATGCCTGAAGAGGAGGAAGAGGAGGATGCTGGCCACCAACATGAGGGGGGCCAACCAAACACAGCTGCAGGATTGCGTAGGCGCCAACATATTGTCAACTCACTATCACCACTGTATTAGCATATGTAAATAAACATCTATAATAATCACCATATCATGGTCTGGGTAATCATTTTTGCTCACCTTTATCTCTAACTATCAGAATAAGAGTGTAGCCTGATGGAGCATTGCTGATAAACCGATCAGCACACAGAAATTTCCAAAGCAATTGTGATGCGTATTAATCAACAGTCACATTCACACACACTGTAAAAGACATATATCCGGTACATTTCACCTTTGAAGGGCAATAGCAGAGGACCACACCTATTTCACACATACATGTTGGCAACATGATTCTTTGCAGCAAATGGCACACAACTAAGACACCATCAGTCAATAATGGAACAAAAAGCATCATACATGAGGCAGTGGATGTGCAATTGCAACAGTAACATTAATGTTTGGTGACATCCTTGACAGCAGTAACTGTTACATCACCTATCATTGCAAGGACCATGTGTGACCAGAATTCAATATAAGCAGAACCTAGATAGCACAAGTGCCACACCTATGACAAGCATTGCGCACATGACATTCCATGTACATGTCAGCCCATGTCCTAAGTCCTGACACACCCATGTTCCCGGTCTCACCCCACCTGTCTTAAGAGGTCCCTGGAATGGTAATATGTGTACCCAGATATTCCCTCCTCTACACACACAGACTAACAATTTTAATCCAGTGTGCTTCACCCTTTAGTATGGTATGCCATAGTCATTGTACATCTGTCTGCATTGACGTCAGGTTAAATAATGCACTGGCTTGTAGTCTCTAAGCCCTGTTATCACCTGTAGATTGCTTCCCATGTGAAAGGTACTGTTGGCCATTTGAACTAGAATCTCACCTACAGGACTTGTGAGAGACTGATGCAGCACACACCTGTGAGCACCTCCATGCAGACCAGCCATTTGAACATGCACTGCCCTTGCAGATGCTTGGAACAGCATAGAAGCTGCCATTTTATCGATTACACTGTTATGCATTGCCATAAAAATCAGCTGTGTAACACAGCCCTTGGGTTAATGTGTCACCTTCCAAAACACAGGACAAACACAGTTTTCCATGTAAACTGTCTTGTTCCTCCTCAGACCAGTCTCAGTCATACCACTGAGTATGTACCTTGTGAAATTGCTGAATCCTGATTGACCCTGCATCCTGTTAGCCTGACTGGCACTTGTCTGTGCGTTACCCTAAAGGTTCCTTGTGGCTACATATGTATCATAGTTCCTTTCCCAACCTTCACATTCCTCCTGGGGTATTTTGTCAGGTGGTTCTTCAATGCATACTCAAATACATTGTATAGCATAATCTGCTTATTTATCGTACCATAGTTGGGAACTTGTCTCCAAATACCCAAATCATGGCCTATCCCTTGTCTGGGTCTCATGTATGCATAAGCGACAAATTGTGACAGTGTACCATGGCTGTATGCAAGGATTGGGTATGGTGCCTCCAGCAGAACCAGCAACGTCAGATAATGTGCATGAAAAGTCCACACATGTTAGGACCCTGACAGTTCACACGCTGATTCACATTGCTCACAACATATGGATGGCCGTGCATGGTGAATAGCTGTGAGAATAATTAGCACAGAGGCTATGATGTTCCCAGATGCAGTAGGAATTTTAGAGGCCAACCTGTGTACAAATGTTGGGATGACACCTGCCAGTACAAGAATCCTGAGACATGATCTTACTCAGCACACCAAGGTTGCCCTGTCTCATAACACGTCTGCAGTGACAGGGTAGGACCATCCCCATGTGGGTTCTCAAATCCTCATTGGCTTTACTTCCATTGATCTCCGAAGTATACCCAGTAGATACAGGAATAGCCGCCACAGACTCATGACTAGACCTGGATGTAACTGTGAAAACATAGACCTCTAAAAATAAACAGGATAAACATTGGCCCACACACCTGAACCAGACACATCTGTGCAATTGATCACTGGAAATATGTGGCCACGTGCTGCTTGGCCTGCTGGTTTTCCACTGCCACAGGAGAGTTGTGGCTCAGTTATATGACCTCAACTGTGGCGTGACATTACAAATGTGGTTTATCTTTGGCTCTCCGTGTCACAAACACAGTACCCACTTAGTATGTACCTATGCCTGACTCATGGTGGGTTCACCAACAAGTGCCTAGGAAGCAGTATCCAAAATTCCAGGACATGTGATGAACAAGTTTTGGACCATTGACATGAACAACTGTCTGCTATCTATCCGGTGCATGCTTTGTCCTTTGTGGTGTTTATGTTACCCAAAAACTAGAAAGTGCACACAGCAGTTGTTGCTACATGTATGACTAACACATGTCCTCTCTCATTTCCACACTGACTTGCATCTGAGGGTTGGACACATTGACTCCACATGCATACAAGCATATTTGCAATAATGCATCTTGTGATGGTCACACAGTGGGTCAAAACAATATTAGTAACTAATGCACACACATTGAGCCCTAGGCATTGAGGTATTGTACTTATTTGCATCACCTTGCTATCCTCTCCTGTCGCCAAACATGCCCAATTTGTGTAATACATATATGTAGGCCACACGTTTTGCCATCTATTGCGTCAGTCAAGGGTGAAAATCCTGTACATGAAGTAGCGGATCATGGTCCGCAGTAGTATGATGTGTCACATGTGCCCATACACCGTCATGCCCAAAGTGGGTGCAATCAGCCTATCTCACTATTGTCACAACTGTAATATACTATTAAAATAGTAAAATGACCCAAACCCAGTTAATGCCTGAAATTTTGCTGCATACGTGTAAAGAAATTATGCACATGCATCTAAAAATGATGCTTATGGCCAAAAAACGATGCATAATGCACTAAAAGAACCATTGGCCCTGAGCGGTATCTTCCACACTGTACCTCCGAAAATTGGTTAAGTTAGAAACAATTTAGTAACATATGGATGCGGGCTTAAATCTACTCATGTGCGTCGATAAAAATGACGCGCAGACTGTATGCGTAAAAATATTTTGATGCATGACCATAAAAACGCCCGCCATTTTAGGCAGGAAGTGATGTAATAGGATATCCTGTTTACAGAATAGGTACAGTGGGTGTACTTTCACTTTCACTTTGCAGTCTGTGATATTTCCTGACTGTGTGGCTGTGTCTCAATTTGTCTCTGTCCATTTAGTGAATTTGTCTCCTGTGTGGTCTTTTTATTGTCTTTTTGTGATTAAAACTTGTTGTAGTATCCTGTCTGAGTGTTTTTTGTGGTGATTTGTGTTGTAAACTATTGTCTTTGGTTGGGAGTCGGTTGTGGGTAGTGTTAGTTTGGGTATTGTTGGGCTGTGTCAGTAGTTTATTTGAATTTTTCCTGTCCTACTTTCCCCCTATTCTCCTTTGTCCCCCTTTATCCCCTATTTCTCTTTTTGTAACAATATGTTGGGTAGGCCTCGTCTTGGCAGGATGGGAGAGGAGGAGCTGGGTGGGTTCATTTGACTGGTGTGCCATTTCCTACCCCTGATGATTGAGGCAGGTGGGCGCATGATACCGGGGTATCGCACTGAGGCATGGAGACTCCGGTTGGCAAAGGTGTTGCATCATCTGCAAAGGATTTACAACACACCCAGAAACGACCACCAGCTGAAGCACCGCTGGGCTGACCTTGTCTCCAGGGAGCAAGATTTGCTGGACCACCTGGGGACTGTGATTGGTTGCCCTGTTGGTGAGTACAAATCATGTTAATGTGCACGTTTAAATGCTCTGTAGTGACATGTAGTGACATGTAGTGACATCAGCTGATTTTTACAAGATCTGCTGGCAATGTTGTTGAGTGTGTGGAATGCTCCTGAAACATACAGGGTCATATTTCTACTTTGTTAAGGACCACAATTGCAGCTGTTTGGAAGCAAGAGCTCCACAAACTTACTGAATACATTTGTATTATGTAAGTTAGTGTCGCCATTGTGTCAAACAGCAACACAAATCAGGAGCCAATTATGTATAGATATAGGCCACAGTTGCCTGTGAGGTATAGAATTTTCCAACTCATTACCGCCATTTGTTGACGCAACAGCTAGACTGACTTTCTAAACACAACAGGAGGCTGAAAATTAGTGCAGGCTTCACGTCAATTGATGATAGCAATGTGGCGCAAACATATGTCTCATGTGTGTTTGGTGAGTGTGTAAGGAAACCGATCATGGAAATTCCGAAAATCTTAGGGATTATTGTGCCTCTCCTTCATTTCGTATACATGTCTGATCTGGAATTGGACACATAGGTAACAAGTTCTAGCTGCACTCAGTTAACATCTTAGACTGGTATTTGGAGTTTGTAGTGCCACATTTCAATTAGGGCTGGCCAAAGGTATGCACATGGGTTCATATCTCTATGGTTGGTGCAACTCATCATAGCTGTGCCACATCAAATGAAGTAACTGTAACAAAATGAGGGCTAACTACTGTCCCTGGCCCTCTGTACATTGTACCTGTGTGTCATAAATTTGTCATAGTCACAATGGCTGGTTGACTGGTAATGCAGTCCTCACGGAAAGTGGCTTTGGATATCTCTCATGGATACACATGATGAGACGAATACACTCCATGATTTTGTCTGCTCACTAATGAAGGAGCATGTTTGCCACCACATGATAGTTAGGGCCACTGCATGTGTGCAGATATGTGTGTATCACTCACTGGAGTCCCTGGGTCTGTACATGTTTGCCGTGGTATGTAGGATGCAGTATCATCATGTCTGAGAGGCTTTACTTTCTGATTTAATCTTCACATAATATTTGTCTTTGGAATTGTTGTACAGTGCACAGACATTGAGCACATTTCTCCCTTCCATGCCTTACAGGTGGACCGGCACCCTACACTGTTGGTGAGGTGGCTCGATTTGAGGACCCACACAACTCCAGTAAGTGTTGATATGTCTGTTATGTGTTGTGTTTGCTGGTGATGTGTGATGGGCTCCTGTGTGTTGGACACATAGCAAGGTGTGATGCGCTGGCCAATCATTTGTTTTGTTCCATGAGTGGAATATCATTTTATCACCATCTTTGAGATGGCCAATCCTTATCGTATTGTCATATTTTGATATTCTAGGTCAGTCCTGTAGGCACAGCAATGTGAATAGGGATGAGTCATCTGGATAAAACTTGATTCAGAAAAAGTCGCACTGGACCATATTAGTGAATTAGTCAGCCAGTCAGACCCGAAGTCTCCCAGAATAGAGATGCCAAATGCTTACCCACAGACTTATGCTTCCCTATTCACTAATGTACTTATTGAACTGTGTGTTAAACTTCCTAGCAGCATGTAGCTCCACATGTAGTGCTACAAGTATGTGGCACTTGAGTGCAATGGCCTAGGTGTGCATGCAACTCATGGCCAGAGGTGTTCTTGCATCTCTCTGTTAGTTGTAAGTCATTGCTTACTGGTAGTAAATGATGTGGACAAAGATCTGCATTTCCAAACATGAGTGTCAATGGGATTGGTCAGGGGTTAGCTGTCTCCTATTTGGAGATCCTCCTTACCTGTGGTGTGTGTGCTGGGCCAAACCCATGTCTGGCTTCCCTAAGCTTCCTGGGTGTCCTTGTTGTTGAAATTATTAGTTGATAGTCCAGCCCCCCAGACACAGGCATAGGGTTGTGAATAGTGTACCTAGGACTGATGATACAAGTTTGGTACACAGACATGTAAATCAGTGAATCACTTGTCTGAACCTAGTATACACACTCATGATTAGCACATGCTTACTATACTGGCAAGTCCATTTACAACTCACAGATCATGTGACCCTAGATTTCCATCCCGTACAATGACATTTGTAGCCCTGGCAGTGGTGAAGGATGTGCAGCATGGTTTTTAGTTGACTACAGGCAGAACCATCTTGTAGGGTTTGGATGTGCTATGTGTGATAGGACCTTTGTAGGCTGGCTTGCCATGTACTTCCTCAGGGACAATAAATGATCTGTATGATGATATGGGCTGTTATAAGTACAACAGATATATTGTCTGATTTACTTCTTGTGCCATTTCACACAATGCAGTACCTAATGTTAGATTTTCTATTTGTCTTAACAGCTGCAAATATGACTCCCATTTAGGTCAGGGAGTTTCAACGGCGGGCAATGAGATACTGCCACATACTTGACGTCGAGTCTGGGTACCACAACATTGGCCGCAGATATCGCCATGAATGAGCCTCCGGAGCCTCTGGAGCCTGGAGGGCATTTGCACAAGGCGGCCCTTCTTTGCCTACCACAACCACCACCACTACCACCCAGGTGGCACCACCAGCAGCAGGGACCTTTGCGGGACCATCCACAGCAACTTCTCCTGGACCAAGCACAGCACCACCTGCAGGGCAGCCTACAGCCATTGACACAACACGGACCTATACTTCCTCGGCTGGCACCCAGACCACCCCTGCTGCAGCCATTGACCCTGCTGCTTTTGACCCAAATGCAACGTAAATTGGACTGTGTCCTTATAAGGATGAGCAGACTGCGGCAGGAGGTGCGACAGGTCAACCGGCAGGTGCATTCCATCAAGAAGACCCTCCGGAGGGCCAACCTATAGACATGTAGACAGACGTGATTCCCTCCCCTCCCTCCTCTTTCCAGGTTCTTATACTTTGTGGGTTTAGGGGGCTTAGTGTTAGGTTAGTATAGGCTGTTAGTTTAGTTAGTGTTAGTGGGTGGGGGTTCCTGAATATTTCTACTGTTTATTTTTATATGTGTGTGTGGGTGGGTGGGGGGCAATGTTGGGATTCTTGTGTTTGTAAAAAAATATATATACACATAAATATATTTGTTTAGTATAGGATGGTATGTGTTTAGGTTAGTATCTGTTGTCCTCCATGTGTCCCGTCTCATAAGGGGGGTGGGAGGGTTGATGTTTAGAACGTTTCGTTAAATGTGATAAGTAAGATTAGCTTAGGTTAGTTAGGAACAGTTGTGGGTAACGAGTAGTTAGAGTAGATTAGGGTAGGTAAGGTCATTCCCCGAGTTTACACTTCTGTTTTTACTGTTTAATAAATATCTAGGTAACCCTTCACAGTATGTGTCAAATGCTTATAGATCAGGGCCTTGGCATGAGTGTACAGTGTCTCTTTTGTATTAGATGTTATGTCCTATGCTGCAAAAAAATCCCAACTGAGCTGTAACATTGGCAGCTACCCCAAAGCTACTTAGCTAAGATTCGGCCATTCTTTGCAACCACCAATCACAGTTACTATGGATCCCAAAGCGTGTTTTTTTCATGATGTATGTTTTCGATGTCACATACTGTGCTTCCAGATTTAGGCCCTCATTACAACCCTGGCGGTCGGTGTTAAAGCGGCAGTAAGACCGCCAACAGGCAGGCGGTAAAAAAAAATGGAATCACGACCATGGCGGAAACCGCCAACATAGACAGCCACTTGAACACTCCGACCGCCATGGCGGTAGAAGCAAACAGCGCGGCGGTCACCACCAGCAGACAGGCGGAAGACAATGTACCGCCCACACTATTATGAGAGGCCAATCCGCCACCTTTTCCGGGGCAGAACCAACACAAACAAAAACACGTCGGAAACAGGACTTGGAAGGGAAAACTCTCACCTCTACACATTCCACGAGGAACCAGGAAGCCATGGAGCCAGAACTCCAAATACTCCCTGCGATGGTATTCCTGCTCCTCTACCAGGAGCACAAAAGACGGCGGCGACGACCATGGTGAGTACTGCACCTACAACACAGGTGAGGGGGGAGGGAAAAGAGAGTGACACACACACGCAACACCCCCACCGCCACCCTCACCCACAACACCATACACACAAATACATGCTGCAACATCACATTTACACCCCTCCACTCCCCCCTGGAAGAACGCAAGGACAAAAGGAAATGGGTTGAACGATTGTAATAAATAAAAATCCATTAGTCAAAACTTGAAATACAGTATAAACAATTATGTACACCAACTACACAAGTCCAGATAGTGCACCATTCCTAGTCTGTGGACCACTGGGCCCAAAATGCATGGGCGAGGCCATACCAGACTCCAAACGGAGAGAACACTGCAGGGGCATCAGATCAAAATAAAACAGGCACCTCAGGGGGAAGGGAAGGGGGGGCACCTCAGCCGGATGAGTGCACAACGCCAGCTCCATGAGGGGGCCCAAAGTCACAGTCTCTCAAGTCTTTCAAGTGGGTGGGTTGTCCACTGCTTTATCCTGGGGAATGCAAAGACGCAGGGGGTCATTACAACCCTGGCAGATGGTGTTAAAGCGGCGGTAAGACCGCAAACAGGCGGGCGAAAAAAAAAAAAGGGAATTCTGACCGTGGCGGAAACCGCCAACAAAGAGAGCCACTTTAACACTCCGACCGCCACGGCGGTACAGACAAGCAGCGCGGCGGTCACCGCCAACAGACAGGCGGGAAACAAAGTACCGCCCACAGTATCACAACCTACCAATCCGCCACCTTTTCCGGGGCGGATTCACCGTGGATAAAAACACGTCGGAAACAGCCATTTCAATGGGAAAACGCTCACCTCAACACACTCCACAAGGAAGGAGGGCACCATAGAGCCGGAACTCAAAATACTCCCTGCGATAGTTTTCCTGCTCCTCTACGATCATCAGCAACGCTGGCGCCGAAAACAACGGTGAGTACTGCACCTACGACATAGGGGCAAAAGTCAGGGACACACACATGCAACACCCCCACCCCCAACCCGACCCTCACCCACTACAACACACACACCAATGCATATCCAAACATCACAGTAACAACCCCCAACCCCCCCCCCCCCGGAAGAATGCTAAGACAAAAGGAAATGAGTTCAACCATTGTAATATATCAAAATACAGTAAGGAAATATATACAGATATATATACACATTCTACAAAATATACATCACGATTAGTAGTGCAGGTATGCACCATTCAATGTCCGTGGACCACTGGGCCCAAAATGCATGGGCGAGGCCCACATCAGATACCTGACCAGAAACGGAGAGAACACTGCTGGGGCATCAGATCGAAATACAACAGGCACCTCAGGGGAAAGGTAAGGGGGGCACCTCAGCCGGATGACAGCACCACACCAGATCCACGACGGGGCTCCATGCCCATTGATGTATCCCGGAGTGCAAAGCCACAGTCTCTCAAGTCTCTACAGTGGGTGGCGTGCCCACTGATTTATCCTGGGGAGTGCAAAGCCACAGTCTCTCAAGTCTCTACAGTGGGTGGTGTGCCCACTGCTGCATCCTGGGGAGTGCAAAGCCACAGTCTCACAAGTCTTTTCAGTGGGTGGTTTGCCCACTGCTTTATCCTGGGGAGTGCAAAGCCACAGTCTCACAAGTCTTTTCAGTGGGTGGTTTGCCCACTGTACCATCCTGGGGAGTGCAAAGCCACAGTCTCACAAGTCTTTTCAGTGGTGGTTTGCCCACTGTACCATCCTGGGTAGTGCAAAGCCACAGTCTCACAAGTCTTTTCAGTGGGTGGTTTGCCCACTGTACCATCCTGGGGAGTGCAAAGCCACAGTCTCTCAAGTGGATGACAGTCTCCACTGGTTGTGGAGGGGGACTGGTGCCCAGAGTGCTTCATCCTGTTAAGGACTGAGGTAGTGGATGCTGTTCTCCACTGGTTCTGGAGGGGGACTGGTGCCCAGAGTGTTTCATCCTGTTAAGGACTGAGGTAGTGGATGCTGTTCTCCACTGGTTCTGGAGGGGGACTGGTGCCCAGAGTGCATCACTCTCCCCGTGACGGTCCCAGTTCTGTCACTGCCCCTGCCGCACATGGGCTACCGGTGCTTGACTTGGCAGTGCTTGCCCTGTTCAGCGGTGCTTGCCATGGCGGTCTTTGCCCTGTTCAGCGGTGCTTGCCCTGTTTAGCGGTACTTGCCATGGCGGTCTTTGCCCTGTTCAGCGGTGCTTGCCCTGTTCTGCGGTGCTTGACTTTGCTGTCTCTGACCTGTGCAGCGGTCTTTGCCATGGCGGTCCCTCATTGCCCAGCGGGGCTGCGGCTGCCGGGGCCCTCCTGGGCACTGACTCTGGCGGTGGTCTCCTGACCAGTGATGATTGGGCTGCCCTCCTGGGCACTGACTGTGGCGGTGGGCTGCCCTCCTGGGCACTGACTCTGGCGGTGGTCTCCTGACCAGTGACGAGACGATCGGGCTGCCCTCCTGGGCACTGACTCTGGCGGTGGTCTCCTGGCCAGTGACGATCGGGCTGCCGGTGGCCTCCTGGGCAGTGGGGATGATGGCGGCCTTCCCAGACTTTGGCGCTTTCTTCTGCCCCTTCCCCTCCTTTGGTGGAGTCACAGCTGAGTCGACACTCCCCCCGGGACCCTTGTTAGCGGCTTTGCCGGCTGGAGTCTTCCCCCTATCCCGTCGAGCACTGTCCAACCTCTGGTGCTTCACAGGGGGGGACTGGCTGTGCTTTGGTTCCGTGTCACACTGGCTGCCCTGGTGCCCGGTGCACTCCACATACCTCTAACAGGCACCACTGGTACCGGAGATTTTTTGGCTGAGGTGCTAGTACGGGACCTATTAATTGGAGTGGGGTGTGGTGGGAAAGAGGTCAACGTTGCTCAGGAAAAGTTTCTGACGAACACTGGGACGGGTAGCTGGAGAGGGTCTGGGAGTGGAGGAAGAGGAGGTGGTTGTAGGAGGTGTAACTTTTGATGATTTGGGTGCAGGTGCATGTTCTGGAGGCTGTCATGAGGTGGATGGATGTTGGGTGTGTGTGTGCCTGCGTTTGTGTACTTTGGGAGGGTGCGTCACAGACACACTCGGAGAGGACACAGGGGATGTGTAAATGGTAGTGGGGGTGGTGAGTGCAGGTGAGCGGGGTATGGTGGTGGGTGTTCTGGTGCAAGTCCTAGTGGCTGTAGTGGTAGTGCATGCAGGTGAGAGTGTAGACGAGACTGTGAGGGAGGAGGGAGACGACAAGGAGGGGCACACAGTGGAGGCAGTGGATGTTGCTGTGTCTGTATGTGGGTGATGCTTGTGTGAGTGCCTGTGGGATGTGTGTTGCCTATGTTTGCCTGAGCTTTCCTTGTGTGTTGACGTGTGTGCAGGCTGGTCTGATGGTGTGCTTGGGATAGGCAGAGGTACAGGGGATTGGGTCTGGGTGGAGGAAGTTGGAGGGGGGAGGTTAGACACAGGGACAATGGCTGCCATCAGTGCTGAGGCCAGAGATTGCAGGGTTCGATGATGGGCAGCCTGATCAGAATGAATGCCCTCCAGGAATGCATTTGTGTTGCAACTCCCTTTCTACACCCTGGATGGCATTCACAATGGTAGACTGCCCAACAGTGAGTGACTGAGGAGATCAATGGCCTCCTCACTGAGGGCAGCAGAGGTGACAGGGGCAGGGGCTGAGGTGCCTGGGGCGAAGGTGATGCCCACCCTCCTGGGTGAGCGGGGACGGGGTGAAGGCTGAGGGGCTGCTGGGAGGGCGGTGCTGGTAGGGGGGGTGGCGGCTGTACCTGTAGAAGTGGGGGGCACAGATGTTGCCGCCACCACAAGGGATCTCCCATCGGAGGACGAGTCAGTGTCGCTGGTTGCTGATCCGGTGACCGCCGTGAAGCTCCCCTCGCCCTCCGTCCCACTGGTGTATTCAGAGTCTGTGGTGTGGCCCTCCATGGCCATGTGGGATTCAGCCCCCTCATGCTTCGGTGTCACTGTACCTCCGCCTGATGATACTGATGCACAAAAGAACAGGGAGAGCACAAAAGGAGGGGGGGGACGACAGAAGAAAGACAGGTTGGGTGCATGGCTTACCGCTACTGTTGGCGGACAATACAGACACAGCAGCCCCTGCACTACGCCGCGCTGTTGGGCTCTACAGATGCAGTTCCTGGGATATGGCATACATGGTTATGGTGGACATCTGCCCACATAGATGACACAGGGGCATGTATACCTGTACTTGGCACTCTACAGAGGTGGGGTGGAGTGGCACATGGCCTGCATTACGGAGGGGCCTAGCCTACGGAACTCGCTCTGGCCTAGGGAAACCCACAGCCCTCCTCCCCCACCCAGACCTCTCCACTGTGCGCAAAGTCAGCAGAATGATGTTTGACTCACCCCCTTGTGTCTGCTGTGATGCCCTCAAGCGCCCATCTAACTCAGGGTAGGCCACCACCAGGATCCGGAACATCAGGGGGGTCATGGTGCGACAGGCACCCCTCCCACGTTGGGAGGCCATCCCCAGCTGAGCCTCGGCCGTCTTCTTGCCCCAGCGGCGAATGTCCTCCCATCTTTTACGGCAGTGGGTGCTCCAGCTCTGGTGGACCCCCAGGGTCCGGACGTCCTTGGCGATGGCACGCCAAATATCCTTCTTCTGGTGGGCGCTGACCTACATGACATGTACAGGGGAAGAAGAGAAGTCATTACCAACTGCACCGTCGAAGTGAGTGGCCCACATCCCTACCCTTGCCATGTGGCACATGCATTCACAGTCCTTCATGCTTGCAGAACTGTGGCCCCTTCTTTCTTACAACCAGCCCTCTCCACCCAGGCATAGCCCACATAACTTGCACCCTATGTACTCACGGTCTGGAGGACCGTAGAGTAGCGTGTACTGGGGGCGGACCCCGTCCACGAGCTTCTCGAACTCCTGTGCAATGAAGGAAGTGGCTCTTTCCCCAGACGCACGTTCCATTGTCTCTTCCAGACTGAGGTCACAGCAGCGCTTGCAGTATAAGTCCTCTCCTGTCAAAGATCAGGTATCGAGTGATTCAACAGATAGAAAATGGTGCTCACGTCTGCGGCGGTGACGTCCGCGGCGGTGCGTATCATCACCGCCGGCGCACTTCGTCATTGGCTCCTGGGACCCATAGGGTCCAATGTTAACCAATGCAGCATTGCGCCGCGGTCTTCGACCGCCTACCGCGACGGTGTACAACGCCAGCGCAGTTACCTCACATCCAATTGTCCCAGTTTAGAGGTCAGGCAGCCACCATTTCAGGGGCCCACATGGCTTCATTTTCAACTGCGTCACACATAGCTAGCCCTGGACTCAACACACTTACAGACAACTTTTTGGATTATGTTTTGTGTTCTGTGTAGCTGTGGGTACATACCTCTGAGTAGCTTGACTCTGTGGTCACTTTTGTGCTTCCTAGGCACCGTCAGCTGGGACATGTGAGGAGATGGCGGAATCCTCCGGTGTACCGACCGCTGGTGGACCTGTTGACAATGGAGGAGCGACATTTAATCATCACCTACAGGTTTGACTGTGCCACAATCCAGGAACTGTGTACCCAGTTGGAGCCAGACCTGATGTCAGCAATCCGCCATCCCACAGGAATCCCCCCTCAAGTGCAGGTGCTATCAGTGCTCCATTTCCTTGCAAGTGGGTCATTTCAAACAACAGTGGCCATGGCATCAGGGATGTCCCAGCCTATGTTTTCCAACGTGTTGTCCAGAGTGTTGTCTGCCCTGCTGAAACACATGAGGAGTTACATCGTTTTCTCTCAGGTGGAGGATTTGGCTACTGTTAAAGGAGACTTCTATGCCCTTGGACATATCCCCAACATCATAGGTGCCATTGATGGGACCCATGTAGCTCTGGTCCCCCCCCACAGGAGTGAACAGGTGTACAGGAACCAGAAGAGTTATCATTCGATGAATGTACAGATGGTATGTTTGGCAGACCAGTACATCTCCCAGGAAAATGCTATGCTCCCGGGCTCAGTGCTTGACGCCTGCATCCTGCGGAATAGCACCATCCCTTATGTGATGGGTCAACTCCAGAGGCACCGTGTGTGGCTATTAGGGGACTCTGGTTACCCCAACCTGTCATGGCTACTGATCCCAGAGAGGAATCCCAAGACCAGGGCAGAGGAACGCTACAATGAGGCCCATGGGCGGAATAGGAGGGTGATCGAACGCACCTTCGGCCTCCTGAAGGCCAGGTTCAGGTGCCTCCATATGACAGGTGGTTCCCTATTCTACTGCAGGAGGATGGTCCAGATGACGGTGTTGTGGAAGCTGTGGAGCCTGTGGACAGTGATGAGGAGGAATCAGAAGAAGAAGACATTGACAACAGGGACTCAGCCATACAGCAATATTTCCAGTGACACACAGGTGAGAACACTTTCTTGACTACTACAAGTACTTTCACACTTCTACCTCTATCCTGTCTGTCAATTTCAACCAGTATATGGTAACTGAGTTGTACATGTCCATTACGGTTTCACAGGTGTGGTTGCCAACGTGTGTCATCTGCTTGCATCCTTCATGGACTTGTGAAGTGTGACATAGGTATGTTGACATTACTATTAAGAACAGATTTTGTCACTGTCATGGCTAATACACATTTTCTAAATCACAGACTGGCTCCAGATTGTTTTGTGCTTCAAGGGTGTTTATTGAAGTGCTAATTATTGGAGGGGTGGTAAAATGGTGAGGGGTGATGGTGGAGGACTGTCCATGGCAGAGTCCAGTCTATTAGTCTCACAGGTGCACTGTCCGTATGGGCATAGGAAGTGGAGCTGGGGCAGTTCCAATATGGACAGGGTTACAAAGTGGGACAGTGGGATGACAATCAGGGTGGTCTTATTTCTTGGCGGGGGTCTTGCCATCGTGCTCTGTCCTGTTCCTGAATCTCAGGGACCGCTTGCGGGGTGGTTCTCCATCTGCAGGGGGTGGGGTGCTGGTGTGGTGGTGCTGTGGCGGGGCATCCTGTCCACTAGCGCCGGCGGAGGTGGTTGGCAGTTCATCGTCCATGCTAGTGTCGGAGGCCCCTTGGAGTGCCACAGTGTCCCTCATGGTGTTCTGTATGTCCTTCAGCACCCCTACGATGGTGCCCAGGGCGGAGCTGATGGTTCTGAGTTCCTCCCTGAACCCCAAATACTGTTCCTCCTGTAGGCGCTGGGTCACCTGAAACTTGGCCAGGACCATAGCCATCGTCTCCTGGGAGTGGTGGTATGCTCCCATGATGGAGGAGAGGGCCTCGTGGAGAGTGGGTTCCCTTGGCCTGTCCACCCCCTGTCGCACGGCAGCCCTCCCAGTTCCCCTGTGTTCCTGTGCCTCCGTCCCCTGAACCGTGTTCCCACTACCACTGTCCCCAGGTCCCTGTTGTTGTTGGGGTTGTGGGTTATCCTGGGTTCCCTGTAGTGGTGGACACACAGCTGATTGACATGTCCTGGGGACGGAGGTATGGGCCCGCTGGGTGGGTGCTGTGCTGGTGTTACCAGAGGGTGGAAGGTCTGTGTTGGGCTGTGCCTGTGTGAGGGGAACCGACTGTCCCGAGGCCCACGATGGTCCCGGCTGGTCATCCGGATCCAGTTGACCAGAGCTGCTGTCATCACTGTGGGCCTCTTCTGTGGGTGGGGTAGAGATGTCTGGACCCTCCTGTCTGGTGACGTTGGTTAGTGGTCCTGCAGGGGTGTAAAAGCATGATTATTGCATCTGTGTGTGTCATGGTGTGCAATGGGTGGGTGAGCGTGTACCCAAGTGCTAGCATTCCTGTGTGGGGGCTTGTGTGATGATGGTTGGGGGGGTGTTATGGGTATGTGCATTGAGCATGCTTTGCCTCCGCCGTCTTCTTGCTCCAGTGGCGAATGTCCTTCCATCTTTTACGGCAGTGGGTGCTCCGTCTGTGGTGGACCCCCAGGGTCCCGACGTCCTTGGCGATGGCATGCCAAATATCCTTCTTCTGGTGGGCGCTGACCTAGAGGAATAATACAGGGCAAAAGGAAAATCTTTAACCGTCCGGACCGTCACAGTCATTGACCCACATTCCCACCCTTGCCCTGACGCACATACACTCACCGTCCGCTCATGCAGGACTCAGTTCCCTACCTCCCCTGTATTTTTCATCCACACCACTCCAAACAGGCATTGCCCATACAGCATGCTCATATCCCCTTGTCCCATCTTACAGGTCAGGCAGCCGCCATTTCAAGGGGCCACATGGCATTATTTTTAAATGTGTCACACCTATCTAGACCTTGCATACACATAGTGACAGGCACATTGCGGATTGACAAATGTGTGCAATAATTCATTTTTTAATACCTCAGTGTTGGCTGACTCTCTGCTCGCTGTTCTCGTCCATAGGGCACGTCCGCTGGGGCAGGAGAGGAGATGGCGGCATCCTCCGGTGTACAGACCGCTGGTGGACCTGTCGACAATGGAAGAGAGACACGTAAAAGTCACCTACAGACTTGATCGTGCAACAATCCATGAATTGTGTGCCCAGTTGGAGCCAGACCTGATGTCAGCTATCCGCCATCCCACAGGAATCCCCTCTCTAGTGTAGGTCCTGTCAGTACTTCATTTCCTGGCAAGTGGGTCTTTTCAAACAGCAGTGGCCATTGCATCAGGGATGTCCAGCCTATGTTCTCAAACGTGTTGTCCAGAGTGTTGTCTGCCCTGCTGAAACACATGCGCAGCTACACTGTTTTCCCTCAGGTGGAGGATTTGCCCACAGTGAAAGGTGACTTCTATGCCCTGGGACATATCCCCAACATCATTGGTGCCATTGATGGGACACAGGTGGCATTGGTACCCCCCGCAGGAGTGAACAGGTGTACAGAAACCGGAAGAGCTACCATTCAATGAATGTGCAGATGGTGTGTTTGGCCGACTAGTACATCTCCCATGTGAATGCCAAGTTTCCAGGCTCAGTGCATGATGCTTACATTTTGAGGAATAGCAGCATCCCTTATGTGATGGGGCAACTCCAGAGGCACCGTGTGTGGCTAATAGGTGAGGACAAGGACCCTATACCATGTGAATAGTTGTCTGGGTCTGGGGTTGTTTCTAAGGGTTAGTGTGTGTCTAACAGTTGTCCTTTGACATTTGCAGGTGACTCTGGGTACCCCAACCTGTCATGGCTACTGACCCCAGTGAGAAATCCCAGGACAAGGGCAGAGAAACGCTACAATGAGGCACATGGGCAAACTAGGAGAGTGATCGAAAGGACCTTCGGCCTCTTGAAGACCAGGTTCCGGTGCCTCCATAGGTCATTCCACCTCTTCCTGATGTCATCCCTAGTTCTTGGATGCTGTCCTACTGCGTTGACCCTGTCTACGATTCTGCACCATAGCTCCATCTTCCTAGCTATGGAGATGTGCTGCACCTGTGATCCGAATAGCTGTGGCTCTACCCGAACGATTTCCTCCACCATGACCCTGAGCTCCTCCTCAGAGAACCTGGGGTGTCTTTGCGGTGTCATGGTGTGGTGTGGGTGATGTGTGGGGTGGTGTGTGTTGTGATGTGGGGGGGGATGTGTTTGTGTGCGTTGTCTGAGGTGCGTGGATGTTGTGTGAGTGATGGTGCTGTGTGCCTGTGAATGCTAATATTGTTGATGGTGGTGTCTCTCTCTCGGCTTCTCTCTCAATTTTTTTCGTAGGAGTTTGTGGGTGATGTGGGTGTGTGTTTTATATTGTACTGACTGTGTGGGAGTGGTGTGTGTATGTGTATCAGGTGTGTGTAATTCTAATTGTCCAATGTGGTTGTGTTTTGTAAGTGTGTGTGTATTTTGAGCGCGGCGGTGTGTACCGCCAATGGAATACCGCAGTTGAAAGACTGCTGCGTGGATTCGTGGGTCGTGATAGTGTGGGCGTATTCCTGTTGGCGTGATGGTGGAGGTTTTGTTAACGCCAGTTTATCACTGACCTTTGGTGTGGCGGACTTGTCGCGCTGTACTACGACTACAGTTCTCTCAAAGCTGGTGCCAGTGTCGTCAGAGTCCTCAGCTGTATTGGAGCTGGCTGGTCATACAATTGGGGTGGTGGGTGGTTCCTCTGTGATGGCTGCTGTATCTGTGCTCCTCCTTGTGCCTGAAGATGGGGTCTGGAGGGTTTCAAGGACCTCTTGGAGGGTCTGGTGGCTGATGTTTGTCAGCTCGTCATCCATGTCATCAGGGTAGTCCTGGACAGGCATATCCGCAGGAGATCCATCGTCCTCTGCAATGAAATACAGTACAATTAGTGTCAGTGTTGTGGACTTTGTAATGTGACATGCCTGCCTTGTGATGATTTAAACATTGTGATCTTGGTTCCTGTTCATTGCTGCTGTCTTTCAGATGGGCATGCTCCCAGGCCTGTGCCCCACCTGCATGTCATATGTATTGTGGTCAGTTTGTGGACTTGTCAGCATCATCTCCTCTAGGTGTTGGTTCTGGCCAAATAGTGATTTGCCACCTTCTTGTCCTACTCAACCCTCTGTCTACTTCCATTCTCATGATGAGGCCTTTCATTGGCTGTGGGTGCTCTGATGGCACTAGCAGCACACTTAACAATATGGACCTGCCCCAGTCTCTGATCTTTCACATCCACCTATATGTAGTTGAAATGTAGCGTATACTATGTATATCATTGTTATGGCACAATACGTATGTCAGCATTGGTAATGTGTACTGCTGATGTAGGGGAATGTGTGGTACATTGGATTGCCCTGATAGTCGTAGCAGTGTCCTATTTCCTCCTCTGACTGTGCAGGTGTATTTCTGTGGCCAGTTACATGTGTCCTCCCCCTCAATGCTGTTGTCTGAGCAGTATGACATTTTGGATGTTGCATTGTTACCCAGGCACAGGATGGACCCTGACATATGCAGCATGGGTGTGACATTAGTGCTGTGTACCACCTAATGTGGATGACATTGGCTGATGTTTGTGGCAACTATGGACATTCACATTTGACAGGACTGGAACATTTGTCTTGTTTCAGGGGATTGTTAACGTTGTCATCCTGAACCTTCTAATTTGGGTGTGGTTGATCCATGGGGACGTTACTGCCATTAGCTACTTGACCAGCACACACTGCGGAGATGGTAGTGGCAACTGTTGTCAATGTTACTTTTCAGTTGTCGGTATGGCTAGAGGTTGTTAATTGGGCCCTAGTTAATGTAGGGAGTATAGTGGATGACGTGTGATGGGATGCCAGTTTGACGTTGTGCCCTTCCCTCCTGGCCTGGCTTTACCTTTGCAACATCGTTGGCATGGCAGCATACACACATGGAAAGGTTGTTGGTGTTGTGTAGTGGTGTTCCCCAGGTTTCCTCTGAACGGGCCATGGCCCGGTGCCGTGCCCCTTTACCCATGCCACTCCATGTATATAATGACTTACATGCATTGTGTAGTAGGTATTCCCCCCCACTGGAAGTTAACATTTTGTGCATTTTAATTCCCCATGTTACTTCCCCTGCATGTGCCTTGTCTCCTGGTAGTCTGCGCTGTCCTGTCCTTGGATCCCTGTGACGATCTCCTCAGGGATGACGGCTGCCACCATCTCCTCCATGTGGTCCTGGTCCTCCTGCGGTGCTGGACTCCCACCTCCAGCCTGCAGTGCTGCCTTCCTGTTCCTGGCCATCTTTTCCTTGGTCCTGCGCTTGCAGTCATGCCAGCGTTTCTTGCACTTGATGACTGTTCTGCGTACTTCTGCCACACTGTTAATCTTGTCAACAATTTGTTGCCATATTGCCTCTCTCCTACTGATTGGCAACTTTGAGGTGACAAACAGTTGGTGCTGGTGTTCCGTCACCTCTTTAGCCAGAATTTCCTGCTCCTCTGCACTGAAGTGACACTTTCTTCTCTTCTTTTCCCTGTCCTGGGTCTTGTGTGGTTCCTCCTGGCTGGTTCCTGGTCTGTTGTGATCTTCCTGGGGTCTGTGCAAGCATCTGGGATCCATTTTGGCTCTCCTCTGCACAAATTGCTGTGTTTGCGGCGTGTTTTGTCCCTATTGCATAAAAAACCGCTGCATATCCGGTTTGCGATGTCGTAAATCGGCTCACAGTAATTTCCGCTGCGTTAACGTCATTTTCCTTTATGAGGTGACGCTGTGGTGTGCGTCAAAGAAAATGGCTCACACCTGTGGTTTGCGCCGCAGTGCATCAAAGTATAAATTTGACGCCATCACGGTGCATAGAAATGGCGTTAGCCAGCGGTAATATCAGCGCAGTTTTGTGTCAAAAAGTATAAATATGGGCCTTAATTTTCTTGGTGCTTTGTCCTGTCGTCCCGCTCTGGTGAATGGAAGCTGTGAATGGTCCTCTTCAATGTTGCAATTAGCCAATGATGGTAAGGAATCAGCAACAGTCATTGAGCATTTACAAGCAGTATTTTTTGCACCATCTTGAGCTGAAGACCGATGAAACACCGGCCTGAAGTAAGAGGAGTCTCTGGTAAGGGACTTCTCTGGTCAGCAGGTAGTCACCATGTGTCATTGGTAGACACTACTCGAAAAGTTTTAGCAACGTAGGAAGCATCAGATTTTTTTTCCTTTAGCTGTTGAGTCATCACCACATCTTCCATTTGGGACAAGAGATCTTTTGCATGTCGCTTCTTGTCTGCATACATTTTCATTTTCAGTTTTTTAGCCAAATCCCTAGTACGCATCAGGTTGTCATTAGTATCTCTTTCTGTGGTCCATTGGAACATCCTGGTTTCCTGTGCTGTCCTGAACATCAAAGTCACAGGACTTTCACCTGAGGTCAAGAGGGGTGTTGAACGATAAGCTTGTGTAGTTCAACACTATTTTTAAACTGAACTTCTCAGGATTTGCACAATGCACTGCTAGTATACCAATAACTTCGCTATTGAAGTGTGGACTATTGTCCTACTTCACAATGGCAGGCAAACCCCATGTTGCGAAAATGCCATCAAGTTTTTTGATTACTCATTCATGTGTCATGGGTGAGAGATCTTCAATCAATGAAAAAAAGTGAATATTTATCTATGATGGTTATCTATTATCACTATTAATGTTGTCCATTGTCAAGTGGACCAAAGAAATCAATCCTCACAGAATAGCTCCTTCATCAGCTATGGACAAATCACCCTTGACATTACCTTACTTTTGGTATTTACCATTCATTACTTAGAGGTCGATCATGTTTGTTCCACAACTGATATTTAATTATGGCCCTCATTACAACCCTGGCGGTAAATGCCGCCTACCGCCGTGCTGACGTCTGCCAAGATACCGTGATCCCAGTGGTATACCGCTACGGGTATTACGACCCACACAGAGAAATCCGCCACTATACAGACACCCACACAAGTCCACCAGACCAAAGGTCAGTGATAAATTGGCGGTACCAAAACTCACACCGTTACGCCAACAGGAATAAGCCCACGGTATCAGGACCCACGAATCACCGCGGTAAACCATTGGAAGTACACTCCGCCGTGCTCAAAATACACACACACTAACAAAATTACACCACATTGGACAATTCAAAATACACACACCTGACAAACATACACACACCACACGCACACACTCACACCACTATAAAACACACATCCACATTGCCCACAACCCTTTCAATGAAAAAAATAGATTGCCAACAGAGAGAGACGCAAGCCAGGAGCACCAACTCAATCTGAGCCACAGAACACCATCACCCATACACCATCTACGCACCTCACAGCACACACCACAGCACATCACCCCACACGTCACCCCACACTTCATCACACATATCACTCACACCACATCCATGGCACCCCAAATGCACGCCATGTTTTCAGAGGAGGAGCTAAGGGTCATGGTAGAGGAAATCATCCGGGTAGAGCCACAGCTATTTGGATCACAGGTGCAGCAGACGTCCATTGCCAGGAAGATCAAGCTATGGCGGAGAATCGTGGACAGGGTCAATGCCGTGGGACAGAACCCCAGAACAAGGGATGACATCAGGAAGAGGTGGAACGACCTACGGGGAAGGTGTGTTCTGTGGTTGCAAGACACCAGGTAGCTGCACAGAGGACTGGCGGTGGACCCCCACCTCCTCCTCCACAACTAACAGCATGGGAGGAGCAAGTCTTGGCGATAATGCATCCTGAGGGCCTCGCAGGAGTAGCAGGAGGATTGGACTCTGGTAAGTCAGATCTTTACTACTATCCCTCACCCTAAATGCATGCCATCACAAACTCCTACCCCTATCCTCACCCCCATCACTCCACCACCTCACATATATCCCACTATCACAACCCACCCATTCCAATACCAAGACCTGCATACCACAACAATCCATGGACCTCCATCACAGACCTGCATGGACAACCATCACCAAAGCATGCCCATTAGAGAGAATCACCTAGCCCACAAAATCACGATGCACACAAGGCAAAGATGACAGGGCAATCACAACCATACAGGGAAACACGCTCATACACAAGATGGTACAAGCAGATACAATAACACTGCATTTTCATCCCCACAGGAGCCCTACTCAACGTCACCAGAGAGGAGTTGCTAGAAACATCCAGTCTCCCCCCAAGAGGAGGCCCACAGTGATGACAGCAGCTCAGCACGCCTGGATCACGATGACCAACCTGGTTTATCAGGGACCTCTGGACAGTTGGTTACCCAGCCACAGTCCCAACCCACCACAGAGCCTCCCCCCTCAGGAAATACCAGCACAGCACCCACCCAGCGGGCTCATGCCACTGTCCCAAGGAAATGTCAATCAGCAGTGGGTCCACCACTACAGGGACCCCAGTCAACCCCACAAACACAGGACGATCAGGGACCTGGGGTCAATGGCAGTGGGCAAACGGTTCCGGGGACAGAGGCACAGGACAACAGGGAAGCTGGGAGGACTGCTGTGCGACAGGGGGAAGGCAGGCCTAGGGAACCTACTCTCCAGGAGGCACTCACCAACATTCTGGGAGCATACCACCATTCCCAGGAGACCATGGGCTAGATACTGGCCAAGTTGCAGGAGACCCAGCGGCTGCAGGAGGGACAGTACCTGGGGATGAGGGAGGACCGCAAAAACATCTACACCATCCTGGACATGATTGCAGGGGTGCTGGCTGACATGGGCAACACCATGAGGTAGGCCGTGCCACAACAATGGGCCCCTGACACTAGCCACACCGAAGAACAGCCCTCCACCTCTGCTGGCGCTAGTGGACAGGAGGCCCCAGGAACAACAGGCAACTAGCACCCTACCCTCACAGAAGGAGAACCACCCCGCAAACGGTCCCTGCGATCCAGGCAGAAACCAGAGAACATAGCCATGACTCCACCAGGAAATAGGACTGTCCTGATTGTCACCTTTCTGTCCCACTCTCTCACCCTGTCCACCTTGAACTGCCATTGAGTCCCTTCCTATGCCCCATTGGACAATGCACCTGTGATACCAAGAGACTGGACTCTAAATGGACATTCCTCCACCATCACCTCAGCCCATTGCACATCCCCCTCTACATATGAGCACTTAAATAAACACAGTTGGAACAAATACAAATCTGGAGTCTTGTATTAGTACAACATTCTGAAAACATTGCAAGTCATATGTACAGTTATATATACATTGGTATGACCTTTAGTGGGCAATAGTAAACATACTAGGAGCCAGAGTGGGCCACAGAGATCTGAAAATAGAGATGCCAAAGGGTACAGTAAGTGGCCATAGACATAGGGAAATCAGGCTGCCATGTACAATGTCCAAAACAAAACGGAAAAGTAAAGTGAAGTTACAGTGTCTTACCTGTGTGTCACTGGAAGTACTGCTGTATGATATTACTTCTGTTGTCCACATCTTCTTCCTCTGCCTCCTCTTCTTCACTGTCCACAGGCTCCACGGCTGTCACAAGACTATCTCCAGGCTCATCCTCCTGCTGAAAAGGCACCTGGAGTCTCAAGGCCAGGTTGTGCAACATGCAACATGCAACGATGATCTGGCACAGCTTCTTGGGTGAGTAGTACAGGGATCCACCTGTCAGATGGAGGCACCGGAACCTGGCCTTCAGGAGGCCGAAGGTTCTCTCAATTATCCTTCTTGTTCGCCCATGTGCCTCATTGTAACATTCTTCTGCCCTTGTCCTGGCATTCCTCACTGGGGTCAGTAGCCATGAGAGGTTGGGGTAACCAGAGTCACCTGCAAAGTTCGAGGGACAACTGTTAGACACACACTAACCCTTAGGGACAACCCCATACCCAGACACCAACATATACTGGGTGGGGACCTTGGGCTCACCTTTTAGCCACACCCGGTGCCTCTGGAGTTGGCCCATCACATATGGGATGCTGCTATTCCTCAAGATAAAGGCGCATTCACAGAGTCAGGATACTTGGCATTCACATGGGAGATGTACTGGTCCACCAAACACACCATCTGCACATTCATAGAGTGATAGGTTTTTCTATTCCTGAACACTTGGTCATTTCTCCGGGGGGGAACAAATGCTACATGTGTACCATCTATGGCACCAATGATGTTGGGTATATGTCCCAGGGCATAAAAGTCAGCTTTCACTGTGGCCAGATCCTCCACCTTGGGGAATACAATGTAGCTGCGCATGTGTTTAAGCAGGGCTGACAACACTCTGGTCAACACGTTGGAGAATATTGGCTGAGACATCCCTGATGCCATGGCCACTGTTGTTTGGAAGGAACCACTTACCAGGAAATGGAGCACTGTAGGACCTGCACTAGAAGGGGGATACCTGTGGGCTGGCGGATAGCTGCCATCAGGTCTGGCTCCAATTGGCGCACAGTTCTTGGATTGTGGCTCGAAAGTCTGTATTATTAGTATAATCGGTCTGTCCTCCATTGTCGCAAGGTCCACCGGGGGTCTGTACACTGGAGGATGTCTCCATCTCATATTCATCCTCAGCGGTTGAAGCCTAGGGAGGAAAACGGTGAGGAGAGGGTCATAATCACACATCTAGTGCAATAATGATGCATTTCTACATAGACAGAACCAGTATGTGGATCCGAGAGTCAGTTGCCGTGCCAATGTCTGCTGTGATGCAGTTAGGTGCCTGCATCCCCCTGAAATGGTGGCTGCCTGGCCTGTGAGGAGGGACAAGTGAAAATGAGGTAATTCCACTGGCATTGTTCACTGTTGTGGTAGGCAGTCGATGACTGCTGCGCAACTTAGCATTGGTTATCATTGGGCCCTATGGGTTCCAGGAGCCAATGGCGATGTACTCCGGTGGTGACGGTACGCACCGCCGTGGACGTGACTGCCATTTCCGGTGGTAAATGTATGTAGGTCAGGGGATGGGAGGGATATGGTGGGCCATGAGTGTGAAGGTCCAGGCGGTTAACTAATTCCCTTTTCTGCTGTCTTTTCCTGCAGGTTAGCACCCATCAGAAAAATGGTATTTGGCGTGCCATCTCCAAGGAGGTGTAGATCCTGGGGGTCTTTGACAGGTGGAGCACCCACTGCTGCAAACGGTGGAAGGACCTGTGCCGCTGGGCAAGGAAGACGGCGGGGGCCCAGACGGGGCTGGCCTCCCAGTGAGGAAGGGGTGCCTGTCGTACCCTGACCCCCTGATGATCCGCATCCTGGTAGTGGCCTATACGGAGTTAGATGGGCACTTGAGGGCATCACAGCAGCCACAAGGGGGTGAGTACAAATTATGATTCTTTACTTAGTGTGCGTTAAGCTTTTACCTGGGTGGGGATGTGGACTGTGGGTGCCCCTAGGCCAGGGCGAACATGGCAGGGTAGGTCCCTTGTTGGGCAGACTCTGAATCACTCCAAACCCAATAGTGTTAGTGGGCATCTACTACTGGTCAAGGCCCTGTTTGTTATAGGTGTGCAGCTGATGGCGTTAGGCAT
Source organism: Pleurodeles waltl (assembly GCF_031143425.1). Classification (NCBI taxonomy): domain Eukaryota; kingdom Metazoa; phylum Chordata; class Amphibia; order Caudata; family Salamandridae; genus Pleurodeles; species Pleurodeles waltl. Next base: position 352,799,484 of record NC_090438.1, read on the forward strand.
TGTACCCCATGGGCTGGTGACTGGCATTGTAACTGTTAGTGCATGGACTAGTGCATAGGGCTGTTCCCTGTGAGTTGTGTATGCCAACGGTTGTGTTGTTACTGGCACTGACCAAGTGTATCCTCTGTCTCTCCCCCCCTTTTTGTTTTGTCACCCTGTCCTTGTGTGCATTAGCATCATCTGGCAGAGGAGCAGAGGCACTGGCAACGGAGGGAGCTGCATCCCACATGGGCCTGGAGGACGAACCCACCAACGGTGAGGGCACCAGTGGGATAGAGGGCGAGGGGAGCACCATGATGGGGACAGGAGGGGACACCACATACAGCGACTCCTCCTCTGATGAAAGCTCCCTGGCGGTGGTGGACACCTCTGTGCCCACCCCAACAACAGGTACAGCCACCACCCCCCCTACCAGCACCGCCCTCCCAGCAGCCCATCCGCGTGTTTCCCGTGCCCGCTCACCCAGGAGGGTGGGCATCTCCTTTGCCCAATGCACCTCAGGCCCTGCCCCAGTCAGCCCTGCTGCCCTCAGTGAGGAGGCTATTGACCTCCTGAGATCCCTCACTGTTGGGCAGTCAACCATTCTGAATGCCATCCAGGGTGTTGAGAGGCATTTGCAACAAACAAATGCATACCTGGAGGGCACTCACTCTGGTGTGGTGGCCCAACAGAGAGCATGTCAGGCTCTAGCCTTGATGGCAGCCATTATCCCTGTCTCTAGCATCCCCCTCCAACTTCCTCTACCCAGTCCCAATCCCCTCAACCCCAACCTATCCCAAGTACACCTTCAGACCAGCATTCACCCAAATCAGCACACAAAAGTGGCTCAGGCAAACACAAGCACCACACTTCATCTCACAGGCACTCACACAAGCACCATCCCCATGCAGACATACCAACATCCACTGCCTCCACTGTGTCCTCCTCCTCCTCGTAGTCCACCTCCCTCCCAGTAGCGTCTCCACTCACACCTGCATGCATTAAATCCTCATCCACTACCTCCATCACCATCACGCCCATCACTACACACCCCTCACTGGCAGTCTCCACCCCCACATCCATGCACACATCCCCTGTGTCCTCTCCCAGTGTGTCTGTGACCCCTCCTCCCAAAGAACACAAACGCAAGCACCCACTCACCCAACAGCCAACCACCTCCCAACAGCATCCAGCCCATGCACCTGCACCCAAACTCAGCAGACAGACTACTCCTACAACCACTCCCTCTTCCTCCACTCCCAGATTTTCTCCCTCTTCCCGCCCCAGTGTCCCTAAGAAGATTTTCCTGGCAAACATTGACCTCTTCCCTACCCCTCCCCCCGTCCTTCCCCTCGGGCCAGGGTGGCCAAAACCCAGCCCAGCAACTCAGCCACCAATTCCACATCCGCTGTGGTTCCTGCAGCTGTCAGAGGATCAAAGGCGGCACTCGTTTACACCACCATTTGCCAAGGTGAGGAAGGGACCCAAAACACCAGGCAAGGCACTTCTGCTGTCCGAGGCTGCAGGTGAAGGCCTGGTGGCTACCAGCACAACCGCCAGCACGTCCACCTGCACCGCGGTCAGCACCACCAGCAGCCCTGCCACTAGCACCACCGCAAGCACTGCCACCTGCACCACCGCAAGCACCACTACTGTCAGCAGCAGCAGCCCCAGTGGACAGCCGTCCGAGGCTGCAGGAGAAGGGCTGGAGCCTCCCCCCACCAATGGCAGCACCGGCACCTGCACCACGGCCACGACAGTCACCTGCACCGCTGCAAGCACTGCCGCAAGCCCCGCCGCAAGCACCGCCACCTGCACCGCTGACAGTAGCACCACTGCCAGCAGCAGCAGCCCCAGTGGGCAGCCGTGCAAGGCTGCAGGAGAGGGGCTGGAGCCTCCCTCCACCACTGGCAGCACCCCCACCGGCACTACCACCAGTGTGCAGCCATAGCCGCCGCCAGATGGACTCTAGCCCTGCACCCATGGACTATCATGCATCCTGGTAACTACAAATCTCGTGGCTCGGACACCCAGGTGAGGGACTGTGAACTGCCACATCCCAAGCGTTGCATCACTGGGCACAAAGCCCCCTCCAGAACCAGTGGAGAAATGCATCCCCTCACCCTATCCTTGGCAGGATGAAGCACACTGGGCACAAAGCCCCTTCCAGAACCAGTGGAGAAATGCATCCACTCACCGTATCCTTGGCAGGATGAAGCACACTGGGCACAACGCCCCCTCCAGAACCAGTGTAGAAAGGCATCCACCAGGCAGTGGGCAAACCACCCACTTGAGAGACTTGAGAGGCTGTGACTTTGCACTCCCCAGGACCAGGCAGTGGGCAAACCACCCACTTGAGAGACTTGAGAGACCGTAAATGTGCACTCCCCAGGACCAGGCAGTGGGCAAACCACCCACTTGAGAGACTTGAGAGACTGTGGCCTTGCACTCCCCAGGACCAGGCAGTGGGCAAACCACCCACTTGAGAGACTGTGGCCTTGCACTCCCCAGGACCAGGCTGTGGGCAAACCACCCACTTGAAAGATTTGAAAGACTGTGGCTTTGCCGTCCCCAGGACCAGGCAGTGGGCAAACCACCCACTTGAGAAACTTGAGAGACTGTGCCTTGCACTCCCCATTATTCCAGTGTACCCTTCTCCACTGTAAAACTCTAATCTATGCCCCTCCATTTGCTTCTTTTCTACTCTACAGCACTCCACTCCACTCCACTTTAAGACCTGCTACTCAACTCTACAACACTCCATAATATGGCACTCCACAGTATGCCACTCCACTCCATTTTAGGACACACCACTCCGCATCGTTCCAGATTACTCTATGAGATGCTACTACACTGTACACTACTCCAGTCTATGCCTGTCTAGACGGCGCCACTCACCTGAAAAGCAGGATGTATGCAGGGGCGCTGGTATGCCTCCTGACCTCCTGACCTCCTGGAACACCTCCTGGAACACCTCTCGGCACATCCTGGTGGACACAGAAACCCCGGCAGCTGTCTGAAAAAGAAAGGGGGAGTGGAATAGAAAGAGACAAAACACTGCCACGTCTTGCCGGTCCAGCCAGGCACCCTGTATATTTGGGGGGCAGGTCGTTGTTGACAGAGTGATAGTAGAGTTAGTGCACTCAACTTCCTTGAAACTGAATCTCTCTTTCTGATATGGGCACGGGAGCGGTAGAAGAACACAGGGATGCTTCAGCACTTTTCTTGGATAATAATAACTGTTGGCACAATTACTAGCACTGCATTACCAAAAACCCAAACTGAGTACCATAACAATAAGTACTATGCCACTAGGGCTGGATTTACAGAGATTCACTGTTGCACACTACAATTAGAACTGTGGTTGCACTTATCATGCACAAGAAAGACAACCAAGGGCATTAATTATATCACATATAACTTTCCTGCATGCATAGGGTTAAACTAAACGGAACAAAAACAATCCAAGAAGTACAATTGTTCACTCTTGGTTCAAACAGATAGGGTGGCACAGTTTGGTTTGGTTTAACTCTGTGTGTGAAAAACCCTTCAAAAAGCAAATTCCTCAAACCTGACACACAGACATGAATGACACAATTTAAATTCAAGAGTTGTGCTATTAGAGAAAGAAAAGTCATGTAAATGCTCTTTTAAAATTGCACTGTCACTTTTTGTAGTACTTGAGCTCAAGCAGATTTCCTGAAGCACATTTAGGCAAGTAACTACAATAATAATGTAGAATGTTCAGAAATGCATTTATCTCTTCAAGATAAGCACTCTGTCAAAATAGGAGGTCTGAAATACACCAGCGTTCTAGGAAAGCGCGGCACTCAAAGACCAATACTAGTCACTTAGCTGCAGTCTTTTCCGGTGTGCTGGAGGAATGCCTGGTGTCATCTGGTACAGGAACGAAGAAAATAATTGCCTCAAAAGTCCTGAATACGAGGATGACAGCAGGGGCTGGACTGCCAAGTCAGATGCTGAGGTAAGGCAGCAAAACAAAGCCAAGCAGGGAGGCAAGCTTCACTCTGCTATTTATGGCCAATCAGGAAAGCAGTTGAGATGAGTCACCATGCCCTATTAGAAGCACATGTCTACACCTGCTCACATTAGCAAACAAGTTTTGATAAAAACCAATTGGGTAACACAGCACATTATGTTTACTTAGAATCTTGAAGGTTTAACCAAGAACAGAGATATGATTTAACTCTAATCCCTGGGGATGCTGACAGATAACACAGGAGGCACCCTGGGGATTCCCGACAATGCCACTCTACTCACGCTATTCGAATGTCACCACTCCATTCTATTGCATTCCACTGTATACCATTCCACTGTATGCCTCTCCTCTTTACCCTACTCCACTTTACACTATTGCAATGTACGACACTCCACTGTACTCATTGCCACTCCACACCACTCCAGTCTATGACACTCCACTCAATGACACCCTACACTCCACCACTCTACCACACAATACTCCATTCTATAGCACTCCACTGTGCAACAGTGTCCATCAGTCTATGCAAGCGTACATCACTATACTTTTCTCTATGTCACTGTACAGCACGCTAGTCTACTTAACGACACTTTGCGCAACTCCCTTTGAGCCTGTAAGTCCCATTTTACTGCACTCTACACTATTACACACTACTCTACTCCACTATATTACGCTACTCCACTCTATGCTTCTCTGCTCTGTGCTTCTTAACTGTTCAACACTCTGTGCTACTCCACTCTACCAGACTGTACTGTACTCTACTCTACTCAATGCCACTCCACTGTACAGTGCTCTAATCCACTCTCTGGCACTCGACTCTACTTCATGCTACAACAGTTTCCCACACTATGATACACCAGTCCACTACACTGTACACGTCACTCCACTCTGACACTTTACTCCACCTTATGCTATGCTAGCCCACTGTATTCCATGCCACTCTTACACATAACACTCCACTCTGTGAGAATTTATTCCACTCTATGTAACACTACTCAACTCCACTCCACTGTACAATACTTTACCTCATTCCAGTCCACTCTATGTAGCTGCAGTCTCTCTACTGCACTCTATGCAATTCCACTCTATAAGACTCTACTATACCCTATCTTATTCTGACACACTTCTCAATGTTATGCCTCTAGCCACCACTGTACAATGCTCTACTCTACTCTATGCCCCTATAACCTACTTTGCAACACTCTACTCTAATACTTTCCAATACTCTACAGCACACTACTCCACTCCACTTTACTATATGACATACCATTCTAATTTATGACAGTGTACTTAAATCTCTGCTATTCCACTCTACCGCACTCCACGCCACTCTACTCTATGACACACCACTCCACTCTACTGATACTCCAGTTAATGACACTGCACTTGGTGGCGACACTGGACTCTATGATTTGAAACACATGTTTATTAAAATAAGCATTGAAATTCAATGTAAAAAACAAAGGTTAAACCTAAGTTATAGTTAGGAAAACTATTCTTTCTTTAAAACCCAAGCTTAAACTACACAAATATTACACATTCTAAAGTTATAGTTATGCCTTAAATCTCTTATTTATGCACCACCTTCACATTATTATAATTATAATTGAGTAGAGTAGTGCTTAATAGTGTAGAGTGCAGTAAAATTTGGCTTACAGGCTCAAAGGGAGTTGCGCAGAGTGTCGCAGAGTGGACATTATTATAACTCACGTACCTCCATACATAGTGAAGTGAACACAGTAGCCACACTGCATTAACTATAACTTGCCACTCTACTATGCAGTGTTCTCACAAATTATGTGATTTGCGATGTCATAAGTGTTCTTATGAATGGTATGATAACAGATGGTATAAGTGCTGTGATATGAAATAGTATAAGCAGTGCAAGGAGAAGGCGTGAGTGAAAGTTAATGTAGTGGGGCCACCAAGTTCACTGACTTCTCATACTGTCAACCAATGCAGATTGTTGTCAATTGACTTATAACATTGGTAACAATCCCTGTTCAAAGAAACACTTACAGCTTCCTGAGCCATCTCCATCTGACGGCTATTCCCGAATAACTTTCAAACCCTTTATTACGTCTGTCCAAATATTTGTCTAATACCTTACCCTCATTTTGTTTACAATTCAAGATCTTAGTCCAATCATTTTTCACTGGGCACACTTCTGCAATTGCATTCAAGAATGTATCTTTTGTCACACTTAATTCATCGTCATTCACAGGAACTGCTATTAGACACAATGACTTCCCTACCAACCTTTCTCTCACTTCACTCAGCACCACTAATCACAACAACTAATTCACACCTGCTAAGTTGAGTCTATATACCTAAAACAAACTTTGTAATTCTTCTTGGAATTGAGTAGTATTTTCCAAAATATTGAGGACTGTTTTCTGGATACTCACTAAATAGGAAGGAGTCCATAGAACACGAATCATAACTCTACTCCTGACCACTGGGTAGTTTCTGACGGAGAGAAGAGAGGAAGAGTAATGGCCCGCATTGTTGCCATTATTTGGATGGGGCGATGAACTTGTTTTGGACTGCAATTCTGCCTCATCTTTTCTAAGGTAATAGTGGTGTTTCATTTTTTTTGCTTTGGGCTTCTGGGATGGAACATGTGCGTACTCTAGACCAATCCATAGGAGTGAAACCAGCCTCTAACATGGTCGCTTTACTGCCAGCCAGCTGCATTGCAGTGCTTGATTGTATGTTACCTCCTTGGGCTTCAGTCGCTGGCAGTCACTCAGGCCCTTCTCCATTTCTGAGTGCATCACCAGCTGCATTCTTAGCTCCAACTGTCAGCATGGGCAGCATCTCCAATAAATGCTCCTGCCTTGTGTCCTCACTATTTGTTTCCTTCTCTTGTTTTCTGTAATCAGGGGAAAAAGAAATGGAAAAGTGGAGCAGTTGGAGCATACACTCTAATTGTGACCTTAAGGTGGCTAATTTGGTATTCCTATATCTCCAGGGTATTTCTCTGACTTAGGCTTGGGATTCATCTTTATATGTGTGTACCTCATCATGCTATTGTATGAAGAATGGCCATTATTCAGCAACAGTTCAATTTTTTAGATCATTTTGTTTTTATCTGTATATTGGGTAAGCTTTCTATGTCAAAGGTACCATGTTCCAGAAAGGACTTCTTCCTGTCTTCATTAGTGAGCCCAACCCAATTTCGTAAATATTGATTTGTTTGTTTACCATGATGTTGGCACATAGTTGGGAAGGAGCTTCTTTCAGTAGGGTCTGTGCTGTATTTTGATTGCCCAGCCCTCTTTAGTGTTCCTTACAAGTCACCCACACTCAGGTAACAGGGAACGTACCTATTGGCCTTGTGCCCACTGCGAGGACCGTGGTAGAAGGTAAAGGAAAACTGGGTAGGATTTCCTTCACTCATTATTTCTTTTAACTGATCTGGTGAAGGAAGTGAGGGAAGTGTTTGTGCACTCACACCTATAGATCTCCTTGCATTCAATGAACCTTCAGTCAACAGCTGGTGGGGCTGGGAAAGTGGTAGAGTAGGGGTGGGTAGGCCAGATTTACTGACTGTATTTTCTCCTGAAGAAACTACATGCATACTTACTTGCTTTGGATATAAACTCCAAACATTGACCCCATAGTAGTTGTTTATTTAGGGTATAGTAGACTCAAAACTATGACCCAGTATTAGTTTTATATTTCTGCTACACCAATTTGCTAGAACTTTTGCTATACGTGTAAAATGGTAACTTTCCTAGGAAAGGATATAAGGCGTACCAAAAGTTGTAACGAAAAGCAAAGGTTTATTCAGGATTTCATCAAACACAAAGCAAGAGGAAGGGAAAAGTATTGGGGGCCTGGAACGAACTGTCAAGTTGAAAAGGTGGCCAAGTATTGTTATACATGTGCTACCAGAGGTGTCAAGAGTCCCATCCCATCCTTGTCAATGTTAAGGGCACACTCCACACCAGACATATAACGAGAGATGAAGGTTTATTCAGGGTCACATCAAGCACCACCAACAGCTTTTTGTCAGGCTCCAGCCCCAGTTCAACTGCCAGAGAGCATGAAACCCTGTGGAACCCACAATTCTAATACTTACTCATAGTATTCTAGTGTTCTAATGCCAAGAGACAACATCTACTTTGTCCATAATACTCTCTGATACCACTGGGTCTTGATGTGCTACATACTAGAAGAAGATAAACAATTAATACTGACTATCTATCTATCTATCTATCTATCTATCTATCTATCTATCTATCTATCTATCTATCTATTGTACCTGGCCCTTTCTGCAGGGTCACTCCCAAACTTGTTGCCTTCCTCCTCTTTTGCTGACCTCATTTCTACTGGATTTTAGGGCTCTGGTCATTTTACCACTGCTAAACATTGCTAAAGTGTGTGTGCTCTCTGGTTGAAACACAGTAACATTGGGTTGTCCACAATTAACATATCTGATTTACTTATAAATCCCCAGTAAAGTGCACTACCCTTGCCCAGGGTCTGTAAATTAAGTGCCTTTTGTGGGCCTGCAGCACTGAGTATGCCACCCACTTCAGTAAACATGACCCAGGCCTGCCATAGCATAGCCTGTGTGTGCAGCTTTAAGTTACCATGTCGAGCTGGCAAGTTAACTCTCTTGCCAGGCCTAAACCTTCCTTTTTAATACATATCTCACCTCTAAGGTAGACTCTATACAGCTCAATGTCAGGGTGCAGTGTATTTAAAAAGTAGGGCATGTACTTTTACGTTTTACATGTCCTAGTGGTGAAAAAGCTCTTAAATTCATTTTTCACTACTGCAAGACCTATCTCTCCCATAGGATAACATTGGAATTGTGGTACTATCTGTTATAAGTGTAATTTCCAATTGGGAAGAGATGGGACCACCGAGTTTGGTGTCTCTGGAATCACAGCCTAAAATTACAATTTACAATGAAGTTGTTTTTAAAATTGTAATCCTGAAGATGCCACTTTTAGTATGTTGAAATGTTCTTACTTTAACCATTGAGTGCCTTCTGCCTGTCTCTGAATACACATCTGGGTGGGTGACAGCTGGACCCTTGTGCATTCCCTCCAGGTATCCACACACAAAGGGAGCTTAGGTGTGACTGATGGGTCATCACAGACAGATTGCCCATCCTCGGAAGAATTGGAGGGAGAAGCTGACACTTACACCTGAATGGGCTGTGTCCTGATCCCACACAAATGGCTACCCCTACAGTGAGTCTGGAGACATGACAGGATGGTCTCTCTTTGAAGTTTTCCCCACTTCAAAGGCACCACTGGTTATAAGAACTGGACCTCAGACACCACCCACTTAGTACACTTCTTGACCTGTGGATACTTTGTAGGGGTGAAAGACTGCTAAGCTTCTGAAAGGACTGTCACTCTGCATGACTCCTGCTTTGCTGACCTGCTGCCTGCTGCTCTTCTTGCCTGGTAGTGAGAAGGACTGGACCTGAATCTCTCCTACTTAGAACTATAGTGACTCCAAGGACATGTTGGATTGCATCCTGTTCTTTTGAAGTCTCTGGGACACAAAGGACTTCCAACACATCTGCAATAGCTCCTGGACTAGTCTTCAACCAGCTCCTGCCCCCAAGAGGCACCTCTCCAGTCCTGGGGCCTTAAAAGTGGTTTTGTGGATCCTGAAACCAAGCTTTTAGGCTCTTCGCAACTGCAAATGAACCCACTTGCACCGGAACCACACTGCTCGCACGAAGAATCAGCCCAAGCCACTATAAGTTATTCTCTTTACAAAGCAAGCACAGCTGCTTGTGGCCATGAGGCTCCATTCCACCCATTTGCGACGACTGACTGGCTCTTCATGCCTGTGGATCACCACCACATTGCTCTCCTTGCTCCCGGAAAACCTTTACCCACAAATGGGACTCTTGGGTCAATTCTGCAGGACTTACCTGGAATGGTATAAGACCTGTGACCCATCGTGGTCGGTGTGATTTACCGGATTTACCCCAGTCTAACATGACCAGTTATCCCCGGTTGACACTTTTTGCTTTTAGGCACTCTGTTGCCTTTTATTCTTTGAAAATTCATATCTCGAATTCTACTTATTGGATTTTAGTCTTTTTGGCCTTTTTTTACTCATACAAGTAAGGTCTATCTTTTTGTGTAGTGTTTACACTGTTTTACTGTTTGATGTGTTGCACAATTCCTCTTAAGTTAAGACTTACTGCTCTGTGTCAAACTACCAGAGGGTGAGCACAGTTAAACATTTAGTGTGTTTCTGACTTGCCCTGACTAGGATTGTGATTCTTGCTTACCTCTGCCAACCTGAAACCTAATTTCTAATGTTGGTGATCAGCGGTGAGGATGAGACTGTGTTTGTGCACTGCCATATAGCAACTTGGTGTACACTACCATTCCACACAGAAGACCATTACAAGTCTTTCTCCTTTTTCTCTTAATTGGTCATTTTTCTAGTTTTACTTCTGCTTCATCTTCCTACATTGGTACTCACCTCTTGATGCATTCGTGATACCGTGACGGAATAGGGATAACCCTGGATCTCGACCCCCTATCATCCTACAACATGAAGGATCTGAAGGAATTTGCAAGGAGGGAGGGCTGGGTATTAGGAGGAGGTCCACGAGGCAGGATTTCCAGTCAACCCTGAGTAATGCTATGAGGAAGCACACTGGTTAGAGGCCCCAACGGATGACTCTAGGGATGAGTCTGAAACAAAGTAGGATTCCCTTTGCAGCTCTAGAACTAGAGAATTCAGAGCCCTGTTTACACCTGGACTGTCCACCAGAGGCCCAAGAGGCCAGTGACCCTGAGAAGAAGGAAGAGGAGAAGAAAAATGGCTTGACAAAGGTACCAGAGGAGAAGGGGAGCTCACAGAGAGGGTGTCCCTTGCAGGATCCAATGTCGAAAGCAGTGTCTCCTCACAAACTTTGTCTTCTAGAGTTAAAGAACAGACAGGCTGAGAGGTCAGCATAGGAAGGAACTGAGGCTGAGAAAGCCCTGGTGGAGGAGAGGGGGGCAGAGGCTGAAAGAGCCTTCAAAGAGAACAAGGTCTTGTTGACTCATTAACTGAGTCTTAAGGAGCTGGTCTTGAAGTCCAAACAGCTGGTAGTGTCTAGCAGAGCTGGTGGCAGCAATACCACAGTATCCAGTGGTGAGAGAAGGATCCACACTCCCATGGACTTGGTGCCTGACTTCAAGGAAGAGGATTACATAGACAGGTGGATTGAGGCATAACAGGGTACTCTAAAGCTGCACAGCATCCCTGAGCAGGATTGGGAAGCTAGTGTATGGAGGCATATGCCTAGAGATGGTAGGGAAGCCATACTAACCCTAGAGAAGGGGGACATGCTGATTTATTCCACCATGAAGGAGAACCTTGCCAAGAGATGTGGATTCACCCCAGAAGAGTGCATGTTGAGATTCAGCAGCAGTCAGAAACCATCTCGACTTTGTAGGGTACTTCTGTAAGGCACTGGATAGTTAGGCGAAGGGTAGTGAAGGGGTGTACAATTTGATTGCTAGGGAACACAAGTTCAGTCGTTGTTTTCCACAGCAATGCTAAAACCTTGTGAATTGCAAGTTCACTGACCCCTGGGGAACTTGCAAAGGAGGCAGTGAGTACCAGAGACTTTGGGAAGGCCTTGGAGAATGGTCCTAAGGAGGGTAGTTCAGGTTCCCTTGAACAGAATGAGTGGGGGTATACATTGACCCAGACAGGGTCCAGTATGATGGGTGGGAATGGTCCAATGTCCCTTCTAAGAGTAGGAGGAGAAGTGGGCAGAGGCTCAGGGTGCCCTATTTCCAGCCTCAGAGTTTGGGTTACTCCCAGACGGGGCACAAGCAGGGGACCTGCTGTACTGAAAGACCATCCACTGATGGTAGCTTCACAGTGTCGGGAGAGCTGGGTGGAGCAGCTGCTACAATTGTCCTACCAGATCTGTTTTGTGGGGGTACCACTCCACAACGGAGGGTACAGGGGCCCATATGGTGGGCAGGAGGTGGAAACAGTCCATAGTGAGAGGGCCCATGGGTGAGAGGCTGCCAGCTCAGAGAACAGAGAACCCCAAGGCTGACCCTGGTGAGGCCATATCTGGCCCTTCGGGAGCTCCATGCACTGTCACAGCGACAGAGAGCTGGGGACCTGCACCAAGCAGACTCTTGAATGACACACATAGGGTAGTGGTACACCCCTGGAAGTCCTGGATTGCCAGGCACCTGTTCAGCCTAAGGGTACAGTCCCTGGGTTGAAGGACCAGTTTCAGGATACTATCCTTGAACTGGTGGTGATAGAAAAAGGGTGCAAGCCATCTGGGGCTACTGCCCCCCACTCTGAGATACTTCAGAGAGCCACAGATTACCTGGAGCCCGGATTTTGACACTGACAGCTCTCAGTAGCCTCTGTTGGTTGTTGTCCTTGTAGACATAGTTTTCCCCAGTTTGAGAACAGAAGTCAGACCCGAAGGGTGGAATGGGCCACATCACTTTATTGGCAATGGTGGTACTGCCTGCCCACTAGGATGGTTCTGTGAACAAGTTAAGATTGGGGATTGCACAGATGGGGTCTAGAGGTGAGGAGAAGAGCTCCATATGGGTCGGTTCAGTGGCCACAGAGAGTATAGACAGAGGGATCCATTTGAGTTCAGAGAGGTGTAGTACTGACAAATGCCCCTGCAGTATAGGACCATTGTCCAAGTTCTGTTGCCTAAGCAGGAAGTCCATTAAGGTATTGATTAGTCTGCCCTGGCTTTAGGCAAGAGGGGGGTCATGTTGGACCTGGCCCTTCTGCATGGTCAAGTCAAAGAAGAGAGCACAGGGTCCCTGACTTAATATGAGGAGAGATTCAGGGAAAAGTACAGAAGTAGAAAATGTGTCACTCTCCTATAGATTTCGTAGACCTGCTTAGTCTAAATAAAAGAAGGCCTTAAATGATATACAAAATCTTTTCCTTTTAACAATCAATTCGTACATAGATATGTGTATATATGCATCAATATTCAATTTTATACAAAATCTTTAATAAGAAACATATAAAAACGCCCCCCTTCACCACACAATTACTCCTAACAAATATTCAAAGAAACAAACAAGGACCATAGACAACCAATCACACATACAACATATACATAAACAAAACCCAGACATCGGAATCACAAATGATTTTACATACATACATGTCTCAAAACACAATATATATATCACAACAACTTTACTCAAAAACTATTACGAATCCTATGTATAAATCAAAGCAGATATCTGGCTAATGTGCAGATCGTATCCACATAGTCTTCAATAATAAGTTCTGAAAGAGTCCATACAATCAAATATTATGATTAGAATCACGGGATTCAATGCTTGGATACAATGCTTGTAATGTCAATGAAGATTCTAGCTGACATGACTCGGTCCGGTATGGCTTTAGAATAAAGTTCTTTATTAGAGATGTGACTCCATATGTTTATGTGTCATCTTTCCTGCCGACGCGCGTTTCGGTGGGCTTACACTTTAGAATAAATTCATCATGTTCACAGCCACCTTCATCAGGGCACTATATCCATTATTGCGTGCAGCGTCATATCTTCAAATCTATATATAAGTTAAAGACATATAAACTTTTATAACGATCATATGGCATAAAGTAGGGGCATAACAATTGTCTATTCTCGTGTCGGAATACCCGTGTCAGTGAGTGTGAGGACCTTTTACACAACCGAAAGTGCAGGGAAAGTGAATAAGCAAGAATACCGCACAAAGACTTGTGATGTGAAAAAAGTTTAGACTCAAAATATATGCAAAAACAATGCTTACAGAAATATAGCATGCAAGGAAATAATGTGTTTGCCTGGTAGTTTACCAGAAACAACCAAATAAACTGCCACGAATAATGCAGGACAAGGGCCCAGAATACTACAACGGTATAAAGAACAGTCATACAGACTGAAAGATAGAATTGGAGAAAAGTTAGACACAGAGCCCGTGCGTGACCTATGTTTGAAAAAGTATGGCACACAGGAATATTATATGCTTACCTAATAGTTGCCAAAGCAAACCAAATCAACTGCCACAAACGATTAAGGGACGGGAGCCCAAAATACTGAAACTGTAAGAAAAACAGTTGTTCAGACTGAAAAACAGAATAGAACAGATGTGGCACGCGACAAAGTCAGAGCTACTCTTGCAGCTCCGTTAATCACAAAGACGCTTATTTTTTATTTTTTAGTTTGAACAATTGTTCTTTTTACAGTTTTAGCATGTTCATTTTTCAACAACTCGCCCTGCACCCGGCCACCCTGCGCCTTGCAACGAAAAACCAGCTGTACCCCGAGGGTCTCTCACCCCTTGCAACCTCAACACCACAAGGTGACCCCAAGGCACCACTTTTAAACCTGCCCCTGCAGACCTTTTCCACATGGTCTCTCACAGTGGCCCTGCACCAGCTCCAAGAGACTTTCCAACGCTGCTCCCACCCGAACCGGGAGCCACCCAAACTTGAACTTGGTAAAGCAACTGTACAGTTTTATATGCATTTTTATAGGTGGCGTTCCATTGATTCCAATGGTGCGTAATTACACACAGAAAATTACATTTATTAAAACTTGAAAAATTAATAACTTACAAAGTACTGAACCAATTTTTATAATCTTGGTCTCAAAAATTATATAAAAATCTAAAGTATTTTTATAAATTGCCCTTGAGTTAATCCTTTGAGTGTGTGAGTCGCATGAATGATACTCTGAGTACAACAAATGCTTTGCACTTCTCCATGATTAGACTAACTGCTCGACCAATCTACCTCAAAATTTAGGTGATCTAGTTTTTGTCCCTGGAAACCAATGTGTGGTTGCCTGGACCCCCTCCAACAGTGTGCTGAGTTTGTACACTATATGGAGGGCCAGCCTCCTACATTTGGAGTCACACTGGTGCTGGGTTTGAGAGATTCAGGTCCTGTCATTCTCACTACCAAGCAAGGAGGGCTATGGTCAGCGCAGCAGAGTAAGAGTCCAGCAAAGTCCAGCAGAGTGGCAGATCCCATGAGGTTTTCTAACCCACAATGCAACTGCAACTCTCAAACTAGCTGAAATCACACATTTTCATTCCATTTATGTGTTGGAAACTTTCAGAATCTGCAGGAACCCACAAAATTCCTACCACTCTGCTTTACCCCATTTGTGCTGATAAAAGCGCTGCCCTACTTGTGTGTCTGGGCCTATTGCCCACTACAGGAACGGCTCAAACCAAGGTCAATGGGCGCTCTCGCCAGGGGACTCCCAGTAACCTTAGTTTGATTTGTTTTTGTCACTGGCCGTAGGTCTAGCCACACAATTGAGGTAGTATTTTTATTGAGATACTTAAGGAAATGCCAGATGGATGGAAGTTTGTGGCTACTCCCAGATTCCAGAACTTTCCATCACAAAATGTGAGGAAAATGTGTTTTTTAGTCAAAGATTGAGGTTTGAAAGAGATTCTGGGTAAGCAAAAAACCTGGTGAGAGCTGTATACCTGTATACCCCTAGGTGTCTAGTTTAAAAAAATTTACAGGTTTATGAGGTTTCTCTAGGTGCTGGCTGAGTGAGGGTCTGAAATCTACAGCTATCTTCCTTGCAAAAAAAAGTCAGTGTTGAGTGGAAAAATGTGATGTGTCCATATTGCGTTTTGCGCCATTTCTTCTTGTGGGCATTAAACCTACCCCCTACCCATTCAAATAAGGTACTATTTGTATCAGGAGACATGGGGGAATGCTGGGTGGATGGAAGTTTGTGGCTCCCTGCAGATTCCAGATCTTTTCATTACAGGTGTTTTTAGTCAAAGTTTGCAAGGGATTCTGATTCAAAAAACCTGCTGAGAGCCACACAAACCAGCCCTCCATGGATACCCCTAGGTGTTTCGTTTAAAAAAATGTAAAGGTTTGCTGGGTTTCCGTAGGTGCCGGGTGAGCTAGCGTCCAAAATCTACAACTACCTACATGTGAAAAAAGGGTGAGTTTTGGGAGCATCCTCTGCCCTCGTAGACCACCTTCTCCGCCAGCATGCACCAGTCTACCTTCCGGTCCTTGAGCCGGGGTCTGGTGAGCTCCCCACAACTATGCTATATTTCTTTTAGCTATGCTAAACCTAGCGTTACACAAATTTGTGGCATTTGGCTAATCTTTTCTCCACAGATATTTAGCACACACTATCTGGTGGAGACCTCCATAGGTCCTCCACTCCCAGCCCCCATTCCTTCAACTACTGCCTTCCAGTATCCTTGTAATCCTGGGGCATTCCCAGAGGATGTGGAAAAATGTCCCCGTCAGCCTGCACCCCCACAAACAACACCCATCCACTGTCTTCCCCATTTTTATCATTGTTATTCAGGCATAATTGAGTGATGGAGGACCTTCAATTGGACCAAGCGGAAAACCTGCCCTTTTGGCCAGCTGCCAAGGAGATGCAAGTGCATCGATCCACTCATTGTCCTCCAAGCCCTCTAGGTTGTGAGTTCATTGCTCCCGTAGGATCCGTAGTGCCTCAGGTATGCTATTTAGCAGCTTTTTGTGTGCCAATGAAGTGGCCTTACTGGGCATGCATTCGAATAGGAGACTATCTTCTATGGACAAGGATTCCCGGAGAACAGTACCACTAGGTAACACCGCTCTTAGGGCATGTCTGAGTTGTATGTAGCAATATGTTTCAGTGGGCGCTAGATGACAGTAGCCCTGCTGGTTGGATAGGTGGATGACATCTCCTTGGGTCCAGGTCTCCCACTGTGACAGCCCTGTGAGGTCCCATTTGACAAACCCTGGTTGTTTCCATAATGTACCCAGAATTTCAGTGTCCCAAAGTGGTCGCTTGCGTGATCTTGTCTTTCCAGTCCAACAACAGCGTTGCTCTGTGCCAGGTGGCAACAACAGTTTGTGTGGGGTCGGGTAGGTCGGCAAGCTTATGTCATCCATAAAGGGCCCTGAGGTACTGTCTGGATTACAGAGCCACTCTGTCCAACCAGAAAGCAGGTTTTGCTTAGGGGTGGAAAACCCATCTATTAATGGTGCTGAGTTGGGGTGCCCAGTAATATTTCTGTACATCAGGCAGTGCCTACCATCCATCATACCAGCCCCATGTGAGTTTGTGGCGTGCCAGGCCCCCATCCTAGAGCCGCATTTTAACCTCCCCCTCTATCGCTTTAAATTATGATTTGTGTATTGCGTACAGCATATTTTGAAGGGCATATACAAAATTGTGCAGGGACATCATTTTAAATAATGCATCCATGCCCAGGATTAACTGTGATAAGGATCTTTAGTGTTCCATATCTGTTTTCAACCTTTCCAGCAACCGGGTTAAGGTACTGTGGAATAAATGGTCTGGATCCTGTGTGATATAAATCCCCAGGTGGCGGGACCCCGTTGCTGTGACCATTGCCATGCAGTCACGCATCAAGCGCGGGGCATGTCCCTAAAATGGATGTATCAAGGACGTGTGCCAATTGTTGGTATACCCAGAATAGTGAATGAAAATGGTGATAACCTGCATCAGTCTGTTCAGTGTGTTTTCCGTGTCCGTTATGTAGAGCAGCACATCGTCCGGGTCTTGTCGGATCAATGCCACCAAGGGTTCCAAGGCCAGGGCTAAATTTAGAGATGACAGGGAACATCCCTGCCTAGTACCCCTCTGGAGCCGGAATTCTTGAGACAGACCCCCATTAACTTTAACTTGTGCCAGCGGACCCACTGTATAAAAGTCTGACCAGAGCACAGTTTCTTCATCACCTCAAAGATATAGGGGGTCATTCCGACCCCGGCGGGCGGCGGAAGCCGCCCGCATGGCGGGAACCGCCAGAAGACCGTACCGCGGTCAAATGACCGCGGCGGTCATTCTGACTTTCCCGCTGGGCCGGCGGGCGACCGCCAGAAGGCCGCCCGCCGGCCCAGCGGGAAAGCCCCTTCAACAAAGAAGCCGGCTCCGAATGGAGCCGGCGGAGTTGAAGGGGTGCGACGGGTGCAGTGGCACCCGTCGCGATTTTCAGTGTCTGCTACGCAGACACTGAAAATTCCCTGCACTGCCCATGCCTGTGGCATGGGCAGTGCAGGGGCCCCCAGGGGCCCCACGACACCCGTTCCCGCCATCCTGTTCCTGGCGGTTTTTACCGCCAGGACCAGGATGGCGGGAAGGGGGTCGGAATCCCCATGGCGGTGCTGCGAGCAGCGCCGCCATGGAGGATTCTTTGGGGCAGGGGTAAACCGGTGGGAAACCGCCGGTTGCCCTTTTCTGACCGCGGCTTTACCGCCGCGGTCAGAATTGCCCATGAAGCACCTCCAGCCTGTTGGCGGTGCTTCTGCGGCACTCTGCCCTGGCGGTTGAATGACCGCCATAGTCCCATTCTACTGTGTCAAGCGTCAGCCTGGTGTCTAAAGACAGCACTAAAGCCTGCTCCCGGAAGTTAGCTGCTCTGGCTAGCGTGCCATGTAAACGTCAGGTGTTTAAGGTCGTGCTCCACTTGGCCATGAAGCCAGATTGATCCGGGTTGGCTAATGTCAGGATCACTTTAACCAGGCACAGAGCCAGCACCTTAGCTAATATTTTGACTTCGACAATTAAAAGCAAGATAAGCCTATATGAGGCACAGTCCATGGTTTCCCATGTTTATGGACAACCACAATGGTGGCCAGTCCCTGTTCTCGCTGCAGCGCTCCCTTTTGCTTACTTTCCTTGAACATTTTTAGAAGGTAAGGGGCTAGTGTGGAGGCCATTTGCGTGTAGAGTTTGATTGGAAATCCATTGGGGCCCACTGCCTTCCCTGGGCGTAGCTCTTGAATCAATCACACAAGCTCCTCTTCAGTAATGTCTGCATCTAGAAGGTCTCTATCTGAGTCTGAGATACCTGGCATACAGACAGCCGAAAGAATCTCTAGGCATCATTAGCCATGGTGGTCAATACTGGAAAATAAACCTGGGCATGGTAGTCACCAAAGGCATCTACCATATGCTGCCTCTCCCTGACCATCATCCCTTCCTGTGTCTTAACTTTCAACACCCAGGGTCGGGACTGTTCCCATTTATCTAGCCAAGCCAGTGGCTTGCCTGCTTTATTCCCCACCTCATAGAGGAGATGTTGGGTAGCCTGGTGGATAACTTGGCAACTTCCGTAACCAGGTCTTTAAACTCCTTCTGTTTTTAGGGCTAATGTGTGTTTGGCCTCAGGTAGGTGGAGCCACAGAGGGCGCGTTCTCATTAAAATAGTGTTCTGTCATTTAAAACAAGCATTCCCCAATGAAAGGTAGCTTAAGGTATCAGGGTTTTTTAGCCCTGATCCACCCCCTGTTGCTATGTAGTCTAAACTGAACAATGCCCATGTCGGAGAATGATCTGCTATGCCACGCGCCAAGTGTTGCACTTCAGAATAATGATGAACCTGCAGGGTGTGTATGAGTCTATTGGGGAGAGGCTACCATCTGCCTCTGAATGAAAAGTGTATTGGTGTTCCTCAAGGTTGTGTGCTAGCCATATGTCTGTCAGCACATGGTCATCCAGGAAATCTAAGAGTGGTCAGTGGGTGGTCCCCCGCATTCGGGTGGCCATCGGTCACATTCATCACTGAGCGCAAGGTTGATGTTTCCCCCAACATGTAATTTTCCATTAGGCAGTTGAAGCACAGAACGCTCAGACTGGGGAAAGTAATATTATAGAGATGGGGCAGTAAGTAGGTTGAGCAGAAGTTAAATGTCAGTCCCTCCCAGCTCCCTGACAGGAGCACATATCTGCCCTATGTGTGTGAGATCATGTGTGCTGGATATTAAGTGGGAGCGAACATTTCACTAAAATTCTCACCTGTCATGAGCCTTTTGAATAACCCACATGGACCACCATTTTGTAACACCATTTAGCTAGAGCACTGTGGTTGTTACACACCATGCTAGTCTCCTGTAGGAGGACCACACCTGGGGCCTGACGCTTGATATATTCTAGAATAACACCCCTTTTAATTTTGGCCCCAGGTCATTTACATTCCAGGACATTATCTTCATAGAAATTGTTTCTGGCATTTTGTTGTTGCGTAGTTTGAGAGATAAACTCCACAGGTCAATGTAAACCACCCTCTGAACCTAGGAGTTGGTGTCAGTGGATATAGGTAAATGTGTTAATCCCTAGTGACAGTACAGTGTGAATCAACAAAATTCCACAAAAACTTAACTAACGACAAACTTAAATCAAAATTCTCCCTGTGTAATTCCCTCCACCCTGCCTCCCTGCATGGTGGACTTAGAACTGCTCGCCCCTTCAACACTGTAGTGTGCCTGTGGCCCCAAAACAGAACTCAAGCGGTAGGGGTCAGTGGATTGCACTGCAGGCTACCTTACTTGCTCCCAATCCCCCTCCCAACGTATCTTACTATATACCTCAAAGCATTGTATATCCTCAGAGTCCATTGTTCATTGGCCTACTGAGCATCTGCATGGTCCCTACAGTACTGTTTGGTTTCCGCTGCTTCATCTCACCCCATTGGACCAGTCACATTGGGGTTACTGACACACAGGGGGTCATTCTGACCCTGGCGGCCGGTGACCGCCAGGGTCACCGACCATGGGAGCACCGCCAAGAGGCTGGCGGTGCTCCCAAGGGCATTCTGACCGCGGCGGTTCAGCCGCGGTCAGAAAGGGTAAACCGGCGGTCTCCCGCCGGTTTACCGCTGCCCCATTGAATCCTCCATGGCGGCGGAGCGCGCTCCGCGGCCATGGGGATTCAGACACCCCCTACTGCCATCCTGTTCATGGCGGGAAACCCGCCATGAACAGGATGGCGGTAGGGGGTGCCGCGGGGCCCCTGGGGGCCCCTGCAGTGCCCATGCCAACGGCATGGGCACTGCAGGGGCCCCCGTAAGAGGGCCCCACAAAGTATTTCAGTGTCTGCTTTGCAGACACTGAAATACGCGACGGGTGCAACTGCACCCGTCGCACCCCTGCAACTACGCCGGCTCAATTCTGAGCCGGCGTCCTCGTTGCAGGGGCATTTCCGCTGGGCCGGCGGGCTCTCTTTTGGAGAGCGCCCGCCGGCCCAGCGGAAATGTTTGAATGGCCGCCGCCGTCTTTTGACCGCGGTGCGGTCATTTGTCGGCGGGACCTTGGCGGACGGCCTCCGCCGTCCGCCAAGGTCTGAATGACCCCCTAGATATCTTCCTCCTATTGAAATGTCACTATGCACTGCTTGTCTGTTCTTACTGTGGTTTTTCATTATCAAAAATCAATTTAAAAAGTTTTTTTTTTAAAACAACCATAATATGCCTGCAAACATGTTGCGCCCACCCAAAGTCAGCACCTGCTGCTGTGTCACTGGTAGCACTGCCCTAGAGCCAGCCCTGGCCGACAATGAAACATTTCCCTGGAATTCTTGATCTCTCACGTTATTTGGCAATGATAGAAGCCATCTTGAATCATTGGCTACAGGTTTTCTCTTGTTCTACAGCATCCTTAATAGGCAGAAATGCTACAGTGTTGCTACAGCCATGACCTTGTCATTCGAATTCATAACGTTGCTGCAGAACAATTTGGGAATACAGAGAA
The DNA here is from genome assembly GCF_031143425.1 of Pleurodeles waltl. Classification (NCBI taxonomy): domain Eukaryota; kingdom Metazoa; phylum Chordata; class Amphibia; order Caudata; family Salamandridae; genus Pleurodeles; species Pleurodeles waltl. The sequence continues at coordinate 352,820,974 of NC_090438.1, forward strand.
GTATTCTCAAAATTAAACTGTGCTAAAAGACCGAACTAAACAAAAATTGAACAAACTTTAAACTAGTTCAACAACTGTTGTATTATAAAGACAGAGACTGTTCCATATGAACTTTGGGTTTATTCTCACGGAGGAAAGGAAGCAGTGGCGGCCTGCAGGTCTAAAATATGGTGGGGTGCCATGGTGCCAAACTTACCATAATTGCAGCTCCCCGGTGTGGCACTTCTTCCCCAGTGTCGTCAAGCAGAAATAGAAGGACTTCCTTTTTGCTCAGTGGACAAGATTCCAACCAATCCTGTAGCTGCTGTAATGCTATTTTTAGCATGACAGCAGCTCCAGGATTGGTGGGCGCAGGCTAACCCAGTGCTCATTTTGAGCCTGGGTGCCTGTGCCAGCAATCCCCTGGCTTCTTGACAGCCCTGGGATTGCTGGGTCTACAGTATGCATGTCGAGCTGACTGTAGCCAGATATCTGTCCAGTCTGACAGGCACACTGAAAGGGGCAGCAGTCATCCTGCTATTGCAGAATTTAGCCCTGCCCCATGCCCTCACACTTGTGCTGTACACAGCACGAGCTGATGGCAAAACAAAATGGCATTTTTAAGCCATTTTATTTATTTGTGTTTGCCTGCTGCACCACAGCAGGGCAACACTCCTCTGCTCAGTAAGAGGACGCACCCCTGAAAAGAAGGATTCTTGCTTCAAGATTATTAAATATTTGTGATATGTCTATATGATTATGTGGTAAAGTACATTTAGGGGCATATTTATGAGCCCTTTGCACCAACGTTGCATCACTTTTTGTGATGCAACTGTAGTACAAACCTTGAACTCATATCTAGGAGGCCATGCTAAGCCACATTGCATGGCTTTGAATGGCCTCATAGATATGGAGTAAGGCAAGTCAGGCCAAAACGCTACATTGCTTTACTCTGCGCAAGGGAGGTGTTCCATGGGCATTGCGCTGTGTGTTCCCATGCAACACTCATGGATTTTGACGCATCCCCAGATTTAGAAGAGCTTGAACACTGGGGAATGCACCAAAAGCTTACGCCTCCCCAGGTGAGGTGCAACAAGGAGAAATATGCCTCTTCTTGTACAAAAACATTCCCGCATTCAACACAGGCACACTTGCCCCTTGGGTCAAGGGTGCATGCATTGGCGCTAGGCAGCCCATTGTGCACCGCACAGGGGGAAAGGACAGTAATGCACTGTATGCTATAGATACAGCACATTCCTGCCCTTTCACTTTGATGCCAAATCCTCATAAATATGCCCCCTAGTATTTAGCAAGTGATATATTGCTAAGAGCAGGAACCACCGATATTAATGATTGTTCATTGGTTTTGAATTACACAAATTCAAACTCAAAACTAAGCCTATCAGAATCCAAGAGTTTTATCTTCAAACCAGAACACAGACAGCTAGTTGCATGAAGATATTTGTAATGGGTATCCTTTTCACTGTTGAGGTTAGATCCCATTCTGTCTTAGATATCCACTTTGGACTTCCGATGCCAGTGTTGAGCAGAGTGACAATACAGACTGGTGATATTACCAATTTCTACGATTGCCCAACATATTCCTCTGGTGTGTGGTAAGGGTAGATATGGTGAGGGGTGCAATGCACACTAGGCTCTCTCCAGTCCAGCAACACAGTTGTCGGGAAGGAGAGAGCATACACAGGCTCTCAGTCTGCCTGGGAGTGCCCTGGTTGGGCTCTCCCAGCCAATCCAAAAGCTGCTCTGAGCAGCATCAGGATTGGCCGCAGGGCAGTTTGGGAGCCTGTGCCTGCAGCCTGCGATGGAGGAGCAGATGGAGCGGTGCGGTGGAGCAGCAAAAAGGTAAGTTTTTTTTATTCATTTTTATTGGTCCCCCGCCAAGCACTGCGCTGCCCGCCACTTCTCCCTTCCATGAGCAGTGCCCGGGAGCTGCATGTATCAACGTTAGTGCCTTTCTTTCCATGCCCTTCTACACAAATTGGGATCTCAGTGCCTAACTTTTGTCGCTTTTACTGACCTTAAAAATTATTCTAAGAAATACCACTCTGTGCCTTGAAATGTCTTCTCAAAACCTTAAGCCATGCCTTGACTGCAGAAAGCAGCTACTGGCCATAGATCTGCATGACATTAGCCTGTGGTGTCTAGGTTCCAGTTATGCTTCCGTTGTGTTCCCTGATGTGCCCAAAGGTTATTAGGGAGGAGGAAGTGAAACTCTATGTTACAGAACACTAAAAGCAGAGCAGATAGCACTTGAAACAACAGGCCTGGTTCAAGTCACAGGGCCACTGGTGCTCCAAGTTTTGTAACCCCTCCCCCCCCACTGAGGAAAATGCCTGTTTCATGGTTGTTGTCCACTGAGCGGGATAATTACTAGACCTTAGACTTCCAACTATTGAAACAAATGTCAACCTTTTGACAGAGATCCTGCATCCCGAGGGCCTCATTTACAAGGCCTTTGTGCCACCGTTGTATCATTTTTTTTGACGCAGCGGTGGCGCTAAGCAGTGCTTTACATTGCTCTAGATTTACAAACTGACGCATTGGATCCAGTGCATAAGTTTGTAAACCCTTGCACCACATTATACCTATGCCAATGTATGCAAGGTAGGCATTCCCAGGAAAAAAGCCACGCAGAACTGACACAGTGAAATTTACAACATTTCACTGAGTCATTCTGCGACTTTACTGGATCAAAATTCTACTGCCTGCTCAGAGTAGGCGGAATAATGACACAAGGCTTTTTATAATGGGGCTTCATCGCATTGCGGGAATAGTGCCATTGTTATGGCGCTAGTCCAGCAATGCATCAGTTTAGCCCCAAAGATGCGCCAGAATTTTTGACGTATGTGGAAAAACGTGTGCCATGGATCTCTGTATAATAAATACTGCACATCCATGGCGTCATTATGGAATCATTGGGCAGCGCAAGAAATCTGACTCATTGGCCCGATTCTTATAAATGAGGCTGTGAGTTTGCTGTCAGAGCCCCCTATAACCATTTCATGAGGCCTTAAAAGACATCCTTAAGGCATCATGCTCAGCCAGTTTAGTTGCTTGCCTGGACAGTAGGTTGCACCGGTTAGCCCTTGGATATTGTGCATTTCTAACTCAGCAGCTAATTCCTGAGAGCTTGGTGGTCCAACCTTTCACAAGTAGGGTCAACCCAAGTGCATTCCCTTCTGCACTGCCAGATATGAAGTCAAAATGCATTGATGCATTTGGCAAAAGATTGTGCTTTTCTGTCAACATAGCACTTAGGTCCCTGAATGCTGTCCTTCTTCTTTTCAGCATACAGAAGTCTTATTTGCTGCCTGCACAGAGGAATCCCTTCATTGGGGCCATCCTGGGCACAGTAGCTTTCAAGCTTTTCCCACCCCGCTGTGAGGCAGGGACATTCAAGATATGATCCTGATGTTTTAGGTTCAATCCTGGGTTCCAATACAGATGGTTCTGAGGGTTCTTGGTCTCTTGGCCCCATGAATCCTTATCGACTCCGAAGTCTGTTGGCACACGTGGGCCTTGAGTGAATCCTCCTCTTTCAAGGGGCACAGCTCGGGGGATGCCTTTCAGACAGAATCTGCATCACAAAGGAGATGGCCTGGTTATCTTTCATGGAAATATCTTTATTCTTCCCCCTTTTTTCCTCTTTTTTATGTGTACAGCATTGTGCAGCACACATACAAAGAGGCAAACACCTCTTGTGATTGTTTTTGTGCAAGAAGATGTCCCTTTGTGCACAAAAACAATCATCCCCGCAACACAGGCATCCCTGCACCATGGTGCAAGAGTGCCTGCATTGGTGCTAATCAGAAATTTTTTGCACCACCACAGGGAGAGAAGACAAAAATGTGCCATATCTTGTGGATACAGCACATTTGTACCCTTTCCCTGTGGCGCAGGGTGGTGAAGCAAAGGCACTTGCTGTTCAGCTCTGCACCAGATGCCTCGTAAATGAGGCCCTTAATGTGCAAGTTTGTTTAACCCATGCTCAGCTGTTCTCGTTAACTCTTCACCATGAAGACAGTGTTTCTTATTAAATTTATGTCTGTGCTCCATTTTAGTGATTGCAAGGAACGGTCAATACAACTCCTGTACATCACTTTCTTCCCTGACCAATTGGTGCTGAGGAATCATGCTTCATTTGTGCTAAAAGTCATGTCACCATTCACGTAGGCCAGCATATTGCCCTCCCCCCTTTCTCTCTTCACTACATACCACTAAGTGTGAAAGGCTTCACCATTTAGACTGAAAAAAATCTCTTGGCTTCTACATCATGTGAACATGAGAATGCAAAGATGATGATCAGCTTTTAATGGGTTTGCTGGAGCTAAAAGTGGAAGGTGGTACAGAAAAGAAACCCTACCCATAAAGACATGCTGTGTCCTGGCCGTGCTATGCCCTGGCTCGAGAGCTTACAAAAGTCACAAAAGTCAAGACCACTTCAACAGCATTAGCGAGGGGAATTCCTGTACTAGAAGTCTGCCAGGCTGCTACATGATCCTTCATGGTCATTCATGTATTTGTTCCCACAAGCACTACTGCCTCAACAGCCAGGTTTGAAACGAGTCCCAATTTGCCACCCAGTCTTGCAGGACTTCTTGGAATGAATCCACTTCTCAGACCATCCTCCCTTGGGAGATACTGATTGGGTTCTATTCATGGGGTGAGAAGTCTATGGCTAGGAATAGCCTTCTGAAGAAGAAAGTTGATTGCCTTCTGTAACATTCTCTTTTGTGGATGCTCTGTCTAACCTCAGATTCTGCACTGCTCTCCTCCCTTCATGTTCTGTGGCGTGGATTTATGTAAAAGTTAAAAAGGTCCCAAGTTAGAATTGGCACACTATAATATACCTTTTGTCAAGGCTGAGCTGCATCTGAGGGTGCAGAAAAGTTTGAAAAGACTGATGTCATTGTGCAGGGGCACTTCAGGAAGCAGTGCAAGGCTGCTGAGAAATCTGACAGTGCTTACCTTCCGGCGCATCGAAACTATTGTTTTAAAAAATCTGGATCCAGTCTAGTGCCTGTGGACATTCAGAAGGTGAGGAGTCTGTGGTTAGATAGAGTATCCACCGGAAAAGTGGAAAGTTAAGTAACTTGCTCTTGACTACATAGAATAGCACTTTTTTGGCATGTTTTGCCTCAGTTTTTAACCTACAACCAACCAGGTCACAACCATGTTCCTGGCACCATATTGAGAAATATATATTGCGGCCACATGTGACTTTTAACTTCCATGCCACTAGTGCATATCTTGTGACAAATTGCAGTTACCATACTGGAAAGTTAAATAAGCAGATTGGGTGTAGCGAGTTTTACGTTACGTTTGCATTGACAGATCACCACACCGTGACACTGAATGACAGTGTCACACTTCGGAATGGCAGTGGCGTAACGAAGTTTGAGGGGGGCCCTTCTAAGCTCACTCAGGCGTTTGCAGGCCAGGGTATTGTGCTGAAAGGGCCCACTGGAGCCCCCACCAACCCTTACCCCCGGACCGCAAAGCTGCGGGGGCCTATGTTTCTCCCCGGCAGAGTGGTAATGCAACAAAAACTAATCCGAAAAGTGTGAACAGTATTAAAAAAGATATCACTCACTGGTGTAATTAACGTTGTTCTTTTCATTCAATAAAACACAAGCACAGCACATAAAATCCTGACTCAATTAAAAGAGCAACTTAAAGAAATGTGTACAAATACAAATGCTTTTATATATTTTCTTTGCAAAATACATACATTTATTCAAAATGTTCCAGTGTTTTCTGGAACATTAAGATTTGTTTTGTTTATTTACCATACGTGCGATTGACATGTCACATTATTTGTTTTCTTATTCTTGTCTACCACTGGCAGCTTCAAGAACTTCAGAAACTTACAATTTTCATTTGCATAATGCATCATTTGATAGTCCTAAAAGGAAGAAAACGAACACATTAAACTACGTTTTGGTCTTTGACACAGTTAACACATTCAACACATTTGATCTCAAAATCTTTTGCTCCTTTTATGCTGCATGTGTAATATTTCTGGTTATCTCTACCACACTAGATGAAGATATAGATGTTCCGGTACACCCTTTCTTACAGATTGCATCTGAACCTCACTCTACTATGCTAGGAACCTATGTCAACGATACCTAAAACTTGGTAATTACGGTCTTCGCAATGGTCTAATTGACTAACTTTTGAAGGTGCAAAATGCAGAAAACTAGCTTTTGGTGACTCAAAGAGAGTGATATTGTGTTGAATTAGTTTGCTTCCGTCCCAACAGGTGGAAACCAGTTACGCAAACGGGTTTTTCAAGTCAACCTGCTCTTCCTCCAGCCTGTGGAGGCTGGGTGTATTCTCCCACCATATTTAAAATGTTATTTCAATGTCAGTAACTCCAAACCTTGCTTGAGAGTAGATTTCCTTTCTGACATTACAGAAAAGTCTGACATTCTGAACAAAGTAGATAATAGGATGCACTTGTTTTATTTAAAGCTAAGCCTAACCAACACATTTTTTCTAGTCCATTTGGGAAAGAAACCCTCCGAGATTCGAAAATAACTTAAAGCAAAAGGGCATTAGAAATCACTCCTGTAATATAACATGAGTAATGCAATTCATATTATTTATTTCGGACACAAACCTGTATCTCCAAGATCATATCATGCAAATAACAAAAACGTCAGCACAAGCACACTTCATTAAGAGTGTAAAACCTTTGAACTCAGTGAAGACTTAACAACAAGTAACCAAAGCTGTGACATTATTTTCATCTAGACAATGAGAAGGTTATCTGGCCTGTTCACCCAAAACATCCGCAACTCCTCTAAAAGTAGGTGCAAGACTGGTCTCCAGAGTAAACATATTGACATGACACATATTCTGAATTATCTTCACTGGATATCTTTGAAATTAATACATGGATGCGAGACATGCTTCATTATATAGAAACCGTTACACCTTCATCAAACTAGGTACCTTCACACTATAATAATCTCTGGAATAATACAACATAGCAGAAAGCAGAAAAGGCAAAACATGAGCCACCCTGGCGACTGAACAGACTAAGTAAATAAAAGACCACAAAAATTAAACAATGATGTTCGTGCTGTGCTCGGAACATTTTTTAGCACACCACTTGAAAGCTAAGACTGCCAGTGTCCCTGCAATCAGAGGGCGTCTAAACAAACAACCATTAAAAAAAAGCTCACACTAAACTATTAATGTCTGCGTTTCACTTGGACCAAGTTAGTTATGCACACTTTTTAAAGTAATTAGTGTTTTCCCGTTTGTGAGGTCTACACTAAAAATATACAAGTAAATAAATGGAAACAATAAATGGCTCCTAATATGAGCTACAATCAAATCCAGGTTCCCATGTATAATCAGCTATGTCTCTCTGGACAGCCCGCCATCGATCTACACACATATTCTTTTATTCTAACATGGACCTGCTGAACACAATTGCCTCTAGATTAGGGAGATGTGAAGTAAGGTGCACACAATCTAAGAAAACGTCAGTACTATTCTGTCACAGTCCAAAGATCTAACCTTCAACTATACTTCATAAGCAACCCCTGCATACGTGTGTTACCAGAAACACTAGCCTCTGGCTGAGTCCCAAGGCTGCGTTTCCAGTTCAGTCTCAGTGAACCTTCCGTAGGCCATAGGCAGGAAGCTAAGCACATTTGTGGTAGCGGTACTGCCAGCTTCATAGTGTTTTTTGCATGAGAACAATTGATAGCAGATGAGAAGGAGGGTGTGCTCAAAAATAGGAATTTACACCACTGTCAAATGTATAAGGAAGGCCAACATATGTGTATATGTTTTGCCAGGCATTTAAAAAAAGAATGTGGCATAAGCAAAACTCAATACAACACGTAAAACTGTGGAAGACTTAGCTGAAGAAGATAATGGCATTTTGCAGTGTTGGTGATTTTTGTTAACTCTGTAAGGGAGAGCCGGAGGAGCAATTTAAAAGAAGTAAAGTTATACATATATTGGGTGTCACACGCCTCTCTAACACAGGAGAAGAAGGGTATTTGAAAGTGCAAATATAAAAAAGGACACAGAAATCTTAGGCTCTGGGTGCTCTTACACGGGAATTGTATCTAGGCTTCAAAATGGGCTCCTTCTCTTATGAAGGTGAGTGATTTTGCTGCTTTGATTGATGGGTCAGTCTCACAAACAAGGCATCAAGAGAATATCTGTGACTCTGAAGATGGGAGAAGTCCACAAAGCTGTGCATCATACCATCTGATATCATTGCTGCATACTGACGGTGAAATTTATACCAAAACTGTTGGGGCCAGATGTATCAAAGGATTTTACCCATTCTATGTCTATGGGAAAATGTCTTCCTACATATGGCCCTTGGTGTTCTAAATCATCTTGTAATACAAAAGCAGCATAGCTTTACATGAGGACACAGACCGGTTTGCTCTTTTATCTATGCCATTAGCTTCTTTTGGCCAAACATGATAATAGCGCACTTGCAGTTTTCTTTTTAGTCACTAAAAGTGCTTTCGATAAAGTTTGAGGTTAATCCTTGAGTGAACATTTGGAAGGAAGACTATTCCCTTATAATTGTGACTGCTTATGGAAGTCTTTCTGAAGAACCAGCAACCTCTGTTAATTTGTATGGCAAAGTATTAATGGAATACATTCCCCTTTTCTGTAGGGTCACCCCAGAGATTTTTGTGTCTTTCTTGAACCTATTTTTGGCGGTATTTGGTCTCTATTTCCTGTGTCACTTCTAATCAGTGCCACTCAGTGTGCTGTTTTTGTAAAATGTTAGTGATAAATATTGTTTCACCCAACTCATCTATTTATTTGTCATGTAAGACTTGTAGTTATAGTGCACTGCAGTATACTGTAATTGCATTTACATAGTGTTTACTACCCTTGACTAGGCATGGAAGTACTTTATTGTGAGTAGCACGCTTCTACAGATCCCAAGCTAAATGGCAAATCCAGTGGTTATTGATTATTTTTGGTTATTGGGATTAATCTTATGCTCTCAAAGAAATACTTTCATGTGTTTGCTCCAGTTTGTTTGTATTAGGTTAGATTGATAGAAGTTAGGTGTGATCATCAGTGGGGTCTAAATTAGTTCTTGAAAATGGTTGTTCAGATGAATAGCAGTGGTGGCCACTGCAAATCTCAAGGGGGGGGTGGGAGGGGGATGGGGGAAATAAAATAACGTAAACAAAAACCAAAAAACTGTTCCTGCCGCCGCAGGCCGCCTCGCTTCTCTTTTGATAGTCTTGGTGTCCCAGCAGTCCCTGGGACACCAGCACAGGCTCCCCATGGAATCCTGGCGCTGCTCTCGTGCTATACCTAGCATGAGCGTAGTGCCAGGATTGGTCTGAGAGGCTTGGACTGCCGCTCAGACAATGCACTGGAGTCTGTGCAGTTTTTCCAACCCGGCTGTGCAACCCACCGGGTTGGAGAAACCTAAGTGCGCATGTCAGTTTGGCTGGCCTAAGACAGCCGGCCAAACTGACATGCGCACTTAGTGCACTCACTCCACTCCTTCTCCTCCCCTCTCCCATGGACCAGCCCCACCCCTCCCTGCACATGCTGACTGAGCCAGCAGCTGAAAAAGAAAAAAACAGTAAAATATTGTTTTATTTTTCAGATGCTGGCTCAGCCAGTGGTGTGACACTCCATCGCCATTGCCCCTGATGAATAGCGAGGCTAGAGAAAACTAGTGGAAGTTAATTGTCATATACAGGCGGCAGTGTGAATTCACACCACCCACTAACTGCCTGGAGCACCACTATGCTCTGGTTGCCTATAGTTCAAATGCACTACACTGATGGATGCTTGGCTTGTTAAGTTAACAGCTCAGAGACAAGAGCTTGCCTCTTAGCTGAAGAAGAACAAATAGATATTAAGAGCTAACTACTTACCAGAGATTGTTTTTTGGAAGTAGGCAAGGACAGCTGGCAGAAAAAAGGACAGCTTTAGCATGACCTCTTTTGAGTGCAGATGCTAGGGAGGGGGTATCCTATTCATTCCCATGCAACTAGGCTCCAGTAACAGTAGGGGGCAGGAGAGAACCATTTCTTCTCCTCCAGGTGGAAGGAGAGCTCATCTAAATAGGAAAGTGAATAAGGCACTGAAGCTAGGCCTGACTAGTGGCAGGTGTATTTTGTTATCTAGAAACAGGAGATCCTTGATGTTAGAAATGGGGGGTGTAGGTTGCAGTGGTTTGCACCCTGTCCAGGTACGGACCCTTACTCTAGTCAGGGTAAGGGAATCACACAGCTGAGATAACCCCTACTCACCCACTTGGTAGGTTGGCTCAAGCAGTTAGGCTTATTTCAGAGGCAATGTGTAAAGTATTTGTACACACACACACACACACACAGTAACAGAAAATACCACAAAAGTACTCCACACCAGTTTAGAAAAATATGATCAGAGTAACCAAGACCAAAATGACAAAAATCCAACATTCACAATTAAAGTAACACATTTTCAAAGATCAAATCTTAGTATAGGGCTTAGAAACACAATAGCTCCAACTGGGGCTATCATGTCGTCTTGACAGAGTTGTTCCCAACAGTCTGATGCCACTAGTGAGGGAGTACAGGCTGGTCACGGAGTCGCACGAACCCCAGGTACAGTATGTTGAAAAAGGATGAGGAGACAAATATTTTGCACAGACTCAGGGAGGTGAGGCGTAGCTGGAGCCGGAGCAGCATCAGCTCCTCGCTGCTACTGGGGAGGTGATGTGTTGGTTCCTTACAGCTTGGCAGAGGAGGTGAGGAATCAGTTCCTTGCGGTTACAGGCGAGGTGGTGTGGCCTCAGTGGTGAGGGGTCGATTCCTTATGACCTGGCGGGGTAGATGAATCCAGCAGGCCAAGATGCAAGGCATCGACTTTGCGGTGTCACAATCAAACTGCTGGGCTACAGATGCTGCAGCAGAGTTGGAGTCAGGTGTCACAGATGTCAGGGACATGGAACTCGGGACTAACATTGTGGTGGGACTTCTGAACCGCTGTAGCAGCATAGGGCATGTGTTGCAGGTCGCAGTTGTTGCACTCAGTGAGGACCCCAGCTCTGGTGCAGGCGGTGGCATGGAGTCAGACAGCAGTGCTGCTTCCAAAGTTGCTCTGGAGTTAATGTGCTTGGTTTCTTCTTAGTTGCACCAGAGCTCACTTCCAAGGGCCCAGGAACTGGATTTGGCACCACTTGGCAAGTCAGGACTCTCAGCAATAGAGCCTATGTGCTGGCAGATGAACTACTTTGTGTTCCTGAGACTTCTTAACAGCAGGCAAGCTCAGTTCATGCCCTTGGAGACCCTTGGAAAGCAGGATGTAGAAAGACAAGTCTAGTCCTTTCAGTCCCAGGATGGAAGTAGCAAGCAGCAGGCCAGCACAACAAAGCAAAAGGCAGAGTGGGAGTCCCTTCTATAGCATCCCGCTCTTCTTTCTGTCAGAATGTTCTCAGTCCAGAAGTGTTCTAACTCTGTGATGTTAGAGGCCCAGTACTTATACCCATTTCTCTCTTTGAAGTAGGCAGACTTCAAAGAGATGTCTTTGTAGTGCACAATACCATGCCCTTCCCTGCCCTGGCCCTAGACACACTTCAGGTGGTTGGAAACTGCTTTGTGTGAGGACAGGCACAGCCCTATTCAGGTGTAAGTGTCAGCTCCTCCCACCACTCCAGCTCAGGAAGACCCATCAGTCTAGTGGTGGGCCATTAGGAAATGCAGGGCACATCTCAGCTCATTTTGTACGACTGTCTAGAGTGAATACACAAACAGCCCAACTGTCATCCTGACCCAGACGTGTATTCAGCAGATAGGGAGAGGCACAGAATGGTCAAGCAAGAAAATGGTCACTTTCTAAAAGTGCATTTTGAAACCTACATTTCAAAAACCAACTTCACCAAAATATGTATTTTTTAAATTATGAGTTCAGAGACCCCAAACTCCAGATCTCTATCTCCTCCCAATGGGAAATGACACTTAACACATAGTTCAAGGAAATCCTCATGTTACTTTATGGGAGATTTAGGCCTTACAATAGTGAAAACTGAATTTAACAGTGTTTCACTATCAGGACATGTAAAACACACCAGCAAATGGTGCACTTGCCAGGTCGAAATGGCAGTTTAAAACTACACACATAGACACTGCAGTGGCAGGTCTGAGACAGGCTTACAGGGCTACTCATGTGGGTGGCACAATCAGTGCTGCAGGCCCACTAGTAGTATTTGACTTACAGGCCCTGGGCACACATAGTGCACTATACTAGGGACTTACTAGCAAATAAAACATGCCAATCGTGGAGAAACCAATCACCAATACATTTTAGACAGAGAGTATATGTACTTTAGCACTGGCTAGCATTGGTAAGGTGCCCAAAGTCCTAAAGCTAACAAAAACAGGTCGGGGATAACCCTGCATAAAGGACCAGGTCCAACACTGTATAATTGTATGGTAAATCAAACAGGAAGTGCCTGAAAAAGAGGTGGGGACATTACTGAAACTGAGAACACTCCATCGGAAGAAGTTACTGCTGGAAGAAAACATCTGATTCGTGCTGGAAGAAGATGACTGACCCATGGACTCATGTTGTTCTGAATCCAGCTGGCACTAAAAGGACTGTAACTGCTCTCCAAGGGTTAAAATTGTCTTCCTGTTTGCCTGCATTAGGGTCACAAAAAGCAGGACCAGCTAACCACAGGGGACTAAACCCTGCAGGGTGCATGGGTGGAGAGAGGCCTGGTGCATAGAAGCCTGACCTGAGGAGCTAGGAACTGCAGGACTGACCCAGACAAACTTTTCAAGAACCTTAAAAAATATGGGTCTTAGGGCCTGATGTATAAAATTTCCAATTGCAAAAAGTGGTCGCAAGTTGCACACCTACTTTTTGCAAATGGAGAGGAATAGGCATTTCACAAAATTCCAAATTGCAGGGGGTTCTAATCAGACCTACCTCATCACTATTCACGAGGTAGTTTGTAAATTGCTACTCCCTATGATTGGATGCCTTTGCAGGGATGGTGGTCTCTGAGGGGGGCAGTAAACTACCATGTCTGTGAATGTATTTCAAATAAAGTCAACTTTTTTTAAATGCGGCACGTTTTATTTAAGAGAGACTGCTGCATTTAAAAAAAAGGTTTACATTTGTTTGTTTGTGAGAGACTTGGCAGTAGCTCTGTAGACAACAATGTTTTTTAATGTTCACTGAAGGGAAAAGGTCCGAAGGAGTCCATTTAGGAATGAGTTAACACCTACTTTAAGCTGATGCCTTTGACAATATTTTTCCTATGAAGCACAGTTTGACTCAACCTGCAAGGTTAAGTGCTCCATGGTATTTCTTGGAGCTTAGATAGGAGAAAGCTGTCTGTAGATGGTTAGAAAGATGCTGGCAAAAAAACGGTTCCTACAGTGACAAAGTTGCCTTCAGATCAGGACTCACGTCTTACCATAACCATAAGCATATTAAAGCAGCCAGAAAAGCTCACATAATCTCTCGAATAGAGCTAGCAGGGAATTCTTCAAAAGTTCTCTTCAAAATTCTTAATGATTTTGTGAACCTTTCTGCCTGCTTTCAAACTGTTCCTGCTTATTAGCAACTGTGCAATGCCTTAGTTTACTGCTTTGATAATAAAATCAATCCAATTTATTTGAAATTCACATTGTCTACAGCACTCTCCTGAGAGATTCTAGATCTTAACACCCACTGTCAAAGGGATAACTGTTCACTGGAACAGGTTGCTTCTTTCTCACTCCAGCTGAATCAACAAGCTTTAGCTAAGGCCAAATCAGGTTCATTCTTGGAACCATGTCCCCCGTGGATTTTGGCTGTGCTCTTGCACCAGTTGGCCTCTATGGGAAGGACATTGTTTAGTTTATTCATTGACTCTGACAGCATCCCTTGTGCGTAGAAAATAGTTCACGCTGTACCTGTTCTAAAATGGCTAATGTTGACCCTTTGAATCTATCTAATTACCGTCCGAAAGTCCTGCTTCCACTTCTGGGTAAGTATTTAGAGGGTCTGATAAATTCTCAACTCTCAGCCTATTTAGAGGCCAATAAGTTCTTCAACTCCTCTTAGTCCGGTTTCAGGGCTGCTCATAGTACAGAGACTGCCCTGGTCGTAGTGACAGACTTCATTAGACTCTCTTTGGGTAAAGGCATCCCGACTGTGTTGGTCTTATTAGACTTATCGTCTGTCTTTGACACTGTGTCTCATCCCAGACTGATTCATAGACTGTCCGAGATTGGTGTCTCAGAGAGTGCCTTGAAATGATTCCAAGATTTCCTCAGTAATAAGTTGCAGAACATTTCATTAGGCCCCTTCAAGTCCTTTCTATGTCTGTTGACAAGGGTGTGCCTCAGGGCTCAAGTCTTAGCCCAACTTTATTTAACAAATATGTAGCCCCTCACCTTGCAGAAATAGTTATATCCTTTGGGTGCAGCATAATTTCATATGCCAATGACACACAGCTGATGATCTCCTTTGATAAGAACTTGAATTCATTTACCAACAGCATGAATGCTATTGCTGATTTGATTGCTACCAACTGTTTACAGTTGAATGCTGAGAAAACTGAGATCATGCCATTTAGAATTGCCCAGCAATCTTAGTCATCGGACTGGTGGCCGATCAATCTAGGTCCAGCCCCCAAACCCAAGCTGGTAGTCAAAAACGCAGGTCTAAATATTGACCACTCTCTTTTGATGAAAGATCATGTTGCCACCATTAGTGGCAGCTGTCTCAACAACATGTGTCTTTCAAGGAAGGCTTTCCATTTTCTTCCAAATCTTCTAGGAAACTTTAATTCAGGCCCTGATTTCAAGCGAACTGAACTACGGCAAAGTTCTACTTGCTGCTGCCAATGCAAATCTACTAGCAAAATGGCAATTGGTTCAAAACTCAGCTCCCCAGTTTGTCTGCAACCTCCCTGCCAACGCTGCTTCTGATCCCTTACTGAGAGCCCTACACTGGCTCCTCATTGAGAAAAGGTCACTTTCTAAAATTTGCTGTCTAGGCAAGAAAGCTCTGATTGGAAATGGCCCCTCTTACATAACCCAGAAGCTTAAACACTACTGTCCCTCTAGGGATTTACGTTCCAAGGACAGGTTTTCATTGTCAGTTACCTGCATTTGTTTGACGAGAAGTGGGAGAAGATCTTTTACTTATTTGGTACCATTCTACTAGAACAATCTACCACTTCATGTTTATTTCTGTTCTGATTTTATTAGGTTAAGAAATTGCTTAAAACTGCATTGTTCTAGATGGGCATCTGTGTCCTGACTGTATCTGTTTTAGCACCAACATACCCCTTCATTGGTGATTGCAGCGATTTATAAGTTATATGATCATAACACAACATGGTAAAACCTCACTGTTTTATGAACTGATTTTGGTCAAGTAAATTGATACAGACCTTAACAAATAATTATTTGGAAAGGACACATTAAATGCATTTCTTCCAAATAGCCATTGATTATGGATTTCTAAACCCTTTTTGTGGTTTGATAATCTGTTACAGAATCAGAAAATGGGCTTAGTACACAACAAAAAGTTTTGTGGCTGCAAACCCTGTGATTTTGCGAACAGCTGGCATTGAAATCACTAAATCAAATCCCTAGATATTTTGTCCTCTGGAGGCCACGAGAAAGTGCTGAGGCTTACACAAGGAGATTGTACCCAAGGCAAGAAAGCAAATCAGCATGGTCCCACTGGGTTCTTTTTTGCTGTGCTGTAAACTGGTTCAATGGTACCTTGCAGTGAAGTTATCTGGTCTCATCAAGCCCTTCATGGCTACAGCTTCCAGCCTTGCCCCGCTGGAGGTTTTTGAATTCTGAAAAAAGTGACTAATTCTAAAGGGAAAACCTTAAACCAGGCAAGGCAGGAAATCTAACTCAAAAAGGTACAAGGATACTAAAGCAAGAATTGTCTAACTCAGAACATTTGGTTCCAAAACCAACAGCTTCAGCATGAGCTCGACACAATGTATCCGACTATGAGGGACCCTTGCCGGTCATAGCCTTGGATGTTGTCCCACTGGAATATTTTGACTTCCTTTTCAAAGACTAAGTGAGGAGGTGAAAACTTTGACTGGGACAATCAATTTTGTGTATCCAACCTCTGTTCAATTGTGGTTGGCCTGAAATCACATCTCATCAACCACAAACAGTGACTTCTGGTTGCACTTAACTTTTACTTGTTGTTATTTGCTTCAAAAGCTCTAAATTCAATTCCTGAGTTTCCCAAAACTCTTTTGTTGGTCATAGTGTATGTTTGCTTAGTGTTTCTCCATGTGTCTAATCTGGTTTGGGAATTTCATTGTGTTTTATTTGTTATTTTATACTTGTCAGAAGTGCTTGAACCTAACATGCACTTCTCTCAGGCTTTCCTGCAGCTTGTGCCATATGTAACTGGGTTGAGCAACGATTCTTGTTGGACCTTGTCCTTACCTAACCAGAGTGGGTATATTATGTTTGTAGGGGTACTCATCCCAAATTAATAATCCCATTTCTGTTTTAAAGTTTATACTGAGCACATTATACAGGACACAACACATAGCTTTTCCTAATTTACAGGTTTTAAGTGTCTTTTTTTCAGCAACTTTTTCTCGAGTCATTTATGTTTATGCAGCAGTTTATAGGTCTTATGCTTTATCCATTTGTTTTAGACAACTTCTAATACAGTGTTCTCGACCATTGTTCCTGTCATTGAATAGGTGGTTGATGTCTATATCTGTTCTGTGGTTTCAGCCTAAAGCTAATTTTGAAAATAGAGTTGCTCAATTTTTCCTCTCAGTCTTTTTGAGGTGACTGTCGTAGATGCTGCTTTGATGTTACACTCATCTTATTCATCAAATTTGTTCAAAGAGAATTACTAGAAAAATGGATGAATCTCCCAGTTGTAATTTTAAGTTGACTCAGTGTGGCTGTGTTATCAGCACAATAGGTTTCTAGTAGTGCTACTGAATATGCTTTACTATAACTGACCAGCTCTTAGAGACTCAGATACATTGAAAATGCCATTAATATGCAGTCTCTAGAAAGTGATTTCTCAGTGATGGGTAATTACAATGATATCAGCTATACAAATTGTGAAAACTTGTGTTGTTTTTTGACTGGGGTCAAGTAACAACCACACTTCTCGTCAGGGAAAGGCACAAGCAAATCCCAAATTAAATTGTGCTGACTCTGGTAGCTTGGCACAGAGCAGTAAGACTTAACTTGAAGGCAATGTGTAAAGTATTTGTGCAACACGTCAAACATTAAAACATTGAAGATGCCACACAAAAAAGTTGATTCTGCTTGAAGACACACTATTCAGCTGCGTCAGTTCTGCTTGGGGATGGGCTGCCCAGCAGAGAGGATGCATCGGACTGGGGTGACTCCACTTGGCAGGGTAGACTCACAGATGGCAGAGTCCAGGTGCAGAAGCAGGGTGGCTTTAGGTTTTTTATGTCCCTGAGGCTTCAGACCAGGAGGCTAGTCAACTAGCACTTGGGGTCACACTGGGGTCATCTTCGGCTCCACTCCCTCCGCATGGGAGGACTCCTGGTGGCCTGCCACTCTCAGACCCGCTCCAACTCCCACCACCCACGCACGCAACCTAAGATTTATCCTGGACTCCTCATTATCCATGACCCAGCAAGTCAACGCCATCTCCTCCTCCTGCTTCAACACCCTCTGCATGCTCCGAAAGATCTACAAATGGATCCCCACTGAAACCAGAAGAACAGTCACCCAAGCCCTCGTAAGCAGCAAACTGGACTATGGCAATACCCTCCACCCAGGAACAATGGCCAAACTCCAGAAAAGGCTGCAAAGCATCCAAAACGCCTCTGCATGCCTCATCCTGGACATCCCCCGCCAGTGACACATCACAGGCCATCTGAGAGACCTGCACTGGCTCCCCATCGACAAGAGAATCACCTTCAAACTCCTTACCCACGCTCACAAAGCACTGCACAACGCCGCACCAGAATACCACAACAGACGTCTCTACTTCTACACCCCAACCCGGCAACTCCACTCTGCCGACCTTGCCCTCGCAACCGTCCCACGCATCCGCAGAACTACAACCGAGGTGCAGATCATTCTTGCACCTCGCCGCCAAGACGTGGAACACTCATCCCACCCACCTGCGTCAGACCAAAGACCTCCTTACCTTCAGGAGACTTCTCAAGACCTGGCTGTTTGAGCAGTAGAAGCACTCCTCCCTCTTGCCCCGTCCCCAGCACCTTGAGACCCTCACGGGTGGGTAGTGCACTTTACAAATTCCATGACTGATTGATTGATTGGGTTGTAGGTTAGAGAGATGCAGGTCCAGTCCTTCTCACTCCCAGACAAGAGGGCTTCAGGCAACAGGCCAGCACAGCAAAGCAAGAGTTCAATAGAGTGTAGTCCAGCAGCGTGGCAGTCCTTCAGCAGCACAGCAATCCTTCTTCATGGCAGAGTATTCACAGGTCCAAAAGTGTACTGAAGTGGTAGTAGCTGAGGTCCAGTTCTTATACCCGGCAGTGCCTTTGCTGTGGGGAGACTTCAAAGACATGCATTTGAAGTGCACAGATGTACTGCCCTCCCTGCCCCAGCTCCAGACTAACTACAGGTGGTATGTAGCCCTTTGCGTGGGGTCAGGACATACAATATTCAAGTATAAGTGAGGATGTGTCCAGCTCTTCTCTCCCATCCTGCCTATGATGGCCCATCAAGTCAGAGATGACCCATTAAGTTACACCTAAGCTTCCTGCACAAAGCCCAACTGCCAACTTCATCCAGTCATGGGACCAGAGACAGGCTCGAGGCACCAAATGGCTAATGCAAGAAAATGCCAACTTTGTAACAGTAGAATATTCAGAATAGAAAATTAAAATCTGACTTCACCACAAGTTAGAATTTAAAATTGTGATTCCAGAGACACCAATCTTGAAAGGGTTATCTCTTCCCATATGGACATACCACTTATAAAATGTAATAAGGTAACTCCAATATTATCCTATGAGAGAGATAGGACTTGAAGTAGTGAAAACACTCATTTAAGAGTTGTTCACCACCAGGACATGTAAAACTAATATGTATATGTCCTACTATTTAAATACATTGCACCCTGCCCATTGGGCTGCACCCGGTCCTATCCTAGGGGTGACATATGTGAGCTAAAAAAAGAAGGCTTAAGCCAGTACAAATGTTTATTTCGTCAGGTTGAAATGGCAGTGTTAGACCTGACACGCTAAGCCAGGTGTTCCCCAAACTGTTTTGCTTTTTTCTATGAGGCTCTGCTGATTCTTTTTGAATGGCCTTTAGGCCCTGGACACTTATCCACTCTGAGTACTGTGTGAAAGTGTGTGTGCCCTTCCTACATCTGCTAGGAAGTGGCGCTTGTCAGCATGTGCACACTTGTACATTGGAGTTTCCTTATGCATAATGAACCTGGCACAACTTGCCAGTATGGGCACACTTGCACATTAGGGTTTTAATGTATGTACTGAGCCTGACTCAGCAGGCATGTATGGGTGCACTTGCACCCTTGGGGGTGTTCTCAAACTTGTGTCCAGTCTGCCCCTCTACGCATGTGTGTGCAAAGTTTATAATTGATCCTAGCTGCAATAGTGAATTGCAGTGGAGCAGCCTCATTATATTTACTATCATTAGATTCCCAATGGCAAACCCTTTCCAATGGTAAAGGTGGTTTTGTCAGTAATACCTTACTGTCCTGGGAAGGGATCTCACACCACTTCTAGAAAGTAGGCATTTCCATGTTTTAAAATCCCTTTTGTGTGCTTTTTCAATTCAAGCTTCATTTCACTGTGAGCTGGGGGGAAACATATCTGTGCATTCCCCAGTGACAGCTATAAAACTTGGACAACCGAAACAACAGAGCTCTGCCATCAGCAAGCCTGGCTGGATAGATGAAAGGGAGAGGTTATGTCACTTGGCCTCTCAGAGCGAGATCCTGGCCTCTCTATAGATAAGGATCTATGGGATAGATGTACAAAGCATTTTGCATGTTGCAAACTGCGAAATTCGCAGTTTGCGCCATGCAAAACGCGCATCGCAAAATGGGAATACAACTCACAAATAGGAAGGGGTGTTCCCTTCCTATTTGCGATTCGCACCGCGATGCAGAATTGCTTTGTGACCGCGAACGCGGTCGCAAAGCAATTCGCAGTTAGTCAAGTGGGTGCTAACTAATTCGCAAAAGGGAAGGAGACCACATGGGACCCCTTCCCCTTTGTGAATGTCGCCACAAATGGACCACTGCCTACTCTGAAAAAACGAAACCAAATGGTTTCATATTTTCTTTTGTATTGCAACTCGTTTTCCTTTATTAAAAAAGCAGTCACAGACATGGAGGTCTGCTGTCGCCAGCAGGCCACCATCCCTGTGAGTGCGGGGAATCGCAAGGGGGTCGCAAATTGTGACCCACCTCATTAATATTAATGAGGTGGGTCTTTGCGACCCCCTTGCGATTCGCAGAAGGTGTCTGAGACACCATTCTGCATATGATTTTGTGACTCGGATATTGTGAGTCGCACCGACTCGTAATTTCTGAGTCGTAAAATCATATCTTACTACATCTGGCCCCAAATTCCAGGGCCCCATGGCAGGCAGGACCTAAATTTAGGGGAGACAGCTGTGGTTCAAAGGGGAACCCTTTAAACCACTCCCAACTTGAAAGGCCCACTTGAGTATAACTAGAGGGACCACACTTCAGCAATTTAGGGAAACACTTGCAAGAGCGCAGGACGGAGTCCCCATACTATGTTGTGAGCACTGCCAGAGGAATCTTTTGTGCACAGGAGTATTTACTGATGTTGGGAAGGGATCACATACCCTTCTTGATTCCTGGATGGCCTGGGCACAATGCTTGCTGAAGTGTGACACTCTGAAGTGTGCTCTACAAGGTCTTGTTGGCTTGCCCCCGTTCTGCGTGGAGGTTGCAGGGACATCAAAGACTTCCTGCGAGGGACCTCCACCATCTACCGTGTTATCTGGAGAGCAGTGCCCTCCTTCATGTCTGCGTCATCTGCTGGATTTCATCTGGTAGCAGCGGTGTGAGCGGATTTGCCTGGTGCTGGACCTGCAAAGTACAGCCTGCATTCAGGAATTGTGTCCCTTCATCGTGGGGCCACATCACGCATATGTGTATGGTTGGTAGTGAACGGATTACTCGGGGTGCATTGCCCGCTGTTGTCAAGTGTGCCGCATTTCCCTCGTGTGACAACCGACTGCACACTCATTGCGTGCGGTGTCCGTATCACTGATTGTGACCCTCAGAGTGGGCATACCCGGAGCAGGGCCACATTCCACCTTGTGTAGTACTGCTGAACTGGCACCTCTGTGTTTGTGAACCGGATTTGCCTGGTGTGGCTTTTGTCATCACACAACAGGCATTGTGCCTCATTCCAGGGAGGTGTGGAAAAGGAACTGATTGGGTGTTCAGAAGTGCCTGGTGCGACTCAAGCCATCGCGCACCAGGCATGATGTCTCATTCCAGGAAGGTGCTGTATTGGTAACTTTTCGGTTGCAGTGGTATTGTCTGGTATGACTCAAGTCTTGTGCACCAGATGTTGTGCCTAATTCAACAGAGATATTGCAGTGGTAAATGTAGGAAGCTGGCTCTGTATATACTATACCAAAGTGAGGTATAGTATGTACAGAGTCCAGGGGTTCTCCAGAGGCTTAACAGAGGCTAAAGTAGATAATACTCATGCTCTCATTTCTGATAGTGTGGTTGAACAGTCAGGCTTATCAAAGGGTAGTGCAAAGCATTTGTTGTACACACACAGTCAAGAAATTAGGCACATTCTCAATGACTAACTCCAGGCCAATTGTTTTTATATAGCAAAAATACATTATGTTACTTTATTTCTAGAACCAGAAGATAGATTTTGCAGGTAAGTACAGTTGTCAATAGGTATCAATCATATGTATCAAATGTACTTTGTTTAGTTTTTGCAGGTAAAGAAGTTTACAAGTGAGCAGCAATTTTCCATTTCAAAAGTTGACAGAGTGCAATTTTTCATAGGAGTCATAAGAGTCCTAAGGGGGGAAAAGTGTTAGCACAGTTAACAGGTAAGTACATGACTTATGATTCCAGTCTTTGGGAATTAGGATGTCCACAGATCAGAATTTAGGCTGCCCCCAAGAGTGCACCACCAGCAACACGGGGCCGGCTGGATGCAGAGGTCAAAGTTGGCGTCAGGTTTACAATGAAATCCTAGGAGGACTGGGGGTGCTCAGTAGAAAACAGATTGCATGGAAGTATGCAAGGTTCCAGGACACAGGCCTGGATGCTTTAGATCAGCACGGGGGCCCAGGTTCACACCAAACACACACCCTCAGGGGCTCTGGGGTGGCCGGGGGCAGGGTGCAAACACAGAGCTGGGCGCCAAAAGCTTTTCAATGGAGGGGGCCCTGGGGTGTCACAAAAGATGCTGTAGGCTGGGCCCAGGAGGTTGGTTCCAGGAAACTAAAGGCTGGACAGGCATGGAAGTGCCTGCTGGACATTGTTGCACCATTGATTGGATTCCCCAAGGCCGGGGGCTGCGGGTGCAGGGGTCACCTTGGGGGTCAGATATCTTCATCGGCTCGGTTGTGGTCAGGGGACCTTCCGGATTCAGGCTGCATGCGTTGTTGTGCTGGTCAAAAGTGCTCAACCCAGGGTGGACTCGAGGTCAGAATTGCCTAGTGACCTTCTCTGGACCAGTGGGCCACCTGGACTTGGGCTGTGGGTGTCGGATGCAGAGTGGGCAGGGCTTGGAGATCCGGGGCGGTTCTTGAGTCCTTTATAATGGTTTCTTCTGGACAGGGCTGCTGTCTTCGGAGATCTTGGCGCTCTGCTGGGCAGGCAGTCCTCTCGAGGTTTGTAGAGGTTGCTGATCCTGCAGGATAGGTCACCTTTTTGGAGCAGGGTCTTTGAAGCTGCATACAGACCGGTAGGGCTGGGGCCAAATCAGTTGTCATCTGGAGTCTTCACTGCTGGGATCGGCTTAACAGTCCTTTTTCTTTCTTGTTGTCTGCTTGAGGTCACCTGGAATCTGATGAGCTAGATTTAGCGGAGCCCCTAAATACTAGATTTAGGGGCATTACAGGGGTCAGAGGGCACTAGCCAACGGCTAATATCCCTGAGGGTAGCTACACCCTTCTTGTGCCCACTCCCATTTGGGGAGGAGGGCCCATTCCTAATCCTATTGGTCCCTACCCTCCAAAACAAGATGGAGGATTCTGTGGGGACCTTAGGGGTGATCCTAGCTGCAGTGGTCACTCCTCCCTGTTTTACCTACTTTTCCTGCCGGAGCTTCTGCCAAAAGTGGGGCTTGGTCCAGGGGGGCGGGCATCTGAACTAGCTGAAATGCCCTTGGACACTGTAACAGGAGGCCAGAGCCTTTGAGGCTCACCACCAGGTTCCCTGCAGGGAACCTGGTGAAGCGCCTCCACCCAGAGCAGGCTTTGTTCCTGTCCCCAGAGAGCACAAAGGCTCTCACCCTGTGGGGTCAGAAACTGGTCTTTTAGTGGCAGGCTGGCACAGACTGGTCAGCCTTACACTAAAGGGATTGTCAATATACAGGGGGCATCTCTAGGATGCCCTCTGGGTGCATTTTGCAATAAATCCAGCACTGGCATCAGTGTGGGTTTATTGTGCTGAGAAGTTTAATACCAAACTTCCCAGATTTCACTGAAGCCATCATGGAGCTGTGGAGTTTGTAATGACAAACTCCCAGCCGATGTAGTTACAATGGACTTAGACCATGTAGGGGCATATTGCTCATGCAGCTATGCCCTTACCTGTGGTATAGTGCACGCTGCCTTAGGGCTGTAAGGCCTGCTAGAGGGGTGACTTACCTATGCACAGGCAGTTGTTTGTGGGCATGGCACCCTGAGAGGGGTGCCATGTCAACTTTGACTTTTTCTCCCCACCAACACACACAATCTGCAATGTCAGTGTGCATGTGTTTGGTAAGGGGGCCCTTAGGGTGGCACAATACCTGCTGCAGCCCTTAGGGACCCTCCCTGGTCACAGACCCCTTGGTACCACTAGTACATTTTACAAGGGACTTAGCTGTGTGCAAGGGATGTGCCAATTGTAAAAACAATGGTACAGTTTAGCGAAAGAATACTGGTGCTGGGGCCTGGTTAGCGGGATTCCAGCACACTCTCAGTTAAGTTAGCATCAATAACAGGCAAAAAGTGTGTGTGGGGGGGTAACCATGCCAAAAGGGGCACTTTCCTACAGTAACTTTTCATTTGAAGCTGGATTGTCTGGTACAACTCAAGTCATTGCGCACCAGACGTTGTGCATCATTCCTGGGAGGGATGGAAGTGGTAACTTTTCATGTGCAGTGGCACTGCCTGGGAAGACTCAAGTAATCACACACCAGATGTTGTGCCTCATTTCCGGGAGGCACTGCATTGTGTGTGTAAGCGGAATTGTTTCTTGAGACTCAAGTTATCACATACCAGATGTTGGGCCTGATCCAAGGGAATCCCTGCATTGAGCACTTTGCATCTGTGTTTGGAAGTGTCTGGTGCTACTCAGGTCATCGCGCATCAGACCTTGTGCCAATACCAGGAGGGCAAGGAACTTGGTAAACTCTTCATGTGCAACCGGGATGCCTGGGGCGGTCCCAGTCATTGTGCCCCAGAAATGGTGCCACCTGTCCTGGCAGGTGCCAAATCAGTAAGTATCTGTGAAGTGGAGTGTCTGGTTTGGCTGGGCACCACTGTGAGTAGCATGTCCCAAGACTACCTCCCCTGTGTGTGATGGAGACCGGGGCCCTGTGCCGGAAGACCAGTGTAGAGACCCCTGAGTGAACTTCCAGAGAGTGGACCAAACCTCCATTTGCCAATTGTTGCCTGATCAACGCTTCTCTCCTTCCTCCCCGTACCTTTGCCCCGGGACGTTGACTAAGTGTGACCACTCGCTGCGAGCAGCCTAATATCTGGAGAAACGTTGCTTCATTTTTAACTCTGAGGGGGGCCAGAATTGGTTGGAAGGTGGCAGAAGGTTTGGGTCCACAAGGGGTCTATAAGCTCACTTACATCTCATCTGTTGGTTGTCAGAGCACCGCATTATGGTCCTGGAAGCGAGTGTGTGCCAATGCATGTGGGTGAGCATGGCTGACATCCATGGCACTGCATAGCGGTGTGGAGTGAGGGTGTGAGTGTCTAGGCTTAATTTCACCACGCGGCAACATTGCTGTGCACGTTGTTTACTACTGCGGTTGACATTGATGTTTACTGGCATAGGCCGCGGAGCTATTTCAAAAGTGCTATATTCTCTGTATGTATATATTGCTTCTATCATTGGGAACCGGGATGCATCCTACCACTGTTTTACACTGAATTGGGATGATTGTTGGGTTGGGTCTTGTGCTTCCAATGCAGTAGTATTGTATGCGGGTACAGGGAGAGAAAGTATTATTTTTCTCACATGTACATACTGCTGATTTCGTAATAACACCTTTTGACCTCGTACTATTAGCGAAATTCCTGAATGTGATTTATGCCCAGATTTACATGATGTTCATGTAATGTTAATTCACGTGTGAATTTTGAGTTCAAACTTTATTTACATACACCTCGTGTAAAGTCTCGTTTGTGATGCTCAGAGTACTTATTGTGTGGTTGTGCTGTGCAAATGCTTTACATATTGCCTCTGTGATAAGCCTAACTGCTCTGTGCCAAGCTACCAAAGGGTGAGCGCAGGTTATACAGTAAGTGTAATCACCCACCCCTGACAGGAGTGGTATGTTCTGACTGGCTAGGGCCTTGCCTCAGCCACCCGAATGTTCTGCCTTCAATACGTGTACACTACCCATCCACAGTCAAAGGTCAGTTTGATTTGTTTTCTTTTTCTGGAATTTTCCCTGCTTTGCATCTTTTAAATCCTATATGTCATGTCTCTGGCTGGGTACACAAGTGGAGCTGGGGAATTAGAGCTGGCTGGTTCCCCAATGTGTAGGGTGCTCCAAATATGGGCACTTTAAGGGTGACTCAAAATGTCCAAAGAGGGCTCAGCCCCCCTCTGGAGGGCAGACACCTGGGTTGGCTAGTGTAGAGCTCGTGGGGGAGGTAGTCCCAGGTAGCTTTGGGAAACAGACTGAGGTAACCCTAGTGTCCCTGGGAGAGGCAGAGATAGTGTCAAAAGACCACATGCCTGCCAATAGTTCTAGGTATAGGCAGGGTGTCACCATTAATGGACAACGGGTGGAGGCTCTACGTGACACAGGAGCCAGCATGACTACTGCCAAGGGTCAGCTGGTGTCAGCAGAGCAGTTCCTACTGAGCACATTCCACCAAGTCATAGTCGCTGACAATTGCGGAGCCATCTACTGGTGACTCTGGTTCCCTTTGAGTGAGGGGGAGGTCTCTGCTGCTCTGAAAGTAGCTGTGAGTCCTGCCATGCCTGTAGACTGCCTGTTAGACAATGATATACAGCAAACTACCTTTAGGGAGGTTGAGCTTAGTTCTCACTTGGAGAAGATGGGATTGCCTTAGTGGGTCTGTATGACCACAAGGTTCATGCCAGCGCAGAAAGGGAGTCAAGGGTGTCTGGAGCCTGGAAGAAAGGCCCAGACAGCTGCCAAGGAGAGGGGCACAGGGTGCTTGAAACCGGGGTCAGAAGTTCCCATGGTGGAGGTTGACAGGGTCCATGAGGAGGCCCCTCAGCTAACCGGGGGAGACAATGCCGCCATAGGTGACCTACCTGAGCTTGCCAGCTGGCAAGTTGAAGGTGGTCCAATCAGGGAGGAATTTGGCAAAGTGCAGAAAGAGTGTCCCAAACTTGAGGGCTTGAGGTGACAGGCCTCAGCTCACGCAGCAGGTGAAGCCTCTGGGGATCACCTGATTTACTTGGAGAATGATCACCTATACAGTAAGCCTAAGTTTCCGGGTACTGGGGCAGCACGTGTGCTGGTGGCCCCCTAGTGTTACTGGGCCTTCCTGCTGGGTTTGGCTCATGACATACCCCTGGCAGTACATTTAGGGCAAGACAAGACCTTTGCCATGCTTGTCACCCACTTCTATTGGTCCCAAATGAAGAAAGCCTTAGATACATTCTGCAGGTCCTGTCCCACCTGCCAGGCCAGTGGGAAACCAGGGAAAAAGCGGAAGTCTCTCCTGATCCCACTTACCATCATTGGCACCCCTTTTGAAAGGGTGGGCATCAAGGTCATTGCTCCATTGGACCCCAAGGCAGCCATAGGCAATAGGTTCATCCTGGTCTTGGTGGACCATGCCACACGCTAACCAGAGGCAATCCCTCTGAGGACCTGTGGTGACCAGAACTTTGATAGGGATCTTTACCCGTTTGGGGTTCCCAAAAGAGATAATGTCTGACAGGGGCACTAACGTCATTACTGCATACATGAAGTCCATGTGGGATGCCTGTGATGTAACTTACAAGTTCACCACATCCTATCACCCTCAAGCCAATGGTCTAGTTCAGAGGTTCAACAAGACCTTGTAGGGCATAATTGCAGGCCTACCTGAGGCCATGAGGCGTAAGTGGGACGTCCTCTTGTGATGCCTTCGCTTTGCCTATAGAGAAGTGCCCCAGAAAGGGGTAGGGTTCAGTCTCTTTGAGCTTCTCTATGGCTACTCTGTCAGGGGGCCCTTAAGCATTGTCAAGGAGGGATGGGAGAAAGCTCCCAGGAAACCCCCCCAGGATGTGGTCAGCTACATGCTGGGCCTCCGCAACCACTCTGGTGGAGTTTCAACCTGGTAAAAAAGAATGGGTCATGGAACCAGTAGAGCCCAGAGCTCTCCAGGACCGCTGGACTGGCCCATACAGAGTAAAGGAGCATAAGGGGGAGGCCACTTATTTAGTGAACCTCCAGACCCCTGGAAACACCCTGAAGGTGCTCAATGTAAACAGACTAAAGCCTCACTTTGAGAGGTCTGAAGTCAGCATGCTCCTTGTGAGAGATGAGGGTGTGAAGGAGGGGAGTGAACCTCTCCCTGACCTCCTCTCTCTGATTGAAGGGTCAGTGGAGGGTGACTGTTAACAGTTACTTGGACAGTTTTCCTCCCTGTTCTCCCTTCCCCCTGGACTCCCACATCTGTGCATCCATGATATTGACACAGGAGACAGTTCCCCTGTAAAGAACATTTACATGCTGTCAGACAAGGTGAAGGCCAGTATCAAGGAGGAAGTGGCCAAGATGCTAGCTTTAGGGGTGATTAAAACCTCTAATAGTCCCTGGTCCAGCCCAGTGGTGCTGGTACCGAAGGCTACCCCATGGGACACCAAACCACAACTCCGGTTCTGTGTGGACTACTGAGGTCTCAATTCCATCAACAAGACTGACGCACACGCTTTCCCCAGAACTGATGAGCTCATTAACAAGCTAGGCCCTTCCAAATTCCTCAGTAACTTTGACTTGACATCAGGGTACTGGCAGATCGCCTTGAATGAGGGGGCAAAAGAGAGGTGAGCATTCTCAACACCTGAAGGACATTACCAGTTCCAAGTATTGCCCTTTGGCTTTGCCCCTGCTACCTTGCAACAGTTGGTTAACAGGGTCCTAGCTGGTAAAGAGGCAGTCTGTGCAGCCTACTTAAACAACATTGCCGCCTACAGTGCTAGCTGGGGAGAACACCTGCTTCACCTTCAAGAGGATCTACAGGCCCTGCAATAGGCAGGACTGACAATCAAGGCCAGTAAGTGCCAGATTGGGGAGGGTTCCATGGTGTATTTGCGTCACCTGGTAGGTGGCGGCAAGGTGCAGCACCTCCGGGCTAAGATGGAAAAAATCATGGCTTGGCAACCACCAGGTACATCAGGCTCCTGAGGAGAGCTGGGGAGGTAGTTTATTGTGGTATATGCCTCCTAAGGGGAGGGACGCCCCCCTTACCTTAGATCTGGGGGACCAGAC
Source organism: Pleurodeles waltl (assembly GCF_031143425.1). Classification (NCBI taxonomy): domain Eukaryota; kingdom Metazoa; phylum Chordata; class Amphibia; order Caudata; family Salamandridae; genus Pleurodeles; species Pleurodeles waltl. The sequence goes on from NC_090438.1 coordinate 352,849,826, forward strand.
TAACTACCCTGCCAGAAAGGCTGTGTTGGTCAGCAAGTTTGGGCTGACCTCGGAAAGATACCGCCAGAAGTTTCAGGATAGCTGCAAACTGGCTACACAGAATTGGGTTGACTTCATAGATTATGTGAGTAAAGCACTGAAGGGTTGGGTGTTGGGCAGCTAGGTAAATGATTATAAAGGATTGTATAACTTAATATTGAGAGAGCACTTCATTGAAACCTGTTTTACCGATCTGCACCAACACCTTGTAGACAGCAAGCTGACTGATTGCCAGAAACTTGCTGAGGAAGCGGACCACTGGGCCAGCACCCGAGGGCCCCAAAAAATTGCTGGGGGGACTCCAAAAAGAGGGGGGGGCAGCGTTCCCACCAAAAGAAGGCAGGGGGTGACAAAAAGAAGGAGTCTTCTAGCAGTCTTCAAAAGCAGCCCCCAGGAAAAGGGCCTGTCCTGAATTCCCACTCCGTTCCCTTAAGGAAAACCTTCCCTGAAAAAGGTCCACCCCAAGGGCTCCTAGGTGCTACATGTGTGATGGGTACAGACACTACAAGGGGGAGCCTAAATGTCCAAATTGAGTGCCTTCCTGCTGGAGAGAAAGCTCCAGGGGTGGTAAACAGTGATGGGTATGAGGGGGTCCCTGGTAATGAAGGGGGCTAGTGGTGTTACCCTACTGTCCCTAGGTGACAGAGAGATAGTTGCCCAGGATCCAGGTGGTAGCTAACATAGCCAAATATAGGCAGGGGGTCACATCAATGGGCAGGGGGTAGAGGCTCTGAGGGATACAGGGTCCAGCATGACTATGGTAAGGAGTCAGCTGGTCTCCCCAGAGCAGGTCATCCCCCAAGCCACTCACCAAGTAGTGGTGGCTGACAACAGAGAGGGATGTTTCCTCGTGGCCCATGTACCCTTATAATGGGGAGGAGTCTCAGTCCTGTTGAATGTTACTTATGCAATGGGATTGTTTGGAGCGACTCAAGTCATCACACACCAAACGTTGTGTCTCATTTCCGGAGGCACGGCAGTGGTAGCTTGTTGTGTGTAAGTGGATTTGTGAATTGTCTGGTGCATGGAGCACTTTGTGTCTGTGTTTGGAAGTGACTGGTGCAACTCAGGTCATTGTGCAGCAGACCTTGTGCCCATACCAGGAGGGTACAGAACTTCATAAACTCTTCGTGTGCAACCAGGATGCCTGGGCGGTCCAAGTTATTGTGCCCCAGACGTGGTGCTCATGCCCAGGGAGGTGCCAAACTGGTAAGTATCTGTGAAGTGGCGTGTCTGGCTTGGCTGGGCACTGCTGGGAACACCGTGTTCCAAGGCTACCCTCCTCCTGTGCGTTGAGGACCGGGGCCCACACTGGAAGGCTGGTGTGGAGACCCCTGAGTGAACTTCACGAGTGGGGACCAAACCTCCATTTTCCAACTGTTGCCTGATCAGCCAATCTCTCCTCCTTCCCCCATACTTTTGCCCCGGGATCTTGACTAAGTTTAATCACTGGCTGTGAATGGCCTAATATCTGGGAAAAGATTGCTTCATTTGTAACTCTGGGGGAAGATGGAATTAGTTGGAGGGTGGAGGAAGGTTTGGGTCCACGAGGGGTCTGTGAGCTAATTTTCACCTCACCTGATGGTTGTCAGAGCGCCGCATTAGAGTGCTAGAAGCGAGTGTGTGCCAGTGCGTGTAGTTGAGCATGGCTGACATCCGTGGCATTGTGGAGTGAGGGTGTGGGAGTGTTAAGCTATTTAAAAAATGCTATAGTCTCAGTATTTATACATTGCTGCTGTCATTGGGAACTGCGATGCATCCTACAACTGTTTTACATTGAATTGGGGTGATCGTTGGGGTGGGTCTCGTGCTGCCAAGGCGATAGTACCCTATGTGCATGCGGGAGTGAAAGTTTTTTCTTCATGTGTACATACTACTGATATCATATTACCACTGTTGGGCCTCATACTATTATTGATGTTTCTGAATGTGAGTTATGCCCAGATTTACATGATATTCATGTGGTGTTAATTTGTGTGTGTTGAATACAAACTTTTTTTATGTGAAGTCTTGTTTGTGACGCTCAGTATACATATTGTGTGGTCGTGCTGTATCAATGCTTTACACATTGCCTCTGTGGCAAGCCTGACTGCTCTGTGCCAAGCTACCGAAGGGTGAGCGCAGGTTATACAGTGTGTGTAATCACCCACCCCTGACGGGAGTGGTAGGTTCTGCCTGACTAGGACCTCACCTCAGCCAACCAGAATGTGCTGCCTTCAACAGGCAGGCTAAAACTACACACACAGGCTCTGCAATGGCAGGTCTGACACATGTTTAAGTGGGTGGCATAATCAGTGCTGCATGCCCACTAGAAGCATTTAATTTACAAGCCCTCTGCACGTGTAGTGCACTTTACTAGGGACTTAAAAATAAATTAAATATGCCAATTGGGTATAAGCCAATTATACCATGTTTTAAGGTGAGAGGACATGGTTAGCAGCGGTAAAGTGCCCAGAGACCTACAGCAACCAAAAACAAATCTAGCAAAAAGGGGAGGAGGAAGGCAACAATTTGGGAATGACCCTGCAGAAAGGGCCATTTCCACACAAATTAAATGATTTTTGGTATTTCAAAAAGTCAGATTCTGCATATCTGCAGGTCAATGCTTTTCAATTTTTCTCTGCAATAGAAACTTCCTTTAGAGTGCTTCTGTACCTGGAGGACTTGCTTCTTATCATAATATTTTGCATTCAAGGAATGACTTGCTGGGAATCCTAAAGAAATAGTTTGGAGAGGTCGGGCAGCCTTTAGACTTGAATTTCATTTCCATATCTCTTTTGCTGATGCTACATTACTTGAAAGTTTTTAAGTATCACTTGCAGTATTTCAATGCTGTTTTTCTTACCTATACTTCAGCTAAAATCAGTAAGTGGTGTTGTGCCATAGGTGATGTCTCTCCAAATATGTTAATAGAACAATGCTAACTTTGAACATAAAGTGGTATCTTGTATGGCACATCATACAGTTTGAGCCACCTTTTTAGAGAAGAAGCACTACCAATGTTGCACACAAGAATACTCCTGTCTGTGTCACAATATCACTGAAACGAATGCCAACTCTCCATTGACCTTCCCTTTGTCTCAACTCTCGCCATCTTAGCTCCATTCAACCCTACCCAATCGCTCTTTTCTTCCCACTTTAATTTACTTCTTCACTTACAACTAAGTTGCACAGCCCTAAATTCCACCCTCTGATGTCCCACCACCCTCATTTTACTCAATCACTCTGTAGTAGCACCATGCAAGTCATCTTTTACTAACACAACTTTCCAACAGAACACTCTCTCATTTGCTTCTCAACTCACTCAATAATCACTTTCCTCTCTTACACCTTATCTCCCTCTATAAATCATAATTGCACTTGGACAATTGATATCCCACCGCCTCCTCTAACTGATGCTTCTAACTGCAACATACATCATAAGAGACATAGACCCAGACTAATAAAAGAAGAGAAAAAACTACTCTCTCATGTTCTGGGGCAACAGGGCAAAGTTAGCAACAGGTCAAAGTTTCCACAAGAGCTTGTCCACCAGCTTCACTACTTTACGAGTCTCAGCTAGAAACTGACGCAGGACCCATGCAACAAATCTGTGAACTACTTCAAGCCCATTAAAAAACCAGGAGCAAAAGTTAACTGCTTCTCTGGATTCCGAAATAGTTGCCTAATACCCAGACAGGCATGTCTGGATATGGGAAACCTAAAAAAGACATACCTCCAAATTCTCCAAGAAGTACTCAATCACAATACAAATACTGCATCCAGACCAAAGAAGTAAAGTAGCAGAATTCTCCTTTAAAATCACTGACTCTTTCACAACCTTGGCAACCTGTAATAGCTGTCCTATACTCTGGCAGGAAACCATCCTCAAGAAATATCTAAAGTTCTAGTATAGCAGATCCTGCCTATCAAAATAACAATCAGGTGTCACACATGCTAATTACTACTAGGTCACTAAGCAAAACAGAAACAACATCTATGAACCTCTAGTTACTTTCAACTAGGTTTTCTTTTCATCACTCACAGCAACCTTGATAGGTGATGATCTAGTGCACGATCCACATGAGACAACCCATGACTGATAACAAACCCCTTTTCAGAAATTGCTCAGCTGGTGAAAAGTAGTGTAGGGCTTGCAGTGATCCTCAAAAGTAAATTACCCACATCTTCATGAAACACAGCTATCTCATACCATGAAGCAATGCTTTATGGCTGCTCTTCATTTGCAAATTTCTTAACCTCCTTCCTACTCATTTACTGCCTTTCCACATAACCCTGATTTTGCAGACACTCCTAAACTCCATAGTCAACGTATCAAGAAAATACAAGACCCTTGCAACTTAGGGGACCTGAACATCTGGTTTGATAAAACAGGACTACATCTGGTCTAATTGCTAACATTGAAGGATTTGACCTTCACCACTGGTCACTGGACAAACCCACTTGAGGAGTCATACACTGGAGACCATATTCACACCAGAAAGCATGACATTAGTTGCAAAGAGAACCCCTAAGATTTGGAATGATGACAACATTATTGAAGCTTCTCCAGAATTCAACATAGACAAGACAAAAATCAGATCCCTTGAAAGTATATGGAGGAAATCATGCAGCCCTAATGACAAAAAGCGATTTCAAATGCCCTACAGAATTTATAGAACCACCATTAAAAAGACAAAAAGATCTCACCACACCCAACGTATATCTGAGGCTGCACCACTGTAGAGCTCTTCATTATAGTCAATGAAACGTATAACTGTGCTCATGTCCAAAGAAGCATAAAACACTCTCAGGAACTCTGTGACGCCCCTGCAACACACTCCATTGAATCAACCAGTACCCTATGATGCAAAATGGGTAGCCATGAATTCACAACCAAAACTAGTGCTCTTTCTTCCTACTGACTGAAAAATGATCCTATTGAACTAATCAAAGGTATAAACTTGGAAGGCTCCGTAGATGATCAACTCCCTCCAAATATCTTCAAAAACATTCTGCTGGAATTCTCTGCTGCAACCCCTGTGAAAGTATTTATCAACTCCCCCCTACCTAGATATGAATTTCCAAGCAAATTGAAACCACCCATTGTTAAACCTCTACTAAAAACAATGTAGGGACTAGACCAGGGGAACCTAGAAAATTACAGACCTATTTCAAATAGGCCCTTCTTTGGTAATTTAATCATAAAGGTGACCTTCTCCCAGATAAACATCCTCCTATTGGATAAACAAAATGGTCTGCAGTTTGGAAAAAGCACAACTTCAGCACTAATCTCCAAACAGGATGGCATCAAGAAATCATGGAAAATAACAGAGTAGTTGATGTACTCCAACTCGACCACTCGTAAGCATTAGATACAGATGACCACCAAATTTTACCTCAAAAACTATATGAACTAGGTGTCCAGGGCGCTGTGCTAAAATTGATAAAATTCCACCATAAAAATAAATCCCAAATTGTCTTTCTACTACCATTCAAGTCCACGCCATACTTTAGACATGTTGGCATCCTGCAGCGATCAGCAATTGTACCCTTACTTTTTTATGTCCATCTAGCTCCTTTTCCTAATCATGTGAATTTGGCCAAACTCACATGCTACATATTGATCATACTCAAATCATCTTAAAACTGGAAGAACATTCAGATGTCTAAACACAGCAAATGTTTAATGCCACTGAACATGGGATGAAAGAGACCCATCTCAAACTTCATTCCACTTAAACTGAAATACTGATCTGTGGATTCTGGAAAAAACTAATCTGATATCCTCCTGGCCTTTCCATATGGGATAGCCAACAGCAACTTTCCATGAAGCCAACAAGCCAATAGTGATCATGGACTTGAAGCTCTTACTTGTTTTCCAGACCAATAAAGTGACAAGCAACTCATTCTATATGATGAGAACACTTCAAGGTATTGTTCCCTACTTACGACTACCACACAGGATATTGACCTCTCTCATTCTAGTCATATGTCATCCACACTCCTCAAATAGACTCTGCAATGGACTCCCAAAACAATTTAACCAACAAGCTACAAAGAATTCAGAATTCAGCAGCCAGACAAGTACTCAACTGAAACAGGGGAGACCAAATTACTTTGATTTCAAAGCTCTTCACTTTTTACCAGTGATAAGAGAATATCCTTCAAAGCAATCTGTGTTGTCTACAGTACAATGAGTGGGACAGGGACAATATTCTTACAGTGTAAACTCAGTTCATTCAACTAAAGGAGAAACCTTTAGTATGGCCCCACAGCTTATAATTCATTTTCAAAAAGCCTGCTAGGTGGAAGCTCCCCCCAGTAGACTCTTAAACACCAGACAGTGAATGAGCAATAAAAATGGCTTTATGTTTTTTCTTTATCTTCTTGCTGTTTGTTGCAAGACAGGATAAATGTTTGACAATTGCTACTTATTCCTTTAAGTGGAGATGTTCTTTACTTTTTTTTTACTGAAAAGTGAGAGGATTTTATAAAGTGAAATATGTGACAATGTCTGTGGTACAGATGGGGCCACTATACCAAATTATTTGCTAAGAAAACACAAATTATTCAGCTATGTGTGGTACATTTTGTGGTAGTATCACTCAATTATTTTGTCATTTTTAGACATGTTACCGCTGTCTGAGCAAAAGTTTCACTTCATTAGTACCAGTTTCACATCCCAATACAGCTATAAGTCACTGAAAGGTGGCCAGCCAACCTTTACAAAGGACTTTTCATTGTGTGGCAGTATGTGTTGCATCATTTTTAGTAACGTTTCATTTGTTTGAGCTATAATTAAGATGTGTTTTTTTTGTTAAAAATCTGCAGATCATGTAGCAGATGATGGATTATGTGACCAATGCAGCAAATTCATAATTATGTTGAAAACGTCACAGAATCGTATAGTTCCAGCGGCCTTGCATACAGGGAGTGTGAAAGGAAGTACTGTATGATGTCAATTTGTTTCTAATTCATGACAAATTTAAATGCATGATACTGAACTGTACACATCTGTTAACATAAACCAGCAGTAATGAAAGCACAAATGAAACACATTTTGTTTTATAATTCTGAAGTGTGATGGAAACAAATATTTAAGCAGGCTCAAAACAAATCTTGGTAATGCAGAAATGATAAATATTGTATTGCATATTTGTATAGTGCCTACTATTCCTATGTGTGGCACTGAAGCCAATACCTACATGGGCATTAAGCTAGGCCATGTAAGGTGGTATATGGCTGGGAGGGTGTTGTCTTTGTTTGTGAGTCTATGTGGGAAGCGATTCCATGTCATTCATGATGACCACTGAGGTGTGGTTATGTTGTTGCAGGACGCAGCTCATAGCAGTGTAGTGGATGATGAGGTGGGAAAGACACAGCAGCTTTGAACAGCTATGTAGGCCCCTTCATGGTATTTATTATGATTGTAGTCTGCTTAGCTGATTACTGCACTGGGATGTCAAATCAGAAAATTTGGAGCAGATTTACATTTCGTGCAATTCAACATAACAATGCAACCTGCTGCACTGTATTGCGTGACAGTGAGACAGCAGAAATTCACCATATTTATAAAGATTTGCTGCTTTTCTGCAGTCTCCTAGCAACGCAAGCAACTTTGTTCCATGGTGCAAGGGTGCCTGCACGATGGGTAGGATTGTTGTTTTTAGACAGGAAGGGACACCTTCCTGCACAAAAACAATGCTTGCAGCACACATAGAAAGAGGAAGTAATGAGGAGAAATAAGGATAATTCTCTTACGACTAACTGAGGAAGGCTTAACATTTTTACACATTCCCTGGTATACCAGCTTTAGTAAACTTGGGGATGCACTAAAATCCATGGGTGGATGCATGGGAACACCCATGCTCCAACCATGGAACGCCTTCGCAGTGCAAGGTAATGCTGGCAGCGCTAAGTGCTGGTTTGTGTTACTTTGTATTTACTAAACTACAAAAAGTGGCTTTGCATAGTTTAATGAATACCAAACATAATTTACTATTGGTGATGCGCCACAAATGTGACACAATCCCATCATAAACTCTTAGCAAATCTGCCCTCTATTTTGTATAGTTCTGGTCCAGATCTGGCTTTCTTGGAGGGGGAGAGAAGTGGGGAGATCTGAAGGTACGTGCATTGTTACTATCATCTCATATCTGAAACTCATTGTGAGACGAAAGAAGCATCCACAGTGTGTAGATATTTGGGACCTTCAGTCATGGATGAGACTAAAGTCCTCCAATTGACCTGCAGTGTGACAAATCTCTTCACTTATTCCACGTCGGCTTAATTGGCTGCACAGTGCTGGTGATGGGCAATCTTTGCAGCAAATATATCTTAATTGAATGTAAGAGGTGTAAGTTACAGTCAGCTGCCAACCTCTGAGTGTTATATCATTAGTACTAGAGTGGGCCAGAAATGTTATGCATGAACTTACATAATTATATAATAACCCGATGAAGCATTGATCAGCCGTTCTTTACAAGCCTGCTTATCAAACGTAGTTTGCTAGTTGGGTTGTTTCCAACCTGTGGATTGTAAGCTAAAGATTGTGCTTCAGGGCGCAAGATTTTCTCTGTGGGATATGGTTGGTGTAATTGTTTTGTAAATATAAATCCATTCAAGTACACTGTTCCATGGTTTCTGCTCCTTAATTCCAACTAGAAGAAGGGGTGTGGTCACATAAAGCAATTGCTTAGAGGGAGCAAGTGCCCTCACCCACCATTAGGTGGCATGTTTCATCATCAAGACTGTACACTGGCCCGTTCAAAACCTCCCAGTACTTCCCTGTTTTAAGTTGTCTTGTAAATAGCCATGTTTCCAACTGCCTGAAGTGTTTATGCTCCTGGATACTTCAAATGCTGGCTGGTAGTGTGCCAGAGCACGGTAGCATGTGTTGAGAAAGCAGTGCCTCCTACAGATTTCTGTAAGGTAGTATGATGATAAGTGGTGCAAGCCTGGAGCATAATGTCCTGATTTGTTTGTATTGCTTGAGTTTAGCTTTTATGTGTAGCACTCCTTTTCATCGAAGGCTCTATGAACTATGCAAAGTGCCTGAGCATTGCTCTTCTTGCAATAGATAGCCAGAGGAGTGATTACGAGACTAGAGTCCTGTGTTCTCTTGGAAGAAGGCAGAGAAGAAGCCTCGCAGCAGAATTTTGGATGAGTTGTATTTTGCATACGGTGAATGTGGGTGCACAAGGTATAGGATAGGTTTCTGTCTTTTCTCGATATTGCTGGAGGGGCCTCATGTTCCTTAGGCCATGTGGCGTTAGACTGGTATTTCTGTCCACACGTCATAAGCAATGTCAATGTGGTATTTAGCTTTAGATGGTTATTCATCATCCATGTGTTTATTGCCCAAAGGCAGTCATCAAGTTGTAGAGGTCTTCCAGACCATCCACTTTGAAAAATTATTTGGGTGTCATCTACATTGTTTTAACAGGTGAGGTTGGATGATTTAATCAGGTTTGGTAAGTGGGTTAGGTAGATGTTGAATAATAGAGGAGATATGATGGAGCCTTGTGGGATTTCATTGTGTTGTGTATAAGGAGCTGATATGAAAGGTGGTACCAACATTAGTTCACTGTCACAGCTAAGAGGCCAAGAATCCAATGGGCATTAGCAGAACTCCCTTCTCACCATTTAAATATAGTATGTCAAACAAGAATTTGCTGGGTGAAGAGATTGTACAACTGCATAGGACATTAAGCCATGTTGTTCCTTAGCCAGCAACTTTAATTACATATCCTATTTCCGATATATAAGGGGTTGTCACTAACTAAACCTACCTGTTATTCTGAAGCGATATCCAATCAGGACTCTCCATATTACAATATGGCATAGTGCTTTGATTAGCCTACTGTGCTGGTGCAGAGTCATCACAAGTCAGGTATGACTTGGATATGACTGACATTGCTCCAGCCTACAGACTTTCTAGGGACGCTGGCCTGTTGTGTAATACAGCCTGGTGAGGTAACATGTCTACTCTAGAGATTATTATTTTGTTTGCAGGAGCCAGGTAGTTTGTTCGGTTAATGTGCCTGCTGCAGAGGGTGGCCAATACCCTAAATAGCAGTAGGTTGAATCTGAAATGATCGGATGTAGCCTGCCATGTCACAAATGACAGATATAACAAACTAGTTTTCAACAATAGTTTAATAACTAGATAACCCTGCCAGGCTCAACACGCTGAGGATTCCTTTCCTTGAACCAAATATTGAGGGTAACCATAATCAGGGCATCTGAGGCTGAAAGCATTTGTATTTTATTTGACTTCTCCACACACTGACTAATATTTTTGGAGTTTGTAATACTGTAATTTAAGATTTATGTAGTATGAATCTGCTTTTTGAAATGTATTGACTCCTTTGAAATTCCCATTTACCTTTGTCTAATTTCTTGACATAGCAATTAAATTGCTGGTATGAAGTCCTCTATAATGCACTCAATGCACAATATTTGGTGAACATTTGGGGTAACGTTTTTTTTTGGGAGAAGAGTGTTGATAGGAGTTTTGCGTATCCTCACAGATTCCAGTATTTTCTTTCACAGAAATATGAGGAAAATCTATGATTTTTCCACAGTATGGTGTTTGCAAGGTATTCTGTGTAAGAAAAGGTATTGGAATCCATGCAAGCTACACCACCCCAGACTATCCTAGGTACCTTGTTTTCAGGAGGGTCTGGGCCTGGTAATTTTCCCTGAGTGTCAATTGAATCCTAGCCTAAATACCAAAGCCACCCACATTTCCAGAATCGATCAACATACAAGGCAAAATCTTGATGTTTCCTTGTGTCATAGGGTCTTTAGATAGTCTTCCCTTCACATGAGAGAGCCCAGTCACACAAGTGGGGTACTATTGTTATTGGGAAACGTGTAGGAATACTGTGTGCTACAACTGGATCCTGCAGATTCCATTAGTGCTTTTGTTTCCATTTCACTGTTGTTTTGCTGTGTAACATCAGTGCCCACTGCATGCCGAGCAATACAGCAAAACAAAAAATCATACTATGGATGTGGGGGAAGCATTTCCCACATGTGCCTACTCTGATTTTTGGAAAATAAAATGTTCCTGGTGTTTTTACCAGAAACATGTTCATTTCCAGTACTGTTGATGACCCGTTGAAATCGAACGCACTGTGAACGTAGTATGGTGGATGTCAATGGGTCATCATTCACCCTAAAGCAATTAAAAACCACCAAGTTCATGCCGCCTTATGTCCTGTCCAATAGGAATTGAAAATGAGCTGCAGGAATATGATGGCCACATTGCACTAACTCCTATGTTCCATGATCATAGATGACTTCTCCAGTTCCCCCACATAGTAGGTTTCTGGGACTGAGGAGCAACGAAAAGCACATAGTCAAAGAAAGATGGCAGGTGCTGCCAATGGCCATGCACAGCTAAGAGAAAGTTTCAGTTGCCATGCTTGGTCCATGGAGAAGAGGATTAGAGAGAGAATAACAAATTTTGAGAAGTACAATGGGATAGAAGAGAAGATAAAGAGGTTCTAGAAAATAAGACAAAATTGAGAGAAAGAAAGAAGAGTAAATATAAAAAGCAAGAGAGAGAGAAGGAGAGACAGAAATAAGAAGATAGATTCAGCCACAACAGGAAAGGGATAGTGAGGAAGATGTTGATGGAGGCAGTGGGGACAGAGATTCGAAGAGAACCGAGAAAGTAAGAGAGAGCCTAAAGGAGTAAAATGAGAGCTAGGTACACATTGAGAAATGATGATTGGAGATTTTCAGTGGAATTTATAGCTTCTTATGTTTTGGCTAATACATCTGGCCAACGTGATTTCAACACACAATTTTGCATCTTAGGTTCCTGAAGGGATCTCAGTGTGAGATCTAAAAATCACATTGCACAGAGGTCTTTAAAATCCTAATAAGGTCTAACCACTGTTACTTGATCAACATGACTTTTTGCAGATTGTTTAACAATGGCAACCTCTTGTTATTTCTTACTCTATACTCTTGGTGTTAAGTGCTGTCACGTCTTCTATACATATCAGCCATGTATAATTGCTGGAAAGTACAACATATTTGGTGAGAAGTCCAGGTTCTATTAAGAGTGATTTGGTTTATAGTGCACATTTAAATATGGTACTCTCGTATCTGTTTCATAATGTGAAGTTTGACTGTAGTAATGCTGAAACAATATGCCTGAAAGTGCATATTTTCCATTTCTATATGTCAGGCTTGCATGATTTCTACATCAACCACTCAAAGAAGTGCATGCTCATCAAAGAAATGTTAACCACATAGAGGGTGCCACCTTGAGGATTCCATCCAAGAAGTCTACTATGTGTGATAGAGTAGAGAATGTCCAGAATTCTCGAAGTGGACATTTCTGTAACATCCAAACAGGATATATCATGCAAGCAGCATCAAACAGAGATGTTATTGCAGAGCAGGCTCCTCGATGAAAACCGAAAAACCATCACTCATAGCCATTGAGGCAGTGATGTTGCCTGCCCATCTACAGCTCCTTTAACTGGAGATGGAACTAGTGTCCTCAGCCAAGCCACAGGCCTCATTTGGACCCATCCAGGGCTCTCACAATCACCTATCCATTACTCTGCCTGCCTCTCTTGCTAGAAGAAGCCTAAACAAGGTCTCCTTTTATACATTTTTCATACAACCTGCCTGTAACTATGAGGGGTGTATGGCAATGGCAGAGACTACTTCAAGTCCATGCAGTTTTGACTAGTGCTTTTGATCCAATATAATTGAACTATCTATCTTTTCTCACAGCATTATTGTGAAATTAATTTTGGGACCTTCCCATGTCCCGTGTAAAATGAGATTCTATTTCTATTTAATGTTCACCATTGTTGCAGCCCTAAAATGTTTACAACACACTGTTCACCACAAAGTTCTCAAAATATTCTTTATGGATATGCTCCAAGCTCTCTGTAAAATTTTAAAATTATTGACAAGTTCAATTAAAACTTCACTTGTAAAGCTGTTAGGAATTAGGAAACTTCAAACTTTCCAAAGCAGAAGACATTTTGTAGATTTACTTGAGGTAAGGGTTATCCTTTCAGCCTTCAAATGTAATGATTTCTTGATGAAGAACATCCCCGGATGGATATCCTCCAACAAAAAAGTTTGGATGTGGAGTCTGGACATCCACCATCTGAGGTAAGAGGTATCAGAGGAAGTGCTCCACGCTGATGACAGGTTTGATTAGCTTTGTTTTGCACAAAGCTTGAACAGTTAAGAAAATACACAAAGTTGCAAGTCAGTCTACTTTACAATTTTACATCTTTCTACTTTAAATCCCATCAAGGATTTAAAGTTAGATTGTGAAAAGTTGATTGAGTGTCCTCTAATACATATCTTTAAAGAAGCTTTGTATTCCTTCACAGAGAATTACAAAGTGTGCACCTGAATATCACAGGCACAGAATATCGAGGACGGAATATTGACAGGTAAGTATAGTTCTTTCTATACCTTACTCCACATATATGTACCTACGCAATATATAAACATATCTTCAAGGTGTTTAGGAATAATAAATTGTACTGTTTTACATGCAGTTACCTTTCAGTATTCTGTCCTTGTTATTTATATACCATGGTATTCTGGGGGTTGATATTTAGTCATACAACCAGTATTTGGAAAACAGAACACCTATAGCGCACAGCTTTAATGTTTGCTCATAGCTGAGGGCCATGCCCCCCTAAAATTACACTTCTGACTGCGGGCCTGGGATAAGGCCCATCAGTAATCATTCATAATTGAAAAGAGTACAGATGTAGCAACTGCTCGCCTGACTGCATGATATGGGCATTATTTAGAATTTGTAGGATGGGCTACTTCATCACTAACGTTAAGGATATTCCATTTGCCGTATACAAGTACATTATGTATTACGACACTTGTAATACGGTGAACGGGATACCGTCATGTTTGCAAGAGAGCTCCCACCTGCCAAAGTCTAAATCAGGTCCTATATATCATATGATAATTTCTGCAAAAGTAAATGTAACGTAAGGAATGACTGACTTTGTTTAGTTTTGTTTCCTCACGGCGTATATACTTCTACCTGTGCAGAATCTCTTCCTTTACATTCTTACTAATATTGAGGTCCGACCCCCTGTTTTCTTTGTAAATTAGAGTATTTGCACTCCTAAGGAGCACAAATATGTGATTATATTTCCATCTCTATCTTCATATATATATCTTCTTGACCTTTTACTCGCTGTTGGTCGTTAAGATACTTTAGAATTAAACATTGTGGATTTGTCGCATGCTTTGGATTTTGAGTGATTTATTTGTTTTCAATTACGACATAAAATACAAAAAATTAAATAAAAATGAAAAATGGCACATTAAAAAGACACTCCAGAGAGGATGATCAATGATGGTTTCCATTTGTCTATACTAGTTTGGAATTTAGCTTGCTCTTTTGCTTGTCCTCCCTGCCCAGTTCCTCCTCAGCCTCAGAGTAATCTTCATCTGTGAGGGCTTGAGAGGCAAAGCTCACATAACATTCTTGCAGTTTCATAGGCCGAGCCAGTTACTAACATCAGGAGTGGACAGTAGTTTGCCATCTTTGATCACAGAGCGGTTGGATTAACTGGAAGTGTAGATTTCCATCACGAAAAAATACATACGTTTGAAACTGTTTTTCATGGCCAGATCTATGTTAGATGAAGGGCACTCAGGTCTGCACTGCCACTTCCACCTCTTCCAATAGGCTCTGAGCTGAAGCTGCTCAGTCAGACTAATTCCCACCACTTGGCACTGTCAGTGGTGTCTTTTTTCCTGGATGCTCGATGTCAGCCACAGTGAAAGAGAATTATAACTCCCCCAAGACTGCTACATCTGTATATGGACCTTGTCTTCCGCCTCTATGACCCTCACATTACCAAGTTGCCTTTGCTAGACATGGCCTATAACATCGATTTCGACCAGCAAGGATTCCTTTGTGAGAGAGGCCCGGGGATTAACTCTATCTTTTAAATGTACTTCATCCTATATGAAAGTATTTAAGTGAGAGTTTTGAATCTCACCAAGTCATGTTGCGCCAGGGCCAACTCAGAACAGCCAGAGTGCTGAATCACATTAGGTAAAGAGCCTTTTAATGCTTTGTGCACAGTTAACAATAATCTTTTACCGCATTAACCAGTTACAAATGGTTTCTGGATCCAGTAGCTGCATGTTGAGACAAGTAATTATATATATATAGCTAGTTCAAATTCAGACCAGATTGGAGTGGTCAGCATGCGGCTAAATTGAATGCCACCATTGATATGCAATAGCCATCTATACAGCAAGAGGGATATGAAGCAGATTACAATCTGAGAAGGGAGAACCACAGTGTCCCAAGGCAGGGGTTTAGATGCCTCTTCCCCATCAACTATCTAAGATTGGTTTTGGGAGGCTTCCTTACCACATGGATATGCAGGCTGGCATGTCCATCGTGGACAAAGACACCATGCAGGGAGATTACTAGCTCTATCTCCACTGAGTGTTCCAGATAAGCTTTATTCACTTGCTTACATTGAAAATACCCCATCACCCCGCACACCTCCCCACACTCACACACACAAAACACAAGAACCACACATCAGAATAGACAAGTTTTAGAAACATACTTAGGTATGTGGCAGCTCCCAACCGGTCAATGAGGCATCAGCCAGGGGAAAAGGGTGACTGCATTGAGGCCCCGGTAATCCACACAGAACCTGAGTTCTGGAGTGGCTCCTGGAGCAGTAGGCTTTGGGACCAAAACCACTTGGCTGGCCCAAGGGCTGCTGGAAAACTCAATAACCCCCAATGCTAACATTTTAGAGACTTCCTCTTTAATGTTAGCTCTTGCCCTATCAGTCACTCTGGAAACTTTGGTCCAATACAATTGCATTTTGTAAGTTTGCATCGCTTTTGCGTCACAAAATGACGCAAATGCGGTGCTAAAAAAGTATAAATATGGCCCTTTGTGTTTAACAGGAGGACTGTCCCCAGTGTCCACATCTTGTGTACACAAGTGTGTGACCCCTGGGATCAGAGAGAACAGTGAGGCGAATTGACCCAACACCTGGCAACAGTCCGTCTGCTGCTCTGGGGTCAGGGAGGGGGAGAGGATTACTCCCTCCACAGACCCATCTTTTTCTCCAGCAGACAGGAGGTCAGGAAGAGGCTCACAGGTTCAGAAAAATAGATAATATTTATCTAAACAAAGCAAGACCAAAACAACAAGAATCCAACATATACAAGTCAAGTTATGAATTTAAAAAGAGTCTTAAATCCTTTAGAAAATAGTGAGAACGTTGTTAAAGCACAAAAGTACCTGGGTAGTGTCAAAATAAAGCTGCACAGACGAGTGTGCTTCTGTTTTGCTTCACTAATCACCGAGATGAAACACTCATGCACTGACAAAACTCTCTGGAATGCACTTCTTAGTCCAAAAAAGACATTTATTATTTCACGTCGCAAGGTTCGTAAAAGGAGGTTAGCATGCTGAAAGCACACGTTCAAAAATGGTCGCAGAAATGAAATGAAAACATGTACAAATGATTCTCCACTGCAATATTCACAGCAAATATATGTATCTATATTATAATGCAAAGCAAACAATGAATTATAAAATATACATCACATGAGGAAAGGGCATAAGTGCTTCATCTCTCTCCTATTCATCATCAGATCGCCAGATCCCAGAATCGATCAAGGAGAGAGAGATCAATTATCCTCACGGGAAGGATGACACACTCCAGTGTCCTGGATATGCCTGAGATCAGCAAATACTCTCTGTCCCCGGTCCATCTGGTCTTGGCCTCTTATACTTTGTACAAGCAAGAGAGGAAAATTCTAGATCCTCCCTCACACTGCAGAAGTGTATTTATTAAAAAAATGCTGATTGCTTTAGGCCACCTTTGAAAATTACACGTCGGGATTTGGCCACAATCCCAAGGTGCCAATTCAAAACAAGACCGTTCCTTGCCATTTTAGTACATTCTTAACAGCCTAAGCACCTGGTGGTAAAGAACACGAAAAATAAAAATATGTGCACTTTGTACAATGTGGAAAACTACATGCAGCTTTTACCGTGGCAGTGGCTAATGCTAAAATAAAGTCAATAGGCAAAATGAAGCTGGTGGTCACTAATTTGATGGTGTGCTGTTAGGTTAAGTGCAACATGGAGTCAGTAGTCAAAACAAAAATATCACTACAGCGTCGGAAAAGGCCAGCGATGTGTCGATTTCTCACTCGCAAGCGACACCGTGTGTTATTCCTCCTCCGGTCTGGTCGGCATGCGTTGTTTCTTCTCTCCTGCAAGACAGCGGTGTGTCAATCCAGACGGGCACCTCAGGTCGGACAGGCTTTGCGTTGATTTTCCACGTCCAGCAATGTTGCATTGAAATCCGGTTGCACGGGGTCAAGAAACTGTGTGGAGGCTTGGGCCATTAACAGTTGCCGCTGCGGGTGTTGCGCATCGTTTCTCCAGATGTGTTGCATCAAACTCAGAGCTGCGATGCAGGTGGAGCATTGATTTCAGCCGTGAGGCCCGGCGGCTCGTTTCACAGCTCCGAGGCAGGTGGTGCGCCAAAGGTTTCCCCGCACAGCAGTATTTGCATGGATTTCTGTCCTTTTCCACCAGCTGCACCTTTCAAGGGCCCACAGACAGGTTAGGGCATCACTTGTCAGGCAGGACTCTCAGCAGAAAGCCCATGTGCTGGCAGAGAGAAGTCTGTTCATCCTGAGACTCTAACAGCAGGAGGCAAGCTCAGTTCAAGCCCTCGGAGATTCTTCACCAGAGGGAAGTCACAGAAAAGTCAGTCTTTGTCCTCTCTCAGGTAGAAGCAGCTACTGCAGGCCAACCCAGCAAAGCACAGTTACAGTCAAAGCGGCAGTACTCCTCCTCCTACTCTCCAGCTTTTCTCCTCTTGGTTCCAAAAGTAATCTGATTTTCAGGGGTTTTGGGTGCTCTTCTTATACCCCTTTCTGCCTTTGAAGTAGGCCTACTTCAAAGAGAAGTCTCTGTTGTTTTCAAGATCCTGCCTTGCCCAGGCCAGGCCCCAGACACACACCAGGGGGTTGTAGACTGCATTGTATGAGGACAGGCATAGGCCTTTCAGGTGTAAGTGACCACTCGTCCCCTGCCCTCAGCCCAGATGGTCCATCAGGATATGCAAGCTACACCCCAGCTCTCTTTGTGTCATTCTCTAGAGGAGAGGTATAAACAGCCCAACTGTCAAACAGACCCAGACAGGGAATCCACAAACAAGCAGAGTCACAGAATGGTTTAAGCAAGAAAATGCCTACTTTCTAAAAGTGACATTTTCAAACATGCAATCTAAAAACCAACTTCACTAAAAGATGTATTTTTAAATTGAGAGTTCAGAGACCCCAAACTCCACATGTCTATCTGCTCCCAAAGGGAATCTATGCTTTAATAATATTTAAAGGCAGCCTCCATGTTAACCTATGAGAGAGATAGGCCTTGCAACAGTGAAAAATGAATTTGGTAGTATTTCACTGTCAGGACATGTAAAACACATAAGTACATGTCCTACCTTAAACATACATTGCACCCTGCCCATGGGGCTACCTAGGGCCTACCTTAGGGTACCTTACATGTACAAAAGGGAAGGTTTAGGCCTGGCAAGTGGGTACACTTGCCAAGTCGAATTGGCAGTTTAACACTGCACTCTCAGACACTGCAGTGGCAGGTCTGAGCCATGTTTACAGGGCTTCTAATGTGGGTGGTGTTGGAAAATGGGTTATTGGTAGGGCAGGTAGGTACCTACACCTAGCAACAAGCCACAAACCTCCACAAAAGTACAGTTAGGTCTCAGTAAATTAATCCCAGCTCTACCCTTGGTAGCTTGGCATCGAGCGTCAAGGCTTAACTTAGGAGACAAAGTGTAAAGCATTCAAATATCACAAAACAGTAATTAAATAAAACACAGGAAACAGTTTAAAAATCCAAAACCAATTTATAAAAATAGCTTATATTTTTATCTTTAAAATGACACAAAAACGATTAAAATCGGTTCAGGGGAACCGGAGATATGAATTTTTAAAGTATTATTATTTTCTAGCGCATAGAAACAAAAAGCGCCAATCGGGTCATCTGGTTGCACCAGGACCGGGACAAAGTCAAACTTTCAGGCCGACCGCGATGGAGCCCTGCTCGGCTACAGGTCGCAGGAGGCCTCGGTTAAAAAGTTACCTTCTGACTTAGTCTTTATTTTGAAGTTTTTCTTCACCAGGACGAACCTGCCAGTTGGATCCGACCTCCTGGAGCCCTTGTCCGGATACGCGAAGTCGGTTTCCTCGGTGGTGATTTCTACCTTCGGACTTAGTCGTTTTTTCGAGATGAAAATCCTTCGACCGGGGTAAACCTGGATCTTGATCCGACGTCCGTGGAGCCCTTCTCGGATACGATGGCTGGAAGGTCCCGGTCAACTTTTTACGTTCGGACTTAGTCTCTTTTTCAGATGTTTTTCTTGACCGGGACGAACCACGAAGTCAGGCCGGGTCGCGGTTGAGGCAAGCCGGCTAGAATTTCCGCGTCGAGTCGGTCACTTTATGGAGCTTTTTTCTAAAATTTCTCCAATCTTTTCCAAACTTCTGGGGCTTCACCCAGATGTTCTTTTAAGGTTCTTTTGGGGTCCACAGCTCACCCCAAGGGTCCAGAAGTTCTGTGATGGTCCTTGGGAAGTGCGGACTTCAACTCCCAGAGTGCACCTGGCGCAAACTCCTTTTTGGCCACTGGGCAGTGGTCAGGTGGTCACTTTTTCAGGAGTTGGTGCAGGGGACTCTGGTTAGCAATTTTTCACCTGTAGCAAACAGGGAGTCCCTCCTTGAACCAGTGGAAGCCAGGCAAAGTCCTTCTTGTGGTGAAGCCCAAGTGTGCAGCTGGTGCAGTCTTTCTGAGTGCAGGGTCCAGGTGCAGGCCAGGGGTCCAGCAGGGCAGTCCTTCTTCTCCTTGTAGTTCTTTCTTCTTGAAATTTGGTGGGGATCTGAGGCGTGGGTGCAGGTCTGCCAGTTTTATCCTTGCTCCTGGGTGAAAAGCAGGGGGGCCCTGGTCCTCCAATCAGGGACAGGGTCGTCCCCCTGTGATGACCACTTCCTGGGAAGTGTGGCAAAAATCCATCCCAGAAGGCAACAGTCTCTAAAAATCCAAAATGGATGAATCTGATTTTTAGAGGAGAGATCTGGCTGAGCCCACCCACTGGTGTGGCTAAAAATCATAAACACACCCCTCTCCTGCCCTCTCCTAATCTAATCAAGGGGGCACCTAGCTGTCTGGGGTTGCAGGATGTGGGGGTGTTGCTGGGTGCTCCAGATGTCCTTCTCTGCCTTTGAAGACCAGTTTGGCAGCCCTCCCCCTTCCTGCTTCCCCATCTGCTGAGGGGAGATTCTCTCCCCCAAGCACATTCCTTTGTGTGAAGTCAGGCCACTTCACACCTCATTAAAGTAGCCTGGCAGAAGCTGCTGCAGGCTGGCCAATCAGAGCACAGGAGCAAAAACAATGCAGAGCTGAAATTGGCAACTTTTTAGGTAAAGTCTAAACTTTTTACCTGCACTAGTTATATTAAATCCAACAACTGGAAGTTGTGGGATTTATTATAACAATCAATTTGATACCAAATTCTTGGTATGTAACATTTAAGGAGACTTTAAAATTTAAAATAAAGTCTGCCCATTCTAGCCTATGAAGGCCATTTACTTCAATGAGGGAAAAACGAATTTGGCTGTTTTTACCTCACCAGGGCTTATAAATCTATTTTTATAAAGTCCCTGCTTATAGTTACATGGCACCCAGCCCTAGGGGCACATAGGGCACACCTTAGGGGTGACTTATATGTAAAAATAAGGTAGTTTAAGACTTTGGAAGTACCTTTAATTCCAAAGTCGAATTTGCATATAACTTTAATTTAAAAGCAGCCAGCAAGGCAGGCTTGCTTTTAAAATGACACTGGGCACCTCAGCAATGCACCTAGGTGTGCACCACCTATGCTGTGGTCCCTAAACCTACATGCCCTACCATATACTAGGGACTTATAGGTAGGTTAACTTAGCCAATTATAATTAGCCTAATTTGCATATCCATTTTACACAGAGCACAGGCCCTGGGACTGGTTAGCAGTACCCAGGGCACCATCAGAGTCAGGAAAACACCAGCATAAAGTGGAAAATGGGGGCAAAAAGTTAGGGGGCCTCTGCAATCAGCCCCAGTTTCTCACACAACCCCCCCCCAGCCCACACGCCCAGGAGACTCAGCCCAACCCTGGGAGAGTCTTCCTGGCTTGTTAGGCGAGGAAGACAGTGAAGAAAACTGGCTGTCCCTTTGCAGGGCCTACTCTGCCTTATATCCTCCTGTCAGGGTCACTCCCTCTGGGTAGTGAAGCCATCCCAACAGTAAAAGGACCCAATTCAAACTGAAACTTCCCTCTAGGGGGGTCTTCCTCCTCTCTCTCTGCCAACTTGGGTAGTGAGGTGCCCACCTCCCCTACTCCTAACTTTGCTAGGGCAACACCTAGCTTACCCAAAGAGGTCACCCAACACTTGAGCAACCCCACCATGACCAATAGGGTCAGGGGGCCTACTTTGCTATTGGCCCTGGGGTCTGCCTCCCAGGCCAAGTACAGTGCTGCCAGGAAGGCTAGCACCCAGCAGAGGCTACTGACAGCTGTCAGTACCCAGAACCACACCCTAAGCTCTCCACTGACAGGTGGCTGAGCTGCTTTAGGGGCATCTTTGGGGTCCTGGTACCCCTCTTGCTGTCTAGAGTGGGGGGCTACCACCTCCTGTGGCAGACACCCTCCTTCCACTCTCCCTTCTGTCAGTGCAGGGGCAACACCTTGCATCTGGACAGCTGCCTGACTACTCAGGACTTCCTTGGGGTCAGGTGAGGCCTCACCAGTGCCAACTCTGGGCTCCCCCCCTACTGGGGCAGAAGGCCTTTGGCTCCTTGGAACTCTCTTTAAGAGTGGCCTACCCTTCCTTTTCTTCTTTCCTTTTCTTGGGGACCCCTGTCTCCTAACTGTAGGGACTGACTCCCCAGGACTTTGGGTAGGGGGGGCGCCCTGGGCGACCACCCCATCTGTGACCAGACTCACCTCTGGGAGGTCATTGCCCAGGATACAATCTAGGGGAAGGTCAGCACTGACTACCACCCTAATCCAGTCAAGGATACCCTCCCTCTCTAGGGGCACTATGGCTACAGGTTTGGAGGTGACCTCCCCTGTGGCTATCCTGACTTTCTTTGTCTTTCCTGGGACATACATGTCTGGGGTCACTAACCGGTCACTCACTACAGTGTGACTGGCACAGGTGTCTCTCAGGCCAGTGGTAGGGATCCCATTCACTTGAATGTGGTGGAAGTGCCTACTCCCACCCTCAGGGATCACCAGCTTACCATCTGGTCCTGTCTCCCAGCACAATGCTAGGAGGACTTCATCATCTGAGGAATCCTCCTCTATGGCTACACTGGACAGCCCAGTGCTAACCACTTTCTTTGGACAGGCTGCATCTCCTCTGAAGTGACCTGTCTGCTGACAGTCAAAGCAAGCCCTACTGTCCAAGAGCTTTTTTAACCCTGGGTCTCCCTGTCTCTGCATGTCAGAGTGGGAGTGGGATTTACTCTCCTCCTTTTTAGGGTTCTGGGGTACAGAGGGAGTCTCTGTGGTGGGCTTACCACCTCCCTCCTTAGGTTTTTGGGGACCTGTCCCCCCCTTCTTGGAGTCTCCCCCCTGGGACTTGACAACCACCCTGGTTCTCAACCACTCATCAGCTGCCTCCCCTAGCTCTCTAGGGTTGGTCAGCTTAGAGTCCACTAGATGCTGGCGTAACCTTTCTTGGATACAATTGGTCAAGATGTGCTCTCTCATGATCAGATTGTATAACCCCTCATAAGTATTTACTTTGTTGCCAATAATCCAGCCCTCTAGTGCCTTTAGTGAGGTGTCCACAAAGTCAACCCAAGACTGGGTACTGACCTTCTGGGTGTCCCTGAACTTCATTCTATATTGCTCTGGGGTCAGACCAAACTTCTTGACTAAGCACCTCTTCATACTAGGGTATGAATCTGCCTCCTCCCCCCTTAAGGTCAGAAGCCTATCCCTCCCTGAGTTGGGGACCAACTCCCACAAAAGGGAACCCCAGTATTGAGGCTTAACCCTTCTCATTTGGAGTGCCCTCTCAAAGGCCCCTAGCCACTTATCTATGTCATCCCCCTCTATATAAGCAGGAACTACCCCCTTGGGTAATCTGGGGCAAACTCCCCCACCCATGGACACCTCAGCTTCTTTATCGCTGCTTCCATCTCTTTTTTCTTTGTATGCCCACTTTTTCTTCTCTAGGGCCAGCTTCTCTGCCTCCAAAGCTATGTAGGCTAGCTGGGCTTCCAGCTCTCTTTCCCTGATGGATGGGTTCTCTCCTCCTGAAAGGACCCTCTTCCTACCACTAGCTTTGGGTCTGCCCCTAGTGACTGTGTCCAGTGAGGACCGTTCCTCCTCTTCCTCACTTGGGGTCTGATGCCTTTCCTCCCCTGAGTGGTTAGAGTTAGCATCATCCTCTTTTGGTTCCTCCTCTGGAGCTTCCTCTGTCTCTACCTCTTGGGCCTCAGCCCATGCTGTCAGGGATTTAATCAGGATTTCCTTCCTGAGATTAGTGGTTGCAGGCAACCCCCTCTCAATACACAACCCCCTAAGCTGGACTACTGTCAGTGTGGGTAGGCTAGCCAGATCAAGCTCCATGGTTCCCTAGTTTTGTGTCAACAAAAACTTTTTGCAAAAATTGGAAACAAGAATTTAGAAAAATTACAAAAATTCAATAATTGAAATTAATCCAAATTAATTTAAAAAAAAATTAAAATTAAAAATTAAAAACAATTTTTGCACTAGGACAATTTAAAGGATTTTTAATTTGTTTTATCTAAAACTGTAACGTGATATTGAACACAAGTACAGGATCCCGTCGCTGCTTCCAATTATGTTGGAAAATGGGTTATTGGTAGGGCAGGTAGGTACCTACACCTAGCAACAAGCCACAAACCTCCACAAAAGTACAGTTAGGTCTCAGTAAATTAATCCCAGCTCTACCCTTGGTAGCTTGGCATTGAGCGTCAAGGCTTAACTTAGGAGACAAAGTGTAAAGCATTCAAATATCACAAAACAGTAATTAAATAAAACACAGGAAACAGTTTAAAAATCCAAAACCAATTTATAAAAATAGCTTATATTTTTATCTTTAAAATGACACAAAAACGATTAAAATCGGTTCAGGGGAACCGGAGATATGAATTTTTAAAGTATTATTATTTTCTAGCGCATAGAAACAAAAAGCACCAATCGGGTCATCTGGTTGCACCAGGACCGGGACAAAGTCAAACTTTCAGGCCGACCGCGATGGAGCCCTTCTCGGCTACAGGTCGCAGGAGGCCTCGGTTAAAAAGTTACCTTCTGACTTAGTCTTTATTTTGAAGTTTTTCTTCACCGGGACGAACCTGCCAGTTGGATCCGACCTCCTGGAGCCCTTGTCCGGATACGCGAAGTCGGTTTCCTCGGTGGTGATTTCTACCTTCGGACTTAGTCGTTTTTTCGAGATGAAAATCCTTCGACCGGGGTAAACCTGGATCTTGATCCGACGTCCGTGGAGCCCTTCTCGGATACGATGGCTGGAAGGTCCCGGTCAACTTTTTACGTTCGGACTTAGTCTCTTTTTCAGATGTTTTTCTTGACCGGGACGAACCACGAAGTCAGGCCGGGTCGCGGTTGAGGCAAGCCGGCTAGAATTTCCGCGTCGAGTCGGTCACTTTATGGAGCTTTTTTCTAAAATTTCTCCAATCTTTTCCAAACTTCTGGGGCTTCACCCAGATGTTCTTTTAAGGTTCTTTTGGGGTCCACAGCTCACCCCAAGGGTCCAGAAGTTCTGTGATGGTCCTTGGGAAGTGCGGACTTCAACTCCCAGAGTGCACCTGGCGCAAACTCCTTTTTGGCCACTGGGCAGTGGTCAGGTGGTCACTTTTTCAGGAGTTGGTGCAGGGGACTCTGGTTAGCAATTTTTCACCTGTAGCAAACAGGGAGTCCCTCCTTGAACCAGTGGAAGCCAGGCAAAGTCCTTCTTGTGGTGAAGCCCAAGTGTGCAGCTGGTGCAGTCTTTCTGAGTGCAGGGTCCAGGTGCAGGCCAGGGGTCCAGCAGGGCAGTCCTTCTTCTCCTTGTAGTTCTTTCTTCTTGAAATTTGGTGGGGATCTGAGGCGTGGGTGCAGGTCTGCCAGTTTTATCCTTGCTCCTGGGTGAAAAGCAGGGGGGCCCTGGTCCTCCAATCAGGGACAGGGTCGTCCCCCTGTGATGACCACTTCCTGGGAAGTGTGGCAAAAATCCATCCCAGAAGGCAACAGTCTCTAAAAATCCAAAATGGATGAATCTGATTTTTAGAGGAGAGATCTGGCTGAGCCCACCCACTGGTGTGGCTAAAAATCATAAACACACCCCTCTCCTGCCCTCTCCTAATCTAATCAAGGGGGCACCTAGCTGTCTGGGGTTGCAGGATGTGGGGGTGTTGCTGGGTGCTCCAGATGTCCTTCTCTGCCTTTGAAGACCAGTTTGGCAGCCCTCCCCCTTCCTGCTTCCCCATCTGCTGAGGGGAGATTCTCTCCCCCAAGCACATTCCTTTGTGTGAAGTCAGGCCACTTCACACCTCATTAAAGTAGCCTGGCAGAAGCTGCTGCAGGCTGGCCAATCAGAGCACAGGAGCAAAAACAATGCAGAGCTGAAATTGGCAACTTTTTAGGTAAAGTCTAAACTTTTTACCTGCACTAGTTATATTAAATCCAACAACTGGAAGTTGTGGGATTTATTATAACAATCAATTTGATACCAAATTCTTGGTATGTAACATTTAAGGAGACTTTAAAATTTAAAATAAAGTCTGCCCATTCTAGCCTATGAAGGCCATTTACTTCAATGAGGGAAAAACAAATTTGGCTGTTTTTACCTCACCAGGGCTTATAAATCTATTTTTATAAAGTCCCTGCTTATAGTTACATGGCACCCAGCCCTAGGGGCACATAGGGCACACCTTAGGGGTGACTTATATGTAAAAATAAGGTAGTTTAAGACTTTGGAAGTACCTTTAATTCCAAAGTCGAATTTGCATATAACTTTAATTTAAAAGCAGCCAGCAAGGCAGGCTTGCTTTTAAAATGACACTGGGCACCTCAGCAATGCACCTAGGTGTGCACCACCTATGCTGTGGTCCCTAAACCTACATGCCCTACCATATACTAGGGACTTATAGGTAGGTTAACTTAGCCAATTATAATTAGCCTAATTTGCATATCCATTTTACACAGAGCACAGGCCCTGGGACTGGTTAGCAGTACCCAGGGCACCATCAGAGTCAGGAAAACACCAGCATAAAGTGGAAAATGGGGGCAAAAAGTTAGGGGGCCTCTGCAATCAGCCCCAGTTTCTCACACAACCCCCCCCCAGCCCACACGCCCAGGAGACTCAGCCCAACCCTGGGAGAGTCTTCCTGGCTTGTTAGGCGAGGAAGACAGTGAAGAAAACTGGCTGTCCCTTTGCAGGGCCTACTCTGCCTTATATCCTCCTGTCAGGGTCACTCCCTCTGGGTAGTGAAGCCATCCCAACAGTAAAAGGACCCAATTCAAACTGAAACTTCCCTCTAGGGGGGTCTTCCTCCTCTCTCTCTGCCAACTTGGGTAGTGAGGTGCCCACCTCCCCTACTCCTAACTTTGCTAGGGCAACACCTAGCTTACCCAAAGAGGTCACCCAACACTTGAGCAACCCCACCATGACCAATAGGGTCAGGGGGCCTACTTTGCTATTGGCCCTGGGGTCTGCCTCCCAGGCCAAGTACAGTGCTGCCAGGAAGGCTAGCACCCAGCAGAGGCTACTGACAGCTGTCAGTACCCAGAACCACACCCTAAGCTCTCCACTGACAGGTGGCTGAGCTGCTTTAGGGGCATCTTTGGGGTCCTGGTACCCCTCTTGCTGTCTAGAGTGGGGGGCTACCACCTCCTGTGGCAGACACCCTCCTTCCACTCTCCCTTCCGTCAGTGCAGGGGCAACACCTTGCATCTGGACAGCTGCCTGACTACTCAGGACTTCCTTGGGGTCAGGTGAGGCCTCACCAGTGCCAACTCTGGGCTCCCCCCCTACTGGGGCAGAAGGCCTTTGGCTCCTTGGAACTCTCTTTAAGAGTGGCCTACCCTTCCTTTTCTTCTTTCCTTTTCTTGGGGACCCCTGTCTCCTAACTGTAGGGACTGACTCCCCAGGACTTTGGGTAGGGGGGGCGCCCTGGGCGACCACCCCATCTGTGACCAGACTCACCTCTGGGAGGTCATTGCCCAGGATACAATCTAGGGGAAGGTCAGCACTGACTACCACCCTAATCCAGTCAAGGATACCCTCCCTCTCTAGGGGCACTATGGCTACAGGTTTGGAGGTGACCTCCCCTGTGGCTATCCTGACTTTCTTTGTCTTTCCTGGGACATACATGTCTGGGGTCACTAACCGGTCACTCACTACAGTGTGACTGGCACAGGTGTCTCTCAGGCCAGTGGTAGGGATCCCATTCACTTGAATGTGGTGGAAGTGCCTACTCCCACCCTCAGGGATCACCAGCTTACCATCTGGTCCTGTCTCCCAGCACAATGCTAGGAGGACTTCATCATCTGAGGAATCCTCCTCTATGGCTACACTGGACAGCCCAGTGCTAACCACTTTCTTTGGACAGGCTGCATCTCCTCTGAAGTGACCTGTCTGCTGACAGTCAAAGCAAGCCCTACTGTCCAAGAGCTTTTTTAACCCTGGGTCTCCCTGTCTCTGCATGTCAGAGTGGGAGTGGGATTTACTCTCCTCCTTTTTAGGGTTCTGGGGTACAGAGGGAGTCTCTGTGGTGGGCTTACCACCTCCCTCCTTAGGTTTTTGGGGACCTGTCACCCCCTTCTTGGAGTCTCCCCCCTGGGACTTGACAACCACCCTGGTTCTCAACCACTCATCAGCTGCCTCCCCTAGCTCTCTAGGGTTGGTCAGCTTAGAGTCCACTAGATGCTGGCGTAACCTTTCTTGGATACAATTGGTCAAGATGTGCTCTCTCATGATCAGATTGTATAACCCCTCATAAGTATTTACTTTGTTGCCAATAATCCAGCCCTCTAGTGCCTTTAGTGAGGTGTCCACAAAGTCAACCCAAGACTGGGTACTGACCTTCTGGGTGTCCCTGAACTTCATTCTATATTGCTCTGGGGTCAGACCAAACTTCTTGACTAAGCACCTCTTCATACTAGGGTATGAATCTGCCTCCTCCCCCCTTAAGGTCAGAAGCCTATCCCTCCCTGAGTTGGGGACCAACTCCCACAAAAGGGAACCCCAGTATTGAGGCTTAACCCTTCTCATTTGGAGTGCCCTCTCAAAGGCCCCTAGCCACTTATCTATGTCATCCCCCTCTATATAAGCAGGAACTACCCCCTTGGGTAATCTGGGGCAAACTCCCCCACCCATGGACACCTCAGCTTCTTTATCGCTGCTTCCATCTCTTTTTTCTTTGTATGCCCACTTTTTCTTCTCTAGGGCCAGCTTCTCTGCCTCCAAAGCTATGTAGGCTAGCTGGGCTTCCAGCTCTCTTTCCCTGATGGATGGGTTCTCTCCTCCTGAAAGGACCCTCTTCCTACCACTAGCTTTGGGTCTGCCCCTAGTGACTGTGTCCAGTGAGGACCGTTCCTCCTCTTCCTCACTTGGGGTCTGATGCCTTTCCTCCCCTGAGTGGTTAGAGTTAGCATCATCCTCTTTTGGTTCCTCCTCTGGAGCTTCCTCTGTCTCTACCTCTTGGGCCTCAGCCCATGCTGTCAGGGATTTAATCAGGATTTCCTTCCTGAGATTAGTGGTTGCAGGCAACCCCCTCTCAATACACAACCCCCTAAGCTGGACTACTGTCAGTGTGGGTAGGCTAGCCAGATCAAGCTCCATGGTTCCCTAGTTTTGTGTCAACAAAAACTTTTTGCAAAAATTGGAAACAAGAATTTAGAAAAATTACAAAAATTCAATAATTGAAATTAATCCAAATTAATTTAAAAAAAAATTAAAATTAAAAATTAAAAACAATTTTTGCACTAGGACAATTTAAAGGATTTTTAATTTGTTTTATCTAAAACTGTAACGTGATATTGAACACAAGTACAGGATCCCGTCGCTGCTTCCAATTATGTTGGAAAATGGGTTATTGGTAGGGCAGGTAGGTACCTACACCTAGCAACAAGCCACAAACCTCCACAAAAGTACAGTTAGGTCTCAGTAAATTAATCCCAGCTCTACCCTTGGTAGCTTGGCATTGAGCGTCAAGGCTTAACTTAGGAGACAAAGTGTAAAGCATTCAAATATCACAAAACAGTAATTAAATAAAACACAGGAAACAGTTTAAAAATCCAAAACCAATTTATAAAAATAGCTTATATTTTTATCTTTAAAATGACACAAAAACGATTAAAATCGGTTCAGGGGAACCGGAGATATGAATTTTTAAAGTATTATTATTTTCTAGCGCATAGAAACAAAAAGCGCCAATCGGGTCATCTGGTTGCACCAGGACCGGGACAAAGTCAAACTTTCAGGCCGACCGCGATGGAGCCCTTCTCGGCTACAGGTCGCAGGAGGCCTCGGTTAAAAAGTTACCTTCTGACTTAGTCTTTATTTTGAAGTTTTTCTTCACCGGGACGAACCTGCCAGTTGGATCCGACCTCCTGGAGCCCTTGTCCGGATACGCGAAGTCGGTTTCCTCGGTGGTGATTTCTACCTTCGGACTTAGTCGTTTTTTCGAGATGAAAATCCTTCGACCGGGGTAAACCTGGATCTTGATCCGACGTCCGTGGAGCCCTTCTCGGATACGATGGCTGGAAGGTCCCGGTCAACTTTTTACGTTCGGACTTAGTCTCTTTTTCAGATGTTTTTCTTGACCGGGACGAACCACGAAGTCAGGCCGGGTCGCGGTTGAGGCAAGCCGGCTAGAATTTCCGCGTCGAGTCGGTCACTTTATGGAGCTTTTTTCTAAAATTTCTCCAATCTTTTCCAAACTTCTGGGGCTTCACCCAGATGTTCTTTTAAGGTTCTTTTGGGGTCCACAGCTCACCCCAAGGGTCCAGAAGTTCTGTGATGGTCCTTGGGAAGTGCGGACTTCAACTCCCAGAGTGCACCTGGCGCAAACTCCTTTTTGGCCACTGGGCAGTGGTCAGGTGGTCACTTTTTCAGGAGTTGGTGCAGGGGACTCTGGTTAGCAATTTTTCACCTGTAGCAAACAGGGAGTCCCTCCTTGAACCAGTGGAAGCCAGGCAAAGTCCTTCTTGTGGTGAAGCCCAAGTGTGCAGCTGGTGCAGTCTTTCTGAGTGCAGGGTCCAGGTGCAGGCCAGGGGTCCAGCAGGGCAGTCCTTCTTCTCCTTGTAGTTCTTTCTTCTTGAAATTTGGTGGGGATCTGAGGCGTGGGTGCAGGTCTGCCAGTTTTATCCTTGCTCCTGGGTGAAAAGCAGGGGGGCCCTGGTCCTCCAATCAGGGACAGGGTCGTCCCCCTGTGATGACCACTTCCTGGGAAGTGTGGCAAAAATCCATCCCAGAAGGCAACAGTCTCTAAAAATCCAAAATGGATGAATCTGATTTTTAGAGGAGAGATCTGGCTGAGCCCACCCACTGGTGTGGCTAAAAATCATAAACACACCCCTCTCCTGCCCTCTCCTAATCTAATCAAGGGGGCACCTAGCTGTCTGGGGTTGCAGGATGTGGGGGTGTTGCTGGGTGCTCCAGATGTCCTTCTCTGCCTTTGAAGACCAGTTTGGCAGCCCTCCCCCTTCCTGCTTCCCCATCTGCTGAGGGGAGATTCTCTCCCCCAAGCACATTCCTTTGTGTGAAGTCAGGCCACTTCACACCTCATTAAAGTAGCCTGGCAGAAGCTGCTGCAGGCTGGCCAATCAGAGCACAGGAGCAAAAACAATGCAGAGCTGAAATTGGCAACTTTTTAGGTAAAGTCTAAACTTTTTACCTGCACTAGTTATATTAAATCCAACAACTGGAAGTTGTGGGATTTATTATAACAATCAATTTGATACCAAATTCTTGGTATGTAACATTTAAGGAGACTTTAAAATTTAAAATAAAGTCTGCCCATTCTAGCCTATGAAGGCCATTTACTTCAATGAGGGAAAAACGAATTTGGCTGTTTTTACCTCACCAGGGCTTATAAATCTATTTTTATAAAGTCCCTGCTTATAGTTACATGGCACCCAGCCCTAGGGGCACATAGGGCACACCTTAGGGGTGACTTATATGTAAAAATAAGGTAGTTTAAGACTTTGGAAGTACCTTTAATTCCAAAGTCGAATTTGCATATAACTTTAATTTAAAAGCAGCCAGCAAGGCAGGCTTGCTTTTAAAATGACACTGGGCACCTCAGCAATGCACCTAGGTGTGCACCACCTATGCTGTGGTCCCTAAACCTACATGCCCTACCATATACTAGGGACTTATAGGTAGGTTAACTTAGCCAATTATAATTAGCCTAATTTGCATATCCATTTTACACAGAGCACAGGCCCTGGGACTGGTTAGCAGTACCCAGGGCACCATCAGAGTCAGGAAAACACCAGCATAAAGTGGAAAATGGGGGCAAAAAGTTAGGGGGCCTCTGCAATCAGCCCCAGTTTCTCACAGGTGGCACAACCAGTGCTGCCGGCCCATTAGTAGCATTTGATTTACAGGCCCTGGGCACCTCTAGTGCACTTTAGTTAGAACTTACTAGTAAATCAAATATGCCAATCATGGATAAGCCAATGTACACATATAATTTATACAGGGAACACTTACAGTTAAGCACCGGTCAGCAGTGGTAAAGTGTCCAGAGCAAACAAAACAGCAAAAACAGAGTCCAGTGCACAGAAACAACCTTGGAAGTAGAGGCAAAAAGTTAGGAGAGACCATGCCAAAGATGCCACGTCTAATGACAAGAGTTTGGAAAATAGGGTTCCTTCTATGAAAACTCCTAGTTTTTTTGTTTCTAGCTTTTGATATTTGGACCTCTCACTGCCACTGCAAGCTCTTTTAAATGAGGATTATGAGCTGCAAACTGATGTGCCACCCTTTTGTTATAAGGCCATCTGTCCAAGGACAGCTAGAGTAAGGGGCAGTCTGTAAGATGCAGAGGACATGTCTACAGTGTGCATATTGTATGTGTTGATTAAGGTGTGAATGGAGTGTGTCTGTTGTGCTTTACTGTTTGTGGAAATTACTCTTTTTCAGGTCTTCAGTGTGTGGATGACACACAAAATGAAGGATAACCAGAAAAGAGATGTAGTTTGTAGGGACATTCTTGGGGTCCTTTAAAGGTCAACTTGGATCTTGGGAAAGGAAGATGAGAGTGGATGCACTTTGGAAGAGTAGGACTTGGCCTCTCCCAGCTTCATTTTTCCACAGAAGTGTTGCTACAGATATTTGTTTAGCAACCGAGTGGGAAGGCATTACCGTTTCTTGTGCCATTTTCCCAGATGTCTATCAGGGAATGCTGAGATTCATGGCCTCTTACTGCCTAAAGTTGAATAAAAAGGCTTTAACCTGACCAGTGTGGATCCATTAAACAAAAGTCAGAAACTGCTGAAATCAGCTCCATAGATGAAGGTTTGAAATCTGCATCTCCAAAACTAGATTAAATTCTAGGTTGAAACCCAGGTATCTCATTGACCAGAAAGCAAATCAGAACTGGAGCATGGATGGGAACTATTTGAGTTCTAGAGCTATAACTTGTGATTGACTGCTGGAAATAAGTTGATTTCTGGTCTGCATCCACAGAAAAGAATTTCCTTGTGGGGTCTTCAGCCCAACTATCTAATGAGATGACTAATGAGATGTGCTTGGGCTTTTGGCAAATCCAAGACTTTCATCAGGAAAAACACTGATGAAAGAGCTAGATCTGCCTAGAGGAAAGAGGGCAATCCTCTGTAGGGGAATGTTATCTAAAAAAGGAGAGCATAGCTGTACAGGAAACACATAGAACTCAGACCAAGCGTAGCAGTCAGGAAGACCAATAATATTTGGTATTAGTGGCTGAAACCTATCACCAGAAATAACATTGGTGCTGAGGAATGGAAGGATACTTGGTGTGGTCTAACATTTGCAAAATCCATAGAGTAGCTGACCATGTCAGAGGGTACGTTGTCTTAAAGGTTGTTAGGTAACTGTGATATGAAAGGTGGGAATGCAGAGGAGCTGCGGCTTTCATAGTGGAATGTTGAGTATAGCTGGAGTTTTTCTTAGATTTGGAGTGATAGTACATAGTTAATAGTAGCATACATTTTTTCTTTTGTAATCTTTCTTTATACAATTTTTAGATACAATGCATCCCCTGCAATTATTAGTGGTATTTACAACAATAAAAATGATAGAAAGTGTCCTAATGTATTATAAAATTGTTTGCAATCATATTTCAATGCCACATATTCTTACAAGACAGCAGGGTCTCAGTATTATACACATTACTATTTTCTTCATTTGGGGTTTGTCCACAACGTAGTATACTGTAAATCAAAGAATGATTAGAATTGCAATTACTCCTTGACTTATTAATATATTATATGTGATATATGTGAGGCTTGATTGTGTGTTTTAAGAGGATCTGGAAGGGTCTTGAATAGAATTGTGTTCCATTCATGTTTTAATTTCTATATAGTCTAAGAGGCGGCTTCATAAATGATTAAGGGGGTCAGGATGACCCTGGCGGTCCTGCTCTGCCACACCGGCGGTGGCAGCCAGACTGTCGACAGCGTGGCGGTGCAGGACCACCAAATTATGACAAGGGAAGTGAAGTGGCTGCATTGCACCCAGTTCACCACCTGTACCGCCAGCGGGGTAGGACCGCCTGCCTGAAGGTTGTCCACCTTCCACCCGGTGGTCCACCTAACACCGCCTGCAGTAATTTGAGTATCCTTACCGCCAGGGATTACGTGGCGGCAGCCCCACGACGAAATCCCTGGCGGTAAGCATACTGGTGACAGGAATACTCATTCCTGTTGCCGCTACAGGACTCCCCACCCTCACTCCATGCCGGTGCCCCCCACCCCAATCCCATCAGAAGCCCCACCCCCAAAGAAGCGACACCCCCTCCCCATCCCTGTACTGTAACTCCCTTGCCCCACCCACACACGCATACACCACACATACATACACGCACACATCCATGCTCACTCATTCACACACATGCACACATGGCCACGACACTCCCCCCACCTGCCACATACGCACAGTCACACAGACACTTGCACCCAAACACACACAACATGCTCCCACCCTCCTCCATTCACACCCCCCCCCATTCACACACACAACACTCACCACCCCCCTCCCCTGTCGGTCGATCACCTTACCTGGTGGTTGTCCGGGAGGTAACGGGGTCCATGGAGCCTGCTCCGCCACCAGCACCCCACCAACACAACACCGCCACGCTGTCTACAATGTAGTAATACAGCAGGCGGTGTTGTGGTGATGTGGTGTTGGCGACGGAGCAAGCTCCACTAGACTGAGAATGGCCAGTATGGCTGCTGGTGGCTTCCCTGCCAAATAGTGGCGGAGAACAGCCACAGCACTAGCGGTCATGTGGCGGGTTTGACTTTGGTAGTGTGAGAAAAAGACCGTTGAAGTCATAATGAAGGCCTAAGTGTGTATATATATATATTCATATATATATATATATATATATATATATATATATATACTTTTTGTGTGTATTTTGTGCACTGCAGTTATGAAAACTTCTGTACTGCATTCAGAGCAAGTAGGTATGTTTGGCTTGTGCCAGTGTCTCACTATGCATACTTTAGAGGCAACTAGTGCTGTGACTATCCACCTCTTCCTGTGAGATGATAAGTTTGCTATTGATGATACATTATGTAATATTGCAAGTTGGGGAGAAGGAAAGAAGTTGAATGAACTGTGTCTCCTTAATTATGTTTATACTTCAGACCAGTATCTCGAGATGTGAGGGCACGTCCAAGAATTATGAAATAAATCACATCACTCAGCAATGCACCTCCAAGAATTGCTGTCAGGGAGCAAGTTTGTGTCTATGAGCTTCCATGGGGACAGCACTAATTATTAAGAAATTTGAAGTGACTCTCTTAACATTCTATCATGGTCTAACAAGATTTGATTCCACATTTGTGTGGTGCATTCTAATTCTAATAATGACTTCCATTAGAGGTGGCATTTGTCATGTTGGGGATTGGTTATGCAATTTTCAGCGTAAGTAGGTATAATTAGGATTCTAGCCCCGTGTATTGTCTCCATATTTGCAGGTATGTCAGAATCTGAGATTCTGCCTAAATTATAGGGACTGGTACACCACAACTCTCTTGCACTGTTATAACTGATAGCTCTTCCACCCCTCTATCTTCTGTAGTGTGAATGTTTCTGTTAGCTGCTGTGTAAGACTAAGAACTCCTTTGTCTATTAGTTGGTCTATCCTCTGTAGACCTTGAGGGTGCCATGAACTGAATGGGCTCAGTTCCTCTTCTGATGTCCATATTGTCCCATACAGGGGCTCAGTGGTGTAGTAGTATGTGCACTTGTATCTTTTTATGTGCTGCTTTCCATATATGCATGGTATCTTGTATCATTGAGTTATCTAGTGTTCTTGGGGGTCTTGTTATAAATTGTAATTGTTCTTGCATTAGTTTCAGTTTGTAGTCATTCCAACTTTACTTGGGTCTTCTGCATGTGATAGTAAGTGCAGTGCCACCTGGGAAAGGTGAAAGGATAATATAGAACGATATTGAGTAGTCTAGGGTCTTTTTACATGGACTATGTAATTTTGAGATTCCGAGGTGTGGTTTGCGACTGCTCCATGTGCAGCAGCTAATGTTAGAATGAATTTTATTTAAAAGATATTTTGGCACCTTAAGTGGGAGCATACCTAAGATGTAGTTGTACCTGGGTGCTGTTGTCATTTTAACTGTTTGAACTGTATTCCACAGGGACAAGTCCAGTTCACTCCATCTAGTAAAATCTTGCTTCGCTTTTTTGATTAAGGGGAGTACATTGTCCTCTATTATTTGAGACAACCATCTTGATCTTAATGCCCAAGTATTTAAGGTCTTTTCGAACCCACTTCATTTGTAAATATTGTATGCTAGAGACAAGGGTTGAGCTGGACATGGGGAGTGCCTTGCTTCTAAATCCATTCATCCTGAAACCAAAGAACTGTGTGAAATCCTGGATCAAGGTGATTACTGATTGAACCAAGCTCTGATGTTATGGTAGAAGGAGGAAAATGTTATCGGCAAATAGTAGGGATTTTATTTATCCAATGTCAGATTTTATACCCTTCACATCTCCAGATTGTCTGATGACCTGAGTGGGTGATTCTAAGCTAACAGAAACAGTAGGGGAGAAAGTGGGCAACCCTGCCTGCTAGCTCAACCAATGTTAAAGGGAGCAGAGAGAAATCCTCAGTATGATACCCCCACCACTAGGTTACCATGTAGTAGATTTACCTTTTTGATGAAATGATCACCTAGGCCCTTATGTGTCATAACATGGAATAGATAGTCTCATTATGCCAGATCAAATGCCTTCTCTGAGTCCAGGGGTATCACTAATACCTCTTTTTGCCTATCCTTGGACTGTCAGAAAAAGTGGGAAAGGAGGCTTAGGTTATTGCAAGAAGATCTTCAAGGGACAAGTCCTACTTGTGTGGGGATCACTTTTTCCCAGGCAGTTCATCAGGATTTGTGCCTTGATTTTGAGGTTGCTATTGAGGAAGAAGATTGGTCTATAGCCGGTACATTCCAGCGGGTACTTCCCTTCCTTCAATAGTACCAATATTGTAGCTTTATTTGAGATTTGGCCCAGTTCTTTGTAATTGGTTGCCTCTTGGAGGGCTTTAATGATAAGGTATGTAAACAGTGGCACTCCTATTCTATAGAACTCTCCTGGGAAGCCATCTTCCCTGGAGAATTTACAGGTTGGGATATGTTTAATAACCTTCACCACTTCCTCCTCTGTGAATTCTCCAGACAACATAGGCCATCCACCATCAATGAGGACTGGGAGATGTAAATTAATTAGGAAAGTCTTGATGCACTCCACGTAGTATTGTGCTTCGGATGTGTAAAGAATTTTATGATATTTTACAAAGTTGTTAACTATATCTGTTGGGTGTGTATGTAGCACCCCTTTGGTCACTTTTATTGCAGGGATTGCCAATTGTGACTCTCTTTGCCGGAGTTGAGGTACCAAAAGCCTACCCGCTTTTTCTCCCTGGTCATACTTTCTCCATTTTAATTTTTCTAAAGCCTTCTCTGCTATGTTAGTGAAAAAGGTGTTAAGGTAGATCTTTGCCTTTTCTAGCTCTTTCCTGGTCTGTGGTGCGAGGTGACTTAAATATGTCTCCGATGGAGTTTTGCCTCATTTTTCTATGTTTATTAAGTCCAGTTTGATTTTTTTTCTTGAGGATAGGTGAGTCTCTCATCAATATTCCTCTCTGGGTTGCATTACTTGCTGCCCACAACATTCAGGTAGAGGAAAATGATCCCTCCTTATCCTCCAAAAACAAGCAGATGTATTTGTTCTATTTGTTTTTGTTCTGGGGCAGGTGATATAAGCAAAAGCCTTTATTCACCATATTGAAGGCAGGGAAGTTACTCATTTCAGATCGTGTGTCAGGCGTATCAGGCAATGCTCTTACACACCACCTTCCAAAATGTTGCATGATTCAACATCTGCCAATATTTGACCACATATCAGAAAATGTCAATACGAGTCTGTGTGCCAAGTGGGCAGGAGAAAAATAAATATTCCCTAACCTGGGGATGAAGTAGTCCAAGATGTGGGTTAGTGTGTGATTTCTTTTTAGGTCTCGTAAATGACCCTGTTCACTTGTCTTGCTGCAACTGAGCAAGAGGATTTATCTAGAATGGGGTCTACCGCTAAATTCCAGCCCTCCCCATAATCACTGTTGTTCTGCTGAATGAAAGAAGTATACAGTATATGCCAGACAGAAATAAGACTTTTCAGTAGTGGGTGCATATATTTATCCAAGTATGAACATTTTATTCATGTTTTGATCACCTTGTGGGGGAATCACTTGTTGATCATAATTGCTACACCAAACTTTTTGGCGCTATTTTATGGAGGGTGTTAACTCCCCATTGTCTGCAAATGTGCAATTACGGCTAATGACTGCGCCCGTTGCATTTCAATTTTTGGCTCTCCTCATGTGAGAGGTGGGTTTCCCTCAAGGAGGGCTAAATCTACATTTTTGGAAGCTAAGGCCCTCATTACCACCCTGGCGGTCGGTGATAAAGTGGCGGTAATACCGCCAACAGGCTCCCGGTAACTACTGCCAAATTATGACCATGGCGGTGTTATCTCCGATAGACAGCCAATGTACCACACTGACCGCCAGGGCGGAAACAGCAGTTACCACTCCGGTAGCCACCTACAGCCAGGCGGAAGACAAAGTTCCAAACACCATATTATGACACCACATTCCGCCACCTTTTCTGGGGCGGTACCAAAGCCATCAAAAGCCTAGCAGAAACAGAGCACAAAAGTGAAAGGACTCACCATTGGAGACACAGGGAAGAACCACGCCGCCTTGGAGCCAGAACTGCAAGTTTTCCCGATAATATTCTACGTTATGCACCACCTCGAACACCAACGCTGGCGAAGATGATGACGGTGAGTACAGCCGCCTAGCACACAAGGGAAGGGGGGAGGAAAAAGAGAGTAACACACACACATGCACCACACACACCCGACACACACCATACACACAACCAGATGCATTACAAAAACAATAATTTCACAAAAATCTGCTGAATAACGCAAGGACAACAGGAATTGAAGAAAATTATTGTAATCAGCCCAACAATAAAATGATAATTCCGATTTAGCCATGACACAGATCTGTACATTTTTATAACAAAGGGATACTGCCCTTTCCTTAGCACAAAGGGCCCACATGGCCACAGGGCACAGTCCAAGGCCCTACTCAAAACCTGCACCAATCCGGAAAGAACAATGCAGGGGCATCAGTTGTCAAATAGGAAGACACCTCAGGGGAAAGAGGGGTGGTACCTCAGCCAGATGTGGGAATACGCCCACTAGTTCTGGAGGGGGCAACATGCCCTGTGCTTTGTCCTGGGGAGTGCAAGGCCACAGTCTCTCGAGTGGGTGTCTTCCCCACTGGTTCTGGAGGGGGCAACATGCCCTGTGCTTTGTCCTGGGAGTGTAATGCCATAGTCTCTCGAGTGGGTGTCTTCCCCACTGGTTTTGAAGGGGGCGGCCCGCACAGTAGCCCATGGAGGCTGGACTATATGGCATCCGCCAGCGGTGATGGCTGCACTGTGCTGGTGGTTGTGGAAGGCTCCTGCTCAGCCCCTGCACCCTCAGATGGCTGCACAACCACGACTGGTGGAGGGGGCACTGGGACAGCTGGTGGTGGTGGCGGTGTTTGGCTGGCAGCTTCCGCTGGCGTAGAGTGCCTCCTCTCCTCCTGCTCATGGGTTGGGGATCCCTTACCCTTCCTGGCACTAGTGGATGGGCTCTTCCCCCCTCTGCCCGCTGGTGCCTTCCCTTTGTTAGCAGCTGCTGCAGGCTCCTTCCCCTTCTGAGCAGCTGCTGCTTGCTCCTTCCCCTTTTTAGCAGCTGGTGCAGGCTCCTTCCCTTTCTTAGCAGCTGCTGCAGGCTCCTTCCTATTTTTAGCATCTGGTTCAGGCTCCTTCTCCTTCAATACTGTTGTCCTGGAATCCTTTCCACCACGAGTAGGTGGTGCAACCACTGGGCCCGTGGACTGCTTGGCTGAGGTGCTTGGCTGGGTCCTTGCTACCCTGCCCTTATGTGCAGGACCGGGGGGAGGGGTAGGGAAGAGGTCACTATGGGAAAGGAAAGGCTTTTTAGGGACATTGGGGTGGGGAAGGGAGGGGTAATGGGAGTGGAGGATGAGAGAGTGGTTGTTGGAGGTGTTTGTCTGCTGGATTTGGGTGCAGGTGCATGGGCTGTATACTGTAGTGAGGTAGATGGCTGTTGGGTGTCTGAATGCTTGCGTTTGTGTACTTTAGGAAGGGGGACAGACATGGTGGGAGAGGACACAGGGGACACGTGCATGGATGTTGTGGAGGTGTTAGCCACTGAGGTGTGTGTTCTGCTTGGTGTGGTGATGATGCTGGAAGTGGATATTGATGTAGTACATGCAGGTGTGAGAGTAGATGCAACTGGGTGGGAGGTGGAGGAGGAGGGGGAGACAGTGGAGATAGTGGATGTTGGCGTGTCTGCAACTGAATTGTGTTTGTGTGAGTGCCTATGGGATGAAGTGTGGTGCTTGTGTTTGCCTGTGACACTCTTGGGTGTTGTCTTGTGTGCATGCTCATCTGCCTGTGTGCTTAGGGTGGGTTGGGGCTGAGGAGAATGGGACTGGGAAGTGGAGGTTGGAGGGGGGGCGGTTGAAACAAGGACAATGGCTGTCATCAGAGAGGAGGCCAGAGCCTAAATTCATCTCTGTTGGGCCGCCAATACACCGTGAATGCCCTCCAGGAATTCATTAGATTGCTGCATCTGGGCTGCCAGCCCCTGGATGGCATTCACAATGGTTGCTTGCCCCACAGAGATGTATCTCAGGAGGTCAATAGCCTCCTCACTCAGGGAAGCAGGGCTCACTGGGGCAGGGCCTGAGGTGCCTGGGGTGAAGGAGATGCCCACCCTCCTGGGTGAGCGGGCAAGGGCAACTCGCTGAGGGGCTACTGGAGGGCACTGCTGGTACGGGGTGGCGGCTGTACCTGTAGCTGGGGTGGTCACACGAGAGTCCGCAACCATCAGGGAGGTCCCATCGGAGAAGGTATCTGAGTCTGTATTGTCCCCTCCAGTCTTCCACCGTGGTGCTCCCCTCGCCCTCCTCCCCACTGGTGCCCTCAGCGTCGGTGGATTCTGCCTCCAGGGTCCAGTGGGGTTCAGCTCCCTCTGTCGCCTGGCCTGGCATAGGGGCACCCAAGGACACACAACCACCACCTGGATACCATCCCACCAGCCAACATATCTATTGATGCCCACTATACTCACCCCCTTGTGGCTGCTCTGATGCCCTCAAGAGCCCATCCAGCTCAGGGTAGGCCACCGCCAGTATGCAAGCCATCAGGGGGCTCAGGGTCTGACTTGCACCCCTTCCTCAATAGGGGGCCATCCCCAGCTGGGCCTCTGTGGTCTTCCGTGCCCAGCATCTCAGGTCCTCCCACTGTTTCCAACAGTGGTTGCTCCGCCTGCCATAGACCCCCATGGTTCACAACTCCTTGGCGATGGCACGCCATATCCCCTTCTTTTGATGGGGGCTGACCTGCAGAGGCAATACAGACAGGAGAACACCATTAAACTAACAGTCCAGCCTGTCACACACATGGCCCACCATACACGTTTCCATCACCATTGGCACATACATTGTCCAGCCCACCACAGGTACACCTATCTGTCCACCCCCCTTACACGAGGTCTTCACACACAACTCCAAGCATTCAGGCAACATATATCGTGCCCACAGTGTACTCACCTGCTGGTCTGGAGGCCCAACTCCTCAGTAATGAAGGCTGTGACCCTTTCCTCGGTCACCCAGGCCATGGTAGGTTCCAGACACAGGTCACAGCAGCACATGCAGTGTAGGTCCTCTCCTATGAAAGGTCAGGAAACAAGTGAGGAATATGATAGAAAATGCTGGTCACGTCCATCACCACTGGCGTAGATCACCATTGGCCACTGTACCCCATAGGGCCCAATATTAACCAATGAGGAACTGTATGGCGGTTGACGACCGCCTACCGCCATGGCACACAACATCAGTGGCATTACCTCACTTCCACCTGTCCCACCACACAGGACAGGCGGTCGCCATTTCAGGGGGGTGGACAGGCCTATCGATAATTGCTGCGTCACAGGATCAATTGGCACAAATTTCATTAATTACAATGTCCCATTACA
The DNA here is from genome assembly GCF_031143425.1 of Pleurodeles waltl. Lineage (NCBI taxonomy): Eukaryota > Metazoa > Chordata > Amphibia > Caudata > Salamandridae > Pleurodeles > Pleurodeles waltl. The sequence goes on from NC_090438.1 coordinate 352,891,829, forward strand.
TGTTTGCACATTGTGGAATGAGGAGGATTTGGCCACTATGAAGGCCGGATTCTATGCAATTGGATATATCCCCAACATAATTGGTCCGATTGACGGTACACATATTGTATTTGTACTCCCCGGTAGAATGAACAGGTGTTCAGGAATCAGAAGAATTTTCAATCCATGAATGTGCAGATGGTGTGCTTGGTGGACCAGTACATTTCCTACGTCAATGCTAAGTATCCTGGGTCAGTGCATGATGCCTTTGTCCTAAGGAATAGCAGCATCCCAAATGTGATGGCCCAACTACAAAGGCACAAGGTGTGGCTGATAGGTGAGCCCTGGTTCCCACCCAGTATATGTTGGTGTATGCCTATGCTGTTGGCCATATAGGATAGTGTGTGGCTCAATGGTGTTCCCCAATATTTGCAGGTGACTCTGGTTACCCAAGCCTATCATGGCTGCTGACCCCTGTGAGGAATGCCAGGACAAGGGCAGAAGAACATTATAATGAGGCACATGGGTGAACGAGACGGATCAAAGAAAGGACCTTTGGCCTCCTGAAGGCCAGGTTCAGGCACCTCCATCTGACAGGTGGATGGATCCCTGTGCTACTCACCCAAGAAGTTGTGCCAGATAGTAGTGGCATGCTGAATGTTGCACAACCTGGCCCTCAGACGCCAGGAGGCAGAGGATGAGGATGTGGACAACAGAATATTAGTGATCCGTCAGTACTTCCAATGACACACAAGTGAGACAGTGCAACTTTATATTTCTATGACTATTGTATTCTGTGTGGCATGGCCATGCTGGCACTACCCACTTCTTTCCCCTACTTACTATAACCTCTGGGTATTGATTTTGCAGATGTTGGTTATATGACACATTATCCTGGTGTGATCACAACAGTCAGCTACAGGCCATTATATCTATGCTCACTGTATGCACTGTCTATTTGCAATGGTTCTTGCTGTTTAACTCAATTTAAATTTTCAAAACATGAATTACTCGTAGTTGATTTTTATCCAAGGGTGTTTATTGTAGCGCTTATATCTAGAGGGTCAATTGCAATGGGATGGGGTAATGATGGAGGAAAGTCCAGGGTATTGTTCCAGTCTGTTTGTAGCACAGGTGAATTGTCCATGGGGACATAGGAAGATGAGCTATGGCAGTTCAAGGTGGACAAGGTGACTGAGTGGGACACAAGGGGGACAATCAGGAGAGTCTCATTTCCTGGCTGTGGTCTTGGCAAATGTGGCTTCTGTCTGATTTACACGTAACGCTTGTGGGGTGGTTCACCTTCTGCAGGGGAGGGGTGCTGGTGGCCTGTTGGTCCTGTGGCGGGGCCTCCTGGCCACTAGCGGCAGCGGAAGTGGAGGGCTGTTCAGTTGACTGGCTAATGGTAGGGGCCCACTGGCGTGACACTGCCTCCCTCATAATGTTGGCCATGCCTGCCAGCACCACTGCTATGGAGATCAGGGTGTTGTTGATGGCCTGTAAGTCCTCCCTGATCCCCTGATACTGTCCCTCCTGCAGCCGCCTGTTCTCCTTTACGTTGTCAATGATCTGGCCCATCGTGTCCTCGGAATACTGGTAGGCTCCCAGGATCTCAGAGAGTGCCTCCTGGAGAGTTGGTTCCCTGGTCCTCTCCTCCCCCTGGTGCAGAGCAGTCCTCCAAGTGTCCCTGTTGGCCTGTGCCTTTGTCCCTTGAACGTTGTGCCCACTGCCACTCACCCCAGGTCCCTGATTGTCTTGGATATGAGGTGTGGCCTGGGGTCCCTGTACAGGTGGACACACCGCTGATTGACGTGTCCTGGGGAAAGAGGTGTGGGTACGCTAGGTGCGTGCCGTGGTGTTGGTTCCTGATGAGGGAGGCTCTGGTGGTGTGTGACTGTGCTTGGGTAACCGACTGTCCAGTGGTCCCTGATGGGCCTGGTAGATCATCCAGATCCTGAAGTCCAGAGTTACTGTCATCACTGTGGGCCTCTTCTGTTGGGGGACTGGATAGTGGTGGCACCTCCTCTTCAGTGACGTTGGCTGGGGTACCTATGGAGATGTAAATGATGAATTACGCTTGTGTATGTTAGTGTATAGTGGTTATGTTAGTATCCCTATGCTGTGCATACTTTGGTGATGAGTGTTCATGCAGGGCTGTGAGGGGGTGTTCATTTATTGGTACAGCATGCAGGGCTTGGCATTGGGATTAGTGTGATGTGATGGTGGAGTGTGTGGAATGGGGTGAAGTGATGAGAGCGAGGGTGAGGGTGTGTGATGGCATGCAGGTATGGGGGGTGATAATTGTTGAAGGTTGACTTACCAGTGTCCGTTACTCCTCCAACTCCGGCCAGGCCCTCTGGATGCAATATTGCCTGTACCTGCTCCTCCCAATGCTATGAGTTGTGTGGGAGGAGGTGGGGGTCCACCGCCAGTCCTTCCCCCATAGGTCGTTCCACCTCTTCCTGATGTCATCCCTTGTTGTTGGGTGCTGTCACACGGCTTTGACCCTGTCCACGATTCTCCGCCATAGCTCTCTCTACCTTTCTATTGACCTCTGCTGCACCTGTGCTCCAAGGATCTGTGGGTCTACCCTGACGATTTCCTCCTCCATGACCCTTAACTCCTCCTCAGTGAAACAGGGGTGTCTTTGTGGTGCCATGGGTGTTATGTGATGTGTGTTGGTGAGGGTGTGTTGGGTAATGTGTTGGGGTGTGTGATGTGGAGTGCGTGAGGGGTGTATGGGCATGAGTGGTGTGTGTGTCTAGTTGTCGCAGTGGTCTTGGTGTCAGTCTGGTGGCAATGATTTGTAATTGTAAAGGGTTGTGGGTAATGTGGGTGTGTGTTTTATAGTGGTGTGGGTGTGGTGTGTGTATGGGTGTCAGGAGTGTGTTGTTTGAATTGTCTAATGTAGTGTTATTTTGTCTGTGGGTGTCCATTCTGAGCACTGCGATATGTACCACCAATGGTTTACCTCCATTGAATGTCCGCTGTGGTGATTCGTGGGTCATAATGTGATGGGCGTTGCTCTGTTGGCGTGACGGTGTGGGTTCTTGGACCGCCACTTAAACACTGACCTTTGTGCTGGTGGATTTGTGTATGTGGCTGTATTCTGTCAGATTGGTGTGTGTGTGTCATAATATGGTGGACGGATATTCGCCAGTGCGGCGGTAAGTTGTCGGCCATCAGCACAGCGGTAAGCGCCATTTACCGCCAATATCATAAAGAGGGCCTAATGTCTTAAGATATCTTTCCATTTTATATAGTGTGGCATGCCATTTATGTTTTCAGAAATAATTACGAGGGCTGTGACCATTCTTAGTAGATTATGCCTTGTTTATGAAGAAAGTGAAAGAATTTTAAGGTGTGATCTATGTGTGCTGTCCAGTGGCGTCAGGGGTAATGAGACTAGGGAAGGGTGGAAAGATAAAAAAAAGAAAAAGGGTTTTTGTTATTGTACCTTTGTAACCTAAGCTAATTCTTTTGGGCAATGCTGACTTCCCCAACCCGCAGTCAAGTAAGGGAGATATGTGTTCTGAGAAGCGGGTTATTGTTTCCATCAAATTATTTTTTTATAAACCAATTTTTATAGATTTTTCTGAACAGAGCCACACTGTATTGCACTAGGCGCAAGTTGTAACACCATGTGGAGCAGTATATAGACCATAATGAGATAACCACAGTGGCAAAAAGTGTAGATGGTGATATAACTCTTGCAAGAAATATTCTGATAGGCACCCACCTCACACCAATTGACCCAACTAGTTCCCTCACACTCAACTATTTTTTTTGGACAACCCCGGGCATCATACACAGGGTTTTTCTTGCTGGGCACACCAGTCGGCTCCCCTTTACCAATGCAACAGGGTTGGAGGGATAGGGTTATTCCATTTGGCGGTAATATCGTGCTTGGCTACTAGAAGCACAACTCCCAGAAAAGACCTGTCTGCCCTTGATTAACCAGCTCCCTCCATCCCCCCAACTGTTACGACTCTGCCGTCCCATCTCTAGGGGGTGTGGTAAATGGTCTATCTGTAGCCTGGGAATCATCAGTAACACTCACCCAGAGTCCCTTTCTGACTCCTGTTTGCTTCCCTTTTCGATATGGCATGCTATGGAAGAACTACATTTGCTCCCATGGACTTCAGGTCCCATAATGCACTTTCTGGTAGTCGGTAAGACCTGTAATCTTCTGTCCATTGCTTCCTATGGGGAAAGTCCGGTTGTTCCTTTATACTGGATTCTCTCCTCCAGGACTTGTGAAAGACTGCAACTGCACACCCCTGTGACCTCTCTTGTGCAGCCCAGCCATGTGATTCAGCTCTAGGCTTGCTGCTGCCTGGAACTGCTTATAAGCTGCCATTTCCTGAAGCTCCTCATCATGCATTGGAGTTCAATACCTTTGTGTACCATACCCCTTGATGGATTGTGCTCCAGTCCTGTTCCTGTTCTGAGTGAGCTTGAACCTGCTCTCTGTTTCTCAGCCCTGTTTCAGCTTGTTTCAGCCAGAGTCTGTTCCCTGTTTCTCAGCCCTGTTCCTGCTTGTTAATGCCAGAGCCTGCTCCCTGTTTTCCAGTCCTGTTCCTGCCTTGTTTCAGCCTGAGCCTGTTCCCTGTTCCTGCCTTTGCCTCCTAGTTTGTTCCTTCTGTTGCTGTTTTCTCTTGGGTTATCGTGTCTGGTAAGTGTACTATCAGTCTTCACCTGTGTATAAGTGTTTTCCTTTGTACTGGGGTTAGCGCCTGGTTTCCAGGAGGCAATTCCAGCCCCCATCCTTTGTCTAGTGTTGAATGTAGTCTTTAGTGCCTACAGTGACAGTGTGCTATTGCTGTTTTCCAGGAATTGCGACTGTGTTTCCAGCTGGACCTACAAGGGCTAGTCTCGTGTACAATCCTTGTTTGTGGCCTAAGGGTCCAGAGACAGAATCACTTCTGCTGCCTCCTTTCTATGGGGTTTGTGGGGTGACTATCTGAAAGAGTAATCTGCACAGAGACATTGACATTCCCTGTTGCTGTGGGAAGTTCTTACCCTATGTTGCTGTGGGCCTTACCCTATGTACAACCTTAGTGATAACCCCAGCGTGTTTGTTGATTACTGATCCGTTCCTTGTTTGTTCACACTAAGGCTGCTCTGCCTTCACATTCCTGTTTTCTTTGCCTTACCATAGCTCTCCTTTCCCCGTGTATGCATTTAGCTGCTCTTCTGCTTTGGTACACTACCTACTTGGGAGATATTCTGTGACCTCAAGGGGTGCTCCAACCAGAGTCCAGACAAGACCAGCCCGAAACCGTGACAGAAGACCTGCCCGAAACTGTGACACCAACAAAATCAGTAAGGGGCGAGAGCTCCACTTCCCATCCCAAAACTTCAGTCAGTTCCATCACTATGGATGTCCAATAGGTTTGGATTTTTGGCAGGACTACACAATGTGAAAGAAGTCTGCTGGAACTTGTCTGCAACGTGGAAAGGCAGGGGAGGGAAGAGTTTCTGCATGAAATTGGAGGGTAGGGACAGGTAGGCACAGTGGAGGTAGTACATCTGTATCAGACGCAGCCTGGAGGAGATAACAAGGACCTGCGGGGGCCATCAAAGTATCTCGCCAGTCCACGTGGTCAACTGGACCCAACCATCTCTCCCAGCGTGCCCGGAGATGGTCAAGAGACCCTGGGGAGTTAGTCACCAGAGTGAGGTAGATTTGGGATACTCCTTCCTTGCCCTGTGTGGCCTTTAGGAGCACCTCTAGCAGACTGAATTCAGGGAGAGGGTCTGCCTTAGTCATGTGTGTCTGGAGAGCATGGCACACCTGCAGGTATCTGTAGAATTGTATGTTTGTGAATGCATAAGTGTCACAGAGATCTTGAAAGGAGCGCATGTGTGAGACAGTCCACACATCTCTGAGTAGGGTTATAAAAACTAGATCCTAGCCCATAAAACCCTTCAATGCCGCCACTTCTCTAAGCCAATTTCCATGCTAAAGAGGGTTCTCTTGGTTGAGACGTGCACCACACCAAGTGTGTTTCAGGGATGCACGCCACAACAGAAAACCCCCCGCTCACCTCTGGAACCACGGCTGGGATCGGGAAACCATACATCAAGGCCAAGATCTGGGGGAACCCCATTGTTAGCACCTCCAAGCAGTAGGCTGGTTTGGACCACCCCCACAGTGAATCAGTCACTGATCACCAGCTGCTGGGAAGCATTATAATAAGTGGACACGTTGGTAATTTCCAGGCCACCTTCAAACTGGGTTCATCGGCAGTGAATCAGTGCCAGGTGGGACCCAGATCCATGCCAGAGGAAGGAGGTCACTGTTTTTTCTAGGCTTCGGAACCAGGCTTTTGGGATTGGATGAGAAAGTTCTGAAATATGTAATGAAATCTTGGCAAGATCATCATCTTGTATAAGGCAATTTGTACCATCACGTTTAGTGGTAGGGCTTGCCATTTACTGAGGTCTTCTTTTGCCTTATTAGTTAGTGATTCTATGTTAAGAGACCAGTGAAGTGCCACTCAGATGACCAATTAACAGGAGCTAAGACCTTGTATGGGGATGGTCTCTTGCCAGTCAAAGCAATCTCTTGTCAGGCCCAGCGGAACCCCTACTGACTTGGCCAGGTTAACCCGGAGACCAGAAATGTCTCCAAAATTTTGAAGTATATGGAGACAGTGAGGGCCGCTAACCTCAGGGTCCGACAGATACAGGAGGGTGTCATATGCATACAGCTCAACACAGTCCTCCTGACTGTCATTTCACCTCCAGCCATGCATTTGGGTGTCGCACCGGATGAGACATGCAAGGGGTTTGATGTCCGGCGTGAAGAGGAGTCTAGATAGGAGGAAGCCCTGTCACATCCCCCTCCGAATGGGAAGCACCCATTCATCTGCACCCGTGCAGTGGGATTGGTGTATAGGATCTGGACTAATCTTATGCGGTGGAGCCCAAAGCTGGCACGCTCCAGCATGTGGCCCAAGTACACCAGATCCACTGAATAGAAGACTTTTTCAAAGTCAATGAAAAGCAGAGCTGGGTGCGGCGGGAGTTGGTGGCGATGTGCAAGAGCCACATGAAGACAGCAGAGGCATTGGCTTGTGCTGTGGACCGGCATGAATCCACAATCACAAGGATGAGTGTGGTAAGGATCGTTTTAAGTCAAGCAGCCAGTAAAAGTGGCAAATATTTTGACCTACCCATTGATTAAGGAGATAGGGTCGTAATACGCACAAGAGGTGGAGGGTGGCTGATGCTTTGGTGTGACCACTAAAGTGGCTGCATCACCATTCTGTTCTGCCTCCTCGTACAGGGCAAGAAGGTGAGGTGTCAAAGTTTCTACAAGTTTAATGTCGTATTCTGTGGGGATGCCGTCTGGGCCTGGAGTTTTCCCAGAAGCGACGCCTTAAATGGTGGTGGTCACTTCTTCAAGAAGACAAGAATGAAGGTGTCAAGAATTTGGGCCTCTATTTGGGAGAGTTTTGGGAGAGGCATGACAGGGAGGAATTGACGGGTTTCGTCAGGGTCTGGATAGTGGGATGACACATAAAGGTGACAATAGTAACGTTCAAATGCGTTAGCGATGTCTGGAAGAGAGTGGTGGGTTACCCAAGACTTGTCCACAATTTCAGGGATAATACTGTTGGTCAGCGGGCGAGACAGCAAACAGTATAGGAGCTTCCCATTTTTGTCACCCTAATCATAAACCATGGCTGTCAAGGCTCACCAAAGATGTTTGGCAGCTTCAAATGATTAGAGTCAGATCTCCTGCCTGATGATGTCCAGCCAATGGGGATCCCTTCCCAGAAGATCAGTAGAGAGTTCACCCTCTAAGTGAAGGGTGCATGCTTCAAGTTGTGTAATGTGGAGGAAACGGGTGAGCTCCTGCTTCAGAATATGCTCCTTAGCGTGGCATCTAATCGTCGCCTTGCCAGCGGCCCAAAGGGTTCCAGCTCAACAGATCCTGCATTATGTTGAAAATACACCAGCAAGTCCTCACGCAGGGCGTGGGTAAAGGTCTTATCTTGAAAGAACCATGCGTTGAGATGCCCGAGATGGAAGAGAATAGGAACACAGTCAGATATGGCTCAAGGTAGAATTTGAACATTGGTCACTGAGTGACAGTCCGGGGCTGGCAGAGAAACCAGATCAATCTGGGAGTGGATGTGATGGGCTGCTGAGGTGTGAATGAACTGAATCCAATGAGTTTTCCATACCCGCTAGACATCACAGAGGCCCAAGGTAGTGGTCCAGTCTGAGAGTCACCTGGCACATGTCTGGCGAACTGCTGATGGTGGTCCAGTGGCATCTTCCTCTAGGGCCAGAACCAAGTTGAAGTCCCTGCCTATGATAGTCAGGTCCAGCTGGAGATCCGGAAGGACTGTGGATAATTCTTGGAGGAAGGCATCCTGAGGCATTTGGGGCACATAGACCATGGGGACCCCTTCCCTTTTGTGAATGGGTTAGCACCAATTTGAAAGTGGTGCTAACTGTGATTGTTTTGTGACCGCATTCACGGTCACAAAAGAATCATAAATCGGACTGCGACTCGCAATTAGGAAGGGAAAGCCCCTTCCTAAATCCGACCCGCAAACTCTTTTCGCGATTCGGTAATGTGATTATGAAATTGCAAATTTGGCTTTGTGCATTGGAAAAAGCTTTTTTCTCGTTGCAAATGGCCCGATACTGCGGATGCTGCAGCACACCTCTAAGGAACTGGGATGAAGGAAGATGACAGGGCGGGGTTGCCCGAGGACACAACATGGCCACTTGAAAAAGGACTATTAGTCAGTGCACTGCTCAAGGGCCCGGTGGGTGAGCCATGACCCTGTTGTGCCCAGGCCGCCTGGGGCATCCATTAAGACCCTGCTCCACCTCCAGGGGGCCGACTGATTCCTGCCTTGTAGTGCTGTACTCAATGGGGCTTTGGGGGTTCTAGCGACCTCGCCCTACTTTGGGGGCCGTCCCCTAGTCTGACTCTGCTGGGGCCTCCCCTCGCAGTGATGCCCTGGGCCACGGATTTCCTGCACCCTCAGGGGAATCCCTTCTTTGCTCAGAGCCCTGCTCTGACTGACTTGAGGATCCAGGCCACTGTTCCAGCCTGAAGATGGCCTGCTCCTAAGGGCTTCCTTGCTGCTCTTGCTGCTGTAAGGCAAGCAGTACAGGGAAGGTCATCTCTGAATTTCATCCTTCTGCTGCCGGCCACCACACCCAGTGCACTCCAGCACCTGTCATATCCGGCTGCTCATGCTGCCTACTGGTAAGCGGGCCAGGTAGGGGATGCTCACATAATCCACTGAACTTGGCTTCTTGGAACTACTTGCTATGAGTAAAGACAAGGCCCCGCCACCTGTCCTAGTACGGACTAAAATGTAGCGATTTATAATGTCGTGGGGGCCGTGGGCTCTGGGATTTCCTCTCGCATGGCAGACTCACTTGGACATGCTCAGCCTGACCTGGCCACTATCCTTAAGGGCAGACAGGATTTGAAGGTGGCTCTGGACAACAGGGTTGGCAAGGTGCAGGCAGATGGATGTGGTTCTCCTATGCCAGGATCTCCACAAAGTCACTGCCAGATCGGGCAAAGCCAAGCGCCGGGTGTTCTCTATGGAGAACGATGTGTCCATCCTGATGTGGCAGGTGGCTGGACTTCTGACTTCGACAGCTGCCTTCGAGGAGCAGGTGGAGGATGCAGAGAACCGCTCTTGCTCCCGTAATCTGCACAGAGTGGGATTCCCTCAGGGCATGGGACGCTTGATGCTGCATAATTTCTGGAGGACTGGTTTCAATCATGGGGCCTGGAGTCATCTCTTTTACTTTGGTTTGTAATGGAGGGGGGCTACAGGACCCTGTCACTTGATGCTGCAAAATTTCTGGAGGACTGGTTTCACTCATGGGGCCTGGAGTAATCTCTTTTACTTTGGTTTGCAGCGGAGTAGGCAACAGATCCCTGTCCCAGCACCCTCCCTTTTAGGCCCAGGCACTGACCATGATTGCCCAGATCCTCAAATTTTGCAACAGGGATGCAATCTTTAAAGAGGCCCAAGGACGGTCTGATCTCTGTTTCCAGAACATACGTATCAGATTATTCCCTGACTATAATAGAGTGGCCCAACAGCGCCGTCGCTCCTTCACAGAGGTCAAGCAAAGGTTCTGGGCATTTGCCCTCCAATATATGCTCCTTTTCTCACAAAGTCCTCTTCAACTCTAAATTATTTTTCTTTGAGACCACTGAGCAGGCCTGGGAGTAAACTGAGGAGCAGAGGGACCCACGTACTCCCGTGGACCACCTGGGAACCAGTGGAGTTTGACGTTGGGGCACCGCTGGTTGCCCACAGAAGCCTTGAAAGAGTCAGAATACCCATTCCTACAAACCGCGTAATCGTGATGGGGGCCAGAGAGGCTCTTTGGGCTCAGACTTGGGGCTCCCTGCTTCTGGGATAGCTGGGATTGATGGCCGACTGAGCAGGGCCTCACCATCATGCCCCCCCAAGGGGGAGGCATCCCAATTAGGCCCTGTCTATGTCTGCTCCCGTGGCTCGGGGACTCATTGTACTTGAGTGGCAGCTTGCTCTGCTTCTTGGTAACTTTCTGCTACCCCAAAGGTAACTTTCGCCGATATGGTGTTCTCCTTCATGGGGGTCTGCTGGGCTTCTTATGCTCACTATACGGAATAAATGTGGAACATGGCTGTAATTGCACTGTGCATGGTGGTTCTAAAACTAATACAAATTTTGTTATTTAAAAAAAAAAAAAACAACAGAACATGACAGCGCAACTTTTCCGAGCCATGTAGAAGTTCTTTGTCACAATAACAATGGCTAGAATTTAAATTGTGAAGGGGCCTATTTTATGTAATACCTGTTTCCACCCAGGCCTGTGAAGAAAAGGACTGTGGTACTTTCCTTGTCCAATACTAGAAAGTGTATAGACACGAAGCTCTCTCTAAGGGAGAGAGAAGAAATATTGGTCTAGATAGAAGAGACTAGAAAGTCATTATCTAAAGCTGCTCAGCTTGATTGCTCTCACTATTCACCTCACCTTTAAGAAGAGGCACTTTGAATGAAAGTATGTTAAGAGATGATGGAAAGGGCAATAAGAGATTGATGTAGAATAAAGTCATAGGGGGTGATTCTGACCTTGGCGGTCTTTTCGCAAGACCGCCGAGTTACTGCTGCGGTAAAGACCGACGACCGCGGCGGTATGCCGCGGCGCGTATTCCGACCGCTGGGAGCGTTCCGCCGGAAAACCGCCAGCAGCCACACTGGCGGTCGGCGGGAAAGTGGAGACTGGTCAACCTCCACCGCCACGCCAGCAGAACACCGCCCACAGAATTACGACCCACATTTCTGTGTGGCGGTCTTCTGTTGGCGGTCTTCTGTTGGCGGTCACGTCCCTATGGCTCCCGTCGCCTCCCGGAGGACCAACGCAAGGTAAGTTGATCGTCCGTGAGGGGAGGGGGTGGGGGGGGTGTTGTGTGATGTGTGCGTGCATGGGGGTGTGTAGAGGGGGTGTGTGAGTGCGTGCATGCGGGCGGGGGGTGCTGCTGTGCCTATGGGCAATGTGTGTAGTTCGGCGGGTGCGCATGTTGGCATGTATGTGTGCGGGTATGTGCCCCCGTTGTGTATGTGTGTGTGTAGGGGGTGTGCATATGTGCATGTTGGGGGTGCGTGCATGTCGGGGTGCGTGTATGTGCATGTCGGGGTGGGGGGGGCAGGGGGTTTGTAACATCTCTGGGGGGTGGCAGGGGGTGGAGGGTGTGGGGGGGGACTCGTGGGGGGTAGTGGGGGGTGGGGGAGACCCCTATCAGTGCCAGGGATGGAATTCCCTGGCCCCGATAGTGCCTACCGCCATGGTTCGCATGGCGGTTCCCGACCGCCAAAAACCGCGGCGGTAAGCAGGGTCATGATGCGGTTGGCGGTCTTGGGTCGACCGCCGGGCCGGAGTGCGCAAACTCCAGCCCGTCGGTCATGACCGCCGTGGCGGTCGGAGTGGGAAAGTGGCGGTCGATCGCGGCGGTGACCGCCGCGGTCAGAATGCCATTTTTTGGACCGCCGGTCTGTTCGCAGTCCGACCGCCGCCTCTCCGCCGACCGCCGGGGTTAGAATCACCCCCATAGTGTCAAATTATGACAACGGAGGCCTTGGTTCACAAAGATCTTTTCTGCAAGGTCTGCAAGTGTGACTCCTGGAAGTTCAGGAGTAGGTCAGACTTTTTCACACTTATTCACAGAAAAATATTTGTGAATCTGGCCATACCTGTGCTTTATTTTCACATGCTGTTAATCGTGTGACGCAGCCTATTATGCATACTATATATTAAAGATATCTGATTATTTAGTGCTCACTGAACGGATACCACAAAGTAGGTGGGGGGATATTGTTGGGTCTTTTTCTTTTGCTTAATTGTGGTTGGTTAACACTGCTGGTGGAATGCTGGGCTTTGGGGAACTTTCTGTGAGTTAATGAAATTTAGAATGTGAAGGGGCGGTTGAAGAGGACAGTTGGCTCTACAGTGGTTGCTGTGTTAAAGGATAGAAAGCACAACTTTATTTCTGGAACAAATGAGTCTGGTAGACAAATAAAGAACACACTCAAGGAGTATTATTTAGAAAAGCCAAAGCAAAATAAATTGTAAAAGAAAAAATATCTGGGAGGAACAAATCGGCTCTAGAATATTATAAATGTGGAAGCTCTTCACATTTGAGCAGTTCTGAAGCTTGTGCTGCCATGGATCGTGTACGTGCTAAGTGTGGGTAAGAAGGGCATTTTGCTTGCATGTGCAAGTCTATCACTGCCACTGCCAGTGATTTGCCCAAGAAGGTTCGCAAAATTCACTCAAGTAAGTTATGTGATAATGACACAACTTCCAGCAATGAGAAAGAGGTTTTAACTATAGATAGTGTGTGCATTTCAAATGCATCATCTGTTAAGTGAGTAAACAAGGAGGTAGTGTGGGGGTGTTGCCTGACATGATTAAATGTCCCTTTTGTTTAAGAGAAATTGATGATATAGAAGTTAAGGTGATGGCTGATCCCAGATAGTGACTTCACTCTAATTAGTGAGAAAGTTTGGGAAGAATCATTTAAGTGGTCTTCTCCAGAAACTCTTTAATTCATCTCATAGGATGTGGGGGCCAACCTATTTAAGTAGTTGGAAAATGTGATGCTTTCCTCAAATCAAGGATAGTTTGATGAGTGGTGTGCTGTATGTACCCAAGGAAGATTTCTGTTTGTTGGGTTGGCTCGATCAAAGAAATCGTGGAATATTGTTAGACCCTAACAATCTTCCTCAAGTTGTATTGATAAGGCCTATTGTAGGGTCTATTGTGTCTGTAGTTTGAATAAAGGTGCACTGTTACACTAGAAAGAAAGAGATAAGCTTACCAAAAGAGATTGAAAATAGCGACTAAGTACTGAGTGAATTCAGAAGAATTCAGGAGGGCCCTCAAGCACCCACTTGGGTGACAGGTATCATCATCGGGCTTACTCCTCACCAGACTGGTGCTGCAATGCCTGGCGGGCTACCCAGTATTCTGGGTGGCACTCAACCAATGTAGAATTACTCACAGCAAGGGTCTGGGTAAGAAACTGAATAAAGTGCGGAGAGTGTAGGAAAAGGAACAGGATTAATAAAATTGGCTCTGAACCTGAGCCATTATTTTAATATGATAGGAATTGGGTTCAGGCCAAGATTAAAAACAGCAATATGAGAGTGTCGTTGGGAGTAATGTACCATTACACTCTATAATTAGGGAAGGTAGTTTACCTAATCCGACATGGTCAACATGTTTTGCGTCTATGGTTGGTCACAAGGTGATCCTATGACGCTTCTTCAGGACCCACGAAAACCTTTGATTGTTATACTACTTCTCCTATGTGTCAAAATGTTTTTTAACTAAGTGCACATCTAGTCACTTACAGGGTAGAAGACAGAATATGTCTAAGTCAGTTGGTCAGTACAGTCGCCCTGCATATAATCAAAAAAGACATAAAAACAATTAGTGCCGGTGGATAACACTGAAAAAACACTCAATCTCAAGCAAAGATAGTGACAACCACCCTTAATCCGTGAATAATAAATAGTTATCTGAAAAGGTTTTCAAAAAAGATAAGTTTTAGCAATGCTTACCATCCCATATTAGAGATTGGGCTCCCTGGGTCTGCGCTAGCATCAACCAAGGAGAATGAACTAGATAAAAGTGATAATGATATGTGAAAATTTAGCACCGCACAATCGTATATGGAAACATGGTGTTGAACATGATTGCATATTAATAATGGGAATGAATCACTGATTTCAATATTCAATTCGTTTGTGCACACTTGTCTACATACGTATACCCATTGATAGTGTTCGGAAAAAGTACTGTGATAGAGAAGTATATATCTTATGCTGACTGGCAATATTTCAGACCTTCAATGGTGGCGTTGTATTTCGCTGCGTAATCTTATTGGAATTAAATTATACTGTAAGAGTTTATGTTTACCCAGACACTGCGATTACACACTTTTTCCAAAAGGGAAACCAAGTATATGCCACGACGTATATAGGCATCGGTTGTGGCAGGTTGCTCTAAGAATAAATGGCCGTGTGAACAGTCGGCCAGATGACGCATGAGTAAAGTCATCTTTAGAATTCAAAAAAGGGCCGGAAAATGGCCAAAAAATCCCCCGATAATCCTGCACTTACTTCAAATGTTCCTCGGTGCAACCAGGAACCTACCCGTCGCCGCGCGCCCGTAGACGGCATGTAGTTGCGGTACGAGGTTTTTTATGCTGACATTGAGAAGCGCGGCCGTACCGGAACCAACCAGCTGGTTGTTCCGGGTAGTGAAAACAGTCGATGGACTAATGTTGCGGCGGCCGTCTTAGGCGATCCATAAAGGACGGATCCAAGCACCATTGGGAAGGGAAAGTCGACTATGGGGGCCATCTTATATTGTTTGAAATAGTAATAAGGAGGTCTGTATAAATGGGGAGACACAACCCAAAAGTAGACCTTTTCTTTGTTTTTTTGAAAAAAACAATTCTGCACATTAAAAAAAACGATGTCAAAAGGGGCGTTGCCAAATTTTTATTGGAAGCTTTAAGTTGAATGTTAATTATTTATTACATTTAAGAATGGGGCAAAAAAGGGGGAGAGAAAAAAGGAAAGAGAAAGAAGAGAACGGCAGATGACAGGTAAGGGTCAGTCTGACAAGGTAAAGTCTAGAATTGCTGGAATATGATAGCCCTTATGCTTTCTAAAATTAAGGTGTTAATAAATTCCAGGGTATGTCATCATTCAGTCCTTCTTTGTGGGTTTTCAATCGGAAAACCCATCTTTGTTCGGTCTTAAATAGTACGTTAGGGTTGTTACTGACATTTCTTGGTACTTGTAACACTATCCACCACATATCATCAGGGCTGTGTTTTGCATCAATGAAATGTGCACTGAGCTTAGTGGTGATGCGGGAACATCTGATATTGCTCCGGTGTTCATTAATACGTAGTTTGACAGGGCGAGTCGTCATACCAATATATTTCAAATTGCAAGGACAGGAAACTAGGTAGATACACTGTCGTGTGTTACAGTTTGTATGTTTCTTAAGATGCCAAGTCCCAAAGTGGTCAAGGTCAATGCTGTTTAGACGTTTAGTGAGAGGACAGACATTGCATGTACCACACGGATAGTGACCCATCACTGGGGGTAAATTCCACAGTGTGTTTTGTTGTGGTGTCTCATTGGGCATACGAGGTCGAGTGTGGACAAGTAGGTCTCGTATATTTGTTGACCTTTTGAAGGCAAAAAGAGGTTTAGGAATTACTGTTCCACCGCTCTGTAGTATATTCCACCGTTTATTAATCAACTTTTTAATGGTGTTAGACAGTGGAGTAAACGTAGAGACACACGTCAAACGTGTTTCCGGGTCCTTAGGTGTTGAAGTTAGCAGAGCTTCCCTATGGTTGTTACGTGCTCTTTTATAAGCAGAGTTAATGATCTTGTTCGGATAGTGTCGGTCCTGTAGTTTTTG
The DNA here is from genome assembly GCF_031143425.1 of Pleurodeles waltl. Classification (NCBI taxonomy): domain Eukaryota; kingdom Metazoa; phylum Chordata; class Amphibia; order Caudata; family Salamandridae; genus Pleurodeles; species Pleurodeles waltl. The sequence continues at coordinate 352,907,804 of NC_090438.1, forward strand.
TTTCAAATCTCGAGATTGAGTGTCAAAGGTTTGGGGAGTGCTGCAATTACGTCGTAACCTCAAAAATTGCCCAAATGGAAGATTGTCCCGCAATGCTTTTGGGTGATGACTATCGTACATGAGTAAACTATTGCGATCAGTACTTTTCTGAAAGGTAGTGGTGGTGAGTATGCCATTATCAATTTTGATCACCAAATCCAGAAATTATATTTGTGTAAGGGATGAGTGAGCAGTGAATCTCAGGAATGGGTCCAGAGAATTAATCCAAGAGGTGAATTCGTCAATCTCATCACACGGGCCATTCCAGACAATGAGGATATCATCAATGTACCTCTTCCATAAGGAAATCTTATTATAAAATGGGTTGGCAGTTTGTAGTATAAAAAGTTTCTCAAAGTTATACATATACAAACATGCCAGACTAGGGGCAAAAGTGCTTCCCATTGAGGTCCCTTGAATTTGATGAAAAAGAGAATCTTCGAATTGGAAGAAATTATTTTTCATTGCTAGGGTGGCACACTGCATAATGAAGTGGACTGGGGTGGGAGATGTCCATGTACTAGCAAGTAGGGCAGTTTCCACTACTTGTAAAGTCGAGTCCTGTGGAATGTTTGTATATAGGGCTTCCACGTCAAGTGTGATAAGGGCTTTTGCTTCATTAGATAAATTGATGTTCTCAATCAAATTAAGAACATGAGTTGTATCTTTCAGAAAGGTGCTGGATTCTTGTACCAGTGGTTGAAGGAAAAAGTCACAAAATACAGAAAGGGGTTCAAGTACAGACCCAATGCCTGATACAATGGGTCGACCAGGAGGAGGAAAAATTCCCTTGTGTATTTTCGGAAGACAGTAAAAGTATGGAGTCCTAGGGTGTGTAGTATCTAGGAACTCGGCTTCCTTAGAAGAGATCCATGTATTGTTCTTAGCCTCTTTTATCATACATCTGATTGTTTTCTGTAGATCTGGAGTAGGGTCATGGATCAAATGGGCATAGTGACTACTGTCGCTTAAAAGACGTAAGCAATCCTGTCTATACTCATCAGTGTTCATAATTACTATTGCACCCCCCCTTATCAGCGGGTTTTATAGTGATAGACTGATCAGAGGCTAGGTCTTTCAGGGCCATCTTTTCAATGGCAGGTAAGTTCATGAATGGTCTATTAGGACAGATAGTGTCCAAATCTGCCATAACAGCTTTTTCGAAAGTTAACACCTCGACGGGGAGAGAGTGAGTAGGGGGAATGAAAGTAGATGGTTTTCTAAGTCCTGTATCATTGTTCCCAGGAAAACCCGGTCTATCTAGGAAGAAAAAATGTAGGCGTATCTTCCTGAAAAATTGTGCAAGTTCACAATTGAGGCGGAAAGGGTCTTCAGATGGAGTCGGAACGAAACCCAATCCTTTATTCAGGGCTGAAAGGGGTCTATTGTGTCAACTACAATGTATAGATTACTCCTTATCCTGAAAACTATCAAAAGAAATTGGGTCTCTTTAAAGGTTTTGTGCACAAGATTTTTCTGAAGGACAATGGTTAACCAGTTGTGCATAAACTTCTCAGGGTGCCTATAGCTTTAAGAACTGAACTAAGGAAGGAACTAGACAGACTGTGTGCACTGAATGTTATGAAACCAATAGAGTTCTGATCGGTTAGCCCAATTGTTTTAGCCCGCAAAGCCAATGGCTTGTTTCAAATGTGTGTGGATTTCCTTGATTTAAACTCACAAAGTTGAATGGACAGGCATCCCCTTCCCAATATTATGGAAATGTCTACCAGTTTGAAGGAGGGAAAGATTTTCCTTCCATTCACTATGACCTCGGCCTATCACCAAATTAATCTACATCATAAATCAAAATATCTAACATCTTTCATCTGTGGAGGTGAGGCGGCGTGGGTGTGAAGCATTGGATCTGTGCACTTCCGGCAGGAGCGATATCCGGCAGGCAGGCCGTGGTGTGGCTAAGTCAGGTGTCACGGATGTCGGTGACATAGCACTTCGGGGCTCACAGAGTCGTGGACTTCAGCGAGGCTGCAGCTGTGTCCGGACTGCAGGGTTGTTGTACTTCAGCAAGGACCATGGCTTCAGTTGCAGGCAGTGTCACGGGATCCAGCAGCGGTGTCAATCTGGAGTCGTCCGAAGTCACTGCACTTCTTGGTTTGTCACCAGCTCCTCCTTTCAAGGGCCCAGGGACTGGATTAGCCCCCACTTGGCAGGGTAGGAGTCTCAGCAAGAGAGTCCAGGTGCCGGTAGAGGAAGCCTTTGGTGGCCCTGAGACGTCAGAACAGACAGTAAGTTCAGTCCAATCCCTTGGAGAATCTTCTCAAGCAGGATACACAGCAAAGTATAATCTTTACCCTCTCTAAGGCAGAAGCAGCAACTGAAGGCCATCCCAGTAAAGCACACACAGCAAAGGGGCAGTATTCCTCCTCCAGCTCTTCTCCTTGGCAGAGGTTCCTCTTGATCCAGATGTGTTCTAAAAATCTGGGGTTTTGGGTCCACTACTTATGCCCATTTCTGCCTTTGGAGTAAGCAAACTTCAAAGGAAAGTCTCTGTTGTTCACAAAATCCTTCCTTGCCCAAGCCTGACCCAGACACACACTAGGGGGTTGGAGACTGCACTGTGTGAGGGCAGGCACAGCACATTCAGATGTAAATGTCCGCTCCTCCCTCCCTCCCCACTCTAGCCCAGTAGACTCATCAGGATATGAAGGCTATACCCAAGCTCCTTTTGTGTCACAATCTATAGGGAATTCACACCAGCCCAACTGTCAGTCTGACCCTGACGTGGAATACACAAGCAGGAAGAGGCACAGAATGGTTTAAGCCAGAAAATGCCCATTTTCTAAAAGTGGCATTTTCAAACTGACAATCTAAAAACCAACTATACCAAAAGAAGTGTTTTTAAATTGTGAGATCAGAAACCCCAAACTCCCCAACTCTATCTGCTCCAAAAGGAAAAGTGTACTTAAAATTTATTTAAAGGCAGCCTCCATGTTAACCTTTGAGAGAGATAGGCCTTGCAGCAGTGAAAACTGAATTTAACAGTATTTCACTGTTAGGACATGTAGAACACCTCAGTACATGTCCTACCTTTAACATACACTGCCTATGGGGCTACCTAGGGCCTACCTTAGGAGTGTCTTATATGTATAAAAAGGGAAGGTTTGGGCCTGGCAACTGGATACACTTGTCAGGTCGAATTGACAGTTTAAAACTGCACACACAGACACTGCAGTGGCAGGTCTGAGCCATGTTTACAGGGCAACTAATGTGGGTGGCACAATCAGTGCTGCAGGCCCACTAGTAACGTTTGATTTACAGGCCCTAGGCACCTGTAGTGCACTTTACTAAAGACTTACTAGTAAATCAAATATGCCAATCATTAAAAAGCCAATTACACATACAGTTTACACAGAGAGCACTCGCAAGTTAGTACTGGTCAGCAGTGCTAAAGTGCCACAAATTGCAAAAACAGAGTCCGGTACACAGTCAAAAACACAGGAAGCAGAGGCAAAAAGACAGGGGAGACTACGTCAAGGATGCTAGGTTTAACAGTGGGGCATCTCTCACTTCAAGCCATATTTATGGGGCACGTTTCACTATTTAGGTAGATCATAAAACTTTTGTAGATCTTTTCAACACTAAAGGAGGAAATAGGGCCTTTCTGAGCACTGCCAAGTGGCAATATAGATTATTTGAGCACAATTATAGAGTGGAATATGTTACTGGAGCCAAAAATGTGATAGCTGAGTGTCTTTCTCCTCTTCCTAACAACCACCAGGTTGGGGAAGACTGTAGTATAGATCACTGAGGGTATATCTACTAAGATTTTGCTCTGAGTTTGTGTCACAAAAGTAACTTGATGCAAAATGTTTTACTTTCCAGCCCAAATCTTGTTTTGCGCTGGAAAATCACTTGAAAGTAATGCAAAGCACTCTTGCTTTCCATTACTTAGCACCAAGAGGGCGCTCCATGGGTGGTGCATGGGCGTTCCCTTGCAAATACCCAAGGTTTTTGCCCCAAAACCAATTTATTAAATAAAAGAGACAGGGGTTTGCATAAAAATAGTGCCCATTTCAAATAAGTGTTATCACAGTGAAATACTTTTATTTCTCCTCTAGTTTCTGACTTTGCATGTGTGCTGCACTGTACAGCACACAGACAAAGTGAGAAAAGTTTTAAAGTTAGTTTAAGCATAGTATTGTGTACTGAAAGGTGCAGTGGTGTGTGTGTGGTGTTCGGTAGCATATTTCAGGGCTGATGCTAGGGATAGGGGAGGATAGTGCTAGATTTCTGTACATATGGCACTATTCTGCTCTCTCCTTCTCACACAGTGCAGGCAGAATTGTTACCTGCTGCACTGTGTGAAAATCTAGTAACTGGGGGCCTTAGTGTCTGTGTAAACAGTGGAATATGGGACTGAGGGTGCCATGTCAAAGGATGACTATTAGATTGCATTTAACCAGGATAAGAATTTGGTGGAGGTTAGGGATGGTATTCTTCAAGAGGGGCCTTTTTTGAAGCTGTGTGATTAGTCGGATAACAAGTAGAAGTATGTGTTTGAAGAAAAGCCCATTATTAATAATCTCCTTTTTCTTTCAGATATGTATGCTGTATCTTTTGCGATGAGAAATGAAGTTTTGTTTTTGACTCCCAAGGGGCACATAAGGATGCACGTGATAAAAAGAAGGAAGAAGGAACATTTTTGGTCACTAGGTTTGGACAAGAGTGCTGAGCCTGTTGTGACTGCCTGTCTTGTGCTGTAAATCAACAAATCACAGTTTACTGTTCCTAATCCTGTTTAGACTATTGCTATTCCCAATAAAGCTTAGAGCAAGTTGGCCATAGGCATCATTGGCTCTATTGAGGTATGTGGAGGTATTCAAGAGTATGGGATTATAGTCATTTATTTTTTTCTGGTCATAGTTTTTTTCAGTTAAAGGCCAGAAGTTAAGTTTGTAAAACAGCTGGTGGGTCTAAACTGTTTGCAAATATAAAGTCAATTTGTGTCAGAGAAGGAATTCCAGACGAAATTTTAACTGGCAATGGCAGTTAGTTCATATCCTCACACTTTAAAGATTTTTTTCAACTAGTTTAGATTGAAACATTCCAAAACTTTGGTATACCATCCCAGGAGAAATTGTCTAGTTGAGTGTTTTTTTTAGAGTCTTCAAACATAATCTGTAGCTTGCTGTAACGCTCTTCGTATTTAACTACCAGCTCCATCTTGACCACTGACTCCATTTTGTGTTTAGCTTAGCTTCATATACTGTCAGGTATTTTTCCGCACACAGCTTGTGCAACATGGTTTCTCTCTCTTTCTCAGCAAGGCAAGGACATAACACGGAGGAGTGAGGGAAATATAAGGATGTACCAAAGAATGTTTATGGTACGGCAGGGAACAGTCCGGTCTTGGGTGCTCACCTTGGGATGTGGCTGATCTCTAACGTGCCCTTTCAACAGAGACTGGCACAGCCAGCGTTTGAACAAGATCTTACAGTATGGGAGAGGGGACTTTCCAGAATTCTTCTCTCCAGCTTGTGCAAGGTATTTAAGAAGGAGACTTGATGACTGGGGTTAGATCAAACTCATTCGAGGAGGCGGACGCCTTTGCCCGGTTTGCCTGGCTCATTCCCATTGAGGGTGGTTCTCTCTTTCGACAGTAGCCTGGGTTCTCGACTTGAGGTTGGCAAAGAGATTATGTCCCTATCAAGCCCCATGGTGATGCCTTTTTAATTTTCATTTTTAGCTTTGCATTGTGCATGAATACATAAGCACTAGATGTAGATATATTATCCATGATTGAAGTAGTGTATTTTACTACTTCTCCTCTCCAGCTTGTTTAAGGTATTTAAGAAGGAGACTTGACGACTGGGGTTAGATCAAACTCATTCCAGGAGGGAGACACCTTTGTCCAGTTAATTCCCATTGAGGGTGGTTCTCTCTTGCAGCAGTCGCCTGTGTTCTCGACTTGAAGTTGGCAAAGAGACGATGTCCCTATCAAGCACCATGGTGATGCATTTTTTATTTTTAGCTTTGCATTGTGCATGGATATATAAGCACTATGGGGGTCATTTTGACCCTAGCGGTCTTGGACCGCCAGGGCCACGAATGACGGAAGTACCACCAACAGGCTGGCGGTGCTTCAATCCCCATTCCGACTGCAAGCAGCGCTGCCCTGGGGATTCTGACCCCCGTACCGCCAGCCTGTTTCTGGCAGTTTTCACCGCCAGGAAGAGGCTGGCGGTAACGGGTGTCCTGGGGCCCCTGGGGGCCCCTGCATGCCCATGCCACTGGCATGGGCATGCAGGGGCCCCCAACAGGGCCCCGGCCTGCTTTTCACTGTCTGCATGGCAGACAGTGAAAAGCGCGACGGGTGCAACTGCACTCGTCGCACCGCCGCAACACCGCCGGCTCCATTCGGAGCTGGCACCTGTGTTGTGGCCTCATTCCCGCTGGGCCGGCGGGCGCTAACTTGGTTAGCGCCCGACGGCCCAGCGGGAATGTCAGAATAGGAGCCGTGGAATTTTGGTCGCGTGGCGGCCAAATGGCGGTTTCCGCCCGCCAGAGTTGGAATCACCCCCTATATGTAGATATATTATCCACGATTAAAGAAGTGTATTTTCCAGTAGCAGCTCAAGCGCGTGGCAGGGCAGGGCTGTGTGTGGAGGTGAAGAAAAATTAATGAACAAAAAAAAACACTTACCTGAATGCCCCGCTGCCGCCACCTCACACTCCTCTTGCCTTTGCCACAGGCTGCAGACACAGGCTCCCAGCCTGCCCTGCGCGCACTCTGAACGCTGCTGTCATGCCGCTGCCAGCATGACAGCAGCGTTCCAATTGGTCAGAGCGCCCAGCCAGGGCGCTCCTAGGCAGACTGGAAGAGTCTGCCTGATCTCTCCAACCCGGCACTGTGTGGCTGGGTTGGACAGAGGTTAGTGCGCATGTATATTTGGCCAGCCTGAGACGGCTGGCCTACAGATGAGGAGTGCTGAGCACACACCCTTTGTGCTCGCCATTACCTGTGGCCCGCCCCTTCTACACCACAATGGTAATAATCATAGTTTATTATCGTTGTAGTGTAGAAGTTTGGCTGCTGCTGCTGGTGGAGGGGGCAATACTCCTCCACCCAAACGGTACAGCTGCCCCTGGTATTTTCATTCTTTGTTTCCATCATTATTATTCTACTGCTGTGATTATTTTTAGAAGTGTATTTGTGTTGCTGCATTTCACCTACACGCTTTCGCTGTACAGGCCTTGGAAAGTGCCTTAATAAATTTATTACTCAGACTAAGAGTGCTGAATTGCTGGCATTCCTTTCATTTTGTCTTGTCTTACTCTGAAGTATAGCAAAGCACTTTGGTGTAGTCGGAAAGGTGGGAAAGGTTGAAAAGTGTGAAATATGTTTGGCAAATATGTTTGAGGACATAGAGCTGCAAGACGTACTGTTATGTTTAAAGAAAGTGCCTTTTGAACGTACCGGTGATTTATCTATTTTAGAGCAGCAAGGGTGGATATTTCTCTCTACTTATAGAAAAATGCAAGCAGTTAGAACAGGAGAATCAGCAATTAGAAAGGCGTCTTGTTGAAACTAAAAATACTGTAACTATGCTATCTTGTCAGAATAAACTGTTGCAAGACATGGGCGATATCTATCAGTCCGTGGCAGAGAAAGCTGCTGTTAAAGTTGCCCAGAACAAATTTCAGAAACACAAAGGCAGAATAAATCCAAAGACCGTTCATTTAGCAATTGCCAATGCAGGATTAAACTAGGATTCAGATTTATGGGCCACTAATGTATGGGAGAGCACTGATTTTTCAAATTCCAGTGATGAAGAGGTTAAAAAAGGTCAAGGCCAGTGTGAGCCAAATGAGCAGAACGTAGTTCGTGCACAGCCCATATTGAGATGAAAAATACAGGGCACTCCACAGAATCCGGGAGGTATTGAAATGCATTCTTTAGAAAATTATACTCAGCAAGAAGTTAATGGTTTTATGGACCGATTTAAACAGAAAAGTGGGGAAGCACTGCTTATGTGGATGGTGAGGTTATTTGACACTGGTGCTTCAGGGGTAGCATTAGATTCGGGAGATTCAAGGAAGTTTTGTACTCTTAGCACGGACCCCTTAGTACAAGAACAATTCATGAACTATGGGAATCAAGGAACAAACAATTTATTACAATTGGCAGTCATGGGATGTAATTAAAAATACCATACTAAATCAGACTGGCCACCAAATGATAAGCCTTGGTACACTTTAAGAGATGCCATGCAAAGAATTAAGGAAGAAAGTATGAAAACTGCTATTCTATTAGGTGACTCCTGACCTGTTTTTAAGGTTGGGATCGCTCCCCATGCCGCGCAGCTCCACCTGACTGCGCCCGTGCCCTTTACCCCGCCCTTGCTGCTGCTGCGAGTTCGAGGCCCTCCACCACCCGCAGGCTCCACCCTGCACCTCATCCCTGGTGTCTAGTGGTTGCCATAAGTATTGTGCTTCTGTCTTGTGACTGTCTGTTTATTTTTGTAATCTTTACTGCTCTTTGTCTTCTTTTCCTCCTTCTCTTAAACCTTTATTAGCCGTTCACCAACAGACCACATGTTGATTTAGAAAGACATACTGGGAATTGACATTTTAAAAGGAATGACTTTGTATTTGGATGATGGTTGTTATAAATATCGATCAAAGAGATATATTTCAGTGACAGCTATGAGGGTGGGTCATCTGAAGATACCCCCATTGGAGGTGAACCTATCAACCGACGTAATACGCCCAAAGCAATACGTATCCCAGGAGGGCAGGATGAAATAAGTAAGATTATCCAAGATATGATTGAGGCTGGCGTAATAGCTTCAACCACTACTGAATGGAAAAATTCCCTTTGGCCCACGTGTCGACCTGATGGGCGCTATAGAATGACTGTTGATTACCGCAAGCTGATTATATATACACCCTCATTGACAGCTGTGGTCCCTGACACCATCACTTTGATTGAAAGAATACTGAAACATACAGGGACATGGTATGCAACTATTGATATTGCCAATGTTTTCTTTTCTATACCATTGACCCCTAAGTGTCAAGACCAATTTGCTTTCTCATATTCTGGCAGACAATTCTGAATGTTATCTTTACCTATGGGGTATGTACATAGCCCCACCATCTGTCACCGGCTGGTGGCAAAGCATCTGGATGAAGTATCCATCATTCCAGGAGTACAATTGACCCATTACATTGGTAACATGATGATTCAAGGAGAAACACAAGAATAGGTGCAGACTCAGTTGGAACAAGTTGTGGAACTCTTGCAGAGCAAAGGGGATGATTAATCCAGATAAGATGCAGGGACCCTCTCAAAATGTGAAGTTTTTAGGGATTCAGTGGAAATAGAGAGGTATTGCCGCAGCCCAAACAAAAGATTTTAGAGTTTGCCTCCCCCGCACTAAGCAAGAGACACAGCGATTCATCGGATTGTTTGGTTTTTGGAGACAACATATTCCTCATTTGAGTCAAATCCTAGCCCCTTTGTACAAAGTAACGTGAAAAATGCATGAGTTTGAATGGGGTAAACAGCAGCAGTGTGTTTGATTTGGCAAAAGAGGTGATTCAACAGGCTATAGACTTGTGGTCAGAACAAGAAGGGGACATTGAGTAAACGTTGTAAACGTTCAGGGGCAATATGCAAATTGGAGCATGTGGCAAAAACAGGGAAGAACCTGGGTTTCTTGACTAAAAAGTTACCTGAGGCTGGGGAGCTATACACTCCCTTTGAGAAACACTCACTTGCATGCTACTGGGCTCTAGTGGATACTGAGCAAATGACCCTAGGTCATAATGTGATTTTGAGACCTGAGATTCCAATAATGCAGTGTGTGATGAGTTCACCTAAAACGCACTGCATAGGACATGTACAAGAAGCTAGTATCATATGTTGGAAATGGTACATACAGGACAGGGCTCGAGTGGGACCAGCAGGCACAGCCACTCTACATGAACAGGTGTCATAAAGCCCCTGTGCAGGATGAGGAGAGGGTGCAGGCAGTACCCCCGATAAAAGAGTCACCAGTGAGATGGGGGGAGCCATTTGAATCCTTGTCCCCTGAGGATAGGAAGCAATTATAGTTTACCTATGGTTCAGTCAAATATGTGGGGGCCAAAAGACATTGGAAGGCAGTTTCATATAACCCAGTCACCAAAAAGCTGCTGACCACTACAGGAGAAGGGAAGATTAATCAAAATGCAGAACTGTAGGGTGCGTATCAGGAGTTTAAGCAAGAATTGCCCAGAACTTGTCACATTTATACTGATTCTTGGCCTACTGTCAAAGGGTTAGCCACCTGGCTTCCCAAATGGCATGCACATAACTAGCAAATACATTCAAAGGAGGTGTGGGGCAAAGAATTGTGGCAGGAAATTTGGGAAATGTTAGAGCAAAGTACAGTTACTATTTATCATTTAGATGCCCATTGTCCACCAATTCACTAGAACAATGGTTCAATTTCCCTGCAGATGACAAAGCCAAATTTCAGAGACAGAGACATGGTGACACCAAATTCGGACTTGGTGGGGATGGCTAAATGGGTGCACCAAAAATGTGGATACCTGGGAGAGAAAGCCACTTACAGGTGGGCAGAGATTAGAGGTATGCCCTAGGTATGCCCTAGATTTGATAAAAACTGCAATCATGCAATGTCCTATTTGTCAACACTCCCAACAGAGGTCTGTCCCGCAAACTCTCAGAGGTCAGTTGGGGAGAGGGAAGTTACCGGGCAGATATGGTACATTGACTACATTAGGCCACTACCGACTAGTCGGGGGTGTCAATACGCTAGCACAGTAGTGGACACATATTCTGGTTACCTGATTGCTGTCCCTTGTATATGTGCCACTCAATATAATACCATCAGGACTCTGGACCTGGTAATGTTATATTATGGAGTACCACTCCAGGTCCAAAGTGACAATGGGTCATATTTCAAAGGAAAATTGGTACAATATTACTGTTTACAGCACAACATTGAGAGGATATATCCCATTCCTTATTATCCACAAGTTGCTGGACTGATTGAGAGAATGAACAGCTTACTGAAATCCCAATTATGAAAATTGTTGAATTGAACTTTTAGAAATTAGAGTGAGTATTTAAATGAGGCCCTCCAAATTCTGAATAACAGACCTCTTATAAATGCTGAGACTCCCCTGATGAGGATGTTCACCCCTGCATTGCAGATACAACCCCATGTGGCCACCAACACCGTCATGTATTGGGAAGTAAAACCAGGAACCTTAGCTCCTTATCGAGCCACACCAGAATCTGCAGGTCTTGACCTACATGTGTTAAAAGCTTACTCATTGAAACCAAGAGATTTGCCACTTTGTAAAACAGGTGTTGGAATACAGATTCCCCCGGAGCATTTCGGATTGATTGCGCCTAGATCTGGGTTGGCACTCAAAGGTATTCAATTCTTAGGGGGTGTGATTGATGCAGACTACCACGAAAAAAACAAGATTATTCTCTTGAAAAGTGGAGACACAGATTTGATGCTACAAACAGGAGACAGAATTGTGCAGATTATAATTATCCCTGTGTATGGAGGAATAGTTAGAAAGGGGACTGCCCCAACCCTTACGGTACGTGGGGAGGGAGGTTTTGATTCAACTAGCAAAATCCCTGGTGCTCAGGTGTGGGTGGAATCCCCAAATCACCCTCCAGAGCCAGCAGAAATTATAGCTAAGGGCCCAGATAATGTTCTTCCGATCATAAAAACAGGAAAGGAACAGTGGGAACACATCCCAGTTGACAAATCTGATTTGTGTGAATGATCATACTTGTCTGTTTTACAGATCATACTACAAAGTGTCTATGCACTGACTGTGGTGTGTGGTCTCCTTTAGGCATGTGTGTGTGGGGTCAAGAGGGACCAAAGACCCCCAACTCAAACCTGATTGATTGACCATGTCAAGCGGCACCTCAACTGCACTTGACTGAGAATATTTGGACCCACCTAGCACAAGTTGTGCTGAACAGGTTGGACTTTTGCATGGGATCAATGCAAAATACTGTGGATGTTCTATCTACTTGTTTGATTGCAATACCCACAATTGCAAGTGTACTACTGGATATTTTTTAATGCCACTGTTGAGGCAGATATGCTAATTAGAAATTATTAATGAATGTTTATGTATTTTGATTTACAAGAAAATTAAACGTAGAGAAATTAATGTGCACGTTTGAAAATTTGCCCACGAAGAGTGGCTGCCAATGTTCACAAATTATATTAAAAAATGACAAAAAATGTGTGAAATAATGAAAATGTGTAATAATAATGTAGTAGTATGTCATATTATTAAGATATATAACCGATGTTTTGCATTATGTTATAGTTAACTTAGCCGAAGTTGTGGCCTAGTTACCAGGCCTCATGCAGAAGCTGAATTTCTAGCGCACTGCACAGAAGCTGGTGTGTTGAATTGTCCATGAACCGCGTATGGTAATAAAATCTGCTGAGCTAGAATATTCTGCAATGTACCGACGGACAGGAGATGATGGAACTAAACATGTAACAATTTTGGTGTAAGGCAGACTCGATTTACTTTCCCAGGACTTGAACAATAGAAGCACTGACTGGAGAAGAAGATGCAACATTTTCGATACCTGATGAGCCAGATGATGAGGACATTGTACAGTAAACCAATCAACAAACTGAGAACAGCATAATATTAGAATTCATTGATTTGCAAATTTAATATTATTGGTTAGGGTAATAACTGGTGATTGACTGACCAATTAGGAATTAGGGGGATGGACTGGAAAACCTTAATAAAAAGTCATGACAGAGGGCTAAAAACTTCAGATGTGAGGGGTGAATTGATAATGTCAGAAGACGCAATTCTAGAATCTGATATTGGGCTCATGCTCTTGAGAGCCTGATGGGTTGCTGATTGATTGATGACCTGAAGACGAAGACTGACTTTGTTGCTGATCCATTCTGTGGATAGGTAGCCATGACAATGTGACTAATTAATTTTTGTGCCTTTCTTTCTAGGTACCAACTGCGCTGTTTGAATACGTTTTTCTTTTAGCTAGATGTTTTCTAAATTTGTGTTCTAAATTGTTTTCACATGAAGTCCCACATGCTAATGCAAATTTGTGTTCAGTAAGCTTCCTTTGGGTGACGTTGACAGTAACAAATGATTGACGAACTGATTGCTGAACTCTGCTATTAATGTAGATATATTCATCTTTGTTAGCTTACGCTGAAGCATTAGAGCATATGTTTTCTCAAGTTCTGATTAGATTGTGTTATTGGTGGTCACTAATAGATTAACTATGAGATAATTGAATAAAGTTTGAACTAATCCGATGGTTTAGAATTGTAACTAATAGGTAAATGAAAATTGCTAAAACGTATAATTGAGTTGTGGTTATTCATGAATTGTTGATATACCGTTTAATGGTTAATGATTCCTTTTAGTGGTTATTGATTGATTACATTAATTGTTGATGACACTGGTCACCACATGGCTAGGATACTCCATGCGATCCAAAAGGTTAATCGGCCTAAACGCGTCCCTCATGAGTTTACTTACTAATGACCAGGAGAGCTAGCACCACCAACTAGGATGGAATCGTTCAGGAACACAACGTGATATCCCATTTCAGTCCCCATGAGTACTGTAGGGACTGTCAAGAAGCAACAAATGAGAAGTGGGAAAATCTCGCTCAGATAACTGTGTATAATATCATCACTGGTGACACCTGTTACCGCATGTCCTGTAATCCTTATGATGTGGGAAAATGCACTCAACTAGGCCTAGAGGCAAAAACACGGTCTTCTCAAGAGATACCGTGGAAACACCAAACTTTATGTTGTTATCGAACGGATAAACACTGCAAAAACATGACCAACAACATGGTTTGCCTTCACATTGTGACCACCGCTAGTCACATTAAGCATGTTAAATTACTGGTGGGCTGGCTCTTTTCATGTGGAAATATCACTTTCATCTACATGCGCACTAATATAACTGGTGGACCGTGTACCTTTGTACGATTAGGACTCATGATGTTTCCATTTCATGCGGTACATGCTCGTTATTCAGGAGAAGCTATTTAATTAAATGAAAACTGTGATGCTGACATACAATTATTATCTAAATCAGGATATTTAAGATTGAGTCTCTCCATTGTAGGCATATCTGGCTTAGCCGTTTATAATACTAAAATTATCAATAAATTGGCATGCTTAATAGTTCAGAATATTAATCACACTTCTATTGCTTTGTCCAAATATTTACTAGATATATGTGGTACTAGAAAAGCTGCATTACAAAACAGAGCTGCTATTGATTATTTATTGTTAAAGCATGATCACAGTTGAACTGAATTTGAAGGCATGTGTTGCTTTAATCTGTCAGACCACTCTAAATCCATCCAGTCCCATATTGACACTTTACATGAATTGGTGAAAGGAGTAAAACAAGATGTGGATAAAGGGTGGTGGGACTCATTATGCAAGTGGTTGCCCGCGTTTGGACAATTACATAATGTTTTGGATGGGATACTTGGGGTAATTTCGATAGTTATAGCATTGTGCTGCAGTGTATAATGCATATGTAATTTGCTCGCAGTGTTTAAACCAAAACAAGTTAATTTCACACCCGTATGTTATGAGAGTCACTGGTCAAAGGGTGGAGTGTAATGCTATTTGTATTTAATCACCAGCTCAATCTTGACCACTGACTCCATTTTCTGTTGAGCTCAGCTATATCCACTATCAGGTATTTTTCCGCGCACAGCTTGTGCAACATGTTTTCACTCTCTTTCTCCCCAAGGCATGGAGGACTGAGGGAAAGATAAGGATGTACCAGACAATGTCTATGGCACAGCAGGGAACAGTTTGGTCTTGGGAGTGCATCTTGCGATGTGGCCAATCTCTCACATGCTCTTTCAACACGAAGTGGTAGAGCCAACATTTGAACATCAACCTACAGTATGGGGGGAGTTTCTAGAAGTCTCCTCTCTAGCTTGTTTAAGGTATTTAAGAGGGACACTTGACGACTGGGGTTAGATTGAACTCATTCCGCGAGGGGGACGCCTGTGCCCGGTTCATTTCGATTGAGGGTGGTTCTCTCTTTAGGCAGTTGCCTGGGTTACCGACTTTAAGTTGGCAAAGAGATGATGTCCCTATCATGCCCCATGGTGATGTATTTTTAATTCTTATTTTTAGCTTTGTATTGTGCATGAATATATAAGCACTATGTTACAAATGGGGACTTTTGTTAGCAGTCAGGGTATCCCCTGTCCAAGCAAGGACCCTCACTCTAGTCAGGGTAATGGAAAATCACCCTCAGTTAATCCCCGTTCACCTCCTTAGTAGCTTGGCACAAGCAGCAAGGCTTAACTTCAGAAGCAATGTGTAAAGTATTTGTTCCAACACACACAGTAATACAGTGAAACACTACAAAACGTACACCACATCAGTTTAGAAAAATAGGTTATATTTATCTAAATCAAACAAGACCAAAATGACCAAAATCCAACATAGACAAGTTAAATTATGAATTTTCAAAGAAATAAGGGTCATTTGCATGAAAACATTTTCTCATAGACAATGAATGGGTAAAAACCTTTGATACATCTGGCCCTAAGAGTCTTGCTCCATAGAAAACAATGAAAATGTTGATTTTGCACAAAGTACCTTGTTAGCATAAAAAATAAAGCCACACGGGCTAGCGTGCTTCAGAAAAGGGCAGCAATGCATCAGTTCCTACCTCGCAAGGGAGGCCGTGCGTAATTTCTTCTTTAGTCAGGTCGGCGATGTGTCATTTTTCTTCCTCGCAAGAGAGCGATGCGTCAATTTCCTGACGGGCACCTCGGATCCGCTCTGAGTCTGGTTGACTTTGATGCCCAGGGACAATTTGTCGAACATACGGTCGCACTGTTTTAGAAAATCACTTTGCGTGGGGTTTGCATCATTATCAGAAGCCGCAAGCGCATGTTGCGTGTCACTTCTCCATCCACGATGCGTTGCTCTCCCAGGCAAAATGCACGTGGGGCATCGATTTTAGCCACGAGGCAGCAGCATGTCGTTTATCAGCCGCATTGCAGATGGTGCGTCCAAAATTTCCCCGCTCAGCGTTCTGTGCATGGATTTTCAGCTCTTGTCTACCAACTTCTCCTTTCAAGGTCTCAGGGACTGGATAGGACACCACTTGGCAGGAAAGGAGTCTAAGCAGAGAGTCCAGATGTTAGCAGAGGCAGTCTTTGATGGCCGGAGACTTCAAAACAGGAGGCAAGCTCAACTCAAGCCCTGGGAGATTCTTCGCAATCAGGAATATGCCACAAAGTCCAGTCTTTGTCCCCTTTCACAGGCAGAAGCAGCAACTGCAGGATAGCCCAACAAAACACAGTCAAAGGCAGGGACAGCACTCCTGCTCAGCTCTTCAGCTCTTCAGCTCTTCTCCTTGGCAGAGGTTCCACTTGGTTCCAGAAGTGATCTAATTGTCAGGGGATTTGAGTCCAATACTTATACCTATTTCTGCCTTTGAAGTAGGCCTACTTCAAAGGAAAGTCTGTGATGTTCACAAGATCCTGCCTTGCCCAGGCCAGGTCCCAGACACAGACCAGGGACGTGGAGACTGCATTGTGAGAGGACAGGCACAGCCCTTTCAGGTGTGAGTGACCACTCCTCCCTCCCCTTCTTGCACAGATGGCTCATCAGGATATGTAGGCTACACTCCAGCTCCCTTTGTGTCACTGTCTAGAGGAGATTCACAAACAGCCCAACTGTCAAGCTGACCCAGACAGACAATCCACAAACAGGCAGAGTCACAGAATGGTTTAAACAAGAAAATGCTTGCTTTCTAAAAGTGGCATTTTCAAACTAACAATATAAAAACCAACCTCACTAAAATATGTATTTTTGAATTGTGAGTTCAGAGACCCTAAACTTCATATTTCTATCTGCTCGCAAAGGGAATCTACACTTTAAAGTTATTTAAAGGCAGCCCCGTGTTAACCTATGAGAGAGATAGGCCTTGCAACAGTGAAGACTGAATTGAGCAGTATTCACTGTTTGGACATGTAACAAACAGCATCACATGTCCCACCTTTCACATACACTGCACCCTGCCCATGGGGCTACCTTAGGCCTACCTTAGGGGTGCCTTACATGTATAAAAAGGGAAGGTTTAGGGCTGGCAAGTGGGTACACTTGCCAATCTGAATTGGCAATTGAAAACTGCACATACAGCACTGCAGAGGCAGGTCTGAGCCATGTTTACAGGGCTACTAGTGTGGGTGGCACAACCAGTGCTGCAGGCCCACTAGTAGCATTTGAGTTACAGGCCCTGGGCACCTCTAGTGCACTTTACCAGGGACTTACTAGTAAATCAAATATGCAAATCATGGCTAAGCCAATTACACATACATTTTACATAGGAACACTTGCACTTTAGCACTGATTAACAGTGGTAAAGTGCCCAGAGTATCAAAAACAGCAAAAACAGAGTCCAGCACAAAACAAGCTAAGAAGCAGAGGCAAAATGTTAGAGGAGACCACGCCAAGGATGCCAAGTCTAATACACTATATGTAGATATATTATCTATGATTGAAGTAGTGTATTTCCATTGTTTGTTTCTATGATCATTATTATTCTACTGCTGTGATTATTTTCAGAAGTGTGCTTGAGTTGCTCATTTGACCTGCACGCTTTCCCTATATGAACCTTGGAAAGTGCCTTAAAACATTTATTACTCAGACTTAGAGTGCTGAAATTGTTGGCATTCCTTTAATTTTGTCTAGTCTCATTCTGAAGTATAGCAAAATACTTCCTAAGGACAATGAGTTAGACTGTGTTCTGGAGTTAACAAAACGTTTATGGGCTGTGAGGACTACTTCCAGTACTGAAACAGGAGTGCCACTTTGTGTGTTACTTAGAGGTAGGGTTCCTTCTTCCATATTGTTGAGGGCTTGTACGGCAGAGGCTTCTTTTCCAAAAATGAAACTACACGATGTGGGTGATAACAGATTGTATGTTCAAGCCATTTATGTTTGCAAAAGAGGAAGAAATGTCAAGGTGTCTCTTGATCATTAAGAGAGGGTAAAACATCAGGAATTCTACCTAAGGGGGAGTCCACATTTTTTTCTCCAAAAGAGTGACTGAAGTGAGGAATAGTGTGGTTAAATTAAATTGTTTGCTAAATGTCAAGATTATCTGATAATTTTGAGTATTGTAATTGGGATTTATGTTTATGTACTTCCATGGAATTGTGCATTTTATAATATTATTGTTTTACAGTGAGGAATGTGCGTAAGGGGGAGGTGTGATGGATCTTTTTCTTTTGCTTTTTTATGGTTTGTTTATGATGATGATGGAAAACTATGCTTTAGGAAAGGTTCTGTGAGGTAAAGGAATTTAGAATGTAATGGGAGGGTGAAGGACATAGTTGGGTCTGGAATGGCTGTGGATGGTTCCTCTGCACTCGTCCTGTTGTGTTAATATATAGAGATAAAGAGAGTGTTTACCTGGGCCCGTTTCCTGCAGGGCACATTTTCCCTATTTTCACCACTGCATAACTTTGAACATCTTTGCACCCTATTATGATGAATGCACTGCCTCTAGGGCACCCACAAACTTGTGCTGCCCGAAGGCAGCACATTCTAGTGAAATACGAAATGGCTGTTTAAGAAATGCTCCGTGTTTCACAGTGCAAGTGTCAACCCACCTGCACTTTCATGAGGGATTAGAGATCACCTTGCGTGAGGGGGCAGTGAATGACTGCACCTACCCACAGGGGTATGTCTGGACCCCACTTCACCCCATGAGAGGACTGTCCTCAGGGGTGCACTAACAGTGCACCACCATTTTGTATAGCACTTTCAGTGTGCCTCCTGAGAGCTTGTTTGCCTCTGTGTCGGTAATGGTGCAGCGCAGAGTCAAAGTGATTCCTCATTTTGTCTGGGGTCATGCAAGTAAGGGCACGCCCTCCCAGGATAGTACCACATATACCCCAGCGCTATCAGTATTACAGACGGGTCTGCACAAGCTTCTGCAGCCTGTTCTGTAATACCAAAGTGCCCAAGGGGTGCACAAAGTGGACACATATGCCCGTTGAGCCTCTGGGGCACATTCTATAATACACCCCCTGGAGCCTTGCTTCTTTTTAGGAGGGTAAGTGAGAAATCCAGACATCTGCATCCACTGGATTTTCCCCTCTACCATAGGTGGTGCTGACTGAGTGGTGCTGCCAGCAGGATACATTACATGTACTGTGTATTGCCCCACTTAGATACAGTGCTAGCTGTGATCAGGTTTGTTTTGCACGATTTGATCAGTGTCTGCAGCAATTATTTGCCACTGCTTGATATGCATGGTCTTGCTCAACTACCTAATACACCGTAAAAGAGCAGGCCTTCATTGAAAAACAAGGAAAAGGTTAATGTCACTAGACATTTTCTCTTACCCCACAGTAGTCATCGCCATTGAATATCTGCGGTGGAATTGCACATGGGTTACCAGCCTTCTGCCGCATCTCTTGCAGTAGGTTTTCACTGATGGATATGTCTACTAGCTCATACTTTACTTGATTCGCATCTAGAATGTGAGTTACTTCGAACTGCCTCTTCTTCACCTGGGTGAATAAAGCAAAAACCTCTGCGTTAGTCATTATGTGTCATTATAGAGTTACAGTATAAGTCCTGGAGGCGGATCCCTTCTGGACTTTTAGGACAATCACCTCCTACGTAAATGAGATGTATTTAGATTTGTATTATTTTAATTTCCTTTATGTGGACATTGGGAAATTATGGCATGGATTTTACGAATCTGGAGTATGAACGTTTCTGTGTTAGATAGCTGTCCTAGCCTCACTTTAATTGAAACAAAAATTCTGAATGACTGCTTTGAATATGCTCCAGTTTCTCCTAATCATAAATGTTTAGAAAACTTTTGTCAAAAATTGTTAAACTACTTCGCCTGAGAATAAGTCTTTCAATATGGTTAATGCCAATAAAATATTTTGCGAACATTTACAAAATTGTTGATACAATTCCCCACAGCTAAAAATAATCTGACATACATGAGTATTAGATTCTTGTGACACATTTATCCGAAAAGATTACACTACAATGAATTGAATTTATCAAGTCTTTACCTACCTCCCTAGAGCCAGAGACACTGGTATAGTAAACTTTTATGTTCGTGGGATTGTTTGGAGACATGGCAGATGACAATTCTTTTAGACACTTCTCCTTTACAGGGTGCTGATCAGCCTACCTAGAACAGCAAAAATATACTAAGTCAACCTGAAACGAAACCAAAATGCAATGATCGACTCGGAATCCGCTTTGTACTTCCCTTTCTAGGATACAGGAACATATACTTGTTGCTAAGCTACGTGTTATGTTCTGTGTGTGCAACATTCTTGCCTATCTGCATATGTCATAATGTGTTCAGAACGCGCAGCTGTGAGGGAAAGATCCAGTCTGAATTTGAAGCCTTTTCCTAAACTCTACAAGGAGATGATCTTTGTTTAGGCACCTGGAGTAGCCTTGAATATTGTCTTACACTAAGAGGCATATATATGTAGGTACATCGTACCTGAGTATATTTTGCCGCTTTACGTAAAGTGATATATTCTACGTACATCTAGGCACATAGTGCAAGTTAATTGCTTTTGATGCTCGCAGATAGGAGTTGGTAGAAAGGACTTAAATCAGTGCTTAATTTGAAAATAAAAAGGTGCTGGCTGCCCAAAGCTCTCCTCTTAAACGCAGAGTAATCCTGAAGCCATCTCGGGCCTCTTCAATTCATTTAAAGACACTCTCTGCCCCTTCAGCTCACTGGCAGCTTTCTGTTTTCTCCCATTGTGACGCTTTATTTTTTTCTCTTCCTCCGTCTTCCCCATGTGTCTTTTGCTGGTAGCAAATGCTTGAGGCAGAAGCATAAGCCCCGGCCCTAAAAAATAAGTGATGGTGCTCAGCACTGGAAACAATAAGCACAAATTGAGCACTGACTTCAATGTATTTTAACATGGAGTATAAAAGACTGGACATATTTGGAGTAAATCCGCGCCAATCATAATACATTGTTTAACATGTGGTTTATCCTTGTTGACTCACAAAGAAAGTTTTAGATCATACACTTTGATTTCCAGCTTTTTAGGTTCTGATTGTTGTATTCTAAAATTATGATTAGCATTTTAACCAGCGCAGTATACCCTTTCACATTGGTGCATTGTCAATTTAAATACTAGAAATTAAAAATTACAATCACGTTCTATGAAAAAATATGAAGCGCCTTACCTCCTGAGGCCCCTTTTTCTCGACTATATCCCTCAATTCCTTAATCCCATTACTAAAATGCGTCATTTCTTCTCCACCCCATGACGATTTATCTCTGGCTCTTCACTCATGCATTCACACATCTCTCTCTTACTCAGCATGTTCTGAACCTGACACCTACTCACAATGTTTCATGTTTGTTGGGGTTTCATCTCTCCTGAAAAACAACTACTGGCGACTCCTCCACGTCCATCTACCATCCTGTTTACCAACTGCCTTTCTTCTCTAAAGTCCTTGTTGCTGGTTGTTTCTTTATCCATCCATTTGACGCTATTAAGCCCTGTTTTCATGCTCACGCCAGCATAAGTCATCTCTCATGTATTCAATTGCATCACTTCAGCATATCACAACCTTCTGTAAACCATAGGTGTGTTCCTTGACATAATGGCTGCCTTGAAAGTGATGTTCCAGCTTTCTTACTATTTTCTTTTACGTCATTTTGCACTGCCTTAGATTGCCTATCCTTATATCTATTTCTGTGCCCCATGGTGCTCGTCACTGTCCAGATTTACTGTGCTTCTAGTTGGCATCCCCAAAGGCTCAGTCTTGGCCCTCTACGCGTTACAGGATGACATCACTTTCTCCTTTGCCTTCTGCTACCACATATATTGACTGCACCACCTTTTTCTTCACTTTGCCCTCTCTTCACACTTTTTACCTACGTATGTACCGCCATCTGTCTCACAGCTATTAAACACTGGATTGCTTTACGATCCCTCCTGTCCACCCTTTCAAATTCATCTGTCCTAGCTTCATCTTCCTTGACTCCACTAATCTCTTTTCCACTTGATCTCCCTGCTCCTTTCCATCCACCAGAAATCTTGGGGTGCCATTTGACACAAAAAACACCTAGGTGCATATACTTTGATAGATGGATGAGTTTCACAATTTATGCTTTGTGAGCATGGGTGCTGCGGTTGATTATGCAACCAATCGGGGGTACTAAAGTTAAGCAGATGTTTTGTTTGGAGTAGATACTTGAAGTGGCAGAACTTGTGGTGGTCCACAATCTTCAATCAAAGCACCTCATCCTCCATATGTGCTGGTTAGATCACTGACTAGCCCTCACACAAACAGTGCTCTGTTGCTCTTTAGCTTGTTTTGCACTGCCTACATACATACAAAAATGGGGTGTGGCCAGCTGCCTCAGATGGCAGATGGAATCGTGTAGCGCTCCCGAGGGGTGCCTAGGAAACTAATGAACATTTGCCAACATCCTGGCAACAACCACTAGAACAATGCCGGGGGAGTGTGGATGATCGCCCCTTGTACCCAAGACGATGGCCTTAAGGACTGTAGGAGGCTACGGTGAGGCGGTGGGCTGCTGTCACAGGGACTATTTTACTGGACGACCGGTGCAGCCTGGGCCAGGTGATGCTGAGTGCCCTGCCATCACCCTGTGCCAGGAGCTTGATCCGGCCCTGCAGACTGCAGGCCCTCTCCTTGAACTTTTGACCCCCGGGACCTGCTATGATGGAGCTTCATTGTGCCAGGTGGATCGCCTGGTCCTGGGAAATGATATAAGTGCATCTGCCTGAGACAGGCCTCCCCGCATAAGTGAGACGGCCCGGAGGGGCTCTGCTGCGGCCCGCATCGCTGGCGGCCCCCAGCCTGACACGAGATTGGGTACATTTCTCAGGGCCCTCACCAGCAGAGAAGGCTCAGCCTGGACAGAATGCCTGGTCCTAGGGGCCAGCAGGAGCATGTCGGCCCCATACAGGCCATGCTGTAGGAGGGAGATGGCTTGGGAGCGATCCACTGTGGCCCATATCTCTGTCGGCCCTACAGCCTCAAACAAGGTGGGTGCAGATCTCTTGTGGTGATGAGCACATAGAGGGCCCCACCCTCTAACACCTACTCCTATATTACGGGGAGGAGATCAGCCCT
Organism: Pleurodeles waltl; assembly: GCF_031143425.1. NCBI lineage: Eukaryota > Metazoa > Chordata > Amphibia > Caudata > Salamandridae > Pleurodeles > Pleurodeles waltl. Next base: position 352,931,035 of record NC_090438.1, read on the forward strand.
TTAAGAGCCAGCTCTGGGGGACTGCAATTTTTTTCTACACACTGCCCACCACTGTCCCATCAACTGCCCTGCTGAAGTGTTTGACACCCGGTTGGGACAGACTATTTTGGGGAACCCTAAACAATACACGCTCGTTGCCACTGAAGTCCTGCGAGCCCCCAACTGAGAATTGCTATTGGGACCCAGCACATCTGTGGTGGCCTTACTGTGCATGATTCCCAGCATATGTGCTATTGACAATGGACTTTGTGCTGCTAGCACCAGGAATCACGGTGGGCCAGCCCTGGGGCCCTAACAATTGTATGGTCTTGGCAGATCTGCTATCAAAGAAGCACTATCAAAGCAGTAGCAGAGATCTGGCTGCATGAGTTATTAGGGAGCACGAAATCAGCCTGGCTAGTGCACTTAGGCTGGGCACACAGAGAGGGCTCACAAACCCAGAAGTGGACACCTTGCTGTTTATCTGAATACAAAACAAAAGTGGCTATGCAAAAGGTTTGCACCTCCTGTATATAAGTATATTGTAATGCAGAAAGCAATGTCCATATGTTACATAAAGTACTATCAAGGGTGCCAATCTCGTAAGCACCCAACCACTTGCAGTTGTGTTGGTTGAAAAATCAATCAACACATGAAGATTCAATATTGTTATACGAAGGCACACCATAAAAGTCCATTCCTTGTTGTTGTAGCAATCACAGTTCCAACTCAACGTGAGTATATGGTAGAGATTTTTATTCTTCCAAAACAATTCTGAGAAGTAACAGCGATCATGAACCCAGAAATACAACAGCCAACACATGTTTTGTCAACAAGACTTTTTCAAGGCTGTGGGATGTACATACAGATGGAGCTGTTTGCTCTGACCCCCCTACAACAGATGGCACTCACAAGGGAACTGGATAACTTGCGCTCCCAACTGCACCTTGTCCAAGACTGAGCTAAGGATGTAGAGGGCATAGCACAATGTAATAATGTGCGAATAATTGGACTGCCTCAGGCCCAACAACACATTGTTCATCAAAACCAGGCTGAAGACCAGGGTGGCCCCCAAGGGGTTCTTGGACATATTCATCGTGGAGAGGGCACACAGAGTCCCCACACATCAGCCATCTCCGGGGGCATCATAGTACATATCCTAAACGTCCGAGACTGAGACACTGTGCTGAAAAAGGCCAAGACAAATGCTCCAATAGTTGTTTATAACACTACTGTATCCCTTTTTCCTGACTGCTCTCTTGTTGTCAAAAGCAAACAATCATTGTTTCTTGCTGCAAAGAAACAACTCAGAGCAGATGGTCCACCATAGCGCCTGCATGTTTCCAGCCCCCCTGAGGGTAGCACATGACTAGTGAACTATGGGACTTATTTACAAGTCTCTTTTGCTGCCAATGCGTTACTTTTTCCCATTGAAAAAGTGATCCACAGGAGGCGCAACAGGCTTGTAGATAAGCCCCTATGTTCTTTGATACCCCAGACTCAGTTTGGGATTGGCTATAGACACAATACCCAAATGCTCGGAAACATCGCAAGGTCCATAGAGCACCACCAGTGGCATTGTGGACAGGGGACCTCGCATTGGCCTTCAATCAAGCTGCCCCCTCTCTTCAACATGCACTGGTGGAGCGACGTGCTTTCGTAGTAACTGTAACTTGGACCACGCAGAAATGACCTCAACAGTCTCCAACCAGCTCGTCCAGCAGCCTCAGACTCTGACTTCAACATCAATATGGCCCTTTTCCCCACAGTGCTGCCACAAGCGTAAGCTATTGTAATATGACCCTCCTCTCATCACTATCTGCGAACCAGATGTCCAACACATTGTGAGACTATTTTGTACAAACCAATTACAACTCTTCCATAATATAAACAAAACTCCCTGTGTCAAACAAATAAGTAAAAGTGCCAAACTCCAAGTTCATCCTCTGGTGAGAACCCACAAACAATGTAAAGTCACATTATATCCATAATCTCTTGTGTCACATACTAATTGCCCCTCGACCGCATTTCAAAACCTCAATGTGTCCATGTAGGAAGCTGGTTCTTTATATAGTGGACCAAAATGAGGTACACTGCGCAAAGAGTTCAAGCAAACCCCAGAGATATGACAGAGGCACAAGTGACATACCAAATGCTCTCTTTCTGTATAGTATGTTCGAGCTGTTAAGCATATTAGTGGTAGTGCTAAGCATGTAAGGCACACACTCCTGCAGTAGGTGAACACACACTCAATAAATAAATCCAACACCAATTTTTAAAAATAACATGTACTTTTATATAACTTTTGATACCAGGTCCATCGGAATCAGGTGCACACTTATTGAGAGGGGAATTTTTACAGTTTTTAAAAGTTGACAGAAGATTTTTTAAGTGTGTTAATGTTATTCTATGGGGGATAAACATTTACGGCATTCGGACACTTCACAGCGACTTATGGGACTGTTCTTGAGGACCTAAGGTGAGTATGGGACAGGGTCCAAGGCCACACCAACAGGTCACCTTGTTGTGTCCAGGTGCAGAGGTCTGTTACGGCGGCGGATGTCCCATTCACTTCAATGAGGAACAGACTGGTCACAAAGTTGCTGCAGGGATGGACTGGAAGGTTAAGGGGAACCCACAAGGGGGCTTGAGCCTTGAGGTCCTCGGGCACATGGGGACACCGTTGGTCCATTTCTCCCTGGGCTGTGGGGCGTGGGCACAGTGGTGTCTTCTGGCATCGGGTCCGGTGCTGGAGTTCCTCGCGGTTGCAGGAGGGCCTGCAGAAACAGTCTGCATGTGTGGACTGGGGGCCTAGTCTGACTAAGCCAACAAGTGAGCTCAGGTCTCACGAGGCTGGGAGATGTGGGCACATCACTGGCTGTCTTATCCTCGGTCATGAGCGGATGGGTGCAGAGGTGTCCTGAGGCATTGATTTTTGTCTGCTAGTCACTTGTGGCTGCAGAGGGTCTGCTGAAACAGGCTGCAGATGCTGTTTCCAAGTCCCCAGTGGGTGCACTCAAGGTGGGCTTCATGTATGGAGGGCATGGGGAACAGACACTGACACCATTGGCCCTCTTAAGCATGGGCTAGGCAGCTCAGGTGCAGTGGTGATGTCCGGCATCAGGTTTTTGGTGGTCCCACTCATCACAGTTCTTTCTTGGGTTCCTGTGGATGCACGGAAGCAGCTCCTCTACTCCGAGGGAGTTCTTTTTGGGGATTTGCAATTTATTGTATTTAAAATGGCTTCACTGCACACTGACAATGCCTAAAATCAACAAAGACATATCAGGGGCATATCTGCTCTTGCAGATATGCACACACATGTAATATAATGCACCCTGCCTTAGTGCTGTAAGGCCTTCTGTACGGGTGACATACAAATATTACAGGCAGTGTTTTAGGGGACATGGCACACAAAGGTCCATATTTATACTTTTTTGCACTGCAATTGTGTCATTTGTTTTACGCAAATGCAGTGTAAACTTAACTCTATATTTACATTTTGACTTTAGACATGTCTAGCATGCAAATATTGGAGTTTGCACCATTTTTTAGATGCGTGAACCTACCTTGTGTCAATGAGAAGCAAGGTAGGTGTTCCCATCTAAGAAATTGTGCTTTCCCCATAGCCCCATATTTATCCCCCCATGGTAAAATGATGCACGAGTGCGACGAGGGACCAAATAATGGTGCAAAGCCTGCTTTGCACCAATATTTAATGCCTCGGTCAGACCAGGCGTTAAGAGACATGTGGACCCATTTCCATAGTCAGACACCATTCAATGGGTCGACAGGTGCCCTCCCCAAGCCCAGGAACACTCCCATCAGAGGGACACCAGAGTATGGGGGACTCCATCCCAGGTAAGTAGGGTAAGTACAGGTAAGTATTTTTAAAACTTTTTGAAAGTGCCATTGGGGGCCCTGAAATGGGTCCCCCTACATGGCACAGTGGACAATGGCCATGCCCAGGGGACCCTGGTCCCCTGTGCTGGCCATTGGGGTGTTGGGATTGACTCCTGTCTTTTGTAAGACAGGAGTCATGTGGTATGGATTGTTTTCCCAGACGCTAGACCACCCTTTGTTCCGGCTTGCAGGAGTCGATTGGCTGGTGCTCTGGAATGACGCAAGCCGGCGCTATACTTCTTGACGCAAAACTGTGTTTTGCGTCAAAAAGTATAAATATAGGCCAAAGTGTGTGCCATATCAGGTTTTAACTTTTTGGGAGCACCTTGTCATGCCGCCTGCAATGGCAGTCTGCATAAGGTTAGTCCTGGGTCCCTTAGAGTGTCTCATTCAAAAATGATCCTAGAGGCATGAATAAGACAACTCCGTACTGTTCAAATCCAATATATTATTTAATAGGATTCAGGAAGTTCAGAAAATGTACAACAAATACAACAAATGTCCATACCATGGACAACACTGTATATCCCCCCCCAGATCACATGATTGTATCTCAACAGAAGATCCACGAAGGGGACACAGTCCTGCACAGTAATTGCTTTTTTTTCAGTCCCAGTTCAAGCAATATCATGGTCTTTCAATTCAGCTTGTCAAATGAGAAGGCAATGTCGACGTTCCGGTTTGTGGTGGCACTCAGAGGTCCATCAGGCCACCATCAGGATTCAATGTTGTAAAATAATACCTACACATAAGGAAAATTATCAATAAAACAGTATGTGCAATCAGCCAAATCACACCATGTGTACCGTCTGTTGAACCAAACAAAACACCACAAACACTGCTGTGGATACTAGTGTAGGCCACCACCTACATGGCAAAGAAAGTTCAAGAAGTACCTAAAAAACATTGAAAGCGTGCACCACATAATACACTGTGTCAGGCTCTCAAACCAAACTAACTACATTCCGCTACTTACATCAGGTTGCAAAAATAGAGTCCATAGCAACACACAAGGGGACTTCAACCTATAAGCCCAAGTAAAAAAATCCACAAATATTAAAATTGCTTACCTGCCATACAACATAAACTGTAGAAAAATGCTGCATCCACTTTAGCATATTCATACCTTCTAAATATAGGACCGCTAGCGTCTGTCTCCATCCTCATCTGCTCATCCCATACAAGTAGAATCCCTTAGAGTGGCACAAGTTGTGCTGCAGCTCTTATCGGCGCTCTTCAATACCAATGCCCTAGGTACCAATAGTACCATTTACTAGAGGCTTACAGTGGTGCTGAAGGGCCTTGTCACTTCGGGATCAAGTGACCAGGTGTCTTGTTTTGGGAAAGGAACACTGGCATTGGGGATGTGGTTAGCAGAATCCCAGTGCACTTCCATCAAAGTTGTATCAATAAACAGGCACAAAGTGGGGGAGGAGGTACTGCAACCATAACCCAGCTTCCAACAGTCCAAGTGATCCCAAACATTACACTTCAAAAGACCAAAAGTGATAAAATCCCAATCCTGTACATCCTCAAAGCATATATCTTTGTGAAATAACACCTGCCCCAACGACCAGACCTGGGTCAAGTCACCACTCCACCATATGTCTCACTACGTAATATTTAAACTCAGAATATGCAAAAGAAACACACCGTAGTCTCCAGTGTATGATCATTCTCTGTCTTTATCAATAGTCAGGGAAGATAGCTTCCTAATTCAGTAAAACTTTTAGATTTATGTCAAAGATATTATAGCAACGTTTTTTTTAAAGTCACCACAAACTCAATTCTCAATTTATTACAAAAAGATCACCTTTCTCACTCATCAAAATTTCCAAAACTGCTTTTGTAATCTTCCTTAATTGAGGCGTGTACGTCTACAGCTCAGCAGTAGTAAATCTGTGAAAACATGATATATATATATATATTGTACCTCATTCAAAAAATGCATTTGATATTAAAGCTCTGAGTCCTATCCCAAAATGTGCTATACATTCATACTTGCAGAATGTTTAAGCACTCAGTCTGTGCCTTATCAACAGCATATACACTGTGGATATCTCTTGACGTTCACTACGGCTACCATCTTTATTTCCATTCTAATTATCGTGCCCAGAGCAGTAAGATTAAAAACGCACTTGTGCCAAGCATTTGTGGGCACTATATTACAATGAAAAAAGTAATATAATAAGATGTACTAACACCCTTTGCCAACGTGAAATCCCAAATAACCTCCTTTGTGGCAGTACGTCAAGCCTTATGGTTTCTGTAGGCTAAGAGTGACCTAGGAGACGTGCTGTTGTGGGCCAATGGACCTTTGGACCTTGTTAAGAGGATCATGCCCTTGATCCAAACATAACATAAATAATTAATAATCAACAATAAACAACAATACAAATTCAATAGAATCAGTAAAACCACGCACCGTGACCCATTTGGCCACGAATAATCACACTTTTTAGTATCAGTTAGAATATTTATTTCCTTAGATTAATAATGCTTAGATCATGTAAATCAATCTCATAACCACATGGTAAAGATAGAGGAATAACACTGGCTGACCGAAGCGTCTAAAGAATTTTAACTTGATTAAAGCATCAATAACGAGACTTTCAATGATGACAGTACAGATCAGTAGCAAGAGTAATTGCACAATGGAAATATTATACATTGAATCAACAATTTGAATGACATCAGTTAGTTTGTCAAACAGATGAGTTGAGGAAAGACCTTGCTAACTCCAGATTAGCATTACCATGTTGGGCTGCATGCTAAATTTTTAGTAACATGAATTTGGAAAACATCTAGCTAGGGCTTTATCAAAAATCAGCCGTTGGTACCTAGAAAACAAAAAGCAAAGTCAACAACAGACATTTCAGCATATACCTGTCCTTAAGGATCAGCATGTGGCATTATCTTCATCAGGGGGACATCAGCATCAGGACAGAGAGGAAGGAAAGGGAATGGTTCAGAATCGGGGCTCTAAGTTCTCTGAACCATCTAATTAAAATCTAGGGCAAGCAAGAAAGCGCTACAGTCTCTAGGCATCAAGCGCTAAAGTAAGCACCAGCATCATTGCATGGAGCATAAGAAATAAACTTGAATAGCAAATACTAGAGTGTCAAGAGACAGGCTAGTAAGTGTCAAAGTGACAGAGTGTCTGAGTGACAGGGCATTGGAAAATTGTGCTGAGAATTTCCAAGAGCAGTGCAGTTAAGTTAAAGTTGTTCAATGTTGTCATTGGTCAGCGGCATCTTGCGATAACATGAGTCCAATAGGTTGTAATTCTCAAATCTAAAACATAACTAAGCAGTCTTTCACATGTCGATGATTGGCAGTTCTCTGTCTGCGTACATCAGTCAATACAATAAGAATCAATTTGTAGATCCTTCCGTCCTCAATCAGTAGGCCCATTGTTGATTCCTGGGAACGTTGCTTTCCCAGGCCCTACAAGTTAGTCTTTGTAACCATTCAAGAACATGCAGAGTTTACACACATTTCCTCGAGAGAATAACATTTTGTTACTACAGCTCCGGACAACTTTTTACATTAAACAGAGCAGTAATTATTCAGCAAGCATGAGATCATTTTACTAACATTGCATTTTCCAGTAATATTGGCAGACAGTCATTTCAGCCGAGGCCTCGCTAAGTTTAGGCCTACAGTTAGCATAAGCAACTTCATAATGTTTAGATATAAGTAAGGCAGATTACTGCATTTCGACATTTAGATAAACTCTTAAAACATGTTAATACATTATTAATAATCAACTTCGTATATGATGGTGGCCAATCAAGTAGGCACATTTTCGACTTACAAATTATTTTCTATGTTAATACATTTTCTACATAAATCAAATGTGGAGTTATATGAAATAAATATTAGTATTAATTTCAGCGCTCACACCTTCATGGCCAGGGAAATTCTTAAATACATACCTTTAATATCCTTATTCATCTGTGTATACACAGAGTATACCCAGAATTTTTGCCCTGACTTTAAACAGGGATGTTATATTTACAGAGTGAAGGTTGTAACTCCTAACGCCTTTTCCAGCTGCCATTTTAAGTGTCTTTTACAATAGCAGGTCCAATGTATCTACAATGTAATGACTGTAAGCCCATACTTCTTCACTGGCTGCCATCTTCAGTATTGTCTAAATTGACATGTCTAGTTGTTGAGCAAAACCGGCTCTTCAAATTGTTTCTTTACCGGCTGCCATGTTGCAATATTCCAGGTTACTAATAAATTCTAATGATAAAGGAGTCTCAAATATTTCAAATTTATCCATGGGTAGGGCGAAACCTCCACATAATAAATACCATATATCGACTTTAACAACTGCATTGTAGATAGCAACCAGGCCAGAATACATGTAATCAAATCCTCATATAAGTTGTTTCCACCCGTACTTATTACCCTACCATAGTGATTCACATATAAGTTGTTTCCACCCGTACTTATTACCCTACCATAGTGATTACAAATCAATCACTTCTCATTTTGAGTTTTCATATTACTGTGATAGACAGGCAACTCAAGCATATGACACATTAAAAAGCTAAGTATAATAAGTCACAAAAGACTATTATTTTAATAGCCCAGAAAATACTGAAGTTCATGGTCAGTGTTTAACCCTTGTTCTACTGCCCATAATCACATTATCCCCAAGGCTTCTCTTCACCTCAGCTCCAGTTCCCTATTCCCATCCCAAGGGTTCCTGGGTCTCTGGTCTATGGCAACAAAGTGAAACAATCTAGGTGTTCCCTGCTCTGTACATTCCAAGGCATGAACCACTATTGGATATTTCACGTCACCTCTTTTTCATGCTCTCATGTGTTCTTCAATTCTGCCCCTGAGAGCCCTGATCATACTCCCTACATTTCCATACATTAATATAGACCACAAATGTTTGCACCACAATTAATATTGCTGTGGATCACATATTCACTTGTGTTGTTATTCTGAAATTTTCGAGTGTTATCGAGTGCTCATCAGCACATTCTACAGTGTCCACATTTAAAAAAGCCAAGTGTATGCGATGTCAGCCAGTTCCCATGCAGTAACTGTTTTTGGGTAGCTGGGACTTAAGAAGGTTCTCAGGGTTCTTCTGGTACAAAAAATAATATCCGATCTTTCTGATATACAATCCGGCAACATTTTGTCCCCTCGTAACAGGTACCAATATTGTTGCAGACACCTAGGGAATTTACATGCAACCCAGTTATATTCTGTGATCAATCAGACTGTCTCTGTTGAAACTTTATCACGTTTTTTCATAGAAAGAATACTTGACATACTAATCTTTAATATCCTACTCCTAGCTCTTTGAATAGTACATGTGTTATATCCTCTTTGTAGAAAGCGCATTTCCATATCCGGTAGGCACCTGCGGGATTCCTGTTCGTCACTACAGTTATGTCTTGCCCGCATCATTTCTCCAAACAGAATTGCATTAATCTGACATTTGATGTGTTAGCTAGATGCATGGAAAATTGAGTTACATGAAGTAGGCTTACGGAATAATTTCCTGTGTATTTTGCTGTCTTGAACATATAATTCAACATCAAGGAATACTATTCTCTCATCACTAAATAGGTAGGTAAGTTGTATATTACAGTCATTCATGTTCATATACTTACAGAATCATTCAAATTGCTCAACAGTGCCTGTCCAAATCATGAAACAATCATCAATAAAGCTCCCCCAGGACAGTATGTATCCACTCCACTCTATCCCCGTTTGGGGATCACTTGGACACATTAAGGTTTTGGAATGTGTTATGTGACTCAAGAAATTATAGATAATGTAAATTAACATTGTTTGTGGGTTCTCACCAGAGGATGAACTTGGAGTATGGCATGTTCATTCATTTGTTTGACACAGGGTGTTTTGTACATATCCTGGGAAAATTGTAATTAGTTTGCAAAAAGTACTTGTTTATGTTTATTTCTATCCCTGATGAAGTCGTAAGGGCAAAACGCCCAATTGATGAAACACATGTTGGTGAAGGGTGGAGAATCCAAATAAAGGTTGGACCTCTGAACTTGAATGCGTGTGCTTGAGGCATTGAATCAGGTATTGGGGTTTGTTTACGGGTGTTTTAACAACTGTCATGTGCTATGTAATTGTGCTTTCGAGATTGTGAAGGGACTCCTTAACTCTATTTTTTTCCCCACATGCTTTATAAATGTTGATAGTAGCAAATGCTTTAAAAATGCTGACATGGAATGTCAAGGGGTTGGGCTCAGCGCTTAAGCGCCACTGTATCCAGTCCCAGCTGAACTGCCATAAAGCCCACATTGTTCATTTACAGAAGACTCACATCCCCTCTACTGAGTCTCTTGAGTTGTGGATGGAGTAGAGAGGACAACTATTTGCCACTACATTCTCAGCTTATGAGTGTGTTGCTGTGGTCTGGGTGTGGGTTGGAACACCGTTTGAAGATGTTGACACCAAAATAGATACAAATGGCGATATGTGTTTGTCCATGGGAACCTAGACAGTAGACCATTAGTACTGGGTAGTGTCTACACGCCAAACTCAGACGAAGATGTCTTTCTGTCACATCTTTCCTCTGTGCTGGCCAACTGGTCCCATTTACAATTGATGATTGGAGGTGACTTCAATACAGTCATGGACACACATCTAGATTGCTCATATCCTCTTTCTCCCCAGCCCAGTGCCCTATCCCCTCCGCTTAGAGAACACTGTATTTAAGGAGACTCTAGCTACTGGAATCACTAATTATTTTACAGAAAATTCCTCATCTCCCCTAACAGAATTGAAGGCATTTAAAGTGATCACTTGAGGGGGTCCGTATTCACATTGGCGTGGGCACTACACTCGGTCCTACAGGACTCTACACTAGCAGAAGCACAACTGTGAATGCTTGAGTGTGAAACAGCGCACAATGATTCCTGTGCAGACGAGCTACAAGAATGTTGTATTCGACATGCAGAACTCCTAGAGTGCCTGCAGGTAATTAACATATACATATACACAAAGGATACGCGCTGAAGGGGATAGGGCAGGAACGCTACTTGCACCTATGATCCTCCCGAATTTGTCCCCCACTCCCATCCTGTCAGTATGCACACCCACTGGTACCCGCTACACGACACAGATGAACATTAATAGAGCTAGATTACTATGCCTACTTTTAAAGACCTCGTCCACCTGCATCCCTTGCTACTATCACTACTTTCCTGGACAGCGTACACCAACCCCATGGAGCCAAACTTGAATCTTCTTTCACACAGGATGAAATCGGCAGCGCAATAACAGAGTTTCCTCGTAAAAAGTCTCCTGGACTGGACAGATTGCCTGTTGAATTCTATGCTACCTTCACAGCCCGTTTGCTGCCACACTTGGACAAATGGTATTAAACCTCACTAGAGATTGCCACTCTTTCACCCTGTACTCGGTAAGCTCTTGTAACGTACTTGCTCAAACCCGACTGTAACCCAGATGACATGTCCTCTTATGGATCACCATGTTTACTGTCAACTGAATATAAAATACTGAGCAAAGTGTTGGCAAAAAGGCAGCTTTCCGTATTACAGGATCTGATTCATGCAGATCAGAATGGGTTCATCCCTCGCTGTAGTACCTCCTTAAACATTAGACACCTTTACCAGGTAATGGAAGTAGCCAGAGACAACTACCCAGATGTTGGAAGCCTTTCCCCCAAACTTCAGCAGGCTTTTAATACCCTTTGTTGGGAATACATGCTCGCAACCTTAACTAAATTTGATATCCCTCTGACCAGCATTAGATGGATCAAATTCCAATATACAGACCCTATGGCAGTGGTTCCCAAACTTTTTCGAACCACGGCTCCCTTGACCCATTGCCCGTCGGCCATGGCTCCCCATTATCTTACTTTTTCTGGGAGTGGGGATGGTTGTAAGCCTGACCTCATGTGTACTTTCATTTTTTTTCCTGAAAAAAATTGGGACCATGCCGATGAAGGTATTAAAATCATAGATGTGGGGCTCACTCCTGGGAACCTAGTGGAGGGGGAGGTGGCTGGAGGCTGAAAGAAATAATTCCCATTGGCACCTTACGCAAGATCGCTAGGTGTAAGAGTGCAGCATTGTGTGTTTCATAATTTGGGGCAGTAAAGCACTATGGATGTGTGTGGAATGGAGTGGCACATGACTGTACTTTACCAAACCTGAAGCAATCGGCTCATGCAGAGGGCAGGGCAAAGCTGCCCTAATATTACTTGATTGCACTGGAAGATTTGGAATATGGACTGGGGGTTCTTTGGCCTGCACTGGCTCTGATGGCTCCATGATTGGCATTGTCAGCCCTGAAATGTGCACTGGAAGCCCTCTGATATGTACTGGCAGATCTGCAATGTGCATTAGCAGCATTATGGTGTAGACGGGCAGCCCTGGAATGTGGAGCAGGCTTCTACCTGCTGCCTTACTACTTGAAGTTTCACTGTTCTGATTATTGCAGTGCACCTGTCCTGCTCTCAATGTCCCACCACGCCGTGTTTACTACACTGACAATAAGCATTGCTACATAGTTTCCACTGAGTCTACAGAGCAGGCAACTTTGGAGAGTTGAAAATCGACTTGTATATTCATGTGAACATAGCGCTGCCTGAATCGAGGCCAACAGCTGCATGATTGGAAAGGCTGATTTCGATGCTGAAAACTATATCATGATTCAATAAGTAAACTGGACTGTATTAATTAATGTGCATTTCAATTTATGATGCTTCTGCAACCCGTTTTGGTTTGAGTCACTCTAGTCTGGGATGCACACAAACCCTGTTTCTATTAATAGGACCTTCAAAGCAGTGACATATTTAGGAAAATAAAGTGTCCAATGACTATTGGGATGACATTGTGCAAACTGTAACAATAGGGTTTGTTCAAAACAATCTGTGGTGCACATGGGGAGGGAAGTGCTGGATGTGTCTGGGTGCACAGGACTCGATGGAAGATTGAAAGGCAATCACTGTTGTTGCACAACTGCATTGTGTTTGAACTTTGCAAGAATAGAAAATTATGAAGGCAAAGACAAAGTACAATAGTCAGTGGTATGCCAGTAAACGGAGATTAGTGGGTGGTGTGCTCTACACCCAGAGGGCAGCACACACACTTTGGTCAGTGAAAGGAGGACATGGATAAAACAAATAGCAAATGTCAAGTCAATGACGAACAGCAGCAGACATAGACAAGTATACATAGTGCTCAAGCCATAACCTAGGGAACCAAATGCACACCAGTTACACTCAAACACAGGGTTAGTCTTTCCAAAATCACAGAGACCCACAGGTTTTGCACAGCTCTTAGCAGCAGGCACATTAACCTACTGAAAGATAATTTTCCATAAGATGTGTACATCGGAGCAGCTAGTAGCCATGAGTTTTCGCCTGCCGCTTCTACCTGCAGTACTGTTCCAGAGGTGGCTCCCAGGTGCTGTAAATCCTTATGAATGGACTGTTGTGTGTAAAACCAGGCTGTCTGCAAATGTTTACTTTTACTTTCAGTGCTGTGCCTCCATGTGTCATTTCAGGCTCACCTACTCAAATCCTGGCAGCCCCGTCTACTGGCCTGCTGAGCTTGTATGTCCTGCCCAGGCCTTGTCTCCCTCCCCGGAGAGGCTCTGCCTGAACTCCTCCTCAAGGTGCTGCAGCGCTTTTGCTTTTCCGTCCTTCTGTGTGAGTGTTGTGCAAGGCTACCTCCTTCCTTGCTGAGTGGTCCCTGGGAAGAGAGAAGTTGTGCCCTTGCAGAACATGAGGGATTTTAAAACTTTTCCTGGGACTCCAGTTTCCTCTGGCCACCATGCCTTTTGAACTACAGGAATATGCAAACTGATGCCACTCATTACAAATCCCTGTCTGTAGCATCATGCCCTCCACTCCCGGTGTTACCCTTATTGTGTGTCAGTCAGTGGTTCCCAAACTGTATGCATCTGTTCATGGCACCCCTGGCTAGTCTTGCTGGTACACTAGGGTGCTGCGGCACACAGATTGGGAACCACTGCCCTATGGCATGAGCACAAATTTCCCCCCACATATCATCCACTTATTTTATATACTGCGGCTCTAGACAGGGTTGTCCCTTGTTCCTGCTTCTATTTGTACTGGCAATGTAGTCCCTGGCACATAGCATCAGGCAGATGGCCTGGGGCTAGGGTATACCATTAGGGCCACAATATCATGCCGTTTCCATGTACGCGGATGATATCATACTCTTCATATATGATCTGTCCATGGATCTTACAGCACTTGCCACCTTACTCCACCTATTCGGAGATCTCTCAGGCCTCTGAGTAAATCACACCAAATCTCATGCATTTTCCTTTCTGGAGCACACACTGGGTATACTATACCACTGGGTGACTGTAATATTCCAATTGCTTCCAACACATTCCATTACCTTAGTGTACAGATCTATAGGTCCCCTGCAGGCTTGCTGGATGGCAATTTAGCGAAGCCCATTACCTCCCTCCGTGCTCAAGTACAGATCTGGGTCACACATCACTAGCGGGCTGCTTGGCATTCTCTAAGATGGTAATGTTCCCCGTCTATAGTATTTCTTTGTAAATTTACCAATAGTGGTTTCTGCGGTTTATTTCATACAACTTAATACACTACTCACTGATTTGACATGGGGCACGGGTAGACATAGAGTGAACTCACCTACAGCTACCCGGGAGAGGATGGGAGTGGCACCTGGAATTTCAGGCTTATTGTTATTCAGGCCAACTGCAATGGCTACGAAACTGGTTGGCAGTCTTTCATCCAACCAAAATAGACTATACCCCTCAAATGTTGTGACAGGGTAAACTACACATGTTTTTGCCACCAGGTGTGGAGCACCCCTCCCACCTACCACTGTTCCTAAGAAATGCCCTTACATACTGAAGAGAAGCCCTAAAATACACAGCAGCCGCACCACATTATGCTCCAAACAAATCATTGCGAGGACTGCTGACAACGATGGGCCCACTTACCTCCCTTAGTTTGGAATCCACGGAGTCTGCGGACATTCACACACTGGGAGACTTGTTCGCTAATGGAAAACTCATGTTCCACCCGGACTTTACTCAAACCCATGACTTGTCCAATTCCCTTTTTTGACACGTTGCCATTTCCCGATGTGTCCGGACACACATGGCTCCAACAGGAACAGAACCTGAGAATCATTCCTTCATCCAGTCAGTATACAAAATGGGTACCTTTGTCACTTGGTCAAATGGCTGTATAATTGGCTTTGTATACACCTGCACATCTCCCTAACACCCCTCTGAGTTGGCTGGGAAGAGGAACACGATTGCAACCTCCATAACTAGGAATGGGGCTTCCTTATTGCACATCCACCATGATCCCTCGTAATTTTCAGTTCAAATTCATCCAATTTTCCCTACTGCACCTAGTCTATTTCACAATACAAAAAGACATAAAATATTCCCCATGGTGCCCCCCGACTGCCCTAGATGTCATGCTGACCAGTCAGATTTACTATATATGCTTTGAGTGTGCCCCTCTCCTAAGGACTATTGGAATGATGAGGTCCACTCCTCATTGGTGGAATTAACGGCGGTCCCCAACTGCGACACAGTGGAGCACTGCCTGCAGTCTTGTACCCACGACCTAAACATACTAAAACCTTGTCACGTTTCGCTGACCTGTCCCTCTTACTAGCCAGGGACAGATCACCAGGCTGAAGTCCCTTTGTCCCCCTCTTTGGACCAACTAGCGGGAGGAGGTCATACACTGGGGTGCTGCCGAGGCGCATGCATTGCCCAGAGAAGAGTACTGTGAACTTCGGAGGCACCCGATTGCCTTAAAATGGGATGCTTTTTTGGAAGTATTTAAGGCCCAAGCTGACAAGGTCTACAGGCCTGTAGGCACAGAGAAGAATCAACTTTATTGCTCTACTGGGTACCACCCTGGCATTTCCATGACTGTTGTCCTATCGCGGAGCTTGCCTAGCACCAATGTGAAAGCGCACCCTTCATGCCGACCACTTCCTTCACTTCAGTCCCCGCTCCGCCACACCAGAGTCTTTTTCTCCTACAGTAATTCTTTCTCACGTTACACATGACAAACGACTAGTTTGGGTTAGGGTGGGCGGTAATGTATTGCCAAATTGTTCTGAGTTGAAATATTCTAGTGACCATATGCTTCACAGCCTATGATTATCTCCTGCGAAGATATAATTATCTACTGGATATGTGTCACTTGCAAAGCCCGATATAATGTTGCTATTACATATCGTTCTTGCCGATACAATGTTTGCTACTGTAAATGCCTCAATAAGTACATTTTCTCTGTAAGACAAAACTCAATAAAGTTTGTTTAAAAAATACATACATGCAAAAACAGTAGCCCAAAGTTCTGATTTGTATTCCGGGTCTGGCACAAGACTTCACCTACAGCTAACATCTAGAAGCTCTGATGGTTAGACTTGGATTCCTGTGCGTATTGTTGATGCAAAGATGAAAGAGATGGACAAACCATGTACGGCTTGACCTCCTATATGAAAGTTGTACATTCCGCACAGATAATCACTTTTCATTCTGCCTCGGTTAATGCTTTCTGCTTCATGTACTGTGCTCTATGTGAATTAAAACCCCATCGAGGCTTCTTAATTCCTGCTTGGCTCATCCAGGGGTCTGGGAATTTGACCAACTGCACGTTCTATTCTATTTCATTCCAATAGCACAACCCCTAAGCCATATATATTGCTTCATGTATGCAATATTTCTTATGCGTGCACTTGCAATACCCAGTAGTTATATGGCATCAGGGTTGGTGTAGGGTTCAGCACAATTGCTGTGCGCTTTGGTCTGGAAGGCAGTAGCAGGGAATCAGTCTCTAAGTATTTAGCTCACCCACAGATCAGGTGTGTGCTAGGCTTCACTCCGGCCTCCTGCTTTTCCAACCTTGTTCCCACAGTGGGGGAAATGGCGGGGGCAGATTTACTGGCTGCAGGAGCATCAAGCTGCTGCCCCACTCCTTCCAAGCATGCTGCACAGCAGTGTCTAGAGGCAGCGGCATGCAGCTCCCTTCTGGACATGCCGTGTTGGCAGTGGAAGGACTTTAGCTTGCAGCAGGGCCTCCCTCCTCCTTGACTGGATTCATCGACTTGACTGAATTCATCAATTTAGTGCTTCCTAATTTGCTTAAGGGCTCCTCCGTGGATTGAGGCAGTGATGTGGTTTGCTTCTGGTCGCAGGTCCAGGGATTGCAACTGAGTAGTTTCAAGGCACATTAGTGTAGCATCATTGTGGTCCAATGAACACACTTCTGCTATGCGGCTTGATAGCCGCACAGTCACTTGGACAAACAGTTGCAATGCACCTTGGGGCAACAAATTAACTTCTGGGGTGTAGTGTGCATGGGCACACAGTGAGAAAGTGCAATGCGGCTAACCATGGTACAAGTCCATTCAGGCACACTTGTGGCAGGAGCTGCAGTTACAACAACAAAATCAAGTCAGGTACAGTTGGTGTGTGACACAATTTAATTTCTTCTTCTATGACAAAGACCACTTGGGCTCTTTTTAGGGCAAGTGTCACAGCAGCAACAGCAGGGTTGATGGGGTGATCTCTGAGGCAGTGCTGCAAATCCTTCTCTTTGGCAATAGCGAATGGCTACGAGTCTCCACCCTTGGGTGAAGTGTTCTAATGACATGACTGCAGCTCCCAGATTCTAGGAATCAAACGTGGCCTCACTCCTGACCCATTTCTCTGTCCATGTCTGTAACAAAGAAGCCTATCTTGATCTCGGACTTCCTAATGCCAGGACTTCAGGTTGTAAGGCTACCCACCCAGAGCTCCACAATGGTGGGCAATAGGGTTCCTTCGCACTATTAGATAAGGAGCTCAAAAGGGCACATCTCTTTCACAGGTGATCTCCTAGATACCTCTGAACTGGCCAGGCCTGAAAAAGCATGCAGGCCAGTCACTGATGACCTACAGCTTGTGAGTCTTCTAACTATATGTAGCACACTCTGTTCAAGACTAGTGGCCAAAAAAGCATAGGTTTCTACTTGATATCTGAGCTTCCCTACTTAACAGTCAATTTCTCTCTACTTGCCCTCCGTGCTGGGGCAGGAGCTGGTGGGAATCAGGAGTGCTCAGGTAGTGGTATGCATTCTCCCATGCCATTGTAACCGGCTGATGATTGTCTGTGTTCTCAAGATAGAGTAGGGGAAAGCCGGCTGCGAAACAATACTGATATCCTTAGCCTCTGAACAATACCAAAGGAGATGATATTCATGATAGGTGCAAGAGCAGCTAGAACTTTAAGCTGCTACAGCCACTGTGACCTCTGTAGGGGGGCTCCCTCCTAAAGAAGGTCAAACCTAGCTATGTAGTTATTCAACATCAATAGTGTTATCCATAAGCCACTGCAATCATGTGTGTCGGCGCACTCTACGGTGTGTAGTGTGTCAGCCTGGGGACCTAGTCATTAGGTGGTCTTATCAAACAGCAATGACTGTTGGGCAGACACGCAGAGACAGCTGGCACAATTGGTACAGAAAACATTAATGCATCTCTCACAGGACTTTCACTGCAAGGGTCATGTGTTTATTTTCCATAAAATCAACAAGGTACCCATATGGATCCATGCATTTTAATAAAAGTAGTCCATTATTGAAGGTGACTTACTGTTCACGAGTGCAAGCAAGAAATTTGTATGATGATGCAGCCTGAACGATCACCGGAAGGGGCAGCAGGCCAAATTCTTTAGCACAGGGGATAGCAAGGTGCCTGGAGGTCTGTTTGGGTTTGACAGAACACCAAAGTGTGTGTGTGTGTTGAGTTTTGTGTGTATGTGCGTGTGGATTATGACTCTGTGTGTCGGATTTCAATAGGAGTTCAAATCCCGAAATGAATTGGTATGCACCATTCAGTACTCTGTGTCCAATTATGACATTAGATGCACTGTCTTCTGTTTGCACCCAACAGAGAAGCCTGAAAAAGAAACCTTCCCGCACCTACTTTGAATCATATGGTATTCAGTGGAGCAGCCCAATGGGAGATCCTAACTGTTTCTATGACAGACCGTGGCAAATGTTTCTCCAAAGAAAGTTTGTAAAAAATGATGAAACCTGACGCATTTAACGGCATGACTGCAAAAACATTACGCCAAAAGCTGTATGTTTAAAAGTCTTTCCTGGTTTCTTATTTGATTATTTTCTTCCTTCCTTCTTCATTTCCTTCCTTCATTGCATCTCTTTTTCCCTTTATTTCTTGTGCATTCGTTCCTTCTTTATTTCCCTCTCTTCAAGTCGATCACTAGTTCTTCCTTTTCATCTTTCTTTATTTCCTATTTTAGATTCTGTATTTCTTCTTTCCATCCCATTGTATTCCTTCTTTCTTTATTTAATTCCTTCCTCCTATTCTTCTTCATTATTTTTCTACCTTCCTTATTGTCATCCTCCTATTCTTAACTCTCCCATCTTCCCGCGTGGCTTCTTTTCTTTTTTTCTCTTCTTTAAACCTTTCAATTTTTCTAATTTTCTAATTCTTTGTTCTTCTCTTCTTTCATTTGCATGCCTTCTTTCTATATTTATTTTCTTCTTTGCATTATTTTTTCCATTTTCTGGTGTCCTTTCTTGCCTGATTTTTTTATTTGTTTCTTCTTTCTTGTCTTTTTGCTGCTCCAATAGCTTTCCTTCCACTTTCTATCTTTCTTTTTAATTATTTCCCTCCTTACTTTCCTTCTTTTGCTTTTCAGTCTTCTTTCGATCTATCTCCTCCTTTCCATTATTCATTCCTCATTTTTTTTGTTTCTTTTATGATTCTTTCCATCCTTCTTGCTCTCTTCCTTTGCATCTTTCGTTCTTCGTTGCATTCTTTTTTCCTTCCTACTATAGTGCATATGACCCTGTAAATAGGGTAAATGGACCTGGTATTTTAAGCACTTTAACAGGGGGCTAGAGAGTAAAGATCCTGTTAATAAAGGTACATCTTATCATACCGCTAAAGTTACAGCTGCATTTACCTTTTTTACATGAGCCAGGAAATCGCAAACTGATTCAGGGCAGACGTAAGTCAATTTACATGTGTAGCTCTGACCACCATACGTGCAGGGTTACGTGCAGGGTTACTTGCACCCATACATTTCCCTCAGTAAGTGGGGAAATGGTCTATCCAAGCCTTGGAAGATTGTGAATGCCCAAAAAAGTCTCTCACAGACTTTTCTCATTCTCATTTCTAGCCTGGAAACAAAAGGGTTATAGTAAATCATTTTGTAGGGTGGGTAGGGAAATGGATCACAACATATTTGATGGGGCAGTAAGCGAGGGGGTTCTCAACAGGAAAAAAATCCCCATGGAAAAAAACATAAGTGTGCATTTGCACAGCCGATCATATTTCTCTTGCATGTAGTTGTCCATTATGGAGGGCTCCTCACAGAGGGAACAGGGTCATAATGGGAATGGTACACACCTTCTCTGGAATCCACATGGAAACCTGCACAGTTTTAAAGAACACGATCCCCTCTAGCATTTAATATAGGGTTTTAAATATCATAATGACAATTTGTGATTTGAAAACATCATTTGATTAAACAATCTATTTTCACCTAACCAGCTAATCGAGCAAACAATGCATCCATGTGATCTATATGTTAGGTTTTATTGGCCAATCATTTCTGCGTTCGCTTAGTTTCCGAATAAAAAGGGAAATGTGAACATTCATGTGAATCGGCACTTTGTTGTTTTCGTTCTGAGAAAAGGGGAACTGGCCTTTGTTGAATAATGCTTAAATGACCTTCCCTATTTTACGAAATCAACCCTAATTACTCAGAATCCTATTTTGAATATCTGCCTTTACACGTAACACAATTTACATAAAACAGAATTTTCAAGACACCATCAAGTAGCTTAATTTAGTAATTTAGATGCGGAATAAAGAAGATAAATAATTTTGGAGATATATATAACATATGCGACCAGTAGTTTGCGACCAGAAAATAGCGCATAGGATCCCACATCACTGCCTTCATTTCCTGTTCATCAGGTGCATTTGACTCCTCTGTTGCGGTGTAAAACCAGTTGACAACAACCCTGCTACCACCACAGTGCGGAGGACATCAAAGGGTCATTTAGATGGAGGACACAGGGAAAACTCTGGTTATTGCAATAAAGGCATCCCAAATCGAACTTCAGCTGCACCAACCCCTATCTCTCTCCCAAACTCTCCCACCAGTGACATCAGCATACCTTGTGGTGTACTAACATTGGCCCACCTGATGGTACCATGAGGAGCAGGTGAGAGAAGCTTCGTATGTGGTGGTGGGATTGCTCCTCCCAATGGCCCACTAGAGAGGCATCACTGGAAACGGAAGTGTCTCCCCAGTTCAGCGATGTCTTTCTCAATCCAATCCCAGCTTGTGGATTGAAGACGTCACAATGCATGAGATTTCTTATTTATTTAAGGTTAGTCGACCTCCTGAGGCTTAAATTGACTCCCACTTGTGTGTATTGTAGGAGGCTGACTCTCTATGTAGTGTGCAAAGCTAGGCACACTGTACAAGAGGTCCAAGCAACCGCATGTTGATTTATAGGGGTAAAAACTAGATCACCTGATGCTCTAATTTGTAAGGTAGCTTGGTCTAGTAGTTAGGCCAATCTTGGAGAACTGCAAAGCATTCCTTGTGCTCGCAGTATTAATCTTGCAAATCCAACACTCAAAGGAATAACTCATGACTAATTTATAAAAATATGTCAGATTTGTATGTAATTTTTAAGACCAAGATCATCAAAATTGGTTAAGTACTTTTTGAGATATGAATTTTGGAATTTTCATAAACATAGAGGGTCATTCTGACCCTGGCGGCCGGTGGCCGCCAGGGCCACCGACCACGGGAGCACCGCCAACAGGCTGGCGGTGCTCCAATGAGCATTCTGACCGCGGCGGTTCAGCCGCGGTCAGAAGCGGAAAGTCAGCGGTCTCCCGCTGACTTTCCGCTGCTCTTTGGAATCCTCCATGGCTGCGGAGCGCGCTCCGCAGCCATGAGGATTCTGACCCCCCCTACCGCCATCCAGTTCATGGCGGGAAAGCCGCCATGAACAGGATGGCGGTAGGGGGGGTCGCGGGGCCCCTGGGGGCCCCTGCCGTGCCCATGCCAATGGCATGGGCACGGCAGGGGCCCCCATAAGAGGGCCCCGCAAAGTATTTCAGTGTCTGCCTTGCAGACACTGAAATACGCGACGGGTGCCACTGCACCCGTCGCACCTTCCCACTCCGCCGGCTCGATTACGAGCCGGCATCCTCGTGGGAAGGTCGTTTTCCCCCTGGGCTGGCGGGCGGTTTTACTGGAACCGCCCGCCAGCCCAGGGGAAAACTCGTAATACCCGCCGCGGTCTTTTGACCGCGGCGTGGTAATTTGGAGGGCGGGATCCTGGCGGGCGGCCTCCGCCGCCCGCCAGGGTCATAATGAGGCCCATAGTCTTTTTGTGCGTAATTACGCACCATAGGAATCAATGGAAGATCACATTTAAAAATACACATAAAATCATGCAGTTGGTTTACCAATTTCTTCTTTTGCAGGTTGGTCGAGGTCCTTGGTGGGCACACTGTGCAAGCTGGAGAAGTTCAGGCAGCTCCCGGTTCCAGCGGGAGCAGCGATGAAAGGTCTATGGAGCTGGTGCAGGGCCACTGTGGGAGATCACTTGGAAAAGCACTGCATAGGCAAACTTAAAGGTTGTTCTTTGGGGTCCCCATTGGACTGTTGAGGTCGCAAGGGGTAGTGGACCCTTAGGGCACAGCAGGTTCTTCGTTGCAGGGCACAGGGCGGCTGGATGCAGACCGAATCGGCAAGCCAGGGGCTGTGCGCAAGGATGCCTTCTGGAGCAGGCGGTAGGTTGGTTCAAGGGTTGTTTGCAGGACAACGGGGGTACTCTGGTGGGAGATCCAGGGTGTTCCTGAAGTCCCTCAACTTGGGCTTCCTTCTGGTCCTTTTTTAGCACCAGGCGGGCTGGTTTTCTTCGTGTCCGATGTTAGCTGACTAATACCCAGGGTATTGGTACGGTTTGACCACTGGAGGGCGCAGTGCCACCAAACTTGCACACTTACAGAATTTGTACTCACGGTTGTTGGTATGTTGTTGGTCCAGCTACCGGTTCAGGAGCTAGGGGCCAGTCAATGAAGTGACCCTCACTGGTTTGCTGGTTTCTTACTGTCATAGAGGATTACCTCCACTGTGGGGGGGGGAGTTATATGGCAATTTTCGAAGTCTGGAAGTAACCTGGGGTTCTTTCAAGTTTTTCCAGTTTGTCCAGCAGCTCCTATTCGGCAATTGTTGGGTCCTGGATGCATCAGACAGGTTTTGGCACCTTTTCATTGTTGCAGCAGGTCCACAGTTCTTGTGCCTTGAATCTTCTTGGTTTTGATCTTTTTTCGTCCCTCAAATCTGATGTCCTGGTCTAGGGATGCCCACTAAATACAGTATTTAGTGGGTGTTTTAGGGGGAACCTGGTAGTGACCAAGGGGCAATCTACCTTAGGGGGGCTACACTCACTAAAGTGACCATTTCTTGTGGGAAGGGTCACTTCCCTATTCCTGATTGGCTATTTTCCTTTGGTCTAAGATGGAGGTAAAAGAAATGAAGTGCCCACTATGCAGGTAAGACCTTAAGGGTGGTGCATGCCTGATGGGGCCCCTATTCCTACCCTTTGTGGCGTTTCCCACCTTTGCTCCTGCCAAAAGTGGGGGTTTGCAAATGGGGTGACCATATGCTGCTAGCAGCAGGCCTGGGGGTTGATTTTCAAAGGCGGTATGCTGTTGGAAGCTCGCCGTTAGGGTGGTGCACATTCCTGAGGAAGGGGGCGTTAACACCTCCACCCAGGAACAACATTGTTCTACAATCCAGAGAGACAGGTCTCTCCCCCACAGTTGTAGTTTGGACGTCTGACAGCGGCAGGCTGGATAGGACCGGTGAGCAACCATACCAGGGTAGTTAGCTTTAGTATCAAATCCAATACTGGTACCAGTTTGTATTTGTCATTCTGAGTTGTTTGATACCAAACACCCCAGGGTTCAGAGTGACCATCATGTAGCCGGGAAACTCGTATTAATCATTGTCCAACACATGTATTAACATGGCTGCTCTGTTCACTCACTACATCCCAGGTTTGGAAAGAACACAGTGGGGCTTTTTGCTTATGCAGCTATGCCCTCACATATGATATGGCACACCCTGCCTTAGGGCTGGAAGGCCTGCCAGAGGGGTGTCTTATCCATAGTAAATGCAGTGTATGGTGGACACGGCACACAGGCAGTGTGCCATGTCAAGTTAGTGTTTTAGGTTCGCACCAGGACACTCAGCCTGCAATGGCAGTGCTGGGTGCATCTGGGTGCCTATCCCTAGAGGGTGGCACAATCAGTGCTGCTGAGCTCAGCTGCCTACCCTTAGTACCCCATGCCCAGGGTACCTAGGTACCATTTACTAGGGACTTAGAGTGGCAGCTAAAGGTGTTCCCAGTTACCTTTGCAATGTTTAGGGAAAGAACACAGTCACGGGGAACCTGGTTAGCAGGATCCCAGTGCACTGCAGTCCAAGTTGTATCCAGAAATCAGGCACAAAGTGTGGGGGGGTTACTGCAACAAAGTGCCAGTTTCTCACAGGTGTAATATATTTTGAAGAGCTTCCTTTTCTTTTCCTGGGGGTACTAAATAGGCCCCACAGGGAAATAACATTTTGGTGGCTATGTTTTATGCAGATCGGCATAGGGATTTTTTGGTGCTCCCTGGGCAGCACAATTGGGAGAGGTCACCCCACCTCCTGGCATTGGTTGACCTCCCTGCACAGGGGGCAAGGGAGTTTGCGCAATCAGCCCCCCAGGGAAGGGAAAATGTGGCTGCCATTTTTTTTACCAGCTTCAGAGTGGGGCTTTTCCCAGGAGTGAATAAGTGGAATCACTGACTGTCTTGTGGTGTGTGCTGTGCTGGGTGGAAATAAAATGTGAATGGCATAATAACTGATCAGCATCTGAAGTGGGCTGGTATATTGTCATATCGTATGGTGGTTGCAAGCAAAATGTGAATGGCTGAATAAATGATTAAGGGCAGAAGTGGAGTCACCCATTGCCCCATGATGTATGCTGTGGTGGGTGTATTTACAATGTAAATGGCACATTAACTGATTGCTGACTGAAGTGGGCTGATACATTGCCCTATACTGTGGTTAGCTGAAGCAAAATGTGAATGGCTGAATTACTGATCAATGACAGAAGTGTGTCTACCTATTGCTCCATGATGTATTCTGTATTGGGTGGAAGTAAAACGTGAATGGTACGATAACTGATCAGTAGCTGAAGTGGGCTGACACATTGCTCTATGCTGTGATGGGCAGAAGCAGAGAAGCACATGGTGCATATGGAAAACTTTAGTGTGAAAACAACAGATGATGGACAGAATGAAGAACAAATCAAACATTCACCCCCAGTCACAGATCTGGGTTCAGTCCATCAGTTTTTTTGCTTGCAATGCCATTCAAGTTCAGACCCAGCCATAGATAAATCACTCTTGACCCTGTTCCCCATCGGAATAGTCTAGCCCGAACTGCCAGGCCAGATCTTCCCTGGACCAGAAACAAGCATCCTGGGACCGGTTTCAGGGTATCACTTGTCATCAGCCAGGCTAGCTTGAATGTGGTGGCATAGCAAGCACGGGACCCACGCCTGGGCATACCCTTCCCCACTTGGGGCGACAAATGCAAAAACAACAGATGGTGGATGGAATGAAGAACAAATCAAACATTCACCCCCAGTCAAAGATCTGGGTTTAATCCATCAGTTTTTTTGCTTGCCATTCCATTCCAGTTCAGACCCAGCCATATGCAAATCAGTCTTGACCCTCTTCCTCATGGGAACAGTCCAGCCCGAACTGCCAGGCCAGGTCTTCCCTGGACCAGAAACAAGCATCCTGGGACCGGTTTCAGGGTATCACCCTTCATCAGCCAGGCTAGCTTGAATCCACGTGCAGTGGATGCGTGCCACTGACACGCCAAAGGTACTCCAGAGGCAAGCCCATCTGCGCCAGTCTGAGCCTGGACCACGCCCAGCATCAGTTCACCTGGTTATACCACTCCTCAAAGAAACACCGCCACTGACCTCCGAGCTCTGGACCCACCAACAATCACTGCTGCTGCACATACCCGTGTACCACCAGACGACCGTTCTTTTGCCGACACTGCTGCCTCACCTTCAGCACCAAAGCAACCAACAACACTAGTGACTCGGCAAAACGAGCCACAACCTACACAGGGACCCAGACCACCACAAAACAACTCCAGTGTATCCTGCTCAACGTACATTCACTCGGTAAACATGCCACAGAGATCTGGGACACGATCTCCTTCCTTACCCGGGTGTCATCTTCCTCACAGAAACCTGGCTAAACCACTCCTCTGCACCAACATCATAACCACCATCCCTGAAAGCTACAAGATAACACACCATGACTGAACCAATAAGCACAGAGGGGGAATCACTGTCATCTACAGGGACACCATCCACGTCCTCTGGCGATCATACACCGTTATGGAACACGTCAACTTCCAACTCCACAGAGAAGAAAAAAGCACCATCAGAGGCAACCTTGCCTACAGACCACCAGGACCACACCCCAAATTCTGCAATGACATTCCAGAACTCATCGACCGCAAGCAGCTGACTCCGAGCTCTACATATTTCTAGGGGACCTCAACTTCCACCTCGACAACCCCAGCGATGCAAACTCCACTGACCTCCTGGAAAACACGAGCAACATCAGCCTCTAACAGCTCATCTCTGACCTTACCCACATCGCAGGACATACGCTGGACCCCATCTTCAACTCCAGCAACAGAGTCAGGAACATCCACACCACTCACCTGGTCCGACCGACACAGCGTACATGCCACCATCTCAGGACCACCTGCCCCAGCACCGTGCCCTCCAGATCCACGCGAAGAAACTGGAAAAAGGGATCAGAAGAGCGACCCTTGACCCAAGGGTAGGTCGATCCCCCTGCCGCTGCAGCTCCACCAGCCCAGGCTCCTGAAACCGCCTAGCAAGTCCAGTGAAATCACAGTAAGTACCCCCCCACCCAGCCCCTCGCCCTGCCCCGCGCTACTCACCTCCTCTCCTGCTTCTTTTCTTCATCTTTGATCTTCCTCTGTGCTCTTCATCTGTATTCTTCATCTGTGTTCTTCTTTCTTCCCTGCACCCCGTCCTGCGTGTTCTTTCTTCTGTCTTTATCTGTGTTCTTCTTCTGTGTACTTCATCTGTGCTTCTTTCTCTCTCTTCTGCACTGTGACCTGCGTGTGCTTTCTTCTTCTTTGTCCTTCTTCTAGGCTCTTCTCTCCTCTGCTCCTCTTCTTCTTCACCGTCTTCTTGGCTCTTCTCTCTTCTGCTCCTCGCTCCTCTTCTTCTTTTCCTTCTCCTTGGCTCTTCTCTCTTCTGCTCTTCGCTCCTCTTCTTCTCCACCGTCTTCTTGGCTCTTCTCTCGTCTGCTCTTCTGCTCCTCTTCTTCTTTACCTTCTTCTTGGATCTTCTCTCTTCTGCTCTTTGCTCCTCTTCTTCTTTTCCTTCTCCTTGGATCTTCTCTCGTCTGCCCTCCTGCTCCTGACTCTTCTCTCTGACCTCCCTCACTCGCCACCTCCTCTGTAACCCCCCTATCTTCCTATCTTTCTATCTTTCTCCCTCACTCGCCACCACCTCTGTAACCCCCCTATCTTCCTATCTTTCTATCCTTCTCTCTCTCTCCCTCACTCGCCTCCACCTCTGTAACCCCCCCTCCCCCCTCCCCTATCTTCCTATCTTTCTTCCTAACTCCCGCCACCCTTAACCCCCCCTCCCCTATCCTTTCTCCCCTCTACCTGACCCCCCCTCCCTCTGCTTTCCCGTTGCCACCTCCTGCACGGCCCCGCCCCCCCAGCTCCCATTCGTCACCCCACTCCCGTCCCCCGCCCCCAGCTGACCCCTCCCTCCCTTCTCCCTCTTATGGCAGCCGCTGCGCGACAGAGTTAGCAACGCTTGACCCAAGGGTAGGTCTCTCCCCCTGCCACTGCAGCTCCACCAGCCCAGGCTCCTGAAACCTCCTAGCAAGTCCAGCGAAATCACAGTAAGTACCCCCCCACCCAGCCCCTCGCCCTGCCCCGCGCTACTCACCTCCTCTCCTGCTTCTTTTCTTCATCTTTGATCTTCCTCTGTATTCTTCATCTGTGTTCTTCTTTCTTCCCTGCACCCCGTCCTGCGTGTTCTTTCTTCTGTCTTCATCTGTGTTCTTCTTCTGTGTACTTCATCTGTGCTTCTTTCTCTCTCTTCTGCACCGCAACCTGCGTGTGCTTTCTTCTACTTTGTCCTTCTTCTAGGCTCTTCTCTCCTCTGCTCCTCTTCTTCTTCACCGTCTTCTTGGCTCTTCTCTCTTCTGCTCCTCGCTCCTCTTCCTCTTTTCCTTCTCCTTGGCTCTTCTCTCTTCTGCTCTTCGCTCCTCTTCTTCTCCACCGTCTTCTTGGCTCTTCTCTCGTCTGCCCTTCTGCTCCTCTTCTTCTTTACCTTCTTCTTGGATCTTCTCTCTTCTGCTCTTCGCTCCTCTTCTTCTTTTCCTTCTCCTTGGATCTTCTCTCGTCTGCCCTCCTGCTCCTGACTCTTCTCTCTGACCTCCCTCACTCGCCACCTCCTCTGTAACCCCCCTATCTTCCTATCTTTCTATCTTTCTCCCTCACTCGCCACCACCTCTGTAACCCCCCTATCTTCCTATCTTTCTATCCTTCTATCTCTCTACCTCACTCGCCTCCACCTCTGTAACCCCCCTCCCCTATCTTCCTATCTTTCTTCCTAACTCCCCGCCACCCTTAACCCCCCCTCCCCTATCCTTTCTTCCCTCTACCTGACCCCCCCTCCCTCCGCTTTCCCGCCGCCACCTCCTGCACGCCCGCCCCCCCAGCTCCCATTCGTCGCCCCACTCCCGTCCCCCGCCCCCAGCTGACCCCTCACCCCCCTCCTCCCTCTTATGGCGGCCGCTGCGCGCCAAAGGCAAGCCCGTCTGCGCCCGTCCCCTAGCCCCCAGCACTCCCAAACCCCACTTCACCGCTATGACCCCATCACCCTCCACGCCCTTAACCCGGGGCACTCCAACACCTGCTTCCAAGCCAACCCGAAACGTACCCACGGACCCTTCGTATGTCACACCTGCAAACTTACCTTCCACCACGAAAACACCACGTCCGCCAGCTCACGCACCATCAACCACCTCAAATGCATCCTGATCAACGCACGCTCCGTCCACAAGCACGCCGTTGAACTCTGGGACCTCCTGGACTCCACTGCACCAGACGTCACCTTCATCACTGAGACCTGGATGAACGCCTCCTCGGCCCCCGAGATCGCCATAGCCATCCCCGAAGGCTACAAGATTTCCAGGAAAGACCGCACCAACCAAGCAGGAGGAGAAATCGCCATCGTCTTCAAGGACTCCATCAACGTCTCCACCTCCACCGAAGACACCCCCCTCACCGCCGAACACCTGCACTTCCAGATCCACACAGACCCCAGGACCACCCTCAGAGGATCTCTCATCTACCGTCCCCCCGGACCGCTCGCCCTCTTCAACGACTCCATCACCGACTTCATCTCCCCGCACGCCCTTGCCTCGCCGGACTACATCCTCCTCGGTGACCTCAACAGAGGAACAGAACAACGACCCCAACACCACCGCCCTCCACGCCAACCTCGGTCTCAAGCAACTGGTGAACACCCCCACCCACATCGCCGGACACACGCTCGACCCCATCTTCTCTGCCAGCAACCACGTATCCTTCAGCCACTCCTCCGCTCTACACTGTACCGACCACAGATGTGTCCACTTCACCTTCCGACGCGAGACTCGCCACCTCCGCACACAACCCATTCCATGTCGACAGTGGAACAAAATCCCCGAAGAACAGCTTCTCTCCACTCCCATCGACAACCAACCCACCTTATCCTCCGACCCCAACGACGCAGCCCTCAGCCTCACAAATTGGATCACCAACTGCGCAGACAACATCGCTCCCCTCAGACGCCTCCCAAGACAGACCAACACCAAAAAACCTCTCTGGTTCACTGACACCCTTAAGGAATCAAAGAAAACCTGCCGCACTCTCGAGAAAGCCTGGCGTAAGGACCACACCGCAGATAACATGACTGTGCTCAAGAACGCTACCTGCGAACACCACCACCTGATCCGCGCCGCCAAAAGGAATTTCTTCACAGACAGACTGGACAAAAACAGCCACAACAGCAGAGAACTCTTCAACATCGTCAAAGAGCTCTCCAACGCCAACGCCAACGCCAATGCCATCACACCCTCACAAGACCTTTGCAACTCCCTCGCCACCTTCTTCCATCGTAAGATCACCGACCTACACGACAGCTTCAGACACCAGACCCAGCCGACCACCACAGAACCCACAACCCCAGCCATCACCCTCAACGCCTGGACCCACATCAACACAGAAGAGACCAAAGCCACCATGAACTCCATCCACTCCGGTGCCCCCTCAGACCCCTGCCCACACTTCATCTTCAACAAAGCCGACGACATCATCGCCCCGCACCTCCAGACCATCATCAACAGCTCCTTTTCGTCTGCTACCTTCCCCGAGAGCTGGAAACACGCTGAAGTCAACGCCCTACTGAAGAAACCTACGGCGGACCCAAGCGACCTGAAGAACTTCCGCCCCATCTCGCTCCTCCCCTTCCCTGCCAAAGTCATAGAGAAGACCGTCAACAAGCAGCTTACCAACTTCCTTGAAGACAATAACCTTCTCGACCCCTCTCAGTCCGGATTCCGAGTCAACCACAGCACAGAAACCGCCCTCATCTCAGTCACAGACGACATCAGAACCCTGATGGACAACGGAGAAACACTCGCCCTCATCCTCCTCGACCTCTCGGCTGCCTTCGACACCGTCTGCCACCGCACCCTAATAACCCGCCTCCGCTCCACCGGGATCCAAGGACAGGCCCTGGACTGGATCACCTCCTTCCTCTCCAACCGCTCCCAGAGTCTACCTCCCACCCTTCCGCTCAGACCCCACAGAGATCATCTGCGGCGTCCCACAAGGCTCCTCGCTCAGCCCGACTCTCTTCAATGTCTACATGAGCCCCCTCGCCGACATCGTACGCAAACACAGCATCATCATCACCTCCTACGCCGACGACACCCAGCTGATACTTTCCCTCACCAAGGACCCCACCAGCGCCAAGACCAACCTGCAAGATGGAATGAAAGACGTCGCAGACTGGATGAAACTCAGCCGTCTGAAACTGAACTCAGACAAAACGGAAGTCCTCATCCTCGGAAACACCCCGACCTCCTGGGACGACTCCTGGTCGCCCACGGCCCTTGGCACTGCACCGACCCCCTCAGACCACGCACGCAACCTCGGTTTCATCCTGGACCCACTTCTCACCATGACCAAACAAGTCAACGCAGTATCATCCTCCTGCTTCCTCACCTTCCGCATGCTCCGAAAGATCTTCCGTTGGATCCCCGCCGACACCAGAAAGACCGTGACCCACGCCCTCGTCACGAGCCGCCTGGACTACGGCAACACCCTATATGCAGGAACCACCGCTAAGCTCCAGAAACGTCTGCAACGAATTCAAAACGCCTCCGCCCGCCTCATCCTCAACATACCCTGCAACAGCCACATCTCCGCACACCTGAGACACCTGCACTGGCTTCCCATCAGCAAAAGGATCACCTTCCGACTCCTCACCCACGCACACAAAGCCCTCCACAACAAGGGACCAGAATACCTCAACCGCCGCCTCAGCTTCTACGCACCCACCTGTCTTCTCCGCTCCACCAGCCTCGCTCTCACTGCCGTCCCTCGCATCCACCGCTCCACGGCGGGTGGGAGGTCCTTCTCCTACCTGGCGGCGACTACTCAAGACCTGGCTTTTCGAGCAGCAGTAACCCCTTCCCCCTAGCGCCTTGAGACCCGCACGGGTGAGTAGCGCGCTTTATAAATGTTTATGATTTGATTTGAGAAGACCAGTGGAATGACATTCTCCCCTCCAGTCTCCCAGACTCTACACACGACCCTGACCAAGTAGCAAAGAGCTTCTCCCAGTGGATCACAGAATGCACCAATGCCATTACCAACGCCAAGACAGCCAAGGTCAAAGAACAAAGCAAAAGAGCAAGCTGGTTCACCAAGGAACTGCACTCCACCGAATGCAACTGCCAACAACTTGAAAGGAAGTGCGCATCAGCAAAAAAAACTGAAGACTGCCCCACTTTCAGGACCGCTCTCAACCAGTACCACCGCCTCCTGAAAGAAACCAAGAAGCACGCGCACTAGCAGAACACATCAAAGCACAAACCACAGCAAAGAACTCTTTGCGATTGTGAAGGAGTTTACCAATCCTGCAGTCACAGAGGACAACATCACTCCCTCCCAAGAACTGTGTGACAACCTTGCAGACTTCTTCCATGACAAGATCTCAGCCATCTATGAAAACTTCAAACACCAATCCTCCGTTGCACTGCACACCCTTGAACACAAACCCTGAACACCTTCTCACCCACTGGGAACTCCTCACCACGCAGGACACTATTTTCATCATGAACTTTGTATACTCGGGAGCACCCACAGAACCTTACCCCCTCTATGTCTTCAACTTCGGAAGCAAGACAATCTGCAATGAGCTCAGGAAGGCCCTGAATATCCCTATCATCACGGCCTTGTTCCTCGAAGAATAGAAATACGCTGAAGTAAGGTCCCTCCTGAAAAAAAATCTATTGAAGAACTACCAGCCCATCTCTCTGCTCCCCTATCCAGCAAAAGTCCTTGAGAAAGCGATAAACCAGCAACTCACCCCTAGAAGACCACAACCTCCTGGACCCCTCCCAATCCATATTTCAAGCTTGCCTTAGCACAGAGACAGCCATGATTGCAGCCAGAGAGACATCAGAGCCCTCCCGGACTGTGGGAAAACAGCAGCCCTCATCGTATGGGACCTATGTACTGCATTTGACACCATCTCCCACCACACCCTGATCAACAGACTCCACCACATTGGCATGCAAGGAAACACCCTCAAACAGATTGCCTCGTACCTCACCAGCATAACCCAAAAGATCAGTCTTCCACCGTTCACCTCAGAGCCCAAGAAGATCATCTGTGGAGTTCCCGAAGGATCGGCCCTCAGCCCGACCCTCTTCAACACCTACATGACTCCCCTGGCCATCACTGTCAGATCACACAAACTCAACATCATCTTCTAGGCCGACAACACACAGCTCATTCTCTCACTGTCCGAAAATGCCTCAACCACAAAGGCTAACTGCCACAGATGCATGATGAACGTTGCAGACTGGATGATGGACAACTGTCTCAAACTCAACACCGAAAAAATGGAAGTCCTCATCTTTGGGAACAACACCTCGCCATGGACGGACACAAGTTGGCCCGCACAGCTTGGCACACCCCCGCATCAACATACTATGCCATCAACCTCTGCATCATCCTGGATAACAAGCTATCCATGAAAAAACTAATTGGTGCAGTCTTATCCGCCTGCTTCCACACCCTTTGCATGCTCTGAAAGATCTTCAGGTGGCTCCCAGCAAACACCAGAAGGATAGGCATGCAGGTCGTCATCACCAGCAGACTGGACTACGGAAACACACTCTATGTAGGAATGCACGCCTCCTGAAGAGACCCCAGACAATACAGAACTCATCAACAAGACTCATACTGGACCTTCCCTTCCCTGAAGGACCCACATCACACCGCACCTCAAGAAACTACACTGGCTCCCGATTCAGAAGAAATGCCAGTTCAATATGCTGACCCACGCCTACAAGGCCCTGCACAACAAAGGATCAGCATACATCAACAAACGCCTGACCTTACACCAATCAACCAGACCACCTCTGATCAGCTTCCCTTTTCCTTGCAGATACCCCAGAGATCTGTTGAGTCAACGGCAGGGACGGTCCTTCTCACACCTGGGAGCCAAGGTTTGGAACAACTTTCCCCTTCACCTCAGCACTGCACCATCACCCCAGCGATTCAGAAGAGAACTAAAGACCTGGATGTTCAAATGATCATACCTCAACGCAGCACCATACAGCTCCAGCACCGTGAGGCCCTCACATGTGATTTGTTGCACTCTACAAATGTTAGGTTAAATATGCCAATTGGATATAAGGCAGTGTTACCATGTTTTGAGCAGAGAGAACAAACATTTTAGCACTGGTTAGCAGTGTTAAAGTTTACTAAATCCTAAAGCTAACAAAAACTAATTCGCAAAATGTAGGAGGAAGAAGAAAACAAGTTTGGGGATGACCCTACAGAAAGGGTTATTTCCAACAAGCGTCATCAGCCTCCGGTGAGTCACACCTACTTTGTCCCACAATTCAACCCTTCAATTGATGATATTGATCCACAGCATTTAATGGAAAGGAGTATGCATAATTAGTATGACCAACAGAAGGATCAATCATAGTTTTAGCATTCCTACACGTCCTAGCCATTCACCTACTTTTACAAATCCCTTCCCTGTCCTTCCCAGGCACCTGTTTCTTCTAGTTCAGATGGTTTGTGTGTGATATTACTGATGTGAGCAATATAGGTGTTGATCTGGTTATCAAACTTGGGTATGTATGCACAGCACTCTCAAGCACATATTATCTTGCAAACTCCACCTTCCTTTTCAGGAAGAATGCCTAAAGCATGCCGGTTTTGAATGGTCGTGGGTGTTATTGAAAGCAGCTCCATTTTAATGAATGATAGTGAACCTGTAGTGTTTGCCGCTAATCTGTCTACCAGTGTTGAAAGCTTTCTAATTTTTACATAATTTGCAACTCCCACAGAGGGAATGAGGGAATGACTGCACCAAAAATATCACTCAAAATCTGTCCTAAACTTCACTTATCCTCCTTAAGCACTGGTTGAATCTTATCTCCAGCATTTGTACAATATGTTTTTGAAAAAAACTAAAGCTGTGTAACTGCTTTCTACCCAATTGCATTTTCAAAGGTCTCATTCCCTTCTTGCCTTTGCACAATGCATACAGTTCCTTTCTTGGCCAAGTCTAAATTCAACTTTGGGTGTATATTTTTTCC
Source organism: Pleurodeles waltl (assembly GCF_031143425.1). NCBI lineage: Eukaryota > Metazoa > Chordata > Amphibia > Caudata > Salamandridae > Pleurodeles > Pleurodeles waltl. The sequence continues at coordinate 352,966,012 of NC_090438.1, forward strand.
TTTACTCGCCTCTTGTTTCCTCTTATCTTTGATTGAACCTTTTTGATTACCTTTTCTTCTTTCTCTCTAATTCTCTCATTCAACTTGTGTATAAAGACTCTTTCATTTTTATTATGCTTTCAGGCTAGTTCATGCTTATCAGTGTTAGTGAGGGTTACATCCGTTTTTGGAGTGAAAAGATTTCACCATATACTTATGCTTGACTATTCATTTAAAAGTCTTTGAAAATCAATAAGTATGCTTATTTGCCCAGTTATACAGGTTCAAACCATATGACAGAGAAACATTCCCTAGGGGACAGACATAACTAGATTAAAATAGCTTGATTGGACACTGATGATTGAATAGGTTCAGAAACACTCTGCAAGAAAAAGTGTTGCAAATGGCCGTTTTTGCAGGGTCATCCCCAGTCTTTTTGCCTCCTGCCTCCTATTTTTTCTCACCTGCTGCTGTTGGCTTTTGAACTCTGAGCACTTTACCACTGCTAACCAGTGCTAAAGTGCATATGCTCTCTGTGTAAAATTGTATGTAATTGGTTTATCCATTATTGGCATATTTGATTTACTAGTAAGTCCCTAGTAAAGTGCATTAGAGGTGCCAGGGCCTGTAAATCAAATGCTACTAGTGGACCTGCAGCACTGGTTGTGCCACCTACCTATGTAGCTCTGTAATCATGTCTCAGACCTGCCATTGCAGTGTCTGTGTTTGCAGTTTTAACTGTAAATTCGACTTTGCCTGTGTACCCACGTGTCAGGCCTAAACCTTCCCTTTTCTTACATGTAAGGCACCCCTAAGGTGGCCCTAGGTAGCCCCAAGGGCAGGGTGTAGTGTATGGTTAAGGTAGGACATATAGTAATGTGTTTTATATGTCCTGACAGTGAAATATTGCTAAATTCGTTTTTTACTGTTGCAAGGCCTTTCCCTTTCATAGGTTAACATGGGGGCTACCTTTAAATCTGATTAAAGTGTAGATTCCCTTTGGGAGTGGATGGACATGTGGAGTTTGGGGTCTCTGAGCTCACAATTTAAAAATGCATCTTTTAGTAAAGTTGATTTTAAGATTGTGCGTTTGAAAATGCCACTTTTCGAAAGTGAGCATTTTCTTGCTTATACCATTTCTGTGACTCTGCCTGTTTGTGGATTCCTTGTCTGGGTCAGTTTGACAGATGGGCTGGTTGAATCTCACACTAGACAGTGACACAAAAGGTGCTGGGGTGTAGTCTGCATTTCCTGATGAGCCATCTGTGCTAGGAGGGAGGGGAGGAGTGGTCACTTACACCTGAAAGGGCTGTGCCTGTCCTCACACAATGCCGCCTCCGACCCCCTGGTTAGTGTCTGGGGCCTGGCCTGGGAAAGGCAGGATTTCACATTCAAAAGAGACTTTACTTTGAAGTAGGCCTACTTCAAAGGAGAAATTTGGGTATAAGAAGGGCACCCAAAACCACAGACTTTAGAACACTTCTGGAAACAAGAGGAACCTCTGCCTGGAGAAGAGCTGAAGAGCTGAGCAGAAGTGCTGCCCTGCCTGTGACTGTGCTTTGTGGAGCTATCCTGCAGTTGCTGCTTCTGCCAGAGTAATAGGGCAAAGACTGGACTTGGTGTGCCTTCCATCTTGTGAAGAAATCTCCAAGGGCTTGATTTAGAGCTTGCCTCCTGTTGTTTGAAGTCTCAGGGACAGCAAATGCTTCTCTCTGCCAGCACCTGGAGTCTATGGAGAGACTCCTGCTTTGTCAAGTGGTGCCCTATCCAGTCCCTGGGCCCTTGAAAGGAAACTGTTGGAAATCCAAGTTAATCGACTTCGGACGACTTCAGACCGACGCCGCTGCTGAATCCTGTGACGCCACCTGCACCCGACGTCGTGACCTGCACTGGAACGCGACGATCTTCGCAGGCCCGACGCCGCTGCAGCCCCGCTGAAGTTCGCTACTCAGTGGAAGTCACTGCACCACGTCGTGGCCGACGCCGTTCGAAGTGCGCGGATTCAACGTTTTGCACAGATGCTGCGATCCCCGACTTCGCGCATCGACTTGTTTTCACTCTTCACCAAAGGTACTGTACTTGGGGGTCTATGCGACTCCGTGTCCGGCACCGCTGGTGTCAGCTTGTTGGGAACGACTCTGTCAACGATGCTGTGTTAACACCTCATTGAATCATTTTGTGTTTCTAAGCGCTATTTTGAGTTTAATCTTTAAAAATTCATAACTTGACTTGTGTATGTCGGTTTTTTGTTGTTTTGGTCTTGTTTTGTTTAGATAAATACTTCCCATTTTTCTAAACTGATGTTGTGTCATTTTGTAGTGTTTTCATTGAGTTACTGTGTGTGTTGGTACAAATACTTTACACCTAGCACTCTGAAGTTAAGCCTACTGCTCTGCCAAGCTACCAAGGGGGTAACAAGGGGTTTGCTGAAGGTGATTCTCTTTTACCCTGACTAGACTGAGGGTCTTTGCTTGAACAGGGGGTAACCTGACTGTCAACCAAAGACCCCATTTCTAACAAAAAGCAAGCAAAAAGTAAGAAGAGCCCTCTGAGGCTGAGGTTTTTGATCTTCATTAACTTTACATACTCAGCCAACATTTGGAAGTAGACAAAATCATGAATACTCCCAAACTGGGAACAGGAGAAATTCTACCTCCATGGGTTTCTTTGTTAACGGTTATTGTTTTCATCACATTATTCAAGTCTGGTGAAGCATTTCCCTCCAGGAGATAGAAATCTAACATCCACTCAAATACGGATACTGCTATGGCAACTAACAAAACTACTATTTTACAGCTTATAAACTCCATGTAAATCTTGTGTCAGAAAAGTATTTTCTTGTATTACTTGTGTTAGTCCTCTAAGTAAAGTTACAAGGGGAAGCGTATAGGCCGATGAACCTTTTGGATCCCATTATTTATCCTAGCTATGTAGCAATCGATGAACATCACTTCTCAATGCAATCAATCAACAACCACTAAGAGAATCATTTAAGTCTGAGACAATATATCAACATTTCATGAATAACCATAACTCAATAACGTTTTATGAATTTTATTTCCCTATTAGTTACAATGCTAACTCATCAGGTTTGATCAAACTTTATTCAATCAACTTAGAATTAGTTCATTAATGAACCATAACTTGAGAAAACATAAGCTTGAATGCTTCAGCATAAGCCAACAAAGATGAATATAACATCATTAATAGCAGAGTTTAGCAATCAGTCTGTCAATCACTTGTCACTGTCACAGTCACCCACAGAATCCTTACCTAAACCAGATTAGCATTTAGCATGTGGGACTTCATGCAAAAACAATTTAGAAAACGTGAATTTGGAAAATATCTAGCTAAGTTATCTTAGGTAGCTTACTTATCCGCAAAATGGATCAGCAACAAAGTCAGTCTTCGTCCTCAGGTCATCAATCGATCAGCAACGCATCAGGCTCTCAATAGCATGAGCCCAATGACAGAATCTCGAACCTTGTCCCTTGACGTCATCAATTCTCCCCTCACATCTGAAGTTTTAGCCCCTTCTCGTGACCTTTTATTACAGTTTTTCAGTCCATCCCCCTAATTCCTATTTGGTCAATCAGTCCTCCATAGGTGACGTTACCCAATACTTTTTATTCCACATATTTATGAGTTCTAGTATTTCGTCTTTCTCAGTTCATGGATTGGTCCACTGTACAATGTCCTCATCATCCGGCTCTCCAGGTATCGAAAATGTTGCATGTTCCTCTTCAGTCAGTGCCTCTATAGTTCCAGTCGTGGGAAAGTACATTCAGCCTACTCCACACATAATTGTATAAAATTGACTTCATCATCTCCTTTCCGTTGGTACATTGCAGAAAATTCTAGCTAAGCATACAGTTCATGGTCGGTTCATAGGCACTAGCAACTTCTACAGCGTGCATTTATTAATTCTCCTTCTGCATGAGGCCTGGCAAGTAGGCCACGGCTTCGGCTGAGTTAGTTTCTACGATATAATGCAAAACATAGGTTATACATCTCATTATGGCATAATACTACATCATTATTACACATTTTCATTATTTCACACACTTTTAGTTCTTTTAGTACAAGTTTGTATAAGTGGCTGACATACCCGGTGGGCACATTTTCCAAAAACATGCACATTCGTTTTCTCTACGATTGATTTCTCTATGAACTCATATAAATCATAACATATACGCATTTATTAATAACTTCGAATTAGCATATCTGCTTCAACAGTCCCTCCTCTGATGACTAAATATGTCATCACACCTTTCTTTCCCCATCATTTCACAGTTCCTTTTCAGCTGTATTTTGTCTCCTTCTCAAATCTTCCCTCTAAATTATTTCCCTGTTTCGTTCATCCCTCCTCTGATTATTTTTAGATCTTTTCAATTTTATCTTTTGAGATAATTTGCATCCCATAATCCTAATATGCAAGCAATCACAATTAATATTTCTTGTATGATTTTTAATAATTCCCCATTCCAAATTTGACTAAGCCAATTTCCTACTGAAGCAAGTCCTTTTCCAACTTTCTCCCATACACCTGGTTCCTTCAATTCCTTCAAATCCTTACTTGAGTTAGTCAGATTAGTGAGTAAGTCTCTTATCTCCTTATCATTGTTCTGAATCTATGAACTACAATTCCTAACATTAATCATCTTAGAGACTCCGCCGTCTTTCACTAAAAGAATGTCTAAAGCAATCATATTTTTGAAGCGTCATAGCTCTATCCGCGGCTAATTGAGTATCTATCAAGAGTATTGCCCCTGTAAAATTCGTCAGCATGTTATCCACAATAGTAGACTACTTTCGTATCGTAATCAAATTCAGAATGACTCCGACTGAAGGAATCACTGCATCAAAGATATCTCCCACAATTTCAGAAGAGGTTTCCCTCCTCTGTTGCTCATAATGTAATTCAGTCATTTTCAGAAACTTCTCAACATGTCCCATACCATTTTCTTGGAAGACAGTAATAAGCATTAAGTCCACAAATATAGTAGATTCCAGAAATAGCAGGGTCCTGACCATTCAGCATAAACATCCACTTACTCTGAAACAAAAACACATGCCTACATTCACTCGTTCCCACAAATAAAGTGTCAGTGCGTGATTTTGGCCTATATACACAAAGCTTCCCTACATGTAATGCATCTAAGGCTAATTTCTCTTGTGTTTTAATAGCAGTGTAAGCATAATCATTTTTATAAGTCCTTTTCTCTAAACCTTTTTCTAAGTTCTCTTTTAATGCTTTTCTCCTATCATCAGTATGCCCTTTAAAGCTCTTATCTAAAGGTGTAAGCAAGCATGTGAGGTTATTGCGATGCGCATAAGCAGTTCCAAATGTTAGTATTGGCCCAAAGAATCCTCTAACTAGTACTATATCATGTTCTCTAGCTACTTTACTCAGATATCTAATAATAGGAACAAACGAAAACACAACATCATGAATACTGTATATACTCTTATTTATAAAATCTTGTTAATAGCAAACTACAGCTTATTCCAAAGGTTAAAGGAAGACTATGGCACGTAACCCCTTCCTCTACTGACAAAGGAATTTGTGTACACACAAGACAATTCCTCACATCCATTGTTTTAACATACTCACTCAACAAGCGATAGAAAACATTAGAAGAAAGCTCTCCTTGTGCATTAGTATAGTCATGCAAGTACTTCCCTCTAAATTAAACCTTTCTAAAGCTGTTAGCGTTGTAGTTTCAGGAGCAGAAGTAAAAGTAGCTCTTTTCATGTCATGAACAGACAGTCCCACAATCATTATTATAAAAAGGATTCCACACATAACTGCCAATCCAACACTCATGTATCTACAGCGCCTAGCAATTTTATCTTGATTATTTAGCTCAACCATGATCTGTATAGAATCAGAAAGCAGAAGTAACTCTCATATAAAGAGCAGTACAATCAAAAATTCTTCTCTCACAGTTCAGTTTCACACCCAGGAACCCCCTTCCTTTGTCAAAATCGATTAGCAGCTTGTCACATCCAGTTTTCAGTGTCAAATCAAGTTATCAATGTCTCTTACAGTATTTTCAAAACAGTCTCTTTTAGGATTTTCCAGATTAGCTCAACAATTCGGCTTCTTGATCACCTTCAGGTTACATCAAAATACTCACTTGGAACTTCTCTATCAAAACAAAAAGACATAGACTTGAGTTGCCATTCATTGGTAGTTGCGGATGCCCATTCAGGAACTGCGTACCGTCGACTTGCTGTTCTCTTTCTTTTCAACCTTCGATCGCCACTTAATTCTCCTTCACTCAATTCTTCTTTTCTCATAATATCCACTTCCTGCTCCATTGTTTCATTTATGACCAGTTACTTTTTCTTCCTTATCTGTGATTCAGACCAATGATCTCCTTTTTGTGTTCCTTCTGTCAATATTCTTCTCAAGATTGGACTTTTCGCCTTCTCTTTTTCTATGGTGTTTTCTCTTGATGGACCTGCAACGGACTCAGGACGAGTCGGATCACGTTGACTTTGATCTGTCCCAACTCTTTCACCCTCTTGGTCTGGCGCTTGTTCTGTCTGCTTTTCAGCACCGTCTGCTTTTGGGAGAACCTCTGCTGAGCTAGGCTCCCCTGCTGTATCCATTGAGATTGGTTCTTCACACACTGCTGTATTTCTTCACTTTCGTCTCTTACAGGGGTAATAGAACCATCTTCCAAAAGCCCTGGTTCAACTTCAGGCTCTATTGGCTCCTTTTCTGGCTCAGGTGCAGTGACCTGCTTCCCTGTTGTAGGTGCTCTTAACAACGCTTCTTCATGATCTAGTGGACATACCACTATCATTGCATGGCGCACGTGTATCCAGTTTGGGAGTCCTGCACACTGTCACAGCTGTCGTAGTTGTTATTACCACCTGGTAAGGACCCCTCTAATGTGGTTCAAAACAGGTCTTGCTAACTTGCTTCCTGACAATGACCCAGTCACCGGCTCTCAGGTTGTGCCCTGGATCGTGGATGGGTGCAGGATGGTGGCATGCACCTGCTGAGAGAAAGAGCGAACCACATCAGCCAGCCCCTTGCAGTAGTCCAACACCATATCATCTGTAATATTCACAAGTGCATTGGCTGGAACTGCTGGTAATCTCATTGCACTGCCCATAAGGATTTCATGGGGTGACAGCCCTGTCTTTCTGTCAGGTGTGTTTCTCATTGACATCAACACCAACGGCAATGCATCTGGCCATTTCAGATTCGTAGCTGCACACATCTTTGCAATTCTTGATTTCAAGGTACCATTCATCTGTTCCACCAGTCCTGATGCTTCAGGGCTATAGCTACAATCCAACTTTTGTTCGATGTTTAGTGCTGCACATAAGAGTTTAACCACCTCATTATTGAAGGGAGTTTCCCTATCTGATTCTAAAGAGATCGGAAACCCAAAACGTGGTATCAATTCCCTGAGTAACAACTTTGCTACTGTGAGACTGTCATTCCTTCTTGTAGAGTATTCTTCAATCCAGTGACTAAAAACACACTGTTAGACCTGAAAGCCTTAGGGTGGTCACCCTTAACTTTTAGCCTGCCTCCCTCCACTTTTTGGACACTGTTTTTGCTGGGTTTTAGACTCTGCACACTTTACCACTGCTAGCCAGTGCTAAAGGGCATATGCTCTCTCCCTTTAAACATGGTAACCTTGGATCATACCCAATTGGAATATTTAATTTAATTATAAGTCCCTAGTAATGTCCACTATATGTGCCTAGGGCCTGTAGATTAAATGCTATAAGTGGGCCTGCAGCACTGGTTGTGCCGCCCACTTTAGTAGCCCCTTTACCTTGTCTCAGGCCTACCATTGCAAGGCCTGTGTGTGCAGTTTCACTGCCACTTCGACTTGGCATTTAAAAGTACTTGCCAAGCCTAAAAGTCCCCTTTTTCTACATATACGTCACCCCTAATGTGTGCCCTAGATGACCCCTAGAGCAGGGTGCTGTGTGGGTAAAAGGCAGGACATGTACCTGTGTAGTTTACATGTCCTGGTAGTGTAAAACTCCCAAATTCGTTTTTACACTACTGTGAGGCCTGCTCCCTTCATAGGCTAACATTGGGGCTGCCCTCATACATTATTGAAGTGGTAGCTGCTGATCTGAAAGGAGTAGGATGGTCATATTTAGTATGGCCAGAATGGTAATACAAAATCCTGCTGACTGGTGAAGTTGGATTTAATATTACTATTCTAGAAATGCCACTTTTAGAAAGTGAGCATTTCTTTGCACTTAAATCTTTCTGTGCCTTACAATCCACGTCTGACTGAGTTTAGTTGACAGCTCCTTGTGCATTCACTCAGACACACCCCAAACACAGGGTATTCAGCCTCACTTGCATACATCTGCATTTTGAATGGGTCTTCCTGGGCTGGGAGGGTGGAGGGCCTGCTCTCACAAAAAGGACTGCCACACCCCCTACTGGGACCCTGGCAGACAGGATAGAACTGAAAGGGGACCTGGTGCACTTCTAAGCCACTCTTTGAAGTCTCCCCCACTTCAAAGGCACATTTGGGTATAAAACAGGGCCTCTGCTCTACCACCTCAGACACTTGCTGGAGAAGAAACTTGAACCAGAACCTGCATCCTGCCAAGAAGAACTGCCTGGCTGCTCGAAGGACTCACCTGACTGCTTTCTACAGAGGACTGCTGCCTTGCTGTTGGCCTGCTGCCTTGCTGAACTCTTGCCTTGCTGCAGAAGTGCCTGTTCCCTGAAGTCTCAGGACCAAAAAGACTTCCATCTTTCAACTGGGCTCCTTGTGCGGCGAAAATTTTGACGCACAGCTTGCTCTGCGGTGAAAAATTCACTGCACGCCGATCCGGAAAGACGCCTCTCGACCCCGCAAGGAAAAGATCGACGCGACGCCGGCGGTGCGACCGGAACTTCGATGCACGGCCCGCCTGGACAACGCCGCTCGACTTCCAGAGAGGAAATAGACCCAGCGCCTGCCGTGAGGAAGAAAATTCCCAGCACAGCCAACCGGAACGACGCGCAGCCAGACGACAAGCCCAAGATTCCACGCACAGACCCCGGGGCATCTGAAAACCCCGCGACCCACAGAGGAGACCTGTCCGCACGCCGGAAATCAACGCACGTCTTCCCCGTGTGGAAAATAACGACACAAGTCCGTGTGTGAAGGGATGAAACCGACGCACACACCATTTTTCCACGCATCTCCTCCTCTGCGGCCATTTGCGCAGATTTTTCACTCCAAACCAGGTACTTTGTGCTTGAAAGAGACTTTTTTTCTTTTTAAAGACACTTCATATCACTTTTCAGTGATATCTCTACAATTTCTTATTGCATCTTTTATCGTTTTGACCTGCAAATACCCAGATAAATATTATATATTTTTCTAAACACTATGTGGTGTATTTTTGTGGTGCTATATTGTGTTATTGTATGATTTATTGCACAAATACTTTACACATTGCCTTCTAAGTTAAGCCTGACTGCTCAGTGCCAAGCTACCAGAGGGTGGGTACATGATCATTTGGATTGTGTGTGACTTACCCTGACTAGAATTAGGGTCCTTGCTTGGATAGGGGGTAACCTGACTGCCAACCAAATACCCCATTTCTAACACACACACAATCACCAACAAGTATTTCAAACCTCCACAGACAGGCATCTCAATGAAATCCAATTGCATTCTGCTGAATGGACCTACTGCTCTTCCAATGTGGCTCAAATTCACCACTGTCCCTTTTCCCAAATTTAGCTGCTGACAAATTATACAGCCTCTGCTACCTGCCTGAATTTAGGGTTAAACCATTCAATCTTGAACAATCTAACCATGGCATCTCTCCCAATATGTGCCTGTCTGTGATAGTAACGGGCCATTTTTTACAATAAACTATTGGCCATAACCATCTGACCCTCCTGAGAAACCCAAATTTCATCACGTCATTGGACACATTTTAACTCAACCCAGAGACCTTTCTCTTCCTTGTCAACATTATTCTGCACTGTTTTTAATTCTTCCAGAGTATTGATCACTTTCAAAGCATAACTTGTACATGTACTGTCTTTTTCTGATAGCAGTTCCCACTTGACTTTGAACGATATACAATTCAATGCGCAAAGCCTTGCGACTTGATCTGCATATCCATTTCCCAGTGAGATGTAAACCTGTGCCTTTTGATGTGCACTGCATTTTACCACGGCGATTTCTTCAGGTAACTGTATTGCATACAACAACTCATTTATCTTGTCGCCATTTCTTACTGGTGTTCCAGTGGGGTCAGGAAACCTCTTTGTGGCCATAGGTGGCCAAATCATGAACAATTCCAAATCCATATTGGCTGCCAGTATAGATTGTAACTCTCAGTTTTGCAGAAACATGGCATGCTCTAGTAAGTGCCACCAATTCTGCTATTTGTGCAGAATATACACCTTGAAGCCAGGAAGCTTCTAATGTACCTGTGATTGTGCATACAGCATAACCTGGTCTTAATGTCCCTGCACCATCTCTGAGACATGAACCATCAACAAAGACAATTTGGTCATTTTCTTCCAATCCAGTATCTCTGATGTCAGGCCTTCGTTTTTGTACACAGTTCAGTTACCTCAAGACAATCATGCTCAATGTCTTCCACCTTCTCAATTTCAACAGTATCACTTGGAAGTAATGTTGCCGGGTTCAACACTGTACATCTTTTCAATGTTACATTTGGAGCATCTAGTATGCTTATCTCATATCTTGTCAACCTTGCACCAGTCAAGTACTGTGTTTTCGTCCTTGTAAGTAAAATCTCAACAGAATGAAGAACCATTACCGTCAAAGCATATCCCATCACTACTCCCTCACATTGAGAAAGGCTTTGACCAACTGCAGCAACTGCCCGCAAACAGCCTGGTAAAGCTGCTGCGACTGGGTCCAAGGTAGCTGAAAAATAGGCTACTGGGCGATAAGCACCTCCATAGACCTGTGTTAAAACAGACGAAGAACAAGCATCACGTTCATGACAAAACAGTGTGAATGGCTTTGTGTAATCAGGCATTCCCAATGCTGGAGCTGTGCACAAACTCTCTCTCAACTCAGTAAATGCCTTCATCTAGTCTTCATCTAGCGTAATGGGGTCTGTGACATCTTTGTGTGTCAGCTGCTGTAATGTTTTAGCAATCTCAGCAAAATTTGGAATCCACTGTCGGCAATAGCCTACCATTCCCAGAAACATTCTGACATCTCTCTGTGAAGTCGGAGTACTTCTCTGCAGTATCATTGTAATCCTCTCTCTGGAGATTCTCCTTGACCCCTTCTCGATCAGGTGTCCCAAGTATTTCACTGACTTCTGACAGTCCTGCAATTTCAAAGTGACACCTTATGCCCAAATTTTCCCAGATGATTTAACAGGGCAATCGAGTCATACTTACTCTCGTCCCTTGTACTGGACGCAATCAACAAGTCATCAATGTATTGCACTAGAGTCAATTGGTACGGTAGTTCCATTGACTCCAAATTCTTTTTCAAGATCTGCTTGAACAGAGAAGGTGACTCCACATACCCTTGTGGAAGCCTGCACCAGCTGTAGACTTTGTCTAGGAATTTGAAACTAAAAGGAAACTGACTATCCTCATGAAGTGGCACAGAAAAGAAAGCTTGTGACAAGTCAACCACTGTGAACCACTCTGCATCGCATGGAATCTGAAACAGTATCACTGCTGGGTTCGGCACTTCAGGACAACACTTGACCACCATGTCATTCACTTTCCTGCACAATGGACACTTTCCCACGTGGATTCTTTAAGCCCATTATCGGTGAATTACATGCACTGCTCAACGCTTCTTTCAAAATTCCTTGTTTCAGAAAATCTCCAGTTATCTGCACCACTTTCATCAGAACATCTGGTGCCATGTTATACTGTGGAAGCTGCAGAAACACTACATTTGGCTTCAAAGTAATCTTAATCGGCTCCACTCCCTTGATTAAGCCCACGTCTTTACCTGGCAGGTCCCACCCTTTTTCCTGTACTGTTCCCTGTAAGTCTGCATGCAATTCTTTCACAGTAAACATCAGGAAAAACTCAATCAATGGGCACTCTTCGTTAACGCTTTCAGTCTCAGTTTCAGGTGCCTGTTCTTCCTCATCATCGCTATTTGTCTGAACTTCTATTCCCGCAGTCGAACAACTAATTGAACATTTAGTCTTACACAATAAGTCCCTCCCCAGTAGGGATACTGGACTTGAGTCACAGACCACAAACCTATGCAGTCCCTGGAAGTTGCCAGTCTCAACCTGTACTGGATCTGTGATCGGATTTGTCAATTGTCTGATTGCTACTCCCACAACCTGAACTGTTCTGCCTGAAAGAGGTGAGTTCGGAACTTTTGCACTTCTTACTGTAGAGCGTGTCGCTCCTGTGTCCACTAAGAATGAGACTCAGTGACCCATCTCCTTTCCCTTCACAAAAGGTCCTCTCTGGTCTACTTCTGAGGACGCTGCAAGCATACATGGCTCTTCATCCAAACTAAAACTCATCCATTCATTTTTTATTTCATTTTCACTATGTAACGGGAATTGGTGTACTGTGTCATTACTTCTGTCTTGTCTCTGACCTGTGACCTGTGGAGTAAGCATCATCTGTTGCTGTTCCATTGGGGCTTGAGGTATCTGCATTTGCTGTCTAGGTATCATAGGAACCTGCTGCTGCATTGGTTGTAACTGTGTCAGTTGTGCATGCAGCACTTGCACCTGCTGCCTGGGTTGAAAATTCTGTACTTGATTCTGCACATTCGGATTTAGTCCTCTCATTCTAGAGACTTTCACAGTTTGAAATGTATTGACATCACCACCTTGCTGAACAACACCATCCCGCATCATCATCGGACAATCCCGCTTCCAGTGTCCCACGTTTCCGCACAGATGACATGGTAGCATCTTTTTCATCCCTTTCACATAATTTTGAACTACTAAAGTACTCAAATCCGGACCGCAATTCATATTGACTCCACGACCCCTCTCTCTCATCTGAGGATGGAACATGACAGTTCCCTGCTGCTGCAGTATCTGTTGCACTAAGGCTCCCTGCACTCCTGTCTGAGCTGCCTTGATTTGCATCACCATCGCCTTCTCCTTCAGCTTTTTCTGCTTCAATTCAATCTCATCACTACAGTATTTCGCCTACTGCCACAACTCATCAATCGGCTTCGCTTGCTAGCAAATCAAATGACTTTTTATCATCTGCCCTATTTCTGGTCTCAGTCCTTCAACAAACCTGAACAAGAAGTGCAACATGTCTTTCGGCTCAATTGCTTCTTTACCACTGTACTCCTTGAACGCATTCAACAATCTCTCATAATAGGTATGTATTGACTTTTTCGCCTCCTGCACTGTCCTGTCAATCCTCTGCCAGTCAATATTTTTAGGTGAGATTCTCGTCCTCAGGAACTCAATCACCTTATAGTAATGTTTCTTCACTTCAGGTAATGTTGCATCTGTAACTTTATCCCTTTCTGGTTCACTCGTCGGCCAATCCACTGCTCTCTTACATTCAACCCATAAGGCAGCTGGAACCACTATTTCCAACAAAGTGTTCAAGTCTTCCCACAGACATTTAGAAAGCTTCACAAATCTATCTGTCTGCTGGTACCACTCAACCGGTTTCTCTCTCAATTTTGGATAAGCATTTGTGAATGACAGAATATCACTCCTGTGCCAAGGTACATGAACAAACTGCCCTCCTGGAATTTCCCTCATCAGTAAAAATTTTACAGGATCCTTTTCTCTTTGAGCACTGAAGAACCAGAACCTTATGGGCCTGGCGGCGCAGGGTACGCCTGAAATCTCCTTGGATTCACCTGCCTCAACTAACAGAGACACGGGACACTCTGTCAGGCGTAAAAGATCAGATTTATTAGCTGCAGCTAGTACAGTTGTCCAAGAAGTACACAAGGTATGTTCTCAGGAGACTGCCACTTTACTTTGTGGCGCACAATCTTATATACCGTATAAAAACCATTTATTAACTACATACACTCCCAGAACACATAGAAAGGAGCCAGTAAGAATAATGTAAAGATAGAACAGAGCCAATAGAAATGTCGGAAAACAAGACAGCACCAATAGAAGGAATTGGAAAACAAAGTATCAAGTGACTTAAGGTTGCCTCCCCTCCAGCTGTGTTTGTCACCCCTCCCTTGAACTAATTCATTAACTGATCCACAACGAAGTTGCATGTGGTGCGATAAGTTTGTGTGCGTTTGGAGGACAGTTGTGAAATGAGAGAATACTAGCAAAGGACAGCGAAGGCCAGACGATAAGATAAGATCGGCGGAGAATAGTGTGAGCCTACAGATAGTTGAAACAAGGATTAGAAAACCAGACAGGGATTAGTGTACTCGGTCAGACCTTAATACCAGCCTTGTAAAGATAGAGGCAGAAGGCTGTTTTGAACACCATGTTGCAGAATAAGCAGAAAAGGCAGAATGGACTTCGTTCGCTGTGCTGCCTGAGTGAAGGCAACATAAAATGGCGGCGGGCCACAAAATGGCGGGTCGATACGATCGTATTAAAAATCGAATTTCCTCAGACCCTCCTTTTGCCAGAACTCAGGCAAGATACACAAACTCATGTTAATCTGAGTCGATGTCTATGGCCATGAGGTCATCAAGCTGTTGCTGTACCATCATTTTGATATTCTCTGCTCTTTGTGACTTGGGTTTGGGAATACATGCAGTAGCACATAGGTTGCAGATGGCAGGACCGCAGTGCATACAAAGACAACAAGAGAATATAAAAGCTAAAATTACTCCAAAGAATGTCAATACCTTCCAACCCCATTTGGACAGTAATCCCCAAAACCACTCTGAAAAGGACCAATCTCCTTCGTCCTGATGAATCGACTCGGAGATTATGTGTAACTTAGAGATAGCTTGGTATACTGTCGGGGCGTCATTAGGTATGAAAATACAGCAACTTGATCCGATCAATTTGCATACTCCACCACGGTCCGCAAGAACAAAGTCTAAGGCAACACGGTTCTGCAAGGTCATAAGACGATCAGCCTGTAGTTCAGCTGTAATGTTACTTAAAGCTCCTACAGTGATGTCTATGGTGGTTTCTACGACACAAACCAATTGCCTTATATTTCTGCTGTTGGCCATTGGACCCCAGAAGGGAAGAAATCCTTTGAGGAAATCTCCTCCCTCTTGTCCTGCTGTGTCTTTCGAATCCACAATCCCTCTGCCATATCTATTTTTATGATGGTTCGCAGGAGCGGTGTATGTAGGGGGAAGAAGAAAGGCTATATAACAAGCACCAGAGAAATCAGCTGGCAACCATGTATAAGCCCTATCGTGGCAAACGAAGTATGTACCTTGAGATGGTACTAACGGCAGTGAATTCAGGGCTGAATAAACATATGTATGGGAACATAAACTTTCTCTTTGTCCGGTGTTTGGAGTTCTACCATTTATTTGCAGACAGAAATTTCCTTGTTGGGGTATGACCCGTATCGGAGGAGATTTTCCTTGCTCAACCTTATCATTGAGGCTGGAAATGTAATTAGTTATGTTCCAATTGGTATATGCTTTTCTTTCATCTATGGAAGCTTCACTTTTTTCCATGATTTTAGCCATAGCTACCATTCCCTTTATCAATAAACTATGACTGAAATCTGAACCAACACTATGTGAACTGACAGGTTGTTTAATTTTACTTTGATATGCATTATTGAAAATGACAAAATAAGCCCAAGCGGAACCTTCATAGGAGAATGGAAGAACTAAATATGGCATTCCTTTTTCTACTGTATGTGGTATGAGTCCACACACCCAACAGTCAGTTGTATTGATCACTAACTGATTTTGATGTAACAACTGGACGAAGGAATTGTTAAAGTATTCAGTTCTTCTGATGAGTTCATGCTGGGGAAGAGTGTGAAATAGGTGCGGAGAGATAGTAGAAGAAGATGTAGAGGTAGGAGAAGAGACAACTTTTTGCTGCAGAGTAATAATGATCCAGTTTACAGATGCCAAAAGAATACACGACAATATAATGACGCATAGAGCAATACTACAACGACTATATATTTCTTTACAATTATTCTTTATATTTTTACTTTCTCTTTTATCTAATGTAGCCTCCATCTTTCTAAGTGGATGCTCACGGCAATCTTCCTCAATCACTGTAGTCACGATTATCTACCGTCCTATGACACTGTGAGGTCCTGCAGGCCTATTGCCACTTACTCAGGTCGTAACTAAGACTCCTACCGTGACCCTGCAACCGGGATAGAGTACTACATAGGAGAGAAATTTACAAGTTCTTTGGTCTTGGTCTCAAATTATAGCGTTCCTGTCCAGAGGCAGTCTGGTTTTGAAACAATGTTCCTGGATTTGTCGTGTTCAAGCGACGATGCGATGGTATTGCTTCTTGAAGGATGTCGTCGTCCTCTTTCTCAGAAAGTGTTCCAATTAGACGCGCATCACTGAATGGTACAAATTGCGGAACTTTCTCACTTTCAGAGTCACTGATGCCTCTACGGACCCACTGATCGAAAGGCAAGGGAAAAGGCACTTTCTTGCAGTGCACGGCATGCACCCAGTTTTTCTTTCCTTCGACTTTAACTGCTGTTCTTGTGGTCAAAAGAACCAGGCGTGGCTCTCTCCATCTGGGCTCCAAATTTCTCTGTCGTTGGAAATTTTTCGTGCAGACCCAGTCACCTGGTCGGATGGAATGACCTGGGTCTGTGGAAGCCTCTGGTAGAGCACTCTGAACCTGTTGATGAAGAACACGCAATTTAGTTGTAAGGTCATGCAAGTAGTCAATCAACATCGGGTATGGCAAGTCTGAGTATTTCTTAGGGCGAGGAACTCCCCATACATTAGCTGGGCGACCAAATATCACTTCGTAAGGGCTAAGCCCCAAACGAGAGTGTACTGCTGTTCTGGTGGACAGAAGAGCCAATGGTAAAGCATCAGGCCAATTAAGTCCTGTGCTAGCTTGCACCTTAGCAATTTTAAGCTTCAAGGTTCCATTGTAGCATTCTACTAAACCAGCCGACTGTGGGTGATTCGCCGCGTGGAACTTCTGTTTTATGCCAAGACCTGCACAAACTTTTTGCATGACTTGACCCACAAATTCGCTCCCATTGTCACTCCAGACAATGCGCGGCAAACCAAACCTAGGGAAGAATTCTTTCAAAAGTATTTTGGCAGTTGATAAAGCAGTATTGTCCTTCAGAGGGTAGGCTTCTACCCATCTAGAAAAAGCACATACTACCACCAGAACATATTTGAGGTTGTTGCATCGTTCCATGTGAATATAATCGATCTGCAACACCTCAAATGGATATGTTGGAGGAGCAAAATGACCTGCTGGAGTTGGGGTTCCCTTTCCCGGATTGTACATCAAGCAAACAATACAATGTTTTACTACATTATTTGCACACTTTGGGATCCCCTCATTTTGCCACACTGGAGCCAGAAGTTTACATATTCCTTTTGCACTTAGGTGAGCTGGACCATGTGCCATAGTAACTACAGGTAGTACATAAGCATCTGGTAACAGCCAACGTTGATGTTCTGATAATTCAACCCAACATCCCATCTCATCTAACATTCCTGTACTTTCCTTCCACTTTCTCAACTCATTCTCTGTAGCCTCTCCTTGAATTGATTTCACACTCTCTACTGTATCTTCACACATTCCCTTTTCTCTTACGCAGTTTGCGGGACCTGCGACATACATTCGACTTGTGTTGTCTCTGGCTGTCTTTTTCGCTACCTCATCTGCAAATGCATTTCCTCGACCAACATCGTCCACAATCTTTTTGTGTGCACTACACTTCACGATCGCTATCTGAGTAGGCATTGTAAGTGACTCAAGAAGTTCAGTCACTAATTGACCATGTTGTATCTTAGTACCATGGGAAGTAAAGAATCCTCTTTCCTTCCATAAACGCCCAAAGTTAAACGCTACACCAAAAGCGTATTGGCTATCAGTGTACACGTTTACTCTTTTTCCTTTGGATAACACACACGCTCTAGTTAAGGCTATCAATTCAGCTGCCTGAGCTGAATTATGTCTAATGCGTGCTGTCTCCACAATCGTATGCAAAGTAGTAATAGCGTAGGCTGAAACTGTATCTCCATTCGGGAGCTTGAAACAAGAACCATCTACCCATAGTGTTCCATCTGGATTCACTAATGGCGTGTCTTTTAGGTCAATTCTACCCTTAGTCTCTTCTTCAGTACGGAGAAAACAATCATGCTGTTCAGAGACATCTCTCTCTTCTGGAAGAGGCAACAAAGTAGCTGGATTCAGGGTATTACATCGTTTGATGTGTATGTGACTAGCCAAAAGCATCAGCTCATATCCGGACAACCGAGCACTCGTAAGATGCTGCGTTTTTGTCCTATTTAGTAAAGTATCCACTGCATGTGGCACCATAACAATGAGAGTATTATCTAGCACTACTCCAGCAGACTGTCGAATAGAAATTGCTGCTGCCGCTGTTGCCTTAAGACAACTAGGCAATGCTTTAGCTACTGGATCTAACGTAGCTGAGAAATATGCGCATGGTCGCTGTTGATCTCCAAAACGCTGCGTTAAGACTGACAATGCACAACCCTCTCTTTCGTGGACATAGAGCGTAAAGGGCTTACTGTAATCAGGAGTACCCAATACAGGAGCAGAACACAAAGCAATACGCAAATCAGTAAAACTCTTCTGACACTCGTCAGTCCACGGAAGAGGCTGAGGCGTATCTTTTAAAGTTAGCGCCAACAGCGGTTTAGCCAATAAAGAGAAACTCGGAATCCACTGTCTACAATAAGAAGTAATGCCCAAAAAGGCACGTACCTCTCTTTGTGTGGATGGCACCGACATTTGTGCAATTGCCTGAATTCGTTCGGGGGTCAATCGTCGTCCCTCCTTTGACAAGAGATGACCCAAATAAGTCACCTCGCGACAGACATATTGTAATTTAGAAGGAGAAACCTTGTGATTCAGATCAAACAAATGACGCAACAGTGCAACGGTCACGTTTTTGCAAATCTCCTCTGAATCAGCGGCAACTAATAAGTCATCCATGTACTGAATGAGAGCGGCACCGGACGGTAAGGAAAAGGCATCAAGATGACATTTTAGAGCTTGACTGTAAATAGAGGGACTTTCACAATAACCTTGAGGTGCGCGTTTAAACCGGAAGCTTCGGCCTCCGAGGGAAAAACCAAAAATATCTCTACTCTCTTCGGCGATGGGAATACTAAAGAAAGCATTCTTTAGATCAATAACTGAAAACCAAGTCGCTGTAGAAGGTATCATCGTCAACAGAGCAGTGATATCTGGGACTACAGGAAACTGCGGTACGACAATCTTGTTTACCTCCCGAAGATCAATTACAAAACGATAAACAGGAGGCTGAGAAGGATCAGTGCGTTTAAGAACCGGAAGAACAGGACTGTTACATGTATTTCCTCTCGTCTCCTCAACCACACCCTTCTGAATCAAATCATGGACAATTTCCAGAAGTGCTTTCTCACCTTCAGTAGAGATTCTGTATTGCGGAATACGTGGCATTTCAGCATTGGGCTTAAGAGTAACAACATAAGGTGGGATCTCAAGACAACCAACGTCATTCGGACCCGTAGCCCAAAGCGTTTCGGGAAGAGAAAGCAATTCAGGTGGGAATTGATCTTTTGATAAGTACATTGGACTAGTCATTTTCTGTCCTAGAGTGAGGTATACACCAGAAGGTGAACAATATATCGTAGCATGCATTCTTTTTAATAGATCTAAACCCAACAGATTTTCACCACAACCATTCGTCAGAAGAAGCGGAGCTTCTAAATCATAAGGGCCTATTGAAACAGGCAAAGGGCAAGAAACTGGATTGCGAACAGGGGCGCCAGAAAATCCTACAGATACATTCGTTAAGCCAGACAAAGGTGCGCCAGGGAGTTTAGAATGAATGATAGAGCTTCTCATGGCACCAGTATCTAAAAGAAATGGCTCTGAAACACCCATTGTAGTGACATTAACATAAGGTCCATTCTGATCCACTGGAATTGACGTAACCCCCTTACTTTGTCCATGGCTGTCCTATTCAAAATGAAGACTTTCATTCCCTCCTTCAATATACTGATCCTCACTATAATACTGTGTAGACCTAACATTTTGCTGGTCAAAGTAATTTCCGGAATTTGGAGGAACAAAAGAACGCTGCTCTTGGGTTAACACACCTCGACCTCTACCTCTATTTGCTGACTGAAGACCACCACGACCTCGTGAAGCAGATGTTGCTCCATTACGCTGCAACAATGCCGGACAACTGTTCTTAAAATGACCTTCCTCCCTACAATAAGCACATTGATTGGGACCTAGCAAAGGTCTTGGAATGAATGGTTCAGGCTTTTGATACAACCTCTGAAACTGCGGAGGCTGTTGAAACTGAGGCTGAACATAACGAGGAGGATAAGCCTGTTGCAAGAGAACTTTAGTTTTTAATTCTTTCGTCTTTTTCTCTTGTTTTTCCCTTTCTTCTTTGTCTCTATTTTCATAATATTGTGCAGTAGCCAATATCTGGGCGGAAGAAGAAACTGCCCATGAACTCTCGGAGTCTTTTAGCTTGTGTGATAGTTCAGGAAGCAAGTTATATACGAACTTATCCACAAATAATCGCTGTCCCCCTTCTGTAGCCATATCTTGACCACTGTGATCAATGAATGTCTCCTCGAATCGGGTAAAGAAATCGGAAACACTTTCATCTTTCTTTTGTTTACATGCTGCTAGCTTATCCCAATTAACTCTCAAGGCAGGCATCATTGTTTTCATTAATGTAATAATCCTACCAGGGAGTTCTGAGATCAAAGCGTCGGGCTTTGCACCACCTACTTGACCTCTATCTGCGGCAATAATAGCGTTCCAATCGCCGCCTAATTCTTGAGCGTGATCCTCTCTACGAATTTTAGCCCATATTGTCTGTGGAACTACATTTCCCATCAACATGTCAATATCTGCTAGATTCATAGTACATGCATCAACTGTTTGCGACAACTCTTTATAGTAACCAGCAGGATTTTTGCATGGATCTGGTAGTGACTGTTTAAGTGCTAAAACTTCAGACCTTTTCCAGGGGACATGTATCCATATGCGCTGAAAATGCGCAGGAATAGCTGGATTAGCACCTGCTGCTGCAACTTCTTCCTTCCATATTGGAGAAACCTCTCTCATGGGATAGTTTTTCAGTGCTGTCCTAACTGAAGGATCAGAATCAGGAAAAGTCTGTGAGAACAATAGGGATCTGAAAGAAATAAGTGTTCTGACAGCGTTTTCAACCTTAGGACCCACAGTAAGTCCTTTGTCAAAGTCAGCCTGAACATCTAACAGATCCTGTGGGACCGAACCCAAATTCATATCCTCCCATTCTTTAGCGAGAGTATCGCACATAACTTTAAAAACATATCTCTGCGTAGGTGCATTCCATTGCAGAAAGGTGGACATAATATCAGACGTACTATATTGGGGACCCTTCTTGATCCATCTACAAGCAAGTGAGTCCAATTTTTCTCGCTCTTCGGAGTCTGGGAATTGACTACGAGACTGTCTTCGAGAAAAAGCTGGAGACACATTTAAAGCTTCAAAGAAAGGTGATAAGAGACCAGAGACAGTATCTGCAAATCGCTTACGCATAGATGGAGAATTTGACATAAGGATAGGGGACAAGGTATTAGGTGAATTAACTAAAGGAGCATTAGGAATTGCCAAAGGAGCAGAAAGCAAAGGAGTTAAAGGCAAAGCTGGCATAGGCAATACTTGAGGAGGCAAATGTGGAAAAGCTGGAGCAGGCGGAAGCACAACTGGCGGCTGAACAGGCTGTAACATCGGGGGTGCATTAGCACCTTGTACATAGGGCGGAGGCAATTTCAATAAGTGGGACATTAAGGAATCTTCCTCAAAATCTTTTCTCTTATCAAGGGAAGAGATAGGCAACGTCGGATAGCATTTATCTATTGCCATTCGATGCTGTCTGTCTGAAATTTCCATTGCATTATCTATTTCATCATCTTTGAATTGCTGAGCAGCCTGTATAATCGTCATTCCCTGTGTTTTCCTATCTCGTTTCGCTTGTTTAATTTCTCTCTGTTTGGCTTCCTTACGCCAAAGGCGAAATGAGTCAAACATTGCCGGCCGGGCTTTTCTTTTAAATAACGTTGCTTCTAAATTATCTAGCACATCAGTTTCGAAACTACCATTTTCTGGCCATTTTAAAACACCATCTTTCTTTGTATATCGGGTCCATGTCTTATTAAAGGCAATAGGACCAACACCATGTTTAGAATAGAGCTCATATGTGGGAGTTCCAACCGAAGGAATCGGACAGGAGTCCTCAAGCTGGGAGTCCCTATTACAACCAAAGCAACAAAGTTTTCCAAACTTAGTCAGACCAGACATCTCACGATTTTTACTGGCTGTTCACAAACATCAAGGGGGTAAAACTTTCAGTTTACACAGCACAAATGCACTTACCCCTCGGCTTTGGCCACTGCAATGGCCAAATCTAAGGACCTAAGGACAAAACAAAGACCAAAATTTGTGGGCGCGACCCACCAAATACTTAACTAAGGATGTCTTCTTACACCAACAGAGGCCCGTCTATCGTCTCGCTTTACCATACATCATCAAAGAAAGGGCCAAGGCAGGGCGGCAGTCAGGGCAGCAGTCGTCAGTAGCCGTCAGGAAGGAGTAACCGCGCTGAAAAAGACCTTCGGACCACTTCGACATACAGGGGTCGCTTGACGTGGCTCGCGATTCCTCCAGAATTTTCTTGCGGGGTTCCTCACGACCTTCAGGCAGAACCGGTACCGCTGAAGCCGCCCCACGTTGGGCGCCAGTTGAAGAACCAGAACCTTATGGGCCTGGCGGCGCAGGGTACGCCTGAAATCTCCTTGGATTCACCTGCCTCAACTAACAGAGACACGGGACACTCTGTCAGGCGTAAAAGATCAGATTTATTAGCTGCAGCTAGTACAGTTGTCCAAGAAGTACACAAGGTATGTTCTCAGGAGACTGCCACTTTACTTTGTGGCGCACAATCTTATATACCGTATAAAAACCATTTATTAACTACATACACTCCCAGAACACATAGAAAGGAGCCAGTAAGAATAATGTAAAGATAGAACAGAGCCAATAGAAATGTCGGAAAACAAGACAGCACCAATAGAAGGAATTGGAAAACAAAGTATCAAGTGACTTAAAGTTGCCTCCCCTCCAGCTGTGTTTGTCACCCCTCCCTTGAACTAATTCATTAACTGATCCACAACGAAGTTGCATGTGGTGCGATAAGTTTGTGTGCGTTTGGAGGACAGTTGTGAAATGAGAGAATACTAGCAAAGGACAGCGAAGGCCAGACGATAAGATAAGATCGGCGGAGAATAGTGTGAGCCTACAGATAGTTGAAACAAGGATTAGAAAACCAGACAGGGATTAGTGTACTCGGTCAGACCTTAATACCAGCCTTGTAAAGATAGAGGCAGAAGGCTGTTTTGAACACCATGTTGCAGAATAAGCAGAAAAGGCAGAATGGACTTCGTTCGCTGTGCTGCCTGAGTGAAGGCAACATAAAATGGCGGCGGGCCACAAAATGGCGGGTCGATACGATCGTATTAAAAATCGAATTTCCTCAGCACCTTCAGACCCTTATTGTGAAACTCGTTTTCGCTTATCCTTCTTATTTTCCCATCTTCCTTTCCATTTTTCTAATGCTCCCCAAATCTGCGCACTCTGCAATAATTCTTTAAGTTGCGCCTTCATCCTTGCTGACCTCATATGCTCAAAATCCTTTGCCTCAAAATGTAACCTGTAGCTTTGTTTGAAATGCTTTGTTTTTTTAATTTCTATGTCATGCTTCTCTGCCAAATCTGCCAATTTCTGATGTAACTTGCCCACTTCTTTCATAATTCTCGGACACAAGTATTTCAGCTCTTCTTCTGTATAGGATTCTAACCTATTCCCTCCCATTGTTGCTTCAACTAGCTCCATTATCTCTGTAGCCAATCTTACACGATTAATCTGCTCTTCACCCTTGGATGTGTTTTGAGGAGTATTCAAACTATCCAACCACTCATTCAAATGCTGTGCTGTCAATCCCTGTAACGAGATGTTACTTGCATTTGGCAACAGCACCTGTTGTACCACTGCACCTGGAGTTTGCGGTGTCAAAAGCTTTGAGCTCTGACTTGCACTCGGTCCACTTACTGCATCTGGAAGCGCAACAAGTGGACTAAGATCTATAAATGGTCTATATCCATCAAAGTTCTGACCCATAGATGATATTACCTGCACATGATCTCTCAACCCCCTTCTCATAAGGCTTTGTGACATTTCACCCTGTTCTCCTGCAATCGGCTTATTCTGCGCAAACAATGGTACCGCTGGACCAACAGTAATCGCCAACGATATTGCATCTGGTGCCGCTCTGACTCCTGCATTTTGTTGAAGGGCTACTCCCATGCTCTGATTCATCACTGCTGTCACATCTGACTGTGTCCCTGTGTGAACTTCGGCAAACCCTGTGGCAGTGCCTGAGGCAACAACATTGGAGTTGGCTCAGTCTGAACTAGCATTGGCCTTGGAACCACTTCCTCCGTCAGCACCACTAAGTTTGAAGTGGTCTCAAGAACTGGTACATCTGGATAAATCTTCTGCATCAATAGTTGGTGCATCTGCACTTGGACAACCGAGGTGGTCACTGAATTAGGAGTACTCTGCACTACCCCTTGTACCTGTCCAATTTCTGTCTGCACTGGTCCCACTGTTCCTGTCAGCAGTGCTGGAGCAGTCAGAATAGAACTAGTGCTTGGGCCCCCTGCATGCACCGCATATGTTAGAGGTCGATCCCTGAATATCTGGGTAATAAGATCCTCAACATCTGAGTCTTCTTCTTCTACATAAGTCATTTTATCCTTCTTATCTCTTGATCCCTTTTGACTCTTGTCATCATCCTCTTTTTCATCTGACTCATCTTCCTGTGCAATAGCAGGAAACAATCTAACACTCTGTAACGTTGTCATTCTCCACTTCTTCTGTTCCCAATCCCACCTTGCTTCTGCCAAGGACTTCTCTACCTTCCTTATTCTCCTTTGGAGCTTCATCTCTTGCTGCTGTCTGGCTACGAGTTCCCAAACCGCTAAAACCTCAAACTGTGCTGTCTTGGAAGTGGCTTTGTCTCATATAATGTCATTTGCAACTGGTCCAAAATTCTCAAATTAAATGTTCCATGCTCTTGAAACGCTAAAGCTCCCTGTTTCTCTGTCAATTTGCACCACTGCTTTAACCAAAGACATGGCGCAACACCTCGCTCCTCCATCACAATAAATGCCAGAGAATTTTCCGGTGGGGTAGGCTCACCAACTGTCACCTTAATATAAAAATCACCCTTCATGGCACTTCTGAACGCTTTGAAAAACGTAATTTCGCTATCTTTTTTGTATTTAATTCAATAAGGAAATGACTTTTACTCCCAAAAATCCTTTCAACCGCTTGCTCAACCAATTGCCTCTTACGGACAGCTGCCAATCCGCTCATGACTCTTCTCACTAACCAACCCATCCCAGCGCGGCTCACTCTGACATCACACTCACACACTGCGGCTGACAAAGTCTTGCGGCTTTCCTCCTAAACTTCGACTCACACAGAACTAATGCAAAATTATTGTGAGCACTAACCAAAACCCAATAACCAAAACAAACCTGCTGGTTTACTACAGGGAAGGTACACAATCGCTTCAGAGACCTTATGGATGTTCACTAATGGCCCTTTCGTTCATGTAGCTATTCCTCTTTCTCATTCTCCCATATTTGCAAGCAAAATCCGCAAATTTCACTCTCTACTGATCAATGGGTCTGTCCTGGTGCACATAGGACTCGCCAAATCTCAGTAAAAAATTTCTCTTACTCACTTAACTCACACACCGACTTGTTGACCACGCCCGATCAACCTACTGAACCAGACAGATTACAACATATAACCAAGTGTCTCCTATACTTGTCAATATAATCTGGAGTCTTAGACCACGCAGGGTCCGTACATCACCAACAACCATGTGGACAATTCTTTAGCACAAAGCGCTACACACTTATGAAGTTTGACGACTTCCCTACTCTCATACTGCGCAGTACGCACAGTCCTACTAAACCTCAACTGGAGTACACAAACTGCCTACTTTCCTCACATACATCACAATTCACCTGCGATTTACATAAGCCTTTGCAAGTGCAACCTACCACTTTTGCACTATCACTAAATGCCAAGAACATACCCATCTTTACTAGCAGGATCCAGGATCTGGGAAAGTCATTTCTGGGCTTAAGGGGACCTCATCTTTGCTTCAATTGCCATTTCAGAAAAACTAAATTCAAACCTCATAAAAATGAACAACTACCCCTAACTTAAATTACCACCATAACCATTGGTCATCACATAACTAGTTCTCCAAGGAAACTATCCATCAAACTGCTACCAAAAACTGCAAGTGCGCCTGGTCCTTAGTAAGTAAACTTACAAGGGGACGTGTATAGGCCGATGAACCTTTTGGATCGCATGAAGCATCCTAGCTATGTAGTAATCGATGAACATCAAATATCAATGTAATCAATCAACAACTACTAAGAGAATCATTAGAGTATGAGACAATATATCAACATTTTATGAATAACCACAACTCAATTACGTTTTACGAATTTTATTTCCCTATTAGTTACAATGCTAAGTCATCAGGTTAGATCAAACTTTATTCAATCAACTCAGAATTAGTTCATTAATGACCACCAATAACATATTCTAACCAGAACTTGAGAAAACATAAGCTTGAATGCTTCAGCATAAGCCAACAAAGATGGATATAACAGCATTAATAGCAGAGTTCAGCAATCATTCCATCAATCACTTGTTACTGTCAGAGTCACCCAAAGAATCCTTACCTAACCCAAATGAGCATTTAGCATGTGGGACTTCATGCAAAACAATTTAGAAAACGTGAGTTTGGAAAACATCTAGCTAAGAGAAAACTATAAAACAGAGCAGTTGGTACCTAAAAAGAAAGGCATAAAGGTTAATCAGTCACATCGCCATAGCTATTTATCCACGAAATGGATCAGCATCAAAGTCATTCTTCGTCCTCAGGTCATCAATCAATCAGCAACGCATCAGGCTCTCAATAGCATGAGCCCAATGACAGAATCTCGAACCGCGTCTCTTGACGGTATCAGTTCTCCCCTCGCATCTGAAGTTTTAGCCTCTTGTCATGACTTTTTATTAGAGTTTTTCAGTCCCTCCCCCTAATTCCTAATTGGTCCTTCAGTCCTCCATAGGTGACGTTACCCAATACTTTTTATTCTACATATCTATGAGTTCTAGTATTTCCTCTTTCTCAGTTCATGGATTGGTCCACTGTACGATGTCCTCCTCATCCGGCTCTCCAGGTATCAAAAATGTTGCATGTTCCTCTTCAGTCAGTGCCTCTATTGTTCAAGTGCGGGGAAAGTACATTCAGCCTAATCCACACATAATTGTATCGAATTGACTTCATCATCTCCTGTCCGTCAGTACATTGCAAACAATTCTAGCGAAGCACACAGTTCATGGTCGGTTCATAGGCACTAGCAACTTCTACAGTGTCCATTTATTAATTCTACTTCTGCATGAGGCCTGGCAGGTTGGCGACGGCTTTGGCTAAGTTAGTTTCTACAATATAATGCAAAACATAGGTTATACATCTCATTATGGCATATTACTACATCATTATTACAAATTTTCATTATTTCACACATTTGTAGTTCTTTTAGTACAAGTTCGTGTAAGAGGCTGACATACCCCCGGGCACATTTTCCAAAAACATGCACATTTGTTTTCTCTACGATTGATTTCTCCATGAACTCTTATAAATCATACCATATACGCATTTATTAATAATTTCTAATTAGCATATCTGTGTCAACAGTCTCTAGCCTATCTAAAATTCTACAGTGGCAATCGGCTACGTCAAATGAATATCTAAGGCCTCTGAGGTCCTCTGACCATTACTCTAAACTTGCTAATTTGCTCCATGACTCTTGCCAGGTTTTCATCAGAGTGCATGAGAAGTCTTGAAAACATTTTGTCACTTTGACTTTACTCATGGGGGTTCGTCGTGTCAGTTAAAGTCATCGGATTTGTTGTTGTTTTTCACAAAATATCTAACGAGGACCTGTGTACTTATGAATGAGTTTTGTCTCTCTTTTTGGTCTTTTGCTCCACATCTGTTCTGAGTTGTAACGCTGGTTTCCCTTAGTTTGGTCGTTTTGGTCTTCAGGTTCTTCTTCAATTGTCTCTTGTTCTCGTTACTTTGGACAGGCCTCTTTTCTTTCTACCCTCAGATTTTGGCAACTTTTCTTCAGGTTTGACTCTTCCTACCGTGAAGAGCTCCCATCACCCTGTTATATTTCAGCAATCCAGGTGTTTCCAGATACTCAATGTAGTCGGAGTCTCAGCCTGTCCGCTGCTGCTGAGGATTCTGCTTCCTTGTGATGGTCTTGATCAGACAGTGACTCTGGCATTTAGGGTTAAGGATTTTCAGATTCACTCTCTCACTCATCCTCTCTCACTTCAGAAACTTCAAATCAAGGTGAACGTGAGAAGTTTGTGGATTTTGGCTCCCCTTCTTCCTCTTCTCACCTTGCTCTCTTTAAATGTGAAGTGTGAATCCAAATAGGCAAGCCTGCACATTTCACAGCAGTGTAAGTCACTAAGAGGACCCGATACAGCCCTCAACGATGCTCTTCCAGGCACAATTCATAAACATGTCTTCTGATGTGAACCCAAACTCTGGTTTCAGGTCATGGCAGGGGAAGTCTTCTCAGCTAGTATTGAATATCATCCTGGTGAGAGATAGAATGCACCTCAACAGCCAATCCTTTACAGTACTTGGGTACTACGTCTAAGTGATTTTCACAAGTGCAGCTGCTGGAACAGGGGGAATTCTCATTGCTCTTCCAATTAACACTTCATGTGAGGAGAGTCTGGTTCTTCTGCATGGAGTACTTCGAATGATCATGAGTAACAAGGGAAGTGCATATAGCCAAATAAGAGATGTTGAAGCACATGCCTCTGTCTATTTTGCCTTGATCCTCCCATTTACCTTGTCAACAATGCAGGAGACATCTGGCTTGCAACTGTAATGGACTCTCTAGTCAGTCCCTAAATTGTACATAGCAGCTGCATCACTTCATTCTTGAAGTGAGTCCCTTGCTCTGATTACAGATGAACAGGCACCCCAAATCGCGGAATCAATTCCTACAAGAGTAGTTTGGCAATTGTCAGACTATCATCACATTTCCTGGTGGGATAAGCCTGAACCCAATGAAAAAATAGCCACACATCAATTAAGATATGCCTCAGTTAGCTGCATCTCAGGATTTCCAAAAAGTCGATCTGGAGTCGGTTAAAAGGACCATCAGATTTTCCTATGTGACTTATTGTTCGAACAACTTTTTTCCCACATTCTGTCGCTGATATGTCATGCACCGCTGAAAATTTGTTTTGCCCATGACTCAAAAGTGAGGAATGTTCCAATCCCTCTTGAAAGTTTGAACCATTCCATCTCGACCAACATGGGTTGGACCATGAATGTGCCTCACCATGGTGGGCAGCATGGAATCTGGCAGAACTGGTTTGCCTTTCCCTAACACCCAAATGTCACCAGCATGCTTCATACAACCCGCCTTTTTCTATTTACCCTTATCAATTTTAGGGGCTTCATGTTGCAGTTCTCTCAGTTCATTAAGGGTCTGCACTATGTTAAATAACATGTTAGAAGCTGCCTCCCTGCCTGAACTGCATGGTTAATTGAAGTGAAATGTGCTGAACTCAAGGGCACACTATTGAGTGGCTTCGTCCACATATTGATTACCTCTGATAACAAAGCCATTGCCAATCTTGTGTGCAGCACAGTTCACAACAGCTATCTTTCTTGACAGATGGAGTTCATCCAGGAAGCTTAAAACATACAGTCTATTCCAAATAGGAGAACCAGACAATGTCAAAAATCCTTTCTGTGACCACAGCTGTCCAAAATCATGCACTACCCTGAACCCATTCTGGATGTCAGTGTAAATGATTACTCTTAATCCATAAGCAGTACAACAGGCTCTTGTGAAGGCAATCAGTTCTGCTACTTATGCCAAAGTTACACGACATAGGTAGGATGCTTCTAAAACTCCACTCAGAGAACAGTCAGCGCTGGCTGCTCTTAAGATGCTAGGTCTGTCTATTTGACAAGAGCCGTTAACAAACAATGTATGATCAGATTCCACCAGGAGCACATTGAGTATGTCAGGTCGCAGTTGGTGCACAATTTCCTTACATCAATACAGTTGTAGTCTTCAACTTCTCCTTTCGTTTTGCCTCTAGTGTGTTAATATTTTGCATACTGTATAATCTCATCAAGGGGCTTTGATTGCCAATACAGTACTCCTTGTTGTATCTGAGAGCTAATCTGAGGTCGCAGTCCATACACAAAGCACATGTGGAAACCTTCCATATTTTCACCAAGCGGGTCATTCATATAATTATGCTCCCTGTAAGCCTGCATTAGTTTCTCAAAGCATCCATGCTCTGAATCCTTTGGCTCTTGGGTCATGCTAAAAATCCTGGCCTATTTAATACCTCTTTGTGGGTTCCTTGTTTTGGCATCGGCAACGACTGCATCATATTTGGCTTTCACTATAGGCGATGGTGTGTTTGTGTTTGCTACTCTTGCAGGCTTTTGGCTAGGCCAATCTACGGCTCATTTACAGCGAGCCCAAAAATCTTTTAGGACCACTACTTTGAAAAGTCTATTTAGATCTTTTCACAATAACTTTGAGATAGTGATGATCTGACTGATTTGAGTGTACCATTTATAGGGTTCTCCCTCAGGTTTGGAGGGGTGTTCGTGAATTGTAAGAGATCTGCTCAGGACCACGGAACGAGTGTGTAAGCTCCTCCCTGCACTTCCCTGAAAGGCTACTCTTGCACTGTCATTTCTGCACTTTTCACTTTTTTCACTCCCTGTTGGTTTCTAACTTCTGTTTCACTTTCGACCTTTCTTTCTTTGACCACTGCTCCCTGAGCTTCTCTGATGCATTCAATCCTCCTTCATGTGTGTCTTTAATGAAAGTATTCATTATGAAATTCATTCACAACTTCTTTCTTTGAATCAAGTCAAAGCCATACTTATCCGTCAGCTTCTCCATTCTTCCATACATCTCACGTGCCACTTTCACACCTCCCTTGCTGAAATATGCCAATTTGTGCTTTTTAAAATGACCCAGACAGTCTATGCCTACATTTTACTTCACAATCTCAGCTGGTTTTAAATGTGAGATGTTTATTCTCTGTGAGGGGCCTGTGTTTCACTGTGGTGTTCCAGGGGCTACAGTTGGGGCAGTCCCTGCTGCAGCAGGCTTATCAGTGTGTTCCCCTTTCTGACTTCTATGGATCACAATGCTCTGCAGGTTTACTGCCTTTTGAGGGAATACCTAGGGCAGGTTAGATCTGGGGTATACTAGTGAAAATGGTGGTAGAGGGAAGGCTCATGCTAGTCAGTGCTTTAGATGTGGTCAGGACTCTCTGCTGTTGTGATCTGTGAGATTCTAGTCTCAATTTAACCGGGGTGTGGGGGAGAGGTCTTGCCTCAGTAGATGTTGATGCTGCGATTTCATTCTCAGGAGAGTTCTGAGGTTTTTTCCTTTCTCCGAGCTACGTTATATGGGGGTGGTCTTCTCCTCAAACGTTAATCTAAAAAGTGATCCTCCTCATCATTTCATGGCCTTGTCTCTTGCTGAGGATCCTTTTTTGCTGGGTTTTTTCTTCTATAACATTTCATTGTCTATCGTGGGGTATGCATCTACCTTCTCAATCACCTGCTCTTGCCACCTTTTCTGGCTCTCATCATCTTGTATATGTAACAATGAACAACCTTATTATGAGATTTAAGCACAAATCTTTTCCCCTTCTTCTTGTTCGCTTCCTCTTCCCAAGGATTTAAAGTCTCAAATTTTGTGAGTCTAGCATGTGATTTTAAATTGTACATTCTCCTTCTTGAAATCCTGAGTTTTGCTATGTTAAAGGCTCCACACAGTGAGATTTCCCATCTTCTCTGTATATTGAGCCTCCTTCACAAATATACACCCTACTTTGCCACCATCTCCCTAGAAGGTGTTCCTTCAGGTGGAAACTTTTCCCCCCGACTTGGACAAGGAGATTTTCCCCATTTTTTGGTCTTAAATATCAACAATCGTACCACTTCTCTCTCCACATGCAAGCTTCTCTTACTCATGGAGCTCACAATTTATCCACCAATACTAGTGAGACTAAGCCAAAGGTCAACCAATCACAGCACAGTCATGGCTTCTGCCGACCTATCCCTGCACGACACCCTATGGGGCGCGTAACACAATGTGTGGTTGATTTCAATGTAAGTTTCAAACCAAAAACTTCTTCAAACTACCATTTACAGAAGGTTTTAGACACACAAATCTCTCTCACAAGGATCACTCTCATACCATAGCAGACTTTCGACCAGCAAGAGTTCCGTTGATAAATGCATCCACTGTCGTGCACAGAAGAATGAACAGCCAACAAACATAAATAGCACATTCGCTCATAGGGGTATTACGTCCCTATTCTGTTGCTAGTGACAGTGCTTGACTGTACACCGCAGCCAAGCAGACAGATTTACAAATCTTAATCGTATCTCGAGATTACAACTTCCGTAATTCCCACCAACAGAACTGCTACTTTCTACATTAATTTATACTTTTTTTAGCGCCGCATTTGCGCCGCTTTTTGACGCAAAACGGCGCAAACCTACAAAATACAATGGTATTTTGCAAGTTTGCGCCGTTTTTGCGTCAAAAAAACGACGCAAATGCGGTGCAAAAAAAGTATAAATACGGGCCCAAGTATGTTACAAAAGCAATTGTAGGGAACTGTTTCCAAAATTCAAGTAAA
The DNA here is from genome assembly GCF_031143425.1 of Pleurodeles waltl. Classification (NCBI taxonomy): domain Eukaryota; kingdom Metazoa; phylum Chordata; class Amphibia; order Caudata; family Salamandridae; genus Pleurodeles; species Pleurodeles waltl. Next base: position 352,998,982 of record NC_090438.1, read on the forward strand.
CAATGTCCCTAAAAGCTCCAAAATCAGAGAAAAGTAATATGTAAATTCCGAATCTGACCACTGCATTCCACTGCCCTCTCTTGACTACAAATCCCAGCATGCACCACATTTGCCTTTCGCTAGCTTGCACCCTCTCACACTCTTTGATCCCTATTGATACTCACATTGTCGTCTTCAGCAAGCTGCATCAGCTGCCTCACCTGTCTGCAGCTGTCATGGATCAGGATTGGGATGTGGATGGGGTCAAGTTCAATAGTGGGGCGTGACCACCGCTATTGTGAAGACACAGTTCTCAGTATCTAAAGCCGATTTGCCTGATCGAATCAGTATTTGACTGATACAATGGAAACTATCCTCTGTAAACCAGATCTGTCAGCAGGCAAACCCACACTTTTCGACACTTTTCTTCACTTCCCGGGTATACAATGACTTTTTTGGACTTGGAGCAGTGTGGTCCTAATATGAACGTTGGTGGTCCCTGATGTGCCTGCCTCTCTTGTATTAGAAGTTCAGCAGTACCTAGTCATTCAGTCACAAGAGAATCTAAAAAAGGATGGGCACAAAAGTGCTAAGTTTAGGGTTTTACTTTGAAAATTATTAAAGTAGAAGGCACAATTTGCAGTTAGTCAAATAGAAATTCAGTCAAAGTGCCAAGCCCAAAATACAGGGACGCACAAACCAAGGATAGTTTAGAAAAAAAACCATAGATTTGCTTCCTAGGAAATGGGAAAAGGACTCTTCCTTACCTCCCTAAATTACGCTCTTATACAGGATTTTAGACAGAGGTTCATACATTCATTGCATTTCGTTCAGAACATTCAGCAAAGTCTTTATCTTGCTCTGTGGAACATCGTAATTTTTATTCTAGCAGGTGCACAACCTAAGAACTGCTAACAGCACTCACACATGCTTTTAGGCAAACGGTGATATCACCAGTTGGTTCAAATTTAAAACATGTAACTTATGTTGGCTTTCCCAAATAGGGAAGGAAGGAAGCATTACAAGGAATGTGACCAAAATGAGTCACAAACTATGCATTCTTAATGAATGCTCCGATATATAACTTCATTAAAGTTTAATACATTGTATTGTTATGCAGCTTGGACAAGACTGCTAGAAAAAAGCAACTTATTTGAAAGTGAAGTTTTGAAATTCTGGAAAACAAACAACAAGCGAGGAGAGAAGTAGACCCAAAGCAAAAAAAAAAAAAAAATGAAGGGGCATAAAAGCATCTAAAAAACAAGTTAGAGCACCAAAGGAGAATCTTAAAAGAACATACAACTACGTTATACGTTCACAAAAAAAGTACCACAATCCGAGCGCAAGCAGCATGGAAGAACACTAAGTAAGTAATGAGTCAGTACTTGATTCATGTTCCAGGGAAGAAAAAAAACCCACAGAGACAAAGTGAGGCAGATATGCCAAGATGGCTCAGTGTTTTAACCAGCCTCCAACACAGGGATCTGGAGGTCATTAGGTTGAATTCTGGCTGCCTATGCATGAAAATACCACAAGATTTTGTGGCATACATGCAAAGGGCGAAAGCGCTTAGAGGAGTGCAATTAGTTAATAGTTGTTATTTTTGACCTGCAATAAATGTTTGCCTTGCTAGACACCTGCTTTTAACTATAACTACAGTATGTAGTTCATGTTTGCAGAGAGAGGCTAGGGGACTTATTTACAAGCCGTGCAGGCCTATATCTACAAGGTCATGCAAAGCCACTTTGTAGATATGGTGTAAGGCATTGGAGCGCAAGTTGCTGTGTTGCCTTACACTGGTTCAGTGGGGTGTTCCATGGGCATTGCAGTGGGTTTTCCCATGCAACACCCATGGGTTTTGATGTATTTCCAGATTTACAAGAATCTGTAAACCTGGGAATGGGTCATAATCTTATGCCTCCCCAGGGGAGGTGCAACGAGGAGAAATTTATTTTTTCACATTTTAACCCCTTTCTATGTGTGCTGCATTTTGCAGCACACTTAGAAAGAGGAAAACGCTTCCATGGATTGTTTTTCTGCAGGAAGGTGTCCCTTCCTGCACAGAAACAGTCCTGTCTGTGATGCAGGCATCCTTGCACCATTGTGCAAGGGTGCTTGCATCGGCGCTAGGCAGACAATTGTGTGCAAGCGCAGGAGGAAAGGACAGACATGTGCCATATCTACAGGATATGGCACATTTCTGCCCCTAGCCTGTGGCTCAGGGCAGCGCAGCAAGGTTACTTGCTCCTCTGCCTTTGCCACAAGGCTTGTAAATAAGCCCCATAGTCTCTAATTCTTACATGTGTCTTCAACTCTCTAAGACTGTGTGAGTGCTGCCAGGGCTGTGGGCCACCTGAAACTGTGCATGGTCTATCTTGTCTCACAGTATACTTCACCACTTCCTTCTCTAGGAGAGGAACTCCTCTGACCTACTCTTTTCTCAGAGTGAGAATAAGTGTCATTTAATGTTTGAGACCATCTACTATTTCCCCAAATTTCTGCCGATTGATATAAGAATGAGTGCCGCATTACTGAAAGGGTGTGCTTCTCTGTTTATGCCAGAGTGCACAAACAGAGAAAGTGCACCCTATTATGGTGAATGTGCTGCACTCAGTATAGCCATGAACTCGAGCTGTCCTGGGTGCAGCACTTTCAAGTGAAATATGGAGCAGCTGTTTAGAAGCTGCTCCTTATTTCACTGTGCGGGTGGCATCCCCCCTGTACTTTAAAGAGGGGAGAAACAATCCCTTGCAGGTTGGTGTAGTGAATGACTGCACCAACCTGCACAGAGGTATCTGGGGGTCCATAGGATCTCTTTTCTCCTGAGTGTTGTCCTCTGGGCGCTTCCTTTTAGTGATTCGCTGTCAGTATGCCTCCTGAGGGCTTCTTTGCCTTTTCACTTAAATCCATAATGCAGCACGGCACAGAGGCAAAGAGATTTCATCCTTTGTATGGGGTAACACCCTCATGCAATTGAGGCAATTTCCTCGCACAATAGAAGCATCTGCAGCCCCTTCTGTAATATCAGAGTGAGGGTGCACAAACCGCGCGCACACGCCTGTTGCACCACAAGGGCACTTTGTTTAATACAGCCCCAAGTCTTTTCACCTGTGTGAATCTATGCATGAAACAACGATAGAGGAAATTAAATAAGTAGTTTGGTGGAGAGCTACTTGCTTCATGGGAGGAGGCTATTTGACGGTCACTACCTTAAAGTCTGTTAAACGCCCCTCTTTTCTGTTGTGTGGGAATACACTCAGCCCATACCATTTGCTCTTTTTCTTTCCATGTGTGCAGCCCTTGCTGTGACCAAGTCCAGAAGCAAAGCAGTCACAGCTAGAGCTCATCCATTACAATGTGCCCCAGCATAGCAATTCCTTTTTCCAGCTAAAAGCTGAAAATTGAGACCTTTTATAATGTGTTACACTGAATAGAAATGATGGATCACACTCTATAGCAAACAATGGGTGAACAGACAATGCGTGTTTCCGAAGATATTCCTGAGAAAAACATGGTGACTTATACTAATTCATGATGCAATGCTAGCTAGTGTTTTTCCTAAGATGACATGCACATGACACATGAATAATGATCTAATACACATATATCAAATTGCCAAAGCAGGCTACAAAAACATGGACCATCTACAATTGTGTAATAAGTCACCTAACATGCTACACTATCAAATGTAAAAGGCTAGAGATCCAAGACCAAATGCTCTAAGTCTAAAATCGAAGCCTACCATATCTCTCTTCAAGCAATTGCACGTTGAGAGATATACAGCACAATATTATCCTTTTAAAAATGGATGAATTTGAGCCACAAAAGAATTTGCAGTGGCTCTTGACCCCCAATATGCTGTAGATAAATATTAAGGCTAATTTGAAATAATGTAATGCATAATGTCCTCAAAAAGATGGGCAAATGAATTTGGTGAATTTGGTTACAGACAATGTGAAAAACAAAACATGAAATATGCCAAAACAATTGGCTGCAGGTGAAGACAAAAAATTGTGGGCTTCAAAATAGCATAAAGCGCTGCTGATTCAACAGTCTTTAAGACAGTGTACAAAATTCAAACCCCCAAACCTCAGTGTTGACATTGGACTCCTGCAAATAAGGGATAAGGAAGTAATTATAGAGGAGATGTCTTTCTGCCATTGACGGTATTTGCAGCATTGGGATATTTAGGTTGAATCTGACTGCTCCCAGTAATGATGAAGCAGAAGTTGCAGGAGGATCAGAGACTGATTTATTTGGTGGTTGTGATGCAGTCCTCTCAGCTGTACCATTGGTAACCACAGAACAAATTGGAGAGTCTAAAAAATATGCCCCTGAAAACCATCCAATGGCATAGTGGCTCAGCTGGTGAAGTGACAGTCTCATATTTTGCCCTACAATGTGAGACAGTTCGAAAATGTCACCTCATCATGGTGGATGACAAGGGACAGCAGTGGGTGGGTAGAACTTTGCTGTCACCCATAGGAATCTATTGACAATGGCATCAGATGGAGTATGTGAAAGGCAAGGGAAAAGTTTTGGACCTGACATCCTTAGCATGGTTTTCCCCCAACGTTTTGCCTTCCATCCTCCTGTTTTTGCTTACTTCGTTTTTGTTGACTTTAGGGCCCTGCTCACTTTACTAAAGCTAGCCAGTGCTAAAATGCTTGTGCTCTCTCCTTTAAACATGATTGAATCCCTAGTAAAGTCGTAAAGTGCCCAGGGCCTGTAAATTAAATGCTACTTGCGGGCCTGCAGCACTCATTGTGCCACCCACTTTAGTAGAAATTAAACATGTGTCAGGTCTGCCATTACGGCCAGTTTGCAGTATTAAACTGCCATTTCGACCTTACAAAATCAACCTTTTTTTGAGGCCTAAAACTTCATTTTCAATACATACGTCACCCCTAAGGTAGGCCCTAAATAGCCCATGGGGCAGGGTGCTGCGTATTTAAAACGTGTGACATGTACTTTTGACTTTTACATGCCCTGGTAGTGAAAAACCTTTACATTTGTTTTCACTATTTCAAGACGTACCTCTCCAATAGGATAGTATTGGATTACGTTGTTACTTTTAATAAGTGATAACTTTCAATTGGGAGCAGCTACAAATGCAGAGGAGTTTGGTGTCTAAAGAATTTTAATTTAAAACCCTTTTAATGGTAAAGCTGGATTCATAAAGATGTAAAGACACAATTCTGAAAATGGCACTTTTAGAAAGTTGCTATTTTTTTGTCCTCACCATTTAGTGCCTGCAGCCTGTATCTGGGGCCAGATGACTAGGTGTACCTGGCAGTTGGTCTTAGTGTATTGCTCCCAGACTGTGAGACACAGGGGGATTAGGTGTTAGCAAGTTGGGCCATCTCTGACTTGATGGGGGGGGTCGAGATGTAACCTTCCTGACTTGCACATCACAAAGACTACCTGAGCACACTCACAAAGCATTTGACATTAGTCTTTTGTATTCCCAGACAAGCTGGGGCCAGGGCAGGGAAGAAGGAAATTCCAAGCACCTCTGGGTGCTGAACCCTCCAGAAACTCCTCCTACTTCAAGTCTGGAACCAAGGATAAATAGGAGACCCACAGACCCAACTCTTCACTACACCTCTGGACTTATGGAAGACTTAGAAGGAGTGCTGTGCTGCTCTGCTGCAAGGGGAACTACTACTGTGCTGTGCTGACACTCTGCTGTCCTGTTGCCTGAGTGAGAAGGACTGAACCTGAACCTTGAACGTAGGACCACCAGAGTAACTCCAAGGGCTAAGTTGCTGGCTTCCTTATCAGGGTCTTGGGGACAGAAAAGGCTCCAACCACCTTGAACCTGCACCAGCACTCTGCCTGCAGGGAGTTCTGCCCCCCAAGTGATGCCACCCCAGACCTGGACCCTTGGAAGTGGGCCTGAAGGTGCTCTGCCAGCCCAGCTGTGGTCACCGTTGAAAGCAATGCAAAGTGAACTGTAAAGCCTTGCAGCCCAGCTGCTGCTCCATCATTACTGATGCAAAGCCCTGCCAAGCTTTGCTATACAGCTTATCAGAACTGATGCAACGTGGTGCAAAGCCCTGCTAAACCCCGTGGACAGCTTCATTGGAACCAACTGTGAGCGATGCAAAGCCTTGCAAAGCAACACCGCATAGACCACGCACCAAGATTTAAGGTGCTTTGTTCAATGGGCCTAACTTGGTACCTGTATCCAGCATGCGTCCATCATAGTCAGTCTAAACTTGTAACTTTGTCCTGGTCCAGCACAACCGGATAACCACAGTTGCAGCATTGTGCTTCTAGGGACTGTCTTCACCTAAATCTCTGAAACTGCATGTCTTTGGTTCTGCTGAAGAGGATAGGTATTTGTGTCATCTGCTCATTACATTGAACCCTCTGTCACTTGTTATAGAATTTATATACCTTCATTGTATCTTTATGTCTCAGCCTCTTTGTCTAGTAGTGATATTCCTGAAACTAGAACACAAATGATTATCTATATCAATGGTTCCCAACCTTTTGATTTCTGTGGACACCCACTTTAACATTAATGGAACCCAAGGACCCCCACTATATCATCATTGGAATCCGGGGACCCCCGCCTGAGTCATGACTGGAAGCTGGGGACCTAAATTGTCAATATTTGTTAATATTTTTTAATTTTCTAAGCAGTCGCGGACCCCCTGAGAAGACTTTGCGGACCCCCAGGGGTCCCTGGACCACAGGTTGGGAACCACTGATCTATATAACTAATATTACTCAAATCATAACTCCCACTCTCTTTTCTGGCAAAGTAACTAGTTTCTTTTTTTTTTGCGGACAGATATACTGTTGTGTGGATATACATTTAAGATTGTTTTTTCATCAACTTTAATATAACAAACATAATAGAATTGTATAGCTCAAATTGACACCAGGTAAAAACTTCTGTAACACCTATTGCTATCCTAACTGTAATAGGTGCAATGTGAATATAACAATAGTCTTGAAAGGTGAAACAAATCCTTTCAGTTCCGTCACATAGATAGGCTCTGCAAATGTGCAATATACAGCATAGTTCAATATTCTTCAGATACAGTGCTTTAGTATCTACAAAGTGTAAGTGGTGAACAGTATTTCTGATTTATAAATCATCAAGTGCCCGATTTAAAGATGGGCAGACAAAGTTTATTCTGTTGGCATGGCAGAGGTCAATACTGCCTCCATCCCAAGGGATCTTCACCTGCCAAAATTAGAATAGTCTGCTGACCCTACCAACAACTTTGTACATTGAAAAGTAAAGTTGTTATGGGGGTTCCTGTCAATGTATGATTGTAAACATTTGATGGATTTTACCATGAAACATGATAGTTGACGTCAAACGTTTCTAAACTTTATCGTTTTGAAAAACAAACTCCCAAAGCAGCAGTTGTTTTAAAATAAAAACAAAAAACACTGGTCCTCCAAACCCTGGGAGTTTTCTCCAAGGGTGTGGGGAACATTTGGGGTTTTTGTCCTTTCCCTCATGCTAGGTTTTTCCTTGCAGTGATGGACAGAAAATAAAGGCATTGTATGTCCAACCTAAACAGGGCAGACAGTGTGATATCCTCCTTCCAATGGCCTCCACTCCTTTGGACAGTCAGAGGAAGTATTCCTACAATGGAGCCAAAGACAAAATGAATTGACGGAATACTCATGCTACGTCCTACGCAAAATGAAGCAGGCGGAACTAGGTGTTTGGTCATGTTTGCGACAGAGTACTCTGTAAACCAAACTCTACATTAGGACCCAGGAGCCTTTATGCAGGTTATTAGACACATGCCATGGAATTCCAAATAGTAAAGTGATACTGTTTATTGTGCTAACACGTTTTTCTCATTCATTGCAGGATTCAAAACGGTTTCCAGAGGTCGATGGGAGTTTTGGACTCAGTGAAGAGTGTAGTAACCATACACAATCAATTTAAAACCCAACAACAAATTTAAACACCATGAACCCTTTGGCCAAGGAAGAAAACTCCAATCAATAACAAGTTTCAAAGCTTTAAGTTACAACCACAAAGCCAAAGTCAAAATAAATAATTAATAGTGTAGCACACAAAATCAAAATGTAAAGGTAAATAAACACCATAAGTTGACCAAATCTATGAAACAAGTTTAATCTACTCAACATCAACACCGTTAGACATTTGCAGAAGAACAATGCATGTTAATAAAAACACAATTTGAGACACAAAACCATTCTTTAAATCAGACTGTGAATACATTAGTCAAATCAGATTACAAAGATTCAGGATCTGGACATAGGTTCTCCCTACTGCTAACCAAATTAGGACAAGCATGTGTGGGAAAGGGATAGCACATGTGGGCAAAAATCAAAAAGAAATTTGGAAAATCTAGGGTTAAGTCAAACTAACTAAGAAAAATAAAATAGACAGGTGTCAACATAGTAACTGATACTATAGAAACACAGGTCAGGGTAAAATAACATTTGCATTAGAATATACCTCTGCTAGGGTCAGCATTCAATTCAGTTTCATCAGCAAATCATGTAGATCATGAGCAATGTCCGTTAGAAGCACCATCAGGTGAAAATGCAGAACATGGGCTGCAGATGGAAAACAGGAAAAATCCAAGGGGCAAGTTTAGAACACAATTCTAAAGAGGGCTGACTCAAACTTGGTAAGTTCATCCCTATAGTAAAGTTCCCCAATGTCTGTGATTCCACAGTTCATTGGTTCCACATATGGCAAAAATGTCAATATTAAATCAGTTTTTGAGCACACATCAAATTTTCAACATCATATTAAGTTCCCAGGTTTGGTGAGAAGTCGTCTCTCCCTTCTGTGTGAATCCTACAGCTTAACAATTTTGTCCATTACTTGTTGCAATCTGCATTCCTTCTCAAGGTACAAGATGATTTCCACATTTCACATGGGAAAGGTTCCATTGAAAAATAGCAACTGCTTTAGCCTTCAGTCTCCAGGTCTCAGTGTCCCAGGAATCAGGGTCGTCGGGAAACAAGTTTAACACATTGAACAAATGGGACCCTTTACTATTCATGAGAAACAACATCATGGAAAAAATCATGTTAGAGGAAAAGAAATGATTCATCAATTTTATATGACTGCAAATATGAGGGCTTCATGCCAAGTTATGCTAACACAAGAAATATAATGCATTAATATTGTCATTAATAAAACACACATAAATGCAAACGTATAACTTCAACATTAATAATATATCATCAGAATATGTAAATGAATTTCCTTAATAAGTACAATCTTTGTTAAAGCATCACATTAAGTATGACAGAGAAGTGCATTTATTTTTCTGCACACACACCTTTATACTAATAAATCCTATTAATCATTATAAATCAAATTCATTTAATTACTAGCAGTCACTTTAAATGCTTTAAATATACTTCAGTATTGTTTTAATCATGTTAGCACATTGTCAATTCTGTTAGGCACAATGTCCACCACAAATAATAAAAAGTGAACACTTTTAAAATATGTATTTGTGCAGCTTTGTCTATGTTTGGCTTTTTGAACGTGAATATAAAATTCACCTTAATCGTGACATCTCATTCACTAAAAGTATTACAAAATTTACGCTCCAACTGGCCCTCCTCTGACGACAATCTATGCCGTCACAAAAAGGACACTCTCATTTCAATGAGACAACTCAAAGCCTAGTGGTCTGATAACGTATTGGCCTTCGTCTACTGAAATTCTCAGTTCTCTTCAGGTTCTTGTAATAAGCACTCATCGTTTTCTCCATTTCAATCTCTTCCCTCCTCTGTTTATTCTTAGCTCTTTGCACTTTCCAAAATCTGTACAGCTTATACAATCTAAGTGTGACTATGGCACACAAAGTCGCATTCAACAAAGGGCTCAGGATCATCCTTACTATTCCCTTTCCCAAGTCTACAAACCACGATCAAATGCTTGAAAATCCTTTACTCATTTCCTCCCAGTCATTTGACTCCTTTAAGTCTTTCATGTCATTTTTCAGATTTGTTATGTTGGAGATAAACTTCCTTATCTCTTTACTGTTGTCCAGTGTTGGACTTTTTTGCTTATGCAGGGTCATCCCCAATCTTTTTGCCTCCTGCCTCCTATTTTTTCTTACCTGTTGCTGTTGGCTTTTGAACTCTGAGCACTTTACCACTGCTAACCAGTGCTAAAGTGCATATGCTCTCTGTGTAAAATTGTATGTAATTGGTTTATTCATGATTGGCATATTTGATTTACTAGTAGGTCCCTAGTAAGGTGGACTAGAGGTGCCAGGGCCTGTAAATGAAATGCTACTAGTGGGCCTGCAGCACTGGTTGTGCCACCCCCATAAGTAGCTCTGTAATCATGTCTCAGACCTGCCACTGCAGTGTCTGTGTGTGTAGTTTTAACTGTAAATTCGACTTGGCAAGTGTACCCACTTGCCAGGCCTAAACCTTCCCTTTTCTCATATGTAAGACACCCCTAAGGTAGGCCCTAGGTAGCCCCAAGGGCAGGGTACAGTGTATGGTTAAGGTAGGCCATATAGGGGGTCATTTCAACCCTGGCGGACGGTGTTAAAGCGGCGGTAAGACCGCAAACAGGCCTGCGGAAAAAAAAGGGAATTATGACCATGGCGGAAACCGCCAACATAGACAGCCACTTTAACACTCCGACCGCCACGGCGGTACAGACAAACAGCGCGGCGGTCACCGCCAACAGACAGGCGGGAGACAAAGTACCGCAAACAGTATCACAACCTACCAATCCGCCACCTTTTCCGGAGCGGATTCACCGTGGATAAAAACACGGCGGAAACAGCCATTTCAATGGGAAAACGCTCACCTCTTCATACTCCACGAGGAAGGAGGACACCATGGAGCCGGAACTCCAAATACTCCCTGCGATAGTCTTCCTGCTCCTGTACGATCATCATCAACGCCGGTGCCGAAGACAACAGTGAGTACTGCACCTTCAACATAGGGGAGGGGGGAGGCAAAAGTCAGGGACACATACACCAAACACCCCCACCCCCACCCTGACCCTCACCCACTACAACACACACACCAATGCATATACAAACATAACAGTAACAACCCCAATACCCCCCGGAAGAATGCAAAGACAAAAGGAAATGAGTGCAACCATTGTAATGTATCAAAATACAGTAAGCAAATATATACAGATATAATTTCACATTCAACAAAATATACATCACGATTAGTAGTGCAGGTATGCAGCATTCAATGTCCGTGGACCACTGGGCCCAAAATGCATGGGCGAGGCCCACACACGATACCTGAGCAAAACGGAGAGAACACTGCAGGGGCATGAGATCGAAATACAACAGGCACCTCAGGGGGAAGGGAAGGGGGGGCACCTCAGCCAGATGAGAGCACCACTCTACAGTGGGTGGTTTGCCCACTGTACCATCCTGGGGAGTGCAAAGCCACAGTCTTTCAAGTCTCTACAGTGGGTGGGTTGCCCACTGTACCATCCTGGGGAGTGCAAAGCCACAGTCTCTCAAGTCTCTACAGTGGGTGGTTTGCCCACTGTACCATCATGGGGAGTGCAAAGCTACAATCTCTCAAGTCTCTACAGTGGGTGGGTTGCCCATTGTACCATCCTGGGGATTGCAAAGCCACAGTCTCTCAAGTCTCTACAGTGGGTGGGTTGCCCACTGTACCATCCTGGGGAGTGCAAAGCCACAGTCTCTCAAGTCGATAACAGTCTCCACTGGTTCTGGAGGGGGACTGGTGCCCAGAGTGCTTCATCCTGTTAAGGACTGAGGTAGTGGATGCTGTTCTCCACTGGTTCTGGAGGGGGACTGGTGCCCAGAGTGATTCATCCTGTTAAGGACTGAGGTAGTGGATGCTGTTCTCCACTGGTTCTGGAGGGGGACTGGTGCCCAGAGTGCTCCATCCTGTTAAGGACTGAGGTAGTGGATGCTGTTCTCCACTGGTTCTGGAGGGGGACTGGTGCCCAGAGTGCTTCATCCTGTTAAGGACTGAGGTAGTGGATGCTGTTCTCCACTGGTTCTGGAGGGGGACTGGTGCCCAGAGTGCTTCATCCTGTTAAGGACTGAGACAGTGGATGCTGTTCTCCACTGGTTCTGGAGGTGGACTGGTGCCCAGAGTGCTCCATCCTGTTAAGGACTGAGGTAGTGGATGCTGTTCTCCACTGGTTCTGGAGGGGGACTGGATGCTGTTCTCCACTAGTTCTGGAGGGGGACTGGTGCCCAGAGTGCATCATCCTGTTAAGGACTGAGGTAGTGGATGCTGTTCTCCACTGGTTCTGGAGGGGGACTGGTGCCCAGAGTGCATCACTCTCCCCGTGACGGTCCCACTTCCATCACTGACCCTGCCGCGCATGGGCTAGCGGTGCTTGAGTTGGCGGTGCTTGCCCTTTTCAGCTGTGCTTGACTTTGCTGTCTCTGACCTGTTCAGCGGTTCGTGCCATGGCGGTCTTTGCCCTGTTCAGCGGTCTTTGACCTGTTCAGCGGAGCTTGACTTTGCTGTTTCTGACCTGTTCAGCGGTGCTTGCCATGGCAGTCTTTGCCCTGTTCAGCGGTGCTTGCCATGGCGGTCTTTGCCCTGTTTAGCGCTGCTTGCCCTGTTCAGCAGTGCTTGACTTTGCTGTCTCTGACCTGTACAGCGGTGTTTGCCATGGCGGTCCCTCATTGCCCAGCGGGGCTGTGGCTGCCGGGGCCCTCCTGGGCACTGACTCTGGCGGTGGTCTCCTGGCCAGTGACGATGGGACTGCCCTCCTGGGCACTGACTCTGGCGGTGGCCTGGGGCTGGCGGTGGCCTCCTGGGCAGAGGGGATGATGGAGGGCTTCTCCGCTGTGCTGCTCTTCCCAGACTTTGGCGCTGTCTTCTGCCCCTTCCCCACCTTGGGAGGAGTCACAGCTGAGTGGACAGTCCCTCCCGGGACCCTTGTGAGCGGCTTTGCCGGCTGGAGTCTTCCCCCTATCCCTTCGGGCACTGTCCAACTTCTGGTGCTTCACAGGGGGGGGACTGGCTGTGCTGTGGCTCTGTGTCACACTGGCTGCCCTGGTGCCCGGTGCACTCCACATACCTCTAACAGGCACCACTGGTACCGGCAATTTTTTGGCTGAGGTGCTAGTACGGGACCTATGAATTGGACGGGGGGTGATGGGAAAGAGGTCAAGGTTGCTGAGGAAAAGTTTCTGACGAACACTGGGACGGGTACCTGGAGGGGGTCTGGGAGTGGAGGAAGAGGAGGTGGTTGTAGGAGGTGTAACGTTTGTTGATTTGGGTGCAGGTGCAAGTGCTGGAGGCTGTTGTGAGTTGGATGGCTGTTGGGTGGGTGTGTGCCTGCGTTTGTGTACTTTGGGAGGGGGCGTCACAGACACACTGGGAGAGGACACAGGGGATGTGTAAATGGTAGTGGGGGTGGTGAGTGCAGGTGAGTTGGGTGTGGTGGTGGGTGTGCTGGTGCGGGACGTAGTGGCTGTAGTGGTAGTGCATGCAAGTGAGAGTGTAGACCACACTGGGAGAGAGGAGGGAGACGACGAAGAGGGGGACACAGTGGAGGCAGTGGATGTTGCTGTGTCTGTATGCGGGTGATGCTTGCGGGAGTGCCAGTGGGATGTGTGGTGCTTCTGTTTGCCTGAGCTTCCCTTGTGTGTTGACGTGTGTGCAGGCTGGTCTGATGGTGTGCTTGGTATATGCTGGGGTACAGGGGATTGGGTCTGGGTGGAGGAAGTTGGAGGGGGGAGGCTAGAGACAGGGACAATGGCTGCCATCAGTGCTGAGGCCAGAGATTGCAGGGTTCGTTGATGGGCAGCCTGACCAGAATGAATGCCCTCCAGGAATGCATTAGTGTGTTGCAACTCCCTTGCTACACCCTGGATGGCATTCACAATGGTAGACTGCCCAACAGTGAGTGACCTGAGGAGGTCAATGGCCTCCTCACTGAGGGCAGCAGAGGTGACAGGGGCAGGGGCTGAGGTGCCTGGGGCGAAGGTGATGCCCACCCTCCTGGGTGAGCGGGCACGGGGCGAAGGCTGAGGGGCTGCTGGGAGGGCGGTGCTGGTATGGGTGGTGGTAGCTGTACCTGTAGAAGTGGGGGGCACAGATTTTCCCACCACCACAAGGGAGCTCCAATCGGAGGACAAGTCCGTGTCGCTGGTTGCTGATCCTGTGACCGCCGTGAAGCTTCTCTCGCCCTCCGTCCCACTGGTGTATTCAGAGTCTGTGGTGTGGCCCTCCATGGCCATGTGGGATGCAGCTCCCTCGTGCTCCGGTGCCACTGTACCTCCGCCTGATGATGCTGATGCACAAAAGAACAGGGAGAGCACAAAAAGGGGGGGACGACAGAAGAAAGACAGGTTGAGTGCATGGCTTACCGCTTCCGTTGGCCGACAATACAGACACAGCAGCCCCCTGCACTATGCCGCGCTGTTGGGCTCTACTGATGCAGTTCCTAGGATATGGCCTACATGGCTATGGTGGACATCAGCACACATAGATGACACAGGGGCATGTATGCCTGTACTTGGCACTCTACAGAGGTGGGGTGGAGTGCCACATGGCCACATGGCATTACGGAGGGGCATAGCCTACGGAACTCACCCTGGCCTAGGGAAACCCACAGCCCTCCTCCCCCACCCAGACACCTTCACTGCACGCAAAGTCCGCAGAATAAGAGTGTACTCACCCCCTTGTGTCTGCTGTGATGCCCTCAAGCGCCCATCCAACTCAGGGTGGGCCACCGCCAGGATCCGGAACATCAGGGGGGTCATTGTGCAACGGGCACCCCTCCCACGTTGGGAGGCCATCCCCAGCTGAGCCTCCGCCATCTTCTTGCTCTAGCGATGAATGTCCTCCCATCTTTTACGGCAGTGGGTGCTCCGTCTCTGGTGGACCCCAAGGGTCCGGACGTCCTTGGCGATGGCACGCCAAATATCCTTCTTCTGGTGGGCGCTGACCTACATGAAATGTACAGGGGAAGAAGAGAAGTCATTAGCAACTGCATCGTCGAAGTGAGTGGCCCACATCCCTACCCTTGCCATGTGGCACATGCATTCACAGTCCTTCATGCTCGCAGAACTGTGCCCCCTTCCTTCTTACAACCAGCCCTCTCCACCCAGGCATAGCCCATACAACTTGCTCCCTGTGTACTCACCTGTTGGTCTGGAGGTGCGGAGATTAGCGTGTACTGGGGGAGGACCCCGTCCACGAGCTTCTCCAACTCCTGTGCAGTGAAGGCAGGGGCCCTTTCCCCAGACGCACGAGCCATTGTCTCTTCCAGACCGAGGTCACAGCAGCACTTGCAGTATAGGTCCTCTCCTGTCGAAGATCAGGTATCGAGTGATTCAACAGATAGAAAATGGTGGTGACGTCCGCGGCGGTGACGTCCGCGGCGGTGCGTATCATCACCACCGGCGCACTTCGTCATTGGCTCCTGGGACCCATAGGGTCCAATGTTAACCAATGCAGCATTGCGCCGCGGTCTTCGACCGCCTACCGCGACGGTGTACAACGCCAGCGCAGTTACCTCCCATCCCATTGTCCCAGTTTAGAGATCAGGCAGCCGCCATTTCAGGGGCCCACATTGCTTCATTTTCAACTGCGTCACACATACCTAGGCCTGGACTCAACACACATACAGACAACTTTTTGGATTATGTTTTGTGTTCTGTGTAGCTGTGGGTACATACCTCTGAGTTGCTTGACTCTGTGGTCGCTGTTGTCCTTCCTAGGCACCGTCAGCTGGGACATGTGAGGAGATGAGGGAATCCTCCGGTGTACCGACCGCTGGTGGAGCTGTTGACAATGGAGGAGTGACATTTAATCATCACCTACAGGTTTGACCGTGCCACAATCCAGGAACTGTGTACCCAGTTGGAGTCTGACCTGATGTCAGCTATCCGCCATCCCACAGGGATCCCCCCTCAAGTGCAGGTGCTATCAGTGCTCCATTTCCTTGCAAGTGGGTAATTTCAAACAACGGTGGCCATGGCGTCAGGGATGTCCCAGCCTATGTTTTCCAACGTGTTGTCCAGAGTGTTGTCTGCCCTGCTGAAACACATGAGGAGCTACATCATTTTCCCTCAGGTGGAGGATTTGGCTACTGTTAAAGGTGACTTTTCTGCCCTTGGACATATCCCCATCATCATAGGTGCCATTGATGGGACCCATGTGGCTTTGGTCCCCCCCCGACAGGAGTGAACAGGTGTACAGGAACCGGAAGAGTTATCATTCCATGAATGTACAGATGGTATGTTTGGCAGACCAGTACATCTCCCAGGTAAGTGCTATGTTCCCTGGCTCAGTGCATGACGCCTACATCCTGCGGAATAGCAGCATCCCTTATGTGATGGGTCAACTCCAGAGGCACCGGGTGTGGCTATTAGGTTACTCTGGTTACCCCAACCTTTCATGGCTACTGACCCCAGTGAGGAATCCCAGGACCAGGACAAAGGAATGCTGCAATGAGGCCCATGGGTGGACTAGGAGGGTGATCGAATGCACCTTCCGCCTCCTGCAGGCCAGGTTCAGGTGCCTCCATATGACAGGTGGTTCCCTATTCTACTCACCAAGGAAGGTGTGCCAGATCATCATCGCCTGCTGTATGCTTCACAATCTTGCTTTGCGACGCCAGGTGCCTTTTCTGCAGGAGGATGGTCCAGATGACGGTGTTGTGGCAGCTGTGGAGCTTGTGGACAGTGATGAGGAGGAAGCAGAGGAAAAAGACATTGACAACAGGGACTCAGTCATCCAGCAATATTTCCAGTGACACACAGGTGAGAACACTTTGGGCCTGATTTTGACCCTGGCGGACAGCGGAGGCCGTCCGCCAAGGTACCGCCGCTGAATGACTGCACCGCGGTCAAAAGACCGCGGCGGCCATTTAGACATTTCCTCTGGGCCGGCGGGCGCTCTCCAAAAGAGCGCCCGCCGGCCCAGAGGAAATGCCCCTGCAACGAGGACGCCGGCTCAGAATTGAGCCGGCGTAGTTGCAGGGGTGCGACTGGTGCAGTTTGCACCCGTCGCGTATTTCAGTGTCTGCTTAGCAGACACTGAAATACTTTGCGGGGCCCTCTTACGGGGGCCCCGCGGCACCCCCTACCGCCATCCTGTTCCTGGCGGGCGAACCGCCAGGAACAGGATGGCGGTAGGGGGTGTCAGAATCCCCCATGGCGGCGCAGCAAGCTGCGCCGCCATGGGGGATTCTAAGGGCAGCGGTAAACCGGCGGGAGACCGCCGGTTTGCCTCTTCTGACCGCGGCTGAACCGCCGCGGTCAGAATGCCCTGCAGGGCACCGCCGGCCTGTCGGCGGTGCTCCCGCCGACCCTGGCCCCGGCGGTGGGTCAGAATGACCCCCTTTGTTGCCTACTACAAGTACTTTCACACTTCTACCTCTATCCTGTCTGTCAATTTCAAGCAATATTTGGTAACTGAGTTGTACATTTCCATTACAGTTTCACAGGTGTGGTTACCAACGTGAGTCATCTGCGTGCATTCTTCATGGACTTGTGATGTCTGACATAGGTATGTTGACATTACATTTGTGAACGGATTTTGTCACTGTCATAGCTAATACACATTTTCAAAATCACAGACTGACTCCAGATTGTTTTGTGCTTCAAGGGTGTTTATTGACATTCTCATTATTGGAGAAGGTGGTAAAATGGTGAGGGGTGATGGTGGAGGAATGTCCATGGCAGAGTCCAGTCTATTAGTCTCACAAGTGCACTGCCCATATGGGCATAGGAAGTGGAGCTGGGGCAGTTACAATATGGACAGGGTTACAAAGTGGGACAGTGGGATGACAATCAGGGTGGTCTCATTTCTTGGCCAGGGTCTTGGCATCGTGCTCTGTCCTGTTCCTGGATCTCAGGGACCGCTTGCGGGGTGGTTCTCCGTCTGCAGGGGGTGGGGTGCTGGTGTGGTGGTCCTGTGGAGGGGCGTCCTGTCCTCTAGCGCCAGCGGAGGTGGTGGGCAGTTCATCGTCCATGCTAGTGTCAGGGGCCCCTTGGAGTGCCATGGTGTCCCTCATGGTGTTCTGTATGTCCTTCAGCACCCCTACGATGGTGCCCAGGGCGGAGCTGATGGTTCTGAGTTCCTCCCTGAACCCCAAATACTGTTCCTCCTGTTCCTGGGCCTCCGTCCCCTGGACTGTGTGTCCACTACCACTGCCCCCAGGTCCCTGTTGTTGTTGGGGTGGTGGGTTATCCTGGGTTCCCTGTAGTGGTGGACACACAGCTGATTGACGTGTCCTGGGTACGGAGGTATGGGCCCGCTAGGTGAGTGCTGTGCTGGTGTTTCCAGAGGGTGGAAGGTCTGTGTTGGGCTGTGCCTGTGCGAGGGGAACCGACTGTCCCGAGGCCCATGATGGTCCGGGCTGGTCATCTGGATCCAGTTGGCCAGAGCTGCTGTCATCACTGTGGGCCTCTTCTGTGGGTGGGGTAGAGATGTGTGGACCCTCCTGTCTGATGACATTGGGTAGTGGTCCTGCAGGGGTGTAAAAGCATGATTATTGCATCAGTGTGTGTCATGGTGTGCAATGGGTGGGTGAGCGTGTACCCCAGTGCTAGCATTCCTGTGTGGGGGCTTGTGTGATGATGGTTGGGGGGGTGTTATGGGTATGTGCAGTGGGCATGCTTTAGTGATGGGTGTCCATGCTTTGTTGTGTCATGCAGGGCTTGGTGTTGGGATGTGTGGTTTGTGTTATTAGTACATTAGTGAGGAGTTGGAGTAATAGGGGAGGGGGTGAGGGCGGGGGTCTGTGATAGGATGCAGGTAGGGTGGGGGATATGATAGTTAAGATTTGACTTACCAGAGTCCATTCCTCCACCGTCTCCTCCGAAGCCCTCAGGATGCATAACGGTCAAGACCTGCTCCTCCCATGTTGTTAGTTGTGGGGGAGGAGGTGGGGGTCCGTCGCCAGTCCGCTGTACCGCGATGTTGTGCCTGGAGACCACGGAACGCACCTTACCCCGTAGGTCTTTCCACCTCTTCCTGATGTCCTCCCGATTTCTTGTGTGCTGTCCCACTGCGTTGACCCTGTTGACTATTCTTCGCCATAGCTCCATCTTCCTAGCTATGGAGCTGTGCTGCACCTGTGCTCCAAATAGCTGTGGCTCTACCAGGACGATTTCCTCCACCATGACCCTGAGCTCCTCCTCCGAGAACCTGGGGTGTCTTTGCCGTGCCATGGGGTGGTGTAGGTGATGTGTGGGGTGGTGTATGTGGTGATGAGTGTGGTGATGTGTAGTGGTGTGTGGTGTTTTGTGCGTGGATGTTGTGTGGGTGATGGTGTTGTGGGCCTCTGTGTGGTGGGGTTGTCAATGCTGTGCAGTCTCTCTGGCCTTCGTCAATAATATTTGGTCGTAGGGGTTTGTGGGTGATGTGGGTGTGTGTTTTATATTGTGTTGGGTGTGTGGGAGTGGTGTTTGTATGTGTACCAGGTGTGTGTATGTCGAATTGTCCAATGTGGCTGTGTTTTGGAGATGTGTGTGTATTTTGAGCGCGGCGGTGTGTACCGCCAATGGAATACTGAGGTTGAAAGACCGGCGCGTGGATTCGTGGGTCGTGATAGCATGGGCGTGTTTCTGTTGGCGTGACGGTGGAGGATTTGTTTTCGCCAGTTTATCACTGACCTTTGGTGTGGCGGACTTGTGTGGGTGTCTGACTTTCGGCGGATACCGAGATGTGGGTCATAATAGCTGTGGCGGATTTCCACGGCCGCGGCGGTGTATTGGCAGTCTTCTGCATGGCGGTAAGCGGCTTTTACCGCCAATGTTGTAATGACCCCCATAGTAATGTGTTTTATATGTCCTGACAGTGAAATATTGCAAAATTCGTTTTTCACTGTTGCAAGGCCTGTCCCTCTCACAGGTTAACATGGGGGCTACCTTTAAATCTGATTAAAGTGTAGATTCCCTTTGGGAGCGGATGGACATAGAGTTTGGGGTCTTTGAGCTCACAATTTAAAAATGCATCTTTTAGTAAAGTTGATTTTAAGATTGTGTGTTTGAAAATGCCACTTTTAGAAAGTGAGCATTTTCTTGCTTATACCATTTCTGTGACTCTGCCTGTTTGTGGATTCCCTGTCTGGGTCAGTTTGACAGTTGGGCTGGTAGCACCTCACACTAGACAATGACACAAAGGGAGCTGGGGTGTAGCCTGCATATCCTGATGAGCCATCTGTGCTAGGAGGGAGGGGAGGAGTGGTCACTCACATCTGAAAGGGCTGTGCCAGCCCTCACACAATGCAGTCTCCAACCCCCTGGTGAGTGTCTGGGGCCTGGCCTGGGCAAGGCAGGATTTCACATTCCAAAGAGACTTTACTTTAAAGTAGGTATACTTCAAAGGAGAAATTGGGTATAAAAAGGGCACCCAAAACCACAGACTTTAGAAACACTTCTGGAACAAAGAGGAACCTCTGCCTGGAGAAGAGCTGAATAGCTGAGGAAGAAGAGCTGCCCTGCCTGTGACTGTGCTTTGTGGAGCTATCCTGCAGTTGCTGCTTCTGCCGGAGTAAAAGGGCAAAGACTGGACTTTGTTTGACTTCCATCTTGAGAAGAAATCTCCAAGGGCTTGATCTAGAGCTTGCCTCCTGTTGTTTGAAGTCTCAGGGACAGAAAAGACTTCTCTCTGCCAGCTCCTGGAGTCTCTGGAGAGACTCCTACTCTGCCCTGTGGTGCCCATCCAGTTCCTGGGACCCTGAAAGGAGAAGCTAGCAGCCTAAAGACAAGAAGATCCACGCACAGAGCGCCGTGCGGGGAAAAGATTGATGCAAATCCGATCTGTGGCTGAAAAAACGACGCCTGCCGGCTCGGCAGCTGAGAAACGATGCTCGCAGGAAACGTGACCGAAGAATCGATGCACGGAGCAGGAGAAAAGATGCGCATCATCGCTGACGGAGGCTGGGCGATCACAACCTGCGCTGCAGGATTTTTGGATCATCGTGCGGCTGGATTTTCGACTCACGTACCGCTGTGCGGAGTTATTTTTGACGCACACCCGCCCGTGCGGGGTTATTTTTGACACGCACCAGGTACATTTTCACTCTAGCAGCGCTAGTGTGTGTTTAAAACTACTTAAAGACTCTTTTTGCATTTTAATTGATAACTTGACTTGTGTATGGTGGATTTTTGTGGTTTTGGTCTTGTTTTGTTTAGATAAATATGTCCTGTTTTTCTAAACTGTGTTGTGTCATTTTGTAGTGTTTTCATTAAGTTACTGTGTGTGTTGGTACAAATACTTTACACCTAGCACTCTGAAGTTAAGCCTACTGCTCTGCCAAGCTACCAAGGGGGTAAGCAGGGGTTAGCTGAGGGTGATTCTCTTTCACCCTGACTAGAGTGAGGGTCCTTGCTTGAACAGGGGGTAACCTGACTGTCAACCAAAGACCCCATTTCTGACATCCAGTATAAACATGCAACAATGTTGTGCCTGTAAAACTTTACAGACTCCACTTTCCTTTGCCAATGAGATGCCTAACACAAGACGATTTTGCAAAACCATTGATCTCACAGCAACCATCTCCATATCCATGAGCAACATTGCTCCTCTATAACCAGTGGGCATCTTTTCTACAATTGTTGACAACTTTCCAATCTTGATATCATTCAAGATCACACCAGCTGATGGAATAATGGCACCAAATATATCATATGTAATCTCTGCTGCACTAGCTCCCCTCTCAGTTCTGGATTTCGGTTTCTCCCTCTAGAGGGGATTGTCAAAATTGTCAACATGGTAGATTTTCAGAAAAACCACCCCTAAGTAACATGTATCAGTTTGTAATAGGCATTTTCCCACAAATGGAATAAACAACTGGTACGGCATGGTCTTGTCCATTTAACATAAAATCTCAAACTCTCCTAAACAAAAACACTTCCACATTCAATAGTCCCTAATAACTGTGTGTCAGTCTTTGACTGCAGCCTATACATACTTAGCTTTTCTAAGTGTTGCCAATCTAAAGCTAAGCTTCCTTTTGTATCACTACCTGCAATCTGGGTAGCATTCTTTTGCCAGTTCTGTAAAACTACTCCTTTTTGTATTTTGGTTTTCATTGTTATTCTCCTGTCATCTACTTGGATAATAAACTCCTTCTCAACTTGTGAAAGAATGCAGTTTAAATTATTTTCATGTGCGCATGCGGTTCCAAAAGTCAGGATCGGTTAAACAAAAACTCCCACAATGTCAATGTTTTTCGTTTTAGCAATACTACTCAAATGCTGGTTAATAGGCACAAAGGAAAATACTGAATCTACCTTAGAATACAAATATTGTATATACTCTTAGTTATACAATCGAAGTAGTAAAAGACTGCAAATTATACCATATCTTAAAGGTGAGCTGTGATATGTGATTCCTTCCTGCACTGATGAAGGGATCTGTGTGCAAATATAACAATCACGCACAGCCATAGTTTCAATGTATTCATACGGTGACCTGTAGGATACATTGAAGACAAATCTCCCTTTGAGTCATTAAGATGAAGCAATCTCTCATCTTCGTAAAGGGTATCTTGTTTTGTATGCGACTTGTCCAACACTGGTGTAATTGTGCTTTCAACTTTGTCTTTCACTCTCAAACCAGCAATCAACAAAATTCTCACAATCACACACTCTAATGCTAATCCTATACACACATACTTACATTTACTCCGTTTAACTTGAACCAAACTCATGGCTTTTCTAGAGTCAGACCAAGATATCAAATTCAAAAATCAAAATCAAAAATCAAAATGTAGAGCTGCTTTAAAAAAACATCTTTATGTGAGAAAAAAAAAATATCAAAATCAAATTATTCTGAAGATTTTTTTGCACTTCTTTACAACATTTCTTGATCTTCTAGAAAGTTCATTAAGTTTTTCTCTACTTGCAAAGGTTCAAAAATCACTACTAGAATTTCAAATGTCTTTAGTAATAAACCAACTGGTAATCACTTATAAGCACTTTCAGCATATACTATCACTGCTCATCAAGTAGCAATGACATTTGAAAGTTCAATTCTAGAGCAATTTCAAGTTCCAAAATGCTCAGTTGAATCAGAATAGTGATCACAAAAGCAAATTAATTCTTTCTACCTTGCACTTTTTTTCTTTTTGATCTCCTTGCTGCACAATTTTCACTGTCACTTTGACCAAATTCTTTAGTTGCTTCAGCTATAGCTGTAAGCACATCTGTTATTGGGTCTTGAATTTCTGCGGGCTACTGGTCTCCTCTCACAGTTCTTGTTTCAGGCACAACTGGGTTTTCAACGTTCACTGAGTTAGTCGACTGATTTTGACTTGATGCTTCTGCACCTTCAGTTGCCTTTGACACGCTCAGATTTTCATAGGTCTGTTCATGTTCTGTGACAACCACTTGTCCAGTCCTGACAGTTTGGCTAACCTGGACCTCTTCACTCACAGATTCAGACCCTAGAGGAACAGGCACTGTATCTTCAAGGGGACTTGAAGCTTTGCAGGTATGGCTTGCATGAACCCAATTCGGAAGACCAGTGCACTTCACAGCTGCTGTGGTCACCAAGATAACATGAAATGGCCCTTTCCAATGTGGCTCTAAGTATGACTTTCTTATACGCTTCTTTACCAGAGCCCAATTTCCTGGACTCAAGTCTTGGCACTGTTCTTGTGCTTGCTGAACAGTTGCCTCTCTCTTCAACCTGGTGAGACAAAGAGCGAACCACATCAGCTAGTCCTTTGCAATAATACAGCACTACATCATCTGAAATGTTCACAAGTGCATTTGTAGGCACAGCTGGTAACCTCATAGTATGACCCATAAGTATTTCGTTGGGGGACAGTCCTGTCTTTTTATCGGATGTGCTATGCATGCTCATCAGAACAAGTGTGTTAGACATGGGGTCTCTATTTGGCACAGGTATACACACTTGTCCAAGCAGGGACCACAATCCTAGTCAAAGTAAGTCACACACAATCCAAATTATCCTGTGCCCACCATCTGGTAGCTTGGCACTGAGGCCTAACTTAGAAGGCAATGTGTAAAGTATTTGTGCAATAAATCATGCAATAACACAGTGAGAATACCACAAAGAGACACCACACAGATTTAGAAAAATATAAGATATTTATCTGATTAAATTAAGGTAAAAATGATCAAGATTTGATCATCACAAGTTGAAATATCACTTTTTATAATAAGAGTCTTTAGTTCAACAGTTGTCTGTTGCAAGCACAAAGTACCTGGTTTGCGTCAAAATTACACGCAGAGGAGAAGATGCGTGGAAAAAGGTAGGTGTGAATCGGATTTCTGGCACACACATGTGTCGATTCATTTCCATGCGGCAAGGGCTTTGTGTCGAATTCCGGCACACAGGCTTGAATCCTTTTCGTGATGCGGGGTCTTTTGATGTCCAGGGACGATGCGTGGAAATCCTGAGCATGCTGGATGAAGTCACAGCTGTTGCGTCAATCCGGTGGGTGAAGTGTCAGAGTTTCTGCCGCATGGCAGGTGCTGCATTGAATTCTCATGCGGGAATGTGGGGCTGTGTCGTTTTGGCTTGGCGATGCGACGATCCGGTGGGCTGTGCATCGCATTTCCAGTTGCAGCGCTGGCATTGCATCAATCTCCTCTGAGGGAGCTGGACTGAGCCGTTCCGGTTCAGCGATGCAGTGATTTTCTCACAGCTGGGTAGGCTGTGCGTCGATTCTGGCAGGCTGTATGCCGATTTTCACCGCACAAGGAGTTTCTTTGCAGAGATGAAGCCTTTTTGGCCCTGAGACTTCAGGAAACAGGAGGCAAGCTCAATCCAAGCCCTTGGAGAGCACATCTCAGAAGATCCAGAGGCCAGCAAGGCAGCAGGGCAACAGTGAGGCAGAAGTCCTTTACAGCAAAGCAGTCCAGGTGAGTCCTTTGGGCAGCCAGGCAGCTTCTCTTGGCAGGTTGCAGGTTCTGGTATAGAGTGTCAAACCAAGTTGGTAGGGTCAGGGACCCAGTTTATATACCCAAAAGTGCCTTTGAAGTGAGGGAGACTTCACAGAGTGGTTTTTAAGTGTACAAAGTCCCCTTTCAGTACAACCCTGTCTGCCAGGGTGCCTGTAGGGGGTTTAGCAGGCCATTTTGTGAGGGCAGGCCACTGTCCTTTGAAATGTATGTGTCAGGCCCTTTACCCTTCCAGCCCAGGAGGACACATTCATTATGCAGATTTATGCAGTTGTGACTAGTATCCTGTGTTTGTGGTTGTCTGGGTGAAATGCACAAGGGAGCTGTCAACAAGCCCAGCCTAGATGTAGAATGGAGACAGGCTGTAAGGCACAGATGGATTTTAAGTGCAGAGAAATGCTCACTTTTTAAAAGTGGAATTTCAAAAATAGTAATATATAATGCAGCCTCACCAGTCAGCAGGATTTCGTATTACCATTCTGGCCATACTAAATATGACCTGTCTACCACCCAAATAGTATATGAGGGTAGCCCTAATGTTAGCCTATGAAAGGAGCAGGCCTCACAACAGTGGAAAATGAATTTAGGAGTTTTCCATTATCAGGACATATAAAACACATAGGTATATGTCCTGTCTTCACAACACCCTGCCCGATGTGTTACCTAGGGCCTACCTTGGGGGTGACATATGTAGAAAAAGGGGAGTTTAAGGCTTGGTTGGTAGTTTTAAATGCCAAGTCAAAGTGGCAGTGAAACTGCACACACAGGCCTTGCATTGGCAGGCCTCAGACATGGTTAAGAGGCTACTTATGTGGGTGGCACAATCAGTGCTGCAGGTCCACTAGTAGTATTTAATGTACAGGCCCTGAGCACATGCAGTGCACTTTACTAGGGCCTTACCAGTAAATTAAATATGTCAATTGGGTATGAGCCAATGTCACCATGTTTTAAGGGAGAGAGCCTATGCACTTTAGCACTGGTTAGCAGTGGTAAAGTGTGCAGAGCCCTAAAACCAGCAAAAACAGTACCAGAAAGTGGAGGGATGTAGGCACAATGGTGGTGACCACCCTAAGGCTGTCAGGTCTAACAAAGTGGCAATAAATCTGGCCACTTCAACATTGCAGATGCACACACTTTAGCCAGTTAAGACTTTTACAGTGCCATTCATTTGCTCGACCAATCCAGAGGCTTCTGATCTGTAACTGCAGTGCAATCTTTGATCTGTTTGTAATGCCCACACAACAATTTTATGATCTCATCATTAAAATGAGGCCCTTGTTTTTATTCCAAAGAAGCCAGAAAACTGCATCTCAATATCAATTCCCTTAAAAGCAGCTTTGCAACAGTAAGGCTATCATTTCTGCGGGTTGGGTAAGCCTCTACCCAATGTGTGAACATGCACACCACCACCAACAAATATCTTAATCCATTGCAAACAGGCATCTCAATGAAATCAAGTTGCATTTGGTTGAAAGGACCTCCTGATCTACCTGTGTGGCTGAGATTAACCACAGTGCATTTCCATACATTCGTCTGTTGACATGTCACACATCTGTGACATATAGCTCTCTGAATCTGCGGTTAAACCATGTTTGCCTGAAAGTCCTGATCATGGCATCTTTGCAAATGTGTGCCTGACCATGGTAATACCTTGCCATTGATGGTAATAAACTATTTGGCAACACTGCTTTTCCCTCACTGGAAACCCAAACATTGTGATCATATCTCTGAACACACTCTGCCATATTCCAACCTCTACATTCTTCTTCAGTCACTTCTTCCTGCAATCTCTTAACCTCTTCCCAGGTATCAATTGCTGTCATCAAGAAACTTTGATTTGTCTCATTGGTGTTACTTCCATCGCTCCATTCCTCATTAAAGGATGTGCTATGGAGTGCACAATATCTGACCACTTGGTCAGCATACACATTTTCTAACGAGATGTAAACACTTGACTTTTGATGTGCTGCATATTTAACAATCACAATTTTCACAGGTATCTGTATTGCTTTCAATAAGTGGGAAGCTCTGTCACCATTTTGCATAGGTGACCCAGAAAAAGATCATAAAACCTCTCTGGGACCATAACTGTACTAAATCATGAACAACTCCAAAACCATATTAATTATCAGTGAAAATGGTCACTTTCAGCTGTTCAGAAACACAGCATGCTCTAGTAAGAGCCACCAATTCGGCTACTTGGGTGGAAAAGAATCCTTGAAGCCATGAAGCTTCTATCACTCCTGAGACTGTATTTTCATCTAAGGGAGTACCTTGAATACCAGGTCTTGGTTTGTGCACAGTTCAGTCACGTTGAGACAGTTATGTTCCACTTCATCTGGATCATTAAAATTTTCAGTATTACTGGACATAAGTATTGCAGGATTCAACACAGTGCAACATCTAATATTCACATTTGATGATCCTAGGATCAACTGTTCATAACTGGTCAAATGGACATTGGCTAAATGATGAGTTTTCATCCGTGTCAAAAGAACTTCAACTGAATGGGGCACAAAAACAGTCAGGGGGTGGCCCATGACAATGCTGTTGCACAGGCCAGTGCTGACACCGCTGGCTGCAACCGACTTTAAACAGCTGGGCAAACCAGCAGCTACAGGGTCTAGTGTGGCATAAAATAAGCCACTGGTCTGTTGTGTTGACCCATCTGTGTAACTGCGTCACAACAGAAAGTGCACATCCATCTCTTTCACAACAAAACAAAGAAAAGCATTTGTTGTAATCAGGCTTTCCCAGAGCTGGGGCTCAGACCAGGCTTTCATGCAAGTGTCATCAAATGGTACTGGATCAGACACCTCCTTTTGTGTCAGTTTCAGCAAAGGTTTGGACAACAATGGAAAATTCAGGATCCACTGGTGGCAGTAGCCGACCATTTCCAGGAACATTCTATCATCTCTTTGTGTTACAGGGGGATTCATTTGCATGATTGTTGAAATTTTCTATTGGGACACCTTTCTTGCACCTGCCTCTATGTGGTGACCTAAATACTTCACCTGTTTCTGACAATACTGTAATTTTGCAGGGGACACTTTATGGCCATTCTATCCAAGGTGGTTCAACGGGGCAATGGTATCTCTTCTACAGGCTTCACGTGAGTTTAATGCAACCATCAAATCATCAATGTACTGAACTAGGACTGAATGAAATGGCATTTTAAGGAACTCTAGATTCTTTTTCAAGATCTGATTGAAAATGGATTGTGACTCTAAATATCCCTGAAGTGTACAACAGGATGAATAAGCAGGGCTTCCAAATTTAAAAGAAAAAAGGTATTGGCTATCCTTATGAAGTGGAATGGAAAATAATGCCTTACACAGGTCAATGATATAGAACCACTCTGCTTCACAAGGAAGCTGGAACAAAATCACTGTAAGATTCAGTACCACTGGACAACATGGAATAACAATCTCATTCATATTTCTCAAATCCTGGACTATGCAGTATATTCCACTGGGCATCTGCAGTCCCAAAATAAGCGAATTTCAGGGACATACCATGATATCATTCAGGACACCTTTTTCAACAAATTTTTCAATCACTGGAGTATTCCAGCAATTACCTCTGGAGCTATATTATAAGGCGTTATCCTTGGAAACACTGCATTTGGCTTTACTGTAATTTTAGCAGGCTCAACTCCTCTTATGAGTCCAAAATCTTTTCCTGAAAAATGCCAAACTTTTACCATAACTGTCTCTTATAACTCCTCAAGCAAATCTTCAACTGTCATTGTAAATAATGAAATGAAAGGGTACATTTCTCCATGTGTGCTGGATATTTCATCACCACTATTTGTCTGAATTGCCATTCCCTTGTGGGTGCAGCTAAACAAACAATTTAGCTTACACAATAGGTCACATCCTAACAAGTTCACAGAACTTGAATCGCAAACCACAAATTGGTGTCAGTCCTCAAATGACTCTATGTTAAATGGGATATTTTCTGTAATCAGGTTGGTTAACTGCTGATTTGCTACTTCTATCACTTGAACTCTTCTTCCTGACAGGGGCACATTTGGTACTTCTGCGTTTCTGACAGTGGAACCCGCTGCTCCAGTGTAAACCGGGAATGACACATTGTGTCCCATAATGTTGGCATTTACCTAGGGAGCATGTTGATCCACCTCTAAGGATGCTGCTATCATGCATTTCTCCTCATTGGAACTGTCGCTGTTATATGTTTCTAAAACATCCTTATCACTAAAATCAATTAATGATTATTGTATTACAAACTGATTCACAATTGCATTTGTTCTCTGATTCAGATTTTGCTGAGGAACCATCACTTGCTGCTGTTGCATTGTGGGATGAGGAACCTGCATTTGCTGAGGGATTTGAATCTTTTGGGGGCCTGCATCTGCTGTAATCCTGTATGGACAATCACATTTTGAATTTGGTATATTTTGATTCGCTAAATCTGAACTACAGTCTGAGAAACATTACCATTTTGCACCAAATTATCCACATTACTGTACGGACACTCATGCTTCCAGTTCCTAAAATTACAGCAAGCATGACCTGCACTCAGTTTCTTCATTGACTGAACATCAACCACATTGCCACTCTGATTTGAACACCTCGTCCTCTATGTCTAAACTGAGACACATTGTTAACCTTCTGTTGCACACCTTGCATCCCACTTGTGTTCACCAACATTTGAAGACTTTATGTTCCTGTCTGGGCAGATTTAATTTTCATTACCATCAATTTCTCCTTCAACTTTTTCTGTTTCAATTCAATTTCACCACTGCTGTACCTAGCATACTGAAGTACTTCATCAATCGGTTTATTCTGCCAGCAAATCAAATGCTGATAATTCACATTGCCAATTTAAGGTTTCAGTCCTTGCACAAATCTAAACACAAAATGACTCATGTCTTTTGGCTCAATAACGTCAGACCCACTATCCTGTTTGAAAGCTTACAGCAATCTTTCATACTAGGCATGCATTCACTCCTTTGTTGCCTGTGCTGTCCTGTCAATCTTTTGCCAATCAATATCTTTGGGGGTAACTTTGTTTTTCAGAAACTCAATCACTTTGTAATACTCTCTCATCACCTATAGGCGGTGCACCTATTACTGGATCTCTTGGCGGTTCACAAGTTGACCAATCAACACTCTGCTTGCACTTGACCCATAAATTGATTGGAACCACAATTTTCAGCTAAGGTATTCAAATCTTCCCACAGGCATTTTGAAAGTTTCAAAACCTCTCTGTGTGCATTGTACCATTCTGGTTTCTTCCTCAATCTTGGGTAGATACTTGTGAATGACAATACGTCACTTCTGCGCCACGGGACATGTACATAGCCGCCATCTGGAATCTCCCTCATAGGCAGCATATTTACACTCACATCAGCTTGATTTGTTCCAGTCTGGGACAACTTCTGTTTTGCTTATTTTTGGTCTCTTTTCTTTGCCCATCTTTCTTGCCATTTATTAAATGCTCTGCATGTTCAAATGTTGATAGTTAATTCTGAAATATGCATTCTCATACCGGGTGATCTCATGTTTGCAGTGTCTTTGGAACTAAATTCTAATCTGTAACTCCTTTTTAAAGAGTTTGATTTTTCTAAATCAACATGATATTTTTCAGCTAATTCTACTAATTTCTCATAAATCAGTCCTGCATGATTTGTAATATCCTTGTAGATGAAGTGCAATTCCTCTTCGTTGTATGTATCCACTCTTTTCAGCTAGAGTGTTTCCTAGATTCATTGGTTTAATTCTAATTTTAATCTGGGCACATTCACTCTTCTGTCTCTTTCTGTGGTTTCTTCTGTTCTGACACTGCTGTTTGGTGTACCTGTTTCCCCTCTATGTCTCAAATTGTTTAATCACTCATTTAACTGCTGAAATACCTTGCATATCTGAATATTTTGCAAGGTACTTGTCAACATCAGGACAGTGCGCGCTCTACGGGCGACGTAATGCAATAAACCAACTCTGATGAAATGTAATAATTCATGCAGTATGTGTTAATGCAGTATGTTAACCTTTTGCTTTGCAGAGATTCATGTTGAAACATCATTAATGCTGTTTGCAATGTATTGCTCATTTTCAAGGCTTTGCTGCAGTATTACAGGGTGTAGTTAGGGTGTGGGCCCTATTCTAAGCCTTTCTAGAATCCCTTCCTGCTGCCTGGCAGGGTGTGGCATGTGGGCGGGGTCTGGGTCTATTTAAGGGACCCAGCCCAGCTCCACCTGCTCACTATTCAGATGTCCTGGTGCAGAGCAGCTGCATTTTCCTGAGCTCCTGTTCCGAAGGCCTACCCAGGATTACCAGGCCCTGTCTTAATTTCCTTGGTGAGGTTCAAGCAGGGCAGTAAGGCGGAGGTCGGGTTAGGCCTCCGACTCCGTTTTCAGAAGTACTCGAGTTTGGGGCCTTTTGGTTACATCGTGTGTGCGATGGTTTTCTTGCCATTTAAATCCTGCAGTTCGGATCAGTAGTGTGCGCGATCGTATCCTGGCATTTAATCCTTGATGGTTGAATCAGCAGCAGTGTGCATGATTTATTTTGGGCATTTAACTTTCACAGTTCGGCTCGGCAGTGTGTGCGATCGTATCCTGGCATTTAAACCTTGGTGGTTGAATCGGCAACATTGTGCACGATTCATTCTTGGCATTTAACTCTCCCAGTTCAGATTGGCAGTGTGCGTGATCGTACCCTGGCATTAAAACCTTGATGTTCTGAATCAGCAACAGGGTGCGCGATTCATTTCTGGCATTTAACTCTTGTAGTACAGATTGGCAGA
Organism: Pleurodeles waltl; assembly: GCF_031143425.1. Classification (NCBI taxonomy): domain Eukaryota; kingdom Metazoa; phylum Chordata; class Amphibia; order Caudata; family Salamandridae; genus Pleurodeles; species Pleurodeles waltl. The sequence continues at coordinate 353,030,583 of NC_090438.1, forward strand.
GTGCGCGATCATTTCATGACATTAGAATCTTGAGGTATGAATTAGCAACAGAGTGTTATTCAATGTTCATGGTATTCTTGAAACCCAGATCCAACAGAGTGTTATTCAATGTTCATGGTATTCTTGAAACCCAGATTCAACAGAGTGTTATTCAATGTTCATGGTATTCTTGAAACCCAGATCCAACAGAGTGTTATTCAATGTTCATGGTATTTTTTGAAACCCAGATTCAACAGAGTGTTATTCAATGTTCATGGTATTCTTGAAACCCAGATCCAACAGTTTTCCTGTTTCGTGAGCGCTGCCGGCGGGTAGGTCCAACAGCGTGGACCGGATGCTTTGTTTATAGTAACAGCATGTTTGTTTATAGTAACAACAATCGTGGTGTGTGCTGTCCCAAGGAGCCTCATTTCTTGATTGGGGATGGGCGACCAACATTGTTGACTTTGACTGGACAAATAGTTTTCTTAAGTAAGTGACTGTGTTTGAATGTATCTATTAGGATTACCATATTATCATACAAAAAAATGTTGGGTGATAGGAGAGGTAATTTCTGGTCCTGATGAAGCGTCAATTGATCCGGCTGGACCACTAGACGCAGAACATGTTGACCCCCATTTTTAGAGGGTCTTTAAACTTATTTTGACCTCTTATGTATTCCTTGTTGAAAGTGATTGAGCATGACTACTCATATTTCACTTTTGGTCTATTTTTAATCTTGGCCTACACCTTACTTTAGTCAATTAAAATTGTGTTGTCACTGTAGGTGTTGAGTCAATTTTATTATCTCTTTCTCTCTTATTATTGTCTGCCAATCGCCATTGTTCATTATATTTAAATGACGGTAGCCACACAAAAGAACGAGGAACACCCCCGATGATGAAGCATGACACCCATTTGGGTGTGTGAGGGCTCTTGCTCCTGAGAGCATGGTCCCCCTGCCTTTGTGTTCTGGAACAGTGTACTTTTTTGTTTTCTATTTCCAACAGAGTGTTATTCAATGTTCATGGTATTCTTGACCCCAGATCCAATAGAGTGTTATTCAATGTTCATGGTATTTTTTTAACCCAGATTCAACAGAGTGTTATTCAATGTTCATGGTATTCTTGAAACCCAGATTCAACAGAGTGTTATTCAATGATCATAGTATATTTGAAACCCAGATTCCACAGAGTGTTATTCAATGTTCATGGTATTCTTAAAACCCAGATTCAGCAGAGTGTTATTCAATGTTCAGAACATAAGATGTTATTGTAAAAACGCTCATATGGAAGTTTTCATAATCCTTCTTTATTTTCCAGATACCCAGAGCTAATAGGTCATGTTATCGAGAAACTCTTGATCATTCATGTTATCAATATATAAATATTAGGAACAAAGTTTATGAAAGTCAATGTGCATAATCTTGTTATTGTGTTCTTAACTCTTGCTTCCACAGGTCTCCTTCCCCGCTGTTCCCAACCTAAAACCCCATCCCCGCTTGGCCATTCTTTAACTCTGTACTATAATAGCAAGTAGAGTTTGGAGCTGCCAGGAGGTAGACGTATTTAGAACAAGCGAAAGCCCAGAGCATCCGGTCTCCCGGACAGTACTAGAATTCATACTGGCAATCTGGTCTGGTGTGGGCATTTGTAGAATTAGAGTTCCCTGTGGGCAGCTCACATTTATTATGGGTCCTGTTTGATTCAAGTCTAGTTAGAATTTCCAATTTGCTTAGGGGTTAAAGTTGGAACAAACAGATCAATCTTTCCATTTTCAAATTAGTTGAGTATAGTGATCTCTGCATGTCTTATGGTGATATTTTTGCTGATAAGGGATTTTGATTCTGGAGGTTCTTTCGAGAATTACCTGAAGCATACAAAAGAACAACCAAACCTATGGTGACAGGGACCACCATTGCACCTGGTCCTGTCAAATTTGTCTGACTTTGAGTAATCGACATCCCAGCACTTTGACCTGTTAATAATGTGCCGAAAGTCTGTCCTGATTAATTAGGGGTAATACTTGGGGTTGTCGGTCCTGGAGTATACATGGGCATAGCCTTGTTCTGATTAAAATGTTGTAGTTGCAGACTCCATCTGAATCGTTTTTGTACTTGGCACTATCTGATTCATGACTGGGCTTGTAATGTGCTGTGTTGTACTGACAACTGGAACTGGTGATAAATTGTATCACTGAACTGACAGGTGTACTTGGGCTACCTGAATCAGGCTTTGTGAAACTGGACCTATTAGCACACTTGGGGCTACATTCTGAACTACTCTCTCAACTGAATGATATGAAGGGGCGATTCAGTAAAAGATGATTTTCAATTTTTTTTACTCTCATCTGTTGTCTGCTCTGTCTTTTCTGTCTGCTTCTTTTTTTGTTTTAGGTTTTGTACTCCTATCGCCTTCTTCTGCAATAGCTGGAAACATTCTCACCCCATCAAACATCTCTTTTCTCCATCTTTTCTGCTCCTCATCCCATCTAGCTTCTGCTAATGTCTTCTCTGCTCTCCTAATTCTGTTCTAAAAATTTGAAGTTTCTTTTAGTCTAGTGACAAGTTCCTAAATAGCAAGAGCTTCTAATTGTTATTTCGCGGGTCTTGGTGGAGGCTTTAATTCGCAAACAAATCTCCACAAATTTTCAAAAATCCTCAAACTAAAGGTTTGATAAGATGGAAAAAACAATACATACTCTTTCTCGGTAATCTTACGCCACTGTTTAATCAAATGCATGCTAAAACTCCTCTCGCCTGTGCCATTTCACATGCTGGTGTTCCCTCGGACGCTGTCTCTTCACCCTCCCTAACTGGAATAAACACATCTCCTCTCAGCTCACTTCTTAAAGCTTTGATAAATTTCATTTTTGCACAAATTTCAATCAATAGTACGGTTTATTTACCAAACCAGGAAGTAAATTCAATCCCACAGTTCTTTTTGCAAGCTTTTTCTCAACCAATGACAATGCAGTATTGTCCACCAATATGTGCAGGACTTTCTAACTAACCAACCAATCTCTGTGCGGGACAACTGATGCAACTGTCTCTTGTACAACTACTCACACATACACTAAATGCAAAATATTGCGAGCACTTGAAAAAATCAAAAACCTGTCTGCTCACTACGGGTAGGAACTCAACCAACTTGAAGCTGTACGGGCTGCACTTTTGACTGTGACTTCCATATCACATAGGTAAGACTTGGCCCGCAAATTTCACCTTGGTTGATACAGATCCTCCACATGCACCCAGGATTCACCTGATACCAACCAAAAACTCAAACTCACTCAAGGAAAACTACTGGTCAGTAGTGGCTAATGACCAATAACTCACTGCAGACAATAAATTCACCAAGTGCCTTTTACACTAGTGTGTTACTCTGGAGTCTCAGGCCTCGACGGATCCATCAACAACAACAACAACCACGGGCATTTTGTTGCACAAAGCGGCACAATCACTTTGCATACAACAACTCCACAAACACCTCACATCACACTTCACCCCAATTTATAGTAAAAAGCACTGCAAACACAAGTCCCTACTTACATCTATACTGTACATTTGTGACACAATGCTGGAATTTCATCAACATGTCAACTAGCCATAGAACACCTTTACTATCAGAATTGTCCCCCTTGACACAAATCATAATATATATGGTTCCCCTCCTCCTGAGACAAAGCCTGTCACTCTGTTGCCAGATTCGTCACTCTTAACATTTTACAAATATATGGTTCCCCTCCTCATGAGACGAATCCGTAATTCTGCTGCTGATGCATTTTTCCCATCCTTGGCAGGATTTGAAAATGCGGCCCAGAGGTCGATGGGATCTTTGGACCCAATGAAGAGTGTGTCAACCATACACAATCAATTTAAAACCCAACAACAAATTTAAACACCAGGACCCATTTTGCCACAGAAGAAAATTCTGATCAATAAAAAGTTTCAAAGCTTTATATTATAAGCACAAAGCCACATAAATAGTGTGCAAAATCAAACTGTAAAGGTAAATGAACACCATAGGTTGACCAAATCTACGAAACAAGTTTAATCCACTAAACATCAACAAAATGTGACATTCCAGAAAAATAATATATATTAATAAAAACACAATTTGAAACACGGAAGCATTCTTTAAATCAGACTGTGAATACATTAGTCAAATCAGATTGCAAAGATTTAGAAATCAGTATCAGTATCCCTACTGATAACCAAATTAGGGCAAGCATGTGTGGGAACGGGCTAACATATGTTGGCAAAAGTAAAAAACAAAATTTTGGAAAATCATTTATCTAGTGCTAAGGTAAACTAACTAAGAAAAGTAAAATAGGCAGGTGTCAGCATGCTCACTTCTACTAAGAAACGCAGGTCATGGGAAAAAAAAGATTTGCATTAGAATATACCTCCCCAGGGTTAGCATTCAATTCAGCTTCATCAGCTAAGCATGTAGATCATGAGCAAAGTCAGTTAGAAGCACTACTAGCGGAAAGTGGAGAACACGGGCAGCACATGGAAAACAGGAAACATCCAAGGGGCAAGTAAAAAGAACAAGATTTTAAAGGGGATTGACTCAAACCTAGTAAGTTCATCCCTACAGTAAAGTTAATGAATATCTCTGATACAACAGTTCAGGGGTTCTACATCATGCAAAAAGGACAATATCCTAACAGTTTTTTAGCACAAATTGAATTTGTAACATCATATTAAGTTCCCAAGTTTGGTGAGAAGTCATTTCTCCTTTCGGTATGAATCCAATAGTTTAACAATTTTGTACATCACGTGTTGCAATCCACATTCCTTCTCATGGTACAAGATGATTTCCACATTTCACATGAGAATTGTTCCATTGAACAATAGCAACAACTTTAGCTTTCAGTCTCCAGGTCTCAGTGTACCCGGAATCAAGGCCATTGGGAAACAAGTTAAACCCATTGAACAAAAGGAACCTTTGCTATTCATGAGAAACAACCTAATGAAATAATTCATTTCGGAGGAAAAGAAATATTCAGCACCTTTACATGACTGCAAGTATGAAGTCTTCTTTCCTAATTATGGTAACACAAGAAATAAAATGTATTAATATTGTCATTAATAAACCACACATAATATGCAAACACATTACTTCAACATTAATAATATATCATCAGAATGGGTAAAAACATTTCATTAATAATTGCAATCTTTGGTAAAGCATCACATTAAGTATGACAGAAACGTCCATTTATTTTTCTGCACACATAACTTTATACTACTAAATCATAATAATCATTACAAATCAAATTAATGTCACTACTAGCAGTCACTTTAAAGCATAAAATATACTTCAACATTGTTTTAATCATTTTAGCACATTTTCAATTCTGGTAGGCACAAGGTCCACCACAAATAATAAAATGTGAACACTTAAAATACTTGTCAGTGCAACGTTCTCCATATTAAGCTTTTTAAACATGAATATAAATGTCAACTTAATGCTGTTGTCTGGGTCACTAAAAACATTACAATCTGTATGCCCCAACAATTGCAATAAGGTCAAATGAAGCAACTTCATTCTGGTTTCCAAAACCCAACCACTGCTTAGCCCGAATCCTTAGTGGACCTGAAGTTAACATTGCACCATCCACCCTTTTTATCATATTCATGATTGTTTTCTAAACTGTTTAAATGTAACCTTACAAGGTTTGACTGTAAGGCTTGATGCTATCAACATGTTTGATTGCCTACCCTTCATCACTGATGGTGCCTAGTCTCTGAGAATTATCGCACAAATAAAGTGGGACCTCCATGTGCATGTAACTTCCCTAGTCAAAGGTGTATAGTATAAAGGCAGCCACCTGAGAGGGGTCACAACTTTCATCTCTGAGGATGATTCTGAGGTACAATTCCGAATGCTAGGTATGATTGTGTGAACACAAAACTAGCAGGCATATCAAGCATCACCAATCCATTCTGAAGACTGGCCTACATGATGCTGCTAAGCTACTATCAGAAACCAGAGGTCTGACTACTTCACTCGAATTCTGGTTACCAAAAATGATTCTCCAGTAAATCCAAGAATACACAGAAAATTACTGGTACACAACATCATTCATTACATTCTGATACCCTGCAATACCTGGCCCACAGACTGGCCCACAGACTCATGATTTCACATGACTCCCAGTCTCTTCTAAGGTTCAGATAACCTCCTTCTGGAACACCATAATTCAAGAAAAAACAGCAGTACAGCAGCCGTTCAAAAGGAGTGCGAAGCTATAGAACTCTTAAAACTCCAGCAATCAAAAGGAGCTGAAATTTATTTTCCAAGTCTGATTGTCCCCTCTAACTTCCTAAATGACTCTTGTTTTGTACTTGAATAATGTTTACATATTGTCTATCTATTCCTAAGCACTGTCAGTGTGCATTGCTTTTTGTACAGACATGTTTGCACCTGATTTCACTGTTTACACATTTATTCATGTAAAGTGCTTGGCTATCCATCATGGGCTAGGTATGTGCAAAATAAAACCATAAATAAGTGAATGAATAAATAAATAATCAATTAAATAAATAACTAAACCACAAACTTCAAAATCAAAATGTAAAAACACTTCTACACTTGTAACAAAAAAAAGGAGCCCAGCTAAGGACTAACTTGTAACAAGAGCGAATGTGTTACTCTGCAACATGGATGTTTTTCCTATTATTGGGAACGTGGGGAAACATGTCAGGTTGTTCTGGGTATGATGGACATATATTGTCCTTAAATAAAATCACCGCCTTGTGTGATTTTCTTTCATCTGATTGGGGCTTGTTGGGGTTTCTTCTTCATGTAGATCCATCCTTGAAAGAAGAGAAATCCAAAAGCAGCTTCCAGCTTTGTTTTATTGACCAAATTAGGTTGCATAGTGCTTCAGGAACTCGAGGCTTGAAGAATAATGATGGAGCAAAGGGAAAATTGCACAAAAAAAATTAGAATTTGATCTTTGAGCAAAAAGCGTGACACACTGAGGGACCAGACTGCAAGAGGTACAAGACAGCAAAACGCAACTCTAGGCCTACAGATACAGTGGCGGCTAGCTTGTTTTTACAGTGGGGGGCACGAGGGGAGATACAATAAAAATAAAGTTTAAAAAAATGCCACTTACCTGATGACGATCTCTCCTCACGTCGTCTCTCGTAGGTCCAATCGGCAACGGTCACGGGACCCAGGAAACTGCACAAGCCAATTCTGATGCTGGTTTCATGCAGGTAACCTGCATCAGGATTGGTGGGAGTGGGCTCTCCCAGCGCTCACCAAGTGCTGGAGGCCTGTGCTTTCTCTAACCCAGCTGAACTAGAACAGCTATGTTAGAGTTGTTTAAAGTGTGCATATCTGGCTGGCCATCGCAAGACAGCCGGCCAAAGGGACATGCACACTTTAAACAAGTGCACAGCTCCCTGCTGGCACTCCCCATCTTGGCACTTGGTTCAGGACGGGGCGCAGAAAAATAAAATATACTTAAAGTTTATTACCATTTTATTTTTCCGTTATGGGGGCATTTTTTTGGTGGTGTGATGCTCCATCACCCACATGGAGGGGCCACCCCTGTACAGGTATATGTTGGATCTAGGAAACACCTGCCGGGGACAGGCATACAAAAGAGTGGTTATGCTAGATTAGTTTAAACTAACATTAGGAATACGGATAGCCACCTGGAGGGCTTAGCAATAATATAGGGTCCTTTAAAATTAAGAAATCCCTGCTTTGGGTAACTCTGTTTACTGCCCACGTCTGATACATTTTTGCAAATTTGCCAGGAAATATGGCCCAGTTTTATGACCCTCTTCCCCCCATTACTCCCAGGAAAGCACAGACTGAGACCACCGTACCAACTTGAGCCAGGAAGTTAGGATAACTGTAATCCACGTGCTTCCCATGATCTACTTTCAGATGGTGTGTCTAGGGCAACAATCAATCTTGTGAGGCTACAGGGTTATTAATTAGTAGGTTCTAGACCCCTTTTCCTCATGGATGAACGCACAGAAGAAATTCACACTGCATAATTAAAACAGCTTTATTAATAACAAATGCACTAACCTAGTATAGATTATATGGAAACCATGTTGTAGCAAAAATAGGCATAATGTTAAAATAAAATAGGTGATAAAATTATATATATAAAAAAATTACGTGGAAGAGGGTACTTACATGGTGTTCATTCAATCAGACAGTTGATAGAACCAACCCATTGCATGACCCCTCCCTTTCTGACACTTGCTAAACTTATCCATCATATCAAAGTGCCTGTTTGAGTTTCTCAAATGACCTTTCACAGATACCTTTGCTGCATTTTTCGATGTGCTATTTGGCTCAGAGAACCTAGGTTGCAGTTTGGCTCTGTTTGGAGTTCTGTGCTATGAAAACACAGAAAGGATGGGCACAGAAAGTATGTGGTCTTTACCCTGGTGTGTCAACAGCATAAAGTATAGTCTGCTCAAAGCTCCCAGGAAAATATGAATGTATATCTCTCCAAAGATACCTTTGCATCAGACTTAAATATTATTTTCTTGTTATTATTACAGGTCAGACTTTGTGATTAGTGATGTAAAATACAAGAATTAGTATATAAAGTCTGTTACATATTTACTAAAATCAGCTACACATTAAATTAAAATTCATGCTGGTAAATAATATATAAATAGTTGGTGTACTGACAACTTATAACAATGCAAAATATATGATATGATAAACATGTACAATTAATACTAAGTGAAGCACACAATAAGAAATGTGCATACTAAAATATGAATAAATGAAATGCAAAAAGGGGCATCTAAGCAGCAAAATGTGAAGCATGTAACACTCATCTTCTCACACTCAAAGAAAGTGTGCTGTTATGTTCACAATTGCGATGCGAGCATAGAAGCAAATGATGCAAATGTAATATCATGGGGAGCAGGAAGGTGAGTCCAGTGACAAGAAGTGACATACGATGCCTGAGACACTTACTGGACTACATCTGAAGTTTCTCCCTTGAACCTGTACACAGTATCCTCTGTGGTCTGTGTGACAGTAACAATTTTACAGTGACATCAAGGAAAAATGCAGAAATGTCTCCCAGAGGTATTTCAGGATCATTTGGGATGTTTAAAATAATATTTACATGGAATTTTGCTACATGAACATGCTTAGCCTAAAGAGAGTAAGGTGAGATTAGTGCCCATCATGGTAAATTAAGCTGTGTTTGAATAATGAGAGGGAAGATCGAGAGATTGAATCATAAAAGACATTGAAGAAACAAGCTGGTTAGCCCTGGTTGTAATAGCATGAAAGACAAGGGGTGATGTTAGATTTTACATTGACTTGAGAGAATGAACAAGTTTATAATTGCGGGCAAATACCCTCTCCCTAATGTCTCGCATATGATGTCGCTACTGAGGGGGTCAAGACTTTCACCACTTTGGATTTAACACCTGCAACCCACTAAGTCTAAAATGTAACAGTATTTATTACTCTTGTTGGAACATTTATATACTTAAGGACTCTGAGTTGATATTGGAAGTATCAGTGGTTTAGAGTGCAATGGAATATTGAAGATTAAAAGAGTCAGCATCTATGAAGACATTTTCATTTATGATTCTAGTAATGATGAACATAATGAACATGAAGAAATGGTTTGACAAGTACTTTACAAATTGTTTGATAGTGGTTTAACATCAAAGGATGACAAACATTAATTTATCAGGGATGAAACTGATTATTTGGGGCACAAAGTAACAGGAGAGGGAATCAAGCATGAAGAAGTATTAGTGAAAGCCATTCAGGACACACCCACGGAAGAGAAAAAAGAGGAGTGAACTATAATAAGTTTGTACTAAATTCTACTGACACAACATATAACTTAAGGAAGCTTTTTCAAAAGGGAGTGGAATTTAAGTGAGGGGTGTAGTCTACAAAACAATTCATGGATATCAAGAGAAGTCTCATGGAAGCACCCAATTTGCAGAGTTTGGATACTATACTTATTAACAGACCCATTAAAATGCAGGGTTTAAGTGAGTTAGAAAAGTCCATAATGCTTATTTGTTGGTGTTTTAAATGGACAGAGATAAGTTACACACATTTTGGGTGGTAGCACAACCTCAATAATTATGTGTCATAGTGAATTTTATACCAAAACAGATTATAAGCCACTCAAGGGCGTTGTTACAATAGGTTGTAGCAATTAAACAATTTGACTAAGAGAGATATATTAACAGAGGTAAAAATGATGTTGCAGATTGCCTGTCAAGATTAGTCATGAAAGGTAACAAAGAGAAAGAAGAAAGTAAGAAAGGGGACTTTGGGAAGTTTAAACTGGGAGGTGTCAGAGGAAATAGTAGGGAAGAAGAAAGGAAGAAAGAGGTGGGCAATAGTATGATGTTGCAAAAGGTAGTAAAGAAGGTCTGAGAAGGCCTCATTGTTGAGTGCTTGAAATACTGGGTGTTTAGACATAAGCTGTCACAGAGAGATTAATACTTAGAGGAGGGAGATGTAGGAGGGGGTGTATGTGAGCCCTCAATATTAATTACATTAAGGATTTTAATTACTGCCAAAGGTTATCAAGAACACATAGGCATTTGGAAGTCCAAAGAAAGGCTTAGGATGAGCTGTTGTTGGACTGGTTTAGAGGTAGAAGCAGATAGGATAGAGTGGCTACGAAGTGGCTAAATACACAAGTCCAGGGTATAGTCCATGATTTTTAGAACATTTCCAGAAAACTTTTGAGAGGATATTGCCTTAAATAACTTAGGGCCTTTGTATAGGGATAAGTGCCAACAGCATGTTATAGTTTACATGATGCTTATAGTAAACAGAGTATACCCAGTACAATTGTGACAGAAAATACAGGCCAGCTAGTTTCAAGTGCAATTAACTAATTTCTAAAATAGAGAGAGATTGGGCATAAAATGTGCTCTTTGCCATACTGAGGCAAAAGGTGTGCTGGAGAGGTTAAAGTACTTAAAAAACAGTACAGAATGCAAATGCCACATGGGATTATTTGAAGGGAAGATTCATTTCACAAGAATTTAAATTGAACAGTTTACACTTCACTTTACCACAGATAGAGCTCTGCTTGAGTTGTTTAGGGGAGGAGATCTAACACTCTGATTTGTCTGGCTTGGAATAATAAAGGCATAGGATAAAAGTAGATGATGGGTGGAGAAGCAAAGAAATTGTGAAATGTGGAAAAGGAAAAAAGTGGTGTAATAGGAAAAAGGTAACAAAAAAAACCTCTAGTAAGAGTAGGAGATATAGTTGAATAAGAAATCCTGCAAGCAAGTTGGGATGGACTAAGTTTTCTAAGCCATGAAAGTGGTTAACTGTTCTCTAATGCCATGAAAACGGAGGACTCAAGTATGTGGAATGTAAATAGGTTGACAGTGGTTGAATGGTGTGACAAAAAAGTTCTTGGTGGTCGCTGGTTGTGTGGAAGTGATTTGGAGTCATTGGTGCTATGAGTTCATAGTCTGAGAAATAATATTCCTAGAGCACTGTTTCTGAGGAGCCACCATTCATGAGAAAAAGTCAAAGATCTGTTACGTAACCCAACTACATACAAGATTTTGAATAGGTTTTTCAAGGTTAATAGAACATTTCTAAAAATGTGTTTTGTTTTCATGTTCAACTGTTGCTTATGTTACATCGGTTGCTTTGTAGTTAGTGAAACAAAACATTATTGTTACCTGCACGTATTTGTTATGCTGTTCTTTTGAGTTTTTTATAAAGAGGAAAGTAGTGTGGTATGGTATGTTAAGCATCACAATCCTGCCATAGAATGTGATGATGCGAACAGAAAGTCACTAGGAGCATCCTTCAAATGAGTAGGAAGGTGAGCCCAGCAGAAGAAAGGATATGAGGTGGCTGACGTGTTTATTCGAATAAACCCGAAATTTTCACCTTGCACCTGGATCTAATGTCTTTCATTGTTTAAATGACACTGATGGAGCATTTGTTTGCTCTTTTCATGAGGTTGACATCTTTTTTCCTGCAAGAAGATTATCTAGGAAGTTGGGTAACAATATGTCAACATTAATTTACAGTGTAACTAATTTGGCCACACAATGAAAACCCCAACCAGAAATAAAGTTAAAGGGTTTTATTACAAATTAGCACTCAGATTAAAGTAAACAAGTCTCAAAAACATACTGTAAGGATACAGAATAGCAATTGGGAAATTTAGATGAATAAGCATAAGACAAGCCAAATATTCTATCACAGTAATACAGAATATCAAAAGCAGTATCTGGTGCTCGGAAAACAATCGCTGCTCAGCTTTCTTACACATTAGTGCAAGTTGAAATCATCTAGCAAAATTAAACTATGGGCAAATAAGGGAAATGTTCTAGAAGTCTAACCATTGAAAAAAGGAAAAAGCTAACTAGGAAAGAAATGAGGATAAAAGGTGGCAGGCAAAAATAAGGCAACAATGAATGGGTATATTGAAAAGAAGGTGTCAGCATTTCAGAAGCTCAGTCAAGAGTCTTCTTAGAGAGGAAAGCATAAGCCTAAGCCACACTCAGCAAATCATGGGGATAAAGGGGAAAGAAGACGTCTGCACCTCTCAAAATACAAGGAAAATCTGCTTATAATCAATTAGTAAAGGCCCTAGTTAATACCACAAAATCCAAACAGGTAACACCCTCCTGATCACATCATCACAAGCTCCATTGTATTCTCCTGTCGCATGGTGTAACTTGCAACATCACCTTTTTTCTCATACCAGTCCTGAGAATGTTGTTGTCCTTCGTCCTCTGGGTATCATTTGCAACAAATATGAATACAAGACATTCATCTCAATCTTGGTCTATCCGTGTTCTGTCTTTAAGGTTTTTCTCTCAGACTTTCTATTAGTAAAACAATAGCACATCTATTTCCAAACTAGCATTTCATGTGAATGCACCTGCAATTAAATGAAATGTTAGCAGAAAACGAAGAACATTTCCTCATGTTAAAGAAATTTAGGCCAAGTTAAGTCATCTTTAAACATTATTCAGCAAAGCACATTTAATTTCACATTATACTGTGCGCACAATAATTTCTACAGTTATATAAATGTTAATTACATTCTCTCAATCATGATTTCATGTCACGGTTAAACTAAATGGCTTAAACATGAGTCGAGTTGTGATGGAGAAGTACATTTCCACATTAGACTATGAAACATCACTGCACACATTACATACATTTTTATTGTTTCTAATGCAAATGCATTCAAATAATATGATGATGGTTATAAAATGACACTACATGATTATACTTCATTTAATAAAGAAAGTTAAGGCACACTGAATACATTTTCCTAAGACAACAGTACAATACAAGAGCATGTAAGGGCAATTAAAAGCTGTCATGAGAATTACCCACTAGTTATGCATGTAAAAATCCATCTTTGTGGCAATTCAAAAATGTGGTTCCTCCCCTTATAACGTGTGAAAACATGAGGGAGGAGACAACAGGGACACTTTTCTGAGGCAGATAGTAGCAAATGGATATGCAAACTTAGGGCAGTAGAAAAGAGTCTCAATACAATCAGCAAATTACATCACTTTTTGTGATGTTAACTTTTTCCATTCTGTGGTATGTCAGGGAATGATTCTTATTCTCTGGCAATCTATTGGTCTAGTTTTGGATTGCTCAAGAATATGACGAATCCACCAGAAGCAGTAATCCTCTTTGAAATCACTGCTTACACTCTGAGTGGCTTCTCAGCGAATTTCCGTACGCTATCAGACTTTCGTCTAAGAGCTACTATCTCTGATAATGTTCATGTCATTGTTATGCTTTTTTACCAAAAAAGTACCCTCTTTTTTTTGTATAATTTTTTTCTGCGACCACATTCATTTTATTTAGTACTCTGTATTTCAATTTGGTTTGCTTGCAAACCCATTACAACATTTTGTAATTTCCTTACTAAGAATAGGCTTTTTTTGGTATAACTGTGGGCTTGATTTAGATTTTGGTAGATGGGTTACTACGTCACCATATTGATGAATATCCTGTCTACCGAAATATAAATCCTATAGGAAATAATGGGATTTATATGTCAGCGGACAGGATAATCGACACTGTTGTGACGGAGCAACCCATCCGTCGAAATCCAAATCAAGCTCCATGTCTTCAATTCCATGACCAGGGTCCATTTGTACCACGATTGACTCCACATATTATGAGTAGAGGAAGAAATTGCAGGCACAAGTTCTGTTTGTATAACTGTGTCTTAAATTCCATGCATGGGGTCAATTTAAAACTGATTCACTCAATAAATTATGAATAGAGGAGGGACGTGTAGACATAGGGGGTCATTACAACATTGGCGGTAAAAGCCGCTTACTGCCATGCAGGAGACCGCCAACACACCGCCACCGCCGCGGAATTCCGCCACAGCTATTACGACCCACATCCTGAAATCCGACAAAATTCAGACACCCACACAAGTCCGCCACACCAAAGGTCAGTGAGAAACTGTCCAAAACAAAACCTCCACCGTCACGGCAACAGAAATACGCCCATGCTATCACGACCCACGAATCCACGCAGCTGTCATTCCACCGCGGTATTCAATTGGCGGTACACACCGCCGCGCTCAAAATACACACACATTTACAAAACACTACCACATTGGACAATTCAAAATACACACACCTGATACACATACACACACCACTCCCACACACCCAATACAATATAAAACACACACCCACATCACCCACAAACCTACGACAAAAAATTCAGAAAGAAGGCCAGAGAGAGACACCACCATCCACAAACTAGCAGCCACAGGCACACAACACCATCACCCACACTACTTGCACGCACAAAACACCACACACCACTACATATCACCACACTTATCACCACATACACCACCCCATACATCACCTACACCACCCCATGGCACGGCAAAGACACCCCAGGTTCTCTGAGGAGGAGCTCAGGTTCATGGTGGAGGAAATCGTACGGGTAGAGCCACAGCTATTTGGAGCACAGGTGCAGCACACCTCCATAGCTAGGAAGATGGAGCTATGGCGAAGAATTGTCGACAGGGTCAATGCAGTGGGACAGCACCCAAGAAATTGGGACGACATCAGGAAGAGGTGGAATGACCTATGGGGGAAGTTGCGTTCCGTGGTCTCAGACACAACATCGCGGTACAGCGGACTGGTGGCGGGCCCCTACCTCCCCCCCACAACTAACAACATGGGAGGAGCAGGTCTTGACTATTCTGCATCCTGAGGGCCTCGCAGGAGTCGGCGGAGGAATGGACTCTGGTAAGTCAAATCTTAACTATCATATCCCCCACCCTACCTGCATGCTATCACAGAGCCCCACCCTCGCCCCCTCCCCTATTACTCCAACTCCTCAAAAATGCACTAATAACACAAACCACACATCCCAAAACCAAGCCCTGCATGACACAACAAAGCATGGACACCCATCACTAAAGCATGCCCACTGCACATACCCATAACACCCCCCTCTACCATCATCACACAAGCCCCCACACAGGAATGCTACCACTGGGGTACACGCTCACCCACCTATTGCACACCATGACACACACAGATGCAATAATCATGCTTTTATACCCCTGCAGGACCACTACCCAACGTCACCAGACAGGAGGGTCCAGACATCTCCACCCACAGAAGAGGCCCACAGTGATGACAGCAGCTCTGTCCAACTTGATCCAGATCACCAGCCCGGACCATCGTGGGCCTCAGGACAGTCGGTTCCCCACACCCAATAACAGGCCACCACAGACCTTCCACCCTCTGGTAACACCAGCACAGCACCCACCCAGTGGGCCCATACCTCCGTCCCCAGGACACGTCAATCAGCTGTGTGTCCACCACTATAGGGAACCCAGGATAACCCACCACCCCAACAACAACAGGGACCTGGGGGCAGTGGTAGTGGGCACACGGTCCAGGGGACGGAGGCACAGGAACACAGGGGAATTGGGAGGGCTACTGTGCAACATGGGGTGGACAGGCCTAGGGAACCCACTCTCCACGAGGCCCTCTCCTCCATCATGGGAGCCTACCACCACTCCCAGGAGACGATGGCAAAGGTACTGGCCAAGTTTCAGGAGACCCAGCAGCTGCAGGAGGAACAGTATTTGGGGTTCAGGGAGGAACTCAGAACCATCAGCTCCGCCCTGGGCACCATTGTAGGGGTGCTGAAGGAGATACTAAAACCAGGAGGGACAGTGTGGCACTCCAAAGGGCCCCTGACACTAGCATGGATGATGAACTGCCCACCACCTCCGCCGGCGCTAGTGGACAGGACGCCCCACCACAGGACCACCACACCAGCACCCCACCCCCTGCAGACGGAGAACCACCCCGCAAACGGTCCCTGAGATCCAGGAACAAGACAGAGCACGATGCCAAGACCCCCGCCAAGAAATGAGACCACCCTGATTGTCATCCTACTGTCCCACTCCACTTCCTATGCCCATATGGCCAATGCACCTGTGAGACTTATAGACTGGACTCTGCCATGGACATTCCTCCACCATCACCCCTCACTATTTTACATCCCCCCTCCAATATTGAGCACTTCAATAAACACCCTTGAACCACAAAACAATCTGGAGTCAGTCTGTGATTTCCAAAATGTGTATTAGCAATGACAGTGACAAAATGCGTTTTCAAATGTAATGTCAACATACCTATGTCACACATCTGAAGTCCATGAGGAATCTAAGCAGATGACACACGTTGTAAACCACACCTGTGAAACCATAAGGGAAATGTACAACTCAGTTACCATATACTGGGTGAAATCGACAGACAGGATAGAGGTAGAAGTGTGAAAGTACTTGTAGTAGGCAGGAATTTGTTCTCACCTGTGTGTCACTGGAAATATTGGTGGATAACTGAGTCCCTGTTGTCAATGTCTTCTTTCTCTGCTTCCTCCTCATCACTGTCAACAGGCTCCACAGCTGCTACAACACCGTCATCTGGACCATCCTCCTGCAGAAAAGGCACCTGTCGTCGCAAAGCCACGTTGTGAAGCATACAGCAGGCCACAATGATCTGGCACACCTTCCTTGGTGAGTAGAATAGGGAACCACCTGTCATATGGAGGCACCTGAACCTAGCCTTCAGGAGACTGAAGGTACATTCGATCACCCTCCTATTCCGCCCATGGGCCTCATCGTAGCGTTCCTCTGCCCTGGTCCTGGGATTCCTCACTGGGGTCAGTAGCCATGACAGGTTGTGGTAACCAGAGTCACCTAATAGCCACACCCGGTGCCTCTGGAGTTGACCCATCACATAAGGGATGCTGCTATTCCGCAGGATGTAGGCGTCATGCACAGAGCCAGGGAAAATAGCATTTACCTGGGAGATGTACTGGTCTGCCAAACATACCCTCTGTACATTCATCGAATGATAACTCTTCTGGTTCCTGTACACCTGTTCACTCCCGTGGGGGGGGACCAGAGCTACATGGGTCCCAGCAATGGCACCTATGATGTTGGGGATATGTCCAAGGGCATAGAAGTCACCTTTAACTGTAGGCAAATCCTCCACCTGAGGGAAAACGATGTAGCTCTGCATGTGTTTCAGCAGGGCAGACAACACTCTGGACAACATGTTGGAAAACATAGGCTGGGACATCCCTGATGCTATGGCCACTGTTGTTTGAAATGACCCACTTGCAAGGAAATGGAGCACTGATAGCACCTGCACTTGAGGGGGGATCCCTGTGGGATGGCGGATTGCTGACATCAGGTCTGGCACACAGTTCCTGGATTGTGGCACGGTCAAACCTGTAGGTGATGATCAAATGTCTTTCCTCCATTGTCGACAGGTCCACCAGCGGTCGGTACACCGGAGGATTCCGCCATCTCCTCACATGTCCCAGCGGACAGTGCCTATGAAGGACAACAGCGAGCACAGAGTCAAACAACTCAGAGGTACGCACCCACAGCTTACACAGAACACGAATCATAATCCAAAATGTGGCCTGTATTTGTGTTGAGTCTAGGCCTAGGTATGTGTGATGCAGTTAAAAAATGAGACATGTGGGTCCCTGAAATGGCACCTGCCTGGCCTCTAAAGTGGGACAATGGGATGTGAGGTAACTGCGCTGGCGTTGTACACCGTTGCGGTAGGCGGTTGAAGACCGCAGCGCAATGCTGCATTGGTTAACATTGAACCCTATGGGTCCCAGGAGCCAATGATGATGGACACCGGCGGTGATGGTACGCACCGCCGTGGACGTGACCGCCATTTTCTATCTGTTGAATCACTCGATACCTGATCTTCGATAGGAGAGGACCTACACTGCAAGTGCTGCTGTGACCTCGGTCTGGAAGAGACAATAGCTCATGCGTCTGGGGAAAGGGCCCCTGCCTTCACTGCAGAGGAGTTGGAGAAGCTCGTCGACGGGGTCCTCCCCCAGTACACGCTACTCTACGGTCCTCCAGACCAACAGGTAAGTACACAGCGAGCACGTTGTGTGGGCTATGCCTGTGTGGAGAGGGCTGGTTGTAAGAATGAAGGGGGCACAGTTCTGCGTGCATGAAGGACTGTGAATGCATGTGCCACATGGCAAGGGTAGGGATGTGAGCCACTCACTTCGACGATGCAGTTGGTAATTACTTCTCTTCTTCCCCTGTACATGTCATGTAGGTCAGCGCCCACCAGATGAAGGATATTTGGCGTGCCATCGCCAAGGACATCCGGACCCTGGGGGTCCACCACAGATGGAGCACCCACTGCCGGAAAAGATGGGAGGACATTCGCCGCTGGAGCAAGAAGACGGCAGGAGGCTCAGCTGGGAATGGCCTCCCAACGTGGGAAGGGTGCCCGTCGAACCATGACCCCCATGATGTTCTGGATCCTGGCGGTGGCCTACCCTGAGTTGAATGGGCACTTGAGGGCATCACAGCAGACACAAGGGGGTGAGTACAACATAATTCCGCAGACTTTGCACGCAGTGAAGGTGTCTGGGTGGGGGAGGAGGGCTGTGGGTTTCCCTAGGCCAGGGCGAGTTCCGTAGGCTAGGCCCCTCCGTAATGCAGGCCATGTGGCACCCCACCCCACCTCTGTAGAGTGCTAAGTACAGGTATACATGCCCCTGTGTCATCTATGTGTGCAGATGTCGACCATTATCCATGTAGGACATATCCCAGGAAATGCATCTGTAGAGCCCAACAGCACGACGTAGTGCAGGGGGCTGCTTTGTCTGTATTGTCTGCCAACGGTAGCGGTAAGCCATGCACTCAACCTGTCTTTCTTCTGTCATCGTCCCCCCCTTTTTGTGATCTCCCTGTTCTTGTGTGCATCAGCATCATCAGGCGGAGGTACAGTGGCACCGGAGCACGAGGGAGCTGCATCCCACATGGCCATGGAGGGCCACACCATGGACTCGGAATACACCAGTGGGACAGAGGGTGAGGGGAGCTTCATGGCGGGGACAGGATCAGCAACCAGCGACACAGACTTGTCCTCCGATGGGAGCTCCCTTGTGGTGGTGGCAAAATCTGTGCCCCCCACTTCTACAGGTACAGCCGCCACTCCCCCTACCAGCAACACCCTCCCAGCAGCCCCTCAGCCTTCGCCCCGTGCCCGCTCACCCAGGAGGGTGGGCTTCACCTTCGCCCCAGGCACCTCAGCCCCTGCCCCTGTCACCTCTGCTGCCCTCAGTGAGGAGGCCATTGACATCCTCAGGTCCCTCACTGTTGGGCAGTCTACCATTTGGAATGCCATCCAGGGTGTAGAAAGGGAATTGCAACACACAAATGCATTCATGGAGGGCATTCATTCTGGTCAGGCTGCCCTTCATCGAACCCTGCAAACTCTGGCCTCAGCACTGATGGTAGCCATTGTCCCTGTCTCTAGCCTCCCCCCTCCAACTTCCTCCCCCAGACCCAATCCCCTGTACCCCAGCCTATCCCAAGCACACCATCAGACCAGCCTGCACACACCTCACCACACAAGGGAAGCTCAAGCAAACATAAGCACCACACATCCCACAGGTACTCACGCAAGCATCACACACATACAGACATACCAACATCCACTGCCTCCACTGTGTCCCCCTCCTCCTTGTCTCCCTCCTCCCTCCCAGTCTCGTCTACACTCTCACCTGTATGCACTACCTCTACAGCCACTACGTCCCGCACCAGCACACCCACCACCACACCCCGCTCACGTGCAGTCACCACCCCCACTCCCATTCACACGTCCCCTGTGTCCTCTCCCAGTGTGTGTGTGACGCCCCCTCCGAAGATACACAAACGCAGGCACACACCCACCCAACAGCCATCCACCTCACGACAGCCTCCAGCGCATGCACCTTCACCCAAAGTCACCAAACGTACACCTCCTACAACTACTACCTCTTCCTCCACTCCCAAACCCCCTCCAGCTACCCGTCCCAGTGTTCCTAAGAAACTTTTCCTGGCCAACCTTGACCTCTTTCCCACCCCCCTCCAACTCATAGGTCCCGTACCAGCACATCAGCCAAAAAATCGCCGGGACCAGCGGTGCCTGTTACAGGCATGTGGAGTACACCGGCCACCAGGCCAGCCAGTGTGGCACGGAGCCACAGCACAGCCAGTCCCCCCCCTGTGAAGCACCAGAAGTTGGACAGTGCCCTGCGGGAGAGGGGGAAGACTCCAGCCAGCCAAGCCGCTCACAAGGGTCCCGGGGGTAGTGTCGACTCAGCTGTGACTCCTCCCAAGGTGGGGAAGGGGCAGAAGAAATCTCCAAAGTCTGGGAGGGGCAGCATGGCGGAGAAGACCGCCATCCTCCCCGCTGCCCAGGAGGCCACTGCCAGCCCCATCGTCACTGGCCAGGAGGCCACCGCCGGAGTCACAGCCCAGGAGGCCAGCACATCCGTCACTGGCCATGAGGCCACCGCAGGAGTCACTGCCCAGGAGGCCAGCCCCATCGTCACTAGCCAGGAGGCCACCGCCGGAGTCACTGCCCAGGAGGCCAGCCCATCCGTCACTGGCCAGGAGGCCACCGCCAGAGTCACTGCCCAGGAGGCCAGCCCCATCGTCACTGGCCAGGAGGCCACCACCGGAGTCACTGCCCAGGAGGCCATCCCAATCGTCACTGGCCAGGAGGCCACCACCGGAGTCACTGCCCAGAAGGCCAGCCCAATCGTCACTGGCCAGGAGGCCACCGCAAGAGTCACTGCCCAGGAGGACAGCCCAATCGTCACTGGCCAGGAGGGCCCCGCAAGCCACAGCCCAGCTGACCCATGAAGGACCACCAGCCACAGACCTGCTGGGCAATGAAGGACCGCCTTGGCAAGCACTGCCGTACAGGCCAGGAACCGCTGAACAAGGCAAAGGCCGCCATGGCAAGCACCGCTGAACAGGCCAGGGACCGCTGAACAAGGCAAAGACCGCCATGGAATGCACTGCTGAACAGGTCAGAAACTGCAAACTCAAGCACCGCTGAACAGGGCAAAGACCGCCATGGAATGCACCGCTGAACAGGGTAAGCACCGCTGAACAGGTCAGAAACTGCAAACTCAAGCACCACTGAACAGGGCAAAGACCGCCATGGAATGCACCGCTGAACAGGGCAAGCACCGCTGAACAGGTCAGAAACTGCAAACTCAAGCACCGCTGAACAGGGCAAAGACCACCATGGAATGCACCGCTGAACAGGGCAAGCACCGTTGAACAGGGCAAAGACCGCCAAGGCGAGCACCGCTAGCCCATTAGCGACAGGGGCAGTGAGGCAACTGGGACCGTCACGGGGTGAGTGCTGCACTTTGGGCACCAGTCCCCCTCCAGAACCAGTGGAGACATGCATCCACTCCGTCTGTCCTTGGCAGGATGAAGCACTCTGGGCACCAGTCTCCCTCCAGAACCAGTGGAGACATGCATCCACTACCTCTGTCCTGCACAAGATGAAGCACTCTGGGCACAAGTCCCCCTCCAGAACCAGAGGAGACATGCATCCACTACCTCTGTCCTTGGCAGGATGAAGCACTCTGGGCACCAGTCCCCCTCCAGAACCAGTGGAGACATGCATCCATTACCTCTGTCCTGCACAGGATGAAGCACTCTGGGCACCAGTTCCCCTCCAGAACCAGTGGAGACATGCATCCACTACCTTTGTCCTTGGCAGGATGAAGCACTCTGGGCACCAGTCCCCCTCCAGAACCAGTGGAGACTGTTATCCACTTGTGAGACTGTGGCTTTTCACTCCCCAGGATGTAACAGTGGGCAACCCACCCACTGTAGAGACTTGAGAGACTGTGGCTTTGCACTCCCCAGGATGGTACAGTGGGCAACCTACCCACTGCAGAGACTTGGGAAACTGTGGCTTTGCACTCCCAAGGATGGTACAGTGGGCAACCCACCCACTCCAGAGACTTGAGAGACTGTGGCTTTGCACTCCCCAGGATGCAGCAGTGGGCAACCCACCCACTGTAGAGACTTGAGACACTGTGGCTTTGCACTTCTGAGGATGGTACAGTGGGCAACCCACCCACTGTAGAGACTTGAGAGACTGTGGCTTTGCACTCCCCAGGATGGTACAGTGGGCAACCCACCCACTGCAGAGACTTGAGAGACTGTGGCTTTGCACTCCCCAGGATGTAACAGTGGGCAACCCACCCACTGCAGAGACTTGAGAGACTGTGGCTTTGCACTCCCCAGGATGGTACAGTGGGCAACCCACCCACTGTAGAGACTTGAGAGACTGTGGCTTTGCACTCCCCAGGATGGTACAGTGGGCAACCCACCCACTGCAGAGACTTGAGAGACTGTGGCTTTGCACTCCCCAGGATGTAACAGTGGGCAACCCACCCACTGTAGAGACTTGAGAGACTGTGGCTTTGCACTCCCCAGGATGCAGCAGTGGGCAAACCACCCACTGGAAAGACTTGAGAGACTGTGGCTTTGCACTCCCAGGATGGTACAGTGGGCAAACCACCCACTGGAGCGACTTGAGAGACTGTGGCTTTGCACTCCCCAGGATACATCAATGGGCATGGAGCCCCCTCGTGGATCTGGCGTTGTGCACTCATCCGGCTGAGGTGCCCCCCCCTTCCCTTCCCCCTGAGGTGCCTGTTGTATTTCTATCTGATGCCCCTGCAGTGTTCTCTCCATTTTGATCAGGTATCTAGTGTGGGCCTCGCCCATGCATTTTGGGCCCAGTGGTCCACGGACAATGAATGGTGCATTACCTGCACTACTAATCGTGGTGTAGATTTAGTTTAATGTGTATATATATATGTATATATTTGGTTACTGTAATTTGATATATTACAATGGTTCAACTCATTTCCTTTTGTCTTTGCATTCTTCAGGGGGGGTTGGAGGTTGTTAGTGTAATGTTTGGTTATGCATTGGTGTGTGTGTTGTAGTGGGTGAGGGTCGGGGTGGGGGTTGTGATGTTGGTTGTGTGTGTCCCTGTGTTTTTCCCTCCCCCTCCCCTATGTCGTAGGTGCAGTACTCACCGTGGTCTTCGCCGCCGGCGTTATTGATCCTCGCATAGGAGCAGGAAGACTATCACTGGCAGAATATGGAGTTCTGGCTCCATGGTGTCGTCGTTCCTCGTGGGTTGTGTAGAGGTGAGCGTTTTCCCTTTGAAATGGCTGTTTCCACCGTGTTTTTATCTGCGGTGAATCCGCCCCGGAAAAGGTGGTGGATTGGTAGGTTGTGATACTGTGGGCCGTACATTGTCCTCTGCCTGTCTGTTGGCGGTGACTGCCGCGCTGTTTGTCTGTACCGCAGTGGCGGTTGGAGTGTTAAAGTGGCTGTCTTTGATGGCGGTTTCCGCCATGGTCATAATTGCAAATGTGTTACCGTGGCCTGTTGGCAGTTTTACCGCTGCTTTAACACCGACCGCCAGGGTTGTAATGACCACCATAATCATTAAGATATTTCAGATTTAACATGGTCATGACAGTCTCATTATTCATCCTGATTTTTATGTCAGGGTGCTATCTTTCCCTCAAGATAAGAGTCCTCTTCCTATTAATTTTTTACTGAGACAGACTTTAGTCCTCTATGTAAATGGAGCTTCTATAATTCACATAATTCTCTTTATTTGCTAGGGGTGATCTCCTAACAACTATATCAAATGCTTTTAAAATGGTGCTCAAGTCTGATGCTGAAAAATGCAAGACAGTTTCATCAACCATCATGACTTTCTTCCACATCAGGGAGCTATGTTTCCACCAAGATGGAGGCTCTATTTTCTATCAATTCTTTACTGGAATGGGTCTAACCCCTTACAGACATGGCATGTTTACCACAGTCCACTTTGTGTTTCATTGTCTATGGCTGTCCAAATGTAATGTCAGGATCAAGCTGAAGAGGACGCTGTGTGAGAAAACGAGTTATCTCACTTCATGGGTATGCCCATCTTGAGCACATTATTCCAGTATTCTCGAGTGAATCTACTTTGATGACACAAGGCTTAAATGAAAAATGAGGTGCATTTAGCCATGAATTTTAAGGGTTTTTTGTTAGAATATCGGAGTTGACACTATTTTCTCCTTGACAAAGGTTTTTTTTTTTTTTTATGTCCGAACCAACAATCTCATAGCATTAGAAGAATTGCTCCTTACTCAAGGAGAAAGCCTTTTTTGACCACATCATTTTATTACTCATGAGGTTAGGTAACTCTTTGACACAATACTTAAATGCTAAATAAGAGTATTGTATACCTTCTGCGAAAGCTTTCATTAAAATATTAAAATCAATATGTTCAATAAACCTGAATGAGTGAAACTAGGCATAACCAAAGCTGTCTATTTGAGATTGTGCATTCATTTTAAACTTTGCATGACCTATGTTGCTTGACTTGCTCAACTGCTTACGCTAAAACTTTATTTAAAACGTATGTCAAAATAAAGGTTTGCCTTCTAACCACTGCATGGCGTATGCAGGATACAGTTTCTTCCTGCTATAACAAAGATGATAGCATTAAATTATTCTTTTCTGCCTTACTGAATATCTTCTGAATGTATGAATTATTTAACTTAATCTATCAAATTGCGTCTTTTATGAATAAATGTATATTATCGAAATGTGTGAAAAGATTATTACAAGAGTAAATGAATATCAAAAGCTTACATAAGTATTTTGTTTTCCAGAAGGCGTAACATGCTTGAAAATGCATCCATGCGACAAATCCATTGTCAGAAATGAACTGTTCTTTGTTTATGAAAATGCTACATCGAGCAAATGCCTTCCAATCATTAGGAAACAGAACATGAGATTGTATATTTTATTAAACATGTTTCCTTATTAAATTTTGTTATGAAAATGTCCTAGGGAAAGAGAAGGGGGAGACAAATGCACAGCAGAGTAGGGGTGCAGAGAGAGCATACAGCATTTTAGTGAACTTCAAGAGAGACTGCAGCAGAGCTTCTGACTTCTAGTGAGGTTTTCTAGAGAGTGAGAACAGCAGAAGATGTTGAGCTGTTGGATTGTATAACTATCATTCTCAGGCTTTCTTTTCAGCTGGCTAGACTATTTCTATCAAAGCCTTTTACTCTATTCTTTATGAGTATTGATAACTTTTTACTGACTAAACTGAAGTGTTAGAATGTTAGAATAGGGATAGATTTCAGGACATGCTTAATACAACCTTATGTAAACGTATTAGACTAATAAAGACAAGATTACATTATTATAATAAAATTTAAAACTACAACTCAAACTCTCATGCCATCATTATGACAATTGCGGTAATGGTTCCGCCACGCTGTCAATGGCGGTCTGACCACCACCTAGCCGGCGGTGCAGACCACCATATTACGACCACACCGGTTAACCCACTGAAACAAAGCCAGTTTGCCGACAGTGCTGACAGTACTGCCAGTGCGGCCAGACCACCGCCCCCAGCAGTTGCCATCCCCAAGCTAGCGGTAGCCACTGCACCACCCACCCTATTGTGACACAGCAGACCACCACGATTTCTGGGGCGGGCTGCTGCCACCCAAAGCCTGGCAGAAACAGCAAGTAGAAAAGGACCCACTCACTTCCAGGGACAGCGGAAGCGATGGAATGCCACCTTGAAATCTTTCCAGCGCTCTTCCTTGCTTTCCTCCTTTATGACCACCAACACTGACACCGACGTAATCGGTGAGTTCACCTGCAAAGCACACAAGGGGGAAGGGGTGAGTGACCCACCCACACACAACATACACACCGTGCACGGACTCCAACATGCACACATGCACAGACACGCCACACAACACCCGTACCGAGACACACACACACACACACACACAAAACACAGCCACACCAGACACACGTCACATACACACACCACGGATCACAACTACACAACCACACCAATAGCACCATCAAACAGAGACACACAAATTAATACAAAGACACAACAAAACAGACAATGCCCAAATACGAGAAAGAACAGTGAATCTGAATGAAAAAATGCCTAGAAATCCACATTGTACAACACATGGTAGATAGAAACTCACCAGTAAACAAAAAGTTTGACAAATGTATTGCACGGAAACCAACAGGAATCCTGTGGTTAAAATATATATAGAACAAATGCAATGCAAATGTGCAACAAAAAACACCAAGGCCCGCAGGTCAGTCCGCTGTCCACTAGGCATAACTGTGCCTGGCAAAGGCCCCATCTTGACTCCTGACTGCCTAATGGCCTCCCCAAGGTAGGGGCATCAATGGGGGAGGCAGGCACCTCAAGGGTCTGAGGGTTGGGTTTTGGGTTTTGGAGGGGGTCCCTAGGCTTTGGCTTGGGAGGGGGGCCTTTGGCTTTGGTCTGGGAGGGGGTTTCACCTTTGCTCTGGGCGGAGGGGCAGGGGCTTTGGAGCTATGTTTTGGGGCAGGTGTTTTTGTGGGGACCAGGGATGGTTTTTTGCAGGTGGAGGGGCAGCAGAGGTAGAAAGGGGGTCATGAGAGGACTTTGAGGTGGAGGAGTTTTGGCCTGGGGAGGGAACCATGAGGGTGAGGAGCAACAAGGGGGGGGGGACAGGCTCAGGGAACAGGTCAAGATGGGTAAGGAAAACCTTCTTAGGGATAAGGGAGGTGGATTGGGAAATAGGTTTGAGAGTGGAGGTAGAGGGAGTGATAGTAGGACATGTAGGTGTGCTCGATATGGGTGAAGATGTATGCAGAGAATGTATGTGTGAGGTGGAGGAATGTTGAGTGTCTGAGTGCGGGCAATTATGTGTTTTGGGAGGAGGGGGAAGAGAGGCTGGGATAGGACAGACAGGTCGTGTGGATGTATGTTGGGGTGGTGTCTGCATGTAAGGTGGGTGTGCTGCATGTGTCAGTGATGGTGGTAGTGGTGAGTGTGGATGTGGTGCATGGGGTGTATGTATTAGTGTCTGCTGTTGTAAGGGCAAAGTGGTGACAGGAACTGGGAGTGAAGTTGCAGTGCAGGTGGCAGGTGTGAGTGGTGATGTGACAGTAAGGGAGGAGGTGCTTGGGGAGACAGGGGAAGAAGTGGCTGATGGTGTGTTTGCTTTTGTGTGTTCAGTGTGTGCATGCTTGTGATTTGTGGTGCCTGTGTTTGTCTTTGCATTCCTTGTCTGCTGATTTGGGCGAGTGCTTGTGTGTATGTGTAGATTGGCTGGGAGAGGGCTTTGGGATGGGGCACAGGTAGCAGGAGGAAGGAAGGAAGTACTAGGGACACTGGCTGCCATCAATGAAGAGGCCAGAGCCTGAAATGATTTCTGTAAGCCAGTCAAGGCACAGTGAATGGCCTCCAGGTAGGCATCAGTCTGCTGCATCTGGGATGCCAGGCTCTGGATGGCATTCACGATGGTTGACTGCCCTACAGAGATGGACCTCAGGAGGTCAATAGCCTCAGCATTGAGGCCAGCAGGGCTGACTGGTGTAGGGGCAGAGTTGCCTGCCATGAAGGAGACACCAACCCTCCTGGGTGAGCGGGCACAGGCAACAGTTGGTGGAGAGCTACTGGGAGGGCAGTGCTAGTAAAGGTGTGGTGGATGAGGATGGTGCTGGGATGGTCCCAGAAGGTACAGCCACCGCCAAGGTACTTCCATCAGTGGAGGAAACTGTATCAGTGGTATCTGCTCCAGTCTTCCCCGGGGCGCTCCATTCGCCCTCAAAACCACTGGTCCTCTCATATTCTGTGGGGGTGAAAAAGATGGGAGCAAAGGGTCAATGCTAATCCCCATTGCACATTTGTACATTTCAACAACATGACTCTATGAACATTCCTGAATGCGCGCTCTACAACGTCAATAGGCCTTTCTCTATACCCACTGGGCATATACTCTGATGTGCAATTACACTCAGGTACTACTCTACACTATTAGAGCTCTTGTATACAGGATCATTACTATGAGAATTCTGTCCATGAGTGACATTTGTACATGGTCATACCTACCTGTGTCAACTATAATGGACATGTTTGGATAGGTATGGGAACCAACCTAAGATCCTGTATGTCCATGGCAAATCCTACAATTTTGCACTGTAAAAATGACATGACAACCTGTTGAGTGGGTGCTCACCTGTCACAGCTACTTTTGTTAACAGCACAACTGTATCCTACCTACATTAACTGTCGAATCTACAGTAGACATCCTTGATCCCATGGCTAACAAACCCTACCTAGTCTAAAGCAAACTGTACAGGAAATATACTCTGTCACTCACCCCCTTGTGGCTGCTGTGTTGCCCTCAAGCGCCCATCCAACTCCAGGTAGGCCATGGCCAGTATGCAGGCCATCAGAGGGGTCAGGGTCCGACAGGCATGTCTTCTTCATTGGGGAGCCATCCCCAACTGGGCCTCTGCGGTCTTCCGGGCCCAGCATCTCAAGTCCTCCCACCATTTCCTGCAGTGGGTGCTCCGTCGGATATGGACCCCCAGGGTCTACACTTCCTTGCCAATAGCTTTTCACAATCCTTTCTTCTGAGGACGCTGACCTGCATGGGAGACATAGAAGGAAAGGCACATTATAACAAAGGGAAGGATAGGGTGCAAAGAAGTGACACCATGGTGTTTGTCGACATCAGTCTGTTAGGCCAAGCAGTGGGTAGCACAAGTCCAGTATCCAAGTGGCATTTGAACATGGGGCTATGGCAGCAGAGAGTCAACAAGATGTCTCAGTGGCACACAAGGCAGACAGCTCTGGGGAGGCTCATTTCCTGGCAGTGGGATTGGTCTTGGCTTCAGTCCCTACAGGATGTTTGGCTCTATGACCAGGTTTCTGTGAGGGTTCCTCAGCAACACGGGGTGGCTCAGTAGTGGCTTGTGAGTCCTCAGGCATGGCCACCATCCCATTAGCTGCAGCAGATGTAGAGAGCTGGTCGGTAGGTTGGCTAGTGGAAGGGGCCTGGTGGTGGGTGTAGGACTCACGCAGGACTGTGACAAGCTCCTGCATCAAGCTTTTCATGGAGGCCATGGTGGCATTGAGGGCATGCCACTCCTGCATGGCCTCCTGGTGGTACTCCCTCTGCAGGCTCAGGTTTTCCCCAACAGGTCTAATATCTGGCCCATCTTGTCCTGGGATAGGTTGTATGCCCCCAGGACTTGTGCTATAGCCTCATGAGCAGGTGGCTCTCTGGGTTGCCCCGCCCTGTGCCCCTAGGTGCCCCCCCACTGGCCCTAGCTCCCTGTACCTGTGTCTCTGGCACGGTGTGCCCAATCCCACTTACACCTGGACCTTCATTGTCTTGTGTGGTGGGTGCTGACTCAGGTCCTTCTACAGGTGGGCACACTATGGATTGGCATAGCCGGGAGACACTGGTGTGAGGGCATTGGGCGACAGGTGTTGTGGTGGCAGAGGTTGTGGGGGGCTCATGTTATATGTTATTCACATCTGCCTGGTGTACTTTCCAGGGGCTGCGAGGTGAGTGCTATGTGTCATGCCTCAGTACTCAGGTGTAGTCATGCGAGGAGAATGTGTATTGTTAGGTGGCTAAAGGGAGATGCATTGTGGGAGTCATAGTGCATCATGCTCTACATTCATTGGGTGCATTTGGGTGTGTGGACTATGGGATTGCTGTTAGTGGGGTAGAGTGGCCATGCAAGGGATGGAGAATCATGCATTACAGGCATCCTTTATACATGGGGATTATAGGTGACTTACCAGTTTTTAGTCCTCCGGTGATCCAACTGAGACCCTTAGGGTGCAGGATTGCCAAGACCTTCTCCTCCCATGATGTGATCTCCAGGGGAGGAGGTGGGGGCCCACCACCAGTCTTCACTAAGGCAATTTGGTGTCTGGACGCCATGGACTGGACATTCCCCCTCAGGTCGTTCCACTTCTTCCATATGTCATCTCTTGTGCATGGGTGCCTTCCCACTGAGTTCACCTTGTCGATGATCCTCCACCATAACTCCATCTTCTTTGCCATTGACATTTGCTGGACTCATGCCCCGAACAGCTGTGGCTCTACCCTGATGATTTTGTCCACCATGGTCCTTAATCTCATCGGTAAAACAGGAGTGAAGTGTGATACGTGAGAGGCGTGAAGGTGTCTGTGATGTCTGTGATGTCTGTGTGCAGTGTGATCTTCAGCGTGGTGGTGCAATGTATGTCAGTTGTTTGTCATAGCAAGCAGTTGTAGGTTATGTGTGTGTTTTTTATAGTGGGGGTGTGGTGTGTGTATGTGTTCAGGTATGGGGTATTCACTTTGGCCAATGTGGTGTTGTGTTGTAGTGGAGGTTCCATTTCGGCCGGCACAGTCCCGACCGCTACTAGATTACTGCTGTGCTATCACCACTGTGCTGATTTGTGGTTCGTATTAGGGGGCATGTATTTTTTATGCTGTGGCGGTGTGGGTGGTGGGACCACTTCTATACTGCCGTCGTTTGGCCTGATGGTGTCAGGTTTGTGGCTGTGTTCTGGCTCTTTTGGTATTGTGCGTCGTAATTGGGTAGGTGGATTACCGTCACCGACTGCAGACTTTTGGCGGCCACCAGAACGGCTGTATTTGAGGGCCTCAGTACTGTCTAATGTAGATAAACAACAGATGCAAAATAAAAGCTGTATTGTAGCCATTATCTCTATTTACCATTCCCAAGGTCCATTCTCCTGAAGGGCCCAAAAAAGCAGCGCAAGGTGTTTGTGATTTTATTATTTCACCCTGCCCCGTTTCCATGCATTTCCCCAAAACAGACTAAGGGACTTTCTTTGATTACATTCCAGAATAGCAATAGCAATAGCAATTGTTTCCTTATTGACAAACAACTTTAATTTCTTCTCATGTCCAAACTGACAATTTTATGGCGTGAGAGTAATTGTTCCTAATTGTTCTCACTATAAAACACATCAATCAGGAGGGTTATTATTGTTCTTATACCCAAATACCACAGGTTTCACATCCTGACTATGTGTATAAGCTTAATGCCCATTTTGTACACCTTGGTGCATAAGCTTAAGGCCCACTTTGTATGCATGCACAAGCATCACCTGCACAATATTTGATCTAGAACTTTGAGAACATTTCCGAATATAGGCTTCTTTAGGAAATCTAAGTATGACAAGTATAGTCATGCCTATCCTCATGGACTATTAGGATGCCATGAGACTAATGTTTTGTGTATGTTCTTGGACTAGTGTGGTTGCCAGTCTTTAAATATGGTTGCCACTTGGCTGCATTGAGAGCTACAAGACCTTCTTTCCACCACTGTACTTCTTTATGGAAGATTTGGAAGGTACCATCTTTGGTTTCCCTTTTACCTGATGAGCTAAGATTTAATAGGCACACCAGCAGATGCAATGTTACTTACCATCAATGTAGGATCTGTTACTAATCCTTAGTTTGAAGGATGAATGTCATTGGTGCCATCACATTAATCTGTACTTATTATCCATTGGCCACATTTCAGGTATTGCCATAGCCCTGGGAGCATACACAAAATATACAGAACACAGCAATAACACTACGCTGTTAGTTCAGAATGCTCTTGGTATGGCTTACCATTTTGACTTGATTAAATTGGATAGTGCTTGGCACAGACGAGTGGGGTTGGTTCTTTGTGATTTATACGTGTTGTCACACGGTTTCGTTTTATACTATTCTCACTTGAATTTTGAATTTACTATTGAATAATCAATCATGGTGGGATCATTTGGGTCTTTGGTCAGGACTCAAAGGTTGTGGTATGGGTCACATAAATGGACTTTGACTTGGTGTGAAACACAGCTTTTGAGCTCAATGGGGTTTGATTTATTGTGATACACCATTATTGCTGGGTATTGTAGATTATGTTTTTAATGAATGGAAATATATTTTTTGTATGTGTATATATTGAATATTTGCTTGTGTATATTTTTGTGGCCCTAAAGAAATCCCAAGGGAATGAAACGCATTGGCTTTCTGTTTGGATATTTCTTCTGGCTACAACTAAATGGATTTCACATGAGAAGAATGAAAAACTAAAGATTTGATTACTTTTTTGCACCAAGGATCATTTATTGTGTTCAGTCAGAGACTATACAGAAAGGACATTAATCCTTACCATGTGATTATTTATAATTCATATTTTTAAGCGCGAGTGTGGAATAATATTGTCTAATATTGATAATCAGGATTCTTTCTTGATTGAGGATTTATGGTGGCTGATCCCTCATACTCACAGACCTTTTTCAGTGAAAAAATTGTCTTACCTTACTCATATAAATATTTAAGGGACGTGATGGGTGCAGTTTTTCTACCTTTGTCCCACCCATCCACTGTAAATTCACTGTAAACCAAAAGTTTAAATGCCAGGTTGAAAGTAACAAAGTTAAACATGAAATGTTTTCAAATTGGAGGAGTCCACATATTAAAGGAGGACACCAATACTAGCTATTAAATTCTGGAAATTAGAATGAATACATCCCAAATTCCAAGGGGAAAACAGCTTGAAACATCATCATAGGAAGAAGAGGGTTATCATGATCTACCAACTAAGTATACTGCTATCATAGAACTTGTTTAGATACATGATGAGTTACCTTGAAAGTAAACCAGGTTCTTTTTACTGACTAGACTAAAGTGTTAGAATGTTAGAATAGGGATAGATTTCAGGACACGCTTTATACAATCTTCTGTAAACTTATTAGACTAATAAAGACAAGATTGCATCTTTATAATAAAATTTAAAACTGCAACTTAAACTCTCAGTACTGTCTAATGTAGATAAAGAACAGATGCATTGTCTCTATTTACCATTCCCAAGGTCTACTCTCCTTGAAAGTAAATCGGATTTGTCATCAAGAGGAATTGATCTTCATAAATCAGTTTCTGCAAACACATGTTGCATGGTGAAGGAAAGTGGCTGATGACACTTGAAAGAAAATAGCTGAACATAGATAGATTTCTAGGCATTTGAACTGTAGTTACGACATGATCAATTTTAATAAGAAGCAAAAAGAAAGTGAAGTGTCTTTGCTTTACAATTACATTAAGAAATGTAAATTGATTTGGAAAGCAAGGATTGTGAATGCACCCAACACAGTATTAAATATGAGTTGCCTCTTGAATAGTAAAATGAGAATGTGAAGGGTTGCACTGATGTGGGTGAGTCCTATAAGTATATAGCACAAGACTATTTCCTATTTCTTCAATTAGTCTGTGAGCATTTTGGTTTGGAAATGCTAGCCAGATGTCTAACACCTGAACCAGTCTGCCAAGGCACAGATGTGCATGTAGATGGTTTGTGGTGGACTGTGGTAGATTATCTCTTCAGATGTTATCAAATGAGAGGAAACTCACTTCCAGAGATATTGGTTATATCTCAACCTGCTTTCAAGGGGCATTTCTTGTTGTTGATACCATAAGTAGCTGGGCTGGCTTCACAATGATCTTTAATGGAACACTTGTTATCTTAGGGAATGATCTATGCACATCCACCCACACCAGGGGGACACCAGAAGATGGGCGACCCCATCCCAGGTAAGTAGGGTAAGTATAGGTAAGTATTTTTTTTTAATTAAATTGCCCTCGGGGGCCCTACTTGGGGACCCCTGCATAGCACAGGGTGTAATGGCCATGCCCAGGGGACACTGGTCCCCTGTGCTGCCCATTGGAATGGTGGGCATGACTTTTTTAAGACAGGAGTCATGTGGTATGGATTGCTCTGCATCGGAAAATGACACTGGGCTGGTTAGAGCCATCTTTTTTTACTCTAACCAGCCTAAGGTCATTTTTTGCTGCAAAATCCCCTTCTCCAATACCACCAGCCCCACCCAGCTAATGAATTTTTTTTTACGCTAGCTCACCCTTTGCACCGGCTTGCACCATTCCATAAATATGATGCCTAGCAGGTGCTCAGGAATGGTGCAAGCTGGTGCTAAACTTTTTGGTAAAAAACTGCGTTAGTGCAGTTTTGCACCAAAAAGTATAAATATGCACCTTAGTACCTTGTTTAGGCTCTCATTTGAGTAGCTGACAGTTCGTTAGTAGTTTGGTACACAACTAGATTGCATTGGGGCTTGTCCCTAGTGTTGCCTCATTGGTCATGCTGTGTGACTTTTTTCTTCCATCCTCGTTGTGGTCCCTGTCATCTCCCTAAAAAAAGGAACCTGTTGTTCGGCAGGAATATGTGGGGCATATGATGATTGTAGGGATTCACCCAACTATTGTACTGTGTGGGTGAGAAGGTGGTGGAAATTGAAAAAAGGTGGTAGAAAATTGCTAAAAGTGTATCAGGGTTGCGCCCATGGTTTTCCCTTATATCTTTCCCTATGTCTGCCTCTTTGATCATCTTCACTACTCCACCCTTTATAGTCTGAATATCCTCTATCCTTCAATGTTGTTTCTGTCCTGTTCCCACTCTGTTCAGTTGGTATATAATAGTCCTTGATTGAGTAGGGATATACCTTGCTATATGATAAACACTTCAGATCCTTTTGTAATTGTTGGATTTTAGATTTATCAGGAAATATTTGAATTCTGAAATCTCATAGTTTATTTCTTCCAGTCTTGCATGTAATAGTTAGGACTGTTGCTTTAAGATGGTTTTCACTTATGTGTTTTTTGCAGTCATGGT
This sequence comes from Pleurodeles waltl, assembly GCF_031143425.1. NCBI lineage: Eukaryota > Metazoa > Chordata > Amphibia > Caudata > Salamandridae > Pleurodeles > Pleurodeles waltl. The sequence continues at coordinate 353,065,512 of NC_090438.1, forward strand.
GCCAGATAGTCTTTTGACTGTTTTTACTAACATGATTATCCAATCCATATAATCTAGACTGTGTGGTCAATAACCAATACTTTTTGCTACTTAATGTCCACTGGCTTGGGGATGTTTCAGAAGAAAAGAGGGTGTTCAGAGTTAGACTACCACAGTTGTGCACTTCTAACTATCATTAATCATTGGGAGAGCTAGAAGTCTTTTGGTGGGTTCACTCCACTTCTAGTGCTGAATATTATCAAATGGGAGGAAACTCACTTCTAAAGATATTGGTTGTCTCTCAACCTGCTCTCAGGGTGTTTTCCTTGTTGTTGTAAAAGAACTCTCACAAACATACCATCTGGAGGGGCTCTGTGCACTACAATAATGTTGTGTGTGTCTCTCTCTCAACTCACAGATATTGAGCTGAGGCAATTCCTCAGTATGGTTTGTATGTGTGGCATGTATGAATGAATGAAATACTTATGGAGATATTCACACAAATCTTCTGCTTATTTTGAATACGTATTACCAAATAGGATTCAAGTAGGGATCCTAAAATGGTCCTGACAAAAGCAAATTGGCCAGTCAGGCAGTTTTTGTCTGAAATACGTAGACACTCAGATGCTGGAGGTTATTTATTTATCCAAGAGTATCACCTTCACCTGCCAGTGGACCTGGGAATAATCTTTATTGAGAACCATTTGGGTACGTCTAGGGAATTGTATTCACAGATCCCTCCTGAAGAAGACAAGTGCTCTCTTGAAGAACAATGTGACCCCCCTCCCAGATACAGATGATATCAGGGCAATAATTCAATGATGATGCATGCCACTAGGATTCATAGGGTGTGAGAGTTATTTTACAGCAACAAAGAATGCCCCTTGAGAGCATGTTAGGAGACAACCAATATCTTTGGAACTGAATTCCTCCTCGTTAGTAACCTTGGAATTCAATGATAGAAGTAGAGTGCACCCTCTACAAATCTTTCAGCTTCCCCAATGATCGTTGGGAGATTATCATTTCAGGCAAAGTTTATGAGGAGGTCATAACTATTAGCGTTACAAGTTATACAAAGAGAAATTAAAGCCTACCAATTGGGGGTGCGTGTTAATAATGGAGTTCCGCATCTTCTGAACACAGGAAGGGAATTTTGTGGAGCAGTTGATAGTATGCAGACATAGGGTGTCACAACCAATGGAATAGTTGAAGAACAGAGAACGATGATTAGTGCTCCAGTTTCTTAGTGTACATATTACACTCTTGTGTGGTCGTGCTGCAGCCAAAATCAAGCTGTATCCTAGAGTAACTAGAGAATTGGGATGCACTCATGGTAGATATTGAAATAGTAAGATGTTATAATGATTGAAATGTGTGTATGTGTAAAAGAGGTAGCGTACGGAGGTGGATATGTGGCTGGAGTATGTAACCTGGCAGAGTATTTAAAAAGTCAATCAGTGCACATGAAAGCTAGTATGGTACATGAGGTCTGGAAGGGCTATGTTGTGTTAGAACACTGCAATAAGGGTTTGAGGAACCTCCTCTTGACGGCCATCTAAGGAGAGGTTTAACCAAGAGAAATCTTTTGGGGCAGTATGGGTGACAGGTGGTGATCCTATGGTGGAACTTGAAGTAAAGAATGGTACCAGCTGCGTTGCAAATGATAAGATAAAAATTGTAAGAAAATCTCTTGTCCATAAGTGAAGTACCAGCTAATCCTTGGAACAATGTGAATTTTGGATAGTCAGAAAAGTAGTATACTATGCCCCAACTAGGATACTTATTGCCTTCCTGCTAGGAGTATTCACAGATGAGGGTATTCTAGAAGTTTGCATTACAGAAAATGCACTGCTGTTTACTTCAGATGCTATGAATTTTATTTGAGGGAATTTGCTGTGGTTCACCACAAAGGTGCCTGAAGGTAAATGGTATGCTTGAAAGAGTGAATCCAATGATGAAGGAACGTATTAAACTAGCAGGATCTTCAGAAAGGAATGTGGGGAAAGCTTTTCAAGATATACCTTTACTCTACCACACCAGATCTAATAGTATCTCCTTTCGTATCCCTAAATCATAGACCTCAGGAGCTGAAATGGCTGCAGCATGGCTAGGTAGAGGTTATCCCTTTTGCGTAGAGAGGAAGGTGTTAATGGATGAGGTAATCTCCTGTCAAGTACTATAAAAGAAGAATTTATCAGTTGTGTGAGGTGAGAGTGACAGGTTGGGGACATAGCAAAAATGACATATCAAACAGTGTTAAGGGCATGGAAGGAGAAGGTTCATATTCATGATTCCCAGTAAAACTGTTAAAGGAAGATTCAATATTATTAAATTGGATGCCCGAAATCTGCAGCACATTGAGGACCTACTCTTCCAACTACTCTGCCCATTCCTCCAGCTCCCTTCCATAGGGGTTACCCCCGTTTCCATTTGGCAGGTGTGCGACGGTGTGCCTCTCGGCACCCATACCACTGGATCCATCAGTCCCCTCTATCGCTTTGCACAGGCCCCTCCTCAGTGGACTAACATTTTAGCTCATCATATGATGCTTTGATGTGTTGTCATTTACATATAGGAGGTCATTACAACATTGGCGGTAAAAGCCGCTTACCGCCGTGCAGAAGACTGCCAACACACCGCTGTGGCCGCGGAAATCCGCCACAGCTATTATGACCCACATCCCGAAATCTGACAAAATTCAGACACCCACACAAGTCCGCCACACCAAAGGTCAGTGATAAACTGGCGAAAACAAAACCGACACCATCACGGCAACAGAAATACACCCATGCTATCACGACCCACGAATCCACGTGGTGGTCTTTCAACCGTGGTATTCCATTGGCGGTACACACCGCCGCGCTCAAAATACACACACATCTCCAAAACACCACCACATTGGACAATTCGAAAGACACACACCTGACACACATACACACACCACTCCCACACACTCAATACTATATAAAACACACACCCACATCACCCACAAACCCCTACGACAAAAAAATCTGAAAGAAGGCCAAGAGAGACACCACCATCCACAAACTAGCAGCCACAGGCACTCAACACCATCACCCACACTACTTCCACGCACAAAACACCACACACCACTACATATCACCACACTTATCACCACATACACCAGCCCACACATCACCTACACCACCCCATGGCACGGCAAAGACACCCCAGGTTCTCGGAGGAGGAGCTCAGGGTCATGGTGGAGGAAATCGTCCGGGTAGAGCCACAGCTATTTGGATCACAGGTGCAGCACACCTCCACAGCTAGGGAGATGGAGCTATGGCGAAGAATAGTTGACAGGGTCAACGCAGTGAGACAGCACCCAAGAAATAGGGTCGACATCAGGAAGAGGTGGAATGACCTACGGGGGAAGGTGCGTTCTGTGGTCTCCAGACACAACATCGCGGTGCAGCGGACTGGCGGCGGACCCCCACCTCCTCCCCCATAAATAACAACATGGGAGGAGCAGGTCTTGACTATTCTGCATCCTTAGGGCCTCGCAGGAGTCGGTGGAGGGATGGACTCTGGTAAGTCCAATCTTAACTATCATATCCCCCACCCTACCTGCAATAACACAAACCACCCATCCCAACACCAAGCCCTGCATGACACAACAAACCATGGACACCCATCACTAAAGCATGCCCACTGCACATACCCATAACACCCCCCTCAACCATCATCACACAAGCCCCACACAGGAATGCTAGCACTCGGGTACACGCTCACCCACCCATTGCACACCATGACACACACAGATGCAATAATCATGCCTTTACACCCCTGCAGGACCACTACCCAATGTCACCAGACAGGAGGGTCCAGACATCTCCACCCCACCCACAGAAGAGGCCCACAGTGATGACAGCAGCTCTGTCCAACTGAATCCAGGTGACCAGCCCGGACCATCGTGGGCCTCGGGACAGTCGGGTCCCCACACCCAGTCACAGGCCACCACAGACCTTCCACCCTCTGGTAACACCAGCACAGCACCCACCCAGCGGGCCTATACCTCCGTTCCCAGGACACGTCAATCAGCTGTGTGTCCACCACTACAGGGAACCCAGGAAAACCCACCACCCCAAGAACAACAGGGACCTGGGGGCAGTGGTAGTGGGCAAACGGTCCAGGGGACGGAGGCCCAGAAACACAGGGGAACTGGGAGGGCTGCTGTGCGACAGGGGGGGGACAGGCTTAGGGAACCCACTCTCCACGAGGCCCTCTCCTCCATCATGGGAGCATACCACCAGTCCCAGGAGACGATGGCAAAAGTACTGGCCAAGTTTCAGGAGATCCAGCGCCTGCAGGAGGAACAGTATTTGGGCTTCAGGGAGGAACTCAGAACCATCTGCACCGCCCTGGGCAACATCGTAGGGGTGCTGAAGGAGATACTTAACACCAGGAGGGACACTGTGGCACTCCAAGGGGCCCCTGACACTAGCACGGACGATGAACTGCCCACCACCTCTGCCAGCGCTAGTGGACAGGAGGCACCGCCACAGGACCACCACACCAGCACCCCACCCCCTGCAGACAGAGAACCACTCTGCAAACGGTCCCTGAGATCCAGGAACAAGACAGAGCACGATGCCAAGACCCCCGCCAAGAAATGAGACCACCTAGGGTAGGTCGCTTCCCCCGCCGCTGCAGCTCCACCTGCCCAGGCTCCTGCCACCTCCTAGCAGACCGTAAGTACTCCCTGCGTTCCCCCCTGTCCAGCCCTCGCTACTCTTTTCTGTCTTCTGAGCTCTCTCTCTTCCAAATTTTCTTCGTACCTCTGCTGTCCTCTCTCTGTCCATTTCCCTTCGTTCTTCTGCGGTCCTCTGTCTTGTCCACTTTCCTTCGCTTTCTGCTCTTCCTCTGTTGTCCATTTTTCTTCGTTTTCTGTTCTTCCTTTGGTGTCCATTTTTCTTTGTTTTCTGCTCTTCCTATGGTGTCCATTTTTCTTTGTTTTCTGTTCTTCCTCTGGTGTCCATTTTCCGCTCTTCCTCTGTCCATTTCCTTCGTTTTCTGCTCTTCCTCTGGTGTCCATTTTCTGCTCTTCCTCTGTTGTCCATTTTTCTTCGTTTTCTGCTCTTCCTCTGGTGTCCATTTTCTGCTTTTCCTCTGTTGTCCATTTTCCTTAGTTTTCTGCTCTTCCTCTGGTGTCCATTCTATTTTGTTTTCTGTTCTTCCTCTGGTGTCCATTTTCTACTCTTCCTCTGTTGTCCATTTTCCTTCGTTTTCTGCTCTTCCTCTGGTGTCCATTTTCTGCTCTTCCTCTGTTGTCCATTTTCCTTAGTTTTCTGCTCTTCCTCTGGTGTCCATTTTCCTTCGTTTTCTGCTCCTCCTCTGGTGTCCATTTTCCTCCGTTTTCCTGTACTGTCCCTCTGGTGTCCACTTTTCCTCTTCCTTCTTTGCTCTCTCCCTCGACTATTCTTCTTCACTTTTCCTCTGCTCTCCCCTTGCCAATGCTCCTCGTTTTTCGCCTCCTTCTCCTGTGGTTTTTCCTTTCTTCTCACTTTTCCTTCTTTCTCTTATTTCCCTTCTTTCTGACCCCCCTGCCCCCGCCCTCTGCTTTCCCGCCGCCGACACCCGTGCGGCCCCGACCCCCCTGCTCCCATTCGTCGCACCCCCTCCCGCCCCAGCTGAACCCTCCACCCCCCCTCCTCCCTCTTATGGTGCCCGCTGCGCAGCAGAGATAGTGACCCTTGACCCTAAAGTAGGTCGCTTCCCCCGCTGCTGCAGCTCCACCTGCCCAGGCTCCTGCCACCTCCTAGCAGACCGTAAGTACTCCCTGCGCTCCCCCCGTCCAGCCCTCGCTACTCTTTTCTGTCTTCTGAGCGCTCTCTCTTCGAACTTTTCTTCGTACCTCTGCTGTCCTCTCTCTGTCCATTTCCCTTCGTTCTTCTGTGGTCCTCTGTCTTGTCCACTCTCCTTCGCGTTCTGCTCTTCCTCTGGCGTCCATTCTTTTTCGTTTTCTGCTCTTCCTCTGGTGTCCATTTTCCTCCGTTTTCCTGTACTGTCCCTCTGGTGTCCACTTTTCCTCTTCCTTCTTTGCTCTCTCCCTCGACTATTTTCTGCTCTTCCTCTGTTGTCTATTTTCCTTCGTTTTCTGCTCTTCCTCTGGTGTCCATTTTTCTTTGTTTTCTGTTCTTCCTCTGGTGTCCATTTTCTGCTCTTCCTCTGTTTGTCCATTTCCTTCGTTTTCTGTTCTTCCTCTGGTGTCCATTTTCTGCTCTTCCTCTGTTTGTCCATTTCCTTCGTTTTCTGCTCTTTCTCTGGTGTCCATTTTCTGCTCTTCCTCTGTTGTCCATTTTCCTTTGTTTTCTGCTCTTCCTCTGGTGTTCATTTTCTGCTCTTCCTCTGTTGTCAATTTTCCTTCGATTTCTGCTCTTCCTCTGGTGTCCATTCTTCTTCGTTTTCTGTTCTTCCTCTGGTGTCCATTTTCTGCTCTTCCTCTGTTTGTCCATTTCCTTCGTTTTCTGCTCTTCCTCTGGTGTCCATTTTCTGCTCTTCCTCTGTTGTCCATTTCCTTCGTTTTCTGCTCTTCCTCTGGTGTCCATTTTCCTTTGTTTTCTGCTCTTCCTCTGGTGTCCATTTTCCTCCGTTTTCCCGTACTGTCCCTCTGGTGTCCACTTTTCCTCTTCCCTCTCTGCTCTCTCCCTCGTCCATTCTTCTTCACTTTTCCTCTGCTCTCCCCTTGCCCTTGCTCCTCGTTTTTCGCCTCCTTCTCCTGTGGTTTTTCCTTTCTTCTCACTTTCCCTTCTTTCTGACCCCCCCGCCCTCTGCTTTCCTGCTACTGCCACACGTGCGGCCCCGCCCCCACTTCTCCCATTCGTCGCATCCCCTCCCACCGCCAGCTGACCCCTCATCCCCCCCTCCCTCTTATGGCGGCCGTGCAGCGGGCGCGCCTAAGGCAAGCCCGTCTGCGCCTGTCTGCGCCTGGACCGCGCCTAGCACCACGACCCCTGGCCCCCAGCACTCCCAAACCCCGCAGCACCCCTACGACCCCGTCTCCCTCCAAGCACTCAACCCGGGACGTCCTACAACCTGCTTCCAAGCCAACCCGAAAGGCACTCATGGACCCTTTGCATGTCTTACCTGCAAGCATACCTTCCACCGCGACTGCACCCTGCCCGCCAGCCCCCGTGCCCATAACCACCTCAAATGCATCCTCATCAACGCACGCTCCGTCCACAAGCACACCATTGAACTATGGGACCTCCTGGACTCTACCGCACCGGACGTCGCCTTCATCACTGAGACCTGGATGAACGCCTCCTCGGTCCCCGATATCGCCATAGCCATCCCCGACGGCTACAAGATTGCCAGGAGAGACCACACCAACCAAGTCGGAGGAGGAATCGCCATAATATTCAAGATCTCCATCAACGTCACCACTTCCACCGAAGACACCCCCCTCGCCGCTGAACACATGCACTTCCATATCCACACCGACCCCAGGACCACCCTCAGAGGAACTCTCATCTACAGGCCCCCTGGACCACGCACCCTCTTCAGCGAATCCATCACAGACTTCATCTCCCCGCACACCTTAGCCTCGCCAGACTACATCCTCCTCAGAGACCTCAACTTCCACCTGGAGCAGAAAAACGACACCAACACCACCACCCTGCTCGACAACCTCGCCAACCTTGGTCTCAAACAACTGGTGAACACCCCCACCCACATCGCCGGACACACGCTCAACCCCATCTTCTCCGCCAACAACCACCTATCCTTCAGCCACTCCTCCATAATACACTGGACCGACCACAGATGTGTCCACTTCACCTTCAGACGCAAGACTCTCCACCTTCGCACACAACCCATCTCACGCAGACCTTGAAACAAAATCTCCACTGAACAGCTACTCTCCACTCTCAACCACAATCAACCTACCATCACCGCCGACGCCAACAACGCAGCCCTCAACCTCACACAATGGATCACCAACTGCGCTGACAACCTCGCACCCCTCAGTCGCCTCCCAAAACAGACCAACACCAGGAAACCTCAATGGTTCACAGACGCCCTCAAGGAATCCCCCCAAAAATGCCGTACCCTCGAGAAAACCTAGTGCAAAGACCACACCATAGAAAACATGTCAGCCCTCAAAATCGCCACCCGCGAACACCATCAGCTGATCCGCGCCACAAAAAGAACTTCCTTCAAAGAAAGACTGGACAAGAACACTCACAAGAGCAAAGAACTCTTCAACATAGTCAAAGAGCTCTCCAATCCCAACGCCAGCTCCAACTCCATCATGCCCTCACAAGAACTCTGCAACACCCTCGCTACCTTCTTCCATCGAAAGATCACCAACCTACACAATAGCTTCGGTCCACCGACCCAGCCAACCACCACAGAACCCACAGCCCCAGCCATCACCCTCAACGCCTGGACACACATCAGCGCCGAATAGACCAAAGCTACCATGAACACCATCCACTCCGGTGCCCCCTTGGACCCCTGCCCTCATTTCATCTTCAACAAAGCCGACGACATCATCGCCCCCCATCTCCAGACCATCATCAACAGCTCGTTTGCATCTGCCACCTTCCCCGAGAGCTGGAAACACGTGGAAGTCAAGGCTCTCCTGAAGAAACCCACGGCGGACCCCAGCGACCTGAAGAACTTCCGCCCCATCTCGCTCCTCCCCTTTCCGGCCAAAGTCATCGAGAAGACCGTCAACATGCAACTGACCAAATTCCTCGAAGATAACAACCTGCTCGACCCCTCCCAGTCCGGATTCCGGGCCAACCACAGCACGGAAACCACCCTCATCGCAGTCACCGATGACATCAGAACTCTGCTGGACAACGGAGAAACAGCCGCCCTCATCCTCCCCTCCTCGACCTCTCGGCTGCCTTCAACACTGTCTGCCACCGCACCCTAATATCCCGCCTTCAGCGAATACAAAACACCTCCGCACGCCTCATCCTCGACATATCCTGCCACAGCCACATCTCCGCCCACCTGAGATACCTGCACTGGCTACCATCAACAAAAGGATCACCTTCAGGCTCCTCACCCACGCACACAAAGCCCTCCACAACAAGGGACCCGAATACCTCAACTGTCGCCTCAGTTTCTACACGCCCACCCGTCAGCTTCGCTCCACCAGCCTCGCACTCGCCGCCATCCCTCGCATCTGCTGTACCACTGCAGGTGGGAAATCCTTCTCCTACCTGGCGGCCAAGACATGGAACTCCCTCCCCGCCAACCTCAGGACCACCCAGGACCACCTCGGTGACAAAATGCATTCTCAAATGTAATACCATATACTGGTTGAAATCGACAGACAGGATAGGGGTAGAAGTGTGAAAGTACTTGTAGTAGGCAGAATGTATTCTCACCTGTGTGTCACTGGAAATATTGCTGGATAACTGAGTCCCTGTTGTCAATGTCTTCTTCCTCTGCTTCCTCCTCATCACTGTCCACAGGCTCCACAGCTGCCACAACACCGTCATCCTGACCATCCTCCTGCAGAAAAGGCACCTGTTGTCGCAAAGCCAAATTGTGAAGCATACAGCAGGCCACGATGATCTGGCACACCTTCCTTGGTGAGTAGAATAGGGAACCACCTGTCATATGGAGGCACCTGAACCTGGCCTTCAGGAGGCCGAAGGTGCGTTCGATCACCCTCCTAGTCCGCCCATGGGCCTCATTGTAGCGTTCCTCTGCCTTGGTCCTGGGATTCCTCACTGGGGTCAGTAGCCATGACAGGTTGGGGTAACCAGAGACCCCTAATAGCCACACCCGGTGCCTCTGGAGTTGACCCATCACATAAGGGATGCTGCTATTCCGCAGGATGTAGGCGTCATGCACAGAACCAGGGAACATAGCATTTACCTGGGAGATGTACTGGTCTGCCAAACATACCATCTGTACATTCATCGAATGATAACTCTTCCGGTTCCTTTACACCTGTTCACTCCTGTGAGGGGGGGACCAAAGCTACATGGGTCCCATCAATGGCACCTATGATGTTGGGGATATGTCCAAGGGCATAGAAGTCACCTTTCACTGTAGGCAAATCCTCCACCTGAGGGAAAACGATGTAGCTCCGCATGTGTTTCAGAAGGGCAGACAACACTCTGGACAACACGTTGGAAAACATAGGCTGGGACATCCCTGATGCCATGGCCACTGTTGTTTGAAATTACTCACTTGCAAGGAAATGGAACACTGATAGCATCTGCACTTGAGGGGGGATCCCTGTGGGATGGCGGAATTCTGACATCAGGTCTGGCTCCAACTGGGTACACAGTTCCTGGATTGTGGCACGGTCAAACCTGGAGGTGATGATCAAATGTTGCTCCTCCATTGCCAACAGGTCCACCAGCGGTCGGTACACCAGAGGATTCCGCCATCTCCTCACATGTCCCAGCAGACGGTGCCTAGGAAGGACAACAGCGACCACAGAGTCAAACAACTCAGGGGTATGTACCCACAGTCTACACAGAAAACCATTCATACACAGAATCTGGCCTGTATTTGTGTTCTGTCACAAGGCCTAGGTCTGTGTGACGCAGTTGGTAATTAGGCCCTGTGGGCCCCTGAAATGCCGCCTGCCTGACCTCTAAAGTGGGACAATGGGATGTGAGGTAACTGCACTGGCATTGTACACCGTCACGGTAGGCGGTCGAAGACTGCAGCGCAATGCTGCATTGGTTAACATTGGAACCTATGGCTCCTAGGAGCCAATGACGATGTACGCCGTCGGTGATGCTATGCACCGCTGCGGACGTGACCGCCGCGGACGTGACCGCCATTTTCTATCTGTTGTATCACTCGATATCTGATCTTCAACAGGAGAGGACCTACACTGCAAGTGCTGCTGTGACCCCGGTCTGGCAGAGACAATGGCTCGTGCGCCTGGGGAAAGGACCCCTGCCTTCACTGCAGAGGAGTTGGAGAAGCTCGTGGACGGGGTCCTCCCCCAGTACACGCTGCTCTACGGTCCTCCAGACCAACAGGTAAGTACACAGGGAGCACGTTGTATGGGCTATGCCTGTGTGGAGAGGGCTGGTTGTAAGAAGGAAGGGGGCACAGTTCTGCGTGCATGAAGGACTGTGAATGCATGTGCCACATGGCAAGGCTAGGGATGTGGGCCACTCACTTCGACGGTGCAGTTGCTAATAACTTCTCTTCTTCCCCTGTACATTTCATGTCGGTCAGCGCCCACCAGAAGAAGGATATTTGGCGTGCCATCGCCAAGGACGTCCGGACCCTGGGGGTCCACCACAGACGGAGCACCCACTGCCGTAAAAGATGCGAGGACATTCGCCGCTGGAGCAAGAAGACGGCGGAGGTTCAGCTGGGGATGGCCCCTCAACGTGGGAGGGGTGCCCGTCGAACCATGACCCCCCTGATGTTCCGTATCCTAGCGGTGGCCTACCCTGAGTTGGATGGGCGCTTGAGGGCATCACAGCAGACACAAGGGGGTGAGTACAACATCATTCAGCGGACTTTGTGCGCAGTGAAGGTGTCTGGGTGGGGGAGGAAGGCTGTGGGTTTCCCTAGGCCAGGGCGAGTTCCGTAGGCTAGGCCCCTCCGTAATGCAGGCCATGTGGCACCCCACCCCACCTCTGTAGAGTGCCAAGTACAGGTATACATGCCCCTGTGTCATCTATGAGTGCAGATGTCGACCATAGCCATGTAGGCCATATCCCAGGTATTGCATCTGTAGAGCCCAACAGCGCGGCGTAGTGCAGGGGGCTGCTGTGTCTGTATTGTCCGCCAACGCTAGCGGTAAGCCATGCACTCAACCTGTCTTTCTTCTGTTGTCCCCCCCTTTTTGTGGTCTCCCTGTTCTTGTGTGCATCAGCATCATCAGGCGGAGGTACAGTGGCACCGGAGCACGAGGGAGCTGCATCCCACATGGCTATGGAGGGCCACACCACGGACTCGGAATACACCAGTGGGATGGAGGGCGAGGGGAGCTTCACGACGATCACAGGATCTGCAACCAGCAACACGGACTCATCCTCCGATGGGAGCTCCCTTGTGGTGGCGGCAAAATCTGTGCCCCCCACTTCTACAGGTACAGCCACCACCCCCCCTACCAGCACCACCCTCCCAGCAGACCCTCAGCCCTCGCCCCGTGCCTGCTCACCCAGGAGGGTGGGCATCACCTTCACCCCAGGCACCTCAGCCCCTGCCCCTGTCACCTCTGCTGCCCTCAGTGAGGAGGCCATTGACCTCCTCAGGTCACTCACTGTTGGGCAGTTTACCATTTTTAATGCCATCCAGGGTGTAGAAAGGGAATTGCAACACACAAATGCATTCCTGGAGGGCATTCATTCTGGTCAGACTGCCCTTCATCGAACCCTGCAAACTGTGGCCTCAGCACTGATGGCAGCCATTGTCCCTGTGTCTAGCCTCCCCCCTCCAACTTCCTCCACCCAGACCCAATCCCCTGTACCCCAGCCTGTCCCAAGCACACCATCAGACCAGCAGGCACACACGTCAACACACAAGGGAAGCTCAGGCAAACATAAGCACCACACACCCCACAGGCACTCACGCAAGCATCACACACATACAGACACAGCAACATCCACTGCCTCCACTGTGTCCCCCTCGTCGTCGTCTCCCTCCTCCCTCCCAGTCTCGTCTACACTCTCACCTGCATGCACTACCACTACAGCCACTACGTCCCGCACCAGCACACCCACCACCACACCCCGCTGACGTGCACTCACCACCCCCATTCCCATTTACACGTCCCCTGTGTCCTCTCCCAGTGTGTCTGTGATGCCCCCTCCCAAAGAACACAAATGCAGGCACACACCCACCCAACAGCCATCCACCTCACGACAGCCTCCAGCGCATGCACCTTCACCCAAAGTCACCAAACGTACACCTCCTACAATCATTACCTCTTCCTCCACGCCCAAACCCCCTCCAGCTACCCGTCCCAGTGTTCCTAAGAAACTTTTCCTGACCATGCTTGACCTCTTTCCCACCCCCCCATCCAATTCATAGGTCCCGTACTAGCACCTCAGCCAAAAAATCTCCGGGACCAGTGGTGCCTGTTGTTACAGGTATGTGGAGTGCACCGGGCACCAGGGCAGCCAGTGTGACACGGAGCCATAGCACAGCCAGTCCCCCCCCTGTGAAGCACCAGAAGTTAGACAGTGCCCGGCGGGAGAGGGTGAAGACTCCAGGCAGCAAAGCCGCTCACTAGGGTCCCGGGGGGAGTGTGGACTCAGCTGTGACTCCTCCCAAGGTGGGGAAGGGGCAGAAGAAATCTCCAAAGTCTGGGTGGAGCAGCACGGCGGAGAAGACCGCCATCATCCCCGCTGCCCAGGAGGCTACCGCCAGCCCAATCGTCACTGGCCAGGAGGCCACCGCCAGGGTCAGTGCCCAGGAGGGCAGCCCAATCGTCACTGGCCAGGAGGCCACCGCCAGAGTCAGTGCACAGGAGGCCACCGCCAGAGTCATTGCCCAGGAGGCCAGCCCGATCGTCACTGGCCAGGAGGCCACGGCCAGAGTCAGTGCCCAGGAGGCCACTGCCAGAGTCAGTGCCCAGGAGGGCAGCCAGATCGTCACTGGCCAGGAGGCCACCGCCAGAGTCAGTGCCCAGGAGGCCACCAGCAGCCACAGCCCAGCTGCCCAGGAGGGCCCCGGCAGCCACAGCCCAGGTGCCCACTGAAGGACCGCCAGCCCCAGCCCAGCTGGGCAATGAAGGACTGCCATGGCACTTGCATTTCACGCTTCAGGGAATTCTTTGATTGATGGCTGGGATACTTTTTGACATGTAATGCCTCTTGTTCCTATTTTGTAAAATGCTATAAAATCTGTTTTACAAAAAAGAATGGTGTAAAGTGGGCTGATAATCAGGTTTGGGGTATGGATGGGTTGTCCAAAGTTTCCACCAACGAGGATGATGAAGTCAGTTGATGGCCAAACAGACATGCTGATAAGCTGCAGAGACATTTACAGAAGTCTGAAAAATCAGGAAAACACCTGATTGTCATAGTGTTCAAAGAAAGTGATGTTCTTCATTTTGTTACTCAATACACTGCTGCCTGTTTTATTTTGCTTGAATAGCACATTGCTACTTTTAGGCAGTGCCTGACTCCTGTAAATTGCATGCACCATATTGGAGGGATTTCCCTTCATTTAGTTTCTTTTATGAGTTGCCCTATTCTCACGTTATTGTGAGTTTGTTTTGTTTACCTTCAGAGGGAGCCTTTAAGCGGAAGTAGGAGTAGCTGGACTCATGTTTGCATTTTTCTTTATTCCCACTTGATCTTCACACAACATGTTGCATCATGGCTGATGCCACATCCCTGGAGAATAGTGGGCTTTTGGAAAATTGCAAGAGCACAGCCATACACCAGATGGGTGTAGTAGGAGTGTTTCTTGCACATCAAAGGGGCACCACAGGCAAACTAGTCAGCACTGATCGGCCTCCGACAGTGCCAAGTGGCAGGAGCCCTGGTTCCTGCATTACAGCTGATAGAGCGTTCCTCCCTAATAATTTACCTGTGTTTGGACGCTCTTCGGGTCGATGAATCTTTTGACTAAGTGGGACTCTCTTCACCCGAGATCAATCAATTTAATCTAATCAATAATCAATAACGAACATAAGCAATACCCTGATCAACATAACACTTAACAATTAATCCAGAATACATTTCGGCGAACCATGACCTTTCGGCCATGAATAACCACACCAGTTTATTCAAAGTTAATGAATTTATTTCCCTATATTAACAAAGCTAGCACAATATAGATGTGTCTCAACACCAATTGATATATGTAAATGAACATTAATAGCTGTCCATAACGGCGGAAAAGATGCAATCTATGCAGTATTTGAATAACAATGCATTCGATAATAGCAACACAAACCACTAAAACTATAATCTGTAATGAGCTAATTGCATACATTAGTCAGCATAACAAGGTCTCAAATTGCATCGTGCACCAATGATTCCTCATCTCCTCGAATTAGCATCTGCATGTGGGACTTCATGCAAAAACAATTTAGCAACATTAATTTAGAAAACTCCTAGCTAGGGCTCTTATCAAAATCAGCAGTTGGTTACCTAAAAGAAACACAATGCAATTGTACAATTTCCTTTCATATTTACCAATTACAATCAGCATTCAAGGAAGTCTTCGTCTCACAGGTACCGGTTTCGATCAGCATGGATACCGGTTTCGATCAGCATGGGACGGGGCAAAGGGGCAAGGTGGACGGGGCAATTTGCCTCACAGCGGCAAGATAAACTACTACTTCATGCAAAGGGACGAATCAAAGTTAAAGTCTCTAGGGCGAGAGTTTCTTAAAGTCTCTTTCTCTCGATTAGAGAAAGCATCAAAGTCTCATTCAAAATGGCGTCGCAGCAAGATGGGCCATAATAGCTGCAATGTCCTGCAAATGGCGGGTACAAGCTGGTAATGGCTGTAAAGGGTGCAATGGCTAAAATGGCTGCTTTCTTCTTGTGCACCTGGTTTAAATAGACAACAGTTCAAATCCAGTAGGGTCTTCCATTGGAGGGTTCATAGGTTGGCTTCAATATTGTCCAATCAAAAACTACAGTTCTCAAGCTTCTACCTAGGCATACATTATCCTTGGAGACGGGTACGTAAGTTGCAACATATTATACCAATTAACTCACTTTCAGAGCGTCCATTGTCTGCACCTGCAGATTGACCTTGGAGCAAAGAAGAAGATGCCAGGCTGGCACGAAACCTTAAAGATAAGCATGTGAACCGATCTCACTGGAAAAGTACAGCTTCAAGCAGAAATACACATTTATTAGCACATTGGAAAAACACGAGCATCTAAACCGTGAGACCAGGCAACTAGGCCAAAGCCTCCACTAAAGTTATGCTAAGCTAAAGCATTTCAAACAAGCAAATCATGGCACACGTTTACGATTATGGCAAATTCGTACGATTCTAATACATCACGTTATATAAAGCACGCTTATAAATGTTGGCAAACTACTCTGAGGGCACATTTGTCCCCGTACAATCTTCATTACTTCGATTAAAGTCACACTTGATTATTTCAGCACTACGTTTATGCGCTAATAAATGTAAAACCTTCATTTCCGCGTCATCAATCCCTCCTCTGATGACTACTTGTCATCACACAAACTATTCCCACAAATTTTATTCCACTAAAATTCTGTCAGTTCTCTTTTCCTTTTAGTTCCCCTTGTTCTTTCTTTGTATTCTTCTGCCATTCTTTTCATCATTTTCTCTTCCTTCCTTCTTTTAATTCTTGCCATGATCATTAATATTCCCCTTTTTATTCCCCAAATTCCAAAGATGCAAATCAGTACTATTAATATTCCCTGTATTATTTTTAGCAATATTCCATTCCAAATGCCACCAAGCCAATTTCCCACTGAAGCAATTCCCTTTCCAACCTTCTCCCAAACTCCTGGTTCTTTCAATTCCTTCAAGTCTGCACTCTCTTTCGTTAAATTAGCAAGCATTGTTTTAATTTTCACACTGTTGTCAGGTATATACGTACAACAGTGACGCGCACCAAGCATTTTGCAAACGCCGCCATCCTTTGCTAAAAGAATGTCTAGGGCAAGCCTGTTTTGAAGAGCCATAGCTCTTTCTGCTGCAAGTTCAGCATCCATCAGGATTATAGCACCTGAAAACTTTGTCAACATGTTATCCACTATAGTAGACAACTTTCTTATTTTGATGGAATTCAACACGACTCCCAATGAAGGAATCATGGCTCCAAATATATCTCCTACCACAGCAGCTGCGGTCTCTCTTTTCTGGATACGATGGGATCCAGGCGTCTTTGAAATTACCGATGGGTCATCCAGTTGATAAACCTTTGGGAACACTATACCCAAATAACATCTCCCCCACCACCCTTTTGGAAGACGATAATAGGCATTATGCCCACAAATGTAATATACACCTGGTATGACAGGGTCAAGTCCGTTCAGCATGAATGTCCATTTGGCCTTAAAGATAAACGTATGTTTACATTCACTCGCTCCCACAAAAATGTTGTCATAATAAGATTCACCACGATATATACAAAATTTCCCTACATGCCAAGCATCTAAAGCTATTCTCCCTTGTGTTCTTATTGCGGCAAAAGCATAATTGTCTACTGAAGTCCTCTTACTTAGCTCTTTTTCTAATTTCGCATTCATTTGTGCCCTTCTATCATCTGTGCGATCTAAAAAGCTTATTTCTACTGCAGTGAGTGAGCATGTAAGGTTTTCCCTATGTGCGTGAGCTGTTTCAAAAGGTTGCATTGGCTCGAAAAATTCCCTCATTATTTTAGCATCCCAATCTTTGGCAATCTGGCTTAGTTGCGTGATTATAGGAACATATGCAAAGGTAACATCATAATTCGAGTAAAAATACTGTATGTTTGTTTGACCATAAAATCTAGAAGTTACTATACTACATGTAATCCCGTATGTAAGAGGCATGTGGTGATAAGTCACCCCTTCCTTTACCGATGTCGGTATCTGTGTACACACATAACAATCTTTCGCATCCATAGTCTCAACATATTCTGTTAGCAAGCGATAGAAAACGTTAAACGAAAGTTCCTTCTTTTCATGCAAGTGTCTCTCATCTAATTCTAGTCTTTTCAAAGCAGTTAGTTCAGTGACAGTAACAGGAGCAAAAGTAGAAGCATCAATTTTCTCATTCTCACCCTTACCACGCGTTGCAAGCACTATTGCCATTATTATTAGTACACATGCAGTTATCAAGCCTATACACGCATATTTACAATATTTCACTCTACTGTTTTGTGTCATGATCTGTATAGAATCAGAGAGCTAGAAGCACTTATAAAAGAAACTATTTAGCAATTCAGTTACAAAGCTGAACGAGCGCAATGTTCACACAGTCTTCTTCAGGAGCTCAGTCACTTATCAGTTAGCAGCATTTGTCTCAATTCGGCAATAACTCAGTTTTTTTTTTTTTTTTTTTCTTCAGTTAGCAACGTTGTCTCAAATCGGGTTTAAGAGTCAATCAGGTCATCAAAGTCTTATCAAGTTATCAAATGTCTCATCCGGTTTAGCAATGTCTCAGCTGGTTGTATCACGTTAGATCATAGCAAGCAATGTCATTTATCACCCTTTCAATCAACAGTGTCCATAAAACTTTTCTTTTCTATTGGTATCTCTTCTTCTTCGTTCTCAAGGCTAAGAGATACAAATTTGTCAGTCCAATCGTCATTGATTGCATATGCCCATTCTGGACCGGAATATCTCCTGTTTGGTATTCTTTTCCTTTTCAATTTTGCCTCTCTCTTTGATTCTGCCTCACTGGTACTTTCCTCTTTGGCAAAGTCTTTTTCTTCACTTGGTGTTGGTACCACGACAGACACTTCTTTTCTTTTCTCTTTCACTCTTGGCCCTTCACCGTCGTTCAACTTTTCTCTAGTCTTTACTTTCACTGGTGATATATTTGGTCTTTTCTTTGCACTATGTCCACTTGATGGACCTGCGATCTCTTCTGAGGAACTTTGAACAGTTTCGTCCTGTTTTGCCTTGTCCCCTCCTTCTGGGGAGTCAATCAGGTTTTTCTTTTCTTTTTCTGTACCGTCTGCTTTTGGGAAAGCCCTCCTCTGATCAGGCTCTCCTGCTTTTTCACCTCTTTCGAGCCCTTCGTCACCGTTACTTTCGTCAGACTCTTTATCACTTTCAGCTGCTTCAGGCTCTTTGTCACCTTCAGCTGCTTCAGGCTCTTTGCTACCCTCAGCTGCTTCAGGCTCTTTGTCACCTTCAGCTGCTTCGTCGCTGTCTGAGGTTTCTCCTTGGTCTTCCCCAAGCGAATCTGTTGTTTCGTCCTCAGAAAATATTTCTCTCTCTCCTGTTTCTGCCTGTTCGCTTCTAGTTCTGTTTTGCTCTGTCTCAGCGCTCGGCACTGTGTTATCAGTTACTGGCAGTTTCAGCGCTTCAACTTCCTCATCTGTGGGACACAACACCTTCTTTGTGTGACTGGCGTGAATCCAGTTGGGAACTCCCGCACACTTCACAGCGGTAGTGGTCGTCAGGATCACTTGGAAAGGGCCTTTCCAACGGGGTTCCAGAAACGACTTTCTCACGTGCTTCTTTATCACGACCCAGTCACCTGCTTTCAGTGTGTGTCCTGGACCTTGGATCGGTGGCAAGGTGGTTGCTTCCACCTGGTGAGAGAAAGAGCGAACCACGTCAGCCAGACCTTTGCAGTAGTCTAACACCATATCATCTGTAATATTCAGAAGCGCGTTTGCGGGAACTGCAGGAAGTCTCATGGCCCTGCCCATGAGAATTTCGTGCGGGGACAATCCAGTCTTTCTGTCAGGGGTGTTTCTCATTGACATTAATACCAAAGGCAATGCGTCAGGCCATTTCAAATTTGTCGATGCACATATTTTCGCCATTCTTGATTTCAGTGTACCATTCATCTGCTCCACCAGTCCCGAGGCTTCAGGGCGATAGCTACAATGCAGTTTTTGCTCAATGTTCAGCGCTGCGCAAAGTAACTTTATCACCTCGTTATTGAAGTGACTTCCTCTATCTGATTCTAAAGAGATCGGGAATCCGAAACGTGGTATCAACTCCCTCAGCAAGAGTTTTGCAACTGTAAGGCTGTCATTCCTACGTGTGGGGTATGCTTCAATCCAGTGACTAAAAATGCACACAATCACCAACACATACTTCAGACCTCCATGCACAGGCATCTCAATAAAGTCCATCTGCATTCTGCTGAAAGGGCCACTTGCCCTGCCAATGTGGCTCATGTTCACAACCGTTCCCTTCCCTGGGTTCATCTGCTGGTAAATGACACATCGATGGCAAACTGCTTCTGCAGCTTGACGGAATCTGGGGTTAAACCAATCAGTTTTGAACAATCTTATCATGGCATCTCTCCCTAGGTGAGCCTGCCCATGATAGAACCGCGCTAGCTGCGATAAGAGACCATTTGGTAAAACAAATTTTCCCTCATTTGAAACCCATAACTCATCTGGTCTCTTTGTACATTGTGACTTAATCCAGGAAACTCTTTCATCCTCCCCGACACTATTCTGTAATGCTTTAAGTTCATCCATTGTATCTACGACCTTCAAGGCAAATGCTTCAGCTGGTTCTAGTTCTGGTTCACTTATCAAATTCCATTCATCCCTGAGCAATATACAGTTCAAGGCACAAAATCTTGCGACTTGATCCGCATATGCATTTCCCAGAGAAACATAGTCCTGTCCTTTTGTATGCGCACTACACTTTACCACTGCAATTTCGGCTGGCATTTGGATGGCGTGTAACAATTCCCTTATTCTCTCCCCGTTTTTCACTGGGGACCCTGAAGAGGTCAGGAAACCTCTCTGTGACCATAGTTGCCCAAAATCGTGCACAATTCCAAACCCGTACTGACTGTCAGTGTAAATGGTAACCTTCATCAATGTAGACAGTTGGCATGCTCTTGTAAGTGCTACAAGCTCTGCTACTTGTGCAGAATAGACTCCTTGAAGCCAGGATGCTTCCAAGACACCTGTTACAGTACATACAGCATATCCTGCTTTCAGTATTCCCAATGCATCTCTTAAACATGATCCATCAACAAAAACAATTTGGTCATTTTCATCAAGCTTAGTATCCTTAATGTCAGGTCGAGGTTTTGTTCAAAATTCAGTCACCTGAAGAGTCGTGCTCGACGTCTTCAGCGTTCTCAATTTCAGCATTTTCACCGGGAAGCAAGGTTGCTGGATTCAACGTAGTGCACCTTTTCAGCTGCACATTCGGTGAGCCCAGAATTATTGTTTCATACCTTGTGAGTCTTGCTCCAGTCATGTGTTGTGTTCGGGAGCAGGTCAAAAGTATCTCAACTGAGTGAGGGACCATGACTGTTACTGGGTGTCCCATCACTATTCCTTCACTCTGAGTGAGGCTGATACCAACTGCTGCTACGGCGCGCAAACACCCTGGCAGTGCTGCTGCGACCGGATCCAAAGTAGCTGAAAAATACGCTACTGGTCTGTTTATGCCACCATGGGCTTGGGTCAAGACTGACAAAGAACATGCATCACGTTCATGACAAAACAATGTGAAAGGCTTTGTGTAATCAGGCATACCTAAAGCTGGAGCCCTGCACATGCATTCTTTCAATTCAATAAAAGCATCCATCTCATCTCCTTTCAGCTCAATTTGATCCAAGGCATCCTTCTGGGTCAGTTTCAGTAGAGGCTTCGCTAGAGTTGAAAAGTTGGGGATCCACTGGCGACAGTAGCTCACCATCCCCAAAAACTTCCTCACCTCCCTCCTCGTCTTTGGTGGACTCATTTGAAGTACACTTGTTATTCTTTCCTTCATTATTCTCCATGACCCTTTCTCTATTTGATGACCCAAGTATTTTACTTTCTTCTGACAGAACTGCAACTTTGAAGGAGACACCTTGTGTCCATTCCTTCCCAAATGGTTCAGTAGAGCAATGGTGTCGGCTGTGCAGCCATTTTCTGTCTTAGATGCAATCAATAAGTCATCGATGTACTGTACTAGGGTTGACTCGAATGGCAATTCTAATGCTTCCAAGTCTTTCTTTAGAATCTGATTGAAAATTGACGGTGACTCCGAAAACCCTTGAGGAATTCGACACCAACTGTAGACTCTGTCTAAGAATTTGAAACAAAAGAGAAATTGGCTGTCCTCATGAAGAGGCACTGAAAAGAATGCTTGTGACAAGTCAATGACTGAGAACCACTCGGCATCGCAAGGGACTTGAAACATTATCACAGCTGGATTTGGTACGACAGGGCAGCATTTAATTATGATGTCATTTATTTTCCTCAAGTCCTGCACTATTCGGACCTTTCCACTCGGCTTTATCAGTCCCATGATTGGTGAATTACATGGACTGCTTAACACTTCTTTCAGTACTCCCTGTTTTACAAACTCGTCAATGAGTTGGGCGACTTTCATGAGGGTGTCTTGTGCCATGTGGTATTGTGGGGTCTCGGGAAAGATTACATTGGGTTTTACAGTCACTTTCACTGGTTCCACTCCTTTCATCAATCCCACCTCTTTCCCTGTCATATCCCACACTTCCTTTCCGACTGTTTCCCGTAATTCAGTTGGAATATCTTCTTCAGTTATCATCGGAAAAAGGTTAATCAGAGGATATTTTTCATCGACAGTTTCCATCTCATCCCCTTCTTCACTGTCCTCTTCTTCCCCATCACTGCTCGTCTGTATTCTAATTCCATCGTTCGAACACATAATCGAACATCCCAATTTGCACAATAGGTCTCTCCCTAACAGTGCTATCGGGCTTGAGTCACATACCACAAATTTATGTGACCCTTGATAGTTACCAATTGTGACTGGTACTGGATCTGTGATTGGGTTCGTCAGGTGCCTGTTTGCTACTCCCACCACTTGGACTGTTCTCCCTGAGAGTGGCAAATTTGGTACTTCAATGCTCCTAACAGTTGAACGTGTGGCTCCTGTGTCAACCAAGAATGAAACGCTATGACCCGTAACTCTTCCCTCCACATATGGACCCTTTTGATCAACTTCCAAGGATGCTGCAAGCACACAATTTCCCTCCTCATCTGAACTTTCACTCTCCCATACATTGTTTATTCCATTCTCACTGTGTAATGGGAACTGTTGTACGGTGCCATTTGTACTCATTACCTGACCCGAGACCTGTGGAGGAACCATCACTTGCTGCTGACTCACTGGTGCCAAAGGTATTTGCATTTGCTGATTAGGTACCATGGGAAACTGCTGTTGCATTGGCTGCATTTGCGTCATCTGCATATGGGGCATCTGCATCTGCTGCGGCTGCATGGGCTGTAATCCCTGCAGCTGATTTATGGTCTGAAAATTTGGGTTTGGACCTCTCATTTTCGGTCCCCTCATTGTCTGGAATTCATTGACATCATTGTTTTGCTGACCAACACCTGCACCTTCCTGCACCACCATCGGGCACTCGCATTTCCAATGACCGACGATTCCGCACACGTGACACGGCATCACCCTTTTCATTGCCTGCACACCATTCGGAATTACAACAGTATTCAAATCCGGACCATTACTCCCAAAACCTCCTCTGCCTCTGCCTCTCGCCTGTGGCTGAAACACCATATTTCCCTGCGGCTGCGGCTGCGGTATCTGCTGTTGGAACCCTTGTAACCCTTTCAAACCTGTCTGAGCTGCTTTAAGTTGCATCATAATCACTTTCTCCTTCAACCTTTTCTGTTTCACTTCAATTTCGTCGCTACAGTATTTCGCGTAATTCAACACCTCATCAATAGGTTTCGACTGCCAACAAATCAAATGCGACTTTATCATCTGACTTATCTCTCGTCTCAGCCCTTCCACAAATCTAAACACAAAATGAAGCATGTCCTTCGCCTCTATTGTTTCCGTGCCACTGTAGTTCTTGAACGCCTTCAACAACCTCTCATAGTAACTATGAATCGACTCTTTAGCCTCTTGGGCAGTTCGATCAATCTTCTGCCAATCCACATTTTTCGAAGCAACTTTCGTCTTCAAATGCTCAATCACCTTATAGTACAAGCTCATCACCATAGGTGATGGTGCACCCGTATCCCTGTCTCTCTCTGGTTCACTTGTCGGCCAACCTACAGCCCTTTTGCAGTCTTCCCACAAATCTGCCGGAACCACAATCTCAAAGAGGGTGTTCAGGTCTTCCCAGAGACATTTTGCAAGCTTCACAAACCTATCAGTCTGTTGATACCATTCTATCGGATTCTCTCTCAGTTTGGGAAAATCATCCGTAAAAGACTGAATGTCGCTCCTGTGCCACGGTACATGTACTAATTTTCCCCCTGCTGTCTCCCTCATTGGTAACATGGTTATTGCATCACTACTCTGCGGTCTTTTCTCGTTGTGCTCTGGGACACTGTCTTTCCTCTTTTCCTTTCTCTTTACCCATCTGCTTTCCCATTTGTCTAAGCACCTCCACACTTGCGCACTCTGCAGCAATTCTCTAAGGTGTGTCTTCATGCCTGCTGACCTCATGTGTTCAAAGTCTGTGGTCCCGAAATCCAATCTATAGCTCCTGCTCAAGTGTTTTGTCTTGTCTATCTCAACCCCGTTTTTGTCAGCTATTTCTTGCAACCTTCTATGTACCTTGTTCACTTCTCTCGTAATCCTAGGACATAGATACCTCAGCTCCTCTTCCGAGTAGGACTCTAACCTATTCACCCCCATAGTCCCTTCCACCAATTCTTCTGCTTCCATGTTCAACCTGACCCTATTCAGATAGTCTTCTCCCTTCCCACTGTCTGAGCTTTGTGTGGAATTCAGACTGTTAAACCACTGTGTCAGCTGTTGCGCATTCAACCCCATCAGTGTAGCATTCACATCGACTGCCATTGATGGTTGCGGCAACTTTTCAGTATTCGATGATAGCGGTATCATCAGTGGGGGACTCGACCTCACCACTGTTGACTGAGCACATATGGGACTAAACTCCATCAAGGACCCAGATCCAGTTGGCAGAGCCGCTATCGGAGTTGTCTCTGGAGTGTTTTGTATGCACCTCCTTTCCATCCCACTCTGCACCATTGATCCTTGACCGCTCATACCTGAATTAGGCTGAATGTACAAAGGTACCGGTGGACCTACAGTAATTGGTAGGGATATCGCATCTACGTTCTGTCCATTCCCCATGTTCTGAGGCATGTTCATTCCCACACTATGGGTCATCATTGCCGGCATGCCCATCTGACTCCCCGTCATCTGAGCATGTACGTTTCCCCCCTGCATCTGCTTTTGAGGCATCAAAAACTGAGTTGATTCAGCTTGTGCCAATGTTGGGTTGCGACCATTCTGTACTCCCATTACGGTTGGATCTAGGGTCATTCCCGTACTGTTGTCACTGCTGTAGTACCTTGGGACCTGCGGCTGATAATTTTCTGCTGTTTTCAGTATAGGCACGTCTGGATATATTCTCCTAACCTGCGGTATCTGCGGGGTGAACAGTAAACTCGGGTCCTTAGATCTCGATGGCGTTTCTGAACTCGGGGTTTCATTATTCTGTACCGGTGCCTGAGGGGCAGAACTGGTACTTGGACCTTGTCCACTCTCTGCATAAGGTGGTGGACGGTCGTTCAGCAATTGCATGATTAACTCCTCATCCTCTAACTCCTCTTCTCTCCTTAACTTTTCCTCGTCCTCTCTATCTTTGGAACACCTCCTGTTTGTCTTACAGGTAACTTTCTTGCCTGTCGCCTCCTCTTCCTTAGTAATTGCGGGAAATAATTTTATCCCCTGCAATACATCTGACCTCCACACCTTCTGTGCATTATCCCACCTAGCGTCCGCTAGTGTCTTTTCTACCTTTCTTATCCTGGTCTCAAACTTATTTTGCTGTTGCTGTCTAGCCATTAGTTCCCAAATCGCTAGAGCCTCAAACTGTGCTGGCCTTGGAGGTACCTTCATGTCGTACATCGCGAATCTCAAATTCTCTAGGATCCTTATATTGAATGTCCCATGGATCGGGAACGCTACGCTCCCATGTTTCTCTGTCAGCTTGTGCCATTGCTTTAGCCAAAGGCACGGAGCTACCCCTTTTTCCTCCATTACAATGTAAGCTGGTGTACCTTCGGGCGGTGTCTCCTCTCCTACGCTCGCTTTAATGTAAGACTCCCCCTTCATCGCACTCTTTAATGCTTTAAAAAATTTCATTTTCTCGTCTTTTATTTCACGAAGTTTGTAATCAATAAGTGACTTTAATTCCCGGAATACTCTTCGCTTGCCTTTCCCCTTCCAATCGAGCCCCACGGACTGCGTCCAATCCGTGCACGACCCTTCTCTGCAACCAACCTATCCCAGCGCGGCTCCTAGTGACGTCACACTCACACACACTGCGGCTGACAAAGCCTCGCGGTTTGTCCTCCTTCACTCAGCTCCTCTCGTAACAACTTCTGGCATGTATCGCGAGCAACCCAAAAAATAATAATAAAACAGATCTGTCGGTTTACTACAGGAAGGGTAACACAATCGCTTCAGGACCTTAGGGATTTTTCACTAGCCTCGGCAGTTATTCCCTCTTTCTCGGTCCCCACTTTCGCAAGCAAATCTGACCCGCAGACTGCTCTCAACTTGTCAATGATCTATTCTAGTGCACTTAGAATTTGTCAAAGCCCGAAGTCGAAGTTTTCTTTCACTCCCTTAACACACGTACCGACTCGTTGACCACGCCCGACCAACCTACTAAACCGACCAGACCACAACATAAAACAAGTGTCTCATACACTTTTCAACATACTCCGGAGTCTCTTGACCTCGCAGGGCGCGTCTCAACAACAACAACCACGTGGACCTTTTTCTGCACAAAGCACCACATGCACATGAAGTTCGACGACTTCCCTACTCTCACACTCGGAGTCGCACCTCCGCTATTCTCTAAAATCCTCGGAGTCGCACCTCCGCTATTCTCTAAAATCCTCGCAACCTTTTCAAACAATCTGCAGCAATAAGCTGTGCAAGCGCAAAACCCTGACTTCACTCATACCGTCACTAGTATCGCCAACGCTGATTTCACACCTCCATTCTCTCCATTCGCAAGCTCCGAGATCCCAGGAAAGTCGCGGGGGACTTAGGGCATCATCATTCTCTCAATCTGTTTTACCCAAGAAAAATCTAATTCAACACCATATACCTCTCGAGTGGGGTCTCAAAAGTCTAAACCGTCCTCTGCTACCATCTACTGATAGAGCGTTCCTCCCTAATAATTTACCTGTGTTTGGACGCTCTTCGGGTCGATGAATCTTTTGACTAAGTGGGACTCTCTTCACCCGAGATCAATCAATTTAATCTAATCAATAATCAATAACGAACATAAGCAATACCCTGATCAACATAACACTTAACAATTAATCCAGAATACATTTCGGCGAACCATGACCTTTCGGCCATGAATAACCACACCAGTTTATTCAAAGTTAATGAATTTATTTCCCTATATTAACAAAGCTAGCACAATATAGATGTGTCTCAACACCAATTGATATATGTAAATGAACATTAATAGCTGTCCATAACGGCGGAAAAGATGCAATCTATGCAGTATTTGAATAACAATGCATTCGATAATAGCAACACAAACCACTAAAACTATAATCTGTAATGAGCTAATTGCATACATTAGTCAGCATAACAAGGTCTCAAATTGCATCGTGCACCAATGATTCCTCATCTCCTCGAATTAGCATCTGCATGTGGGACTTCATGCAAAAACAATTTAGCAACATTAATTTAGAAAACTCCTAGCTAGGGCTCTTATCAAAATCAGCAGTTGGTTACCTAAAAGAAACACAATGCAATTGTACAATTTCCTTTCATATTTACCAATTACAATCAGCATTCAAGGAAGTCTTCGTCTCACAGGTACCGGTTTCGATCAGCATGGATACCGGTTTCGATCAGCATGGGACGGGGCAAAGGGGCAAGGTGGACGGGGCAATTTGACTCACAGCGGCAAGATAAACTACTACTTAATGCAAGGGACGAATCAAAGTTAAAGTCTCTAGGGCGAGAGTTTCTTAAAGTCTCTTTCTCTCGATTAGAGAAAGCATCAAATTCTCATTCAAAATGGCGTCGCAGCAAGATGGGCCATAATAGCTGCAATGTCCTGCAAATGGTGGGTACAAGCTGGTAATGGCTGTAAAGGGTGCAATGGCTAAAATGGCTGCTTTCTTCTTGTGCACCTGGTTTAAATAGACAACAGTTCAAATCCAGTAGGGTCTTCCATTGGAGGGTTCATAGGTTGGCTTCAATATTGTCCAATCAAAAACTACAGTTCTCAAGCTTCTACCTAGGCATACATTATCCTTGGAGACGGGTACGTAAGTTGCAACATATTATACCAATTAACTCACTTTCAGAGCGTCCATTGTCTGCACCTGCAGATTGACCTTGGAGCAAAGAAGAAGATGCCAGGCTGGCACGAAACCTTAAAGATAAGCATGTGAACCGATCTCACTGGAAAAGTACAGCTTCAAGCAGAAATACACGTTTATTAGCACATTGGAAAAACACGAGCATCTAAACCGTGAGACCAGGCAACTGGGCCAAAGCCTCCACTAAAGTTATGCTAAGCTAAAGCATTTCAAACAAGCAAATCATGGCACACGTTTACGATTATGGCAAATTCGTACGATTCTAATAGATCACGTTATATAAAGCACGCTTATAAATGTTGGCAAACTACTCTGAGGGCACATTTGTCCCCGTACAATCTTCATTACTTCGATTAAAGTCACACTTGATTATTGCAGCACTACGTTTATGCGCTAATAAATGTAAAACCTTCATTTCCGCGTCATCACAGCCACTCAGACGATTATTTATCCCAGGCAAGCCCTTTATGACCTGAACAGAACTTGTAAACCTGTAGCATGCTGTCTGCCTGTGATTCCCATAATTCTAATTAAGAATCTAGGCAGAAAATGTAATATCTGTGAGTTCCAGATTACTGATGGCTCCATGAAGGAGCAGGCTGTTGTGGTTATTCTTCTTGATTTACTCACGGATATCAATCCCCACTGCCATAATTCCACTAACTCTGCTGAAAAGGCAGAAGGTATCCCACGTTTTCTCCTGAACACAAGATCACAGGTAAAAAACAGGTTTAGATTTGGGGAATTCATACAGACCATTAACCAGGGATGGTATTTATAATGGAAACATGCCTTTAGGGTTTCCTCAGGTCCTGATTTAGTCACAACCATTCCAGTGGGGTATTATATATTCTGACAGGACCGGATAAATAAAGTTGGGCAGTGGGTTAGCAGTGGTCTTTTGGGACACGTTTAAAGGAGATATATTTGCATTGAAATCCCTCTATCAAGAAGCAAACTGGTTCAACTCCTAATTAAATGCTCTGACATTCTTCTCAAGAGTGAGTCTATTTAGACCTTTGGGCCCCAGAGCTAATTTTCTCTATTCATTAGGGTCCCTACTGGAACCTCTAATCCACAAAATTAACTTTACTATTTTAGGGGATTTAAATTGTCATTTGGAAATTAACACAATTGAAGACACAACTGTTTTAAGTGCTACATTGACAGCACTTATTGTTTAGCAGGTGGATGGCTTTCCTACCCATAGTGCAGGTCATGTACTAGATGTCATTTGTTTTATAAATGTAAACTTTTAGAGCTTGGCACCCCCTTTCAGTCATATGGTCAGATCGATCATGTAGCTATGTGGACTATAAATTGGCAATCTTTGAGGAAAAATCAAGATAATTCACTCATAAAATACAAAGCTCAAAAAATCTGATCAAAGATTTATTTGCTATAGGTACTAAATTGTCCTCCCCTGAGAGTGCGCCTACTAACCCTCCATCCTAATCTATATGTGATCAGTTTGCCAACGATTTTTAAGAAAAAATTGAGGACATCTATTCAAATTTTCTACTAGACTCCCTCTTCAATCTCAATCAAGTTTTAAATGATACAGAGACAGACACTTAGTGGACATTATTTCCTAAATTAACTCCACTTACGGAATCTCAAGGTAAAGATTTGCTCCTGAAATCCACATCGGGCGTGTCCATTTATCCTTATTCTCTGCAAATCTTACACCTGCCCCTGGTATTATCCTTAGGTACCTTACCATCTTATGCATTCAAGTGATCGAAATGGTGACTTTTCTTCAATTTTTGAAAGAAACCACTCTGATTCCACTTCTTAACAGCAGTCTGCCAACCCATAGATATTGAAAATCTATAGGCCCATTTCTTTGCTGCCTTTACCGGCCAACATTTTGGACACAGTTCTCATCCAGACATTTCTCAATCGGCTGTAGAAGTGGCCACAGCACGGAGGCAGTGTTGCTATTAGTTGCTGACATCAGAGGTATTCTTGATCAGGGACGCTCCACTGCTTTGATTTGTTAGATCTGTTGGTGGCTTTTGAACTGTATCCCTCTTGTACTATTGATCCACCTGTATGAGCTTGGTATCAAAGACAAGTCCCTTAAGCTCATATTCTTGTTTTTGTCAGATAGATTTCAAATGGTAGCGAGCCAACCGTTCAGGTCCAAATCCTTTCTCACTCCTTTAGTACTCATATCAACCAAGTTGAGGCTACATGTTTCTATTTTTTACAGTTCCTGAGAAAAGTCTTCCCCATCATCCTGGTCTGTTGTAACAGGTTAGTCATTTAAGCATTGACAGACTCACTACTAGATTATTTTGATGCCCTTTGTCTGGGTATAAATTAGACTCTGTGCGGCCTCAACACCAATCCATCTCTGAACCTTCGAAACAATTGCAATGACTTGCGGTCCAGGAATGTTCTATTTTTAAGGTTCTGTGCATGGACGGCCCATAAAGCGCTCCATGAGACTGGGCCAGGTTTTATTACTTCAAAGTTTGTCTGGTATGCTCCTGGAAGATAACTATGATCCTCAGTAAGAGGAATGTAGTGGGTCCCAAAATCAAACAGAGCAGATGGGGGGGGGGATCTTTTTCCTTCCTCATGGCGAGATAATGGAACTCACTGCTTAAGGAGATCAAATTTATTGATAGCCATTCTCTTTTTTAGAAAGCACATCAAGCGCTTCTCGTTATAGTAATCTTTTTGGGAGAGAGACACATTCCATTAAATTGGCTATTCTTAGCACCAAGATTCCTCTGGTTAGATGTGTGCTCTAAAAGTGTCTGCCATTCTTTCATTCCTTCGTTTTTTAATTTAAAGAAAATGTATTGTATAGTTCTATTCATTAAACTCCTTTCACTTGACTAGTTTATCCAATTTAATTTCACCTTTGGGGTGTTCTATTCTAGGTTTCTTCCCCCTTCTTTTCTTGGCCTACCTTCACCCTGCCTTCCAAGGTTCCAGTGTTGAAATTTGTGATTTGAACTGTGAAGATTCTAGCAGGAGGTAATTATCCCTGGTACGTGCAGAATCTGGATGAGTTAACCATTCCATTAGGAATAAACAATATCATTTTCAATTTGACCACTGTGTCCCTCTGTTGAGAACATTTTTCAGTTTAGGTTTATTTTTAAACCTAACCCCGAAAATGAGTTTCCAAACCTCCACCACTCAAGCAAGGAAATATTGTCATGATGTCTTTGCCCTTGACCCACAGTGTTCACCCTCGTTTCGGCCTGGGGTCCGATGCTTGAGGGTTAAGCAATGATCTAATGATAATGTCAGGCAGAATGCCCATTAAGGCCACGATAACACCGTCTGATGCTTCCCGTCATACATTAGTGCGAATTAAACGGTAAACAATGTTTTAGGCTTCAGGCTTCTACATGTACACCAAGGGATTAGATTTGCCCTGATACTGGGTTTGGGATGGATTTTATGAAAGGATCATCGCTCACAATCTCGATTCTAGAGTCAAATCTGCACTTTCTATGCATCTAAAAGGATTCACTGAGCATATGTAGAACCCCAGTAAGAATGAAGGGTGAGCCTCAAAGCTGTCCCAGTATCCCAACAATTTTCGATCTCCCCTTGAAAAACAATGAAAAAACACCTTTCATTGTGAATTAACATTAGTGGTCTACAGGCTTGCTGTTCCATTTCTTCAGCGTGCAGAAGTTTTAAACCTGGTGTATCGGTATCAGTAGCATGACAAATGCGCAGTTCCAAGGAGAAGAGGAGGACATGGCTAGGAACAGTGATACTCTGTTGATTTTTGACGATTATTAGCATGAACACCAAGATTTCGAGGGGTAGGGGATTTCTTATGGGTCGAATATGAGGAATTTGCAATAGAAAAGCTAACATCACTAGTTAACAATGCTAGTTTGATTTTGTCCGCCGAATATTTGTTAATAGGTTACAGAATAATAGGAAACATCAAATGTTCAGGGCAACGAAAACTGTAAAATCTGTGTTTTATGCTTGTTACTGGAAATAGGTTACAACTCTAATATTGCTTTTTTCATCAGTGTGTGGAAATGTGGTTTATGGATCCTGACATTATTGCACTGAAATTGTGTTTTTATCAAGTCGTCGCTGACGTCAACACCACAAACCCTATGCTATTTCGAGGTTACTCCACATCCTCTTTCAGCCCATGCAGTCAGTCACTTGACTGTATTATAGGGTCAGGCCAGCGGAAGCGCCTGCCTTTTGGACAGCTTCTTGTCACTGCACACTGCACGCAGAAAGGGAAACAGAAGTCATTGCTGAGAACACTTGGCCGTGGTCGGTTGAGTCGCTCCTAACTAAAGTTACATGGCGAAAAGCTTGGCTGAAGGTCGGGACGTACTGCGTCTGCTATTGAATTAACACCATTGAAGGTGACAGCTTGAAAAGGTAAGACTTGTCATTTTCTTCTCTTCTTCTGCCTGGGCCCAATTCACAAAGCTGTTTGTGCCTTTAAGTGAGACGTAGATATGCAAATATAGTGACATTTGCGCCCGAAAACTAATTTATGCAACATAACATTTTCTTGCCTAAGACATGTTTACTCACAGAAAAAATGGCTCGGGGGTTCACAGAGTTTTTATTTACTACGAGAAAGAACATCTTACTCCTCAAAAACATGAGTAAATAACATACAAGCCTAAAGTAAGGCTTAACCTTCAAAGAAAACGATTTGTGAATCAGGCCTGGAAATTCAGGAGTACCTGACATCGAAGACAGGCCAGGACACGACTTGACATTCTGTTACGCTGGCTTTTCCCGGTTGGGGGGCAGGCTATTTCACTGATTTCATAGTTGGATGGGCTGCCACAACCCAATCAACCCGGCCCATGGCCCATTTCTAGTTGCAGTAAGGCACAATTTATCACAGCAAAAGCTCATCTACAACGTCTCACAAGTTTGTTGCTTTTCCAAACCTCCTCTTTCACAGTGCACGCCACCTGCACTTTGCAAAAGGATGACCCCCTATGAGGCAGGTGCACTGTATGACTGGTTCCGCGTCCAGAGGGATGTTTGGGAGGTCCATGTGTCCCCCTTTCTGCCTTCCAGGGGGCTGGATTTATGATGCACCAACCTTTTGTGGTGCACTTTCAGTGCGCCTCCCCGGGGCCTGTTTGCCTCTATGCCCATGTCCATAACATGCTCTAGGCACAGGAAGTCAGAAATGTGTCCACACATAGGCTTACCCCTGCAGGAATACATTTCTGACTTTCTTTGTGAAGCAAGATTACTATTGTATGCTAATGGATTGAAGCAACTCTTTAATAAAATGCATTTAATTGCAAAAAGGTTCAAAGGATATGTAACTACGACCAATAAAATCTCTCAGAAGGCTCATGCACAAGGTTACTGTACTTTGTTAAGATTTGGTAACCGGATAGTTACAGGTTTTAGTTTTGTGCGAATGGCCAAGTTTTTCATCTTTTTGAGGTTCAGTAAAATGGGTACCCTTAAATGAGGTTCAGTAACATGGATACCTCTTAATTTGGGCAAGAGTTATTACACATGCTATCTACAAGGTTGTGAAATGGGTAATATCTGTTAACACGTGCTATATAAAAGCAATAGTTATTAGAAATGCCTTTACTATTCAATTTACCATTTCATGTGCATCTTATTAATGTGTATTAAATGTGTTTTATGGTGCAGCCATTCCTTGTCCTATTTGTGCTGCTGGTAGCCACATAGTGCATACTGGTGTTGCATTTTGTGCATTTTCCTATACAGAGTGCCTGATTTATGTGGCCGAATTTGCCCGAGTGCATGCTGTGCAAGGGTTCGGTAAGCCTGCGGGTGCTCCCAGAGGAGGGTCCTCTAAAGGTTAAGAGTATCCCTGGTTTGTACTGTTCACTTTTTGTCACAAGAGAGATATTCATAGGGCATATGTGTGAAATTTGTATTACAGAATCACATGCTGATGTAGCCCAAAGCTTTAGTTATAACAGTTCTTCAATAGTTTTCCCATTCCTTTCGCCTTTATGACCAAGTTATATTTAGGGAGTTGATTTTATTTTTCACCATCTGTGTAGTTGGGTGGCGAAGTCAGTAAACTAGTAGAGAATGCTTTAGTGAGAATTTAGTTTCACTGCACATTTGAATAGTTTTGAACGTCAAAGATGAGAAAGCCTTGTTGAAAGTTATCACTAGACATAATATTCTGATTCTCAGTAGTAAACCACAACAATAATAATAATCATAAATGTTGTCAATATCTGTATATCATTATAAATGCTTTATTTTCTTTTTCACAGCTCGCTCTATACTTTTGAGTCTGATAACTGTCTTAGAGATGCTGGCAGAAGGCTTATTCCCTGGATTTTTGTATGAAAACGGAAACAGAGCAAAATACCAAAGTCATAAATGTCCTAAGAAGAGAGAGAGTAAGAAACAACCTGAGGCATGGAAAGTTCAGCTAGAGGCTCCCTCTGCAGCAGACGATTTTGAAACTGATAACCCGAATGGACCAGAGAGAAAAGGGAGTTTTGTGCTCCCGAAAAAAGAAAAGCCTCTTCCAAAGCTCAAGGAACAGCTGACAACAACACAATACATCCACGCACCGCCAAAGGCCTTAGTGTCGGCCGCGCGACACATACCCAAATACCGAAACACTGACACACAGATGGACCTCAACAGATCTTGGACCTGCTCAAGCATTTGCACAAACTACCCAGACCTTCATATTGGAGGAGACCACATTGGTCGTGCAAAGGACTCAGGGTGTATCCTCGATCTTGAATGTGAGATCACAGATGGCCCCATGTCGCTCTCCGTGGACATACCTCCAGGTAATTCTCCAAACAACAGGCCACCACAGCAGCCGCCAGCTCTTAACATGTTCATGAGTGATGAAAGCAGAGACAAAGGTTCCATTAACCCAGCCCAACCCCTCTCCAACTCCCCGTTGAACATCTGCATGGAGAGGAAGTTAGAAGAACTCTATAATCAGTTATTGGCAGATAACGTGACACTTTTCGGTTCTCCAACAAAGTTACTTTCATCAAGCTTCTTCTTAAATAGTGTGAACCAGGTTAGCTCACAACTATCCCAGGAACAAAACATAGAAGCTTCCAAAGCAAGGGAGGTGCTCCTTCACTGCTTGCGGAGCGCTGTCAGTTGCAGCAGCTCTGAAATCAGCACCCCCATTTTACAGATATCAAAACTGGATGGAAGGAAGAATTTAGACATCTTGACTAAAACTCGACCATGTTAAAATGTACCAAGTAAAGTAATTGTAATCTTTTTTTTTAACCAACACAATTAGATACATTTCTTTCTTCAATAAAAAATAGGACACCTTCCCTTTTCATGCATGGGTATGAATTTTAAAACACACTTTCACTACTATAGAAATACAGTTAGTGACCTGCTTTGAGCCACAAAAATCAATTGTCACCTAGTGTCTCCATCATACATTTGCTTCTTTTGAAAGAGTGTATTTTGCAAGTTTTTTAGCTAGCCCTAAAAAAAATCTGTGACAGTGAAAGAGTGACACCTTCAGAGGTGGATTCAGTGCATACCTTTCTCATTGTTTTTTGTTTGCTCTAAATTTGTTATAATTAACTTTATTGTGAGTAATATTGTGCACTAACACTTTGCATTATTTAAAAAAAAAAAAAAAGTTGCTGAAATGTTATCGTCTGTTTTTCCATTATAAACAAACGTCATTATAATATCATTATAAGCATGCTTAACAGATGTTTTGAACAAATCATGCGGCCTCAAGCAGCCCCTTAGATCATGCATTCTGTTCGATGGTTCATGCTTTTAGAACTTAACAACATGTCTTCTATCCCAATCTGAATCCAGGCTGCTGTTCCAACAATGTATGTATCTTTGGGGTACTAGACGGGCTGCATCTGTTAACTGATAAACAAAATGGTTCTATTTCCCAAAGCTATTTGCGTGACACAAATAGCTTTTCATATGAGCAAAAAAAAGTATTTTTTAATCCAAGAAACATTTGTTTTGGACTGGTAAATGAATTTACTCTTGTGGGAGTAGGCCGCTGTCCCAGGGAGGCCATACCCTAGAGCAGTGATTCTTAGCCTGTGGTCCGAGGATTCATGGGTGTCTGAAATGCCTACTTAGGAGGTCTACCACTGTTTCACAAAATTAATTAATATTAAAATAAAAAAAGTATTTACAAATAAAGGGCCGGATTTAGATTTTGGCAGATGGGATATCCACCACTGTTGGGACAGGGTAACCCATTCGCCGAGTTCTAAATCAGGCCCAAAGTCGCACAGTTGACATTTTTAAACCTTTTTCTATTTTCATTGTGAATTAAACAAAATATTTCAACATATGAGAATTTGCTTGGTGTATGCTCGTTTCTCGATCTTTGTGTCTTCTTTTGAGGTTCAGTTCATAAACATGTCTGAGTCTGGGGGTCCCTAGCTTCCAATGGAGACTAAGTAAGGCTCCCCGGATTCTAGTAATGATTCAGTAGAGGTTCACAGAGGTCAAAATGTTAGGAACCACTTCCATAGAGGTAGGTAGGTGCACAACCAAACCTTACTCGTTTATGGGTACTCACCAACCATTTTCCAACAATGAAAAAGGTAGGTGACTTCCTCTTGTGAAGGGGTAAGTAAGTGTCTTTGCACATTGGGGAGCATAGTGGAATAGCCCCTAAAAATGGTTAGTGTGCAGAGGAAGGTTTTTCTCTTGTACAAGAATGTTTTATATTAAGAAAAGAAAGCAAAATTGTTGTATCGTTTAGCAGTGTTCCTGTATGTCTAGCAGAAGACAAAGCCACTAACACAGACTTCCAGAGGTTCTTTCTGGAATCCATTATGAACTCCCGAAATTCGTAAATCAGGGCACTTACAAGTCGCAGACCTCCAGGTGCAGATTTGCAAATACCTGTGATAACTGGGCCCCATAAGTCTTATTTTATGTAACTACCGATTGAATATACGGTGCTAAAAACTGGTAAGCCTCTGTCAATAAACTCTCAGGTCCGCAACCAAAAAAGGGAACAAGTGGACAAGAAATAAGACAATAAAAAGGGCGACATCAGTGTGCAAAAAATAAGAAAAGGTTCGGGAAATGAAATATATACAATGGCAACCCACGTTTAACGCCGATTATGAGCGGTGCTGTTGCAAACAGCATGATGGTATGTTTGGTTACGAGTGTGATATTTCGTTGGTGAAGATGCGCAATGCACTTTCTACTAGGGTTATCTTTAGAATTACATTGTCAACGACAATTGATGTCACGTGTTTGTACTGTTGAATGCTCAGTAAACAGGAAGAGGTGATCAGAAGGAGTTAAGGCCCTCCATTGCTACACAATCTACGTGCATGGTTATGTCGTGACCCTGATAAAGTAGAAACAGCATATTATGAGTGCGAGATTTGCTTGGTGAAATGTGCTCGTGGCTATGAATGTAATACTAGTTAAAGGTCCTGTTTATTGAGTGCAGCTGGCTGTATCTTTTGCTGAAGTCTATAAAGCACCAATTCTAGCTTCATTTTAATATTATCACATGCTCCTTTAAGAATCCATTTGCAACGAAGGTTTTTTACAACATTATTTGCAAGCAGATAAATTGTCATTCTGCTATTCAGTCATGTATTTTCTGCTCTCCCTTCCTTAGCATAGAGATACCCAATGTTATCT
Organism: Pleurodeles waltl; assembly: GCF_031143425.1. Taxonomy (NCBI): domain Eukaryota; kingdom Metazoa; phylum Chordata; class Amphibia; order Caudata; family Salamandridae; genus Pleurodeles; species Pleurodeles waltl. The sequence continues at coordinate 353,103,004 of NC_090438.1, forward strand.
CTGTTTGGACTCCAGCTACTCTGTCTTCACAGCACTTCACTGCATTTTATATGTGAATGGATGGCTCAAAAAATCCAAAATTCAATTAATTAAATACTGAATTTCTTTTCCGAACCTTGATATCTAACCGAGCAACAAAAATGTTCCGCCTGATTAAATAAAGGGTGCTGACATTTCTCCCCTTCCCAGTAATTTGCCAAAAACCCTTATTTTTCCATTTTTTCCAGCAAAGGATATATTCAAGCTATGGCCAGTTCTTTCAACTCGATTTTAGTAAACTCAAGAGTTTAAAATACATTCTCTTTCCTAAGGATAAGGCCTTTCCTTTTACCTGTTTTTCTCCATCGACCTCCTGAAAAACAGACTTGCCCTAAAAGCTGTTCTTCAGGCTGCTGCCAGGTTACTTATCTACTCTAAAAATACAGGACATTATAACACCTTTGCCTTGGCCTTCCTCAAATGGCCCCTTCAATGGTTCCACACTGAAGCACACTGCTTGAGAACAAAGCTCTAATCCTTGGTCCTCCGAGATAACACTCTCAGACATTATCTTCTTTTGCAGACTATTACATCTCACTTTGCAAAGGGGAGAGAGATATCCCTACTTTCTGTTGAAAACGATTGCCATGCTGTTAGACCTGACAGCCTTCGGGTGGTCATCCCCCAGGCTTTTCGCATTTAGCTCCTGCTTTAGCTGTATCTTTTTTTTGGCCTTAGGCTTCTGACCACTTTACCACTGCTGACCAGTGCTAAATTGCATGTGCTTCTTCCTTAAACATGGTAACATTGGAGTATTCACAATTGGCATATTTAATTTATTTGTAAGTCTCTTGTGAGGTGGTATACTGTTTACCCAAGGCCTGTAAATGAAATGCTACTAGTGGGCCTGCAGCACTGCTTCGTGCCACCCACACAAGTAGCCTTTCAAACCTGTCTCAGGCCTGCCATTGCAAAGCCAAAGTGTGCAGTTCATCTGCCACTCCGACTTGGCACTTAAAACCTCTTGCTAAGCCTTGAACACCTCTTTTACATATGTCACCTCTAAGGTAGGCCCTCGGTGACCCATAGGGCAGGGTGGTATGTAAGTAAAAGGCAAGGCATGTATCTTTAAGTTTTACATGTCCTGGTAGTGTAAAACTCCCAAAGTTGTTTTTACTACTGTGAGGTCTATTCCTCCATGGACCAGCTTTGAGAATTCCTTAATATACTTTGAATCTGTAATTCCTGATCAGAAAGGAGTAGTTACATTATGTTTCATATCACTGAAATGTTAATAGGAAATCCTTTTTACTGGTAAAGTTAGATTGAACATTACTCTTTTTGGAATGCCACTTTTAGAAAGTGGGCATTTCTCTGCTTTTACTGATGTGTGTGCCTTACAGCCTGCCTCTACTACATGCCTGGGCCGGTGACAGCTATGCTTTGTGCATTCCCTCTGGACAGCCACAAACACAGGGAGGGTGGGTATGACAAATGACTCATCTGCATACCTCTGCATTCTGATGGGCCTTCCTAGGCTGGCAGGATGGGGCAGAGCTAATACTTACACTTCAATATGGAAGTGTGTGTCCCCACACAAATAACTTATTAACCCCTACTGGTAGTCTAGAGCCAGGGCTAGGAAGAAAGAATCTCCTTGCGCTTCAAAAAGCTTCAAAAGGACATGTGTGTATAAGTACTGGGTCTCTGACCCTACCAGATCAGCACACTTCTGGACTTGGGAAGAACTCTGCTGGAGTAAAGACTGTTGTTAGAAATGGGGATTCTGGTTGGCTACGGTATGCACGTCAGCCAGGCAGAACCAACCAGCCTAGTCAGGGCAAGTCAGTTACACACCAAAGATAACCTATATTCACCCCCTGGTAACTTGGCACAGAGCATTCAGGCGTATCTCCAGAGGTCATGTGTAAAGCGTTTGCGCAACAAATACACTCACACCAGTGACACAATAAATACACCACAAAAGGGACTCCACACTGAATTACATAAAAGATGTTTCTTATATTCTCACTATATACAAAGAAAAATAAACTCCAATGTCACAAGTCATAAGTACTGGGCATTGCCTCAGGTCAAGGTAAGGTGAATGTGACATATATTAGGATACAGTCAGCCGGTAGTTAGCAGCAGCTAAAACAGTCTTTGGCGTGGAGCCACCACCTAATCAGCACATCGCTAACCACAGAAAGGAAGCCATTTCCCCCCCCCTGCACAGAAGCAGAGAGCATCTGACCTGTCCCATTCAGGAGTGCATGGGAGGGATATTCACCCCACACTGGTTTTGGGTGAAATGGCAAATACACACTGGTCTTTCTGGAAACGTGGGGAGTGGTCTACAGGCTGGGGACCAAATCCTGGATGGTAGGAACGGGGGTGGGGGAGGCGCCCAACCCCTGGAGGGCACTGTGGGAGCACAGGGGAAGTAGTAGGCAGCCTGGCAGCCCCCAAGGTGGATTTGCAAAGAGGCAGTCCTTCTCTCAGTCTCACAGGCAGCAAGTCAGCCTCAGAAAGTAAGCCAGTCCAATGGTGGTTACTCCAGGCAGCACCACAATGTCCTTGAAGAAAAGAGTCAGGGAGTAGCTGGCATCAGGGCAACACACAGAAAAGTGATCTAGTGAGTCCTTTATGGCACCCAGCAGCAGCAGGTAGTAGGGCAATTACAGGAGAGCAGTTCAGATGAGTCCTTTTGTGCAGCACAGCTGTCCTTCTGACAGAGGTTCAGTCCGAGTTCCAAAAGGGCTTTAAAATCATAGGGTCAGAGCCCATGTACTTATACTCAAAATGTCTTTGTTCAGGAGGTGATTTCAAAGGAACCCTTTCAAGTGAAACACAACTCCTTTTCAACCAAGCTCTGTCTCCAGACATCATTAGGGGACAATCAGTCCATTGTGTGAGGGCAGGATGCAGCCTATTGACATGTAAGGTGTGAACTACCCTCCCTCTCCCCAGTTCAGGATGACTATCAGTATGCAGATGGCTCTTATGTCACACCCCCTCCTGTGTCATGGCTGTCTGGAAAGTATGCACCAAGTGTAGCTGTCACTCTGCCCTAGACGTGGATTGGAGTAAGGCTGCAAAGCTCAAGAGTTATAAGAACAGACAAATACCCACTTTCTAAAAGTGGCCTTTCTAAAATAGTAATGTAAACTCCACCTACACCGGTAAGCAGGGGTTTTCACTACCATTCCAAACATACCAAACATGCCCACACTCCTCCTTATAGATCAGAAATGACCACTTAGACATAGTTATGGGAATTCCCAATGCTATCGGATGAGAGTAGCAGTCCTCACAATAGTGAAAAATGAAATAGGCAGTTTGTCACTACTAGGACATGTAAATCATGTAAGTACATGTCCTACCTTTTACATACACAGCACCCTGCCCATATCGCTATCTATTGCCTACATTAGGGGTGACTTAGGTATAGTACAAATGGTGGTTAGGCCTTGGCAAGTAGTTTGAAATGCCAAGTCACTGTGGCAGTAACCCTTGGATGCAGGCCCTGCAGTGGCAGGCCTGAGGCAAATTTGAAAGGCTACTTCTGTGGATGGTGCAATTAGTGCTGCAGGCCCACTAGTAGCATTTAATGTACAGGCCCTGGGTATATGGTATACAATTTTACAAGGGACTTACAAGTAAATTAAGTAAGACAATTGAGAGAGAGCACATGCACTTTAGCAATGTTTAGCAGTGATAAAGTACCTAGAGTACTAAAGCCAAAAAAAGAGGGTCAGAAAAATAGAAGGAGAAAGGAAAAATGTTTACGGGTAACCCAGCAGAAAGTGCCATTTCCAACAACTGCCACTTTGCCTGGACTGACTGCTCCAAGGAAGTGCTTCCCTGCTTTGCTGAGCTGCCCTGCTGCACTCTGCCCTGTTGAGGGCAAGGACTGGACCCATCCTGCTGAACCCAGAGTGTCTTCAAGGGCTTGCTGGCATATGCGAGAACTTTCGCTGCATCAGTTCTTCGACACAGAGGCTGTTCGACAACAGCAGATTCGTAGTCTCCATTGTCCAATAATGACACTCTGTGTGGCTCAATGACACATCGCATTCACTTCAGCGGAGCGGAGCCCAACGATGAAGCAGTGAGACGAATATGTGGAAAATACAGACACATTGTGCCCTCAACATTGACACTTTTCTCCATCAAAAGTACTGTTTCAGCAGACTCTGTTGGAGCTCTGTAGCTGGCCTGCCCTCCATCGCGGTCAGCCTGAACTTTGGATTTGCACATGTCCCTCGCAACCTCAAGTAACCGTTTGACCGTTAGTGATTTCTAAGCACCATTTCTGATTTAATCTTCAAAAGTTCTTATCTCAACTTCTACTGATTGGATGTTTGTCATTTTGGTATATCTTTATTCAGATAAATACTCTCTATTTTTCGAAACCTGTGTGGAGGTTTTTTCGTGGTGTTTTCATTGTGTGACTGTGTGTGTGTTACACAAATATTTTACACATTACCTCTTAAGTTAAACTTACCACTCTGTGCCAAGTTATCATAGGGTGAGCTCTGTTTTTTTTAAAGTGTGTATCTGACTAGGATTGTGGTCTCTACTTGGACGTACCTCTGCCAACTAGGGATCCAATTTCTAACACATGCCTCATAGGTCCTTCTCAGGCAATGATCTCAGAAAATCCAGACACATGGTAAATTTCCTGCCCCTAAAAAGTCATCTGCGTACCCACATTTTCACAGACAATTATTCTGGAAATCAGCTCATGTTTAAGAGAAGCCATACCAACTGAACATCAAAACAATATTAGAAGTTCCTCTACATGTTACAAATTATAGCAAAATCTTATAAAAATACTATATTTTTTTTAATTGCAGTGCATCACAACTAAACCATACTCCTATTAAACAATCTCGGAGTGTTCACATACGCTTTTAAAGCAATATTCGGAATTGTATTAACACATACAATCTCATAATAGTGCTATTCTGCTTCCAAACTCCAAGTTTCTTTTCGTGCTTAACTTTAGAAAATGATAAATAGGGTTCCAAAAAGAGACATTTCCAATAAGATCGATACACTCCACAGCGTTTGGGAAATGCCATGCTGAAATATTTGAGACCCTGTACAGATCAAATATACTCCAAATTCTCCTAGTCCTACTACAGTATCGACGTCACAGCTGCAGTAGAGCATTCATTGCACAATTTTACCGAAGAGGCAGGTGAAGAATAAGAAAGAAACCACAATTTCTTTCGAATGGTTTTCACACGTTTTGTACGCACGCATGACAATTCCGTGCCTTTTGGTCTGTATAAGCTGTTACCTGCAGAAGCCCAACCCAATGATGTTATGTTATAGTCTACATAATTATGTGGTACATATTCGGCTATTGGTATTGCTTTGCCACGGCGTTCACTTTGCTACCTTCTCGCTATGGCTTTGATCAATTCTTTCTCAGACTGTAAGTTGCAATAAGTAATAAGCAGTGTGAGGATGTTCGTTATTGATGATTAGGTGAGCTATATGTGCTTTAGGAATTGCCATAAGTCTGGCCAGATCATTACGGTCACGGGCAGGTCTTTTAGTGATGGCTTCAAAACTTCGGCCACCAAAAGCAAATTCAGGCTCCAGGATTGAACAGCAGCCAGAAATTACCCAGGAAGTCGAATGCAGTTGAATCGGAAAAAACAGAGGTCCAGACAAAAAAATCTAACTTGCTCAGGTCGACAAACAAGTCAAGACGGAAAAGAAAGAAGGGCGCAGGAGCACGTGAAGTAAGAATTCTAGAGCATCCAGCAAGCAAGCAATACAACAGCAGGCACATTTGCGGCACCGAGAGATCTAGTTCACTCTCCTCATATTCTCATTTTGAGGAAGTGAACCTCGGAGAAAAATGCGGGGAGTAATCCCGCTCCACGACACCTTGGGAATACTTTCTTCACCTTGAAGGATAAACATGTGTGTGTCCCAAATGGTATAACCTAATTTGGAATCCAGCTCGGATTAATAAAATTGCATAACAAGAGAAGAATAATGTTGTGGTACTAGCAGCGTTACAGATCTGCTTAAAATACCTGGGGCATTTGTACTAGGAACTGGCGCATCCGGCTCCAATGCCCCAGTTTCCTTAAGTCGCCCTGCGCCCCCCTAACGACACCATTGTAGCGCTATTCTTACAATACGTTAGGACAATAGCATCACCATTTTTGATGCTATTGTGGTGCTTTGCTGGACTAGCACCAAAAAATTTGGCGCTAGTCCAGCAAAGCACAGGGAGGCCCATAGGCTAATGCACTAGTGTCACTTTGACACTACAATGGCGCAGTGAAATCTTGTAAATTTCACTGCGCCATTTCTTTAGACCTCCCTGCTGGGAAACAACCCACTTTGCATGCTTTACACCTGGTGCAGGTATAATGTGGCGCAAGGGGCTACAAAGGGGCCTAATGCTTGCATTGTGCTACATTGTAAATATGGTGTAGGGTGGGGGACTGTTTGGTGCCACCTAAGCATAAAAAAAATGACGCTAATGCTATTTGATCCGAGCTATGTGACAGAGAGCTGTGTGCAAGATGAGACAAAACTCACCCACAGTGCTGTGTGCGGAAGGAAGATGCAAAATGATGCAAAATTCAGTGTGCACCCACCACTGTGGCTTTCCCATTCGAGAAACAGATTCCGTGCCCATGCGTGGATGTGCACAGCACCAGGTCAGTGCAGCCCCTAACACTTACAGGCTACCTAGCCATTTAGCTTGTACACTGCATGGTAAGTTGGTATGTTTGTGGACGGCAGGGCTGGCTTTAGGGCTTTAGGGCGTGCGAGGGATACGGCCGCACAGCGTGCTGACCTGGATCGAGGTCGCTGACCTCAGGGGGGGCACTGTGTTTAGCAATGACTTATGAAGCTTGTGATTTAAAACCACCTGCTGAAAAGTTCCTTGTGCGTCCAACCTTCACAAAACGATGAAAATGTCAAGTTACCTGTTGTGATTAATGTTCCTGCTAGGGAGAGAGATGGGAGTATTGTCCAGTGGCAGCTTTGAATCCTAAAGTAGCGTAGTGGGTTAACATGCCTGCTGCAAATAACAGAACTATCTTTTATGTAGAAAGCTGAATGAATTAGTAATGTCAGCCTTTACAAGTGCTTTAAAATAAATACATTTATGTGAAAGGGGGGCTATGGAGAGATGAGGGCCATATTTGCCGGGTGGTCGTGAGTGAATCCGAGGAAGTGGTCATGGGTTGGGGGTTGCCAAAGAAGACTGTCACACAGGGCGCCACCAGCGCTAAAGCCAGCCCTGATAGAAGGAGATATTGGCCCTCATTCCGACATTGGCCGGCGGCGGTCGCCGCCGGCCTGTCGGGGGCCGCCAGAATACCGTTCCGCGGTCGAAAGACCGCGGCGGTGATTCTGACTTTCCCGCTGGGCTGGCGGGCGGCCGCCTTCAGGCCGCCCGCCAGCCCAGCGGGAAAGAGGCTTCCACGATGAAGCCGGCTCGGAATCGAGCCGGCGGAGTGGAAGCTGTGCGACGGGTGCAGTTGCACCCGTCGCGTATTTCACTGTCTGCGAAGCAGACAGTGAAATACATTTAGGGGCCCTCTTACGGGGGCCCCTGCAGTGCCCATGCCAGTGGCATGGGCACTGCAGGGGCCCCCAGGGGCCCCGCGACCCCCCCTACCGCCATCCGGTTCCCGGCGGGCGGACCGCCGGGAACTGGATGGCGGTAGGGGGGGTCGGAATCCCCTCGGCAGCGCAGCTAGCTGCGCCGCCTTGGAGGATTCAAAAGGGCGGCGGTACACTGGCGGGAGACCGCCAGTGTTGCCGGTCCGACCGCGGCTTTACCGCCGCGGTCGGAATGCCCTTGGGAGCACCGCCGGCCTGTCGGCGGTGCTCCCGCGGTCCTCCAACCCGGCGGTCTCGGACCGCCAGGGTTGGAATGACCACCATTGTGTGTTACTTTGGAGGCTTGGTAGCCATGGGCTGACTAATCTGGGTTGAGTTCATTGTGTGTTATGAATTCTATTTACATAGGTATAGTTCTTTGGTAGTTATATGGTGGTGGTATTTTGGCAAATGCTATAGGGAGCACTCTGATTCACCTATATATTAAATGTGTGACACATTGGATGTGTGTATGGTGTTATGTATGATGTGTTGTGTTGATAGTTTATGTGTATTGTATTTTAATGGTAAGTGATGTTGATTTTCTTGTCCTAACTATATGGCTTATCCCTACTGTGTCTTTGCTTGTACAAAGTTCTGTTTAACATATTCTGCATAAAGCTGTGTTTAGTTTGAAGTCTGTTGATAACCCATGATATCTGTTTAAGGTATATTTGAGCTGTGTTGGATACATCTCCATGTTCTGCTCTATATGTACTTTTGCACTAACCACTGGCACATCACAAGAAGATATCACTGATATTGTTAGCACAACGGCCTGGAATGAAAATTCCCAGAGATGCAGCTTTATTCAGCAGTTCTTATGGGCCGATGCCCTCTTCATTTCCTTGAGATAGTAAGAAACGTACTTTGCTAAAGAGAGATTGTTCCTCCACACCACGAGCATGGATCATTTGAAATCAATAATGATGTATGGTTTGGAATCAACAGACGGGTCACCCTAATAGTTTTTTCTTTCTCACCAGCAGCCAGTCCTCACAATACAGATAACATGACTTGGCTTTCTTCTTCCTTCTCCAAGTAGTGTCAACATCAACATTAAGAAAAGCCTTATGCTCGGTGTGGCCATACTGGTGCATTCAAAATCTCTTCGCTGTTGGTGTTCAATCTTTTATGCCACAGCAGTGACAGGTGTAAGACCTGGCAGCCTTTAGGGTGGTCTACCCCAAACGTTTTGCCCACTCTACTCCTGTTGCTGAAATTTGTTTTTGTTGATTTTCAGACTCTGTGCACTTTACCACTGCAAACCAGTGCTAATGTGTTTGTGCTCACTCCTTAAAACATGGTACAAATGGCCTTCATCTCATTGGCATATTTAATTTACTCACAAGTCCCCAGTAAAGTGGTACAACATGTACCCAGGGCATGTAAATTAAATGTTACTATTGGGCCTGCAGCCCTTATAGTGCCACCCACTTAAGTAGCCCTTTAAGATATGTCTCCGCCTGCCATTGCAGCCTGTGTGCAGTTTTTTAAAACTGCCAATTCAACCTAGCAAAATAAACCTTTTGCCAGGCCTAAACCTCTGTCTTTAATACATATGTCACCCATAAGACAGATCCTAAACAGCCCCAAGCGCAAGGCACAGTTTATTTTAAAAGTTGGACTTGTACTTTCACGTTTTACATGTCCTGGTAGAGAAAATCTCAAAAATGTGTTTTTCATTGCCATGAAGCCTACCTCTGCAAAGGAAAACATAGGGTTACCTTATTGCATTTAATAAGTGAAAACCTATGTTTAAGAACAGGGAAAAATATCATGTTTTGTCCCAAAACAATTGTAATTTAAAAACCTCTTTAATGGTAAAGTTGGATTTCAAGTCACAACGCTGAAAATGCCACTTTTAAAAAAGTTGGCATTTTCTTGTCCTAACCATTCGGTGTCTGCAGCCACTTTTCCTGGTCATAACTGTGAATAGTTGCCAGTTGACCTATGTGTATTCCTCCCACACAGTGAGACAAAGGGGGACTAAGTGCTGGCAGGATGGGCCATCCTGCCAGGAACAAAGAGGTAGAAATGTTCTCTGTCACACTTACATTTCAAAAAGGCTGCTTCAGCACATTTTCACAAAACACTTGACACCAGTTTAGTGTAACCATAAACCTCTTGGAGCCTAGGCTTGGGAGAAGGGCATTTCCAGAACCAGATATAGGGTGAGGGGCTGGGGGGAGTCTAGACATTTCTCCCACTTCAAAGGCTGGCATCAGGTATAAATATTTGACCCTTAGAACAACTCTTCAGTTCTCTCCTGGTCCAGCCGAGGACCCCAAGAGGACTGCTTTGTACTTCAGAGGACTGCTGTATTGCTTGAGGCCTGTTTTCTACATTGGAGTAGATCCCTCTTGCTACCTGAGGACTGTCCTGCTGTTTGTGGCCTGGCTTGAACCCTCAGAGGATGGACCTGCTGCTCGAGGCCTGCCTTGCTGCTTGAGTCCAGGACTACGACAGTGACTCCAAGGGCTAGTTGGTGGGCTTCATGTTCTAAGCTACGGGGACACAAAAAGCTTAAATAGCTTGAACTTTGCACCTAGACCCTGCCTGAAGTGAGCCCTACTATCCAAGTGGTGCCCTACCCAGTCCGGACCCCTGGTAGTGGTGCTGAAGATGCCCAAACAGCCAAGAACTAAAAAGTGGGACTGTGAATTTGTGCTAAAGATGCCCAAACAGCCAACAACTAAAACATGGGACTTTTTGAACATTTTCTACTAAAACGTGGTCTGGGAACTGATAGGGGATTGGAACTTACCTGCACTCTGATCACCCAGGGTACATTGGCAGTCAGGGTTTCTGTGCTGTAGCTCCCACTATGTCCTACTCTGCAGCAGAAAATCCTATCCAGCAGCTTGTCTTTTGGAAGGGTATCTGGCCTTGTAGAGCCCTTGTCAGCTACACCCTGTAGCTTCCTCCTGCTGGAGATTTTCTATTTTCAAAAAAGTCAGTAGGTAGAAATCTTCACCACAATTTCGTCTAGCAGCTCCATGATGATGCCTTCTCCTCCACACTGCCAGCTGCCTTCCCCCAGATCTTAATCTTCCCAGAAATGTTTCTATCTGAAGGTAAGCCTAGATGCAATTCTCTGTATATTCAAACTGTGCTCCAACACAATCAGCCATTACTTTTGACTTTGCCTCGGTCTCCCACAACTAAATTCATTACTCCTGTTCAACTGTTTGGATTTAATTATTTTTGGTGTCATTTTGTTTAATACAGTTTTTCTAAATTGGTGTGGGATTTTTATTGTGTTGTGTTTCTACTTTATTACTGTTTGAGTGCTGCATAACTACACATTGTCTGCTGCATAAATACACATTGCCTCTAAGTTAAGCCTAAATGCTTTTGTGCCAAGCTACCAGAGGGTTAATCACAAGTTAATTTAGTGACTTTTTGTGGTTCACCCTGCCAGGGACTGTGATTGTTGCTTTAGAAGGGTCCTCACGCCGGTCAATCAAAAAACGATTTCCTACAACAGGTGTATAAAATATAATAGTGACTAATGGCTTACAGGGCAGCCTGCCGAACAAAATATCCTAAGTATTCTTCTGCAACGGACATCCTGGCATGGTGTTTCCTATTGGGAAACAAGAAAAAAATCATGTTTATGATAGTTCCTGGGCTTGTTATATCTCCTTAATCAGTAGTCCTCGAGGTTCAGACCCATCTTTTTGCCCTTAGTGGCATCTGCCTTTGGATTTCCGAATATGGTAATAAATGCTTAATGGTCAGTAACAACTATGGTGTTTTTCAATGCAAAACCAAAATTAAATGCTTACAGGCTGAAACCACTCTACTCTGCTTGTGAGTCAGCAGTCCGAAGTATAGTCAGACTGCAACTGGATTGTGCTATGATCTTCTGCAGTGACGCTGGGTCATGTTTGCGGCACAAACAGTCCCAGTACTTCTCAGTCTTACTAAGCTAACATCTATCATGATTTCAGTGAATACGGAAGGATTAAAGTAAACAGTGTTGCTGGCTTCAGCAGTAGAAACCCATACATTCCCAAGCTCAGCAGTATCAGTATGAATGAACATTATGGGGGTCATTTGGTGAAAATGACCAAAGCACCGCCAACAGGCTGGCAGTGCTTTGGATCCCTATTCCGACCGCGGCAGTAAAGCTGCGGTCGCCCCGCCGGGGCCGGCGGTTTTCTGCCGTTTTTGCCCCGGCTGGGAGAATCCGCCAGGGCAGCGCTGCTAGCAGCGCTGCCCTGGGGATTCTGACCCCCTTACCGCCAGCCTGTTTCTGGCGGTTTTCACAGCCAGGAAGAGGCTGATGGTAAGGGGTGTCCTGGGTCCCCTGGGGGCCCCTGCACTGCCCATGCCACTGGCATGGGCAGTGCAGGGGTCCCCTAACAGGGCCCCGGCCGGCTTTTCACTGTCTGCCTAGCAGACAGTGAAAAGCGCGACGGGTGCAACTGCACCCGTCGCACGGCCGCAACACCGCCGGCTCCATTAGGAGCCGGCTCCTGTGTTGCGGCCTCATTCCCGCTGGCCCAGCGGGAATGTTGGAATGGGGGCTGCGTTATTGCTACCGCCGCCCGCCAGGGTTAGAATCACCCCCTATGACCTTTACTGACCAGTTCTTTTAGTTGTGCACGAATGGGGGCAAAGCTTTCTTTGTACTGTCCACAGGGAGTTAACCCATGTCCATGCAGCCCCTTTGGTGCAAGGGGCCCTCATCCCTTCAGAGGTCCCCAAACCTTCAGGGGTGTCCATTCAGCCCACTGCCTATAAATATCTGTGAGATATTGGAGACTTAGAGGCCCTCATAACATTCTGCAGGGAGCGGGCATCATTCTGCGTTACACTACTGACTGTTCACATTAGCTAACCGTGCCAAAAATCAATGAATGTGATAAGTTGCAGATGGAACACTCATATGAAGAAGCCACTTTGTCATGATCAGGTTTTACATCTTCCCATGAGCATACATGTCCTCAGAACGACCCAACCCTCGGTCAAAATTCACACTTCTCCTTGTGTAGTGTGTGATTTGCTTCCACCAAATCTTTTCACACTACCACAAATGCTTTTATTATAGTCTTGCTGAAATTTGCGAAATAGATTACACCATCACTGTAGGTCAGTGAGGTTGTGACATTTTGAATTACGTTTTGAATTTCTTCTGAAAAACTCTAATGGACAATATAGAAACCTTGAGAATATTTTTAATGAAATAAACCCATGCAGGTTGCATATGTGGTGATGTATCACAATGTCTCCTCCAGATCCAAATAATGATATTCTTTCAGTCCACCTTTGACAACAGCTAAGCACCATTCAGCTGGTGTCTTAGATTCTGGAGCAACGTGTCATTGTTGCAGAATGGCCAAATTCAGTTGTTTAAAATTCACAAAGATGGAAATCTGGGTTTAGGACTGTCATTTAGTATGTGGGGCAATTAGGGACCCTCATGGTGCCTGCCTGTTCATTGGGTTGATGATATCATGGTTAAGGCTCTCAATTATTTCAACTATGCTTTGTCTCTTTGTGTGAACGGAATGCCTCTAAAGTGCTGTGCCACAAATTTATATTCTTCATGAGTCTGTAGTTCGGACTGTCTGTCCTTTAATTTGCCAAGCCCCTGCAAGACTTTTGTGAAGATCTCAACACCTGAGCCACTGAAAGCTTTCATAAAAAAATAATCAATAGAGTACTTACAGCAGGCCAAGCTTAAATGCAGACTGGAAAATAAATAGGCAACCAATGTCTGCAATTGTATCAATAAGATACAGCCAAAGTCACTATGTTGTCTTGAGTGAGAAAGTGAGGCATGGAAAATTCTCTTTAAGACAATATTTTGAGAGAATTATATGCTTATACCTTGATATTAAACAACTTTTGTAAAATTACAATCAAGAACTTAACAAATTCAGTGTCAGTTATCACATTAATGAAGGCCTTGGCCCAAAATGAGATATTGATACCACATAGTTCAATGTGTAACATAAGTCCCATGATCATCAGCATCAGCCATCTCTCTGCTGCAAAGATCTTGATATTGTGTTGAGCTGTATGTGCTGAAAACACAGTGGATTTGCTTGTACACCCAAATATAATGGTGCTCTCTTGAGCATGATGACATAATTTGCAACTGCGATTCTTCAAGATATCTGAACATTTTGAGAATGTGACGGGAACCATTAAGTGTTATGCAAGTACTTACATTGGGATGCTGTGAGAAAATACATCTTTTTGTATGGTCACCCCATTTTTTGTAGACTGATGCTTTTGTGTTGTTTTTTACTCTGTGCACTGAGACACTGTTAACCAGGCCCCAATGCAAGTACTATGAGACTCCTTAAACATTTAAAAACTGGCTTGCTCCTAATTGGCATATTTAACTTTCCTATAAGTATATGGTGTCCATAGTATATGGTGTCTCAAAATGCACCATGGAAAGTTAAATCCTATCTATGGAATACAGAACTACTGTGTCATCGACTAGTGTTACAAGACAAACATGACTCCAGGCCTACCACTGTAGCCTCACTGTTGAAGTTTTAAAAGGGCATTCTGACCTGTCATAATTACTCTTTTTGACATGAGAAAATCTCAGTTTTGAATAGTAATAAGTCACCACTATGAAAGCTTTGTAGCCCACACAGCCGGGTGCATGGTGTTCAACGGTAGTACATGTAAAAATTTAAAGTTAACATTGTCCTACAGTGACTAGCTGGCCAATTAGAAGAACCCTAGGAAGCAGTATCAAAAATTACTTTTGCCATAACAGTCTATTGACCAGTTAGAAAAATGATTAAACAACTATTTTTGATTTTTTATCAAAACTAAACTTAATGGTGAAGTCAGATTGTTGATGAATATTAAGGAAAAGGGTCTCCCGCTTGTCACAAGCAGATGTCAGAAGACACCTTTCCAGTCAGACAGGCACCAAATCTAGTGGGGGAAAAGTTGCCCCAGCATAGGTTGGCATTACCATAGAGGAGAGGCTGCTTATTACCCTGACCATACAGTTGGGTTATAATACTGGCTTTGAATAAGGAAAGAAGGGGTTCTCCATCTTAGATTTAGTGAGGAGGAAGGATACTGTGGGAATATTTGCAGTTGGCCACAGAAGGATCTGCTGTAATAGTGGGTAGGGTTAACCCTGGGAACGTTTAATTTTTTGGTGAGAGCTAGGATTCACCCCTACCCTGAAGCTAGTGCCGTGCAGTCATTTGGTACCCCAAAACATCTTCTTCAGAACACTCTCTGTGAGAGAACAGAAGAAGTATTGCACCCGCAGACTGAGACCTGTGGGAGACCCAAGGGTCAGGACCTGTCCCCATCTATATCCAGGACAAAAAAGTGGATTCCAAGGTTCAATTGGCTAGTCTCCAGTGTGGCTGCAGGGGCACAAAAAGCTCCAAGAAGCCTTTGTCCTGAAGTGCCCAGCTAGTCAATACCACTTGACCTGACCTGGACCCTGCTGGTAGCCTCAACTGGAGGGAGGCCTCACCCCCCAAAGTGCTGTTTGTTCCTGAGGTTCTTGGACCCTTGGCTCTGTCTAACTACATTTCTCCTATCACCTCTGATAAGTTGGGACTGAGACAATCCTACCTCGCTGGGCTGAAGATGGAGGTTTCCCTCACTTGAAGCTACTCTGCAGCACCAATTGTAATTCAGTGGGATCCAAGTGAAAAGGTGTCTGGCCACATATAGCCCTTGTCAGATACAGCCCACAGCCCCTCCCCACTGTAGGATTCCAAGCTCCAAAAAAGAGACCAAGTCTGCAGGTAAAAATCTTGGTTGGGCAAAGATGCCAAAAGTAGCCGGTCAGCAGGAAGGCTTTCTTGGGCATGAGGTTTGAATTTTCCTGTTTGGAGATTTTCTCACCAAAATCAACAACTTCACTGAGACCTCATCTAATGCCTATCCAACTTCATGAAGACTTCCTCAGATACAGCCTGCTGCCTTGCCTTGCTTAAGCATTTCAGTGAGTATGGACCAGATTTACATATTGGTGGCAAGCGCACACTGTCACAATGGAGTATGCTTACTGCCAATATGATGGTCTGCCCATTACGTCTTGAAGCAGCCGGACCATAGTTTGGCAACGGCTGAGTCGTCTCTGTCTCTGCTGTGACCAAACTTCTCAAATGGTGGCAAAGATGGCTCTTATAGTGAAGGTGGCATTGTTTTTTCATTTTCAAAAACAAAAATCCACTTCAGGGTTTTGTTTATGAAAATAGAAAAAGTTTTGAAACATTACTGTTTACCATCATGTTTGATAGAGCCGAACGGCAAAGTTCCAGTCCATTGGCAAGAACCACCTGGATGAAGTTTCCTGTCAACGGGTGGAATGTCCATTGAGCTGATGGACATTTCAAAATTTGGCAGGTGGGTACTCTTCCAGGGCTAGGGAGTAACTACTCAGTAGCCCTTATTGAGTAAACATTGTCTGCCAAATAATAAATCAGCTCCTAAATCCCAAGTTAAAACCTTCCATCCTTTTGAATCTGGTTGGGGTATCTGACCCCTTCCTGAAATCACACCTAGGTCCCAATCTCCTGCAATCAGTTGACCCGCATTGACGCTTAGTACTTTTTGACTCTATTTTTAGTTAAAATTGAAAAAAGTCATACCCCCTATCATTTTTTCATAAAATGATTCTCTATGTTTATAAATTGGATGCAGAGTTGTATTGTGTTGTTTTTTCGATGTTTATACTTTTTTGGTATGTCTAAATGCTTTATACGTTTCAAGTTCAGCCTATCTGCTCTGTGCTGTAGCTACCAACGTTTGCGCGCAGGTTTAAATTACTGAAAATCACTGAAACTGACAAGATAATGACCTTATTACTTGTGATGGAATACCATCTACCCACTTAATAATTCACTTTCTCACACATACTTTATTTTTTTCCTGCATGCATTGCAGCTAAGTAATCACTAGAATGTGCATGGATATATCCACAGCATTCACAATACCTCTTTGTGTTTCTCAGCTCAAGTCCCTTGACTTTTATGTGACACACCTTACTGTGGAAAGAATCGGAGATTTAGGGATGATTAATTACTTCAGCTGGAACATCCGCTAAATGGGCACTATGTGTCATTGCGAGGACAAACTCAAGCTGTTTGCTTTTTAGTGGCAGCTGTAGAAACATAGGGGATGCAAAGCCTATGGTGATCTATGATTTCAGGGGTTTCAACACACAATATTTGTCACAGATCTTCAATCTAATAACAAATGTATTCATGGATACCCCTGAGTTCAAATGCATGGAGTAAAAGACACATTGCACATTTTTATGGGGTTGCAAATACCTCATATTGCTGCCCTCAAGGCGTTCATAAGTGACAATGCTCAAGACAGTAAGATTAATATCTTCTGCATCAGAGCCAGAACAATGTTACAGAGCACCTATCTTACATACAGAACACACCTCTTACATTCATAATAGCAACCAATGCAGATATGTAGATGTCAAAATTCTTGATCCACCACACCCATCTGGGACTCAGTCTGCTGCACTTTCTGCTGTCAGAATGTGTCAGCACAATCAGGGCCTTTATCTCAGCTGAAGAGAATGGGCGGACTGTGCCATGACTCCACAACTGTGACTTCTAAGCATTTCCACCTGGCAAGGTAGATTCTTTCTTGAGGTAAGTTATCTTCTGGAAATCTTCCAAGGCAGACATTGATGAGTGGCCAACAGTGCAAAGTCATTGCTTTTCTTAGAAGGCTCACTGCAATTTGCACAGGTAACCAATTGGATAGATACCTCATCATTAGTGTACTGTCTTAGTAAAATTCACTCTTACACAGCCTACGGTGACTAACATAAACAATATTATAAATGTTTTACAGGCAGTCAGTGGAGAATAATGGAATAATTTTGAGAGCGGCCAGCATGGAAGCTGAGGTTGTGTTTTCTGTTCTGCTCGACAGCTATACTATATCTGGTGTTTCCCTAATCTGTAATTTGGACCCACACTCTGCAAGACCTGTTTTATGATAGGAATAATGCCAATTTTGCAGGCAGAAGAGATATTACATCTAATGATCCTGCTCTACAAAATGGCACAATAAGTGTGAGGAAGGCACCTGGTGGCACATCCAAGCAATCACCGGTTAGGACCTGCATGCAGTCCAATGCCCAAGGGAGAAAATCTCAAAAGACATATGAGTTTGGATCTCTTGCAACCAAGCTGCACATCCTCTGCTGGTTAACCCAGCAAACTGCCTACATGTACTCCATTGAGGAATAAACATCTCCAAACTGAATCTCCCCACATCCAATACCCCCGAACTGTGCTTGAAAATCTTTACAACACTAGCTTCAGGATTCAGAAGCCCATTTTGACCTGCATGATAGACATGGTTGTGAGAAGGCATCATGCATGTGAGCCATCTTCCTCCCCACTAATCTATCCTCCCACTGACGACCTCCCTAGCATCTGTAGCAAGGGTGTGAGAGATCACAGGGACCATATTCTGAGGAGATAGCACAAGGCTGGGAAGGTAGCCAAGCTCCTAGCTGGCAACATAATTCATGGCACAAAACCTCAGAGGTGGAGGA
The DNA here is from genome assembly GCF_031143425.1 of Pleurodeles waltl. Taxonomy (NCBI): domain Eukaryota; kingdom Metazoa; phylum Chordata; class Amphibia; order Caudata; family Salamandridae; genus Pleurodeles; species Pleurodeles waltl. The sequence goes on from NC_090438.1 coordinate 353,121,176, forward strand.
TGTACTGAATTAGGCAGTGAGAAGGAGAAAGAAAAATATACACTATAGCAAAAATATGGGCATTAGTGGGTGATGGCTCCCAGAAAAAGGGATTTATGGTATTTAGAGTAGATTCCTCTGGATGTATTAGATATCAATCTCTCCTTGTGGCCATTTATGGATTTCTTGGTGTGATGATGAAATATAAGGTCTGCTATGAACAACTATTAGTAGCTAGAGCTGATTTACAATTCCATTTTAATACTCAATGTACTATCATACAAGACTATTGTGCAGTTTCAAGAGCTTGGCTGCATAATAGTAAGGTCTCCTCTTGGTAGCAAACTTACAACCTCTAGATCCAACATTCTTAAATGATTCAGCGAAATACTTGGATGATGGTGAGTGGGTTGGTCCCTTTATTGCCAGTACATCCTAAGATGTTTCTTGATTACACCTGCCCAGAATATAACTACAGGTTTATTGAGGATAAGATGGGCTTTAGCATGTCAGCCACCTTAGCTCAATTTCTAGAAATATTTAAATGCCCCCTTTTGAATGCAATATGGTCTTCAGCTCATAGATGTTGGTATTAAGTTTGAAAATTCCCCTGCTGATAGCACCAGAGAATACTGTTGTAGATCCTATTTAGATTTAATGATAATGAGGAGTTTAGCTTAGCCTTCTTGCTTGCAGACCTGTGCCCATGTCATCTGGTGACTTTTAACCTACTTAGCCTGCTCTGTTTTAGTGCATTTATTTAATTATTTCTTCCAAGTTGGCTGCTATGTTTATAATTAGGAAGATGTTTTGATTTCACGTTATCAGTGCCACTCTGTGAAGGCGCCGTTATCAGCATCAAATGCAAGTGATATACGTAGGTAGTCAGATGATGTCCCTTTCCCACTTATGTGTGTCTGAAACATAATGCACTTTTGGAAGGAATTGTTAGTGTAATTACCTCCCCAAGCATGGTTTCTGATCTATTGTTTGGGAACATACCTGCGTCAGGGGTCCTACAAGATCTATTTAAATACATCTCATGCAGACAGTGTTATCAGAGGGATTCCTACCTGATGCCATCAATGCTATCTATGCTACAGATCGCCTTGATGCAGACCCAGCCTTCGTGTCCCTGCAAAGTCTGATCTAGAGACCTCATTCCAAGGTAACAAGGGTTGTTTTTTTTTCGCATGGACATGGTACTGGCGGATTAGTTTAAACACACCTAGCTCTCTTTAGGTTAGAGATTAGGTTCTCCATGCTAGGGTTTTAGGGATATTTCACATTTCATGTTATTGCTAGATGGGGGGGTCTTTATATTCGCGACTCTCGTTTTTACAATTCTGCTTCTTGCATTGTTCATTATCCGAATCATTGCAGCTTATGCGTTTTACAGTAGATTGCAGTCTTGTTAATAAAACATATTGAAAACTTTACTGCATCTCCTTCATTGCCTGTGTGTGAATGAGAATTATTGCTCATGTGAGAAAAGAGTTATTTCCGTTTAACCACGACTCCCCTAAGATGTCGCACTCTTGAGTCCATGCGCAAGGGCTGCCAAAAATCACCTTTCAATGTTTGAGGTACTGCTTGTGAGCCAGGAGTGCAGAGAGTTGCGAATTGTTGTAGGATTGGCCTAGTGGCCTACAAACAAAAGTACTGTCATCCCTAAATCAGCAGTCTTGTCTAGAGCAAGAGTGCAACTACTACAATACAAGCTTTTTGCTCCCAGTGAAATTGCCTCACAAGTTTTATCACTTTTTCATGCACCCATATACGGTTGCAGAAACCCTTGTTTCTTTCAGTGTATACCATAAACATTACTGCTACATATTACATAAATAAAAAGAGTAGATTTACATCTGCATTTATATTTTAGAATCCCTATTGTGCATAGTGATGCAGTGTCGCCATGCTATATTTGTGCTTGATGAAGTGTGAAACTGTAACACGCATAACCATTATTATATGAGTGTGCATATTATTTTACATTTCGACCTAGTGTTTAAAATGTTTGTTTAACTATAGATAGGGTGTAAGTAGGGTCATGAGTAGGTCTAGGTGCTCAACTCCACCTTGGAAAATAAACATTTTATTTCTGATTGCTGTGCATAATTCTCTATTTTGTTAATGGCCAGCCACTTTGTTCTTATTTAAAATTATTTTGTTAGCTTACTGTCTGAATTTCATATTCTCTACAACTGACTAAATAGATGGAATTTCTCAGCCCCTGCACAGTATGGGAGGCAGAGGAGGTGAATACACCTTTGTATGATATCGTGAAGGTGGAGACAATGGAAGATGTTGGCATTGTATTTTTTGTGAAGAAGGATGCCGACACCAAGCACAGCGGGAGCCCTAGTTTTTTATTGGTTCTTACATAGTGGGAGCCAATAGAATGTATCAATTGGAGAAAACATCTTGTTTTAACTATGTGAAGCTTTTATTTAGTTAGGATACTTGACCGTTCCACCTTCACATGCGTCCTTTTTCTCTCTCTTGAGACCCAATGCTCCTTATTTTTCTACTCATAGAGTTACTCTCAAGAGGAAGCCCATTCCTTTCCAATCTAATTAGAACTTAATTTGGTTCTTCTCTTGATGCTATCTTTCCTGACACCCTCTACTTCAAATGTCCCCAACTTACCCTCAATCTAAGCTTAACATTAAGGAGTTACCTATCATGGAAAAGGATTTTACCTTATTTTGCATATGCTTTCCTTAATGATGTATAACTGCATTTGGTGAATTTCATTTCCAGGATTATAGTCATATATGCTGTATTCAGGTGGCTACTGATTTATGATTAATTGATTCAATTTGAGATTGTAACTTTACTAATTTGGTAGTAAACCTTCATTGTTTGAAAATGTACTCCTCTCTGTCGTTGCTGTGGGGAAAATTCTGCTTCACTGTCATTGAACTATTGTTGAATTTGTCATCTCAGCTTCAGTTAAAAAAAGGGCCATCCTAGTAGGCAAAGTGGAGTTCTGAGATTGTGTGGTGCAAATACCATCCTTATCTATCCTAATATCAAGATGGGTTCAGGGGATGGTTTTCACCAAGGTGTAGGTAGCTAGAATTTGCCCCACAATCAGAATCCATCCCAGACTTGTCAGTGTCCCTGAGGTTACTATGGTTTAAGTTGAATTGTTCCAGTGTTCCGGAGTGGTTGCATTGTGAGTATATCAGGGTTTTGCATCTTTGATTGTATTGTCGAGCTTTGCAGTCTTTGTGGGTTTTGATGAGTTAGTGTGCTGTGCAGTCTGGTGTCCATTTTGAGTTCAAGAGACCATGCTTTGTTGTGAGATCTGTGATACTGCCTTGGCTATATTGGTTGTGCTTATGAAGAGAAACATGCTGGTTGTAAGAGTTGAGGTTTGTTTATCAGACTCGTCAAAGTCCAAGATCCTAGGACAGATATTGAGTATATTATGTAGTAATTTGCTTGTTAAAATTTGTGGTGTCAGACCATGAAGCCCTATTGGCCACACATTGAGATAGGAACATAATAAACTTCTCTTTTGAGGCTGTACTAATGGAGATTGTTTTTTGATTAATCCTTTTATGCAGAGAAACAGACTTCATTAGTGAGAGTGATTTTCCACTGGTTCAACTTCACTTCATGTGTGTGATAGGTGTTATTCACCTACTACCCTAGAGTAATTGTGTATTTTAAACTTTCTTTTAGTGGACCAGACAAGAGTTTTGTTTCGGTTCTGTTTTTCAATAAATTGCCATTTGCAGAGCTGAATTGCTGTTGTGTGAGAGCTACTGTGAGGGATGCGAGTTGTATCATAGGGTGTTGCACTGGCATTGGTCGATAGGTGTGTGTGCCGGGATGGGATAAGTTGTTACATCAGAGAAGTGAATGGACAGTTCCTGGTGTCGCAATGAGATAGAGAGTTACTGTTTTGTGTAGATTTGTGATTTTCTGAGAACTGTGGTATTGAAAGAGAAAAGATGATTTTTTAAAGAAATTAAGGGCTTTATTTAGTGGTGATGTGAAAATACCTGTTCGTGAAGGTGAGAAGGCCCCTTCTGAGATTATGCCTGACATTTCATGACAACCAATATCAGGTTACACACGTTTTTAAACAATGGAATATCAACACTTCAAATGAAGGGTTCTTGCAGTTGCTTTCCCATGGTCCTTGTACTCTGGAAATAACTGAGAATTTGAGTACAATGCTAAACAAAATGAAGTCACCAAGTAGACCAATCCAATATGTAGCTTAGAATACATGGGGGCGTGCAGCACATGCAGAAGAAAAGAAAAAGTAGCAGAATCAAGCCAAAAAGACAGTGAAGAGCTGGATGAGAGTAAAGTGTGATGCAGAAACACTGGAATGGAGTTAAGAAATGCTTGAAGGAATTAGGTTGTACCATGTTTCAACTAGTGGAAAGACTGGGAAAAAGAAAGCACAAGAGCAGGGTGAGACTGAAATAAAGAATGATGACAGGATTGAAAGTAACTGCAGTGATGACTTTTTGAATGAGATCTTGGCTTCCCTGCCACCCACGCACACACAATGTAGATTAACAAGCTGGGGGCGACTTCCATCGCCTGCAGATACAATTGCTAGTGCACTTGTCCATCAGACCCTTCTTGATGGGCTAGTGTCTGTAGCCCTTTTACTTCCGCAACTGACACCTGATCTACTTCCAAATCCATGATTAGTACCTATTCCACTCCTGGCTCCACACAAAAAGCCAATGATCCCACTTTCAGCTCCCCACAAAATGTCACTGATCCCTTGTTGTTCCTAATGATTCATGGGCTGAGTTGAAAGTGACTGTACAATGGCCAACTGCAGAGCCACTGTGGAATATCACAACTGATGCTCCGGCTGCTATGGTCATGGAGAAATATCTTTATGCTGTTAACTTTTTGAAACTTAAGTGTTGCATGCAATAAGACAATATAGCATATCATACTCATTTTTTTTTTGATAAACAAGTTTTATTGATTTTATTGAAAACAATAGCATCTGCACAAACAATCACCCAGGGACAACACAGCATGATATTCAATTAAGTATAGTACAGATTCCATTCATTGACAAATCTCAAGCAATACCGAGTTGTACATTCTTCCCAGCACTGGGCGACTGAAGATTCAAGGAACCTGAACCAACCATTTCCCCTCACACCCGCTTGTGCTTTCGAGGGACCCTTGAGCTTCGTAAACCGGTTGTTCCTGTCTCGCACACAAGTTCACTCCAAGGCGCCACTGCAAGAGGGTGGGGGAGCGGATGATTTCCAGTTACTTGCGATATCTCTTTTAACCACTACCCAGTCTGTACCCAAGAAGGTACAATCTGCTTGGGTGTTCCCCACTTCTTCCAACACACCTAACAGGATTCAGAGGGGGCACTGCGGGACCTCCTGCCCTAGGATCTCAGCAAGTTAATTTGTTATTGCTGACCAGTACCTTTGTATTTGGGGGCAAGTCCAGGTCATGTGATAGAAGTCATCAGCGGTTGCTGCACATCTTGGACAATTAGGGTTTGGTTGGAGTCCAGCACGATGTAGCCTAACTGGCAAGAGATATGATCCATAGAGGTAGTATAGCTGTATGAGTCGCAGACGGGAGGACATTGTAGTAACGTTGGGGGCCATCAGAGCATCACACCAATAGGCTTCCTCTATCTGGCCCATCCATTGTTCCCATCTAGTCCTGATAATGGTCAGGTCTCCTGAAGTATTAATGACCAATGACTTATATATCTGGGACACCCCACCTTTCCCCAAGTCCCCCAGCCTGAGTTTAGCTTCAAAGGGGCTGTACTCTGGCAGTGAGTTTAAGTGGGTAAGATGTACATGGAGGACATGGAGAAGTTGCAGGTATCTTTAGAATTGGTTGTGTGAAAGGTGGTAATCTGTGCGGAGGTCGTGAAAGAACTGCATGTATGAGCCAGTCAACGCATCTCCAAGATGGGATATATCCAGCATATCTCATTTGTCAAACCCTTGAAAATGTGTTGTTTCATGTAGCCATGTACCATGGCAGAGGGGTGTGAGTTGTGTTAGAATGTTGCCCTTTGCATGTGTCCCAAAACCGCTCTGCAGGCCAGGAAGACCATCTTTGTCACCTGGACCATATTATTGGGAAGAGAGTAGCTGTAAAGGAGGTCCAAAATGCAGAGAAACAATAGTAGGGTGAGTTCAAGTCGATATGCCGGGTCTGGCTATCCCCTATTAAACCACTTGTTTATGACGATAAGTTGGGATGCCAGATAGTATAATTGGGGGTTGGACATGCCCATCCCACCATCCTAAGTACCTCGTTGGCAGTACTGAAATGCTATGCGATGCCGGGTTCTGCACCAAAGAAATGTTGATACTGATTTATCTAAAGCTAAGAACCAGGCACGGGGCAGTGGGGTTGAGATGTTTTGGGACATATAGAGGAGGCGTGGTAAAATCATCATCTTTTACAATGCTATGCAACCTAAAATATCGAAGGGGTGGTTCACCATCATGTTAAGTCCATGTTTGCATTTTGCATCAGTGGCTGAAGGTTCAGGTACCACGTGAGGTCTGGGAGAAGGGACACCCAGATCCCCAAGCACTTGATGCTTAGGCGCCAAAGAGGTATTTTCTTCTGCAATCAAAGCAGTCTCCAGATAAGGCTAAGGGCATTAGTACTGATTTGGATGGGTTCATGCGGAGACCTGAGGCAGCTGCAAGGCAGCAAAGGAGGTAAATACACCTGTGACCAATGACAGCCAGCCAGCTTAAATAGAGGAGGATGTTGTTGGCATATAGGGTTAGGCTGTCCTCGTGCTCCCCCCACTCCCTCCCATCTTCACCCACTTAACAAGGGATCCTCTCATAGCACTTGTGTCAATAGTACAATCGCCAAATCAAAGGGGAGGGGAGACAGAGGACAACATTGTCAGGTGCCTCGCCATATGGAGAATGATCATGAGAGAGTGCTGTTGATCTGGACTCTGGCTGTAGTGTTCTTGTATTGAGCCTGAAACAGTTGATGGAAGACTGGTCCCATGCCTGCTCATCGCAATAAAAGACTCAGGTACCCCCAATCTACTGTATCAAACGTCTTCTCAAAGTCAATAACCAGCAGCGCTAGGTCAGAGGGTAGTTGATGGTGATGAGCTAGGGCCACATGGAGTCAGTAAATGCAGTGCCTCCTTCCATGAGTGGACATGAAGCCACACTGGTCAGGATGGATTTAGGTGTGGAACACTCATTTGAGTCAGGCCGCCAAGATGGTAGCATAAATCTTAGGGGGTCATTCCAACCCTAGTGGTAAAAGTCGCTTACCGCCAGACAGAAGACCGCCATAACACCGCCGCGGTCGCGGTTAACCGCCACGGTCATTCTGACCCACAACAGGCAAACTGCCAAAATCCCGACATCCGCAAAAGTCTGCCACACCAAAGGGCAGCGATAAACTGGCGATGACCAAACCTCCACCGTCACACCAACAGAAATACGCCCATGCCATTGCGACCCACGAATCCACGCAGCGGTCTTTCAATCGCGGTATTCCATTGGCGGTACACACCGCCGCGCTCAAAATACACATACCTGTACAAAACACTATCACTTTGGACAATTCAAAATACACACACCTGAGACACATACAAACACCACACCCACACACCCAATACAATATAAAACACACACCCACATCACCCACAAACCCTTACGACAACAATTCACGAACGAAAGCCATAGAGAGACACCACCATCAACAAACTAGCAGCCACAGGCACACAACACCATCACCCACACATCTCCCATGCACAAAACACCACACACCACCACATATCACCACACTAATCACCACACAAACAACCCCATACATCACCCACACCACCCCATGGCACCTCAAAGACACCCCAGGTTCTCAGATGATGAACTAAGGGTCATGGTGGAGGAAATTGTACGAGTAGAGCCCCAGCTGTTCGGGACACAGGTGCAGCACACCACCATTGCCAGGAAGATGGAGCTATGGAGCAGAATAGTGGACAGGGTCAACACTGTGGGACAGCACCCAAGAAATAGGGACGACATCAGGAAGAGGTGGAACGACCTACGGGGGAAGGTGCGTTCCATGGTATCCAGGCACAACATTGCGGTGCAGAAGACTGGCGGCGGACCCCCACCTCCTCCCCCAGAATTTACAGCATGGGAGGAGCAAGTCTTGAACATCCTGCATCCTGAGAGCCTCGCAGGAGTAGCTGGAGGAATGGACTCTGGTAAGTCTCATCTTCACTACTTCATCCCCCCCACCCCACCAGCATGCCAAATCATACCCCCACCCCCATCACACCTACTCCTAGCAAATGTCTCACCATCACAACCCACCCATCCCAAAACCTGGCCCTGCATCCGACCACAAAGCATGGACAGCCATCACCAAAGCATGCCCACTGCACATACCCATCCCACCCCCCAAAGCACCGTCACAACAGCCCCCACAAAGGAATGCAAGCCCTGGGGTACACGGCCACCCACCCATTGCACACTATGGCACACACAGAAGCAATAATCATACCTTTGTACCCCTGCAGGACCCGAACGCCACGTCACCGCGCAGGAGGGTCCACAAATGTCCACTCCACCCCCAGAAGAAGTCCACAGTGAGGACAGCAGCTCTGTCGACCTGGATCTAGATGACCAGCCCGGTCCATCGGGGACCTCGGGACAGTCGGTTCCCCTCAGGCAGTCACAGGCCACAGCAGACCTTCCCCCCTCTGGGAACACCATCACAGCACCCACCCAGCGGGCCCATACCTCTGTCCCCAGGACACGTCAATCAGCTGTGTGTCCACCACTACAGGGAACCCAGGTTAACCCACCACCCCAACAACAACAGGGACCTGGGGGCAGTGGTAGTGGGCACACGTCCAGGGGACAGAGGCCCAGGGAAACAGGGGAACTGGGAGGGCTGCTGTGCGATAGGGGGGGGGACAGGCCCAGGGAACCCACTCTCCACGAGGCCCTCCCCTCCATCATGGGAGCATACCACCACTCCCAGGAGACGATGGCGACAGTCCTGGCCAGGTTTCAGGAAATCCAACTTCTGCAGGAGCAACAGTATATGGGGTTCAGGGAGGAACTGAGAAATATCAGTACCGCAATGGGTACCATCGTAGTGGCCCTGAATTAGTTAATCACCACATTGCGGGACACTGTGGCACCACAAAGGGCCCCTGACACTAGCATGGACCAAGAAATGCCTACCACCTCCGCCGGCGCTAGTGGACAGGAGGCCCCAACACAAGACCAACAGGCCACCAGAACCCCACCCCCTGCAGAAGGAGAACCACCCGCAAGCGGGCCCTGAGATCCAGGAAGAAGACAGAGTAAGATGTCAAGACCCCCGCCAGCAAAGGATACCGCCCTGATAGTCATCCCGCTGTCCTACATTGTCACCCTGTCCATCCTTAAACTGCCCCAGCTCCACTTCCCACAGGCATTTGGACAATGCACCTGTGATACTGATAGTCTGGACTCTGCCATGGACAATCCTCCACCATCACCCCTCACCGTTTTGCAACCACCCATCCCATTTAGAGCACTTGAATAAACACACTTGTTGCACAAAACAATCTGGAGTCTGGCTGTGATTTTGAACAAATGTATTAGACATGACCGTGCAAAAATGTCAATTCACATTGTGATGCCAACAAACCGCTGTCACACAGCTGTAGTCCATGGGGAAACAAAGCAGATGTCACGCAGTGGGGCCCACATCTCTGTAAACGGAAGGGAAAGTCACAACACAGTTACCATACACTGGAGGAAAAAGTCAGACAGTAGAGAGATACGAGTGTTGAAGTATATGTAAAATGACGGGTTGGACTCTTACCTGTGGGTCACTGAAAATACTGCTGTATTACTGTGTTCCTGTTCTCTATGTCGTCCTCTTCGGCTTCCTCCTCTTCACTCTCCACAGGCTCCACAGCTGCTACAACTCCACCATCTGGACCATCCTCCTGCAGAAAAGGCACCTGGCGTCGCAATGCCAGGTTGTGAAGCATACAGCAGGCCACGATGATCTGGCACACCTTCTTTGGTGAGTACATTAGGGATCCACCTGTCATATGCAGGCACCTAAACCTGGCCTTCAGGAGGCCAAAGGTTCGCTCGATCACCCTCCTAGTTCTCCCATGGGCCTCATTGTACCGTTCCTCTGCCCTGGTCCTGGGATTCCTCACTGGGGTCAATAGCCAGGAAAGGTTGGGGTAACCAGAGTCCCCTAATAGCCACACCCGGTGCCTCTGGAGTTGACCCATCACATAAGGGATGCTGCTATTCCGCAGGATGTAGGCGTCATGCACTGAGCCAGGGAACTTGGCATTCACATGGGAGATGTATTGGTCAGCCAAACAGACCACCTGGATATTCATGGAATAATAACTCTTCCTGTTCCTGTACACCTGTTCACTCCTGCTGGGGGGGACCAAAGCAACATGTGTCCCATCAATGGCACCAATGATGTTGTGGATATGTCCAAGGGCACAGAAATCACCCTTCACGGTAGGCAAATCCCCCACCTCAGGGAAAACTATGTAGCTCCGCATGTGTCTGAGCAGGGCTGACAACACTCTGGACAACACCTTGGAAAACATAGGCTGGGACATCCCTGATGCTATGGCCACCGTTGTTTGAAATGACCCACTTGCAAAGAAATGGAGCACTGACAGCACCTGCACTAGAGGGGGGATCCCTGTGGGTTGGCGGATGGGTGACATCAGGTCGGGCTCCAACTGGGTACATAGTTCCCGTATAGTGGCTCGGTCAAGCCTGTATGTCAGTATGACATGTCGTTCCTCCATTGTCGACAGGTCCACCAGCGGTCTGTACACAGGAAGATTCCTCCATCTCCTCGCATGTCCCAGAGGACGGTGCCTAGGAAGGACAACATGGAGCACAGAGTCAATCAACCCACTGGTACGTTCCCACAGCTTACACACAACAAGATTCTCAATGCATTGAATGGCTTGTATGAGTGTTGATGCAAGGCCTAGGTATGTGTGACGCAGTAGAATTTAAGACATGTGGGACCTTGAAATGGCGGCTGCCTGACCTGTGAAGTGTGACAATGGGATGTGAGGTCAATGCGCTGGTGTGGCACACCGTGGCGGTAGGCGGTCGAAGACCGCGGCGCAAAGCCGCATTGGTTAACATGAAACCCTATGGGTTTCAGGAGCCAATGACGATGTGCGCCGGTGGTCGCGGTACGCACCGCCGCGGTACGCACCGCCGCGGGCGTGACCGCCATTTTCTATCTGCTTTATCACTCGATACCTGATCATCCACAGGAGAGGACCTATACTGCAAGTGCTGCTGTGACCTCGGTCTGGAAGAGACAATGGCTGCTGCGACTGGGGAAAGGGCCCCTCCCTTCACTTCTGAAGAATTGGAGAAACTCGTGGATGGGGTCCACCCCAGTATGCGCTACTCTACGGTCCTCCAGACCAACAGGTAAGTACACTGGGACCATGCTTTGGGGCAATGCCTGGGTTGAGTGGGGTGAATGAAAGATGGTGCGAAGGGGAGCGAATGAGGCATGCATCAAACGACAGATGAGAGCATGTGCCACATGGCAAGGGTGGGGATGGGGGGCCACTCACATCGAGCATGCAGAAGGTGAGGATTCTTTTTCTACCCTTGTACATGTCACATAGGTCAGCGCCCATCAGAAAATCGACATTTGGCGTGCCATCGCCAAGGACGTCCGGACCCTGGGGGTCCACAACAGACGGGGCACCCACTGCCGGAAGAGGTGGGAGGACATCCGCCGCGGGAGCAGGAAGACCACGGATGCTCTGCTGGGGATGGCCTCCCAATGTAGGAGGGGTGCCAGTCGCCAATTGACCCCCCTGATGTCCCGGATCCTGGCGGTGGCCTACCCCGATTTGGATGGGCGCGTGAGGACATCACAGCAGACACAAGGGGGTGAGTACAAATGCATTCTGCTGATTTTGCGCACATTGGAGGTGTCTGGGTGGAGGAGGAGGGCTGTGGGTCTCCCTAGGCCAGGGCGATTTCTGTAGGCTAGGCCCCTCAGTTAGGCATGGCCCAGTGCCCTCGCCCCCCACCTCTGTAGGCTGCCTAGTACAGCTATTCATGGCCCTGTGTCACCTATGTGTGGAGTTGTCGTCCATAGGGTTGTAGGCCAGGTCCCACTGATTGAGTAGTGTACCCCAAGTGCGCGGCGTAGTGCAGGGGGCTTCTGTGTCTGTCCTCTCTGCCAACGGTGTCGCCAATGCATGAACTCAACATGTCTTTATTTCTCCCCCCCCCCTTTTTTGGTGGTCTTCCTGTTCATGTGTGCATTAGCATCATCAGGCGGAGGAGAAGTGGCATCGGAGCACGAGGGAGCTGCATCTCACATGGCCATGGAGGGCCATGCAACTGACTCGGATTTCACCAGTGAGACGGAGGGCGAGGGGAGCTCCACAGCGGGGACACGTGGTGACACCAGCGACACAGACTCGTCCTCGGAAGGGAGCTCCCTTGTGGTGGCGGCAACATCCGTGCCCCCGCAACAACAGGTACAGCCGCCACCCAGCGCACCAGCCCCACCCTCCCAGCAGCCCTTCAGCGTTCGCCCCGTGCCCGCTCACCAAGGAAGGTGGGCATCTCCTTCGCCCCAGGCACCTCGGGCCATGCCCCAGTTACCCCTGCTGCCCTCAGTGAGGAGGTCATTGACCTCCTGAGGACCATCATAGTTGGGCAGTCTACCCTTTTGAATGCCATCCAGGGTGTAGAAAGGGAGGTGCACCGGAGTAATGCATACCTGGAGGGCATTCATTCGGGTCAGGCTGCCCATCAGCGATCATTCAACGCTCTGGCCTCAGCACTGACGGCAGCCATTGTCCCTGTCTCCTGCCTCCCTCCTCCAACTTCCTCCACCCAGTCCCACTCCCCTGTACCTCTGCCTATCCCAGACACACCTACAGACCAGCCTGCACACACCTCAACACCCAAGGGAAGCTCATCCAGACATAAGCACAACACATCACACAAGCATTCACCCAAGCAACATCCACATGCAGACATACCAACAGCCACTGCCTCCTCTGTGTCCCCCTCCTCCTCGTCTCCCTCCTCCCTCCCTGTGACGTCTCCACTCACACTTGCATGCACAACATCTTCAGCCACTACGTCCATCACCAGCACACCCACCAGAACACTCCGCACACGTGCAGTCACCACCCCCACTACCATTTACACGTCCCCTGTGTCCTCTCCCAGTGTGTCTGTCACCCCCTCTTCCAAACCACACAAACGCAGGCAGCCACCCACCCAACAGCCATCCACCTCACGACAGCCTCCAGCACCAGCACCTGCACCCAAAGACACCAGACTTCGCTCTCCTACAACCACATCCTCTTCCTCTTCCTCCACTCCCATACCCACTACACCTACCCGTCCCTCTCTTACTAAATTGCTTTTCCTTTCCAAACTTGACCTCTTTCCAACAACTCACCCACCCCGTCCATCTCATAAGACTCCAATCAGCACCTCAGCCACCACAAAACCTGGACCTACAAAGACAATAGTCCAAGGATTTTGGAGTCCCCCACCTTCAAGGCCAGCTGGTTCGGCTAGGAGCAAAGAGACGGCCAGCCCACCCCCTGAAAAAAAAGCAAAGAAAGCCAGTGCCCGGCGCGAGAAACCAAAGACAGCAGGCTCCCAAATCACTACCCTGGCACCGTCAGGAAGTGGGGTGCCACCTGGCACACCGCCAAAGGGAAGAAAGGGCCACAGACGAGCAGGGAAGGGTGGCAAGGGCAGCACGCCCGACAAGTCCGGCAGCAGGCCAGCTGCCCAGGAGGGCCCCACCAGCCCCATTCCAGGTGTGCAGGAGGACACCCACAGGCTCAGTACGGCAGCACAGGAGGGCCCCGCAAGCAAAAAGACAGATGGGCACGAAGGGCCAGCCAGCCACATGTCAGGTGGCGAGTGAAATCCATGGCATGGCCGGATCTGGTGACCTGGACACTCATGTCAAGCACCGCTGAACAGGGCCCTTCAAGTCAAGCACCGCTGAACAGGGCCCTTCAAGTCAAGAACCGCTGAACATGGCCCTTCAAGGCAAGCACCGCTGAACAGGGCCCTTCAAGTGAAGAACCGCTGAACAGGGCCCTTCAAGTGAAGAACCGCTGAACATGGCCCTTCAAGGCAAGCACCGCTGAACAGGGCCCTTCAAGTCAAGAACCGCTGAACAGGGCCCTTCAAGTGAAGAACCGCTGAACATGGCCCTTCAAGGCAAGCACCGCTGAACATGGCCCTTCAAGGCAAGCACCGCTGAACAGGGCCCTTCAAGTCAAGAACCGCTGAACATGGCCTTTTCAAGTGAAGAACCGCTGAACAGGGCCATTCAAGTGAAGAACCGCTGAACATGGCCCTTCAAGGCAAGCACCGCTGAACAGGGCCCTTCAAGTCAAGAACCGCTGAACAGGGCCCTTCAAGTCAAGAACCGCTGAACATGGCCCTTCAAGGCAAGCACCGCTGAACAGGGCCCTTCAAGTCAAGAACCGCTGAACATGGCCCTTCAAGGCAAGCACCGCTGAACAGGGCCCTTCAAGTGAAGAACCGCTGAACATGGCCCTTCAAGTCAAGCACCGCTGAACATGGCCCTTCATCTCAAGCACCGCTCCGCTGGGCACCGCCGTCTCAAGCACCGCTCCGCTGGGCACCGCCGTCTCAAGCACCGCTCCGCTGGGCCCTTCATCTCAAGCACCGCTCCGCTGGGCCCTTCATCTCAAGCACCGCTCCGCTGGGCCCTTCATCTCAAGCACCGCTCCGCTGGGCACCGCCGTCTCAAGCACCGCTCCGCTGGGCCCTTCATCTCAAGCACAGCTCCGCTGGGCACCGCCGTCTCAAGCACCGCTCCGCTGGGCCCTTCATCTCAAGCACCGCTCCGCTGGGCCCCGCCGTCTCAAGCACCGCTCCGCTGGGCACCTCCGTCTCAAGCACCGCTCCGCTGGGCCCTTCATCTCATGCACCGCTCCGCTGGGCACTGCCGTCTCAAGCACCGCTCCGCTGGGCACCACCGTCTCAAGCACCGCTCCGCTGGGCCCTTCATCTCAAGCACCGCTCCACTGGGCACCGCCGTCGCAAGCACCGCTCCGCTGGGCACTGGAGTCTCAAGCACCGCTGGCCCATTGGCAGAAGGGGCAGGCCCGCATCCATGTCGGGCAGGGCTGCACGAAGCACTCTGGGCACCATGCCTCCTCCAGAACCAGTGGAGTCTGTAATCCACTTGTGAGACTGTGGCTTTGCACTCCCCAGGATGGCACAGTGGGCAACCCACCCACTGTATGGACTTGAGAGACTGTGGCTTTGCACTCCCCAGGATGGTACAGTGGGCAACCCACCCACTGTATAGACTTGAGAGACTGTGGCTTTGCACTCCCCAGGATGGTACAGTGGGCAATCCATCCACTGTAGAGACTTGAGAGACTGTGGCTTTGCACTCCCCAGGATTGCACAGTGGGCAGGCCACCCACTGTAGAGACTTGAGAGACTGTGGCTTTGCACTCCCCAGGATGGTACAGTGGGCAATCCACCCACTGTAGAGACTTGAGAGACTGTGGCTTTGCACTCCCCAGGATTGCACAGTGGGCATGCCACCCACTGTCTGGACTTGAGAGACTGTGGCTTTGCACTCCCCAGGATGGCACAGTGGCCATGGAGGCCCCTCGTGGATCTGGCGTCGTGGACTCATCTGGCTGAGGTGCACCCCCTTCCCTTCCCCCTGAGGTGCCTGTAGTTTTCCTATCTGATGCCCCTGCAGTGTTCTCTCCGATTGGAGTCGGGTATCCTGTGTGGGCTTTGCCCATGTGTTTTGGCCCAGTGGCCCACGAACTATGGCTGTTACACAATTCGGACTTGACTTTTTATATATATATATCTATAGTTATAGATGTTTTATATTTTTTTTTACTCAGCCGTACAATATAATTCAAATTTCATCATCATTTCCTTTTGTATTTGCATTCTTCCGGGGGGTTTGGGGGTGTCACTCTGAGTTGTTGCTATGCATTGATGTGTGTGTAGTGGTGGGTGAGGGTGAGGGTGGGTGTGTCGCGTATGTGTGTGCCCGTAATCTTTTCTCCTCCCCCCTCCCCTGTGTCGTAGGTGCAGTACTCACCGTAGTCTTCTGCGCCGGCGTTCGTGCTCCTGGTAGAGGAGCAGGAATACAATAGCTGGCAGTATGTGTAGTTCGGGTTCCATGCTGTCCAGATTCCTCGTGGAGTGTGTAGAGGTGAGCGTTTTCCATTTGAAATGTCTGTTTC
Organism: Pleurodeles waltl; assembly: GCF_031143425.1. Lineage (NCBI taxonomy): Eukaryota > Metazoa > Chordata > Amphibia > Caudata > Salamandridae > Pleurodeles > Pleurodeles waltl. Next base: position 353,137,449 of record NC_090438.1, read on the forward strand.
CGCCGTGTTTTTATCGGCGGGGCTACCGCCCCGGAAAAGGTGGCAGATTGGTGGGTTGTGATAGGGTGGGCGGTACATTTCCGGCCGCCTGTCTGTTGGCGGTGACCGCCGCACTGTTTGTCTGTCCCGCCGTGGCGGTCGGAGTGTTAAAGTGGCGGTCTCTGTTGGCGGTTTCCGCCAGGGTCAGAATTCCATTTTTTTTACCGCCCGTCTGTTGGCGGGTTGGCCGCCGCTTTAACACCGACCGCCAGGGTTGGAATGACCCCCTTAATGTCTTTATTTATAAGGGACAATGGTCTGTAATCTGAACCAAATCGGGAATGAGGATGAGTTTCAGTAATGACTACTATAGCAGCCATATCCATATCAGATGGGACGGCTCCCATTCGATCCACCTCCACCATATAGAGCCAGAAGGTGTGGGAGTAATATCTCCTGGAGCGTAATGTGATATTCAGTCAGAAAGCCATCCAGGCCTGGGGTCTTTCCAGCAACCAAGGTATAGATCACTGATGGTACTTTGGTGAGCATGATAGGTTCATCCAGCATCTGGGTCTCAGTGGTGGATAGTCGGGGAAGAAGCACTTCACAAAGGAATTGAGCTGAGTAATCTGTTCCAACTATTTGAGAGGGAGCATACAGTGTTTGGTAATAGTGAGTGAAAGAATTTGCCATGTCTGAAAGCGTGGGCAGGGTCACGCCTTCCTCAGTGGCAATTTTTGAGATAATTCTAGAGGCGTGATGATGGGAGATTATCCAGAAAAGCAGTTTTCCATTTTATCACCCCAGCCATAGACTTGTGCCGTGGAGGCCCACCACAGAAGCTTGGCAGCCACCATGATTTGAAGTCGTATTTCCTCCCTTACCAGTGAGAGCTGACGAGTGGTCGCTGCCCCAGGAGTAAGAGCCAAAGTGTTCTCTCAACACAGCTCTTGAGCTTTGAGTAGGGTAATATTCTGTAATTTGGCCTGCTCCCGGGAGCGTGCCTAGGGGCATATTTAAGAGCCCCTAAAGCCATTCCAATGACACATTAGTGTCATTTTTGTTATGCTAATGTGGCGTGGAAGGCCAAAAACCCCACACCATATTTACAAAGTGGTGCAATGCATGCATTGCACCACTTTGTAACCCTTTGTGCTACATTATGTAGGTGCCAGGCATAATGTATGCAAAGAGGGCATTCCCCCATTAAGGGGGCCAAAAAATGGCAGAAGGAAATCTAAGATATTTCCTTGCGCCATTTTTCTTGGCACTTTTAATGCCTGCTCAGAGCAGGCGTTAAAAGGAGGCTTCCATTGGTTACAATGGGCCTCTGGGTGCTTTGCAGGAACAGCGTCAGAATTTTTCTGCTAATCCTGCAAAGCACCAGACTGAACAAAGTCCTTGTTCTATACATGCCATGCATTTAATCGCCAAATGGGTTGCACTCCCACGTGGGGATGGCCAATACAGAGAGCCATGGGTGCCTGATCAGAGATGCCTCTTGGTAGAATCTTCACAGAGATAATGTTTCAACAGTCTGGGACGGGCATGCAAAGAAGGTCAATACGTGATTGTGTGTGGTGTGCTGCTGATGTGTGGGTGAACTGCTGATGCCCTGGATGCCAAGCTCGCTAGATGTCGTAGAGCCCTAGAGAGGTGAGCCAGTCAGAGAGGAATTGAATTGTGGTGTTCTGGGATGTAGATGTTGGGCCGAATTCTCCAGGTCTGGGTCAGGGACCACATTAAAGTCACCTCCTATTATTGTTGTGCCTTGCGGAAGGTCTAGGATAACTTTGGAAAGGTCACTCAGGAGGGAGCATAGAGCTGCCGGAGGAGCATAGATGCTTAGAAGGGTGAGCATGCACTCCTCAATCGTGCCACTGAGGGCCAGGAATCAACCATATCTGTCCTTCACTACTTGGTTGACTGTCAGAGGAAAGTAATGGTGCAGGAGAATGCATACCCTCCTGGAGCCTTGCTGAAGGCTGAGTGATATATCCTATTGTACCCCTTATGTGCCAGGAAGGGACAATTGTCACCCAGCAGATAGGTCTCCTGGAGTAGCATGACATCAGTTTGATGCCGTTGGGCATATGTTAGCACTGCTGTATGCTTTATCCTGTCTAGGAGCCCATTAAAGTTCCAGGACAGGAACTTGGTATGTGTAGTCATGGGGGTCAGTGGGGACATAGAGCCATATCAATGGGAAAGTCCACATTTCCCTAGAAGTAGCCCCCGGCCTGTGCCAAACAGGAGGAATCTGGGAATGTTGGAGTGAGGACAAAGAAGGCTTGTCGTGTCTGCCGCACCAGAAGTCTGAAATAGAACATTTGTCAGAACAGAAAAACATGTCTAAATTGACAATGTTAGAACACAAAACCCCAGTGATCTCAAATCTCCCCAACTTCCACCCCATCCCATACTTCCCCAAGAAGCACATGTCACCCACATAATCAATTCTAACCAAAGAACGAAAAGTAGAAATATTGGTTCATGGAGGACCCCTCCTTATAGCGGGCTAAATTGTGGCAAAGAAGTCAGAAGAAGTACATGTTCAAGCATGTGCCCCAGTATGAGCGCAGGTTTGGAGCCTGAGAGGCACATCACAGCACAGGACAGCGGGAGAGATCTGACACTAAGGGGGTCATTCCGACCCTGGCGGTCCATGACCGCCAGGGCCGGGGACCACGGAAGCACCGCCAACAGGCTGGCGGTGCTTCCAGGGCCATTCTGACCGCGGCGGTAAAGCCGCGGTAAGAAAAGGGGAACCAGCGGTTTCCCGCCGGTTTTCCCCTGGCCCAGGGAATCCTCCATGGCGGCGCTGCTTGCAGTGCCGCCATGGGGATTCCGACCCCCTTCCCGCCACCCTGTTTCTGGCGGTTCTTACCGCCAGGAACAGGATGGCGGGAACGGGTGTCGTGGGGCCCCTGGGGGCCCCTGCACTGCCCATGCCACTGGCATGGGCAGTGCAGGGGCCCCCTAACAGGGCCCCATGAAGATTTTCACTGTCTGCTTTGCAGACAGTGAAAATCGCGACGGGTGCTACTGCACCCGTCGCACCCCTGCAACACCGCCGGCTCCATTCGGAGCCGGCTTCTATGTTGCAGGGGCTTTCCTGCTGGGCCGGCGGGCGCCCTTTTGGCGGTCGCCCGCCGGCCCAGCGGGAAAGCCAGAATGGCATTCACGGTCTCCTGACCGCGGAGCGGCCATTTGGCGGTGACCGCATGGCGGGCGGTGCCCGCCACGGTCAGAATGACCGCCTAAGTTTCCCTGGCCATCCTGGAGAAGCCCCCTCCCTCAGAGGCCCCTGGGCAGAGTTGGAGAGCTCCCCTCCATTTGCTTCCTCAACAACTAGCCAGAAGCAATGACGAGATGGATCTCAAGCGCTGTGAGTTTTTCTTTGAATGAATCCGCCTATGCTGGAGTCAGGGCCTGTAATTAGGACGGCCTCTGTCTGTCAGGGAAGGGTCATGTGAGGATCCTGATTGGGGTGAGTGAAAAGGGCGCTCCTCTGTGAGCTATGTCCATGCCATTTCAGGTGTTTCAAATAAGTGGGATTTATTGTTGATGATAACATGGAGTTTAGCTGGAAGCAGGAGACATTACTGTACACCCATCACCCTAAGTGTTTGTTTCGAATCTGAGTAGGAACGGCAGAGTTGTAGGACTTCGTGGGTGTACTCTGGGGATAGGATGACTTTGACAACAACACACACAACAGCAAAGAGCTGTTCAGCATCATCAAAGAACTTGCCAACCCCAAGTCTTGCTCCATCAACCCCCCATCGCAAGACCTCTGCGACTCCCTCGCTGACTTTTTTCACCACAGACATCCATGGCAGCTTCACCTCCCTGATCGCCACGACCACTGCGTCCACCTCCAACCCCAGCGCAGCCAGCCACACCAACCACCTGAGCACCTGGACCCAAACCAACGACGAGGACACCACCAAGACCATGAGCACCATCCACTACTGATCATCCGCCGACCCTTGCCCTTACTATGGGGGTCATTCCAACCCTGGCGGTCGGTGTTAAAGCGGCGGCCAACCCGCCAACAGGCAGGCGGTCAAAAAAAGGGAATTCTGACCCTGGCGGAAACTGCCAACACAGACCGCCACTTTAACACTCCGACCGCCACGGCGGGACTGTTAGGGTTTGTACACAGCAAAGAGCATGTCCCCTCTCACTGCACTAGTGGGTTCTGTAATAGCTCCCTTTTAAACTTACTATTCAAAGCCTTTCTTGTTATCTAACCTTCCCCCCCCCCTAGGCTTCTGTGTATGTTGTTTAATGTGCTGTTTTGTTTACACATTGGGCCTTGCTTTTACCAAGGCTTCTTTAAAACACTCCTCCCTAGGCCATGTGTTAATCCAACTCATTTGCATAATAACTGAAACTCTGCACACCTTTCAAGAACATGTGCAGCATGTGAGGACCACACCCAGCTCTTCAAACCACACCCGGCTCTGCACACCTTCCAAGAACATGTGCAGCATGTGAGGACCACACCCAGCCCTTCAAACCACACCCAGCTCTTCGAACCACACCCAGCCCTGTCTATAAAAGGCATCCCCCGAGCCCCACCCAGTGCTTGTGCTCGTCTACCTCCCGCTTACCTGAGAACAGATCCCTCGGCGCTGGCACTCCTGCTCTTTACAGACTTTCTTTGACTTCAATTGGCGCAGCTGCTGGCTCTTCCTTCTTCCGGTTTCCGGTTCCTCCTTGCCTCTGCCTCTCTCCTACGAGTAACCTGCAAAAGAGAAAGAAGACAAGGTTAGACTGATCAGTATCTCTTGCCAGCAACAAGTAAGTGCAAAACTTTTTATTACATGAGGGAGCTTTGACGGCAATTTCTGGATTCGTGTATAGACAGTTTGAGGCGAAGTGCCTTCCACGAGCATTGTGATTCAGGCTCTTTGTTGCAGGATTATTTTGCAGGACTTTGTGAAGCGGACATTGTTTTTTTTCATGGAACTTTTGGGAATCGAACAGTGGAAACCATTGACAGCAAGGAAAACAGTAAATCAAGGACTTGCACAAATTACATGCTGTATTTTGATGTAAAAGTACAGTATTTGTTTTATAAAAGATTCTGGAAATATGCGAAAAGTGAGTCTGCTATTGGGAATTTAGGCTTTAATTATATTATGATGAATGTTTGATATTGGTAATTCTGATAACGGTATTTGTTTAATTTTTTAGAAGCTTAACAGTAATAGAAAACACATCCCAGAGCAGTAACACATTCCAAACCTGGAAACTAGAGACCAGGATCCAAGAGGTACTTTTAGAAGAGAATTTCCAATAAATAAAGGGATAGTCAGGAACCCATTTAGTAATAGGTTGCACTTATCTGTTCTTTGTTTATGTTTCATTAGGCACCAGTTTCTACAGAAGTCAGAAAGGGCCGCAGATTTGTGCAGCACTTCAACAGTGGAAACGCAGGAACGGTGTTGTCTCTCTTTTTTTTATTTTATCCACTTCCCCCCTTCCCTTGAGCTTCTGTTCTTAGTGCACTGTTTTAAAAACTAGTGTGCTGGAACAAGCAGTTTCAGGGTGGGGTCGGATTGTCTTCAACCTCCATCAGAACTGAACAAGAACTCAGGTGAGCTGGGCTTTGACAGAAGCACAAGCCTTAAAAAATAATTTCAGTTCTGGTGGACGATGAATACCGGGGAAGAAATAGAGGGCATTGACGTCACGGATATGGCGCAGGCCCTAAATGAGGACTTGGCTCATAATGAATCAGTGTCTGGCATCTTGCAACATATGCAAGAGGAAATAGAGAGATTAAAGATGGAGAATACCTCTTTAAAACAGGATTTAAGCAGGTATAAATGTAGGGGATCTCAGTGGAACACAGCTTCTACGCCTTTGTTTAAAACCTCCTCAGAGACAGGGGCGCCATCAAAACATACAACTTTGCCTTCCCCAGTTGAGGTTACTGTTAATGTTCCTAATGTTGTGCCCTTAGCAGCACCTGAACGTTTTCATGGAGATAGTAACAAATTCCATGTTTTTATCAATCAATGTCAATTACACTTCATTTGTAAGCCACAACAGTTCCCTACTGATGATACAAAAGTGGCATTCGTCTTGTCTTATTTGGGTGGCACAGCAGCCAATTGGTCAATTCCTTTCGTGGATAGAGATGATCCCATCCTCCATAATTGGAATCAATTTAAACGTACCATGACCAGCCTTTTTGCAAAACACACTTTCATGCAGGCAAGTGATAATGAGCTTTTAAATCTTAAACAAGGTAACAAGGATTTATTGACCTATCTCACTAGTTTTAATCATTTACTCACCGAGACACAGTGGCCAGAAGAAAAGCGTGTCTCCCTTTTTTATAAAGGTTTGAGAGACGAGTTAAAAGACGCGCTGGCTCATATCATTGATTTGCCAAAAGACTATTCAGACTTTGTAGATTTGTTGTGAAATTAGAACATAGACTAGGAGAAAGAAAGAGAGATAAATACAAACTGGAATCACGGTTAACTTTTATTAGACACGAGAAGAAAGACACAGATAATAAACTCCCTGAACCAGAGCCTATGCAAATAGGGACACTCAGAGGTCCACTCACATCAGAGGAAAAAGAAAGAAGGAGAACATTTCAATTATGTTTATATTGTGGCAGGGCAGGTCACTTTGCCAGAGAATGTCCAGTAAAGCCTAAAACTCCACGAAAGGGTGCTGTTTCCTCCACCTCCTCAACTGAATCGGGAAACGATTAAGCTCGACAAGGGGAGAGGTTACTTGTTCGAGAAAACATCTTAATCAAACCTCTAATGCTGCAGCCTTCAGGGTACGGCACATACCTAGACATTTCATAATTCAGGTCGTTTTAATTGTTACTACCCAAGTGAGGCATTCTCTTCCTGTCCTACTGGACTCAGGCGCGACAGGAAATTTTGTGGATAATAAGTTAGCTGAAATCTTAGGACTTCCTATGTGCCTAAAGCCTTGTCCAGAAGCAGTATGTGCAGTGGATGGGTCAGAATTGACCTCTGGATTAATCACAAAACAAACAAGTCCACTTGTTATGGTCTGTCAGAACGGGCACACAGAGGTGATTAGCTTTGATCTGATAGATACTCCTAATTTTGGTTTGATTCTCGGGGTACCCTGGTTAACAACTCATAACCCAAAAATTGATTGGGTGAATAGAACTGTTACTTTGGATTCCTCTTTCTGTAGAACCAATTGCTATCAAGAAGCAGGTACAGAACAGAGCACAGTATTACACTGTGCTAGTGTTACACAAGATGAACCAAGTCTCCCTCCTGAATATTCTGACTTTAAAGACGTCTTTGATCCAGTAAAGGCTAGTGTGCTGCCCCCACATCGGTCTTATGACTGCCTTATAGATCTTATCCCAGGGGCCCCTTTACCTAATAACAGAGTATATGCTTTGACTGACGAAGAAACCAAATACTTAAGAACCTACCTAGATGACCTACTACAGTCTGGGTTCATCCGTCATTCCACATCTCCAGTGTCATCTCCACTCTTTTTTATCCCGAAGCCGGATAAATCCCTGCGCACGTGTATCGATTATAGAGGACTAAATAAGGCTACAATAAAGAATAAATATCCTCTTCCTCTAATACCTGTGTTGTTGGATCAATTAAGACATTCTACTGTATACACTAAACTAGATCTGCGGGGAGCTTACCACCTGGTCCGAGTAAAAGAGGGGGATGAGTGGAAGACAGCTTTCAAGACAAAGTTTGGTTTATTTGAGTACACAGTAATGCCCTTTGGGTTATGTAATGCCCCTGCGGCCTTTCAGTTCTTTATAAATGAGGTCCTACACGAATTCCTGGACGTTTGTGTCATAGTATACATAGACGACATCCTCATTTACTCTAAGAACTCAGAAGAACATACCCAACATGTTCGTGCAGTATTATCAAAGTTAAAAGAAAATCATCTTTTTGCTAAGTTAGAAAAGTGTACTTTTAATGTCAACAAGGTGGACTTTTTAGGATACTGCCTGTCACCTCAAGGAATAACTATGGATGTAAAGAAAATCAGTGCTATTGCTGATTGGCCAGAACCATCCTCTGTAAAAGATATTCCGAAATTTCTGGGTTTCGCCAATTTTTATAGGAGGTTTATTGCACATTTTGCAGACATTGCAGCCCCAATAACTACCTTGTTGCGGAAAGGGCAACGATTTATTTGGAATGATGAGGCGGCACACGCCTTTCAACTCCTAAAACAAAAGTTCACTTCAGCCCCAATTCTGAAACATCCTGATCCTGACTTGCCCTTTTTTGTTGAAGCGGATGCTTCACAAGTAGCTTTAGGAGGAGTTCTCTCTCAACGAGATGCAGTAGATGGCCAGTTACATCCTATAGCCTTATTACCAGCTGAACAAAATTACACTGTGGCTGAAAGGGAACTACTAGCTATCAAAGTAGCCTTTTCAGAATGGAGGCACCATTTAATGGGAGCCAAGTACCCAGTTACAATCTTTTCTGACCATAAGAACCTACAGTTTTTTGGATCACTTAAAGCACTAACACCACGTCAGATGCGCTGGTTACATTTTTTTAGCACATTTGACTTTGTTATAACCTATAGACCAGGTGCACAACAAATTCAATCTGATGTGTTATCTACATACGGACATACCTCAGACATGAAACAAGATAAAATAGGAGAACCCATTATTCCTCCCCAAAAGTTGTTGGCACCAGTACAACAGAAGGATTTCATCACAGATCTATATAATGCACACATGCAAATAGCACCTCAGGATTGGTTAAAGGATTCCCATAACACAATACAACGAGGTTTATTGTATCACGACAACATGCTGTTAGTGCCCACCTCTGAATTACAAACACAGGTGATAATTTGGCATCACGCCTCACCGTTGGCAGGTCATCCTGGTTGGGTAAAAACCCTGGAAAATGTGCAAAAACACTTTTGGTGGGACACTATAAGAAAGGACATTAAGCAATTTGTCACTACCTGTCCAATTTGTGCAAGACATAAATCTTCTCATAAGGCTCCTGACGGCTTGTTAATACCAATGCCAACACCCAAACAACCTTGGCACACTGTGAGCGTAGACTTTATTGTAGGTTTACCACCTGTAAAATCCTTCACAACAGTGTTGGTTATAGTGGATTTTTTATCTAAAATGGCACATTTTGTACCATTACGGAAATTACCCACGGCGGCAGAATTTGCCGATATTTTTATAAGGGAAATTGTGCGTTTACATGGTTTGCCAAGCAAAGTGGTGTCAGACCGAGGGAGCCAGTTCAACTCCAGATTTTGGAAAAAATTATGTGAAAAACTGAAAATAGATGTGGCCTTATCCACTGCTTTCCACCCAGAGACAGATGGACAGACTGAACGACTGAACCAAACCTTACTTCAAACGCTACGTTGTTTATTGGCTGATTATTCTAGTGAATGGTTGGAAGCTCTTCCTGTAGCAGAGTTTGTTTATAATAATACTGAGCATTCAGCTCTACTTTGCTCACCATTCTATTTCTTGCAGGGGTATCATCCAAGAGCTATACCCATTTTGTTAGAAGATTCCCTGTTGCCTACAGTAACGGATAGACTGACGAGGTTAGGTGACATACAAGACAAAGCCAGGAAACATTTATTAAAGTACAAGGAAAGCATGAAAAGCCAAGCAGACAAACACAGGTCTGAGGCCCCAATGTATAAAATTGGTGACAAGGTATGGCTCTCCACAAAAAACCTAAACATAGAGGGATCCCAAAAGCTGCAACCACGTTTCATTGGACCCTTTAGTATAACTGCCATAGTAAACCCGGTAACAGTAAAATTAGATTTACCAAAAGAATATCCAGTACATACTACATTCCATGTGTCCTTGCTTAAGCCGTACAACTCAAAAACCCGACCTGAACCACCACCTCCACCCATACCAATTAAAGGAAATCTGGAATATGAAGTGAAAAGCATAAAAGACTCAAAAATAATTAGTGGACGTCTGTTTTATTTAGTAGAATGGAAAGGATATGATGAATCTGAGAATTCATGGGAACCAGCATCATATGTACATGCCCCACAGCTGATTAGACGGTTTTATTAAAAAAATCCAGGAAAACCCCGTCCTGTAGGAGGGCCTTTGAGGGGGGCAACTGTTAAGGTTTGTACACAGCAAAGAGCATGTCCCCTCTCACTGCACTAGTGGGTTCTGTAATAGCTCCCTTTTAAACTTACTATTCAAAGCCTTTCTTGTTATCTCACCTTCCCCCCCCCCCTAGGCTTCTGTGTATGTTGTTTAATGTGCTGTTTTGTTTACACATTGGGCCTTGCTTTTACCAAGGCTTCTTTAAAACACTCCTCCCTAGGCCATGTGTTAATCCAACTCATTTGCATAATAACTGAAACTCTGCACACCTTTCAAGAACATGTGCAGCATGTGAGGACCACACTCAGCTCTTCAAACCACACCCAGCTCTGCACACCTTCCAAGAACATGTGCAGCATGTGAGGACCACACCCAGCCCTTCAAACCACACCCAGCTCTTCGAACCACACCCAGCCCTGTCTATAAAAGGCATCCCCCGAGCCTCACCCAGTGCTTGTGCTCGTCTACCTCCCGCTTACCTGAGAACAGATCCCTCGGCGCTGGCACTCCTGCTCTTTACAGACTTTCTTTGACTTCAATTGGCGCAGCTGCTGGCTCTTCCTTCTTCCGGTTTCCGGTTCCTCCTTGCCTCAGCCTCTCTCCTACGAGTAACCTGCAAAAGAGAAAGAAGACAAGGTTAGACTGATCAGTATCTCTTGCCAGCAACAAGTAAGTGCAAAACTTTTTATTACCTGAGGGAGCTTTGACGGCAATTTCTGGATTCGTGTATAGACAGTTTGAGGCGAAGTGCCTTCCACGAGCATTGTGATTCAGGCTCTTTGTTGCAGGATTATTTTGCAGGACTTTGTGAAGCGGACATTGTTTTTTTTCATGGAACTTTTGGGAATCGAACAGTGGAAACCATTGACAGCAAGGAAAACAGTAAATCAAGGACTTGCACAAATTACATGCTGTATTTTGATGTAAAAGTACAGTATTTGTTTTATAAAAGATTCTGGAAATATGCGAAAAGTGAGTCTGCTATTGGGAATTTAGGCTTTAGTTATATTATGATGAATGTTTGATATTGGTAATTCTGATAACGGTATTTGTTTAATTTTTTAGAAGCTTAACAGTAATAGAAAACACATCCCAGAGCAGTAACACATTCCAAACCTGGAAACTAGAGACCAGGATCCAAGAGGTACTTTTAGAAGAGAATTTCCAATAAATAAAGGGATAGTCAGGAACCCATTTAGGAATAGGTTGCACTTATCTGTTCTTTGTTTATGTTTCATTAGGCACCAGTTTCTACAGAAGTCAGAAAGGGCCGCAGATTTGTGCAGCACTTCAACAGTGGAAACGCAAGAACGGTGTTGTCTCTCTTTTTTTTATTTTATCCACTTCCCCCCTTCCCTTGAGCTTCTGTTCTTAGTGCACTGTTTTAAAAACTAGTGTGCTGGAACAAGCAGTTTCAGGGTGGGGTCGGATTGTCTTCAACCTCCATCAGAACTGAACAAGAACTCAGGTGAGCTGGGCTTTGACAGGGACAAACAAACAGCGCGGCGGTGACCGCCAACAGACAGGCGGGAGACAATGTACCGCCCACCCTATCACAACTCACCAATCCGCCACCTTTTCCGGGGCGGGAGCCCCGCCGTTAAAAACACGGCGGAAACAGACTACGAACGGGAAAACGCTCACCTCTACACACTCCACGAGGAATCTGGACAGCATGGAACCAGAACTACACATCATACCAGCTATTGTCTACCTGCTCCTCTACCAGGAGCACGAACGCCGGCGCAGAAGACAACGGTGAGTACTGCACCTACGACACAGAGGAGGGGGGAAGAGAAAAGATTACGGGCACACACATACGCGACACACCCACCCTCACCCACAACTACCTACACATCAATGCAGGGCAACAACTCAGAGTGACACCCCCCAAACCCCGCGGAAGAATGCCAAGACAAAATAAAATGATCATGAAATTCAAATATATTGTAAGGCTAAGTAAAAAATGATTTCCTACATCTATAACTATATACACTTATGTAAATTGTCCTGTCCAAATTGGGTTTCAGTCATTGTACGTGGGCCAATGGGCCTCAACACATGGGCAAAGCCCACACAGGAGACCCGAATCCATTGGAGAGAACACTGCAGGGGCATCAGATAGAAAAACTACAGGCACCTCAGGGGGAAGGGAAGGGGAGGCACCTCAGCCACATGAGTCCACGACGCCAGATCCACGAGGGGCCTCCATGACCACTGTCCCATCCTGGGGAGTGCAAAGCCACAGTCTCACAAGTCTCTACAGTGGGTGGCTTGCCCACTGTGCCATCCTGGGGAGTGCAAAGCCACAGTCTCACAAGTCTCTACAGTGGGTGGCTTGCCCACTGTGCCATCCTGGGGAGTGCAAGGCCACAGTCTCACAAGTCTCTACAGTGGGTGGCTTGCCCACTGTGAAATCCTGGGGAGTGCGAAGCCACAGTCTCACAAGTCTCTACAGTGGGTGGTTTGCCCACTGTTACATCCTGGGGAGTGCAAAGCCACAGTCTCTCAAGTGGATTACAGACTCCACTGGTACTGGAGGAGGCATGGTGCCCAGAGTGCATCGTGCAGCCCTGCCCGACACAGATCCGGGCCTGCCCCTTCTGCCAATGGGCCTTGACTTGAAGGGCCCAGCGGAGCGGTGCTTGAGATGAAGGGCCCAGCGGAGCGGTGCTTGAGACGGCAGTGCCCAGCGGAGCGGTGCTTGAGATGAAGGGCCCAGCGGAGCGGTGCTTGAGATGAGGCGGTGCCCAGCGGAGCGGTGCTTGAGATGAAGGGCCCAGCGGAGCGGTGCAGAGATGAAGGGCCCAGCGGAGCGGTGTTTGAGACGGTGGTGCCCAGTGGAGCGGTGCAGAGATGAAGGGCCCAGCGGAGCGGTGCAGAGATGAAGGGCCCAGCGGAGCGGTGCTTGAGATGGTGGTGCCCAGCGGAGCGGTGCTTGAGATGAAGGGCCCAGCAGAGCGGTGCTTGAGATGAAGGGCCCAGCGGAGCGGTGCTTGAGATGAAGGGCCCAGCAGAGCGGTGCTTGAGACGGCGGTGCCCAGCGGAGCGGTGCAGAGACGAAGGGCCCAGCGGAGCGGTGCTTGAGACGGCAGTGCCCAGCGGAGCGGTGCAGAGATGAAGGGCCCAGCGGAGCGGTGTTTGAGATGAAGGGCCCAGCGGAGCGGTGCTTGAGATGAAGGGCCCAGCGGAACGGTGCAGAGATGAAGGGCCCAGCGGAGCGGTGCTTGAGACGGCGGTGCCCAGCGGAGTGGTGCAGAGATGAAGGGCCCAGCGGAGCGGTGCAGAGATGAAGGGCCCAGCGGAGCGGTGCTTGAGACGGCGGCGCCCAGCGGAGCGGTGCTTGAGATGAAGGGCCCAGCGGAGCGGTGCTTGAGATGAAGGGCCCAGCGGAGCGGTGCTTGAGATGAAGGGCCCAGCGGAGCGGTGCTTGAGATGAAGCGCCCAGCGGAGCGGTGCAGAGATGAAGGGCCCAGCGGAGCGGTTCTTGAGATGAAGGGCCCAGCGGAGCGGTGCTTGAGATGAAGGGCCCAGCGGAGCGGTGCTTGAGATGAAGGGCCCAGCGGAGCGGTGCTTGAGACGGCGGTGCCCAGCGGAGCGGTGCAGAGATGAAGGGCCCAGCGGAGCGGTGCTTGAGACGGTGGTGCCCAGCGGAGCGGTGCAGAGATGAAGGGCCCAGCGGAGCGGTGCTTGTCTTGAAGGGCCCTGTTCAGCGGTTCTTGAGACGGCGGTGCCCTGTTCAGCGGTGCTTGTCTTGAAGGGTTCTGTTCAGCGGTGCTTGTCTTGAAGGGCCCTGTTCAGCGGTGCTTGTCTTGAAGGGCCCTGTTCAGCGGTGCTTGTCTTGAAGGGCCCTGTTCAGCGGTGCTTGTCTTGAAGGGCCCAGCGGAGCAGTGCTTGTCTTGAAGGGCCCTGTTCAGCGGTTCTTGAGACGGCGGTGCCCTGTTCAGCGGTGCTTGTCTTGAAGGGCCCTGTTCAGCGGTGCTTGTCTTGAAGGGCCCTGTTCAGCGGTGCTTGTCTTGAAGGGCCCAGTGGAGCGGTGATTGTCTTGAAGGGCCCTGTTCAGCGGTTCTTGAGACGGCGGTGCCCTGTTCAGCGGTGCTTGTCTTGAAGGGCCCTGTTCAGCGGTGCTTGTCTTGAAGGGCCCTGTTCAGGGTGCTTGTCTTGAAGGGCCCTGTTCAGCGGTGCTTGTCTTGAAGGGCCCTGTTCAGCGGTGCTTGTCTTTAAGGGCCCTGTTCAGCGGTTCTTGAGACGGCGGTGCCCTGTTCAGCGGTGCTTGTCTTGAAGGGCCCTGTTCAGCGGTTCTTGACATGTGTCTCCAGGGCACCATATCCGGCCAATATATGGAGTTCACTCGCCATCCGACTTCTCGCTTGCAGGGCCCTCCTGTGCTGGAGTCCCGGGCCCGTGGGTGTCCTCCTTCACACCCGGAATGGAGGTGGGGCCCTCCTGGGCAGCTCGCCTGCTGCCGGACTTGTCGGCCCTGCTGCCCTTGCCATCCTTCCGTGATTCTCTGTGGCCCTTGCCTCCCTTTGTAGATGTGCCTGGTGGCACCCCACTTCCTGACGGTGCCAGGGTAGTGCCTTTGGAGGCTGCCGTCTCTGGCCTCTCGCGCCGGGCCTTGCCTTTTTTGGATTTTTTCCCAGGGGGTGGGCTGGCTGCCCCTTTACTGCTGGCCGATGTAGCTGCCCTTGAAGGTGGTGGACTCCAATATCCTTGTACTATGGTCCTTGTAGGTCCAGGGGTTGTGGTGGCTGAGGTGCTGATTGGACTCTTACGAGATGGAGGGGGTGGGTCAGGTGATGGAAAGAGGTTAATTTTGGACAGGAAAAACTTTTTAGGAGCAGTGGGAAGGGTAGGTGCAGTGGGTATGGGAGTGGAGGAAGAAGATGTGGTTGTAGGAGAGTCAAGTGTGGTGTCTTTGGGTGCAGGTGCTTGTGACGGAGGCTGTCGTGAGGTGGATGGCTGTTGGGTGGGTGGCTGCCTGCGTTTGTGTGGTTTGGAAGAGGAGGTGACAGACACACTGGGAGAGGACACAGGGGACGTGTAAATGGCAGTGGGGGTGGTGACTGCACGTGTGCGGAGTGTTCTGGTGGGTGTGCTGGTGATGGACGTAGTGGCTGATGATGTTGTGCATGCAAGTGTGAATGGAGACGTCACAGGGAGGGAGGAGGGAGACGAGGAGGAGGGGGACACAGAGGAGGCAGTGGCTGTTGGTATGTTTGCATGTGGCTGTTGCTTGTGTGAATGCTTGTGTGATGTGTGGTGCTTATGTCTGGATGAGCTGCCCTTGGGTGTTGAGGTGTGTGCAGTCTGGTCTGTGGGTGTGTCAGGGATAGGCAGAGGAACAGGGGAGTGGGACTGGGTGGAGGAAGTTTGAGGAGGGAGGCAGGAGACAGGGACAATGGCTGCCGTCAGTGCTGAGGCCAGAGCGTTGAACGATCACTGATGGGCAGCCTGACCCGAATGAATGCCCTCCAGGTATGCATTGCTCCGGTGCACCTCCCTTTCTACCCCCTGGATGGCATTCAAAAGGGTAGACTGCCCAACAATGAGCGTCCTGAGGAGGTCAATGACCTCCTCACTGAGGGCAGCAGGGATAACTGGGGCAGGGCTTGAGGTGCCTGGGGCGAAGGAGATGCCCGCCTTCGTGTGCGAGCGGGCACAGGGCGAACGCTGAGGGGCTGCTTGGAGGGCGGAGCTGGTGCGCTGGGTGGCGGCTGTACCTGTTGTTGCGGTGGGCACGGATGTTGCCGCCACCACAAGGGAGCTCCCTTCCGAGGACGTGTCTGTGTCGCTGATGTCTCCACGTGTCCCCGTTGTGGAGCTCCCCTCGCCCTCCGTCTCACTGGTGAACTCCGAGTCAGTTGCATGGCCCTCCAGGGCCATGTGAGATGCAGCTCCCTCGTGCTCCGATGCCACTTCTCCTCTGCCTGATGATGCTAATGCACACATGAACAGGAAGTGCAGCAAAAAAGGGGGGGGGAATAAAGACATCTTGAGTGCATGCATTGGCAACACAGTTGGCGGAGAGGACAGACACAGAAGCCCCCTGCACTACGCCGCACACTTGGGGTACACTACTCAATCATTGGGACTTGGCCTACAAGCCTATGGATGACAACTGCACACATAGGTGACACAGGGCCATGGATAGCTGTACTTGGCACCCTACAGAGGTGGGGGGCGGGGCACAGGGCCATGCCTTACGGAGGGGCCTAGCCTACAGAAATAGCCCTAGCCTAGGGATACCCACAGCCCTCCTCCCCCACCCAGACACCTCCACTGCGCGCTAAGATAGCAGAATGTGCTGGTACTCACCCCCTTGTGTCTGCTGTGATGTCCTCATGCGCCCATCCAAATCTGGGTAGGCCACCGCCAGGATCCGAGACATCAGGGGGGTGAATTGACGAATTGCACCCCTCCTACGTTGGGAGGCCATCCCCAGCAGAGCCTCCGCGGTCTTCCTGCTCCCGCGGCGGATGTCCTCCCACCTCTTGCTGCAGTGGGTGCCCCGTCTGTTGTGGACCCCCAGGGTCCGGACGTCCTTGGCGATGGCACGCCAAATGTCGATTTTCTGATGGGCGCTGACCTATGTCACATGTACAGGGGGAGAAATAACATTGTCATAATTTTCTGCATGCTCGATGTGAGTGGCCCCCCATCCCCACCCTTGCCATGTGGCACATGCTCTCATCCGTCGTTTGATGCATGCCTCAATCGCTCCCCTCCCCACCATCTTTCATCCACCCGACTCAACACAGGCATTGCCCCCAAAGCATGGTCCCAGTGTACTTACCTGTTGGTCTGGAGGACAGTGGAGTAGCGCATACTGGGGGAGGACCCCATCCACGAGTTTCTCCAATTCTTCAGAAGTGAAGGCAGGGGCCCTTTCCCCAGTCGCAGCAGCCATTGTATCTTCCAGACCGAGGTCACAGCAGCACTTGCAGTATAGGTCCTATCCTGTGGATGATCAGGTCTCGGGTGATTAAGCAGATAGAAAATGGCGGTCACGTCCGTGGCGGTGCGTACCGCGGCGGTGCGTACCGTGACCGCCGGCGCACTTCGTCATTGGCTCCTGAAACCCATAGGGTTCAATGTTAACCAATGCGGCTTTGCGCCGCGGTCTTCGACCGCCTACCGCCACGGTGTGCCACGCCAGCGCATTGACCTCACATCCCATTGTCGCACTTCACAGATCAGGCAGCCGCCATTTCAAGGGCCCACATGGCTTAATTTCTACTGCGTCACACATGCCTAGGCCTTCCATCGACACTCATACAAGCCATTCAATGCATAGAGAATCGTGTACTGTGCAAGCTGTGGGAACGTACCTGTGGGTTGATTGACTCTGTGCTCGCTGTTGTCCTTCCTAGGCACCGTACGCTGCAACTTGCGAGGAGATGGAGGAATGTTCCCGTGTACAGACCGCTGGTGGACCTGTCGACAATGGAGGAACGACATGTCATTCTGACATACAGGCTTGACCGAGCCACTATACAGGAACTGTGTGCCCAGCTGGAGGCAGACCTGATGTCACTCATCCGCCAACCCACAGGGATCCCCCCTCTAGTGCAGGTACTGTCAGTACTCCATTTTTTGGCAAGTGGGTCATTTCAAACAACAGTGGCCATTTCATCAGGGATGTCTCAGCCTATGTTTTCAAAGGTGTTGTCCAGAGTGTTGTCTGCCCTGCTCAAACACATGCGGAGATACATCGTTTTCCCTGAGGTGGGGGATTTGCCTACAGTGAAGGGTTATTTTTATGCCCTTGGACATATTCCCAACATCATTGGTGCCATTGATGGGACACATGTGGCTTTGGTACCCCCCCAGAGAAAGTGAACAGGTGTACAGGAACAGAAAAAGTTATCATTCCATGAATGTCCAGGTGGTCTGTTTGGCTGACCAGTACATCTCCCATGTAAATGCTAAGTTCCCTGGGTCAGTGCATGACGCGTACATCATGCGAAATAGCAGCATCCCTTATGTGATGGAGCAACTACAGAGACACCGTGTGTGGCTAATTGGTGACTCAGGTAACCCCAACCTGTTGTGGTTACTGACCCCAGTGAGGAATCCCAGGACAAGGGCAGAGGAACGGTACAATGAGGCACATGGGCGTACTAGGAGGGTGATCGAGCGGACCTTCGGCCTCCTGAAGGCCACGTTTAGGTGCCTGCATATGACAGGTGGATCCCTAATGTACTCACCAAAGAAGGTGTGCCAGATCATCGTGGCCTGCTGTATGCTACACAACCTGGCTTTGCGACGCCAGGTGCCTTTTCTGCAGGAGGATGGTCCAGATGGTGGTGTTGTAGCAGCTTTGGAGCCTGCGGAGAGTGAAGAGGAGGAAGACGAAGAGGACGACACAGACAACAGGGACACAGTGATACAGCAGTATTTTCAATAACACACAGGTAAGAATCAACACCGGCATTTTACATTTACTTACAGTCTCCTGCCTCTCTATTGTCTGTCCTTTTCACCCAGTGTATGCTAACAGAGTTGTGACTTTCCCTTCCAATTTCAGAGATGTGGGCCCCACTGCGTGACCTCTGCTTTGTTTGCCCATGGACTACAGCTGTGTGACAGTGGTATGTTGTCATCACAATGTAACTGGTCATTTTGGCACGTTTATGTCTAATACATATTTTCAAAAATACAGGCAGACTCCAGATTAGTTGTGTGCAATAAGTGTGTTTATTAAAGTGCTCAATTTTGGGACATGGTTGAAAAACGGTGATGGGTGATGGTGGAGGAATGTCCATGGCAGAGTCCAGATTCTCAGTCTCACAGGTGCATTGTCCATATGCCTGTGGAAGGTGGAGCAGGGGCAGTTTAAGGTTGGACAGGGTGACAATGTGGGACAGTGGGATGACATCAGGGGGTATCCTTTCCTGGCGGGGGTCTTGGCATCCTACTCTGTCTTCTTCCTAGATCTCAGGCCCCGCTTGCGGGGTGGTTCTTCTTCTGCAGGAGGTGGGGTTCTGGTGGCCGGTTGTTCTTGTGTCGGGGCCTCCTGTCCACTAGCGCCGGCGGAGGTGGTAGACTGTTCCTGGTCCATGCTAGTGACAGGGGCCCTTTGTGGTGCCACATGGTCCCGCAATGTGGTGACAATCTGGTTGAGAGCCACAACGTTGGTGCCCATTGCGGAACTAATGTTTCTCAGTTCTTCCCTGAACCCCATAAACTGTTCCTCCTGCAGTACCTGGATCTCCTGGAACCTGGCCAGGACCGTCGCCATCGTCTCCTGGGAGTGGTGGTATTCTCCCATGATGGAGGTGAGGGCCTCATGGAGAATGGGTTCCCTGGGCCTGTCCCCCCCCTGTCGCACAACAGCCCTCCCAGTTCCCCTGTTTCCCTGGGCCTCTGTCCCCTGGACCGTGTGCCCACTACCACTGCCCCCAGGTCCCTGTTGTTGTTGGGGTGGTGGGTTAACCTGGGTGCCCTGTAGTGGTGGACACACCGCTGATTGACGTGTCCTGGAGACAGAGGCATGGGCCCGCTGGGTGGGTGCTGTGCTGGTGTTCCCAGAGGGGGGTAGGTCTGCTGTGGCATGTGGCTGTCTGAGGGGAACCGACTGTCCCGAGGTCCCCGATGGGCCGGGCTGGTCATCTGGGTCCAGGGAGACAGAGCTGCTGTCATCACTGGGGGCCTCTTCTGGGGGTGGGATGGACATTTCTGGACCCTCCTGGGCGGTGTGGTGGCGTTCGGGTCCTGCAGGGGTATAAGAGTATGGTTATTGCTTCTGTGTGTGCCATAGCGTGCAATGGGTGGGTGCCCGTGTACCCCAGTGCTGGCATTCCTTTGTGGGGGCTGTTGTGACGGCGGCTTGTGGGGGAGATGGGTATGTGCAGTGGGCATGCTTAGGTGATGGGTGTCGATGGTTTGTGGTGGCATGCAGGGTTTGGTGTTGGGATGGGTGGGTTGTGATGGTGAGACATTAGCAGGGAGGATGTGTGATGGGGGTGGGGGGGAGGGTGGGGGTATGAGTTGGCATGCTGGTGGGTGGGGGGGATGAAGTAGTTGAGATTAGACTTACCAGAGTCCATTCCTCCGCCTACTCCTGCGAGGCCCTCAGGATGCAGGATGTTCAAGACTTGCTCCTCCCATGTTGTAAATTCTGGGGGAGGAGGTGGGGGTCCGCCGCCAGTCTTCTGCACCGCGATGTTGTGCCTGGATACCATGGAACGCACCTTCCCCCGTAGGTCGTTCCACCGCTTCCTGATGTCGTCCTGATTTCGTGGATGCTGTCCCACAGCGTTGACCCTGTCCACTATTCTTTGCCATAGCTCCATCTTCCTGGCAATGGTGGTGTGCTGCACCTGTGTCCCGAAGAGCTGGGGCTCTACCCGAACTATTTCCTCCACCATGACCCTGAGTTCTGCGTCTGAGAACCTGGGGTGTCTTGGGGGTGCCATGGGGTGGTGGGGATGAGGTGTGGGGTGGTGTTTGCGGTGATGAGTGTGGTGAGTGTAGTGGTGTGTGGTGTTTTGTGCGTGGTTGTTGTGTGGGTGATGGTGTATTGTGCCTCTGTGTGATGGTGTTCTCTATTCTGTGCTGTCTCTCTCTGGGCTTCGTCTCTGATTTGTGGTCGTAGTGGTTTGTGGGTGATGTGGGTGTGTGTTTTATAGTTAATTGGGTGTGTGGGAGTGTTATGTGTATGTGTCTCAGGTGTGTGTATTTCAAATTGTCCAATGTGGCTGTGTTTTGGAGCTGTAGGTGTATTTTGGGTGCGGCGGTGTGTTCCGCCAATGGAATACCGCGGTTGAAAGACCGCCGCGTGAATTCGTGGGTCGTAATGGCATGGGCGTATTTCTGTTGGCGTGACGGTGGAGGTTTGGTCTTCGCCAGTTTAACGCTGGCCGTTGGTGTGGCGGACTTTTGTGGATGTCGGGTTTTTGGCGGTTTGCCTCTTGAGGGTCAGAATGACCGTGGCGGTTTACCGCGGCGGTGTTGTGGCGGCCTTCTGACTGGCGGTAAGCGCCTTTTACCGCCGAGGTCAGAATGACCCCCTATGTCTTCAACAAAGCCGGCCAAATCATCGCCCCTCAACTCCGTGCCATCATCAACAGCTCCTTCGAAACCACCACCTTCCCGGAGAGCTGGAAACACACCGAAGTCAACGCCCTGCTCAAAAAACCCAAGGCAGACACGAAGACCTCAAGAACTACCGGCCAATCTCCCTCCTTCCCTTCACTGCGAAGGTCATCGAGAAGATAGTTAACTGCCAACTGACCCGCTTCCTGTAGGACACCAGCACGCTCGACATCTCCCAATTTGGCTTCCGCAAGAACCACAGCACCAAGACCGCTCTCATCGCCGCAACCGATGACATCAGGATCGTGCTCGACAAAGGAAAAAATGCGGCCCTCATCCTCCTTGACCTCTCAGCAGCCTTCGACACCGTCTGTCACCACACCCTCAGCACACACCTCCACGACGCCGGGACCCCCCACAAAGCCCTGGACTGGATCACATCCTTTCTCTCCGGTAGAACCCAGAGAGTCTGCCTCCCTCCGTTCCTGTCGAAATCCACCAAGACCATCTGTGGAGTCCCAAAAGGATCCTCTCTCAGCCCAACCCTTTTTAACATCTACATGGTGCCGCTCGCCATCATCGTCCGCTCTCATGGCCTCAACATCGTTTCCTACGCGGACGACACCCAACTGATCTTCTCTCTCACCAAGGACCCTGCCACAGCTAAGATCAACCTCCACAATGGACTGCATGCCATCGCCAACTGGATGGAGACGAGCCCCCTCAAACTGAACTCAGATAAGACAGAGATCCTCATCCTCGGCTCCAACCGCTCTGTCTGGGATGACTCCTGGTGGCCAGGCCACCCTAGGAACTGCACCAACTCCCACCACCCAAGCACGGAATCTCAGCTTCATACTAGACTCATTGCTCGCCATGACCCAGCAAGTCAACGCTGTCTCATCCTCATGTTTCAACACCCTTGCATGCTTCTCAAGACCTTCAGATGGATCTTCATTGAAACCAGAAGAATGGTCACCCACGCCCTTGTCAGCAGCAGACTGGACTATGGCAACGCACTCTACGGGGGAACAACAGCCAAGCTCCAGAGGAAACCTCAACATATTCAGAACGCCTCTGCATGCCTCATCCTCATCATCCCACGCCACAAACACATCTCAGCCCACCTCAGAGACCTTCACTGGCTCCCTGTCAACAAGAGGATCACCTTCAAACTCCTCATCCACGCTCACAAGGTTCTCCACGACACAGGCCCTGCCTACCTCAACGAACGTCTCAGCTTCCACGTACCCACCCGCCAGCTCCGCTCCGCCAACCTCGCCCTCGCTACCATCACCCGCATCCATCATACCACAGCCGGCGGCAGATCCTTCTCCCACCTCGCCACCAAAACCTGGACCTCCCTCCCCGTCAACCTACATCTGACCCTAACGGGTGAGTAGCGCGCTTAACAAGTGATTGATTGATTGATTGACATCTCCGCAGCAGAGATAAGCTTGGGATTGGTCCTCCTGGAGGACCTCATCTCTATCTCAAAAGTTAAGAAAGCGGGCTATCACTGGCCTCGAAGATGAGCTTGGTGGCGGTTTATGGATCAGGGCCCAGTGTGCTCGCTCCAATGCAAACCAGGTAGAGAGGCGCGGGGGGCATCCACATTTTGATCCATTGTTCAAGGAAGCCTACCATTGACTGTGGGGGTCACATTTTTCGGGGATGCCAATTATGCGTATATTGTTATGCCGGGAGCAATTTTCAGTGTCTTCGCACATCTGTGCAGTCCAGCGGTACGAGTAAGAAGAGTTGAGACCTGTGTTTTGAGTGATTTCATTTCATCTTCTACAGTGGATAACCACGTATCAGCCTCTGACAGCCGAGCTGTGGCATTGCGGATGTCCTGGAGCAGCAGCACTGTATCCACCTGGACCTCGCCGATCTTTTTTCCACAGCTGTTTTGGAGGTTTGCATTGCCTGAAGGATTGTGGCGAGGTCTCCAGATGCCAGCTCCACATTGACACCCTCTATTCTCATTGCTGTATTGTGATAGTTGTTATAGCAAATTGTTCCATACAGGTTTGAACGAATGAGGACTGGGAGGCATTATCCTTCCCCATGGTCTGAGGTGTGTAGCCAGCAGCTTCTGTTCCTCCTCGGCCCTACACTGCTCACCACCAGCTGTGGCCACAGAAATAGCCATGTCAGAGCACCTGGGTAACTTTGGGGCGAAGTCCTCAGATCCAGTGAGGCAGAGCCTTGCTTAAGGGACCCAGACATCTCTCCTCGGTACAACAATGGGGTGAGCGCCCTCCAGGTGGGCCTAACAGGGAGCAGGCACTGCAGATGGATGTCAAAGAGGGACCGCCAAGTAGGGTGCAGGATATCTAATGTCCACTGTCAAGGTCCAGTGCGCATACCCCAGCTCAGCCCCCGCAAGATGCAAGCAGTGGCACAGGCCCACATCAGGGTGAGAGGTCAGAGAAGCAGTCCCCTCTCCATGGGTCTCCATCCTGTACAGGACCAAGTGGGTATATGCACATCTCAGGGGTTCACCACAGTGGACATCACCCCAGTTCCTTGCCCTCTGATGTATTATCTTTCAGGGTGGGGGGACTCACTTCCATGCCTCAACCAGGGTCCTGTGTCACGTAGGCTGGAGAGAGCCTACAAGACAAAGTTCCCCCCTCTTCTGGGTCACTGCCACCAGTCCTCCTCCGGTGGTTGTGAGGCCTGAGACCCGGGCTAAGACAGAAGGTCCCTCTGTGCCCCTCAGCATGTCACTGCCATTGTGGAGGCCTGGCCGCAACACAAGGGGCAGCAGGTGACGAGACAAGCATGAGGCCCACGCTGCAGATCCACGCTCTCAGGGCCGTCTGCATATCTCCCTCTCACCTGCTTCAGCTATGTTCAACGTTGTTGGGCCGGGGGGCCCGCTTCTCCCGGCCACCGGGCAGAGATAATGCAGGTGGGAACAACACTGTCAAGGGGGGAATGCCGCTTCGCAAGCACACTCGCTCCACCTGGCTGTGCATGGAGGAAATCAGCAAAGACGAAACAGCTTCTGCGAGCTCACCGCCTGGCACCTGCCAGCTCACCTCAGGGCTGCCACACCTTCCACTCATGCCAGCTGATCTCACAGCCCAGATGCTCAGCAGGGAGGTCCCAGGGCTTCGCTCTGCAGAGATCCCGCTGCAGGTACAGGTGGTTCTCCCTGAGATGTCATGCTGCACAGGGGGGCCAGGACCTATCGAAGAGGGCCACAGGACAGGGTTCTCCATCACAGAGATAGTGCTGCTATCTTGAGTAGACAGTACCTGTCTCCATGCCAGCCCGGGAGATCGCCATCACGGTCTCAGGCAGCAGACAAGGACACCATCAACATCAAGTCACTGGTTGCTGGTCCAGGGCAGCTTTGTTACAAATTGATGGCCATGGATTACAGAGGGGATGACAGAGGGGTCCGAAGCACTCTTAGAGTGCGACCAGCATCTTGATACTCAGGCCACGCCCCCCCCCCCATATTCAAACTTTTTATTCATCTATTTATTTGTATGAACTCTAACTTTATGATTTCATAATTTTACCAGTAGTTACATTACTTTAGAGAATGATACCTACCTCTACATCATGTATGGCAATGACGTGTACTCCATATATTACATTGTTTATTTATGTATTATTTGAGGTTGATGGTGAGTTCTAGAATTTCAGGTAACAGTTGTTGCCTGGGGACTGAGAGTTGGCCAGATCCTTCATAGGTTGTGGGTCTGTTGTAGAAATAAACTACAGCTTTGATCTTAACTTGGATGCTTTGCTAAGGTTTCCCTGAAAGAGATTAATTGAGTTAAGAAGCCCAGGGACCATACAAGAGTCTAAAGAGTTAGTGCATGCCAATTATGAAAAACTTATGTAGGTTTTTGTTAGCATAGTGTGTCGAAAATCCCAAGCGGGAGGATCTCGCAATTTTGTGTATCATTTTGTTCCTGGTTTTCACCTAGAGATTTACTTGCACATGCAGCAGAATGTGATTTTCTGGTCCAAGCCTTTAGAGGAAATCCTGCGGTATGCAAAGTACTGCAGAGAGGATTTGGGGCCAGGCTAAAGATAATTTATTTTTAACTTATTTTTATTAGCATTTCTTGGTAACAATAAAGTTACAATTGTATGTCATTTTCAGCATAGAAAGAAGCAGTGTTTAGCTGGCCCCATGATCATAACAAACGGCAAAGTGTGAGAAATTAGTATTAGAACATTTTCATAAATACAATGACTGTTCATTGCAGTGCAGTGAGATGGGGTCATGTACATCAATGTGCTATGCGTCACCATCGTGCAGAATACCTGTCTACTGCCCAGATAGACATCGCATTGTGAGGAAACCATTAAACCTATTTTGACACAGGCTGTGGGTGCAGAGTACAGCAGTTGAACCCATATAATCCAGGTTTCCCCAAGTCCCATATTGCAGATGACCCTGAAAAGGAAGTCCCACCTCAGCGAGTCAAATGCCTTTTCAAGGTCTACTGACATAATAATAGGTTGTGGCTGGAGCAGGGTGTCTGGGAGGTAGAGAATGTGGTATGGCTTTCAGAGATTTAGGGAGGTGCTCTGTTCTGGGATAGACCCATTTTGGTAACTATATTGACGCTGGCATATGGGGAAGAGTGCCATGATCTTACTTAGAATCTCAAAATCCATGTCTAACATGGATAAAGGACGAAATGCAGATGCACAAAAACCCAGTTACTTGGAATTGGGGAGCGGAATGACCGTGGCATCCCTGGTGGATGCTGGCAGGGAACCTAGTTTCAGTGAGTCAGTGAACTAGGCCTTCAGCTTGAGAGCCAGGGTCCCACCGAATGCTGAGTAAAACTCCCAGTTGCCATTCCTTTAATTGCAGATTTGATCTCCTGGACTGAGATCAGGCCTACCAGAGCTTCCCGAGTCACCTGATCAAAAACCTGCAGTGGAGCTCAGCCTGGAAGTTGTGCAGGGTCTCTGAGACGAGGGGTTCCGGCTGTCTATAAAGAGATTTATAATATTCTTGAAAAGATGTGTTGATTGCTTTAGGTGAGTAAAGCATTGCCTCATTGCCTGATAAGATCTGGGTAATAGGGATCCCTTTTATCCCTGGTCTGATGAACCATGCTAATAACCCACCCAGCCTACCCTCCTTATTGTGTGCTCTAGCCACATATTCTTAAAAATCATGGCAGTCCAGGCGTTCCAGTAAAATATCATATTGTTTCCTGGCCTCCCCCAAGTGAGCCCCTGCACCCTCCTCGATCCCCCTGCATTATCAAGTTCATGAAGTTTGCTCTCCAGCATGCTGAGTTCCCCATAAAGCTGTTGCCTAACTCCCAAAGACTGTCCTAGGCAGTGGCCACAGACCACTACTTTTCAACAAAACCTGAGTAGGCTGTGCCCTGATTGTGTGTTAAATAATATGTAATGCCAGTACCTACAGAATCCTTAAAGCTTACATCTTCTAAGTGTAGTGCGTTAAGCAGCCATGTGGGTACCACTGGGTGGTCTTCTGTGGGACAGAATTTCAGTTATAAAGGGCTATGATCCGACAGTCTGCAACCCAAACATTCCATATGAGTCACATATTGGCTAAGCCTGTCCGAGCATTGGAACATATCCAATATGGTGTGTAGCTGATATATGTGAAAGAAATATGAGTAGTCTCTTGTCTGCCCATGCTAGACCCACCAAATATCTGCTGTCCCCCGCTGTCCCATCCATTCTCTGAACCCCTCTGATGTCTTGTGGGCCAAGACTCTGTCAGGGTAGCGGAGCAGAGCGATCAAGTGTAACATCTGCAACTCAGTCAAAGTCTCCTTCAATAATGAGGTTGTCCATTACCAAAGGCGCTAACAATGCATGGAGAAAGGGCACCTGGGGGGTCATTCCGACCCCGGCGGGCGGCGGGCACCGCCCGCCAAAAGACCGCACCGCGGTCAAATGACCGCAGCGGTCATTCTGACTTTCCCGCTGGGCGGGCGGGTGACCGCCAAAAGGCCGCCCGCCCGCCCAGCGGGAAAGACCCAGCAACGATGAAGCCGGCTCCGAATGGAGCCTGCGGAGTTGCTGGGGTGCGACGGGTGCAGTGGCACCCGTCGCGATTTTCAGTGTCTGCAAAGCAGACACTGAAAATCATTATGGGGCCCTGTTAGGGGGCCCCTGCACTGCCCATGCCAGTGGCATGGGCAGTGCAGGGGCCCCCAGGGGCCCCACAACACCCGTTCCCGTCATCCTGTTCCTGGCGGTAAAAACCGCCAGGAACGGGATGGCGGGAAGGGGGTCGGAATCCCCATGGCGGCGCTGCAAGCAGTGCCGCCATGGAGGATTCCCTGGGCCAGGGGAAAACTGGCGGGAAACCGCCGGTTCCCCTTTTCTGACCGCGGCTTTACCGCCGCGGTCAGAATGGCCCAGGAAGCACCGCCAGCCTGTTGGCGGTGCTTCCGCGGTCGTTGGCCCTGGCGGTCGGTGACCGCCAGGGTCAGAATGACCCCCCTGGTCCTGGTTTGGGGCATACACCCTCCATAGCTTCATGTCTTCGCCTAGACGTTTACTGTTAACCAAGACATCCTTCTCTATCAATTTCTGAGTGAGTGAGCACAAAAGGTGATGCCAAATAAGTGGTGGCAAATAATTGCCCCCTTCATCTATGTCTCAATCAGTCTGCCTCCCACGGGTAAGGGGTATTTACTGTAATATTGCAAGCTGTCCTGCTAAAACTCTTCAGGTATCTGTGTATGTTGTGGTGTATAGTCGCAGACCCCATCCTGCGAATGTTCCAGGATAGAAGGGTTAATGTGCAGGGTTAATGTGGGTTTAGCTGGTCATTACCCCAATAGGTGTGAGTGGGACTCAGAGCGGCTCTCACTCTCTCTTCCAGATTCCCCCTCAAAACCAAGCATAAGGACTCTCGAGACAAGCACATAAAATCCTCAGCCACAACCACCCCATCTCTCAAGTAGCCCAGCAACAGCCTGCCCCCCACACCTGAAAAACAACAACATCATTACAAGAAAGCCACCTCCAGTGCCCAGACAGAGGCTATTACAGGAGGTGGGGGGGCTACGCTAGGCAAGTATCACCCATGCCGCCCAAGTCCAAGCATCAAAAACAAATAGGCCCCAGGTGTGCTGGCTGGTCTATAACCCAGTGCCTGAGAGCCGCTAGTCAGTGGCCACAGTTCTGGCTATAATCACTAACATGAGACGTTATCTGAAACTCCAATGTCAATAACAGTAATCCAAGGACAAGCTGTGATCTCTCTCCAACCGAGCAGAAGGTCAGGATCAGTGAGTAGGAAACCATACAAAGACAGCTCCCTCCTTCTAAGTCCTCCTTCTTGGATCAGTTCATCCACAGACTGTGGAGCTACTTTTGGCAGGCACTGTCCATTACTTAGGGAAGTTTCCGCGTCCAGGGGCAGTGATCTGCGCTCCAAGGGGGTGCCAGTGTCAACATCTGCCTTCTGAGACATGACAATCTCAGTAACTGCGAGCAGGGCCACTGCTTGCTCCTGTTCAGTTTGGGAGAGAGATGGTTTGTTCAGTGATCTCCCAATAAGGGTCCCCTGTGAACATTTTCTGGGCCTTTGTTTGTCAAGGCCCGAACAAGGCCTGGCCTTGGGGAGTGTTGATTCAAAGCTGTAGAACTCCATCCAGCTCCAGGCGGCCTCCGGGTCTCGCAGAAATGGGCTGTACTAGCCAGGATGATCCAAAGTTTGGTGGGAAACATCAGGGAGCACTGCAGTCCTTTATCTTGAAGGGCCTTCCTGACTATCAAAAACGAGGCACATTGTGCCTGGACCGTTGCTACAAAGTCTGGAAACACAGAGACTTTGCTATTATCCACTGTGAAGGGGCCATCCATCCACACCCTCTGAAGTGTTATGTCTCTGTCCCAGTAATGAGGCAGTCTAGTCACCAAGGGGTGAGACGGGTGACCCTGTACCAGCGGGTGAGCTGAGACCCTGTGGGCCCGCTCCAGGGAAAAGATGGAGGGTAGGTTGATCCAGTGCCACTTCTGTCCAGAGCCAATTTTCCACATATGCCACCATGTCAGGCCCCTCTGTGCCCTACAGGACTCCACCACTCTGATGTTATCATGGCAGCTGTGACCCTCCATATCCTCAGCATGCCTTTCCAGGATGCACACTCTTTCCGCTAGTCCCTCTGCCTTTTGTGTTAGCACTTATTGTTCAGGTTGCATGTCCCCCATCAAAGTTTCAACATCTTTGACTCGTTCAGCCAATTTATGGTGTTCGCCCCACAGCAGTCCCAGTCCCACAGAAACTGCACTAATGTCATGTTGAAGAGCAGACTTAGGGGGTCATTCTAACCCTGGCGGTCGGTGATAAAGCGGCGGCCAACCCGCCAACAGGCAGGCGGTCCAAAAAATTGAATTCTGACCCTGGCGGGAACCGCCAACACAGCCCGCCACATTAACACTCCAACCGCCACGGCGGGACCGACAAACAGCGCGGCGGTCACCGCCAACAGGCAGGCGGCAGACTATGTACCGCCCACCCTATCACAACTCACCAATCCGCCACCTTTTCCGGGGCGGGAGCCCCGCCGATAAAAACACGGCGGAAACAGACTACAAACGGGAAAACGCTCACCTATACACACTCCACGAGGAAGGAGGACAGCATGGAGCCCGAATTACACATCCTACCGGCTATTGTCTACCTGCTCATCTACCAGGAGTACGAACGCCGGCGCAGACGACAACGTGAGTACTGCACCTACGACACAGGGGAGGGGGGAGGAGGAAAGCTTACGGGCACACACATACGCGATACACCCACCCCCCCAACCCACCCCCCCAATACCTACACACCAATGCAGAGCAACAAGTCAGAGTGACACCCCCAAACCCCCCGGAAGAATGCAAAGACATAATTCAAATGAAGTTTAAAATTTATGTATAAAATAGGTTCATTGAAGTCATGGTAAATATGCCATATGAAATATACAAAAGAAATAATGAACATAGTGCAAAGTATAAACATAGTCAATAAGTCCTGCACAGTCCGTTCAATATCCATAGTCCGTGGGCCAATGTGTACAAACACATGGGCAAAGCCCACACAGGAGACCGGATACCATTGGAGAGAACACTGCAGGGGCATCAGATGATAAAGCAACCGGCACCTCAGGGGGAAGGGAAAGGGGGGCACCTCAGCCACATGAGTCCACGACGCCAGACCCACGAGGGGCCTCCATGCCCACTGTACCATCCTGGGGAGTGCAAAGCCACAGTCCATCAGATGGATAACCGACTCCACTGGTATTGGAGGAGGCATGGTGCCCAGAGTGCTTCGTGAACACCTGCTCGACACAGAACCGGCCCTGTCAATGGACCAGCGGTGCTTGAGACGGCGGTGCCCAGCGGAGCGGTGCTTGATACGGCGGTGCCCAGCGGAGCGGTGCTTGAGATGAAGGGCCCAGCGGAGCGGTGCTTGAGAGGAAGGCCCCAGCGGAGCGGTGCTTGATAGGAAGGGCCCAGCGGAGCGGTGCTTGAGATGAAGGGCCCAGCGGAGCGGTACTTGAGATGAAGGCTCCAGCGGAGCGGTGCTTGACAGGAAGGCCCCAGCGGAGCGGTGCGTGAGATGAAGGGCCCAGCGGAGTGGTGCTTGAGACGGCGGTGCCCAGCGGAGCGGTGATTGAGATGACGGCCCAGCGGAGCGGTGCTTGAGATGAAGGGCCCAGCGGAGCGGTGCTTGAGATGAAGGGCCCAGCGGAGCGGTGCTTGAGAGGAAGGCCCCAGCGGAACGGTGCTTGACAGGAAGGGCCCAGCGGAGCGGTGCTTGAGATGAAGGGCCCAGCGGAGCGGTGCTTGAGATGGCGGTGCCCAGCGGAGCGGTGCTTGAGATGAAGGGCCCAGCGGAGCGGTGCTTGAGGGGAAGGCCCCAGCGGAGCGGTGCTTGACAGGAAGGGCCCAGCGGAGCGGTGCTTGAGATGAAGGGCCCAGCGGAGCGGTGCTTGAGACGGCGGTGCCCAGCGGAGCGTTGCTTGAGATGAAGGGCCCAGCGGAGCGGTGCTTGAGATGGCGGGGCCCTCTTCAGCGGTGCTCTTCACGGCAGGGCCCTGTTCAGCGGTGCCTGTCTTGGCGGGGCCCTTTTCAGCGGTGCTCCTCACGGCGGGGCCCTGTTCAGCGGTGCTTGTCTTGGCAGGGCCCTCTTCAGCGGTGCTCTTCACGGCGGGGCCCTGTTCAGCAGTGCCTGTCTTGGCGGGGCCCTCTTCAGCGGTGCTCTTCACGGCGGGGCCCTCTTCAGCGGTGCTCTTCACGGCGGGGCCCTGTTCAGCGGTGCCTGTCTTGGCGGGGCCCTCTTCAGCGGTGCTTGTCCTGTCTTTCAAGGGAGCCAGACCTGGCCAAGACTCCCCGCTTAGTCGCCCTCCGACCTTGCAGTAGCGGGGCCCTCCTGTGATGGAGTCTTGTGCCCGTTGGTGTCGTTCGTCACACCCGGTATGGGGCTGGTGGGGCCCTCCTGGTGCACTCGGCTGCTGCATGTCTTCTCCGTCCTGCTGCCCTTGCCCTCCTTCGCTGCAGCTCTCTGGCCCTTGCCTCCCTTAGATGTTGTGGCAGGTGACGTGGCAAGGCCACTCTCCTTGGTGGCAGCCGTCTCAGGCTTTTCGCGCCGGCCCTTAATTTTTCTTGTCCTCTTCCCAGGGGGTGGGCTGGCTGTCCCCTTGCTGCTGGCCGATGTTCCTTCCCTAGGAGCTGGTGGACTCCAATAGCCCTGCACTATGGTGATACTAGATGCAGGGCTGGTGGTGGCTGAGGTGCTCTTTGGACTCTTACCAGATGGAGGGGGTGGGTCAGGTGATGCAAAGAGGTTAATTTTGGAGAGGAAAAGTTTTTTAGGAGCAATGGGAAGGGTAGGTGCAGTGGGTATGGGAGTGGAGGAAGAGGATGTGGTTGTAGGAGAGTCAAGTGTGCTGTCTTTGTGTGCAGGTGCTTGGGCTGGAGGCTGTCGTGAGGTGTATGGCTGTTGGGTGGGTGGCTGCCTGCGTTTGTGTGGTTTGGAAGAGGGGGTGACAGACACAGTGGGAGAGGACACAGGGGACGTGTAAATGGCAGTGGGGGTGGTGACTGCACGTGTGCGGACTGTAATGGAGGGTGTGCTGGTGATGGAAGTACTGGCTGATGGTGGTGTGCATGCAGGTGTGAGTGGAGACGTCACAGGGAGGGAGGAGGGAGACGAGGAGGAGGGGGACACAGAGGTGGTGGTGACTGTTGGCATGTCTGCATCTGGATGTTGTTTGTGTGAATGCTTGTGGGATCTGTGGTGCTTATGTCTAGATGAGCTGCCCTTGGGTGTTGAGGTGTTTGCAGGCTGGTCTGATGGTGTGGATGGGATAGGCTGAGGAACAGGAGACTGGGACTGGGTGGAGGGAGTTAGAAGAGGGAGGCTGGAGACAGGGACAATGGCTGCCGTCAGTGCTGAGGCCAGAGCGTTGAACGATCGCTGATGGGCAGCCTGACCCGAATGAATGCCCTCCAGGTATGCATTGCTCCGATGCACCTCCCTTTCCACCCCCTGGATGGCATTCAAAAGGGTAGACTGCCCAACAATGAGCGTCCGGAGGAGGTCAATGACCTCCTCACTGAGGGCAGCAGGGGTAACTGGGGCAGGGCCTGAGGTGCCTGGGGCGAAGGAGATGCCCACCTTGGTGTGCGAGCGGGCACGGGGCGAACGCTGAGGGGCTGCTTGGAGGGCGGAGCTGGTGCGCTGGGTGGCGGCTGTACCTGTAGTTGCGGTGGGCACGGATGTTGCCGCCACCGCAAGGGAGCTCCCTTCCGAGGACGTGTCGGTGTCGCTGGGGTCTCCACGGGTCCCCGTTGTGGAGCTCCCCTCGCCCTCCGTCTCACTGCTGAACTCGGAGTCGGTTGCATGGCCCTCCGGGGCCATGTGAGATGCAGCTCCCTCGTGCGCCGATGCCACTTCTCCTCCGCCTGATGATGCTAATGCACACATGCACAGGAAGAAAAAGAAAATGGGTGGGGGGGAGAAATGAAGACAGGTTGAGTGCATGCATTGGCAACACCGTTGGCGGAGAGGACAGACACAGAAGCCCCCTGCACTACGCTGCGCGATCGGGGTACACTACTCAGTTCTTGTGACTAGGCCTACAGGTCTATGGACGACAAATGCACACATGGGTGATGCAGGACCATGGATAGCTGTACTTGGCACCCTACAGAGGTGGGGGGCGGGGCACAGGGCCATGGCTAACGGAGGGGACTAGCCTACAGAAAGCGCCCTGGCCTTGAGTTACCCACAGCCCTCCTCCCCAACCCAGACACCTCCACTGCGCGCAAAGATAGCAGAATGTGCTGATACTCACCCCCTTGTGTCTGCTGTGATGTCCTCACGCGCCCATCCAAATCGGGGTAGGCCACCGCCAGGATCCGGGACATCAGGGGGGTCAATTGGCAGCTGGCACCCCTCCTACGTTGGGAGGCCATCCCCAGCAGAGACTCAGCGGTCTTTCTGGTCCCGCGGCGGATGTCCTCCCACCTCTTTCGGCAGTGGGTGCCCCATCTGTTGTGGACCCCCAGGGCCCGGACGTCCTTGGCGATGGCACGCCAAATGTCGATCTTCTGATGGGCGCTGACCTATTTGACATGTACAGGGTGGGAAAGGAAATATCATCACTTTTCTGCATGGTGGATGTGAGTGGCCCGCCCTCCCCAACCTTGCCATGTGGCACATGTTCCCATCTGTTGTGCGTTGCACTCCTCATTCGCTCCCCTCCTCACCATCTTACATACACCCCACTCAACACAGGCATAGCCCATTCAGCGTGCACCCTGTGTACTAACCTGTTGGTCTGGAGGACCGTAGAGTAGCGCATACTCGGGGAGGACCCCATCAACAAGTTTCTCCAATTCTTCGGAAGTGAAGGCAGGGGCCCTTTCCCCAGTCGCAGCAGCCATTGTATCTCCCAGACCGAGGTCACAGCAGCACTTGCAGTATAGGTCCTCTCCTGTGGATGATCAGGTCTCGAGTGATTAATCAGATAGAAAATGGCGGTCACGCCCACGGCGGTGCGTACCGCGGCGGTGCGTACCGCGACCGCCGGCGCACTTCGTCATTGGCTCCTGAGACCCATAGGGTTCAATGTTAACCAATGCTGCTTTGCGCCGCGGTCTTCGACCGCCTACCGCCACGGTGTGCCACGCCAGCGCAGTGACCTCACATCCCACTGTCACACTTCACAGGTCAGGCAGCTGCCATTTCAAGGGCCCACATGGCATGATTTCTACTGCGTCACACAGGCCTAGGCCTTGCATTGCCACTCATACAAGCCGTTCCATGCATAGCGATTCGTGTACTGTGCAAGCTGTGTGAACGAACCTGTGGGTTGCTTGACTCTGTGCTCCATGTTGTCCTTCCTAGGCACCGTCCGCTGGGACTTGCGAGGAGAAGGATGAATCCTCCTGTGTACCGACCGCTGGTGGACCTGTCGACAATGGAAGAACGACATATCATACTTACATATCGGCTTGACAGAGCAACTATACATGAACTATGTGCCCAGCTGGAGACAGACCTGATGTCCCCCATCCGCCAACCCACAGGGATTCCCCCTCTGGTGCAGGTTCTGTCAGTACTCCATTTTTTGGCAAGTGGGTCGTTTCAGACAACAGTGGCCATATTATCTGGGATGTCTCAGCCTATGTTTTCTAAGGTTTTGTCCAGAGTGTTGTCTGCCCTGATGAAATACATGCGGAGCTACATTATTTTCCCTGAGGTGGGCGAATTGGCTACAGTGAAGGGTGATTTCTATGCCCTTGGACATATCCCCAACATCATTGGGGCCATTGATGGGACCCATGTGGCTTTGGTTCCCCCCAAAGACAGTGAGCAGGTGTACCGAAACAGAAAAAGTTATCATTCGATGAATGTCCAGGTGGTCTGTTTGGCTGACCAGTACATCTCCCATGTAAATGCCAAGTTCCCTGGGTCAGTGCATGACGCGTATGTCATGCGAAATAGCAGCATCCCTTAAGTGATGGAACAGCTACAGAGACACCGTGTGTGGCTAATTGGTGACTCTGGTTACCCCAACCTGTCGTGGCTACTGACCCCAGTGAGGAATCCCAGGACAAGGGCAGAGGAACGCTACAATGAGGCCCATGGGCGAACTAGGAGGATCATAGAAAGGACCTTCGGGGTCCTGAAGGCCAGGTTTAGGTGCCTGCATATGACAGGGGGATCCCTCATGTACTCACCAAAGAAGGTGTGCCAGATCATCGTGGCCTGCTGTATGCTTCACAATCTTGCATTGCGACGCCAGGTGCCTTTTCTGCAGGAGGATGGTCCAGATGGTGGTGTTGTTGCAGCTGTGGAGCCTGTGGAGAGTGAAGAGGAGGAAGACGACGGGGACGACATGGACAACAGGGATACAGTCATACAACAATACTTTCAGTAGCACACAGGTAAGAAACAACCACCCCAATTTACATTTACTTAAGGCCTCATGCGTCTCCACTGCCTGTGTTTCCCCCCAGTTCCTGTTAACTGATTTGTGACTTTCCCTTCCCTTTTCAGAGCTGTGTGACCCACTGCCTGACTTCAGCTTTGTTTGCCCATGGACTAAAGCTTATTGAAATTGGTATGCTGTCATCACAAAGTAACTGGACATTATTGAACCGTTATGTGTAATACATTTGTTAAGAATACAAGCAGACTCCTATTTATTTAAGTGGAATAAGTGATTTATTTAAAGTGCTAGATATAGGTAAATGATTGGGAAGCGGGGATGGGTGGGGGTGGAGTAATGTCCATGGCAGAGTCCAGTTCTCAGTCGCACAGGTGCATTGTCCATATGCCTGTGGAAGGATGGAGCAGGGGCAGTTCAAGGTTGGACAGGGTGACAATGTGGGACAGTGGGATGACATCAGGGGGTATCTTAGGCTGGCGGGGGTCTTGCAATCCTACTCTGTCTTCTTGTGAGATCTCAGGTTCCGCTTGCGGGGTGGTTCTTCTTCTGCAGGAGGTGGGGTTCTGGTGGCCTGTCGTTGTGTGGGGGCCTCCTGTCCACTGGCGCCGGCGGAGGTGGTAGGCTGTTCCTGGCCTGGGCTAGTGACAGGGGCCCTTTGGGGTGCCACATGGTCCCGCAATGTGGTGACGATCTGGGTAAGGGCCAGGACGATGGTCCCCATTGCGGAACCGATGTTCCTCAGTTCCTCCCTGAACCCCATGTACCGTTCCTCCTGCAGTTCCTGGATCTCCTGGAACCGGGCCAGTACCGTCGCCATCGTCTCCTGGGAGCGGTGGTATGCTCCCATGATGGAGGAGAGGGCCTCTTGGAGAGTCGGTTCCCCGGGCCTGTCCCCCCCCTGTCGCACAGCAGCCCTCCCAGTTCCCCTGTGTTCCTGGGCCTCTGTCCCCTGGCCGTTGTGCCCACTACCACTGCCCCCAGGTCCCTGTTGTTGTTGGGGTGGTGGGTCAACCTGGGTGCCCTGTAGTGGTGGACACACCGCTGATTTACGTGCCCTGGAGACAGAGGCATGGGCCTGCTGGGTGGGAGCTGTGCTGGTGTTCCCAGAGGGGGTTGGGTCTGGTGTAGCCTGTGGCTGTCTGTGGGGAACCGACTGTCCAGAGGTCCCCGATGGGCCGGGCTGGTCGTCTGGCTCCGGGGAGACAGAGCTGCTGTCATCGCTGGGGGCCTCTTCTGGGGGTGGGATGGACATCTCTGGACCCTCTGTGGCGGTGTGGTGGCGTTCGGGTCCTGCAGGGGTATAAAGGTATGGTTATTGCTTCTGTGTGTGGGATTTCGTGTGATGGGTGGGTGTCCGTGTACCCATGTGCAGGCATTTCCTTGTGGGGGCTTTTGTGAGGGTGGCTTGTGGGGGTGATGTGTATGTGTGCAGTGGGCATGCTTTGGTGATGGGTGTCCATGCTTTGGGGTCGCATGCAGGGCTTGGTGTTGGGATGGGTGGGTTGTGATGGTGAGGCTTTTGCTAGGGGTTGGTGTGATGGGGGAGGGGGTGAGGGTGGGGGTGGGGGTATGATTTGGCATTCAGGTGGGGTGGGGGTGGGAAGCAGTAGTGAAGATTTGCCTTACCAGAGTCCATTCCTCCGCCTACTCCAGCGAGGCCCTCAGGATGCAGGATGTGCAAGACTTCCTCCTCCCACGCGGTAAATTCGGGGGGAGTAGGTGGGGGTCCGCCGCCAGTCTTCTGCACCGCTATGTTGTGCCTTGATACCATGGAACGCACCTTCCCCCGTAGGTCGTTCCATCTCTTCCTGATGTCCTCCCGATTGCGTGGATGCAGTCCCACCGCGTTGACCCTGTCCACTATCCTTTGCCATAGCTCCATCTTCCTGGCAATTGTGGTGTGCTGCACCTGTGCCCCGAAGAGCTGGGGCTCTACACGGACTATTTCCTCCACCATGACCCTGAGTTCGGCGTCACTGAACCGGGGGTGTCTTTGGGGTGCCATGGGGTGGTGTGGTTGAGGTGTGGGGTGGCGTTTGTGGTGATGAGTGTGGTGCGTGTGGTGGTGTGTGGTGTTTGGTGCGTGGATTCTGTGTGGGTGATGGTGTTGTGTGCCTCTGTGTTGTGGGATTCTCTATTCTGTGCTCTGTCTCTAGCCTTCGTCACTGATTTCGGGTCGTAGGGGCTTGTGGGTGATGTGGGTGTGTGTTTTATATTGTGTTGGGTGTGTGGGAGTGGTGTTATCAGGTGTGTGTATTTCGAACTGACCAATGTGGCTGAGTTTTCTATGGGTGTGTGTATTTTGACCGCGGCGGTGTGTACCGCCAATGGAATACCGCGTTTGAAAGACCGCCGCGTGGATTTGTGGGTCGGAATGGTATGGGCGTATTTCTGTTGGCGTGACGGTGGAGGTTTGGTCAGCGCCATTTTTTCGCTGACCTTTGGTGTGGCGGATTATTGAGGATGTCGGGTTTTCGGCGGTTTGGCAGTTGCGGGTCAGAATGACCGTGGCGGTTTGCCGCGGCGGTGTTATGGCGGTCTTCTGACCGGCGGTAAGCGCCTTTTACCGCCGAGGTCAGAATGACCCCCTTAGTGTCGGCTATGGCTCTGAGTGTCTTGTCAAAATGAAAATGCACTGATGCATCTGAGTTTTCAAGCCCTGTGGCATCTGCAGCTGATGGGGGAGAGTTTTCTAAGGTGCTGGACTGCGTGGCTTAGCCTTTAGTGCTCCCATTGCCACAATGTCCTATGTTCTGAAGAAAGTGTTGCAATCCTACCTAGATCAGCAAAGGCAGACAAGAGGGCTCTGGAGTTTCAGGAGTCTGGCTGGGGCATCGTGGAAGGGACAATCTGCAGGTACCAGCAATGCCACCACAGAGTATCAGAGCCGGAGAGCCATAACCCCAATGCACACCGCCTTTGGGACTTACAGTCCACAGACAGACAGTTAACAAGACTGATGGGCAGGAGCGCAACTCCCTCCAGTCACCTGGCAAATCAGTTCTCCTCACCGACCATAAGTACAGTGTTATACAGTAGTAGTAGGTGTCACTGGTGGCCATTCGGCAGGGCCACTGGGTCTCGCCCTCATCTGTGTCACGCCCTGTGGTATTCCACCCTTGGTCGCCCTCTCAAAGTAGCCCTTTTCATCCAGGTCATTCCTGCTCTCAAGGCCAGAGGGGTTCCCCACAGGCTCCTCAAACCCTCTCAGGGGAGAAGTGGGGCACAAGGGGTCAAGTAGTTC
This sequence comes from Pleurodeles waltl, assembly GCF_031143425.1. NCBI lineage: Eukaryota > Metazoa > Chordata > Amphibia > Caudata > Salamandridae > Pleurodeles > Pleurodeles waltl. The sequence continues at coordinate 353,176,285 of NC_090438.1, forward strand.
TGCATTGGTGACCCAATCGAACCGCAGTAGTCTGTAGGGTTAATCAAGGCCCCATGGGCCCTGTCACACCAAGTGGCAGCGCACACCCATCTGTACTTCAATGTCCATAAGCCCCACAATGTGCCCCTGGCCTCTCAAGTGGGGGGAAAAGATGGAGGGGGGAGCCAGCTCCAATGGCCAGTTATGTTGCAAGGGCCTTCTGTCTTGTGCCCCGATCATGGCCCGATACCTTGCTTTGTGGCAGGTCCCAGAGCTAGCCACTCTGTACCAAACTCACTGCTCACTGTAAGCTCCTCCATTCGTCACCCCGCCAGCAGAAGGACCTATTCTCTGTACGCAGTGATGCTGCTTTTAAGGACACACCTGTCCTGGGCTGTGTTGTTGCAGACCAGGATCCCCCGCAGGTTCCGGAAGCCTGGCGTCCCAGGCAAAGCTGCAGCCCGATGAACCCAATGGGCCTCCGCAACTGCAGGCTGGGCCTGTGGTAAGCGTGAACCCTGGTGGAGTCCCCAGGGGAGGTGAAGTTTACACTTCCCCAAGGGTGTCACCTCCACACCTTTTCTGTGCTGCTGCGGCTCTGCTGCCAACCTCCAGCTCCAGTTGTGAAGGCCCTAGGTTCTGCACTCTAGCTGTTGTTAGTCTGCCTGTTCTTCAACCTTGGTGACTGAAGGGTCTGCAATGTGCCTCGCAATCTTGGGTGGGTGGTGGGGCGGAAATGCATCCAGCTCCTGTTCCCGGGATGCGCAGAAGCCACATTGGTTGTCACACTGAACAAGGCTTCTCCTGTTGGATCCTTTTGGCAGCCTTAAACTGCCATCTTGCTGGTCCGGGTCTGGTATGCCGCCCAACCTCAGGATCAGTCAGTGCAGAGGTATCACCAATTTCTAGCCCCTGGCTTGTCTCTGTGGGCACCCATGCGTCTCCACTGTGTTAGCAGCTGGTCAATAGTTGCCCCAGGCTATCATGGAACAGGATAATTAATGGTTTGTGTGGAGCAGCAGGCTCACACGTCCACCATCTTCGGCGTCCAAGCCATTCCCCCAGCCAGACAAAAGAGAATTAAGAAGAAATTAATGTTGACTCAGAAGTTAGGCCAGAGGCGCTTCCAGAGTGGCACCTACCCAGCGAATTCTGACTATAGTTCTAGTGATGGAAATGGAATGCAGGGAGTTGTGATTATATGACGGAACACCGAATTAAAAACAACTACTAACCTTAACAACGCTAATGATTTTACCACGAATGCCTTAACAACGATATTTCGTTGTAAAGGCATTCCTGATAAAATCATTAGCAATAGGCACCATTCACCCTACATCCCTCACCCCACCCCCCCAACCGCACCCCAAAACCTAAAACCCCCTGACCCTCCACCCACTCCCCAAACCCAAAAACGCCCCACCCCCCCAACCCCACCCCAAAACCTAAAAACCCCTGACCCCCACCCACTCCCCAAAACCAAAAACGCCCCACCCCCCCAACCCCACCCTAAAACCTAAAACCCCCTGACCCCCACCCACTCCCCAAAACCAAAAACGCCCCACCCCCCAACCCCACCCCAAAACCTAAAACCCCCTAACCCCCCACCCACTCCCCAAAACCAAAAACGCCCCACCCCCCCAACCCCACCCCAAAACCTAAAACCCCCTGACCCCCCACCCCCTCCCCAAAACCAAAAACGCCCCCCCCCCCCAACCCCACCCCAAAACCTAAACCCACCACTTACCTTCGCCAACTCCCTTCTTTGTACCTTAACCACGCATGTTCGTTGTTCAGAACATACTTAGTTAAGGCACAAAAATACGAAGTCGTGGTTAAAAAAAGCATTGTTACGCTTTCGTTAACCACGACTTTCGTAATAAAAAAGTCATAAAAAAGGATGTTTACCGGGAGTAGTATATCAAGGTCAGATAATATAAGGTGCAAATGGTGTCCCATCAGGTGGAGTATGAGGCATGCCTGTTGACCTGAATTCAGAAATGGATATAGCTATGTTAAAGAAAACAACATTGGCCCTCATTCCGGGCAGCGGAAGCACCGCCAACAGGCTGGCGGTGCTTCCTGGGCTATTCTGACCGCGGCGGTAAAGCCGCGGTCAGAAAAGGGGAACCAGTGGTTTCCCGCCGGTTTTCCCCTGGCCCAGGGAATCCTCCATGGCGGCGCTGCTTGCAGCGCCGCCATGGGGATTCCGACCCCCTTCCCGCCAGCCTGTTTCTGGCGGTTTTCACCGCCAGAACCAGGATGGCGGGAACGGGTGTCGTGGGGCCCCCGCATGGGCAGTGCAGGGGCCCCCTAACAGGGCCCCACAAAGATTTTCACTGTCTGCTTAGCAGGCAGTGAAAATCGCGACGGGTGCCACTGCACCCGTCGCACCCCTGCAACTCCGCCGGCTCCATTCGGAGCCGGCTTCACTGTTGCATGGGCTTTCCCGCTGGGCCGGTGGGCTCTCTTTTGGAGGGCGCCCGCCGGCCCAGCGGGAAAGTTGGAATGACCGCCGCGGTCTTTTGAGCGTTGGGCGGTCATTCGGCGGTGACCGCATGGCGGGCGGCGACCGCCGCCCGCCGCGGTCAGAATGACCTCCATAGTGTTATTATTGTAATATGTTGGACCACTGGAAGCGTGTACGCTGTTCAAATACAAATTGAATACAGTTTGATGGCCAAGGGCCTAATATGAATGCTATGCCAGCTTCAAATAGGCAAATGCACTAATCTCCTAATCCTAACATGCCCCAAACCTTCTTGATGCAGCATCATCTGAACACTCCAAGATATAATGAGAACGCAGGTACACAAGATCCACAGAACCCCTTCTCGAGTTCAGAGACTTTCCAACAGTTCCTGGAAGTTTACACTTTCTGAGCTCCAGGATCTGATCAATCACAATGACAATGTCTGAGAGTAGAGGAAGATTATGGGGGTCATTCTGACCCTGGCAGTCACCCACCGCCCGGGCCAATGACCGCGGAAGCACCGCCAACAGGCTGGCGGTGCTTCCTGGGCCATTCTGACCGCGGCAGTAAAGCCGCGGTCAGAAAAGGGGAACCGCCGGTTTCCCGCCGGTTTACCCCTGGCCCAGGGAATCATGGGGATTCCGACCCCTTTCCCGCCATCCTGTTCCTGGCAGTTTTTACCGCCAAGAACAGGATGGCGGGAACGGGTGTCGTGGGGCCCCTGGGGGCCCCTGCACTGCCCATGCCACTGGCAGTGCAGGGGCCCCCTAACAGGGCCCCATAATGATTTTCAGTGTCTGCCTCGCAGACACTGAAAATCACGACGGGTGCCACTGCACCCGTCGCACCCCAGAAACTCCGCCGGCTCCATTCGGAGCCGGCTTCATCGTTGCTGGGTCTTTCCCGCTGTGCCGGCGGGCGGCCTTTTGGCGGTCACCCGCCGGCCCAGCGGGAAAGCCAGAATGGCTGCCGCGGTCTTTTGACCGCGGTGCGGTCATTCGGCGGTTCCCGCCAGGCGGGCGGCTACCGCCGCCCGCCGCGGTTGGAATGACCGCCTATGTGCTTGGAGCAGTCTTGGAGGTAGACCAGAGTGGACCATATGCAGAAGGAGAATTACATCCCATAACATTTTTGATCCACACTGGTGCAACCAGTTCTTCTGTTAGGACAGTGGAAGTCCCAAACCTACCCCTCTCTAGAAAGCAAATCCAAGTTGTAGCTGTGACAGACAGACGTCAGTTTGTGATATGTGATTCTAGTCCAGAAGGCCTGTTACATAGGGACATCTTATGCAAAATTAACTGTAATTTATTGTACACCAGATAGTGTCAAGCTTCAAATAAATGATGAGGATGCTAAATTTAAATTAAGTACTCAGAAGCCTATTGTGGAGCTATTTCTTGTTTTGACAAAAGGAGACCTACCACCCAACTTAAAGGACTCTGTAAAGGAGAAAGTCTGGGATTATTCCGGCAAAGACATTGGTCTGATCAAAAGTGTTGAATCTGTACAGGTAACAAACAAGATGCTAAATTTCTCCAATTGCCACAATATACCCTCTTGCCAGGGGTGTTGTAGGGCCACTGCTTAATCTCCATTTAAAATTTCTTGTTTAACTTGACATCTTTTTCTAACGGTTACTTTTTACATATTTTCCTTTAACACAGAAATGTGCTACATACACATTTTTTCTTGGTAGGCACAGTCGACCAGTAGTCTGCACATTTAGCTCCAGAGTTGTAGAATCAGAACAGGATGCCCTTGATTATTTATTGAGACTTTTTTTTAATACTATACACAGTAATGAGTTGTTCTGCACCTCTGCCACAGTGCAATAAAGACAGTGTTTTATTATATAAACAGCATCCAGGTTACACTTGGTAAGAGGAGCACTTCATGCTGAGGTTATCATGGAACCGTTGTGTGACTTGATTGAGATGCAGCCCTGCTGCCTCCGACCTTCATCCTGACAAGGAAGGTAGAGTGCATATTTGAATGCTCTGAGACCGTCTTCCTGACACATAATACCAAGGTATTGCAGAGGGAACTCCGGCTATACTCTCCATAGTATAGATATTAGTGACAGATAAGAGTACTTTAAGTTTAGAAACAATTAACATGGTTGAATTGTTTGTATTTTTCATCATTTTAATAATGCTTATTATAACGCTGTGTCTCATCTGCATAATCACTGCATCTCATGTTTTTATAACAAAAATACAATTTCTTCAATAAATATATGAAAATGTATTTTTGTATCTCTCTTGTTGATACTGTGGGCATGCAAATGTAACAAACAGAAGAGTCTGATCTGTTTCCAGAAATTTCTGGGGAATCAGAGTGGTCATGTTCGAGGTTACCAATAACATCTACTACCCTAGTCAAGTTAAGGGTTTAGATGTGCTACTGTGAGCTAGCCAAACCCAACCAACATTTACTGATGATATAGGTAGACTAAGGGGGTTATTACAACTTTGGAGGGGGTGTTAATCCGTCCCAAAAGTGACGGTAAAGTGACGGATATACCACCAGCCGTATTACGAGTCCATTATATCCTATGGAACTCGTAATACGGCTGGTGGTATATCCGTCACTTTACCGTCACTTTTGGGACGGATTAACACCTCCTCCAAAGTTGTAATAACCCCCTAAGTCTCTATTTTCTGAAGTTCTTGTTGACATAATACACAGTCATACTGAACTCATAGGAAACGTATAACTGAGGAAGTGACTGGAATTACCTCTGTGATTGAATACTTGTTAGAGCAAAGCATTTTAAAAGAGATTTTAGGAAGTCCCTGTAATTCTCTGATTATGGAGATAACAGAAACCAAACAAAAAGTAGCAGGTCATGCGAGACCTGTGAAAATGTAACAATATTACTGTCCCATGGTGTCCTGTGATACCAAATCCTGCTAAAATACTGTTCCTGATTCCCTGTGACATTACCTGATTCACAGAGATAGATCTGTGCCAATCTTTCTTATACATTCCATTGCATGAATGAATGAAGAACCATTTGTGAAGCGCAGCCAGCTGGTCCCAAGTGAGTGTACCGGTACTGAGCTTACTGAAGTCAGTGATGCTCTATTACAAAGAGGAAAATCTTGAGGCCAGATTTAAAAAAAGGATTCCACATGCACTGCTTTATGAGTAATTATGAGGGCTTTAAATTTGACTTTGCGTTACCTTCAAACCTCTGTAGATGGACTGCCTTTTGGGGGTGCTCAGAATTAAGCATGCCACAGCATTCTGCACCAGTTGGAACTTATTCAATGGTTCCGCCTGCACCCCAGATACAGAACAGTGCCATACTCTAGTCAGGCCATGATAAGAGCATGAACAAAGCCTTGCCCCCACCACACAGAGGAATTTGATGGTCTTTTGTAAAGATTTGTGGACTAAAATGCAAAAATCTGAGCCTGCAGTTACAGCATAAAAGCTCGATCCTTGTCAAAGCTGATCCCTAATTTTCGGCCACCAGTGCGGAAATTGCAGGCTCGCCCTTTGCAATGGGATTTCTAAAACCCTGAGAGGAAGTCAGAGTTCAGCTTAAGACAACTACTGTGCATCCAGTTAGCAAAAGCAATGAGGCAGCCCTGAAAGTTTACTACTACTGTGTCATCCAGTTGATGAAAGGCTAACATCAATTGTATGTCATCTGCATAGGACACAATAATAAAGCCCTGTGGCTCCGCTGCCTGAACAAAAGGTGCCAAATATGTGTTAAACAACGTGGGCCTTAGGGCTGAGAACTGCAGAGTGCCAAGTCTCATTTCCCTGTAACTCGAGATGTAGGATGATAAACAGCTGTTCTCTATTGGATAGAAAAGATTTCAACAGACGCCATGCTTTGTCCACAATTCCTGCTCCTTCCAGTCTCTCTAGGAGAATCTCATGGGACACAGTATCAAATGTGGCCAAGAGATAAAGGAGAACGATCACAGAGCTTACCCCCATCGAGATTGGTTTTGATGAATTCAGTGACCTGTAAAACAGCTACTTATGTACTGAAGCTTGAATGAAAGCACCGTTGAGAGGAAATTAGAACTCCCTTATTTTCAACAAACCTACTAATCTGACCATTAACCATTTTTTCCAGCATTTGCAGGAAGTAAAGAGATCAGTCCGTATTTGTTCAAGCAATGGATGTTTCTGTTACATTTTTTAAGGTAAGTCCAGCGCCTTTTTCCATGCAGAAGGCGTCACTCCCTCCTTCAATGACAGATAAAATAATGTGTTGACTAGAAAATTGACAGATGGGGAAGTCCAAGGCAAAATCTTAGGAGACCAAGATTCGAATGGTCGACCCGATCTTGCTTTTAAAATAATCGATTCAGAACCAGCCAGGGATACCTTCTCAAAAGCTTTAACTTAGCGAGTATGCAAAATCTTTACACCCACGTCTTCCCTGAAATGCCTCTTCCTCTTCTCCATCTCAAAATCTGAATAGATGTTTCTACCTTCTCTTGAAAAAAAATAAAGAAAGGTCATCACTCAGAGTTTGGGACGCTGGAATGTTGTGTTAGTCAGCTCCGGTGTTTAAGTGAAAAAGTCCCAACTATCCAAAAAGTGCTCTGGTGGCATTATTGGCAGCTACAATTTCATTAGAAAAGGCGTCTGCTTTTGCCTCTTTTGTTTATGCAAAAGTTCCAGAGAGCAACTTCATAGGGTAGTTTATCTCCTTGCACCTACGAATGTCTCCAGTGTCTTACCAGCTTTCGTTTTCATTTTCTTTTCTTGCAGAGCAGATGTAAACCAAGCAGCCAAGGGGGAATTTTTAGGGGGAGCGCTCCGTCCCCTGTTGTAATCTCTCTTTTGGGTTCTAATCATGCCCATGTCACGTCAGTCACTTTCATTAATTCGTGGGCTTGCCTTTTAAAATCTGCTTGCTTTCATTTGTGAAAGGCATGCATACGTCATGCCTTTTCCTGTGTTGAGCCCTCCTCGAGTGTACCGGCCAACTACTGAAAACATACGAGGCTCCATGTTTTCTGTATGGTTTCTGGACTACTTTTCTCTTTGTTTCGTAGGTAACGCGATCTCGCTGGGCAGTAGTCGCGCGCTTTGCATGACATTGATCCTGTTACATAGATAATTGCACTTTTGCCGGTTACAGCATGGTTTCAGCATGGCTTCCGGACTACTTTATCTTTTTATTTTCCATGCAACGCGATCACGCTGGGGTTTACATAGCGCAATTGTGCTTGGTTTTTCCATTTTCAATTTCAGCGCGATTGCGCTATGTTTTACATAGCGTGATTGTGCTGCATTTTTTTTCTTTTCTGCTTTTTGCCAACTTCTTTTATACTATTAATCAATTAAAGAAAAACATGAAGACCAATTCTGGAATCACAACATGCAACGTGACCCTTTATCTCCCACTGCCCCCAGCTCCACCTTCTTTCTCCCACCTCCCCGCAGCTGAGAATCATTCCCTCCCAAGAGAGAATAGCCTTTGGAAGATGAACACGGAAATAAAGTGACAACACACTATAAGTAGATGGAGAGATGTGCAAGCAAACAAATCTAATGACAACATTATCAAATGGGCATCTCCAAGTTAACCCCTTAGCTGCTGGGCCGTTCCCCCCCCCTAGTGCTGAGCCCTTTTTTGGCTATTTGGGGTAGTTCGCGCTTAGGCCTTCATAACTTTTTGTGCACATAAGCTATCCACGCCAAATTTGTGTCCTTTTTTTCCAACATCCTAGGGATTCTAATGGTACCCAGAGTTTGTGGTGTCCCCTGGAGGAGACCAAGAAATTAGCCAAAATACAGTGAACATTTCGTTTTTCCCCAAAAAATGGGAAGAAAGGGCCGCCGAAGAAGGCTTGTGGTTTTTTCCCTGAAAATGCCATCAACAAAGGGTTTCAGGTGCTGAAATCACCATCTTCCCACCTTTCAGGAACAGGCAGACTTGAATCAGAAAACCACATTTTTCAACACAAATTTGGCATTTTACTGGGACATACCCCATTTTTACTATTTTTGGTGCTTTCAGCCTCCTTCCAGTTAGTGACAGGAATGGGTATGAAAACAATGCTGGATCCTGGAAAGCTAAACATTTCTGAAAACTAGACAAAATTCTGAATTCAGCAAGGGGTCATTTGTGTAGATCCTACAAGGTTTTCCTACAGAAAATAACAGCTGAAAGAAAAGAATATTGAAATTGAGCTGAAAACATCAGCCATTTTTCTTTCTGTTTTACTCTGTAATTTTGTCCTGCGATGTCAGATTTTTTAAAGCAATATACCGTTATGTCTGCTGGACTCTTCTGGTTGCGGGGATATAAAGGGCTTGTTGGTTCATCAAGAACCCTAGGTACCCAGAGCCAATAAACGAGCCGCACTCTGCAGTTGGTTTTCATTCTATACTGGGTATACAGCAATTCATTTGCTGAAATATGAAGAGTGAAAAATAGGTATCAAGAAAACCTTTGCATTTCCAAAATTGGCTCAAGATAAGGTTTTGAGGAGCAGTGTTTTTTTGCACATCTCTGAATTCCGGGGTGCCCATACTAGCATGTGAATTGCAGGGCATTTCTCAAATAGACAAATATCTCTTATATTTGGAATGAAAAAATGCAGAGAAAGATAAGGGGCAATAACAATTGTTTTGCTATTCTATGTTCCCCCAGGTCTCCCGATAAAAATGATACCTCACTTGTGTGGGTAGGCCTAGCGCCCGCGACAGGAAATGCCCCAAAACGCAACGTGGACACATCAAATTTTTGGAAAGAAAACAGAGGTGTTTTTTGCAAAGTGCCTACCTGTAGATTTTGGCCTCTAGCTCAGCCGGCACCTAGGGAAACCTATCAAACCTGTGCATTTTTGAAAACTAGAGACCTAGGGGAATCCAAGATGGGGTGACTTGCGGGGCTCTGACCAGGTTCTGTTACCCATAATCCTTTGCAAACCTCAAAAAGTGGCTAAAAAAACAAGTTTTCCTCACATTTCGGTGACAGAAAGTTCTGGAATCTGAGAGGAGCCACAAATTTCCTTCCACCCAGCGTCCCCCCTAGTCTCCCGATAAAAATGATACCTCACTTGTGTGGGTAGGCCTAGCGCCCGCGACAGGAAATGCCCCAAAACGCAACGTGGACACATCAAATATTTTGAAAGAAAACAGAGGTGTTTTTTGCAAAGTGCCTACCTGTAGATTTTGGCCTCTAGCTCAGCCGGCACATAGGGAAACCTACCAAACCTGTGCATTTTTTAAAACTAGAGACCTAGGGGAATCCAAGATGGGGTGACTTGCGGGGCTCTGACCAGGTTCTGTTACCCAGAATCCTTTGCAAACCTCAAAAAGTGGCTAAAAAAACAAGTTTTCCTCAAATTTCGGTGACAGAAAGTTCTGGAACCTGAGAGGAGCCACAAATTTCCTTCCACCCAGCGTCCCCCCAAGTCTCCTGATAAAAATGATACCTCACTTGTGTGGGTAGGCCTAGCGCCCGCGACAGGAATGGATCACACAAGGGTCAATGGTAGTCCTTGCTTGAGGTCTACTGTTAACCCTGGAGTGATTCATTCCTGAAGCAGACACTAGGCGCAGGCACACAAGCGGGGTTGTGTTTTTATCAGGACAAGTGGGGAAACACTGGGTGGTAGGAATTTTGAGGATCCCTGCAGATCCCTGGACTTCTGCTCATTGGAATGCAAGGAAAATGTGTTTTTTAAGCACATAATGTAATTTCAAGGGGATTCTGGGTGAAGGAAAACTGGTGAGAGCCATGCAAGTCCTGCACCCTTGGACTCCCCTGGTACTAGTTTGTTAAAGTTAACCCACCACTCACACTGGTTGGTTTTAGCACCTCCAGAAATTATGGTTTCAAAGCATGATTACTTATCAAAGTATCTGAATATTGAAACCAAGCCTTCTGAAGGTGAGCCATAAAGCCGCGTCCAGGCACCAACCTCTTTATGGTCCATTCACACGCCATTCACACACAACAAACAACCCTTTCATATCACCAGCCACGGGCCCAATCCAACCAATCACTGCACTCACATTAACTTACCGCTGCCAGACAAGGGCCCATCACATTCACACGCCACAGAACGGAATAAGTTTGACTACATTTTACCACCTGTCAAGTAACTGCCTCCTTCTTCCTTAACATTACCAAATGCATGCGTAACGAATCTTTACTAATGACTCCTGTGACAGCCACCTGAGGCTCAGGAAGACATGTTTTTCATGCGCCTTTAACGCACTCTCTGTGCTAAATCCAACTCCTTCCAGTTTGTGGATGCAAGTTGGGGGTGTCCGAGTATGCCGTACAAAGCGATTCCTCGAACTGAGTGAGCATATCTACCTTTGAAACTAAGGGAGACATGCTGGGGATTTCTCATGCTGTTACCTAAAGAGAAGGTCATAGGCTAACTGCCTCCTTCTTCCTTAACATTACCAAATGCATGCGTAACAAACCTTTACTAATGACTCCTGTGACAGCCACCTGAGGCTCAGGAAGACATGTTTTTCATGCGCCTTTAACGCACTCTCTGTGCTAAATCCAACTCCTTCCAGTTTGTGGATGCAAGTTGGGAGTGTCCGAGTATGCCGTACAAAGCGATTCCTCTAACTGAGTGAGCATATCTACCTTTGAAACTAAGGGAGACATGCTGGGGATTTCTCATGATGTTCCCTAAAGAGAAGGTCATAGGCTATGGAAAAGGGTAGTGTTTGGTACATAGGGGAGTCCATGAGAACATAGCATATGTCCCAGCCAACATTATGTGCAGTGATGTGACTATAATGCACTTATACAGCAAACTTAACATCTACTAAGTTCTGATGGAGGATGAACATGAAAAGCAGGTCAAACACTGACCTATACAAGTCATTCTCCTTCAGTGCTGGGATGGCACCAATGGGTTTGAATCCATAGGTGTAGATGATGTACATCTGTACTACCTTTACTATCTGCCTTCTACCTGTGCAATAACCCTGTGAAGGCACTCCTACCATAAGCTTTCCTTACCCATCCATGTCTCTGTTCTCATCAGAGTCCTGGCTAATCCTGTATAATAGCCAAGTGAACCTATACTAGTTTGTGGAAGCAAGTTGGGGGTTTCCAAGTATGCCGTACAAAGTGATTCCTCGAACTGAGAGAGCATATCTACCGTTGAAAGTAAGGTAGACATGCAGGTGAAGAAAGGGTACTCCGTGGCAATGTGGCATATGTTCTGTCCACTAGTATATGCAGTAGGGGGAAGAACATGCATGTTAATTGAACAGAACACCGACCACGCCAAAAGGAAGTCCATGATGAAGTAAAATTCTGTGGCTCCTTGCCTAACGAAGCAGTGGCCCATGGACGATCGGTATCCATGCACTGCCACTGAAAGGATTACCCAACAGCAGCTCAACCTCAGTCGATTTCCCAGAACTTTGCTTTAGTATGATACAACGTAAAGCAAGTAGGGATACAGAGGCCTGGTTGTGATGGACACTGGGGACAGTAATACCGACTCTCCTGCCGCTTTCCATGCTTTGAGCACACTTTACAGTGATGACATGGACGATCCTTTTTGGGTGTTTTAGGTATGTGATCAGCAAAGTGTTGCTCCTGCAGCCTTGCCACATCCTCCAGAACATATGAGGTGGAGGCTGCTGCTTCTTCTGTAACAGCAGTGAGGCTTTCAATTCCAGACAACTGGAAGTCAAGGAAAGTCATGAGTCTTCCTGTTGTTGTCTGACGGTAAACAACATACGCATTATATGTTGCCATCTGAATCAGGTGGGTAAACAGTTTCTTGTACCAAGTGCGAGTTTTGCGACACGCATTGTATGGTTGAAGAACCTGGTCGTTCTTGTCCACTCCACCCATGTACTTATTGTAATCGAGTATACAGATGGGCTTGTGGACTTCGGCCATCTGACCCCAAACCGTGATGGGAGAAGTGCTCTCCTCATGAATTGTAGTGAGCACGTATACATCACGCCTATCTAGGAACTTGACTGCGAGCAGTTCGTTAGAACGCAATGCAGTACTCTGTGATTTCTGGAGCTTCTTGCAAACAAGCTCCCGCGGGAATCCTTTGTGGTTACAACGAACTGTACCGCAGGCCACAGTGCCAGCTTTGTAGAGCTCACTGAACAGCTCTACTCCTGTATAGAAATTGTCCACATAAAGGTTATAACCTTTGTGAAGAAGTGGCTGGACAAGTTCCCATACAATCTTACCTGTGACCCCTAACGCGGGAGGGCAACCTACAGGGTTTAGGGTAGAATCCTTCCCTGTATACACTCTCAGGCTGTACACATAGCCAGTAGAGCTCTCACACAGCATGTACAGCTTTATGCCATAGCGAGCTCTTTTGCTCGCAATGTACTGTCTGAAAAGCAGCCGTCCTTTGTACAGGAACAAGGACTCATCGACTGCTATATTCCTTCCAGGAGTATAGATCTCTGGAAACCTGGCAGACAAATGTTCCACGACAGGCTGAATTTTGAACAACCTGTCATGATCTGGATGGTCCCGGGGCAATGCAGCAGAATTGTCATTGAAATGCAGCATGCGCTGCAGTAGCAAAAAACGATCTCTGCTCATGTATGGTGCGAAGATGGGAGTTACCCAAACCGTGCGAGTCGTCCAGTAGGACTGTAAGGTGGGTTTCTACACTAACCCCATTTTGAGCGTAAGGCCCACAAATATCTTCAACTCCGCCAGCGAAGTGGAAGTCCACTGGCGTGCCCTAGAACGGGGCCCTAGAGTGCCTCCGCGCTCCCTCAGAAATTGGTTTGCACGCAAATTTGTTTGCTGCACAACTTTCTGAAGAAAGTCAACATCCAAAAACAGATAGATGTAGTCGACTGTCAAAAAGTTAGCTGTATCGACTTTACATCCAGCGTCACCAGTAAAAGGTGGAATTTGGGGCTGAACCAAACAGGGGGGCTGCCAAGAGAGCACTCTCTCTGTGCTTGCGGCAGTAAGCACGTGCTCTCTGGGTTCGGCTAACCCAATGTGGTCCCGCTGCCCAGAATGTGCTTGCGAAGGGACAGCACGGATGTCGTCATTGTCTCCTTCAGACTCACTGGAAGAGGTGTCTTCAGATGGGACTCCGCCGACTGAAAAATCACTCCCAGAATCTGCCCCATTGTCCTCTCCCTCAGATGCTGTCTCAGTGTCTGCTGTCTCAGTCTCTGAGCCTACATCAGAACTGTCCTCCATAACCCGAGCTAGGGCTTGATCAGCAGTCATCCAACGAGACGCCATCCCTGCAACTGGCTAAACTGTCCCTCTAAATTACTAGCCTACGTAGAAGGCAGATAGTCACAAAATTGCTTGTGGGTATGTTTGTTGTGTACAACAGGAAATGTCGTCACCTTACCTTCGCTTCTTCTCCAATTCTGCAGATTCTCTGAAAACACTGAAAAAAACAAAAAAATAATGTATTACTTCACCTTACCACACACCCTGTGCAACAGTCATTTTTGGTGCTCTGCCTCCCATTACCTCCTCTTCTAATTCCCTCAGTACTACCCAGCAAAAGTGCCACTCATATCTCCTTAGTCCCCCTGGCATTACATTTGTTTTAAAGCGCAGGTAACGCTTGCCTTTACTAATCCACTCAGCTACTTTATGGCAACTGCCACTACAGAAAAGACATGCATATATATATATATATATATATATATATATATATATATATATATATATATCATTGACACCTCCTGCTCCGTAAGGGGCCACAGACCCTGCAAGGCGGCCTGGGTTACTGGGTAGAAGCCTCCCACAGAAAATATCTCCAAAAAAACGAAAAGCCCAGGCACCAGTCCATGTTAAAATCCAAGCATATATATATATTGTGTGAACAAGATTCTCACCCCACTCCACGAGGTTCAAATTGGCATCTTTTATTGCAAGCAACAGCCACGTACGCGTTTCGACTCTCAAGGAGTCTTGATCACAGTAAATGAGTCCCTCTTTTCTTTCATTGTTTATACTTGCAATAAAACATGTCAATTTGAATCTCGTGGAGTGCGGTGAGATTCTTGTTCACAAAATATTTTCGAGGTTGCTCTCCTCCATCACGGTCCTCGTGGAGTGCGGTGAAATTGTTCACCATTATAAAACAACACACAAAAGAAAAACAAGCATTTACAATGCAATGGGTCTCGCATCTGCTCGAGTTAGAGCTATTAGCGTTATAAACTCCTAACCCAACTTTTCTTGCCACATAAATTGATAATTGAAAGTTAAACTCTTTCATATAAGAGAGCCAATTCACAGCGTCACGGCCACCATGAGCATCATGTGAAGAGATACACAAAAGGAAAAGAAGTTAGCTCGCAGTTAAACGTAACAGCAAAAGTGCAATTAGCCATGTACCAGGGTCGATGGCCAAGGCGGTAACAAAACCTCCCCAAGGAGGGACAAAGGTAAATCATTTTCCAATGTAATCAAAGGATTTTTGAAGGGCAAGCCCACGAACGAGTGGTAGTGATGGGCGTGAGGTGGGCATTGTTAGAAGCCCAGATACACACCAACAAGTCAGAAAAGCAGCACATGGGCGCTGCAATGCTTGTCCTGAAAAAAAAAAAGATATATATATATATATCTATATCTATATATATATAAATATATATATATATATATATATATATATATATATATATATATATATATGTATACATATATACACATATATGAGAGCGAGAGAGAGAAAACAAGACACTCATGTCACAAACCTTTTTTTTTTATACATGTGTGCTTGCCCTTGGCAAAGCACACATGTATAAAAAAAAAAATGGCCCCATTGATGGTCACCCTAAGGGCTGACCACCAACAATTTGTTTTTTTTCCTTCTGTTTTTTACCCTGGGGGGGCGATCGGCCCCCCCAGGGAAAACTACACGTGTTTTTTTCCCCCTGGGGTCGGCCCGTGTTCTAAGGGCCGACCCCGCCACTTTGTTTTCAAATTTTTTTTTTTCAACTTTTTTTTTTAATGTGGGGGCGCGATCGCCCCCCCAAAACTGTGGAAATAAATAAATATTGCCCCGGGGGGGGCGGCCCTTTTACAAGGGGGCCGACCCCCCCCAAAGAAGATCCCTGGTGCCTAGGGGCGTTTCCTGGCCATGGATCGCAGCCGCGCTGCGATCCATGGCCAGGAAACGGTGCCAGGGAGGCATCGATAGAAAGGGGAGAACCTCCCCTTTCCATCGATGCCTCCCTGGCATCTGGGGAGGCCGTTTTGGCCTTTTTTTCCCCACCGGAGAAAAAGAGAACGCTTACCTGCTTCTCTCCTTCTCCGGTGGGGAAAAACTGTGACGTCAGCACGCCTCGCGACGTCATAAGGGGGCGGGAGGGGGGCGGGATGGAGACGCGGAAGCTCTTCGCGTCTCCCACGGGGAAAAAAATAAATAAAAAATCCTCCGGTGCAAGGATTTTTAACCCCCTCCCTGGTGTCGGCCACTGGTCGTGACCTGCACCAGGGAGGGAGTGTGGGCGTCGGCCAGTGGCCGACGCCCGCACCTAAAAGGTTAAGTGTAATTAGTTTTTTTGATCTATTTTGCTTTTATTGCTGAAGGTTAGGTTAATTATCTGCACACGATGCAGCAATTTGTTTTCAAGTTCAAGAATGAGTTGCTTAAGAACTATATGGTAAGGAAAGTTGAACTTTGACCAAAATCAACCTCCCTTGATGATTAAAGGGGGGAGGGGGCTGGGAACCACGTGGTCAGCACACTCCATTACTTCAGTTCGGGACCCTACAATACAAGGAATTGTGTACCGGGCAGCAGAATCGTTGACTTTTCCTGACTCGGCTCTGGGCCCCCACTGCATTTCGGAACCGGATAGATGAAGAGAGGGCCAAGGAAAATGTTGATGCCCCTTGATGAAGACATTGAGCTGTACCACCTGAGGAAGAGCCATGCCCCGGCTTATCTTCCTAGCAGTGTTCGGTGCAGCAGGACTACTCAGTTTGGGCTTCTTTCTGGGTTTGTTTATTTTAATGCACATATTTACACAGGCAAAGGATAGCCTTACAGTTGCTTTAATTGTCCTGTGATGCTTTTATGCAGAACTAGCTTTTTAATCAAGCGTGTGTTGCGTTCTAGACTTTGTAGTTTCACTTTTAAGATCATAAGTATGTTTTGAAATATTCAAAATTGCTATTGGTTAAAAATGCTAAAGCTTATCGAAAGCTTTAAACATGGCACGGGCCAGCTAGCTTGTACTCCACTATGGGATATATTTTTGACAAATAACAGGGGTACAGGCAGGATAAAATGTTGCATACCCTTCAATGCTCGCAATGTGTTGCTTTTAGGCTTATCAATCCCTGGGAAATTTTCAAATTTTCTTTGCATTTTGGTATGTGCTCTACATATGACTGCAAGTATTAGAATGCATACCATGAAGCAGGGAACACATGTTGATCTATGTTCTTACAACACACCATGGATTGAATTTGTATGTGGGTTTCAAAAGTCAAGGATACCAAACACCTTTTTGAACAATTCAGCTGGCCTTTAAAGCCATTGTGTATATACGATTCGGAGGCAGAAATGGTGAATGCTGACAAGGCCAGGAGTAGATAAAAACGTTATTACGATTTAGTGATGAAAATGGAAAACATACTTTGGAAGACCACAAACTGGGAATGAGAAAAGTGCCAGAATGAGGGCAGAGCCAATGAAGGGCAGAGCCGGCATGTATAATGCTTCCAAATACATTTCATATGAAGAAAGGTATTTGACTGGTCACAAGAGGCATTTTAAGATGAGTTAGAGTGT
Source organism: Pleurodeles waltl (assembly GCF_031143425.1). Taxonomy (NCBI): domain Eukaryota; kingdom Metazoa; phylum Chordata; class Amphibia; order Caudata; family Salamandridae; genus Pleurodeles; species Pleurodeles waltl. The sequence continues at coordinate 353,193,478 of NC_090438.1, forward strand.
TATCTACTTAACTGCGCTGAACAACCCATTGACATTATGGTGGATGTCAACAGGTCGTCGACAGCAGTGCCTGAGAAAATCCATCTGGTGCTCGTAACAGAAGGATTTTCTTTTTCAAAAACTATTCAGGACATCAGGGAAAAGCTTCTCTTGCATCCCAAGTTTGTTTTTTTATGTTTTTTGGTGACATCACACCAAACAAAGTGGAAACAGACACCCCCATTAGACTTTGATCAGGGATTGGGGCATAATTGTGGACCCACCACCCCCCAAACACTGATCTGTGCAGGATAGATACCAAGAGGTAACGCTCCTGGGTGGATCAATGCTTGAGGATTGCCCCGGGATCCCGATCCCACAAGCAAACATTAATCCATTTGACACCAGAAACATTTCTTTTTAGGTTGAGTATAGCATCTCTACCTTTTAGGTTAAACATGGCAGCTCCCAAGCGCTGCTTTTTGACCTGTTGTAATCTATTCTGTTGGGCTTTAGAAACATCCATCACTTTCATTCATTCCTGGGCCTGCCTTACAGAAATCCCTTGATTTAGTTGATAAATGCTTCATGTTTGTCCCAGCTCGAGTCTGTTTCGTTTCACCTTGCAGACTGACCCTGTTACATGTATTATTGCACGATCAGCCATAAACTTTAGTGTGTGTGCACTTCTCTTTAGGGTCCAGCACGCAAATCTCTCTGTCCCTGTTGTTATCTCTCTACGAGCTTGTAACCACGCCCATCACTTTGGTTGGTTCATGCGCTTACCTTTTAAAATTTGCTTGATTTGATTAGTGAAAGGCATGCATACGTCATGCCTTTTCCGGTGTTTAGCCCTCCTCGAGTGCACCTGCCAACTACTGAAAACATATGAGGCTCCATGTTTTCCATGTGGTTTCTGGACTACTTTTTCTCTTTGTTTCGTAGGTAGCGCGATCTCACTGGCCAGCAGTCATGCGCTTTGCATGACATTGATCTGTTACATAGATAATTGCACTTTTGCCAGTTACATGGATAATTGCACTTTTGCCAGTAACATGGGTAATTGCACTTTTGCTGATACGTTTCACTGTGAGCTAACTTCTGTTTCCTTTTGTGTGTTTGCTTCACAGTTTTCAGCTTGCGTAGGTGAAACAGTTTATCTTTTCATTTTCAGTTTATGTGGCAAGAAAAGTCTGGTTAGGATTTTACAATGCTAATAGCTCTAACTCAAGCAAACACAAGGCCCATTGCATTGCAAATGCTTGTTTTTATTTGCTGGGCTTCTTTTTAAAGGAGCCATTTTATCCAACCCTTGGTCAAGGGGTGGATTAGAGCAGACAACCACTTCTTCCACCCCGTCTGTTAACTTGGTCTGGATTCGCCTCCATATTTATTTAACATTATGTCCTCCATAAGATGCCACAGTCATGTTGATCTTATCATTTTGTTGATCTTATGTCGCTCAACGGGCATTGACAGTGTGAAAGAGACTAAGAAATGATTAGATAATGTTAATGGAAGGGGGCTTGCTATTACTAACAAGGATGCATTACAGGCAATGACATCCAGCATTTGCCCTAGTGCATGGGTGGAGTCCACAGCTTTGTGCCCAAGATTAAGTCCTGCCATTGCATCCACTATTTTTCTGCCTCTCTGAGCTGGCGGCTCATAACCCACCCCGAACATTCTGGAAACTCACAGAGAGCGCATTATTACAAAAACGTTGGCCATTAAGAGCACATCTGCTATATCAGCCACACCCTCCCAGTTACTCAGCCTTGGTATTACTTACCTGTTTCTGAAGAAAAACCTTGCGGGTTCCAGTCCCCATGCTAAGAATATTCAAGCACTCTGATCCTTGACTGGACTCCGCGCTACACCTGGGTTGATTCCAGCACCTGAAAAAAGCAAGAAAAGAAGAACAACTTATCAACAGTCACCTGTGTTAGATTAAACAGTAATGTGAACACACGCTGCTCTAAAACGGTAATGGACCAGTGCTGCTCAGTAGAGCTGACATACATACTGTCCTGATACTCTACTTAAAGGGGCTCTCACACTCTATGAGTCCATAGACTCCGAAGGAAAAAAGACACAAAGGTTAGAAATTGAACAATAAGTTATCTAAATATTTGTTAAGAGCAACCAACTTTCTAACTTTGAAAAACAAAGTTGGAACAATTTTGGCAAAACACTCAAAGGTTGTATTTTTGTGAACTATTGTTAAAACCACTTATGAACCAAGGGTTCTGAGGAATAAAGACAATTCCTAAAATAGAACTAAAGGAAAAAATCCACAAGAAAGTTCAGGTACTCATAGGAAAGACACTGGGGAAAAAGATGTTCCTATTGTAGAACAGTGGAGAGAACTGAATGGTTTCCCTTTCAGGATTCCACCCAAAGCAGAGACCAGAAAACCCAACGCTAAAGCTATAATCACTTATGTGGGGAAGAGAGAACGTTCGAGTATGATCAGGGTCACACTTAGAGGTTAGGAGGAGGCACGGGGAACTATAGCTGCTCTCTTTACATCCACTTACCTGTCTTTTACATTGCAATAAGGATTACATGGAGACGAGCCATCACAGAGGATTAACAAGACATCATAGGAGGGACAGCACTTACAGAGGACAGACCAGTCAAGACAGACAAATTTGAACATGAAGACCTCTCTCTCCCTCTCTATGTCCTATTCTTCTTTTCCCTGCGGTACTGACACAGTTCCAAGTGTTGCCAATATATTGGGGTGGTTGGTGGCAGTTTCGCGGAGGAGTCGGCAGCCAGCAGCCAGCTTCTGTGAATCCACCTCGGTCCCACAGGAGTCCATTCTCTAAACTGCTAGCGCCCAGACCTGTCAGAAACTGATTTCAAGTGATCAGAATAGGTGACTGCTCATCTCCTAGGTTGGCGATTTACAGGATATTGAAAGTAGCCCCACTGTCACACCTAATCAGCAGTATTTATGTAAAACCTGTCATTGATTTCCACGTATCGCACAACCTCGTATTCTACTCTTATGACAATGATGTGCAAATATATCTGAGAGTCATGAGAAATGCGCAAATATCGCTTATGGACTAAAATCAAGTGAAATATGAATGAGCTAAAGCAGCCCAAAAATCAAAGGGTCCAGTACCTACCCCACCCCAAAAAAAAAAATGAACTTGATCTGTTCTATCCACCTTTTTTGGAGAATCCACCCTGAGCAACAATATTGTCAAAAATCCTGAGACCCCTCTGTGGTGGTAACGCCAGTATAAACTCCCAACCTGTGGCAGTGATAAAATCTTCGATCCACCAATTTAGATCACTCAAAATCCCTTACCTTTTATGCCCCCTGAATTTCACCTCTCGACGGTCAAAGCTCTGGTCAGCTCCCACCTAGACCACAACACAATTCTCTACGGTGGCTTGCCAAATCAACACCTTATGTAATGGCTGGGTAACATCCAAAATATCACCCTGCACTACAGTTAGCTCTGCCTGTTGCAGGTTAAAGGCAGAGTGACGTTCAGACCCCTCTGCTCAATCAATCTCTCCCTCCTCTGTGTTCCTACATCAAACTACAGGACCCAAGGGAACAAACGTTTCTCATTGGCTGATTATTGCACTTAGCACTTTATGCACAATATCCACATTGTCTTCCATCTCAGAGGTTGGATATGGTCGGACGAAGGATAGGCACATGGAGGGAAGCAAACTTCTGATGTAACATTTACAGAACGGTTGGAAGTTTAACTTTAGCCAGTTTTAGACAGTTTTATTTTAAACTTAGCCATCGTGGTATAAAGTCAACAAACCTGTAAAAGGTTTAGGGTTTTAGGACAAAGGCTATACACTATATTTGTTGTAGGAAAATTGTCTTGAAAAAGGTTTTCGCAGCACAAATCTCCTACAAAAACGTTGTTTGCAGGTAACTTTATCCAAGGACGAAGTTGTCTGAAATTGGCACACAGCAATTTCATGAAGCAGCTCAGTTGTGAAATTAATACAACTGCGACTGAGGCAATCTTCTTCTGCACACAGCTGATTATGGTTGGGAGAGTATCCGTCTGTGTAGCACAATTAATTGCAAGTGGCAGATAACAAGTAAAATGCGAACTGTCCATACCTTTAAGTTCTTCCTTAGTCACTGGCATTATGCACGAATTTTTTCAGCTGCTAAATAAAGGATGTTACACCAGACATCCGGAATACATTGCTAAGGCAATGGTGAGATTGCGCTAACGGATGGCTTCATAGTGGTGTTTCCTCCCTTTAAAAGGGGAACTCCGGTTCTGTTCTGTCATTCGGTGAACAAAATCAAAAGTATATGATGGTGGAACGGATAGCTAAAGTAAAATGGACACACGATGAAACGAACGCACATTTGGGGAAATTGAAACTTTACAAAAAAATATGTTACAGGGCTTTATCCAGCAAAAGTGTGAACGAAAAAGTACACAGCCTAACAATTACAAGCTAATGATGACATACTTTGAATTTGCTAATGGTGTAATTTGTTGGTGGTATAAGTGGAGGAAAGTGTAAATTGTATTTTTATTAAACATGAGGAGTTCAGCAACACTAATGTATGTAAACACATAAAGCTCTAGTATGCTGACTAGGTGGGTGTGAATGTATTCATTTTATGAGCTTCTATACCAGTTATAATGTCGTGCTTAATCTGTAGAACACAAAAAACGACCTGGAAGAAGAACACGGCCCTAAAAAGAACAATCTCATCCCTTACACTGTCAAACAGGACCTGGAAGGGTGAGACTGCCAAAAAAATACCATCGTGCATGCACCGACTCCCTGCAGGACTCCATCAGAATAACAGAAGAGTGCACACATTTCACATTTCTTGGCAGGTGAGTCGTGGACATGATGGATACTGATCCTCCAGATTTCCTCCTAGAAAGCAAGCAGTGATCATGGATGCAACAACTGCATCAAAATTGGAGGGTGGCATGAAATGGTTAGGAAAGAAAGAATCAGTGTTCAAGCATTTAATAACAAAGTAGTGCACCTCCGGAGATTATCAAAAGCCTTCCACTGACAGGCATAACTCACCAACAAATCATTTTGTGGAGGTAGTGACAGAGAACATAACAATGGTTTCATGTATAACGTATATTGTGCACAAAAGCTACAATAATACAGACCAAATTGGTCAGTGTAAAGGCCAGGGTGTTATGCCTCAGGATACCTAGTGTGCATGATTTTATCCAAGAACTAAGGGCCTGATTTAGATCTCGGCGGAGGGGAAAACTTCCTCATATATGTGACATATATCCCGTCTGTAGTATTATGATCCATTATAACCAATGGTGATCGTAATACGGCAGACGGTATATACGTCACGTTTGAGACGGGGTATTCCATTAGCCGAGATCTAAATCAGGCCCTTAATCTCGTAAATGGAAACATGTAGCAAACATTTTAGCCAGGAATGTGATGGTGCATACATGTGTCATACTAGGGGCATGCTTTGTTGTACTTATTGGAAGTTCCTTAAATCCTAAACCACCCTCTTGTCAGTTTCATCAATTTGACATGCTGTTTCCTGTACAATAATGCACTTCAACGAGGAATCACCCATGAGGATAGCTCTGTGCTAGATTTTGCACGGTAAGACACGTTAGGGCAAGCTGGGGAGAAGATGCAAGCAGACATGAGTACCAATGGCAATATGATTAGATTATCAAATTGTCTAGGTCAATATTTAGCCACATAGGCATGTTTGATTGATTGCACGTTATCTCTTTGTTGCTAACTAAAAACCCCCAAATTACCCAAACACAGTGTTAGACCTTTGCATCCTTGGCATGGTTTTTTCTTACTGTTTACCTTCTGATCTCCTGTTTTGTGAGCTTCATTTTTGCTGGCTTTAGTATGCTGTGCACTTTACCACTGCTAGCCAGTGCTAAAGTGCAGGTGGTCTGTACTCTAAACATGGTATTATTGGCTTATCCACAACTGGCATATTTCAATTACTTGTAATTCTCTAGTAAAGTGCACTATATGTGCACAGGACTATAAATTAAATGCTACTAGTAGGCCTGAAACACAGATTGTGCCACCAACTACCGTAGCCCTTTAAACATGCCTAAGGCCTGCCACTGCAGAGCTTGTGTGTGCAGTTTTAAACTGCCATTTCGACCTGGCACGTGCACCTATTTGCCAGGCCCAAACCGTTCTTTTTATTAAATGTAAGTCACCCCTAAGGTAGGCCCTATCTAGCCTCAATGGCAGGGTGCAGTGAATTAAAAAAGTTGGACATGTACTTTTAAAGTTAACATGTCCTGGTGGGGAAAAAATCATTTTTCACTATTGCAAGGCCTGTCTCCCCATAGGTTAACATTGGGATTACCTTGAAACAGTCTTTAAGTGTAATTTCCAATTGGAAAAAAGAGAAATTTGGAGTTCAGTGTTTACGGACTCCCAATTTATAGTTTAACTCTTTTTTATTAAATGTTTTAGAAAATTCACATTCACCCACCTACATCGTGCAGCCAGTGGGGAGCTAATGGAAAGGTTTACAGCAGAAGCATGGAATGGGCAAAGCATCAGAAAACAAATTAACACCCTATAAGCCCCCCCCCCCAACTATCCACCCGCCCCTCCCTCCTGGGGTCCTTATGCTGTCTACAAACAAAAACATTAAGTACATGTTATGAATAATTACGTCATCCAGGTGGTCGTGTCAGTGGGGGTCACAGTCACTCCTCCAAAAGGAGAAGAAGTTGCAGGTATTTGGGGCAAGTCAGTTTGCAGAAATCTATCGTTAATAGTGTTATGTAGGGCTTCCACAGGTCCCGGTAGGAGTTCACTAAAGATGCTAATCCTAGGGACAGCTAAACCATCCCCAGAACATGCCAAAGGCACTGAAGCCATGTTGAGTGTGTTGGGATTCAGTCCGTCCCAGCGGGCCAAGATCGTCTGGTGGGCTGCTCTCAAAGCGATGCTAATTTGCCTGCTTTTGCTTGGGTACATGAGGGCATTTGGTATGCCTAAGGTGGTATGGGGGATGGCGGAGGCGGGGCAACGTCCTATGGAGACATTCATCTATATCATTCAGTACAGATTCCCAGACATTTTGGAGTTTAGGACAATCCCAGAGTATGTAGAGTAAGGTGTTCGCTTGGCTGCAATAATGCAAACATTGGGGATTGAGTGTGGGGTTACCCCTGTGTAGTCAAACAAGTGTGAGGTACCAATAGGAGGTGATTTTAGGGGCTGACTATGCTCGCCATGTTGCTAGCTGTAAGTCATGCCCAGTAATAAATCTCACTCCACTCATTGGGTGAGAACTGCCTACCAATTTCTTGTTCCCATCGGGTTTGATGAAGGGTTTTAGGGGCTGAGGTGGAATGTAGGAGAATACCATAGAGTTCAGTTATTAGATGTTTTTCATTGAAGTTCATCACAAGCCACTGCTCGTACACTGTCAAGGGACAGCCCGCTCTGGCTCGGTTAGTGGGGTTGGTGAGCCAGTGTCAAATCTGCCTGTAATGTGGGCATTCTGTCTCTGGTAGGTCATAAGAGCCTCTCAGGATTTTGAAGGGAATAGAGCTCTCTACATCCAAAAAGTGGCCCATTGATCGGCAACCAACCTCTTGCCACTGATGAAATGTGGCTTGGTCCAAGCCTGGGGTAAAATCAGAGTTTCCTTCGAAAGGTGTGAGAGGCGAAGGAAAGGTGGTCAGGCCCCTGCGCGTAGCTAGTGCATCCCACACACGAACGAGCATGCCCCTGTCTGGGGAATAACAGAGGCTTCTGGGCCTTTGTGGTCTCTTCAAGAAGGGGACTTTCCAGAGGTGCATCGCCCGGTCCATAAACAGCCAGTGCTTTTCTGATTCCGGCTTGGTCCATACCAACATGTAGTGGAGATGGGCCACCTGATAGTAAATTTGGAGATTCGGTATGCCCAGGCCCCCTCTGCTGGTGGTTGGTGGCTTAAATCTCTATTCATTCTAGGGCACCCATTGGCCCATATAAAATTGTGCAGGGCCTTTTGCAGGGGCTGAAGAGTTCCTGTAGGTGGAACCACTGGGAGTGTCTGAAAAAGGAACAGAATCCGTTGGAGGATCATCATTTTTATGGCGGCTGTACCCACCCAGGAATGGGGATAGGAGCGCCATTGTGCTAAGTCCTTGACCACTTGTTGGCGAAGCTGTCCATCATTAGGTGTCGCAATGATATTCATTCATTTCGCCAGTTGAATGCCAAGATAGGCGATCAATTGCTCAGCCCATTGCATGGGAAAACAGCTGGAAAGCTGATCCTCATGGGCGCGGGGAATCATCAGACTGAGGGCCTGTGATTTATGGATGTTGATGCGGAAGCCAGCTACATCACTAAAGCTGTCCACCTCCTTGAAATCTCCATCATATCTCTTTTAAGGCACCCCCAGAGACCGAAATAGAGCCTACAGGCACCGTTGCCAGCAGCTGTGTGTGTTGTTCTATGTATGAGTCCCAAATGAAGGTGTGAGTAACCCTCCCCCTCAACTAAAAAACATCAACAAACATAATGTCTCTGGTGTACCCGGAGCCCAGTTTGGGGCTACCAGAAGGCCAGTGAAGTCTCTGAGAACAGGGTTGTCAGTCTGGTGTCGTTCAGTCAATATCTTCACTCTTTGAGTTAAGGTGGTCCTCACTCATCCCCCCAGCGAATGTCAACAGAAATTACTCATATGGAGCTTCATTTGTCAGTGTCCTGGGAGATTGTCTCAAGTATTGCTTTCCTTTCCTGTGCTATGGTCTCCAGGCTGGGTTGAAGATCCCTAGCTGAGGGTCTCCTTCACCTCTGATGATGTTTTGCAGGTCTGGTCGCCCCAGTAGAGGGCAAGGAAGCCTCATTGGAGTCAGCAGCAATACCGAGACTTTCCCTCATATCCGCGAGAGATTGAATCTGATGCAGCCTCCCATCCCAATGGAAGATGAGGCGAAAGGAATATCCCCATGAGTAGGAGATGCTTAATTCCAGCAGGAAGGAGGTTATGGGATGTAAGATTTTCCATTTTTATAATGTCAAGGCTGAGAGGTCTGGGTAGAGCATCACAGTATGACCTCTGAACCGAAGGAGATGCTGTTCCAAGGCTTTACTAAAGATCTGTTCTTTAACTGGGAATTCATGCACACATTTAAATTAATCAGCCGGCGGAGCAGTTCTGGACCAAGGGGGGCCAACCCTGTGTGTGTGATCCAGTTGGGTGGTTGAGCTGGGCAGTGCCTCCAGAATTTGAGCAAAAAGAGCTTGGGCGTAGGCCTCCACATTGTCATCCTCCACCCTGTTGGGGATGCCTTGAATTTGTATATTGCTTCTCCTGGACCGTTTCTCCAGGTCTTCCGCATGTGCCCGGAGATCTATTTGTTGATTTCTAAGGCAGAGGATTTCTTGCTGCAATTGCTCAATTTCTTCACCTCTGCTTGTTTCCTGATCTTCCAAGTTTGATATTCTGTCCCCAAGAACTGTTTTCAGTTCTTGAGAAAGGTCCTTTTTAACCATCCCTGAGAGAGGCGAAGAGCGTCTCAAGAAAGGACTAGGTGACAGGGCCTTCTATCTCCTTGCCCTCCAATGGAGTTTTGGAGCTAGCAAGAGAGGGACCATTACCACTGGGCACCATCATCAGCTTTGTCAGCATGTCTTTGAGGGTCCAGTCCTTTTTATTACTTGTAACTGCCATGGTCCTATCCCGTGTTCTCAGGAGTATGGTTTACCAGCGAGGTTGAAAGCTCCTGCTGAGGTTTATATCCTAGAAGAGGTGCATATAGAGAGTAATATTGCCCCAATCCCATGTACGAGTCTCCGTTCTGTGAGGGCTCAAACCAAGCCAGATCCTATAGGCTGCTATCTATTACTTTAAGTGGATATGTGTGCTGTGGCTTGAGTCTTTGCTCAGGACCATTCCGTGCTCCTACTTTGTGGTGGTAGCTAGTGTAGTCCCCTCTGCCGGACTGCACTGGTGGGACCTCTGGTTCACAGTTCCCTGTCGGAGTGCCCAGTGTGTAAGGTCAGAAGCCAGTACCCCGTGAGAGATGGGCACATTTAGGGGACTATGCCAATATTGTTTTGCAAGGGGGGAGCGGCTCAGTCTGGTATGGCTGTTGTGTTACCCAAAGTGTTGCGGGAGGTGTTTCAATGGTGAGTGGTACAGAGGGAGGGCCAGAGAGAATATGTGGTGCAGTATATTGTGGCCATGCCAGTTCCCACTGCATGGTATACGACTGTAGGCAAGTCAAGGAGTAGTAAGCAGGGCAGCACTCTTGGAGGGAAAGTGCTGAGCAATGCATTGAATTTACCCTCTTCGTCCTACTCTGTGGGCTAGCAGAGGGCTGTTCCCACTTGTAGCTCTAGGGCATCTGTATAAGGCCTGATTCCCAGTAGGTGGAGTAGGGGTAGGCCTCTTCATGCCATTTTCATGATTGCCTCCTGGGGGGAGTCAACCCTACCTTTCCCCTGGCGTGGCTCACAAACCTGCCTGCTTTCAGCACCCCCCAGGCATCAAAACATCTACAGGTGCATCTGTGCTAGACACCGGCCTGTCACCTCTCAGGGGAGGTGGCCAGTCGTCAGGTAAAGCCCCTGCCCCCAGACTGCTCAGGCTGGTCACCTGGCCCGCTGTGCCAATGTCAATTGCTATTGCGGCATCATATTTGCTGTCTCTGCTGAGAGGCGGAGGCTTGGTTCCAACGTTCACTGGGGATGTGGCACGCTGGGCTCACCTTCACTTTGTGGATAGGGGCTTCTGCTAGGCCCAGGCATGGTCGACATTTTTTACTCTGCTTCACCCAATCCATCTCAGTGCCAGCTGCGCACCTCCTCAGATGTCACCACTGTCCGCTGGTGCTAGGAAGTTCCGCTCAACTAGGCATCAGGAGTCCCCCGAACATGGGGGCCACCCCCTGTCCTCCAGAGGCCCCCGGCTGTGAAGGCAGCACTTGCAGGGCCTAATTCGATTCAGTGTGGGGGCATCTCGCGCACTATCTAGGGATACCACCTTCTTCTCTGGAATTCTATTACTGGCGGGCGTGTGGCAATCCATGATTCTCATTGCCACCGATCAGCCCAGAGGTGTTCCACTGATGTCTTATCCTGCAGTGAGTCCACCCAGACTGCTTTATTTGGGAGGGTTTGGGCCTGGGCCTGCCAGGATGTAAGTTGCACCCTACTTGCCCGCCATTTTGGCCACGTCCCGTGAACTCACAATTTAAAACAACAATTTAGGATGAAGCCTGATTTTAATTTGTAAGTCTGAAAATACTACTTTTAGAAAGTTGGCATTGTCTTACTTTAACCATTTTGTGCCTCTGCCCATCTCTGAATACACGTCCGGTGTGGGTAACAGCTGGGGTTTGTGAATTCCCTATGGAAAGTCATACACAAATGGAGCGGTGGTGTTGCATTTACATCCTGATGGCCCAACTCCAGGTTGATAGGCCTTACTGGGCTGGATGGGAGGGAGGAGCTGGCCCTTACAGCTGAGTAGGGCTGTGCCCGTTCCCACACAAGAGCTGCACAACCCCTGTAGAGTGTCTGGAGCCAGGGAAGGAAGAGAAGGGACCTTGTGGCCTCTCTTGAAGTCTCCCCAACTTCAAAAGCACAACTGGGTAGACGTTCTGGACCCCAACCCCCACCAAATCAGTACCCATCTGGATCTGAGGACATTCTGCCAGGAAGAAGGACTGCTGTGCTGGCAGGAGGGACTGCCACTCTGCTGAACTGTTTTGCTGTGTTGACCTGTTGCCAGCTGCCTCTCACCTGGGAGTGAGAAGGACTGAACTTAACTCTATACATCCTCAGAAAAACTAAGTGACTTCATGGGCTTGCTGGCTTTCCTCCTGTTCTGAAGTCTCAGGGCCATCAAAGACTTCCTCCAACTCTGCTTTAGCTGCTGGACTCTGCCAACTGTGAGTCCTGTCTATCCAAGAGGTGCCAACCCAGTCCTGGACCTTCTACGGGGAACTCTGCAGCTGTTCTCCTGCAAAAATTGATGCATTAATGCTGTTGCACCGATTGGAACTGCTGCATCCTACTTTGAAGATGGCACATCGCTGCTGCTGTCGAGGACTTCACATCACCTTTGCTGCGCAGCTCGATGTTGAAGCATCACCTTCATCACAACAAATTTGATGCCACACCTCAAGGACATTGCTTCGACTACTGAGCAGCTCAATCATAATGCATCCCCCTGGACTGTGCGGGTGGATCAGAACTGACAGATGGCCTTTGCATCGCCTCCTGGACATAAACGTGACCCTTCATCCAAGGTACTTTTCAGCAGACCCTGCATGCACTATATTGCAGTTTATTCTTTAAAAATTCATATCTCAAGTTCTACGTATTGAACTTTTGTTGTTTTTATCTTGTTTTACTCATAATAATATTTTCTATTTTTCTAAATGGGCGCAGAGTCTTTTTATGGTGTTTTCACTGTATTACTGTAATTTAAGTGTTGCACAAATACTTTACACATTGCCTCTTAAAATCCTGACTCCCCTGTCCCAAGCTAGTAGAGGGTGAGCACAGGTTAATTTAGGTTGTGTATCTGACCTACCCTCACTAGGATTGTGGTCCCTACTTGGACAGGGTGCATACCTCTGCCAAATAGATACCCAATTTCTAACACACAGAAAAAAAACCCACAAATCCCTACAATTCACATTGAAAACCCCAACAATACCTCCCATTAGACAAACCACTGATGCAGCATGTTAGCTGGATTTTTGTGTTAACAAAGCAGTGGTTGCCTGCCCTTCCCACTTGTTCATGAGGTTGCAAATGTAGATTATTATTCTGAGGCAGCAGAGATATTTCTACAGTATGCTGGTGGCTACCTGGGGCCAGGCATTTGGAGGTGGCATTTTCTGGCCCATGCTTGTTCCTGTGCTGGCCAATGCTGTGGTACTACCTGAAAAGAATGGGGCATACCATGAGTGGCTTGTGAGCTGGAAGTTGTTTTACAGAAAGTCATGCACTGCATCATGTTGTGATTTCATTTGCAACATCACAATGTGCTAGCTCTGCCCTCTTACTCCTGATTATGCAATGGTCTATGCTATGGTATGACGGAGTCAAGTGAGACATAGGCTTTAGCAAGATTCAAGTGTGTTTAGCCTTGTTTCAATATAGCATTTACAACAGTAGTTGGTGTGTCTTCTATATAAGTAAAACAGTGGAGTAGTTTTGAGTTTACAGAGCACTGTCTTGAAGGCAAAAGAGGTGTCACTGAAGCTCTGGCTAGAAGACAAGGAAACCAAAATGACATAATTGAGCTGCTTGTAGGAATTTAGAGAACAAAGAAGGTGTAGACATTGCTAAGCCTTCATGTTAGAAATGGGGTCTTTGGTTGACAGACAGGTTACCCCCTGTTCAAGCAAGGACCCTCACATTAGTCAGGGTAAAAGAGAATCACCCTCAGCTAACCCCTGCTTACCCCCTTAGTAGCTTGGCAGAGCAGTAGGCTTAACTTCGGAGCGCTAGGTGTAAAGTATTTGTACTACACAGTAACTTAATGAAAACACTACAAAATGACACAACACCAGTTTAGAAAAATAGGGAATATTTATCTAAACAAAACAAGACCAAACCGACAAAAATCCGACATACACAAGTCAAGTTATGAATTTTTAAAGATTAAACTCAAAAATAGCGCTTAGAAACACAAAATGCTTCGATGAGGTGTTAACACGGCGTTGTGACGGAGTCGTTCCCAACAAGCAGACATCAGCGGCGCCGGACACGGAGTCGCGTAGACCCCCAAGTACAGTACCTTTGGTGAAGAGTGAAAACAAGTCGATGCGTGAAGTCGGGGATCACGGCGTCTGTGTGAAACGTTGAATCTGCACACTTCGAGTGGCATCGGACACGACGTGGTGTGGCGACTACCACAGAGTCGTAGACTTTGGTGGGGCTGCAGCGATGTCAGGCCTGCGGAGGTCGTCGCGTTCCAGCAAAGATCACGGAGTCGGGTGCAGGCGGCGTTACCAGATTCAGCAGCGGCGTCGGTCCGAGGTCGTCGGAAGTCGATTTCCTTGAATTTCCACCAGCTTTCCTTCCAAGGGCCCAGGGACTGGATAGGGTACCACTTGTCAGAGCAGGAGTCTTTCCACAGACTCCAGGTGCTGGCAGAGAGAAGTCTTTGCTGTCCCTGGGACTTCAAACGACAGGAGGCAAGCTCTAAATCAAGCCCTTGGAGATTTCTTCACAAGATGGAAGGCACACAAAGTCCAGTCTTTGCTCTATTACTCTGGCAGAAGCAGCAACGACAGGATAGCTCCACAAAACAGTCACAGGCAGGGCAGCTCTTCTTCCTCAGCTCTTCAGCTGTTCTCCAGACAGAGGTTCCTCTTGTTTGCAGAAGTGTTCTAAAGTCTGTGCTTTTGGGTGCCCTTCTCATACCCAATTTCTCCTTTGAAGTAGGCCTACTTCAAAGTAAAGTCTCTTTTGAATGTGAAATCCTGCCTTGCCCAGGCCAGGCCCCAGGCACTCACCAGGGGGTCGGATACTGCATTGTGTGAGGACAGGCACAGCCCTTTCAGGTGTAAGTGACTACTCCTCTCCTCCCTCCTAGCACAGATGGCTTAACAGGAAATGCAGACTACACCCCAGCTCCCTTTGTGCCACTGTCTAGTGTGAGGTGCAAACAGCCCAGCTGTCAAACTGACCCAGACACGGAATCCACAAACAGGCAGAGTCACAGAAACGGTATAAGCAAGAAAATTCTCCCTTTCTAAAAGTGGCATTTTCAAACACACAATCTTAAAATCAACTTTACTAAAATATGTATTTTTAAATTGTGAGCTCAGAGACCCCAAACTCCACATGTCCACCCGCTCCCAAAGGGAATCTACACTTTAATCAGATTTAAAGGTAGCCCCCATGTTAATCTATAAGAGGGACAGGCCTTGCAACAGTGAAAAACGAATTTAGCAATATTTCACTGTCAGGACATGTAAAACACATTACTATATGTCCTACCTTAACCATACACTGCACCCTGCCCTTGGGGCTACCTAGGGCCTACCTTAGGGGTGCCTTACATGTAAGAAAAGGGTAGGTGTAGGCCTGGCAAGTGGGTACACTTGCCAAGTCAAATTTACAGTTAAAACTGCACACACAGACACTGCAGTGGCAGGTCTGAGACATGATTACAGAGCTACGTATGTGGGTGGCACAACCAGTGCTGCAGGCCCAATAGTAGCATATGATTTACAGGCCCTGGCACCTCTAGTGCACTTTACTAGGGACTTACTAGTAAATCAAATATGCCAGTCATGGTTAAACCAACTACATACAATTTACACAGAGAGCATGTGCACTTTAGCACTGGCTAGCAGTGGTAAAGTGCTCAGAGTTCAAAAGTCAACAGCAGCAGGTCAGAAAAAATAGGAGACACAAGGCAAAAAGATTGGGGATGACCCTGCATAAGCAAAAAAGTCCAACACTTCACTTTAAAGTAATTTCAAATTCACTGAAGCCCCAGAGAGGCAGTGACAGCGTTGAACAGTGAGTAAAACTCTAATGCTTGGCTGGTCACTGCAGACTCGATGTAGGGTGCAGACTGACCTGAAAGGGGGGGCGGTTTGCCCAATCACCCCCCCAGTGTGATTTCAAGGGGTACTCTCCTTGAGGGGGGGTGCAGAACCCTGAGAGTAGGGGCAGGGGAGAGAGAGACTCACCCCTGATCCCAGTGCAATCTAAGGGTACAGACCCTGGATTGGAAGGCCAGGTTTAGGGTGTCCCCCCTGACCTGGAGGAAGGGGCTACTGCTAACAGTGCCCCTCTAATGTTGTCTTCTGTGGGGGCCACTCCTAGTTGGGGGGTGCAGGACCCCAGGAGGGAGGGCAGTTGGAGGGAAGCCTCACTCCTGGCCCTAATCCAACCTGAAGGTACAGACCCCAGGTTGGAGGACCAGTTGCAGGTTAACATCCCTGCACTGGTGGGAGACTTGTGCAGGACTGCTTCTACAAGCATCCTGACAATTTTATACTCTGGCGGTGCCGCTCCTAGAGGGAGGGTACAGAGCCCCAGAGGAGCTGCACTTTGGAAGGTGCACCTATGTAAGTCCCTAGTATATGGTACTTAGGTACCCAAAGCATTGGTGCATCAGACGTCCCCCATGAGCTGCAACAGGTATTGTGCCACACAAGGGGGGCTATGCAAACTGTGACTACAGGTTTGCTATTGCAGCTTCTTTTAAATGGTGCATACATCTTTCACCCCAGATATAAGGTTCACAATCACTGCACTCTGACCCTATAAGTAACCCCTAAGGTAGGCCCTTCAGCCTAAGGGCAGGTTGCATGGTTCTAAGTGTGAGGGCACTCGTTCAGGAGCAGAGGTGATCCTACAAACCCCAGACTCCATTTTCTGGGCTTAGTAAGTATAGGTAAGCCATCTTAAGGTATGTAGTGGACACTGGTCAACATGAGATGAACAACTACATAATGACTTCACCGAACCTAGTCTTGTTTGGTAACAGACATGTTGGAATCATGGAACTACCTCAATTCCACTGCTGGTCGCATGATACCATGTGCTCTGGGAGTTCCCTAGGGAATCCCCCATGTCTGGCTGTACAGCCTGGCAGGGTCTACATACCAGCCAGTGCTGCTGCCAACCTCAGACACTGTTCATTCCTCCTGCTGCTGAGCCTAACTTGAGCAGGGGAAGGCAGAAAAAAGGATTTCCTGTGGAAGAGAGGTGTTACCACTTCTCCTTTAGAAATAGGTGTCTCTGGGCTAGGGTTGGGTGCCTCTGAGCACCACCAGACTGCTTTAAAGGGCACTTTTGGTGACCTTCTTGCATAAACTAGTTTACTCCAGTGCAGGAGCCCCCGGCTCTCACACTGGTGCGAAACCACACAAAGGACGGGGGAGTGACCACCCCCCTATCCAGCTCCTTCCTTAGGGAGCTGCCCAGAGCTCTGCAAGGCGGCCACTTGATTCTGACATCCTGGAAACAAGATTTGCAGAGGCCCTTGGGATCATCTGACTGGTTAGTCCAGCAGCAGGGTGATGTCTCCGACCCCCCCAATGGGTGGGTCACTGCAGTATGTGTTCAACCCTCTTCCTGTGTTACTTAAGGGCTCCCCTGAGAAAGGGACCGTAGAGTCATCTATGAATTCATCTCTGGAACTGTCTGAAGTCTCTTCTGCAAGACACTTCTGCAACCCAGACACTGAGACTGCTGCTTGAATTTGATGGGACCCAAGACAAAAGTGCACCTAGTAAGAGGGCTCCGACTGCATCTTTGTCCCCATGTATTGCAAGGACTCTGCAACCTCCATGGCTGTGCATTCTCCAGAGTCACAAAGGCTATGCCTGCACTTGGGAAATCAAGAAGGAATCTCCCCTGGAGCAAAGGAGTCACTCCCCTTTATCAACAGGCACCTCAACATCGACTACCAGTTTGTGGATCCTGCTGTCCCATGGATTCTCCAAGGCTTCACAACAAAGGTGGTAGTTCTGTGGCCCTCCAGAGATTTCACCTGTCTTCTTTGCAACATAGAAGTCTGAGGTCCCTCGCTGGAGCTACCTGACTGGAACCCCTATTGTTTCCAAGGCTTGTTGGCTGTGCAGTCCAAATACCTCCTAACTTAAAGAAGCCCCAGCCTCCGGCACTAAACAGCTCAAAGAACAATGTCCTTTCTGCAACTCCTGCGACAAGAGCATCTCTCTTTGCTGTTCTGCTAAGACCTCCCTGTGACTCCCTGTGACTCCCTGTGCCTGCTGCCAGAAGGTTCTGCTGGGGACTCCAATGCTTCCTACTGGCTCTCCTGCTTACTGCGGTCTGGCCCTGGCTTACATGCAAAAGTAGAGTCTCCTGGACCTTGCTGGTCCCCAACATTCTGCAACAGTTCTTGCAACGTTTTCTTGCATTGGCCCAGGCTTGTTGTTGGTTCTGATGATTACTGGCCCCTCAGTAATCCGAAAACTGACATGGGACAGCTTGAGGATGACTCCTGCGATGCTCCTACATTGCCTGGACTCCACAGCTGCACTTCTTTGACCGCCGTCCAACAGGGAGGCATCTGCAAGAAGGGTGGGTATTGCCCCCTAAACTGTCTGGGCATCCTTGGTGGCCTGGACTCTGCCACCTCTTTCCTTAAGACCTCTTCAACTGGAATCCATGCCTGGGTTTCACCGACCTGGTCCATGAGTCAAGACAGCAGCTGGACAACCGAGGTCCCCATTGACTTCAAAGGGAGGTTCTGAAACAACTTCATCCCTATGCACCTGGATTCCCTGATGCAGGTACTCCGCTTCTCTGGGTATCCTCAAGTGGGGGCACTCTTGAACCACCCTTGCCTGAATGGGTTTTCTCTGAATCATCTGGGAAGGGTCCTAGAACACGAGAACTCTAACCGTGACTTCCCAATGTTATCCTATTGACACTGACCTGGGGTTATAACTCTGCATACGGGTGCCTGAGGAATTCTAGATACTCACTTCTGATGATTTAATACTTTCTCAGTCCCAAGGGTCATTGGTGGTAGTCCTGGTTACTAGTTACTTTCACATTCCATTTTTTTTAGTATATGGTGTGCCTCCCCTTATTGGGGCCCATGTATTTTATTCTTTTACTTACCTGTTTCTGAGTACATTTTTGTATGTTCATTTTTGTATGATTAGGAGATATACAAAAGTTGGTTTAGTGTTTGTGTTATAATAAACAATACATTATTTTCCTAACACTGATGTGGTTCTTTCCTGTGTGTACATCACTGACTGACCTGTGTGGTATCTGCAACTGCTTTACATCAGCTGAGCAGCATGATGGCCGCAATAGTTATCTTTTGGCCGCAAAAAAAGTCTCTGGCTGTATGCACACATGTCACTAGGTGGCATCTTACAGCCATAATAGCTTCCAGCTTCCTCCTCCTGCATTAGAAATTACAGAAGCAAATGTACAATCATTTCATTGAGCCCTGCAGGGCATCATGTTCAGAGCGAGCCTCACAGCACAAAGGGGAACCAATATTGTTGAAAGAAAGGCGAGAAAATGAAAGTAGCACTTGACTGGCAAACGCTAAAGTGGTGCTTGTGTTTGGGTGTCATTAAAACCAATCTAGCCACTTTTTGGCCACTTTGTCTTGTTTTAGTTATTTGAATTGGATTTTGAACATTTTTTTCTTACTTTTTTCATCTGTACAAAATGCAATATTTGACCAGGGCTGAGCCTACACAGACATGAATGAAATGTATTGTTCTCCCCGAGCCCATGAGCTGCGCAATCAAAGAGCTGTCTTGTTGTCTGGTATTATATTAACTTACTGTGCATGTAGCTTACTGACAAGAGGGCTTCAAACAGCCACTTTGCTATAATGTGAAAAATATTAATTTCACTTCAGTTAAGCAAGTTTTGTGGTAACATACACAAGAAAAGCATGCTTGTAATATTAAGCTTAATAAACTTTGTGGCAGCCAACTAGTGCTGGTGGGACTATACGTACATTATTTCCATGGGATCTATATTTCGACAGACAGGATATCTGTCATAGCGGAGTAACCCATCTGCCAAAATCTAAATCAGGCCCTTAGTTCATATTTGTCTGAATGGTTTCTTTAAGCAAGAAACTTTAGGCAGTTCTGCTATGCTCAAATTGTGTTTTATTTGCTGTAGCTAGATAAGGCTGTTTTTAGTCCATACTTGATACTGTTACTTGGTACTTTAATAATGCACTTTACTGGAATCCTTGAGCACAGATTTGTATTGCACTTTATGTGTATCCTTATTCTACATCTTGTTTTTTTATCCTTATTGCTGATTTTAATATATGATTATAATTTATGTTTTTCAAACTTCGATTGGATGTATATTTTTATGGCTTTATGGCCAAAATAAAGTAACATTTGACTTGAACTAGAATCTACATTTATCAATGATGTTCCCAGATCATGTTAAATGTATGCTTCAAAATTGGCAATGATAACATTTTCCAATCAAACATTACAAATTAAACATCTGTTTGGATTTTACAAAGCAGGGGATATGTAGAGGTTCAAAGACATGGCTTTAAGAAGATATGAAGCCTAAACTATGCATTATATTTTAAGAAATGGTTGGGTCAGTATGCCCTTAACTACTATGTTGCATATCAGTACTTGATCTCATCAGAGCAAATAAGTTATTTTCCTGGTGTGTATACATACAGGAACTAAGCAGCTGTATTGAGTACATGTAGTGACACCTTTCACTGATGCCATTACAAACTTGTGGATGGGAGTAAAAGGGTTAAAAATGCCTCTGGCCCTCACCTTAAGGCGGACTGCAGAGGGATTCAGAGGGGTGGTGCTCTGTGAACCTCTGTTACGGCTCATTCAACATTCCCCTTCTGATTGTCTGATTACCTGGAAGTGTGTTGCCCCTTTTTAGTTCTGCCCCTTTTTAGGTCTGGCATGACAATGCTGCTGTTGCTTGACCTCATGTGGTCACCACAAAACAGCTTTAGAGGCAATATTGAGAGAGAGACAGGCTCCTTTCTACAGGGTTTGATTGAGGAGGTGTGATCTTCTCTGCATGTTGTATGTTGTGATTGGGCAGAAGGTGTGTGTTTCCACTGAAGCACACACCTTCTGCTTTTATTGTGTTTTGGCCTTTACTAAAAGCTTATGATCAGGACACTGGTCTTGAGTTGGTTAGTGTATCCAGCCAATGATCAAGACTAATCAGTTTATTGTGAAATGTTCAATAAAGGCAGTAGGTTTGACTTTGTTATTGTGCAAATCATATTGCAAAGGGAATAGTCCATTAAGGGTGGATCATTAATGTGCTGTGATGAAGGCTCCATAATAGAATTTCATTACATGGACTCTAAAAGATTGTTTTAGTAAACAAATGTTGTAGTGTGTGTTCCCCCCTCTTGCAAATCCTTAGGGTTGAAGATTTGCTCTGTGATATGCCTTGTTTAAGCTCTACATTAATTTTTCAAATGTAATTGTGTAAATATTTTGCATTTTTTTATTATGTTCCTAGTGGTTGCATTTTGGGAAATCCTAGCCCTGATAAAGTAGGCATCAGTTGGTTATGGTGACAAGTCAACAGTAAAGGCTGTAAGTTTTATTCATTCATTGGGGAAAGATATGGCTGATGCCATAGGTCTGATCTGTTTATTATGAAAACTTTCATTCAGACCATTAGACCAGACTTGTTTGTTGCAAAAAGTATATGTTAAAGTCAATAGGCATTTAAGGGTGGATTGTTATGACATGTTAGAGCCTGTTATGCAAGCACAGCCTATTGTTAGATAGCATCTCAAGGATTACCAAACAGGTTTGGTTTTAGTTACTCTCCCTGCCGAACCCTTGGGTTAGGAAGTTTGCACAGTGCGAACACCTTGTAGGCTCTCTTATGAATGTACTATATTATTTTTCAACTGTAATGTTGTACATATCAGCAATTGTGTGCCCGATTGTTGCTCTGTGGGAAAGCTTAAGCTCAATATAATAAGCTCAGGTTGGTTTGTTAACAGTTCAATGATAAGGGCTATAGGGCTGCTTAGTTCATTTGGAGAAGATATATCAAATGCCACAAGTAATTCCTGTTTATTATGAAAAGTTCTGACAAAAGCAATAGATACTACGGCTGCACTACTTGATGTAAAACACATATGTTGAAAGCCAGAAGCCAGTGGATAGTTATTATACTGTTCCTGCAGTATTCAAAATGGCACTCCATGATTGCCGCTTATAGCTATACTTGATTTTTTACTTTTTTTATTACAAGCATATGCTGACTTCATATCTGATAAAGCAGCATATCCTTTTTGTTACTTTTATGCTTTTAATTTAGCTTGCATAAGCTTCCTGAATTTGTGTGTTTACTTTATTATGGATGGGTCAGTGTGTATGTGCCTGAATAGGTCAGTAAGTGGATCAATGGATGTATGAGCAGTGGCTGCTGGTGACCTTCGAAAGTGGTGAGGGTAAACGTTCAGGATGATTGCCCTGTGTCAAGTGAGCATAGTGAGCGAGCCCAACTATCATAAGGGAGAAATTGGAGGAATTCTCCCCCCAGAAAATTTGAAAAGAGTAGAAAAATAGTGCATTTTCAAGAACATTTGAGAAAGCAAGAAGGTTCATAAAGCAATTAGGAATGTGTCGACTTTAAATACTGAAACACATTATAAATGCTCCATATCTTACTGAATTAAAATTGTTCAACAGTTAGTGCAGTGTGTAAAATGTACAGTGCGACGTCAAGGCTTGTAATTAACACATGCATAACATATGCCTGACCCTCCCACTTCCATGTGTGACAGGCTTTCAGGAGCTGCTTAAGTCAAAAGCACTTGCTTTGTGAAGGGGGGGCTGGAGATTAAGTAAAATGTTTCTAAATATTAAATATTTATCTTCCTGAAAAAATGTTTAATTCAGCCTTTTTTATTTTTAACTGTTGTCCTGAAGTTGATAACTCGATGGCTGACTTAACATTTCTCATAGGACTTTAGTAGTCCTAGTGGGATAATATGAAGGCTGTCTTTCTCTTCTTTTATATAACTAAACTAGTTCTTCAACAATAGTGTATCTTTATTGATTGTACTTTTAAGTTAGTTGAAATAAGCATCAGGAAACAAGTAGGTGAGCTGCAGTGGAATAATTGTTTTGAAAAAAAAAAAGTTCTGATGCCCGGGCCTAATATGGTCCCAAACCAATCCTGGAGGCTGCTCTTCCTGGATATAAGCAGGAGCCTGAATGTATGATGGAACCATGCATGCTGAAACCATGCATGCCTTAACAACGTGGTCAGAACAATGATTGTGTTGTTACCACGCATGCCTTTACAATAATTTTACATTGTAAAAGCATGCCTAGTAAAGGCATGTGTGGGAATGCCATGCGTGGTTCTATCATACCACCCTCCTTTCCACCCTGAGGCCCAAAGTACCCCACACCTGAAACCTAATAAAATTATAGCGCAACCCTCCTACCCTAAAATCTCCAACCTCCCACCCAAGCCCTTAATCCATCAAACCCCTAAAATCTAAAAAACAAAAATAGCACCCTAAATTACCCAACCACCCCACCTCGCTCCTAAATAAAAAATAGCCCAACACTCCACCCACCACAAGCCCTTAATCCAACCCACCTCTAAAACCTAAAAAAAAGCATGAGCCCCCACCCTAAAATACTCAAACCCCACACCTGAAAAAATAAATTAGCCCAACATCCTCCACCCACCGCAAGCCCTTAATCCACCCCACCCCTAAAACTTAAAAAACAAATGCCGCAATCCCTACCCTAAAATGCCCAACCACCCCCTCCCACCCCAAGCCCTTAATCCATCCCACCCCTGTAGTTCAGCACATGCGTGTCTAAGGCACAGAAAAAGGCAGTCGTTTTTCCGGCTAGCATGGTTATGCTTGCATGGGATACATCTCTATTGTTCCAATGCGTTGTTTCAGACGTTTCCCCAGGAGCCCTTGTGGTCTGTACAAGGGACAAGCACAGAAACATATGCTTCCACTGTTAATTTTCAGATGTGTTTTATGTCATTTCCTATTTGCTCCTGGATGCTAAACCCAGCCTTCAAAGAGCCCTGCAAACAGAGCGCCCCACAGCAGCATTGAGCACCTCATGGTAGTACGGAGCCATTTTAGCGGTCTGCCTGAGTGATCAGATACCTTTGCTTCTTGGTGCTGGGGAGGACGGATAAATGGTTTCTGTGCCATGTCCAGGCAGTCACAGCCCTTACCTGCAATGTTCATGGGTGGAAGCTGGTGCATTTAAGTGCTTTGATGTTTTGAAGAGCGCCCACTCATTGCATTATTAGCTACCACTTTGCAGTGCTGTGCTTATAAGTAATTTAGGAGAGCCACTGAGCGGCATGAAAGAATGTTTTTAGTTGTACGTCGTTATTTAAGATCCACAACCATGTTCCCAAACTTCTGAATCTGCTGTGTCGTGCCCCTAGGGGGTGACCTACACAGGTGCTTGTATGTACTCCAC
Organism: Pleurodeles waltl; assembly: GCF_031143425.1. Lineage (NCBI taxonomy): Eukaryota > Metazoa > Chordata > Amphibia > Caudata > Salamandridae > Pleurodeles > Pleurodeles waltl. The sequence continues at coordinate 353,217,396 of NC_090438.1, forward strand.
GGCTCTAGGCAAGGAGGAGATCCTACGTTGCTGTGTCAGTAATCTATGAAGCTCAACAGGCTGACCCAGGGCCTGCACCCTCTAGCGCAGATATTTTAATAAAAATGATTAATGAGTGTTCATGTATTTTGAATAATAAGTTTATGTAGAAAATGTAATAATGTAGAAAAATAATGCACACATTTGAAAATGTGATTACGAAGAATGGCCATCAATGTTAACGAAGTGTACTAATCAATGATTAAATACTTATGAAATATTGAATATATGTTAGACTAATGCAGTAATATGTCATATTGAGGGTTATGAAGTTTCCTTTAGCTTTATTAATTGTAGGCCTTAACTTAGCGAGTGCCTTGGCCTATTTTGCCAGGCCTCATGTAAAAGCTGTATTTTTTAGTGTTTAATAAAAATGCTGACCAAGTGAATTAAACTGTGAAATGTCTATTGTATTGTTTAAATGTGCTCATAACAGAAGCTTTTCATGTGAACCGACTGCTAAAAGATGATGTTCTTGCTAATGCAACATTTTATGTGTAATGTGTGTGAGACTGACTTTTCTAGGACCAGAACAATGAAGATACTGATTAGAGTAGAAGATGCAACAATATTGTTACCTGACAAGCCGGATGATGAGGACATCGCAAGACGAACCAATCAACAATATGAGAATGGAGAAATATTAGAATTCATAGATTTGGGATAGTAGTTTTATTGGACAGAGTGTGAACATACGATTAACTGACCAATAGGGAATTAGGGGATAGTTTAGGTAATTTTAATATAACGACACTGCACAGTGAGAAGACGGACATTCTGAGACATTCTGCCCTTGCCTTCATGCAGTCATTTTTGCCCATTTGCCAGCTGACCGAAAGGTCGATATTTCTTAAGCATCTTTACTAGAGAAGTGCTAAACTTTAATGCTTAATGACCTTGCCCTTTATAATTCTGATGCCGAAGCTTGATGCTTTGCTGATCGACTGATGTCCTGTGGACGAAGACTGATTCTGCTTTGCTGATCCACTCTGAGGATAGGTATATTCCGAACATGTGATTACCATTCATATTTGCTTTTTCTTTCTAGGTACCAACTGCGCTGTTTTGATAGAGCCATAGTTAGATGTTTTTCCAAATCTGTGTTACTAAATTGTTTTGCATGAAGCCCAACATGCTGATGCTAATCGGAGGTTAGTTAAGAATCCTCATTAATGACTTATGATGACAGGGACTAATGCTTGATGAATTTCTCTGCTAAACTTCATGTACTTCATTTCGCTGTTGAAGTTGACTTTTCTATTGATTTGCACTATAACTTTAGTATGCGCTGTAGTTCAAGTTTTGATTAGGTTGCATTTCTTCTGCCTCTTTGGACAACCAGTGCTGTTTCTGTATGTGTTTCATTTGATTTTGAGATTAATCTACATGACTTTAGCATTGTTAATCTAGGGAAATAAACAGTCTAAACTTTTACTAAAGGTGTGGTTATTCATGACTGAAAGGTCATGGTGTGTGACAATTACTGACTCTATTGCTTTTATTGATTACTAATGATTGTTTATTAATGTGTATAGATTATTGATTATGTACTGGAGCTCTGGTAAGAACATCTTAATCGCGAGTCAAAAGGTTCATGGACCTATTCCTGCCCCCTTGTAAGTTTACTTTTTAAGGTCAGGCGCGCTAACACACCCACCCCTTCTTCATTGACAGAGTGTAGTGCAATTACCTTATTTCTGGGGCCTGGCACTAATTTTTCTTTGAGGCTTCGTTGGGATTAATAAATCAGCAAATGCCATAAACAAAAGCTGCAGAGTATTTAATCCCAGGGGAGGCTGTAAAATAAATTTACCCTCCTGGGGAGTGACCCTTGCCTACGGGATCGCTCCCCTTGCGTGACATTGGTGCAAAAAAAAAAGATCCCCGGTGGCTAGTGGTTTCTGCCCCCCTTGGGGGTTGATTGACCTAAAATCGGCCGGTCTGGTCCCAAAGGGGGCAGAAATGGCCTAAATACAATTTGCCCCTCCAGGGGAGCAACTCTTGCCTAAGGGGTCGCTTCCCATCTCTAAAACAACAACAACAACAAAAATCCACGGTGCCTAGTGGTTTCTGCCCCCCTTGAGGCAGCTCTGCCTAATTAAAATAGGCTGATCCGCCCCCAGGGGTGTAGAAATGGCCTAAAATAAATTTGCCCCCCAGGGGAGCGACCCTTCCCTAAGGGGTCGCTCCCCGTGCGTGAAATTCACAGAAAAAGAAAAAAAACTCCCTGGTGTCTAGTGGTTTCTGTCCCCCTTGGGAGCAAATTGGCCTCATTAAAATAGGCCAATCTGCCCCCAAGGGGGGCAGAAGTGGCCTAAATGTAAAAAAAAATAAATTTATCCCTGGTGCCTAGAGGTCGGCCTAATGTGATGTGTCCACGTTGTGTTTTTGGGCATTTCCTGTCGCGGGTGCTAGGTCTATCCAAGCAAGTGAGGTACCATTTTTATCGGGAGACATGGGGGAACACAGAATCGCAAAACAAGTGTTATTGCCCCTTGTCTTTCTCTACAGTTTTTCCTTCCAAATGTAAGACAGTGTGTAAAAAAGACGTCTATTTGAGAAATGCCCTGTAATTCACATGCTAGTATGGGCACCCCGGAATTCAGAGATGTGCAAATAACCACTGCTTATCAACACCTTATCTTGTGGCCATTTTGGAAATACAAAGGTTTTCTTAATACCTATTTTTAACTTTTTATATTTCAGCACATGATTGCTGTATACCCGGTATAGAATATAAACCCATTGCAAGGTGCAGCTCATTTATTGGCTCTTGGTACCTAGGGTTCTTGATGAACCTACAAGCCCTATATATCCCCGCAACCAGAAGAGTCCAGCTGATGTAACGGTATATTGCTTTAAAAAATCTGACATTGCAGGTAAAAGTTACAGAGTAAAACGTGGAGAAAAATGACTGTTTTTTTCACCTCAATTTCAATATTTCTTTAGTTCAGCTGTTATTTTCTGTAGGAAACACTTGTTGGATCTACACAAATGACCCCTTGCTGAGTTCAGATTTATGTCTACTTTTCAGAAATGGTTAGCTTTCTGGGATCCAGCATTGGTTTCTCACCCATTTCGGTCACTAAGTGGAAGGAGGCTGAAAGCATAAAAAATAGTAAAAATGGGGTTTGTCCCAGTAAAATGTCAAAATTGTATTGAAAAATTGGGTTTTCTAATTCAAGTCTGCCTGTTCCTGAAAGCTGGGAAGATGGTGATCTTGCCACCACAAACTCTTTGTTGATGCCATTTTCAAGGAAAAAAAACACAAGCATTCGTCTTCTGCCCTTTTTCCAATTTAAAAAAAAAAAAAAACATTTTCACTTTATTTTGGCTAATTTCTTGGTCTCCTTCAGGGGAGCCCACAAAGTCTGGGTACCTCTAGAATCCCTAGGATGTTGGAAAAAAGGACGCAAATTTGGCGTGGGTAGCTTATGTGAGCAAAAAGTTATGAAGGCCTAAGCGCAAACTGCCCCAAATAGCCAAAAAAAGGCTCGGCAGAGGAGGGGAAAAAGCCTGAAGGGGTTAAACGGTTGTGAAAAACAATAGCATGATCATCTTTGCAAGCAAAAGTTAGTATTACAGAGAAAGTGATGCAAGACACTGTGATTTATGCTCTGCTGGCAAAGGATAGGGAGAGCTAAAAGTGCTACATACGAACAAAGAAAGGTCTCAATGAAAAACAAATCAAAATTATGAGCCCATACACGCATTTTGGAAAGTAGGAAATGTGACAGATAGACGGATGGGTCATTCAGGTAAACAAAATGCCTTTAATTACTAAGGCTGACTTTAGAGGGTCACGAGGGCAGACAGAACAATAACCTGAGAGGGGGACTCAGATTTACACACTTGTTAAGTTTAATTAAGTGATGTCACCCAATCCACCCAATGAACGAGTGGGGCTTTGCAGGCCTGTACCCACGCCCACTCTGAAAATGAGAATTATATCATTCCAGTTTGCCATGTCAGTGTAGTTATGCAGGCAGAGATGGTGTTTGCTATAATTAGACTGCTCCGGCCCACCTATTTACCCCCCACTCCTCCCCCACCCAAACAATGCCCGCAACCCCAACCCGGTTAAAACACATTTACAGGTGGGGCTGGACACCTGTATGCAAATGGGTACCTGGCTGCACCCATCTCTGCAAGCCATTAACTGACAAGCAATCCCTCAGGGACTGGCGAAGCAATATACTGCAATCATATCAAATAGCTCCTAGTGAGCAACTGTGACTACATCAATTAGGAGAAACAAAGACTCTCATTCAAGACCATTGCCTACAATGCCCCATAAGTGGCAGCTCACCCCCTTGTGGTACCACGCTAAATATGGAAAATACTTATTAACTGGGATAGTTGTAATTAAGTGGCCTAGATAAAAAGTTCACACCACTCTCCATGCTCCAAAATAAAAGGACACTCTAGAAGAGTAACAAACTGTTAACGCGTCCCTTTATGATTAATTTATTCACTTTGGGACTTGTTTTAGGCCAATTAATCTTTTGACCCTGATTGAAGACACCTTAGGACGAGATAGCTAATCAACATGTCAATCAATACGTCAATAATGTCATCAATATTTATTACGACAATGCAATTCACCTTAGTCAAAGACATTTAATAAGACTCAGAAACCACCATGACCTTTCAGTCATGAATAACCAAACCAATTTAGTTATGACTTTTGTGATATTTATTCCCTATTGATTACAGTTCTACTAGTAAGTTTATTAGTCTCAAAATCAAGAAGCACATTAGCATAGTCACAATATGGCAACTCTGATAAGATTTCATCAAAGCAAGAATCGCAAACATTAGAATATAATAGGTCGTCAGCATAGATTATTTTTAGCAGAGTATCATCATTATGTTATTCAACAAAGCATAAATTTGGTCATTTGCCTATTTGCGTCAGTTTAGTGGACCCCTCTCCTAACCTCGAATTAGCATTGGTATGTTGGGCTTCATGCAAAACAACTTAGTAACACCAATTTGGAAAACATCTAGCTGTGGTCTCTGTCAAAAGAAGCAGTTGGTACCTAGAAAGGAAAAGCAAACAGACAATCACAATTTCATTGTCATATAGTTACCCTCCGTTATTGGGTCAGCACTCAGGTTAGGTCGTCGTCCTCAGGACATCAGTTGATTCGCCATCAAGAGTTCAGCTCCGGTAAAAGGGGGCACTTCCCTCACAAGGAGATAAAGTGTAAACGGGCAAGCTAGGGGCAAGGATGGCTCTAAGTAAAAGTAGCAAGTCAATAAGTAAAGTGACAAAGTCTCTGGATCATAGCAAATCGCATCAGCATCTCCCCTCGCTCTATCTAGTTCTAATTTACTTCCTGGTGTCAAGGGTTTTTATCCCCTTTTCGTTGTACATTCCCCTAAAATTTGTTTGGACAAGGGGTTGCACCCCACTATCTTTAACCAATTAACTTCACATTAGCTCATCGAATTTGTCACCCCATAACAGTTCTCACGTATTTTATTGGTCCTAATGATTGACGTATTTAGCGGGTGGAATGTCCGGTATGATTTCATAGTCTTGTGGTCCTTTGCACATCTTCGGTCAGTGGCTCCATTGTCTGTACCAGTTCTGGCGACCTTGTACCTACGACTGGTCTACATTGTTGCATTCTGCTAAAATGTTTCTACAAGCAAGTCGAATTTCATGAGAACAGATCTACTACAGTTACATTCAGCTTCTAGTTTGGAGGAAAACAAGAGTTCATGTCCTTCAGCAAGTCAGCACACTGCACGTTAGAAAAACACATTTAATATAAGAGTCAGGCTGCTAGGCCTCGACTCACGCTAAATAAGGCCTAGTGATTTATAAGCAAAACCTTTACATATATCTATTATTATTAGTGTAAAATCATATCATAACATAACATTTCAACATTATTAGTCAGATTCATTAGTCCTCGTATATATTGGAGGCCACTCCCCGTGGGCACATTTCAAGCGCACGTTTTAGCAAAATACATTAATACAGTTTCTATGCGGCATTATTATACATTAGTTCATAAACATTTCATGTTAATATAGATTATATAAGCTACGCTCTCTCAGTCCCTCCTCTGATGACACTTGTCCTCACACAAACCTTTCCCTTCTTAACCTTTCACTTTCCGCATAATGCGCATTTCAACATCTTGCCCTTTGTGGGAGCTTTCCCAAATTTCATTAAACATTTTCTCCCTTTCATTTTCTTCATTTCTTTTGTTTGGCTTTGTAAATTTCTTTTAATTATTTCATTAACTTTGCATGATAACCATAATCCCAATAGACAAATCAGAACAATTAATAGACCCCTAATATTTTAGCAAGAACCCCATTCCAAATATTACTAAACCAATTCCCTACACTTGTAATTCCTTTCCCAACTTTCTCCCAAACTCCAGGTTCCTTCAGCTCCTTCAAATCTGCACTATCTCTTGTTAGGTTAGTAAGCATACCTCTAATCTTTTTGCTGTTATCTGGTATGAACGCACAACAATGGCGCTCATTAAGCATCTTACAGACTCCGCCACTCTTTGCTAAAAGAATGTCTAAAGCAAGCTGGTTTTGAAGAGTCATAGCTCTTTACGCAGCAAGTTCAGTATCCATCAGGATTATAGCCCCTGTGAAGTTTGTCAGCATGTTATCCACAATAGTAGACAACTTTCGAATCTTTATGGAGTTTAAGATAACCCCTACTGAAGGAATTATGGCTCCAAATATGTCACCAACGACAGCAGCCGCTGTCTCTCGTTTTTGTCTAGTATGTTGTAATTCAGACATTTTAGGAATTTGCTTTCAGTCATCAATCTGGTAGATCTTTGAGAAAACTATTCCCAAATAACATGTCCAGTACCATCCTTTAGGAAGACGGTAATAAGCATTAAGTCCACATATATAATAGATCCCAGGGATCGCTGAATCCTGTCCATTTAACATGAATGTCCATTTACTCTGAAACAAAAACACATGCCTGCACTCACTCGTTCCCACAAATAAAGTGTCATGCTCAGATTTTGGCCTATATATACAAAGCCTACTTACATGTAATGCATCTATAGCTAACTTGCCCTGCGTCTTTATTGCAGTGTTAGCATAATCATTTGCAAGTATGCATTTTTCTAATCCCTTTTCTAACCATTCCTTTAATGCCTTTCGTCTATCATCAGTGTGATCTAAGAAGCTCTTCTCTACAGGCGTTAGTAAGCAGGTTAGGTTATTGCGATGCGCATAAGCTGTCCCAAATGTCAGTGTCGGCTCAAAGAAACCCCTAACTAATTTTATGCTATGTTCTTTAGCTAATTTGTTTAGAAACTCAATCACAGGCACAAAAGAAAACACTGCATCTATGTTAGAATACAAGTATTGCACATGCTCTTGATCATAGAATCTTGTTAATAGCAAGCTACAGTTTATCCCGTAAGTTAGCGGCAAGCTATGATAAGTAACCCCTTCTTGTACTGATGAAGAAATCTTTGTACACACATAACAATTCTTTGCATCCATTGTGTCAACATACTCACTCAACAGGCAATAGAAGACATTAGTAGATAGTTCCCCTTTTGAATTAGTTCCCTCATGCAAGTATTTTGCATCCTGCTCAAACTTCTCCCACAGTGTTAGTGTAGCAGTCTCAGGTTTTGAAGCATTGTTAGTCACTTTCTTATCTATCCATGGCATTCCCACAATCACACCTATAATTATTATTGCACATACTATACCCAGAATAACACTCAACCAACCACACATCCTACCCTTTTTACTCTTATTTTTAATATAACTCATGATCTGTAAAGAATCAGATAGCAGAATAATATAACGCAAATAATCAACTTGAGGACAATATAAAAGCTTTCACTTTTTTATTTTTTTCCTTATACAAAGTCTCTCTCTCTCTGCGAGTATTTACAGCGTTTCACTCACCCCAGGACCCTTTTGTCAAATCAGGTTTGGCAGCTTGTCATAATCGACTTTCAAAGTCAATTCAGGTTATCAGTGTCACATCCGGTAATTTATCAGTCTCTTTTCTCAGCTTCTCAGCTTTCAAATTTTAGTTTCAATATTTTAACACAGTCTCTTTCTAGAGTTGAATTCAGGTGCTGTAGTATTGACCTGGTACCTCTCGTTCAAAACAGAACGCCAAGAATTCTTGTTGCCATTCAGCTGTTGTTACATACGCCCATTCAGGACCTGCGTACCTCCTGTTTGCGACTCTCTTTCTTTTCAGTCTGCGTTCACTTTGTAACTCTCCTTCACTAAGATCCTCTTTTCTGGTTGTATCAACTTCTTCCTCAATTGTGTGTCTAGGAATCACTTTCTGTATTGCAGCTTGTGGCTTCGGCCAGTTATCTCCTTTATGCGTTTTCTTCTTGCTTGGCCTTTCAGTACAGTGGACCTGCAATCGGCTCAGGAGGAGTCAGTTCACTTTGACCTCCTTCTGCTTCTTTCCCCTCACCTTCAGGGTCTGTCATGGGCTCAACTTCAAACCTGTATCCGTCAGCTTCTGGGAGAACCTCTCTTTGCGTCGGTTCCCCTGTTACCTCAACTGAGATAGGCTCACTTTCACCCTTCTGGAACTTACTTTGAGTGACTGAGCTGTCCTCCGTGGGCTCTCCTTCAGTCTCAGTTCCCCTTTGAATACTCTCCGGGCCTGAGACTTCCTTTTCTGCAACTGTTGTTTTGGATACTTGAAGTTCCTCGTCAGTTGGACACGTCACCCTTTTTGTGTGACTGGCATGTATCCAATTCGGAACCCCTGCACATTTCACAGCAGTAGTGGTTGTCAGTATTACTTGATATGGCCCCTTCCAACGCCGCTCCAAACACGACTTCCTCACGTGTTTCTTGACAACAACCCAGTCACCGGCTTTCAGGGTGTGAGCTGGATCACTGATCAGTGGCAATGTGTTAGCCTCCACCTGGTGAGAAAACGAGCGGACCACATCAGCCAGACCTTTGCAGTAGTCCAACACCATATCATCCGTGATATTCACAAGAGCATTTGCAGGTACTGCGGGCAATCGCATAGCTCAACCCATCATAATCTCATGAGGAGATAGTCCCGTTTGTTTGTCAGGTGTATTTCTCATTGGCATCAGTACTAAGGGCAATGCATCTGGCCATTTCAGATTGGTAGCTGTGCACATTTTTGCCATTCTCGACTTCAAGGTACCATTCATCTGTACCACTAATCCTAATGCTTCAGGGCGATAGCTACAATGCAGCTTCTGCTCAATGTTCAATGCGGCACACAAGAGCTTAATCACCTCATTTTTGCAGTGTCTGCACCTATCTGATTCTAAAGAGATCGGGGATCCAAAATGTGGTATTAACTCCCTAAGCAATAGCTTTGCTACTGTGAGACTGTCATTCCTACGTGTAGGGTAAGCTTCAATCCAATGACTGAAAACACACACAATTACCAACACATATCTCAGTCCTTCACACGCAGGCATTTCAATGAAGTCCATCTGCATCCTGCTAAATGGACCGCCAGCTCTCCCAACATGGCTCATATTTACCACCGTCCCTTTTCCTGCATTCATCTGTTGACAGATGATGCACCTGTGACAGATAACCTCTGCATCTTGTCTGAATTTTGGATTGAACCAATCGATTTTGAACAACCTGATCATTGCGCCTCTCCCTTTATGGGCTTGGCCATGATAGAATCTCACAAACTGTGACAGAAGACTGTTTGGTAAAACCATTTTCACCTCCTCTGAGACCCATAAGTCATCAGCTCTTTGTACACAGTGCATTCTCTGCCAGGAGCGTTTCTCTTCTTTGCCAGCACGTCCCTGCAGTAATTTTAGCTCATCTAATGTGTCAACCACCCTTAATGCAAAATTCAAACATGATTCATTCTCAGTTTCAGGTAACAATTCCCACTGATCTCGGAACGATATACAGTTCAATGCGCAAAACCTTGCGACTTGATCTGCATAGCCGTTTCCCATTGACACAATCTTGTGACTTAACATAAGCGTTGCATTTCACCACGGCAATTTCAAGAGGTAACTGAATCGCATGCAACAAATCCTTAATCTTTTCGCCATTTTTCACTGGTGAACCAGAAGAGGTCATGAAACCCCTCTGTGACCATAGTTGGCCAAAATCATGTACAATTCCGAATCCGTGTCTGCTGTCAGTATAGACAGTGACTTTCAAGTTTTGAGCTGCGTGGAATGCCTTTGTAAGGGCAATTAATTCAGCCACTTGTGCAGCGTACACTCTTTCGAGCCAGGAAGCTTCTAGAATACCGGTGATAGTACACACAGCATAACCAGCTCTCAGTACTCCTACTGAGTCTCTCAAACATGAACCACCAACAAACATAATGTAATCATTTTCTTCTAACTGAGTATCTTTGATGTCAGGTCTTGGTTTGGTGCATAGTTCTGTTACCTTAAGACAATCATGTTCCACTTCCTCAGCATCCTTAATGTCTACACTTTCAATAGGAAGTAAAGTTGCCGGGTTCAATACAGTACATCTCTTGAGGGAAACATTCAGAGACCCCAGTATAACAGTCTCGTATCTAGTCAGCCTAGCATTTGTCATATGCTGTGTCTTGGTTCGGGTTAGCAGAATTTCAACTGAATGAGGAACCATTACTGTTAAGGGATGTCCCATCACTATGCCTTCACACTGTGTGAGGCTTTGACCAACTGCTGCAACTGCATGCAAATAACCCAGTAAGGCTGCTGCGACTAGGTCCAATGTAGCTGAAAAATATGCTACTGGGCGGTTTGCACCTCCATGGACCTGTGTTCAAACAGACAAAGAACATGCATCACGTTCATGACATAACAGTACAAAAGGCTTAGGGGCATATTTATACTCTCTTTGCGCCGAATGTGCGTCAAACATTTTGACGCAGAATCGGCGGAAACCCTGCCCCATATTTATACTTTGACGTCCGACCCCGCGGGTGTCAAAGTTCCACCATGTGCGTCATTTTTTGGAAGGGGGAACCAGCCTTGCGTTAATTATATGCAAGGTAGGCGTTCCCTTCCAAAAAATGACTTTAAGGCCTGTGCGCCTTATTTATACTGTGACGTCATTTTGACGCACAGGAGGGGGCAGGCCTTAAAAAATGGTGCCCAACCTGATGGGCGCCGTTTTTTAACGCCTGGGTCAGGGCAGGCGTTAAGGGACCTGTGGGCTCAGAAGGAGCCCAGAGGTGCCCTCCCATGCCCCCAGGGACACCCCCTGCCACCCTTGCCCACCCCAGGAGGACACCCAAGGATGGAGGGACCCATCCCAGGGAAGTTAAGGTAAGTTCAGGTAAGTTTTTTTTTCCGTATTTTTTTTGTGGCATAGGGGGGCCTGATTTGTGCCCCCCTACATGCCACTATGCCCAATGACCATGCCCAGGGGACATAAGTCCCCTGGGCATGGCCATTGGTCAAGGGGGCATGACTCCTGTCTTTGCTAAGACAGGAGCCATTTCAATGGGGGTTGGGCGTAAAAAAAAATGGCGCAAATCCGGTTGAGGCCTGAATTTTGCCTCAGACCTGACTTGCCCCATTTTTTGACGCCCAAACTCCATTTTCCTTCATTTCATTTTTTTCATCTACGCCGGCGCAGCCTGGTGTGAGTCATTTTGTTTTGACGCACACCAGTCCGCAGCGCCGGCTAATGTCATTCAATAAATAAGGCGCCCGCATGGCGCTTTGGAATGGCGTTAGCTGGCTGTAAAATTTTTGATGCACAACTGCGTTGGCGCAGTTGTGCGTCAAAAAGTATAAATATGGGCCTTAGTGTAATCAGGCATACCTAAAGCTGGTGCCCTGCACATACATTCTCTCAACTCCATGAATGCTTTAATCTCTTTCTCGGACAAGAGTATGTTACCCGGGTCATCCTGAACTTCCTTGCCTGTCAGTTTTATCAATGGTTTAGAAATAATCGAGAAGTTGGGAATCCACTGATGAAAGTAGCCCACCATTCCCAAAAACATTCTGACATCTCTCTTGGTTGTCGGGGGATTCATCTGCAGTATGGCTGTCGCTCTTTCTTTGGATATTTTTCTCGACCCTTTCTCATTCAGGTGACCTAAGTACTTCACTTCTCTCTGACAGTATTGCAGCTTCTTTGGGGACACTTTGGGGGTCATTCTGACCCTGGCGGTCAGTGTTAAAGTGGCGGCCAGCCCGCCAACAGGCTGGCGGCCTAAAAATATGAATTCTGACCCTGGCGGGAACCGCCAACACAGGCCGCCGCTTTAACACTCCAACCGCCACGGCGGTACAAACAAACAGCGCGGCGGTCACCGCCAACAGGCAGGCGGCAGACAATGTACCGCCCACCCTATCACGACTAACCAATCCGCCACCTTTTCCGGGGCGGGAGCCCCGCCAATAAAAACACGGCGGAAACAGACAACTCCAATGGAAAACGCTTACCTCGACACACTCCACGCGGAATCGGAACAGCATGGAACCCGAACTCCACATCCTCCCAGCCATTGCCTTCCTGCTCTTCTTCCAGGATCACGAACCTCGCCGCAGACGACAACGGTGAGTACTGCACCTACGACACAGGGGAGGGGGAAGGAGGAAAGTTTATGGGCACACACATACGCCACACACCCACCCCCACCCTCACCCCCACCGAAATACCTACACACCTATGCAGATAAAAAAGTCAGAGTGACACCCCCACTCCCCCCCAAAAAACAAAGACAAAAGGCAATGAATGTAAAAGTAGAACCATATTATTGCAACAATAAAGTATAGCGACCTTAGCAATATATGAAGAATGAATACACATCTAGAACACTATCCATACAAGTAGCAAAAGTCCGGCCCAGTCATTCAAAGTCCAAATGTCCGTGGGCCAATGTGCAGCAACACATGGGCAAAGCCCACACAGGAGAGCGAGTCCATTGGAGAGAACACTGCTGGGGCATCACTAAAATTAAAAGACAGGCACCTCAGGGGGAAGGGAAGGGGGGGCACCTCATCCACATGAGTCCACGACGCCAGATCCACGAAGGTCCTCCATGGCCACTGTACCATCCTGGGGAGTGCAAAGCCACAGTCTCACAAGTCTCTACAGTGGGTGGATTGCCCACTGTGCCATCCTGGGGAGTGCAAAGCCACAGTCTCACAAGTCTCTACAGTGGGTGGATTGCCCACTGTGCCATCCTGGGGAGTGCAAAGCCACAGTCTCACAAGTCTCTACAGTGGGTGGATTGCCCACTGTTACATCCTGGGGAGTGCAAAGCCACAGTCCATCAGGTGGATTACAGAGACCACTGGTCATGGAAGAGGCATGGTGGGCAGAGTGCGTCGTGAAGGCCTGCCCGACACAGAACCAGGACTGCCAATGGGCCAGTGGTGCTTGAGATGAAGGGCCCAGCGGAGCGGTGCTTGAGATGAAGGGCCCAGCGGAGCGATGCTTGAGATGAAGGGCCCAGCGGAGCGGTGCTTGAGATGAAGGGCCCAGCGGAGCGGTGCTTGAGATGAAGGGCCCAGCGGAGCGGTGCTTGGGATGAAGGGCCCAGCGGAGCGGTGCTTGACAGGAAGGGCCCAGCGGAGCGGTGCTTGAGATGAAGGGCCCAGCGGAGCGGTGCTTGAGATGAAGGGCCCAGCGGAGCGGTGCTTGAGATGAAGGGCCCAGAGGAGCGGTGCTTGAGATGAAGGGCCCAGCGGAGCGGTGCTTGAGATGAAGGGCCCAGCGGAGCGGTGCTTGACAGGAAGGGCCCAGCGGAGCGGTGCTTGACAGGAAGGGCCCAGCGGAGCGGTGCTTGAGATGAAGGGCCCAGCGGAGCGGTGCTTGACAGGAAGGGCCCAGCGCAGCGGTGCTTGACAGGAAGGGCCCAGCGGTGCTTGAGATGAAGGGCCCAGCGGAGCGGTGCTTGAGATGAAGGGCCCAGCGGAGTGGTGCTTGACAGGAAGGGCCCTGTTCAGTGGTGCTTCTCACGGCGGGGCCCTGTTCAGCGGTGCTTCTCACGGTGGGGCCCTGTTCAGCGGTTCTGGTCACGGCGGGGCCCTGTTCAACAGTTCTGGTCACGGCGGGGCCCTGTTCAGCGGTGCTCCTCACGGCGGGGCCCTGTTCAGCGGTTCTGGTCACGGCGGGGCCCTGTTTAGCGGTGCTTCTCACGGCGGGGCCCTGTTCAGCGGTTCTGGTCACGGCGGGCCCTGTTCAGCGGTTCTGGTCACGGCGGGCCCCTGTTCAGCGGTGCTTCTCACGGCGGGGCCCTGTTCAGCGGTACTGGTCACGGCGGGCCCCTGTTCAGCGGTGCTTCTCACGGCGGGCCCCTGTTCAGCGGTTCTGGTCACGGCGGGGCCCTGTTCAGCGGTTCTGGTCACGGCGGGGCCCTGTTCAGCAGTGCTCCTCACGGCGGGGCCCTGTTCAGCGGTGCTCCTCACGGCGGGGCCCTGTTCAGCGGTTCTGGTCACGGCGGGGCCCTGTTCAGCGGTGCTCCTCACGGCGGGCCCTGTTCAGCGGTGCTCCTCACGGCGGGGCCCTGTTCAGCGGTTCTGGTCACGGCGGGGCCCTGTTCAGCGGTGCTCCTCACGGCGGGGCCCTGTTCAGCTGTGTTCCTCACGGCAGGGCCCTGTTCAGCGGTGCTCCTCACGGCGGGGCCCTGTTCAGCGGTGCCTGTCTTGTGTTTCCAGTGAACCACACCTGGCCAATACTTGCCGCTCAGTCTGCATCGGACCTTTCCGTTGCGGGGCCCTCCTGTGATGGAGTCCTGGGGCCCTGGCTCTCCTTTGATACCCCCGGAATGGGGCTGGTGGGGCCCTCATGGCCAGGTCGGCTGCTCCCTGCCTTTTGCTCCTTGCTGCCCTTGCCCTCCTTGGCAGACTGTCCGTGGCCCTTGGCTCCCTTACCCGATGTGGCAGGTGACGGTGCAAGGCTACCCTCCTTGGGGGCAGGCGTATCAGGCCTGTCGCGCCTGCCCTTCAGTTTTTTGGTCCTCTTCCCAGGGGGGGGGGCTGGCTGTGCCTTTGCTGCTGGACGATGTCCCAGCCCAAGGAAAGGGCGGACTCCAAAAACCAGGAACGACGTTCTTTGGTGTTGCTGGGCTGGTGGTGGCTGAGGTGTTTGTGGAACTCTTACGGGATGGAGGGGGTGGGTCAGGTGAGGAAAAGAGGTCCACTTTAGAGAGGAAAAATTCCTTGGGAGCCATGGGAAGGGTGGCTGGAGTGGGTATGGGAGTGGAGGAAGAGGATGTGGCTGTAGGAGAGTCAAGTGTGCTGTCTTTGGGTGCAGGTGCTTGGGCAGGAGGCTGACGTGAGGTGGATGGCTGTTGTTTGGGTGCCTGCCTGCGTTTGTGTGGTTGGGAAGCGGGGGTGACAGACACACTGGGAGAGGACACAGGGGACGTGTACATGGCAGTGGGGGTGGTGACTGCATGTGTGCGGACTGGTCTGGAGGGTGTGCTGGTGATGGGTGCAATGGCTGATGGTGGTGTGCTTGCAGGTGTGTGTGGAGACGTCACAGGGAGGGAGGAGGGAGACGAGGAGGTGGGGGAGACAGAGGAGGTAGTGGCTGTTGGCATGTCTGCATCTGGATGTTGCTTGGGTGAATGCTTGTGTGTTCTGTGGTGCTTATGTCTGGATGAGCTGCCCTTGGGTGTTGAGGTGTGTGCAGGCTGGTCTGTAGGTGTGGATGGGATAGGCAGAGGAACAGGGGAGTGGGACTGGGTGGAGGCAGTCAGAAGAGGGAGGCTGGAGACAGGGACAATCGCTGCCGTCAGTGCTGAGGCCAGAGCGTTGAACGATCGTTGATGGGCAGCCTGACCCGAATGAAGGCCCTCCAGGTATGCATTGCTTTGATGCACCTCCCTCTCCACACCCTGGATGGCATTCAAAAGGGTAGACTGCCCAACAATGATGGTCCTCAGGAGGTCAATGACCTCCTCACTGAGGGCAGCAGGGGTGACTGGGGCAGGGCCTGAGGTGCCTGGGGCGAAGGAGATGGCCTGCTTCCTGGCCTTGCGGGCACGGGCCGAAGGCCGAGGGGCTGCTGGGAGGGCGGAGCTGGTGCGCTGGGTGGCGGCTGTACCTGTAGGATCGGTGGGCACGGATGTTGCCGCCACCGCAAGGGAGCTCCCTTCCGAGGACGTGTCGGTGTCGCTGCCGTCTCCACGGGTCCCAGTGGTGGAGCCCCCCTCGCCCTCCGTCTCACTGGTCATGTCGGAGTCCGTTGCATGGCCCTCCGGGGCCATGTGAGATGCAGCTCCCTCTTGCGCCAATGCCACTTCTCCTCCGCCTGATGATGCTAATGCACACATTCACAGAAAAACAAAGAAAATGGGGGGGGTGGAAAAACATAAAGACAAGTTGAGTGCATGCATTGGGGACACCGTTGGCGGAGAGGACAGACACAGAAGCCCCCTGCACTACGCTGCGCACTTGGGGTACACTACTCATTCACTGGGACATGCCCTATAAGCCTATGGGCGACAACTGCCCACACAGTATACACTGGTCCATGAATCGCGTTACTAGGCACCCTACAGAGGTGGGGGGCGGGGGCACAGGACCATACCTCACGGACGGGCCTATCCTACAGAAATCGCCTTGGCCTAGGGATAGCCACAGCCCTCCTCCCCCACCCAGGCACCTCCACTGCGCGCAAAATAGCTGAATGTGCTGGTACTCACCCCCTTGTGTCTGCTGTGATGTCCTCAAGCGCTCATCTAATTCGGGGTAGGCCACCGCCAGGATCCGGGACATCAGGGGGGTCAAGGTACGACTGGCACCCCTACTAGGTTGGGAGGCCATCCCCAGCAGAGACTCTGCGGTCTTCCTACTCCCGCGGCGGATGTCCTCCCACCTCTTGCGGCAGTGGGTGCCCCTTCTGGTGTGGACCCCCAGGGCCCGGACGTCCTTGGCGATGGCACGCCAAATGTCAATCTTCTGATGGGTGCTGACCTATGTGACATGTACAGGGGGGAAGAGAAACATCATCACTTTTCTGCATGCTCGATGTGGGTGGCCCCCCCTCCCCAACCTTGCCATGTGGCACATGCTCTCATCTGTCGTGCCATGCATTCGTCATTCGCTGCCCTCCCCTCCATCGTACATCCTCCCCACTCAGCCCAGGCATTGGGCACTGTGCATTGCCCCCCGTGTACTCACCTGTTGGTCTGGAGGCCCGTAGAGTAGCGCATACTGGGGGAGGACCCCGTCCACGAGCTTCTCCAACTCCTCGGAACTGAAGGCGGGGGCCCTTTCCCCAGTCGCAGCAGCCATTGTCACTTCCAGACCAAGGTCACAGCAGCACTTGCAGTATAGGTCCTCTCCTGTGGATGCTCAGGTCTCGTGTGAACAAGCAGAGAGAAAATGGCGGTTACGGCCGCAGCGGTGCGTGCTGCGGCGGTGCGTACCACGACCGCCGGCGCTCACCGCCATTGGCTCCTGAAACCCATAGGGTTCAATGTTGTCCAATGCGGCTTAGCGCCGCGGACTGCGACCGCCTACCGCCACGGTGTGCCACGCTTGCGCAATTACCTCACTTCACATTGTCACACTTCACAGGTCAGGCAGCCGCCATTTCAAGGGCCCACATGGCTTCATTCCTACTGCGTCACACATGGCTAGGCCTTGCACCGACAATCATACTAGCCATTCAATCCCGAGAGATTTGTGTACTGGGCATGCTGTGGGCACTTACCTGTGGGTTGCTTGACTCTGTGCTCCATGTTGTCCTTCCTAGGCATCGTCCGCTGGGACTTGCGAGGAGACGGAGGAATCTTCCCATGTACAGACCGCTGGTGGACCTGTCGACAATGGAAGAAAGACACGTCATACTCACCTACAGACTCAACCGTGCCACTATACAGGAACTGTGTGCCCAGCTGGAGCCAGACCTGATGTCACCCATCCGCCAACCCACAGGGATTACGCCTCTAGTGCAGGTGCTGTCAGTACTCCATTTTTTTGCCAGTGGATCATTTCAAACTACCGTGGCCATTTCATCTGGGATGTCTCAGCCTATGTTTTCAAAGGTGTTGTCCAGAGTGTTGTCTGCCCTGATGAAATACATGCGGAGCTACCTCATTTTCCCTGAGGTGGGTGACTTGCCTACAGTGAAGGGTGATTTCTATGCCCTTGGACACATTCCCATTGGTGCCATTGATGGTACCCATGTGGCTTTGGTTCCCCCAAAAGACGATGAGCAGGTGTACAGGAACCGAAAAAATTATCATTCGATGAATGTCCAGGTGGTCTGTTTGGCTGACCAGTACATCTCCCATTTAAATGCCAAGTTCCCAGGGTCAGTGCATGACGCGTACATCATGCGAAATAGCAGCATCCCTTATGTGATGGAACTGCTACAGAGACACCGTGTGTGGCTAATTGGTGACTCTGGTTACCCCAACCTGCCTTGGCTATTGACCCCAGTGAGGAATCCCAGGACCAGGGCAGAGGAACGGTACAATGAGGCCCATGGGCGTACCAGGAGGGTGAATGAGCGGACCTTCGGCCTCCTGAAGGCCAGGTTTAGGTGCCTGCATATGACTGGTGGATCCCTAATGTACTCACCAAAGAAGGTGTGTCATATCATCGTGGCCTGCTGCATGCTTCACAACCTGGCTTTGCGACGCCAGGTGCCTTTCCTGCAGGAGGATGGTCCAGATGGTGGTGTTGTGGCCGCTGTGGAGCCTGCGGAGAGTGAAGAGGAGGAAGACGAAGAGGACGACACAGACAACAGGGACAGAGTGATACTGCAGTATTTCCAGTGACACACAGGTAATAATCTACTCCTGCATTGTATTATATCTGTAACTGTAGTGGCTCTCTACTGTCTGACCTTTCACCCCAATGTATGGTAACTTAGTTGTGTATATCACTTCCTATTTCAGTGATCTGATCCCCACGGAGTGCCCTCTGGTTTTTGTCCCCATGGACTACCGCTGTGTGACACTGGTATGTTGTCATAACAATGTAACTAGAAATGTTTTGTTGGTTATGTCGAATACATTTGGTTTAAATAAATAGATAGCAGAATCCAGTTGGTTAATGTGCAATAATTGTGTTTATTGAAGTTTTAAAAAAGGTGTATAGTTCAAAAAGGGTGATGGTGGAGGCATGTCCATGGCAGTGTCCAGACTGTCGTTCCTACAGGTCCATTTTCCATATGCCTGTGGAAGGTGGAGCAGGGGCAGTTCAAGGTTGGACAGGGTGAACAAGTGGGACAGTGGGATGACATCCGGGGGTTTCCGTGCATGGCGGGGGTCTTGACATCCTACTCTGTCTTCTTCCTCGATCTCAGGCCTTTCTTGCGGGGTGGTTCTTGTTCTGCTGGGGGTGGGGTCCGGGAGGGCTGTTGCTGTTGTGTCGGGCCTCCTGACCACTAGCGCCGGCGGAGGTGGTGGGCTGTTCTTCCTCCATGCTAGTGGCAGGGGCCCTTTGGGGGGCCACATGGTCCTGCAATGTGGTGACAATCTGGTTGAGTGCCACCACAATTGTACCCATTGCGGAACTGATGCTGCGCAGTTCTTCCCGGAACCCCATGTACTGGCCCTCCTGCATGGCCTGGATCTCCTGGAACCTGGCCAGGACCGTCGCCATCGTCTCTTGGGAGTGGTGGTATGCTCCCATGATGGTGGTGAGGGCCTCTTGGACAGTGGGTTCCCTAGGCCTGTCCTCCCTCTGTCGCACAGCAGCCCTCCCAGTTCCTCTTTGTTCCTGGGCCTCTGTCCCCTGGATGGTGTGGCCACTACCAGTGCCCCCAGGTCCCTGTTGTTGTTGGGGTTGTGGGTTACCCTGGGTGCCCTGTACTGGTAGACACACCGCTGCTTGACCTGTCCTGGAGACAGAAGCATGGGCCCGCTGGGTGGGTGCTGTGCTGGTGTTTCCTGAGGGGGGTAGGTCTGCTGTGGCCTGGGGCTGACTGAGGGTAACCGACTGTCCAGAGGTCCCCGATGGTCCGGGCTGGTCATCAGGTTCTAGGTCGACAGAGCTGCTGTCATCACTGGGGGCCTGTTCTGGGGGTGGGATGGACAAATCTGGACCCTCCTGGCCGGTGTGTTGGCGTTCGGGCCCTGCAGGGGTAAAAGAGTATGGTTATTGATTTTGTGTGTGCCGTGGCGTGCGATTTGTGGGTGCCCTTGTCCCCCAGGGCTGGCAGTCCTATGTGGGAGGAGTTGTGAGGGTGGTTTGTGGGGGGGGATGGGTATGTGCAGTGGTCATGCTTAGGTGATGGGTGTCCATGGTTTGTGTTGGCATTCAGGGGTTTGGGTTGGGTTGGGTGGGTTGTGCTGGTGAGACATTAACAGGGAGTATGTGTGCTGGGGGGTTAGGGGTGAGGGTGGGGGTGTGGGTTGGCATGCTGGTGGTTGGGGGGGTGAAGTAGTTGAGATTAGACTTACCAGAGTCCATTCCTCCGCCTACTCTAGCGAGGCCCTCAGGATGCAGGATGTTCAAGACCTCTTGCTCCCATGCTGTGAATTCGGGTGGAGTGGGTGGGGGTCCGCCGCCAGTCTTCTGCACAGCGATGTTGTATCTTGACACCATCGCCCGCACCTTCCCCCGTAGGTCGTTCCAGCGCTTTCGGATGTCTTCCCGATTTCTGGGATGCTGTCCCACAGCGTTGACCCTGTCGACGATCCTTTGCCATAGCTCCGCCTTCCTGGCTATTGTGGTGTGCTGCACCTGTGTGCCGAAGAGCTGGGGCTCTACCCTGATTATTTCCTCCACCATGACCCTGAGTTCTTGGTCCGAGAACCTGGGGTGTCTTTGGGGTGCCATGGGGTGGTGTGGATGAGGTGTGGGGTGGTGTTTGTGGTGATGAGTGTGGTGGTGTGTGGTGTTTTGTGCATAGATGTGGTGTGGGTGATGATGTTGGGTTCCTGTGTGTGTTGTGGTTTGCTTTCCCTGTGCTCTCTCTCTGTGTATTGCGCCTTGTCTCTGAATTTCGATTTGTGGGGGTTTGTGGGTGATGTGGGTGTGTGTTTTATATGGTGATGGGTGTGTGGGTGTGGTGTGTGTATGTGTATCAGGTGTGTGTATTTAGAATTGTCCAATGTGGCTGTGTTTTGTAAATGTGTGTGTATTTTGAGCGCGGCGGTGTGTACCGCCAATGGAATACCGCGGTTGAAAGACCGCCGCGTGGATTCGTGGGTCGTAATGGCATGGGCATGTTTGTGTTGGCGTGACGGTGGAGGTTTGGTCATCTCCAGTTTTTCGCTCACCGCTGATGAGGCGGGCTTCAGTGGATGTCGGGTTTTTGGCGGTTTGGCAGTTGTGGGTCAGAATGACCGTGGCGGTTTACCGCGGCCGCGGCGGGATGATGGCGGTCTTCTGACCGGCGGTAAGAGCCTTTTACCGCCAGGGTCAGAATGACCCCCTTTATGTCCGTTCTTTCCCAAATGGTTCAGTAAGGCAATTGTGTCATACCTAAAGTCATCTTTTGTTCTGGACGCAATTAAGAAATCATCAATATACTGTACTACAGTCAAACTGAAAGGCAGTTCTAATGACTCCAAATCCTTCTTCAATATCTGATTGAAGATGGAAGGTGACTCAGAAAACCCTTGAGGAATTCTACACCAACTGTACACCTTATCCAGGAATTTGAAACTGAAAAGAAATTGGCTATCCTCATGAAGGGGCACCGAAAAGAATGCTTGAGACAGGTCCACAACTGTGAACCCCTCTGCATCACACGGAACTTGAAACATGATTACTGCTGGATTTGGCACTATGGGGCAGCATTTTACCACAATCTCGTTTATTTTCCTCAAGTCTTGCACAATTCGAACCTTCCCACAGGGCTTTTTCAGACCCATTATTGGTGAATTACACGGGCTGCTCAGTACTTCTTTCAGAACCCCTTGCTTCACAAAGTCCCCAATTATCTGCGCTACCTGAATGAGGACATTTTGTATCATGTGGTACTGCGGTACCTGCGGAAACACTGCATTTGGCCTTACCTGTACTTTGACCTGTTCTACTCCTTTTATCAGTCCCACTTCATTTCCTGTCAGGTCCCACACTTTCTCTGTTACTGTTCCCTGCAACTCGGGTGGCAAGTCAAGTACTGTAAGCATCGGGAATAAGGTTATTAGAGGGTATTCTTCATTTGCAGTCTCTGCCTCTGATTCTGAAAACTGGCCGTTGTCCCCTTCATCATCACTGTTTGTCTGGACTTCAATCCCTTCATTGGAACAGGTAATGGAACATCTTATTTTGCACAGCAAGTCTCTTCCCAGTAGGGATACTGGGCTAGAATCACAGACTACAAATTTGTGCAGTCCCTGGAAGTTACCAACCTCAACTTGGACCGGGTCTGTAATCGGATTTGTCAAAAACTGATTTGCTACTCCTACCACTCTTATGGTACGCCCCGAAAGTGGTAATTTCGGAACCTCTGCACTTCTGACTGTAGAGCGTGTAGCTCCTGTGTCAACTAGGAATGAAACCTTATGATCCATCACCTTCCCCTCTACATAGGGACCCCTCTGATCTACCTCTAGGGACGCTGCAAGCCTGCACTCCTCACTGTCTGAACAATCATCCGACCATTCATCATTTATTCCATCCTCACCACGCAATGGGAACTGTTGTACTGTGTATTTTGACTCATCGTTTGGCCTGTGACCTGTTGAGGAAGCATCACCTGTTGCTATCCCATTAGAGCTAATGATAATTGCATTTGCTGTCTAGGTGCCATGGGAACCTGCTGTTGTACCTGCTGCATTTGTGCTGGTTGAACACGTGGCATTTGTATTTGCTGCATGGGCTGTAACCCCTGCATTTGTACAATGTTATTCTGTAAGTTCTGATTTTGACCCCTTATTTTTGGACCCCTCACATTTTGAAAGGTCCTGCACCACCATTGGGCATTCCCGCTTCCAATGCCCCACGCCCCCGCACGCCTGACATGGTGACAACTTTTTCATCCCCTGCACATCGTTTTGCACCACAACAGTATTCAAGTCTGGACCGCGGTTCACAAAACCTCGACCTCGACCTCTTGGCTGTGCCTGAAACACTCCGTTCCCCTGCGGTTGCTGCTGTATCACCTGCTGTACTCCATTTCCCTGCATCCCTGTTTGCGCTGCCTTAATCTGCATCACCATCACCTTCTCTTTCAACTTCAACTCAATCTCGTCACTACAGTATTTCGCATACTGCAACACCTAATCAATCGGCTTTGCTTGCCAACAGATCAAATGATTCTTAATCATCTGGCTAATCTCTGGTCTCAGCCCTTCAACAAACCTGAACACAAGATGATTCATGTCTTTCGGCTCAATGACTTCAGTGCCACTGTAATGTTTGAACGCCTTCAACAATCTCTCATAGTAAGCATGAATTGACTCTTCGGCCTCCTATGATTTTCTGCCAATCAGTCACTTTCGGCGACACTTTCTGCTTCAAAAACTTAATCACTTTATGATAATACTTCATCACCTCCTCAGATGGTGCTCCAGTCACCTTATACCTTGCTGGTTCCTGGGTCAGCCGATCCACAACTCTCTTGCACTCAAGCCATAGGTCAGGTGGAACTATAATCTCTAACAGGGTATTCAAGTCCTCCCAGAGACATTTTGCAAGTTTCACAAACCTGTCCGTCTGTTGGTACCATTCTATTGGCTTCTCCCTCAACCTGGGATAATCATTTGTGAATGACAGGATGTCTCCCCTATACCACAGTACATGGACTAGAACCCCTCTGGCTGTTTCTCTCATTGGTAAAATGTTTATTGTACCCGTGTCCGGTGCGGCTTTAGCCTGCTTTGGTTCCGGATCATCGCCTTTCTCTTTACCTCTTTTCTTTGCCAATCTGCCTTCCCATTTCTCTAAGGCACCCCAAATTTGCGCACTTTGCAATATTTCTTTAAGATGCGCTTTCATTCCGGTGGACCTCATGTGATCAAAATATTTAGAATCGAAGTCTAATCTGTAGCTTCTTTTCAAATGTTTAGTATTCTCAATATCAATGTTGTATTTATCCGCCAGGTTTGCCAACCTCTGATGCACCCTACTCACTTCTTTTGTGGTTTTTGGGCACAATACCTCAATTCTGCTTCTGTGTATGACTCTAATCTGTTTACTCCCATTGTTCCTTCCACTAGTTCTGCGGCTTCCACACGAGTCTCACAAAATGTAAGTATTCATCCCTTTCTGACCTCTCTGTGGTCACTGTAGTAGTTTGTGAAGCGTTGATCTTTTCTAACCACTCATTCAACTGTTGCCAGGAAAAGCCTTGCAACAAAATGTTTCCTGACTGCATCAATTGTGACTGTGTTGTATTTGTACTCAGTGTCTGTGGGGCTAGCACACTTAGCCCTGCTTGTCTCATTGCCTCTAAAGGAGCCCCAATCGGACTGAGGTCTAGCAAAGACCTGAGTCCTTCTGCTGCTTGTTCCCTTGATGTCATTGGTTGGGGAGTTCCTGTGAACCCTCCTCTTATTGCCTCTTGGGTCCTCACTCCCTGATCACACATGCCAGGCTTACCCTGCGCATACAGCGGTACTGGTGGACCAACAGTAATTGGCAACGATATAGCAGCTGGTGTCTGACCAGGTCCCAAACCCCGTGGAGCATTAACTCCCAAAGCTTGACTCATCGTAGTTGCTGCAGGTACTGACTGAGGTCCTGCCACTGGATTGTAACCTGGAATCAGTTGTTGCTGCGGCTGGCGCAACAATTGCGGAGTTGGCTCAATCTGCACTAGCTTTGATCTCATATATATCGGATCAGGCGGCACCATCAGACTCATATTTGTCTCTAGTACTGGGACATCTGGATAAATCCTTTGAATTAGTGGCAGAGTTTGCAACTGTGTCTGCATGTCTGGTGCAGTGGGTACACTGACACCATTTTGTATCAAAACTGTATCGCTTGTCTGCACTGTACTTGTAATTCTCTTACTCTGTGCCGGATCCTCAGGACCCGCACTAGTGCTCAGAGCAGTGTCATTTATATCATATGGTGGCGGGCGATCGTGTAACAACTGATTAAGAAACTCTTCGTCATCTGAATCATCTTCATCTACCCAAGACCTCTGAGTCTCTTTTGACTTGTTAGAGCCCTTGTCTGTCTTACAGGTGGCTTTCTTTCCCTGTGTCTCATCTTCTTGTGTTATTGCCGGGAACAATTTAAGTCCATCAACTATTCCCCTTCTCCACATCCTGCTCTCATTGTCCCACCTAGCCTCAGCTAAAGTTTTCTCTGCCCTTTTTATGGCCATTAAATCCCAGACTGCTAATGCCTCATACTGAGCTGGTCTTGGAGGCGGCTTTTGCACACTTAACATCCACCTCAAGTTTTCTAGAATTCTTGTATTGAACATTCCATGCTCTGGAAACGCTAAACATCCCTCCTTCTCTGTTAATTTGCGCCACTGCTTCATCCAAAGACATGGCGCGACTCCCTTTTCCTCCAATACAATATAAGGTGGAGTACCCTCAGGCGGTGTAGGCTCCCCTTCACTCGCCCTAAATATATGTATCTCCCTTCCAAGCACTCTTTAAAAAGCCTTGAAAAACTTCATTTTTGCGTCTTTTATTTTGTTTTGAATCTAATCAGAAAGTGACTTTTAATTCCCAGAACACTCTTCCCCCACCTTTCTCAACCTATTGCCTCTCACGGACGGCTGCCAATCAGTGCACGACCCCTCTCGGCAACTGACCTATCCCAGCGTGGCACCACTGACGTCACACTCACACACACTGCAGCTGACAAAGTCTTGTGGCTTATCCTCCTCACACAGAACTAATGCGATATATTGCGAGCACCTTTAACAATAAAACCCATATCTGCCGGTTTACTACAGGAAAGGTAACACAATCGCTTCAGAACTTTAAAGAGATTTCACTTGAAGCCTTGGCGCTACTCTCTCCTTCTCAGTTCCCGCACTCGCAAGCAGAATTCGACCCGCAAATCCTACTCTCGACTTGTCAATGGTTTGCTCTAGTGCACTTTAGAACTTGCCAAATCTCCATCGAAGGTTACACTCACACAATTTAACTCAAACTTGACTTGCCAACCACGCCCCATTGACCTATTAAACCGCACAAATTACAACAAAAACCCAAGGGTCTCCTACACTTGTCAATATACTCCGGAGTCTTAGACCACGACGGGTCCGTACATCACCAACAACAACCACATGGATAATTTCTTAGCACAAAGTGCCACACTCATATGAAGTTCGCCGACTTCCGTACTCTCATACTGCAGAGTACGCCCACTCCTACTAAAACAACATTACCTGGCCTAAATCCACACAAACTTCACAAAACACCTGCAATATGCATAAGCTGAGCAAGCGCAAATTCTACACCACACATACTAAAACGCAGAGAACATACCCAACTCACTTAGGCAGGCCCCGAGATTCCGGGAAAGTCATGGGGAATTTAGAAACGCATCATACTTCCAATTTACATTATCTTGAAAAACAATGTAAACAATAGTCCTCCGTCCTAGGGCGAAAAAGTAGAATTAAAAAGAATTGGTGCCAGAACACAACTTTGCTTTAAGCCTGATTTTGAAGGTATTCTATTTGTTAATCTTGAACCGTCTCCAATTTTAATCTGGACCCAGGTGTCAGTGTAG
The DNA here is from genome assembly GCF_031143425.1 of Pleurodeles waltl. NCBI lineage: Eukaryota > Metazoa > Chordata > Amphibia > Caudata > Salamandridae > Pleurodeles > Pleurodeles waltl. The sequence continues at coordinate 353,243,972 of NC_090438.1, forward strand.
AGATCCATAATAGCCCTCAGTAGGTAGTTGGGGATGCCCCATTTAGCAAGCTTAGCCCACAATCTTTCCAGTGGAACCCGGTCAAAGGCTGATTTAAGGTCAACAAAACATACATAGAGTCCCAACCTCTTGTGCCTGGCTTTTTCCACTACAAGGGAGAGTGCAATTAGATTTGATGACGTTCCCATGCCTGCCCTGAAGCCTGTTTGAAACCTTGGGAATAATTTATTTTCGTCTACCCAGGCTTGAAGACTCTGCAGCAAACATGAGCCGTACAGCTTGGCCTCTATGTCAGTGAGGGCTATCAGCCCATAATTTGAAGGAAGAGTGAGATTTCCACTTTTATAGATGGTGTGTATTATACTTCCTCTCCAGGATTCTGGGACCTGATTGGAGTGAGTGATAGCGTTAAATAGTGGCAGAAAATATTGTGCGCAATATACTGGATCAGCTTTAAAGATTGCATTTGGAAGTCCATTTGTTCCGGCTGCCCCTTCCGACTTCATTTTCTTAATCAGACCGACTTATTGCTCTAGCTTCCAAACTTGCATTTGATCATCCTTTTCGTCAATGTCTAAATTCCTACCCTTAACTTGGGGATTTAGTGGTTGATTATTACTTGTTGATAGTTCGCACCCCATCACTGTGGGAAGAAGTCTGGCTCTGCCTTTTGACGGGTTGGTTGCCAGCCCGTACAGACTACTGACATGACTCACCCAGGCTGCTTGTGATATCCCACAATTATGATGTCTGCTTTTCCCCACTGCCAAATCGTTCACCAGCCCCCAAAAGAGCTTACTATTTGACTGTCGGCTTGCCCATAATAATTTGGACCTTGCATGTTCCGCATAGGTTCTTTTTGCGACCCAACAATCAAGACAATACTTTTTTTTCAGAGACCATAAAATACGGTTTTCTTCATCTCTTCCTCCTTGGATTGCTTTTACCATTTTCCTGGTTTGACGCGCAATATGTGATTTCTGATTGCCTAAAGCTTTATTGAACCAAGGTTGATTAACACAGTCCCTTTTGTGTACGTGGTGTAGCCCCAGCAGATTTGAGTTGGAGGTGGCTGGGAATTTTGCCAGCAGGTCGCGACATAGCACGGCCCAGTCTTTATTCCAATCTATATTGAGGATCGGCTCCTTTTTTTGTATATCTGCAAGTGTTTTTCTTTCACCCAGGGCACCAGCCATCTGGAATACCTCCTTCATCACTGATGCCGTTTCCTTCTCACACTATTTCAATCTCTCAAGATTAAACAACTCTGGGGGATTTATTAAGCCATTCGAGGACTGTAGCAACTCGGGTTTATATGCTAGTTCCAATGATTGTGGGAGATGATCACTCTCCATTCTGCATTTGATTTGAAAGTCCCTTTCCAATGCCCTTGCAGGGGAATTTATAAAGGTGTAATCGATGGTTGAACTTCTTTTCCCACTTACAAAGGTAACAGATGCCAGAGAATCCTTTTCGCTGTTTCCATTTAGTAAGGTTAGACCTAGTTTTTCAAGCTGACATCTTTGGGCGCAAACCCCTTGTTTTTTGCGTTTCCTCCTTTTGGGGACAATAAATTACAATTGAAATCACCACTAATAATCAGTATGGACTCCTGATATTGTCTCAGTATGGTTTTAATAAATTCACACCAGGTTGGCAGTTTGCCCCCCTTAAGAGCATTTTTTGGGTGAATGTACACATTTATAAGGATTAGATCTAATTGGCTGAACTGTGGGCTGCCTAATGTGATCTTGGTTGCTTGAATCCAATTTGATTCTACATCAATTGGGATTTTATGGCATATGAGGGCCGTGTAAATCAAGGTCGCCAGGCCTCATTTTGCATGGCCATGTTTGCTGTTAGACCTTGCTGAAATGCATGAGGTATCGTACCCAGACACCGCAATAAGCTCTGTGCACCAGGTTTCCTGATGTAAAATGATATCATATTCCTGAAGAAAGGTTTGGACTTCTTGATCATATAGTAGTGTTTGGATTCCATGGACGTTCCATGAGCAAATTTTAACATATGGATTAACTACACCCCGATTCCTGATTTTTTGACTACTGTCAGGGATTTTTTTGTAGAATAAAAGGGTGAGATTCTTTGGAGGCCCAAAATATGTGGCCTATTCCTATCACCATCGTGTTTCACGACTGATACATTTCCCCTTGCCAAATGGATTATATCTGCCCCTGTCGCCCCTCTTAACACTGATTTGTTACAGTTCCTGGGGGCCCGCAGTGGACCTGGGTATCAAGGGCGGTCTATTTGACGTAATTTGATGCCCCATAACAAAAAAGCATCAGTATGTGATATTAATTGATGCACATGGCCTACTGTGAACCAAGTTGTGAGTGTGGCTTCTTGATCGTTCCCAAGTGGGTGGGGTTTAAACTCAACAGAGAGCAGATCCACTGATGAGATGTGAGATAGGCTTCTTATTTCCCCAATTAATTTAAGAATGTTTCCTCTATTCAGGGTATCAAAATTTCCCTCTGATTTAAAATGGGGAATAAGGAGTAGTTTTTGTGCCACTGTGGGCACTGCCATCAATGAGGCATTTGTGGATGCTTCATTGTTCTGGATCGAATGTTTATTACCTGTATCCGATTGATGCTGCAACAGATATTTTGACGGTGTGTTGGAACTGGATAGACTCCTTTAATTCATCTTTGGGCCTTTCCCACCTTTTCCTGTTCCTGATTAATATCCTCTGATGTTAAATGCTGATGGTCTACTATTTCGTTAGAATCTGTATTTATTTGAGAATTTACTGGCGTGCATACCCTGGGAACTGGGCTTTTATTAATCGCTTTACTGGTAGTATATGACACTTTGGCCATATTTTTCTCAGCCATTGAATGACCAAAAAGATGGCTTTGTTCCTTGTGTTTTTGGCCCTCTGTTGCTAAAGATACAAAAACACTTTGAGAACTTAGGCCTGAACTGGGACATTCCTCGACCATTGCGGATAACTTAATATCGGATGGCAAAGTATTAACATTACTAACAACTGGCTGCTTGTAATGTGTGAAAAATTGACATATATTTTTCTGTTTAACTAGTTTTGTTTTTTTCCTTGATTTCCTTTGCTTCTTCTTTTTCCTTTTTGACCTTGAGTGTACTGGGCTTTGTGAGGCATTATGGGGAGTATTCACCTCAATTTCTCTAAGGATACTTGAATTCTTACAATGGTTCCCTAATTGGTGGGCTCCTTCATGTGAACTGCCATGTGTGTTTCCGGGCTCTATTTGTGTCATAACTTGTAGGGGTGATACATTAAAGGGTTCTCTTAACAAATTTTCCATGATATTATTTTCTTTTTCACCTTTTCCTGATTCTTCAAATTCTAAAACACAGAGGGGGTTATTACAACTTTGGAGGAGGTGTTAATCCGTCCCAAAAGGGACGGTAAAGTGACAGATATTCCACCAGCCGTATTACGAGTCCATTATATCCTATGGAACTCGTAATACGGCTGGTGGTATATCCGTCACTTTACCGTCACTTTTGGGATGGATTAACACCTCCTCCAAAGTTGTAATAACCCCCAGAGTCTTTCCATTGTACTTAGGGCCTGTGCTCGACCTCCGCTAGTATATCATTTAGTATGGGAACTATGGTCTGGGGATTATCCCCTGAGATCGCAAAGTCACACGCCACTTGTTGTATATAATTCTGTTTTTGGGCTCTCTGAATCAAATCATTTAGGGCTTGTAGTTTTGAATCAATGCCCACGATATATTTAGCCATAATATTAAGTAAATCAACTTGAATATCTTGCTTATCTGCCTGGTGCTTTATTGCGGTTGCCATGACATGCAATTTTGACAGAAGTGTGCCCCACGTGTTGGCTGGAACATCCGACTGGAACTGAGAATTGCGGGTACTATCCTGAATGCTGGTATGCAACATATCTGCTTCGTGCTTTTGACTAGCTTCATGGGAATTAATGGTTTTTCCTTGTTCTGTGCTTGTGTCACCCTCAAGGGAGTCTGTATCAATGAGTTCTATCAAGGGATGGTCTGTGATTTTATACTCCACTTTTCCTGCTGATGGCATTGAGGATGGTTCCAAGTTGGATTCCCTCTGTTCAGTGGGCTGTGTCCCTTCAGTTCCAGAGGGGCTTGAACATATTACTGGGGAGTTCACTGGATGGAAATGTTTTGCTCTTTTTGGAGGTCTCGTCCTCCCCCAGTCGGGATCGACCCGAAGCTTGCCAGAATGCATTATGCAGGCTTACTTACTAATGCTTGCTGACGCTGAAGGAACAGCCCCATGTGATGGAATTAATTTGGGTTAGTCTTGAATAATACAATAACTAAGTTCCTGGTGGACCAGACTATTTGCCTGCTCTAGCTGTGTGTTCAGGGTGCCACCTCTCCTCCACGCCTATATGTTGTAACTAGCACTAGGCTAGCAATGAATGAATGGTTGAGGCAGTGGAGGGGCACGAGCACACCAACTGGAGGATTAAGAATGCTTGATGAAGCCAGCTAGCCAGCTTAATAATCACGGCGCCGCCTCTCCTCCAGGCCTCAAGACTGTAGACAATTGACCGGCACTAGATGAGTGATGGGGGCGGTGGAGGGGCACCAGCGCGCCTGAAATGCCAAAACACCAAAATACTGATGTACTGGAGTGATAATCCGGCTAGAGTGAGGCAGGGGGAGTGCAAAGGGGGAGAAAAGGAGGAGCAAGGTGGGTAAGTAGTGGGCAAGCCAAAAAGAACCCAGGAAGCGGAAGAGGCACCGCAGGCGGGGGGGGTGTGTTGCACTCACACCCCACACCTGACAGTTCCCAGCCCTTCCTGTACCGCCACCACCACCTGCCGCCCCCCTCAACCACCATGAACCCCATGGCCTTCAACCAGCTCCCAAGATCCCTCTGGTCCAAAGCGGGAGAGCCGGGGGGACAGAGAGCACCTCTCACCGGTATCCCGATGTGCCGGCATGCAGGGATGTCCGTTGCTGTCTGTTTGTTAGCCGTTACGATTGCTGAAGCTGCTAAACTGGAGCAGCGGCAACTGCGCCCTCCTTGCCCCCCCACAAGCCTCATCCGGTCACACGCCTCCGCAGGGGTCCGCGAGAGGAGCCGCGAGCCTCAAGGAGCTCCTGAGGCGTTTCTGAGTCGCGCGTCTCCACGTCTCGTTGTTTTTGGTTCTGGGTGAGACCTGGTACCGTCAAATCCAAACTCAGACCACAGTTCAGCACCCAATGGAATACTGATCACTCATCTCTGTGATAATAGCCCCGCCAACAAGATGAGGGCCCCTAAGACACCTACTGTCTGCAGAAAGTATTTTGTCTATGTGAGGACCCCAGTTATATGACCGGCTGAAGGGAGCAGGTCACTCTTGTCCTTCAGTCTGGACTCCAACCTTGGCCTACGGGAAGAAAAAGGCACCTGTTCCAATGCTCCAAAGTGACTTACGGAATGCGTAGCGCTCAAGAAAACGAATAGAACGACAACGAGAAGGAGAACAGGAGCAATCAAAGTGATGCGGTCAGTCACAAGAAAAACGAGCAGCAACATAAAGATGTTAAAGAAACGTGATCCATGCAAGGATCAAGCAAGGATACACTCTTTAAAATACTCAAATTGCTGTAGTTTGAACGTCAGAACAAACACTTTCTGTTACCTAGAGCCTCGAAAGATATGGCTTACATGTCATGCAGACTTCAGACTTCTGCAGAAATGCGAGAAACATTATGGGGGTCATTCTGATCTCGGCGGTAAAAGGCGCTTACCGCCGGTCAGAAGACCGCCATAACACCGCCGCGGTCGCGGTAAACCGCCACAGTCATTCTGACCCGCAACTGGCAAACCGCCAAAAACCTGACAACAACAAAAGTCCGCCACACCAAAGGGCAGCTGGAAACTGGCGATGACCAAACCTCCACCGTCACGCCAACAGAAATACACCCATACCATTCCGACCCACAAATCCCCGCAGCGGTCTTTCAACCGCGGTATTCAATTGGCGGTACACACCGCCGCGCTCAAAATACATACACCTTTACAAAACACTACCACATTGGACAATTCCAAATACACACACCTGAGACACATACACACACCACTCCCACACACCCAATTAAATATAAAACACACACCCACATCACCCACAAACCCTTACGACCACAATTGCGAGTGAAGGACAGAGAGAGAGAGCACAGCATAGAGTAGACCATCACACAGAGGCAAATCACAACATCACCCACAAAATTTCCACGCACAAAACACCATACACCACCACACTCACCACACTCTACAACACATATACCACCCCTCACCTCATCCACACCACCCCATGGCACCCCAAAGACACCCCAGGTTCACTGACGCAGAACTCAGGGTCATGGTGGAGGAAATAGTTTGTGTAGAGCCCCAGCTCTTCGGGGCACAGGTGCAGCACACCACCATTGCCAGGAAGATGGAGCTATGGCAAAGAATAGTGGACAGGGTCAATGCTGTGGGACAGCATCCACGCAATCGGGACGACATCAGGAAGCGGTGGAACGACCTACGGGGGAAGGTGCGTTCCATGGTATCAAGGCACAACATCGCGGTGCAGAAGACTGGCGGCGGACCCCCAACTACTCCCCCAGAATTCACAGCATGGGAGGAGGAAGTCTTGCACATCCTGCATCCTGAGGGCCTCGCAGGAGTAGGTGGAGGAATGGACTCTGGTAAGTCAAAGCTTCACTACTTCATTCCCCCCACCCCACCTGCATGCCAAATCATCACCCCCATCCCCATCACACCAACTCCTTGCTAATGGCTCGCCATCACATCCCACCCATCCCAAAACCCAGCCCTGCATGCGTCCCCAAAGCATGGACACCCATCCCCAAAGCATGCCCACTGCACACACCCATCACCCCCACAAGCCACTGTCACAAAAGCCCCCACAAGGGAATTGCAGCACTGGGGTACACGGCCACCCACCCATTACACGAAATGCCACACACAGAAGCAATAACCATACTCTTATACCCCTGCAGGACCCGAACGCCACCACACCGCCACGGAGGGTCCAGAGATGTCCATCCCACCCCCAGAAGAGTGCCCCAGTGATGACAGCAGCTCTGTCTCCCTGGACCCTGATGACCAGCCCGGCCCATCGGGGACCTCGGGACAGTCGGTTCCCCACAGACAGCCACAGGCTACACCAGACCCAACCCCCTCTGGGAACACCAGCAAAGCTCCCACCCAGCGGGCCCATGCCTCTGTCTCCAGGACACGTCAATCAGCGGTGTGTCCACCACTACAGGGCACCCAGGTTGACCCACCACCCCTACAACAACAGGGACCTGGGGGCAGCGGTAGTGGGCACACCGTCCAGGGGACAGAGGCCCACGGAAACAGGGGAACTGGGAGGGCAGCTGTGCGACAGGGGGGGGGACAGACCCAGGGAACCGACTCTCCAAGAGGCCCTCTCCTCCATCATGGGAGCATACCACCGCTCCCAGGAGACGATGGCTACGGTACTGGCCAGGTTCCAGGAGATCCAGGTACTGCAGGAGGAACAGTACATGTGGTTCAGAGAGGAACTGAGGAACATCAGTTCTGCAATGGGGACCATCGTCGTGGCCCTTAACCAGATAGTCACCACATTGCGGGACCATGTGGCACCACAAAGGGCCCCTGTCACTAGCCTGGACCAGGAACAGCCTACCACCTCCGCCGGCGCTAGTGGCCAGGAGGCCCCCACAGAACGACAGGGCACCAGAACCCCACCTCCTGCAGAAGAAGAACCACCCCGCAAGCAGAACCTAAGATCTCACAAGAAGACAGAGTAGGATGCCAAGACCCCACCAGCAAACGAAACCCCGTGATGTCATCCCACTGTCCCACATTGTCACCCTGTCCAACCTTGAACTGCCCCTGCTCCATCCTTCCACAGGCATATGGACAATGCACCTGTGCGACTGAGAACTGGACTCTGCCATGGACATTACTCTACCATCACCCATCACCGTTTTACAATCATGTTCCTAAATGTAGCACTTCAATTAAATCACTTATTGCACTTAAAAAATCTGAAGTCTGCTTGTATTTTGAACAAATGTATTAGACATAACGGTGCAGAAATGTTCAGTTACATTGTGATGACAACATACCACTGTCACACAGCTGTAGTCCATGGGCATACAAAGCAGAGGTCACGCAGTGGGGCCCACAGCTCTGAAAACAGAAGGGAAAGTCACAACTCATTTAACAGGAACTGGGGGGGAACTCAGACAGTAGAGAGGCAGGAGACTTTAAGTAAATGTAAAATGGCGTGGTTGATTCGTACCTGTGTGCTACTGAAAATACTGTTGTATCACTGTGTCCCTGTTGTCTGTGTCGTCCCCGTCGTCTTCCTCCTCTTCACTCTCCACAGGCTCCACAGCTGCTACAACACCACCATCTGGACCATCCTCCGGCAGGAAAGGCACCTGGCGTCGCAAAGCCAGGTTGTGAAGCATACAGCAGGCCACGATGATATGGCACACCTTCTTTGGTGAGTACATTAGGGATCCACCTGTCATATGCAGGCACCTAAACCTGGCCTTCAGGAGGCCGAAGGTTCTTTCTATAATCCTCCTAGTTCGCCCATGGGCCTCATTGTACCGTTCCTCTGCCCTTGTCCTGGGATTCCTCACTGGGGTAAGTAGCCACGACAGGTTGGGGTAACCAGAGTCACCTATTAGCCACACACGGTGTCTCTGTAGCTGTTCCATCACGTAAGGGATGCTGCTATTTCGCATGATGAAGGCGTCATGCACTGACCCAGGGAACTTGGCATTTACATGGGAGATGTACTGGTCAGCCAAACAGACCACCTGGACATTCATCGAATGATAACTTTTTCTGTTCCTGTACACCTGCTCACTTCCACTGGGGGGAACCAAAGCCACATGGGTCCCATCAATGGCACCAATGATGTTGGGGATATGTCCAAGGGCATAGAAATCACCCTTCACTGTAGCCAAATCGCCCACCTCAGGGAAAACTATGTAGCTCCGCATGTATTTCATCAGGGCAGACAAAACTCTGGACAAAACCTTAGAAAACATAGGCTGAGACATCCCTGATGATATGGCCACTGTTGTTTGGAATGATCCACTTGCCAAAAAATGGAGTACTGACAGAACCTGCACCAGAGGGGGAATCCCTGTGGGTTGGCGAATGGGGGACATCAGGTCTGGCTCCAGCTGGGCACACAGTTCCTGTATAGTGGCTCGGTCAAGTCTGTATGTCAGTATGACATGTCTTTCTTCCATTGTCGACAGCTCCACCAACGGTCTGTACACGGGAGGATTCCTCCATCTCCTCGCAAGTCCCAGCGGACGGTGCCTAGGAAGGACAACATGGAGCACAGAGTCAAGCAACCCACAGGTACGTAACCACAGCTTGCACTGTACACGATTTGCTATGCATTGAATGGCTTGTATGAGTGGCAATGCAACGCCTAGGCCTGTGTGACGCAGTAGAAATTAAGCCATGTGGGCCCTTGAAATGGCGGCTGCCTGACCTGTGAAGTGTGACAATGGGAGGTGAGGTCAATGCGCTGGCGTGGCACACCGTGGCGGTAGGCGGTCGAAGACCGCGGCGCAAAGCAGCATTGGTTAACATTGAACCCTATGGGTCTCAGGAGCCAATGACGATGTGCGCCGGCGGTCGCGGTACGCACCGCCGCGGTACGCACCGCGGCGGCCGTGACCGCCATTTTCTAACTGCTTAATCACTCGAGACCTGACCATCCACAGGAGAGGACCTATACTGCAAGTGCTGCTGTGACCTCGGTCTGGAAGATACAATGGCTGCTGCGACTGGGGAAAGGGCCCCTGCCTTCACATCTGAGGAATTGGAGAAACTTGTGGATGGGATCCTCCCCCAGTATGCGCTACTCTACGGTCCTCCAGACCAACAGGTAAGTACACAGGGAGCACGTAGTATGGGCTATGCCTGTGTTGAGTGGGGTGGATGTAAGATGGTGGGGAGGGGAGCGAAGGAGGAGTGCAATGCACGACAGATGAGAGCATGTACCACATGGCAAGGTTGGGGAGGGGGGGCCACTCACATCGACCATGCAGAAAAGTGTTGATGTTTATTTTTCCACCCTGTACATGTCACATAGGTCAGCGCCCATCAGAAGATCGACATTTGGCGTGCCATCGCCAAGGACGTCCGGGCCCTGGGGGTCCACAACAGACAGGGCACCCACTGCCGCAAGAGGTGGGAGGACATCCGCCGCGGGAGCAGAAAGACCGCCGAGGCTCTGCTGGGGATGGCCTCCCAACGTAGGAGGGGTGCCAGTCGTCAATTGACCCCCCTGATGTCCCGGATCCTGGCAGTGGCCTACCCCGATTTGGATGGGCGTGTGAGGACATCACAGCAGACACAAGGGGGTGAGTATCAGCACATTCTGCTATATTAGCGCACAGTGGAGGTGTCTGGGTGGGGGAGGAGGGCTGTGGCTATCTCTAGGCCAGGGCGGTTTCTGTAGGCTAGGCCCCTCCGTTAGGCATGGCCCTGTGCCCCCACCCCCCACCTCTGTAGGGTGATAAGTACAGATATCCATGGCCCTGTGTCACCTATGTGTGCATTTGTCGTCCAGACACTTGTAGGCCAAGTCACAATAATAGAGTAGTGTACCCCGAGTGCGCGGTGTAGTGCAGGGGGCTTCTGTGTCTGTCCTCTCCGCCAACGGTGCCGCCAATGCATGCACTCAACATGTCTTTCTTTCTTCTCCCCCCCCTTTTTGTTGGTTTTCCTGTTCATGTGTGCATTAGCATCATCAGGTGGAGGAGAAGTGGCATCGGCGCACGAGGGAGCTGCATCTCACATGGCCCCGGAGGTCCCTGCAACCGACTTGGACTTAACCAGTGAGACGGAGGGCGAGGGGAGCTCCACAACGGGGACCCGTGGAGACGTCAGCGACACCGACACGTCCTCGGAAGGGAGCTCCCTTGTGGTGACGGCACCATCCGTGCCCACCGCAACAACAGGTACAGCGCACCAGCTCCGCCCTCCCAGCAGCCCCTCAGCTTTCGCCCCGTGCCCGCTCGGCCAGGAAGCCGGCCATCTCCTTCGCCCCTGGCACCTCAGGTCCTGCCCCAGTTACCCCTGCTGCCCTCAGTGCGGAGATCATTGACTTCCTCCAGACGCTCATTGTTGGGCAGTCTACCCTTTTGAATGCCATCCAGGGGGTAGAAAGGGAGGTGCATCGGAGCAATGCATACCTGGAGGGCATTCATTCGGGTCAGGCTGCCCATCAGCGATCGTTCAACGCTCTGGCCTCAGCACTGATGACAGCAATTGTCCCTGTGTCTAGCCTCCCCCCCTCCAACTTCCTCAACCCAGTCCCCCTCCCCTGTTCCTCTGCCTATCCCAGACACACCTACAGACCATCCTGCACACACATCAACACCCAAGGGCAGCTCATCCAGACATAAGCACCACAGATCACACAAGCATTCACCCAAGCAACATCCACATGCAGACATGCCAACAGGCACTGCCTCCTCTGTGTCCCCCTCCTCCTCGTCTCCCTCCTCCCTCCCTGTGACGTCTCCACTCACACCTGCATGCACACCACCATCAGCCAGTACGTCCATCACCACGACACCCACCAGAACAGTCCGCACACGTGCAGTCACCACCCCCACTACCATTTACACGTCCCCTGTGTCCTCTCCCAGTGTGTCTGTCACCCCCCTTCCAAACCACACAAACGCAGGCAGCCACCCACCCAACAGCCATCCACCTCACGACAGCCTCCGTCACAAGCACCTGCACCCAAATGCAGCACACTTGACTCTCCTACAACCACATCCTCTTCCTCCACACCCATACCCACTACAACTACCCGTCCCTGTCTTTCTAAATTGATTTTCCTTTCCAACCTTGACCTCTTTCCAACAACTGACCCACCCCCTCCATCTCGTAAGACTCCAACCAGCACCTCAGCCACCACAAGCCCTGCACCTACTAGGACCATCGTTCAGGGCTATTGGAGTCCACCAGCTCCTAGGGCAGGAACATCGGCCAGCAGCAAGGGGACAGGCAGCCCACCCCCTGGGAAAAGAACCAAAAAAGGGAAGGGCCGGCGCCACAGGCCTGAGACGGCTGCCCCCAAGGACACCAGCCTTGCACCGTCACATGGCCCATCCACCAAGGGAGGCA